>NW_024465885.1:20512500-25512500 GCF_017591425.1 Ochotona curzoniae | reverse complement strand
ATGTTACAGATTCTCGAGTTCTCATAGCAAATTTTGTCTGTAAATCGATGAAGTGTTTCTCAAGAAACATATCAGGATGCCTCTACAGGCTACATATAAAATTTCTTTCAATCCTTATGGGAATGAGAATTAAACCTGATAGATGAAAACAAATATCCAACAAAGTTAAGAAGTCAAACACATCTAGATTTTAATCAGGTCAGACAGTAGGGTGGCAGAGCGGGGTATTTCACTTGTTTTCTCCCTGAACTTGTTTTGAACAAAAAAATGTATTGACATTTTTACAATTTTAATTGTTCTTTTCTGTATTTCTTACCTAACCCAGGACACAGTAACAGTCACCAAGCTTCCTCATTTAAATATCTGTGTCGTTTCTCCAGCTTAATTAGTTATATTTGAACAGATTTCTCTAACATTTCGTATTTGTTTTCCCCTAATGATTCTTCTTCGTAAATACAACTGGCAGTTAAATAGTAGGTAAGTCATAGCATGTAGATATTGCTGATTTAAACATGCCACCTCAAGATCGATATAAAAATATTCCATCATTCATTCAATATTCTTTTTTTATGCCAGAGGAATAACTATTTATAAAATTACCCATAAAATTTTTATAGTTACCAAAGAAATTGTTTAGAAATTGAATTCGAAAAAGCCTACTTTTATGTGTACAAGTGTTTGAGGAAGTATATTTGTATGTGTTTAACTCCAAGAAAAATAAAATCCCTAATATAAAATATACATTTTGTGTTAAAGTTTGTAAAATGTGTAACGTTACTCAGAATAAATTGGAAATATGTGTTCTTACATGTCACTTCATGACAGGACGTAGCTTTCAATTGAGAAAGTTGTTTGTGAACCTGAACGAAGCATTCTTACCAATGTAATGACCTGTGATATTTAGCTATCTCTTTAATTTTTTATTTCTTATCTGATAAGATAATACTTCTTTTATGCAAATTACTTTGAAGAAATAAATGCACTTTTAGTTTAATTATTCATCAATTGTGCATTTATTCTAATCCAAATAAGATATTTTCTTAACTAAACTCATCTGACTGGGGAAAGTGCTGCATGAAATGCTTTGTTAAACTTCACAGCTCTGGAGCTGGCATCCCATATGTGTGCTGATTCTGGTTCCAGCTACTCCACCTCCGACATGCTTCCCACCAATGTGCCTAGGATAACAGTGGAAGATAGCTGAAGTGCTTGGGCTTCAGATCTGGATGAAGTTTGAGGCTCCTGGCTTGAGTCTGCTCCAGCCCTGGACACTGTGGTCCTTTGGGTTATGAACCAGTGAATGAAAGATCTACCTTTCCCTCTCTCTGCTTCCTAACTAACTAAATATCAATTTAAAAATAATGCTCTTAGTAACTTGGTAGTATCTTTCTTATAGAATAATTTAAGGTGATACAATTATATACTGGAATTTAAATCAAAGCAAATGACATCTAAAGCTAAGTATTTAGGTAGAGATGAATTTTTATTATCTAGTAATTCATGCAACATAATTGAAACAAGAGCAAAGTTGGCTGACACTCTAAGAAGAATGACATTTAAAGAACATTTGAAGGAGCTTTAAAGCTATGAATTGTTTCTTAACACAGTGTACTGCTATGGGGAAAAGGATCCTACCTATATATGAGTAAGCTGTTTTCTTTCAATGATTTGGACTAGATTTTGAATGTTGCAGTTAACTCTCTGCTCCCCAGACTGCCATCTTTGGGTCTTAAAATCAGTATACATTAGGAAGAGTAGCTGTTGAAAACAGAAGACACTCACACTCAGAAGGAAGCGTAAATTTGTATGCCTGCTGATGCTACAATATTCTTACTTCAGTTCACTGGTACACTGAATACCTACAAGATTTAAGATTCCGTAAAGATTCGCCTATAAAATATTAAAGCTTTAAAAGGCCTTAATTTAAAAAAAAAACTTCATGAAAAGAGTATCAATCTATCTGGTATTTTTTAAATGATTTATTTTATTTGAAATACAGAATTACGGAGAGAGAGAGAAGGAGAGACAAAGAGAGATCTAACTGCTGGTTCATTCCTCAAATGGCTGCAATGACTGGGGCTGGGCCAAACTGATTTCAAGAGTTTCATCCAGCCCTCTCACATGGATGTAGGGCACCAAGCACTTGGTCCATCAAGTATTGGTCCAATACTTGGTCCAGCACATTAGTAGGGAGCTGGATCAGTATTGATCTGATTGACTTGAATCAGTACCATATAAGATACTGGCATTCCAGGTTGCAACTTTACCTGTTGCACTTCAATGCCAGCCCCGTTATAGTAAATTAGAATGATATTCTCAATTGATAGGAATTCATGGACAAAGCAAACACTTCAGATTCTCAGGCCCAGACTATAGCACTGCCTATCACAAGTTAGATGGAATTTACAAACCCCAGATCACAAAGAGCAGTGACTTCACTCCCATAAACCTGAGTAAATATAGACAGCAGCTTTGGTGTAGCTCCTTTCTCTACATGCACAATTAATGTCTATTCTGTGGTCAAGAGATATATCCATCCAGATTAGAAAGACAATTTGAAATGGACAGGCACGGTGGTATGACAGGGTGAGCTGTTATTTATGACACACGCATATCACAGTCCCAAATCACATCCCATATTAGAGTGCCAGTCAGAAATCTGGCTTTTTGAAACTCTGAATACAACATTTTTTCTAGTGCTACTAATTACAGATGTACTTGTGTTCCCAATACTCACATATGTCTACAGTTTCAGGTCCTTGGCTTAAGGATTTTGGACATTTTGGGAGCAGACCAGTGATTGGAAGACCTCACTATACCTGTCTTTCCTTCTGTCACTATGCCTTTTAAATGAGTGACTAAATGAATAAACAAATCTTTAAAAGAAAGCTCCTACATGAGAATAGAATATTGATTGGTTGAAGATTCTTCGTTAGACGATGGCCAAGAAATGATTCCTAGAAATAACTTCAGTCTCATATTCAGTCTCACACCTCATTTTGGTAAGGTTAAGATAGAGAAGTTTCAAAACAGAATTGGATTTAATTAAAAAAACTAGAGGTACTAGGTCTACTCAGAATTGAAATGGAGGCACTTTGTTTTCATTTCAGGTTAGAGCATCAAACTACTATTTTCTGAGCAAAGTATTTGCATCTTAAAAAATAATCGTACAATTATTTTCTCTGTATTAGCTTTGGGGCTGAAATGTATAATTTTATATTATTTAAGGATTCATTTATTTCTTTCAAAGGCAGAGTTACAGACTGACAGAAAGAGACAGAAAGAGAAAGTTCTTCATCTGCTGATTAATACCACATATTGACTAGGAGCCAGAAGATTTTTCCAGGGCTCCCATGTGAAAGCCCTTGGTCCATGTACTTGGGATATCTTTGGCTAGTTTTCCCAAGTACATTAGCAGGATGCTGGATTAGAAGCAAAGCAGATGGGACTCTAATTGGTTCCACTATGGGATGCCAGTATCACAGGCTGTGGGTTTACCTGCTTTGTCACAATGCTGGAGGAGAAACACTGTATGATTTTAAAGTAGAGCTCTCAGACCATATGTGCTGTGCCTGAGGACATAAGGGAATACAGTACTTCTCAGAGGAAAGCCTTGGTAGAAGGAGCTGTGGCTTTGGACTGAGGTAGACACAGGTTTAAAATTTTGCCTACCTAATTTAAGGACTATGCGACCCTAGATAGTTTTCTTTACTTCACTCTGACTTCCTTCATATGTAAAATGAAGTTAATAACAGTTTCCTTTCAAGATTTCCATGAGAATGAGATGAGATACTTAATACAAATTGAGTGTCTAATGTACAGAGAATACACAATGAATAATCATCATTACTGTTATAAGCCATCTCTGTGACCTGCAGACCTTTTACATGAGAGTCCTACCAACAAGAAGTTATAAACAACCATAGGGATTTAAGTTTGTCTGATCTAGGGAAGTAGATGACTCCTCTTTAGGAAGTGATTTCCTAAGCACCCAAAAGTGCTGACATGGGCATCTAAAACACGATGCGAGGTAGGATTCTCCTTCGTCCTTTTCTGTAATAGTCAGCAGGCCTGTGCTGGGGGGGTGACGGCACTGATGAGGATGCACATTGATGATGCACAGATTGAGATAACAGGTCAAAATGTGCTCTCAACGCTTTATTACAGAAGATGTCAAATTACCTTGGACTTGTCATTTATGGCATTGCTTGAATCTAATGTCACTGAAGTGCTAGAGCCTCACTGACTCCGGATTCATAACATTTCAATAAATGCAACATATGACATTTAAGAAGGAATAATTCTAAACTAACCTCTTAGAAATCGTGTATCTATGAAAATGACAATACTAAGATGTAATCCTGTCTTTAGCTCATACTGAAGCCACAGCTCCAACTATGCTTTTCCCACTTAGCTTTTTCATTCTTCCTTCTCCTAGCATTATATATAATACTTGTTGACTGTTGTTATTACAGTGTTATCCTACACCCTCGATGTGTACAAGAAGTCCTTGGAAGCACAGTAGCTTTTGGTTTTTAGTTTGCCATTTCAGTAGTTAAGTACAAATTCCTAGCTGCCGACAGCTAGGAACCAAAGTTTGATTCCCAGCTCCAGACTGCTAGGAATCAGTTATCTGTTTCTAAACATAAAACATTCAATTATGTGATACTTCCCTTTAAACTTCAATATCTCACGACTGCTTATAAGAAACATTCCAGGCGCTTCACAGTAGTCCAGCTCACTCTTTAACCCCTTCCTTCCTCAGTTTCATCCAGTGCCTTGACTGAATTCAGGTCCCTGAATCTTCTCATAATTGACCTCGCACTCATTCCTGGGACATGCGTTTTTTCATGGCTTCTCTGTCAATGTCTCATACAGCATAAGCTATGAAGACAGATGCCACTTCCCTCAGTGTTCTCATTCCTCACAGAAGAGCAAACCTGGCTGGACGAGTCCACAGTTTGAGCGTCTGGTAACTCCTTACACATTTGTTGATCCAGCAGTAGTCATACTTTCTTGTAGCATCCTTTAATCTTGACTGCTCTTCATGTGCCTGTTTTGCTCATTTGTAACACAAACACTTGGGCGGGTTGACTTAGTGTCTTTTCGGTGTCCTGTTCTTAAGTAGTGAATGTGTGTCTCCAAGACTCAGGGATTTCTCATCGATTCTTAATCTGGAAGCCACCTCTTGAAGCTGACAGGGCAGTGCCTGAATCTAATGATTAGCCCAACTTGGCCGTAGCATTCATTTTACACTTCATGGTATGTTCTTCATGTTTCTGTGATTGTCAAGTTATTGCACGCAGAATGAGTGAACTTTTTGAAGAGCTCTAATGCCAAAGCCGTCAGAAAGTGGAAGACACAAGTAAAAAAAACGAATTAAAGAATAAAATAATCAATCATTTATTGGAGAAGACAGATCCCCATGTCTTGTTTTCTCACAGCTTTTATGAACTTCTTGTCACAGATGTCCACGCTACAGTATAGCTTGGCTAAATCCTGCCAGGACAGATCTACCTTTTCCAAGCAGAGATATGTTGACACAGACAGTTATTCATGCTTAGTTTCCCTTGAATATGAGGGTAGAGTGCTGTAAGCCTCCATGTGGTCTCAGAGCAAATGTTACCCATATTGCCGGCTGGGCTGAAAATCTCATATTATTCTCAGTTCTGCATTCATGTTTGTGACAGGAGGAAGCAACCCTGACAAGATGGGGGTATGGCATAGTCATTCCATCCTCACTGGGACTCCTCATATCATCTTAGGCAGGCCACATTCCTGTGGATGAAATCTTGGAACATTCTGAGTTCACCTGTTTACCTTACCACATTCCAGAATCATGAGAATGTATAATAATTACTATATGTTAAGCACCTTCATTCCTGGGTACCAACTGCAAAAATACCCACATGCTCCTGATACAGTTATAAACACACAGAAACACAAATATATTCTCAGTCATTCACTTCTACAATGGCTTGAACAGTATGACAGCCAGGTACTATTCTAGACACAAAAATAGAAATGTTCTAATTTACATACCAGCTGAAGATTTATTACCATTTCATACATCTTTATTCTTTTAAACATCAAATTCAGAAAGGAAATAACAGTGAAGTTGGGAAAAGTAAATATTTCTGCAAAATTCACACAACTAATAAAGAGCAGCACCTGCTTTGAATTCACACATCAAACTCTCTTCACACTTCTTGAGATTACCGAGTGAAAAAAATGTTTGCATTGTATTAATAAAAATATCCTAATGTGAGAATTGGTAGGGTAAAGGCATAGATTCTGAATCTAACAATGATCATATCTCATTTATTTTCCTAACACTTTATTTATTTGGAAGTCAGACTGTTGTGGTGGGAATGGAGCAAGAGAGAGAAAGAAAGAGATTGAGAGAGAGATTTTCTATCTAAGAATTTGTTTCCCAAATGACCTTGACCATCATTCTAAGCCACATTAAAGCCAGGAGCTAGGAATCTCACAGTGGTCAGCCACAGAGGTTGCAGGGTTTCCCATTCTCCGGACATCTGTCGCCTTCCAGGGCAAAATAGCAGTGAGCTAGATTGGAACTGATCAACCAAGACTTGAACTACTGTCTGCTACAGTATGCCAGAATCAGAAGAAGTGGCTTAATCTGCTGTGCAACACTGTAGTGATCTGAATTTTCTTTTTTAAAAAATTATTTTTATTATTGGAAAGGCATATTTATGGAGAGAAGGAGACAGAGATAAAGGTCTTCCATCTGCTGGTTCACTCCCCAAGTGATCGCACTCCCCAAGCTGATCTGAAGCCAGAAGCCCGGAGCCTCCTCTGGGTCTCCCACATGGGTGCAGGGTCCCAAGGACTTGGGCCGTCCTCCACTTCTTTCTTAGACCACAAACAGGGAGCTGCAGGGGAAATGAAGCAACTGGGACATGAACCTGTGCCCATATGGGATCCCAACACATGCAAGGCGAGGATTTATCTGCTGAGCCATCGGGCCGGGCCCAGCTAAAGAATTTTCTGAAAGGTAATTTTACAAAGAGGTCTGAGAGCACATTTTTTTTTATTGCAATGTGAGTTACTGAATCAAAACTTTATATATGTACAAAATGAGAAGTTTGGCATTGAGACAAATATGTATTAACATGTATTAAGATTTCTCTCTACTGTGTGACTTAAAATATAGATCATCCTCAAAATTAGCAAACACATTCACATTTTACGTGGTCTGGGAGTGTTCTATGGAGAAGAAAGTCTATAGTGAAGTTCAACATCACAATAAGCTGAAGCTTCATTTTATTGTTTAATGTAGGGTTTTCTCTGTCACTGTTTCCTCATTCTACCAATATTCAAATTTACCATGTCTTTAGCTTTTTTTTCCCTTTCAAATGAGGTTTTATGCAGAGTTATATGCATATGTACAAGCAGCTTGAAAACTGAATGGTGGAAGGCTCTATTCATTATTCTGTTATCAGCCAGTGACTAAATCTGTGGTCACCACATGTCTGAGAGGGCTGGGAAGAGGGAGCCGATGGGAAAATGCTTCACATTCTGAAATAACAATGCATGACTTTAGTTTTTTTCTGTAATCTAAAAGCTATCAAATATAATTCCTATACCCTTTCTATCTTCTAACATCTATCTTTTCTGTAGACTCTTTTATAAAGGGATCCAAAATATTTTGCTAATATAATCACAATTACTAAATACTCAAGGAGACTCAATGCAATACATCAATTGTTCCATGAAGCCTATAGTTGGAGTCTTGTGAACATTAATCTGTTTTGTAATGAATTGCAGAAAAAGAAGAAAGAAAGGGAAAAAAAGAAATTCAGAAAGAAAGAAAGAAAAAAGAAAGACTGAAAAGTTTACTTAAAATCAAACGACAACAAGTCAATATAATGAGAATTCCACATCCTTAAATGATTTGAAACTTTACACTTTTTTAAATTTGCTGTTCTCAGGCATAGAAGTCATATGTGGATCCTAATGGCTATTTTTAAATGAAAAATTCTCTTTGGAAAATGATCCATCTGTTTATTGAAACAATCCTCTGCAAAGCCAATGAGGTCACTTTGGGTCAAAACCCATATCTAAGTTGGTTTAAGCTTAGGGTAACCTAAATAGTGTGTCAAATTGGACTACTCTTTATATAAAATGACATCATATACACTTTTAAGAAACTCTTCTCAGATTCTACATTCCTTGTAAAGGACTATTTTTAAGGGTAAGATTTGGGGAGAGGGTGATGTATTGGAATGCAAAAGTGCATTTAACATTTGTTTATGTTTCCACATCATTATGCTAGATTTAAGCTGTCAAACTAAGTTGATAACAAATGTTAAGCATAGAAACGTATACGGCAACAGGACTACTTCCCAACGAGACACACAAAGAACTCTTTTCAGAGAGTTAGAAATTCCAAAGTTAAAGGCAAGGTAATATTTCCAGGGCAGGTTTTTTTTGTTTTTATCTCTAATGGAATGATTTCTTTAAAATGCCTGCACACCAGCGGAGAAAGAATACATCTTGCAGTGCAATTGTGCACAATGATTCATCTACAAAACTAGCACAAAAAGGTGATTATGATATGCCTGCATCCAAAATTAGCTTGAGAAATCATCTTGGGATATAATATAAAGAATACAAAATGTGATTGTCTTTCTACTGCTTAGTGTTAACGAGTCATTTGAATATTTGTTCTCACTTTTTGCTAAAATAAGTGAATTGAAATGAAAGACAAGTATATGATTATATCTTCTTGATTGAAATATTTTTTCCTTGACTTCAGTAGCTGATGACAAAGCACCTGAACTTATTAATACTTATATTTAAAAGGCAAAAGTTCCAGAAGATATGAAAGTATGAAATCTGGTTTTTCCACATAAAAGATTTATAACTTGGTGCAGAGGTAGTTCATCAACTAATAAAGCAGAAAATTTAATAAATGTAACTATTGTGAAAATGCAATGAGCTAATTGTGAGACATAGCCTTTTATTATCTTGCATTGCCAATGACTATCTATGGAAATTAGGTGAATGGAAACCTAAAGTTCATGATGAAATAAACTTGGCTCCCCCCTCCAAGTTATAGTTACTATAAACCCCCTGAAATGAAAAGCCACTTGAGGGGGGGTTTAATTGTAGCTGTGTAGAGGAGACTGACATGTCCAGATGTGAAGATAAAGTGCAGTGTGAATCTTTACTTCCGGACTGAGGATGGACTCTCAGTGAAACAGTTGGATGTGTCTTGACAATGGGTTGCTGGACTCTCTGCCATTGTCCATGCTCTCACTGATGGACTTATGATTGTTTATGAGGAACTATGTTGTTGCAATGATATGGGAGAACTCAGTGTATGTGTGGCCGGGTGTGGATTTGGGTTGGGGGGGGGGAAATCCCAGAGTCTATGGAACTGTATCATAAAATGATAATAATAATTTAAAATAGAAAAATATTGCTTGATAAAAAATAAAATAAAAGTAAACTTGGCTTATTATCTTAGAAGTGATATCCTGACTAACTGAGGAAATATTATTCTCAGTCGTCTTCCTGAAAAATGAACACAGCAATACTCAAAGAAAAGGTTGTGGCAAATAAAAAAAATAAAGGAAATCATGTTACTCTTATCTCTGTAACATAGACACAATTTTCCATTACCACTGCAGGAGGAGAATTAGCCTACTACACCACCATGCCACCCCTCTGCCAAGGCACATTTTAATTGTTGCATCAGATGCCTACTCCTCCAATAAATTTTGGTGATATAAAAGCTTCTTATTTTCACTAAGGTGTAACTGTCAGCCTTCTCTCCCATTGTCAGTGTACCTCGTTATTGTAGCTAGTCCTAAAGGTGAGCTGTAATGATCCCAACCTTTGGTATTTATGCTTTGTGCAAACCTTCTCTCTTTATACTGAGTCTAGCAACTTGCTTTTAGCAACTAGACTACAGTAATGATATGCAGATGCCACTTCACAGTCTGGGTTTGGAAAAGACTAGATTTGTCTTGAGAGTCCTCTAAATTCACTCACTTTCTTACTCTAAGGGATTTGGCTGGCATGCTGCGAGCCACTCTGGGGTCCTGCTCTGCTAACAAGGTGCTTTATCTCTGGCAGACACACAATGAGTACATAAATAGTGCCGGCAGCCATTTAAAAGAGTTTGCAAAAAGATCTTCCATCAAGTTTTGGCCTTGAACTGACTTCATTTCAGCCCCAAACCTTGAATGATGCCTTTTGACAAATCCTGAATCAGAGACACTCACTTATTCACATCCATATTTATGACTCCTAGAAACAATGAGAAAATGTGGTTATAAGGTTTAAGTGTTGTAGTAATTTTTCAAATGTCCTGATAGATAAGTAATTTAGATCTTGGTACCTGGAATAAGACTCAGCCTTAAAATTCTTGTAAATGTAGCAGTAGCTTTGGAAGTAGGCAGTTGGTGGTGGTTGGAACAAAGTTGAGAAGTGTGATAAAGAGTACCTCAATTGCAGTGAACAGACTGTTGGAAATCTGGCCTTGGAGGATGCTGCTGGTAAGGGCTTAGGAGGGAGTGAGAATGTGTAATTGGAAACTGAAGGAGGAGAGAATGTTTGTTACATAGTGGCAGAATGTAGCAACACTACTGCCTGCATTAAGGTGGGAAGTAAAAAATGTGCCTAATGAACTGGATGATTTTCCTAAGGAGCTTTCCAACTTAAGTGTTGAAGGTAATAGTATTTTCTTGCTGCCTTACAATAAAACGTGAGAAGAAAGATCAATTGAAGGAAGAAGTGTTTAGAATATCCTAGGATTTTTGAAAATTCTTCTCCAGATGGCAAGTGATGTTAAAATTAAGAAATGGCTTCTGACTACAAATCACATCCAGGGCATTGCCAGGAAAAATGAAGACCAGAGATAAAACTCAGGGTACAACTGTCATCCTTTTGTTAATGTTTTAGAAAGATTGCAGCTGTATCCAGAATTCTAGGCCATAGGAGTTGTGACAGAGGAAATGATCGTTGTTTCAAATCATTAAGTTTCAGGATAAGTTGTTACATAGGTATAGATAGTATATTAATAATGGATGAGAATTCATAGTGCTGTGATGGTGTCACTATAGAAGTCGTATCACATATCACATTATATGGATTCCAAACATCATAGAATAGAATTAATACACAGTATTAATCAACTCCCTGGTCCTCCTCCAAAATGCATAAAAGACACTGAGTTGTGCTACAAGGTATCCACCACTCTCCCCCCACCCCCCCACCCAAATATGAGGAAACTGTGGAAATAGAACAGAGAAATACAGCCTGCAAAGACACACAGAGTACATTGTCTCCTGTGAACTAGAACTAGGGGTTCAAGTTTACCCTCCGTACCCCAATCCTAAAAGCATGACATAAGAATACACACTTCTTCGTGATATGAGAAGCCTGGCCATACACGCTTCTGGAATCACGGGTCAATCATCTGGCGCTAGAGAAGCAACCTTGGTGTAACTGAAGACTGTATCTACTGAGCAGATGGTTACCATGCAATCCAAAGATATGGTCACACTATTTGGCCTCAATGTTCAGTCATGCCGGCTTTGATGATCAAATTTAAACCATACTCTTCATGGTAGCATCATGTGGCTGCCATATGCTGAACTCTGGCTATTCCCTTCTTGCTTTGAAAACTTTCATTCGCTTTTGACTCTGTTTCTTTCTCAATTGCACATGAAGTATTTATCCACCGGAGTAGTAAAGAATGAAGACAGAGGATGGAGAAGTGTCATAGGAGGAAGAACAGGCAATCCTGAGTATTAAGCTAAGGAACCACCAAAGCTTTCTGTGATCAAGTGGATCTTGTGTGACAGACGGCAAACCCACAGGACTCCAGATGAATGGCTGCTTCCACTCATGGGGCATTTGCTGAGTGCCATGGGTCTCACTTGTACAGCAGGCTAGTGAGCTGGATAGATTGTAAAAGGCAGGATTTAACTGCTCATTTTGGAAATGAAAACAAAGATAAAAAAATACGAAAGTGAATGAATACCACAATGATTTAAGAAATATGGAAGAAGACGGGCATATGTCATATTAAAGAAAAAGCGAATGAGCATTTAGGAAGTGTTCTGATTGGGCTATTCCTGAGGACTAAGATACTCAGAAAGACAGGAGACATAGTTATATTGAAGACATTAGCAAAACCTCTGGCTTGTTCTGAGCCCTGCCCAAGGAGATGGTCTAGAAATGATGACATGTTCTGGCCTATTATCTTAAAATACTAACTCCTATTAAATAAAAATGCAGAATTCTTGGGTACAAAATGACTTATTCAGAATCAGGGTGGAAAATACACAAGATCAGTCTGGAAGGTCTTGGGATACTAGACACACAGTCGTCAGCGCTGGTCAGAGTCTTACCTAAAGGATGTAGGAGGCAAATTAAAATTGCTCTATTGGCCAAAGTTGAGAACATTTATAATTCAATGAGCATAAGGTTTACAATGGACGTATCATCATCGGACATATTAAAATTCATGAATTCATGATTATTTAGAAAGCAAAGTGGTGGCATTCTGACCATGATTGAGAAGGAATTCGTTTTCTTACAAATAAGTTAATATTAAGGGATGTAGCATATTTCCTGTTTTGTATAAGTTTAAAGTACTGTCGCCAAATAATAAATGGTGGTGAGGTTTTCTTTTACAATGATTCCAATCAGGAGGCTGCCGCTGTGGCACAGTGGGTAAGGGGAATATCTGTGTTCTGGCTGCTCTGTTCCTGAATCAGCTCCTGCTAACAGCCTGGGGAAATCAGCAGAAGATGGCCCAAGTGCGTTAGCCCCTGCCGCTCAGGTAGGAGACCCAAATGGAGTTCCTAGCTACTAGCTTTGGCCTGGCTACTTGAAAAGTGAACCAGCAGATGGAATTCCTCTTTGTTTCTCCCTCTCTCCTTGTATCTCTGACTTTTAAATAAATAAATTAATTAAAAAACATTCCAACTAGTGCATTGAAAATACATGTTTCTAATATTATCATTTAAGAGATCTAATAAAATTAGATATTACATACCATTTATTTACAAGTGGATGACTTGCCAAATGGATATCATTTCTGTATGATCGTTACACTGCCAATTTATGCCTGATCCATCTGATGATTTATAGAAAATATTGAGTTCAGAAAAATTTGTCTAGCTACAATATAAGAAAGTCTATAGGTCAAATATTTTGGGATTCTTAACAGACACGCCCAGGAAAAATAAAAGGATAGAAAGAAAAACAGTGGCTCACCAGGATGTTAAAAGGTACATATGAAATTTAATTAATTAGAGGTGGGCATGACGGCTCAATTGTCTAGTCCCCTGCCTTCAAGTGCCAGCATCCCATATGGACATTGGTTCCTACTCCAGCTGCTTCATTTCCCCTCCAGCTCTATGCTTTGGTCTAGGAAAGCAGTGGAGGATGGCATGAAGCCTTGGAATCCTGCTCTCGCATAAAGGATCTGGAGGGGTTCTTAGATCTGCTTAGCTATTTGGGGAGTGAATCGGCAGATGGAAGATTTCTCTCTCTGTAAATATGCCTTCCTGATGAAAATGAAGAAATATTTCAAATTAATTATTTTTACAGGTGTAATGACATAGAAACTACACACACACATGCGAGGAGAGGAGAGGAGAGGAGAGGAGAGAGAGTGAGAGAGAGAGAGAGAGAGAGAGAGAGAGAGAGAGAAAGAAAGAGAAGAAAGAGATCTATTGGTTCACTCCTCAAAAGTCTGTGAAAGTCAGGCCTGGCTCAGACCAAAGCCAGGAGCTAAGAACTCCATCTTGACTATGTGGGTGGCAGGGAGCCAAGTGTTTGGGCCTCCAGGATACCCGAGTATGAAGTGGCTTCAGAAATGGAGACAAAGGCAGGGCTTGATGTGATCCCAGGCACTCCAGTGTGGGATGTGACTATCCCAAATAGTAACCGTGGTGCCCAAAGTCTACCCTTCATGTTTGTAAAGGAGTTGAAATAACTGAAGTACCTAAGGATGCATATTTGAGTAATAAAATAATAAAGGAATTCATTTGTAAACTCCAGTACAGTGACTATTTTTGGCTGGATGAGGTATTTGTGACTTAATCAAAGCACACAATTAGGGATTGCTACCCTAGAACATTCAACCAAGTTACTAAAAAACAAGATAATCAATTTGTATTCTCTTTACCATGACATTAAAAATACAACTGCACCCTTGAGCAAAACTGCCAAAATATTCCCTCTTGACATTAAACAGAATTAAGAGTAATCTATTATGCAGTTTGATTTTATCAGTAAAAAAATGCAGGCAGGAGGTTCCCACTCACCATTCGCTCTCTTTGTTCTTTCTACCCTAATAATGAGCTCTTGGGAGAGATTTGAAACATGCTGTAGATCACAACTAAAGGAATATTACTCAAGAAGACAGAAGGCAGAAGCCAGAGTTTAGAGGGAGCCCCGAGCAGGCCTAGCCAACCTGTCACCACTTCAGCAGATAACCAATTATTTGGCTGGACTGTATTTAAAGGAGCAGCTTTCCTTCAGAGTTGGAGAAATGAAGGTAGGATTCAAACATGAGAACAAACAGCAAGCAGGAGAGGAATAGTCGTAATACTAAAGCTTTTATGATTTTTAAAATATTGCTGGGAAACAGAAGACTTCAAGAGCTGAGTAGGTACTATTTAAAAAATTGTGTTTTCCTTGCAGTGGCTTGTAAGTCTTCTATATATGGAAAAATTTTGGTGGACAAAAGGTTGAATCATAAAATGAATTTGTATTTTGAAATTTCAAATATTCTGGGACACTACAGGTTTTTTTTTTCAATTACAATAATTTCTCATGGTTTAAGTAGTTGTCAGACAATATAATCATTGAATAAAAAATGATGACTGCTCCAAGTGGGTGGCTTAATGAGTGGAATCTATTACAGGATAAACAAAATCAAGTTGCCCAGGAAATGTTGGGTCACTTTTTTTAAATTTGGTGAATTTGCCACATAGAATTTTAAAATTTATTTTTTTGTTTTATTTTTAAAAGATTTATTCTATTGGAAAAGCAGATTTAGAGAGTGACAGAAATTTCTAACATTGAAGATCTGATGCTCTTAAAGAGGAATTTTGATTTAGCTATCATTTTATTCATTTTTAAAGTTTTATTATTCGCTTGAATGTCACAGTTACATAGAGGGGGAAACACAAGCACAGATAAAGTGAACATCCTCCATCCATTGGTTCCTTTCCCAGACTGTTGCAGTGAAAAACCAATAGCTTCACTTGGGTCTCCAAAGAAGGTAAGAAGGGCCCAGACACTTGAACCATCTTCTGATGATTTTTCTAGGCCATTATCAGGGAGCTGGATCAGAAGCAGAGCAGGAGGGACATGAACATCTGCCCATATGGGGTGCCTGAACTGCTTTACCTGTATATTATATTATTGGTATTATTTATCATTTTAAAAAATTACGTAGGTAATTGGAAGGCCAACTTAGACTGAAAGAGAGAGAGAGAGAAAGATGACCCACCTACTGGTTCACTGCTCAAATGCCCACAAAAATAACCCATGACTGAACTGGGACAAAGTCAATATCCAGAGGCAGGAGCTTCATCTGGGTCTCCCACAAGGGTGCCAGCCACTCAACTACCTAAGTCATCATTGTGCCATCTTTCCCCACACATTAATAGGTAGGAATTGAATCGGAAGCATAGTAGCTGGGACTTAAACCACATGTATAACTCGCAGGTAGCATTCTATGAGATGAGAGGCACAAATTGCATGGATCTTGAATTTCTAAGGGTCTAAGTAAATTAATATTGTTTAACCAATAGCAACCTTTTTTTTCAGTTTGTTTTGGGAACCACATGAAATATAGACTGAGAGAGAACTGCAATGCCTGTATTAGTTAGCTATTGCTGTACAACACATTAAGCTGAAACTTAACATTTAAGTAAAACCACAGATAATGTTTCTGACACATTTCTAAAGGGCAGGAATCTGGAAGTGGCTTCCATGACAGGTTTGGAGTAAGGCTGTTTATAAGGTTACAGGGTAACTTGCTGGAGGCTGTGGCTCTGTGAATACGTGGTCAGGGATAGACAGTTCGCTTTCCAATCCTCCTACATGACTACTGTACAACTTCTGATTGGGTGTTGGTCACAGGCTTTGATTCCTTGTCTCAAAGGCTCCAGCCTATGATTGTCGACAGCATGACCATCAACCTCCCTTAGAGAGAGAGCCGAGGCAGAGAGCGGGTGAGCAGACAGAAATCACGGTCTTTTATAGACTCAGCTATGAGAGGGCATCACTTCAGCCATATGTTATCAGTCAGATGATGAGCCTGTGGTACAAATGGAAAGAGACTACATGCAGGTTGTGAATACCATAATATGAGGATCTTTGCAGAAACTTTTGGAGACTGGCCACCAAAGTTCTTACGCTGAATAAAAAATTCTTATTTTCCCTATCATTCTTCTATCCAGTTAGACAAAAATTATTGCACAGTAAGATGGACATTGTTGCAGATATTGCTAAAGTTAAGAACAGAGATTTCTTGCTTGTATTCCTAATCATGGACATAGGAAAAAAAATTGTATTTTGAAAAGTAACTTTCATTTCAGTTAGTGGCTTTAATTTACTGAAATGTAGTTCGTTGTCCAGTGGGTCTTCAATTTTTTCCTTAAATGCTTTGCTTTTTCACTCTCCCAAATCTTTGCTTTCCTTATAAAATTTCCATTAACAACCTACAAGCACTTATAATTTAATTTTATCAGTGCTCTTAAATGTATTCCCTCTTCCATGATTACTGTTCGGTGATGAACCTTTCTTAATCGCTTATTTTCCATTTGATCTCTTCTCTCATCTTGCTTTCATGACTTTTGGTGTACCAGACAAGTTTCTAATTTATTGGAAAGCTTCCCATAAGAAGAGTCTACAATTTTGTCCTCAGTGTATTATAATATTTTAAAAATGTCCCAATTCAACTCTCCCAGGTAATTTTCTGAAATTGCAGGTTTCCCTATTTACGTGTTTCAGTGGCTGTTTGACTTCTCGACTTCTGCTATACTGATGTGTCCAACATCTCTTTCATTCCTAAAACGTGCTTTCTCTTCTATTATCATGTACACTTCGCTTCTCCTTACCCTACAATGTTCATTTCAGTATATTCTTTGCTCTTTTGTTTTTCCAATTTTTTAAACAAATACCTTATAAATGTCACAACATGAGACTAATGCTCACATTTTTACTTTTTCTAAAGTTAAAATTCTAGTGTTGGGCCTGGCGTGGAGGCTTAGCACTTAGGGTCCTCTCCTTGAACACGCCGGGATCCCATATGGGCACCAGTTCTAGTCCCGGGAACCCCACTTCCCATCCAGCTCCCTGCTTGCGGCCTGGGAAAGCAATCAAGGATGGCCCAAAGACTTGGGACCCTGCACCCATATGGGAGACCTCTAGGAAGTTCCTGGCTCCTGGCTTTGGATCAGTGTAGCACTGGACATTGTGGTCACTTGGCGAGTGAATCATCGGATGGATCTTCCTGTTTATCTCTCCTCCTGTCTGTATATATCTGACTTTGCAATAAAAATAAATAAATCTTTAAAAAATTCTAGGCCCGGTGCGGTGGCGCAAGTGGTTAAGGTCCTCGCCTTGCACGCCCGAGATCTCATAGGGACGCTGGTTCTATCCCTGGCAGCCCCGCTTCCCTTCCAGCTCCCTGCTTGTGGTCCGGGAAAGCAGTCGAGGACGGCCCAAAGCTTTGGGACCCTGCACCCGCGTGGGAGACCCGGAAGAGGCTCCTGGCTTCGGATTGGCATAGTATCGGCCCGTTGTGCTCACTTGGGGAGTGAATCATCGGATGGAAGATCTTCCTCTCTGCCTCTCCTCTCTGTATATCTGCCTTTCCAATTAAAAAAAAATAATAATAAAAATAAATCTTTAAAAAAATTCTAGTGTTTAATTAGTAAAGTATATCATAATCTTAAATTTCATTTATTTTATCATTTTATGATACGCTTTCATAGGTTCTTGGATTTCCTTTGCCTCCTTTCCAAGTCCCCTCTCCCCACCGATTTCCCCTGTATCATCACCACAGTATAGTTCCTCATAAAAAGTCATAGTTTATCATTCTCTTATTTAAGTGTAACCTATCCTGACATTGTAGGTATGGACAATGGCAGATAGTCCAGCATCCTATTGTCAAAATATATTTAACAGTTTTATTGGGAGAACATCTTTGATTTGGAAGTAGAGATGCACATTGCATTGTATTTTCACGTCTGAATATGATAGTCTCTATTACACAGTTACTATATATCCCCTAACTGAAAAGCTGTAAAACAAAATTAACAACAGGAAGAAAAATGGGAAATTTACAACATCATGAAGTTAAATAACATGCTACTGAATGAGCAATGTGCTGCTGAAGAAATGAAAGTCAAAAATGTTTTTGAAGAAAATGATATTACTGTATGAGCTATGGGTTACTGAAAAAACTAATAATAATAATAAACTTTTTTTAAGACATGAAAATAAAAAATGTCAAAACTCATGAACTGTAGCAAAAACAATGTTAAAAGGAACATTTGTTACAGTTATAAATTTATAACATCAGGTGCTTACCAAAAATTGAAATATCTCAAATAAATTACCTAATGCTGCATCTTAAGGACTTATTAAGATTGCAAAAAAATGAATAGGAACAAGAAATTATAAAAATCACTGCAAAAATAAATGGAATTGAAACAAAAACTACAAATTGCTACAAGATCCCTTTTTTAGATGAGCAAAATAAACTTTAATTATCTAAATTTAAAGCTAGTATTCCAATTTTAAGAATAATCTAAAATATATCCAAGTCTGTTTAATTGAATCAAGAGGGTAATTTATTTACACTAAAAATATTTTGAACCATGAGTTTCTGAAATTAGTATCTTAATGTCATTATTTAATTTATTTATTTAATGCATTTATTGATGTCTTCTGTTGGACCCTGTCCATTCAGATTCTGTAGCATTTAACATCTTGATATGACTATATAACTCTCATCCCATTATTTAACTGCACAGATTGGATTCATGCTTCCAAAACTGTCCTGTTCCATCAAGCACTTGAGACCTTATCCAGGGTCTTCAAATGAGCTTTTTTTGTTGTTGTTTACTACTGTTTAAAGGTTTCCTACTGCTCTTAGTTTAAGATCAACATTCTTGACAGAAACCTAGCCCTTAAAATCTGGCCTATGCTAGCACTTCAATTCATATCAAGCTGCTGTTCTCTTTCCACTTGTAAGGGAGGCAATATGTAGTGACAGAACAGATCTGTCTCCAGTCTGTGCTTGGATTAATACCCAGTTCTGCAGCTTGGTAGGGACTTGGACCCTGCCTTTGTGCCTGTCTGTACTTCACATTCCTTATAAGCAACAACATCCGGATAGCAGCGAGGCTATTTTTGAATTAAGCAGTCATTTAATTAGAACAATTCTTGCAAAATAAAAGCTATAATATTTGTTATTACTGCTTGTTTTCCTGCAACCTTGTATTTTATTCCCAATAAATTATGCTTTTTTTCTCCATGTCTCACTTGATTTTTACTATATTAATCAAGTGTCATTGTTTCTTGTTTATACAACCTTATAAATTGCTTGGATGATATTGTTCTTTTTTTATTACCCTAATATCTTTTGATATAAAAACTAATACTAATTATTTTGTATATGAATTTAAGATTTATTTTGGATTGACAAGTGAAAATCCTACGTATTGACCACGTACATTGTGATGTATTGACACATGCATACACTGTGAAAGAGTTAAATTACACTGATGAGGATATCCTTTAAGTCACACAGGAATCATATTTTATTTTGAAACCATTTAAAAGTTACTATATTTTAAATTTTCAACTATAGAATATATTGCAATATCAATATTCATCCACCTGTTTAGCAGATCTTCATCTTTGATAAACTTTGATTTACCATTTTGGTAATCTCTTATCTATCCTACATCTACACATTCATTTATTTAATCCAGGAACAGACAGACACACAGAGAGAGCACTCTATCCATTGGTGTACTCTCCCAAGCCTGCAAAGGCTTGGGCTTGGTCAGGTTCTGTGCTGGAGAGAGGCACTCAACCCTCTACTCCAGCATGGCTGGCAAGCAACCAGTACTGAGGTCATCACCATTGGGACCACTGGTAGGAAGCTGTTGTCGGGTGCTAGACTAGGGAATGACAGTCTTGATGGTAGGAAGGGTTGAGGAATGCACCTTAGATTTTCTATTTGCACAGATATTTGCTGTCAACACTTGGTTGGGATAGTTGGCCAATATGTTCCTCTCTACTTCCTCTGCTATGGTACCAGATGTTCTCGGCAGGCGCCAATGGATTGCCACAAACTCCATGTGCATTATGATCCTTATTTATCAATTTTTCTGTTATCTTTTTTTTAAAAAAGATTTATTTATTTTATTACAAAGTCAGATATATATAGAAGAGGAGAGACAGAGAGGATCTTCTGTCCGATGATTCTCCCCAAGTGACCACAATGGCTGGTGTTGCACCAATCAGAAGCCAGGAGCCAGGAATTTCCTCTAGGTCTCCCATGCAGCTGCAGGGTCCCAAAGCTTTGGGCCATCCTCAACTGCTTTCCCAGGCCACAATCAGGGAGCTGGATGGGAAGTGGGGCTCCCAGGATTAGAACTGGTGCCCATATGGGATCCTAGCATGTTCAAGCAGAGGGCTTTACCTGCTAGGCCACTGTGTCAGGCCTTGTGTTGGTTATATTTATGTTTTACATTTTTATTTACCTTCTCTGTACCTCACTGGAAATTTCTCTTTCTTTAAAATGATAGTACTAAACACAATTATAGCCTTCTCCTGATTGTACAAGGGGTATTCTAGCATTTTATAAATTTTGATACCCTCATAAGTAATTTACTTATACTTTTTCTGAAAACTTTTCACCCATGTGTTATCTACATGCTTTTTTTAAAAAATAAATAGATTTATTTTTTCTACTGGAGAGGCAGACTTTAGAGAGAAAAGGAAAGAGAGGGAAGCATCTTCTGTCTACTAGTTTACTCTCCAAGTGGCTGCAATAGCTGAAACTTTTTCTGAGTCTCCCACGTGGGTGCAGGGTCCCAAGGCTTTGGGCCGTCCTCTACAGCTTTCCAGGCCACAAGCAGGGAGCTGGGTGGGAAGTGGAGCATCAGGATACGCACCAGTCCCATATGGGATCCTGATACATATAAAGTGAGGATTTAGCTACCGAGCCATTTCGATGAGCCTTTCATATGCTTTTAATTATGAGTTTCTCTATTGCTTAAAATCATTCCCCTTTGGCTATAAAAATTTTCCTTCCTTTCAATAATTTCATAGCAATTTCTCAGCTTTCTATTCCTATCCTGGATAATGTTAATTTGCAACCTTTGTACCATCCACATACCTATATGCACTTTTTGCCTGTTCATTCCACCAGTAGTTTTTTGACAGCAGATATTCTAACGCAGAATCTGCTTTTTTGTGTGTTTGTTTTTCTTTTGGAAATACTTATTTGATGAAAAGGTGTATGAATGTTCCATGTATTCCTTATGCAAATAAATCTACTCCAGCAAATTTGGGCTTACCATCTATTGTAAAAATAAGTTTCATGCTTTGCAGTCTTCATGTTCTACTCTAGTTGTTTCTCCATCTGGGGAAACGAGCATCCCACATATTAAGTATCCTCTCCAAAGATATATCCAAAGATATTTGCAGGGAAAAAGCATAAGCAAAAACAAACAAACAAAAAACAACACAACACAAAAACAAACTAAAGCCTGTGTCACAGTGCCCCATGTGGATGGTTTATGTCTATCAAGAGTAGCAGTGTCCATGACATGTTGTTATAGATTGTCAGTTTCACTCAGTTATATTTCTGCCTAGCTTCTGTAAATATTTGAAGTTTTACACTGTGGATATGAAACATTCTTCACAGCTCACTGTTGCCAATTATTATTGGCTTAAACCACAGTATAAGAAATTTATGTACTGCTATCTGTTTGAAATCAGTTCACTGGAAGCTAATGGATTGATAAACAAAAAATTACAAATATGACCGTCTGTGGTTTAGTAGAATTTGTTGCTTACCTTCCCGTGTTTCAATGTTCCTCTCCAAGAACAATTTAGAGTTACTGTAGAAATACTTGCTTTGACTTACACTTACATTTGAAGTTAACTATAATTCAAATTTTGCTTTTGTGTTTTCTAGTATTACTTAATGTACTTATTCAATAAATACTGTGCACTTCGGCAAATATAATGCGTTCCTATGGGATGACATTATTCTAATAAAACTGAATGCTTATTGAGTGATATGAATATTGCAGGCTATTACCAGCCCACCAAATAATGAGCCTGAAGTGATGCTCCAGAAGGCATCTAAATAATGGCATTGGACAGCATAACACTTAAATTCTCAACAAGATGTCTGATTACCAGGTTTTTATTTTAAAGGGGAAAAAAGAGTCCAAATGGAATTAAATGTGCTCATGTTTTTAAATGCCTGACTTTTGATTAAGAACAAAGCTATAAAAATGAATGATTAAGGTATCAGAAAATGGTATATGTCATTCCCCTGGTTTTAATTTTGCAGCAAGTTTTCAATCCCTTAGCTGTATGAGGCCATAGTATATATAAAGGCTGGGTGATAGAGTGTTGCTAAGACTCAGATCTTTGGGAGCGCTCCAAATGGATATGTGAGCCATAATGGTAAATGAAATCTTCAAGCTTCCATCTCTGGACTTCTGTGGTGATATTTTCCAATTATCCAGAAATAGTGCCTATTTCTCTATTCCGTAGGACAGTGCCATGGGGAGCCTTTTATTCACCAACCAAACTTTGATACAGGGTGAGATTATGGGCAGTGCTGAAAGAACATAATCAATATTCAGGCAAAACTTAGATTAAAAAAATATGATCGCAGTTCATGCTACTGCTCTCTGGAGAGCTTTATAAAAGAGAGAACAAAGAGTATAGTTCTTAGTATTCAAAAGCACAGTTCACTTTATGTCATCTAGCTCTGTCTGTGCACATTTGTGCTTTTAATGCCTAACAAAAGTAGCTCATCCAAAAATGACAAAAAGACATTGAATACAGCAATGAATTTGCTGCCTGGTTTGAGCATGATTATACTCAACAAGATTCTGTTGCAAGTGCAATTTTGCAATTCATCTCTCTATCCTACACAATGGTGCAAGAAATACGGGCGCAATACACTTAAGGATAATGTTAATATCTCTCTTCCTTGAAACAGATGCCTAAAAGTTCTGTGAAAATGCTTCCACATAGTAATCCAGAGATATCCATGTTCAACCATTACACTTCAAATACAGCCTCACAGGAAGACTTACAGAGAATTGTATTCTTGATTTCTTTAACAGGTTTGGGAGTAATTAAAATTTCTGCACTTTTCTTTTTCATTTCCTCAGGCCTTGAATGATTTCCAAATCAGGCATCTTGAGTCAACTAAGTACCATCTTTACTTCTGCTTAAAAGTATTCTAGTTTGCAGCACTGATATTAATAAAGAAAAGTCATACAGAATTAGAGCAGTGACTTTATATACTTACATGCGTTTTGAATGAGAAGTTAGCAAGATTAATGTGTTTTATCATATTCAAACATATAGTGTTTTATTTTAGACTGGTTTTTGACACAAATGTATGCTTTTGTTACTTGCTAGCTACTTAAAGAACATCAGGGTAGTTTAGTACAAATAGAACTATTTTGTCATACAAATTTTAAAAAGCAATAATTTGAAGGCTTTTATTTTGAAATTTATAGTAAATTGTATTAAAAAATACCCATGATAAAATATGACAAATACACCTATTAACTTTCTAACATATGGATGTTAATATTCAAAAGATTTACTGTTGTGGAGGACAATTCAAATTTTATTACGACTATTGGGATGCTGGAATGAATGATTTTTTTTTTTAATCAAGGACTGTAGTCACTGTCATGCACGTAGGAAACTTTTGGATTGCTGTGTTTTTGTTTCTTTTTTGAAAAATTTTAATTGACAACTGAAGATTAAATATATTCAAGGTATATAATGTAATTGATTTAATGTTAGGTTAACTTTGCATGATAATTGCAACAATAAAAGTAACACATTCATCACACACAGACTGAACATAACATCCTCAGAGCCTATTTACCTTAAAGCTGATTTTGCCCTTTGGCTAATATGTCCCGATTTCCCCCCACCTTTTCAGTTTCTTGGCCACTACAACACCTTCTACTCCTACGAATGCATGATTTTTAAATGTTCTTTCTAAGGCTAGATTCCAAGAATCATATAAGGACTGAAAAAGATGATCACAACAAAATAAAAAGAATGGAATATTAACAGTTCTCAGCGTCCTATCAGCACACACATATACATAAACACAGTGTATGGGAAAATGAAATTAAAAGATAAGCTCATTTGGGTATAGAAATTTAGAATTCATACTCTTACAATATTCACTTTTCATGAACCTTTTGACAACCCCTAATAGGCATGGGTTCTAAAATTTTATACACGAATAAATCATTATAATTTTTACAAACCTTTTGAAACGTGGAGGTACAGAGAGGAGAGATAGGGTGAGAGATCTTCCATTTACTGGCTCACATCCCATAACGGTATCAATGACCAGAGCTGGTCCAATCTGAGAGAAGCCAGGAGCATCCTTTACGTCCCCACATGGCTGCAGGGGCCCAAGGGCCTCTTCCTCTGCTGCTTTCTCAGGTCATAGACAGACAGTTGGATCGGAAGAGAAGTGGATGGGTCTTGAACTGGTGCCCATAGGGGAGGCTGGTGTTACTGGAGAAAACTGAGCTTACTATGCCAGGGCATGAGCCTGCCCTCAAATTTTAAATATCATTGTCCATGAACTTATTAAAGTACTTTCATGCATACATATATATGAATATATATATCAGTGTATGTGTACATTTACAGAATAATCTATACATAGGCTATGCACATTTATTATTAGTAATGTATATGGTGTCACATGTCCGAAAAAGATATTTTTTGTATTTGAAGCATACATATTTTATCATAATCCTATTTTGCAAAATAAATTTGATGAAAAAGAGCATATTTAATTTGTAATGCTTCCAGTAGACTTGCTATTTAAATACAGAATTAGGTGCCTAAGAAGTCATAAAAAAAGAAGTTGGAAAGATGTGTTAAATGATGACAACCTTATCCTTTCTCAGCCCTAAAGTCTGTGCCACCTTGTGTTTCTCTGTGGACTGACCTTGTAAGAGTGTTGCAAGGAAAGGAGAGCTAGATTCTTGCAGTTCAGTGTGTCACAAGCAGTGTTCTATACACGTTGGTGATTATCAGTGATGATTTTACACTGTGTATACTGATTCAGGCATGTAGATTGTGAGTTCTGTGACTAATAGCTGGGCTCAATATCTCTGATTCTGGCACATATATTCCCGTTTTCTAAAAATCTCAAGGAAGGAATTACAATGAAGGATACATTTTTTAGCATGCTGTCACAATCTACTTGTGTTACATACTTGTGTCAGAGAAACAAAGTGTCTTTAAATTATTCTCAATTTCACAATTTAAAATGTTACTTCTGGATGCACATGAATGTAAGTAAAGACTGAAGGGTGACTGGACTGTTGAAAGCCCTGATCCAGGCTGATTGCACTGTGTACTGTATATAGGTGGTGCCCTCTAGTGGCTATTATGAACACTGTTTTATAGGTAGAGGTAAATAAAGGACACTTTAGGAATGTTAATCTGTAAATTCTATGAACTTGAGTAATTAAGCTTTGAAATTTTCCCATTGCCTTTGATTGGGAACTAAATTTCAGAAATTGTATATGAATTTGTACTTTTGAACTAATAAGGGATGATGGAGAATACCGGTATGCACTAGTGCGACTAGAATTCCAAGGTATAATAGATCTTACAGTCAAGAAAGAACATATGCAGAAATGCAGAGCATGCAAAACTAGGAGTGAAAGACAATGGAAAAGGGCTTCGCACGGTAGCCTAGTGGTTGAATTCCTCACCTTGAATGTGCCAGAATCCCATATGGGTGCTGGGTCATATCCCAGTTGCCTCACTTCCCGTCTAGCTCCCTGCTTATGGCCTGGGAAAGCAACAGAGAATGACACAAAGCTTTGGGACCCTGCACCTACACGGGAGACCTGGACGAGGCTCATGGCTCCTGGTTTCGGAACATCTCGTCTCTGGCTGTCATGGCCACTTGTGAAGTGATAGCAAATGGATGATGTTTTTCTCTGTCTCTCCTCAGTAAATCTGACTTTCCAATAAAAATAAATGTCTTAAAAAAAAACAAGAAAAATAGTGGAAAAATGTCACCCCAAACTAATGGTGCACCTTTGTGGAAAAAGATAAAGCATGTACAACACACCTTGTATTTGGTCCTAAGAGCAAACTAAGTACAGTCTATTGAACTGTAATTATTATTTTACAGAATGGAAATTAAAAATAATTGAAGCTGGATCCAAGAGAAACCATTTGAAAAATGACAACGCATGATCTAGGCGTTCGGGTCCTTAGTTTCCTTTCCCCCAACAATTGCCATATTGTCTTTCTTATTGAGTGGTTTTATTATATCAAACTTGTGTAGTTAGCAAAACTACAGACTCACAGAACATGAAATATTCCTAAAAATAATAAATATGAGTATGCACAAATGCTCTAAAATGCCACACTTCAGCTATACAAGTTAGAAATTGCATGCTAAGCTCTCATTAAGTAGAGAAAATGAAAACATAATATTTGACACAGTGATGACTGATATTGAACTCTTATGTCAAATACTACAATTCAGAATAATAAAAGTGCTTGTTATAAATATGTGGATCTATTTTAGAATCACATTTTACTGATCCCAATCACAAGTTCTAAAATGATAAGATGTGATTCTGTAAAGTTCTAATATAATTTCTCAACATTCAAAATTCCACCTTCAATTACACGTTTAGACCAATACTTAAGCAAAAACAGCATGAACATGGACAAGATGGATAAAAATACAATTTGCATGAACTTTTATTACTTGAATCGCTCATTGAAACATGTTTGACCCTGCAATGAAATGAGTAAGTAATACGTAAACTTTGAGAAATATGACTACACTAATACAAGAAAGCATTCATGTCTTCCAGGCGGTTTCTTTTGAGATGGTATATTAAAAAGCTTTAGATGTAATATGCTGTGACTGAAGTAAGTACAGTTTCTTCCCAGTTGGTTAGGGAAATTAAAAATTTATATTTATTTAAGGATTCAACTTTTGCTTAACCTTTGCAAGAAAATTGGCCATGCACTGGCATTTTACCTTGGGATGTGTTTCAGTATAACAATCTCCAAAGGAAAATTTTTTTTTGATAAAGTAGAATAAATCAAAATCTGAAGGTGAGTGCATGTATTTGACTTCATAGTTAAAAAGATAGACTTGATTTTACATGAAAACATTTTAAAACCATAAAAAAAATCAACTTAGGGAATCCCAGACATTTTTTCACTGAAAACACATAGTGACTTCAGATTTCTATTCTAAACAACCCAGTTTTTTTTATAGGGATTATTTTCCCGTTGTCCTCCTTAACACATATTCTTATGAAATAGGAGGCTACCTCAGATAGCACTGCAAACTTCTCCAGAATTCCCTTCCAAGCAAAGATACTGCTATTGCATTAATATAACAGGTCAATCATTCAGTGAGTATCATGTCTTTTGAAAACATTCCCACACTCAGATGGCTGTCAATGGGGGTGCCAGTGAACCGTTATGCAAAGCCCCCCAATCACTTTGTAAACCCGAATCTTTGAGCACAATAGTAAAGTTCAGTTCTGGAAAAAGATAGTGTACTGAATCCACAATAGCAAGCTTTGTCTGTCTGGGGCTTCTGTTGCGGAGGAAGGCTACTTAATCTCCCCGTTTGCCCTGGGGATTCTGTTTGCATGTGTCCTTTTTGAGAGTCTGTGAACTGTAGAATATATGTCGCTAACAACTTTCTTTGGGACTTTCCTTGGAAAAGCCCTAAGCTCCCAACACAAGGAAGCTGACGCAGTGGTGCTAGCAAACACAAAAGGGACTTTTAGCTGTTTGTGCAAACTGCCTGGCTAAAGTTTCATGTCATGCCTTGATGAGGAGTCTAATTCTCTGGCTCATTTCATAGGAATCTGGTTGGTGTGACAGTGTAGAAAGGATAGCTTCTTCATAAGGTTGGTAAAGAAGGGGAAAATTTCATACAAAAAAAATGTGTGAAACAAAATGTAGAGAACAAATGACATAGATCTATAAAAATGACATTTGATATTATTTGATCATCTTTTCCTATGTTGATTACGCACTGAAGTGTGAAGACAATTTTCAAAGATCATTAATGTTTTTTTTTTCTTAAGTGGAGTGTTTTGGTGAAATAATATTACGTATTTTTAAGTTATCCTTCAATGTTATAAGTATATAAAATATTACATGAAAAGCTAACTTCTATGTGTCCCTTTCAAATTAGAAGTTTTCTCATTAACAATTTAAAATATCATTCAGCATTCAGAAAATGATTTATCTCATTCAAGTGAATATGAATGTATTGAGGATGCTACAAAGAAATTTCATGGCTAACAGAACTAATTGTTCTATTTCAGCAACATTGTTATTCTCAACTTGATTACATTTGCATAAACCAGTGTATCAATACACTGGAATTTTGTCATCCAGAAAAGTCATATTTCATGCCAGTGTGCGTGTTCATGATGCTGCTTGGAGGTTATGCAATCATATGCATGCTTGAGTGCAAGGTAGGAACCAAGTAAAGCAGTAAAGATGTATTTTCACAAGAACAGCACCCAATACATCCTATAACATTGCGTGCAAAATCAGTTCCATCATATATGATAATCATCACCAAGGTGGTGATGGCATTTCTCAACCTGGGTTGATTAGATGGAAGAAACCAAATACAGAATGAAGAAAGGGAAGGTACTCCCATTCTTCAGGCAGGGTAGAATTCCCAGTTACTTGTCTTTGTGCTTGGTCCACCCAATATTATATTAATTACTCTCAGATCCCTCCTCTACTCTCTTTCAGTTTAATGACCATGGATCATTGTAATTTGAATGGTCTGGAGCCAGGTGGGTGAAACTTATTTTAGTACTCCAAGAAAAGAACTGCCTTTGTCTCTCTGTGCATTGTTTTACTGTCTCACAATTGTCTTCAGATGAAGCTTTCAGAAGTGCTTTATGCAAAACTTGTGGCAATTCCTCCAGGTTATTCTGAGTGATTTTAAGAAAACTCTGCATTTATGAGTATTGACTGGGACAGAACATATGTGAAGGAAAAAAAAAAATAAAAGGGCTGAAATTCTTAGCTGTTAAGCAGCAGATAGAAATGTTTTAAGGGAAGCAACTGGGTATTGTTTCCTAAAGTGGTGGCTTATGAGGATTTTTGTAATTAATTTATGGTTGCATCTGTGAACATACGCATCTATTTCCCTACCCAATCTGTTAGTAGTCAATATCTGTCTAAAGCCCATCACTTTTTCTACCTGAGAATTGCAAATAGACTGAGCGTAGCAGTTTGTGTTGAAAGGAAAACAACCCAGAGGCAAACAAAAGTATTCCACTGCAATCTTTTGAGCTCTGTGCTTAGGCCAGCTCACTCCATTCTGCACTGAACATTTTCTCATTGGGAATGGTAGGAACAGCCCAATGTGAGTTAACCTGCACGCTCCACTTTCTTCCTGTTGGGACACTCAGCGGTGATAGAGGCTACCATAGAGGATGACAGCTCAACCGTGTAACTGAGAGACCCATAGGCTCATGCGTATTGCTTAAGTCCATGATGAAGGGAGCTCTCTCAGGGTGCTTATCTCCAGCGACAGATACCTTTGAAGAGAACTCACTACACAAAGATTTTCATGAAGGGAATTTCCATTTTGGCCTTGAGCTGAACTCTGAGAGTTTGAGTTTTACAGAAGAGTATTTTGCTGCCATAAATCATTCCTCAGTTTATACTAATCTCAACATTAGGCTGAGAATTCCAGTGGTTTTTGCCTTGAAACCTTGTTTTATTTCACTACAAATTTAATTGCCTTGGCTGAACCTACAAGCAAAAGCTGTTGACTTTAACATTTCTGGATTATTATGAAGTCATCTACTTTATTATGTGAAAGCACAGTTAGACACTTTTGGATTTGAATTCTGACTTTATTGTTTATTCATTGTATGATAATAATCAAATAATTTAATCTTTGTTTAAGTTTCCTTATTTATAAAAAAGAAAAATAATAAAACTTGTCAGATGGTTCTAAAGGTTAACACAAGCTAAAATTTAGTAAAAGTTTTCAACATGCCAGTAATAATTCTACGTATGTAAAAATGGGGTTTTGAAAATAAAATTTATTTCATTTGTTTGAGGGAAGAAGAAAGAAGGGGGAGGAGAGACAAAGATAGAGAGACTGGGAGAAAGTGAGAGTCAGACATACAAAGCTCCATTCACGGGTTCATTCCCCAAATAGCTACACTGACAACAGCAGGGCTGAGCTGAAGCCAGGAGGTGGGAACTCAGCCGAAGCTTTCTCCATGGTGGGAGGAACCCAATTAGTTGCTGCCCCCAGGGATATATGCAAATAGGAAAGTGAGATCACGATCAGAACTGGACTTGAATGTAGGCCCTTAAAAAGAGATGCTAAAATAGTAGGGCAAATATCTGCCATTACATCTGCTTTTATGTAGGATTATAATAACTTTATGAAGCAGATTTTATCCTTGCCGTTTTGGTTTTCAGTTAATATATCAAATGTTTACTTATAGCATCATTTACTAATACTTTTTTAAAGATTTATTTTATTTGAAAAGCAGAGTTACAGAGAGGAGAGATATACAGAAAGACTTTCTGTCTATTAGTCCACTTCCCAAATCACCACAAGGGTTAGAGCCAGGAGCTTTTCCCAAGGCTCCCACATGGATGCATGGTCCCAAGTATTTGGGACTTGCTCTGATGCTTTCCCATAAAAGGGGAGCTGAATCCAAAGCGGAGCAGCCAGGAAGCCAATCGACGTTCTTCTGAGACACTGGTACTGAACTTGCAGGCATAGCCTAATATGTCATGGCACCTGTCCTAGTTATGAATATTTCATATCTCCATTAAGAAATATTATGTCAGCATGCACTTGTTTTATTAATACATTTTTTTTGCATGAAACCAGGGGGCACTGTAGAACTCTATCTTGTAAATTTTTCAAAAATGACATATTAACAATAGTATAAATGTTATTTTAGCAATAACTTATAAATTGAACATTGCATCAATTGCATACCCACACAAAGTGAGCACCTAAGTCGCTGCTATAACAAAATTTGAATTATAGGAATTAAATAGTTTCTTTAGGAACCTAATTTCAGTGAATCTGAACACATTTAATTGAGGCATTGCTCATAAGATCATTGAAAGATATCCTACTTTACAAAATTTCAGGAACACTGATACACATGATTAGGCCATGAAGATCCAGGTTGATTCAACTTCTATGGTTGAAGCACAGTTAAGTTTTAGTTTCACATGCTTTTAACTGATTGAAGATTGGTTTAGAGAATTGAGGGGCAAAGTTTGGCGTTGTGAAAACGGGGTTTTCTGCAGGCTAGAAGAATCAAAATGAGGAGACAGAAATCCTTCTTGGTAGGTACTGTGCAACAGGGAGGCTGCTGGAGCTCTGAGGGCCATTGGCTGACAGCCATTAGTATCAATAGCAAAAATGCTGTATATAACACCATTTTTCTGATTTTGAGGATGATATCAGTTACGTTTTTGTGGCTAGAAAAACAATGTGCCTTAGAAAATAGGACACTTCTTATTAGATGGGGGAAGAGAAGAAAAACCATGATAAAGAAGTGTATGTGAAGGTTAAAATTCAGACCTCATATAGTTACGACTGGCAATAACTCCATTACTCCACATTTCAGCAACTAACAAAATATAAGTGAATGCAGTGGATCCTCTTTACAAAAGCTATTCAATAATGTTGACTAATGTGATAAAGAATAAAACTTTCACACCTTTGGTATTTATTAATACATTCATTTTATGAATATCAAAACATAGAATATTATCCAGATGACATGGTGGATATTACCAGTACAAATATCAATAGAATCCTATTGTAGCCTTCCAGTAACTATAATTGTAGCTTTTTACGATTCTGTAAGGAACAATACATTTGCCTTCATGTAAACTGTGATATGAAATTTTATCCAGGTACAAATCATGCTGATTTTACACTCAAAAAAAATGCTTTAGAAGCTCTGAGTAAAAAATAGTTGGGGGAAACAACATTGGGATGGGCATTTGGCCTAGATATTAAGATACCTGTGCGCCATGTGGGAGCACCTGGATTGCATTCCCAGCTCCTGACTCAGCTGAAGCTGGCTAGTTGGAGCCATTGCAAGCGGTGCTGATGGGGACTTTGGCGCCCTCCTGGGGACTTGGCTGGGACTGCTGGCTCCTGACTGGCCCACTGAGGCTCTGGCTGATACAGTCAGATGGGAATGATGTAGTGGATGGAAACCTTTTTGGTCTTTCTCGGTCTGTGTTTACATATCTGCCTGTAACTCTTCAATCGGTAATTAATATATATATAAATGAAGTAAAGCTACGGCATGCAACCAGATCGGAGGTGACCACACTACAGTTGTAGGACAAAATATATTTTTCGGTTAAAAAATCCTCAGTATTTTCTTTCACTGTGACTCATTATGAAAGTGAATTCTTTAAAACTTTTCCTTGATAAAGAACAAAAATGTCAGGAAGAAAGTTCCTTTGCCTGTGTATCACAATAGTGCTAGTGAGAGGGACTATTTGTTGATTTTTTTTTTTCAAATATACTGTGAATTGGCATCATTACTGTTGGGATTTCCCACACGGGCTATCACCCACAGGCTCCTCTCAATCTAACAGGATGTCACATTGCAAGACACAACTACTTCCCAAAGCATATTATAAAAACAGCTAAGGAATAAATAATATTCAACTCAATTGCAAGGAGAGAATACAAGTTGTTGAAGAACAAGATGCTAAGTTTAAAACTGGAGCGGTGACAATGGTTTACTCTGAAGAAAATGGATATTTCAAGCATGTTAAGTGTGTTCTTCAAGTAGGAACTGCAGGGTGTTTTTCTTATAATGTCACTAACTTTGATGATTTTCTATCACAGACAAAAAGGAAATGAATGGTAAATTGCACATTTGGAAGCTCCTGTATTTAAAGGTAATTTAAATCATCCATGCTGTTAATGTACAACCATACAAAGACACTTTGAGAAGTTGACAGAAATGGGGTTTAAATGTGTTTTAATGCATTAATGTTTCCAAGTCATGTTTTTACCATAGTATGCATTTGCAATAACTTATAGCAGGTCTTTCATATCAACATCAACCTGCTGATTGTTAGACAACTAATGTTTTAAATTTCTACTATAGTACAGGATATCTTTTTAAGCTGACATTACATGAAACTCTGAAAAATTTTGTGAGGGGGATATTACATTATGTCCACGCGTACTGCAGAAAAGGCTGAGGATGAAAATTACTTTCATGCGTTTACATGCAGAATTCAGCGATTCCACTAGAGGGCGATCATCAGGAAATGCAGGCACACTTCCCTGCACAGGAGTGACAGAAGCAGAAGCCCCATTTCTGTAAACCCAGACTTTGCCCTCTTTATTAATGCTCTTTTTAATGAACACATATTTTATTTCTGCATATTCAGATACATAAAAACGTATACATAATCTAAAAAAAAAAAAGGAATTCTTTATTTGGCAAGCGGTTAACCAGGTTTTGTAACTATGAACGTGAATGGGGCTTTATGAAGCATCTTTTCCCCGCTATTTCAGGAATTGGGGTTTTAACACATTTCCTTTTGATTTGCAAGAACTTCAAAAGGAATTTGTGAATATTCTTGAGACATATAAACATTTTGATGGATGCTTTTAATCATTTCTGAGTTGGTAGTACTGAGAAATGACTATCGACCATATTCAATTACTAGGTATTATTTCCACTAACTAGTCTCGATCACTTGGATCAGGGGCAGAGCTGATCTGTATTAAGCAGAGATAGAACACCAGGCATCCTGTGATGTCAGAACCCAGCCACAGAACTGACAAATGAATAGTAAGTTAACAGAAATGGAGTGAAAGGATTTGCTTTAATTTTTTAATATTGATTTTTTTTTAATTGGCAAGCCAAATTTACAAAGAGAAGGAGAGACAGAGAGAAAAATCTTCTGTCCCCCGATTCATTCCCCAAAAGTGGCGTCAATAGCCAAAGCTGTGTTGATCCAAAGCCAGGAGCCAGGAGCTTCTTCTGGGTCTCCCAAGCTGATGCAGGGTCCCAAGGCTTTAGGACATCCTCTATTGCTTCCCCAGGCTACAAACAGCGAGGTGGATGGGAAGTAGGGCAGCTGGGGCAAGGATTGGTACCCATATGGGATGTGGCGGATGTAAGGCGAAGACTTTAGTTGCTAAGCTACCGCGGTGGGTCCAGGATTTTCTTGTTTAAGATTTCTATTTTGGGCCTGGCGGCATGGCCTAGCGGCTAAAGTCCTCGTCTTGAACGCGCCCTTATCCCATATGGGTGCCTGTTCTAATCCCAGCAGCTTCACTTCCCTTCCAGCTCCCTGCCTGTGGCCCGGGAAAGCAGTCGAGGACGGCCCAAAGCCTTGGGACCCTGCACCCGCATGGGAGACCCGGAGGAACTTCCTGGATCCTGGCTTCAGATCGGCATAGCATCGGCTGTTGCGCTCACTTGGGGAGTGAATCATCGGATGGAAGATCTTCCTCTTCCTCTCTGTCTCCCCTCCTCTCTGTATATCTGACTTTCCAATAAATAAATAAATCTTAAAAAGTAAAGATTTCTATTTTAAAAAGGATGAAGTTTTACTACACAGCTGAAACCCACTGCTTTGCTCTGTGGAGCACTCTGGGTTGTTTTCTGTTAATTATTTCAACATGGCTGCAATATCTTCATGAGATAGAGGCACCTTTGCAAATCTTCAATGATGTGGTTATTCAGATACAGTGACCCTAAGAACTCTCCCTTATCTCAGATGAAGGGACGGGAATTCGCTCAGCACGCTCAGGCCTCTTCCCCTTCACGCCATGACCCATTCTTACTGATCCTTGTTTTCATCTGTCGGTTTCTTTCCCTCCCTTGTTTCTTTTCTCTAATCATGAAGTTGAAATGAATGCTAAAATAACCTAATACTCTTTAAGAATTGAATGGTTAATAACGGAGAAAAAAGAGAGATTAAGGAAACATTTTGGAGAAAATCCATCCTGTGTGTGTGTGTGTGTGCGCGCACGCGCGTGCGTGTGTTTTAATGGTGATGGAGCTTGAGTGACCCAACTCATTTTAATCCATGCCAGACACTATTGATAATTGTGTCTATCAAGTGTTGATATACTGCTAAAAACATGTCATTCTAAAGACTTGTTAATTAAGTGGGCATTTTTTGTGACTTCTTGGTACCAAGGGTATCCTCATTTACATATGTTTAAAACTTATTTGCTTCAATTGTTGATGGGGGAGCAACGATTTTAGAATGGAAAAAGGTCCTTTCTGTCGCCTTCTGTCACAGCGGACAATGGCATCACAATGCACAACTCAACTCGTGCTCATGACTGTTGTGTTCAATTTCACACTAAATTTGGTCTGTTTCCCATGGGACAAGACTTTAATTCTGCTGGTGACAGGATACAGGAGAGCATTCTGTCACTGTAATATCTGCTATGTGATCTATGTATAACAAAATGAGTTTTAAATTGATTTAGAATTATTCACTATAAATATCCACTATCTTGTTAAATTTGTTGGGTTAATTTTACTCACAACAATGATGTACAGTTTGAACTACGGCTTAAGGCTGCTGGGGGCTGTAACATTGGTTAGAAAAATTGTTAAACTATGGAATGACTTAAGCTTATTTTATTTAATAAGCCATATAGATATCGTATTATAGTGCTTTGAGTTCATATTTTCAAAAATATACACATTCCCACCAATATTGCGGAAGTATGTATATTTAATTTATGGATAGCTGATTACTAGGCTTTTAAAATGAATTCAGAGAACACATTGTAAAGAGAGAGGCTTTATTTACTTAACAAGATAAAGGATCTCTCCTTTGGCATCTGTCAGATGCTCAATAGTCTCAGTATTGTTATTGATAATTAGGTTTTTGTTAGTTTTCTTTCTATTTACATGAAGCAAACATACATATGTACACACACATATATAACACCACAATTACACTTCCCACTCTTCCTTCTTTTTCCTCTTGTTTTCTAATATTTAAAATATCATGCTTTCACTTCCCTTTATAATCAAAAGCTTAACCTTCCATGGAGTAAATAATGCAACAAGTAGTAAGTAGAAAAAAACATGGTTCTTAAAAGCTATAAGCAATAATCAAATTTGAAGATATTAATTTCACTTAAATACCTTTCGGTTCTGTATGTTAGTTACTAGAAATCCAGGAGAGCATGATATATGTCTTTTGGAACTGGCTTATTTCCGTAAGCAAAATGGTCCTCGATCGTGTTCATTTCTTGTGAATGACGGGATTTAATTTTTTATGACTGAGTAGTATTCCACTATAGAAATGCCACCATTTTTAATCTGGGTTAATGTCATATCTTAGCTATTGTGAATTGAGCTGCTAGACTAGGGAGAATGGGTAACTCGTGTTTATTTCCTTTCGATTGGATACGTTTGCAGGAGTAGAACAGCTGGTCATGTAGTAGATTTCACATCAGATTTCTGGGGTCTCTTCTTCCTCCTTTCTATAATGGTGTTCTGGTTTATATCTCCAGTAACAGTTTATTAGCATAGGTTTTTTTCTCTTCATCCTCACTAGCATTTATTTTGTATCAGAGCCGTTTTAACTGGGGTGCAATGAGACCTCACTGAGGTTTTTACTTGAATTTCTTTGATGGCTAGTGATCCTGAACATTTTTTTATGTCTGTTGGCCAATTGTAAGCCATTCCTTCAAGTATGGCTGTTCCTGGTCTTAACCCATTTTTTTGGGGTGGGGGGCCTGGATCGGGTTTTGTTGTTGCTGCTGATATTCTTGAGTTCCCCTATATGTTTTTGCTACTAATCCTTTATCAGTCGCATAGTTTGCCAAGATTTTCTTCCCTGCTGTCAGTAGCTTTTTTCACTTTTCCAGTTGGCCCCTTTTCTATGAAGAGGCTTCTTGGCACTTATTGTTTCCTTTGTTGCCTGTGCTTCTGAGATTTTTATGCAGGAAGCCATTGTCTATGCCAATGTATGGCAGTATCTCCCTTACGTTTTCTTCTACTTACTGGATGGCATCAGATCTTACACTTATATTCCTGATCCACTGTGACTTGATTTTGCATAAGGTGTATAGTAGGGGTCTTGTTTTACATAAGAGGTACAATTTGCCAAACACTATTTGTTAAAGAGACAGTCCTTTTGTAGGAAGTGATATCAGTTTGTCTGTCAACACTGTTTTAGTTGCATTGGTTGATGTTTAGTGTCTAATCTGCCCCATTGGTCCATATATGTACTCTTGTGCTAGTACCAGGCTGTTTTGGTTACAATTGCCTGGAAATGTTCTGAAATCTGGCATTGAACTGTCTCCACATTTGTTTTTATGTTTTACTTTTTTTCAGGCATTTGGTCTCTTTTGTGACTCCATATACATTTTAGTGTCCCCCCCTCAGATCTAAGAATGTCTTTGATTTTTTGTTTCGATTGGAATCACATTGAATCTTTAAGTGACATTTGATGATATTTTATTTTATCCAATCTAGGGAAATTAATTTTCCCATTTTTCTTGTTTCTGCTTTTATTTCTTTCCTGAATGTATTGTAACCATCACTGTAAGTAGCTTTTCGTGTCTTTGCTTAAATTTATCTCAGTGTATTTTGTAGTATATGTTTTGTAGCTATTAGTTTTATTGTGTCCTCTTTTTTATATACTGAAACTTGCACAAATTTTGCTTGAGTACAATACTCTTTAAGGTTTTATGTATTCCCCATGTATAGGATCATATCATATGTAAATAGGGATAATTTGACTTCCTTATTTTCATTTGTATCCATACTATTTCTATTTCTTGTTGAATGACTCCAGTTACAAGTTCCAGAGTTACACTGGACACAAATGATGAGGGTAAGCATCATTGTCTATTAACATATGTTAATGGAAATGGTTCCACCTTTTTTGCATTCGATATAATCCTGAGTGTTTGTCAGAAGTTTTCTTGTCTATGCTGTTTCCTCTATACTCAATTTGCTTAAGATAGTTTTTAATAGTGAAATAATATTGCATTTTATCAAATGCTTTTTCTGTATATATTATGATTTAAAAATATTGTTCAATTTGTTAATACATGTATTACATATATTGTGCATGTTGGATTATTCTTGCATGCCCAGGATAAATCTTATGCAGTTCAAGTGAATAATCTTTCTGGGTTGTTTTATTTGATTAGCAATTCTTTTGTTGAGGATTTTTGCATCAGTGTTAATTGAGGATATGGGTTTATAGTTTTTTTCTCTAATATATCTTGGTATCTGCATCTGGTTTTAGAATTAAGTTGATGCGATTTCATTTTGGTTCTGGAGAAATCCCTCTATTTCAATTATTTTGAATAGTTTGAGAAGAATTGGGGCTTAGTTCTTCTTTTGCTTTTTGGTAAAAAAATAATAGCAGTGAAACCATCTAGGCCTGGGTTTTTTTTTTTTTTTTTTTTTTGTCGAGACAGCATTCATTGCTAATGTAATCACTGTCTTAGTTATTGGTATATTTATGTTTCCTAAGCCTTCATTACTCAACTTTAGTAAACCGTGTGTTGCCAAAAATCTATCAATTTCTTCCAAATGTTTGCAGTTTATTGGCAAATTGTCAATTGTAGCAATTCCTGATGATACTTTTTATCTCTTTGGTAGTGTAACATCTAGTTTTTCCTATCTGAGTTTATGTATTTAGGTCTTCTCCACTGCCTCCCCCAACCAAACACACACACACACACACACACCCCACAGATTTTTTGCTTACTTTTTTCTTTATTCCTTTCTCTCTCTCCCCCCATGCGTTCTTTTTTCTTTCGTTCTGCCTTTCTTTGGAAAATAAAACAGCTATTCCTTTCACTAATTCCTTATAAGGAGTGTTTCAATTGCATTAATTTCTGCCTTAATTGTTATTATTTCTTTCCCTCTACTAATTTTGGATGTTGTTAGATTCTTGAAGTACATTGTTAGAACATTTATTTAATGCATTTCCAATTTATTTTTGTAATCACTAATTGCTATAATATCTCTAATTAATAGTTGTTTTGATGTATCATATAGTTTCCAATATACTGTGTTATGTTCATTCACTTCTAGTTACACTTTTAATTTTCTTTTTGATTTCTTCTTTGACCCTCTGTTTCAGGAGCATGTTTTAAGTCCCCATATGTTCACATTTTTTTTTTCCTAGAGTTTAAGTTGTTAATTATAGCTTTATTGCCTGTGTTCAGAAAAGATACTTGTTTTATGACCCAGCATATGGTACATTCTGGACAAAGTTCCATGCCCTGATGAAAAGAATGAGTATTATGCAGCTGTGAGTGAAGTGTTCTTTAGATATCAATTAGGTTCAATTGGTCAGTAGTGTAGATCAGCGCTGGTTTTTTTCTTTTTTTTTTTTTTTTGTCTAGTTGTTTTGTCCATTGATGAAAGTGGAGAACTGAAGGCCCACTGTTTTTTAGTGTAGCCTGTCAGCCTTTACATCCACTAACTAAAATGGTTACAACTTTATCCTCAGTCTTTTGTGGAAAAAATTATCTGATTTATAACTAATGTTATGCAATTGTTAATGATAATTAACCATGCTGCAATCTTATGGTTGTTAGGACTTCTTATAATAAGGAGTAAATATTTTGCTTCCTTTAGATTAAATTGTATGTGTTTTACACACCTCTTCCAGTCACTTAATAAACTTCAGGGGAACAAAATTGAGAAGTCAATTTGGCAAGATTGTGTGTATGATAAAGCTTAACATGAAATAATTAAGCATAGAATTGGAATCTGCTATAGGGTGATTAATTTACCTTCCAACTTAAAATTTTAGAAAAATATCTGTTCCTCAACTTTAGGAGAGTTGAATTTGCACCTTCTCTGTTAAAAGAAAAAATGTTTTATTTTCTGCTTAGTGAAAGCAAACATTTTAACTAGGAAATCTGCACTTTATCTAAATTCTCCTTGATCAGTTTTTGTAAATGGATGTTTAAATCATGTACTCTTTGTATTCATATAGACAATTCATTCAGTACAGAAAAGTGTGGAGCACAAAGTTGCCACTCAAAGTTCTGCCCATCCTAGTGATGATTGCTGTTAGTATTAGGTGAATACCTATCTGTAAGTCAGACGTGATCCTTACAGTACTGAGTTCACATGGTTGTTTATGTGGTTAAAGAAAGCACAGTGATGGTTCTGATGTAAGCATTCAGTGAATGGTGATTGCCTATTGCAACAAGCGATGCTGTAGCGGAGGCTCCCAAGGTCATGTGTCTATCTAGCATGTTTCCATTGATTTGTAATCTCAGTTTTGTCATACACAAATCTCTGACTCATATTTCATTTCACTTCTGGACCCTAATATGTTTTATTTGTTGATAAAATATTTATCTATCTATAAGATAGGTAAAAATATTTACTTTGTTGCCTACTACAATAAAAATAATATGGAGTCAATAACGACATTTATGCTAAATTTAGATTTTGCAAGTATACGGTATAAGTTGAATCAATCTGATTTTTATTACACTTACTCATGTAGTCATTGAACACATTTAGCAAGTGCTTATGATGTGCCAGACAATATTACCGACGTAGGACTCAGGCAAAAAAGCACATGAAATTCCAATTTTTATAAATTTCAAATTGTAGCACGTAAGACAGAAAATAATGAAAAAATAGTGTTAAACAGTAGATACGGAGTGATTTGCAATTTAATTGAGTTTTCTTAAACCTTGACATTTCAGCTAAGATCTGACACATCAGGAAATAAACCAAGTGTTTTTTTGGGAAAAACTTTCCAGGCAAAAGGACCTGCAAGTGGTGAGTCCTCCCCACCCCCGTGGGAACATTTCTGCTATGTTTGCCAGATATTAGGACATTTTGTAGGACTACACCCAGAGTGAAAAGGGAAAGAATAGTAGCAGAGGGTGAGTGTGAGCGAGGAGATGAAGACAGACAAACATCAGGTCTACAGGGTGAGTTTTGGGCAAAGTGTTCTGATCTAATTGAATATGAAAAAAGTCAGTTTGTTTGTTAGGTTGAGAATAAATACCAAGTGGATAAAAATGAATAGAAGGGTGCTAGTTGAAAGTCAGCTAAATACCTATGGGAGAAATGACCATGGGTTGATTTGGTGTGTTGTGGATAGAGCAAGTGATTGGATTCAAGTACCCATATTTGAAGGAAAAGCCAACAGGATTTGCTTAAGATTTGATGTAGGGAGCATCAAAGGTCTTTGAGTAAACGCTGACTTTAGAGATTTCCTGAGAACCAGGAAGACGGCTTATTATTTACTCAGATGGACAACACTCAGAAGAGTAGGTTGGAATACATGGTTAGGTTTTTTTCTTTCTTTCTTTTCTTTCTGTCTTCATTTCATCTTTCTTTCTTTCCTTCCTTCCATGATATATCCTTCCTTCCTTTCTTCTTTCCTTCTTTCTTTCTTTCCTTCCTTCCTTCCTTCCTTCCATCTTTCTGCCAGAAATTTAATAAAGCGACCTTTACACATCTCGGTGGCAAAGTTAAATATATTGTGCGATGAATTGGTCTGCGTTTAAGGAGAAAATGCTAGATTAGAGATACAAAATTGAGAATTGCACATTTGGATGCCACTTAAGGAATTATTTCTTTTTGTTATTTGCGTAAGAAAAATCTGATCTCTGATTCAGCACATATAATATGAATTTTGATTCAAGATACTTTTGACTTTTTCTGCCTCCAATTCTCTTCATATAAAATTTCTAAATAATAATTGTAGCCCACAACTTCACAACAGTAGTCCTTATGCCAAGGATGGAAGAGTTGAGAAAACTATGAAAAGAAAAACTAGCACATTGAGATTGTTTGGATGAGAAGTACAGTAATGGGGAGGCAGATATCAATGACAAGGGCCTACCTAACATGTTTGAAGTGCAGAGTCAATCAACATTTTTCTTTGTCAAACTCTTTAAAGCTATATTCACATTACTTAGTGATTATCATGGTTTCCATTAATTCTTTAGCTTTAAAACAAATATTAACAAACAAATCAAAAGCATTTAAAGTTTAGAATCTCCATTAAATTTGGTAAATTATTTCATGTATTAAGTAAAACTTGCCTTACCAAACAAAATCACTTATTGCATTTCACTTTCTTTGACTGTTTTAAACACATTGATAAGGCACAAACAAGAGCACTCAGGTTCTAACAGATCATGCAGACTGAGAACTGAAATAACTATTATAGTCTTGGCTTTTTCTTTTCATTCAAAATGCTATTGATGTTTGCTCTAAATCTGTGCTTAAACATGGATACATGGGTTGCTGTGGAGTCTGGAATTGCAAACTTTATTTGAAGACAGCTTGAAGGATTTTGAACCTTAAGCATTTACTCTGAAAATGAATGTTTATGACTAAGACCGTGAGGCATGGTATAACAGGTGGTTCATAGTGTAATTGAGAGTTTTCTGAATTAATTTTCATATTAACACATTACTCACTAAAATCTAAGCAAGAAATAGGTGATAATTTGAGGATTTTATTAAAATTTGGCAGTAAGCATAATTATTCGCAGTTCCTGGTAACAAGATTTAGAGAAGGTATTTTATCACTGACATTGATTGCAATTAACAGCTCAGCATGAGTATTTTTTATTTTTAAAGATATATTATTTTTATTTGAAAGGCAGACTTTAGGCAAGATAGAGAGTAATCTTTTAACTGCTGACTCATTCCCCAGATGACTGCAATGGCCACATTTGAGCTGATCCTTTGGCTCTCCTGAGTTTCTCCTATGGGTGCAAGAGCCCAAGGACTTGCGCCATCCTCTGCTGTTTTCCTAGATCATAATCAGAGAGCTCAGTTGGAAGTGCAGAGGCCAGGACATGAACCAGTGATTACAGGTAATATCAGTGCCACAGACAGAGGAGTAGCCTGCTAAATTATTATGCCACCCCCCCAAAACAATAATTGTAAATAAATTTTATTGTTATTTAAAATTTTTCTAGAACCATTCTTTTTTGGTGAAACAGGTTACAACACTGCTTGTGACATGGGCACTGCATATGGGATACCAATCTTAGACCTGGCTGCTCTACTTCCAATCCAATCTACCTGTTAATGTGCTTGGAAAAACAATAAACGATGAACAAAGAGGCTAGTGCCTGCCATGCACATGAGGGATCCGCATGTGTTCTCCCACACCCAGCTGTTAGGACCATTTGCAGGTGAGCTGGCCAATGTAAGATCTCTGTCTTTCCTTTTCTGTCACTTCAACTTTCAAAAAAAAAAGAAATAAAATGTAAACAATTAATTATTTAAATAATGCATTTTTACAGACAACATATCCCATTGCTGCCCAGGTTCAGCACAAAGATGTAACTGTGGCCTTAAGTAAAAGACAGAATACAAAAGTTATACGAGTTAATAAAATCTCTATTTTTAGCAAGTTTTGCGAAGAAAGTCTTTGGATATAGGAGGCCCGAAACACACTTGGTTTGAAGGATGGACAGGAAACGCTAAGGCAGAGAAGTAAAGGGGAGAAAAACATGAGGCAGTGTTTAAAAATTCTGGGAGAAAGATCATATTTTTCATGCCCCACTGAAGCTGACTTTGACTCTGCTTAATTTCTATCTGGGGGATATAAGCAGAAGCAAGGTGGGTCACTGCTGGCAGTAGCATTAGGGGTAGCAGACACATGCCCAAGTTTCCTGTTTCTCTCTGATATGACTGACCACTAAGTTGCTCTTTTACCTTGAGGATTCCAAAGAACTTGGCTTGGACCAAGCCTACGTCCGAAATAAATGGCATCATTGTCAAGCAAAAAAGATTTGGGGATTGTTTTTTGCTGTAATATAACCCAACATTTGCTGGCTGGTCTAAATAATGGTAAAAAGAGTGGAGTAAGATGAAAATCAAATGAAAAGATCAGACATGGTAAGATGGAAAAACTGTTTAATAAATTTGTCAATGACCAAGTCAATGGAACACCAGTAGAGTAGCGTCAGCAGAAAGTGGAACAGTAAGTCTGGAAGGTTAATTATCCTGGTCATCAGCTGTACTCCATGGCCATTCTGTGATATCAAAACAGCAAAGAAGCCCCATGCCTCATCTGGCTCATTACATGTGACCAATCCAATTAGAGGTCTGTGACACAGAATCATGAACAACTCAAACTTTCCAAGTGAGGCAGGTAATTAAAAAAAAAATATCAACTTTATGACGAACACCTAATTTTAATTAGTCACAGTCTTTATGTAAATGTTTATCTTGAAATTTGTTATACTATGAATCTAATTTTTTTTTGGAGGGATTTGGAGAGAAATTCCAGATTTGAAAAATAAGAAAAGAACATAATTGAGGGATCTTCAAATGACTCTTGTGGGTTTGAGATGTCTAAGATGTAGTTTGTTTGTTCATCTGATGAATATGAAGCACCTGTCGTGAACCAGTCATTCTGAGCTGCAGTGAGATAGCGAGTGGAGACTGATCAGAAACACTCTGCATCTTTATTAGTCTCACAGTGGAGTTAATATTGAATTGTTATTTTTCTGCTTCGTACATATTGTGTTCGTTTACAACTTCATATGTAAATTATTTGACATTTCTTCCTTCAAAAGCAGGTGCCTAATCTTCCTCTTAAGTGTGAGGCGGAGTAGTGGAAACTAGCAGCTAGAGGAAGAAATAGTGACTTTAGAGACCAGGTAACTTAAAGGACACTGAAGTCTCTCTCTGTCTCTCTCTTTCTCTCTCTCTCTCCCCTTCTCTCTCCTTATTACGCATTCAAGCAGGATGCAGTCATCATGATGTGAAGATAATTAGTCAGTTCTATGAAGAATTGAATGTAGTGTGGAACAGGGGCAACTAGTTAGCAGCCATGTGAGTGAACCTTCTTGGAGAAGGAGCCTCTGGCCCGACCAAGCTTTCAGGTGACTGTAACCCCTACAGACATCTTTACCTCAACCGTATGTAAAATCCTGAGCCAAAGCAGCATTCTAAAGAACTGCTAGATTCTTACACTTTGGAAGATGTGTTTGATAGGACACATCTGGTACATTAAGTTGTTAAGTTCTGGGGGTATTTTTTCACACAGCAATACATGACTTACATACAACATATTATGAGTTCTCTTTTTGTCTTACAGAAACACTATATTGATAAATATATGAGACCTGTAATTTTTTTGTTGTTTTCAAAGAATTTCACCTAACATTAGCATGATTTTCACTTTAGCATATCATTAAAAAAAACTTAGAACTTCATTTGACAAGTTACATTTTAAATGCTAAATGAGTTTACTGTTTATTTAAGCCAACAAAATTACTTCAAAGTTTATTCATGGTCCTTCAGATGTATTTTTAAAGAGAGACATCTCTATTTAATAGAGGAAATGCTATTTTTATGTGTTTGCTTTCACAATTCAAAAATAACAAAGTTTACTCATATAGTAGAAAACCTGAATTGCTGCTTTTAATAAAGAATATGCTGCCTTGAAGTATGCCAATAAGAATATGTTCATTTATTACTAGATTTATATATGTACAGTGTATCACTGCCCAAGTGGTTGCAATGGTGGGGTTGGTCTACAGCCAGGAGACTGGAGCTGTATCGCAGTCTGCCACATGAATGACAAGGTCTCAAGCATCTGGGCCACGCTCCACTGTCTTCCCTAATGTATTAGTTGGGAGCTAGATTGGAAGAACAGCAAGGATTGCTGATCTGGTGTCCACATGGTACACAGTATCTCAGGAAGTGGCCTAATCTGCTGTACCCCAACACCTGCTTCACACTGCTCTCTTTTTCAAAGCACATTTGAAAAATATTTTGATTTGGGTAGGTGTTTTGGAGTGACAGGTAAAAACACTACTACCTGTGAGGGGATACATTCCACATGGGCACCAGTTAGAGTCCTACTGTTATATTTCTGATGCAGGTCTCTGCTCATGGCTTGGGGAAAGCTTTGGATGATGGCCCAAGTGCTCAGGTCCCTGCCAAATAAGTGGAAGACCTAGAAGTTCCTGGCTTCTGGCTTCAACCTACAATAACCTAGCTGCTGGGGAAATTGCATCAATTAAACAGTGGTTGGAAGATCTTATGCTATGATCTATAATCAATTCATATGCATCTACATATATGTATTTCATTTCTAAAATACAGGGTTGGTAGCTCTTGGGTTTGAAGAACACAGATGAACATGCATTTCTGCTTTGCTGCCTTAAAAGTTTTGTCTTGAGATGTGATGAGGAGTGATAATTCATATTGCAAATTTGGTATTCTGATGAAGTATTGCAACTCTCATTTCAGGATTAAAGAGAAATGCATAAGAACGAATATAAATTTTTCTACAGAGTCCTGAAACTCACTAACCTCAGAGCATGATACTCAGCTAAAGTTCATTTTTTCTGAGGTATAGTTTAAGTACTTACATATTTTTCCATATATGTATTTGTTTTTTGTCAATCGTTTGTTCTTTATTCATTCTACCATTATTTTGCTCATCAGCATAAGAATTTGTGAATTTGAGATAAAGTAGGCAAAAGAAAATTTCTAATAAGTTTAAACCTAGTACTTTATATATTTTAAGAGTTTAATATAGCTTGAAACTCAAGCTGTTTTTGTGTTCTCATTTGTATTACTGAAGCTCAGAATTTATTAATTGAAAATCATTTAGAAGTCAGGATTGATAATTATAAAACTTTTAATGAAATGCAAATTATTTCAACAGGGAAATTTTTCCTCATTTGTTTTTCATCTAATTTTTGTTTGCCTTGTTTATATTAGTTCACACATGAACTATGGAGGAGAAATATTTTAAACATTGAAATCTAAGATATGTTTCAATAGAAGTTGATAAAAGTTTGATAAACTTTTAACTTTGTCTAAAAAAATATAAAATTTATCTTATTGATGACCGACTACCCAGTTCACTATTGATGTCCTTTTAATTTTAGGTCATCAACTAAAGGAAAACTTGTGGTATTAAAATTAATTATGTAGCTATTTAGGAAGAATTTTCAAAATTAAAAAAACAAAAAGCATTTGAGAAAAGAGAGAAAAAATGGAATATCCCATGTACTGCGTGTACTGATTACCATTCAAATTTCTACAAACCTGGGGTGGGCCAGCTCAAAGCCAGAAGCCTCATGCTCATTCCAGGACTCCCACGAGCATATCAGAAATTCAAATATTTCAGGCATAATTGTTGCCCCTGGTAATATATATTAGCAGAAAGCTACAATCAATACTAGATCTGAAATTTGTACTCTGGCACTCTGATACAGAATGTGCTAGTTCTATGCAGCATTTTTAGAAAGAGACTAAATACTAATCCCTACTCATATTTTTAATATTACCATAGGTGCTTTAGGTAGAACAATGGAGTATATAAAACTTGGCTTTGTTCTTAACAACTTCACACTCATTTTAAAGAAAAAAATTAATCACTCAGAAAATTGAGCAAATTGGAATGCTGTAATTCCCTTTCTGAGCCACATTCAACAAATCTGAGTTTTCCTATTCCATTCTTCTGTCTGCACTGCCATTTTCAAATTTGTCTACACTGCCTTTTCCACTGTATTTGAGGACCTTGCATACCCTTGCTAGTCTACAATGTCTTACTGGAAATGTGCAAGTTTTGGGAACGGTAGACGTGAGTTGTCTTTACGTAAAGTTTGGAAATTCCAGGATGGGAAAAGGAAAAAAAAATATGGGGTTTGAAGTCAATATTGTGAGAATTAAGACTTCCACGTGTCCTCCCCCGCAACCAAGTGACATTTGAATGCTTATAACATTATTTTTGAACCATTCAACCTTATCAGCTTTAAAGTTAGTCTGCTATAGATATACTGTGGTTTGAGTCATGGCTGTGGCTGCCTGGTGGTGTCAGACCAAATGATTTTGCCTGCAGGATATTCCCAACCCTTGACATAGATACACAGAGCAATAGCAAGCAGAGCAAAGGCATGGGATTCAGAGCGCTTTGTTCCCTCATGTCTTTTGAAACAGAATTCTCAGATCTAGAAGTACATTTTAGTTTCAGATTGAAGGTATACTTCCCATTGATAGCTGTCACAAAATGGTCTCAACAAAGGCTCCCTTACAAAGTTGAAATAAATTGTAACAGACACTTATAAAGCAGGCACATCCAATAGTGAAAGCATAGTATGATGTGGAGTGTGTTGTCAGGATTATGTAATATTTGTAAGCGTACATAGAAAAATACCCTGTAAAAAGTAAAATGTGATGCCAATTTTCAAATGGGTTAATTCTAAACTATTCCTTTATTTTTAGATAAAAGCATTTCCTTCTTGGAGTATGTGAATTATCAGAGTAGAAATCTGTATTCTCCATTAATTTAGTATCCCATAATCCCTTCTTCTGACTCATAAAATGGAACTAAAGTGCTGGATTTTTTTCAATGAGAAGTGAGTGTGCTTTGTTTCCACTAATGTAATTTAAGTGCTCATTCAGATTGAACCAAAGAAAAGAAAAGAAGGAAGCCACTTAAAAAGTTCTAGTACTCATGTGACATATATATTTTCTGTACAGGAAATCAAACCTGATTTCCACTGGCAATTTTAGCATTGTGTAACAAAAATGATGTTGTATCCACTGAGTTTTGCAATACATTTTAGGCATAAGGGACAAAAGCGTTAATTCATTAGGCTATGTACTACTAAAATATGAATCAAGAGGTCAAGTATTGTTTTCAGTGTTTCATACTAAATCATGTGAATGAGAACATACGTATATAGACATGTTTACCTATGTAGCTATTTATCCTGTATTTTTTTAGGGAGGTTGCCTTATTTGGCGAGAACAGATGAAATTTGTTCTTTTGAAATTGGCTTATTTCACTTGTCATAATGGTTTCTAGTTGAGACCACTTTATTGCAAATGGTAGAATTTCACTTTTTTAATGGTTGAGTAGTGTTCCATGGAATAGCTGTTCCACAGTTTCTTATCCATCCCTCTTTCAAAATCATCTGGGTTGTTTCTCTAACTTTAATATTGTGGATTGTGCTGCATTAAATACAGGATTGCACGTCACTTTCTCATAGGAAGATTTTACTTTTGGATACACTCCCAGGACTGTGATAGCTGGGTCATAGGTAGACAAATTTTGAGTTGTCTTAGCACTCTGTATACTGACTTCCATACTGACTGCCCTAGCTTGCATTCCCATTAACAGTGGAGTATTATATGTTTTTCCACATACATGCCAGCAGGTGTTGGTAGATTCCTCAGTGTGCCTTAGCACAGGATGCTAGCTAGATTGTCTATCGTTGTCATATCTATAATGCCATGATACACATAAATAGCACAATATTGGACTTGTGACTGTTGCTGAAGGGCTATATAGGGATAACAGTGCTGGAGTAGATGGGAGGGTAGAAGGAAGTGTCCCTGTGCCTATGGAAATTTATCATGAAAAATAATAATTAAAAAAGAGAACAATCAAGCATATTGTCTAAGACTTATCAGGGACTGTATTGTTTATCATTATTTATCTACTACTCATTTTCCGTCATATCTTTCTATATAAAAGATGGATTACACGAATTAAGATTGTCTTAGTCCTGTTCATTTTATAGAAAAAAAAGATGGCTCTAGTCTACTGATGATTACTATAGCAAAAGTATTTTACCTGTTTTCATATACAAATTCTTAATAAAGCATAGTAATTTAGCTTACACCTTTTCCTGCGAGTTGAGTCAGTTTCTTCCTCTCATTGTGCTTAGAAGAATTATTCACCAAAGAAAGGTGAGGATAATAAAGTTCAAAAAAATATGGCCTGATGCCTGAGAAGTAAAAGGAATGCCTGTTCAATCTCATATTCTTTTGTGTCTACACAGATGAAATTTATAGAGCATGGAATGACTCATGTGTCTGCTCACTTTCCAGTTGTACAGCCTCCTATAATTATAGACAGGTTAATATGTAAATTCTTACTTTTTGTTGTCCTTAGGTTGAACTGAGGCCCCTACAGTGGCTTTACTAGAAATAGGCATCCTTTTACAGAATCTGAACAGTTGGACAGTAATATAGGACACTAAGAATCTTAGGAGCAATACTTCCAACATTGGGTTCTCATTGCCATTGTCTTGCTGTGACCACACTGATGACATGATATATTAGGCATGCTGAAAAAAGAACCATGATATTGACATATGGGAGGAATATTCTCAGGGGCTGTCTGTCTCGGTGCAGATTATTTACCCTTAAAGCAAAACACACATGGTCCTGGCCTATGCCTGGTAAGCATTTACTGAATCTAGACGACAAAGGTTACACCCAGTGGGAATAAATTTCTAAACTATGTAGCATGACTATATATAAGAAACAGATGAAATATTTATGTGGCCTTAAGTGTAGATTACACAGAGTTACACACACACACACACACACACACACACACACACACACACACACGAGAAATAGCACATCGAAAGTAAATTTCTTCTAAGAGGCTCATAGAGTTCTTTTGGTTTCATTTTGGATTAACTTGTGATTTTTCACATTTGCCTATCTTTGTTTTATATGATTTTCAAATTGTCATTCTCCAAGATGGCAAGTACAGATGGATGAAGATACCATAAAAGGATTTGGTACCCATAAATCTTTTCTGAACCTCATTGAGAGGATTCTCTTCAATATTATACAATTAGTAAACAATGTTTTATTTACGTACATGATTGTGTCACAGCATTTCTCTTTACAAAAATAAAGAAAATGCAAATGCATCTATTGAGTCTTATTTTCTCTCCTAATGCTTAATCTTTTAACTGAATTTTAAAAAGATTGCTTGACATTTTCATTAAAATATTCTTATGTTATTAATAATGACACACACTGTTTTGCATCCTTTTAAAGTACACTAGTGCTTTATATTATTATGTTTCAAGTTAATTTAAATAAATGAAGAACTCATCACCAAACATTGTAGTTATCTGCTGGAAGACACACACAGGAAATAAATGGGAACTAATCTTTTTCGAGGTATATGCAATTTACAGAATGGGAAGGAGAAAGATAAACTACCAATTATGTGATAAGTCCTATAAACAAGGATTGCCTAGGTGAAAAGTAATAGGCAAAATAAGATCTTGTTTTGGAGCAAGTCAAGAAAAGCCTCAGAAGAGGTGACATTGAGATAAACTTGAAGGTAAATCCCATTTTGTTTCAGAAAGCAGAAAGAAGAAAGGATAAACTTCAGAATACGTATACTTGAGTTCTTAATTGGCTTCAAGTTGGAAAAAGATCTGTAACTTTGGATGGGCACAGATGTTATTACACTTATTTTTGAAGAAGATGCATACATTTGTGTTATTTAAAAATAAGGATTCAAACTTCTCACCATCTGAAAGCATTAGCCTATTTCATAAAGTTCTGCCACTTAGCAGAAATAATCCTGGAAAGCAAGGGGCGACATAGAGAAAAGTTTGAGAAACACTTACTGCATACATTGACTTATTTATCTGATGGTTATTCAAGGTCTAAAAAAAAAATGTTACCATTCTAACTCTAAAATGATTTTGAAGATTTTTTTTTAAAACAGGCATCATGCAGTCTGGGAAGAAATAACACAGTCATGCATACTACTTAACATCACCCTGCAGAGAACGGGAAATGGATTGGAAGGAGGCAAGCACATTAGATGGCAATTGCACAAGATTCCATGGTAGTGGCTTCTGGGATGCTAAGTTGCTGCATGAAGCATGGGCAAATACGGAAGAGATATCATAAAGTTAAAAATCTTCAGAGAGAAGAAACACGTGGCAAAGACAAAATGTATTCTGTGTTACTCAGCTTTGCTTGTTCAAATTTGAGAAATATCCACTTATAGTTGATAAAAATATCAAAAACAAAACACCACACACATTTGGATACAATTATTGTGTTTAATATGATGGCAATTGATATGAATGAATATTTTTTCGGTGTCTATTAATTGTCAGGCAGTGTGTTGGCTTTTTGAAAATGTAATTTTGGTGACAGGCATGGTGAAGTAGCTGGTTAAGTGCACACATCCCACGTTGGATTGTAAGTTCAAGCTTTAGCAGCTCTGCGTTTTGATTTAGCTCTCTGCTAATCACACTGGGAAGTATCAGATATTGATTCAGGCACCTGAGTTACTACTGCCTCCCACGTGGGAGACCCAGATAGACTTTCTGGCTCCTGGTTTCTGCTTGGTCTAGTTCCAGGTGTTGTGGGCTGACTTTTGTGAACTAATAGGCAGAAGAATTCTTCTCTCCTTCTCTATCACTTTGCTTTCTAATAGTATACACTTAACATTTAAATATTATTTAAATAAGTAAATATTTTATTTTTTCAATTAAAAAAATCTATTTATTTGAAAGACTGTATCTGTTGCTTTACTCCTCAGATCAGTGCATGCACAGGACAGGGCCGGGCCAGGCTCCTGAGCCAGGATCCAGGAATTTCATCCAGGTCTCCCATATGAGTGACAGGGGCCCAAATTCTTGGACCTTCTTTAGTTGTTTCAATCAGGCATTGGCAAAGCGTTGGATTGGAAGTGGAGCAGCAAGGACACAAACTGGAGTCCACGAGGAATGCTGGCATCCACGTGATGCCCACCATGTCACAAAGCTGGCTCTGATAAATCTTTTCTTCACAAAGGGTAATTTCAGTTAAAACTCACACTATCTTTTAGAGATAGTTGTTTTTCGTTTTCATATAGGAGTTAAGTAATTTTCCAAAAGGTATCCAGTGGCTAAGTATATAATGAATTCAGATGGAAGTCTGTTTTGTCCATATGTTATTTATTTTACCCTAAATCACATTTTTTTTTTACTGCTTTCATCAGAGTAAAGAGAGAATGGCTTAGGAAGCTGAATTTAAGGACACAATAGGCAGCCTAAGAACATGAGGATCAATAAAAAGCTTCAAAGAATGAATAAATCTCCTTCTGAGGAAGCATACTGTGAATTCCCAGGATCCTATCCAAATGAAGCCTGAGAAACAAAATACTCTAAGCCTGACTTTCGGTCAGAAAGCTAACATAATGTATGCTAAGAGACGATGACTTTGCACTACCTCTTCAAATATTCATCTGAAACAATGGTCAAGGCATTGGAGGCTTTTGTGTTCACCTGATCCTTATGTTTTCAAGGAAGATGCATAATAAAGATAGTTTCTTGATTTGAGCAGAAGGGCAGTTTGAAAGATGAGAGTATTTGAACTCTTAATTAGCAGATGAGTCCCTTTGAAAAGAAGCTCAAGGCACGGCAGTTTTGTTCCCGATCAGAAAAGGAATTTCTTCCAGGATAATCTATAATTTACAGGAGTTTGAAGCTGTAGCTTAAATGGAAGGTTATTAGCACCTATGGCACTGAGCAGGGGGGTGGTTCTCTCTTTTTTCTATAATCAGGCACTATGCCAAGTGAGCAGATGGTTAGAGGTATCCGCTGAAGGTGCTTCTGCATTGTGTGGCCAGCTAGAGTGGCTTCCAGGGAAAATAGGAAAAACAGCTTGACCAGGATCGGAGAGCAGAAATCAGCTTAGTAAAACACAGACATAGCTACTTTGGCACCTGAGAGTGCTTTAGAGAATTGAGATCAATACAGCACATAAGACAGGGGCCTATTGACATTCATGAGTTAGAAGACAAATTTGGTGGCCTGGCCATGTTTGGGAACAAATGTAGAGACAAACGAGCGGTGCCAAATCCCACGGGTGGACAGTGCAAACTCTATTAGCAATTCATGACTCACTGCCTGTGTCCTTACGTGAGTCACTGCAATCCCAATTTTAAATGTATAAAGGTAATCCATAAAATGATAATTTGAAGAAGTTACTGAGCAAAAACGTGGTTAATTTTCACTAGGTTTATACAGCTCTGTCAGCTTCCTAGAGACGCCTTCCTCAAATCATTACTGAGTTTTGTCCTGCAGCTTCATGCTATCCCACTTGCTTCTGTTTAAGGCTCTGGTCCTCACAGTTATTCTTCAGCCTTTTACTTTTGGCAGAGCTCTGCTAATCTGAAAATTGCAAGAATCTGAAAGAAGGGAAGTAGCGTCAGAATGTGTGTGTGTGTGTGTTTAAGTTGGTATTGTAAACACTTTAGCATTTAGAATAGATGCTTAATACTTCTGCAACATTGTCTGGATTGCAAGAACCAAAAAAGTATTAGTAAATTCAATTTAACAGAATATCTGGATAAAATGTATTTGCTTTCACCTCAATATTTTAAGTGAACCTAGCCATGTCAAGATTTAAGCTTTAAGCCATGATTGGACAAAATGTCAATAAATGCAAACACGTTTTGTAAAGTAACTTTCATGTGAACCAATGTCCAGCTCAGCTCACAGAGTTTGCATTTAATTGAATCTGATCTCATTGCACTCTAGGGGATGTTCTCTGAGCTTTGACCTACCTCACTTCAAAGCCTTATGGAGTCTTTCTCGTTACCAATGCTGCCCAGTGTTTGTGTATACAAATGTGAGTATATTTTTATATTGTCTATAAAAGTGTAAATAAGATACACTTATTGTACTATGTCAATTGGAAACAAGGCATCATTTGCAGGTGGAAATAATGGGCTGTTTTATACCATTGTTAATATCTCTTTTCAAGCCTTCCTACTTTGAGCTACAACGATGCATTTTACTGAAAGATTGTGACATCTTTCATAGCACCTTGCTGATATGATTTACCTAACATTCAGGTTATTAGCAACAAGCCTTCCCATCTAATATATCTTACCACAAAAGGTGTCCAAGAAAAATAAAACACACACACATAATGCAGATTATATACTAAAATTATATTTAGCAATGTGAAATTCAGGTGTTCATGATTTTTCTATTAGTTTTATCTATGGAAGGACATGAATATCTACAATTGCATTTTAATTTAGCACACATTATGTTTGCTGAAGGTCTGAACAATGGTTGGAAACCTGTGCTGGTGTGAGGAGGAGGGGTTTTGTGACCTGGACATCCAGCTGACTCAGGGATTAGCTCCTGGCCTAGCACGACACCATTATCACGTGCTGATTTTATCATGCGCAGAAATACTAGTGTTTATACAGGGGGTGGTGATTTAATGACCAACAGCATGTCCTGGAGGCTGAAGCCAGGTCAAAAAATCATCTATTTGTAAAGAGGAATGAAAGCTGCACATCTGATCCCTCAATTTTATGGGATTCTGGATTCTTTTACTGTGGAATGTTGAACTTTTATCATTGTGTTATTTGACAGATTATGTGAGAAGTAATTAAAAAAAGTGTGCATCAAGCCAGAGCTTGTCAAGTTGTGAAATCGCGTTAGTAGAAACAGCTTTACAAGAAATTCAGCTATTTCCTGAAATTATAAATACTGATAAGACAGAACTTGAAATTTCTTTTCAAATTGTCACTTACTGCTAAATAATGTTTTAAGCTATATATTAGTACAATAACAGATGCAGATTTTAATATTGTGTAGACTATCTTTTATCATTTATTTTTAATAAGACTCGATATTTAGCTTAAGACATACTGATATTTTTCCCTTTTATTATCAATTCTGAGAAAAGGAATCCCCCAAATTTATTGTTTACAGTGTGATAGTGGAACTCCTTGTGGATCAGATAATTGACAATGAAATAATATGATTATACAACCCTTTGGCTGGCAACCTGGTAAGCTAGGGTTAGTAAAGTTAGTATTTTGGAGAGCAAGCTGACAATGGCAAGTTCAGTTAACTTATATATTAAAACAAACAAGCCAAAAAATACCCCTAAGTATTCCAACATCCAATTTGACCTTTACATATTACTATTTTTTTTAAGACTTATTTTGTTTTATTGGAAAGGCAGATGTACAGAGAGGAGGAGAGACAGAGAAGATCTTCTGTCCGATCTTTCACTTCCCAAGTGGCCACAGTGGCTGGAGCTGAGCCAATCTGAAGCCAGGAGTCAGGAACTTCCTCCAGGTCTCCCATGTGGGTGCAGGCTCCCAAGTCTTTGGGCCATCCTCAACTGCTTTCCCATGCCACAAACAGGGAGCTGGATGGGAAGTGGAGCTGCTGGGATTAGAACTGGCACCCATATGGGATCCTGGTGCGGTGCGTTCAAGGCAAGGACCTTAACCGTTATGCTATTGTGCCGGGCCCTTTACGTATTATTTTTACTACATCAATTCTGTGCCCAATCCAGTAACAGAAAAAGAAGTATACTTTCTAAATGTATATTAAGATTGATATTGTTAAAATATATATTGTTATGTATTGTTTTCCCAACTTAGAAATAAGACTGTTGAAGGGCGGTTAAAATGCATGGATAGAAATCTCCATGTCATATGTCTGTGGTTGTAAAAGCATACCGCAAGGTAACATATCATTTGGTAGATACCACTCAGGATAGTGTTGGTTATGGCCACCAGTTGGTGTTTATGGAACCCATGCTGAGCCTACGGCTATGGGAAACATTTATTTTTGTAGAGTGTATTGTTTCTGCTAGGTTCAGGGAGCCTCTAGAGATCTCAGTTTGAATTCCATTCCTACCTGTCCTGTTCTGTTAAATTTGAAGCAATGTATTTGTGCCAAGTTCTTGGTTATCCTGGAAAATCTAATAAATTTAGTATGGTAATAGAGTTGTTATTCAACATACCTGGATTTCTAACTCTAATACAACTTGACTGGCTGGGAAAATACGTATACTCTTCTAACAATTACTCCTTTTTTAAACAAGAAACTTTTTTACTTAAAAGGCAAAGAGTGTTGGGGTGGTGTTGTGGCAAACCAGGTTATATCTATGCCTAGTTACCCTGCTTCTGGACCAGCTTTTTCTTAATGCATCTGAGAGGCAGTAGATAATGGCTTCAGTGTTTGGACCCCTGACACCTGCGTGGGAGATTCAGCTGGAGCTCGATCAGGAATTCACCCTGACCCAGCCTCAGTTATAGTGGGCTCTTAGAAAGCTAACTGAGATGATATGATTCTCCTTGTGTCTCGACCATTTTCATACTGCATAGATGAAAATAAATAAACATTAGAAATAAAACATTTTTTTCCATGCAAATAAAAAATACTACCTTCATTGTGCTAATCAAGAATTTTCCACTCAGATAAGTGAGAAATTTAGCATTTATGAGAAATTTTTCATTATGAGTTTAACAAACCCATATCTTTTATTAGAATTCTTGGCTGCAGCGGATGACTTGACGGCATAACACACTAAGCCTCCAGCTGAGTGCTGGCATCCCAGATGGGCACCATTTCGAGTCCTTGCTGTTTCACTTCTGATCCAACTCCCTTATTATAGCCTGGGATACAAGCAGAGGAGGATCCAGATTCTTGGGTGCACGTATCCACATGAGTGAGTGGGAAGAAAACTCCTGATTCGTGACTTCAAATAGACCCAGGCTTGGAGTGAACCAGTGCTTGGCGGATCATTCTTTGTCTCCTGTTGTCTCTGTAACTATGTCTATCCAATAAAAATTAAAAAATCTTTTTTTAATAAAAAAAAGTTTGTGCAAGGAAATGACTAAAAAAAGAATCTAAATGTGAAGTTCATTTCTAAATCATTATGATATCACATGCTCAGGACTTCATTAGGTTGCTAACATTTTTAATGAGCCTTAGTTGCTTCAAATATGTATTTATTAATTTTTGTATATAAGATTGAATGAAAATAACAATTCATTTTATTTTGATAATATGATACAGATTTGGAACTATGGTGGAAATGGATTTACTCACACATTATGTAAAAATATCTACAACTGATTGTGTGTTTTTAGAATTAAATCTATTTGTTTTATTATTTTATGATATAGTTCCATAGACTATGATTTCCCTTCCAGTTTCACCAAGCCCCTGCTCTCCCCCAACTGATTTCTCCTATATCATGACAATAGTGCAGTTCTTTATAGACAGTGATAAGTCTGTCATTCTGCTATTTCTGACATTGTAGGGATGGACAGTGGTGGAGAGTCCAGTATCCTATTGTCATGTATTTTATAGTTTCACTGGGAATCCATCTTTGATTTGGAAGTAGAGATGCACACTGCATTGTATCTTCACATCTGAATATGACAGTTCTTATAACAGTTATTCTACTTCCCCCTTAAATGAGAAGCCATAAAACAAAACAAACAACAGGAACAAAAATAGGAAATTTACAACAACATAAATGACCAATGTGTTCCTGAAGACAGGAAGGAGAACATCAAGAACTTTCTTTCAGAAAATGGTGCTACTGTGTTACCTTTGAGTCAGTGAGGAAATTCGTAAGAATAACAAAAACTTTTATTTTGAATGAATGAATGAAAAAAAAAAAGAAAACAAATTACTAATCCTCCCTAAAGAAGTAGCAAAAACAGTATTGAAAGGGCTATTGACTCTGAATTTTGCATAAGGTTGCAAATGTAGAATTTTTGTTTTTTTTAATGCCTGAGTAGTATTCCATGGAGTAGATGTGCCAACTTTTTTTTTATCCACTCCTCTTTTGATGGGCTTCTGGGTGTTTCCATGTCTTTTCTATTGTCAATTGTGTTGCTGTAAATACAGAATTATAGATCTTTTTTTCATATGCAGATTTTATTCCCTGTGGATATTTCCTCATAAGTGGAAGAGCTGGATCTACTGTATGACACAACTGATTGTGTTTCGTGCAATTATTATCTTAAAAATGAATGAAATTCTATCATCAGCAACTAAATGGCCTCAAGTAGAGACCATTATACTCAGTGAAATAAGTCAGTCCCTAAAGGAGAAATATCATACGTTTTCTCTGCTAAAAAGCAACTTTCATGCAAAACAGATCAGTAGCCCTTTCAGTACTGTTTTTGCTACATTTCAGGGTGTCAGGCATTTTTGTTTTTATTTTTATTTCTTGAAAAAAAGGTCCCTCACTGATTCATGGTTATATAATAGCAAAATTTTATTCAAAATTTTCTTGATTTTCATTTTCATTTCTTCAGGGGCACATTGGTCATTCAGCAACATGTTATTCAACTTAATATTGTAAATTCTCTAATTTTCTTCCTGTTATTTATGTTATTTTATGGCTTTTCATTTAATAGGATGTAGAATAATTATGTTATAGGAACTATCATATTCAGATGTGAAGATGCAATGCAGTATGCATCTCTACTTCCAAATGAAAGATGGACTACCCGAGGTGTGGTAGCCTAGTGGCTAAAGTCTTCGCTTTGTAGACACTGGGATCCCATATGTGTGTCAGTTCTAATTCTGGCTGCTCTGCTTCCCAACCAGCTCCCTTTGAGACCTGGGAAAGCAATTGAAGATGGCCCAAAGCCTTGGGAGCCTGCTCCTGCATGGGAGACCTGAAAGAAGCTCTTGACTCCTGATTTTAGACTGGTTCGCTTCTGGCTGTTGTGGCCACTTGGGGAGTGAACTAATGGACGGAAGATCTTTCTCTCTGTAACTCCTTCTGTCTGTATATCTACCTTTTAAATAAAAATAAATAAATCTTGAAAATTCAACAACGACAACAAGGATGGACTTCCAATGAAACTATTAAACAGTAAGATGTTAGACTCCCTGCCATTGTCCACACCTACAATGTCAGAAAACACTTAAATAGCAGAACAATGGACTTATGACTATTTATGAAGGACTATATTATTGTAATGATATAGGGGAAATCAGGATGGGATAGAGACTTGGTGAAATGGGAAGGGAATCTTGGAGTCTATGGAATTGTATCATAAAATAAAAAAGTTAAAAAAATCCAAAGATATTTATCTAAACTCCTGAAAATAAATATTACTATTAAACATAACACCTGCAAAAAAGCTATTGTTTTGTAGAAACTTTAATCTTAAGTCTAAATCCTGATCCTAAATTTTTAGGTGGTCTGCATCTATGCACTAATTTGAGTAATGTGGTACATTAAAATCTTCATGATATTTATAGCATAAAAATTATTTAATAGATAATATATTAACTTTTTAAAAAGTAACTTACATATATGCAACTTACATGTGTTGCAGAAATAAATTATTGTTGTCCGTATATTCTGCTATGACATTATGTAATTTACTACCCGGCTCACTACTTTAGGCACTCAGATAATAAACGCTATTTCTAAATATTGTGTTTTCATGTATACATAAGATCAGTGAAACTTAATATGTTTTTGCAAACTGACAGACATTCTTTAATAACTTACATAAAAAACTTGTCAATTGATATATTTCTAGTACTTTAAGTACTATAAACATTACTTGTTACTTAAATTGTCATTTGGCTGAAAGGAAAGGGTAAGGCAATTTTAAAATGAAAATAAAATTTTCCTGTGATCTTCACAAAAAACAACTATTTCAGTTGTGGCAGAATAGAAATATTTGATAAATATTAAATTCAATCTAACTTCTTCCTTATAAAACATTCAGTGGTATGTTACTGTAAGTTAGCATACAAGATCAACACCGAACATACCATGTACTAATATTCTGTTAATCTTGTTCGTATTCTGTTTAAGTAATCCTTAAATTTTGCTGTTAGTTTAATTGGTTGATTCTGGAATGTTTCTGCAAAACAAATGTAAATATGGTGTGCAATTTTAAAGATCCATTGATTTTAATCAACAATTAATGTTGTTCTTTGATACTTCAAAACTATTTGAATATCTTGGTATAACTAAATGTGTGCTTGATTTGAGACAGCAGTAGCAAACAGAACTCACAGATACTTACCCAGAAAACACTCCTGTAGAATTTTAAATCCGCTCCATTTAACTGTTTTACCCAACATTTTACTTGTTTGCATATGTAATTACTTTTAGCATCAAAACAGAATCCTCACATATCCATTCAACCACCTTCACAATGTCAACCCAACCACACCAATACTTCAACTTGAACTAATTTCTAGAGAAATTTATTAAATTAAAATTATAGTAACACAAATTGTGTCGAGAAGCTTTTTAAAATTTCATAGTTAAAGACAACTATTATCAAATCATTGTATAGAACTCTGAATTTATCCTCATTCAAGGTGAACTTCGCAACAATTTAATTGTTAAGTGAAAAGATGAAATAGCTGTACGAGGAATACATTACAAGTAACAGGAAGTAGATGCACCTGAAAAGCGTGGGGCAGAGCTTTCTCATTTCTGGTCACTTCAGAGTAATAGATTGATTTAATTTCTGTGTGAATAATTGAAAAAAGTCAATTCAGAACATTTATATTAATGAGAACTTTGGCAGAAACCAATTCCAGTAACGGTAGTTTAGCACTGTACAGTTTTGCGTGTGTGTGGTGGTTGTTGTTAAAGGGCTTTTGAGTTCCTATCAGTTTTTTTTCTTCTTTTTTTTTGTTTTATATTTTGATATAATTCCATAGACTCTGGGATTTCCCACCCTTCACCAAGTCTCCTCTACACCATTTCCCCCGATACTATTACAGTAGTACAGCCAGGTCTTTTAAAATTGAAAACATCTACATCGCTTATGAAAAGAGATAACAAAGTATATTCACTGCTAACAACTGTATCCTAACAACTGGGTGTTGCTTTTAGTTTGAAACACATTGAATGACACGATTTGTTCTACATATGATCCCATACTTAATTTTAAGCCATATCATAAAATTTCATTTTTTTCTTTCTTTTCTTCTTTTTTTTTAACTGAAAAAAAAATCAAATGTAGGCACTTGATTTTGGACTAGGTTTTTATAAACTGAGGTCATGTCTGACCTGAACAGACATAAGAACCCCAATACCACAAAAGCAGATTTTATAAGACATAGATTTGGGGCAACAGTTTTTTTTAAAATTTTTCTTACTCATATCTCTGTCATGTATCAGTGTTAAAATTCAGATGATGGCATAAAATGCATGGCATAGGAAGTGCCCAGGGATACCTGATATAATCTGATAGAATTGTAATAAATCTAAGGAATTGACATTAATTTTTAAAACCCTTCCATTACCAGTTGTGAAACTTTTCACGCACAGTGACAATACTAACAGAATTGACACTTTTTAAAATGCCCCAAATAGAAACAATGATTATTTTGTCACATTTTCATAACAGCTTTTGTTTCAGCAGAAAAAAAAAATATTTTCAGATATTTCCACAACTCTATCAATCTCACTTTCCTAGTTTTCCAATGGTGGCTAGCATCCTGAAATTAGTGTAAATCATTTCTATTTATCTTTTTATAATTTTACCATGTGAGGATGTTTCTTTTGTTTCATCTGTAACATTTAAGTGTTATTCCTAAGAAACTAATGTATCACCAGCCTTTGGTTGTTAACTTTAGTTAGCTAACGGAAAAGTGCTAGAATTAAAATCAGCGAGCCTGCTACTGTGACTTCAATCTTTAAAATCGATTTGGGGGCAAGAAAAAGCCCTTTATGGAACAGTTATTATGAAGTGTTCCATTTTTTTCCATGACCTTTGTTTCCCACTTGTACAATCATTTACACGGAAATTCATTAGTCTTCTCTGGAACAGAAGCACTAAAGGCTATATAAGTAACTACGGGTTAATTGGATAACTGTGGTAATTTGAGAGCAAATACCTGCTGACTTTGCAATTATTAATAATGCATGAAGCTTACTTCAGATAACCCTACCTTGGTATGGAAACCAAGTGAGAATAGAGGCTAGAGTGCCTGTGTTTGATAGTGTGACAAATCAGGAGAAGCACTGTAATTTTGCTCTCTTCCTTTGTGTACAAAATGGAGATAATAAAATCCGTTTTCCAAGCTGTTGTTAGGGAGATGAAGTTAACAAAAGAGCCCTACATACCTACTAGCATTAAGTTATTGTAGTGAATTTCAACTGAGGACAACTAAAAATTTCTTGCAGAACCTGCAGCTGAAATTTGCAACCACAGAGAATCCAATCCAGTTTGTCCTATGGGCATCAGAAGTCCCATTTCTTAGGCTAGCATTCATGCTGCCTTGGGTCTACAAAAGTGAGATGCTCAATCTAAGAGCTAGGGCTGGGCATCAAACTGAAGTAGTCCTGTTAACTGCCAGAAGTGCTTGAGTTTAACTGCTAGACCAAATGCCCATCAGTGATCAGATTTCTTGAAAGAGACATAGCTGCACCTCTGGACAACATGGGTTCTTATGGAAGCCTCATTTCTCTTCTCCTTCCAGTGAGTTTGACAGCCCACAATTAACTCTTAAATTCTTACTAAAATATTGATAATAATTTCTGGTTCCTTTCACTACGGTTTCCTGATAAATGTTTGGGCAAGTGGAAAGCTGCTATGTAGCAACTGAAAATTACTTGCTATGGAACATTATGGATAAGCTCTTGGTGGTTAACTTGTCTGCTTGATTTGAAGTAAGTAAAAACTGATTCAAATGTGGAATGCTGTCCACTGTTTCATTTAAGCCACTGAAGAGGCCCAGCTCTGAAACAAGCATTCCCCTTTCCTCTAGCCCTTGCTCCTTTGCACCCTAATCAACTATGTAAAGATTATCAACAAAATAACAATATATAGAAAACAAATTTGGACAGGAGACCCTGGCAGTAATACAATGATGATATGATTCTGTATTCCCTGTAAAGAAGCGGTAATTGAGGCAATGTTCTAATTGACTCAGTAGTTCCTGTGACAGGCTATAAATAAATAAACAAACAAACCAAGGTCTAAACAACAGTTAGCTTTGTTTACCCATGACCATTTATAGGAAGGATATACCCTGTTGTTAGAGCTATTGCATCTGAAAACCAGACCCAGTACTGCTAGACCAGGGCAACGAAAAGTACAATACAAATTAACTTGGCAGTGTGCTCAGGTCTCTTGTGTAAAAAGTTAGAGCATTGATTAAGAAAGTGCAGGATCCTGAATGTTAAATCGAAGTTACATAAGTGAGTTCAACTCTGTTGATTCTCCCTTGCTGGAAAGAAGATCCATTCTTCTGTTCTTTGAAGCTGGACCTGTCTTATTTAGAGACTTGAAGCAAGTTATCATGCATAGCAATATCCATGCACTTCACATCCAGTTCATCACTCATCATCATCTCTAGGGTAAAGATCCATTCAGGAGCCAGAGAGATGTCAAGGGTAATGCTGCTGCCAACAGTGCCAGTGTGCCATGTGGGTGCCAGTTCAAGTCCTGACTGTCCCACTTCTGATCCTGCTTCCTGCTAACCTTATTCCACCAGTGAAGAAAGGTGGCCTGAGGTGCTTGGGGCCCTGTATGCATGCGGAAGAAATGGAAGAAATTTCTGGTGGCTGACGTTGTCCTGTCCAAGTCTTGGAAGTTGTGGCCATTTGAGGAATAAACCAGCAGATGGGAGACTTTCCTCTTTATCTGCCTATACCTCTCTCTTTGTAACTCTACCATTCAAATAAATCTTTAAAAATTCACATTCAATTCTCAGAATGTTACAACTGAAATATTTGACCTAGCAAGAGAAGGCTTTCTAGATTTTGTTCCCCTTTATTACCAGAAACCTGGAAAACAGTAATGGGATGCTATTTCAAATGAAGTAGAGCAGAAAAGAATAAAAATAATTTGAAAATGAGTGGATTTATTATTGTGCCTGCATTTAATAGATTCTGGATTAAAGGACAAGTTTGAGCAACTGGAAATAGTTCAAGCTGCAATCCTGGTATCAACTGAAATTTAGACTCAAATGTTGTTTTTAGTAAATAAACTTTAGAGGTCAGAAATTATTTGGCGCAACAGAGAGGGAGGAATATATGTGATGATCAAGTCTTTGGCATGTCCAAATTCAAGATTTATTTCAGTGTAAGACAGAGAGAAAAGTGTATCTATAATAGGCCTTATACGGATTACATATCGAAATAACATCTGGCTGTCTTCAGCTAAACAAAATACAGTTTTGAAAACAACTTCACTGATATCCATTAGTTTGTTTTAAAATATGGCTACCAGAAATTTTGAAATTATACATGTGGTATACATCTGTGACACATTATGTTTTTATTGGGCAGTGTGATGTAGAGGGATATAAATGTTTGGGTCGATTTATCATTTATGACATACTTGCCTATTCTCCAACTCTGTTTCTTGAAATGAGCCAGAATGCATTCCTTTCAACCACACATTCTGAACTACACTTTGCATCTCTGCAAAGCACGGCACTGCTTGTTCTGTGTAGGCTGGAGATGCCATTAGCAAGGAACACCCCTGGAATTGGTCCCTGATGTCACCGTGGACCACAGGGTCATATAGTGGTCAAGGACAAATGGTAGCCGTCTACTACTGAAGACAAAGTGATCTTGTTTTGATAGCCATCAATGGATTTCCATGGAGGTTTTTGCTGTGGTTTAAATAACTCCATAGAACTGAAATAATGATTCATGAAGGTTCAGTGAAAATTAAAACTTACCAAACAACAGTGAGGTGTGATGAAAAAAGACCTGATGATTCATGTAATGGAAAGTCATGTTCTGCCATAGTTGCCAGAAAATAATCCCTCATCCATAGCACAGGCTAGGAGAAGCCCCATAATTGAAGAAGAGGCCAGAATGTTGTGAGAAGAGACATACAATATTATGCCCTTTAAATGCACTCTCTTTCTGGATTTCCTAAAAGAAGCCCATTTATCAAGATGTTTGATTTGAAGGGAAAGAAATACAGACTATTGCTGTTGCTTTACTTGAACATCCAGAAAACTACTGGATTCCATTTGTCACTATAGAAATGTAAACTTGTACCTTAAGCACACATGTGACTGCTTATGAAAATCCATCTTGTGATAATTTTGCCTGTTTTTGAATACCCTGTTGCATCAACAGCAGAGTAACACCTTGTCTTCCTGATTCAGGTGAGGTTTTTTTTTTTCTTTTTCTTTTCTTTTTAAGATTTTTATATTTGTTTGAAAACTAAAATTAGAGAGAGAGGTATGGAAAGAAAGAGAGAGGAGACAGTGGGAGGTGTGTGTGTGTCTGTGAGAGAGAGAGAGAGAGAGTTTCCATCTGCTTTTGCATTTGGCTGCGACAGGCAGGACTGGGCCAGGCCAAGGCTACGCGGCTCCCCCAAGTTTGTCATGCGAGTGCAGGGACCCAAGGGCTTGAAGGATCCACTGTTGCTTTCCAAGGCACAATTACAGAGATTTGGACTGGAAAAGGAGCAGCTGACATTCAGGTGCTCACATTGGGTATTGGTGCCGCAAGTGAAGGTTAACATGATGTGCTGCAGACCTGGCGGCAAGCATATTTTTAATGGTAGGTCACTGTTAGAAGTGCTATTAAATCTTTATGTATGTGTTTTTTAAATCAAATATCATGTCTCTATAAATATGAACCGAATATTGTCAGACCTGTAACGATTTGGCAAAAGGTTTATGGGAAAATCTGAAGTAGATATAAACTTACTTTGGTTTAGAATTTCTGAAAACCATGTATAGTTTCCCCATAGTACAGTTTTTCGAAGAACCCTTACTGATCTTCAGCACACTCATCTCTTTGGTCCACAAAGAGGAGAGCCGGGTCTCAGACAAACTCAAGGATTATTCTGTATATCATACAGTATAATGTAGATATATAAGTTTTAGTCTTCCAGATATCATTTCTTTGTTATATAAAAGCATAATGGGTCACACTGAATGTTGATACTAACTGTAATATCAATCTGCAGTAGATTCATTTGCTCCTCATAGCAATGTAAAAAAATTAACAATTTGTTGCTATAAAATGCCTATTTATTTCTTTTTTTCCCAGTGCTCCATGTGTTAACTTTTGAGATAAACTAAAGGTGGGCTAAGGTAGTCTTTAAAGATTAGAAAGACGTTATATATATTTGCCTTTCAAAATAAATCAGTGAAATGTCACCGGATATTATTCTCTTTTAATGATTTAGATCACTAAAACAGACATCTAGAAGAGTGATTTGCATCAGACCACAGCAGGGATCTGAAGAAGTGCAGGGATTAGACTCTACGCAGTCAGCAATGCTGGCTGGAGTGTGAGCCCCATGCTGCTGACAGGCACTGCCTAGGTGGCTGGGAGCCTGAGACGGGTTTCACTAAGTTAGCAGGGAGTCACTTTCAAAGCAGGCTTTTGCAATCAAAGGGGAAAATACTGATGTTGCAGCATTAGCTGACAAACAAGTGAAAGTTTTAACAGAATTATCCAGATAATTATTCAGTTATTTTACTGTAATTACTGAAACCTCCAGCATTGTCTATATCTTAAAAGTAATGAACTACTAAGTCCAAACATTACATATATATATACATATATATATAATATATTTTTACTTCAGCCTATTATCCTAATTTCTATCTTATTTGCTTGCCTTCATTTTTTCAGAGAACTGGCAGAACTGCTTAGTAATTGCAGTCGCTCTAAACCAAATCACAAATTTGACAGATTTGTAACTTGAAAACTATATATCTCTTTCTTTCAGTTACTGTGGAACTAATGCAACTGCTGAACTGACAGGGGGTGATGTTATTCCAGATACTTGTCTATAGCAAGTAGATATGGTTTGCTTTACAATCATTTAAAAAAATGCTTATTTATTTCCTTTTAGGCATAAATCCTATAAACAGAAAGCTAAGGATGGATTACCATATATGACACCACAAAAAGGAGAAGTTCATGGTTTTGATCTGTCAATACATGGCATTTTAAGCCAGTGGTTATTATTTATATATATTGCACAGAGAGTAAGAAAAAGAGTTACATAAACATGCAAATTAATATCTGATTTTCTATTGTTAATTTAAATTACATATGTATACACACACAATCACTAAGGTTATATAATTTTGTTTTTATTTTTTCTGCACTTTGGTCTGTGTTTTCAAACTTCCTATGTTATGTTAAAGAAAGAACATTAAACATTGGATTTAGAGTATGGGCACTTGGAATACCTGCCTGGGTTGAGCCTCAGATACTTCGCCTCCAACTTAGTGCCACAATCACGTGCACTGTCAGCTGCTAATGGCTCAAGTAGTTGTGTCTCTACTATTCACATGAGAGACAAAAATTGAGTTATAGGACTTTGGCTTTATTCTGGCCCATGCCTGGCTGTTATAAATATCCAAGGAGTAAACCAGTGGATGGAAGATTATTCTGTGTCTTTCTGTTTCACTCTCTGTCTCTGCCTTTCATTTAAAAAAAAAATTTAAAAAGTTTAAAAAAACTTGATGAAAATATGTCAGGGTGGGAATTTGGGGAGGGGATAATCCCAGTTTCTATGAAATTGTACCATAAAATCAAAAATTCAAATTAAAAATTTAACAAAAAAAGGAAAAAAAACAACCTGAAGTCAGAAGATGTGGTTCTAATTCAGTATTTTTTTACAAAATGTCTTGACTAAATCATGCTAAACTTCGGGGTGGTCTCAGTTTCATTAAATGTAAACTCATGAAATTTGAGATTTATCATACATTTCCTGCATATCATAAACTGCAATGGTAGCATTATCCCTGGAATCAAAGAAATAAACTTAAAATTTCTTCTGATAGTAGTCTCAAGTTCTTTGGACATCAGAGAGCACAAAAGAGTTCTCAGAAGTTTAACATATACTTACATTTTCTAAATGTTTTGGAGGGACAATAAAAGACATGTTACAGAATGTAGGGAATAAATTATGAATAATGAGAAGAAAGAAATAGCAACGGATTTAATGAAAGAATCTACATTCCAAAAGATAGCAAGTAGAGATTATGGAAGAAAATTAGGAACATTTCCCATAACCAAAATGAAAGTTCTCTAGTTTAAAAGAGCCTAACTTGTGCCAAGCATGACCAGTGAAGCAAGCTAACATGAGCAAAGAATAAACACTAAAAATTCTTTGTTTTTTAAAATATATTTCCAACAAGTGCTGGGTATGCTTTCAAGAGAACAGGATTCTGATTATAAGAGGATATACCAGAAGAGAAGAAAAATGAGTTCTACAAAATAGAAAATCCAATAAAAATGTGATGTGGTAGAGTACCAGATGTAAAGAAAAACATGAAGATTTGAAAAAAAATGAAATGATTAACTGTAGATAATGAATAATTTTATGACAAAAAGGAAATGCACTTATAATAATCTGAGTCTGCAATATATTACATGCAGGATAGCTCACTTAGCCACACTAATACAAACTCTAACAATTTAAAAAAATGTGGTAGCAAGACAACGGCAGTGTATATATACAGAATGTCTAAAACTAAGAAATCCATAAAAAAGTTGGGATTCATATTATTTTCAAGGCAGAAAGAAAACTATGAGATGAAACATCAAGAGGAGTAAGTAAGTAGGTTTTTGAGAGGATGGGATCAAGGATGGGGTGTTGAGTAGGGACCTGCTTATTTCTGCTTAAAGCTTTTGTTCTATTTGACCTTTAGAAATATGTGCATTAATTATTTTGACAATAGTGAACCTAGGATGGGAATTTGCAGAGACCAAAAACATTGATCTTTTAAACTGTGCTGCTCTTAATAAGGAGCAGGGCTGGTCTGTTCAATTTTCAGCTACACACTCAAGTGTAGCTTATAGACCTAAACTCATTAAAATTCAAGTCCTTGTGAGGTCAGAAATGTATAATTAATTATGGACTATTTTTCTTCTAAAATACTGAAACTAACATTACATCCTGTCGCTATTATTAATAGCATCATCCTGAGAGGGTTTTAACAAGGATTAAATGAGCTACTGTATGTAAATGTTTAGAAAATGGACTTGCACATAAGAAGCAATAATAAGCTCCAGTTATTCATACAATTGAAGAATCCACATGTTTCCCTTGCTTTCAGTGGTAAGGCTATATAAGTAAGAACACAGATAGTGTGACCCAAAGACCAACATCATCAATTAATAGCTACCTGCTAACATCCATTTTTATTCATGTGGGCAAAATCATGGTTTTGCCATGGATATTTATCCTCATAAGATAGCATCTATTTTGGTTCCCTCTAAGGAGAATTATAACCAAACAGAGGTGCTTGTGTGTGTGAGCAGGGGTAAATGATTGTAGTAGCTCCAATTTGAAGTTATTCTGAAATTTCTAACACTTTACAACAAAGATTTCACACAGATTGACACTGGACTCTGATAATTTTTCAATTTCAAAATTTTTAATTTTGCAACTATCTTTTCTTTCAGTATCCTTAAAACAAACTTGTGGAGATGAAGGACGCTGTATTAGTTTTAGTGTGAAGAATTGGGGATTGGGCATATATTTGTGCGTAAAAATAAAAAAAACATTAGATATTTTGATATTCAGAAATATGTATAAAGTAGGTTGTCTTACCTGAATATTTTTTGTGAAAAGACAAATCTGTTATTGAAATGTATTAGCTCCTTCTTATCCTTTCATTTTCACATATCAATGTATTTTTTTTTTTAATTTGATGTCATTGGCTAAAACTTCTAAAAATTCCCATACATCATTTTGTGAATTATTTAAAAAATTTGACTATTTCTAAAGTACTTAATTTTCTCTCTCTCTCTCTCTCTTTTTTTTTTTTTTTGGCAACATATCCCCTTCCAGCAGTCAGCAGAAAATGTGCTCTTTTCAGAAGCCCCATTTAAAAAACACTGATGATTACATGTTTAATTTCTTTGGGATGTGTGGCTGGCTCCATAAAGTGCTGCACTGAAATCCTATCTATGGCTGTTCTCAAAACAAAGGCTATGTTCTGTGAACTGTTAACCCCAGTGTTTATGGCAGGCTTGGTTGAACAGCAAATGGGCTACCTCACTGTAAAGAATGTACAAGTTCACTTTAACACTACAGTGCCACCTTAGACATTGTTTTGCATTAACTGCTTCGTGAAAGGGAGAGTGAAATATTGTAGAACCTTACATTGCCTTATTGTACTGTGTCAGAGATAGGAAGGAGAAAGATATCAATCTATACTTCTCTGAAACAATGCTGTTGCTTTTCTTGGGGCTTCCACCTAAATCCCTTATAGTATGAGGTAAGATCATATATGCTGTGAGAAGCAGCAATTATAGAAGATTATCAGTTGTTGACTAGGCCATTAATAACAATATAAATTCATGTCTATAAAATGAAATCCACGGATTCTGGTGGATAGTTCAATTTGATAGGTCCCAAATGGTTTCAGTCACCCCAGAGCAAGGGTTTTAGTGACAAATTAGCTTAGAGTGGCAACTCTTTTTCCTTTCCATAGTGAGAAAAAGAACAGAGGAGTTAGAATGCAAATTTTAGTGACAATGATATTTCTTTGGAACTGTTTCATGTTTGACAGTGTTTTCTAGAATTGTAGATTCCCTTCCTGTTTTTGTGGGAAAGCATTTAAACCATTCGTTCTCTCTCTCTCCATCTCTCATTTTTCTTTCTTCTCTTGTAAATGCAGAGAGACACAGAAAGACATTGAAAAGGCTCTGTCATCTGGAAGATGGATCCCTGGAATGCCTGCAACACCCAGTGCTGGTGAGAAGGCTGGACCTCTTTCTGGGTCTCCGAGAGAGGTAAGAGGGATCCGGTTCTTAAACCATCACTTGCTTCCTCCTAGAGCACATGTGAGCAGGAAGGTGAATTGGAAGCAGAGGAGCTAGAACTTCAAGTGGGCACTCTAATACAGGCTTTGGATTTCTTAAGTGGAAAGTCAAGCCAAGTGTGCACCACCTCTATCTTCTTTTCTTCTTCTTCTTCTTTTTTAACAAGACTCTGCAGTTTGCTTGGATTTTTCTTTTCTTTTTTTTTTTTTTTTGGCACCAAAATTGCTTACATTCTAGATTCACTAAACTACAGGCAATGCACATTACATATGTAAAAGTGTTGTGTCTTCATTCTGAACAGAATATTCTCCAAAATAAAGGTTTTATCAGTTCAACTATCGTTGATTCACAAACAAGGAATTCACACACTCATACACACATTCACATATCTATGTGTGTTACAAAAGACAAGGGATTCTATAAGTTTTGCTCAGTAATACCTTGACCCATTATTAAAACTTCAGGACCAACTGAAATCTTTTTGTAATTGTTTTCAAACATCCAAACTGTTTTCTGTTTTATTTTCTAGCAATACTCCAATGAGTAAAATCATGGCAAGAAGCAAATGAAAGGGATATAGGGCTCTATTAGAAAATAGGAAAAATAAAAAAGGTATTTGAATGAGCAAAAATATACTGGAGTGAAATCCATGAAATCACTATCTTTTAGTACCAGGTTATTAAAAATGGTCCCGAGTTACAGTTTCAGAACAAGATTATTCAGAAAATAGCCTTCCAGGTATTTTGTACTAAGTTACATTCCTATAATTAATCTTATTGTAGAACACAAGCACAATTTTACAGTTATTTTTACCTCCTTTTAACTCAGCTAATGATAGGTCTGGTAGCAGATTTCTGACTACTGATTAACCTAAAAGGGGAAACTAAACAATAATGAAAACAATGTTTTAGAGTTACACCTATCATTATAATACATTGTTGCTTAAACTCTTCTAATTTAACACTCCAACATGATTTATGCTTTATATATAACTTTTCAGGAGACCCAGAAAAGAGAAATAGCAAATCTTGTTAGTGATACTAAACAATGCACCTTGTTTGGGTGATGTGACTACAAGGCGATAGAACCAACACCCGGCAGCGAAGGAGATGACTCTTGAGGAAGGATCCTACCTCAGAGTCCTCCATTCTCAACCATGGACTGTTATCCTCTCTACAGTGTGAATAGGGCATTCAAGAACTCTAAGTTCCTGGGAAACTGTCACACAAACTCCCTTGCCATCTCACCCCAAGTGCCTTAGTTTGTTGGTCTTTTTTGGATCTGCATTGTCATTAAAAAATAAGAGGGCAATTAAAATGAGGTGTCAATGGCACTGAAAAATGCAGTACTGAATTTGTTTGCAAAGGTGTTAATTATTTTTGGTACTTATCCTGAAGGTTTCAAACTCAAAATAATTTAGATTATGGACAAAAATGAGAGAGTAATATTTCTGCAACGCAGAGGAGTATCCTAAAGTATATTACCTGTTTATTTACACCAGAAATATGTCCATCAGTTTGTTTCCTTGTTAACATAGACAACTGTGTTGCTATACTGATGTAACACTTTCACTACCTCCAGCCTAAACTACTCAAAACTCACTGCCAACACAACCCACCCACAACTCACAAGCTAGCAAGCTGTGGAGAACTGTGTTAATAGGAGTTAATGAAGGGCATACAGTTGGTATTACAAGACTGCTATCATATCATTACCTGACTGAATGGGTACAATTGCTATCTTTCATTTTCATTCCTTTCCAATGTTTTGAGTTATCTTAGATGTGAAACATGCACTAGTATGTAAATTATAGTTTGAAATTCTGTCGGCAACTTATTTTCCACATTAATTCTACCACATATGAGGCTCCTTTATGCTAGTGTGTCCATGCATTTATTTCAGAAGTGGTTGCTGGCTAAAGTAACAATTCATGCAGACAGAATCCGAAGACAGAAGTTGGTAATAATGCATTGAATTTCACTAGGTGACCAATTGTTTTCTGTGCTTTATACGACTGCGAGTATCATACATACACACAAAAAAACAGTGTGTATAGCCAAAACCAAATTACTGCTGGGTAGTCTTGTACACCTTTCTTGTAGTAATTTAGTCAAAGATTAAAGCTCTAAGAAACTATTACTCTTCTAAACATACCATCATATCAAAGTTTCAGTGCATCAGCATCATTAGTGTTACATAGCAAACCACGCATATGAATGCATTTTCATACTAAATTCTTATTGCCCACAGTGTTTACTTGGGCAGTGTGACCACCACTCAGCTGCAGAATGAAGTCAAGAAAATGAGAGCAGGACGCTGCTATGCTTGGGAATGAGAAGATAATTTTGCACAGGTGGTTAGTGATGGGTGGAGGTGAAAGCATTTTAGGAGGAGGTTAGTATTTGGGAAAGAAGCACTCTACCTGTGTAGCCCAGCGAATTGTCATCGTTATCAGAGGTGGGGGTCGGCGTCCCGTGGTCTTTCCCCCTCTCTAGTTCTTCAGGGTCTGTCGGAAACAACACCAGAGCTGCTGATGGGGTTACAGTGGTAACAGTAGATGCCATTCCGATCACAGCATGTCCAGACACAAGCAAATCCACGAGTGACAGCAAAACACACAGGGACAACACACAGCACACTTCATCCTCGCCCGTCCTGCGGCACACTAAACCCTGCCAAGGTCCCAGCACCATGGCTTGGAGTTTCTACTGCCTCTCCTTAATTTCCCGAAGTCTGCTCTGCCTGCACCTTTGCTGCACTTCAAAGCCGGCAAATGGCTCTGTCTGCCCAGTGTGAGGCGGCCAGCATGACTGAGGGAGCATCTGGAGCAGAGAGAGGGCAGGGTGGCTGAATGCTAGCATTGCTAATTTTCCACCTTATTGTTAATCAAAGCTATTGACTGTGATCACTCCCCATCATCGCTTCATCTCCTGGCAATTACGGACTCGAGGGACTGCATCTCCTATGAGTGGGGGAGGGGTGGGGAGAAGAGAGTCTAATCCACTGAGAGGGGCTTGATAAAAAAATCTTACTTTTTTTTTTTTCCTGAGACTCAGCAAAGAAAGCGATGCAACGTCTCATCTTTCAGAGGGCAACAATTTGTCATTTTAAACTAGTGAGAGAAAATCCTTCAATTGACTATATGAGGAAAATGACAACTTTGAATACTTTGGTTTGGATGTTTCAAAACATTCCAACTTGTTTGAAGTGGTTGAATATAATCGTCCACATATGTATTTGCATTCCTCTATTATTTTGTGCAACTAAAAAAAAGTTTTAAGTTTTTAAGTGTCTTCAAATTGTACATTTGGATTTTCATATAGACTTCAGATTTGAGGTTTATCATCTGATGTTCCGGTGCCCATAAACTGAGCTGTTCTCTGTATATATCCAGAAGCCCAGAGACTCCACCGGCTAAGATTCCCTCCCGCTGGTACCCTACCTGCCTGAGATTATGAACACTGTTTGCAGCTTGGCTGCTGATAAGCAGACACAGACACAATAAAAACCGAGCGAGTGCCTTGTAAATTGCAATAACACAGAGTTATAGGTCATGCAGGTCGTGTGGCTTTGCAGGCTTTTTAACACCTTAACAGCATCTACTGAGGATTTCTTCTTCTGAGCAGTGAAGAGGCACGGCTGTGTTCTCAGGGAAGCAAGGGCGTCACTTAGAAACGAGGCAGCAAGTACCTGCAGGTAATGCCCGTAGGAGCATCACCGGCGTCATTAATTTTGTGTCTGCTAGCTTTTATCTGGGTCAACGTATTTTTCCTAGACACAGCTATTTCAGATGATTTAGAAATTTTAAAACAAAGGGGTGAAAAGTCTTACAAAAGCCTGCTTTGTGGATTATCTGTGGAACTTATTTATCTGCACTAATCCCCATGTTTCCCGCCTCTCTTTTGAAGTGTTATGTAATTAATCTGAGGTGACTAAATTGCAAAAAAAAAAAAAAAAATCGAATCTTCACAGATACAAGAAAAAAAAAAGAGCTCCCTCTTGCTTTCTCTCTCTTTCCAATAATGGCTGTAATTGCACACACGTGTGTGTGACTGCGTGCGTGTGTGTCCTTAAAAGCAACTATTGTATGGCAGTTTGAGAAGTGTGCACTGTCTCATCTCCCAGCGTGTTCACTTACTGTACATACAAGTTGTTTAGATAACAAATTTTAAGGCATATCAACTGAGAAACGTTCTGCCAGAAACCTAAGTAACCTTGCTCACGCAGAATATTTCAATAGAAAGATAAACAAAAGTTACTTCTTGAGATGTAGTCAATCTCTTTCAAGGGGATAATGTCTACTGACTCATGATCTTAAGAGATGAAATATATTTGGGGTCACATTAATATTGCAGATTAATTACTTTTAATAATAGGACTTGTTTCAGGGGAAGTTTTAATGTACAAAAAAGGCTTATTCAATATGGATGTGTACAGTTTTAATCACCGTTAAAAATATAAGAACATCATTCAAATCTGCTACAGAAGCGAAATTGGTTTTTCATTTTACTGAAAGACTTTGGGGAGGTTTGTGTAGCTTTTACTCTAAAGCAACAGGAATGAGAAAAGTAAGTTTCCAGTAATTTGCAACGAGGTGCCTAACTATGCTGAAAGTAGACTTTTCAGGTCTGTTCCACTAATGCTTACTGATTTTTAAATTTGATTTTCTGTATCCTACTGCAGTTTTGGTACCCACTTAGGTACAGGGAAGAACAGATTTTAACATTTATCCATGAATCTTACCATTTCCATAAGACACCTTTTTGTCTGCTACTATCTTTAATTAATGTGATGCCTATAACAGGTCTAAGCCAACCAAAAAGTGGTAAAAATGTTTCATTTTTACTCCACTAATTGTTTTCTAACACTCCTTCCACTGCTTAGCATTGACAGATAATGATAAAATGTAACAGCTGCTGAACCACTATACCATACACGTTGCAAGGCTAATTCTGAGTCCAAAAGATATTTCTTCTATTTCTACTAAATAGTATGTGAATAATGGACTAGAAAATACCAGGGTAAGAGGTGTGTGTGTCTGGGTCTCACAGCTGGAGAAAGATTGTTGGTTTTACAATTCTGAATTCTGGAGCAGCTAGACTGAGTTGAAATAGATGCAACTGGGGCCTGTGTGGTAGCCTAATGGCGACAATCCTTGTCTTGCATGTGCCTTGATCCCATATGGTTGTTGTTCTAATCCCGGCTGCTCCACTTCCAGCTCCCTGACTTTGGCCTGGGAAAACAGAGGAGGATGACCCTAAGCCTTAGGATTTTTCGTCCATGTGGAAGAACCAGACAAACCTCCTGGCTCCTGGCTTCAGATTCAGCTCAGTTCTGGCTGTTGTGGCCACTTGGGGAGTGAAACAGTGGTTGGAAGATCTTTCCCTCTGTACCTCCTTCCCCCTGGATAATCTGCCTTTCCAATAAAAAATAATTAATAAATCTAAAAAGAAAAAGAAATAGATGCAGTTGCTATTGGTAAAAGATGTCACCACAGCTGAAAATGCTCTGGTTTAATGCATCTGTCTCCCCAGCCCTGTTAGATGATAAATTCCTCAGGGTTAAGTGTTCTTTACATTTGTATGTCAATCTACTTTATATTGGACATAAGGGAATAGATGAATTAATTAAGAATGCAAATCTTACTTAGATAATAGGCTTTCAATTTGAACCTACTGGAAAATAAAGGAGTATCAACATCTGCACCATTGTCTTAGGAGAAAATAAACGTATACAATTCTACCCAAATGCCATATTCTTATTATATTTCCAGTGTCTATAAAATACATCATTTTTTCCAATTTTTTCAGTATACAAAGGAAGTTGGAGTAGGCATTTCGCCAGTTGGTGAAGATGCTTCCTGTGACTCTCGCAGCTCACTTGTGGACAGTCTGGGTTCACGTTCCCACATTGCTCCAAACTCCAGCTTTTTGCTACAGTGCTCCATGGGACTCATCAAGCCCTCGCTGAAGTCCTTCAGTTGCTGTCACTCATGTGGGAGGCTTGGGTTGAGATCCTGGCTCCTGGTTACTTCTTTGCCCAGATGTCTTGTGATAGCATTGGAGACAGAGAGACAACCAGTGAAAAATGTCTTTTCACTTTTTTCTTTTCTTCTCTCTTTTTTTTAATGTTTTCTTGTAAGTTTTATTTCATTTTACTGGAAAGGCAGATTTACAGAGAAGATAGAGTGAGAGAACAATCTTCCATCTGCTGGTTCACTCCCCAGGTGATCTCAATGGCCAGAGCTGAGCCAATCCAAAGTCAGGAGCCAGAAGCTTCCTCTGGGTCTCCCATGCAGGTGCAGAGTCCCAAGGCTTTGAGCCATTCTCGACTGCTTTCCCAGGCCACAAGCAGGAAGCTGGAGCAGCTGGGCCACGAATTGGTGCTTACATGGGATCCCAGTGCATGCATGGTGAGCACTTTTGGCCACTAGGCTACTGTGCCGTGCCCACCACTTTTCAATGAAAATTGATTAACTTAAAAAATCAAAACTGATATATAGAGAAATTGTATACAAAAATTTGTTAGTTTATATTTATCTTTTGGAAGAGAGCCTGTATATTGTACCTAACAAATTTAAAGAGAAACACACACACATATATATAGCACTGTGCTATGTCTATATAGGTATAATTTATATAAGATACACAGTAAAGTGGATCATCTTATAGCAGGCTTTCATAGATTTCTTAAAAGCAAGAACTACAAAAGAAAACCAAGACCTAAAATGGAGATTACACCTTCAAGTAAGCCTTATTCTTAAACATAGCAATACATTAAATATTTAGGTTTATAAAAATAGAAAAGCACTGTATACATTTACCATGCAGAATGTGAGGATTTTGAATACATTATAATTTATAATGGCTCAAGAGAACTAGCTAATATTTGCATTACCTCACACATGTATCTTTTCTTACGATGAAAAAAATTTGAAATCTACTCTCACACATTGCCAAAAACACATTATTTGCTGTACTCACAATGTCGTACAGTAGATGTCCTGGATTTATTCTTTCTTTGTAACTGTAAATTTGTGCACATTGAGCAGCATCTCAACAACAGCCTAGCTAGCTGTATTAGGAGAAAATGATTGGAATGTGGCCTATTTTACAATGTCAAAGTATCAACTTGAGATTTTGGTAAACTACAGGTGGAAAAATACATGATTTTAGTGTACGGGTCAGGCAGTCACTATTTTAACTGAGAAATCACCAGCAGTGTGTAACTTGGGTTGGCTGGACAATTGTGTGAGACAGTAAATAGTGTTACCTTGAAGTCTTCCAGAAAGAGTACTCTGTGACATACAGCTGAAATTCACATATGTTGCTCTTTCATCTGTGGTTTAATTAAAATGCTTAATGATATTTTTGTAGTGCAAAGACCGTATAACAGCAGTTTACCCATTTTTCCATTAAGCATCTATCACACCACAGTAGCCTGTGTTATGTTGTGGAAATGTAGAAGTCTATGAGAAAAACCTGATGTTTAAGTTTTGAGTTCTAATATTTACTCACAATTTTTAGGTTGAGTTTGCAATTAAAGCTCATAGTCATTAGACTTGCCAACCTTTTCCTTCCTTTGTGTCATATTCAGTTAAGTAAATACACATTGAACTTAAAAGCTTTTTTCCTTTTGCACTACAGTTGGAGCCAGGCTGGTTTCTTTAGAGATATGCATTATAACCATGCAGAGCTTTGGCATTAATTGACATTTTGAAGATGACCATTAATAAAAGATTAGGAAAAAGCAAATGAATATAAACTACTATCAATATGAGAACTGTGTTCTACAAATTGGATCAATTCTCATTGATTCTTTCCTACTAATCAAGAGGAATGCAGGGATCGGATACTTAAAATGGAGTACTGAGAGCATTTAATTAGAAACCTAGGCAATGAATTAAAAAAATAACCACAGAATACTGTGTTTGTGAGGCTTTATGCTTGAGTCACAATTCTATATGATCAAATTCAAATGAAATTCTAATTTCAGATATGAACATCTATGGTTAAAAGAACTGTTGAATATACATTATTGTTTTACTCATTTTCAAGTGACTGAGAAGAAAGGAGAAATATAGATTATGTTGTAAAATATCAGGACACATTTTCATGTGGTACCTAGCTTTAAAAATTTCAGAGAATGCTGCAGAAATATGGATGGAACTGGAAGATACTGTGTTAAGTGAAAAGCATAAGGTGCAGAAGGGCAAATATTTAATAGTCTTACTTATATGTAGAAACTAAAAATTTGACCTTATAGAAATTGTAGTAATGATTACCAAAGCTTGGAACAGAAATGGGGAGGGAAATAGACAATGGTTAGAGAGCACCAGGGCACCTTGGGTGGGAGAAACAGCATCTAATGTTCTAAAATACAGTAGAAGAACCGTATCTGACTATTAGTTGCAATCTTCAAAAGAGCTGATAGAAAATATTTTGAGTGTTTCCCCAAAGAAGAGAGAAATGTGTGAGTGACAAGTAAGCCAATTATTTTGGTCTCATGATTACACATTGTATATACGTATGAAAATGTCACACTATGTAATATTGACTATGTGTCAGTTAAAAATATATCTTACAAAGTTTAGAGCATAAGGCAGTTTAAAAATATGTTTTCATAATAGGACTGAACTTACAGAAATCTATGTGTTGTAGAACCTCAGGTATAATAAGTACCAAGTTGAAAGTGATACAGAAAAATGTTGAATAAACTATTTTTTTTAAAGTAGCAATATGGTAACAGAAAACAATGTGTTATACCCATCTCAAATTTTGCTGTTATAGGAAAAATCAAGGCTGTCTCCCTTATGTTTCTTTCAAAGATAGAGAAACTATGATTATAGTGATACATGTGTATTTAGAGAAAGAATACTACTAAAATTTGAAAAGTTCATGTTTCCACACTGTCAAGAAAGCAAAAACAAATAAAAAAAAATCAAGTGCTATAACTCTCGGTTAAAGTATAAGAAGCTGAATGAGAGCATAGGCAATTTTACACGTGACCAGAGATGCCAGTGCTGTATCAAACAGAACAGATTACATACAAGCATTAAAGTATGTGTTACTGCTTTATCTGATTTTTTTGTTTAGGTCATAGATCACTGAATTTTAAAAATCTGGATGAAAGAATTAAAAACTGTATTATCTAATGTTTTATTTACTATAACATAGAATTAGACACGCACATGTTCTTTTGTGATTCTTAACAGTTCTATAATGATCCTAACCATTATTGTCATGGTGATTTTCATCAATCTTCCCAGTTGCTAATATATTTAAGTTTGACCTCAGTTATGCAACTAATCAACAGCGGGTTTGAAATTTGATTCCAAAGGATTTCTGACTTGAAGACTTTTCTCCTTTCCTGGACCCTATAGCTTCCGCCTACTCAGCAATCTAATTCCAGGAACTAGATGGAATTTCAATACCCCAGAAACAATGGGAGAACAGGAGAATGATTCTTTTCCAGTCACCCAACGATAAGATTGAACAATTTCACAAATCTGTTTCTAAGTTCTATTAAATTTATCACCTGTGCTTCTTCACTGCCTTCCTTTAGAGAGGGAGCAAGAAGTATTGAACAAGTTAGTCAATTGTGTTTAAGGAAAGATTGCAAAACAAACTATTGCTAAAACAGGAGCTACAAAGCACGCCTATGCCCACAATAGTTAAACACATTTTGATATGGACTTCAAAGTACTCACAAAATAAACCAAAGTAATTTCATATTTTAAACAATTTTATTTATTTTTTTTTTTTTTCTTGTGTTAATTTTTTTTTTTTTTTTTTTATTGTTGCTTACATTGTATTATGTAGTACAGTTTTATAGGCGCTGGGGATTCCCCCCACCCCTCCCATAACCCTCCCCCCATGGTGGATTCCTCCACCTTGTTGCATAACCATAGTTCAAGTTCAGTTGAGATTCATTGCTTGCAAACACATGCCTAGCATAAAGTTCAGCGTCTTATTGTCCAGATAAGTTCAGTGGCCTCTTGGGGAGACCTTCTATGGTCTGAAGATAGGTCTAACAGAGTAGAGATCCGGTCAGTTAAAAGCCCCAACAAGGCCTCAGTGTCAATATACAACATTATGGAATTAATTGACATAGTAATGGGTAGACAATATGTTAAAAATAATGCAAGTTCCATTCTTCGAAACATCTGGGTTGAGACAGTATCAATGACAGGTTCAGAAAATAACCAACAACCAAACAAAAAATTACAGGTTAAATCAAGGCAAACATGTGGTATCTAATCTTTTGGGATTCACTCATTTCCCTTAGCATTATAGTTTCCAGTTGTGCCCATTAGTATATATATATATATAGCATATATATAATACTCTGGTTTCTCTTCAGATCGCATAAATCTTTCGCCTTTTAAACAATTTTAAAAGGCACTCTTCAACAGGAAAGATTCATTTTTATTATTAATTTAAGGTTGCTTAAGACGGAGTATTACGTCACATTTCTTAGGTACATTTCATAGGTACATTCCTAGTGGACAATCAATACATTTTTAATGAATGATTGGAGAATTCTCTGGTAGCATAGCTTTGCTGAAGTTGAGAATATAAATTGCAGGTAACTTTCCTCAATGAGTGAATATGAAATGTTTTCCTTATTTGGTATTTTGCTGCAGACTAACCTAAAATTTTATAATCATTCTAATTATAATTTCTAATTCTATTAATGTAAATTTCACATACTGACATGAGTCAGCATGTGCATCAACGGAAAGCTGAAATGAAAAACAATGGAAGGATCTGAATCCAGGCACTTCTGTATGTGATCAGATACTCCAAGAAGCATCCCAACAGAGAAATGGAGTCATTAGCTTAATTCAGATGAGGGTTTTACAGGAGAGCGTTTTCCTTTTGCTTGGTAAAATGATTGACAAATTTGATACAAGAGAATCATAAATAGTGACAATACTCAAAACTGAAAGTTGTCAAGTGCACAAGTAAAGTAGGACTCTTAAATATTTCCAGGTAGATGCATTGTTCTTTGTGTCTATAATCTCCCTCTGACTTCAGTAATTTTAGATGCTAGATAAATGGATATAAATCAGATTCTCCTGGTTTAAATGAATAGACTAAATTTTGGGAGGTTATTTTTGAAATTGATGTGATACCATGCTAATTTGTAATTTATATTAGATTTTCCAAATTTCTACAAATGTAATAGTTGGCAAGAAATGGTACAATCACTACTCCACTTTGGGGAGTGAAGAAGAAAAAGACAAAATGTGCCTGTCTCTCTGCCTTGGAAATAAAATAAAAATAAAAAGACCTCAATGAAAATTCTCAACTAAAGTTTCATCTCTGCTAATTTGGAGGGCATTTAATAATAAGAAGTTGACAAAAATTTCTTTAAGTAGAATCCCAATGTGTTTAAGAAAAAAGATCAATAATAAAATTATTCCATAATAATTCTACTGACAGATACTGCTGAGATATTTGCAAGATAAAGTCCTTGATGACTAACTAGCCTTAGTTCAGATAACCTGGAAGAAGATGTTGACTTATTTAAATTCAAGTTAACAAGATACGATAGGTTTCTGTAGGAAAAGCATTCTCTTGATGGAAAAATGCTTATATTTTAAAAGCCATTAGTTTCCAGCTCTTTTCTATTGGAAAACACTGGCAGAGTAGAGATTTCTTATAATTGGGAAAAGTATTCTTCAGTACAGCAACTTATTTTTTAAATGTCTTTGATGTCTGCTTATTTGGGCTACAAAAGCCACAAAGGTTTTCATGGAAATAGCAAGTAATGACTATCTCAATAATGTGATGGAACAGACGCGTTGGTGGGATGCGGTTTAATCTGTAGAGCTTTGCTGTCTTGAGCTATACCTAACAGAGTTAATTTCCAGCCCATTTTACTAGTATTTCTGGTTCTATCCCTCTGTTGACTTTTTTTGTTATTTTCTCCACCCACTTTATCCCAGTATTCAAAGGCTTTTCTTTTATTGAGTTTAGCATCTGCTACTGTTCCACTCCCTTCCAGTCAAAGCATACGGTAACTTCAACACAGGCTAATTAGTGTTTGAAGTAAGGTAACAGGTGGTGGCCCAGCTGCCTTGGTAGTGTGAATAAATATACCCTGTATTGTAAAGCACAGAAATGGCACAAAAGTAATATCTAAATTAACCAAGTGTTTCTTTCAAGCATTAAAGTGGTGCTGTGAATCAAAAATAAATAGGGCCATTCCTTTTTTATAAAGCAATCTGAATTTAAGCGATGCATTAAAGATTGATCATAAAAATGGTATCTCCTTGTCTTTTAGCCAGTACACTTTGCTCATCAGCAAATGAAATATCACCCTTCCCGACAATGTTAATAAAACAGTTGTGATTGCTACTGCTAGTTACTAGGCTGCAGAACATAGGACTTATTAAAATTTGGTAAAATATTGAACTATTTATTTGGATTTTGAAGTTTGTAAAAGCAAAGCATGCAGTATCATTATTTTTAGATAATCAACATTGTGGCTTCAGACAAATTCTATTTAATTTATTCTAGTTCGTTTATTGGCCACAGTGTTTCCAACTAAAATATGTATCTATTTTATAGGAGTGTGTAATAATTCAAAAGAAAATATAAAGATCGCATGATGGTATGGATACCTGGTAAGAAGTTGATGAGTATTAATGTAATAATTGATGCAGTAATCAGTTTAATTTAATAATTTTTGATCAAAAAAACAGCTTACCTCCTGAATTAAGAAGATACTGTTCCTTTATTTTTTCCAATGTACTAATAGGAATTTACCAAATGGAAAAAATAAGGATACCAGCCAAAATTTAAGAGAAAATTGGTTTTTGAAAATTATATTTTATGTAGCCTTAGGTTCCTAGCATTGCATTACTTTAGAGTTTGAAACTCAGTCACTCAGGAAGTATTTCCCTACAAACCACGTGGCATTCTGATGGGAAATTCCTCCAACTGCAGAATACAGTTTGTCTAATTGGTTGCTCTGTGCCTAAGGAACTTGAATTCACTGAGGTTCATTTCTGGATAGAGAAAAAAAAGTACACTAGGCATTGAAATGACAGATTTCTTCACTGCTACAGGAAACCCTACTCTATCCCTTTGACCAGTGAGGAGTTGCCATCTTCTGAACTTTTGCTGCCTCCTGTGTAAGGTCAGAAGTGATGGTTGGTACTGTGGAGGGAGGGCGCAAAGGCAGAAGTGCTGGTCACGCGCTGGCTGCCACTTCCTTCCCACCTGCCCCACTTTAACTGTTGCCAGGCTGCCATCCATCTGCAGCCGTTCAGGGCATCTCCATGGTTGCATTCAGTCTACTGCTAAAGGGACAAATTTCCTCCATAGTCTCTTCATTGTGTGCCTTTTCTAACCACAGTCACGGTTTTGGGCTCTTCATGCTAATTGTGCTTTTGATGACTGAGGTCATTTTATACCTTCACTTTTTCTAAAGGTCATAGGGATTAGCTGTGTCCCATGGAGGACCAGAGGGAGCGGCTGAGGATTACCCTCCACTCATCCACAGTCATTGATTTCCTCTCGGTGTGAGAGTGGTGGCGGGGTGGAGAGTGTCTGTGTTTTCCGGACTTTGACAGGGTGTATTTGGGGCATCCTTCCCCGTTTATTAGAGGTAGGTTGTGTGTAGTGATTGTTGGGGCACAAGGACTAGGACATCACCAGATTTACCCTATGTAGGACATTGCTGAGCAAATCAGTTTGTGCTTGATTTTTTTCCACTTACTTGGTTCCCAATCTTGGGCAATCTCTGTTTTATGACATTTAACTGCTCTAAAGTTGAAATCCCTTTTCTTGCTAATTCAGCCTAGTGAATCACATACATAGATTATACATCTTCATCACGACATATATGCTAAATAACAGAGTGTTTTGTTTTCTCTCTATTTGATTTGTTTGGCTCTGCAGATTCGCACACTTAAACTTGTGATTTTAGTGGAAAACTCTGCTACTCTTTATTCTGACAATCACTTTCATCATGAAATGATTTGTTTTGCTGATGAGTGTGTTTCCAAAAAGGCGTTCTTATTTAAATTAATGGAAAATTATGAAGCCAAAGACAATAAAATTAAATGCTTTTAAGGAGTTTAGATGCATGTGTTCATGCAGAGTGAGAGTTCTGTACAAAAAATACCCAAAATAACCCAAACTATAGTCATGTCTTTATTTGTACTCAAATGATAGCATGGAAAATGCTGGTTACACGACATATTCTCTGGGTCCCAATGTTCTCCTGCTGATAAAGAACTGTTCATGACTGATGGTCAAAAGTTTAAAACACAGCAGAAATTTTTCTTCTTGCTTGAACTCAGGAGAGAGGAGACTTTCCAGTTGGTGAAAGTATTGGCTTGGCTGAGGAGACAGACTGTGAAGTATGATTTGTCCGTTACACTGTATGATCCCATAAGGGGAAAAGCACTTCAGCACTTAGACCTCACATTCATAGTTGAGGACACTGCATCCATTCATTTCTTCCTTCTGTAGCTTCTGCTTTATATATTTTAAGGTACTTATTTGGATTTGTGGAAATACGCTCGTTTGTAGGTTCCATGGCCTCTGTAATGTCACTTCATTTAACCTTGCTACATTTAATTCTTGAGGCTTTGCATAAGTGCTTTGGATGGAGTCAGCTTAGGTGATGGGGAAACAGGAGATGCTTTGTTTCCGCTGGTGCAGTTCCTGTGTAGATGGTTTGGGTCAGCACATGTATAGGAAATGGGCGGAAGGTTCCATAGAGTAACTAAGAAGTTTCCCGCTGGGCTGTTGTGAACACTTTTTCATAAAGGTCAGGATTTTTAAAGACACACATTTTCCCCCCTGCAAAATGGGAAAGGGAACTGAAATGTATAGATATGGAATAAACATATGCTGTACCTCTATTTATTGCCAGACTGACTGTGGTAACTTTTCATGAATATTTTAGGAAATATAGAAGCCATAAATAAGTACTTCTAACTCTTAATAATGAGGAAATGAAAATGAAAAAACTTCAATATAAGCCTTAAAATCATACTTACAGGAGTAAGAAGTGGCCCTAGAAATGAAAAGTTGCTTTTAAAACATGAATGACTGTACTTTTGTTAGTAGCAAATATATGCAAATAAATCAAACCTTTAAAAACATGGGTCTTTATTCTTTTTTTTTTTTTATTGTTGCTTACATTATATTATGTAGTACAGTTTTATAGGCGCTGGGGATCCCCCCCACCCCTCCCATACCCCTCCCCCCATGGTGGATTCCTCCACCTTGTTGCATAGGGTCTTTATTCTTTAATTTTTCTGGAATAATAACAAACTATTTAAAAGTGAATGTTAAAGCTTTACCTTTGAAATATATATGTGAATGCTTATATAGGAGTCTAAAAATTGCCCAACAGCCTGGCACCTGATAACCAAACTTTGCCAAAAGATGTAAATGATTTGCTGACTAAAATTGTTAGCCTACTTATGATCCTATAACTTTCTGGTTTAAAAATGTCTAATTTTTACATTAGTTCAGTAAAGACAAATAAGAATAAAATATGACAGTGAATGAAAACACTCAGAAAATGCAAAAGGCACCAAAGTAATCACACCATGTAAAGAAGTTTACTCATTATTTTAAAAATAATGACAAAATATTGTGCAAATGTATATTGCTGTCAAATTTTTCATCAGTCCATAAGTGTACCTTTTTTTAATTACAGGAAGATCAATCGCATCTTTTTTTTTTATTACATTGCATTATGTGACACAGTTTTTTAGGCACTGGGATTCCGCCTCCCCCTCCCCAACCCTCCCCCCATGGCGAATAAAGCAGACAGCTTTTGTGAATGGTCCATTATGATCCTGAATCAATTGCATCTTTTGCCTGTTTCATCTAGGGGGAATTTCTTGTAAGATAGCACAATATTATGGACAGGAAGTTGACAATGATACCAGCAAGAAAAAGAATATTTCACTGAGGGAACAGCTTTTCTTGATCTTTGATGGCCTCACACAATTTGCTACCACCCATGTCTTCATCCTCTGATAACCATTAATCTGTTCTCCTGATTTGCAATGCTATTATTCTGAGCATGTTTTATAAATGAAATCCTACAGTATGTACATTTATGAAAACCCCCTTTTAAACTCAGCATTAAAGTCTAAAATTTTTTTTGTATTTAAAGAGTTTGTTCTTCCTATTACTGTGGAACTTTCTATGATATTAGAACTGCAGTTTATTCTCCCATTCATCTTTGATGTATAACTGGCTTATCTTCGAGTTTCACCTGTGAAAAATACAATCACTGTAAACATTTGTGCATGAATTACAGTGGTAAACATATGTTTTCATTTCTTGAGTGTAAATCCTGACAAATCCAGTTGCTGGGACATATGGTACTTGATTAGATGTTTTTAGAATTTGCCAAGTTGTTTACCAGAGCATATAAAAATTAGGCAAGCAAATTTTAAAAAGGATAGATGTATTTACATAGAAGAAATGTGTCTGTGGTCTTACCACTGAGTAAAAGTTCAAACTCTGAGAGCTCTTGTCATGCCGCTCCACCCTGCGGTCTCCCTATTTCAGTTCCTTCCACTTTTTCTGCTCCTCCTCCTTTTTTGTCCTATTTCTGTCTCATATTCTCTTTTCATCCTGCTTCTCCCTGCCCTTCTTTTTTTTTTTTTTACCACTGTCCATCCTTTTCCTTCATTCTTGTCCTTTCTAAAAAGATTTTATTGATTTTAAAAAATTTATATGAAAGGCAGAGTCACAGAGAGGATAGGGAGAGATGCAGACATCTTCTATCCACTAGCTCACAGACCAGGTCAGGCCAGATCAAAGCCAGGTGCCAGAAGCTTCTTCTTGTCTCCTACAGGGACCAAAAGCTTTAGGCTGAGCTCCTTTGCTTGCCCAGGCAAATTAGGAGGGAACAGCTTTGGAGGTGGAGCAACTGGGACTCAACTGGTATCAACAGGGGATGCCAGCATTGCAGTTGGTGGCTTTAATGTAAGTCTCCTTCCTTCCTTCCTTCCTTCCTTCCTTCCTTCCTTCCTTCCTTCCTTCCTTCCTTCCTTCCTTCCTTCCTTCCTTCCTTCCTTCCCTTTCTTTCTTCTTTCTTTCTCTTTCTTTCTTTCTTTCTTTCTTTCTTTCTTTCTTTCTTTCTTTCTTTCTTTCTTTCTTTCTTTCTTTCTTTCTTTCTCTCTCTCTCTCTCTCTCTCTCTCTCTCTCTCTTTCTTTCTTTCTTTCTTTCTTTCTTTCTTTCTTTCTTTCTTTCTTTCTTTCTTTCTTTCTTTCTTTCTTTCTTTCTTCCTTCCTTCCTTCCTTCCTTCCTTCCTTCCTTCCTTCCTTCCTTCCTTCCTTTTTTTAGCTATATGAAATTTTGTTAAAAGCAATAGACTTCATGACCTTGAGCTGAGCTTTTACTAGTGCATGGGCATTTTTAAAAATATGTTCTTATATTACAAGAAAAGAAGCCTCCCATTGGTATTATGAAAAATGACACCATGGAATAACTTTTTGGTTCCCTTTCTCTATTGATAATGACAAGCTAAAAAGCCAAAGCTAAAATTTATTCAAGTATAAAAATGTCACAAGTAAGAAATTGTTACATTGATTATTTTTCACTGAAGAATTAAAACATGAGGGGACCATATAACACAACCATATGTTTTGCATTCCAGGCTAGAAAATAACTATAAATTAGTGTTGAAACGAAAATGTCTACTAAAAAAAAAATGATATTCTCCAGGAACTGGCAGTGGGTGTGACAGCGGCAACTGTATCAGAGTCCTGACTTGTGTCTTGGCTGGTCCGCTTTGGATGCAGGTTCTCACTAGGGGAATCTGGTGCCTGGGGAAGCAGCAGATGCTGTGCCAAGCGCTTGGGTCTCTGCCCCTATCTTACCCATCCAGGACGTCCTGATGGTATTCCTGCCATCCCTAGCCATTGCAACCATTAGCAGAGTGACACAATGGATAGAAAGTAGCTCTTCCTTCCTCTGTCTCAAATGAAAAAAAATCTTTATATTTCTTGAAAAGAGTTCATTGCTTTTGTGCATTCTTGATGTATTCACATGGGTTAAATTATGTGTTATACTAATTTACTACAAATGATCAATTAGGTTTATTTTGTCATTGTAAAGCTGTAATAACCAGTCCTGACATTTCAAAAAAAAACCTGTTAAAAGGTAATAGGTAAATTTATATTGATTAGAGCAATAACAAAATCTAGGGCAATTTGCTCTAAAAGCACATTTAAGCTAAATAATCTGCAAAACTGGTTAAAAATTACTTATGATCTCCAAATTTAGATGGAGAGTTGAATGAAAACTCTTATTCTAGAAATACGTATGAGGGAAACATTCATCCATTAAAAAGACTACATTTTTTTTTTTTTTGGCTTTTAGAAAGGAAACCATCAGAAATGTGGAAATACCCACCACGTTAAGATGACTATTTGAAATGAATATGTTTACCAGATTCAACAATATCTTATTATAGTATTTCATAACAAACTTTACATCAAATACTAAATAGGTTATCAAGTTGTCCTTGTAAAATATGATGTAAGGAAAAAAAAAAACTGCTGCCCAACTGACCTGATCAATTTCTGTGAAAAAGACTGAAAGGATATTGATGGGGGTCATACAGTGGATCGTCCTGATTTAAACCACAACCCTTTATTCGATAATCTCTGACAGCTTGAAAGATAAAGCTCAGGTCAAACTGACATTATTTCTCTCACAGCTTGATAAAATAAAATAAAGCACAGTAAAATAAAATAAAATAAAATGATCACTTTTGTAGTGTTCTTTGAGCAAAATGGACAAAGACTAAGATGAAGATATGTGGATAATTCTACTATAGATGATATGACTAGAGGTCATTTAATTTCTAAAAAAAATAACAGTTGGTGCACTCTGTTCCGCTTTTTAAACCTTTGAGAATGACTCAATTAGATGAACTTATGTGAAAAATAAGAAGGAAAAAACATAGCTAAACACACTGTCCAAGAAATTTTCTGACTATTTCTATTCACAAATTAATAAACACTTATTTCTGAGATTAAAAATGCCTTTGATTTAAAGCAATCATAAGTGTACAAAGGCAATACTGTCACAAAGCTTGGAATTGTCCCTTACCCCCAGTTCTAGTCCCACCTGTCATCAGTCACCTCGAAAGACATGCTTGTGAATGGATGTTTAGAGTGTCAGTGTAGATCCTACAGGATTAAAGATGGAGAAAGACAAATCACTGAAAACATAGAAAAGGAAATGGCCCATAAAAATAGAGCTCATTTATTCTATGAACTATATAGATTTCATGTCATTTTTGTGAACATCATTGCAAATATGTTTAGTATCATGTATTTATGGAAATATAGTGTCAGAGGAACACAGAATCTACCTACCTACATACATACATGTGTGTTTGTATGTGTGTGCTTGTACTACACGTAAATGTAAGCCTGAACATGCATGTAGTGTAGCAGTAAAAGTCATGACGGACAGAGCCATTCTTCCTTGTTAGTATTTTTTTTTTAACTTGGCTGTTTCCAACTGTTCAGGATTTAATGTAGGTTACTTCATTGAAAATGAAGTAAAAACAAAATTAAACCATGGGAAAATATAAATCCACTGAAAGAAGTAAGAAGAAAAAGGTGAAATGACTGGTTTCAGGTGTCCAATAAAATTGAAATAGATCTTAGTGGATTCTGATTATTTGAGGAGAAAATGAATGAAGTCGACAGTTGCTCTGAATTCAGAGAGAGGGCAAACTTGACTACGTAGAAGAAAATGTTGAGAAGCGTTACATTAGTCCTATATTGACTTAGAATAGTGGGTCCTTCTGAATTTTAGTGGTAGAAATAGGAATTATTTTTGGGTAGAAATCAATAAAATGCAAACAAATGCTTACCTATCCATTTAAAAAAGTACAAAATTTCCCCTAATCAAAAGTATGTAATTGCATAGCATAAATTTTGTTAATTTACTTAAAAATAGGAAGATAGTATTAAAAATTGGGGTTTACATGTTAATTTTCAGTGTTTACAGGGGATAACTAGATGGCATCTATTCTGGTAGCAACTTGAAATGAATGCAATTGCCAGATAATAATTGGTTCAACCTGGCTTTAGAGGTTGACGTTAGCTCTATCTTGAACTTGCAATTTTGCCTTCCTGCAAGATACGCTTTGCCAATCACAGAATTCAGAATGTATTTTTTTGTTTGGTAAAATTCAAATGTGATGCCTATGTAACCTACCATTTTCAATCAAACACAAACTGAGTAGGTGAGCATCTACTCCCTGCGTGACTTATTCTCAGATCATGGAGGCTGAAGACAGCATCTTCAATATGCAGGGAACTAGTTTCTGAGGAAACTGTATTCCTTGCACAGCTGTTGTCCTAGGTGGAAATTAGTTGCTTCAAATTTGATACAGATAATCCCATCCTTTAAGCTACTTTAGGAAATTGGATGTTAGGGTGACCAGCAATACCATTCAATTAAGTGGTCCTTGAACAGAAAAGTGCCTTCCCTTGAATGGGAGAAAAAGTTTGATTGCCTTTAAGCTAATCTATCATTTATCATACTCAGTGGGTAAGATACTTAATGATTCTATTGATTCTTTTTGGTGCTTTGTTTTATATGCAGCATTTAACCAATGTGAAACTGAAGGAGAGATTTATTTTCAATATGTTATTGATGCACCTAAATTATTTTGTTATCCCTGAAGGTATTGATTTTTTTAAAAAAGGCATCACATAAGGACTTTAGATAAAACTGCATTTTAATTCTCAAATTAAAAAAAAATCACGTTTCTATGTCTCCAGTTAGCTTTAGATTTTCCTTTAAATTTAATAGGAAGGAAAGAAAGGCATTGGAATGTTGCCAGCAATAGTGAGCAGAGATGTTACTGAAAGAGCTGCTTTCCTTTTCCTTTCTCTTTCCTTATCTGCAAATGTCACGTTCTCATACCAGTAGATTATTAAAATATTCCTTGATTTATACTTCTAACACAAGGATCCATTGTGCCATTTCTAGAAAGCCGTCTCCACAAAGGCAAAGAGAGAAGTAGAAACATAACAGAAAAATGGAAGTTGGAAGTATATGCAAAATACATCAAGCAGGTGAAGATAGCTCATGGTAAGAGGGAAGATCACATAACTAACAAATAACTACTTAAAATAAAAAAATATGAATAACAGATATAAGTTTGGGAGCAGCAGTAAGGTCTGAAAGCATGGGATGGAAAAAATAAAGTAACTTAGAAATCACAAAAGAAGTAGACAAAATAGGTTCTGGGTATTCAAACAGATGTCCAATGGATTGACAATGTGCTAAACACTGAGGTTGTGCGAGCTCACCACTAAACACAATGAATCATTCAGAATCCAAAAGGAAACACAAAATCTGTCTTACACTTATACACGCTCCTAAGAAGCATTCACTGAAATGTGGATTCTTGCTGTCTAACAAGAATGGCTGATTAGCTAGTAGGATACTGTCGGTAATGTTAACATCTCACCTTGCTAATTTGGTCCTGACTGGAATTAGGATTGCAAAATAAAGATGCTAAGGACAGCATAATACAAGGTGTCCTTAGGCCATGGTGTTTTGGAGTCTCATATTCAGGCTCTTAAACGGCCATTATTTCTCAGTTAGGTGTCCTAGTAATTGCAGGAACCTATTGTCTCCAACAACCTATTCACACTGGGAAATGGCAAATGGAAATGAGTACACCACAAACTATCCTTGATCCACAGAGCAAGTTAACATTTATGACTACTCTACTCTCCTCAATATGTATATTATGTATTATAGACTTTTAGCGTAATTCCACAGAACTGTCCATTTGAGTAATAATAAATGGTCGACTTAAAGTACACACTCTTAGTCTTAGCAAAATAGTTATTTTATTTTTTTCTCCAATTCTCCAATACCTCATTGAAAAAAACAGTGTCAAATTGCATTTTATTTACTATTTTCCTGATAGCCTTTTTGTTCTTAATATTTGTGGTTATAATAAAGTATCTGAGGTGATTCCATTTTCTCTCATTTCTAAGCTTACCAGTGATTTGTTTTTACAATTTGAGTAGTTCCAGTAGAGTTTGCGATGTAAATTATGAGGAATTAAAAATTAAAGTTCATTTTCAGATACTACTTCACTGCTTATCAGTTTTATCCATCACATAATTCAAAAGCTGTTTTTTCTTTGTGAAAAAAACCCCCAGAACGTATTGTCTGTGAATCTAGTCACATTTCATTAAAACAGAAACAATAATGGAGAAAGTGAATTTTCTTCTCAATTATTTTCCGGACCTCAAAGAAGTTGAAGGTAATAATCCTTACCTTCGGAGGAAATTAAGTTACACATAACACAGTTCTAGTTTAATATAATGTCATCTATTAAATATGTCATGTGCAACATATAATATACTGTTTTATACAGTGCAAGAACTAATAACAGTAAAATATCTTCAATACTTTTTCCCACCCATGTGTCACTGCTGTCTCTCATTTCACTTGGATAAGTATATATGTGTAATATACAGAAAAGTTGATTTCACTTACATATAATTATACATAAAACTGCATGGTTCCTATTATTTTGAACAAATTGTTATATCTTAGACCAATTAAGAACAAGAAAAACAAAACAATATTGCATTATACTTTTCTTCATTCATTCCTCTTCAATCCTTTTTCTCTCATTTAGTTTTTTAATCATCAAATACCATATGAATTTATAGTGTACAACAGGATGTTTTGTGGAATGGCTGAGTCAAGGAAATTTATGCATGTATGACCTTACATACCATGATGAGGACACAAAAAATACTCTATTTTATGTAGATCTGGGTTTATAACTCCTATTTTTATCTCTGAATAACTTTTCAGTAGTTTTAAAAGAAGATTTATTTATTTCATTTGAGTGACAGTTTTATAGAGAGAACAGACACACACACACACACACACACAAATCCTCCATTCTCTGGTTCACTCTGCAAATGGCCACAGTGGCCAACCAAAGCACAGATGATCTGAAGGCAGGCACGTACACGAACCCAAGCACTAGGTCATCCTCCACTGTTTTCCCAGGTCAGAATCAGGGAGCTGGATGTGGAATGGAACAGTCTGAAATAGAATTGGCCTTTCTATGGGATGCCCGTTCCTGTTCATTGAGGATAAGTTTGTTGAGACAAGGCATGGGTCCCAGAATTTTTATTTTATAAAGCAAATACAATGATAACAAAAAGTATCCATTTTTTTGTTTTAAGAAATCCTTATTTCTGCTTCCTTTTGGGAAGGATAATTTTGAAGGACAGAATTCTAGGTTCATGAGTGTTTTTCTCATAACATTTAAAATATTTAACTACAAGGTTTTCTTCTGGCATAATATTTGAGGACAATTTGAATGAGAATTTTTGCTCTTCTAATGGTAAACTATCTCTTTTTGAGGGCAGATATTGGGGTGTAGTGGGTAAACAACGGAGGAAGCTGAGCCAATCTGAAGCCAGGAGCCCAGAGCCTCCTCTGGATCTCCAATATAGCTGCAGGGTCCCTGCTTTCTCAGACAAGTAGGGAGCTGGATGGCAAGTGGGGCTGCTGGGATTAAAACTGCTCCCCATAAGGGAGGGATCCTGGTGCATTCATAGCGAGGCGCTGGGCTAAAGATTTTGTTTTAATCATTTATGTTCTGAAATTTGTTAACACTATCCCATTTATAGGGATTTGCAGGGGTTTCTTTTGTTCCATTATTTTCTTCCTTATTCCATTATTTTCTCTCTCTTTCTTTCTTTCTTTTCCTTCCTTCCTTCATTCCTTCCTTCCTTCCTTCTTTTCTTCCTGTGTATTTAATCCTTCACTGTGTCTACGTACCCTGTGTGGTGTTCTCTGAGCTTTCTGGATCTGGTTGTTTAGTGTTTATCTTTAATTGATGGTATTTCTCAGTTACTGCTTCAAATTTTGATCTGCTTCTTTGTTCTTTCCTGTTATCTACATGATGCGTATATTGGCATTTGTAGTTTTTCCATGATTCTTGAATACTCTGTTCAATATGTTGGCACTCCCCCCCTTTTTTTTTTTAGTTATGGAAGGCTTTTTTTCATTTCTTAATATTTATTTATTAGGCCTGGGTTGATAGAAGGCTAAATTTGTCACCTTTCATTCACCAGGATCCTATATGGGTGCCAGTTCGTGTCCCAGCTTCTCCACTTCCCATCCAGCTCCCTGCTTGTGGCCTGGGAAAGCACTAGAGGACAACCTAAGGCCTTGGGACCCTGCACCTGCATGGCAGACCTAGAAAAAGCTGTGGCTCCTGCCTTTAGTTCTAGCCATTGTGGCCACTTGGGGTGTGAATCAGTGAACAGAAGATCTTTCTTTCTGTCTCTCCTCTATGTAAATCTAACTTTCCAAGATATTACTATTTGAAATTGAGCATTCACTCTCCCTTTGGCTGCAATGGCCAGAAACAGGCCTGTGCAAAACCAGCAAGGAGGAGGTTTCTGAGGTCTATCACGTGGTTGCAGGGGTTCAAGCACTTTGGTCATCTTCTGGTGCTTTTCTTAGACACATTAGCAGGGAGTTAGATTGGAAGTGTAGCAGCTGGGTCTTGACCCAGACCCCATGTTGAATACAATACTGTAAGCCATAGCTTTATGAACTATGGCACAATGCTGGCCTCTTTGAAAGTTTCTATTGTCACTTAAGCAAGTTTGTTCAACTATATCCAGTGTATTGATTAAAGGAAATGTTCATTTTATTACTGCATTTTAGAGTATTTATTTATGCTAATTTTCTTTGAAAGGCAGAGAGAATGTGTGTTTATGTGATAAAGACACACACATACACACACACACACACACACACAGATGATAGGTAGGGAGAAATCATTTATTGCTGTTTATCTCCCAAATGCCTTTAGCAACCTGATTAAAACAGGCTGGAGCCAGAAGCCCGAAACTCAGTGTGAATCACCTAGGTGTCATAGACCCAAGTACTTGAGTCACCAATCATTGTCTCCCCTAGTGTACACGAGCAGGAAGCTGAATCAGAAAGAGGAGTAGCAAGGATTCAAACCACCAGCTCCAGTAAGGCATGTAGATGTTACTAACTGTGACTTCCTGACTACATCCAAAGCCTGATTCTGTTATACTATTTTCGACCTCTAACTTTTATTTTTGGTACTCCCTCAGAATTTCTCTCTGCTTTTATGTTCCACTTATTTGTGCTATGTTGTGTCATTTATTTCTTACAGTCTCTTTGTATATCAATCAGTTTGTCTGTATTCAACGTGTAATAAATCCAACATTTTACATCTCTCTTGAAATCACGATGTATTTATTGCAAGGGACTCAGAGCAATGAGCTTTAGTGATGTGGAGGTACAGCTGGGGTTGGGGAAATGGGAAGTATCCTTTAGTTCCATGGCTGGGTCTCAGTGTGTCAGCAAGCATTATTGTTGGGCTGAACACACTGCCAGTGCTCCTAAGTTCTGCTTTCCCACTCAGATGAGGTAAGACAGCCTGAGTTTGGCTGCTTCGATTCCCTCAGGTCGGCTGACTCTATTTAAAATGCCAGCAGGTTAGGCTCTCTGGGAAGAGTTTCTCCTAGTGGTAGGCTGCTTTTATCAAGAACAGGATGTCCTGGCCTGCTTCAACATGGCTCCTTTACTGCTTTCCCTGCCAGGAGCGTAGGGACCTACTAGATGTCATGGCTGGGAAATTCACTGTACTGTCTGGAGTGGTTTTCCACTCTGAATTGCACCTGCTGACCCTCTAGCAATTTATCAATTACAACTCAGGTTTTCCAACCCAGGCACAGATTGCCACACAGATCCTTACTGAGGAAAGTTGTGCTTCTTTGGACTATTTGTCTCACTGGTTTTGGGGGACTATGGTTTGACCTGTGACCTCACTTTCAGAAAAAGTTTGAAAAGATTGCTGCTGTCTTCATTTTTTTTTCTCCAGGTTTCTACTTTATAGGTTTCAGTGATAATTTTTAAGCTTCTTGTATGCTAGACTGGAAACTGGAAATGCAGCCTCTCTCTCTCTCTCTCACCTAAGAAAGGCATAGTAAATGTAAAGCAGGATTTTGCCTACATGGGGGATTTGAATTCTGTACACAGGTTTATTATGTTGAGTTGTTTTGCGGCTAAATGCAATAAATGGCAATAAGAGCATTTCAAAGATAATATTGCAGCAGGTAGGAAATAAATATAGGAATAATCTGCTGCTTATTACTTAAGAAATAATAATAGTGAATCCTAAAGTTAAATGCTTATCTCCAGATATAAGAGATTATTTTAAAGCATTCAGCTAGTTAAAAAAATGTAGGCTCTCAAATTAATGCTTTCAGATTAAAAACTCTGAAGAAATTTTAAATAACATGAAAAGTAAACTGTAAACACTGGCATTCTATTTCAAGAAGAACTTCAGCTCCACATATATGTATTTTTTATATGTACTTTGAGATATAATTGAAATCTCATGCCAAGTCTCACTAAAAAGTTACTTTTGTAAACCAAAAGAATAGGAGCAATTCCTTATTCCCTGCACTAGCTGTTGCTTTATGCTTTCCGTATCCATTCGTGAATTAAATAATATGTCAACAAAATTTATGGCTATTTCTCTTCCGGTTACCAACTAGCGTTATTCAACCACATTTCTTCTGTCTTTTGAACAATTGTACACATCTTTTTATTAGTCTTCTTGCTCCCGTACCAGTCTTCATGAAGTATTCCCAAGAGCAGCAAGACTGACTGGTCAAAACTAAAAATCAGACTTATTTCTCTGCTTTTAACTTTATGTGACTTTTTGTTATCCTGAGGACACAATGAAATTCCTAATCATGGTCAGTATCAGTAACATCTTCATACCTTGATTACACCGTAGTTTGCACCAGTATTCCCTCTATTATCCTACTGAGGTGTGAGCCCTTTCTTCCAACTGGGAGAGTGCAAATTTGAACCTCTACAAAGCATCACCTTTGTATGCAATCCACAAGTTCTGTCTAGTGTCAAGACTGCTGCTCACCAGGTGGTTTCAGCTTAAATATCTGCTGCTCTGGAATATTCCTTCCTGGCACCTTTACCTAGGTCTCTCTAGCAATAAAGGAATCTGTTCTTATTAATTTTACTAATATATTTGTTTATTCCTATAGCATCCTTTTCCTAATCTGAGGGTGTTGAATACACATTTAATATTACCTCTCTCAAGTGGAACGAAAAGTTTGTGGGAATATGGTTTATACATCTCCTAGTAAACAATAATCTGTTGAACCTGTGGGCGAATTTAGTACACCGTTCCATAGATAGTCACTAAATGTGTTTATTGAAACATTAATATATTACTTGTAAAATAAAGACTGTGAATAAATAACCCTGAAATGAAAAATCACACAAATGTTTTTGCTTAAAGTCATATTTTTTATACAGGAAACCTTTTGACCTTTACAGGATATGGGATTGAATCAATGAAAAGAACTTCAGAGAGAAGGCACAAAGAAAAATGTAGATGCATTCAGCAGCCTGTGTCAATCCAAAGCCCAGTGTTCTAAGAGCATCCTCCTTGAAAGCAGGGATTTAGTGGTTAAAATGCCCGTTTCCCTCATGGGTTTTGTCCTTGACTCCATCTTTGAGCTCTAGTTTCTGGACAATGCAGACCTTGGGAACTACTGATGTTGACTTAAATAATTGGGCTTCTGCCTCTATGCAAAGTCCTGGCTCCTGGCTTTAGCTTTGCTCCAGTGGACACGTGGAGAGTGAATCACTTAGGATGAGCATTTTCAATCTTTCTCCTCTCTGTCCCCTCGTGGTCTCTCTCCACATCTTTCTCTCTCTCTCTCCCTGCCCCCGTCCCTATCTCTCTTTCTATGGTTCTCTCTTTTTCTAAGCCTCTGCCGCTTCAACAACAGGAAATATCTTTTATGGAAAAACTTGAAAGTTCCTTCAGCATGATAGGAAAAAATAAGACAAAATCAGTTTTTGTTTTCTGAAATAAGGATCTTTCCAGTTTTCAAAACAAGTATGCAAATAAAAAGGTTATGATTTTTGAGTTGAGTATAAATTCTTAAATTTTACAAGCAAATTTTGCTTATCCTCTAGAATCTGTGGTCTTTGGTTTGGTAAAGCACCTCTGAGTGGTTTAAATATCTCTAGATTCTAACTGTAGCATCAGCTGTGATATTTTCAACAAGTTATTTAGCATCTCTGAATGAGTTTCATCTTGCACAAAATAATGAAAGTAACACCTAAGTTACAGAAACTGTTTAAATGAGTAGACATCTTACTCATAGGAAGTTCTATTTATATGTGTCGGCTTTTGTTTATAGCTCTTTCTGTTTGAGTAGTATGATTATTGATATTTATACCAATCTGCACTTATGAATAAAATAAAGAACTTTTTTTAAGATTAGCAAGCAGGAAATAACATCATCATAATAATAATGAAAATCACACAGTAATGCTAAGGAAATGGTCTAAGCATTTGTGTTCCAAACAAATTGCTGAGGAATCTGGAGGTCAATTCATGGTTGTAAGCTGCAGCTGGACATTTGCATTGTGCTGTCCTTGTATTTTTCGAGCTGATGATTATGGACCTTTGTATAAATGAAAAGGAATGAAAATGTCAGCACTTGTCTTATATGATAACCCTAGAACATCTCTTCGTGGAAATGTCAGCATCTTAACATATTTAAGAACCTCAGGATCCTGGCCTTCGGACTCTGGCAACAGCTGTACATGGAGCCTGTGTTGCCACTTAGTTTTTGCACTAACCTTGGACCTTAAGCAGTGAAGTTAAGATGTCCACTAGTGTCGGAAAGAATACTGTGCTAGGGTTAGCACAAGGGCTGTGGTGCTTCTTCGAAACATGTATTTTGAAGAGCAAAGAGGCAGCTCAACCTGAGAAAACCCCCTATCTTTCCATTTAATCCTACAGAGAAACACGGGGAAGCTTTGAATTCTCTTACAGTAAACTGCAGTCAAGGGGAACAAACTTTATCCATGTAAGGATCCTGAAGTATTCATTTGTGGGGTCAGTTACACTTGTGCTGGATATTTCTATTTTTCTCCAAATCACTGACCATCTACTTTTTGAAAACATGCCCCTTTTGGTCCATCATTGCTATGGATAAATAATGTAACTGGTTCCAGTCTGGGTGGTCATTCTTGGAGGAATTTTCTTAGTCTCTCATTTCAGTCTTTTTGAAATGTTCTTTTGGCACATCGTTTGGTCTAGTGTGTTTTGTGCAAACATTTAGAATGGGTTATTTTCACTAATAGCCTTAATGGCTTTTAACACAAACATAAACACCGGCTTTTTAATATTGTTTAACTTTGGCAGTCAGGGTTGTAGTGAATACACACCTGAAGGACACAGTCCCCCACACTGAGAAACTCATAACCATGTGATAACACAGAAGCCTTTGAAGAACCTGTTATAAGTGCCAAAATCATAGACAACAAAATGAAAGGGCTTTGAGTTATAGTAAAAGACAAGTACACATATGAGCTTTCCTCACACTCTAGTAAAAAATAAGGAGAGGAGGTGGAAGTAGATTGTGGGCTTGAGTAAATTCTTACCTGTTAAAAAAATACACGCTGAACCTTTCTGCATTTTCATTTTAAGTTTAAGAAACAGCACTACTGTTTTTAGCTTAACATCAAGAGAAGGATTGCAACACCATTCTGTGTATGGATTTTCCAAATGTGAGAAGCATACTATTCTAGCTTTATTGTGAAATAACCATTCATTTTCTTTTTTTTTAAGTTTTACGTAATTTAATAAATACATTCAAATACTATCTTTCAGTAAGGCCCTTGTTTAGATTCATGTTTTAATTAACTACATTGCATTATGTGACAAAATTTCATAGGCTCTGGGATTCCCCCAAACCTTCCCCATGCCCTCCCCTCCCCCCATGGTGGATTCCTCCACCTGGTTGCAGTATTACAGTTTAAATTCAGTCAAGATTCTTTCTTCGCATACCTATATCAAGCATAGAGTCCAGCCTCTTATTGTCCAGATAAACTCAACAGTTTCTTGGGGAGACCATCTCTTGTTTGAAGATAGAGCTGGCAGAATATCATCCCGATCGATTAAAAGCCCCAACATAACATCAACAACCATTTACAACATTATGGCATTAATTGACATGGTATTGAGTATCCAATATGTTTAAAAAAACGCAAGTTCTTAACCACATATCCTGTAACTACTTCATTGACATTTCAATTTTAGTTTATATACAAATGGCTTCTATACACCTTAAAATGGCTATAGGGTACTCTTCAGCTGTCTCGTGTCTATTTTCATTTTAGTGTTTAGCAGTTTATAGTGTTGAAACATAATTTTGTTGAATTTGGTAGATTTTAGGATAGTCTAAACTGGCTTATAACTCTAACAAGACATATGTCAACAGTTTAGGTGCAGAACAGTTTTAGGAGGGGAGTGCAGAAAGATCTTCAATACCTTAATGAGGAGTAACTAATCTTTGTGTCCTACCTAGTAAGGTATAAGTGAATCCACGCTGTTTCTTGTCTGGTTCTAAGCTTTTCTTGCTGTTCTCTATCTATTCTAATTTTTTGTTTGTTTGTTGTGGGGGAGCGGTACTCAGGAGTGTACCGAATGGTCATTGCATGAGAGGGTGGGGATCCAAAGTTGAAACTAAGTGAGGACCAGAGAAAGTTCCTCTGCCTTGTCCCGAAGGAAGTTTACTGTGCTTGTGTTTCTGCGGACTGCTCAGGGCTCCGAGCTGTTGAATTAATTTTCATTCACTCTAAATATGTATGGGACTCTTAGGGCTACTTCCTTATCATAATATTAAAAAAAGAGGAGAAAGTTTCTAGCTTAATTAGAAAGCTACAGTCAGATGGAAGGGTTGAAATTTGACATGAAACCAAAAACATCAAAATGAAAAATAACTGCAGACAGAAATGGAAACAAATAAGACATTTCAACAATTATAAAAAAAAAGGATATATTTGGAAGGTGTGCAGTTACTAGTGTCAAAAAGTGTTTTTAAGACAGGTAGTTTTCAGCTGAGCTGTAAGGAATGAGGATGAAGCTGACTGAATATTTCAGCAGAAGATACATCATGAAGACCGTAGGTTAGGAAAGGTGTGGATATCCCCAAGGACATGAAGAAAAAAACTGCCCTTTTTCAAAAGAGAATTAGGATCACCTGCAGCAATGGACAGATTGCATAGTACCACACAGACAGTAGAGGACACGCTTGGGCTACACCCAACTCATGCTCTTAAAACACCTGACTGTCACATGGAACATTCATGTGTGTGCACTGGGAGTCAGTGGGTGAACAGTGGTAGTGGTGGACACTTTGTAATCCACATTCTACACATTTGGCAAGTACATCTCAGGAGATCCTAGGATTCAGGCTCTGCATTTCATATGAGCCACATCACATCAGTTGGCCAGTGCTCAATCACTTGGCTCACTCTGCTGCCCTTCTCAGCAGAGGGCTGGATTTTCACGAATAAAAATGTCAGCAATAACAACAGTTACAATTTCTTGAGTTCTATTTTTGAATGTCAGCAGTGAGTTATTAATTACTCTATATTGTAAGCATATTTATTTATTTTAAAGTTTCTTTTAAGATTTATTTTATTGGAAAGGCAGAATAACAGAGAGAAGGAGAGACAGAAATAAAGATCTTCTATCCATTGCTTCACTCCCCAAGTGGCCACAATGGTCAGAGATGAGCTGATCTGAAGCCAGGAGCTTCTTATGGGTGTCTCATGTGGGTGTAGGGTCCAAATGCTTTGGGCCATCCTTTGCTGCTTTCCCAAGTTACAAGCAGGGAGCTGGATGGGAAGTGGAACAGCTGGGAAATGAGGTGGTACGCATATGAATCCCGTTGCATGTAAGCTGAGGCGAGGATTAGCTACTGAGGCATCTTGCCAGGCCTGTAATGCTATTTATTTAAATTTTTTACTTTATTTGAAATGCAGAGCAAGAGAGCATGACAGAGTGAAAGAAAGAAAGATGGATGGAGAAATCTTCTATTCCTAGTTCATTCCTCAATTGTCCATAAAGACCAGGGCTGAGCTAGGCCAAACAAAGGAGCCTGGGATTCCATTTGGATTTTACATACGAGTGACAGTGACTCAAATATGTAAACCATCATCCTTAGCTTTTGGATATGTTCATTAGGATGCTGGATTTGGAATGAAGCTACCTAGGCTTAAGTCGGGTCCCACAAAATAACATGTGGGCCTCCCCAATCGTGATTTTACTGCTGTGCAACAGACACCCCGCCTCTGTTCTAAATTGTTTAATAATTAGAATTAAAGGAATTCCCCATCTGTTACTCAGAGAGGCCAAATTTCTCAAGATTGAGCAGAAGAAACAGCAAAGGTTTGAAGTTAGTCTCTGTCATTTGAATTCAGAACTTCCATTTACATTTTTTAACCAAGAGCAGACAAGAGAGACTTCGGTTATATTTAACACTTGGGTGTAAATTGTTACTATAGAGAATGGAAAATGACTAACAATTTGACAAGTAAATTTATTTCCTTCTCTGGAATATGCTTATGTGCTTAAAAGTATTATGATTACTCCTGTAGTTCTCTATGTATGCCATTATTTGAATAAATATATATCCTATAAATATATATATTACTAAAATATCATCAACTAGGTTTTGTTTTATGCATCAATATGTTTTTTCTTTGAAAATATTGATGCTAATTGTTGTCTTGGCTGCTTTTGCTCTATAAGAGGCAGTTGCATTGAGTAAAAAATGTACCCAAGGTCATAATCAAACCTACACTCCTTAGAAAGGGTGTCCCCAAGCATTCAATCTAAGGCACACTCAACAGCCATTCCTTATTTTATGATCTACATAGCATTTATTTCCATTTTGATTATCTTGACATCAATACTTTCATTTGCTGTTTTTAGTAAAACTTAAAGCCAATGAAATAGAAATTTTAATTGTGTATTTTCTAAGCATTGATGTCTGCATTTAGTAGGTCCAGAATAAACATTTGTTAAGTACAGGTGCTTTAAACATGTACTCTGAGAAAACAAAAAGATATATCAAGGACTAAATTTGAAATTCATTTAATTATAGTTAGTATATATTCTATTGTATTGTGTCATTATCTGAGATTGTACCCATTTACGATCATGTAAACTCCACCAGTAAGTTCAAGGAATTTTGAATTTCAAAAACAACTTGAGATACTTAGAGTTTTGCTTTAAATTGATCACAGTTACAAACCATTGTATCAGAATTTTTCTTTGTTTTTTAGAGTTGCATGGTAGATGAGGGAGACAAGATCAGTCATCATAGTCACTTGAGACTGATCAAAGCAGAAAGCACTGCATAAAACAACCCACATTTCACCTTTGCAAATGAATAAATAAAGGGAAATTTATGAATTCTTAACATATCATCCCTCGATGCAGATATCAGCCTGTTTCTGGTTTCAGCATTAACTCACATGGGCATATTTCCATAGGCAGTTTTATTTTTCCTAAGCAACTGGTATTTCCATTAAATTTTACAAAACAAAAGAAAAAGCCAAATTTTAAAAAACAACATGCTCTGCCTAACTCTGTAATTACACCGAATAACATTTAGAAAACAATTCTTTTAAGTCTTCAAAGATTTGCTTTGTAAGGTGAATTTCTGGATTGCATGTTATGGTTAAAATTCATTTCACCCAAAAAAGTTGATCTTTATTTAGCTCAAAAGCATGTAAGAAAAATAAAATACTCTTTAAAAAATTGTTCTCTATTATGTGTTGTTAAATTCTGTGACAGCTGCTCCAAAGGCAAGGATGAAAATAGACTTAAGATAAGCCCTGCTTGGGTTCGCACACAGTGCCTCTCACAGAGACACTGACTCCCATTGTCAATGACGCACGTGGTTCAGACAGGAGACTACATCCACTTCTCACACCTAGTGCACCAGGTCACTGCGCACAATATGCAAGGCAGATTTTAAAGAGCCGTATTTTTGGTTTGTTTTTCTGACTTGCTTTGTTGGTTGCTAAGTCCTATTTTCCCAAGGGGGGGAGGGGAACAACAGAACACCTTTTATGCAGGAAGAGAGAATAGGGATGCTGAGAAGTTGATGCAGGTGTATGGAATGCTATGTCAGTGTTCCGTATAGAATTACATTCAGTTGTTACAATTGAAGCAAACAAGAAATTGCAGAAACACTAGCAGTATAGTATTTTCTTTAAAAAAAATTATTTATTTTTATTGGAAAGTCAGATAAACAGAGAGGAGGAGAGACAGAGAGGAAGATCTTCTATCTAATGATTCAATCTCCAATTAGCCACAATACTGGTGCTGAGCCAATCTGAAGCCATGAGCCCGGAGCGGGTGCAGGGTCCCAAGGCTTTGGACCATCCTCAACTGCTTTCCCAGGCCAAAAGCAGGAATCTGGATGGAAAGCGGGGCCACTGGGATTAGAACCGATGTCCATATGGGATCCCCAGCGCGTTCAAGGCAAGGACTTCAGTTGCTAGTCCATTGCGCTGGGCCCAGTACAGCATTTTATACATAGGGGATTTTTTTTTTTTTGCTAAAGACTTTTTTTGTCTATAAGAATTGGATGAACAAAATACTTTCTTCAAAAAGAACAAGAATAGATTTATCTGGATAAATAGTTTCTCTCTTCATTCTCTTCACTGCCCAGAGGAGTAGGTTGTACATGTGGTAACAAGTGTGCCAGGCATTTTCCATGTACTTCCTCATTTATACCTAACAATATCCTAAAAGGCAGGCCCCGATGGTGGGTCTGTTTGAATGAGAAAAGGAACAGAGGATTTGGAGCTTACAAAACGGTCAAATTTGAACAGCTGGGAACTAGTAAGGTTAAAACTTGAGCCAGGATTCTAGGTCTTAGCCAAATGCTTTATAAAGGTCACTAATAAAAGTACTATCCTCTACCCTGTGGTACTTGCCTCCTTTTTGGGTGCCATTTCATATTTTGGATGCTACATTTCCAGTACAGATACCTGCTTATGCATTGGGAAGGCAGAGAGGATGGCCCAAAGCCTTAGGACCCCAAACCCACAAGGGAGACAAGGAAGAAGCTGCTGGCTCCCAGCTTTGGCCATTTGGGGGACTGAAGCAGCAGGTGGAAGGTATCTATCCTACTTTTTTCTACTATCTGACTTTCAGATAAGAATAAATAATTTCTAAAACATTTATTTTGTAACCATGAAGAATCTTCATTTCACCTTGACTCTAGCTCTAGCTCTCTTACCATAGTCTATGTCATTCATTGAAATTAACATGTATCCACGGAAATGATTCACTCCCAAATTTGTAATCCTGAGTATTTCCCAAATCAATTCAGCTCTCTGAAATTCGCTGGACCAGTTGGCTACAGGCTGTCTTTCCAGATTGCCTTTGACCCCTGAATGCTAATTCCCAGTCATAACTGTTTGCCATCCATCGCTAAACTATTCATACTTCACTGAAAATGCTTTCCAACTTCTTTCCCTGATGGAATTCCATTCATTTAGCTTAGGTCTGTTTAACTGGCATTTCCTAACCACACATGGAACTCATTGTTCTTTTCATAGTCAATCCAAGACATACTGTGTCTTTAGCTACAATTAAAATAAATAGGATGCTAAGCTTTTGCTAGAGTAAATATTCATTGGCTATAAAGTGAACTCTTCAAGTACAGGAATATCTTTCTTCTAGTACTTCTTCCCATTTTCATATTGTTATATGATGATTAACTAATAAACATTTGTTGATTGGATTAAAAAGGATTTATCTTGAAATGTATAATTGTAAGGAAAAATTATTTCTGAATGCTGTTAATTTAATAGGTATAGGAATCTAACAGCGACCAACTAACTAATGAGATACAGATTTGATCTATGAAATCAGAATGCATTTCCTAATTGCCTTTTCAGTAACAGTTAAGTGGGGCCAGTCTATAGTAGATACAATGATAAAACAACCAAAAAACATCGAAGAAGCATGTAGATAGAGAAGACAACACACACACACACACACACACACACACACACAGAGTTAAAAATCACATTGCTTCTAATATTTCAATAGTGAAATTATTCAAGCTCATATAAGTAGTTTTCTTAATAAGTAAGGACACGAAGAACTCACTGGGGACGGGATACAGGGTACTGATTAGAAGACCTACAGGTTACATTGGAAGACTTTAATGGGTAAGAAGTTCTAATAGTATTATGATCATATACATATAGACAGGAAGAGCCCTCCGGGTATTGGTTCATTCAAATAGCACATTTTAGACTTTGATTTATGCAATTCACTCTTTTGAGGTGGAGAAATCCCACATACTATGCGCAAGATTCAAAACACTCATTTCTAGCTAAAATGTACATATGTATGTAAATCTATTTATATGTACATATATGTATGTATATTTATAAATATACATATAGATATTTTTCTCTCTTCCTCACTCCTTATATTGTAACTGCTTGTAAGTTAGGGATAATTCTCCAGGGAAATTTTCCTTTTTGAGTTCTGTCCCTAGAATTTCTCTGCAAAGATTTGGTGAACACATAATTTTTTATGGTGCACCGTCATTGACAGGAGGGCCCCAAGGCAGAAGATTGTAAGTAGCACATCATGGTTTATTGATGAGCAGTGGGAACTGGCAGAGTATAGATCCTTGTTTAGAAACCAACTGGGCATTCAGTAACGAGACCATGTGGTCTGGTTTGCAGGACTCAGTGCAGGCCAGAGATCTGTCTAAGGATGTGTTACAAGGAAGAAATCCAAACACCCATGCAAGTAGCTTTGTGCCATTGCTTTTCACACTTACCAAACTTTCAAAGGAAACTTTAGAAATGGAGCTAAGAATAAGATAGATTCTTGGCCTGAGGTTTTAAGGATATGCTAAAAGGAAATGGAGTCCATATTTCCATAGACAATTTTGTTTTAAAAAGCACATTTATAGTTGAAAAATTAATATATGACTGTTATTTTTTTAAAAAAAATCAAACATTTCATAACCATAGCTATAACAGCTATTGTTAGATACCTACACACTTTTCAGAAACATACTATGTTCATCTGCTTTACTAAACAACGGGGTGTACTCATGTAGGCATATTTTCCGAATTTAATTCCCTTCCACCTCCTTGCCACCCCTTATATTTTGCTTAATTTTTTGTTTCATAGGGGTGTTTTATGTAGATTTATTGGTTCTTTAACTGATTGTTTTTTTCCAGTGAATATAATATGCCAAAATAAATATATTTGGATGAAGTTTTGCAACTACATGGGTGTTTTATAATGTTTAAAACGGATCCCTTTTTAATGTTTTCGTGTGATTTGAATTTTCATGTAAGTTAAAAAATGTTCTACTTAAGTTTTTGTTTTTACATCTAATCATTTATGTATTAATGGTATGATAAGTACTATTCGCATTTACAAATGCATACAATAATTCTTCAAAGAGTAATGGTGGGGCTGATATTGTAGCATGGTGGGCTAAGGTGTTCTCTGGGTCCTCTGATATCCATGAAGGAGTACTTGAGATTGGGCCCGAGGCTTTGGGCCATCCTCATTTGTTTTCCCAGGGCACAAGCAGGCAGCTGGATGGGAAGTGGAGCAGACAGGATATGAACTGGCACCCATATTGGATTCTGGCATATGCAAGCCTGGGGACCCTGCACCTGTGTGGGAGACCTGGAAGAAGCTCCTGGCTCCTGGCTTCATATTGGCTCAGCTTCAGCCACTGTGGCCACTTGGTGAATGAACCACTGCATGGAAGATCTTCCTTTTGGTCTCTCTTTCACTCCGTATATCTGACTTTTCAATTGAAATAAATAAATCTTTAAAGAAAATGTTGATATCCTGCATTTTATTAATTTTTTATATGACTGGTATACTAAGTCATGTAGGCAGTTGTCAGATAAATTATTATGTTTAGGAATTACATGTGATTTCACTCCAACCACCATGTTGATTAATAGGATTGTTGGTGTGAAATATGAAAAGATAGGTCACTTAACGCATGCTTCAAACAAAAGAACAATGAAGAACACTTGAGAATGCCAAATGCTCTAGGCAGTTTCATATTTCCCTCAAAAGTCACATGCTGAGCATGTTTAATACTCCCACCCTTCTAGTAGGTAATACTTTGTATTAGTTTACATAATTTTAACAGTGCACATTAAAGTAATTAATGAAAACATTCATTAAATATATTTTGTTCATGACATCATGGGAAGTTTGGATAGTCTCTATCATTTGGATATGCTTTCTATGAGCCTCTTCATTAGAATGACAAAAAGTCAAAGTATTTTTTGCTTATCAAAATGGGAAAGTGGCATGAAGCCATAATAAGAACAGCCAGCTGAGGAGCCTACTGCAAAACAATGCCGTGTATAATTGGTCCTTAATTATGCAGATTTAACACATGGCAGAAGGATGGCTGTGTTCTTTGACCAGGGCTGCCTGCCAAGTCAACAAGCTGGCATCAGGGTAGGAAGGCGCCTGTCCTATGATCCTGACTGGGGCAGCCCTTCCACTGTGAATAAACAGTTATGTGGAAGAATTGAATTCCTTGATGTTGTAAAATAAGCTGTATTTATGTTTTCCTAATAAGTGATTATACAAAGCAATATTAACAAAATTTTAATAAGCATATCAGTTTTATTTTTCTTCTAAGATTCAAGCATACAGAAGGGCACAAAAGTAGCCATGAACCTATATATTTCTGTGAAAGATAAGTTTGCTTTGTAATTCATGGAAAAAAAATTTTAACAAGAAAAAGGACACTGAAAAAACAAATGTGACATTCATTATACTCACAGTAGTTAAAGGAACAAAACTATGTAGAAAGATAACTGTTAGGTTTTAAAAATTTTTACCACAATCTTGTATGAATCTCAAAACCCTTCATAAAAGGTGTTTGTACAAAACTAAGCACTTAAAACAATTTATTTGTTTGCTCACATTAGTATTAATGTATCCCTGAGCTAGTTTCTACTAACATCACTCTGTTTATTGGCTCCTGAGGACACAAGCCTGAAGTTCCCCATTGCCCATGACTCAGATATTTCTGACCCAAAGGCATTTGCTGCTCTTCTCAAACGGTGGAAAATATCTGGACAGAATCCAGTTGTTCTCCAATTTGAAATGGTCAGGTATGTCCTCTGATAAACTGTATTTGAACACACTTTCCAATACATCAGTATGGAAAAAAAAATCTTGCCTTCTTTTGTTCAAATTTATTTATTTCTCTGTTACTTTGAATTAGAAAAAAGAAATACTTTCTCCGCAAAGTACAGATGATGAGATTTACACATCAATGCATTCCAGTTAATACTAGGTCTTAGAATCATTCCAGGTTCTTAACAGCAAAATTGTATAGGAGATTTCCTGACCATTTATCAGATTCTGATGGCACACAGGGATCTGCAAAATAAGGTTATCACCAGGTCAGGGCAGCCTGTGCCTAAGTTAGAAAAGGTAGCATGCAAAGTGTTGCCAAGAAATGAAGAGAGGGAGAAGATATGAATATGTAGTGGCAATGATTTGGAATTAATTTGGATTTATTTTAAAGTGGAAACATTATAGGAAATGTGAATGAAGTGTTAAATGTCAATGATTTCCTAAAAATTAGTTAATACAATATGGTGTAATATGCTGATATAAGTACTACATAATGTGCAACGATTAATTCAGTGTAACAGCATTTCCATATCTTCATATGTTTATCATTTTATGTTGTGAGAAGCTTCAGGTTCTTTTAGCTGTTTTTAAATAATAACAAGCTACTGTAGACTATTATTATTTTTCTGTGTTACTGAACAACAGATTTAGTTCTATATTGCTGCATTTCGGTGTAGTCATCTAATATATATCTCCTGTACTCCTAATCATGGTATTCCCTAATCTTTGTGTATTGATGATGTTTGCTTTTTGAAATAACATTACCACATGGGTAATAAAATGGAATCACATGCATGTGGTTCTTCTGGAAGGGTGATAATTTGCCTCTGACATCATCAATCATCTATACATCCCTACATCCAATGTATTTCTACTTCCTATCTATGATTTTTGCTACTTTCAGGAACTCATGCATGTAAAATCATACCATATATTTTATAATGGGCTCATTTTTACTTAGCTTAATAACCCCAGGATTTATATGTGCTATAGCATATATCAAAAATTCCATTCTATTTTTTATGAATAGTATTACATTGTATGGTTTTTCCGCATTTTGCTTGTTTGTTGATTTGCTGATTCATGGTTGGGTTACTTCCATGTTTTATCTACTGTGGATAATGCTGTTATAAATATCAGTGGGCAAGTATCTCTTTAAGATCTTAATTTCAATGCTTTAAGAATATACTCAATGGTAAAGTTTCTGACTATACAGCAGTGGTAGTTTTAATTTTTTCAGGGAATGACATCCTGTTTTTCACAGTCATTGTAACTTACACGCCCAACAAAAGTATTCAAAGAATCAAACTTCCCAAAATCCTTATCAATATGCCTTAATTTTCTGTTTTTTTTTAATATGATAGCCATTTTTGAACCTCAAAATCTGTGAAAATTTCTGTCACCTTTAAATGTAGAAAATAAACCCAGAAGACAGGCTCAGAGGTCCCTTGTTTATGTAGTTCTGACAGATGAATGAACGATGGTTTGAGATTTATTCCTACTTTACTTCTTGATCCCAACAGCTATGGGAATATTGAGTTTTCAGAATCATATGTTACAAGTGGTATTAGCCTTGAAACATTGTTGACTATACAGTAGAAATTCATCAGCATGAGCTATTCATGTATTTTTAAAAAGGATAGTGTATGTATGTATGTATGTATGCATGTATTGAGAATGAGAGAGACGGACAGGTAAGAGAGAGAACCTGCTACCATCCGCTGATTCATTCCCCAAATGCCTACAATGACTGAGGCTGGCCTGGGGCTGAAGCTTAGAGTTGGGACTCAATTTAAGTCTTTGTGGGATTGATTCATAAAAGGAGGTAATGATGGAACTCTCCAATGGTATAATTTTTTAAATACCAAAATTGATATTTAAAATGTTTTAGAGAAACTAAAAAAGCAATCGCTGAGTTTGAAGCACTGCACTGACTAGGATATTAAAGCAACTCCTAATATAAGTGTGGTCCAAATCTTTTATCAAAATCAAGAAAAGAATCTCTGCATGATTTTTTATACACAGAATTGCAGACTTTATCAAGCAGAAAAAAAAATAGAAAAAAGGTGGGAATGGGATGGGGAATGGGGTTGTGGCATAACAAGTTAAGCCACTTCTTGCTATAATTGTATCCTATACTGGAGTGCTGATTCCAGTTCCAGCTGTTTTGCTTCAAATACAGCTCTTTCCACTGTACCTGGGAAGGTGGAGGACACTCTGGAGTTCCTGGGACTCCTGAATGGGGATTCTGGATACGTGGCTACACTGTAGTTATTTGGAGAGTGAGGCATCAGATGAAAGTGTTGCTGCATCTCTCTCACTTTCTCTATCATTCTTTCTAAATAATTAATTAGCAAATCTGTATTTTCTACATTACAGTATCATTCTCCTAACAGCAAAGTTCAAATAATTATAGTAGTTAATATGCTTTGATCAGAAGAACTTATTGTTTGTTATGCTTATAGCAGCAATGCTCTCTATACATGTAACAGTCCTACATAGTTATGGAATTATGAAAAATAGTCAAGGTATTTCTTATGAAGCACTCTGAAAGTACTAATAACTCCTTTTGTAATAAGAACAATTCATTTATTTGAGGTTGTCTGTAATATTCTGAATGAATGATGTGCCTTTCATGAGAATTTTCTATTATTTTTTCTTAAGGAAATTATCCACTAAGTCCTTCTGGGGGCCAGCACTGCACAGCAGCGTAGGGTAAACGTGCGATGCCTCAACCCCACAGTAGAGTGTGGAGTTAAGTGATGGCTACTTTTTTGATTCAATTTTTTGTTAATGTTACAGAGGCTGTGGATATAACTGAAACACTTGGGCACTTGACACCTAGGTGGGAAACCAAGATGAAGCTTCTGGCTCCAAGCTTAAGGCTTGCCCAATTTGTAGCAATCTTTTGAAGAAAAAAACAGCAAATGGAAAATCTCCATTCTCCCTATATCTATGTGGCTCTGTGCTAATTATCTATCTATCTATCTATCTATCTATCTATCTATCTATCTATCTATCTATCTATCTATCCTTAAGTAGTTTTGAGATTAACTGATTCAAACTATTAAAGATCTTGTCAAAATTTCCACACTATAATTCAGTGATGGGAACCCATAGATCCATGGATGAGTCCCTCAAGTTTGAAACACTCACATCTCATGAACCAAATAATTGCAAAAATTCTAGTTTCAACCTAAGAGAGTTGCCTGTGGAATTGGAATATTAACAATGAGACAATGCACTTGACCAGACGGGCTTAGCTCATAATATGCCATTTTGGCTAGTCTAGAGACCTGGTGTTACAGCATTGTAATGTAGGTATTGGTAGCAAGATATTTTATAGATGTAATTAAAACACAAACTACTAGAACATTGATTAATACAGATTATCCTAAATAAGTTGTATGCAGCTGATTCAGTTATTTTGCAAGACAAATTCTTAGAATTTTATTCTAATATTTATGCTATTAAACTGCTTATAGGTATTATTTTATTAAATCAATCATATTGTAATTTTACCACCACAACACCTATCATAACTGTCATCATTTTGGAGAAACCACCTTCACATCAAAAATGAAATTTACAATACCTTTTCACAGAAAATTTGCCTTTACATCCATCTTGGTTGGTAACACTTTTTTTCATTAAGGAAAACAGAATAGATTTATTATCATATACCTTTGTTCCATAATTTACAATAACTAGTCTTATCCAACTAAGCATTCTGATCCAGTAGTTAAGGTGCTTAAAGAATGTAAAATCAGATGTCAGAATAACTGTGATTGGATTTTCACTTGGGATGTATGAACTGTGTGATTCGGTAAGTGTAGTGTACCATAGTATACTCAGCTCTTAGCTGGAGATAGTAATTATATCCACTTTCTCAAGGTGGTTATTAGGATTTTTAAAAAAGATTTATTTTTATTGGAAAGGAGGATATACAGAGAGGAGGAGAGACAGAGAGGAAGATCTACCATGCTATGGTTCACTCCCCAAATGAGTGCAACGGATGGAGCTGAGCCAAACCGAACTCAGGAGTCAGGAGTTTCTTCTGGGTCTCCCACGCAGGTGCAGGATCCCAAGGTTTTGGGCTGTCCACAACTGCTGTCCCAGGCCACAAGCAGGAAGCTGGGTGGGAAGCAGGTCAGCCGGGGTTAGAACCAGTGACCATATGGGATCCTGGCGCGTGCTAAGACTTTAACCACTACGCTTTCGTGCCAGGCCCGGTTATGAGGATTTAATGAATTACTACACTAAAAGTGTTTAGAGTGACCCCTGTTCCAGGGAAATTGCAATCCTCTCTCCCCTCAACAACATCATTTTAATTATTTTTAGCTAATACCACCTTTCAGCCAAGGAATAACTTGATATTTTGGGGAATGCATAGTCTAACATATTCTCAGGAAACCTGCACAGGTAGGAAATTTTAAGAAACTGGACTTGGCAGCATCCCCCTTTGCATTTGCCAGAATAATCTACTGGGCCTTCATGCAGTTTGGCTAACAGCACTTTCAGAGTAAAGCCAGCAGAGACATCCTACGTACTCGGAGGAAACAGTAAGGTTTGATCACTACCCTATTAAAAGCAATAATTTGTTTCACAAAATACTTACTGTTTCTTCTGTAAAGATTGTTTCTATTCTCAGAAAATCTTGAGGGATTTGAAAAATGAGGAAGGTGGAAATAACATGAATCTGAAACTAAACATGGCAGAAATTCCTTTGCATTCTCGAAAATGACTTTTGAGGAAACACAGAAAAAGGGTATACTCATTCTATCCACCCAGTTTTGCTACTATTCTGAAAAACTCCTTTTCCTGTCTCCAAGCCCTAGCTGCTGTCTGAATGTGCCATTTGGCATATGCTGCCCTTTCCCTGAGCATGCCCTTCTTTCTCTACAGCCTGAAGGCCACGTTCATGGTCCAGATGTCTCAAGCTCCTTAGCAGACCTAGCAGCTTGGAAATCTCCCCTTTTATCAGCATTTCCTTCTTCATCTTGCCACTATTGACTCTGTATTCCTATGTTTCAGACACTGTAGGAGATGGGACTGCCAGATGTGGAACGATACCTAGGGGTTATATCCTCAGAAGAGTTTTCATTTAAGTGAGGGAAATGCAATGTCACAATTTATATGAAATAACTTGCTAAAAATGTTAGGAAAGAATGCATTAGAGTATTTAGCAATATCTTTAGGGAAAGCCTCAGTAGGGAAACGACAGAGCTGAGATTAAATTAATAAAACATACATACATACATACATACATACCCATATAAAGGCTTTTAATACCACAGGAATAGAAAAGCTTTTAAAGGAAGATTCTAAATGTTTGAAATGTGTAATAAAATCCTCTGATGTAGACATCTTGATAACTTGGGGTTGGAAAATTGTGTTGGCACTTAACCATGAAACAGTGTTATACAATAAGAAAATGAACTTGTGACTATCATGTTAAGGCTAGAAATAGTGTTAGGAAAGACTAGAGAGAAATTAACAATGTAAGCCAATTTCATTGCCTAAACTTAGCATTCCTGAGGTATTAAAAGTCTTAGCATGAAAGCATAATATGCAAAGAAAATATTCTTGGTTTGCAGACATGTAATATACAAAGGTAAAGTATGCAAAATTTTGAACTTAAGAGGAAATTATATAAATATTTGAACTTTGGTATTATTGGTCATTTTAACATATACTTACTGAAACATAAATAAAATATATATATTAAAAAACCCTATAGGGTAAGTTTGGTTTGAAAGAGAAAAGAGAGAGAAGGTGAAGGTGAGGGAAAGGAAAAGAGAAATTGAGAACAAAATATAATAAGCTTGGCTTGCAATAATATAAGAAACAGTAAACTCAAGGCTCGAGCATTAGCTTTCTGCATCCTAGTGTGCTGCTCTTTCATAACACATTGACTAGGTTAGAGTTCAGGGCCATTGCACCAATCAAGAATGAAGAGGCAAAAGGAACTTGTAAACTTTTTCCCAGGATCTCATTTACTTACTAATTACTGATGGAATCATTGTAAGGCCTCCATGAGTTAACACAGCACTCACTTTGCTACAACATGAGTGCTGTCAGAGAACATGCTGTGCTATTTAGGATGCTATTTATCAGAAAATTTAAATGTATTTCCAGTTCAGTTAACAATTAAAGGTCAACCTTTTCTTCTTAAATTAATCCAAATAAGTAAACATTATCAACATCAATGCATATAATCTTAACAAATATGGCTTGTTATCATGGTATTTAAGTGTTGTAATTTCCAAACATTTTGCATTTAAATGGCAAAATAATTATTCACACTGGCTTGTCCATATATTTAAAATTAATATCTTCTTTTGCCAACAATTCAAGTTTCTTTTCTATGTCTAAACTAATAAGGTAATGCAAATTGTTACAAATCTGCTGCAAATCTATTTCAGAGTTAAAAAGTGTTGCCTCACACATACTTCTGGACACAGATGTCATTATTCCAATGAATTTAACTAGTTATATGTTTTTGTAGGAATAAGTACATATTAAATAAGCTGCCAGTAAAGGTCATGGGAGGCTAAAGAACAAGTAAGATAGGAGGTAAACAGTTGACTCTTCATCAACCTAATTTGCATGTTTTATGCTCAAGTCAATCTGAAATGATTTATATTTTCACACTTGTGTTGATTTTTTGGCTGAGTACTTAATATATCTTTATTTATAGAAGATGTGCACATGCATATATCTGTGTGTTTTGTATCATGTTGTGTGCTGGATGCAGATGTACTACTTCACAAGAGCCAAATGATACATTTCCAAGGATTTTATGATCTTGCAGTTAGACAAATCCATTATTTAAAACCACAGCATATAAATTTGCAATTAAATAGTTTAGCAACAGACATGATAAATGCTAGGACTTACATCTAATTGTTTTACTATGTTTTTGGTACTATCTATATCCTTGATACAGTTTACATGCTGTTTGGTGGAAAGACTGTGTGCTTCTAAGTACATTGTCTTGGAAGACTCCATTATTGAAATATTTATAACCATATTTATGTTGATAAAGATATATAAAGCAGAAGAAGACAATGCAAAAGCAAAGTATGTGATGCAATAAAAGTAGAGGTTACAAAATGTAGCCAGAAAGGGGAGACTTAACAGTAATTATAACAATAGCAAAATATATTCAATATAAAGAAATTTCAATGGGTAGCCTAACTTGGACTTCAATAACCTCTTTGAATATTAACCTCTTGGATTACCAATTTACAAGGTTTATTAGATGAAAGGATATAGATTACTTCCTTTCTACCCTGGTTGAAGGGCCTTCTGCAAATTCTAATAATTGGATGTTATGGGGAGATCCCAGAGTGGAGCAGGTGGACAAGAGGAGACTTGTATTCCAACCCTGGAGATTCCTGCATCCTCACCAAGGACTATCAGTATGGGCACCAAGGACTACATCCCAACTGCCAAGGAGACCATGGGGAATTGGAGTGCCTTTGGAGGCTAAGCATTCCGAGGTCATCCACTCCCATTTGAATCTCCCACATGGGTTAGAAGAAACCCAAATTCCTCCTCGCAGGGCCCAAAGTCACCAGAACAACAGCCAGGAGCCCTGAGCAGTCTACAGAAACAGAACAATAATAAACTGCCTTCGGGACCAGGGAGAGGAGCTTTCTCTGGTCCTTACTTACTTCCAACTCTGGATCCCCACCCTCCCTTGCAATGACCACCAGGGTCACCCCGGAGCACCAACCCCAAAACAAAATAAAATCAACAAACAACAACAAAAAATTAGAATAGACAGAGAACAGCAAGGAAAGCTTAGAACTAGACAGGAAACGATCAGTGGGGACTCACACATACCTTACTAGGTAGGACATGAAAATAAACTACTCCAAACTAGGGTATGGAGGATTTCTCTGCACACCCCTCCCAACAGTGCCTCAACTGGGGACATATGCCTTGCTAAAGGTATAAGCCAGTTTAGACTATCCTAAAATCTGCCAAGTTCAGTAAAAATTATGCTTCAACACAACAAACTGCTAAATACTAAAATGAAAATAGACATGAGACAGCTGAATAGTATCCTATAACCATTTGAAGGTAGATAGAAGCCAGTTGTATACAAACTAAGATTGAAATGTTGATGAAGAAGTCACAGGATGTGGTTAAGAACTCACATTGTCTAACATATCAGTCACTCAATACAATGTCAGTTAACCTCACAATGTTGGAAACTGTTGTTGTTATGTTATGGCTTTTAATTGGTCAGAATGATATTCTGCCAACTATGCTTTTAGACCAGAGTTGGTCTCCCCAAAACACTATTGAATTGAGCTGGACAATAAGATACTGGACTCTATGCATGGCACATGCTTGCAATGAAAGAAACAAGACTGGATTTGAACTGTAATACTGCAATAAGGTGGAGCAATCCTCCATGGGGGGAGGGCACAGAGAGTGGTTGGGGGAACATCAGAGCCTATGAAACGATGCTATAAAATATTGAAATGCAATAAAAAAAGAAGAAAAAAATAACTGGATATTATTCGGAATGACTATAAGTTATCCAACTAACCCAATTAATCATCTAAATTTCTTAATGTAAGACATCTTTATGGCATTTGCTTAATTGTTAAAGCCTTCTGTATTATTTCGTGTTCTTAATTATCCCCTCCTTCATCACCCTCCCTAGAAGGAAGGAACATGATAATTAGACAACAATTCTACAGTTCTCTGAAAGTGATGTCATCATGCATTGTCTAAATTATATTTGTGGATTTCAGTAATTCTTTTGCTTCCAAATAAACTTATAATTTAATTCTGTTTTACCAAGAACGTTATAAAATCTTCTTACATTAAAAATGAAGTACACAGTTACATTGTTCCTAATGTAAATCTATACAATTTTGCCTTCATTTTTGAAAAGCTAAAGTTCCAGCTGCCTGTAAATAGTTACTGATGGTACTGAAATGTGCACCATTTTTGGAGTTCTCCGCACAGCGAAATACTTCGACTTTTACTTGTGACAGTTACTCTTTATTCTGAAATTTCTTTCTACTCTAAATCTCTGATCAAGTTATTTCTGTTTACCTCATAGGCATGCCTGATCCTCATAGGCATGTCTTCTGTGCTATTTAGAGAAGTTTCTCACACTTTTATTTTTAAGTAATTTCTTCGGTTATTTTCATTTCTGTTTCTATAAATTTGGAGGCTCTCTGTGGTGAATTCTGTGTTTCTCTAACACTGAGGGTTGGATGGTATGGAACGCTTTATATGAATTAGTTGCTCACAAATGAATGAGAATTACAGAGTAATATCTAATGGTCAGTGAAGACAATCTTCATCTAAAATACCTTGGTTTTTTTTTTCATAACCTATAATAAATAGTCAAGTATAATGTCATAAACAAATAGGAATGCTTGGGTTAGTGTTCCTAAGGCAGGCAGTGAGTAATAATAACACTCACTAATAATCAGATTTAAGATGGCTTCCTTCTCAGTTGGAAGGAAAGTTGAGTTTTATATATAATTGTTTAAACTGCTGATTTGTCAAGGCTATAGCTTAAGGCAAAGGCTACATGTTAACAATCAGTTGGTTAAGCCAAGTTTGGAAAGAACTATTTTCTAATACTCAGAAAAATCTGAATAATATTCAAATATTTTTCATTTGACATTTAATGTTATTCATTTGTAATGCTAATTTTCTACTATAAATGGAAAATACATTTTAGGTAATGCTACTTTACAACTGATTGGTTGTTTTATTTTAGAATTTTTTTTCTTATCCCCAGTAGAATTACTAATATGTCTAGACATTTGTGTTTCTCAAAGGTATAATACAGCTGTTATAGCAGACTTTTTGATTTTATACCTACCTGTAATTTTTTACACTAACATTCAGTCAATAATTATGAATTGGTTAGTAAATGCATAAATCATATTTCTATGTTTAGATTAAATGATCTACCCTACTTACATTACTGTACTGTTTACCCAAATTTGAAACTTCCCTTGAATTTATCTGAATGACATTGCCCGCAAGTATAAGCTACCTCTTGTTAAAATCCTTAATTACTATAATTCTCACTATAATACACAGAGAGAACAATCCTATAATATTCATAGAAATTAGTCTATCATTTTTCTTTTACTTGACAGAAGTTTTTGTCCTAAGATGTCATCCTTGAATCTGATCCTGGTGAAAGCTAATTTCAGTAATAGCCAATAACTAATACAGACAATCCTAAATTCACCAAGATTGTTAGCATAGAGCTCTCATCCCCTCATTCTATTTGCCTTTCAAAATCAGAGAGAAATGTCACAATGTTAATTACATATTGCATTGATGGCAAACTTCCTTCCAAAAAAGCAAAGTATAATTTTATAAAACCATAAACAAACGAAGGTCTGGCTGTGTCTGGTTATCTTCTTCTTTGTTTCCCTCCCTGTTCACACTCAGACCTTAAAGGCTAGGCTTTCTACCCTGGGATTGGGGCCACTGTGGCTTACATCTGAAGAATAGTGAAAAGCTGGAAATGAGCCAGATTTCTAAGCTCTAGGGACACATACATGCCTAAAGTTTTCCAGACTTGGGGAATGTCAAACAAGTTCCTGAAACCAAGAGTAGTATGTTCAAATGACACACATTTTTGCAAGGGACGCATACCTTTTACCTCAATGTTTGTGTATATTTATATCACTCTTTATTTAAAAATATTAAAGTTAGAGATGTCTTTTCTACTTGCTATGATTATCAGTTAAAAGAAAAGTGATTTGTGATTTACATTGTTCAACTTTCTAAATAATGGCTAGAAATAGCAGATATGTAGTGTTTTGGCACTAAAACCATTCAAGCAAGCGATTTCTTCCAAATATTTGTTTTTTAAAAATGTAGGAGGGCCAATATTGTGGAGTAGTGGGGTTAAGCACCTCCTGCAATACTGGCAGCCCATTTGGGTGCTGGTTGAAGTGCAAATTACTTCTCTTCTTAGCTGGCTCTCAGCTAATGGCCTTGGGGAAGCAATGGGAGCTGACTCAAGTGCTTGGACCTCATTATCCATAAGCAAGCCCTGAACGAATCTACTTCTTCCTGGCTTTGGGAGCACCCTTGGCTGTTATGTGCATCTAGGTAGTGAATCAGTGGATGGAAGATATCTGTTCATTTGTTTATCTTTTAGTAACTCTGCCTTTCACATGAAATATTTGAAAAAAGGGAACGATAGGGACTTCATTTTCATATGTTTAAAAATTTTAGGTTTAAGCATATTGGAAGGTTACAATTTAATCCAGTATTTTACTCCTCCATATCGAGAGTGCTATAGTATCTGTTATAATATTGAGCTAAAAATCTTATTTTATTTTCTATGATTATAGTTTTAAAAACTAAGTATATGTAAATTTTGCATTTTGTAAGCCATGTTAGTTTAGAATGCTGTTTACCTAGTTGGTTAATGTATTGATCTTAACTGTTTACAAGCCTGGGCCAACATTCTTAGTACTTTGCTGACATATGTGTTGCCTCAGATGCAACATCTGTCCAGCAAAGACTAATCCCCTTTCCAGTAACTTTCTCCTCCCTACAAAGTTAATGCACCTGTGGTATGGAGGACGGGCGGGCTCCCCATGTCATCCTATCCCCTGCCACTCTCCACCTCTGTCACCCTAGATGTTCCATTTCATCTTTGTCCCACTGGAGTAGACCTTGGTGGATGATTTTTTTTTCGCATGGACGGACTAAAGGACAATGTTACAGAGTCATCTCAGATTCTCATGAAATCTAAGAGAGTTGAGGAAGTCAGAATGGCTTTGATTACTGAAGCTATTTCTTCCACATAAACTGAACATGGTTTAAGAGCATTCCTAAACTTGCCCTGCGAGTCTGTCCTCCCCATTGGCTTTCTTGGTTTGCATGAAGGATTTTTTGGCTTCGACTGCTGGGGTTTTTCCCCAAATAACATTTCTTTAAATTTTCACCACTCGAGGCTTATTCATTTCATGATTACATATAAACACAAGTGCATCTTATTCTAGTTTTGATCTCACTTGTAATTTAGGAAATGAGATTTCTGATGTCGTTTCAGAATTGTAACTCATTAAAAAAAGCAACTCTGAGGCACAATATATTTGTCTTATTGAATTCGAGAACTTTTTGCTTTTAACTGAAGACAATGAGGGATATTTTAAAGGTAAAATTAATTATTACTAAAAATTGAAAAGGAAGTGCTGATTTTTATTGCAAATTTTTGACAGTTTGCCTTTGGTCCCTTATCCAGGTGCATGCTTATCTAGCTAAAGAGAAACACTGGCAGGCAAAATGTACACTCAATAAAACTGCACAATTCTGTTCACCCCTTGAGGAATTTCAAGGTATTTATTTATAATGTGGAATTGTAATGAATGAAACTAGTGTTACAAAAAATTGTCCATTTTGGAGAATCTGAAGCATGTTTAAAAAATATCAGGACATGAAGAAATGATTGGGGAGTTAAGAAAATATTCTGGAAGAACATTTTTAAGAAATTAATTGTGTAATTGCCTAAAAATTCCCCCAACAGGATCATACATCCATGTAATGAAATACAAAGTAGTAAACTGTCTTTTTTCCTCATTTGATGAACATGCTCATTTAGGGGGAGAAACACACACACAAACACATACACACACACACAAACACACACACACACACACTGGTGAAAGATATGGCTCTTGAATGAAAAAGAGGGGAAAAAAAAAAGAAACCTATAGTGTCACAGATGGCTGTCAGAATAAAATGAAGCCTGAGTCTGTTGAGGGACTCAAACATCAGTGTGAAATCTGAGCAGAAAGGTACGAGCAGAAGGCAACATTTCAAAAGGCATTTGGCACCAAGTGGCATTGTGAGGGTTAATTTACTGCCAGGAGCTGTTAGGCCTTTTACTCTCCAAAGAGACACAATGGATAGATCCCGAAGTGCCCATCATAATCACAGATGCTTGGGGATTCATGCTAAGATGAAAGCTTCATGAATATTAAAAATATCAAAACTGCTAATGATGTAGTAGAGTTTGAAATAACATTCAATCTCAGAATCTAAGAGTATGGCACGCAGGCATGGTAAGAGACTGTCTTTTAAAACTGATTAAAACCTACTCAATTTGTAACAGAAAAGAGGCTTATGCATATTAGGACCGGAATTGACTGCCAAACTACAAATTGCACAGACTAATTACCATAATTAAGCGTTGGATTTGAAAGAGAAAATTCCATTTATCTCAGGCTGACTCAGAGGAACTTCAACAAAGAAAGCTTTGACATCAGATGGCCGTTTCCTCAACTGATGTTTCAGAGACCAGTAAAAATAAACAAACAAACAAAAGAAGCCCCATCCCCTAGAAACAAGAATAGTAACCATTCAGTTTAAGAAGGAGTTAAAGGAAACAATTCTTCAATACTGTAAATGCTAGTTTAGCTAAATTTAGACAGTTCTGTATGGGAGAAACTCCATATTTTAAAATGTAAAATTACTTATTTTTTTTTAAAGGTGATTGTGGTAAAATGAAAGGAAAGTTGTGTGGATTTTAGTTTGCACCACAGGCTTAATAAATAGTTTAAGTGTAATTTGGATTTTGTTACTGTTAAATATCTTATTGTCTGCTATTGCAGAAATCAGTAACCACATAACACTAGGTAAGTGTGCGCTATTTGAAGACATTTCAACCAGGTGACAGAAGAAAGTGAAGGGTAAATTTATGAGTTTGGGGCAGGGTTCAAAAGTGGCATTGGAGCAAAAGCAGCTCCCCACAGTGTGGTGGCTGTGGGGGGGGGGTGCCCCAGCCAGGTCAGACCCAATGCTGGGAAATCAGGCCAAAGTCACTGCTGAAAGACAGTCATAGAATCCTAGGCTTTGGGTGACCAGTGTGCCTATTGGGTGCGAGGCTCTGCCTACTGCAGCCTGCCTAGTGGCAAACTCTGGGGTTTTTAGGATATGTAATTGCTGCTTAGGGACACCCATGGATAAGGCCAGTGTGAGTGTAGGTGAGAGATGATTTCTGGGTGATTCCCAGCAATGGTGTCATGGAACTTTCTGGGAAATGTGGGACTGTGACCTGGTGGTTTGGAGGGGAGTGTCCATAAGATCTATTTGGGCCAACTGATTCACCAGCCCACATGGGAATCCTGAGATGAGCCGTTAGTGTAGAGCATCACTGACTGCCACACACCAGTCCACCTGAAGGCTATGGCTGGGAGCCTGAGGTACCACCTGACTGAGTGGTGGAACAGTGGCTGGGTCGCTAACCAGCATGTGAGAGAACCAGGTCTGGGGATAAATTCTGTGGGGGAAGTGTGGGCCCAACCCTGTGGAAAACCAAGCCCTGTGGAAAACCAAGCCCCACTGGTTAGCTCGCAAGCTGAGCTAGGTGTGACCATGAAATGTGTCATCACTTGCAGGTAAAGGAACCGACAACAGTGTGGGTAGGTCAAGGCAGCAGCACCCAAAAGTATATCCTAAAATAGGATGTGGGGTTAGCCAAACTGCAACTGGAAGGGGGCGGACTGGGCAAACCTCAACTAACAAAGAAGAACAGAATTCAGGATGGAGTACAGGTCATGCCAAACTAGACTCTTACACCGACTGATCTGCATGCACCAGGGATACTAGGCCAGAGCATCTAAGGCAAAGGCTGAGACAGCTGAGGGGTTAAGCCAATTGGGTCAGACCAGCCACTGGCACGTGCATAATCTAGGCTGGGAATAGGCTCGGTTGGGGAGCTGTGAGAGTGCACACTTGCTGGGTTGGGATTCTCACGGGAGAGTGCAGAGGCCAGAGTGGGGGCTGCGTTCTGTTCTGGATATGGCTGTAATCTCCCTTGGCACAAGTGTGAACTGGTGCTGTGCATCTAACTGGGCTACATGTCAGCACCATCTGATGCTCTGGAGAACCTGGGTAGATGTAGGACAGACTAGGCTGGGTCTCTGCCCCTATTGAGCCATGCGTGTGCTGTGTCTGGGTATGGACAAGCCTTGGCTGGGGTGAAACATCCAACAGTAAGAACTGGAATGGTTTAAAGGCCAGCAAGCAGGGCTGGCCCAAGGACCCACCGCAAGATCTGGCATAAGGAAAAGTACTGATGGAGAAGCTTGGGAAACCCCTCTCTTAGGACACAGTCCCTGCAGGTGAGTGCTAGCAACACAATAGGGAGCATCCCAGGACAGGCCAGAGAAAGCCACCCTGTGGCATACATTTGGCATAGGTCGGGCGTAGACAAAGATGAACCAGTTCACATCACCCGCTGGCGAATCAGAGCACCAGGATAGAGTGTGGGCTGGGCCAGGTTTGGTTGAGACACAAACCAGTGCACATTACAGATTGCCAAGGTGAGGTGAGCTGTACTAGATGTGGCTGCAGTGCCCAGATAGCACAAATGAGAACCAGGGACAGAGGGGACAAACCCAGCAGGGGGAATGTGGGCTCCCCTGCTGGACAACCACTCCCACTAGAGAGTGTGAGTTGGGATGGGAGCAGATCGGACCAGGCAGGGCTACAACACCCGTGGGCCTCAGGTGAGCTGTATCAGTGAAGGGCCACATTGGGCTGACTGTTTCGACTGGTGCAAGCAAAAATTAGAGTGGGTGAGAGTTGGTTGGTATTTGCCAGAGCATCAGCTGGCAGAGACTGGCACTGGGGGCTAATTCTGTCAAGTTACATTCTAGAACCACCTGGAGAGTGCATAATCAGGGAGGGGGAGTAGCCTAAGAGGAACTAGTGGGCACCTCCCTCTTGGGTTACCACTCCCACTGGACAGCATGAAAACCAGGACTGGGGCAGGAGTGGCTAGACAGAACGGCACTCACCAGCATATGTGTGAGCTGGATAGTAGGGCTGGTTGGGTTGAACTAGACTTCAGTGCTGATTGATATGTATGAGAGCTAAATCGGATGTGGGACAGACTGAACAAGCCTGCATACTGGCATGCATGGCAACCAGGGTAGGAGCAGGCCTGATGGGGGCTATGGAGAGTTGCCCCAAAGAGGCTGCAGATCCCACTGGTTTGTGTGAGGATCAAGTATGAAGTGGTAGGATCGGGATGGACTGCCACGCCCATTGGTTCAAATTGAAGACACAGCTGGAAACAGAACTGACCAAGCAATTACAATGACCAGCATGCGCATAAGCTGAATGGGGCGACGGACTGTGCTGGACCCTGTATTGGCAAGCACACACAAGAATCAGGAGTGGGATCACCTCAGACGAAGTTTCTTTGGAGATCCCTCCAACTGAATTGCTGATCTCAGAACCCCAACCATAAAGAGACTATGTCTGCCAGTGGATCCAGAAGAGATTTCATTATGCTTGGAATGGCAAGACTGGAAGCAATTCAGAACTGTTGAACTATCAAAACTGCTTGAACCAGACCTCGGAGCTTGCCCCACGTTGGGCACCTGGGGTGGGTGGGAGGCTGGGTGGGGCTTTGCCCTTTGTTTCTCTCCTGACCCCAGCCAGATACAGGGAAAAAAATGATATTAGTGTGGAAACAATAGTCTTACCCACTTTCCTGTAGCCCTTGACCCTTTGTACCCTAATCAACTATGTAAGATTATTAAAACTGTATCACATAACACAATGTTATTAACAATAAAAAAATTAAAAAGAAAGGTAAATTTATGCAGTTTTCTTTTATAATATACATTTTGCCATATGTTTTCTGAAGATCTCTCACATTTTATTTCTCTTGGGGCTTTTTTCTCATAACATTTGTCAAAGAATTTCAGCCAAAATGTTGGTTATTTTCCGGTATTGCATAATTTAATTTTAGTTACTTATTTTATCAGAAAAATCATCAAAACTGTAAACAAAATTATGATCTGGAGAGTTGGCATTTCCTTATAGGTAGGTACAGTTGCTATAATTTTGAATATTTTTGAAGCTCATTTAATACACTATGTAGTATAGTAAAAAGGATTTAAGCAGTTACATCAGATAACGGGCAGTACTAGGAAAACTGATCTTTAACTAGGGCTGAACATTTGGAATGGAAAACTGATCTTAAATTAGAGTAAAGCATTTTCACTCTTTAGCTTACAATAGTTGTTTCTGGAGCTTGCAAAATCAGCTACATGTTGATTTTTGTTGGTTGACATGAGAAAGTTATTTTTTGGCATTCTATATCAAATATTTTAATAATTTAAGAAGATTAGTAGCCAAAATTTTACCATGCTATCTTTCTTTTATCTAATAGTGTCCTCTCATTTCAACAGATCCACAGCTCTTTTATTGCCTCCCAGTTTTCTGGTCTTTGGAGTATTAGGATACAAATATAATCATGTTGTTTAGTTCCTCAATGATTAGTCTGTAGGATGAGTTATGAGAATCAAGTCATCAAATTTGGGAGCAGTTGTTGGATGGAGCCGTTAATGGGCTTTGGCTAGTCACATTCTATATCCGAGTGTCTGAGTTCAAATTCTGACTTTGCTTCCAGTTTTAACTTCCTGCCAGTGCAGACCCTGGGAGACAACAGTGAAGGCTCTTGTAGTTGACGCTATGTACTGAAATGGGAAACCTGGCTGAATTGCTCCTGGAGATGGCTGACCTGTTACTGTCTGGCTTGATCTCATTGTGTTTTCCAATGAAATAAAAACAAACACATAAAAATTAAATCAACAAATATCATTTAAGAGCCTCAAGCTGTAAGACACATAATAACAACTATTATTATCCTTTTTAATGGTGGAGTAAATAATTTTCATATATCCTCTAATCTAAGGAACTTCTATCAGATAACTATCAATTTTTATTCTTTGGAGATAAGCATTGCCAATCTACATAAAGGCATAATTGATTAAATTCATTCTTAAAAGACTATAACATTGAATTTTGACAATAAAAGTTAGTTGTATATTTTCTTCCAATAAGCTGAGCTATATTCTTTAAATTACATTTACCTTTATTCATCCTCATCTAGGCTGAAAATTAGAAAAATCTGTTGCTCTACAATATTATTAGAATATGAGGCTAACAACAGATACAACCATAAATTGCATAACTTCAGTTGCTTTTCACCTGAAGCAGAACTGTCATTCCCTTTCTTCTCCCTGAGCTTCCCCTTGCCCATAATTTTTTCTGTCTAGTGTCAAATGTCTTTGAAATGACCTGAGATTTCACAGCTCATGGTCACTCACTGAAGGCCAAGCTCCAGAACACAGTTTGTCAGTATCTGTCAGATTGTTAGAAATAAATGTGAACACAAAATCCATAGTCCTTTAAATAGCAATCCACATTTCACTGAAATCTATTAGGAAAATCTACATAATAATATTAGGAAAATGAACATAATAACATGGTGTTGCCTTCATCAGTACTAGGTCATGTGGGTGTGTATGTGTGCACATGTACACAGACACATATGTGTGTACATGAACATGCGCATACATGAAAAAATAAGGCTGAACACACGAGTTAGGATAACAGGTGACAACGGCACTATATTCTCAAAAGATAGAAGCAGATACAGGTGTCAATAGAGGTTAAGTGAAAAATTAAGCCTTAAAAGACAAAAAGTTTCAAGAGACTCTTAAGTCATGCCCTCAAGGATGGGAAAGGTCTAGACTCAATTTAGAAGAGAAGTCCATTCGTGACATACAATAATCTTGGCACCTTAGACCTAACAATCTGTGGTTGAGAAGAGGTACACTGTGTGAGCAAATGCTGAAGTTTAGGTGCTGCCAAGGTCAGGGAAAGGACACTAGCAATATAATCACAGGGTTGTATGCTGTGTAAAATGTGTAGGTTTATCGTAAACTTTAATCCAGATGGTAAGTGTACTTTACATTTTAAATATTTCTTTCTCTTAAACAAGATATACATTTTATGATTCATATGCAACAAACAATGTACCCAGCATGAAAATGGGATGAAATAGGATATTTTAGATTTAGCAATGTCCAGTTCTATTTAAAAAATGGGGAACGGGCATGGGCAGTAATAAGATGTACATGAAGATTTAAAATGACACAAAATGAGGGAAAGTTTATGTCAGAGGCAGATAGTTGAGGCAAAGGAAAACCATCAGAAGGGTCTAGTGGACTCAGGAAATGCTACAGATCTGGATCAATCTCTTGAGGAATGGCAAATGTAGCTGTTAAAAACATATAGTTGTTTTGGATATATTCCTAGGAGTGCTATTGCTGGGTCATATGGCATGCAGATTCCGAGTTGTTTGAGTGTTCTCCAGACTGATTTCCATAAAGGCTGTACCAATTTGCAGCTCCACCAGCAGTGGAGTAGGGTTCCCTTTTCCCCGCATCCTCGCCAGCAAGCGTCGTTGGTGTTCTTGTTTATGTGGGCCAATCTTACTGGTGTTAGGTGGTACCTCATCGATGTTTTAATTTGGATTTCCCTTATTGCTAGGGAGCTGGAACATTTTTTCATATGTTTGTTTGCCATTTGGACTTGTTCCTTTGTGAAATGTTTGCCCATTTCCCTTGCCCATTTCTTGAGTGGCTTGTTTGTTTTGGTTTTTTGGTTGTTTTGAAGTTCTTTGTATATCCTGGAAATTAGCCCCCTATCGCCTATATCGTGTGCAAAGATCTTCTCCCACTCTGTGGGTTGCTTTTTTACTTTGTTGATTGTTTCCCTTGCTGTACAGAAGCTTCTTAGTTTGAATATATCCAAAACACCTGATTTACGACAAACCAACATGCATCCCTATGTTCATTGCAGCACAATCAGTAATTGCAAAAACATGGAAGCAACCAAAATGCCCCTCAATAGAAGATTGGATAAGAAAGCTTTGGTTCATCTACTCCATGGAATACTACTCAGCTATTAAAAAAAACAAAATGCAGTTCTTTGTGGCTAAATGGGCACAACTGGAAACTATAATGCTAAGGGAAATGAGCGAATCCCAAAAGATTAGATACCACATGTTTGCCTTGATTTAACCTGTAATTTATTGTTTGGTTGTTTGTTATTTTTTGAACGTGTCATTGATGCTGTCTCAACCCAGATGTTTCGAAGAATGGAACTTGCATTATTTTTAACATATTGTTTACCCAATACTATGTCAATTAATTGCATAATGTTGTATATTGATACTGAGGCCTTGTTGGGGCTTTTAACTGACCGGATCTTTACTCTGTTAGACCTATCTTCAGACCATAGAAGGTCTCCCCAGGAGGCCACTGAACTTATCTGGACAATAAGACGCTGAACTTTATGCTAGGCATGTGTTTGCAAGCAATGAATCTCAACTGAACTTGAACTATGGTTATGCAGCAAGGTGGAGGAATCCACCATGGGGGGAGGGATATGGGGAGGGGTGGGGGGAATCCCCAGCACCTATAACACTGTACTACATAATACAGTGTAAGCAACAATAAAAAACAAAACAAAACAAAAAAAAAACATATAGTTGAACTAATGAATTCTGTTAAGAGCCTAGATGTATGAGGAAATCAGAAGTGGATTTATCTCATCACTAAGAAACATTTTCCAGCTTTGATGAACAGCAGTAGAAAAGGAAAAGAGACCTGGAATGGTGTGTGGTTGCTGGGGATTGCTGGGTTGGAGAAGCAGGTGGAATAAGAATCATGCTGAAAGTACAGTATCTTCCTGCAACAGAGGCAGTGTTAGCCACAACATCTGTCCCCAGAATACCCAGGAGTGGAAAGAAGATACAGAGATAAACTGAAAGTGGAGATTATGATGGGGCATGAGATTATATGATTTATGGAAGACACTAACAATGACACATCTGTACGACTCAGCTATCCTACTTCTGAGCATATATACAAGTGAAGTGAAAGTGACCTGCATCCCTATATTTATAGCAGCACAATACATAACAGTGAAGACATTAAATCAACCCAGCTGCCTGTCAAAAGAGGAATGGATAAAGACACTGTGACACATCTATTCAGTCATTTGAAAGAATGACATCCTATCGTTTGCAACCAAATGATCCCAAATGGACACCATTATTCTCAGTGAAACAAGCCAATCCCAAAAGGACAAAAATCATATGTTCTCTCTGATAAAGGCAATATTTATGCAAAATGTAAAATAGATATGTAGATGAATTAGTGTATACACATACTCTCATTGCTGAAATGTATAAAGGAAATTAGCACAGCAGGAAGTGAAGATACATTGCAGTATTCATCTGTATCCTGAATAAAAGGAGGACTGGTAGTAAAACCTTCAAATATATATTCACAATATCATGCAATATTTTTTATCTTTGTTTATACCTACAATTCCATGAAGTACTTAAATAGCAGAATGTTAAACTTGCAACTGTTACTAAAGGGATATAATAATAGTATGGGGGGAAATGGTTGGAGGAGAATTAGAGAGGGAAGGGAGGTCAGGGGGAAAATGCCTATGCTTACAAAAATGTATCATGGAAAATAATAAGAATAATTTTGAAAAAGCACACACATACACAGAAAAAACAGCGACTTTTCTGAATGTTTGGTTGTCTCTGAAAGAAAATGAAAACAAAACAAAATCCTCTGAGTGATTAAGCAATGATTTCAGAGTGACAATAAGCAAGCAAGCATTGGGCTTGTGAAGATGCTCATGTGCCATATCAGACTTCCCAGGTTTGAGTACTAGCTTCAACTCCTGATTCTGCATTCCCACTAACTTCCACCTAACAAGATAGCAGAAGACGGCTCGTGTAGTTGTATCCATGCCACTTATATGGAAGACCTAGACATGGAATGAGTTCTTTGTCCTTGGCTTTGTTTTGACCAGACATGTACACTGAGGACATTTGCAAAGTTGTGTTGCAGGTTGATGCTCTCACCCTGTCTTCCCTACTCTCCCTCTTTGTGCTTCTCAAAATATACAACAACTTTCCTGTAATGGTAAGATGGATTTTAGTAATGCAATCCTGTGTCTTAGAACTAATTCAGAGATAATTAACTCTTGTATCTATTTATTCAAAAGGGAAAGAACTAGGGGAAAAGAGTGAGAAAGACTGATATTCTATCTATCTGCTGGTTCATTTCCCAAATGCCCACAACCACTTGATTGGGCCATGTCAAAACAGGAGCTGGCATCCCCATCCTGGGTTCCAGCAGGAGTAGCAGGTATTCAAGTTCTTAAGCCATCATTTGCTGTTACACAGGTACATAAACAGGATGATAGTGTGCAGCAGAATATCCAGGGCTCCAACCAGATCTGAGATGTGATGTGGATATTCCAAACAGAACTTAATCTGTGCTGGCACCTGTCTCTTCTATTCTTTCATTGATATGGTGGGTTTTGAATATTGCATTGACATTAAACTAATTCAGCAAAATTTATATTTGTTTCAAGTGGTTAAGGATATTTGAATGTTTGTTGATAGTCTTTGAAAATCTATTTAGTTCTTAGGCTCAGACAACTTAATGTAACACCATATTTTGTGAGAATTCAGTCATTTATTGGTTAATATAAAACAAAATGATGCTCAATTTTAGTTAGCAGAAACCTAAGCAGAGGGAAGTTTACACACACACACACACACACACACATACACAGTTGGCAGTGTGATTTAATCAATTCTTCTATGTACAAGTATGAAGTTAGAAAATATTTTAAAATATATTTTTATTAGGAATATTTTTTACCTTCTTTAGAACGTTAGTTGAAAGTTAACATTTTCTTTCTATGTTTAAATAAATAAGAAAACCATGATAGTCAAAAGGAAACAGGCACTCGGTAGCAGATAACTTGATAATAATACAAATTATTTCTGGATATTTTTGTTGCACAGTCTACGCCGTGAGTACTGAAAATACCTATAGCTGTTTAAGTGAAACTGAAAGAAAAACGCACATCTGAAGTTAATGTATTGAATCTTAAAAACAGAGGTGTGTGGGTGACAATTGTGTACTGTGCACACAGATATTTTAAAATTGGACTTTACTATAGCACCAGCACATTGAAATACTCTTGAAAGTTCAAGTTAATAATCTATGTACAACTAAAAGGACACAGTGTGATCATAATAGAAAACAAAATGTTAGAAATACTTACATACTCTGAGAAGCAGCTTGGCTTAGATTTATAGTAACTGTCTTACCGGTTATTGGAACAAGCAGTTGGGTATTTTTTTTTCTTTACTTTTTAAGATGTATTTATTTATTTATTTTTATTGGAAAGTCAGATATATTTTAAGATGTATTTATTTATTTATTTTTATTGGAAAGTCAGATATACAGAGAAGATCTTCCGTCTGCTGATTCACTCCCCAAGTGGCCGCAATGGCCTAAACTGCACTGATCCAAAACCAGGAGCTCAGAGCCTCTTCAGGGTCTCCCATGTCGGTGCAGGGTCCCAAGGCTTTGGGCCATCCTCATCTGCTTTTACAGACCATAGGCAGGGAGTTGGATGGGAAGTGGGGCTGCCGGGATTAGAATTAGTGCCCATATGGAATCCTGGCATGTGCAAGGCGAGGACTTTAGGTGCTAGACTACCATGCTGGGTCCCAAGAGATTGGATATATATATCTGTCACAAGTATATATCTGGACAATGCATTGATTATTTTTTAAAATGTGAAAGTTCTGGAGACATTGCAAAAAATTCATCAAGAATTTAGTCCTAGAAAATATGTTATGCATTCATTCAACAGTCACTTATATGTATATAGTTTTACAGTAAAAATTAATGAGATTCCTTTTCTTTGCTTTGGGGTAATTATGCATTGCATAGTTAAAAGTGTCTAAAGGATTGCTAGTCAACTAACTGTCCCGTTTGCTCCTGAGTAGGACATAATCAGATTTATGGTAAAAATATGCCAGAACCTGAGGCTGTTTCCAGAGCAGCTGACTTGATGGGGCATCGAAACATCTGTTGTCAATAAGTACATGAATGTTTGGTATTCCAGCCAATGCAAGTGTGTATTCAAATCATTATTAATGTGACAGTAAATGTTTTACTATGCTTGAAGTTCAACAAAGCACATTGCTTAAATTCTGTAATCTTTTTTTTTTTCTCAGAGTTTGGCTCTTTTAACTTTTGCTGTTATTACCCAATCATCAGTAATGTCAAGTGAAAGAAAAAATGAAAGTATTGGCTTGGTACATGGAATTGAGTCAACATAAGACTTTTAAAAGCCCCAAATGAGAAAGGATTAGGCTGCACATTATTCAAAGGATATTCTACAGATCGTTAATGCTCTGTTTTTTGCTCACAGTAATAACCTGCATACCATTTCAATGCTATAGACTGCAATGTGTAGTTCTCTGTACAGGTAAAGTCTATTCTGCAAATTTTAAAGGGATACCGGAAATATGCAGTTCCTTGTGCCTTAGAGAATCAAGAGAGAAGGTGTGCGCCTCTGTGTGTGTGTGTGTGTGGGTGAGAGAGAGAGAGAGTTTTCTGCCAAAATTGTGATTTTTTGGGAAGAACCTCTTTGAGTCCAGCAGCAATGACTCAATGGTTAAATGCTCACCTTGTATGTACCATCGAACTCTCTGCTTTTGGCCTAGGAAAGCAGTCGAGGATGGCCCAAAGCCTTGGGATTCCACACCCATGTGTGAGACCTGGAAGCAGCTTCTGGTCCCTGGTTTTGGATCTGCTCAGATCTGGCCATTGTGATCATTTGGGTGAATAAACCAGCAGATGGGAGATCTTTCTGTCTCACCCTCTCTCAGTTAATCTAATCTGCCTTTCCAATAAATATAAGTATAATCTTAAAAAAAAAAGAAAGAAAGAAAGAAAAAGGAACTTGCTGTCTTAGCAAAAGTTCACAGAGAGACTTGGAGCACTTGAAAGGGCCTCTGAAAATAGAGTTTACTAACGCAGCCTCTACTGTCTAGATTTTCCTTCTAGGACTTTTCTTCTACAGTCTTCAACATGCAACTTTTCAGAGCCACAAAATGGATTGGTGGCCAATACAATCCACTACATGGTTCAGTTTACCATTCCCATCTTCCATGTAGTAATGGATAATAGTGGATAAAGCAGAGTAGCAGCCAGACTTCTAGCTGTGGACATGTGGATATGTGAACAAGTTATTCAACTTTAAAAAAATTTTATTTCTTTCTCTGGAGAATGTGGCTGGCATCTATTTGGTACTGTGTCAGTACAATCAGAATTATCTTGAAGAGGAAGCACCCATAAAATGGAGCTAAATATATAATTCAAGCTGTCCATATAACTAATCTGACCTAGGTATCTCTCTAATATCAGGAAAGACCTGTTGTGTCTCAACTCTTTTTATGTTGATCTCTACAGGTCTCTAGAAGCTTTGTGCTGATTATAATAACTCATGTTTTTCTAGGAGGATTAGCATTTATAAGTGGTTGAAATGCTGAAGAAATTGTCGTTGTGAAACATCAGGTGGTAATCAGTGTTTATTCTTTTACCAACAAGTGTCTCCTTTTTTCACTAACATGCAGAAATGCATTTTTATTGTCTGAGACTCTTAGGGACTTTTAACTTCAGTGAAATTTCCTTATTAGAATCTTATTTATCATGTTCTGAAATATTTGTCATATATACATCCAGATAATAACTAACTTAAACAGTTGTGCAGATTAGGTATAGTCACATTTCTGCCTCCTGGTGCTTGTTTAAATCCTGCTAGATCAGTGGTGGCAGAAAGTCAATAAAGACTCATGTAACTTCACTGGCAAATTTGAAATTAATTTGTTGATGCAGTTCAGTTCTAGTCCCATTTATAATCATGTGGCATTTGCAGTGTGAGGACACCTTGCTTTTCTTTTCTCAAATGGATTTTAGGTCATAAATGTCATTATAAATCTCTAAAACAAAATGAAAAGTTACGCATTATGCTTATTATATGTATATATTAATACTATGTTAATTTTATATACACATACATATATAATGTTGAAATTTTGTGTCATTCCTGCAAAATACATGTTATCTAATCTTCTAGTTTCATTAAACAGTAATTGAAATACAGAATATAATTAAGATACAGTCTTGAAAAAATTATAGCTACAAGAAGATTTCAGAACTGAAGTACAAAAGGGCTTTTCCCTCCGTGGTGAGAGCAACAGGCTCTGAAGAGATTGATCTGTGCTGAAGGTGAGAATTAAATGGCAGCTTTTAATAAAATTACTGTGTGGCGCAATCCCTGTGTTTTGTGCTAAAGTGAATCTTGACTGGGGACTGCTACCTAAGGTATCTTTATTTGCCTTCCTCACATGTGGGCATATGTGTTTTCCAACATATATTCCCATGTACAAGTATTCTCTCCTGAATCAGGTAGTTTTTTTCTCTTGGAACTATCTTGTGATCTTGTTTTGATCAAACCTCATTCCCACAATCTTCTCTAATCCATATTCTGTTCTGTATGACCATGATGCCTAGGTTACAAGTTTTTCATTCCAGTCCCTCCCACTTCATCCTTAAACACACTTTAGTAACCAAAGCCATTGTTCATATACACTCTGCTTGCTGTGTTTTAAATCTGTGGCAATACCAAGTTCTCCCACACTTATTTTCAGGGAGGGTCATGTGATTTGCCTCAATGACATATAAAAGATCTCCAGCATATGAGTTAGACCCTTTTCTACTGCTACAACATTTATCAATAGATGTCATGATGGGATATCTCTCAGTCCTGATTTCTAAGTGACAACAATTCACAGAGACCTTTTCTCGTTCAAAGTGTGACAAGTTTGAAATCAGCTTCCTTAAGCAATTTCTGATATTCTATGGTAATAAATTTGACAGTAAAATATAATTTCCATAGTGATTTCCTCTCTGTCCAACTGCATGTCAGCAATAGGAAGAGGCAGCTATGATTTCTTTGGGAAACCCAATTGCAGGTTTGCAGTATGATCTTGCTCTAAGAGATGTGTAAACTGGGATAGTACGGTACATAAGGTTTTTTTTTAATATATATATGTTTTTATTGCATTTCATTTTTAAACAATGTTTCATAGGCCCTGATGTTCCCCCAACCACTCTCTGTGCCCTCCCCCCATGGAGGATTGCTCCACCTTATTGCAGTATTACAGTTCAAATCCAGTCTTGTTTCTTTCATTGCAAGCATGTGCCATGCATAGAGTCCAGTATCTTATTGTCCAGCTCAATTCAACAGTGTTTTGGGGAGACCAACTCTGGTCTAAAAGCATAGTTGGCAGAATATCATTCTGACCAATTAAAAGCCATAACATAACAACAACAGTTTCCAACATTGTGAGGTTAACTGACATTGTATTGAGTGACTGATATGTTAGACAATGTGAGTTCTTAACCACATCCTGTGACTTCTTCATCAACATTTCAATCTTAGTTTGTATACAACTGGCTTCTATCTACCTTCAAATGGTTATAGGATACTATTCAGCTGTCTCATGTCTATTTTCATTTTAGTATTTAGCAGATTGTTGTGTTGAAGCATAATTTTTACTGAACTTGGCAGATTTTAGGATAGTCTAAACTGGCTTATACCTTTAGCAAGGCATATATCCCCAGTTGAGGCATAGAACACTGTTGGGAGGGGTGTGCAGAGAAATCCTCCATACCCTAGTTTGGAGTAGTTTATTTTCATGTCCTACCTAGTAAGGTATGTGTGAGTCCCCACTGATCGTTTCCTGTCTAGTTCTAAGCTTTCCTTGCTGTTCTCTGTCTATTCTAATTTTTTGTTGTTGTTTGTTGATTTTATTTTGTTTTGGGGTTGGTGCTCCGGGGTGACCCTGGTGGTCATTGCAAGGGAGGGTGGGGATCCAGAGTTGGAAGTAAGTAAGGACCAGAGAAAGCTCCTCTCCCTGGTCCCAAAGGCAGTTTATTGTTCTTCTGTTTCTGTAGACTGCTCAGGGCTCCTGGCTGTTGTTCTGGTGACTTTGGGCCCTGCGAGGAGGGATTTGGGTTTCTTCTATCCTATGTGAGAGATTCAAATGGGAGTAGATGACCTCGGAGTGCTTAGCCTCCAAAGGCATTCCAATTCCCCATGGTCTCCTTGGCAGTTGGGATGTAGTCCTTGGTGCCCATACTGATAGTCCTTGGTGAGTATCCGGGAGTCTCCAGGGTTGGAATACAAGTCTCCTCTTGTCCACCTGCTCCACTCTGGAATCCCCCTTGCTTTGTGCATATGACCTCCTGTTAAAGGTTTTTAATGTAAAGAGGGACTTGTAGATTACACTGGGCACTCGTTTATCTTGAGAACAATCCTCCCTTTAGTGTAGAGTTCCATTCAGATGTCCATTCAGTCTTTACATATCATAAAAAAAGACTATCATACTCCAGTGCATAGAAGAAAAGCTGTAATGATGTGTTCTAGAAGACCAGGAGATATTTCATATATTGTAGAGCTCTCTGATTATTGGAGCTGACCTGAGGTGGAACCACTTCTACTGTTTAAGCACACATGAGCACCTGGAGGAAATTGGGCCTGTACCTAGATTTCTTGGAGTGCCAAGATTCTGCCATCTTTTCTCTCCATCCCCTCCTAGCTAGGTTTCCTCAGAAGCTGCATCAATCACATGTTCATATGAGCATTTCTTGAAAACTCCTTTTAAAGAATGTCAACTTCTAATAAATGATGATTTCTAATTGGATATGCTTTTTTTCCTCACTCAGTTTACTGTAAGACTTTAAACCTGGTGCTGAGAATAATTTTTGTTCAACACTGAATAATTCAGGCGTGCGAAGAGAAGCCATTGAAATGCAAAGTGTTGGCAGAACTCTTTCGAACAAAAGTTCCAAAAGCAAATCCGAAAAACAGATGGTCCCAGAATTAACTCCCTCTGCCAGAATTTCTGGGACACATTTTAATCTGGCTATTGTATAATTTGATCTGTATAATAAAAATTAGTTTTCAAACTCATCTATCAGCATATTTCATAAAAGTAATTAAAACTCCTCCTGATGTATTCACAGAAACATTCCTGCATTGAAAAAGCTATTGATAAGTATAATATTCAACTCCAATTGGTTCATGTGGTTTAAGTGAGGTAGTGAAAGACAACAGGCTTAGAAGGCTGGAAACCTAATTTATAAGTATATTTTGCCACTTGGTCCACGTGTCATCTTAGATATGATTATCATGGAACTAGGCCTCATTTGAATATTAATAGTCTATGTATGTGCTATTTCTAAGATAAAAGCAAATGTTGGCCACTGTATTTCAATACTGAGTGCAGAATGTCTATTAATTGCAATGAAAAGAAGTCAGCCCATGAGTGGGCACTTTGGAATAGCTGGCTAGGTAACTTCCTGGCATGCCAGCATGCTACATGGGCACTGGTTTGAGTCCCAGGTTGCTTCTCTTCTGATAAAGTTTACTACTAATGTGCCTGGAAAAGCAGCAGAGGATGGCTCACATCTTTGCTACCTTTTCTTACATGGGAAACATGATGCTGGCTTCCAACATAAATATTATTAATATTTATGTAAATTCTTAATGTAGAGAAGGCATGCTGCTCCTATCTTGTTTTAAAGCAAGATAAATACAAATTAATATTCATTAGATTATTTCTGGAGCAGGATTTTTTTTCTATTTTTATTGGTATAGTAGAGTATACATCACAGGATTTTTTTTTCTATTTTTATTGCTATAGTAGAGTTTACATCACAACAATATAAGAAACTATAGGAAATGAGACTATAGATGCTGGCATTGTGGCTTAGGGGTTAAGTCATGGTCTGTGTCTCCAGCATCCCACATGGGTACCAGTTTGAGTTCTAGCTGTTCTATTTTCAATCCAATTCCCACCTTACATGCCTTGGAAAGTGGTAAAGATGGCCCACATAGTTGGACCCCTGCAGCTATGTCAGAGACCCAGAAGCTCCTGCCTTCTGGCTTTGGAATCAGCTTAATATTTTGATAATATTTCATATATCAGCCAGTGGATTCTGAATAAGTTTCATCGCAATTGGAATGGCAAGATTGGCAGCAATTCAGAACTGTTGAACTATCAAAACTGCTTGAGCTGGAGCCTCTGAGAGTGCCTCACATCAGGGACCTGGGGTAGGTGGGAGGCTGGGTGGGGCTTTTCGCTTTGTTTCTCCCCTGACCTCAGAGACAGGGATAAAATGATGATATTTGTGTGGAAACAATAGTCTTACCCACTTTCCTGTAGCCCTTGACCCTTTGTACCCTAATCAAGTAAGTAAGATTATTAAAAAATAAGAAAATAAATTAATAATTTTAATAATTATAAAAACCTAATTTAATAAATTAAGATTTAAAAAAGATCTATTTACTTATTGCAAAGCCAGATATACAGAAAGGAGGAGAGACAGAGAGGAAGATCTTTCATCTGATTATTCACTCCCCAAGTGGCCACAATGGCCAGGGCTGAACTGATCTGAAGCCAGGAGCCTGGAGCCTCTTCCAGGTCTCCCGTGTGGGTGCAGTGTCCCAAGGTTTTTGGCCATCTTCTATTGATTTCCTACATCACAAGCAGGGAGCTGGATGGGAAGCAGGGTAGCCAGGATTAGAACCAGCGTCCATATGGGATCCTGGCACATTCAAAGAGAGACCTTTATCCACCAGACTACTGTGCTGGGCCCACATCTATAAGTTTTTAAAATTACTTGACCCACAAACCTTATCATGAATTTTTTTTTGCATTGCTACTATTTCTACTGTAACAAGTGATTAGTGAGTATGTAAAGGAAAGATTAATTAATGGATGAATGTATCAAATTTAAAGCTTTCATTCAAGGAGTTCATAATACAAACATACATAAATGTTTTCTTATTATTTCTGTGATTTGTCTGTGAGCATTTTAAAAACATATTCCCAAGGTTAAGTGTGAGCTGAAGCATGCAATCTTGTAAGGAAGGAATGAGGAGACTCACCTATACATAGAATAATATCCAATTTATTGGAAACAATCATCACATATTGATTATTCATTTCTCCTTGACTCTGACATTCTTCTCTCTTTTTTACCCATCTGGGGTGAATGTTTCCTGTTATTTTCATAAAAAACACCTTCCTTGTGAATATTTATTTTTTCAAACTTTATTATTACTAATTGTGAAGAAATTTGGCATTATTTATTGCATTGATTATTTTTAAAGACACAGTGTCAGCTTATGTAGAATAAAAATTAATTGGAGCGGTACAATGGGAATCACTATCTAACATCAGATGTACTATGACAATAAGTTCAGAGTCCAGGGAAGCATGAGTTCTTACGGGCAGAGGTGATCACCCATTACAGTTGGTATGTAAACCTCCAACACTCTTGGTATTATTTAGATTACACCTCACTTAAGAACACAGATTTGCAGCAGTAATTAAGTATATGAAGTCCTTATTAAAAATTGAGAAAATAAAATATTAATATGAAATATGCATTATTAATATATTACACATATTGTGTGAATGAATTCTGAGCATACAGATACATATTTACTAATTTCCCAAATAAATTAGTGTGCAAGACAACAACTCCCTTTAACCTGCTTCACATAAGCACACCTCCTGGGAGGACTTTGATTAATGGGAGCAGTTATTCAAGGTATTATGATTTCATTAATGTACTTTAATTTTTTTAAAAAAGGGAGAAGGTATCCTTTTGGCATACTCAAGCATAAATTGACTGTATTTGTGGAGACATCTAACCTCCTTTTGATATTTTTTTGGCACAGGAGTTTCTGTAGTCTAGCAGAACTGGCAGTCATGAAAAGCTTCACTATATTCTTTTACACAGATAACAAATGTGATTACAAATTTATTTCTAAAAAAGTTTCAGTAATACAGTGTAACATTCTAAAGAAAGAGTTCTTTATGAAAGGTAATCAAAGAACAGGAAATGGGGAATAATAGGAAAACAAATGACAAAATATTTACTGTCTTACTATTTTTATAGTAGCAGCTGTTACTATACTCTTTCTAGGACTGACTTTTATTATGACGGATTATCTGTCCGAAAGATTAAATTTAGAAACATGTCTCTGTGTTTGGATGAAATCAGATTTCTCAATTCTATTAGTAACAAACTTTATTTAGCTAAATGGCTTTGGATTACTGCTCTCATTTGTATTAGCCAATTTTCAGAAGCGTCCCATTGCGCATTTATATATTAACAGATGCTAATCAAGTCTATGATACATACCAGAAATGTTGGCAAATAGTAGTTCCCTGTTCTTGTTGAAATTGTAATACAAATGAAGTGATTGGGAATCAAAACAACAGATAATAACTAATGAATAATTGTAATAAGTGATAGGAATAAAAGAGATATTGGGTGAGACTAATGAGAGCTTCATCAGCAAATAGTGCCCTAAAAGAAAGATATCAGCTGAGATACCAAGTAAGTTATGAGCTAAGATCGAAGATACAGGAAGTAAGGCAGAGGGCAAGGGTGACAGTGTGAAAGAACAAGAGAAAGAGCAAATGTTTCAACATATTAGACAAAGACCAAGATTCTAGCCAAGTGATGGTAAGACAAGTCTGCTAGGATATGCATTCTTTTGGTTACTAATTGGAAAACAACCGTGAATAAATTTCTCTTTGTAGATCCTTCCTTTTCTAGATGCTATATTATTATTTGTGTTTTATCAGTGTTTTTGCAATACTAGTATTTTTTTTTTTCCTCTCTGGTTGCAATGCTACCTTTAAGCAAACTTCATATTCTTGCCCATTTTCATTGGAACAGAAGACTCCCAGCGTGGAATGTCAAATTACAGAGATGTCATGCAAAAAACAAAAACAAAAACAAAAACAAAACAACTTTTCTGTTGCTGGTAGAAATTACATGGATTTTAGTTCACAATGTTGGTGGAGGAGTGAAGAAGCTGCTGGGGATGCCTACGTATCATTTAGGAGTGCCTGTTTCCAGCCTTCGGTTTTCATTTCTGATCTAGCCTCCTGCCAGTGCTACTGTGGGAGGTAGCAGGTGATGATTCAAGTATCTGAGATACGATACATCTCAACATAATCTTGCCATCCTGCCTGAGTTGTTGGCTCCTGACGTTGCTCAGGGCCAGCTCTGGATGTTGCCAGCCTTTGCGAAGTGAATCAGCAAGCAGAAGATCGCTATCTCTTTCTAATAAAAAGATAATAAACTCATTAAAGTTAAAAATATGCTAGACTGAAATTTCTTTCTGCAACATGGCTCTCATTTTTTTTTGTCTTAATGCATTGTCTACACTATTTACAACAAATTATATTTACATACAACAGGGTTTAGATGATTCACAAATGTTTGGCTTTCACTCTTCAATTTGGCAAGTTTCTCTTGTACTAGTGCTTTTGACATTGGCATGTGGTAGGTATGAATGTTGTATTTGCTGAACGATGTGCACTTACTTATCTGCAGTTTTAGATGGCTTTTACATTTGTGCTATTAATCTATGTTCCTGAATCTTCACTTATGTTTTCATCACTATAACTTAATGATGAAAACAACAGAAAATCACCTTATTCTTTATAAGCATGGGGATGATTGATGGCCATTTGAATAAATGAAAGATTAACAAAAACTTCCCAATATTCTATAAGACCCTTTAAAATTAGAAACATGTAGTTTCTACTGACGTAGACAAAAGTGCTGGGATGTTAACTGTAGATACAGAAAGGTATTCTTTGTGAGCTAATAATAATACTACAAAACGCAGCTTTGCATATTACTGCTAGATATACAGTAAGTACTCAGTCATTGGGAGATGTTTTCGCTATCATTTTACTACTGCTCATGTCAAAGTTGTTCCCAAATGGCCAAGTTTTATTCGAAAGAATTCACAATGGATGTCTGTGATTGAGAATACCTGAATATACTGTGTTTTGTAGAAGTATATACTTTTGCCAGCAGCAGGGACCTAGGATGAAGGTTTGGCTAGCAGTTAAGATGTCACTCAGCTGGTCTACATCCCACAGCAGTGTCTGACTCTAACCCTCCTGCCAGCTCCATGCTGATGTGTAGTTTGGAGCAAGCAAGTAAGCTATGGTTTAAGTAGTTGGGTGCTTATCACTCACTAAGACATTGGGATTGTTGGACATTTGGGAGGATGAAACAATGCATGGGAGTTCTCTTGGACCCTTTTTGTCTATCTGCATATCAAATAAATAAAAATAAACAATGCATGTTTTCTTTAATGTAGGGAATCAATTATTCAAATATTGGCCTCTTAATTTTGGGGGAAATTTATGTTTTTGGAAAGTCACAAAATAGATTTCATGAATATATTTGTATTAGGCAAATGAAGGATAAATACATTTAAATTTGGGGGGGATGGCAAAAGTAGCTAAGCTTCTACTGGCACTGAGAGTATCCCATTGGGGGGCCACTTAATATCCTGGTTGCTACACTTCTGATCCAGTTCTTGGTTTGTGGCTTGGGAAAGCAGTGGAACACGGCCCAAGTTCTCGGTCCCCTGAATCCATGTGGGAAATGCAGAGCAAGATCCTAGCTCCTGAGTCTGGCCATTGCAGTCATTCTGAGAGTGAAGCAGTAGATGGGATGACCTCCCTTTTTGTCTCTCCTTCTCTCTATAACTCTGCCTTTCAAATACAAATAAAATAAATCTTAACACAAATTAAAACTGTTTTCAGTATGTAGCATACTGATATCAGGGAAATCTTGAAAGTCTACATTAAACGTTGACAATAGTATATAACTAGACATTTACATAAATAAAATTGTTACACTCCCTAACATCAAGAAATTTTCATTAAATTATTGATTCCATATAATTCAAAATTTCTGCTTTTCTTTAAAAAATCAAAACCACTTAGAAAAGTTTTTCAGAATATCATAGTGTCTCTTTTGTTGAATTCAAATTATCTTTCACTCTAGCTACTTTATTAACTTATGTATATCTTCTATTTATTGTGAACTTCAGATGAAAAAGAATGATATCAAAATTTCTCTTATCTCTTGGCTATTATGCATGCCAATTAATTAATGAGCTTATAACTTCATTTAATTATTCATTAAATGATCATTTATTGAACAATTACTTCATTCCAGGGATTATATAAAAAATACTGGGCTAGATTAAGGTGCCACTTGTGACCCTGTCACCTAGCAGAACACATGTTCCGATCCCAGCTGCTCTGTATCCAGTCTGGTTCTATGATAACATGCCTGGCACAAGAACTTCAGTCCCTTCCATTCGGATGGGGGACTTGGATAGGGTTTTGACCGCTAGTTTTGGCCTGGAGAAGCCCTGGCCTGTGCAACCATGTGGCGAATGAACCAATAAATATAAGATTTCGGTCTCAGTTTCCATCTCTTCCTATCATTCTGTCATGCAAACTAATAAAAGCAGACCTTCAAAAAAAGATAGTGGATCAAAAGATGAAAATTCTTAGTCATTGTTGGCAAGAATCTCATTTAATTGAAAACTTGCATGTAGATTCAAACAATAGTATAAATCAGACTGCATTAAACATAAATAATGGGGCAAAAATATTATGGAAACTATGATGCTAATTTTCCAAAAGAACTGGTGAAGCTGTCTTAGAAAAGTTAGTGTCTAACATCTTACACACAGCTAGAAAGATTAGAAGAATTTTAAGTGATTGGGTTAGAGGAAGGTCATGCAAGGAAGTTGGATCTAAGATGTGCTCACATACACAGCTAAAACAAGAGCATGGAAACCAGGAATTGAGAGGTGGTTAAGAATAGAAGAAAATTCTACAAGATGGGGATTATATAGACTCTTCTCTAAGCTTTGCTGGTAATTTCATTGATACTGATCTCACAGCTATCTTAAGTATTTAAATGGAAAGATGGTCAAGAACAAATGCTTTGGGAGCTCTGAGAATCTGAGTTTATGTTGAATCAGAAGAAAGGCTTTGATTTATTACTGTTAATGACCACCTTGCCTGGTAAGTTGTCTCTCTCTGGTTTTAGATTCTGCTAACCAGAAGCACAACAACGAAGAGTAAAAGAAGAGACAGAGGTAAAATGAAGATTACTGAAGACTCCCTGCAAAGGAGCAAAAGTCTTTTTACCAAACTTAAAGTTAACTGAGGAATATATTGAGAAAATAGCAGATAGAGAATTCAGAAAACTCATTATAAAGCCTATCAACAACCAGAAGCATATACAGGAGTTAAAGAATTTAAGGAGCAAGTCGCACAGGAAACAATAATGCTGAAATAAATTCAAGCTAAAATATTAGAGATGAACAATGCAATAGAGGAAAGTAAAAATTCAGCAGAAATTCCCAATTTGGTTATTTTCTATAGGGTAAGTGCTTACATTCCTAGAATACGGGCTATAAACTATTTGACAGCTAGGTATAAGCAACACCTCAGTGTTATTTCCAGTGTTTCAAAGAGTAATTTCCTCTATTTTTGACTTAATTAGATTAGACCACATTTTAAAATGCATATTTACTTATTTTCATCTGCTTGAAAGGCAGAGAGTGAAAGACAAGAGAGAGAGGGAGAGGAAGAGACAGAGAGAGAGAGAACCACTGAGATTTTCTGTATGTTGATTAATTCCCCAAATCCTTGTGACAGAGCTGGGCCAGGTTACAACTGGGAATCCGGAGCTCTATTCATATCTCCCATGTGAGTGCAAGATGACCACGTGCTTGAATCATCTTCTAGGTTGCATCAGTACAGACCTGGATTAGGAGCAGAGGTGCCTTGCGCTGTTATGGGATGCAGACAACCCAAGTGGCAGTTGAACCTGCTTCATATTAATGCCTGCCCTTATGTCATATTTTTAAGTATCTTATAGTTTAGTGTCTTTGTCATGCAATACGATATATGGTTTATGTAATTTGTACTGTTTCCATAGTTCCATAAGATATTCTAATAAATACATACTTGCTTTTACTCCCAGACATGTGACAATGAAGAAAAACAATAACTGAATGAAGTAATCCATTTGAGTGGTTTATAAAACTCTATACACATTTTCAATTATTCTCATCAACTATCTTTAAGGTATTAAAAGATTTAAACATGCCCAAACTTTGATAATTTGCAGAAAGCCTAAGAACAAAATTGATCAAAATTGACCCTTAAAATAAGTTGTAATTTTTAATTACTATGTCTGCTGTCACAGAATTGACTCCCATTTTTCAGAAAGACAGAGTTGACTGAAAGCATGTTTTAGATTCTTAGAGAAACAAGTATATTTCTCTACCTACTTAATCTGTGTCTCAGTGTGTATGAGAAGTGTTTCAGAAGTTCATAGAAAATGACATGAAAAAAATCATGTATTTGTTCCAACATTTTTTGCACCAAAATAAGCTTCTCTTCATTCCTATTCTTCCCATGAGTGTTTTTGATACACGCTCACCTTTGGATCAAAGGTTACTTATCTTTGCATTCTGAATATAATTTTTTATTTGTTTACATAATATTTTCCTGAATGTCAAGGGGAAAGAAAATAACATTTCCATGAGTTACATATTTTTATGAGTGGCTATAATCTGATGACACACTTTTCTATGTGGCATAAGGATTCAATTATAATGCTTCATTGCCGTAATCGCTGCAAAATTTTAGTTGATACTCAGCTACTTGCTTCACTTATACAAACTTATTCTGGCAAAAGAGAATTTTTGTCCTATACTGCAAAAAGTGGAGTTGGATATACAAAAATATTTCATTTCTTTCAACTCTAAATGCTTCTTTTAAAATGAGGATGGTTTCTCTGATTGTAGAAATTGGACAAAAGGCACACATAGGATGAAAATAAATATCAAAGAGGAGACATAAAAAATAGGGAGTATCATCAAAGCTGAGTTTGTAGGAAGACAAAAAGCAGAGGCCATTATGTGAAGCAAAGCAGAGAAATAATCATGTAAGGGTCAAAGCAGGTGTCGTCAAGGAGTGAAAAGTTTTATAATGAGTGGAAACACAAAAGGATTAGTCATCACTTACATTTAAATGTAATGCAGGCTTGTGTTCAATGATTATTATTTTTTTAGGGTCTAGGAAGAAGAGGAAGTTCTTTAAACTCAGATGACGAAGTCCTGAGCTTAAGGATTGCCCTTGATGTATTTTATAATCCAGAAATCCTTTGATAAAAAAAGGGGTGCTTATTTGTTTTATTTTCATTTTTTTACTATCCATCAATAAAATACAAATAATGACACCTAGATCAGTTCATTTAAGATTTAAACAATTTGTTACATAATATTTGATACCTCAGTTTGGCCAACTGTTGTAAGGTGAATTGCATGCATAATGGACAAATGAAAGAAATAACAAATGTTATATAAAAGGAGAAAAACAGCCTGAATGACATAACAAAGACGTTTCTACTAAGTTTAAACTTTGAGAATAAGTAGGTATGAGCAAAGAGTTTTCTAGACAAAACAAAACTGTACAAAACTCTAGATGTGCAGTAATTGGCCACGGAAAAGCAAGCTATCCAATGTATCTTGACAGAGTCATTAATCAGGGGATTATCAAATGACTGCTTATTCTCAAACTGCAGAGGAAGGAGAGAAATATATTTTTAGATAAATTACTTAAAATGGTTTATACAAACTTTAAAAGATAAATCAGCTTTTAGAAAATGAAAATGCTTTGAATTTTTCAGGTACTTTTACATATTCATTTGTGTTTAATTACATCTGTGCTATATAAAAGTTTGTGCTGAAGGTTCTAGATAGGTGAATTTTTCTTGTGAATAAAAACCACTAACTCTAGATCCTGTAGTAGATACATAGTATTGAACATCTGTATGATTCTTATATTATCTGTATGGCTACAGAGGATATATGTGCAAAAAACCCGTTTAATACCAGGAAAGATGTTTGACAAACTGTATTATGTAATCATATTTATGCCATATGAAGTCTGTGATAACTAAAGAGAATTTAAATGGGAGATGCTGAATATAATCATTTTGTTTGAGACAAAAATTTGAAATTGCTCTTAGAGAATATGAAAATATTTTAGAAGCAGTTTTGATGAAAGAAAAGGTGGCTCAAATTTATGGAAGTCTTAATGGCTTAGCATTGTATTAGTAACATATTCAGATAAACACTCTGTTTTTTCAACATCAATATTAATGTTACTATTGCAATATTATTATAATAACATTAATCATAAAACAATCCAATATTAAATCAGCTGACTCTTATGTGAAAGCTATCATGTTCTATATCAATATAAAAGTCACTGGGAAAACCTATTTTTTCAAATTTTATTTTATTATTATTTTTTAGATTTTATGCTATAATTGCATAGGGTAATACTTCTTTTAAATGAAACAATGAAAGAATGCTAAACATAAAAGTAATGTACAGATTAATAAATTCTATATTTTTCCTAAGTTTAAAATATTAATGAGAAAAAGATTACGCATTGCCAAAGGCAAGTTATCTGCTATTTTGATTTAATAGCTACATATACTATGGAAAAAACATGCTCTCATTAAGAAAACTTGATTTCTGTTGTAACTCCTACAAAGTGGAGATTTACTTTTGTATATATTTGAGGAATTCTTCTGCTTTTTTTCTTTTGCACTATCTTGCCAATTAAACAAACACAGATCCCATGTAATCCATCTTTATTAATTTTCTTAGCCACTAACATAATCTCTTCACTGTTTGCTTGTCTTGTGTATATCCAGGAATACTGTACAGCAAATGTGCAATCACTCTGGCACAATAAGGAGGTGGTGGATTAAGACAAAATAAATAAATAAAAATGAAGGCAATGCAGAAGACAGGAATGAATGGGTGAATAATAGAATGACCAAATTCTGGGTACCTTGGTATGCTTTTTGAATTTAAGAGAAACTTTAAAACCTTGAGACATTTATTTTAATTGAACTCAAAAATCTTAAATCATTGTCCATTTGAATAATCTACAATGGAACTCTGCCGTCACTTCCTATACCTGAATTACTCTTCCAATATAAACATTAGCTATCCAGTACGCAGTGCAACAAATGAAATGAATCATTACTGGATTTCATTAAGTGGAACTATTTGATGGTGCTGCTTCCCTCTCTCCTTAAAAAAATTATTTTCCCAGGATTCCCTCAAAGAGAGGAATGTCTTTTTTTTTGCTTCTCTAGCCATAGCATTGAAGTTCTGCTTTTCTGCTCATTTTATAAAAGCTGATGTTGTTTGTGCTCGTCTTACCTTTCCTCTCATCCTCAACAAAGACACTGGAGAAATTCCTGTAATCCCATGGTTTTTGCCAGCCTCCGTGTGTCATTTTACAGTCTAAACTCCTGCAAGTTGTTGAAATCCAGACCTGTTAACCCACTTGTTAGTGAGCGGTTCCAGTTGAACAACATGGAATGTAAGCGCAGATTTGCCTTTTCCTGAATTGAGCACATAATAATACTTTCAGACACTAATTTTTCTCATGACTTTTTGATGGTGTTATTATTTTCTTTCCATTATTCTCTAGCTCCAATCTAAGATGAATTTCTATCCTTTGTCCTTTATGTATATTTGCGGAACACATCCTTCTTTTCTTCATCCTCATCCAAAATATCCCAGATCTAGAGAGTATCAATATATTCTCCAATTCCTACCAAAACACCCAATTGATTTCTGTTTGGGGCCTGAATGATACTGAAAATGCGTAATTGTTTCTACATCTACCTTTTCGAACCTCAGTGAACTTCCACTGACCTCGTGATAAAACTGCAAATCTTTCCCATGGTCCTGTGCTTATCTTGCCACTGTCACCTTTGGAGTTTATTGTTCTGTCAGCAGAGATAATCTGCAAGCAGGATTCAATGCATGTAAAATGCTGCCATAAATCATCTAATTTTTAAGTGTGTTGTACATATTAATTTATAAGGTCCTAGGAACTTATTACCAATGGGAAAATTGGAGTATATGCAGGCCAAGAAATTTGTTCAAACTTAGGGAAATAGTGTAGTTAGTATCTTTACATTTGTGCATTGAACCATGTCTGATGTCTGGAGTCAGCCAGGCCAAACTAAGTCCATATTTCCCTTCTTGCTGGATGGTGACACTGCTAAAGCAGTCAAAATTCCAGGCCTCATTTTCCTGAACTACACAATCAGTGTAACAATCTTTTCGGAGTGCAGTTGTGAGAATTTGAGATAATATTCTCTTAGTACAAGTCACAGTGTTAATATTAGGTGCACTACTGTAATAATAGTGATTTCTTCATGTAGTTCCCTAGTTCGGTGAGTTATGCAATACTGATGAATGTAGCAACTTACAAACAAAGTTCTCCTTAAAAGTAATATTTCACCCCTTGTTTTCTACTTTTGCCTTCCAGAGAAAGGAATCTAACATGCATTGAGTCAATTGCCAAAAAGAAAGTGAGTCTGGTCAGAGTAAAATCCTAGATTCCAGAACTTTATTGATCTGTCCCTCATGGGTCATAGGGTACCTAGACATTCAAGCAATCACACACTGCCCCACAGGGTGCACATTAACAAATACGTAGATTTGGAAGAGTAGCAAGGCACTCAAGGCACTTAGATGTGTGATATGCACATCTTAACTGCTAAGCCAAACGCCAGCCTTCTAGAATTTTTTAATAAAAATGCTTATTATTCACTTTTGCTGTCTCTAGGTTTCCTTTTCTTTCCTTTTCCCCCCAGATATCACAAGTTGAAAAACATTGTGCTCAATAAATAATTACATAGACAATAAGTTAATATTTTAGGAGATACTTCAAGATGGTGTGCGTTTTGTATGTTAGGACTAAATATCTAAAGAAATTCAAATTGGATCCGGGATAAATATAAATTCACAGAGATGGGCTAGCAGTGATTTCAAATAATCTGCTTTTTGGTATTTGTGCCATCACTTTCACACGCATGAGGCTGAATGTAAAACTGCCTGTGGATTCTCAGCAAACTTTCATTGTTCTTGAGGCAAGCATTTGACTCTGTGATTTAGAAGATACTTAGGATGGTCCTACCCCTTCCTGTAGTGCCTGGCTTTGAGTCCTGGCTCTGCCTCTGGTTCTGCCTTTCCTGCCTCGGGGTACCTGGCATCCACACAGTGAAATGGGATTGAGTGCCCAGCTCCTGCTGTGGGCCTTGCCCAGCCTGGCTCCTAGGGGCATTTGTGGACTGAATTGGATAAAAAAAATCTCTGTCTCTCAGTCTCTTTGCTTTTCAAAATGAAACATAAATAAAAATTCAAAAAGAAAAACTTAGAAGTCTGTGTGAGAAGTCAGAATTGAGGACAAGTAGGGAATTAAAACAAACAGATTGCAGCGACCAATCACAGTACTCATACAAAAAGAGATACTTTACAAAGAATTTTTATGTCACCAAAACATAAATACTACCACGTGCCACACATTTTCAATTTTCTACTTAAAAAATTCTTTTTGGTTTCTTAATAGTCTCACTAAATAAAAGAAGCTAGTGTTTGGAGTATGATGTTTAAACATTATTCTACAAAAGCCACGATTTTTTTTAGTTCCTAAAGCCTTAATCAGTTTTATACTTCAAAATCTTTTAGTTCATTCTCCAGCTAGAAAGTATCCTTGTTCATAGACTCGGCTTTTCTGTTAACTGCAAGAGGCTTTGTCCATCCTCACTCAGATGCCTGGCCCTGTGCAGTCCTCCTTTACTCTCCAGCTAGAACAACAACCTTAGCCCCTCAAGGGAGACAATATCTGCCTGCCTCCTATAGGTGTTGCAAGGATTAATAAATTGCAAAGTACACTGAAAGATTTGGATAAAATATCCTCTGACAGACTGAAGTATTACCATGACCACAAGTATCATTTCCAGATGTCCTAGCTACAAGGACAAGAGAGCAGGTCTGGAAATCCCATCCAAGCCTCCCACATGGAGAGATATTGCTAGGCCGAAGAGCTATGTTGTGATATTTAAATATCAATGGTTTTATATCAAAGCCATCTTGTTGAGAGATTTTGTCTGGACGCATAATGTACCTTCCTTGGCACAACAAAAGGCAACAGCCCTGAATCATTAAGGCTTTATAACCACAAGCAACACTGTACCCAGGAAGGAGTTTATCTCTATTAGAAATCAAAGGGAACTTTCTTTTCTGTTTAGACAGATAACTCAAAATTATAAATGAGCAGCTTCAGTAGTCTGGCTCTTTGTGTAGTAAAGTGGGTTACACATTCCTTGAAATTTGAGAAGTCTCTCCAAAAGAGATATTGAAGTTAGGTCAGTGTTCCCAAATGAATTTTAGCTGAATTCTTGTCTGGAAATGTTGATATTAGATGTGAGCACACCTATTGATTCAAGAAGTCAATTGAGTTTAGATACAGCAATGCATATGGTAAACCATTTGACTATCAGTGGATTTGGAATCTGAGTAGTTCCCTTCTACTTGTAGCAATATATACACAGCAGTCCACATTTTTTATGTTTTAGTTTTGGACCACAGGAGTAGGGTTAGTAAAATTGCATTTCACAGTCACAGGCACAGTCCATTTTTTTACTTTGCTTCCTTCTTTATTTCTTTCAATTCTCAATATCTTTTCCCTTTCGCATAGCCCACACCCCAGTTAGAAAGGCATCATAATGTGTTTGATTGATAGTCTTTTAGTTTGATCTTGTAAATGTGATATTATATGAAATTCTATTAAAGAAATGAGTATTTGTGGCAGATCTCTCTCTCTCCCCCTCTCTGTTTCCATTTTAAAGCTATTCTTAAATTGCACAGTTATCTACTTTACTGGCCCTACCTTTTATTCATTTGGTCATGATGCCCCCACCTCCAACTCTGGATAAAAACAAACAACACTGTTATAAACATTCCTCTGCGTGCTCCCTCACAGCCGGAGGAGAATGAGTTCAGGATCAGCTTTGTGGGTAGTGGAGATACACTAGGTATGTGAACCTAATTGGATTAGGCACTGCCACAGACTGTTTTTCAAGGATGACTGCACAGCTTTACATTCAGGGCAGGAGGCTCCCCATTTCCCACTACTCCCTCCAACATTTGGCATTGTCCAGCTTTCCAGAGCTTGCTAATCTCATGGGTGTAAAGTGATATGTTATTGTTGTTTTAATTCATATGTTTCTAATTCCTAATGGGTTTGTGCATATTTCATGTTTGCTAGTCATTTGGATTTCAAACACTGCAAATCGCTTTTTGTAACTTTGTGCAATTTTTTTTTTTGTAGCTTGTGTCCTCTTTTCAAGTGGGAAGAATAACTTAATTTTATTAGAGAAAAATCTCTTGGGGTTTTAGACTTTTAAACTACTTCTTTTTTCCACTTGAGTATTTCAAAATTTAAAAACTATTTGTTACATACAATGAACACATTTCATGCATTTCACAATACGAATTTAGGAGCTTAATAATATTTCCCACTCTACCCTCTCTCCTGCTTGCATTACACATTTACTCTCCCCCCTCCTTATTCTTTCCCCTAATTTTTACAGTGGCATATTTCCAGTGCTGTGTATCTTGGGCAGCCATTTCCCTCACATGTTCACCCTGCCATGTGGAAGTGGTCCTGGGCTATCTCCTGCCACGGAGCAGTCCATCAGACTCTCCCTTGACTAATAAAACTCTGAACTAAGAGCTTCTCATCTCATTTACTTCTTAATCTAACAGTTACCACAGATCAAGGAAAATATGATATTTGTCTTTTGGAGACTGGTTTGTTTTTACTAAACATAATGATTTCCATTGGATCCATTTAGTTGGAAAAGACAAGATATCCTTCCATAGCATGGATTGACAATATTTTCTTTATGCAGGCATCAGTTAATAGACATCCAGTTGATTCTATATCTCAGCTATTGTGAATTGAGCTGAGGAGACAAATAACTCAATCACACGTTGATTTCAGTTTGTTTAAATTTTGAGGCAGAGAAAAACAAAGAGTAAGACATTTTCATAGATGGATGAGAATACACATGCACACATGCACACGGAAAAAGAGCTCCCTTCAGCCAGTTTACTTCCCAAATGTCTGAAATATTCAAATCAGAGGAGCAGGAGCTCAACTCAGTTCTCATAAATGGGTCTCAGGAACCCAACTACTTGTGCTATTACTATTCCCTGCTAGAATCTGAATCAGACAGAAGCTGGATTCAGGATCTGCAGCTAGTAATTAAACTCGCACCCAGGGCATGGGTATCTTCACCAGGGTCTTCAGGAGTAAGACAAAGAATTGCTTTGTTGTGTTCCCCCTAAATGCTCTCATCTATCTCATAAAATTGTATATAGTTTTCTTCCTCAAACCAAATGTTCTGGCCACAGTAATTGCTTTGAAACAGTCTATACAAGCATTTACTTAAGGGATAATTTTATTTGTTCCTTTGATTTACATCATTATAGATGAATATGGATCTTAGAAAAGTAAACAGCTTGTTTGCTTGTAACTTCTGGGCTGGTACAACACATATTGTCATAGTAGTGTTGTTTTGTAAAACATTCGTTGGCAAGGTCTGGATAAAACAGCCTACCAATGCCATACTCTCTTTATGCTCCCTCAAATTCCTGCATACTCCTTCATTTATGCACTGTTGCCTGTGACAACATACCTTAACTCTCTTAAAATTTTCCATGCAATGCTTCCTCAAATCTAGCAGAGTTAAAATCTTCCTGTTTAGTGCTTATTGTATCCCAATAGCTTTAGGCTCACTTAATGTGTGCATAGAGTATATCGCCAACGAGAGAAATTAAAAAAATAAACCACAATGTCTTTGTTAGTATCCATATTTTAAAGTTAGACATCATTGCCCTATTTTTTACATTTTTCTAGGTTGATATTACTGCATCCCACCTCTGTCTAATTATTCTACTCATGAGAAAAGTGCTTTGATCAAACACTCATTTAACCTTTCCCAAACCTTTATATTGCTGGTAAAAAAATATCTACCTGACCCAGTCCCTGCCCTGACCAGTGACCTGCCCATTAGATTAATTAGTTTTATCACATTAATCAGTTAGATGACACATCCAATTAATCCTTTCCTGATTCTATGTTCATCTTACAGCCCTCAGTTTATAAAATGGCATTCTAAGAATGTCAGAGTATAAGAAAAAATATAATTGTTAATGAGATGTTGAGAAATTTCCAGCAACTGAACGTTTTGTCATAAATTAAACCAAATATGTTTTTTTTAAAATCTTTAGTTTTTGAAAATAGTATTTATGTTTATTGGAAAAGTTGAGGACTAAATATGAAGATATTGATTTACTGAAACTTCTATAAGAGCGTACCAGTAGCTATGTTATGCTTCATCTGTTTTTGAAAGGTCAAGTGGAGTAGTATTTCAGTGATAACTTGACGGTGAAGAGGAATTTTAGAGAAGTTGAACTATGGAGAATGTGTGAATTAGTGAAAAATCAAATGAAGTTTAGTGTCTAGAGAAGATAAGAATGTTCTGATTATGATTTTAAATGAAGGTTGTATTAAGGAATTTGTATCTCAAGATAAGGAGTCTAATCAGATAATCAAGAGGAACAAGTGCAATGCAGGGAAAAACAAAATTATATTGGTTTTCAAATTTTTGAAGATTTATTTATATTTGAAAGATATAGGTACAGAGAAGGAGGAAGGGAGAGCCCTGCAGTTCCACTACTCAAATTCCCGAAATAGTCAGGACTGAACCAAGCAAGGCCAGGAGTCTGGCATTCCACTTGGGTCTCCCACCAATATGGCAGAGTACCAGGTGCAAATCCATGGGATGCCTGCAACTACTCTGCCAGGTGTGTCAGCAGGGAGCTGGATAGGAAGTAGAACAGCTGGGAGTTAAGTCAGTACTTATATGGGATGGTGGTATCACAGGCAGCAGTCTATTTCACCATGTCACAGGTTAACACCTATGTTTATTATAAATACACAAGAGTTCACAGCTTTGTGGAAGATGAGTTCCTGTACCACAGCCAGATGCAACACAATCAAATAAGAGAGTCCTGCAATACCAGGACTGAAGAGGCTGAGATTCAGAATGAGGGCTCAGCAGTGAGAAGAAAAACATGGGGACAAGTCAAAGCTATTTCGCATGCAAGAGCAATGGTTGGGGATTTACAATCAGAGTAAAGGAATTTTCAAAGTGAATGAAAATCACAGATGACCACAACCAACCTTGCTTTATCAGAAATGAGAGTGCTTCTGCATTCTCATAAGTTAGCACTGCATTTAAGGAGGTGTGGTGAGTTTTCTTTTGTAAACTGTTAAGACTTTGTATCAGAAATTAACGCTCTTGTATTTGTTCGTTTCATAGTCCAGATAACATGAAGGTAATACTATGTGGTTTTGGCAAGTGTAGGAAATGTATATCGGGCCTGAAAAATATGTGACTGAGCAAGTATTAATTTTTGTCATTAAATAATTATATCTTTAGTGGATACTTATAATATTTCCCACTTCTCTTCAGATTACAGCCCTGCATATACTTCTGTAGCACTTTCCCAGCGTATGTTTCCCAATGTGTTATGCTGAGCAGTGAAGGTTGTGTAGCAGCTGCATCCAGCTGAAATCACAAATTATCTGTAAATAGTGAATGACTCAAAATTGCACACGAGACACAATTTATGTAAGTTGAAGCTGATACAACTTATTCCTTGGACATTGATCTATGTCTTCAGAGAAGTGAGTGTAAGAATGAGGTTTAGCTGTTGTCTTTCAACATGAAATTAGAATTTTCTTGAAAAAAAAAACTGGAAAGAAAGGATATTTCATCCTTGTGACAAATCCGAATCAAACATAGATACCAATCTGAGGCCAGCCTGGGTGACTCACCAGGTCCAGGAATTAATAAATTCACTTTTGTGTTATGCTATTTTACATTGTATTTCCTGCCACTTGAAGTTTAAAAATGCTAAGTAAAAGAGTACCAAACAGAAAAATATTGAAGCTTTTGTTTTCTACTAAAAAACAGAAAACAATTTTGATTCTCTGGGAAGAAATGACACCGCAGATGAATGGCCATCATATCCAGAGAAAAAAAACAACCCTTTTAGGAGGATTGAATAAAACATGAATTTTGAGGAAATAATTTCATTTTAGTTATGTTATAAAAGTATTTTTGAGAATATTCCATTAGCTGCATATAAAAGTGTACTTGATTCATGAATTATGTTACAGTCTGAAGCCACAAGAAATAAGGGATTATATTTTTCAAAATGACACCCTTATAAAAGCTCAATTTGCAAAGATATATAAAAGTTTTATGTGAATTTACGTAAAATGCATTTGCATGATGATATTCAACAAGATTGAATAAGAAGACACTTTTGATTCTATGCTAGCATATTAAATTTAAATTGTAGTAAGCATAGAATTCTAAACCAAAGAGAACTAATAGGAAAAACCTTCAGGGAACAGCTGATTAATTAGAATGAGGGGAAGGAATGAGCATCCCATTGTCCAAAATCAATAGTAAAAGATGTGTATCATCTCATAAAAACTACCCTTTAAAATATATATATATTTAAATTTTTATTGGAAAGTCAGATATAGAAAGAAGAGGAGAGACAGAGAGGAAGATCTTATGTCTCTTGATTCACTCCCCAACCAGCCACCATAGTCAGAGCTGAGCCAATCTGAAGGCAGGAGCCTGGAGCCTCTTCCGGGTCTCCCTTGTGGGTGCGGGATCCCAAATCTTTGGGCCATCCTCATATGCTTTCCCAGGCCACAATTAAGGAGCTGGATGGGAAGCAGGGCAGCTGGGATTTGAACCAGCACCCATATGGACTTTAGCCACTAGGCTACCGCACTGGGTCCAAAAATGTGCTTTTTCATATCAGCCTCTTTTGAAGGAGGTCAGTTACAACCAGCCAACCTACAAATTCTTTCAAATTAACCTGTAGCTAGAATGAGGAGTTCTGCTTCTTAATATACTATCATTGCCAATCTCCATTTTCATTTTGTCCATAATGAATGAAGCTGAGTGGAATTTATGATTAAGTTTGATGACCCAAATTTGTTCATCCAAAAATCAGAAACTGTTACAAGGAAAATCTAAATCATCTATTAATTTAATTCATCAAGATGAAATAAAAATGATAGTTTTAAGAAACTGCTAGCGAAAGAAATATAGCAACATATAATATATATATGCATAAATACACACATATAAGACATATATATGTATAAAATCTATTTGACATGAGGTAATAGCTAATAATTAAGTTCTCCACACTCAAATCAAATAAGCTTTTGGAATAGGAAAATGACTATCACGATATTTGGAATAATTATTCAACCTTTCAAAATTGCCTACACACTCTATCAGCCTTCATTTGGGCATGTGTGACATCTGGTCAACTAACACTGTTATCATTTGCAGTTCTAAGTTTTACTTTGAATCATTCAATGCTCAGACCATGCTTATGTGTTTGTTTGTTTTTTTTTTGTTTGTTTTGGTGTTAACTATGGCAAAATGTATCTGACTTCAATGATGAAGAGGCTGATACCACTATTAAATACTGTAAATGGAGTTGGAAACTTGTAGTGATACAGCTCAAAAGTTTGGATATGCTTGAAGATAAAATACCTTGGGGTTCACTGGAAGGGCAGCCAATGGGAAGAGCATTAAGAGTGCTTATAGAAGGTGAGGCATGCACCCCTACACAGAACAAGGTATGAGAGAAGGCAACAGAGAGGTGCATATAACGGTTCAAAATCAAAAATGAACAAGTAAAGCTAAGATCTTCAAGAAAGTTACTGATTACATAAAGCCTTGCGTATGCAAACATGTACTTTTTGTGGTTGTGAGAGGGGCACATATTAGTAAACAAAAGGTTGACAGATGTAAGAGATGAAGTTTCAAAGCTCATCCAGTTGGTGAGTGATTTTTCATCTTTGAGGTGTTTTGAACACAGGAATCACAATGAAGTAAGTTCACCCCATGGTGTCTGAGGGAGTGATGGGTTTGAAGGTGGCACGGAGTGATTAACAGAGTAGTTTGAAGGAACCCTATAACTACAGGTCTTGAAGTTTTGCGGGTTAATGTGGTTGAAGCTGTATAGTTTCCACAGAGGCAATGTCATTGGAGTAGTTATCTTCACATATGCAAAAAGGAAAATTCAGGAACTAATAATATAGAGCAGAAAACAATTTCAATAACATGAGGGATGGGAGTGAAAGTACTCCTTTTTGTTTTCAGGTGAGAACTAATAGGCTAAAAAAAATCTTTTTTAAAGGCTTAGTGTCTGTGGCGAGTGCTGTGGCATCCTAGGCTGTTTCTTTGCCTATATTGGTAGCATCCCATTTGGGTGCCATTTCAAGTCCTGGATGCTCCACTTCTGACCCAGTTTCCTGTCAATGTGTTTGGGAAAGCAGCAAAAGATGACCAAAGTCCATGGGTCTCTGTTTCTGCTTCTCTCTGTAAATCTGCCGTTCAAATAAAAATAAATAAAGCAAACAAATAAAATGCTTGATATCTGGAAAATCTATTTTTATATTATAATGCTATTTTGGATGACTTACAAATACTGTTGGAGATGGAACATATTTTTCTATGGAAACAAAGCCTTTATTCATACTAAAAGATCTTTAATGATCTCTTAGTAAGGTTCCTGTACTATTCCATCCTGGCCTTGGCTCAGGGATAAGGCAGAGTTACAAAAGGTAAAATAGAATCCACAAAATATAATGTAAAACTTCAGGCTAATTCAAGAAGACTGGACAGAGATGCCTAGAGCTCGCTTCTTCCAAACAAAGAGCAAATAATTTACTTGCATTTAAGTTGGGTAGTTGAGGGAGAGCTCTGGGATTCAGCAGGAAAAGGGTAAGCAGGAGGGCCTTATTGGGACACACTACCGCCTTAGATACTAGCAATCCTAGCTACAGGAGAATCTCAGAGTCCACACAGGCTTTGGGGTGCTATCCAGTCTATGTGGTAACTTTGCTTCAGAAACAAGAAAAACAACAACAAAATTTAAGATGTCTCCCCACAGATCCCCAGAGTCTAAGCTACTATTGTGACTAGCAAGCTCTTCACTTCCATATTCTTGGGGCTCACAAACATATCCACTGTAGTTGCACAAAAGGCTGTGATGTCATGAATCTGGGTACTCCCAGTGGCGCAAACACAATCCTATTAACTAAGCCTACTCAGCGACTTACACTACCAAGAACTGATGGTTCAACAGCAGGTGTGGGATTCCTAAGAACTGTGGGTGATTGATACTCTTTCTTGCTGAATGTGAAGAAAAACCCCAACTCCTCCTATCCGCTACTTCTAGTAGTGCCTCCAGAGGCCTGGGTATGACTGTAGATTATTGCTTCACCCTGGATCCTGAGGTCATGTCTGCCACCTCCAGTAGCCCACATCCACTGCAGTTTTACTCTGAGCACCACACCACAAACACCTGTAACCTAAATCAACAAGACACTGAAATACCACAGATGCTGTTTATACTTGAAGGATTTCATGGAATTTATACTACTTTGTTCATACAGAATCAGTGTCAATGCGCTATATATTCCCATCTGGCATCCTAAAAAATAGTCTTTTCTTTTGAAAGCTATTCCATAAAATTACAAGAGGTGACTATTACACCAGATGCCTAGAGGCCAATGTAGGAATGCAAGAAGCTTGAAAACAAACAAGAAGACCTCACAGCGAAAGATCACAATAGATCACAGGTAAAAGATATTGATGAAATGCCTGAAAAGGAACTCAAAGTGATTCTTAGGAAACTGATGAAATACAAAAGAATGCAGATGGATAATTCAAAGACATGTGGAGAGCATTTCATAATCAGAATGAGAAATTAAACAAGGAGATGCACACTATTAAAAGAACCAGGGCCAGCACTGGAGTCCAGTTGAGTAGGCCACTTCGTGCTCTTCTAGCATCCTACATTGGGGCACCAACTTGAGTTCTGAGTGCCTGGCTTCTGAACCAGCTCCCTGGTAATGCACCTAGGAGGCACTGCTTCGGTTCCTGTCACTCACATGGAGCTGGAGTTCTGGTCTCCTGGCATTAGTGTGGCCAGGTTCTGGCAGCTGGAGCAATTTGGAGAGTAAAACAGAGGCTAGACACTCTCCTACTTTATCTTTCACTCTGCTTTCTCAAACAAACAAATTCTTTGATTTTAAAAATGGTTCCAAGTAAAGATCACGGAGTTGATAAACTCAATTAATGAGATAAGAAATACTGTATTCTGATAGGTCTTCTTTTTTTTAAGATTTATTTTTAAATTTTCATTGGAAAGTCAGATATAGAAAGAGAAGAGGAGGAGAGACAGAGAGGAAGATCTGCTGTCTGCTGATTCACTCCACAAGTGGCAGCAATGGCCGGAGCTGAGCTGGTCCGAAGCCAGCAGCCTTCCAGATCTTCCATGTTAGAGCAGGGTCCCAAGGCTTTGGGTTGTCTTCAACTGCTTTCTCAGGCCGCAAGCTGGCTGGAAAGCAAGGCCACTGGGATTAGAACTGGAGCCCATATGGGATCCTGGTATGTTCAAGGTGAGGACTTTAATTGCTAGCACACTAGGTCCTCTGAATAGGTTTTTTAAAATAAATAGAAAATGCAAAAGAATGAAGGCATATGATGAGACTTAGAGGACATCATTAAGTAAATAAAGATTTGTATTATGGAAGTTCCGGAAAACAATGTAGAAACCTATTGGATGAAATAATGGTGAGAATGTCCTAAGCCTTGGAAAAGATATGGATTATCTAGATTCAGAGAGCACAAATGACTCTGACCAATAAAAGCCCTCTCTGAGGCATTTCATAGCCATATAAAAAGGGACAGATGGAACAAAGGACATACAGAAAGAAAATACTTAACAAAGAGGTGGGAGTAAATTAGTATTAATTAATTACAACCTGGAATGTAAGCACATTAAATTCCCCAATCAAAAGTAGCCAAGTAGATTAAAAAAAATCACAAAAATGCACATAGACAAAGAGATTGACTAGAAAAGGACTTTTTATGCAGATGGAAACCAAAAGCAAGAAAGAATAGCTATATTTAGATTAAATATATTGTAAGATAGAAAAAGAGAAAGTTCATTATATAAAGATATAGAGATTATTCCATTAAGAGATAACCCTGGAGTCTCTTGTTATATACAGCAAACATTATTAGATCTGAAGCAAGAGATGGAGTGTAATGGAATAATAATTGAATATTTTAACTTGTCCTTTTTGTCACTGTACAGATATTTTTGGAAAACAGCACTATTAAATACAACACAGATGAAATGGATCCATATTTTGATCACAGTGGATTGAAGGTATAATCCAATAATTGAAGGAACTTTTAACATTATACAAATAAAGTAAAACTAACAGATAATATTTTTAAGTTATTTATTTATTTTAAAGGCAGTTACTCAGAGGAGACATGGAGAGGGAGAGGGAAAGTAAACATATGTGGTCCACTATAGGTCCACTATTGTGGTTCTCTCCCCAAATGGCCACAGCAGCTGGGCTGGGCTAAGCTGAAGCCTGAAGCCTGGGACCTGGAGCTTTATTCTGGTCTCCCACATGGATGGCAGGGACCCAAGCATTTGGGACATCTTGCACTGTTTTGTCAGGTGCATTAGCAAAGTGTTGGATAAGATGTGGAGTAGTCAGTGTTCACACAGGCTCTCACATAGATGACAACATTCCAGCTGGTATCTGTACTAGCTATGCCCTGAGATTGGTCCTTAATGATGAGTCAATGAAGTGACATTAAAAGCACTTTTGGAAAAATAAAAAGGAAGATGCACTAAACCAAAAGTTATGAGATACAAATAAAAGATGACTAGAGCCAATATTATGACATGGTGGGTAAAACTGCCTCCTGAGAAGTTGGTTTCCCATATGGATGCTGGTTTGAGTCCCAGTTGCTCCATTTCCTATTCAGTTTCCTATTAATGTGCTTGGGAATGCAGTAGATCCAGGGACTGGCCTCAATACCTGGGTCTCTGCTGGAATAAACTCCTGGCACTTGGACTTGGTCCAGTCCAGTCCTAACAGTTGTGACTTATTTGGGGAGCAAACTAATGAATGGATTTCTCTCTCTTTTGTCCTCTATCTATCTTTCTTGCCCTCTTTGTCTCTGTAACTTTGCCTTTTGAATAAATAGATATTTTTTCAAAAATATATATATAATAGGTAGTTTATAGCAATCAATATGTATATGAAAAATGAAAATATTTCAAATAAACATTATAGGAACACATCTCAATGAATTGGAGAAATGAAACAACCAAGCTCAAAATTAGCAGAAGAATTGAAATAACAAAGATGACAATTATTATTATTATTATTATTGCTATTATTATTATTTCATTTTATGACACAGTTCCACAGGCTCTGGAATTCCTCCAAGCCCTCCCCCCATATTAATTTCTTCCATATTATTACAGCAGTACAGCTCATAACCAGTCATAATTCCATCATTTCGGGCATGGGCCATATTGCCCAGATAAATTCAACAGTTTCATTGGGAGGCCATCTTTGATCTGAAAGTAGAGCTGGCAGAATATCATCCCCTCAAATGAAAAGCCATAACACAAGTTCAACAAAAGGAAGAAACATGGAAATTTACAACATCATGAAGTTAATTGACATGCTACTGAGTGACCAATGTGTTAGAAAATGCAAGAAAATGCAAGTTCTTAACCTCATCCTGTAACTACTTCATTGACATCTCAATTTTAGTTTATACATAACCGACTGCTGTAAACTTTAAAATGGTTATATGGTACTATCCAGCTGTCTCATGTCTTTTTTCATATTTGTATTTAGCAGCTCATAGTATTCAAGGGTGATTTTACTAAACTTTATGAATTTTAAGATAATCCAAACAGGCTTATAACTCCAACAAGCCATATATTAACAATTGAGGAGCAAAACAGTTTTAGGAGGGGTGCGCAGAGAAATATTCAGTACCTTAGTGATGAGAAACTGATCTTTGTGTCCTGCCTAGTGAGGTATATGAGAGTCTAAGCTGACTTTTTCTTGTCTGTTCTAAGCTTTCCTTATTGGTCTCTCTCTCTGTCTATCTGATCTAATTTTGGGGGCTCCGAAGTGACCCTAATGGTCATTGCCAAAGATGACAATTTAAGTGAATGACTCAGAGCCAAAAAGTCCTAAAAGATCAATACAAGGAAGAATTGATTTTGTGACGATAAACTAAAAATAACCCTATCAACCAAGTGGAAAACCTAGAAGAAACATAAATTTCTGTAGAGATAACCAAAATTGATTCATGATACACAAAACCCTTGAAAAGCTTCAAAATCAGCATCAAAGGGTAGTGTGATGTAGTCTGCAACAATCTATTATAAATGTGTGTGTTTATAGAGAGAGGGGGGAGGGAAGAGCGAGAGAGCTCAAAGGATTTCAGCAAAAGCGAAGACTAGTATTTGAGGCAACAGAACAGCTGATCACCCTGCTCTGATATCTGTACATTGCATATAGCCATTATAGTGTACTACCCCACACATAAGTTTAACTATTATATGTCAATTAAAGTTTTCAGAAGTAATATTGATATTAAGATATAGTCAATAATGCTAAACCAGCCATCCAAATTTAATATCTCTTCATCTGGTCATCGTAATTTCACACACGCACAAAAGCTTTAAAACATATTACTTCTGGAATTGAATTTTGCTCTATTAACTATAACATAGTCATTTAGTTTTAATAAATAAAAAAAATCATGCTCCATTTGATAGGAATATGCTTACAAGAGAAAGTAAGAATGGTGGTCATGATAAATCATGGGAAACAAAAATGTATAATATTGAGAGGTTGCAGTTAATACTAAAAATTAATATTTAATGATTATTAGTTTGCCCTTTCGCTTCATACAAGAGTTGTTTGTTATATCTGCAGAATATGGGAAAGCCAGACAATCTACATATGTCAAATGATAATGTCCTCATCCAACATGTTTTTTTTCTTTCTTTTTTTTTTTCCCAGAAGCTGTGGGACAAACTCTCAGATTTAAATTCCTGGTAGCCTGTGTGTTCTACTAGTTAGAATGGAATTTAATCTTTATGATTTAATGAAAATCATTGAAAATAGTGTAATTTACAGGCCTGGCGCAGTAGTCCAGCAGCTAAAGTCCTCGCCTTAAATGAGTCCAGGATCCAATATGGGCCTCAGTAAATTCTGGCAGCCACGCTTCCCATCCAGCTCCCTGACTGTGGCCTGGGAAAGCTGTCAAGGATGACCCAAAGCTTTGGGACCCTGCACCTGCGTAGGAGGCCTGGAGGAAGCTCCTGGCTCCTGGATTCAGACTGGCGCATAATCGGCCATTGCAGCCACTGGGGCAAAAATCTGTGAAGGAAGATCTTCCTCTCCATCTCTCCTCCTCTCTGTATATCTGACTTTCCAATAAAAATAAATACATCTCAAAAATAGTGTAATATAAAACTTGTGCTTCACGTAGACAAGCACCAATCAGTAACTTAGTCCTCTTTTATTGCTCTGTCTTGAGGGACACGGATTCTCTATTTGACCGTGCTTTCCCTCCCCCCCCCCCCGACTACAGTAATGCTAATTTTATTTATTTATTCCTTTTTAAAGATTTAGCAGCGATCTGGATGGGATAGTGGGCCTGCTGGGACACAAACCAGTGCCCATATGGAATCCTGGTGCGTGCAAGACAAGGATTTTAGCCACTAAGTCACTGCGCTGTTCCTATACTATGCATTTAAAGAGAAATTTGGAAACCACTTACCTAAATTCTGAAATCAAATGGAGTAATTTTTGGTGGAGAGTGACAGAATATTTAAATTGTTGAGTATAAAGCACAGGCTATACTATGGTAGAGAGAATAGAATCATGGTGGTTGTGGGTATGGAAATGCTCAGTAATAACATTGTGTATATTCCAATGTGCACAAACCAAAGAACCTAGAAATACTATCAACAAAATGGATAAATGCAAGTTTTAAATGGAATATTTTGCTAGTAAACGTTACATATGGGATTAAGATAACTTCTGATGGAATTTGAGTTACACAAAAATACTTTAAGATATTTTCCATCATTTAGACAATTAGTACAAGGTTTGGCATTTTGGTCCAGTGGATTAAATCGCCCACTGTAAAAATGGCATCCCACATGGGATTGCCAGGTTAAGTTCTGGCTTTCACATTTGGTGATCCAAGTTTCTACTAATGCACTTGAAAAAGCAGCAGAAGACAGTACAAGTACTGGCACTGTAACCTGTATAAGAAACCCACATGGACTTTCTCCTGACTTCAGCCTGGCGCAGCCTTCGCTGTTGTGTCCATTTGGGGCCATGAACCAGCAGATCCAAGAGCTCTTTATCTTTTCCTTTCCTAATTTTACCTCTCAAATAAGCAAATCATTTTAAAAAACAAAGAATAAATATTACAGAAGTAAACATTGTCTATAGGTGTATAAATGTATTCACATAGTACCCAAAAGGATTAGTATTCCACATGTACGTGGGGAGTGTAGGGAACATGTCAATATAATATAAAAACAAACCCATCAACTACCTAGACACCATGTCTGGAACTAGAGATAAGCCTCACTTACATAGAGTACACCAGTTGCTAGTTGTGAAATGGAGAGTAAGCCTACTTAGGGACACCCAGTGGTTGGTGAGATAAGCAGAGGACAGTACCCTAATTGCTCAGGGCACATTCTCAACCAGTCACTTAGACTTGTAATGGAGTTAAGGACACGTTGCCTCACCCCTTACAGCTGTGGGACCGAGCCTCATCCTCGCCTGAGTGTTTTGGTAAACCAACAGCCTCGGATTACTTCCGGGAAAGGCTGAGAGGTTCAAGGGTTTCGGATGTTGGGTTTTGCTCTGTTTGCTTTGATTGTCAGATGCTGTCGGTACACTTTAGTTATGTTATTGCATCTGATGCTGTTATTGGATCATATTGATCATACCTTTTGCCTCTGGTTATACCTCAAGAAAAACTAAAGCATGTGCCACGCAAATAAAGAAGATTGTTAGGGACAATAGCGACTCATGACTTTGTTGGAAAACATCAGAAGAGAATTGCTCTCGACAGGGAGATGTGCTACTTTTACCTGAAATGCATGCTGATGGTCCCACATTGGCTTGATGTCACTACTCCTACTTTAAATATAGCCTCAGTAGACATAAACACCTGAGTCAATGTTTGCAGTCTCACTTCTGGATATATCTATGTCACCCTTTGAGTATTCTGGCTCTAGTCCAGAGCCTCTATCTTAAAAAAAAAAATACTGTTAAAACTCTTTTTATCATTATTATCATTCACTTGTATGTGAATTTTAATTTACTTGTAAAATAAGTAGAATATAAAATAAACAATTTTATACAAATGGAAGATTTGCAACACGCTCCACAGCACTTTAAAGACTAGGCCCCAAATATGACTCAGCACTTACTAGTCTTTAAATACTGTGCATATGTGTAATAAAACCCGATGTTGAAATAGAGCAGACTGGGAAAGTACTACTACCAACAGTTTTATTGAAGGAAAGCTAAACTTAACAGGTCTAGTTTAAACATGCTTACTAAATTTAACTTTTCCTAATAAATCTCAGCCTATCTCACCATTGACAACCAAGTTAAGACATAAATATCTGAACTCTGCCTTGTACCACAACATAAGGTTTCAACTTTACAACTTACACAAATACAAATGCAGACTTTGCCTGCTTTCCTACTGCGCTGCTGTATAACTGAGTCAGAATTAACAAACTCATCTTCTTCCTGCCTTTAAGCTTTTGTTTTATTTTTACCTTGCTCAAAACATGTACATACATGTAATATATATAATACACAAACACATGTGTTATCAAAATAATGTATGGAAAATATATGTTTTTATAAATAAAATCTATTAGTAAATACTATGTTCATTGGTTTTTTGTAGTCTCCTAGAAACTCTCCCCGTCAAGTTTCGCACCAAGTAATTAGAGGTACCACTTATTCAGGACTTACTATGTTCAGGGATTATATTGTCGATCTTAATACCTCAAATGTTGGACTTTTAACACTAAAAAGTTGTTAGGTTGAGACTACTATTGTTTTCACCTTGTAGATGAAAATTCTAAAGTCTGACATGATTTCATAACCTCTTTAGGAACACATAACTGGGCCCGGCACGGTAGCCTAGCAGCTAGAGTCCTTGCCTTGAAAGCACCAGGATCCCATATGGGCAATGGTTCTAATCCCCAGAGCCCCACTTCCCATCCAGTTCCCTGCTTATGGCTTTAGGACCCTGCACCCACACGAGAGACCTGAATGGAGCTCCTGACTTACAGCTTCGAATGGGCGCAGCACCGGCCGTTGTGGTCACTTGGGGGAGTGAATCATCTGACAGAAGATCTTCCTCTCTGTCTCTCCTTCTCTCGGTATATCTGACTTTGCCTTAAAAATAAAATAAATCTTAAAAATAGAGAACACATGGGCCCGGCACGGTGGCGCAGTGGTTAAGGTCCTCGCCTTGCACGCCCGGGATCCCATATGGGCGCCGGTTCTATCCCAGCAGCCCCTCTTCCCTTTCAGCTCCCTGCCTGTGGCCTGGGAAAGCAGTCAAGGACAGCCCAAAGCTTTGGGAACCTGCACCCGCGTGGGAGACCAGGAAGAGGCTCCTGGCTTCGGATCGGCATAGCATTGGCCGTTGCGCTCACTTGGGGAGTGAATCATCGGATGGAAGATCTTCCTCTCTGTCTCTCCTGTCTGTATATCCGCCTTTCCAATAAAAAAAATAATAAAAATAAATCTTTAAAAAAAAAATAAAGAACACATGACTGTTGTGTGAGAGAACAGAAATGCAAGGCCATATGTTGTTTAATATCCTGTTCAAATTTAATCTGAAAAAAATCTTTCCAATTTAATTCCCTAATCTTTTCTACCATGCTGAAATTAATTTAGATACGTTTCAAAGCAAAAAATTAACATCAAACTAAGTTCTATCATGATACATTAGTGGAGAAATTAATTAGTTAGCTTGGTTATTTATGGTTATATAAAATATAAGCATAATATCAATTTTAGGATAAATTCACAATGCACTTAGTGTCAAGGTAAAATGTGATTGTCATGATTAGGCAATGTTCTCCTGGTACTGTTTGTAATCTAATAACCTATTTAGATGTTCAAGTTTGCATGCTTTTTCAAGTCATTGTGAGGGTAGAAATGTTATAAATGATTCAAAGTAAAGAATGAAGTGAGTCTGTTGCCTGAAAAATGGCAGCAAAGGAAGACTTTTCCCTGCTACCTCAAACCTGAAAGATTTGATTTTTCTCTGAAAAATTAAATATGTATGTTTGTTAGAGGTAGTTTCTGTAGGTGGTCACTGTCTCAGTTGTTGAGAAAATAATTCAGGAATGAGTGGTAATTATGTGTTTTTATGAGATATGTTGTGTTGTTTCAATGCATCTGGATACATACCATGTGCAATGTGGAGATCAGAACAAATGGTATACCCATCACATCAATCATGCTTCATTTATTGTGTTGAGAATATTCAAAATCTTCCCTATTAACTGTTGTGATAGAAAATGAATAGTAACCACTGCCTTCACTTTCCTCCATTTAAACCCCACTTTCTGTTTTTGACATAATTGGAAATGTTTTTGAGTAGTAATTCCAGGAAGTATATATATGTTCTATTATATATATCCTAGAAACCCTTCCCTTAGTGTATGGTGCTACTGCTTAACTTGCATTGCTTTATGTGTTCAGGCAAAGGAATGACAAAGGATTCTAGCTGGGGTAGGAAATTCTTGCTTCAGTCATTTTCAGTCACTAACATTTCAAAATTGCAGAAATAAAGAGCACTATTCAACAAAAAGCAAGTGTAGAATTTCCAGGCAGACTACTTTGAGACTAGTAGTCTCTTCAATCACTTAATTGGCCTCACCCCAATCATCACCAGGGAAACACTGATGCAAACATGTGATGTAAAAGCCATGTTCCTCTAAAACAGCAGTCCTTGAACTGTTATGTTCAAAATTCCATATGCTGGAAAATAGAAATAGCATATGGAAAAAGTTCTGCAGAAACAGGCTTCCTCGTCTAGAATGCATGTGTATGTCCTTCATGCCACACTATACATGGATCCACATATCAGTGGGTCATTGGATGCTACTGAAACAGGGGTAAAACCAAAGTATTAAGTAATATATAAGTAAAGCTTGGCCAAGGCTATATGAGTATTAGCTCAAATACTTATGCCAAAATGGCAACATGTCTTTGTGTTAAATCATTTCTCTCTCACTGTGTGTAGAAATGGATCATGTGCAAGCAGTTGCCTTTTTGCTTATGTTCGTTTTCTCACCTGTGGGAAAACAAAGATCTCCCCTCTGTGACAACCTTTCCCTCCTACACTAAAAGCTCACCAAGGACACACCCCACATGAAAGCAGATATCTTAAAATAATGGGGGGAAGGAATTTGCAATATATCTTCCCTTCTGCTTCCCCCACCTTGCCCCCAACAAGCAATTTATATGTAAATGCACAGAACCTAGGCAGACACTGGCTTGCCTAAATTAAGTGACAGTCACTCCCTGAGGACCAGCAAACATTCTCCAGGTCACTCATGGATTATGGTCTTTCTCCTGACAAGACAAAGGAATGTTTAGATAACAGACACAAATTCCCATCCAGTCCCCACACATACAGAAATTGATGTCTGCTTGGTGAACATGTGTGTGACTGCAGCCTGCGCACGGGACTTTGCATTCATTTTTCCTCTTTTGAAAACATTGATTAAAATATTTTCCTCTTTGGACAGAACAAATGGCATCAATTGCATTATTTAGAAGTTATAATTGGCAAATACACTAATAACGCCTGACTTTGCTTATGTCAAGTAACTACATATAAAATCTTCACATTGATGGAGTAAAATATTCATGATGCTTTTTTTCCAAGCTGCTCTTTTGGATAATAAGGACAATTTTAAATACTTACTGATTTATCACTAGAAAGCAAGGAAAACTATACTTTGTACTAGAAAAAGAAAACTTAGGAAAAAAAACAATAATTTTAACTTCTACTGATTTCTTTGTCTTAGGCAAAGAGCATCATAAATCTGGTTTTAGGCATTTGTTAATTTTATACTCCCTTTTAAATAAAATAAACATTGCTTTAAAATGTTTTTATCAAACAGATTTTTTAAGGAAACTTTTATTTTAAAGCTTTAGACAAATTATTTAGGAGAGCTAATTAGAAAGCGTATTAACATTATGGGAATGTCTCATATCTATCTGCAGGCAATTTAGGTCACAGATTTAATGCAAAGCCAATATGGTGACATTATTTCTCATTTCTTCTTATTTCTGCATCTGTGCTTAATATTCTCCCATAGTAAGATGAATTATGCATTCATGATTTATCCTTGGATTTTCATGAAGAATTTAGAATTTTCTGTATGTGTTTTGCTTAAAGAAATCATCTTGAATATCTAAAGTGAAATTAAACGTATTTCTGGCTACAGGCCTATTATCTCTAATTGTGTGAACATCACATATCACATATAGTTTTTTAGAATTAATCAAGTAATATTTCCCATTTTTTTGTGTTTCCACTGATATTACATATAATTTGTTAATAAACCTAAATTATAAAATGTAATTTCTCATTTTAATAAACCTAAATTATAAAAAATTTTTTGGGGGGGTTCTTAATAAGGTTCTCTTTTCAGAGATACCTTATATTCTGATATTGTTAGTAAGAAGAAAATGATAATTTTGAAATGATTTGCCATTGTATTTAGCTGCAACAAAGAGAAGAATGTGTGAGTGTGTGTAGGGAGGAAATCATATTAACCTTATTTTCTTTTCTGGAAGAAGACTAATAGAAACCTAACATGAAGATGAAAAAGCCACTAAAAAGATAATTTTAAAAGGAGCTGTATCTAATGGTTTCACTCTGTATGTTTTGAGAAGCCATTAAAATAAGTCAATGCTAACCACATTAACTGGTAATAATCACAAATTTTAGCTAGTAAATTATTAATGTAATGGAGATCATTTGTCAGCAGAAAACATTTTATCCAATCTTTTTTGTTCTCTTCATTACCACACTGCGAATAGTCTGATTAACTGTCAGTTATATACATAATTCTTGTTCCAGTTTGTTTATTGCTTTTCAGCAGCCCAGTAATCCCAGTGGATGAAAATATTCTTCATTTGTCACAGTGACACGTGCTATGAAGTGAAAATATGAACAGCTGCAAGATCCCCTAAGCTGATATAATATGTATTTTTTTTTTAGATTCCACTTCACTTAAAAAAAAAACTTCCAATTTAAACTTAACTATAGGCTTAGAGTTGGGTTTCAGTTATTCTATTATTATAAGAATAATAATACTTTCAAAGAATAATTCAGCAGAGTCTTTGACCATCAAATCAAAAACTTGACAATTTAAGAGATTACTTCTGAAGAATTTATCCTACACCACATTCTTAGATTAACCTTCTCTAATTCCTGGGTTTTAGAGAGTTATTATTTATTCTTTGTTTAGCTGCCATGTTGGATTTCCTCTGGGCCAGCATCTTGGGTGGTGGATTATGTTGCTGTACCCTTAGAATATTTCTGCACTTTTACATTCTTTCTTGAGCCATGGATAACTACTTACAGAAGTGGTCAGAGGGCTAAAATATAAACACAAAAATTCATCTTTGAAAGGCACTTTTTGGGACCAGTGGTAAGCACAGCAATGGAGACACTGGTTGAGAAATTCATACAGGGTTGCCTGGGTTAAACCCTGATCTGATTCTCACCCAACTTGCTGCAATTGCATACACTGAGAAGCAGTGGTACTGGCTTAAATAATCCAGTCTGTGTCATACTTATGGGGTCCCAGTTCGAGTTCTTATCTCCTGGATTTTAGTTGTTCCATCTGTGGCTGTTGTGAAAATTTGACAGGTGAAACAGCCAATGGGTCTCTCTCTCCCTTTAAAATACATGAAGTACAAATTAAAATGAATATTTCTTTTATTGCAATAAAATCTTTTATTTGCTCTGAGAAATTTAAAGCTTAAAATAAATGCTATTTCTACAATTTGTGTAGTGTCAACTCTATAGTTAAAGAAAAATAATTTATGGTTCATATATAGCAATATATACGTCAATAATGATAACAAGTTATGTAACAGCTGACCTATGGGAAGGTCATTAGATTAATGCATTGTAGTGCAGTAGATTAAGCTACTGCCTGAATGTTGACACCTGATTTGAGTACCAGTTTGAGTCTTGGATTCTCCACTTCCCACCTGATTCTCTGCTAGCAAGCCTGAGAAAGGAGCAGAAAATGGCCCAAGTACTTGAGCCCCTGCCACTCACACAAAAGACCCAAAACGGAGTTCTAGGCTTCTCATTTTGGTCTGCCCAGTCTTCTTGGTTGCAGCCATCTGGGGAAAGATCTCTTTCTCTCACAAATTCTGTTACAGTGTCTCGTTTTACTCCCAGTTCTTCCACTTTGGAAGTAGCTTCCTGCCAGGTACAGCTGGGAGGTAGCAAATGTGGCTCATGGACTCCTGACATCCATGTTGGGAACCACAGTGGGATTCCTGCCTCTTGACGTCAGCCTCACCCTGGCTGTTTAGGCCTTTGAGGAGTGAACCGGCAGACAGATCTTTCTGTCTCTTTTAAAGGAACCAAACTTATCAAAAATGAAGATATCATTTTAAAATGTGAAATTTGATCCGTAAAACCTCTTACAACATTTAAAAAACTAGAGATGAAGTATACCAGAAAATGCCCTATTTTAAAATATTTATATTAAAAATAGTTAAGTAAAAAAAAAGTTCAATTGATATTGAAGTTTCATTCTGCCACACTTTTCAAGATGAATGTAAGTTATTGACTTGCATATTGTCCACAACTATGAAATTTGTATTACGTGAGAAATTATACAGTTATACACGACTTAGGAAATTTTAAAGATTATTTTTGTATGCTATAATCCATTTAGAAATCTCAAACTTTGGAATTGTGCTGGGATATCAGTATGGAAAGAATTTGCTGTAGGGATCATACCGTCATCCCAACTTCCTGTATTACACCAAAGGTGTACCATGCTTGTGCAGGACCTCCAGGTACCCTGTAGCCATTGCTTTCTGAAACTGTTGCTAACTACAATAAATAAATTACTTTGGACACAGTCCAAAATGTAGCTCTCTTACACTGAATTTTATTTTATTGCAGAAGGACCTGGTAAATTTATAGTACATGATTAAATATCCATGTTCTAACAGGACTGCAAATAAATTATTGCAACAGAGTTGTAGAATATTAGTATAAAACTGACTATATTAAGTGTTACTTTTGAAAGTTTTTCTAAATCATTTTTTTCAAATTTTTACTGTGTAACAGACAAAGAAACTCTCTCCGGTCCCTTCAATGGATACTTCAAGTGGTATTGTCTTGATATTTCAAACACATATATACATATAAATATAGCACACACATACAGATGTAGATTATTAAAAATTTACACGTAATATGCTATTTGTTTCTAATTGTACAAAGGCCTGAATCCAATTCATTAAATCTTACATATTTCAAAAAATACATAGTAAGGGAAGGATAGTCATTCTTACTCCAAGAGTTGGATAATTATGTAGGATATTCTAGAAAGACTTTCAGGTTTTCCACATAAAGATTAGCTTAACCCATTGTTTGAAAACTATAATTAGACTTGCATGATAATAAAGAGGACACTACATATTATATTTTTGAGAAAATATTGAAATTATTATCTCTCTGAAAAATCTGTTATGATGGAGTTAACTTTTTTCCCTAAAAGTAGCTTTTTAAAAACTTTCAATGTTGTATTGTGTTAATATTTATCAATGTCCCTAAATTTTAGCATTAAGGGAGAAATCAGTGCATGCTCTTATTTTTCAATTGCCAGTTTTACTGGTGGATAAAACATAGTATTTGGCCTATATCCAGGTGATTCAAAGTTATAAAAAATTCAAATGATGTTTATATCATACAGATTCAAACTATGCCAACTCTGACATAAGTATATCTTGTTGCATTCCAGACAAAATTCAAAAAGAGTGGGTAAGCATTCTTTAATGGGCATGCTGGATTGTACCATTTAAATGGGGCTCTTTGGCTATCTCTTATGCCATTGTGCATGCTAACAGGATTAGCCAGATTTAGTCCCACATCCACAAGGAGTGTGATATGCAGCATGACCTGTAAATCTCTCCAGGGATTCAAAAGGGCTAAGTTGAAGCATGCCTGATTTCAAAGTAATTCTCAGCACAATTATCTGCTTGACCTGCAAGATGAACAAGCATATCATTTAATTAATTGCCAAGCTCTTGTGAACAGTGCTGTTCATTTTTCTAGTAATTGCATGATGATATGCCCTTGCTGATCCTTATGAGAATGACAAAAAATTGCACAGTAACTGATCTGATGGACAGTTTACACATTGTCCTCAAACGCTACTCTGAATGTGAACTTGAATTATTCTTTCATATATGTATCACAAAAGTATCCAAAATAAATTATGAACAGAATATCTCATTGATTATTGAGAAAATAAAATATAAACCACATTTCTAAAAATGTGAACACATTTGATCTATTCAAATCCTTGTTACGGTAAAGACTAATCCAGAGAACCAGAATAATAAGTGCATTTTGGGGCATATACTGATAGGGAAATATTTCAGCTTCATGTAGGTGTTACCAGATAAACCAATATAAGTTTTGGATTCAAATTAATGTAAATATTTTGTTCCATTTTTGTATGCATCTATTCAGAGAGTCTAATTAAAACTTGTCTTGCTGTTCATTGTTGTGGCACAATGGGGGTTAAGTTGCTACGTGCAGTGCCTACAATCCGTGTGAACTCTTAAGATCTGGCTGTTGCAATTCCAATTCCGTGATCCACTAATATCCCTGGAAAGGCAGAGAGAATGTTGTCCCAGTACCTGGCTCCTGTTCTGCGCATACAACTGGATGAATTTCAGACACCTAATTTCAGTTTGGCCCAGCTGCAACCATTGTGGCACATTGGAGAGTGAGCCAGTGTGTGAAAGATGTGTGTGTGTGTGTGTTCCTACCTTGTAACTGAGCCTTTTCAAATAAACATATATATATTTCAAATAAACAGATATATATGAATATATACATATATTCATTATTGTATGAACAAATAAATAAGGAAGAATGATACAGAAAGAGCAAGAATAAAAACCTGAAAATGTCTGGCTCTAAAATTCATCCCCTGGAAATTCTACTTTTTGCCTTTCTGTGTCTCCTGTTCTTTTTCCCTCTTTCCCTTTCCTTTTCCATTTTCTTGGAGGTTGTCTCTTTCGAAGTTGATTTTTTTTTTTTTTGCAGTTTCCCCAAATGAGATCATATGTTGAAGTATAACAAAAACAAACACAATCATATCTTAGCATGTCAATTTTTTATGTCCGATTCATGGTGATAGTAAGTTACTTACTCATTTCTTTCTGATAAGGTAGAAAGAGCTGAATCAATGGCAGACCCTGTGGGAGTAGTCTTCAAGTCAGTAATATAAAATATGTTTACTCTGTGTGTGTGTGTGTGTGTGTGTGTGTGTGTGTGTGTGTATTTCTCCCCACAAATGTGGTTGATGAAAACCCACGCTGTTTCATGGAGTAAGAGTAGGCTACACCAAAGCTTTATAGGAAAGATAGAATGAATTCTTGACTAAATAAAACCTGACAGATATTCCTTTGCTCCCTGCTCAGTGTTTTTCAGGTAAAAGCTGTGAACTGACAAATTTTCAAATGGTTTCCTCAGATTTGCTTTCTTACAGTATCTCATTCTCGGCATTATTAACATTTGAATTGGACTGGTTTTTTGTTGTGGTGCTGTGGTCTGTTAGCTGTGTAGCAACATCTCTAACTTTTACCCACCAGGCACCACTAACAACATCCCTAGGCCATTCCAGCTTCTGGCAACCAAAGTATATTATCAAGTGCTCTTGAGGGTGAGGGAAGAAAGTACCCCAGTTGAAAACTACAGCTTCAGCTTAAAGTTCAGAAACAAGAAACACTGTTGCTCCCCTATTTCCAACATGCAATTATGGAGGTCACATTTTCTCTTCCAGGGAGAAAAACCAGTAATGGTCTCCAGACAAAGAGGAGATAATCAGTTAGAAAAAAGGTAATACTCAGATTCAAATGCGTTTTATACATCATCATCTTAAATCTTTCCCAGAATATGGGGACCCCTGGGATGGAGAAAAAGGGAGAACTTGGGGCAGCAATTGAAGAAAATACATGTTAATAGAAAATTGTGATATTTTTGACACTGATGAGAAGCAGATTCATTTCCATTTTCAAGTTTTAACTCAGAATGAGCCCATCCAAGGGGGACATACTGTCACATTCAATGCATCTGTTTAATATACTCACATGGCTTGCCTAACTAGTCTAAATTAGTCAATTATTTTTTATACATTACCATGGCTTATGGATCTCAGGTGAAAGCTTAGTGTCTGAGTCAATTCATCTAAGTTTTTAAAAAGTTAAATTAAAGAATGTGTTTCTGAATAATAAATAATACCAAATACTTTGTCACCATATCTCTTCACGTTAAAAACAACAGGTAAAAGTTGAAAAGTAAAGAGGAGTAAATATGATTATTTTGTTAATTAATAATGGTTTCTGAAGTAATATCTTACAAACTAGATTGCAAATATTTAAAGGCTCATTTAAAAATTCAACAGAAATGAATAGGTCCTATAACCATTTTAATTATGTTGACTTAATCACATGCTTTTTATGGAAACAATGTAGGTATCTGTCTAATGTTAAAAATTGTAGAAAAGATCATAGGTACTTATATAAGTACTATTCACCCACACAAGAGTTTTACATTATTGTCAGCCATATAATGTCAAAAACCAACCAAATCTTACATTTATTTTTTCTTTGGGTTGCACATATTTGTTCAGAATGCATGTTTTCTTAGTGGTTCTGACAGTGATAAGATGCCACATTCAGTATTATTACAGTCAAGTTCTATTCCACCTGAGTGCCTCACTTCAATTTTCTGCCTATATACACGCAGAGAGGCAGGAGATGAGGGCTAAAGTCAATGGGACCTGGCTCCTGGTTCCAGCCTGGCTTATCTCCAATAGTTGTGGCTAGAGGGAGAAGTGAAACAGCAGAGAGAAATGCTCCCTTTCTTGTCTCCCTCCTTTTCAAATAAAACAAAAGCAATACCTAGAAAAAAAAATACTTTTCTAAATACGTTTTCTAAAATGCATCTTTAAAAGACCTGGTTTATAATGTGGAGGCTGAATAAAAATCTTCAGGGATTTCTGGAATATGGTGCACAGTTCTTAAAAAAAAAAAGTTTAAAAAGTAAGAGAGGGGTTTTCTGCCAGCTCAGTCTCTAAAGGCCTGAAGCAGGCAGGGATGAATGAGGCCAAAGATAAGAGACCACAACTTAGTTTCATACACGCGATCCGGGGGTTCAAGGATTTGAGTCATCTTCCACTGCCTTTCAGGACACATTAGGAGGAAACTGAGTCAGAGAAGTGTGGCCAGCACTCAAGTGAGCACTGCCATCTGGGACAAGGGCATCCCAAACGACTGCTTAGCATGCATGCCACTGTGGCGACTTCAGAAAGAGCTCAATCCCAGGACGCACAGCACCTGCCGTCGCGGTCACTTGGGGAGTGAACCATCGGACAGAAGATCTTCCTCTCTGTCTTTCCTCCTCTCTGTAGGTCTGACTTTGCAATAAAAATAAAATGAGTCTTAAAAAAAAAAAAAGAGCTCAATCAAGAATGTGAGTACCCAAGTGGACTGCGACTTCTTGCCCTCTACGCTCCCCACTGAAATATTTTTCTTTTAATATATTAGTCTGTTTCACAAGAGGTTATCTTCTATATCTACCACCACAGTCATCATCTTTTTCTGTATTGTTCTTTTTATCGCTGTTTCCCTAGGCAAAACAAAACAAACAAATAAAAAACACACTGATATGGGACATAAACAGAATGTATCCCATTCTAATACTGATATGTGAATATGTCTAATTAATTAATTTCCTGAAATCTCCTGTTTTTTTAAAATATGTATACTGAAACTATTCTACTTACTTTGCTACAAAATGAGAAGTGTGTTTATTGCATATAGGCTTTATGAAACATTGGAAACTGCTTCCATTACACAGATTTTCCTTCTGGTACACAATATGCCACAGCTATTATTCATCAACAGACTCTTTTAGGAATTGGTGACTAAACCACTCAAAATCACTTTATGTAAATGGTAAACCTAGCATAAATTGTCCTGCAGATTTTAGATGGAAGAAACACAGAGAAATTTGGAAGCAAATTTATCTGTTTCATAACTACTTTTCATCTCCAATTGTGCTGAAAATTCAAGTTTCTTTAAAACTTAAAACCCATTCCCTTGGAAGACACACATTTAGAAGCCATGCGGCAAGGGATACAAAAGAAACAATATTTCAGGAGCAGAGAACATTGCTTGTGTAATGCAAAAATGTATTGCTAAATTATCTTTCCCATATCCAGGGTCTCATATTCCTATTCTTCTTTTGCCTTCTTTTTCTTTAACCCCACAGCCGATGTTGACAAACCACACTTTTTGTCTTCTTCCAGTGGAAGTCAGAGAAAATTTTCCAGCTGCGTTGTTGGTGACTCCACATACAGGAAAGGAATCTGATCTATTCCGATGCCTGATCAGAAGGCAGCAATGGGACTTCCTTTTCCTGAGTTACTTGCAGGGAGATGAGCACGAATATGCGCTACCCCAAGCAGGTCAGTGATGGATGACTTGGAGCTCATTCATATTTATCTTGTTGGGTTGGGCAGAGGTCCTATTGATTTGTATAGGTCATTACACGACATGTTAAGAATCCACGACCATCCAGATCAAAAAGACATTTGAAATTAATGATGGATCTTCTTGCAGGTCTGAGCCCCATGGCACAAGATAAGTAGTCAAACATTACTCTATTTTGACATCACTATTCTCTCCCCTTGTTCAATCACTCGATGTTATATGGATGGCTTCAAACCTCCAGGATATACGGAGATTGTCTTCTTAAAGAAACATTTTCAAGACTTCAAGTCTGTTCATACAATGTATATATTTTTTTAAGATTTATGTATTTTTATTGGAAAGTCAAATATACAGAGAGGAGGAGAGACAGAGAAGAACATCCTTTGTCTGATAATTCATTCCCCAAAAGACTGCAATGGTTGTAGCTGAGCCAATTCGTAGCCAGGAGCCCAGAGCCTCCTTCCTCTGGGTCTCCCACGCGGGAGCAGGGTCCCAAGTCTTTGGGCTATACTTTACTGCTTTCTCCAGTCACAAGCAGGGAGCTGGATGAGAAGGGGTGCACCCAGAATATGAACCAGCACCCATATAGGATGCTGGTGCATGCGAGGTGAGGACTTTAGCTGCTATGCTACCACGCTGGGCCCATAGCCACTGTATTCTTGATAGAAAATCATTCCTAGGAAACTTAAATGTTTATATGACTCTTGTTTTATTTATTACATATATATATGTATCTTGCACAGATGTATACTATACACACAAGAAGAATTTTAGGTCATTTTGAAGCATCTCTGCACAACAAAAACATCAATGTAAGAGTTATCATTAGTCAATGTGATCATGAACTTTGAAATTCCCACTCAATAGGCACAGGATGTAATGTCTTGGCAATTGCTTTTAAAAGAGTAAAGCGAAAAAAAAAATACATTTAAAACAAAAAATATGTTCTAAGAACATATCTTCGTTACTTTCCAAGTGGGGTAATAAAAAAGTTTGTAACAGTGAAATGAACTCTTGCTTTCTCTCTCTTAAAGCCATTTTCTGCTTTCAAAATTCCTGCAGCTTAATTTGTGCAGTTGCAGAAACTGGCAGTTAATCTATGTCTGGGCCTTAGCATGCCCGGGGGCGCTCAGCTGCAGTCAGCCTCACGCCGGGTAACAGCTCTGTGCTCTGTTTGGTTTTGAAAATTAAAGCCAAAGGAGACTATTCAGTGGGCAATTGGAGAGCGAATTAAGTTCTCAAATGACATTAAAATCATCCTGCAATCTAAAGGTGACTCTCAAATAAAGAACCCACTTTACAACTCTCACAGCACAATTTATCTGTCTGCATTTTTGCTGTACCCTATAACCCTGGAGGCCCCCACATTTATTCCCACAATGCATTCATTGATCCAAACACGTTTGTAGATTCTCTGTAGGGATTGTTCTCAGACTCAACTATATTTCTATGCCTTCTTCGTAAAAATAATTATTTTACACATTTTTATTTTATTGGAAAGGTAGACACATAAATTGGAATTGGAACGGAGGGAGAGACAGAAAAGCAAAGAGAAACAGACAAAGGGCGAGAATCGTTTTTCTGCAGGTTCACTCCTAACTGCCTGCAAGAGCCAGGCGGGGGCTCATGCTGCAGCCTGGAGCCCAGAATTCTGTTTGTGTCACCCAAATGTGTTTTAGAGACTCAGTTGGCGTCTTCACCTGCTGCCTTCCAGGGTGTGCATGAGTAGGAAGCTGCACCGAATGAGGAGCAGTCAGGACTGAGCCCATCACACTGACACGGGATACGGTAACCCAAGCAGTGACCTAACCGGCTGCACCAGAAGCCCACTCCAATTGTTCTACTTCTGGGTGATATATGTTCTAAATCATGTTTGTCAGAAAGTATTCATTGTTTGATTTTTTATTTCAGGTGTCATGGTGGCTACTGGTGATTTATCTGCAATAAAAGTGATCGACAATAAAATAAAATAAAATAAATCTTATCAAAAGTCTTGCCAATCAGAATATTGCATCCCAATATTATTATTTATTTGATCGGTCATAGACATGACACAGAATTGCTCAAGTCCTAGTAACCTTGCATGTTTATTTATTTTTTTATTGGAAAGCCATATATACAGGGAGCGGGAGAGACAGAGAGGAAGATCTTCCAGCTGATTATTCATTCCCCAAGCAGCTGCAGCAGCTGCAGCTGCACCTGCACCAATTTGAAGCCAGGAGCCAGGAGCCAGGAGCCTCTTCTGGGTCTCCCACATGGGTGCAGGGTCTCAAGGCCTTGCACCATCCTCAACTACTTTCCCAGGTCACAAGCAGGGAGCTGGATGGGAAATGGGGCTGCCAGGATTAGAAACAGCACTTATATGATAACCTGGCAAGTGCAAGGTGAGGATTTTAGCCACTAGGCTATAGCACTGGGTCCCTCATCCCAATATTATAAGAGACAAAAGTTACTAAATCAGTTGCAGTGCATACCAGATGATAGAAAGTACTGAATGGGAAGGGCAGGAACGTTAGATGAGAAGGATTTTCTGCAGAAGCTATTGAAGTAAAGCTCTAGCTGGTGAGGCAGTAAGCCGGGATGCATGTTCTTATAGTGAGCCAGTACACGAGGTCTCTTTCTAACTTCAAACAAAATTAAAGTTTAAGAAAAGAACTGATGAAAAAGAAAGTAAAAGAAACAAATGTCAGACAGATAAGTAGAGAGCATCGTCATATGAAAAAGTCTTTTGTGATACATTTTGAGGCAATTTTGAATATGGAAACAAATAGTAAGTGTAGTAATTCTTGGGGAACTTAGGGATTCCCCCACATGGAAGTTGCTTGTTACTGAGCTTTGTTTCAGGGAGTGTTTAGCCACTAGACCCCCTTGCCTCCTGCACCCCCACCCATCCCTGCCCAGCACTGCCATCTCCTGCTTCGCTGAGATAGAGAAACAGGATTACTCCGTGAATATTTCTATTTCAATGTCAATTGCTTTGGCTTTTCTCCTGCCTTAACTGAGGCTTGGCTCACCATAACCAAGTATGCCTGCAACATTCTCAAAGGCTTCCTATTTAATTTCTAAGTCCCTGAATTACAGAAGTTTGCTATGGCTTTATTTGTTTAAATTGTTTACTTACTTCTGTTCTATTAGCTTTGTTTAAATTATGTATTTATTTACTAAAAAAAGAAAAGTTAGAAAAGGAAAGGATGAAGCAAGAAGGAAGGAAAGGACAGTGGGAAGGAAGTGGGGAGAGGGACAGAGAAATAGCTCCAGTAACCCTGTTCATCCTGTAGATGTTTGCAGTGGCTAGGGCTGGACTAGCCCCAAGCCAGGATCCAGGAGCCAGGATCTTCACCACCTGGCTCTCCCATATGGGTTATTGGATCTAAACACTTGAACCATCTTCTATTGTTTTTGACAGGGTTTAGAAGGGACTGGACTGGAAGAGGAATAGCCGGGACTCAAACCACCACCCTTATGACATGCCAACACTGCTTACTCACTACAACAAAACGCCAGTGTGTGGTCAAAAGTAAAGCAAGTAAATAAACCAGCTCCTTCATCTGATCATGTTCTTGCCTTCTTATTCCTTGACCTTTCTAGCTTATCATTGGCTGCCCTTTAAACTCTGTAATAATGGCTCCCAGATGACTTCAAACCATCAATTGCCCTCCCTGTTTAGGTTTTTTCTTCAGCATCCACCAGCCTCAATCTCGTGGGGCCTTGATCTCTTCAAGAGGAAAGGATTTTTTTTGGTTCCCACCTCTCAGCCTAGCTTCTGCATATTTGAATTAACATTGCTTGGGATTTCTCTTCACCTGGAATTACAAAGTCAACATGATCCCTTCTTCCGCTAGTCTAATATTTTCTGAGTTCATCAGAATAGAACTGTTCTACCTTATTCAAAATTTTATTCCTACCATTGATTCACTTCCCTGAATGTTTAGCAGAATTTTCCGGACACATCTCCTTAATAGCTCTGTAAGAACAGCTATGGTTATTATTTTTAGTTACATTTCTTTTTTATTGTTAAGGAATTCTTTATTTATTCGAAAGGCAGTGTTACATAGAGAAGAAAGAGAAAGCAAAAGGGAGATTGAGAGAGAGAAATCTTCTATTGACTGGTTCACTCCCCAGATGGGCTCAACAGCTGGTGCTAGGCTAATCTGAAATCAGGAGCCATGAGCTACATCTGGGTTTCCTATGTGTGTGTAGAACCCAGGAATTTGCGCTGGCCTCCATTGTCCTCACAGGTACATCATAGGGGAGCTGTATTTTAAGCAGAGTAACAGGACTTGAACTGGTGCTCATGTGAGATGGCAAAATGCCACAGGCATTGACTTTACCAAAATGCCGTTCTCCACATTTGCATTTCATAACTTCTCCATTGCAAAATATTGGGTCAGCTGCTTCCTGACATCACATAGGAGACCTGTTTAAACCCTAGCTGCTTCATTCTCTGTGTCCAGCTCCTTGGTAAGGCAACTGGCAAATGTCCAGAAGATATAAGTGCTTGGGCCCCTAAAACCTGTACCTGCAAACTGGAGGGGATTGCTTTGACCTGGTCTATCTTCAGATGTTGTGACTACATGGGGTATGAAGCAGTGCAAGGTAGACCTCAGTCTTTCTCTCTCTCCTGTTTCTTTTTCCCCTCGGTTACTCTTTCAAATAAAAAGCACCTTTGTCTCTCTTAACTACATTTGCTAATTTCCTTAGGAAAAAATGGTTGATGTTGAGAAATACAGACACAGTTAGACGCATGACCACTCACAACAGGCATTTGGTGTAGTGATTAAGATACCATTTGAGATACCTATTTCGCATAGAGGAGAGCCTGTCTGGATTCCCACCCCCTCTGCTTCCAAAGCTGATGATGTACACACTGAGAGACAACAAACAGTGGCACCATTACTTAAATCACTGCCCTCTCTGTGGGAGGAATCGATTAGGTGATGTGGCCCAGTCTTGGGTATTGTGGCATTTTAGGAGTGAATCAATAGGTAGGATAACTACTCTATCTGCCTTTCCATGCCTCCCTTATTTTCAAATAAAGTGAAAAAAAATCCCTAAACTCTGGAGCTTTAAAGATTACCCATTTGACAGAGAAGATCTCTGTTACTCTTCTCCAAATAAACCAAGTCCTTGAAAATCACCTCCACGCATGTCCTTACTCTAGGTAGATAATCATAAGAACTCTTTCATAGATAAAATTCAGACTCCTTTCATACTCTCCTTCCAAATCTACAACTTCTCCTCCATCCTTACCTTCTTTTCTCCTCTTACATTGGGTGGCTTCTACATGAAAGCTGCATCCTGTCTCTTCTGCCTTTTATAATGGTCCTTCGAGGCTGCAAAGGTTAACTGACACTTCTAAGAATTGTTCATGCTTCTATCCAGTCCAACAACCATTCTCTCCAATTGATTTCATCCAATGGTAATTAAACCTGCCCTTGAGGCAGCAGGATTCAGACTTCTCTCAACTTCACAAATCCCTCTGTAACCTTACCACCCATTCCGTTTTGTCATAGTCAATATTTAAAACAATGAAATACTTGGTCAAAAGCAGAACAGATAAAACTTCACCCCTGCTCCTAAAACATTCTCGTCCTCTTGTTGGCTGCCAACTCCAGTGTCTCATTTACTCCTCTTTTAAAAATCTATCACAACAGCCTTTAGACACCTACCTCCAAGCCCTAATCTCCCTCACCAAGCAGTGAAGCCATCTGTCTGCAGTTTCATGTTCTTCGTGGACACATTCCTATGTGACCACACAGTCCTGTTTGGCCACTCTGCTTATTCTGCATTTGCACACAATGAGTAGCTGCCAGAGCTCTGAGGACTCTTAGCCTGCACTGCATTTTCAAAACTTAACTTCTTTGACTCCTTCATTACCTTTGATATCAGTAAGTATTTATTCAAGAACTTTTAAAGTCTTTGTGACACTCTCTCATTTTACTTCTACCTTTCTGAGTGCTTTCCCTAAGCATATTGGCAAACTAAATACTCTCCATCGACTCTGGGTGATGGAGTGACTAACCAGGCACACCTTGGTTTTCTTGTATCCATGCTTTGCTGAGGCCTCCTGGGCAACTACCTCTACAATGCACTTTTTTCCCGCTATCATTTATTTGTAGATGATTTGGGATTGCTTTACTACCCTAATCCTCCTTATTGAACATCAAGCTTGTATATCTCATGCAGTATCACTATCCAAATGACTAAAAGCAGATGATGCTCCTGCTGAACTCTTGACCCCTGCTCATATAAAATGGGTTTCTATTATCTTTGGCTTGCTTGGTGAATGACATTTGTTCCTATGTGCAAACCAGGTGTTAAGAGCCTTCCCCAATTCTGACCTCCAGATCACCTCCTAGGCTAAGTACTTTATACATTACAGTCAAATGAATCCACTGTTCTCTATTTCTATGGCCAATATCTTACCATTAGTTACTATTATCTTAATGAGTTATTTGATGTGGCATGGTAAATTCTATATGCTCAACCCAAATAATGTCAAAGCAACCAACATGTCAAGAATTTATGGGTGAATACTTTTAACTAATTAACTAATTAATTATATTATTTGTATACTTTCACATGTTTATCTTAGTGATCTCAGAGACACAGGAGTTTTCATCTTTCATAAGTAAGTAAAGCAGTAGCTGTTCTTTGTAGTGCTTTTAGACATTGTATTAACCATATATATTTAAAAAGTTTAAAATTTCCCAGACCCACAGATGATTAAATTAGCTATTTGTCAGTGAACAAAAATTATTTGTACCACCTTGTAGCTGCATGACAATATTTTGCCTTAGTCTCAGCAACTATAAACGAAACTTCATTTATATTTGGTTTTATAGATCAAAATATTAACAGATTTGATGTGCTTAGAACAGTTCTGGACACCAATACATACACACAATGCATCTTTATTGCTATCACTCCATCCTTATGAGCTTCCTTCCGTTGAATTAATATTGCACGTGAAATTCAGAAAATGTTGTACTTGATAATATTTAAGATAATGGAGTTTAGTTGCTGTGTAGACAAAGTCATTATAATTGATACTGCAAGACTGATGTGGAAATTTAAGAGATTAAAAGAATTTGCTTAAAACATCTGAGTATGCGTAGCAAGGAAGAAGAAGAAAGGATTTGATAGAGGATCTGTGGAAGAGAGAGGAACAGTTCAATCCAGCTACAAAAATAATTTTTGCATATTTTGATAGTTTCAGTCTTGTGAAAGGTCAATCAGGTTCTCCAAGTGCATAAAAAGATTACTGCACTCAAAATCATGAGAAGGATCAATACCATCTGAGCGTTCTGTGATTTACGCAGATGTAAAGTAACCTGCACCTTGTGATAAGGACAATAAATATAATGAAAAGCCACTTGATGGCATACGTGGAACATTCAGGCAAGATGGTACTTTGATATGCTTAAAATTTAGTGCAACTAATCAGTATTATTTCCAGTTGTCAGGGTGATTAAAAAAAATACCATGTGTAAAGGGCAATGCTTTCATTGGCATTACTGGCTGCAAATATTTCTCCAAAATAGAAGATGCTGTGGTTCAATTCTCTAAAGGGTTGTAATTGACATAAGTATGTAATTTGTATGATTTATGAAATATACAATGCATGCTACAAATGGAGAGATTCTTTAACCCTAAAAACCCACACATCCTTTTAAAGATGAGTTTTTTGATTAGCAAGTGACACAATTTTCAAGAAACTTAACACGTTTAACTGTGATTAGATGCATTTGCAATCATTTCAACTAATCTGTTTTAAGGAAAATAAAGCAGTTACTATCTTATCAGGTATTAATCACCCTGAATCCCATAACTAACATAATTCTTTAAATTCTTAAAAAAATTTGATGTCAATGAAGGCCATGAAAATAGCTTTATATAAATATGCACTTATATGTATGCATATATACATTTTATATATGATTTTAAGATACTGAAGTATGCACAAGAAAAAATGCTTAAAATTTAATAAAGCCTTTATTCTCTGTAAAACCAAGTATATATTTAATCTGCTATACAAAAATGCCTTAGTTTGTTGCATTCCAGAAAATTAGATTTGTAACTTATACTTCTAAATGCATTATTTTATTTTAACAATCTTTGGTATAATTTCAAATGCTTGTTTGTTTGTTTCATTGAACAGTGATTCTCTGGCTAAAGAATCCTGAATAAACCAAACTTGCTGACTGCCGTAGAGCAGATTCATCAGATATGTCAGTGACAACAAACACGTCTGAGGAGTGGCATGTGGCATAGCAGTCAAAACATCAGTTGGCAGACTTGAGGATTACACTGGTATGCCTGAGGTTTTGACCGCAGCTCCAGCTCCCTACTGTAGCTTGCTAATGCTTTCTGAAGGGAGGAGGGCAGATGCTCGCTCCAGTTATTGGGTTGCTGCCGCCCATGTGGGAGGCTTGGATTCAACTTCCAGCTCCTCGGTTTGACCTGTGCAGAGGTCCAGATGATGGCAGCACTTGGGGCATAAACCAGCAGGCAGGGGTGCTCTCTCCCGCTCTCTTTGTGCTTTGCTATATCTCAATTTTTTTTTTTAAGTTCAAACTTGAAACAATTACAGGGAAAACTGGTTTTTGCAAGTATGTTAATAAATTCAGATGCTGGTCTAGATTTACAGTAAGTGAAACAGCTATTGTTTAGTGATTAGCCTAGAAAGATACATTGTAATTTGCAAAAAAATCAGGTAAAACCTAACATTAATTTTCAGCTTTTTTTTTTTTTTTTTTTTTTGCTCCTGACGACTTACAGGCTGTATCTTTAAAACATTTGCAATTGTTAATTCTCTCTTAAACGCAGTGTATCTGTCAAATGATAACAAATGGAAACCAACCAAGACAATTAGAAGCTAGTTCATTGACATCAATTGATAGGTGATTGAACTTAGATGAGACCAACTGAACCCCATCTGTCCAGATTAACAACACAGTTCCCAACTTTACAAGTCAAATAAGATGCTGTTTAAAATCACCGAGTTTAGATGGTGAGTTGTGCATCCATAAATAATTGTTCTATTCTGCCACCTAAATACTCAAATTCTAGTGAAGCTGAATTATGACTGCTTGCATTGAAAGATGATCAATCAGGGAACAAATACACTGTGACACACGAGCAATACAAGTTTCCTTCTCTCCTACTGAAAAGACAGTTGATGAAAATGGAAGTTAAGGAAAGTTTGTAGATAGTGAAACAAAACCCCAACATACCAAAAAAAAAAAAAAAGATCATAGAAAGTTTAGATCATCTTTTAGAACTTAATACAAAATGTGAAAAGTGAAGATGGGAGAAAACTTAAGACACATAGTCTATCCAGGGCATCTAGTACTTTGCTGAGATTTTCTCATAAACACACAAAAAAAATGTGCAGGGAAGCACACACACAGAAAAAGAGAGAGAGAGAGAGACCGAGAGAGAGAGAGAGAGAGAGAGAGAGAGAGAAAGAGAGAGAGAGAGAGAGACTGAGAGAGACTGAGAGAGAAAAAAGGCAATTTTTTTTAGACTGGCAGTCTTTCATTACGTGAAATGGGACAATTAAGTATGTGGTGGGAAGAAGAAAGGAGACTCATTTCCAAACATATTCTGGAAGGCCGTATATGTTCCTGTAAACTTCCACTGAAGGGAATAAGAATGTACTACAAATGAAAAAGTAAATCAGTAAAGCTAGTGCCAGAAAACAATGGATCATTATCTTTAAAGCTGGGAGGAAAAATAGTTTTGAGTGTGTATTTTCTTAAATAAACAAAGCATCAATTATTTAAGGTGGAAAAAACCAAGAACTATGAAAATTTTCTTTTTACTCCCTCGCCCTTTGTGAAAAGTTGTTTGAGGGTGAAAGAAAGTAGAGGACTATAAAGAGGGAGCAGGGAAGGTGCATTTTGGGAAGGTAACTCCAATTGTTAAAATTAGAAGAGTAGCCTAGGCACATGATTTAATACTGAGCTAATGTCATGAGGAAATATTGTCCTTAAAAATAAAAGTAAGTTGTTTTATTTAGGGAGTGATAATGGGGTGTTGAGGAATTGTTTCCCAATGCTGCAAGAGGTGTGTGGCCATCTGCAGGATGCTGTCTCCAGAATCTGTTCCCCTGCTCCTGGAAATGTTGGTAAACATATGTATAATCTGAATTCCATAGCAAGACTTTATTTTGACTAATCAGAATCAGAATGCCTAAATTCAAATTCTTTTTGCAAGGTCAGTCTGCATGAAATGAATGGTCATTTGCGACCATATTAAGAGTTTCATGTTTTGGGCTACTTATGGGGCCAACCATGGTCTCTAGTTTTTTTCTTTTTTTTATGATTTATTTTACTTTTATTGGAAAGGCAATTTTACAGAAAGAAGGAGAGACAGAGGGAAAGAACTTTAGCCCACTGCTTCGCTCCCCAAGTGGTCTCAGTGACCACAGCTGATCTGATCTGAAGCCAGCAGCCAGGAGCTTTTTTCTATTCTCCCATGCTGGTGTAGGATCCCAAGGCTTTGAGGCATCCTTCACTGCTTTCCCAGGCCACAAGCAAGGAGCTGCAAGTGAGTGGAACAGATGAGACATGAACTGGTGGCACCCATATGGGATGCAAGGTAAGGATTTAGCCTCTGGGCTGTTGTTTTGGGCTCCATAATCACTGTTTTAACAATATTATGGATGAGGTTTCACTAAGTCCAATCTTGCTTACTTCCCATCAATTTGCTCAATGTCTATTTTATAAAGATTATTATTGTGATGGTTATTCACAACTATGTGTTCTGTCTTGCAACATAAATCTACATCTCAGAGTCTGCTTTTCAGAAATGAATATTGCCTGCTCCAAAGACCCAGGTTTTGATTTTTCAAAAAAAAAATCCACATATTCAACTCTTTTGAATATTTAAATGCCATCCTGTTCTTATGAAGTAACATTTCTGAAGTTTTATTCTCATGAGGTCTTTTCAAGTCAACCTGCCTAATCACTAAGGTAATTTGGACAGCAGTTGAAGAGTTGAGTTGGCTCTGTATTCTGCCATGTGCTGGCTTCATGACCTGGGAAACTGTTTAGTACATTCGACCTTCCTAATTTGTACTGCAGCGATAGTAATAGGGTTTCCTTGAACATTCAATAGGTATGAGTGTGGAGAGCTGAATTAAGTCCCTGTCATAGTTTGAACGTTCAATATAGCTGTTATGATGTTTCAACCATTGCCAAGGTTGGAACTCAGGGATTACCTTTTATTCCACCTCTTCTCAGTCCTTGGTTACATGCGACTGATCTCTAACTCTTATTTGTTTTTAACTCCTTGGTAGTGTTTTAAAGCTGCTTTGTTTTAAGTGATGTCCATCATTTGCCCAGCGATCTCCTTGATTCCAGTTTCAAGTGCTTTTTTCTAAACACATCTTTGATTTTATAGTGACAAAGAAAGGTATGTAGTCCAATAAAAATCTGCTCATATTACTTCCATAAAAAATTAAAGAGAATCCTTAACACAGTATACGTGTTCTTTGGGATTAAGTTAGTGAAGCTATCTGCTTTTATTTTTCGTACTTCATTTCTTGTCACTCTCTCCTTTACACCACACAATGCAGTAGTATTGGCCTATGATTAGATCTCTGTTAACCAAGACTAAGAATTAGTGATGAAATTTTGGAGAAGTAATAACAGAAAGTCACTGAAAATGCCAAATTAATTCAAAAGATTGTATATTAAAAATAAATGTATATGAAACATGTAGACATACGTAATTGTAAATTATGTTGAGTGTAACTTTTAAAACAACACAAAACCAACCAGGAGCATGGTAAATCTACTCAACAGTCAACTACTTACAAAAGACTCATAGTTCAAAGACAGGCTTTTCTGCATGTTCATAGTTTCTAACAAGTATAGGTAACACAGTCACATACAGATCCATTATTTCTCCACTGGCACTTGACATTGCTACCCACTTAGGCAAATGGACTCTAGATCGTATTTAGGTAGCTAATCATGTGAGTGGGTGGAAGGTTTTCTCCTTGATGGCGTAGTTTCTGAATTTCTAGGGGCAATTGTTATGTGTCAGTAAGTTTCAGTCCATTTACCAACCATTTGACTCTTCTCATGTATGGCTTAATCAGCAACAGACTTTTTTTTTCTGCTGCAAATATTACTGTTAGTATTCGGTCATAATAGCTCTACGTAGAGTACATATCTAATACATGTGTAATTAAAATACAGGTGTATGTTCCACAGATGATGCTCCTTCTTCATCAATATTTTTAGAAATTTCTGAGTAAAATTGTACATACTTTGTATACACCTTCATTATTGTGGAATGGTTAAATCTGTATAGTAAATATGTACATTACATCATATACACATCATTTTCTTTTGTGGTGAGAAAATTTAAATCCTAGTAGCTTAGTAGCTTAGCAATTGTTGTTGGTTTTTGAGGTTATTCATCCTAAATTTTAATTTATTTTTGAAAACTAAGAGAAACATAAAGCCAAACCTTTCAGTGATGCATATATGTCAAAGGATGCTTTTGAGTCTGGAAATACTTGGATTGCTACCAGTATGTGATAACAACATATTTTCTTTAAAAATATATATGTAAGGTTAAAGCTCATTGAAAATAAGTGCAAATTTAGGAGCAAGGTTTTAGCCTAACAGTTAAGGTAGCACATCCAGCACCAGAATACCTGGGTTCTTTCCCCAGATCTGGCTCGTGACTTCAGCATTGCGAACGTTGTGTTGATTCAGGCCTCAAGGGGCATTGTTGATGGCTAAATAATTGGGTTCCTGTTACCCATGTAACAGTTCAAAAGATCTGGACTGTATTCCCAAACCTGGCTTCAGTGCCAACTCAGCCCCAGACATTGTAGCCATTTTTTTAGTTTTTTTTTTTTTTTTTAGTATTTTTAATATTGTTTACACAGCTTAGAGGGATGCATGCCCTCTCTCATTAAAGTGGGCAGGTGCAGGTATAGAGGAATTTGAGTGGGACATATGCTTCAGGTTTTTTTTTCTCCTGTATTCACAGGAGTCGAGGGGGAAAGGGCCGCTTCTTGCAATCAAACTATATCAGCTGGGGTCTGGCGTGGTAGTCTAGCAGCTGAAGTCTTCACCTTGAATGTGCTGGGATCCCATATGGGTGCTGGTTCTAATCCATGCAGCCATGCTTCCTATTCCGCTCCCTGATTGTGCCTGGAAAAGCAATTGGGAATGGCTCAAAGCCTTGGGACCCTGCACCCACGTGGGAGACCCAGAAGAGGCTCCTTGCTTCTGGATTCGGATTGACTCAGCTGCAGCTGTTGTGGCTGCTTGGGGAGTGAACCATTAGACAGAAGATCTTCCTCTCTGTCTCTCTCTGTCTCTCTGTCTCTGTCTCTCTCTCTCTCTCTATATATATATGTATATATATGGTTTTACAATAAAAATAAGAAAATATTAAAAAAGACTATATCAGCACCCAGGGATGGGAGATGGAGATGATCATTTGATGCTGCCTTGGAGACACCGGTGTGGGGAAGAGTGTTACAAGGATTTTATTGAGTGATTTTGATAGTTCTGAGACATTATTGCTTTCATTGTGCCAAGAGTGAGTATATCTTTCCAAGGTCTATTGGTTGACCAAGTCCACCTCAGTGCATCTATAGACCAAGGAACATGCTGCAAAGTTTGGACAGAATTGTAAAACCTGTTCTGCTCTCCTCTATGTGGCAGTCAATGTCCCCTGATGGCCTAGATGAAGTGGCTGTCGTGTCCCCTGTGTGCATCTGTGCATGTTGTTCACTGCACAAGCATCAGGACCCAAGAGACCTAGCCCTGATATACACTCCAAGGTTGGACAACACATCTTATTATTTTCCCTGTGGGCAGAGTCTGAGTGTAATGGTTTAGTTGGGGAGGCCTCAGGAAACCTCACCTGATGTGATTTCAGACTTGACTTTAATGTGCACAGGCAGTGCAGAGTCATTTGTGGTCTGTTAGCTGCAACAGACATAGCACATACTGGTGTATGCAGCTGCCTGCTCAGCTCTGCTCTAGTCCTGTAACACATGAACCAATGTGTGCTATGACCCAGCCCAGCCAGCCTACCACAATCCTTGGACATCCGTGTACCAACTGGTGCCACAGTCTGGTCAGGATGACTCCCAATAATTTGCATCAGGATCCCCCTAGCCCCAGTTTTTACATGTGCCAGGCTCTCTGCAGCTCAGCCTGGCACAGCCTATAGTCCATCTGGTTTAGTTCAACCCAACCCCCTCACCAGACCTGGCCACAATGTATTGCAACAGGTGCCACCATTCCGTCCAGCCTGGCCCACCCACAGTCCTGATTCTTGTGCTCACCAGCTATAGGTACAGCCTGGCAGAATAGCACCCTTACTTCCAATGCCAATCATATTTCCAGCCTCAGATCTTGAGTCTGGTTGGCAGAGAGTACTATGGTCCAGCCTGAAATGATTCATATTTAGTCCCAGCACTTGCCTCTTGGTAATGTGACCTAGCCTGGCAGGCCTGCACTCATTCTAGCTCTTGTGTGTGCCAGTGGGTACAGCAGCTTATCCCAGCCTGTCCTTCCTTGGTCACAGCATTTACGTTTACCAGTGTAAGCAGCACCCAGAAAGAGAAACCCTGAAGTTCCCCTACTAGGCTTGCTCCCAGCCCTGGATCTCACATGTGCTGGCAGGTGCTACTGCCCAGACTGACTTTGCCAGCCCTAATCCAGGCACTCACTACATGGACTGTGGCCTAGTCCTATTGGCCAATACCCATTCCAGCTTTCACTGATTGTTCTAAGAGCCTGACCCATTCCAGATAAGGCTCTAATGTGACCTGAAACATGTCGTGGCCAAGCTGGCCTGCCCCACATCCATTCTGGCTCTCAGGAACACCAGCGGGTCCTGCAGCTAGTCCAGTCTGGGCTGCTCCCAGAAACATCCAACATGCATGCCTTTTGGTGCAGCAGCCATGCCTTATGATCCACCCATAACCCTGGCTCTCATACACTGTAGTGGGAGATACAATCTATCAGAGGAGTCCCTAGAATTCTCTTATCAGGCCTGTCTCCAGCCTGACAGGTGCTTCAACCCAACCTGGCATGGCCTGCCGACAGTCTCAGTTCTCACTGTTGAATGTTACAGACTAGCTCAGTCATATATGGTCTGTTTCATGTCTTGGCTCTCATGTATGTCAGTGGGTCTTGCTGCCTGGTCACAGACCTGGAACACACTTTTGCTGACAGAGCTGCTGACTTACCTGGCAAGCCCACTTGCAGTTCCAGCAATTATGCTTCTCAGTGGGAACTGCAGCCTAGTAGGGGATGTCCCCAAGTTCCTCTACTAGGCTTGTTCCCAGACCTAAATATCATGTGTGCCAGCATGGAGAGCAGCCTTGCTTGGCATGGTTGTCCTCCGTCCAAGCCCTTACATGAGCTGGCATTTTCTGCAGCCTGGTCCTACTCAGATTCCATGAGTGTCAGGTGGGTCCCTGTCAGGTGAGTTCTGTGGTTCAGCCTGGCTCAGCCTGTCAATGGTCGCAGCTCATCAAGTAAACCCACAATTTCCAAGCAGAATCTACCACCCAGAAATGGTTCACTTGTGTTCTGCTGGGTGCTATATGCATCCTCCCACTCCCCCCACTCTGACACTTGCAGGCAGGTAGGGCAGCCTAGCCCAGCCAGGCATGATCCCTAGCTCAAGCTTTTGCGAGCATCAGTGAGTGCCATGCAATGCTGTTTAGCCCAGCCCAGATTTCCCATGTGGGTAGGCACTTTAGCTGAACCCCGACATGCCATCCAGTTTCTCCTCTCTAAATCACTCCATCTCAGCTCCCCTCACCTATCTGTGAGTGCAGTGGCCTTGTCAGCCGAAGACCCCAGAAGTCATTCCTTCCCTGTCAAATCTGCCTTTAGCTGCCCCCACTCTACTATGCCCCCAGACCCCTGTCCCTGACCAATCTGTACCCCTTCACCTGGGAGCTGAAGTGGCAGGTCCTGTCCCAGTGTTCACTGTTCACTGCCTTCCCCACTTACAAGGCAGCCTTCATGGAAAATGCAAGATAAATAGATATGTAGGTAAGCATGTATATATCTAGAGGAACTGTATAATGGAGCTTATACATGTTTATACACTTCATGGAGTACACCATGAAGTGGAGATACATTGTAGTATACCTCTCCAATTCTGAATAAAAGATGGACTGCCAATGAAACTGTTAAATATATCTTGACAATAGAATGCTAGACTTTTTACCTATGTTCTCTATACCTACAATGCCAGCATTGACTTAAATAGAAATATAGCAAATTTATTACTGTTGTTGAGGGACTAAACTATTGTTACAATATAGGGGAAAACTGTGTGTTTGGGGGAGGGGTAATTAGAGAAGGGAGAAGAGGAAATTCCTGAACCTAAGAAACTGCATCATGAAAAATCAAGAATTAAAAAAAGAATAAGCAGCTATGCTGGCATACTGGTATAGTTAGCACAAATATGTCATTAACCAGGCACAGAATGCCCGCTTGACTAGTTACAAAGTAACCTAGGCAGGTGCCTACAGCTGAGGTCATTTAAATAGTGAATCAGTGGATAGGAGTGTACTTGCTCTCTCTCTTGCTCTCTTTGTCATATAAATTCAGATCTTTTAAAAGTACACAATTATTTTGCTGTATGTTTTCATTTAATGTGATAATTACACTGAAAATATGTCGTGTTAAAAAGGATGGAGAGAAATATGGGGGAGAGGGAGGGAGGGAGGAGAGAGGGGTAAGAAGCACTATACCTATAAAACTGTATCAATAATAATAATAGGGCCTGGAGGCGTGGCCTAGCGGCTAGGGTCCTCTCCTTGAACGCACTGGGATCCCATATGGGCGCCGGTTCTAATCCTGGCAGCTCCACTTCCCATCCAGTTCCCTGCTTGTGGCCTGGGAAAGCAGTCAAGGGCCCAAAGCTTTGGGACCCTGCACCTGTGTGGGAAACCCGGAAGAATTTCCTGGATTCTGGCTTCGGATCAGCATAGCATCGGCTGCTGCGCTCACTTGGGGAGTGAATCATCGGACAGAAGATCTTCCTCTCTGTCTCTCCTCCTCTCTGTATATCTGACTTTCCAATAAATAAATAAATCTTTAAATAATAATGATAATAATAAGTAAAATTGGAGAAAAGTAAGAGGAAGAGAGCAAGAGAGGGAGGATGGTAAGGTAGCAAGTATCAATTTGGTCTTAAAGCTTTATGCATGCAATATGTGAGACTTGGTTGTTTTATAGAAATAAAATTTAAAACATAGATAAAGGAACAGGCAACACTGAAGTTCAAAAATATGAATGAAGGATAAACTGAAAGGATGATTTATTTATTTGCAAGCCAAAGCTACTTGTTTATTTCCAGACTAAACATTATAAATACCACAGTCTAGCTCCTCAGAAAGTGATGGAGGATATCGATTCTAGCTCTGGAATAAACATAATAATTAAAAAGAAACTGCATGTAGATTAATTTGGGGGGGGGGCACTTAAATAAACTCACCTTTTACATTTCATTTTCCATGAACTTTTTCTGAAAAACGTTTATAACAAACTTAATTTTTAGTTTTGACCCAAATACGTTAGAATTCTACAATAACAATAAGCTGATCTACCAAATGGAGCAGTCTCCATAATGTGTAAGATCACTTCGTTTTTGACTAAACTTTACTTCTAGTGCTCCTAATGTGAAAAGAAACTTTTCTGTACATGACCTCATTGTTTCCAAACATGAAATGAAATAGAAATTACCCTCAAAGGAACCTGTTTCTCATCATTAAACATTTTCAAAGCACTCTGTCAAACCCCCCAGACAGCTCCACAGAAGAGTCACATGGCTGTTTTGATCACTGGAAATACCACTAGAGAAATGAAGCTTTCCAAGAAAATGCAATCATTTGAATATTTATGTTTCTAGCTTTAACTTTTAGATTGTCATTTATTCACTCATGTAATACCTGTTTTGCTGAGAAAATGAAGTATAAATATTTTTAGTGTCTATATTCAAAATGAAAAAAATATATTCTATCTGGTTGTTGCCTTACTCTTAAACTATATAAAATAATAAGACTAATGTATATAAAAACAACTTTTATAAAATTAAATTTTGCTGTATATGGTGTCTGGAACATAAGCAATTCACATCACCTGTTAGCTAATAGGGACTATTATTTCATAATGAACAAGGGAATTTTGACACATTTTTAGATAGCAATGTTGGATTATTAAACACATATGAAGCAGTACTATCCAATATTTCTTTAAAATGGTATTATCCACTTGCATGTTCCCTAAGAATTCAGTATAATGTTGATATGGACATACATGAAAGGCAAAGGTTAGAGTAATGATAAAAATTGCAAATACTATGTGACTTAAACTGCTACTGCAGACACTATTGCCTGTTTTCTAATACCTAATTTCTTTTGCCCTTTTTGAAATAAATCCTCTTTCAGTACTTTTTGTTCCCAGATATCCCTGCATTTAAATCAGAAAGAAAAGGAGTGCAAACTTTCCTTTCATGGTAAGCTTAAGGATCACTGCCCTATTAGTACTTCTCTTTAAATGACTGGAACGACCTTAGACTGGTTATTTTGGAAAAAGACATTACATTCTGTGCTGTGAACGACAGGAAACCAAGAGAAAAGGCACCTATGTTTCTGATGCATGGCACCACAAAACACCTGGAGTATTTTTATGTTCAGGTTGTTACAGCAAACAAACAAACAAACAAACAAACAAAAAACCCCAAAAACCAAACAATTAATTTCTTCTTTTTTTGGTAATTATTTTATTTTGATAATCTTTACATATGGATTAGGGCACAAAGGATCAAGGGCTACAGGAAAGTGGGTAAGACTATTGTTTCCACATTATTATTATTATTATTATCACTATTTTCTGTACCTGAGATAAAAGGGGAGATAAAGGGAGAAGCCCCACCCAGCATCCCACCCATCCCAGGTCCCCAATGTGGGGCATGCTCCGAGGGCACTGCTCAAGTGGTTTGGATAGTTCAACAGTTCTGAATTACTGTCAACCTTGCCATTCCAAGCATGATGAAATCTCTCCGGAATCCACTATCTGGCATAATTCACCCTAGAGTCTCTGTTTGCCTAGTTATTCACTGCCAACACATGGCTCAGTTATTTACTTGGCCTTCACAAAACCAGTGGGAGCTGCAGCCTAGTCAGAATGACCTGCAATAACCCCCACCCGGCCTGCCCCTGCCCCGATTCCCGTTCTTGCCAGTATGTACTGCATACTGTTCCAGTCTGTCCCACTTCCCATTCAGCTATCATACATGGCAATGGGCATTGAAGCGTAGTTCAACCCAACTAGCCCCACTATGCAGCCTACACACACATGCTGGTGAGTGCCGTTCACTCTAGCCACCCCTGCACCAGTCCTGGGTTTCATGCTCTCCAGTAGGAGTGATAACCAAAGAGGGGAGTGCCCACTATTTCCCTATTGGGCCACTCTCACTCCCAGAACATGCACTTTCCAGGTGGTTCTGCAGTTTAACTTGACAGAATCAGTCCCCAGTCCCAGCATCTGCCAGCTGATGCTCTGGCAAATCCAAACCATACTTGCACCAGTTGGAACAGTCATCCCACCTGGCTTTTCCGTGATTTAGCTCACATGAGGCCCATAAGGTTTTGCAGCCCTGCCTGGTCTGGTCTGCCCCCATCCCAACTCATAATCTTCCATACTCTCCAGTGGGAATAGCTGTCCAGCAGGGGAGCCCTTCATATACCCCTACTGGCTTTTCACCTTCCCTCACTGGTTCTCATGTGTGCTGATTGGGTGCTGCAGCCCAGTCTGGCATACCCCCCCCCCCCTTGCCTTGGCATTTTCTAGTGGGTGCTGTAGTCTGACCTGGCCTAACTCACCCCAAATTCCAGCTGACACTGGTGAAGGTTACAGCCTAGCCCAGCCCAGCATGTTCCAAATCTCAGCTGTAATGTGTAGTGGTATGTGTTGTGACAAACCTGGCCCAACTCACACTCTGTTCTGGTGCTCAGATTCGCCAGCAGGTGATGTGAACTGGTTAAGCCTGGTCTGCCCCGACCTATACCAAATGTATGCCAGTCGGTATTTTCCCTGGCCTGGTCTGTGCTGTTCCCTATCAAGGTTCTTGTGCTTACCTGCAGGGAAAGTGTCCCAACAGAGGAGTCTCCCAAACTCCTCTATCAGAACCTCTCCCAATGCCAGATCTCGTGCATACTGTTGGGTCCATGGGCCAGCTCTATTTAGTTCATCTCCTGTCCTGGCAGGAACAGTGGCCTTTCTTGAGTGGCCTTGAACCCATTCTGGTTCTTAATGTTGGATGTTTCAGTCTAGTCAAAGCTTGTCCATATCCAGACACAGCTCACACATGACTCAGTAGGGGCAGAGACCTAGCCTAGTCCTCCTACATCTACCCCAGTCATCCAGAACACCAGATGGTACTGGAGTCTAGCCTGGCTTGGTGCACCCATTCCCAGTCCACATTTGTGCCTAGGGAGATTGCAGCCATATCCAGAACAGAATGCAGCCCCCACTCTGGTCCCCGCATTCACCAGTGAGAACTCCAACCCAGCCAAGGTGTCTTCTTAGCTCCCCAACCAGGCCTGTCCCCAGTCTTGGATCACGTGTATTTCATTGGTTGCTCTGACCCAGCTTGACATAGCTGGGACATATCAAAGCAAGTATTTGAACTGATGTTTATCAAATGCTACTGTTCACATTCTTTTTCTTACATAGTCTTCCTCCATGATTCACTTACTTATTAAAGTCCTGGCTGCATGTATAATAATAACAAATCTATTGTTTACACCCCTCCATCCCTCACCATGACTGTCTGCTCTTTAATGGTGAGAGCCGTATGGTTCTTACATAATGAATTTTATGAACTTAATGAATTTAATAAATTTTATTTCAGGAAAGAATAAGTGATAGTATCAGCCAAGTGAAATTTTACTGAATCTGAAATGACTCTTTTTTTTTTATAAATATAATCCATCTTTAAGCCATATACTTAAATAACTCTAGCACTTTTAAATATTGCCTTTAGAAAACATTCTCACACATAGGGGGGGTCTATTATAAAAACCTCTATTGGTCCCTAAAGTTATTGTGCTTGGATTGTGTGAAAAGGCATTGTGGATGTGTTTCCATTGGTGGCTTCTTATAGCCCGATGCACAAGCTGTACACCTGTGGTCAAAGCACATACGATACAATGATGTTTAGATCAAAAAAAGGAAAGAGCTTAGTCTCCACATTCTGGGTTCTAGGAGAATCTAAGCAATGCCAATTTTGAGTTTAAAATTGATTCCTTTATTGTATTTGGATAAAAATATTATGTAATACATGTACCTGAGTTACATAAAGGGTTCAACGTAATGGGTTGCTTTTTGTTTTATCTATATTAAGTTATGCCTTGGGTTTTTTTTCCTATTCTGGCTCCCTTTTTTTAAGTCATAAAAATTTCTCAAAATACAATATTAACAGCTTGATCTGGCTATAAGAAATTATAAGTGGCATAACATAATATTAAGAGATTTTACCATGAAGCAGATTTTAATATTACAATCACACAAGATTAAAATATCTGCATTTTGGTAGACTGATTAAATGTTTAATATGTGAGAACATTCATCTAGTCGTACTATGTACTTTTAGAAACCAATTGATCTATTTAACACTGCTTCCAAAGATCACATAGTCTGTTATTCTTCAGTATGAAAATTTGGTTTTAAATTTATTCATCTGGACAGAATAAAATTTTTCTTTTTATTAACTCCAGATACTGTTATGTACTGCATTTCAAGCAAAATATTTTTACATGGAAAACTACTGGGAGACGTCTACATATTCTTTTGAATTTATACTTCATGTAGGATTTGTAATGAATCCTTAAAAATAGTAAAAGGGTTATGGGAATGAGTCTAGAAACTGTTATGTCAGGCATTTGTGTCTTTCAAAGTGCTCATATATACATTCATCCACCTGAATAGTGGAGACTTTTGGATAATCTGGATTCTTTATTTGCTACACAACCAGCTGAGTAGATATGAAGTTTCTCTGAGGTTAGGAGTGGGAGAACAGACATATGAACCTTGAGAGAGATGTTACAGAGAAAAAAAAAAAGGAAAAAATTGGGTCATGACTCCAGCCAAGAAAAAAATGCAAAGGAAAAATGGCATACACACACTGCAGAAGGTAAATGAAATAAGACTGAGCCATTAGGAAATCTGCCAATTCCCTTTCCCGGAGACCTTGAGGGAAGCATTTTATCATGCCCAAAGACAAGTAACCCACCCAGTGTCAAAGCTGAAAGTGAAAGATTGAATCTTAAGCTGATTGAAACAATAGTGAAATAATTTTACATTTTGTTACTAAGTAATATATTCCCTGAAAAACACAAACTGTTTCAAGAACCTGCAATACCACTAGGAATCTCATCTCCTGTACATTTTCTGTCCAGTGGGATATGTCTAATCTCTAACATGGTTGGTTCTAACATATGCACATTCCCTGGAAGCTTGGAAAAGGTAAGGTAAATTAACCTCTCTAGTACTGATATTAAAATAGGTAGCATATCCTCTTGTAAAACTGATGATTGAATTGCCTGAATCTAATTTGTGTTCATGTGCACAGCATTTTGTTTCAGATCTCTTTGCAGGTATTACTATTTGAAAATGATAAGCAATGTCTGTTGGAGTTTAATACCATACATAAATGATCATTTACAATGTGTCTTTGCTCTCTGAGCGTCTAGCTTCTATGTATATGCAAACTCATTTAACTTTCATAACAATCTTATGAAACATGTCCTAATAGAAACTCAACTTATTCACATGAAAACTGAGGCAAGTTTAAATTATGTGGTCCAGTCCTTTTAGAACTGCTGGTTTATCTTTCACAGTGTTGCTCTGATGTGCAGGTAACAATGGAAATAGTCTTTTTGTTGCACCTTAATTTTCTTCTTCTTTTTTTTTTTGCTGCTGAATATTTAAGATTTTCAGCATCCCTGTTGTACCTTTCTAGTTTGAAAATCCTTCCCCAAATATTGCTTCTAGTGACTCCTTCATGGTTGTAAACACATGTTGCTTACTAACTGTGCTTCATGCTGTGCTGTTGAGGACCCGCCTTGGCTTTGCACTTCATGGGCTGTGGGACAGTGAGCTCTTGATTATGTCTTTTAGGTGTTTAATAAGGATTATAGTAGTATGCTACACTGAACTATAACTTGTAGCATTCTAGTGAGAATTAAACCAATGCATCCATAAAAGGCACTTAACAGTGCCTGGCATGGAGCAAGCACTAGATCAATGCCAGCTATTAAAGCTGTCATTGCTTGGCAGGCCTCAGCTGATCAAATTCTCCTTTCCTCTGTGGACCTTGTGTGTCTTAGTATTGCATACAACTCCGAATAAAAACATTACAGCCAGCTTCTGTTGAGATTTTTTTTTTTAACAACCTAGGCTGGAGATAATGGGGGAAAACAATAAACAAGGATGCTTTAAGGGGAAAAAAATCTTTTTCTGCTCTTTTCAATCAGTTCAGTTGTTTCAAAGTTCACCCAATGCAAAGTATTCAACCGTTAAAAACAACTAAAAACAACAAAACACCGCCACCAACAAGTCTCAATTGCCTTCACTGCCAAACTCCCAGACTGGAATTGTCACTGGCAGCTAATTAACTTCATACTTTTCAAATGGCTTTAAAAAGTTCAAGGAGAAGGGAAAAGTCAGTTTATTTGGAACAAAGAAATTTAGGGCTTGGCAGTCAGTGTACTTGAAAAGGTATCTATTAAAGTACATTTACTGAGAGAACCTTGCTTAAAGCAACACAAAATAAACATTTTAAGGGCAGAGAGAGAAGAAAAAGCAATAAGGGTGTCTCCTCAACTTGCTTTGTTATTTGAGTTTTGCTGACAACAGATGCCTTTCAGCTGCTGGTTATAAATAGCTTCAAATTTTATTTTGAGCTTCAGTCTATTACAAGAAAAAAATATTTAATATTCTGTACTCCCAGGCACCTCGGAACTTCTGTGTGCCACAAGACATACTCCTCATGTAATATACCATGACAGAGAATCGATGAGAAGATAATTGTACGCTGCATACAAGTGGACGCAGTCATGAGGCAGAAAGGACTGACTTAAGTTCGAAAAGCCCAGACACAGAATAAATAAGCGCCTTGGCAGTGGAGACTGAGACAGACATTAGTGCATGTGGATTTGGGAATGTGCTTCCCGGCCGGAAATCATTCAATTATCAAAATTCTTTTCCCCTGAGACTTACAAACAGAAACCTTGGCTTGTGCTCAAATGTTAAACATTAATGATGTTCTCCTGTTGTTTTAAAAGGGCAGGGAAGTCTGTGCTCTATGATAGCTATTAAAAAAGTGGCTGTGAGGGAACTTTGGATAGATTTTTGGGAAAAATATTGCCAGCAGCTTCCAGTTTTATTTTTCTAATAAGAAGGAAAGCATTTCTAGCTACTAGTAGCTTTAAGGTAAGTGATCCCTTGTATTTTTTTATGATGGTTAGGGGATTCATTCATCTATATCAACAATATTTACTGCCGGCCATATATATTGGACCCCAAAATAAACCCTAAGGTTTAAGAGTAAGGACAGAGGTTATGCATAATTGTAGCAACATCCTACAAGGGAATACCAAGATAATGTAATGAAAAAGTAATTAAAAATTTTGGCAAGAAACAGGAAAATAAAAACTAACAGAAAGAATAATAAATTGCCTAAAATAAATCATACCCTTGGTGATAAATTTGGGTTCTATTCTGATAGGAATTCATGAAAAGGTTTTAGAGGACTATTTTGATCTGATATGTGAAGGTCATGTTTAGTTATGAGTGAAGTTGGAGGGGTTACCCAAAGGAGTGAAAATGGGGAGATTAATTAAACTTTTCCTTTGATGTTCTGGGAAAAGAAGTGAGGATGGCTTGGTCTGAGGATATTGCAAAACAAGTGAAAGAGGAAACTCAGGAAGTGTTTTGTAGAGTGAATGGGACTTGCTGAGGAATTTGTTGTGTGGATTGAGAGAGAGGCATGTATTTTACATGGCTCTAGATGCCCAGCTTGTGTAACAGAGCATTTACTGAAGTTACAAAGAAATTAAGGGTTTGTGATAAAGAGAAGAGGAAAGGGTTCCATTTTTTTTTTTAAAAAAAAGATTTATTTATTTTTATTGGAAAGTCGGATATGCAGAGAGGAGGAGAGACACAGAGGAAGATCTTCTCTGATTGTTCACCCCCCAAGCAGCCACAACAGCTGGAGCTGAGCCAATCCAAAGCCAGGAACCCATGTGGGTGCAGGGTCCCAAGGCTTTGGTCCATCCTCAACTGCTTTCCCAGGCCACAAGTAGGAATCTGGATGGGAAGCAGGGTCTCTGTGATTAGGGGTGGCCCTCCTATGGGACCCTGGCGCATTCAAGGTGAGGACTTCTTGCATCAACTGCCTTCCAGGGACAATGTGTCTATGACCTAATGACCTCCTACCAGAGCCTCCTCCACAATGTCATAATTAGATGAAGCCTCTATCTCTAATCCATCAATTAATGATATAATAACATGCTATGTTGAAGGTTAAACATTAGTGTGAGTTTGGGGAGCCAAATCCTATTTATCAACATCAGCAGAGTTGTGCTTCATTCCATGGGCATTGTTGTACTCTAGGCATGTAGTGAACACTGTAGAAACATACAGCCAAAACGTGAGGAACACTTAGGCTTTGAATGGAAAAATATTATCTGGATAAGAAGATGGAGAAGTGATTGGCAAGGATTGATATTATGGCCTGGTGCATTAGCACTGGTTCCAGTTCCAGCTGCTAAGCTTCTGTATTAGATCTCTGGTAATTTACCAGTAAGGTACTTGGGACCCTAAAATTCACGTGGGAGATTTACTTGACATTCCTGTATCCTGCATTGGCTTGGCCCAATCCTGCATGTTACAGCTATTTGGGAAGTGAACCACTTGGTGGAAGATAACCTCCCTCTGTCTCCCTTTTGGGGAGATTTTAACTCAACTGAAAAAGAAAGGAATGATTGGTAAATTTGGGTGAAAAATAAGTTTATTTTTCTAACTAAGTCATTGAACATTACAATAGCATTACTGAGAGCTTTGGAATGTTGTAAGAATTTTTCTACAAATGTTATCTTCATAATGTACCCCGTTCTCAGAATTTGTCACAAAATATTCAGAAACCAATTTTCAAGCAAAGTTATCATGAAATAGCCAACAAGATTTGGAATGCATTTGTGTGTGTATTATATTTCAATTTCAAAAATTATCTTATGAAACAATGTGCATTGCAATAGTTTTGGTAATGAAACTGTATTGGAAAAAGAAAAATAACTTGAATATTCACTACTTAATTACAATGAAAGTCAATAAAGTAGCATATATAAACCTAATGGGTTTTTTTAGTAAAAATGCAGTGAAAACTTACATGTATTAATCTGAATACCAAGTACTAATATATATATATACATATATACACACACACACATATATATAATTTGCTATCATATTACTGTATTTTAAGAAGTAAATACAATGTATTCAAAAGGGTTTATAAGCATAGAGAAAAACGCAAGTATGGAACATCAAGCTTTCTATAGTGCGTCACATTGAATTAATGTAGAGCCCCTTAAAATTGTTGTCCCCAAAAGAGAAAATCTGGATATACCCACACAGGATGCACAGGAAAGCAGCTGGTATTGGTGGGTTAAGTAGCCACTCAAGACAATGGTATTATATCAAAGTGCTCATTTGAGTCCTGGCTGTCCTTATTGTGCCCCAGGTCACTGGTAATGCACCTGGGAAAGTACCAGATGCCATCCCAAATACCAGGGGTCCTGTCATCCATGTTTGGAGACTCAGAGTTCTATGACCCCTTCTTGATTCAGACTGGAATTGCCCAATCTGTTGCAGCCATCTGAAGAGTGAACTCGTGACTGAAAGACCTGTCCCTTTATCTCTTCCCATCCCTATCATTCTACCTTTCAAATAAATAAACCTTTAAAAATAAAAGTATACAGGGAACAATGCCATTTGAAGACAAAAGCAGAGGTTGGGATTATGTTGTCATAAGGCAAGTGATGCAAAAGGTTGCTAGCAACGCTTAGAAGAGCATTTGCCTAACACACTTGGAGGAAGCAAAGCCCTGGCCACACTATGATCTTGACTTCTCACTTCTGGAGCCATGTGCAACACATTTTTTTCTCTTGCTTCACTCTTACATCCATTTCCTAGTGTGTACTAACTTACTGTATCATCCCGAGGAAATAAATAAACCACATAAAGACAATTACAAAACAAACAATATATGTTCAGTATGCAATGGGTATTTGTGTTAAGTGAAAATTTAGAATAAAAAGCTTCATCAAAATTCCTTGTCATTCCACTGATATCATATATATATATGTATTATATCCAAATGGATATCCAATTTGAATTTTTAATCACATGTGTATAAATTATTAAATGCATCTAACACAGAGGCACACAATCACATGATACAAAATCATCTTTCTGGCCCAGTGTGATATCCTAGTTGCTAAAGTCCTTGCCTTGCAAGTGCCGGGGTCCCACACAGGCACTGGTTCATGTCCCAGCTGTTCCACTTGCCTTCCAGGTCCCTGCTTGTAGCCTGGGAAAGCAGTGAAAGATGACCCAAAGCCTTGGGACCTTGCACCCACATGGTAGACACAGAGGAAGCTCCTGGCTTCAGATCAGCTCATTTCTAACCATGCAGCTACTTGGGGAGTGTAAAAGTGGACAGAAAATCTTTCTCTCTGTCTCTCCTTCTCGCTATAAAACCTGTTTTTCCAATAAAAAATCTTTAAAAATCATTTTTTTTGATTCACAGTTTTTACATATTTGATCCCCAATGAGATGTTATGTGTTGAGTTAGTAGAGGGGTCTCTTGAAGAAACCAAGGAGCTGGCATATAGGACTCAGCTGACATTACAATTATTACACTCTGTGTTTTATAAACAGAAAAACACATTCAGATATGTTCATATTCTGTGCAGAAATTAACTTAATATTTATTTCTATCTATGGGGCACAAAATCCCATTGTTTTCCATACAAATAGTATCAGTCTGAAGATCCAAAAAAATTGTTTGTTTAAATTCTCTCTGTAGTTTGATAATTCACATGAGTGTCAAAGTATCTAGCCAGATAGAGTCAGAATGATACTTGAATGGTAACTCTGCTGCACACCAGCTCCAGATGTGCTAATAGAAGACCCTAGGGAAAGACTCCAATAATCTGGACATTTAGAGAGACTCTGCAAGGAAAACATACTGTTGAATGAATGGCAGGCTATCATCTTTTCTTAGCAGAGCATAGTGCAGCTTATACAGTCCCGTGTTTCAGTTCACCGACCAACGTTTTAAAACCAATGGCACTACGGATGTGTGAAGCAACTGTTGTGCCTTGGTAACTTGCTAAGTTTCAGGCTGCCTTTGGCTTGGTGACAAAATAATGAGTTGCTGACTTAGGTTCTCGTACCTCAGCTGTCCTAAAACATGTGCAGGGATTCTTCCATGAGATTTGGATCAAGAACAGACAAAAACTGCACTAAGAACAATAGGCACATGACAAACGAACTTGGAACTAGATGTTTGTAAAATATGAAATTCTCACCAAGTCCAAATATTAAATGAAGAAAAGCAAAAAAAAGGATGAATTGATAGTATATTTGATGCTATAGGACTGAGAACTTCTTCAGTTTCCTATAATAATGAGGATAACTCATTGAATTGATTGAACACACATTCAGTCCATATGGATTTTAGTGTGACTGTACAGTAATTTCATGATTGTCATTTGTATAATTATGTGGCTTAGGTTGCAACATGTTTTAACCTTCCTACAATTAAATTTCTTGATGTGTCTTATGTGGAGAACTTCTCTACTTGGTGAGAAGGCTCTGAGGAAGTTCATATTTTATTTGTTTTCAGTGAAAAAAAAAACCTTTTACTCTAATATAGTTTTTTAAAGTTGGAAAATCATTACAATGTATGCACAGGCTGGCAACATATGCAGTGAATGTGGGAAGAAATCTTCTTGGAATGACTGGTCATTTAACCAGAGTAGATTTCACAGAGAAGATCTCTGTTCGCAGCGAAAGGGATCAATAGCATTACCCAAGATGTAAGCAATAATTAATTCTTTTTATATCAGTCCATTTCAACCTTAATTACAATATTTATGAAAGAAATCCATGTCTGTCTCCCTGTTTTCATTTAGATGTTCAGTCTTTTCAGTATATGTTTGTATTCCTCAATATATTTTCATTTCTCCAATCTTTTAGTAAGATCTCTGTGCCCCCCAAAATGGAAATACACACACACACACACACACACACACACACACACACACACACACACACACTTGACCAATAACATGACTGCAATAGCAAAAGATGATCATAATGAGAAAACAGAGATTATATTTTTTGGAAATCAGGAAAGGGAAATTGCGAATTAGTATGCATTTTTTATTTGAACTGTAACACCATTTTATCCAAGTGGCAATACACTAGACTAAAGTTTATTTTGAAAAACCAGCTCTTCTATTAAATGTGGGACATTAGTAAGAGCAACGACTATCTGACCATCTCTAAGAGGATATAAGTTTGTCATATTAGGGCCTGGCGCAGTAGTGTAGCAACTAAAATCCTCTCCTTGCATGATCCCATATGGGCACCGGTTTGTGTCCCAGCTGCTCTACTTCCCTTCCTGCTCCCTGCTTGTGGTCTGGGAAAGCAGTCAAGGACGGCCCAAAGCCATGGAACCCAGAAGGAATTCCTGGTTCCTGGCTCTACATCGGCCATTATGGCCACTTGGGGAGTGAATCAGTGAATCAGTGGACAGATCTTGCTTTCTGTCTCTTCTCCTCTCTTTATATCTGACTTTCCAATAAAAATAAATAATCTTTAAAAAAGTTGTCATATTCCAAAGTGAAATCTATAAAAAAATTTCAGTTTATTTTCTCTGTGGTGATTTCTGGGCTCAGGGCCATGCTTAGCATATTCTAGTAATTTTATAATTATTTGTTGAGCCAGTGAATGACTAAGCAACACATAAAGCAACTGGCCCAGAATAAATAAATAAAATTTCAACATGTTAATTTAAATTGGAATTGAAGAAAGAGCCTTCTATGCTTCTTAGGCAGTACTATCTATCCACTTATAAAAGTAAAGAAATCCATATTCATTTAACTTTTCGGACATATACAATCTGCACAATTTTTTTTCCTTCATTACTCCAATATTTGTAACCTAAAATGAAATTTAACTTTAAGACACATGGCATGGTTATATAGTTGATTTTAGTAATATGTGAAGTAATTTACTGAATCAACATAAAATGGCTACCATACACAATCTACTTGTACTGTCAGTGCAATAGTATTTATGTTAACCAAGACATTCTTCTGCATCTTAATCATTAGTGGTACTTTATTTTCCTGCTTATTTAATAAAAATAGGTAAAATTAGTAGGTAAAATTTTGAATCGAAGCTGCACATGTCAAGTACAAATCATCTGCTAGCTTCCTCCCCAACAGTTCATTCCACCTCCTTGCACAGAAGCTGGCAGCAGGGGGAATTACATTAAGAATAGTACTGCTCTTTAAGTGTAGTAGCTAGCATCTGCTTCCAAGCTGTGTGAGGATGGAATACGGACCTGGGCCTCAGCAAGAGCAGTTCACTTGGAGTACCAGAGAGGCATACAATTTAGCTTGAGGGTTCCTCTTAGAATTGCAATGCAGAAGTTGGTACAAGTAGCAAAAAATGAAGTATTGTCTGGCACACCAGTACTCAAGTCTGGATATAAAATTCGCATACTTTTCATTCAAATATTGTTTTCTTCTTGTTAGTGCTTGAATCATGGTGATAGCAAATGTTTAAGAATAGGGATTCTTCCATCTACATATTTAAACAATGACTTTCTGGATTTCCTGTTAGAACTCTGTGGAAAATAAAACAATATTTCTCTGTCTCGTCTTTGGTTATAATTAGGAAGAGTCACTCTTTCCTTTAAGTCTGTAGACACATGGCACATGTGTTCATTACTAAGTGCACATTTTTAAGCAGCTTCAGTAGACAAGGCTCGGGTACATAATTAATGGAAAGAGGCTGACCATGTTAACTGAGTTGATTAAAACCAGCATAAACTGGCTGCAGGTTAATGTTAACAATCATCACATATTTATGATTGAAAGACTAAATCCTCATTGAATGCTGGGTGAAGAAAAATTAGAAGACAAACATCATCCTTCTGACATTTGGGATAGAACTTTCATAAACAAAGATGAAGGGGTGCAACCGAAGAAGATGCTATTCGGAGTTGGCTTCATCCTAAGTTTATGAACTCACATAAATTTTGTCATCAAGATGTGGGATGAACTCAAACCAAGACTTGAATTTGTGAAATGTCGTACAAATTATAAAGTGCTTTCCATTTAATCACTTTCTGTGATTTTTAGGTTTGTGGTCATTTAGCAAGAAATGGAAGGCAGAAGTAAGAATTGTGCTTTAAAAAGAGAAAATAGAGACTCTGTGTCTGCAGTAACTGTTCCAGTCTATTGTATGGCAACTTAGTGTGTACATTCTGCTGTTTACTTAAATAGGGAATGAGCTTGAATGCCTTAATGATCTAAATCTTTAGATTTGAACTTGACTTGGTAATACTATTCAGCAGTTTTGGTTAAATCATTAATATATCCAGACAAAATGCTAGTTAGTAGACACAACAGAATTTTCTCACAAATATTTGATGTCTTTACAAACTACAGCTTTAAGATTTGTTGTCACTTTCAAGAAAGTAAGTTTGACATTGCAACTTTACAGCAATCCTGGAGAAATAACCCATTAATAAAAAATTGGTTGAAGCTTGTTGTGTTTGTTGAAGCATATTTTAGACTATGAGCATGAGAATTTTGGAAACGGTTGGACTAGAATGTGAGCTTAAAGTTTGTACTCATAATTACTTCCTATTAGCTCTAGTACATGACATAGAAAGGATTTATCACACTTTCAGCAACAGAAAATCCTAAAGAGCTTCTTTCTCAGTTGCTAAAGGTATTTAGTAGAACTCAAAATCACAAATTAGCAGATCTAGAAATAATCTTAAGAGCTGGAACTGCCACTCTCCAGTCAGCCAGCAAATGTCTGCAATGAATCCTGGCTGCACCATGGAAGTCTCATCATCTTCTAACCCAAGTTCATCAAATCTGTTAAAGCACAATGCCTTTTTTTTTCTTTTCTTTATAAAACTGGTGCAGTTTACAAAGGTTGTTCACATTCCGTTAACTCATTTGATACCACAATGATCATTTGAAGTCTGCAAAAGTCTTAGAAAAACAGAAAAGAGACTCAAAATAATCAAGCTGACTTCCCCAAGGTCACCTCATAGGCTATTGTTGAATTTATTTTGGAACAGTTTTCTTTACTTTTTATGCTATATCATGAAACACTTGTATCTCCCCCTACTCCCTGGGGTGCCAATCAGAGGTATTCTGTTAATTCAAATGTGATGACATGAACAAGAATTTAGGGGAAGGAAGTAGGCATGAAAGAATCAGACCTGTGCCTTATTGACGTTAAAATATCTGACTCAAATAAGTAGTTTGGTTCAGAATAAGACATAGGCAGTCAGATACTAGAGGGTTTTTTAGCCTTTGAGTTTTTTCAGTGCAGTAGAAGTGTTCCATTTTCCATCATCTTTCAACATTTAGCTATAAAAACATTAACCAGATGCTCACTTAATTGGAAAAAGTACAGAATTTGTGTTCTTTTCTTTCTTTTTTTTGCCTCTTTCTGCATATTCAGTTTTACTCTCTAGCTTTTCCTTCTAAAAACTTACAATTGACCATTTGTACTGATTGGGCATTGCTACTGCTATTACCATTGCCTAACACTTCACTTATATGCTGTCAACCACTCTCTCCTCAGAAAGACTGAAGTATGTTCTGACTCCTAAACACATAAGCAAATATGTTTTTGCATTTCAAAATTAGCACAAAGCATAAATGTGACCATGATTACTGGCAGCTTGATAGCTACTCCTTTTAAAATCTGGAAATACAATTTTGTTCTTGTACTGCTTTTCCTTTCAGCCCATCATAATCTACATTAGGGATATTGTATATGCATATACGAATATATGAATATGAATAAACATAAGGGGTATTATATATATGAATACATATTCATATTTTCAAAATTATTTAAGAATTTATTGTTGGATATTAAAGATGGTGCTAACACTTTAATTTAATGCTGTCTATACCAATATTTGCAATGTTGTGTGTCAAGTCACAGTGGCACTGAGGGGGAAGCAGTGTCATTGTGAATTCCTCTAAATTAATCACCACCAGGGCTTGAAATACAGTTTGGGATTCAATTATTCAACTCCTCAGAGTCATGTTTAATCTCTTAAATATTCGATTTCCTCAGGGAGACACAAACACAGATGAGCACAGAGTTTGTCATTTCAAAATGTCAAAGATCGGCCCACAAAACAAAATTCTTCCTTTGACAAGAACAGACACTTTTCCATTTGCAATGGGGTTTCAGTCAAAGAAATCTCACTGTAAGCTGAATTATATTTATTACAAATGGTCTTTTTGACATCCTTGTTTTGCAAGAGAGCACATGGTTGAGTATTGGTTGTTTTCTTACGTGACAGCTTGGCTGACTTCTCAGCATCATTAAGACAGGCCCATCTTGTACATTGCTAGCCAGGGACAATATTAAACTTTGAAGCATAGTTTCTACCAAATGTGTATCCTTTTTCTCCATGGCAAAGTTGAAAATTCCAAAGGCTAATTATCCTAAGGCAGGGATAGTTTGTATACATTTTACAAAATGATAAAACAATTTATTATAATTAGAGATTGCTGGGATGATTAGGTTTACACTCAAAACTTCATTAAGAAAAAAAATGCATTCAAAATGTGTGTATATCTTAGCAGATAAGACACCTCCATTCCACATTGGAATACCTGTGTAGATAGATGTGCTATTTCAAGTAATTGCCTTCTTCCAACTACATGGGAAACTCGGATTGCATTTCCAGCTCCTGGTTTTGATTCTGGCCAATGCTTAGTTGTTTCAGGCAGTTGCACAATGTAGCAGAAGCGAGAACACTTTGTCTCTTTTTTCTGCCTCTCAAACAAATGTAAAATTACTGTATCTACCATGGCTACATTTTATAACATTCATGTCAGAGTGATATTTTTAAGATATGCCATAGGGACTGGTGTGGTAACCTAGTGGCTAAAGTCTTCACCTTGAATGCAAAGGGATCCCATATAGGCTCTGGTTCTAATCCCAGCGGCCCCAATTCCGATCCACCTCCTCCTCTCCTATTTTCTGGAATGTGCCCTCTCTGCTTCGCCCTAGTTGATGATTCTCCACCTGTTTAAACATGTCCTTACTCTATTCCAGCTTCTTAATTCTCAAAGTATTGCCTTTTAAGGGGCATATTTTAATAACTTACCAAAGTCCATTTCTGTTAGAAAAGGAGAAGTCTGTACATTTATACTCTTATACATTATTTTGGGGCCAACCTGATGGCATAACAGGCCAGTCCTTCTCCTGCTGGTGCCAACATCCCATATGGATGCCAGGTTTTATCCTGGTTGCTTTTTGTCTGATCTATCTTCAGGTATGGTCTGGGAAAACAACAGAGGATGGAGCAAGTCCTTGGCAGCTTTCCCCATGTGTAAGACCTGAAGGAAGCTCCTGGCTCTGGCTTTTACATCCATCTGCGGAGTGAACCAGTGGATGGAAGAGCTCTCATTCTGTAACTGTGACTTTCCAACTAGAATAAATATAACCTTTAAATTAAAAAAGAAACAATTTTTCTTTATTTTTTTTTCTCCCCTGTCCAACTCTCCCCTGAAATGTCTGGGTTGGGAGAACTCTCCTGAAAGAAATGAAAGCAACTATTTGGAATAGGCAAACTTGATCCAGAAATGTTCATTGAGGATAGAAAAGATCATACAGCATGAGTGAATACTTTTAATTACATTTTAAGATTTAAATAGTCATTTAATAGTGTCAAGAAATTACATTTTATTTTCCCAAAAGGATTGCTATCATACCCCTAATACCAGCTATTTTGTATCTTTATTTTTTTTTTCAATTTTTCTTACAACTACTTTCAATCAGCATTCTGTAGACATCATTTTTAATTTTTCAGGAAAATAGAAACCTTCAATTGGATAACACCTTTATTTGCTTAAAATCAAATCCATTATTTCAACATCTTCATACTTCCTCCGTTCAGTACATAACAAATGCACCTCTGGATAGCAAAGATCTATGTTTCCAACATGTGTGAATTTCATTATTATTTTTTCATGTACTTTGCTCTTCTGCTATTTTACTGTTTCTGCCAACATACATCTTCCTATTTCCTGACTTTCTTGATCCTTATATTTTTAATTTTTTTTCCTCTTCCTCACTCTCCCATACCTCCAATATTGAAAGTAATGAATATTCTCTAATGTTTAATGTGAAAAAGACAGCTAATTACATTACATCTAAACTACTCCCAAATGTTAATGATCTTTACTTTATTTCTCCAACTCCATATCCTAATATTTATCATGTTACTTCATTTCCACCACCCAGATTTATAAAAAAAATTCATGTACTTCTTATTCTTAAATAATGTTATAATTGGAATATGATATATCTTCATTATATATGAAGACACTTAAACCTCTAAAATATAAGTTAATAGTGGACAACTAATAAAGTATAAACATAATCAAATTATGATGTTTAGGAGGTGGAGCCCATACAAGGCTAGGCTCTCGTTTTTTTTGCTGCTATTGGCAGTCAAGGTTACATTCTCAATACAAGCGCTGTTATAACAACCTTCGTTTGGGCCCACTTTGCTTCTGGCTGACCACATGAATCTTCTGTCATGTGTGCTCAACCAGCTGCCATGGCAGCTACTGCATATATCCTGCATTGGTACTATTCAGGTTTTTAAACTCCAAAATTGTGAGCTAACTATGTATTAGACATTTGTTACAATAATAACGTGCTAACCAATACAGCATCTTTGTCCAGACAGCTGTGACAAAATGTTCGTTGTTTGGAAAACTTCCACCCCTGCTCTACTGTGCCAGAATTTGAATTTCCTGACTTTAGCTACAATCTTTATATAATCCATTTTTGTTATTTGATTATGAATAAACTATTCTGGGCATGTTTTCAATTCACTTGGATGTAGCAATCTTGCTAGCTCTTTTCTCCATTTTGTATATGTTACTCTTTCTAAATGGAATTCTTAACTCTCACCTCAACCTTTTACATGCATGATAGTACTGATTTTTTATATATGGTTCATCAAAAACTTTTTCTGGTTGGATTTTGTCAGCATTTGCTATTTTTATCATTAATAATAACAAAAATACTTTTTCAAGTTCTTCAAGGTTTTAAAAGAATGTTTTTATCATCAAAAGTAATTCTAAAGGATGGTTATGCTCTAAAGGACTAAATGTAAGGCAGAAAAATATGTGTTCGTCGTTATTTATAGTCCTAGATCTAATTTGGTAAACTCACCATTCATAAGGATGCTCTAAAACTAACATTGCTATTGAAGCCCATTCTAGAACATAATTCTAGAAATGGTCTGTTCTTAAAATAGGGACAATTTATAGAATGCTCTAGCTTCTAGAAGTTGAGAAATTTACTTACTTACTTGAAAGGGAAGGTGACAGAAAGTGACAGAGGAAGAAGAGGGAGGAAAAGAGCCAAAGCAAGCTGGGTAGCAAGCAAGCAGTGAGGAAAGATCTTCCATTTGCTGCTTTAAGACAGATAGATTTGTCTGCTGCCTCACTCTTCAAATTACCACAGTCCTGAGGGCTGGGTCATACTGGGAGCCCAAACAACACGCAGATCTCACATGTATGACAGGGACCAGGTAAGTTGACCATCATCCAGTGCCTTTCTGGACACTGCAGAAAACTACATCAGAAGCAGAGAAGCCTGCTTTTAACTCTATCATCACGCTAGCTGAGAAGTTTTTAATCTATTTATTTGTTTTAGTAAGATTAAAAAAAAAACCCACACCTCAGGTATTATTAAATTGCCAGATGCCCTGCAATATTTACTGCTTTTGTTGAGACCATTGTGCCAACGAGGTAGTGAAGTGGCTAAAATGGCCTAGATTGAGAGTGAGACATGATGTTGGTGATTCTGTGCCACAAGCCAATCTGCTTTTGCCCTTGTTCTGTTGAATCTGCTAAAAGTCTTGTTCAAAAAGACTGATTTTGCTTGAGAACATTGCCATTTAGAAAACTGAATCAATGTTCAAATTCATTTGGCACAAAGTAAAAAACAGATTTTAGGTTAAATTAGGAGAGTGGTATGTTTCTTTTTTTCTGTGGTAATTAATTATTTAAAATATGTATTTATTTATTGTATTATAATATGATACAGCTCCATAGGCTCCAGGATTTCCCTTCCCATCTCCCCAACTTCTGCTACCTCCTGTTTCCCCCATGCCATTACCATAGTATAGTCATTCACAATCAGTCACAAGTCCATCATTCTGTGATTTAAATATATCCTGACATTGTAGGCATGGACCATGACAGGGAATCCAGCATCTCATTGTCAAGATACATTCAACAGCTGCACTGGGAGCCCAGCTTCAGTTTGGAAGTAAAGATGCACACGGCATTGAATCTTCCCCTCTGTAAGTCATAGTCTGTACTACACAGTTACTATACATCTGTTTAAATGAAAAGCCACAAAACAAAATGAACAACAAACAGAAAAATATAGGATTTACAACATGAAGTTAAATAATATGCTACTGAATGACCAATGTGTTGCTGAAGAAACTAAAACGAAAATCAAAGACCTTCCTGAAGCAAACGCTGCTGCTGTGCGACCTACGAATCGGGGAGGAGATCAACAAGAACGACAAAAACTTCTGAATGAATGAAAATAAAAACAAATATATCAACCCCCCTTGTGATGTAGCAAGAAGAGTATTGAAAGGGCTATTGATCTCGTGTTTTGCATTAAGGTTGCTTTAAATCAGAGAGAACGTACTTTCTAATCATTTAGGGTCTATGAACTGCTAAGCTTTGAACATTGCCAAGCTTTTCCCTGTAAACAATTGTGTGCCAAGAACAATAACCACAAGTGCATTGTGGCAAGGCTCCTCTCTCCTTCACTCAATTGAAGATAAGTAATAAGATGGTTATCATCAAATTCCTCATCTTACTGTTCTTTTCCCTGTGAAGATTAATATGTGCATCTCAAAACCTGGATCCAAACAGTCTAAACTTGAGCAAAACCGTCTCAAACAATACCATGCTTTTATTCTACAACCTTGGAATTGTATCAAAATGGTTTGAAAGGCCAGCTTTCCCTTCTTATCTCCAAAGTAAAAATATTTGCATTTAAATGTTTTGATGTATTCTGCTGCTTTCTATGTCTTTTATCTTTCTATGGCATTACATGACAATATGTACCATGTGGCTTGGCCATACCAGCCTGTTTGATGGTGTTTGTTTGTACAGCTTCTTTTCTCCTTTCACTGCATCATCTTGGTTCCATAATTACCTTTTGTCCTTAAACTCACATTCAACTGTGAGTTAAAGTGTCATCTTATTTTTGTTCACTGTAATGTATTCTGGAAGCAGTTGCATTGGACACTGTATTGCACCTATTTTGTTGGGAGCATAGATATTCACGAGGACAAACTATTCCAGTAATCTCTTGCATGGGCATGGCTCTGCTTGACTGAGAGTATCAGTAATATCCCTGTTACACTTGCAGGCAGAATTGCTACATATCACATGAGTTCTGGGTATAGGTCAAATGGATACGAGTCTTAGACTGAAATAGCTAAATTGAACTCACCAAAGCTTGTCATACTATAATTTTGGAATTTCTATGTCTCAGATCATAGTATAATGTGGTACAATATTATCATTTAAATTTAAGTGATAACAGCTTTTCTGCTGTTTTGGAACACTGTCCTGATTCAAGAGGGTTACAGATGTTCAATACTACTCTAGGTGATCACTGGGAGATATATTTTGTTTGCTTAATAAGATAAAGCAAAAATATGCAGAGACTGACATCTATAATAAAATTCAACATATATATATGCTTAGCATATTTATATTTTCTGAACTGCATGTTACCTCAGTGAAGAATATAGTATTAAAATGTGAAGGTTGAGACCATTTAGCATTGTGCTTAAGATGTAAACATCCCACACCACTGGGCCTGGGTTTGATTCCTGTCTCCAGCTCTGGATTCCAGATTCCCACTAGAGCAGACTCTGTGAGGCAGTGGGGAGGACTTCGGCCAGCCGTAAAGTGGACAGGGATTGAGCTACGAACATGGTCAGGGATTCACTTCCTTTCCGTTGTAGCATTGGGAAACAAAGTAGCAAATGGAAGCTCCTTCTGTCTGTGTGATGCTTAAATGAAAAAAGAAAACTAAAAATGAAGGGTAATATAAGGTCTACTATATTGCACATTTCTGTAAGGGCAGGATTATGTCAGACTCATTTTGAGTATTTTAAGAATTTAGCATATTGTCCATCAGATTAAACCTAAAACCTAAACAAATGAATCAATGAATCAATGAATGAGATTTGTTTTACTTATAACCTATAACTTCTTTCCCATTTTCCTTTAAACTTCCTTTGTTTAGCTTCCTTTGTTCTACACAGAATTTTGGGGAGAAAGGGAGATATATGAGGTTTTTAAGAAAGTTCATAGGGAAAAATGTTAGAAATTTATTTTGTGCAAAAATTTTATGAAGCACATGTATAATTCTTCACAGTACACATTTTCCATGGACTTGTGGAAGACCCTGTGGATGTATCACAACAAAAGCTGGGTATAGTGCAATAGCCTAGTGGCTGAAGTCCTCACCTTGCATGCGCCAAAATCCCATATGGGCACCAGTCCATGACCTGGCTACTGTACTTCCCTTCCACCTCCCTTCTTGCGGTCTGGAAAAGCAGTAGAAGATGGCCCACAGCCTTGGCCCCTACTCCCACTTGGGAGACCCAGAAAAAGCTCCTGGCTCCTGGCTTCGGATTGGCTTAGCTCCAGCTGTTGTGGAGAGTGAACCAGTGAATGGAAGATCTTTCTCTGTCTCTCATTCTCTTTGTATCTGACTTTCCATTAAAAATAAATAAATCTTAAAAAAGATAGAATGGCTTCATTTATGAGAGATTAATATCAGCCATGCTGTGGCTCTGAAAACACTGAGAGCTCATACATTTAGAGAGGCTTTCTCTTTGTACATCTTTACTGAAGATGAGAATCAAGATTTTGCTGAAAATTAAAAATGTATCTGTGAAATCTCAAAGGAACACATGGAAGCTACAAATGTAATTAGCACTGTATTTTAACAAAACTTGAGACTGTTCTTCCCCGAGATACCGTGGAATATGAACTGCAGATGTGTTTACTCTGGCAAAGGACTTGAGATCAAAACAACGCCTATAAACAGACACTGAAAGAACCATTTGCATTCTAAAATCCTGTACTTCAAATCCCACATTACCAATGTGAGTAGGTGCTCCCCAAGTTGTATGTGGTTTATGTGGTTCAGATAAAATGCATCCAAATTGTTTCCTAAAAGAGTAGCTGTGTGAAAATTCATTGGCAGTGAAGATTGTCTACAAAGAAGCAAATTGATCATGATATAGTTTCTGATGCTGTATACATAGCACAGAGACACTCATTTTTCTATTTTGCCACCCCATAGCTTAAAAAGCATCTACCAGGACATGAAAAGGAACGTGCAAGAGCCGTCAGTGCTCCATGGGGAATAACACTGCATTCTCTCTCTGTTGCTCATACACATACATACACACATATGTGAAAGATTCCACAGGATCTAAACATTACAAAACATGCTTTCCACTTTTGTTTTCCTTCATTAGAAAATTTCAGATTATTAAACTGTGACATATTATCATTTTAATAATAGTAAACATGATCATTTGAATTGTTGTTCTTGGGGAAGAAATCCTATTTATCATCATTTATGATTTTCCCCTTAAATCAGGGTCAAATTTAAAATCAAGCAAATGAAAAAACACATAAATTATAACAGTGGCGTGTTAGGAACCATGTCCAATGCAAGCGGCTGGTCCTGACCCAAGGTCAGACTGCGTGTTTGGCCTCATCTCCTGAAAACTTTGCAGAGAAGGAAGAGAGACCAGCATTCCCACCCCTTAATTAGCCGGACATCATCATTTCAGCTTAAAGTTTCCCCATTGCTAAATTCTTATCATGTTTTTTATTCATAACTTTTATTTCAGGTAAAAAAAAACCCAAAATGATCCAAATGAAACAAAGGCAACTTCGAGTCATATTCAGCTAAAGAGCTGCTAATTTATGACCCGTGTTCAGAACAGTTTGATTCATTTATAGTGTTGTGTTTGAATTCACTTATATAAATTTCCCTGGGCACAGTGCTTCAAGAGAAGGCTTTTGCTCTGAAAAACAGTTAAATAATGCTCTCTGAGCTCAGACATAATGTAATCATATTTATTAAATATAAGTATTTATCATCAGATTAAAATATGTAATATAGTAACTAATGTCATTTTACTCCAGATATATTTATTATTAAGAGTGTAACATGTTTTTTCTTATTGAAATTTACATAGCTGTGGAAAACAATGCGTGCACACCCAACTGATGAATTTTAAGACAGGAAAATAATGTGTGTGAAAATAATAGATGTGTTTTCAAAACATTATTTAGCTGTGATGCCACAAGTTCTTTATTTTGTCTCATTTGCATTTGAAGAAAAAAGCCAGCCTGTGTAAACATGCCATTTTCAGGATTTAATGTAATATCTGATGAAATGTATTTAACTACTCTTTTGCATGAAGATTCTTCACTATCACTTTTTTCAAATGCATGAACCCTCTTCATCTTGTCCCCTTACCAAGAATCAGACAAACAAGAGTTTGTTGAAACACTTTGCCGTTCATTAAATGACTTACACAGATTTGTACAACAGAAAAACCATAAAATCTTTAATAGGTAACTAGCTGGTGGTGACAACTGCTACTCTGAAAGGTATGTGAAGTACTTTACAAAGTTCATGGAAAACACACTCTGAAAAAAGAAAAAGAGTGAGTGGATTTCAAATTATTTTGCATCAAAATAAACTTCCCTCTTCATTCCATTTTTTTTCCAAGAACTCTTTGAAGCACTCTTGCATTACATAATGTTTCTTTACCTAAATTGGCTTCCCTTTCTTCCAGACAAGTAAACTACTAACTCATCAGATTACTAATTTTCTCAGATACAAAGTCCTTCTTAACTCTCAGAGAAAACTGGTTTCTCCCATTTCTGGGAGATCCTACTGTGCATTTAAATTTGTAAATGTGTTATACCATTTCCTGGCCTAGAAAGGAATATTAGATTTCCATCACATATAATAATGTTTGGAACATCGGAGCTACTAAGTTAATGCTCGTCAAATGGAAAAATGATTAAGTAATCAAGAGGTGTAAATAAGCCCTCAAATCTCAGACTTTTAATTATTTCTTAATGTATTTTGAAATGTGAGGTCTGGAATATATTATTAAGTCAAAATGAGGATATGGAATTTCATCTAATATAAAACATAGGAATAAAACTATTAAATGAAGGTGTGGGGCCATATACCCACTCAAACTATGATACTGATCCTAAGCATCAGAAGAGCTCCTATTAGGAAATTTCAAAAATTTTATATAAAATGTAATTAATATATATTAACTTTTTTGTAAAATTTTACAAAATTCATGCATATTTTTCTTCATAATATGCATCTTCCATGAATTTGTTAAAAATCAGTCTTTCTATGAGCTAAGACATATTAAAATTTCAAGTCAAATTATTACTTTATTTACAAATTATGTAGACTCTACATGTGTATGTTATAAATCCCAAACACTAAAGGTAGCAGATACAGTTTTTGATAGAAAAATTCTCATTGATATACGTGTTGTGTCAGAGTATTTTAAATCAAGGTCAGGGACACTCACATCCTACAATGAAGTATTTGTGTTTGAGTAGTAGCTTGCCTCCTATGCCAGTTTCCTGCTAATGTACACCCTGGGATGCAGCAAATGATACCTTCTTTGTTCATTCATGATTTATTTAGGAAATAGTTAGGGATGAATATGTGTTTGAACTTGAAATGTTCTGGAAATGAAAAGGTGAACAAGACACAGGATTTTCAAATTAGTTATCTAGAGATATCAATATTTGAAGTCAAATATTCAGTCAGCTGAGGTATGTGCTAATAAGTCAATCTTGTGGTAGTGTAGGAATATATATATTTAGGCTGATATATTTATGCTTAATCAGAGAAGGTTTTCTGTGGGTGAAGAAATCTTAATGAAATTATAAAGGACATTAAGTGAACAACAGAGTAAAGGACATTCAAGATAAATAGGAAAGACGGTGGGAGTACTAAGCTGTGTGTTGACGTCAAAAATAGAACCCTTTTCTTTATGGAATTGCTCATTTAGTCAAGATTTTTTCTGAGCATCTAATATTGACCAGTGACTTAGTCGAGTGAATGAGATGATAAGATGCCTACTTTTGGAGAGTTTTCATGATGGGAAAAGGTGAGAGCAGTGATTAAACAAGAGGTGGAGAGATTACAAAGAAGAAAAATGTCAGGGAATTGAAAAGATAAGACATGTATTACAAATACTTGAAGGATAGAATGAGTAGACCTTTCAACTTGTTGGATCTGTAGCGGAGGGAGGAACAAATGTAAGCATCTCAGGATTTCTAAGACATAAGTACATTTTGTTGTTTTTGTTGTTGTCGTTAACTGAGCTGTGGCTTAAGGTCGATGAATCAGGACCTGTTGAGTTGTTGCATTTCAGACAATGCAGCCAACATGCAAGGGCCTATATGATTCAGACAGTCAGAGGAGAAACCATGGATAACATAGATGAGAGGACTCTGCAGTCAACAGTCCTTCCATTATTTCAAACATACAACACTAGATTCTATTGTATTAAAATATATTATTGAAGAATGGAGAATGTCTTAACTACATTAAACAAATGCAAAATGTATAGTTAAACACTTATGAAGCATTCTAAACAAAGTATTTTCATATTGCTTCTAGGGAGAAATTGATAACAAAATTAAACAAAAGAGAACAGAAGTGACCTTATATAAGAACCAAAATCATGCATATTTTGGAAATTTTGAAATTTTGAATATTCTGAAAATTTTGAATATGTAAATTCAGATCCAAATTTCAATGATCCTAAAAAGATTTTTTCTGTTTTACAGGCATATTGCCCAATTGTGCTATCATTTCTCCCCTTTAGAATAAAGAAATTCTTTTTTGTAAAGATTTATTTTTATTTTTATTGGAAAATCAAGTATACAGGAAATAGGAGAGACAGAGAAGATATTTTGTCTGTTGAGCCTAGAGCCTCCTCTGGGTCTCCCATGTAGGTGCAGGATCCCAAGACTTTGCACTGTTCTCACCTGCTTTTCCAGGCCACAGGCAGAGAGCTGGACAGGATTAGAACCAGTGCCCATATAGGATCCTGGGTGCATTCAAGGCAAGGACTTTACCGACTAGGCTACTGTGCCGGGCCCAGAATTTAGAATTACTTACATCCCATAATGACTCTCAAGAATTAGCTTCTGTACCAGAGTCCTGATTACAGTATCTTTTGGATATGAACAAATATTTAGCATTTATAGTTTCAGAAAGCTCTTGAATTTCCCTTTTTATCTCAAATTCTTGCATAGTCAGGTTACCCTTAGTAGGCACTCCACTCACTATTTTTACAGAATGTATACAAAAGAAGATCCACATTTATCACCAAGTCTTTAGGCATTCGAATCTGAAGCTCTATGACACAGGCGGATGTTGTCATGCCATCTGTATACCAAAATGCAAATCTATGCACATGCACGCGAATACACACACACACACACAAACACAGGACCAAATGTGTAATATACATATCTCCTGCCTGTCTACTTTGCTGCTTTTGATTTGTGTTGGAATAAGTGATTGAGCACAGCGAAAGGTGGAAAAAAAAGTTGCACACATAATCCACTTTTGATTCATATCATCAGTACTAAAAGGTCAGATGATATCAAATTACTTAATTTATGCTTTAAAAACTTGTTAATTATAAAGAAATAAAAAATTTACAGAAAAATATTATGTAGCAAAAATGCTTCAAATGGTACAATACTAACTTTTGTTCTACTTTGGCAATTGTAAATATTTTGAAAAGATGCCTAAGAAAAGAAAAAGCCATCTTGATTTAAAAATGCTTTGAATAATATGAAGCTATGCGTAAAATCAGGAAATTCTAACAAGCAGTTCAGTTATATCTAGAAGCTTTTCTTTACTTAGGAGGAGATTGTCAAGTAATCACAATGCCACAAGCGTTATTTAGTCATCTCAATACATGAATCTTAATTTGAAATTGAAACAAGGTGATGAAAGCAAGACAATGGAAAATGTGATGAAATTTTATTTCTAAGTTAAGTTAGTTATTCAAAATATTTATAACAGGTGAATAAATAAGCCTGTAAGAAAGACCTATTCAGTGACATGTTTTACTAGGACAGTTTGTTTCCTGTTAGTCTCATTTTAAACTATTTCCCATGCCTACTTACATCTACAAGCTTGCTTTATGTTTGATTTTTACATTGTATATTTTTGATTGACTGAACATATTGAAAGTTCTATTTTAACATTCTCTACGGTGTATGTGTCAACATGTTATTCTAAGTTCTATGTATGGCTAACTGATTAGAACTATTCAAAGGCAATATTTTAGTACTATAAAAAAAACAGCAGGGAGGAGGAAGAGTTATTAAACCTCACACTCACTTGACTTAAAATCTATAGCCCCCGTGGAAGAACATGAAATCATGGAAAGTAAACTAACCTCCGCAGTGTTTTTCTTAACATATTGCCTGCACCTGTATATAATTGTAATTTCCCAAAGCATTACTAAGTAGGCCAAAGGTTATAGAGTTACTTCACACAGAATAGCCCTTTAAACCCATAGTATGAGTGTCTCATTTTAAGCACACAATCTGTGCCTAAAATTAGCAATGCAAGGAATGTTATCTGTCCCGTCATGGTCATGTCTTGTTTGATACCCGGAGGCACAAAAGAAGTTTTGACCATGGGACCATTCAAGGAACCTGTGTAATAAAGCAGGAAGCAGGGCCAAGGAGACATATCAAAGCTCTATATTTTTTCTTAGCTCTGTAGAACGTTTGTGAAATTCATCCTTAGGGAGAGGATACAGGAAATTGGGTAATATTTTGTAAAGGCCATTAAAACCTGGTGTCTCTCCATAACATAACATATCTGTAAGGCCTAGAATTCCAAGTAGTCAGCTAATGTAAACTTAACATACTGGATTAATAAACATGTAGGTATTTTAAAAATATCATTATTTATAATAGTTTACACTTAGGATATTAACATTAAAAATATAGCTGCATGAAATAGTAAAAAAGACAAAGTAAAAGAAAAGTGAGAAAAAATAACCAGGGGATGGTAATATGTGCCAATTCCATCTGCATTACTTGAAGACTGTTTTAACAAGTCTATTGAATGCCAGCTATTTATAAACTTGTAATGCATTAATACTTTTTAGCATAAAGCCAGGGCCCTAAATTATAAGCAAAACAGACAAGGATGAAGCAGTTTAATCAATAAACACAAAGCCCCAAAGTAAATATCATATACACTCTCATAGTCCATGAAAGTATTAGATGTCCAGTAACATTTTTTCTGAGAACTTGGCATCTAGCTGAAAAAGAGCGCACATTTTTAATGGATGATGGATCGGCCAATCTCACACTTCACATGAAAACTCTGCAGAAATTCCTTTTATGCTTTGTATATATTCTTGACCACAGTTACCAAATTTATGTACTTTGTTCATATTTTAATAGAATTTTGATGGAAATGTAGTTACAGTGAATTTGACTAAAAATGCCTTGTGAATAAAATGTCACATAGAGGCAGATTAAAATCAAGTTCAAAAATAAAGATCCAGAAACTTATTTCTATTCAAGATTAAAAATCCACTGAATGATTTTGCACACAGTTGGATGGGAGCTTTTGTCAGCATTATAAAAACCTCAAAATGCATGAAGAATCAATGTATGTATATACATGAACATACACAGCATGAAGATAGGGTAATTGGAGTAATAACAGCAAAACCATAACCATTACTCAACAAAAGTAGTAACAATTTACTTTCTTTTTTACAAATTCCAGATAAACATACATGTTTAATTATATGGGATATCAGTTTTTTTTGAAATCCACATAACTTATAGATGAGCACCAATCATTTCTTATTCTGATATATATATATGTATATATATAGTTAAATTACAATGAGACTGAGACACAAATTGTTTTTTCAAACATTTCATCATTATCTTTTCTGTGCAAGTGGTAACATCATATTCAATATATGTTCTTTTGCATGCCAATTTTGCAAAACTTTTCAGGATGCAATGTGCCACTTCTTCCTATAAAGATTTTGGGATTATGCCATCATGAAATGGTAATACTAAACTCTGCAGGATGTTGAAGAGGACACACAATATGTCAATTCAACATCTGAAGTAAATTATATATGCAAAATCTCAAGGTTTGGAAATATTTTGGGTTCATGCAGTTTTTCTCTTCATTGTGCACTGTCCTGTTTCTAGAAAGACATTTAATCTGGAGGCATAACCGATCAATCTCTGCTTCAGCTCTCGCCTGCGTTACAAGTTAAGTTCATGTCACCGATGGCACAGAAACTGTGGTCCCAAGTCATTTCCAGACATGCATACTCTGTAGTTCTTTCATTTTTTATACTGTATATTCTTGTGTTAACAAAGATATTGAAAAGTGATATGATAAGCATACCAAAAGAACAAACTAAAATTTTGTATTTCCATTTGCAAGTCTGTTTTGCAGGTCATAGGTAAGTTAGAAACATTGACTAAATTTCTCCCATACATCAGAAATTCTTTTTCACTAAACATTATGAGGGTGATTCTGCTTTAATTGCATATGAACATATCTCCTTCCAGCATTTATACCCAATAATGCTGTTCATTGTCTTACTTTAAATATTTTAGTGTTCTGTAACTTATCAGCTATCAATATTTCATTCTTGCCTTACTTTACTTGTTCTTGCTGGATCACAATAAAAAGAGAAAATAAATTAGACATGTAAATATTTTACATGGATATGACTGCTTCAATTTGGTTAATATGAAGTGTAATTCCCATGAGAAAAAATTTTTTCAGTTGTATTTTTCTCTTCTGAAACATAGTTGGACTTTCAAAATTTATTTTTCTTAAGGGAAATAGAGAAATAGGAAAGAGAGAGAAAAGAAAAAAAACAAGAGTCACTCTACAAATCACTAATTCATTCCCTAAAAATATGCAGTAGCAGGGCAATATCAGACCAAATCCAGGAGCACGGAGCACCATCTAGACCTTCTGTGCCAAAGTAAGTATCTAGCAACTTTCTAGTGTGCTCATTAGTAGGAAATTAGAATCAGGAGGAAAGTCAGTACTTGAAATCAGGGATTCCAAAGTGTGTTGCAGGCATATCAAATAGGAGCACTTATCTATTATATCAAGTGCTATCCCGTGTTTTATTACAAAGATATGATTTATATATGCATATATAGTTTATGCATATGTATATTTATTTAAGTTATATTCAGATGAACATATGAGAATGCACCAATCCTTTAAAGTGAAAACAATACTTTCTCTTCTTTGCCTATTGTATGGGGTATATGAAAGAAGAAAGATGATAAAACTTAATTTTAGTAATTTACTTAAATATTCAGCTAGATCCACAAGTAGATGGTAGATCAATTAGGTTTATACTGTGGCTTTAACTCTTTCCCATAGGAAGTAAAAATCCTACTCAATTTTCACACTTTTTTACTCAATAATAATAGAAAAAATATACCACACCATTTCCTTTTTCCTGGTGAAACATTTAAAAATATTGAAAGTACATTCCCCTGATACTTATAATTTACTATTATTACTCCACTTCTAAGACTAAGGAAATCCTTTCAACTGACCTCATTTTTATTCTTTTCTAAATGACCAAGCTTCACAGAATATCATAAATTCTCTGAAGTTGAAAGATTTTCAAATTTAAGGCCTATGCCAAAGTTGTAATGACTAAACCTACCAACCAACCAACCAATGAACATTACAATTCTACATTTAGCATCCTGACTTCAGAATATTTCAAACTCATGATTTCTTTTGATGTGTATATGTGTGCTGGGTTTTCTTAATTGAAAGGTTGAATACAGTTTGCTCTGCTATAATCTTGAAGAAAATCTGGAAATGTTTGGATCCAAGGAGGCCGGATGAAAAACCCTCTTGAACAATGAATGTTTCCTTAATACTCCAAACCCCTGTTATTGGAACAGCCTCCTTAAGCATTCCACAGCTGTCCAGTTAAACACCCTTTAACCCTTTGGGCCAGTATCTATTACAATTGTTAACATCAAGTATTTTATTTCTCCTCACCTACTATTGTTTTTTTATATCTTTATATTTTTTTCCAATTTCTACTCATTTCAGATAGCACTCGAAGTATGTAACACACAAATGAAAACAATGTGTGCTCCTCTCATTTATGCATTCTTTGCTCCAGGGGAATTGCATTTTTTTTTTGGCCTTTTTGCTATTTGTAAGTGATATCAAATTTTGTGGACATTTAATGCTCTTATAGAATAACAAACATTTGCATGAAATGAAAACTGGCACTCCCTGACTCTCAGGCTGTTTTGTTCACATGTAAAAGGCAATGAATATCTCAGGAGAAGGAATCAGAATTATCTTTAATCGAGACCCATGTCTCTCCTTTGGTGGAAGCGCAAAGATACATTAAAATACCCTTTCTTGTTGAGATTAGGGCTAAATAAATTACTGTATTTGGTGGCACATTATTTGTTTCAATTTCAAGACTGTACCATCAGATAAACTAAATGTGTTTTTTTTTAAACAATAAAAGTTTGTTTTGAGAATTGAATCAGTTGTGGGAAAGTAACCTAAACCTTTAATTAACATGCTATCTTCAGTTTTCATGATGTGAAACATTTCCCCACTTTTCACTGTCTTAGGCTTGACATTCAGGCACACCACGGTAGTCCTTCCCATCTAGAGAAACCTAAGCGTGGATTTGATCTGTGTGTTAAGCTGTTGATGTACATAATGCTCAACAGCTGAGCTATCTGATTTGCCTTTTGGTCTCTATGTTAATTCTCTTGGTTAAAATAACATACATTTTATGGGGTTCAGAAATAACATCAAGAGAGAACTATTGTGACTCCAGGAAGACTTCGAGTCATTTTTGAACCTTGCTTTTACAGCATGCTAACCAAATAACATTCTGTCAGATTGCAAATGTGTCCTATTACCGAAGAGTATTGTAATTAATTAATAGGGTATCATTTACATAGGCTGTGATATGATTTCTTCTATACCTATGAACAAGAAGAGTTGCGGTTTGAAAGCTAAAGGGTGTCTCTGAAGGCACATATTAACAATAGAGCCAAAGTAATTTGCCACTAAAATTGTAATGGAATGCCTATTCATGATATATTTTTTTCCATTTTCCTCATTTAACCATTTGGCTCCCTTAGGCTCATGGTTTTGTGAGAATACATGCATTGCTTTGAAATCAGTCCCTAAAATTCCAAAGTCCATCTCTTCTACTTTCTCTATATTGAGTCTGTTTCATTTCAATAGTATTTTCTTACTATGGATTTTCTCCTTATCCGATTTATTTCTGGTAAATCTTGATGTGTTTTCTCATTGTGACCTCTTGACGTCTCTCTGTGCCATGAACTCACTCGTTCATTTATATCTGTATGCAATTTTATCTTATCATTTACTAACACCAACCCTATGCAAAGAACAACTGCACCTGTAACTGTCTTTCACAGGGTGCTTAACTTTCTACATTCTTTGTTTCTTGGGATTAGGAAGTAGGCTAAATCTTCTTTTTGCTCCTTGCTTCTAGTCATTTTCTGTTATTGGAAGATATGTTTCTAGTCTGAAATCACATCCCACCAACCTATAACACATTATTTCTGTGATGTTATCTGGTCTCTCCTGATCACTCACCAAGGTAATGAACGAGGTAAACAATCACCAAGGTAACTACTTTGTTGTTGTTGTTATGGTTACCCAATCACATGCCTTTATCCTGGATGCTTCAAAATCTGTGTGGATAATCTGCCTACTACTCTGGGCCTAAGTTTTCTAATGCTTTGAGTGTAAAACTGTATTGAACATCTACAACTGATTTAAGTTTTTTTCATCTGATTGCAAAATGTTCAGTATATGGTTTTGTTATGCCATATTCAAACTACAGAAATGAACACTAAAGCTCTAATTGCTCTGAACTGTCAAGTCACTTGGTTTTAGAACGTGAATGAATCACAACTGGCAATGAGTTTTCTTCTTTTATTGCTTTCCTTTGCGTGCACTACCAGACACTTTCATCATGTTGCCACCTGCTTCTGTGCACAATCATAGTTTATTGAACTTTTTACAAGTTATGTCATATTAAATTCAGCCCCAACTTCTACCTCCCTCTCCACATCTTGTCTAGATATTTCTAGTTTCCATATTCTTTTCTAACTACAGTAGATATTTCCCTTTATCTTAGCGTGACAACCTGCCGATTTTGACATCAATATCTAATGTAAATGTGATCCCTTTGATATATTTTCTCTGGTACTTAATTTTTTGTGCCTCTCCAATAAAATCCTGAAAAAATTATCTATTTTAAGTGAAAAGTCAAATTTACAGAGAGAAGCAGAGGCAGAGAGAAAGATCTTTCTGCTGGTTTATTCTCCAAATAGCCCCACTAACTGGAGCTGAGCCAATCTGAAGACAGGAGCCTCTTCAAGGTCTCCTGCGCAAGTGCAGGGTTCGAATATTTGGGGCTTCTTCTACTGCCTTCCCAGGCCATTAATCAGAAGCTGGTTGGGAAGTAGAATAACCAGGACATGAATTGACATCCGTATGGGATTCTGGAGCACACAAGTCAAGGATTTAAGCCATTAGGCTACCACGCCGGTCACAAAATTTTACAAAATTTATCCAACATAGTAATTTCTCTGGCTATATACTTTTTACACTGTTCCATCTCTATAATCCCCCAAGGAAGTGTAAGACCTCAAAAATTTGTGCTGTTACTACCACTATATCTTCAGTGCCTATCACAGTTCAGGATTTCTTATATGCTGAAAATATGTTACTTCTATATACATGCTTGTAAATTTGTTTCACTTTGGACTATGGTAAAATCCCAGAAACATTGCTTACTTGGAAATTGACTAGCCTCTACAAAGTTATACAAATTCCTGTAATGTATCATGCAACTGACAGCGCATTTTCCACACAAAATCAAGAAATCTGATCACTTTTATCAACAATCTGGAAGAGAGAAAAGATACTTAATTGGCAAAGACAATAATTGGTGATGGAGTGCTGATGTTCTTGTATTACGAACTGGATAAATAATACATTGTGATATTTTTAAATGAAATTCAAAATTTACATGCATACATACTTATATACATACACATATGTGTGTATACACACATACATATGCATATATACATATGTCTACATACACATATATTTTGTGTTTAATTGTAAGGTTTCATGCATAGTCCTAGCATCACAATGCTAAGATAACATTTAACACTTGAAGAGAAGGAACATTATTCATATTTATTCAGTGTGGTAACCTGCTGTCCATCAAGAAGTGAGCTATACTTTTAAATTGTATTTAATTGGCCTTATCCTGAACAAGTTTTGGGGTCATAGGAAGCAAAAGTGACATAGATTTCCAATTGAATTAGATTTATCTTGTTTTAAGGAATTTGAGTAACTGGTTTAGGTCAAATTTCCAATTGCAGTTAATACAGGTGACTAGAGTCAGATTCCTCTGTTCTAGAGATCATTTACTCTCAATTGGTGCTCAGAAACTAGTGCTAACTGCTAGGGTCTCTGATTTCGAATCAAAGCCATATTTGCACTACAATTTGTTTTGTTTTTTAGTTATCACTGCCCATCTGTTTGGGCACTCTAAAGTGTTATTGTGAATGGCAAGGCAGTATATATTCATTCAGATGTGTTCAATCTTGCAAAAAGTGGAATTTTAAGCTATAAATTTCCAACAGGATATTTGAAAATGTCGTTACCATAGTCTTGAAGACAAATTTAGTTCTTCAGATTTATAAAATCTCAAAGTCTAATTCTCAGTTATGTATTTAATATGTCACTTTTGAATTATCTATTTTCAATAAAAAATAATGGAAGATTTGGTTGGCATTCAGATGAAACTCTCCAATTTACTTTTCTCTGAAAAAGTAAGCAGATAGCCTAATTACACATTCTGGGGGGAACTGCATAAAGTATAAACACTCCAAATAAACTGTTGGAAATGTTCACTTGAACTCAATTTCCTTTTAAGCAGTCTAGTTTAGGCCAGTGTTCTTCAATGGGTCATTTGTTATGTCAACCCGCTATAGAGTACATCAAACGCCCTTGTCACTAATTGATTACGTTTCTCTACCACCATGCTTCACAGTGCTATAGGGAGAATTACATAACTGTTTGACTTTTGCAAATCTGTGAGTTTAAGTAAACACAATTCTTTGTTATTGTGATCTCTAATGCGCATATGCACAGTAAGTATCATGGTGTGTAACTAGATCTTGCTACATTGTCTCTCTGACTTGTGACTCACAAAATTCCCTCTTTTGTGGCAACTGGACTTCTGGGGAACAGCTGCTGATCTCACACTGAAATTAAAAACATTTGAGTTGTTTTGATTTATGTTAGCTCCCATGGGAAGATTGAAATGAAAAATGAATGCTTCATGTAAATAAAATACCATTTCCCCAAGATGTATAATGTAAATGTTCTAAATATTCTGACATATTTCCTTTATTCAACTCTGGTGAGATTCTGTTACTATTATTTTGTTTCACGGCAAAGCAAAGAACACTATTCTATGCAGTCTACTGTCTGAACATTGTTTCATTCAATGGTATTCCGAAAGTACAATTTTATTATGTTGTGTTTGAAATTAAAACCTATGTATTATAATAGAGGTTGCAAGAGAGTGTTGTTTGCAATGGAAATCATTACAGTTGCACACAATTTGGAAAAACTTAAGATAATGTGCCTTTATTTTCTATATTTTGTATAAATTTTCTCTAAGAAGGCAGCCTTAAGTCTTAAACTTTAGTGCTTCACTGTATATGAACATGCTTTGAAAACAGAGAAATATTGTTCTCATACTGATACTTTTAAAAAATTCTATTTAACAACATAGACTTCTGACATGTGGAATATTTAACTATATTTTAAATGTTAGTTTACTTGGTACACCTCTTTTTGAAAGGGGGCAGTCCTTTCATGGTTCCAATTCTCTTAGGACCTTGTGAAAACAGATCATCAGGAGTAACTTATAACCACTCCAGCTGGCATGATTGATTGGCAACACACAAACAAAAGGCCTTTGGGTTTAAAGGTACATCCCTCCTCTGCTTCCTAGCTATTGGAAACCCCCTCATTCCATTTTTTCATTCTTTTTTTAAAAAAGGGTCTCTGACTCTCATGAAATTGAGAAGGATCAAGCAATTCCAGATGATAATATGCCTCCCTTCAGGAAGCAGGGTTCACAAGCCAGAATTTCTCAGTCTTGCTTTCTGCCTATTTCTGTATTTTCTGGTCCCTTTACAGAAGACTGAATCATCGTTGAACTACTGCTTTAATGTGAGAGTAGTTTCTTTGTCTTCTGTTGGGGTATTTTCAAACAGAATGCCAGCTTTTCCTTAAGTGTTTGCATTATAGTTTTAATGAAATCATTTGTCAATAAGTTGTTTTGGCATGGAAACTAAATGCTGTAAATAACTAAAAATTAATTCATACTAACTATAAGGGCATATTCATTAAAACAGATATTCAGCTACTTTTCAATAAGCAGAAAAATAGTTTGTCTTTTTTTTACATGTTATTAAGTTCCACTAAATGAATAATCAATGATGGATTTCATTTTTAAATTTCCAGGAAAATCTTTTTTTGTAGGAAACTACAATATAAACTTGCTTACTACCAAAATATCTGACAGGACCATTTTAGTCATATTTACCATTGTGAAAATCTAACGGTATAGGACATGAAGAGTTCCTGTGACTTCACGTTACTGAGACGAGTTCAGCATTTACATTAATCAGATTTAAGAAATAGACACGTACAAAGAAGCTGAAAACTTTAGGCGCAACTGAATTTTTTGTGTGTTCTAACAGCACCAAAATATTTGAGAAAACACAACTTTATTTTTTCATCATTAAATGTATACTATAGCATAAGCTGACTTTGTTGAGACAAATCTTCCTGAATTCAAATAATTTATTAAGATAAAAATTTCAAGGAGGGACCATGAACTTTGAAATACAGAAATCTGAAATGAAATATTAACTACAGTATAATGACCAGTGACTTTCTTAACTCATTCAAGTTTTGATTCTTCACCTGGAAAAGATATTAATATTTGACATACAGGAAATGATGAAGATACATAAAGCATTGGGCTGAGTTCCTGACACACGGAGAAGGTGAATAACATTATTTTTTAAAATAAATCTTTCATGTAACTACATATGCTCTCCCAAAATGTAAATCATTTTTAAATTGGCATTACTACCAGCCTCCCTTGAATAGATTTGAACATAAAACAATTGAAAATTTCAAGAGGTTGGCAATGAATATACCCATTTTTATTACAAGTAGAATAATTGAGATGAAAAGATTTTCTAAATAGAATTTATAAGAAGTCATTTGTTATAACATGTTTACATGAAATGTTGTCAATTCAATGAATCCATTAAAAAGGTTACGCACAGTTTACAACTGAAAATTAAAATATTGGGGTGCAGCTGACCAAGGACTGATAATTAGAATTTTTTTAAAATATAAACTCAAAAAATTAAAAATTGAAGAAATGAAATTATTGAATCCCAAAGATATATCCAATAATCAGAAAGACATTAAAAGCTTCAAATTACTGATTATGTAAAAAAGAAAATAAAATCATGCTAATATGCCTAAGAGTTAAATGAGGATTATTTTTACAATGAAACAAATGTCCGACAAAGGGTAGGTAATTGTGCTGTTAAGTATGACCAAGTGTACAAATTTTCAATTCATAAACTGTAACACCGTAGCTCTCATGAAAAGATCTATGCATATCCTATCCTTCAAGAAGCCCTTACGCCAAGGAATAGCCCTTATTTGTAATAAATTAAAATTTTAGGTTTAATGATACATACCAATCCAGAGTTTTTCACCCTCTGTAGTTTTTCTTAATTGATGAACTAATATTTGCCCTAAGCTTCCTTCATTAGTTCACCAACAATTACATTGCAACAGGTGGACATATCTAATAAACAACAACAACAACAACAATAATAATAATAGAGGATCATTCCCATATATATAAATATACTTCAAAGAAACAATAAAAGACATGGGAGGTATTTTCCACAAAGGCTAGGAGTCACACTTCAATGATTAAATGTGCTGCATTTACAGAAAATAAGTAATAGGTGATACTGGGTTTGGGAATTGGCACTAGAAGCAAACTTTCAGATGAAAAAATGATTTCTGACTTTATAAAGCTAATATAATAAAATCTAATGCACAATCATGGTATTTTAGTGCATTTACATCAATGCATTCTCTTTGGCCCAGTTCAACCCACTCCCCCACCAGTTACAATATTGCCTTTGTATAAACTGCATTCCACAAGACTCCAATCAGGAGATAAGTAAAATGGTTAATGAGAACAGATACACCATACAGGATTTATTTTGAGCCAAAGTAAAATGAAGGGGCCAGACAAAATTCCAGGAACTGAATGTTAGTACAGGAACTCTACACGCCATACACATGTCTGAGTAATCTAATCAGCCTCGGCTCTCCTTGGCATACAGGACTCCGGTTCCTTCTGGACGTTTACACATTCACACTGCTCGCCACCTGATAGGGGTTCGTTAAATCAAAATAACGCGATGAGAGCCGAGAAGGACATTGTCTCAACCTACACTCCTCTTTTGAGCATGGCTTTGAAAGAAGTCAAGATTACTTTGAATATCAGACTACAGCATTTATTTCTGCTTGATTCAGGATACCTCTTAGAAATACGTATCTCATAAGTGTATTATTTTAAACATTTCTTTGACTAAGCTGAACCCTCTAAATTAAACCTTCTAAATTGAACATTTGGGGCATTATGATTTTATGCTTTCTCTGCAGAATTAGCCATTTTTAGTGAAATTGTGATCAATTATTTCAGTCAGTTTTGCCATTCTTATTTTCAAGTATTATGTATTTATACAATAAAAAACATTTCAAAATTAGCAATTTTGCAAGAAACTACAGATTTTTCCTAGTTTATTATTTAATAGATATACTAAGCACTATGTAATCTGATATAACAGAAGTTTAGAGACAAGAATTTTATCTTTCATATCAGCCTTCACTGCGTCAATTTCCATATGAAAAAAATGACAGGGTGGGAACTCTACACCTAAATCCTACTGTGAGATACAGGCCATTTGCTTACTTTATATGAAGAAAGTAATTTAAAATATATTATAAAAGTAAAGAAAATTTAGCAGGGGTAAATAACTGGTGTTGAATTTGATTTTCATTCTACCTTGATATGAACTGAAGACAAAGTTTGAACTCAAGAAAGTGTTTTCACACAACATTACAAAGAGTGTAATCAGTTTTATTGCCTGAATATGAACAAAGCAATTCAAGAAATCATATAATTTGGCTTAATTCTGAAAGGACAGGGACAGGAAAATAATGCTTCTGTCACACGTTCTTACGAGATCTTCAGAAGTCTTCTAAAATGATGGTATACAGAAATTTCTTTTTAGCCCTCATATTCCTAAGTCTCCTTTGTGAAAATCCCCCTTTTTCTTCAACAAGACAGTGAAGTTTTAGGGTAAATACCTTTCATATTATAATGGATTAAATAGAAGCAAGGGATTATTAGTTAATAAAACAAAATAAGTCTAATTTTTCTGTAGTAATTTTATTCTATTATCCTGAGATTGTCATAATACCAAATAAATAAGTAGCTGAGTAATTGTACAAATTATGGAATATATTTAATTTAGGATGAGTGTTAAAAATATGCATATGTGTAGATCACAGAAAAATGGCATGATTCTATCCACAACCATGCCTTTCATCATACAAACACAAACCAGAGGCAGGTGTTGGGAACAAAAGTTAAGACACCACTCGGTGTGCTTGTACTCCAGTTGGGAATGCCTGGGATCAAGTCACAGCTCTGTTGCTGATTCCAGTTCCCAACTGATGGCTGCAGATGATGGCTTACGTAATTCAGTCCCTCTCCAGGTGACAGATCCCAAAGGAGTTTTAAATTTCTCAGTTCCCCACTTGAGCCTGGTTGAACCCTGTGTTTTGGGTCATTAAAGAGTTGAACCAGAAAACGGGAGATCTCCTCTCTCTCTGCTCTTCTTTCTCTTTCAAATGAATAACATTAAAATATTAAGAATTCTGTTATATTAGAAAAAATTGAACATATTCAGAATACATATTTCTGTAATGATTAAGTTGCTACTTAGGATATCCATATCTGCGTGCCTGCTTTACATCCTGATTACTCCACTGTCAGTCTAGGCTCCAGTGAATATGAACTCTGTGTGACTGCAGTGTGACGATGCTTATGGAGTTGGGTCTCTGAAACCCATGTAGAAGACCCAAACGGAAGTCTGGGATTATGAGTTCAGCATGAGTCAGTCTTGGCTGGTATGGAAATCTGGGTATTTGGAGAATCTCTTTTCATTGCTGAACCACAGAATTTCTTTGTATGAATACAGCTTATTTAATCCATTAACATGTTGATGTACTCCTATAATTGCATTGTTCCTATGTTTTAGTTGTTATCATTAGAGCTGTTTTGAGTATCAGTGGATATTTCTATATGGACACATCCTTTAAATTATCTTGAGTAGATACCTAAGTGAGAAATTACTAGCTTATACTGTAATGCAAATTCCATTCATGAAAACTGCCAAACTATTAAAGTTACCCTCCCATTCTAAGTATATGAAAGCTCTTTTTCATACACATTTTAACCAATATCTATGATGGAGCATTTTTTACATTTAGTTTATTAGGCATAATCTGTTAAGTTTTTTTCAAAGTTTTTTTTTAAGATTTATTTATTTTTATTGGAAAGTCAGATATACAGAGAGAAGGAGAGACAGAGAGGAAGATCTTGCCTCCAATGATTCACTCCCCAAATGACTGCAACGTCTGATGCTGTGCCGATCCAAAGCCAGGAGCCCAGACCTTCTTCCAGGTCTCCCACAAGGGTTCAGGGTTCCAAGGCTTTGGGCTGGTCTCGACTGCTTTCCCAGGCCACAAGCAGGGAGCTGGATGGTAAGTGGAGCTGCTGGGTTTAGAACCGGCGCCCATATGGGCTCCTGTGCATTGAAGGCAAGGACTTTAGCCACTAAGGCCATAGTGGCAGGCCCCAAAGTTTTCTTTTTTTTTTTTTTTTTATATTATTATTGTTGCTTACATTGTATTATGTAGTACAGCTCCATAGGCGCTGGGGATTCCCCCCACCCCTCCCACACCCCTCCCCCCATGGTGGATTCCTCCACCTTGTTGCATAACCATAGATCAAGTTCAGTTGAGATTCATTGCTTGCAAACACATGCCTAGCATAAAGTTCCGTGTCCTATTGTCCAGATAAGTTCAGTGGCCTCTTGGGGAGACCTTCTATGGTCTGAAGATAGGTCTAACAGAGTAAAGATCCGGTCAGTTAAAAGCCCCAACAAGGCCTCAGTATCATTATACAACATTATGGAATTAATTGACATAGTATTGGGTAAACAATATGTTAAAAAATAATGCAAGTTCCATTCTTCGAGACATCTGGGTTGAGACAGTATCGATGACAGGTTCAAAAAATAACAAACAACCAAACAAAAATTACACGTTAAATCAAGGCAAACATGTGGTATCTAATCTTTTGGGATTCACTCATTTCCCTTAGCATTATAGTTTCCAGTTGTGCCCATTTAGCCACAAAGAACTGCATTTTGTTTTTTTTAATAGCTGAGTAGTATTCCATGGAGTAGATGAACCAAAGCTTTCTTATCCAATCTTCTGCTGATGGGCATTTTGGTTGCTTCCATGTTTTTGCAATTACTGATTGTGCTGCAATGACATAGGGATGCATGTTGGTTTGTCGTAAAACAGGTGTTTTGGATATATTCCTAGGAGTGCTATTGCTGGGTCATATGGTATGCAGATTTTGAGTTGTTTGAGTGTTCTCCAGACTGATTTCCATAGAGGCTGTACCAATTTGCAGCTCCACCAGCAGTGGAGTAGGGTTCCCTTTTCCCCGCATACTCGCCAGCAGGCGTCGTTGGTGTTCTTGTTTATGTGGGCCAATCTTGCTGGTGTTAGGTGGTACCTCATCGATGTTTTAATTTGGATTTCCCTTATTGCTAGGGAGCTGGAACATTTTTTCATATGTTTGTTTGCCATTTGGATTTGTTCCTTTGTGAAATGTTTGCCCATTTCCCGTGCCCATTTCTTGAGTGGCTTGTTCGTTTTGGTTTTTTGGTTGTTTTGAAGTTCTTTGTATATCCTGGAAATTAGCCCCCTATCGCCTATATCGTGTGCAAAGATCTTCTCCCACTCTGTGGGTTGCTTTTTTACTTTGTTGATTGTTTCCCTTGCTGTACAGAAGCTTCTTAGTTTGATGAGGTCCCATTTGTTTATTCTGTTCTCAACTGCTATTGCTTTTGGTGTCCTTCTTAGAAAGTTGGGACCTACTCCTAGGTCTTGCAGGGTATTTCCTACATTTTCTTGCAAGAGTTTGAAGGTTTCTGGATGTAGGTTTAGGTCTTTTATCCATGTAGATTGGATCTTGGTGTATGGTGATAGATGTGGGTCTATCTTTTTGTTTCTACAGGCTATCAGCCAGTTGTCCCAACAACATTTACTAAAGAGGCCTTCCCACTTGCTTGAGTTGTCATTGGTCTTTTTGTCAAAGATTAATTGGTTGTATTTGTGTGGGTTCCCTTTTGGAGCTTCTATTCTATTCCATTGATCTTCCTTTCTGTCTTTGTGCCAGTACCAGGCTGTTTTGATAACCACTGCTCTATAGTATGTCCAGAGGTCTGGGATTGTGATTCCCCCTGCTAACTTCTTATTTTTCAGGATGGTTCTAGCTATTCGTGGTTTTTTGTGTTTCCAGATGAACTTTTGAATCATTGTATCCAGTTCCGTGAAGAATGTTTTGGGCAATTTGATTGGAATTGCATTGAAAATGTATATTGCTTGTGGCAGTATAGACATTTTAATGATATTGATTTTGCCTATCCAGGAGCACGGGATGTTGTTCCATCTTTTGAGGTTTTGTTCAATTTCCTTTTTAAATAGTTTGTAGTTTTCTTTGAATAGGTCTCCTACGCTTTTGGTTAGATTTATTCCCAAATACTTCATACTTCTCTCAGCTATTTTGAATGGTATCCTGTTGGTTAGATTTTCTTCCATCTTGGTGTTATTTGCGTACACTATGGCTGTTGATTTTCGTTCGTTAATTTTGTACCCCGCCACTCTGCCAAACTCTCGTATAAGTTCTAGCAGTTTCTGTATTGAGTCTCCTGGTTTTTCTATGTATAGGATTATGTCATCTGCATATAGTGAAAGCTTGACTTCTTCGTTTCCTATACGTATGCCTTTGATTTCTTTTTCTTGTCTTATGGCCTCTGCAAGTACCTCTAGGACTATGTTGAATAGCAGTGGTGATAGCGGGCACCCTTGTCTTGTTCCAGATCGCAGTGGGAAGGGTTCTAGCTTTTCTCCATTCAGTATGATACTGGCGTTGGGTTTTTCATAAATTGCTTTGATTATGTTGTGGATTTTCCCGTCTATGCCTACTTTGGCTAGAGAGGCCCCAAAGTTTTTAAGTCAGACAACATTCACCCCAAAATACAACTTAGCTCATTATTTGAGGCAGGTTGAAAGTTAACCCACCCCATTTGTTAATAATGTGATGAGAGACAAAATTGTACTGTTGGAAAAAAATACACTATAAAAATATTCGAAGAAGTTTGAGTTAGGGGCTAAAATTGTATTATTGCTTCAAAACCTAAAGGCTTATAATATACTTATAATATACTTTATTGCTTTTTACATACTCAGCGATTTCGTGGACTGATTGATAAGGAAGAGTTTAATGAAGTTGTGTCACAGAATGATTAAACATGTACCCCGTAATAGTGATGAAAGAATAAACCCCAAATGCATCTGCTACTAAAATTGTCTCAACATAACAGCACCTAAGTGTGGAGAAGCAATACTGGCTTATCAATAGTAGAAATAATTTTCTTTTTCTTATATATTTAATAATTTTCAGTGTATGCAGATGATATGGCTGAAATTATGGAAAAGCGTCACAATGACAGCTGGAAGAGAGTATTAAAATGGGAATATATTTTGCACACTATTTAATTTCCAAAAGGCTACTGAAACAGAGATGCATATGCTTAAGATTAGTAACAGGATATGAATCTGTGGTAGTATTTCTCAGAGGAATAACCAAGGTGATAATTATTACACAAACCTTTCTAGCAACACAATATAGGAATCAATACAGGGTATTTTGCAATGTCTTCTTTTTTTCACTGATTCAGGCATTATTGACAATTTTTAAACGTGTCTTTCATAGTAGCTCTACAAATGTTTGTATCTAATATTGACAGTTGGTACAGGAAGAGAAAGAACATAGGTAGCAAATCATCAAAATCAGGAAAAATGGTCTTAAAATTCAGAGTTAGCTCTGGAAGCATTATTTTTTTGAGTTCTTTCTTGCAACCTATCAGTATACCTTTTTTTTTAAATTTCTGGGAAACCTAGTATTCAACAACCTATTTCATTTATGTGATAAGGTAGTATGATATTTTTGATATAGACTCCATGCAGGGTCAAAATATTATGGAAATAGTCCGGCAATGTTTATTTACTGAGACTGATTAAAGGTTATAGTATGGGTTTACCACAAAAATGACTTTAAATTAAATTACTTATAATATGTCATGAAGTCAGATATTTGCACATTGGTTTTCACTGTTGGGTTAGATAGTTCAACATTTATTGTAAGGGATTACTCAAGGAAAATCTATCAAATGGCACTTTTCTTGGATGAGAAATTTATACAAAAGGAAAACTAGGAAGAATTTCTCAAAACAAAGGAAAGGGAGTGTTTACTCCCTCAGTTCTTATTTCTCCAGGAAAAGAGAGGAGTGGGGTCACAGGACACTCAGAATTCAAGGAAGTGCTTGCAAAAGTCATTCCCTTGCCTCCCCAAGACATTTCCTGCTGGAGAAATGGGAGGCATCGATCAGCCAGTGTTATCTGAGCCAATCTGTTTACCTCAGATTGTAAATCATCTTAGTGTTTCTATTCCAAGGACCCCTGTGAGATGTGCAGTTCACCCTATAGACATTATCCATTTACAGGCTTTTCTTTTCTTCTTTTTAAAAAGTGAAACAAAAACCCTGAGCATTTCAGGAAAAAAAAAAAGAAAAAAGACTGTTTACACAACCAAACGATTTCACATCTGGTGAAATTCAAGCTTCCATTTCGTTCGAACAACTCCGAATTGTACTGCTCACCAAACAATGCAAGGCCTTTGGAAACCTCACTGCACATAAAGTGAAGTCAATTGTGCATTTTGGGTTTTAATGAATCACTGCATTCTTTAACATTTATTTCTGTAAACTCAAGTTTTCTTAAAATAATTTTAAGGGATACATTTAGAGAATTAAAAAATAGTCTAATGTAAAATCATTAAATGCTATGGTACTTATGAAAAAATTAAGAATTATTACAATATGTTGCTCATAAAGGGAAGAAATCTCTTGTAAATGCGAAGACCTGGGAAGTCATTGGATGATAGAAAGAATAAATTTTCTTTTCTTTTCTTTTTTTTTTAACTGCTGATTTGGGTTAGCTGAATGGGGGAAAAATAATTTAATTGAATTGGTCCACTTTTGCTGTAATATGTATTTTGATATAAATGACATAACAGCAACAACAAAAATTGATAGAAGATAAAAAATAGAAATGATTTTGAGTAATAACCTGTACATATGCACCAGACAGAAACTTATATTTTAAAAGAAAAAGAAGCCTGAATTAAACTCAGTTTCTTTCATTCTTTATCGAGAGTGAATGTCCTGCTCATAGCCAAAATATTTCTAGAATTTGTGCCAATTTCATATTTATAAATTCACACAAGTTGAATCATCTTTGAGAAAGCTATATCTACATTAATTTACAAGGACAAATACTTCATCTGGTTACATGTTACATTACTGTATTGTAGTAACTGTAAAACAATTTAACTGGAAAATGTATGCATTAATTAACTGGAAGATAAAAATGGTATAATTTTAACTGCCATGTAAGTAGCAAAAAAGTAAGTAGGAAAAAGGGAAACACAAAAAATAAATAACAATAAACTCAATATTTCTATCCTTGAAGATTTAAAGTTGCAACTGGGATAGAAGTATTTGTACATGTTTAATTTTTTGAAATGCCTAGTATTCAGCCAAAGATTAATTTTCAGAAAAGGTCCCCAACAGTTAGACATTACCAATACAGTCCCAATAACTCAGGCATTTATTCAACAAAGTTACTCGCTACTTGATATGTGGATATGTGCTTGGTATTGTGCAACTTATTGTGAAAATGGCAGTGGGATAAACAAAGCTCCTTTGCTTAAGGAAAGAAGCAGGCATTAAGACAATAAATATCAATGTGTGTTACTGTGGTGAAAAGTTCTAACACAAGTCGAAACAACCAAGATTCAGGCAGGGGATTGAAGTTGAGTTGATTATACCTAGGCCCGGGAATTCATTGTTAACAAAAAGAGACTTAAAAGGAAAGCAGGATGCAGAGAGAAAACGAGCATGCTGTTTCTCCCCAAATGTGTAATCTGATATGTCAGATTCATCCTTGTCTTTGGCAGCTTATGTGGTGGTTTATGGGGCTAATCTTCCTGTAGTGCCAGCATAACTTAGGGGCGCCCAGTTGCTCCACTTCTGCTTTAGCTCTCTGCCTACAGCCTAAGAAAGCAGCAGAGGATGGCACATGTATTTGGATCCCAGCACCCAAGTGGGAGACCCAGAAGAAGATTCTGCTGCCTGGCTTCAGATCAGCTCAACTCTGCCTGTTACAGCTATTTGGTGAATGAATCAAATAGTGGCTGGAAGATCTCTGTCTCTTTCCCCTTCTCTATCTGGCTTTCAAATAAAAATGAATAAATCTTTTCTTCTTGAAGATGTATTTTCAAATTACATTACAAATTGGTAAGATGAGAAAAAATCAACATCTCAGATCTTTGATAGATTTCTATATTTTCATTAGGATGACTGAAAAACAGATTCATTCCCAATCAACCCAATAAGGAAGCACTGAAAAATATTCAGTTGGCTGTTCTGTAACTGGAGAACTACAAGCTTTAAATTTGAATGCAATATGGGACAGATATTTCCCAATGATTATGCATTAAAAATTTGTTTTAGGGACACTGTTTCAACTCTCAATTGATAGAATCAACAGAAAAGACAAACAGCAAACAAATAAGCAAAGAAAAACCAACTGACCACAATGTCCTTAAGTAGCAGCTAGAGCAATCTTAGGGACTGTGGCCAAGTTAGAGGGGAAGCTCCAAAGCTGCTGTTTTACATCTGTTTGTGCGAGGGAGGGGCACAGAGAGGGAGGGGTGCTTCTTGGAGCCAAACGCCTACAATACACTTCAAATTGGACTCACACTATGAAGTAAAAATTAACAGTGAAAAACTACGTACTGAAGAAATTTTCATAGTGAAATGAGTGTCATTCTGTATTGGACAACTTAAAATGTTACATAAGATTTTGAGATCAGAGCTAACTTACATTAAGCTTATTTCTAACTTCCAGGTATCAGAAAGAGTAAATAGTTCTCCCAGACCTTCTGGGAAGGAGTTGTGCACAATAATATCTATAACATAATGGCAAGTATTAAATTAGAAAAATATCTATTTTAAAATTTAGATATAACCCTGAACCATATCTAAGTCGCCATGTATATATACATTTCTTCTCTGAACTACGTTTAACTGTTATCCTAATTTTTTTTAATATAACTGTCTAATTGAACATTTAAAATCTAATAAGGTGCACACCAGGACACAAACAGACCTTGTCTTAGGCCTTCAAGTATTAACAGTTTTGTATGACTTCCAGATTTTCAATTAGATACTAATTATAACATGCCTCATTTAAAACTGCAGGCATTCCGACCCTGTTGACACTGCTGGACCATAACGTGTCTGTCTTCATTAGATCAGATTAGTGTTGGGTCCAGCCCGCGTTGTGGACCCGGAGCCTCTTCAGGCTGTTCATCTGTCTGACAGCTGCTCTTGTGGAAGGTCCTTATTTATCAAGCTGCAAGTGAGTGTGGTCCTTCACCTGCCTCTTCTGGGAGACGGGCATTTTTTTTTTTTTACTTTGTTTATTTTTTCATTTTATCTTACATCTATACACGATCAGCCAAATAATGCACCCCACTTATCACAAACAGTAAGAATGAAAACCTCAGCTGCTCAAAGGCTCGCATGGAAGTGCTGTGAGCTTGTCCTGCTCTACCACCCAATAAAATTCTGTGTGGCAGTTGTAAGTTTTCCAGAAATGGACTTATGCCTCTCATGCATTCTGTAAGTCTGTATTTCAAGAAGATTATACATGTGAGCAGTTGTCCTACATTCTCGGAAATCCATCACCAAAAACAGCCAGGAAGTGTTATCAATTTCACTGATAGAAAAAATAAAAGAATCTGTTAAAATCTTTATCAAAGTGTCTGGTGACATCTGTTGGCGTTTGCTCTCTTTGGCATTTACAATGTGTTTCCAGAAGCCTCAGGATGAAAATATCAGTATTGATTTTCTTTTTTCTTTATTTGCTACACCAAGCTTGCCTCATGACTAATGGGTCTCAAGCCATCAGGCCATCCTCATTTACTCTGCTTTGTGTCTGGACAGTATTTTGATAATGGTGGAATTAATACTGGGCATTGACATCTTTATTTACAGTTAATGGAACTTCTCATTTAGTTGTGAGCAGTAGCCGAGGGATATCAGATTTACTAGGATTAGCAAGAAGAATCATTTTCACATTTTATCCTCTTGTAAGCTAGTAAACTGGGAGGTCTGAATACATGTTCCGGGAAAGGCTCTATAAAGCAGACAGCAACATTCAACATCATAAAAAGAGACATAAAATGTCCTACAGAGGTAGAGTAATGAAACAAAATGTGAGTTTAAAAGTCCATTGCATGTTTACCACTGAGATTTTTTTTTAATATAGAAATCAAATCTGATTGTTTCCTTTAAGGGCCATCAAATTGTTTTCTTTTTTATATATATGAATCATTTTTTTTTTCTAGCAACAACACTGTGAATGTGCTGTCAGGTTAACAATACAGAGCAGCAAATGTTGAGCTGTAAGTGCCACAGATGTATCAGGTAATTTACCAGTTGAGGATGGTGACTCACAGAGCACGTAGGTCGACTCTTCATTTTCCTTTCCTGAAATACGGCTTCCAGTACTCATAATGGTAATAGATCGTAGAATTGCTGCATGCTAGATTCAGTTTAAATTGTTTTACATGCCCTTGCTTAACCCACATAGAAGTTCCATGAGGTATATGGACCACCTAAGTACTATAAGCACATAATTCCAATTTTAAAATGAATGAATACATAAGATGTGAGATGAAATAAATTGCCCAAACACCTATAAATGGAGCTGCAGAGAAAGCATTTAAATATCTTTTTGACATGGTGAGTATATATGCCCTGGAGCTTAGAGTTCCACGGAGAGAAAAATGTCTTTTTATCAATTATATGAGGATTAATATGCTGAATAAAAAGTAGAATTCACATCTTTGCTGGCACCTCATGTCCACCAGAGCCTTGTTCTTACATCTCTAGCCTCACTTTGACTTAGTTCACACATAAAGCTCATGCCCACTTAGTGGCTCCTGCCTTAAAGTTTGCTTCTGCATGCAGAACTATAATTATTTATATTTATACATCGTCTTGTGTCACATCTCAAAGAAACACATTATTTGCATGTTTACTTCAGAGTCATGGAGACATAGAGAGAGAGAGAGAAGATCGCCATCTGTGTATTCTTTCCTACAATGTTGGTATCTGAGCTGAGATTGAAGCCAGGAGTCAGAAACTGAATCCATGCCTCTACACGGCTGACAGAGACCAAGGTTCTCAAGCTATGATCACTGCCTTGCAGTGTCTGCATTGGCAGGAAGCAGGAGCTAAAACTCAAGTTCAGGCACTCTGAAATGGGAAAGGACATCCTGACATCTCAACTTCTAAGCCAAAACACCTGCTTTCCTCTGTTAGAATCTGTTAGTAATGCTGCTCTAGTCTCACCTCCGCAGCAAGGCTTTCACTGACATCTATACCTAAAGTAACATCTCCCTAGCCAGCATTCTCTCACAACATTCTCTTCATTTGTATCCTCATCACAGTGTTACTTCCACTATCCATTCCGTTTATTCTTTCTTCAGTCAATAAAGTCCATAGTAGCAAAAAGGTATTGGTCTTATTCATTTCCTGTAGACTGAATTTGGAAAAGCAGGTGGTACAGGCAGGGGCTGACTACCTACTTTTATGTAACAAAACATCAAATGATCTTGTCCAAGAGGAAATCTGAAGAATTTTAGCCTCATATTCATTTTCCCACCATGAATGAATGCCCTTAGAGCCCAAGGTCAGTAAACTTGACACAATAAGGACCAGGTCTGGGATTCTTTTGCCTTGTTCCTTAGATCTGGTCCCCAAATTTGCAATACAAAATGGGCGTGTTAGTTCTTGTTTCACTGAGCCCGAGTATCCCTGAAGGTACAATTACTATATAATCATAATAATAATTTACTATGTTGAATATCAAAGTACACTCACCTGTTTCATTCACCCTCAATTTTCATCCCCCGCTGCTAATTCAACTACAGATTCTTAAGGTATTGATACCATTGTGGATAATCAATACTGGTTTGGCATTGAAATCTTATGTAACTGATTCTGGTATTGATTCAGATAGTCTCAACTTCAAATACTGCATAATTTGGTTTTCTGACTTAATATTTAAGCATTGCAATATTACAGGACTTCATAGCTGATATATATGAATATATAACCACACCAGACAGTCTCTCTTTATGCTATGAATTTAAGAGCCATCTGTGGGTGTCTCCAAATCTCCATATCTGCCATAAGTCAGTTCCATTTATACATGTCTGCTTCTACTTTCATATAGAAAAAACATATTTCAAATAATTTTCTTTGCTCCTTCATCAACAATTGCTTGATCCTACAATGTCAGACATTTAAAGCTTATGTAAATGTTACTAGAGTGTTCTGTAAACCGTGTGTCTAAAATATTTACCAAATCCAGCTTCTTATTGATACAAAGTTGATACAAAGTTCAAACAGTCATTAATTTCATCTGGGAGTATGGAGATATCAGTCCCATCATACTGATTCCTTGTCAGTTATGACTTTTGTAGTGAGTTCTTTCTTGACTTTCTTATCTAGAATTAGACCTCTGTGCCTTGTTATGTTCCTTTAGTATTATTTGCCTTCTTAATTTATACAAAGCAACACTTGTCATCAGGGACTACACCATTTTTAACTAGTTCACTTCTTTTTCTCTATCTTACCACATGAGTATGATCATTTTGTCATCCATTCTAGATACCAGAGTAGTTACTGGCAGATGGCTTACACATTATTTCTTGAAGAAGTATATAAATGAGGTGTAACATTCAAAATTCTATAATTTCCTGAACAGCTTACAATATACTACTCACACAAGGCTGTGTCAAGTAAGTATATGAATTCCAATAAAATAGTAGTAAGCTTGTGAATCATCTTTCAGTTATCTTCAGGACTCTGAACCTGGAATCCATATGGAGACAATGACAGGCTGGTCTCAACTTCACTATAAATATATATTTATAAAAATGTATCCATCTCCAAAGTTATCCATTTGTCTGACATGTTCTTATGACTGTGGCAACAGGGATTATTGAAGAAGGATAATATATCCATGTCACCCCAAGATTCACAAATTTTGAGGGTCATGTTCTAAATTCAATGTACTAGATATAAAAAAAAATGCATATGCCCAGAACCATATACATACAGAATTAACAGATCTGAATGAAAAAAAAAACCACTCAGTAATAAGGTGCTGCTGTGCTGCCAATGATAACCAAAAAATCATTCCTAATTTCAAAAATTGCTAATTAAGATGCATTCTTTATCCTTAAATGTCATAATGGAAAGAAAAGACAAGAGCATTCTAGGGACACTTTAAATTTAATCACAAAACCAGACTCCAAGATTGTTTATACCTTTTCACTGAGTAATTTGATAAGGCCAAGTTTTAAAAATGCCATCATATTTCAAAACTTTTATCCTTACTCTCAGTGTACAACCCCTCATACGATTAAGACTGATAGATTGTCTTCAAAAAAGGGATTTACTGTATAAAACCAAGAAAATTGTATTCTTTTTTTCCAGTGCTTCTGGGAGCTTTCTTCTAAAACTTTATAAATCCCTTTCTGTGTATTTCAAATAGAAACATTTGCCAGATTCTGCTTTTTCTTAATATCTCATTTCTCCATAAATAGAATGATTATAGATGGCTAATCTTTTGATTATGAGATATGTGCAGAGAGATAGAAATAATTCTATAGTCATTATGCAGATGAAATAATCCTCTCTTTTAGCCTCCTTTGCTACATTCTGACAGCACAATCCAGGAATAGGTAGGAATTGGCCCCTGAGAAAACTGATTTTACAAGTTGCTAAGTTACCAAAAAGTTTGGGAAAACCAAATGAGTAAGAAAGACTTTACAAAAGCTTTACTGCTGTATCATCTAGAGTATTAATGTATGAGTCATACAGTGACTATTTATGGCTGCCTCAGAAATCCTGATGACAAGAAATGAAGATAAATGAAAGAAGATGTGCAGTTGTAGAGTTGGCTAAAATTAAAATTCACAGTCTTAGTTACAGCACTCCCATTCCTTTTGTTTATTACATTTTTTAAGCTAAATTAGAAAGATACATCCTCAAAGTCAGGTTTTACACTGACTCTGTAGAAAATTAAAAAACTTTGGTATTTCATAAAAATTAACAAACAGGACAGAATTAAATGATTCCACATTCTATCCTGCCCTTGTACTTCTTTCCGAAAAGCTAACATTGTGGCTATAATACTGTCATTGGGATCATTTTGCATCAGATTGTCCTTTCATAACAAAAACCATAAGCAAACTTGGTATAGAAGGAACTTACCAAAACACCATAAAGGCAATATAGTACAATATAATGATGAAAACAAAATGCAAGAAGAATTTTCACAAAGATCTGGAACTATCAAGTAAGTCCAGTGTCACAAATTTTATTCAGTTATGGTTCCAGAAGTTTCAGCCAGACTCATTTGGCAAGAAGCAGAAAGGCTACAGATTGCAAACAAGGCAGCCTTGTTTGCAAATCACATAACACTTTTTTATATGGAAACTGGAACATTTCACCAAGAATCTGTTAGAAATAATAAGATAATTCAAGAAAGCTGCATGATAAAAATCAACACAAAAGTTATTGTCGGGCCCGGCGTGGTGGTGCAAGTGGTTAAGGTCCTCTCCTTGCACGCCCAGGATCCCATATGGGCGCCGGTTCTCTCCCGGCAGCCCCGCTTCCCTTCCAGCTCCCTGCCTGTGGCCTGGGAAAGCAGTCGAGGACGGCCCAAAGCTTTGGGACCCTGCACCCGCGTGGGAGACCCGGAAGAGGCTCCTGGCTTCGGATTGGCATATTATTGGCCGTTGGGCTCACTTGAGGAGTAAATCATCGGACGGAAGATCTTCCTCTCTGTCTCTCCTGTCTGTATATCCGCCTTTCCAATAAAAAAAATAATAAAAATAAATCTAAAAAAAAAGTTATTGTCATATCCTTATGCACCAACAATGAACTAGTGGAGAAAGAACTATTAAGAACACTCCTATTCACAATATCTGCAAAAGTTTTAACTAATTTGAGATAAATTTTAGCAAGCATGTGAATGATCCGGACACTAAAATTTACAAAATAGGAACAAAACAAATAGAAGTATGCATAAAAATAAATGGAATATATTCCTTGCTCATGAATTGCAAGACATAATATTATTAGAATGTTTGTAAGAGCCAAAATCAATTTACAGATTCAATCCAGTTCCCATCAATGTTCTAATAACTGACCACCAAACTAGAAACGATCTTAACATTCACATTGAAACACTGAAGACCCCAGACAGCCAAGAAAAAATCTATTTTTAAAATATGTATTTATTAGAAAAGCATAATGAAAGAGAGGTGTATTGGGAGAGGTGGAGAGAGGGGATTCTTCATCTTCTGGTTCATTTTCTAAATACTCACAATAGTTAGCAGGCACGAAATTCTCATCTCCTGCTTGGGTAGAAGGAATAAAAACACTAATAATTTTCTTCTGCCTTCCCAGGTACATTAGCAGGAAGCTGGATCAGAAAGAGTTGTCGGTACCACAAGCAGCGATTGAGGTGATTGTGCTATAACTCTGTCCCCCCTAAAGCAACTTTAATAAAAGCAAAGCCAGAACCATGATACCAGATTTGAAGACATACTACAGGACTATTAAAACCAAAACTGCATATCTTTGGTATAAAAATTGACATATAGATGAATGGAAAAAAAATTAGACACTCCAAAAACAAAACCATGCATCTATACACAACTAGTCTTTGACAAACATGTTAAAAATATTTCCTGGATAAAGGACAATCCCCTTTAGCACACATCACATAAATTGAATTCCCATATGTAGAAGTTTCAAATATGACTCCTCCCTTATACCTTGTGTTCAGATGAATTCAAAATGGATGAAGTGTCCAAATTAAGGCTTGAAACAAACTACTAGACAAAAGCATAGGTGACATGCTGCAAAATATTGACCCAGGCAAAGAGTTTTTGGATAAGACCCTGAAAGTAAAGGCAATACATGTAAAAATAGACATATGGAAATATATCATGTGAAGTAAATAGACAATTGACAGATGGGAGAAATCATTTGCAATGTATGCTTCTGATAAAGAATTGATATCCAGAATTGATTAGATGTTCAAGAATCTCAGCAAAACAAAGAATCCAGTTAAGAAATGGGTAAATGCTTTTTATACATATTTTAGTGCATGAAACAATCCTGACACAAAATAAGTTAAGGGTATAGTAGGTAAGAGAGTGAGTAATACACCTTAAAGGGAAAAAGTGAAATTTAACAGGACAAAATAATAGAGATCAAGTAAGGTGGTAAATGAAGACTGGAGAGTACCTCAAAGAAAGTTCTCTCTCGAAGTACACCTCTGAATGAAGATGAGAACAAGGAGATTATGGCGCACAGGTCAGACGGGTCCTTAACCCTCACTGTAAAGAAGCTGCACTTTCTTCAGAATGGTGGAAAATCTATGAGGTGGTTTTGACCACAACAATGCTGCAAAGTGACACATCTATAAAAAAGGCATTCCACATTGATACCTTTGTTATATGTTTATTAACCTCATGAATGACGGTTCACTACTTTTTTTTTTCTTTATCTTCTCCCCATGGTGGACTGCACTCAAGGGGATACATCATGAAAACGTTGCAGTAATTAATATACTCAAAGGTGGAAACAGAAAGACATAAGTCCTCATGCATGCACTACAAGGATGGACTCACAATGAAATGATTGATCTACACTGATGAGAGACACTGCCGTGGCAACATGATGGACTTGTGAAAACTCAGGAAAGACACCCAATGTAAGACTGGAGGGAAGAATGGAGGCAAATTTGGGGAGAGGGAAGGGAGACTTCACTGTCAACCAAATGTATCAAAAAACAATAAAAAGAAGAAAAAAAAAGGCATTCCAGATTGGTATGCTGAGAACATGCTGAAAGGTAAGGATAAGACAATTATGAGCCCAACTTAATAAGCCAAACAAGAGATAAAACTGCCATAAATTACCACCAGTGATGGTAGTGAAAATAGTCTAAGAATTAGCAGGTTGAGAGGTTGAAATTTACTGAGAGTGAAAGTGTAATGTGGGAGGATGGGCAGAAAATAAACGAAGCACAAGTGGAAGAAAGGAATTAAAAGGATCCCTTCATTTTTTGCCTCACTGACTTACAAAATACAGTTCCCAGTTCTGAGGTAACAATAGGAAGGGCAGTGAAGAAATTCAGTTTAGCATGTATCCATCTGAAACATACATCGGGATCTGAATATAGATATCAAGTATGTTGTAGCTCTGAAAAGAAAAGGAGACATCTTGGCAGACACAAGCAGATGCACAGACATAATTCAAAAGAGTGCAGACACAATGAGAAGGGTCCTATGGGAATGAAACTCAGGTTTTCCAAATTTAAAAGGCTTGGGAGAAATGAATAAGCTAGCAGAGAAGAACAGGATATAGGTATGAGAGAACTCGGAGGAAAACCAGGAGGAAAGTTACCAAGAAAAAGTTTTCAGTTAAATCTAAGACTTGATTTAGCAATCGTGAGATCACTGATTTCCTTCACAGGAGCAAATGTGTAAGAATACTGGGACAAGCCTTGATTGAAGTAGGTTCAAGAAAAAGGAGAACTTCATAATTTGGAAACAATAATATACTGTTCTTCCAAGGAGTTTGACTTAACATGACAGGATGGAAAAATGTGGATTCAAAGCAGAGTTTCATGTTCAGGATAGGGAAAATAGTTTTTACAGCATCTTTTTATTTTAACAAGAAAATTTTTTTAAAGCAGCAAATTGCTATAACGTAGGAATAGGAGTACCAATATTTTCCAGAGAATGTGTAGCGGAAGAGTGTGATCCAGTGTGAAAGATAGGCATATTGAGGCACATTGAAATACATTGTAAGTAACAGGAAAAAAGAAAAATAGGAAATGTGTGTATTTAGTGGTTGGAGGTCACGGACATTCATTTCTGTTTGTAGGACAAAGGTAGAGGTTGGGGTAATACAATGTCATATGAAGGAGTATGAAATTAAGCAGTTTTTTTAAGAGCCGGGAAAGGAATAAATGAACAAAATACAATATGAATATGAGATATTACAAAGGGTCCACCTGGAGTTATTTCTCACTCTGTAAAAACTTATCATTCTGAATTAAATATGCCAATGGCTCTAGTGGGTATTAAGAAGTTATGCAGTCCTTCTCTACATCATTACCGTTGGTTATTACTTCAAATGAAGGTGTGAGCAAAAAATTAGGAAACAGTTATACTGATGACAAATGGTATGAAGCCGATGCATTTGGACACACAAACTATTCTAGTGTAGACATGAAAAATTTCTTGGACACCTAAGTTATAAGTTGTCAATGTGCATATAGGACAAAAAGGCCACTATTCTGTTATCTAACATTTTTTCCTATTTCCAGCATCATCCTACTTCTCAAGGTCTATCCCCAAACTACACTACATAAATTCTGCTGCTATTTCTCACAACTCTTATTGCTAACCTCCATTTGTCCTAGTTTGAATAACTATTGTGCAAATAGTGATTTCAGTGTTGTTCACTCCTGCTTCTATGTTTGTATATTTCATTACACAACACATAACACCACTAAATTAATTAGCTGAAACTCAAAAATCAGATCATAGTAGTTCACTAAAATGCTCCCAGCTGCCTGAAGGATAAAATGAAAAGTTATCTTTTTGGCATGCAGGACCAAATATCTTTCTGGTATATTTTAAACAAATAGCTTGAAAATATACAAATAAATGTGTAAAGCATCAACATTTTAATATATAGTTAAAATTTAAGAAAATTAATGTAATATTTAACACTGTCTATAATAATAAATACTTCATATTTCCATTCTATCTGAATTTGGAGTGCACAAATTTTAGGGCTTAACAATCATACAGTTGATGACTACCACACTGGACAGCTGAAATAAACTACTATGTGCTTCGATTAATGCTCACTAAAAATGTTTATCAAGATATTTCATTACTGGAAATAATAGAAAAAGTTGATGTAATACCAACTTTGGAATTCTTCTAAAATATTAATGGTTAAGTGGTTCCATATTTATTAAGTATATGTTTTAATAATATTCTTATTGTACTATTGAGACATAGTTGGGTATAATTAATTATATTGTAAAGCATTTAAGACCTAAGCCTCATTACTGTTTATCTTCACAATAGCCATCACATTAAAACATAAATTTTTGAAAGATTCCCATGTTTGGTTCACAGCAAATATTCTAAGGAATATGTTAATTTGAGGAGAAGACTTCTAAAAATAATGGATGGTATTAGATTTTGTGTAGATGATACTAAAAGATAAGTTAAATACTACATATAATTTTTGATGTTCCCTCATATATTAAAGCAGAAAGTTCCTTTGGGTCATATATATGACTTTTTTTTTACCTTATCTCTGAGTAAATATACAGACATTTCAAATGAATATGGGATACAAGTCTACTGAAATTCACCTGTTTTTTTTTAAGATTTTTATTTTTATTATTTTTTTCATTGGAAAGGCGGATATACAGAGAGGAGAGACAGAGAGGAAGATCTTCCATCCGATGATTCACTCCCCAAGTGAGCGCAACGGGCCGATACTATGCCGATCCGAAGCCAGGAGCCTCTTCCGGGTCTCCCACGCGGGTGCAGGTTCCCAAAGCCCTGGGCCGTCCTCGACTGCTTTCCCAGGCCACAAGCAGGGAGCTGGAAGGGAAGCGGGGCTGCCGGGATTAGAACCGGCGCCCATATGGGATCCCGGGCGTGCAAGGCGAGGACTTAACCACTTGCGCCACCGCGCCGGGCCCGAAATTCACCTGTTTTATATATGGATGCATTTCAATGAGAACCAGAGTGATAATAAAATTTCTGTTGGAAATATGAGGAAGTTATGGTTCCTCCTTAGAATTACAAAATAATATTTATCATTTTTCTATTTGGCTACATGTCCATGCTCATTTTATGACACCATTTCTCTATGCTGAAAATAGTTATGAACATAAATAAATACATATAATGGAGGTAAAAGGAGAATTGAGGGGTTTCTTTTAAAGGAGAGGTATTTGTAATCTTGCTATAATAACATCTTATAAATACATGACACAAACTTATACATGTAATAAAATATTCTGCAGTAGGTGTATTAAAGATCAAATACCTGCAAACTGCAAAGGATCAACACTTCCCAGTTTTACAATTTGAAAATATATTTCTTTTTATAATAGCGAGGGTTCACAGAGATTGTTATATTTGTTCATCAATGTTTTAAAGATTTTTTAAGAAGCAGGGATAAAACTGCAGTTTCATCTGCTGGTTCACTCCCTGAACACAACATCTAGGACTAGGCCAATGTCATAGGTAGTTGCCAGGAACTCAATTCAAGTTTCCCACATACATGACAGGAATCTGTATTTGTCTTCCAGTGTATGCACTAGCAGGATTCTGGAACCAGGATCGGGATTTGGATGCAAAGCCAAGTTGCTACAAGCTGTATGCATACCAAATGATATCTTCACCTCTAGACTTAATGTCCACTCCAAATGGTTTTGAGATCCGTTAGGTGTCAGGCACTTTACTAGTATTAGTGACGTGATCATCACACAATGAACGGTATAATACAATAAATTATTTGCAAAACAGAATCACATTCTACAGATAAACTATTTACAACTGCTGAATATGTGTAGAATATATGTCTCATCCAACAATGAGAGCTACCTTAGGAAAGGCGATTCAGTTTGTTTCTTCCCACACACCTGGGGTTTTGGCATTGAGAACTGATTTTCTCTATGTAAAATTATTTTGAAGGCCCAGTAAGATAGCCTAGTGGCCACCATCCTCACCTCCCCTATGGGTGCCAATTCATGTCCTGGTGGCCCTGCTTCCCATACAGCTCCCTGCTTGTGGCCCGGGAAAGCAGTAGAGGATGGCCCAAAGCTTCGAGACCCTGCACCCACGTGGGAGACCCAGAAGAGGCTTTTGGCTGCCGGATTCAGATCAGCTAAGCTCTGGCCACTTAGTGAATGTACCAGAAGATGGAGGATCTTTGTCTCTCTTCCTCTCTATACATCTGATTTTCCAATAAAAACAAATATTATTTAAAAAACTACTTGAACACTAAGGTGGATTAAGGGGTTGATCATCCTACAGATAAATGTTATCCTTTACTAAAATATAATTATATATGAAAACCTCACCCTCTCAAGCAAGAACATTTGGGATCTTTTCTTTTGCCACAGGACATACAAATAAATATTCTGCATTATCCTTCTGTTGAAAGACCATTGGTAAGGTTAACTGAAATTGGCAGTGAATAAATGCAGCTTCCCCCACTTCTCCCCCACCTTACAGTAGAAGTTTCTAATAGTGAAGTGTGGATAATGAATTTTTGATAGAGGTTAATTTCCTCTTGCAAAGTTTTCATCTACACCTTTTTCCTAGATGTTTGTATGAAATAATATGATTTTAAATAATAGCCCCTTTTTTTCCCCAAAAAGAATTAATGTTTCTTACCTACATAGTCTGTAGCTGATATGGTACCAAGTATTCTACAAAACTGTCTTCTGCATTCAGTTATTGCTTTTTCTTTATTTCTCATCTTTTATTTAGAGTGCTAATTTGTTCAGATGTACATCAGGATATTATACTCATGCACTAAGCACTCCACACACATTCCTCTCTCCGCCCATCACACTGGGTTTGAAATTGCAGACTGCAGTTCAACAACTGCAATAGGATGTGGACTGAGGTTACCCCCTTCAAAGTAAATACTGTTATTACAGTCTCCTGTGGGCTGAACCCCACAGTAAGCAAGTGTGGAGACAAAGAAATTCCATTTCAGCTTTACTGTAATCATATTTCTTTGAAGTAGGACTGTTTGCTCTTTCATATGCAGATCCAAACTGTGAAAGGAGAAGGGCTAGATGTTTCAGAATTATTTCAATAAAACATATGGATCCACATTAAATCAGTCCAACGTTTGAGTATAATGCAGTATATTGTGTGTTTACTAATAAGTTGTTTCTCATTCTTATCAGGTAAAGTCAGTATTCAAATGTTTGTAGGTGTCAAAATCATTCAATTTTTTTAGCCCAGTGTAGAGATTTCTGTTACATTATGAATGACTTTGGGATCCAATAAATTGCATTATTAAAGGATTTCAAGAGGCCACTACTGGCCCGCATTCACAATTGCAGAATCACCGGCTCAGATAATGTGCATAGATTTGGATTAATAGCTGTTGTGGTTGTGTGCTACTTGAACAAAATATGCTATCGATCAGACTTAAGTAAAAGTACTTAGGTGGTCACTTTATAGGTCACATTGCATTGCTTCCTGTTAGGAACGGTGATGGAGCAAATAATCCTCTCTGAAAAGGCTTTCATATTAAAAAAAAAAATCACACTGTTTTTTTTTTTTTTTTTTGAGAATTAGATCAAAAGTAAATATAAGCTGTAACTGGACATCAACAAGTGAAAGTCAGTGTGTTAAGCCTAATGAATACTCTGAGCCTTGTGGAAACAAAGGTAGAGGCAGTTAGCCCCATTCAGGATGTCAACAAAGGCATCTAGAATGACAGAGAATCTTGGATATTGTGGGACAAGTAGGATCACATACAGTAGAAAAGGACCACGGACTTTAATCTTGCTCCTTTCAAATGCCAGCAGTTGCTAGCAACGATAACTAGGTCAGAGAGCATAAAGTGGATCATGAAAAAATTCATTCCCATCACAAGAAAATATAAAACCATATTTGCTGTTTATTGACAGCATGCTCAAATGATGGTCTGTATTGAATCTTGTATGGGTCCATTTGGCCAGGAGAATTCTTTTTCCTGAGAATTGTGCATCTTTTTTATTCACCTGCTTTTACAAAGGAGGTTGTACATAATGGGGTCTCAACAAGTATTTCATGAGTGAAGAAATGGAGAAAAAATTTAGAAACACTGTCTCTTTTAATACAATTCCTATTTTTGTTATACTTATTATGTCTATTGCATATCTATTATAAAGTGTTATATTCTGACATTAACATCCTTTCAATTTTAGTATATGTGCTGCCAAAGCGAGCACTGAACTTAATATCAAAACTAACAGAACTCATAAATGCATTCCAAACTTGCAGCAATTTCTTCTTTTAAGTCTCTAATACTGGTAAGTGAGATGGAAAGGAAAGCTTTATTCATGCTTTTAGAGTATCTGTTAGTTATGATTTTAGAATTCTAATGTGTATGTTGGATTCTAGTGTCCTACCACTAAGACAGAACATGCATAATTTGAATCCTACTATCTCAGAGGTAATATGGTTAGGGACATGAGCAGATTATACATTTTGAGGTGGCATATTTGTACTAATTTCCAGTTAAAATTTTGAATTTTTAAAATTAATTACTAAACTTTTATTTATGTAGACCCACTATGTATGCATCTGTGTATGAATGAATTCCTGATTATATTATAAATTTCAGAATGAAAAGCACAAATGGAAACATATAACTACCATTTGTAAGTGTGGCATAAAATTATACATAGCTTAAAATTCTATTTTGGTCACCTGATGTAAAACAATATCATTTGTTTGAATTTATATACTGTGCATATATTTCAGTATATTATAGAAATAGAAACCTTAATTATGGTTTTAAAATAATCTATCAGAAAAACAAAGATTTTTCATTATTTAGCAAAGCCCAGGTGTAACTGAATCATCCAACTGGGTTGCATAGCAGTCATGATTCAAGTTCCAAATCATACATTTTCCTTAATGGAGTAGTACAGATGTATGCCCCACAGTAGTTTTAATCTGTTTATTGCTTTGGTAAATCCTTAAGTATTTGTCTAACTGCCATAATTCTTCTGAGAAGACAAGTTTCTACAAGGCTGTGCATGTGTAACAAGTGCAGCAAATGAAAAGAAATTATGTTTTGAACTGTGACTTTTAACAGATGCTGCTAAGTAATTGAACATTGAAGAACGCAAAGAGGAATTGGATGGAAAAGTTTGACTGAACAGCAAGACACTGGCCACTCATCAACCATGAGGCTGTAGATGAAAAAAAAAAAAAGGTCCATGTTTCTGTGCTCTGGTGGTGCTTGTTCCACAACATCACAGAGTTCTGCAAATACCTATTTAGCACCTACTGTCTGATAGGCACTGGAAAATCAATAAGAAATCACAAGACGATTCTTACTCTAATTAAAATATACAGAACAAATAAACAATGAATAGAAAAAGTCATTGATACATAAACTGAAGGTGCCATCAGTAAATAAAACTAGGAATTCCGAATCTCCTATGAAGAGGCAGTGATGAGGTACGGCTACATTAGTTAAATGGAGAGCAGATAGTTATATCTGAGTGATGACACAAAATTTAAAGTCTGATTGGCAAGGAAGCATTTTAGGCAAGATGTTCCATTTGGAAGAGAGCAAAGAAGAAAAGCTTAAAGGCATGCTTTGAGTGCTCCAACAGTTGAGAGATGGTCACATAACCAAAACACTGTGAACTACAGGGAATTCTGACTGATAAAACATTCCACTGATCTGGCACAACACTGGAATTGAAGTCAGGATCATGTGTAAAATGCACATTGTAGCTCAACTTAAAGTACTAGAATTTCAACTTTTCTTCAGTGAGAAACTGTTGAGCATTTTAAAGTAAGGACTTTATTTTCAGGTCTTTCCTTTGCAAAATGTTGCACTTGGTTTTCTGCAGAAAATGACTCTTAGACAAGCCGGTAAAGAAGTTCAGCGAGAAAATTTTATCAGAGTTTTCAAGGTGAGACCTGATAATAGTAGCTTGGGAAATCATGGTAACTGTAGACAGAGTAAGGACGAAAGATTGAAGTAGTATTCAGTTCTGGAAAAAAATACTCCAAACAAGTGCAAGCCAGATAGAAGTAACAGACATAATCATTACTAAATGCAAAAATGAGCATGAATATAAAATGTATTATGTATATATATATATTTTGTCAATTGAATACTTGCTCAGTAGATGTGTACTAAATGTATTATTTTTTCCATTGAACAATGGCTTAAATATGGAATGTGGGTTGGGGAAAACATTTATTTGAAAGTAGCATATGTATTTGGACTGCTTTTTATTTTATTAAAGTAGAGCTCATTACTTCCTTAGCTTCACTGTCTTACTCAAATCATACACATGTATCATGGCAATTAATCAACATTTGATAAGTGAAGAAAGATTTCTCAAAATAAATCTTAGAAATATGGCTGAGACACAGGAAAATATGTACTGATGCTTTCTATCCTGTGGGAATAAATCACCATTTACTTCATTTTCTATGTATGAAGCAATAAATCGCATAGTCAACGGGAAAGCAGAAAGTAAAAGCCTCATGATCCAGTCTCTCGTCCCCAACAATCCTCTGAGCTAAGGGCTCATTCTTTGGGAATGATTCACATGACAACTAAAAACGAACAGATACAATCTGCTTCTTTTCAATTCCTGTTGACAACGCAGCAATGGAAGTAGTGCAACTTTGCACGAAACAGAGCTTTATGGATCTGCATGTTTTCAGTGCTTTGGTGGACTAATCGAAATTTTCTATATAGTAAAAATACACATAATGAGAAAAGTCATGACTTTTCTTTCATTTAGAATTTAGGTATGAATATGAGATTTTTGCAAAATGCATTTAATCAAAGTTTGATGTGAAAATATGACTATTTCCTTTTTAAACAAAAGCTCAGGAGTTGACATAGCATTTTATTTTTTATAAAGTGAAGATACATTAGAAAGCTACTATAAAGTATTCAAAGGAGATGGACTTTACTTTAAATGAAAAGCTGTCACAAAAGTAGCATCGTGTGTGAATAAACAGCCTCCTTGTGTGATATGCTTGAAATTATATCTTATCTACAGAAAACTGATATCTAAAGAGAACAGTGGTAATCTCCAGCAAAAAAAAAATGTAAGAAATCAACCGTGTTTTTCCTAAATTCAATAGCAATTATGGAACTAATTCAAATGTTCAAATGAAATATATTTAAATCTATGTACAATTTTTAAAAAGAAATAGTGCAGGATGTTTGCGGTCAAAAAATGCTCAAGAATTATATTTAGGCACAATTTTAAAAGACTTTTTGAAATCATAATAAATTAATGTGCATGTGAAATGAATCTGCAAATAGGATTTTATAATGTATGATGTTAACAATGTACATACTATCCTGAAAACTCCCTATGTAAACTCTCCCATTGTCAGGAATACTTCCTTATATTTTGTCAAAACTATTTACTCATTGTTTCTACTTCTTTCTGCTTGACAGCAAAATACTCTACTTACATTTTCTTCAACACTGACATTCTTGAAAAAAATTGGTTATTTTTTTTTTTTACACTGAGCGTTCCCTTTTCATATGATCATTACAGATACCTTAAGCATAATAACTAGGTGACAAAACTCATGAAAACAGTCAATATTCTCTCCCTATGTAGGTCTCAGAACAGAGAAATGTCTCATTAAAAGGTTACTATTTTCTCTTAACGAGAGAAAGATAGGAGAACTGGTTTATGGAAAGATAATCTCATTTTAAGTGGAAATTAGTTTATTCTAGTAAAATAGAGATGTAGTATGTACTAGATAAAAAGTCCAAGTGAAGCAACTGTGAAAATTATTTATTAATCTAAAAGTATAGTAAAATGTGATCATGTTTCAGCATTCTGTTAAATCTTTCAAAAATTATATCAGACTGAAAATCCACTCTTAAACTGTTTTTCACTAATAACTGTTTATCACTAATAAACTGTGATATATGAAAGCTAAATATCTATTTAGATCATAGCTGGTCTCCTCACAATTTAGGTACTTTATTTGCAATATTTTATTTAATTATATATGACCTTATGGGACCAGTATAATGAACTATTAGGGAATTTTCACTTTGTAGTTATAGAAAATTACTTAAAATTTTATTAAAAATTCTTCCTTATTTTTAAACCACAGTATCATCGTTTTATGGATGAGTGGATGATAAATGCTATTCATAGTAATCCATCTGGGGGGAGTCAACCAGTGGATGGAAGATCTTCCTCTCTGTCTCTCCTTTTCTCTGTAAATCTACATTTCCAATAAAAATAAATAAATTTTATATAAAAAGAAAGAAAGAAAACCCTACTAGAACAGGCATGTGGCTCAGGAGTAACGTCTCCCTGAGTGCACGCGTGTTCCATATCAAAGTGCCTGAGTTCAAGTCATATCTGTGCTTCTGAGTCTACCTTCTAACAGACACCTCCTTTTTAAGGGATGCAGCTATGGATGCCGTAATTCCTTTGGTCCCTGCCACCGTGTGAGAGACCTGGATTGAATTGTTGGCATCTACTCTTGGTTTGGCTGAGTTGTGGCTAAGGTAGGCTTTGGCAATTAGGCCAGTGGATGGATGATTTCTGTCTCCATTTATATCTCAACTCTGCTTGTTAAGCAATTTTTTATAAATAAAACAAAAAATAGCCCCAATTTCTATGTATTAGGAGATGACAAACTAAACTTACAAAGCCAGACCTTGCTGACATCCTATTTTATAACAACTATGAGGTCCTAATGGTTTTTGTGCATTTAAATAATTGGAAAAATCAAAGGGGAAATACTGTTTTGGAATCTGTGAACCTTATACATATTTTAATTTTCATTAGAAAGTTTTATTGAAACACAGCCTCATTCATTTTTATCATTACTCTGTGGCTACTTGTGTGCTATACAACTAATGATAACAATACTGCAGCAAAGATTGTATGTTCTGCAAACTCTAAAGTATGTACTCTCTGTTAAAACAAAAAGACAAAGTCTTGCAACCTGTCCTGTAGACCAGTGAAATCTTATTTACATTGTAACTATAGAGAATGTCATTGGAAATAGGAAGTAGTGTGTTTAAGGGATTGGCCTTAGAATTTGATACTTTATATTCTTAGCTTGGTATATTACTAGTTACATGCTGTTGAAAATATTTTTTCTTTCAATTACTTAGTTCTGCATTTGTGCAATGATAGAATTGCATAATATGAGAACTCAATGCCACAAAAATTTCAAAATAACATTTCTGAAGTGTACCATGCCTATTTCTGGCATGTATACATATGGTATGGATGAATCACCAGAAGAACTAGACGCATATGGATCAGTCTTGCTAGACTTGATGGTGTAATCAATTACACTAATAATAAAAGTTAATTTTAACATTATAACACAGTTGACATTATTTAGTATTCGTATCTTAAAAGGTTATGTTTAAAACAATAGAGGTACAATTTAGAAAAACTGTTTCATTATAAATAATGACCTTCAAGTCCATGAATTACAAATTTAATTAGGAAATTTGATATCCTAGAATTTACCACTAAATTAACAATGTAATCTTGAATCTTAGAGTTTATTTTGCCTTTTAGGCAATCATATAAATGTTGAAATTTAGGTAGAAATTTAGTTTACTTAACTTGCTTAGCCTTATTTAACTGAAGAACTGCTGTGCATTACATTATTATAAAAGCAAATTCAGTGCAGAATATATGACAAGAAGCTGTTTCTAAAATTTATTTTTAAAATACATAGCAAAAAGTTATTCATTCATTCTTTTAAATAGTGTGCATGTTGATTTCAACATTCTGAACTATTTTTCTGATCTAATTTAGTAACAAAGTTGACAATAATTTTTAGGCATTCTGGTGGAAAACATATCATGGTGACGAAGAAAAATTTTTCACCCGGAGAAGTTACAGCTTGTAAAAGTATTGTAGAGAAGCATGCCAAATAACAGAGGTAGATCTTCCAGATGCCTTGGTTAATCCCCTCTCTGTGTGAGAAACATTTGGAATCTATATAAACACTTTGAGGACAATAGGTTACTAGTTTTCCTCCTGCCTTGTAGCCGATGTGTAACAACAGTCTTTTGGTGATGCTGAAGACACATAGCATTCTCAGACATTGACAGGGTGACTCTGTTTCTGGGGTGACCTAATTTCAGAAGTAAAAACATCCATGTGCAGGTTTTAACAAGCACTAACATACTTTTAAACACAAGAAGACAGAAACTTGCTGTTGGACTTAATACAGAAAATCTAAATTGTGTAATGGCAATATTTATGTGAGATTGCAAAAGCGGACCTGCAATTGAGAATATTAACACACAAATGAGTCTCGAGCAGGATAATTCTGAGGTTTGTAGTTGCACAATTCATTGCTAGTAATCAAGGCATCAAAAGGAAGAATGATGAGATGAGAGAAAGAGCTGGCAATCTTGACTTCTAAGTGAAATCTCTTCCAACAGAATATTTACATTCAACTTGACAGCGCATATGTATTTTGATTTAATTGGCCTTATCATACAGAATTGACTGGTTGGCAGGAGGCATTCATTCTACCATCACTGAATGAACCAGAGGTACAACATCAAAACAGTCAAAAAGTCAAGAGTGACTCTGCAGTGCCAGTGTTTGAAAATAACCATACATGTCATGTTGAAAGAAGAAATCTCTTGAAAATGATGAAGTAGATGGATTAATTAATAACTTCAAAGTCATTTTTAAATAACAATAATTTTACATTGCTCTTGGAACTCGAGATAAAACAATGACTCAAACACTGTATCTGATTTCTTGGATGTTATTGTATAGTAGGGGAGGTCAGAAAATAAATACAATACAAAATAGCATCCTAAGCTAGGCCAGAGACTGTGGATGTGTCAATGTAAGAACATCTATTGTAACAGCTATAACGCATTTGATGACTGTTGCTATTGGGGTGTGCAAAGGCTCTGCATGCTTGTTGGAAGGGAGTGCATGGTAAGTACCTCTAATTCCTTTTCAACTTTGCTGATAACTTAAAATTGCTTTAAGACTGCAGACTGTTGAAAATACACCGTAAGTTAGATGCTGCTGAGTGCAGTGGAGAAGAATGAAACGAGGTAAGGAGATACAAACCACTGTGGGACTATTTCAAAGTATGTTATGATCATAATAGTTAGTCTGCAAGTTATGCTTCCACTTTTTCTTGTTTAAATTCATCCCATGCTATAAAATACCCTTGATTTGAAACACAAACAAAAACAAGGCAGTAGCACATGTCTTCATTTATCATCAGTCTACAATGACTTCCTAAGATATCATCACTCACAGGCCCACAGCTTCCTAATTCCCTTCCCTCACTTTCCTTCTCACCCTCACTGTCCCTCTTACTACTCACTCCATCCACCCACAGTGTTCTAGAGTTTCTCCCCGACACATGCAACATTCAGCACACATCTTGGGCATTGTCCTTGTGTTTGCTTTCTCTAGGATGATTCAGTTACATTTAAGCACTGCTTACAGACTCTTGAAGTATTTGCCTCAGTTGAATCCTGACTCTGCTATTACCAGCCTAATAATTTGCCTGACTTGGCTTTTCCTTTCTGTTTTCTCATCTGCAAAATGTAGTCATTACTTTAGCTCACAAGTTGAGTGCAAGAAGCAAATTAATTAATAGGCATACTGCACTTAACATGCGCCTGATGAATGAGAAAATTCCTGTCAGTGATTATAAAGCCTCTCTCTCTCTCTCTCTCTCTCTCTCTCTCTGTCTCTCTGTCTCTTTCTCTCCTTTTACAGTTCTTTTCTCTTGCAGCACTATTGTAATCCAGTCGTTTGATATGAGAGCTTCCCACCATTTCTGATCCTCATTTCTGTTTTGTTCGAATGCTGCACTACAGGATCTATCATCAAACATTATCTTCCTCATCTTCCTTAGTAAACTGTCTTCCAAAACAAAAATATCTATGGACTGCTGTGTCCCAAATACAATGCCCATAATAGTAGTTGTTTATTAATGCTGGGTTCAATACAGGTATGAATGCTTCAGGATATGGTACATTTGGAAGAAAGGACATGGGTATGTTTACAGGCATCATCGTTCTAACATTCATTAATCCAATGACATATTAAGAAATACTCATTAGGTGGTGGTCTGTAGCGTTAAACTGTTTGTGTTAGATTTGAAAAAAGAAGCTCTTCCATCCATTACTTTAGACAACTCTAAAAACGTCAATTTTCTTCACTATGAAAAGCACTTGCTGGATTTGCATCTATAAATTAAAAACTTAAAAAGTTGGGGTCAAAGTTAAAAGTCACTTAAGATTTTTGGTATTAATCCATACTATATTAATGCTTTAATTAAAAAATTATTCTACATATTGATAAACACAGAGAGATTTACTGGTTCACTCCACAAACATTTGCAGTGGCCAGAAGTAGATCATGCCGAAGCTAGGAGCTACCAGTTTGCCTGTGTCTCTCATGTGTGTGGCCTGGACCCAGTGTCTTGAATGATCACTCCTGCTTCCTTGAACGTGCAGCAACAGGAAGCTGGAACCAGCAGAAGGTGAGGCAGTCCAATATGGGCTGTGGTCATCCCAAAGGGAACCCTACCTGCCAGCCAAATTCTCCCTTCTACCACACTTATGCTATGCAAACTTCTACAAGGTTACTTCATAATTCTAGTGCACAAATTGAATTTGATACAGACCATTTTTGAGGTTTATTCATAATTTTTAATAACATACATTTCACTTGGACTGTTTAAGACCTCTCATATTTGAGCACATCATGGAAGCAAATAACTGTTCAGAAAAATCCTACAGAGAATGAGAGCATCATGCTCATACAGGAATAATTCAGGGATCACTTTCTCCTACCCATACTTTGTCAAATGTGTATGGAAATACATATTTAAAATGAAGAGATGTTTCAAAGTATCCCTAAATAGATCCATGATGTGCTAAGCTGTTTGTTGCAAATAACTGAAATCACAAAATAATTGAAGGAAATTAATCATAGAACAAGTAGTCTATGTTCTTGTATAATTATAGCTTTCAGTATAATCAAAAAATAGTAACCTTTATGAAAAAAAGCAAAAATACCTTCTTTCATCATTGTTTGAATAAATACTTATAATATACAAGGAAATAACAGGCTATTAAATCAATAAAGAATGCAATAAAATTTAAATTGTAAGTAAAGGTCAAAATCAACAGTAATTATTAACTTGGGTTACCTTCAACACTTCAAATTTAATATTTATTCAATTTTCAATTATAGCAAATAAAATCCCTGTAACTGCTGCCCGTCATTTATTATTAGTTCATTTGAAACTTTGATGAAACAATCTTAATAGAACACACACCGCTGTTGACTTATGAAATGCAGACATGGCTTTCACAGAGGATTATCTTTTTTTAAAGATTTATTTATTCTTATTGCAAAGTCAGATATTCAGAGAGGAGGAAAGAGAGAGAGGAAGATCTTCCGTCCGATGATTCACTCCTCTAGTGAGCGCAACGGCCGATCCTATGCCGATCCGAAGCCAGGAGCCTCTTCCAGGTCTCCGGGTGCAGGGTCCCAAGGCTTTGGTCCATCCTCGACTGCTTTCCCAGACCATAAGCAGGGAGCTGGATGGGAAGTGGAGCTGCTGGGATTAGAACCAGTGCCCAGATGAGATCGTGGAGCTTTCAAGACGAGAACTTTAGCCGCTAGGCCATGGCTCCAGGCCCCACAGATGATTATTTTTAAAGATTACTTTTTAAAATATTTTTTAAAGATTCATTTTTATTTTTATTGGAAGGGCATATTTACAGAGAAAATGAAAGACAAAGATCTGTCAGCTGGTTCACTCCCAAAGAGGTTGTAATAGCCAGAGCTGATCTGATTTGAAGTCAGTAGCCACGAGCTTAGTCTGAGTCTGCCATATGGGTGCAGGGTCCCAAGGTTTGGGGCCATCCTTGACTGCCTTCCCTGGCCAAAAGCAGGGAGCTGTATGGGATGTGCTGCAGCTGAACCAGCGGCCATATGGTGAGGACTTTAGCCACTAGGCTACTGCACTGTGCCCTAAAAATCACTTTTAATCTCTTTTTCCTTTCCTAAACAAAAGTGTTCATGGCTTCAAAATAGATCTAATTTATCCTTGAGATTAATTTGCACTATATATATACACACACACATCGCACACATATATACATATATCTATGTATATAGCTATATATATATATACATAGATATATGCATATCACTGTGTGATCAAATATTTTAGAACTGATTTTTTTAAAGATTTATTTATTTTTACTGGAAAGTCAGATATACTAAGCAGAGGAGAGACAGAGAGGAAGATCTTTTGTCCAATGATTCATTCCCCAAGTGACCACAACGTCCGGTGCTGCGCCCATCCGAAGCCGGGGCCAGGAACTTTCTGCAGGTCTCCCACACAGCTGTAGGATCCCGAGGCTTTAGGTCGTCCTCAACTGTTTTCCCAGGCCTCAAGCAGAAAGCTGGATGAGAAACTGGGCTGCCTCGACCAGAACAGGCACCCATATGGGATTCCAGCATGTTCTAAGCGAGGACTTTAGCTGTTAGGCCACCACTCTGGGCCCCACTGATCAGATTAAAAAATTATTTTGTTACAGCAGGAGGTTCTCTGGTGGTTCCACTATAATCCAGCTTTCTGTTAATATTCCTGGGAAAGCAGTGAAAGATGGCCCAAGCGCTTCGGTTCCTGTTCCCAAGGGAGAGACCTGGAAGATTTCATGGCGACTGGGTTATAACTCACTCAGTGCCAGTCTTGTGCCACCTGGGGACTTAACCTGTGGGTACAAAACCACCTTTTCTTCCTCCCTCCTTTTCTCCTTCCCCTTCTTTCTGTCTCTTTCGGTCTGGCTTTCAAATGAACAAATAAATATTTAAGGAAAATATTTGCATTGCTAGCCATTTTGGCCCGTGTTACGTCATCTAATTAATACATTTGCGCTGAGCTGTTTAATTTCAAATGTGTTTTAGTTTTTGGTTTAATGTAATTCAATACACTTATGAGCACTTTCGGTGGGTGAAGTAGTAAGATAAACATCGTATGCACACAAAATTTAAAAAAAAAAAATGTTCCTGTGCCAAGGAAACCAATACTTCTTCTCTGCTATGTTAGTTATATATATGTATATATATATGTCGGCTTCACGGTGACGCCGCTTTCCCTGTCATGGTGATGATTATGCCACTGCCGAGTACAATTGAGACAATATATATCTTTGCTTCCAGTGTCAGGAAGATTTGGAGGGCCTGGCAGCGTGGCCTAGCGGCTAAAGTCCTCACCTTGAACACGCCTGGATCCCATATGGGTGCCGGTTCTAATCCCGGCAGCTCCACTTCCCATCCAGCTCCCTGCTTGTGGCCTGGGAAAGCAGTTGAGGACAGCCCAAAGCTTTGGGACTCTGCACCCGCGTGGGAGACCCGGAAGAAGTTCATGTTCCTGGCTTCAGGTCAGCCCAAGCACTGGCCGTTGTGGTCACTTGGGGAGTGAATCATCGGAGGGAAGATCTTCCTCTCGGTCTCTCCTCCTCTCTGTATATCTGACTTTGTAATAAAAATAAATAATCTTTAAAAAAAAAAAGAAAGAAAAAGAAAATTTGGAACAGAATTGACACTCAAAGTGATTTACTAGGTGGGCTTTTTAGTGCGTGGTTACCACATCACTGGAATTTCCACAGGCCAAAGCAGTGTCTTTGGGATTCAGTGTGGGCTCCATTTTATTTTTAAAACTTTGTTTTTCAGATTTTGTATATCTTATGAATAAAAATGGAACAGATTTCATGTATTTCATATACATCACTTTAAGAACAATGATAATTCCCAGCTCCCTTCCCTTTCTCCTTCACTCCCACCCTCCCTCTTTATTATTTTTAATTTTTTACAATGAAATAGTTTCAATATATTTTATCATTACAGACAATTGCTGTAAAGCACAATCAGATCTCCAACTGTCAGTTTTATTATATAGATTGCATTTGGTATAGTCGGTATATTAATTACCACAAATTAAGGGAAGCATGCACTTATTTGTACTGAGCCATGGTACAAACCCTCTCTTCCTGAAAATTCTCTTTATCTCTTTTCCATTTTAGTTTTTTCTCCCTTTGCATTTCACATGTGACCTATTCTGTCTTTTTTGTTGACTTTCGTGTTGCCCTCTTTTCCCACTAAATATTAAGTTTCACGAGGGTCAAGCTTTCTGCTTGTTTACTTCAATTTACACTGGCATTCCATTTGTAAAGAGACTCAAACAATATTTATTATTAGTGAATAAATAAGTACAAGTGTTCATAGCTCTTTAAGAACATATATCTTGATTTCTGTTTTGTGTCTTTACCACTCCAGTTTTGGATGGTCTGGAGTATTTCTGGTTTTAGCTGACTATAAACTACTCCATTGACTTTGATCTTACAAGTTAATGACAGGCCCATCCATCTAATTCCAGCTCTATATGTCCTTGTTTCAACATTTCCTGCATCTCAGCTCTTCCCACTTGGCATGTGAGACAGCCAGTTTACTCTGCAAGCTTGGCATAAAGTCATTGCTCTACCACTACTGTCTGTCACTCATTTCTTGAAACCTAGATATGCCAGCCTGCGTGGAATTTTTTTCCCCGTCACTCTTAATGATGCATTTTGTTGTGTGCCTGGATACATCCTCAGTATGTATTCTTCCTCCCCCATGTAGGCATGTCTGTTCCCATGTCCCTGTCCTTTCCAGCCTGCTTCACACTCTGTATGTTCCCCCAACTATGTCACAAGATTGGAGAAGCACTCCGAGAGGCCAACTTCCTGTCCTGTATTGTGTCTTCTCAGGTATAAGGTATTTCAGGTAAACTTGATCTTGGCCTTATCAGAAAAATAGTGAACTACTGGAATGCAAATAACCCATGGTACTAGAAACAGGACAAAGTGAAGTGTCTGTGGTCACATTAGATGTCACTATGATTATAAATGTTCTAAGTTTCTGACAAACCCATAAGCAGATGTCTAATTATAACAAGTCTTGGATATTCTGCTCTTAGGAGATAGCAAAGCTGTTTCCCAGGGTCCCAGGAGGAAGTTATTACTGCAAGATAATTTTGCTTGACAATACCTTATATGCATACTTTGCCTTTCTCTCCTTCTCTCTCTCTCTATCTCTCTTTCCTACTTAAGGACTTGTTTTTTCATTTGAAAGTTAGAGTTCTGGAGAAGCAGAGGAAAAGGAGAAGGTGGGAGTCAGGGATGGAAGCAGAAAGAAGAGAAGAGAAAGGAGGAGAGGAGAGGAAAGAAGAGAAGAGGGGAGGAGAGGAAAGAAGAGAAGAGGGGAGGAGAGGAGAGGAAAGAAGAGGGGAGGAGAGGAAAGAAGAGAAGAGGGGAGGAGAGGAGAGGAAAGAAGAGGGGAGGAGAGAGAGTGAGCAAGAGAAAATATCTCTTTTATCTGATAGTTAACTCTTTAAATGGTCACTCTCTAAATGGTCATAAAGATTATGATTAGGCCAGACCAAAGCCAGGATCTCTGTCCAGGCATCCCATGAGTATGCAGTGCAGGAACTCAAACACTGGGGACATTTTTCACTGCTTTCCCAGAGCATTAGCAGAGCCCCGAATGGGATGTGGAGCAACCGGGTTTTGAACCATCACCCAAATGGTATAGCAATTCTGCAGATGATGTATTAGCACACTATACTTCAATGTCATCTTCACTTTGCATTTCTTAGAAGTTGGGAATGAAAAGGGTTTTCTCATTTTAAATTATTTTTGATGATTAGGTCTTATGAGCAAAACAGATATACATAATTTTGATACAATCCATAAAGTGCAGACAGGGAGTGTATTGGATGTTATCATGTGTAATACTAAGGAGGCTAGGCAAAAGCCTAATGTTTGTGAGTGAAATTTAGAATTCAATAGAAGTGATAAAGGATACATGTAGGGAAGCAATTAGAGATTATGCCAAAAAGTACATAGATTTGACTAAGGGATTCATATATAAAGTAATCTACCCAGTTCTCAGTATTTCAGGATGTGTAAATTCCTTAATAACTAGAAAAATGGAAGTAAACCTACAATGTGATATGCTACAGCACCCATTCAATGAACACACTTTGGTAGGTGGGAAAGCCCAAGTGTTGCTGAGGGCATGGAAAACCAGAAACACTCATGAATTCCTAATGTTTGTCATCTGGAGATAAATGTGGCTGCACTGAATGAATTAGGTTTGCACATAGTATGTCATTGGAATGGGATCTTGGTGGAGTGCTTTACTTAACAGGCTAAGGAAAGGACAACAATAAAGAGGACAAGTGTTGGTTGGATGTATATATTATGGCTGTACAGCAGTGAAAGTGATATCCATTCAGTTCCAACACTATCCCTGGAAGAGATTTTGATTTACTTGTACAGTCAATTGAGATTTGACTTTCCTACTTGTTCGCATCTTGTATTTCAATTTGCCACCAAGCTCATTTCAATCTTCACATTTCCTATCTTGTTGTTTTTCAATCCCTTATTTTCTATGATACTATATGATTTGTGTCTTGTTGTAGCTTTTACTTTTTCATACTTCCGTTGAACTTCACTCAGCTATTTTTAAAGGTTTGCTTTGTATACTTTTTGCCATTAAAATTCTGGCTAGCTAATATTGTTATCAGGTTAACTCTTTGATTTCATGAACCAATTGGAAATTAACATTCCTTTTCTATAATATTAGACGTTTCTTTTACAGTTTTTACCTGCCTAAATTATTTTGGTTCTATCAGCATCATGAGTTGGTAGAACATTTTAATTAGAAACTTTCCAGAAGTAGGTGAGTGGGGAACAAACTTTTATTATGTAGTGGAAAGAGTGAAGGAGATGGGCATTCCAACTTGTGGGAAACTCAAATCCACACAAATACCATGGAAGAGTGGAAAGTTGGCTGAATTTAGCTGGAGGGGAGAGTCAGTCTGTAGTGGTGAGAGATAAAAGTAGAGAGGTACAAAAGTGCTAGTTGACAGAGGACCTTGAATTGTAGGCCAAGAGTTTAGACTTGATATGGTAGAAGTAGCTGATTCTTGAGCAGGAAGGTGATTTGATAAAAATGGTATTTGCAGAAGATTATTACAGCAATACACAAAGGAATAATTGTAGCAAAAAGAAACTGGCATTAGGAAAACCAGACAAGACATTATAGTAACTGAAATATGAACTGAATAAGTTTGCTATCATGGAAAAAGGAAGAAAATAATGAATTTGCTAGACATGAAATACAAAAAGGGTTTCCAAACTTGGCTTTTAGACCACCTATTTCGCAATTACACTGGAAGCTTGATAGAAATTGTTTCTGTACATAAAAACTTTTCCATGTGATTCTTTCATGGTGAGATATGAAATTGAACATTCTAGCAATATTTTTTTTTCTTCAGAGAGGACTAAGTGAACATACTGACTTTGTAAACTCTATAGAAGACTGGCTGGTACTAAGTGCTGAGATAGTTCAGAAGTAAAATAGAGAATTTTTTTGGGACAAGCTGAAAATAAATAAGCTGTAAATGTAGGTACTCTCCTAGTTTAAAATTGAGCAATGCCTCTTAACCCAAGGAGATTTAGTCTCTAGGGGACATTTTGAACTCTCTGGAGACAGCTTTCTTGATTACCAGTGGGGGCTGGGGCAGTGCTACTGGTATCTTGCTCAGTTCACACGAGTGATGATTCCAAATAGCCTGGAATGCAGAGAACAGCCCTCACTGCTTTCCATCATGAAGAATTTTAGTCCAATATGTCAATAAAAAGAAAAGTGGAATCCAGGTTAAATGCAAACATAGTTTTAAAATATAAATAAAATAAATATAAATAAAAGCAGTTTCTCTAAAAGTTGTATTAGGAGCACTTGTGGAAAATTCATGCCTGAGTTAACAATGCAGAATTATTGTTACATTCCTAAGATGTGCTGTTGAGTTACAGAAAGGAGTGCTTTTTCATTAAAGATGCATACTGAAATCTGTAAACCAGTTTCAGTTTCACATAAAACAAAGAAAGATGTACACACATACATATGTCTAAACGGAGATTAAGCATTAACACTATTGTATCTAGGAAGAAGTACAACAATGTTCCCTTATGGTTTTTAAAGTTTCCTTTTGTAAAGATTGTTTTGACTATTTTCAATGATACCGGTTTTTAAGTATAGTCATTCCACCCACTCCCTTCTCATTTTCTGTGTTAATCACACTTTAGAAAAAAAAAATATTTTTAAAATATAAAAAAAAAAAAACAGCTTCAGGTTTAATGCCCCAATTCCTGCCAATGTCATAGCTGCATTTTATGGAACACACTGCTTCTAGAACAGGATAGTGGGGGAGGGAGGGGAGGAAATTAGTGATCACTTAAAGTTTTGATATGTTTCAGAATGATTGAAATGTATACATTAAAAAGTTAAGAAAATACCGCTGTAAATTATTTGCAATATATGCTTTTGATACATGGGTTCCTTTTGCTTGGTTTTGTTCTAAAACTGACTTCAACTCCCATCTTAACTTTGCTCTTGGCCATTCCCCCCTGCCTCTTGTTCTTATTCACTTAAAGATTCTGGAACGTATTTCCTGACAGGTACAGAATTGCAGGCAGTTGACACGTGAATCCACTAAGTCTCTGAAAACCCCAACCGATCTCCCACTTTTATTTCCCTTTTCCCCCTTTTTATCTAGATGGCTTTTTTTTTCTCTAGGGGCAAAAATTCTAGACTGCCTATTTCTCATCCCTTCACACTGCTAGGTCTAATTACCTGTAAGGTCCCTGCGAGTGGAAAACTATCCAGGGGTTTTCAAACACCGTCCCTTCAGGCATACAAAATAGAAAGAGATAAAGTGCCACATCATTTTGCTTTCACTGGAACTATCTAAACTCTATCCCAGCTACTTCCTAATCATGATATGACAGCTCAAGTGACTAAATTCCTGCTACTGTAAAGTTGCAATCATTCCAGTGCAGAGTGATGTTCCTGAAGCAGACTTTTAGCCTGGACAGATCATAAGCTCTTGCCAACTTTTTAAAATCACTCTTGCTTTCTCTCTCTTGGTAAACATGAACAATTATCTTTTCAGTGCAGAAATGCAAAGAATGCACTGTACATAGGCATTTGAAACAGCAGCAGGTCAACAAATACAGACATTTCTGAAAAGTTTATATTAGGGGATTGGTTAGAGGTAAAGAAAGGTTTCTAGCATGACTGCTGTGGTGCAGCAAGTTAAATCGCCATTTAGAACATCTTCAATTCCTTTCAAGAGGGCCTGGGAAGAAGTTTTGTTTCTACTTCCAATCCAGCTTCCTGCATAAAGCTCCCTTCCGGGGTTGGCATTAGCAGCAGGAGTCAGGGGCCCAAGCAGCATGCAGAGTGGAGGCTGGACCATGCCTTAAAACACTATGCCATATGCACACCTTGTTGCCCTTTTTAAAAAGCTAAGCTGATTGTATTCCTACAGTTGAGTTTTTGAGTTTCTTACATATTTTAAACATTAATCCTCTGTCAGATGAATAGTTAGAAAATATTTTCTCCTGTTTTACTATTTTTTTTCTTCATTGACCATTTCCTTTGCTATGCTGGAATATTTCTGCCTGACATAATTTCATGTGTTCAGTTTTGTTTTTGTTGTCTGCACAATTGGGTCTTATCTAAAAAAAGTTACTGGCTGCATTGATGCTTGAAATGTTTCTCCTGTGGTTTTATTTTGTATGTTTGTGTGTGTATGCGCTGTTTTCTTAGCAGTTTCATAGTTATAGAATTATATGTAGGTTTCAGACGCATTCTGAGCTGATTTTCTCTGCAGTATGAGAAGTGTCACACACTTTTAATTTTCCATAGAAACCTAGAAAAATCACAGGGGGCACTTGTAAAACTGTGCCATCTCACACTTCCATAGTAACTAAATGATATTTGGAGGATTCTTGAGGCTGTAAGGCTAAAAATCATTCAAAGAAAGTAAAATCTCTTTGATATTTTAGAATAAGCATGCATGCATTATAAATTTATTTCATTTAGGACCTGTACGTAATAAGTTATAGAACCACAGAATGGGATAACCTCCGTGGATTAATTAGAAGTAAATACTTACTCAATGGAGACTCACAAAGACAACTGCACACATATTAAAAGCATTGTTGTTCATGACAAATGTGATGAGAGCAAATTGTTATTAACTTGAATGCATTTATTTACTATGCAGCTATTGCATATACAAAAATATCCTTTGATCTAGCAGAATTGAGAAAAGATTTTCTTTCTAAATATTCAGATTTTTATTTGGTGGAGGAAGATAAATTAAATGCAAAAGTGGAAAGATGGTCTTAATAAACAGAAGGATAAATATTTCCAATTTACTCTGTGAAATCAGTACAAAATGAAACACTAAAGCAAGATAAAGTTATCACAAGTAAAAAAAATCACAAATAAGTATCTGATATTAAAGTAGAAATTAAAATATTTTTAAAATATATTTTCATTTTGAATTCTGAATTATGTGGTACAATCTGTATAGGCTGGGATTCCCCCTCAAACTCTCACCCCCCAACAGATTTTCCCCATTTTACTATAATAGCGTGGTTCTCCATAAGGAATCATAATTCTATTAGTCTCTTATCTAAGTGTACCTTGACATTTTTGGTACAGTCTCAGCCAGTCCAGCATCTCATTGTCTACACATTTCAAACAGTTTCATTGAGACTCTATCTTTCGTCTGAAAGCAAGGATGTGTGTTCCATTATTCCCCCACATCTGTATATGATAGACCCCGGTACTCCATCACTATACATTTCCATAAATGAGAAGCATGAAACCAGGTCAACAACTGGTATGAGTTAGAACAGCCACAACAACAACAACAAAAATCAACAACCAATTACAGCACCATGAAAAAACGCTCCACTGAATAACCAACACATGAGTGACAAAAGGAAACACAAAAGTCTCCTGGCAAAAATGAGGCCATCGTGTAATCCATGAGCCAGTAATGCATTCAACAAGAGAAAATGAGTTTTTTGCAATAAACAGAACTGAAATTAAAAAATTTTTAAAATATATAAACCACCTGACTTCAACAACATATAAAGAATTAAATATTATGAACAAACGACCTCTACCCCAGGGATGACAGATTGGATTGTTAAAAACAGGCACATAGATATCTCAGAACAGAAGAATAAATAGAAAAATTCACATGTTCATCTCTATAGACACAGGAAAAACAATATTATTTTATGCTAAAAAAACTAACAAAAATGATAAAAAGGAATGGGAGTAATAATTCTTTGAAATATAAACTAATGAAATTATCTCTGAATACCACCCGGGACTCCTGGCAGTAGTTCTGATGTCGCCAGACCCTATGAGAGGGTTTTGGGCTGCTACCCTCCCGTTTGGGAAATCCAATAGGAAATGACTGACCTCAGAGTTTTCAGCCTCCAAGGGCATTCATATTCCCTGTGATCTCCTAGGAAGTCGGGATACAGTTCTTGGTGTCCATACTGAGAATCCTCAATGAATATCCATCGCTTCTGTGGTGAAAGCACTTGGGAGCCTCCAGGAGTCTCCGGGACTAGGATGCAGACCTCCTTTCCACTTTTGTCTATTTTAAATATAGCTACGATGAACATTTGTATATGAGTTTTTCATGCACATGTTTTTATCTGTTTTAGGAGTGATATTTTTTGGAGAAAAGGGTAACTATGTGTAAACTTTTGAGGAAATGTCACAACAGTCTGCACTCCGTACCAGTTTGTATCTCCAGTGGCACTGTAATAAGAATGCAGTTGCTTTATATACACACCAAGAATTATCATTATCTGTTCCTTGTGAAATTAGATAGCATCCCATGCTACGGATATACTGTATCATATGTATCCAGCTCTCAGATACTAATACTAATAATACTAATACGGATACAAGTGCTAATACTGCTATGACATAGATAGATCTTAAAAATATTGTATCTAATCCAACAGGCTAACCTCAGAACTACTATGTATCACACGACAGCAATCCAGAATTGGCAAATTTACAGACATAAAAGATAATGACCTTTATTAAGGCTGGAAAAACTGAATCGAAGTTGGTGGGGCGTGGAATTCTAGCCAATAAAAGGTAGAGTTTCTTTTTTGAGGTGATGGAAATGCGTAGAAAATTATGCATAATTATAACTATTTCAAAATGAATGCTGCATATACTTGTAAAGGCAAACTGCACGTTATGTGACTTAAACATTCAATGTGTTGCTTTAAAAAGATTTTTGAGGTGTTTACGAAAATTTGTAGAAATTATACTTTCTATAAAAAGGATTTTACCCTAGTGTTTTACATTTCTTCATGACTTAAAATAAATTAAAATTATTATTTTTATCTCAGAGAGATGGACAAAGCAGTGAGTACTGTAGGCATCTACCAATGAGCACTCATCTTTGTACTGAAGTTTACTTAAAAGTTCAATGATGCAAATTAGTTTTCTTTGAAATGTAAGAGGCTCATTCTGGCTTTACTTGTCTATGTATAAACTGGCTGTAATTAAGCAGCCCGTATGCTTCTACATATTACTTCACATTAGCAGCCTTCGACATTTTTCTGTTGTTTTTCTCTTTTGTAGGCCAAAGCAGAGATTTTACTTTATTAAGTCCTATATTTTTGTGTGTATTTTAGATTTTGCAATGATTTTAGGATAACATTTCCCATAACTTTTATCTCTAAGACTTAATGAACAATATTTATGCAATTCTTATTCAATTCAACTACTTGAATACGATGTCTATTTTTATCATGTCTGGTTTTTTTTTTTTGAATGAACGACAAAATTATATAAAAGCTAACTAGGCAGTTATTATCTCTAATGGAAGAAATCTGATTAAACACACACACACATGCAACTTGTCAGAACTCAAAGGAGAGCACTGTGTGTCTTTTGCACACATGTCTGCACTAGTTTCTAGGTCTGGGAAGAAGATAAAACACAGTGCGTGTAACCTGTTTTTCCGGTACTTACAAATCAAGACATACGACTTTGCAATAAGAAGCGAACTAACTGCCATTTTGAGCATTCCTTTGACCCTACTGACTATTTTGACTACACAAAAATTACACAAACACACACTTTTTCAAGAGAGCATTTTGCTGCTGTATTTTTTGGGGGAAGGAGGGAATTTCTTTGCAGAATTACAAATTAGAAATGAAAGAATCTCCTACAAGTATAAGCTTTCGTTGTCTTTGTAGACTGCCCTCCTTCATACACGGATCTTGCCATGAAGTTTGAGCGAAATGTAAAATAAATGTATACATGATAAGTAGAAAATTATATTTTGCTTTTCTGTTATTCTACCTTATAGGTATGTATTATTTTCAAGTATGACAGACTACTTATACATCTATATGTATATTATATCCATAATTTACATACCAGAATATGACCACTACATTCTTGGAGGGAATCAAAACTTACGTTAGTGATTCATGATAGCATACTGTCTAGAAAGACTTCAGAGTCAAATTAATTTCAAAATTATATAATTGTATAACGTCAATAGGCAGTTAATCAGCGATTAGCAGGTAGTGTACTACTGACATAGTATTTTTCAAAAACTGACTATGCATAGTCTAAAAGTTTGAGACGATATTAAAGGTACACTGAGGCAAGTTGTACTTAAATGTTTTTTGAATATTCAGACAGTAGCATTCATTTACTTATTCATTTCACTAATGTTTAGTTTGTAAATATTACATATATTTTTCTGAGACTTAAGTTCAATCGTTGTGGTTTAATGTGAGAAATATGTGATGCTCCTAGGTGAGAAATCGTATACTCGATACATAATTCAAGTAAAAATAAAGAGGAAAAAAATTAATTCTGGCAAGTTGAATCAAAAAGAACAAGTTTTGCAGAGGAAAGCATATCACAAACACTGGGGCAAATATGCACAAATATAATTCCAAACACAGAAATTAGACCTGGAGCTGTCAGACAAGTACTTACGTACGTTCTGAAAAAACATGGAAGTTAAGTGTGCTAAAATCCATTTGGCTTTTACCTGTCAGTTCCTCAGTCCAAGAATGAGGACAGGCAGGGGCTGGAATAAAACTCAGAGGGCTCTTCAGCAGCTAAACACTTATGTTTTAATTTATTCTGCCTTCACTGGGAAACTGACAGGAGTTTTAACCAGGAGGATCTGGTGGAAATGTAAGGAATGTACTAGAAGCTAGTTTCTGAAGAAATAGATAAGACATCATTGCCATCTTCTAGGAAATTAACTCACACTGCTGTTGCTCCTATCACTTCTGCCATTGCTACAATTGCCCAAACTGTCTTGAGTTTATCAAGCACTTAAGATGGAGCAGGAACTGTTCTAGACTTCTGACAAGTAAAGTCAGAATTAATCCTCAGCCTACATAAAAAGGCAAAGTTAAGAAATTGCTAAAACAACTATTTCCCCCTCTGCTTTCTATATTTTTTTATCTACCGCTTAATCCTGATGGGATGTCCAGGGCCCCTGCTTCCCTCCCCCTACCTCAGTCAACTTCCTCTCTGACTTCTGCTTTCCTATCTCTTAAAGACTGGACTGACAATTGCAAGTGCTCTCACACTGGACTCCTTGATTACTTTGCAACCCTACCATTCCACTAGAAGTGCTCAACATTCCAACCTAGGATCAATGCTGTTCTCCACTGCCACAACCACAGAGCTCAGGTTTTGAGTAGCACAGTGACAATTCGAGCATGACAGGGATCTCAGAACCACTGCCCAAGGTTTTATAGACTCATCAGCTCTGCCGCTTACATCCAGGAATGACTACGTTGATATGCTTGACACAATTTGTAAATTGTCAGCTACACTTGGTAATGGACGCACATTCCTGCAATAGACATAATTTGTTAAATATAATAATTGTAACAGTAAAACATTGAGTGTAGAGATGTGGATTGTGGCATCACTAGCATGTAGATATCAGTAAGCATCACTCAAATAAGTGGTTTCAATTTAAGCCAATTAATTATCACTGAACACCAATCATCAGCAAAGGCTCATTTCTGTGCTTTGGAGCCAAGAATTCCAAGTTTCTCTTCCCTCACATATATCACTCCATAGTACTTAAGATTTATGTTAGCATTATTTATTATTTGAGAAGAAGCTGTCAGAAAATTGGACTTTCATCCTATATTCGCAATGTTCTTAACAACTCGTTAGGTAAATTCTATCAAGTTCCTAATACGATATGCTGGCACAATTTGTACAGATAACCAAACCAAAAATAAGTTATACTAAAAAAATAAAAACTTCATATTTGAGTGGAAATGTAATCAAATGTGGCATCCAGTAAGTGGATCTAGTTGCTCATTAGGTCATAGAGGGCATGCTTTAGAAAGTATTTTTCTTAGGAGAGCTGCTTATAAAAATCCCAGTTCTGTTTGAACACTCTCTCTCTGCTTCCTGGGTTATCATGTGATCAGTATTGTTCAGAGAATACATCTCACCATGTCCACAGCCATGGGGTCTTTTGGATGGTAAGCCTTCAAAACCAAGAGCTAGTGTAAACCCTTTTTACTTACAAGCAGCTTCTCTCAGGTTTCTATTGCATAAGGAACATCAGTCAAACCAAGCATGCAAGTCTAACAGTATTTTCTAGACACACAGATACACTGAATAAAGCACATAGATTCCTGTCTTACTACTCATTTCATTTTCAGATAGGACCATTAAAGTGGTTGTATTCTTCTTGGAATCCAGTCATTTTCAGCAGAAAGAGACTCATAAATTAATGACAAGATGAAATTTCTTTTAACTTGAATATTTTGTCATTTAATATCTTAAAATAAGCTTAATATTTACTATTGCTCTACCTTTAGCCTACTATTACGCTATTTTTGCTTTCTTTCTCATTTATGCCCTAAATAGATAGCAATATCTGCATTTGTTTTCACTTCTGTAATTCTGACATTTTCAAGTAAATGGGTTCTTTATTGACTTTCTGCTTATAAAGGAAATTGGTGACCAGGAGAGTCTCAGGCCATTTCGGGCAATTTTGCAAGACCAACTAGGAAACAAGTATTTCTCCAGTTGATAGAATTTTTCAAGATTCCTTGAGTTTGGTACTTCAGATCACTTACTGTTTGAAACAATGTCAAAGTTCTCTGACTCAGGAACCTATATTGAGATCACTAAGAACTAACTTTTTTTGTTGTATATTGACATGAGTTGAGCAATGCAGGAATCCATGAAAAAGTGAGTCAGTCAAGCCTATCTCTTTCTTTCTCTCCCTCTTTCCCTCCCTACCTCCTTTGGGAGGAGTTAATCTTCACAACAGTTCTTCTAGGATGCAAATGCTGCACAGAAAATATTAGGAATTTTGTCCTAACACATGTAGTGGGATCAAATGCTTGGTTAGTGTTACTGGTTTAACAAAGGGAGAGGCAATCAGCTTTCAGAACCTACCCTGTGTGTAAGTCTAGAAAGTACCACATATACGTTGGGGACAAACAATCTGTTAGATGTGCAACCCTTAGAAACTGACTTGTTTCATGTCAGAGTTAATGGAAATGCCTTAGGTACTAAGCTGAAAAGTGAATCATTATGTCAATTAAAAACATTAATTGGGGTAATTACAAGGAGATAATAGTTTATATAGAATTTAGTTATAATTTATACAATTATCCTCAGTTACAGAGGGAAAATAATGAAGGTGTTTATCTAAAGAATTTAACTGAAAATTGAAACTGCAGAGAACGTACACCTCTACACTCAACTATGCATTTGAACTACATTTGCCACAGAGTAGTTGTAAACAAATGAAATTCCCTGAGGACAGGGTGGTTTAAAGAGAACATAGACTTCTAAAAACACACAATATTGCCAAATCAGATCGCATAATTCTGACTTTGTTTTAAATGAGTCTAATTTAAAGCATAATTGCACACTTTGAGCACTAGCCTTCTCCTGTGGTGGAGCCAGGAGTTACTTCTGTTCGGCTAAAATTTGAAATCTAGCTCTTGACTTTCTTAAACTAAATAAGTGGAACCAAATTCCACCTTAGATCCTTGGACATAAGAAATAAAACATGAAACAAAGTGGCAGTTAGCATTCAACACTGAAATTCTAGTTTCTTTCACCATTCAACTTTGTGTTTGTGTGTGTGTTTTTCTGATTTTTTGTTTTGTTTTTGGTGGTGGAAATATGTAGAGGGGTATGGGGAATTGCTACTTACTAGCACAAACTCTGGAACAGACTTCTTCAGTTTGAATTCTAGCTTTGTCACTTACACAGCTGTGTGACCTTGGTCACGTAAGCCATTTTCTATGCTTTGGTTTCTTTATATGTAAGATGAGATTGTAAAAATAACACTAGTTATCCCACAGGGATGTCTTAAGGTTTAGGTCTCCTAATACCTAGACAACAATAAGAATAGTATTTTGTGTAAAACAAGTACTACATATAAGTATCAGCTATTAATATTGAAACAGGAAAATAAATTGCAATTTAGGTTTAAGCGTTAAGTCCTCAAAGTTCCTAAAAAGAAAGCAAAGAGTAGAAGGAAGATTTGATTTAAGGAAAAGTTTCTATCTGGCCTCTCTGTCAATCAGGCTTGGAAAGCCTGATGTCTCAATGGATCACAATTCAAGATGCAGTTTAAGTCTCAACAATTGCAGAGGTTGGAGAAGCTCCTCTTTATTTGACAATTTGTCAAATAACATTTTGTGTTTTTGCAAATCTGTCTGAAGATTACAACACACAGATGAGAATCCAAGGTGCGTCTCGGGTGTGCTTTGCATTTTCCCACATGGAAAGTCTCATTCAACATTCAGCAGTACTTACATATTTTATACCAGTTTTTCACTCCAATGAAGGGACATAAACTGCAGAAATGTAACAATTTAATCCAAGCACTCCCTTCTTAAGCATGATCAATGATTTTAAAAAGTGACATAGTAGGCTCCTTTCTGCATATGGAAAGACTATCAATTATATAAAATTACACTTATTCACATATTTTGCCACTAAAAATCATTGATGGAATGCACTATTTAGCATGTATTTTACTGTCCTCAACAGTTTTGACCATAACAGTTAAAAATTACTGTAAATTTGGGCAGCATCTCATAGCAAATTACTTTCCCTTCTATCACTGCTATTTAAAAGGTATTTCTTTTGAGATCAAGAATATAATTTTTTCTATGTTCTTCTATGTTTGCCTCCTCATCTAACTCAGATGCTAAGTTGATTATAAAGTGTTTTTCCTGTGTGTGATGATTTTGCTTGCCTACTCAGCATCTTAAACTAGATTAGTCTTTTAGCAATAGTTAATGGAAGTTAAATCATACATCAACATGTTATAACAGTGTAATGAGGAAACAGCAAATGAATCACCCAATTATCACCTGATCAATGTAAAAAAAATCTTGCTCCTATAATTGATAATGTCAAACTAAGTCTTACAACATTCTTTTTGTCCACATTTTTTAAATGGCTAAAAATCGGCAAATATGCATAATGAAATACATTTTGCATACACAAAGATGATAAAAATACAACTACAAAACAGCTAATTAATTCAGTGACTTAATTTTCTAATAATGGAACATTATTTCTGGTTTCACATGTTGGGTGTTTCTTGTTGAGCTTACTTCGCAGGTTCCAGTTTTCAAAGGGTCATATCTCCCATGGGTGATATTTTCTGTTTCATTCTAAATGCTGGATTTGATTCACTCTTTGTTCAATCTTAGTGATAATCTGTGAAATCCATTACCCAGGTCTCAACCATGGAGCTTAAATTCTGGAAAGTACCAGTATTATTAATAAGTGAACATTTGGGACTACTTGCTTGTGGTGCTGGCATTCCTTGTGAGTACCTGTTCTGGTTCATGCTGTTCCACTTTCCAATCCAGTGTTTGGTTATGGCCTGAGAGATCAGTAAAGGATGGCCATGGCACCCACTTGGGAGACCCAGAAGCATTTCCAGGCTCCCAGCCTTGATCAGCCCGACTTTGGACATCGTGAGCATTTGGGGAGTGAACCAGCCGACCAAAGCTTTCACTTTCTCTTCTTGTTTCTCCCTCTCACCCTTTGTAACTTTTTGAAGTTAAATAGATTTAAAAAAACTATATCAAAATATATAAATAAGAAAAAAATTAAGGCAATGGGCAAGATGGTAGACGTAAGACCTCTTAAAGAATTTCTGCAGTTAATAGTACTTGAGCTGTCTTTAAAACAGATGAAAATTTCAATCATCAGATAAAAAGAGAAATGTAACCAGGAAGAGGAAATGGTGGAATACCTGTGAGGCAAGTTTTTTGGCAAAGGCATTCAAGAAATAGTGTGCGAGGTTACACTGTTTGTGCTGCGAATATATGTTGGATGGAGTTCAAACATTTCCAACTTCAGTTTTAGTAAGATTTAATTTGGAGATGCTTATTTTTAAAAAGGAATACTGTCTCAATTGCATGATCCTATCTCAATGTCTTTATTGATATCAAAATGTAAATCTTATGTGTAACATGCACTGAGCTTTTAACTTTCATAAATTAAAGAACTAATCTCAAACAATAATAGAGAAAAAGAAAATGATGCAAACTTAACTCTTGACTATCCCTTCTGTGACACCAATTTGCTACTGACTCTAGAAGTTTGTGAAAGCATTTCTTAATATTATATGTGTTCCTTTATAGGTCCTCTGATTCTCCCCAAATTCTTTTTGGGGAAAATATGAGGTACTCCAAGAAGTTCCCAGAAAAAAAAATGTGTATTGAGAGAAGACTTTATGTATTTCAACAGTTTGGGGCACCAAAATAAACTCATTTCTCCATGAATATCTTGAAGAACGCCAGCTTAACAAAAGCAAAACTGCTTAAGTTTATAGCATTTCAACATTCAATGCAGCTCTGTTTTTCCCCCGTAGTGATTAAAACACAGTGATAATGGTGATGGTGGTGACGTAACTCCAATATATTAAAGGTAAACTAAATTCCAGGTATTTCAAATAAAAAACTCCGTTTAGTCCTTGAAATAATCTCATATACACTGGAACTTTCATTGTCACCATTGTATGGCTGAAAAACCTGCAAGCAGAGTGACAAAAACAACCTTCTCGGCTAAGCCGCTGTGAGCAAAACAACTTTGGTGGCTGTAGATTCTAACTGCTGACCTGGGGGGCAGGATGTTTTACCAAGATCATGCATTTGAACCCAAGCTCCTGCGTGGGGAAACCTCTGTTCTGTTTAAGATGGCACAGTCTCGCCAACAGCTGCTGATTCAATATGCACATCTGTTGGGGAGCTTGCTTAATCCAAACTCTCAATTCAAGAGACCAGAACTCTTTGGGAGATTCTGCTTAGCCTGAAACAGTGTAACGTCATATGAACATGTCATATGGAACTTTTAATCCTGAATTAGTCCTCAGAAGCACAAGTTAAAGCTGAATGACCCAAGGCAGATAGTCCTTTAAGATGATTTATAAGGCACCATAACTTAGAAAGCACAAAATGCCTTTTTTAAAAAAACATAGCTATAGATCATCTAATTATATACATTTATGGCAGACAAAAAATAAACTTCCTATTTAGAAAAAATTAGGATTAAGTCAAAGAGTCAGGTAAACATACGAGATAACTAAATTTAATAATAAAATTTGCTATAGGTTGCTAATGAAGAAAGGGCAAAAAAACTATCCTAAAAGAAAATTGATAGAAACTACTAACTATAAAATTTTAACTATATAACCAGTAGACATTTATTATCAACAGAATAGGACAAAAAAGTTTTTAAAATAAAGTATGCGGGTCCAGTGCAGTAGCTTAGCAGCTATAAGTACTTGCCTTTCACATATCAGGAGGCCAGGTAGGCACAGGTTCTAATCCTGGCAGCCCCATTTCCAATTCAGCTCCCTGTTTGTGGCCTGGGAAAGCAGTCAAGGCTAGCCCAAGGCCTTCGGACCCTGCACCCACATGGGAGACCTGGAAAATCTTCCTGTCTCCTTGCTTTGGATCGGCTCAGCTCTGGCCACTGCGGCCACTTGGGGAGTGAATCATCGGAAGGAAGATCTTCCTCTCTGCCTCTCCTCCTCTCTGTATATCTGCCTTTCCAATAAGAATAAATACATCTTTAAAAACTAAAATAAATAAAATAAAAAGTAGCATGAACACAGGCAAAGATGACCGTCTTTAAATTTCTTGTATAGTTTTATATTTCCTGCACATACACAGCATTGGAGGAATCAAATTGTCAGCAAAGGACAATATTCAATTAGTTTTAATTGTTCAACTTTTTGTAGCTCTAAATAAAATCCAGTTTTACATTTTAAAAAATTCATTGCTCACAGAAGAAGTTTATTAAGATAATTGTCATACTTAATTTTAAAAGATTTATTTTCTGAAACCATCATATAACTGGCACCTTCCAAAGGCAGATGGGTGCCATCTAGTGGCAAAAAAGTTAATAACTTATACATCAGGATTCAATTAGAGAAATGGGTATTTAAAAATCATCATCATATATATATATATATACACACACACACAGGTATGAATTTTTGAATCCACATTCCCTTACTAGAACTATTTGGTCTAATGTATATGAAATAATTTACAAGTTACAAATTACAATAACTGTAGTAATGAACAACTACATATATCTATGTATTATACAACAAATAAGATACAAGAAAGTACCTTTAAAAGTTAAATAGGACCTCAAAGAAAGGATACTCAAAAAGTTTTTTAAAAGTCATAGATTGTGTGTCTTCAGTGTCAATATGTGCAAACGGATATTATTAATAGCAACTTAGCATGGGGCCATTTGTTTTCTCATTCTTTCTTCCTTTACTGAAGAGAACAGGCAATACCTTGACAGTATTTAAAAACCTGATATTTAAGATAGAGAGAAGAAAGGGTATTTTGGGGGCAAAACACTTGATCATGATGAGACGTCATGAAAGACAATTTATTTTTTCTCACTTTAGATTCGGAATAACAGGAAGTAACTGTCCCTCTTAGAAAGGGTGGTGAACTGTGTTACCTTGAGAGAAAGGAAATGAAAGAGATAAAATTAAGCTTCCTTTTAGGCTCTAATTTTAATCAAAAGCCAAGAATACTCCTTCATAATTCATCTTTTTTTTGCTTCTTGAGATAATACGCCTGTGTGACCCAACTGAAACGCTGCCTTTTATAAGTCCTTTTCCTGAGTCTCCAATTAACTTCACAACATTTCTCTTCAGGGGAAAAAAAAATCCAGGCAAAAGGATTAATTTAGCTAACAATGCTATAATAGAAAACCCTCTGTAGGAGCTTTCTCTGACCTATTCCAGGGACTCTGCCAACTCAAATGCTGGGATGATAAAAGAGTTCTTCCCAGCTAGCAGATAAGGGGGAGAAAAACCCATCACATCAGACCCAATTGCTCTCTGCAGAATTCAAAAGAATCCAAATGTCTTAATGTCTAAAAATGCTACAGTTTCCAGCAAGCAACAGGGTCCCAAAAGGGTACATAAGGTTGATTTCCAAGTGATGTAATTTTTGCAACCTGATGAGGAAAGCTTTTACATGTTCTAAATGAGCCATCAGAAAAGGAGAGAGCTATTCTTTTCCTCAGCCACTTGCAGGAAACAATATGGTTTTGCGAAACACAGGAGCCATGAAGAAGAACAGGCACTGAGCTTCTTCTGCCCCCAATTTGGCCATGATGAGTTCCCTTCGAGTGCTGAGAACCAGAGCAGCAGCTGGGATTTTGTTCAAATTCTGTATATTACTTAAAACACAGCTACTTCAGCTGGGCATTTTTTTTCCCTGTTTTTAAGTCTTATTCAACATGGCCATGAAGAAAGAAAAGAAGAAAAAAAAATGAAGAAAGAAAACAAGAAAGAGTCAGAGGGAAGGAGGAATGGAGGGAAGAAGGAACGAAGAGAGAGAACATGCGTGGAATGATGTTGATGTCATTCATGCAGGCTTAAATGACTTTTAATTCTGTCATCTGTGGTACCAAGGATATGTATCACACTTAAGAAATTATTTTCTTTTACATGAAACACACATCACATAATTAATTTAAACACATATTATCCAAGTCTGCTTACTAATTCTTTGTAAAGAATGGTAACTTATTTCAAAGGCTTTCACTGATTTCTAGGCTTACATACAGTTACACATGCACATGTGCATACAATACATGCAATTACAAACAAGGACATCATGCTTTGGCACATACATACTTAAACTTGCACACCTACAAAAATACACATGGGAGCACACTTCAAAATTCCTAAAGTCCTTGCCTTCCATTTACTGAGATTCCATATGGATGCTGTTTTGGACCCCAGCTGTTTCATTTCCCACCCAGCTCCCTGCTTGTGGCCTGGGAAAGCTGAGGAGGACGGCCCAAAGCCTTGGGACCCTGCACCCATGTGGGGGACCCAGATGAAGCTCCATGCTCCTGGCTTTCAACTCACTTCTGGCCATTGTGGCCACATGGGGAGTGAACCAGCTAACAGAAATTTTCTTTCTCTTTGTTTCTCCTTCGCTCTGTAAAATCTGCCTTTCAATACAAAAATAATAAATCTTGTAAAAAATTCCCTTCTTAATCCTGATTCACAGGCTGAAAACCTCATTATCATGTTTATAATAGAATCATAATGACAGTTCTTGTTGCAGTCAATAACTTGACAAGAAGTAAATTTCACCGTATGGGCCATGGTTCAAATTCTGAAGGGTTAGAACATAGCAAAAACTTTAAATAGAATTTATGTTCTTTTTGAATAACACTGAGTAATTAAATATTAGGAACTAGAATATTTAAGTTACTGGTGCATGGCATAATTTAATTATGTGGTCTGTGTTTCAATGATTTTCTGAGAATAATTCTGATATTGTGACTTGAATTTTGGTTTTGTGACTTGAAATTAATCATTACTTTAAAAATATCTTCATATCACTTAGCAGTTAATTACCCTTGTAAGCTATTCACATTCTTTACACATTCTGTTATTTTGATGTCCTATAATTTGAGCTTTTTTATTGCTGAATCCTCTATTACTGCGTACTAAACTTTAACCTACTAATATCCTACTTCTCTGAACATGTGAAGCAGTCATGAGAAAAACGTGCAAAAATTAGCTAACATAAATTTTGCAATATTTTGATTTGAAAATGATTTATTTTTGAAAGAATGAGAGAATTATGAATGCAAAAAGAGGGAGAGCTCCAGCGTGCAGGCTTACTGGTCATGTGTGTACCAGGGAGGTTGAAGCCAGTGGCCAGGCCATCCTCAAGGTCTCCCACCAGGATGGCAGAATTTCAAGTATTTGGGCTGTGATTCAATGTCTTCAAACACGTATTAGTAGGAAGCTGAATTAGACGCATAACAACCAGGGCTTACTTTGGCATTCACAAAGGGGGGCCTGCATAACAAGTGGGAGCTTAACTAACTGTGTCATAAAGTTGGCCCCAGTATTGGATTCTTAAAAATGCTCTCTTTCACAGAAAATAATCTAGTTATCAAAAAAGGATTCATATTGAGAACTCCGAACAGTATTTTGCATCTATTCATATTTATCAAAGGTCAGAAACATTAATTTGAACATGTTTAAATAATCTCAGCATGGTTGTTGAATTTGTATTTACTTATTTTTTAAGTAATTAGTAGAGGATACACTGTACTTTCATTGCTGACTCAGTTCCTACTGGTCACTTTTTCCTGCTAAGGCGAACTCCCTCAGGCAGCAGTATGGCTCAAGTCATTGGAGCGCTGCTGTTCTGATGTGGGCGACGGCTTTGACTCTGGCCTAGTTTCGGCTGCTGTGAGCATTTAAGAAGTGAATAAGCGAATGAAAGCATATTCTCTCTCTCTTTTTCCCTTCCTCCTCTCTCAAATAAAATGGATGGAGAGAGAAAGAAAGAAAGAAAGAAAGAAAGAGAGAAAGAGAAAGAGAGAGAAGCAATATGTATAATGGGAATTTTTTTTCCTGATGCTGTGGGCAAAATCCATTGTGAATGGATTCTAAAATTATATATATTCCATTTTCTTTCATTCTAAATCTGGCCATTTTACATCTTAGTTATTCAATTCCCAAGCACATTGACATGTAAACTGCATCAGAATTTCTTGTTCTCAGAATGTACTTCCAGTTTATCTGCAGGCTTTCTCTTCTTTCATCTATTGTAATTAAAAGTCAAGATTCATCATTATCTTCCTTCACAAGTATTTCTGATATCCATGTCACATTGATACCACCTCTTATCGGCGTGAGAAGGCACGGTTGTATATCCATCCAATTCTCCTCTGGACCTGCACATTTGTATCAAATCCATATTCATATCAATTTCTTATTTATTTATTTTATTACAAAGTCAGATATATCTATAGAGGAAGAAAGACAGAGAGAAATATCTTCCTTCTGATGATTCACTCCTCAAGTGACCACAGCAGCCAGTACTGCACCAATCCGAAGCTGGGAGCCAGGAGTTCTTCTGGGTTTCCCACATGGGTGCAGGGTCCCAAGCCATTGGGCCATTTTTGACTGCTTTCCCAGGCCACAAGCAGGAAGCTGGATGGGAATTGGGGTCTCCAGAATTAGAACCAGCACCCATATGGGATCTTGCCACATTCAAGGTGAGGACCTTAGCCTCTGGACCATGGTGCTGCACCCCCCACATCGATTTCACTGCCAGCAACTTCCATTGACTTGATTGTGGACAAGCAAATAAATTTCTCTAATAGCTCCCTCTCCTGATTATGATAATACAACCTCATTTGCCACTTAATCTAAAATCTTGGATCCCTTATCTCTTTACTGTTGGAATACCTATACTTTGATAAAGAAATAAAGGTCATCTTCTGAGCTTGCTGCCACCTCCTCCATTGAGGCTCTCAGACTGTATCCGTGTTTCTGTCTGTCTCTGTGCTTTGAGCAGTGCTGTTTTCTTCTGAAATGTCTCTTCCCACTTCTCCATTGGAGTACATCTGCTCCAATCATCCTGTGATCCTGAGCTTTTACTCTAACTACGAAAAGACGGCTTTGTCCTGACTTCAGAGCTGGAAATGCCTGGAATTCCCTCCTAATCTAATTGCCTTCTTAAACAAGCAACGACAAGCTATTTAGCTTCTCTGGGCCCGTGTCCTCATCTGACAATGGGCATAATAGCAACACCTACCTCATAGAGTGACGAAGACGAAAGCATAGTGAAAGAATATCGAATAAGGGACAAATCTGGCATTGAAGCGTTTGAAAAAGTTTTGTTATTGTATTGCCCATCGGGGTTCAAATATGCCTGGTAAGTGTGGGAAGACGGCAGATCCCTCGAGCAGTCCTTTTCCTATAGCTCTGTGATCTCACTCCTCTACTCCACTATGAAACCTCTTAACAGAAATGTTCCCTCCACTTCACCTCTGTGAAATGCTGCCCAGCCTATTTCCTTTGACATTGACATTCACCACTCCCTGGCAAATCTTCATCAAAGACACCAAAGCCAGCTCCCTGTGGAAAGATCCTTATCTTAGTAGCTGTCTTGGCAAGATTTAGTAGCACTGTGGGACATGCCCTCCCTACCCCTACCTTCTCTTTTCTTGGCTCTTTCAGGACATACTCCCTCTAGTATGTCCATCATTTGATTGGCACAACGTACAGTGGATACTGGTCATCAGCAAACATTTGTGCAATGACTAAACCACTGTTCTGTGAAAAGAAGCCCCAGTGTCAGAGCTGTCACTGATGCCTACAAGGTTGCAGTCTTTTCCATCCTCACATCCCTCAAGAAGCAGCTGGAATCCTGAGATGTTTCCAAAGTAGTTCTTTTCATATTAGATTCCTGGGAAAAGCTTAACCACATTAGTCACTTCAGAATACTCTGTATTCATGAAGTTCTAGATACAGGGCGAAGTCCTTAGGTTTATGTGATGCAGCTTTCAGAGCTGTTGCATTTGGTCAGAAATAGAAGAAAGGAATCGTGAAGCATTTTTCTATGAAGGCTGGAATGGCACTATTTTGCACAGTTTAACATTTGCCTGTCATTATCCATAAATTGCAGCTATATGTTATAATTATTTAATCTACATTTCTTGTTAAACATCTAAATTATGTCACTTCACCAATTTACAGGAATTATGTGATTAGGTGTAATTATCCTAAATAGCTGAACACAATTAAAAACTCTTACATGCAGGAAATGTCATATATGGTAGGTTTTTTTTTTTCTTGACTTTCTGTCCTTGGCCTCTATTATAAGGAGATAATGTCTGACTCTCTTGAATGGGCTTTTAAGAGGTTGTTCAACTTTGTGCTGGCCTCTAACCTCATGGCTACCTACAAAGATTCTCTTGTTACCTTAATCTTTGTTCAAACAGTTCTTACTTTTTGAGTCTTGTGAAGCCTGTAACCAGTCATGCCAACCACAGTGATGCTGGCTGCTGTTTCATACTGATGGAGGGTCCTGCACATGTGCCTTGGAAGTTCACACCCAAACCCCTCTGGTGAGGGGACCCTTCCCTTTGTACGTTTTGAGCAACAGTGTGCAGAGGCTCAATGCTTTAAAGCCTGAACAACTACTTCAAGGCTTTGTTTATGAAAATGCGACTTCAGTCTCTCAATCCCTCAACACATTTGGTTCTTCACCTACATAATGCAGGTGTTGATAACAGACAATGCACCCCCTTTTTGTTGACTCCCTTGGCATGTATCCTCAGAAGTCCTGATCTACACTCCCTATTCTTTCTATGATTTGGAATTGGATATTAGGGTGTCACTGGTGTAACATCACTTTCTTTTGTTAGCATATGTGTCTTCTGAAGGGAGAGAAGGATAATCCTTGTTTTGTGCTTATTGCACTGCCTGCTTCCCACAAGGTGCTGAAAGGATGAAAGATCTAGATTTGCTTTCCCTTTGGCAGGTTGTTTTTTGGTTCGTTTTTTTTTTATTGCCATAATTTTATAGTGACCTAGTAAACCGATTCATAATACAATCCTAGAGACCCCTTCCGCAGTCATGAGAAAAAGGAAAAAGGAAAAGCACTGAAAATATTTGCAAATTAGCTATTCCGACCAACTGCACATGAAAAGGGAGGGAATTTTGTTTACAATTCATGCAGACAGAAACGTGGTGGAGGCAATGACCAGCTCAACGTGTGTGCATGGAAGTTTCAGAGTTGCGGCAAAGCAGCCCAGGTGTGTGGCTACCATTTGCTAGTGCCAGACTTGCCCCAACCACAAGAACTTGTGCTGCTGTAAACATCCTCTGGGCTTCTCCCCCAAGGCGCACTCTTCAGCTTGTCTCACCCTGCTATCGCCTCGCCTCCTCCGCACCAGCCTCTGATCTCAGGGTGTAGTTAAAGCTACTCACTCTGTTATTTGGCTCCTTTAATCCACTTCCACTGTTTATGGTCTCCTTGTGCCAGGAAGACATTACAGAAAAAAAAAAAGGATCTAATTTTAGGTACTTAGACAACCCCTACTGATTCAAATGTAATTTTTTTTAACCTTACCAAATTAATTTCTTTCAAGAGAATTCGGATAGCAGTGCTTTCATTCATATACACACTCATACACTTTAAATCTTACTTGAATAATCCATGGTTAAGGTATGCAGAAATTTGCAAGTGAATAACAAGTACTTTCAAATACCATGGGAGTCCATATGGAAATATTCACTGAAATGAGATTTTATGGCCTCTGGAGCCATCTAGTAAAGAACAAGTTAGAAAATCTTGTTCTGAATGTGCATCATTCAGATGAAAAGTCTTTCTAAATAATTTTTTTGTATTTCTATTGTTATTTTCCATGATATGGTTTGGTAGGAATAGAGACTTCCCACCCCCCACACGCTGAGCCTCTCCCCCCTCCCTCCTTAATTTTCCCCTCCAACTCCACCGTTTTCCCCCATATGATTACAAATGAACAGTCTTAGGCCAATTAGACTGCTTAATTTAAAGACACACAAGAACCACAAAAACCTAATTCGGGAACACAGTTGTCTTCTTATTGCTTTTAAATACAGAAAACTATGGACAACCTGATAACCCTTAGTGCTTCTACACCCAAATCCCTCTTGTACATAGGAAAGGTATGATATGAACCCAGCCAAGTCCCTTGTGTGAAATCCCTTTGGCCTGTTACACAGGCAAATTCACTCATACAGTCAGGGAAAGGCGCTGATCTTCCTCATTCCTTATCAATTCAGAGATGAGCTCTTGAATTCTGTCCCCCAAAACCCAGAGAAGAAAAATGATGTGAAGTGATTTATCCCCTTGCTGATTACCTTGTCCTGACCTCAGAGGCATCTCATGAATGTGTCACAGATAATCCTTGGCTTTGAATTTAGCTAGTTCCATGAGATTGGCCACATTTTCTATTTGCCACATTTCACTTCTTTTTTTTAAAGATTTATTATTATTATTATTATTATTTTATTGGAAAGGCGGATATACAGAGAGGAGAGAGACAGAGAGGAAGATCTTCCGTCCAATGATTCACTCCCCAAGTGAGCGCAACAGCTGATGCTATGCTGGTCCGAAGCCAGGAGCCTCTTCCGGGTCTCCCACACGGGTGCAGGGTCCCAAAGCTTTGGGCCGTCCTCGACTGCTTTCCCGGGCCACAGGCAGGGAGCTGGAAGGGAAGCGGGGCTGCCGGGATTAGAACCGGCGCCCATATGGGATCCTGGGCGTGCAAGGTGAGGACCTTAACCACTTGCGCCACCGAGCCGGGCCCCACATTTCACTTCTTAGAAAGTTCGCTATCATATTATTTTATGACTGTTTTCAGGATACCCTTAATTCTTCAAGCTTTCATTTGCTTGTTTGCTTTTCTAGTTCAGAATTTGTATATATTCCAAATATTCCTTTGAAAAAAAAGCAAATTGTAAAAAAAAAAAAGGCCATTGTACTATGAAAAAGTACATTTTTTTAATCAATTTTGAATATATTCATCTGCAAATTACTGCATTTAAAAATAATAATCCAGCAAATTGATAGTCCTAAAACTAAGGTAAGTTAGTGCTAAAATATAAGGTAAAATACAAGAGAAAAATGTTGACTGCATAGAAGAAAAAAATATCAAGATTAATTTTAGACACATTCTATATTTCCATATATATATTTCTTTTGGAGAACATGAAAAAAATAGTTATAAAATTTCTTTTTAAACAATAAAGAACCTTTATGTAGGTTTTTCACTTATGAAAAAAAAATCACATTTTCTCATTTTTTTCATAAAAACCTAGGCATGGATAACCGTTACATATATTCCGTGTTTTCTGTTATTGAAACTGAAATTCAGTGGTATCAAGACAATCCTCAGATCACGCAATCACAAATTAGCCTCCTCAAGATTAATATGTGGATATTTTTCAATATAGTACCACAATCCCGTCTCATGTTCTCTGCTTCTACACTTCATGCTGTGATGCATATTAAATGGAGACATACTGAATCAAGCTGTGGCATATTTAAATGTTTCTGGAAGATGGAACCTAACGTTTCACAGGAACATAAGCATAGACAGCAGAGACCCTTTTGAAAATGTAGAGCTGCAAAGGAAATGTAGGTTTTCTGAATCGGTGCAGAAGGTTCTCTCGCTCCACAAGGCAAGTAAAGCAGATATGAAAATCAAGACTGTACATAGTAAATATAAATGTATCAGGGAAATGTGAATTCATATATAGATATAGAACACCAAAATATATGCACAGGAAACAACAAAATATGCTCATTTTTGAAGAAGTATGAAATTTAGGAGGTGACTGAAGATTGAGGGGCCTGGCGCCCTGGCCTAGTGGTTAAAGTCCTCACCTTGAACACACAGGGATCCCATATTGGAGCCAGTTCTGATCCTGGCAGCCCCGCTTCTTATCTAGCTCGCTGCTTGTAGCCTGGGAAAGCAGTCAAAGCCTCGGGACCCTGCACCCACGAGGGAGACTGGGAAGAAGTTTCAGGTTCCTGGCTTTGGATTGGGCTCAGCTCTGGCCATTGTATTCACTTGGGGAGTGAATGATCAGATGGAAGATCCTCCTCTCTGTCTTTCCTCTCTGTATATATTTGACTTTACAATACAAATAAATAAAGCTTAAATAAACAAAGCAAAATAAAAACTAAGGATTGAGAAAGGACGTGAGAAAAATTACTTTGATTTTGTTATGGACTACTTTTATCCCTGTCACGATTTCTGTTTTGAAACCGTACCCTTCAGGGTAGCAGGCAGTATTACTTCTAAAGAAGAAAATAAGATTAAATAAGAAAATACACACTGGACCCTGATTCAATAGAATGATGTTCTTTGGACAGGATGTATCAGAGAATTCACCATCTTCCTCTCATGTCCTCCTCTCGGATATATTTACTCACAAGAGGTCATGGGGCCCGGCGCGGTGGCGCAGTGGTTAAGGTTCTCGCCTTGCATGCCCCGGGATCCCATATGGGCGCCGGTTCTATCCCCGGCAGCCCCGCTTCCCTTCCAGCTCCCTGCCTGTGGCCCGGGAAAGCAGTCGAGGACAGCCCAAAGCTTTGGGACCCTGCACCCGCATGGGAGACCTGGAAGAGGCTCCTGGCTTCGGACCGGCATAGCATCGGCATTGCACTCACTTGGGTAGTGAATCATTGGACGGAAGATCTTCCTCTCTGTCTCTCTTCTCTCTGTATATCCGCCTTTCCAATAAAAATAAAATAAATCTTAAAAAAAAAAAAAGAGGTCATGGAACTAAACAGCCAAGAGGGTGGCTCCCTTCAAACCAGGAACAGATTGTTCACCAGAAATCAAATTTGATAGAGTTTTAACTGTCAGCTCCCAAGTCTGTACACTTGTGAGACAATAATTTCATGTTTCTATATACATGATCTACCTATTAGTTAAGGCACCAGTGGTGGTATTTTGTTATAGTAGTACAAATAGACCCAGATAGTCTGAGGCTGCATACATTGCAAAGATTGTGACTATTTTAGCAAATTGTAATCCTTATAATTTTATAAAATCATAACCTGCTCAATACTTGCAAGAAGAAAAAGCAGAAGCAATGATTGATCCTTAAGTTTGCGTTAGGATCATCTGATCATTCCAACATAAAACATGCTTTATTCCTATATAAATCATTGGTGTCCTGAACAGGCATTTTATCTGCATTTATTGACTCACTTTGACGTCTTATGTTTTAGTCCTTTTTTGTTATGAAGCCAAGAAGGAGCATAGCCTGATAAGGACTCTTTAGTTCAATAAAAGCTCCCAAATGCAAAACTCAGCATTCTGAGCCACTGTGTAGATTTAAAGCATCCTCTGGGGAATATTTAGATCTATAAACCAATCAATTGATTGCCCATTTCCATTTGGGCTATTTTTCTCATACTCTACTTCTATCTGGGTTTTAATTGGCTTTTTATCTTATATTGATTATTTAATAGGACCATCATTCTTATTTTTTATTGTCATATCATAAACCATTAAACCAAGCATGTCTGAGTTAACTGCTGCAGAATTACATAACAGATAGTAATGGAAAAGGGCTTTTAGCTACTTATTTATTTTGAAGAAAGTCACCAAGAGAGGAGGGAGGTTTCCACATCAGCTGGTTCATTCTGGAAATTTCTTCAACAGCTGGGGCAGGAGTAGGCAAAATTGTGATGTTCAGAAGTCAATATGGGTTTCCCCTGTATGTGGCAAGGATCCAACTACTTCAGACCTCGCCTGCTGCTGCCCACCATGCGCATTAGCAGGAAGCTGGAGTTAGCAGCAGAGCCTGACCTAAAACTCAGGCAGCCTGATATGGAGCTAAGATGCCCTGAGTGGGGTCTCAAATGCCTTATCAAATACTAACACAGAATTGGCCTTTTTAAAGGTAAATATAATAAAAAGGACTAAAGAATCTCCACAGCACAAAATGTGGAACTTGTCAATCCATGACTAGAAATGACATTTGAGTGGAATGCATCACCCAATTCCATGAGTTTTACATTTGTTACTCCCCAGTGGAATATGTAAGTGAGTGATTTAAAATAATTTCATAAACATTTGGATAAAAATACAATTTTATGTCATTCTCACAACTATTTTTTTTCACAGACATGTATGAAAGTGGTATAAGTGGTGTGATATTTTGGCATAACAGGCTATTCTTCCACCTCTGGTGCCAGCATCCCATGTGGCACCTGCTTGTGTCCTGGCTCTACATTTTGACCCATCTCTCTGCTATTGACCTAGGAGGGATTGACTCAATTCTTTTGGTTGCTGCATCCATGTGGGAAACCCAGAGGAAGCTCCTGACTCCCAGCTTGGGATCAGCTCAGCTCTAACCACTGTGGTCATCTGAGGAATAAATCAGCAGACTGTAGATCTCTCTGCCCTTCTTCCTCTGTAAATCTTTCAAAACAAAAACAAATCTTTATATAAATTTTTAAAAAAAGGTATGCATTTTTTTAGGTATGCATTTAAAATCACTAACTCACTCTTTTCTTTAAAAAAAAAATGTTACTCAATAACTGTCAAATTGATCCTGAGGACTTTGATGAATGAAAATACACCACTAATTTAAAAACAAAAGAGGCCAGTTGGGGTGGGCACATTGGCTAATCCACACTGTAACGGGCATAGTATACAAGAGATGCTTTATGTCCTGGCTGCTTCATCTCTCAACTGGCTCTCTACCTATACCCTGCTAAGGCAGGGGAGGATGGCCCAAGACCTTGTGACCCTGTTCCTGTGTGGGAGATCTGGAGAAACTCCTGGTTTCCAGCTTAGGCTCAGCTCAACTCTGGAAAATATGGACATTCAAGGAGTGAGCCAGGGCATGGAAGACACTGTCTTTGTGTCTCTCCTTATTTCTCTGTAAAATTTGCCTTTCAAATAAAAATAGATCTTTTAAATAAGCCAATAGCTGTTAATTTTATTTTATTCTTGGAGGAAGTAATATTTAAAATAGAAAGAATTTGGTTCATTTTGATAATAATTGAATGGTAAGACAGATGCTTATTTAGATGATTACGATAAGGCAAATGATTAGTCACTTGTGTGTCACTGACCATCAGAAGAGCACTGGAGTAGTTACACATTGCCGTTTCTGCCATTAATCTTAGGAAATCTCAACTTTTAGACTGTTCGGTTTCCAACATCTAAACATGTGTGAGGATCTGATACTGCAGTATAGCTGCTTAAACCACTGCTTGAGATGACATATTTGCATGTCAGAGTGTTGGTTTCATTCTGGACTACTCTGCTTCCAAGCCAGCATCCTGCTAATGTGCGTGGGAAAGCAGCAGATGACAGTTCATTCATTGATGTGGGAGATAGGGATGGTGTTCCTAGATCATCGCCTTCTCCTGAGCCACTTATGGCTGTTTCAGCACTTGAAGAATGATCAGCAAATGAGAGATTGCATTCTGTATCTCTATTGCCTTTTTTGTATGTTATTTTGCCTTTTAAGTAAATAGATAAACAAAATCTGATGTCCTATAATTTATTTGAACTTTATTTGATCAAAATTGAAATAATGCCCAATTTTTGCTATTCATATTAATAGCATTAAAATACACCAGAGGGGTAATTTTAGGCTATAATTTATAGCCAATTATTTTTTATTCTGACTGAACAACAATATGTTAAAGATCTATAACCATAATGTTTGTATTTAGTCATACTTTCAATTATCTATTCAACATTTATTTATTCAGTGATCTTAAATATCACATAATAAGATATATAGAACACGATTTTAAACATCACATAGAAATTGTGTTTTCAATTCTACTATGCAAATTCAGTCAACAAATACCATATTATAGAAAAAAAGTTTAAAGAAGGCAGTTGGAAATGAACCTAGAATTTAAATATGGGGAAAAAAAGTCTCATTGGGAGGGTCATGGGAAACTTCATTTGTGCCAGTTGCTAAAGTACATATAGATTGGTAACTCAACAGGCTCATGAGACAGCTGGGGGAAGCTGATGAGCTGAAGGAGAGAGAAAGGAAAAAGAAGGTGATGGTAGATGGATCGAGTTTACCACGGAATGAACTTCAAGGAAATAACCAGAACCCTTAATGGGGAAGACTGAAATGAGGATCTTATGGTCTGCAAGGAAATTGCTGTTGTTAACTGGACTTGAAGGGTAGACACGTACTCCTGTTCTAGGCTCAGCAAGAGAAACACCTATGTTTTATTTCTGGAGCTCATAAGACCAAGTCTTCTGTTTCTTAACCCCTTTTCATGAGGCATAGGGGGTTATGTTAAAGGAAAATTAGTGTTAGAGGAAAATCAGTTTGGTAAACATTTAGAAGCTTACATGCAGCTTGAAATAGATCTTTGTATGAGGTTACTGCCAAAATAGCTTGAAAATTCTGCTAGGCTTTGCAGAGGGGTTCACAAGTAGGCATGAGTCAAAATGATGGACATTTCTCATGAGCACTGAGAATGTCATTGAGACTTATCTCTAAGGAAAAAAAAAATAGACACACTAAGTGCCGGAGCTGAAGATGGATGAACACCTGGGCTACTTTTCTCCTCATTTGTGCCAAATAATCCTATCAAGAAAAATGAACTTATTTTAATAGAAAGGAATTTCTACAATGGCAAATAAACATTACAGAAAAATATAGATCCATGGGGTTATAAGAAATTTATATTTGAAATTATTAAAAAATGAGTTAAGGGCATGTGCAGAGATGTGTGGTAACTAGATATTGCATCATAGAACATATTTTGGCCACAATGCCATGAATACATCCTGAAACTGAAGGCTAGGTGGCAGTGAATGTTCTGGAAGGTTCTCATTACTGTGGTAGTCAAAATCTGCATAATATATAATTTCCAATCCACAGAACATAAATATTTTACTTAAATAAAAGAATACTACTTAAAAATATTGTTATCTTCCTTGGATTATTTTAAAGCACCGAGTTTTAAATAAGATGGGATAACTTACTTTGTTCAAATTATAGGAAATTATGTAGAAATTACTCTGTCTATATTTTTCCAAATCTCTGCATGTTGTGTAATTTTACTAACATCCAGTCTTTAATGATGGATCAGCTAGAGGCTGTGTGTATGACAAAGCATCAGCATTGCTGATTCAGAAGAATGTTGCCATATAAATCTCAATTTCTTATAGCTTATGCTTCCCTCAAATTTCATATTTTCAATCTACTAATAAGATCCATGTTAAAAGGAAAATATATTGTTGGTAGAACGTTAAGCTTAGTGAAATGACTGTAATAATTCCTTACTTTCCTTTGAGGAGAGCATTGGATAGAACGGAATGTGTGTTGAGGTTATTGTCAAGGAAATCAAGAGTAAGAGAACAAGATCTAAGGTAATGTTTCCGACCACTTCAACCCTAATTTATGTGATGACTGAGATGCATGCAAGCAACAACGGCACTGCCTTGGGGAAATAAAAATATGTAATTAGATAATTAAGCAAAATATATAGCAGATCTCTAAAATAGTAAGACAATTAAAAGTCAACCTGCTGAGCAAAGCAAGATTTTCAACCAACTGAAGAGACCTGTTGAATGTTTATTGTCCATATGGCCTTTTTGAAAATATATTCTTTTCATCTTTTTGTGGTGACAGCTTTAATTTAACAAAAAGAGAAAAAGAACACCCAAGTCTTTCAAATAAATGCCGACCCATATTTAAAGATGTTATTTAATCTGCTGCCAGAGTATTAAAAGTTCATTATGCTGACACCTAAAGTGTTCTGGCAGAAATTAAAAATTTAACAGCTTTTCTCCAACTTTTTTTTTTGACAGAATATAACTTTACACAAATAACTCAACCCTGGCAAATACCTTTGAAGAAACAGCAAGGGTATTTAAATAGCTTCTTCTTGTACATTTATTTAAATATATCATGATTTTTAGTAGAGGTAGGGGATCAAGTTGAACCACTTATAGAAATTCCACTGCAGGATGATTTTCCATTAGTAGAACGCACTGCTTTTATTTAAAAAAAAATTGCCACATGCCTTATTTCTAATTAATTTATTACCTGACTTTTGCCCACAATTTATGCTTATCATCCTCACTATGCTCAATGCTATAAATTATTTTAACTATAGTTTCATTTTTGTCATCCATCAAAGTTTGCACTAATGAAGAAAGGGTGTTATTAGGGGCCAAGAATGATTCTCTTGACAATGTGCTATAACTCTCTGCTAACAGCCTGGTGCCTTATGCATTGCCAATCCACCCACTCTTCAACATCCTCTTAACATGATGTTAGGTACTATGTGCTGATTAGCATAGCAGAGATGTTAAACCTTAAATATTTTGAACATTTAAAACTAGATAACCCAAATATACAGGCAATGCATGCCTATTTATTGAAGCACAAAGAAGCAATGTTTTTTGATAGAATAAAATCTAAATTAATTGGAAGGATGGATCTAATATTCTCCTTTAGTTAGCTATGTCATTGCCCTATGTGAAACTCTTGCACCTGCACTTTTTATTACTGTGGAAGCAAATTTTAATGTGCTCTTAAGTTATATATTTAAGCAAAATCTGTGTGTGTGTGTTTGCGTGTTTTTCTTTCTCTTCCTTTCAAATAAATAAAATAATTAACATAGAAAAATTTAAAAACCCCAAAGCATAGACTCCTAAAATATAAAACTGGACTGGATGGTAGGGACCATATAAACCAACATTTTAAAGTAGAGAAAATGTGATCTAAAGAGTATAAATTACCTTCAAGGCAAGGTAACTGCTAACTCTCACTCAGTTTTGCTCTGTCTCTTGCTAGAACAACATATCCCCAGCCTCGTCACGGCTTCAGTGGCTCAGAGAGTACTTGCTCATCCACTTCAGCTTGCTTATCAGCCTTTTCTAGAAGGTGGGATGTTGATAGTAAAGCCAGGAATAGAATGATCTGGATGTTGGTGGGTTCACCATTGCTCCTGTAATGTACGTGATCCCAGCATACCTATGTAGGTATTTGTCATTTTAGGTCCAAGGCAGCATGAGTTCATGTGTGCTTCTTAAACTTTGACACTTAAACTTCAGGTGAAACTTTGGCACGTATACCTTAGGTGGAAAACAAAGTCTAACACATACTTTTAAAAGTTCAGATTTGAGGCTTTCTTTATATTTAATCCTGACTTTCTCAACTTCTACTGTGCAATGTTGTCACAAGTTTGGGGAATTTTTTCTTTCTAAGGACTCCAAGTTAAAGTTTGTGACCATGGTGCCTGGCATTAAAGAGTATTGGGCTGATGGGTCTTTGAAGATACTCTTGTTAAACAGATTGTGTTTAGTATAACTCAAGTTTATCATGTATAATGTTACATGGAGCAGAAAATATCTTCATGCTTTTATGCATTATCCTTCTGTAAAGCCAGCTAATCCTAAGGGCTACATCAAGCTTGCTGGGAAAAGAAAATACGTGGAACCTGAGGCACTCCCATGCAATAACCTGCTGTGACCTTATAGGTTCTTTTCAAGGCCCTCTTGAAGCTCCATGTGAGTCAGGGGCTCCCTGGTAAAACAGGAAAAATGAAAATGACCTAACTGGCAAACCCACTCATATAGACAGGAAATAGAGAGAAAAATCAAAAAGAATGTTGAAAAATGCACTTGCAAAGAAATATGATACCTTTCAGGATAGTGTCTAGAAATAGAATTCTTTAGGTAGAGCAACCAGTAACATAATGCCATCTTTTATGTTAGAGATTTACAGAGAACACTGCAAGTGCTCTTGATAAAACACACATTTAACTCATTCAGTTTTGTAAAAATACTGAATATGCCAAAACCAATCTGAATTCATTGCTTTCGAAAGTCCTTGAAAAATAATTCCAAAACATGATGTCATCTTTATGATCACCCTTAGTATACTGGGAAAATATCTTGATATCAAGTTGCCTAAGTGGCACTATCATACTGGCTGGAGTGAGTGGTTCCCAAACACACCTTCCTGGCGGACGCCTGTGGGGCTTTCTGCCTGGCAGTCAGCGGCCACCAGACCCTGCACCTGACCCTGCACAGTGACCCTGCACCAGACCCTGCACGGTGGCAACCAGCCAGAGATGCTCCCCGCGCTGTGCAAGGTGCTGAAGCACCCCATCTGCAAAGTGCGATACCTACAGTTGGTGTCCTGTTCATTCCCCCTCAGCAATAGGGTGAACTGGCACTGACCCTGGTCACTGTCCTGTCCCTGAGGTGTCTGGAGCTAACGAGCTCCTGTATGAGGACGCCAAACTGCTCTACAAGACCTCGAGACACCCACAATGCCCCCTACAGAGGCTGGTGCTGGAGAACTACCACCTTCAGGGAGTTCTGCTCTACTCTGGTCACCAACCAGGGGATCATGCACCTGTGCCTGGCCGAGAATGACCTTGGGGACAGCAGAGTGATGATCCTGTGTGAGGCCCCGAGTTTCTCTGAATGCAACCTGCAGATGCTGGTGCTGTAGTGATGTAGCATGACCAGCAGGGCTGCGAATAGCCTTCCGTGCTCCTGCAGCACAAGTGGAGCCTCACACCTGAGCCTTGGGTTCAACCACCTGGGCATTGCCGCCCTCCCCATCAATTGCAGCCTTGCACCTCTGGATATCGCCCAGAACGCCATGGGGTTCAGCAGCCTCAAGATCCTGTGCGATGCCGTGGGGCTGCCCAGCTGCACGCTGTAGAGCCTTAGAAACTGCAGTCCAGAAACTGCAGTGAGAGACCCACAGCTGGCCATTTAGAGCAACAGTCACCACCTCAGGCGCCCTCAGCTCTCAGTCTGTGACTTCATGTCCTGCTTTCCAGACCTCACCCCACGTGCAGAGAAATGAAGAGGAAAGCAAGGAGAAAAGAGAAGGGAAGGGGAAGAGGAAGGGGAGAAAAGAAAAGAAAAAGAAAAAAGAAAAGAAAAGAAAAGGAAAGGAAAGGAAAGGAAAGGAAAGGAAAGGAAAGGAAAGAAAAAAGATTACTAATTTTTTTCCTAAGATTGCATTTCCGTGAGTAAGCTAAGATTATTTCAATTAGAAGGAGACACAGGATATCAGAATGCAGCTCTACTTCCAGACAAAGATGGACTCCCAATGAAACGGTTTACAGTATCTTGGCAATAGGATGCTGGACTCTGCCGTTGTCCATGCCCGCAATGATGGTCATTTAACTGTGTATGAAGAACTGCAGTATAGTGGAGATAGAGGGGAACTCAGTGAGGGGGACGGAAATTAGGGAGGGGATAAGGGAAATCCCAGGGCCTTTGGAGCTGTATCATAAAATGATAATAATAAAAAGAAGTAAAATAACAATAAAAAAGAATATCAGAATGTGTGTGATTTAAACCAAAATCATACAGAAATAATTACTGTGGGTATTTGGATTAGCTGTTCCATTTCCACTTAGGATGCTTGAATTCCAAATCTGGTTAATCCTGTATCATCTTTATAATCTAGCATTGTGCTAATGCACACTTTAGGAGGGAACCGAAAATGGTTCAAGTATTTGGATCTCTATCATCCTTGTGAAAGAGCTAGATTAAGAGATTTGGATTGAGTTTGGGGTTCCTGGTTTGAGGCTCATTTAGTCTTGGCTTTGGCAGTCATTTGAAGGGAAAATGAACACATAGAAGATTCTTTCTCTTTCAAATGAGGTTTTTAAAAATAATGCAAAAAGTACTAGTTTTGATAGAGTTCTAAGAACTCTCATTGGCTCATTTACTTATCTGAAAAACTTAAACTTTTACATAGTCATCAAATACACAATGTTGAATTTTTAAAATAGAGAAAAAAATATATATATTATTATATTTAGCTTTTGGTTGGATAAAAATGCTCAAATGAAATGAAAAAAAAACAGAGGTTGGGACAAGTGAGATGGAATGGAGATAGGATTGAATTTTTATTATGGAAATGTATTTTTGAGATATCTAGTCTATATTTAATTGAGTTTAAACAGTAGATAGATGATTTTGGTGCCCAAGTAGAAAAATAAAGGACAAGAAGCTGGAGATGTAAGGTAAGAAATACTAAAATATAGATATTATTCTTAAATAAACCATGTGAAGAAGGCATTTAGAGAAGTATCATGAAGAAAAGAGAGCAGGTTCTAAGCTCAGCAGGCATTCAAAAAATGTAGTCAAGAAAATGGAGAAGTCTGAAAATGAGAGACACTAGCTGTCAGGATCAGAAGCAAGCAGGGTTTCTGTGGTTTCCCTGAAGCCAAGAAAAGTACATATTGGCAGGAGGAGTGGACACCTGCCAAATGGTGGAAAGAGGGTGTTGCATGTACTAGACAACATTGGTAGTTGAAGCTCTTAATGAGATAACTTCCGTGGAGCAGATAAAATTCCTCACGTGTTCTGAAAAAGATGAGCTAAGGCTTTAGCGAAGGAAGAAGTGGACCCTGACAACTCCTGAGAAGTTTCAATGAAAAGAAGAACAAACAGCTGAAGGGAATCTTTTAGGAGTTTTAGGAATCTTTTTAAAAAATGACATTCTGGAGCATGAAAAAAACAATCATTTTGGAATGGACTTTCTGATGATATTGCAAAAACCACTGAGTGTACAATAGTTTTTATTAAGGTGAGAGAGGATTGGAGCCAGAAGATAAGTAGTCTTTAATGAAGGGTGTTAGACTTGTACACCAGGAAGGATGGCAGGCAATGTGTATTTAAAACTGTATACCTCAGTGCATTTGGCAATGGCAAGATGGTAGTGATTGATATTATTTTTCAATTTCCAGGGAATAGGAGAGCATATATGAAGGGGATTCAAAAAGTTTATGGAAATTGTAATCAAAACATAACATAAATTATCTTTTGCACCGTTGGAAGCTCGTGTGTGTGTGTGTGTGTGTGTGTGTGTGTGTGTGTGTGTGTGTGTGTGCGCACACATAATTGAGGGCAGGGAAGATGGTGAAAAGAGGTACCAGAACACCACTAAAGAAAGAGGAGTGGAGGTATGAGAGAAATCAAACTTACTAAGGAAATGCAGTAGGATCTGTGGTCCACTTGGGTAGCTCTTTGGCCTCTTCTTAAAGCAAAACTTAGATGGGAATGAGCTGAGAATGTATGATTATAACAAAGTGGAGAGTTAGAGTTGTGTTATGAAAATGTGAATTGTGATGTGCTGGAAGAGAAGTACTACTTTAAAGATACCACAAAGACTTCTTAATAATTAGTGTAGTTCTTAATGTGTTATTAAAACTTGTAGCAATTAAACACAAATCTCACATTAATATTCACATAGCATATATATATACATATATATATATAATTTTTAAGTGGAGATTGGCATTCTTCAGCAGTCTAGTAAATGAAACAAACCATGAAAGATTAAGCATATATGGCTCCAAATTCAATTATGTAGTGAGGAATAGTATGTTTACTAGCCATACATTAATGCATTTCGGTCAATGACTTTTCCAAACCCTCCACTGCCCCATCTCTATCCCAAGACAGTAGTTCATCTCAATAGCTTCACATAGGAATGCACGAAATCAAGAATTTCAATATAATATGCAGACATTCATCTGTAGGAACTATAAATATTTTTCTAAATGCTTATGAAAATTGAATTATAAGGAAAGTTTCTTTTAGTGCAAGCAAACTGAAATTGAGGTAAAGTTTTCCAAACTGCATATTTTCCAGGAGTCTTAGGAAAAATCTCGGTGTTAGTATTCCTCCAGATTAAAATATTTACTTCTGAAAGAAGAATGTATTGTTCATGTTGTCACTATGTAATAAAAGAAAAAAACAACATTGATGTGTTGCCTAGATGCGGGATTATAATTGTTTTGTGTAGTTAATGGTCATCTTTCCCCAACAGTGCTTCAGTTCATGATTTTAAAACAAGTTATTAGGATAAGATAAAGCAACAGCCAAATAAAACTATGGCTTATTAAGAAAAAGCAAGGAGTTTCTTTGGATCTATTCAAAGTACTAAAACAAACCAGCTGCTATGTACATATATGAGGGTGTTTGATCTTCTGTTTTAAGAGTCACTGTATAGCAGTCAGGAACACTGGGACAGAAATCTAGATTTCTTCCATTCCAAATACTTTATGAAAGCAAAAAAAAAAATAGAGTGGGGTCAAAGGAAATGGTCCATTTCTCATCTGTCACTCTGGGAAGTGACGGAGAAGAAATGAAAGGATTAATATTCTGATCATCTGGGATAGGTCTGCAAACAACTGCTGTGAACAACCTCTGTCTATCCCTCACAACTTTGCTATAATCAGCTGGAAGAATAAATCCTCTTGATCAAAGATATATTTCATGAGTGTTTTACTGGAAGAATAAAGTTTATAGACCAAGTTAGCATTGGTAAGAAATAGCTATAAATTTTGGAGAGAATATTATCTGCCTAATAATTGTAAAATCAAATGAATCTATTTTTGTCATTAGAATTCCTGACAATACCTGAAGTCAAAGATGTTAAAGCAGACATATTAGAAATGATATACAGACTTTAAACACTATATTATTGTAATGGGTTTTACCTGAAAGGAGAATAATATTCTGAAGCATGTGACATCATTTGATAACAGACAATATATTGATAGAATTTCAGGTTGTTAAATATAAATACATATATATATATGTGTGTATACATATATATATATTCTATTTTAAAATGAATAAATAAAAGGTTCCATGTGAAACCTCAAACAATGGAACTCACTTCAATACCAATAGTAGTTGCCTGAGATTTGTATCTTGAACAATAAAGGAACCTTTGTTTTTCCCAGAGACCAATGGATGATCAGAGAACAAAGGACAGACTAGGCAAATATTTAAGATTGTAAAAGGAAGTTACAACTGGAAGAAACATGAAAGATTATTTAGCTCAAGCTGCTCATTTTACAGCCAATAATACTGAAATTTTGAAAAATTAACTGACTGGCTCAGGGTCACAAATCAGGAATAGCTGTCAGCATAAGGCCTAACCTAGTCAAGTATGAAAAAAAGTGCCTTCCATTCTCTTTGAAACATAATCTACTCCACTCTTCATATGTACTATTCCTCTTTCCTTCCCCTTCAGCGTCTGTCCATGGCAAATCATTCAAAACCTTTCTTCTTTGTCCAGGAATCAAGTCACTTCCACAACATGTTTGCCTTCCATACTTCTTCCAGATATCTTTTGACATAGATAAAATTAATAGCCTTTTCAAGGCTACTGATCTTACCTGATACAGTAAATTGGAAAGTCATGGTTGTTTGTACAAAACACTAAAGCTTTTATACTTAGTATATCAGTATTGAGTGTGCAGGCATTTGGGAAACATGAATTTTAATAATCACCTACTGTAGAGACTGATTCTTTAACAAGACAAAGAGGTAGAGGCATTTTGAGCCCGATACCTTAACAACTGTTCATTGGTTATTCTTCATAGGTGGAAAAACAGGCATTAATCCATGTCTAAATGGCTCTAAATTAATCCATGTATTTTGAATAGAGATTCTACTTACTAGCAGCGATGAACCGATTTGGAAAGCTACTCAACCATTTTGTGTTCCAAACTGTAGAAAAATTTTTTTTCACCAGACTATTTGAATATTAAGTGAAAATACCTATATAAGGGTTTAAACTAAAAATGAGCCTAAAAGGGCTAGTACAGAGTTTCTATTTGCTAATCATCCTCCTGCAATACCAGCATCCCACTGAGTGCTGACTTGTGTTTAGCTGCTTCATTTCCTAATTCAGCTCCTTGCTTATGGTGTGTGAAGGGAGCAGGAGGTTCAAATCCTTGGGGCCTTGCACACATATAGGGGTCCTGCAATAAGCTCTTTGCTCCTGGCTTAGGGTCAGTTCAATGCAGGACATTGCAGCCATTTGGCGGGTGAACTATTAGATGGAAGGTTTTTGTTTTTCTGCTCTGTAAATCTGTATTTTAAATAAAAATACATCCTAGAAGTAAAAACTCATAGAAAAAACTAAGAAGTAAAGTTATTATTATGTGAAACCCATTGTCATTTTGTTATAATTGGTCTTCTACTCTATCATTCCACTAAAAAGACTTGGGTGGGTCATTATTGGTGATCTAAAAAGTCATAAATGTTCAGAAATATTATATGAAAAAAAATCAATGCAGTGAACAGTGACATATGTCTTATATTTTATGAACTGAGGTCAGCCGAAATGAAATGAGTTAAATATTAATTTGTCATTAGGATTAAATTATATATAACATAAAGAAAAATGATAATTAACCTGTTACACAATCAGATACATACTTGCATATGACCTATTTGAATTTTTATGCAATTTTTTCAATGTTCAGTGATTTATTTTTATTTGTAAGAAACATTGAGAAACAGAAAGAAAAATAGAGAGAGAGAAAGAGACAGTCTTTTGTCCACTGGTTCGTGCTGATAACAGCCAAGTTGTACCAAGTGGAAGTTGGGAGCTATAATTCCATGTCTCCCACATAGCTATCAGGGACACAAATACTTAAGTGGCAATCTGTTGCCTCCCAAAGTGAGAGTCAGAAGAAGGACTGTATTTAAGTTATGCTGAGATAGGATGAAGGCATTCCGAGTAGAGGCCTAACCCATGTCCTACATTGCCCAACTAAGTAGTGGTTGTATAACTGAATGATCACTTCTCCTAAGTCATTCACTCCTTGATGAATTGGACAGGCACAGATGAATCCCGTTGTCTTGAAAGGACAATAGGGTTGATAATGATGATGATGACTCCAGAGCTACAGAATGCTTTAATAAAGTTGATCATGAATTACCTGATGTCTGAATTTGTTTTATTAAATTGAATTGCATTGACTTTTTCTAGATAAGGTAGTGTTCATGTCATTCTTAATTGACTTGGTAGTGTTTAGATGCATGTTTGAATTTTTTAGGCAATATAGTGCTGACAAAATCGGGTAAAACATGGAAACAACAGTTCCATCACTTCTCAGAGGCCCACATTATTTCACTAAATGCTGGCCTATAAGACTACTCTGACTTCAAATTGTTTGGTATCAGCGTAGCTGTTAGAGCAAAGACTGTGTTTCCTTTTCCAGGCATAGGAAGCATATTTTTAAGGATTCACCCTTTGGGGTTTATGGAAGGAAGACATAGGAGTTTCTGCAATAATCTGATTTTCCACACATATTTCTTATCACCGCCTTAAGACACAGCCCTTTCTGTGTGACTTTTTTTCCTCTGACAACTCTCCTTCTATGATCAAACTATGTCCACTGAAGCCATCATGCCAAGAACTTCTGCTGTTTTCTACTCTCTCGTATGAGACCCAGCACCAGCTATCACATTGGATTGAGAAAAACATATGAAACGAGTAGTGATGGCACACAAGGTTACATTTATGCTTAATCACTAACTGGGAAATACAGTGCCTGACTGTAGGCAAGTCACTTAAACATTGGTACATTTTTATATTTTTCAAATCTGAAGATTAAGATGATCAGAATGACACCTATTTATAATGTTAATTTGTTGGCAAATAGATATCAAGTATAAATAGCAAATTATCACTCTAACATTCAAGTAAAATGTTGCTGATGAATGGAAAAAAACCAATGACTTAAATCATGCTTAACAGCCTTACAAACTAAATCTGTAAAATATCTTTTCATATAGCACAGGATTAATGTTCTATATGGAAAAATACTTGTTTATAAATATAATTTAAATTAAATTTATTTAGGTTCAAAAAATTCATGTAATCTTTCTATGATACACATTTTCATAAACATTTTAAAGATGTTGATTTTTCCAGACAACAATCCTACATGTGCATATGACCACTCCAAACCAAAATTAAGGATTGAATCAACATAGAAATACATCTCAGAGTATTATACCCACTTACAGAGTACCTTGCAAGGCAGTTAGTTTTTGGATGAAAATTTTATGTAAAGAGTGAAAATTTCATTCTGGATCTTATCATAAAATCAGTTTTTTAATTTATCACAGAACAAAGAGCCATTTATAAGTAAATCCAATTCAAAATCCATCATTAAGTCAAATCTCCAAAAGAAACAAACCATTGTATCTTTCATAGCTAAAACCATTTTGATTTATCATTTGAATACATTCTTGATTTTGTTCAAAATTCTTTTTATAAAGAACCTGTCTGTAAGAAATTCTAAAATATTTTACTATCTAAAGTCATTTGAAATTATACAGGAATATAGAAGTGCTATGTAAAATGATGCCTATGATTTTTTTAAAATTTATCTTATTTCTCTCCAAAAGAATAAAGGACAGAATATATTAACATTATCTGTGAACACTATTTGAATTGATGCAGGGTTTCCAGGCAGCACAATGGTCAAAGCATCAAACAAAAAACACTCAGCAGTCAAGGAGGATCATTTTACCTGACTGCAGTAAATGGATCAAGGGTTTGGACATGTCAGTCATGACAGATGAGAGGGACCAGAAAGGTTGGAGTGAATTGTTGGCAAGTCTGCAAAATCTATGAAATCTGTGTTTGTATATGATTAGAAGACATTCAAGAGCATATAAGAAAGCAAAGCTTAGGAAATGATGGATGATAGGGCAACGGCTTCAAGAAAAGGGAACAAAGGCCAGAGAAAGAGGTGAAAAAGTTTTTAGGTAGGTCATGTGAAGAATATTTTACAATATCAACAGCATACAATGCAAACATTTTTCAATAAGTTTAAAATCACTTCACTTGGAAGACCGATTTGAAAGAATTGGAGGGGTTTTTAGAAAAGAGATAACTAAAATCTAGGAATCTCCAAAAATAAAACATGACTAAATGAATGGGGATGGCTGAAAATATTGATGAAATTACTTATAAGCTTAGGAGAGTGAGTGGTATTAGGACCTGTAAAATTTTTATCAAAATAACAAAAACAAGAGAAATGATAAGAAGGAAGTGGGAGCCTGTGTTGTTGTATGTCAAATTAAGCTCCTGCCTTTGATACCAACACCCCATTTAGGCCCTGGTTGGAGTCCTGGGCTCCACTTCCTATCCATCTTCCTACTAAAGCACCTGGGAATGCAGCAGAAGATGAAGTGCCTGGGTCCCTCCTCCCATGTGGGAGACCTGGAGGAAGCCCATGGGCTTCCGCTGGCCTTCCATCACTGGTGCAGTCAGTTAGGGAGGAAAGAGTGGATGGAAGAGTCTTTTCCTCTTTCTCTGTTTCTCTTCTCTTCTCTCTGTAACTATGCTTTGCCCATACAGTTTAAAGAGAGAAAGAAATTAATTGATACAAAAGAGAGTTACATTCAAGTGCAATCTTATTAGAAATATAATATCTACTTAACAAGTAAAAGGGCATCTTGTAAAAATCTTACATATTCAAGAAGAGTAAGACAAAGAATCAAACTCAGCTCGACAGGCACTGGTTAATTTCAGTTGCAACAGGAAAATTAATTAAAAAAAATACCCTAAATATCTGGTGTCTTTCTAGTTTCTTGACATAGGCATTAATTGAAATAAACTTTTCTTTCAGCATTGCCTGGATTGCATTCCACAAGTTGTGATATGTTTTTCTGATGCCTTCCTTTATTTCAAGCAGTTAAAAAAATTCTATGATTTCTTCTATAACCCATTGTTCATTTAGCAGCATTTGGTTCAGTCTCCAGGTATTTACATATATTTACATATATTCTGTGGAATTTTTACTTGGTCATGTCCAGTTCCCTAGTTCACTCCATTATTATCGGAAAAAACACATAGAATGAGTTTTATTTTTAACAATATGTGAGGCTTGTTTGGCGGTCTATGTTCAGAATCTGTATGGTGTCTCAATTCTTGGATGTTCCTCTTAGCTTTATTCAGTTCCTCTTCCAGTTTTCTTTTTCAGGATTTTTACAGGAGAGGCCTTCCAGTTCTGATACTCGGCCTCACTTCTGCTGTCATTGAGGCTCTCCGCTGAAGAGAGAATTTGCTGGATTGTATTTTTCAGTTCCAATGATTCAGCTTGATTTTGTTTCAGTGCTGCTATTTCCTGTGTAACTCATTCCATACATTCATTAAACACTTTTATTTGAGTCTCATTATTATAAGGACATTTATGATGATTTTTTTTCAAACTTCTTCAGCTAGCACTTCCCTGTTGTGTTCATCAGTTAACTCTGAGGTTGAACTAGTCTTTTGCTCTTGAGGAGGAGGCATCAGTAACCTCACTCACTGTGCCTGGGCCTCTTTTCCTGCCCCTTGCCACTACAACTTAGAATCTTTTCCTTAAGGCCGATTTTTACACTGTATCACCCACGATGCTGCATGTCAAATTTACTGATGCCATTCATTGCCATTTACATCACTCATGCCACTCCCTCCAGGAAGTTTCAATCCCAGGTTACCACGATGCTCCTGCACGGCCTCTGCAGCCAGAGATCCTGGGTTGCCACTCTCTGTCCTCTCTGATCCTGTGTTGTGCCTGCACTGCCGTCTGCTCAGCCTTTTTTCCCAGTCACAGCTTCAGTTCTACTTGGGATTAGAGAGACCTTAAAGCAAACCACAGAGCTTTCAATGGTACCTGTTGCACGGATTTCCCTCCCTTTCTTCTTCTTGTCAGAATCTTCTGGCAGTTAGGTGTGGGGGCAATCTGCACCTAATTTGTATGGAACTCTTGGAATGCCAAGTTACTATCATTTTCTAATTGAATCACTGGAAAGTGTTGAGCCACAAGTGAGTGCTCCCTGGCTTAGCTCATGTGTGTTTGACTGTTGTATGTCTCCTTCCCCGACAGAGGGTCTTTACCATGGAAGTTCAAATGACCCCAATTGATATGGCTTTGGCCGTGAAGTCACCCTGTTCTCACACCCATCTGATAGGGCTCTGCCAATGTTTCTGCTTCTGATTGCATTAACATATCAGAGGGACCCAAGCTTCAACGGCTGGAATCACCTCCTGCCTTCGCAGGAATTGGTACTCTACCCTCCCCACCTGACCACCAGCAGAGCTCTACGGCAGCACGGCTTTGTTATCTCTGCTGCTGTCTGTGTCCATGGGTTTCAGGGTGTTCTGCCGCCACTGGCCTGCCCACTCACGAGTCCAACAATTATGCCCTCTCTGCTTCTCACCTTGGTCTTTTCTGTTTTTTATTTTTTTAAAGATTTATTTATGTTTATTTGGAAGTCAGATATACAGAGACGAGGAGAGACAGAGAAGATCTTCTGTCTGCTACTAACTTCCCAACCGGCCGCAATGGCTGGAGCTGAGCTGAGGCAAAGCCAGGAGCCAGGAGCTTTTTCCAGGTCTTTGCGGTTGCGGGGTCCTAAGGCTTTGGGCCATCCTGGAATGCTTTCCCAGGCCACAAGCAGGGCGCTGGATGGGAAGCAGAGCTACTGGCATTAAAACCGGTGCCCATATGCGATCCCGGCTTGTGCAAAGTGAGGACTTGAGCTGCTAGGCTATCGCGCTAAGCCCTTCTCTGTTTGAAGGTGTCCTCACCCTATTCCACAACATTCTCTCTTCCTATGAATAGTATTCTAAATATAAATTTTTACATTCTTCAATTTTGCATGTCATCTTTTATGTATTTTCTACAACCAATATAAACCAGATATCTTCATGAATATCACTTTATTTTCTATTGGATGCTATCTTCTGGGGTATGTTAGGTTCGAATTTAGGCAACCCTTGATATTGGATGTTTTAATTATTTATGCTGTTTGAGTGTATAAATAATAACCTGGCCACCACATTAAAATTGAAAATTTATAAACAAAATTTCCAACTTTAAATGTCATGATACTTGTCAATTTCCAAAGTGAGAATGTGTTGCTTGTTTTGAAATTATATTCCTGCAATTTGAACATTAAATCACAATTACAATAGTTATATATAAACATATATTTACCAACACTGTTTAAATTTTTCTTTTTATTTGCCTGAGGAAAGATAAGATATTGATGTGAATTCGTGACTTGCAAATGAATCTAAGGAGATGCGTGCTGGTAAATAGATAATTTTTAAATGAATTTTAATAAAACTGGGCTACTACAATAATAAGAAGGGAACAAGGTGCTTGTTCTATACATAGTTGAAGATTTAGACAATCAATGAAAATCTGAAAAGCTATAGGTTTTGCCAAATTTTTTTTTCTGATTTTTAACATATTTTTACATATTTTATACTAGGCTGATATGGAGAAAATATAATTTAACAGGATAACACTACTCCTATATGGGATTAAATGATGATAAATTTCCATTATAACAGGAATATTGAATCAAAAACAGTGTCATTAAGACACGTATCCTTGACTCTGTGTATAAAATAAACTTTTACCAACACTACTACCTTCTTGTTTATAAAATTCTTAGATGCTCTGTTAGGATCCATGTTTTATTATTTAATGACTATGACTCTATGACCTAGATTAACGTGGGAAACATGGCTGAAATATGAAGATGTAGTGCATGGCACACCACTTTGGATTCACTGTAAATGGTGACTATGTGCAATTATGAGTCATATGTATTTAATTTTTATTTTATCTACCTTATAGGTTATGCAGTTATTCAGTTCCAGGAAGTCATATAGGTTTGTTTTACAACTTGAAACAAATAAATTGTATAAATCAATGACAATTTAATTTTTGCTTTCTAAAATTTGAAACTTCTTCAAACATCTAAGATTTATTTTTCATAAGTGGAAATTATATGTATTCACAGTAAAAACATTGTGCTAGTTCCTTAGGTAAGATAGAGAATAAAATACACATGGGCTTTAAGGCAAAAAAAAATAACATTCTGAGTTGACTATTGACCTATCATTAAAATAAAATTTGCTTGTTATCCAATTAAAAATATACTCTCAATATAATCATACTAAAAATCTTTCTATTGAGGCAATAGTGCATTCACTCTAATTGTGTTAGAATGTCACAAGTGTAGAAAACTTTTTGAGAGTAGTTTGAGATTATTCAATACATATTTGTTGTTTTCCCTATGATCATTTATCAGTAAACTCAAAAGATCAAAGTTAAGGATCAAGACATATTTCCCAGCTGCATTACTGAAGGATTAGTGTTTTTCTTCAATCAGTAAATCTATTACAGAATTCCTAATGCTAGACAAACCTTTTCTAAATGTTCTAATTCTAAAGATGGAACTGAAGCAAATCAGTGCATTGTAAATTAAGATTTGTTAAGGAAGAGTTCAATAACTAAAAATGTAGGTGGAGCCCATTTGACCAAAGTTCTCCACTTACTCAAGGTGTAGAATTGAATAACCTCACCTTACACCCAAAAAACAAACCAAAGTAGCAATAAATCAGTCAGACTCATTAATTATGTACTATGTAATTGGTAGGCCTAGGGCATAGCCCTTTTGCTTGTTAATTAAAAAAATAATAATAAAACAAAGGAATATTGATTAAAATGCCAGTGAAATTCTCCTCAGAAGTTTGTTAAAGTCCTAAAATTCATGTTTAATCATAACACAAATGATAATTATCCTAAACAAAGAAAAAGAATCTACAAGCATAACAATTGCTGTCCAAAGTCTACTGAAAAGTTATAGCAATAAAAATGGAATACTGGCATAAAGCTAGACAAACTGGCTAGTGGGAGACAATAGAAAAGACAAAAATTAGTGCATTAAAAAGAAAAAGGAAGTGGTTTTTGACAAAGTTGCCAAGTATATGCAGTGGAGAAATAATATTCTCTTAAAAATGGTAATGGAAAAGCTGGATATAAGTACATAAAACAAAGAAATTAGGTTTCTGCTTTTCACTATATAAAAATCAATTTAAAACAGACAAAAACACCCCTCTTAATGTTATACTTGGGATTATGAAATACCTAGAACACACAAGGGAAATACTTCTAGACATTAATATTTTTTAAAACTTAAACCCAAACACACACAAATAAAGCAAAATTAGGCAACTGATTACATCAACCAAAGAAGCTTTTTCACAAGAAAGAAAATGATCAGTTGAATTAAGAAACCACCAGACTGGGAGAAAATATTTGTAGGTTATTCAAATTACACATAGTGGAGGAGAATCAATATGGCAGAATGGACGGAGAAACATTTAGTCAGGATGAAACAGACAGGACACATTCCAGGAAATAGAAGAGGACAGAACAACAGCAGAGGGGTACCTGGAGACTGATAGACACAGGAAAGCAGCAGACACAATGGTGTGGTGTTGCAGTGACTGATACTCCAGCAGCATTCAGCTAACAATAATCTGAAGTCCACCAGCAGCTGGAACTCCACCAGCAACCAGGTGGGAAGGGATTTGCACTGGGAGCTTGGGAGGTGAACACAGATAAAGAACTATATGTCCTGTTGGTCCTTTTGATTTGATCAGGAGCAGAGACAGAGCAGCAGATGCCAGATGGGCAGTGCAAGAACAAGGTGGATTTCACAGCCCAGTCAGCCCCCTAGAGCTGAATTGGGTGCCATTTTGCAGAAGGAGGCAAAGGCAAGGGAAAGGACTGAGCATATGCTGGGCTGGAAGTGAACTCATTTCTGACTCAGTGAACTGCATCAATGTGGCATTCCACAAGTTCTACCCAAGACAGGTCTGGGTACCCCTCAGACCTGATGGCCAGCAGATCAAGAACTCTAGTAGTGGTACGTTAGGCACCATTTTGTACACTGTGGCAAAGGCTTTAGGACTGCAATGGACAACAGGGAACTGCACATATGCTGAGGTCATGAGAACTCACTTGAGTTCCATGGATTGCACTGGTCCCAGAGGAAAATAATACTGACTATGGCATTGTATGGGTCAAAATATGTCTGTGTGGCACCCAGACCTAACAGCCAACAGGTTCTTGCAAGATAACCACCACCAACAACCTAGCTAAATAGAGCAACTGGTGTTTCCCTCATCCTGGGATCTGCACCAACCAGAAGTGGGAGAAAGGTTGTACAGACAATGGTGCAGCCTCAGCACGGTATCACAGGAGGTGGAGATTGATGAGCCAGGAGTTGGGGCTACGAAGTTCTCTCTGGAAATCTAACCTAAGAACCCAGACCTGAATCTTGCTGGAGGTTGTGGCACAAGTTGCTGTAAGCAAAGAGCTGTGTCCCAACCTCAATAAGTAAAATCAAACTGTAGACCTATGGGTGACACAGCTTAGAAACCTGCCCCAAGGAGAAGACTCTGCTAAACAGAAGTACAATGACCAAGAGCAAAAGAAGAGACAAAGGCATAATGAATATTACTGAAAACTCCCCTGCAAAGGAGCAAAACCCTATACCAATCTCAGAGTTCATTGAGGAAGACATTGAGAAACTGGGGAACACAGAATTCATAAAACTCATTTTAAAGCTTCTAATCAACAATGGAAGCACATACAAGAGTTCAGAGAATTTAAGGAATATTTTACACATGCAATAGCAGCAATATAGCAAATCAAGGCTGATATATCAGAAATTAAAAACACAGTAGAGCAAATTAAAAGCACAGTGGTGAGTCTCCAAAGTAGAATGAAGCAAGCACAAGAAAGAATCTCAGAATTGGAAGGTATTTCCTGTCATCAGGGGGAAGCAAACAAAAAGCCAGAAACAGAGCTGGATCAGGCCAAAAAAAAGTATTCAAGAATTGAAAGACACTATGAAGAGGCTGAACATAAGAATTATGGGAATCTCAGAAGGGCCAGAAAGAGAAACTGGTTTTACAAATATATTTAATGAAATAATAAAGAAAAATTTCTTAATCTGGAGAAAGAATTGGAAAACAAGATCCAGGAGGAGCACAGAACTCCAAACAGGTCTGATCAAAAGTGATCTTCACCAAGACAGATGATCATCAAGCTCTCTTCCACTGAACATAAGGGAAAAATCCTGAAATGTGCACATGAAAGCAATCAAGTGACATATAAAGGAATGCCAATTAAACTCACAGGAAACCTCTCACAGCAAACTCTACAAGCAAGAGAATGGAGTGACACATAATCCAGATTCTAAAAGAAAAAAAAAATTGTTGGCCTAGGATAACATATCCAGCAAAGCTTTCTTTTGTTTTTGACAATGAAATAAAATTCTTCCACCATAAAGAAAAGTTCAAAGAATTTGCCTCTTCCAAACCTGCCTTAGAAATGATACTTCAAGATGTTCTCTTGACAGAAAAAAAGAAATGACACTAAACAAAACCAAAGGCAAATGTGAAGAACATTCCAGTAAAATTACAATAGAAGACTAAACCAATGAACAACCCATTCCTAAAATGACAGGTCCAAATACCACCCATATATTAACTCTGAATGTAAGTGGCTTAAGCTCAATCAAACATTATAGATTAGTAAACTGGATTGAAAAACAAAACTCATCTATTGTTGTCTAGAGGAGACACATTTCACCAACAAAAATCAGCGGAAACTATATCCCATAGGTTTTGATGTTTTCTGTTTCTTCACATCAAAATACTTCTGATTAAATTCTTCAATGAATCATAGATCATACAGTAGCATCATTTTCTTCAAGAAGGTTCTTGATTTCCATTTCTTCAGCTACACAGTTTAGTCATTTAGTAGCATGTTATTTAACTTCTTGGTATTGTTAATTTCTTTTTTCTTCCTGATGTTGATTTTGTTTTGTGGCTCTTCATGTAAGGGAATGTATAGTAGCTGTGTAATGGTGACTGTCATATCTAGTAACATGTCATTTAACTTCATGGCATTGTAAATTTCTATTTTTCTTCCTATTGTTGATTTTGTATTATGGCTTTTCATTTGAGGGGATGTACAGTAGCTGTGAAATGGAGACTAACATATCCTGATGTGAGGATACAATGTAGTATACATCTCTACTTTCAGACAAAAATGAATTTTACAACAAAACTGTGTACTATATTTTGACAATAGGATCTGGACTCTCTGCCATTGTCCATGCCCACAATGATGGATATATGACTGTGTATGAAGAACTATACTTTAGTAATGATAAAGAGTAACTAGGTGCGGTGCGGGGAGATTGGGGCTGGGGTAAGGGAAATACCAGGAGCCTATGGAACTGTATCATAAAATGATAATAATAAAAATAATAATACAAATTACAAATAATGAACATAGAAACTGTATAAGATAGTAAGAACTACAGCAGAATTCAACAACAGAATAGAAAAATAAGAAATTGGCAAAGAATCAAAAGAGATATTTCTAAGCATAAGACATCCAAATGACAAAATACATGAAAAATGGCTAATATGAATGATTATTGGGAAGTCAAAGATTAAAACAAGACTAAGATACCATCTCACTTCAATTAGAATGGTTATTATAGAAAAGATGAATAAAAAAGTTACAAATACTGGTGAAGATGTGGAGAAAGTGAAAATCTTGCACAGTGTGGTTGGAAATGTAAATTAGTACAGCCAATAAAGAGAACAGTATAGAAATTCCTTTAAATACTAAAAACTAGACCATTGATATGGCACAGTAATTGAACTATTGGATATATAATCCAACAAGAAATGGAATCCTTATATAAAAGTGATATTTCTTCACTTATTATACAGTTATGCAAAACAGAGTCAACCAAGATGTGAAATCAATGGTGGAAAGGATAAAAAGTGTGGTATACATAAATGGTGGAATATCATTCAGGAATGAAAAGAATGGAGTTCAGTCATAGTAAAATGGATGGAAGTATAGAATATTATGTTAAAATAAGTAAGCCAGATATAGACAAATAATATTCAATCTCCTTCACAGATGGAAGCTAATATATTCCATTTGAGCACAGGAAGATCGGGGAAAGGAGGAAAAAGAAACTAAAAGAGCATGGATATTATGCGCACAAACAAAAGAACTGTCACAGTGCTCCGCAGTTCTCTTGTTAATATAGTTCTCAATACCTAATTATGCTTTTTCTGAGCAAGTAGAAGAGCAGCCTTGACGGTTTCAGCTGGAAAGTAAGGGCAAAGATGAGCGAAAACATAAATTTTCTCTGCTTCTATCAGTACACATTGCATTTATTGATGTGTCACACTGTATCACTGTGGGCGAGGTGGTGCCCAGATGGGTGTCAGCCTATCTGATCTTTGCAAAGAGGGCAAAGTCCTGGCAGAGACCTGGACAAATGCCTAGAGGGTCTCCTAGCCTTGGTGCATGCCTGTCGGTCCTTAGCCTCAGCCGACACAGCTGCCAGGAAGCCAGTGTCCCCATGCACCTCCGTCTCACATATGCCCATTCTGGGCCAGGGTCTCAGTGTACCTCCCTCAGCCTGCTACCCTTTCATGTCCTGTTAAGAACAATTTCAGGATGTGGGCTTGTTGCATAGTGCTTCTCAAAGGAGTATGTGACCTTTTGGCTGATTGGTTAGGCTTGTGATACATGATATGGTACCTATACTCCATAGAGATGCTGCTGTTACGCCCAGGTTTATATTTTTGCCCCACCCTATATGAAAATGTGCTCGATTACCAAGAAATGGGCACATCCATCACAACTGTTTCTGATGCTTTCACGTAAGGAACGCTGTTGCCTACTGACTGTGCATCCACTGGCTGAGCACACCTTCTTTCACCCCATTCTCCTTGGATTTGACACCCAAACAGGGAACAGGGACACAGACTCAGATCAGGTAAGCAAGAGCACAGAGCTTCCCTTCTGGGAGAGAAGGGAGCTAGTCCAGTGCGGGTGTTCTATTGGCCTAGACCCCTGCAGCTATCTCCTTTAAATCAGTGATCCTAATTCTTTGGGTAGTTGAAGATGCAAATCACCTTCATAGGGACCTAGGGACCGGGATAGATAGTCAACGCTTCTTTTTGACTTCTTTGCTGAGTGAGCAAAAGAGGCTGTTGCCACAGTGTACCTAAAGTCATTGGATGATTAGATTTGGGTTTGGCAGGATGTTGAGTCACACTCCACTTAAACTGATACGCTCGTTCAGGCCCAAAAGGCTCAGGCCAAGACATTCACCCAGGCTCCGACCACACCTCTCCAATCATGGGAACGTCAGGACCTGCAGTCCTGTGATTTGTTCTATCAGGATATGAGGGTCCTCCGTTATGTTGAAGATGTGGATCCCCAAGGTACATGCTGTGTAAATGTCAACAGCCCTCACTTATGCCAGATGGCTTGCTGATTGCAGTTTTGGACCTCAGACTCCTCTTACAATTTATCTTCACTGCCAAAAGGGCTTCCATTGGGCCAAAGATTGCCAATCTCCATATGATAAGGATGGCAAGTCTTTAAATGGGCCATGGGGCAGTCCCCAGCCCTGTCACCAAAAAGGGGACCAGCCTGCCTTGGTGTCACTGGATGATCCTATCAATGAATACAGGCATTCTTGTCACCTTTTGAATGATCCCACTGGAGTCACGTGTTATACCCTGCATACATGTGTGCATAAATGGCAAGGTAATTAAAAGAATAGCAACCCTGTGCATGGAGGAAATTGCTTCTAAAGGGGAAACCATTTTGTGGCCTAAAGTGATAGGCGTGGGGGTGTTCACCTCTAGTTTCCTACTAAAACATCCTATAACTTGGAGAGACCCCATCGCTGTAGACAGCACGTCTAGCCTTTACTGCTAATAGACTGGTAATGCTCTTTTCAGATGAGACTTGTTGCAAAGTATGGGCACTATGATTACCACCAATGCCAAACTTTTTCTGGAAGATCTGTGACAAGGAGGAAGTGAGGATCCTAAGCTTACTGAGTAACCCCAATCCTAACAGCCACTATTTGTGCTATGCCCACTGTCATTTTATAATGAATTGATGATTCTCCTGTTTGGTTGGAACACTGGCCTTTGCCTTGACAAAAATTAGATCAGTTAAATGCCCTCATACAACAACCTAGCTGCGGGTCATATAGAGATCTCTTCCATTCCCTTTAATACCACCACTTTTGTTATTGCAAAAGTCCACCAATACTTATCATCATCTCTGTGATCTCAGGGCCATCAATGCCAAAAAAAAAAAAAAAAGATTGCAAAACTCAGCTGGGCTTGTGGCATAGGACAGCTCTCTCTGGTAGCTATGCTATTTGCATTTTAGACCCAAAATATTGCTTTTTTAGCATTCCCTTTCACCCCACTGATATAGAGTACTTCACCTTTACTATTCCTCACCCCAATAATGCCGCTCCAGCACAGAGGCTTCAATGGGCCTGTCTTCCTCATGGATGCATATTAATAAGTAAAGTTCTGAGACAACTAAAATTTTATCTATTAATATGCCTAGCTAAATCAATTCTGCAAATATGGCCAAAGGAATTGAAATCTGCATTTAAGAAGATGACTTGCAACCCTGTGTTTATAGCACCACAATACACAATAGCAAAGACATGGAAACAATCCAGATGCCTGATGGAACAGAAATGGGTAAAGAACCTGTGATATATCTACTCCCTCTAATATTGCTTAGTCATTAAAAAGAATGAAATTTTACCATTTGTGATGAAATGGTCCCAACTGGGCCTGGTGGCATGGCCTAGCGGCTAAAGTCCTCGCCTTGAATGCACAGGGATTCCCATATGGGCGCCGGTTCTAATCCCGGTAGCTCCACTTCCCATCCAGCTCCCTGCTTGTGGCCTGGGAAAGCAATCGAGGATGGCCCAATGCTTTGGGACCCTGCACCTGTGTGGAGACCCGGCCGTTGTGCTCACTTGGGGAGTGAATCATTGGACGGAAGATCTTTTTCTCTGTCTCTCCTCTTCTCTATATATCTGACTTTCCAATAAATAAATAAATCTTTAAAAAAATAAAATGGTCCCGACTGGAAACTATTATGCTCAGTGAAACAAGCCTATCCCCAATTGACAGATATCATATGCTCTCCTTGGTATCAGGCAACCTTCATACAAAATACATAATAATAGGTACATATGTGAACAAGTATATACAGTTATTCTCATAGATGAACTATGTAATGGAGACTAGTATACTGGGAATTAAAGACATGTTGCAGTAGCCATTCCTACTCATGAATAAAAGGGTGATACCAATTTTTCTCTTTGTCTATAGCTACAATGTCATGATGCACTTAAATAGCAGAATGATAAACTTACTGTGGGCAATTGCTCCCCAGTCTCTGCCTGCTAACTGGTGGGTGTGACTTAGAGCTTACCGCCCCCATGACCTGAGGCACAGCTTCCAGACCTATATGTGGCGTGTGGTCTTCAACATGGCTAGCTTAAGGGGAATACACGTGGAACCTGACTGGAAGGTCAAGGGATATAGACATATCATATAGCCCAATAAAATGTGTTTGATGGGTGGGGGGGTGCGGGTCTACTGGACACGCCCTTCTGCCCTCTCCTTTCTTATCCTTTAAAAGCTATAAGCTGTGCATAATAAAGCAGACATTCCTCGCCAGCTTGTCTCCAGTGGTTCTTATGGCCAAAGAACACCATTGTTTCACCCTGATGATTTTGGGGGCTGCTGGCAGGCTTAACCCCTGAGAACTGGCACCCAAGCAGAGACTTCAGGACTTCAAGACTTCAAGATTTCAGGTAAATTTGTGTGAGGCCCTAGCACCAGTCTGTGGGCTCAGATTTTGTCTGTTGTATGGCAGCCCAGTTTGTGGGTTCAGATTCTGCCTAGTGTAAGGCAGTACCAGTTTGTACACTCTGACTCTGCACAACATAGGGTTGCCTCTGTTGGTCTGTATTTTAAAGGATATTTGCTTTTTTGTGGAGTTCCTAGTGTAGGTACTGTTTGCTAATAAATATATTGTTTTACTGTGGCCATGACACAAAGGAATTCTAGATATTTGAAATCTGAAGTATAGGCAAGCCACCCATTTTGATTTTGAATGGAAGGAAGGTGAGATTCCACCTACTGTTGCTCTGGTGGCAATTTTTGGGCTGTTGATCTTATCAGCCTGGCTGCTTATTGCCAGCAGTGGGCTGCATTTGATTCATCCAGACCTCTGATATCTGACTCTCATTTCCTCTTGTCTGGTGCCCACTTTTTAAATATTTTTATAAAATGAGAAAAAAAAGAAAAAGTCATGGGAAAAAGAATTGGCTAAACTTGTACTTAGAGCTTGCAAACTCCACCTTGGAAGGTCTTTTTTCGTGATAAATGTTTAGCAAGCTGACTTCATCAGCATATCCATGGTAACTCTGGGAATGTAGAAGTCAGAAAATATATTTTGCTCTTTCATAAATCTTGAGGTGTCATTTGTGAAATTTTCAGAAATGTGAAATTTATATAATAAATCATTTGACATAGAATTAATGCACTATTATTTCAAGCCATGAATTAAATCAATGTGGTGTCCATTGTCTACAAAATACTCTTACACTTTAAAGTAATTCTTGTGCTTATGAGCACTCATCAAGCTTTGAATTGGTAAAGGTTTTGTATTTGTTTTAAAGATATTTGAGTGATGATTTCATGCCAATAACTGAGTCTAATCTGTAATGTGTTATGCTAACAACAACAAAAAATCTTGCTTCAGATATTTTAGCCATACTTATAAAAACATTCAAGAATTCAAAGATTTTAAATTTTGGGGACTTTGTTTGATATTCTTACTGAAGCCTCGTAAGAATATTAAAGGACATACCACCCACCTTGTGGAGACAATCAGGCTAATTGAATTAGATTAAAGATACTGTCAAATGCGAAATGGGAAAAATTTTTTTTATCTTAAAAATAATGTTGTTACGAATGTCCATGGAGTTACAAAAGTTCAATTTTACCTTACGCACTTTTAACCATTCCACTATAGAATCAAGCAATTATAAAATTGCCAGTAACTGGTAAATGTAATCCAGTATTCACTGCATATTTTTAGGATGATCTATGTTACTGGAAATGTTAAAGTATAAATTTACAACTTAATAGAGAGATTTCACAGCAATAACCCTCTTTTTTCTTAGGACTTCGAATCAGATGGGAATAGCATAACTTTTCATTTACTAATTCTGGTAATGACTGCTACTACCAAGCTTGGTTAGCCATAATTTTTAAAATTTCTAAGTGTATATGTATCTTTTAATGTTTGTCTTTTGCAAAAGTTGTTTGAAATTGTTATCATGTGTTGCTATCTGTGTTTACTAGTCAGAAAAAAAAATGTTTTAGCTTTTGTGAATTAACTTTTAGAGTTCTTGTGATAAGTGTTATTTTAAAAAGTGGCTAAGTTTGCCCGTTTGTATGTCTTCTAAGCTATCTGGATACACTTGCTGTCCAGCTGCAAAGCAGAGCACAGAATTTGCATATCAACAGCAAAAGCTAGTTTGCTTGGATCTGTGGCAGTTGGTGGATTTTGCATTCACTGCCAGAGCTTTATGTTAGGATTGAAGGAGGACACGCCTGTACTCTGTCAGAACATCCTAGTTTTATTGCAGATCTGATAAAACCCCCCTACTCTTAATGCATATAGATTGGACAAAGGTAAAAAAATTATTTGAGGTTTTCCAAATAGCATGTAAACAGGTGTCTTCTTGTTAATTAATGAATTTTATGATTGCAGCCATGACTGCTTTAGATCTGATAGCTTCAAGTTTTTCTCATAAAGTTTTGTACATATTTCCACCTATATTAGTAAACCATCTGAAAAAACATGGCAAAGTTATGTTGCTAGGAATAGGAAGTGATTCTAATCAATTGGTTATAATTTTAAAAGTGTCTAGATGATTTTAAACTGTCCTTGGAAACCCATTTATTTTGTCCTGCAGTAAGATTGCTAGTTAACACAAAATCGTTGATTTATGTAACTTAAATTACTAAAGGGCTGCTTTTAAAGTATGTTGAGTCAGTGATACATTTATATTGATATTTACTGAACAAACAAATTTACAATGTAGTTTAATGGTTAACCTGTATTTGTGTCTCGAAATTGTTATAGGCAATAGACCTTTGGAGTAAATGTGTTCTAAAGCTACTATTTGATGGTTTTCACTCGGTGTTATTCCTAAGACTAAGCAAGCTGGTAGCTCAGATTTAATGACTCCTCTACTATCCTCAAGATCAGGGCAGAGTTAAAAAGAAACACCAAAATTTTAAAATTATGCTTAAAAAGTAGAGGGGTGAGAAATGCTACCTAGCCTCTGTGAATGCATTAATTGGTCTCCAAATTTTCTTTTTTTTCAGATTTCTTCCAGCAAGCCAGCAACAATATATCACCTGCTGGCCTTTTCCTGGCACAATGCAAATAAATACCTTCAGTTTTTTTTTAATCCATTCACTTTATTGTGTAATTGTTGCCACTATCCATTTTCATAAATCTGTTCATCTTGTGAAACTGAAACCCTATGCCTGTTAGACACTAACTCACCACATCGTGGCCATTATCTTGCAATGTTCTGTCTCTCGTTTTTTTTTTTTTTATACAAATTTAATTGGGGTAAAAAAAAGGTTCAAGGTCTAAAGGGGGATATAGAGGAAGAAGCCCCACCCAGTTTCCCGCCCGCCCCAAGTCCCGGATGTGGGGCATGCTCTGGGATACTCGATCAAGTGGTTCCAATAGTTCACCATTCATGGGTCGCTGCCAGTCTCGCAGCGCCTGTGCACCTCATGTGGACCAGATTGGGTGAAAACCAGGCTGGGCTGACTATTCCCACTGGTGCAAGCTACAATCAGAGTTGGTGAGGGTTGTTGGGGCTTAGCTGTAGCATCAACTGGCGGAAGCTGGTACAAAGGGCTAGACACGTTGAGTTGAACCACAGGACCAACTCAAGAGGGCACAACTGGAATGGGAGCGACCTGGGAGGGAAATAGTGGGCTCCTCCCTCGTGGGTTAACACCTTCCACAGGAGGGCATGGGAACTAGGACAGGGGGTGGGGTGACTAGACAGACACCCAACAATATCCGTTAGGGACGGTAGAAGGAGATGGTTGGATGGAAACAGGTCGCAACACCTGTTGGCAAGTATACGAACAGAAGGGTATTTGGGACAGACTGGGCTAGCAATACCTTCAGTTTTAAGAAAGGATTCAGCCATCTGAAAGGTGGAAAGGTCCCCCCCGTTACTAACTCCTGGAAGAGGACCTATTTGTGCTTTATAGAATGCAACCTCTGTGAATGCCTGCCCATGATGTCAAGTCCTGGATGCCCCCTACCAGAGGATACCCATCAGCAAGACAACATCAAAATCTGGCCTTGGAAGTCTCATCTTCAATGAGACAATGGAAGAGGAGGAGGCTAAGCCCCTCTCAACACTGGCTGACATGGGGAACCTCAAAGAATTCGTGTATAGGACTCAATATTTGTTCTGACTTCCTGAGTTAAATAAATATCTGACAGATTAGAGTCTCAGAGAATTCTCCCACTTCCCAATGTCTGAGAAAGATATTAAAACATTTAGCTAAATCTTAACTCTTTGAGAAACAGGTGATTTATAAATTATAAATTCTTGCTTGCTTTTGAAATTAAGAGTGGGGGCATCTTTTAGCACACCAGGAGGATAAGAGGAGATTTGTAATCTTCGTCCCAGTGAAAACCTCATTGGCCTCCCAAGAGCTTTTGCTGCAGAAGCTGTAGACTTCTTCACCAAGGGCTGTCAAGAAGGACACTCAGGACCCTGTGCTGACTGCCAAAGAGATCACCGGAGATTTGACTGCCCTCAAAGGCCAAGAAGCTCAGGGTCAGCCACTTACCTTTGAGTGTCCCAGACTGAAGGAGCCCAGCATTCTACACAGACTCTGGTAGCACACCAGATCAGCACCTGAGATCCCAGGGATGTTCTCATGGTGAAGGAAACTTTGGTGAAGGAAATGGTATAACAGCTTTCTCTGTCCTTATCTCTAGCTTCGGCATCCTTTCCTTTTAGAGTAGCCATAACTGTCTCTCGGGGCCCCAGTTTAGCTGAGATAGACAACTGTTCTTATTTAGAACAGAGGTGCAATCTAATGTAGAAGATCAGATAATCCAGGAAAGTTGGCTGACCTATTACTACTCAACCTGTACCATTGGCCAGATTCCCCTAAAAGGTTATTTGTCAGTCTCCCTTTAAGACTTTTGCTAGACTCTATTGAGGCAGATCACCCTCACTGCTGTGATGCAGAGTTCGTGTCTTCCTTTTTTGCTAACTTACTGAGAGTTTTTCTGCTCATCTACTTAAGAATCTCCTGCTCCCTAGTTATCAACATATGGCTTGTTCTCTTAAAATCATTTAATCGCTTGTCTCTACTGAAAGTGTATAAAGTTCTGCAAAATCATACTAGAATACTATAAACTACTGGATTATTGTGAATCACTAGTTTTAGATTTTTGGCAGCTACTCTATGACTCATATACACCTTACAACATGTGCTTTGTTATTGTGCTTTATGTTCTAGGACAAATGTCTTTCTGAGACTTTTAGAATTTACAAAATTGGTAAAGTATAATTAGTTTTAGAGAATCTAGCATTTGCCTATTTCCTGACTAGATGTAAAATGTCCTTAGCTACTTCAAAGTTTAAGTAAGTTTAACTAATAATGGGTAAAAATTCTATATACTCTCCCAAAAGATTTCTTAATTCAAAACTATTAGCACTAAATAAGATGTGATTCCATGGAATCTTTGAAATTGAACTTGTGTGTAACTGTCCTATGTGACAGACTCACTGGTAATTGCTAACAGTATTGCTAATGCTAATCTTTTCACTGTTCCTGTGCTCCTTAAATAATCTAGATTACAATCCTGTATTACATCTCACGTATGCTTTACACATTTTATTGCCTTTATTGTGCTAATTATTTATGAATCATAACCTTTATTGTTCAGTTATATAACATTTATTCTCACAGAGATATAAACCTAAGCCCTAAAGACATATTAGTTTGGAAAAAATTATAACTATTATGTGTTGTTTTTTATACTTCAATAAAGCAAAACTTTGAAGCTCCAATCAATACATCTGACTCCTCAGTCTCTGCCTGCTAACTGGTGGGCATGGTTTAGAGCTCACCTCCCCCATGGCTTGAGGCTTCCAGGCCTACACATGGAGTGTGACGTTCAACATGGCTAGAAGGTCAAGGAGAATATATGTGGAACATGACTGGAAGATCAAGGCATATAGACAAATCATATAGCCAATTAAAATGTCTTTGATGGGTGAGGAGGGAGAACTGCTGGAAGACTCTCTCCTACCCTCCCCTTTCTTATCCTGTATATTTCCTATGCTGTAATCAGTGCATAATAAAGCTTGTCTCCAGTGTTTCTTATGGCCAAAGAACACCATTGCCTCACCCTGGTGACCTTGGGGACTGCTGGGAGACTTACATACTGAGAACTTACAAAAGTTACCTAAAGGATTGTTCTATTGTAATAATACCAGGGGAAATGGTGATGGGGAAATATAGAAAAATAAAGGGCAGGAAAAATAGGAAATCATTATACCTGCACAACTGTATCATGGAAAAAGCAATAATAAATTTTAAACCCTAGAAAAAGATACAGAGCATTTTACATATACAGCACACATTTTTTCAACCAATCAAGCAATGAAATATCCTCCAAAGGGATGGTCTGTATTAGAAAATGAGCCTCATTGAGAATGAAATCTGCATGCAGAAAGAAACTTTTTAGCTGAGAACTTCTCATCAAAACAGGCAGTCCTAGATCTATGGCTCTTTGTGTTTGCAGCTCATGTGAGAAAGAGACACAGAGAGAAATGGGAGGCACTATAATATGTGTATATATATATATATATAATGTATTAATACAATGTATATAATGTATATATGTGTATAATATAATGTATATATGTGTATAGTATATATATTAGTCTATGCAATGTGGTTTTTTTTTTTGGAGGAGGTCACTTTATCTCAAAGTCCATGACCTTCTGTGGCTTCTTTCCCATCCCTTCTGGTTAAAAATCTCAAATGTGCACTCTGGTACGTAAGGACCAACATGATCCAGCATTCTGTGGTTTCAGGACATGTTGACTTCTGCACATTTACAGGGTCAGGTAAATCACACCAGTGACATGCAGCACTTTGCATTTTACTGTGGTTTTTTTTTTTGTTTTTGATGAATATTCTCCTATAAGATATGAGTGAAGCTTCCTCTCTCACATATTTCAGATCTGTCCATTTTTAAATGAATTCTTATGTACTGCTTAAACATGCATATCTAAGTTGAAAGTGATTGTGTACATTCCATCATATATAGTTAGTAATGCAGACAGACAGAAGGCATTAAATTACTTCCAATTAAAAAAAAAATGACCATATACCCAACACTATAAAAATGGCACTGAAAATTTCAAGATTTCTTTTAGTAGATCAAGAAACAAAAACAAAACCATAGAATATTTATGACAGACATGTTTGGGATCATGCATAAAGTATAAATGAAAGATGTTTCATATTTTCCCACCGGTGGACATTTTCATTTTCTCCCACATATGAATGTGGCTATGAGGTACATGGCTATTGTCCTTACTTCTTAAAATTAGGATAGTATTTCTTCAAGTGTTTTCCAAACATAATACAAAGCGACATCAGAGAAGGCTTTGCTGATTCACATAAAACTAGATCCTTGTGTAGTAAAGTGAAACCTTTAATATTCATGTTTATTGGCAGCACTTTTAGTCCTGATCTATTTCATTACTCATACAGAAAAATTTTCTTTGTGATGATCAGTTTTACACATTATATTAACAAATGCAAATTAACTACAAAAGTGTTAAATATTGGTTCTCAGCCAAATTATTAAATTAGAAAAAAATTACAATCATCTAAAAATTTAGATCTCTTTGCATTATTTCGTCTACATGAACATCATAGTGTTAAGCTATTTTTAAAGTTTTTATATTGCTTTTCTGAGCCATTCTATTAAAAATGTACCTAGAAGAAACTCTGCAACACAGAAACACTAGAGTGCTTATTTAACCGATGTTAATGTCAGCAAGCCATGTATTTTAATCACATTATTTTTGGCAACCAATCTATGAAATTTTGCTTGTGAATTCAAAAAATTACCCTGACTTTCAGGGTCTGGTTTAAATTAAAACAAAAATGTAAAGCTTTAAAAGAATTAATTGATTTATTAATGAAGGAAGGGCCCAGAGAGAAATTTTCCATTCCATGGTTCCCAACTCAAATGCCCAGCAGACTAGATTCTGGGCAGGTTGAAATTAGAGGCCAGGGACTCCATCAAAGCCTCTAGATCTCAAGTACTTTAGTCAATATCCCAAGTACATCAAAATGGAGCTGAATCTGAACCAGAGTTGCCAATGCTCAGATTATAACTGTTACACTCTTACTTGGAACGAAGCCGTCCCATATTGTGGCTTGTGCCACAGGTTTACCTCGACATTTCATTTTTTATCCATAACACTGAACATTTACACTTTTATTTTCTAAAAGTTTACTTCATAAACTTCAATATAAACTTTCATAATAACAGAAAACGTCAGTCTTCTCAATTCAAATATTATCCTTGTAGTCAAGAATGAGTTTTATTTGAAAGTAGTCACATAGAATCCTACATGTCTGTTTATATACAGTAAATCTTATGCTGGAAATATGTCTATGCTAATATTTTATATACTATGTGAGCTTATTTTCAAATAAATTGATTGTATTGGAAGGAGATGTATAAGTACAAGTACTGCTTGTGTTTTTGAATTGATCACAACTACAATTCTGATTAATTAAAAAATTATAATTAGAAACTTCATTGACTAATTGTATCTATGTATTTGAAAAGGTGAGCCTAGCAAGTAATGATTTTGTGAAGGTCATTCAAAGACATTCTATCAGTTTGCCATAAATTTTATGGACTTAATAATAAATAACTTGTATTTCAGAAACATTTTTGATGAAATGATGGGAGACAAGCTTACCAACAATTACTAATTACTAAATGTATATTGACTTCTCGGCAAGCACAGGTTAAAACATTATGCAATATATCTGTAGATTCATGTTTAAATTTCCACAAATAAAAAATAGATCATTTGGAAATTATAGTATTAGTAATTATAATTTTCTCAAAATAATTTTATTTGAGAGGTAGAAAAAGAGAGAGGAGAGAGACAGAGGAGAGAGACAGAGAGAGGTAGATATAGACAGACTATCTTCTATTTTATTGTTCACTCACCAAATTCAGTGCCCCAAGACCTTGGGCCATCCTATGCTGCTTTCCCACACCATTATCAGGGAGGTTGACCAGAAGTGGAGCAGCCAGGGCATGAACTAGAGCTCATGTGTGATGCTGGCACTGCAGATCAAGGTATGAGTTAATGTGCCACAGCGCTGGCCCCAAGAATCACTGGTTTGTTTTGTCAATTTTACCTAATTTCCTTATGGTTTGAAGAATCTACTATTTAAATATATTTACTTTTGATTATTTAAAAAGGGCCAATCTCCAAAATATGATGTCAAGCTGAGTTTCAATACAAAGATTTTAAAGTTGGTTAAGATGTAAAAGACAAAAAAATTAAATAATATTAAAGTGCTTGTGATTTTTTTTTTCATTCAGGCTTTCAAAATCTTCCTCAAACATGTGAATTGGTCCTGTGTTTTCTTCCAAGGAATCATGCTTCAGGATCCGTTTTGGGAATGGCTAATGTCAGTTATGCTAGATGATAAAGAGTTAGGGTTGCCTAACTTGGAGAATCTTAACTAATGAAGTTCCTGCAAGGGTCTGGGTGGCCTAAAATGCTCACATATATGTATTGAAAGCAGAGGGCTCTCATGCATCTGAGACCAGTCTATTCCACATGCGTTTCAATCCAGCGCACCAGGAAGAACAAGAGGTAATAAATATAGTTACTCTGCAAGTCAAATTAATAAACTACAATAATTTCTAGCACATAAAATGAAAACACAGTGCAATAAAAATAAAATCAGTTTCTTGGCAAGGACAAAGCACTGATGTTTCTTTAATTTTCCTAAGATTTAATCAACTTTTGACATTTTAAACTGCTCTTTTATCTTAATTTTTAAAGGAAAACAACAGCAGCAATTAAAATTTGTGTGCATGTCATATGCATGTGCATTCATAGCTATTAACTGATTATTAATTCACATGTATGCAACACATTTTGATCTTTTAAAATACTTTATATGCAAATACAACTTTTTCATGTTTTTAATAATGATTTTTTATAAAAAGTGTAAATATCAAAATGTAAAATAATGATTTTTGTGAGCACTTATCACTGTACTAAATGATTTATGTGGAAATAAGGGAAAGGAACTATAAATAAAAGGAGATTTGTGGTTTCGCTAGAATTGTTTTTCAGCTTGAATAGAACAACTTATTCTCTTCAACAATTTCCTGATATGTCCAATGGTTTAAGACCTTGCCTGGAACACCTGAATCTTGTACCATAACACCTGAGGTGTAGTTCTTGTTTTACTTGCAGTACAGCTTCTTGTTAATCTGCACGCTAGGAGACAGTAGATGATGGCCCAAGTGTGTGTGTTCCTGCAACCCATGTAAGTGAACAAAAACAGGCTGGGTTCCTGGATTCCTGCTTCAGCCTGACCAAACCTGACCAAGTCAGGAATCATTGGAAGGAACACCAATCAATATCTCTCTTTTGAAAAATACATAAAAAAATTTAAAAAATATATACCAACCCATTTGTTTTAATGATTTACCAAACTGTCTCTTCATATAAAAGATCTTCATAGATGTCTTTCACCAATCTCCCATTGCCATCTTTAAGTAATATTTCATTTCTGCAAACCAAGAGCAGGATTTTGTACCAGTAAAGCAATATGTTCTCAGGAAACAGCTGTCTTCCTGTTGGTAATTATTGCAGATGAGTATATACAATAAATACAGAAAGAGGCTTTTGAGGACAAGGAGGATTTAACATAATCACAGCACTGTTAATAATGATTGCAATTACCATAATCAGACTCCTCAGTGTTTGAATATTTATGTGCCAAAATATGTTACGGACACTTACAACTTACAGAAGATGACATTGTGTTGTCTCTATTTCACAGATAATTACAAAGATCTAGAAAGATTATGCTAATTCTCATAGCATATTTTTCTAAGGGTGGTGTTTGGAAAGTGATAGGTTGATCTGCAATTAGGGTTTTACTTAGAGATAAAGGATTAGAAGCAAATTGAAACTTCCTTGGCTGTTTTTCTCAAAACTACATTTTGGGTTAGATTGATCTCCACAATAATACAAGTTTCTGACTATCAATTTATTCTAAAGTTTGCACTATGTTTTTGAAATATGTGCTGTTATTATACACATTTCATTATTTTCATAAAGCCTTTATTTTTTGAAGGAGAAATTGCCTTCTTGTGAGATTTCTGCTGTAGCTGGTTGCTCTCTTGTCCATGCTACTGTTCAGGTTACAAAGCTCTTCTCCTTTCAATGGCTACATTAAATTCTCCAGGCTAGTCGGTTGCCCACCTGTCTCACAATTATAATTTACTCTAAGTCAATGCATGGTCCTAAAAAGAATTACACTCATTCTATGTCTATTTCTGAGAAAAAATATACAAGTAGAAGAATCTGAATGCTAACATTTTTCCAGAGTAAATAAAATAACTTAAAATAAGACATGAATCAGTACAACAGTTCATTCTGTTTAGCATTTTCTTATGCTAATTAGCACCAAATCGACCTATAATGTAAAAAATTGATAACTGTCTTAAAAAATGAGGCTATTTTGGTAGGGATCACTGGCTAGTTCTAGCAGTAATGTTTTCATCCCGACACTTCTTCAAGCACACCATTGGACATCAATTCACTAACCAAAATTAACTGAGCTCCAGTGCACAGCAATTTTAATACTTTGTAACCTAGTATCCACTGCAAGTTAGAGACAATAGGTGCTTTCTAAGAACTGGAGAAGGGTAAAGTTTGAACTTCCCTCTTTCAAGATTGTAGATTTTGCAAAGATATTATAGTGTCATCAGTGGCTTTACATAATTCTTGAGATACATTTTTTTATGAATTCCGAGCTCTTATTTGAAAAATTAAAGTAAAATGGAAACTAGAACTCAACTTTAACATATATAAAGCTAAACTTCTCCAATCATCTCTGTTGTAACAGAAAAACCATCATAACTGACATGAAACTGAACTCCTCCAAACCCTGAATCTAGTTTTCATTTCTTCATTCTCTGCCAAATTTTTGAATATATGTTTGGGCCAGAAATACTACTTGAAATAGTCACAGAGATGATAGTTAAGCCATCATGCTGCAATAACTTAGGGTCACATGTATCAGACAAGTCAAGGTATATGTCAGATCTAAACTTGAGGTTGCAAATCCTCATAGTTTTCATTCTAGGAAGTTTCTCAAATATTTTTAGTATTTACATCTTATCAAACTCGAATCAGACTTGTTTAACTCTATTTTGAAGTAGCCTTTTGTACAGATTTGACCTTTTAAAGTGGAAGGTTGGAGAATGGATTACCTGGGGAATTGCTTTTCTATTCATGTGTGTGACAGCTGAGTTCAGCTGTGTTTTTTAAGCATCTATAGAACAGCTGAACACTTTCTTCGGGTTCCCAGATTCTGAAGCTAAACAAAGTTGAACATAGTAACACTGGAATGTATTAGATCAAGGAATTTACTTTCCCTTCATCTGCTATGGATTTAAATTACTGACCTTGATGGCACAGTTATATGGGCAAGAACATAGTGTATAACTCTTGTCATTTTTCCTTATAGGAGAATATATTAACACAAGTTTCTCTATCACAATTGACCTAAACCTACATCCAGAAACCTTCAAACTCTTGCAAGAAAATGTAGGAAATACCCTGCAAGACCTAGGAGTAGATCCTGACTTTCTAAGAAGGACACCAAAAGCAATAGCAGTTGAGAACAGAATGAACAAATGGGACCTCATCAAACTAAGAAGCTTCTGTACAGCAAGGGAAACAATCAACAAAGTTAAAAAGCAATCCACAGAGTGGGAGAAGATCTTTGCACACTACATAGGTGATAGGGGGCTAATTTCCAGGATATACAAAGAACTTCAAAACAACCAAAAAACCAAAACAAACAAGCCACTCAAGAAATGGGCACGGGAAATGGGCAAACATTTCACAAAGGAACAAGTCCAAATGGCAAACAAACATGAAAAAATGCTCCAGTTCCCTGGCAATAAGGGAAATCCAAATTAAGACATCGATGAGGTACCACCTAACACCAGCAAGATTGGCCCACATAAACAAGAACACCAACGACGCTTGCTGGCGAGGATGCGGGGAAAAGGGAACCCTACTCCACTGCTGGTGGAGCTGCAAATTGGTACAGCCTTTATGGAAATCAGTCTGGAGAACACTCAAACAACTCAAAATCTGCATACCATATGACCCAGCAATAGCATTCCTAGGAATATATCCAAAACACCTGTTTCACGACAAACCAACATACATCCCTATGTTCATAGCAGCACAATCAGTAATTGCAAAAACATGGAAGCAACCGAAATGCCCATCAGCAGAAGATTGGATAAGAAAGCTTTGGTTCATCTACTCCATGGAATACTACTCAGCTATTAAAAAAAACAAAATGCAGTTCTTTGTGGCTAAATGGGCCCAACTGGAAACTATAATGCTAAGGGAAATGAGCGAATCCCAAAAGGTTAGATACCACATGTTTGCCTTGATTTAACCTGTAATTTTTGTTTGTTTGTTTGTTATTTTTTGAACCTGTCATTGATACTGTCTCAACCCAGATGTTTCGAAGAATGGAACTTGCATTATTTTTAACATATTGTTTACTCAATACTATGTCAATTAATCCCATAATGTTGTATATTGATACTGAGGTTTTGTTGGGGCTTTTAACTGACCGGATCTTTACTCTGTTAGCTCTACCTTCAGACCAGAGAAGGTCTCCCCAAGAGGCCACTGAACTTATCTGGACAATAAGACGCTGGACTTTATGCTAGGTATATGCTTGCAATGAAGGAATCTCAACTGAACTTGAACTGTGGTTATGCAGCAAGGTGGAGGAAGCCACTATGGGGGGAGGGGTATAGAAGGGGTGGGGGGAATCCCCAGTGCCTATAAAACTGTATCACATAATACAATATTAATAACAATAAAAAAAAGAAAAAAAAAGAAAACATGCAAAAAAAAAAAAAACAAAGAGCTAAATAGCCTGATCCTAAGAGAAATCTCAGCATTAGAAATGTAACTACTGTTAAATTCTGCTCAGTTTGTATTCAATCTCAAGTCATGTCATGGTCATTTAGAGAAGTGGAATCTCCCAGATTGTTTCTATTCATCAAGAATGGATGAAAAGACATGGTGTCATCCACTGAAAGTAGTTCCTAAGAAGGCAGTAATTAAACTTGGTTTTCTAAACTATAACACAATGGGAAGATACATGTGTAGAATAGATATGCATTGTTTTACTGTAAAAGCAATTATTGCTGAACTAATAATTGCATTGTCTATAATGCAATAGTTAGAATTTTCATTTAGTTAAACCATAATACAATGAAGTTATTGCTACTTTAGCATATTGTATTTTAACACTTACTGAATTGCTTCAGTTAAAATATATTTTATTTAAGAGAAATGGAGTCACAAGATGATTATGTTTTGTCAGAGATTATGCAATTTCAATTCCTCCCTTGCTGTAAATAGTAAATGCTTTTCTGCACCAAAGGTGTGTTAAGAAACATGGACCACACCAACGAGTTGTTCATCATCATCCTGATTTGAACTTACTGTCTCTTTGTAACCATGTTTCTTCCTTTCAAATGTTTAACTTACCAAGAATTCATGATAGAGTAATTGCTTCTTTCAAGAAGAACAGATTTTAAATGATTGTAGATATGCAGTGCTATATTGCTACCCATTAATAATAATGCCATAAACCTCCCAGATTCTCACAATGAAAACTTTTATATTTAAAAAAGACACTTCTATAGGTATCAAGAAATAAAATATCTACTGCTGGTTACGTGAATCTTGTTTCAATAATACATTATGAGATCTCTACCTTCTGATTGCACCTGGCAACTCAGAAATTAAACAGGAGGATTTTTTCAAAACAGTGTCAATATGTGTTATGGCATTGCATTTGCCTTGCTGTCTTCAAGGAAGCACATGAGGTTTTCCCTGATAAGATCCAGCAATCACATCATTGCTAATAGGAAATCCTATTAGTTGCCCAGGTTTTGAAGGAGTCACTGGTATACTGTAAGCTCTCAGTGCTTTTTAAGAATATTTTGGTTACTAATACTTATCTTGATGTAACTCTGCATTTTACATTTTCGCTTAAACACAGCCATTAATGTTTTTGGTTATCAATCTCATTAACTCACTAATGCCACCAGAATGTATACTCTCTGGATAAAAACAAAATAACAGTATTATAGTCTGGTTTATAACTTTACACTATAGATGAAAGCTATTTTAACTTGTTAGATATGATATTGCCTTTCAAGGACATTTAAAAAATTCAACAAATTGTGATGGAGTAAATAGCAAAAACCAGAAATGTGGAAGTAAAGCAATGGTTTTCAACACAAAATTAGTCATCTCAATGGCACCTATTTTTTGTTGTTGTTGTTGTTGTTTGTTCGTTTCTTTTTTAAAACCAGTTCTCTGAAACAGAGGAGAAAAATGCTTTGGAATAATAAGTTTGGGATATTGTGTAGTATAAAATATTGCTAATAAGGTGGAGTTGATGAAAAATATAAATGGAGAAACAGTGATGGTAATTAAGTTTTCTGAAGCTTTAAAAACTGTATCCTAAGTGATTCCAGGACATCTCTAAAGGACTTCACATAACTAATTACATTTAAAAAAATTTTAGAAGAAATTCTTGACCTGTGGCCAATGACAGAAGAAAAGGAGCAGATGGTTAAAGATGCAGAGGTTCGTTGAAAATATTGAGAAGGAATGTTAAAAACAAGTTAGAAAAAAACAGAAGTTCACACAGTACATTTATAGAAAGATTTTCCTTTCTCCCAGCAGACAGAGGTTTTGTTACTCTTGGAGAAGGTACAGTCTGCCTGTGTGTATTTAGGTTTAAGGGTGGTAGATGGTTGCATCAATCAGCAGGAGGGCTAACATTTGGTATTTCAGCTACTGCAAGTTTTTTTTTCCAGAAATATATGTGCTTAAGTTTGCAATCTGAAATGTAAGAATAAAGTTCTCATTTGAAGCATCTTTACAAAAATACTGCAAATTCTGTATTCTTATACTGTAACCTAGTAATTTTCTTCATATACTTTTTTCTTTTTTGATATAGCTTAATAAAATTCTATCTGAAAATACAAAAGGGGAGGGAGAAACCTGAAATTATCAACATGTTTTTGATAATTTAAGATAGAGAACATAAAAGATGTATACATTTATATTCATCATGTACTCATTCAGGGCAGCAATAAGCAGATGTTTTATGTAAACTCAAACTTTTGTGGCCTCAGCATGCCAAATTAGAAAATCTATTAATTTTGAAATTTGTTCTATAATAATCTTGGGAAAGATATTTAAATCTTAGGGCAAAGTGTTGACTCAATCGGCTAATCTACCACCTTCAAGTTCCAGTATCCTGTATGGACACCAGTTTTTTCTGGCTGCTCCATTTCTCACCCAGCTCCCTGCTTGTGTGCTGGGAAAGCAGTGGATGGTGTTTCAACCCCCTGTGAACCTACAGCAGCGTGGGAGACCTGGAAGAAGCTCCTGGTTCCTGACATTAGATTATCTCAGCTCTGGCTCTGCTGCAGCTCCAGCAGTGAAGCAGCAGGTGGCAGATCTCTCTCTCCCTCTCTCTCTCTCCTTTTCTGTGTGAATTTGCATTTCAAGTAAAACTTTAGATTGATAATAATAATACTTAGAGCATTTACAGTTTGAGTTCTAATTCAGAATATTTATAGTGTTTCCTTATTAAAATTCTTTCTAAGTCAACATTATATACTTCCTTGTATCCAGATAGTTATTTTATTTCTGTGCCATTTTCTACCGGGAATATAGCTTAACAGATGCTATTTTAGTAGATATCATGTTTTTTCCTTAGTAGATTCTATAGTTGTAATTATTTTTTAGACTTACATTTGTATTTGCTTACAAAACATAAAACTTTTGTTTGTTCATTCACTAGTAGTTTGGAAGTTTCTGATATGTGGGTTTTCATTGTCAGTTTGATCTACTGATAAGTTGCTATTTAATTAAGGAAGACAAGCTGCATATTTTAAAAACTGAATGATGTTTACTTATTTGTTTATTTATTGCATTTCATTTTATGACATCGTTTCATAGGCTCTGGGATTCCCCCAACCCCTCCCCGAGCCCTCCCCCCATGGTGGATTATTCCACCTTATTGCAGTATTACAGTTCAAATTCAGTCAAGATTCATTCATTGCAAGCATGTGCCATGCATAGAGTCCAGCATCTTATTATTATCCAGATCAATTCGACAGTTTCTTGGGGAGACCATCTCTGGTCTAAAAGCAGAGCTGGCAGAATATTGTTCCGACCAATTAAAAACCATAACATAACATCAACAACAGTTTCCAACATTATGGGGTTAATCGACATGGTATTGAGTGACTGACATGTTAGAAAATGCAAGTTCTTAACCACATCCTGTGACTGCTTCATTGACATTTCAATTTTAGTTTATATACAACCAGCTTCTATCCACCTTAAAATGGCTATAGGATACTATTCAGCTGTCTCGTGTCTATTTTCATTTTAGTATTTAGCAGTTTATTGTATTGAAGCATAATTTTTACTGAACTTGGAAGATTTTAGGATAGTCTAAGCTGACTTATAACTCTATCAAGGCATATGTCAACAGTTGAGGCACAGAACAGTTTTAGGAGGGGTGTGCAGAGAAATCTTCAGTACCCCAGTGAGGAGTAACTTATTTTTATGTCCTTCCTAGTAAGGTATATGTGAGTCCCCCATGACCATTTCCTGTACTTAGTTCCAACTTTGGATTCCCACCCTCTCCTGCAATGACCATCAGGGTCGCCCCAGAGCCCCCTCCCCAACGAATCAAAACAAAACAACAGAAAAATTAAATAAAGAACAAGGAAAGCTTTGAATGATGTACTTTTACATTTACTGAAGTCTCTGTATTTCCTATAAGCTTACTTTTCCTTGCCTTGCCATACTGTTGTGTATTTTTATCAACTAGACATATCCATTTCTTTTAAGAATGTTCTATATTCATCTAAAGGTTCAAATCCATGCCTTTTTGTCAGATGACATGGTTGACTTTTACATAAAAAATATACTTGGTTAAAATATGGAGAAAATCCTTAACATATTATTGTAAGGCAAAAAATAAGCATAAATGCAATCTTAATGAAAATTCTTAAAAGGGTGCATAGCACTTTAATAAGCTCTGTTTTTACAGATAGACAATCAAAAATGATTAATCCAATAAATATATCCTCCAAAATATTCACTAGAGCTGGGGAAACATAAGACAAATTTATGTCTCCCTAGTGTTTACATTTTATTTGTGGAGAAATCAATTCATAAGGAAATAAATGGTTTAAAGTTAGATGTCAACGAGTGTTGTTAAAGACAAGATCAGAGTACTGAAAGTGATATCGTATGCTGCTCTGTTAAATGGTAGATGGTCTTCGTAAAATTTTAAAACTAAAGTATTTCTAGTTTTTCTTATTGCATTATTTTTTAAATTTCAATTTCCATATAGGAAATTATATCTTTCATGAACTACTATATTTGTTTATGCTTATTTTATAGTTTATATTAGCAAGCCTTCATTTAATGTAACATTTACTTTTGTGGAAATCTTTCTAAATACTAATTAAAGATTAACACTGTATCAAATATTTAATATAACTTTTGTACTTAAATATATATAAATTTATACATATATGTTTTTAAATGTTTGGGGCTGCGGCAGTAGCTTAGGGGTTAAAGTCCTCACCTTGCCTGCAGCAGGATCCCATACTGGCTGCGGTTCATGTCTGCCTCAGTTCCTATCCAGCTCCTGGGAAAGCAGTTGAGGAAGCCACACAGGAAAACCTGAAGTAGCTCCTGGCTCCTGGCTTTGCAGCAGTTCAGCAAAGGCTGTTGTGGCCATTTGGGGAGTGAATCTTTCTGTATCTCCCTTTCTCTGTAAATCTGCATTTCCAATAAAAAAATGAATAAATCTAAAAAAAAAAGACTTAAATAGTTCTATTGGTAAGGCAGAGTTGCAGAGAAAAAAAATGATCAGAGAGTAAGATCTTCCATCCACTAATCCATTCTCTATTAGCTGCATTGGCCAGAGGAGAGCCAATCCAAAACCAGGAGCCAGGAGATCACTCTGAGCCTCCCAAGAGGGTATAGAGCCTCAAGGGTTTGGGCCTTCCTTTGCTGCTTTCCCAGGCCATAAGCAGGGAGTTGTTTTGGAAGTGGGGCAGTCGAGGCAGAAAACTTGTATCTATATTGGATGCCTACACTTGGAGTTGAAGGAACAGCCAATGGAGCCATCATGACGGTTCCAATTTTATATTTTCATTTTGTAGCTTTTAAAAATAAATAGCTTCTCTTGTTTCTTTTTTATGTTATATATTTTTTCATGGCACAGGGATTAACCCTTTTTCCTCTCCCATGTTCCCATTGCTTTCCCCCTATTATTACAATGGTATACTCCTTTAGCAGCAGTTGTGTGTCCAACATTCTGCTATTTAGATGTATCATGGTACTATAAGCGTAGCTCACAGAATGGTACCTACAAAGGATTAAATAGAAATATATACTCGAGACAGTCATTTAAGCATTTAGTGTATCCATTTTCTTATCTGTAAATGAAATTGATCACGTTTTTCTTGCTATCACAGATTGCCACTGATAAATGAAAAATACAAACAGGAAAACAGTATGAACTGGCAGGCTAGGCATGTCAAGAAGGAGAAGAAACATTTTGGGCTACAGAGATTTAAGTCCATGCTGTGGAGCAAACATGGTGAATTTTGGAATTTGGAGATGAAATAGTTCTTCCTTAGCATTATGGGAAAGATACAGGTAAATCTCTCCACACAGAGAAGATAATAACAGCAATAATTCATTATTCAAGACCTACAGATATGCTTCTTATGATTTCTGAAATACAGGAAAAGAGATATTAAAGACAAAACAAAAATAAAACAAAGGGGAGATTAAGGACCTATGATAATTAAGTGTGAAGAGGGATGGTTGGAAATTGAGCCAGACAACCCATGACAGTTGAGACTTGCTCTACCAGCATTTCCTGTTGATCCAACCATCAGAGCTGCGCAACTCCCATTCAAGTTTGTAAAAGAAAAAGTTAAATGGGTCAAGACACGATTAAAACACGTCACAGTATAGAAATTACCTGCAAGGTTGCTTGATGTCTTCAAAAGTAAATGATAGTTAAATAAGTTTATGGTACATCTCTGAGTATTTGGCAATTTTTAAAAATAACCACTTCCCTTCTCCAAACTGATCACTGGATCTTTTTCTTTTTTTCTTCGTTTTCTTTTTTTTTTAAAGGTAGGTATAAAAAAAGAGACTTTTTAAGTTCTGCTTCTAAACTTGGAGAAGAGGGAAAAATCCACTTCAAACACACACCCTTCCACCTATGATATCTTTATGGGATGATAAAAGAGAAAAAATACTGGCTGCCCTGCCTAGTCAATTCAAAGGTAGACTTACACAAAATCACTTTTTCTATTCATCAACACCTAAAACATCCATTTTTGAAGACCAAATTATTAGTTTAAATGCTATCTTTCTTAAATACAAAAACATATTTCTCAAATTGTTGAGATCTCACTTTTCATAGGGAGTGAATAAACAAATCACTGACTCTAGAATGTGATATATTTGTCAGCAGCTGATTTTAAAGCATCATGTGTTAGATTATTCAAATCAGAGTTACTATTATATTTGCAATTTCTAATTACCTTTCTTGTTGTCTCTTCCTGAACAAAACACTCATATGTAGAAATCTTACTTCACATGCAGCATTTGAATGACCACAAGATTAACACTATATCTGAAACTTACACAGAGATGTCATTTGCAATTAAATACTTTGCCTTTAACTCAGTCTGCTCTGTCTTTGCAAGTACACAGAACTGTAAGAGTTAATGAGAAATGCCAAAGAAAACTCTTGTAATGAAATCCAAAACAATACTGCAGATGTGTGGAGCTTACAGATGGTGTAGCCCATTTATTTTGCACACATATTTAATGTGTAAAATTATGTTTAAGTCCTAAAACAATCTCTCAGAAACTGTATAAGCTGCAAAGCTAGGCAGATTGGATGCTTTCCTAAATATAAAGAAGAAAGAAAGCAATTCACCAAGAGTAAAAAAATCCTAGTTACTCACGATTCTTTTCACCTCTCCACCTTGACCCAGCTTTCATTTTGCCTGGGATACCCACGGAAGAAGTTATTTCTGCCATGGAGAGCAGCAGCAGTAGCAGCACAGCCATGCCAGGTAAAAATAACCTCTATGGAGAGTCCTGTCACAGAGACGAACCTGAAGGTTCTTCCTGGGAGTAGAAACCTGGAGCCAATCCTGTCATTTTATTCAGCAGAAATGCAAAAATGCTGTTTCCCCTCTTAAAAAAATGCAAAAACAGGTGTGTTCTCTTCAGGCTTTCTGTTTGAATTATGTAGCCAATGTTTAAAAAAAAAAATAGAAGGGATGTAAAGCCTTCCTCGACGCACAGGCACTAGTGTCAGGAGCTGTTTGCTGGCAGTTGTCTCTGGTGTTTCTGCAGCTATGAGTCCCTAACCTGCTTCTGCCATTTCCCATTTTCTCCAACTGCTTCCCAACATTTTTTTGTAACTTGGTCATAGGAAAAAGCTGAGATTTCTGTATTTTCCCAGCTACCCGTTTTGCATCAAAAATTGTAATACTTGATGAAATGGAATATTTAATTTTGGCACTGCAAACACACCTCATTTCAAACAGAGTTGGTTGTTAACAAAAGCAAAAAACAACAAACCAGTCAATACCCTGCACACACACACACACACACACACACACACACACACACACACACACTCTCTCTCTCTCTCTCTCTCACAATGCTTTATCTAACATCTTGGAGCAAGGATTAGGTGTATAAATATCTGCTGCTGAGGCATGATAAAAATATCCGAAAAGAAAAAGGGAGTGGTATAAACAGTCATCGTTCCTACTCAATTTGTCCTGTGCAAGTTCTGTATTCAGAGAACAATGTATGAAGACAGTATGCTAAAAATATCCCAAATCCACGAAGCAGGCGAAAACATATTGCACACTGCACCTTCAAGACTGTCTGCAATGCATCCTAAACATTTGTTTGCTTTGCAAATGCATGTTGGTATCTTCCAGCTTCTCTATTTCCTGCAAGGTGCTTTTAATCACCTCATGTTCTGAGGAAATTTTTAGGCAAAGCACACTTGTCTATTTTACAATTATGTCTGTTTCTCATGGGTAGATTAAAATATTGTCTTGATTATTTTGGTACTATGCTGTAATGATATAAGAAACTTGTCTTCATTTTGGGTCCACATTAATTTATTTTTAATAATTAAATGGTTTTATGCTTGCAAGAACATGACGGAACAAAAATATACATATATTTATTTTAATAAGCATATAAAGCCTTTTCAGATAGTGCTAAAAACATAATATTTTATGTCCTGACCTAATTTTACATTGAAACAGTTCATACAGCTGTCAAAACATATTTCTAAAGTACGTACTTGATAATGTATTGTTTATTATTGATCCCCAGCAGCAGCAGCCATACAAGTAGCGTGAATGGGCCTAACAGGTTAAGTGTAAGCAAGGGGGAGCTGTGATTGTGGCCAAGAGCAGAAAGCTCTGTGATTGGTGGTGGGTATTACTCAACTTCAGTTGAATGTTGCCATGTGAATCACAAAGTCAGGGTTGCCTAATGCCTCATATTTTAAAAAGAAGATAAAAAAATAGCACAAAGGTTTTCCTAAATTTAAAGTGAAAGAAAAGATTCCAGACTTCTTAACTTGCCTGTAGTGCAGAGTATTCTGAGTTTAGTTCCACTCTAAGTTTACAAACTCTTTAATTCCAGAAACACGCTTTGAATGTCCACAGCTTATTAGATACTTCTGGATAACCCTCATACACGTCTGTATTTGAACAGATAACTTTTCCTATTCTATGCCAAATGCCCTTAAAATCTGCATGATTTCTTCTACAGAATCACAGAGTAGAAAGATAAGAAAATCAGTGGCTATCTGGTGAATCAAAAAATCTTTTCATTTCTTTCTCATTTCCTTTTGAGCTGGAGAATCTAGTTATACCAGGAAACTCCTCATTCTTCAAAGCATGTAATCTTCCAGACAGTTAAGTCCTTTTTACATAGCATTTTTTCCCCTTGAACCACTTTCTTCTATCTCTGCATTGTGTAATCTACTTATCAATTAATTGCTTAAAAGAAATTTGTCTTCTCAGACTTTCCTGGGGTTAATCATCCATGTTTCGCATTCACTAGAGGTAAGATTTGTATTCTAAAAGTTTAAGGGTGTGAGTAAGTGTGGAAGTGAGAGACGTTGTGTGTGTGTGTGTGTGTGTGTATGTGTGTGAGTATCTTTTTGCTCAATACTAAGTGTATAGGCTATTTGGCATTAGACTACATTAAGATATATATGCATTCTGAAATTGCTATACACAGAGAGAACATGATCAAAAATCTTTTGAAATTGTGAATTTTTAGTCTAAAGGTATTACCTTGAGATTAAGAATTATAAAGTAAGTAAAACATTTCACAACACCAAAGGCAGATTCTTTCGCTTTTTGTACAGAAACATGCTTGAATGTTACTCTTTTTATGGAGATACAGGTGTGGAACTTTTCACTTTGTGCCCTAGGAATTATGCTGATTATTTTGAATTTGGAAACAATATATTAGTTGTATTTAGAGGGATGAAAAGTGTAATGGGAGAATTGATTAGAATTAGGATTTACACTATGCAAATTGATTAGAACATTCAATGTTCCAGGCAAAAGGTGATAAATAGGTCAGATTCTGGTTGTACAAAATGGGAGAGAAATACACATGGAAGAGGTAAAATTAATAAGACAGTGTGTCATTTAGGAAGGAAACATACATCCTCAATTTTCTGTTGTAGATAGCATTGCTTAGGTATATATAATACCAGTTGCTACTCTTGGAACATGTGTCAACCTGTATGTTTTAATATTTCAATTAAAATGATAAAATAATGCACTTACTGTATGAAAATTTCTAAATTTCTTATACAACTATGCCTTCTATTAGTCCTAAAACCCATTATGTGGAGTCACTCAGATCAATCATATTTTCTGACTTGAAAAACCAAAATCAATACTGAGGAGAAAATGCTTGAAATGAGTTCCCAATAGCAAAAATTTGGATTAAATCACAGTAGAATTTTGAGACAATACTTTGCATCCTGAATAAAGCAAGTGATGTTGGTATTCTCTATAATACAAGTCCTGGTTGCCCACTTCCAAATCAGCTCCTTCCTAATAACCTTAGAGGGAGAAGCCCCAAGTATTTTGGTCCTCCAAGCTTCTGGCTCATGGTTTCAGCTAAGCCCAGTCCTTGTTTCTAGATTTAGATATCTGGGCAGTGACTGGCAGATAGAAAATCTCTCCCTTATCTCTTTCTCTCTCTCTTTCTTTCTTTCTCTACCTACCTACCTACCTACCTACCTACCTACCTACTTACCTATCTACATACCTACCTACCTATCTACCTATCTATATCTCTATCTATGTATCTATGTAGATATAAATGTATGAATGTATGTATGTGCCACTCTTCTGTATCTGAGCTTCAAGTAAATAAATACTATCTACCGAAAGCAGCAGACATTGTTACGTGGTTTCCAAATGCTATCACATGTGTTTAATTGTCTCCTTTCAGAAGTGGCTTTTAGTTTCCATATCCCTGAAGATGGACTGGAATCCATTTAAATAAGGTAGAAATGATGGTGTGACTCTGAAAATTAGACCATGAGATGCAATGCTAATTCCTCTTCTCTCTTTCTTTGCTTATTCACTCTAGGGAAACCAGCTGATATATTTTGATAGAGAAGCTCAAATATCAGGAAACTGATGTTTGGTTCATACAGAGTGCAGGGGACTGAGGTTGGTTAATAACCAGCTCAGAGAGGAATGCTGATGACTGCAGGTCTGGCTTATAGCCAGGGTATAACTTCAGTGATGCAGAACCAGAATTATTGGCTATGCTGCTCTGAAATTCCTAGTCTTCAGAAACTTGCAAATTAATGATAGGTTTATTTTCTTAAGCTGCTAAACTGTGGAAGTAATTGATTAGACAGTGTAGAGTTACCATGTTTGGTTCACAATGATTCCAAAATTTTTTCCACCCCGACTACTTTGTAAATCATTCTGATACTCACATTGCATGACTTGCAAAGGCCGTGTCTAAAACTGTACTTCAATCCACCACACCACTGTATGTGGGAGAGATCACATAAAGCATACTGGCATAGAATGCGCTAACTGGTTACACTGTTTCCAAAGCAAAGTGCTCCTCCTGATTGTGTTCAGGAACAAAGTCCCTGTTTTATGCAGTTCCTGAGACTCCCCAACTGTTACTCAAGCCATGTGGTTTATGCACAATGAAGTTACAGATCTGAGTTTAAATTACTACCATATTATCATAAGAGTGCTGTAATTTTGTCATTTAAGATGCTCTATTTTAAGAGAATCTGCATATTAAGACACTAGTTCAATATCTGACTCATTGGCTTAAGAAAGAAGATTCCTCACAAGTTAAATGCTTTCCATCCATTGAGTTTTACTATCACATTATAATAATTGGCAGCCTCAAGTCATTGTTGCATGCAGAATCATAATGTGAAAGTTAACTTTAAATAGGAGAAATATGAGAGAGTCTATTCTGGTTGAGCACCAGGGAATTGATGATAGGTAAATGATGTTGGTCCTGTTGTCACTACCCTCACGGATAAACGCAAAAGACTGCAGGGCAATGAATGATATGTAGAAGTCTCACACGCTAAGTCAAGTCAATGCAAAGCGTATCTTGAGTTTGGGCTTGAATACTGCTGTTTAGAGGGATTCGTTTTTTTTTTTTCAAACAGGGTAACTGTCAGGAAGGTAAACTTTTTGAAGACTCCAATATTATTTCCATAATAAAACACATTGCATAGGGAACAATATGATAAGTAAGTGCCTCTAATGGTTTTGCTTTGAAAACAACAGGTGATTGTTACCATAGTTATTTACATTTTTTCTACTTTTTTTTCCCATTTTATTTGAAAGATGAAGAGGAAGAGTGCTCCAGAGAGACAAAGAAATCTGATGGCTTATTCCCTAGAATCCTGCAACAGCCCACCTTGGATCAGACTGAAGCCAGGTGCCTGAATCTATTTTGTTGCAGGGTATGAGCAGTGTAGATGCTGGTAACTATGACAGTACAGGATGTCTCATAGAGTGTGCACTCGCAGAAAACTGCACTCAAAGTGAAGTGGGGAATCGAACCCAGACACTGACAGACAAGGGGTTCCTCTGTCTATCTTTTCTGCTGCAACAAATGTTTATCCATCCGAAGCTTGCCATGATGCCTGGAGAGTCTTCCAATGTGCTACTGGAGAACACAGCAGCGCTGAGAGAAACAAGATTTATTCTACCAGAATTTAAATACAAATACTATAAAAATAAAATGTTTGTGTTGTTGTATAGGATATTTAATTTCATATGATTAATAATTTTATTTAATCCATAACATTTTCATACTTAGACAACAGTTTCATAATTCATGATATTCTTGATATTCTGCATTTCCTGAACAGGGAATTTTAATGAGTTATGTCATTGACAAGATAATTTAAAAGATTTATATATCAAAGAATCTTGAAGCATCAATATTTATTTAGAAACAAACTAGCTACTTGACTTTGTGGTTAAATGAGAATAAGTTGGAATATTTGAGTAGAATCATTCTATAATGCCTTACCTGCCAATTAATACACATCAAATTTAGTTTCTTTTACCAACTGTGAGTTTTCAGGATTCTGATTTTCATCATTGCTATTGAATAACACAGTTCTGAGGTCATCAACCTGGATGACATGTATCCTCAAAAAATTTGTGTTACTGTCTGCAAAACTGACTGTGAAGGCTTGATGTGCAATTCCCATCTGTGTAGTTGAAACCTATTTTCAATACTGCTTGCATCTGCCTTAAGCTTGTGAATTATTTTGGTCGATAGTATACAGCTTACATTATGTGCCTAACTTTGGAAGATAGACCTTAAACTCCTTCTAGCATCTGTTTTTTGCTCTCTTGGAATGATGTCCAGAGATTAGAATAGTAGAAGTTTGTTCTGTCTTACTGGAAGCTTTGGGGCTACATGGTGAAAAACAAGGGTCTTGCAGCTTGTAGCTGATCAGAGCAATAAATGTTGTACATGGGAAATTTTATGTCTATTCCATGTGTCTCAGCTTTGGGTCTTTAAACATCAGTCTCAGTTTTATACCATGTAAAATATAATTTACAGAAAATGTATGATTTTACACTGTTTGAGAATATTGAGTAAGCAAATGCAAGTAAATATCTTAAAATATCAGAGAGATAGCAAACACTATTAAAAAGTGAATAATCACGTTAACACTTGTTAATGTGATTTTCATTATTTGCCTTTTACTAAACAGAAAACAGACTGAAAAGGATTTGATATTTTTACAAAGCCACACAGCTTTTGAACTAGGATCCACAAAAAAATTATTTCCGAGCCCATACCATTATTATTGATACTATTACCATCATCATCTTCTGTTGGTGGTAGTTTTTAGAAAGCAAGCTTGTTATGTTGATTGAGCAAAATGTGCCTTGAAGAACAAGTGGACAACTCAACAGAGAATTGAGAGTCCTATTCGAAAACATCCAATGCTGTACATTTTTAATCCACTCCACAATTCTGGAGAAATCAGTACAACAGTTACAGTTGAAAATGAGTTCACACAACCTTTCAACTAAGGCAGAGAGACAGAGTCAAGCACTTTGTATACAAAGTTGCTCATTTTGTGCCTGGCACTTGTGTTAATCTGGCATCATCGTCTGTGAATTGTTGAACTCAGACTGGATTTCAGCCCACAGCATTTGGGCACCTCTGTACGTGCTGAGTATGGTCATGATACATTTGCTCTCTTTTCCTCGAGTAAGGTTTGTTGCCAGTTTAACTGCAAGGCTGTGCCTCAACCTACACCCCACTATAAAGACATACTTCATCATTCTTGAAGGGTTGTTGGCCGATGTTTGCCCCCTTGACTGCTGTCAAATACCATTGCTAAAATGATAGGTGAACTTTTAAAAAAATTTTGTTTATATATGTATTTCCCAATAGAACATGAGTTTATGAAGGGCAGCATGTGTCTTAACTGGTGTTGAAAAGCAGGATCTCAGTAAATACACACTGAGTTTTCTTCTACTGTAATACATACCACCTGAAGAAATATGCCTCCTCTCATCTCTCTCAATTATTCACTTATTGACATGATGAAGCAAAATCTGATATTAGTGACACAAGAGGAAAATCACTGCTTAGTTACTACAGAAGGCTGGATTTGGGCACTGTCTGAAACAGGTTCAGATCTCAACTATCTTAACCACCAACACCGTGTGTAGTCTTAGAAATAAATTTATGCTTCAGTTTCATTCATTAAAATGACGAAAATAATAGCTGGGTTGAGGATTCACGTATGTAGCAATAGGTTAAATTAGAAGAATTGCATTTGCAGAAACAGAGACTGCATCTTTTGTAAACACAGTTTTATAGGTAAGGAAGACTTTATGAATGAACCTTGGCATTGCTTTTTCACAGCTGTGTGAAGGTCAGGTGTCATTATACTATGTTGAAAACATTAGTTAAAGCCAGATAGACTTAAAATAGAAGATTGATAAGAAAACCTAAGCATTTGGAAGAATAATGAGTTGTTGACAGAAGACAAGAGCACTGTACATACTAATATATTCACTCAGGTTTTTTTTTTAGATTTATTTATTTTTATTGGAAAGGCAGATATACAAAGAGGAGAGACAGAGAGGAAGATCTTCCATCTGATGATTCACTCCCCAAGTGGCTGCAACAGCTGGAAGCTGAGCCTATTCTGAGCCAAGAGCTTCCTCCAGGTCTCTCATGCGGGTACAGAGTCCCAAAGCTTTGAGCTGTCCCTGATGGCTTTCCCAGGTCACAGGCAGGGAGCTGGATGGGAACTGGGGCCACCGGGATTAGAACTGGCACCCATATGACATCCCAGCACATTCAAGGCGAGGACTTTAACCACTACGCTATCACACTGGGCCCTCGCTCATTTTTTAAGCTGATAAAATTATTTTAAAATCAGAGTTTAATTTTTTTTTTTACTATTCATACTAAAAGAAGTACCCACATTTGTAAACTGTTGACAACAAAAAATCATTGACTATGCAAATCTACACAAAAAGACCAAAATTGGACTATAAGGCAGTGTAGTGCCTAAAGCAGACTCCTGAGACACCATCATCCCATTATGGAACCGGCTCCTATTCCAGCTGTTCCAGTTCTCAACCAGTTTCCTACTAATATTGGGAAAAAACAGTGGAATATGTCCCAAATGTTTGAGTCCCCTTCCACTCTCATGGGAAACTCAGCTGAAGCTCCTTGCTCTTGGCTTTTTTCTGTCCTGGCTGTTGTGGTCATTTAGGAAGTGAAATAGTTAATGAAATATCTGTGTCTTCCTCTCTCTCTGTATTTCTGATTTTCAACAAATACATCTTTGAAAAAAAGAACCAAATCATTTAGTAGTATAAATACACAGCCTTTTTGTACTTGTACATGTATACATATGATATTGACATGTGTTGAACCTACTACTAATTGGAATATTGAACTGTAATACTTATGCTTAACAAAACAAATGCATTAATCATAAGATTACTGAGCCTGATTACCTGTTCTACTGGATCTCTCTGACTTCATATTTAAACCCCATACTCAGATGACATTTTACACTGCCCACTAAATGTCCTAAGAAGTGTTTATCATCTCCATTTCTGTCACACAGTCAGTTACCTCACATTTTAGAGCCTTTGTTCATTTCAGTTATAGCCAGTAGGGCTCCTTTCTATTCTAGTGAGAAAATACAGCATAGCTCTTTATGAATTCTGTATCTGATGTTATATAAAAATATGTATGAACACAGCAGCCTTTAAAAGTTACAGGACTGAAATTGCAGAACACTGTGAGTTGCTTTTTAACTCCAAATGGAAAAGCACTTTGAAAACAAATGCGGTGGATAAAAACTTAATACTAGCATTGGCGACTTACATAAAAAAACCAGGATAGAAAAGATGGCTGATTTTTCCAGCACAGTTATAGATGCTTGTATGTATCTAACCACAATTCCAAATACAGAAATCCCTATAGAGAAATGCACTTCATCATCACTGATTTTAATTACCATATTCCTTTGACATTTATTGATAGTGTTTTTTGCCTATGTGAAACGTTTTGATTAAGCATTTGATTTGAATTCAAATCAAGTATTTCTATATTGGTGAGGAGTACAGCGTATTCTATGTTGAATTTGTCTATTATCTTCCCTACACTTAGGAAAGTGGGAAAAAAAGAGTGTATTTGATGATTCATTAAAAACATTTTAAGCAAAAAGAGAAGTTTGATCTTTTTGTGACAATCAAACAACATAGCTAAGGTGTCACTGGCTTTGTGTTGACTCAATTCTGAGATAAACTGAAACTGCCTTAATGCCAATTCATATTGTCCTTGCAGTAGAAGTCATGTGTTGATATTCCTTTGCTTAGAATTTTTCTACCACACAGGAGAAAATGTGTAAGCTGAGCAAACTGGTCTCTCACTGTGCTCCGACATCTAATACTATGGGAAATGCAGTTACAGACTGTAAAGGGAAGTGATATTCATGATCAGGCAGGGTCATTCTGTAAAAACTAGCCCACAAAGTAGATTAATTTTCAAAAATTAGCATTCTGGTTTTATCATTTAAAGAGAAGAGGTATTTCTGAAATCAATGGGATTAAAATAGGATTTGAGTCAGCTTCTCTTATAGGAAATAGTATAACTTGGCAAAGAAGTTAAAAGAACCTCCAAAACATTTTTTCATTTTGATATTAAGGAAAATTTGGGTTATGCATTGGCAATGTTCACTTTCACATTTGAGTGTAAATATTCATAGCAAGCAGTGATATGCTAAATTTTTATCTCACTTTCATGAAGCATGAAATCGCATGAGACAGCTTTATGGTGTGACAAGGCCTATATTCGGATTCTGACGATCCCACTTAAGGCTGAATAGAGATGGGAGGATTGTTCCTGATGGTCTAGCCTTCATTTTCTCACCTCCAAATGTACAAATTAAGAATGACTGACTCGAGAGATTTCTGTGTGGCTCCGTTGAGCTGAAGCCAAAACATATGATGTACGAGTGTAAATCAGCACAGCAGAATTGTTTTGATTGGTTTTCCTCACTGTTAGTCATTGAATGATTTAAAAGTTAGTACTGTTGTAGAAGAATGTAAAGAGGTCACACGATAAAATCAGTGGAGATTCACACTCATAGATGAATAGAAATGAAGAAAGAGATATCCAGATATATAGAAACATGCAATGAAGTTTCTGTCAAGTAGTACTGCATAAAACATTGAGAAGTTGTGGGATGCAGTCTGTTGAGATAGTGAGTTGCCTAAGATGTTTCTTCTATTGCTCTTCATGAATTGTATTAATAGCTATAAACATAAAGCTGAATCATAAGATTGTCCTACCTTTCTGGCTAGGGTTCATCAGAATATTTTAAATGTGCAGATTTATAGGAGTATGATTCTATACAAATAAATTGCCTTCTATCCAACTTCCATACACTTTTGACATTTTCTTTTTACAAACTTTTTACTTTACAATAGTTCTCATTTTATAAAACATAAATTATAATATAGTACGTAATGCCCATATGCCCCACATGTAGCTGCCCTATTAGTAGTTTATATTAGTACGATGCATTTATCACAATTACTGAATCATTACCTTCTATTTAGGATGTAGATATACCACACTAAACCTGAGTGAAGTTGAATCTTTGCATTCCTCACCATGATCAAGTCATTGCACGTCCTTCATTTTTATGAAAATCAACGGCTTGTCACTCATTTATTTATATACGTAGTAAATCTCAAGTGCTCGAAACAAAGTAGGCACTATCCTTAAAACAAGAGATACAACAGATTCTTCCCCAAAGATAACAGGTAGCTCTCATGGAGCTAACAATCTATTCTTCTTTTGTCTTTTTTTTTTTATTCTTTGAATCAGTATTAGAAATTAGCAAGGGAAAAAATATCATCGTGTCAACACTCCAACCCCCCCCCCCAAAAGAAACCACTAACATGATGGATCATATAACACACAAAAATCCAGGCCTTGATACATAGATCAATACAACTATCGGATCTTTCTCTTCTACATTTCTATTTTTGATCTACTTCTGTCATTTTTATCTCCAAAAAAGTTGTCACAGTAAGGTTTGAAAGGATTAACTAAATTGTGTTTTTCTTTCAGTTCACTAGGTTATACGTCGGAAAGTCAAGTAATGCTTTTGAGAATGATACTGAAGAAGTTGAAGATAGTAGAATAGACATTCCTAGAAGCTAGGAACAACTGGCAGAAGAGATGGAGCTGAAGAACAGGTACTGAATTACGGTCAGACAGGAGGAGTACCATCTAGTGCTCCCCAGCATGACCGCTGATTGGCCTTAGTTCACAATAAGCTGCAATAAGGTTTGTGAAGAGCAAGAAGAGCTTGAAGTCTAAAAACAACATGGGGATACTAATTACCATAATCTGATCATTACATATTATAACATTTACTTAAATCTCATACTATACCATAAAATATCTGCACAATTATGTGTTAAGCCTAAAAAAAACTAGACAAATCTTAATAATTGTCAAAATAATAGGGAAAAATGTAAAAGTAGATTATTCTAGCTATCAAACAGTGGTCAAATTATTTAATGTCTACAAAATGCTCAGAATAATTTCATATAATAATCCAGTGATGCCTCATTCTGACTTTATATAACAAAATTATAATATCTATTTCTGCTTCTAATGATAATTTTAAGTAGGAAAGTCTCTTATTATTTGCTCCTATATTCTATATTAGAAATCATTTTCCTTTTTGATTATATATACAAATTTTTGACACTCCATCAAAACTTCAGAAAAGTAGCAGAGATCTCAAGAGATTACTGTAAATGCAAGAAAAAAATAGGACAACTTGTCCATATGAATAGTACATACTAATGGGATTTTTTCAAGAGCTCGAATGTTAAGTTTTTCAATTTATGGTCTCGTGTAGATGCTTTTTGGCATCCGCTAAGAAAGTAATTTTTACAAGTCCTCCTTGTTCTTTGAAATGTCTGACTCTGTACTATTCCTACTGTCAGTTTAGCCAAGAAGTAGAGTGGTAGAACTATGAATTTGCAGAGGTGAAAATACTAAACTAGCGTGGGCATGGATATTAGAACCCAAAGCAAGCTGAGACAATGTGGGATATTTGCAATATCTTTGTTAATTTTCAATTTCCTTATTTTTAAAATGAAGATGTTGACATTAGCCTTCAACTTATGTGTATTTCTGATAATACAATTAATCAAATATGTCAATATGACAAATTATTCACTAATTCACATTATTGTTACATAAGAGATTCTGAATCAGTGCTTGATAAAATTGTGTTTTTATTTCAGTCATTTTTATCACTGTTGTTATGAGAAGTACATTCTCTGACACATTGGTGGAAATGCAAAAATGTGACAACTCAATATGCTAACATAAAGTGATGCATTTTTTTCTGAAGTAAATCTTATTACAGAGTTTGCAATTCTACTACTGGGTATTTACCCTAGAGAAAGGGATGGTAATTTAATATTTACTGCTTGGTTTGTAACAGCACAAAACTGGCAAAAACAGAATAAAACAGAAACTGTTCATCAGTCTTGAGTTGATTGGAAAACTGTAGCCAGGGCCTGGCACCATGGCCTAGCAGCTAAAGTCCTCACCTTGAATGCACTGGGATCTCATATGGGTGCCGGTTGAGGATGGCCCAAAGCCTTGGGACCCTGCACCTGCATGGAAGACTTAGAGGAAGCTCCTGGCTCCTGGTTTCAGATTGGCACAGCACTGGCCATTGCGGTTACTTGGGGAGTGAATCATCAGATGGAAGACCTTCTCTGTCTCTCCTTCTCTCTGTATATCTGACTTTGTAATAAAAATAAATAAGTCTTTAAACAAAAAGAAAACTGTAGCTCAATAATAGGATTAGGATATTAACCAATCATAAAAGAGAATTACTATGACTAGATCTCAATTGCACAAAATAAAAAAGAAATCAGATAAAAGTGCTGACACATTGCGGTGAAACATGTGTTTATAAAAACTCAGAAATGCATAACAATATGCCTTTCACTATATATGTAGATATATAGCTATATATCTACATCTTCAAAGATATATATCTATACACACACACACACATATATATATATATATATATATATATCTCTTTAAAAATATACCAGGAATAAATGCCTGTCAATTGACGATGGATGAATATAAAATTTCAAGGTCCATATTTAATCTCCCTAGCACCAAAATCTAGGCTGCAAATAGATTTTCTGGCTCATTCTAGAGTTTGATACCAAAAGGAATTTATACTCCAAAATACAAGACTATTTTTATTGTGTTATTTACTGAACTACCCCTCAAGCCAGGAAAACTCTGAACCAGATATTTAAGATTTGAGGTCTGCAGAACTTCCATTCTGTTTAAAGTCTGATCATACCTGACATCTCAGGCCCTCGGTCAAAGAACATGACACCTGACAAAGAGCCTTGAGAAATGCAATCTTTTCCAGCTTATAGTTTTGATAGAGGGGATTTTAGCAATCTGAAGAAATGAAAGAATTGTGGTTAACTGTAGTCCAACCAAGTGAGCATGTTACCAGCTGCAATTGACAAAGTAGTCTTCTAACAATAAATTTGTTGTAAGTTAGCCAACTTTCGAAATGCATCATTTGTTGTTGATAACATTTTGGGAAATGTCGGTATAGAAGAAATTCAGAGTATCATTGTTAGATCAGTGACCTCTCTGAACTAGCTATACCACAGGATAGCAACCAACACATCAAAAATATTTATTATTTTTCTTATCTTTTTGAAAAAATAAATTATTTTTCAATTCATTTTAATGGTACTGAAAGTGAGAATCAGAAAGAGATCTTTCTTCTGTTGGCTCATTCCCCAAGATAGCCAAAGCATCTAGCCAGAAGCAAAGTAGAAGGCAGGAGCCCAGAAGCCAATCTAGGTCTGCCTTTGGATGATGGGAATAAAAATACTGAGTTAACATGTACAACCACATCCTGGGATTATGTATTAGCAGGAAGCTGGACTGAGAGCAACCAGGACTCAAATGGGTCATCTCGATGTGGGATTCAGACAACTCAAGCAGCTTTACGTCTGTGGCTCCGTACCATTGTCCCTCATTCATTTTGTATGTGACAATTCTGCATTATAGACAAGTAGCAGATCACAGTCTCTTTTTGGTTAAAGTTGATCTTATGTTTCTTCTGAGGAATATCAACTATGAGTACTATTGCTGTTCAGGTGATAGATTTTAAATTTAAAATTTATTAAAAGTTGAGAATATGAGATGTAGTAGATATCTGTAGTTTGCCCTTGTATGAATAGAAAGTGCTCCCCATATATATTCACCAATTTCCATCATTCCTCTTTCACTTTTCTCTATACTTATTTAAGATTTTATAGAATGAAAAGGAGTATTTCAAGTCAGCTGAAAAGGTTGAGTACAATCCAGCCTTACCCAATTCCTGAAGATTGGCTCTACTATCGGGGAAGGGGATGAGGACCTTCCTGTAAAATGATAGTTGACAAATGGACAAACTTATTCAACTATTTGGTAATTTATGTAAAGTCTGTAAGTGAATGTTGAATAGGCAAAGAGGTGGACTGCAGAGTTAACCCCACAATTATTGCACCTCAATTAGCATTAGCTAGGATATTGAATCAACCCAGGTGTCAATCAACTGAAAATTGGTTAAAGAAATTGTGGTATACACACTATGGAATGGCATTCAGCAGTAAAATAAACCATGAAGTGCTGTCTATTGCAACAAAATGTGTAAGCTATTATGTTTAGCAAAATAAGACATTCTGAAAACAAATTATCCTTTGGTTTTCTCTGAAATGTTGCAGCTAGTATAGAATACCCAAAAAGTGTAGGAATTAAATAGTCATTTTGAAAGATAAGTGTCATTTTAGCCTGTGTTTATACTTCCATCGAAATACGATCTTGTGCTTTTTTCCACTTGTTGATTATTAGCATTAGTAGAAAAGTAAGACTCTGATTATACAGTGGATAAACTTATCATTTTGTGCAGATACCGTTGGAGAGAGGGAAAAAAGGGACAGTTATGGGAGGAAGATTGAGGTAAGTGTGACTATCTTGGAACTGTACCTGTGAAAAGTATGAAATCTATCCTCTGTAAATCAGTGAAAAATGAGAAAGATGCAAAAAGGAAAAAAGAGAATGAAACTGACACCTGGATTGATATTTCTCAACTTCCATTCTGACTTGTCTCTTTTGGCAGTGTTAGAAAGATGTTATCTTCCTCATTGTTTATTTTTTTCCAAACAATCTTAGATTCCCTGCAAGTATGATTTTGCATACTAAGGTTCTGCCAGGTATATAAATTCTCACATGCTTTGGAAAGCCAAAAATAAAAATAAAAAAGGTTGTAGTCATTTTTCTGCTGCTCTGGGTGATGCAATGAAACATCATTGTTGTTATAAAGAATGAATAGACTAGGTTATGAAGGTCAGTGTAAATATGTGTTCACCATAGTGCAGATAATACAGATGAAGATGCATAAATCATGTATGTGAGAATATAATTAAGGATTATCTAACAAAAACTTATATTAGCACAAATATTTTTTTCTTTTTAACCTAGTCAAATTACTGTATTTGCAAGCTATACTATATTCTGATCCCGGCAGCTCCACTTCCCATCCAGCTCCCTGCTTGTGGCCTGGGAAAGCAGTCGAGGATGGCCCAAGGCTTTGGGATTCTGCACCTGTGTGGGAGACTGGGAAGAGGTTCCTGGTTCCCAGACCAGCACAAGTACCAGCCGTTGCACTCACTTGGAGAGTGAATCATCAGGCAGAAGATCTTCCTCTCTGTCTCACCTCTTCTCTGTATATCTGACTTTGTAATAAAAAATGAATAAATCTTTTAAAAAATACATCTATACACAAGGTTATTCATGGCATCCTGTTGAATTAAAAAATACTAACATGTATAATTTATCCAGCTCATATATTATTGGTGCAAAAATACTAGAAAATTGTATCCTTGATTCTAAACAGAATGTTGGTTTCATAAAATCAGAGTAATGCAAAGAAAATTAATTTTTATAAATGTTATTTAAAAAAAATGATTTGAATGTTCTCCATGTGTACACGCTATCTTTCTCTTCAAATATCCTGATGAGTTGGTAGTCCCATACTTTTCCAGGCATATTCTTTCACATCTAGTAACAAAAAGCTATTTTCATTGACGATTAGGCTGAAGCTGTGTTAGCATTATCATGTGTGTCAGGGTTATACTTGCAACACTGCTGAGATGCTAGAATCATGGAAGAGACTATCAAAATGCAAGCTTTATGAAATATTGATCTTTGCACCACTATTCTAAAATTCTGGCTGTCTGACATTCAGATGATGCTCTAAGATCAGCAAACTTCCTGTTAAGATTGTTTTGGAAAGTTTCTCATCCTTTGAAAGTTTCAAACTAGGCCAAGAGCAGAGCAAACGTAAGCTAATTGAGCCCTCCCTGAAATAACTTGTATCACTCTTTTAAGCTTATTTCTCTGAGGAGAGGAGACCCTTATTTTACATTTTGCTGCTTTTTAACAACTGATTAATCCTAAATTTGAGGCCTAAGGAAAATAGAAAACTACTGTCAGAATTGGAATCACTCATGGGGAATTCAAACCACTGAAAAGACAGATAAAATGCTCTGAAACCTAATAGTTCTATAATCCATGAAAATATAGATGATACTCATAAATAAAATATTAAAATCCCTTAGTAAATAAGAAAGGGAAGTGAGTGATTTGGTGCTTCAGTTAATAACCCTACATATTCTTGTCTGATTTGAATTGAATACCAATAGTACATACTGATGAATAAAATGTTAAAAAGAAATAACTACAACCTAACCGATCATATATGGTTAGTTTACACTGTACTGATCATCAAAACCGTTTCTCTATTGCAATATTTGGATTTCTATCATGATGGATAGGAAGTTTTATTTGTAGGCTGCCAATCTGTACTATGTTTAACTAATATTTCTTAGTGAACTTTAAAAATTCTGCATTATAATTACCATTTCCTTTTATGAGCGATTTTATATTCCATCATCTTTCAACACAGACACTTGCAATGTCTTCAGTCTTTCATTTCAAAGAGTTTATACTCAATGTTTATTCCCAACGAAATAAAAGATTGAGTGAACTCAGTGTTACTTATTTATTTTGCTCTGATCTGAAGGTTGTCATGTAAACTCAGCAGTCATTTCTCTCTCACTTACATACGGGCTTGCTGACTGACAGAGCTCTCAGATTTCTTTGTGGCTAAGGAAAGTTATTTTTGATACAGTGTGAGATATTTTAAAAGAGTGTTTGAAGTGTTAAAGCAGATATCTGGGCCAACAAAAATGAAGATCATGTTCTTAATTTTGATCATTTCCAAAACCTTAGGCTGAGCTTCCTTGTATTAAAATAAAACCCTGTGAAAAATAAGGGTCATTAGGAAAGAGGGGTTATACAATAAATTAGTTTTTAAAATTAAAAGCATCATGATATACTCCTAATGTTATTTCCAGAGTGTTTATTCAGTCTTTCAAGCTATATCTAGTATATATTTTCTTCTTTTTTGATAATGCTATGCTTTCTTAATCTGAGTAAATATCTGGGTTTTGTTATTCAGAATTCCTGGTGGTTTCTCAATGTAAATAAAATAAATTTGTGAGCTTATGATGTATCATAAAAGTCAATCATTCACATATAAGTGATGGTTTTCACATTGATCATTCAGCCCATGCTGAGAATCAAACTGTAGATCTTTCTTATAATAGTATAGGAAACACAGTATTTTCTCTTAAATGTGAAAAATATGTGTGCAATACTAACTATGAATGGATTTCAAAATTTTTTACTGTATCATAACCTAATTTTTGTTTTCATTTGCCTTGAGTGTTTTGAATTAGCATCATATATCCAGGGCTGTTTTATCATTGTTCCCTCTTTCCCTCCTTTTTCCTAATTTCATTCTCTTCCTTTTTCCTATTTCTTGTGTTTTTGTTTTTAAGATTTATTTTTTTTTATAGGAAAGTCAAATATACAGAAATGAGAAAAGACAGAGAAGATCTTCCATCCAATGATTCACTCCCCAAGTAGCCCCAATGGCCGGAGCTGAGCTGATCTGTAACCAGGAGACAGGAGACTCCTCCAGGTCTTCCATGTGGGTGCAGGGTCCCAAGGCTTTGGGTTGTCCTTGACTGCTTTCCCAGGCTTCAAGCAGGGAGCTGGGTAGGGCAGCAGGGCCACCGCGGCACAAGCCAGTGCCCATTTAGAAACCCAGAGCATGCAAGCTGAGGACTTTAGCTGCTAGACTACCAAGCTGGGCCCCTTTTCATTGTTTTGTACTTCCTTGTATATACATTTAATTAATTAAATTGATACATCTCATCCCTATATTATTACAACAGTAAATCACAGAAGTTGTTGAATTGTATCATAAAATCAATTAGTTAATTAAAAAATATACACCTAGTGTTTAAGACTGCAATCCATGTTATAATCCTCTGTTGAATATTCATTTCTGATTTGTGACTCAAACTTTCTGCTAATCTGTATGCTCAGAGGCAACAGCTGACCCCTCGGGCCCTGGAGTCCCTGACCCTGACCGGGGAGACTCAAGTTTCTGGATCCTTCTTGTGGCCTCACCCAGCGCTGTGATGTCAGTACTTTGGGGGTAAACCATCAGATGAGAGGTGGGAGTTCCTGCTCTGTGTCTGTTTTTCCACTTCGGAAAACAAAACAACAACTACAAAAAAGAAAAAAATCAAGATGTATTTTTAAAATAAACTCGTAGGTACATGCATTTATAGAAAAATGAAACGTTAAAAGCAAATGGAACTATAAGCACAACTACCTTTCAGTAATTTTTCCAGTTCTTGAAAAATATGCTAATAAAATAAAAATACCTAATTTAGGATATTTATCAATCTTTTCTTTTTCCTTATAATATTGTAGAAATTATTTTACATGTAACTTACATGTAATTATTGAGAAAAGGAACTCTATGTTTTATTTACTCATTTACAGAGAAATAATAGTACATTCTTTTTCTCCAAAGTATCATGTTAATCAGAAATTCTACCTAAATTAGAAAAAAGGAACATTTGGCTAAAAATATTTCAAATGAATGATGTAATTTTTAGTTTTTTCTTTCTTTCCATAATAGTGTTGGCTTCTGTTTGCCACCTGAGTGAACAAGCATATCAGTGGCTGGTGTTGTGGTTTAGCAGGTTAAGCTGCTGCCTGTGACATCAACATCCCATAGGAGCTCTTCTTCTCATTGAGCTCTCTGCAAATGTGTCCATAAAGGCAGTGGAAGCGGCCCAAGGGCTTGGACCTTGCACACATTTGGAAGACCTATCTGCTAGCTGCTGAATAACAGGCCCTTCTCTGATCATCTGGTAAGTGAACCAGCAGATAGAAGAGGTCTCTCAAATAAATAAATACATCTTAACAATACAACAATTATTTTTTCAACAGATTCATAAAGCTGGCAAATTCCATTCAAACCAGTGGTTCTTTGCTAATGTTCTATTTTCCCTCTTTCAAAAATTAGTTTATTTTTACTGGAAAGGCAAATTTAGAGAAAGAAGGTAAGACAGAGAGAAAGATTTTTCATCTGCTGCTTCACTCCCCAAGTGCACCCAATTGCTGGGGCTGAGCCAATCCAAAGCCAGGAGCTTGGAACTTGTTCCTGGTCTCCCAAACAGTTGTAGGGTTAAGGCTATGTTCAAGGCCTTGTTCTGTCCTTGACTGCTTTTCCAGTCCAGTGGGACATGTACTGGTGTCCATGCGGGATCCCAGCACGTTCAAGGAGAGGATTTAGCCACTAAGGCATCGTGCCAGTCTGAGCTCTTTGTTGACATCTTAAATGGTCATGCAATCTTCAAACATCAATGCATTTGTTGCATTTGACACTGCAGTTTCAGGAAGGTTAGGAATCTTGGGGGTGAGGACCTGTTTTTAAATGTTCTATTGAGTGATAAAAACATTTTTGTGTTCAACTATTTTTGAGAAAAAATTTGAGTGTTATTCAGTGTAGTCATGCTCATTAAATATCTTATCAACATATTTACTTTTAGTTACAGAACATATGCAAAAGAAAAGTACATCTAAAAATATGAAGCTATGAATCTGCAAAATGAAGATAAACAAACTGGGCACTGTAAAATTTGACAAATAATGAAATCAAATTAAGGTAATGCTAAAACACTGTATAGATTATATACATGATTTATATGGCTTTGTGCATACAATTTATATTTCCCATAAATCTGAAGATAAAAGTTGTTTAAATATCTTATAGAAATAAATTTACCAGATAACCAACTCTACATTCAATATGCCTCTGTCTTTTAAAGTACTGAGCTGAAGAAAATGTATATATATATATTGACTTTTCCTCCTAGAATCAGTCCTTATTTTCCCTAAAGAAGATTTTATTTCCAACTAGTGCACCCCAGAGACTTGATGAAATAACAGCAGAATTCCATAGGTACAATGTAAACATGACTTGGAAGTAATTTAACATTCATAGTTTTCAAAGTCATCTACTATAACACCACCAAATTTTCTGAGTTAAATGTAAACTTATTATATCTTGACAATAGGATGCTGGACTGTCAGCCATGGCTGTACCTGCAATGTCAGAACACACTTAAATAACAGATTGATGCATTTATAACTGCTAGGAAGGACAATGCTCTACTAATGATATGGGGGAAATCAGTTGGGGGTGGGAATGTGGGGAGGGAAAATCCCAGAGCCTATGGATTTACATCATATGTCCTATGAAAAATTCATGAAGATTCAGTCCTGTAATATTTGTACAGGTGCTATTTTTTATACTAATTCCTGTATGATTATATGGTCCAAATATGTCAATGTAATGCAAGAGTGTGTGCGAAGATGAGAGAGAATATTAAATGAAAAGGTTTTTGATCAACTGGATTGTTTATTTGATTATCATCGTATCCCATTGCTTCCTCTTCTATTACTCAGTTCTTATAATTCCAGCCATACTACACTTTATGCAATTTATCAGAAACACCATGATCTGGCATTATTTTTGGTCCAGAATATTTTAATAATTCTTTACTTGGGTCCCTCCCCCATTTTGACAATATGTGTTATTTATTATCTATTTATTTGAAAGGCATGGGTACAAGGACACAGATCTTCTATCCATTAATTTACCTCCTTTTCTCTGATTCCCTCTTCACCTCCCCCTCACAAATGCAGGTAATAGGACTGGACTAGACAATAACTGCGAGATGGGAACTCCATCTGGGTTTCAATGGGTGATAGGGACACAATGACTAAAGTCATTTCTTGTGGTCTCCCAGTGCACAACAGCAGGGAGGGAATCGAAAGTGGAGCCAGGACTCAAACAGACACACACTAGTAGGTATTTGAGATTTTCAACTGATGTCTGAACTGCTTTGCTAAATGCCTACTCCTGTTTGTTTTCATAGATCTGCATCAAAAGTGGAACAGCTGAAACATCAGCTGATGCCAAAAAGGGATGCTGGGACCACAGGGCAGAGAATTAGGGTACTGTGCCACCTCTCCACTCACTCTTGGCTGATCAGTTTCAAAGTTTAAAGAAGCTAAGCATGATTTCTACAGCATCGTTTGGTGATTTCACCTTTTAGATAAACCACATAGCTAGCTTCAATCTATATTACATGTTTCATAGGAAGAAAATGGAATGCAAAAACATAAAAAAATTCATTATTTTTTGAATAGACACACCCTGAATTACTATTTTCAGGTTATCCTAAATATAATCATAGGATTCAGGTACACTGGTGTATGTAGAATGCCAAAGAAATATAATGAAACTCATTTCCAAGAACCTGCAGATTTTTAGTATAAATGGAGGCTAAAAAACCCAAATGATGTAGAAGTGGTAGGATGAAAACTCTTAAGGAATAAAAGTTTGTTCTCTAGACACTACTACAAAATTGATCACAATTGTAAAAAACAAAACAAAACAAAACAAAATGGTCTAGTATTTAAACGTCAGTAAAGTTATCTGCTCTAGGCATATCAAATAGTTTTGCTCAAATAAGTTACACATGGAGTAGAGACTGATGTGTAAGAAAACAAGAGGCAAGATTTTTATGAGTAAATGAAAATGATTGAAATATTTTTCAGTTATATTATTACACTTTTTAAAAACAGAATTAGTTATTTTTATTGGAAAGTCAGATATACAGAGTAGAGGAGATACAGAGAGGAAGATTTTCCATCCTTTGATTTACTTCCCAATTAGATGCAATGACCATAGCTGTGCTGATCTGAAGCCAGGAGACAGGAGCCTCCTCCAGTTCTCTCATAGGGGTGCAGGGTTCCAAGGCTTTAGGCCATCCTTGACTGCTTTCCCAGGCCACAAGCAGGGAGCTAGATGCGAAGTGGGGCCACCATGATTAGAACCGGCACCCACATGGGATCCCGACACATGCAAGGCAAGGATATGCAAGGTGAGAACTTTAGTCATTAGGCTATCACACAAGGCTCAAGTTATGTATTAGAACAAAATCACCATGTATAAAGACTATCACCCTAGCCATGTATCAGAATGTAATCTCCAAGATCCATAGTTTTTAATGTCCTTTATCAGATGCAAATAGAAAATAAATAAATATTCACAGAGAACTTTCTGTAGTGTAGGCAATCCATTATTCTTGTTTAAATGGCATGCCCAATGGAGCTAATCAAGCTGTTAAGTTATTTAGGTCAAGTTTTTAAGATTTCTGATTTTCCTTCCTTGAGTTGTATTTTGCTGGAACATCATCAACCTCTTTGAGCAAAGATATGTGAAAGTTTTTTGAAAAATCTTTCATTTATATTATTATTATCATTTTATGATACAGTTCCATAGGCCCTTGGGATTTCCATTACCCCCTCTCCAATGCCCCCCTGAATTCCCCTAAAACATTACTAAACTATAGTTCCATACACAGTCATATATCCATCACTGCAGGCATGGGCAATGGCATCCTATTGTCTTATAGTGAACCGTTTCATTGGGAATCCATTTTTAGTATGGAAGTAGAGATGCATAATGCATTGTATCCTCACATCTGGATATGTTAGTCTCCATTTCACAGTTCCTGTACATACTTTTGAATGAAAAGCAACAATATGAAATCACCAATAGAAAGAAAAATAGAAATTTACAATGCCATGAAGTTAAGTAACCTATTACTAAGCATGAGAGTCTCCATTAACATCCACTATACATCCCCTTAAATGAAGAGCCACTGAAGAAATGAAGAAAATGCTACTGTATGACCTATGAGAAATTGAGAAATTTAATCAGAAGAAAGTGTTTTGAAGAGATGAAACTAACAACAAAATAATCAAAATTCATGAAAAATAGTTTCCTCCGATTTTTGTTGGCTAAGTGTGACTCCTGCAGGCAACAAATGGGTTTTGTTTTTTAATCCAGTCTACTAATCTATGATGTTTGACTGAGAATAAGCCATTTGCATTCAGGATTAATATATATATGGGTGGTATTTGGACCTGTCATTTTAGGAATAGGTTGTTCATTGATTTAGTCTTCTGCTGTCATTTTTCTTGGATGTTCTTTACATTTGGTTTTGTTTAGTGCTATTTCTCTTCTCTGTCGAGGGAACATCTTTAAGTATCCTTTGTAGGGTAAGTTAGAAAGAGGCAAAATCTTTTAAGTTTTCTTTACTGTGGAAGAATTTTATTTCATTATCAAAGACAAAAGAAAGTTTTACTGAATATGTTTTTTTTTTTCTTTTAGAATCTGGAATATGTCAAGCCACTCTCTTCTTGTCTGTAGCGTTTCCTGTGAGAGATCTCCTGCGAGTTTAATTGGCATTCCTTTATATGTCAGTTGATTTTTTTCATGTGCACAATTAAGGATCTTTTCCTTATGTTCGGTTGAAGAGAGCTTGATTATCAGGTGTCGTGGTGAAGATTGCTTTTGGTCAAACCTGTTTGGAGTTTTGTGCCCCTCCTGGATGTGGTTTCCTAGTTGTTTTCCAGATTATGGAAATTTTTCCTTATCATTTTATTGAATACACTTTTAATCCTAGTATCTCTTTCATTGAATACACCTTTAATCCTAGTATCTCTTTCTGTCCCTTCTGGGACTCCCATAACTCTTATGTTCGGCCTCTTAATAGTGTCTTTCAATTCTTGAATCCTTTTTTTGGTCTGATCCAGCTCTGCTTCCAGCATTTTTTTTTGTTTCCCCCGATGGCAGGAAGGGAGGGGACAGAGCCAGTGGGGGAATAAGGGGTGGTTTCCCTGCTGGACAGCTACTCCCACTGGAGAGCATGAACTGGGATGGGGGCAGACCAGACTAAGCAGGGCTACAACACCTGTGCGCCTCATGTGGACTAGATCAGGGAAAAGCCAGGATGGGTGGATTGTTCCTATGGGTGCAACCTACAATTAGAATGGGAGAGGGCTGTTTGGGCATAGCCGTAGCATCAGCTGGCAGAAACTGGCACTGGAGGCTAATCCTGTCAAGTTAAACTGCAGAACCACCTGGAAAGTGCACAATCAGGGAGTGAGAGACCTGGGAGGGAAATAGTGGGTTCCCCCCTCTTGGGTTACCACTCCCACGGGAGGGCATGAGAACTAGGACAGGGGCTGGGGTAGCTAGACAGAGAGGCACTCAACCACATCCATGAAGGCTTGGCTGTTGAGCTGGTTAGATGGATCCAAGCTTCAGTGTCATTTGCCATGTACGAGAGCCAGGGGGGATGTGGGACAGATTGGACTGGTGTGCCACACATATTGGCAAACTAGGGTAGGGGGTGGGCCTGGTGGGGGTTATTGTGGGCCGCTCCCATCAGGATGCAGCTCCCACTGGTTTCGGTGAAGACCGAGTATGTGCTGCGCAGAACCAGGCTGGACTGCAACACCAATTGGTTCCAATGGAAGGCGGGGCTGAAAACAGAACCAACCCAGCAATTGCAACTACCAGCTGACCTGGTGATGGACTGTGCTGGGCCGTGTGCTTGCTAGTGCATACAAGTATCTGGCTTGGGAACACCTCAGACGAAGTTTCTTTGGCAATCTCCCCAATTGAAATGCCAGACTCAGAACCCAAACCATGAAGGGACAGAAGATGGAACAAGTTAATCAACCACCTCAACTATAGGTTGGCAACAAAATAATGGGCAAATAGAGAAGCTATGATGGACAATGTCAATTAATGGAGTTTTCAACAACCTCTTCGTGTTTGGAGAGGCAAGATTGGCAGCAATTTCAAAACTGGTGACCTATTGAAACCACTTCAACGAGTATCTCAGAGCATGCCCCACATGTGGGACTTGGGATGGGTGGGAAACCGGGTGGGGCTTCTCCCTCAATATCCCCCTCTACCTCAGATATATGAAGGAAACAATATGGAAATAATAGTCTTACCCACTTTCCTGTAGCCCTTGACCCTTTTCCCCCAATTTAACTATGTAAAGATTGTCAAAATAAAAAAAAAAGAAAAAAGATGTGGGGACCAGGAGCCCCAGGAAGGCTCACGGAGAAGCCAAAAAAAAAAAAAATTCAGATTAAGTGCAAAAAAAAAAAAATGTTTCTCCGTCTATTTAAACATGTCCTCACCTTATTCTGCAATCTTGATTCTCTCGATATGTGAAAACATACTATGTAACTGTGCTTCTTGTGGAGATAGTTTAGATTTAATACTTTATATTTTATAATGCATTTTATTTAGTTGAAAGCCAAATTGTTATTCTAATTAAAAAGACAAAATAAGGGTGTGGGCAGTGGCAAGCTAAGATTCCTGTTTGTGTGTGTGCATCATGTATTAGCTGTCTGAATGGAACTGTGCCTTTACATTTTTTATCCAGGTTCGCAAAGATGCCCAAGTTATTTGTTTTTTTACCATTCCTGTGGAAAATAAGAATAGACTTCCTGGCTTTGGACTTCATCTTGGCCCAATCACAGATTTTTGGTCATTGGGGAGAAAACCAGTAGATGGAAAAACTGTATTTCTTTTTCTTTCTTCCTCTCATTTTTTGCAACCATTTCTTTCGATAAATTACACTTTCAAAAAGAAAAACAAACATTACGCAAATATCTCTTTTGTCTAGAGAAAATTAGATATCTCAAATTTGAGTGAGATATAATCTGAATCTATAAGCTTTGATGTTTTTGACATTATAACATTAGAGTTCTTGCAATAATATACTGTGAACTCTACTTGAAATATTTGATCATTGTTACCCAATGGCAGATATCTATCCAGTGGTAGCCCATGTAAGTAAAACAAACTGACTACTGATTTAGATAAGTTGTTACATTTCTTTCTATAGACAAAAAAAAAAAAGAATTATGCAGAGATCATATCTGTAATCTCAATAGGGATGTTGGCTTTTCTTAGGGAGGGATTCTGGTGGAAAACTTCAGACAGTACTTTCTGGCTGTTGAAAGAAGGAGCCTTTAAAAGAATTTGCTGGGCGAACACTAAGGAAGAAAGACATTCAGTGATGTGTGTCAGATGGTTTGTAGTGCCCTATCAGCCATCGACAGAGAGCAATGTTCAGTCTTTACATAGTATTACATTAAAAGGAATTCCATGGAATTTGTAAACAATAAACCATGTGACTATGAATTTAAGTATAATGCTTTTTTTTAATAAAATAAAAGTATGAATCAGATGCACATAGGAGACAATGGTTCAAGGGATTTATTTTATGTAAAGCAGAAAGATGTACATGTAGAAATACTGTATGTTAGAATAACATTTTAGAAGACAACATCAAATTAATAATTATGTATTAAATCAGTATTTGTATATTTAGTAATATTGCATGTGCTGGTGCTGTGGCCTAGCAGGTAAAGCAACTTCATATGATGACAACATCCTAATTGGGTGCTAGTTTTGTTCTGGCTTCTCTGCTTCTGATCCAACTCCCTGCTAGTTGTCTGGGAAAATTAGAAGACAGCCCAAGGGCTTGGGCCATTGCTAATCAAATGAGAAGCCCAGATGGAAATTCTGGCTCAGAGGTAGCTGTTGCAGTCCATTGGAAGTGAATTAGAAGATGGAAAACTTCCTCATTTTATTTCTCTTTCACTCAGACTCTCAAATAAATAAATAAAATTTAAAAGAAAATCATGCTTACAAAAATTTCACAACAAAAGTCATATTACTAGGACTTCATGTGTTAGACTTGTGTTTGTAGTAATTATACAGACTTGTTACATTTTGGAATTCTTGATTTTGGTAATTAACACAAAATTTATTTTTTTCAGGTCTAATTTGTGCCTTTTCAGTGCACAGTAGGACATAAATATCCAATTTTGCTTTTCTTCTCACAATTTTTTCTTGATTCTAAAGTCTTGAACTTATGTAAGTAATGACTTCTAATTAAATTGATAATTACTAATCTTTCTTAAATGCATCTTTGGCGTATTAGTAAAAATATATTTCAGTGCATTACTTGAAGAGCACTTAAAATTCAGTACCATACATACAATGGCCAATTTTAATATTTTGAAATAATATTACGTTGCAAATTGCAGTACTTATAATAGCTACACAACTTAATTAAAATGTGATAAATGGAGAATTTCATCTCACCAAGTTGTCACATTATTTTCAGAGAACATCTGTTTATTGACAAATAATATGATCCATCTTGAAGTGCTTATTAATGACATTACTTCAGCATACCACAGTGAATTTTTACAAGATTCTTTGTGAGAAGGAGAGTTCTGGATATTCACAGAATACACTCTTAGACTTAGAAACAATAAGTGTTCAAATTTAGAAACATTGCCTTATAACAGATTCTATGATTATAATTATTTGCTCAAGGTTTATCCCAAAGCAATGTGCAAATAGAATTTAGTAAATATTTTAAGATTTAAATCAATTTGAATATAATCTAGGTTCATGTGAATCAAATAATTGTACTTGAGGATAAAAGCTATAATCCTATAAAAATCTCTAATCAAACAAAATCAGTTCTAATATGTGCAACTATTATGGATACAATGGGTTGAGTTATATTTTTATTTGTAATCATAGGTGATATTAATTATAATACAGACATTGGAAAATGCACGGCCTTGGGTGCTCATTTTATTTCTGTACGTGACAAAAATGGCAACATTCTGGACAAAAACTATTCTATCATAGATATTGCTCCTTTTAGTGCTAATAATATTGCTATTTCTATTATCTATTATTTCTAATAGTAATACTACTAACATTATGAGGAAAGAGTATTTATTGTGTTGTTAGAAAAAACTGCACTATTTAAACATTTTTTAAGATTAGTTATTTATTCTTTTACTTGACAGAATTACAGAGAGAGAGAAGCAGCAGCATGAAGCAAATCTGCAGGTTCAATCCCCCAAATGGTTACAATGCCAAGAACTCAGATTAATCCAACCTGGTAGCCAGCAGCTTTTCCTGTTTCTCTCATAGGGTACCGGGACCCAAGGCCTTGGGCCATCCTCTGCTGCCTTCCCAGGCTGTTGGCAGGATGCTAAGTTGGAAGTGTAGCAGCCAGGGCTTGAACTGGTGCCCATAGGGAGTACTGGCACCACAGATAGAGGGTTGGTCTGATATACCTGTGATGGCCAGTATTGTTCTTTTTGATATTTAGTGTTCCTTAGGAGGCTCTCTCAAGAATAGATACTATTATTAATTTTACTTTCCAGATGGTCATAGTGAGTCAAATTGAGATTAAAAAATCTTGGTCAGTGACCATACAATTAAAAATGCCATGATCAGACTTGGATATCAGGTCATGTTTTCAGACATTTTTGCTCTCATTTATTCTATATTCTAGTCATAGGACACATCCAGATGGTTTGTAAGATGATCATGATTCCTTAACATCAAAGACATATTATCCATAACAGGATGTTTCCTATAAATATAGCACCTCGTTCTTTTTTAAGATTCACTTTTTTTTTTCAATTGTGAAAATCAGAATGACAACGAGAGAGAGAGAGAGAGAGAAGAAGAGAAAGAGGGAGATGTTTTCCTTCTGTTAGTTCACTCTCCAGGTGTCCTAGGTAGTTAGTAATGGGCCAGGCATAAGCCAGCATCTAGCAGCTTCATTTGGGCTTGTCATGTGTGTGGCGGGGGCCAAAACATTTAGCCTAATTGCCACCTCTAACTTAGGCCTTTATCAGGCTACTGGATTGGAAGTGTAGCAGCTGGGACATGAATCTATGACCACATGGAATGCTGGTGCCCAAGGTGGTCATTTTACCCACAGCACCAGCCAGTTTTTTTTTTATCATTACTAATTACATTGCATTATGTGACAGTTTTATAGGCACTGGGATCTCCCCTTAGTCCCCCCCGTCCATGGTGGATTCCTCCACCTTGTTGCATTAGCACAGTTCAAATTCAGTTGAGATTCTTTCATTGGAAGTATTTACCACGCATAAAGTCCAGCATCTTATTGTGCTGGTAAGTTCAATGGTTTCTTGGGGAGACCATCTCTGGTCTGAAGGTAGAGCCGGCAGAGTATCATCCCCATCAATTAAAAGCCCCAACATAACATCAACAACAATTTACAACATTATGGTATTAATTGACACAGTATTGATTAACCAATATGTTAATAGGAAAATGCAGGTTCTTAACCACATCCAAAAAGATGTCAATCTGGAAAATAGTACCTGTGTATTGTAATATTATTGCAATCTCAAACAGCCTATATCCAATGCAATAAGATAATATCATGTAATCTATAAATCAACAATTAATGTGAGTCAGACTGCTTATGATCTACATCAAAGAACTATAAACCTAAAGCACTCTTAATACCCTATGTTACTCCATAGTGGGGAGGGAGTGCAGGGAAATCTAATAACATTTTAACATTGCTCTTTGCAATTGTAAACACAGTCACTATGATGATTCAGTTATTTTTATTATGATTTGCAAGTATCCTTCACGGTTTCTAATCCTTTTATGGCATTATGTTGCAACTGATGGCTTGAGAAAGCTTATTTTGTTTCTTCTACTATTCAATAGCATTCTTGTCTATGACAGCAAAATCTCTGCATCTAACCTTTCAGGTGAGTTTGATGCCATCTAAATAATAAAATTGGCAAACAAAGGAACAATTTTATTCTTTCTTAATAAAAACAATTATTAGTGACTTTAAAAGTCAGCCATTGCTATCATATAATTAAGCATTAGAAAATATGGTTATATCAGTATATGAAAGAAACTACAAATGATGATATCTAACTACAAGATACAGGAAGACTCCTATGAGTAGCAACATGCTTAGATATTAAGCAGGGAAAATTTTAAATATTTTCATTTTTTTTTCAAATTAGAAAACAATTATGAAAATGAGTTCCCTGGTTTATCAAACAAACAAACAAAAATATTTAGGACATTCATTTCACTTGGGTGAGAGAAAATAAAATCACTAAATATACATTCAGGTACAAGAAATCATTAAGAAATAATATATTTCTCTCACTCCTTGACTATGCTATACCTCCATGTAACATCCAACATCTACTATGTGTAACAGGCAGTTTTCAAAAGAGTGTGACTAGATAAGGAAGAGCTGGCAGACTGTCCGCAATCTTGAGTTCAAAGATTGCTACTGCCAGAGACCTAGGCCAAAATCTTCATGCAACAATTCAGGAGCGGGCAAAAATCTGGGATCAAGGTCTTGACCTGCTGGTGTGGGTCAGCAACTGGGCAGTGTCCAACATTATAGAACTGTGTGCTATAAGATATCCTTGAGACAGCCACAGACTGACTTCTGTACTTGGGCCATGCTGTTGCTTCTTGGTTGTTAAGCATTGACTGGTTAACATCGATACGATGCTATCAACATTTGTGTCACACAGTTCCTGTAGCTTGATTCCCCAAGCAGTTTAGTGTAAGATTGAGGCAGTAAACGGTCTAGGTCATACTTCCTTTAGAGAAGGGGGGCTCCTCCAGGCTGCCTTGCTTTAGTAGTCTTTGTCTTGCATCTGTCTAATTTCTATTTTCTCAAATGCATGTTGCCTCTTTATACAACCCTGTTAATGCCACATTGGTCATGGTACTATAATATGAATTCTGCATTTATTTGGGATACTGAAAAAGCATGCATACTGCTATTAAGTTTTAGATTCCACAAGGACAGGAATTGAATTGTCATTTTGCTGATTTTCACACTGTATTTAACCAGTACTCTAAATGGTAATGGTTGAAATATTTAGTTACATAAATTAAAAATCAAAGGTACTTGCTAAACATGTACAAAATAGATGCATTAATATATCCAATTTTACATACTTGAAGAATTTTGCTTACATATTTAGGTTTTTATATGAAATATATGCTAATAATGAGTATTTTATTCATTTTGTTTTTTCCTTCACATTTTTAAAAAACATGAATCTAGGACATATGGAATATATTTTAGGAGTTGATAATAACAAGTTTACGCACTATTGTTTTCCAGAATCTTGAAATTTTTCTGGGATATAGAAAATTCAGGGATATAGAAAAGATGATCAGAAAGAGGATAAAACAAATGACGTTTTATAGGAGACTGAGAGCGTCATATATATTTACATTTGGAGGCACAGAGGGAAGATACGTTTTTCAAAAAAAAAAAATGAGAAAAAAAGAGAAAGTCACAAGGTTTGTACATTAGTGAAATTTTGTTTCTACATCTGTAAACCATTATCTTGCACTAAACTGTCCAAAAGAAATAAGGCAAGATTTCAGCGAGTGGAGGCTTGCCTTATGCTGATATGGAAACCCGATTGTCATTGACAGGATTTGGAGGTTAAGCAAAACTTGTCTCATCAAATGCAAAAGGCCAATAGAATTATCATCAAAATAAATTGAATAATCAAAGTCATCCTACCATTTTCTAAATATAAGAGATACAACATAAAGAGGGAGTCTGGGGCCCAGCACGTTAGCCTAGTGGATAAAGTCCTTGCCTTGCATGCACCAGGATCCTATATGGTAGCTGGTTCTAATGCCAGCAGCCCCGCTTCCCATTCTGCTCCCTGCTTGTGGCCTGGGAAAGCACTAAAGGACAACCCAAAGCCTTGGGACTCTGCACCCGCTTGGGCAACCCTAAAGAAGCTCCTGACTCCTGGCTTCAGATTGGCTCAGTTCTGGGCACTGCGGCCGCTTGGGGAATGATTCATCAGATGGAATATTTTCCTCTCTGTATATTTGACTTTCCAATACAAAAATTGTAATAAATCTTATAAAAAAAACGGGAGCCTAATTCAAGCCAAACATATGGATCATGGAACTATTTAGCTATGTCCAATTGAGAATGTCTGGAACTTAATTCGAAGAGGCTTATATAGAAGCTTTAGAATTACAACTCCAAACTATGTTTTGGAAAAAAAAAAAAAAAACACTTCCCTTAGGTACACAGAAGACTAATTTGTGAGAAGCACAGAGAAGTCATCTTGGGCTGTTATAAGGAGAGCCAGAAATTACAACAAAAGTGGAGGGAAATTCGAGAGTCTATAAAACTCAAAAATAACATGCTGGGCCCGGTGCAGTAGCCTAGCAGCTAAAGTCCTCCCCTTGAACTCACCAGGATCCCATATGGGCACCAGTTCTATTCCAGCAGCTCCACTTCCCATCCAGCTCTCTGCTTGTGGCCTGGGAAAGCAGTAGAGAACAGTCCAAAGATTTGGGATCCTGCACCCATGTGGGATACCTGGAAGAAGTTCCTGGCTCCTGGCTTCGGACCGGCATAGCATCAGCCATTGCGCTCACTTGGAGAGTGAATCATCAGATGGAAGATCTTCCTCTCGGTCTCTCCTCCTCTCTGTATATCTGACTTTCCAATAAATAAATAAATCTTAAAAAAAAAATAACATGCTGGGGCCCGGCGCGGTGGCGCAAGTGGTTAAGGTCCTCGCCTTGCACGCCTGGGATCCCATATGGGCACCGGTTCTAATCCCGGCAGCCCCGCTTCCCTTCCAACTCCCTGCCTGTGGCCTGGGAAAGCAGTTGAGGACAGCCCAAAGCTTTGGGAACCTGCACCCGCGTGGGAGACCCGGAAGAGGCTCCTGGCTTCGGATTGGCATAGTATCGGCCCGTTGCGCTCACTTGGGGAGTGAATCATCGGACGGAAGATCTTCCTCTCTGTCTCTCCTCTCTGTATATCTGCCTTTCCAATGAAAAAAATAATAAAAATAAATCTTTAAAAAAATAAATAAATAAAAAAAAACAAAAAAGAAAAAAAAAGAAAAAAAAAATAACATGCTGAAAATTTTGTGGAAAACAGAGCAGTAAGTTCAGGGTATATCATAAGAAAATATATTAGATTCAGAGGGCCATGCAAGAACAACAAACTCAGACAAAAACTGTCCGAAGACAGCACAAGGTAGCTTGCATGGAATGGTGCCAGTCTGTTTATCCACATGTGTCAAACCACATGATACAGGAAAGGATCACCCAGCAGGAGTGCTGAAAGATTGATTGGCAATAATACTGGTCCCAGTTCCTTAGCCTGTCTTGGAATTTTCATTTGTGACAGGATTTGCTGTCCAACTTGGTCAGTCTGGACAAGTAACCGCAAGTCTATTACTGGGCTCGGATAACAGTATGTGTTTAAAACTCTACTGCTCAGCTAAAGTATAATTGATGGTCCAAAAAATAAAATAAATAAGAAACTTTGATGGGGAATATTCTAGATTGCATAATATTCTCAAGTGTTTTGCACAAACATTAATCACAGTAGGCTACAATGCATACGTTCATTTTGGACATAGTTGAAAAGCACCTGTGAAGTTTTCATTACATAATGAAATATTTAGGCTTTGCAGCTTAGAAAACTAAGCAGAGTAAGCTAGTTGTATAAATATTCATTTTCTATTCATTTCCAAGGCATTTTTTCAGCAGTAATAAACTATTTTTAGATAATTTTTCATTCAACCTCTAGATATTTGACAAGAGCCTTGTGTAATAGACACAAAATGAAGGGAACAATAAAAATATCAGATATACAAGTAATTTACTTACAATATTTTTGAGTTAAAAGAAAAGCTTCAAATCTGTGCTAATATGTTCTAGCATGATATAAAGACATGCCATTTAAAGGTGAAGAAAGAATAAAAATTAGAAGAATGCCAGGGGTCAAGGAATCGGAACCCAAATCGGTATGGATGAGTGCCCAAGAAATTTTCTAAATAGCTGTGTGAATAATTGGCTTGTACTTCTTTATTTTCTGCTATATATGTCATTGTTTTTTTTTTAATTTGAATTGACTTTTTTATGCCTATATGCCTCAAACATTTTTTATTTATTTTCTCAGTTGCAACTGACAGATTCACTAGGAGTCAGCTAAAATTCATGGAGCAGCAACAAAGCCAAGATTTGGCTGATAGATTAGAAAGGGAGGGGTGGATCCAAAAGCGTTAACAAATGAGAGATCGTTCTGATCAATCTCTTTCTGATTGAGTCATTTAGTGAGTGCGGTTGACACCCCAGGGAAAGGCAACTAACTAGTTTTCTGAGATTGGCAGGATTTTGTCAAAGAACATTGTAAGTACTTTTCGCAAGAGGGATTACAGTTAAATATGTTCACCCTGAATATCTTTTCTTATTACCTAATTGGTTGAAGTTATTAAAAACTTCTCAGCATGTTGAGTTTCAATTCACACCTTGTAAAAATAAAGGCTAAAATATGCACACAGAAGATTCTTGTAATAGAACAAGCAGTGTTGCTCTTTAGAATGACTCATTATACACAAAGAAGAGGGCCCGAAGCTAGAGTATGAGATTTAACACTCACCTTTTTGGAACAGGCTAAGTGTAATATTTAACATCACTCTTTAGTTCTCACTTAATGCAGCTCATTATGTGCCAGAAGTTTGGATTATTCAGCCATTTCATGCACACGTTTTACAATATTAGAAATCTGCCTTCCCAAAAATTAAAACTTAAAATTTTTAATAGTAAAGTACATGAATTCAAGAAGAGATACAACAAGTCATTCTGACTCATTCACTAACATCTAAAGTCCAGTTGAAATATTTCAGTAGTGAAGTGTTTTAAAGACATATTTAAACACTCACCTGTAATTCCTTTATGTATAAGCATAATTATATTAGTTGTCACATTGAATTTTGATAATATAGGGAAGTGCTTTCTAACTCGGGGGTTTTTGGTCAGACTTTTCAAGTAGGTGAATAGAGATGCATAGATTATTCTGTCATATTCTCACACAATTTTCTTTGGAATTTGTTCACGCATTGCATCTTTAATGCTGTGGTGTCCGTGCAGCAACAGTTAGGGGTAAGCAGCACGGCTGGTTGAGCTGTAATTTGAGGATGCTCTCATAGATATAACTTTGGATCAAGTTACAACTCTGCTTACAGTTTGGTTTTCTGTCGATGTACACCAAGGGAGGCAGCAGATGATGGTTCAAATACTTGAGTTGCCACCACATATGCAGGAAAACAGAGTAAGACTCTTCAATACTGGATTTGTCTCAGCTCAGGCAGGTTAGTGGGGGAATTTTAAAAGTGAACCAGCACTGAAAAATTTTCTTGTTCTCTCTCTCTCTTATTATGTGTTGCTGTCATTCAAATAAAACAAAATTATTCTCAAAATAATTTAAATGCCTTTTAAATTTGTTTTCTAGAGAGAGAGAAACAGACAGAGAATGAATAATTCATGTACTGGTCTACTCCCCAACTGCCCTTTGTGGCTGAGACTAGAGCACAGATTTGGGAGCCAGGAACTAAAGCCGTATCTCGTGCATTTGTGACAGAAGCACAGTTACATCAGCGGTCACTTGTTGCCTCTCAGTGTCCGAATTAATGGGAAGCTAGAATTACCTAAAGAGCTGGAAGCACCTTAATCACTAGGCCAAACACTTACATCAATGAAAAATTTTTAAATATTAAAAGAGCTAGAATTTAAACAAGATAGAAATGGAGTTTTAAGGATTGCTGAATATGAAAAAAAATGATATTGTGAAATAGCCAGATTGCCTGTAGCCAAGCTTCTATTTGTATGTTAGAAATAAAGAAACTCCAAAAGCTGCATAGTTAAATTCACAAGCACACATATTCTCTCTATCCCACAGGCATCATCTCCTGAGCAGCTCCAGTTGGTATTAAACTACTTGCATCTAATCTTTTTATGCATATATTCCCAGAACATAAATACATTTTAAAATTTGTTTGGACATAAGATTTATAATTTGATGCTCTTGCGGTGAGGGCTTTAGTTTCTACTACCTTCACTGAGAGACATTAATAAGGGGATTAAATATTGAAAGGGAAATTAAGATGGCCATTTTAAAGGACATAAGCTCTGCTAACCATTGGTCCTCAAGAGCACATTAACCAAAACATTTTCTGATGATGAGATTTTAAATATGATTTGGAATGCTTTTGAGAAATCTATTGACCTAACATCCAAGCTGAATTATTTCCTAAAACATCTACTGATAACCAAGAAAGTCATTCATTTGTCCAACTCTAGCAAGTATCAAACACAAGTTCAGCAAGGGCAGAAATAGATAATTTTCTGGAGGCAGAGACGCAGAACAGCATGTGGATGTATAATTTAAAGCCTGTTTCTATAGAATAAAGGAACTACAGATCACTTTGGATATACTTTTTCCTATTTTTAACTATTTTTACTTGATTTTGAACAAAGTACAGCCAGATTTTGTCTATAAAAGGTACAATAAGAATCAACATGATTTTTTCTCTACTTAAATTAATTGCAATTTCTTACAGTATTGATTTATTTTTACTTCATGTGCCCTGGATCTGGCTTTAAAAAGTTACACCTACTGCTAGTAATCACTAATTAAAATACTTATTAAATACCCACTGGCTTTAGCTGCTTTTTAGAATATTGTTAAGTTGAAAGTGAAATACACACACACACACACACACACAGAAATAAAGAGATGAACAGAAAAACACTTTCATATTCATGTGATTACTCCCCAAATGTCCATGGATACCAGGGCTGTGGCAAAGCTGGGGCAAGATCATAGATGCTGCTGTTACAAAGTTATGAGCAGATAACCATCCTTCAGTTGACATGAAAAGTAGGAACTATCCAAGGAAAGAAGGAAGTCAAGGCCAGATGTGATCAGGGTTACACACTGCAGCATAAACATTTAATTAAGGTCTGAAGAAACAACTGAATTATAGATTTCTACCAAACAGTGGGAATTCATTATTGAAAAAAAAGGCATTAGATGATAGATGATAATAGAATTTCAGAAGCTTCAGGATAAGAGAAGGAAGAAAATCTGGAGTTTTTTTTTTTCTTTCTTCAGAGAATACCTTTTCATTGATTATACATAGAAGACCAGATGGAAGACAGAAACACTGGAGAAGTATGAAAATAAGTACATTTTTAGAATGATCTTGTGACAAGTATTTACATAAGGGTTAAGATATTGCTTGAAAGACCTACATAGAGTGTAAGATTTCCCAATTCAATCAAGCTTCCAGTTTGCTGCACACTCTGAGAGTCAGGATGTAAATTCACACGCAGCCTTTGCGCAGCTGATTTGGAGTCTGTCCCTCTGATCTAGACTCAACTCCAAGATCCTGGTTTTGATGTTGAACCACACTACCCAATGAGTGCATCTGGACAGTGAACGCATAGATGGATGGTGTTTTTCTTTATATCTCTGTATCTTTGCTGATTGCTTTGCATTTCAAAAAATAAAGACTAAATCATACTGTGTTAAAACTAATCAAAAATCTATATAAGTGTGCAGGGAACAGAACTACTGTCATAATGGATATGCAAGTCAGTTGTGGTAGTAAAGCAGAAACATAATTTTACCTGAGAATTTTCTTCCTTTTGAAAGTATCAAGGGAGTTGTTAACTTAAGCCCTTTCCTTCTCCCCATCATGACCTACAACAGTGGATACAAATGGTCTAGAAGAACAACTCAACTGAAGGGTTGTCTGAGACAGGATGAATGAGGAGTTAGGTATATTTTCAGTTCTCAGTGAACAAAAGTATCTTCTCATTGTTTATGTATGTCCTAATAACTCTCCAAAAACAAGGACTGAGAAGTTACAAAATAATTCTGTTAAGAAAAAAAAGAATAAGAAATTAATTTTTTGAATCTAGAAAATAATGTATGTATATGGGTAAGATGTCCCAAAGCTGGTACAAACATTAAAACAAAATGCAATTTTCCATGAGTAAAAAAAAATAAATGGTGATTGAAAAGAAGAGGGCATATCCAATATGATAAACCCACAGAAGTTCTTAATACAAAAGCAAAAGTATAGTTAAATATCAAATTAATAGAAAAAGTTCAATGAAAGAAAGGAAAAGGATATATTTATTATTAATTTGCTAGTGTAATCAATTAAAAGAAAAAAGCAAAATTCAAACTTAAGCAAAACTCTTTGCAGTCAGTTGATTAGGAGGAAGACAAATTTAAAGTAAAAATATCTTCTTTATGAATTAGTTATTTGAGGTTGCCTAATTAATATTTTCATGATTAATTGGAAAATATATACAGCTGACTGGATCATATACTGCACCTATAGCCCACAAAATAGCATTGAAAATAGTTATTGCCTACAGAAATCAAGACATAAGATTTAACATTGTTTAAAATACAATGTAGGTCTACAATTTTTGTTTGTATTTTTAGCATTCAATATTACCAACAGAACATGTAAAACTAATTCTGGTAAGTGTCATCTGAGAAGGAGAAGGGAAGACAAAAAAGATTGAAGAAAATTTTCATTGAGGATTACCAAATTATTTAGCTTCTCTTCTCTTCATATCTGTTCAATCTATCCTTTAGTATGCATTTCTCCTTTGAAACATCCTGCATTTAAAAATGATTTTTTAGCAGACACTTGATACACCAGTTAAGACACGTGCTCCCATTTTGCAATGCTTGTTTCATGCTCATCACTGCTTTAGGTACAGGTTCCCTTAATGTGTAGTCAGAGGCAAGCCTTCCTGGCCTCTGAGGTCCTGGCTGGACAGTTTTGTTTATGCATTTCCACTTTATTTGAAAGTGGCCCCTCACTGTGGCCTAGCTAAATCTTGGCTTTTGTGGCCATTCGAAAGTGAATCAAAGGATGGAAGATTTTTCTGTCCAACTCAAGATTTCTGTTTTTTAGCTTTTCAAATCAATTGGAAATAAATATATAAAACTGTAAATAAATATATAAATAAAACTTTAAAAATATCGTTTAGAGAGACACTTGTTGAATTGAATTCTAAATTATCTAAATGACTTTGTGAATAAGAAGACTATATCTATTTTGTATTAAATTAATAATAAAATGATCTTCGGTTTTGAAATATTGTATATGCAATTTTATGATTTCTGGGTGACTAGTTATCATAAAAGAAATAGAAAACAATTCTATAGGGAACTAAAAGGAATATAACAACAAAATAAGACACAGAGTCCAGGATTTGACAGACAGACAAACAAAAAATATTGAAACCATTTTGCCAAAATTCTGCTTATGCTTGTGGTAAAAAGGAAATATATAAGAATAAATAAATCTGTGTTAGTAATAAGCTTAGTGTATTATAGGCTTTATAGGAAAACATTTTTTTAAATTTGGTTGCCTTTTATTTTTAATTTATATAAATTTCTGTTAAATGCAAAGTTACAGCAACATAGAGCTAGAACCTAGAGAAAAAGATTCTCTCATTTCATATCATTTTCCAAATGGTGTCAACAGATGGAAACCAGAAGCCTGGAGTTTTATCTGAACCTGCCACAAACCATTGTCCATATGGGATGCTGACAATTCAATAGGTAGGTTACTAAGCTGTGCCACAGCACCAGTCCCAAGAAGAGAACAACTATAAATAGCATGGAACTTCCAAGTAAGCATCCATTTTGATCTAGAAATTTGAGACTCTGAGAATCAGTTCTAATTCTCACCTCATAATATGTTACAACTAATTTTATGATTATCTTTCCATTAAGAACATAGAAGGAAAGAGGAATATTGGCAATTTAATTTAAATTGGTAGGTCTGATACATACTTCAATCTTTTCTGAAGGTTTTGTCATGGATATATGTTGACTCTGCAGCAACAGAAAATGTAATTATCCAAATATTTCTTAGATTTTCCATGTAACATGTGATCCAATTTAGAATATCTGTTCAGCTAACACTTTCTACAAAGGGATGGAAAGCTTTTTCTGTAAGCTGACTTTATTTGTCGTATTCTGATGTGATTAATTAATAAATTGACATCAGGAAAGAGAATGATGATGCAAATAAATTATCACAAAGAATAAATCTTAACAATTTGTGTGAAAGTCTAATGCTTGCAAGACTATTTACTGACCTGAGCTGAAAAAAAACATTGGAAATTGTACCAATTTTACTAAGGCAACTGGAAAATTTAAATTTAGCCTTTCACATTGCTAATGGGTCAATCCCATAGTGACTTATACACAACAACTGACATAGTAAGCTGGTCTGTGTTAGAGGCCATAGCACAATTAAACTGGATGATTGAATTGCTAATTGCATGTCCGCTTGGTTTTGCTACGGAGAAATCAATGCAGAAGTAATTAAATTGTGATTTAGTTTAAAATAAATAATAGCATTCTAGAAATACATTTCACTAAAGTAAAATGAACAAAAAGATTTTCAGTCTGATCACAAAGTTTGTTATAAATTGTAGTCAAAGATCGATTTTACTGATATTTATAGAACCAATATTAGGTGGAGTAAGAGCATTAGAGAGTGCTTGATGGTCCATCAAGGAATAGGAGCTATTGCCATTGCATTGCCTATGAGTGCTCTTGGGGTACCTTAACCAAAAAGGGGGGCAAATCTGAGAAAACCCTTGCCACATCTGAGAGCAAGCTTGATTTAAATGACAGTCCCCACAGCCTTGCTGAGGAGCTCAGAGGAAGGAGAACAGCTCAGCTGGCTTTAGCCTTTTGGCATGTCCACCAGTCACTGTGGTGAAAGAAACTGTCTAGCCTGTCTGAAACATCCTGTCCTCCCAGCAGCCACCTGAACACTATCAAGTGACTTCATTTGACACCACAGGAATTAAAAGAGTCTCTTGGCTAAGCCCTTCCTGAAATTTGCACTATCAGAAAGGAGTTTTAATCAAATGTTTGCTAAATTTTGAGATTGTTTATTCTACTTCAATAGCTAGAAAATGTAGATTTTAATATAAAGATAAAAGCAACAGTATTTTTATACTAATAATTATCCAGGTATTTTCACACTGTAAACTCATATATACATTTTGAAAAACAGTATGACAAATGGGAAATGTTTCCAAAATCTAGAAAAGTCTATGCTTTTTCTGAAAAATTTAAAAAAGCAGAATAAAGCAAAATAAGCAAAATGTAGGTATATGTGCTTTCATAACAACCTTTATATGTGAAGTGAAAATTAATAACTTTAAAAATAAACGAATTAACTAAATAAATTATGCATTAGTAGCAGGAACTGAGTGTTCGGTAACTTTGATGTCTGTAGTTAGTAGAAATTACTCATGTATGCATTACAGTGTAAGACTTAAGCTCACATGTCGGTTAAACACATCTGCAAGTTATAGATAAGAGAGGACATCTAGTCTAGTGATGAAGACACAAGTACGATGCCTGCCCCCCAAATCAGTGGTCCTGAGTTTGATGCTGGACATTGAGAATCTGGGTTCCCAAAACTCACCTGAGAGACATGGCCTGAGTCCTAGGTTCCCAGCTTCTGCACTCTGCCACCACTGCCAACATTGGGCTATTATAGGTTTTGGATGAATAAATATAAAAGATGGAAGCTCTGTTTTTCTCCACATAGTTCTGCCTTTATAGGTATCAATCAATAAGTATCATTTTTAAGAATGCATGAACATGGAAAAATATCTTACATAGGTATTTTGTTGAATTTTAAAATTCTTACTTTGTACTACTTAGTCGTGTAATATGGTAGCTATTTAAAGATTGTTGCTTAGCAAACTTTAATAGCACTTTAATAAGGTAATTAATCAGGATCAAGTAGGATTCATCCCAGGCATACAAATATGGCACAAAAGCAAATTATAACCTAGGGTCTAAACTATGTGATCATCCCAGAGATACAGGAAGCCTATGGTAAAAAATCAATATTCTTTCATATAAAAATCCCTCAACAAATGTGGGATAGGAGGGAAGAAATTTTACATATTAGAAGTCATATAGCAAACTTGCAGCTAATGTCATATGAAATAACAAAATTTGAAAGTTGTTTCTTTAAGATCTGGAATAAGATATGGATGGTTTTATCAGGAATATTTTTGACAATTCTTCCAAAAAATAACAACAAAAGCAAAAAAGAGACATAAGCCTAAAAAGTTTCTCCAAGGCAAAGAAATTCTGTAAGAAGCGAAGTGTCAATCTAAAAAACGAAAGAAAACATTTACAAAGTATACAAGCAACTCAGTAGCAAAAACCAAAATAATCTTTGCTAAAAATAACCTCAAGGCTTGAATAGCCATTTCACAAAATTAAAACACACAAATGATCAAAGCATACATGAAGAAATGCTCAGTATCACTAATCATCAGGAAAATATGCATGGAAATCATAGTGTGATACTATGTCACCCCAGTCAGAGTAAATGTTTTCCAAAAGATAAGGCATGAGATGTATATGTGCAACACTGAGAAACGAACATTTATGAATTGCTAGTGGGAATTAATTGGTAAATTATGAACAACAGCAAGGGGATTCTTAAAAAAATCAACCTATCCTATACTCTTGAAATCCTGCTACTGGGTTCAAGAACAAAGGAGAAGAAATTAATTTGTCAGATAACAAATACTATGCATATAGCAGCACTATCTACAACTTCAGAACAGTGTCCAGCTGAGTATTCATTAATATATGAACAGATTGAACAATGCAGTACATATGCACAATGGAATGCTATTCAGCCTTAACAAAACATGAGATATTACCATTTGAGTGGATGTAGGTGAACCCAAACAATCTAATTTGAAATAAATCAGAAATAGAATCATACCTCACTCATCTTTCAAAAGTAGGTTTAAAATATATGTGGAATAATAATGATTATCAGAGCCTAGGGATCAAGGTAAGGGACTGGGGCAGAAAGTGAGCAAGGACTGAATGACATACAAAGTCAGTTAGACAGAATGAATCTTGGATTTCTGTTACACAGCGAGGTAACATGGACTTCATGATATCTAATTTATTTCAAAATAGTTAGAAGATTTTAAACCTTCCATCCTGAAGGAAATGAGGTTTGAAGAGGCGATTGTGTTAACTGTTCTGATATGATCATCACACAATGCTTTCATTTCAAACCATCACACTAAATTCCATAAACATGAGCACTTATTGTGTGTCAATTATAAATACAAGAAAAATAAAAATAATTGAGTATGGCTTTGAAAGAGAATAGAGTCTGACATACCAAATAGCAACTGACAGTAAGGATCTTGAAAATGACAATAATGGTAATCATCTTTTTTTGGAAGAATTACCAGCACATTTGGAAAGAAAATAAATTTAACAACAACAATAACAACAACAACATACAATGCATGCAGAATTCTTTGAAGGCAAGTCTTTTTTCAATGTAATTATAGGCAATCTGACATGTTTGAAATTTCTTGACAGTTTGAAAGCAGGATTTATATTCTAGCCATGTATTTTTTCTGCATGGCAAAACCTATGATGCAGTCAGCATTTAGACTTTCATAAATGAATGAATGTAAATGAATAAATAAAGAACATCTGTAACGTATCAAGTTAGCAATGAAATAGAAATCACTGTTATGATGTATACTTGGCATGTGGCAGACATACATGCACTATTTGCAAAGCTTGGAAATGATCTGTGAATCACCTCCAGTTTTTCAAAGATACAGAACATTGTGTGAAGTATTTATTTACACAGGAGAGGCATTATTGAATTCTATGTGCATGCGGAATTTTTGTTTCTATTGTCTAATCTCCGTCAATAACTTCTCAAGGAATGCAGCAAACTAAAGCCTTGCAACATTCCCACTGCCGCAGGAAATTTAGGAAATGTTTGGTATGTAACACAAATAAACGTGATTCAAAATAACTTGTGAATTGTTCATCTTCATTAATAATCTTCATCAAAAAACATTAAAATAGTTGAACTAATACTCTGGAAAAAAAGTTGGTACAGATTGATTTTTAAAAATTAATTAAAAAAAAAAAGCTTCAGCCTAGGCACACATGAATTGATACTGATATCTAGAGTTGCAGCTTCCATTTATTTTTAAACTATTATTTATTTTAAATTTATGCATTTACTTTTAAAGATTTATTTTTCAGTTGTAAAGGCAGCCGTACAGCAAGAAGGAGACACAGAAAGATTCTCCATCTACTCCTTCAAGCCGATGAGAAGCAAGCATCTAGGAGTCTCCTCCGGATCTCCCATGTAGGTGCATGGTCCCAGTACTGCTTTCCCAGGAACCTGGCAGGGAGCTGGATGGGAAATGAGCATCTGGGACATGATATGGTACCCAAATGGGAGCCCAGCTCAGATAAGGCAAGGATTTATCCACTAGGCTATGTCTTTCAAACAGCATGCATGAGTGAAATGATACAATATATAGTGTTGTGCTGAATTCTTTCATATATTTTTTAAAGATTCATTAAACACGGTAAATATCAGTGTTTAATTCTACTTTAATGCCCCAAACTTATGCAATGGATATGTGCAATCTTATTGATCCATTCATCAACTCATTACCTAACAGGTTGCTTACATGGTTTGACTTCTGTGAATAGCACTGTGATAAATCTATTTGTGAAGGTATTTTTGCTTGAACGTGTTTTCATTTTTCTTGAATGCATGCTTAAATTGGTTTTGGAGTAGCTAGGTCAACAGTTTACTCTTTGGAGGAACTGCCAAATTGCTTTCTATAGTGTGAATTATTTTAATTTACTCCAGCAGCCTATGAATGTTCAATTTATCTGGATTCTCCTTGGTATGTGTGACTATTGGGTTTTGTTTGTAGCCATTTTGATGTTGATTTACAATTCCCTAATGGCTTATTATATCACTCATCTTTACATGTTCTTACTGGCTACTACAATCTTCTTTACAGCAATATTTACAAACAAATTGCTATTTTTAATTGAGCTATCTTTCACTACTGAATTGTAACAACTTTTTATATTTTATGACACAAATCCATTATCAAATTTATGACTTGAAAATATGGATTCCAATTACGTCTTTTTCTTTAATAGTGTCATTTGTAGATCAAGGTTTTTAAAATTTAAAAAATTATCAGAAGAGAATAGATTTCATGTATTTCATTAATGAAAATCATTCTTCCCTCTCTTCTTGCAATACCTCCTCCATCCCTCCCTCCCTCCTTTCCTTTTTCCTTTCCTTTCCTTTCCTTTCCTTTCCTTTCCTTTCCTTTCCTTTCCTTTCCTTTCCTTTCCTTTCCTTTCCTTTCCTTTCCTTCCTCCTTCCTTCTTTCCTTCCTTCCTTCCTTCCTTCCTTCCTTCCTTTGAAATCGCTCATTTACTCTTCCATAAAAAAAAAATTAGCTTCTAAGAATTAGCTATAGCATTTATAGTTTGGCCTCTCATTCTTCATCTGATCATTTATAAACAATTCTAACAGTAGGCAAGTTATAAATGTGATAATGAATTGCTATTCATATTGTCAATCTGCTTTGAAGGAAACCAGATTGTATTTAACACTTAATATTCTAAGAAACTCAAACATCCCTTAAATCGCAATTTAATTTTTTTTCTTTTGCCAAAGGATTTTCTTCACAGCTGAAATCTATGATTACATATTGAATGATATCGGTATAATTGAAACACAATTATATTTTGGTCTATATGAATCTTAAAACAATGTGGACTATAATTCATAATATTTCAATTATGGCTTTAAAATTTTTTTCATGTTATTCAAATATCCATAGTCAGCTTAACAATCATGTCATTTCTATTTATGTGATAATTATTTTCCTAATACACTCATTATTCTTTTATATTCCGTTAAAGGCTGATAGCACTTATGAAGCCTAATAAGATTGTTTCTGTAAATTTTAATGATGGGCCCAGCATGATAGCATAGTGGTTAAAGTCCTTACCTTGCACGTGCTGGGGTCCCATATGATTGCTGGTTCTGATCCTGGCAGCCCCACTTCCCGTCCAGCTCCCTGCTTGTGGCCTGGGAAAGTAGTTGAGGACCCTAAACCTGCGTGGCAGACCTGGAAGAGCTCCTGGCTCCTGGCATCAGATTGGCATAGCTCCAGCCATTGTACTCACTTGGGGAGTGAATCATTGGATGGAAGATCTTCCTGTCTTTCCTCTTCTCTGTATTTCTGACTTTTCTAATAATAATAAATAAATCTTTTTTTTAAAATATTTATTTTTTATTGGAAAGGCGGATATACAGAGAGGAGAGACAGAGAGGAAGATCTTCCGTCCGATGATTCACTCCCCAAGTGAGCGCAACGGCCAATGCTATGCCAATCCGAAGCCAGGAGCCTCTTCTGGGTCTCCCACGCGGGTGCAGGTTCCCAAAGCCTTGGGCCGTCCTCGACTGCTTTCCCAGGCCACAGGCAGGGAGCTGGAAGGGAAGCGGGGCTGCCGGGATTAGAACTGGCGCCGATATGGGATCCCGGGTGTGCAATGCGAGGACTTAACCACTTGCGCCACCGCGCCGGGCCCATAATAATAAATAAATCTTTATAAAAATTTTAATGACAAAGCAAGTGAATAGCTCATTTCCCAAGTTAAATGAGCTAGCTTTATTTACGAGTACAAGGATTGTTTCTAAAGCACAACAGGAGACATGTTGAATAAAATATTAAATAGGTAGACAAGTAGCTTGGTATTTCTGCACAGTAAGTAGATTCAAGTGGATCTTAGATGTCTTTTCAATAATGTTGGCCATGTAGTAAAGACACGTCTCAGAATGAGGTACTCAAAGGGACTAGAGACAGACCGAGTGACTGTACATTCCTGTCAGTGTTTGCGAGGAAGACATGATCCCTTTAAAATGTGACTTTTTGGTTAAACCAGAGGAATAAGTTATCATTGTTTATGTTATTTTGGTATTTGCTGTCTACTTTTGGAAAAATGACATCAGAAACAACAGACTCTGTATTATTGGTGATTATGTAAATCAAGAATGAGTCAACATATAACCAGAGGAAGATTGGTCTACACAAGCACAAAGTAGTAACGATAACGTGAAATGAAGAAAAATATAGACATCAACTTATATAAAAAGAGCATAAAGTGGAAAGTTAACCACATTAGCCCATTATCTGAACACATAATCTCAACCATTGCATTTACACTTTTGCTTAGAAAATTCCAATAAAACAAGGTTGCAAAACTCTCTTTGTTGAACAGGCACAATGAGGAATTATTAATGCTAAAAGATATATTTCAGAACCTTATGCTTTATGTATGAGACGCAGATGAGAAATGACTTCTGATATATAAGAAAATGCTCTTAAAAATACATCTACTAAAGTAAAATGAAAATCCGCCAAATGGGAAGGGCCACCACGTGACCATGTTATTCAGGCGTCATTAATAAATTGGTATTGAGACAGGAGCAACTGAAGCAAAATTCACCAAATGATTTGACTATTGATTTTCCCCTTTTAATTTTAAATTTAATAGGTAAACAAAATATATGATTTTTAAAATGACAAAGTCACATTAAAGTATACCTCTTTTTAACAATCTAGTTTAAGCATACTGCATCATTGTTATACATATGCCTGCTTGAATATTTATCAGTTAGGGATTTTTTCAATTTTATTCTGCCTGATTATATGGTTTGTTTCTGCTCAATGATTTAGACATTATTCAATATTGGTTGATTAGCTGCTTCTTTTGTGTGCAGTAACATATTTTAGTGTTTGTAAATTTACCTTCCTCTATTAACCACATGTACATTGTGAAAACATTTTTATTTTCCTTCATCTCTTACTTATATTATTCATTACATGGCTGAGACTATCTTGTATACTATGCTTGCCGTACTCAGGTTCTTTGTATAGGAGTGAGAAAGCAAAGGGTGTTTCCAAGTACATCCATAGGACACCCAGGATCCACGGAAAAGAGCCATCAAGTGTAGAATGGAAACCAAGAATTTGATTAACAAAGGCAAGAGACTGAAAACAAAAATAACCTTGTTGTATTAGAGCATTCCCTTGATGCTCTCCCAGCTCTGATCCTGATAAAGCTGTCTTGATTCTGGATAGAGCGTGCTCATCAGTAACGAAGGGCTAGGCAACACAGTTGACATCTGGATCTGAACAAAGCATTTATTTTAAAAACCACGTCTGTAAAGGAGAAAGCAACTTGGTGTTTTTGCTATAGTCTAGAAACCAAAAACATATGAAGTACTGATAAATAAGGCACTAAAAATAATAATTCTGAGTACTAGAGAAAAAAAGTGTAAGGTAGAGGCCTGTATACGGTCTCAGAGAGAATCACATGGTATTATAGCACTTAGTGACAGAACATTGGATCTATTGCATTCCTGACCTAGCCTGTGAAAAAGACTTCATCAATACTTAGTTTGCAAATTAAGAAATAAATGATGATGTAAAGTAAAATATATACTTTAAAAGTTCTATGATGCAGGGGTCCGGTACAATAGCATAGCGGCTAAAGTCCTCTCCTTGAATTAACTGGATCCCATATGGGCGCTAATTCTAATCCTTGGAGTCTGAATTAACCATCCAGCTCCCTGCCTGTGGTCTGGGAAAACAGTCAGGGATGGCCCAAAGCCTTGCAAGCATGCACCTGCGTGCGAGACTCGGAGAAGGCTCCCGGTTCCATGATTCAGATTAGCTCAGCTCCAGCTGTTTCGGTCATTTGTTACTGAGGGAAGATCTTTTGGTCATTGGAGGGAAGATCTTCCTCTCTGTCTTTCCTCCTCTCTGTATATCTAGCTTTCCGATACAAATAATTAAATCTTTTGAAAATAATTCTATGATGCAGAGTAGGACAAATTTTAAAGGGACAACGGGCAGTGACTGGTATCGGGGACTCACTCGTAGATCTTAACCGTCGAATACTTACAGCAACATGAAGAGTAATGAATATAGGAAATCTACAATATCAACATGCTCTTTCTTTTCAAATAATTCTCAATAACAATGATGATTACCTATCACTTCTGTTGAAAGAAAATGTTACCCTTTCGCACTAATCTAACATATGCTTGTGGAACTAACAATTGTCTCCCTGAATTGCATCCTTTATCAGGACTATTATGATTATTTTAGCTCTTAAACAGAAGTGAGATAAGGTGTTCCACAATGATTTACTCTTGAGAAGTTTCAAATTGACTTTTACCGACTCGGGCCACGGAAGCGCTGAGGCCCTCACTCCCTGCTTTTCCCTGTTAGGACATTTGCATTTAGATGAGACATTTTAACTTCTTTGACATTGAATTCTTCACAAACCAAAGTGACCTATGACATGAATCTAAAAAACATGTATAAACCCAGGTATCCGAGAGGGTTTTTGTGCATAAATTCCAATGGGTTTCCATACTAAATCAACTAATTTTAAATGACATTTTCAAATAATTATGAATATGTAATTTACTGCTTAGATTTCCAATAACCTTTTATTGAGGAAGCTTCATAGTTTTGTCCTTTACCGAGTATTATGGCACTTTGGGTGTAGTTGGCACACCGCATATATGTTTAAATTCCCTTGTGAGATGTCCTGAGTCATACACAGTAAGTTAGAATACATTATTCAAGTTAATTCTATCTCCAATTTTAGTTTTTATTTTATAATTTCTAAACAGTATGTATAAGGATTCATAAAATCATTAGGGGCATAAAGTGCTTCTCCTCTCTAGATTGGTGAGTGTAGTTCACGTGCAATTCCACTCCTCCCCCCTTAGGGTCAAGCTCTACTGGATGGGCTACATACATGTTTTCATCTTATTAATGTATCCTATTTTTGCAGGCTGGGATTGGCTGCTATCCAATATTGCTGATACAGTCATTTCATTAACTAGAGACTTCTGGGAAACACAGATAATGTATGTGTATATATGTGTGTTGTTCAACAAATACAAAGTTTAATATTCTCAGTGATATTTTCAAAATTTATAAATACAAAATTATAAAACATGTGTGTTTGAAAAATTATAGTCAAGAAACAAGAATGTTATCAGCTTTCCCTTCGTGTAAGAAGCAATTGCCTACATGCAGCCATGATTCCTTTTTTCACAGATCATTCTGAATTACCATGTCGTGTAAGATTTCATTTCCAGCACACTATACAAGGCGATTGCAGAGTATGCGTAATACAGCAATTTCCCTCCGGCACACAGGGACGTGTGAGATCAATGGTTTTCTTTCATGTGTTTCCTCTTTCAATAAACAATGAATAATTTTGCTTGCCAGGTTTTATGACCTTTTATTGGTTATACAGTTTTATTTACATTCTTGCTTCTGCTAATTACCACATTTCAGCATAATACATTCTGCTGAAATTGAAGTCTGAATAATGAAATTCATATATAGAAAGGTATTGACTGCCTCCCAGTGAAAATACAAAGAATATGAACAGAAATTTACAAAAACAAAAACAAAAACAAAGCTGGGATTTATACGTGAACTAGCTGTTTTTGTCCTGCAATGGAAAAAATGAAAACAATGATAGAAAAGGGCCCACATAAATTTTGTCTAACAAAATTTCACTGGCTTTATTTAAACTATGTTAATTCTGCATTGATAACATGAACTGTTGAACTCTGACAACCATGAACATAGGAGACAAAAATTATAAAAATGAGAGAATAATGTGTAAGTAAACATTTTCCCAGTGTATTTACCTGTAGGGATGATTACAGCAGTAGCCTCAGTATACTTACAACTTATAACATAACTTATAATATTGACACTTTTCCTAAATATTTGGAACTACCTGATGCATCATTCTTGCAGAGATAGAAAACACATTCGGAATTCTGGCACTTACGTGAGCTTCATTCGGAGGATATGCACTCTCTATTCTTTCCATTAATACCCCCCAACACACACACACACACACATACCCTCAAATTGATCTTAGTGGACCACTTTGAATGCATGCATTTTTAAGAAATAGATTGAATGGAGTTCATATTCATTGAGGCATCTGTAGTATAAAACCTTCAAATAAACATTTAATTTTCTTAGGTATAATTGGGACTCAGAAAATAAGCTGAATGAGTCTCAGTAACAAAGTTTCTCTCTGACCTTCTCATATCCTCCTAGGTGTCCCCATTTATTTTCTGAAATTGAAATAGAAACTGACATTCTTTCGCTAGGTAAGATTGTTCAAACCTGACCTTTTTTTTTTTTTTTCTCAAATCCAACCCTAAGATCTAAAAGCATCACTGTAACTTTTCTCTTATAATTCTGTGTTAGAAGTGGCCATGAAGAAACTCTCGGACTTAGCTCGTTTGATTTTCGCTCACAAGAAACATATTCCAGAAACTTCCTGCCTCTCACTTAGGAGCAGGAAAGCCTACAAGGGAGGGGCCAAGAAGAACAAGTGTTGCTGGTTTTCCCCCGTGCATGTGTTTCTATTTAATCATATTTCTGACCAATCACATTCACATGTGGTCGTTGGTTCCCCTTCTCATCAAATAAAAAGTCAAAAATGGCTGCTTGACCGAGATTGTTGGATCTTCAACCTGAATAGTCCCATGTCATGTACAACTATGATCAAATAAATGTGTTATGCTTTTGTTATTAATCAATGTTTTGGAGTAGAAGTGTTGGCCATTAATAATTAATGCACAGGAAGAAAATCGTCCTTTTCTCTGCCACTATAATATCTTGAAGCACATCACAAAAAAGAATGGCTCTTTCTGTATCATGATACAAAATGATGTTGCTGCTCATTATATCATTGTTTATTTTGAATAAAACACCGGTAGACCCTGCCTACTCATCCATGCTGTTTATTTGAAAATAAAAAGAATAATGAGGATCATAGATAAATATTTCTGTATTTCAATGTAAGAATAAAATGAGTAAGTGTTAAAAACAGAACTACCTATGACCTTGATAAGCAGAAACAAAAGTGGGTTTGGATTTGTTCTTGAATCCACATAATAAATATGGGAAATTGTTTATGATATATCAGCTGATATGACCGGGCAGCAGAAAAATCATTACTTTTATTTCTAAATCCAGTTTAAGGTTTTTTTTTTTTTTTTTTGTAATAGCTTTAGCTATGCGATTGGCTATTCTGCTGGAGAGTTTCCCACGTGCTTTGTATCTGGTTCAGCCTGCTTCCCACATCTTTGACAAAGAGTAGGACCAGCGTTCACAGACACACCTTCTGTGTTCAGGTTTGAGTTTTCCTCATGCCCTAGAAAGTAACATAATTGAGCCAGGTTCATGTCATTCTGTCCAAACATTCAAGGGAATGATGAAGAGAAAATTGCAGAGGGAAGTTGTAGAACAGAGCTGCCTCCCTACCTTGCTCTGTAAACTGACCTCAGCTGCTTCCTGTAGAAAATGTAAGCTTCCAGTTGGATCAATGAATACAATGTTTGTTTCTGGCTGTATCTCGGCAGTTCAGTTTCTGCCACAATATAATTCCTATCACACGTGATAAAAACCTGTCCAGAGACACTGTGATAGATGACACAAGATGGAAATAGACTGGGAAATGAATGATGGATAATCTTTCATTATAAAGAGAAGGCGAGGATGGGGTGTAAATGAGGTGTATGTTGCTTTAATATTGAACCCCCATTGAAAGGGGGCATTGGAGAACTAGCGAAGCCTTGCTCTGGGAAAGCCAAAGCTGATGAGATCAGGGCTTCACATTTAAACTTGTAACTACATAAACCTTTGGCTTGATATTCATATGAAAACACCTGCTGAGCAATCAGGACTCTACGGCAGAAAATTCAAGGGAGAGTCTAGATGAGAATCATAGTTAATGGATTTATTAGGGTAAAGAAAGATGGAAATTTGAAGGAGGAACAGTTTTTTGATCAGCTATCTGTAAAAATAAATTGTTAGCCATCTTTCATGAATATCACCAACAATTTTAGATAAGAATTTAAGATCCTATTTGTAAGCCATTGGCACTGCGTGGGAGGGTACTGAGCTGTGATTGTGGAAACAGTGCTGGCACTGGTCAGGCAACCTGAAAATTTGTTTCATGTCACAGATTGTCTAATGGCATAGAAGGAGTCATTTGTCTGATCTTAGCTCTGAATCCTAGTGTGTAAAGTGCCAGGAGACAATGCATATTTAATATGGTGATGAAGCACTCAGCTGTTTATTTTTCTTTACATGAGAAAGTTTTCATCATTTCTGAAGAAAACTTATGGAAGCCAACACTTCTAGGGACACTGAACCCAGAGGAAAACATAGTGACTTTTATTAATAGCATATGAATAAATGTTCCTTAGTGTCTTGGATATCAAGCCATTCTACAATTTAGGTACTGATTAATGAAAGAGAGTCCATTAAACAGATGGCACAGATGAAGAAATTAAGCATACATGTGGTGACAAAATATAATTATAGTAATTTGTTAGTATTAGGAGAGAGGAAGGCTTGTAAAACATAGGTGATGCTTTAGTATGTGGTGGTTTGAAAGTTATGAAAGCTATGAAATTCAGATAATATTTTATTCCAAAGGGCCAACAAACGGCAAGTCATGTGGCCACCATACCTCCAATAATGTACTGCCTGTTCTTAGGCAAAGCCCTGAATTTTTTCAGGGAATATTCTGTCTTACTGTTTTATTAAGTACCGTAGTGAACTAGATATCTACTTTGTAGTAGAACATATTAGGTGTTCATTGAACAGAATGATGCATACATGAGCAAGTGCTTTGTAAGCACGTTTCATATTCAAGTGAACACTTTAATTCAAAACTATCAAATTACTTAAGAATATTGCATTATTTGTAAAGATTCTGATACATCTGTTACTATGCTTTTAAAAGTAAATTGACAAACAAAAACACATATTCTAAAAGAAAAAATAAGTGATAGCGTGATTCAATAGGTTTAAAAAGAAAACTCATAGTTTGTATCCCAATAGAGGTTAATAAAATATTTTTGATTCAAGTTAGAAAGCAGTTTTACAATATATAAATTATAAGTAGTTTAATTTTAACTAATTAGTTTAAAACAAACTAACTACCTGAGTAAGATGTTACTTTAAGAACTTCAAAATTATCAGTTCATTTAATATTTCTCTTTTTTTTTAAGATTTATGTATTTTTATTGGAAAGTCAGATAGACAGAGAGAAAGATGTTCTGCCCGATGATTCACTCCCCAAGTGGCTGAAACGGCCAGTGGTCACTGATCTGAAGCCAGGAGCCAGGAACCTCCTCCAGGTCTCCCACACGGTTCAGGGTTCCAAAGCTCGTGCTGTCCTCAACTGCTTTCCCTGGCTACAATCAGGGAGCTGGATGGGAAGTAGAGCTGCCGGGATTAGAACCAGCATCCATATTCGATCCCGGTGCTTTCAGGGCGAGGACTTCAGCTGCTAGGCCACACCACCGGGCCCTCATTTAATATTTCTAATAAACTCATGCCAAATTCATGTAAAAATTAAATCATTCAATGAGTTTAGAGGCTATCAAGGGCCAAACTGCCTTCCATTTACTAAAAACTATGGAGATTGTTTTAGCCACTAACATGTTCCAAATTTAGTGCATATTCTTGTATCTTAAAATTTAACCTAACTACTCTTTATTCCATTATTGTCGTCCATAACTCAGCCACCGAATATAGTAGCAGAGATGTAACCTCAAAATCTGTTTCTCACGTCTGCTCCAGTTGGCTGCCTGACTTAAGTGGTTTCCTATTACCTGCAGAGGAGAGATAATAAGCTCTGAAGCCAGTTGTTTTCCACCCTCTTTTCTTCACTTCTGCAACCCCTCACGTGAGTCACAGACTTGAGAGCCACTCAGTCTGGATTTCAATCCCAGTTCTGATGATTGTGGAAAATTACTTTTCTCTCAGAGATGTGTTATCTTCATCTACCAAATAGTAGCAGGAATGCTAACCTGGAAAGGTGAGGATGAGGAGTCGTGGAAAGCCCCCACAGGAATGACTAACATCCAATATCCTGCCCTTCCGTATACCCACAATGCCCCAATGCACTTTAATAACAGAGTTAAACTTGGAACTACTACCAAAGGACTATCCCATTGTGACAATATGGGGGGGGGAGGCGTGAAAGGTGAAGACAGGGAGGGAGATATCCCTGTATCTACAAAATTGTATCATGAATAAAGAATAAAAAAAAGAACCAATATTTAGCAAACACAATGTTTTACTATATTGTATATCATTGCTATACTTTTGCAGCTTCACAAATGCAGACAATTCTGACTTTTCTGGGATTCATTACATAAATTTCTTAGGTTAAAAGACAAAAGTAAGAAAATAGCTCTACACATGCCGTTTTCATTCCTTGACAACCTTACTTGCATTGCAACACTTTTCCTTTCGTGTTTGCTGGATGTTAGACTTTCTCTTTCCGTTCAAGTATGTACCATATAAAAGTATCTATCACAATATGTTCTAATTTCTCTCATCTTTGTTCTTAGGAAAATGCCTAATTTTCTAATACTGCTTGGTGACAAAATAAGTTTCAATAAACAAATGAATGGCGGAGTAGCTTTTCATCTTTATAAATTACTTTGAAAATGAAGTGATAATTTGGGGTTGTCAAGAGAATATTTAGTTATTATTTTATTGTTGTTTTAATGGTGACATTTATATATGTTTTTGCCAATGAAGAATTATGGAATGTGTCACCCTAGAATAAGTCACAAGGATACTTTGAGTCAAAGGCAATGATAAGAGGCTGATGCAAGAAAAGTTCTCTTCCTTTCTCTTTGGAATAAGACAGACATGAATTCCTAAATACATTCTCCAGGAAATTCAAATTTCGTTCAGCAAGAAGAACCTTAGTGAGAGCTTTATCTTTTCGCATGCAGAACGCCAGAGCTATCTGCGAGACAAACTTACTCACTGGTCCTCTCCCATCGTCAGCCTACCATGTGTTTTCATTCCCGAAATTTATCTCCCCTTGGGGCTGCAGGTCATTTTTGTTTATCTTGCCAGTTCTCAAAAACTCTGCTGTTCTTTGTTGAAGAGGTTAAGTGAGTTTACAATCTTAGCTGCCCCTTCCAGGATGACAGTTCATCAGCACTTCTGCCATACACATATGTATGATACATAAACTTTAATAAACTTGCGTTTGTTTTCATTTGTAACTTTGCCTTTCACTATTGATATCACAACTGAGTGGTAAAAGGAAAAGCATTTCTCCCAGTCCTTAATCAGTGAATGAATCTTTTTACTGAATAGACAAAAGAGGTGATAGCCACAACACTGTTGATAAAACATTCTGTTTTTTGCAGTCCCTTTGCTGTTTTCTCCCATGCATGTAGAAACATGTAAGTATGAAGGATATATACTGACAGTTCAACTAGGGTTTTATATAATTTTTAAACATGTATTATTATATTTAAATGTATTGTTTTCCATGATATAGTTTTGTAACTATGCAGATTTTCCCTTTTCTCTCCTAAATTTATCCCTTCTCATTTTCTCCTCTCACCATTTTCCCCAACCCTTACCCCATCATGTTAGACAGTGTAGTCCTTCAGTAATGTACACAAGGCTAACATTCTGCTATTTAAATACCTCACGGTATTGTAGATAGTGAAAATTCACGCTACTGGTTTGAGGTTTCATGATACTAGAAAGTTGAACTCAACTTTCACCACGCCCTCTGGTTGCCACCTGACCTGACAGGCTTCATAACTTTTCCAAATCGGTAAGTTGAAATAGGAGTGTACAAGTATTCTATTTAAGAGACTTATGAAATAAAACACAGAACATCTCGCTTTAACATACACAGCTCTTTTATCAAGATTTAGCAGTTAAGGAGCAGTATTGATTTGAAATGCTTGCTGAATTTATTGTCCTTGGATACAATAAAAAAAAAAAGAACCTTTTTTTTTTATGAGTATGGGACATTTTAAAACTGCACAAAAATTATGAAGCTATTAGAAATGTAGCCAATGAGAACATGACACAATTGTTAAGTGAGTCATTTTGTAGGGAGCACTGAATTCTATTAAATAGATTTACGTGTAGAATTTGTTAACCTTTACAGGAAAAGAAAATACAATTTCTTAAAAGAAAAACAAAACATATTGAAAGAATGTTAAAATAACAGAAAAACAAAAGAAAGATAAATAAAAGAGAAAAAGTGAACGTAAATAAATATCACCAAAGTGCATCTTTAAGTGACAAAATCACAAGGGACAATGTTTCCGTTAATATAATGAGCACAAGATAAATGAGTTAAAGTACAGCATTTTATGGAGCATCAGTGTGGTTTCATCGAGGGAGGGAGATTTTCTCCTACAAATGTGATGGTGTCACCCTAGAACACACAGAGTGGTCCAGCATGGGAGCTGGCCTGCTGTCCTACCGCCCTCTGCTTTCATCGTAGAAGAGCAAAGACACACGTAATGCCACGAATGTAGATGGACATCGACAACAAATTTCCTTGTAGTGAATGCTGGCAAATGCTATACTTTATCGTTTCCATTCCTTACATCAACCAAATAAAACTATGGAAGTTATAACTGCAAAAGTAGCACTTTGAATATCATTATTTTGTAAAAATATGAATTAATTTAAAGATGTAGCATGGGGAAAAGAAATTATTTTGACTTCGAAAAATGTTTGGTACTAATATCCTTAGATTCTTTTACAGATGTCTAATTAAAAACAAGGGACAATAAATATTAATGCCATGAATCATATTGACATACATTATAAACTATAAAAAGAAAATCCTAGACCTTAAAGTAATCCTAGGCCTTCGAGTAATCCACCTCAGCCAATGCATATTTCTTAGCCAAGATCAATATCTATAAGTGTATGTAAATTTAAAAATAACTCAGATTTAATTTCTGTGGGTCAACTTTACTCTTGGAGACATCACTTATAAACTCTTGTAAAGTCATTACAATATAATCTTGAGTCAAAGTTGATGAAAATAAACATTTAAATATGTAATTTTTTTTTTCATGTACTTAAGAGGCAAGGAGAAAGAGAAAGCATGAGATCTCCATTTGGCTGGTGAACTCCACAAATGTCTCCTAAGTTTGGCTTGAGCCACGCTGAGATCTGGAGACAGAAAGCTAATCCAGATCTCCCACATTTATGGCAAAGATCCTAGTACTTGTGCCTTCGCCTAATGCCTGCCAGGGTGCACGCCTGTAAGAAGCTGGATAGGAAAGTAAGCTAGGTATTGAACCCAAGTACTCCCACAGGCAGTGTGGGGCCCAAGCATTGGTTTAAGCCACAATGCAAGATGCCTGCCATTGTTTAGCGATTTGCAACCTGAATTTGAATATGCAACACAAGCATTAAAAGTAGGATAGGATTAATGGGAGGTTCAAATCTATATCCGACATTAATATTTACTCAGCAGTAACAGAGGTGTCAAATATTACAAAATGCACACTGCTTTCCCATTTTAAAATAATGAATTTTTATTCTGTAGACAAGACACTGGCACCATATACACTTTGTAGACTAAAGGTTTCTTCAAGGTAGAGGCACATTGTGTTTTTTTGCCTTTCCAGCAACATTTTTTTCCTTTTCATTCATGATTTTCCCAAGTAACCATTCCCCATATATGAAGCCAAGATACAGTATACATAAATATTTTCCTAAATATAATAATTCTATGTATTTCAGAGGCCGTATTCACACACTAACAGAAGGGTATGACAGCTTTTTAACAAATTAGTTGAACCTTGACATGATCTACTTAAAAGATACATTCAAGCAACCAATCTTGTTTTGGTGCCAAAAAATATGGCTTAAAATTAGTACCTTGTTATTTTTGTATTAATTCCTAACTCCTTTATTAGCTTTGACCTGGACATATTTTTTTTAAATCATGATAATATTATTTGTTATGTTATTTTATTGGAAAATGACTTTAAAAATTATATGGTCTTTGTGATTTTTAATAATTTGATCTTTTCAAGACATCTCTTGCCTATCCTGTGTCATACTTTGAGTTCCAATCAACTCTCAGGTATTAACCCATCCTCTCACTGAATCATCACCACTGTCTAAGATGTATCAGGAACCTGCCCCTTTTCTAAGCACTCAGTGAGACAGCCACCCACTATACTTGTAAGTAATCTCTTCCACTTCATGGCCTTGTGTCTTCTCTGAACTATTGTAGCTGATTTGATCACCCACTGGACAATGATGTGCACAGAAAAAGACAGCAACAGGTATACCTGAGAAGCAAAGAGGGATCAAATGCACAAGGTTATTATGAAAGAGAGGGAGGTCACTGCATAGTCCAACTGCTGATTAAAAATATAGGCATGATTTCCCCAGCCTGACGTTAGCAGCTAAGGGGCCGTGCTTGCAGAGATCTCCCATGCTATTCCCTAACCAGTGCTTACACAAAGTCAAGCACTGCAGTCTTTGGAGGGTTGGTTCAGGCTCCTTCAAGCAGACTTGAGCTTATGTATGTTTACAGTTCAATTCTAAGCTCTTTCATTCAGAGACTTCTGTGCCTGGCAGCCTTGTCCTCATTTCATAGGCCATCCATTGAGACCTGTCTTAGGAAGGGATAAACTAAGAGGAAGCCTTAAAATGCTAAGTGTGTTCTTCACTTTGACACTGTACTTCTTTTTCTTCTTTTTAAAGATTTGTTTATTTTTATTGGAAAGGCAGATATACAGAGAGGAGGAGAGACAGAGAGGAATATCCTCCATCCGATGGTTCACTCTCCAAGTGGCAGCAATGGCTGGAGCTGCACGGATCCGAAGCCAGGAGCCAGGAGCTCTTTCAGGTCTCCCACACGGGTGCAGGGTCCCAAAGCTTTGGGACATCCTTGACTGCTTTCCCAGGCCACAAGCAGGGAGCTGGATGGGAAGCGGGGCCACCGGGATTAGAACCGGTGCCCATATTGGATCCTGGCATGTTCAAGGCGAGGACTTTACCCACTATGCTATTGTGCTGAGCCCTGTACTTATTTTTTCAAACCCTAGCTTTCTTAATACCCCTTTTCTTTCTCCTCACATGTCCTCATGGGTATACAATAGCAGGACTCTATTGTGTGGGACTCCTTCAACATTAAAATGATTTTCAAGTTCAGACTAATCTTATTTTGTGAGTACCAATGTGGAAGGCAGAGTAGAAATGAATCAGTACAATATTTCATTTTGAGATTTTTGCTTTCTAATAACACATTGTATGCAATTTGCTTATAACCTTTTACTCTGGTTTTCTTGCCTCAATGGATTACTCCACAGTACTTGCAGTTAGTCTCCTTGGGACACAGTCAAGAGATGACTGTTGTGTGGTGAGGCAGTATTGCACAGCATGAAGCTTCAGTTCTACCTGCAGCTTCTCAGTAAGGAAGAGGCAGAAACAGAACTCCCTGTGAAGTGTTACCTCGGCTCTGACTGTCGTGAACCATGGGGACCAGTGTGAGCTTCATGAAAAACTTGACACGTAAATCCTTCCACGTGCATGCAAAACTTTGAAAATTGAAGGTGGGACTTTAGGAATAATTGATTAAAATACTTTTCCTTCGCTATGTCTAGTCCAAGAGATGTCATCTGTATAATAATCTCCCCAGGGAGTTCTTTGATGAGTGAATCATTTTAAGCTCTGGTTTTACCATTCTTCTACAGGAGAAATGAGATGGTAAATTAGAGGGAATAGTACCGTGGTTATGTTTTCATAGAAAATTATTGGATCTCATATAATATAATTTACTAACCTAAACACAAAAGTAATATTCCCTGGGCAGAAGAAGGAAGGAGCAACAATGATATACATTTTGAATAGAGCACTGAATGCATCACACCACAGGATTTTAATGCAGGCTTGGGGTAAGTTTGCAACAGATAAGGTTATTCAAGTAAATAGGTGAATGTCCTCTTGGAGAACATCTGCTCAGCCCCACAGCAGCAATCCAAACACATGCCGATCAACATCCAGGGTAGCACTTTAGACCTGAGGTTGTGTTTTGGATGCCACACATGTGGTACTTTTGAAACTCTACCTGCTGAAGTCACTAGGGACTGGACAGTCGGTAGTTGGATTGGGGAATAATTAGCACCTCAACATGGGCAGTAGAGCGCAATGTGAAGTTACATATTATAAAAACAACAAAGATAGCATAATATAAGCTCCCCTATATGTAATATATTTATTATGAAAATACTATAGAAAGAATAAGAATTTAAATTTAGTCAAGTTTTAAAATCACACTGCTAAAAATTTATAAAACATGGGCCCGATGTGTTGGCCTGGAGGCTAAAGTCCATACCTTGTATGTGCCAGGATCCCATATGACACTGATTCTAATCCTGGCTGCCCCGCTTCCCATCCAGCTCCCTGATTGTGGCCTGGGAAAGCAGTCCAGCACCACCCAACACCTTGGGACCATGCCATTAGTGGGAGACTTGGGAGAAACTCTAGGTTCCTTGCTTCAGATTGGCTCAACTCCAGCTGTTGTGCCCACTTGGGTAGCGAACCATCAGATGGAGGATCTTCATCTCGGTCTCTCCTCCTCTCAGTATATCTGACTTTCAAAGAAAAATAAATACATATTTAAAGAAACTTTTAAAACAGAAGTTTGACCTGATACAACAAAAACTCTAGATGCAGGAATATACTAATGCAATATATTAGCATTATGCGAACTATCATGAAGGTCATGATTTGTAATTTGACTGATTGTTGCTGGAATTAACATATCCACTTGTGAAATGAATTCAATTATTTCAAAATAATTTCCCTCTCAAAGGTCAAATAGTCAGGGTCCTCAACATTAGTCGTGTCATCAAAATTCCCAAGTCTAGTTCATGATGATCATTTCCGATAAGAAGCTGCGAGAACATGTAACTGGGATTTTTAAAAGGAAATAAAGTAGAAATAGTAAGAAAGAAATATAAATATTTTGGAAGACAAGGTGTGGGATAGCATTGAAAGAATTACTTCTGCATTAACTATGAATGTTAAGATGAAAAAATACTGTAAACAGAAAAATGCAAGATTATAGTAAATTACAAAACACTGCTTGATTTTCATAGCTGTTTACATTTCCCTTTATTATTACTTAAATTTCAAAAGCACACATGCCAGACTGCATTTGAGGGCCAGGAACTTAATTCAGGTTTTCAACTACTTGAATCCTCACCTGCTGATGGCAGGGTGCTCATCAGCAGGACGCCAGGAGCGGGAAGCCAGAGTGAGGGGACTCACACAGGCACTGTGGTGGGAGACATGAGCGAATGCCCAATTCAGAGTCTTAATGGCTAGACCAAACACCTGCTTTAGACACGGACTTTTAAGACAGAGGGACATAATAGAAAATAAATAAATAAATAAATAAGAAAACTGCAACGTAATGAAATCAGGTTATCTTCTAAAGCAAGATGAAAAAGAACAAAGAGAAACACATAGGACATAAAAGAGGTGAAAGGTGGACAGGGAGATCTTTCCTTCACAGGATAGCCAGCCAAAAGTGCCACAAAGGGCAGAGCTGAGGTGATCAGAAGCCTCAAGATCCTTCTCGGTCTATAATGTTGATGCACGGGCCATCCTTTGTGGCTTTCCCAGGCCAGATCAGGGAGCTGGGTCATTGGGATGTAAGCAGGGCAGCCTGGATTCATGCAGGCACCCATACAGGGTGCTAGCATTGCAGGAGGAAGCATAGCCTAGCATGCCACAGCATCCGTCCCACATTCATCATTTTCTGCCTTGTCAATTGTACATGGTCTTGTATAATAACTGTCATTTAGAGCTAAAATACAGTATCGGGTGTATATGCTTTAGTGTTTCCAGCTGCAATTTGCACATAATCATTTTCCACACTGCTCACTTCTCTCTTTCCCTCTTCAGTGTCGCATACTCTCTTCCAAATAATTTACTTTTTCAGAAATAAGAATTCAAAACTCTCTCAGAGTAATGATATAAATACAAGTGAGTACAGGCACAGATGAGTCCTGTTTTCGAAGACTTGCTCAAGCGTATAATCTTGGTGTCAATTTTAAGCTGATTCTTTTTCTCAGCAAGGATTAATGAGGACTGATGGCATACCCACAATTCAACCAGTCTTTGTACTTATGGTATAAATGATTCCTGAGATTGTATAATGAGAAACTGACTATATGTCTTCAAGATCATATTTCAAATTTACTACCCATAGCTCCTAGGACTATTTCATTTTATTTGACCTAGGACAGCTTATTTGAATTTACAATCTAAAGCATGTATGACGATTTCACTGCATGAACTCATTACATATAAAATAATGTCTTTTGGTATTACTGTGCCTGCATTACTGCAACTGAAAAGCTGTCAGGACAGCTTGTATCACATGAGCTTCTATTTAGCATTCACGCAGAACCACATGTACATCATGAAGATAACAATTAGTACAAATCTGGCAAACATTAAATCCTTAACCTTTTTTCATGAAAAGGTATAAAACTGATTTCTCATTGACGATGCAAAGCAACAGAAATCTTGGTATATGTTGCCCTCTAGTGGATGTTTAAAGACATGCAGTTGAATTGCATTTAAATACCTACCACACAATATAAAGTTATACAAATATTTTAAACTAACTTTTTACTTCAAATATGGCACCAATTATAAAACACCTACTCATTAGTTATCAATGTGGTATTTTTAAAAATAACTATCTACACAAAAACAGAATGTCTTAGCCTTTATAAATCTAAAGATGTGTTTCATTATCAAACAAGTAGAAATAAAGAATACCGGCACAGAATTTCATTTTCTTTGGACACTTATAAAAAAAATTGTATCCAGCGTCACTCAATAAGATTATGATCAAATATTCACCCTTTCAACCTTTCAGCTTGTTCCTGGAAAGCAAAAATGGTTGAGAATTTGGCTTAGCTACTGAGCAGACAGAACAATGACACTCAACATCCGAGTGCTTGGCCGGCATCCTGGCCCTGCTCTGGTTTGCAGGACCCCCACTGCTCCATACCCACAGGGGCAGTGACGGCTCACCGGCCGGTTCTCTGCACCTGGGCTGAGGTCCTGGCTCACTGCCTCAGGCCTGGCTGAACACCACAGGCATTGGGGAAGTAAATCATGAGGCGGGGTCTCTCTTTCTTTGCTTATAAACAACTGGTGGTCATAGAAGCATAAGATAAATTGTTTTGAGAAATAGTCTGTGTTATTGTTTTATTTGCCTCACAAGGGAAGTATTTGGTTGTTATCTATATTAGCCTGGTTTAGTTTATACATCAATGCATATTGATACAGATTTTCTGACTTGGGCTGGCAGAATGGCTCAATTGGATAATTGTCTACCTGTGAGCACCAGAATCCCATTGGGGCATCACTTTGCATCCCAGCCACTTCACTTCCCATCCAGCTCCCTGCTTCTGACCTAGGAAAGCAGTAGAGGGTGACCTAAAGCCTTGGGACCCTGAACCTCCATAGAAAACCTAAGAGAAGCTCCTGACTGTTGGATTTAGATGGGCTCAGCTCTGGCGGTTGTGGTCAGTTAGGGGGTGAACCAACAGATGGAAGATCTTTGTCTTTCCTTCTCTTTGTAAATCTGCCTTCTGCCTTCCTGTAAAACAAATTTTTAAAAAAGATTTTTCTGGGGCCCAGTGCGGTGGCCTAGCTGCTACAGTCCTCACCTTGCTCATGTCATATGGGCACCAGTTCTAATCCCGGCAGCCTCGTTTCCCATCCAACTCCCTGCCTGTGGCCTGGGAAAACAGTCGAGGATGGGCGACTGGGAAGAGTCTCTAGGCTCCTGGCTTTGGTCTAGCGCAGCTCTGGCCCTTGTGGCTGCTTGGGGAGTGAATCAGCAAATGGAAGACCTTCCTCTCCACCTCTTCTCTTCTCTGTATATATGAATTTCCAATAAAAATAAATAAGTGTTAAAAAAAATAAATTTTCTGTTTGACAGCTAGCACAGAACAGGTGAATATATTGAACAAAATATCACCCACGTATTTTAGTCGTTTAAATTATGTTAACATAATCTGTTTTATCAAATTTTTGATTTCCAGAAAAACTATTCTTATCATAATCAACACTTCATTGGAATCTATACAAGAATGTGATTTTGTTGATGTACTCGTGCTGGTTGAAGAGTTTTAAAATTTGATACCTGAACTCATTATAGACGAAACTTTCGTTATAGTTGCACTTTTGTCATGAAAAACAGAACAGTTGTTTAATCAATTAGATGCCTTGCCTATCCATCAACAAATGCTCCTATTGTAAAACTCAGCTTTTAGAGCAGTTCAAGGTGGTGAAGATTTAACTCTATCAAGAACATTGGAACCAATCAAAGCAGCTCTGCTTATATAATATGATAAATAATTACAGCTTCACAGAAATCTAAAGTGAGTTAAAGCAATACATATTTCAAGACTTAAGCATTTTAATAAGGGGGCCCTGGCAACAGGAAGGTGCTTTGATGCGAAAAGTCTAGTGAAGTATCTTTTATCTATTCAGAATATAATACAAACATCTCTCTTCATCCTAAAAGTTAAGTCTGTCACCACCTCCCATCATCACGTGGACCTAAAATGGTGATGTGCTTCTTTATGACTAAGCTTTGCAAAGCTGCACCTCTAAAACAGGGTCTATGAAAATAGCATGTCTTATCACCCATTTTTTTCTGAATAAATTAGCATTAGACACATTGTCACACTCATTTGTGTGTGTATCTGTGTATGTACCACCTGTGACCCCCATTATTTTTAAAATGATGGAGTTGAGAGGTTGTGACAGGATTCTATGCTTTGTAAACCAAATCAGTCAACACCAAAACTTGCCAACATACACTCCAAGAATTTCTGGTGAATCAGTCCATGAAACTCCACATTTCCTTGACCTGGAAGAGTTTTAGTCACGCTGCCTTTCATCAGAGCAGAGCAGAAAGAGCGGGTCTGAGTCTTGACAGCTTCTAGGGCGATATATTACGGAGCGCAAATCTGACAGCGTGACAATCAAGAACAGTAATAGTCATGATACGGGGAAGTGAGTTGCTACGGCAATTTGCCCTCTGGTAAGGCAAAGCACATTCCTTAAGCCAAAAGGCAAAAAGTGCGATCAATGATGCTTTCTTCATCAAGTCAGGAGTTTTAGAATAAATCAAGGTGGAATACATCAAACAAAGTCATTTAAAAAGGTTACTTTTTAACCTACATGCAGTATATTCTACTTCATATTATTTTCAAAATAGTAGGGGAAGAAATATAGCCCCATTGTAAGTGCTATAAAAAGTTTTTAGGTAAAATTAATATTGAAATAACAGCTACTTTTCTCCCTGGCTTTTCGCTGGCTTTTCGCAACGTTCGTATTTCCAAAGCTCTGTGACTTTCACTTATAGGGTTAATACTAGTTTTGATTATATTTAATAATATCTTTTTATTTGCATGTAGGAAATGTACAGCTCTTTTCATGTAGGAAGCAATATATTGAATTGTAAAAGATGAGGCTGGACACGACTATTTGCATCTTATTCTTGATTAGAAGAGGCATCGGTCTAGAGTCGGCACAGGCCTCCGGCTGCTGTGCAGGGATGGGCTGTCCTCGACTGCTTTCCTGGGCTACAAGCAGGGAGCTGGATGGGAAGTGGAGCTGCCGGGATTAGAACTGGCGCCCATATGGGATCCTGGTGCATCCAAGGTGTGACTTTAGCCACTAGGCCACGCCACCGGGCCCTTGTATCACTTTTTTTGCTAGAACAAGGTGTTAGAGTACTGTAATGGGTTATACATCTCATTTTCAATTCCATAGGGAACTATATGGATGCTAAGAATGCTTCCCCAGAAACACTTCTTGAATATTCAACCCAAAGTAATTATGTCCTTAGTTACAGTAATGTAATATAATATATAATTAATCATTGAGGTGGAATTCGAATTTGTTGGCTAAATATCAGATTTAATTAAAGAACTTACCTCTTCTACAGAGGCTTTCTAACTTATCAAATTACTTTATCTTCTTTAACTTTTAATTGACTTTCTGGTTCTGTTTAGATGTGTTAGTGATTTCGTTAAGGACAAGATTAAGAGAAGGATTAAAGGATTGCTTCTCAGCCTTTTGGCTAAGTGTAGAAAGATTAAAGGAAACAGAAGAGTAGCACGAAGGAGAGAGAAAGAAAGAGATTCAACTCTTGCTAACATCAAGTGACAGCCAGTGATTTGAAAAAGATATGGCTTAGGTCAAGTACAAGTATAATATTGATTGTACAACTCTCAAGGTTCAGGAAAGCAAGCTATATTTTTCCCCAGAGTCCAGTACTCAGTGTGAGGTTTATCCTACTTTAGGGATCATGCTGAGAAAGAAAAAGACAGGGATCTTCACCTTCGATTCTGATAACTGATAGTTTGGAGAGAAAACAAAAAGCTCTCATGGCCAGCTAATAACAATGTGAGGTTGTTATAACAGTGAGAACCTCTCTGCTAGAGAATAGCTATAAGAAGAGCAGGAAATGCAAATATTCTGTCTTCTATAATTATCTCCTTACTATAATTGGTAATATAGGTAGACAGATAATGCAAGATGAATGTGGAAAGTAATCAATAGAATGGTAGGGTTTCTGAACGAGGTTATTTACATGTGTTATGTTCAGATTCAGTTTCCTGGAAGAGGTAGTATTTGAGAAACATCTTGAAGGTGTCACAGGTAGGTTAAGGGCAGCAGAGAGAATTGTAGGCTCTGAGAGCGGTGCTTACAGGTGCACAGAGTGGGGGGAAATATCAATATCAGGGATATTTAGAGGGACTAGAAACGGATCAAGATGACCAAAACACAGAGTAATAGGAGAACTAGTAATCTACCAAAACTTTATGAATTGTGAAAGAAGCACCGAGTTGTATTTTACAGTCAATGATGAGTCCTATTCTATGCAAAGTTCATGCTTCTCTGGGTAGGCTTTAGCTTCTAAATTTAAGATGCATTGTATTTTTCCTTTACACGTTTAAAGGGAACTCACATTTATTGAATAATTTATTCTTCCACGCTTGCAAAATAATTACACGTGAAGTGATTGGGTGATATCTTGCTAGAATCCTTTATATTCTGAAATTTTCTACAGATTGAAGTTGTTACTAGTGATTGACCCTAGAAAAGGCAAGGAACCAAACATACCACAGAGTACTTCTATTTTCCTAAATGCAACATCTTTCATCATCACAATTGTAATTATCATTATCATGACAGAATGATATATCCTGAAACAAGGAACTGCATCACATTGGAGGAAGAGGAACAAAATACAGATTGAGAACCTACCAGGAAAAGCTGGTACTTCACATTCAAAGATAAACATCCAAAAATACATCACACCATCAAAACAAAATATATAAGGCAGAACTGTAACCCAAGCCTTTTAAAGCTTTTCTTAGAAAAAGATTCATGTTTTCCACTAATAATGCAAAGCACAGATCTCTTTGGTTACTTCGCCCACTATGTACAAAAAGACAAAAAGAAGTCATGATTTAAAGAGACAGGAAGCTGCTTGTTTGTTTCAAGGTCTATGAATCAACCCTAACCTGACCTTCACATGGAATATTTAATATCTCTCAGAGAACTTGAGCTTTGAACATCAAAACCTCATTTCAAATTACTGATCTGTGAAATTTTAGGAGACATAAGAAAATTCCATGAAAGATAAATAACCAGAGGAAAGATCAGCAAACAAACCAACGGTATATTTAGTGGATGAGAGGGAAATCAGTGTTAAGAAAGGTAATCCATGAAAATCCATCTATATTTTATAAGAAACTGTGAAACAATGTAACATAATGCTATATACTCCAGTGCTGAAAAAATGCATCAAGTGAAATGACTGAAGCAATAATACATGATATTTTTATATGTATTTTAATATGTTTTCACAGGAAAACTAATGCTTGAAATATTAAAAACATGTAATCTTCAGGCCTGAATAGACATTAGTGAAGGATAAAAACATTACCCTACAGCGATTACTCGGGAATTACACTATACCTACAGTTGCAGGAAAAGCAATTCAGTTATTGCTCACAGGCAAGGTTCTCTTCTTAGTCTCCCTCCCCACAGTAAATTCGTAAGACTTGCTATATGACTAAGAAGTAAGTCAATGGATAGTAACATTTTTATAGTGTGATTAAGTCACTTTGGCCCTACATAGGACAAAGAGAATGTTGCCTTGTCAGAGCCAGCATTTACATTAAAGAAAATCAAACCAACTAACCTGAATTAATCATTGGTAAGGAAGAAAAATCTCATTTTTCAGTTATATAGATAATTTGTGGATTTAATGATTTGCCAATTTCAATAGAGTCATGCTTTTTAAACATCAATGATTTTTAAATCAATCTATTTTAAGCAAATTAAGAAACCAGATTTGAATATCTTTAGGTTGTAAAAGGGTCACAGAGAAGCAAGGATATTTTCACTGATGTATTTCTGGAGCTTTAGCTAATGGTAATTTGGGTAGAATACAGTATTAGATGCAAGGCTCACTAAGAACTACCTTTCATTGTCATCCCAAATATAAAACCCTATGATATAGAAAATGATTTGTTCCCTGGACTATTATCATTATTTCCCATTTCTTACTTTCATGCTCAATACACTTGTTTCTTCTTTGTGTAGGGCTATGGCCATTAGGGAGCTAGATGTGAAGGACATAGAATGAAGTAAGCTATTTAGAAGGGATCAGGCTTTAAAAAGGTTAAGGTTGAAAACTGAATTCACAGTGAAGATCTGTTTCCTTGTTTGGGGAACAGGGAATGAGAATAGAGTTTAAAGCTTTTATCTGTAGCCTTCATTTCGAAGGACACGTTGCACTCTGAGGTTAAGATGAAATGCCTGCAGAAGCTGGACAGAGTTCCACTGTCATCTGGTAGCAGGGATTATGTTCTGTGCTTTTTAGAGATGCCCCTTGGAGAATTTAGTGAAAGGAAAGAATAAGGGGGTTCAGAAACCTCATGGAACAAAGGAATCCAAAGAAAATGTACATATTGGTTGTGTATTTGAAGTCCCTTTGTGTTAAAACTTTGACAGCAAATTGTTGGACATGACCAACCTGTTGGAAATTTTGTTTAGTCTGTTTTACGTGTTGCTTTCTTTTCTTTTAAAATTTCATGTCCTTTGGCTGGACATACCACTTTGCTGGATTCTACAGCATTCTGTTATCTATATTGCTCTTTCTTTTTTAAAAAAAAGATTTATTTATTTTATTGCAAAGTCATATACAGAGAGGAGGTGAGACAGACAGGATGGTCATCTGATGCATCATTCCCCAAGTGAGCACAGACTGGTGCTGCGCCTATCTGAAGCCAGGAGCCAGGAACTTCCTCCAGGTCTCCCATCTGGGTGCAGAATCCCAAGAATTTGGGCAGTCCTTTACTGCTTTCCCAGGATTCAAGCAGGGAGCTGGATGGCTTTTGAAGTGGGGCTTTTGGGATTAGAACCGGTGCCCATATGGGTTCCTGGCGTGTTTAAGGCAAGGATTTTAGTAGATAGACAACCGTGCTGGGCCTTATATTGTTCTGTTTTAGTATTTACACAGGGCCTGAAGACATGAGAAATACTAATTTAGCTTCCAGATCACTGAACAAAGTCTACAATAGAAAGTATTAATGTGGGAAGGACCATTATTATGAATAATCTTAGCTTATTAGGATGTGTGTTTGTATGCTGCGTGTGTGTGTCCTTATGAATGTGTGTTTTCTATGCAATGTTGGTAGTCTTTGTTTTAGAGGCACATGAGGCTCAGCAATGGAAATGAGATATGAAAATTGTGATTTTTTTTACATATGCAGTACATTTCAAAATAGACTAAAAAGTGAACATATTTAGGAGCTAATATTGTGCAATAGACTAAGCTGTCATTTGATAAATGGCATGCCTGACAACTCTGCTTCCTGTATAGATTCCTGCTAATGCACTTAGAAATGAAGTGGGAGAGAGACCAAGTACTTGGGTCTTTGCCACCTGTATGGGAGACCTGAATGGAGTCCCTTGGTCCCGAAATTGCCCAGATTTTACATGCATTTGGGGACTGAAAAAAACTATGAAAAATCTTTTAACTTATTCATAACCTTCTAGCGTTCTCTCCCTGTTGCTCTTTCAAACAAATACATCTGATAATGTTCTTTTACAAAAATGAACATTAAAATGTTGTGTTAAGTAGTAAAGGGATTACTCAGTGACAGTTTCATAGATTCAAAAGAAGCAAGTGGTTGAATTTTAATATTTAGCAAGATCCTAAACTTCAGTGCAGTTTATTATTTTCCTTTTAGAGAGATGATTATGTTTAACTCAAGAAATGATTTGCCACAGGATGCTAATCTTTATTGAGTATTTCTGATTGAAAAATGATACATTCTACTAAATTAAAAATCCCCAGATCTTTTGTTTTCTGATTTTCCCTTCCAAGCAGACCCTGGAGCAGAGATGCTTCATGGCTCATGGCAGCACACACACAGTCAAAAAAAGAGGTAGAAAAATAGCCCAAACCAGTCTCATGTTTTATTAAAGCCAACACAGCTTCCTGCTCTGTTGCACAACACGCACCGTGCTCCACCAATGAATTCAACCCGCAGGCTTTCTGAATCTTCGCCAGTGCACTGCCTTGCCTGCACATGGCAGATATAATTGGTAAAATGAATGAAAAATTTCCTATTCTTCCTAGGCAGCATTCCAGATAGGAGATAAGAATAGCTTGAATAGCTGAGCTGGCATGTGAAAGGGGGCTCTGCTTTTTCACAGAACACTTATTATGAAGATGCAAATTTCCTCTTCATCAGCAAGGGTGCTTTCCACTTGACAGTGGACAGTCCTGTAACTACTAACAATTTCTTGTCCTTTGTGTCTTAGTTTTCAGGATGTTCTTAATTCCGTTTTCAGATGGTCTAGTAACATCTCAAATTTCTCCATAGAAGTAAATTTACAAATATCTGGCAATAATATTATCAGTATTATTTATCTACTTAGATGGTTAGAATTCCATATCCAAACATTTTCTTACTTTGTATGTATTTATTAAAACTTAAGTTGATGGGATTGAATGAGCCAACATTTTAACTTACTAATATTTCATTAAAATAATTATTAAGTTCCCACAGGTTATTCAAATTCATTTGGCAATGTAATAATTTTTAAACATATTTGGTTGGGTTGGTATGTTCATATATGTTCCTTCATAATTTTGTTCTTAATGGAACATTATATTTGCTGATTGACTCATATGATTTTTTTTTACAATGAAAAGAAAATTTATATCCCATACCCCATCTTCAGTTTTCTTCCTCCAAAACTAGATGTTTAGATTTCTCTTAGTACAAATGGTCCATGTGCACAATGGGGGAATAAAAAGTACACAATTCTAAGATACTGTGCTGACTTACGATTTTCCCATCTGTTACCACTGGGTTTGAAACCTGAACAGTGATCATCAGAGTGATAACTAGGTTTACTATTAACATAACTGTGACTAAACCAGTGAATTCCAATAGAAGCACAGAGTGGCCAGCATGATGGCACCTGTGCATTTAGCCTCCACTTGTGGTATAGAATCCCCACTAGCAATGGTGCTTGGAGTTCCAGATACTTCAATTTTGATATATACATCTTACCACAAATGCACTTGGCAAACCAGCAGAAGACAACCCACGTGCTTGGAACCTGGTGCCACATGACACACCAGGATGCATGGTCTACTTTTTGCTGTTGCAACCATTTGAGGGGTAAATCAACAAAAGGCAGTCACCTGCCACCCCAACCCTACTCTCCCTCTCTCCTGTAAGTAAATTAAATAAATCTTAATACAAACAAAAACAAAAAAAAACCACCACTTTTCCAAATATTGTGTACTCTCTTAATATAGTAGAGATTTTAATGTATGAATCTATTTATTTTTTCAGTATTTCTTTCTGTAAGTTACTTGTTTTTATGCTTTAAAAACTTTTAAAACATTTTTTTGAGTGAGAAATACACAATATTTTTAGAAAAAGTTACACAGGTGAAAGTGTTTTTCTCCCATCTTTCTCCCAAACGCAATGTCTGCACAATCTATTATCGTCCTCATACTTAGTGGATTTGATCCTTCCGCAGTCTCTCCATCTATACACAAGATATTAGCTAATATATATACATCATTGTCTAATTTGTAGTAACACTTATTACGTTCTAGTTACCTCTCTATAATAGTAATCGGCTTAATTATTCACTATTTTAAATTCATTAGGAATGATACAAACCACTGCTTCTTGATGAATATGTCAGTTCAACACTTATACAAAAATAGTTTGCAATACAACAACAAGTATAAGCTGATCTCTAGGAAAATTGGTTTTTAAAATTAATGAAACAAGTTATTTTTCTGAAAGGTAGAGAGGTGTGGGAGAGGGAGATGAGACAATCTCCCAACTGCTGGTTCGTTCCTTAGATGATGCAACACAAGGAGCTTGACAAACTTGAGCTGGAACTTAATATGAGTTTCCTACGCAAGTAGCAGAGACCCAAGTGGTTGGGACCTCAATTGTTTTCTTCTAGAGTATGCATGTTTAGGGAACTGGAATTCGAAGTGAGCTGGGGCACAAAACCTGGCCCCCTGAAATAAGATGTAAGCTTCCCCATGAGTCACTCAGGAAATGGATGCATTTCTACAAGTGAAAATGTTTGATATAATTTGCATTCCATTTAAAAATGCATTGGAAAGTCAGATTTACAGAGAGGAGGAGAGACTAAGATATTCTGTCCACTGATTCACTCCCCTAATGGCCGCAATGAGCACAGCTGAACTGATCTGAAGCCAGGAGCCAGGAACTTTTTCCAGTTCTCCTACATGGGTACAGGATCTCAGGGCTTTGGGCCGTCCTTGACTGCTTTCCCAGGCTACAAGCAGGGAGCTGGATGGGAAGCGGTGCAGCTTGGACACAAACTGGCCGATGTGGGATCATGCAAGGTGAGGATTTTAGCCACTAGGCTACCATGCCTGGTCTCCAGACAGTACGATTTTAACGCAAATTTTTCATTTTATCTAAAAACATGCTTAGGCTTTTTTTTTAGTTTAAAAGTATTTCTCCATCTCCAGTTTCCTCTCTATCAAACACTTCTTCACTGGCTTACACTTTGTGTCTATTACTATAGCTAGTACCCCTAACACAGCATAGATATATCCGTGTGAAGGTTAGGTAGCTTAGTACATTCTGTCCCTAATTCATTCTGTCATTCTGGAACATGTGATGTTTATCACTACATGTTCTTTCCTGCAGTTTTCTTACCATTTTATTAAAAAAATAATTCAAAAACAGAAATCAAAGCACCTTTTCTGTTTGCTGTACACTTTCATTGCTCTCATCATCTAATGAGTTCCCTTTCATCTTACTGACCTTGATGTATTTAAAAGCCAAAATATTTTTCTTTAGTCCTTTGATTACATTAATATTCTTTCTGATCCATCTCTTTTATTCCTATAACTTTCAAATAATTTTTGTACCTGTTTACATCCTGCTTAGGGGATTTGTTCCGAGTCAATAAAAGGAGAGGGAGAGAGAATAAACACTTTCTTCAGGATCCTATTATGCACTTGCTATGAAAGAAAAGCTGCTGGTAATTGGTACACTGAAGTCTTACTTCGTTTGTGTCAGGGACTAATGGAATAGTTGCAGACATTTGCTATCTCTAAGACAAACCATTACAAAATCGTATTAACACCAATTGTTAAAGAATTGATGAAGAAACAGCGAATGAGTGGATATTTGTATTCCACAGAATGGTTGTATAACTCCTTCGGTCTTCAAGAATCACACGGCATTGTTAAATTTTATTTGTTTGTTTTTGTGGTTTAGGTTCTTAGACGGGGTTGGTATGGAGAGCCATCTGGTGGTAAGAGGGTGGAAGAAAATTGGAAGGAAAAGTGAAGTCTGCAACTCTGGAAATGAAACCAACTGGCCTTCTGAGAATGTTCAGGACCTTTAGGATCTGGCTAGATTTTATTGAATGTCTTATTCATTTAATTTACAATCTGGAAGTAAGAACCCATATTTCATAGAACAAATACACTTTAGGAAAGCAAAACAGAATAAGACCAGGAAGGGCTACCGAAGCAGCCCCCAAAGGACATGCTGTTCTTAACTGCATCCTTCCCTCGCCGCTGTTTTCCTTCCTTCAACTCTGAAATGCTTTAAGAGTTACTGTTTCCTAAACGCATAACTTCTCTGTGTATGCCAAAATTGGGTTTAAAATTGCGCATGAAACTACACTTGGTCAGCAGCCCTAAGGGATTGCTTTGAATATTTATGAATAGGGAGGGGAGATTACAATAGAAAACACAGAACCACACAATCTTGCTACTTGTACAGATATGATTAACAATCTTAGAAAGTTTTCTTTCTTTTCTTGAAGTTTTGTTTTATTTTTATTCCAAAGTCAGATATACAGAGAGGAGGAGAGACAGAGAGAAAGATCTTCTGTCCAATGATTCATTCCCCAAGTGAGCACAACGGCCGATGCTGCACTGATCCAGAGCCAGGAGGTTTTCTGGGTCTCCCATGTGGGTACAGGGTCCCAAAGCTTTAGGCCTTCCTTGATTGCCTTCCCAGACTGCAGGCAGGGAGCTGGAAGGGAAGCAGGGCTGCCGGGATTAGAACTGGCACCCATATGGGATCCTGGTGTGTTCAAGGCCATTACTATAGCTGCTAGGACACCGAGCTGGGCCCGACTTTAGAAGATTTTCATCAGCAATTTATTCACCTTCCATGGTTGAATGGTTGTCTCATTATCTGTATCTTTATTATCTGTATCTGTATTTTATTTGTGAGTGGGATGCTTCTCTTCTGAAGCCCTCAGAGTGAGGTGAGCTGTTAGTGACAAAGCAAAAATATCAAGAGACTCCAAAGCAACTTTCAGAGCCCATTGATGATTACCTCCAGAACTGACTTGGGTTTCTCTTCTTCATACTTCACTGCATACAGCATGTGAGTGGCCAAATGATATACACAGGGTGCTTGATTTTTGATGTGACCTGTTGACAGAGACATATCCTGAAGGGTAAGATAATAGGGTATCCTAACAAGGATAAGGTTGAGGGTGAAAGCATTTTTTTAAATAATGAAGTCAGGACAGTAAGTTTAAACTGAAGATTGTCCCGATAAACTTGGATGCTTTATCATCCTGTCATAATTCTCTTAACTGGAAAGGAGGCAGAAAATTGAAATTATGATGGAAAGCATCACGAACTTTGAATAGAAGACTTTGTAGGCTGCATGCACATAGGCAGAAATGCTGAAGGCAGCACAGCAGACAGGTGGAAGACCAGGTCAGCTGTGCCAGAATTTTAGATGTTAACCTTAGCTTGTGAGGCGTTTTTAAAAATGAAGGTCAACAGGGCCCAGTGCGACAGCTCAGTGGCTAAAATCCTTGCCTTACAAGCACCAGGATCCCATACGGATGCCTATTCATGCTCCTGCTGCTTCATCTCCTTTCTTCTTCCCTGCTTGTGGCCTGAGTAGAGGACGGCCTGAGACCTTGGGACCCAACACCCACTTGGGGGACCTGCAGAAGGCTCCTGGCTTCAGATCTGCTCAGCTCCAGCAATTGTGACTGCTAAAGAAATGAACCAGGGTCCAGGTACGTGGCCTAGCAGCTAAAGTCCTCGCATTGAACGCGCAGGGATCCCATATGGGCGCCAGTACTAATCTCGGCAGCTCCACTTCCCGTCCAGCTCCCTGCTTATGGCCTGGGAAAGCAGTCAAGGACGGCCCAAAGCCTTGGGACCCTGCACCCATGTGGGATACCCGGAGGAAGTTTCTAGCTCCTGGCTTCGGATCGGCATACCATCGCCCATTGCACTCACTTGGGGAGTGAATCATCGGTTGGAAGATCTTCCTCTCTGTCTCTCCTCCTCTCTGTATATCTGACTTTCCACTAAATAAATAAATCTTAAAAAAAAATGAACCAGCAGATGGAGGAACTTTCTGTCTCTCCTTTATGTAAATCTGCCTATGGAATAAAAATAAATGAAATAAAACAAACTAAAATGTAGGTCAACTCATAACAAGATAAGGAATTAGGAGTGGTTTGGTTCAGAGGACATCCTGAATCTCAGTAGTTCAGTGACAGACAAGGCAACACTGGAATGCCCCATGTCTCAGTATAGTAATGGGGCCCTGTGTCCTGGGTCCCGACACATCAGTGACAGGAGAGGCTCCATGAGAGAAACAACAGGAATCTAATCTTGATAAGTCAAAAATTACAGATGGCTATTACGTAATAAAACTTTGTTAACCATTAGATTTCCCTTGGAGGAAAATATGAATGATTTATAGATAATTTATAGATAAGGAAGTCTGAAAAGCTGAGATAAAAAATGAAAATATTCAAATCTTGGAAAGTAGCCATCTTAAAAACCAGGAGGTTTATATGGAAGCAACCTGAACATAGATGATGTGTTGATGGATACTGATAACCGTGGCTAACAACCAAGTAAAAGAAGAACAATTACTAGAAAATTGAATTGGAAATTGATCTGTGTTTCTATGGATAACGTTTTAATTCATTGGAACTAACTTTTTTTTTTTGGCTCAAAAGTACTTTAAAAATACTTAAATAGGCTCTGGACATAAGCTATTTTCATGGAATAAAATAAATTTTGTTCTTCGTGGTCCTAGACCATCTTTTTGCCCCCAATCCCAATAGCAAATGTACAGGTGGTAGCTGGTTTCCTTTTGGAAGGCAATACTCTCTCACCACAGCTGCTTCTAAACTGATTGTAGTATATAATGATGCCAGTTTTCAGTTTTTAATGTGTTTCTAGAACAATAAGGTTATTTTTTTCTGTCATTCGCATTGATAAGAAAAATCCAAAGCAGCACTATGTGACCCTATTATATCTGCATACTTATCAAGAAAATGTATTTATATAACTGCAGTGTGTTTGAGGAGTCCTACTTAGGAAACAGGAAATTATTTTCCTGAGGTAGACTTGCTATTGCTGTGATGGTGTTTGTGTTTTAACCACAAGGTGGCAGAATAAGCTCAGAGCTTCATGCCCTTTCCAACATTTAGTTTTAGAAATTCAGAGAGAAAATGCCAGATTAATTGTACTATGTGTTTTGTTAAGCTTCATGAATGTGTAAGACTAGTGATTACATTAAAAAAGTGCTCTGGAGAAGTCAAAATGACTAAAAATCCCCTCCCACTCTCAATACAGATCCCACACAAAGATATTCGAAAGCTGATTTTTAGTGAACATTCGCATTGATTTCGTGCCAACAGTTTCTTCCACAAAGCATTTGCTTTGGAAACACTGCACCCTGATTTGCAAGCTCAGGATCCAGTACAGTAGGATCCTGAAAACAGGGACGGTACCCTGTCTGGTACCACGGAGGCTTGCTTCCTTGAATGTTCTGGGACCCCGGTGCTGAGAAGGTAATGAAATCTTGGTCCTCCTATCAACATGGCATGGTTTCCGGGAACAGAAATACACAATCACATCTCGGCACCAATTCAAGGAACACTGTCAAAGTGTGACAATAGCGTGCGCCATCCATATGGTCAAATAGATGAAGTTGACAACGAAGCATAACAAGGAAGTGCGACAAGTCACCTACAGGCATTCAAAGGAGTTATTTGAGGCATGGAAATACAATCAGTGCACAACTGTCTTGTTATTAGTAAAAGCTAAGTAGTTAACTTTTCCATTTGAATAAGTTGCCGGTGTTTACACAGGTTTCTAGAAGTGCGACCTAACACCTTGGAATGGATTTCAAGGTCCTTGGTTTGGGACTGCTCCTATGCATTGACTGGACGTGACTCACATTGTCTCTGCCACCTCTCCTTGCTTCTACCTTGACAGCACAATAATCATCTCCTTTGAAACCTCAAAGCCATCATTCCTGTTTTCATTGTTTTGATCACTTAATACTATTTGCAGTTGCCAGTCTATATCTACCTAAGAAATTAAAAAAATATATTTCATCATAAATTATGGGATTGCCAGTTTTATACTCATATTCTCTAGAAAGATATTAAAATAGAATATTTTAGCATAACAAAATTAGAATTTCAATAACCTATTTTTGTTTGTTTTACTTATTTTCATCAGAAAGGTAGATTTACAAAGAAAAGGAGACAAGTGGCTGCTGGTTCCATCCTCAAATGGCTGTGAAGGCCAAGCTGAACTGCTCCAGAGCCAGCAGCCAGGAACCTCCTCTTGGTCTCCCATGCTGGTGCAGGGTTCCAAGGCTTTGGGCAATCCCCCACTGTCTTCCCAGGGCACCATCGGAGAACTGAACAGAAGTGGAACAGTCAGGACACAAGCTGGCTTCCTTATGGGATGCTAGTGCCTGCAGGTAGAATATTAACCAATTGAGCCATCAATCCAGCCCTTAATCTATCTATATCTATATCATCTATATCTATATCTATATCTATATCTATATCTATATCTATATCTATATCTATATCTATATCTATATCTATATCTATAATCTATATCTATATCTATATCTATATATCTATAATGTTTATTGTATAGGCATATTTACAGAGAGAAGAAACAGAAACACCTTTCATAAACTGTTTCACTCCCCTAGTGGCCTCTACCCAGGGCTATGCCGATCTGAAGCCAGGAGTCAGGAGCTTCTTCCAGGTCACACACAGGTGTATAGGGTCCCAGGGCTTTGGACCATTCTCTACTGTTCCCCTAGGCCACTAGCAGTGAGTTGGATGGGACAATGAACATCTGGAATGTGAACTGGTGCCCATGTGGGATCCCAGTGTTTGCACAGTGAGGATCTGGCCACTGAGCCATTGTGTCAGGCCCTGATATAGCCTTTTAAAAAATTCATTTTATTTTATCTGAAAGTCTGCGTTACAAAGAAGTTGGCAATCCTGGACTGCTTGCATTTCTCTCATGTTTGTACAGATGCCCAAGCACTTGGCCATTCTCTGCTTTGTTTCCAGGCCATAAGCAAGGAGCTGGATGTGAAATGGAACAATTGGACTCACACCAGTGCATATATGGGATATTGGCAATGCAAGTAGATAATTAACCTGCTTGGTCACAACAGCCCTGAGATGATTGGTCCTAACTCATGAAGTTGCAAGTGTTTTATTCTGTGAATATGGCATTGAAAAATATTGATTTCAAAGTTACCATAATTGAGATATTTATTGCTATAATTTAAAGCTTTGTATGTGTCCTATACATAGGTAAATGAGATATCATGGGTTATAAAACCTAAGCATTTCCTTTGTCTTTGAAGTACAAAAATAGATTAATAAATGTGTAATATTCAGAGATGCTGTACTAAGTGTACCTTACAATAATAATTTTCTTTATACTTATATCACTGATACAAAACTGATCCAATTCTTTCAAAGGAAAAAAAAAAACAATGGTGCTTAAAACTAGCATCATGACATGGCAGGTAAAGTTGATGCCTAGATACTGGCAGAGGAAGATCGGGCCTTGCCACCCATGGGGGGAGACGTTGAGAAGCTCTTGGTTCCTGGCTTCAGGCTGGTGTAACCCATAACTTTGGTTATGTTAGTATTGAACTAGCAAATGGAAGATCTTTTTCTGTCTGTCTCCCTCTTTGTTTGTAATATTCAAAGAAATGAACCAATCTTTAAATTATTAAATAATAAATAACTGGACCAATATTTTTGTGCTTAGAACAAGACGTAGCTTGACTATAATATGAACTTTCATACAAGCATTTTAATCCTAAACCATGCATATGTGTGCACATACGTATAACTGTATGTCAGTATACTGTGTTAGAATTCTCAATCCTTTGCTAAAACACAGAATCTTAAATAGCATTCGGTTTAAGAGAACTATGGAAGATTCACTAGTGGTCAGTGTATTGGCTCAACAGGCTAATATTTCACCTCCAAGTACAGGCATTGCATGTGGCATCAGTTTGTGTCCTGCCTGTTCCACTTCCCTTCCAGCTCCCTGCTTGTGGCCTGGGAAAGCAGTTGAGTACAGCCCAAAGCCTTGGGAGCCTGCCTCTACATGGGAGATTCCAAAGAGGCTCCTGGTTTCATGGTGGCTCAGTTCTGGCTGTTGCAGCTACTTAGGGAGTGAAGTAGCTGAAGGAAAAGTTCTCTCTGTTTCTCTTTCTATAAACCTGCTTTTGCAATGAAAATAAATAAATATTTAAAAATTAGAAAATAAGTAACAGGGACAGATTGATGGAAGAGGAGAAAATGAGAGGGAGAGGGAAAGACAAAACCTCACTCCGCTGCTTCATCTCCGAAAAGCTCATGATGGCAGGGGCGGGGCTGAGGTTCCAGTCAGAAGACTGGACGTTAATCCAGGTTTTCCATGAATGTAGATTCCAGTTACTTAAACCATCACTGCTTTCTGCTGGCGGCCACATCGGCAGGGACCTGGAGACCAAAACTGATGCCTGCCTGTATACAGAAGCTGTCTGATTAGAATGTGAACATCTTTACCTCGTGGCTAAATGCCCATCCTTTAAAAGGACGCTTGATGAGAAAGGACGCATAAAAGGACAGGAGTTGCAGATCAGCATAAAGTGTCTTGGTCAGAATAGGACCTAGAGGCAGGTTTTTAGCTGGCACGACACTTGCACCTCACCTCATGCTAGGTTTGGAGGTACATAAAGGAGGTGAGAACCTAGTTACTAAAGCCATTCTTTCTGATTCTCAGATTGTGATTGGCTAGAATCATGGTGGGTGTCAGCAATCACACACAGGCATCCTGATGTGATCCGGAGGTTACATGGCTAGTCCTTATTTTTCAATTGTTCTAAAAAAAAAAAGTTCGCTTTTTTTTTTTTAAACTGAAAATGTCAGTTATTTTTTACTTAATTTCTTTAGAATTCCATGCTTATTCCAAAGTTTTCTCCTCTGATATTTTCTCTCTTAAAGATAATGCCACTAATTTAAAAAACAAAAAAATCCGTAGGTTTTTTTTTTTTTTTGCTTTAGTCCCAGTGAAATGTCCATGGTAATTTAGAAAACTACATTTATCAAAATTCAATTCCCTTAGACAATTTGTACTGCCTGAATTTTAACTAAAACGGCTCACATTTCCCAGGTAGAATTTATGCAAGTGCAAAATATTTAATGGCATTTTAAGAATTATTTCCTTAAAAATCATGAAACATTTAAAATTAACATTATCTTAACCTATATCTTACAAAAATAACTGTACATGAACATGACTAAAAAAGGTGTGGACTTGAAATACTTGTAAACAGCTAGGTGCAGGGAGAGCAGTCCATGAGTTCACAGATGTGGTTCTGTTATTGACTTGAATGTTGTGACAGGTGCTTGTGTGAAGTATGTGGGACTCAACTGCATCATGAACTGGATGCAATGATACTTTTAGTGCAAATTCCTATGTTCAGCATGACCATATGTAGTATAAACAGCACAGTATATATCATCAAAGAATAGATACTTCAAAACATGGCAGTATAAGTCATATGTTTCTGTTAGCTGAATATATGTCATTTGATTTCTGTAATGATTCTATGAAGAAACAAAAATTCAGACAGAATCATTTATTTGCACCTAGTAACACATACAGACTTGAATTGGAGCTGTGATTTTAAAACTCATGTCATTAGCTCTTCTAAAATTTATGAGAATTCGATTTTTACCGAAGTATTCATTGATCCAGGGATTTGTGTTGCTCTTAGCCACTTTGAAGGCCTTCGATTTTAAAATAAATTCCAATTCAATAACTTGTTTGCAATTAAGATTCCAAACATAAGAGCAAATTAAGACAAAAATGCACGGACCAATGTAATATGTCTCCCTCCATTTTGAATTCTAACAAGGGGCCTAACTTGTGATGGAAATGTAAAGCCATTTAGCAACATGAACAGGAGTAGTTACTACTTTCGCAATGAAGTCTTTTCTTGTAGATTCACAAGAATTTCTGTGCAAAACCTATTTGGAATTCAGTGGTAACTATCTGACGGTGTGGATTTTATAGTTGCCTGGGAACACATTCCCTAATGAATCTCAAAAATTACATTATTTAATTTTACTCATATAAATCCATTTAAGAGCAGACAAATTTTTTCCAGCAGAGATAGCAATAGCTCGCTCTTTAGTTCTTCATTTGCTTTTTAAAATACATAGAAGACTAAATTTTCAGTGAAGTTTATGAAGTGTTTGCTAAGCATTACAAAGAAAATTTTTGTGAGAATACTGTACAATTGCTATTAAAATGCAATAAAATTTGTTACTAAAATTATTGCCAACAATTCATCTGCTAAGAAGTTCTTTAACTGGACTGATCACATTCTTCCAAATTTTCTATGATGGCTGGACTCTACATAATAATATGATCTATAACACCAATTTATGTACACATAGAAAATATAACCGATTCTTACATGTGCAATTCATCTGCATTTCAAAGAGTTATTGATTATTTCAATGACCAAAGGAGAGAACTGCACTGTCTTTGGGATAACCAAGGTTATTCTGGAAACTAGATATAGCAAAACTGATAGTGCCAATTATACACTCTCTTTCTAGGCTCATAGTAAAATGCTTGACAAAGGATAAATAGATTTGAACATTTTAGTCGAATGTGTTCTGATTGCATGAAAAAAGTTTCCTTATCCTATTCGGAGGTACTTACTCTGCCTCTTAGCTAGAGAGTGAGAGGCTCATGAATTTATTCAATAGATCAGAGGATATACCTGGAGAAATTGGTCAGAATACACTATCCAGAGAAAGAGAAGGAGAGATAAAGATATTGATTCTCTCCCTAGATCAGTGCAATAGCCAGAGATAGGCTGGTTTGAATTTGGGAGCCCGGAGCTACCTCACACATGGGCATAGAAGCTTCAGACCTTGAACCATACTCCACGGCTTTCCCAGGCCATAAGCATGGAGCTGCATAGGAAGAAGGGCAGTTGGGACTAGAACAAATATCCACAATGCATGCTGGCACTGCACATGTAGAATTAACCTGACACACTACTGAGCTGGACCCATACATATATTTGTCCATCACGATACATGAATATATGCTTATAGCATACTAATCGAACATACAAAAACATTATTGATTCTTAAGTTAGAATACTACAATATATTCATTATGAAACAAATTCAGATAAAAATGCATAAATCCATCTTCCTTTAAATATACAACACTAGCATATCTGCTTTGTCTATATTTTTTACTATGTTAAATATGTTAGGTAGATAAAAATTATATACATGGACAAATTCATGCAATTTTATCAAAACATTGTACATTTGAACATTTTGCTTTAGTAAAGAGCTAAATCCTTCAGTCTCACCACTGACAACCTCTCACGGTTTTACTGGGAATTTGAGATTTAAAGATGAGCACTTCCCAGTCCCCATGTAATGCTTGAATTATTACAACATGACTGTGGAAATAAAGCAAGCTTCGCTTTCTAGATAGCTGCCCAGAGCAACGGGCGAGGCTTAAAATGATTCTGGTTTATATCCACAGAATGATTAAAAAAACAGAATAAGTAACATATATTGCCTTTAATGTGTCTTGAAATTATTGTGATGCCCATGAATATTGCACATATAGAAAATCGGGAAACTATGGATGCAATAATAAAGAAACAGTTGAACTATTTTTATAGAAGACTCTTTTTTTTTAGAAATATGGTTTTTAATTTTTTAAATTTATTTGAAAGGTAGAGAGATCTCCCTCCTATTAGCTTACTCTCCACATGCCTCTAACGTTCACAGCTATACCACATCAGGCCTGGGATCGCAGAATGCAATGAAGGTTTTGCATGTGGACAACTGGGACTACGTGTCTGAGCCATCATATAATGCTGTTTAGGGTGTGCGTTAGCAGGACAATGGATCAGTAAAGGACAATTAGGAATCTCTTCGTCAAATGTTCACCCCAGAAATATTCTGTATGTTAAAGTTAGTGTAAGGCTTTGAAAATTTTTATGTCCACATTATTACAAACATAGAAAATATCTGTTCTGTGTAATTAACAGCATAAAATGTTTCTACAGCGTGCATTGTAACGGCAGTAACATTAATCTTAAAATTATTTTGCTGAATTTATAACTAATGCTTTGGAAGACTTATTGACTGCACAATCTGCTTATTAAACAATGTCTTTCTGTAACAATAGTTTGAGAAATGTTGATTTTTGTGCTGGATGCTATTCAATGGAGAACAAAGTAAAAGGATTGAGCAGGCTCCAGGTAAATAATATTTCCTCAAAAAATACAGCACAAAGCAAAAATCTTAATCATCCATATGAGTTTGGAAGCAACAATCTAGCCATTAAAGAAATGCAAGTAAAAAAATAGCATTGGATTTCACTCAACCAGTGTTTGAACAGCTCTGATTCAAAACTCAACTAACTAACTACCTAACTAACTAACTAACTAACTAATGCTGGTGAGGATCCAGTGAAAAAGCTACACTAATTCACTGTTGGTGGACAATGTCAATTGACACAACCATTATGGAAGAGAATATGGACATTCCTGAGAGCCTGAAAATGAACCTATTATATGACCCAGCCTTCCCATTTGTGGGAATTTTGACAAATTAAAGAAAATTAGCATATGAAGTGCTTTTTATACCATATGTTTGTAGCAAGTCAATTCCCTACAGCAAAGTTATGGAATCAACCTAGGTGTCTGTCAACTTATAACTAGTCAAAGATTCTGTGACACATATACATGATGAACTACTATTCGGCTATAAAGAAGAAATAAATCCTGTCTTTTGAAATTAAATGGACGCAATTCTGAGATTAAAATCAGTAAAATAAGCCAGCTTCCAAAACAGAGTGTTGTGTTCTCCATGATTTATGGTAACTAACAGAGTATTAAAAATGTGATATATATGAAAAATGTGACATTTCTATGTTTGATTGTTGCTAAAAGCCTTTGCCAATACTCCTGAGGAAAGTATTCTTTATATTTACTATTAAATTCCTTATATAATTGAGGATTCAACTTGTGATTATAAAGCATATTGAAAGCAAGTCATTGCAAAAGGCAAAAGAAAAATAAAAAAGAGGAAGTTCGGTAGGAGCAAGAGGAGGGTAAGGTGCGAAGCATCATTTTGTTTTTAAAACTATACATATGCAGTACATGAAATATGTTCCCTATATATAAATGCATTTTAAAGTCTATAAAAGGAGGCAGGAGTTAAAAAATACTACTAGGAAGGGTTCAAGCTAGCATCAGAAACATCATGAAGATATTAGCATTAACAATTGAAAGGGAGAGAGGGGGAGGGAAAAGGAGAGACGAGCAAAGGAGAGGGAGGGAGGAAGGGAGAAATAGATACAGACTGGAATTCATGATTTAACTAGTTATTTAACTAGTATCAGACTTTTATTTAATTCGGACAGCATATTAATTAGGGGTTTGGCCTATAGAGAAAATTTGCTGCTGGTTAACTCTGTAAGAGACTTTGAATTCTATCATTGGAATTTGTTTTGAAATTAATATAATATTTCAGGGATTCTGGCTTTGATAGAATGAAATTTGAGAGAGATACTGACATTAGAGAGATAGTAACCTGTGAAATGGTGGTGATCACATTTCAGAAGTGTGTGTGTGAGAGGGTGGATAAATAAAAACAATTAGAAACTGCAGCTAAGAAGACTGATCCTATGTCTGTCTGCACACAGGCAGATTTTAATACATTTCACATATTCTGAAGGTAGGAAATAAAAACACATTTAATTATGCATGCATTATAAAATTGCAAGGTATATGAAACATGAATCCGAGTTTTAGCTAACTAAATCATGTGTGGTACTGATATCCCTGTGGCCAGTGTGAAGGTAAAAACTAGGGAGGTTGCAAAGAATCTACAGTTTCAGACCAGGGGGAATGAAGGAAGTCAAAGGGTCATGCACAGTGCATCAAGCTTTCCATGGTGAACAACATATGGGATGGGATCCCTAAGATTATAACAGTAAGTGATGCCACAGATGCCTTACTTTCTCCATGTATGAAGCTAATACGGTTCAGAAGAGAGTAAACTGCCAATCAGGTCAGCCTCAAATCCTCTCCAAGTTCTCTCCCCACCCCCACTGAGTTCCCTCATATTATGTACTTTTAAAACATAGAGATGTGTTATAAGCATCAGGACTATATACACTATTTTCTTATCAGGCTTCAAAGCTGTGTGTAATAAGGACTCTGATGTTAGATTATGGTGCTAGCATAATGTCTAGCTTCCAGTTTCTAGTAAATATGTTACTTTACAGGGAAAATGGAAATATAGGAAGCAGATGTAATTAGGGTTAATAATCAGCTGATTTTAAGATAGCAAGACTGTCCTGGATTCTCTGGATGAGTGTAAGCTACTCATTAAATCCTTAACTGGAGAAGAGGGAGGCAAGAAGGTGAACAACAAGGTGCAGAGACATGAAACAGCCTTGGACAAACGTTCATGGATCTGTAGAAGGTGGCCAAGATGGTGGTAGACGTTCTTAGCAGATGGAAAAGGTGAGATTGGATCCTTTATCTGAGCCTCTGAAAAAACACACAGTCCTCTTCGGACCCTAATGTTAGCCTTACAACCTATAGAACTTCAAGGTAAAATATTTACAGTTTTAAATTGCTTAATTTATTACAACAGAAGTAGAAGATTGTCACATCCTCTCTATGAAGACATAGCACAGTTGCCACTATCTGTCCAAAGTTCTTAGATTGTTCTGATTTTCTCTCTGTTTAATTATTTTCTAATAAGATTGTAATTTCTTTATAATTTTATCTCTAATTATATTATTTTCTAATAATAAATTGCTGAATTTCTCTGTTAATGTCAGGAGAGCAAGATTTTCCAAATGTGTTGTTACTTTCAGTCCCCTGATGGAGCTGAAACGTCTGTGGATTTTATTTTAAAGAAAGAATATGAAGTTATGGGTGCTTTTCCAAAGGGAAGCCAATCATTTCTTTTACACTGTCGTATTTCTTTTGGATGGTTCTCAAAAGAACAAAACGTACAACACGCTCAGTCCTCAGCCGTGGGGGCTGTCGTTTCCTCATGAAAAAGCTAATCCATCTATTGATTGATTTAGTGGGCTCTTTTCAAATTAAACTTTCTAGATTTCCTGACTCCAAATAGAATCTGAATCTGAAACTGCAGGCACTCTCCTGACCTCCCCTTGAACTGCCACACCAGGTTTCTTATTCCCCCTGCATTTGCAGCTTTTCCTCTAACATATAAGTTTACTCAGTTCTCTTAGTTTAGGATTGGATTTTCATCATCTAGTGCTTTTCTAAACTTTTCTGAGTTTAGTGTTAAGACAGTCTTTTACACGATATCTCCTTGAAAACAATGTGTAGCATTAGCTCCCAAACCATCCGCTTCTTCAGTCCACCACATTTAGATTGCAGAATGAAGTAAGGGTTAACTGACGTTTTATCCACAAGCCAGATTCTAATTCAGAACACCCAGGAAAGCATTGTCCTTCAACATGCAAACCTTGGGGATAGAGTGGGAACAGGAGAGTCCCTTTAGGAACACTGGCACATTGGTGCAAATCACTTGGTGCACATCTTTGTGAGAGGCATAACAAGGGATCCTTTGTGAAGCCTGGTATCAGCTTTATCCACAATAGGCAGCAGACATTCCTTCTTATAGAATGCACATGAGGAAAACACAACTAGTGGGATTGTAATCCAGCATGATCTACACAATTAACCCCAAAGAAAAGGGAACTTTCCCAAAGCATACATAAAATTAATAAAAAAAAATGTTGTAAACAAAAATTTCATCCCTCATTTTTTATTAGTGACAGAAAACATCTGCAAACATGGTGAAATTTCTACTAGCTTGTTTGCTATTTTTGTTTGCTTTCATTTCTGTTTTTGGCAGCAAAATTAAGGTCATAATATAAATTCTAACAAATAGCATTTTTGAAAATGCGTAATGAGGAATTTTCAAAACCATGTTTTATTCTGCAATAAAAGAGATTCAGAAAATTTACCGACTGTCATTTCTTACAAAATATAAACATATAGATATGATAACTGGAGCTGTGACATTTTTGACCACAAGGGGGATTCATGGGATAATAAAAGGCAAATTCTCAGCCTTGATTTTCCTCTGTCTCAATCCCATTCACATATATTTGCGAATTTGCTTCCAAAGGATTGTTTTCCAATTGATATGCACATACACTTATTGGATTTGTACACTTGAGTTTTAGTGCACTAAAATGACACACCTGTTATTTTCTGGATCTTTGTTTTGTTTTCCCTATTAAAATATATCGCAGAAGTCTAGCCATCAACATAGTAATGCAGCAAGCTAAATTTTTTTTAAAAAAGATTTATTTGTTTGCTTTGCAATAATTTCAGGGAGACAGGGAACGACTGGTGTCCATTTCTCTGATATTTACTCTTTTTAAAGCTGCAGCCCAAAATGGAAATACCTGGAGCCTGGCTTATGAATGACAAAAGACTACATATTGTATTGTGTCTTATTGGGCAACCTTTTAAAATCTGTCAGATCAAGCTGCTAATAGTCTCCTGATTGTTTGCTGTTTTATTTTTCTTCTCTGTTTTGGATAGAATGAGTCATTTTTTTAGAAATTGCTATCCTTTGTGTTATGAATGTCTTCTATATCTTAAATGCCTAAGTCTCATTAATAATGTTTCCTTTTAGAGTTCTATGTAAATGCTGTGTTAAATTTTACTTTGGTAATCTCTTTTAATCAGAAGCAAGGGAATTAGCCAGCTGTTTTGAACTCGTGTTAAGATGTAATTAAACATCTGATTAAATTTCTTTGCCTAGCAAATAGCAGAGACTAGAATTTGTACACAGGACACACTGATTAGAATAAAAAGAACCCCACCTGGATGATAATGGTGGGATAGTGGTTAGGAATTTGTTTCAATTTTATTTGTCTGTGATAATTTCTCCCCAAAATAGATTCTCATAATTCAGCATAACAAGTGAATTATCAAATACATGGCAAATATTACAAAATATAATAGATCATGTTTTTGGAATACTGTTTAATACTTATTGAATCTAAGGGTAGATAAAGAAGCATACAAATAATACTCAAAAATAATTTTAAGCTAATACACACATATGTGCTGTTCTCAGAGTAAAATGTTGTACCTGTGTTGAAGACATTTTGCTATGTTTTACTCAAAATATTTGTGAATTGGAATCATATGAATTTACATCCTTTGCCATAAAGCTTTGTCTAATATTTCTGGAATTCTTGAGTATATATGAGTGTTTTGATAAGTGCATGTGAATATTGTTAAAGTTGTAACTTTAAGTCTCTGCTTGCTATTGTATCGGGAACTATCAGGATATTTATATATAGATTCCTTGCAAGTTAGACAAGCATAAAATAAAAACTAGAGGTTAGAATTTTATGTTAGGATTTGCACAGTGGCTCATTCTATTAATTATTCCGTTCCAAAAGAACATTGTAGATGATTTTTCATGCTTAAGAAGAAGATAAAATCCTCCATAACATTTATGCCCATATGCACAGTGAAATTTTATTTCCTGAACCTCTCCAGTACAAAAAGTGTCCATTAATAATTATGTTGGTTTTATGATGTAGACTCTCCCCAGAGGAATTCTGTGATGATCCGAAGATTAATTTTACGTAGAGTAACAACTTTGACATAAATCTGGACTTTGAAAATTATCATAATTTTTTCATTAATATGATTTTTAAAAATTGCTTGGAGGGTGCTGTGTGAGTGTAATTGATTCAACATTTTTGGATATCATTATATTTCATGGAAATGAAATTTGTCAGACTCTATAAAAAGTTTCCAAAATCTCATTTTATACCACTTTATAAAGTTATTAAACCATTTTTGTGAGGTCATAGAATTAGAAATTCAACAGTACTCAGCAACGATTTCAAAAACCATGTTTACATTTGTAGTTCTGGCATTACAGGAATATATAGGTTTACTGACTGTAAATCTGAAAAGTCTTAAATCATTTTTAAAATTTTGTTTTGTTTGTGGAAAGGCAGAGCTACAAAAAGAAAAAGAAAGGCAAGAAGAAAGAAGAGAGATCTTACGTTCTCTGGCTTACTCCCCGAATGACAGCTGGGGCTGGGCTGGGTGGCAATTAGGAACCAGGAGGCTTCTCATGTCAGAGGGGCTGCCATAAGGATGGCAGTCACATATACTTGGTCCATGTTTTGTTGTTTCCCCATGCATGTGAGCAAGGAGTTAAGCTGAAAGTGAGGCAGCCAGACAGTTGAATCTGCTCTTACGTGGAATACTGGAGTTGAATACAGAAGCTTAACTAACACACACCATGGTGCCACCCTCATTTATAAGCTTTATAAATTATATTAAAACCACATAAAGAAAAATACTGCTCAAGATGTTGATTTCTTTCAATATGTATGCCTAGGTAAGTGTATCCAGTTCAATATCATTCTTACTATCAGCTCAAAGCCTTACAGCTGATGTTAGTATGGAATTTAGAATATTCATGTAATATTGCTGCTTTTTCTAGTCCATCAGAAATAGGACCAGGTAAGATTCTGGGCTCAAGTACTTTGTCTTGGTCTTCATCCCAGTTACTCTGGGAAGGTTGAGTGTCAACAATGAATACTGCGTGCTGACAAGCTGTATGCTACTGATCTCTATAGTCATGATGCATTCTAGATTTCAACAATACTGATGACCTGTAGCTAACTTAAGTTGTAGTGATGCAAGACACACACACACACATCCCTAATTAACATAGTTGGGTAATCCTAGGAAATGACACAGCTGAGCTTGCAGGAGGTCTAACAATCCTTGCTCAAATGAATCCTCTACAACAATGTGATATCTATGTTTATTCTTTGAATATGGGTATATGCATTTTTTACATTTGTAAATTCATACATACGCAGGTATATAAACATATGTGTGCATCTGTGAGATATCTGTATACATAGATGTTGGTATCACACTCAGTTACCTGATTGCCTGTCTATACTCTTCTTTCACTATGTTAATAGAAACATGAAATTAAAAGACTAGTTTATATTTTGTGCATGAAAATTTGAAATACAGCAATTTTTAAGAATATGTATTTTCTATGAAAGTTTATTAAAAGGCATTGTGTATATGAAATTCAAAATGTTCTGTGCAGAAATAAGCATATCTTTTTTTTTAAGATTTATTTAATTTTTATTGCAAACTCAGATATACAGAGAGGAGGAGAGACACAGAGGAAGATCTTCCGTCTGATGATTCACTCCCCAAGTGAGCGCAACGGCTGATACTATGCCGATCCAAAGCCAGGAGCCTCTTCCGGGTCTCCCACGCGGGTGCAGGGTCCCAAGGCTTTGGGCCATCCTTGACTGCTTTTCCCAGGCCACAAGCAGGGAACTGGATGGGAAGCGGGGCTGCCGGGATTAGAACCGAAGCCCATATGGGCTCCTGGCGTGTTCAAGGCGAGGAATTTAGCTGCTAGGTCACCGTGCTGGGCCCAAACTTATCTTTAATTCTGTTATCTATGATTTTCTTAAAACTCACACCTACACATACAAAGACCAATGGCACACACACTTCTGTGTTTATCCATTTGTAAATATGCATATATGACTAAAAAGGCTAATTGGACTACATAATAAGCAGTTATATACTTCTAATTATTTATTCATATTTCAATCTATCACTCCATCAGGGCAAGTCCATAAATGTTGATGAGGACTAAAACAAATGATTTTGTTGGTTGAACAATTACATGCATTTCCTTAGTCTGTATTCTCTTGGTCCTAAGTTCACTTTTTTGTTTCTTTCTGTTTCTCTTTTGAGAATTCTCATCTGTAAACAAAGTTTCTTTCTTGAGCTGTTGACACAGCATTTTAACTTATTTCATTCTCATTCTTTGCCCCCTCCCAAAATAAATCTCCAAAAGATTTATTTACTCATTTGACAAGCAGAGTTACAAAGAGAAAGGCAGAAACAGAAAGAAAAATATATATTTTTTGCATCAGTTAATATTCCCTCTAAATGGTTACATGGGATGGGACTGGGACAATCAGCAGTCAGGTGGAGCTAGGGGCTTCATCTGTGTCTCCCACATGGGTACAAGGGTCCCAAGTACTTGCATCATCGTCTTCTGCTTTTCCCAGGCCACTAGCAGGGATCTGGATGTAATATGTAGTGGAGCAGCTGGGATTGAATCAGCACCCAGGTTGCCAAGGTTGCACTGGATAGTTCACACCACAGCACTACAGCACCAGGTTCCTCATCTCTGAAATCATGCTTTTGTGAGCACCCATGTGTCCTTATTAGGTGGAGAGCACTCTGGTCTCCTGAAGCTTTTGTTATTGTTGAATTATTTTGTATGTTGTGTAAAAATTATTTTAAATTTAAATGTGTTTGAATTGCTAGAACAATAAAACTTCAATAGCTACTACTTACTACATATTTTAATATAATATATTTGAAATTGTCCACCACTTTTTATTAAATCTATATCGAAGGGATGAATCTTAGAGTATGTTTATAGTGAGTAATCTTACTAGCTTTAATTCAACATCCTATTGAAATAAATTTCTAAAATCAAATGGCATAATGATAATTGAAATACGTAGGTAAATACATACATTTTTGGTATCATTTTAAATGAATACATAAAATGGTAATTTAAATTTAAATTGCAATAATCCCAATCCACAAACATACACCCATATTTTATTGCCTGGTTCACAAGACTATTGATTCTCTTTATATTTTAAGTGAAGTAGCATGTCAGTTTAAATAACTGATTTGATCCTGTTTCTTCTACTTGACCTGGATTGAATTACCTACAACCACTCATGTTTAAGCACTATATTAACATGCTTTTCTATGTAGTGATGTCTTTGGCACAGAGACAAGGGGGATAATAGATGAGGTTTTATGAAAAAGGAGAAGAATGAGAAACAAATACATTCCTAGTTCTCAAGACATTATGTGTTTAAGTAATTAAAAATACTTACAGTTGAATGCATGCACATATATAGTATATACATGCATGTAATATTTCAAATTTCAACAACAACAATAAAACAAACCAGTTAGGAAATTTGCAAAGGACATGGACAGGTTTTTTAAGGTATCAAATTCAAATGGCAAACACACATGAAAAAATTATCAAGTCCACTAGCCATCAGAGAAATGTATACAAACATTTTCTCTTTTTTTATTGTATTTTATTGTAATTTGCTTTGCCAGTTTGACAAGGAAAAAAATTACAATTTTCATTTTCTGGGGGAAGTAAAGATTTATTTAATTATTTTTGTACATTCAAAAGTGGGGGGGGTATAGTGGGGAGAGAAAGAGAATAAATGAATGCATTTCTTCCATCAACTCTTCTCTTTCAAAGGTTCCCAAGGGATCACTGGCAGGTCTGGCCAGGTTGAAGTCACCAGCCAGAAACTTCCTCCTGGACTCACACATATATGGCAGTAACCCAGGTAACTCTCCCAAGCACATTTACAGGAAGCTAATATGGACATAGAATCAAGGGGACTTCAGCTGGTGCCCTGATACCTGGGTCAGTGCAGCTTACCTTGCTTGTCACAGTGTCAGTTCTAAACTGTGATTTCTGAAGGAAGCTTTTTTTGTAGAAATGTACTAGAAACCCAATGTCACATTTCCTTTTAAAACAACTTTAGTTGATACGTATTAACAATTTTGTCAAGGTTCACCCATTTTTTTTAAGTACATAGAAGTATATAGTAGGCCATAATTTAAAAATAAGTCACATTACTATAAAGAAGAAATGCTTTTTACTTGAACTAACATTTCTTTAGGATTAAGGAGGAGGCCTAATTTAATACTCCACAATTTCTGTTGCTTGTGTGTAATGGATGAGTTTATGGATATTTAAGTTCACTCTTCATTGCACATGAAGTGAGCATTTGAGTCAAGAGTCACAAGTGTGCAATTCCACCGCTGTTTCTCCACAGCTTTGTTTCCATGGTTACATAGATATGTGGGCACCAATCTTGATAGTTTTATCTGCCAAGCCATCAACATGTACTGCTTCTTTACCAAAATATGTGGATAAAATATTCATGCATTGTAAATTTTTAGATGCATGTCTCATTTTATTTCAAATTAAGATAATCCATAATAGACTATTTAAAAATGTCATGGAATAGTATATAGAGGACTCATAATTGAGGCACTAATGGTAGAAACTGTCCCCCTGTGACACTTCCATTCCACAGAAACACTGGCTACTGTCCTGGCTGCTCTATTTCCAAACCAGCTCCATGATAAAGGCCTGAAAAAGCAGAGGAGGATGGCACAGGTGTGTGGCCCACTGTACCCACATGGAAGACCTGAAAGAGACTCCGGTCTCCTGGCTTAAGACTGGCTCAGCTCCAGCCTGTGCAACCCTTTGGGGAATGAACCATCAGATGGAAGATCTTCCTCTCTGTCTCTTCTCTCTGTATATCTGCCTTTCCAACAAACAAACAAACAAACAAATAAATAAACATCTTAAAATAGGCTAAAATATTGGATCTAAGTGATTTTTAATATTTATTTAATTGAAATACTACCCTCACCATCAAGTTATTTTATACAAGGAACTGAATATCATGTCTAGCTTTCTTGAAAACACATCTGTTTGTCACATTTTCAGATTAGAGATGTTTTCAGTACTTGTTATCTTCCCCCCAAAAAAACTGTAGAACATGCTCAGAATCACTATAAGAATATTTTTCTCAGGAAACAATGGAGAAATGAGGATGCAATGTCTAAGCAACCAGATAGGGGGACCTACTCCAGATTTATTGCTTTATGGTGTTAAATTTAATCTGAGAAGGCAACATCTCCCTTGTTCTGCATAATCTGAAAGGGTAAACCAGACACTGTGTTCCTTCTCAGGAAGATTTGTGTCCTCTGATACTGGGGCATCAAATTGCTGTGGGTATCTCTGCCCTTGATTGCCTGGGAGAGTAAAACCTGTGAAGAGATAGTACATCACAGCAGATCGCAATTGAAACAAAATGCAGGAAATAACCATTGATTTGACCCGTTAAGTGTATTATCCAAGCTGATATAAAATTTTCTCATATTTTCAAGTTGTCACAAGATTGATTTATGATTAATGCTGGGTGAATAGTTCAGAATAATAAATCTGAATGTAATCCATACAAAAGCACACATAAATATTTTCCTCCCACAGTGAAGCATGCCCTTTTGATTAGCTGTTTTCTGGTCGGATTTGTGAGATCCTTCACTCTAAAGAACTTACAATTCAAAAAGAGAACTCATATAAGTCTTATTCTATTCCTTTGAGCTCCCCATGAGATTTTCTAAACGTATTTGTGGAAATAGATTCCAGGAGGCAGGGTATCCGTGTGTATGCAAATGTATAGTGTGTTTGATAGTTCATCGCCTTGTCCCTCGCTGTTTGTTGTCTTTCCTTTTAAGCTTCATGGGGGCAGGGTTAAGTAAAACTGTACAGATTAAAATAACAGAATGAGTAATGATTCCATAAAGCATGGTAATTTCATCATGTGAAAGTAACACCCTCGGGTAGAGATTGCTTTGAAGGACTTTTAATACTTGACTTTGTTTTCAACCTGTTTTCATTAGACTTAATCAACTGACAAAAAAAAAAAATAACAAGCATTAGTATGAATTCCCAAGAATACAGTGGTTATTTTTCATACTTAATATGATACTCTTCTTGCCTTATTAAAGGTAATTATAAAATAAAGAAACATAAAAATATTATTAAATTATTTTTGTTAAATTAGATGAATATTGATATTTCCTTAGGTGAAATGCTTTATGTCTCATGATACATGTGTTTTGCTTTATATACATTATATATTATATTATACTATATATTATATAATATATATAGTATGTTTGTGTGTGTGCATGTCCATGAACAATATTGAGAATTACATTTTCATATCAGGATCCACATAAACAGAATGAACAGTAAGGAAGAAGCCATGATAAAATGCATGATTTTAAAGTTTCTTTTTATTTCTTAAGTGAAATAATATTTGAAAATTTACCTTTTTAAAACACAGGGAAATTCAAGGAGAATAAAAAATGTATGTTTATTCATTTTTAATGTGAAAAATATTTATGACTTCTTAGAAATGCATATTTAATATCTTCTATCTTATGTAGATATTTCAAAAGCAGCATTATATTAATGCATGGATTAAAACATATTTTACACAGTGATGAGTTTGTTACCAGGAAATGAAACTGCACAGTTTTAAGGAAATTCTTTGTGGATAACTCATGCATTTCTGCTATCTCAGCATAGGCAAATGTAAACAAAAAAGTATGTGTAAGGAGAAAAGCATGCACCAAATAAAACTCATTAAGTCCTGAGAGCCATATTCCTATATTCTCTTAATCTGCAAACATCCTTCTCTGTTAAAATGTGTGTATGGGCCCAGCGCGGTGGCGCAAGTGGTTATGGTCCTTGCCTTGCACGCCCGGGATCCCATATGGGCGCCGGTTCTAATCCCAGCAGCCCCGCTTCCCTTCCAGCTCCCTGCCTGTGGCCTGGGAAAGCAGTCGAGGACAGCCCAAAGCTTTGGGACCCTGCACCCGCGTGGGAGACCCGGAAGAGTCTCCTGGCTTAGGATTGGCATAGCATTGGCCGTTGCGCTCACTTGGGGAGTGAATCATTGGACGAAAGATCTTCCTCTCTGTCTCTCCTATCTGTGTATCCGCCTTTCCAATAAATAAATAATAAAAATAAATGTTTAAAAAAAATGTGTGTGAATACCGGTTCCTAGTTACTCACAGGCAAATAATCTCTCAGGTATAGACACAAAGTGGACACTGCACCCCAACTTGGATTCTCTTGGTAAACCTAGAAGGTATTGCACAACAACATGAACAAACACTGGGTGTGGAGTCAGAAAGCAGGGGTTTCAAAGTCAAGTTAGTCACATACTAGCTGTGAGACTTGAGTGTTTCTAACTCATCCCAAACAATTTTCTCCACCTATGAAATAGAAGTGTTACTGTGGAAGACTGCTCTAAAGAATTTTAAGCCTGATATTTCTAAATGTTGAATAACTAATGATTATTCTAGCAGCATTTCATTGGTAAAGATGAGAGGAGTTGATGGAGTAGGTAGACCTGCAATAAACATCATATGGCTTGAGATGGTTGGGATGTCTCAATGACAATTCTTCTAGTAGGGTTACCGCAGACAATGAAATTGAATTGTTTGTATATTTTATCTTTCTTTTAATAAAATATTTGAAGTCACAAAGCAAAATTAGGTTCTGGTACTGAGTTGTGAACAAAGGTCTGCTTGAAATAGCAGGAAGTTTTTAGTTTTTAAACTTCTAGCTTGTTTTATTTATGTATGGGCAGTAAGTGTTGAGAATTAAGTACATGGCAGAAACGTTATGTGGTTTTAATCATGAAATATTCCAGTGTCATTCAATGAGGAAAAACAAACTGGAGAGTTTCAAAAATATTCATTTCTGTTCAAATAAATATTGAGTTATGTTTCTTAAGAGAAAACCACTTCTACTGACTCACACCTGCAGGATTTTGTGACTAGCACACATTGCTGCACGCTTAAGTCCCCAATTTTGTCAGAAAGAGAAATATGACTTAAAATTTTGCTGATAATGAGCACCCTTTTTTAAAGCAAGTTCCAGCATGATCGTTTTAGTCCACATCCATTCAGCATTATGACTTGCTCCACTCACAGCATTCTGCCGTCAAGGACTATTTAATGCTGGCCTCCAGTCACGGAGTCCAGGCTATGCCTGTTATGCACTGTTTATTTCAATTATGTTTAGAAGTACTTATCAAAGGAAATTAGCTCTGAAAAGGGCTGAATCGTCAACTTATTAACTAAACTAAATCAAATCTTGATAAAACTGCATTACACATCCTAGAAACTAATAATTCTATCGTGATTATAGACCAAACATGTTTAGAGTTTAAGGTAAAAAAAGAGTTAATTATGGCAGATGTCAAGAATCACACTAATAGAACAATATCAACAATGAAACATTCAGAGATGGTAGCATCTTACTTGAGGTTGGAAGATTTTGCAGTGGTTATAGAACATGTGGTGTAAAATGAGAACAGTCTGACATGATTTTAATTTTAATGTGCAGATGATGAAAGACATTGCAAAGTTTTAGAAATTTTATAAGGAGATAAAATTGAACCAGACCACAAGTATCATGTTCCCTAGTGTATTATTGTAAAACTCAAACAAGTGAAATGTTCTGAAATAGTGCTTCAGTACGAGAACATATGCAATGCAGGTATGATTGAGCAGTAATATTTGCCAAGAATAGTTTAATCCTTAACTGATGTGGGAAGATTCATAGGCATGAATATCTAAAAAAAAAAAGCACATTTCCTAGGATTGTAGATATGCCATGGAAATAAGAAAATGTCTCATTAATAGCTATTCTAAGTAATATATTCTTATGAAACTGCGTATGTATACTTCATCAACCATGAACTATATAGATTATAAATAAGTTTATTATTCAGTAAACCAGGTGAATATCAAAAACTCAAGATGGAGAATGCCCAGTGGTTTGATGTTTTTCTTCTCAGCTACTTTTCCAGGGATGGAACCATCCACAGACAATTCCATTGATGTTGAGGGCACATGAATGAGACTCTTCCATATCAGTCCTTGAGAGTGTAGAGAAACAGATTCTCACACCTATTGCACTGTTAGTCACATCACTAGCGAAATGCCATAGCAGTGGCCAGCAAATCATTTCCAAGAAAGGCACTTGTTAGGACTTAAGAGCACATGATTCTCTTACCCACAGAATGATTCCTCTCTTCTAACTTTCATTGTGTAAGCCTACATGTCTCTGATGTGGAAAATGATACTCAGTTACCAGGCATGCTAATGGTTAATTTTGAAAAATCTATTTTCCTTTCATGAATGCCTTAAATATTTCCTGTGCTAAGCAGTTATAAAAAAGAAGCAATCTCTGTAATGAGCTCCCCAGACCCCATGATGTATGGCTATCCATGTTAGAACATGTATGTATTGTTACTGCTTATACATGCATACACACACACAATTGTTCATATATGTTATTCCTGCTCCTTTCTAAGTCTTGAGTAAAAATAGGTAATGATTTTAACACAAGCAGAATCAGTGTGTGCAAATTTACTTCTATTAAACTCTTAATTCCTCCCTTCAAACATCTGCTTTTAACAGAAACTGATAATTTTTACAGGACTTTTCAGCTAGTAAGAAACCAGAATCTGTTTTGAAGTACATTTCTCTTGAACAAATGATTTTGCCACTGTTGCTGAGTCCACAAATTGCCTCTTCTACTAATGATGACCCTAAATAACTTACCAAGATCTAGAATGTAGAAACAGCTCCATTAGCAGCATTGCTTCCACATTATTCTCTTTTCCACTCAGTGTCAGGGTAAGCAAAATCTTGCTGTTGCACATCAATGTTCAAATCTGGCTCCTGCTGTTTGACATATTACTCTCAGGAATACTCCTATTTGGAATTGGAGAAGGCACTTCCTTTCACAGATTTTGGTGCTATTCATCCTAAACCTATAAAATTAAACTTGGATTTCTCCTTTGTTGATAATGTCATTTTTTTTTTTTTTGCAATGGTACTAAGATGTTGGGGCCAAACAAATCATGATGGATCCTATTTGAGCATTGCATTTAGGCCACTATAATGGGAGTGAGGACCTTATGAAACCACCAGTTCAGTCACTTCTTGCTCTCTGTTACCCTCTAACGTTCCATCATGTGGTAGTGCAGCAAGAGGACATTAGCTAGTCGCTTGATTTTGAACTTGCAGCCCCAAGCAGTATGAATCAACAAATTTGTTCAACAAGAAATATTCAGCACGCTGCATTTTTATATATCATCATCAACAACAAAAGGTTTACCAAAGTCACATTTTTGCTTTACATTAAAAGAATGAAAGTCATCTTGGATTTAAATTATTATAATTAAAATTAGAGAATAGGCAAAATTAATTAAACCCAAAATGATACAAAATACCAGTGTACTGAAGATTGAAGAGGGGGTCTTTTGGAAAAATAAATACACAAAATTGATGAACAATTGAGGCAACTAAGCAAGGGGGAAAAAAAAGAGGAGAGAAGGAGAGAAAAGGCCTGAATGAGTAAAATTAGAGATAAAAATGAGATGTAACAAAGGACCTCATAGGTACACAAAGACTCATCAGAGTTACAACAAGCATTTACATGGCAAAAATTTAGAAAATCTAAAAGAAACAGATAGGTTTTTGGACACATACAATCTAGCTAAGCTGAATAAAGATAACAGGGAGTATAAAAATAATAAAGACCTGTCAATCCTCCCAAAAAAGCACTTCATTGCTGAATTCTATGAAGCCTTTTTTTTTTCTAAACTGATTTTACAATTTTGTATTCTTATTTTCTATTATATGGTTTTGTAGTTACAGGGCTTCCTTCCTTTCCCTCACTTTTCTATTTTGCCCTCTCCTTTGCCCTCCGATCCCCTGCGCCATGTCTCCTGTATTTTACATTGATAAGTCCTTTAGCTGTAGTCATCACTTCAACATTCTGCTCTTTATGTGTGTCATGACATTGTAGGTAAAAGCAGAGGTAAAAAAAATCTATTATTTTCTAGTCAAGGTATATTTAGCAATTTTATTGGGGACTTTCTTTATTCAGGAGTTAGAGATGCATACTAGTTCTTTGTTTTCTAATACTCTAGTCTCTATTTCATGATTTTTTTTTTTAGAATTTGAGCATATTTGCTTACCTATATTAATTTTGTTTTGTGTTTTGCATGACAGTTGTCTCATATCAGATTGGACTATTTCCCTGTGCATATTGGTCTCCAGTTGGGGCTACTTTGTTGCAATTGGTGGGACTGCATCCTTTTTAATTGGTGAATAGCATTCCATGGAGTATATGTACCACAGTTTCTTTATCCAAACCTCTTTGATGGGCATTTTTATTGTTTGCTTGTTTTGTCATTGTGGAATTTGCTGCTATGAATACAGGGATACCGATTATTTTCTCATATGTAGTTGCTGGGTCATATAGTACATGAATTTCCAGTTGTCTTTTCCCTCTCCATACTGACTTCCACTGAAGCTGCAGAAGTCAGCAGTCCTGCCGGTGGTAGAATAGGGTACCTTTTCATTTGCATCAATAGCAGCTGTTAGTAGAAAATTTCTGTATGTAGGTCATTCCTAAAGAGCTTAAGTGGAATCTCAATGTGTTTTTGACTAGTATTTTCCTGATAACTAGGGAGCTTGAGCATTTTTCATGTCTCAAATTTTTTTAAAAAAATCACTCCTCAATCTTCTTGGACTGTTCAAATCAACTGAAAGTGAGGGAATTGCCCCTAGCTCCTTCAATGACTATGACAACACTTTAATTCTCAAATCAGAAAGAAAAAGTACAACAAAGAAAACAAACTATAGACCACTATTCTCAGCCAACACCAGGTAACTGAATTCATGACATATAACAAAGATAAATCTAGGACAAGCTGAATTTATCCCTACTATGCAGGAATTGTTTAACCCGTGCAAATAAATAAATGGAAATAAATAAATGTATCACACTAACAAGCTAAACAATAAAAAAATTGATTATTTCAATAGATGTAGAGATAAATACATAATGAAATATAACATACTTTCATGATAAAATCTTAAGCAAATTGGATATAGAAGGAAATATTCAATGCAATTTAGATATATGAAATATCCATAGCCAGCATCATATTGATCAAGAAAAATTGGGGGACATTTTCATTAAGAAACAGAACTGTGTTCTCTTTTCACTATTACTGTTATCTTTATGAGAGATTTAGCCAAGGATATTAAGAAAGAAAGAAAAAATTAAATCAAGATCATACACATTAGAAGGAAAAAAAAAACCCTAAAATTAATCCTGTTTGCAGATGAAATGATTCTATATAGAGAGAAACAAATAAACAAACAAAAAGACTCTACCTAGGAACCGTTGGAACTCAGAATAGAGTTTGGAGAAGCTGTCACATAAAAAATAAATACCAATAGTGTTTGTGTACCTAAATTATGCCTTAGCTGAAAAAGAACTTGCAAATCAGTCTTACAATAGCCAAAGGAAATTTAAATGCCTTATCATATATTTAACCAACAATGTGAGGGATCTCTTTGAGGAATACAAAGCATTAAATAAAGAAACAGAATGAATAGCACCCTATCGCCATTGTAAGGTGTATAGCAGCCAGTTCTGTGTATAAACTGAAATTGAATGTCAATGAAGTAGTCACAGGATGTGGTTAAGAACTTGCACTTCTTACTCAACACCATGTAAATTAATGACATAATGTTATAAATTGTTGTTGATGTTGTGCTGGGACTTTTAATTGATCGGGATGATATACTGCCAGCTCTACCTTCAGACCAGAGATAGTCTCCTCAAGAAACCATTGAATTTATCTGGACAATAAGATGCTGAACTCTATGATTGATATAGGTATGCAAAGAAAGAATCTTGACTTAACTTGAACTGTAATACTGCAACAAGATGGAGGAATCCACCATGGGGGGAGGGCACGGGGAGGGGTTGGGGGAATCCCACAGCGTATGAAACTATGTCACCTAATACAACGTAAATAATAATAATAATAATAATAATAATAATAATAATAATAATAGAAAGAAACAGAGAGGACATCAAAGAATGGAAAAAATCTTCCATATTAGTAGATTGGTAGAATTAACATAAAGAAAATGTCCAAATGACTAAAAGCAATTTTTAGATTCATTGCAATCACAATTAGGGTACGTAAGACATTCTCCTCTGACCTTGAAAATAATATGATAAATTTCATATGGAAGCAAAACAAATTATATGTAATTAAAGCAATGTTAAACAATAAAAATAAAGCTGGAGGCATCACAATAATGGACTAAAAGGCATACTCCAGGGCAGTTGCAATCAACACAGCCTGGTACTGGCACAAAACTAAATACATATAACAAAATAAAAATCACTAAATTTAACCGAAATATCTACAGCCAACTAATATTTAACAGAATGAGATAAAATCAATTTAGGAATAAAGGCAGTCATTTTAGCAAATGGAATTAAGCAAATTGGATCTCTGAGAAGTATAAAACAATATACAATTGATCAAGGATTTAAATCAACACCTTATTCTACCAAGTTACTAAAGGAAACCATTTCAGAAACTCTGTAGGACAGGTGTTAGGTAAAGGATGCTTGGAAACACTCAGGAAGCAATTAAAACATAGGTAAACAAATGGGATTATATCAAGCTGAGAAAGTTCTGCACTGGACAGGAAAGAGTCAACAAAGAGGCAATTGACATAATGGAAGGAAATATTTATTATGCAACTGGAAAATGATTAATATCAGGGATATATAAAAAGATATCAAGAAACTCAATAGCAATCATTTAATCCAGTTAAGAAAAAGAAAAAAGGCATGAGCAAGAAATTGTCAAAAGATGAGATAAAAATGGCTAATTAAAAACATGCTGAAATGCTCATTATTACTAGTCATAGAAGAAAGGCGAATACAAACCACAATGAAATTTCATCTCAATCCAATTAGATGGCTACTATCTAAAGATTGTGAAATAAATGCTCATGATTCAGTGTTGGTGGAAATGTAAACTAGTTCAACCTTTATGGAATACAGTTTGGAGCTTCTTTAGAGATCTGAGAACAAATTTACTCTGTGATTCAGTCATTACTCTGCTGGGCATTTACCCAAAGATCATTATCAGCATATGAGAGATTAATTGCAGTTCTATTTATGATAGCTAAGATACGGACTCAATGCAGATGATATCAATGGAGGATTAGAGAAAAAGTTATATATATATATGTATATACACACACATATTTAATATACACACATTTTGAACTGCTATTTAGGTATGAAAGAATGAAGCCCTGTCTTTTGCAACAAAATAAATGCAACTTAAAACCATTTAGCTTCATGAAATAAGTCAGTTCCAGAAAAGACAAATATGATGTTTTCCCTGATTTGTAATACTTACGTAAAAAATGAATCTGTGAGTGTAATTGACTTTTGAGAGTTGATTGTGATTTACACCGTTTATTTATACACTTGAAGAACAATAGTTTTTTCGCTATTTTCAAGTTGTTGGATTCTTTACTTGATGTACATTCAAGTCTGTGCTGAGAATTGAAGTGAAAATATGCTATTGTAAAGTTTAAAAAAATAATAAATAAGGAAGAAGGAGAGTAGGTTGCAATGCAGGCAGTAGGAAGGACAGACTTGGATGTGCCAGTATGCCCCTAATCAGTGGGATGAAATGCATGACATTTGTTCACGTTATATAATTAGAACAAGTTAACATACATGAAGAATTAGTTATGTAAAATACATATACAAACTGCTATATGGTATCATACTAGTTTGTTTCACTTAAAATACTAAAATATATTTTAAAAATATGGCTAATTGGCCTTAAGTTTTGCAATTTCATGGAGGATAAAAGCCTGTATTGTTTCTATTATAACTTATCATAAACACAATTCTGTCTGTTGCAATCATTTCAAGAATAAACTAGTGGGTGAACTATTCTCACTCTGTTTTATCTCTTTCTCACTATTCCTATATGTATTGTTACCTTTGTACCACTGCATCACCTCTATATTTTGCTGCCTTTTAAGTAAGGAAATAACGAAAAAAAAAAATCTGAAAGGCAATACTAATCAGGAATTTTTTTCATTTCACATCCCATGATGTCTTTGTAAAATTAAAAAGAAAAGGGCCTATGGCTTTTTCTAAGGAAAAGCAATAGTAAAATTTCATCTTAAGAATATAGTCTAGCTCACATCTTCCTGCTGCAATAAAGTTATTAGTGCAACTTAAAATGTGTTTGTAGAATAATAATTACCCACTTGTGTGTACATGCACACACATTCAGTTATCTCTATTATTAAGCAACCCTGGGCCACTCATTATGTGTCTACTGAATATTCATTTAGATTATGAACACATTAAAGATTCAGGAGAGGCATTTTCTTATGTGCTTGAAGATTTTTTGCAGTTTCACATGTGAGATTCAATGTAACATTCATGTACATTAAAAGAGTAAATTTTTCTTCCCATTAGTTGCACACAATAAAAGTATTCATCTCTTTACTCTGAAATTGGTCTTTTGTATTTTATTTTTTTAATTAAATGTGGTCATAGAGGGGAGCCTGTCATTAAATAGAATTCTAGAGAAATAATAACTGTTCTCTTACAGAATGTCAGATTCACAAGTTTAATACAAAAAAAAAAAAAATCAGGCCCTCCTAACATGTAAAGTATAGCATTTAAACAATTAAACAATTTAATGTTTATTCCCAATGAAATTCTATGATGCAACAAAATTATTTTCCACTTGAATAGTTGAAGTGACTCAGTTATTGGCTTGGCATTGGCAGATAGTTGGCAGGTTATTCAGAGCATAAGAAACAGATCATTTCGGTTTGTCAGGCTTCACTTCTTGCCTAGATGTATTTAAAAAATCCCAAACAAATGTACCAGTTCAGACATGCATTCTGTCAACTTTCACACCACAGTTCTCTCTGTGGCCCATAACTGGCTACCACTGCAATTAATTCTGTTTTTTTTTTTTTAGCATTGAATAACTTTTCAAGATATTAAATATATTTATTGAACATTTGCCATTTCTCAGGCTATTACAAACAAATGAGAAACAGTCTTGTGTTTCTTTTACAAGTCTCTAACTAAAGAAGCGATGTGGTTCAATACTGGGGAAATTTCATTTTAGGTAGAAAGCTACTAATTTCACAGCTGAATCGTACAGTTGTCAGAGGGCCAATTGAGTAAATCTCACATTTTCATGCATTCAAGCTCATTACTGAGAGGAATAAAAATGAGTTTTGGGACTGCCATGTACTTGTTGTTGTGTTGTGGCTTTCAAAACTGAACAAGCTCTAATTGTACGTACCCCACAAACAAGGTAGGAGACTTCTGCTCTCCTTTCCATTGTCATAAAAAAAATCTCAATTTTAAAAACACTAACTTTGTGAAATTATTTGATCAGGATTCTGGCACTCTTCAGTTTTATCATATCAAGTGATTTCTTGAGGAAGGTAATATTGTGAAGTTTTGCCACTAAAAATATATATTTGCAATTACTTAAAAATGAATTTTAATATTAATTTCCAGGAATATTGGATATACACTAAGAAATACTCTAATGCTGGTTTGAAATGATGTATGTATCATCCATATGTTTAAACTATATGTTCACCGAACGCTGCATCTTAGAATAATGATTACACAAACAGAAGCCTTAGTTAAAAAAAAAAAGAAACTGATACTAAATTTTTAATTTAGCTGTACCATTACTAAATACAATGTAATTAAAATGTAGCTTATTTTGTGCTTTTAAAATTATTAATGAATTGCAGATCCATAAAAGTAAGCATGTCCCAATCTAACTTCACATATTGTTAGTTCTATAGATACTTTCAAGGAATGCAGAATATTTTTATGCTGTGTAGAGTAGGCTAAACACAGTACATTGAGAATTCATTCTTTCTCTGTGGTGAGGAAGGCTAAGGCTGTTCCTTCTGACTAATAAAATCAGTTCTTAGAGGCCATAACAGTAAAACTGAAGAAAAAAGTCTATTGATTTTCTATCATTTATTATGAAGCTTTACAAAATTTAAAATTACAGTGAGATGATGTGAGAAATCAACAGATTCAGGGTGTTTTTTTTCCATTTTTGGTGACACAAACAACAGTTACCTATTTTTTGTTCCAATACATTGTGGTATTACCTTCATCTTCATAATTTTTAAACTTAGAAACATAATATATATGAGTGAAATTGACATTTTCAGAGTTTATTGTGTGTGTCACTTGTCTATATTCCTGAGTGTCAGTGGTTTTCCACTAATTGTTAAATTATTCAATCATCTGAAAATTAAGTTTATGAGTGTAAAGTAAATGGAAAGTATGCTATTATAAAAAGTAAAAGAAAAATAAGAAATAAAGGAGGAGTAAAGATGCGAGAGATGAAGGGTGGTGGGAGGGCCCAGGAAAGTTTTGCATGTGTAATTCTGTATATATGAACTACATGAATTCTGCTCTCCTTATATATAAAGGACTTAAAAAGTTAGCATTATCTAAATGTTATGATTCTTAGCTAAATTAAATTTGACTTGTATGTATGCATAAGATGAATATTTACAAATTTCTGTATTAATCTCTTTCTTCTTTTTTTTTTTTAGGTTTATTCCAGGGGGGCAGGAACAGGACAGGGTGGTGGGGAGGTGAGGGGGAAGGGCACGAAAGGGGTGGCAGGCCTGAAGGAGAAGAGAGAGACACAGCTGCACTGCATCTGGAGGCTTTTTTGTCACTCACGTGAGTCTGCAGGGTGTGGGGAGCGAGGACTGGGAGGGGTTGAAGGCAGGCCCCAGGAGACTGGTGCCTGAGACTGTCACAGGTGGTTCCCTAAGAAAGATTGGTAAGTGGGATGTTGCATTTGCGAAGAATACTTTATTCTATATGACATAGTGTTAACTTTTTTTCCTCTTTCTTGCCGAAGTTAATTGTTTCTTTCCTTTATTCTTCCATATATATATATTTATTGTATTTAAAAGGCAGAGCTAGGGCCTGGCACGGTGGCCTAGTAGCTAAAGTCCTCACCTTGAACATGCTGGGATCCCATATGGGTGCTGGTTCTAATCTCCCTAGCTCCACTTTCCATCCAGCCCCCTGCTTGTGGCCTGGAAAAGCAGTTGAGGATGACCCAAAGCCTTGAGACCCTGAACCGATGTGGGAGACCCAGAAGAAGCTCCTGGTTCCTGACTTTGGATTGGTGCAACTCCAGCTGTAGCGGCCACTTGGGGAGTGAACCATTGGACAGAAGGTCTTCCTCTCTGTATATTTGCCTTTCCAATTAAAAAAAAATTAAAAAATAATATAGGGAAAATCTGTGGGGGAGGGGACTTGTGCAGAGAGTTTGGGGAAATCCCATAGCCCATCTAACTGAATAATAAAATAATAAAACAAAATTGTAAAATAAAAATGAAGTATATTTCAAATAGTAAGAGAGAAAGAAATAGAGCAGCTGGATTAGATCCAAAGCTCCAATGTGGAATGCCAGTTTCACAGGTAGATCTTAACACACTGCACTACAACGCTATCTCAACCATGTTCTCCAGAACTCTGGACAAGGTTCATTGAATAAGGGCGATAACGATACCTTGGCAACATGCCATTCAACAACAGAATAGATGATGAACAATACACTGACTAAACAATTCGTGTATAATTTCAATATGAAACACAAACTTTGTTAGTTGGTTTGGGAAGGAACAAAAGAACAGAGCAAATAAAAGGGAAAAGGTGCTGATTGAAATGAATAGAACAGAATTCTGGCAGTGAAATAAGTAAACAGGTTTCCAAGTTTTGTCAGACCCAGTCTCATTCACCATGTAGTTTGTATTTTGTGTATTAGTATATTCACTGAGCTAAAACCCTTTCCTAGCTAGGGATCATCTTCATTTTCTGTGAAGCTTGATTTTAATGGTGAGGTCCTTATCTTTACTGTCAGGGGTTGGGTTCCTTTTCAGTAAACCTCAAGGATTTTATATATGAAACATTTGAATCATTTCCCTCAGAAAAGAGCCTAACCAACAGTAAAATTATGACTCTCAGCAAAATCCATTATTTTATGCTTTCTTGATTGAAAGATTGGTGATGTTATAGCTAATATCCTGGGAATTGCACATAACCTACAATTTATCTGATCAATGGGTATATCCAGTGAACTGTGCCATGTATGCTAATAAGACTTTCCACTTGTGTTGAACTAAATCATGCTATGTGGCTGCTCTGTTACATAAGTCTCTAAGAATTAATCTGACTGTTCAGTGGGCTCATGCAAGAGAAGGTATTGTATAGTCATCCATAAAATCATATATCAAATTGTTACTGAGTCTCTCAGTGTAGCAATTCACACTAATAACTTTTTATCTTGCAGTTTGATGTATAAAATAATGAAATCTTACTTCTTTGATGCATTTTTAGATACCATAGTTCATCAAATCTTATATATCTGATTGAAGGATATAATGGATTTTTTCTGCATTTTACCAATCAGAATTGCTAAATATGTATAGTCTGATTCTTAAAAATTATTGAAAATGAATACTAAGTATATATTTTCAACATTTTAATTCTGATGGAGATAAAACATAAATAACACGTACAAAATTTGATTGATAGGTTGTTATTACTAAAGTAGACTCAAGCTTAAAATATTTAAACTTGGAGCTGGTGTTTGGTAGAGTAAGTTAGTCTGCTGCCTGGAATGCCAACGTGTTCTTTAGGAACTGGTTAAAATCGTAGCTGCTTCAACTCTGCTCCAGCATCCTCCAGCAGCCAGCATTTCTGGGAAAGCAATGGAAGTTCTTCCAAATGCCTGGGCCCTATACCCATGTGGGAGATCCCAAAAACCTACACAGTCTGAATTTAGAGTGAACAAATAAATATTTAAGAAAAAAATATTTTGTACAATATGCATCTACCCACTTATTCATTTAATAGAAATTATAATGTATTTGTATATATAGTGTGTACATTTACATATATTGGTACACATTACATACAAATGTAATTAACATGCTATCATTCTCATAATGAATACCATGTTATATGTACATCGATTGATAGTTTTCAAGCCAGACTATTTAGATGGTAATGAAATAAAGTTCAAAAAATAATGCAAATTACATGAAATCAAGCAATATTCTCTTCTAAATTTATGCATATGCATAATGATTTTGATTTTTAAACAAGAAATAATTTTCTATATTTTGAATTTGCATGGACTTCAGTTGTATTCATGTTGCAGAGAAATTTGCAAGTTTTATAGAAATATTCAATTAATTTCCCAATCATGAGGCTTTACTAGATGTGTTTTTCACTTCTAATAATTCCAGTAATATATTTTACATATATTTTTATGGAATGAGGGACGCTTCCAGTATCAATCTTCAGCTATTATATTCAAGGTTTAAATTTAAGAAACCCTAAACTTTTGCATAAGTTTTGGCTTTTCTTTGACATTTATTATTATATCTGTACAACATCAAATCCTCAGGGAGGAAAATCAAGATGGCGGAATAGGGTAAGGACATGTTAAAATGGACAGAGAAACATTTAATCAGGATGAATCAGAGAGGACATATTCCAGGAAATAGGAGAGGATAGAACAACAACAAAGGGGTATCCAGAGACTGAAATACACAGGAAAGCAGCGGACACAACAGTGTGGTGTTGCAGTGACTGATACTCCAGCAGCATTCAGCTAATGGCGATCTGAACTCCACCAGCTGGAAGTCCACCAGTAATCAGGTGGGAAAGGACTTTCACTGGGAGCTTTGGAGGTGAGCCCAAAGAACTGTCCATTCTTCTGGTGTATTTGATTTGACCAGGAGCAGAGACAGAGCAACAGATCCCAGACGGGCAGTGCTAGAACAGGGTGGATTTCATAGCCCAGTCAGCCCCACAGAGCTGAATAGGGCGCCATTTTGCATAAGGAGCCAAAGACAGGGAAAGGACTGAGCATACACTGAGCTGGGAGTGAACTCATTTCTGACTCAGTGAACTGCAGCGATGTTGCATTCTACAGGTTCCAGCCAAGATAGGTCTGGGTAGCGCTTAGACCTGACAGCCAGCAGAGCAAGGACTGTAGTGGTGGTACTTCCGGTGCCATTTTGTATACTGTGGCAATAGCTTTAGGACTGCAGGGAACAACAGTGAACTGTGCATGTGCTGAGCTCATGAGAACTCACTGTTTTGTGGATTGCACTGGTTCTCCAGGAAAATAATACCAACTGTGACATCACACGTGTCAAATCGGTCTGTGTGGTACCCAGACCTAACGTCCAACAGGTTTCGGCAAGATCAGTGCCACCAACAACCTAACTATATAGGATACCTGGTATCTCTCTAATCCTGGGACCTGCTGCATCCGGAAGTGGGAGAAAGGTTGCAGAGACAACGGTGCAGCCTTAGCACAGTATCGCAGGAGGTGGAGAGTAGTGAACCAGGAGCTGGGGCTTTGGAGTTCTTTGTGGAAACCTAGCATTAAGAACCCAGACCTGGAACTCGCTGGAGGTTGTGGCACAAGTGGCTGCAAGCAAAAAGTTTTGTGCCAACTGCAATAAGTAAAATCTAACTGTAGACCTTGGGTGACACAGCTTAGAAACCTGCCCCAAGGAGAAACTGTGCTATCCAGAAGTACAATGACCAAGAGCAAAAGAAGAGACAAAGGCACAATGAATATTACCAAAAACTCCCCTGCAAAGGAGCAAATCCTATGCCAAAATCCTATGCCAACCTCAGAGTTAACTGAAGAAGACATCGAGAAAATGGGGCATACTGAATTCATAAAACTAATTTTAAAGCTTCTGATCAAAAATGAGAAACACATACAAGAGTTCAAAGAATTTAAGGAAGCAATAAATCAAATCAAGGCTCCTGGCTGAAGATTCGCTCAGCTGGAGCTTTTGTGGCAACTTGGGGAGTAAATTAGTGGATGGGGGAGAGTACCCTTACTTCCTTCTGATTCTAATGATTCATGAATCATTTTTTGGTTAAATAAAAATATATCAAAGCTACTCTGTGTAAATATGTTCATCTAACATGCACCCTTTGGTGATTTTTATTATATGTATTAATTTCCCAAATATTATAATACATCATCTATGAAAACTCTATACACAAAAGAAGAAAGATAAAGATGATCACAGGTGGACAAAGATCAAGACTATTATTATCTCTACTTCAGAATTTTTGTCACAATCAAAATGATAACATTTAAAAGATCAGTATAAATGCACTTCATAGTAGAATCCCTGCCCACTGCAAAATTTAAAACAGGTTGTTTTTTGACAGGAGCCAGTGCAAGGGCTGTGTTACCTACCCTTCCACCCACAAATGGTACTAGTTCTTGTCCTGGCTGTTCCACTTCCCATCCAGCTCTCTGCTTGCAGTTTGTGAAGACAGTGGAGAATGGCTCAAAGTCTTGGGACTCTGCTCCCGCATGGGAGATCTGGTAGAAGCTCCTAACGTTGGACTGGCTCAGCTCTAGCCATTGTGGCCGCTTGGGAGGGAAAAAGCAGATGGAAGTTTGCTCTCTCTGTCTCTTCTTTTCTCTGCAACTCTGCCCTTCTACAAAAAATAAATAAATCTTTATTTCAGCTCCAGCAATGGTGGCATTTGGCGAGTGAACCAGCAGATGGAAGATCTCTCCTGGTGCAGGTACCCAAAGCTTTGGGCCATCTTTCAGAGCTTTCCCAGACTACAAGTAGGGTTGTGGCTGGGAAGTGATGGTCAGCACATGAACCAGCACCTATATATGAATCCAACATGTAGATGGCAAGGATTTAGCCACTGGGCCATCACACCAGCCTCAAACACAAATCAATATTTTAAAAAGTTTGCTGACAGAAGTAACATAAATAAAATGATTAATTAAAAATATTTGTTAGTATTAAATAAGACTTTTATAGTCTACTGTTAATATAATTTATTTAGTTTTGCTTAATATAATGACACTAGTCTTGTCAGGAATAGAAAGTAATTTTACCTTTTTTTATCAATATATACTCATTTCAGGATGAGGGAAAACATGTTTAGAGCCATTACTGGCACATGCACAGGTATAGCAGCTGAATAACCACAATGAATCAGCCTTCTTGGAAATAGTCTCTTACTTTGTCTTCATACCTGGAATCTCACAAAGCTGATGAGAGTTGGAATTCTGTAAATCACATTTTGTGCCATCATCAGAAAGAAATCTATGAAGATATATCTTGTGTCTTTAATAAATCCGTTGCATGGCAAAAATATTCAAACATCATGCAAATCAAATGCCTTTTTAACATGAAGACCCTGGCATGACATTATTTAAGTTTCCCTAAATAACAACAACAACAACAATAATAATAGTAATAATAATAATAATAATTCCACATTCATTCTGGTTTGTACATGTTACTCACAGTCTTTATGCTTCCAATTGCCTTTTTTCATTGGTTAGTAATGATTTTGATTTTATTTCAGAGACGATAATTTGAGTATTTGAAAACTTTTTTAATGATAGAACAGAACATCTCCCCTAATCAACTGAAAAACAGTTTTAAGTAATTTCTGAACTACATGATGACTCTGGTTCCCTTATCAGGGTTCATACCATTTTTCAACCAAGTAAGGGAACTAGATATCCTCTCCATCCATTTCTTGACCTGTCTTTGTGATCTCCCATGAGCTATTCTGTCAAAATACAATCTTACTGAGAATCAAAGCATATCTGTCATTATCAAAGAGTCCTGAGAGCCAAAAAAACTATTGTTAAGGAGATAAACAGATTTCAAAGTAATAATGAGAACAATAATAGCAGCATGTTCTACTAAGGGAAAGGAAGAAAATGCTCAAGGATTTTCCATAGAAAGCTATTTAGCCTGAGTCCTCTGGCAGTAGTGGTACAAGGCAGAGGATAATCATGTGTTATGTTCCAAGAACTGAGAAATGACGTGTTCAGGTTGAATGCTTTCTCTGATACGTAACGGGGAAGCTTGTATTGAAAAATGAAGGGCCAGGATTCAGACATGGACCAGATCATATACTACATTGCCTGCCATTCTGTAGACTGTAAATTTTGTCATTATGGCCCTGAGAAGCCATTGAGTCTATTTTATACTGGAAAAGAACTTTGTCAGTTTGAGAAGATTAACATGATATTTGGAAAGTAAGATGAAGTTAAAGAACATGGATGACAGGTTGCTATGTTTTCTGAGTAATACAGTTCTATGAATAGCTATGAACTATGGACAGACTATGAACAAAGAGAATTGGACAGGCATCATGCTTAAAACAGGCAAAGATGTAGCATGACTCCCTGATAGAATGGTTGGTTAGAGTTCCATTTTCATTTATTAGTTATAAAACACCTGAGGTAAGAATACAGAGGAGATAGGATAGGGCAGGATGATTCTTTCATTGTAGGGTTATTTGTTGCTCTCCAGAGAACAAATGTCACTTCTGTATGATTAAAATTAATGACCCTAAGGTGACAACTGTTTTTAACGCCCCAATATAAAGCTTTATACATATGGCCTTTGTAGATCTACTGAACAATCAATCTTTATTTTTGGAGAAATGACCACTTTCTTTCAGGAAGTTGACTCTAAAGGTCAGAGGCCAGAATTGCATTTGTTTATAACCTATGGATTATGTCTTGCATTCTGTGATAACATCCTTTAAGAACAAGTAATACTTTGTGTGTTATTTTGCACTTTTTTTTTCCTAAGGTTGTGCCATGTTTCATGTAGAAAACTGCACACACACACACAAACACGAACACATACACGAACATGAACACACACATACACACACACGAGGATGAATTAAAACCAAAATGAAGTAGCAAAGCAAAATATACAAATATTTGACTATTGACATAATTTTGAAGTACATATTGGGGAAGATCGCTTACAAAGAGATGACTTTCTCTAACATTGTATTGAAATTTGATGAGACTTACAATAAGTCCAGAATGACAACTTTAAGACTAGATCAGTGCTTTTCTGAATGCAGGGAAAATATATTCAATGAATATTCAATTTGATTAAAATTAATGAGGTGAAATCAAAACAAATTGCTATGCAATTAAAATGAGAGCATACCACTTCAACATATAACTAACTTATCTTTAACTTCCCAAACCATTAACAATACTTTTCTTAAAATAATTTGGTGAGTTGTAATCCAGTTTTTCATTGAACTCTTTACATTCATATAAAGTGGTTTTCATTTAAAATTTGTATCATACACAAAAAATCTGCTAGTGGAATTTAACCCTCTATCTATTCCAAGTAAGTTACTTTTTCATAACTATCGCAATTTGAGTGATAACAGATGAATTAAAGAGACACTGATATATTTGGAGAAAATCGTTTTAAAGGAACTGATAGAAATGTTGAAAGTGTATTTCCAGAATTCAACTTGTTTTACCAATACAGTTTGTCAGAAACATTCGCTAGGAGATATGCTAGGTCCGATACATCCTGCAGTGAGCACCAGAGGGTCATCTTTGACCACAAACATCATTTGTTACATTTCTCTACTTACAGTGCAAAAAAAACCTGCCTTGAAAAGTACAAAGTAAGCTAAGTAATGCTGATGCAATGTGAAATCTCACAGAAATCTTCTGAACAGTGATGTCATAGTTGATAAAAATACAAACTGTAGTTAGAAATGGTATGAAACCTTCATAAAAACACTAAAAAGTAAGTTTGCTGATTTGTGTCTGCTTTCTTACATCTCGTCAAGAGTTGCTGTTGCAGTTTTATTCCCACTAATTCATTTTTTTTTGCTGGAATACAATCATCTCGGAGATGTCTGTAGGTAATGCAGATACTTACTGTCATATTTTAAAAAGTTTTTACTAAGCTAATTTTCTGTATGGATAATGATTGAATAGAGAAGAAAGCATAATTACCATTAGCCATCTACCAAGCTATTCAGCAAGTGCTACTCCCCTTTTACTATGGAGTTTGTTTATAAAACTTAAAAAAAATCATTGAAAGAAAATGTGTTTATTTCTCATGTTATAAAATTAATTTAATTTCACATCTTGTAAGCACAATCAATAAGCCAAAATTAAATAATTTAGGTATTATATATAAAATATCCTATTAAAGTAAAACGTGTAAGCCAACTGAACATTTGATCCAAAATGCAGTTATTTATGAATATTTATATTTTTCCTGTCTAAAATTAATTGAAATATTCAGATGTTTCAACATAATGGACTTAGGTTTATGTTTGCATGATAGAATATTTCAAAATAAGCAGTGAAATAAAAGTTAGTTAGGGATCTCCTTTATAAGTAAGTGTCAGAATGGAAAATAATTTCCAGTAAGATTGCTAACAGGCAGTACACACCAGTGGTAAGATATTTGTTATATACACGAGAATTTCTAACTTGAACAGTTATGAGAAAGAAAACAACATTGAAGAAACTGATATTTCACATGAAGATTTTCATGTGAAATTAGTCTCTTCTAGTGGAACTCCAAGCTTTCTGCATTTCCGTCTGATTTCTGTATTTTACCTAGGAGGGTTGGGCAGTCATGGTTAGCACAGAATATGTGTGCTTACAGGGGTGAGTATGGCTCATTGCACTGCAGGACACTGATGCTATTTCAGGAAACAGTAATCATATGTCATCCTGTGATATAATGCTGCGTGGTGGCACTACTTTCATATGTAGTGTACTTTCATTTTTTCATAAATAAAGCTGGGAGGCCATTTCCACTGTAAATTTAAGTTTGTCAGAAATTTTCAGTAAAGGAAAGTAGGAAATTAAGCAGGGAAGGCTAGAGTCAAATAGTGATTTATCATCAACGTGAACCTTTCTATATTTAATGTTGATGAACTTAATCGTGATTATATGAAGACTTTTTCTAAAATTGTTTTTTTTACATGATCAAATTGAGCATTCAATTTCCAATAGATATACCAACATAACTACAATAAATATAAAATAAATCCATATTTATATGCTATTTTGCATAATAATTAGCAAAAATATATTGTTAGAGCTTACATAAATTAATATTAATAAATTAGAAAACTATTTAATGGACTCATGTTTTACCAGTTCCCTATTGTATCAAGATATTAGTCTTGATTACTCAGGCCATGAAATACTGGGTGCCCCAAGCAGCACACGTGAGACACAGGGCAGGAGGGGGCAAGCATGGTAGAGGGTTTGTGTGGGCCTCCCCTGCTGGACCACAATTCCCACTGGTCAACACGAGAGTTGGGATGGGGGCAGACCTGGCTGGGCTGGGCTACAATATCTGTTCGCTTCCTGTGAGCTGGATCAGGAGAAAACCAGGCTGGGTTGACTGTTCCTAATGGTACATACTTAAGCCAAAGTGGATGTGCATTGCTTGGGCTTTCCCGTAGACTCAGCTGGCAGATGCTGGCTGGCAGGGGGGTGGGGGGGAGAGAGCAAGTTAAACTGCAGAACCACCTGGAGAGTGCAAGATTTGGGAGTGGGAGTGGGCCCAGTAGGAAAAGAGTGGGTACCACTCTCTTGGGTTGCCATTGGTGAGCATGAGAACCATGACTGGGGCAGGCATGGTTAGAGAGTGAGTACCTCCCACCAGCAAAGTGTGGAGGCTGGAAAGTGTAACTGACTGAGTTGAACTAGGCTTCAATGCCCATTGACATGTATTAGAACTAAATGGGATGTAGCACAGTCTGGACCAGTCTGCTGTACTTACTGGTAAGCACATGATCCAGGGCAGGAGGTGGGCCTGTTGGGGTTGTTGCTCTGACTAGGCAACTCCCACTAGTTTATGTGAGGGCTGAGTATGGGCTCACATACTTAGGTGAGCTGGGCTGCAACAACCATTGGTTTGTGTAGAATACAGAACTAGAGACAGAACTGACCCAGCAATTGCAACCACCAGCATGTTTATAAGCTTATTGGGATGACAAATTGTGCTAGACCTTGTATTGGCAAGCATACACCAGAATCATGTCTAGGATCGCCTCAGATGAATTTTCTTTTAGGATAACCCTCAACTGAATCACTGGATGCAGAACTCCAACCATGGAGAGAATCGCAGGTTTCATGGTCTGACTTTGGAGTCCTGTGTCAGAGCTGGGCGTTCCCAGTGACTCAGATGGAGCAGTGGACAGCATATCCAAGTGTACATAGAGGATATGGCAATACATTGGAATTTGCAGAGGAAACCTGGTAGCATAGCAGAGGATGGAGCACAACACATTGATTAACTACCCCAGCCGAGTGATGGCAATGAATATATGGGCAACCATAAACTCTAAGCTGGACTATGTCAACCTGTTTATTCTGGAGGGATTTCATCGTGCTTGGAGTAGAGAAATCAGCAGTAATTCAGAACTGTTGAACTATCAAAACCTCTTTAGCAGGGCCCTTAGAGCATGCCTCACATTGGGGATCCTGGGGTGGTGCCATGTGGCTGTCCACCATCCCAGGTTACAGAGGTGTTTGGGAGGCTGGATGTGGCTTTTCACCTTATTTTTATCCTTTACCAAGATGAAGGAAGAAAAGAGAATGTGGAAATATTGGTCTCACCCGTCCTGCTGTAGCCCTTGGCACTTATCACCCTAATCAACTATGTAACAATCATCAAAAACAAAAAATAATTATCTTAATAAAAAAGAGATACATGAACATAAAAAATTTAAGGGAAAATGCATTACTGGAATGTTAAAAAATAGCATAAGTAATAGTAGTTGTAATATCATTAATAACATGATCCTACAACAAAACTATTGAGACAAAGCATAGACTAACAAATATACAATTGCTAAAAACTAATCATTTCAGGAATAATTCTTAGAAGATAAACCTTGAAGCAATTTCTTAATCCATTATCAAATACACAAGGAATGTAAGAAATATGACTAGAGAACTCCAAGAGAATTGCATTCTTGAGAGTGAGTTAAAACGTGTATCGTGGGTGCATTTTGTAGTCTAGGAGGTTAAGCTGGTGTTTGAGGTGTACGTGCCTTATGGGGAGCCTGGGCTTGAATCCCTCCTCTGTTTCCCAACCAGACTCTTACTAATGTGCATTGTGGGGGCAGTAAAAGTTGACTCAAATACCAGAAACCTTGCCATTCAAGTGGGAGTTCTGGATAGATGTCTGCCCCTGGTTTTAGCCTGCTCTATCATCAACTACTCCAGGTATATGCAGAGTGACCCAGTCGACAGATTTCTTTCTCTGTCTCAGTGTCTTGCAAATAACAATTTAGAAATACTATCCTTAAAAATTAAATACATCAAACAATGTTCACAGATTTTTAAATTTTTTTTTCCTACATAACAATCTTTTAAAACATACTTTTAAAATTAAGGAGTCCAGGCCTTTTCTAATAATTCTTGGAAATATAGTACCCTCTGATAAACATGAGGTTTGGTTCAATAAGCAGAAGTCTGCTTTCCTGATGTACAGGAAAACAATCTTATATCTAAAACACCCTCTGGAAAATTTAAAAAACTCAAGATGACATAACTACTATTTGAAAAATGTAAACAGAAGAATCTGTTGTTAAATACTAAGAGGTAAATAAAAGCTGTGACTTTCATGTACTCACACATACAAAGAAATGATTTTATAGTGAAAATTGCTGTCAATCACCAAAATAGAGCTTAACTAGAAAACATATTTTTTTATAGAGATAAGATGGAAAATTGATTTGAACGTCTTAATGGACCATGACCAAAGTGTCTCATGCTGTGCATTCAAATCTTCAAACAATTAAATGTGAAAAAACTGAATCTAGTAGTGATTGTTGATGCCTTAACTTCAATTTCAGCCTTGACTAGTCCAGAAGATTTTTTTTCCCTTCCATTTCATACATAAAACAAAGATTGATTGAATGATACTTTTTCCTAATCTTGACTCTTTGTTTCAATATTGATGTGATATTTATGAATGTATGCAATACTCTTTTTAATCCTGAAACTATAGAAAGACATTTTAATGCTTTCACTGTCCTAGCATTGGCTCAAAGAGAAGAAACACATTTTATAGAATCCAAGCAGAATCATATCCTATCCAACAGGCTAAACTGTATTTGATTAAAATTGTCTGCTACAGCAATGCAGTTTTGAAATTTGCTCAAAATGATAATTACTTTAAGGAATATACTAATAACTTGTTACATACTGTTTTGTAAACTGAAGGTTTCTGTTAGATTCTCAAAGAACAATCTTATAATCTATTTGCAATTTGTAATCTTATAATTTGTTATCCTGCATTATCTTGAGAGACAAAGAGAGTGAGAACTAGATATACACACAAAACAAACTACTGATTCACTCTTCCAAAACATAAAATATCAGTGTTTGGCAGAGGCCAAAGTTGGGGGCCAAGAATTCAAACCAGATTTCTCTTTATGTGACAGAGACCCAATCATGACTTGTTGCCTCCCAATGTCTGCATTTGCCAGGCAGCTTGGAATTTGGAGATTTAAATTCAAACTGAACCCAGTTGCTCTGATGTGGGTGAAGCCATTCAAATGGGATCTGACTCACTAGCACCAATGCCTGTTGCTATGCATTTAATGAATTTGTTTAGGAAGTTTGACACACTCAGGGGAAACAAACGAAGCAGTTTACACAGGACAGAAAACTACATGTGGTTTTGGTTTTTTATATTTTGAACTGATATAATAGTAACATTATATTTATACATATGTATGCAGTATAACATGATGCTTTGACTCAACTCAGGGAAAGTTGCAGTTATATGACATTATGTATACACATACATACACGCACACATGTTAGTCCTGGGTATTATGAAAATTCTTTGGCTTTAGCATGAGATTAACAACTGTGCATGTACATAAATATGATCAGCAAGTCAAGCATATTGAGTTCTTGCTCTATGGTATGGACTGCTTGATTGGTTGAATGCCCATGTTACAATGCTTACATAAACAGTACATTGTCCATTTCCTATTGTATTTATGAGTCAGTTCTGAAATAAGCCAGTGTTATCATTGAATTAGATGATGTTATTTGAATCAATCTAAGTTACTTGTAGAGACACTTGCCAAAACTATAATTTACCAGATTTCTTTCTGCAAGAAATTGAAAAGTATGGAAGCATTAAAAATTATGGAAAATTCTTTTTTCAACTGAGAACTTGGACTCAGAGTTTAAATAGGTGGTCAATTTCCTGTTTCTTTTAGGAAGGATTACTGAAGTGTTTGAGTGGCACTCCTGGGAGAAACAAGGGCTTGAAACCCGCAGATAACAGGATTAGGATTATAATGAACAAAAACTGCTTTCTGATTGCAGTGACTTTTACATCCATGTTGAATCTCCAGGGAGAGAAAGTTTCCATTTTTCAATCAGGATCATCATCCTACCAAACTGTGGATTACTACAAGTACTCTCACATGGTCAAATGTTTATTGTCATAACACGCTGAGAAAGCAGTTGTTGAAGTGGCTGACATGTGGGCATGTGCAGGATGGTTTGGCTCTGGTCAAGCTTTTCTTTGAAAGGCAAATGACAAAACTTAGTTAAAATAATGTAAAAATAAACCAGTTGTAAAAATGTAGGTCAAATGCAGAGAATGTATGTCAAAGATGTTATTGATTGAGGGAGCAAGACTACATGATACCAGTAAGATGCTTACAGTCAGAATCAATGTGTTTATAATGGCATTCTATAACTAATCAGCATTCATGTTAATCACTATTTTGATGTTGTTCATGCTCCCCATGGCCTCTGTATCTCAATCAAGGCACTGCTTTTCCAAAATATAATAATTTCTCTTTAGAATCATTTAAGCCAAAGGAAAATTTAGATTTTATTATCACAGTGGAAAATCATGACTTACAACTACAACTTTGACAATGAACATCTACGTGATACTTATGAGCAGCATTTGTATTGGTGAATTAAAGAGGGCTATAATAGCACTGCAATAAAATCATTCAAGCAGAATCTTGTTTCATAAACACTACCACAAGTAAAGCAGTTATATGTATATTATTGTTGTCTTTATAGTGCTATGCAATAATGATTTTGACTAAAATTCATAATGTGTTTTAGGATGTTGGAGCAATAAAGTATTGATCATCGGCATGTACACCCATGATTCAGAAGATTGGATCAATTTTTGAGAGGCAATAACTTTTAAACAAGTAACCTTCCAAAGACCAAATGTTATTCTGGGGTTGGGGGGGGGGAAGGGATCATCCACCTATCTGGGGCTGCAGATGAAAATCAGGTAACTACATTTTAGATATTGAAGTAAAATAAAGTTTACAGCTCCTATCCTGCAGTGTGTTATTTGGAGACCATTACTCCACAAATATATTAAAAGCACTTCTGGCCTTCAATAGCATGTTTTGGAAGTTAAACATTTGTAATACTTCATGGGGAAGGAAAACATTGTCTGTAATAAAGAAGAGGGGAGTGAAGCCAGCAATATTGAAGTATTCAATAGACCCCTTAGCGTGATTCCAAGGGAAATGATAATTAAATAAAAGGGTAAAAGTTCTCTAAAACTATGAAAACAAAAGCAAAAGATGATTTTAAGAAAATTTGCTGCTTTTCTTGCATTTCTGAAATAAAAAGTATTGCATTTTTGTTTAGGAAAGAGAACTAATAAAACTGTTACTACATGTCTGGTTTCTATATATTTTTTTTGAAGATTTATTTTTTTAATTGGAAAGTCAGATACACAGAGAGGAGGAGAGAGAGTCAGGAAGATCTTTCGTCTGTTGATTCTCTCCCCAGGTAGCCGCAATGGCTGGAGCTGAACTGATCTGAAACCAGGAGCCAGGAGCCTCTTCCTGGTCTGCCATGCAGGTGCAGGGTCCCAAGGCCCTGGACCATTCTTGACCACCCTCCCAGGCCACAAAGAGAAATTTGGCTGGTAAGCGGGCCAGCAGGATTAGAACCAGTGACCATATGCGATCCGGGCATATGTAAGGTGAGGAATTTAGCACTCAGCTACCACACAGCCCCATTTCTGTATAAATTTAGCGTTAAATTAATTGATCACATGCTAGGCTTCCTTAATGATAAATTCACATATCACTAAGTTACATGTCTTTAATTAACTCTGACAGTAGGAAATTCTGTTTGACTCATTTTTATAAATGGCACTGCAATATCAGAACACATATACTCTTTGCAAATCTGGTAAAATACAGAGAATCAGAAAATCTGGCCATTTCTCTGGCATTTTGGAGGATGGGTAGGGATTGAGGGTAGGGTGGGAAGTACCACCATATGCATAAATTTGTGTTGTGGAATACATGATATTCATTTGTTTGATGTCAATAAATTATGAAAACGTTTCAGGTCAGAGAAGAATGAAAATGAAATAGAAAAAAAACCTTGAATCATGAGAAAAAGTTTTAACTAGCATATACTGCACTAATTTAGTTATTTTTAATAAACTGCATAAGAATATTGATATTTTTCTGATTAAACAAAACATGCTAACCTGACATACATAACTAATAATAAATTAATCATGATGTAGCAATCTAAGCATGTTAATTTATTGCTGTATAATAAAATTTACAAATCATTATGCCAAATTCAAATAAAACCATAAACCAAGATGATTAACTGTTTCTATTAAAAATGTACAACATGCAAGTTTAGCTAAAACTATAATGCTTTTTAATAAAACGTTATGACATGACTAAATCACAATAACTTCTGAAGTGAAAACACTCAAGCTTAAAACAGTTACAATTTCTTGCATATCATTTTCCACAGATCAAAAAATACTATTCAGTTATTGTGCCCATTGAATAAAATTTCAAAACACAGAGGTGATTTCTGCTGCAGGAATTCTCAACTTTTCTAACTACACTGTGTCAACCATGGCCCATTCTACCTGCAGTCGGCTACACCAATGGGGTAAGGAGTAGCTGACTGCAGCAGGAGGCAGAATGGACACACATGGCAAGAGCAGAGTTATTACGAGCTTTGGAGCAAAGAACCCCAAGAGCAGTGCAAATCCCACTTCAGCTCATTGTTACAAAACAAAAATGCAAAGGTTAAATCAGTGTAGACAGAGAATATTTTCAAGGCTTGATAAGTGAATCCATGGCTGGTAACTGCATTATTTCTTACCCAGAAATTAAAGATACAATAAATTAGATATGACAGTCCTTAATTATGTTCATTATTCATTTGATAAAAATCACTTATGAAATTTATCCTCAATTATTAGTGGCTAACAAGCATAACAATGGAGATGGATTAATCGTGCAAGTATTCTTTTGGGCAAGTTGAACAAATCAGTCCTTTTATTGAATTATAGCTTTAAAACCAAGCAGAGTGTAAAAGAAACAACACATTCACTTATGTTTTGCTTTCAGACCTAGTTTTAAAAAAGCTTATATTGCTGCTTCTTGGCCATCCAAAGAATTTGTCACTTTTTCTTTCTCTCTCTATCTATCTCTATATAGATATAAGCCATTATATCTACGTATATTATATATGTATATATATATATGTATATATACAAAGATTTATTTTTTACTGCCAAGTCAAATATACAGAGAGGAGGAGAGACAGAGCGGAAGAGCTTTTGTCCCATGATTCACTTCCCAAGTGACCACAATGACCAGAGCTGAGCCGATCCTTAGCCCGGAGTCTTCCGGGTCTCCCACGTGGATGCAGGAACCCAAGGCTTTGGGCTGTCCTCAGCTGCTTTCCCAGGCCACAAGCAGGGAGCTGGATGGGAAGTGGAGCTGCCAGGATTAGAACAGATGCCCATATGGGATCTGGGCACGTTCAAGGCAAGGACTTTAGCTGCTAGACCACTGTGCTGGGCACCTATATTTACTTTTAACCCATAACAAATAGTTACCAAATATCTCTTTCCATCAGTTAAAAATACAAAATGGAATCATTTAAAAATGTTACAGGAAATTTTACTGAATTAAGAATATGAAAACACACACACATATGTTCGCTAATCACGAATGCAATTATTTGAGGAAGCACTAAGCAGGGCCACTTCCCTGCTCTGAATCCAAGAATTATATAAGACATAAGCCTCCAATTACTTTTAGAGATACATTGAAGCAGGCATCATCAATGTTATTGCCATTTGTTGAACTGCTCATGTAATGTGATATATGTTCATTAAAAATACACATAACTTTGTGTCAGGCATTCCCTGGAACAGTGTTTTGCAGTTGTTAGCTTGCATTTCTTTAAAAAAATATTTTTGTTGTAATTATGTGAGAGAAGGTAATACTGTGAAAGAAAGATTCCATTTATTGATTCATACAAAAATGGCTGGAAAAAGACAAAATGGAGAGCCACAAACTCAATTCAGTTCTTTCATAAAGGTGTCAAGAGACCCAACTACTTCATGCCATCAGTAATTCCTACACTATCAGAAAATTGGAATCAGAAGTGAATTTGGACTCAAACTGAGACACCCCAACATCACCATGGGTGTATTACTTGCAAGAATAAACACACATCATTCATATAGAACTTTTTTATATTTAACTGATTGATTCTAATTACTTGTGTTAAAATCTTTATTGCTTTGTGCACTGAAAAATTTTCCAGGCTTTAGTATAATTTTTTTTTAAAGATTTATTTTTATTATTTTTTCATTGGAAAGGCGGATATACAGAGAGGAGAGACAGAGAGGAAGATCTTCCATCCGATGATTCACTCCCCAAGTGAGCACAATGGCCGATGCTATGCCGATCCTAAGCCAGGAGCCTCTTCCGGGTCTCCCACGCGGGTGCAGGGTCCCAAAGCCCTGGGCCGTCCTCGACGGCTTTCCCAGGCCACAGGCAGGGAGCTGGAAGGGAAGCGGGGCTGCCGGGATTAGAACCGGCGCCCATATGGGATCCTGGGCGTGCAAGGCGAGGACCTTTAACCACTTGCGCCACTGCGCCGGGCCCAAGGCTTTAGTATAATTTAATGACTACTGCCTTGAATTAACAGTTCTTATGATAATCACACATTTTCCTTGGATTCATTTCCTTTCCAATCATATTAAAATATTTTTAAGTTTTTGTAATGCGAATATTTGTATATTTATAGGCTACCAAATTGCCTGCATATATATATTTGGTGTTTTAGTTTTTAATCAGAGTACATATGTGTTCAAATATATAACAATTGTTTATGGAAAAAATAATTGATTCATTTCCCACTGAAATTTTTTTTAAAGATTTATTTATTTTTATTGCAAAGTCAGATATACAGAGAGGAGGAGAGACAGAGAGGAAGACCTTCCGTCCGATGATTCATCCCCCAAGTGACCGCAAGGGATGGTGCTGCGCCATGATCCAGGAACTTCCTCCAGGTCTCCCACACATGTGCAGGGTCCCAAAGCTCTGAGCCGTCCTCAACTGCCTTCCCAGGCCACAAGTAGAGAGCTGGATGGTAAGTCGGAGCTGCTGGGATTAGAACCAGCACCCATATGGGATCTTAGCACGTTCAAGGTGAGGACCTTTACCACTGCTCTATGGCGCTGAAACTCTCCTACTGAAATTTTTAAAGTGATTCACAGTATTTTTTTTTTACTATGAATAGTCACCCTATTGTGCAATAGAACGAAACTACTTCTTTAACTGATCTAACCACAGGCTACTAGTCATCAATTAACCTTTTCCATGCTTCCACCCTTCGCAGTCCTACCCTCCTGAGAACACTGAGCACACCATTATAATATGAAGTTCAATGAGATCAATTTGCTTAAATTACACATGTGATTGAGACATGTGACCCTTATTTTTCTCTGCTGGGCTTGCTTCTGTTGCCCCATCACCCTTACCGCCAGTTTTCCAAATTACTTTTTATTGGTGATTCAACCAAAATTATTATTGATGATTTTTGTTTAAGAAAAATAACATCATAAATGTGTCCTTGAGATAATAATTTCTTTTTTTTTTTTACTATTTATTTAAATGACTGCATATTCTTACCAAACTTGTTCTAATAGTGTACTTTTTTCCTTTCTGTTACAATGTTTTTAATTGATATGTGTGGATATGTTACTTTAAGTCACTTAGATATTCAGGTCTAGCACAAACACATAATTGAACAAATGCAATTCTTGACAAAGAATTTATTTTTCATCTATTGTGTGGAGCATTTGCTGTGATGCTTAGGAAGACAGTTGGGTCTCCTGCATTTCTGCATGGGTGTGTCTGGATTCAAGTCTTGGCTCCACCCCAGCTGCCCCTTTCCCATTATTGTGCAAACTCACACACATACATGAATTCTGAAATCCTGGCTTTTGTGACCCATCCTCAGTCACTGTGGAGACTGAAGCTATGCTTAAGGTTTTCAGTTATCTGACTCTTTTTTCTATCACATACATATAAATTTTAAAAAGGGAAGCACAGTACTGCGTCATGCAAAATAATAGTTATTCCATCTTCTTTAAAAATATTTTTCTTTGTTAGGTTTTAAATTACAATTAAGATTTAACTTTTTTATATTTTGGCATGTTCGCCTCATGTGTATATATATTATAAACACACATATACATATTGCTTTTTAAATACAAAAACAGGGCACTAACTTTCTATGGCATGGAATCCATGGAAATTATCATAAATGCCAGAAGAAGGGAATATCGGTATATAATGTGACAGTACAGTGAAGGCAATATTTATACATATCTCTATACTGAAAAATATGACCCTGCACATTTAAAAAATTTGCTTCTATATTATTATTATTTTAGAATAAAGTTTCATAGGTGCTGGGCTTTTCTCTGTGCTCTCCTCACTCCCCCTCCCCCTCTTTATTTTTCCCATACTATTATAGTAGTGCAATCCTTCATAAATAGTCACAAGTCCATCATTCTGCTATTAAAGTGTATCTTAACATTGTGGGTCTCGACGGTGGCAGAGTCCAACTTCCTATTGTCAACATATATTTAAGACACTTGAACATTTATATGCTCTATATGTATCAACTTCATGTGACGAAAACATGAGTGTAGACCCTTTCAGTTAGTACAATGATCTCCTGCTCCTTCCATTTTGCTACAAATGTCAGGCTTTTGTCTTTCCTTACTGCGTAGCAATGTTCTATTGTGTATATAGTCTAAATTTTATGTATGCAGTCTAACCATTCCCTCATGGACCTCTTTGACAGATTACATTAACTTTGTTCTTGTTAATTGGATTGATTCAAACACAAGCCAGAAGTTATTACATTGATATGCTGCCTTGTTTCATATGCTAAGTATGAAGGCATTTGAAAAGTAGGATACCTAGATCATACGGTTTGTAAGAATTTTTAGTTTTTTGAAGAAATCTCTTATTTTCCACAATGGTTGTCACAATTTCAATATCCATTGTAAGTTTTTTTGTGTGTGTGTTTGTTTTTATCTGCTTGGAAGACAACAGGGAGAGGGAATAAGGAGAGATACAGAGATTTTTCATCCTCTGGTTCAATCAGTTCTAATATGCATTACAACATTTTCTACTTCCATAACAATTTTCACATAATTCCTATAATCACCGAATACTTGTTCCCAATTTTTTAAAGATTTTTTAAAAATTTTTGTTGGAAAGTTAGACATACAGAGAGGAGAAGAGACAAAGAAGATCTATCCAATGGTTCACTTCCAAGTGCCCATAATGGCCGGAGCTGAGCCAATCCGAAGCAAGGAGCCTCTTCCAGGTCCTGGAAGGGGTGCAGGGTCCCAAAGCCTTTGGCTGTCCTTGATTGCCTTCTCAGGCACAAGCTCCTTTTTTATTAGAAAGTCAGATATACAGAGAGGAATATCTTCCTTCCTTTGATTAAACCCTAAAGCAGCCACAAGTGCTGGAATTGCACTGTTTGGAAGCTAGGAGCCTGAAACCTCCTCCGGGTCTCCCAGGTGGGTGCAGAATCCCAAGATCCTGGGATATTCTCAACCACCATCCCAGTCCTCAAGTAGGGAGCTGGATATGGGGCCTCTGCATTAGAACCTGCCCCCCTATGCAATCTCAGCATGTGCAAGGTGAGGACTTCAGCAGCTAGGCTATTATGCTGGGCCCACCAATGTGTTTTTAAAATAGAAAATACAGGTGAATGAATTGTATAAATAATATTTTTCTTACAGGTACTGAGTATTTATTTCAAACAATAATTAAACTCCCAAAACACAATGTGATAATTTTGCCAGTAAAACACTATGAACATGTTCACTGGCATAAATCTTTCATGCACTAGAATGCTTTCAAATGCCAGAGTTTTGGGTTGCATATTCGAGAGCTTTACTGTCGTCATCATGAAGGTTTAGCTAAGACATAGCCTGCGATTTTTGCATCCCATGTAAGCACAGGTTCAGGTCATGTTTGTGGCTCTCTCTCTGCTGATATTAACTGAGAAATCATTGCATGGTGGCTCAGTACTTGGGCTCCTGTTACTCGCACAAAATTCCAGGCTCTTGACTTTAGCCTAATTTAATGCTGGCTGTTACCAACATTTGGGTAGTGAAACAGCTGATGGAAGATCTCTATGGCTCTGTCTCTGTCTCTAAAACCTGGCCTTATACATACATACATACTTGCATACATACATATTTTTTAAAAGTTTATCATGCTATGTCATCTAATAAAAGTTCTGATCAACTCACCACTTTGCTAGAAAAACATGTCACAGTATCTATAAAATGCGATGACAAAAATTACACTTTTTGAATTTTACCCTAATGCATCAAATCATTGCTTGAGTACTGTGTAGCAATTGTGACATGATTCTCTTACATATTTACAAGGCAAATTCTTGCAAAATTTGTTTCATTTGATGTTTTTGATATGGATTCTATGTGTTTTTCTATATCTTTTTGTCATATCAAATCATGAATTTTCTGCATAGTTTAATATTCTCTGCTCCTTGAATCCTGTATCTCACATTACAAATTAAAAAATGTTGTTGCTGGGCCCGGCGCAGTGGCGCAAGTGGTTAAGGTCCTCACCTTGCACGCCCGGGATCCCATATGGGTGCCGGTTCTATCCCAGCAGCCCTGCTTCCCTTCCAGCTCCCTGCCTGTGGCCTGGGAAAGCAGTCGAGGACGGCCCAAAGCTTTGGGACCCTGAACCCACATGGGAGACCCGGAAGAGGCTCCTGGCTTCAGATGGGCATAGTATTGGCCCGTTGCGCTCACTTGGGGAGTGAATCATCGGACGGAAGATCTTCCTCTCTGTCTCTCCTCTCTGTATATCTGCCTTTCCAATAAAAAAATAATAAAAATAAATCTTAAAAAAAAAATGTTGTTGAGGGCCTGGTACCATGGTTCAGTGGCTAAATGCTTGCATTGCCCATGCCAGGATCTAATATGAGCACTGGTTCGTGCCCTAGCTGCTCCGCTTTCCATCCAGTTCTCTGTTTGTGGCCTGGAAAAGCAGTGAAACACCTAGGGACCCTTTGCCCACATGGGAGGTCTGGAAGAAATGCTTGGCTTCTGACTTTGAATCAGCTCAGCTGGAACCATTGCTCCCGCGTGGGGAGATAACCATTGGATGCAATAGCTTTCTCTCTGTATCTCTGTAAGTCCTTCCTACTGCAAATTTGACTTTCCAATAAAAGTAAATGAAAAATCTTTAAAAAAATTGTTGACACACTGGAACAGATTCAAGGCCTTGTCTGAGATTCACTAGCAATGCATTTCTTTTATTTCGTAATGCTTTATTATTATTATTATATTGCATTATGTGACACAGTTTTTTAGGCACTGGGTTCCCCCTACCCGCCCCCCCCAACCCTCGCTATGCTTTCCTATCCCCTCAATATGTGTAGCAAGTAGTCTTTAAAGTAATTGTCACTATCAGTCATTGAGACCATAATCCAGACTCAAAACCACCAGATGTAATTTCTCACTCCTTTACAATCTTCTGCCACCTTCATGTTGGTAAAAGTGTATCAGCAATGTATGTTTTAGAAATAGTGTAAGCTACCATTTACTGAGTGCCCTCTATGTATAAGGCATTGTACAAGCTTTACTGCTTTATTCACTGTTCACAATCACAACATAAACTCAATATTTCTTCCATGAGGAAAACATCATAAAAAAGCAAAAAATGGAAATATGTCATGCAACTGTTTCAACTTTACACATTTCATAGTAGGTGGGGGAAATTTAGTAAATCAGAAACTGAATTCAATGCTTTTCATTATTATTGTTCAGCATATTTACTACCAATAGAGAAATCTGTTAAAAAGAACTAATTTCATCCACACTCTGTAACAGCTTTCATACATGTAGTGGAAGCCAGTACAAATCATCTACCTTTTCGTCATTGAGAAATCAGCATCTGGACAGTCCCATAGTGTGCAGAGCTGCCTCCTCACGCATCCAGAGGATTAGACACTTGGATGCCTTTAGTTTGTTTCATCCAGTTCCTCTGGTGAATTGGTATTGCTATCTATTCTTGTTACGGTTTCTTAAACATCTTCCCATTTTTACACATATTATCTCTGGTCTCCCTTTTTAATCTTCATTTTTGTCTTGTTTTATCTGCATTTAATGTTTAACATGCAAATAATTTATTTTGTTATTAAACTAAATATGATGTCTGATATGCCATGTGCACTAAATAGCAATTTTATTGTTAACATTGGAAAAAGTAATGTACATGTTGTCATTTTCAATGATTACAAAATACATTCATTCAATATAATTTATTTAGTGTGGAGTTATTATATGGCAGCTACTAGGCTAGATAATTAAAATGTGTCATGTAAAAGAAGAAAATATCACATACTTTATTTGTAGGTACAAACCTTGGTGACTAGCACCTTGGAAATGAGTTTTCAAATATGATATTAAAGTCTCATCCATTAAAGAAGTCATATATACCCTGGACATCTTTGAAGTAATAGATTTCGGCTTAACATGTGCAAAAGATGAAGAAAATGCACAGATAATCTATATACTCAAAATATATTTGTGAAACATATATCTAATAATGGATATATATGCAAAATAGATGAGCAGCTCTTCAGCTCCACACACATGCGCATGCACACACACCCCAATCACATTGAAAATTCAGTACAATATTTCATCAAACATATCATTTAGGAATAGATGTGGGTAAAAAATTAGCATAGCCACATGATATACTGTTAGAAGATTTTAAGCCGAATTAATGAGATACCCTTTTCATCTGTTAAAATTGTTGCCATGCCATAAAAATGTGTATGTGTGTGTGTATACATTTGCATTAAACAATCATTTGATGAAATTTAGAAGATCATGAAACCAGGTACATTAACTCGTGAACTGAGAAATAACAGTTCATTTTCAACAATAGTCTAAACGCCATAATTTTTTATATTAACAAAATTAAAACCTAAGAAAGGGAAATAATGTGCTCAATAGAAGAACGGGAAGAGTTCATTACAATTCTCTCATGTAAAATCATGGAAGAAGCCTTGTTTACCTACTAAGCAGCCTGCGCATGGAGACGGGGCGAGGTAATAATAGAAAGCAGAATAAGGGAAAGCTCACTGGGCAATTTGAGCAAAGATGGTTGAATGAAGTAATGACAGTGTGTCACACAAATGAAGAGCTTTTCAACCAAAAGCTTTCTTGACCCTCAGGCATAATTACAGCAGCTGTACAATAAAGTCTCTATCAGTCATAATTTAGGATAGCGCCTTTTTGTATTAACCAAGCAATAGAGGAGCAAAAATGACTTCTACTAGTCCATATGAGGCTCACTGTCTGCTGAAATGCATTCTGATAGCTTAATGAGGTGGACTGTGCAGCACATGACATTTTTCAAGCCGGATACATCACAAAGCCTGTATCATCATGACAATATGTCCCTTGACTCCACAGCTACATTACCAACATGAATGTCTTCACTGAACATCAGTGGTGGAGTGTTTCTGTTAGTTGGCTTCCACCTGCCTAACCAAGTAAATAAAACTTCACACTAGAAGATCAGAGCTAATAAAAAGATACAGCATTGAAGTACAACTGGCAATTTCTCTAGGTATCAAGAACTCATCTTCTACTGAGAGCCAGTATTTAGTCTGTTATAAAAATACTGCATTCTTTCCTTGTTTATTCTCTTTCATAGCTTGACTCTTCTACTCATAGAATTTCCAATTGTTTGTGAATACTTCAAAATACTTATGAATATATTTAGATTTATATAATATATCTTCATCCAAATATTTTATTATTTACACATGCTTTTAAAAATAAATGTTTATATAGAAAGATTAACCAAGATCAAATCAGCTATGTTTTGAACTTCCAACTAAAAACACAGCTGAGGTGAAAAATTTGAGATTTTTCTTACTAATAGAGAATAGACTATATATCAGTGTATCTTGGATTTAATATTACTCTTATTTATTTGTATAGAAAATAGCACTGGGGTTAAAATCCATACAAAAGATATGAGAAAATAATAGATCAAAATGTATATAAATATGTTCATAGTGACTAATGGTATTTTCAGTTCATTGTGACTTTAATTTATTCAAAACTAAAAAATCACGTATAAAATAAACTTGAAAAATTATTATGCCCCCTTTTTTTTCCACATTATAGGGTGATCATTCAACAGCTGTCACATAATTGGTCTCTGGGATTAATTTAATATACATCTGTATTTGAAATACATCTATTTATAGTAAATTAATCAGAGAGCCATGATATGACACTACTTTGCTGATGAGGCCAACACTGTTTCCTCCTCAAAGAATAAAATCTTGAAGTCATTCTTACTTTCTCCTTATTTTGCAATGTCAGTGATACCAAGATACAGAAATATTAAGTAGTGAAAGTAAATATAAAACTTCATACTTAGGAAATATCTTTATAATTTCTTGAATTTTATGTAGCATTAATGTAATTATAAAACAAGATGGAGCATAAATTACAAGTTGTTTAGTAACACTAATCTACTGATTTTTAAATGGTATAGATTTTAAGATAGAAAAAAAGAGTATTTTGTTAACAAGCAGAATGGTAACAGCAAAAGTTAACTATGCAATTTTTTTTTAGGAACTGTAAATTGTATTTGCAAATAGGTAGGAATAACATGAAATATAAATGCTAAACTGAATTCATCTGATGAACATTTGCACTAATTTCCTCACTCAGGATGAATGCAGTGTTAAAAAGCAAAATAAGTAATAAAGAAATAAAACATACAATAACATCCTCAAAATATATAAACTTCATAATTTATGATTAACAGCTTAGAAATTAATTTATACAAACTCTAAAACTGAAGGTTGCAGGGATAATCTTGATTCTTTCGTACATGTAAAAGAGTGGGTAGGAGTGTGAGTTGAGGTGGTTTTATTTTAATCAGTATGAATGTACCCATGCATGTGGATGGACATGTTATTATTATTATTTTTAATGGGGAGACTGCTGAATGATCATTGAGGAGTTTTGTTTAGGACACAAATCAAAACTGATTTCATTTTTCTTTTACTTTCAAGTATTATTTTGTTCTCTCAGAGAAAAAAAGATAGAGCTTGTTCAAGTATCTCTCAAAAATAATTTTCACTATTATCTATTCCTAAGTCAACGAACTGAATAATAAAAAAATACATGGGATGACAAAGATAGCCTAAGAATTCATCAATGTGGTAGACATGTCCTGAGTCTATAATCACAGCAAACTTGGTGGTTATGGTTTCTGTGCATGTCTATGAGTAAACAATCAGTACAAACCTTAAATCTCATATATTTCAAATCTTTATCTGATGCTCCTCTGCTGTGAAAACTAACCAAAACTACTGAAAAAAAATTCATCACAATAAAAACCTTAAAGGGAAGATTAAATATAGCAATTGTTGTAAAATAAAATATTCCCCAAAGAAATGTTTAAAGGTTATATGCCATGTAGATATCAAAAATCCACCTTTGTTGTCACATTATTAAGGAATCTAATATTTTTAATGTTTAAAATAATTCCTTAAATATATTCCAACTCTTTTGAGCACATGAAAGCTAAATTAAGCATAAACAGTGTGATAAGGAGATTGTATGGATACCTGTATTATTTTTAGAATTTTATTTTTCTTAAAAATAGTGTGCCTACGGATGACTCAAATTCTTTCAGACAGGCAGGGTGTGTAAGCGGTAAATCATTTCATAAAATGTCACACTCAAGTCTTGTTGTCAAGAGGCAAGGATTGGAAATGATCTTGTCAGCACCTGCATCTTCAATGAAGAACAACACTACTACACATTTTGAGAATGGAGAGGAAAAAAATAAACCAACTGAACTTTAAAGTGGCTTGCTTGATTCTTTCAAATAGAAATATGACCTAGTGGTTAGCAGGGTGAATTGCCATTTAAAATCTTACAATAAAAACCTAGACTTCAATATATTCTTTCAACAGCCATGTTAACATTTTCAGTTTAATTTACCATGTGGAGACTGAGTACTTTTAAACCAAATTATTTGATATCTGCCTTTCAATATCACCATCTGTTGCATTCAAAGGTAGAGGTTTAAAAAGTGAACATGAGTAGCTATTTGTAGCAGAGATTGAAAAGATGTAGCAAAGCAGGGAGATGATTATGCCAGGAGAGCACCACAACTGACTCAAGAGTTTATTTTATAGTGAGTTAGAAATAAAATAAATGTGCAAGAAAAACATCTGCCACTGATCTCTGGATAGGGATGCAGATTTTCATGGACACACTAAAACCACAATGAAGGGGACAAATAAAATGGCTGAAGTTTTATTATTTTTAGAATCTATTTCTAATTTTTCTTCTTAGAACCATTTTACTTTTCACCTAATAGAGCATTTATTTATTCACAATGCATAAATAATTTCTGTTTGCCTCCCTGACACTTTACAGAGCATATTGTGAATCATAAGAACAATTTAAAAAATGCATTAGGAAAGGGCAGGATAGAATATATTTAATAAAAATTAAAACACCCAGAACTGCTTAATTCTTCAGTTACAGGTAATACATTTAAAGAATATTTTATTCTATTAAGGAATCTAGCTAAAGTATGACTAAATTATTATTTTTGTGATGAACAAACAAGCATGATTTGCAAATTGTTTTAATTTTTTCATTTTACATACTGAGGTAGGTTATACAACTCTTCTATTAACTCATCAAGTGTTAAGAAATATATATAGATATAAATATATATGTAATGTATGTAATTTGCTTTTTCAAAAAAGAAACATTATGCTTCTTCAATTGATTTGACTTTTGAAAGATATTTCTGATGATGGAGAATACTCTTATTTTTGACCAGGAGCCAAATGAATCAGTTGAATGAGAAAATGATTTTGCAATAATTTATATTTGATCTTCAAAGCTAACCCATTTGCTTTTCTAAATTAAATTTGGATTCAAAATCTCTAATAAAGATAGAGCATGAATAAAAAGAACCACATCTTCTCTTCATTCAGAAATTAACAGGAAGTTACATTCTGAATCTGATGTGTCCGGTAGTAGGTCTTCCTATCTTCCTATCCTGTCTCCACTGCTTTTAGGTGGAGGCAATTATGAAAATCAATGTCACTCTGCAGGCATTCCTTTTGAAAATCCAACAGAATATATCTTCTGACAGGTAAATTACCTTGAAATAATTCTTGAACTGTCTAGCATGGAAAAATAGGCATCTAACCACATGCATCACATTTGGGAGACTCATTTTATGCTTAAGGATGTGTTTCTTACCAATGGTCACTTAGCAACTAATACAGGTGACATATATTTCCTTAAACCAAACTGCTAACCAGTCTCATTTTTCCCATGAAACTATATGTTGGATCCAATTATAAAGTCACATATGCTAAGTTACTTTAAAATTTGAAAGTCTTGTTGCATATCATAGCGATTATTGGGTTTTGACAATTCTTATACCAAAATGTTCAAGTTAGGGTATCTTAGCAATTATACAATTTTCTTCTGAATGAAAAGGTGTATTTTTCCCATGCCCAACATACATACTCATGCAAGCATGCCTTCAGGTATTTTAGATAGTTGTGGCTCAAACCTCATATGATCATTTGGAGTTTTATTTACGTAGTTTAATCTAAGTCACCTAGATTAACCTTGTTGACCCATGACATTTATTACCTAGTCAGCCAGATAACTAGATCTAACTAGATGCAATTTTCAAAAAATACATTTGCGTGTTTTCCTTATCCTAAACACTAGTAAGACAGTGAGTTAATTTGTATTTAGATTTGCCATTTATAAATATTTAACAAGGCATTTGATTCTTTCATATTGCCAATTCTATGCTTACTTCATGTGATAATCATAATCAGTATATATTAGAACTTTTACATACAGTTGTCAAAAATGAAAACAAATTCAACAACATAACAATAAATAAAACAAGAAATGAAGCTTAACAATTTGCTCTAACAAAAGGTAATACATAATTCCGTTATGATTAATTTGGTTAAATTGTGGCTAAATGTGTTAGGCAGTTCCAATTTAACTTGATAAATCCAAATTAATTTTTTATCTAAGTTGAAATCGGAAATTATATCTTGAACTACCGAATGAATATATTATTCTACTTTCCTCTACCATTACATGCATATATTTTCTACATTATACTTCAAGCATTTTATAGAAATACTTTTCTAATAACTATTAATAACGTTATGACTTCAAGAAAGCAGATTTCTAGCTTCTTCCCCAAACAATTGTAACCATGGTAGCAGCTCAGCAGTATGCTCATTGTTATTCTGATAGTGTGCAACCTGATAATGAACATGTCATTACTTTTAAGAAATATCAGTTTTAAATGGTTCACATTTTTTATGTTCTTTTTAAGTGAGAGAGACACAGATTATATCTTTGTTCTTCTTCTTGTGTTATTCATTTTTCCCCATTATAATTGTCCATCAAACAATCTTACTCAGTTAAAATAATATTTCAACAGCACTGATTTTTTTTCTTAAATGTCTTAGGTTTTCTTGGAAACTGATAACATTTGCATCCCAGAACAATCACTTGAGCTTTAAAATTTCTCAGCACCCATACTCACTCACACAGACTTACAAATTCCGAAACAAATATTTGATTTATAAAACACACAACAAAAAACAAATGTGATTTAAAAAAAAATGCTGGACAAAAAGTGAATGATGTCAGGACTTACCTGGAATGAGCTGGCCCAGAAGCAAGAGGTTTTTGGACAAGCTGAAGAGTGATATCGTGACCAAAAAAGGAAGATGTTGCCATTTCATCTTTGTCCCTTCCTTGCATTCCACCCAGCCAGTGACACAGATATGTTATCTGCAAACACAAAACATAAAATTGCCACTGAAAGAAAACAGTGTCTTATGAAAAACTGCAGTTCCAATGATTTTGAAATGTCATTTTTGGGGGATGATACAACACACAAATGGTTAAAAAGGAATATGATCAGGATAGCATTGATTTCAAAGCAGATAAGGGTTTTCTCTAATTAGAGTTTTTTTTTCCAAGTGTCAGTACATTACCTGTATACATCCTTATCAGAGACATTGACCGCATCACAAGAAATAACACTGACCACAGTGCAATATTATGTTTTGAGATATAGAATGCATTTGTTGCAGTATGTGGTTGTTGCAGTATGTATGATTTATTTTTTATTATTATTATTTTTTTATTGGAAAGGCGGATATACAGAGAGGAGAGACAGAGAGGAAGATCTTCCGTCCAATGATTCACTCCCCAAGTGAGCGCAACGGGCCAATACTATGCCAATCCGAAGCCAGGAGCCTCTTCTGGGTCTCCCACACGGGTGCAGGTTCCCAAAGCTTTGGGCCATCCTCCACTGCTTTCCCGGGCCACAGGTAGGGAGCTGGAAGGGAAGCAGGGCTGCCGGGATTAGAACCGGCGCCCATATGGGATCCCGGGCATGCAAGGCGAGGACCTTTAACCACTTGCGCCACCGTGCCGGGCCTGATTTATTTTGATTTCAAACTAATTTAGTTACAGTACTTTCTTCACATTTAGGCCACTTTTCCCAACTCTTCACTAAATAGATATTTACAAAGTGTTGATCATGGGTCAGACACTTTACTACTTTGGGAGACAGAGGTAGGCAAGATTAAATGTGTACATTTGCCCACGGGCAGGCTCCTTTTACTTTTACTGTTATCAATGAAACTTATAAAAAAGTCAATAGCCAGATTCGGCACCAATAATATATTTGCTTACGCCTCCTCCTCATAATTATTCATCCATAATAGCAATATATTATGAAAAACCTATATATATCTCACAGTATACTCTAATATGCAATTTGCATTACAATTCCTGAAATTCAATCAGAATATTTTCAATTATTTTAAATAAATTCAACTCAGAAAAGTAGAGGATAGAATATTGGTTCCCAAAAGACGGAAGTGCGAGGGTTGGGAGACCAAAAGTTGGCAACAGTGTGTAAAGAAATACATATAGAAGGAATTATTTCCAGTGTTCCATGGTACAGCAGCTTATCTCTAGCTCACAATAATAAAGTGTGTACCTCAAAAGAAGCTGTGAGAAAGGGTACACATGTTCACAGTGCAAACAAGTGGTAAATGTTTGAGATGATGCTTATGCATGCATGTGCATATATATAGGCAGCAATAAATATATAACTTATTAATATATGCTATAACACAAATATCCTGTATGAGAATCCACTTGATTCCTTGCTGCTCTACTTCTGATCCAGCTCCCTGCTAATGTGCCTGGGAAAGCAGTGGGGGATGACAAGTACGGTCTGATATTGTACACAAGTAGGAGACGAGGAAGCAGCTCTTGGCTCTTGGCATAAATTTGGCCCACCCCCGGCCATTCCACTTCTTTGGAAAATTTACCAGCAGATGAAGAAACTATCCTGCCTGCTTCTTTCACCCACCTCTCTCTTTTTCCTTTATCCCTCTCTCTCTCTTTTTGCTGCCTTTTTTTTTGACTTTTTCAAATAAATAAAATAAGTCTGAAAAAAGAGAATTTTGTCTATGAACTATATTGACAATGAGTACAATGACATCACCCTGTTTTGGCACTGGGTCATGCCTTCGTTATTCTATTGACAATCAATCTGCCTGCTATGGCCTGTGAAAAGCAGTGGAAGGCACAAGAGTTTAGGCTTCATTCCCCAATCTGGGAAACCTGGAAGAAAATATTGGCTCCTATCTTCAGTTGGCCCAGCCATGATTGCTGAGAGCTAAAGGGTGAACCAGGAGATAGATGATCTCTTTTTCTGTAACTTTTAAATAAATAATTAAGTAAATAAGTAAATAAATATATTCTTAAAAAAAGAAAACAAAGCTAAAAATTTTAAAAGCACACAGAATTATTTACTAAACAGTTTTTTGTTAAGCAAAATTAATTCTTGTTTAGTATACTCTATTTTCCTTTATGGTTGAAAAGAGAAAAATCCTAACTCTTATGAGGCCAGCATTACCATAACTCCAAAACCAGAAAAAGATACAAGAGAAGTAAGTTACAAACCATCTCTGATGCACATAACTCTAAAATCCCTCATCAAAATTCCAGCTGATGAAATCCAATGATAAGTCAGGAAGATCATTCACTGGGACCAAGTTTTGCAGGTATGGTTCAACATAGGTAAATCAATAAATAAGGTAGATAATGTTAAAACGACGGCCAGGATCCCTGAGCGATCTACAGAAACAGAAGAATTATAAACTTCCTTCCAGACTAGGGAGGCAAGCTCTCTCTGGTTCTTGCCTGGTTCTGGCTCTGGGTCCCCACCCTCCCTCGCAGTGACCATTAGGATCGCTCCAGTAACTCCTCAAAACAAACAAACAAATATATAAACAAACAAAAAATCTAGAATGGAAGACAACAACATGGAAAGCCTAGAATCAGACAGGAAACGTCCAGCATGGACCCAAACATGCCTCACTAGGTAGGACACAAAGTTAGTTACACCTCACTGGGGTATGAGGGATTTCTCTGCACACCCATTGTAAAAAAAAGGTACTGTTTGTTTTGGTTTTTTTGGTTGTTTTGAAGTTCTTTGTATATCCTGGAAATTAGCCCCCTATCGCCTATATAGTGTGCAAAGATCTTCTCCCACTCTGTGGTTGCTTTTTTACTTTGTTGATTGTTTCCCTTGCTGTACAGAAGCTTCTTAGTTTGATGAGGTCCTATTTGTTTATTCTGTTCTCAACTGCTATTGCTTTTGGTGTCCTTCTTAGAAAGTCGGGACCTACTCCTAGGTCTTGCAGGGTATTTCCTACATTTTCTTGCGAGAGTTTGAAGGTTTCTGGATGTAGGTTTAGGTCTTTTATCCATGTAGATTGGATCTTGGTGTATGGTGATAGATGTGGGTCTATCTTTTTGTTTCTACAGGCTATCAGCCAGTTGTCCCAACAACATTTACTAAAGAGGCCTTCCCACTTGCTTGGACTGTCATTGGTCTTTTTGTCAAAGATTAATTGGCTGTATCTGTGTGGGCTCCCTTTTGATGCTTCTATTCTATTCCATTGATCTTCTTTTCTGTCTTTGTGCCAGTACCAGGCTGTTTTGATAACCACTGCTCTATAGTATGTCCAGAGGTCCGGGATTGTGATTCCCCCTGCTAAATTCTTATTTTTCAGGATGGTTCTAGCTATTCGTGGTTTTTTGTGTTTCCAGATGAACTTTTGAATCATTGTATCCAGTTCCGTGAAGAATGTTTTGGGCAATTTGATTGGAATTGCGTTGAAAATGTATATTGCTTGTGGTAGTATAGACATTTTAATGATATTGATTTTGCCTATCCAGGAGCACGGGATGTTATTCCATCTTTTGAGTTCTTGTTCAATTTCCTTTTTAAATAGTTTGTAGTTTTCTTCGAATAGGTCTCCTACGCTTTTGGTTAGATTTATTCCCAAACAAGCCACTCAAGAAATGGGCACGGGAAATGGGCAAACATTTCACAAAGGAACAAGTCCAAATGGCAAACAAACATATGAAAAAATGTTCCAGCTCCCTGGCAATAAGGGAAATCCAAATTAAAACATCGATGAGGTACCACCTAACACCAGTAAGATTGGCCCACATAAACAAGAACACCAACGACGCTTGCTGGCGAGGATGCGGGGTAAAGGGAACCCTACTCCACTGCTGGTGGAGCTGCAAATTGGTACAGCCTTTATGGAAATCAGTCTGGAGAACACTCAAACAACTCAAAATCTGCATACCATATGACCCAGCAATAGCACTCCTAGGAATATATCCAAAACACCTGTTTTACGACAAACCAACATGCATCCCTATGTTCATTGCAGCACAATCAGTAATTGCAAAAACATGGAAGCAACCGAAATGCCCATCAGCAGAAGATTGGATAAGAAAGCTTTGGTTCATCTACTCCATGGAATACTACTCAGCTATTAAAAAAAAACAAAATGCAGTTCTTTGTGGCTAAATGGGCACAACTGGAAACTATAATGCTAAGGGAAATGAGCGAATCCCAAAAGGTTAGATACCACATGTTTGCCTTGATTTAACCTGTAATTTTTTTTTTGTTGTTTGGTTGTTTGTTATTTTTTGAACCTGTCATTGATACTGTCTCAACCCAGATGTTTCGAAGAATGGAACTTGCATTATATTTAACATATTGTTTACCCAATACTATGTCAATCAATTAATTCCATAATGTTGTATATTGATACTGAGGCCTTGTTGGGGCTTTTAACTGACCGGATCTTTACTCTGTTAGACCTACCTTCAGACCAGAGAAGGTCTCCCCAAGAGGCCCCTGAACTTATCTGGACAATAAGACGCTGAACTTTATGCTAGGCATGTGTTTGCAAGGTATGAATCTCAACTGAACTTGAACTATGGCTATGCAACAAGGTGGAGGAATCCACCATGGGGGGAGGGGTATGGGAGGGATGGGGGGAATCCCCAGCGCCTATAAAACTGCACCACATAATACAATGTAAACAACAATAAAATTAAAAATAAATAAATTTAAAAAAAGGTACTGTACCTAAACTGATAACTGTATGGAATCAGGTTGAATATAAACCAAAATTGAAATGTCTAAGAAATCAGAGGATGTAGTTAAGCAACCGCATTTTCCTATCAACATACTATTAATCAATACCATGTCAATTAATGCCATAAGGTTGTAAATGGCTGTTGATGTTATGTCAGGGCCTTTAATTGATTGGGATGATACTTTGCTGGCTTTACCTTCAGACCAGAGATGGTCTCACCAAGAAATCGTTGAGCCCACTAGAATAATAGGACACTGGACTTTATGCTTGGTAAATACTTCCAATGAAAGAACCACAACTGAATTTGAACTGTGATAATGCAGCAAGGTGGAGAAATCCACCATGGGGAGAGCGTTCAGGGAGGGATGGGGGAATCCCAATGCCCATAACACTGTGTCACATAATGCAATGCAATTAATAAAATAAATAAATTAATTAAAAATAAAAACAAATTGAAGAATAAAAACTATTTCAGTCAACTCAGAGAAGGCATAAATTACAATGTCCTTTAATGATGAAAATTTTTAAGTAAATTGGGTATTGAAGGACCATTCCTCAAAACGATCGAGGGAATATATGTGCAACTCAAAGCCAGCATCATTCTGAAAGGGTGAGAAAATGGGAGCAGACATACCTGCCCACATTCATTATGTCATTCAAAACTGGGCTGGAAGATTTATCCAGAGCCATCAAGCAAGCAAACAAAATCAAAAGGATACAAATTGAAATGGAGTTAAGTTAAATTATCCCTGCTTGCAGATGACAAAAATCTATACAGAGGGATATCAAGATACTCCACTAAGAGATTACTGGAACTGCTAAGAGTGTTTGATAAAGCTGCAGGGTATACAATCAACACATAAAAGCAAATAGCCTTTGTATACACAAAAAATGCCATGGCTGAAAAAGACTTGCAAGGTAATTCCCATGCAGAGTAAGCATGTAAGTTTTTCTTAATAACCTGATATAAAGCAAACAAAGGATATGAAAGTTTCCAAAGTGGAAATTATAAAACATCAAATACAGCAATAAAAGACATAAAAAATGAAAGTGTGCCTTGTTCATGAATCGGAAGAATTAATATCAATAAAATGTCCACAACACCAAAAGAAATTTACAGATTCAAAATCATCCCATTCAAAACTACTGTGATACTTTCCTCAGATCTAGAAAAAAAAAAAACCTGATGCTTAAATTTATACAGAAACAGATGAAAACTCCTAATAGTGAAAACAATCTTAAACAACAAAATCGTAGCTGGATGCCTCTTACGTTTCTTGAAATAGTTTTACTGTAAATGAAGCTTTATAAACAGTGAAGGAGAGACAGAGAATAAAATCTGTCCACTGCTTCACTCCCCAAGTGGCTGCACCAAACAGCTCACTGGAGGTGAGCTCTTTTGAAGCCTGGGACCAGGATTCTCCTTCAATTCTCCCTCAAGGGAGAATTGCAGCATTCTCCAATGCTTTCCCAGACCACAGACAGTGATCTGGATGGGAAGTGAAATTGCTGGAACACGAACTAGTGTCTATTTTGGATTTCAGCACAGGCAAGGATTTAACCACTAGGCCACCATGCCAGGTCCTGGATGTCTCTTAATTGTGTACTTTCAGCCACACTACAATCCCAATATACTAAAGATATAATTTAATGCATAAGAATGGAAACCTCAGAAATTAATCTAACATTTACAACCAACTGATCTTCAGCAAATGAACTGAAATCAATAACTGGAAAAAGATAGTATCATCAATGAACGAACTTGAAAATTGGATTCACTTGAGCTGACGTTTGAAACAAGACCCCTACTTCATACTTTACATAAAAATCAACACAAAATGGATGAGATATCTAAAATTATGATCTAAAACCATGAATTTACAGGAAAAAGAAAAGAAAAAGACAAAAATAGGGAAACTCCAGACACTTTGGAGGAAGCAAAGGTATCTTGGAAAATTCCCCCAAAGCATAGACAATTAAATACTAATACTAATACTAATACTAATACTAATACTAATACTAATAATACTAGACAAATGGATTACATGAAGCTAAAATGCTTCTAGACTGCAAAGGGAACATTGAACAAATTGAACAGGCAACTGATGTAATAAAATACATTTACAAAGAAAGTAACATAAAGAGTTAATGTCCAGAATCTATAAGGACCCCAAATGCTCAAAAAATGATAAGCAATCCGGGTAAGAAACGAGCACAACATGCCCACAGAATGCTCAAAGGACGAAATACAACTGGCCAACAGACTTGTGAAATAACGAGGAGGATAACTAGCCATCAAGGAAATGCAAACAAAACCACATCCCGTTTTTTCCAAATGGAAAAAAAAAAACAAAAACATTAAATGCTGCACAGCACTTTCCCGTTTGATTTGGAAAGTAAATTAGTATAACCGTTATGAAAGACAGTATGGAAATTCTTCAGAGAGCTGCAAAAAGACCTACCATATGAGTCAGCCATCCCAATATTGCTAATGTACATAGAATAAATGATGTCAACATGTAAATGTTATTTGTGTTTGTTTATTACAGCCTAATTCATGAGGGCTAAGATACTTATCAAGTAGGAATGTACTTGAGTGTCCATCACTGATGAATGGAAAAAGAAAATATATACATACAATATGGGATTCTATTCAGCCATAAACAGAAGAAAATCCTGTCATTTGCAACACATTGGATGAAACTGGAAACTGTTACGTTTAGTGAAATAAGCCAATCTCAAAAAGACATGCCATGTTTGCTTAGATAGGTGGCAGCAAATACAGAATGTTGAATTAAAGAAATGAAGTGGTTACTTTGGGATATGATTATCCTTTTAGCCTGTGTTTATACTCCTGTGGAGGTAATCATCCTACTTTCCATTTGAATATTATGACTAATGGTAAAACAGGCCTTGGCATATGGAGTTCATTGAAATCATGCCTTTGCAAAAACTGATCAAGAAAAAGGAGTGAAGTAGCAATCTTGGGGAAGGGGTGGAACCAGAGGAGTGAGGGAAGTACAGATGTCTTTTTGAAACTATAGCAATGGAATTCATAGAAACTAGTTTTTAAATTTAGAAAAGAAATCCGTTTCTGGAGTCTTATGTTCACATCCTTTTCATCTTATGCAGGTTAATTTTTCCACTGAGTATTATCCAACTGCTGGAAACATGAATTAGATGATAATCCTGAATGAAACCATAGAATCCACAATGGCTTTTCGTTGTTAAAGCTTTATCGATTTATTTATTTGAATGAGTTATTAGAAAAATCAGGAAGATGAGGAGAGAAGTGAGCAGGGAAAATCAGTCACCCCAAGGTTTGTTGTTCAAATGCCTGCAATGTCTCTATTCTCATTTTTAATAACGAGAACACCCATGGCTGTTGAAGTGACAGCCATGCCTAAGGACTTCCTAGCCCTGTGGTTCCTACAGCCAGAAAACGTCAGCCTCATTTCAGCTTTTGCATGTAACACACATACAAATTAGCCATCCTCCTATATTGTGAGGAAGCATTCTCCTTTGAATATGACATGTACTGAAGTTTGTTCTGTCTACATAGAGGCCAAAAATGAAAATATCAACTAATATCAAAGCTCTTCATTGAAACATCTTTATGATGTTCTGGTATTTCCAAAAAGAAAGATGTAATAATTAGGCTTATGCAAGAGCTATATTTTGATAAATAATAAACATGTTAGAGAAGTTTACCTATGGAAAACTCTGGATCTATGAAAAGGGAGACAAATAGGTATAAAACAAATATATCCATTCTTTGTCAGAACAACAGCTAATTATTATATGGGAGAGACAGAATAAAGAGAGTTAAATTTCCCATTAGCTGAATTTAGTAGCACAAAGCTAGGGGACTGGACAAAAGCCATGCGTTAATGTGCTTATTTCAAATATGCAACTGAAGTAGCAGGGAAAGACGTTAGTGCAGAGATGTGCAATATATAAATCAATGAGACCAAAGCAGGAAGTTTTGTCTAAAAATGGAAAAATAAATAATATATATTCTTTACAGCTTATTAGCCAATCTGATTAAACTATATTATAAGAATATGTAATAAAAGGTTTCGTGGAGTGTACCAGTTCAGAATCTTTAGGCAAATTATGTCTGTATAAGCATATACACATTGCAAATAATTGTCAAAAATAAAACTATACCACAGATCTTTCTTTGTTTATGATTTGTGTGTGTGGGGGGGGTTGAGAGAGAGAGAGAGAGAGAGAGAGAGAGAGAGAGAGAGTATATCTTCCATGTTTTGCTTCAATTGTTTGTAATACCAGAATTTAGCCAATATCTTCCATGTTTCCCTTCATTTTCAATTGTTTGTAATATCAGAATTTAGCCAGTCGCAAACCAGAGTTTAAAACTCTGCCCAGCTCTGTCAAATGGGTGATGGATGCCACAAGTATGTGGTTCACCCTGAGCTGCTTTCTCTGGAGCATTTATTAGGAAGCAGAGCTGGAGCAGCCAAAGCTTGAACTAAATTTAATGCAATCATCATGTTTCACAAACAGCAGGTCTTGCTGTGCCACAATTCTTGTCATTATACAACAGCATGTAAAATAACCTAAAAAATACCAAAAATACAAGGATAAATAGAAAGATTTTCTCACCCGCAATATGATGGCATATGAGAACATAAAGCTTGGTAATAATTGCATAATTTGAGGATGAGTATGATTCAAGATTAAACAAATCATGTGGATAATTATGAGTACAGTAACAAAAGTGTGGTAAATGGAATCTTTTATATACAAAACTAATGGGCAGGGGACAGAAATAAAAATTGAAGACTTTGCAGAAGAGGGTCAATCATTGATTGATGAATAGGACACTTAAAGCACAGTGCCCGTGTAGTGATATAAGGGGTTAAGACTTGGCCAGCAGTGCCAGCTATTACCACAAATGACTGCTGGTCCCAGTCCACTTACTCCGCTTCCAATCCAGTCATGATAGTGATCTTGAGAAAGCAGGGAAGATAACTCAAGTACTTGCGGCTCTGTATCCACATGGGAGACACAGAGAACGCTTCTGGCCTCTTGCTTCTGTCTGACTCAGTTTCAGCTTGTGGTCATTTGGGAAGTAAACCATAAGATAGAAATGAGAGTGTTACTCTATCTTCATCACTCTCTATTACTCTGCCTTAAATAAGTAAAATCAACCAATCAATATAGAAATAGCTAAAGTAATAAATAAATGAAATGGAAACTGGAAGCAGAAAGAAATGTGTTGTAAGTGTGTCTCCAATATCAGAGAGTAGGACGTTAAATCTAAATACAGAGTTGTGTGCGTGTGTGTGTGTGTGTGTGTGTGTGTGTGATTTTTCTTACAAAGACTACCTATTTTGGGATTTTCTTAGCATAACCCACACGCGCACACACACACACACATATATATATATGTATGTATATATAGGAATGTATCCTTGTTGAAATAATTCAAAACTGTGTAATACCTTATAAAATGCATGTAAAATTTATTGTAGGATCAGGAAAAAAAGATTGGTTAGTAAACATGGTAAAACTTGCATAGAGTATCCTGCTTGAATACCTGCAATATAACAGCAGAAAATTTAAGGCATAGTTCTAGAACAGAGTTGATTAAAACATTTGATCATTTGCATGCATTTAAAACATCTTACAATCCTTTTATGTTACATTGGTTTAAGCACAGTATGCAAATTTTGGAACCATTTCCTTAAAGAAGGGTGCAAATACTCTATAGCTATTCAAATGTTTAAATTATGATAACCCCTGAATTATTATATCCCAGATGTAAAGTGCAATTATTAATTTTGGGGTGTTTATTTGATGGATAAAAAACAGGAAAAGAAAGGAAATCAAGAAAAAAATTGGAAAACAGTTTTAAAATCCACACTGACAATGGAATCTATGAATAGGAAGTGCAAAAATGCCAGTAATACAAAGGCAAATCTGGCAAATTGGGCTTCAGAGCAGATCAGTAATAGCACAAATAAGGGGATTAGCAAGTTTCTAAGTAGTTGAAGATTCTGTGTATGTTGGCACAGCTCCATTACTATTCACACTGCTATTTATTTGAACAGACTAGAGACCTCATATCCAATTAAGCTTCTATTCATTTCACAAAAGACTAATTAATTCTCATCACATTTTCAAGAAACCTAACATTTGTAGCATTTGATGAAGAGACTTGGGGCATAGTGATAAACCTCAGGCTGTATAAAAAGAAAGAGATTATTTGAAATCCTTATTCTGTATCCACAATGCAAACTAGTCAACCAAGATAAAGAGCCAAGTAACCTTTTTTTTTTTTCAAATAATCTGTCAGTACACTTAACAAGTCCAATTAGTCTCCTATAGGCTGATATATCACCCTCAATGAATTGTCACAAGACTTAAAGCTGGTGCACACCTTCTTTGTGAATCTGACTTGTCAACTGGTTCCAAACTCAGGTTATTTCATTATTTTGTCATGTAGGGTTAAGATTAATGCACTGGAATTATGATAGTCCAGAAAAATGTCTAAAAGTTTCATAATGGTTGATTTGAATATTTTACCCATTAAAATGTATAAAGTTGTAGAAATGGAATCTATTCTATGTCTTTATAAAAGAAGCACACACATAATAATAAATAATGCCAGAGACCAATAAAAATGAAAGTCACCATTCTATTGTTTGTCCATTAGATGCTATTGTGTCACAATTTTGGGATTGCCATTATAAAGAATTAAAAAAATAACTATGGGTATGCATTATGGTAGAACTGGTTCAAGCCAGTTGTCCCACTCTCAATCCAGCTTATTGAAAATGGCCTGCGAAAATTACAAAAGATACTCAAACTGTTTGACTCCCTACATCCATTGTGGAAGACTTGGAAGAAGACTCTCATTCTTAGATTTGACCTGGCCCAGTACCAGCCCTTGTGGCCTTCTGCAAAGTGACCTGACAATGAAAAATCTCTCTCATTCCTTCCCTCTCCCTTTTCTAGTTTTGAAAAATAACTATAAAATTGAGATGTTTTTCCCAAGCTATAATAGGTGACTCTCTGTGTTGCCTTGTACCTAGGCAAATGTGACATTGCTGGGAGAAAAGCAGCTGCTAGCTGGCAGACATTCTAGGCCTGCTTATTGCAATTCTGTGTTAAATATACTAACATGCCAGTGTAGTTGCCAGTGTAGTTATTTTCCTAAGATATGTGAAGAAGGGGGAGTTTGGGGGCAGGATATGTCAACCTAGATTCTAGGCACAGGTGCTGCAGGTTAACTGGGAAAGAGGACCTGGGGATGTATTGGAGTGGGGGAAGCTGACTGCATACTTGATAGAAGAGGAATGACTTTTGGAACCTTTCCTGGACCAGGCGACTGCACTTGCAGATATACAAAGGAGATACGATGGGGTGGTGTAAAAGAGGGAAACTGGAGGGCATGTCTGGGTCATTCATCCATGTGCGATACATGGGCTAGGCTAAATAGCATCCCCCAGTACCTGCTGGTATCCCTAAAAGCTGGTGCTGGGGGGCATGCCTGGCTGGGCTAAACTACAGTGATGCTTGCAAGAGTCAGAATAGAAGTGAGCCATGTCAGGCTAGGCTGCGGCACCCACTAATATGTGAGAGAATAGGACCTGTAGGCAGGTGCTGAGGGGAAATGTGGGCTTGCCTCTGTGGATTTGTCATCCCTTTTGGTTTGTAGGGAGAGCTGTGGGTGGTGATAGGCTGAGCAAAGCTGGACCACACCTGTCACTTGTGGGATCTGGGGCTGGGAAGAGGCTTGATTGGCTCAAGGTACAGCACCTACTGGAATACGCAAAATCAGTACTGAGGGTAGACCAGTGCAAATGGGACAGTGGTACACCGTGGCACACAAGAGATCCAGAGCTTGGAGTGGGCATGGCGGGGGAACGTGGGGAACTCTGTGCTAGGGCACAGCTCCTACTGGGAAGCAAAATATTCAGGGTAGGTCTGGATGTGGGCCAGGCTAAGCAAGGCTGTAATCATCACCATTTGTGTGAGCTGGTCTGAGGAAAGCCAGGCTGGGTCAGGCTTCATCACCTGCTGGCACACACTAGAGCCAGGAGAGGTAATGGGCCATGCCTGTCTGTGGTAGATTGTAACAAGTGCCAGGGCTGGGAATAGACCTTGTAGGAGAATCTGGGTGAATCCTCTGATAAGTTGCAGCTTCCATTGATATGTGCAAGAGCCAGAGTTATGGGCTAACCTGGTTGGGCAAGACTGCAAGCATGGAACTGTACACTTGTGAGCCAAGTCTGGGGGCAGCAGGTTGAGCTATAGCATTCCTGGGTGTGCATGAAAGCCAGGTAAAATTAGGGACACACTGGGATAGGCCACAGCACATGGAAAAACTGTGGCTGGTGGGCGACCTGCTGGGGGTTATTGAGGCTTATCTCAACCAGCACAAGGCACTTCTTGTTGTGCTTGAATACTGGGCCTGTGGTGGGCTGGGCCAGGCTGTAGCATCTATCAGTTCATTTGAGATATGGTGTTGGGGGTGGAACTGAGCAGGCAGTTTCATCCACAGGTATGTGTTGGTGCAGGTGATGCACTTTACCTGAACCTGCGTTACCTGGAACAGGTCTGAGATGACCCCAAATTGAAGTTCCTAAGGTGTTATCAAATTACTATCCCCAAACTCAGATGCTGATGTTGTTTGGCCGTAAGGAGTGTCCCTCCCCTTCCCATAGTGCAGAATGAGGAGACAAAAAAGATCAAACTTTTGTCCTATTCACCATTCTCCATCCTTACTTTCCTCACCTAATTGGAGGTCCACATGGGTATGTATCCCTGTCAAATACGCAAAGAACATTAAACAGAAAATAAAATACTTTTAAAAATGAGCAGAAATAAAAGATGGTTTCTATCATGTGTACACAAGAAATGCAAAATATTAACATCTCCCAATAAAGCACAATGAGGAGATTTAATCGATCCAAAATGATGATAGGTACAACACATGTACTGATGTTTGACTGCATTTAAGTGTGTTGATGCCAGCATTCTTCTGGGGGTTTAAAGTAAGGCTTTTTGATTTCAGATTAGATATTTTTAATATTCTATATTCCTAGAATTCATTTCTGCATTTCAAGACTAAAATATAAAATCTCCAAAACTATAACATAGTTGTTAACTACTGCCTAGATAAACTATGTTATTAAAATGACAGAAAATAGCTATTCAGAAAAATAGGCTTCATGCCCTTCTCATACAGCATAATGACAGGCACTAGTTTCTCTGCTGTAACTAGCACAATCGTCACATAATCAATGGCAAGTTAAACCTCACAGATCCTTAGGCGGGGTGCGGGGGGGAGATAGGAAAGCAAGCACATCAATGAATGCAGAAGGGCTCAAAACAATGCTTTATCCTCAACACCACGAGGTTTAGCAGAGTGACTAACACAGGTAAAGATGGAGAGAACAAAATGAAGATTTCATCTGCTTTTTACTTTAATTATAGGTTTTTATAGTCAGAACTAGTTATTAGGAGTTTGAAAATAGATTGCAATCATACTTTAATAAGATTGTTGTAAGAATCATGGAAAAGATGGCTTACTATATAAAGTAATAAAACACATTCTACTAATTTCTTTTCTTGTTTTCTTATTTTTAGTTAAACACACATTTATATCAGACACTGCTTGCAAAATGAATGTTGAAATTCACAGACATTTCCTTAAAAGTCTACCCATGGAACCAACAACAAAAAAAGCAATTTTCAAACAAAAGCAATTTTCCAAAATGCTGTGCTCAGTAGGATGAATTCTATGCCCACTTGTAATGTTGCTCGATTCTTTGTTCTGAAGATCAGTGCACACGAGTTATTTGCTTATCCTAGTTGAAGGGCATCCAGTGGCAGACATGTGGAAATATACATCAGTGGCCTCACTGTTCTAATAAGAAGTGGCCCATCTGGGAGTCAAATTCATCCCAATAGCAAAGATGGGGGGGAAATGTTAGGACATTTGCTAGTCTAAGAACAGTTACATCTGAGGCTAGCTTGGCTTGCTATATTGGGAAGGAGAACTGTGGAGAGGTGGAAAATAATGACAGCAAGCACAAGCACGAGAGAAAATGAGAACAAGAGAACAGCTGATTTAGTGAGCGTGCTCTGCTAGCAACTCTGTGAATTAACCACAAACCAATGGCACAGCAAATGAGGTCAGTTACTTTCAGCATCGCTTCTGCTCTCAGTGCTATTGAACATGAGTGCCTGGTGACTGATTTTTCACTTTAAAGACTGAAACTTCAATTAAAGCCAGCTAAACTTCAAGCAAAAGTGAAAAGTCTAAGCTGTGGTCCTTTTGCATTGCAACATTCACAAATGCCTGATGGGGTAGGACAAAATGGAACATGATAGTGCTGGTATAATGACTGTTCTAAAAACCATACAGAGTGGGGATATATATCTTTATCTCTTTTACTTGCTAAGCTTTCTTTGAAAAAACTATTACATGTAACCTAAAAAAAAATAAGAATAAATGAGACAGTGTATGCCAAGAAAGATTTTGCCCTAACGCAGGAAAAAACACACCTAGGTAAATTAATATAAAGTGGTTGATATAATGGTGTGTAAAGATGCTGTTATTTCAGTAAATCAAAGAGAGAGCAAAGTACTCAGATTTCTGAAAGTGTGAAAAATGATTATCATAGAAGTAAACACTTCAGATGGATTCAGAAACATTCAGGCCTTCAGAGGGGGAAATTCTAAGATACCAGATGTGCAAAATCATGAAGGCAAGAGTCTTTCTACTTGACAAACGGTATAGTTTCTAGTGCATAGGATGTCAGACAATATATACATACTACATTGTGATAAAATGAAGCCTAAAAGAGAAAAATGGAATAAGGAAAAATGTAGAGTTTTCTATAGTAAACATGTTTAAGCTGAAAACTGAGTTGAAAAAGTTTGATTCCAATGACAAAAGCATTACGAATCATGCATTTGAAGAAGGATAGCTGAGAGGTCAAGGGGTTGCATATATCTCTATTACAATGCCCTAAAATTCTATTACATGCCTGCCATCCTATAAATATTAAAATTTTTTTGAATTAGTGGATGGATGAATAAATGGTAATATTAACACAATTTGCAACTGAATTAATGTACTTGTTGAGATTGAATTACAAGTACCAAAGCTATAATATTCATAAAGTCTATATCTTTGAATACTTCTTTTATGTTAGGCAAGAAATCATGGTGGTTAATGATAGAGACTGTCTACAAAACATTATACTTATCAACAATAATAAATTGTACTTAATTATTGTCTGTATTTGTTTTCATTTTCTATGCAAATTAACTTCAAGTGTATGAATGTGTATGGAAAACAAAGATTAATCAATTCTACTGGGAAAAGTGACAGAGCAATGTTTAGTGTTTTTAAATGGATGTAGCATTTAAAATTAAAATCTTTTACCTAAAATTTGGTTTTTGTAGTCTTTAAAATTTGTATCAAGTCCTAAATGGTGAGTGCATTACACAATAACACCTACAAGATATACTTGGTTTTTTTTACTTTTTGAGAGTCAATAATTCTAGAAATATCATTATCTAAAATGCACATGTGGCCTAGTCAATCTTAGTGATTATTTCACTTGTACAGCTTGATTTGTGAAGCTATATCAGCATTTGAGAACAAAGGAACAAGCATCACATTTCAGACTATTAATGTGACTGTAAGAAAGATGTTAATGAATAAGAGTAAAGTTAAATTTAATATTTCAATATGCAAAGATAGATTTGAACATGACAACTGAAACACTGAGAAGAGAATTCTTTATAGTTTTTTTTTTTTTTGCATGCATTCTGGAAGCCAATGGTTTTTGAAAGGCATTTAGCTTTGAAACCAATCAGAGTTCCTTTGAATGCTCTCAGCAGAAAGAACCAGGAATCAAGGATTCAATTTTCAAAGATAATTGTGTCAGATAGTTGTTTCATGGCTTTCAGTAAGAACTGACAATCACCTAATTACTAGCCAAGTCATTTTAGCACTATGCAGCTGGGCTGTTGGTTACCGTACTGGGAAAGATTTGGTCATTCAATGCATCAGGAGGAAATGTAACTGGATTGAAAATTAGTTTCATTAACTTGGCTAACAAAATTTTAGTGAATGTTCAGATGAATAATTCATTATTTTAACAAAAGTATCAATTTCAGCATGGAATCCATAATAGACACAGAAAAGCATCTTAACAAAATCCATTGAAAAAAATCTGAAAATATATGTAGGTTCAGTTGAAATTTCATGGAGATTGCTTTCTTTGAGTAAACTTTCTATATCTACACTGATGGTTTTTATAAACTAGAAAAGGCATCTCAGCTGTTTTAACGAAGATGTGAGCCATATTTGCAAGAATATCTTGAAATGCATGTACACCCTTAACTGGACTCTTGACTATTTATACTTCCAAATTCTTGACCTTCATCTGTTATGCCACTCTATTACACATTGTCCATTATAAAAAAGGTAAAATCATAGCCACACATTTTGTATTACCTTCACATCTGGGGAAATTGAGCTTGCCTCAGATTGCCAGCTGCAAACTCCCTTCCCATTTTGCTTCTAGTAGTGAGATCCTTTGTTACAAGAACTCTCTTCAAGGGAATTAGGCACCTGACCTTCTTGGTGCTAAAAAGCCAGCTTCCCACAATATCTTCAATTTGTTCTTATAGTGTATCCCACATGTGAACTTAGTTATATTTCATGTCTACTGCTTCAAGATTGTAATGTTTGTAACGAAACTTGAATTCTGTGCTAGATAACTTCATGGTAGAAACACCTTTCTGACCAAACTCTCCAAAAAATTGTTAAGGGAATGAAATAGAATAACTTAAAGCACACACTTTACCTTCCTTCAAGCAAATATGTAGTTATCAAGTGTATTTTAAAGAGGCTGCCCAGTTATGCTGACCTGGAAGGGCAAGAAAAGTAATGGGAAGTGCCAAGTACATACCTTCCTGCATGAAAAATACGTTTGTATTATATGGTTACTCTAATTCCCTCATCTTTTTGTTGGTCTAGTGCGTATATGTGCAAGATTATGGAGGATAAAGTCAAAAGCTGAAAATACAGAGCTCATGCGACACCCTAGTGGTTAAAGTCCTCACCTTGCATGAGCCAGGACCCCATATGGGCACCAGTTCATGTCCCAACTGCGCTACTTCCCATCCAACTCACTGTTTGTAGCCTGGGAAGTCAGTCCAGGATGGCTCAAAGCCCTGGAACCTTGCATGCATATAGGAAACCTGGAAGAAATTCCTGGTTCCTGGCTTCAGATTGGCTTAACTCTGGCCTTTGCAGCCATTTGGGGAGTGAACAAGTAGATGACAGATCTGTGTCTCTCCTTCTCCCTATAAAATCTGGCTTTCCAAAAAAACTAAATAAATCTTAAAAAAAAAAAAAACAGAAAAATAGACATAATGCACTCTGTAATCAATAAATAATCAGAAAAGGGATTCAAGTATCATCAGGTTAAATCTCATGGCATTTCAGCAAGATAACCACAAGTTTTCTATCATTGGATTTATTGTTTTAGTAACCATCTCCATTAGAAAGATAAGAGGATGATTACTTGTTAATGGTGAGAATTTGTTTTTTACTCAATGCTTTCTTATTGTCTCATTCACTATTTATGATGATTTCCACTTTGTCTGCAGTCACTCCTAATTTGCAAGCCCATGGTTACAGGCAAACATCCTGATCTAGGGAGAGGTAGGAAATAATCGAAACAAAATAGTTAAGGAATGTAGAAGAAAAATTATGTAGATTCTGTTGCTTAAGTTAAAATAGATTCATTGTCTGAAGGTAATCATTACTTGCTTTCACATCTAAAGCATTTCTATCTCACAACTGTAGACACACACATACATCCACACACATCCATACACTACGGTTTGTTGGCAGTCAGTTCCTTTGGAAAATTTGATTGCATTCATTCTCTCTTCTGCCTTAACTTTCTCTTGTCTAACTGCTGTGATAAAATTTCTACATTCATTACTACCTTGTTTTTGCTGTTATTATTATTTGTTTGATAGTTTATTAAATACAGAATGATGCCTTTCAGGCTAAAGAAATATTTCCAGAGATACTATGAAAGTTTACTTCATAGCAACTGAAATTCTCATACTGTTTTACAGACTCCATGTGTGTAGTAGATAACAATGCAACTTTACTGTACATACCTTCTTCATTCTTTCTTACTCAATCCCCCACTATTCCTTTTTTTCTCTTTAGTTGTTACAACACACTTTGAATTTACTTTTAAAAAAATGTTTTGATTGCCAAATCAGATATACAGAGAGAAGGAGAGACAGAGAGGAAGATCTTCTGTCCAATGATTCACTCCCCAAGTGGTGGCAATGGCCAGAGCTGCGTCAATCTGAAGCCAGGAGGCCGGAGACTCTTCCAGGTCTCCCATGTGGGTGCAGGGTCCCAAGGCTTTGGACTGTCCTTAACTGATTTCCTAGGCCACAAGAAGGGAGCTGGATGGGAACCAGGGTTGCTGAGATTAGAACTGGCACCCAAAGGGGATCCTGGTGTGTTCAAGGTGAGAACTTTAGCCACTAGGCTATTGTGCCTGACCCTAAATTTTCTTTGTAATCAGAGGCGTAATGCAGCACTAACCATATAGTTCAACAAATAGAAAACAGAAGGACCACCGTTTCACAGGAATATATGCAAAGGTTATAGAAAATATTCAAATTAGAAGATACCAACTTTATTCTCATGCATTTGTAAAATGCTTTTATTTATGTGAAGGGATCAATTGTGTGTATTTCATATATACAATTTAAAAAGTATAATGGTATTTCACACCCTACACTATTTCTCTTCCTCACTCTCACCGTCTCTCCTTCTTCCTTTATTTCTTTTAATTTTTGCTATCACATACTTTAAATTTCTTTTGTGATCACAAACAAACGCAACACTAAAGAAAGAAACAGATATCAAATGCTGATGGACATCAATCAAATCTCAAAATGTCCATTCTACTCATGCACAAATATGTTCACACATTTCCTTATATTCTTTTGGCCACTAATTTTTAGGATGAGTTTTCAACTGTGCCAACAGCTAACCACTTTCAGCAAGGCAGTCCTGTACTCTTCTCCCTTTCCATTTTCTTTCCAGGGTCATTCCATCAGGGATACTGTCTATTTGTTGGTCATTGTCCTGCTTGGGATTCTATCTTGAGGTCCAGAACCATATAGCCAAATCACTAATCGGCCATCTTAAATTAAATCTATTCCTAATTTAATTCTTGATTTACCCTCTCGCATGATATACTTGAATATATGTTTCCTCCAGTTATTTCAAAGTTCCTTCATTAAAATACTCAGTTCAAATGTGAGCAATACATTTGCTTGCCCTGTCTTGTATATCCATGCCAACATTATATAGGTTTTATATAGGCATTTACTCACATACCTAGGTATCATTGTCATTACTTTTTTACTCTTCAAAAATTGCTTTAAAATGCACAAATTTAAACCAAAAAAATGGCCTTTGGCTAATAATATCAAAAGAAAATCATTATCATCAATAAATTATAAAAAATAAATAGCACATTATACTAATATTACACAGTGACTTGAAAAATCAGCATTTGACAAATCTGTTGCTCTTATGGGCTTCAAGTTACCTATAGAATATCAACATTTCTTCAACTTATGGGCTGAAATGCTTAACCAAAAAGCCAGAGAAAGATACTAGATAAATACTAGATATGGATTGCAATTAGAAGTTTGTCGGAGACTGACACTAAATTTCTAATACTTTATTTTTAATTTTGGATTCTAAAATTATCTTTGATTGGAAACCTCAATTTTGTGTTAGGTAACAAATGCTCTTTTTCTTTTTGTATTATGCATCCAGCTGCATCCATTCATATCCACTTAATGCTTCTTGAATCAATTATCTTCTGCTGAATGTGAACTTTGACAATCTTGACTGTTGTAGAATCAGAAAAAACTGGAAATTTAGCAGATTTGATTTATGAAATAAATTCTGCCTCACTCAGACTAATTGTTCAGATGCATATTCATGTGTAAACTGGCCAGGAGAGGAGAATCTAATTGAACGTGTTATTTTATAGCCTGTGATGTTTGTCACAACCAGGATATTTAGCATTTATAGTCCAAATACTAGTGACTATGTTATAAAAGTCTCAGAGGATTTAGAACTAAACAGAATTTTCACAATCACATTTATACCACATGTTTATGATGGTATATTTAATTTCATGAAATAATTATATGAGTTTTATTTTTAAAAAAAGTTTGGAAAGAAATGTTTAAAGAAAGTTTTTTCAAGTATAAATTATCTTGATATGCAACAAAACCAACACATGAATGTAATTACTAGTAGCTCTTTTTGAAACTTAGGGGATATCTTTTCTTGTGGGGATTATGGTGGTTTTACTGTGTAGTCCACAGAAGCCTCTTTAACTCCAAATGTATGTGTAACAATTAGAAGCCTCTCAGCCCTTTGATATTATGTTTATTCAAATTCCTATAATACTCAAGGGACTGAGGTTTTCTTGGCCTGAAGCAGTTTAATTAAACCTCAAGTCTTTGAAGACAGAATCACTTTGAATTCTGACTTATCTCTCTGATATTCTATGAACTAGTCTGAACTGCTCTGCGAGAAAAGAAAGGGTATTGTTGGATCAGAAACCACTGGCAGTTATTATTGTGTACATAGGCTATAATGAGGAAGGGATTCCAAATAAAACATAAGAAAATATAGTATCTCCTTGCATAGATATAATGCTGGATTTTTTCCATGAATAATTTAACAATTTTCTGTAAAAATAAAGCAAATATATTTGCTAGTTTTATCATATAATCATATAATAGGATCTTAGTCAAATACTTAAATTGCACAAAGGAGTAATATTCGTTAAGATAAAATGTCTCTACATGTTTAGAGAATGGAAGTTTTCCTTAATGTGTCACTCTTGAACTTTGATAAATTTCATTATCATCCTAATGCTTGTATTATCCTCAATTTATACAGCTTGGTCTTGTATTTGCCAGCCTTTATAATCGTGATGTTTCTGTTTTTTAACTGTCCAATTTTTGGTGTGGCTACACAAAGGCATGTGGAAGACCTGAAAGAAACTCCTGGTTCTCAGCCTCAGAGTAGTTCAGTTCCGGCTGTTGCAGCCATCTGGGAGGTAAATATCAGCTGGAAGATCTTTCTGTGCCTTTGCTTAACTCCACTCTTTTTAATCATGACTTTCAAGTAAAAATGATTTTTTTAATGTCACTATTGCTTTTATAAAACATAATTACCTGGACTTCTAGTAAATTCTAAGGGAAAAGATTGAGAAAAAAAATGATAAAAGGAATACTATGTCTCACCCACATGGAGTCCTGTTGTAGAAATATCAAGCGTTAGCAAATATAAAGAGAAATGATAAACTTTATGCTCCACTACAGCATGATACAGGAAGATGCAATCATTACGGAAAATGGAATGACAAATCCTGAGAAAACTAGAGTTACTATATGATGCACCAATTCCACTTCCATGTATATACTGGAAATAATTCAATGAGGAACTGGATTATATGATTATACATTTACACTTAAACTTTGTTTATAATAGGTAAAACATGGGAACAACCAAACATCTACAAATGAATGAAGAAAGAACATGTCATTCACGCATACAATGCAATATTTATGTCACTGTTTTAAAACAGAAGGAAATCCTGATATATACTTCACCATGAAAGAAATTTATAAATCGTATTCTACACTATGTAAGCTAATTATGAAAATGTAAATTTGGTATAATTTTCTAATAATTAATTAATGATTGGTTATGAATTGTTAATTAATAATTAACAAGTGTAATTAAACCCATAAAAATGGAAAGTTAAAGAGAGATGACCAAAACCTGAGGGGATTGGAGCATAAGAAGCTGCTATTTACTGAGCATAGAATTTCAGTTTTGCAAGGTCAAAAAGTTCTGGAGAACCACGGTGGTGATGGCTCGCACAAATATTTGAATGTATTTTTCTCTCGTCTAATTTTTTGTTTTGTGTAAACAGAAAGATAGTATCACAAAATAAGGGATCGTAACAACGAGTATATTTATTTGAGAGGCAGAAGAAAGAGAATGAAATATTGACAGAATCCCTTGCCACCCAGTGGTGCCCTACCCAAATTTCCTCATGGACCACAAGCTGACTTGCATTCGGGAGCTTGGAACTTGACTCAGGTATCTTTTTCACATGATGTCAGGAGCCCAGTGCTGGAGATACAACAGCTGTTTAAAAGGATCTAGACAGGTAACAATCTGGGGTCAGAAGATGAGAGCAAAGACTGAACATGGGGACTATAATACTGGAAATTGGAGTCCTAATTAGCATGGTAAATGCCAGACAACAATCTACCCTAATGCTTCCAATTCTTGAGGAAGACCTACACAGTAAAAGGTAGGTATAATCAACAAATTAATAAGCTAAGAGCATAACTGAAATACAATTATCATACATTATTAAATTATTCAATGAAGTCTATGAACATAGGAAAAGAGGAAGCAGCCACCAAGGATCAAAGAGAAAGCAGTAAGGGGGAAGAGATGAGTCAAACCGCGTCAATAATTACATTCAGTGTAAACACCTCAAATAAAAGGCCAATATTATCAAATTAAATAACAAACCAAGAACTAAGAAATACTATAGCATGTCTCTAAGTAACATTAAACAAATCTATTAAGTAAAATTTGTGGAAATTCATCATACAAAAATGAAATAAAGCAGCATTTAAAATGAAATTGAAAATGTCTATCTTTGAAATAACATAGTAAATGGGTTTAGTAATGTCACATGATATAAACACAATCAATGTACAAAAGTAGTTGTGTTTATATAGTCTAACAATGCAAGATGAAATGGAAATATTTTACACAACTGTTATTAGATTGGATAATTACTAAAATAAAATATATTTCACAAAATTTACATAAGATTTATATGTGAAAAGACTTCCCAATAGTGATTAAAAAAATAAAACTATCTAGGCAATGACACAAGGGTTCTATAGACCAGAAAATGCTGTTAATAGGCAGGTAAACATTTTAAAATTGATCTATTAATTTACTGGAGAACATTTATAAAAATTAGAATTAAGAAGTTAACTTTGTTGCAGAAATTTAAAATACATGTAATTTTTATTACATGAATTTCCATGTACATTTTGAAAACTTGCACGTTTTTAATGCTAATTTAAATATGATTATAGCATGTTTAAAATACATAAAAATCTTCTTTTTTGGAATATTTATATTGAAGGTTAAAGCTAAAGAACTAGTTTAACCTAAATAGTTCTCAAGGACAAAAGAGATGACCAGCACTGATTCCAAAGTTCACTAATCATGGTATTTTTGTAACAGTCTATGTAAAAACATACAAATCAAAGAAGCAGACCACACAGCTCAGAATAAAATGAATACATTTATCATAAATAGGTATGGGTGAGGTAGCAAGGTAATCAATGGTAAAGAGGCAATTTATACAGAAAATACTATCATTACTATTCATTGAATGATAAAAAAATTCAAAAATAATTGTACAATAAGATGCTGAAATTATACATATGGGGCCCAAAGAAACAATATGTTTGTGATCATGAGTTAAGTACATATTTTGACAAGACACAAAAATACTAATTTCAGAAAGAGAGCACTGCCCTTGTTTGGCACAGTGAGTAGGACACCAGACATTTCTCCCACAACACAGGGCCTGGATGGGAGTCCCAGTTCCACTTGTTGTTTCAGGAGCAACTTACATCTAGGGAGAAGGAAGGCTGTTAGGAATTACTGTGAACACCCTGTAACTGACTTCTAGATTGCTTTCTGCAAGTGTCCTCACTTCTGCCAAGAAATACTGTAGGGACCTACTTCCAAAGGTTCAGAGCAAGCAAGAGGGGACAAGAAAAGTGGCAACAGATCTCAGCAACTGAGTGCGGTCACCGATACTCAAGGTTGGTTATGTGCAACTGGCAAATGAAGCAAAGTGGACTAGCTTTAAGCAGCTATTTTGGTTTGATGATAAGATTATGCCTAGATTTCTAGTCTTTCGCGAAATCTTTGAGGACAAGAAGTCCTTGATTAGAAAGCAGTGATGCAAGAAGCAAAAATTAATTACACTTTGGTTCTGTCAACATTGAACACTCTTGATTTTCTCGAGACACAATATATCATTGTGTTAAGTAACATGTTTTCAAATGCTATGAAGAAGAAAGGATTCGTATAAATTAATAACTGTCCTTGAGAATTTTTTTAAAGATTCATTTATTTTTATTAGAAAGGCAGATTTACAGAGAAAAGGAAAGAGAAAAAGATTTTCTATCTGTTGTTTCACTGCCAAAATTGTTACAGAGGCCAGAGTAATTGCATTTTTCTATTATTAGATGTATATATTTGAGTAATCATAACAGACTATATGTCTTATCATACGTGATATATCTAAACTTTGGGCCCAGAGCAGTGGCCTAGTGGCTAAAGTGATCACCTTGCATAAACCAGGACCCCACAGGGAGCCACTTTATGTCAGAGCTACTCCACTTTCCATCCAGCTCCCTGCTTGTGGCCTGGGAAAGTAACAGTGAATGGCCCAAAGCCTTGGGACCCTCACAGGTGTGGGAGACCTTGAGGAGGCTCCTGGCTCCTGGTTTCAGATTGGCCCAGTTCCTCCCGGTGTGATAACTTGGGCAGTGAATTAGTGGAACAGATCTTTCAGTCTCTCCTTTTTTGCTTAAATCTGACTTTCAATAAAAATCATTTTAAAATCCTACATGTTAACTTTATATTTTTGATACAACCAATTTATATGTTAACTCAATGAGTACATCCACAATTTTAACAAAAAACTAAACATCAATTGTAAACAGTGATATAAATACAATCTCAATTTTCTTGCTCTCAAATTTCCAACAGGTGTCTCATTGTTAATATCAGTCTGGTTGGTGTCTTCTCTTTGTTACAAAAATAAATAAATAAATGAGTTATAAACTTCATTTATAGATGGAAAGTTTTGAGATTACACCTAGAATAATGATTGTTGAACATCATTTCATCTAATCCCTTACTTTTGAATGAATATTGTTCTTTGGGTTTTATTTTTGTTTCAATGCTGGGAATGATTTTCCTTTGAAATGTGTTGCAGAGTTATTACTTTGGAAATCAAGGTAGTTATACTAACACTGACATAGGAAGCTTACACATTGGATGTGAAGCCACATTACTGTAGTTGGTTATCCTAAGGAAAATTAATAGAATGCATATGTCAGGGAGATGTATGCACAAATCCTACATTGATGTTTTATTCCCACAAAATGGCTCATGAGTTACTGTTGCCACTTCTGCTTTCTTCAATTGCGTTAGTTCTTCCCTGCATCGTTTAATTATTCATCTCATGAACTTTTAACTGATTTGTATATGCAGATCCTTCAGAAGAGGTTTATATGTTATAAAATAGTCTGCAATCTCGTGTTGAGTGAAATTAAAGCAGAATTTCATTACGAAACAATCTTCAGACATCTTACTTTGGATTACTGTTTAATTCAGAGACTCCAGTTTAACACTCAACATGATATTTGAGCTTGTATGATTTGTTTTGTCACCAAATGAATGAATTAAACAGGCAAAAATTCAGTTCTTAAATTTTCAGTGCAGCTGTACTAGAGAAAACAACCAGAAAACACTATGCTGGATTGACTCAGTCTATGTTTTATCTAGGAAATGCTCAGGTTTTATGAATTTCAACAAGGAATTTATTAGCATTCTTCTCAGTTCCCCCAGTCAATAGACTTGCTACAGGTTTTCTTGTTCCCTCTCTGTAGAGTGCAATCCCAGAGGCAGACACAATGCCCATCACAGCAGCCTGTCACAAAGTGATTCCTCTGAAGCTTCCTGCCACAGTCTCCCACTCTTTTCTCACTGAATTATTGGTGAGGTGTTCCTGGTTCAAGACACTGACAGCCCAAGTCTCCGCTCACATATGCTTCCTATGCCCGTCCTGTGAAAGCCTATTTTGAGAAGAATTGAAGACTCACTGGATAATACAGACAACAACAAATGACTTACTTCTGACAAGAGTGAGGCACAATTGCGAATGGCTTCACAGTGTGTTCCATGTGACAGCAAGGACTCTCTTGAAATCACTTTTACACAGCTAGGACTTGCAGGGGTAACAAAAAAATGGAAGCTATAAACTAGAAATTCCAATGAATAAGGCAGAATCTTTTATTTGAACAATTCATCCATACTACTCTTGCATACATAGTAAATAGCCTTTCTTGAGGAAATTGTGAAAGCTTCAAATAGGGCCAGGTTATTTAAGCATAATTCATAAAAGCTAACCATCAAAGGGTCATGAATTTGTGGTTAGTAAAATCAAAGCTGCATAAAATTAAAACTTCACACTAATTTTCAGAGTTCAGTAGCCACATGCAGACAAAAGCTATTGTGCTTGAGTCACACTGTGCACCTTTCAATTATTACAGAAATTCTATCAGTCAGGGCTGGTTTGTATGAAGTAATATACAGTCAAATTTTTCCAAAATCTGTGCAATGATCCAAAAATACACGCTTGCTTTGCAGAATCAATGATTGTTAAATGATTTCTACATATTAAATATCATAAAGGTTTGAACAGTTTGATAAAATGTTGCTAATGTTTGAGAGAACAAGCACATACTTTAAAAAAAAGATTTATTAATTATTTGGAATTTGAAGTTACTGAGAAAGAGGGAGATGGAGATTTCTACGATCTGTTCATTATCTCCCCAAATGGTTGAAACAGCAAGAACTGAACCAAACAAAAGCCAGGAGTCAGGAAATCCATTTGAGTTTTCCACACGGGTGGCAGGGACACAAGTACTTGGAAAATGTTCTGCTGCTTTTACAGACCCATTGGCGGAGTCCTGGGTCAGGAGTAGAGCAGCTAGGTCTCACAGCAGTGTTCATATGGAATGATTGTGTCACAAGCAAGTGCTTAAGCCACTGTTAACACCTGCCCTAGCAAGTATATTCTGAAACATTTATTTCTGATATCCATACCGTGTTTCCTTCTATTCAGAGATAATTCTTTTATTTTAAAGAAACAAGCAACAGAAAATGTGATCTTCCATTGCAAACTCAGAGATGAACACTTCTGTGAGACTGGAATTTCTTATGATAATATGCCTGCATCCTCATTTTAAAATATGAGCTCTGGAAAAGATAAATGAAAAGGAGTGCAAGAACTTACTCTAAATTATGTTGATCATGGAAACACTTTTTCATAATGGTAAAATGTATTTGAATGGATTTTAGAGGGTAGTTTCAAATTCCACAAGCTTATATTAAAAGAAATCAGATATAGAACAATTTTTAGGTATTTTCTATTTTGGGACATTTTGAAAAATCCGATAGTAAATTCAGAGAAATGAGAAGGAAAATAAATGGAGAGAGGATTAAGAAAATATATAAATCCACAAAATGGGAGGAAATTTTGAAAACTATGCATATGATAAAGAATTAATGTCTAGAATATACCAGGAACTCCATAAACACAAAACAATCTAGTTAAGGAATGGACAGAGGATATTAGGATTCATTTTGTTAAAGGAAGAAATATGAATGTCCAGCAAACATGAGAAAAAATGATCAAGATCACTAGCCATTAAGAAATGCCAACAATATCTACAGCATGGTATCATTTAGTTCCAATTATAATAGCTATTATCCAAAAGTCAAATAGTAACAGTGAGGTTGTGGAGAAAATGGAACCTTGTTGATGGAAATGCATATTAGCACACCCATATGAGAATTCCTCAAAGACCTCAAAATGTCTTTACCTTATAATACCCATATCCCACTTGTGGGAATACATTGCAAGAAAATGAATTCAGCATTTAAAAGACATATTTTGACTTGTTGCAGACCAATTGACAATAGTATAGTTACAGCAACCTAGGTATACATGGATATACATTTATATATGTATAATGAAATACTATTCAACTATGAAAACATTCAATTTTGAGTACACTAAAAAATTGAAGGAACCAGAAGACATTATATTAAGTACAATTAGCCAGAAACAGAAATTCAACATGTGTTGAATCAAAGGTAGAAGCTAATACATAAAACAATAAAAAGTGAATGCCATATTAGTAGCTAAATAGTTATGTTTTCTTCATTTTATCACAAGTGCTTTCTTTATAGACTTTGTGATCCCATGTTAAATGATATTACAATCCATGTTTTCAAGAAAAATTGTGTGTTTGTGTATTCTTGGGATATTTACATATTAAGTGAATATGCCAATATGTTAATTTTATCAAATAAAAATGAAGTATTTATAAATCATCAAACTTTTAAAAAGCTAAAAAGAATAATAGAATATATAAATTTAGATATGGAGTTGCTGGACATCATTAACAAGTACAATTTCCAGCAAAATTGATCAAAGAAAATACAAAGATATTCCCCCAGGATCAAAAATTATGAGTATAATAAAATATACAACCATATAGAACATAATTAGCTGTCAATATCCTTAAGCACTCAAAAACAAAATATTGAAAAGGCATAATTTGTCAAAATTGATTGCAAAAGAAAATGTAAAAAAAAAATCACTCTGTAACCATCAAACAAGAATTATTTCTACAAAGAAAAATCTGTTAAATACACAACAGGATGATTAACTTCCTATATAGGTGGCTATTATTGCTTTGGAGGTTAAGAGCAGCAGAGATTAATATTTCTAGCACTCTTAAAACTGTGTTCTTAGTGTTCCATTACATCAAACCGTAAAACATTTATGCAAGCATGGCAAGATATTAAATCTTATATATGTGATTATTCATGATTTTTCCTGAATGTTTTTATAGGCTTGATGTAGATGCACAGTAAGGGAATAAGAATACTGTTATTTTTTAAAGGACCATAACTAGAATTATGTGCAAGCATGTTGATTTTGGAACAGAAGCCTCCCTTTAAGCATGGTTGTGGAAATTTGTTTCACAAAACTGTGACAAGTTACTATCCGTCTCCCTGAAAATGAAATCAAATGATTCATTTGCAGAACACACTGGTGTATCATGCCATCCGTAACCTCTTAGTCCAGTGTGCAGAGTGCACCCCCAGGAGACCAGCATTGCACCACTTCCCTCCACATTAGATTTGCAGAGTCGAAAGCACTCAGGGGTGAAATGGATGCATACCAAGACTCTCCTTGGCATAGTTTAATGTTTCCTCTGTCGCCAAAAAGTGTTATACTTTCATTCCACTTATGATATTCTTCTTCTTGTGCATGCCTAAAAAATGTATTATATGTCAAAGAATATCACTGAAAAGAAACTAATATTGCTGCAAAATAAAACTCATTTTATGGTCATTCGTTTTTCCCTCCTGTTCCCTTTTAGTTGAAATCCAGTTGACAGTACTATTCAACCTATGTTTTGTAAAGCCAAATTTTGATAGACAGCAATTTCTCAACTTTCCATTTGTGAATTACCCTCAATCTAATTTCTGCTTGTTAGTGAAACTGAAATCGCCATGTTTCACATTGAGCATATTAATAATTTATTATTGCATTAGGTTATACTCAAGCTATCTGCTTAAAACAAATGCCTGATACTAGTTACTTGGTGTTGATTGGCTCAATATACATATTTTTAATGTTAATTGTTTTGGGCCTGGCGCGACAGCATAGTGGTTAAAGTCCTCTCCTTGAACACGCTGGGATCCCATATGAGTGCTGGTTCTAATCCCAGCTGCCCCCTTCCCATCTAGTTCCCTGCTTGTGGCCTGGGAAAGCAGTTGAGGATGGCCCAAAGCCTCGGGACCCCGCACCTGTGTGGGAGATCCAGAGGAGATCCTGGCTCCTGGCTTCGGATTGGCTCAGCTCCAGCCACTTCCGCCGCTAGGGGAGTGTGTCATTGGAGGGACAATCTTCCTCTCTGCCTCTCCTCCTCTCTATATATCCATTTTTCCAATACAAATAAATTAAATCTTTTTTTTTAAAGATTTATTTTTATTATTTTTTTTTTTTCATTGGAAAGGCGGATATACAGAGAGGAGAGACAGAGAGGAAGATCTTCCGTCTGATGATTCACTCCCCAAGTGAGCGCAACGGGTCGATACTATGCCGATCTGAAGCCAGGAGCCTCTTCCGGGTCTCCCACGCGGGTGCAGGGTCCCAAAGCTTTGGGCCATCTTCGACTGCTTTCCCGGGCCACAGGCAGGGAGCTGGAATGGAAGCGGGGCTGCCGGGATTAGAACCGGCGCCCATATGGGATCCCGGGCATGCAAGGCGAGGACCTTTAACCACTTGCGCCACCGCGCCGGGCCCAAATAAATTAAATCTTAAAAAAATAAATTTAATTGTATCTTTTTTCACAGCCAAATTGTAAATAGATTTATTAAAACCTCTTAGAGCTTCCTGAGCATAAATGAACTCATATTAGCAATTTGTGTCCAATTTTACTTCTAAAAGTTCTTTTCAATCCTTATACCTCTTCATGCCTGCATGGGTTGTATTATTTACCGGAGGATGTACTTTCCAGTGGATTTTCACTAGGTAATATTAATTTGCCAATTAGCATACTATGTCACCTAAAGCACTGCCTAAAATCATTCACATGATGTCGAGCCCTGGACATTCTGTACTGCCTTTATTTTGGCTTTGTATAACCACAAGTGGTTTAAAATTTGATTTGATTAGACAATTCTACTACAAAAGACTTTCTAGGTAGCCTCAATAAAATAATCCATATGAGTCACTTATGTTGCATTTTGGTATATATCTTTCTTTGCAGTACTTTTTAAATTTAAATATCACAGAGGTAGTGACAATATTTGGAAGGATACTCAGGGCAGTTGTGATTAAAGTGGAGACATAATAAAAGCAGTAGATTGGTCAAGAATGTTTTGTTTTTCAAATAGTAATAAGATGATTATAACAAATGCAAAATTGTGAATTAACCTGACCTATAGGCACTCAAGAATTTTATTGTTGGTATACAGTCTATATCTCAAATTAGTCTAAGAATTTCCTTCATTCTACTTGAAAATGAACAGCCCTAAATAAAATTATTATCTTTCATTAAGAAAAGAATAAGCCTAACTTTATAGTAATTTTGTCAGTAAGGTCTTCAGTAAAGAGTTAGATCTGGGAACTCACTAAATAAACTTGCCATTTATTTACCCAGAGAAACTATTGAAAAATACCCTAAGTCTGAAGTTTTATTAGTATTGTTCATTTTGACTAATGAAGACTATATTCTACATAATACCAGGAAAAACAGAATTACTATGAAAATCATATTATACATATGCTCATGTATTTCACATATATTCATATCTAAATTTGTTTAGTGAAAAAGTAGTGAGGCATAAATTCACTTACTAATAAATAATACTTTGAATGGGAATTCTTTCCCTGTAAAATTCCTGACAGAGAAACTTCTTTTAGAGAGCTACAAATCCATATCGACTTTTTGCATACATCCTCTTCCTCTTGTTCAAGCTCATTTCCCAGGAAGCTAGAACTCATCTCATCTTTCAATGCCTTCTAAATTGAATAATAAAATGTTCATTCATATTTTACATTAGGTTTTTTGCACACAGAATTTGATGTGAATGTTGATTGTAAAGAATCCTTCGATGAGTCATACAAAAGACATTTTTCAGGCTTTTGGTTATGATTTCAAGATGAACTTATTTGCATCCCCATTAGACATTTTTTTAAACGAATTGATTAGTGTCATAGATTGTTCAAGGGCCATCCGTGGATCATCTTTTGCTTAACATGACTGTAGCAGGCTCAGTAAAAGGCAGTTTCTAGAATAGGAAGTTTGTTCAATAATGTCAGATGAATCCCTTGAGGCTTGCACTCTGTCATATTATTTTCAGCTACTGTTGACACAAATGAAATGAATCCTCTGTTTCTATTTATTTACATAGTGTTATCAATGGGGACAAATAATAGCTATATCAATGTGATCCTTTCATCTTGCAAATTCTAACTTGGGGGAGGGACAGTTTCCTAAATTTCCACAAAGTGTTAGATAAAACATACTTCCCTGTGTTAAAAAGCTTGCATAATGTCTCTGTTGGATGTTGATACTATTATTTTGTGAGCTTAAAAACAGCATGACATAAGACTGAATTTGAATTCTACCTTTTACAGCTGTAATGAGGAACAAAGATGAGGAGATAAGTGAGAAGCATGTTGATGACGTACTGATTACAATCATGGGTATGTGCCTATGACAAGATGGCTTCAGTTTATAGACATAATGTGAGTGTGACAATGCTTAATTGTGGTCCAGGAATTAATTGCTAGATAAAATTGGAAAGCCAAATACAATGTCACAACAAATTACAAAATAAAAAAATGCCATATGACTATAGTTTTGAGAAATGGAAAGCATTTCTTACCACTAGAAAATCTGAAACTGGAAGCAACGAATACCTATTGCCAGTCTGTCATTTTACATAAGAGAAAATTGAATGTCAGAAAAAATAAATGACTTACTTTTCAATACAAAATGATTGCTAGTTTTACCCATAAAACAACTATAAGGAAAAGTAGATCTATACTGCACAAGGTTGGGGATATATGCTAAAATTTCCATTAAAATACAACTCACATTTCTTTTCTGTTCAACTTCTTTGGAAAGAGGCATATAAATGCTGTATTAAAATTTCTGTACATCCATGCTGGTATTCTACTACTTTAATTTCATAAAATCATTGATATATGAATTTTGTTCTGCCTGGTTCTTCCTTTGTAACTTTTTTTTTTTTTCTTCCATTGCTCATACGGGGCACATTTTCTCTTAGCCTATCTATTATCATTTTGATTTAAATCCTTTGCTTTCTTGGATTGACTGGTTCTGATAAACTATTCCTATTTCATCTGCTTCAGTGTGACTCCGATGAGCCACAGTAATTTTGTAGCCTTTACTACATCACCGCCTCTTAGGTCTGTGTAATGAGGTATGCAGTGCCTTCATTTTTTCCCCTTTATGGTTCAATCCTAAAGTGTAATGTGGGTTGTGAGATTGGTATTTTTCTGGTTAGGAAATCCACAGAAATCACATTAATAGCACAGCACTTTACAAACTATCAACTCTCACAAGAAAACGTGGGGTAATTTCCTTATATAGTTAGTCCTTCCAGCTCCCTTCATCATTTTTACCTTAAATAATGAATAAATATGTTACACATTTTAAAATCGGACCTTGCAAATCTGGCTCCATAGAATTAAAAATACTCATGATCAAAAACATAATTAAAGGAAACAAGAGATTAAAACGTGGGTGGCCATTTCAGACAGCAGTTTAGGTATTATTTGCTATTCTCTCATTCTGCATGGGAATAACTAAGTTGCAGTCTGCCTCAGTTTCAGCTTCTGAACAATGTGCAATCTATGAGGGACCAGGTGATCCCTCAAGCACCTGTGCTTCTTCTATCTATATGAAAGACGCAGAGGGAGTTCTCCACTTTAGCTTCAGTCTTACCCAGACATGATTAGTGCATGAATTGTGGGAGCAATCACTGGATGCCATATTTCTTTTCCTTCTTTCTTTCTGTTTTATGTAGGTTTCAAATGAACGTTTCAAGTTTTTAAAAACATAATTGTTTAAATTTATATAGTTTTCTATCATATCAGATTATGCACCAATGAGGCAATTGCAATTGTTAAAAAGATTATATAAGTTTATATGCTTTCCTAGCATATCAAATTATGCAGAAATACTACATATTAAGACTTGCTAAACACTATATTCTCATATTACCTGAAGTTATCAGCAAGATTTTTTTTAAAACATGGAAGTTTTTTTTTAAAGATTTCTTCTTTTTTTTTTTTTTTGAAAAGCAGATATACAGACAGGAGGAAAGACAGAAAAAAAGATCTTCCATCCGATGGTTCACACACCAAGTGACTGCAATGGCCAGTACTCGCGGATATGGAGCCAGAAGTCAGGAGCTTCCTCGGGTCTCCCACACGGGTGCAGGGTCCCAAGGCTTTGGGATGTCCTCAACTGCTTTCCCATGCCACAAGTGGGGAACTGAATGGGAAATGGAGCTGCCAGGATTAGAACCTGAGCCCATATGTATTCCTGGTGTGTGCAAAATGAGAACTTTAACCACTACTTTATCACGCGGGGCCAAGATTTTTTTTTTGGTTAAGGCAGAATAATATTGTTTTAAGTGCATGTTTTTCTGCACAGAGTGTAAGAAAATAATTGTCTAAGATCAGATCAAAAAGGAAAGTTAGTTGCAAGGAATCTACTGTGCACACATGGAAGACTAGTAAAATTTTCAGGCCATGTAATGTATATCAAAGTATAACAATCAATCTATCAATCTTTCAGCTAAGTCATGAACAACACTGAAGGTGGACACATATCTGAATATCTGATTTACATTAAGATTATCCACCTGACAACATCAACTGCCAAGAACATGATTCAGAGCATTAACAATCAAAAAGAAGTACATAGCAAAACTTTAAATATGTGTGCATGTGTGTGTGTGTGTGTAAAAACATAAACCTGACAGAAATTATTTAACATTGGCACAAGTATCAACAATTGATTATAGAAGATTATAGGAGTGACACAGTACATCTAAGGAGATAATAACAAACTTTATAGCTAAGATTAAAATCAAGGTGTGCTTCCTCAATACCTTTCAACGAGACCCTAAACAATAAGGTTAAAAAAAAAAAACCTTCAGGAGAATCAAGATGGCGAAATAGGGTAAAGACACGTTTAAATGGACAGAAAAACATTTAGTCAGGATGAAGTAGAGAGCACATATTCCAGGAAATAGGAAAGGAAGAACAACCGCAGAGGAGTACCTGGAGACTGACAGACACAGGAAAGCAGTGGACACAACAGTGTGGTGTTACAATGGCTGATATTCCAGCGGCATTCAGCTAATGGCGATCTGAACTTCACCAGCAGCTGAATTCCACCAGCAACCAGGTGGGAAGAGACTTTCACTGGGAGCTTGGGAGGTAAATCCAGACAAAGAACTCTCTGTCCTGCTGGTCAATTTGATTTAACCAGGAGCAGAGACAGAGCAACAGATCCCAGACAGGTAGTGTGAGATCAGGGTGGATTTCATAGCCCAGTCAGCCCCACAGAACAGAACTGGGTGCCATTTTGCATAAGGAGCCAAAGACAAGGGAAAGGACTGAGCATACACTGAGCTGGGAGTGAACTCATTTTTGACTCATTGAATGCAGCAATGTTGCATTCTACAGCTTCCAGCCAAGACAGGTCTGGGTAGGCTTTAGACCTGACAGCCAGCAGATCAAGAACTATAGTGGTGGTACTTCCGGTGCCATTTTGTACACTGTGGCAATAGCTTTAGGACTGCAGGGGGTAACAGTGAACTGTGCATGTGCCGATCTCAAGAGAACTGAGTTCAGCAAAGTACACTGGGAGTGGGAGAAAGGTTGCAGAGACAACGGTGCAGCTACAGCAGAGTATCCCAGGTGGTGGAGAGTGGTGACCCAGAGCTGGGGCTGTGGAGACCATGGTGGAAAACTAACATAAGAACCCAGAACTGGAACTCGCTGGAGGTTGTGACACAAGTGGCTGCAAGCAAAAAGTTGTGTGCCAACTGCAATAAGTAAAATCTAACTATAGACCTGTGAGTGACACAGCTTAGAAACCTGCCCCAAGGAGAAGACTCTGCTAACCAGAAGTGCAATGACCAAGAACAAAAACAGAGACAAAGGCACAATGAATATTACCAAAAACTCCCCTGCAAAGGAGCAAAACACTATGCCAACCTCGGAGTTAACTGAAGAAGACATCAAGAAAATGGGGCACACAGAATTCATAAAACTCTGATAAAAAAAGCTTCTGATAAAAAATGAGAAGCACATAAAGCAAGCGTTCAAAGAATTTAAGGAAGCAATAAATCAAATCAAGGCTCCTGGCTTCAGAAATTAAAAACACAGTAGAGCAAATTAAAAGTACAATGGAGAGTCTCCAAAATAGAATGAAGCAAGCAGAACAATGAATCTCAGAATTGGAACCTATTTCTTGTCACCAGGGGGAAGCAAGCAAAAAGATGGAAGCAGAGCTGGATCAGGCCAAAAAAAGTATTTAAGAATTGAAAGACACTATTAAGAGGCCAAATATAAGAGTTATGGGAGTCCCAGAAGCTGCAGAAAGAGAAGCTGAGTTGGCAAATGTATTTCATGAAATAATAAAGGAAAATTTTCCTAATCTAGAGAAAGAATTGGCAAACACGATCCAGGAGGGGCACAGAACCCCCAACAGGCTTGATTAGAAGCGATCTTCACCAAGAGACATGATCATCAAGCTCTCATCAATTAAACATAAGTAAATGATCCTTAAATGTGCATGTGAAAAAAATCAATTGACATATATAGGAATGCCAATTAAACTCACAGGAGATCTCTCACAGGAAACTCTACAGGCAAGAAGAGAATGGAGTGACATATTCCAGATTCTAAAAGAAAAAATTGTCAGCCAAGGATAACATATCCGGTAAAGCTTTCCTTTGTCTTTGAAAGTGAAATAAAATTCTTCCACAGTAAAGAAAAGTTAAAAGAATTTGCCTCTTCCAAACCTGCCCTAAAATTGATACTTCAAGATGTTCTCTTGACAAAGAGGAATAGCACTTACCAAAACCAAAGGCAAATAAGAACATCCCAGTAAAATGACAACAGAAGACAAAACTAATGAACAACCCATTCTGAAAATAACAGGACCAAAGTACCAGCCACACATATTAAACTCTGAATGTAAATGGCTTAAGCTCAATCAAACATCATTGATTAGTAACCTGTATTAAAAAACAAAACCCGGGCCCGGCGAGGTGGCACAGTGGTTAAGGTCCTCTCCTTGCACGCCCAGGATCCCATATGGGCGCCGGTTCTATCCCAGCAGCCCTGCTTCCCTTCCAGCTCCCTGCCTGTGGCCCGGGAAAGCAGTCGAGGACGGCCCAAGGCTTTGGGACCCTGCACCCGCGTGGGAGACCCGGAAGAGGCTCCTGGCTTCGGATTGGCATAGCATGGGCCTTTGCGCTCACTTGGGGAGTGAATCATCGGACGGAAGATCTTCCTCTTTGTCTCTCCTCTCTGTATATCCGCCTTTCCAATTAAAAAAATAAAAATAAATCTTAAAAAAAAAACAAAACCCATCTATGTATTGTCTAGAAGAGACACACTTCACTAACACAAATCAGTGGAAACTATATTGCATTTGTTTTTTGTTTTCTGATAGTTTCATCTCTTCAAAATACTTTCCTCTGATTAAATCATTCAATGACTCGTACATCATACAGTTGCATCATTTTCTTTAAGAAGGTTCTTGATTTTCATTTCTTCAGCTACATGTTAGTCATTTAGTAGCATGTTATTTAACTTCATGGTCTAGCATGTTATTTAACTTCATGATGTTGATTTTGTTTTGTGGCTCTTCATGTAAAGGGATGCATAGTAGATGTGTAATGGAGACTGTCTTATCATTTAGTAACATGTCATTTAACTTCATGGCATTGTAAATTTCTATTATTCTTTCTTTCTATTGTTGATTATGTATTATGACTTTTCATTTAAGAGGATGTACAGTAGCTGTGAAATGGAGACTAACATCCAGATGTGAGGATGCAGTGTAGTATGCATTTCTACTTCCAGACAAAGATGAAGTTATAATAAAACTGTTCACTATTTCTTAACAATAGGATGCTGGACTCTCTGCCATTGTCCGTGCCCACAATGATGGACATATGGCTGTGTATGAAGAACTATGTTTTGCTAAGGATATAGAGGAACTAGGTGGGGGGAGGGAGTTGGGGAGGGGATAAGGGAAATGCCAGGAGCCTATGGAACTGTATCATAAAGTAATAATAAAAAAAAGGAAAAAAAAACTTCAGATATACACAGGCAACATAATATGAACACATAATATATGCCAATAAATCAAAATAAATATTTTAAATTACTTATTCAAAAATGACAGACAGAAGACCTCTCTCTGTATCTCCTCTCTTTATATTTGCATTTCTAATAAAAATAAAAAACAAATAAGTCACTTAAAAATAGTATTCAGAAATGAGAGATCTTTTATGCAGCTTTTCAAAATTCATGTGATGTTTTTATATGTGTTTCCATGAACTTTGTGAATATATTACACTGCAGTCAAGTTTAGCTTGCATTTGTATGATGGTGGCATGAGACAGTTTCTATTGTAAATATTGCTTTGATTTTTGACAAGATATCAGGTTAAGTAAGAATGGTCACTGATACAAAAATACTAAGTTTTAAAAAAAATCCTGGGCCCGGCGCGGTGGCGCAAGTGGTTAAAGGTCCTCGCCTTGCACGCCCAGGATCCCATATGGGCGCCGGTTCTAATCCCGGCAGCCCCGCTTCCCTTCCAGCTCCCTGCCTGTGGCCCGGGAAAGCAGTCCAGGACGGCCCAAAGCTTTGGGACCCTGCACCCGCGTGGGAGACCCGGAAGAGGCTCCTGGCTTCGGATTGGCATAGTATCGGCCCCTGGCGCTCACTTGGGGAGTGAATCATCGGACGGAAGATCTTCCTCTCTGTCTCTCCTCTCTGTATATCCGCCTTTCCAATAAAAAAAAAAATAATAATAAAAATAAATCTTTAAAAAAAAATCCTCATAAATTTGCAAATGTGAGGGTTTATTTAGTAGAAATGAGACATGAATGGTTGGGAAGAAAAGTCTCAGTAAACAGGGCTGCTTTTCCTAAGTTCACATGCGAACTCTGATTCCTAATTCTCTTCTTCCTTGGTAATCCCACAGCATCCACTTGCTTTAAGCATTAGATTTTACAAAATCTGGCAATCGTCTACCTCATTTCCAATACTTAAAAATTCTTCTTTAAAACTCACCCGTTCTTTAAGATTTATTTATTTATTTTTTTATTGGAGAGTCAGATTTCCAAGGAGGAGGAAAGACAGAGAGGAAGAGCGTCCGTCCGATGATTCACTCCCCAAGTGTGTCATAAAATAAGAATTTTTAAAAATTACTTTTTAGGTCAGCAGTTAGCCTGCCATCCCCTCAGATCTACTAAACCCCATACACAGAGAACCTATTGGCATTTCTCAGGAACCAAGAGGTTCACAGTAAAGAAAAGTAATAAGAGCATTTTCAAAAATTATTTACTAAAAACTTTTGTTAATTGTTGGTTTTTCTTTCAAATCTTAACTTTTTACTATCAATTTAATAAATTTCCATATGAACTCCAGGATTCAGCCATTTCTTACCACTTGGCTTTACAGACACTCTTGTCTGTCTTCATTGCTCATGTGACTTGTCCCAGCATCCTTCTCCCCCTTAAATTTACTTTTTTTCCCCTTGTTAACATTCAGATTTACTTTTGGTAGTGCAGCAGAAGGGTGAGATATCTTCTTTAAATATTGAAAAGAAACCATTGTCTCATCTACTATAAATCTTCTATTAGTTTTTAGCCCATTTACAGTAAAATCATTAATGCTGCCTAAAGTACCATTTACTTCCATAACCTCAAACTCTTTTTGGTTCCATATTATGGTAGTCATGCTGCCCCTCTTGCTGTTTCTACAAATGTTTCTACAACAAATATCTAGCAAGTATTCTCAAATCTTCTGACATGTTCTCTTTCTCTGTTTGTTAATTGCCCGGATAGTTAGTTGGTTCTTCCCTTTTTTCTTCTTAGTGGACACATTCTCATTGCTTTCCCTAAATTATAGATGATGCTTTCACATACACACACAAATCACCAGCAACGCAACCTGAGGAGCTGCTGTCTTTCCCTCTCCCTCACATTTAAAACGTATAAAAGCCCCATGCTCTGTACCCTGGCAGCCCAAACCCTCCTGCTATTGCCTGTGGTATGGAAGTGATCCTGGGCTGTCTCCCACCAGGGAGCAGTCCATCAGACTCTCAGCTCTAATAAATCTCTTCGTCTGAGCTAAAAGTGCTCCACCCACCACCCCATTGCACTAAACCTAACACTATGCATGTTATTGACTCTTTACTTCTACTCCTGAATGTAAATTTGTTAGTGACTCTCTCTATGTGTCAACCTTGTGACACTCTTCACAACACTGCTGAAGCTAGGTCTCCTAAGCACACTTCCCTTTGATGGCTAGTCCCTTTTCTTGTCCATAAATGGTTATTTATTTGGTCATTCTAGTTTGTCTGATTTTTTTTATTACTCTTTCCTTTTTTTTGCAATATGTTCTCCTTTTCTAATTCACTTGAAAAATTTGTTCGCTCGCTTCATAGTTCACAGAAGAAAGACCTATTAACCATTGCACCTTTAAGACTAATTTACTTTGTTTAGTTGAACTCAAACTGGTTCCCAGCCACAGCAACTATTGATGGTTTTGTCATGCGTTCCCTCATTTTCCCCCTCCAGATCTTCCCTTTATCTTCAAATTATTTGGGCCTAACTTGGCAGAATTGTGGATAAAGCCACCACCCAGTTCCCTGCTAATGGTCTGGTAAAGGCAACAGAGGATGGCCCAGTGTTTGGGTCTCTCTCTGCTGTTCACATTGAGAACCTAGAAGTTGTTTATGGATCCTGACTTTGGCCTGGACTGACCTGACCCTCTCAGCTACCTGAGCAATAAAGCAGCAGATGGAAGATCTTTCCATGTCTTTACTCCCTCTGTAATTCTTTCAAATAAACAGATAACTTAAAAGTCTAGATTTTTTTGGTATGTCTCATCTCAAAATGTATTATGTCAGACTACAGATCCCTGCAATTAAAATATGTAGAACATGAAAGGTTCACATTTTCTATTGATAATATATTTATTGCTTTCATTCCTTTAGAGTTAGTACATTTATGTAGATTCCTATTGCAGGATCAAATAATGTTTAGAAGGAGCACTATGACAAAAAATATCCTTCATAAAAAGCCTCTGTAGTGATAAAATTATTTTCTGGAACTTTAAATCAATGCCTAATGACTTCTGAAAATCTGATGAGGATTTAGATATTATAAGGTAATTTAATGTGTGCAATCAATCCACAGAAACACAGCAGTGTGAGTATGCAAGGAAGGACTTCATGGTTACACAACAGCCTGCTATCTGATGATAATTGAGGCAGGCAGAAGGTGGCACTTCCAAACTCCTCCTTGCTGAGATCTGTATAGTCTTTCCCAAAAATCGTACTTGAAAGCAAATTGAAATTGGAAATTCGCTCTAGGACCCTGAATGGGATTCACGTTTATATTTTTCAGAGAAAGTCCAATATAATGAGACTGAACGGGAAAAATTTCTCAGCTGAGTCCGAAGCTGACAATCTGAGTATTTTCCATAGGCAATCAGAAATGGTGTGTGAAAGAAATGCTCAACGCTGCTAATTTTGAAGATGTAGTGGGGAAGACAATGGCTCCAGGAACAGGTAGCCTCCTTGAAAGGGACAGGGAAACAGATTCTCTTGTACAATCTCTCTAAGGTTGTAGATCCCAAACTTACCTCGATTTTTCACTCAGAGGCCCATGATAGACCTTCATCTTACAGTGCTTTAAGATATTACATTTTGTGGTAATTCTTTACCAAATGGAGAAAAATTTAAAAATGTAATAATAATATCATGTTGATGTTTTAGACAGTATATCTCAAATGTTAGAAGATGAATCAAAAGGAAGCATAGGGCCCGGCGCAGTGGTGCAGTGGTTAAGGTCCTCGCCTTGCACGCCCAGGATCCCATATGGGCGCCGGTTCTAATCCCAGCAGCCCTGCTTCCCTTCCAGCTCCCTGCCTGTGGCCCAGGAAAGCAGTCGAGGACGGCCCAAAGCTTTGGGACCCTGCACCCGCGTGGGAGACCCGGAAGAGGCTCCTGGCTTCCGATTGGCATAGCATTGGCTGTTGCGCTCACTTGGGGAGTGAATCATCAGACGGAAGATCTTCCTCTCTGTCTCGCCTCTCTGTATATCCGCCTTTCCAATAAAAAATAATAAAAATAAATCTTAAAAAAAAAAGGAAGCATAACATTTTCAGTCCACAGACGCACCAACTTAACATTATATGGATTAAAATACTCTCACTTTGACAAATTCAGAATCCAGTTAAGAAGTTTCAATACTGTCACAGAAGCACAAAACAAAGAGCCATGCTAGAGAATAACAGGAGCTATCTTACTTTATCTACATTAATTCCTCCTTAAAACCAGTACACGAAGTACAAAAACAGAAAAAGGAAAAAAAACTAAATTCATAAAAGCTACTAAAGAACCAAATAGCAAATCAAACCTAAAAATGACAAATATTCACATACTTGATTTCTTGACTTCAAAATATATCTCAATACTACAGTTAAAATACGATAGCATTGATATAGATGTAGGATTGCAGAACAATACAGCAGAACACCGAGCTCAGTAACAAGCACTCAATATACAATCAACTGATATTCAACTGGATGTCAAAAATGCAGGTGGCGAAAGTACAGCAGCTTCAACAAGCAAGGGAATGGATTCTATTTTGTACTGTAGAAGAATCAATTAAAATTGGATGACACACCTTAGGGACCAAATTATATTTCTGAAAGAATCCTAAGGAAAATAGGTCATGAACTGACATTAGGAGGTGACAGAAAACCATAAGATACGACAGCAAATATAAAAATATAGGTTTACACCAGCAAAAAACAAACATACAAACAAACAAACTTCTGTGGAGAACAGGAATCCATCAACAAAGTGAAAGTAATATGTACCAAAAGCAGAAGTCAAACATAGACAGGCCAACGATCTAGATTTCACGTAATAAGGCTATCTATAATCATCAAATTTATACATCATAAATGGAGGATTTTAGGACCAAGCGATACTGTGTATTTTTAAAAGCTTTTTAAAATAGGCCCTTCATAGTCTGCTTTTTTAAATGTGGTATTCAATGAACTTTTTTTCTTTTTCAAATATTTACTTTTATTGGAAATGCAGATTTACAGAGAGAAGCAGGCAGTAAGATCACCCATCTTCTTGGTCCCCAATTGGCTGCAATGGCCAAGTCTGAGCCAATCCAAAGCTAGGAGCCAGGAGCTGTACTGGGTTTCCCACATGGGTGCAGGGTCCTCAACTGCTTTCCCAGGTCACAAGCAGGGAGCTGGATGGGAAACAGGGCCACGGGGATTAGAACTGGCACCCATATGGAATCCTGGTGCATGCAAGGTGGGGACTTTAACCACTACACTATCGCGCCAGGCCCTCAGTATGATATTTTATTGGTTTGTCACAGATAGACTTTAGAAATCTCCTCAGTTATGGACAAACAAAATGCTGTCCACTTTCACCATGCTTTCTTTCAAATATAGGATTGGAAGTTTTACAAGAGCAATTAAGGAAAGAGCTGCTTAATATAACAAGTCAGTTAAGTTGTGTGTTACAAAATAATCAAAACAATGCAGCTGTTTTAATAAGAGAAATCAGGAATGAAATTCCATTCACAGAGCCTTAACAAGATCAAATAATAGGTTTTAAATTTAATAAAAATAAGAAATATCTACAATGAAATTTATTAAATATTAATGAAAAGAAACAGGAGGGCACATGAACAATGGAAAGATATTCTTGTTCATGATTTGTAAGAATCATTAGCAATAAAATGTTGATATCAGCTAAAGCAATCTATAAATTACATGAACTTTCTATCAAAATATCAATAGTATTCTTTAAAGGATTAGAAAAATCAATCCTAAATTTCATATGAAATCACAAACAACTCACATTAGCCCAGATAATTCTACACTTGATCTTAGCCAAAAGGCCAAGAAGCAATAGCCCAGGTAATTCTAAACAAGAAATACCAGAGGCTAACAAAACCTAATAGCAAAGCATAATACAAAGTTGTAATGATTTTTACAACAGAATGATACTGGCATAGAAACCACTGCACAGGAAAAACAGAAGAAAGAACATGCTCAGAAATCAATCCATATATACAGGCTACTGATCTTTTTGACAAATTTGCTCAGTACACTATGCATATCTTTTCAACGTGGTATTGGCAAAATTCAGGTTATATAGGCAGAAAACTTTGATGCATATCTCATTTCATTTACAAAGATCAACTCAAACTGTACCACAGACATGAATTTAGGATCAAAACAATGAGGTTACTGGAAGAAAATCCTGGGAAACTCTGCAACACATTGGTGTAAGGGACAACTTCCTCTGTAAGACTCCAGGTTAAAAAAAAAAAAGCAAGATTAAACAAATGAGAATATATCAAATGCAGAAGCTTCAGCACAGCAAAGAAATCAATGAATAGAGGAGAACCCAACAAAATAGGGACAATAGGGGAATTTTTTACAAGCTACCTATCTGCAATGAGATTAATATTCAGAATATATTAGCAATGTAAAAAAATTAGCAAGCCAATCCAGTTAAGAAATGAGCAAAGAGCCTCAAATGACTGACTCAAAAGAAGCAAAATAAATGGTCGTGAATGTACAATATAAAATCCTCAACATCAGAGGGCACCAGGAAAATGTAAATCAAGATCACAATGACACATCACCGCACTGCCGTTAGAGAAGCTAAGCCCTAAACGACAGGGAGTGGTAGATACTAGTAAGAATATGAAGAAAAAACACTAAAAATGTTGGTGGGTATGTAAATTAGTACTGCTACAGTGGAAAGCAATACGGAGATTTCTTAAGAAAACTAGAAGTAGACTTATGATCCACCAATCTCACTTCCTCAAGACACTTCGAAATGACATGAGTGTATTCTCTGCGCTGTCTAGTCAATCAAGGGTGGACAGTATTATCTATTCCATGTTTCTACAACTCTAAGTCACCCTGTTAGCTTCTTTGCTATCTCTGTGTTCTTAGGGATGGTCTCATTCTGAGTTATGTCTGAATCATTGTTTCATGAAATGTATAAAAACTGAGACCCTGGAAATAAACTTTGTCGGTTGCCAAAAGAGAGCACTGTCCCCCCATTTCTTCAGCTCGCATCTCCTCCCTAGGAACCGGCATGATAAACTTGCACATTAATTGAAAATGGATACAACTAGAGGATAGAACAACATGTTGAACAAAATAAACGGGACACAGAAAGACAAAAACCTCATATTTTTTGTTATTTACTTGTAGGAGCTAAAATTAAAAAACAAAAAAAGAACAACACATGTGAGTATTAGTTTTAAGGAAATAAAACTTTGTAAGGCTTTCTTTGATCTTGATAAATTCTAATGGTTTTAAATGTTATACTGCTATAGTCTAATGACCTGTGGTTATTTTTGTGGGTAAAAAAATTGTTTTTCATTCTTGTTTTTCATTCATTTTCTTGTTCATTCTTGTTTTTCTTTCAATTATTGCTTATAACTGCTTTGCATATCCCATTAAACTAGTGTTTAGGGTTTTTCATGGTTTGGGAATGGTGTTGTAAATATATAATATCTAAAAAAAGTTTCCCACTCCATTGAACTAAAAGCAATGTGAGATAAAAAAGATGTCTTAAAATCAAAACCCTATTACACTCTAAATATCACATTCTAAATATTCAATTCAGTCATTCCAACAGTCAACATTTCCGCTGTTGCTAGTGTTATTTGATTTTGAATAAAAGCCTATTACATATCCATATGTGAATCAAGAGCTTTTTGTGAAACACTACGAAAATTCGAACTAAATCACTAACATTCACTAATAACAATTTACATAACTTTTTAGATTGCTTCTATTTTATTCTCATCTATGCAAAACTAAGGATAGGAACATCCACCACACATTACGACTGCTAAGTAATCACTATGTTAGATAATGTTTGTCAACAGTTTCTAAGATGAATTCACATTAGTTTTTACAATGCAGAGGAGAAATAAAAAGGAAAGGCAAAAGGTTTCTAAATAAAAAGGAATCTTAAAATTACTTTTCAATCCACAGTGTCTAGCTTTACTAAGTGCTGACATTTTGCCTTTAATGTTTAACTTTATGAGTAATTTAACAAAACCTAGAGTCCACTAACGGAGGCTTTTGTTTTTGAAGTAGTAATGGTGAAATTCCTAGCTACACAGAGACACTGAAAGAGACTTAGACATAGAAAATTAGAAAGGAGCTGTAAATGTGTGATGCTATCAGACAATACTTTAAAATATTTAGAAAGGTTAACAGTTCTTTCTTTTCTCTTACAAGATTCAAAGAAAGGCCAACTAGAATCATCAACTCTAAAATAATATTGCATATTATTTTATAGTATGTACATTTACAAAATTTGAACCAGCTCAGGTTTTAGTTTTTTTAAGTAATAATGAATGCTAGATGAATCAATTTGGTCTTTCTCTGCTGGAATCCTAGTTTGACGCTTGTACACTGAAACCTTGCTCCAGGCACTATACCCTATTGATGGAATTCGAAAGTCAGTCTCCCTCTATGACTTGAGGGGACCTTAAAAAACATCTATCAATGATGGCAGGCCATGATGGAAAAATTGTATGTAATGTCAGTTCCCTGAACATAGATAAAAGATATATGGTAATGACACCATAGGCCGGCAACTGAAGGTAGGAAAAGGGATTATTTGAAATGATAGTCAAAGTAAAAATACACACATTCAGCCATTGCAATTTACTTCCTTTGATTGAAAAGAGAAAGTTTTTATGTCTTAAAGATAATGTTAGGTCAAACTTGACAGCTTGAATAATGAGCACCCCATATAATAATTCTGAATGACTCAAAGGAGGACGCATATGTCAGTGATGGAATGACCATACTTTGAAGACTAATTTCCCCTGGAGTACAATGTCGCTGGTGCTCCTGAAGAAATGCTTAACTATTCCTTGAAGGGAATGGTGGCAATATTTCTAATCATTAGATTATTGCAAGCATCAATGCATGTAAATTATTACCATGCTTCAAATGACATGAAAATATTACCAAATCCAGCTTCTACATTTTTTGTTTTATAATATAGCAAAGGATGTTTTTATTTCATTTAATGCATGCATTATGCTTTTATTCTATTTCTAATGTAGCTAATTAAAGTAGTATTACTACATATTAATTTGTGCGTCTGCATATCAAATGTAACTGATGACTCTAAGTACTGAAATTTTGTTGAAATAAAGATCTTTACTCTCAGAGTGGTAGGGGAGGGAGAATGGGGACAGAGGATATCAAGGTTAAGGGGGAATTTTCTACACCTGTAAGAATGTATTGTGGAAAATAATACAAAAATAAATAAGGTATATTCTTTGCTTACATGTTCCAAGTGGTTCAAAATAAACCATTTATATTAACTAGCTTGATTATGTAAAGTATACTCATATTTCAAATGACTAATATGTAATATAAAATTTGATCTTCAAAATTATTATGGGTATTTTTAAAGTACTCCAATGTTTGTAAGATTCTGGCCTTCTTAGAACCACATGTGAGTTGCAGCAATACACAGTTATTTAAAAAATTAGAATCTTCAACAATGAAAATATAATGATTACAGAGTGGAAGGTTCTTATGATTTAGATCCACTTTGATAAAATATAGCTGCTTCATAGAGTGTTTGGTGAAGTCACAATTTACAATGGATTGCAAGAAATGATACTTTAAAATTTCATGGATGATACAGAAAATAATTGAGCAATATTATTAGGCAATATAATATTGAAAGGTAATAGCACTTTGATTTTTGTGATACGTATGTCTGCATATATTGCAGTCAAGTTGAAAACACTATTTCTGCCTGCACATAGACATGTGGGAATGAATACAAAATATGTGTGTGTTGGGTGGGCATTTGATAGAGTGATTGAGGTTTTGCCTAGGGATATCACTCCATATTGGACTGTATGGATCTGAATGTCAGCTGAACATCTGCTTTCAGGTTCCTGATAAGGTATGCCTTAGGCAGTAGCAGCTAATGGCACAAGTGCTTCTGTACCTGAAACCACACAGGAGAGCTTAAAGCCTGAGACTCCTTGGCAACTTGGTGTTAATAGATTGAGAATGTATACTTGCTTGCAGATCTGTTGAGGGCTTTGACTTTTTCCTAACTGACATTCAATTAGAATTACCATAAATAAAAGTACATACACAAATTAGGATTAATATCCCAGAGTTAATCAAATATTGCATTACTTGTATTAATTCTTTTTTTTTTTCATGAGAACAATATTTCTTTTTCTATTGCTAACAGGTCTTTTATTTGTACAGTGACCTTATAGAGCATTGATAATCACATCTGGCAAACTGTTCTTTAAGCACAAGCAAAGGTAATTTTCCAAGGGCCTTTTTCTGCTAATCTCAAAAATTAAAAAATGAAAAGCAGTAGTGTTAACAAACTGTTCACAGAAGACAAGTCACACAGACTTAGAATTTATGCTGACTACTCAGGGGGAGTCCTCAGTCCCTTTCAAATGCAGTCTCACAGGAAGCTAAAAGATTGAAAGTGTTAGTTATTTAAAAGAATGTAAGAGTTCTAGTTTTAGGTTATACGATATTAAGATACTTTACGTGCAGCTAATTCTCGCAACCTGGTTCTTTACCGTGAGCTGAAAACACCAGACGCAACGACTTATCTTAGGAAGTTTATTCCAGTGGGGCAGGAATAGGGGAAGGGGAACGGGAAAGGGGGGGGGGGGAGCAAGGAAGAAGAGAGAGAGAGAGGGAGAGAGAGAGAGAGAGAGAACCGAGTGGGGCAGGAAAAGGGGAAAAGGGGAAGGGGGAAGGGAGGTAAGAAGGAGAGAGAGAGGAAGAGCAGGGGAAAGCAAGAGCAAGAGAGAGAGCAAGAGAGAGCAAGAGAGAACAAGAGAGAGCAAGAGAGAGCAAGAGAGAGCAAGAGAGGAACCAAGGAGAGCAAGAGAGTGTATTAATTCTATAAAAGTATTTCACCATATCAAACAGGTGTGGACGCAGTGTGTAATTATGTGATCAAATACTACACAATCTAGAACACACAAGCCTGACAAAATGTTTGATTTTCAAAAGTCTAGAATTTCTAAGGCAGGCATTTATTTGTTTTCTTTTATTTTACACACATACAAGAGAGACTGAAAGAGGGAAGGGGGTGGGAAGAGAGACTTCTACCATCTAACTCATTTTTCCAGTGCACATAGCAGCTTGTACTGGACCAGAGCAAAGCAAGCACCCTAGAACTTAACCTAGGTCCCCACATTGTTTTGTAAGGAGCCTAGCATTTGGGCCATCACCATAATTACTCATGCTGTACAAAGGCAGGAAGCTGGAATCAGGAATGGAGTCAGGATTTGATCACAGGAAATCTGTTTCAGGGTGAAGACTTCCCAAGTGGCATCTTAAAACACCAACTGTTTTGGCCCAGCTACTGAATGTCTTGGATTTGCTAGTGGAGCCCAAATAAAGTGCCAATTCAATAGCTCTTCTTGATACTATGTTCCCAGAAGTAATATGAACCATATCTACTAAGCATAATTTTATTTACACTGTTTTGAATTTATAATGGTGCAAAAGTAATACACATTTAGTAGACATAACTATTCCAAATAAATCTGAATTTTCATATTTTACTGCCTAGTGGTAGGTGACGTACTATGTTACCATAATATTGGATAGTAGCAGACAACATCAGCTTTCAACCTCAAAAACATCAAGTGGTGTGTTCTCATGTAAGGTTGGGAGCATTAAATGCATATGCTTTACCTACAGTGTTTTAAGCTTAAAATTGATTAGTGATACATAAACATATTGTAAATTGAAGAGCACACACAGAAAATACCTACATCCTGCTGAGTCTCCAGTGACAACGTACAGAGCAGCAGCCATTGTGGCTGCAGTACTATCAATGCCATAACCCACATGAGAAGCTGTGCTTCCTCTGTTCTGTAAATTTACATTGACACTCTAACGGCAGAGATTATTAATTCCAAGGAAGAAACAATTTCACCTACTACGTATACTATTTCCCATTCAAAAACAAGCTATGACTCACTTGGGAATTTTGGGTTTTTTTGCTTAGGAATCAGCTGACAGTATCTTGGTGCCATTGTTGTGGCCCATGAGGTTAATCCTTAACATTACATGGCCGTCATCTTATGTGAGCACCCGTTTGAGTCCCAGCTGCTCCACTTCAATCCAATTCCCTGAAAAGATGCCTGGGAAAGCAGCAGCAGATGTCCTAAGGACTTGAAACTGTGCCAGCACATGGAAGACCAGGTTCCTGTTTTTAACAGCTGTAGCTACTCTATTTCACCCTCTCTCTAATCCTGCCCTTCAAATAAGTAAAATAAATCTTCAAAACAACACAAAAGAGGGGGTAGGAGGAGAAGAGACAAGTGAAGGAGCAGAAGAAGAAATGGAAATATCTCCATTCTTGCAGATATAATTGCAATGTTCAGAATAACCAGACACAGATAATGTTCATCCCTTAGGTGAGTCACTGAGTACTTACTCTAATGCCCAAAGGGACAAATGCAGCAACCACCCCCTGTGAGAAAAGCGTAATGACTGAAAAAAAAAAAAATCCAGAACGAGGAGTTGAATTTTGTCACCAAGAGACCAACAAGACTAGCCAAGGTGCTAACTAAATGTGAAGGAAATTTAAAATGAGCAGTTGAACAAACAAAAAAAATCATTTGCTGTGGATTCAAGACAAGCTTCAAGACTGGGGGGCTATAATTCCGTTCCTTAACCCTCCTTTTCAATTTCTTCACTAGAAAGTAAACTCTTACATATCCCCCAGGGAACCATTTCAACATTTTACACCAAACAGTAGCGTGGTACAAGGAGTGTAAAGGACGCTCAAATATCCTGAGTACTTCCACCTCCCACCAAGAGGGACATGACACCATACCTGCTTGGAGTGTTTTCAGAAGACACTTTTCAACTCTCTATTCCATTTAGAATTCCTTAGCTTCAGTTATTCACTCTTTTGGATCATGCATAATGCTGGGTGCCAAAAATCAAACTGTTGAAGAGTTCTGGCTAGGCACCGTCGTTGCTCTCATTTCCACAGGTGCAAATCTCAAAAACAGCTTAACAAGCAGCCCATGTGTCTGGCTCAGGGCTGGCGTTACAGTGGAATCAGCTGGCGTTACAGTGGAATCAGCTGGCAATACTTCAAGTCATTGCACTACAGGTTATTTCCATCTTACTAAATTGTTTCTTACAACTTAAGGATCCTTCTTACTTAACATAGGCATCCCTTTCATTTCTGCTGTTTCTTTCATTTTGTTCAACTTGCTTTATTTCATTTCTTTCCTTCCATATTTCCTAGGATTTGCTTCAGTAATTTCAATCAACTAGTATTTTATGTTTCTTTAACTTATCTCTGCCTCTCCCCTTTCCCCCTTCTATATTTTACGCTTTTACAAAAATCGGGTATTTACCGGCATATTTTTGCAATGATGTATTCTATCATATAATTGCTTAGATACCTGTTATGCTTGCAGGAAAATCACTGTTTCATAGCAGTGTACTTCCTATTTCAAAATTTAACATACTGAAATTTCATGTCTTTGAAAATAGCTTGGACACTGTCAGCTGGTTAACAACAAAGAATACAAAACATGTTCCAGTGAAGAGACAATGTAGAATGATTTTCCTGCATTATTCAATTCGCTTTATTTGTATTTTGCCTTTTTGTCTTGTTAAATGTCTAATTCTCTTTCTGTGAGAAGTGTCAAGTTTTTAGCAGTCCACATCGAGTTGAAAATGTAAAGAAAAGATTTTTTTTTCTTTAACTGGGTTTCTATGATGATAGTTACAGTAAGTTACTCATCCTGATAGTGGGCTTCCAAATGACTGTGAAATAACCATGGTGCTATTACACCCGCTTACAGATGTGATTGAAATTCTGTGGAACGGCTCTGCTCTTTGAATGAGAATTAGCTGCTTTGAAAGATTTAACTTCACGTTGAAAAATGATCAAAGCAAGAAACAGAAGCATCTTGAGATCATTCTTCAGGATGGAGATTTCCTCCTGCTGGTTTCAATCCATCTGAAGACTAAAATATTTCAATCCTTTTGTAAATGTTCTACATATGGGTAGTTTGTTTACCTCATGAAATCTGCTAATTCCATTTTTCTTTGATATAATTCATCATGCCTTGATTATAAAAGTTGATTTAAAAAATAAAATATCTTCAAAGGATTGGGGAATCATGTAAGTTTACTGCTTGCTAGAGTCCCTCCTCAACATAAATTTCACCTGGCAAAGGAATTTAGCTTTTGCTAATATTTAACAGGCTGAATCCAGGGGCAATAAAAATTACAGGATCAAAACTTGCCATTTGAAAGAGACTTGGTAAATATCATTTTATGTTTCCCCTGCCTCAGTCTTGTAGACTCCCAGTGGGCTCCTCCACCATCATCATTTGCTCAACTTGTAACTGTTGTGGAACAATGGCAAGGAATATGAATTAAGGTGCAAAGCATTGCCTTCGAAAATGCCATTCAGCTGTGGAAGCAAAGAGCATCTTTATAAGACTGTCATTTTACAGCCCTTTGGGAGAATCTGAAAGGAAGTCTGTGTCCAGGAAAATAACAAGGTGTTTGGCAGAACTGCAAGATAAGCCAGAGGAATTTATAAGAACATTATGACATATAGGAGTGTATTTATTTTAGAGTGCTGGAAACAAACTAACAAAAATCATTTTTATTAGGACTCAGAAGCTGTAATTCTAAGAATTTGGAGTTAACACAGTTCTCGTTACAATGTTAATTTCTGCTAACGTGAAAACAATTCTGTCCATTCAGCTTCCATCACTTACTGAATTCCAAGTTATCTGCAGTTTCGTTAACCATAGCATACTCAGACTGAAAAATTCCTGGCACTTCAACGTTAATAAAATCATCAAAGAAATATACCAGAACAGATAGTTATGTAGTTGAAAATGTAATTTATTGGATTAGATTTTTTTTTTTTTGTTAGAGCAAATCTTTGCAATTCTTTACTGAAATGGACCTATCTTTTTTGTTTTTTTTTTAAAGATTTATTTTTATTATTTTTTATTGGAAAGGCGGATATACAGAGAGGACAGACAGAGAGAAAGATCTTCCATCCCATGAGTCACTCCCCTAGTGAGCGCAAGGGGCCGATACTATGCCGATCCTAAGCCAGGAGCCTCTTCCAGGTCTCCCACGCGGGTGCAGGGTCCCAAAGCCTTGGGCCGTCCTCGACTGCTTTCCCAGGCCACAGGCAGGGAGCTGGAAGGGAAGCGGGCTGCCATATGGGATCCCGGACGTGCAAGGTGAGGACCTTAACCACTGCGCCACAGCGCTGGGCCCGAAATGGACCTATCTTATGCTTCAGATTTCTCACCTATTAGAAAAATATCTGGGGCAGCCATTGTAATGTAATAATTAGCTCATTGCTTTTGCTTCCAGCATTGCGTTTGGGAGTGCCCTGTTTGAGCTCCAGCTGCTGCTTCTGATTCAGCTTCTTGCCAATGTAATGGTAACAATGGTGCTCAAGTGCTTGGGTTCTTGCTGTGTATTTGGCACACTCAGAAAGAGTTCTAGGACTTAGGTTAGGCCTAGCCCATTTATCTTTTGTCAGCATTTGGGGCATATTCCAGCAGACCAAAAGTCTACCCCCTCATCCTCCCCACAGGCATGTGTGTGTGAGTGTGTGTGTTTATGTCTCTCCTCCCTCCGTCTCTATGCCTATCAATAAACAAATAATTTAATAAATACGTTTTTAAAATGTGGTCTAATGGGTGAATCCTCTCATTCTCTTCCTAGTTATTCCTGCTTTAACAAATATTAATTATCTGCCATCACAGATTATAATACATGATCACTGAATATGCTTAATTCTTCATTCCTTTTTTATGCCTCCATAACACTCCATTCAAGATGATTTTATATTAACATTCTCAAATGCTGTCAGAAAAATAGTTCTCAAATTACTATCTTTCCTACAAGCTTGCACGTCTTTGTTCTGCTGTCAACCAATAACTCAAGATAAATATGCTCACATACGTCATATTATTTTTTGTTGCTATAGGAAACTGGTGTTAACTAATTCACTTAACACTGCATTCTGTACTGGTTTTATGTGCCTCTAACCATAATCATCATATCTGTATGTCAATTCCCCTGTTAGAGTGTAAATTGCCAAGCAAGCATTAGTGATAGAATCTCAGTAGTGTTCTTTAAGTGTTGATTTAATTTTTTGTTCTGTAGATCTGAATTTTGTAAATATAAGCAATAAAGGGCAGAGATTGTTTTATCAATACGTATACCGTACCCTAATTAGTAGATGAATAGTGCCTGCTGAATGATGTCAGGAATATGTGAACTTCTATCATGTAATTACCAAATGTTTTAGCTCTATTTTTGAAAATTCTTCAGTCCTATGACATATAATGTGAGTTTCCTTAGTAAGAATTTTTGCCCTTTGTGTTCCTTCATATAAAGCTGTGTGCGCCTGTGCACAATCACATCCCTTCACTTTTGTGACAAATTATGACATGGAGAAGCACCCAAACCCAGGCAGTGTCTAGTGCTAAGAGCTACAGAATTTGGAAGTGAAAAGTATTTTGACCTTTTATAGAAAGCTGGTGATGGCTCATCCTGAATCCAGCCCTTTCATAATCTGGTGGTTTGCACCCTCCCATGCTCTGGAGGAATCATGTTTCCTTTGTCTTCATCCTGGTAATGAAGCCCACTCTGCTCACACATTCTCCTTGCTTCCTGATAGGCACATACACAAATATCATGTGTGTTAATATTATTTCTAGGACTGTATTTAATTTTGTCTTGTACCCATAAGATAGCATTTCTTCTCCAGTTTTGCAACTATTCTATCTCACACACTGAACACTCTATGGGATGACACCACCTCTTCAGATCTGTGCATTAAGAGATAAAGTGCTCCTCATTCTTTATATCACCCCATCTATGTGCTAGGGTGACTCATTATGTGCCCCATACTCCTTAAATCTTGATTTGTGAGAAGAAAAGTAATAACAATGACTCAGTTCCTTGGAGTTCTGTGGGCAGGTTCTCTGGAAATGAATTAAAGTGTCATGATGATGACAATGATTAATCAATGGATGGTTCTTTTATCTTAGTGGGAGACTCTCGAATGTTTGGTATTTTAAATTGCACAAAAATTTCAAGAAGTATATAAAAAAGAAAATGATGAATTTAATAAAAAAGCATTGATTTATGCAAATGTTAAAATTAGTTTGGTTTTCTTGTTGGAATAACAAGGTCAGCTATTTAATGAGGAATGGTAAATTTAATATTTTGCCCTTCAATTAGTTTTACTTTCTGTTTTGAATTTAAAATTTTATGATACAGTTCAATAGACATTGGGATTTCACCTTCCATTCTTTGTGTCACTCCTAAATCCATTAATTTCCCCTATATTTTTACAATAGTGCAGTTTTTCAAAATTACTCCATCATTTTGCTATTTAAGTGATTGATGGCATTGAAGTATAGACACTTGTAGAAAGTTCAGAATCCTATTATCAAAATACATTTAGCAGATTTATTGGGAGTGCATCTTTTATTCAGGAGAAGAGATGCATACTGCAATGTATCTTCACTTCTCAGTAGGCTACTCTTCAATATACAGTTTAATTTTTAACTTTACTTTCAATACAGATATGGCTAGAAAAACAGTTGTGTAATCATTCTGCATATAAATTAAATTATTATAAGACATCACAGGGCTATTTGTCAGTATACATTTTATATATTTTTAAAATCATCAAGTACTACATATGCATAAATGTGGTTTCACTTATTATAAACTACGTTTAAAACTTATTTTAGTGGAAATCCAAGCATGTATGGGACTATTATAAAATGATTAAAAGAAACACTTAATTTTGTCATGTTATTTAAGAAAACTTCCTCAATATCAGTTTCTTCCTGCTATTTGTATTAGTATTTCTATTTGTTTATTGAAAGAAAAATATAATGAACTAAAATCAATTTATAGATATCCATTCCTTAAATAATATATAAAATAACAATATTAATTTGTGTTTCCACTAGTTTTAAGTTACTCCAATTGAAATCCTTTAGTCAAGAGCAACCATGAGGTTACAACACTTGATGGAGGTGAGGAGGAATGCTCTACGCTTGCAGAGATTATTATCTGAAAAGCTTAGAAAATCAAGCAGACAAGATTAAAGGAGCACCAGTAAAAACTAATGTTAACATCGAGAGAGAAAATTGCATTTGAATTAACAGGAAAGGATCCCAGACGTGAGCTTGTAAAAGATATGAGAAGCCGGTGTTTCATGCACTGGTTAAGGGTGATAGCTGGGGTGTTCACATCATATCTAAGTGTCTGAATTTATGTTCTGGTATTGCTGTCCGTTCCAGCTTCCCACTAACACACTCCTAGGGAGGTTGAAGTACTTGGATCTCTGCGTCACATTTAGCGTCACAGCCCAGCTTCCTGTTATTGATTTTGTTTTGTGACTTTTCATTTAAGGGGATGTACATTAGCTGTGTAATGGAGAATACCATATCTGGATGGCAGGATACGATGTCATCTTCCAAATCAAAGATGGACTCCCAATGAAACTGTTACATTTATTTTGACAACAGTATGCTGGACTCTGCCAATTTCTATGCACATAGTGATGGATTCTGGAATAATTATTCTATTGTAATAATACAGGGGAAATTAGTGTGGGAAGGAGAGGTTTGGGGAAGGAGGTCAGGAATATCCCAGAGCCTATTAAACTGTACATTAAATAATTATTATTATTATATAATTATTTATATTTGATATTTGAAACTCCTGGTGCTGGTTTGTGGCTCCAGCGTCCTGCAATACAGACTTTGGGAGACATTAGTGATAGCTCAAGTTATTGGGATTCTGCTCTCCACCTGGGAGGCCTGGCTCGAGTTTACAATCTTGGGCTTCTCATTTAGTCATATTTGGCATTTGGAGAATGAACCAGTGGAAGGCAGCTCTCCATGCCTGTCATTCTCTGTGTCTGTTGACCTGAAATAATTACACATATTTTTAAAATGCTTTTTTTTGCACAGCTTGCAGTTCAAATTCTAAGCAATGTCATTTTAAGGAGCCGAAAGGCCATGAAAGATTTGGAAGTGTCTTGCTTTTGAAAATATTCAATGAAACATAAAATGCACACTTATATGTATATTTATGCATACATATGAATGCACACATATATACATATATGTATATATACTATATTATATAAAATATATAATATATGTATGATATGTAGTATTAAATATATGATATATTTAATATAATAATTTATTCTCTTATCGGTGTCAGTAGAAAAATAAGAGATCTGTCTTCTGAAGTATTTCATGGATTTCACCAAAGATCATTCTGATTACACACACACACACACACACACACACACATACACACAATCTGAAGCAATAGAAAAAAGATTCAAATAACCAACAATTAATGGGATTTATCAACTGATATGGTATTGCTCTTAGTAGCACTTTTTTAAGCCATTTTCATTTTCCCTCTGTCTTAATAATATTCTAATGTAGTTATATTTATCATGCTTTTTTCAGCTACTTGGTAAATTGAGTCGTTTAATTCTTACAAAGCACACTTTGTTTTTCAAATTCATGTACACTCTAAGTTAGGACAGATAATTTTATGCAATTAAGATATAAAATAGCACAGAAGTTTGTTGATGAAGTCAAGACGAAGTAATTATTGCTATTACATCATGTTTTACAACTTCTTAGAAAATACACAGCTTGATGTGTTCTCACTTAGTACATTGTATGGATTTTAAAGTAGAATTTTTCAATATCTTTAGTTTTAGTTTTAATACCTAAAGTATGCTCCCCAAAAAGTTTACATGAAGAAGTTGGAAATATTTTTAACTCTATAAAATGTGAAGAAAAATATTGGGCTTTAGAGTTAGCATTTATTCTTTTTATTTGTTGCCCTTGGTCGTGAACAGCAGTTCCACATGAGCACAGCCAACTTGTTCAGGAAACTCACTGATGTCAACCTTATTTGACAAACTTAGATAAAAACTGGCAGAAGTTCTGCTTTTTAAAGTGCAGATACAAAATAGTATCAAGGTCTTTTTATATACATTATTGCACATTTCACTGAATATATTTTGAACTGACTTCTGTGTGGATGATATCGATTTAAAAATGTTTGGATGGCACTGTGTTTTGCAACTTGGGAAATGCAGACTGTCTAGTGAAACAAAAGGTAATTTTTAATGCTAAAAACCACCCCTTAAAAAACTTGCTGGATGTTTACTTAAAAAAAAAAAACTCAGTATTTCCCTAAATTAATGTAGTAGCATTTGTGAATTCAATTAGAAAGATACTTTGCAAAAACTATACACGGTATTTTATTTTGATAATCGTTACATAGTTGATTAGGGCACAGAGGGTCAATGACTACAGAAAGTGGGTGAGACTATTTTTTCCACGTTCTCTCTCTCTCTCTTTCTTCCTGTGTCTGGGGGAAGGGAGTAGATAAAGGGAGAAGCCACACCCAGCTTCCCAACCATCCCAGGGTCCCTGATGTGGGGCATGCTCCGAGGGCACTGCTCAAGTGGTTTGGACAGTTCAACAGTTCTGAATTGCTGCCAATCTCACCATTCCAAGCATAACAAAATCTCTCCAGAATCCACTGACTAAAATAGTCCAACTTAGAGTCTCCCTTTGCCCAGATATTTGTTGCTAACACATGGCTGGGGTAGTTGATCAATTTGTTCTGTCCTTCATCCTCTATTGTGGTACCAGATGTCCTCTGTAGGTTCCGGAGTACTGTCATATCCTTCATGTGCATCTGGATATGCTGTCCACTGTTCTGTCTGAGCCTCTGAGGAGGCTCAGCTTTGACATATGCACTCCATGATCAGACCATGAAACCTGCGATCCTCATCATGGTTGAGGTTTTGAGATAAGCAGTTTAGTTGGAATTCCCAAAGTAACTTTTTCTGAGGTGCTCCCAGACGTCATTATTGTATGTGCATGACAGTACAGAGTCTGGCGCTGTTTGTCGCCCATATCAGCTTATGCACGTGCTGGTGGTTGCCGTTGCTGGGTTAGTTCTATTCCAGCCCTGTCTTCTACATGAAGCAATGAGTGTTGGCAGTCCAACCTGATTCTGCCCACTTCACACTCGGTCCTCATGCAAACCAGTGGGGGCTGCAGCCTAGTCAGAGCAACCCGCAACAACCCCCACCAGACCTGCCCCCTGCCCTGGTTTCTCTGTTTCCCATTGTGTACTGCAGACTAGTTCAGTCTGTCCCAAATTCCTTTCTGCTCTGCTACATGGCAATGGGCATTAAAGCCTAGTTCAGCCTAACTAGCCCCACTATCCAGCCTACACATATCCTGTTAGTTGCCATTCTGTCTAGCCACACCTGCTCCAGTCCTGAGATGGAATTGGGGGTCATCTGGGCTGGGCCAGGCTATAGCACCCACTGGCAAATGCCGAAGCAAGGCGGGCCATGCCAGAACGGGCCACAGCAACCAACCAGCGCATGTGAGAACAACCGGGGGGGGGGGGGTTAAAACTGGTAGGGAGAAAGTGGAGCGCTCCCCTGCTGGACCACCACTCCCACTGGAGAGCCTGGATTGGGATGGAGACAGATCTGACCGGGCATATCTACAGCACCTGTGGGCCTCGTAGGCTGGGCTGATTGTTCCTACTGTCACAAGCATAAATCAAAATAGGTGAGGGTTGGTTGGACTTAGCTTCAGCATCCGATGGCAAACACTGGCACTGGGGGCTAATTCTGTCAGGTTAAACTGCAGCACCACCTGGAAAGCATATGATCCCAGTTGTGGGAGTGGAGCCAGTAGGGAGATAGTGGGCCCCTCCCTGTTGGATTATCACTCCCTCTGCAGAGCATGACAACCAGGAGAGGGACAGATATGACTGGACAGAGAAATCAAATGCATTTAAATATTTTAAAACATATGTTTTCTTTCACTGAATCCATGTCATTGTTGACATCACAAGACATTTGTTTACCCAGCAAAAGGCTGACACACTCCACTTTTTCTCCCAAGTATCAAAAAAGAAAAAAAAAATACCGCAATGAAGAAACGCAGAGAAATAATTAAGGTACTTCATTTATATGATCGCACTCTTTCTCCCCTCTGGCTCTCACTCATTTTGGTTCAGAGTTCTCTAGAAGGTAAATTGATGTTCTTATATTGTTACTTTGTGAATATATTGTATGTTTTTCATTGAATATTTTATTTGATGAGTAAAAACATATTCTTTTTCAAAACATACCAGCTTGATTTTTATTAATAAAGATGAATAAAAGAAGGAACAAGAGGATATATAACCAGGGTTTTTCATAGAAACTAAATCAGCTGAAAATATGCTGCCTGTTGCTCAAAGAGAATAGATTCTGGTATGTACATTTCATAATTTCAAAAAATAATGAACATTTTTATAATAGCAAAATGAATGAGATGATCTAGTTTTAAATTAATTCTTAAAGTGTTCTAGACAATGTTTCTTCATTAGGATGGATAAAACTCAGTGTTTGTTAACTGATGGCTCATAAGAAAGATACCATCTATTTTCTTGAAATAGTTTATAATCAAGTAATTAAGAATAAGTAGCAATTTAAGCGTGGTTATTTTAAGATACATTCACAAATAAATGACTTTGCATTACCATGGTATAAAAAGTAGATATAAATATGATAGAAAAACAGTGGAACATAAAGAATTTTCATTAATTTTCCTTCATATGATAATGAGCAACCACATCTTCATCAAAACATCCTATTCATACAAAAAATACTGCACAGAATTAGTATTGACGGCAATATCCTGAACAGTAAATCAACTGCCACACAAAACTAGACCCCTAACGCTCTATTCATGTGCAAGTTTATAGACAACATTGCAGAATCTATGAAAGTTAGCTGGACAACAGACATGATCTGCGGACCTGTTTCTTAACAAAAATGAAAATCTTGAGCAGCAGTATTATTAGCTGACATTTTAGGTGACATTTTAGGTGAACACTAATTTCTTTATTAGTACGTAAGAAGCTTAGTGTACACATAGGAATCATCATTCAAACTGAACTAACAACTGGGGCAAGAACTCAAATATAAGCACTTATTCCAGATAAAGAAACAAACAAATAAATAAGAAAGGCATAATATTATAGGAGAATTTTAGAATCCAATTCCCTAAAGTGAATATATAGCAATTTACTAAAATACATTCAACTCCTTTAATATATATTTTTTTAATTTGCAAGGAAGAAAATACAGGAATAACTAATATAACTGCTTCAAATAACGGATTTATTGACAGTTCACTGATACAGGTTGCTTAATTATCTTTCCATGTTTCATTTTGTATTGTGTGTATATGATGCAAGTAGGGAAAAATAATTGACTCCAATTAAGATTAAATCAAGTATATGCAATTAATGTAGTCAACAACATACTGATAGGTGAGGAAATGTGCAGTGCTGGACTTACCATGTCTTATTCGTGTCTGCTACACGACAGGCAGCTAATTGTATGCAATTATCTTAGAAGAACAAGTCTGAGTGTCTCCTGTTTGTGAATTGGATATTATCAGAAAGGAATGAGAACAATAGAAATCTAAATGGAAAAGAACACTTGTGACAAAAATGGCATTTCAAAATGTAGATTTAATAAAAAAATAACACTTTTTAGATAAGGATATCTGATGAAATTTAAGAAAATCTCTTTTCTAAATTTTCCCATTGAGCATTTAGGTATATAGTAATTTATCAAAGTACAAACAACAAGGTTGACAAATATGCATATTCCATGCCTAGATGTAGTTATATGTGAATTGTTCATATTTTATGAATCAATTCAAAAATAGTGACATATGTCCAAAAAGCATGACAAATATTAAAAATTAAAATAAAAACTCACTTATAAAAAAACAGAAAGTTGAATTTTATTGGAAATGTAATTTAAGTATAATTACATTTCTTAAATTATCCATAACACCAAAAGTGCAAAGTGTAACAGTTCACCAAATTTTATTGTAGAAGCAATATTTCAATAATCTGTGTGTTTCACATTTGTTCTTGAATTTTATAAATCAGTATACACAGTAAACACTAACAGATGCCAATTAGCATAATTGAGTGTTCAAAAAAATAAAATTAATGCCTTTATTACTCACAATGTATTCACCCAAATGTTTCATTAGCTTTCTAATGCAATATTAATGAGGAAAATAACTATATTGTGCTGGTCTCCACAACTGTGAACTGCAAGCTAATCATGAAATGTCCATTCCTTTTTCAATTCATTTTTCTACACAGGTTTTCTCCTAGATTCTCATTGATAGATCACAAAAAGATAATTTGATTTACTTCAGGAATTAATTCGACATTTATATGAAAGCCACTAGAACAACTGTTCCTTCTGTGAGTTCATAAAGCTGTTTAATGTGCTCTTGTGTTTTCATTCAGAGAAGCTGGCAACACCACAATGATGCACAGCATGCCCAGCCAGCAAGCCAGATTTCTGACCCAATTGTTCACTTTCATTTACTGTGTTCATTTTAAAAATGCACATGCTAATACCTTTTAACCTGACTGGTGACACAGCTGGGGCACACTTCACCCATAATGAAAATTGACATAGGATAATCTTCTTCTTGTCAATCTTCAAACTTCTTTCTGTACAGGGTTAAATTTACCATCTTCTTTTGGAAGACTAATTGAAGCGTCTCTGCCTTTGGACACATTTTTGACAGGGAAGTCCTCAATGCGTAAAAACATATCTAGTGAGTTCAGTTTTTCAAATTCGCTTAATATAAAAAGTACATATTATAATTAACTTTGAAATTAAAAGCTCATAAAATAAATATATTAGATATATATATATATATATTTTAGCTGGAAAACTGACCATTAAATAATACTATTTGATTGCCCTAAATTTAAATGTTAGGTACATAAAAATATATCCTATTAACCACTTATATTGTCTTAATATTCTGTACCTTTCAGCCAGCATAAAATTATGGATAATGCCTACTATTGTTTCTCATAATGATCAAATTGCTTCACAAGTGAGATTTGATGCTCTGTTCTTTCAATTCAAGATCTAACACTTGAACATAATGGCAGTATTTTCTCTGTGTCATGCCAACACCTGGACCCATCTGTGAGAAGGGCACCGTGCCATGCAGAAGGTAGAATGTCAATTTCAACAGTATGTAGATGCCAATATGTGGAAGTTCAGAGTGATAGCCTGTGGAACTCATCAAATAGCTTGTGTTTCTAAGAAAACCCTCTCTGAGTGAGCAATGCCAAGTAAGAGCCAAATGGTTCATTACCAGGCTTCACAGCTGTTGATGCTCATGGGCATTCAGAACATCAAAGAACATTTCCTCCTCTATTCCTGCTCCCAATCTGCCTCAAAGCTAGTCACTTTACATCGACTGAAAAATGGGACTATTTCCAAAAACAAATATATATATATTGCTTCATGCAACAACTTCTTTAGACTTTTTTTTGATAAATGGCACATTTAACAATTAATAATAATGCCAGCTTAATCATGCAGTAATAACTTAGATAAGTTCATGTGCAATTCCTTTGAAGATAAAGCAAGACAACTTTGCATGGAATGTATGTGAGCACTTGTAAACTGTTAAGTTGGAGGAAATACAAAAAAGCATTGGTAAATTGAAAATTTTAATATTTTAGAACTGGTTCCTGCAGACTAAATAACACAACACACATAGACTAAGCTGAAGTTGAGCAATATGCATGTGGCGAGTATCGATATGAACACAATTGGTTCCCACTGAAGAACATGAGCAAAGCATTCTCTACAGCAGGATGTCCTCTCTCTGTTGTAGACGTAGTGATTGTTCACAGAAAAGGATGAACAGGTTGTTTCTGGAAATTATATTATGCAAAATGTGGTTGTTTTTGAAGATCAACAATCAATTTAAGGCTTCAGTGGTCTGAAATATTGTTTTTTTTTATTTTTATTTTCAACCATGTATGAGCCAAAATTTCATGGTAACAGCAACATGGTTTCTAATATTTCAAGTTATTTAATTTTTACCAGTTGGCAAAATTCTCTTAAGGTTCTGTAGCCAAGCATTTCACTTCATTCAACTGGCTGTCCCTCAGTGACTGGATTGTAGTTAATTTCAGCTGTAGTGACACAGAAAATTCCCTATAGAGAAAAACCTAACCCACCAAGGTAAGAATTATCATTTACAAACTGTTTTCAAAATCCCAACAAAGACTGGAAGGTTAGACAAATGTACCTAACAACATGCAACTGAGACAAGCAAGCCTGGAAAACATGATCAAAACAGTCAAACTATGGTTAAACATTAGTTTCCACATCTGAAAATGGAAACTATTACAGGGCTACTGGAGGGACAGAAATAGGGTAATGTTTGCTAAGCAAATAACACTAGCACCAATATTCTCAATGCGGATAAGTAATTGACATCTTTAGGTCTGCACTCTAGCTTGATTTGGCAATTCTTTATTTAAAAATTAACATGGGGCAGATACTGGAGAAACCACAATGCCTGTAACACCAGCTGTTGGAGTGGCTGAGTTCAGTGTGTGGCTCTGCTCCCAACTGTAGCTTCTTGCTAATGTAGACCCTGAGGCCGCAGGTAATGGCTCAAGTCACCAGCCTTACACAAACTTTGGAGAATTGGATAGAGTGCTCATCCCTAGATTTGTCCTGAGCCAGCCATAGTTTAAACAATTATAAATGGGTGCTCTGTCTGCGCTTTGTCTACTCATCCGGTTTATGTTTTTGCTTAATTAAAACTTCTCAATAAAATTTTGGAAAGTGAAAAACAAATATATGAAACAGGATTACATTGCTAGTCAATAGGGAAGTGCAAATCAAATCCATAGTGACATGTTGTCTCACCCTTGTTACAACAGCAATTTTGAAAAAGATACAACGTTTAACAAATGCTGGCCAGGGGTTGGAGAAAGTGAAACTCGAAGAAGTTGTTGGTGCAATCTAATATAGTATAGTCACTATAGAAAATATTAAGAAAGATTTTGGAAAATTCTAGAATAAATAATTGTTGTATGAGCCATATAGCTCTTAGAGGGTATATGCCCCGAAACGTAAACGTACTTTTAAAGTTCCTATTCCACCATACTCACTTCCACACCATTAAAAACAATCCAAGTTATGAAATCAACAAAGGTGTCTGTTGTCTGATAAATGTATAAATAAGATATAGTTATATATACCCAATAAAGTTCTATTAGACCATCAAAAGAAAAAGTCCTATTATTTGAAGAAAAACTCATGGAACTGGAAAATATTAAGTGAAAAAACTCAGACCAAAAAGACAATTATCATATGTTCTTCCTCATATGTTGGAGATTGCAAAAATGACTACAACAGAAATCAAGACTTTCAATTAGAATGCAAAATGTTGATTATTTGATGATTGTGGGTGGGAGGATAGAGCAATCTGGTTTAAAATGAAAAAAAAAATGAAACAGAAAAACCTGAATATCTTTATATCTTTCATTAACTGTGGCAACTTAAGGAATATGAGATGATAATAGTAGGGCAACTATATGTGTTTACAAACTGTGACAAATGTATCATTCTAACAGAAGTGCTAACACTGGGGGAGTTGGGTGTGTGGTGTATGAACCTCTTTATTCCACTTCATGCTTTCTGTTTCATAAATTTAAAATTCTTCTGAAGTTACCAAATTAAAGAAAAAAAAACAAGCATGTAGCTGTAATATACTGACATGTTCTACATATTTTTATCTCTTTCCTAACTTCATCCAGAGGGCATCGATTTGAACATACTCTCTCGTCGCTACAAAACCTGCACTTTTTACAAAGAAAACGACTTAAATTAAAATTCATTTGTCTGGGGTCTGCTGTTTCAGCATAATGAGTTAAGTCACTGCCTGCAATGTAGAAATCCCAAGGGTTGTCTGAATCCCAACTGCTTAACTTTTGATCTAGTTCTCTGGGAATCTACCTGGGGATGCTTTATTAAAGATGGCCCGAGTCCTTGAGTCCTGGGTCCTGCTTTGACTTGGCACAGACCTGTCCATTGTGGCCATCTAAAGAGTCAACCATCAGCTGGAAGAATCTCTGCTGCTCTCTCTGCTCTTTTTCTCCTTCTCTCTTTCTCTCTCTCTCTCTCTTCCTTTCATTCTCTATCTCTGTCTCTCCCTTTGTAACTCAAAATAAATTAAAAGGAAGATTCATTTTTCCTTTTATGTAACTCTACATCTCCTAGACATTGACTTAAGTAGTCTATTTTTAAAATTTTTTCGGTATAGGTTAATGTCCATTTATTATTCTCTGAAATATACCAAAATATGCTTTCATCTATGTATCTATGCACTAATTGCTGGATCTATTTAGATCTATGTGCGTATTTTTATATGAGACTACTTTAAACGTTTCCAGGAAATGTAATTAAAATCTCTGTTCGTTGGGGTAGGCATCAGGCACAGAGAATCACAGCTTTGGATCCTGACTGGTTGCTGGTTCCTTCACTTCCTGTTCGGCTTCCTGTTACTGTGCACCCAGAAGCAGCTCTGTGGGATCAAGTAGCTGGGTGTCTAATCAGCCGTGCCGGAGACCCTGATGAAGATCAGGAGCTCTGGGTCTGGGCTGCATCAGCTCTGGTTCTTACAGACATTGAGAGGAAACAGGCATGTGAAAAACAGTTCTCTGTGCGTTTCAATCTTACTGCATTTAAAATAAGAATAAACAAACTATTTGTTTTTCAAATAAGGTGAGTTAGGTTTGGTGAGAAACTTCTAACTATTAATAAGTTTTCTGTAATATAAATTTTCACAAACCTTTTGAAGACCTTTTGTGGAGAGGGCATGCATTTGTGGGTACAGAAATAAAGATGAATCAAAGCAATCAATAAAAGCAAAGACTTTCTGGAAAAATATTGGTAATCCTTTTTTTTTTTAACTTTAGCATTTGAATACTTTTGATATAATCATGTTAAAATAATTCATTTGAAATTAATTCTGGCTGAAAATTACATAGCAAAATTATAATGATATTTTAATTAAAATTATGCTTGCATCTGATTGAGCATGGTGTTTCTGTTGATATGATTATAACTATTTAATGATCTCCAGCTTGTGGCAAAAATTCAAGTAGTTGTGAATAAAAACATTAAAAGAACATTTAGTCATTAGAATACCATGCCGTTTGTGGCTATAAGCCTGTTTATCCCGTAGGAATTGAGATGAAACAAGAGAAAGTTAAGTGTTTTCTTTGATTTATGAGCAGATATTTCCTTTTATTCAAAACTTGTGTATATTCATGACTCTAATAATTTAGTATGAAATATTAAAGAATACAAAACTATAACTCAGATTTGTTGAATCCAAATCGTAAGAGTTTAAAAGGGGGTAGAGATCATGTGGATAATTGAAATCCACAGATGATAAAGATGTCAGGCAATAGTCACTCACGCTTTTCTCACAGCTGCATTTACAAGAGCTGCTATTAAGAGCAGTTTGAGCCTCCCCTCCTCTCCATGAACTTGGACAGCTTCCAAGGAAGAAGACAAATGACAAAATGACAGGTAGCTGGAGGGGAAAGAAAAATACCAAGGTGATCTGAATAATCTACAAATGAAAAATCAGCCTGCCTGATGGAGAGGGTTCCAATGGAAACAATACAGACAGCCTGTAATTAATATTTCAAAATCATTCCTCTGGACTGCTGAGAAAATAGAGAAACGTATTTAATCTTTATCAAACTGCAGTCACAGGACTGTTATAAATTTGGAGAAAATGCTTACTAAGTTTTCAGTTGGTATTTATAAGTCATAAAAATTTTGTGTAGGCTCATGGAGAATAATGACCAATTTGTTGATTGCCTGCCTGTGTAGGATATGGCTGGATTCTTGGCCTGGTGCACTCACTTATTATCAAAAGGCTGTAGCCTTTTGTTATCCCATAAAAAACACACAGGCTTCCTAGTTTGGAAGGGTCTTCACTTCCTTCAAGGATGCTGGGACATGGACATATGTTTGTATGTATATTGGTGTTTCTTTTAAAAAGAAACATTTATATCTTTTTCTTTATTATATGGAGTTTAGTCACAGTGTGATGGGGAAGCAAAATATAGTACTTCTCCCTTACTTTCTAAATCCCGTTTGCTCAAATCTTCTCAGGTTGCTTCAGGAAAACAAATAAATAAATTAGGTACATTTATTATTGCTACTTCGTATGAAACAGAAATAACAGTAAATTTCAATTTCTGGAGGTTTTGAGAGAATTCCTGATGCTGAGACATTTCATCTTCATTATCTATTGCTACGGACCACAAATTTATCTGCTTAAAACATTACAAGTACCAAATACAGCATTTAAACAGACTATTGTTCAAGGGTATCCAAAAGCCGGGCTTTTCAATTGTAGCTTCATAGAGTTTCCAGTAACATGTCAACAAGGTGTTTTTTTTAAGATTTATTAATTTTTTTTTAAGATTTATTTATATTTATTGGAAAGTCAAACATACAGAGAGGAGGAAAGACAGAGGAAGATCTTCCATCTAATGATTCACTCCCCTTATGGCCATGATGGCTGAAGCTGAGTTGATCTGAAGCCAGGAGCAAGGATCTTCTTCTAGTTTTCCCATGTGGGTGCAGGTTTTCAAGGCTTTGGGCCATCCTTGACTGCTTTTCCGGGCCACAAGCTGGGAGCTGGATGGGAAATGGGGCTGCTGGGATTAGCAGAGCCCAAATGGGATCCTGGTGCATGCAAAGTGAGGACATTAATCCACTGGGCAGTGACATCTTCTGCTTAGGACCAATGTAAACATTCTGGTCATACTCTCAGAGGACAATTACAAAAGCTCACAGGGGCCAGCATCATAATCCTCCACTTGCAAATGTCGGCATCTCCTATGGGTGCCAGTTTGGGTCCCGCATAGCTTCCTTCTGATCCAGCTCCCAGATTGTGACCTGGGAAAGCAGTAAACAACTGTTCAATTCCTTCAACTCCTGCACCCACATGGGCTAACTGGTGGAAGCTCCTTGCTCCTGACTGTGGATTGGTTCAGCTCTAGTCATTGTGGACACTTGGTGTGTAAACCAAAAGTTAGGCTTAAAAGGGAATACATTTAGCATTTTTGGACTGAAAAGCAAAGGGAAATGTACCTAAACACTTCTCCACAGTTAGACCTGATTTAAAGACATTTAAAGATAATACTACATACCATCATCAGAAATAATTTTAAGCTAATTAAAAAATGCTAGCAAACCTCATGAAAATTGTCAGATATACAATTAAAATTTAAAATCCTTATTTCAGATGGCAATTCTTAAGGACAAAAAAAATCAGGGGGTTTTCATTACACACATACAAATGCTTCCTTTTAATTAGCTGAAAAGTGTTCTTTACATATTTGAGTGAGGATACTATAAATGTGAAAGAAAAAGTTAGAGCATTCTACACTTTTGTGTTCCAATACTTCCTACAGATATTTGTTACTTTTATTTGAAAAGTTACTGACATGAAGACATATTAAAATTTTATCTGTATCGTTATATAAATAGAAAGGGCATATACAACCTATCAGAACAGAAACAAAAATTTATATTGAAACTCAAACCAGCACAATAAAAAAAATGGATAGTAAATAAGCAACCAAAGCATTTTAAATGGGAGTATATAAATCTAAATGTTTCAAATATTGTAATAAATGTAATTAACTAAAATATGAGTAAAAATAGAATTTTAAATTAAAATTTGAGTAGAATATTTTGGGTAGAAATAAAATAAATGTACAATAAAATTTTCAAAGTAAAACCTAGAAAATGCCTACATGATAATTACATAAAAATGCAAATTATTAATAATAATGCTAATAATCTAAAATCCAAAATAACCTGAGAAATATTTAGGATTGTTAAATTATTTGATAATAAAAAATATATTGATAGTGATTTTGCAGTCCTCAAGTAGCATTAAATATAACTAGTGTACACCAGAAATAGAAAAAAGGACATTATAAAATCATAACAATAGTAGAATATTTAAATAACAAGACAAAACACGAAGTAAGGTGAGTACTACAACAAGTAATTCTAAGTTCATAGAGAAAAATAAAGTGAAACAGACAAATCCTATAACTTATGAAACTGTATCATGAAGAAAAATGAAACATTTTTAAAAAGGAATAAAATAAATCACAAACTAACTTTGGCATTGAGAACTTTGGCTGAAATTTGTGAGCCTGATATTGATTTAAAATTTCAAGCTACCAGTCTCAAGAAGATTTTGTTACTGTTTTGTACTGAAGGTTAAAATTTCAGTAGTAATGGCTTCATGAGATGGATAGTCACAAACCACTTAATAGAAGAGTGAATCACAAGTATTTGCCTGCCTTGCAAGTGATCTGAAATTTTCCTTTCAAAGTTGGCAGTAAACAGAGGAGAAAACATAAACAGAAATGTGAAAAAAAAAGAACAAAACACAAAGACTAGAAATAGGTCTATATAAATTTGAGTCAACACTCAGGGAAGTAAGTGTAAGGGTGTCTAAATCAAAGGGTTACCAGATGTAGAAACTTGTATAGAAGTATTGTTTCTAAAAAGAGCAGCTTGAAAATTTTCAGCAATGATGAATGATATCAAACTTACACTATGTTCTCTCCAACAACCAAAATCACCTAAACTTCTTCATTTCATTGTGCTAATTTGGAACACTGACATCAAAACTAATGATTAATAGCATCCGGAGACAAAAGACAGATTGTCTTCAAAAAGCTGGCCATGGTGGTCAAGAGAAAAGAACAAGGGAAGAATAAATGTATTAATGGGTGTGAGGTAATAGCTAATACAGCAGTGAAGTATGTTAATACACATTTCTCTATTTAAAAGTATTTGGGATATTTTCACAAAAAAATAAAAATATTAAATGCTTAAGGAGATAGATATATGTACCCTGATTGGATATTAGCCTATGCATATATGTATCAAGTCATCACATGTACCCTACAAAATCAGGAAACAACGTAAAAAAAGGAATTCTAGGAGTACTGGACACAACAAAAAAAGTCAAATGAAATGACATCGTTTCAACACCATCAGCCTTGAATCTGGACTCATTGCAAAATGCCTTTTAGGGCTTGGTCCGAAACTAAAGAATATATTTCTGTCTAACACAAAGTATAAATTTTAAAGGAATAATCCATTATCAAGGAAAAGTATATTAAAATGCAAGCCAAGAAAAGAACACTACTGAAGCTAATATTTTTGGATAAAATGTGATAGAACATAACACATGCCTTGTTTCACATTAAAAAAAAAAATTGGGGCTCAGCATGGTGGCCCTGAAGCTTAAGTCCTCACCTTGAACTCAAAGGGATACCATATGAGCGCCGGTTCTAATCCCAGCAGCCCCACTTCACATCCAGCTCCCTGCTTGTGGCCTGGATAAGCAGTCAAGTACAGCCCAAAGCCTTGGGACCCGGCACCCTTGTTAGAGACCTGGAAGAGGCTCCTGGCTCCTGGCTTCAGATCGGTGCAGCACTGGCCATTGCAGTCATTTGGGGAGTGAATCAGCTGCCAGAAGATCTTTCTCTCTGTCTCTCCTCCTCTCTGTATATCTGACTTTTCAATAAAAATAAACAAATCCTAAAAAAAAAAAAAGAAAAAAATAGGATGCCCTGCAAGACAACATAAATTTCTAGGTTTTTTAAAATGAAAAATTTACTTATTTATTTACTTACGCATTTAAGACATGGTTGTCACTAGGTGACATGGTTGGCTGGTAATGGTTCTTACATAAAATAGCCTTTGTAAAGAACATTACCTTTGTCTAATCCTAAGGAAAGAGACTTTAGAGAATACCCATTGTCATCAAATGTTTTGATGTAGAAAAGATATGGTTCATTTTTTGTCAAGTCATTGGCCAGACCAACTTATGAACTCACCTGCCAATAGGAGATTGCAGTATCATCAAAGAAGAGTGAGAGATTATCTTATCCTTGATAAATAGTTTACTGACTACCACAGAAGCAAAAGTCACACATTTGACAGGACAAAAAGAAACAAACAAAAAAAAGTGAAAGAAGACTGTTTAAAAAACAGGGACATATCTGCATATGTAAATGTGCTGGTGAATGTTCAGGAACATGTTTTCCTGGTCACTAAATTATCATTTGAGTGTGGAGAAATAATGTAAGGCAATGGATGAGAAAAAAATCATGTAAAACACGACACAAAAATAGAATAAATTAATTAAAGGAAAAAAGTTATTTTTGTAGCAAAAATTGTCTATTTGATATTATGTGTAATAAATTAAATGAGAGCCAGTTAGCTGGATTGTGTGGTTTTCCCAGGGATACGTAGCTTGTACAAAGAAGCAGGCCAAGTTAGTCAGATTTAGGGATTCAACAAGAAAGTTGTGTCTGTGGAGGAAAGACAAAGAACTCAAAGTATTTATATCCCAGGAACATACTGAAGAACCTTGACTGTGTGAAAGAGAAAAAATGACACCAGGATGAAAAAGGTTAAACAATGTAAAAATAATCCCTGGGGGAAGGTGTAAAACATGTATGACACTGAAATCAGTGTTGTGGTACAGTGGATAAAACCGCCAACTGTGACACTGGCATTGTATCTGGGTAGCTGCTCCATTTCTGTCCTAGATGTCCACTTCTGATCGAGCTATCTGCTTAAAAGCCGGGGAAAGCAGCAGAAGATGGCCCAAGTGTTTGGGTCCCTGCCATAAATATGGGAGACCAGATGAATCGTCTGTCTCTTAACTTCGACCAGGCCTGGCGCTGTCCCTGTCTTTCTCTCTTTCGTTCTCTCTCTCTCTCTCTCTCTCTCTCTCTCTCAGAAATTCTAAATTTCAAACAAAGAGATAAAATTTTTAAAAAGTTGTATTTATTTATTTATTTATTTTAATGGCAAAGTCAGATATATAGAGAGGAAGAGAGAATGGAAGGTCTTCTGTCTGATGATTCTTCCCCAAGTGACCGCAACAACCGGAGCTGTGCCGATCTGAAGCCAGGAGCCCAGAGCTCTTCCAGGTCTCCCACGCAAGTGCAGGGTCCCAAGCCTTTGCGCCATCCTTGACTGCTTTCCCAGACCACAAGCAGGGAGCTGGATAAAATAGAGTAGCCGGGATTAGAACTGGTGCCCATATGGGATTCTGGAGCATGCAAGGGTAGGATTTTAGCTACTAGGCCACTGAATCAGTTCCTAAAGAGATAAATCTTAAATATATATATAATAAAGTAGCAGAGAAGAAGAAATGGAAATGAGAGAGAAGTTTCTGTTATTGGATAGTTAGTTCTTAATGACCCAGGATGGTGGATGGGGAATAACAAGATTCTTGCCAATGAGTCCAAGAAATTCAGAGGAACCTATTTAGAAGAATCCACAAGCATTTGGAAACCAAATAATTTAGTGATGGAATAATATAGGTGACATTGAAAATATGTTACTCAAATCTGCAAAAGAAATGGAGGACTAGAAGATGATGATAAAGCAGTGACATCAGTGAGCATATGTGATTCAAATACATTGGTTAAAATAATTTAAAAATACATGCAGCAGGTGAAAGGAAACTTACTCAGTCTTCAAGCTCACACATGAGAGGCAGGCCATTAAAAATTGTCATTACCCATTTTCATGACTTTGGGGAATATCTGGAGTATGTAAAACCTAGTAGGAGATGTAACAATCATTTAGAGAGGCAAGAATGCATATAGATTATATTGTAGGCAGTAGCTAATCATTACCAGCCGGGGTTAGGAATAGACAAGAGATGGGGGTAGAATAGGATAACGTGACATTGCATGCCTGAAAAGAATGTATGAGGATGTGGAGCTGCAGAGCTGAGCAGCAGCAAAGGGGATAAAGGACTTCATCTCATCAATTCTTACGGTTTCATGACAGATAGTTGTTCTAAAGTTGGGGAACAAGAAAGGTGTATGTTTAGAACCCAAACCTCTTTCAGAAGAGACGAGAAGGCCTGAAATGTGCCCAGGCTTATTCCTGGGGTTCTGGCCATTAACCTGAATGACTTTCTCAAATACAAATACAAATACATGTCTGATGGGATAATATTATTCATAGGCTAAGGAATGGGCAATGGGTGTCTTTCACAAATCATGAAACACTTCTTTCTCAATAAAAATGGGTAATTTGAAATCATTTATTTAATCATGAGTGCGGTTGCCGGAAGAAAAAAACATGGATCATTTATTTTGTTGAGTTAGTACTGTGAATAAATAGCTTTTATCATAGCAGTATGGTAAAATTCAAACTTAGAGGCTTTATATTCTAACCATTTAACAGAATACATACCCATCAAAGCAAACGTAATTTTCTTCTTTACAAATATAGCTTTGCTTCAGGTGTCAACTGTTATGTGCAAATTTTTATCCAGTAAATAAAAAAGAAATGAATGCTCTATCTTCAATTAAACAGACAAATTCCTAAAGGGTATCTGAAATAGACAACATCGTTCTTTAGGACTTATTTCTCTGTGCAAAACAAACAAACCCAATACACAAATTCTTCTATGCTTATTATTAAGAATTTTATCTCAAAATTTGACACAAATCATTATTTTCTGTAATTAAGAAAAAAATACTTAAAAGTAAAACCTTTGAAAAAGCTAGTGATTCTCTAACACAAAACAGAAAATAAATGTATAGGATTTGCAATCAAAGCATAAGCAGCATTGTTATTTGTACTCTTGCTGGTTTAAAATGTGTGTGTGTGTGTGTGCATATGTGTATATGTGTGTATGTGTGTGTATGTGTGTATGTGTGTAAGTGTGTATGTGTGTATATGGGTATGTGCGCATGTGTATGCGTGTATGTGTGTATATGCGTGTATGTGCATGTGTGTGTATGTGTGTATATGCGTGTATGTGTGTATGTGCATGTATGTGTGTGTGTGTGTTTATGTATTTGAAAGAGAATGAGACAGTGAGTGATCATCCATTCATTGTATCGCTCCTCAGTCGCTGCAGCAGCTGGGGCTGGAACAGGACAAAGCAGCCAAGAACTCAATTCCAGTGTGCCACGCAGGTGACAGTGACTCACATATTAAAACTGTCTCTGCCTGCCTGCCTGCCTGCCTTACAAGGTGTGCACTACCAGGAAGCTGAATCAGAAGCAGAGCAGAGTCAACTTTGATATGAAATGCAAGCAACCCAGGTAGCAATCGAACTTTACAACAAATACTTGTTCCTGTTCTTTTTAAAGAAATTATTTATTGACTTGTTTTAGATGCAGAAAAACAAAGAAAGAGATACAGAAAAAAGGATTCCATTAGCTGATTCACTCCCCAATTCCTGCAAACACAAGGCCTACTAGGCTAAGCCAGATGGAAGCCCTAGGAATTAGAAACTCAATTCTTGTATCCGGTGTAAGGGCAAGAACCTAGTTACTTGGTGGTTACTTATTGCTTCCATGGACTGATTTAATAGGAGATATGAATGGAACTGAATGTTCAAACCAAGCATTTGACATGTGATATGGACAACTCAACCACTAAGCTAAATACCTGTCTCATGTTTGTACTGATTTTAACATGACTGGTTAATTCACCAGAAAAAGACTTACAAGAAGCATTGATGAAATACGTAATACAGAGATTTTCCTCTGAGAGAGACCTCTAATCATTTATTAGGACCATGGAAAAATATTTAATTTGAGTAAACTGAACTTTATCATTCTCACAAAATATTTTTAATCCTTCTAGTCTCTACACGTCCATTGAACAAAAATATCACTGTCAAAGTTTTCTCCTTCTTGAAAACACAGGCACAGCTATAAAGAAAGAGACACCCAGACATCTTACAAGCTCTCCACAAAAATCAGTGACTAATTTAGGTAGAGAAAAAAAATGTAAATTGCATATTGCCAGTGTGTAGACATAGCTCTTATACATTTATTTTAAATTTTCATGCTTTCAATTGATACAGTTACTGTAAAATGCTTATAAAGTTATCCCACTGAAGTGTTTGAAAGAAAACATATTTTCAAAAATCTAAATTCACAGTGACTTCAAGATATTTCAAACTGGCGTCCCAATGGGATAACCTAGTGGATAGATCCTTGATTTGCAAACTAATCCCATATGGGTGCCAGTTCCTATCCCAGCTACACTATTTCCCAGCTGGCTCCCTGCATGTGCCCTGGGAAAACAGTCAAGGACGGCCCAATGCCTTGGAACCCTGTGTAAGAAACCTGAAAGAAGCTCCTGCCTCCTGGCTTTTGGATCAGCTTTTTGCAGCCACTTTAGGAGTGAGCCAGCAAAGATAAGATCTTCCTCTCAATTTCTCCTTCCTATAAGTCTGCCTTTCCAATAAAAACTCAATAAATCCTTTTATAAAAAAAGATATTTCAAAATGAAGGTATTGAAGAAAGTGAATCAATATATTAACAAAGTTTCAATCTTGATCTTTTACGTTTGTAATTATTTACTGTCTTCTGGGTTAGACCTGTAATTCAATATGGTTCACTTCATTTTCCATACAACAGGCCATTTTAACATGAAATGCTATGAATATTTATTGAACTTTTAAATTAATTTGTTTTAATTTAGAAAACAGTGAAGGAACAATTTAACAAAACTTTTCTTTTTACAAATGTAATATGGGCTTTCAAAGTATTGCTTCAAAATGTATAAAAAATCATTTAAAATTAATAAATGTACCATAAAGATTAGTTTGGCACTATAAGGAAGTATTTTGTTGTGAGATAACTTAATAATGGGGAAATATGAGGTTTGGGAATCTTACAGAGAATGGCTGAATGCCAATTCACCACTGCTGCTTTTTGATTATTCTGGCTAAAGTTCTTTTCCCAAGTGTTTATTCATCATTTAATGAAGAATAGTAAATGGGCTGAGAGAGGTTATTATGAGAAAGACCAGATGCATGTGGGAGCAGAGTAAGCCTCAATCCTCATTGTCTTTCCCCTATGAAATAAATAAAACAAATCAGGAGGAAGGATAGTTCTAACAGCAGTTATCAACTAAGATGGAAAGATATATGTGGCAGTAGATAATACAATTTATTCAATAAAACTATTGAATTAAGAATAATTTAATTATAAACTGTAACGTAACTTCCCTTCAGTGCTACAAACAGCAATGGTATGATTAATAATGAAATTTCTGCCAAGTCATATGCATTTTTTAAATAAAAAGAGCTATTTTTATTGGAAAGGCAAATTTACAGAGGAGATAAAGAAAGTGAAAGTCTCTTCCAGGTCTATTACATGGTTGCAGGGTCCTAAGAACTTGGACCATCCTTCAATGCTTTCCCAGACCACAAGCAGGGAGCTGGATTGGAACTGGTGCAGCTTAGACAAAAACTAGAGACTCTATGTGCTTGCAGGCAGATTATTAGCCATCTAAACCATTATGCTGGCCCCTAAACAATATATCTTATACAATAAACAGCATCTGACATTAAACCATGGTTTAGTCATATTCTGGGGAAAAGAAAGGCTTGTGTTTTTTAAGATGTATTTAAATTATTTTTAAGATTTATTTATTTTTATTGCAAAGTCAGATATACCGAGAGAAAAATCTTCTATTTGATGGTTCACTCCTCAAATGACCGCAATGGCCAGTGCTGCGCCGATCTGAAGCCAGGAGCCAGGAGCTCTTTCAGGTCTCCCATGCAGGTGCAAGGTCCCAAGGTTCTGGGTCATCCTCGGCTGCTTTCCCAGGCCACAAACAGGGAGCTGGATGGGAAGTGGAGCTGCCAGGATTGGAACTGGCGACCATATGGGATTCCAGGATGTGCAAGCCTAGGACTTAAGCCTCTAGGCCACCTCGCCAGGCCCAAGATGTATTTAATTTTAGTGTAAAGTCGGATATAGAAAGAGGAGCAGAGACAGAAAGCAAGATATTCCATCTGCTAATTCAATCCCCTAGTGGTCACAATGGCTGGAGGTGAGCCAATACAAAGCAAGGAGCCAGGAGCCTCTTCCAGGTCTCCCATGAGGGTACAGGTCCCAAGGCTTTGTGCCATTCTTGATTACTTTCACTGGCTGCAAGCAGGAAGCTGGATGGGAAGCAGGGCTGCTGGGATTAGAATCGGTGCCCATGTGAGTTCCCTTTGTGTTTAAGGCAAGCACTTTGCACCCTTGCAATCAGGCTAACATGTCTAGACCTCCGCACCGGGCCCAGAAATGCTTGTATACAGCAAGCCTTGTATACAGCACATTTTTCCTGTTCTCTTCTTTAGTTCTAATCATATTTTTAGAATAAGAAAGTTAGAAGGCATTTATTATTGAATGTATCAATAAAAGAAACACAACCAAGTTTATGTAATACAAATTCTATTCAGCACAGGAACCTTTATAAAGAAATAAAGAGCTTTCAGCACAGTTAGAGTTGCACATTCAATTGCTAAATTGTAGAAAAGAAAGCAAATGTGGACAGAAACTGAGTTATGAAGGAAAACCAAAGAAGAAAACAGTGACTTAAACAGGATGTGTATACTGTCCACCAAACGTCAATCTCCTATCTTTGATAAAATTTCACTTTTAGAATTGGGAAGTAACTTTGTACTGGAAATTTCCTCTCCATATTTTACAAAATACAGAGGTCAGAAGGACCCTGCACTTGCTGTTGTTTGGTTACCTATATTTCGAAATTTCCAAGGTACCAGAGCACCATAATTTGGGGGTGGAATATACATAACTCCATCAATTTCTTTAGGGAATAACACAATACTACACTTTATTTTAAGAAGTCTTAAGTGATCATGCATAAGTCCAACTAATGTTTCATTACAGATGATATAAATTGCATTATAATGTTCTTACTGGAATTGAAGTATTAACAATGTATAAATATCTCCAATTAGTTTTGACTTTTTAATAAAACACATTTGAATTTTAACAGACCAATTTGGGATTTAGTACTAAAATTTTTTTATCATGACATCTGTCTGTGTCAGTGTCTTGCAGAGTCTTGCCAATGTTTTCCACTATTAATTTTGATGGCATTGGAAAACATTCAGATTCTTTATCCATTTCAAGTTGACTTTTATATAACATGCAAGGTGGGAGTCTTGGTTTATACTTCCTAAATGGAGAAACAGCATTTCCAATATTATATTTTGAAGAGACTACCCTTTCTCCAAGGAGTGACAGCTCTTTCATCCAAGATCAGTCGGTTGTAGATGTAGGGATGTATCTCTGGGGTTTCCATTGTATCCTATTGGCTTACATGTCTATTTTGACCTGGTACAGGATTTTTGGATAAAACTGTCCTATAGTGTTTCTTGAAAGCTGTTATATTTGTCCCTTCATACTAGGGTTGGTTGTTTGCTCAAGATTTATTTAACTAACTGTGGCCTCTTGGGATTCTACCTGAATTTGAGGATTGTTTATTTCAAGAGCTGAAAAGGATGTCCTTGGTATTTTTATGCATAACACATTGAATCTGTAAACTGCTTTGAGTAGCATACTATGCTGATGGCATTAGCTCTTCCAGGCCACAAACATGCAAGATTTTTCCTTTCTGTGTGTGTTTCTTCTAATCCTTTCCTTAATGTTTTGTAATATTCTTTATAGAAATTGTCTATGTATTTGCTTGTTTTTATTCAAAGGTATTTCAATTTCAGGGAAAATACTTGTTGGAGAAGATCCGGAAGCACAACTGACAGAAAGGAAAAATATTTGCAACTATACGATGGAAGGATTTACATCAAGGATTTATAAACAGGTCAAGAAGCTTGGCAACAGCAAAAACAAACCATCTAGTTTAAACTGGGCAAAGGGCATAAGCAAGCCATACAAACGGATGAAATTCAAGTGGTTGAAAAACAGGTGAAAAATGCTCAGAATTAGGCCTGTCGTGGCCTAGCGGCTGAAGTCCTCACCTTGAAGGCTCCAGGATCACATATGGGTGCTGGTTCTAATCCCAGCAACTTCACTTCCCATCCAACTCCCTGTTCTAAATCCAATGGCCCAAATTCCCATCCAGCTCCCTGTTTGTGGCCTGGGAAAGCAGTCTAGGATGGCCCAAAGCCTTGGGACCCTGCACCCAAGTGGGAGATTCGGAGAGGTTCCTGGTTCCCAGCTTCTGATTGGCTGAGCTTCAGCCACTTCGGCAGCTGGGGAGTGTGTCATTGGAGGAAAGATCTTCCTCTCTGTCTCTCCTTCTCTCTGTATATCTGACTTTCGAGTAAAAAAAAAAAAAAAAAAAAAAACTTTAAAAAAATCTTGGACCCTGAGAGGTAGCCTAGTGGGTAAAGTTCTGTCCTTGCATGTCTCGGGATCCCATAGGGGTCCCAATTCATATCCTGGTGGCTCCATTTTCCATCCCTGCTTGTGGCCTGGGAAAGCAGTCGAGGACGGCCCAAAGCCTTGGGACCCTGCACCCTTGTGGGGGATTCGGAGATGCTCTTGGCTTCTGGCTTCGGATCGGCACAGCACTGGCTGTTGCGGTCACTTGGGGAGTGAGCCATCGGACAGAGGATCTTCCTCTGTGCCTCACTTCTCTGTATATCTGCCTTTCCAATAAAAATAAAATAAATCTCAAAAAAAATCATATCTATGAGGAACCAGTGCTAGGTTGCCATTGGTTAAGCTCCTACCTCCAGTGCTGGCATCTTTTACAGGTGGAGTTTCACATCAGGTTGCTCCACTTCTGCCATTCAAGTGGAAGATTGGGGTGGGACCATTGGCTTGGTCCTGGCCTATTCCACACCTTTAGGGTGTGAGCCAGCAGTTAAAGACCTCTCTCTAGGTCTCTCCCTTTCTTTCATTCTGTAACTCTTTGAAAGATCCATAAGCATTCTTAAAGCTATAATAACTAAAAAATAGTTGTGACTGTAGAACACATGAAATCTGCTATATTTTTGCTAATAAAAACATTGTAATATTTTAAAATGTATTTTCCTAATAGAATGTTCAATATAACATGCAGGGCTGGAGAGAAATGACAGCTCAGTAGAGGAAATCAGTGGAACCAAATATGTTTCATTGAAAAGCTGAATAAAATTGACAGGCCTGTGGTTAGGTAAAAAAGACAAAAAAGAAAGATTCAAAGTGGTAATATCAAATTGAAAAAAAAGACATGGTTATACCCATTATGTTCATGAAGGGAGACAATAGTAAAATACAGAGAACAACTTTTTTTTTTTTTTGTTAAAGATTTATTTTTATTACTTTTTCATTGGAAAGGCGGATATACAGAGAGGAGAGACAGAGAGGAAGATCTTCCGCCCGATGATTCGCTCCCCAAGTGAGCGCAATGGCCAATGCTATGCCGATCCGAAATCAGGAGCCTCTTCCGGGTCTCCCACGCGGGTGCAGGTTCCCAAAGCTTTGGGCCGTCCTGACTGCTTTCCCAGGCCACAGGCAGGGAGCTGGAAGGGAAGCGGGGCTGCTGGGATAGAACCGGCGCCCATATGGGATCCTGGGCGAGCAAGGCGAGGACCTTAACCACTTTCGCCACCGCGCCGGGGCCCAGAGAACTCTTGAAAAAGCATTTGATAACCAAGATGAACTAGGCCAATTTATGACAAAACAAAATGTACCAAAATACACTTAAGAAGAAATAGATAATCTGCATCTATGAAAGAAGTGCTAACTTTCCAAATCAGAAAGTACCCAGTTAAATGAATTTTATGGTGTGTTATACCAACACTCCAATGGAACAATTTATCCATTCCCTAAAATATTCAACAGAATAAAGAAGAGAGAAAAAATTTCCATCATATTCTCTGAATCCAGCAAAACTAATGTCAACCCTAAAGATATTTTAAGAGATCCATAGATCAATGAAGCTGATGAACATAAATGTAAAAATGCTCTTCAAAATATCAGTGATTTTCTTGTGAAAAAACACAAAATGACAATAGAAACATGCTCTCAATACATTTGTTATTTTGGAAATTCAAGTAAGTTCATACTTATAAAATCATTAGTAAATTAGAGAAAACTGAGTATGTTAAATAAATTGTATGTTTACTGAACTTGCATGTAAGTTACTATAAAATTAATTTTAAAGTTGCTCTTAAAGCGATCTCGTTTGTACTCTGATTACAAGAATTAATTATTGGCCTGACGCGACGGCTCAGTGGCTAAATCCTTGCCATGTAAATGCTGGGATCCCATATGGACACCAGTTCATGTCTTGGATGTTCTGCTTCCCATGCAGCTCCCTGTTTGTGACCGAGGAATGCAATAAAGAATGGCCTTGGGACCCTGTACCCATGTGGAACTTCTGAAAGAAGCTTCTGGCTTTGGGTCAGCTCATCTCCAACCACTGTGATCATTTGGGAAGTGATCTTTCTCTCTATTTCTCTTTTTCTATGTAAAATCTTTCCAATAACTCTTAGTAAATCTATTTTTAAAAATAATTATTTATTTAACAAAAAATTTAAAAGTAGTGTGAAATGGGAAAATTTATGAACAACTTGACATCCAAATATGTACTGATAAACATTAAGAACACTGCCAATGTTTTAGGGAACTGTACTATAACATCTGTCTATTGGTTGCAGTGAAAAATCCTTATGTGAAATTTTATTTCCATCACACTGTGTCTAAACAATGAAATATTACTTGCCAAAAGAGGTTAAAACCAAAATGTAAAATTATCTATTTAACATTTTAAAAACTATGACAGCTTTGCTTCTAAATATGTAATAATGCTGCATTTATAAAAAGAAGCTAATGAACATATTTATGGCTAAAACTCAAACTCAGTGTTAATATTTCTATAGAATTAATTTCAGCTAAAAGATTCTTTCAGCTGAAGATCCATTAATTTTGTGTCAGTCTCTTTTTGAGAAAAAGAAAAGCTGAATTGGAAGGTATCTACAAGGGAAAGAATATTGATAGCACTGCATTAAGCATAAATAAGGATGTCTTGCTGAATGTGTGTGGGAAATAGGGCATTATTTATACTTAGTGGCAGGTCAAGAACGTTTTTTGGCAAGAAAAGTCAAAAAGAGATGATGTATGGACATTTTTAAGACTTTAAGTCTAATGCTGAGAAACTGGGATGAAATTAAGTGTTTTTTACAGGAATGAAATATGGATAGAATACTTGTAATTTCTGCTAACAAGCATACACAAACACAAATACACTCAAGCAATCTAGTATTTCAATAACGTAAAGTCATATCCATCTAATTAAAAGGACTACATTCTATGAAAATTGTATGGAGCCAAGTTAAATTATGTTCCCCTGAAGTAATACATTAAAAGCATTTAAAGTATATGTATCCAATAAAGATTTTCTGAAATGTTCATGCACCCAGTGAATCAAATTGAAATACTAAAATTATCTTATTCAAGAAAAACTGACCAACAGCTACAAAGTAAGTTTACAGTATGGAAAAATAATGCATATTTTTTTCTCTTGCACGGGAGGGTAATTTTGGTTAACAAGTAGATTATTTCAAAATAGAAGCAGAATTTTGGATCTCCTCACCACAAAAATGTGATCAGTATATATGAAGTGGTTGATACACTAAACATTGACTGCCACATAGTACATTGAAACACCTCAGTATAATCTATAGATATATACATATACTTTTTATCAATTAAGTGCAGCACAAGAAGAAAAGATTTCTAGGATGGATGTTATAAAAAGAGAGTGTAACTGTCTGTATCCCATACAGGTGTCGGTTCCTGTCCTGGCTTCTCCATGTCTGATTCAGCTTCCTGCTAATGCATCTATGAAACAGAAAATGGCACAAGAGCTTGTATGCCTGCTGCCCGCCCCAAGTGAGAGGCCTGGATGGCCCTCCTGGAGCCTGGCTTTGGCCTAATTAAGTCATGGCCATTGTAGCCATTTGGGTAGAGAAACAGCAGATTGAAAATCTCTATCTTTGTAACTAAGCCTTAAGAATATACAAAATCAATGTTAGGGAAAAATGGAATATTTCTGAAAGTGTAAATTTTTCACATGTTATGTAAATATATTATTATGATTCTAATGTTAAAACAGAAATACTATGTAATTCAAATGGAAGAGCTCTCTACAACTGATTGTAAATTTCCTGGCAGCTAAAGGAATAAAGAGAATATGGGAATAAAGAGAATATGAATATTTGAAGTCCTGTAGCTTTTATATTATACTACAAAAAGTAATATATTCATGAGTAGAGACAAAAAGATCTTGGCTAGAATACTAAAAATTTCCTGTGAGAGTTCTAAAAAAAAAAAAGGAAAAAAGAAACTAGAATAGTAGTCAACATTTTCTAAGTGTCTTTTATAAGTAAGATGTTAAATAATTTTTCATTAAATAAAAAGTTTTGTGATAAACTATGCCATTTTCTTGTTTCTTACAAATTAAATCATTGTATTATAATCTTTATAAATCTTTAAAAATTCAAGACTATTCAAAACCATATTCCTGGCAAACCAGAATTTCTTAATATTTGATGGAGAGCATCAGTCCTTGCGAGGCTGGGTATTGTTTTTGCAAAAAAATTCACAAAAATATAGCACAAAGAATGCAAGGAAAATATAACTATGGAATGCAATTTTTAAATATTCTTAAAGGTTGCTTTGTAATAATATAAATGTGAGCAGTTGCTATGCTTTAATAAAGCACTTCAACTGACAGACTCCACAATGCCCTTTTGTAGACACTTCCCATGTTTAATCTGTGTTATTGGAAATGAAAAAGCTTGGCCATAGCAACTTTTCAGGGGCTTCCTAGTTTTCGTAAATGTAGCTACCTCTTGGAAAATTCCTGACTGAGTTTAGATACTGCAGAATAGAAGAAAACCATCAGAATAGGCTCTGGTTTTTCAGGCCTGGTTGTGCTACTAGCTGTTGCCAGCATCAGATGTTATTCACATTACTGGAGCAGCTTGAACAATCTAGAGCAGTTCAATATTTTCATAAGGAGCAAATATAATGTTTATTATGAAGACTCCCAGAAAAAAAGTGAATATTTAATCAAATCATAAATTCAAGTATTGATTTTACAAACAAGATGTATAATACTCTGGTTGAACAGCATTATCACTGAAGTTAATAGCAATGATCCATAGGGCTTTCATACGTCTGTGATTACATTTTTCTTGGTTCACCTACAAATTTTACTTAAATATTTCTCTAGAAACACCAAAAGATATAGCAGAATTAACACCAGTCCCTGACACATTTAACCCCTTTAGTTTATGCAATTTAGATGCTGGGTGGGAAGCAGAGTTTATGTTAAGTGCTAATTTTATTTGATCAGGTCAATCTGTAACTTGAATCTGAAGAGATGAAGGCTAAATTCAGTCCTGGGGAAAACTATATAAATTCTAAATAATTTCAATGTGGATTAGAAATTTGGATTGTACATCATCTCAATTTCTACCATTTAAAACAGAAAATCCAAACTTTCATTCTGTCTCTACCCAGCCAAAATTCATGAGAGTATGATTAGCTTAGAATTGTGTTTAAAATAGACTATGTTAATAAATTAAAATGATTCTAATATTCTAATGCTCTACAGCTTTTAAGCTGTCATACCTATGCATTCAAAGTATAAGCAAGTTATATTGTTCATCACGGGTTGTTTTAGTCACTGAGATAAACAGGGATTTTAAAAATTAATTTTTATTTTGTTAGAGGAATAAGTGTGAAAAAAAAAGAATTTTAAATAATACTAAAAGATTTTCCAAGGAACCAAAAGAATATACCAAGCTTTTGAAAAACTACTCTGTTAAAATTTGGAAATCAAAATTGTGCTTCCCTTGGTATTAATTGATCTACTATGCAATTTTAAAAATACAAGAATTTGACTTATTCTCTCCTTCCTTTTCCTAATTTTCAAGATTCAGAACTATTTATTTTTTCCCATTTCCATTTCTTAAAACAGCACTGAAAGCATTGATTTAACTTATTTCATTAAGTACGTTTCAGCTGTGATCTTTTTAAGATTCATAGGAGTTAATGAAGACACAATGATTAAATTGTGAATTACTGCCTCAATACAAAATTTTGTTTTGCATTTGTTTTGTTTGTTATTCAGTTAATTGCTTCCAAAATAAGCTCCTGCTATTCAATAGTTACTTTTACCTGTTCAGAATGTATCTACTGCTTTCAGTAGCACTAGTCAAACATTTCCCAGTGGTACTCGGGAGAGCCAGGGTAGGTGCAGAAGAGGCTGAGTTAGGTCTCACCTCCACTTGAGAGTTTGTCTGCATGTGGAATAGATGAGGCTCGGCTGCAACACCCAACAGTATGAACAATATCAGTTTTGGGTCGTTTGGAGCACGATGATATGCTTGCCAGAATAAGAAGTGGATAAAATCAACCTGGGTCAAAGACCCCCTGGTGTGCACAAGGTCTGCCATAGGGAGGTACCTGATGGAGAAGCTTGGGAAACTCCTTTGACAGGATGCAGTCCCTTCAGGAGAGAACAGGAACCAAGGCTAGTAGCAGCCCAAACTTACTAGGTTATAGTACCAGCCAGCATAAATGTTGGTCAAGTCTGTGGTGTGGATCAGAGTGGGTCAATTCACAACATCCACTACCAGATCTGAAACCACGACAGGTTGCAGGAGGGGTTGGGTTGGTCTGCAACTAAACAGTTCACATGGAGATTGCCCGGGCCACAATACACTGCAGCACCAACCGGCAGTAGCTGGAACTAGGAGCAGGCTAGATTGAGCTAGGCTAAAGTACCTGCCTTTTGATGCCAAGGTAAAAAGAACCATGCCAGTCTGATTACAGTAGGGGCAGAACTGTGAGCCTATGGAGTGGGGGATCTGGAGGAAAACAGCAAGAACTACGTCTTCTTGCCTGAATCCTTCTGCCCTCCTGCATAAGCTCCTCCATGAGCCCTGGGGGTGGGTGATCTGGTAGAGTCCATGTGCCTAGCATGCGTCCATGGGCCTTGGGGTAAAATATTTGGCAGGGTGTGGGTCACCTGGTCTTGGTCCATAGATTTGCCTGAGTGATGGGTGCCAGGTCTGTGAGCCCCAGGGGCAGGGGTTCTAGTGTGATCTAGGTTGCCTGATGTGGGCCTTAGGGTTCTCTCATGAGAACTGTTCCTCCTAAGTAGAAAAGATGGAACAGATCTCTCAAATCCACGTAGAGGACATTGCAGGCCATGGGGGTGAGCAGAAAATATCCATGATCACAACAGTAGAAGAAGAACAGAACAAATAGGACATGTACTCCAGCCCAATGATGATAGCAAATTTCTGGGCGAATGGAGACTCAAAGGTGGTTATGTCACCCATTGGACATTGAAAGTGTTCTCTCATCCTTGGATTGGCGTGATCGTCAGCATCAGAACTTTTGAAACCACCTAGACAGCACCCTCAGAACATACACCATATTAGGCTGGGTCAATAATGGGTGACCATTCCCCATCCCTGGGTGCTGGGGCAGGTGGGGAGCTGGGTGTGACTTGTGACTCTCCTGTTGTCTACCCATCCCCCTCAGATACAGGAAGAAGAAATAGAAAACCGGAAAACTATGATCATACCCACTTTTTCCTAACACTCGATCATTCCTATGCTGAATAACCATAAAAGCATCATCTAAAATCAAAAACAGACATTTCTATTGAGGTTACATGCTCAGCATTAGCTTTGCTTTTTAATTACATTTGTGTATTTTCCTTTTGACTCTAATCATTGTTTTATCTTTTCACCTTCACTGTCTCCAGCAGTAGTGTTTCGATGGCTTTCTATAGTTGCTGCAGTATCTGACATAATGGCATCTAAGATCTTATAAGGACATGCAGCTGACTCAATGATCCAAATCATCACTGACACCATGTCGAGATGTCACATGTGCCCAGAGTCTGGAGAACATGTGCCAGCAGCTACGTTTATATTCATCCAGGTACAGTTCACAACAGTGCATTTGATATGCAGTTAATACAATTTTTACATTGGTATACACTGGGTATCGATTTAATGAGTGATGTTTAATGTATTTAATAACCAACTACATCTATTTTGATAAAATACATAATTATAATTGTAAATGTTACTGTTCTAGAGAAAGCTCATACTATACCAACATTCACATCTTTCCTCTGGCAATGTTGGGAGATGCAGGGATTAAACAGATAGAATATGTTATGGGGATGCCCTTATTTATGGCCTAAAGGCCTCCTGCCTTCCCTTGGGATCAAAGGTGAAACTATTTTCCCTGCTAAGTCTTTGTCCTGAGGGAGAGTCTATCAACTCTGTGACATTTCTGCTGAATTATAAGATGGCTTCAAAATGTGAGTTGATATACTCTTGAGACTATGCAATTTCAGTAAGATCCATTTCAATAAAAAGAATGCCTGAATAACAAAATAAACAGTAATATTTTATAGTCAGTTTAAATACGCATATGATGCATGTGATATAACTTCAAAAATCTTTAATATAAATTTGTAGATGAATACAAGTAATCCTTATCCTCTAAAAATATCTTTCCAACTGAAGAGAATTAGACATATCATGTTTCATATGATCTAAACGTATATGGATTTCACATTAAGATAGTAGTACATCAGTCACATTATAATTCATTATTTAGATACATTTTTGCTTTGTTCAAATTCATAATATCAGATATGAATTTACAAAGCAAAAATGTTCTGTGATAGTAAATTGAAATATAACTTGAAAAGTTATCGAAGATAGATATCTGTTGTGACATATTACATGATTTTGTTATTAAGATATATTAACTTAGAAATTAAATTCAAAAAATGGCTTAAGTTCTCTAATACCTATGAAACTATATAATCAAAGGATTTCACTGAGTTTTATAGCTTAGAAGAAAATATATATTTTATCAGACAACTGTGGTGATGCTTTACTATTTTCATGAATCACACAAATAAATCACTGTGATCAAGACCATAAATCATGTCTCACTTGTTTCTTTTAGTATGTTTCTAATACTGATGCCATTTTTAAGGCTTAATTCTAAACCTGGCTTGCTTGAGTGTTTCTCGATTATTTCATCTGTGAATTTAGTTGAAGCAAAAATCATAACTCAAACTATTAAAAATTTTACTTGTAGATTTGATAAAACTAATCATCTATGATCAAAAGCCTATAATCAATTCTAAGCAAATTTTTAAGCCATGTTTTTTCTAAATTAGTACCTGTTTCCCCTTACAACTAATACCACTAACCATGGTCCCAATGGTTTGTGCTTCCTTGTCCTCATTGTATAAGTATGTCTTCTGAAATAACTTGCTTCCAATCAACTGAAAATGAAAAAGTTCAGGTCATGTCATGTCTTATGATTAGGTTATAAACTGGGACTTAACATCTTCTGAGCATGGTCTTTCACCTCCACCATTTATGCATGTTAAGATCATCAATCATCTTAGGGATGTCCATATGGCTAGAAAACTACACGGGTTGCATCCAATAGTTTAAGGGACAGAATTTGTTAGTGTAATAACACTTGTCAACAATGATGAGAATTAGTTAGATGTTAAGGTTTCAGGGACGGAGTGGTGGCTCAATTAGTTAATCTTCTACCTACAGTACCAGCATACCATGTAGGTGCCAGTTCATGTCCCAGCTGCTCCACCTCCCATCCAACCCCCTGCATGTGGCCTGGGAAAACAGTAGTGTTGAAGTAATTTTTTTTTTTATCACTAGGGAAATAGATTTCTTTACACTGTCCTTATGCAAAGTGGTAGAATGCTATCAGTATATCAGTGCCCATGCTTGCTTGTTTAATTCTTGCCCTCTCACCTTGCCTCCAATTATGTTTTGGTTAGTACAACTGTATAAACTCTAGGACAGTTCTTCCTGATATTCTGAGGTTGGATCACTGCTAACTTCAGTTAGTTGACTGTTTTTCTTTCCTGTGATAAGGTATTGGCTGGTATCCCAATTCTTAGCAATGAAACTTTGAAAGGAAGATGAACAACGTAAAAGATCATCTCCAACAGACAAAAAAAATGCCTGAAAAGTATACTTTTCTTGCAAGAGTTATGTTCAAATGAAGTGTAATAGAAAAAGAGGATTGTAAAATTTACAGAATCATATTCCTTTGCTAGGATAATGGTCATTTTGAAACCACCCTGCCTACAGTCTTTTTAAAAATGTCACACAGTAGGGACCAGCATGATGGCTCACTGGCTAATCCTCCCGTTGCAAGAGCCAGCATTTCATATGGATACCAGTTTGTGTCCCAGTTGCTCCACTTCCAAAATCCCTGCTTGTGGGTTGAGAAAACAAAAATTTGGGACCCTGCACCCACGTAGGAGTTCCAGAGGAAACTCCTGATTTCTAGCTCCGACTTCAGATCAGCTCTGTTCCAGCTGTTGCCACTGCTTGGGCGCGAACCAGTGTATAAAAGATCTCTCCCTCTCTGCCTCTCCATCTCTCTGTAAATCTGGCTTTCCAATAAAAAATAAATATTAAAACAGTAACGCAATGAAGAATTTACTGTTAATTTTTATGTGGCTCCTCTGTAGCCTACAGATAAAAGGTCTTTATTGATGCATGTGTTACAGTGTTTGACTTTTAACTGACAGTGAATATATGAACATTTTCTGCTCAGAGAATACGCCACAGCAGATTTAAAATCTTAAGTAGCACTGACAATTTTGACATAAAACTCTTATACAGAGATACATCTTATAAATCATCAACTAGTTCTCACAAAAAAAAGTGTAAGTCAGAAACTTAAGAAAAATCTTCAATTATTAAAAAAAAGGACCCAAAATTAAACCTTACCCTCAAAATCTATCAGTATCTCTGAACCGATTCTTAAAAAGGAGATGCAAATGACCAGTTTATAAATCCTGCTGAAGGTGGACCACAACTTTCACTATTTCCATTTTAGATGTGTAACTGAGATGTCAATTCATGAGAAATCACAGTAGCTTTAGGGAATCCTTAATTCTCTGCTACAATACAGGTTTTCAAATGACATTCTGCTTGCTAACCCTGTTTCTTGACTGATATCACATCACAAATACTCAACATCGTCTGTATTATATATCTACAATATAACCTGTAGTTTTCTGGATCTCTTGGTTGTGAGTCCTAATTTATATGGAGAAAGAGAGAGAAAGAGAGAGAGAGAATATCTTCCATCAGCTGGTTCAATACTTAAATATGTGCAAAAGACAGAGCTAGGCAGATTCGACTTGGGAGGCAGGAGATCATTCTGGGTCTCCCACATGGGTACAGGTACCCAAATATGTGGGCCATTCTCTCCTGCCTTCCCAGGCCATAAGCAGGGACTGGAAAGTGGAGCTGCATGGATACAAACTAGTAGCCGCATGGGACACCAGTACCACAGGTACCACACAAGCCCCTATACAAAATTGCTTTATTCACCCTTCTTTTTTATAGTATAACGCCTGATACATACTATACATACTAGATTCTTGATGGTGAATGACGAAAATGGGGCTGCCAGTACACTATACTCTTCCAAATTTTAAATAAGAAATAACACTTTTTCTCTCATTTATTTTAGTTTTTGAGTTATTTGACCAACATTTTGCCTGAAAATGTTTTTTTGCAATATTTCTATTTGTTTTCATCTATAAAAATGCTCTAAATTAATAGAATGTGCTATATATTTCATTGCAAGGAAATATATATTTTAATATCTACTTCTGTGAGAATAAAGCATGTGCAGGCTTCAAAAAGTTCATGGAAATGGCATGAAAGGATATATTTATTATATGCAAAATTTAAAAAACATGCATCTTTTTCATAATATGAATTTTTCATGAACTTTTTGATGATGTCTCATATACTCTCGGATTCAAATCGAAATCGGGAATGTCTGCAATCTCAAACTCTGTATTCATGTTTAAATTCAAGGGCAAATCTCAACAGTTATCTCAAATGCAAATTCGGAGGCCTCTGTGACATCATGTAAGCTCCATGTTATAGTCTTAAGGCTGACTAATTGAATTGCTATTGATAAAATGTCACTTAAAGAGACATCTCTGCAGTGAAACATGAGTTTGCTGTAAATGACCTGTCATTACAGTCAGGGGCAGTGTCCGCGTCTAGACTGAATTAAAATGTCCCTACTAGCAGTGTGCTCACAAAGATGAAAACAGCTAGGACAGGAGGGAGTCCCAGCCTCAGATCCACCAGAGAGTTTTGCCTCAGGTGCTGTGTTAATTTAGTGGCTGGCACACATTAATTGAAGTCCATCAACAAAGCAGGTGGAAAAGCTGGGGAAATGCAGTAACATTCATTGCCAGCTATGTTCAGATGTGTTTGTATCTGAAATGCATAGAATATCTTTTGCATTTTAAATTTTTTCAGTGTGTAATTTTGAACAAGATGACACTATTATCATTAAATTTTGGGACATGCTTTTTCAAGATGGCTTTTGGAAAATTTCCCACAGTTAGCCAGGATTACTTACATGATTGAAATTCACAAACCAGACACAAATATTATGAATCAAGACCCACATATTTATAAGTATTCATTTAGTGAAATAAAATTATTAGGTGTTTCCATCTCCAGGCCAAATTTTAGCTGCTTGCATTTTTAAATCAAGCATCTACTAACCACTCAGCCAATACCCTGCTTCAAAATCAAGATATGAAAACTTTTTATTAAAAATATATGTCTTAATTATTCTTTCCTGTTTCTCTTTTTACATATCAATATAAATGTCAACTCTTGTCCATAATTCTATTTATACAAATGAATTATATGTAATACTCATATTCTACTATGAGAAAAATACCATTTCCAAAATACAATTTAGATCAGTACATATTAACTACAAAATTTTATAGTATTTTTTTTCCATAAAGCAAAGCTCCAAGTATTGTCATGGTTTTCCTTTTACACAATTTCTTTAAAAAAATTCGAGTCATTTCTAAGCCACTATTTAAGACTTTCCAGTGACTTAAAATTAGAAGAGCCATTACATTTTAAATGATTGTGATACACATGTAGCAGGTGTGTGTGTGTGTGTGTGTGTGTGTGTGTGTGTGTTCCACTCCACAGAAACTCAGTTAATACGTGACTGGCCTTTTATTTACTGTTCCAAAAGGCCTAATCTCTATTAGCTTGACACAAAGCTGCAGAAATCCCTTTCATAGTGAAATTCTTTTCATGGATCACCTGTCAATGGATAAGGAAAATTGAGAAAATCTCAGGATTTCTTCAGAATAAGTATATTCTCTCCCTCTCTCCCTTTCAAATTAAATGTCTTTTTTCCTTTTTCTTTTTTTTTTTTTTTTTCTTGAAAGTGGGCAGGTGTTCAATGCAGCGGTGAAGATTCTGCTTTGGGACAACTGCAGCCCATATGGAAGGGCCAGGGTTCAGATTCCTGGCTCTCATTCAGTTACAGCTTCATGCTAATGTGCACACGAGGAAATAGCAATGGCTGGCTCAGTGAGTGGGTCACCACCACCAAACTGGAAAACTTAGAATTCCTGGCTTCTGACCTGCTTTAGGTTAGCATCAGCTGTTGCAGGATTCTGGAGCGTGAACAAAAGAATGGAAAATTGCTATCACTCTACCCTTGCCGTAAAATGAAAATGCATTTTAAAAACTACAAAAACATTTTCGAACAAAAGCAATATGCCCTACAAAGTTGCCATTTAATAAAGAGTTATGCACATCCATCAGATAAAGCATTTCTATTTATGTTTTTGTTACATTTTATCTGGACTTCAGTGTTAATGTTACTGATAATCACAGGCTGAAAATGTATAAACCAACTAAAGTAAATTCATTATTTAAAAATATACTTCACAATAATATTGATATTGATATCTATAATTATACTTTTATTTTATGATGGTATTTCCTCCTGTTGAAACTACTTATTCATAAACTTTTCATAGATGTAGTTTAATCATTGCTTTTATAATTTTCAAAAGCATATGCCACGAAAATATAATTACTGATATTTCAAGTTATTTCCACCTAAAAATTATGAGTTGCCTTTTTGCAAGTTGTATATGAGGTCATTTAATCAAAATATTCTGAAAGCAAGATATCTTCCCAAAACTTATAGAATGGCATGATTTCTTTGTTTAAAAATGAAAATCTTAGTAGGTTATAGAAAGAATAACATGAATCAGAGTTATTTTTCTTTAAGATACTAACAAAATTGAGATAAAATTCTATAATGTATATGAAATGTTTCATCAAATGATAACCAGGGACCAGTATGATGGTTTAGTGGGTGAAGTTGCCACCTGAAAATACCAGCAATCTATATGGGTGTCCATTCAAGTCCCAATTGCTCCAATTCAGATCCAATTCCCAGCTCATACACCTGGAAAATCCCTGGTCTCCTGAACCCACATGAGAGACCCAGGTGAAGCTCATGGCCCCAGTTTTGAATCCATTGCTGTCATTCATCAGCAACTGAGCCAGCGCACAGCCTAGTCTCTCTCTTTGTTCGTCTGTGTCTCTTGCTTTTGTTCTGCCCTTTTCTTTCAGGTTGTCTTTGAAATCCTAAAAAGCTAACCGCACGAAAACAATTTTTACATGCTAAATGTATTTTTAATTAGAACATTTTCAGAGTGCATTTTATTTGAAAATTGTTGGTAGGTTTTTTTTTTTTAATGAATAGGCATTAGTTGGTCCTAAATTTGGGAGCTTATATTTTGCTCATTTTAAAGGAATCTTCGTTTTCCCAGTTCTTGAAAAAGCGTCAGTATGTTCCGTCTTTGTGAGAGCCAGCCTTGAGCAGAGAATCAGATTGTCACTTTGCCACCGTGTTATTCCCACAGCATCACTCTCACTCGCTCTGCTGAGCTCCAGGGGATTAAGCCAGCCTGTGACCAGAGTTTGTGACTAGAGGCCTGTATCAAAGCCTACACTCTGATAAACAATTTTCCTGGCTGATAGGGCTTCTGGAATTATAGTTATTGGAATTCCTATAAAGCTAATTAAATCTCCCACAAGAAAAACAAAGGGGGCTACATACTGAACCACAGTTAGGACTTACTAGCAGACATCTATTTGAAAAAAAAAATTCTTTTTAAGTCTCATTAGTTTGATATAGATGGTTTCAATCCCTTAGAAGAATGGTATTTCAGTACACTGAGTACAAATGTAGGAGTCGTTTTTGTACTTATATCCACACATAGTCACACTTCTAAGTATCTAAATTTTTACTCACAAATTTGCTTTTTATTTTATATTGTTTCACTACTGAAATTATGGTGAATTTTATAGCATGAAAGAGAGAAATGGGGAAAGAAACAACCATATACCCAATCCTGCAATTGGAACAGAAAGCTTGGCATTTGACTACTAATTAAATGTCACTGAGTCCAGAGGCTAAATATGCATGAGTTGATGTGGTAGATTTTACTGCTGCATATGTAGATTTAATTACAGAGCTATTGAAATTAATAAAGTGGCAGCACCTCCCTGAAACATATTTTATGACCCATGATTTCTCCATGAAAGAGCTGGCTAACCATTGCCCTTTGCATAATGTTATACTTTGCTAAATCCATTAGACAGACAATTGCATTGCAAATTAACAAGCATTCACCTGTGTGTTGTCCACATTGATGAGAGCCAAAATTAACATTCTTTTCCACTACCTAGGTGTCAAGAACCCTTTCATAACTAGCATGGTTATGAGAAATCTTCTTTAATGTGTTGGTATATATCTATATAGATATAGATATATAATTACCCAGGACATTGTACACTCTCTGAACCAGGACATATATAATCTTATCTAAAAATCATTCCCAAAATGAAGGGGAGGAAGGTAGGATTTAGTGAGTATTCCTTTCTTACTTAGTTTAGCTTTTCTTATGTCCTGTGAATGGTGATAATCAAGCAACAACTATATAGGACATTTTCTGCCAAAAATCAATGATGTGTTTCTTATGCAATTATGTGATCCATTCATTCTAATGTAACAAAAGTGAAATGGTGATTACTTGTAAGTTATTTATATTTTTGTTGTTTCTTTCATTCATTTTGTGGTATCTACAGATTTTTTTTATAACTTTTGCTTAAGTGACTGGTAGGAAATTCAACCTAAAATTAATCATTTAATTTAAAACAACCTAGTAGTTGCATTTAACTTAAGTAAAATCTTTATTATTTTAATACACAATTAATTCTGTTAGAATACATAAATGCCATAACTATAGCATCTTCCTGACAAGCAACAAAAGTTCCATTCTTTCTGGGAATACCAATTGAAAGTATAATTTAAAAATCATTTTGAAAATGTTTTATTCCTATATGCAAAGTTGAGTCGTTTCCTCTCTCAGAATTTGCACTCAGCAGATGCTGAAAGTATGATTTTTGAAACAATATTAATCTATTTTATAGGATTGTGCTAACTTGTATGTCTCTTAAAAGATGAAATTGTGACACCAGTTATTAATGAAAGTAAGCAATGCCCTAGAAAGTGTATATGTTGGGAGTGAGAGCAGAAATGACCAGTGCTTCAAGGCCTATAATTTTTTTTTTCTAAAATTAGGTGGTACTTAGGGGGCACATTTTTGGCTCAGTAGTCAAAACTCTGGTTAAGATGTCTTTGAGTTTTGCTTTTGCGTCTAGCTTCCTGTTAACATAAATGTTAGGAGGTAGCATTTGATGGTTCAGTAGCTGGGCTTACTCTAATCATTTAGAAAGCCAGGACCGGATTACCTTAAGGGCCTTTGCTTTGGAACAGCCCAGATATTCCTGGTCATTGGGAGACTTGAGCAGTTCCAGACTTGGTTCAGACTTGAGACTGGTCCAGCAAAAGAGTCACTACTTCTGTTTGTTTCTCTCTTCCAAATTTTGAAAATAAATAACATTAATTGAATGGAAAGAAAGTGCACTGATTTCAGTAGCAGAATACAGAGAGAGAGAGAGAGAGACAGAAAAGGCTGTTTCCAAGGGACTGACAGAATTTTTAGTGCAGAAAATTTTTAGTGCAGACAAAACAGAGGCTCTTTGGGAGAGCAAGGAAAGATAGCTGACGTATTTCTGGGACTAGTTGCAAGGCAAAGCCATTTGCCAACTGTAAGTTATCGCCTTCCCAAGTTGTACAGGATTTTCCATTCATAGTTTTAGCTAAAAAGGAGAATTCCATGGTTTCCCAATGATTGTTGCCACTATGGCCCAGTGAGCTCACTGCAGGGAGTCCAGGGAGTCTGACTGCAAAACTCTATTAACTGTCAAGAGTCACACAATGTAAGTCATTGGAATATGATATTCCCTGAGGAAAACTCATGATACAAGTGATGACTTCTTGTATAAATCTTCCAAAACACAGGGAGCAAAGACAAAACTGGACAAAAAGGTTAGGGTGGTAAGGGTTGAGGACTAGAGGAAAGTCTGGGACTAACGTTTCCAAACTCTCGCCTTCTTCTTTCTGTATCTGGGGAAAGGAAAGACAAGGAGTGAAGCCACACCCAGCATCCCAATTGCATCAGTACCTGGGGTTGGGAACTACCACCTTATGTCATCCCCAGGTAGCGATGTGGAGCATGATACAAGAGTTCTGCTTAAGTGGTTTTGGTATTTCTGAAATGCTATAGATTTCACCAATCCAAGGGTGAGGAAAAGCTTCCAAGGTCCATTGGCTGCCACAGGCTATTTTGGAGTCTCCATTTGCTCAGATATTTGCTGTCAATGCTTGGCTGGTATAGTTAACAAATTTGTTGTGCCCTTGCTCCTCTGCTATGGTACCAGACATGCTCTGCAGGCCCCAGTAGAAAGCTATATCCTCCATGAGCATCTGGGCAAGCCCTCTACTGCTCTGTCTTAGCCACTGAGGAAGACCAGTCCTGACATATGCACTGCACAGTCAGACCTCAGGTCCCCATGATTCTCCCCATGGTTGGAGTTCTGAGTCCAGCCAGAGGCATCACCAAAGAAACCTCATCTGAGGAAATGCCAGACCTGAATCTCATGTGTACCGATACTAGGTCTGGCTCAATCCATCATCCACATCAGACTATGCACATACTGGTAGCTGTAATTGCTGGGTCAGTTCTGTGTCCAGCCCTATCTCTTACACAATCCTATGGATGCTGCAGCCCAGCCCAGCCCTTCCCAGCACACACTTGGCCCTCATGTACACTGGTGTGAACTGCAGCCTAGTCCGAGTAACCTCGCCCCCATCCCCCTGCCAATAATCTTTACTAAACCTGCCTCCAGTCCTTGTTCCTATTCTTGACATTATGTGCAGCAAACTGGTCATCTGTTCTACTTCCCACTCGGCTCTTGCATATGTCAATGGGCATTGAAGTCTATATCAACCAAACTAAACCCACTATCCAACCTGCACTCATGCCAGTGGGTGCCACTTCCGGTCTGGCTGGGCTCAACCCCAGTTCTGGTTCTCAAGCTCACCAGTGAGAGCTGCAGCCCATCAGAGAGGTGCCCACAGTTTCCCTACTTACTCCACTCCAAGTCCCAGATATTGCACTCTCCAAGTGGTTCTGCAGTTTAGCTTGACAAGATTTGCCCCTAGTCCCAGCACTTGCCAGCTAATGCTGTGGTAAAGCCAAGCAGGCCTGCACTTACTCTGACTCATGCATGTATCAATGGATATAGTCAGTTAGCATAGCCCAGCTGTCCCTTTAACCCAGTTTGCATGCTAGCCAACAGGTATTGTAGCCCTGCCAGGCCTGGTCTGCCCCCAGTTCCAATTTTCACACTCACCAGTGGGATCAGTGGCTCAGTAGGGGATACCCACCCCACAGCTGCCCTACCCAGCTTGTTTTCCCACCCCTAGGTCACATGTGTGCCACAACCCAGTCTAGCCTGGCCCACCCCACCTTGGAATTTGCTGGTGAATGATGTAGCTTGGCCCAGTTCTAGCTAATGCTGCTGACTGCTGCCCCCTAGCCCAGCCCAGTCAACCTCTCTTCCCAGCCCTGATGTGAACTGGATATTGTTGCAGCCTGACCCAGACTATTCTTCATCACATCCTGTTCTCAGATGTGCCAGTGTGTTTTATAAACTGGCCCAGCCTGTCCTGCCCCTAGACCTGACCCACACATATACTGTTGGGTACCATAACCTAGCCTGGTCTGGGCTGCTTCCAGCCTTGGTTCTTACACTCACCTTCAAGGATTGTATCCCAGCAAAGAAGTTCCCCAAGCTCCTCTACCGAGTCTCCTCCCAATGGCAGATCACATGCACACGGGTAGGTCTTTGATCCTGATTGACTTAATCTACCTCCTGTCCTGGCAGAAACAGTGGCTTTGCCCAACCAGCCCACACCCATTCTGGTTCTTACTATTGGGTGTTACAGCCCAACCACAGTCAGTCCATGTCTTGACACAGCTCTCTTGAGGTTCAGAGGATACTTAGAGCTAGCCAAGTCCATCCTACACCCACCCTGGATCTCACGAGCTCCAGCAGGTGCTAGAGTCTAGTCTAGTCTATACAACTCAAAGTCCACAACAATGATGCATACTGCAGTCATGTTCACTCCAGATTGCCACCCCCATATTGATTCTCATTCTCACCAGTGGAATCACAACACAGCCAGGGTATTCCCTTAGCTCCTCAACCAGGTCTGTTCACATTCACAAACACTGCACTTGCCAGTGGTTGCTCTGACCCCATTTTCCCCTTTGCCTTTGGATGCTATAGCCTATCCTGCCTTGTCCTCAGTCCCACCTTTTGCTAGTGGTTGCTACAACCTGCAACTGTCAAGTCTGTTTATATCACTGGTTCATGCAGACTGGTAGTTTTGATAGCCTATCTCAGCACAACCTGTTCATCAGCCTGGCTTCTGCACGTAACAATAGACTAAGGTTGGCCTAGTCCCTCCCTGTCTATCCCCCTCCAGAACCAGCCCACATTCTTGCCAATGGGTGGAATTAACTTGCCAGGCTTGACCAATACCAAGGCCTTAATCACATGTTCACCAGTGGGAACTACATCTCACCAAGGTAGTTTCTCAAGTTCCCCAACTTGATCCACTCTCATAACCAAATCTCACATGTGCCGGTGTGTGTGCAAAGCCTTTTCCTGGCATAGTTTGTTCCTTCCATCCTGCCTTTTTTATGAGTTAGTAGTGGCTGTTGCTTCCTGGCCTACTCCACACTTATTTTGGGTGCACCTTTGGGTGCTGCTGCCTGGATCAACCAGCCTGATTCCAATCCCAATTCTCATGAGGGTTTCATGGTCATACGTACCTCAGCCTATCACCACCCCCGACTCTTAAGCAAACCAGCAGAAATTGCAGTTCCACACAGATGGGCCCATATATCCCTCATGTAATGTTTCCCCAGACCTGGTTCTTCATGTGAGGTTAGTTGTATTGCCCTGCCTAATATTATTTGTGCCGTTATGACTCTCACTGTTTGGTACTGTCATCTAACCCTGCCAGGTAGGATACCAATCCTAGCTTTAGTGTGCATTGGTTAGTGGTAGTCATTGGTAATCCACGCTAACTAGCCTAGCTTGGGTCTCCCATTTGGGCTGGTGCATTTGTCTGATTCACATAGGTTTTTCAGTTTCCCTCTCCAATCCACTTGTTCTGAGCCCCCTCTTTTGCCTGCAATATGGTGAACTTGTTGATGTATATCCCTCAGAAGTCATTCCTCATCTGCAACATGCTCTCTCAGTGGTCCTCCCTCCCACCCATCTCCTTACCGTCCTTGCCTGATCAATGCACAGTCCCTGCATCCCAGACTCCCAAACCTTTCAAAGTCCAGCCTTCCAGCTGGATGGTGTGGTAACCAGCAGCTCTGCCTACAGACTAGTGTCTCAAGCTCCTGGCATATGTGCTGGCCTGGGTTCTTATCCCTACACCCATACACTTAAGATTCATACCCATTCAGAGTTCCTCGAGCCCAGTCTACCAGCACAACAGGCCAGCATGTTAAGCTAGGACTCTCCTTTTTCCCTCCTCTCACGCTGCCCAAGATCAAGTATGTAAGGAAATCCCCAGGCTCATGTCGACTGCCTGGATGTGAGTTGCACAGTGTCCACAAACATTTCCCATGCCATACCCAGGCTACCTGCAATCCTGCACCCCCAGGTCCCTGCAAGCCTACTGTGGCAAAGCACAAAGGTGCCTGTTTGGTCACTGCTGCAAAGTGCCAATTGCATGATACTTTAGTAGTAGCCTCTGCTTTGTGGCAAATAATCTGTAACAGAACCATTTGTAGAGGATCTAAAATTAAAATGTTTCCCTCTATTGTTTAATATTTTCCAGGTTTTAAATAAGGCCAAGGAATCTGAAATCACAAAGCTTGATTAGATGGTTTGCATGTTGGCTCCTCATTATGAAACACTGTCATAAAGGAAAAATAAAGCACTAAAATTGCCTGACACTTTTTATACTGTGCCATCATTTTTCATAAGGACTCTGTAATACCTGATACAATCCAACAACTAAACAAAATCACATATTAACCGGATTTATTCTACTGGTCATATCTGTTTCTAAATTGTTGTGTAAGGATACGACATACACAAAAACCTTAGCAAACCCCAACAATATTGGAATTAAAATTGTTCTCCCAAAGCCTAATATCTGCTGTGATATAATTCACACAATCAAATGAATGTGTTTGGCTATAATGAAAGTAGACATATGAGTGAAGTATCTGGAATATATAAACATATATTTTATTATATTTGTACATTTTCTGTGGGGTAAGGGATAAAAGAAGCTAAAACAAATAGCTTACTCTTTACATTCAAGAGATCAAAATGCTGCTAAGGATGTGCATATCCCATGTATGGATGCCGGGATGAAATCCCAGTTCAACTCCAGCATCCCAGTTTCCTTTCAGAGAGTAGCACAGCATGGCTCAATTCCATGGATCTGTGTCACACATTCAAGAGAACTGGAATGAGTGCCTGGCTCCTATGAGAAACTCACATTGTTTTCCAGATTCCTGCCTTTGGCCTGGCTCAACCCCAGCTATTACAGCTATTACAGACTTTTGGGGAGAGAACCAGCAATGGCAAGATCCTCTCTCTCTTTCTGAGTATGTCTGTCTCAAACAAACAATTAATATTTAAAAAAAAGTATAAAGATAGAAATTTTGGAGCAAGTATCTGCCCTAGCAGTTAAGATACCAGCTAAGACACCTGAGTGTGCTGCCAGTGTCTGGACTGATGTGCAGCTCCACCCAGACACCAACTGCAAGCTGAGGCAGGTCTCAGGGGGCTGATGTGATGACTGAAGAAGTTGGCTCTCCCACACTTCACAAGGAAGGCTTTCCTGATCTTTAACTTTGGCTGCAGGTTCTTGAGGAAATTTTCAGATCTAAATTTACAGCACTTGAGAGCGTTCTGACCCAGACATCTGTATCTCTGTCTCTGCTTCTCAAATAATAATAAAATATGAATGCCCTGTTAGAAGATATGAAATTACACTAACATAAATTAGCATGTTACTATTTCTTATTACAAGAGGTTTTTTTAAAGATTTATTTTTATTGGAAAGGCTGGTCTACAGAGAAAAGAGACAGCAAGATCAAAACTAAAATGAGGAACCTATAATTCAATTCAGATTTTCAAAGGAGTAACAGGATTCCATCTACTTAAAACATTTTGTGTTGGTTTCTCTCTTGCATGAGCAGGAAGCTGAATTAGCAGTGGAACAGCCAGGGCCCGGAGCTAATTTTATCCACAAACATGACATGTTCTCTCTTCCTTCCTTCCTTTCTTTTCATTCGTTCTTTCCTTCCTTCTTTTCATTGGTTCCTACCTTCCTTATTTCTTTTGATTTGTTTATTTATAGAGTCTATACTTATGAATATGTATGTAAGTTTCGAGTATATTTCAAAATACACAAAGTAAAATCTATCCTAGGGCCCGGCGCGGTGGCGCAAGTGGTTAGGGGTCCTTGCCTTGCACGCCCCGGATCCCATATGGGCACCGGTTCTAATCCCGGCAGCCCCGCTTCCCTTCCAGCTCCCTGCCTGTGGCCTGGGAAAGCAGTCAAGGACGGCCCAAAGCTTTGGGAACCTGCACCCGCGTGGGAGACCCGGAAGAGGCTCCTGGCTTCGGATTGGCATAGTATCGGCCCATTGCGCTCACTTGGGGAGTGAATCATCGGATGGAAGATCTTCCTCTCTGTCTCTCCTCTCTGTATATCCGCCTTTCCAATAAAAAAATAATAAAAATAAATCTTTAAAAAAAAAATCTATCCTAACAACATTGAAAATTAGTAAATGGGGTGAATCTCTCAAAGACCTGGCACAAAAGAAGTAGCAAATGCTCAACAAATACCCTGTCTCTTGTTTTTCCAACACGTGTTCAAATACAATCAATTAATTGCTCATGAAAAACATAAAGCAAGAAATTAACCAATTAAGGACTAATAGGACAAAATATGCGCATAACTAACTTAGTTAAACTAGCTTAACTTTTTTTCCTTTTTCATTTGTGACTCCATTTACTGCACCTCCACCCCGTGCCTAAAAATGACCCTAACTATGAAACAATATTTTTTTTTCATATTGTTGTAATTTATGTAAGGGTCTGATTCTTTGCATTTCCATTTGGTTTACCTTACAAATGCACTCATTTCAAAATCTCAAACCATGCTATGACAAGTGAAAAAAGAAGATAAATTTCCTATAAAAAATACATATTTTCTTATATATCTAAAAAAGGTAGATGTTTAGCTATCTATGATTTTTAGAGTTCACCAAATACAAAAACTATGGACAAGAAAAACAACTTTTATTGCAATTTTCTTTCAGTTCACCTATCCAGGCATCTATACATTCATCTCCCTAATTTATGAGAAAAAAATGGTACATTTTTGCTTGACATACTTGTGTTAACACTCTTCTTTAAACCCTATAAACCCTGAGATTTTGAAGAGAAGATATTGGAAAAATGCACACTAATTGTGGGAAGCAAGATTCTGGCTGCCCTTTCATATGAGTGACTGAAATATATAAATAACCATTTTGTGATAAAAGCATCCATTCACTTTGCTTAAACTACAAGTTTTTCAAGTTCATCGTCTAATTTGGAATTCTTTTAGTTTCTGGAACAAACGTGTTTCCACTGAGATATTTTCAAAACAAGCATAATTTAAATCTCTATGTTATATGATTTTCATTTTTTCTTCTCTTGATGTCATTTTCTACTTCTGGACCTATAGTTTTTGATTTGCAAAACAAAGCAATTGAAAATGCAACTCAGGGTTATTTCTGTTTGATGCGTAACTATTAGCCATAAAATTTGAGAATATATAGTTACGCATCATCTTCATACTTTGAACAGCAAAATAATTCAAATTATATCATTGCATGTTTATGGAACCCAATGTAATACTTTCTACAAATGCGCATATTTATTACATTGATTGTATCTACGTAAGAGTTGGTTGAATGTCTTACAGAATCCTAAAACAAATTATGTAATTCTAATTTAGGTATTGTTTCAACAATGGTTTTTTTTTCTGTAATTCAATAGTTTGTCCATCAGTTAGACACTTCTTAATCCAAAACTTTAATTTGAAATTATAGATAATGCCATCAAAATGCAAAACTTCATGGCTTTTCCTTTTATATTTTCTTAAATATCTACATTTTTAGGCATGAGGACTATCATACAAATATCACAAGAATTACTGTGTGTCATACTTAATTTATGCGGATAAATCTAACAATGCATTCTCTGTTAATTCTAACATTAACCAGCAAATAATTGCCTAATGAAGATTCTTGTGTGTATATGTAGTCTAACTATGTTTAGTGATAACTTAAGAAATATATTCTTCTTTTTACAGGGAAAATGATAACATTTAGCAATGAGAACACAAGTGTAGGAAGAGTTTCTTCACATCCAAGAGTCTCAAGCAATGTGCTGGCTGATAACTTGGGAATAACATTCAAGTTTCTCCACTTGTTGTTGAGTGTTTTGTTTAAAAACACTATCTATACATCTGTGTATTTATCTCATTAAAGGCGGGGAGGGCAGATGAAAAAAAAATGAGATAGAGAGAGAGAGAAGGAGAGATAGAATCTTTTCTTTGTTGACTCATTCTCCAAAGGTCCACAATATCCAAGTCTGACCAGATTGACATCAGAAATCAAGAAATCGATCTTGGCGTCTCATATAGGAAATGATCTTCTGCCTTCCAAAGCTCGTTACCAGGAAGCCGGATCAGAAGAGTAGTGTGAACATGAACTGGTAGCACTCATATTGTGGCAAGCAGCCACGATTATTTTTTTTTTCCTGTTGTAGAGTCTTAGTATTTTCCTGAAGCCTATTTTGAATTTTGCATTTCAATTTACAGTGAAAAACTGATTTGTTCATTGATTCTAAGTAAGTAGGCACCGATTTTATAGAAATTTTATAATTAATATTGCCTTTCATCCTCAAATGTGTGAACTAAGTTATTTTATTATTATTTTATTACTATACTATGCTAAGATCAATAATGCCTTCAGATTAAAACTGAAAATCTATAGCAATTTAGTATAAATGTAGGATAATCATATATCTAGAGACTCAAATTTCTACCCCCAGTACGGTAGCCTAGTGGCTAAAGTCCTTGTCTTGCATGTGCCAGGATCCATATGGGTGATGATTTGTATCCCAGTGGCCCTGCTTCCTGCTTGTGGCCTGGGAAAGCATCCATGTGGGAAACACAGAGGAGGCTCAAAGCTCATAGCTTTGGATTGGCTTGGCTCCAACCATTGTGGCCATTTGGGGAGTGAAAAAATGGATGGAAGATCTTCCTCTCTGTCTCTCCTCCTCTCTGTATTTCTGACTTGCCAATAGAAATAAATAATAAATCTCTTTTTAAGCCTAATTTTTCAATATGTTCCAATCAAAGTTAAGGCAGTGTATCAATAAAATTCATTGACTAATTTGCATTTTGTGAGGTAATTTAAGTTCCATTATTAATAAATTATATTTAGCACATCAAATGTTGTGTGTAGGATCTACAGTAAGTAAAATAAAAAATATTCAGGGACAACTTGCAGGTTATACTACAGTCTCCATCAGAGCATACATTCTAATAAATGTATAAATTAAGAGCAACAATCATTTTTTCTCATTAAGAAAGGTAAAGAAATGTTTAAATATTTCACAATTGTGGTCACATTTCAATGATCACCTTCTTTATGATAATAAAGGCAAAGGTTATAAGGCATTGAAAATTTGATAATTCAGATAACAAACAATTTGTCTTACTCGTGGTATCATTAATGAATAGTATTAATGTAGGATATTAGATAGCATCATATTTTTCCATTTCTATTTCTCACAAGAAAAGTGCACAACATTTTCATTAAAATGAGTAGCTGTGACACCATGGGCCTCAGTCCTTGAATACACTCAGTATTACAGGAAACCAGCCATCCATTCAACAAAGATAAGAATTTAATTATCGGCTGTGCAGCAGGCACTGTCACATGTGCCAAGGTTACAGAGAAGCTCTGTACACCTCATCTCCTTGAGTAGTCTCAGCTTAAAATGAAAACAACTAATACATGGATTTGCTTTTAAAACTTTTATAATTCTAGAAATAGTATCTTGAGGAAGCAAAAAAGAGAAAGCTACTATTTGTGTTTAGGGAACTCCAGACAAATTTTATATATGTATGTCATATTAAAAAATACGAGCTTACATGACGAAGAAGAGAGAAGGAGACTATTTGGTTATTCCATGCCGAGAGACAAACTGTGAAATGTAAGTTGTAATTCTTTATGCATTACTTCTTGCAGCACATATCTTCTGAATAATACAAATATGTAAAGTACTCAAGTAACAATGTGTAAACAGTGAAATATAGTCATCATGTTTCATTCTAGGCACTTGTGACTTGTTGAAGTCAGGCTGTAGACTTGAATGGTAAGCCTTACTGAAAAAAGAAGAAAAGGTAAAGAATGAATAGAAGTGCCCAGAGAACATGTGTATTTTGGAAGATTGGGTGTTTTCGTTTTAAAGGAGAGGAAATTAGGTAAAGAAACAGGTATGGTCAGAGGGTGAATACTCTCAAAATCATGTTGTTTGGAAATCATTATGAGGCTAGAGCTAGGTTTTATAACAAAGTGTGGCATGATCGGTTGTATTGGAAACCTAATGATAATATTATTGAATATAGAGAAATAAATAAAAAAGGAGTGTGGGTTGTAAGATTCCTCATAGGAAATGAAAATAACCTGAGTAACTTCCACAAATAATAAAGAGGAAAGTAAAAAAAGAAAATGTCAGTTATATTTGAAAATAATAAATTTTGAAAGCACAGGTTTCATGAAAGAGAAAAAAATAGATGTAAAGAAAAATAATACATTGGTTGAACCTAGAGGAAAAGCCAATCTTGAACTGGATAGAAGATAATAAAACAGCAAAGGAAGACATACAAAGGCAACACAAATGAAGAGAGTAATGTATTAGTACTTCCTAGAGAGATTTCCAATGCCATAAATAGGTGAAATAGGAGGAAATCTGAGTCTTGGTCATTCAGGTCACTATTTTTAAACCAATGAGCTCTGTGATTGCATTAGAGCTTGTCCGTATTCATCATTGATTGGATGTAGAAAGCCAAGTGATACTATTTTCACCAATTTGATATTTATAGGTGTGACTGTGAAAAAAAAACAGTTCATTTTCTGTCTAGGAATATACCACAAGAGTATTATACCATAATAAAAGTAAATAAGAGAGCAAAGAGAACACCATTTGTTTCTTCTAAGCATTGGTTTATGCTCTGATTGGCAAGTAATGACAGTGGAGTTCACTTTGTTTACTTCACTACCTATCAATATCTAGCACCTAATTTTACAGATGCTGCTATTTGGTACATGCCTTTTGATGTGAAATACAACTTGTTGAAATCAGTAATTGGTCCTTAACAGTGAAGTATGCATTAGAAGACAAAAAAAAAAGTCAAGTAAATGAGGAACTTGAATCAATATTCAAGTAAATCAAGAATTCTGAATCTTAGTCATTCATTTTGCAATTTTTAAACTTAGCGAGTCTAACTGTGATCAGATTAGGGATCATCCAAATCACCATTGGATGAAGGGTGAAGAAGTAGATCACCAAATGATATCTATTTTAAACAATCTTACAGGTCTCAACGACATGAAGAGCCTGTGAAAGAGGTACCATCTCAAGATCTAATTTTTGCTCTTTCCTTTGCATTCTATCTCCTTCCAGGAAGGATGGATAGATTTCACAGAGAAATTCAGGTGAAACTACAGGCCCTGGATTGCAAAAGCACATGCAAAGCATTGCAGCTTTCCAATCAAAACCTCTTTTGCTGATACGATACTAACAACTACAGAAGAATAAAGATTATAATCATATCACTTAAACTACTGCTCTAAATTTTTTCTTGTTTTGTCATATAACTTTGATACAAATTTCACAAACTCTGAGGTTACTTCATAGGAGTTGGAATGAGAAAGATTGGTAGATTTGTAATGTGGGTACATTACCCTAATAAGCTAATAAAACCGCAATCTTCTTCCCACCTCCTGTGGTTATTAAACTAAAATTTAATTTCTAAAAGAAATATCTGCAAGTAACAACATCAAGTAAAATTGCATATCAAGTTAATGTGTTAACTAATGGTAAAACAATTCACAGATCATGCCATTGTCTGATACACAAACAGTCTTGTTTCTTTTTCTTTTTCTTTTTTTTTTAATGTAAAAAAAGCAGTAAATATTAGGGCATTTTTAAAAAACATGTGATATCATTATCTGTAAATAAGTGTTACTTAGAGTATTTAATGTTAATAGATGGATAGATTAGAGGGAAATTATAATCAGAATGTAAATCTGATTACACTAAGAGAAGAAAAACATAAAAGAGGAGGATGTGACTGTGGCGTCTATTTCTAGCACCAAGAGCAATCGGTGTTCTCACCATCACTACAACAAGACCATTCCTTGTACATTTCCTGCCCCCCAAGGAGTGAGCAAAGGAGCAGATGCTCCCTAATCTGCAATTCACGACATCTGCATACATTTGTGTCACTGGAGTAATCCCATTTGATCACATAAGTCTTTGATCTGGCAGTTTGCATGTGCAGGTGCCTAAGACATTGTCTTATTGGCCATTTTGTATCAGACCCAACAGGAAGTCCTCCTGGGGTTTCAAGCTTCTTTACTGCATCTATTTATGCAGTCATCTCATTCCAAAACCTACATCATTTATTACTAGCGTTCATACTCAGTAGCATAATAGTCATTTTTAAGAGATTTTTTCTTGATTAAATGTCCCATTTAGGACAATATGTCCCACAGAGAAGATGTATGTTATGTATCTCATTTCCCACAAAAGCTCCTTTAACATAAAGGATAGCTCTGTGTTTACAATTAACATTTTAAAGAGTATTTAGAAATCAAGTTTGAAATACAATTTTAAGCATCACTAGTACATATCAAAGCTGCTTTAAATATAGTAAATGCATATATCATAGTTAATCACTTTTATATTTTTGCCATTTTCAGTAGCATCAACTGCATTTACATTATTGCAGACGCATCGTAGCTTCAACTGACAAAACTTTTCCACTTTCCCAATCAGGAAGCCTGTCCTTATTAGATGTTAATTCTCTGTTCCTCACACCACTCCATGCAAACAAGCATCCCACTTTCTATCTCAACAAATTTGATGATTCTAAGTATCTCAAATAATTGGACTACACAATTTATGGCTTTTGTCTGGTTTATTTCAATTAACATAGTTTACCCAAGGCTTATCCATATTGTAGCATTTATCAGTATTCTATTCCTCTGATACTGCAGAACTGGACATACCAAGGCATATAACAATGACCGCTTCATTTGTTTCTACATTTTTCCTTTTGAATAATGTTGCTGTTAGCATATGCAAATACATATTTGCTTAGATTTTAAAAAATACTGTAGGTATATGCCAAGTAAGGTAATTGCTGAGTTGTATGGTGATCCTGGATGCTAAGCTTTAATTCTCGCTTTGTTATCTTTGAGCTCAATGTTGTCATTAGCTTGTTGGTTAGGCTGAGAGGATCTGTTTCTTTTCAGGACATCCTGAAATCTTCAAAATTGCAAAATTATCTTCATCAACACACTCAAGAGTATAATCCATCTCAGTGGTAGTCCAATAAAAATCAAGTGGATTGTTCTTCTAAGCATTCCTATAAAATGTCTTCATTTATTTATTTGTTTCACATTCACTGTATCTTCTTCCTAATATTGTTCTGTGCAATTTTCTCTGATTATAGACATATTCCTTATTTGCTCTCTACATGAACGTTGCCACTAGCTTCTTGTGTTGACTATATAAAAATGTGACTAAACCAAAACTGATCAAGATTATTTGGGATGATAGTGAAGACACCTCATTTGGGATACTCACATCTCATACCCCCAGTGTCTGGGTTTGAGTGCCAGCTTTATTTCTGAGTTTAGTTCCTTGCATGTGTTTCCTCCAGAAAACTGCAGGTGAAGAAGGTGAGTATTTGGCACCCTGTCATTCCCATAAGAGGTCTGGATGGAGTTTGTAACTTTTGGGTTTGTTGTGGTCCAACTCTGGCAGTTATATGTATTTGGGAAGTAAGACTTTGTTTGGCCTCATTCTCTCTCTCTCTTTCTTACTAATGAATATGAAGTAAGTAATCTCCAATTGAAAAATAAATACAATCAGAAATTTGTTTCCTTTTTTAGAAAAGCCCATCTCAGGTACTTAAAGTCATATACAGATAATTTGTGTAGTATTAACACAGAACACATTTAGAGAGAGATAATAAAAAGTACTTACCATCTTTTGCTTATTGGGAGCATTTCCATAAAAATCTACATGCAAGGTTAATGTAGGCACGTGTTGAGTGTTCAGGGAAACAAAAATAAAAAAAAATGAAGTTATCACTTTCTCCAGGGAAATCAGGAAATGTTTGAAAGAGGAGGAGAAAGTGAAATTATATCTTACAGAATGGCTGTGACGTCACTGCACAGAAAAGGCAGAGATGATTTCAAGAAGACAGTTGAAGAAAGGATGCAATGTGAGTCAAGGTGTGTGATGTACTCAGGTTACAGGACCGATATCCCCTGGGGTGCAGAGAAGTGGCGAAAAAAGTCAACCAGAGAATGAGTGTGATGAAGAACACAGACTTGAAGTTATATAATTGGAGAACAAAAGAGATAATAAGCAAAGATGTCTCATGAACTTAGTAATTTTCTGAAAATAAATAACCCTTTCCTTTCCTCTTTGTTGTGACAAAAAAAAAAAGGGAGGCTGAAGTTGATGGCCTGGTTAATGAGGTTTTCACTCTAAATATTTCACTGCCTAAATCAGGACACTTTTCAAATTGTTTTAAATTAATACCTAGTATGTAAATATTCCAATGCATGCATAGCACAAAATATTTTTCTTGGAATATTATTATTTACTAAATGATACACATGAAATTCTTTTAAAATGCTGTTATATCTGTTTATAAGCCAGCAAATTTGTTTTCATTGTCCCTCTTTTATTCATTCCATGGTAAAGTCTAAATAACATAGACAAACGTCGGGTACTGCATTGATTTCCTTTCTCAACTTTCTTTGTGATTGGGTCAGTCTTTCAGTGTGCTGATCCAGGAAAGCACATGGGTCAGAAGAAGCTGGTTATTCTGCAGAAACACTACTATGCCTTCTGCTTATCATTCACATAGCAGGTTGTCAACAATGTTTCACTCACTGAGTGAGGTACAGTTCCTGCTATCCACTGAAGCACATTTTAAATTTTTATCCTTGCTAGAGTCCTGTAAATAGGGAACGGTGTCTAAGGGATACTTAGTATTTTTCTGCATAAAAACTATAACTACAGAGCTACAGACTCATTACACATGACCAATTTACATATATTCAAATAGATTATACAGCTTGTCAGAAAAATTGACATAAAATTAATACTGATTAAATGTAATCTATTTTGGTTGAAGTCTTAATGCTTTTCACTTTGGTTCATTAACATTGTGATGATTCAGTGAGATGACTATTTACATACCAACCTGGGGGACAATAACCAGAGGGGAGTGGATCTACAGGTGACAGGCTGAGCAGTCTTACAGGAAAAGAGCTGGGCCAGACCACTCACAGAGCAATTATACGTGGCAGTCACAGTCTCAGTACCTGGATTTGAAATCTAATCCCAAGTAGATCATAAGAAATTCATGCAAAAACAAAATGCTAAACTGTGTTAAGATAAATATATGTGTTTGTTACGGTTGTATAATAAGTCATTCCCAAAACAAGATGTGAAAAAGGCAAAATCTAATAAAAACACTTATGAATTTTAGCTAAATATATATGACTGCATATCATGCATGTAAAACTATTATATTTATACAGTAACATGAAGCTACTTCCTTTATTAAAAGAAGGAAAAAGGTAAAATACAGCTTGTGAAAAATAGCTTAGATATATATTGCAAACAATACTAAGATTCTAGAATATATTAAGCACTACTGTAAGTTAATAAGAAAAAATAAATGACTCTATATGAAAAAGGTGAAAGATTAAAGCAATTTGCAGTGGAAGATATCTCAGTGTTCAACTCAAAAGCTGATCACTGACTTCATAATCAGAAAATACAGCATACAACATTTAGAGACATGTTGCTAAATGTTGATAATGACAGTTCATATGATGGTTTTCATAAATAGTGCTCCAAACTATAAATATTACAAACACTATGCAGAATAATTAAACAATCCCCCCCCCAAAAAAGGAAAGGCTTATATTCCACATAACCAAGCAATATCCCCCTTAGAAACACATCTGAAAAAATATTGGACACATGCCTAATGAGGCATCTACAAAGATGAAAAATAATTGCTGATACTTTTGGTTGTATTTGGCATTTGAAAAATTCCATTAACAAGTGAGAGAAGCATATAGTATGTTTCTAAAAAAGCAAGACTATGCAGCAATGAAAATCAATAGTTTATCTGTCTGCAGCAACTTGAATACATTATGAAAAATAATAATCCCAAGACTGCCACAATGTTATAATTTTCATAAGAATATTAGTTATTCAATACTAGACTACATCTGATCTTAGGTTGCACATATGGATATTAAAAAAAACTAGTAGAAATGCATGGTAATAATAATAGCAAATTTGGAATGTATCTCATAGAACATAATGCAGTATGGAAAGTAACATTTTGTGATTTTAATATTCTATTTAATAGTCTACTTCTTTTGTTGCAGAGTAGTTCAAAGGTATCTGTTTCTTGTTTTCCTTCCTTTTTACAGGCAAATATGTCATAATTATAAAAAGTCAGAGCTTTAATGGTAATCTTCACATGTAAAAAATGAAACTTGGTTTTGTGCAAACATGATTTTTGATGCAATAAACTCCAGTTTCAGTAAGAATGACTCATGTGATCTAAAAATCTGTCATTAAACCTCAACCAGGGAAAACCTAAGATTGTTCTAATAGCTCTATTCCCAACACCAGAATAATCTGCCTGTTGTACTGGCTGAATCAGAGAGCAACTGTTTTTGCATGCTCGGTGTGCCTAATTATCTGTGGAATCCATTCACATCTGGATTTCATGTTACCAGTCCCACATACTTTAATGTAGCACCTATGACATAAGTTCCAGATTCTACTTCTGTTTGTTTATATGTGTTTTGGCTTTTTGTTTTTGTTGTTGTTGTTGATTTTGAGTCATCTTTGGTTCCATGAACAAATGAGAGAAATATACTGCCCCTGCTGTTGTCTATTTATGTTTCTATAGCAAAGTGCTACAATCATGGTGGATTGTAAGCAAGCAAAAATATATTTTTCATAATCTGAAAGATGAAATGTTCAAGAACATCATACTAGCAGATGGAGTACCTGTCATTGCTTCTTTAGAAGACAGCTATCTTATTGTCCTCACAGGCCAGAAGGTGGAAGGAGCTCTTCTCAGATCTCTTCAAGGAGGACTCTGATTCTGTTCATGAGGGGTCTGCCTATCATGAACTGAACACTTTTCAACTTTTCTGTCTTCTGAGTCCATTGTCTTAAATATCAGAATTTGAAACTACAGATTTTGTTGAAATACAGACATGTAGATCAGAACATTGTGTCACAGCAGAGTTGATCCAATAAATATTATAGAATCTTGGGGGGCATTATTAAGAAGTGTTGGGCCCAGCAGCGTGGCCTAGCGGCTAAAAGTCCTCGCCTTGAACGCACCCCGGATCCCATATGGGCGCCGGTTCTAATCCCGGCAGCTTCATTTCCATCCAGCTCCCTGCTTGTGGCCTGGGAAAGCAGTCGAGGACAGCCCAGGGCTTTGGGACCCTGCACCCGCGTGGGAGGCCCGGAGGAGGTTCCTGGGTCCTGGCTTCGGATCGGCATAGCATCGGCCATTGCACTCACTTGGGGAGTGAATCATTAGACGAAGGATCTTCCTCTCTGTCTCTCCTCTTCTCTGTATATCTGATTTTCCAATAAATAAATAAATCTTAAAAAAAAAGAAGTGTTGTAAGAGGCATATATTTAAATTGATGCTTAGCATTAAGGTCTTCAACAAATAGGGGACACCAATTTTGTGTTTTCACAGCTCACTAAATGAATGAGGACTTGAAACCATCAGGGACAGAGGTTATAATATAAACAGAAACCTAAAGGAATCAGGAAATGCATTGTTACATGGTGGGCAAAGCCAATGTTGGAAATTTTGGAATCGCATATGGGCAGTAGTTGATATCAAAGCAGCTCCATTTCAGATTTGTCTTCCTGCTAATGGCCTGGGAAAAGCAGCAGAAGCTGACCAAAGTGCTTGTTTCTCTACTACCCAAGCAGGAGACCCTGATGAAACTTCTGATCTCTGGATTCAACTTTGCTTCACCTCGGCACTTGTGGATATTTAGAAGTGAACCAAAGGATAAAAAGCTCATTCTGAGCTTCAGATAAATAAATAAACCTTTCAATAGCATGAAATAATTAAATATCCTGTATATATGAAAAAATGCAAGTATATTTTTACTTTGATATGACTGAAGTCTGAAGAGAGCGATTTGGTGGTCAGAGCACTTTGATAACATGGTATGGAATTCAGACCACATCAGTTCTAACTTTTGAAGAAATAAACTACATGATTTCAAGTGGCTAAAAGGAGGTAAGGTAACAGCTTCTAGATTCTAATTTCAGAAAGAAGTCCTAGGGACTGTCTGTGGTTTGTGGGGTTTGAGTTTGAAGTTACGAAAAACAAAATCATAACTGTATACATTTCTCATTTCTTGAACATAGAATGTGCAGCTTAGCACATGTGGAAGTGGAATGTGGTAGTATACTATTTCTGGAAAAACACTTAGATATTAAATTTTGTAAGGATGTTTATGTCTTTGATTGGTTTTCACTTGTGTATTTATCTTTAAAATATTACTGGTCCAGCTGTAGGTGGAGAAGTGAGGTGAAGCTCTTGAAATACACACATTGCAAGGCCGACATTGTGATGAAGTGAGTTAAAGGAGCACCTGCAATGTTAACACCCAATATGGGTACCAGATGTAATCCTGGCTGCTGTACTTCCAATCTAGCACCTACTCATTTGACTGAGACATTAGCTCGGCCCAAGTGTTTGGAATCCTGTTGTCCACATGGAAAACCAAGATAAGGTTTCAGGTACTGGCTTCAGCCTAGCCCAGGGAACCAGCTGTTGTAACCATTTGGTGAGTGAACCAGCAGGTAATACTTCTCCATCTCTCTCTCGCCATCTGGCATTTAGGAGTAACTATGGTACAATCTTTGGATTTTGTTATTGAAACTCTAGAAATAGAGGCCGACATCTGGCAGCCTGTGTGTAATAAGATGATTGCAAAATCTAAGCGTAGTAAGTACAATGATACTATTGACAGATAATGTACATAAAAGGATATAGCATAGTGAAGGCTGAAAATAATGTTGGTGTGAACCTTTTAGGCTCCAAATAAGCCAAACATTAGCAGACTTTATAACTGATCTGGAATTCCAGAGAGGAGCAACTTCTGTGAGAGTTAGTATAAGTAAGGAATTTTGTGGCAAAGGAGGAATAAATGCACAGGTCTAGTTATGGAAAGACGGAAATCTCCCAGATCACAGAGGCATGTGTGCATAAGTATAAAGATTAAGTGGAAAATTTCCACATGGAAATGGAAGGGGAATGGCCTCTGGCAAAGGAAAAACTCAATTCTAAATCTAGACTTACCTCCACTTTACTGAATGGTTATGCTCCTTTTGTTTAACTTCTTTGAATATACTTTTTAAAAAACGTTTCTTTTTGCTTAGCCTCTCTTCAAATGCTAAATAAATCTAACAAAGTTTTCTTTTAAAAATAATATGCAAACTAATTGAAACATTTTAATTTTTTTTGCTAGCAATGTTATATCTATAGTTTCTGCTAAAAGGCTTGGCTATGACCAGCCATCTTCTGGGATATTTACTTCCTATAACTTTGGGAGAATTGGCTCCTCCATATAACACTAAGCTGTTACAGGTGCAAGAGTGAACAAATCCATAATACTACTCCCTTCATCAGCAAATTGTACAAATATGTGATTAGAACATACTTCAGCTTTCTAAATTGCATGTAGTATCATTTCTGGACTCCAAATTTCAGAAATAGCATAATCAGTTCAGTTTCCTGGGTGACAAGAAGTAGCTCATTTTGTATCGGATTGGTGAAACTTCACCTTAAGTTACATTTCGAATGGTGCATTGCACCTGCTCATTCATCAAGCTGCCAAGGCTTGGCTTTGCTGCCTTGCTTTTTTCATTTAAAATTCGAATCCTTGCAATGCCTTGGGTTGTTCAGTCTCATAATGAAAGTAATGTATGAAATTTTATGTAAATAACAATAAGCCTAATGTATCCCCCATATATATATCCCAAGACTTGACATTGTATGCCTATAAGATTTAGATGTATGTATATAAGATTTATTAGCTTATATTTAAATATCTGAAGATCTCATATTATATATAAGATTTATATATATGTATATATGTATATACACACATATAAGATTGCCTAGCCAACAGTAGCTTTTAAATGACACACAGAAGTGTACCGTGCCCCTTTCATGTCCTGTCAATGTTATTTTGTGTTTGAATGAGTCTATTATGCCATAAAATAAAGGACAATTACACAGAATCATAAAATTCTCTGTTGGGAAATATCAGGATATTTGTTCTTTATTTTGTTTAGGACAGGCTAAGAGAAAGATGGTTTTAACCTGAGTGACTCCCAAGGCGGTGGTTGTCTCTGCCCTCCTCCTGTGCACAGCATGGTGCTATATCACTGAAAATCACTAAGCATCATAGCATACCCCATAGAATACAGTGACACTGGTTCAAGGACAGGGGAAGCCAGTAAAGGGGTAGGGAGATAGGAAGCCAGTAGGAAAAATACAGCAAACATGTGATTACCAGCTGTTTTCTAGAGCAACTTTCCATCAGGGATTTGCAGCTGTGCCATTGTACTTCAATTCTGCAGATCCTACAGAGCTAAATTGGAAGACGCATGAAGTAAGAAGATAGGAGCAGAAAGATTAAAGAAAGCCCCAAATCCATGGCAGTGATGCGAGGAGGTGATGCCCCCCCTTCCTTTCACAGTCATCATCTGTATCACCCTCTTCCCAGGGGAGGAGAAAAGACTCCTAAAAAAAAAAAAAAAAGCTTTCCTATCAAGTGAATCTGGTCTGGCTGCTGGGCTATTGTTTGTTGAGAGAAGTAAAGGGATTAATAGAAAATTCACCAATTCTGCCTGTCACCTTTAATAAAATCAATATGCATTATAACTTACGTGCTCTTTCAAAAGAGCTACCCTGGTCTCCTCTTGACACAGAAAAGAAGCAGATGGTGGAGTGCCAAACTGATTTGTACAAAATGACATGTTCTAGAAACATTTAAATTCAGGCTTGAAAACCCAGTTACAAAGCTTTCAGTTGGCCTCTGAATAAACGAGTTAGATAAAGAGGGTGCATGGAAAGTGTGTGTGAGATTTGGGGAGTGCAAGGTGTGTGCGTGTGGGGGAGGGAGGGCAGAAAACGATATTCAAGTGGCTCACATCCCCATGCGAGCCATTCTTTAGAATCCCCTATGTGCCTTCCTCCATGTGCTCAGCAGGGGTTGGCAATCAACTACCACATTAAACAGTCCGTCTCCACTGCTTGACACAGGCACAGGCCAGCTCTTAACAGCCTCAGTAACACGCAGCCTGCCGGAAATCATTTACAAAGGGCAGATGACACGGAGGAGTGTACAAGGTCATCACTCCCAGGCAGGGGCATGAAAGGGTGGGAGGTACTGAGGTCAGGGTTAAACTGACACTGGGAAAGGAGGCTTCCTGCTCTGCCCTCTCCTTCATTCATCTATAGGAGTCTCCAGTGAGTTCCTGCACCTGGAAGCCAGCCCCTGCTTGTCACAGAGAGGCTGGGACAGAATTTCAAAGCCCCATCTTAAGCCATGCGCTTGAAAGAACCTAAGCCTAAAAAGCACAACCCAGGGCCAGCATTAGTCCACACAGCTTGCTTCCTTTCTCCTTTGTCGGCTGTGTCCGTATTCCCCAGTTTTCCCCTTCTTGCCTTTTCTAGGATGCTTGGGCTGCAACCAACAGACGCTGGGCAAGGGAAACTGCTCCATCCCTACGCTGGAGTGGAAGTCTTAGCTTTCTTTCCCTCCCACCCACCTGTCTGCCTGCAACACAGCAGCCGCACATAACATAACATAGGATCTTTGAGGCCTGAGCGTATGCGACCTGCTCTGGTTCCTTGCGAAAATCAGATCGCGAGGCTGCTGTGTTGGAGTGGTTTCCGCAGTGTCCCAGCCCCGGGCGAAGCCGCAGTCAACGCTGCACCGGCCTCGGGTTGCTGCGCTGAGCATCCTGCATCTCAGGCCCGCTGTGCTCTGGCTGTACTCCCCATTGTGTCCTCAGCTCTGCAGAGCTAAGCAGCGCGCAGCTGCTCGCGAGCCAACCTCCTAGTTCCAAGTGCATGAAAGAGGGAGACCCGGGGAGGCAAGGGGAAGGAGCGAGATGGGGTTCTCAGAAGGGCACAGCGCCTCATCAATAATGCAAGGGTGCCTGGAGCTGCCTGCAATACGTTTTTCAGCTAAACGCCACCAACTGGAGCGCTTGCTGGCAGGTCCCACGCGTGTGGTTTTTGTGTGTGAGATACGAGACGCACCTTGTTCATTCATCTATCTTCTCCCTCCCTCGCCCGTTCCATGAAGTCTCTGGTTTAGCACTAAACCTCATCTTTACAGCTGTGCGTTTCAGAGGAAAAGACTGCAGGTAGGAAATGCAAGTATCTAAAAAATTCCAGTCGCCTGCGTATCACCAAGGGTTCCCTGAATTCATCTGGTCATGCTTATTTTTCCAGCGCCTTCTGTTACAAATTTTTGAGGAAGCAATCAAAGTTTGGAATCTCCTCCGAGCTAGCGGGTCTTTTGCCTCAACCCACAACGAAAAACCTTGGGTTCAGAGACCGAGATTATGCGCAAAGTTGCCCAACCCCAAGCAAGCTTTCCACTGATGTTCGCAGCATCCCAAGAGACAGTTTCTCAAGAGGTTCCCCCAAGAAACCTGAGTGCAATACACAATTTCCTTCAGCAAGGATTAACTAAACCAATCACACACACACACATACACACGAAAAAAAATCCTGAAACTTCTTTGTTAAGCAGGCACAGTCCACCTGGAACCAACACCAGAAACAACTTTACAAGGAAATAAACAAACATCACATCCCTGCAGGGAAACTTGTTGAATCCCGCCTGAGCATACCATTGCAATTTCAGATGAAGCCTCAAGGATTTTGATTCCCCATTGCACTCCCCTAAGATTTTCTGGATAAACTGCTGAGTCCTTTCTGCACACATTCTTTAATCCAAAAAGCACCCGTGAAAAACGCCGCGTGTACCCATTTCCAATTGAAAGGTGGCTGTCATTCCCTTTGCAATGAGACTTACCCTCCGAAGCGACTGTCTTCAGAAATCTAGCGGCTCGGCTCGCTGCTGCAGGCGCAGCCCTCTAACTTTCATGTGTTCAACCTTCCCGAGTTTAAAGCCATCAAAAGCTGCCCGAGCCCGTAGAAATCTGAGAGAAGCAAACAATGAGACAGGAAAGTCGGTTTTCTTCTCGGGATCAACACCCTGGAAAATTCAATCCTTCTTCAGCAGAGAATTCTTTCAAACCCGTTATCTGTATTACTATTAATGCGCAGAGCAGACGGCATTGCATACAAATAGGGCCAAGTGTGCACTTCCATTGGTGGCTGTGGAGGCCTCTGGGTCCTACTGCACCGGCTCCTAAGTATACAGCAACACTACACACGCAGCTTTGGAGACGCAGAGGGAAAAAATGGATTTAATTGATTCGTTTCCTCTGGTATTGTAATGCCTGCTGCGATGTTTAACCCAGAAAAGAAAACCCTCACAATTCAAACTGCTGTCATGTGATCTATTATTTCCTATCTGTTTTAATTGTCAGTGTGGGGTGGCTTTGATCATTCAAACGGTTTTAAAAAGAGCATTCTCTGAGGAAAATTCACACATACTTTTGGCTAGAAAATACTTATTCTCTGTTATGCATTATTCTCATAGAAATCGTGGAAATATACCGTCAAAAACTGTGGCATGTCAGCGGATGCATTAGTACACAATTGTGTTCCTGATTATGCATGGTTACTCCAAATGCCATAACTTATATTCATAAAATGCTATGAGCTAAAAATGAAAATATTTATTGTATAACCAGGGACTTATTAATCAGGTATCCTGAAAAAAATGGCCTTCATGACAATGGCATGGGCATAATTTTTGTCCTCTTAAGTAGGAGATGCAGAAATTAATCACTTGTGAATATTGACAGTAAAAAATAAAGAAACATAAAAATATCAATAGTGTCACAATATGTCAAGCTTTTAGTATTGAGTGCCAAAATTACCTTCTTAGGATTTCCTTCTTTCCAAGGTCGTTAGGCATGCAAATTGGCATAGCAAGGAATGTAAAGCGAGACTGACCTGTGGAGACTGGCAATTTGAAAGGTTTTTGAGATTGGGTAAAAAAAAAAAAAGACTTGAGTACATCATCAGTGAAGGTTGCTATTTAAGAACTAGGATATCAACAGCTGAATGTTAATTGGCTTAATAGAACCTTTATTCTGGGTCTTGCAATCCCTTATTTGTGAAGGGAAAGAAAAAGCCTCATCATTACTAAGACTACACCCACTTCCCATGAAATGCCATTGCAGATGCTACGATTTTCCAAATAATCTCAAATACAATGGCAAAATTATTATATGTGTAATCTAGGACTGGCTGTTATTGGGAATTGATATGCTTAGCAAGGTCTGCGAGTACCTATCCATGAATTCACAATGTAGGTGTGAATGAAATCAATGGAAACATAAAATGCAAAAATGCTACCGAATCAAGACCTGAGTCCAAATGCATGCATAGTATTTGAATTTCTGTAGTGCCTGCTACAATCCTTCTTCATTTCCATAACCCCTTTCCTCCCACCTCCTTCCCTTCCCCCCTCAGTAACCCTTGACAACAGAAGTGTTACTTCTAGTCCACGTTCCCTTTTCTGCCTTCCAATCCTAACTTACAGATTGCAGCCTTCTAGGAAACAGAATTAACTCTTGCACAACAGAGAGGTTAAACAACAACAATAACAACAAAATGTTCCCTTCAGGCATGAGAATATACACTAGTCTTGGTTGTTTTTTCCAAGTTTCAGTCAACCTGTATTTTTAAAAATATCTATGAGGACAAACCACAGTGAAAAGAATGATCTCTGCCATTACTTTAGAAATAATTAACTGCATTTACATTCTACAGTGTTGTCTCTGAAACAACTATTTGAACGATTTTTACCCAGGGTTATTACAATCATTCTCTTCCAGGTGAAGAATTTTTCAAATCACAATAGAGTCAACCAAAAAAAAAAAAAAACCTAAGATATAATCACACTTTGTAGACTAGTCTGCGGGTTCATTATGTGTAAAAGAAAAGAAGATATTACAAGGTATAATAAGGAAAGTATAATGGCAATGCAAAATTGAATGCAAATGATTGGCATTCAATTCTTTTGTGAAACGAATGTTATTCTTTCAACTTTCTATTACGAGGTATCCAAAAATGAGTTACTTGCAGCTAGCTGTAGGCAAGTTAAAATTCCTGCTTTTAGCCCTGAGAAAAATGTGTTTATTCAGGTAGACATATTTTACACTGAATGTGTTTTACCTATGACCATAACTAAAAAGGGGGGTTGAGTAGTGAAGACGCATGATAGCAGACACAAGAAAATAAACCAAATATGGCCTGATAATATCTTTATTGTATTTTTTCCTAATCATTTCTGACTTTCCACATGAAAGCTTAAATCAACCATGCTGTAAGAAAAATGGAATTACAGAAAAAAAGAAACATGTTCCAAAATCAATTAAAAAATGTCCTTGCGTTCATTCAAATGATTTTCATTTCAGGCATGTAAAATACACGTAATCCCATATAAATGTTGCAAATATGGTAACCATACCGAATACTAAGGCAAAACCATATGTTTAACCCATCATATGTAAGCTCCCTTAGTTTCCATGTTTTCTAGACCTCTAGACTACCCTTGGACTTGTCTTTACTATCTGATGCGCTGTTGAACCTCTCATTTTGTTCCCGCAGTTTTTCAAGGACAATATATTCTATGTCAGAAACTGATTTCCATTATGTCCTTGGCTCATGATGACAATGTCTTATTGTGGCTAATGTGAACATCTATAAAAGTTGGAAAGCAAAGCATACCTGGCACATTCCTTCAGGCCATTAGTACAATCAGCTTGCTTTCTAAATTGAGATAGGTTAACCTGTAAAAGCATATCATATGCAAAATGTAATAAATTCTAAATTGCATCGTATCACCATTTGTGCCATTTTGAAAATCCTGTGTATCTTTAATAATTTTGCAGCATGTGCAAGCTAAAAATTTCTAAAGCTATAGATATGAACCAATTCATCGGCCTTAAACACAATAATCACTTTTTTTGACTTCTGAGTGATTGAGTGGAAGATTATAAGACATATCCACATTATACTTTGAAAGATGGAATTTAAAATTACTACTAAATGAGGATTTTATTAATAAGTGTAAATTGGATAAAAGCGATATTTACAGTATTTCATACTAACAAGGGTAGCATTAAATATTAAGTAAACGCATGAAAATTCTTCTGAAACTTGAAAAATTGGGAAAGTTAACTTCAAACATATAACTTAAGTCTAATTTGCATAATTTGTTAAGCAAAATACAACTCAATTCTTAAAACATCTAGATGAGACAATAATTTCGAGGAGAAATCTGGAATTTAGAAGTGAATTCAATTTGACACTAAACGGAAGAAATGAGAATTTTGTGATATCACAATTTGAGTAAGAATATCATGAACGGAATGCTTACAATATTCAAAATTCTAATATAAATTGGCAGGGGAAGAATCATGGTGAGGGTATTTGACACTGTATCAAATAGGATTATAAAACAGACAAGATAAAACTTGACAATAAAAGTATAGAAGTGAAATTCTCTGGCAAAAGAATAAAGAAGAAAAAGTAGAGCCATTTAGATATGGGACAGGCATCTGTTAGTGGCCTTTGGGATTAGGGAAAGTGTGACTAGACAATTTTAAATTCAAACTCGTTTTTGAAAACTCTGATGATTATCTGAAGAAATCTACAAATAAAATCACTAATTTCATTAAAGCAGAGAACAAGATATAAGCCTTTAGAAAGCACTTACGAAATGTTGGTAAATTTTGCAGTAACACAATAAAATGATGGATGGGATATATATATCAATAATACTATATCACCAAGATCTCTACTTTTCTGGGACCTAAAATTGTCAATTTTCTACATTTGTTTAATCAATGATAATGGTATGATACCTGCTTTATTTTTAAAACATACATGCATTTTTGTTATATATGTGGCATTATGCTACTCTGTTACATACAAATTCTAATGTTTTAAAATTCTGATAATTTAGTTTCTCTTAAGTCTCTCTTAGAGATTTGTTTATGAAGCTGAACAAAGCAATAATTATTTTAAACTATGTCTTGATTCATATACCACAGTTCTCAGCTAAATTCAGACATTTTGTAATGTTTGCTGGTCCTATTCTAACCTTCACCTATAGAATAGATTAAAGCTAGCAACCATTTGCTCGATTAGTGAATATTATATTTAACATTATAAAACACTGTATTGGACCTATGGAATGAGATAAAGCCACAACATAAATTAAGTGCACATATTTCAAAACAAACTTAAATGACTAAAATGAAGACTCCGAGAAGGGGAATATTGTAAAATGTAAATTTTAATATTAAATGGTAGTAAACATGGTTCATGTTTCTTATATTTATTTTAATGCTAACTACCAGTTTTTATCTGGGAGGCTTATCACCACTCTTTCTGTGTGTAATGTGCTCCCTTTTTCACTGCTCTTATAATCATTTCCCTCCCCAGGCCTCTCAGAAACAAAAACACTGAAAATATTTGAAGTCAATGTGCTCTGTGTTTAGAGGCTGAGAATAAAATGTTTGTAGTTTCAATCTGAAAAGCTGGATGATGCTTCAGCCTAGCAAATGCATTTTCTTGCCTGCATTTTCATAGACATTTGATTATTCTAGAAGTATGTGAATAACTTGGTAGGTAATAAAAGTTAAATAATCACTAGTAATAGTGGGCATTTGGTAAAGCTGCTAAGAGCATTGGGGAAAGTCTCATTTCAGACCAAAATTCCCAAGTTGGAACTCAACTCCACTTCCAATTCTGGCTTCCTGCTAATTCACACAGGCAAGTAGGTGCTGATGGCTCAAGTGTTTGGATTGATGTCACCAATCTGGGAGACCCAGATTAAATCCCTGGCTCCAGGTTTTAGCATTGGCCAAGCCCAGTTGTTTCAGGCATTGGGGAGAGGGTGGGTGAATGTGAACCAGAACTGAAGTAAGAATAGTAACAGTTCAGGCTGAAGGAAACATTCTGAAATTCTAATAGTTATAAATGAGGCTTGGAGTATCAAAGGAAATAATTTGTCCCCTACTTCTTTAAACTATATAAAGAATTACTTAAAAATGCCAACTATTTAGATCCCATATTTACTTCACTTTATCAGTTGAGTTACAGTCTTGTCAAAAATGTTAAAGCATATTGAATTTATTTATGTATTTGTTTGAAAGGCAAAATGGCAGAGAAAGAAAAATAATGAAAGAGAAAACTATTCTACCCAGTGTGTCACATTCAGGATATTGGCAATGGCTATGACTCGGCCAGGCCAAATTTGGAATTCATCTGGGTCTTCCACACTGGGAGAGAGAGACCCATGTATTTTAGCCATCAACTGCTGATTCTAGCATGTGCATTAGCAAGAAACTAGGACTTGAGCCCAAGACTCTGCAGTATTCCCAAACTGGAAGAGGAAACTGTTTAGATTGTAAATTTAAGCAACTGTCAATTTAACTACCTGAGACTCTGCTACGAAGGTGTGCTAATGTCTTGGGATATTAACTAAATGTGAAACTGAATGTAGACTTAAAACTTTGAGGAAAGTGTATTAGCCAAGGATAGCTGACATGTAACTCTAAAAGGTTATTTGAAAATTAAATTCAGAAATTAATATGAAACCACCTAAGGCGTTAAGCCAACCACAATACAAGCAAAAGTTGCAATGTGAGAGCTAATAAACCTATGCCAAATTTCAATGACAGAATTTAACCATTTAAGCAATTGAAAATCACAATTCAGAGTGATTAAATGCAGTAACAAGCATGATCTCTGTATTGTGAATATAGGTGACTTTTGGTGCTTCCTTTATGCCTGTTGTGTCACAAGGCACATATCTTCAGTTTTTTTAAGACATATTTATATATTTGAAAGATAGAGTTACTGAGAAAAAGAGAAATAGAGATACAAAGGTCTTTTCTCCTCTGCTTCACTCTCCAAATAGCTACAATGGCCTTGGCTATGCCAAGCTGAAGCCAGGAGCCTGGAGCTTTTGGTAGGTCTCCTATGAGTGCAGGGAACCAAACAATTGGGTCACCTTCTGCCACATTCCCAGGCACATAAGTAAGGCCTGAGTTCAGAAGTGGAGTAGCTGAGACTTGAACCGGTGTCCTTATGGGATCCTGGCATTGCAGCCAGTTGTTTTACCTACTACACCACAGCACAGGCCCCTTACTATTGTTTTCCAACAAATTAAAGCTAGCATCAACACTGAATCAAGCAATCAAACCTATTTTATGTTCTGTCATTTATTGAACCTGTACTTTGGAATGATTGAAGGCTTTCTGAACACCAGAATTCTGCTGCCTTATATGATAACAATCAGTATTACTTATTAAGTGAGAACAAAGTGGTGTGACAACATATTGTAAACTCTACAATGCAAAAAAAAAATTCATAGCAATTAGAAAAGCATTGTTAGATATCCTTTCAGGGCACAGTATAAGGCATAAGCCTATTTATTTCTTTTACAAGGTTGGGCAATTTTTGTGAGGATGTCTCAGAATCAGTTTATCTTGATTTCAGCTAAGTACTTGACAAGAGTTTTCTTCATCACTTCATTGTGTGATCACAGATCAGAAAGGAAGGCAAATTTAAAGTGGATTTGTATTTAATTAAGTAAGTGGATTTCCTATGTTGATTCATCAATGTCAGCTTCTCAAATTCCCTGTACAAGTCTGTGTGCTAGATCTTAAGGAGTCCCATATATTTATAAATCAAAGAATTTTCATAAAATATGCACCTGAGACTCTGCTAAGAATGTGAGCTAACATTTTGGGATGCTAACTGTATGTGAAAATAAATAGAGAATTAAAACTTTGAGGAAAGTACATTAACCAAGAACAGCTGACATGTAACCCTAAAAGAATATGTGAAAATTAAATTCAGAAATCAATATGAGACTACCTAAGGCGTTAAACCAACCATAATTCAAGGAGAATTTGTGATGTGAGAGCTAATAAACCTACACTAAATTTCAATGACAGAAGTTCTGCATTACACTAAAGATAAGCAATACTAATAGACTTTTTTGCTCTTAGGATTCACAAAATGTCAAATTTTGGTTCTTTTCTGAAAGAAAGGAGGGAAGGAAGGGGGGGGGGAGAGCAATCAAAGTGGCAGAAGGCAATATGTTTTAGACTAGCGTAAGAAAATAATCCAAAAAACAAAGATATTGAACCCAGAGAAAAAGTCTCAGAAGACTTGATACTTTAAATACTTTTAGAGCTATCTTATAAATGGAGTATTAAAACACACAAAAATAGGATCCTGGTATATTTTCAGACTAAAATTTGGTAATCTTTATCTCCCTACATACTAAAAACTATGGCTAGTGGCCATTGATATAATATATGGGTATATATGTATAAATAAAATGAAAATTTGTATAATAAAAGCCCCATTATGATGAATACTCCTCAAATCCTGGCAAAGAGTACAACATCCAATTTATATTTGAACTACCCAAACTTGGTTAAATTAAGCTTAGTAGTAGTTATTTACCAAAGTGTACTTCTAATTTCAGGCATACATATAATTTTGCAAAAAAAAAAGCAAAACTTAGAAGGAGAAATAAAGAAGGCAAGGAAGATAAAGTGTACAAATCATGTAAGCTGCATTATTAAGAGTCTCATTTAGCCAAACATGAAAATAAGCTAAAAATACTCTTTGACCAAAGCAATAATGGTGGCGATAGCATGAATTATAGTGAAACCCTGAAAATTCTTGGCACAAAATGACAATTCTGAGAAAATTTATGCTTATAAAAATACAAAGTTTAGGACCTGACACATTAGCCCATCAGCTGAAGCCTCACCTTGAAAGCTCCAGGATCCCATACAGGAGCCTGTTCTGATCTCCATCATCCCGTTTCCCATCCAGCTCCCTGCTTGTGGCCTGGGAAAGCAGTTGAGGACGGCCCAAAGCTTTGGGACCCTGCATTTGTTTGGAAGACCCACAAGAGGCTCTTGGCTTCAAATCAACATGGTCTGGCTATTGTAGCCACTTGGGGAGTGAATCAAAGGACAGTTGGAAAATTTTCCTCTCTGTATATCTGACTTTCCAATAAAAATTTAAAAAGTAAATATGTAAAAAGTGTAAAGTTCAATAGGCAGGATATGAAAGGGAAGAATTTTGTACTGAATAATATTTTAACATGATAATTAACTTCAGTTTTTGGAAAATATATATATATATATCATGCATTTTATACCAAACACATGTGCACACATATGTATTCACTATGGGACATGCTTACTACATTTAGATTTGTCTGTTTGTGTTACAAGATGCTATATTTCTAAATTAAAATAACTATGGCTGAGTATTATTTTTGTTCATGGAAGGGAAACATCAACAGCTCAAGTATCCAAGAAAATTGGAAATGATTTGTGGGTAATAAAGGATATTAATATTTAACAAACAGTTTGGTGATTCTTCTTTTAAGACAGTGACACATTCATCTCTCTGTGAATAGTTAAGGTAAATGGAATTTTTTGCAGAAATTTTAAAAACTGGCACAAGGCTGTCATATTATTTTCCTCTTAGTAAATGAGGGCCTGTGTTCCAAATAGAGGCTGGTTGGACCTTTGGGTTCCATTAAAGGTGACCTTACAATGGCCATTTCAGATGATGTGGAAGTAAACCTTCAATACAGTATGCATGTCAACTTATCTGCCACTTCCAACAATCTCCTACTTCCACTATTATTACTATTATTGCTATGATTAGGATGCTTGAATATGATAAGGATAATTAACATAAGATTCACCTATTAGGAAATTTCTTTGCATTAAGCCAAGTGTTGTTACCCATAGGCACTGTGTTAAACAACTGGTCTGTAGGACTTACTCAATTTGCAGGATTTTACATTTTAATTTTGACCAATGTTCTCCGTGTTCTCTTTCCCATTCCATGACACAAGCCAATCTATGCTCTGTATCTATGTCTTCAATTGTTTTGGATTTCTCATTGATGTGGTATCATTTAAGACTTCTTCATTCTGTTTGGCTTATTTCACAAGCATGAATTTCCTTCTTTTGTGTATTACCACACAATGAAGGTTACGCTCTGAAAGTTACAATCTTTTTGGAAGCTAAACAGTTGTGCTTTGTTTATGTTTTTATGTGAAATTAAATTCCCTTAACTTCAGTAAGTACTCCTGGAAATTGTTGGCATGTGTTGTTCCTATGACTACAAATGCATATCCTTGAAGAAAATACTCTCAGAGCAAGAACAGTGTTAATGTCTCACTCAAGTCCTTTTAAAATTAGATACATGAAAGTTATTCAACAGAGTCACAGTTGAAACGATAGTTTTTAAAATAAGAACATTATTTCCAGGCAAATTAGGGGCCAAAATAATTGTGCTACCTGTCTGAGCTTTCACAGCCTTTTTATTCTTCCCGTACAGAGTTCTAAGATAGAAGAAAGAGAAAAAAAATCTATTGATTATATAACGATGATAATCAGAAAGCCATAATGTTTTGTCTTTAAAAACAAGAATAAATACACTGTTAGATATCTACTAAACAAATTCAAAGAAGCAAATAAAAAAATAACATTGCTGAAACTAAATACAATCAAATTCTTCTCAAATTAGCAATTTATATTGCAACCACATTCAACAAGATAAAATTATTCAAATTAATGTCCCATTAAAAATTCAGATTGTTGAAAACAAGAAATTGTACACACAATTGTATAAGAAAATGTAACTCGACAAAGGCACAGAAAGATAACAAACGTATCTTGAAGTACTTACAATATAATAGAATCATGTAGTAGAAGTAGATATATGTGGTCCATGAACAATGTCTTGGCTTGGTTACAAAATCCAAAGGACCATGTTTACTAGACAAGTGATTCATATCATCTATGTATCTATGTATCTAGCTAATAGACACATACGTGATTGTATACTGATAATTGAGCATAACTAAGGACAAGTATGGTCTTGTAATGCGTATTAGGTAATGCTGTTATCTCTGATACTAGTACCAACTTGGGCACCTTTTTTTTTAAAGATATATTTTTATTATTTTTTTATTGGAAAGGCGGATATACAGATAGGAGAGACAGAGAGGAAGATCTTCCATCCGATGATTCACTCCCCAAGTGAGCGCAACGGGCCAATACTATGCCCATCTGAAGCCAGGAGCCTCTTCCGGGTCTCCCACGCGGGTGCAGGGTCCCAAAGCTTTGGGCTGTCCTCCACTGCTTTCCCGGGCCACAGGCAGGGAGCTGGAAGGGAAGCGGGGCTGCCGGGGATAGAACCTGCGTGGGCACCTTTTTAAATCCTGGCTGTGTCACTCTAGATCTAAACACCATCTAGTGACCTGGAGAAGAGCAGTGAAAGATGTCCCAAGAGTCAGGACCCTTTGCATCTGTATGGGAAACCAAAATGAATCTCAGTGGCTTCAGGCTGTAGCCCACTGCTTCAGCCATGCTCATTGCGGCCATGCACAGAGGGAACCAGTAAATGGGAGACCTTTTCTTCCTACCTCCTTTTTTTCTCTCTCTGTTTCTCTCTCTTTATATCTCTAGTTTTTAAATAAACAAACAAACAAACAAACAAATAAATAAGTAAGTAAAATTTATCTTTAAAAGAAATGAAGTCAATGCAATTAAAAAAATGTGGTCACATACCTCAACTAGAAGGGTGTTATAAAAATCAATAGTCGGGCCCAGCGCGGTGGCGCAGTGGTTAAGGTCCTCACCTTGCACGCCCGGGATCCCATATGGGCGCCGGTTCTATCCCAGCAGCCCCGCTTCCCTTCCAGCTCCCTGCCTGTGGCCTGGGAAAGCAGTCCAGGACGGCCCAAGGCTTTGGGACCCTGCACCTGCGTGGGAGACCCGGAAGAGGGTCCTGGCTTTGGATTGGCATAGCATCAGCCGTTGCGCTCACTTGGGGAGTGAATCATCGGACGGAAGATCTTCCTCTCTGTCTCTCCTCTCTGTATATCCGCCTTTCCAATAAAAATAATAATAATAATAAAAATAAATCTTTAAAAAAATCAATAGTCAATTCCATTTCATAGAAGGTATTTTTTCATGATTTATATACTACTAAAACAAACAGCACATCTGTAATTTACAAACATTAAATGACTTTTTTTGAGTGTACTTTAAGGACTTAATTATTTGAATTTCAGGGACATAAAATGTGACACAGCAGGTTCATCTGTCTCCTGTGATGCCTGCATTTCTTATGGGTATCAGTTCAAGCCCTGACTGCTCCATTTTTGATCCAACTCTGTGCTAATAAAGTGGGAAAGTTGCAGAGTATGATCCAAGGGTTTGAGCTCCTAGGAGCTTTGCTTTTCAAATAAATAAATCCCCGAAACAAAGGAAACCATTGGAGAGAGAGAGAATATGATCCATCTGCTGGTCCATTTGCCAGATGTCCTCAATGCCCCTAATTTGGCCAAGCTGAAGTCAGGAACCAGGGACTTCTTCCAGATCTCTCATCTGGGGACTTTACTAGTTGGGCCACTTTTCAGCTGTGTGTATGTGTTTTGTTTTTTTTTCCAAGCCACTGACAAGGAGCTGGTTTGGAAGTGGAGCAGCTCAAACAGGTTGTCTATATAAGATGACAGTATTGCAAGCACTGGTTTTGTACACTACAGCTCTGGCAGTTCTGTGAATTTTAACAATATTGCAAATTGTATTTTTGCCCACTGCAACAACCCTGGCAACTAGATATATTTTAACATTAGTTAGATAAAGGCAAATAAAAAAGAAAAAAAAAACAAGAATTGTTTTTTGCCAACATAATCAGAATCAACCTGATGAAGTCTCCAAGTAAATCTGGAGAACTAATTTTGCAAACAATATGTTATATGAAGTCTCAATCAATATTTCATAATATTTTAATTCTCGTGCTGAGTTATACTATTGCTGTGCATGTTATCTGGCACTCTGACACAAATCATTGACCTGTGGAAATAAATTGCTACTCTGAAATTTCTCTGTGATTAATAACCTCTGAATCTTTCCTTAAAGGAAATTGAACCGTACAAAATTATTATGCAAGTCCAGCATTGTAGCCTAGCAGCTTAAGGCCTCTTCTTGCATGCATTCCCTATGGGAGCTGGCTCTATTCCCTGTGGTCCTGCTTCCCATTCAACTCCCTGCTTGTGGCCTGGAAGAGTGGTTGAGAACAGCTCAAAGCCTTGGTACCCTGCACCCATGTAGGAGACCTGGAAAAAGCTCCTGGCTCCTGGCTCTGGATCAGCTCAGCTCTGGGCACTGTGGCCACTTGGGGAGTGAGTCATCGGATCTTTCTCTTTGTTTATCCTTCTTTGTATATCTGACTTTCTATAAATAAATTAATCTTTAAAAAAAAGTTACTATGCCACCTGAGGAACAATAGAGCATTTTGGATAGTACTCAAAACTGCATTGTTCAGCTTACATAGGATCAACATTACTATGTATGTACTCATAAGATACAATTCCCTGCTTGGGTGTACACAGAAGGTGGGCCAGAGGAAACAAGCCAAAATTGCATAACTTCATTCCAGATTCTTTCTTTTGGTTTTTATTCGTGTCTATGTTACTTAGTATTTGTAAGAACCTGAACAATGGAGACACAAAAATTTATGCTGAGTCATTTCCACAAGATAGAGGAATGTCTCTAAAGTTTAGTTATTTGTGAGTTTCCTAAGATCTTTCACTGCATCCAAGGCTGTACAAGGTACCTCTACTGAACAGGAAATTTTAGCTACTACTCTGTCTTCATGGAAAAACCTTTGTGGGTCTTGATCTACATTTCTTCTCCACTTATCATTTCATTTTCATTATGATCTGTGAACTGTCAATTTTTGTGAGCTATCCTGCTTTAAAGCTAAAATATTTCATCTAATAAACACTTGATTCACCTCCACCCCATTTTAAAATATTTGCATTGTCAGGCTAACATTGTGGCGAATCAGGATAAGTGGCTTTGTTCAGTGACAGAAAACCCAGGGTGGCCGGTGTTCCACCTGCCCTGCTTCTAATCCAGGTCCCTACTATTGTGCCAGGGAAAACAGCAATTGATGGTCCAAGTCCTTGGACTCCTAAACTCAAATGGGAGATCCAGAGGAAAGCTGCTGTGTCCAAGCTTCAGTCTGGTGAAGTCCTGTCCATTATGGCCATTTGGGGAGTTTAGTAGTGAAGGGGTCTCTATTCCCTCCCTCCACCTCCATAACTGTCTTTCAGATAAATAAAATAAATCTTCAAAAAATAAAATGGTTGGAATAAATTTCACTTTTTGGAATGGACCTTGACCCATCCGTAAGCAACAATTCTTGATACAAATAACAGACGAGATAGCTAAGCATTTTATTGGTTTCCTTAAAATTACACCAGATTGGAAGTCTTAATTAAGTGAAAAATCCATTGTACAAGAAAACCAAAAAAAAAAAAAAAAAAGATAAAATCGTTCCATTGTGGGGCATGTGGTATGATATGTATTTCTAGGATTTTCCTAAGTGCAAATCTTGTCCAAACCTAAAGAATCCATTTGCTTCTGAAAATGGGTACTTTAAGAGTTAACAAAATGCAAGCACCATGAAAAGGATGAAAACATGACCCTATTAAGAAGCGTATAAAATTACATTATATTAAAAAAACCCTACAGGGTGAATAATTAATTATGTAGTTAGAAAAGTGAAACCTAGGCATAAATACTACGGATGACAACGCAAAGGAATCATTTCTGGGATGTGAGATTAGCCAGAAATAAGATTGCTTATTTTTTTTCTTTTCTTTTTACAAAATGGTCCACAAGAAAAGAAATATAGATTTCTTATTGTGAGGGAAATGCTAACAAATGAAACTTCAGGAAGGGACAATAAAAATGATTAAGGGTCTAAATGAAATGATGAATGGACACAGATGAAGAGATAGCATCCCTTTAATTTGGTGAAAATACTAATGGGAGGTTCAATCATTTCAAAGCATAGATAGAGTAAGAAAGAGAGGGAGAAAATTTTGTTTGGGAAAGAAAAAGTAATAGGATGAAATTGAGGATGGAAAATTTGTGAGTGAGTAACACAGAAAAGCAGTCTAGTTAGCTCTATTAGAGTGAGGAATTGTTTCCTAAGGGACTCTTTTAAAGGCTCCTTTTATGGAGAGCAGAGAAATAAGTGAATAATGGTATAGGGAACAATTTTATATTCACAAAATTATGGACATTATGATCAAATGGCTTCTACCCTGCCAGCACACACACACACGCGCACAGAAATGTCCCTAATGCATATAATACTTTCTTTTTAGAATTGGATTTTGTCTTTTTAACAAGAACTGATTGAAAACTGAATATGAATCCTACAAACACACTTCTTCTACATTTAGCTACAATGAATTTTCCTCTATATTAGACTTTAAGAGTTAAGATGCTTTTGGCAAGAAAGATATTCAAACTTATACTTTTTAAATAAACATTGTTCTGAAATATGATTAATAAAGATAAATTTTATTGATTTATAAGACAACTTAAAGTTCATTAGAAACTGCTTTCATCCAACTGAGTTAATCAAACTTTTAGGAAACAATGAAAATACAAGCATATACTTTTTCTAGAAAGAGAATAATTGAAAAATGTCAATATACAATCACTGCTAGCATGTTATTTTTTGAGGTTAAAGTCATAATAATGACTGTGTAATCTTTATATATTATGTTTTTAAAATCATTTTATTAAAACATTGTATGCTTTAATTATACTGACTTAAAAGCAATTCTATGCACTTGATAAATATGAGGATCTCATTATTAATATTGACAGAGAAATATAATTCTTAGAAATGTTACATGAATGAAATAATTTATCCAATAATCCAAAAGTACATTGTGATAAAACTTGTTATTTATGAATGTAGAATGACTTGTTAGTGGTTATATATAAAGCAGAAATGGTTTCCTAAAAACAAGCAAACAAAGCAAGAGATGGGTCAAAGTTTTAGATACAGCTGCATAGTCCTTACTTAATTTTCGCAATAACCCTCAAAGAAAACTGCAGCTGAAAGAAATTAGGAATATTGTCCAGTCAGTAGGAAATAAGATGTTAGTATTATATCATCTGGCAGTCAATATGGTTATATTTATATTGCATTATTTTATTCTACTCATAAATAGACAACATGTTATCATGACAATTTCATTTTGAGTTTATAGGACCAAACTTCCTGGACAGGAAACATTCTGGCATATAACAAAATGAGTAATAGACTGTGATGAGATGACTTCTTTATTTGTAAGTAAGAATGAGAGAAAGAGCAAGAGAGAGAGAAAGGTGTTCCAGCCTTCTGCCTCTATACTCCACAAGCAGCCACATCATCAAAGTCAGGAGCTTATTCTGTTCTCCGAATGGGTGCAGGGTCTCAAGCACTCAGACCATCTTCCGCAGCTTTCTCAGGACATTAACAGGGAGCTGTATCATAAATGGAGTAGCCAGAAATCAAGGTGCTCATATGGAATGTTGATGATCAGTTACAGGTTTTACCTGCTATACCCAAACACCAGGCTCGATATCACAGTTTTGGTAAATTGTTTAATTTAATGGATACCCTTTCTCATCTGTCAAACATTTAGTTGTGTAAAGCACATTATCACTCAAATGTAAAAATTAGACTTAAAACTGTTAAAAATTTGCATGACATTCAAATAATGAGATAATTTTGCAAGTCCCACCAATTTTACTTTAAAATATTCATTTGAGAGACAGAGAAACAGCAAAACAGTGGTCTTTCACCTACTGCTTTATTCTCCAAATGCCTGCAAAGACCATGGCAGCGCCAGGTGAAGGTAAGATCTTTAACTCCACAGGTTCTCTCTGCTGAGGAGTGGGGATTGAGATCTTGTGCCTCGCAGGGCAGTGGAGTCAGAAGCAGAGATGAGTCAAACCAAGCACTCTAACAGGACATGAAGGGCTCTCAACAGTCATGTTAACTGCTTGGACCAAGGTCTGTTCCAAGGTTAATATTCTCAAAAGGAGCAGAGTGATAGAGTTCATAGTCTTTTCACTCCTGTTTCTAAACTACAAAATTATTTCAAGCTGGATACATTTATGCTGAGTTTAATGAATGGCAAAACTTTTAGAGAAGATCTAGGAGAGTAGTAATGCAAATAAAATAATGCAAAATGCTTCTAAATATTGAAGAATCTGAAGATAATCACGAGACAAGGGTATACTTGGGTCAGTTTTTGATAGCCTACAGGATTATTTTAACAAATCTCTTTATCATTATTATATCTGTCTTCCCTGATTGTATTATTTTGGTGGAGAAACTCAAATGAGTTTCTTATACTGTTGGTGGTTTATGTGTGCATATGTATTGTGTGTGTGTGTGGCAATTATGAATGGAAATTCTTTTTTGATTTATCTTTCACTGAACTCATCACTAGTGTATTAAAAAGAAGCATTTTTTTCTATGTTTGAGTGGTAAGATGAAACTTTACTGAATGTATTTGTCATTTCTAAGAACTTCTGGATGGACTGTTTAAGTTTCTCCAGGTACAGTACTATATCATTTGCTAACATGGGTTTCAACTTCTTCCTTCCCAATTTATATAACCTGAATTTCTTTTCCCTTCTTAATTGCTGTTGCTGAAAGAGGCCATCTTTATCTTGTTCCAGATCTGAGGGAAAATCATTATAAATTGGATACCGGTTTGCTATAAGTAGCCTTTGTTCATTGTAAACTTAATTGGGGTGTTGGTTTTTACCCCCTTTTAATCATAAAAGGATGCCATAGTTCATGAAATAATTTCTCTACATCTACTTAGATGACCATGTGTTTTTTTTCTTTATCTTCATTCTGTTGATGTGATTTATGACTTTTTTTTTAAAATTTGAGAATGTTGACCCATCACTGAATTTCTGGGATAGACACTTGATCATGACATTTTTTCTTTTATGTAGAACTCAGTTTTCTAGAATTATGTAGAAATTATTTGGAGCTATAATCAATTAAGACATAGACCTGCAATTTGTGTATTTTATTTTATTAGTATTAGTATCAAAGTGAAGCTGACCTTATAAAAAACAGTTTGACAGGGTCCCATCTTGTTCAATTAGGTTTTGTAATTTTCCTTGATAAAAAAACTTTAGATTACCAATTCAATCTTATTCCTTTTTATGGCTCTTCTTGCATTGTCTGAATCTTCTTGATGTAGTCTTTGCAAATTACATGCATTATGAAGTTATCCATTGCTTTCTGGCTCTTAGTCTGTTAGCATATATTTTTCATAGTTTCTTATGTTGCTCTGTATTTGAGTCATGTCAGTCATAATGTCTTATTTCTCACTTTTAATTTTGAGCTTTTTTCTATTTTTTTGTTAGTCTGGCTAGGATTGTGCCTATTTTTTTTTTTCTTAAACAGTATTTTTATTTCACTTTTAAATTATTTTTCCTTCATCTGAATTTCACTTATTTCTGTTTAGATCCTTATTATTTCTCACCTCTAGTAAGTTGGGGTTTGGTTTATTATTCATTCTCTAAGTCTTTGAGATGAGTAATTAGATTATTTGCTTATTTGAGACATTTCTCCTGTTTTAATGTGAACCCTTACTGGTTTAAGCTCCTCTATTACTATTACATTTGGTCCAATCCATAGCTTCTGCTATGTTGTATTTTCATTTTCTTTTTTTCATGAAAGTTTTCATTTCTTCAATGAGTCACTGATTTTTCATGTTATATAATTTCTATGTGCTTATGAGTGCTAAATTGCTCTTTTTTATAGATTTTAATTTTTATTCCATTATGGTCTGAGGAAATTCATGTTATTAAGTCAATCTTAAAATTTCCTGAGACTTCATTTGGAGCCTAATATATTCTTAGAGCATTCCATACATTATGACAAGAATGAGTAGTCTGTATCTTCTGGACGTAATGTGCCGTACCCATCAGTTTGGTCTGTTTGCCTGATTCTGTGTTTCAGTGCTAATGTATCTTCACTGATTTTCAGATGGGATTATCTGTCTATTGATGAGAATGGAGTATTGAAATTGCACACCATTACTGGATTGGAGTTTATCTATCTGTAGGTCTAAATGACTTGCTTTGTATATGTGGCTTAGGTTATAATGAGTGCCTTTATGTTAGCAATTGTTTACATTCACCTGCAGAAGGTAAAAAATTCTGTCAAAGTATGAAGTCTTCTTGTTCCTCTTTTACAGCTTTTAATTGAAAGTCTGCTTTGTGTGTTACAAGTACAGCAAATCCTGCCCCGTTTTCAGTTCTCACTTCCCTCTTATCAGATATAGGAATTATTATGAATGTATGTTTTAATATATATGTATGTATGTATTATATATATATTTAAAAAATACATATCGATTGTTCTTCATTTCTCTCCTTTAGTATAAAATATGAGGAGTTTCCTGCTTAGAATGTAAGGGGAGGAAAGGGGAACACCAAAGTCAAAACGCATCTTCCAGCATTATGTAATTTAATGTGTGAAGATCATTTTAGTTGTTATATTTACTCAGAAGATGGAAATTAACACAATATTCAAGAAAACTTCAATAGACATAAAAAGAAATATGTAAGAAAATTATAAATCTTCATATTTTAGGTTCAGGGAATTACTCAGAACTTTCAAGTATGTTTGCTTCATAAAATCATTTTACCAATGAAACTGTTGAGTTTATTGTGACAGTAAGAATCCTGTGTACAATGGGCTAAGAAAGAAGCACTGTGATCATTAGCAAAGCTGGCCATTAATAGTCTATGTATTAAACAGCTGTTTGCAAGATCAGCTCATTCAAATGCAACATTGTCAGTATTTTATTATATCTATTTTTGTTTATTTGTAAAACACAGGGAAAATAAGATCATGAACCACATAGCACACCATCTCCTAGATTTACAGACATAAATGGCACAGTACATTGCAATGTGTATATCCTTCATGAATCTCAGTGGTTGGAATGAAGTATATTAGACCATTACTTTGAAAAAGGTTCAATTTGTACACAAGGGAAACTTATATTTCTCTTAGTACTGTGTCTCTGGGACTAGGAGACTGTTATAAACTAGTCATTTCCACATAAGATAAAATACAGATATTGTCAATAGCCATAAAGTAAACTTAAAAATAATATCACTTTTAAGCCACCATTTAGTTTATTTCTCTTCTGGCTTATTTAATAATTCTACCCTGATTACATTTTTTAAAAGAAAACAGAATAAGTGCTTTCACTTTTTTCTAATTGGTAGAATATGATTTATGAAGTGAGGCTGTTGGTAAATGTTTTACTTTCATATAACTTTTATTCTATGAGTAATCTGGCTACCAAATAGAGATGCATAAAAAGTAAGACTAAACACCATTAAGGTTCTTACTTTAAATAAGGCCATTCTGGTGGGGCACAACGTTTTTGACTGGTGTGTATGCCAAAGGAGCTATGTTAACAGAGTTTCATGCTAATGGAACTCTTTTTAGGCATATAATTGCATTTTCTTTTAATGAAAAGCAGGTGAATGTAACAGAAAAACAAGTTCACTAACTTTAAGGTTTTTCTCTTAATTTTCCTTACAATTTATCAAATGTAATGCCAAAGGTATGTTTCATCTTTACGCCTACATTCAAGTTGAATAATTGCGGTGGGTGTCCATACCGGGCTGTTAATCATTTATTCATCCATTCACCCTAGTATTTAATTTTAATTTATTAAGCCATTTTAAACTACTTTCTACCTAAACTGTAGTATATTATTCAAAAGAACCTGGACCATTTAGAACTGTAGGTATGCTAGTGATCGTGAGTTTTAGCTCAAGTATTTCCTTATGTAAGAATGGATAGTTCTGAAAAAGAAATCGTAGCTTTACTACTATCGATTTTTGCGATGTTTAAGGTCTGGGCACATGGCTCCTCTGGGAGCAAACGTTGGCCTGTGGCTCTGCTGAGTTACCAGAATCTGTGATTATGGATGTGAGGCTGTCATTCTGTCCTACAAGCCAACTGTGGAGCTGAGATTAACTTGTGCCAGAATGAAAAATATAATTGAAGAACCTTACAAGGGCTTTGTCGAATTGCCTGGGATTTAAAAAATCTAATATTACCCAACTTCTTTTTAGAGCTTAGTAAGTCTTTGAAACTGCTTTTTATTCCATTGTCTTCTGCCTTTATTTACTTAAAGTTATTTTTTTTTAATAAGCTGGATAGAGTCAAAAAGAGAAAATAAAAGATACACAGGAAAATCAATAATCCAGGCAAGGTTATGAAGGCAAAAAAGAAAAAAATGCTCTGAAGTTCTAGTTAAACTTTCCATCTATGTGGTATAATCCTAACATGACTAGGAAAAGATCTGCATCACATTGTGAAGAAACCTGGAAAACACATGATACAGGATGAGCATGCTATATCTGTATTAGAATTATGACTTTTTCATCCTAAGCATTAAGTTTTTTGTCTATCACTCATTAATAAATCTGTATGTTGAAACCGTGTTTTATCCTGTTGGATAACAAATGTGCATGTCATGGGACTGGTGCTGTGGTGCAGTAGGCTAAGCATCTGCTTGAGGCATGAGCATCTTTCATGAATGCTTGTTCCTGTCCCAGTTACTCCACTTTCAATTCAGCTTCCTGCTTATAGCTTGACAAAGCAGTTGGGGATGGCTGAAGTCTGTGGGATTCTTTACCCATATGTGAGGCCCACAAGAAGCTCCTCAGTATTGCCTTCAGGTAGGTTCAACTCCTGCCTTTTTACCATTTGAGAAGGAAAAAGGTAGCTGATGACCCTTCTTCATGAGGAAAGAGGGAGGGAAAGAATAGAAGGGGAGAGAGAGAAAGAAAGAGAGAAACCTTAACTTATTGGTTTATCTCCCAACAACTGCAATAAACATGGCTGGCATTCAGACTGAAGTCAGTAACCCAGAACTCCATCTGGGTCTTTTATATTAGTGGCAGGGATATATGTACTTTAACCATCCTTTGCTGTTTTTCTGGTGCACTTGCCAGAAGCTGAACTGGAAGTGAAACAACCAGTGCTGCCATATGGGCTGCTGGCATTGTGAGCAGTAGGTTAAATTACTTTGTGCAACTTGAGATCCAAAAGTTCTGAACCATGTTGCTCACATTCAGAAATGATCACGGCTATGTAAAGAAAATAATATTTTACATTCTATGGTTTGCATAAATCATTACAAGCATGAATAATTATTGTTTCTTTTTATGGCAACAATTAAGGAAATAAGCTATTGAAGAATAGAATAACCTTAAGTTATATAATAATTTTAATTGAGTTTAAAATAATTTTTAATGAAAACATAAAACATTGATCACTTTGCAAAAACTGTGTTCATCAAATTATAACTTAGTTTTAGATAAAGAGAAGCTTGTTTAAAAAGTTTTTCTTTTTTACTCCTACAAATAATAAAAATACTATTAATACATATATAGGGCCCGGCGCAGTGGCACAGTAGTTAAGGTCCTCGCCTTGCACGCCCAGGATCCCATATGGGCGCCGGTTCTAATCCCGGCAGCCCCGCTTCCCTTCCAGCTCCCTGCCTGTGGCCTGGGAAAGCAGTCCAGGACGGTCCAAAGCTTTGGGACCCTGCACCCGCGTGGGAGACCCGGAAGAGGCTCCTGGCTTTGGATCGGCATAGTATCGGCCCGTTGCGCTCACTTGGGGAGTGAATCATCGGACGGAAGATCTTCCTCTCTGTCTCTGTCTCTCCTCTCTGTATATATCCGCCTTTCCAATAAAAAAATAATAAAAACAAATCTTAAAAAAATTAAAAAAATAAAAAATACATATATATTAGTTATATCATGTAGTCATGAAAAATTCTTAATTATCTGGATATATAAATGAGACTGTAATTCTTTCATGTTCTTTAGCTTTTTGATTTATTTAAAAATTTCCAAAGGATACATGCTTTTTTTGTTTTTTGAATTGCAAGAGTCAGATATACTGAGAGGAGGGAAGGCAGAGAAGAAGATCCTCTGTCTAGTGCTGACTCAATCCCCAAGAGGGGGCAATGGTCAGTGCTGAGACAATATGGATCTTGGAGCGAAGGAGCCTCTGTTGCGCCTCCCAAGTGGGTGAAGATCCCAAGGTCTTGGGCCGTCTTATACTGCTCTCCAAGGCCACTTGCAGGGAGCTGAATGGAAAGCAGGGCTGCCAGCAGAACTGGTTCTCATATTGGATCCTGGTGTGTGCAAGCAGGCAGCCACCAGGCTACAGTGCAGGTCCCGGACACATGCTTTTTTGAGTTTTTTCCAAAGCTGTATGTCAAATGACAATAATTGTGCTTTGAATTTCAATATGAAACATCTAAGTTTAGATATTGATTTTAGTTTCTCAATTTTGTGGATTTTCTACTAAAGGAAGACCCACAGTAAAACATGACAGTAGGAAGAAAATACTCCAACATGGCATGCTTAAAGAACATACAATAAAGCATACAGATGAATGGCACATGATCAGGGAAAGACGATTCTATCATTCAAAATAAAATCACATGTGAGGCTAGTGTAAGTAGACAGATAAGCAATTTAAAAGATTCATAACTGTAATATTCAGTAGATAATACCTATTCATTTTTAACTATATTTAACACATAGCAAGACTGTGTCATGACTTTTGTTCATCCCATGGTTAATAATGCACTGATATGGAAAGTCATCTCAGTTGCTAAATAAAGATGAGATTACCAATAAAGTTATATTTGTTATTTCAGTTTCATCTTTGTGTATATGTTACTAAATATTATAACACGTTAAGCATATACATTGCCCACATTTCCTTCTAAAATGTTCCAAAGATCAAAATACAGGAATTAGCTTCATAAATATTTTATTAGATCATTTCATAGTTATTTTGAAAAAAAAATCAAAATGCATGAACTTCAGTTTAGACTATATCAGAATACACTTTTTAAAATCTGCATTTTAGCAGGTGGTAAATTGCTATCTATGACATGTATATAAGTGAGGTAAAACATTACTTGAACATGTGCTGTAGTATGTATTAAAGAGTAAACTGAAATAAATATTCAATACAACTGTTAGAGTGCAACTAATATACTATACATGTGCACACCTTAACCAGAAAAGTTATTATAATACTTCCCAAAAGATGACATACAAATTTCATGTTGCAGCAAACACTGATTTGCAAGGTTTCATCTGAAAGTCATGTGGAGAACAGACTAGTTAAGAAAAGGACTTGATGTTGAATGGAAGAAATAAGTCATTTTAGCCAAAATGGTATGTAACAAAGGTGTGATCAAATGTCACGTTTTTTTGAACCATGATGGGTTATTAGCCAAAATTAGTCTTAAAGAATAATTGCTTTACATTAATGTCATACATACATATGGTGACTTTGGGACAGTTACTTCATTAGTACTAACCACCATGAGGTAGATAAGAATGAGGTTAGAATGTTATTCGCTGTGTGCTATGATCTTGGAAAATAAACTGATCTGGAGTCCCACAAGATATTTTACACAATGACAAACACAGACAATACAAATATCAATATAAAATTTGTATTGCATTTTTTAACTTTAAAAACTAATAATAACCTTGGAATGAGTGAGGCAAAAGTAGAGTGAAAAGTGTCACCAAGCACCTAAATCTAAACTAGAAATACATGGAATCTGTTCACCTCCTGTAAATAAAAATTGTAAATTAAAATGTCTGTGATGATTAGTATTGGAAAAAGCCTGTAAGAACACTCATTCAATTAAGAGTAGGGCAAACTCATCACTCAGAATTACAGAATATCAACAATATAACTTATCTCAATATTTTAGAGAATACATTACAACTTTGTAAAGAAGTCATTTATTATTTGATAGCTAATAACGTTCAAAGTTGCTTAAGAATACAAATAAATGAATAAATCTGAAACCATTCTAATATCTAAAATTCCTTTGTGGATTTCTGAGAATATAAATTTTAGATTATAAATTTGACTGTCTAAAGCAGCAATTCAGTCCAACGAACAAGATCTGATGCAATGTACGAGCCTTTCTCAGTGACTTCTCTGTCATGGATGCTCAGCCTTTTTTTCCTCCTGGACCATGACAATGGTCCAGATCTTGATACTATGGGAAGGAGAGAATTGGTGGATGAGACTCGCGTATCAGCCTTTATCCAATTTTTTCATTCTGTGGTCATCAAGATTATTTTGAAAGTTCTCCTGTGGCTGCTGTGATGGTGTAGTAAGATAACGTTCTTCCAGAATTTCCAGCTTCCCATTTTTGATGAGAGCAGGTTCATATCTTGGCTGATTCTCTTCCAGACCAGATTTCTGCTTATGCTTTGGGAAAGCAGCAGAGGAAAGTTCAACTCCTTTGGGTCTTGGTCCCCATGCCAGATATCTAGAAAAAGTTTCTGGCTCCCAGCTTCTGACCAGCCATCCAGCCCTGGCCCCAAATATGCAATGGACTTTGAAATCAATTAAACAATAAATCAAGAGCAATTCTCTCCCTATAGTTAGTGTTAAAGTGGGATGATAGCTTCATTCCTGGAGAAAGAAAAGAACCGTATAAGCTCTGCAGACTCTACATACCTACTAATATATAAAAATTATGCAAGTTAGTTAGCAATTGTAGTGCTACAACAGTCATTTTCAGGGACTTCAGTCTGGAATTTTGCTTCATTTAGACTCTTGAGTTCCATTATTGATCTTCCTTTCCAAATTTTTTCAGCAATTGCAAAATATGCTACTCATTCATGTAAACAAGATATGTATATGTATAATATAATGTATACACATACACCTCTTTATACTCATGTATTTCAGAGTTTTGAAAAAATCCTAAACAAAACAGCACAAAACAAAACAGATGGCATTGGAATTTACTGCCTCAAGAGTGCAATTTAGGACCAAGCAGTCTAACAGGAAAGTGGGCCAAGTAAACAAAACCCTCTGACATTTGGATTAACAGACTTGATTCAGATAGAACAGCTTTTAGTGAGGAACAGGATGCTAAGAGGAATTGTATTGGAAGTGAGTAGTAGATGACTGGCAACCAAGGACACCATAACATGAACATTTATGCTCTTCAGTAGTGCTGGTTCAGAAAATATGTTTTGGCCTTTAACATGTTTAAATGTAAATAATAACATACTGAGAAATTCCTTATCAATAATCCTCTGTTGAAAACAGGCTTATGATTTAGTTTTTCAGATAGAGCCTTTAAGTGATCATAATTACTTTGAATTTTCTAGCAGTGCTCAGAGAAATTAAATTAATTTTAACTTTGTTCTATAGCTATTGCTTTAAATGAGCTTCTAGCTAGAAACCAAAAAATGTGTATTGATTAAATTTTCTGATCAATTGAGAACAAAGAGATTCTAGGATTGAATCCTGATTTATATAAGAGGAACCGGGAAAATTTTTATTTAGCTTGGAAAATATTTTGTAATCAGTAAACCTAAACATGTGTATTTTCTCATATTCATGGTTTTTATTTAGATGAAATCTGGGTGTTATTATTAAAAAAAACTGTGAACTTGAGAGGATACATTTTTAAATACATCAAATATGGGATTAATTGCAGGAATATTGGTGGTTTTGGTTTATTTGACTATTTGAAGACTGATGGAAAGAATTCAAACCACACTCTTGGAATGTTAGTTATTGACACTCGCATTCGTGTGGGTTAACACACCATTATTCTTAAGCTTCTCCAGGATGTCACGCCCAAAGCCAACAGAGAGAGTGCTTCCAAAGTGGAAGGTTTGTAGGCAATTGTTTGGAGACACAATAAGCTATGAAATCTGGTGAGTTTTGTGCTATTCTCACAACTGCAGTGGCAATACGAAAGAATCGTTTTTTCTCCTTTCCGAATGTGAAGCTCCTTCTGTTGATTTTAATAGTGAACATTTATTAATTATCTGACATGCTCTAGGCATTGTAATATATGCTTAAATTATATATCACTTCATTTGACATTCCCAGAGTGTTTACAGTAAATGCTGCATGTCTCAATTTATCAGGTGTGGAGAAAAGTTGTAGATAGGTGAATTGGTCACAATTCAAGGATTATGTCTTAATCATGTCCATATCCTTAGTTCATGATTTTTTCTCCTATTACACTACTCCAAGTCATCAAAGAACAGCATGAGAATGCTCTCAAGTATAATTTTGTTTTAATTGAGATAATAAATGTTTAAATGCAGAGCTTTATTTTCTTTCCTGAAAGAATAGCTTTATGCACAGTATAGATTATCTGAGCAAAGGATATGTACTTTATAGTTATGTCTGAAAATCAACAGTATTTGTGAAATAAAACCAAAGCAAATAACATTTATTCTGATGCTTTGAATGACAGAAGACAATTTTGCTCTGACATAAACAAGTTATTTCCATTTTTATCATTACTGGTCAGGATATAAAAATAAAATCTTTGCTAAAATGAAGGAAAACTATCACAGTAGACACATGCATTTTAAAAGATTTATTTATATTTATTCAAAAAGCAGATCTATAGAGAGAAACATCTTCCAGCTGCTAATTCACTTACAATACAATACAATACAATATGATACAATTACAATTACTATAGAGTTCAGTAGGAGCTGAACTAATCCAATGTAAACACAGGAGTCAGGAGCCTCTTCCAGTTCTCCCAACGCAGGTATGGGGACACAAGGCTTCGGGGCATCATTTACTGCTTTCTCAGGCCACAGTCAGGGAGCTGGATGGGAACTAGCAACCAGGAAACTACAGAAACCCACATGTGATTCCAGCATTTCCAAAGGGAAGATTTAGATGATGAGCCATCATGCCATGCTTGCCACATGTTTTTTTTTTTAGCAAACTTCAACTAAACTCAAAGAAAGGTTCTTCAAAATCATTCTACCTGGGATTGGCACGGTGGCTTATGACTAATCTTCCATCTTAAAGTGCTGGCATCCTATATGGGCACATTTAGTCAGTGTTATACCGGGTGTTACATTGGGACAAGTCCCTTATTCATATCCCAGAATCCTCAGATTGTGTCCTTGGATGGTGCAGCAGCAGATCAGCAGCAGATCAGCCTGTCTCTTCATTTCTGCTCGAGATTTAGACACACCCATATTTGCTTGATACTTCACAATTGCCAAATTATTCTACAGAATTGCTACATGCAAAATATTAAGCATAAAAATCTCTTAAATGTAATATCCATATATCAACTTAAATTTAAAGTAATTAATGCCATCTGCTAGATTTCAAGCTATTTACTGAAAGTTGTCTATTGTAAGAGAATCATATGCTTTTGAATAGAAAGATAACTACGAAATATGTTGTATATTACGAAACATACTAAAGTGACACAAACTGAATTTCCAATATTTCTTAATCTCTGGAAATTGGTGTTAAATAGTTCAACTTATTCTTTCTTCTTTATTATGTGGTTGTTTTCAATCTCAGGTTGCCTGAATAATCACAAAAAAATCCATTGTAAGCAATGAATAAGTCAGATACATTTTTCAAAAAGAGTAATATTAACTGACTTTTAATGCTATTTTACTTCTCAGTGGCTCTCTGTATGTCACTGAAGTTTAATAAAGCTAAAAACATTTTATTTTATTGTCTCAAACTATTGATTATCTGTTTAATGTAATGCTGAGAACTCTGTGATCCATTGCCTTTGTCACACCAATTAAATAAATTATAAAAAGTAATAAAGTAATAAAGTAAGAGCTTTGCTTTAAAACAAAGGATTCTAATGGGGAATAAAATTATGTCATTTCTAACTTTCTTGTGACTCCTCCTCTTATTCCAACCTTGCAAAGGAAATAAATGTGATTATTTCACAACTGATTTATAAAGGGGCTTTACATGACAATTCAAATTTGTTTTCCTTTTCCTTCCAAAATAGGTTTATTTAAATAAACCAAAACAACAGATCAATTGACATCAGGTAAAGGAAATATTATAGAAAGAAAATATAATTTATCCCTGACTCTACTAAAGGATATCAAAGAATAAGTAGAAGAATCAAATGGGAACAAGACAAAATTATGTCATTATTAGAACAATCTTATGATTTACATTATGTAATACAGTAAAACAGATGTAGCTAGAGCACATATACAAGAATGTTGTGTGTTAGTCCCTTTCTGTTGGCCTTGAGAATGTGATATTTATACACAGAATTTGCAAATGGAGTGGAATCACATACAAAGATTAATTAATAATACAGATGCATACCACATTTTCCTACTAAAGACTAAACATCCTTTCACAAGCTCCATTTTTTTTTTCTAACTAATGCTTTTGTCTTCTGTAGGGAAGAGCTGATCCCTTTCTCAATCAAGTTTTTAAACTTGCAATAGGATGATTCTCTTTTGAAATGAGAATTTTCACTAAAACATTCCTTAAAATTTCAGATCCATAAGTGAGAGTAGGGTGTTATTTAACTCTAAATGGAAATTTGACTTCCCAGGTGTACCGATTTAATCTTTAGGAAAAATCCAGTCTGCAGTGGGAGAGGACAACAAATGCAAGGATGATGAAGAGACAATGAGCAGAATGTCTGGAAACTTGTCATTTTCTATTTAAAAAGAAGACTTACTTCATTTTATTTAAAAGTCAGAGAAATGCAGAGGAAGGGAGAGAAAGTTCTCCCATTCACTGGTTTTCATCACAAATGGCTGCTATAGCTTTGGACACACCAGATTAAAGCCAATGGAGCTAAATTCCTTTCACAGCTCCTGCGTGAGTGGCAGGGACCCAACTATTCAGGCCACATCCTGTTGCTTTTCCAGCTACATTGCAAGAAACTGGATCACAACTCGAGAAGAGTGAATACCAATCCTGCACTCAGTAAGGCTATGCCAGCATCATATACAGCACTGTAAATAGCTATGTGACAATATTGGTCCCAGTATCTCTCCTGATCTCAAGGCCTGGCTTGATGCTGAGGGCTCTCCAAGCTCTAGGATGGCTAAGATGACTTGGTAGTGTTTGGACTGCAGATTCAGTCAGCTGTGCAGAATGCCTGGTGCTTTGTGTTGAACTTAGACATGCCCAAATAACATGCTTTGGACAGTTCAATGTTAGCAAAAGTGATTTTTGCTTGCTTTTGGGTTAAAACTCTTTATTTATGTATTTATTTTTTTTTAAAATTTCCTTTTTTATTGGAAAGGCAGATACACAGAGAGGAGGAGAGACAGAGAGGAAGATCTTCTGTCCAATGGTTCACTCCCCAAGTGACTGCAATAGCTGGAGCTGAGCCAATCCGAAGCCAGGAGCCAGGAGCTCCTCCAGGTCTCCCACCCAGGTGCAGGGTCCCAAAACCTCGGGCCATCCTCGACTGCTTTCCCAGGCCACAAGCAGGGAGCTGGATGGGAAACATGGCTGCTGGGATTAGAACTGGCAACCTATGGGATCCCGGGTGTGCAAGGCAAGGACTTTAACTACTACACTATTGTGCTGGGCCCTAAAACAGTTCATTGTTATGACTTTACCCTTATATTTCTTTTGTGTGATGTTCTTGGAAAGCTGAAAGCAGATGGAACTTCCTTTAGCCCAGAATCCTAGATGGCATCAGAGACCAGAAACTCCTCACTCCTGCTTGCCAGGAATATGGCATGAGAAAGTACAGTATTTAGGGATTCAAGTTACTATATTTTCATTTCCCATTATATTTTCATTTGTGTTGCTATCAAAGGTAATTTTACCTTGGTTTTTTGAAATTCACCACCTAATCAAACTCAGTGTAAAACAAACAGCATGAAAGGTCACATAAACTACAATAAAATAGCCTCAGGAGATATTTTACTCAAAAGTTTTAAATCACAATATCATGTTTTCCATGTTTGATTTTTCCTAGACTTTTTCTAATTTTTAATGTGCATTTTATGCCAAGGTATGTGACGATTAAACCCCACTGACAATTGATCAAGCATCTTGCAGAATGAATATTTAAGATAATTAGTGTCTGCACCTGAACAGATATAGACACATTGAAGTTACTGAATACTTGCATATGTATAAACATATGATCATATTTGTGTATTTGTAAATACTTTTGAGAAGTTACATGAACATTCCACATGCGTTTGGCAGTATTTCCCGTAGTATTTACAGCTAATCAATTTTCAAATGCCCAATTCGTATATGTATATTTGTGTTCAATGTTTATTCTATTAAACAATAAATGCATCTGAGAATCAGAACAGAATGTAAAGAGACACAGAGCTGCTCCATGTAGGAAGTGGGCTTTGAAATAAATGTGTCTGAATGTTGAGCCCAGGGCTACTCGTTTTGTTTAATCCTTGTTTCTCAGAGGCTTGGAGACAGAGGGCCTTCATGATGGCGGTTGGTGGGCAGGAGAGTCGCTTAGCATCTGACTAGGACATCTGCAGCTCACCTATTGCCTTACAATCCCTGTACCTTATCTCTTTTCCTGCTAACCTATTTTCTCAGCCCTTTCATCCAACTCCATTTTGTCAACTGTCTTTAGTAATACTTGGTAATCCCTTTGATTTTTCTTTTTAAAAGACCATGTCAGTTTATTTGTCCACATCAGTTTATCAGTTTCTAATAAAAAGTGTAGACTGATGCTTTACATGCTAATGTTCAATACTAGCTATTATTTTAAAAAGGTATTTGCTAATATGACAACTACTTAAATGCATAGAAGAAAATTTTAGCAGATTATCGCAGTTAATTTTCATTTTTAAAAATTTTTCGTAGGAAACACTAGCACCAAAACATACTCTTAGACAGAGAATCCCTTTGTGAGAAATTCTATAATATGCAATCTGAATTGTTAAAATCCATGGTTTAATTGGATTTCTGCTGTGAAAATTTCCACCACCAGCACAGAATTATGTAAGTTCGAGATGACTTGTTTTGTCCACATGAAGCAGCTGAGCTGAGCTGCACAATAGATGCCTCCATAGGGCCAGGCTAGGCAAGGGCAATCCGAGGACATGGCTTTTCACCTGCCTTTCTCAGAGAGCTAACGGGGCCTGGGCAGAGTGTAGTTTCTTGAGAGCAAAAGAGATCAAACTGGCAACTTGACATAATGTGAGGGCAAGAACCACACAGGTCTTCTTCCTGGCTCAGCAAAAAGTGAACAGACCATGAAGCTCAACTTCAGCCTCCTTTCTTGAGAGAAGGGGTTGGATCATACACTTTGAGTCTCAGTTCTACCAAAAACTAAACATACATAAGACCGGTTTCTATTCACTCAACGTGAGTGCAGCCAGTGAGCTGCTAGTCTCCAGGGGTCCCTAAGACAAAAGAGAAAGGTTTGGACTACTGTGAGATTTATGAGGCTCACAAAGATTTAGGCCACATTAATATTCTGTTGTACAAAGTCAATCGGGGAAAAGAGAGCAAGACAGCTTAATTTTTGTTGCGTGGAGATACACAAGCAACCTAGAATAATAAACCATCTAGGAAATATGATACAAACAAAAGAAAGACAAATTCCAGACTTATAAATTAATATGAATTTCTTGGGAGTAGTCAATGTGGTTTGTAAGAATAAGCTCAGAAGATGAAGGCACAAACAAAAGAATAATAAAAAAGATGTCTAAAAGTTTGAGATGGAAAATGTCACAGAAATAATAAGAAGGGGCAAAAAAGAGTGAAGACCTCTTAATGTATTTGTGGAGGTGATCAAATGAAAAAAATATTATTTCATTTTATAATTTCAGAATAATAAAGAACCAAAATGATTATTTAATGAAATTGCCTAATGTGGAGATGTAAATATAAGTCATAGACAGTCTACACAGCATGAAAAGTGATTGTTCCTGAAAATCTTTACTGAGGTATATCAATTAGATAAATTGAAAAAAAATTGGAAACAGCAAGAGTACTACTTAATCATCTAGAGATAATATTAATGCTATTAAGAAGTAACTCGTGTACAACAAAGGATTCGTTAGCGAAAGTAAGCACAAGTGAAACTCTAAAACAAAATATTTATAATATATATATATTAAACAAAAAGACACAGCCCTGAAGTATTAATCGCTGTAAAAATTTGAAGAAAAAATATTCCTCAAAGGGAAAAAGGGAGACATGTAAATAAGCACTTCATCAAAGTATTTGAAATGGATTCCTAAATGTAACAAAAGATTCAATATTGATTTATACAGTTTGTGGAAGGAAATATGGTAGACTTAATGAGATAGTGCTATTCCACTAAATGTATCTATTCATATCATTTTTGACTGTTAAAGACATGTTAATATTTTCCCACTTGAAACATAAAATCATGAGCTTAAAATGAAAAATTACTTACAAACAGAATTACATAACTTTATTTCAAATGAATCATAACCATATTAGTGGGGAGAAAAAAGAGGTGATCTTAGTAAATAATAAAACTTCACACATTTTATAGAAAAATGCTGTTTTTATATATTTTGTAAGTGCATATGCTGAGACAAAATACAGGATTTTATTTTATGAGGCAGGATACAGAAAGGAAAAATTGAAATATATCTGCACTTTTGAAAACTGAATTGAGAAAATAAAATGAGACAACGAATTTAGTACCTGCATCCAATTTTGACGTACGTGTGAGGGTAATTTCTTCGCTACATCCAATAAGAGTTTAAAAGTGGCAGCAAATAGGAAAAAGTGCACTGAAAATTCACTCGATATAATGAAGGTTTGGAGAAATGGCTAATTACATGACAGTGGCAGGAAAAATACATGATGACCCTCAAATGTCATACTCCAGCAACTGTGCCAGGAAGCAATCATGCTCTAAAAAAATGCTGGAAACGTGTCAAAGGGCACGATAATTGACTGGAATGGCCTCTTGCTAGCCAGAGATGGCTCAATTTGAGCAATTACATAATGTTAACAACAGGATATAAGTCATCAAATAAAAGAAGCATCCACACAGTCTTTACCAATCTAAGCAAGGCACTGAATCTGTAAATAAATTAGAGTGAGGCAAAGCTTTATTCTGTAATGTGAGGATAAATTTTAATAGAACGCTGTCATTGGAAAACACCATTTATCGTCCTGCTAATAATTGAGGATGGCAAAAAACAGACAGATGCAATATTTATACATAAAAACCCAATGCAAAATAAGATATTTTCATGTTCATGAAGAATCTCTCTATGAATTATTTATTAATTACAAATTGGAAAACGGCATTTGAAGCAGAGAAAACAGGCAGACCTTACTTAGACATATGGTTTAAGTTAAGATGGTCAGTAGTTGCACATACCAAAATTATTCACTTCCTGATGTGATATTGGAGAAAGATCCAACATCATGTCTGCAATATTTCTTCCAAAATGCAAAGTATGTATTTAATGATAGTGATACATGCAGGAAAACCCCAGTTGTGTCTCATTCTACAAGACCTTAATGAACACTAAACAGTATTGTGAGTGATGTTAAAACACCTTTTTATACAGTTTCAAGTAAATTAAACACGCATGTTTCTTCAAGATGAGACCCTTAATAGATTATGAGACTTTAGAAATAAGCGTTTTAAAATTGTTATTAATATAGAGAGATCAGATGTCATATATTTCAGAGACAAAATTCTCTCCTTTCCATCCTCAATCTTCTCTCTTCTTCCTTCCTTTCTTTCTTTACTATTTCCAAAAACCGTTTCAATATACTTGTAATCACAGACTTAATGCACCACTATCATGTTCAACAGATTAAAAAGTAAAAAATTTATAGTTCCAAAAGAATATGTAAAATGTCTATAAATGATATTCAAATTATCAACATTACCTTAATTTTTATGCTGTGTTTTAATTTGTATTCTACATGAACTACCTGGGTCTGGCTCATTTCACTATGATGAATGCTTTCAGGTTGAATCTATTTTATTACAAAAACCAAGATTTCGTCTTTTATGGCTGAATAGCATTCTGTCTGGCATATATACTACATACTCCTTAAACACTTGCTAGACATCTGGCTTGATTCCACATCTGGGCTCTTGTGAACTGGTAGTATAAATATTAAAGTGTAAAGAATTCTTTTAAATGCTGACTTTATCTGCTTCTTGTGAATCATTTGGTAGAGTTACTTCCAAAATTCTGAAAAAAAAATGTATATTGCTTTCCATAATGGTTGCATACATTTATATTGGCACCAGCTTATGTATTACGGTACTTTCATCAAACATCTTCATGAGGTAGATGATAGCTATCCTAACTTGGGGAGATAAAACCACGTTTAGGCTTTTATTACATTTCTCTGATAGTAATTCTGAGCATTTTGTTTATATCCTTAGCCCGTTGCTTGCTTTATTGTCAGTAAGTTTCTTTATAGATTGTGAATATTAATCCTTCATCAGCTGTGTAGTGGTGGTTTCGAAGGACAGCATTCTATTCATATTTACTGTCATATTCCAGACTATATTTTTTCCCATTCTACATTTTTTTTTGTAAATTCAGTGCCTTGCTATTAGATTGGTAAAGTCTGTATGAACACTCATTTGATGACTTATATCCTGTTGCTAACATTATGTAATTGCTCAAATTGAGCCATATCTGGCTAGTTAGTGCCCATTCAAGTCAATTATTGTCTCCCTCCATGTGGAATTATGTCCTGTGCAAACAGGGATGATTCAACGACTGCTTTTCTAATTTGTAACCCTTTGATTTAATACCTTGCTGAAATTTCTGGCTAGACTTTAAAGAGCTGTATTGAATAGTCATGACAAAGTAGGTGTTCCTCTCTGGTTCTGTATCTTCCTCCATTCAATGTGATGCTGGCGGAAATGCTCTTAGCATTCCTCCATTCAATGTGATGCTGGCTCTGAGCTTGTCACATATTGCTTTAATTATATGGAGGAATGCTCCTTCCATACAAAATTTCCTTAAGGTTTTATGGTGAAATAATGTTGTATTTTATAAAATGATCTCCTTGCATCTGTTTAGATGCTCCTGATGATAATTTTTTTTAAAGATTTTTAAAAAATTGTATTGGAAAGACAGATGTACAGGGAGGAGGAGAGACAGAGAGGAAGATTTTCCATCTGATGATTCACTCCCCAAGTGGCCGCAACGGCCGGTGATGTGCCGATCCGAAGCCAGGAGCCAGGAATTTCTTTCTGGGTCTCCCACCTGAGTGCAGGGTCCCAAGGCTTTGGGCTGTCCTCGACTGCTTTCTTCAGCCACAAGCAGGGAGCTGGATGGGAAGCGGAGCTGCCGGGATCAGAACTAGCTCCCATATAGGATCCCAGTGCATACAAGGCGAGGTCCGCCAGGGCCTTTTTTTTTTTTTTAATTTTGATTTATTTTTATTGAAAGTCAGATATACAGACAGGAGGAGAGACAGAGAGGAAGATCTTCTGTTGGATGGTTCACTGCTAAAGGGACCGTAATGACTGGAGGTGAGCCAATCCAAAACCAGGAGCCAGGAGCTTCTTCTGAATCTCCCACATGGGTGAAGGGTCCCAAGGCATTAGGCCATCCTTGATTGCTTTTCCAGGCCACAAGCAGGAAGTTAGATGGGAAGTGGGGTCACCGGGACTAGAACCGATGACGATGTCAGATCCTGGCATGTGCAAGTTGAGGACTTTAACCACTATGCCATTGGGCTGGGCCCAACTCGTAAGGATTCTAATCGTCAAATTGTTTATATTGTCTATTGTATTTATTGATTTGTGTATGTTCACCAATTCAACATCCATGGGATAAATTTCAGTTAATTTTGGTGGAAACCTCTTTTGCTTATATGCTGTTGGATATAATTTGTTAATATTCTTTTTGGAAATTCTACATCTATGTTCATAAGAGTATAGCTTTGAGTATACTCTTACGTATAGTTCTTGAGTATAGTTCATTGGTGTATAGCTTTCTTTGTCTTTTCTTCTCCTGGCTTTGGAATTAAGGTAAGACTGGCCTCGTAAATGGAGTTTGGAAATGTCCCTTCCTTTTCAAATAATCTTGAATAGTTTGAGAACCATTGGATTCATTTCTTCTTAAATATCTTCATACAATTTAGCAGTAGCAGTCTGGTCCTGGGATTTTTGTTGTTGGGATGGTTTATATTCTTGATTAGGGTTCCACCTTGGCAGTTTATCTGTTTCAATTTTCTATCATCATGTGTCAGTTCTGGTGAATTGAATGTGTTCAAAAAGTTACTAGGTTTTTTTTCTTGCCTAGATTTTTCGGAATTTGCTGCCATGTGTCCATTTGTAAAAATTCTCAATGATTCTTCTTTTTCAGTGGCATCAGTTGTAACATAACTTTTTAAATTTCTTGTGCTATTAGTTTAGGTAATCTTCATTTTCTTTAGATAGTTGTGCCAATGGTTTATCAACAATGTTATTTTAAAGTCTGTCATTTCATTGATGCTTCGTTTGGATTTTGTTTTTAAATTTGTTTGTCAATTTTTAGATCCATTAAAATTTGTTTAGAATTGCTGAGTGCTACAGCACTGGATGCATATAAATTTAATTTTGTTGTATCTTCCTGCTTAATAGTTAAATCCTTTCATTATTATCTAATAAACCTTCTTATCTCCTTTAGTAGTTGTTTTTGGAAAACATTTTTTTCTGATACTAAGCAATCTACTTCTATTCTTGGATTTTCATTTGTACAGAGTTTCTTCTTAAATCCTTGAACTTTCAGTCTGTGTTTATCTTTGTTGGAGAGGTGTGTTTTTTTTAGATAGCATACAGATTTGTCTTGCCTTTTACTTAATCCAGCTATATATTTTAACCAGATAAGTAACTCCATGTGCTCCATCTGGAGCAGCTAACACATATGTTTCATATTTTAGAGACCCTAAGAACTCATTTTAACATCTCCATTTCTTTGTTGTTTTGATAACCTCCTTTATTCGAAGTGGAATATTTCAAAATATTTGTCCTCTACCTTGGATATTCTTCCCTCTGCTTTGCCGAATCTTATTTCCTGAATACCTAGCCACACCCTGTCCCTGTATCAGTTTGTTGACATAATGAAGTCACAGCATTTCCAAAGTCCCAGGCAGCGGGACATTCACTCTCTCTTCCAAAAACCTTTCTAACCTAACAGGAATCTGTCGCATCCCTTAAATCCACATTCTTACAACAAAAAGTTGGTTAGTGTTCCATCATGGTAAGCTGAGTTCAGTGCTTTGAAGGACAGGGAGAGAGCATTGTGACAACTGGGTATCCTGTGCCCAGTAAACTTTCCAGGATAGACATCACTCATCTTATTCTGAGATGACTCTTACTGTACCGGTCACTTGGAACTTTAGTTGGACTAAGGAATGAAAGCAATGTGATTTTCTCTCACTGTGTTAAAGTAAGCACTCTGTCCCATACCAGCTCATCCTCCCAGACTCAAAGCAAGTGGAGACTATGGATTTCTTCTTTTGACAAAATCCACCGGAAGCATCCTAGCAATTGCAGACTCCAGCCATCTTTTTCCAGAAAGTTGGTGTTTCTCCTCTGAGTACTGATGTCCTGGCCAGTAGGAGTGGAAGGGAACGATATGCCCTTGGTTCAGGGAATTAGGTGAAGATCCTTCTCCCAACAGCTCATCTGCTTGGACTCAGTGGCAGCTATGAGGTTCTTCCTCTGACAAGATCACCGTTGCAGTATGGTTTTCTTTCTTTCTTTCTTTCTTTCTTTCTTTCTTTCTTTCTTTCTTTCTTTCTTTCTTTCTTTCTTTCTTTCTTTCTTTCTTCCTTCCTTCCTTCCTTCCTTCCTTCCTTCCTTCCTTCCTTCTTTTCTTCCTTCCTTCCTTCCTTCCTTCCTTCCTTCCTTCCTTCCTTCTTTCCTTCCTTCTTTCCTTCCTTCCTTCCTTCCTTCTTTCCTTCCTTCCTTCCTCCTTTCCTTCCTTCCTTCCTTCCTTCCTTCCTTCCTTCCTTCCTTCCTTCCTTCCTTTCCTTCCTTTATTCATTCTTCTCTTTTGTAACTTTCCATGAAGTTTGATTTTTAACATTTGTTTATTTATTTTTAAATGGACAGGCAGATTTATACAGAGATTTAGAGACAGAAAGATCTTCTATTCGTTGTTTCACTCCACAATTGCACAATGGCCCTGAGCCCAACTGATTAGAAGCCAGGAACCAGGGGCTTCTTCCAGGTCTCCCACATGGGTGCAGGTTCCAAAGCTTTGGGCCTTCTTCTATTGCTTTCCTAGGCCACAGTCAGGGAGCTGGAAGGGATTAGAGCTTTCAGGACATGAACCGGCGCCAATATGGGATCCCTGCCTAGGCAAGGCAAGGCTTTAGTCACTAGGCTATTATGCTGGTCAATCATGGGCTCTATAGATTCCTCTCACCTCACTGTAAGAAGATGGATTTCTTGCCATTTTTGAACCACAGGAGTCAGTGATGGTGTCCCACAAACTGCTTTGAGCTATACAATGTTTACTACTGCAGAGTCTTTCTTTTCTAGAGACTTCATTCCAGTTTTCTCCTAGCAGTGCAGAAGGTTTTTGGGGTTTGCCTCTTTTCCCTATCTTGTCATTTGGCATCCTCTTTAAAACACAGCTATTACAACCAATCGAAAATAATTTATTCCAAAATATAAACATTATAAAAGCTTCATGTTTTGAGTAAGTTTGCTGATTTCAGAAATAGGTTTTGATAATAATATAATATAATATAATATAATATAATATAATATATCTTTGTACACATAGGTACATAGAGAGATATTTAAGTATGCAGTCATGATTACTAGTGCTCAATACTAATGAATGTATATATATGTATATAGTTATACGTATATATGCATGTATATATAATATATATCATAATACATATATGCATAGATTTATCAGTAAATGAGGAGGAATAAGATGAGAGAGAGAAATAGCAACTCTTGAATTGTATTAACGGATATGTCAGTTTGTGTCCTTTGAAATATCCTTGCAATTTTACTTAAATTGCTTATTATAAAAAGGGAAAGATAAAAAAGACCCATCATAGCCAGAAAAAAATTGCCCTTTTCTTAAAATAAATGTACATGTATATATAAATATATATATATTATTTTATTCCTGATTGTTTTTAATTTGTAAGATGTCTTGTATATAATTTGACGTGAGTAAACATTAGTCATAAAATATTTGCTTATATGAAAGCATAAGGTAGATTTAATTATAGTTAAGATCATATGGGATAAGAGTCTAATTAATAGTAAATATTTCAGCTTTAAATGCACTTTATTTTATATTTCTATATGGTCATCGTTTTTGTTAGGAATTCATTAGGGAAAATTTTTTTAAGATTTTTTTTTAATTTTTATTGGAAAATCAGATATACAGGGAGGAGGAGAGACAGAGAGGAAGATCTTCCGTTGGTTGGTTCATTCCCCAAGCTGCCGCAATGGCCAGTGCTGAGCTGATTCGAAACCAGAAGCCAGGAACCTCCTTTCGGTCTCCCATGCAGGTGCAGGGTCCCAAGGTCTTGGGCCATCCTTGTCTGCTTACCCAGAGCACAAGTAGGGAGCTGGATGGGAAGCCGACTGCTGGAATTAGAATCTGTGCCCATAGGAGACCATTGCATGTACAAGGCAAGGACTTCAGCCTCTAGGCTACCATGCTGGGCCCTTTAGGAAAAACTTTTATCTCCTACTGCCCAAAATCAAGATCCACATTGAAAAATGTTGATATCTCACCCATTGATATAGGAACACACTTGTACTAGCTCTGTTATAACTAGGCAAATGGTACTTTATGGGTATGTGTTTATGTTTATAGTATGTAGAGTCTTAAATGATTTCTTTTAATGGTTTTAAAGCAGGTTAATTTGCAGCCTTACCATAGTTCTTTGAATTACTCACATGCTCTGGAAATTCCTGCTTTTCACGATTCTGGTATTAAAAAAAGGCTATAGTTGTCATCTTTGCATCAACATTTCCTGCTACCGGTGCTTGTTTTTCTGACACTGAAAGATTTCTGTGGAATAAATCTAGTTGTTAAAAAGATATATTGATAATGATTTGGGAATGAGTATGAATCTTTTCCCTTGGACACTCTATGCCAAGAACAAGTCAGTTGAGACTGGATTTTACTTATATCTGATTAAAATTATATAAGGCAATGTATAAAAGCTTAAACTCTAACTTAATTAGCTTTTCCCAGAGGAGAGTTTCATATTTAAAGCAATGAATATTAAGACAACTAAAATTAAAACTATAAGAAATCTTAAACAACATAACACATAATCATGGCAGAGGAGTATAATTATTATATCTTTTAACATAAAAATTAAGTGAAACATAATGAATATTAAAGATAGTGAGAATATTAGAAAGAATAACATTTTTCATTCTTAATCTTACATGCTTCAAATAACTTGCATTTCTCAGCAAAATAGTTACATGAAATACTAACATATCCAAAACAGGTTAAGTTATGTGAAACAAAGGCAAAGCCAAAGCTTATTCAAAGATAGTATCTATATCACGGAGAAGTCTCAGTCAACCATATCACTGATTTTACAAGATAGAATCCTTTATCAAACAAATCCACTATCCGCTTGGGTTTGGGGATAGTGCTGTCTGCACTAGATAGCAGAACTCTTCAGAATTGGCAATCAGAAATATGATTGGCAGAGAAAATCGAAATACAAGGTGAGTACAAATAATTACTTTAGCAATGTAGGGAAGGGTGCTTGAGTCTGGGAAATGAGCCAAGATGAAGGTTAAGGAAAGTGTGTGTTGTTAAAGGATGGTTTAGGACCTGTGGGAATAAAACAAAATTTGGTTGCCAAAAAACAGGGTGGTATTAACATTTAACTGATGGTTCTATTGAAAACAGGAAACACACATAAAAAAATTAAATTTTGTAAATTCCTAAATAATTTCAATTTCCTAATAAACACATGCTTTCCAACCCTATCAATTTAATTATAGTCTTAGTGAATTCAAACTAGCCACATTTAAGTAAAGCATCATGCATCAGGTAATTTGGTTTAATGTTTTAATTCCATTGATATGCAGAGGGACCTTGAATTTACATTTTAATATGCAAGCATGCCTATTCTAGACACCTCTAGGGCAATCTGAGAGCCTTCCTGAGGGGAAGGAGTGGAGGGGCGTTTATTTTAAACATGAAGAGCTGAGGAGTTTGCTGAAGCAGTGAAGGACTCTGAATTTGACACTAAGAGGTAATGAAAGGTTGATACTTCAAAGGATTGAAAATATGAATAGAGTTTGCATGGTGAAAGAGAATCTATAATACAGATGTTAAGTATTCTGCAGGAATTACAGAACTTACAGAAGATAATACAGGTTTGGGTAAAAGTTTTCATCAGAAGTTCATAGCAATCTACTATCCTACTTGTGTTCTTGCGTTAAACACACACACATGCATGCCACCATAATCTAATATTATACAGATCTTTCACTCTCTGAAAACCTGAACTCACTGACATTCAGACTGAACATAACAAAGAAGGATGTGGAATATAGAGAACGTTCAGCATTCAAATATCAAAAACTCCAACTTCACTCCTACAGAATCATTAAGTGAATTAGACCCTCAGTCTGCTGAGCCATTATTTCTAGTGGTAATAGAGGTACAAGTATATTTCTATTTTTGCTTCTGCTAGCCTTCTACATTTTAGATGAGCTATGCAAAGGAGAAACATGGCTACATCTTTTAAGTTCACACAGTAAGCTTTCACATTAATTTCTGAACATGTGCAGGACTTCCTAAATATACCTCATCTTAATTAAATGCAGATTGGTCATTATTTTCGATACATTGTCTCATTGTCTTGTTAATTTGTACTTGACCATAGTTTAGATATCACAACTTCCTGATTCTACATAGATTTATATATTGAATTACCATTTGAAACATGAATTGTTATAACTAAAAATGTAGTTTCACTTTTAGAAATATAACATAGAAATTATGCTTTCTGACAAAACTATTAACTGGTTTAGGATATTTTTTTAAAGATTTATTTATTTTTATTGAAAGGTGGATATTCAGAGAGGAGAGAGAGAGAGGAAGATCTTCCATCCAATGGTTCATTCCCCAAGTGACCGCAACAGCTGGAGTTTAGTCAATCAGAAGCCAGGAGCCAGGAGCTCTTCCAGGTCTCCCACGTGGGTGCAGGGTCCCAAGGCTTTGGGCTGTGCTCAACTGCTTTCCCAGGCCACAAGCAAGAAGCTGGATGGGAAGCAGGGCCGCCGGGATTAAAACCTGCTACCATATGGGATCCCGGACATGCAAGGTGAGGACTGAAAACACTATGCTATCGTGCTGGGCCCAGTTTAACATATTTCTAAGCTCTATCTAAAGATTGAAGTCAGCATATTAGCAAACAGTTGTGTGTTCAAGTTGCAAATTAAATCTATTGCTTAGTTTACTGGGTATTTCCTTTTGTGTGTGTGTGTGTGTGTTTTTAACTTCGCTCATTAAACTATTACTTTCAAAACTTCTCTCATAATTACAACATCTGTGACAAAGTTTTCTGTGTGTTGATTTCATGTCTTCATTATTTTGGATTGTACTGCTATAGATACAGCAGGATGGTTTTTTTTTAATATGCAGACTTCACTTTCTTTGGCTGTATTTTCTGCAATGGGATTGCTGTGTAATATGGTAGATCTATTATCAGTTGACTGATCACTAGCCATACTGAGTTCCATAGTGACTTCCTAGTCTGCATCCTCACCGACAGAGGAGTAGGGTACCTTTCTCTCCACATACATGTCAACAGGTGTTGTTAGTTGATTTTTTTATATGTTTATTACCCATTTGAATTTGTTGTTTTGAAAAATCCCTGGTTTTTTCTTTGTCCATTTCTTCTATGTTGCTTGTTTTGCTGAGTTGAGTTTCTGAATGCCTTTTGCAAATCCTAGATATCAGTGTCCTATCATTGTGTACTGTGCAATTTTTTTTTTTAATTCTGTTGCTTGCTTCTTTATCTTGCTCATCATTTCCTTTGCTATACAGAAGCTTATTAGTTTGATGTAGATTCATCTGTTTGGTTTTGACATCCCGTGTTTTTGGTGACTTCTCTAAGAAGTCTTTGCCTATGTCTGTATCTAACAGAGTGCTTCCTGTGTTTTCCATCTAATAGGTTCATGGTCTCTCAATGAAGATTTCTTTGCTCCATTTACAGCTGAGTTTGTGTAAGGTGACAGGTGGAAATCTTGATTCTTACTTCTGCAGTCTGCTACCCAACCGTCACAATTGTATTTGCTGAAGGGACCACTTTTTTTTTTTTCCCTGAGTTATTCTCAATTTTCCTGTCAAAGACTAGTTGGCTGCAAATATATGGGCTCACTTGGGGTTTCTATGCTGTTCCATTGATTTCTGTTTCTATATCAGCACTAGATTGTTTTGATTACAACTTCCCTGTAGTATGTCATGAGATCTGGAATTGTGATTCCTCAAACTTCGTTTTTGTTCTTCAAGAAGCTTTGGCTATTAGTGGTTTCCTGTGTATCCATATGTTTTTTTTTTTTTATCATCTTTCCCAGTTCTGAGAAGAATGTCCGTGACATTTTTATTGGAATTGCATTGAATCTGTATATCACATTCAGTAATTAAATGATGACAAGTAAATTATGTTAATTCTATTAACCCAGGAAAACAGTAAATTTTTCTTGTCTTTTAATAACTTCTATTTGCTTTTAGTGTTTTTTAATTTCCAAAATTATCATTGTTCACAAACAATATAATTCTGTTCAAAGGAGAACCAAAAGACTCAATGAAAGTACTGAAACTCATAACAGTTTTGCAGTATTGCAGGGTGCAAAATCAATGAGCATGAATCGATGGCCTAATATGCCTGGACAGTTCTGTGGCTAGAAAAGAACCTGTACATGCACTCCCCTTTAAAGTAGCAGAGAAGAATCTTAGTACTATAAAATGTATCTAACTGAAGTTGTGGAAGACCTCTATGATCAAAATTACAACTCATTAGCTCTTTAAAAAAGTAAATCAAGTATTTATACAGAGTGATACCAGCAAAAATGAGTAACAGATGTCAAAGCTCTTCCGTGAGAACAAACCTTTAACCTGATTCTTCATTTTTTATTTCCAGCGGTGCGTAGTTCACAACCCACAGTTCCTAATAGCAGCCAGACTCATTTCAAAGTTTCTCCTTATTTTAGGCAGGGATGTTGGGATTTTTTTTTTTTTCTCATTCACTAACCTGAGAAAGTTTTAGAACTTGCCTTGAAGGGGAAACAAGGCAAGACAAATGCTAAGCCTACATCTTGAAAACATCACCAGGAATAAAATCTCTTTTGTGGGCAAACCTAAAAATAATTTCCCATGATATTAGAGCTCTGGACCTCAGTTTTGACAGAGCTTAGAGGGTTTTTATTTTGTTTATTTATTCCTAATACAAGTGTCAGTTTTTCTATTGATTTTCAACCTCTCCTGAGATTATTCCCAAATGTCGATGTAGTCAGCCTCATAATCTATAGGTCCATGTTGGTATGCTCAGCTGAACCTATCAATCAGAAAGAATTTATTAAACACAAACTATGCAGTTAAAAAGTAATGGGCATATTCTTTGTTGAAAATGTGAGCCCCCATACATTGCCATACTCAATAATAAACAACTATGTGAGTCTAAATAGAAAATATTAAATAATAGGATTTTTCTAGCTTTCAGGAAAGGATGGAGAATGGAAATGTTACTGAGAAATTTGACATGTTAAATCTATGCAGATATAATTACTTGTAACTACATTTTCTTCCTTGCTTTTTTACTTAAATGAACCTTCTAAATTCTAAGTATATTTCCAAAAAATTTTGCCAAAGATCATTTTACACTGCACTTCATCTAATTTTCAAGAGTGTCAACTCTTTTTTTGGCTTATCTGATGTCACACTTGAAAGAATAATTATATTTGTCAACTAATGTTTGTATTTCTGTTCTTCATTGCTGTAGTGATTTTTATTAAAAAAACATAATTTTTAAATAAAAATATGTAGATGCTTCCAATCTTAATTTCTAGAAAAAAATATTAGGATATATGTCAATGTGTGCTAAGACATGGAGTGAGAAGATATCATATATACAATTATATCGTAAGTGAAATAGAATTTCTAAATTTGACCAGATTCTTCTCATCTTGTCCTAAAGTGGCAGTTTACTCTCAAACTTTGTTGATTCATTATTTTTCCAGTATTTCCTGTGGTCTTGGAAAACTTTCAGCTTTGCTGCTAAAAGTCACTCTTATTTATTCCTCTAAATAGACTCCCTTCAAAATTGAAAACTTCTCCAATATCCATGACTCACTTGTCACAGGTCACTTTGTCAAGAAAATAGAAAACTAATTACAGCAGTACAATCTTTATGACAGTTAAAGTTTAACGTTCCACTAATTTTTGTATCATGACATTACATGTTAAGGCAATAGTAAAAAAACAACAAACAAACAAACAAAAAACAAACAGTATGTTTCAACACTATAAACTGCTAAATACTAAAATGAAAATAGACACTGGACAGCTGAATAGTACCCTATAGTCATTTTATGGTGTATAGAAGCTGGCTATCTATAAACTAAAATTGAAATGTCAATGAAGTAATCACAGGATGTGGTTAAGAACTTGCATTTTTTTTAACATATTGGTTGCCCAATACCATGTCAATTAATTCCATAATGTTGTAAATTGTTGTTGATGTTGTGTTGAGGCTTTTAATTAATCAGGATGATATTCTGCCAGCTCTAGCTTCAGACCAGAGATGGTCTCCCCAAGAAACCGTTGAATTTATCTGGACCTCCTGGATTCTATGCTTGGTATATGTTTGCAAATTTGGTATAATCTTGACCAAATTTGAACTATAACACTGTAACAAAGTGGAGGAATCCACCATGGGGGAGGGATTGGGGAAATCCCAGAGCCTATGAAACTGTGTCACATAATGCAACATAATTAATAATAATAATAAACAGTATCATATTGTCATGCGTATTTAACTGATTCATTGGGATTCCTCCTTTTATACAACAGTTGAGATGCATGCTGCAATGTCTCTTCTCAGCATGTTAATCTCTATTAGACAATCCATCTATAAGAACATATGTATAGGCTTGGGTGGAAATGGTGGAAAGGGAAACTAGGGAAGCAGAAAGTAGAGAATAAGGAGTCCCTATACCTACAAAACCATATCATGGAAAATAGCAATTAAAAAATAGAAAAAAGAAAAAGAAAATTAAAAAAAACAAAACCTCATGGAAGAAAGTTTAATAGTAAAAACTACATTAAAGTAATAAAAGTAAAATAAAGTAGTAAAAAGCAACAACACACTGTATTTTTACAATGTATAGTCAAGCTGAAGTTTGGCACATGTATTATGAAGATCCAGGCACAGATATTCTTGCACTACATACGGAAAACACTTTCGTCAATGTGCTGACCAAAAACATGTTCAGCCAATTGGTGTGGGTCACCTCTCTTTGCCATTTTCTGGAAATCCGATAACACTAGTTAGTGTCTGGACTATTTCTTCCCTCCACTTCCTTCTCCTGTCTCTTTTCTGTACTTTTAACAATTTTTCTACTATTTGGAAATATCATTCAAACTGACTCGTATCTGAACAATGTGCTATTTTTAGTAGTATAAATCCATGATATTGTTATATTCCTTTTTTGGTTACAGGCATGCCTTTTATTTTTCCTGAACGCATTTATTTATTTATTTATTGCTAACTATCCTTCATGTTTTATCAATTGCATGGAGAGTGATTTCACATGTAGAACTCAGTGAATAGTAAGTAAATACAAATAAAGCCAATGGGCTTGATTAGAATCTTGCTTGGAAAATTTTAGAACAGTGATGTCTGAAAGAAGAGAGCAAAGTTTTAAAAAGGAAAAGGATTAACATCGACTCTACCGCTCCCTTGCTTGTTTGTGGTAGAGAACAGTCATATATTAGGAAAAAAACAGTTTTAAGAACATGTTGAAGTTTCATTATTTTTAAGTTCTCCTGGATCTCTATTCTTAACAAGAGAATACTTAGCTTGCTTTTAAAAAATGAACAATTGGTATAATTTACATGTTTATTTTCTCTTGATTAGAAAGTCAGAAACCCAGAAAGATGTTCATCCACTGGTTCACACTCCAGATGCAGGATTGACTGGGACAAAATCAACAGCCAAAGATTCAATTTGCTGTTCGACATGGGTGGCAGGTAAGCAATCCCTGGAGCGTCTCAGAGAGCACATTAGCAGAAAGTTGGATGAAGTACTGATGGGACTTAATCCAGGACTCTGACTTATGTTCAGACATCCCAAGTAACTTATCTGTGGGGTAAAACCCCTTGAGGTGTTTCAGATACTAGGTAAAAACTATTTTCATAATTTTGACTCCAAACATTCGTTAAGATTGGCAGATTAAACAAATAAATACGAATAGAAATTGAAACAAGTACTGCATTTTAAGATAGCACTTTATCATTAAACATAGAAAAAATACCAGTGGTGCAATGATCTGTAAATGTCAATGTTCTAAACATTTTGAAAATGACGACAATCACACAATTCCTTGTCTCCTAACAATTAGGACTAATCTAAGAAAAACAGTGTATGCCGATGCTTGTATTATATGTGCATGATTATTATACCTAATCAATATTTACATGTTATATCCAAAGCCCTACATAATTTAAATCTTATACAGTGTACCTATGCATGCATCTAGCGAATATATAATTTTCATTGTACAGATCCAGATTATACTATTTAAGATATAAAAACAAATAGTATTTAAATAATTAATAAGCATAATACATGAATGAATTGATACACACATACATATTTATCCATTTTACATTTCTTTTTATACTCACTCGATTTTACTTTTTAAAAGTAAATAACAACAGCTTTGAATGTATCACAAAAAATCATTTACCTTTAAAGTGCTACAATATCTTAATTTTAGTATTTAGCAGTTTATAGCATTGAAGCATGATTTAGCTGATCCTGGCTTTTTTTTAGGTAGTCTAACTCTATAACTCTACCAAGACATGTGTCAACAGTTTAGGTGAACAGTTTTAGGTTGAACTTACCTGGACAATAAGATGCTGGACTTTATGCTTGTAAATGCTTGCAATGAAAGAATCTCAACTGAATTTGAACTGTGTTAATGCAACAAGGTGGAGGAATCCACCATGGGGGGGAGGGGAGGGGAGAATCCCAGTACCTATAAAACTGTGTAACATAATGCAAAGTAATCAATAAAAAATTGCTACAATATCTTGATCTAATAAATTTCTTTTAATATCTGCGTTTAAGCAAAAAATGAGCCAATTAATCATGATACATTCAAACTTGTCTGCTTTTATATGCATCTTTTTCAGGATCGCCACTTTTCTAGAAAATTGAATTTCCAGGGTTTTACCAGAAGGAGTCTCACAATTGAAAATATATCCATGCCCATAACAACAGTAATGATCTAAAATAAATGAAGTACCAGAAAGCACAAAGTAGTACAACTTATTTAAGTTTTTTGTAAAATTAAAAGTCTTGGGGACAATGTTCTCACATTGTCTTTTCTATTTCCAATTGTTTTCTTAGATACAATATGTTTAATCTATTTCTTATCAATTTAACAACCAATTTATATTCTGTACAACTTTTAAAATTCATTGAATTATCATTGGACTTTGTTCCTCAATTTATACTAAACTTTATGATTCTTTATGGAATGTTTTGATATATCAAAAACAAATATTCTGCTATTTTGGTGAGTAATAACACATACATATTAAAAGTCATCTGTAAAATTAACGAACGAAAATCAACAGCCATAGTGTACGCAAATAACACCAAGATGGAAGAAGATCTAACCAACAGGATACCATTCAAAATAGCAGAGAGAAGTATGAAGTATTTGGGAATAAATCTAACCAAAAGCGTAGGAGACCTATTCGAAGAAAACTACAAACTATTTAAAAAGGAAATTGAACAAAACCTCAAAAGATGGAATAACATCCCGTGCTCCTGGATAGGCAAAATCAATATCATTAAAATGTCTATACTACCACAAGCAATATACATTTTCAATGCAATTCCAATCAAATTGCCCAAAACATTCTTCATGGAACTGGATACAATGATTCAAAAGTTCATCTGGAAACACAAAAAACCACGAATAGCTAGAACCATCCTGAAAAATAAGAAGTTAGCAGGGGGAATCACAATCCCGGACCTCTGGACATACTATAGAGCAGTGGTTATCAAAACAGCCTGGTACTGGCACAAAGACAGAAAGGAAGATCAATGGAATGGAATAGAAGCACCAAAAGGGAACCCACACAAATACAGCCAATTAATCTTTGACAAAAAGACCAATGACAACTCAAGCAAGTGGGAAGGCCTCTTTAGTAAATGTTGTTGGGACAACTGGCTGATAGCCTGTAGAAACAAAAAGATAGACCCACATCTATCACCATACACCAAGACCCAATCTACATGGATAAAAGACCTAAACCTACATCCAGAAACCTTCAAACTCTTGCAAGAAAATGTAGGAAATACACTGCAAGACCTAGGAGTAGGTTCCGACTTTCTAAGAAGGACACCAAAAGCAATAGCAGTTGAGAACAGAATAAACAAATGGGACCTCATCAAACTAAGAAGCTTCTGTACAGCAAGGGAAACAATCAACAAAGTAAAAAAGCAACCCACAGAGTGGGAGAAGATCTTTACACACGATATAGGCGATAGGGGGCTAATTTCCAGGATATACAAAGAACTTCAAAACAACCAAAAAACCAAAACGAACAAGCCACTCAAGAAATGGGCACGGGAAATGGGCAAACATTTCACAAAGGAACAAGTCCAAATGGCAAACAAACATATGAAAAAATGTTCCAGCTCTCTAGCAATAAGGGAAATCCAAATTAAAACATCGATGAGGTACCACCTAACACCAGCAAGATTGGCCCACATAAACAAGAACACCAACGACGCTTGCTGGCGAGGATGCGGGGAAAAGGGAACCCTACTCCACTGCTGGTGGAGCCGCAAATTGGTACAGCCTCTATGGAAATCAGTCTGGAGAACACTCAAACAACTCAAAATCTGCATACCATATGACCCAGCAATAGCACTCCTAGGAATATATCCAAAACACCTGTTTTACGACAAACCAACATGCATCCTTATGTTCATAGCAGCACAATCAGTAATTGCGAAAACATGGAAGCAACCGAAATGCCCATCAGCAGAAGATTGGATAAGAAAGCTTTGGTTCATCTACTCCATGGAATACTACTCAGCTATTAAAAAAAACAAAATGCAGTTCTTTGTGGCTAAATGGGCACAACTGGAAACTATAATGCTAAGGGAAATGAGCGAATCCCAAAAGATTAGATACCACATGTTTGCCTTGATTTAACCTGTAATTTTTGTATGGTTGTTTGTTATTTTTTGAACCTGTCATTGATACTGTCTCAACCCAGATGTTTCGAAGAATGGAACTTGCATTATTTTTAACATATTGTTTACCCAATGCTATGTCAATTAATTCCATAATGTTGTATATTGATACTGAGGCCTTGTTGGGGCTTTTAACTGACCGGATCTTTACTCTGTTAGACCTATCTTCAGACCATAGAAGGTCTCCCCAAGAGGCCACTGAACTTATCTGGACAATAAGACGCTGAACTTTATGCTAGGCATGTGTTTGCAAGCAATGAATCTCAACTGAACTTGAACTATGGTTATGCAACAAGGTGGAGGAATCCACCATGGGGGGAGGGGTATGGGAGGGGTGGGGGGAATCCCCAGCGCCTATAAAACTGTACTACATAATACAATGTAAGCAACAATAAAAAAAAAAAGTCATCTGTTACATATGTGTATTTCAGTAATTTGTGTAAAGTTGCAGCCCAATACCCCGCATATACATTCCTTCGTGGTATTAACATAACATGAATTCAATGCTTGAGAAGGACAGTGAAGCCATTTTCCAGTTACTAAAGCATTCTTGACATGTTTTGATTTTCTGTACTTTTATATACAAAACTTTACATGAGTGCTATCTTCCATTTAAATAAAGAGTACTGTCAGAATATAATTATTTCCCTCAATTCCTATTCCTAGTTGTTTGTTCAGTCTATATGAGGTGATGATGAATCTTGAGTAGTCTGGGAATGATATTGAAGGTTCAGGAATTTACCTTTTGACATAGGAGTTGCTCCTTGGTTTCTGGAGCAATTTTCTATCATCTTTATGTTGAACTGTCTAATTTTAGCTTATGTGGATTTTCGTCTAGCAGCCCATAGACATTTGCAATTCATATTTGACACTTGAAGATCCTTTACTGAATTATAAGGACCAGGCTGACCTTTAATAATCCAGGTGCCAAGAACTTTGTTGGCATTATTCTTTGAAATTGTGTCAACAGTATGATCATTTATTTCTATTTTACCTGTAAAAATACCAGGTGCTATTCTCAACAGTGCAAAAAATTTTAAGGTTTTATTTTCTTGTCATAAGAAATGGTGCCAGCATTTCTTATTCAGAAATTCATCACTTGTTCTTTCAAGGTGAAAGCAAGATTTATTAAGAATCCTTTATGTACAAGCCATAATGCTGTGAGCTGGGAGTAAGAATCCCTTCTTATCATTACAGGACTCACGTACTAGTAGAAGACCTGTACAAATTTCCACCATGGAACTTGTAAGAATTTGTATACAGATTATTTTCATAGAATTAGGAAAATCCATCAGAAAAGACAAGCTACTATGCTGATAAGGATTTTAAATTGAATCAATAAGCATTTATTCTGATGAAAACTACACCTTTTAACGAAGATTATCTAGTTAGCAAAGTAGTAGAAGAAAGTATTTGGCATGTGGTAAACTTAATTCTTACACAATTAAAGCCCACAAATAAACTTGGAAGAGATGGAACAAGATGTTGTTAGACTGAGCTTACAAAATACCTTGTAGATCCAGCCAAGGTCTCTGTCTTAAGTTTGAAGAATATGGGAAGCAAATAAATTGTTTACATGCATCAGGATGTTCATGGGTAAGGGAAATTAGAAAGTGGCAAGAGTGGCATTTTACTGGGAAATCATCAAATTGATTGCGTTGTGAAAGGAAAAAATCAATAAAAAGTAAGAACAGAAACTGCTAGTGACCTGCTTTTGCTGATCAGACAGAAGTGGTTGAGACTGGATTTATAATGGAGATAGTAAGAAATAGAATCATTTAAATACTTTACTGGAGAACAATCAGAAGATTTTTTTTTCACAAAACACTTTTGGAAAAGTGAATAAAAACACAACATGAAAAATAATGTGTGGGTTTCTGGCTTGTTTTTGATTAGTCGGCCATGCCATTTCATTGAATCAGTATATTAGAATTGTAAAGGTGAAGTTATGGCTTCTATTTTGTTCACAGTACATTTAAAGTTCATGTAAAATTCCACTTAAGGGTTCTCTCTCTCTCTCTCTCTCTTATCTGTCTATCTATCTATCTATCTATCTATCTATCTATCTATCTATCTATCTATCACATATGTATGTGGTTCAAATTTTAGAGGGAGTTCTCATCTGTAAAGGTAAATATGAATTAATAAGTAATCATTTAATCAGTGAATGTAGTTCATATTCTTTAATGAAAAATTGAAAAATAGAGAAACATAATCCAGAAGAAACAGCTAGAAACTCTTGTAGATATATTTACTAGATTTCAAGAATAAGTGGCCAAGGTATCATAAGTAGAATGGCCAAAGATGCGCCGATAACATTAAAGTGTTATATCAAAGCAATCAAAACAAGATAACAATTCCCTGAAGATTGATAATGTCAACAGTAATGAATTCTTCATAAAGGTCAAGTAATATGAAGCTGTTAAGCATCTCTTAGCTTATGGATTCAATGACATCCATTTCGATAGAGTAATAAGAAATGACAGTAGGTGGGAGAATTCCTTCGAATTAAAGAAAAGAACTCTCTCATGTAAGTAAGGTTATTAAAAAAGTGTGCTAATGAAGAGCATCCGTTAGAGGAGGAATTGAAGATGAGTTACAATGCATAAATATAGAAGCTGGAGTCAACAGTAGATGAGAAACCACAGTTAAATTTTGAAGTCACAGTATGTATTATAATTTGTGAGTTAAGTTTTTATTATTTTAGTAAAATAATAGCAGATATACACTACAATAGAAGATATAGATACATTGTTCTGTCTTTGATTATGAACAGTAATATTTTGGAGGAGTTAAGTATGTTCCTGTATTCTTTGTACAGAATGGAACCTTTGTTTTGTTTGGATGCAATCTTGCCCAGGTAAGTGAAACAAACAGATCATTATCTTCATAAGTCCCCTTTCTTTTTTTGGCTATTAATATCCAGACAGCAATATATTAGATTCTGATGCACAGGTCCTGCCCCTTTTATTATAATGATTGCATTATATTTATACTAAATATTAGTTTTGGTTAAATTCTGAATCACACCATAAAGATGATTCAATGAGGACAGTATTGAAATTGAGTCTTACCAAGATGCAAAACATAAATATATTTAGGTAAATTATATAAACTCAGTAAGGTCCAGTGCCAGCCCTAAGTCTTGAGGGTCTCAACAGGTGCTACAGCCTGGCTCAGAACACAACTCCTTCAGTCCTAGATATCACTTGTGAGTGTAGCACCAGAGCCCACCCTTAGCCCTTGTGTGATCTGGCAGATGTTGCTATCCTACCTAGCCTGGCTTGCACCCTGTCCTGGCTTCAGGCCACTGTGTACTGTGGACTAACTCTACATAGTCTGCCCCCAGGCCCACGTCACATATATGACAATTGGTCCTGGAACCCAACCTGTACTAGCATGTCTCCAGTCCCGGCTCTTGTGCTCATCAGCAGGAGTTCGGCCCAGCTGAGTAGTTCCCAAAGTTCCTCTACCAGGCTCACCTCCAGCAATAGAGTGTGTGTGTGTGTGCACATGTGTGTGCGTGTATGATGTTACCCAGACAGATATGACCTGCCCCTAGTTCTGGCACTCACTGGTGGGTAACTGCCACCTGGTCCAACTGGCCCACACAGATTCTAGCATCAATAGATGCTACAGCCTAGCCTAGCCTGGCCCACTCCCAGACCTGGCTCTCATGTGATGCAGAGGACATCTTGGCCCAGTCTGGCCTGTCTCACACCCATTCTGGCTCTTGTAATTGCCAGTGGGCCCTACAGCCCAGCCAACTCTGACCTGTCCCTAGACCCAGGCCACACACATGCAAACAAGTGCTACAATCTTGCTCAGCCTGATCCAACCACAACCCTGGCTCTCACATGCACCAGGGGGAGCTGCAGTCCAGCAGGAGTGTCTCTAGAGTTCCCCTACCAGCTTCCTTCCCAGTTCTCAATCTTGTAAATTCTGGTAGATGCTTTGAGGCAATATGGCATGGCCATACCGCAGTCTCAGCTATTATCTGCCAGCTTTTCACCCTAGCAAGCCATGCACAGTCTACATTCTGACCTGGCTCTGTGTGACCAGACCTGGCCCATATAAACTCTGATGAATGCTGTAGTTTTGCTTAGCCTGGCTTTCCCCCCGTCCTGGCTCTTGTGCTCTAATCAGCAGATGCAACCTGATAGGGTGGCTCCCCTTGGTCCCCTACAAGGCCTACTCTAAGCCCTAGATCTCATATGCGTCATCCCCAACCCTTGCATGTGCCAGTGGGTACTGCAATCTGGCCTCACCAGGCCTTCTCCCAGCTTTTCACTCCTGCAAATTGCCAGGCACATTTCTGTCTGGTGAATTCTGTTGTGTACCCTGACTTGACCTGTTACTGCCCCAGCTCTTTGTGAAAACTGGTAGGTGATAAAGTCCCACAGAGGCAAGCCCCTAGATGTGGCTTTTTCACATTCTGATGAATGCTGCCACTCAGCCTGATGAGGCTGTTTCAACATTTGTGGGTGGGTACTGTGGCCTAATCCGGCCAGGCAGGCCCCCAACTTATGGTTTTATGGGTGGCAGTAAGCTTCAGATAATGAGTGCTATTTAGCCTAGCCGAAGTCTTCCAAGTGGACAAATACCTTGTCCTGACTCAGGTATGTGCTCTAATTTTCCTCCTTTAAACCACTCTGTCTCAACTCCCTTTTGGACCTGCACATGCATTGATCCTGTCTTTGAAAGAATGCAGAAATAATTTCTTCCTGACAGGCCTTCAGCTGCTCCCACTCCAATATGTCCCCAGCCACCTTACCCCTGGCAATCTGAAGCTCTCCCTACCTCCACCTTGAGTAAAAGTGGTATGCCCTGGCCCAGAGTTCCCTGCCATGTCTACATTACAAAAAGCAGGGAGGGTGTATAAGAGAGTAGGAAGAAAGAGAGAGAAAGGGAGAGAGAGAGAGAGAGAGAGAGAGAGAGAGAAGAGAGAGAGAGAAGACAGAGAGAGAGAGAGAGGAAAAATTAAGCAATTGTGCTGGCACACTGGTATACTTAATTCAAATTTAGCATTAACCAGGCCAAAAATGCTTGCCAGTCATCTACTGGCTGCTTTGCTCTCAGCAGTGTAACAACTGCCTAAGTAAAAGGCCACCTAGGCAGAGGTTTTCTTGAAGTACTCTTAAGATAGAATATTTTAGGACAGTGTTATCTTTTTTTTTCTGATAAATACAAAACTTAAAGTGAAGTTGCTTGTTCCATTTGGTAATGTAACATTTTTGAGTTCCGATTTAGAAAGGTGAATGTCTTCCTGGGATTATTAGTTCATTGAGGTTCTGGGGGCTTTTACCAGCTTTAGTTTATTTTTCTATGCATGAATCTAAATAATGTTGCTTATATTTACTATTAAGTTGATTTTATATTAATACAAAATAAATATTTTCCAATATTTTCCTCGGCTTTTTACATAATTCTAAGGTATCAACTTTTGTGCTATTAAGTTATAGGAAATTTTATGAAATGCAAATAACCAATGGATACATGGTGATTCTATGCACAGGGTAAGTATATATAATATAAAAATGAGTTACCTTCAGGCACTTTTTAATTATGCACTAGTTCTTTTCCTTCTTAGGAAATTCAACAATTGAATGACCTTCATAATGAAGTAACAGTACGCTATACCTATTGCAAAATATCTTAAGATAACTGGCATTATTAGAGATCTAGATTTCTGGAGAAATAAAACATTTAATAAATGATATATGTATGTATTTTGTGAGAAGAGTCAGGCATACATAGGAAAAATAATTGGATATAAATATTAATTTTCAAAAACTTAAGAGAGTTTGTTCTAAAATATAAGAAGAAAACGTTTTGGTCAGCCTTTTCCATTTTAATGATTATTACATTGTGGTTTTTATATTTCTGATGGAAAACTCTCATTCTTCCCCCATTTGTTTTGATTGCAAATCAGATTTACAGAGAGAGGGAGAGATAGAAAGATCTTCTGTAAACTAGTTCACTCTCCATGTGACTGCAATAGCTGGAGCTGAGCCAATCCAATGCCAGGAGCCAGGAACATTTCAGAATCTCCCAAAGGGGTGCATGGTGGAGGGGTCTGAGTGAAGTAAAAGATATATTAATGTGACAAGGACTTTAAAGAACAATTATTTTAAAATTATTGTTTAATGCTAAAACAATCAAATAACATTGAATGAATTTAACTAGTTCAAAATTAAGAAATAGCCTCATTCCAAATTAACAGTAAGCAAAACATCATAAGATTTAAAATACTTACTGCTGTTTGTTTTTTTTCTGACTTGTCACCCCATCATATATGGAGTTGTGTCAATATTTGGTTAAAATTTTCTAATATGGAACTATTCTGTTTACATTTATCTGAAATCTTTTATCATATTCAGATATCTAAATAGGTTTTGAAAGACTGAATATCCCACTTCTCTGAAATTATTGAGTTTGCAGTATTGGTAAATCTCTTCTCATCAAACATTGAGCACAGTTCCACTTGGAAAATACTTGGGAGATCTTTTTAGTACAAGAAATTGTCAACTGCTTCTATGTTCTTCACTGGATTGCAAGCTGATAAGTGAAGGCACACATTATCCATTCAGTTTCTTATGACTCTGATCAGAAAGAAGAGAGATTATAATACTAAAGAACTGAAATAAACTGGGCAGGTAATGGCAGAGGGTCTAGACTATTGGACTATTTGTGAGACTGAAATGCCTCTGATAGTGGAAGCACTTGGTTATGAGGTCATCGAAAGAGAACTCGCTTACTTGGAAGTTCTTTGGAAGTCGTGAAATTAAACTGCTGGCCTTGGTGATGGTTACAAGTATGATATATTCTATACCTGAAAATATTTTTCTGACCTTTACATTGAATAATATCGAAGGTTAATAGCTTTGAGCTGGGGCTGAAGCAGGAATGATCGGTTTGTTTGTTTTTAAAGATTCAATTAATTATTTGTATTGCAAAGACTGATTTACAGAGAGAAGAAGAGATAAAATGAGCCCCCATCTGCTGATTCAATCCCCAAATGGCTGCAAGAGTCGGATCTAAAGCTAGGAGCCAGGAGCTTTTCCCTGGTCTCCCATTTGGGTTAGGGTCCTAAGGCATTGGACCATCCTTTACTGTTATTCCACGGCATAAGTAGGGAGCTGGATCAGAAGTGGAGCATCCAGGACATAACACTGTTGTCCATATGAAATCCCAGTACTTGAAAGGTGAGGATTTAGCCATTGAACCATCATCATGCAGGGCCAGGAATGATCAAGTTTATACTGATATAAAATATTTGTTCCTTTTGTGTCATGTGATGTGATAGATGTTACAATGCCTGAGAAATCAGGAGTAGAAAAGATGATACATATAGCTTAGATCTGATGTAATTAGAAAAAGCGTGCAATGAGATTTTGCAGCTGTGGATAAAGTGACTTAATCTGCAATAAAGAAACAAACTTTTTGAGATTGTTTCATATGCTTGGCTGACCTCTGGTATAGATAACATAATTGACCCACAGTATCAAGTTAATGTGATGTTGAATTATTTTAGCCCATGAGTCCTAAAGTTAGCTAAACATCATGATTCTCTATTTTATGTTGGAAAAAATTATATCAGAGCACAATCAACTCAAAATAGCACAAGCAAGGTACATGCGCAGTTAACCCAGAGTCTCTTATAACCTTGTTAGTTAGCATTTTTCTTACCAGCCCACAGCAACTTTAGCTCCAGTGCAGTAATGAACACAGGCCATATGATTGATATAAAATAAAGAAAAAAGAAACATTTATTTCATGAGTGGTAACTCAGAAAGCAATTTAAAAAATAGGCTAGCAGTTCAGCTGTGTTCAGACACACCTTGAAAGACAGCATGAGAAAGTCAAGTTGCTAATGTGCAAAACTCGGCATGGTCTTTCTAGTTCTTTATTTTATATGCAAGGATAAATGATTCAAGTTAAAAGTCTGCTCAGACTTGTTGGAGTAGAAACCAATTTCATTGTCTTCTAGCAAATACTGGAAGATTAGGGAAAAAGAAATTGCTGTGATACATATACATGAAACAACAATTTTGCATCACATGTTAATTATGACCAGAGAACTTGCACCACAAATGTGCAAAAGGGTCTACTACTTAAAATGACTCTGTTCATTGGTGTGTGCCAGTTTGCTGAAGGTCTCACTAATGTGGAGACTGTGGGTGCATGAACCAAGTAACCATGGTAATAGACAATGAGGCAAAATAGGGATTCAACAGCTGGGATTTACATTTACCAAAGCAATCTGGCCACTGCTGTCATGATTGACAATCCGCCAAAATAACACACTATGACAGCATTCATTAAATAAACATATTTGCCACTTGATTATAATTTGGCGACAAATATGTTTATTGTTCTAGGAGGGGTCACTTGGTTTTTTTCCCTCTGTGAATAAACATATTTCTGGTTTGAGATTGTGTTTCCTGTCCTTTGGATTTCCATTACCCTGATCAGAGACTTACAGAAATCCTGATTCAGAGGTATGGAAATTCACACAACACAGAAAGCAGTCCATAGGATTATCTCACAGTACAAAAAATGTAAGAGAATGGATCTACCCCAAGATTTATTGCCTGAATTACGTTTTTCAATACCCAGGACTGTGGGTACTTAAGAGTGGTCTTCTCAAGGAGAAGCTCAAGTTATAACTTGAGATGATGCCTGGGACAATGGGGTATTATTTCCAAAATGCAGTATAAGCATTCACTTAGGGACTCAGGGGTTGCTTTATGGCACAGTGTCCTCAAAACAAAGAACTTTGATTTCATTGAATGAATCAAGATGTTTCCTTGATTAATTGTAGCGATAAGTAGTTTAGTACTTCACTTTCAGCTTTAAAGGCTGTAATTATTATGGCTTTTAATAATACATTTCAGGAATTATTGCTTGGTTTGACAAGATCATCCGTGGTGACCAAGGAAATGGTAGTTTGGAGTCGAGAATTTCTACATCATACAGACATGAAGAGATGAGAATCGATCATGAGGTTTCTGAAGTAACTAAATCTATGGTTTCTCCTTTCGTCCTTGTGCTATTTTTCTTCAGGAGGGAATTTTCACAGGAAGTATGGGAGAGCTTATTCCAAACTCACAAAACACAGCAGAGTAAAATGTATCAACTTAGCAGATATGAAGATGTGTTTGATCTTCCTACAAGGAGGAATTAAAGTCAGTGTTGTAGCATTCTCAGATGACAGCCACAAAATATTTATTTTACAGTCATACCGGTTTCTAAAATGACATTATCATTTTGATATGACCCTAAAGACTGAAGAAAGTAGTGTCACAAACAAGTGTTAGCTGATATAATGCTCTTTTCTTAGAAAATAGCATAATGCAATGTGACATGATGTATTTTTCTCCTTAAAAACATAGTTACGTTTTAAGGCATCCTACATTTTGAATACCAATAAACACATGCAATACACATTAATATTAAAAATGTACAACTATTATTCAATATTTTTGTGATGCATGCATTTTTTCTGATAATAAATAATGGTTAAACTTATTAGTTTGAGGATTCCTTTGTATTAAAAATATCAGGAATTTTTTTAATATGACTTATGCTTTGTGTTTTTTACTTGAAAATAAACCTGAGATAATAAAAAAGAAAAAGAATGTCCATAGGCTATGACAAAAAAGCCTATTAATGTTGGACTTTGCCATTTCTCCAAAAACTGAAGATTTCTTTAGAGGAAATAGGTTCTTGCAAACTTACCATTTGATTGGCGTTGATTTGATGGTATTCTAATTTCTTCCATTCTCTAGTTCCTCTTCCTCATTGCTTGTTAACCCCAGGTGTCAATCTGACTGTTTCAAAGAATACCCATGTAACTGCTGAAGGATTATTCCTGAATTTGTGTGTGAAAATGTTTCTGGAAGAATTAGAAAACTGAGTAGAAACATATATCCCTACCTGGTGTGATTAGGCTCCATCCAATTGGCCACGAGCCTAGAAGAATCAACATGGTAGAGGAAAGGCAGTTTCTTATATTTTTTTCTCTTCCTCAGCTGAGAAGACTTTTTTCTTTCTTTCTTTCTTTCTTTCTTTCTTTCTTTCTTTCTTTCTTTCTTTCTTTCTTTCTTTCTTTCTTTCTTTCTTTCTTTCTTTCTTTCTTTCTTTCTTTCCCTCCTCCTTTTAATATTTTCTCCTATGTTTTTACATTGTTATTTTCCACAATGCAGGTTTGTATATATAGAGATTCTCCCCTTTCCCCCCACTTTCTATGTTTTCCTTTCCCCCATCTCCCCCCATATTATTATTGCAGTATAGTACTTTAGTAACAGTCACAAGTTTAACATTCTGCCATTTAACTGCATCGTGTAATTGCATGTATAGACAAACATAGAAAATCTAGTATTCTGTTGCCAAAATGTATTTAACTCTTTCACTGGCAGTCCTTCCTTTATTCAGGAGTAAAATTGCATACTGCAACTTATCTTCACTTACCAGTTTGCTAATCTCCATTGCAAAGTTTACTTATGAGTTCACATGTATACACATGTCCTTATTTATATTTTATATTTTGTATAATTGTTGATCTATATCAGAGAATATATGATATTTGTCCTTTTTGTATTGGCTTATTTTATTGAGCATTATGCTTTCCAGTTGGTACCATTTTGTTTTATATGGTAGAATGGCATTCTTTTTCATGGGTGTGTAGTATTCCATTGAGTAGCTATGCCATTATTTCTTTATCCATTTTTCCTTCAATAAGAACCTGGGGTATTTATATGTTCTCTCCATTGTGGATAGTGCTGCTGTAGAGCAGCGTGTTTTACCATATGCAGATTTCATTTCCATTGAATACATTTCCAGAAGTGGGATGCTGGGTCATATGGTGGATTGGTTCTCAGTTGTCCAAGTACTTTCATACTGACTTCCACAGTGGCTTCACTAGCCTACAGTCTCAGCGACACTGGAGTAGGATACCTTTCTCCCCATGTCCATGCCAGCAAGTGTTGTCAGATTTTTCTAATAGCTAAGGAGCCTGACCATTTTTCACATATGTATTATGCATTTGAATTTTTTTTCTTGAAAGAAAAATACCTACTCTTAACAGTATGTTTTGTTTTACTGTATTTGTGTTTCTAAAGACCTTTGTAAAGACTCAATATCAGTCCCTTATCTGTTGTATAGTGTGCAGTGGTCTTTCCTTTATCTGTTGGTTGCTTCTTTGCTTTGTTAATTGCTTCTTTGCTGTACAGAAGCTTCTTAGTTCGATGTAGTCTGATTGATTTATCTTGATTTTCACGTTCTATGTTTTTGGTGACTTTTGTTAAGAATTCCTTACCAATGCCTGTATCTTGTACAGTGCTTCCTATATTTTCTTTTAATAAGCACTTTCCTATCCAGGCTTTTTTGCCTCGGAGTGAAAGACTTGTGTAATTGCACCTTTCTTTGTTCCATTCTAATCCTAACAGCTTCCAGTTTTTCAGGCTTAGGTCCTGGGTTCAGAGTTACACAATGGCTGTTATTGATTCTTTGGATTTTGGAGCAGGAGTCAGGCATAATAGCTTCTCCTTTAGCTCCTTACGTTCCAGATGCATACTGTGGGACTTTCCTGTTTCCTTAATTGCATGTGCTGCTAAACCCAACTCATCTATTTGCCAGTTTGTCTATCTCTCTTATTGCTTCTGATTATGTGGGAAACACTAACTACTTATATGCCCCTATTCATTCACAGGTGTTAATTTCTTAAAAACAAAAACAAACAAAAAAGTGTTAAACTTTCAATGCTGCATCAATGCTGATATTCCTTGGAAAATTAATCCATCAATAAAATGAACAGTTTGTATGTTTATAAAATGTAATTTCTATTGCTTATGAGAATGCATAGAAATAGTTGTTCCTCAAAGAATCTGAGTTGACTGATAAGATGCAATATTCTGTGCTTATTTTCTGAGAGAAGGCAATGAAAACACTTATCAACCCTTACCCACCTCCTTTTTGTGAAACATTCTTGCGACCATAGATAATTAGTAACAACTAGGTTACATGTATACATTTTCCAGTTACATACTTATGCATTTATTTCAAATTTAAATATATATATATACATTACATTTAAAAATAAGAAGAGAGAGATAATCCTATGTGCTGTATATTTTTAAAATTCCTACAACAGCAGCAGGGTTTGGGCCAACGCCACTGTTGTGAGTGGAAATGTCACTGTGGGTGTCTCACACAGTGGCAGGGATTCAATGCCTAGGACCGTTACTGCCATCTCTCAGAGTCTGTATTAACAGAAAACTGTAGTCTGGAGCCTTAGTTGTAAATTTTGCCAAGGAGCTCTGTGTGGGACCCAGATGTCTTAACTGGCAGGCTGGCAGGCCATTTTTCCTTTTAAATTCAATTGAATTATATTGACTGTTTACAAAGAAACCACTAAAATTTATATTGCTCTTTCGGCTGTGGACATGCAGAGTTGTTGTTGTTTTTTGCTTTTTTTTCCCTAAGTCACATCTATGAACTGTGGCAGTTAAGCTCAAGCTGTTCCACAGAAAATGCTGGTAAACACTTGCACAAAACCGAGTCAAGGTGTGCCCTCAGACTCAGATGTTTCAAAATGTATTTCATGCCACTATATTTAAATGTACTAAATTTACAGATATCAGTGCAGACAATTCTGTTGGTAGCGATCTTTTCCAGGGAACACTCAGTGGGAAATTAAGAGAAAGAAGCAGATGATATAATATAGCATTGCATATCACGGTGATAGTTTGAGTTCTGGTTACTCACTTCTACTCTAGTATTCTGCAATGTGCCTGAGTGTTATGGCCCTTGCCACCAACAAGGGAGACCTAAATGGGGCTCTAGACCCTCCACTGTGGCATGGCTGGGGTCAATCCTGGCATTGGACATGTTACAAAGTAAATCTGTGAATTTCACTTTGGTATGGCTGGGCTCAATCCTAGCATTGGACATATTACAAAATAAATCTGTGAATTTCACTTTGGTATGGCTGGGCTCAATCCTGGCATTGGACATATTACAAAGTAAATCTGAATTCCACTGTGATATGGCTGGGTTCAATCCTGGCACTGGACATATTACAAAGTAAATCTGTGAATTTCTGCCTTTCAAATCAATGCACAAATCTGTTAAACAAAGGAGAGAATTAAACAGAAACAAAACTATCCAGAGATAGACTTACATATTCATGGATTTAATATAAGTAATTGGCTCACATTATTACTGGTGGTGGCAAACGGGAAAATTATGGGGTGAATCAGAAGGGTAGAAATTCAGATAAGAGTGGAAGCCCTTGTGTACTAAGTCTGAATTATGCAGAACAGAAAGTTAGGAATTCAGACCCAATGGTTTATTTTTTTCCAGGATATATATATAACATTAATTAAGTGTCACTATTTGTACAGTAAGTAGAAGGCAACTAGCATGAAACCACAGAACTGTAACTATGAAAGCTGCAGAACACGCTAAAAGTAATAAATAAAAGAAACCTGGACGCCCACCCCAGAGCTATGAAAAGTGCACTCCATGATGATAACACACCGGAACACCTTGCAGCTAGCAGATGGTAACCAGAGCAAATTCAGTATGAAATAGTTACACGCCATTTCACATAAATTGCCGACTCTCTCTCCTTCTGCAAAGAAGCAAGAAGTTAACGAAGTCAGTAAATTAGTGTCTTTTCTTAGGTGGATCTTCATCCAGGGTTGTTAGCGTAGTGTCAGAAAAACACTTCCAAAGCATATGAGTTCGAAATCTTTGATAGTCACGGTTGGCTTCTAAATACTGGTAGCGAGAAATCTGATTTGTTAAGTTAGGCAAATTACAGATACATGAAAAAACCATCTATCATACACTTAGGTTAAATAAACAGAACTTCATAGTTTACGGTGCAAGGGCTGTGCTTGCTGCAGACACAGCAGTTCCTGCAGCTGTATTGTAAACCTCTTTCACTCCTGTTACCAGAAAAGCTTTGTGTGTTCTTTCCCCAGCTTAGTATAGAAATAAATAGCTGGGAACTGGTTGCAAACAGGGAAGGTTTATTTATGAGCTGACCAGGTATGTGGGCAAAGAGGGAAGGGGAAAGCACCTCCCAAATGTGAACCAGGAAGTGAGATGCTTCTTAAACACATTCATAGCTTGGCAAGTAGTGTACTATGTTCAAAATCGAAGCATTACATGCCAGCTATGGAGTATTCTTCGAGATAGCTGGCATGTAATCTTTCGATGGGGAGTTAGGGCACCATGACCTAAAACTATGGGCACAAGGTGAGGCATTTAATATGAATAAATGAATTTAAATGCATATCCTACTTCTGAAAAAAAAAGAGGGAAATGTTGGAGCTTTTTTGGGCTTCTCAAAACAGCATAAACAACTGTTCCATCATCAAGAAATGTTAGCTTAATGGGCAGGATGAGATGCTAGCTTAGATAGGATGATCCTGGATTATCAGTTCTCCACGTGTGAAAATGAAGGGCAATATTTACTTCCAGAGGTTAAAAAAAAAGTGATATGATTTTCTGTTTTGCATTATCAAATGACAGTCTTGTTTGGAACAGCTCATGAAAGTGATAGGAGAATATGGTGTCCAAACAGAAATAAGAAATAAAAGAATGCCTACATTTATAGGGAAGAATCATTTACTGTTCTCTTCCTTTGCACTCTTTTATTGGCAAACTTAAATTTTCTGTTGAAATATTTGTGCATCAGAGAAGTGTAGAATTAGAATGTATTTTAAATTCTAGTAACTTTAAATGTTTATCATTCATTAGCCTGTGCTTCTATAAGGATGAAATTTTCTGTAGTGAGAAAGGAAGGACTAAACAAAATTTAACCCTCTGTTTACTATTAAGCTCAATTTCATTAAATTTTTAAAAACCGTGTTTAAAATGATTTCTCAGAGTACCATTAAGATGATGCTTAAAAACACAGTTAATATCGTTTTAAATCAGTTATTTGAAGCGAAATTTTCTAAAACTGTACTGAAATGGAGAGTACAGTATTAGAAATGAAAGATATTTGAGAAGTTCTATTAACTTTGGGGACAAAATCTTTAAGGAGGAATTTAATCCACATAACATTCTATTGTCTACTATATCCACTGTCCAATTAGAGTCAAAAACAACACTATTTTATCTTGCCAAAGATTTGATCCATTTCACATACATGTCAATTTCATAAACTATGCTTTGAACTAAAAGCTTATTTTTGCTACAGTTTGCTATGTAAACCCGTTTTTAAAACACAGTGGTGCATATTGATCCATATTTGGTTTATGGCACTTTCACAGGTTTTTAGAGCAGAAATTTCATGCAAACTAATTGAAAAGTAAATTATGAAGTTAAAAACAAAATGAGACAAAACTTGGGTGTGAAGAATACTCAACATTACAAAGACTACACAGTACACAGAATCACCTATGGTACCTGAAAGCATAATGACATTAAACATTCAAATATTTCATTTCAGCTTTGATTGGAAATGTGCAAGTAATATGATGTGTTAAATACTTCCAAATGTGATAGTGATCAAAAGTTATTTGCATTGTTCTACACTTGAACACACAAATGAGAATACGGTGACTGCTTTGTAAAAACATTTGTAAAATGTTTTGTAAAATATTTCGTAATTTAACAATTTAGTGGATTTTTCGCTTTTATATAACTTTGGAAAACATTTTTTCCTTTCTGAACTGTGCTTGTTTATTTGCAATGGAATAATTAAATAGTTTGTAATGTTACATATCTTTTCTATAATTAAAGATTTCTACATATTATTTTTGAAACATCAACTTCATTTAAAATGATGAATCCTGTTATAGCATAGTAATCTTACAGGGAAATCGCACAAAGGATGGAAACCACCTCAATTCTTATCTCATATGTAAGAAGAATTTCCACACAGGCACCACAGTGAGCAAAGCGATGTTCAGTAAAGATAGAGCTCTCTTGTCACAGCAGTCAAGACTGGGTGTGGTGTGCAGGTTGAGTTTTGCAAACAAATTTTGGGGAAAGAGGAAAATAATACAGCAAGCAGCAATGAATTATCTAGTGGGAGCAAAGCTCAACAAAGGGCTGGAATTGCAATGTTGTCTAATTTGTTTAAAAGCAGAAGCCATCAGTAAGATCTGGTTGATAATTCTTCTTATCATTCTCAAGGTAAGGTGAAAGCTAATTAGAATGTGATTTCCTTGTTTCCTGCCTTTTTCATGATAAAACTGAGAAGAGAAAGTACTTCCACGTGGTTAAAGGCAGCATTTGGGGAGAGATGAGAGCTTTGCAGCTTCTTAAGGGGACTTCACTGCTTTCTTGCTATTTTTCAATAAAACTGAAACTGTACTTCAACTTGCTAATCTTTAATTATGGACACCAACATCATTAAGTTGTTGCAGATTTAAATAAGTTATGTGTGAAGTACCAAAGATGACTTCAGGCACATGGTCAATACAAAATAAGAATTAATTACTACCATACCCAGAAGCGTTATCATCCCAAGAAAGCTAACCATGATTTCGGTCTTCAGTTAATCTCTTTTCTCTCTTTAAAACAAAAACTAGACAGTATTGCATATTTGTTAGGTTCAGCATCGTTAAATAGTGTACCCCATAGGGCAGAAAACCAGATCCCCCTATAGCTATGCCCTTTCAAGTTCTAGTTCTGTATGGCTTCTTGAACTTTTTACAGAAACAGTTTTGGTTTTGCACGATATGGCCCAAATATAATGGTGCTATCAGCTTGCCATGGTCATGTCTGCCTTTCTGTTTTACATAATGTATCTTCTATACATAATCTCTCATAACAATATATACATTTATCTGTTCACCTCTGAAAATAAAATACTCATCACCTGAGACATATGATTTACGTTGGATACAGAACACTATGCTTTGAGTGAAATAATTCACAAATGATAAAATATTTCTAATATTATCAAAATATAAGGTCTGACACTACAAACTCAGTTGAAGAAACCTAGGGGATACACATCAAGGTATTGGCATAAGCAAAGGGTTTCTGCAAAGCATAGGGAACAAAAGCAAAGCCAAGCAAATAGCATTATAAATATTTCTAAATAGCTTTTATATCTATGTTTGCTGTTTTGTAATATGTACTCCTCGAAGCGGAAATGTTGCCCATTTTCTAAGTAAGGTCATGACTTCTACTTTTATGAATTTTATTAATCCTCAAATGAATGTCCCCAAATCTGAAGTCCTTACTTTCCAAAGACACATAGGTTTAAACTGTATGTATTCTTTCTGTGTTTCAAATTCTTGAGGTCTTGCTATGCAGGTCCTTGCACCTGCTTGTTCTTGTAGAAGTTGTTTCCATCTGCTCTTTGCATGAATGATCCCCCTCTCTGTCTTCAGTTCACTGTTTGGATACTACTCAGAAAGATGTCTTTTCCCTTATAGAGTCTCGTGTATTGATATTTCTGACTTATCCTTTGATTCCAGATCATGTTTGTTTCTTTAATTGTGCCTTATCAAATAAATTGTTAAGATATTTATAGTATTACCTATTTCTTGTTTACAGATATATGAACCCTCTGCATTCAGAAAGCTTGATATTTTTGTTCCTCATTAATGATCTGTTTTGATTGTAGTTGATAGTCAATAAATACTTTGAAAGATTAATCACGTCATTCCTAGATGATGTTAACTGGTGATGTATTAACAAACACCTCGCTAGGTAAAGTGTTCTGTCATACCAACAGCAATGGCTTCTCCAAAGAAATTGTTGGTATGCAGAATGTATGTTTCAACAAATTTCCGACTGTATGTGCATGTGTGAAAATTCAAAATGGGGCCCAGCTGCGTGGCCTAGCGGCTTAAGTCCTCTCCTTGAACGTGCCCAGGATCCCATATGGGCGTCGGTTCTAATTCCAGCAGCTCCACTTCCCATCCAGCTCACTGCTTGTGGCCTGGGAAAGCATTCAAAGACAGCCCAAAGCTTGGGGACCCTGCACCCATGTGGGAGACCTGGAGGAAGTTCCTGGCTTCTGGCTCCGGATTGGCACAGCACCGGCCATTGCAGTCACTTGGGGAGTGAATTGTCAGATGGAAGATCTTCCTCTCTGTCTCTCCTTTCTGTATATCTGACTTTGTAATAAAAATAAATAAAAAAAAAATTCAAAATGTACTGAAATAACATATACAGATTTTCCTTTCAAACAAGTATTATTCATTTGCCCAAGTAAAGATCATTAAAATGTGCTCTTAGCAATGTCGTTTTTTAAGTAATTTAAGCTTGCCAGAAGGATTAATTGAATACAGGCTAAACTAGGAAAATAGAATGCTTTAAGAAACCTCTCTCTCTCTCTCTCTTTTTGGCATAAATTTAGGAGCACTGTGTGAAAGGAACCATGGTTTTACACAACGTTCTGCGTTACCATTGGTGGTTAGTTAACAGGCACGCCGACTAGGATAAAAGAAAAACTATTTCAAGTGAAACCAAAAACTCGAAATTGAAATGTCTTCTTCACGCATAAAGAAAAATCACAATCACAAAGAAACTCAAAATAAAGTATTTAATGCCACATTTGGGACAGTTTATATCATATTGCTGTGACTGCCGAGGAAGTACAAGTCGGCAATAGCTTTATCCTGGATGTGATTCAATTGTGGACCTCCAGACAATTCATATGTGGATACAGTGTGCTAAGGAAAATGATCCTGTGCAATAAAATGTTTCATTTCCTACTGCACTTCTAAGTAAAACTCACACACACACACACACACACACACAACTAAATTTAGATTTTATAAAACACAAAAAATTAAAGTTGAGCTAATGTTGAAAGTTAGACTTAAAGTTTGTTTGTACATTTTAATTGGCTGCTAAGCATGACCAGATTTTCATTACCCAATATTCATATGTTCCCTAAAAAAGAGCAGGAGTAACAGGTGATGTGTGGGAAGAATAAAAAAAAAAGGAAAAAAAGATACTTTTGAATCTTTTTTGAATGAGTAAAAAGCAAGAAAAAATATATATAACAAGACCACCTAATGAGTTTATTTTGTTTCTTGGCAACTCTTTTTTATGAAAATGCATTTACATAGAAAATGGGCCACCTGCTTTCATGAAAAAAAATGTCCTCATGGACTTTTTAGTGGTAGCACAGGCTAATGAAGCATTTTCTTGCTAAATGTTTAATACAGTATTTAACTTTTTCTCACGGATGAATAGAGGATAAAATACATAATTTTAAAAATTCAAAAATGTTTCCTAACTTGAACTGTGAATTCTGCTGTTCATTTCCAGATTTTTCTGCTGGTGTACTATGCTGAATGGAATGCAGGAAAGTTTTCTATTGGGATATGTTTGCAGGAGTCCTGTCCCAATAACAAATATAAAGTAAATGAAAAAATGTAAATATAAAATATTTTTATCATTCCAGTTTTTACTGAATATTTGTACTCATGGGTTTTTGCAATACTGTAACTTTCTGTATACTGTGTTTCTTTAACAGTGTGAACTTTGTACATGTTGTTTTCTTAGTTTAGACTAATCTCAATATAGCTATTGCTCCAATGAAGTCATTGAGAAACTGCCAAAGCAGACAAATTTACACCTAATGGAAGTTCTACTGTTGTCCCCTAGGGGCTATGCCTTAATATTCAAAATGACACCTGGTATAGACTGTTGGGGCAGCTAGTCCATTAAATCTACCTAACTCCCACATCCATTCACTACAGCTTTGCCATTCTTCTTATCATGATCAATTTCAGAAAACAGAAGGGGGCCTGGTGTGCTAGTCTAGTGGCTATAACCCTTGTCTTGCATGTGCCGGGATTCCATATAGGCATTGGTTCATGTCACAGATGTTCCACTTTCCATTCAACTCTCTGTGGCCTGGGAAAGCAGTCATGAACAGCCAAGGTTTTGTACCTTACACCCATGTGGGAGACTTGCAAGGGGCTCCCAGTGGCTCCTGGCTTTGGATTGGTGCAGCTGCAGGCCGTTGCAGCTACTTGGGGAGTGAACCAATAGATGGAAGACCTTTGTCTGCTTCTCTCCTTTCTATTCCTTTCTATAGATCTGACTTTCCAATAATTAAAAAAAAAAAGTTAATCTTAAAAATGTTATCAGAGGTATCCAAAATTCTAAGGCTTGATTCTCCTTCCACTTTATCAGTTATCTTGCCTTCCTACCTGATCGCCAGTGTAGCTCTGATGATTGCTGGCTTACTGCATCACCACCCCATTGTGTCTGATGCTTCCACATGTCCTTAAGTCTCCAGGTGTCTCTATGATACTAACCTGCCTGCTTGTATTACCCAGGGTTGTGCCCTCTCTGCTTCTCTTCTGCTAATCCTCCATTTGTTTAATATCTTCACTTTATTTCACCATCTTGCTTCCATCAAAAGAATCTGTTTAAACTATATTTATACTAGCCTTTTATTTTAAAAAGCAGAGAGAGAGAGACAGAGAGCAATAAAGATGTATTTTCAACTGCTCATTCACTTCCCCAATTCCCAATTAAGCAAGAGATAAGGCAAATAGAGATATGTAGGAAAGAATTCCATTAGGATCTCCAACATGGATAGTAGCAACATTAGCAGGAACAGTAGGAAGAAACTGGATTAGAAGTGCAGTAGAAAGTTAGCAGCAGTACTTCAACATGATCTGAGGGCACCCCTCATTAGTTCCTCAATTGCTGAGCCAAATACCTGCCAGTCAATATTAAATGGCAGTGTTGTGTAGGTTAGTCTCCTCCCTGCAGTGCCAGCATACAATATGGACATTGATTCTAGTCCTGGCTGTTCCACTTCTGATCCTGCTCCCTGCTTGAGCCCTTGATAAACAGCAGAAGGAGACTCAAGCGCCTGGGACCCTGCATTCAAGCTGGAGATTGAAAGTAGCTCTAGGTCCGGCGCGGTGGCGCAAGTGGTTAAGGTCCTCGCCTTGCACGCCTGGGATCCCATATGGGCGCCGGTTCTATTCCAGCAGCCCCGCTTCCCTTCCAGCTCCCTGCCTGTGGCCTGGGAAAGCAGTCGAGGACTGCCCAAAGCTTTGGGACCCTGCACCCGCGTGGGAGACCCTGAAGAGGCTCCTGGCTTCAGATTGGCATAGTATCGGCCGTTGCACTCACTTGGGGAGTGAATCATCGGATGGAAGATCTTCCTCTCTGTCTCTCCTCTCTGTATATCTGCCTTTCCAATAAAAAAAATAATAATAAAAATAAATCTTAAAAAAAAAAAAAAGAAAGGAAGTAGCTCTAGACCCTAGATTCAGATTGCAGGTCATCTCAGCTATAGTTGTTCTGCTGTTTGGGGAGTGAACCAACAGATCGAAGTCTCTCTCTCTTTCTCTCTCTCATCATCCATCTGTAAATCTGCCTTTCAAAGAAACTTAAATAAATATAAACTTCAGTAAATATGAAGTAAATATAAAAACTTATATAGCACTCAGATCAACATCCTGAGATAAATGATACTTCTCTGCTTGTTCTGTCAGTATTATGCCCAATCAAATTTCTCATGCCATTTAATACTAATTCTGAACACACTATGAACAGAGTTTTCTTTGAAAGCTTTCCCACTATTTTCTCTGTGCTTACCACTCAAAGGTCACAGATTTAAGTGCCACTATGATTTCACTTCACAAACATCTGAAAAATGACATGCACAAATATGAATATATTTTCAAATATATCTTTACCAAGTTTGTATAAATAAAATATATTTAATCTGTATATTAAATATATACTTAAATATTTAAATATAGTCATTATATTTACATATAATATATATGATTGTAAATATATAGTATGAATATATATTAAAATTTATTTTATTTTTCAACTGCAAAGTCAGATATACAGAGAGAAGGAGAGAGAGAGGAAGATCTTCAGTCTGCTGATTCACTTCCCAAGTGACCCCAACGGCTAAAGCTTAGCCAATCTGAAGCCAGGACCCAGGAGCCTCTTCTGGGTCTCCCACATGGGTTCAGACGCTCAGAGATTTGAGCTGTCCACAATTGTTTTCTTAAGACACAGGCAAGGGACTGGATTTCCATCGGGCCACCAGGATAGGAACCAGAACTCTTATGGAATCCCAGTGCATTCAAGGCAAGGACTTAAACCAACTGGCTATCACACAGAGCCCGAAGTTTATATTTTAGTTTGGTATCTAATAAGCATTGCATTTTCTTAGTCTCCATTTTATTTTATATACTGCTGAAGACATTTTTGTGGTTACTATTTCAGAGTTAATTATTTCTTCAAGTAGATATAACTTCTGAGGATTTGAATTCTGGAGATTGAAGAGTTATCCTTATTTTAATTATACCTATTTTTGTAAATAACTTCCCAAAGTTAATTACATTTTGGAAAATAATTATTGGGGCATCTTCTTGGGGAAACCTGCCAAAAGACCCAGAAGCCACCGAGGGTCCTTTGAGCACAGGAGACGAACTGGTGAAGGATGCATGTTTTATTCAGCACAAAATTTGAATTTTTAAAGGCTAAGGAAGGGGAGGGCAAGAGGGCAGTCCCAACAGTACTCCCACACACCAAAGACATTTAAAGTGGAAAATAAGCATGCCGATCTTTCCAGAACCTACAGCGAAAGCACAACATTTGACTTCTTCAGGTTGCTTATTGAGGAAGTCCTAGCACAGCTTGTTCAAGGACAGAGAAGAGGGACTGGGGTGCCACCCACTGTTTTCATTGCATGCCCAGTGAACAAGCCAGGTTGAGTCTCGGTTAGCCAAGACTACTGCCAGGGGCTTCCCCCTGGGGACAGGGTATGCAGTGTGCCTAGGCCTCCCACATGGTCTAAGCAGGCAGAGATACATGGGTGATCACCCACAGCATATACACTCCAAATCCATCCTACGGTCACCACTGCAATAAAAATCCTTATAACAAAATATCTCCAATTATTATATCTAATAAAACTAACCCCACAGCACTAGTCATGGGTCAGCAAATCTGCTTTTTTAAAAGTCAATAACTTTTAATTTCCAAAATATTTTTTTAATTTAAAATTACTTGGCTCAATTAACTTCCGTGAAATATTGCTAGTTATTTTCCCCATCCGATAAGTATGAAGGGACTATATCACATTTTCTTATCCTCCTTTCATTGATATATCATTCTTTTTAATCACAAAATTCAGACATTGAAACAGTATTTAAAGTCTAAGGGAGTAGGAAGAACTTTGTAATACAGGGAACTTGAGGACCACTCTTCCTGTACCTGTGTTAATCATATTCTATTATAATAAACTGGATGACACCAAGGATTAGATCTGTTCACTAAACCAAGATAAGAAGTATAAGCAAAGCTGGTTAGAGTTTAACAATGTGGAGATGGCTTTTGGATGCAACTAAACGGTGAATTGTTATTTTCAAATATGAGTCATGCATCCCCTCCTCACGTGAATTCTCTTTCCTCTGCCAGTTTAACCACTACCCTTTCATGCAGCTGGTCTTTTGGGAGGTAATCCTTACATGTCGTGGTGACATTAAAAATAGTTTTGTTGTCAACGTTCCCTTGATTAAAGGTTTGTCTGAAAAATAAAGAGGATAGTTACTTGAAGGGAGGAACCATGGAAAAGTATGTGGCAGTATCTTGCTACTTCTCTTTCCCACATATGGTTTAGAACTTCCTGTCTTTTCTAAGATTTCACTCACTAAAGTCCTGTGATTCCAATTCCCTCTCATGCGTCCACATAGCTTGTACCGAATACAAAGGGTATGCTTTTAGTTCCAAGTGGGATAGTGGTGGTATGAATTGAAGAATGCTCTACTCTTCCCTACTTTTTCCATTTTAGGATAAGCTTAGTTAGGATTTAAACATCAAGAGATCTGAACTACCTTGGAACAGAGTAAAAATGTGATCTTGTAACATATGGTAGTCGTGATGAAAAACACTGGGGAAAGCCTATAGATACTTCTGCATAATTGAGGGCATAGATAAAAAAATAAAAGTAAAAGTCTTAATTGTGAGATCATCCATATCAGAATGCAAGCACAGGGAAAAAAAAAAAACAAATAAATTTAAGAAAGGATTGTCTGATTTGGGAGTAGTTTGATTCCTGGGCAGTGTTTTTGACTAGTGGCGATGACAGTGGTTACAATTAGGAAGGTAATGATTAAAGGTGAAAATCTTTATGCCTTGAAGAGTTAGCTTTACTTTGGGAAATAAATTCCTGGGTAAGGTGTACTTTGAGTCTAACATACATGTTCTTTATGACCTATTTCATATTCATTTTCCCATTCTCCCTTTCTAAAAGTACTGTGCTTTTGTCTTGTTTTAAGATGCTCTGCATGTATACTTCTGTTTATTCACGGCCGGTCTCTCCTGCATTGAGGTGCTGACATTGAGAAGTAAGAAGAATGAGCCAGGCAAGCATTGCTGGAGAGGCTTGCCTTCATTACTTGTCTCATTACTGTTTTTTTTTTTTTAAGATATTTGATGTAGCCTTTGGCTGTGATAGGCTGAGACTATAAGTTGAAGTTCTAACCTCCATAGCACTAGAAATTAGGTTAATGGTAGTTGATCAGAGTATAAGGGCTCCTCCTTTGAGAATGGGTTTAATGGTTTCATGAATGCATCTTAGGGACTGTCCACTGTGGAAGGATGTGGTCCAAAAGGCCAATCAACTGGGATGCCACCTTTCAGGAGACAGGTATCTTCATGTCTGGATCTTCAACTTCCCACATGCTTTGCAGTCAGAAGAAATAAATAACAATAACTCAGACCCAGTCTTTTGCCACAGCAACCTGAATCGACTCTGACATTGATCTGGTCTTTTTAGCAAGATGCAATATCAGGCTGCAGCAAAACAACTTCTGGAGTTCAACAAAAAGGCTCTGGGCTAGAGGAGAATCAACAGACATCAAGGGTGATGTGCAGGAGCAATTTTTACTATGAGCCCCGGACTGTCCTGCTCTGTGACAGATTCAATCCGTCTGTGAATGAAATTCCAACAATTTTATTCCTGTTACAGCCAGCCAAATAAGATTTCTGACTGGGAAAATACCCAGCTTTAATCTTATCCAGTTTTAATCTTGCTGCTGTTGAAAAGTTACACTAAAAAGAACAAAGCCCTACTCCTCATATGACTGGCATGACTTACCGATGAATGCACTAAATTGAAGGATTTTAAATCTGCCTCTTTAGGTAGCCAGGAAGATCCATAATCAAGAATACTAAGTTATTTATGATAATCCATAGGTTGCTCTTTGGTTTTATGAAATGTTGCTATTCTGCAACATTGGCCATTAGGTTAATTTGGAGTAGGAAAAGAGTTATTAGGTCAAAGTTTGGATACCTTAAAGCCTGAAATGCAGTATGTGCCCTGAAAAATATAAAGATCAGTTAGAAAGTCACAGTTAAATTTATGAAGCAGTCTTACAGTCGTGTAATGATGATGAGGAATGAAACTTAAAAATAAATTCCCAAAACACAGCTTATTTTAATTTAAAAGTCACATTTCTATTGCCTAGCTGATGCCTTTAAATAAAAATTAATTGAATGAAAAAAGATAATTTTGATGATTACAATGTGTTTCATTAAACAGTGTTTCCATTGCTCTTGTGCAATCTGATAGAATGCACTTTTACTTATTATTTATAAAACTTTCCATTGAATATGTTGCAAAACAGAAACATAAATAATATAAGCAACACAAATGAAATGGCATACATCAGTGGCATACATATTGTGGGGTTTTATATTATAGACATAAATAGAGCCGCTATTTTACTAATACCTATATTGGCTTGTATAAACTGGAAATACATGTTATGCACAGTATTTAGGATGTTTCCTTGTAGTGCATTTCTGAGTACAGCGTCTACTTAATAACAATGGTCTAATGCAATTCATACACAACAGTTTTGAAAGAAAAATGAAATTTCCCATACTGCAGAACAGCAATTCACTAATTTGTCTATTAATTATATCACATAAACATATACATTCATGATTTCATTGTTCTGAAACATTCTGTTTACAAATTAAAGCATCTTTAGTTAACATTCAGCACAACTTAATTCCAATAAGATAATTTAATAACCATCAAGCATGATCTAATTTAGAATCCTCAGAATTGATGGCTAAATTGCACTAATATTATTAAAGGCACTCTTCATAAACCATCCCTCCTTGTCCAGATGAAATCTTTTATAACCAATTTTAGATCGTGTCCTTCCTAATAAAATAAAATGACATTAAATACCAAAGCACAGAACAGGTTTTGCACACACGTTCTGGTTTCTAAGATGTTCTGCTTTTCTTTATGATTAATACTATTCCATATTATGCAATTGCCAATTCTCTTTCTTTAAGAACATGAATAAATTTGAATAAGAATTTGTACCATAAAATTTATTTCAAAAGAGAAGGCATCATTTTTTTTCTCTGCAGTAATTGTATATGTAAGAAACTTTTTGTTTTAATCTAATTCATGTTTTTGTGGTACAAAATCTGGAATTGAAAACTGATCTTGGTCCCAGGGCTAAAATATGCTGTGTGCCTTAATCACCTCTATAAACAGTCTGTGTCAAAAGCTTTATAAATAACTTTTATTCTCATGTTGCATCAGTTATTTTATTTCTGTGTTTTTAAATATAGTTCATAAGAGAATAACTTCTGAAAGTCTGTTTGCAAATTTAAATGATTTAGGTAAATATATATCATTCTAAGCAGTATTTCCAATCAAATATGATCACACAGCACGTGGATAATCTATCTGAATTTTGATATGCATGTGTCTTTGTGATGTATGGCTCTTGTTTAAATTATAATTTTATGGAATTTTTCTGTTTGAAAAAAGGACATTTTCTATTTGAATGCTGGATAACAGAGATAGATAAAAAGGAAGGGAGAAGGTGGAGATATAGAGCTGATTGATCTTGAAATGCTCATGATATTTGTGATGCTTGGGCTGGGCTGGCTGAACTTGAGATTCAGGAATCCAGGTTAGATCTCCAAACAGGTGAGATAGTTCCATTCACGTGAACAGCCACCTGAAGTCTCCAGGATCAGCCTTAGCAGGAAGTTGGCATCAGGATTGGAACCAGGACTTGAACCCAGGTCTTTGCATGTGGAACATGGGCCTTTTAGCCGTTACTTTATAGAAGTCATTTTCACTCATTTGTTCTCATTTTTACTAGAAAGTCAGAAAGACGGACCATGAAGAAGAGAGAGAAGAAAAAAAAAGAAACAATGAAGCAGAAAGGAGAGGAGAGAGGGTGAGAAACAGAAAGATTCTCTCTCTGCTGGTTTGTTGCCCAAATGACTGCAACTGCTACACCAGGCCAAGTTGATGATAAAACTCAAAGGTCTGTCAAGATTTTCCATGTGATTGACAGGGAGTTAAGTACTAGGACCATCACCTACTTCCTGTCAGGGTGCACATTAACAGGACGTTAGAACAAAGAACAGAACAGTGATTCAAAGTCAGGTACCATACAAATCAATTGAAACACCATGACCTTACCTGGGTAAGTTATATTAAACATCCATTCATTATTCTTTCTGATAATAAAAAAAATCTCATAGAATCAGATATGTGGATGGTATTTTGTAGCTGGATATACCCTTACATTATTGCTTATTAATCTCTCTGGCCATGTGGGAAGGAGGTTGGAGGGAAGTTGGCTAATGGTAAAAAAAAACACAGTTAAATGAAAGAAGTCCTAGTGACTTTAGTGCAGCGGGGTGACTATGAAATACGATAAGTTGCTATGTACTTTAAGACTGGCTAGAAGAAAGGAGCTAGAAAGATCCAAATGCAATGTGTTAATAAGGGCATGAAAATGTTTAATAACCAGAATTTAATCACATGTTGATTACACCCATCAAATATCGTGCTGTGCTACATAAATATGTACAGTTAAAATAATTTTTAAATCCTTTTTAGCATCATTCCAATATATCCTTTAAATTAACTCATCATTTTAAGGAGAAGGAATTAATTTATGCCTTAATATATAAGCATCTAATTTTGTGCTGACACATTCCATTGCTTACACACTGACTAAAATTATTTCCTCTAAAGTTATTTGAAATGGAAAATACTCATCAGGAGAAATCTTATCAACTGTCCTGAGTTTGCTATCTGTGATTTTTGGAATGATTCGTTTGAGGGGTGAGTACTTCTGTACCTGTGTTGTCTTTGACACATTAGGTGACCTGCAAAATAACCTTATACACATGGGCTTTACTGATGCCAGCAGAACTTGAAACCTGCTTTAACGGTTCTTACGTTAAGCAAGGTGTCACATCTTCCTGTGACTCAATTTTCAGCTGTTGTAAGGAAAAATTAACTTGTTTGATATAAATGTTGTGCATTAAACTTAATGGAAAGCATATGCTAATTGCTTAACATCAAAAAGCTTTGCCCATTCACTTATTTGTATACTTTCAGTAACTATCTACATGCTAATAACTATATTCATGGTATAATAACTAATGAGTTCTAATGCTTATAACCAGATTGGTAAATATTGTAGTCTGAATTGGGTATCCAAATCTGATGTTATCTCCAACACTCCCAACACTGTTTCTCTTGCACAAAACGGCTTGTCACCAGGCTTAATACTTGGAATACTCCATGACTTTTGCTTTGTCCCTTATCTCTCTTGCTGCTCTAGTTTGTGACCTCTAGTGCCATTGTCACCTTCAAAAAGTGTTTAAACACTCATCACAGTCCTTCACAAAGACTAGAGTGAACATACAGAAAGACAGCAGTGAATATATTTAAATTTTATAATTTATTTATGACAAACATTGAGGTCTGTAATGCTTGTGTAGAACACTGGTAAATGTTATTTTTGTGATTACATGTAAAACATAACTTAAAATCTACCCAGAATAAACAAAATTCATTTCTCTCTTATTACTGACTTCTCATCTTATTCTTAAAGTGGAATGACTTATTTTAATTTTATGTTAAGTGTTTTTATAAACCCACATCTTTTGCTCTTCAGTTGTTATCTTTTTAGTTTAGTTGAGACTGAAATAACCTGTAGTGTTGGCTGATCGCTGGTAACTTGGAGCTGCAGTTATTACACTTCAGTTTTTTAAAACAGCCTGAGGTAGATGCCAGATCCAATGAAGTGTCCTGTTTTAGTTACAGTTCTTAGTTTTAGTCCAATTCCTGCAAAAAAATAAAAAAAATTGGATGTGTCCTGATTTGGTTGTTGTTGTATGTGGAAGAAGATTGACAAGATGAGTTGCATTGATAAAAGAGGAGCAAAGCTTTATTAGGCAGATAATAAAAAGACAGTGTCAGGGACTTGGAGAAAGCCAACAAAATGGGCTCACGAACCTTCTATGTCTCTTCAATGCAAATTCTCTAAAATCACATCCTGAAAGTTGTTATATACAATCTCAGATCACAGAAATTTTACCAAGTAGCTACAGTAAGGTTTTAAATATTAGATAGGTAGGAAAAGACCACATTACCTCTCACAATTTTATGAAGTAAAATGTGTGTGTTATCAAAATGGTATAATTCCTCTAATAGTGTTAATGGTTGATGTTATGAGAGACTTCACTTAATGCATGAAGCTGTTCTGTGAGGAGGGCATCCTTAGCCTGTTCATTGAACAGAAAAAGAATCTGGGTGCCAGAGGCCTTAAAGGGGCATCCAGAGAAATACAAGCTGTAAATTGAGGCTAGGCTTTAAATTCCAAAGTTGGACAAGAACTCTGGTATTAGTCACCAACACCAAGTTCTTAGACTAGAAATCAGAAACCTTTGATTCTTTCTCCATTTTTATTGACACACTTCTGAGCTGCTCCTATAAACACATTGACTATTTTTAAAACTAAAAGTGCTGTGAACATTATGAATACTTATTTATATACACAACACACACATATGTATGTATATTACAGAGTATATTTGGGACAAGCAAAATTTAAAAGCAAAATAATCTCCCAAGTGAAACATCAAAATATAACTCATACTACCATTTTAGTTTATTGCATTCCATTCTTATTGTATAAATTATTTCTATACGCATATATAGAATGTGAATAATAAGAGGATTGATATTTGCTTTTACCTACATTTTATGACTATTTACCTCTCAAGAAATAAAAGCATGCTGTCATCATGCAGAAAATCATTTTTACATATGGGCATAGAATATTAAATATTTACTCATGCCCAGCTCCTATATATATAGATATTTAAATTTTATATTCTCTTTTTTCAATATATTTCTATCAGTATCATTATATACAAATATATGTGCTTACATAGGTTATTTATAGCACCATATAGATTTATATGTCAGTATTTATTCTTTAAATTTAATTTGTTTGGATATTCATTTATTTGAAGAAAGGGAGAACAACGACAGCTTTCATCTACTAATTAATTCCCAAAGTTCCTCCAGCATCTGGGACTGGGCCAGGTTGGGAGCCAGGAGCCTAAAATTCTGATTGTACCAGATGGCTTGCAGGGACGCAAGCACTTAGTCTAATATGATGGCTCCAATATACATATTATCAGGCAGTTGGAAATGGAAGTGGAGCTGTATACTTAAATGAGATTTGGAGCACAGGCTATGTCTTAACATAATGTTGTGCTGGTTGTCCACAACAAACATCAATCTATCTCTTTTTGCCCTGGCAAAATTTATTAGACACCCCAAGAAGTGCTGTTAGACTTAGTCTCTTTGCCTGAGATGATAGAGGGCGTGTGTGTGTGTGTGTGCATGTTCCATTTACAAGGAATTACAATTTTCCTCCAAAATGGTCTCCACACTCCACCACATTTAATCCCTTTGCTTAGCTTGGAAGTGAGAAATGGGTTATGCAGGTAAAGACCACTAGTTTGATCCTAGATACCTAGTTGGCATGCCAACTTTTTGATGATATAGATTACTGCAGTTAATTTTTATTTGAATTTTTTCTTAAACAGTCATAACAAAGTAAAAGGAAATTAAGGACTTTGGCAAGTAGTACAGATACATTTAAATCTAACTATGTTCTCTATTTTTTTTTAAGATTTATTTATTTATTGGAAAGTAGATATACAGAGAGGAGGAGAGACTGAGAGAAAGATCTTCCGTCCAATGATTCACTTCCCAAGTGAGCACAACGGCTGATGCTATGCCAGTCCGAAGCCAGGAGCCAGGAACTTCTTCCAGGTATCCCACACAGGTGCAGGGTCCCAAGGCCTTGGGCCATCCTCGACTGCTTTCCCAGGCCACAAGCAGGGAGCTGGATGGGAAGCAGAGCTGCTGGGATTAGAACCGGCGCCCATATGGGATCCTGGGCGTGTCCAAGGCGAGGACTTTAGCCACTAGGCCACGCCGCCAGGCCCTATGTTCTCTATCTTTAAACCAAAAGCATGCATGAAGAATTCATGGAAAGCATATATGATGAAAACCTTTGGATAGCTTTCAAAACTTTGCACCAAAATGAATATTTGTTATTTGAATTTCTTCAATCCCTTTACGCATCAAAATATCTAAAGAATACTTACAATATACAAAAACTACCCTCCATTATTCTCCCTTTGTTATTCAATGATCTTTGATTACAATGGTAGAGAGTTACTCTAATAGATATGGAATGTTTCTGTGTGGGTAAGACTATTTATGTTTAACACTATAATACTAACCGTAACAAAAAGCAAAAGTAACAATAAAATACTAAGAATCAGCCTGGTAACAGTTATCACTGAGAAGCCTATCACCTGAGACCCATCACTTAGATTTAAGATGTTAGAACTGCAGAATCTTATTCAGCTAACATAATCAATGTATAGGTATTCTATTCAGATAGATTTTTTCAAAAATGATTTAGGAAAGAAAATTACACAGAAAGTATATGCTTTCAATATATAGTTCCTACATACTTAAAAATAAAAACCACAGTTTATCTTCAGAAATTGGTGGCAAATTCTATATTGTAAAATAAACAACCTGGTATTTGGAGTGAGACATTCTGGAACAGAACCCCTTTGCTTCATGTTAATTCATATCAGCCAGTATAGCAACATTTTGGGCATTGTGAATTATACCATTAATTCAACGTGGAAACACATAGCTCTTACTATTTTTCTATATCATCGTAACCTATACTCTTGATAAATCACTATTAATTAATAGTAATTAGCTAATCACTATTAATGAAGGAAATATACAAATCACTTTGGAGAGAATAGTGACATTTGTGAAAATTTAATGGAGATCGTAAGTCATTCTATATTATCATTACAGGAACTTCATAGGAGAAAGCACGAACATTAAAATGCAACATCCTTTGAGAAACCAGTGACTTGAAAACAATTATTGCTTACTTTATCAGTTTAATACTACATTAGGGCTCTGATGGACTTAAAGGTAATATAGTATAAAAATTAAGGCAAAAGTATTCAAGGTGAATTTTCCAAATAGTTCTGTTTTGTCCAATCATAGTGGAGCAATTGTTTTCTCAGTGAATTAGTATGCTAATACCAGACTTACCCATCTGGAGTCTATGCTGGCATTCTGCTGAACACAATCACGTGAATTAGAATAAAGTAGATGGTACTGAATTTGAAACTAAGTGACAACTTAAGTGAATCTCTGTGAGAAAGTTCAATGTCCATGTTGTTTTTAGTTTTTATTATTTAAATAATAAATTTTAATTTATTGGAATTATTTGCAACAAAATTGTCCCAACTGGAGACCATCATTGCTAGTGAAATAAACTGGTCCCACAACAGCAAATATATGACCTCTCTGATATAACAGACCTTTAGCAAACTACAAAATAAAACTAGATATAGGCAACCAAGTACATGCATATAATTTCACGATTGAACAGCGTAGTGGACTTCCATGTTCTTAACTCATTCTTAGTGTGAGAGCATCATATCTGGCATCAGCGAACAACTACAATGTGGTGGTATGATACCTCAAGGCAGAGGTAATGTATGGCTAATTGTGTAAGGCGTAAGGTCCAAATAGTTGACTTATTGTTACCATGTTTATGATCATTTACTTAGCTGACTGAGGTTGAAGGGCAAGGATTTAGCCATTAAATTTGCAAAGCAAGATTATACAAACTATAAAAACAATTACGATTTTTGAAAGGATTTATTTTAACTTGAAAGGCAGAATTTACAGAAGGAGGAGAGAGAACTTCCAACCAGTGCTTCACTTCCCAAATGACCACAGTATCTGGAGTTGAGCTTATCTGAAGCCTGAAGCCTGGTGCTTCTCCCAGGTCTCTCACAAGGACACAGCATTCCAAGCACTTGGGTCATCCTCGCTTTCCCAGGCCATAAGCAGAGATCTGGGTCAGAGCTGGAGCAACAGCGAAATGAACCAGTGCCCATATGGGATATCTGTGCCACAAGGAAGAGAATTAGCTCATGTCTCCTGCTCCCTGTTTCCAGGCCTGAAAAAAAAAAATAAAGATTTTAAAAGACAGAATGTGTACAGCATTATGAAATCCAAGGAAAATGTGTATAGAAACAAGATAATGTTGGTAAAAAGAGATTAGTTGCTTTATTTAAGTCAGGAATGAGAATTGGAGACAGAGTTAAATGAGAGTCAACTGGCATGATTGTGCACGAATCAAGTCCCAGGGTTGAGGATTGTGGCTGGCTTTAGGCAAGTCCTTAAAACCACTCACAACTTGTATTTTCCTCCCCTGAAATTTCCATATATATATATATGGAAATATATATATATATTTATATATATATTTATATATATATAAATCCCTGCTGACAGTCTTGTGCCTTTGAAACACCCATTGCCCCCTTCCCCACACACTTATGTTCATTGACATGTACCCAGCTATTTCTTTGTTGTTTTTTTGTTCCTTTGCTTTATCAAGCAGAAATATTTAAAGGATGATTATACGTATAATATATGTGACTGGTTCACTGAATAGCAGCAAATGGGATTGGGTGCATTCAGGTAATATGCACCAGCAAATAAGAAATTGTTTATTCAGCCTAAGAATAGAGTATAGGGCTGGTTCCATATTTAGGTTGGCCAATCATTCACCTACAAGCTCTAGTATCCCACTTGGGTGCCAGTTCGTGTCCCAGCTGTGCTACTGCTGTTCCAACTCCATGTTTATGGCCTGAGAAAGTAGTAAAGGATGTCCAAAATCTTTAGGACCTTGCACCTGCATGAGAGCTCTAGAGGAGGCTTCTAGTTTCTGTGTTTGGATCAGCTCAGCTTAGACCTTGTGGCCTTATACAGAGTAAAGCAGTGGATGGAATATCTTCCTCTCTCTGCCTCTGCTTCTTTCTACAAAGCTGCATTTCTAATAAAAATAAATGTATATATGCTTTTAAGGAACTGAGCATAAAAGCTGAGAAGAGATCATAAATGCCGGAGGTCAGTTGTTGAAAAAAATCACAGTATGCTGGGGACAGTTTCCAAATCGTGATCTCTGGATCCTTGGAATTCTTGGAAACATTGTCAGAGTGTATGAGTCCAAAATTATTTGAATAATTGCCTGAGTATATTTTCCTCTTACACTTTAATTGTCACAACTGTATGGAATATCATTAATGTCTGTGGGTTGGAGTATACTAAAACTCATTAAATAGTGTTGGCAGCTGCCTTTTATTAAGCCAGAAATCAACAATGCTTATATAAATGCAAATAGCAGAATACTAATGTTATTAAAGAGTTATTTTTGCAAAGGATTTATTATTATTTAAAATAGTAATTATATATTTAATTCAGTTCTAATTCCTTAGAACTAAACATCGATTTATTCTAAATAATCAGTACCTCCTTGGGGTTTTAAAACATTTTCAGAAGCATATGGGCATCATGGGAGCAAAGGCTATTCTTGACATTAAAGATCATCAAGATATTCCCGGAATCTCAAAAACTTGTAGCATGCAGATGCTTGCTGAAGCAAATCTCATCTCATCTGAATCAGGCTGCAAACGGATTCCACCTGCCTGATAGTATGCACAATGGTGAGTATTGATGATTGGTCCATTATGCGGGTCCTTACCTGTTGAGTTCTGAGCCCCTGACTTTGTTCTGATCTCATCCTAAGAATATTATAAACACTTGAAGAATGAAACCGACAACTGAAATACATGTTTGCCACTTCCTTTTGATCCCTTTACGTCTGTGTGCCTTCAAATAAATTAAATCTATATAATTAAAAAATATATATAATTAACAAAGCCTCTAGAGAAATGAGCTTCCTGCAGATCTGTTCAAAGAAGGGTACTAGGTATGGGTATTGTTTATCAATGTGACACACAACTGAATGTTTTAAGCTTAATAAGATGAGTATTTAGATTTAACACAGTGTGCTGAACACAATCAATTTATTTATGCCTTTGGAAGGTTGCTGATGACTTTCATAGAGGTCTAATTTCCATCTGTGAGTGACGGACTGCTTTTGCTGTCCCTGTTCTGAGATGAATGCTTCATGCTCTCAGGGCTTGATGACATTAGGCAATAAAACATCCAATTAACTGCTCTTGCCTTATTCCCATGTTGACAGTGAAATCATATAATTATAATTTAACTTGCCTATAGGGAAGAAATATGCTGATCAGTAAATAAAAGTATTCAGTTCTCTTGATAGTTTTATGTTTTATTTAATAATAATTAAGTCTCTCTTGGTTGTCTTGTAAATTAGAGCATAGTTAGCCTGACTCAGTACCCTGGAGAAAGTTTGATTCAGGATAGTGGAACAATCAAATTTTTAAGCCAAAAAGCTGCATACCATGTCATGTGTGAGAGATTTCAATCTAGTGAAGACTTCTGGAGAAAACCCACTTTTTTCTTTTAAGTGTATGGCTTTCTGAAAGTTGAGGTAATAAAGAAACATTTCCTTTCCTAGGATTCAAGCCTCTAAGAGACAGTGAAGTCTCACTGCATTACAGCAGATTCTCACAATCCACACCATAGTTCATATTCAGAATTGGAATATTTGTTCAGTACACAAATGTTTAGATTCATTTGCTTATCTTTATGCGAAAGGTAGAGAGAAATTCTCCATCTGATGCTTCACCGCTTTCCCCAGTCCTCTACCCCTCAATGCCAGTAAGCATCCAAGGATCTGGAAACTCAGTCCAGGCCTTTTATGCGAGTAACAAGGACCCACATACTTAAGCCAGCACCTGCTACCTTCCACAGTATGTGTTAGCAGAAAGCTGGATAAGATGTTGTTATTGAATTGTGTTCTTGGCACTATGATATGGGATATAGGCATATCGAATGAAAACCTAACCTTTAAGCCACATGTTGGTCTCAAGTAAAAAGATTTTATCAAAGATTTTAATGTGTCTTAAATAATACAGAAGAATATGCCAACATTACATTTCCTAGAAAAAATAAAATGCAGCTGTGAGGTGAATTGACCATTAATGTCTATGAAAATACTTTTAGGCTTTTTGAGCAGTAATTACTGTTAGAAGTGTATTGAACTTTGGAGTTACAAACTTAGCTTTTACACTAACTTTTTACAGTTATGATTCCAATCAGGAGGCAAATGTTTCAACTTAAGTGCAAAAGAAGAAAAAAAAAAGACATTGACCTTTTTTCTGATATGTATATTATTCCCCTCATTCCTGTGAACTATAGAACTGAAAATGATGATATGCACAAAAAATGCTACCTTTGACCCACCATGAAAACGGGGTAAACATGTTATTTTTGTCTCACGAAACTATGAATTTGTGTTGAAGGTATTTTACTCTCCTCAGAGTTGTTCAAAGCACATATGTCTGTTTTCTGTTGAGTTTCACAGAGAAAGCTGGAAATCTGTCTTATCTTGCGTTAATGAAACAAAAACACCTGAGTCCCGCACCAGCTCCCCAAAAACCCACCATTCTTTCATACAATCAGCTAGTACATGAGGTTTACTACTGTTCTGTCATCACCATCTTTGCATAATGAATTTTCCTCTACATCTTTCATTTTGGCCATCTTGTTCCTAGGCTCCAAGTCTGAGTCTGCACTGGTATGTACAGCAAGAATTCTCATGGTTCTCTGAGGTCAAGTTCATTTTTGCCACTTTGTTTCAGTGAAAAAATGAAACACATATTAAAAAATTATTGAAATATGTCAAGTCATACTCACTATCCATGAAATCATTCAATCACTGCTTGCTAAAAGTAACTAATTTCAACTGATCAAGCAAGAACAACACAGCCCAGAGAATTCTGGTTGTCTAAACATATATGGGTTGACGCAGAGAAATTTTCTATGATTCCAATAATAAAAATAATGATATTGATATAAAAATAAAAATATTGTCAGAGACATTTAATTCCTCATATACATTTCTATCTTTTTATTGGCCATAGGAAATGTCAGAGTTAATGAGCAGCAAATTAAAAAATATATATGATCATCGTTACTAAGAATATGATGACAATTTTAAACAACTTTGCTTAAATTATTGTACAGAATAATGGTCATCGAGAATTTTCTCAGAGAGAACATGAAAAGACTATCTTACTTGAAAATCCTGAAGACAAGTCAAAAAGAGCTAACTATAGCAATGCAGGGCTAAAAGCAGTGTCCTCAGCAGTAACACTCAACACATGCCCAGCAAAGACCCGTTTTACTGTCTCTATTCACTGCTGAAGGCATTCTATCCGACTGCCAGTCTTGACACTTTCAAGTGTCCACCTGTTCACTCTGGTTACTGGAGTGAGATGTGTGGCAGGGAGAGGACGAGGCTAATTAGAACATGTGGGTGACCAGGTCTATTGCCTTTTCAGAATTTCCTTGGCTAGCTTCACTCTTTATTTCTTCATTGGATTCTTAGAATTTCTTTACAGAAGTCCAATATAGTTTCTATAAGAATTTGGCAAAAAATACATGACTCAGAAATTAAATTAGTCTGAAAATAGCTTAACAATTTAAAACTACCATTCTTGCTCTCCAGAATTTGAATTGATCTTAAATTTAATTTATATAATCTATAGGCCTTTGTCACTTTTTCTTTTGTCCTCATAAATTGCAAGTCATATGCAGTGAATTTATCTATGTTTTACTTTTTTCCGAATAGCTTTGAATAGTGAAATTTTGGGCAAGATTTCTTAAGAAATTATTGGAAATTAGATTCCAGATATTTGTTAAATATTCAGTAAAAAAAAAAAAAAGCCAATTTAGAATTTTCCAAAGTTAACTTATTCACAAATACATCAATGATAACTAGAAACTAGATTAAAGAAAAATGAATAATTTTCTCAGGAAGACATCCTTTCATTCATGTAATTTTACTAAGCAGCCATTCCATACAGCCTGTCTTATCAGTGCTGTGATTTTACTTTTAACTATGTTTTGTTACTTACGTCTATTGTATCTCTTCTTACCTTAAGTTCTAATTGAGTTTGTCTAATCATTTTAAATCACTGTGTGAATAACATGAGGAAAGTTTTGGCATCCTCACCTCTTTGTGTTTAGGGGGAAAAAAAAAAACAAAACATTTACTTGGTAATAATCCTAAACTTAAACAGATTTCAGTTAGATATTCTGAAACCATTGGACACTTTTGCAATGGTGATTACTAAAATATGTCTAATTTCTATAATACTGTATAAAAATATATTGTTTGGGGTCTGACATGATGGCTTAGTGGCTAAATCCTTGCCTTGCAAGTGCCAGGATCTCATATGAGCTCCTGTTCATGTCCCAGCTGTTCCACTTCCCATCCAATTCTTGGCTTGTGGCCTTGGAAAGCAGTAGAGAACAGGCCAAAGCCTTGGGACTCTCAACTCACGTTGGAGACCCAGAAAAAGCTCTTGGAACATGTGACTGTGATTTTAACTAGACGTTTTAGAAACCAAACAGATAAATAAGAACAATTAAAGGAGCAATGAATAAATAATACATAATAGTCAAGTTTATTAAACGTCAATGTAATATAATGACAGCTGTCAAATTGATGACTTTCAATGACTGAGTCTAAAAAAAAATTAAAATGATATCTGTAGATTAACTGTGCATTTGACACCTTAAAATTTTGAAACTGCCTAGACCTTGTGAACATTTATAGTCATATTGAATCTTACTTATTTTTTTTTCAAGGAACACTCTAAATATCTTCAGTCTAGTTTCTATTGAATTGCTTAAAATTTATTTGTTAATGTATTTTGTATAACTTTGACTAAATATATACCAAACAGTACATTGAAAGTGTGAAAATGAGTATATAAACTAATGAGATTCAACAATGTGATCAATATCCCAATGACTTCTAAAAAATTAGTGTTTTGATTCATACTTGATAATTGCATGAAAGTAAATGTCCTATGAAGGGTGCTGTTTGTTTTATTTTTGCTTTTGCTTCTTCAGTTGCTCAGACCTCATCCTTATGCTGTTTTCTCCAACAATGCAAGGAATTTAAATGCTCCATATCCTTGACAAGACTTGTTACACACATAATATTTTTCCCCATAAAATTTAGATATTCTGGGAGATAAAAAAAAATGTAGCAAGTTAATCCACTTCCTGTTGTGCTGGTATTCCATACTGCTCTTGGTTTATGTCCTAGAAATTCCATGTCCAATACAATTCCGTGCTAACATGCCTGGAAAAACAGCAGAGGATAGGCCTCAGTGACATAGAAATCTAGAAGCTTCTGGTTTCCGACTTCAGACACACCCATTCCATAGCTGTGTGATCACTTAGAGAAGGAATGAGTTGATAGAGCAACTATCTCTGCGTGTCACTCACAAGTTCTTTAGTTCTGCCTGTCAAATAAATACAAAAAAAACTGGCAAATCATCTTAGTTGTTTAAAGGGCATGAGCAGAAAGAGAAACAGAGAGACAGAATAAAGAGAGAAAAAAGTAGAGAAAGAGGCAGACGGGCAAATTTTTTCGTCTTTAAACTCACTCTTCAAGTACGTGCAATAGCTAAATTGAGTCAGGATAAGGCTGGGAGCCAAGGATTCAATCGAGCTTGCTACAAGAAATTGACAGAATTTCATTAGTCATCTCTTACTTCCTCCCAGGGTGTGTATTAGCAGGAGTCTAGAATTTAGAGTGCAGCAACGCTTCTACCTAAGGTATTCTAGGGTGGATGAACATCCCAAGCAGTGTCTTCATCAATTGGCTAATTCAAATTTTTACTTTCAATGTAGTCTAATGTATTCTCTCTTAAGTCTAAGGTCCATGCATCTATGTAACTGAAAGATTAATTGCTTTTCTTTTTATTTACATGTGCAATCTTTCTGGAAGGGATTTTTGTGTGCAAGTTGAAAAGGAGGCCAGTATTAGTAGTTTTTAACCTACAGGAATAATCAGTTTGCCAGCTCTTGAGCTACCACTTCTGGTCTCTAACCATATATACATGCATCCTGGACTACTTATATTGTTTTATTGTTCAAGACATTAATTATCAACAACATACTACTGTAATTAATGGAATTTTTCTATAGTTCTTAATGTCTAGAATCTGTGCGCTTGGCTATTCTTACTTAAAGAAAAAAGGTAGAGTTACAGAGAGAGCGGAGGGAGATGCAGGGAGGTCTTCCATTTGTTGGTTCACTCCACATACGGTTGCAATGTCCGGGGCTGGGCCAAGCTGAAGTCTGAAGCCAGACACTTCCTCCATGTCCTCTACAAAGGTAGCAGGAGGTCCAAATATTTGGGCCATTTGCCACTATCTATACCAAGCAATTAACAGGGAGTTGGATGAAAGTGGAGCAGAAAGAACATGAACTGGGCGCATTTGGGATGCCAATGTTGTAGGCAAAAGCTTCAATTCTATGTAACAATGCCAGGCCATCCATTGGCTGTTCTTAATTGACATTGCATTTACACTGGAATTTAAATTTTGTCAGTCAATGCTCCCAACTCTCTCCTATCTCAAAATAACTTAATTGGATTTTAAAGCATTGTATTGCAGGCACTTTCTTATTACATCTGGGAACAGTGCTGGAGCAGCTTTATATCAAGGCACTTATCTTATAATTCAAGCTATCACATTTTAAAATTAAAAAAAAGTTGCATCCATCCACAAGTAACTATTGTTAAAACATCTGGATCTATGCTTAAAAAGGCAACAAAAGCTGAAGTACAGTGGGCAGTTGTCACTGCTATGTTGCATAGCCAAAGTCATAAAAACAAATAACATGTATAGAGTACTGACCTAAGGATATGCATAATATTCAGGTCCAGAATAAATTGATGACAATGAGCCTTCTCATATCCCATGCCCAATCATTTGGGAGTGGCTCCCTAAGTTACAGACAAAATAATTAGTTGAGGGTATATGCCATGAACAAGGGTGATGCCACCAGGGAAAGTTATCCAATAGCATGCATTTTCCAACCCATATTGGCTATCATCTTCTTTTATATTAGAGGAAGTTTTGAAGCCTCTGGTTCTAATTTTTTAAAACATTTATTTATTTTTATTACAAAGTCAAATATACAGAGGAGGAGAGACAGAGAGGAAGATCTTCTGTTTGATGATTCTCTTCACAAGCGAACACAATGGCCAATGCTACGCCAATCCGAAGCCAGGATCCAGGAGCTTCTTCCAGGTCTCCCATGAGGTGCAGGATCCCAAAGCTTTGGGCCATCCTCGACTGCTTTCCCAGGCCACAGGCAGGGAGCTGGATGGGAAGCAGGGCCACTGGAATTAGAACCGGCGCCCATATGGGGTCCTGGTGTGTTCAAGGTGAGAACTTTGGCTGCTAGGCCACGTCACTGGGCCCTGGTTCTAATTTTTGTGAAATTAGTTTTCCTTTTAATTTGAAAAATATAGTACTAATCTTTAATAAAATAAATGTCTTGACACCATTTTTGCGTGATTTCAGCCCTTGTAAGGATGTGTTCAAAGATATGGTCAGGTGAATTGTATTTTTCTTTGTGTGAGGACAGTAAGGGAAGTATAACTTTCACATTTCCTTCAGTTAGTATAATATTAATAGACTTGTGATAATCCTATGATGATCATGAATCCTGCCACTAATGCTGTACTTCACTTTATGTTGTAATTAAAATATTAGAAACTCTGGCTGGTGTCATGGCACCAGGCTTAGCACTTCACCTGCAATGCTGGCATCTCAAAAGTGCTGGTTCAAGTTCCAGCTACTCCACTTATGGTCCTACTAAACGGCTAGTGAAAAGCTGGTGCAGGTTGGCCCGAGCACCTGGGCCCCAGTCACCTACCTCAGAAACCTGGTTGCTGTTAGAGGATTCTGGTTTCCACCTGGTCCTACTCAGACCATTGGAGCTGTTAGGGATTTATACAGTTGATAGAATATCTGTGTTTTCTGATGTTTCTGAGCTATTCTTAAAAAAACCAAGATGTTAGAAACCAAATGTATAGTTAGTCTATAATAAACATTTTCTTAGTCAATTTGTGTCAGCTTCTTTGTTTATCTCACTTTTACCTTCTAATTTCTCTTCCCACTAATTTTTGTTGTGTCATAATTAATTGTTACTTGCACTGTACTATTTCCAGATTATTTGAGACAAGAGGAATGACTAAGAATGAAGGACTAAACTGGAGAATAAAAAATAATTAGAGAAACTTAAACATTCAATGCTTGAGGGGAAAATGATGTAAAAATGTAAAAGGAGGACCCAGCGCGATGGCAGCAGTGGTTAAGGTCCTTGCCTTGCATGCCCAGGATCCCATATGGGCGCAGGTTCTATCCCTGCAGCCCCGCTTCCCTTCCAGCTCCCTGCCTGTGACCCGGGAAAGCAGTCGAGGACGGCCCAAAGCTTTGGGACCCTGCACCCGTGTGGGAGACCCAGAAGAGGCTCCTGGCTTCAGATCGGCATAGCATCTGCTGTTGTGCTCACTTGGGGAGTGAATCATCAGACGGAAGATGTTCCTCTCTGTCTCTCCTCTCTGTATATCTGCCTTTCCAATAAAAAAAAAAATAAAAATAAATCTTAAAGAAAGAAAATAAATCTTTAAAAAAATGTAAAAGGAAATTTGTGAGTAGTAATATCAAATAGACTTTCATCATTAACTGAACAGAATTAGGGGTTGAAACTACTTTAAATAAAAAGGAAAAATTTAAGAAAGTTAGGGAAAAGTTGAGAGGTGTGCTGAAGAATGTGATTCTTCATGACAGCCACTGAGATAAAGATGCTAATGACAGTTTGGTGATTGAAACGAACCCATGAGATAGAGGCACCAGGTTGAGTAATAATGCAGGTTAAGTAGGAAAGGAAGCAATGTTCAAATTGGAAGCACATTAAAAGTTACATTTTCAAATATACAATGTCTACATACTGTTTTCATCTTGGTTTAAATTATTAGATAATAGGGCCCAGCGCTATGGCGCAGTGGTTAAGGTCCTCACCTTGCACGCCCAGGATCCCATATGGGCGCAGGTTCTATCCCGGCGGCCCCGCTTCCCTTCCAGCTCCCTGCCTGTGGCCCAGGAAAGCAGTAGAGGACAGCCCAAAACTTTGGGACCCTGCACCTGCGTGGGAGACCTGGAAGAGGCTCCTGGCTTTGGATTGGCATAGCATCGGCCATTGTGCTCACTTGGGGAGTGAATCATCGGACGGAAGATCTTCCTCTCTGTCTCTCCTCTCTGTATACCCGCCTTTCCAATAAAAAAAAAAAAAACTAATAAAAATAAATCTTTAAAAAAATAAATAAATTATTAGATAATATTGTCTTGTGATAAATCCAACCACTTGGCCAGCATATGACTACAGGTGGTGAGATGGTAAATGAAGCAGTGTCACGTGCAGCCCATGATGGTGTTGTGACTTGTAGTCACATAGAGTCACACAGAGAGCATTGATGAGCAGGAGGCTAGCATGCAATGGTGCCAATTAAAAGTCTTAACAATGGGTAGGCATGGTTGCACACCCAAAAAAACCTCTACATACAACACCAAAATTTGTTCCCTCTGCCACTTCCCTTCCTCCCAACACATTATTAATGGAATCTGAAAAGCAATGGATCGTGATCCAAGTGTTTGGGGCACAATCACCCATATTGGAGACCCAGATTAAGCCTCATGCACCAGGCTCCATTCTGACCTAGCCCTGCCTTTGTTGCCATCTGGAAGGGGACCTCGTTCATTCTCTGTCTCTTTCTCAGTCTTCTGGATATCCTTCAAACAAACAAGCAAACAAACAACCTTTTGCAAAATCCCAACTTTTTTTTTCTAGAAGCCATGAAGAAACACATACACATCCACCTCCCACCACACACAACACGCACACACATAAGCACGCACACATTGAGAACAATAATGGATATCTTACCTTGAAAAGATTGGCTCATGAGTTAGGACAGAGCATGTTGAGGCTATACCTTTTGCAGGACAATGAAGAAGAGCATCAGTGATTATCCTGGTAGTGAAACGGTTTGATGAGCCCTGGGCCCTGTGAATGAATCTAACTGTGCTTGGTTTTAAAAAGAAAATTCTCAGTTAAGGATGAAAAAGAGTGCAGGCAAATATATATTCTTCCACTTGGCGAACAACTTGAAATTTAAATTTTATGTTAAGTATCCTAGCGCAATTTTGCTGAAAGTTCAGAATTCAGTGGAGGAGAAAAGCTTTTGTAAATATAAAATAGTTTTCTAATTTGCCTATAAAACAATGAAATACACAAACATCTTAAGCCATTGAGAAACTTTAATGGCACATAAACAAGTATGTGATTCTGGGTGAAGTGTTGTGTTACTTCAGAGTTACTTTCAGAATGTACTGATAAGATCATTTGTAATCACCTTCACTTAAAATGTCTGAGAAATTTTTACATTTTTGCAATAGGAGTGTCTGATAAGATAATTTCTAAGATGTCTTCAGGCTTTTAAAATATTTAGCTCTCTAATTAAATATGACTAGGGGGAGTCAAGATTTCTCACATTATCATATGGATAACTGCACTGCCACAATACAAGGCAGATAAAATACATAATGCATGAGTGAATTCTGGTTTGCATTGCTTAAATGCAAATGAAAAAAGTTTAATATATTTTTCAACAAAACTTTTATGACAAAACATTTGAAGCATATGTTCTCCCTTTCCTAACTAGTCAAAATAGTTTTAATGACACCTGTCTTAAGCATAAGCATACTGTCCTTGAAAAAAAAAATCAGAGTGAGAGGAATCCATTACACTAAATTTACTGTTGCAATTGCCTGCATGTTGCATTTTTGTATGCCCTGTTGTCATGTGTATCTTAAAGAGATATTTGGACAGAGACATCACAGAAGTATGCATCTCAACTAAACCAGTCTTATTTTACATAAGATATAAGACATTTTTAAGGATAAAACGGCAAAGTGCTGTAATATCTAAGGATGCTAGTGGCAAGGGGAACAAAATCCAATTTAAAATTTAAAAAAATATATAATGCAATTATTAGACCTATTGATTTAGATTGGAAATTTGTTCTTCCTCTCAATTTTGCCCAATTCCAATGGGACTGATCTGGACAATGAGTATATTAATTTCTACCCCAGGTTCTTTCCTGCAGCAGAGATAGAGCTACTAACCAGAAAATAGTAGTGTGTGAAAACAGCAGCAGAACTTATTTAGTGGTAAGAAAATAAACACACATACACAAGTAAATATGGGATGCACAATCCAGAAAAATATGCGCCATAAGCAGAAGAAAAAAATTGTGAATGAGAGAGAAAAAAAGATCTGATGACGATACCTCTGAATGAAGTGAAATAGTTTAGGCATAAGTTTGGCAGAGCAGTTAAGTCATTCTTTGAGATGTCCATACCCTATATCTGTGAATACCTGATTCAAATCCTATCTCTTTTCAAACCAGCTGTCTGGTAATAACAGAAGATGATGGCTTCAGAACTTAAATCTCTGTCACATATGTAGGCAATGTGTATTGAATTGTGGGCACATGGCTTGGGACTGGTCCAGTGCTGGCTGTCAAAGGCACTCGGTGAGGGAACAAAATGAGGTAAGATCTTTATCATTCTGTTTCTATGACTCTGTCTTTAAAACTCAATAAAAAATTATTTAAAAATAAATTAAAAAGATATGTAGTTAGTATATATCTATGGCTAACCATGTCCTTTATATCTATGTTGTTTCAGGAAAATCATACATCAAAGATGACTAAATCTTCAGTAATTACTGTTAAATTGTGTACAGTTTTAACTTAGTATTTTATAATATCCTGTTAAAAACACTAATAACACATTTTTATAAACAAGGAAATACTGTTTAATTTCACTTGATATTATACTCTAAATAGACAATGTGCTTTCAGATTGACAGGAAATTTAATGGCCCAGTTAATTTCACAAGATCATAAAAATAAATATTGTTACAGTGATGGTATTTGGTTTTATTTATTAATTAATATTGTAAATATGAATCTACTATGACTTACTCTTAGTGGAAATATAATAATATTAACTATAACTAATATCCATTTGCATTTAAATGAAAATAGTTCCTGTTTGCTTAACTATATTGTTTCCCGAGGAATTTGATTATAGCTCATAGTTTGTATATTTTTAATTTAAATTCATTTCTCTACATTTCATTCAGATTGCTAGCAATTTCAGTAGGCTGGTTATTATAGTTCTTTATTTCTGTATACCAATAACAATTTTTCAGTGTGCATAACCAGTTGTCCTTGTTTCATTATATCTTCCTAGTCTGCTTTATGTAATATACTTCCTCATGTCATCTGTCTAGAAATAGCTCCCTGGTACATTAGAAAACATGCACATTTTTCTTATACTTAATCGTCACTTGTAACTTTTTCATTTTTGAAGCATTCCCTTTTTTCTGACTTTGATACATTTAATGTTTTATTAGACTTTTTGATTATTTGCATGTTTTAGATAATTTTCATAGAAAGATTAGGAATGATTATTACCCTAATGTAGGGCAGAACATTCTGGAAATGACAAAAGCCAGCTATAGAGATTATTATTGTGTTTAAGTTTGTGGCATGTTAACATTGTTGTAAAGTTTTAGATTTCTTTGGCTATATATTTATTCATTCATTCATATATTCATTTATGTAATTTAGTTGAGAAAACATTATACTCCAATAAAGTTGTGCCATTGTTTCTATTCTTCCAGTTTTAAATTCATTATTTCTCCAAGTATCTGAATAAAAGCAGGCTTCAGTTACATGTTGGTTTAAATACCAAGAAAAAAAAACAGATTTTTTTTGTTTTAGGCAAACAAATTAAAGCTAGCATAATTCAGAAAGAGTAATAAGGATTATAAAAACTGATTTTCAAAATTAGAGAAAAACCCTGGACAGGTACCTCATGTAGGAAGTTATGAAATGATCAACAGTTATTTAAAAAATGCTCACTATCACTAATGCTCTGAGAAATGCAGATTTAAGCCATCTGCACACAGCATGGAATGGAGGTTGGAGTTTATCCAGAAAACTGAGGCCTAGCGATAGCCTCTTAGGAAGGAGCATAGCCCTGTTCCTTATTCCTCCTCTTCTTGATGCCCAGTAGAATCTATAAAATTTAACAATGATTTTGTGGTCCACAGTGTCAGAGGCAGCAGCATCTGAAAGGAACAGGAAAAACCCAGGTAGTAGGTGATTATGCAAGCAGCAGCATGGAACACTACATCTTGAAGGAACCATGTGGGCACGACATGCTATGGGAGAAGCTGTGACTGCACCAAACGTTTCTGAGCTCAGCACAAGCTATGGATTTATATTGAGCATCCTTAGTGAAGGTGAGAGGATGTTAATTTCATGGGCATAAAAGGCTTGTCAACAGAAGCAGTGTCCACCGTACTGTATATAGGAAATCTCCTTAAATTTTTGTCTTTTTACAGAAAAGATACACTACTGGTTTCCAAAAACCCAAGGCACAGCAAAATTTTCAGTAGACAAGAGGATTCCAGAAATTTCAAGAGAGAAGTTAGTAACACAGAGAATCAGAAATATACCAAAAAGGATGAGGAATATGAGGGGTAACTATTAAAACAGATGATGCTGTTGTTTTGAGCACCCACAACCAACATTATAGTGTCTGTTTCAAGTGGATTTTCTGATTCTAGTTCAGCTTGCTTCTAATGAGCAGTCTGTGTTGCTGCCCTTTAAGAGAATGACATGACTTGATTTCAGGTTCCTGGATTCCACTGGACTCAGTTCTAGCTGTTCAGGCAGTTGAGCAGTGAACCAGTGGGTAAAAGATCTTCTTCTCAATTTCTTCAGTATCTGTTACCAGAAACGCTCAATCAACTCTTTCCTCAGCTTAGTACTGAAATAAAAATCTTGGAATCAATTTTAGACAAAGAAAGACTACTTACAAAATGATCAGGTGCACATAAGTGGACAGGGAAGGAAAAAGTATCGCCCAGGAAAGGTAAAAGAGGTGGTTTTCTTTTTGAGACAGGGAGAGAAACCACTATTTTAAGCATTCCCTGGCCCCTGCTTATCCTGGCAGGAACCCAGATGAAAGGCATCTCCCCATCAGTGGTCTGTCAACGAGTTTGGAAATGGCTAGACAATTCCTGAAGGTGTGGCCAAGGTGTTGCTGGCCGTTCATGGCCTCAGGATCTGCATTGCTCTGAATTTCAAATAAGTAATATTGATAGAGAGGGATCAGAGGTGCTGAGAAATCAGAGTGGCAAGAAACAAGAGAACCACGGGGCTTGCTTCATTTCCCTACAGAGAAAATTTTGCAAACAACCTCTACAGGGATTATAATGAACATAATTATTGAGGTTGGGAAAGTAGTAGGGTTTGTGAGTCACTGCTTGGGAGGGCTAATTCTTCATAATTCCTGGTTCCTTTTCACCACTCCACCAGTCTCCCTTCCAGCACCATTGATTTAACTTCTTGTAACTGCTTTCAAAGAGGCAGTAGACAGCTCGTAAAGCACCTTGGTCCATGCAACCACATGGAAAACCATCACTGAGTTCTTCATTTTCAGCTTTGGCCTAACCCATTTTTGGTTGCTATGGAAATTTTGTAAGTGAATTAGTGGACTGGTCTGTTTCTAAGTCATGTCTTTCACATGGCATGAAAATAAATGAACAATATTAAAAAAAAATTAAACAGTTGTACAAGTAGGGGACACATGGTAAATAGGATGTAGAGGCTATGTTGGCATGACTTTGGGGCCTTTTCCACCATGGCTCGTGGTTGTGGGTTAAGGAGTTGATTAGTGCTCCTTGGGCTGAGCAGGAACAGGAACTGGGCAGAAACAGGAACTGGGCTTGTGGCTAATTGGACTCATCTTTATCCAATATCCTGCTAAATGAGGATGTGAGGGGAAGAGTACATAAGGAGAGGTGAAGGAGCAATAAAGAGAGACTTCACAGAGACTTCTACCATCACTGGTCTCCTGTTGGTGCTTCATCCCCAGATCCTCTACCTGACCACATTACTGCTCTGCTGGCCGGAACAATTCACAAGAAAACATATTTGGGACCTTCCATATAGGGCAAGATAGCACATCAAAGGAGACTATCTATTTTTGGGTTATAGGATGCCAAAGAGCAAAGACTTAGCAGTCCTTATCTTGATTAGAAAAAACAGGAGTCTAGGTAGTAATTGGACCTCTGCCTCCCCAGGCACTGCAAAGGACTGTATGCTGCACCCTCCACCTGACTTAATGAAAATACCTACAGTGATCTGTCCTAGGATGCTAGGAGGCTCTGCTCTGATGTTTTGTTTTGTTTTCTTTGTTAGTAAGATTTATTTATTTAAATTGGAAAGTCAGGGATACAGAGAGAGAGAGAGGGAGAGACAGAAAAAGATTTAAGATAGATAGATGATAGATAGATAGATAGATAGATAGATAGATAGATAGATAGATAAATAGATAGATAGATAGCTGTTTTAACCATGGGCTTACTATACAATTGCCTGCAATGGCCACAGCTATGCTTATATGAAGTTAGAAGCCTGGAGTTCATTCTGTTTCTTCCATGTGGGGCCTGGGTCCCGAGGACTTTTTCTCAGTCCTCTTCTGAATTACCAAAGTGTAAGCAAGGAGCTGGATCAGTAATTGGAGAAGCTGGGGCAGGAACCAGAAGCCATACAGGATGCTGATGCTGTGGGTAGAGGATTAACTTGTTACACCACTGTGCTGGTCCCTAGATGCTTCGTTGTACCTAAAGTACAGTGTCCTGATGTCAAGTACAAGTAACAGCCTAGTCAGTCAGACCTAGAAATAGGAAAAAATGCACACTGGCATTCATTTTGTGGTCATAATCTTTAAATATCTGATATATGCTAGAGAGACAGATTCTGAAGTAATGAGTCAAATGCCTATAAATAGATCAAGATTAGGAAAGATAACAATTTCTAAGTGGATTTTCTTTTTTTTCTGTTACAATCTGCAAAGCATTGGGTTTGCAGTCTTATGTTATACCACAAAAACCACGTTGTGTAAATGAATTGCTTTTGAAGTTAGGAGGTCCAAAGTCTGTTGAAATTATGGACTACAATTGTGAAATTGGAAGAGTCTGATAGGGTGTTTGAAAGTGAGACAGAAATTGTAGCAGAAGAGCTAATGAATGAAGTCCAGGCAAGCCTCAAACTATTCCAGGGTTCATGTGATTCATGTACAAAATGATTTAAAACATTTTTTTAAGAAGTTCAGATCTTTAATTATAATCTAGATATGTTTCCAGATATTTGCAAAATGGCCTTCTAATAAGCCCTGGTTCCCTAACCTGGACACTGAAGGTCTATATTGTGAATTCTGGGGGTCCCTTGAAAATAATGGTTTCTTATGTTCATACACGAGTCCCATCATCTAAATCTCCACTTGGAACCAGCCACTAGCTGCTGTAGATCCTCTGAAGGTCATCTAATGGGGAATGCGGCCAATGGCCCCTCCTACAAAGAATAGCTACTATACATTGAACTGTGTGATATGTAATGTGGCCGTAATAATAAAAAATATAAAATTTCTTGGTGGAGAACATGCATATTAACATCTCATTTCACTGGAAATGGTGCTTGTTGTACAATGTACCGAGATTGAGTCTGCAAATCTTACTCTCTTTGGAAATAAATTCCTTAACTTTAAATTGCTCATACCACTAACAAAGTTTATATTCAAGCAGAGGAAAGGGACAAGTGAGATATTAAAAGAAAAAAATTAATAGTAAGTTAACAGCAATAATACATATTGGAAAACACACTATCTGTGTAAGAATAGGTTGCATCAAAGACTAGGTATTTACTTTTCATGATTGTATCAAATCTAAAGCTATGGTTCCTGTATCACTCAACAATTACATTCCTGGGTGTGTGCTAAAGATATTGGAGCATTCATATTGATCAAAACATACCATAATGTTTATATCATGTCTTGGCATAATAGTTGGGCTTCAAATGGTAAAATATTCCTAAAAATAATATGAGTATGCTTCAAATAGATGGATTTAAAAGATTAGTGTGTCTTGGTATAATTTTGAAATCCTTGCATATTTTTTCATAACATGCATTTTAGTGAAATTTATGTATCCATCCTATTGCAAAACTAATAATGTTAAATTGCAAAGAATTATGTATGCTACATAAAGCAACATGGACATATTTTAAAAAGTCTGAAACTTAAAAAGTGAAAAGAAAAACGATAGAATTCAAAGTGGTTAAATTATGAGCACTTCAAAAAGTCTAAAAATGAAGTCAGAACTAAATTTATTTTGATGCAAAACTTTGGAAATCTTTACAATTTTTTTGTGTTACAAAATTTTCATGACCTGTCTGGAAACCCTTTATAACTGAGGATACTTAGTTACTTACAGAGGCACCTAAAGGGTTCTGGGATGTTTGTGATAGCTTTTTAAATTCTAGCGATAATATCCCAGTTGTAGGTGAAAGCTCACTGAAGTGTACTCACAAATTTGTGACTTTTAATGGATTATACTAAAATGAGTTGAGTCAAATGGTAAAATTTATAATGTTTTCCAAATCTAAAACTTTTTATTTTACTAATTTGAAAAAAAAGAGTTACAGAAAGAAAGGAAGATCTACAAAGAGAAGCGGGGAGGTGGAGAAAAAACAAGAGGCAGGGAGGAAACTCTATCTTCTAGTTTACTATTACAATGGCCACAACAGCATAATTAATGTGTTTGACTCATGTTGAAACCAAGAAGCAGAATCTTTACTCAAGTACTTGGACCAGTCATTGACTACCCAGGGAAGACAGCCAAAAGATAGCTGGATGCCAGTGTAGTGCAGTAGCATGCTATTCCTCCACCTGCAGTATTGTCATCCCGTATGTGTGCTGGCTTTAATCTTGGCTGCTCCACTTCCCATGCACTCTCTGCTTATGGACTGGGAAGTCAGAAGATGATGAAACAAGGCCTCAGACCTCTATACCCATATGGAAGGTCCCAAAGAAGCTCCTAATTGCCAGCTGCAGACTGGCCCAGGTCTGTATATTGTGCCTGTTTGGGGTGTGAACTAGTAGATGGGAGATCCTCTCTCTCTCTCTGTAACTCATTCAAATAAAGTAAATCTTCATAAAACATAGTAAAGTAGCCAGGACTCGATGACACAAACTCTCAGTGGGGAAGGCCATTGTCCCAAGCAGCAGCTTAGCCTGTTGTACCATTGCTCAGCCCCCAAATTCAAAATTCTCTGAAACCCTTAGTATCTCACCTGTTTTTTTTTTTCTTTCTATGTTTACAAACTTCTCCCGATTCAACTGTAAATTTCTGAGTTTTATTTAGCAATTATGATGCTGATTGGATGCATGCAACCCTTTTGAGACTTGATCAGGCTCTATTCCTGATTTCAGCTCCCTGATAAGGGCCACTCTGAGAGGCAGCAATGGCAGGTAGTCCTGCGTCCTGGATCAAGTTCCAGCTCTGGTTTTATCCTGTCCCCACCCACACAAACATTTTGGGAGTGAATCATTAGATGTCTCCATGTGTTTCTGACTCGCAAATTAATTGAGTAAAAAATATACGTGAATTTCTCTCCAGCCTGACATTTTCCTGAAACTCATTTGATTAATTTATCTGCTATAACCAATTCTTAACTTCAACTATCTTTAACCCCCAATAATTCATTTTAATTTGAATATTAAACCTAGGCAGTAATGTCATGGATCAGTAATAGGCTCATTTTTGCAGTAGTTTGAGATTAAAGCATTATAAGGTCCTAGTCATAATAATTCATAGTATGTAAGATTCATTTAAAAGTTACATTGGTTAAGTTCACTAAAGTTTGCCATCATGCCATATTGAGGTTTCGATGTCAATGTCTTGGAAATATTATTGGAGAATTATTTATTTCCTCAAGATGAAATTCACTGATTTTAAAAAGTTAAGTCCAGCATTTAATCTTAGTACATCAAGAAATGTACCTGCTTTATTTTTAACTTCTACCATTCAAAAATATTCTCACACATCAAGCATTTGTAAGTGTGTTTTAGTCAGCTTTTAAAAAAATGAATATAAAACAATGTCTTAAGCATTTATAAAATCTATATTTCTCATTGTACATTTGAACAAAGCTATCTTTCTTTTCAGGAATATATCATAACACTCTTCTCAAATCAATCCTCATGTACAAATATGCATTTTGAATCCCATGCTTTTGGAGAGAGCACCTTCTCCATAGCAATATGATAGCTTATCTAAATTCTAGGGGATTTTATACCTGAGTAAACATCAATACAATGCAAATGATGATTTACGGGCTTTCTTTTATCTATGATCTTTTATTCATTGCCTCATGTAGAGCAAATGTGAAATGTACTCTTTGTTCCGCAAATACAGAGAGGAGGTGAAGAATTCTTACATGAGCTTTCTTTGATTCTGAAAAGGAAAAGACAGGCATTCAATGTTCCATATTTTATTTTCTGGTGAATCTCTTCTAGCACTTTCAAAAAATTGCAGTACAAACGATTGTTTCATAGGAAAATTGATTTAATGTTGGCATTCAAAAATTGGATTTAAATATTTTGATTTTCTAATATAATTTGGAAAAAGGAAAGCAATTAATAATGCTGTTTTTAAATACAAATATTTAATGTTGACATGCATTTAACTGTTTTAAATTCTTTTGCTTGAACTATGTTGGCATGGTGAATACTGGATCAATGAAGTATAAATACCAGAACGGAAGCATTAATGCTATTTGGTAAATGGGATATACTCCTTTTAAGCTTCATATAACCTTGTAGTTAAAGAGATCCTTATTTTTATCAAAGTAAGGACATTCTCATGACCAATTTCCTTCATGAAATTATTCTTGAGTAGTTCTCAGTGCTGTTATGTGCCTCTGCCCAGAAGTCATCCAATTTACTATCGTGTTGTTGATACAGTTTAAAATGCTGTTTTGCGGTTATTTTCATTTCAAGACATAATTGTCTATGTGCAATTTTTCCCAAGTGGTTCTGCACAAGTTCCACCTTCGGAGTGTAACAGAGAAGATGTGTGAGACCACAGAAATATGTACATGCATGTCTGTGGAAATTTCTAATTTTGTGTCATCTATCGACATGTCTATTAGCCACGCTTTTTCTCATATCATTCTCTCTCTCATTTTTTTCGACACTTTTTATATTTTGTACTCAATAAGTATGATCCTCTATGTACTAAGATTGTATCTGCCTCTAAAAACTAATGATTAGAAATCTGTAAAATGGAAACAAGCATATGATCCATTCATGAATTCAATCCTAACTGTAATACTATAAATATTAGTGTTGTCGTCTTATTTTCTAATTATACAGGTGATTTGTGGCTGTCATAGGAAAACATAATGTCATGTTTTTTGCAGTTAACATTTTAATATACACAGTTCATGTCAAATACTCTACTAAATAGCTTGCATATAGTAACTAATCTAAAATTTGCAATGAATTCGTTTTTTGATTGTACTGTTATGATTGTCATTTTATGGCAAAATAAATGAGCAAAAAAGTGATTAAATTAATTTCCTATATTTATATTCTTTGAGTCTGGTAGTTCCATGTTTGCCTAAGGTCAGTTGAGTTCAGAATCAAAACTTCAAAATTCTCTTGGCAAAATAAATTTTGCTCAGATTGTTCAAATCGAGCTTGTACAAATGTTCTTATTTTTATCCTTCCCTTCCCTCTTCCCCCGAGGCACATTCTTTTTCCCTGTTCATTAGTCTTGGCATCATATTTGTTTTCACCCGAGTATTTGTCCTAAGCTGTAAAGCTGGCTCAGTTACTTACATCTCTGCATGTGTGCCTTAAAGAAAGGAACAAACTATTCCTTCTCTGATCATGCAACTGCTTAACTAATGACCAGAATAATCAAATTAAGCCTCAGAATGAGAAAGAAAGTTCATCAGTTTGTTATAGAAGACATCTAAAAATACAAAACTTACTTATAACTTGGAACCAATAAAAAGACAGTCCATTATATTCTTGAAGTTATTCTATGAATGTAAGGGAAATCTCTATTCACCTTAAATGTAAGAAGCATAAGCAAAATTTAGTAAGCTATGTTATAACAGCAATCCAGATTGGAACTATTGATATGCATGTGTCACCAATTTCCATTTCCTAACACAATCTGTATGGATTGAGTCTCTGTTATTTGAAAGAAAACTACTCTAACCATTTACCTGCTGCTTTTTACTATCGTTCATTAACCCTTTAGTAAAGATAAATATCAAAATATTATTATGATAAAATTATTATTTTACTCTTTCAAATTATGTCATTTCTCTTCCAGAATTCAGGAATATTCACATTTATGTCATTACAATAAAATGCTGAAAAGGACTCTTCTTTAAAAAGACGTATGTTATGTACTACATGGGAAAGTTTCTATAGAATGGAATCATACATTTATGTGTTTGTTCAACAAGGTTAGCTTAAAATGTAAAAACTGATTGGCAGGAAGTGGACATTTGAACAGAAAAACCCAGTCCTTGTGTTCACAGAGCTTTTATTTCTTTCCAAAGCATAAAGTTTTAATGCCTTAAAAAAATAAGCAGTTTAGTGGTGCTTGGATTATGGCAGAATAGTTTAGGCTTCTGCTTGCTAAACTGACATGCCCTATGAGAGTATAACTTCAAATTTTGACTCCTCTTCTTCCAATTCAGCTTCTTGTTAAAACACCTGGGAAGGCAACTGATGATGCCCCAAGTTCTTGGGACAGTATTTCTCTTATGGGAGACCATGATAAGCTCTGTGGCTCTGAGACTGTCACAACCTTGAGTGGTAGAAGAAAAAATCTTTTCTTTTTTTTTTGTAAAAGATGTATTCATTTATATAGGAAAAGCAGATTTGAAGAGACAAGGGCAGTCAGAAACATCCTCCTTCTGGTGGTTAACTCCCCAAGTGGCTAGAATGACCAGAGTTGAGCTGATCTAAAGCCAGGAGTCAAGATCTTCTTCAGGACCTCCCAGGCAGGTGCAGGGTCCCATGGCTCTGGGGCATTCTCTACTGTTTGCTCAGGCCACAAGCAGGGAGCTGAATGGAGCAGCCAGGACATGTTCTGGCACCAGTTTGGGATAACGGCACATGCAAGGTAAGTATTTAGCTACTAGGTTATTGTGCTGGGCTTAAGAAAAACAATATTTTGAAAGTATTATGTACATTGATCAAAATATTTAGAGGTTAGCAGAAATAAATGCAAAAACAATGAACATACAATTTTTCTAGTAGCATAATTACGGTTAAGAATACCAATTCTATGTTTAACAAATGACCTTCCAACACAGAGGCATGCAATGAAAGCTCATTAGATAAATGTCACAATGATTCTGTTACTTTTGTAGGAATCTTTGTTACATAGACAACGTGACATATATTTCACTGTCCTTGGTATAGTTAAGTGTCAAGAGAGTGACATTTTGGAATCAGTTCAAGGTTGATTTAGACCAACTAAAAATACACATTTTTATTACCAATTCATGAAGGAGTATATATGTATGACATTTGTGATTACATGCTGCATATAAATTAACAGAATTAAATGTTTCCTTTGATTGGAAAGTAAAAACAGTCTTAAACCGGGGGTGGGGTACAGAAGCTCAACCAATGGAGCATATAATGTTGTGTTTGTTCTATAAATGATCTTTATTCTATAAATAATCTTTATTAATTTGTTATAATTATTTGTGTATTATAGTAAAAATAACTGTATTAAGCAAACTGAATCAAGGCAAATTAGACCATTATGATTCAGATTTTTTCAATTAGCTTTGCCTTACTTCAATATTTAAGGTTAATTATTATAGAATCATGTATGATACTACACTGCATTAAGCCACTGCCTGTGATGTGAACAAGCCCCTGTGGGCACCGGCTCATGTCCTGCTTCTCCACTTGCTGCTAACGTGCCTGGAAAGCAGTAGAAAATTATCCAACTGTTTTGTGATTTGTGCCTACAAGAGAGACTCAAAAGGAGTTCCAGGCTCCTATCTCCAGCCTGGTCTAGCGCTGGTTGTTGTGGCAATTTGATGAATGAATCAAAACTCCGTTTTTGTTTCTGTAATTATGCCAATCAAATCAAACAAATATTTAAAAATATTAATTATTATTGACTAAATATTATTTGCTACTGTTCTTTAATTTTTCATACTTTAGGCTTATTGAAAAACAAAATTTGCAAAAGAACTTTCATTTTATCTGCTTTCTTTAGAAACTAATTGGTTTGTATGTATACTAAAAATGCTATGTAAAGAATTCATCTTCCCCATCTTTTCATACTTTTAAATATATATTTATTGTATTGATCACCTAGCATATAAAAATGTATCTGATTTTAACTAATTTGCATTTGTGACAAGAGATTCTTTTTCATTTGTTGTTACTTAAATAGAACATTGTAAAATATTTTAACCAAGATTTATTAATTATATTAGGAATAGCAAGAAAAGTATTTCGATTGTTAAAAAGTTATGTATTTACTTTTTAAAGATCTGCATATTTATTTGAAAATGAGAACTGTATAAGTAGAAAGAAAAGAAGGCAATCTTCTGTCCTCTTAGGTTACCGTGCTAGGAGGCAGGAGCTTTATCTGCGTTTCCCTGTCGATAGCTGCAGCTCAAGCACCTGGGTCGTGTTCTGCTCTCCTCCAAGGTACATACGTAGGCAACTGCATCAAAAGTGGAGCTGCTGAGATTCAAATTATTGTTCAAGTGGGATGCTAGCTTGCCTAATCCAATACTCACAATGCTATTCCACCACATTATGATTGCAAATAAGATTTTACTGGAAATTTGAAAGGAATGACTAGAATTGTGCAAAACTGAGACTAGTATAATGAAAAAGAAAAACGTTTGCTTAAGAAAAGGAAAATGAAGGTAAAGTTAATATAGATATAACCTAAGCAGAAGGCAGATAAATGAGAATTGGTTCCAAATGTCATTCACTCAACATTCATTAATTCCTTTAATCAGCATTAATTATTTGCTCACTATGTGCTGAGTAGTGCAAAAAACAGAAATGAGTAACAATGAATAAGAATAAAAAGCATGTTTGTGGCATGACAGATCATGTGGCTGGTAGTTGTGACATCTGTGGAAAGCACCACAGTGTGTGAAGGTCAAGGGTGATTAGACTGTTATCTTTGGTACAGTGACAAAATAGTCATAGGTACATAAGGAAATGAAGATGTGAGTTAGTATATAGTCACAAAATCTGGGAAGACAAATGTTCCAAGAAAAAACAGAGACAAACAAAAACAAAAAACAGTCAATGCAAAACTCTTGAGATTGAGACAGTGCCCGTGTGAACCTGAAATGCTTGGTTGCCAAGGCTGATCTACTGTTGAATGGAGGGTGCATTCGTTGGTAACTGAAGGAAGTAAACAAGAGGCAATACACATCATGATTGACCTATAGTACATATTCTGCGTTTATTCCTAATACAGGGGTATAGAAGATTAAATTAAACATATGTTTTTTATTTGGGTTACTGTAGACTTTACAAGGAAATATAAAGAAACTACAGTTGATTAGCAGTTCTTGATTTTCATTATTATGAGAAGGTGTAGAAATTAAAATAGCAGTTTAAAATAATTAGCCCTAGGATTTTTCTATTTTTACTAATTGACCCAAATTTGCAAGGTGGACTTTCTCCAATATTTTTTTTAATGCTCCACCAAAGTCTTTTGTTATTTAATTGTTTCCTTCATGACATTATTAACTCAAAAAAACAGATATGTATTCTCTACTCCATTTGGTCAGCTTTACAATTAAAGTGTAAATTTCCCTTGGAAAGGACTGCATCTTTCTTCTTCTAAATTATATTATGAACAGCTATACGTTTCTCATTAAGTGTTAGGGGCTGAATTTATGATTGTAAATATTTTATCTGTTCTCTTTTGCAGTAAAATAATTCCACAAATTTGGTAATTGACAAAGAAAATCAATTTACTTCTCAAAGTTCCAAAGTTTGCGAAGACCCCATTGTAAACAAGGACATAGGAAATAGAGAGCGAACTAAACAAACCAACTTTCATAAGAACTAAACCACTGCCATAATAGCAGCATCAAACTTCTCCATGAATTTGGAGTCCTTCTATGAACTGACAATTTAGGAGTATCATTTCAACTATAGTCACAGTATAATTTAAATTTCACTAGGATTTTTTTTGGGGGGTGGCATTCGCCCAAATAGCGCAGCTACTAAAATGAAGCCTGGGTATGCTAATTTGAGTATTGACATAGCTAGAAGAGAAACTGCAGTTTAGCAGTGTACTTGTTTGCAATGTCAGTCTCTGGGTCCTGAATCACTGACTGGACATCTATGTTTTTTATTTTATGTAGGAAACACTTCATATAATGTTTAAAATAAAACATATTTTATTTTTTTTGAAAGACAAATTTTGCAGAAAGTGCTGGGATACAAGCCAGGGCCTCCATCAGGTGGAGGGTTACTGTGCTATTCTAGTATAACATTTTATACATGAAGAAAGGAAGATACCATGGATAATGTAAAGAGAAAAAATAAAAAGAAAATTCTGGAAATCAGACTTCTGCTAAATAATAGGAAACATTATTTAATATTTAGAAGTAATATGGTGGGAAACCTGTTGAATTATAGATATTTGGAAGTTCGGTGAATGGAAAAAATTAGAGTCAATAAGAGCGTGGAATTTAATCACTGAATATGGGGTAAATGGAAAATGTAGCTTAATTTGAGGCTAGAAAGGAATGACAATCCTTGTGTGTTTCTTTACTAATATATTTGTTAATATTTAATAAAGCAATACTATATCAAATATGTAGATTACAGTCATTTAAAAAATGCTACCTTCAGAATGCCATTTCCATACTCTTAAAGCAACCCACATAAATTATTCTTTTTTAAGTAATATTGCATATTTAAAATATTTTAAAAATTATTTGGAAGGCAGAGTTCCAGAGAAAGGGAGAAACACACTCACAAACAGAGAGAAAGAGAGCACGAGAGAGAGATCTATGCTGTCTGAATCCAGAAGCCAGAAGTTACATTTTGTCCTTGAAGGTGAATGTCACAGATCCAGTTTGGACCATCTTCCCCTGCATTGCTACATACTGAATTTGAAGCACAGGAACCAGGACTTCAACCTTCTCTTCCATATGGGATGCTGAGCTCCCAAGTAATGGCTTAATTCTCCCAGCCCTTATGAGGGCTCTTTGCTCCATATTAAATATTCACAGTATCTTGGCATGTTTATCATATCTTCTATTGATTACTTTTGCTCAAAATAAAATTATCTGTTGTCTTATTTAAACCAGTGCAGCATTTAAAAGGTTATTAGTAGTCCAATAGTAATCGTTACTATTAATTTAAAAATTAAAATGTTTTTGAGTGTTCAAGGCAGACACTTCATGTCACATGAGACTCTAATAAGGGATTTACATTGTAATTGGTTTGACACACATGCTTTAGTCTACATGACTATGTACACAGATGATAATGAATATTCCGGCTCTTTTCCCTGAGATCAGTACTAATATACTATGAAATTAATTTTCTTCATTTTTGAGATTTGTCAGTAATTATATTGACAGATGATCTAATTTAGGTAAGCTTTAAGTGATAATACAATCACACTAGTGGTAATCATTAGACATAAGAAACTGAAGCTTTTAGCTTCCATCTGACTTTAATTTTTAGAAATGAAGTAGCTTGACCAATGGACATAATTTCAACATATTCTTGAAAATGTTATATCTAAAACATGTTTAGAAGTGTTAATTCACGTGAAATTACTCCAAAGGAAATAGATTTGATAATGCCTAAGTATTACATATTTGAAAATATATATGTAAACTAAACCATGAAAATATATGACTTTTTGTAAGCATGAATGAAACTATAATAAGTCAAATCATAAAATGTATATGAAAATATTTTAATGTAAATTAATATTTGTTCTTACAGTCTTAAATGACTTACTGAGTCATATTGACAATTTTAATATGTGAAACTCTCTGATGTTGACAGGCACATCAGAAATTGAATATCCTGAACATCTTATTGTTATTTCAGGTCTGAAATATTTGCAGATAATGTTATTGCCAATCAAATGCAAAAAGCTGTAATTTCTTAACAAAATGCTTTACAAATGAAGCAGTTAATAGATTTCAAACGTTTTTAGGCTGATAACTATGGGTATTTTACTGAAACTGATCCTTCAACAACACCACTAGCAATTCTACAAACTGCAGATAAATAGAAAATATAATATAAGTGTATTATCCTCAGGTTTTTACAAATATATGCCCACTTTCTTAATTTATGAAGATGTTTTTATGTTTGAAAGCCAGAGCTGCACAGAGCAAAGGTTAGAGAGAGAGAGAGAGAGAGAGAGAGAGAGAGAGGATAGAGAGAAAAATCCCATCCTTCTGCTGGTTCCCTCCCCAAATGGCTGCAATGGCAAGAGATGTGTCAATTCCAAAGCCAGGAACCAGAAGCTTATTGTGAGTCTTCTCTTTGGGTGCAGGGACCCCAGGACTTGGGCCACATTCTGCTCCTTTCTCAGTCTGGATGAAAAGTGGAGCAGCTGGGACACAAATTGATGCCCATATGGGATGCAAGCACTGCAGGCAGAGGCTGAACCTATCACAACACAGTGCCAATCCCAGACACCTACATTTAAGCATGAAGGTATAATGACATAATGCTGCCTTGTCAATTCATAATATTCAGGAAATATTTGCATGTAGTAACACAGAATGAACTGCTAAAGTGACACCCATAAAAATGAAGACTAACGTAACCTACCGCTATATTTTTCTCCTTCTTCTGTAGAAGAAACGGAGTATGTTTCCTTGATTTCTCCAGTCTTTGTGGGGAAAGCATTTGGACTTTTGCCTTTGGGTTTAAAGATTTTCCCCCCAACACACATTCTTTTTAAGAAATTCAAGAGGTTACCTTTTATTTCTTGTTTGCTAGGTTCACTTGCAAATTCATTAAATATTCTCCAGTTATGTTTCGTAGGAAAGATCATGAAACACTATACACATTTTCTCAAAAATGCCTTGCTGTGCTTTTGTTTCGCTTTGTTTTTGTTTTTTATCTCCAGGTATTCATTCACATCCTGCCTTTCTATCTTTGAAATTAATAAAGAAACAGCTCAACAATGATATAAAATGTATTACTTTTCTGTTATGTACTTGCAATTGTTGTCTGGGCTATGAAGTATCACTGGATCCTGAGATCCATTCTTTTCCAAAATGTTGTGGAGCAGACAATATTTGTTAGGTACTTTTTCAGAAGTACACCTCTAAATGTTAAATAGATGGATGTGACTAGAAAATAATGCCTTTCAAGGAATTCTGTACTGTTTAAACTTGCAACCTGGATCTTATTTTCAAAACATAATGCACAGAAATTTTCCATTAATTGAAAATAGTGTCCTGATGTTTTCAACAGGTGTTTATCTTATATTCAACCAACCAACTTCTTGTTTTTCAAACTTCTATTTTTCAAAACCAAAATGTTACTTGTGAGCATGATTGTACTACAACAATATAGTTAACTTATTTTAATGATTGATTTAAAAGATTTATTGTTTGTCTTATTGGAAATGCAGATATATAGAGTAAAAGAGATTCAGAGAGAAAGATCTACCATTGCCTGGTTCATTTCCCAGGTGGCCACAACGGTTTGAACTGAGCTAATTCCCAAGCCAGGAGCCAGGACCTTTTCCTTGTATTCCGTATGGGTGCAGAGTCCCAATGCATTGAGCGATCCTCCAGTGTTTTCCCAGGACACTAGCAGGAAGCTGGATGGGAAGTGGAGCTGTTCGTCCAGGAACCAATCTCCATATAGGATCCTGGCATGTGCAAAGGAGGATTTAGCCAATGAGCAAAATCACTGGGCTCTCAATTATTTATTTTATTTAGAGTTTTATTATAATACTGTTCATGAAATCATGGCATGACATATGCTGAGCTCTAGAACTGCAACACGTATTTGTAAGTCTCCTTACCTTCATACACTCTTCTTCCATTTTCAGAAAGATTATTGTAGCATTGCTTCTTCAGATTGTAGGATCTGAGTTGTCAGCTGTCAATTTTTTTAAAAAAAGAAACCAAATAAGAGAAGAAATGTCCTCGACATAGATTTATGCCCTATTAGAATAATTTCATCTCATATATTAAAAAAAAGATACCTTCCAATCTTAGCATTTCTCTGAGAACCTTAATTCTACTGATGGATTGGTACTGGACTGGATTAGAGGCAGCCAGTTATGTAAATTGCTGCATCATTTTGCCAGTTTCAATCCCTTCAGACTCCCTTCAGATTCCTAAGGGCAACTTTCAATTTATATCCACACACACACACACACACACATAAATGTGCGCTGCTTTCTATGTTATGTAACCCATGGCCAACTTCCTCAAAGGACAAAGAGTTTAGAACAAAATAAAACATAATTGCATAAAAAAGCACTCCCACATGCTGGTTCTGTTCCTGAAGGCAAGTTAAACTGTGGAAAATTTGCAAACACTAAGAATTTTCTTCATTTCTGACATTGCAAAAATATTTTAATATTGTTTTTCCTTTTAAACTATATTGCTCTGATTAAAATGCCTTTTAATCAGAGTTGATGTTTCTTGTTGAATAAGGGTCACCAAAAACAATTCGATACAAGAATGGAATAGAGAAGTGTCAGTGTGGTGCCCTTGCTCAGACCTTCATTTAGTGTTCTGCTAAGATATTCATTACTAACAGTCAATGTAGATTGCAAGTCCAGGATGGCTTATCTCTATTCTCTCACATAAGTGTGGTCTTGTTTATGTAAGTAAGTATTTAGGACAAAGAAAAGGAAAAAAGAAAAAACAATTATCCGTTTTCCTGGAATGCTGAAATATGAAATTTTTATTTAAAATAGAACAATATTATTCAAACAAAAATTTGAAATTCTTCTGAAAATTAATAATCAATTCACTCTTTTCTACATTATGTTGAACCAAACCAAGACTTTTGGTCTGAATAAAAATAATTTGCCTTGCAAAATTCGCTTTCAGTTAATACAACTATTTGTTATTTATTCTGTTATTCATTTATACATCAATATCTGAACTATTTGAAATCTGATGGTTAGCTTCAAGTAACTTAGGGTAGATAGGGAATCTCATCTGAATGTACTTTAAAGATTTTATTATTAGGTTTATGTTACAGTTAACGATGCCCTATGGAATACACTGCTTACATGTTAATATTAGTGTTGGAACTTCTCATACCTAAAAGCCAAACAGATAAATATTGAATTGCTTTTATTAAAAATTATATATAGGTGGCATGTTTTTATTGAGCATTTGGCACAAACTTTTGGGTCATTTCAAGGTAAATCTAACTATAGAGCATGTAGAAGAGAAGAAGCACACTGCCGGAGGAACGTGGAGCGTATGTGTGTTGTCATGGAGTTATTCCTGCCATGAACTCCAAGGGCTCATCAGCAGAAGGAGATCTATTAAGTTTCCCACATCCATGATTTCACTTTTCATGATTTCAATGACCTGAAGTCTCAATGCTTATGGAGTGAGACATTTTAGCTATAATAAACAAATTGTAGGTTTTACTTCACAGTGGTCTGAGCAGCATGATAAAATCCAATATCTCAGTCTTTAGGCAAAGAATATCTTTGCCCTGTGAAATATACATTTCATCTCTCTTGATCACTAATCACCTTGATCTCTTGATCTCTTAATTACCTTGATGATGGCTTAAGCATGGCCCTAAAGCAGAAGAGTAATGATGCTGGCAGTTTGTGCTCAACAGAAGCCACGATTCTCAGTGAAAATCTGAGAGTAAAACATGGTATTTTTAGAGAAAGGGAGACAGTGATCACATTCACATACGCGTTATTGCAGTGTGTTGTGACACTTGATTGAGTTTACTAACAGCTTTATTGATTATGTTAGGCCTATTGTATCAAATCAACTTTATCATAATTATGTATGTGTACGAAATTATTTTGTATATACTTGGGTTTGATATTGTGTATGAGATCAGGCAGTTAACAACGGTCTTATATCTTTCACAGAAAAGTTCAGAGTACTGAACTTGTTTAATCTCATCTCACAAAAGCATGTGAGCACGCACGCCTTGGCTGGCGAGTGGCAGTAGATTCTGCGGTAAGGTGCCTGTGAAGAAACACACTAGTTGCTATTGCTTCCTTCTCAGTGACCATGAGCGTTTAAGGTCTCAAGCACTGAGAGACATGCAGAGGTACACAGGGAGTGATGCTTATACCAAGAACATGCATCTCTCAGCAGATTCTTTGAGCAAGAATACTTTAGAAAACTTAAAGAAACGTAGAATTAAAAGATTTTATATGACAGCAAGTCTTCATGACACCATCTTGAATCTCCCTGACAGAGCTGGCCATTATCCAGCCACACATTTTAAGTGATCTCATCAGCCTTTTAAATCAGGGGTGACATCTTAGTAGGACATCTGAGGGAGCTGTTCCTAAAGAGTAGCGAAGGATTGTTGCAACAGAATCTGACTCCCTGCTTTCCATTCATTTGTAAATGCATAAAATCTGTCATGCAGACTGTTTCATGTAGACTGAGTTTTACCACAGGTTTTTCTGAACCTCGTATCTGTTGGCTTAGAATGTCATATGTAAATTACTCTAGTAAATACTTTGAATCATGCATGGAGTGACCTTCACTTTCAATGTTTATTACTTGTTTATTTGAAGAGCAGGGAATTTTTGAGACAGGGAAACAGAAAGCTCACATTTGCTGGTTAGTTCCCAAATTCTCTCAGGTCTGGAGGCTGGACCAGGACAAAGTCAGGAGCCCAGTTCTCCCCAATGGGTGGTGAAGACACAGTGCTTGAATCACCTCTATTTCCTCCTTAAATGTGTATTGGCAGGAAGCTAGATTCAAAGTGGTACAGAGGCTAAAATCAAGTCACTGAAATTTAGGATGCAAACTTTTATCTTATCCACCTAGCCCTGCTACCCGCTTCTTCATTTGTTGGATACAGTATTCCTGTTCAGTCTAGAAGGGAGCAAATGAACTATATCATCCACCCACAATTACATTTGTTGGTGTTAAATACTTGAACTTCTGCATAATTACTTTTCATAATAGGCATTTCCTTGGAGTTTTTGAAGATGCCCCTCTCATACAGTTTTATTCTGCAAGGCAGATTATACACTTTATTTAATGAAATTTCTGACTACTTTAACTGTTAAGATTGTTTCCTGCTTACTTTGATTTTTGTGTTCTTACGATGAAACCAGGTTTTCACTTGAGCATTAACTTGAATTAATAACAGTGATTTCTTTGTCTTCAAGAGTTCAGTTCTAGTGCTAAGTAGGGGAGGTAGCCGTAGATTGAGGTGAGGAAGGCTGCCGCGAAGGTCTGAATGATGAGCTGAGGGAGCAGGGACTTCCATGTTTTAAACACACAGGGTTTGGTTTAGTGACTTACATTTTCAGGACATTTATGCTGTCATCTTCTCTTGCATGAGTTTTCTTATCATCTCATGGAAGGCACAGAAGCCAAGCAGGTATATTTAGTTCTCTTTGTCTCTGTGCCCTAGTACCTGAGCCTCCACGGATTCCTGGCTGAAATGTCAGTCCTTGATAGTTTGCCATAGCTTTGTGGTTGCCTCAAGCCTTAGAATACTTACTTGTTGGGACAACTGGCTGATAGCCTGTAGAAACAAAAAGATAGACCCACATCTATCACCATACACTAAGATCCAATCTACATGGATAAAAGACCTAAACCTACATCCAGAAACCTTCAAACTCTTGCAAGAAAATGTAGGAAATACCCTGCAAGACCTAGGAGTAGGTACCGACTTTCTAAGAAGGACACCAAAAGCAATAGCAGTTGAGAACAGAATAAACAAATGGGACCTCATCAAACTAAGAAGCTTCTGTACAGCAAGGGAAACAATCAACAAAGTAAAAAAGCAACCCACAGAGTGGGAGAAGATCTTTGCACACGATATAGGCGATAGGGGGCTAATTTCCAGGATATACAAAGAACTTCAAAACAACCAAAAAACCAAAACAAACAAGCCACTCAAGAAATGGGCACGGGAAATGGGCAAACATTTCACAAAGGAACAAGTCCAAATGGCAAACAAACATATGAGAAAATGTTCCAGCTCCCTAGCAATAAGGGAAATCCAAATTAAAATATCGATGAGGTACCACCTAACACCAGTAAGATTGGCCCACATAAACAAGAACACCAACGACGCTTGCTGGCGAGGATGCGGGGAAAAGGGAACCCTACTCCACTGCTGGTGGAGCTGCAAATTGGTACAGCCTTTATGGAAATCAGTCTGGAGAACACTCAATCAACTCAAAATCTGCATACCATATGACCCAGCAATAGCACTCCTAGGAATATATCCAAAACACCTGTTTTACGACAAACCAACATGCATCCCTATGTTCATTGCAGCACAATCAGTAATTGCGAAAACATGGAAGCAACCGAAATGCCCATCAGCAGAAGATTGGATAAGAAAGCTTTGGTTCATCTACTCCATGGAATACTACTCAGCTATTAAAAAAAACAAAATGCAGTTCTTTGTGGCTAAATGGGCACAACTGGAAACTATAATGCTAAGGGAAATGAGCAAATCCCAAAAGATTAGATACCACATGTTTGCCTTGATTTAACCTGTAATTTTTTGTTTGGTTGTTTGTTATTTTTTGAACCTGTCATTGATACTGTCTCAACCCAGATGTTTCGAAGAATGGAACTTGCACTATTTTTAACATATTGCTTACCCAATACTATGTCAATTAATTCCATAATGTTGTATAATGATACTGAGGCCTTGTTGGGGCTTTTAACTGACTGGATCTTTACTCTGTTAGACCTATCTTCAGACCATAGAAGGTCTCCCCAAGAGGCCACTGAACTTATCTGGACAATAAGACGCTGAACTTTATGCTAGGCATGTGTTTGCAAGCAATGAATCTCAACTGAACTTGAACTATGGTTATGCAACAAGGTGGAGGAATCCACCATGGGGGGGAGGGGTATGGGAGGGGTGGGGGGGATCCCCAGCGCCTATAAAACTGTACTACATAATATAATGTAAGCAACAATAAATAAAAAAAAAAAGTAAAAAAAAAAAAAAGAAATATTTCAACAAATTTGTAATCTTCTCAAAAACAAACTTCATTTTTTTTTTTCAAAAAAAAAAAAAAAAAAAGAATACTTACTGAACTGTTAACCTGACATGCTACCTCTGGCTTCTTTGGGTTTCTCTTTGTTGTGGTCAGTGTTATCTTACTATACCATTTAAAAACATGTTACTCCACCTATATATTTCATATTCAAATTTTTTCTTTCTGATACTTGTTTGAAGAGCCTTCAAATTTCTCTCTGGGCCTACATTTTCATTGTGTGCTACCTGCCAGCTTCCTCAACTCACTGCAAACTTCCTTAATCTTTTTCATTCATCAATTAACACAGCAATGGTGTACTAAAAGTATCCTCTGAAATGTCTTCAAACATGTGCTTTGGAAAGGAAGTCACGTATGTGACATTTCTAATGCTCCACTTAGTCCTGTTATCACTGTTATGCATCAATATGCACCTCCTTATGACTGTATATACATAAAAAAACATTTACTCTCAAATAGAGATACAACTAGGAGGCAGCTTAAGGGCTGTGAAAAATGAGTATGATTATATAATCATTGATTTCAATAAAGACTTTCTTGATGTTGATGCTTTAACTGCACGCCTCATGCATAGTCATACAATGCCTGATATTCACAACTTGAGCTGACCTAGTAGCAGCACTTATGGTTAGACGTTACCTCAGCACTCAGTATCATTTTCATTCACACTACATCGTAATGAGTTTTTTGTTATGTATCTGAATCTGTCCAAAACGGTGAGCAAAAGGTGGTGGACTGTTTACTGCTGGAAGCATTGTAACCGGTGAAAGTAGCAGTCACAATGGATACACCGATGAATGATTGAATTAATGAGCTCTGTATGGTTCTTTAATTGATTACAAGTATTCAGTTCTTTAAAAAGTATTTTCAAACAATGCATTGCTTTGAGTATACTCACACCTATTTGCAATCAACACGCATAGGTATTTTCATACACACGTGCACACATGCACAGGCACACAGATCTGATTCCTACAGTGTGCCAGTCCTTGGGCTCGGCACTTTATGCCGAGTGTACAAATGTACAGAGCCTCATGGGATAAGTGATCCAGGGTCATTAGAAAATTTGTGCAATTTGCCAACTGAAATCTTAAGATTTTATAATGTTTAGGCTTATTCTTTTTTATTAAATAACGAAATGAAAGCCTGGTGTTCTGTATTAATATTGTGGTTCTTCTTGAGCTAAATAACTGCCAATTGGATTTGATTTTAAAAAGGACTAAAGAAAACAAGAGTAGGTTACAATGCAAGGAAAGGGTATAAAGAATCCTAATGTACAAGAGACTGTGATAGTCTAATATCAATTAAATGTAAACATGTGTATCTACATAACAAGCAAAACTGAAATGATTAATTCCTGTCCTAGCGATTAGAGAGAAATTATAACAGAATCGGGGCGCTTGGCTACAGACTGCTCAACTCTAAGAGTTGAAACCATTTGGGGAGTGACCCAACAGGATCTTTCTCTTTCTGTCTCTTTTTTTCTCTGTAATTCTACCTTTCCAACAAAAATTAATTTATTTTTTTAATGACATGATTGACATACACAAGGCTATGCATAGTTATTGCTTACAACTTGAAGATCAGTGTCACATGACAGTGCCACTACAATCTATGCTGTAAATATATCTCTTATTCTCAAGTCCTCTTTATTTAATGCCGTCATCTTACTAGCCAGTTTCCATCATTAACCAGCATTTTTTCCTATTGTTTACTGCTATATTGCTTTTCAAAACAGAGAAGTATTCAAATATGTGCAAATGTTAGTTGAGTAAATGCAAATGGTTTCACTTTTTGATTGATTCTGAAGGAACAACCTCTTTCTTGAGTCTTAAAAAAATGAAATGCCATTGTTTGTAGAACAAAAGCATAAAAGTTACAACCGTAAAGTTGTTTTTAGGATGACACAACCATTTCTCAGTCCCACATGCTATAAAATTTCTATTGAAGTGTGCATAAAATAATAGGAGTCAGAGAAAGATCTTCTGTTTACTTCATTAATGCCCAAATACCCACAACAACCATGAGACAAGATTTCAGACCCAATCCATTTCCTAACTGAACGTCAGGGATCAAGCACTTGAACTATTATACAGTGCCTCCCATAGAACAGGTTAATATAAAGATGGCGTGGTCAGTAGTGTCAGAGAATCCAATACGGAAGACGAGCTTCTTACATGAAATCTTAACCTCTGAACCAAATGCCCACCCTATAAAGTACAGATAATGCTTTAAGTTCTTAACTGTAAACACACTGGCTTTTTTTTTTAATTACTGAAGATCCCTAGAATAATTGTGTTCAATTTGCTGTGATCAACATGGCCTATTATCTAGCCATTCATCTTTAGGTTAAACATGTTTTCTGTAGAGCATTACTGCAACAGGCTTTTTGTGCTAATCACTGCCAGCCAAATTAACCGTTTATATTCTTGGGTTTTTGACATTGTCCTTGATACATTGTCTGCAGCCATTAGCTTTCATCACAGCTATTTTATACCTTAGTAGGGATTTATAATGATAATTCTATTGATATATCTGTAGGATATAGAAAAGTTATAATTTCAATACTGTTCTACTTACTTGAAATATAGAAGGAGAATGGAGAACGAGACTCCAATTTAGTATATGCACCCCTTTGCCATTGGTCAGAATGACTGGAATGCTGAGTTCTAACTTTCAGTGCCCCAATAGAAATACCTAGCCAGTATGAAAAGAATTGATCTGGACCATCCTCCCTCCTACATACAGTATAACCAACTTCATCTTTAGGCTTCTTCCTTTCACTTCTTTTCCCCTTTTTATATTTTGCCCCATTTATTTCCTCCCAAATTGCTCTGAGTGGCTGGAAGAAATGGAAAATATACCTTCCTACTATCTTAACAATTTCTGAAATTTCATTATTTGATTTTTCTCCATATTAAATGCACTCTAAAAGATTTGTTTCATTTGCATTCTGAAGACTGGCAGAGGACTAAGAAGAGGGTGGGGGGAGAGAGAGAGAGAGATTCCATCCACTGATTAATTTCCAAAGTGGCCACAATGTCCAGAGTCCAGCCCACCCAAGCTGGGAGCCAGGGGGTTCTTCTGTATCTCAGTGGGTGCAGGGTCCCAAGGATTTGAACAATCCTATGATGATTTCTTAGGTTATTATTATGTCACTGGATTGTATGTGGATCAGCTGAAACATGAACAGGTACCAAAATGAGATGCCAAAGTGTGTGTGTGTCTATGTAAATATATACGCTATTTTTTAAAATCCACTGCTTTAACACAAAAATTTATGTATTTGGTACTGATATTAAAGTTCTTGTTTTCTAAATAACTTATGAAACATAAATTATATCTACATATAATCTTTGAATGATTATGGACAATGACAGGAAATATATATATATATATATTATATATATATATTTGCAATCACATATATAATCAAGTATGTTGGATGCGATAGGAAAATAACAAGATAAAACCAGCGCAAATTTGCATAAGATAATTTTGACAATGTTGCTAAACTAGGATTTCAGTTATTGGTGTCTTTAATTTACGTGCTGAATTTATGACAGGCTTTCTTTCTAACCATGATTTGCCATAAGCTATTGATAGATACCACTGCGTTCAGATTTTTGTCACTCTACTTTTCATGTTTGTTTTAGGAACTACGTTTTTATATGTATGTTGTCTACTTTTGTTCTCCAAGAATATTTAAAGCTCCATTATCAAATTACAGATGTGAATGTTAAATCTATTGTCAATATTTATTAGATGATTTTAATTTACTTCCTAGTATTATGTCCTTAGTGGCACAAGGTATCCTACTGTCCCTCATATATTGTGCTTATTTTTATTATGTTTTGTGTGCAGTATCTTTCCCCATCTTCCTTTCTCCTTAAAGCAAATATATAGACTTTCCCATTTTAATGTTCACTGAAGCACAATCTATGTTGTTGACTGGAATACAGATAAGGATTTTCACTTCAGGATCCATAGAGCTGCTAGGTTGCTGTTCCAGTGCTGCCTATGGAAAATGTTATGTTGCCTTTGAAGATTGTAAACAGAATAATCATAGGTGAGCAAAGCTCCAGATATTCATTTTTTTTCCTTCTATGTATCCACATTCAGAAATGATTATTATAAGCTACTACATCACACACAATCTGTAGGGCATGATTTAACATTCCAAATGCATATTTTTAGGCCAAATTTGATTCATTATATAATGGAATAATACAAAATCTTTCTCTCACTTCTGTTATTTATTCAATTTCTAATTCAATTCAGTTATTTCATAGAAAACAACTACTATGCACCCAGCTCAATACTTACTAGATATATTTACCTTGCATGGAGGGGAGAAGGGATGAGTACGATGAAGAGAATCACTTTATAAAATACATAGAAGGAAGGAAAAGGAGGGAGAGAAGGTGAATGAAAGAGAAAAAAAAAAAGAAAAGAAAGCAGGCAAAGAAAATGTTCTCCAGCATTTAGAATCTACTCAATTAACTAAGGGATATCCAGGGAGATGCAGTGCATGTGAGTTAATGAATGCAAACTATGTAAATGATAAAAGATTAGTATTCTGGAACTATAAAGAGTCCAAGAAATTCAAAAACAATGAAACAATCCAGTTAAGAAATGGGCAAAAGGCCCAAGTATTTCGCAAAAATTAAAATACAAAGGACCAGTAGATGCATGGAAGCATATTCATTGATCAGGGAAATGCAAATGAAAACAATAATGTGATTTCTCCTCATTCCAGCTAAAATAACAATCAATCAGGTAACAAAAATAAAAAAAATAATAATAATAATTGCTAGTGAGGATAGGAGAAGAAAAGTTACCCAAATATCACTATTGGTGGCAGAGTAAACTAATGCTCTCATTATGGAAAGGCCCTCAGAAATCTGAAAATACATATGCCATATGAATCAGCCTGAAGTAGTAAAAATTAGACATCATTATAAATAACAGTTGCTATACTGACTTGTTAAATCCCTTAGACACCGCTTTCTTTGGTTTGGGCTTGTTTTAGTGGACCAAATATATCTATGTTTTTGTATTCTTAAACTACTAGTAATTTATTAATACCAAACAGAAGCATTTAGATTAGTATAGTAAAACTTTGATAAGATACACCTGAATGGTCCTTGAGCAATCTTGATGTCATTTAATGATTTGCAACATACACTTTAAACCTGAAACATGCATACTGAATAATTTCTACAAAAGATAGTACACATTTTAATCTTCTCTATCTTCCAGGTTTTGTGACTCTTTAAAGAAATGTTAGGCCCCATATCCTGCATTATCACTGAGGTAGCTTTGTTATACTGTAAAAATAACTTTTGATGGAAGTAGTGGTACAGGTCATATTTTATGATATTGAGCAGCCTATTCCAGAAAAGCTAATGACGGTGCATGAGCATCCGTACCTTCCTCATCCACAAGCACTAGGGTTCTTGTCTTCCCAAAAGAGTCTGAATTGCATCTTTAAATTCAGATATAAGAAAGAAATTATTCATTCTCAATACCAAGAAATTTTGTTTCCAGTTATTTCTAAGTACATTTGGTTTTGTACATATGTAGAATGTACATTTCTGAAATTGTGGAATATTCTTTATTTAAGGGGGTTTGGAAACAAGAAGTTTTTGTAAAGATAATTTCTCAAAATACATTTGTGCTTAAATGTACAATGAAAAACTGTTTTAAATTATTTAAGAAAACTTGATTTTGATGACCTTAAAAGCCATTACCTTTCTTTTAAAATTTTGTTTCCATCATCCTTTGATAACCTAAATTGGTAACATAAAACCTGAATTAGTAAGCAATTAGAAGGAATATTTTGATTCAACAGTTAACAATAGTTAAAATCATGTCAGCATTTTTTTTTTTCAGAATCAGGTTATTCACTGAACATTTGAATAGCATATCTGAATAGTTAATATTGTAATAAAACATGGTAAGACAAAATATAAGTGTGAATTGCACTTTATATAATCTCAGCCCTGTAACATACATGTCCATGGTTTTTGTTTCACACGTTACTTCAAAATCTGAGACCTTGTGTCTTCAGTCTGTACTATTCAGTGGTAACTGGTTTACTAAAGCCTTGCGTTTGGGGTGCTGTATTTCTGGAATGTGTAGAATTTTATGACAAAAATAGTTTAAAAATAGAATATTACATGATATTTAAATTCTATATATTTTATGAATAGAAATGTTCCAGATATGTTTTTCAGCTTATTTAAAAATTATAAATAGCACTAAGATTTTGATAACAATGACATCAGTTTAAATTGAGAATATTGGAAAAATGATCAGGAAATGAAACAATGCCAAGTACCTGTTGTATTAAATCTTTAAAATGCCTATTAAATAAAAATGTGTAAATTTGACACATTGGTTATATTTTTTCCTGCTAATTCCTATTTTTAGTATTTGTAGAACATTTTCCAACTTTTACTCAATAAGTGTGGATTTTTGATTGCCAAACATGAACGATTGTGTTGGTTGTTAAGTAATTCAATCAATAAAAGCAACCCGTATAAGCAAGCAATCCACAAGAGTGGGAGAGACTCTGAACAAACTGATTGTTATGTATTAAGCCATGCAACATAGAATGGAAAGTAGAATATTCAGAGAATGGGATAGAACAATAGTTAAGTTCTGAGAGGAATACACATTTTTGCAGGGGAGTGTTATCTAATATTAGTGTCACAGGATACATAAAGGTTTGTAAATGCGTGATACTGGATTGAGTAGAGAGAGATGATCTAGTTGAAGTGAAGATGGAATCAGAGTACACCAGAATGATAACTAGGTTAAAACTGGATAGGACATAACTACTAGGTTAAAACTGGATAGGACATAACTACTAGGTTAAAACTGGATAGGACATAACTACTAGGTTAAAACTGGATAGGACATAACTACTAGGTTAAAACTGGATAGGGCATAACTGAAGCCTATTGTGTGGTACTCTTGGAAATTTTACTTGAAAGCGTTACTGAATTTCTGAAACAGAGCTGAAAAATAAATTACACCAAGACTTAAGCTACAAAAGTTACCAACAACATACACAGAAATATATACATATATATAAAGTAGATATATGTATAAATATATATATATATGTATATGCCAATGCAATTATTTGTTAGCAGTTGGATCTTTTTTCTTAGAAGTGTATCATGTTATTTTCACTTTTAAGAAAATAAAACAAAAGAAAACAAAAAGAAACAAACTTCTTTAAATTGTAGCATTTTCTATAATATTGTTAAATATATTTCCTGAATGTCTTAAGTAATATGATGTCAGGCAACATGCTTTAAATTCATGGAATGCTTCAGCCTTGTTTGGGAATGCTAGGCGAATTTTGGATTACCGAGAATACAGATTTAAAGGAAAATTCTCCCTTCCTTGTACATTCTATTTCCCTTTCCTTAAGTAGCAATCAATTTCACTGACTTCTATTTTAGCCCTTTTTCTTGAAACTAAGCTAACATCAATTATAGACACCTCAGTAAGATAAAAAGATAAATTGACTTTTTTCTGCCTCTGCATATCAGTATTTTAGTGGTAAAACAAAGTATTTTTCCCCTGGTCTGTTTTAAAAAGGATTACTTTATAGAAGTCCAATGCTTCCATGACATTGGTAGCATTTATTGCTTGTCTCTAATGGAAATTACATTTTATGGGGAATTAAGATTGATTATCCTTATCTTGACAAGTGAAGATTGAGGGCATATACTAAGAAATAGTGTACGCTTTCAACAGCAACAGCGAAATGTTGAACATCTTACATACTAGGATTTTAAGCACAGGATTGCAGGGTTTTTTTTTAGCTGATATAGATATTGGTAATTAAAAAAATACAGACACATATAAAAACAGAAATACATATACTCTATCTTTTACAAATTTAACTTTCTAAAGGCAACAAAACTTGCTTGTTTTACTGAGTTCCAAATGAATGTCTGTATTTTATCTTTCTGAAAAGACTATAACGGAAGAAGACAAGTATGGAAGTAATTGAAGTCATGATTATTGTAAGAAACTTATGAATCTTTCCAAAATATAGGAAAATAGTAGGGAATTTTTAATAGCATCACTCTGAAATACTTTATAATTATATAAAGCACTACATTAGCTAGACAATTTCTATAAATAATAAAATTTAAGCCCCTATGCACTGTGATATGTTTATATTTTTATCCCTGAAACTACCTACTAACGCATGGAACTACATGGATTCCTTGCCAAATGCTCTATACTTGCTGAGTGAATGTCAATAATTTAAAATGATTTAAATTAATTAGAACCTGAGAATTCTATTTTATTCCGTCTTCCAAAGCAAGATCTTATGAATCCTGTGAGAGTACATGAATGTACAACAAGATTTCATGCAACAATTATTGAATTTCATTTTGTCCCATTGTTTTAACATCAAGACATTTAGTGATTTGATCTAACATTGAATTGTGAGGAACATGAATTGATTAATTCTGAACAGGACAGACAGGAGGATTTTATTGTCCAGAGGCAAACGAAAAGATTTGCTTTTCTAAAAGTATCCTCATGCTATCTCTTGCAATTTCTCTGCTGAAAACAAATTTTTCTCCATTGCTTACATCCTAAAATATTATTTTGAATAACCTCAGAACAGCCAATTTCATAATTTTACAATAACTTAGTAGGTTTAAAGATATAATTTCTTATCAACTTGATCATAACTGATAAATAACTGATCAATAATGCCAAAGATATAATTTACTGTATATAAGTGAGAGAAGTGAACTTGAGCCTGAGACAAAATGGAGCTTCCTGGTCAGACATTCTGCTCCAACAGCAAGCACAAAAGTGCTAACCATAGAGGGGTAATAAAACACAGGATCCCTGGGTGGGGAGCAGAGCCAGAGCAGCAAAGCAGAGGATGGTGATTGCCTGCACCTGTTACTTTATTTTGCCTTTGGCATTGCTTGGCCTTTGGTAGCAGTAACCAGGTCTCAATCCTTGTTAGTGTAGAAGAAATCTATAACATTAGTTCATTTGTTTTACTTACAGAACAATACCAGTGCCTTAGTTACCATTGTGAACATAGCATGTGAATGCATAACACATAGTGTCACAGAAGAAACAGAACCTTTGGGAAATTGTTTGGCTTAATAGAATTTTCTCGGAGAGATCAATGCACAAATCCCTCTGAATTTAAAATATTGATCATTTTTACGTTATTAAATATTTAGACGTTGAAAGGATTGATTTACTGATCATTTAATAGAATTCAAACAATAGATAATGTCATTATACAACATGATATACATTAGGTTTTGAAAATGAATTTTATGTGAAACAGATACGTGTTTTTAATGGAAGAACATGCAATACTGACCAATTCACTATACAATGTCAGTTTGGAAATATAATTTATTTAGAAGTGTATCATTTCACAATATATCGATTAATGTAAATTTCAAATGTTAAGGAAGCAAAATCAAGAGTCTTTTATAGAACTTCAAAGAGAATTTGTCCGGATATTATTATTTGTCAACTGAAAGTTGTCAATAGATTTATTGCCATACTAATGAATGTTCTTCAGTCCATAGTATTTGTTAAAGATTCAAGTTCCATTGAATATTGTAGTAGAAAACTTTAAAACTAGATTTTAAAAGAAATGTGCATTTACAAATTAAGTCAGTACAAACATGTTATTTCAAGCCTCACAAGAGAATAGAAGCTCCTCAATGAATGTATGTTTAAGAAAGAGTATAGAAATACTAATACCAAATGTTTTACTCAGACATTATTTCATGTGAATATCATTGCTAATTAAGAGCAACAACTAAGCTAAAGTTGGGATTATATAATAAAAAGTCAACATGCCATGATTATCATTGTCCATGAAACAGAACATTTTGCTTGGATTCAAGTTACTGCTGTCCATTACTCCAGTCTGTAAACATACATAAATGTGACACTAACCCCATAACAATTGAATATTTGACTTTATCCATCACCTTTGCAAAAGATGACTTGGCCCTGAGGACCAAGTGCATCTCTTTCAGTACATCCATCAACCCCTTGACCTTCCATGAGTGATGAGAGGACACAAGTGCAAGTTGCAGATTGGGAGCAATTTTGGGTTTCTTTGATGTTTTCAAAATGATTGAATAACTTCATGCAGAGGATAAAGTTGCTGGAGGCAAAGTGTGTTTCAAGATGTGCGAACTGAAAGGTCTGAGACGGATGGGTAATACCGTTTCTTGTGAACCATGTGTCTGTTCTTATAACTGTCACATCTTTAGGAATGTTTAGTTAAAAATATCTGGGGATTTAAATAGAAGTATTCAAAAACTGTAATAACAGTTAAATATATGTATTATATTTGAATCTCTAGGCATAAATAGAGCCACTATACTAATTAGTATTTTTTCAAGAATAAAGTTAAATTGAAATAATGAGCAAAGACAATGTCTGTGAAAATACTATATGGCAACTAAAATTACAGCTGTACATGCTTTGAGTCAATTTGTATAGATTAATTCATATGGCAAATGTATAGTTTTAATAGTTTTCTGGGTAATGACTATAATTATTGAAAACCCACAATATGTTAATAAGAGATAGAAGTCCCAATATATGCAGGGACAGGCACAGTTGAGTGACTTTGGTGAAACTGAGTACAGATAACTAATCTAAAGATTATTGGAATGCTTATTGCTCCAGAAAGCCCCACACTTGGGAACATCCCGCAATCCTAAGACAATGCACTGTAAACATCACGAAGGTGCCTTTCTACTTAAACCCCATTTAGCTCAGAGCATTCCTCTGGTGTTCTGCCTCTTCCCCAGTAGACTGCTTAGGAAGGGACTCCGCATACTGCTTAGATGCAATGAAGCCTGATTTCAAATCCCATGTCCTCTGCCCAGGCAGGTGCTACCACCGCTGTCTCTTTACACCCTTCCCCCTTCTCTGCTTAGAAGACTAAAATTGTACAACCTGACTTAAACACCTACTGGAAAGATTTCAAAACCCAGGATGAAGGTAAACGCTGAGGCGACTAACCCTCACTGACTTATTTCTTTACTGTCCTTGCAGACAAAGTGCCTCCCCTTGATGAACATCCTTGAAATGATTCAGACCTGGGAGACACTACTCCGGAGAATGCTCACTGTCTGCGCAGACTTTCTTGTCTCTCTGTGGTTTTGCAGTTATAGACTTCTTTAAAGATCTTCTATCTACATGCAACACCAAATCTGAATTCTGAAACCATCAGATTGGTGGGAGAGGCCCCAAGCACATTGAGATTGATGTTCATGGACAGGAAACTTCACTTTTCAGAGACTGAGAACTTGATTAGTTCATTTCTCTGTTTCTTTACCCTTTGGAGGTGTCAGAAAGGCTCACAAGCTAACTTTCACCTGGCATCCTCGTCTAAGCATGGATATTCCTTTCCTTTTTTTAAGAATTATTTTTGGCCCAGGCATCGTAGCCTAGTGGCTAAAGTCCTCGCATTGCACTTGCTGGGATCCCATTGCCATTGCAGCTACTTGGGGAGTGAACTAACAGATGAAGGACTCTCTGTCTTTTCTTTTCTTTTCTCTGTAAATCCTATGCTGTCAGATAGGGAAGACGGCACAGATTAGACTAGTCTTTTGAAATGCACCAATGAATCCTTGATTGGAGATCCTGTGTCCCAAGGTCATGAGATGCTCTCTGATTCTCGAAAATTTTGCATAGAAAAGCAATAAGTGGTTTGAGGTTCCCTGTTGCAGGCACATTTCTTCCTCCGTAATTGCCCTTCATTTTGTCACTTGTCAGATTCTCCTGAGAAATCATCTCCAATCATTTGGAGTGGTATCATCTGCTCTGATGGATGCCCAGTCCCAGAACAGCTTCACACTAAGAATACTGCAGTCTATCTTCTCTTTTCCTCTGCCTTGTCTAGTGACCCCCAAATCTCTTTGCCAATATTTAACTGGGACAGAAGCTTTTCCTCTCTTTTCATCCAGTCATCCTGTTATCTTTCTGCCCTGCCGTCTCTTTCAGCCAAACTCAAACAGAAGGAATCTTAGAATAGTGTTAGGCAACCTTCTGTCAAATTCTCTATCTATCTAGGTCGTCCTCATAGGCCTGATCTGCAAAGATCTGTTCACTAGCCCTGTTCCTTCATCTCAAATGTCAGGACGTAGGGGTACAGAGGAGGATTATTGTCTCATTTTCTTTACCTCCTCAATTGCCATTTAAGAGACATATGGATCTGGCATGGTGGCTCAACAGACCAATCTTCCACATGCAGTAACCAGCATCCCATACAGGTGTCAGTTTGGCTCCCAACTACTCAACTTGTGATCCAGCTTCCTTTTTATGGCTTGAAAAATCAAAAGAAGGTGGCCAAAGTCCTCAAGTCCCAACACCCACATTGAAGACCCCAAAGACACTCTTGGTTCTCAGCTTTGGATGGATTCAGGTCCAAGCATAATAGCCATCTGGGGAGTGAACCAGCAGATGAAAGATCTCTGTCTCTCCCTTTGTAAGTATGCCTTTCTAGAATAATAATAAGAAGAACACATGGACAAGAATTGATTACAACAGTGTTTATTTTAAACTCCTGCTTTTATGACTACAGGGTCATGGTGTCCTATCTCTCTCTTGAGCTTTTCACCCATTGGATTGGTTATTCTGACAGAATTCACACTTTCTCACTCCTAACCCATCAAAGTTTTTCTGTCTATCATTTTATGATGGATCCATGTACCTTGTTAAACTAGAAAGCTCTTCATTCACTGCTGGCTATAAAGTATGAAGATCTATGACACTCTGCTTTGCTTCCTAGGATGCTGTGTTGAGTCATGGTGATTAAGATTAATCTAAATTTTTGCTATCCACAATGTGGTTCTCAAAAATATTTATGCCTGTTAACAAAGCATTTTTGGTACTATATTTAAATATCTTGTTTTCTAGTCTAAATATTTTCATGATTCCTCTAGGATTTATAACTTTTGCAAAGTAACTTAATATTTTTTTCAAGACACATTTCTTTAGCATTTTCAAGATTTAAAACTGCTCTAAAATAACTGTCACTTAAAATTCTGCATTTTCTGTTAAGAGATTTTCTGTTAAGAGACATGTTCTTGATTTAAAGGCATTGTGTATTATTTATGATATGAATTGAATAAACCAGTAGATATGAAAAATAATTTTACAGGAAATTTTAAGCATGGTGATAAACAGTAATAAGAAATGATAGAACTTTTTTGACAGATGAGTAACTTACAGAATACGTATGTTGTTGAAGTTGAAACTGTGTGACAATCGTTTAGATGATATTGGAACAAAATTGTTTATAAGTTTGCTTTTCTAACTTAAAGGACAGATAAGAAGTTTACCAGAAAAACCTTGTCTAATATGTTGATTGTGTGTTGGTAAATGGCAATGAAGTCACTTTCTCTCTCATCTCTGGCTTCTGACTGTGTCTGAGTCAGCACTAAGATGGGCAGCTGGCTAAACCGCTTCAAATTTTCATCCTTGCTATCAACCCTGCTCCATTATCTCCTTATACAACCAAACCAAGTAGAAGAAAAATAAATAAAAGAGAAGAAGCTTACACTGACACATTTTATTCTGTAGTCATGACTCCTTGTGAAGGACTATGCTATTAGCAACATGGGGAAAATCAGTCAGGGGTGGGATTTGCAGGGGGCGGAATCCCCATCACTATGAAATTGTACCATAAAATTTAAAAATTCAAAATAAAAATTTAACAAAAATATCAACTACTTCTGCTTATAAAATTAACCTTCAATCCAAATACAAAGCCCTAGCAGAGAGATAGTTGATACAAAGTAGCTGACACATTTTGTCCTGTCTAAATGGACTAATTGTTTTATTTGGTTTATTTGCTGTAATGGATACTAGCCCCAGCTAGACAACCCTCAAAATGCCCCCTACATCTAATGCAAAACAAAACAAAACAAAACAAAACAAAACAAAACAAACTAAACAAAAGTAAAGGCATTTAATAACTAGCTGTCATGACAGAGACTGGCTTTAAAGGAAGCCCCACTCACTCTGCTGAAAAACCTCGCCACCGGAAACGAGTCAAAGGACTCCTGGGTTAGGAAAACAAAGGCTGGTGTCCCTTCTCTGAAGCTCTTCACCCAGCCTGGCGTTGCTGCTTATGGAATGGCCCAGAGTCCTTTCTGGCATTACAGGTAGAAACACATTTCTATATCCCCCTAATAAGAACGAGGTAGATGCTGGCCTATGTGTGCAGGAATGGGAATCGTGTGTAGAAAAATGACCAAAAGTCTTACCCTTGTGGTAAGAATAAAGAAATCTCCTTTGTAATATTAATCCATTGTAAATTCCCGAGACACGTATCAGGAAATCTAAACGAAGGCAGCCCTCTAAGCAGCAGTGCCTCATGCAAAAAGAAAGAAAATGAAAGGCCTATACATTGGATACACCACTAGAAATATATCTTAAGGATATTATATAAATATATCTTCAGGCTATACATTTCCTCCATCCTACTTAGAGTATGTCTTGTTTCACTTCAGCTACCACATCTGTAAGACAGGCAGCCTTTTCCCTCCAGACTCATTTCCTCTGACTTAAACTACCCTTAACCCAGTAGGAGAACAAGGATAAGGTCTTGGAAAATAATAAATGCAAATGGTGATATCACGTTTGTCTCCTCAGTATTGTTCCAGAAGATTCTAAAGAGATGACTTTTCACAAAACTATGACAGTGCCTCCACGAATGTCTGACCTGCATCAAATCCCATGATCTTATCCTGACCACTCAAAAATCACATCCTTGGCAGTTACTATTAGCACAGTACCCCCTCCAATGCTCTCCTCACCCACCCACACCCATGGTTTTTTTTTTTTTTTTTTTTTTGTACCACAGAAGTACCCTCCCAGGACAACTATGTTTCTCTTGAACTATGCGGAATAATAATGAAAATTACTGGTCCTTGAAACCATCAATCATTGGTTAGTTACTGTATTTTCTCTCAGGTTAAAGGCAAATTTACACTACCCGTTTTGTTCTCAAAGCTCCGCACCCTCTTTGTGCCCGATGGTGCTTAACTCTCAGTTCTGTGTAGGTTGTCCTTTTATAGATCATTAGGAACAATCCAAATTAACCACAACAGATCTTTGCAACCTCTCACAGGCACCACACTGGCAGGCCCTCTCAATGTTTGGGAGAATGACCCAAAAGACTAAAGTAAATCTATCAGTCTTGTCTGTAATTCTATTCACAGGTTGACACAAGTTAAGGAAGCAACTGATTTAAAAAGTTGTTAAAAATATTGTTGTGGGCCCGGCGCAGTGGCGCAGTGGTTAAGGTCCTCGCCTTGCACGCCCAGGATCCCATATGGGCGCCGGTTCTATCCCAGCAGCCCCACTTCCCTTCCAGCTCCCCGCCTGTGGCCCAGGAAAGCAGTCGAGGATGGCCCAAAGCTTTGGGACCCTGCACCCATGTGGGAGACCCGGAAGAGGCTCCTGGCTTCAGATTGGCATAGCATCGGCCGTTGCGCTCACTTGGGGAGTGACTCACCGGACGGAAGATCTTCCTCTCTGTCTCTCCTCTCTGTATATCCGCGTTTCCAATAAAAAAAATAATAAAAATAAATCTTTAAAAAAAATATTGTTGTGTGTAAACTATGTTTTTAAAGTGTGCAGTGTGTGAAATATCAATTGATATGCTATGATATTAGCCTGTGTGTGAAATTATTAAACATTAATTAATCTAACACAACATTAAATTGCATGTAACTTCTCCCTATTAGAATAAGCAGCAATATTTAGTAACAATGCTGCACTTGTCTATGACATAGTTTTGCCTAAGGATTATTTATAATCAAGATAATATTCACTAGCTTTGATGGCCCCCACTTCCTTCCTCCCTGAAGTATGTAAGGAGAATATGCAAGACAAGCTTGTTAGCTCTTATGCACACTCAAGTTCACAACAGGTGAAGATGGGAGCGAAGGCAGAGGGAGCGAGAGAGAAGAGAGTGAGAAGGGAGAATGTCTGCTGCCATGGCAGCAGGAGGGGGCTGCGAGGGAAAGGAAAGGGGCAGGTGCAGGAGTAGCTAGTTTAACAGAAAAGGAAGTAGGAGGATGGGAAGAGCTGCTGGGGTGGTGGAGTGGAGCTGGGGAGAGCCGGAGAGAGTTTAAGCTCTAAAATGACTGGGTCGGAGGAGGGGACATTATTGGTGTTAAGGCAGAAGAACACGAGAGGAAGAGCAGGATAGACATAGGGTGAGAATGGAGAAAAAGAATGCTTGAACATAGGAAATCTCTGTTTTCCATTGCAGTGATGAAAGTTATTTAGCATGAAAAATTTGAAGAAAAATTGAATCTTTGTCTAATTTGTGTTGAGACCAAACCACATTGCAGAAGAAAGTTGGAGTGCCTGGTTTTGAGAAATTTAAGAGTCAGCTAAGTGGTGACTCTGTAAGGGAATTGAACTCTACAATGTGGCTGGAAAGTCCAGAGGCTGAGGTGAGCAGATTAGTGTAATCTCAGTTTTTTTATGGAGAGTAAATACCAAAAGCCAAGACATGGATAGGAATTGTGGAGAAGAGGTTACATTCACCCATCACCCAGAGCAAGTAATAGGCCACTGTTAATCTGATTGAGGTAGCATGTGGGGTCAACAATGGCTGACAGGCTATGAAACAGTTGATTCATAAGTAATCCAAAACAGGATCTGAGGAGGTGATTAAGACAGTTCAGACCTCCAGTGGGGAGAGCAAATCGAGACCTTCAGACAGAAGGTGATGGAAGTGAGAGACTGACACATGCCAAGATGACAGATAGGATCCTGATACGTGGAGGAGAAAGGCTAGATGGCAGACAGATGTTTTGCGGCTTAGGGTGGGTGGGTGGCTTATGAGACCAAAACTGAGAGAGGTTAAATTGCAAAAAGAAGACACAGAGAAAGGGGGAACGTGTGGTGTCAGATCAACAGAAGAGAGAATCGGGGTTTCCTTCTTCATGGCTAGAAAGACATGGAAAGGAGAGAGAGAAAGCTGAGGGCAAGGATGGGTTAAACATGCAGTAATTCATTGGCTCTCAGAATATATCTTATCTAAAGAGCCGTTAGGTGGCCACTTGGAGGAGTTAGTTAGGGCATACTGAAGCCAACCCGCCTCACAAAGGTCTAGTAGAGTTTTACATTGTAGGTATCAAACCAAGTAAAGGGTTTATAAATTTGCTAGGAGACAGCCCAAGGTGGTGATAGTGGAGGAGAGGTAGTGATGAAAAATTAGCTCCCATAGTTAACACACTCAGTTCCAATTATAACAATGGACCATGGACTGATATGCAGAAAAATGAGAACATCTCCAAGTTTCTCATGTCAGAGTAACACTGAGATAGTTTTTGTAGGAAATTAATACTGTATGCATCAGGGACAAACTAACCCCAAACGACAACCTGTATCCAAAGCCATCACTTCTGAGTAAAGGGGCCAGCTGGTGGGGGAATTAGGTACCCGGCCAGGGTTTATGGAACCAGACTCCAAACAATGGAAACAGGACCTGATTGGAGAAGCGCAAATGCTGAGGGCTGAGGCACAAAAACCTATCAATCCTAGTGCATGCATGCAATGTTTAGGATTTGAAAAGATGGAGGGTACCTTGCTTGTTCCGGGCAGAGATGAGTACAACGATCACACATCTGAATTGGGTTGCTGTTAGTTCGGTCCAGATGCTGGTGTGGCCAGATGCAGACGAATTCAGAAATAACCAGATGGAAGACTGTAGAGCTGACGGGACAAAGTGAGGGACACACAGTGGAGAGGAATTCCAGAACTGGCAGGTGGATGGAAATAGATTCAGATAGTTGAGATTGGGATTTCCCTTATACTCTCCACAAGTCCTTTCGCACCCACTGAGTTCCCCTATATTATTACTACAGTATAGTACTTCATAAATAGTCATAAGTCCGTCATTGTGGGCAAGGACAATGGCAGAGTCCAGGATCCTATTGTCAAGATATAGTAAACAGTTTCATTGGGAATTCATCTTTGATCTGGATGCATACTGCATTGTATCCTCACATTTGCATATGCTAGTCTCATTTATACAATCACTATACATTCCTTAAATGAAAAGCCACAAAACAAAATCAGCAATAGGAAGAAAAATAGAAATTTATAACACCATGAAGTTAAAAAAAAGATGCTGAACGACTAATGTGTCAGTGAAGAAACTGAAAAAAAATCAGGAACCTCTGTAAAGAAAATGACGTTACTGTATTATCTATGAGTCAGAATGAAATTTAAAAACAAAAATATCGGTTTTAAAAAAATAAAAGTAAAAACAGAAACATCAAAATCCCCTTCTTTGTCATGTCAAAATGCGATACCAATGGCATCATGATATATTTGTTACATTATGCTATAAATAAGTTAGATGCTTATGATTAAGTAATACATTCATTAGACAAATATTATTACTGGACTCATGCATCTTGGAATGTTTTTCTTATTAGCAGTGCTTTTATTTTTAAAGTTACCATGAAAGAAATGATGAAACATTAATTAAGAAAAACATTTCAGTCATTTGGTACCTTCATTTTTTTTTTTTGAAGAAAATTATATGTGACAATTGGATGAAATGTTTGTGGTTAGAAGTTGCACAATCAGAATATGTAACATAAATCCTAGCATTCCCTTATGCAGATCACAACAGAGTTAGTTAGAGTGTGCATGATGGCTCCCACCGAGGGGCAGCAGGATTGAATGACCCTTAGGGATATTCATGGCAAAGCCCAAAAATCATTGATCATTCTCTTCATATCAAATTGAGCTAAGACTAATGGCTTCCACCATGTTGTGTTATAACCAGGAAGCTGGATATTTTTAAGCCAGGCACATTTGTTTCCAAGTAGTTACTAAACTCTATCTTTGATTTATAATCATGTCTAAAGTTTGAAATAGCTTGAACAGTGAAAATTTAAGCAGCATATCTCTTTTTGTAAATCTTACTTTCAAGGAGCTATATTGTTTTATGCAAAACCATTACACCAATACTTTTTCTGGGCATCATCTTAATCAGACATTCTCTACCTCATCTTTGCCCAGCTCATGAATGTTGACAGGTAAATAACTCACCATGCTATCTTTCTAGGCTAATGATATTGGTATGTACAGGTCATCTTGGTTTATAAGTTTGAATGAATTTCAGTTTTGTGATAAATAAGAGTCCTTGTAAATTACCCATGAATATATCGTCTCATATAACGTTATTTGCATCTTGCTGGTATAAGAAAAAGGACATTGCTATTTTTATGGATTCATTAAGCTGTTAGTGATGAGGTTACCTACTTGCTTATATCTTTATATTGAAAGTTAGTCTATGTAAAAAGTAATATTAATAACTCTAAGATTCTCTACACAACATTATTTACTCACACCTGAAATTGAAGTTCTCTCTCATAGGCTATAAATTTCAGCCTGATATTTGTTCCAGAAAGCAGAAAACAAAAACAAAACAAAACAAAAACTACCAGAACAGAATAGAAATGTGATTTTGTTTCTTTGTTGGCATGATGTGCAAGGAACCAGGAGTAGAACCAGGGGTAGAAATAGGTATGAAAAGAAGACAGCAAGAAATGTAGTAATACTTATTAATTTACTGATTGATATTTTAAAAAATTATAGCTTTCATCCTCAAGCAATATATCTGAAACTGAGAAATTTTAACACTTATAGCAATTTGTAGTGAAGAAGGGAAATTTAACTGAGGCCAAATCAAATAACTGTGTAAGACATAGGTAATTTCAATAGTTCTATGAATATATTTCATCTGCATGCATTTTAAAATATTTATTTTATTTTTATTAAAAAGTCAGATATACAGAGAGAAGGAGAGGCAGGGAGGAAGATCTTCCATTTGCTGATTCACTTCCCAAGTGGCCACAATGGCTGAAGCTGAGCCAATCCGAAGCTAGAAGACTCAGGTACAGGGTCCCTTCGCAGGTGCAGGGTCCCAAGCCTTTGGGCCATCTTCGACTGCTTTCCCAGGCCACAAACAAGGATCTAGATGGGAAGTGGTGCCAATGTGAATAGGACCAACACCCATAAGGGATCCAGGTGAGTGCAAGGTAAGGACTTTAGCCTCTAGGGTACCGTGTTTGACCCTGTATGCATTTTTTAAATTATTTGAATTATGTTAGCTTATTATTAAAGCAGAATCATGATGCTATTTATTCTCAAACCTTTATAAAATGAGTGGCAGGTATTTGCATAGAGGTTTGATGTCCCTTATGCTGAAATGACTCAAATAGTGTTAAATGAAATTTCAAATTTACTCTTCTCTCAGTGTTATAATTTGCAGAATTCCTTCCCTTAAACTCAAGCTTAAATGCTATCTTCCACCATTTTGTGAGTTTCCTAATGTCCTATAGAATTCAATATAAAGCTCAATGGCTTTTGGTAGGAGGTTACAGAAATATTTTACTCCACACACTTTCGTGCCATCTGTTAAGTGGAGAAAACTACCCGGTTTCTCATTGCAATAACTATGGAATAGATGTCTTTCTTGACAACTCCAATGATGGTTTGACATGCCTCTCCTTCCAGAGAGGTGTGATTGGTTGATTGAAAGTGGGGATCATGTTTCATAGTAATAATACAGATAAGACTGGGAGAGGGACAGATTTCCTTAAAAAAAAAAAAAGTCATGTGGCTGGCAGGAAAGGGTCAGGAGAATCAAGGAATGTTGGATCACAAGTAGTGTTGTTATTAGAGAAATGGCAGCTTTGAACAAGCACGACTAACAGCATGTAGTTAGAATTCAGCTCATCTTACCTCCCACTGCTTTTCAATTTGGGAAATATTCTCTTGCTACTACTTAAAATTATGGAAATCTTGGCAATTTTTCTGTCTCACTTAGATGATAAAGGTCCCAAGCATTATTTTAATCACGATATGACATACTTTAAAAATCTCTTAATTAAGTAATATTCTTAAATATATTGTTTTAAAAGTGTTAGTAAATACCAGAGCTCATATATAATATAATAGAAACTTATATAGCTATTTATTACTTTGTTTTATTTTAGGGGAAATATAGAACATAATTGAAATAATTTTCTAATAATTCTGACTGCTGTGAATATTGCTGTAGCTTTATATTGAGCAGTATTTTTTTTTGGAATACTTATCTATTTATTTGAAGGACAAAGCAAGAGAGAGAAAGAGAGAGTGCTTCCATCCTTGGTTCGCTCCTCAGTTGGGCACAAGGATTGGGGCTGGACAAGGTTAAAGCCAGCACCTCCGAGTTTCATCATGGTCTCGTCAAGAAGTGCAGAGGCCCACGGACTAGGATCATTTCCTGCTGTTTTTCAAGTAGCATTTACAGAGATCTGAACTGAGTATGAGACAGCCAGGTTTAGAACCGGTGCCCATACATATCGCCAGCACCATAATCAATGACTTAACATGGCATGTCAAAATTCCAGGCCACGGATAATACTATTTATTTATTTTCCTTAATTTTTGTTGATTCAATAAATACATTTAAACTAGCAGTGGATCATTGTTTGTCATCATACACAAACTATTTGTAAAAATTTACCCTAATTCTTTTCTCAGATTAGTATATGGAAAAAATAAAAAAAAAAAGGAAGTGATTATTCTGATACTTAATGAACAAGTAAGCAGTTCATTAGTAAGTCTTTTATCAAATAGTTTATCAAAAATGTCATGTAGAAACATGTTCATTTCAAACTAGATCTTTTAAGCTTTTGTTATTATAGAGACTGTATGCATTGCAAAAGCACAATTCCAAGAAGACAATCATATTTCCCTTACTCCTCTGCTGGCCTGGTTCCCTCAGTTCCCTTCCCCATTTTCAACAATATTTGCAGTTGTCAGTTCAATCTACTGTATATTTAAAGGTCACTGATATGTCACTAATCATAATATTGAACAAGTAAAAAATAAGACCACAAAATTGATTTTCACTGTAGTGTAAACATGGGATAAAAATGACAGTCCTATCACAAAATGACCATTTCAGCCCTAGGACTTTTTTTGTCTTCTGCATCAGCTACAGCATAACAGAGAATAGTCCTTTGCACCTGCTGAACTTTGCCACTGTCTGTTTTTAAAAACTTCACACAGTGTTCCCTTAGTGATTTAACAAGCTTGGTGGCCAAAATAGTCAAAACACTAGGCAACATCACGGTCCTTGCTTAGAATTATTCAGAGCCAAAACCTGTAGACATCCACATAAGCAGATGTGAGATGCAATATATTCTTGATATTAAAAGATACATATAGATATACTAGAGGCTCATTGTGCTCTAATGCTGGAAACTACCAACTTCAGGTTCTGGCTTATGGTGAAAGGTTTCTGTATAATTCACTTGTTCCAATCTGGGACATTTTCAGAGTTTTATTTCTGGTTGACAGAGGAAGAGGAATGACCTCAGAAGTGAGAAATGGCTGTTAGGGCAGTTGCTGACTCATTTGAGTTTGAAGAAAAATGAAAAAGAGGATATTTTCACAGGAAACTCTCTTTGGAGTGCTTTGGAGGTATGATAATTACATGAAAAATATTTGCTGTCTATGGTGGTGTGAGATCTTTAGAAATCCTTTGTGGAATGACTGTAGCTATGGCACCTGCAGGAGAGAAGTCTCTTTGCTTTTATTTACACAGTGTTTTTTTTAACATCTACTGATTTTTTCCAATGAAATTGTTCTTTTAAATAACCTTCATATTTGGTTTAAACATGAGGAATTCATATTTATAAATGTTACTTCTCCTTTGAGAGAAAGGCAAATAAATGTATTGCCTCGTGGTTGACTGTGCAGCTTGGCAATCACAGGCTCTTACTGAGAATTTTAAAATATCCTTGCTATATCCACTTATCAGTATGCCCTGATGATCCAGGCTTATTGTATGATATTTCTAAAGGAATTTCCTTGATTAATTTCTTCTTTCCATTCTACAAGACGATGGAAACATTGCTTCCTCAAGAAATTCACACAAATTTCTTGTGAAACTTTTACATTCTCTGAATGAGTGATTGCAACTCATAAATACTGGTCTCCTCCATTTGTGGTGTATTTATTAATTTGGAATTATATTCACTTCAAAATATATTTTAGAATTATAGTGTTAACATTTTATGGAGTGGCATTTCAGTTGAAATTTTCAATTTTAGTATGAATTGTGGCAATACCAATCTATAATTTCAACACTTAATGAAATAGAACACTATTATCTTTGCTATTCCTTAAATTTTGATATTTATAATAATCTGACAAATGACAAATGAGAAAAATTATAAATAATGTCAAATAATTTGGAAATGTTTATTGAAACCTTGGTATGTGAATGTTCTTTAAAATTTCTGAGGCATTTAATCTTTTATAGTTAAACTAAAAAGACATATAGGGGGAATCAAGAGTGCTCCTGACAACCTCTTAACAGGAGGTCATATGCATAGAGCAGGAGGGAACCCCAGAATGGAGCAGGTGGACAGGAAGAGGTTTGTATTCCAACTCTGAACACTCCCAGATCCTCACCAAGGACTATCAGTACCCAAGGACTACATCCCAACTGCCAAGGAGACCACGGGGAATTGGAGTGCCTTCAGAGGCTGAGAACTCCGAGGTCACCCACCCCCATTGGGATCTACCACATGGGATGGAAGAAGCCCAAATCCTTCCCCGCAGGATTCAAGTCCATCGGAACAACAGCCAGGATCCTGAATGTCTGCAAAAGCAAAACAGTAAACTTCCTTCAGGACTAGGGAGAAGAGCTTTTTCTGGTCTTTACTTAGTTCCGACTTTGGATCCCCCACCCTCTCTCGCAACGACCATCAGGGTCACTCCAGAGCAACCCCCCCCCCCCCGCACCACCCCTAAAATAGAATAGATAGAGAGAGAAATACAAGGAAAGCTTAGAACCAATCAGGAAATTGTCAGCGTGGATCCCAATATACCTTACTAGGTAGGACACAAAGGTTAGTTACTCCTCACTAGGGTATTGAAGATTTCTCTGCACACCCCTCCTAAAACTGTTCTAACACCTCAACTGTTGACAAATGCCTTGTTAGATTTATAAGCCAGTTTAGACTATCCTAAAATCTGCCAAGTTCAGCAAAAATTATGCTTCTACACTATAAACCGCTAAATACTAAAATGAAAACAGATGCGAGACAGGTGAATAGTATCCTATAGTCATTTTAAGGTGTATAGCAGCCGATTCTGTGTACAAACAAATATTGAAATTTCAATGAAGTAGTCACAGGATGTGGATAAGAACTTGCATTTTTTAACAGATTGGTTACTCAATACCATGTCAATTAATTCCATAATGTAAATTGTTATTGATGTTGTGCTGGGGCTTCTAATTGATCGGGATGATATTGTACCAGCTCTACTTTCAGACCAGAGATGATATCCGCAAGAAACTGTTGAATTTATCTGGACAAAAAGATGCCGGACTCTATGCTTTGTATATGTTTGCAACGAAAGAATCTTGACTGATTTTGAACTGTAATACTGCAACAAGGTGGAGGAATCCACCATGGGGGGAGGACACGGGGAGGGATTGGGGGAAACCCAGAGCCTATGAAAATATGTCACATAATGCAACGTAAAAAAAAAGTTAACATTTAAATAATGACAAAAAAAGATCTCAGAGACACAGGCAGGAATAAAACATACAGAGATTGAGGGAGAAATTCCATTTGCTAGATCACTCCATAAATTCCTACAAGTTGAACATGTGCCGGGAAATCAGGAAATGAAAACTAAGTTAGGTTTCTGTTATTAGTGTCAGAGAACCAACTACTTCAGCAATCATGTGCTACTTCTCAGCATGTGCATTTGCACCAAGATGAGATCCAGAGCCAGAGTTAGGACATATCCCCAGGTGTGTCAATACAGGACAAAAGCATCTACTAGGCCAAAGGCTTGCCCTCTTTTTATCATGTCATCATGTGCATATTAATTTAATATTCCATAGAAAGATGTGAAAAATATAAAGGTTAAGTAACCTATCTGTAGCATGTAGAATTATTACCTGAGACCCATGACTTAGTGTTAGAAATTTAACTACTGATCATTTAAAAATATTTTCTTATTTTTATTGTAAAGGCAGATTTACAGAGAGGAGAGCCAATGAGAAAGGTCCTTAATAGCTGGTTCATTCCTCTTTGGCTACAATGGCTAGAGTTATGTCAATCTGAAGCCAAGATCCAGGAGCTTCCTCTGGGTCTCACACAAAAGTGTGGAGTTTGAAGGCTTTGGTCCATCCTCTGTTGCTTTCTCAGGCAATAAGTAAGTAATAGTATGAGAAGTGGAGTAGCCTGGACAAGAACCAACATCCATGTGAGATGCCAGCACTTGGAGGTAGAGGATTAACCAATATAAACATTGCACAGGCCCCAATATCCTCCAATCTGTACTATTCATATTGCATTCCTTTAAATTTTTTTTTTAAATTTTAATGGCAAAATTACAGAGAGAGAAAGAAAGAGAGAAATATAGACAGGTAGACATACACACAGACACATAGACAGAAAGTGAGAGAGAGTGAGAGAGAAAGAGAGAGAGCTATAGAGACAGACATATATACACAGACACTCCACCCACCCACCCCACAAATACACATACAATCCCAAGTTTCTGTAATGATTAGGGTTAGGCCGTATTGAATCCAGAGGTTAAAAGCTTTACCTGGTTTTCCCACATTGATGAAGGGGCAAAAACATTTGGATCATCTTCCACTGCTTTCTTGCGCACTTTAATGGAAATATGAACTCAAATTGGAGCAGCTAGTATTCAGATACTCATATAGAATGTCAATGTCACAGTTGTCAGCTTAACCTGTTGTGCCACAACACCAGACCCAAACCATGTTACTTTCTTTAATGGATTTCCAAATACTTATAGAATCTTAAAATATTTCATATGGTGCAGAAAATAATGTTGCAAGTGGATCACTTAAAAAATGTTGTTGTAATTTTCAAAGTTAAAATTGCATGTATGTATCAGAAAGTTTTATTTTATAATTGTGGAATAATAAAATCAAGATGAGAAATGTGTATGTCATGATAAAAACCTATCAGTGAGAGCATTTGATATTTATTCTCTTAGGAATTTTGAAATGCATAACGCACCATCATTATCTGGACTCAGTGAATTGAGAAATGTTCTCCAAAGACAACTTGTTTCTTCCTTCTGAGATTTCTGGTCCCTTTGACTCTACTTCCACTCTCCTTTCACTGTTTCATCCTTTGTAACTACCATCATAGTTTGCTTTTAATATGTTGATTCTTTTGGATTCCACACAAATGTGAGAGCAGGTATTTGTCTTTCTGTCTCTTCATTATTTGACTTGTGCGAAGATTCTCCCAATTGTATTCAGGTAAGTGCAAATGAAACATTTTCATTTTATATGATGTATGTGCTATTCTTGTTTGCCATGGACTATATATATGAATGAATATTTATGATGTTTTCCTTAGACATTTATCTGTTGTTTGACAGGTTGATTCTACCTCGTGGATATTGTGGAAAATGATTCAATTAACATTGTAGTGCAGAAAGCTTTCAGAAAAATTATTTCAAATATTTCAAATAAATGCTCAGAAGGTGGATTTTCAAATCATGTAATAATTTTATCTTTAATATTTGAAACATACAAGTTTCCATAATAGGTATGATATTTTATATTCTTATCAGCATTACGGAGTATATTTTTGTGTGACTGGTAACCTGGAAATCAAGTAACAAAACATGAATGCATGAGTAAATACTGATGTAGTATGTTTTGAAATTAAAGTGAGAGAGAGAGAGAAAAAGAGAGAGAGAGCTGAAGTTTCTTTGTTAAGAATTGTGTGATGTAGTGGCTTCCCTATGTTTATGCCAGCTTACACTCGTTAAAACAAATTCTTCGGCGGGGGGGGGCTGGAGATGCTTGAGGAAAGTACTCTCCATAGAAAATTTGGGAGTTGACTGCTTCAGCATTGCTACCCAGTGTTCAGTAAGTTCAAAGCATATGAATAGATGTAGAGCTCCCTTCCATAGCTACACATGATCCCATGCTCTTCTGCAATGCAAGGTTTAGTTTTGCTAGTGAGAAAAATGTCATTTTAGTTAAACTTTCAAGTAAATGCCAGCTTTACCATTTGAACGATTCGATGAGTTGAGGTTCACAAGAATAAAATATGTCAGGCAACGTGAGCCTCTCTCCCTTGGCACACAAGTTACAATTAAGGTTATGTCATGTCTTGTCATATTCTGCACGTGTCAATTGTTTAACATTGTCCTTCAGTGTTACACTGGGTACCATATCATTCATCCTAGATGACTCCCTTGAAAATTGCTTCTAAAAGTTTGTGCCAGAAATGTTCATGAAATGAACAATTTACTATCCTTTAGCTATTAAGATACTGAGAACTGTCACTTCAGGAAATTGGATATTGCACCCTATAAAACATGTGCTGAAGTTTTGATCCAGCATCATTACTATCCTCTGTGAAATTGTGAGTATTTTCTTCAGTCAGTTGTTTAACTTAATATTATAATAGCGAATGGATGTCAAAAGACAAGAGGAACTGAGATCTCAGTGCAATGCTTTAAGATTGGAGAAAATCTGTACTGTCCATACCTAAGTTATGGTTTCACTTTTTTGATTTCTCAACTAAGATATGCAGAAAGTCAACCTATTTCTTAGGGCTTGCTTGTTCATGGTTGTTTGTAGTCAATTTACTGCTGACGATAATAGATACTATTTTAGTGATCACTTGCAGGAATTTTTAAATATTAAGAATAAAGTGTGTAATTTCAATTTTCCTGGCAGCATCTATTGCTGTGGATTGATTTTTTTAATGATATGAACTTATTTTAATTTAGTGTGAACTAAATGTGTGTTTTTATTCACTTTAAAGTATGTTGGTAAACGTCTGGCAAGTAATATAACTATGCTAGTAAGAATAATGAAATAGTTGGGTTTTGATTAATAAAAATGTTCAATTTTCAAAGCTCAACCTAAGGTCCCATTTCAGCATGAAACTGTCCCAGCCATTTTCATCCTGCAGTGATTTTTCCTTGTTCTGAAATCAGAGCACTTTACCCCTCATTTGAAAATTAATCAGACATAGCCACTTGACATCGCTTGAAGTATGATATGCCCATTAAACATGTATGTGAATGTTTCATTTTTAAAACCCTACATAATTGAATTTATAATTCGTTCAAACTGTTCTGGAAAATAGATTTATGATGAATTCTGGACTTAGTATTGAATGGCTCACTTAAAGTCTTACTTATATACTAACCTATAAATGCACTTATAAACTAATACATAAATTTACTTAGTATATTAGTATATACTTACTATATATTAAGTATATATATCATATAATAACATATATCAGCATATAAGTATATACTTACTTACTATATAAGTATGTAAACTTATATACTAACTTATAAATGCACTTATAGAATTAAAAATGCACAAGGACTGAGTGTCTTGCACAAGACTTGGAACTATCCCACAGCTTATACTCATTCCTTACCCTTTCCTAGGCATCACATCTCCCTCTGCACTTTAAAAATTTCTACCACCATTCCACTGTTTGGAACAACTAAGGTCTCCATTGCCACAGGTTGATTTTACATGACTTGACTTTACATACTTTTCAAACAGTATTCTTTTCCTTGCCTTATTATATTATAACATCCTTGAGACCTTTCCATTCTGCTACATATGTCTGCAATACAGCCGATTTTCATTCTGAGGGTTGATTCACTATTATGAATAAAAAAGCTTCTTTTTAATTCTTACTTTTGGATATTCATGTCGTCTTAAATGTCTAATGATTATAAATATATGATTTTAGTTCTCAAGTAAAGTGAGTATTTTCAAGAAGTCTAAGTCAATGTTCCATGTTAGTATCTGGAACTTGAAATAGTGTCATTATCACATTGTTAATTAGTACTAATTAATGCTTACTTATTTAGTATTAATACTAGGGATTTTCTTTTTCATAGATGCCTTTGGATTTTGTAAGTATACATTTTATGTGAAAATTTTAATTTTTTGCATTCAAATCATCGTGAACTTTTTAGAACTTTTACCACAATGTTTAAGTAGATCAATTAAAAAAAAAACTAGCCTGACTTTATGGTAATATTACATCATTAAGTATGATAACAGTTGTAGGTTTATGTTGAAATATACTAAACTAGTTCAATAAGTTATCCTATAATACTAACCATATCAGAGCTTTTTTATTATTATTAAAGGTAATGATCTTTGTCAATAACTTTTTCTACATGATTTAAATTATTTTGTCCCCTTATTATCATAAAGTTATATTATAGACTGAATATTAAATAATCTAGTTTTGAATCTTGCTATAAAACTCATTTTATCATATTTATTTTCTCTCGCAGCTTCCTTTGTATCTCCTGCCAGTCAATGTGTTATTTACCTGACATTTGTCTGTGGCCTCAGGTTTCTGTTGTCCTACATAATATATTGTATTGTACAAAATATTTTTTGTCAGTCTTGGGAAATCATGATTGATTCACAGGGTGACCAAATGTGGTTATATGTCTGTTTGTGTCCTTGTGACCCTACTATATCCAGAAAAAATTGCGGTGATGTCAAAAATAACAGCTACATATGTTTAGTGTCCAGCCCCTGGGGAAGCACCCATAACTACTTTCAGTCCTGAATGTTGTGTTTCTTCAGTAGCCTGGGGTATATTGTCCAACTAAGATTCTCATTTATGTTTTGATGTGTAAAATAGAACCTGGTAAGCGGAGAGCTAGCACTGTTACAGAACAGTGTATGCATTTCTGCGTTATAGGGGGGTCGTTTGGCAGATTCCTAACAATCATGGAAAGGATCAAAGGGAAAACAAAAGCAGCTACTGGATAGGGACAATTATCATCACTACAGTAGGGAGGGGAGTGGGGGTAGATAGGGGCTTCATTTGTATTAGATCATTAGCACTGATTGGAGCCTAATATCAAGGTTATAAAAAGCAGCACAGCCAAATAATAGTAATAATAATTGGTTGGTGTCTAGTTACAGTGCTGTAAACGGTGGACACAGGGGTCTTCCTTTTAGCTTTTCATTCTGGCACCACTTTGATGGTCAGAAAAATGGTTGCCAACATAATCAGTAGGTTGGGCTTTTGACTGGAGCCATTGACAGGGACCTCTGTAGCCACCATCTACTAGGGCAAGCTACATTAGTGCTCCAGAATTTCTAGTGACTATACAATGCAAACAGATAAAATCATGAAAAGTAAATACAAATTATGTTGCAGATTTTCCTACACTGTTGATTCTTAGCAGGAAAATTATTTGTGGCTGTGCCATCACATTGACTTGATGGGGGTACAAGGACTTTTAAGAGAGGCTATGAATAAAAGATATATGCCTGCTTGGAACAAATTTCACAAAGAGGTAGTCTTCACTTCACCAAAATAAAAAAAAAAAATCTCTCAAGTCATATAGTTAAATCAAATGTTTTAATAAAACTTACAGCTTATACCGAAAATATATTCAAACATATTTCCTAGTTATTAAAAGGAATTAAAATATTCATGTAGCATAATATAATATACTTTGAAACATAACAGAAATTTTTCTTTTTTTTCCAGAACAACCAAGAAAACATATTCCATTTTAAGAAATTTTACATTGCTGGAGTGATAATAATCCTGCTGTTTGAGCTGCATTCTACAAAATTCTTGTGCCTTAGGGATGTATTCTATTGTAATAACAAATGAGCGTGGGCATCTAGGGGGAATATTCTTTAAGTCATGTACCATGGCCATTTTGTTTTCTGTAACATTATCTTTTATCTCCTTTATATTGAAATAGGTATTCTATGTTTCTTAAAGTTATACAATTTTTAAATGATGTGCTAGAAAATATTTGGTATCAAAAGGGATACTCTCTTGGTGACACTGAAGACAACTTTTGTTTCCTCTCTCTCTTTTTTAAGATTTATTTATTTTTATTGCAAAGTCAGATATATATAGAAAGGAGAAAAGACAGAGAGGAAGATCTTCCACCCAATAATTCACTCCACAAGTGACTGCAATGGTCAGAACTGCTCCAATCCGAAGCCAGGAGCCAGGAACTCTTCTGGGTCTCTCATGCAGGTACAGGATCCCAAGGCTTTGGTTCATCCTCAACTTCTTTCCCAGGCCACAAGCAGGGAGCTGAATTGGAAACAGGGCTGCTGGGATTAGAACTGGAGCCCATATGGGATACCAGCACATGCAAGTTAAGGACTTTAGTCACTAGGCCATCACGTCAGTCCTGAAAACATTTCTGGATTTGAGATAGCCATATGATGAACTCTGATACCATTCTCGCTGTGTTTTTTTGTCATTGCCATCCACCAAAAGAAACACAAAGGTTACTGTTAGCAGGGCTTGCACTTCTAAACCTTCTGGATGGTACAGGAAGGATAATAGTAGGATAGTATGTCAACTTAGCTCTACCTGGTAAGAAGCAAATGGTTTGTTATTTTTCTCAGTGATGACTATTATACATCTAGCATGTTTTCATTCTTTCCATTAAACTCTCCAATTACATCTTCTAGCTACTTTTGTTGATGTTAGCAACCAATGCTATTCATTTATCTTTATCTGCTTCACATTTCAATTAAAAATCCATATAATGAATGCCTTTTATACTAAGCTTCATTATTAATAATGAAGCAAATAATTATAATTGATGTAAAATCAGATTAGATAAATTTAGTTAATATAAAATGAGAAAATTAAACCTCTTATCAAAGAAGAGAGTAAATGTTCATTGTCATATTTAAAGCCACTTGAAAAATTGTTCAGTGTTACTATGGAAAACTTTTTATTGCTGACTTATTCAGTAATACATTATCTTATGCAATAGGCTCCTGTAGTATCAAAACTGTTTTTTAATCTCTGTGTGTAACTTTTAATGGAAGGCCATTTAAAATGCTTTCTGATAAGTAAAGACAGGACAGATGTGACAGGTCGCTTTTTATCTTTTTGTTTGTGTCTCTGAAAGTTGACCTATCTTCAAGTAATTCAATTAATTCAACAGTCCTTTTGGAATAGTGAATTAAGAGAAACCACTTTAAAGGAGCCACTCTAGAAATCATTAGCAGCATATAAAAAATAGCATGGAAGCTACACTTTCATGGCTGAGATCTGACATTCTCTCTAAGAAGAAAGAGGGGGAGAAGCCTTTCTTCATTAGCAGCATGAACAATGCACTTGGAGAGTTCCCTCCCTTGTATCTGTGATTTCATCCATTGTCCTAAGTTAATTTTCCATGATTTTGCCCGACAGTGAAGCTAGGCAACTCTAGAGTGCAGTACAAAAGGTTTGTAGCATTCATGTTAATAATTGCACACACTGTTGAGGCATTATGCTGGAGGCTGTATTGTCAAAAATCTCAAAATCAGACAAAAGCAGAAGCTCCAGTCGTGAGTGGCACTGGGGTCCCTGGATGCCTTTGTGTGTTATCCATAGAGAGAAGCCACCTCAGGAGGTCCAAATGTTAATAGGGCATTTATCCCATTTGGAAACTTCAGTCAACTCTAAACAGGGAAACAACACCTCTGGAGAATTGCCATCAAATTGCTGTGCTATTGTCTCTGCTGTGGTTTACCAGGGTCCTTTTGACAGTACAAAGCAATGATTTTCATATTTGCCCTCAGGCAAATGAATTTGTTTTGAATAATATGCATTTCTCACTTTTAGAATAGCTGAGGCAAAAGTAGTTCTTAATTGTGGGAAAAAAAAAGAAATGTTCAAACCGTGATCGTTTCATTTCTAACAGTGCTCCTTGTTTGCTTTCTTTTAACGTTTGCTTGTCACGGGTGGGCAAATCCACTGCAACATGATGCACCTCATATATTAAAGACCTGCACTCTGTCACAGGCCAGACTTCAAGGAAATGAGGGGGACAGATGTAGAATGGGGCACTGTCCTATTCAATTGGTGCATGCTCTTTGCAACAGGAGAATGTTTTAACTCATGATACACAAACACATATAAAAGAAATAACTGCTATGTAATACTGTTATTGAGAAATTTGAGGAATAAAGTCAATGAAATGTGTTCTCTTGCAATCCAGACTTTTACTCCATCTATTAAACAGATGTCATAAAATGCCATATGATGAAAGTATAAGCATAGAATGATTCAACTTTTAATTTTAACTATAACTCTTTGAGTCAAGGGAAAATTAATCAAGTATATGAAATACATATATTTTTTAAAATTTCAGAATCTTTGTGACTAACACTTATTATTATTAGTTATTGCTTACAGGGTACGAATCAGAATCAACTCCAATAGCTGATCCTCCACCTGCACATGCTGCTGTTCCAAATAGGAGCTGGTTTCTGCCCTGGATATTTCACTTTTCATCCAACTCCTTGTTTATAGACTAGGAATGCATTGGATACTGGGCCAAATCCTTGTAACTTGCACCCTTAGAGTAGACCCTTAAAAAAAATATCCTTGCTCATGACTACAGATCAGCTCAGCTTTTGCTGTTGTGGTCACTTGTGGGGTGAGCCAGTGGATGGAAGGGCATTCTGGCTGGCTGTCTTTCTGTAAATCTGCCTTTTCCATTAAAAAAAAAACAAGTATGAATATAAGAAATACTTCTTCTCTTTGGAAAGAAGCATAAAGTTCCTACATCCTCAGGAAGCGAGACCCCCAAGGACAGGTATGATACAAGGTAAAAATTCTTGCTTATGAGAAGTGTCCTAGTGCCTGCTAATGACCCCTGGCTTGCATCTACAACACTTCTTAAAAACTGAAAGGGAAGAGTAAGAACACAATTTGTTACCCGCATACTCTCGGAGTGCAAGACGAGTAACAAAGTTTCATCAGGACAGAAGTGGTCACAAGACATGTTCTGCCATCCATTCCTGGTTTGGTTGGAGGCAAACTCTGCCCTCCTCTGATTACTGTGGTAGACATCATCTACCTAGATGTAAAACTGCAGTATTTTCAAATGTCAAATGCAATAATTGCCAAGGAGTCAGCTTGCATTTACCTGTCCTGTAATGAATGGGCTTATATTCTGATGCTATATGCTAATTCTTGCATAGTTGCTATGCCTTCTGATTGATCTAGACCAGCAATTTATGCAGCTCAAAAGGAGTTTTGTGTGTTTCATTAAGTCCATTGAGTACATCTAAGCTCTAGAGCTCAAGTATTCAAACTGAAGTTTCTAACTGAACACATGACCTACTAGGTTGGGAAGGACTATAACCATGTTATGTTTTGTCATCTAGACTTCAACAAAGAGGAGCCTTTCAAGTGCCAGGCTGTACATCCAACACCTGATGACGTCTACCTCCTATCAGGAACCGGGAACCGTTAGATTGACCCCCCTACTGCTGCTGTTACTCAACTGCGTCCCCTCTCAGCAGGAAGCAGCCAAGAGCAGACAACTACGGCCCCTTTCCTTAAAAGCAGCTGGGTCCAGTCCTCTGTGTGGACATGTAGGACATATAGGAGCCAGATGGGATGATAGGAAGTTAGGGTCTCCGGTTCCTGGTGAAACTGCCTTGTATACATGTAACACCTTAGCACTGAGAGATTCTTGAATGTTAATATTTTCAACAATGCTTGTACATTGTTACTTGTATTACCTAGTATGTTACTAAATCAAATATTTGATTAGTTACTAGAAAGAGGGGGTGGGATGAAAAACCTAGGCATTTTCTGCCTTTTGTGCTTCTGCCTTAATGGCTTGGCTAGGGGCTGTGTGAACTCCAGGCCTGATAGTCTACGTGACACCTGGCAGGACACCTGGCAGGTCACGTAGGCAGACCACTCCTCAGGAAGGAGGTACCTGGTATTTGAAAGTTGCTTGTTTCAAACCCACCAATAGAAGCCTGCTAAATCATGACTGTATAGTTAATAGTCTGAAATTTATAAGAACTGGGGGGCTTGGGCTCTCATGCTCTTCCTCTTCTGGTTCACGCTTCTTTTTGTCCTCCCTGTGGGATCCTAGCAGCCTCAGCTGCTACTGCCCCTCCCCCTCCCAGCCATGCTGGGCTGGGGGAGGTGGCAGGGATACCTAAGCTAACCTGAATAAACCACCTTTATGTCTTAAAAAAAACTCCAAATATTGTATATGGAAGGAATATATCTCAACATAAAGTAGTCGTAATATAACGAAGCTGTATTTATTACAGAAGTGAAAAGTTGGTAGCACATTCTGTATGAGGGAGAAGGATCATGATAAGAAACTGATCTGATGGTACAGATAGATATGAAATTGCAAGACTGATGTTAGAGACTCCATGTTGTGTTGAATTCCTTCTTAGATGAGGACTGCCCTGCCTCCCACAAACATACCCCTCAGACTGCAGCCTAGCTAAGAGAAAAAAGAAAATTATATCCTACGGGCAGAATGCTGAAATCCCCTCGTGAGGTTGCTCTAGTGTAGCTAGAGAGTCAAGTTCTTTGCAAGAAAAGCTTGCAGAGCAAAGTCAGTAATTTTCAATCGATAAGGTTGTTCAGTATTAGATCATTTCCCCTAAACTCCCTGGTATATGTTTTTTGTTTTCCTTTATGATCCATGCTGCTTCACACTTCTGGACTGAGGGATCTTTGCTGACGTGAGCCTGCACTCAAATCATGACTAATAAAGGGTATTCCAATCTTATTGGCGTGTTGTGTGTGGTGCTTTTCCAAATGTACTCATTTGGGCAATGTTAACGTAATAACACCATGTCAGACAAAGAGGCAAGGAGTGCAGTTTATGTGGGAGGTGGGAGATCACAAAATTCATTTATATTGCTTTAAGACACTAGTTGTATATAATAGAAAACTAACACAAAACTATGCTACAACTTGCCCCTACTGTCTTTGCCACACACAAATAGAATCTGATGATCATTCCAGTATTCTAGTATACTGAGCCTGTCCATAAAGATAACATCTGTGATCTGAAATGCCACCAGCAATAGGAGCCATCAGATGGCCTTTTCCAGACTTTGTTCATCTAAATACAAGTATGTTCGTATTCTAATTGCAATGAGTACTGAATCTATGCTTGTAAAATTTCTCAATTATTTTGATAAACAACAAATAGCAAATCCCAAGGGATTATGGGAACAGATATCAAGACCAATCAACTTTATTTGGCTCACATAGCTAATTTATTTTGCCTCTCAGTGTATGTTCACTGAAGCCTGGTATTTGGCACATTATGCCTCTTCTGCCTGGAAACTGTATCTCCAACCAGCTTGGCTCTTGCACATCCTTCGATACTTGACTCATGTGTCATTTGCCTGGGAAATCTTCCAAGCCTTCCTCAGTCAGAGTGGGTAGCCCTAGCCTTGCCTACATAAAAGCTCCTGGTGGGAACTGAGGTGAAAATACAATGTGCCAGAAGATACCTAAATTTTGAAAAATATTCATATTTTCAAGGCTGTCTTTGCACTTTCTGGGCATCAAATATCCTTCCAATATCCCTAAAAGAAAAAAAAAAATATTGTCCAGGCCCAGTGTGATAGCTCAGTGGCTAAAGTCCTAACTCTGCAACTGCCTGGATCTAATATGGGCATCTGTTTGTGTCGTGACTGCTCCCCTTCCCATCCAGCTCCATGCTTGTGACCTGGGAGAGCCTGGGGACCCTGCACCTCTGTGGGAAACCCAGATAAAGCTCTGGCTTCACATCGGCTCATGTTTGGGCATTGTAGCCACTTAGGCAGTGAGGCAGCAGACAGATCTCTTTCTTTGTCTTTTACTTCTCTGTATAAACCTGTACGTCCAAAAATAAGTAAATGAATCATAAAAAAAGAAAGAAGAGTTAATTTTTCATGAATGAACTGCTTCTTACCTGATATTAGTTATACTCAATTACTTGTTATTTTGTGATTTGAGTTGTAAACAGTCAATTACTACAATTCAACAAAAACATGAACCAATCACCATAATTATTCTTGCTGTGTGTGATTGATGGAAGAAGAAAGATTGAATTTGAAGTTAAAGCCAGTGAGATACTTTCCAAAGAACTGCGAATTTGGATGCAAAAAAATGATGATCAATGTTATTTTGGTTTGCTTGTTGTCCTGGTCTATTCTTATAACCTATTTTATCCAGTATTGATCAATGTATTGTTTCATTTTTATAGTGCAATATAATTCATGAAATTTTCTATATGTACTTCATTTAGCATTGTTTTTGTTTTTACTGTGGATTCAAGTTACCATCTTCCATTATTTCCTTATTTCAGTATAATATTGGTCCCCACAAATCGTATTGTGTTAATGTCAAGTATATTATATCTCTGATATACATTTAAAAATACAATGTAGGGCCCAGCGCGGTGGCGTAAGTGGTTAAGGTCCTCGCCTTGCACGCCCGGGATCCCATATGGGTGCCAGTTCTAATCCCGGCAGCCCTGCTTCCCTTCCAGCTCCCTGCCTGTGGCCTGGGAAAGCAGTCGAGAACAGCCCAAAGCTTTGGCACCCTGCACCCGCGTGGGAGACCCGGAAGAGGCTCCTGGCTTTGGATTGGCATAGTATTCGCCGTTGCGCTCACTTGGGGAGTGACTCATCAGATGGAAGATCTTCCTCTTTGTTTCTCCTCTCTGCATATCCGCCTTTCCAATAAAAAGAAAAATACAATGTATGTTTTTGGTCTTCTGTTTCATGAACTCCACATTACCAATTCATTGAAGTACACCCAGTATACTTAGGGAAAATTGTGTGTATGATCTAAACAATGCAGTCTAACAATGCATTCTATTTACATTGACACAATCTTATAAATAATACTGCAATGATTTAATGACAGCATTGTGACATAGTTTGTTAAGCTGTTGCCTGTGACACCACCATCCTACACGAGCAGTAGAGAATCTTACTTTTCACTTTTGATACAGGTTCCTGTGATTGTGCATGGGAAAGCAGGAGAAGATGGCCATTTACAGGCATCCCTGTAATCCACATAACCCAAATGGGAGAACAAGGTGGGATTCTGGGCTCTAGCTTTGACCTGGATCAGCTATAGCTGTTATGGACACTTGGAGAACGAATCAGTGGATACAAGATCTCTCTCTGTTTCTCCTATCTCTTTGACTCTGCCTTTCGTGCAAAAAAAAAAAAAGTTTTTTTTTTTTTTCAACATGTATTCATTAGAAAGGGAGAGGGAAAATGAGACATACAGAATCTTCCATCTTGTGGTTCAGTGCCCAAAGTCTGCTATGGGCCAGGAGCCAGGGGCATCTTACAAGTTCCCCCTGAGATAATACATTTAAATTTATAATGCAGTCAAAGGATCAATACTTTACTAAATAAGTTTTACAAGTAAAAAGACCCTAATTTGATGGAAAGATAGTTAAGGACAATAAAGAATAATTGATTGGCAAGATGACTATTCAACCTACATACAGTATGTTTTAATGATATCACATATTATTGAAACTATACTAGTGTAACCCATTTAACCTTAAGTTTGGCATAGGTATACAAAACAATATTTGTAGTAATATTGATATACACAGGTGTTTTCTTCTGCATTTTTATTGTGAAGTATCTGAGTATAATATCTTTGTGCTTATACTACTGGCAATCATTGTCTTTGTTGGTTCAGTGCATTAATAATTTTCATCAAGTTTGCAAATTTTTAAGAAATTAAGTCTTGGTTTCTTTTAAGATTTATTTATTGGAAAGGCAGATATACAGAGAGGAGGAGAGACAGTGAGGAAGATCTTCCATCTGATGGTTCACTTCCCAAGTGAACGCAACGGCTGGAGCTAAGACAATTCAAAGCCAGGAGCTAGGAGCTCTTCCGGGTCTCTCATATGGGTACAGGGTCCCAAGGCTTTGGGCTGTGCTCAACTGCTTTCCCAGTCCACAAGCACAGAACTAGATAGGAAGCAGGGATCGCCGGGATTGGAAGCTGTGCCCATATGGGATCCTGGTACCTGCAAGGTGAAGACTTCAACCACTACGCCGTCATGCTAGGCCCTTAAATTTTGTTTTTACTTTCCTTGTATTTATACTTTCTGATGTTTGCATACACATATTAGCCCCATGTTTCTCAAAACGTCTCTGCTTTATTCATCCTCTTCCCCATTCTTTGAATTCAACAATTTCTAGGAATCTGTTCTCCACTTCACCAATTCCTTTTATGTCATTTCAAATCTACTGATGGCTTCCTCCATTGATGTTGGTTTAGGTACTATATTTTGCAAGCCTGTAATTACCATTTGGTTCTTTTGTATAATTCTGGTGCTTTCACTGGTATACTTTTTTACTGAAATTGTGTCATCATAATTTACTCCTTTAAGCATGAATTTGTTTAGCTCTTCCAAAATATTTCCAATAGTGGCTTGGAAGTTTCTGATAAGTACAGCACGTGTGATCAGTCAAAGCCAGTTTATGTCACCTGCAAGGTTTCTTGTTTTTTTTTTTATATTCTTTTTTTTTTTAAAGATTTTTTTTTTTATTTTTTTTATTGGAAAGGCAGATATACAGAGAGGAGAGAAAAAGAGGAAGATCTTCCGTCCGATGATTCACTCCCCAAGTGAGCACAACGGCCGATGCTATGCCGATCCCAAGCCAGGAGCCTCTTCTGGGTCTCCCACGCGGGTGCAGGGTCCCAAAGCTTTGGGCCGTCCTCGACTGCCTTCCCGGGCCACAGGCAGGGAGCTGGAAGGGAAGCGAGGCTGCGGGGATAGACCGGCGCCCATATGGGATCCCGGGCATGCAGGGCGAGGACCTTAACCACTTGCGCCACCGCGCCGGGCCCCTTTTTTTTTCATATTCTTATCACTTTTGGCTACTTCTGCCCCTGTGTCACACTTGTTTTTGCAAACAGAATGAACTTTTTCAGAAACCAAATGATGATTTTCTTCTCCCTAGTCTGAGGCTTATTTCTGTAATTATTTGCATTTTTATCTGTTTAGTGGATTTATTGAGCTATGTAAGTGGAGTCTATTTCCCCCATAGAGGGAAACCACTGATGCGATTCATCAAATGCACAGTGTTGGGCATGCACACAGATTCCCCATGATGAAAATGGTGTTATGAGCATGAGCTCTAGGATTGTTTACGTCTCTGTATCTCCTTTAAGCATCTGCCTCCCTTAGTGCCACACTCAGCCATGCTGACTATCACTTTAGTGATGTTCAGGGAAAAGAAAAAGCTCCAGTCTCAAGCAGTGAAATTTGATCAGGAGTAGCTTTAAGCCATTCTTTGAGGTTTGTATGGGTATCTGAATTTTTCTTGACTGTCTCTCTTTGCCTCTATTAAACCAGCAGACTTACCATTTAGCCATTTCCTCCTACGAGGTCTCTTCTTCAATGCTTATCTCTAAACTTGTCACTGACTTCAAGACTGTCCCTGAACCATAATATTCCTTTATACTGTATGAATAAAACATATTTTTTGGGTTGGGGGAGAAATTTAGAGCTATTTGTTCTTTTGAATTCATGACATGAATGCAATCTCTTTGTCACTGTGCCCCGAATTGAATAGATAGCTACAGTCCTTTTCAGCTCTTCAACTCTACTTTCCCACTGTATAACCTTCCCTCTACATATAAGCAAGTACAACATAATTGGGACTTCATTACTCTGGGTCTGCCATTCTTGGGTAGAATTTGAGTGGAGAAAAGGAACACACTGAATTCATATTGCAAAAATCTGATCTGCAAGAAATTATGCATGCTAGAGGCTTGCTTCTCACAGTAAATGTCATTTTCTCTCATTCAGACAGAAGGCTAGGTGGTACAGAAGCTTCCTGCAAATATTTGTTCCGCTTACAGCTCTTGCGATGTATTCAGGAAGTGGAAGTAAGAAGATAGGTTATGCCTCAAATGCCACAATCTTGCCCTTGTTTTCTCCTTAGAAACTTATCTAAGCCTCTGTCTATCTATATATCTGAAAGAGAGAGAAGGAAAAGAAGAGAGAGAGAGAGAGAGCTTTGATCTGCTGATAGTCTCTCTAAATGCTTATGAAAACTGGGAATGTATCAGGTCAAAATCAAGAAGTGGAAACTCAATCTAATTCTACATGCTTGGTTGGAGAGATCCAACAGCTTCAACCAGCCTTTGCTATCTTCTAAAGGACATATTATCAAGAAGCTGGATTTGGGAACTGAGGCAGGACCTGACCCAAGGAAATGAAACATTAAATACTAGTATTTTGAAGAGTGTCTTGAATATTACAACACTTGCTTACCCTAGACTGATATAATTCTTACTGATATTTAGTAAATTTTTTGAATAGACATTATTTGTTGACAAACTGTAAAACATACTTTCAGGGATTTTAAATAGTTACTTTTTAAATGACTTTCACTAATGCTTATTGTGTCTAATGGGAATGGTCAATGGCAATTTTCCTGTAGCTTTCCTTTCCGGTCTTTGGTTTCCTGGTTTCACTGAGACCTACTTATATACTTACTGCTGTGTTTTGTGCGGTCCTGGCAGAACTTTAGAACGTACAAGAGCATATTAACTCATTCTAACCTTCCCCAAATTAATGCAATTTATAGCAACTAAAGGAGCTCTAGCATTAACCAAAAACAGTCATTCAGGAGTTCCTGTAAAACAACTTATATATCATATATCATGAATTATATATCATATATTATATATTATTTTGTCTATATAGTGTGTGTGTGTGTGTGTGTGTGTGAAAGAGAGAGAGAGAGAGAGAGATACAGGGATGAGAAAGACAGGAGATGTGAGGGCCTTAGTATAGGAATTGGCTTACAAGGCTATGGAGATTAAAAAATCCTATATGATATAACACCCACAACTTGGAGAAGATAACACTGTACACTTTATCCAAGACTGTAGAATGAAGAATTGGGGGCTGATGGTGTATTCTGGTCTGAGTTTAAGTCAAGATGTGTGAAAGCAAGAGAATGTTTCTGTCTACCAGAGGGAAGGAGTGAAGGGGGTCTCTCATACTTCTCTTTTTTTAGGTTGTTGTAAACATTCAGAGAACTTGTTGACAGCAACACTTATTGAGGGAGACTGCATTTCTCAGTTGACAAATTAAAACTCAACCTCTTCTAGATACACTTTCCCATGTACATCCAAAATAAGGGAGGCTAAGTGTGCCTCCTTTATCCCAGTCTATTTCACACCTGACATTCATTATTACAATTCTATTCCTTGCCAAATCGCCACACTTATTAATCTCCTTGTGAAACATTATCTTCCAATAAAGACAACAATAAGATTGTCTTAATCCACTATCCTGCAAAAAATCACACTTACCTCATCCTAAATGAAAGGGAAGTGGCCTTTATTCTTCCAATACCCTATATCTCAAATACTATTATATAAAATTAATAGGAATTGAACATACATCAAATATCATATGTTCTATATGATTTTTGTAATGGGCTACATGGTGCAGGTGTTGTTAATAATTTCATTCATCTATTTTGCCATTAGCTACATCAAGAACCTGAGTTCATTATGGTTCTTTCGATGATGGAGTATCATTATCGTAATCTGGAAAGGTCTGAGCCAGTTTAGAACTACCTAGATCATGGTGGTGCTGACGTTTTCCATTGACATATCCATAAGCCATGGGCTATAAAGGATTCCCTAAGGAATAAAGGATGCCCCTTATTCCTAACACACACTATGTTTCCTCTGTTTGGATTAGACATCCAATTTCCCTCTGATAGTCTGCAATAGTCACTTCTGTCAACATAACTCCTTTCACTGGCTATTGATTTAGGGACTTGAGACAACAAAGGAAAGTGGAAGCAGGCATCAACTTCAAGTTCAGTGTAATCAATGTTGTCTCTCCTGGTGGAAACATTTCTCTTTGGAACTTACACTTCCAGGTCATCAAGGAATGAATTCAGAGGAACAGAAAGCAAACATTTCTCCAGTGTGTTACTAGGGTTAATGGTGAGTGGTGCCATACTCATTTCTACGCACAATTGCTGGACCCATGAATCCTGGATGTCAGTGAACAATTATGCACTGGGAAATATATTGCTATTCCAAACACAGATGGTAATAAAATCAGACAAGTTAAGCAGTGACATCATCGGAAAGCATATGGATTTTATTACTTTCCTTCTTAAATGCTTCTTAGTCACATAACTAAGAATGTGATACGTGAATAAAATATGTTGAAGGTGAAATCTTTGTTCTTTATAGTAGGTTGTTAATGTAGAAGGCTTTTCTTAACTGTAGAAACTGTCAAGTCTTTATTCCTTACCTGGTGTACACTGCTGTTGTTCTCATTTCTATGAAGTGATATGATGTGGGAATGAAGAAATGATGGAAAGAAATAACAGCAATATGTAATTTTACATTTCACTGGTCTGTAATGTTTAGTTTATGCTTAACATTTTGGTAATTTTGTACAATCTTGAAGAACAAAATTTTTTTAATATAACCTCAAGAAAAGTTTATTCTAATATAAATTTTCATGGGAACCTATTTAATATCATTTCAATGTTAATTTAAAGGCTGTAGATTGCATTAAAACATTGAGAATGAATCAGTTTGGAGGGCTTACTTTTCTTTGATATTATAAAATAGCTATACATTAAGAATGTTAACTATAGACAGCTTATAGTGTATGCTGTGTGAGTTCAGCTACATCAAGCTATCCAATGCACATCGTTGGCACTTCCATAAAACAAACAAGTCATTTCCCTTAATAGTTTTCATCTTTCTATCATCTATTTTATTCCTCCGAGAAGGGAGGAAACAGACTATAAATCTTAAAAATAACTTTTGCATGATAGATTATGAAAAACATTTGATCCTTTGATCTCATGAAGCTTCACAGCCAAAATGCTTTTACTTTCTGGCGTGAGTCCCAGATTCCAAGTGTCATTCAAAGGAAATATTTTTACGATGTAGAGTTTGATATTTTACATCTTTTCATAAACCTCTTTTTTTTGCTATTACTTTTTCCCTTGCAAGCTTTTGTACCAATGACTGTAGAATTTGTTATCAAAAAATAAAATGATGATACTCTTTAAAGCATGATATCCCCAGGGTATCTCAGCTGTAAAGAAGGTTGAGACAATGTAAAGATAGAGGAGGAAAGAGCAAACAAGAGAGACAGAAGAAATTAACATGAAACATGTAACAAAACCACCTCCCTTGCTGCTAGAGATGTACAAAGGTTTATGTCTAGTCCCTAAACACAAGGCCAATCCCCCATATCTGTGAACATCATGAATACTTGATAGATCCAGGGCAGCGATGCCAGAATAAAAACAGTGTTAATGTTTGCACAAGCAGAGCTGCCCAAGGATTTTAGCTATCCCAGGGCTAAGAGCAGCAAATAGAATTTTAATCTCCCATTTCTTATGGCTTCTTTTATTGTTTTACTCTCACAGATTGAAAAATTCAAGACAATTAATGCCATTTCTTTTGTTACTACCATAAACAGTATTTGTCCATTTAAAAAAGTAAAAAATGAAAGCTATTAAATGAATAGTGATGCTCATAGTAATATTTAAATAGTTAATAAGAACATTCTGCATATTCTTCAAACTTACTTTATTATAAAAATAATAAAAACTTGGTATGTTTTACTTTGTATATTCTAAACATTTATTTTATAAATAATCAGATAATATAGGCTACTAAATAAGTAAAGTATAATATAGCATATTTGCACATTTAATGTATACTTTTAAAATATTTGAGATGTATGCATAGAATTATATTACCTGTAACATTTTATTTTCCCAATTGAAAAGTTATGTAAATCTCACATTGCTATAAACTATTTATACATGGGTAAACATATTTACATCAGTTTCATTTAGCAAACTCAATTTAGATTTCATATTTTGGGGATAATTAACTGTACTTAATGACATAGCTTAGATACAGTGCCCAAATACAAACACAGAATTTATTTGTATTCTGGATATGGCACACACCTCTAACATTTTGAGGATATGACTATACACTATTTTTAACATGCCTGCATTTGACTGTAGCACATAAGATTCCCAAAACACTCAGTATTATGTTGATGCTCAAAAATGTTTCAGATTTTGGCGTATTTTAAATGTTACATTTTCAGACTAGAAATTTTCATCTTGATTAAGCAAACTGTTTTTGATGATAGGAATATTAACCATAATCAGTTCTTCGACTTTCCAGTTAAACCTGTAAGACCACTTTACTTTCAACTTTCATGCTCTGAGGACTCCATGATGGCGCTAGGGAATTCATTTTTGGGTTTTAGCCAGGGGAAGCTGGGAAAGTACGGGAAGAGAAAGCACATACCAGGCACAAAGTTTGAGAGAATCCTGCGTGGGAATCAGTTTGGACAAAGGTGAGACCCTGTGAAGACTGGTGAACATAATTGTTGCATGATGTACATCACAGGCACCGCTAGTGGCAAGTCTCATTTCTGGGCCTGGAGGAGACTGAAGCTTCCTTCCTCAAGTAGGAGCAGGAGTGATGAGATTTTCTGGCATTGAATCTGGCACAGGGTGCTACCTTTAGGCTAGGACTACTGCTAGAATGGGGGCTCTTTGTGGGGGAGAATCACATCTCCTTTCCCTGTGCAATCCTCTCTGCCCCTCACACACTCCAGGTAAGCAAAGAAAGGATGCAGAGGTTTTCACGCCAGAGCCAGTTGTGAAACCCAGTATTGCCGATGACATTGCCTGATATAGAATCATAATCACCAAGTGACTGTGAGGCCTGATTGTCCTTTCTTTATAATTGACTAGTTGAGCACATGTGCAGATGCTGAGTGCCACAGTTGCCTCCTATCTTATTGACTTGTAGACTGTGTTACAGCCCAACTGGTCGCTCCTCTTCGTGAGTTTTGAGGGGGAAGATGGAACAAATACATTATGCAGAGAAAGCATTTAATAAAATGTGACGTATTTTCATGATAAAATTTTATGTAAATTGAGTACTAAATGATCAATTCTCAACACAGTCAAAACCATACATAAAGAATACGTAACCAAGGTCACATTTCATAGAGGAACGTTGGAGGCATTTTCAATAAGATCCAGAACAAGGCAAGGACATCTACTCACACCACTGCTGTTCAATGAAGTCCAGGTGGTTCACGCCAGAGTGTTCAGGCAAAATAAATAAATAAATGCATAAATAAATAACATCAAAATATACAAATTGTAGGCAATTTACAGATTCAATGTGAGCCAAATCAAAAGACCCATGAGAACTTTCTTAGACATAGAGAAAATAATGTTAAAATTCATATTGAAACACAAGACACCTAATGGTTAAAACTTTCTTAAACAACAAAAACAAATATGGAGACATCACAATATCAGTTGTAACCGAAACATCCCGGTTCCAGTACAAAAACAGACATGAAGCTGATTGCAACAGACTAGAAATGAACCCAAATATCTACAGGCAAATAATTTTTGACAAGTGAACTGAAACAAAACCGAGAGAAAAGGACAGTCTCTTCAACATTGGTGCTGGGATAATTGGACTTACATGTGCAGAAGTCTAAAGCTTACACAAAAATTGAATCTAAATGATCAAGATTCTAAACTTACGACTAGATAACAAAAAATTTCTAGAGTAAAATATCAATGACACTCTCTGAGATATGGGCATAGGCAATCACTTCTTGGAAGGGAACATAGAAGCACAGGCAATCAGAGAAGAAATAAATGGATTCACACCAAGCTAACTAGCTTCTGTACTGCAAAGGAAATCATTAAGCAAGTGAATAAGCAGACAACAGAAAGATGTGCAAATTACACAATTAATAATAATATCTAGGGTTTTTAAATAACTCAAGAAACTAAACAACAACATAATCTACTTGATAAGTGGGCAAAATACATGAATAAACATTTCTCAGATAATAACATTTAAGAGACCCATAGACAAGTGAAAAAAAAAAAAGTCAGATTCACAAGTTACCAGGGGTATTTAAATAGAAACCACAATGTGGGCCTGGCATGGTAGCATAGCAACTAAAGTGCTTGCCTTACACCTGCTAGGATCCCATTTGGCTGCCCTTTTGTGTCCCAGCAGCCCCGCTTCCCATCAAACTTTCTGCTTGTGGTCTGGGAAAGCAGTATAGGATAGTCCAACACCTTGTGATGCTACACCCATGTGAGAGACCAAGAAGAAAGTCCTGACTCCTGGCTTCGGATCATCTCAGCTCCAGCTGTTGTGGCCACCTGGGAGTGAATCATTGGACAGATGAGCTTCCTCTCTGTTTCCTGTCCTATCTGTATGTCTGACTCCACCAAAAATGAGTAAATCTTAAACACACACAAACACACACACACAATGTTATTTCACCTCATCTCATTCAAAATGCTTACCATTCTAAATCAAACAAAACCATACATTATAGAGAAGGTTTGGTGAAAATATACATTATTCCCCTGTTGGTCAGAAGCAAATTAATATAATCATTACAGAAACCACCACACTGCTCAGCCATCCCAATCATGGAAATTTTTTTCAAATGAAATGTTAGCATATGAGAGAGTTTTTTGTACTCCCCTGTTTATAGTAGGCTAACTCACAATCATGAACGTATGGAGACAACCCAGATCCTCATCCTCAGGTGATTGGTAAAGAAAATAAGGTATGGACACTATGAAATACAATGCAACAATAAAATCAGTGAAATGATATCTTTTGCAATTTAACAGATGCAGTTTGGAACCATTATGCTTAGAGAATTTAGCTAGTTCCCTAATTAAAATATCATATAGTTTCCCTTTTTGGTACTAATACACAGAGGCAAAAATGTAATCTATAGGTTTGAGAAGGATATTCTGAGATTTGATTACTGAATAAGCCTTCATCTGCATTGCTGGGGAATAATAGTATTTTGTTTGTTTTATTTATGTTTTGATATGCTTTTTGTTTTATTTTTTTCTTGTCAGTTATTGATATTTTTACCAAATGGAGTGTTAAATTTGTAATTGTGGAATGAAAGTAGAGAAAAGAGAGCGGGGAGGGGGGGTATGAAATGTAACCAGGGAATTGAGAGGAATGGGTTGGATGCAATAAATTCTTAAATCTATATTGCAATACATAGGAAATATTTCCACTTATATATATCAAATTTTAAAAATCATTGTGGTCATTGATCATTCAAGACTTATAGAAATTGGACAACATCACAAGTAAAATCATGTAGTGATAAACTGTTCAGGAGAGGTTCAGAGGTTCGTTAAAACTCTAGGACCCCACTGAGAAAATGAAGATCTATACAACAACTAAAGTTCATAGGTCAGTGGATTTTTTGAGGGTGGGTACATAACTTGCTGCTTGTTAGAGAAATCATACTTTTTGAGACAAGAGTCAATCAACGTCTATTAGTAAGAAATTTTGAGTGTACTTACCACTCAAGAATATCTAGAAAATCAGAATTAGGTCATAAAACAAAAAGACGAGGAAGTATTGCACTGAAAATAAAAGTAAAAGCAGATGAGTGGATTCTCAGAAGTAATTGGTAAATTAAACAAACCATCATAGAAAAAGTGAATATTCAGCTACTCAAGAAGTGCAAGGTGCTGAATTAATAACCACTAAGACCTTGGAAAGATGACCATATTTTAAGAAATGATAAATTATTTTTAATCCTTGTTTTTGTTCCTTAACACAAGTACAGTCTGCATGATTGAAAGTCTGGCACAAAATAAACAGAAGGCAAATCTGGCTGGGATTTAGAAGAAAAGTTAATATATGTAATCAGGTCTTCAGGGGCCTGCAGCAGTAGGAAGCTATCCATAGCATTGAAGGGGCAAGGAATGCAAACCACGTTGCTAGAGCTACTTAAGACACAGTGTCCAAATTTGGAGTAGTTTGACAAGAGTTTGACAGTGCAGTCTAAAAGAGTGAGTGGGATGTGACATCTGAACTATTTTCTTAAACTTTGAGACTTAATTTGTGACACTTTCTCTGGTCTAGATCTACTGAGAAGCCAGAGGGCAAGGCCATTTGGGTGACACAGTTTGGCAGATTCAGTGTTTTAGAGCCACGAAAAAAGGCAGGGATGGCAGAGAATAGGGGAATGTGTGAATCTGGCAGGAATGGAGTGGAAGACTGGGAAAGTGAGCCACAAGACAGAGAACAGAAACAGTCAAACCAACTAGAATACTCTTACTTCTACATAGTTTTATTTTATACTTACTGATTAATATTTAAGGTGGGAAGCTTTAAAATAAGTCCAAATTCACTTCATTAAGTTTCTAAAAAAAAGTAGGACCAAATGTAAATTTTACTACGAGTATACATATTATAATTCTATTTAATCACTAGGATGTGATACGTACATAACCCCCAGAAATAAGTATACATAGGATTTTATTTTAGTTATTATGATATAGAATATATATGAAATGCACATATGCATTAAATATTATTTATAACATTGCCAATGATTCACCTTCCATTATATTGCTATGCACAAAATATATTTGTTACATTGACTACTTTACGTAGAAAACTTAGAGAAAATATCAATGTATTGAAATTGACACCTAGGGCCAAATGGCTCTGAATGGTGTGTAAGATCAAGTATGTTGTCTAAACATTAAGACAGGATCAAGGGAGCAGCTAGTAACAGACAAAATAATTTCAAAGTGTCTGAAAAGCAAAGGCAAGAACTAATGATTCAGCCTATGAAAGACTGGTGATGTTTGTAAAACAAAAGAGAATTATTGACTTCTTTATTGATTTGATTTATTGGTTTGGAATTTTTTTAGCCAAAGAATCTTTTATGAATGTGCCACAAATACAATCAACAAAAATGCAATGTCTGCAACTTGGTGGAGAGCGAAGCCCAGCAGGCAGCTGCGAGTGGCAAGGATTTAATGAAGAGGAATGATTTTTGCAGCAGAGATGTGTTACACAGCATAGCACCATTCTGAGGCAATTATGGCGACTAACCAACAATAGCTGTGGAGTGAATACACAAGGGAGGCTAGAAGATGCTTTGTAATTACAGTTACTTACTTTTAAAATTTTTTTCTCCATCTATAAAAAAGTGGAAGAATAAAAATTAGGGAATTGAAAGGAAGTCACACAAAGTAAGCACATTTCATCAGACATTTTGGTTTGAATAGATATCCAAACAACATGCATTTCCATTACAAATGAATCAATTAGGTTGAAAATAACATGAAATGCAGACTTGATTATCCAACATTCACAGAAACAAAATAGATGAACAGATTCTAGGCAAATGACTCTAGAAAAGAAACTTGTACGACAGATATTAGATAGCTCACAGGCTTTCCAGAAATCTAGTCAGTTCTGGAACAAAACCCGAGTTATGCTACACATCTGGCCAAGCAGTGACAATTTCATTTTTGGAAGTCAACAATGCCTGTTTGTGCCATCAGAATTGCTGAACTAGAGACTTTAGAAATTGCCTCTACCAATGCGGCCTCTTCTCAAACTGGCCTCTGGATTTAGCCATAGTTACTGCAGCCACCTTGTAATATCCCTTCTTCCTAAGGTCATTCATGTGTTTCAAAGTCCCTAAAAGGTAAATGAACATTCATCTTGTGTAGGTACTTCATGTGCAAGGGACTTCAAAACTAAGCTTTTGGTCTTGTGCTTGGCTTCTTGAGAGAGGAGTGAATAGACAGCATTAAATGGGAGGTTCGTGAAACAAAGCAGAGAGACCCACATTCTGCTTAGATTAAAATGATGTCATATGCCCTTAGAAGCAATTCGGTAAACAAAACTTTTAAATGCATGCAAAATATCATAGAATTGGGCCTGGCACAGAGGCCTAGCAGTTAAGTTCCTCACCTTAAACGGCCTGGATCCCATTTTGTCGTGGGTTCGAATACCAGCAGTCCCACTTTCCATCCAGCTCCCTGCTTGTGGCCTGGGAAGCAAAGATGGTCCAAAGTTGGGACCCTGCATCCGTGTGGGAGACCTGGGAGAGCTGCTGGCTTCTGGGTTCGGATTGGCGCAGCTCCAGCCGTTGCAGCCACTTGGGTAGTGAATCATAAAATGAAGATCTTTCCCTTTGTCTCTCCTTCACTCTCTATATCTGACTTTGCAATAAAAATAAATAAATCTTTTAAAAAATCATATTGTTAAGAAAATAAGAGACTCAGATGGTTTTTCGGTCTATTACATACCGTAGAAACGGTAGTAGCAGTTCATACTTTATATTTTCTGGCAATGTATGCTCATATTCTAAGTATTTTACATTGCCATTGTAAAGAGTATGAAGTTATAATAACTTAAAGTTTGTAAGTACAAACACAACATCTGAGAGTTTTTGTTGCTGGTCAGCATTTTGTAGTGTTCCGTTTATTCAATTCTAGTAATATTCCCTGATGTTTCCTTACTAACAATTAATCTTCATCATGTATTAGTCCTTTCAAGCTGTTGTGTCCCCTTATAGACACACAGCAGCATGGCACTGCCCTGGACTGTGTTGAGCACCACACATTTTCTTGACTAAAGACGCCAACGCCAACACTTCACACACGCTGGAGCTCTACAAAGTTTTTTGTCCCTACATGCTTGCCATATTTGAAGATTTGTACTTATATGATCAGTTAGAACACAATATTTTAACTGTGTCACAATTACATAAGTCTGGAGCTCACGAACATTAAGAAAAGCTCACAAAGAAGCACAGATTTAATTTTGATACTGCTCAACTTCTGTTAATTGCATACATTAATATAATATTCAAAACTTCAAGGCTTCTAGGACTTTCGTTCCAGTCTCACAACCATGACAAATTTCAGGGAAGCAAAGATTGTAAGTGCATTCTCCTAATAATGAATATGGGAACAATGTCACTGTCACTAATATTTCAGGGCTGAGATTGTCAGTCACTGATTGATAGTCATGTGTCATTTGTTAGATAAAATAATTGCTGATGCAAATAATCAAGGATTAGTGTTATGAAATAGGGCAACACTGTTACATTTTGTGTTGAGAAATACATATTCCCTTATAGCTATATGTGCAGGATCTAGAGTAGTATCAGAACTTAACTTGAAGATAAAAGCATTCCAGCATGAATGGCAAGATCTTGCCCATTGTCCCTGCTGTTTCACAGGGTGCACACAGTAGAGAACTAAACAAAAACAGAGCAACCTATAGCAGATCCAGGCATCGCTGTATAGGTCACAAGTTCCCCAGTATACGACAGCTTAACTAAAACATCAGATGTCCACTCCACCTTCCATGTTGGCATATAATGCATTTTTTAATTACTTCATTTTTTATATATTTTTACAATCTTTACATAGTTAATTAGGGTAAAAAGGGTCAAGGGCTACAGGAAAGTGGGTAAGATTATTGTTTTTTTTTTTTTTTCCAAATTGTTTCCTTCATGTTTAAACGGTGGTATTAAGGGAGAAGGCCCACCCAATTTTCCACTCTCCCCAGGTCCTGGATGTAGGTTATGCTCTGAGGTTCTTGCTCAAGTGGTTTTGTTAGTTGACCAGTCATGAATCGCTGCCAATCTTGCCACTCCAAGCACTATTAGGTCCTGAGGATTCCACTGATTGACATAGTCCAAAATGCTGGACTCAGAACCCTAACCAAGAACAGAGAGAAGACAGAACAAGTCAACCAACCATCCCAGCTATATCTTGGCAGCAAAATAATGCGTTTTTTTAATTCTACATTTACTCTATGATGCATTAGAATACCAGTAAAAACAGTCCAATTTGGGAAATTGGAAAACACTTTTAACCTCATTATTGCCCATTATTATTACTATATATATATATATATATATATATATTTTTTTTTTGCTGAGACACATGGTAGTCTTCATATTCTGTCTCAAAAATGTGTTTTACAGGAATCTATTTGAGTTCTTTTTAAATGCCAGGATTTGGAGAAGTTGAAGAGTGGCGGAACTTGGGAGGACTGATTTTACATTGATAAGTGCCTAATTCAGTATTAAGTCAGTGTTTAGCTTTCAGATATACATTAGAGTACCATAGCAACTGAACGTCATGCTGTTCATTAAGTGTGGGGCAAAAATGATACTGGATAGGGATTATTGCCAACTAACATAAATTTGTGAGTGCAAAGCCCTTGAAGTATCCATAAAACTTTTTTAATGCATGCACATTGCTTTAAAAATAGATATCATCTGGCTGCTTTTGCAAAAAAAATTTTTTTTAAAGATTCTAAATGTGTTTCTAATATAATTGAAGTTTATATTGACTGTGCTTTTTATGATGACATTGCCACTGAAGAATAAGCCAGAAAGAAATTTATTACTCAAAGGGTCTTGATATTCTCTCCTAATAAATCATTTACAAGTCCTCCTTTATGACTGACAAAAATATTTTCCATCTAAGAGTATATGTGGAAAGGTATATTTGTGATTCAGTTATAAAATAATATTTGTGGAAAGCAATTCCTATAACAATCTCTCCATTATGAAAGACACTAACTAAATTATTTCCATAAGAAAAGTATCATTTTTGCAACAAATTGCATTTCTTTATACTTCTTTTTCCAGACTAGAATTTCAAGCTATGGATATAGTAGTTTCCTAGATTTATTTACTTTAGCTAGTTACTTTGCACATAATTCAAAATATTGAAAGATTTAACCATATTCGAGACATTAAATTTTTTAACGCTTAGGAAAGATGACTTTTGTTTCTATCTATATTTTGCCTGATGTGTTGAAAAGCTTTGTCAGCAACCATGATATATAGGATGCTGATATAGCCTACCTTCACAGACCAACTCAACACTTGCCTGTTTGTCTAAAAAATAAATCCACTTATGTTTTAAGTCTTCAGTATTAATAAAGCCAAAATAGAACTTCACATGTGGCACAATGAGTTAGTCCTTTGCCTGTACCACCAGCATCCCATATGGCTTCTAGTTCTAATCCTGCTCCACTTCTAATCCAGTTCCTGTTTATGTCTGGGGAAAACTGTGGAGGATGGTTCACATTGCTGGGCCCCTATGCTAAATGTGGTGAGCCTGGAAGAAAGCCCCGGCTCATGGCTTCAAATCTGTTCAGTCCTAACTCTTGTGTCTATTTCAGCACTGAAAAAGCAGATTTAAGATCTCTCTGTTTCTCCTTCTCTCCATAAGTCAACCTTCCGAGAAAAAAAAATATTTTTGGATTTACTTATTTTTTATTGGAAAGGCTGAGTTACGGAGAGGTGAGACAGAAAGATCTTCCACCTGCTGGTTCACTCTCCAAGTAGCCACAATGATTGAATCCGAATTGATCCGATGCCAGGATCCAGGAACTTCTTCTGTGTCTCCCATGCAGGTAGAGAATCCCAAGGCTTTGGGCCATTCTGGATTGCTTTCCCAGACCCACAAATAGGGAGGTGGGTGGGAGTGAAGCAGCCAAGACATAAACTGGTATCCATCTGATATCCCAGCGTAAAAGGCAAAGATTGAGCCACTGAGCCTTCATGCCAGAACCAAAAATAAGCAAGTCTTTAATAAACCCAGGGAAGATTTCGGTTTTTTTGTAGTTTCTCATTTTTTCAGGATATTCTTATGGCTTTCATTGGTAACAAGATTGGCTCTATTTAGTAATAATATTTTCTATCACTACTTGTATTCTAATCAATATGAACTAACACCTTTAATCTGCTTTTTGCAAAACTATTTTATTTCAGGGCTGAATTCAGTTACTAGCTGTGCTCTAGCAATTAACCATCAACTGATTGATTTGACAGAACAGAAACTCATGTTTTAGAGGTTTAGAAGCTAGAAGTACAAATTTCAAATGTAATGTCCTTCTCAGTTTCTCCATTTTCTCAATCATTGGCATTCTTTAGCTTGTTTAGCAGTAGTTAAAATGTTAGCCTTCAACTTTATATGGCATTCTCATTTATCCTGTCTTATATATATGTCTATTTATTTCCTGTTTGTTTTAAAAAGATTTCTTTATTTTTATTGCAAAGTCAGATATACAGAGAGGAGGAGAGACAGAGAGGAAGATCTTCCATCTCTTGATTCACTCCCCAAGTGGCCGCAACAAATAGTAATCATCCAAAATTGCAATCATATTCAAAGTTGCGAAGAGAAATATAAAATTAAATTATCAATTTTATCCATAGGTGTTTGCTTAAGACATTTAAAATTATGTTTATTTAAGAGAGAAAGAATACATTTTCCCATAAGATGACATATATTTCCAAATTCCTGGACTTGGGAACTTAATTCAAGTCTTTCAGGTTGGTGTCAATTTTAGTATTTGTGCTGCTGAAGCGAGCACCAGGTTAGTGTAGAATCTAATCTTTGGAGCCATCAACTCTGTCTCCAAAGATCTGCAGCAAGAGGAAGAGAAAGTCCAAATTCGGAGTTGGAAATGAACATGGATGCTCCAATGTGAGGTGAAGGTACCTTAACTATTGACATAACTGCTCATTCCTGATATGCTATCTTAAGCTCCAAAGAAAACTGAAAAGAAGCATGTGTTATTAAAGCAATGTTCCTTCAGTTCATAACTGCTTCTCTTGTGTAAAGCCTAGGTTAGAAGCACATTCCATTTGTTAGCTGTACATTAAAACTCAAGGAACCTGGAAAACTACATTTAATCTTCCCTGGTCTCCTTGTACACCAGTTTTAAAGAGCTTAATGTCTCAATAAATTTGCATCTAAAAGAAAATAAACATGCAAATCATAAACCCATTTTTATTTCCTTTTCAATGTTTAAATCTTTCAAACTCTCCATTTTAATTTAATTTGCTGCTATGTCTCTACATATATTTTAGGGTATGATTTTTCTTTTAATATAGTTTCTATGCTTTATTTATTTCCTTGAAAATCAGAGAGGAGAGACTGAGAGGGCTTCTATCTTCTGGTTCACTCCCCAGATGGCCAGCTCCCCATTTTGACACCCACTTGTGCACGATACTCCACTTCTGAGCCAGCTTCTTACTTACTGCCTGGAGAAGCAGCAGAGGATGATTCAAATCCTCAGGCTTCTTGAATCCACATGAAAGACCCAAAAAACATACCTGGTTTCTGGCTTTCTAGATCAGCTCAGGTCTGGCTCTAGTAGACATTTGGGGAGTAACCAGTAGCTGGAAGAACTCCTCTTTCTCTGTCTTTCCTTCTTTATACACAAAATCATTTAAAAACAACAACAACAACAACAACAACAATGAATGGCATTTCATTACTCTGAATGTAAAACAAGGCTCAAGGATATGAGACAAATTCCTAAATACAGTTCACAGTAGGAAACTTCTGCCTTTCTCTTACGTTTTTCCTTCCTCCCTCCATTCCTACTCTCCTTCCCTGCCTCCCTTCCTTGCTATTCCTGTTGCTACATTTTATCTTCTTCTTTTTATAAAGATTTATTTTATTTTATTTATTTGTATTGGAAAGGCAGATATACAGAGAGGAGGAGAGACAGAGAGGGACTAACACTTTACTGACTCATTCCACAAGTGGCCCAATGGTCAGAGCTGACATGATGCAAAGCCAGGAGCCAGGAGCTTCTTCCGATTCGGGATCCTGATGTGTGCAAGGTGAGGACTTTAGCCACTAGGCTACCATGCAGGGCTCCGCATTTTATCTTCTTAATTTAAACCTTGAGGTTTTCTTACAATGGGTTAGCCATGCATACCATGTTTTTACTCTCCCTTTCATATCTTTAATCCAACTCTACATGTGATATACATACATATTTAATGAATAATAAATTAAATAATGAAGTTTTTATTTTCATACATTCACAAAAATAGGGCACTAACATTACTTATGTCTAAATTCTGAGGCCAGATTCATTTATCATTATTTATCTTGGAGTTTATTTATAAATATAAAATCTATTAGGTATAAAGATATTTTCTCTATATGAATTTTTATTTTGAAGAAGGACAGAAGATATTGGAATAATATATCATAACTTTATTATACACTGAATGACAACAAAAATTTAGACCCAAATTATTATCTGAAATTCCTCAATACATGGTACCTTATATCATAGAGAACATTGGATAGTTGTGTTTTTGTAATTGAGTCATTTTTGTCTGCATAATGGTCTCCAATGGGGATCATTTTGTTGCAAATAGTAGAATTTAGTTATTTTTAAAGCTGAACAGAGTTCCATGGAGTGGATGGACATCTTTGTTGTTTCGATATCTTTGCTATTGTGGATTGTGCTGTTATAAATAAAGGTTTGCAAGTCAATGTCAAGAAACAGCCTAATGTATACATTCAAAATAGCTTAAGTAGAGCAGATTTTATTTTCCTATTTCATATCTAATAACAATATTTTTAGTTTGATTTATTTAAATATTGCATTGTAATACAGGGTTGAAAAGTCAGCAGTTTCTCTGGTATCAAGGTTTAATACCTTCTCATACATTCATACTAAAGAAACAAACCTAATTTGTAATCAGATCAGAAGCATTATTTCTCTGAGAACCAAAGCTTTCTCTGAATGCTCCCAGGACTCCATTTGTCCACCTTTTGCCTATGTTCAAAAGGATCCTCCAATGATGTCACCATCTTGTTACTGTATTTCTCAAACTCTGGAGCTATGAGCCAGTAATTATTGATCATTGTATGTCACTCATTTTCAGCTATTCTATTGTAAGAGCAGAAACTATACTCAGACATTGGGTTAAGTATTAAGAAGGGAAGCGTCAGATAGATTTATTGAATATTAATGCTTCTGTTGTTCATTATTCAGCTATAAAATATTTCTGTACTAACTTGGAGCGGTCCTCTGTTATCCTCTAGACAAATGGCACTCAATCTCAGCTCTATTTGAGAGTGATATTTTCTTTTTTTGTTTTTTTTTAAGATTTATTTATTTTAATTGGAAAGTTGGATATACAGTAAGGAGGAGAAACAGAGAGGAAGATCCGTCCAATAGTTCACTCCCCAAGTGACCTCAGTGGCTGGAGCTGAGCCAATCCAAAGCCAGGAGCCAGCAGCTCTTCCAGGTCTCCCACATGGGTGCAGGGTCCCAAGGCTTTGGGTCCTCCTCGACTGCTTTCCCAAGCCATAAGCAGGGAGCTGGATAGGAGGTAGAGCTGCTGGGATTAGAACCGACACCCATATGGGATCCTGATGCGTTCAAGGCGAGGACTTTATCCACTACGCTATCGCGTCGGGTTTCTTATTTTTAAATAAAATGATTTCAGGTAGGATATTTCTTCAGAGTGCCTTAGCCAATAAATCACATATAAGTGTAAGGAATTGGTTATACTAATTCCAGATGATTATGATGATAAAATTTACTATGAGAAGCTCTCTGAACCAGGAGGAAGAAATGTTCCAAATATGTATGGTTGAAAACAGATGTATCTATTACCGTAACTGTCTTGACAGAATGTAAATAGTCCCTTAACTCAAGCACTTGAACCATTTATTGTATTATTTTTTATTAAAATAATAAAATTCAATTATCTTCCTAGAACACAACTGAGAAAGTACACAATATTTAGATTAACCTATCACATGAATGTACATTGAATGAAACATGGTATCTAAATGATATTAAGTATAAAAAATGTGTGTCCCTGTCATTATATCAAAATCACTCAAAGAAATATGAGTTTTTAACAGGATCCCATTTTACATACTATACAGTCATACCATTTACATTTATAATTGGAATATAAATGTTCATGAAAACTGAAATATTCATAATATTCATAAGACTAGGACAAATTTTTATGAAGAACACAGATGTAATAGATGTTCCTATATAAAAAAAAGAATTTTCTGCATTAAAAAATGACAAGTTTTATAACTTCATAATGGTGATATCTTACTAGCTATAAAGCAGCAATATATAAAATGTTGATGATAAAAAGATTCATCACACTTTATTGGATTCCAGAGAAATCTGGTACTCATTATTTTTAGCTGTATATTTTCCTTTGTACTTTTATTTTAATATAAAACCAATTGTACATATTTGAAATACATATCCAATTATCAACCTTTAGATTCCCCTCCTTCTAGTTAGCTGTGCATCTGAAACCATGCATCCCTACGAGTGTCACTGAAGGCTTATTGTCATCATGTATGTTCCAATAGAAAGTGTCTGAAGCTTGAAAAATAACCTTGGGATATTCATTTCTATAGTATCTTACGAGAGAGGACTTGATCATTGGTGGAAATCAGCATGACACTAATTATTTTTTCTTTATTATGTTCCAAATTACTTTCCAAAAACACAACAGATATTCTTTTTAAGATTGGCATTTGTAGATTTATTTTTAGTTAAAGTTTTCCAGCATTTTGTAATATGTTTTTATTTGTGTGGAATGATACGTGTATTTTTTCTCAGTCATTTTTCTGTACATATTGGAGCTATTTCACTGATTGAGAGTCTTTTTTCAGGATAAGAATGCATATGAGAATGAATAGTAATTGCAAAGTGACATAATGGAATTTAAAAAATATGTATATAGGCAAGTTCACATTTTGGAAATTAACATGTTAGGTCTAGATTTTCTTTTAGAGATTTATTTATTGATTTATTTAAGAGCAAAGTTACACATGGAGTACATGCAAAGAAAAAGGTATTTCGTGTCCATGGGTTTCTTTCTAAACACCCACACAGCGCAGACTCAGGGAGGTGCCCTGGAGAGCAGACACAGCAAAAGAGTAGCTAGCTAAATTGTGACATATGTAGCTTCGTTCATTCTTGTGTTTTCACTAAAATATTAGAAAATAGTTCAAGGGCCCGGCGCGGTGGCGCAAGTGGTTAAGGTCCTCACCTAGCACGCCCGGGATCCCATATGGGCGCCGGTTCTAATCCCGGCAGCCCTGCTTCCCTTCCAGCTCCCTGCCTGTGGCCTGGGAAAGCAGTCGAGGACGGCCCAGAGCTTTGGGACCCTGCACCCGCGTGGGAGACCCGGAAGAGGCTCCTGGCTTCGGATCGGCATAGTATCGGCCGTTGCGCTCACTTGGGGAGTGAATCATCGGACGGAAGATCTTCCTCTCTGTCTCTCCTCCTCTCTGTATATCTGCCTTTCCAATAAAAAAAATAATAAAAATAAATCTTAAAAAAAAAAAAAAAGAAAATAGTTCAAGAATTATGGAAACTCTCAATTAAAATAAAATTTTATGTTGCTTTCCAAAACTAAAACCTAGTTTCCTGATATGAATTTTTCTATGAACTTTCAAAGTCCTTCATTGGCCTAGACTTCAAATTTTTAAACTCAAATATGGCTGTTAATGTGTATTTCCCTGAAATGTCTGAAATACCCTTGTGTATGCATCTGTGGCTGTCTGTGTGTACTTTAGAATTTGGAGTAATTAATATAGACAAGATATTTTGAACTAAGAAAACAAATTTCTGAACTTTTGTTTTCCTAAACGAATATTGCCTTGGTCAAATTCTCAGTTGTGAAACTTCTAATACACAGTGTGCTATTATATATCAATATGCAAATGAGATGTTGATGATTCTTTGTCCTTCCTATTCAATTTGTAGAGTTATACACCGTAACACAGTTCACAGTCCTTTATGTCTTAGTATGTGTAACTTCCCTTTGCTTAACCAATCCAGTAACCTCCAATTTTACTTGAAATAAAATGAAAAGCATTTCAAGAAACCCCCCCCCCCATCTGTCCTTAGGCATGCCATCTGCTTTTGCTGAGTGACTCCTGCCATCCTGAACTAGTGGTGTTTGCTGGATATATCAAAACTTTTCACTTCTCTCTGAGCTAGCACGTGCTCTCTGCTGCCCCCTAGTTCTCCACATATTTGGTTATTTCTGGTGACTCAGGTTTTAACTGATGAACCATCTAAAGGAAGAAAACATTCCCTAAATATAATAAGCAAGAACAACTCCTCAAATATTTAATACACATAACCCTATATTATAGTTGCTCTCTTCACTGCACTCTGAATTTTTCCCAACACTTTTCATCAATATAAACTTGATTTTATTGCTTGAGTTAATTTTTTAAAATAGTAAATATTACAGAACAGGGGAGTATTTGGTGACCCGTTTTCTTCATTTCATAAATGTTGAACAATTAAAACATAATGTAAATTATAGCAAGTAACCATAAGATCTGTGAGTTATAATATAAACATAGTTCCCAAATACCAAAGCAAATAAGTACGCTGATACGGATCTAGCGAGGTAAATTTGATTCCTATGGATTATAGAACACTTTGAACATCTGATACTTGACTTTGGCCTCTGGGCAGCAGGAAAATTAATGAGGTTGTTAAGCCGTTGAATGACAAAATCAAATGTATAGGGGAGGAAAATATGCTGACTATAGTTGAATAAGGGATTGGAGAATATATTATCATTTTATTGAATTTTTTTATTCAGGCATCTACTTACCTAATGGCTATTGATTGGGGTTGGAATTAGACACAAGGACACAGTGTTGGCCCTTAACAGGCCTGAATCCGATGAATAACACAGAAAGCAAAGTGATACACAAGAAAATATTACAGCAGCTCAAAAAAAAACTCATAAATGAGTTGAATACAAGCTATTTTGATGGGAAAACGTTTGAAATCCATACACAGATTTTTACCATAATAAACATTTTACAAACACTCTTCAGCAATCTCTAATGCCTGTGATTCTGAATTATAGCAAAGTACTAAGACGAAACAAAAGGGAAGAAGTATTGCTAATATAAAAGGTCTATTTCTTGTAGGAGCAGTTTGAGCAATGGTATAAATCTGTAGTGGGAGAGAGTCAATTAAACACACATATTTCTCAAACACAATAGCTAAGAAATCCTTTCCACTCTTAAAATAATTGAGAATTTGAAAAACATATTTCTGTGAGTCATATACATCTATATCTGTGGTTAACATTTTTCTGTATTATTATGAATTAAAATTGGAAATCTAAAATAATTAATACATGTAAATATCATAACAAAATACAAAATTAACCTAACTTTATGAAAAGCAGCTATATTTCCTAAAACCAGAAATAAATAAGAAATTTTATTGTATTTTTGAAATTTTGCATTCACTTTAGGCTAAATAAAACTGATCAAGTTTGTTTCTGCAGCTCGTCCGTTACAATGTGTTATTTAGACTGGAGTGTGTGAAAAACAGATGGTACCATGCAATCAGAAATGAGGCTGACATCTTATTAACCTTCTAAAGTAATTATGCATGTTTGTTGATGATATTGCTCCTTGAAGGTAGCAAGAGAAAGAGAGGAGGTGTGCTCTGCCGGCTTTAGAACAACTTCTCTTGGAGAGTTTCAGCAACCTGCAGCAGTGTGGTTCACTGACAGTAGTCCCAGACAACTGTAGTAGCGATCCCAAGCAGCCTATTTGACAGCTCCAGCCCATCTAAGGATACTAGATGTGCTGACATCAGCACCACCTGCAACTGGGCTGTAAATAACAGCTCAGCTCACCATCCAAACTGCTTTGCTGTGCATCATACAAGATTTCGTTCTGTGTGCCATCCAGGCTTGCCTTCCACATATCACCAAGAACCTCATCTACCTTTGTATAAAAGGAGAGTTTCAAGTACCACAATAACATGAACTGCGAACCCAGTGCTAAGTGAAAATATTCATCACGGCTTCCAGAATTGTCACACTTCCACCACCCGAAAGGATGTTTGGTAAAATTACAATGGAGACATACCCACTTCCACAATGCTCTTGTTTACTTAAACGTCAGAATGAGAGAAGCTGGCAATGAGTAGCTGCTGGGATAATAGGTGATGGCTTAAAGTTCAGCTGCACAATCATGGCTCCCACAAGCCTGTTCTGGATATTCAATATTCACATTTCTGCTCATGTCACATAATCAGCTTAAGAGAGTAAAAGAGAACTAAAGACAGAGGAATCTACTGGAAAGAGGACTATTCTGCCATCTCAAACATTTTTCATCTCATTTTAACATCTCCAAACATGGACTATGTTAATTATCATTTATTTAAAATCTTCACAGAATTTTCTTGCTGTTGGTTCAGTGATGAAATATGGCTGTAACAAATTTAGTCAAATATCATAAGCCAAGCTCACTAAAAGTCTCCAATTCAACCATATAACATAAATATCTGTCTCCCTTATCTGTGAAAATGGTAACTTGATCTATCTAATAAATTTGCATTTCAAACCTAATAAAATAAACAAAAGGCATAAAAGCACGCCTTCCTATAGTAAATGTTTTAAATGTTGTGCTATTATATTCCACATTGGATCACATATGCTCATTCTTTTCTGAAATGGCAAAATTGGCCAAAATCATTGTAATATGCCAAGATTCATATTTTAAATTTCCACAGGAACATCTAATCAATGCTAATTGCCTGCCTATAATACAGTGATAGCATTAGTTTTACCTACTTTAGCTTATACTCTACCTTTGGCCTCAAATTTTATCATAAATACTGTCCTACAGTTTGAGAGTTGGCAAGTGTTCAAACTAAAGTGTTCCTCTCAAATAATTGTAGAGGGAATAAATTATAGCTTGGCAAAATATTGTAAATCTCCTTCCAAGACTATCATTGGCTGGAGAAATTGTTTTGGGAAATAATTCACTCAAGCCTCTGAGGTGGCTTGTTTAATCTGCTTTACAAAAGAACGGAAGACAAAGCCAAACCAAATAAAACCTTGCAGCATTCTTTAAATGTATCAAATTAGCATTAACCACCTTGTGAAATAAGAATAACAGCTGAGACATACACATTGATCTCATTATTTCAAAAAATACGATTATAATTGAATAAGGATGAAAGAAGATTTTAATAAAACATTGGTAATTTTTGCAGGTTCAAAATAAAGGTTACCGTTTCCCTTGTGCATTGGATAGACATGAAGTTTGGCAACCAACTTGATTTTAGTCCAGGTCCTATTACAGTCATCCTTATCAACTTTTCAAACAGAAAAGTAGAAAGGAAAGCCAAATCCCAATCTGCTGAGGCAGTATTAAATGCATTGTGCATCTGATACTGTTCATTTGTTGCAAAAACAAACAAAATTCTGGCAGTTCACTGACTTGCAGTAAAAAGCAATCCTTCCAGTGTTGAAATTACTTTCTATTAAAATCACAGTATTATTTCCTTTAGCATATTGTCTTTTGTTAAGGTGAATAACAAAACTAAAGACAGTAAAAATGTAAGTGCCAGGAAAAAAAGGATAGACAATACATCTTCCAACCACATTAGTCATCATTAGATACAACTTGTCTCTGTGTGAGATAAATTTGACTAATTTACAAAACTCAGGGAAGGGAAAGCCAGAACTTACAGAGCATTTTAAACCAGGTTTCTATACGTGCAAAGAGAATGAGAAGTAATAGATTGAGTATGTGTGAAAGTATTTATTTTCATACACACATGTGCATGCATTACCATACACACATACAAATTAGAACTTCAAAAATGTTAAAATTTAATTAATAACTTGATTTTGGCTAAAATAAATTTGAGAACCATGAACAGGTTTTTATAATACACAGTTTCCCCAAGGTTTTTGGAACGTGTGTGTGTTTGTGTGTGTGTATGCGTGTATCTGCTGATAATGGTATTCACCTACAAGTTTTCAACATACCAAACTATGATGATTTCCAATATTCTATGGTGCAAACATAATCTAAAGTCAGCATAAATTGTAATTGATTTTGAATCAATAAATTGCTTGCCAGCAATGCAAGTTAAGGTACTCTGTCATAATGATGGGTAGTGCCAATGAATCCAAAATCCCAGTCAACCACATCATCATTAAATAAACAATCGATACTCTACCATAAACTATATTGTTAGACTCAAATGAGCATTCTATCAGTTCTATTGAATTAATTATTTCTTTACAATATTTTCAACTTCCAAAATATTTCTAGCAACACAATCCCATTATAATTTGAGAACATATGTGTTTGCACATATTTGCATATCTGTAGACCACATAGAATCATATGATAATGTAGATACAGCGCATGTATGTTGCATACATTTTTGTAAGTTATTAAATGCTTTGAATTCTGTTCATTTCATTGTGGAGTTATATTCTCTGGAGATAAGGTTTAATTTCATATATACTAGAAATTATTGACTATGATGCTAAATAGAACAAAATTATTTCAAGTGATAGGAGATTGTTAAATAAAACAGTTTTAAAAAATGGAGCTTGGTTTTGTGCTGCACACACAAAGATTTTTCTTAGATTTCCATTAATGTGAGAATTCTCCATGTGACACGAAGTATTTATTGGAAGAAGGCTGCAAGCAGAAATGAGATAGTGCATAAACCCTCTAGGTGAAACATCTTCAATGTAATGATTGAATAAACCACTTAACAGTATAAGTTAGTTCTTTTTTATTTTAATTTGTTCAGTGTTTTTATTTACATTCTAAATAGCATAATTATTCTCCCAACATACTTTATGCTTTTGTTTGCATACTTCAAATACATGGTATTTACCTTATGTAAGTAAAAAACAATTAGAAAAGTATATTGCATCCTGAGAGTTTATCTTGAAGTCTTGTATGATAATGCCTTCACCTTATCTTACTATTTAAGAATGTTTTAGGAACAATCATATAAAATAACAATAAAAATTCAAAGATAGACACATTTTAAAAGATTGTTTTAGATATTCAGAGTCTTCTGGTTCCACTTGAATTTTAGCATCATTTTCTCAAGATCACAGAGGGATTTTATAAACATTTTGATTGGCATTTCATTGCATCTGAAGATTTTGGAAGTGAGGACATTTTGATGATACTAAATCAATTCATGAACATAGCAGACTTTTCTTTGCTTAAGTTGTTTTGTTCCTTGTTTAAGTTTCTTTCTTTTATTTTATAGTTTTTATCATAGAGAACTTTCACATACTTGGTTAAATTTATTCCAAGGTATTTGGAACTTTTTGCAGCTATTAAGAAAGGGAATGATCTCACAGCTATTAAATTATGTACACAAAGATAATGCTTTATTTTCTTTTATATATATATATTTAGGATTTATTTATTTTTATTGGAAGTCAGATATACAGAGAGGAGGAGAGACAGAGAAGAAGATCTTTCATCCGATAATTCACTCCCAAGTGACCGCAATGGCTGACGCTATGCTGATCTAAAGCCAGGATCCAGGAACTTCTTCCAGGTCTCCCATGCAGGTGCAGAGTCCCAAGGCTTCGGGCCGTCCTCGACTGCTTTCCCAGGCCACAAAGAGGGAGCTGGATGGGAAGTGGAGGACTTTAGCCGCTAGGCCACACCGCCCGGCCCTACTTTTTTTTTCTTTTATAACCTATAACTTTGCCAATATTCTATTATTATCAGTTCCCTTTGATTCACCTGTATGGAAAATCAAATCTTCTGAGAAAGGTGATAAATTTTTTGTTGTGCACTTTTATCTCTTGGATTTCTTAGCTTGCTTAGCAGCAGTTCTGGCTAGCATTTCCAGGACTTTATTGGCAAGAAGAGGTGTTTGTGGGCAATCTTGAATTTAGAGCACTTGCTTTCATGCTTTCATTGAAACGTCCTTCTTGGTCTTGCCATTTTTCCACCAATATTATAGTTGTCTGACTTGAGTTTTTTGGTACGTTTATTAGATATTTTTAGTCTTCACTTTGTTTCATTATGGTGATTATTGTCCCTTAATTCTGCCTGCAGCACATGTTTAAGTATCACTTAGAAGGCAGGACAGGTGGTAGACATTTTTTCAATTTCCAATTTTGAAGGCTCTTAGTTCACAAAATCTGTGAGGCTCTATATATTCCTTTTCTCTGCATATAGCTACTAATACCCTGATTATTATTTCTTTTCTCAGAGGAGAGCAATGTACATGATACTATAGCAGAATATGAAATACCTGAGTTCCATCAACTGTTACTTACTGTCACTTCCTGTCAGATCCAGATTTGTAAAAGGAAATACTATCTTATATTTATTTTTTCATATCTATTAAATGTTGAAAAGAAAAGTAAAAGTGGAAGAGAGTAATAAACTACAGGAAGTCCAAAAATGGTTCTGATTCAAAGCACTGAAAAATAAACAACAAAAAAATTAAGGAAGGAATAAAAATAAAATGCTAGGACAGGAGAGAGCAGACAAACCATAAGAGAATATATTCCACAACAGCTTGTATTGTTGCAGAATGTTATCTACGTGTAATGCAGAGAGGGAGAGAGAGGAAGAGAGAGAGAGAGAGAGTCACCAAGTGTGGGAACACAATGTCTCGTGGGTTGGCTGCATTAAAGTTCTTGTCTCAACTGAAAGAAATCATTTGAGGGTGAGGTATAGGTAATGTTTAACTAAAAAATAAAATAAATGAGCCATCGTTACCCAGCCAAAATATACAACTGAGACTGATGGCATGTTTGAGAGTGAGACTTGCCCAGTGGGTTTCAGGATCCTCTTCTATTTGATCTAGAGTTACAGAGAGCAGTGTCTGTGGTCAAGGTTAAAAGATGTTTCAATGGGGGTAGGAGTGTTTTGAGATTCCATCTGAATGCTGTTAATTTTCTTGCCTCTTTTAAAATGTCTTGAAGATATTGTGGCATCTGATGAAAGTAGGAATGTCAGCCATGGGAATTTCACTGAGATGATATCAAAATACACGATAATACATGAACAGTAATGTTGGTTACTCTTACGTTGGTTAGTATCTATTTATGGAGCAACTTTACACAAACAGCCATTTTCTCTAACATAAAGAGGCAGGATTGGAATGGAATAGAAGTCATAAAGAGAGATTGTTGATCTTAGCTGTTCCTTAACACTTCTGTCAACTTCAGTTCTCACATGTTATTCTAAGAATCCAACCATTTGAATCACATGGGCTGTTTCTTTTCCTGGATTAGCAGGAAGATGGAAATGGAACTGGATTCTGTTACCAAACTCAGGAGCTCCAAGGTAGGACACAGACATTGTGACTGGTGTCATAACTGATAGGCAAATCACCAGGCCACTTAATTTAATTTTGCCACCTGATGAAATTAATATTCATTTAGATTGAAATCTGTTGTTACATGTTATATTGTATTCTACTTAGAACAAATCTGAATCTTTGGCAAATATCATTTGTTTTATTTCTTCCTTATACATTATACTTATGGGAAGAAAATGTTTCACTAGAGAGTTAATAAGGCAAATTAATGGGACAGAATGACAACGTGAGGAAGAATCATCCAAAAATGTTGGGGAATCCACTTAGTTAATTTTGGTACTGCTTTATTTATTTATTTTTATTGGAAGATTTATTTATTTTTATTGGAAAGGCAGATGTTCTGAGAGGAGGAGAGACAGAGAGGAAGATCTGCCATCTGATGATTCACTCCCCAAGTGGCCACAACGCCCTGTGCTGCACAGATACAAAGCCAGGAGCAGGGAACCTCTTTCCAGGTCTCCCACGTGGATGCGGGGGTCGCAATTGTCTGGGCCATCCTCGACTGCTTTCCTAAGCCACAGCAGGGAGGTGGATGGGAAGTGGAGCTGCCAAGATTAGAACCGGCATCCATATGGGATCCTGGCGCATTCAAGGTGAGGACTTTAACTGCTACGCTATCGTGCTCGGCCGAATTTTGATGGTGCTTTAAAAAGAAATGCCACATTACAGAAAATCATCTGCTTTCCTGGCATTTTTATTTGCCAGACCATTTTAACCAAATAGCAAGATCTGCTTTCTCTCCCAAAGCATCCAGTTGTATTGTATATCTCAGCTTCCTTAACGTGTGCCTGATTGTCATCAAAAGAATGACGACAATGATGACCTGAATCAATTACAAAGCCACAGTCTTAACTTACTTCTTCTGGTGACCTGGTGAGTAGATGCTGAGGCTTTGATAGCAAGAGAGCCAATGAGCACCCTGCCTGGAATTATTGAAATTAAGTGATGGGCTGGGCATGATAGCGTAGGGGCTAATGTCCTTGCCTCGCACAGGTCTGGTTCCCATATAAACACCCATTTTTGTCCTGGCAGCACCGCTTCTCATCCAGCTCCATGGTTGTGGCCTGAGAAAGCAGTAGAGGATGACCTAAAAGTCTTGGGATCCTGGAACTGTGTGGGAGACCCGGAAAAAGCTTTAGTTTCCTGATTTCAGATCAGCTCAGCTCCAGCTGTTGCTGCTGCTTGGGGAGTGAATCAGCAGATGCATGATTTTCCTTTCTGTCTCTTCTCTCTGTATTTTTGACTTTCTAATTAAGATAAATAAATCTTTAAAAAAAGAAAATTAAATTATGGACAGTTATGTACAAACCAAACTCAACTATTCCTTTTGCACCATAAACAAGAAATAGGTTTTCATTGTACAGGAATCATTATACACAACAAATTTGTTATAAAAAAATTAAGATAAGGCTTGCATGATAAGTCTAGTTTCTGCCTTAAGTATAAATTACTTCTTGAAAACAGTTGTCCAATAAATACGGAATGCCAAAAATAATCTGACATTTAATTCACATTTAAATGTGTCTCTGTAATGTGACCTGATCACTACAGTATTTCATAAGTTAAATTTATATTGAAATATATGAAATGAGCATTCTCTGTAGATGTTCATGTTTCAGTAGAAATGATCTCAGGTTCTCTAAACTTTATTTATTGATTAATGAAATAATGAGAGAGGGAAAGAGACTGAGATGGAGAGAAATATCACAAATCCCCATGTACTGATTCACTGCTTAAATATCTACGAATTTCCAAACTTGATTTGGTTTAATGTTTATTAAAACATTACAATCTCTCACATTTTTTATAGCATTCATACATAATTGTGATTGGATATAATTCCATTTTGTATCCTTTCACAAGAAGTGGTTGTAAAGTTGTAGCATCCATGATTATCTCAATATTAAAATAGTATCAAACCAGGCCCAGCGTGATAGCATGGTGGTTAAAGTCCTGATCTTGCACACTGGGATCCCATATGGGCACCGGTTCTAATCCCGGCAACCCCACTTTCCATCCATCTCCCTGCTTGTGGCCTGGGATGGCAGTCGAGGACAGCCGAAAGCCTTGGGACCCTCACCTGCATGTGAGAACCGGAAGTGCTCCTGGATTTGGATTGGCTCAGCTCCAGCTGTTGCAGTCGCTTGGGAAATGGAGGATCTTCCTGTCTCTCCTCTCTGTATATCTGACTTTCCAATAAATATATAAATAAATGTTAAAAATAGCACAGTTCTTTAAAAAATAATAATAATATCAAACCTAACTAGGAGTCTCATGAAATAGCTACAAATGTATGCCTTGAATGGAATCCTAGAATTTTCTCTATAAATTTGTGACAAATTTGGGATGACACCTTGAATGAGATGAATCATCTTAAAATAACAATGCTAAGATTGTTAATTCAGAAGAGCGATACCTATAACCAGTTTTAGAAATGCATCACATTTAGTTTAGCATATTGCTGCTATTTTTAAGGAATTATTTCAATTATCATGTTGGAACTTTGACTATATTTTCTCTCCCATTAGGACAGAAATCCTTCCTTTTTATATCAGGACATCCTGCTGTGATTAGGTCATTATTTGCCATGACAAAAGTTTAAACATTATTAGCATGTGAAGCTTGGACATTCTGCCTTGACTGTTAAGATAGGCTTGTTGTGCTAATGTGTGGCATCCTGTAGTGATGACTGCCTGGAATCTCTGACATCCTCCTTTGTAAGGTTTCACCTGTGGACTTCAGGTGATTAATATTTTACGCAGTTGTTCTTGTGGGCAGCATGATACTGTGAGCTCTATTCAACTCCCCAGTAGCTTTTCTGCCACTAAGAGATAACTAAGGGCTGCAGCTGGACTTCTCATGGCTCTGGGAGGTCTCCCGTGAAAAAGGAACAGACAGCATTCTGTCAGATCATACATTTATAAAGATTTAGTTAAAGGCTGCTTTTTTTTTCCATCTTAAACTCATTCTGGTCCCATATCACTGAACAAAATTCTTGTCTAATTACCAATGATTTGTATAAATTTGCTGCATAAAATGTATTTAATTGTCAGGCAGACCATCAGTACAAAGGGAAATCTATGCCTGTAAACTGTCCAAAGAATTTGAATTTTCACAATCTCATGTGGATATATATATATTTTCCTTATTTGTTGTGGAGACATGTAATTTGATTTTCAAATGGTTCAGACTGTTCATAACATTATTATTACCCTTAAACATATTAAACAACGAAACTAATCGAAGATTCATCACAATATTTACCTTTTCCTTTCCATCATTTACTATCACAAGTTGTTTTTAAAATAAACATACATTGTGCAATTAGTAAACAGGATAAAATCAGATTTTAATGTGGTTGAAAGGAAGGTGACAAAGGGTTAAAACAAAACAAAACAAATGCAACACATTTTTGGTTAATTTGGAATTAATTTACCCCGAAGGAGTCTTTCATTATTACCATGAGATGACCTATTTGAGCTAATGGATAATGGCTAATCCATTTAGGCACTCGTTTCAGAAGCCCTGAAGCTCTTTGTAGTTATCTCAATAAATTACAACTGTTCAACTGAAGAATAAATAATCAAAAAGAAAATAAGTGACCAGGAAGCATGAAAAAATTATTAGACAACTCTAGATAATTTTTTTGACACCTAACTCTTTATCATTCAAGTGTATTTACATTTGTATGGGCCTTTATTGATTGCATATAATGCATACTTTTATTAGTCAAAAGAAATTCAAAATGACCAAGAGTACCATATAATTTTTGTTTGCTTCTTTTTAACCTTTTAAATTACATTATGAAGTAAATTCTGATATCAAAATAAGATAACTTTTTATCTACTTAAGCAGTGACACCAAGAAGGCAATTAAGTATGAGTAAGAGAAAGCTGCCCAGCAGCTAAATCTCTCTCTAAATATTTGCCACAGCCAAGATTGTGGCTGGTCTGAGCCGGAAACTATAAGCTCCATTTGGATACCCTACATGGCCGTCAGGAACTCAGCTACGATCGCTGCCTCACAAGGTCTGTGTTAGTAGAAACTTACAGTCATGGGCAAAGGGAACAAACTCGAGCACTCCGATGAAGGATGTGGACCTACTGACAACCATCGTAACTGCCAAATACCTATCAAAGAGTAAACGTCTGAATATTTGCCTGTATTTGTCGATGGAAAACGTAGAAATGGCTCTCCGTTTTAAAGTGTATTTATGCATCAGTGCATTTCTGCATGGTTTCACTTTTCTTGGGGCAAGGCTTGGACGTGAAATAGTGCCCCTATAGCATCCAGACACTTGCATGGCAAGGATTTAACCACTGAGATAACACAAAACCCAAATATGTCCTAAATCTAATCACAAATGTCTTCATAAGAGATACACAAGGAGGAGACATTCAGAAAAGGTGACTGTGGAAAAGTTGATGGTGGAGATACAATCACAAAAAATGTAATGCAAGAAGTCACTAAAAGTCGGAAAATGTAAAGATAATTCTTCCCCGAAAGCTCTTGGAGAAATTGTAGTGATGTTGACAACTTGATTTAAATCTTACACATCCAGAAATGAGTGAAAATAAATTTCTGTTGCTTGAGCTCACCAGTGTAATATAATTTCTACGGCAGCTGTAGGAGAATAATACACATATTTTTTGCACTTTTGCCATAATATCAAAAATTATAAATCTGAGTACAATTTATCATTCTCTCTTTGATACTCCTTTGTTACATAGTTTGTTAAGGGCAAAGGCTTAAAGCTTGAGTGACATACTGGCTTCTCCATTATGTCATTACTTAAATGATATCTTCCATCTATTTTCACTTATTGTTATGTAAAAGGATTTGCAATGGAGAAAAGGATCCTAAATTCAGAGAAACATATCTCCAAGCATTATGTAAGGTTCAATCACATGGGAACATTTAACTAACAAATTTGTCAATCATGATGTTCTGAATCTACTCATGGTTTTCCACCTCTGAAATTCCTGATATTCATCTTCTGTGGGGAGCCATGCAGTTGGGTCGGGTGGCATGGGTGTGTGATGAGCACTGCTCCTCAGTTAGCAAGGCTACAAGGAGTTTCTGGCGGTGTGGCAAGGCCTGGCAAAATGTCTCTGGTCACCTCATTGCTGCCTCACCCCATTGTATGGAGACTCAATTACCTCTCTGCTGTTTCACAGAATTCTCCTGAGTGTGCTGTTTTTCTGCTAATGTGAAGTGATTCCAGTAACCAGTGTTACACCTCAAACTGATCAATCCTGTTATGACAAAAACATTTTTAGTGACATAAAACAATGATACACAGCTAAAAGCATACAATACCACAATCATTTTGAAACAAGCAGGCTTAATTAGAAGCATTTACTGTTGTATTTTAATGACTGATTCTAACTGTGCTATTTTTTTTTTTCCTAGCAAGAAAATGCTTTGTTCTGCAGCCTGAGCAAATGTAAAAGCTCTGGTGTTAAATATCAGCTTCTAATTTAACTAAGCATTGACTGAAGGGTTTGCAGAATATGGGCATCCCCAAGCCTGGAGCCGCTCATAGACCAGGAGCACGCTGTGGCGGCTGTCCACCCTGGTCCCTGTCCAGGGCAGGGCCAGCTGCCCACAGCACTGCTCCTCAAGCACCAATCACCAAGCACCATGTTCTCCTCTTCCAGGAAGGAGGAGATGCAGTACCACGTGGCGCAGCTCTAACAAAGGCCTTACCGCTCTCGTATCAGTCACTTTTACATCTGTTTGTAAACATGTTGAAGGAGTGGACCTCATCTTCCATTTTTAGATTTTGATGCTACAGCCATTCAGGATTATGGAAGTAGCACACGTGACTTTGACTTTTTAAATGGAATACTATAAAATCAGCAGGAACTGCATCAGTTCACGGGAAGCGACATGCAGAGCGCGTGTCCTTCTGCGTTTGCTCTCTGCTTCTTGTTCACTGGCACAGCTCGCTGTTGCTAGGTCCTTTGTGAATTTCCTGATCCTGTAACAGAGGATGTACAGTCTGCTTTTGAACTATTTTTATCACAGTATTATTTATTGCTTTCTTTCAATTAAGTACTGAAGCGTTTTCCACTGCCAATAGAGAGAAAAAAAAAAAAAGAGCCCACAATTTCTCCAAACATCCTGTTTGTGTCCACCTTTGTCCTGAAGCATGCCCTAATATCAGTAATGCTTTCCTTAAGAAATGGCTTGATAATATCTTGGAACAGATGGCAATCATGGAGGTACAAAGAGTTTGTTTACCATGTGCCTCGAACTGTTACAACACATATAACGCATTTTGGTTTCTCACCACAAAAAGCAGAAAGTGTATGGGGCATCTTCTAAAGGAAAACAAATGTAAAGCCCCCCAAAATGGCTTAAAATCTGAACCTTATATTAGCACTCATATTTAGGGAAAGAAAACAGTTTATAAAGATAAAAGGAAGTTTCTTGTAAAGGCCCTGTGTTTGTAGATTGGCTGAGTTGCCTTGATCCCTTGCACTGCCCTTTAACAAAAGAACAACAACAACAACAACAAAAAAAAACCAATTACATCAACATTAAGAATAAAAAACAATTGAATCAGCACTAGGTGAAGGTGAGACAGTAATTAATGCATGATTTGATTATAAGATTTAGCAAAGAATCTATGCTATATGATTTTATAAATTCCTTTCATTTATAATCTTTTCTTCTAACTCTGTACTCCTAATATTTTAAGCAATATTAGTTTGTATTTAGTGAAAATTGATTTTGAATATAAGTAAATCACTTGTTACTATGTAACCACATGTGCTGCCAGCAGTGGAGTTCTTGGCTTCAGCCATGTCACTGCAGGTTTGAATGAGTGATAGCTCGCTGAAAATATTTTCTCTGAAGTAAAATAATAATAATGTTTTTTAAGGTTGATTTTGTAATAATTCTTTTGTAATGAAGTAAAAATAAAACAATTGGATATTGTGCAAAACTTATGATGATTTGTGTATAAATAAAGAAGGCAAATTTTCTGAGTTGTCCATTATGAGCATCGTGCCGATGTGGTCCACTCTCATCTCTTCTTCATATAGTCTCACAGGTACACGCATCTTTTGCAAGCTCTCGAGTCAGCTGGAGCAGGACTCTGGCAACCTTCATGATATTTATTTCCTGCTTGATTACACGGAGGTTGAGTGGAGCAAAAATACAGAAGAAGTTAAATCATAAAATAAGTTATTATTCATAAATGAATAAAATACAGTGACCTGTTGTGAAGCTCCCTTAAATATTTTTGCGAATAAAAACGAGAAGAGGAAATATGATTAAAGTCGAGTACCGAGTGCCAATTTATGCAGAATATTTATCAAAGTGACAACTTTGTGAAATTGACCAGGACCAATCAGTAAATACAATGCATGTTGTTATCGTGTGCTAAATGGATGCAGGTTTTTAGTCTGTGCTTAGTTATTTTATTTAACAGTAGCCATACTTTTACTATATAAATGTTAATTATTTTCATCAGTGAGTTTTGCTAACACTTTTTTGGTAAATTGTATCAACTTAAATAGATGATAGAAATGTTAATTTGAAACATTGTTTTTTCAAACTCCTTACAATACAATAGAAAAAGTTGTGTAGTACATTCATCATTTGAAGCTGAGAGGTTAAACACACCTCATACAGTTATTAAAAAGATGTTCAGGCTGTTGACTCAGAATGTCTCTCCTTGATTTGCATTGCTTCTGAAAGTTCTTTTTTCCTTCTAATATTAAAAGCATTCTGGTTTACACAAATATTTTTGTCTTTCATGTGTTGATTTGTGCTCTCTCAAAATTGTGTATTGAAGTTGAATCTACAGCTCTTAGAAGAAATCTTTGTAGATACAGCTTAACCCTTGTTTATACTCCTGTGGAACTGTAGTCTTCCTACTTTTTATTTGACAAGTTTTTGCTAACAAAGGAGAAGGCCCAAGACGAAGTCAACTTTACTAACATCATGATCATGTACATGTATCTTGAAGAATTGAGATTAGATGAATTTCTCTTGTTTTAGCCTCCCACTGTCTGATATTACATTATGGCTGCCCTAATATATTTTCTCTGGTTATCACTGTATTGCTTTCATTACATCATTAATCAAGTTGAGAAATGCATAAGAAAAGGAACCACTATTCAGAAAGTCTGCAGTCATAATAAACATAGTCTGTAGGAGTAGCAGCACTCTTAAAAGACAAAAGAATAACCTTAACTTAAATCTGTCTGAACCCACAACCATAGTGTTTGAGGATTTAAGTTCCCTGTCTTTAGTTAATAAAATTCCAGGAAAATACAGACATATCATTTGAGCTGCTATACTGGATGTAGAATGATACTGTTAGGTCCTTAAATTTTCTCCTACATAAATAGAAATAATATGTTTAATCAAGTAGTAAAGTGAAAATTTCTGTAATTTACAAAGAGATGTAATCAGTGAATGACCTCATATAATGTTGACTTTTGCTATGATTATAGTTCAATTCAAAGGCAAATCCATTTAACAGGATAATTCTATGCCTTAGAGCAGGTTAAGTAAACCTTAACCAAACCATTTGGACAAGAATTGTCTCAGATTTCAATTTTTTAAAAAATGTTGAGTTATTTTCATATGCATAGTGAAATATCTTTGGGTTAGGACATGGGTTCAAATATAAGATTCTTTTAATGCTTCACATACACCTTGTACACACAGCCAGTAAACACTTTCAGATAATATTTTAATGTACCTCTGATTGGCTTTAACTCATGCCAGGAGATCAGCTGTGAAATTTAAATGAGTAGCATTGTCTCAAAGCTCACAATTTCTTAGCTTTCAAAACACTTGAGAGTTTTGATTTTCAAAATATCATTGTTCAACCAGTATTTCAAGAAATTATCTGAGAACATTTCCAAAGAAACAACTAAGTCTAAATAAAGGTCATATATTCATTTTGCCACAAATTTTTAAGTACTTAAAAAGTGAAAACAAAAATCATTTTCTAATTATTTTGGAGTTTTGTGCCACGTTTAATATTGTTTTACCTAATACTCTCTAGTACCAATGCTGTTATTTTTAAGATTTGGTAAAATCAACTATTTTACTTTTGTTAATAGTTATGCTGTTCCACAACTGAAACCGTAATTCCAAAGGTGTGCCTCAGATTTAACCTAGGGTATCTGTAAAATCTCGTGTGTGTGTGTGTGATTTGTATTTATGCATATTCTCTGTGTGCCATCTATCATATGAGCAATGGCTTTATATATTTTGAAGTTTCATAAAATGATATAGAATATGTGACACAGAGCACAAGCAAAAGAAGGACAGAGAGTAATTCTGGGCAATGTGCAGAAGAAACAACCAGAGAAATAGTACTAGATTCCTTTTGATTTTACATTTTCACCAGAAAACACTAAGAATCCAGTTGTAATTTTCCTTGTATATATGGAATGCATCATGTGCGTTACAAAAGGAAGAACAGGGGCTACCATACTTGATTTCCAACCAGGGCTCTCTTCATCACTTGTAATACACACAGAGAGAGGGAGAGAGAGAGATTGAAAGAGAGAGTGAGCATCTATCTCTCTTCTTTCTTCCTTTAAGGGTATCAGGTTATGTAGAGCAAAATGACCTCAGTTACAAGGCATGAACTCCTAACATGTCATTTTTCCAAATGTAACCAAGTGGGAATGTGAAATTGGTGAGGAGGAAATGCATTCAGTCCATAATGTTTTTGAATATGTTCTTATATATGCACTTTTAAAAGATTGATTTGCTTTTTACTTTATTCAACAGAAAAATTTACAGAGAGAGAAATAAAAAGAGAGGTCTTCCACCCACTAGTTCACCACTAAAAGACTGCAGGTGGCCAGAGATAAGCTGACCCAAAATGGGAGCCAGGAGCTTTTTCCAGGTCTGGCACATGGGTTATAAAGGCATAAGTCTTTGGGCAAATCTCCACTAATTTTCCATTCCATAAGCAGAAAGCTGGATCAAAAATGGTGCAGTGGAGACATAAACTGCATAAAGTGGCTTCCACACAGGATGCCAGCACTACTGGTAGATTAGCCTGGTAAGCTACTGTGCATGCCCCCTTAAATGCAAAGCTTTGAATTCTCTCCAAAAAACTTCCAGTTAATTCTTCCGAGAAAAAACCCTGGCCTCAAATGCAGAGTCTTTCAAGTGACACTGGACAGACTAAGGCAAAAGTTATTGTTTTGTTAACTTGCACAACTAGATTAGCTGTGTATTAAAAAAAATGAAATGTTAAAGAAACATGGGTTAAATGTACTATCTGGAATACGACAAGCAAGGGCAAAAAAAGAAAGAAAGGAAATGTGAATTCTAAGCTGGTCCAAGACCTAACAGAGCAAATTCAATTAGGTTTAGGACTCAGAGAAATCCTTTTAGACTCATTGTTCTGCTCAACAGGAGCACCATGATGGCATTGTCACCTGCAGTGCATAGTAGAATCTAGTTATCAGATTCCTGTGACAGTCTCACCCTGAAATAGCTTTGTCCTGGGTCTGTGGTTGGAGTGTCGGCTGCAATGATCTCTGAAGTATGTTTAGGATCACTCTTTTTTTTATTATTATTGATTACATTGCATTATGTGACACAGTTTTATAGGCATTGGGTTTCTCCCCACCTCTCCCCAAACCCTCCCCCCATGGTGGATTCCTCCACCTTATTGCATTACCACAGTTCGAATTCAGTTGAGATTCTTTCATTGCAAGCATTTACCAAGCATAAAGTCCAGCATCTTCTTGTCCAGATAAGTTCAATGGTTTCTGGAGGAAACCGTCTTGAGGTCTGAAGGCAGAGCCGACAAAGTATCATCCTGATCAATTAAAAGCCCTGACATAACATCAGTAACAATTTATAACATTATGGAATTAATTGATACGGTATTGAGTAACCAATATGTTAAAAAAAAAAAAGAATACAAGTTCTTAACCACATCCTGTGACTTCTTCATTGAAATTTCAATTATTAGTTTATATACAACCAGGTTTTATACATCTTAAAAAGGCTATAGATTAGTATTCAGCTGTTTTGTGTCTATTTTAATTTTAGTATTTAGCAGTTTATAGCATTGAAGCACGATTTTGCTGAATCTGGCTGTTTTCTGGGTAGTCTAACTCTGTAACTCTAATAAGACATATGTCAGCAATTGAGGTGCAGAGCAGTTTTAGGAGGGGTGTGCAGAGAAATCTTTAATACCCTAGTGAGGAGTAACTAATCTTTATGTCCCACCCAGTGAAGTGTAAGTGCATCTAAGCTGACAGTTTCCTGTCTGATTCTAAGCTTTCCTTGTTGTTCTCTATCTGTTCTAGATTTTTTGTTTATTTGTTTGTTTTGAGGGGTTTCTGGACCGATCCTGATGGTCATTGTGAGTCTGGGTGGGGACCCAAAGTCAGAACCAGGCAAAGACTAGAGAAGGCTACCCTCTCTAGTCCTGAAGGAAGTTTACTGTTCTTCTGTTTCTGCGGACCACTCAGGATTCCTGGTTGTCATTCCGATGACCTTGGATCCTGCAAGGCAGGATTTGGACTTCTTTCATCCAATGTGGTAGATCCAAATGGGGGTGGGTGACCTCAGAATTCTTGGCCTCTGAAGGCTTTCCAGTTCCCCATGGTCTCCTTGGCAGTTGGGATGTAGTCCTTGGTGCTCATACTGATAATCCTTGGTGAGGATCTAGGAGTCTTCACGATAGGGCTACAAGCCTCCTCCTGTCTGCCTGCTCTACTCTGGGGTCCCCCCATCCTGCTCCATGCACATGACCTCCTGCTAAGTGGTTGTCAGAATCACTCCTGATCCCCCCACCCCCGATATGTCTTTGTAGTTTTACTGTTGTCTAATGCTGATTCAAGTCTGTTGTCTATGAGTTACCAGTTATGATCCTGATAGGTTATATTTCATGTCTTCCTCACACATTCTAGGGAGATGGACTTTTAAATTTTCTTGAAAAACAATGCATTATAATAGCTTTTCTTTATTCCACTAGATTTTCTCTGTTTCTCTAATCTGTGATGTCTGTATTTATGTTGGCATCATCACATTTTTATTTCTGGCTTCTAGCAATATGACTGATTAAATTCATAATCAACATGTATATCAATCTCCTTATCAAAGAGTTGTTCTGATGAACCTATTACATTCTTTTTAGAATTGGCTTTGCTCACTTTTTCTATATGATCAACGTGAGACTTTTCAAAGTCTACATTTTTGGGTTTAATTTTTGTTTCACAAGTTATTCTTCAAGTCATCATTGTCTTTCTACTGGTAGTTAGAATACACCTTCAAAATTTTGCAAAGGAATCTCTGAATAGCCAATTTTGTGACTCAAAAGTTATGTCTGGTATAAAATACCAGTGCGCTATTCAGCCAAGTTATTTGTCACTTTATTATTTATAATAAGCTTCTCATCTCTTCATCCCTTATCCACGTGGTCTCCAATGTCTACATTTCTTCTTAGTTCCCTTAAGGGCGGTCTTTAATCTTCCTATCATGAAACTCCAAACTGTTTTAATCTCTTCCCATAAGTCAGCTCCAAAATTATTTCCAAAGTTAGAAATGTGTGTTATGCTAATAACCTTCTTTATATAAAAATTTGACATAAACTTTTTCTGAGAAAAGAGTTAAAGCAATGTTTATTATGAGAAATTCACAGGTGATTATGGAGGCTGACAAGTACTGAATTCTGTAATCAAACTGGAGAGATGAAAGTGTTTATAAGGGATTCAGTCTGAATCCAAAGGTCTGTTCACAAAGAGACCTGAGGAAGTTGTCCAGTTTAAAGCAGGCTCACCATATAAGGAAAGAAGATATTTCAGTTCAGATATGAAGATAGTAAACTACTGACCATCTTCACCAAGGCAGTGAGGCAGAAGGAATTTGCTCTATCTCCTATTGACTTGTGTCCTAGACTAACTGAATGAAGTCCATCCACAAAAGGAAATATAACCTACTCTGCCCTGCCTGTTGAAGCAGACATCAACATCATGCAGAATGGCTCTCAATGACACACATCTAAAAGGGTTCAACCACATGGCATCACATCCTGCTGGGCAGTGATGCAGACACATGGAATGAACCATCACAGCCATACTAAGTGTCTTTTGCTGATTAGTAAAACATCTTGTAATCTCATTGTTTGTGCCAATTTGCCGTACATTACCATCCTAAACCAATCAATACATGTGCTTAGATGAATTTACACACACTGCATGGCATACCTAGGCTATTTTTTGAAGTGAAATGTATCACAGCTTTTTCAGGTAACTTACCTTGCTGCTTGGCAAGACCTTTTGTTTCTTGACCAAGACTTTTGAGCAGACGGTAGTAGAGTCACTCCAAGATTGATGGTAAAAATTTCCCAATGGGTATTCACAATCCACAGCATTTTTTTCAAAAGAGGATATATCACAGTAAAATAACATTGATGGCTTTTCAAATTGAAGATGATTTGGATCTTGTATTGCGATCAGTGAATTGGACCATCATTGCTGTGCTATACAATATGTTTAAAAGGAATTTCATTTGTCTTTAGTAAACATTCACCTAAAGTCAACTTTGAACAAAGGATAACTTCAAGTACAATACCTCAAGCTATTTCCATAATTATGACTCGTCTTCCAAGACATGCTATTTTTAAGAAAGAAACATACAAATAAATATTTTTGAAAGTTATGAAAAGAGTCTGTTTGGTTTTGATGCAACCCTCTTGATGGACACACGCTGCATTCCTTACTAAAGGTGTCCCGATATTGCACCCGTTAGTGTATGTATGTGTGTGAGTGCATATGTGTCTGTAAAGGAATATGGCAAGTGATCATTTCATCGTGCTATAAATTACTAATCTAATTCCTTCAAATATTCTCAGTTGCAAAGCCAGGTCTTGGCATTTGCAGCTTTTCCCGTTTATGTATGTTCCTCATGGATGGGTCATGAAATATCTGTTTATTCTCCAAGTGACTGCAATGGATAGAGTCAAGCTGATCTCAATTTGGAAATCAGGTGCTTTTTGCAGTTTGCTCATGTGAATGCAGGGCAACAAGGACTTGAACCATTCTCAACTACTTCCCCAGGTAATCATTACAGAGCTGGATTTGAAGTGGAGAATCCAAGTCAGGAATCTGCACCCAGATCATAAGCCAGTACCACAGGGTGGGGGGTTTGCCTAGTACGTGTACCATTGTGTTGGTCCCATATGTGGGTCCTTTAAAAACAGATTTAACAACTTAGGTTATCTTTTTCCTCATACATCATGTGCTTAGTTGTTTATTGGCTAGTTAATTCAATCACATAATTTTCCTGAAAGATATTCCCCTGAAGTGAATATATATTGCTGTGGTTGGAGAGGATGCTTGTGTAATTAATTATCTTTACCTAAGTTATAGATGGCCTTACATTGTCACTTCCAATTCTGTCCCTGTGGGGGTTTCCTATTTGCCAACTTTTGAATAACCTACCATGAAATTTTCTTCAGCTGGCAGGAGAACACAGCTGCATGAAACACAGGTCTCCTAATTTTCTTCTCCAGCTATTTCCTCCCTGTCACCTCCAGGAGTCTCTTACAGGCGCTGACAGGCAGTGTTATCACTTTCCTTGTTTTTGTGGTATGGATTTTAAGGTTGCAGTTTGTCAATGTTTCCAGAATCTACCACTGGACTTGGCTTCCAGTTACAATTAAAGTAGCTTGCTTAGTAGCACATATATATATAACCGATGACCCTTATGTGGTTGATTTAATAGTTTCTTTACATTTTTAGCAGATTAGAAACTTGTACAGTTTGTAGTGAATAACAGTGGGCTTTAAAATGAACTGCAGCATTCTTAAAAGATGAAAAAAGGACACACACAAAAAAAAGCAAAAAAAAATGTGTAAACAATGAGAGAAGCTGCCACTTGAAATGGCAGCATCCCATTGTGGAGTATTGGCTTAAGTCCCAGCTACTCTGCTTTAGATGCAGCCGCTTGTAAGTGTGCCTGGGAAAATATAACCCATTATGGAAGACACAGAGAAAGTTGCAGGCTTCTGGCTTCATCCGGGCACAGTGTGATATAGAGCAAAAATTTGAAAAATATTCTTTTAAAAGGCAAATTTTGTTTCTGTCTGTGTTACCTTTGTTCTGCCATTATGTTGTTCAAGTAAATAAATTTCCTAAGGAGAAAAACAAGAGAGAGAGAGAGAGAGAGAGAGAGAGAGATACTGAGGTTATGTTGCAATAAACCAAAGAATTACCATAATCTGAAAGAGGTTCTGAAGCCTTGAAAGTGAGCACAAGCCTGCCAACAATGCTTCTAGAACTCTGAGTGAAGGGTTCCTACTATTGTTTTAAGCTACTGAGTTTGTGGTGATTGGTTATAGCAGCCCCAGGGAGCTAATACACTATTTATCCTTGCATTATTTCTGTATTTATAGATAGGAGATTATCAGAATCATTTAAGAATAAACTATTTTAGGCCCGGCACCGAGGCCTGGTGGCTAAAATCCTGGACTTGAACATGCCATGATCCCATATGGGCGCTGCTACTAATCTCAGCAGCTCCGTTTCTCATCCCACTCCCTGCTTGTAGTCTGGGAAAGCAGTCAAGGACGGCCCAAAGCCTTGGGACCCTGCACCCATGTGGGAGACCTGGAAGAAGATCTGGGTTCCTGGATTCGGATCGGCACAGCATGGCCATTGTGGTTGCTTGTGGAGTGACTCATTGGAGAGAAGATCTTCCTCTCTGTCTCTCTTCCTCTCTGTGTATCTGTCTTTACAATTAAAGTAAATAAACCTTTAAAAAAATAATAAAAAAATAAACTTTCACTCACCTCATCTTTGTCAGTGTTTGAGTCTGTGGTAACTTAAATGAAAGCACTGAACAACCTGTTGGGATAGGTGATTTTATGAACTTCATTTCTTTTTCTCAAGATTACAAAGAAGGAGTGGTGGAGTGATGAATACACCTGTTACATAGCAGTACTCACTAACTGACAACTATAATGGCTAGATTATCCATAGAGTTGTCATGTACTGGGCATATTCAAGAGTTTTGCAGACAGGTTTATCCACAGATTTTTCTCAGATTTCTGACAGACAGAGGGGATGACAGAGAGGGGAGCCATGCCTCAAATTTTGGCTGTATTACAATCTAACGAAGCCAAGCTTGCAGCTCTGAGTTTGTTTTAGAATAATAATTATTGTTGACTTGACATAGATCCAGGAGACAGAGCCAGAGTGCACTACTCAATGATGGAAAACAAGTTAAACTTTTTAGTTTATTTTGTGAGTTGGGTCTCTTAAGTGGGAAATAACTTTAATGAAAAATATTTACTTCATTTAGTTACTAATTCAATGAAAGAATGAGGTTTTTGAATCATTAAGATAAACACATTTCACAGATATGCATTTTCTTCCTTTTAATTGTATAACCATTAAAATAATACTTCAATATAGCCAACCAAGTGTAGTCCTATTTTCAAATTTTTAGTGTTAGGTTAGTATGTTTTAATAACATGTAGTATTTAAAAGTTCTACTAATACTCTAAGGTGTACCGGTAATATAATGTACAACTGAGGGGCATTGTGTGTGTGTGTGTGTGTGTGTACGTGCCTAGCAGATGGGTCTCAGACCTAGGTCTCATAAAAGTTTCATCACTGAGTCTCAACCGTTTTCATTTATTACTGAAGCCTGCCATCAAATATTAACCATTTCACTTGCTACCACCTTATATCCATTTGGCTACTAAGGATCTGAAAGAGTCAATAAAAGAGTTCATTATTTCACAGATATCTTTCATGTAGCTGTAATTTTGGATAAAGCAGTGACTCCCTAAGATGACAAGAATTGATTTCTTAACCTACTAATCACAGCACTTCATAGCACACAGGCCCAACTTTATGGGAAAAACTCTCATATTCTCTTTGTTCTCTTGAAAATCACCACTTTTCAAAATCATCCGGTGAAGGTTTCAATTTCCTGTGGAGTAGTATTTCTTTCATGTTCTCGCTTCTTGAATATAGACTATTCCATTCTTTAATTTTAAATCAAGGAATTTATCAGCTTTGGGAAAAATCTGCAATTGCAATTACAAAAAATGTATATATGTATATTTGTGTGCGCACATAATCACAAATGCTTAGATTTCAATAGTTACATTAGCTGAACTTTCAACAACAGATAGGGCATTTTTGTAATATATACAGAAAGTAAATGGAAACTTTAACTTACAACAAAATCATAAAAAAACCCTATCTTTTTAATGCTTCAAAATATTTGAAAATTGCTGGCTATTATTCTAGGTTTTGTTATTATATTGTTGAGTTAGATTAACATTTTTTAATAACAGCCTCCAGCGAAAAGGTTATTCAGGGTTTCTTTAAAAGTATGATTGAGAAACAATATAGGTAGTCCAGTTTATTTGTTATTAGCCACACATGCTGTATTAATCTAAAACTGAAAATTTTAACATACATTCCTTTAAATATTTTATGTTTATCTTCTGAATTGTATTTTTCCTCTTCAATCATTGTTAGGTTAAACACTTATGTCAACCTCAAGTGTATTCAGCTAAAATTTACACAAATATTTGATACATGCTTTAATGCACTTCTTGAAAAGCAAAGACATATATATATGTATATACATATATTATACATATATATTAATGTATATATGTGTATACATATGACTGGACAGAGACTCTTAGGTGGTCTTGAGATGTTCTCCATTAATAAGGTAACTACAGGGCATTATATATGTACAAATATATTTATTCTATATATATGTTTATATAAAGATATAGTTTGCCTTTGTAATGGAAAGGCAGATGTACAGAGAGAAGGAGATGCAGAGAGAAAGATCTCCTGTCTGCTAGTTTACTTTCCAATGGCCACAATGGCATGAATCGAGCCAGTTTGAAGCTAGCAGCTGGGAGCTTCTTCCCGGTCTTCCACATAGATGCAAGTACCAAGGATTTGGCCAACCTCTACTGCTTTCCCAGGGCACAAGCTGGGAGCTGGATGAGAGGTAGAGTAGCTGGCACAGGAACTGGTACCCATTTGGGATTCTAGCAGATGCAAGGGAAGAATTTAGGTGCTAGGCTATCGTACTGTGCCCTGCATTGTATATTTTAGTCAGACTACAAGAGCTCATTTTTAGTACAAAGAAATGATAAATATTTGAGTAGATAGAAATATCTGTTCTAATATAAACATTATGTAGGATTAATGTGTATGCAAACATAACATGATCATCTGAGGTATATTAAGATATTTCCTGAATCTGGTACAGAACACTACAAATTCATATTTCTGACATCAATAAATGATAAATGAATTTTGCTCGCATTAGCGCTATCATTTTTTCTCATTAAACTGAGACTCCATTTTTGCTAAATGAATTATTTTTAATATGCACTAAAATTATGTCTCTGGGTATTAATGGGCTTGGACATCTCCCTTAAAATTTATTAACTACTTAAAGCTTTATGTTTGAGTAGCTATATTTATTTTCATAGATTTCAAATATGTGTGAGCATTGCAGTTTGTAACCATGCTATTTTGTGACTGTCTTTTTCAGATCTTTCCTTTAACCATAAGTTTACAGCACTGATCTTCACATAAAATAAACAATTAGTTTATATGATTTAATGTTAGCTATATGATTAAGATCAAATTTGATTTTGTTATTGCATGTTTTTCTTTTTAAAATAAGAGCTATGTGGCTTCTTTGTTTAAATCTCAAAGCCTGCGAACATTTTTATTCTGACATCTTATGCTTATTAATACATTTATGATTTAATATATCACTTTGAAAGAAGCGAGTGAATTTTTCCAACATTAACAAATGTCTATATTTCAGGATTATTAATCTAATTTCACTGTAGTCTTGTTCTCCAATGATGTACTGGTGAGTATATCAGTGTCGAAATTTTGATAAATCTGATAAATCTGAAATGCATCCATGCATTTGTTAAATTTCTACTTTGCTTTTGTTTTATTTCTCTTTCTTTCTCCAAAACATTCATTCATTCTATATCAGCCTTTTTTCTCTGACATATATTTTAGACTTACTTTGTATTATTCTGGTGTTATAATCAAATTTATATTATAGCCCTATTAATGACTGACATTTTTACAATGGTAAATTGCCCTGTTTTATAAGCATAGATATTTTGAATATAAGCGTTAAGGTTGTAAGTTTTGACTACAGACATTTCCTCTGGATGTCCCCTGCTGATCACTCTGCGTCAATCAGATCCCTGAAGACCCAGAAGTCTTTCCACATCTGTCAAACATGCTCTCAGTGGTCTCTACGCAATATGTCCCCAGATCTCTCCCTGGGCTATCTGCATGCCTTTAACACACAGTGCACCATGCGACTCCAGTGGGTTATAGTGTGGCTGTTTATTATGATGTGTACCACGATTTGAAGCCAGTATTGTGACACTTACAACTTGATTTGTTTTTATGTTTATTTGTTGGCTCAGAACCACTAAATATTCTGTGTCTTCAGTGATTCCATATGAAGCTTAGGATTGTTTTTACCAATTTGTTTTTTAAAAAAGCATTTATATGGATTGATTGAATCTATGGATTGCATTAAGTATTATAATTCTCCAATTTCATGATTAAGGAGCATTTACCATTTTGTTTTCTTGATTATTTTGTGCATCAATACTTTATTTTTACTGCAAATATCCATTTTTCTAAATTTATCAATATTTAATTGCTTTGACTAATATGAATGATTTCTTTGTAATTTCTCAGATCATATAAGATACATTATCCTACTTTATACTTAGGTTTGGCAAGTATTTTTTTTAAATAATATTTCTTACTTAGATTAAACTGCATATAATCACATCCTGTGGACATTTTTCAAATTTTTAATATAAACAATATTGTTAATATTATAATGCTTTGCAGCATTATTCAAAGTCATTTATTCAGAAGTGTTTAACAGATAAGTGTTGCAATTGGTAAGCGTATGAAATGGGATAAATAATGCCCTGCCGATGACTCCTGAAACCTTTGAATAGTAAGTCAAATGGCAAAAAATACTATAGGCAACATATTAAGGATTATGAGCTTTAGAGATGAATTTCGTGAACCTATGTGATCACAGAGGTCCTCATAAGAAAATGACCGTTTTAAGTCCTACAAAATTGTATCATGGAAAGTAATAAAAATTATTTCATTGTCCTAATTAAAATGATTAAGATCAACAGTACTTGTATGCCTGATTCATTTTATGATTTCAAGCAAAAAGCAAATTTTAGTTGTATAGTTTGTGCAATAAAGAAAGCTGCATGAAATCACAAATCATATTGTTAATGTTGGTTAAGAAGAATGACTTTGACAGTTTAAGGAATAAACTTTGTGGAAATCATTGAGACTTAATATTTATCAATTTCATATAATTGTTACTGCTATTTTTCTATAAAATATGTGTTAAAAAGTCATAGAAAGTGTGCATTATCAAACAACTTCATGATTTTTAAAACCCATATAAATATATTTACTTTTTAATTTACTTTTTAGTTAGACTTTCCATGAAATTATTGTAATCCACTTGTATATAATCATTTGATGATGTCAAATAAAAACTTAAGTTCAACATATTGTGATTAAAAAGCATACAATAATTCATATTATGGCTCACTCAAAAGATTTGTAGCATTTTGTATATATGAACAAGTAAAATATTATGAAAATAAAGTCTATACCGCCAGCATATTTTAGAATAAGTAAATCTGCTGTCTGCAATCCTGGCTTGCCATATGGATGCCAGTACATTACCCAGTTGCTGTATTTCCTGTCCAACTTCTTGCTAGTGGCCTAGGAAAAGAAGCAGAAAAGCCCTCCTGTTTGTGCCTCTGCCAGTCATCGCTGAGAACCAAATGAGAGTCCTTGCAACAGGTTTTGGTCCTTGGTCTTGTCCAGAGATGACCATTGCTGCCATCTGTGGTTTGGCTCTTTGCCAGAAGATTCTCATTCTCTTTCTCTTTCTCTTTCTCTTTGTGTCTCTTTATGTAATTTTTTCATTAAAAATAAATCTTGGGGCTCAGTGAGATAGCGTAGTGGTTAAGGTCCTCACCTTGAGTGCGCCAGGATCCCATATGGTTGCCAGTTCTAATCCTCGCAGCCCTGCTTCCCCATGCGGCTCCCTGCCTGTGACCTGGGAATGCAGTCGAGGACAGCCCCAAGCTTTGGGACCCTGCACCCATCTGGGAGACCTGGAAGAGGCTCCTGGCTCCTGACTTTGGCTCAGCTCCAGCCATTGTGATCACTTGGGGAGTGAACCATCAGACAAAAGATCTTCCTCTCTGTCTATCCTCCTCTCTGTATATCTGTCTTTACAATAAAAATAAAAAAATAAATCTTAAAAACATAAACAAATCTTAATTAAAATTAAAGCCTAAGCTTGTTTACTCTCTCTATATGTTAGTTGTTTCCAGGCTCAGTATTTGATACTCATAAAGAAGTTATTCCACCCTTACTGGAGTTTATAATTACTGGCACACTGATTAATATTTTGCATACATAAGTCCATAGTAATCTGTTAATACTCTTAAACTATTCTCTTCTGCTTTAGCCATATACTGTTTTTGTAGAATTCAACTGTTGTGGCACTTGTAACAGAGCTAATGCGATTAATTCATTATACTGTTTAAGGTACTAAGAAAAGTATTTGTGTACCATTTTATCGGCTGGTTGAAGGTGCAATGAAATCAATGTATTGCTGCAAAATGTAAACTGGCAACAGGTTACAGAGATCGAATTTTATGTAATATAGAAACCAGAGATATGAAGCTTAAAAGACTTTATAACTTTAAAGATAGAAAAAACAACCGTCACCCACACTCCACCATATCTCTCAGTATAATTAATTATACTAGATATTGCCAGTTGTCAAATGCAATAATTAATGTCTCCACTGTACATATTTGCCACATTCAATATCTACTATCAGCTGTGCAACATATCATCTTAAATTTCAATTCTAATATATTTTCCATGTATTACTCTAACCCAAATATTTTTTTAATTCATGTGTTGTTTACTGAAATATTCAGCTGAGTACATTCCTAAACACCAACTTCATCATTTTAAATTCAGATTTATGAAAAGTCATGCAGAAATTCAAATCTGATTGGTTGCCACCTTTCTTTAACAATTTATTATTTTGTCCATTCTGTTGATTCCAAGGTTTTTACTGTCAATTCAAACTATAGATTTCTGTAAGTATTATATGAAACACAAGGTATGTGAATATATAAGGAGTCTGGTTGAAGTATAGAATTGCGTAGAGTTAGACTTCACACTTTTGAGATGAGAAATTGTTGACTTAGAAAGCTAGGGTCACGCAGGGTGTGGAATGATAGCTGTTCTAAAACAAGCTACTAGAGGAAAGCATTATTAAGAAATGATAAGGCTGCCAGAGAGTTTATTTACTAGATATATATAAAAAAGTGCCAAATGTCCAAAAGGATACGAAGGATGAGTAAAAAGAAAAACTTCTTATCACTGAGTTAATGTTAATAGTAGCAGAAATAAAGTTACAGGGGGTGGGAGGAAGAGGGTAAAGATCTTCATACTAGGTCAGATCAGGTGCTGGTGGACGAAAGTAAAGCCAGCAACCTCATATTATTTATAAAATTACTATTAGGTTGTAATAATTTTAATGTCCATTATAGGAATCCCATTCCAAGTTTAAAAAGTAACATGAAACAGTGAGTAGATATTCAGATATGGTTTTTTAACATAACCACTTGTACCCATCAAAAAGTAGACTTTCATTGCATGCAGCAATGTAGAGATGGAAAGAATCTACACCTGTTCCTTTGGCACTTCATTATGTCTCTCTAATGGTTGAAACTCTCTAATGACGGTTTGTCTCATAATGTGATCATCATTAGCTGTTGGTGTTTTGGTGAGATATTTTATTTGATTTTTTTTCATTTTTCAAAAGTAGCAGAGAATTTAAAACTACAGGATTCCATTTATTTGAAAAGTCGAGCTTAAAGTGCCACATCAGCCAAAACTGAACCAGACTGAAGTCAGGAGCCAAAAGCCTCATCCAGGTCTCCAACACGGATGTATGGGCACAAGAACTTGGGCTGCCTTCCCCTTTTGCCAGGGCAGGTGCAAATATGAACTGTTCAGATATATATGACACAGATATTTACCGTGGAAATAAAATGCCCATGATCTTTCTTGAGGATTAAAATTTACTCTCTCCCATCATGTCTGTCTGTCTCTCTCTCTGTCACACACACACACGTGTTCTTATGCTCAAACCTGTGCTAGTGATCTTATTTTGAAACAAGTTTGGTAGATAGAACAAAATCACTATGATATTATTCTATGTAACAGATGGTCTAAAAATTTACTGCCAGTGCCTAGGTAATGAGAGAGTGATTTGCACACAAACGTGAGTGACAATGCCACCTGATGAAGGAGGAAGAGATATTGCTATGTTGTTTTGATACATTGTTTGGTTTAAACACAAAAAATCAACAATAACTCAGGCCATTATTTTGCTGGAAGGAAAAAAAAATTCTTATCACAAATTCTCCCTTAAATTAGTCATGTCTCCATGTATGAAAAAATATTCTTACTAATATACATAATATTATTTCCCAGTAATGCTTTAATGCTTGTTTTCCTAAGTATTGTAAGTATTTCTTTCTTTCTTAATCCAACTCTATTCCTGGACAAAAATTATTTAAATAAGATAAAATAAGAGTTTGGTTTCCTTTTATTTTACACATATCAGAAAAGTGGTAAAATATTAACGTGTTGAGGATTCAGAGAATTATATTTTCATGATATAACACATACCCTGTACAAAATATTCAACCAATAATCTCTGAGTTAAAGTGTGTGAGCAGGGACCAGTGTGTGTTATGACAGGTAATGCTACTACCTGTAAAGCTGGTATTTCATGTGTATGCCAATTCATGTGCTTGCTGTTCCTCTTCTGTTTCATCTACCTGCCAAAGGCTTGGGGAAAAACAGCAGAAGATAAAGTGCTTGGGCTTCTTTCACCTGCATCAGAGACCTGGAGGAGACCCCTGTCTTTTGGTTTCTGCCTTACCCAGAGCTTTTGTTGGTCGGGAGTGAATCAGTTGTTGGAAAATTTGTCCTTTTGTGTCTCTCCTGCTCAGAGTGTAATTGATTTTCAAATAAATAACAAAATGCTTTTATGCACATCCAAAAACATACATGCCAATATGGTGAGGAATCATCTTTAATACCAACATAAAAGTTATTTTAAAATTTATAATAGAATTTCCTGAGCTTTTGTATTTCTTGTTTTATTCTGCTCTCTACCTCTCTGCCACTAAACCAAATTTGGCTGGATTCAGGAGAACTCTAGATGAACACATTGAGAAAACAAAACTCTTTGCAAATATTGCAATAAGGTTAAATAGAAGTTTCTTTTGGCAGAACCCAGATCCGTTTGGATCAATCAAATTTTTCTTTCTAACAAGAAGAATATTAGATTTTAAAGAATAATGATTTTTAAATAAAAACCATCTTTTCATGGATTTTCTTATTTGAGAGACAGAGTAGTGAGAGCAAGATTTATTTCTAGTCACTGCCATATTCTCTAAACAGCCACAAAGCCGAGGACGAGAATGGCTAGAACTGGGTGTCAGGAACGTTAGGTATGTGTTTCACACGGGTGGCAGGGGTGCCAGCACGTGAACCATGCTCTGTTGCATTCTCTGGCCCGTTTGTCTGGGAGCTGGATTGGAGGCAGTGTGTCAGGACTCCAGCTGACATTCTGAAATGGGGTGCAAATGGCGCCTTAATCCACTGCATAATGATGCTGGTTGGTCCATGTGACTATCTGTGTGTGAGCCTGAAATGCTTATGAAGTGAAATAGAGATAGAGAGGATGTAGGGTATAATTCTTCCTTGATCTCTGGCCATAAATATCCTGGCTGGTTTCATTTTCATTTTCTGTTGTATGATATAGATGACAAACATGCTTTACAAATTGTTAGTGTCCTTTTTTTTACTAGTACACACACAACATCCACAGCTTTCTAAACATAATATTCATTGCAAATGTACCAACTAATGTTAGTTGACTAACTTTGATCATAGTCCAATTGTAATTTTGGTGTTATAGGGCAAAATTCATGAAACAGGTTAGAATCTTACTAAAGAGTAGCCAGTCAGGGCAAGCACACTAGCCTATTGGCTAAAAGTCCTCCCGTTGCATGTCCTGGGATCCTGATCTTGGGATCAGGAACCTGCAAGTGAGACCCACACAAAAAGCTGTTGGCTGTTGGCTGGTGGTTCCTGGTTCCTGGCTTAAGATTGGATCAGCTCCAGCCATTGCTGCTACTTGGAGAGTGAATCAGTGGATGGAAGATCTTTCTCTCTGTCTCTCCTGCTATCTGTAAATTTGACATTGCAACAAAAATAAATAAACTTTAAAAAAGGGATAGCCAGTGGAAAAAAAATTGTATGAAGATATTGAAAATTTCTTTTGAAAAATTACATTTGTTTGCCAATGTAACTAAAACTCTAATTACTAATAAGCTCTGAAAATATATGTTACTGCATATATGTACATATATGTATTTATATTTATGCTGTTTTATTATTTCTCAATTCTTTATTGTATAAATGTTTGATATATATGACAAATTGGCATTAAAGCCAATTATTGCTTTCTATTTTAAATTAGATATATTATATTCATAAAATTGTTCATTGCCCATATGACATGTAAGTAAAACTAATATCAGCTACTAAAGCAAATGACTTAGATATTTAGTTAAAGTGTTACCACTCTTTAAATATGTAAATTTTATCATAACTGAAAAAGAAAAATATTCCTACTGGATAAAATCAAACTAGAATGAAAGGTAGAGATATGTACGAACCTTTATTACCACACTAAACTTCTGATTTTAATTTGTTCACCCAAGAGAAATTGAATATTTCTGTATAGTTTTATAAATACCTATAAATACATAATGCCTTAAGAGAATTGAGAATGGCAGAATCCATTCATTTAAATAACTTCTTTGGGACCAGTTACCTGTCTTCTAAAATAAAGTGTGCTTTACTACTGCCTGATGCTTTTTTTCTCCCAGTGATAGTTAGCTGCATTCCCTTATCATCGATGTTACAGCATTTTTGATTAGCCATTAGTGATTTAATTCACCTGTGGACTATGAAATTATAGTTTACAGGATAAATATTAACACCATTTATTTTCTATGACATTTCTAGTTGAGAAGCAGTGCTGTTAACATAATTATAAGATGGTCTGGAGCTGTTAATTCTATAATGTTCATTTTAATTTCATTGGAATTCTGTGGATTATAATGGTTACCGATTAATGTATGCAATGTAATGAGTACTTCATTTTATTCCCTGGGAATTAACAAGATGTCCACATCATAGCTTTTTATTTTAACATAGACTCATTTATCTTTTATTCTTCTATACATAATGACACTGAAATTGGTTTGTGGACATGATGTGTTCCTCAATTTATTAAATATAACAAAACCAGAAAGGAATTACTGTCAAAAAGGTTTAGGGCCTATCACATTTGCCTGGAGCCTAAAGTTCTTTCCATGCACACTCCAGGATAACATATGGATGCCAGCTCGTGTCCTGGCAGCCCCGCTTCCCATCCGTCTCCCAGATTGTGGCCTCTGAAAGCAATCAAAGATGACTCGAATCCTTGGGATGCTGTGCCTGTGTGGGAGACCTGGTTGAAGCTCCTGACTCTTGACTTTGGATCAGCTCAGCTTCGGCCATCGTGGTCACTTGGGGAGTGAATCAGCAGGCAGAAGATCTTCCTGTCTTTGTACCTGACTTTCCAATAAAAACAAATAAATATTTCTTTAAAAGTTTTAGTAAAATACTATAGATTGCATTATTTCAACATAACTTGAACATATTTTTACTAGATTAACACAACTTAAAATACTGTATTCCATTAAAGCATTTTTAATTTACATTTATTACTATCACCAAAGGCCTAATTGTTTCAATGCATTTTTCATAATAATACTGTAGCACATTAGTTTGTTTTTTCAAACTAAATCACAAATCATTACATTAAACAAGCTGAAAAATAGATTATTTTGGTTATGTTTATTTTTTTAATTGTAAAGCTTCACAAAATATTGAAGACATTTCATAGATTTCTTTAAAGCCCAAATTGTTAATAATAATGAACCCTTAAAATAATTTACTTAGGTTAAAATCTGTGACTACTTTGAAAATTATAAGGCATTTTAGAGGAACAAAATATTAGGATAGGGTGGGGATATATTAAAATGGACATGGAGGGATTTGCAGAGCAGAAGCAGAGAGGAGATGATTCCAGCATATCGGACTGGGCAGACCAATGGCAAAAAGACAAGAGGAAATTGAATGCCGTGAAGAAGCAGCAAAGACAACAGATGAGCTCTGCAGTGAACAGATCCCCTTGTGGCAATCAGAGAAACAGAAACAGATGCAGAAGTTCAAGAACTATGATACACAGAATAGCATAATTGAAATAAAAATTAAACTGAAATATTAGAAATGAAAAATACAATAGAGCAAATAAAAATTAACTGGAAAATTTGAATAGTAGAATGAATAAGATAAAAGAGTTGTAGCGCTGGAAGATACCACATGCAACAATCCTAAAACAAATCTGGAAGAGGGACTTTATGAAGCTCAGAAAACCATTTTAGAATTAAGTGACAACATAACAAGGCCAATCATAACGGTCATAGAATTTTCTGAAGGCATGGAAATGGAACTGCATTAAAAGATGTATTCAACATGAAGAAATAAAGGAAAGCCAATCACAGGCTTTGATCAACTCTGAGTTGATCAAAAGCTATCCTTATCACAGAAGTTAATCAAGTTCTCACTGAGTACACACACAGGAAACATATTTACATATGCATGTGAGAAACATAATTTATAGCTGTAAAACAATCAGACTCACAGCTGACTTCTCAGAAGAAATTCTACAGGCCAGAAGAGAATGGATTGACATATTTCATGTCCTAAAACAAAAATGTCTCATGGATGATGCATTGGCTTAACTGGCCTATCCTCTACCTCAAAGAGCTGGTATCCTTTAAGGCACCAGTTTGTGTTTTGTTGCTCCAGTTCCCGTCCAACTCCCTACCCATGGCCTGGGAAAGCAGTGGTCATTGGCCCACGTCCATCTCTCATGTGGGAGATCTGGAAAAACCCCTGGCTGATGGCTCCAGATTAGCTCAGCTTCAGTTGTTGCCATCGTTTGAAGGTGATACAGTGAAAGGAGGCTCTTTCTCTCTGTTGCTCCTTCTCCCTGTAAATCTGCCTTCCAACAATAATAAAATTTGGGGAAAAAAAGAAAAAAGAAAAAAAAAGTTACCCAAAGATAACATACCTAGCAAAATTTCCATTGCCTTCCAAAATGAAAAACAAAAAGAGAAACAAACTTCCACAGCCAGGCATGATGGTTCAATGGCTAAATAAGCTTGTTGCAAGCATCAGAAACCCATATGGGTGCCAGCTTGTGTCCTGGATTCTCATCTTCCCATCAAACTCTCTGATTTTGGCCTGGGAAAGAATAGAGGATGGCCCAAAGTCTCGGGACCCTACATTCGCATTGGAGGCCTGGAAGAAGCTCCTGTCTCCTTGTTTTGGATCACCTCAGCTCCATAGCCATTATGGAATGGCAAATAAATAACACATCCAGGTTCCACCTAATTCCAATGAAAATGACCTATTTTCAGAACTTTACTAACAAAACCTGCTGGTACAAATGTGGGAAAAAGAGAGTACCCCCCCAAAATGAAAAGCAATTTACCTTACGGTCCAGCTGTGTTAATTCTTGGAGTACACCCATAGGGAATAAATTTGTATATGGTAAAGTGACCTGCAACCCAATATTTGCAGCAGCACAATCTGCAATAATTAAGACATAAAAAAAAAAACCAGAAATGGCCATTAAGGCCATTAAGACAGGATGGATAAAGAAACTGTGGAATACATACTTCATGGAATACCATCTTGCTACACATAAGAAGCAAATTCTGCTACTCATAAGAAAATGGTTGCAACTGGACACCAATATGCTCAGTGCAATAAGCCAATTGCAAAAGAACAAATACCATATGTTCTCTTTTATATAATGCTGATATAAAGCAGAATTCATTCAACATACAAGACACACACATATATTTGTATACATAAATGCATATTTATTCTTCCAGATGAGGTTTACAATGGAGACTAGCGTACTGGAAAGTGAATTATCTTGTAGCAGGCATCACAATCCCTGAATAAATGGCAGGCTCCCAGGAAAACAGATATACATTGACATTATGACACTGTACTTTCTGCCTTTGCCTATATCAACAATGACATGATGTACTTGAATAGCAGAATATTAGACTCGTAAATGTTGCTGAAGGACTATACTACTACAGCAACACTGAGCAATATCATTGGAGGGGAAGAAGAAGCGGGAGAAAGAGGAGGCAACAGGGGGACCACTGATACATACAAACCTGTACCATGGAAAATATTTAAAATAATAAAATATAGGCCTTTTCAAATGTAATTTACATTACATTTAGCACCCATCAGTGATTGTGTCACAATGAGACCATTGCCATACTTTCTGAGAATTGTAGAAACACATATTCCAAATTGAAGCTATATATGTTCTTATTCAATTATTCACTTCTAACATATCCTTTAATTTCAATACATTTTGATCCATTTTCTTATCAAGCAGTATTCACTAGCCTAGTGTAATTTGATTCCCATTAGAAATTTTTAAAATGCTTTAAAAATAAGGTGCATCATGATTTTAGCATTTTTATCTTTTATACTTTTTGAAATATACTTAATTTTTAAGTTTTAACAGTTTCTGGAGTTACAATATCACTCCTTAGTATTCTTCCTCCCAGTATCCACTTTATTGAAAACAAAAATCACTGTTATATGGCTTAAATTTCCATTAGTATTTATTTTAGATTTATTTTTCTTGTTGGATGTGTTACAGATACAAGCATGTAGTCAGAGTGAGAGAAAAAAAAAAAAGAGAGAGAGTAAGAAAGAGATAGATAGGATCCTATATTGCTGCCGGTTTGTGTCCCTGATGCTCCGGTTCCAATCTGGTTCCATGTTAATCTGCATGGGAAAAGCAATGAAAGATGGCCAGGTTCTTTGGCCTTTCAACCCACACGGGACACCTGAATGAAGCAGGTGACCTCTTGCTTAGCCCGACATTGGAGGTATTTGTGGAATGAACAAGCAGATGGTGTCATAATTTGAGATAAGTAAAAAGCTCAACAGCATTCTGCTAAGTAAAAAGGAATGTATTGTCAATGTACAGGAGACAATGCACTTGAGAAACAAATGAAAGGTTTCTGAATACTGATACGGGAGGATGCTCTGGTCAGCGGAGCCAGTAAGGGAGACAGGGAGAGGTCTGGGGATGAAGCACCGATAGGAGACCAGTGATGGTGGAAGTCTCCAAAGTCTCCATTATTACTCTTTCACCTCTCCTTATATACTTTTTCCCCCAAGTCCTTTAGCCAGCAATGGGATACAGCTGAGTCCAATTAGTCCAGATGTTTTCAGCCACAAGCCCAGTTCCTGTTCCTGCTCAGCTAATGAGAGCTAATTAACTCCTTAGTCCACAACAGGAGGACACAAGTCAAAGAATAAAACAGATCAGTAGGATTCTTCTCTTTCAAATGCCTGAGTATTTTATATTTCACGTTCCCTACCTATGTATACTGATATAATTTTCCTACAGGGAAATCACCTCCAAGTTGTTAATACTCTCAACTTTCATCAGGAGGAAATATGTCATACACCATGCTACCTTGTTCTTATAACAATGATTAATTATCATGCTGGAACCAGAACATTGCCAGATGTGGAGAAGAACCTCACAGAATATGCAGTCTTGAAAAGGCTTACAGAGTCTCAGATACCGATACTGAATTGATAATAGTGATGTATATATTGTAATATATTGGGGATATGAGGAGGGGCAGGAGGGGAAGTCCCAGAGCCTTTGAAAATGTATCATAGAATAATTAATTAATTTTTAAAATATCATATTGGTTGAGATATATGAGTCATGTGTCTGACAATTTACCCTCTAGGGATAGTGCAGTATCTCAAATATTTTAATGCCTATAAAATTTAGAAAATAGAATGTCTGGGTTAGCACAACATATGTTCTAACATACATTACTAAGGGAGGAAAATTACGGTAGTAGATTTTTTTTATTTAGGGATTGCTATCAGTCAAGGATAAGGATAAACACAACATATTCCAAAGTTATGTTTCCAATTCAATATGAGTCACTTCAGAATTGACGTAAGTGGGTAAATGCATTTTTTCCCAAACATAAGGTAAATACACTGTCCAGTGTATTGTTTTTGAATAAAGAGGATGCTGAAAGTAAGCAATTTTCATTTTTTACGTCCTAGCTTAATTAATGATATTGCAAACATCGCTACATTGAGATGGGAATTCTAACAGAATACTCATTGGTTAAACAGAAACTTACATAAGTTTCCTTCAAGAAAGTAAAAATGCAATCATGATAATTGTAACAGCAAAGTAAGCTAAGAATAAAAATGGGATAAAGAACATTGAAAACATCTAGTTAATATTTATGCTTTTCATATACTTAAGGGACCTTGCATATAAACAACTTGTTCTTCCTTTTACAACAAGTTGTCTAATGCAAAATATTTCAGCCTTTTATGGCCACCAATTTTTAACAAGTCTGAGTGTGTCATTGTGTCTAGTATCATATTGAAACATATAGTCTCAGGTTCCAGCTTACTTTTCATAAAAATTAACTGCAAGAATTTTGTAGATTATATTTTAAATTGTCACAATTGCACAAATCAGTATTCTTTGGAAAGGATTAGAGAAAAAGGTATTTTTAGATAATATACATTTATTTTTATTTTAATCGCTATCTTTAAAATTTATTTCTTTTATTGGAAAGGCAGATCAGATTTACAGAGAGAAGGAGAGACACAGATAAAAATCCTCTATCCACTTACTAACTCCCCAGATGTCTCCAGTGGCTGAAGCTCAACAGATCTGAAACCTTGAATCAGGAGTCAGGAGCTTCTTCTGGGTCCCCCATGTGAATACAAGGACCCAAGACATTTTATGATCTTAAAAATTAGTTCAACATGCAGACGTGAAAGAAAGAATTTCTCTACTTTATACAGAATAATTGCTTATAGAAATTTATTACATATGTCCAAAGGTTTGAGATAAATATTTGAACATGGGGTGATAGAAAATGATCGGCATAGGAAGTGTCATCTTAATCTGTAGCCAATAGGATTCTGTTTGATGCCATGGCTTATTAGGTATCAGATCTTAAATATACCCCCAGTCCTAAATCAAAAAATAATTTACAGCACATTTACTACATCATAAGTACTTGGGGTTTTCTGAACTTGAGCTGTCATTCTGCACCCTTCACATGGGTATCAGAATATCCCTTTTTTTCAGGTAAGCAAATTGGAATTCAGAGAGAGCAAGTGACTTTTCCAGAAAGAACGGACTATTCAGATTTGAACAGGTGTTTATGTTAGGTGTTTATGTTAGGTATGAGGATACATACTGTCTTCAAGGAAAGTTATTTAACTCTAAGATAATGAGCTTTGAAGTATGCTTTTTAGTGTCAGTGTTGTTAGAACCAATGGAAAAATATTTGAAATTTTGTTCATCAAAATATACTGCAGTGGCTATCTTGACTTGTCCTTGGAGAGCCTGGAGGGCTGCACGCACAAACAGGACTCTTCACTCTATCAGCCACTTCTGGCTGGTCAGGGTGGTGGGGGGCATGGCCTAACCTGGCTGCTTTAGAGCAGCAGAGGCCATCGTGGCACAGGTGGCCAGAACGCAACTCAATGCTGGGCTCCACCCACTGACTGGCCGTTGGTGAGCTCTGGAGACTTAGGGTTATGGAATTACTACCTATGGATGTCCATGAATAAATCTATTGTCCCTGTGGGTGAGAACTTAATCCTGAGGAACTCCTAACAACAGGGCCACCATAGTTGCAGGTAAGTGAGGACACTGAATCCTGGTGTTTTGGAGGGAAGAGACCAGAATTTCAGTATGGGTCAGATTAATCACCTGCCCACATGGGAGTCATGAGATGGGCTTGTCAACACAGAACATTGCTGACCACCATACAGCAGTCCATGCAAAAGCTAAGGCTGAGGGCCTTTGTAGCAGGGCTAGATCCCAGTACCTGATCATGTAGGAACAGGGGACTAGTAACATTAGGTAGGGTCATGACAGTAACCAGCACGCGAGAGAAGCAGATCTGGGTGAAAATTCTATGAGGGATACCTGTGTTCTACCCTGTGGAAATACAAGTGCTGTTGGTTCACTTAAGAGTTGGAGTGGTGATGCGCTGAGCTAGGTGACAGCGCAGAACCCAGCAACACTCACGGGTACTGGGAACGAGAATAGGCTGGACAGCTCCAGGCTGCAGCATCTGCATATGGATCATAAAATAGGGTATGGGGAGGGCCGGTATGCAGCATTCAAAAGCTCATTCAATGGAGGGGCACACTATGCGTGGCAATGGCCTAGCATCCACTTAATTGCATGGGATCTGGGCCTGGGAGTGTGCTGAATGGTAGAACTTGAGAAAAACACTTACTTGGTCATAGCTCCTGTTGGTGAGCACATGGTTCAGTCCTGGGTGGTTGCCAGGCTGGGGGAATTAGTTCCATCTGTTCTCTAGTGTATGGATTAGTTTTGGAAGGGTGTGGAATGGATAGAGTACTGAAACCTTATGTCACTGACAAGTGCAGAAACCAAGCTGGAGCATGGTTCATGTGGGCTCGGCTATCACACTTACTGGTTTTCATGAGCTAGGGATGGGAGCAAACTGAGAAGGGCCAGGGTGCATTACCCCCAGCAAGAGTTGGGACTGGGGACAGGCCCGGTCAGGCCGGGCTACAACATCCAAAGCAAAGATCAAGACAGGTGGTGGGCTGTGCCAAGCTGAATCAAAGCAACCACTGGCACTCATGAGATCTGAGGCTGGAAACAAGCCTAGTTGGGCAGCAAAGGGGACACCCTGGCTGGGTTATGATTCTCACTACTGACTACAAGAGCTGGAATGGGTGCAACTGTCAGGCTTGGAAATGGCTGCAGTATGTTTTAGCACAAATGTGGACTGGGGCTGAAGTATGCCAGACTGGGCTATACTGCAGTAATTGTCAGAACCATGGTGGGTGTAGGACAGGCTGAGCTGTGTCTCTTCCCTGCTGAGCCATTTATGAGCTGTGTCTGGGTGTGGACCAGGCTTGGCTGGGAGGTGGTATCTAATCGCAAGAACACGGATGGGTGAGGGTTGATCAGGAAAGGCCACTGTTCCTGCTAGCACAGGAAGTAGACTGAGTAGAGTTGGCCCATGGACTCACCTATGTGAACAAGATCTGGGAAGCTTGGGAAGCTCCTCTGTCAGGACACAGTCCCTGAAGGTGAGGGCAAGAACCATAAGAGGGAGCAACCACGGCTAGGCCAAGAAATGGTGGCCACCATCATGCATTTGGCTCTTTTGGGGGTGAAACAAGCTGGGCCAGTTCCTATCACCTGCTGGTGAATCTGAGCACCAGAGTGGAGTCAATCTCGTTTGGGCCACAATACAAGCCAGTTCACATGAGGACCAAGACTGGGGGCTGGCTGGGCTGGGTTAGGCTGTAACCTCCACCAGTATGAGCTGGAATTGGGGGTGAACCAGGCCCAGCCAGCTTGCAGCATCCACTTGCAAATGCTGAGGTGAGGTGGGCCATGCCAGACTGGGCTGCCACACCCAACCAGCACATGTGAGACCCAGTGGAGAGGGTGAACATAGTAAGGGAGGCTGCATGGGGCTCCCCCACTAGACCACTATTCCCGCTGGTGAGAGTAAGAGTCGTGATGGGGGCAGATCAGGCCTGGCAGGGCTACAGTACCTGTTGGCCTCATGTGAACTGGATCAGGGAAAAGCCAGGCTGGATCAACTGTTCCTACTGATGTATGTATAAGCCAGAGTGGGTGTTGATTGGTTACGCTTTGCTACAACATCAGCTGGCAGATGCTGACACAGAGGGCAAATTTTGTCAAGTCAAAGAGCAAAACCACCTGGAGAACACAATTCAACAGTGGGAGTGGGCCCAGTGGGGAAACTACGGTCTCCTCCCTTTGGGTTGGCACTACAACTAGTGAGCATGAGAACTGGGACTAAGGCAGGTATGGCTAGACAGTGGCACCTGTTGGCACAATGTATGGACTGGAAGGTAGGGCTGGGCAGGTCTAACTAGGCTCCAATGCTCATCGACAGGTTTGAGAGCTGAAGGGGATGTGTGACAGACTGGATCAGTGTGCTGTACATAATGGCAAGCACGGGAACTAGGACAGGGGTTAGGCCTGGTGGGTGTTACTGCGAGTTGCCTCAACTAGGCTGCAGCTCCCACTGCTTTGTGTGAAGGCTGAGAGTATGGTGGGCAGGATTGGGATTGGGTTGGCCTCCAACAACCATTGGCTTGTGTAGAAGACAGGCCGAGATACAGACCTGACCCAGCAACTGCAACTACCAATGCGTGCATAAGCTGATTGGGGTGATGGACTGTACCATACTCTATATTGGCAAGCACACACAAGAATCAGGTCCAGGGTGATCTCAGATGAATTGTCTTTTGGGATCCCTCCAACTGAACTGCTGGACTCAGAACCCAACCATGGAGAGAATTGCAGGTTTCATGGTCTGACCTTGGAGTGCAAGTGTCTGAGTAGGGCCTCCTCAGTGGCTTAGATAGAGCAGTAGACAGAAAATCCAGGTTCAGATGGAGGATATGGCCGTATATTGGAACCTGCAGAGGACACCTGGTACCATAATGGAAGATGGAAGATAGAACAAATTGATCAACTGCACCAGCCAAGTGTTGGCAGTGGATACCTAAGGAAATGGAGACTCTAAGGTGGACTATGTGAGACAGTTGATTCTGGAGAAATTTCATCATGCTTGGAGTGGTGAGATAGGTAGTGATTAAGAACTGTTGAACTATCAAAACCTGTTGAGTATGTCCCACCTTGGTAACCCTGGGAAGGCGTCAGGTGGATCTCTGGCATCCCATGGTGCAGAGGCAGTTGGGAGGCTGCGTGTGGCTTCTTGCCTTGTCTCCCCATTTTCCCCAGTTACAGTAGGAAAAAAAAAGGAGATTGTGGAGATTATGATCTCACCCACCTTCCTGTAACTCTTTACCCTTTGTATCCCAATCACCAAAGTATTTTGTTAACTTGGCAAATGAAAAGGAGTGATTAAAAAAAAAAAAACTGGGCCCGGCACGGTGGCACAAGTGGTTAAAGGTCCTTGCCTTGCATGACCAGGATCCCATATGGGCGCTAGTTCTAATCCCGGCAGCACTGCTTCCCTTCCAGCTCCCTGCCTGTGGCCCGGGAAAGCAGTCGAGGACAGCCCAAAGCTTTGGGACCCTGGACCAGCGTGGGAGACCCCATTGTATTCTCCTGATTTTCAAATATTCGATCTATCAATCATTTAATTGTTTTACCTAATTATCCTAGTTTCCAGATTTACAGTCTTGTCCTTTAATTTCTTCCTGTTGTGTTTCTTCTGCATTTTTAACCACCTGGATCTTATTTTAGTATTGTCTTTTTCTTGCTTTCATACTGCTGTTTATAAGTATTTATGTTTGCAAGTATTTATGATTCAGATTCTAAGTTTCTTAGTCACTTGTGTTTACCCATGTTTTGCAAGATACTACTGATGATGGAGTTAACAGGCATCATGAACACTACTTTAGAAGAAATTCTCTCAACGTTAATTTCCTGTGCATGCTTATATGCCTCACTGGAAAAATTCTTCACTTGATTATTACATTTTTTATTACATTATGGGTTCAATTGCAAAGTCAAACCAATGCCGTTTATCCTGACGAAAGAAAATATTTACTTTGAGAAACACAATCAAGCATTAGGCTTGCTTGTTGCTTTTCAAAGGTAGTTAAGTTATTGAACATTTATTGATTTACCAATGCTACTCTTACTAAAATATTGAAGGCTTGAATTTGTTTACCTGAATAATAAACATTACTAAATAAAAAATTAAAAATGAGGTCAAATGTAAAAACAGTGTGCACATTCGTTGATCAGTAAATGTATCCACCTCTAATTAAATTCCCTTAAATCATAAATAAAATCAGTCACTCAATTTTACCAAAGGCAAGTAGATGTTTATTCAGTGAAGAGGAACTTCTCAGTACAAAAGCCATTCTCAAAGAATTATCCACTTTGAGTTAAACAATGACACTGTATGTATTTTTTTTTCAGCTTAAATTAATTGCTTCTTTTTTCTGAAGGCCAACTACCAAATATGTGTGGGCATTAATTAATAGAGTGCAAAAATTTTAAAGGCATGCATTATAATAATTGTGACAGACAAGACAATACAACCTTAGCATAGTTTATCTCCCGCCTTCACTGAGGCACTCATGTCTACATCATGTTTTCTCCTGGTGGTGGTCAAGAAGTGAGCAAAGTAAGTGTACCAAACGGGATCTTTCTCCTCAAGGGGCATTTTGCAGTTTTATATTGTTAAATGAGTGAGAAAGAGAGAGAGAGGGAGACAGAGCACTTTGGGTTGGGATTGGAATCATGAGATGGGTACTCAATGATTTTCTTCTAGATGGATGTCAGAAATCTGATTACTTGAGCAGTCTCCCCTCTCTCATGGTCTTCACTTAAGAGGGAATTGACAAGAGGCACTAGCATTGATCACCAGCACTCTGATCTGGGATATAGAAGCCTTAACTATTAGAGCTAAGTCTCATCCTGTAGTGTAGGACTCTTGTAAGTGACAATATTCCTATGAAGTTCCCGGTGGCTTGACTGAATCTTCCTTCCTGTGACAGCATCCTATGAGGTGTCTGCTATTTAGTGTCACTTCCATACTGAACTTTACCATGACTGCTAGTAAAAGGTGGAAGCTGGAGTTAATCTCACCTTCTCCTGCCATTTTGACCCTTATCTCTGAACATTGCGACACTATAACAAGAATACATTACACGGCAAGAAGATTAAAAGTAATACGAATATGATTATCACTATTCTAGGTCCTGGAAGGCCAAGAACAAGAGACTGGAAATGCTGATGTTTGATGTGATCTGTAGTCTGTTTCCAAGTTACTGTCTTGCCACATTTTTTTTTTTAAAGATTTAGTTTTATTATTTTTTTATTGGAAAGGCGGATATACAGAGAGGAGAGACAGAGAGGAAGATCTTCCGTCCGATGATTCACTCCTCAAGTGAGCGCAACGGGCCGATACCACGCCAATCCGAAGCCAGGAGCCTCTTCCGGGTCTCCCACGCGGGTGCAGGTTCCCAAAGCTTTGGGCTGTCCTCGACTGCTTTCCTGGGCCACAGGCAGGGAGCTGGAAGGGAAGCTGGGCCGCCTGGATAGAACCGGCGCCCATATGGGATCCCGGGCTTTCAAGGCGAGGACCTTAACCACTGCGCCACCGTGCCTGGCCCTGTCTTGCCACATTTTGATGGATTGGATAAATACTGCATTTCTACATGGAAGAATAGACAGAGGAACACAAGGGACAAGCAACTACCTATTATCTCAAAAATGCTACTAATCTAACTATGAGATTCTACCATCACCGATTGATATAAAGCCCCACCTTCTACTGTTGCATTGCCAGTTGATTTTAACATATACATTTAGGGAAATGCATTCAAACCTTAGCATCATTGTTATCAGAAATTCCCTCAATACGCAGATGTTGTTTTCATAATTCTATTATTGTATCTGTTTTCCAAAGGACCAAAAATGACACAAAACTGTGTTGATATTCTTATTTGATTTCTCTTAGGAATATCCCTTTCCTTTTTAGCTAAGGCTGGGCTAAATAAGAGTAAAGTATATACATAAACCATATCACATTCCACCTACCAAGCAGGTAAATAATCATTAGGTTTCCAAAGAATGAGGACGTCTTTTTTATATTTTCGCAATGATAATATCAAACTCCACATTCTTTTATACAACAATGATCAATTTGAAACATTTGGTTACCAGAATCATAAAACAAATCTGAAGTAGTTTTGGAAGTAAATATCATAAACACAAGATTTTAAAATTTATTTCTTTTGTTCAACATTTTTAAACAAAACTTTATAAATGACAATTGTATAGGGTGGCAAAACTGAATTACTTAAGAGTACTTTGTAACTATCACAAATTATCATGTGCAATCTCTGTTTTTACATATGTTCGGGATTCATACAAACTCAATCGTCATCATCATTGTCAGGATTAGAATCCATCTCTCTCTTTTTTTTTTTAAAGATTTATTTTTATTATTTTCTCACTGGAAAGGCGGATATACAGAGAGGAGAGACAGAGAGGAAGATCTTCCGTCCGATGATTCACTCCCCAAGTGAGCGCAATGGGCCGATACCACGCCAATCCGAAGCCAGGAGCCTCTTCCGGGTCTCCCACGCGGGTGCAGATTCCCAAAGCTTTGGGCCGTCCTCGACTGCTTTCCCGGGCCACAAGCAGGGAGCTGGAAGGGAAGCGGGGCTTCCGGAATTAGAACCGGCACCCGTATGGGATCCGGGGCGTGCTAGGCGAGGACCTTAACCACTTGCGCCACCGCGCTGGGCCCATAGAATCCATCTCTTTTCATAAAAATTATGTAAGATTTTTAACATTGCTTTTGATAAGAGTACTAGTTTAGGGAGTTCCACATGGAGGTTTTCTACTGCTTCAATGGTTACTTCATCAGACTTCCAAATAATAGCTTCTCTTAGGGCACAAAAATCTGAAAAGTTGCAGGGAGTAAATCTACATGTGTTAGAATTTCAAATAATAAAGAGAGCTGGAGATTAAGACAGATTTGCTAGTTACTGCACAATTAGAGTCTCAATCCTAAATAAAATGGAGGATTATTAATGGTTGTCAAGTTCTCTGCTTCAACGCAAAGAAAAATCCTTAACATATTGAAAATACACCAGTGCCAATTACCATTAAATTTCAGTGAAGTGTCTAAAATGCAATTTAGTTCTGTCCCAATTTAAAATCACAGTGTCATCAATCTAATTCAGTTGTTAACTATCATTAAAACGTTATTTTTTCTTGAATATATAATACAATACTGATAAGAATTACTGACACAATGATGGGATTAACTACTTTTTATTTGATTACTATCCTCTCATGCCTTAACAGCATGTTTTCTTGCAGTTTATGCTAATACACACTAATCTAGTTTTACTCCCACAGAGACCACAAGTTTGAATTAAGAAAAGGGAAAAGAAAATCTTCTGTGTTTAGTACATGTTAATACCAGAGGGATAGAAAATGATCATATTGTCCTCTAGGTAAATTTTATAATGATGTGCAGAAAAACTCATGACTATATTCAGCTTCAGAAAAGAAGGATTTCCATTAATGGTGATCACACAGCAACAATATCTCTGGGGGTGTAAAGAAGATACACTAGTAATCTCAAACCACAGAGTTATTAAGTGAATGATATTGAAGACCCAGATGAAGCTTCTGGATCCTGGCTTCAGATTGATACAGTTCCAGTCATTGCCACCATTTGGAGATTGAACCAATGGATGAAGATCTTGAAATATCTTTCTTCTTCTCTGCAAATCTTTCTTTCAGATAAAAATAAATTCTTTCTTACAAAGGAATATGCCCTCCATTTCTTAAAACTAAGTGAATAATGACACTCAGAATAATAAAAATAAACAACTTTCTCTATATATTGTACAAAGACAAAAAGTGCTGTCAAGTTGTGGAATAGGCTTAATCTATCACTGTATGATATACACATATTCAACAAGATGGTTTAACAGAAAAGTTCACATTGCATTATAAATCTTTGAAACCAAATAATATCTCATAATATCTTTTTTAACACTCCCTATTTGTGTTTTGTATATAAAGTACTACCATTTAGTGAGCAGTTATGTGCCAGACATAGTAATCTAAGTACTATATGAAAAATATTAGAAAAAAATATTTTATTGCTATATCAACTAGCCTTTATATAAATTATGTTTTAGTAGTAATTACTTTCATTTCTTATATATAACATTTTAATTCTAAAAGCATTATACAATTACATGCAGCTCTCTGTTTCACGAGAGAATTAATTTCTAGTTTAAAGAAAGTTTAATATTAATTTCCATAAAGAACTTTAAAAAAATATTTTCATCTCTTTGAAAGTGAGAGAGTGAATGAAAATGAAAGAGGGAGAATCCTCTCCCCATTGGCTCACTTTTAGATGCCTGCAAACGTCAAGCCAGTGCAGATCAGCGCATCAGCCCTGGTTTCCTCAGGATCTCCCACTGGACGTCAGAGTCCCAAGCACTTGTACTATCATCCACTGCCTTGAACGATTCATCATAAGCTGGATCAAAAACTGAGTAGCCAGTACTTGAGCCAGCTTTGTGACCATCCAAAGCAGCTATGTAATCTTCTGTGGCATGACAGAAGAATTAGATCTTGTGATATATTAGTAAAATACTATCAAGAAACAGTTGAAGAAATCAAAATTGGAAAGCAATCCATAACAGTTGAAGAAATGACAATAGTGAAGTTACCAATGAAAGATAAAGGTAATTTATTTTTTCCCAATATTGTAAGTAATGTTGTTTATATCATATTTTCAGGTGTATGAACACTGGCTATTTTTATTATGAATTTTCTTTCAAACCTTGTCATCATTTTTTTGAAGTATTAGCTTTACCAATTTATGTAAAAACAGATGTTATTTAGTGTAGTTTGGAAAATTTTTTCTTTATGTATGCTTTATTTGCAAAGTTTGTTAAGAACTCTAATTTGCAGAGCCTTATGTTTTTATTTTGTTCAAAAATATAAAATGTGTGATATCTTAAAACATAAAAACGGACCCCTGATCTATTAAGAACAGGATTAATAGAAAATATAAGAAGAAAATGACTCAAAAAGAGGCAAAATATCTGATAGAGATTGCTTACCATCACACACTTGTTAAGTACACTGTTATGAAAAGAAAGCAAAAGTTCAGGGATTAGAATAAAAGGCTAATTTTTTTTTCTCAGCATGATGTTAAAGCCAATTGATGTAAACATTACAAAATATACCATACAGCTTCTAAAAACATTAAATATAGAACCAGTTTCTGATCAAGGATTCCCACCAAAAGATATATGTCCACATAACTGAAATGGGAGTTTTGATATTTAATCTGTATTCCCAACAACATGGCAGCATTATTCATATCACCCTACATATGAGATACCCCTAAATTTCCACCACTGGAGGAATAGGTAAATAAGATATTATATACAGAAATGTGCATAAGCACTTACATGAAAATAACGTATAAGAAGTCTTGGAAAGATTTATATTATGATAAAAGTCTAAGTATGTCTTTTAAAAATTCTAGCACCAAAAACTTTTATTTTAAACCAATTTTCACCAATATTTTGAAGTTTCTTTGTGTGTATGTTTATCATACAATTGAGTATTCATCAATTCTACTCTATTGTGCTTTTAAAACTACGGAAGGGTGTCAGCGTTGTGTAGCAGTGACCAGAGCTGCCATGTGAAACATTGGCATCTCATGTGGACAACAGGTCATCTCTGACTATTACACTCATTGGCCTGCTCCTCAAATGTCTGTGAAAGCCTGTTCTGGGCTAGACCAAAGCCAGGGGCTACGAACATATGTAACATAGTTAACTGCATATAATTATGTAGTTACATGAAAAAAAAAACATGTAATAATAATTTTACATTACTGCCAAAGATGAAGAGTTGTTTAGATTAATTTAATAAATTCCATAGACTTAAAATGCAAGATTTAAGACTTAATCCCTAAAACTTAAAATGAAGAAAAAGGATTGCTTACATGATTGGATTATATCATTTATTATTTAGTTGATTCCCTGAATCTCCTAGAATAATGGGTTATTTAGCAGAAATGCAAGAACTTTCCTAATCTCTGCAAAACTTAACAATATTTGCTACAAAATTTAATTCGTAAATACTAACTTAAGCGAACATTTCTAAAATCAAACTAAAAATTCTTTGTAGACATTTCTCCATATTTGAACATTTTTAGAGCGATCCAAATATTAAGTGTTTTAACTTACTTAGCCTCTTTGGTGCAATATTACTCTGCTTTTTGCTAGATTACTTAAATAAGATTGCTTTTCAGCGTTTTGACTAAGATCAGGTGTATATTATTTAAATGTGATGTATTTTGTGTTTTCCTTTAGTCCCAACAGGAGAAAATTAGTAAAATTTGTAGGAAATTTTACTGAGGTAAATTACAAATGTTATCACTCATGTGTCAATAACAAAATAATAACCAGTTAATATAAACATGTACATTTTCATAAAGACATTTAGCACAACCAAATAATTAATTAACTAACCATAAGTGAATGGTACTCCCTAAATAACCCTTTTGGCCATATTCAGGAAGCAAATGGTTCAATTCAGTTAAAGGAATAGTCTGAAATATGGCCTAAGATAAGTTTTCTTCGATGAATTATTCAGTATTTTTGAAGAAGATAGCAATCTCAGTTTCTGGAACTTAGGCATTGTTACTCTAATCTAAATATTCAAATGTAGAGGAAAAGTGTCCTTGTCAGAAGCTATAATCCTTTGACAAATTACCGTTAACTTATTTGAATACTAATTAAAATTTTCCCAAAGGAGATGCAGTCCATTTTCTTCTCTAGGTAACCCACACTCAATCAAATCCCCTGAAAGCAACATATTTAATAGATATCAGGCTAACCTGTCATAGATTTTCTTTATTGAACTGCACTCTTGTTTTATGACTGTGATATTGACCTTCACTTTCAGGTTAATGGAACCTTATGTCTCTCAAACTAGCTGTGCCAGGTCAAAACCAACAAGAAAATTTGCCATGCCAGCCTACACAGATCCCCTGTGCACTTCTAGGAATATACTGAATTCTTGAGTCTAAAAAAAAAATGGAAACAATTGTTGACAATTTAACATGTTTTATTACGGCAGAAAGTCTTCCATATATTAGGGATTTGTGTTAATGCACATGCAAACAAAAAGGTTTAAGAGTCTACATATGCACAAAGCAGCAAAACGTTGCTGTTATCAGAGCTTCTATCTCATTATGGCTTTTGTGTTAAAATACCATACAATAAGTAGACAGTATTTAGAAAAGCTCTGGAGCCTAGGAAATACAAGATAAAATATATGGAAGATTTGATATCTGGTGAGGGATTTCTGTTTGCTTCATAGAGAGCAGAACGGTGGAACAGTGTTCAAGCGTTGGCATCACATATGAGCCCAGTTTGTACCCCGGCTGCACTGCTTTTGGCCAAGCTCTCCCCTTGTGGCTTGAGAAGGTAATGGAGGATGACTGGAGTCCTTGGGACCCTGAACCCATCTGGGAGATTCAGAAGCAGTTCCTGGCTCCAGTTTTGGATCTGTTCGGCTGTGGACATTGAAGTCCTGTAGGGACTCCCAACTTCTTGACAGTATTGCAAAGGGTATAAGATAAAAACCTGTAAATTTAGGGAGTGACACTAGCTTTCAAGCCATAGAAACTCACTAGATTTCTCCAGTTTCTGTTATCAGTCTTTTCCTGATAATGTCAATTATAGTCTGTATGGTTCTGTCAAGTTTCTTGTGTATTTGAACAAACAGTAATCATAATGCTAAGAGTTATAATCATGAAAAAGTATTTATATTTCCTTAGTTTTGAAGGTAAAAGTTGATGAGCAGATAGATTATTTTAAACCACAAAACTTCTCATTTATTTCAGTTTTCAGTTTTAGTGGAAGGTAACATTATATTTAGAATAATAAATGCTAACAATGTATGATTTGCTTAAAAAATTGTTGCTTACCTTATATAGAATGAGTAGTCATGTCAAAATAGCATGAAAAAGTGCAATCATATCAAGTTTCAGTAGTTACCATCCTTTAGCTATTACCAGAATAATACTGTTTGAAGTGTAAGTTTTCTATTATCCTTAATTAATACTTCCAGTGTGTTATGGCATTGGGAATATTCAGTTTTAATAACCACTGAAATAGATATTAATTATGGTTTCCCCTTGAGTAACAATGTAATATAATTTTAAAGTGCACTGAATCATTTCAACATACATATTTATGACCAATTTAAATACAATGCATTTTTATAACTCTCAGTTGATTTATATTCCAGATAATATATCAAGTTATTTTTAATATGTGAATATCCTTATGTAAAAACTTCACCTTCAAATTATTAAATAAACCATTCTTATTACTTCTCTTTAATAAAGCATATTTATACTCTGTGAAGATTCTACAAAGTCAATTCTCAGTCAAACTGAAAAAAGAGTTTTAGCTAATTACTAAACAAAAGTTTAACCAATTAAAATTAATTATCATTGTTTTTATTTTTTGTTAGTTTGGTATAAAAAAGTCAACCACTTTCAAATGACATGCAATTATTTTACTTGCATTATTCACAAATGTAATCTAAAATAAAACAATATATTTTAATCTTAAAATTGATAGTTTCAAAAATGATTCAGCTACCATAGCTGCAAAGAATATTAACTCTTTGCTAGACAAAGAGTAACATACAGAATTTTCAAATACAACTCATTAAAAATGTCAATGAAAAATATGTTAGAGGCATTCAAATTTATTATCTTTTTTATAAAACAAAAAATATATTTCCTATTTTCCTGCAGGTTTTCTAATAAAGAATATTAAACAGTGAGGTAATATAACAACATAGACCAAATTTTATTTGTAAGATCTCTTAAATCAAAAATATATAACTGAAATTAAAAATAAGCCTCAAATGCCATACATTAAGTAACATGTGAACAAGAAGTAAATCTGTTAAGCAGAAATTGGCAGTTGATTACACTTCCTGTTTTGATTTAGATGTTGGATAAAGGAAGAAAAATATTGCTTGAAAATGCAGATGAAAATCTGGTAGTGAAATGACGTATCTGTATATATTTATATCTCATGTGATTTTAAGAAACAGATAATTTCACTTAAAGTAGTCTTCATTTGACAGCGATTGCACCAAACAAGCAGAAAATCATGATGTACGGTTTAGGTTTAAAACGATTTTATATGAATGTGCAGAGACTCTAAATAAACAATTTAAATGATGTTCCAAAGAGGATTACAGCAAAAATACCTACCAAACACTTTTTAAAAAGCAACACTCTGAAAACAAATAATGAAAGGGGGTAGACACAAAAAACACAACAAATGTGAATAATTTAGATGTTTATGAAATATTATATTGTTAGGTATATTTAAATAATTTGAAAAAATAACAAATATTGCTAAAATAGATTAAATCATAAGAAAACACATAATTTACAAAATGTGTAACTTTTCAGTAAAACCTAGTTGATCATTTACATATGAAAACTACACAAATCAAATACCAAATTTGGTGAATAAAGAATAACATATTAGAAAAATCTGGAGAAAAAAATAGCTGAATATAGGTTTAACTAGGTTCTTCCAAATGTAATCAAAATGGTCCAGCATTATGGTGTGGCATGTGAAGCTGCCCTCTGTGACTCTCACATGCCATCTGACCAGTTTCTGGCCTGGCTGCTCCCTTTCCAAGTATTTCCATGCTAATGGCTTTCCCAGGGCAAAGGAAGATGGCCCAAGAGTTCTGATCTCTGCCATCCATATATGGGACCAAACTAAACCTGCTCCTGGATTCAACCTAACCCAGTCATAAACACTGCAATCATATGGAAAGTGAAACAGCAGATGGAAATCTCTCTTAGTTTCTTCCTGTTTTTCTCTAAGTCTGATTTTAAATTAATAAATCTTTTAAAAAATGAAACATAACCTGGAGAACTAAAAAAAAAAAAAATGTGACAAATAGCTCAATGAATTTTCACCTCTTGGGATGCCTGTTGCCCATATGGGAGTTCAAGTTCATTTTCTCTAGCCACCTTTCTAATCCAGCCCTCTGCTTACATGCCTGAGAAGTAGGAGATAAAAAGTTCAAGAATCTAAGTTCTTGCCACACACATTGGAGGCATGGATAAACGTTCTGGCTCCTTACTTCAGCATGGTTTACCCATGGCTGCTATAACCATTTATAGAATTTTTCCCCCCTCTCCCTCTCATTCTTATTCTTTGTCACTCTACTTTTCAAATCAATAAACATAAATGAATCAATATCTTTAAAAGGGTGATTTTTGTTTTTTTGTTTTTGCAACTGATGGAAGTTAAGTGACATGTAGAATTCGGCAAGTTGATATGTAGCTGGTCAGATAGTCTTTAAGCAGGTTCACTAAGAAATTCCCACTACAGCTGGCCAGATTGGGGACAGTATCCCCTGGCTTACATCAAAATTACTCATGTGGGTGTCAAGGAGTACAGCTCCCTGAGTCGTCCTCTGGTGTCTCCCAGGATGCATTAGCAGGAATTTGGCTTGGAAGCAAAGGAGCTGAGATTTGAACCACAAATTTCAATATGGCATACAAGTGTCACAAGCAGCAAAAATCCATTATGTCAGGTGCTGGGCAACAACATATTTTTCACACCATTCGATATTTGGGAAGTTGCCACTTTTGAATGGTCTCTAACCTGAAAGCCAGAATCTTATTTTTACTTTTGGCAGATAAACAATACATTTTCTGTTAGATGTACTCATCCAAGTTATCCATCCCAAAATTAAAAAAAAAAAAAACAGTATAAGAAAGCATTATGCTTATTTATTTATTTATTTATTTAGTTAGTTAGTTAGTTAGTTATTTTATCCTTCAGTGGATGGGAGAGGCTTTCTCTGATTTATGGCCCAACTATCTGGCCCACAAGTTACGGTTTAAGTTGTCATGATTACTCTGAATTTGTGGCCAAGTCAGTTGTTAGACAACTTTTTAGCAATTCAGATTGTGGTTCATCTGTATAATGTAACTTTGGAGAGTTAACTTGTGATTGTTAAAAAATACCATAAAGTGTAATAATAATAACTTATCTGGATAATTGTCATAAGAATATGGGAAAATTTAGAGGCTGATGTCTTTTACGTCATCAAATTTAATCATAAAAGAAAGTATCTTATTAGAAATTTTCAAAAAAATTGCTCTAAATTATAGACTCAAGGTAGCCAAAACTGATAAATATCAAGTACACTGTTAAACATCAATTTAATCTGAAGCTCACGGATTTTCTCATTAGGACATAAGGCAAGGGTTGTTTTTTGTTGTTGTTTGTTTGCTTGTTTGTTTTGCTTTAAGAACTTGAAAGGCAATATGTGTCAAAATTTACGAATCAAATAGCTGTTTAAACTAAGTATTTAAAAATGTCTGAATCTTAGTGAATGCCATTTCCATCATAAGCAGCTCTTCATCCCCATCTTAAAGTATTATTTTCTTTTCTTCTACAGCTTTATGGTAAGGTCTTGAAACTACATTGCCAAAAAAGAAATACATTTTTGTCTTGTCCAATAGCCAATCCCATTCACCATTCAGAAATACAGAGTTATGATCTAGTATTTTTCTGCAAGTGAAATATATGATTTCAATTCTGATTACAGGTAGCCAAAGTAGTAAAGAATTGGAAAGTTTGCAAGTTTCCAAAAAAAGAATTCAAGAGCCTAGTGCTATGGCTCAATGGCTAAATCCTCACCTTGCAAAAGCCAACATGCCTTTTGGGAGGCAGTTCATGCCCCAGCTGCTCCATTTCCCAACCAGCAGCCTGCTTACTGGGAAAGCAGTACAATATGATTCAAATCTTTGGAACCCTCAACCTGCATGGGACACCAGAAGAAGCTCCTGGCTTCAGATTGGCTCTTCTCCAGCTCTTATAGCCATTTGGACAGTGAACCTGTGGATGGAATGCCTTTCTCTCTGTCTCCTCTTCTCTCCATCAATCTAATCTGCCTTTTTAATAAAAATAAGGTTTTGTTTTGTTTTGTTTTTTGTTTTTTTTTTTACAAAAAGCCAGCAGTTCTAGTAATGAGTGTGGATCCTGGCCGTGTTAACACAAAAAGTAGGGAGGATAATATTAAGTGAGATAAAATTCAAAACTGAGAAATCCTAATTATTTCCTAGTGAGGCTGCATGGAACCTGATTTTAAGAATTGCTTATTGTGAGATGCCCACAATTCCCTTATTTTATATGCATGCAGTAGTCCAAAATTTTAGAGTGCTAGAAATGTCTAATTATCATAAATTATATGCTTACCCAGCAACTCATTAAAGTCTCTCAGGGAAGGTAAGAAGTCAATTCCTTCATTATTACCCAATTTATACATTACTTAGGAAGTGCTAGCTATATCAAAATGCTTTGCTATTGGTTTCTCTTCCACTATCAATGATATCAATCAATGTGGTTATCAGATAAAATGCTAGAAATATAATAATGTTCACTTTCTTACTCTACTCTTCCTTCTGTCCTCTCCCCCATCTCTCTCTTATTCATTCCTTCTTTCTTTTATTTTTTTTTTTGATAATGTAAGTTTAAGAGTTATAGAGTTTAAGAGTTATAGAGGGAGAGGGAGAGCGAATGCATGGAAACAGAGAAAGAGGAAAAGCTTTCACCCACTGATTCATTGCTTAGATGGCTGCACCAGCAAGTAATGGGCCATGAAAATGTCAAGAGCCAGGAGCCTCATCCAGGTTTCCAAGACTGGTATAGTTGCTGGAGCAATTGGGCTATTTTCTGGTGCTTTCCCCAGGCCATTAACAAGAAACTGGATTGTCAGTGAAGTATAGAGGTGTGAGCTAGCATACATATGGGATGCACTTGTTTGAAGTAATGGCTTTATTTTCTATGCCATAAGCCTGGACCATGGAAACATTTGTAAGTAAAACTGTAGTCAAGGGCTTAATAGCCACTAACTAGATCAAAAGAATATATATATAATACAGATATATAATACAGATATGTTAATGCTGCTGAACTCTATCTTAGTTCATCAGCATTAACACATCTGTAGTATGAATATTTGATCATTTACTTGTATCCCATAATTCAAATGGAGTTTCTCCATTGTTTCAGGTTTTTCTTTGCTTTTGTCTAGATGGATTATTTTAAGAATCTTTTCCTAAAGACAAATTCTTTCCTCTATTTGCAATATTCTCTGTGAAACTTTTATTTTACTTTTTGTATTTCACTGAAGATTTAATCTATAAAATATGTAATTCATTATTCTTACTGACTTATATATCATTCAAAATGTTTTATTCTTGCAATTCTTTGGTTTACTCATTTTAGTCTATTTGCATTCTCTTGTGTCCCGTTGAAGTTTCCTCTGAATCGTTTAGAATTCTATTTCTTGAACTTTAGTGATTTCTTTGGAATCAGAATCTAATTCTGAACTACTGTGTCCTTTCAGAGACAGCATGCTGGCATACTGCTTGTTCCTTATGTCCCTGCCTTGATGTCTACACATCTTGTATAATGGTTTTTGTATGAAGTAGGTTTTCTTGGGAAAGTAGTTATTGTTGCATAGATTTAGGGTCTAGTCAAGTTCACATATATAGCTTCTGAGTGGTTTCTTCTGTTTAAAGTAATACCTGCTGCATATAAGTGACACAAGCAGTCCAGTCTCCTACAATTCATAGGATCAAGAGCGACATTGAGAGTTACGTGGGTTTCCGGAATATGTATGTTCAAAGCACAGAGAACTCAGAGTCAGTCATACACTCAATTGTTGTTCTTGATGCTGAACGAGAAAATAAATCATTGTGTCATTTACTCCTTGCCCCATCACCTTCCTTTCCCAGTAAATTTGAGTGGTGCTCGGGCTTGTGACACCAACTGTTCTAATTGCACAACTCGGTGCTGTGTCTAGTCTTTTCATCAGGTCTTTACAGCTTTTAACACAACAGTCATAGTCATGGGACGTGATATCAACACTGCTCCTGGCCCACAGTATGAGTATGTGTTATAGAGGAGATTTTGCTCAGGCAAGTGTAAGTCCAGAAAAGGCAAATATACTAAGTTCTTCTCTGGGTGTGCTAGACAAGTTTAGGTCGAATTGCTTAAATTGGGACCCATTGCTATAGTTCTAGAGTAGCAAAATACAGTGGGCTTATTATGTATATCTCCCAATATGTGAATAGATACATTCATGTGCTGCTGAATGGTATTAGTATGCATAAACTAAGCAGAGAACATGGCTCACATAGAATGAGTAAGGAGAACTCAATGATACTTAAAATCCCCATGATGGTATGATGAAAGAAATTAGTTCACTGTGCCACAAGTTATCCCCAATGTAATTGTGCTAGCTTCTGGTAGTAGTGGTGTAGATATCAACTTTAAATGGATGGATCCAGAACTCTTGGAGTTGCAGGGATGAGCAAGGCAATTGGCTTCCCTTTTCAAAGTCAAGGAGTTGCTCAGAAACCATTAAAATGCTTAGATTGAAGTCACAGTCAGAGAGTGATGGAGGAATTCTCTCTCAGAAAAAGATGCATGTAGCAGCTACTTCCTACCTTGACTTGATAAAGTGTTGGCTCTCAGCTGCCAGCCAGATGCACTGCCAGGCAATCCTCAGTTACATCTTACCTGCATAATGGTAGTGAGGACCTTTTTCCTCACTATCACACAGTCTTTATCCTTATGACATCTGTACTGATGAATTCCTGCCAGATCCCTGAAAATTAGATACTTTCTGCAGCTTTGTGGGATATTATTATTATTATTATTATTATTATTATTATTATTATGCTTGAATCTAGAGCAGTTGTAGTGTGGCTTCATCTTACATAGCTATATTGCAATCACTATTTTCTGTTATTTTAGGCAACTCTTATGTGATATTTCTTATGGTAGCCTTGAAAAAAAAATCTAGTACAAAAGGGTAGATGCCTATCAACTGGCAGAAACCAATTACCTTCATGTAGACGTAGAAGAAAATGTTTATTCTAATATTTAGCAGTGACAAGTCACACTCTATAAATTCCAATTTTTAAGAACTTCGCCAGGAGCCCCAAATTTTCCAAGGTCTTCAGACCAAAATATATTAAAACTAATGTAGGATGCATATGTGTAATGTAGAATTATATCCACAAAATTTTGACATGATAATAAAATGATCAATTCAATATCCTGGTGTAATTTGTAAACTCGTGTCATCATAAAACAAATCAGGACTCTTGATAAAAGATTAGAACTAAAATTTTGAGAATTGAATCTATTTCAAAATCTGATTATGTGGACAAGGCATTAAGTCTTTCTTTGCATGCACTGGGGATCCAATATGGGTACTGCTCCTTGCCCTGGCTTCTTCATTTCCCATTCAGCTTCCTGCTTGTAGCCTGGGGAAGCAATCAAAGATGGCCCAAACCCATCAGATCCTGTGCTGGCATGGGAGACTTGGAAGAAACTCCTGGCACCTTGACTCAACAGCAGCATGTGGCCCTTTGGGGAAGAGAACCAGAGGATGCAAGATCTTTCTGTATGTCCTTCTCTCTATAAATCTGCATTTCCAATTAAAAAAAAAACATCTTGAACAAAAAAATTGTGTGTTAGTGATTTCCCGTATATTTCCCAAAGGGATTTTTGATTATTTTCATTATTTGCCAGGAAAACTATAATAGAAAACTGGTAATGTCATATGCTTTATTAATTTCAGTCTCCTTTCCCTAGTCATTCTAAGGACTGTTCATTGGATAATAGATTGATAAAGTTGTGGCTGTAACACTACCATGACAATACACTATACAAGATTAAGCTGCAGAAGAAAAAGACATGATCTGAAGACTTGACATCAACTTTCTTAAAGGAAACAGGGTATGTTGTGGCAAGACATTGGCCTTAGCAATGACTTCTTGGAAAGGACCACAAAACACCAGCAATGAAAGCAAAAATTTATAATATCAAAATTATGTTTTATGTGCAGTTTAAGTGTTGCTATTTGACATTTTCTTTTCTAGTTATTAAATTTTACTAGTTATGCAAATTTTTCATACTTGATTATGTCAATCCTGTTTTGCTGTGCCTCTAACAAACAAGTGATGTACAACATATGCATTTATTGAACATAGAAGAGCAGAGGAATATTCGCTTAGTAATATGCTCGGCATACATAAATCCAACATGTCTGGGAGGTTCAGAATTCCGAGGATTGCAGTCAATATTGAGGCCATTTTATCTCACTTTATAGAAAAGAAGTTTTTCCCTTTGTGTAAGAAGCAGAACATGATTTTCTTTTTCTTTTCTTTCTTCTTTTTTTTTTTTGACAATCCCTACATATTTAATTAGGGTAAAAAAGGTTCAAGGGCTACAGGGAAGTGTGCAAGACCATCACTTCCATACCACTTCCTTCATGTATCTGAGGTAAAAGGGGATATAGAGGAAGAAGCCCCACCCAGTTTCCCACCCACCCTAAGTCCCAGATGTGGGACATGCTCTGAGATACTCGATCAAGTGGTTCCAATAGTTCACCATTCATGGATTGCTACCAGTCTCGCCACTCCAAGCACGATGTGATCGTTGAAGAGTCCATTGATTGACACAGTCCCCTCTTAAGTCTCCATTTGCCCAGTATTTTGCTGCAAACAGATAGCTGAGGTTGTTGATTGACTTGTTCTGTCTTTTCTTGGTTAGGATTCTGAGTCCAGTGTCTCGACTGGGGAGATCCTCAAAGAAACTTTGAGGTATTCCCAGTCCAGATTCCTGCATGTTCTAGTAAGCATAGGGCCCGGCACAGTCCATCACCCTCGTCAGCTGGTGGTTGCAGTTGCTGGGTCGGTTCTGTTTCCATCCGTGTCCTCCACTGGAACCAACGGGTGTTAGAGTCCGGCCTCGTTATGCCATGGACACACTTGGCCCTTGCAAGTACCAGTAGGAGCTGCTGCCCAGTCAGGGCAGTCCACAGTAACCCCAACCAGGCCCACACCCTACCCTGGCTTGCCAGTATGTATGGCATACAAGTCCAGTCTGTCCCAAATACCCTTCTGCTCATATACTTGCCAACGGGTGTTGTGACCTAATTCCATCCAACCATCTCATCGAACCAGCCCTAACGGATGTTGTTGGGTGTCTGACTAGCCACCCCAGCCCCTGTCCTAGTTCCCTTGCTCTCCCGTGGAAGGTGATGACCCAAGAGGGAGGAGCCCACTATTTCCCTCCCAGGTCGCTCCCATTCCAGTTGTGCCCACTGCAGTTGGCCCTGTGGTTCAACTCGACATGACTAGCCCCCTGTACCGGCTTCCGCCAGCTGATGCTACGACCAAGCCCCAACAACCCTCACCCACTCTGTAGCTTGCACCAGTGGGAATAGTCAGCCCAGCCTGGTTTTCACCCAATCTGGTCCACATGAAGTGCACAGGTGCTGTGTCCTTGCCTGGTCTGGTCTACCCTCTACCCAGCTCACGCTCCTCAGTGTAAGTAGCTGTTCAGCTAGGGAACCACCCCTTATTCCCCTGTCAGTTCTGCCTCCTCCCTTCCTGGTTCTCACGTGTGCTGGTTGGGTGCTGTGGCTGCATCTGGCTCAGGCTACTTCACCTTGCATTCCAAATTGTGTGTTGCTTTTGTCACGACCGGACCTGGTTCAACCCATATTCTGTTCGCGCATTCGGATTTGCCAGTGGATGACATGAACAGATTCAGCCTGGTCTGCCCCAGACCCATGCCAAATGCGTGCCAGTGGGACACTTTCCATGACCTCTTGGCTGCTAACTTCAGTGTTTCTTGCACTGACCTGCAGGGTCTGTGTCTTGCCAGAGGAGTTGCCCAGGCTCCTCCATCAGAACCTCTCCAAGTGCCAGGTTTCATGCATACCAGTGGGTCAATGTGCCAGTTCGTCTCCTGTTCTAGCAGGAACAGTGGCCTTTCCTAACTGGCCTTCATCCCGTTCTGGTTCTTGCTGAAGGATGTTTCAGTCCAGCCACAGCTAGTCCACACCCCCATATAGCTCGTAGAAAATGGTTTTCTTAGGGGAAATTATTTTGGGGTTTATTTTCTGTTCTGTTTGTTTTTCTAATGCGTCATCTAACCAGGAAATAACTTAGCATCTTGATTTTCTGTCTTTGTATAGGCAAAATCAAAGCCATCAGTTTTAATGCTATTGTAATGTCTCATTTATGTTTTCTTTGAAAAATTTCTTCACCTCTTTTCCTGAGAGCAATGATTTTCTTTCAATATTATCTAATATGAGCCTGAATTATCTTTGATACAGGAAAATCATAAAATGAACTGCTGCTACAAATTTATGCCTCTAATATTATAATGGAAATGAATTCAATTAGAACTTTTGAAAATTTCAATTATTTTTTAAAAAATAAATACTTCTGAAAATCAAATATGTCTTCATTCTAACCTATTATAACAAGTTGTTACATTATCTCCAGTATATCTTCATCTAACCACTCCACTATTTCACAATGTTCTTATCTATTCCTAATTTATTTTTCAAATATAGGCGAATAATTACAAAAAAGTCTACTTCTCTTTTCTCTAATGAATAAAAACAACATGAATAATTAATATAGTGAAAATTAACAAAAACTATCTTTACTAATAGGTTTTATCATTTTAATTTTTGCATTTTTTAAAAAAAATTTTGGAGCTCTTATAAGATATAAGCACGGCTTAATACTAATTGCTTTTACACAGAAAACTAGTAATGCCTGACATGTGCCCTACTGGTATTTGCTCCGTGTGTGTGTGTGTGTGTGTGTGTGTGTAGAAACTGTAAGGAATATGCTTTTTCTCATCTGTGGATCTCTGAAGCCACTTAACTTCTCCTCAGCGGACTGATAATTTATCTACTTTGAGATCTAAACCAGGCTACTTATTCTGTCATTCTTGAAAGAATACCAGTTTTTAATGTTTCCTGACTTTATGTCATTGAACTCTCAATTTTCAAGATCTCTGTCAAGGCGCCACCTGATATTTGTTCATTTACCATATTGCCACTATTGATTCATTCATAGATTTGTTTCTAAATTTTATATAGGAATAATTATATACTTGGTATTCATTTTATTTACTCCTAAATTCAACACTGTTTCATAGGGATATAATCTATTCACAACAATCATCAACTTCCCAAGTGGAATCCTTCTGTTAAAAAATTAGACAGGGTTGGACATGTAGTAATTAATCTATAAGATGTTTCTGGGGACATCATCATACCATATGGGGAGGATTGGGTTCAACTCCTAGCTTCACAGCTTTTATATATATATATATATAATCTATATATTTATTTATATATAATATATATATAAATATATAATATATATAATACATATATAATATATAAAAGGATATATAAAGTATATGTTTATTTATATAATATATATTTACTTATAAATATATGTTTATTTATAAATATTTATATATTTATTTATAAATATATATATTTATTTTAGTTTTACTAAAATGGCAGATTTACAGAGAGAAGAGACAAAGACTAAGATCTTCCATCCACTAGTTCCTACCTAAGTGGCTACAAATGGCCCATGTTGAGGTATTCTGAAGTGAAAAGCCAGGAGCTTTTTTCAATTTCCCATGAAGATGATGGTCTGAAGACATTGGGACATGTTCTACTGCTTTCCCAGGCCATACACAAGGACTTGGACAGGAAGTGGGGTGGCCAGGACAGGAACCAGTCACCATATGAGTGTGCTGTGCTTATAAGATGAGGTTTGGCAATTGCATTGGCTCAATGACAGTTTTCAAGAAAATTTACCGAAAAGGACAAAAGTGAAATGTTATGTCATATGATAATTAATATTTCCCAACATTCATTTCCTTTGACATTGACATGCAATTCTAGTATGATATGCTATCGGCATACGTCACCAATCAAGAGTATTTCAGATTTGTGTATGTATACACATGTGGATATACACATATATGTATATGCAGCCATCCAAGTGCATGCATGAGCTTCAGGATTATTTCAAGGTGGTACACTGATACATATATATATAGTCATGTAAATTTTTAATTTAACTTTATTTCTACTTAATAGGCACTACATCCACATATATCTAAGCTTCTAACATGGATTTCTATTAACAGCTTGGTAAATGTAAGCAAGAAATGTGAATTCTCCTCTTTATGGAATCAGTAGTCATAGTACACTGATTCCAATATTGTGAACTTATATTGAATTTCAGCATGTAGCATTGAAACCCCAGGCATTGTGTAATTTTCTGTAATATTCACAAATAATCACTGCAGGGGATTGCATTTAAGCAAGATAGGAAAGTGACTTAAAGCAGGCAGCCACGAAAAGTCCTGTCCTTTAGTTGCTATTCAGTACCTATTAAGCATGATGATAAAATAGCATTCATATCTCAAATATGTAAAATTCACCTACTCAAAGATGGCGAAGTTTATGATTTCAGTTATTTGACATATGCATTTAGTCATCATTTTCCCTGTTGTTTTTCATTAGACAAATATGTATTTTAAAATTTGATAAAAATATTAATTCTCTGGGTGGCACTGATTCTACTTAATACACAGTAAAGTCTAATAAAGATATATTTATCAGAAGTACTTGATCAATTACAGTGTTTCTCAAGAAAATAATGAAAGAATAGTTGTATCACTGCTGAGGAAAGCTTTCTTTTCCAGTGAAAGTATACATTATATTCCAAATGTAAAGATAACCACAAATATAAGCAAAATTCCATTTTACAATATTAGAGAAAATATTAATTTGAACAAAGTCATAGATAAATTGAAACAAATTATTTCAAAATTAAAAAGCTATAAAGTACCTTTTGAACTTCTGGGTTTACAAAAATATAGTAATATTATCCTGTGATAAGTAAAGCCAGAGTGTTGAGACATGTGAATAAGCTTGACGCTAGGATGAGCTTGATGTGAATACCGCTTTGAAAGAAACTCATACACAATTCACTGAGCATAATGACAACTGATACAAGATCAAGCATGCATGGTCCACTCTAGGTAGAAGCTATAAACCATAATTACTCTGGTTGCTACCATTGCCTATTAAGAAATCTTAAAACGCAAGATACAATATCAGATAACCACTATGTCACTCTGGCTAGAAAACAGAATTCAGGGCATGAGATTAATTATGCAAATGCAGTAATAGGGAAGGTACAAAATCTCTTTGGAGTAGAGTATTAGAGGGAGAGGTGATGGATAATGATGGTGAAGCAAGTAAATGGTGGAAATAAACTTGAATGCCATGAGAAGGGACTACAGGCATGAGGAGCAGAAACTACTCCCTCTCATCCTTCCTTTGTTCAATGTCTCCCCGGAAACTCCTGAGGTAGTTTAATCATTGTCATTTTTTTCTCAAGTTTTATATTTAGTTTGACCTACCACAATGTGTCTATTATTTCCATTCAAAAAAATCTTCATAGGAAATCTGATCTAATTTTAGGTTACTATTATTTACCAAGCTTTATATTTTTTTGTTAAACTTCTAGAAACTCTTTTGGGCTATGATTTTGAAGTTTCATTTATTCCATTTGTCCTAATTTGCTACGCAAGGGAATTATAAATATTTGAGAATGTCTATTTTTTTGTATGTCAACCTTTTCCCTCTCCATTTTTATTTTACTTAGAAGTAACTTTCATCCAGTTTTATACAATTTAATCATTATTCTATTTTTTTAGCTGTATTAAGTTTCAAGTGGTTTTTTTTTTTGCTTCATATTTTTTTTAATCTTTTTTCCATTTCACTTCATAAGATTTTTCTCATCATGTTTTAGTTCCTTCTGTTACATTGAGGTCTTGCATCTCCGCTATAATTATTGTAATAACTTACAGTCAATTAGGTTAAAAATACTGCATTTTGGCATCAGAAAATTTCTCTTTTAAAAATTGTGCTGCTATGTGAATGTGTTCACAGAAGAATTTTTATAAAAATCACCTCCTATTTATTGCTACTACTGTTAATTAAACTAATTTACCCAAGAGTATTTGCAGCTAAATGATGTTTGAATTGAATCAGCTCAGAAAACCATACAAGCCTAATTCCCTTGAGTGATGGGATAGTGAGTAAAGCCACCAGCTGACATGCCGGATTTTCAGATTTTTCATATGCGCAGAGGTTTGTGTCCTAGCTAGTCAGCTTCTGCCAGCTGCCTGCTAATGACTTTGTGAAAGTTGTGTGGGGTGACTCAAGGACTTTGGCTGCTACACCCATGTGCGGAATGTCAAAGTTTGTGTTTTGTGCCTGGCTCAATCTGTATTCTTGTGGCCATTTGAGTGAGCAAACAGCTATAATATCTATCTCTCCCTCTCCCTATAAAGTCTGCCTGTTAGATAGACAGATAAATCTTATTAAAAATAAAAAAGGCCAAGTGTTTAGAACTGTGTAGATATTTTAGCTTTACTTGTACCTGTAAAATGCAGCACATTAGCTTTAAACATTCTTACACTTAACTTTCACAATGTCTAGCAGCTTTTAGGACAAATAACATACTTAAGTCTCCTGTTTTAAAAAAAAGATTGTTTACATCACATTTTTCATTAGCTTTTATTTCATGTCAACTATGCTTAAAAGTCTGTATTAGGATATTATTTAAGTTAATTACTATGAATTTCCCCTTTAAACTTTCACCTGTTTAGAATCTTACTTTTCTCACTTTAGTGAAACAGTCATATATGCCTTATTTTGTATTGTCCTTATTTACTATGATATTTTTTACACCTAATTCAACTAAGATCCCTCACTGTTCTTTCAAATAATAGTTTATTTTATACATTTACTATTCTTTTTTAAGGTGGAGTGAGTATTTAGGGAATTCACAGTTGCTGTATTTCTGACTTGACCTAGAGGCTCTGCCAGTGCCTGATGTTGTCTTGGTAGTGACATCTATTCCTGGAAACCACAGGGTTTAATACCATGATCTGTCTTTTCTCAGGCTTATAATTCTTGAGTACCATTTGATTTAGCTAGTGATAATTTCTGTAATTCTCTTTACTTTTTCTTGTATTATTTTGAAAGTGTTATTTCAATGGAGAAAAGGGTTGAGCTGTAAGCATCTTACGATGGTTGGTGTAGTGAATGGTATGTTGTATAGTGGTAAAACAACCTCTGGGAAGGTAGCACTCCTTGGGATGCCAATCTGAGCCCTCCCAGCCCCACCACAGAATGAGCTCCCAGCTTTGCATACAGGAAGTGAAGGGGAAGATGGTTACAATTTCAGCTTCTGCCACCCATGTGGAAGACCTGGGTGACCCTTCTGAATCTTGGCTTCAGCTTGGTCCAACCTGCTTGTTGCCACCCTCGGGAATGAACCAGCAAACAGAATATCTCTATATTCTTTTGCCTGCTTTTCTCTTCCACTGAATTTCAAATAAATATACATCTTTTAAAAACTGCAGTATAAATTATTTGCATATATTCTTAATAATTATTTCATAAGACTAAAAAGCATATATAAGACTCTAATAAATTTTCATTTAAATATGAATAAAAGTGAATTGAATCAATTCATTGAAATTGTATGTTATATTATTATTAACATTTATTTACTTATTGGAAATTTGAATCACATGGATGGGTGGGGAGGACAGATTTTCATGTGTCATTCACTCCCCGGAGGGTTATGATGGCCAGAAGTGGAGCAATGCAAGCCAGGACACCAACCAGCACTGATAAGGGATGCTGGTGCCACAGGCTGTGCCTTTTTTCTATTATGCCATCATGTTGGCTTCTAGACTTTAATTTTACAAAAAGTTGTTTCAATTCTTCTTGCTTATTAAATGATTTTTTAAAAAAATAATCACACTAACTGATCATAACAACTAGAACAGAGGGATGATTGTTTTCATTTTCATTTGAGAACATTAGTAACTTCAGGAATTATATTGTAAATGACTCAAAGTTTTGATATTATACTTATTATATTTTATCAATTATTGTCTTCTTAACCATGTCTTAACATATCTAGTGACACTTGGTTAATATGACCATGTGATATGGTGGACTTACTGAAATGATTTTCTTCAATTATTATTTTTAAATGCTTATGAAAACTTAACAATTAACACAGAGTTTTAGAGACAATGTTGCATCCCTCTGCTTTTTTACACAATGTGTAAACATGTTTAGCATTTCCAGGGCATTAGGGAAACTAATACAGAACCTCATTTTATTTCAAGTAAGGAAAAAATTCTATTAGAAGTACCCATTTCTGAAATGAGATTGTTTTAGAGATGAAATTGAATCTGGTGAAAGAGATACTTATATATACATGAAACAGGAAAACAGATTTCTATAAATCATATTCATGGAAAATTCAGGTTATTTAAGGCAAGCATAACAGAATATTAGGGGCCATAAACAGGAAAGATACCCATAAGTCCCCATTCTCTGTGAGTCTCACACATGAGATAAGAATAAAATATGAGATTATAACTATGGGAAATGTGGCTGCAGCAGAAATAATTTCGATTTTCCACTTTTTTTCCCAATGTAATGGACTTTAATACCGGTACTATCATCCTTCTCCTTGTTCTGATTTGCTTATAATGTGACATTTGTATGATAACTGTGAAGAAAAGTCACAAGTCCTATGATCAGCAGTGGTATTTTTTGAGCCAATATTTCCTGACAAGAAAATGCAAGTGACCTAACTATCAGTCACTTCTGACTGTTTATGATACAATATGCAATACAGAAGCTGAACTGAATGTATGAAGCTGAACTGACACTGTTAGTAAGAGGAACACCCACCAGTAGGAATGTTTAGCAATGTACTCTTAAATAAAGTATGTGAGTGACACATTACAGGGGATAGCAAAAATTCACAAAATTAAAATTGATTTGAGCTTTTATTCTATAATCCTCTAAGTCAGTGCAATAGATCTAAACTTCCCAGGCTACAGTAAGAAAGAATATTTTATGTGTGTTAAAAGCAATTTATTAAGATCTTAGTGACAAAGGAGAAAATACAAAAATGGAACATGTATGTGTGTTGTTAGGGGAAGAATCATTTATTGATGTTTGCTAATATAAATGGAACACAAAGCCTTGAATCTAAAAATATTACATATAAATGTAAACAAAATATGTGTGTGTTGGTAGATTATTGAGTGTACTCATTAATGATATTGTGACAGAACGGGCAATTACACTAGAAATAGCATCAAAGCTACAAAGAGCTTACTATGACACCACTGATAATGATCTTTGTAGGAACTGTGAAAAATTACTCGGGAAATCAAGTATTGGTTGCAGTAAAGTTACAGGACATGATACTGATATATAAAAAAGTAATTGTTTTCCTATTCCCAGATAATGAAATACTGCAATTCTGATTTAAAAATGAAATAACTCTTTAGTTACTGGTCATAACATTAAATACGGATGTATAAATTCAATAAAATGATCATAATATCTTTAAAAGGCAAATATGAAAGAAGTCATAGGCAATCTAAATAAATGTGATATTTTAATACACATGGATTGGAATCTAGTGTACAGATTGAATTTCACTGAATCCTTCAATGAAATCTCTATCAAAGTCTGAGCACATTATTATGTTCATTAGCAACCTCATTGTGAACTTAAAATAAAAGCTAAAAGATTCAGAATAGCTGATTCTATGGGCTATTGTTTTAAAAATAAGAAAACAGCATTGGGCATGATGTTGTATTAGGTTAGTCCTTTGGGTATCGCTGGCATTCCATCAGAGATGATTCAAGCGGTCTGGCGGCATGACCTAGCGGCTAAAGTAGCTCACCTTGAACGCGCCCAATCCCATATGGGCGCTGGTTCTAATCCCGGCAGCTCCACTTCCCATCCAGCTCCCTGCTTGTGGCCTGGGAAAGCAGTCAAGGATGGCCCAAAGCTTTGGGACCCTGTACCCTTGTGGGATACCCAGAAGAAGGTCCTGGATCCTGGCTTCGGATTGGCATAGCACGGACCATTTTGCTAACTTGGGGAGAGAATCATTGGATGGAAGATCTTCCTCTCTGTCTCTCCTCTTCTCCGTATATCTGACTTTGTAATAAATAAATAAATCTTAAAAAAAAAAAGAGAGATGATTCAAGTTCTGGCTGTTCTGCTTCCACGGCAGGTGTGTGCTTAGCTGTTAAAGCAATCGATAACTGTCATATGGGAGATGGAGAAGCTCCTGGCTCTTAGATTTGAACCAGCAGGGCATGCTATTCCGACCTTTTGGAGAGTGACTCAGCAGATAAAAAACCTCTCTCTCTCTTTCTTTCTGCCACCTTGTCTTTCTTTGTAGCTCTGTAATTCTTGCAAGTTAAGAAACATTTTTAAAAATTTTAAAAAAAGGGAAAAATAAGAAAAGCCAATTAAATCTTGTTCAAGGTATCTGAACAGTAATTCACCAAAGATATAAAATACATGACACAGTAAAAATCGTTTTGTTGAGTAAATGTAAATCAAAATCAAAACAAAAATAAGATACCATGCACTCTTATTAGAAATAGCAACAACCAGACTCACTGTCAATGTCAAAATTGGCAAAATTGGCAAAATTTGCAGAAATGAGTAATAGGAACTCTCTCGCTGCTTTTTGGAAATAAAAAAAAAAAACAGTGCAGCGACTTTGGATGACAATTTTGTGGGTTTTTTTTTTTTTGGTTGTTGTTTTTTTTACAAAATAAAACAATGCTGCTGTACATGTACATAAAGCAATTACTTTTTGTTTTAAACAGAAAATATATGTCTCAAATCTTGCATACTGGTGTTTATCTCAGTTTTATCTATCATGGCCAGAGTTAAATTGTTTAAAAATCAACAGTGGTGCATCTATTTAATGAAATATCATCAAAAAATAAAATAAGTGAATCATAAAATCATGAAATATGACATGAGAAAATTTAACTGCATGGTACTAAACGAAAGAATCAAATGTGAATATATGATGTGTTGCATGATTCCAATCATTCAACATCCTAAGAAGGGCCAGATACACACACATGGATACAAACACAGATGTGTAGACACACACACACACACACATACACACACACACACCCTATTGAGACTGTCCCAACTAATTGCTGCATAGTTGAGAGAAGGAGAGATGCATATATGAGTGCAAAATGATTTTTACAAAAATGAAGTATTCTTCATGTTTACCCACCCACACCATGCATTTTGAGAACCATGAATTATATAAAATGAGGAATAAACCCACATGCAAGCTGGATGTTTCAATCAATATATAGGGTTTCGTATTATTTTCTCAAGAATAACAAATGCCCTCAAAAATTGCACAATGATAATGAACCAATAAACAATGAAAGTTGAAGTATGTGAGGAATGTGTTACTTTCAGTAACTAAGGCTCTGGGAGGAAAGGAGAAACTGGAATGCAAGCCACAGTCTCAAGACCGATTGTTCTTGAGCAACCACCATATCAACAATAGTGTAGGTAACAAGTAACAATATGTTGACAGATACAGCATAAATCACATTCTGGAACAACCGGGAGTTTTCCACTGGCCCATAGTTCTATATTCAAAATGGCTTCAGTGCGGCTATTGTACATGTCTCCTGACAATATTCAATGTTTTTGAAACAGTATGTGGAATGCCTAAAAGATAAGACCTTACTATAAATCAACTCAGATATCTTCAAGAACTTTAGATTTCATTTTGAGTAAAATCTTAACATAGAATGCTGCCTAAGCTGAGCTCCTCATCACCTCACTGAGGTTGTCTTCCCTCTTGTTCAGTTTATTCCATTTTTTCAAGATCTGCTTATTTGTTACTTTTTCAACAAGCCACGAAGGCTATCATCTTAACCTGAGCATACCCTTTTCTTCAATTATCAGTGTATATTATATCACCTCTTCTTTATATGTTACTTTTCTCCTTCACCACAATCTTTACCTATTTTTATATCTTACGACATGCCCCGAGAGACTTCTGTGCTTCCTTTTTGTCACGCATGTGTTGGTTTCTCAGTGGCGCTATAAGTTGTTGATGTTGCTGTTGTTGTTATTGATGGACCTGTTATGAAATGAAACACTTTTCAACAAGGAATTCTCAACTGTAAGAACAATATGTAAGAATAAATTAGTGCTAGTTGTTCCTCTCTGAAATGTGTCCAAAGCAAGGTTTTCTTTCTCCCCATAGTGATTCTCATAATTCAAATCTATAGTAATACTTTTATAATAAACTTCAAATGCTGAAGCACTTGAACCATCTTCTTCTACTACTTTCTCAGGCTGTTAGCAAGAATCTGAATCAGATATGCAATTGCCAGGGCATGAAGTGACACCAATGTAAGATGCAAGCTTTGTAGGAGGAGGCTTAACCCCTCTACCCCCAGCCACAATGCCGGCCTTACTTCTTCTTCCGTTTTATTAGGACACCAGTCATATCGGATTAGGTCTCTAATTTTATGTCTACGTAAACTTGTTTAACCATTAAAGGATCCTGTCTCCAAAATAATCACAATGAATGTCAGAGTTTCATCACATGAATTGTGTAGAAACACAATCCATTGCATACTGGATATATAATGTATTATTCCAAATACATGATATTCTGGAAAAGATACAATTGTGGACATGATTAAAAGCCAGTGGTTTCCAGATATTAAGATGGGAAGGAGAATTGCTAGCTGGATCTGAGAAGCTTTTGAGAGAAATGAAGCTATCTTGTTTACTATCATAATTGCAAATAACTGGCATTATACATTTGTTCAATTCTGTGTATTCACCACATACAGTCCAGGTTAATAATGTAACCTGTGGAATTTGGCCTGTGAAGCTATATCTCTGTAAGTCTATTGGCTGGAAGACTTAGAACATTCTAGAGAAAAGCGCTGTTAGTATGATTGTAAATGGTGTGAGAGGGCAGGATACATATGGGACTCTGTATTTCAGGTAAATTTTTTATGAAGCGAAAAATATTCTAAAAAGCAACGTTCGTTAAAGGGAAAAGATAGCAATACTGAATGCGGTTACTTCAATTTTGAATGAATAATGGATTTAAATGGTAACATTTTGGTGCAAAAAATGCCTAGCTTTTTCATAATATGCAATTTCAATGAACTATTTCATATCCTTCATATTAGTTTTCTATATTTGTGGTCACCACATGCCATAAGGGAGGTGGTTTGAAACAGCATAATTGCATTGCCTCATATTTCTGAGAGGTAGAGCCTGATGTCTGAGAAGGATTTCTTTTCTGTTTTTTTCTCAACTTTGGAGTGTCTGTTAGTTTGCTTTGGTGTTCACATTGCTTGTAACTGAAACGCCAGTCTTCATTTTATTGGTCACATTATATTTTTGGTGATTTGCTTTAGTGTTCACATTGCTTGTATCTGTGAAATTCTAATCTCCATCTAATTTGTCACATGATAGTCTCCTGTATGACTTTTTATCCTGAGAAATCATGTTAGGAAGACAGTGGTTCTCATGGATTATAAACTCAACCTACAATCATGAGGATCACATCTTAAAAATTACATCTGCAATAGTGCTCACTTCCAGTAAGATCATGTTTCTATGGTAATTCTATACGATTTTTCAGCTGACAATTCACCCAGAGCAGATGTCATGACCAATGATTATTAAAGAACACGTGCCTGAATTTCCTTTGAATTTATCTTCTCCATTGCATAACCTTTACCTACCTTGTGCCAGTACATGGGGCATTTTTTTTTTTTGCTCAAATGCTTCTCAGTTACCACATAAATTGCACTTCTACAGGTTCATAGCACTTCAAGATCTTGTCCATCTGGTTTGTTCTTTAGAGATGATGATATTTTAAACATTCACCTCACTCAGCTTTCGGATGTCATCTCCTGAGAAAAAACTGTTCTATTAACCTGTGATGTGTAACTAAGAGTGTTGAACTTAGACAAAAAGGGTGTCTGAGAAACAGTGATGGAGAATCTGAAATAATATAGCGGCATGTGTTTGTTTTCAAAAATTGTTCTTGGAAAATTTACTCAGGAACATTGTGTTAATAGGGGCTCAGGACTCTACCAATAAGGAAAGTTAGCTGAGTCAGCTTTTTGACCACTTACCGTGTGAAGAATGTATGTTGTTTGAGTGTTATGGGTCTCCTATTCCAGCTTTTCTACATCTAACCTACTTCTACAATTTTCACTATAAAAATGCTACAAATCTGCCTTTGGAAACAATACCTTCCTACTTCACCCTTTACTTGCTCTGAGAAAATCCCATTTGAGGCTGATTAGTTGGGGACATCCCAGACATCACTCACATTACTGAAGCAGCCAAGTGAGCTCGGTACTATGCCTTCAGTGGACATGACACACCTAAGCTATAGTCTACCGCAATCTCTCAGTCACCTTCCTGTAAATTTCTTTGCAAATCAACCATTTTTTTAAATGTTACTTGTCTTATACAAAGGGACAGTTATCACCACCTATCCTCGAGGAGACTTGATCAGGAGATTTTTAAGATCATGTTTTTCCGTTAGGAACCATTATTAAATGTTGAGTCTTGTCATAATATGCTCTAGGAACTCCAAGCACTGAGGAAGATGTTACCTGCCACCTGCCTCACTGAAGCTATTTTACCATTAGTAAGCATCCCAAAATAATGTAATGTCACTCTCCAGTCAAAGGGAGACTGAAAATATTTCAGAGCAACCAAAGGTGTGCACATGAGCTAAAACAAAACAAACAACAACAGCAATAATCTCTCAACCTTTTCTTTGCCTATAACAACCTTTATCTCCAAGACACTCAAGATGCCCAAGAATGAACTGATTGCTGCCCAGATCCATGCTCTCTGCTTTTCGTTAATACCTGCTTTCTTCTAGAATTCCATTGTCAACATTTGGCTTGCATGAACAAGCTAACATACTTAGCTATGATAGTTACATTACAAGCCTAGTTTTTTTGTTTCTTATCATAGAACTTTTTCATATCTATACATGAATTATGTACATATGAAATAGCATAGACTGATTCAAGAATGCAGGACAATATTGCATCATTAAACCCTGGCATGGTTTAATGCATGGAGTGAATGATAAAATATGACAAACTGTAGTCAAGTATTAGCCTAATTATTATAACAGATCATGAGACCTCATGCTACTCAGAGACTTTCTAGACCCATAAGAATATGTTTCCCAATCTTACTTCTGTATCATTCTCTGTATCTTCTGTGTCCCATTTAATTATAATATTAAAGTTGCTTATTTTGCAAGAATTCATTTTCAAAGTTGATGTTGGGAAAATATAAATTATCAGTGGCATTAAAGTAATGCAATTCCCTCAAAATCAAATTTCAATTTTTGAAAAATTTCTTTATTTTTATTGCAAAGTCAGATATACAGAGGAGGAAAGATAGATGTATCTTCCATCTGATGATTCACTCCCCAAGTGACCTCAATGACTCCAATCTGAAGACAGGAGCCAGGATCTTCCTCCAGGTCTGCCACATGGGTGCAGGGTGCAGGGTCCCAAGGCTTTGGGCCATCCTCGACTGCTTTCCCAGGCCAAAAGCAGGGAGCTGCTGGGAATTGGGGCTGGCGGGACTAGAACCAGCACCCATATGGGATTGGGCGTGTTCAAGCTGAGAACTTTAGCTGCTAGGCCAAGGCGCCTGGCCCCTAATTGCAATTTTGATTTTAGACTATAAAATCATGGACTGCATGATGTTATTTCAATGTGACACAACTGTGGTATTCCAGGGCATAATAAAGGTACAAGTTCTACTTGTGATTTTACTGTATTTGCAATTACTTAATAAAAGTAAGAAAAATATCTTGTGCATTTGAAATTCTATAATATAAATATAACATGATCATTTCTTCCAAGACCAGAATTAACTTGCCATTTTCAGAATGCTCAAACAATCCAGCATCACTGATCAAACAAAAAGTACCAATGGATGTCAAACCAACTGGGAACACACACATCAGCTGTTCAGGCTGCATTCCACCCCAGCATAATCGATGAGACCTATTTCCCTTAAATCCAAGAAGCAGAATTAATTAATGGCTGTCAGATTACTCTGAACTTTGAAAATAGCTTCCTGCTTTGTTTTGCCATGTGCGAGTCCATGATTGGCTTATTGCACATTTGGCAAGCAAGCTCAGCTTTGATGGCAATTTAACAAAGGTGTGTGTTAATAGTATCAGCATTACTAATTCCTGTTCATTTTCCCTCAATTATATACTCTTCTGCAATGACTAGCTCCTATTGACATGAAGACTGAATTTGTTTCGTTAAACTAAAAGTATACTTATCCTTTTAGTTATCATGATTTCTCTACTAATTGGTTCAATCAATTGACTATTGCTTTCCTTTAGTTCTCCATTGAGTGAAACACTCTTTCGGTGTTCAGGAGTAGTCCTTTTTTTCAAGTCTGGTTTAGACAGCATGCTCTGATGATTCCTGCTGTTAACCAGCTGATGTTGCTAAAAAGGCCACAGTGCCTCTAGTCACTCAGTATAAGTTGCTTTTCAGTTTAAAACACTGACTGATAAAGTAGCTCTGTTTTTGACTGCATAGTGACAACAATAGGTATTGCAGACAAAACTGCTTGTTTTCACTCTCTTATCAGAAGCATAATATTATGATAACACTATTCGGATCTTTGTACCCTCTTTTAATAAAGGCATCCTACATAAATAAAATAATTTACATAAAATGCTTGCTATTATTTATGAAATTTTATAGAAAGTAAGGAAAATCTTATATGCATTTACTTCTTCTTTCTGATTCTCCAGGATAAATGATGACTCAGTTGAATTTCCCTATTCATTCCCTGAAATTAACTCTCTTTTTCCTACTGATGTGACCATGGATTCTTACAGAAATGAATTTGGATAAATTCTCTGAATATTCTTTTCAGTTTAAAACACTGACTGATAAAGTAGCTCTGTTTTTGACTGCATAGTGACAACAATAGGTATTGCAGCAAATTCATTCATGTTATACCACGCTTTCTAGTATCCCCATTAGCAGCCAGAAATAAAGTGGCTTCAAGAGTTAGAACTGGATAGATTAATTGCCTTGCGAATCACATAACGTTCAAAAAGATGGTAGATCCCCTTCTATTTCTGTTTAAGCAAACTTGCCCCAGACTACTTGATATTCATTAATATTCTGTTGCCCGCTAAACACAATATCCTCTATAGGCCATGTGCAACTACTTGTTTTCTCCATAGTAATGGGGGTTATTTCATCTGTGCATATGGCCACAATACTCTCTTGTGACTAAGGATAGACATTTATGAAACATCTGCTTAGGTTTCAAACCTGAGGCTTTGAAATAGAACAATCTGTACAAGCTGGAAACAAATCCCATGATAGGTCCATTCTAGAAGACATTGCCAATGAATAAAAATAAATAAACTAACATAAGCCAGTAGTACCAGAGGCTCAGGTGTTTTGCTTTATACGTGATTTTGTATTTCATGCAACTTGGTTTGAAAACTTCTTGTATAAACATTTGGCGTCTTCAAGGAAGAAAATAGTAATACTTACATGACATTCCCTACAGATTCCAAATAATATTAGAGAGAAATTGAAATTGACTCAGGTATTACTCTTTTTCAGAGTATGTATGATAGTAAAGAAAATTCTTGTTTGCAGCATTAAATATTTCAAAAAATATTTTTTAATAAAAAGAACCATCAAATAATATGTTTTTTTACATAAAATACATATTTCCTACGCAAACATTTTACTATTAGGTATATCTGTAGTGAAAAATCTGAATAAAGGCACACAGTATTTCTTTTACAATGCATTTCTTGTACAGAGTCCACTCCGTTGCTATGTATAGAAATTGGCCCATGACTATAGGCTGCTGTAAAATTCAACTGCATAAACAGTATGGAGTCCAAAGAAAGAAAGAAAGAAAAACAGAAAAAATCATAAATGAATTTGAAACCATAAAAATGTATGCAAAGAACTATGCATTCATGTGAATAAATACTCACAGGCACATATCAGAATTCTAATAAAATAAAAATGATTCAGATTATGCTTAGACTGTGTTGATGATTAGATCTTTGTTAGTGTGTATTGTGATTAAATAAATTGTGTAGAGGAGGGCAGCTGCATCTGAGCATACTGGGACGTCCACAGTGGAAATAACGATCTATTGTATAACCTCATTCCTGCAGATGTGACTGGATATTTCAATACTCCTATTTACTCCTGGTCTGTTCCAGCTAACATCACAAAATACCATAAAATGGGCAGTTTGTAGCAACATAAAATAATTTTCACAGTTCTAGAATGTGGAAGAAACAAGGCTCAGGTTCCAGAAAATGATTCCGTCAAGTGAGATGCAAGTTTGAATTCAAGCTACAATGCTAGACACAGGCCTATGTATTTAGGTGTATATAATTAATTTCGTATAACAGTGCTGATGTAAGACTTTTTAATGTTCCTTTTCAAACATGCTGGAAATGTAATTGCAGTGTACACTGGAAAATATTAACAATGGCTTTTCCAATTTATTACTCTATGGAAGAATTAGTGTGATGGCCAATTAAAGGATTCATTTAAATACAATTATTATGCTGTTTATCATGAAAAGCTAATTCAGGTAAGGTTAAAGGTGTTATTAAAACATTGATTCATTCTTCATATAAAGGGCATAAATTATCATAAAATATTGTATATGATCAAAGATATTTTAATAGATTCTTTCTATAATTACATGTAGTTATCAAAAAATTGGCACTCCTAAAAGGACAAAATCTAATTTTACATTTTATGGTTTACATTTTGAAATTAAAATTGATACATCTTATAAAGTTTGGTTCTTTATTCCACAAAATACCTATGTGCTAATACATACATGTTCTAATGACAATTTTTTGCTCCTTTTATTGAATATCACTGATTTTATCCCAGATATACAAAATACATCAATCAGTTCAAATACTAGTACTGATTGCTTTCTCTTCTTTCCAAAGACACACACTGAGATGTCACAAAAATTAATTCAGGAAGGGAGAAAAGGTTAAATTAAATTGAACAGATAAAAAGAAGAATATACTTAAAGTTTTCACTAAGGGAATGATTTAACTCAATTAAAAACTTCTTATTTCATTCAAGGAAGAATCAACTCAAACCAAATAACTTTACTCATTTGCTCCAAGGGCATCAGTACTCCTTTGCATTAATTTTTGAGAACTTGATTGACATTCATATGAAAATAATTAATTTTGCTATTAATGTTAATTGTTTGCTGACCCCCAAAAACACAACTCAACTTTCAATAGCAAACCTCTTTGGGGTTTTAAATAGTGGTTGATCTTTATAAATATCTGAGAATGGAGATCACCTTTATTCTTTCCTCCAAAGCAATTTCTCATTTAAAAAGTAGGACATTTAAGACATTTCAAATCATGTTGTACATCATACAAATGCTATACAACTTAGTAAATTCAAATACAATGAAAGATGTGTTTCTTTGCATATTCAATCAATCATGCATAACATCTAGTCATTCTGTCTATAATATATAGAATTTAAATAGAACAGACTGTTAATTATACAATTTCCATATGTTATAAAAATAACTCAAATATTAGAAGCCCATGGTTAACCATAGATGTATATTTAAATCATATTCCTATTTGCTCAAATTTGAGAAATATATACCCATAATGGCACAAGTAATTGAGTTTTTCTCCCACCCTCTCACACACGGAGACTTGTAGTGAGTGTCTGGCTCTTGCCTTCAGTTTGAGTTCAGTTCCGAATATTGCGTGTCTTTAGTGACCCAGTAAATGGGAGCTCTTACTCTTTCAGATACGTACAAAAAAATAAAAAAGTCAAAACGAACCTTGTGTGCTTGTTCATTTTGTTTTTCATTTAGCATATATATTTCAAAATGATCCAAACTACATTTTTCCAACCTAGCCTATATCTGAAATCATTCAAGATAGTGGAAATCCATTGTCATCAGCTTAGTACACTATGGCTCTTAGAAACAGAATAATCACATCTACAGTAGATCAGCTGGCATGACATTATCATGTTTTTTTTTTTTTCTGTAGTACCATCTCTCATGGATTTGAAAGACTAGAGAGATTAAACCTAACAACATGAAACCACTCAGCTGAAGAAATAAAGTAAAACTTGTTTCAGTTTAAGCCCACAGCATTCCTAGCAAAATCCTCATTTCTCCCCATCACTGCCTGAAAATTGGGACACTATATTATTGCTTTTTCTGATTTTTATTTACAATGACTAAAAAATGCATGGTTTGGTACTGAATAAGAGTTGATAAATGACTCTGCTATTCTCTTTTGCAGGTGATTTTAACAATTTTAACTTAAATAAACTCAGCATCTGAACTTACCTAAATTTTAGCACTGAAAAGTATACCCTATCAGGAATAAAAATCAATTGTTTTATTCCATCATGTATTCATGGATCAGGAACTTTTCCATGGTTCCAGGTGTTTTCCAATGGTGCCTTCCTTGTTGGCTTTTTTTTTTTTTTTATGTTTTCTTTGTAAGTATCTTTCAGGGTTGTGAAATTCATTAGATTTGTTTCTTTACACTTCACGTTTTTCCCTTGGAAAATGTTTCTACTCAAGATTTTATGATAAATAATTATGTCCCCCCCGAAATATTTGAATTTTTTCATATTAAGATTTGTCCTTTACTAATTTATAGAACAAATCTCACCTCTTCCCCCAGTTCAACCTTTGAATATGGAATGCTGATAGTCCTAAAGAGATATAGGATCTAACAGAAGGTACACTACAATAAGGCCAAGAAAATATCATTAAAAAAAGCATTTTGAGAGCTGTTAATCTGACATTTTAAAGCCTAGGAATGTAGTATCAGGCAAGCTTATTTCACTTGTCTCTATGTGGGAGTAACTTTATTTTCTACCATGATTCATTCAATGTTCCCTCTTTTCTCCACTGATCAAAACTTCTAGCCATAGGCAATGTCAAAATCCATTTCTGGAGCCCTGCACAGTAGCCTAGAGGCTAAATCCTTTTCTTGCCATTGTTGTGATGCAATATTGCCATGGTTTCCTGTCCAGGCTGTTCCACTTCCCAATGAGCTCCATGCTTGTGGCCTGGGAAAACAATAGAAGACCCTGGGACCCTTCACTTATGCAGGAAACTTGGTAGAAGCTCTAGGCTCCTGGCTTCAGATCAGTTCAGCTCTAGCCATTGTGCCACTTGGGGAGTGAGCCAGCTGACAGAAGAACTTTTCCTCTGTCTCTCCTGCTATCTTTCAAAAAACAAAAATAACAAACACTATCATTTCCAAACTTTGTTTCAATGTTCGATATTTTTCTCTTACCTAGTGATAATATTACATATTGGTTACAAAAGCGGCTTTAATCCATCTAGATTCTTTTCCTTAGTTATAATGAATGCTTTTCCAAACAATTTCAGCGTAGTCTATACGATTCGGCTCTTTGTTTTGGAGTAGGGCAAAGCCTGAGGAAGAGATGCATGCTCTTGTGCTTAGCTCACCTGCACGGTCTTTCAGTCATTCTAAGATTTTGTCCTTTCCTTTTTTTTTTTATAGGCTTTTTCATTGGATAACTCACTCTCTGTAAGTGACAATTAACCATGTACTTCGATTCCCATGAATTGCACATTCATCTTTCATATTTGCCCCTTTCAGCAGGAAGGTTGAAAATCAAATTAGTCCTGCATTATAGAGCAATACCTACTCTGCTAATTTGGATTAAAAATGTTATGAATAAAATAAAAATAAACATAAATAAATTTTAAACGTTTGCTCTTAATAACTTTGAACATAGTAATGATTTATTTGATAGTCTGAAGTTCATGATTTTACATTTCTTCTAGGCCTGCCTATAGTCTATTGCCCTGTTCTAACTTACTGGGCTAAATTCCTGATGTTTTTAAAATATTTTTATAATCTCTTTTTTCTTGACATTGTTATCAGCTCTTTGGTAGTGTGGAGCAAAAACACTTGCCTTCAGATACACGTTTTATTTACTTTCAGTGAGTTCCTGGAATCAGCATCATCGAATCACACTTCACACATTTTTTATTCCTTTTAGAGCACAAAATACGAATTTTGAGCTTAATCTTAAGCTATTATTTGCTTGAGAGTGACATGATTATGGTGTATAAAACAAACCAACTTTCCCTGTGTACCCCATTTAGGCCAAGGACAGATTTTAAAAGTTCCTCATTTTCTTTATCAGCTGAATTCTTTTTCCTCTTCCGTTTCCTCCTTAAATCCTTTATTCAATTTCTCAAACATTTTGATTCTGGTTTTCTTTAAGATTCCTAATTCCTATTTCTCACCTTTCAAGGACATCAGGAATTGCCTCCTGTTCCTGACATGTGGCCTATTAAAACTTAGGCGAAAAGCCAGTAAGACTGGCAGTTATTGCAGGGCAAATTCCAACATCAACTTTCCCTTCATCCTGTAGATTCACACTCTGCTCTATTTCTTTCATGCTCTGTTGAATTTTAATATTTTTATTGACATTGCAATATATAATGTGTATAAAGGAGATTATAACAGGCATTTTTGTTGTGCTACGTAGGCTGTGTCTGTGTGTGTGTGTGTGTGAACATCAAGAACTGTTCATACGACTTTCTGACTTAATTGGATACAACTTGGTATTGGTGTTTAAATTATCATTAGGCATTTAATCAACTACTTTCTGTGACATGCATAAGCGTTTTGAAAAAAACGCTTTGATACAAATCAGGCATGAAAGCAGCATATTATTACAAAATATAAGAATAATTTAAGAGTAAAGGATTTACATTGTAGTTTTAGCATCATCTTCTTGTTCTAAAACAAAAATACAAAACAAACAAACAACAACAAACCTCTAAGCGAAAGTCACATAAAGGCAAACCAATTTATGATTAAGGCATAGTTACTAAATGTCAGAGGGTCAACAACTGTCCGGGTTTTAGCATTTAAATTCACTTGTAAATACAGCAATAGTTTTTTTTTTTTTAAGATTTATTTATTTTTATTGGAAAGGCAGATACACTAAGAGGAGGAGAGACAAAGAGGAAGTTCTTTTGTCCAATAATTCACTCTCTAAGTGACCACAATGACCAGAGCTGAGCCGAGCCTAAGCCAGAAGTGAGGAAGTTCTTCCAGGTCTCCCACGCGGGTGCAGGGCCGCAAGGCTTTGGGCCATCCTCAACTGCTTTCCCAGGCCACAAGCAGGGAGCTGGATGGGAAGTGGGGCTGCCGGGATTAGAACTGGTACCCATTTGGGATCCTGGAGCGTGCAAGGCAAGGCCACTATGATATCGTGCCGAGCCGTAACAGGATTTTAAAACAATTTTGCCTCAACTGCCATAGCCTCTGACATGTGGGACTTTTTGAAAGTCATCTCAATATCGTTTCCAATTTTATCTTAAACCTGTTAGAAGGACACCTATCATGGACCACAACAAAAGAATATTCTGCAAAGAATTATGACTGCCCAAGTGTTTTATATCATTACTGAGCTTTTAGGTTGAGTGATAGAAAACTGATATTCATTGAATACATGTTGTTCCTGGTAAGGGAGTATGTCTTATAATCATGAAGCTAGGATACATAACTATCTAGATCTAAAAGCTTAAATAAACCCAAAAGCTGATGGCGTCTCTGAGTGATGACGCCTTGTTCCAGATCGTCTCTTCTGAGTGAGAATGAGCTGTGGAGAGACTCAGCTTTAGACACAGGCTGTGGTAGTGACTACATCACAGCTCTCTTGTCCTGTTTCTGGTTTTGTGGAACTCCTTAGCACTTAGTAAATCTGTTGCTAAGTGAAAACTGTAATATCTTGTCCAAGTGGTGTCTGTCTCAAGCCAAGACTGTTGCCTCTATCAAAATGGAGTGTACAATTAACAGACTACATTAGACACAAAAGTCATATTGAAAGATGGGGAAATTGATTAGTCAGTGTTTTTCAGGACACTTCCTGAAGTAACATACAAGTAAAAAGAATCCAAAGAGATCTCCATTTTTTTAATGTGTGATTAAAATCTTTAGTTAATATTCCAAGTTTATATGAGATTATTAAAATGAAAACTATCTTTAAGAAATGAAAAGAATGAGAGAACACTTTATTTCATTCTGTTTCAAAGGACATGAATGTTCCCAAGAAAGAAATCGGAATTTGTTTTTTTGAGACTTTAGACTACAATAATTCAGATTACAATTTTCTAATAATAAATAATTTACAGCCTGGCAACCACTCCTTCTCCACTATTTACAGAAATATGCTTGTTTAAGAATTAAGACAACTCTTAGTGGAAAAGTTTGAACAACTGTGTTGAAAGAAATTAAAGGATGTCTCTATGGCTCAATATTTGATAACCATGGTTAAAAGAGGTATGGAAAAATTCATAAGTAAAACATTATACATAAGTAATCTTAAATTTCAGTATTTCTGCACCCAAATGAACATATCATTGACTTGTTTCCAAAATCTTTTAGAAAGATTCTTTGAACTTCGCTTTCTTTTAGAAGATAGAGAAACAGAGATAAATATTCCCTTCACTAGTTCACTGATCCGAATCCTTTAATACCCAAGACTGGGACAGCACAAAGCCAAGCATCCTGAATCCTTTGGGGACTTCCCTTGAATGGCAGGAACTTGAAGCACTAACTTCACTCTCTGCCTCACATGCTGTGTGCCTTATGAATAGGCTGGGATCGAATGCTTTATCTAGGACTGGAACCAGGTACTCGGTAACAAAATATAGACCTCCTTAACACTGATTGAAGGCATCATGCAAAATGTCTGTCCTTTACTGTATTTTTAAAGAAGCTTCACATGTACTTCACCACTGCTAACTATTTTACTCTACTGTGGAAGAAAACGCATGCATTAGTACTGCTTCTGATTTAGCCAAAATATCTTTATATTCAGGTATATAATTGATAAAAAATTGAGCTTACAAAATTTTATATATTTATTGGAAAGTCAGATATACAGAGAGGAGAAAAGACAGAGAGGAAGATTTTCCATCCACCGATTTGCCCACCCCCCCAGTGGCTGCAATGGCCAGAGCTGAGCCAATTCGAAGCCAGAAGCTTCTCTGAGGCTCCCACATGGGTGCAGGTCCCAAAGGTTTTGCCCCATCCTCCACTACTTTCCCAGGGTACAAACAGGGAGCTGGATGGGAAGTGGGGCTGCTGAGACACGAACCGGTGCCCATATGAGATCCCAACATGTGCAAGGTGAGGACTTTAGCCAGTAGGCTACCGCACCTGGCCCATAAAGTTATAAGTTATAGTAACATCAAGATTATGACAAGAAGAAAGAGAAATAACAAAAATGTTTCTAAAACTAAGTATCAATTATTAAACTATCATAGTGTTCAAAGTTGCATATATTTAATATACATCAGATATAAGTGAAAGAATGAGGGAATATATGTGTAAGTAAAATGTGTGCATTTATTCACATATTTCATTTCCTTGTCATATACTTACGAGCAATAATTCTGTGTCATATACTGATATTTGCAATGTTCTAAATATTACATGAAAAACTGGTTGAAAATATAAAATGAACAATTGAGAAAATCCTGCCTGCAGAATGTTATGTCATTTCTCACCAGTGTTAGTCCATGGGCTCTTACCTGTGTGTATATTTCATGCACATATCAAATATTACTGATGCCAGGAAAATGCAGAGTATAGGACAATGGATGCTTCTCATTTCATTAAGCGTATACAACTTTCAACTGAGGTATTGTTAACTTAGCAGTGCACTGGCCTTGTGTGAGAAATTTCAAGACAGGTTTTTGTTTTTGCAAAAAGTTTTAGAGGAAAAACACATATTGATCAGTCCTAAGTGGTAAAAATTTATTGCAATGTTGTCAGTTGCCTTATTCCAGATCAATACAAATCTCACCAAAAGCTTCTTAAATGCAATAAGAATCAGACAAGGCCTTTTTGTCACAGATTAGTGTTAAAGCAATGAAAGAGCCCCTGAGGAAAATTGTCTTTCTGGCTGAAATGCCAGCTGCATTCTCTTTCTGAAGTGTTCTTGGCATGTAAGACATCTTTATTGATGTTGTGGATGTCCACAGAGAAAAAAAAATAAGATTTAAGTATTTTGTATGATTAATAGCGCAAATGAGCATAAACAACCTGAAATCTTATATAAATATATTGCATCTATCAAAAATCATGCTATATTATTATGCAGAATTAAGTTAGAGAAGCAGAGTTGCTATTATATTGTGCAAGATTTTTATACTAGCAAACCATATTGATTACAAATTAATAAAAATGATAATGCAATATTGTCAAAAAGGCAGCTGAATAAGTTAGGAAAGTATTTAGAAAGAAACGATTCTAATTTGGGTATAACTTAAATTTATTAGAAATGTTTCTAATTTAGACATAATTAAAATTTATATTTCACATAACACCAAACACATAAAATAATAGAATCTAATTTGAAATTATAGAAGGAGCTCTCAGGCGCTTAAAACAGGCTGCATTTCATGAATTTTGATAGCGTTGGAATTTAGTCATCTTGGCAGAATTATAATGTCAGTTGCAAAAGTAAACCCATTGAGGCTTTTGGTACATGCTTCCTTTGGCACTTTTAATTATTTGGGCAGGGAAGGCACATGAATCTTTCATGATATTTACGTAATTAAATTTTATGAAATACATCCGTTTAAATATATATATCTGTGTGTGTGTGTGTGTGTATTTAAAATATTTGATTTTGGGAATGTACTTTTACTTGAATCCATTATTTTAGCAACATTGTCATCAGACAAATGAGCTCATTCTTTGCATGTCAATCCAGTTTTCCGTTCTTTGTTCTGACTCTAGGTTCTTGCCTTTCTAATCTCAAGAAAAAAAAAACACTTGTTAATATACTTAATAAGTGTTTTATTCTACAGTTTCAAGTGATTGCCAGTTTATTAAGTTACATATTGTATCTAAAATATGTGACATAATTTTTATGATCATAATTATATCATCTAACCTCAGAATGACTCTGATTATCAGTGGAAAATGCAGATATAATAAATGTGCAATATTATATAAGTATTATATTATTGTAGTAAAAAGTATAGACATAGATAAGGGGATGTGTAACCACAATGGTGTTCTTTGTTTACAATTACATATTTGGAGAAAATTTGTTACACTTCACTGAATGTATGCTGCTACTTCACAGGGAATTCCAAAGTAAATACAAGGCAGAGAGGAATGGGAGACTATATTGTGAAGAATTAAAATAGTCTGATTTCAAGTTTTAACCCTTGAAGGAAGGCTCAAAGGGCTACTTCAAAATTTTTTACTGGGTTGTGTATTAATACATTCAATGGTTGTGGGTGATTTTGATTGCTAATTATGTCAAGGAAAACCTATCCTTAAAATCTGGTGATCCTTAAAATAGGTGGGGGGCTGGAATTGGGTCTGGGATAAAAGAAATACCAGGAGCCTATGGAACTGTATCATAAAATGATAACAAACAATAACAATATAAAAATAAATAAATAAATCTTTTTAAAAAGTGAAAAAAAAATCTGGTGTTGCTTAACAGTGATCACCGTAAAGTTTCAGGGATTATAACGTGAACATCAATGAGTGCTTCATTGGTTCAAATGAACTCACCCTTACATAAGGCTATGGGCTATATCAAAGTTTTGGAAGCTAGCTTTATTTTTGGGTTGGAAAACAACTTACAGTGATAACAACTAACAATAATAATAATAATAATAATAATAATAAAGATTTGATAGGGAAGTGTTTTTGATTTTAAATGTAACATCTCTGTCTAGCTCCAGGGCCCTCAAAGTATACACTTCAATTTGGACTCCAGGGTCCTTGCCATCAAAACAAAAAGATCAGATATCTTACTTCTAAGGAATATTTATGCCACATAGCCTTCACTTACTGCTTCCAATTAAAGAAAATATGTTTTCAGTGAGTCCTTCATCCTTTGCCACAATAAAAATGACCTCTGTCACGTTTAAATGTTGTATTTCTTTCCTTAGCCTAATTTTCCTTTCTTTGGATACTAATTTCTAATCATTGGGCTTGTGGCTGAATCTTGGGATTGTCCAGAGATTGTCCCTAGACATGAACTATGTTTTATAGTACAATCTGCTGGTGTCCAGGAGCTTAAACCGCAGCCAGTGTCTGCACACAGTCACATCTGCTAGTTCATGAATAGTTTGTGCCTCTCTTTGCAAACAGCGTATTGTGACATAGACTCCATTTTCTCAAAACCTAAACAGATTACTGCTGGTTTGTAACAGGAAATATCTGTGAATCTCTCTGATCAATGGGATAATGGTGAATTGTCATTTGTTATTTTCAGTCAAGTGCATCTTTCTGGTATACAAAGGCGGAATCAGGAAGCATGTTCCAGTCTGAGACTGCAGTGTCTGTTTTCATAACATGTTAAAAAAAAACTTAAGTGGGAGCCAGGGTTATGGCACAGCAGGTGAAGCCGCTGCTTGAGACGCCAGCATCCCATAAGTGCATCAGTTTAAGATCTGCTGCTTTATTTCTGACCCAGGTCTTAATAATTGTCGGGGGAAAGATGGCACAAAATGGTCCAAGTGTCTGCGCCACTAAACTCACCAAGGAGACCTGGAGGAAGCACCTAACTCTAGGATTTTGCCTTGCCAAGGTCTCCCCATTCATTGAATTTTCTAGGGAGTGGATCAGCAGATGAAAGATTCCCTTTCTTTTCTTCTCTCTTTCAATCCCAATTTCCGGAAGATCTGCATTTCCAACTCACAAGCAAATGCCTTCAGCTAACAGCCCTCGGTTTTTGTTCGCTTGTTCCTTGAAATTAACATGTACTTAATTCTGAGAAAAACAAAAAAATGAAATTTACAGTTTTTATGCTTTTAAGTATAGCCTATTTTGTGACTCCTGAAACTGAGGTAAGAATTATTAAGTGGATGTATTTACACCTTGGGCTCCTATGTTCCTGTGGCTATGAACACGGTATAAATCAGAAGACGCAGGAATTCTGTCGCCAAGGGCCTCCAATTGGGCTGAAACGTCTTTCTGCCTGAACTCAAGTAGTTTGTAACCTAATCAAAGTGTGTGGCTTAGTATTCCTGAGCACTTTTGGCAGTCGAGGAAACAGATAAGAATAAAAAAAAGTCTCAGTAATCTTTGTGTCAATTGTTTTTACAGATGTTAACAATAGTGAAAAGGAGATTTAGCTCATTTTAATTTCTAGTAAATCAAGCATGGCTTCTACATATTATGTCTGTGTCTCAATATGCATGTTTTGTAACTGATTTCTAAAGCTGACACTAAAAATGGAAATGACAAGAGCACAAGTTGAATTTCATAGAGACCACTTTTAGAAATCACTTATTTGCAGATGACTGCTGTGATGAAAGCACTAGTCAAATGCAGTTTAAAAAAATTATACATGCTGTTTACTTTCAGGTACAGATTATTTCTTCACCCTTTGTCTGAAATGAAAAACAAAAATCATTCTGAAAATATGTGTTTAAAAATGAACATTATCCTTTAAAATAGCATGTTATTTCTTTTATTTGATAGATACAAGGCAGAGAGAGAGGGAAAAAAAGACAGAGTGCATTTATCCTATTTTAATTCCCCAGCAAGCCTACTTTAGTCAAGGCTTGGCCAAGCTGCAGCCTGGGACAGGGAATTCAATGTGGCTTTGTCAGGTGGGTGTCAGGTACAAGGTACTTGCTGAAGCCCAGGTTAGGCACTTGTGGGAAGCTAGAATGTAGACTCAAACTGGAACTTTACGTGGTAATTTTGAAATGTGATGTATGTTATCCCAAGCAGTATCTTAACCATCGGGTCAACATCCACCTAAGAATAATATATCCCCAACAATAATGCTGAATAAGAGGTCTTTTCTCATTGAACACAGGAAAAAGAAAGTTTGTGCATAAAATAGGACTGTTTACATCGTAAGCAAAGACATGGTCTCAAAGCATACTCTCTATTAGTATATGCTAAAACTCAAAAGCCTATGTGTTTATATTAATATTTTTCCCACAACATACTGGATTCTATTGATCTAAAATTTTAAGGATATGTACAAAGATGCTTGCTACGGTAAAACCCTTCAGCAGTCTTAGCTGCGGTTGTGCATATGCTGTAGACAAGCTCAAATGATGGCATGGTGTTTGCGTGGCCCTGTGCGTCATATGGGATCTTGGTTCTTTCATGTAAGTAGCCTGTTTAGGTGAAAATACTAAAAATAACTTTTTAATTCCTACTGTGGTATATGGGCTATGAAAGCCGGAATACCTGGTGGCAGGTTAGCTATCTCTCAATGTTCTCACTTTTTCAGATGGCTGATTCACATTTTCTCACACCATGGCTTACCCCTCTAATGACAGGTAACTATGCTCCATACCCTCCAAGGAGGGCTGTAAAGGGTTTTTTGTTTGTTTGTTTGTTTTGTTTTTGTTTTTGTTTTTGTCTCAGCTGAATGTTCAACTAAACATTCCATATCTGAAATCTCAGAAGTCATTTTTATTATTTATCAAACAATGCAGGATCAGGCAGAACTGAAGAATAGATAAGGGACCTAGAAGAGCAACCCTGTCAGAAAGGAACTTGTGATGGAGCAGAGGCAATTTGGAAGACAACAAAATCACTTGATGAAGAGGATTAAAAATTTTCCCGGAGGGCCTGGCGCAGTGGCGCAAGTGGTTAAGGTCCTCACCTTGCACGCCCCGGATCCCATATGGGCGCCGGTTCTATCCCGGCAGCCCCGCTTCCCTTCCAGCTCCCTGCCTGTGGCCTGGGAAAGCAGTCGAGGACAGCCCAAAGCTTTGGGACCCTGCACCCGCGTGGGAGACCCGGAAGAGGCTCCTGGCTTCGGATCAGCATAGTATCGGCCGTTGGGCTCACTTAGGGAGTGAATCATCGGATGGAAGATCTTCCTCTCTGTCTCTCCTCTCTGTATATCTGCCTTTCCAATAAAAAAATAATAAAAATAAATCTTTAAATAATTTTTCCTGGAAATTGAAATGTAACGATTGAATGGCTATGGACCTTTTTCCTGGTAGTGGAGATGTGTGTGTCCCTCGCAGGAGCCTGGGTTCAACATCGGGCGCACTCCTAGTGACAGCTTCGTGATAACGTAGCCCAGGAGAGGCAATGGTGCTGCCTGAGTCAGCTGGGTTCCAGTCACCTTTGTGGGAGATCTGGATGAAGTTGCCAACCCCTGACTCAGACACCAGAACAGTACCAGCCATTGTGTGCATTTGGGAAGAGAATTGAACTGAACCAGTGGCTAAGATTTCTCTCGATCTCTCTTTCTTTGTCTCTCTATTGGCATGTAAGTACATAACTAAGTAATCATTTTTTAAAATAGGAAAAGACAATGACATTGACAATTATCTTCTTCAGACCTTCTCATATAGAATCCAAGACAAATAATTAGACAATAGAATGCATGAACTAGTTTGCTTTTGGTACCATCTGTTTTACTCTTGTTGTGAAGAAAATATAAATCTAATAGCATGAAGATAGGAAAAGACTGTTATTTAGTCCCATGGAATCACAGAGTGAATTAGCTATCTAAATTGACATACATTGCATCATCTCCCTGATCCTCACAACCTTGATAGAATTTAAAAACTATGCCATAGCTAGAATTGCAATGCGTTTTCTTTCTTAAGATTAATTTTGTTTTTCTTAAAAAAGAAAAAAAATGAGGAACTATGTTATCACTTCCTTTTTGTGTATATTTATATTACATATATATTTATATATTTTTTCTTTTTACTCTTTAATTCACAGTAGCAACTGTGGGAAAGAAGGTTGCAAATATACTGATGCAAGGTCATGCATCAGTAACCAAAGGAAGCCTTTCCAACTATCAGTTCAGAGGTGCTAAAGGTGCTAAAGGGTTCTTGTTGAGGAATCCTTGTGTTGCCTGATGAAGCAGGAGATTTGTGGCCTTGGTCATTGAGAAGCATGCAGTGTGATGCTAAGGCGCATCTGCTGCGTTCTGTTATGCCACGTGCACATCATAAAACATATAGTGGGGATCAGTCGCACTAGAGAAAAAGCATTCACCATCTAGCCCTAAACAGGTAACAGATGTTGCAGTCAGATGGTCTAACTAAAATATGTATTATAACAAGCATCTGAGGCAGGAAATAAACAGGATTCATGCCCGACACAAGGTTTTAATTACTCTGCATTCAAAAAAAGTTTTATCCTTAAATTTAGCATCTATCATAGGAATGAAATAGTATTATTTCTGATAATATCAACATGAAACAGCTATCATGTTATGATATTGCTTACTAATGCTATGTTTTTCTTTAATGACATAGAAAATCTTTTGTAAATTGTGGGAAATACGTATGTTTACTTAATGAGTATATAATTCAGAGATGTATCCAACTATTACGTGATATCCCATAAGCATGAATTAGGAAGAAATATCATATAAAACAAAAGCAAAAATCCATAGTATTAAGGGATACAAAGTTTTAGATTTATACCTAAATTACAATTTACGAGGAATAGAGATGAGATGATTTTACAATAATTATTAAATGTATTAACATACTTGGAGATGTTTAACAAAATGTCACTCCCCCAGTAGGTATGCATTTATTATTGGAAATCTCAACAAATTTGTAAGATATTGCTATCTTACCAGGTATATGGACAAATGCACTAGTTTTTAGTGGTGTTTAGGTGTTACAATTGTATTGTAGAAATCACAGCTTCATCTTTACTTATTGATTACTATATATGTGTGAAACTCATAAACATACAACTAAACAAAGCATAACAGTGAATATGTGTTCTTTTTTCCTTTCAGTTCTAAATGATACTATAAAACGTAGTATTTCCTACATGCTTTAAAACATAGCAGCAAAATTAAGTTCAACTTCTACAAAAATATGATAAAAATGAAGATTCATTATTTTATAAACACAAAAAAGTTCAAAACCTTTTTCACTGTCATGAACATTACAGCAAATAGTGGTTTATTTAAGCTACATGGGGAAGATGCCAGATGTGCACTGCCTTTTGTTAGGTAACCTAGGAACACGGTTTGTAAATCGGGTTACCCTGAGGATTACTTTACTCTTCCTGACTTGGGAGCTCATTTTGAATGCTATTGCTGTGGCTGTAGCTGTCTTCTCCCATCTAAAAACTAACCCTGATGCTAATTGCCCAGTCTTTACACTTCTTCGTTTTTCAAGGAGTCTTTGACAAGCTGCCTGCACGGTGTTTTCACCAGCCATCATTGATAGGGACAACCTCACCAGTCACGAATAATTGGACTTAATTACAGATGCACTTGGACCTATCTGATAGCAAAACAACAGTCCAGAAGCCAACTGAGGAACAATTATTACAAAATGTCATAACCACCCTTTTTATCAGGGAGCCAAAATGAATTTTCCAAAGAATTTGAGCTTTTAAAATCTTTGTCATGTTGAATTCATCATTATAAGTTTGTTCTCTCTATTCCTGGGAAGGAACTCGTACCTTCTTGGAGTACCGGCTTACTGCTATTTCTGTGCCCTTTATCATAAAACCATTTCATCAAATCTTCAGAATCAGATAAATATTTTAACTTTTATTAGCTTCTTGCTTTTGCAGATACAATCCAGTCAGTAAATATGTTCTTCTGGTTCTTTAGAAAAAAAAAAAAAAAGGTAGATTAGTGTATGTTCTCCAGGGGTTTAGCAAAGTCCATCAACAGACATGAGTGGCAGGGGAAGAAGCTGAAGATACTGGCCCCAGGGAATGGATTGCTGACTTGATAAATCTTTGGGTCATAAAAGGTCATCTCTTGATGTTTGGAAAAAAGATTGAGTTACTAACAAATACCCACTGAGGATCTTTCTGTAATGACTAACACAAAGAAAGAAAACATCTATTGAAAGACAATTTGAATGTTTGTGATGCCAGTACCGAAGAAAACATTGGTAGATTATTTTCAGTTCAAATTAGCTTTGACCATTTTTTTTAATACTGTTGACATTATTGCAAGAAAATGCATGCTTTCCTTGGTTGGTTATTTTTCTAGTAAGCTGTGTAAAACATGTAAAATGTGTCTAATACTGGTACTTTTATGCAAAAGTAATTATGAACAGCAACCTGATTTCAACTGTGCAATCTAGGACTTAGTAATATTTCTAATAAATCTCTTTTTGAAAGCTGTAAGAAATGAAAACACACTGACAGCTAAGGGTGTACAACTTATTTATTAATTCATAGTATTCACTGTGTTATTTTGCAGCAACCGTCTCAGCTTTTAAGCATTGGTAATAGCCAAAACTAAAACCCAAACAAAACAAAATGAAATATGCATATTCAAATATGTTATCAATTTAACTCTTCTTTACGTTATAGAACAAATTTTTATTCCTTCTTAAATCTGAAATTTTAGAATTTTTCAATTAGGAATCCAAAAATAATCATTTCTTCTTCATGTTCATGTTCATAGAAAATTTAATCTGCCGTTATGAACGACCCTATCAGGAATGCCATTGTATTCTCTCACTCTCTCTCTTTTTCTTCCCACTCCCCATCCCGGCTCAGTTTCAGGTCTATTTATGATCACACTCCATATCACCTCCCAATAATGCCAGGACATTTTCCACCGAACCTGATGTTTATTAAGAGCAAATGCTGTGTCCACAATATAGAACCTGAGCACCAGGAAACTGCTTCAGTGCTTCACAATATGCTGATTTTTTATAAGAATTAGTGCTGGCTGAGACTCAACCAATCCTCTGAAAGGTGTTTACTGTAAACAGGAAACAATTGCAGACTCCTGACCAAAAAGAACCATAATATTGCAAATCCCATTTAACATCTAGGGAAATTGATACCTAGCTTTTAATATTGTGTATTTACAGACACAATTATATTGGTAGATTACGGTTCCCAGAAATAGTTTCAAAATAAGACACAAGAATTATACCCAGTGACTAAATTTGTAACATAGTGGAATTAAAACTATACTTTGGGAAAGGAAATGATAGTGTATGCATTTTGTTCAATATATTTGGTTCTGGTCAAATATTTGGTATCACAAAGACTTACCAAAGTGTGATTTACTGCACATAATACATTTTTTTATGTAGAAACATTTCCCATACTAATTAATAAAATAAGACAAAGGTTTTATCCATAGACATCTGGGGTATTATTCTAAAAGTTTCTCGGTATTTAATTTCTGTGAACATTAAAGTGTTTGGGCTGGGATTGCATGCAGAATTCTGGAGTCCCAGAACCATAAAGAACACCTGTCTTTATCGTTATGTCTTTCCCATGCATCACCTCAAATCATTGGAAAGTGCTACTCTTATATCACCACTATTTCTACATGTGTGTTCCTATACCAGATGTTGAATTAGTTGGACTGAATTACTCAAACTCTCCTTATGCATGTATCAGATATGAATGCTAAATATTTGATCAAAGCACGCTTTGCGGATCAGATATTTTTAAGCAATGTGGAAAACAAAATTGTGGTGATCTTAGAATTGTATCCAACATACATGCAATTTGTTCTATTCATAAAAATTTTAAAAAGTGAAAAATTAACAGCAGCGTCATTAATTATATATAAATATATGCATATATAAATACATACATATGTATATGTGTATCCTTTTTCAGTTTCTATAAAGAGAACAAAGTTGTCAAGGTAAATGGGAGCTTTAGTTGTCTTCTAAATGATGCCATCAAGGGAAAAAATAGACAGAAATCTTGAGCAAGGCAGTTACAGGAGCCTTATCATAGAAACTATTCCTGTAGGAATAAATCTATGCCAATTATTAGAAAGTAACTCAGGATGACATACTTTGTTTAGAAATTGAATTTGGGTGACAAAAATAGCTCCGTTCAAGAATGACGTAACTCTGAATGAAAATTGTGTGGAGAGAGTGAGTCAGAAAACTGATTCAAGCAGCTCATTTTTATAAGAAGGCGATAAAGTTCTCAAGAGTTTTAACCATTTTGATCTGCCATTTTCTGTTGACTTTCTCTTACATAAGGAACTCTTATGTAACCTCTTTCACATTTGTATGCTTCATATATGAGGCCCAGAGGCAAGCATGTTCTCTCTTCTGGTTAGAATTCCCTTCCCTCATTTTGATTCTTTCAGGTCCCGGAGCAATGATATCATGCATCTTCTCATTAAAATCAATTCATAGTAAAGTCAGTGACAGATTTAAAATTTTTCATTTTCAGTTGTTTTGGCAATTGCTGGTGACAACTGGAAGCAGGTTTCTCTAGTAAGGTAAATGACTACCATCAGGTATGTAATTCCCAAGTACATTGTAGAAAAAGCATTGAGCATTCATGGAACCCCCTTTGCAGTGAACCTGCGACCTTGTAAACCTGCCAGAGACCCTGAGTGACTCTCTATGCTCTGTGTGCTGTTCACGGTGCCCTACCAGCTGGTCCCAGAGGAAGGAATCTGCCAGGTGGGCCGTACTAAGTCTGTTTGCAGGAAGATGATGCGGAGTAGAGTGTGATGGTGTTTTAATTGATTGGGATGCACTGGGGCTCGGGTAGGGCCACCTGGAGAAGGCTGCAAATGCCGGGGACATGGGGAAGAGCACTGATTCTGAATGCGCTGTGATTCTTTTTTGGAAAAATATGGGAGTAACAATGATAGTGAACAAGAAAGATTCAAACCAGAAAATGGCACAGAAGCGAAAAAGATGCTGTGAATTAGAGATTCCTCATCAGCCACCTGATCATGTCTTAGTCTCCGGCAGTTTGCAATGGGATTCGTCGGGAAGTGTATTGCAGGGAGTTTTGAGGAAAATTCAATTAAATGATGTTTGGTGGAAAAATATACTGAAATCCACTCAAGCAAGGTATTTCCAAAACTTACGAAAATGTGTGTTATTTAAAAGCATGCCAAGGTTTCCTAAGCACCAATGACATCAATATTCCCACATCTAATATTTCTTTATAATCCCAAGTTTTATTCTGTAACTTATCAGGTTACTGTTTCTATCGTTTTATTTGTAAATTGACGATCTACTAAATCTATCTTGAGCTACCATGTGAATTCATTTGGAAACTCATATCAAAAGATAAGTTATTTTGATCACCCTACCCTAACCAAGAAAAACGTGGGATAGAACAAAGGAAAAATGGCAAATATGTTACCATGTTACGACATTTTTTAATTTTTGGAAGTGTTAACCTTTTATAATTATATGAGGCAACGTTTATTTAAATTAAATTTATTCCACAAATTAACTTCTGATGATATTTTAATTTTCTGTTGATAACTTAGTGAAGCTTATAATAATGAATAGATTTTTAGACAGAAATTACTCATGCCACATTTCAAAATATCAAGTCAAAACTAAATGCACTTTACCAAACAAATTTGTGACACTCAAATATATGTGTCATGGATCCTGTAACAACAAAATTAGCAAGGCAATATACTAAATATATTTTCTAACAAATGATAATTAAAGATGTAAATATCCCAATTAATAATTGGAGGCACATTAATTCCTAATCATAAATAGGAATTAATTTAAATGCATTCATGAACTCTAAACTGTTGCTTTGTTTCTGCTCAGATTAATTAGGCAACCATGAAATTAAAGGGAATAATTTGATTACATTTCCCATTACATTGTAATTTTTTAGGGTGGAAAAGGAGGAGTAAAAAACAACAGAGCACTGTTGTTTTGCTTTACATTAATTTGATGTGATTTCTAAAAAATCTTTATTTTTAAAGTTAAAATCTCATTACTAATTTGAAATGCTGATTGCCTTTTTCATGAACTATAAAATGATTTTTCAATCATCTCTAAGTTTCTTTCAATTATTTGTTGAAAGCATGAATTTAAACAGTGTCAAACAGAACCCTTTATCTGTGACTAACTCACATGCTTTTGGATGTTCTGTTCAACTTTTTTAAAGATTTATTTTATTTTGATTGGAAAGTCAGATATACAGAGAGGAAAGACAGGAAGATTCTTCTGTCTGTTGATTCATTCCCCAAGTGCCCACAATGGCCAAAGCTCATCTGATCCAAAGCCAGAAGCCTCTTCTGGGTCTCCCATGTGAGTGGAGGATCCCAAGTCTTTGGGCTACCGTTGACTACTTTCCCAGGCCACAAATAGTGAGATAGATGGGTAGTAGTGCTGCCGGAATTAGAAGTGGCACCTGTATGGGATCCTGGTATGCGCAATGCAAGGATTTTAGCACCTAGGGTACCCAGGTAGGCCTCCTCTGTTCAATTCTTATGTTCCAATGAGATGCACCTTGACAAAAATGGAGAACATCGTGGTTACAACCAACTGCATCATTTAAAATCCTCACAGCCTCTTTGTCCTAACTTTGTAATCTTTCTTCAGCATTTATCTTCATTAAAAAGAGTAAATGGCGTAATTGCTTTTTATCATACGCCTCCTTCCTAGTAACATCTTGAACACTAAAAGATCTTTATTTTCCACTAATGTAGTCCAGCCTCATTACCAGTGCTTTACCTGCAGAATGTATAGGGTCCTGCGTTGCTTAATAGTCTGAACTTCCACCTGAATGTGCCAGCAATCCATTTGGATGCCATTTCTAAGCCCAGATGTTCCAATTCTGATTGAATTTCCCACTTGTGGAATGCTAAAACTTTGAAGGATGACCCTGGTCCTTGGGCACCTGCACCCACATGGGAAGCACAGATGAATTTCCTGGTTCCTGGTTTCAGATTGTTTCAGCTTCGTCTTCTGTGGACCTTTGTAGTAAAACAGGAGACAGAATATTCTCTCTTCCTTGCTCTCTTTCTCTCTGTAAATCCACTTTTCAAGAATATTTTTTTTGAAAACAAATGAATAGGTTTGAAAATAATGATTAATGGATCATATATGTTTTTTCATTTAAAACTACAATTATCTAGAAGAACTGTAAAATGGAGACTGGCAAATGGAAAAGTAGAGAACATTGCAGCATGTATCTTAGTTTCAAATGAACAATGGACTGCTAGTGAAATTGTTGAATATATCTTGGCGTTTGGATGCTGCACATTGCAACATCGTCTATACTTACAATATCATAATGCAGTTTAATAGGAGAATGATGGACATGTGACTATTGTTGAAATGCTTATATCATTATAACATATGGGCAATCGGTGCAGGGGAGAGGGAACTGGGACAGTGAAATGGGAAATCCCTGAATCTATGGAACCATATCAGAAAAAATTAATAAAACAAAACAACAAAAAACATTAAGATTTTGTTTTAAACAAATCTGGTAATTGTTCACTCTGTCAGTCAATCCTGTCCAGATTGAGAAAGTATTCTCAAAAGCCATTGTAGTTGGGACCACCTGGTTGTAAACAGAATAGTTTCATTCTTCATAATAGCTGAATACCATTTCATGGAGTAGATGTACAACAGTTTCTTTAACCACTCTTCTTTGGACACACATTGCACCACATAATTCAAAATGCAGAATAAAAATATATTAAAAATTTTTTAAAAAATAAAATAAAAGCATCTTTGTTGTCAAAAAAACAAAAAAAGTCATTTTAAAAACAGCAAGTTTATAATGAGATTTATTTATTAATCTTGCAAATGTGAAGCAATCTAAAGTTGTGATGTGTAAGAGTAAGGAAAAACATGTTACAGAATGCTTTGGAAATGCAGCCCCCATTCATTAGCTAAAAACATCAATGGAAAATAAATAATTGTAAACTTTTAAAAACTGTGTCCTCAGAGACCTGGTGAGAGTAAATAGTTTTTGTGTATACTTATTCATCTGGCAGGATGAAAAATTTCATTTCATTGGAGAAAATATATTTGCTTGAAAATGACCAATATTTGATTATTTCACAGCAAGAATAAAGAAAGTTTGCCATTTATGTGTGTGTGTGTGTGTGTGTGTGCATCTACGTGCACACACACACCTATGTGCACGGATATTACACCCTGGAACTTGATAAAGAACTCATAACTTGTTTGTGGAATCATATGAAACTTGTGGAGCTAAAATCACTGGTTTAATTTGAGGGAACGTCTATGCCACTTTCATTCTGTTTGAACAGCCATATAAAGATTAGAGTACAAAGGATCAAGGGCTACAAGAAAGTGGGTAATACCATTGTTTCCACACTAATATCATTTTTCCCCCTGTATTTGGGGTCAGGGGAGAAACAAAGGGAAAAACCCCACCCAGCCTCCCATCCCAGGTCCCTAATGGGAAGCACACTCTGAGGGTCCTGCTCAAGCAGTTTGAATAGTTCAAAAGTTCTGAATTGCTGCCAATCTCACCTTTCCAGTTGCGATGAAACCTATTCAGAATCCACTGGCTGACATAGTCTCTTCATGGTTGGGGTTCTGAGAACAGAAGTTCAGTTGGAGGGATATCCAAAGAAACTTCATCTGAGATGATCCCAAACCTGATTCTTGTGTGAATTTGCCAGTACAGGTTCCGGCACTGTCTGTCACCCCAATCAGCTTATGCACATACTGGTCATTGCTATTGTTGGGTCAGTTCTGTTTCTAGCCCTGTCTTCCACTTGAAACTGATGGGTGTTGTAGTCTAGCCTGAACCTACCCACTTCCTACTCGGCCCTCACACAAACCAGTGGGGGTTGCACCCTAGTTGGGGTGACTCCCCATAACCCCCACCAGGCCTGCCCTCTACCCTGGTTCCTATGCTTACCAGTATGTATGGCAGAGTTGTTTAGTCTGTCCCATATTCCTTTTAGCTCTCATACATTTCAATGGGCATTGAAGCCTAGTTCAACCCAACCAACCCTACTATCCAGCCCACACATTTTGGCAAGTGCCTTTCTGTCTAGCCACCCCTGCCCCTGTCCTGGTTTTCGTGCCCTCCAGTATGAGTGGTAACCCAAGAGGGAGGTGCTCATTATCTCCCTACTAGGCCACTCCCCCTCCCAGATGCATTCTCCAGGTGGATCTGGAGTTTAACTTGACAGATTAAGCCTCCAGTGCCAGCCTGTGCCATCTGATGCTGTGGCAAAGCCCTCCCAACCCTCACCCACTCTAATTTTTGCTTGCACCAGTCGTTTTAGTGAGCCCAATCTGGCCCTTCCCTGATCTAGATCACATGAGGCCCATAGGTGTTGTAGCCCTGCCTGGTCTGGTTTGCCCCCATTCCAACTCATGCTCTCCAGTGGAAGTGGTTGTCCAGCAGGGGAGCCCACATCCCCCTGCCGGGCTTGTCCCCTCCCCTCCTGGTTTTCCTGTGTGCTGGTTAGATCCTGTGGCCACATCTGGTATGACTCACCTCTTTAACATAAGAAAAACAGGGAATGGTGACGAGAGAGTTAATTTGAACATACAGGTGTGTAATAGCATGGGATCCATTTATGGTAAGACATTCAGAAAACACAAAGCTAGCTCTAAGTATTTGTAAATTGTATGGCTTTACACTTACTGCAATTTCTTTTTAACTATCCTATCATGTGTCTGCTAATTATTAGCAACAGCAGGCTTAAACTGAGACACACTGCATGCTTATCTTGAGCAGCTCTAAGGAAGAAAATGGTGATAAAAAAATAATTCCATTTCCAAGACAGACATGGGAAGAAGCTGGAGTTGTGAATGGCAGATCAGATGGCGGCAGCTACCAGGAGTCTGAGAGCGAATGTCTGTAAATATTTGAAAAACTCCCTTGTACTTCATCACAATTCCGACTATTACTGCATGTCACTGATATAATTTTCAATTCAGGCACACAGATATGTTATATAGCCTTGGAATACTGATTACAGAAAATATTTTAGAGAATATAAGCCCAATAATGTGAGTTGTGCAAATTTTAGGACAGAGAAATTGCGATTCAGATGTGACATTAGGATTGGAAAGAAACTAGGTGACCAGTATTTGCCTCCATAGAATTCTTTCCAACAATTGTTCATCAGAACCTCGTTAACAACATTTGGCACCATACATTTTTGGAGCAAAATCAAACTTGTCTTACAGTGAAATACTGAAATTGAAAACAGTGTTGTAGAACATTTAAGGAATTGCAATGTATGCCTTTTGGTAATCAATCTGAACTTTAGAATGGGGCAAGAGTCCCTATTTCATCCTGGTAGTGAAGGCACATTCCAGTGCAGTTCTGTGACCAAGAGGATGACCAATCTTGCTGAGAAAGAAAATCAGTTTTGGTGCTTTGACTTCCAAGGTGTTATTTGACATTCAATTCCTTTGAGCACTAAACTTTCCCTGGAAATCTGCAGACAGCAGGCCTATTGTCCTTGAAAATAACTTAGGTGGCTTCTCTGTGAGCCCCATGGAGTACTCTTTATTTTGCCACTTAAAAAAATGTATTCATTTTTATTGCAAAGTCAGATATACGGAGGAGAGACAGAGAGGAAGATCTTCTGTCCAATGAATCACTCCCTAAGTGACCACAATTATATGAGCTGCGCTGATCCAAAGCCAGGAACCAGGATCTCTTCCAGGTCTCCCACGCTGGTGCAGGGTCTCAAGGCTTTGGGCCATTGTTGACTGCTTTCCCAGGACACAAGCAGGGAGCTGGATGGGAAGCCGGGCCACTGGGATTAGAACCAGTGTTCATTTGAGATTCCAGTGCGCTCAGGGCAAGGACTTTAGCCGCTGGGCCATTATGCCGGGCCTGCCACCTGAACTCTTCATTTTGACATCTGTGTTTTCTCCTCTAAAGTTGCGTTACCACTATGCTTCACCGTTTTTTGGTTGTTTGTTTTCGTTGTCCTCTACCACTGTGATTCTCATTTTCAAACTGTAGCCATTAGCCCTGGCATGTTTGCTGAGAAAGGAGAGAAAAATATTTCCATTGAAGTTTTGTGTTAAGCTAGGATATACATTGTTTTTCCTTCTGTCTCTCAAAGAACAGATCTCAGAGCCTAAGTGGAGGATTCACTCCAGTGTGGCTGTTGAAGCTGCCACCACCCATGCCGGAAGAGGGCTCAGGTCTCACTCCCATGCCACGTGCTCACCTGAGACACTTTGAAATTTCTCAGCACAGTACGCAGTGTAAGCCATACAGTAGGTGAGCCGAGACAGCACCCTGTACATGGAACTTGGTTATAACCCATTTTGAAATTGTTAGGTAGGTAAACAATGAGAGAGTTTGGCCCAGCAGTTAACAATGCTGGGGATGCCTGTGCTAGGGTGTATATGTTCAATTTTTTTCTCCACTGCTGATTCTGCTTTCCTATTTATGTGTAGCCTGGATGACAGCAGAAGATGCCCCATGTATCTGTGTCCCTGCCAAGCACACGTGAGACTCACATGGAGTTCCCTTCTATTGGTTTTGTTGGACACTGGAGGAGTGAATAAGTTGGTCAGTAATCTCTTGCTCTTAGCTGTTCAAATACACGAACAGATAATTTAATAAATATTTGTAGTATGTCGACTACACTATATCAATTTTTACAGAATATTTTGTACATAAGTTGTTTTATTTCAAAAAAAAACATTTTGTATTTATTGCAGCTCACATTAAAAATTCAATTTGGGGATCAGTGATGTGGCAGAACACGTTAAACCACTCCCTGTAACACAGCATCTCATGTGGATGCCAGCTGGAGTCCCACATGACCCACGTCTGATCTAAATCCCCATCAGTGACTTTGGAAAGCATTGGAGATCGACCTAAACTTCCTGCAAATCTCCCACATCGGTCATGGCATCCAACCGTGCGGGCTAGGACATTTGGCGAGTGAGTCGATGCGTGGAAGACCTCCCTATCTTTTTCTTGTAATTTTATGTTTTAAATAAACAAGTAAATCTCAAAAACCTGAATTTTTCAGATGTTTAGAAAGTTGTAGAGGTGAACAATTTAAAGACAAAAATGAACACTTCGGGGTTAGCTTTCTAATTCAACTTGGTAACAACTCCTAGTGTTTTCTACGCAAATGTAAATGAATCTATTACCTTCTGGAAGATTCACAAGGCAATTTCACTTTTGCCATGAAAATAAACCTGGGCCTCTGTTGCTGTTTGAAGGTCGATTGCCATGTTCACCTCTACCCCTGGACAAGTCAAAGCTGCCAGCTTGAGCCCCTGTGGTGAAAGAGCTGATGTTTTCCCCATCTGTTCTAGCTGTTGTTGTACAGGCTCAACAGCATTTGCTTACCAGGATTTTGTCTGTATGCTGTGCTTCAGTATTCCCATGGGACATGAAATTATAATTGTTCTACAGAAGACTTCCAGCCTGACTAATTATAGAGGAAAATACATATGGACGGTCTGTACTCTAAAACATATTCACGTATTTCTATGTCAGAGGATGCTATAGATGGCATTGTTGATTTGCTAAAATGTAAACTGGCAGAAAACTTCCTGTATTTAGTTGTATGTGCTTAGGAAGTCACAGATAGGACAAAGAAAATTAGTAGATAAATAGACATACAAAATTTACACAGTTGAAACATTTCACATCTTATTTATGACCTAATAAGTTTTATCAGATCACAGAAACTCGTTAAATAGTTTTAGACTTTCAAGAAATTATTTTCCTAAATGCTTTTCATTCCTTCTTCAGAACTATGTCAGATAGTAAATAAAGAAAACACGTACTTGCTTATATTATTGTTAACAATTTTTACTACTTAATTATCTGTTACTTTATCTTATAGTTTTATTTGGATATTTCAACATCACTATTTTTCAACCCAATGCTTTTTAAATGATATCTCCCTATCTTGTCAATTTCTCTTTGTTTAATTAAATGATACAGAATTGCTGGAGTTTCTGAATATTAAAATGGTTTAGAAAACACTTTAACACTGTACTTGATTTTCAATATTTCTCTATAAAACAGATGTGCATTGACTTATCATGACTTTAGCATATTGCATTGACTATGGACTTCTTGGTCTGGTGTAAACAACAGATTCGAACAGATATTCATTCTGAAGCATCTTTTAAGGAAAGGTCATTGTCCTGATTTTTTAAATTGTCATTATTCTTAGCATTCAATCTGATTCGTAAATCTCACTGACATATTTTGTGAAATCTATCAATTTAACAAAATAATTCAATTTGATATTCAATTCTGCTGATAAACTTTAAAAAGATTTATGCTCATATATTTATATGGCATTATAAGTTATTCCTTCCTTTGTGGAAACACATTTTGCAACATCTATTCATATAACAAATTTATGAACCCAATGACCATCAATCCCCCTTCTGGGAATTTATCCTTCAGATACTTTTGGCACACATGCAGAAGACAAACTCTCAAGGTCAGTCATTGTGGCTTTGTTTGGAATAACAAAGAATTGGAAACAGCCCAAATGTCTATCAGCAGAATACTGATCAAGTACAATATAGCATGCACATCAATACCAGATGATATAAGGAAGCCTTATGAAAATAAAAAACAAAGAAACTTTACAAAATGAAAACAACAAGGGATAAATAAATAAATATAGATATGTGTACAATTGTAAATAACATCATGGAAAATAATGTCAATTTTCATTTGTTAACATCTGAATAAAAGCATATGTAAAGATACACACATGCATGCCAAAAGCTATTTTCTAATCACTATTGTATGGAAATTGGTAAAATGACACACAACATGAGTGTGATTTCTCATTTTACTCTACTATTTGGAATTTCATTTATTATACTTTATATACATACTCACACATGAAATAAGGCAATTCAGAATGAGGAAGATGATTTACTAAAGGGTACCAGTGCAAGGCAGCATGGGTTAAATTGCTGCCTGTAGCATCTTCTTTTCCTGTAGGTATCATTTGGTTTCCCAGTTTATCCACTTCCATTCCAGCTAGCACTTTGTGTCTTGCAAAACAAGAGAAGATTATGCAAGTCCCAGGATTGCTGGACCCATGTGCAGATACAGATGAATCTTTAACTTTTAGTTTCAGCATGGCTAAGCCCCAGCAAATGTGGTTTTATGAGGAGTGAAGCAACAGTGGACTATTCTCTACCTCTCCTTCTCTCCCTCTGTATGCAACTTCAATTTAAGCAAATGAATAACATTGAAGAACATTAAATGGAACAGAGTACTCCTGCCAACTCTTTATGCAGTTGAGCAGGTGCTTAGTTCTAACGGCATCTTGGGATGATAGAAATACTGATATCTTCACAGGAGTGTTGCTTTAACAGCTGCACATTCATCAGTACTCTTTCATCAATGAACTTTAAATGTATGTGCTATTAAATTTGTGCAAAAGCTTGAAATAATAGATTTAAATGCATTTGCTCCAGATTCCTTAATGTAAATAGTATTAAAAAATCATCATGGATTATTTATGTACAATTCCATTATATTGGTACTGTTCAGAGATTGATATCATAGGTATGTTACTTTAAGCTGAAAGAACAGCGCCAGATAGGTATGGTTGATGAAAATCAATTATGAAGGAATTATTCTCCTATGAGAATCACTTCAGTTGGAGTATGTGGTTTTCCCTTTTAATGGAAAAAGAATGGCACAGTTATGGATATATGTCAACTTGTGGGTCAGTGACTTCTAGTTGTTCAGTGGTTTGGAAAAACTAATATTAGAATTTCATGGCAAAAAGACCTTGGGAAAATATATGACTAGATCTGTAGATCTGGATGTGAATGTGAAGATATCTGTGTTAATCTCTGATTGAATCACCAATGTACTCTACACAAGCAAATGACAAGGAATGAGTGTCAAGAAAAGATTTGGCAGTGTGTTGAATCAGATCTGTGATTACGCACCGAGATAACAGGTGCAGAGGCTTTGATAGGATACACAGGATCAACTGCATGTTTCCAGAGTTCCATCTCTAATTCTAATAAGGGTCATTTTCTGACAGCCACAGTGTGTGTCTTTCCTACCAATAAGAGACAGATACTAAAATTGTAACAATAACATTTCCCTTTAGGACACCGACCTGGAATTTGGTGACAAATTGATTATAATGCAATCCCTTTTTGTTTATCATTATGTAAGATAAACTTGAAATGTGATCTCAGTTCTGAGTCTCCTATTTTCCCATAATACCTTATAATATCACCATTCAAACAATCCTGGAAAATCATGTGACGTGATCTCCACACACTCAGATTTTGCTGCAGTGAGAATAGAACCTCAGACTCTACTGGTATACTTGTTAGCCTGATTGTAACTTTGCAATTATTTATAAATGGCCATATTGGATGCCAATATATACATAGCATTAACCAGACTAAGATTGGTTTAGACTTATCTACACCCATGTAATTTACCATCATAAACATTTAAATGCTATTGGTAGATCACATTGTTGAGACACAGAAGTGAAATACGAGTGTTTGTTTTACCATCATTTCATAATTTAGAATGTTTATAGTTCAGTATGTCTAGAAATTCTGCGGCCCAGTGGGGTGTTTCTCACTACTGTGGAACAAAATTAGAAGCTCTGTAAATATAAAGTTATATGCCATGTATTTGTTTCATGTCCTTCATAATATTAGGCTAGGAAAGTTACAACACACACAGTATAACACGCTTCACTTTTCTTAAACAGAAATGTAATGTTCTTCTAATACTAAAAAAAATTTAGAAAGACAGTAACTAGTAAATATTAGCCAATAAAATGTATAACTACTGAAAACAGCATAATTCCCAAGGTCCTGGGAAATCCTTAGCAGCTTTCCCAGCCCATACACAGGTAGCTGAATGGTAAGTAGAGTAGCAGGGATAAGAACCAGTGCCCATAACTGGGAGTACTGGCAACCAAATGGAATCCTGGTTCATGCAAGTCAAGGATTTAGCAAACAGGCTATCATGTCGGGACCTGTATATATGACTTATTGGGAATAAATCATGAGTGCTGTTAACTTTAGGTAATTTCTTGAATTTCTCCTATTGGTGAATTAGTTTTCTTTTTTTTAAAGATTTATTATTATTATTATTATTATTATTATTATTATTATTGGAAAGGCGGATATACAGAGAGGAGAGACAGAGAGGAAGATCTTCCGCCCGATGATTCACTACCCAAGTGAGCGCAATGGCCGATGCTATGCCAATTCAAAGCAGGAACCTCTTCCGGGTCTCCCACGCGGGTGCAGGGTCCCAAAGCTTTGGGCCGTCCTCGACTGCTTTCCCGGGCCACAGGCAGGGAGCTGGAAGGGAAGTGGGGCTGCCGGGATAGAACCGGCGCCCATATGGGATCCTGGGCGTGCAAGGCGAGGACCTTAACCACTTGCGCCACTGCGCCGGGACTGGTGAATTAGTTTTCAAATAAAACATGTTGACTGTTATCTGAAATTTTAATTATGTAAAAGTAAAAAGACAGTTGGAGAAATGAACATTTTGCATATGTGCACTCAAATATATAAATAAGCATATAATTATTATAAGTGCCAAATCATCATTTTGAGCAAACATAACCATTTGAAATTAATATTTACTTCAAATTAAATTAGTAATTAGAATATTTTCAGCAGACTTTCTCATAAATTGTATACAAAATTGCATCTAGCAAATTTGAAAGCTCATAAGAACATAAACATAAACTTTATGTTCATAAATTTAAAATTGAATTATGTTAGTGAATACCAAATGATTATTTTGTTAAAATTAAGATTTTTCTACAAAATGGTGCAGATATAGTGACTGAATATTTACTATTGAAAATAAGAATGCAAGACCTAACTTTTCTAAATTAAAGTGTGTCCCTACACTAAGTGAATTTCTGTCTAAATAAGTACTGACCTTTCCTTCCTGTTGCCCACCCAACACGGTTTGGTGTGAAGTGGTTAGAAAAGCAATGACAATACCAATTCACAACCTTGGAACCCAACTGGGATCAGCTGCTAAGGACATTTCTGATCAGAAATAAAGAAATAACCTGAATCTGTAGGGCTTTTCAATCTTAACAGCATGAAACCGCTTCATTTCTGAAATCTTCAATACCCACGAATAATTGCCCTTTAGTTCTCTGACTGGTGGCTTTAGTAATGAGACAGATAGCATCCTCATATTGCTGTCTTGCTCTTCGAATATTGGCATTTTCTGTATTTACTGTTGTACGTGCTTGTTGAGATACACAAATATTGTGAAACCTAATGGTGTCCCCTTATACTGTTAGAGAAAGAAATTATTATGCCTATTTTGCAAAATGGATGAGTATTTTTCCTCAATCTAAAAATTATTGATATTACTACCTTTCTGCAATATTGATTTTGATAACAAATTTATTTTTCTGCAAGGTAAGGAACAGTATATTTTATGAGAATCTCTCTGATTTCCTAATAATGCATGGCTTTTTAAAAAAAAAAAAACTAGATAGACATATAGCAAATTTTACAAATTTTTTGGCACTAAAAGCGAACTGATTTTGATTGAAAATGTAAATACTTCCTATTCCTTATATTCCTTAGCTCTTTTTAAAATATAAGTACTGATCTTTATGTATATATATACATAAATATATATATATATTTATATATGTTATATATATATAATACACACACACACACACATATATATATATATATATATATAGAGAGAGAGAGAGTATGTAGCATGAGACAATGACATAGCAACACAGCTGGGACCTGCATTTGATTCTGTGTTTCTTAGTAAAAGAAGCAAGCAAGAAAAAAAAAATGATTATGATGTGATTAAGCATTTTTGTTACTTTTCACTGTTTTTACTAATTTCAAATGTTTTCCTCTCTATTCCACTTCAATCTCGTGTGCCTCATTATTCTTCCTTTTTTGTTTTAGAAATAGCTTCCAAATGATTGTTTCCAATCTCTTCCCATAATTACTAGCATAATTTTTTTAGGAACTTGGTGTTTTCACTTGTAAAAGTATCTCTGTATAGGACAAAGCCCAGCATTTTCATGTCAAAACAAACAAAACAATAAAATATAGAGTGGAGTCGCATTGATAAAGAGCACTTGGAATGTAGCTGAGGGAAGAAGCACTTGTTAAAACAGCCAGCCCAAGTCAGGGCCAAGGCTGAATTCTTGGGGCAGGGCATCGTGCATGTCCTACTCACAGACCTTGTGGAAATGAGTATCTGAAATTCACTTTCTGCAACAGTTTGTGAAAACCTCACTCAGACTGCTATGATTGTATCCACAGCCTCACCCACACCCTCCGACACCCTTTCTTTAGTAATCAGCTTTGTGGAAAATAGCTTTCTGCCTTATTTGTTTTGTCATCGGATCAATGAATCTCCCTGTTTCCAAGGACTTCCCTCAGATTCTACTGCTCCATCTCAAGGGTGACTTACTTTCCCAGAATGTTTTTATTTTTTTTCTGTTTAGAACATCTGTATAATCAGAGCTGGGAAGAACAGTGACTGGTCAGAATAGTTGATAGTTAATATATTGCTGGCATTCAGTCCATGGATATTAGTAGAATAGCATGTTCTGGGGTCAAAAACAAAAGCCCACTTTCCATTCACTATCACAGCAGTAACCAGGATAGCATAAACTATTCATGCTTTCCTACCACAATTCCCACAATATGACAAAAAGAGGGACAGATAAAGCCTAATCACTTGTAGGCAATATGTTTTGAGAGAGGAATTGAAGTTCAGCAAAACTGTCCAGTATGTTCTTGGAAGCAGATAGCTTATGTAGGGTCCTGACTGTCAAATAAAGTTGCTATCTCGGTGGAGAAGTTCACTCAATGGTTAAGACACTACTTTGGGCCCGGGAAACTCACATCAAAATGCTTGGTAGAAATCCTGCTTTCTCTGCTTCTAATTCCAGCTTCCAGTTTCTCCAAATGCAAGAAGGCTGTTGATGGTTCACGTATTTGTATCCTTGACACCTATGTGGTAGACTCAGATTAGGCTCCAGGCTCCTAGTTTCAGTTATCTGTACCAGTCCCAGCTCTTTCCAGCATTTGAAAAGTGAATAGAATATCTCTTCTTACTTGTCTGTCAAACACTTTTTTTTGAAATTCATTTATTTTTATTTGAAAACCAGATTTACAGAGACAGAGAAAAAAAAATGATTTGCTAAATGCTGATTCACTCCACAAACTCCCATAATGGCCATGACCAAACATATCCAAAGCCCGGAGCTAGGAGCTTCTTCTGGGTCTCTCAAGTGGGTAGGGTCCAAAGACTTGAGCCAGGCTTAGCTACTCTCCAGTCCATAAAACAGGGAGCTGAATCAGTAGTGGAACGGCCTGAACAGTACTTGAACCCATATGGGCTGTCGAAACTGCAGATGCAGGATTAGCTTGTTGAGCTACTGTGCTGTCCAACATGTCACTCTTCAAATACATAAAAATAATCTATGGAAACAGAACTTCTGTATGACCCAGGGATAATCACTGTTTTATTTTCTTTGAAGGATAATTTCTATATGAACCCTCTCAAAATACCAGTCAAAACAAAAGCCATTGAAGTCTTTGCTCAGAAGATAGGTGAGTTTGTGTGAAATTGTCTCTCAATAATCTGTGCACATTATTTTGAGAAAGAAAACAGAGATAAGGTTAAAATAGAAGTCCAAGTGTCAGGAAAAGCTTCTAACAGTAAAAAAAAAAAAAAATAGGTAACCTTTTTTGAGCTTACTATATGACAACACTACACAAATTATGATGCTACTGACATTAACCTTGATGTACACAAGAGGAAACAATGGCAAAGACAGTTCAAATGCTTGCTCAAAGTGACACTTTCTGTAAGTGAAACTGCCCGCATTGATAACGATTTCTATCTTAAGAACAAGTGAGTACTTTAAAGGTCAAGGGTACAAAACACATTGGGGTTCAATAAGCCCTGATAGATGTATGACATTTTTCTTTTCTCTTTTATTTTTTTCAGGCTCAACATTTTTAGTAGTAACTTGTATCCACCAACAAAACACATTGCTATATTTTTAAAATCCATTTCAAATGTACTGTTAGTAAACCATTGAATTCATTTATGCTATAAAAGTATATTTGAATTCCTTGTTGATGAAAAATGAATTCTGGATTTTACCTGTCTTTTAGATTGCTCTTGGCAAACAAACTCTGCTATGCTGCCTGTTTTAATGTGTCTCTGAAGGATGCACTAGATACAAGTACTCCCCATTTACCACTAACCATGCATGCTCAGTGAAGTTGGAATAGATCACATCATGTTCAAAGTTGAATCTCCTCACTCTGTTGGGGCCTTGCATCAGTATCAGATTTCTGTGGAAACTATTAATCCTCTCTCCTCAATTTTTCAAATATTCACACTAAGAGAAAACAGAAAAAAAAAGGCACTGGATTGTATTTCACATTTTGAATAACATAGTTCTGGGAGGAGTTCAGTGATTTTAAAATTAGATGCCCAGAGCTGATTACCAAACTTCTGCCTTGGTCTAGTTCAAGAGAAATAGAGCATGACATGACATCCTTCACTCTAGCCCTTTGCTTAGTTGTGTGTGTCCACATGCATGTGCAGGTGTTTATGTCATGATGAACATAAGTGGACCCAAGTTCCCATTGTGTTTTCATGGTAACTACTGTTTTGTTACAGGAATACGTACATTGTCTGTGCATTTCATTTCTTTTCCTTCCCCGAGAACATCTCAAAGTCACCGCATGTTTATCAGACATTGTCATATAAAACTTATTACGCATAATATTTAGTCACCTAGGAATCTTTATTCAACTTACTAATTGTATTGTGAATGATAACATTGGCTTACTAACAGTTTTATAAATCCTGTCACTACAATAATTGTCCTGCCACTACCAAATAAATGCACCAAAAAATGTCAAGATTGGCTGGCATTAAGTCCGGGAGTCTGCTACTAATGAAGTCAGACTGACATAGCCTCAAGTGTTTTGTGCCTTTGAGGGTCCAATCCAAAAGACTCCGGGTTCCATCTTTCACACTGCCTTTGACATAAAGAAAATGAAGAAACACACCTTGTTAAAAATAACTTTGTAGAAATGAAGGCCCTGCGTGGTTGCCAAGCGGCTAAATTTCTAACCTTGACCATGCTGGGATCCCATATGGGTGCCAGTTCTAATCCAGGTGGCCTCACTTCCCATCCAGCTTCCTGCTTATGGCCTGAGAAAGCAGTCAAGAATGGCCCAAAACCTTGGGACCCTGCACCCACGAGGGAGACCCAGAAGAGCTCCTGGCTCCGAATAGGCACAGCTCTGGCCACCGAGGTCACTTGGGATGTGAATCATTGGATGGAAAATATTCCTCTCTCTATATCTGACTTTGCAATAAAAATAAATACATTTAAAAAAAAATCGCTTCCAGAAATGAAATTTCAAGTTGTCAATTTTTTTTGTTCTTTTTGAAATTGTATCATTTTCTTAATATAAATTTTGCATGAAAATTTTAAAAACATTTATATATTGCAACACTTATTCAATTTATCTTTTAATCTTATTAGAGGCACTGCTATGTCAGAAGTAATTTATGCATAGTTTGCTTTTCCTCTGTCATACACTTGTAAAGTTAAATTGGTTTTCTAGAGGTATAAGTCATTCATTTTCACACTTAACACAATTATATTCAGAAATATTTGAGTTGCTTGCAAAATGTTGTCACACAAATCTATAAATATTCTTCAGTTTTAAACCTCAAGTTAGAATATTATTTTCACAAAATATTTTCGGGGAAAGCTTTATCTTAGAAAAGTGGCATGATAATTTTCTTTATGTAAGTTTATGTGTTAGGTTTTCACATAAACTTACAATCACACCAGTATGATACAATATATCTTTATTCCTCAAATTCTTACTAAAAGATATTGTAAGTTTCTTAAATTTACAAATCTATAGTTTATAAGATGTGCTACTAAATTGCATTTTCTTATTTGTTTCAGAGCTTATTAGTATTTGTTGAACAATTTTTATTTTTTTACAATTTATAAAATGCCTCTTCCTGTGTTTCAGGATTTGGGGGTTAGTAGACAAACTTTTGTAATCAATGCATGATGATACTGCACAATTTAAATAAAAAATGCATAATAGAATGTTTCAAAACAATTAAAAAGAATTACAATATCTTGCCTAGGCAATATAATTTGAAATCTATAAAAATGTGGTATCTGGATGATACCCAGGAAGCCTGGACTTACACAACCTACTCATGTCCTTTGTATCAGTATGCAGTGATGCCATGAAAGGAACATAAAGAGTTGTGTAATTCAACACTAATGTGTCTTCTCATAATTCTTGAGGTTAGAAACCCAAGATCAATGTGTTGGAAAGTTTGGTTTCTGGGGAAACCACTTCTTCTGGTTTGCAAAAAAGCACACTCTCCTCAAGTTTTCTCATTGCCTGGCCTCTTCCTGTAAACTTCAGGTGTCGAGCGATAACTCTGCATATTATATATATTCAAAATAACACATAATTATATTGATACTAAAATTAACATTACAGCAATAATACAATTAATATGAATGTTAATGTTTTTTTTTTCCTGCTTGTTAAGGCAGAGTTATAGAAACAAAGAATCTTCCCTTTTTTCCATTTGCTGATTCATTCTCCAAAAAGCCACAATAGGAAGATCTGATGTGATCACCAGGTAGGGAAATCTGGATTAGACTGTCGTGCTAGCCTCTTGGCTTCAGTCTGGCCCTGCCTTTGATAGTGTAAGTGTTGGAGGAGTGAACAAGTGAATGAAAGATGTCTATCTTTCTGTCAATCTGTCTTTCAAAAAAATTCAAGCTTTTTTTCTTAAAAAAAAAAAAGATCAGTATAGAAACAATGCCAAGTTGACATAAGCACGCATGGGAATGCACACCTCATTATTTCGGTAAAATGCAAACCAAGTTGCTTGTGACAGCAATTGAGCTTTGATTTGAGAAAGCCAGAGCTAGGCAGCTGAACATAGGCTAAGGTGCAGCTACAGCTGATCTCTGCTGGCTCAGGAAAGAGTGGGTAGCTCCCTTGTTTATTGGAAAAGCTTGCAGTCAGATTCCCTATCAGTGTGGGGGGATCTACCATGAAGTGTACAGATACACAGGCACCATAAACTCACTCTAGGTGATGGATCAGCTTTCTCAATAGAAAAGAGGAAGGCATATTTCCAAAAATAAAGTTATCAACAAACCTGCACTCTCGAAAAAATCCCCCCAAAAAGAGATAGTATGTAACATTTATATGCATTTAAAACTACCATAGAAGCATGAGAATCATGAAGAAAGGAAAAAAATATATAAATTACCAAAGCAAAACAATATATTGGATATTGGACAGTGAAAAATAGGAGATAGAAAAAAAGATTATATGGTTACTAAAGAATGCAGATATATGAAACAAACAGAACTGAACATGAAATGAGGAATTCTGCAGAGATAGAAATTTCAAAGAAAAATCAGAAAAAAAAACACGGTAAGGCTTTGCATTGCACTTGTTGAGGCAGAAGGAGGGATATCTAATCTAGAAGATTTTTTAAAAAAACATCTCATTCAGACAAAAAAGAGACAGAAGGAGTAGAAACAAGAAAAACATTATTGAAGGCCTTTGGGATCCTGCTAAACAATCAAATACACAAGTCTAAGGAGTTTCTGAAGGAATAGAAAAAGTATGAATGACTCAGAAACATACTCAATGAAACAAAAGCAGAAAATGCTTCCAAAGTGGAGAAAGATTTACATCTGGATTTAGCAAGTGCATAAAATTCCCAAATAGTATGATCTAAATACATTTTTATCATAACACATTACAAGGATGCTTGTTAAGCATAAACAGAATACCATAAAGTGCATAAAAGACAAACACTAAATCAACTTTAAGAGACTCTTGACTAGAATAACAGTTGATTTCTCAGCAGAAACTGCAGGAGTGAATGTAAACAAATACATAGTCAAAATACTTAATAGCAAAATGAAACAAAAGCACCCGACAACCCAGAATTCTTTACCCAGCTAAACTCTCATTTTCTCAATCATAAATAAAGATAATGTAAAGATGTTACAAGTTTCTGAGAAAATTGAATTTCTAGGTGAAGAATTAAGAAGCCAGATCCTTACTCCATAACTTATTAAAAAAAATAACTGAAGATGAATGAAGTTTAAATCTACAATGCGATACCACCAAATTTATAGAGAAAACAATATTGTAGAGACTCAGCATGACATTGGCACAAACAAAAATTCTTGGAAATGATCCAAAAGAACCTTTAAAGCAAAAAGGGGAAACAGAATCACATCAACTAATTAGCTTATTCACTTCAAAAGAAACCATCAGCAAGCTAAAGAGGTAGATGAAATAGTGGGAGAAATTATTCAAAACTTTGTAACTGATGAAAGACTAATACCCAGGAACTATTTAAAAATCTGAGAAGGTCAATAACAACAAAAAGCAATCAATTTAAGTTGGTAAACAGCATGAACTGATAGACACACACACATACACACCACTTAGCATGACTAGCCATTGGAGAAAGACAATAAACACCACAATGAGGTTTCATTTTAGACCAACAAGAATAGCATTATGCAGAAATCTGACAAAAGCATTGGAAAGGGTGTGAGGAAATGGGTATCCCAATCCACCATTGGAAGGAGTAAAACAAGAACTATTACTATGCAATACAGAGTGGAACATCTTCAGATATCTGAAAATACACCTAGCCATCCCCTCCTGGTAGTTTAGCTAAATGGAATGAAATCAACATGCAAATGGGTTATTTTTATTCCCAAGCTTGATTCATAACAACTAAGGAATTAACACCCCACCCTAATATTCAGTAAATTATGACTGAATGAGAAAATGTGGTATGCATATTTTAAGGAACACTATTCAGAAATCAAAGCCAATCAAGCATTGAAAAGATCATGTCCTAGGATCAAGTGGGATTTATAATTAGAATACAGGTATGGTTGAACATACATAAATCAATAAACAGGACACATCAGAAAATAAAGGATGAAATCTCTACTATTTCTGTTTGTATCACATTAACATAAAAGTGGTTGACACTTTTGCCATATCACTTACCACACACTTGTAATTACTCGGAACACTATTTTAGGTGTATTTCTTAAATAATTTTTACTCCTTTTTTTCTTTTACTTAATTTTCTATTTCTCTTCTCTTTTCTTAATTTCCTTCTCTTTATCTGCTCCTCCTGTTTCTTTCTTCTTACTTTTTGACTTGCATCTTTTCTTCCTCCTGTTTTCCTTCATTCTTGTTTGAAAGATACAGGAGCAGAGAGAGAAAGAGAGAAAGAGAGAGAGAGATTTCAGAGATTTCATATTCTCGTTTACTACTAAGCTCTTCTAGGCCTAAGCTAGCAGTCAGGAACTCCATCCTGTTCTCTCATATGGATGACAGAAAACAAAGCTTTTGAGTTAACACCTGCTAATTCCAACAATGCATGTCCACTGGACTAGGAGCTGCAACTTGAACTCAGGTACTCAGTGATATGAGCTGGGTGTCCCAACTGGTGCTTAAAGCTCTGTTCTGTTCTCCTCTACCTAGAAATACTAATTGCTAATAAACTTGTCATAGCTAATTTTCTAAAATTTTATTATTCTTATATAATGATTCTAAAAAATTCAGTTTAAATTAGTCTATTTAACTTGCTGGACGTTTATGTCCCAAACAAAAGCAGCATAAGGAAAAACTTGATTTTTTTTTTTTTTTAAGCTTGAGATTTTGAATGAGAAACTTAAAGCCAAAATGAACAGAGGCTACTTTGGGCATTGCGATGTAATAAAGAAAGGATGAAATCCTTCTCACATTACCCTTCTGTGAAGAATAGTTCTGCCCTTCTTTTCATTATCCTACAAGCTAGAGTATTCCCAGCCGTAACTTCAGTGAGCAAAAATTATAGAAGCCAATCCTCTTCCCATCACACATTCGTTATCTGAATTTCACCTATACTTCCCTGTTGTCTCTTCGGTGGGAATTTCCTGTGTTAAAGCCAACACCTGTGGCGCTGGCACCTCTTATGAGTGTTGACTCTAATCCTGGCTGTACTAGTTCCAATCAAACTACCTCCTAATGCACCTGGGAAAATAGAAAATGGAGCTTGGACCCCTGTACCTATGTGGGAGACCTGGAAGAAGCTCCTGGCTTCAAAAGTCCCAAGGTCTACCTGTTCAGGCCATTTGATGAGTAGACCAACAGATGGAAGATCTCCCTTTCTGAAACACTACATACCAAACATGCATATACGAAAATCTTAAAAAACTAAAAACTCTAATGTATGCAAAATTAAAATATCTACATACCTAGTATGCTCTATCAACAAATACATACACCAAAATATGTGTGCATAATGATTCTTTGAGGCTTAATCCAGAACCAAACTTTTCCAAACAAATATTTTACTTTCAAGATTTATTATACTAATTTGAAAGACAAAGTTACAGGGAGAAAGAGACAAAGGAAAACACAAAAGCCCTCTAAATACTACTAATGGACACAGATGGACCAAGTAGATTCCAAGAATCAGGAGCTTCTTTTGAGTCTCCCACGAACCAAATATAATGCAGAATTTCACAACCCGCCTTCCAGTTTTTTTTTAAGATGTGTGTGTGGTTTTTTGTTTTTGTTTTTGTTTTTGTTTTTTCTTATTGGAGGGTCAGATTTTTACAAAGAAAATGAAAGGCAGAGAGAAAGATCTACCATCTGCTGGTTTACTCCCCATGTGGACTCAATGGAGGGAGCTGATCCAAAGCAAAGAGCCGGGACGTAGCAGGTTCTCTGAGTCTCCCATGTGGGTGCAGGGTCCCAAGGCTTTGGGCCATATTCTGCCACTTTGCCAGGCCACAAGCGGGCAGATGGATGAGAAGTGGAGCAGCTGGGACAAAAACTGATGTTTGCAGCACACAGAATTAGCCACTTGGTTATTGCAATGTCCCCCATCCCCAAATGTTTTTTATATTAGTTCCAAACAATAGATTAGTCTCAACTCCTTTAAAGAGTAGAACAATTAGAAACAGTTTAAAATCTATTCATTCCCTACAATGCACCACATGCTTTAGTCAGATGTGTTCTACAGTCCTATCTGATAAGATCCCTGTTTATATTTTCATTGGTTCAAATGCAAATCTATGATATCACAAAGCTTATAAATAGAGGGTACAATAAAACTTCTTCTCTACTTTCCACTGAATCATCTCTTTGTTTCCTATTGCCTTAGCATTCTTGATGATTCTAGCATAACACTTATTAGAAGACATACATTTTAATATCCTAAGTGTCAATATAGCTCTATCAATAATAATTTAAGCTTTCATTCAATGCACGTCCTTTGTGAAGTCCAGTGTCTTTTCTGGAATTTTAAGTCATGTTTGGCTAGCTTTTCTCCATGAATTATTTTACTTTGACATCAATCTTTTCGCATTTTTTCAATCAAAACCTTCTATTTGTATTTTTAGGCCACGAATCTGCTCCTGGATCTGTAACCATGGTAGCTTTTATCTTTGCTGTGGTAGATGTGTAGAGCATCCCTCATCCATGGTCCCTGTAGCTGCTGTGTTTGCTCTTCACTGTTTCAGTACATGTAAAACAGTTCATGGTATGCTAAACATAATTCCTAAATGTTGGAATAGAAGGGTTGGCCCCATGACTCAATATGGTAATTCTCTACCCTGCAGTGACAGCAACTCTTATTAGTTCTGCTTCTTGTCCCAGCTGCTCCACTTCTGATATAGCTCTCTGCTTGTGGTTTGGGAAAGCAGTGAAAGAGTGTCCCAGTCGTTGGGACCTTGTACCAGCTGGGAGCTCCAGGAGAGGCATCGGGCCCCAACTTTGGATAAGCTCTGCTCTGGCCATTGTAGCCATTTGGAGAGGGAGTAAACATATGGAATACATCTCTCTAGCTCTCCTTCTCTCTGTACATTTGTATTTCAAATTTAAAAAAAAATCTTTAAAAACTTTGGAATAGAAAGTATCTGAAAAATACAGTTGATAAATGTCATAGAAAAAAATGAGACACTTTTAGAAGTGCCTCTGGCATATCTTCCATTGGCTGTTTTTGACTTGGTCTGTACGTTTTGAGATCTGGATCACGCACCAGATACCCCCATCAAACAATGGGGGCCCATTCGGTTGAATGTCAAGAAATAGGAACATAGCTACCCTAAGTGATTGAAAAAGAACTAAGTATGTTAGCAGTCATTTGTTGCCATCCAAGATGTGCATTACCAGGAAGCTGGGATCTATATTAGAGCTAGGACTCAAACTCAGCAAGTGAGCACCACCAGTGGCATCTTAAACACTGTACCGAATGTTTCGCCCAAAGCGTTTTCTTAATAGCTTAACCCATCAACGACCTGGAGAAAAGTTAATGCTTATTAAATGACTGTAGATTTCTGACTTACGTAACTGCTATCCGTTGTAAAATTGGTTTCTTCAACTTCAATCCTTGTTGTTTTATTACCTTTTCTTTATATGTAATTACAATGCCAGTGTAATGATATAGAAAGATTCTCAAGAAAAATAAATGAATCACCATAGACATGTATCTTAGTACAGAATTTACAAAATGTAAATGGGCTTTGCTCTAAATCATATTCACTGAAAGATATTCTTAAAAGGATATGCCAACTTTCATTAAGATTCCCAGATGTTTTTGATCACAGCTCTTGAAGTACAAACCCAAATTAGCTTTATATAGACTGCTATTTGTCCATTTTATTTTTGAAACATGTTCCTGATTGGTATTAAGGAGTCTACCCCATAACTGAAATTTACAGATAATTCTCTGCATGTTCTACAAACTTTTTGGTTTTGGAATTAGTAAAGATTTAACACTTTTTCAATAAGTCATCTAATTTATTTGTTTTGGAAATGTGAGGTTTAAATATGATATTTCTCATAGTTGTATGCAATCTCTTTGGTAGTCCTGATTAATAAATTTTAGAATTGAGTGTAGGCAGTATGCCATGGTTTTAATGCATCCCTTTAATTCTCATAGAGATGGTAAGTGACTTAAATGCATTTGGAAATCATTGCACATGGAAATTGCAAAGCTCATTGTACTTACTCGTCACTGGAAACCTGCCAAAGCAGTGGGCAAGCAAACTGCCAAATATGTGCACAGGGCATCCATGAATGACAGACTAAAGTGCATGTGAGTATGAGGAAACAGGTGGTCTGGGATATCTGGCATCAACACAGCATCTGGGCTCTGGAGTGTGACTGCAATATATTTTGTTTTCCCAATGGAGAAACACAGAGGCACACATTGTTTAGAATCTTTTGTTTTTTACACATTGGAAGATGTTAAAATGGATAGAAGTGAACCATCTTTTTGTGATTTGAAAATCCTAAATCGCGTCCATGAGTTCCTTGTTGTTTTGTTCTTGTATTACTGCAAACAATACCACATGTGCATATGTCAGTTGAGCTGCTGTGTTTGGCTTTTTAACTGCTGAGAATGACAAATGTTAGATGGATAGGGTGGATTTCTATCTTTAAGGTTCAGTTTTGCCCCTAATAAGTTTACTAGATGATGAATATACAAAGAAAGTTCTTTTTTTTTATTTTTTTACTTTAAGCTTCAGAAATATGATGTTTACATCTGACTTTTACTGAAATATTAATAATAGTTTAAAATTTCAAAATGAATTAAATTTAAAGAAATTGGATCAGATATTTGTATTTGCTTAACATGTGTGTTGCACTACTTTTCATTTTATTTTAGTAGTTCCAACTACATCTACAATTTGAAATTGTAGATGTTCAATATACAAGTGGTAAAACCAGCACTTCTGCCAAGAGCAAAGAGGAAAATATCATAATATCACACATATGTTGGAAAATTTTAAAAAAATAATCAAAATGATAGAAGCAGAGCCGAATTGTGGTTCCAGAAACATAGTTGATTGCCTCGGCAGTGGTAGGATGGGGAACAGAAAGATTTGTTAGTGTCAAATGTAATAAATACAATGCATTTGTTTGCATATTCATGCATATTGTAGATATGTATAAATCTGAAGGATATATAACTTCTACATGTGATGAACATGGTTATTGTTAAATTTGGTCAACCTATACTACGTGTGTGTTGAAATCTTGTATTGTATCCTGATAAAGTTACATAAGTATTACATTTCAATCATATCTGAATTTTTAAATCTGTTTTTTTCTGTCTGTGTACCTATCTATTTTACAGCCAGAGAATTAAAGACAAGCACAGAACTTCCACACACAGATCAATTCTCAAACTGCTTACAATAGAAAGGACAGTGCCATGCTGAAGCTAAGAGAGAGAAACTCATTCCACATCTCTCTTGTGGGTGGTAGGACTCCTAACATCTTGTCGTATCACCTATTGTTTACCAAGCTAAGCATTAGTAAGAACTTGAAAGAAGGAGCTAAGGCAGAACTTGAACTCGTTGACCCTGAAACAGATGTCAGTTCTCTAAGGAGCATCTTAACTATAAGGTAAATAGTTTCCGCATTCCCCAGATTTAAACTTTCAATGAAAACCAGTGAAATGCACAACTCCCTTCCCCATGTTATGTTTGGAATCTGCTTCTCTGATTATACCCATGCTTCTACATTTGTAATACGTCTTTTGTCTACCTCCTTTATTTATTTATTTATTTTCCAAATTCTTTTTTTTTTTTTTAATTTTGACAATCTTTACATAGTTAGCTTGGGTAAAAAGGGTCAAGGGCTGCAGGGAAGTGGGTAAGACTATTATTTCCATATCGTTTCCTTCATGTATCTGAGGTAAAGGGGGATATTGAGGGAGAAGCCCCACCTGGTTTCCCACCCACCCCAAGTCCCGCATGTAGGGTATGCTCTGAGATGTTCGCTCAGGTGGTTTCTATCGTTCACTAGTTATGAATTGCTGCCAATCTCGTCTCTCCAAACACGATAAGGTCGTTGAAAAAATCCACTGATTGACATTGCCCATCATAGCGTCTCTATTTGCCCAGTATTTCACTGCCAAGATATAGCTGAGGTGGTTGATTAACTTGTTCCATCTTCTGTCCCTTCATGGTTAGGGTTCTGAGTCAGGCATTTCAATTGGGGAGATCGCCAAAGAAACTCCGTCTGAGGTGTTCCCAGGCCAGATTCTTGTATGCACCAGCAGGTACAGGGCCCAGCACAGTCCATCACCCTGGTCAGCTGGTGGTTGCAATTGCTGGGTTGTTTCTGTTTTCAGCCCCGCCTTCCACTGGACAATGGATGTTGCAGTCCAGCCTGGTTCTGCCCAGCACATACTCGGCCCTCACATAAACCAGTGGGAGCTGCAGCCTGGTGAGAGCCACCCACAATAACCCCCACCAGGCCCGCCCCCTACCCTGGTTTGCCTGTATGTGTAGCAGACCAGTCCAGTCTGTCCCACATCCCCCTTGGCTCTTGTACACGTCTACCTCCTGTGTTATTGAGTTTTCTACTAAGCAAATGGTCGGTTTCAATTATAAAAGAGAAAGAATACGGTATGCCAAGATAGTGAGGTGGCTAAAGCCCCCACTTGCAAATCAATCAGCCTTTTAGCTTGGGTTTTGGTATAGCTGTTAAAACATTGCTTGGTATTTCACATCCGCGTCTTAGTGTGTGGATTGTAGTCCATCCCTGCTCCTGACCCAGCTTCTTCCTAATGTATATGTGGTAGGCAACAGATGATGTCTCAAGTATCAGTTCCTCGTCAACAATATGGATGGCTTATGATTGTTTCTGGATGCCTGGATTATATTGGCTGAGTCCTGATTGTTGAAGAATTTGATGAGGGAATGAACAGGTGGGAGAGCTGACGCAATGTATCTGCCTCTGTCTCTCATTCTCTGCTTATAAAGTTGCAATATGCAAAAACAACCAAATATTGAAAGAGAGAAGTAGCTACTTAAAAGTGTTTTAACATATAATGTTATTGACAAATCAAACATATTCAAGCTTCTTGTGCCACATTGGACACATATTTGGAAATAGAAAAAATAATGCAAAATTGTGTGAAAATAAAAGATGGTAAGATCACAGAAATAAGTCTCTTCTGATGAGGGGCAAACAAATCATGACTGAAAAGGACAAGATCGCTGTAAGATTTGCTAGAAAAATTAGTCTTCCCGGACCCGGTGTGGTAGCCACTGGCTAAAGACCTCTCATGGAACACAATGGGGATCAAATATGGATGCTGGTTCTAATCATGGATTGGCTTCAGATTGGCTCAGCTCCGGCCTTTGTGGCCACTTGGTGAGTGAACCATCGGACGGAAGATCTTCTTCTCTGTCTCTCCTCCTCTCTGTATATCTGTCTTTCAGAAAAATTAATAGATCTTTTAAAAAATCAACCTTTAAAAAATCATTGTTATTATCTATTGATAATAAATCTTGTTGTTAATTTTGGCTTTTGTTTTCCTGCAAATATTCCTTCTTATTCTTACTATGAAACCTGAGATGCAAGTGCTGTGAGGCAATGATAATGGAGCACAAGTAAAATCTATTTTGAAGTTAGGAATTGTCTGTCAAACCCATTTTTTTCAATGCATTAGTAGAAATCCTACTATTGTTTCGCACAGTTTGTTAAAAAATCAAATTTTACTAATGGCACAATCTTTTCCTTTATTCACTTTACAAACAGTATGTAATTATTTCAAAAAAGAAAAGGCACTCTGAAGAGAAATATTTGACTCCAACCAAAAAAATGGAATTAAATGGTACAGACATATGAGAATGATATTAATTCTCTCTACCCTAGTGCCTCTCCCCCAATTTACATTTTAACCATTAAGCTGTGTGTAATGGGTGATACAGATTGCATAATATTAACACATATTTGTCATTAAGTAAATTATTATAGAATAATTGTTCAAGTACATTCTCATACTTATAGAAAATATGCATCAATACCATGGCTCAGTTGCTTGATGAAAAATATGCTTTGTTTTATAATTTTAGAGTCTCATTAATGCAAATTGGGAAATATATGACAGTTGTAAGGTTTAAGCCATTACTTAACAGCTGCAGGACATGCTATGGGATCAGAAAGCTCACTGTCTAACACATCACATTAGGTATTCTCCTGAATACTATCCACACATTTCTGTTGCATGCTTTTCAGTTTCTTAGGTAATAACTGAGCACATGTTATAAATGTACTAGTATATGCGATGATAATTTTCAAAAGACATATGTTTATTTTTGAAAAGAAAATATCATGGAAAGACCAAAGCCAGGTTTGAAATTTAGAACTGTTCTTTTTTTATGATATTACATTAATGTGAAACACAAAAATCAATGGCTTAATCATGCAGGTAGAAATATGAGAAAAAGAACATTATATATACTAGAATTATATGAAATTATAATCATTTTACCTATATACCATAACCATGAAAAGAGTCTGATTTTAATCAAATTGTTTTTTTAAAATAAACTATATTTTTAACATTATAAAAACTAAGAAATGCCTGGGTCATTTTGCAGAAAGATAACAACTAACGCAAATTTTTAAAGCATAAATGATTGTGTTAAATTATTTTAAAATGTTATTTCAAATAATCTACTGTGCTGATATAATTTTTAATTTTGCTTATACAAAAATATTCCAAAACTGAGAGATCAATATATTTCTTCTTTCTTTCTGTGGCCCACATTCTTTCCCTGTGCATACAAACTTCAACATGTAAGGGCTTTTACATACTGACAATTCTATATAAGTTAACCACTCACGTATGTGTTTAAGTGTTTTCTGTATATTTATTTCTTCTATAAACATGGGCTTTTCTTTCCAAAGTAAGGGTCATAGTAATTTATAGTTTTGATTTTATAAACATACACAAAAATTATAAATGAAGAAAAAGAAATCTTATTAATACAACCACAACAGATCTCCAGCAATCTAATCAGTTTCATTAGTGATTTTAGTTCTTGATTTCTCAGGAGGGCCAGAATTCCTTTTATGTATGCTTCTGCCACTCTTCTCAGTTAAATTAGGCAGTACGTGGACTTAATGGACTTATTTCATTTACACTTTGCCATTAATGCAATGAACAGGTTTTCTAAATGCTCTCTAATGGCCTGAAGAACTAATTCAACTTTCTCACAGGCCTAACTTTCAGTGAATAACAACCTCTATAAAACTAGATTGCTAAAACCTCTAAATATTGTACTCCCAAATCCATGATCCTGAATATTTGAATGTAAAAAATGAATAAATAAATAAAACGTGGTCACCTAAAGACTAGCACAAATAACAAAAAAATCAATCATGATTTGGATACATAAAATAGTTTGCTTTATCTTAAATAATTTTTATCCCAACTAGTTTTTATATAAACACATGTACTGAATATTTGCAAAAGTGTAAGTCTAAAGAGTGAATCGCTGGGGCCAATGATGTGGCATAGTATATTGCAAGGCAATCCCTGCTGTGCCACCATTGCATATGGGTCTCAGTTCAGATCCTGGCTTCCCCATTTCTGACAGTTTTCTGCTTCTGTGCCTGGGAAGGCAAAGGGAGATCATCCAGGTCCTTGGGACCCTACATGTACATGGGAAATCTAATGAAGCTATTGGATCCTGCCCTGGACACGCCAGCTGCAGTCATTGCAGCCGTTCAGGGAGTGAGCCAGCATTAACTCCTATCTTTCAGATAAATAAATAATGTTCTTTATTGAAATATACTTATTGATTGAGTGATTTATTGGGAAATCACATTTATAGAGAGAAGGGAAGACACAGAGAAAGATCTCCCATCTGCTACTTCACTCCTCGTGAGGCCGCTGGAGCTGAGCCAATCTGAAGCCAAGAGCCATGGACTTCTTCCGGTTCTCCCACGTAGGTCGAGGCTTTGGGCCATCTTCTACTGCTTTCCCAGGCCACAAGCAGGAAGCTGGTTGGGAAGTGAAACAGCCAGGATATAAACTGCCATGCAAATGGCATCCCAGCACATGCAAGTCAAGGACTTGAGCCACTAGGCTACTGCACAGGGCTCAAGCAAATAATTTTCTTAAGTAATCCATTTCATGCATATAAACTCTAGCAATAGAAGCATCCGGTTATAAAATGTGCAAGTCTGGTTCCAAACCTTACTTTGTTCATTAATTTTATAATCTCGTATGAAATACTAAAATGATGCTTCATTTACATGAGCTCTGTTTAACTATAAATAAACCACAGTAATGAATACTGACATCTAGGCACAAAAGCTTCCATGATGGATGACAGGATTTGACCTTCCATGGTAACACTTTTTCTGTTCACCCTTCTCTCTTTCTGTCATTTTGCATTTTGAATAAATATGTATTTATATTTTCACAAAAGCATATAAACCCTCTATTTACTACGAGAAGTTAGTGGCCATTGAACACAACACAAGGATATTGCTATCCAGCACCCATTCAATAACATGTAGACTATTTAAAAAAGATGAAATTAAAAATATCAATAGCTACATGAATAAATGCTGCAGCTTTCAGGGAAATGCTGACAAAAACCACATTGAGGTCCCACATGTCTCCAGCGAAAACTGGCCTATGTATAGAAATCAAGTAATAATAACTGTTGGCAAGGTTGTGGGGAAAAAAGTAGCCTAATTCACTTCTGGTGGAAAGATAACAAAGTACAATCTCTATGGAAGTCTATATGGAAGTCTCAGAAAAATGAAAATAAACCTACCATTCCCGCCCCTGAGAATATATAAATGAAACCTGCATTTTAAAGAGTTACTTGCAACTCCATGCCAACAGCAGGACAATTCGTACTAGCTAAGATGGCATACTTATCCCATGAAATACTGCTCAGCCAGTCTGTTGTCAGTCAGCAGCTGAATCCTCCAAATATAAGAGACAGAATCCTGTATGCCATGGTCAGTGTCCTGGGTCATCTACTTCCCGTCCAGCTCCCTGCTTGTAACTTACAAGGTCAACAGAGTAGAACCAAAAAACCCTGCCACCTTGCATTCACATGAGAGAACCGGAAGGTTTTGGGTTTAAATTGGCTCAACTCCTGCTGTTTGGAGGTTGAACCAGTGGATTGCAGATCTCTGACTCTCCTTTTCTCCATAAACCTGCCTTTCCAATAAATACAAACTTAAAAAAAGAAAAGAAGTATTGCTTGGCCAAAAAATCATGCAATTTTGCAGTTTGAAACAAAATGGTAGCTGATACGATCTGTTTTGCTTTCTAAAATAAACGAGAACCAAATGACAAATATCATATGTTTTCTCTCCTATATACCTTCAAAGAGTGAGCAACATACCAAAAAATAATCAATGAATATAGTATGTTTCTTCCACTGGCTAATAGTAGGATTCCCTTTGCTACTTATTAATATATATTTTACACTATTATATTATGTTTCTATTTCTTCCATTACATTGCATAACATGCATCATACATAGCTACAGATAGATAAATAGATATAGATATCAGAAAGCTAAGTGCGCAATGGTGAAGTGAGTGATTGCTCTGTTATGATAATGTGAGGACAAGCAGTGGGAGTTGTTCATTGGGAAGCATAAGAGGACAGGGAGAGATATACCCCATGCTGAAATATTTAAAAATGTAAACAAATATTTAAAACAAATATTTAAAAATTTAAAAAATTACAATGTAATTTAAAAATTATAATGTTGACAGTTTATGTTCATCATTTTATTTTTTTAATATTTTTATTTTAAATTTTGAATTTTGTGGTACATTTTTGTATAGGCTGGGATTCCCGCCCCCAAACTCGCACCCCCCATCATATTTTCCCATTTTGTTACTATAGTCTAGTCCTTCATAAGGAATCATAATTCTATCAGTCACTTATTTAAGTGTGCCCCGACATTGTTGGTACAGACAGTGTCAGACAGTCCAGCATCCCATTGTCTACACATGTCCAACAGTTTCCTTAGGAATCCATCTTTTGTCTGGATGCAAGGGATGCATGTTTCATGTACCCCCACGTCTGTATATGATAGACCCCAGTACTCTATCACTATACATTTCCATAATTGAGAAGCCATGAAACAAAGCCAACAACCAGTATGGGCTAGAACACCCACATCATCAACAACAACAACATCAACAAGAAATTATAACACCTTGAAAAAAATAACGTGCCACTGAGTAATCAACACATGAGTGACAAAAAGGAAACACATAAGTCTATTGGGAAAAATGATGCCATCATATAATTCATGAGCACGTGATGAATTCGACTAGAGAAAAGAGATTATTTGGAAGGAACCAAACTGAAATGAAACCATTAAAACACATGGGATACAGCAAAAAAAGCAAACAAACAAATAACAGCATGGATTCGACTATTGGAGTTACACTTTCCATGTTGGCTTCCTTATATAAGAGAGAATATATGGTATCTGTTCTTTTGTGATTGACTCATTTCACTGTCATAAAGGTTTCTAGTTGGGACCACCTCATTGTTAATAGAAGAAATTTTATTTCTTTTTATTTAAATTGAATAAAGTATGTGTAGTTTGCTAAGATAAAGAACAGATATTGAAACATTACCACATGTGTGTGGGTCATTCAAATAAATACTTTGAATATGTAACTGTGACACCTGTTTGACTGTTCTGTGGATTCTTTCCACAGGCTCACCAGAAAGTATACAATGCATAAATACTATCTTTCTATGAAAAATTAATAGTTTTCGCAATATGTTATAAATGATTTTGGTTTCATTTTTTCCTTAAAATCTTCTGTTTGCATCACTAATTGAAGACAACTAAAACTAATCAAAATACTAGAATCATGATAAGAAATCTGGTAATATTCATTCTAACAGAAATTTTGCATTATGAATTATGGAATAATTTACTATGTATCATTCACTTACTATTGTTTACCAGTTCATAATTTTGACAGTTTATGTTCATCAACAGGCTATATCCACAATGTCTGATTGCAGAGTAGTGAAATTTTAAGATACAAAAACATCTGACATGATCTGGCAGAACATCTGTTTTCCATGTAAATAATCTTGTTTGTTACAGGGAACATTTGGCACTGACTTGGTGCTGTTATGTTGTCATAACATGAGGTTGTAATTTGGGGTTGGATAGATTAAACGATGCATCCTCTTTGAAAAGCTGTGACATTCCGCTGAGACTTTAGCAACAAGGCCTTGAACTTGGTCTTTCATGACTTTGACATGTTAGACAAATCTTAACAAGATTTCCTACTAAGTCAATTTAGTGACAACTTCTCATATTCACAGTGGAATTCATACTAAAAAATATTTTTTTAAGATTTTTTAAAATTTTTAGTGCAAAGTCAGATATACAGAGAGGAGGAGAGACAGTGAAGAAGATCTTCTGTCTGATGATTCACTCCCCAAGTCACTACAATTGGCACTGCTGTTGCTAATCCGAACCCAGGAGCCAGAAACTTGCTCCAGGTCTCCCACACAGGTGCAGGTTCCCAAAGCTCTGGGCTGTCCTCGACTGCTCTCCCAGGTCACAGGCAGGGAGCTGGAAGGGAAGCGGGGCTGCCGGGATTAGAACCGGCGCCCATATGGGACTATACTATTGTATTACTACAGGGGGGAATGGTGAGGAACGGAGTTTTGCGGAGGGTAGAAGGGAGTTTATAGAACTATATCAAGAAAAAATAAAAACTAAAAAAATCCAAAATATGAAACTAAAATGAAATACAAAAGTAATAGATTGACTCTTTAGCAAGATATTATTGAGAACAAGACATCACTTTCACAACTTTCCAATCCTAAATGCCAGTTAGTACCGTGATTGATAAACCCTTGTCCAGAGATTAATCATAATGGTTATGACATGTATGGACAAAGGTAGTCTTTCAGTGCTATTTAACAATAGGATCAAGACAATTGGAATGTGAAGTGCAGGGTTTTTTTTTTTTCTTTTTTGGATTAAAAAAAAAGATTTCTTGCATTGGTAACCCACATTCAGAGCTGGGGCTTGAGAAATGTGTGGATAGCAAACTTCTGGCTCTGACCAGCGTTGAGGTTGTACATATTACGATATTAGACAAAGCATGTTTCAACATGTGTGCTGAAGAGCCTGGTGTAGTAGCTAGTGGCTAAAGTCCTCATTTGCACCCATCAGGATCCCAAAGGGCGGCCAGTTCACATCCCAGGGTCCCCACTTCCCTTCCAGCTCCCTGTTTGTGCCATGGAAAAGCAGTCAAGGATGGCCCAAAGTCTAGTGACACTGCACCTGCATGGGAAACCCAGAAGAGGCTCCCGGCTTCAGAGCAGTGCAGCTTTGGCCATTGTGGCCACTTGGGGAGTGAATCAACAGATGGAAGAGCTTCTCTGTCTCTCCTCTCTGCATATCTGACTTTCCAATTAAAAAAAAAATGTGTGCTGAAATCTTTTACTAACTGACAATAGTTTGGAAGTTCTGATCAAATAGCTCTGAATAGTCATCTTTAAAAGCAATCTGCCATTTGGCACCAGCAGCAATAGCAGCAGGCTGATCACCTTCCTGCTGGAAAAAGTTCCTGGAAAATAACAGTAACTCAAGTTCAGACTTTTTGAGAATGGTAGCCCCTTATACTCCTGCTCACTAGGCACATGGTGCTTATGTAAGTAAGTGGACAATTAATTGGAGAAAACGAACAAGAAGGAACAAGTATAACTGCATTCCATGTCAGTTATCAAATTACACAATGTATGAGTTAATGTAAACACAAAATGGAAAAATTAATAGTCACATGTGTTTAACAGAAGTTAGAAGAGATAGAAGCTAATAATATATGCACAAGAGAGAAAGAAGATTTGGAGAGATGCCATCACTGGTATATCATTATATCACTACATGTCAAATGTTATAAAGGGAAAAGAAAATGCCAAATTACCAAGAATAAACTGAAGTATTGTATTATAGAGGATTAAGGTTTTTGCAGGGAATAATTGGGCTTAGAATATTGTTTCAGACTTGGACAACTTACAGAAGTAGCAGAGGGCATTTTCGAGTGCCCTGTGTCACTCCAATTAAATGCAGAAACAGTACGTCTTCATCTCCACGGTATTTCCCCTCAAGTCCTTCTTGGTTGACCCAGTATGTTTGCATGTGAACACTTTCCCTGCAGCCCTTGCTCTCACCAGTGTCCCAGCGGGGCGGTCAAACAGAACCTCACCCTTCTGATAACCTTCTCCTACAAGTGTTCCCTCACGTTGCTTCCAAATTAGTGAACGATTCTTTTTTTCTAACATCCTGCACTCATTATAATGACCATGTTCCTTTCAAACTGTTTATGTATCAGTGAGGACTTTCCTCTTTCACTAATCTCACTGTTTCTGGCACGGTGCTTCACACCCAGGGGAAGTCCATAAACGTCCCTTGACTGATTCTGCCTGCTTAGGAGCTTTAGGTGAAATAATTACCTTTCAGTAATTACAAACACACTGACGCAAAGCAAATGTTGAAGACAGGACTAAAATATAAATAGTCAAGATGAAGAATGGAGCCTGAAGAAGCTTTTCTCTAGAATCGCTTGCCTTTAGGAAAGCTCTTTAATATCCTTCATGCATTATGGAACACAGAACATTTTGTATAAAAGATGAAATGTCATCATGTATTCCAAATAATGCATTGATGCAGCGTTTCAGTATCAAGCGCTCTGCAGAAGCACAGTGGGAACAGAATGCCTGGGTAGAAACCCTGGTTTATAACTCAGTAGCTCAGTGCTCTGCTTTCTTTGCCAACGTTTCCTTTTCTGAGACAAATCCAAACAGAATGAGGAATCATAGTGAAAGTGATTCTCTGTTAAATCTGCTGAACCTTAAGTGTATCCAGGAAAGGAAAATGCCTGCAAATGGCTTAGTATGAATATTTGTTGAATAAGGCTTAGGGATTATGTTATTAATGTCCAATATGTTTACTCACCAGAGTTCTAGACACAAAACTTATGCAAATACTGAATTTTTTTTATGAGGCCACATATAAAGATAACAGGGAAACCAAATATATTCCAAATAGTTTTCACTTACGCTTCTCTAGTCACATGCCTCTTTTTACAATTTTTAAGTCATTTCCTTTGGTTTTCATTTCATTTTTTTTCTTTCTTTTTTTTTCCCCCCTTGTCAGGGAAGGAAATTAAATAGATTGAATACGCTGAGAATTATTGTGGGCCCAGCACAGTAACCTAGTGGCTAAAGCTCTAGCTATCCACGCACAAGGATCCCATATGAATGCCGGTTCTAATTCCGGCAGCCTCGCTTCTCATCCAGCTCCCTGCTTGTGGGCTGTGAAAACCTTCAGGACAGACCACAGTCTTGGGACCTTGCATCTGCATGAGAAACCTGGAAGAAGCTCCTGGCTCCTGGCTTCAGATAGGCTCAGCTCCAGCCATTGTAGCCTCTTAGGGAGTGAATCAGCATACGGAAGATCTTCCTCTCTGCCTCTCCTCTTCTCTGTATATCTGACTTTCCAATAAAAATAAATAAATCTTTTTTTTTAAACAAGAGTATTATTGCATATTTCTTACACATCTACATTGTTGCCATTTTGCAATGCATTACATGAGCTAGTTTACTGAGTATTGTAGCTCTCATTGGGAAGATCTGTACCAGAAAATTCAGACATTTTGAGTTCTGGACATTTTTATCCTCTCTGTTCTCTTCTTTGTTAAATGTTACTGGCTACTGTAAAATGTGTTTTACATAGTATTGACCTTTTAATTTGAACATATTAGTGATAATCCATGACATAAATATGTTATATAGTTTTGTAGTTCAGAAACCTGAAACATCACTGCAGAAAAGATTACATTTTCAACTGGATGTTAATTTGCATACTTCATGAGAGTGCACGTGAGTGCTTCATTTACCTTTTGTTCCTAATTAAAATACTCATTAATTGGTATTCATTTATTTATTAGAGAATAATTTACTCCCCATTTTCCACCAAAGGCCATAATCAAGTCAAGTTAAAGCAAGGTACAAAGAAAAATACCCCGATCTCCCACAAAAGTGACTGCAACTCACTCATTTGAGGTATTACCACCATCTTCCAAGGTATTTGTCAGCAAGAAGCTGAAGTCAGAAGCCAGAGCTAGATATTGTATGCATGCATTCGGATGTGGGATACAGGCATGTTAAGCTATGTAGATGTGTGACCCCAAGTGTGCACTACCGTGGTTTCCTGTCTGAGGGTTAGATCCCTGATTCATTCTCAGTTGATTTTTGTACAGGGTTTAGAGTCAGTTTCTTGTTTTCACTTATGCTTACAGAGATCCAGTTTGCCCAACATCATTTGTGAAAGAGATTATCATTTCTTTAGGAAATGATTTTGGTCCTTTTGTCAAGGATTAGTTGGTTATAGCACAAACTATACATGTCTAGGATTCCCAATCTGTGCCGTTGGTTTAGTACTTCTGACAGTAGTAGACTGTTTTGATTGCAAGTGTCCTGTGACTTGATTCAGTATCTGGTACAATGATGCCTCTGGCTTCATTTTTATTGTTTAAGATTGCTTTAGTTATGTAGGTTTTCTTGTGATTCCATAGAAGCTTTACAGTCACAATTTTTCCAGATTTGAAAAGAATGTGGTGTTTTAGAGAACTTTTTTTTTGAAACTGTAGTTTGTTTGAGGTAGCTTCAAATTTTTGATTATATTAGTTTTCTGATCCACGCATATAAAATGTGTTTGCCATTTTTTGTGATTTCCATTTGTTTAGATAATGTTCTGTAATTTTCATTGATGAGCTCTTTTACCCTCTTGGTTAAGTTTTTAATAGTCGAGGGCAGCAAAGAAAAAATGTGACTCAGTTAATCAGCCTTGCCTGTCTACTGGAATGACAGCAACAGGGCTGTCTGCAATCTTGAGCCTTAGAGACTCTGAAACACATCTTTGTTATAAAGGGATATCCCTGCCTGAAGGACCTACAGAGTGACATTTGGGTATTCTTAACTTTCTTTTCTTTCCTTTTTATTAACCTATCGCCTACAGACTTAACCAGGTGATAATTGCTACTCCAGTTTGCAGCATTCCCAGCATTGACTATGTCACAGGAAGACAGCACATTGAGAACAGGGTGCTTTGAAAAAAATCAGCTACAGATCAACTGCAAGATTTTTATGTTGTACAACTCAAAAGTTACTATATAGATTTTAACACTATTATACGAAACAAAGACATTTTCCCCAAAATAATGAAAGTGACATAAGAACAATATTTTAAAACAGAAAACAAAATATTTGTAATGTCATGTAGAACAGTCTAAAGCTAGCCCTTGAAGAATTTGAAAGAGTAGCAATAACAGGTCTGGGACGGAAGGACCACATACTCTGTCCTGTATCTTGGCTTGTGGAATGGAAACATGCGAGTTGAGCTCAGGCTGAGCTAGGGTTCCTGCATAGAAGTAACTTGAGAAGGTAGCAGTAGTCCTGCCCACCAATGACAACACAAGGTGGTAAAAGCCATGATGCTGGTTTAAGTTTCTTATTTTAATTCACAAAACTGCTAGCAGTTTCTTGTCAAAGGCTCTCTTGATTCCTGCATTTCGACTGTTCTGGGTCATTGTCATTTATAGTATTGCCTTGAGTTTCCCAGAATCCTTCACATAAACTTTTTGTTCTGCTTGTTAACTTGGTTTTATTTTTCTTGTTTGCAATGGAAATCAATGCATGACACAATTCTGGGTAATAGATTGATTTTAGATATAAATGCGTAGTAATTTTTCAGCTGAAAAAATACTAAAAGAACTTCTAAAGACAAAGATTTTAACAATAGTAAAGTTTTCAATAGTTTAGATTTTTGATTCAGCCTAAAAATAATTTCCTTCTTCACTTTTACCTATTTTCCTCCTTTACCAAGGAAAATACAGATTAGGTTTTAGGATATATGGAGGGTTTTTTGTTTGTTTGCTTGTTTATATTTGTTGTTATTTTTACTGTTTTTTTTTTTTTAAGAATCTGTGTACTGGAGTTAGTGTGCAGTTTAAAATAGTGTTATTGACAACTGGAATGTATTTCTCCAATTTTTAATGATGAACATAAAATATAGCCTTTCTGGCTTTCTTTTTGGCTTCTTTAATATTACTTCTTATTCATACTTTTAAAAAATCACACTGTTCTCTTATTTTTTGTCTTATCTACTTAGATAATTTGTCTCCCATTTTTCAAAACAGATGTGCTTTTTCTCAGAATTCCTTTTTCTTCTTTTTTTCAAACTAACAAGTGTCTTTGCTGTAAAAAAAGCAATTAAACATAGTAAGAACATGAGTAGTATTTAGAGTTAGCCTCTCTCTCGCTCTCTGCTTCCCACATCTTCCTAAATTTCAACCCCCCAATTCTGTATAAATGTAAAATTTTTGTTTATCTCTGCAGATCTTTCTTTCTAGTTAATGTAGACGTTTCATATAACTGCCAGGAGTAATATTATTTCAAAATAGATTTTATAAATCATGAAAAATATGTGGAAATTAAAATCACAGTGTGTGTGTGTGTGTGTGAGAGAGAGAGTTTAATTTTGACCTGTATAATTTGAAATATTTTAATTTTTTTTTCATTTGATTCAATGTTTTCTTAGACTCTACTACTAATTTCAGGTAAAAATAAACAAATTTAAAATGACAGTGTTACTCAAGATAGTATATCTTATCAAATCCTTAGTACAGACTGTGTGAGTTTTTCTGTGCCCTTTAACTAGAATAAATGAGCTATGTAGAATATTTTATGAACACACACTATAAACTACCCAATACCATTAGGCTGTGTAAACATATTAGCCCTAAAATTACTGGGATTTATCATGGATTCCAATAAATGTTCATCCACTGTTCCTGTTAAATATGTGCTACTATGTCTGTTTTGGTTTTCCTTGTAAGGATTAGCCTTTCCAATTATACTGAATGCCATATTGCTGAGCTACAGCACATAGTGTCATGCTACAGATAATCCATGCCCTTGATTAATGCTCTTATAATCAATTGTTGTCTGGAAGTGACTCCTTCCCATCATACTCTCACAGAAAGAGCAGATGGTATTTCAAAGGTTATGGCAAGAGGGCATTGCTGAGGTCAAATGGGACATCGATCAAGTGAGCAGAAAAAATTGCTTTTTTCTTCTCCTTTCTTCTTATCATAATAATCCACGAGGGAATGAGATATAGGCCTTATAGTTTGATATATCGTTCAAGCAATAAAATAGTTTCAAATTTCTATGTTGTTTTGGGTGATGAACCTGGAAATTGGATTTTTTGTGTGTGCCAATGAAAATTCAACCTATATCAGCATCTTATAGAAATAATTCTTGGATTCAATTCTCAGACTTTTTTTCAAAATTTTAATGCAGTCAGAGAGTTTCAACTTAATAAGAACTTATAGTGAGTCTTGGATCAATTTTTACAGAAGTAATGGCTTTACTTATAGAAAATTACCTCAAATTTTAACCTGTATGTGAAATTAAACAAAGGGCTTTCTGTATAGATTTTTCTTTCTTTCTTTCCTTTCTCGCATTATTATAGATTGCCATGTGATCAATTCTCTTTTTAATTGGTGTGTTTAGTTCTATTTAGTAGAACTAAGTAGTAGAAAGCTGAATTCTCATGGGAGTACTACATAAGAAGTCATTATAATGTTTCTTTTAAGAACTAAGGTATGCTATATTTAATTTTGAGCATCTTCAAATGCCTGAAAGCAGTTGCTCTGTTCATAAGTAGGTCACATCCACATATTATGATGATAATAAACATATTGCTTATATACCTAAAGAGAGTATAAGCCTGGAATCCATGCAGAAAAATGTGTTATGAACACAATGCTATGATGTTTATGATGAAATACATCTAAATCACTCTACTGTTTAGGACTTTATCATTTACCTTACTTGATTAGTCTGCAGTCATTGACTGAGTGCTTACTCTGTATTCAAGTTCAGCCATTTGGAGATTCAAAACGATCACATTATTTTTGTTTCCAAATAAATTAAGTGAAGTAAAAATGCATATGAAAGACAAGCTCTCATTATTTGATAACTTGGAGGGTATATTTTCCTCTCTCTTTTCCACTGGAATGCTAAACTTTAATTGACAAGTAAGATGAAAATGTGCTATCATAAAAATTTTAATAAACTAAGAGAGGTGGAGGACAGATGGATAATGTGGATAAAAGAAAGTGGTCAATATGTCTAAGCTCCTAAATTTGTGTTCTGAAATGTGTTAGCTTGGTGTAAACATAATACCTTTTAAAATGGTAATTCATTTACTGTGAAGTGCATATTATTTGCATTAAGGCCATTGTGATGTCATAAAACATAGAATTTTTTTTTTTTAATGATATTGACTGGCCAAGAAACACTGCAGATTGCTAAAGAAAGGTCATTATGTATGAGTAGTATTTATAAATGCACTGGGGAGAGCCAAAGTATGCAGAATGGAGGATCAAAGGGACACAAACCTAATAGCCTATGCTTCTTTGGGTTAGAAGAGTTATGGTAAGTCAATTCTGGAAAAGTATCTGTGGCAGTCAGATTGTAAAGACATAAAAATGTTGTCCATACATGTTTGCGTTTTATGATGGAAGAAAATGCTTTGACAGAGGGACAAAGTTAGAGCTAACTCTGGCCTGGCAAGACCCAAAGATTGGAAAAGAGTTTGACAGGGAAAATGCAAAAATTAAGTGGTGTTTAGTAATCACATTACAATTACTCTTATTCTACCTGAATATTCTGAAAGAGCTCTTTGCTTAGGATTAGGGAGTTTTCTTCTTAATTGTCGAGAATTACTCAGGCAAGACTGGAATTTATATGAAAGGAAAGATTGCATAAGAATCTATGCAATATGACAGTGGGAATAGAAATGAGAAAACAAAATGAAAATGGCTTTAATCCTAGATATGAAAGCTACACAATTGTCATTGTGATCTCGCAACCACTATCGTTTTGAGTTATTCCAAAGAAATATGAATAATGGATGGGACATATGATTAGGGATTTTGCACAGTTGTTAAGATGTGACTTGTGATGTCTCCTTCCAGCTTTGAGTACCGGATCTGATGCTTAGTCCTCTTAGGGGAGTCAAGTACTGGCTACTCTGTGCGCTGTGGAGCAGCAGGTGATGGCACACAACTGCAACAATCTGCCCTACCTGGGCTGAGTGTCCAGCTCCTGGCCTTTGTTTAGTTATGTCTGGACTATGGTGGACTTCTAGGTAGTGAACCAGAGGATGGGAGACTTCTCTATTTCTCTCTTTGTCACGTTGCCTTTTATGTAGGAAAATCTGAATCACTTTGTTTAATATTAAAACTATAAGTAATATCCATTAAATCCTCATCATGATTAATGCATAAATGTTTTTAACTCATATAATGGAAAAGTCAGGACTGATCGCTTTCTCCTCCAAGTGTTTCCAATTCCTTGTTGAGCAAACAGCATTATTTCCAATGAACCATTTTTTCCTTCCCTCAACCTCTTTGGGGATACAAGGGGGAAATTACACATATGTCTATTCACAACTGGTGGGTCTAAAGTTGTACAGGGCAGAGCTTGGTGGACTGACATTCTTACATAGTATGTTTGATTAAAAAAGAAGCATAGAGACAATTTAATTTCTAAAACAAATTAGTTTTGTGAAATGTAAACCCAGAATAAGAGTTCAATTAAAAGTTCTCATTGTTGTTCCAGGAAATATTAGCTGTAGTTTTGAAGATAATTAGGATGAATTAAATCCTTAAAGTTGGAAATGCTTGGGGCCTGCTGTGGTCTCCTAGTGGCTAAAGTCCTCGCCTTGTACATGTCTGGATCCCATATGGGCACTTGTTCTAATCCCGGCAGACCCGCTTTCCACCCAGCTCCCTGCTTGTGGCCTGGAAAAGGAGTGGGGGACAGACCAAGCCTTGGCTTCCTATACTACCACATGGGAGACCCAGAAGAGCTCCTGGCTCCTGACTTCGGATCGGCACAATACGGTCTTTGTGGTCACTTGGGGAGTGAATCATAGAATGGAAGATCTTCCTCTCTGTTTCTCCTTCTCTCTGTATCTGACTTGGCAATAAAAATAAATAAAGCTTTTTAAAAATTGTTGAACATACTAGTATCTTATTTTACTAATGTGTAAGTTTAGCCATGCCTCTGAGAAACATTTAAGTGATTACTTGTGGGGAGCCGTGCAGTTGGGTCGGATGGCATGGGTGTGTGATGAACACCGCTCCTCAGTTAGCAAGGCTGCGAGGAGTTTCTAGCTGCGTGGCAAGGCCCGGCAGAATGTCTCTGGTCACCTCATTGCTGCCTCGCCCATTGTATGGAACTCAATCACCTCTCTGATATTTCATAAAATTCTTCTGAGGGTGTTGATGTTGTTTTTCTGCTATGTGAAGTGATTCCTGTATGACACCTCAAATTAATCTATCATGTTATGATAAAAACACCTATAGTAACGTAAGGCCATGACACACAGTTGAAAGTATACAATAATACAATTGAGCCCACTATGTTTCCAAACATCCTGTATGTGCCCACTTTTGTTCTAAAGTTTGCCCTAGTGTAAGTAATGTTTTCCTTAAGAAATGGCTTGATAATATCTTGCAACAGATGGCAATCATGGAGGTACAAAGAGTTTGTTTACCATGCACCTCGCACTGTTACAACACATGATATGACGCATTTTAGTTTCTTACCACAGAAAACAAAAGTATATGGGGCATCTTTTATAAGGAAATAAATGTGAACCCCGTCAAATTGGCTTAAAATCTCAATCTTATATTGGCACTTATATTTAGGGAAAGAAAACAGTTTAAAGGAAGTTTCTTGTAAGAGGCCCTCTGTTTGCAGATTAGCTGAATTGCCTTGATCCCTTTCACTGCCCTTTAACAAAAGAACAAAAAACAATTGAATCAGCACTAGGTGAAGGTGACCGTAATTAATGCATGATTTGATTATAAGATTTAGCAAAGAATCTATGTTATATGCTTTTATAAAATTCTTTCATTTATGATCTTTTTAATTCTGTACTCTTAATATTTTAGCAATATTAGTCTGATTGTGCTTAGTAAGAATTGATTTTGAGTATAAGTAAACTACTTGTCACTATGTAACCACATGCGCTGCCAACTGTGGAGTTCCTGGCTTCAGCCAGGTGACTGCAGGTTTCAATGAGTAATGGTTTGTTAAAAATATTTTCCTTAGGATTGTTTTTTGTATTCTCTTAACCATGAAGTAAACATGAAATAATTGGATATTGTGAAAAAACTTGTGATGATTTATGTATAAATAAAGAAGGCAACTTTTCTGAGTTGTCCATTATGAGCATCAAGTCATAGTGGTCCGTGTCTTATCTCTTCCTATCATCTCGCCGATCCACGCATCCTTTGCAAGCTCTCAGTCAGCTGGAGCTGGTCTCCGGCAATTACTATTGACATACTTATAAATATATGATATACAAGTATGTGTGTGTATCTTTTTTTTTTAAAAAAAGATTTATTTACTTTTATTGCAAAGTCAGATATACAGATAGGAAAAGACAGAGAGGAAGATCTTCTGTCTGCTGATTCACTCCACAAGGGGCCGCAATGGCTGGTGCTAAGCCAATCTGAAACCAAGATCGTGGAGACTCTTCAGGTCTCCCGTGCAGGTTCAAGCTATCAAAGCTTTGGATCATCCTTGACTGCTTTCCCAGGCCACAAGCTGGAAGCTGGATGGGAAGCGAGGCTGCTGGGATTAGAACTAGTGTCCATAAAGGATTCAGGCTTACGTAGAGCAAGGACGTTAGCCTCTAGGCAACTGTGCCAGGCCCCATATCCCTGATGGCCACATGTATGGACAGATGGATGGATAATCTTTCTGTCAGACAGATGGGAAGATTCAAGAATTCCATCTGAGCACATCTCAAGCATTTGAGGCATCACTTGCTGCCTGCTAGGTCATCTGGCATATCCGCTATCATCAACCTGGATGAGAAATGAAATGCCTTTGACTTAAATTGGCACCCTTCTACGTGATGTGAGTGTCTATATGTCTTAATCCGGTGTATTGAAACATTGGCCCCATCACTCACATTTTCACAACAGTTTGCCAGTATGAAAATGGATAATTAATGCACACAAATTATACGGATTGTACATAATTTCTTCAATGCAATTCCAATGTGATACAGAATAAATAGAGTATGTCTTATAATATTGGTTTGCACCATTTTTGGAAAAGCATTTGCAAAAATTCATCTACACCATGGAAACCAAATGAAGAGGAAAGCTAGAAAATATGAACAAGTAGAATTACCCTAATTGTACAGAGGTTGCCAACTCCTGTGACCCCCATGGTGCTGGCAATGATGTTGCTGCACATCTCTCCTTTAATTAGAATAAACATAACATGAAGGGCTGTTATGCTCACTGCAGGAAAAAAGAGCATTAAATACATCAGTGAATCCCATAAAAGAATTAGAGCAATGATGCTTGAGGGAGTGTCATTGTTTGTTATATAAAAAAAAAATCAAGCCTTTACACAGAATAGGTTTACAGACAAAAAGTTATATAAAGAAAAATAAAACATCATCATGCGTTTTTCCATACACCTTATAGCAAATTTGTATATAGTTTTATTCATTGTTCAATGGAAATACGAAAAGTGTAATAGAGTAGTCACACAGAGTTGGATGTTTTCTTTTCTCCCAAATATATGATGAAGCTTATAGTGAAAGATACAATGACCAAGCTTAATAGTTCTTGTTTATTAAACAGGTTCAGTAAAAGAGAATGTCAGATTTTATAGATTATAAGCCAGAGAACAGATGTTTGTTGTAACATTTATGCATGAATATATGTGTACATTTTATCATCTATATCTAACATATAAAAATATTTTAATTTCTATCTACCTACATATATGTATTTAAATTATTACTAAAACCAAGCAAATTAGTTCACAAATCACTTCACATAGAAATAAGAGAATATTTCCTTTCCTGTAAGTGTTTTTCAGTGTCTGTGTGTGTGGTGTGAGCATTTGAAATCTTTTTGATTGGCAAACTTCCTGTAACCAATATAGTATCCTAAACTAAATTCATCATCAGGTATGTAACTTCCCTTGACTCATGCACCCTATGTCAGTGCACTTCCTGTTTTGCACTAACACCTCATCACTCCTTGTCACCTAAGCCTCTTACAGACACCATCTACTCTTTACTGCCACATATTCTATCTTCTCACATACATGGATAGTTTTCATTGCTTAATATATAAACAACAATTTGTGGGTTCATCTATTACCTGATATGTGAGTTGTTTTCATATTTAGGTTATTGTAATTAATGGCATATCAAATGTTAGAACTTAGACATCTCATTAAGTTGATCATTTTGTACCTTTTAAGTTTATACTCAAAAGTACATTTGGGGTCTCATGTAGTTCCACTGATAATTTACTAAGTGATTTCTGTCTATTTTCCATAATTATTGTACCAATTTACATTACCACCAACAGTGCACAAGTGCTTACTTTCCGCTGTTCTACTCGATATATTTTCTTTTTATAACAGTCATGCTAGCAGGTGCGAAACAATATCATTGTAGTTCTCGTTTGCATTCAGCCCATAATTAGCGTGTTGAGTGCTTTTTCATGTATCTGTTGCTAATTTATGGATTTGAAACAGTGATGTTGACAGTTATCTTTTCTATTATCCAAATGGCTATGTGTTCATTAGGTACTGAATTGTGTGAAGTCAAATATATTTTGGATCGCAATCCTCACCAACAGGCAGCATGTAAATATTCCTGTTTTTTTTTTTTTCTGCAATGTGTAATCTACCTTTTCATTTTTTATGCTTTGCTTTGTTGTGCAGGAGCTCTATTCATTCTATACAGTCTTGTTTTTCTATTTTTTTTTAAGTTTTTTAATTTGTTCCCAGAGATTTTTAAAAAGGGTTTTTTTTTTTCTTTTTATTGGAAAGCCGGATATACAGACAGGAAGAGACACAGAGACGAAATCTGAAGGTTCACTCCCCAAGTGGCTGCAATGGACAGAACAGAGCTGAGCCAATCTGAATCCAGGAGCACAGAGCTTTTTCCTGGTCTCCCACATAGGTGTGGGGACCCAAGCCTTTGGGCCATCCTCGACTGCATTCCCAAGCCACAGGCAGGGAGCTGAATGGGAAGTGAGGCTGTAATTAGAACCAGTGTCCATATGGGATCCTGGAATGTTTAAGGTGAGACATTTAACTGCTATGCTCTCACTTTGGGCCCCTACCAGAATTTTCAATGTGGTGTCTAAACAATCAATGTCAAGGCCAATGCCAAGGAAATTGTTTTTTCTGGTGTCAGGTTTATTTGTAAGTTTTTAATTCATTTTGAATTTTGTGGGGTATAATTTAATGAAATCCCATTTTATTTACTTATTTGCATGTAAATACCTGCATATTTGCATGTAGATATTTGTATATATATACTAATGTTTTATGGAAAAGATTATCCTTTATACATTTGTGCATGTTTGTTGAAACTAAGTCTTTTTGTCATTGTTGTTTAGGTCAATTGATTTTTTTCACATGCACATTTAAGAATCTTTGCCTTATGTTTGATTGAAAGGAGCTTGATTATCATGTGTCCATGAAAAAGATTGCCTTTGGTCAACCCTGTTGGGAGTTGTGTGCCCGTCTTATATTCTGTATCCCAATTCTTTCTCCAGATTAGGGGAGTTTTACTTTATTAGTTCATTAAATAATTTTTAACTCCAGTTTCTGCACCTTTTGGAACTGCCATAATTCTTATAGTTAGCCTTTTAAGAGTGTCTCTTAATTCTTGAATACTCTTCTTAGCTTGGACCCACTCTGAGTCCAACTTTTTAATTGTTCCCCAATTATGACAAGAATTATCTTCCAATTCTGAGATTCTTTTTTTCTGCCCCCTTTCTTCTATTATTGAGACTTTCCAATGAATTTTTAATTTTCTCTGTTGTGTCCTTCCTTTCCAATCATTTGGTTTGAACTTGTTTCATTATTGCCATTTGCTGTGTGACATATTCCTTGAATTTCTTCAAACCCTGCATGCGCTTCTCACTTCTCCTTGTTGAAAAGAAGCTTTGTAACAAGTTTTCTGAATTCTGCATTATCCATTCCCTTGATGTATATCTCAGTTAAAGATGAGGTTGGCAAAGAAATGACCATCATACTCACAGTTGACTTCTCACAGAAAACTCTACAGGCCAGGAGACCATGGAGTGATGTATTCCACATTCTAAAAGGAAACAATCCAATACTTTCAAGAAAGTAAATATATATAATATTCATCCTACCCTGTACCAAATGAAACTCCTCCATGCAATTGCCCTTCTCATCAGATTAGAAATCTGCAGGAATGCATCTCCTTGCTGATTCACCAGCTCAGATGAACCCTGTGTGTTGGTGATTTCATTTGCCAACACAATTATTCTTCCTGAAAAGAAATGGAAGTAATATTTTATGTGAGTACCCTTATACATGAATGATGATATTATATTTCAAAAGTGACATTGAGATATGTCAGGATTCAAGAAAGCAAAATTATGTTATAAAATCTGGTAAAATAATGTGTAATGATGTCCATACACAATTGGATGATTTCTCATGTGGGATTTTTTATGATGTTGATGTGAATAACTGGGTGTTGAATTCTTTGCCTAATGTAAAGTCTTTCAGAACTGAACTGAATGTTGTCAGTGTAAAAATTTGATTTAAAATAAAAGAAAGAAAAAAAATGCAGGGGGAGTAGAGTGGGTGAAGACTGAATGGTGTGGGTAATATTGTTCTGCTCCTAATATTTTATTGTAAAGTTTTTTACTTTACATAAAAAAATGATTTTTTGAATTGTCATTCTTATGAATAATCAATTGAATGTCCTACTAAGGGAGTATGTTTTTAAAATTTAATATCTTATAATAATTTTCTACATTCCTTAAAGAATAGGAAAGACAGCGACCATTGCAGGGAACAGCAAGTAATTTGGAGTGGCTGGGAAATGACCAGGAGGAAATGTTATAAAGGATCATGGAAGAGATCCAAATTATGGTCAGATCTTCTGTGACATTGTATGAGGTTTATGTTTTCTTATGTATTAACTTTTCGGTAACAATATATTTTTAATAATGAGTTTTAATACCAGTTATGCTGTCATGCCTCACAAATTGAGGTTGTAAGATCCAGAGAGATGTGCGTAGACATTCCAACAATTTACCTTAACCTTGAAAGTTTTCATTGGGTACCTGGAAGTAACAATATGTGATATGGGCTCCCTTGTACTTGACAGTTAAGTCTAAGTGTAGAAAGCTTGGAGTCAATAACAACAGCTCATTTCTAACCCTGAAGATTTCACTTAAGCAAGAGAAATAGATAAGAAGTGAGACATTATTGAATGTGATCTAGGGGTACTTTTCTGTAACTATTATCTATGTTTTATATTAGTAACTCAATGACACAAACATTATATCTATACGGTTATTCCAAAGTGTTGAGGAGTTTGATAATTGATGGTGATTAAACTCCTCTATGAGTCAGTAGAAGCTGTGGTATCAGATTGACAAGCAGAAAGCAATGGTTAATAACCTAGATCCCATGGCAACCTAAACTTGAGAGTTGAGAAAATTTTCTATTCTTGGGTATTCAACATTGCAGTCATCGACCTTGTAATGATCTTAGGAAAAGATTGGAAACTTGGCATGTGACAAATTCCTTTTCTCTGGTAAGAAAGGTAATGCCAACTCGGACATGCTTATGAGGTCTTCCTTATCCCACAGAAAGAGATGGAAAAAGAGCGGCCAGAGTTCTCCCTGTCCATGAATTGGCAACCTTCTAGTGCCCCAATAGGGAACTGGCAGCTTTAATGTAATCCATTATAATCTGCAAGGAATGTGAGCCTGTTGTGCCTGTGTCCCTCAAAATGGTAAAATATGCTTGCAAGCTTCAATTTACAAAATGAGAAGAAACTACTAAAATATTGGGAGTTTCTATAAATGCCATTAGTATCTTAGATCAATGATAGTACCATTATGTAAAATTCAAAAGTGGGAACATCGCAGTAGTATAGTAAACTATTCCTCCACCTACAGAGCCCACATCCCATATGGGTACTGGTTCAAGTTCCAGGTTCTCCACTTCTGGTATAGTTCCCGGCTTATGGACTGTGAATGTAGCATTGATACCTGAATCCTTTTGCCTCCTGCGCTCACATAGAAGACCTGGAAGGAAATTCTGGCTTAAGATTGACTCAATCATTGCAGCCATTTGAGGAGTGACCCAGTGGATTCTCTCTCCCTCTTTCTCCTTCTTGTCTCTGCAAATCTGTTTCAAATAAAACTAAATAAATCTTTAAAAATGCAAATGTGAGATAACTGGACTTTTGATAATGCAAATGAAATAACCTTAATATCACAGGAAGAAAGAGCAGGAAAAATAGATACACAAGATTGACAATGAAAATGAAAAGCTAAGTTTAAATATAAATAATTTGACAATACTTTTTGTCAGTCTGTGGCCTCAGAAAATGAGCTAATAGACTGTAGAAGAGCTTTCGCTATCCAAACCTTTCTCCATGGCAACAACATTTTCAGTTCTCAATTGTGTTACTTGATGGATTATTATAATCAAGCAGGATGCAATAGGGAGCATATTATAAAGAGAAAAGCAAGCTATTCTAATAGCTGTAAGTTTTATAAGTAGAACATGCTTATCAATTGCATATTAGAATGTTATGAAACATCCAAGTAAATTATTTTTCATCCCTTAATATTTGACCAAGGAGTACTAAATATGTATTCCCTGCCTTAGTGAACACAGATATCTGCTCACCCCCATAGCTAATTATAAAGAGATCCTATTTTAGAGAAATATTAATATTACTGAAAATGTTGAAATAAAATGCTGAAAATGTTGAAACAAGGTTTCAGTTTCAGCTCCAAGTCTGTCACATTGTATGAACATAACACGCCATCCTCAATGAAAGCTAAGACACAGTCTGTCACTGCTGCTTAGTTCTTCACACGGGGAATCTTTGAATCCTAGAACCTGGATGTTAGTGACATCTATGCATGAGTTCCATTTTGCAGAATTTTTTTTTTCATTTTCACAGACAGAAGAAGAGACAAAAAGGGAGATCGTTCTCTCTTTTTTTGCTTTTCTTCACCCCACCTCCCCAAGCAGCCATAATGGCCTGAGAGGAACAGGTTGAATCTAGGAGCCAGGGGTTTCTTCAGGTGTATGGCAGTATTTCAGGAGCCAGTTTATCCACTACCCCACAGTTACACACTCATGAAGTCCCACCTGCACCTTCCAGAGCTTCCAAGTTCTTGCACACCGATCACAAAGAGGTGGAAGATTGGTTTTTGTCTCAGAGATCAAGGAGAATTTCTTACCTGTCACTATTTTATTCTATAGCTATTTGATTCTTTTGAATTCAATTCTATGCAGTTATTCAAGAAGTATTGTAAAATGGAATTATAAGATGCTTATTTTAGTGCCAATGATTTTTAAAATTCATGAATATATTTTCATGAATTTTTGAAGATCCATATTATGCACATATTTCAGAATATTTTGCACCCAAATCTATCAATTCCATCTTCCAAAAGCATTTTGAAATGTTCTATTCAGTTACCATTGAATCACAGTTAAACAAGAAAAAATTCAGTCCTGCTCCCCCTCTTCAATATGTGTGTGTGATATGTTTTGTTTCTTTTGTGGTTCCCAAAGATGGGCATTTTATTTACTAATTGGATTTCAAAACATTTATTTATCTAATTGAAAAACTACAGGGAGAAGAGACAAAGAAATATTGCATCTTTTGTTTTACTCGTAAATGGCTACAAATGTCCAGGGATGGCTGTGATGAAGTTCAGCAGGGTTGCAAGCACTCTAGCTATCCTCTTATGCTTTTCCTTGTTTGTCATCAGAGACTGGATGGGAAGTTTAGCAGCTAGAACCTGAGTAGGGGCCCATATGGGATCCCAGGATTGCAGGTGGCAACCTTTACTTGCTAAGCCACACTATTGATCCTTAAAATGGGATCTTAACTAAATTAAGGCTGTTAACATTTCTCTAGAGCAGAACAGATAAAACAAGTCATTTTCATTTTCAAAAATTACAATCCCTGTTTTAGATTGTTAATAGCTCTTAGCCCAAAGTGTTGCTATAACAGATGGAATGCTAACAAACTTTCTAGAATTTAAGAACATTATGTATAACAATTTGATATTAGAAGGCACAGAAACAGAGAGATTCATTACTTTAGGAAAGTCAACACTACACATTGATAACTATAATTGAAGAAACGATTTAAAACTGTTGAATACAATGCTTTCTTTTTTTACTTAAGATGCCTGGAGGAATTGTAATGATCCAAACTACGGGGTTATTAACTTCAGCATACCACAGATTCTCTGGGTTGTGTGATGAGATTTGCTGTGTTGTCAAGAACAATAAAAGAGTATATAGATGCCTATGCACCTCAGAGCAGATGAAAATGAGAGTTTTCCCTAATCCTTTAGTAACAACATTTTCAGCTTGCTTTTCACAGCAGTGTGAGTGATGGCCCTGTTTCACACTGACAAAGAAACACTCTTTCATTCCAAGTTGACTGGACAAGGGTTAAGAACTGCTGGGGCCTCCCCTGCTTGTAACTGATTTGTTGTGTGACCTAGGGCAAAGCACTTAAATCCTCCATTTAAGTTTTTCCACAAGTCCCTATGGTGACAAGGACATTTCCTCAACCAGTCTATCCGCTTTGCTTACTCAATCCGCCTCCTTTTCATTCCTCATTCTGCTTGTGATGCTTTAACCATTTCATTCTTTATGCTCTGATTCAAGCTCTCTGAGGGGCAGGTGATAGCCTTGTAGCTCAAACTTTTCATGCTCACAAGGATTAACATTTGGAGAGGAGTAATAAAACAAGCAAAACGGAAAGGATCACGGATTCTTCGACTCTCTATGCAATAATGAGTTCCTTGCTATAAGCCAAAAAATGAGTTAATTGCATTCATAGGAACAATTTAATTAAATTTAATTGGATGTGAACAGAGAGAAAATGTCTGAAGGCATCAAATCACACCTGGAAACTAAAAAGTCATAATCTTTCTCATTAAAATAGATGAAGAAAAGAATCATTTTAAGAATGACTTGTGATGCTTTCAGAAACATGATCTAATTATTGTTTTTAAAATGCACAACAATGTATAATAATTTATTCAGTAAATAAATGATTTTTAAATAAATGCTCTCTATATAGTTGTGAATCTATATTATACTTAACATGAAGATTAAGAACAATTTTTAGGATGTAAATTTACTGTAGATTGTCAATGTTTGCTGTAGCAATGCCTAAATATGTTGAATAAAAACGTTCATCATCAAATAATGTTGTTTTAAATAATTGCAATAAATTTATAATGCTATTCTATAAATTTACTCAAATATAAGCTTTGACAAAGTCATCATGTTGGGGGCACTGACCATTTCCTGCCCTGTGATTGGCCCTTTGCCCTGATTGGTGTGCCTTGGTTCTCTTTAAGTTGATTGGTCAAGTTTGACAGTTAAGCGGGGGGCTTGGCGGGGGAGGGGCTGGAGCGTAACGGTCATAACGGAGTTAACGGACGGAACGGAAGATCAGAATAAAAGGCGCCTTGGAGACTCTCTCAAGTGTCGGGTGATTTCTTCCGCGGGACGGGAGGACCCCCAATATTTGGTACCGTGACTCGGATAGAAGATATCTGGTGCTGTGACTCGGACAGAAGATAACTGGCGCTGTGAATCGATAGAAGTCAGCTGGTGAACGCCAGGAAGGTAAGCTGAGCAGATCGCTCAGGGAGCCGCTTAGAGCGGGGAATTAGTTACAACTGAGCTTTTTGCTCAGGAAGCCGCAGCAGCGGGGGGCCCATTTAAACTGAGGTTTCAGGTTACCTCAGGGAGCCGCTGATAGCAGCGGGGACGTGCACGTCAAGTTCGCGGATTAGCAACGAGCCAAGTTAGTCAAGTTCGCGGGTCGCGACCATTAAAGCTGGGTTTGCCACCATTCAGGATCGCGGTTTGCCGCCATTCACGATCGCGGTTTACCGCCATTCACGATCGTGGTTTACCGCCATTCAGGATCGCAGTTTACCACTATCGTGGTTTACCGCCATTCACGATCGCGGTTTACCGCCATTCACGATTGCAGTTTACCGCCATTCAGGATCGTGGTTTACCGCCATTCAGGATCGTGGTTTACCACCATTCAGAATCGCAGTTTGCCGCCATTCAGGATTGCGGTTTGCCGCCATTCACGATCGCGGTTTACCACCATTCAGGGTCGCGGTTTGCCGCCATTCAGGATTGCGATCTAGCGCCCATTCAAGTTCGCGGTTAACGATCAATTTTGCGATTTGACAATCGGTCAAGTTTGCAGGTTAGCGGCGATCAGAGATGTTAAAAATATGGCCAATTTAACTTTTTCAGTGCACATGCAACCTTTATTGCAGAAACTGCTGACAGTGCTATTGTTTTTGCAAACTGTGCAGAGGATTGTGCTGTGGTTTCTGAAGGAGGACTTTTTGATCCTGCCACAATGGGAACACTTAGGCAGAGACTTAGCTAGGGCAGAACGGCAGGAGCCCCTCTCTCCAGGAATGGTCAGGTTCTGGACATTGATTAAGTCTTGCCTGACTGATGGCACTGATAAATTCAGAGGACGTATACAGGAAGGTGAGAAAGTCTTATGGAAACGCAAAAAAAAAAAAAAATCCAGAATGGATGGTTTAAAGACTCTTAATGATTTCCAACAGGTATTGGGGTATACTAATTGGATCCAACCATATTTTTGTATTATTAGACAATGCCAAAATTGTGTCCCATTTTTATCCCAGCCTTGCTTTGGGGTTAATCCCCGTGGTCTTATGCCTAATCATATATGGCAGATGGATGTTACCCATGTTCCCAGTTTCTTTTGTTCATGTCTCTATTGATACCTGCTCTGGGGTTCTTTATGCCTCAGCTCATACAGGGGAAAAGGTTCAAGATGTTATATCTCACTGCCTTCAGGATTTTGCAGCCTGGGGAGTCCCCCAGTGTTATAAGACTGATAATGGACCTGCCTATGCAGCCAAAGCATTTGATAAGTTTTGTTTTGAATTTGCAATTAAACACTCTACTGGCATCCCATATAATCCCACAGGCCAGGCTGTGGTAGAGCGTGCCCATGCAACTCTCAAAGCATTATTAATAAAACAAAAAGGGGTAGTAGGAGCCACCCTATATCCCAAAAGTCCTAAACATCAATTGGCTTTAGTTACTTATATTTTTAACTTTTTGATTCTGGATTTGGATGGCCATTCTGCTGCCGAACGCCACACTGTTGGCGCAGGCCCCTGCAAAGATTGGGTGATGTGGAAGGATGTTTTAACAAAACAATGGATGGGCCCGCATCCTGTCTTACGACGGACGCGAGGAGCGGTTTGTGTTTTTCCGCAGGATTCTGATGGACCGGTGTGGGTGCCAGAACATTTGACGCGAGTGATAAGAAAGCCGGAGCAAGATGAACCTGTGGACGTGGTGGATGCTGACCAGCCTGATGTTCATTCAGATACCGAGAGGAGACAGCCAGAATCTCCAGCTAAAACTGCACCATAAAAGGGGTGCAGCAAATATTGACTCGCTGTCTAGGGCCTTGGAAATGGCCCCCAGAATGAACTGCTGTCAAAGTACTGTGACTCCCAGAAGAGTAGCACCTGATCTTGCTGTGACCAATTTATTTCCTACCTGTTCAAATTGTGCCTTTGTGGGGTATAACTAAACACATGGTAACCTTGTTCAATCTGTTTCTGCTCAGTCTTGGAATATCTGGGTACTTTGCACTAATAGGGGTGGGTGTTCAGATATATCAGCTTTTGCATTTATTGATAAGGTAGTGATAAGAAATTGTAATTATAGTAGTAATAGTTCTAGAATATGGGAAGAAAATGTTAAAGTTAATTGCAGTTGTTATGTTATCTATAATGCTATTTATGTATGTGTACAAGCTCCATTTATGTTTATTGTTTCCATGAGTGCTAATGTTACCCTTTTGAATTGCTCTGTAGTTAAGTGAGCCCTTAACCAGTGTTGGAATGGTTCTGGCACTGTGGTGCTGGTATGCATTCCACAACTTATTTCCATCATATGGGGACCTCTTGTGTGCTTAGTCTACCTGGAATGTGTGTTTCTCCCTCTATTGTCACCAATGGTTCCCGAGCACTGAATTTGTCCAGAGAATTATCCGCTATGCTATCCCCTAGTGGAAGCTGGTCCATATGATTCGATAATTTGACATAGGAACTAAGATCCCAAATTATAGCCATAAATAGCATAAAAGTAGAGATTGCCACAGTAAAGCAATGGACAAATTGCATACTAAAGGATCTTTCCTTTGCACACCAATGGGCTGGTATAGTAGCCCTGGGCCTTATATCATTCTTTGGGGTCTGTGGATGCTTCATCCTTGAGCACAGCGTCAGCAGCAGTAACAGCAGCTGCTAGTGCAAGCTGTGCTTGCCCTTCACAACAGATAATCCCTAAAAGTCTGGCTAGGCATGCTGGACCGGTAGCCAGAGACGGGTAAGTATCCGATATGGCTTCACCAACCTAAGACAGGTGCCACGTTCCTAGCCATGTGGTTAGCCCATGATGGGTAAGGGGAGCCTGAACTCGGAACACCTAAGACAGGCACGGTCCCTTGCTTAATAAAACAAGAAGGGGGAGCTGTTGGGGGCACTGACCATTTCCTGCCCTGTGATTGGCCCTTTGCCCTGATTGGTGTGCCTTGGTTCTCTTTAAGTTGATTGGTCAAGTTTGACAGTTAAGCGGGGGGCTTGTCGGGGGAGGGGCTGGAGCGTAACGGTCATAACGGTCATAACGGTCTCAACGGAGTTAACGGACGGAACGGAAGATCAGAATAAAAGGCGCCTTGGAGACTCTCTCAAGTGTCGGGTGATTTCTTCCGCGGGACGGGAGGACCCCCGATATCATCATATTGAAAGGGTTATCATATTGCTTTTACAAAGAGCAAAACATGAGATGGAGAGAAAAATCTTCATTTGTTATTCTGAAATCAATTAATCATAATAAGTAGTATCTCTTGGATTGGAATTTTAGTAGGATTCCCTTTTCTCTCTCTTATTTTTTTTAAAGATTTATTTTTATTATTTTTTTATTGGAAAGGCGGATATACAGAGAGGAGAGACAGAGAGGAAGATCTTCCGTCCGATGATTCACTCCCCAAGTGAGCACAACAGCCAATGCTATGCCGATCCGAAGCCAGGAGCCTCTTCCGGGTCTCCCACATGGGTGCAGGGTCCCAAAGCTTTGGGCCGTCCTGAACTGCTTTCGGGGGCCACAGGCAGGGAGCTGGAAGGGAAGCTGGAAGGGAAGCGGGGCTGCTGGGATAGAATAGGCACCCATATGGGATTCCGGGCGTGCAAGGCGAGGACCTTAACCACTTGCACCACTGCGCCGGTCCCATTTTCTCTCTATTCTTATTGCTTTCTTTTCTACTCCTTTGTTTTCTCTATTTTCATTTCTTTTTTTTTTCTGTTTCATTTGGCTTTCTTTTTATTTTTTCAAATTATGTCTTATAATCATGAAATATACATTTAATAACAACCTTTCTGATTTTGCTATAATGTTAAAATACACATAATACAATGATATTCATTTTATGCCATTTACTTACATTTTCACTTGTATTTTGTAACTTGTTTTGCTTTGAATATATATATATATATACACACATATATATTTTAGCCACATAGAACAGCCTCTCCTAAATCATTGAAAAAGTAAATAATTGATTTATTATCAAATAGCAATCACCTAGCCTCAAGGCAGTATTAGTTTTGGTTACAGCGTTTTTGAACATATATCTCTATTAGGAACCCCTCACGCCACCCCCCAGGGCAGCTAAATTTAGTCTTCTAAGTTCTAAGTCCTCAATCCTGCAACTTTTTAAAAAAAGATTTTCATTATTATTTTCTGATTTATTTTGTAGAATAAGAATTCCCCCCCCCGTCCCCACCTTGCCTCTTTCCTAATTTCCCCTCCCACCATTTTCCCCATATTATTATAATAGTATGGTCCTTTAGCAACAGTTGCTAGTTTAACATTCTGCTGCCTGCAACTTTATGTAGATGAAATTTGTCAGCAAAATGAAGGAGCAAAGTCTTCTCTATTCAGGCCTCTAAATGGGAATACAGTTCTCTAAACTCCTTAATTAAAGCCTGGTGAGACTAAGCAGATAATCATGAGACCAACATAGCTAATGGTCCCAAGGAACCTGAACCTCTGAGATAATAAAAATGATGCCTTAAAATGCATCTTACATAAGTATATTACAAATGAAGAAAAAACAAAAATATTGTGGGGACTTATGTTTGGTTAAGTACAAAAACATATTGTATGCTCAATAATTTTCTTTAATTATTTAAACTTTTTGTTAAAATGTCTAATTTTTCCCAGCCATTACTATTATCAAGCAAACAACAACAACAACAAAAATTGTAAAAACTATTTCAGTTGAGGCTGTCACCATAATCTAGTGGCTAAACCCTCAACTTGCATGAGCGGAGATCCCATGTGGGATCCTAGTTTGTATCCTGGCTACTCCACTTCCCATCCAGCTTCCTGACTGTGGCCTAGGAATGCAGTACACGATGGCCCAAAGTCTTGGAACCTTGCATCCATGTGGGAGAACAGGAGGAAGATCCAGGCTCCTGGGTTTGGATAACACTATTTCTGCCATTTGGGGAACCGGCAAGCTAATATTTCATTAGCTATTTATTTAAAAAGAAAACTCCACAAAATCATGCTAAAACATAAAATGATTGTGTTGCAAAGTACAATTGTAATGATTGGGAAGTAAATATGTACACACATGTATGGTTCTATGCATAGTAATAGCATATAGTTCTATGCATAATAATAGCATTAATAGCACTTGCTAAGAATACAGGTTCATGCATTTACGTATTTTTTCTTTCTGTCATTTTTCTTCTGATGTATTTTTTGCTGCCTGAGAGCTATAACTCTAGTTTGTGATGTTAACAACAGTTCCTACCACAGAAAATGTTGGACTGTAGGCGCATAGGAATGGTTTTATTTATTTATTTATTTTTATTGCAAATCAGATAAACAGACAGGAGGGGAGACAAACAGGAAGATTTTCCGTCTGCTGTTTGATTCCCCAAGTGACTGTAGTGGCTGGAGCTGAGCCAATCCGAAGCAAGGAGCCAGGAGCTTCTTCCAGGTCACCCAAGTGTGTACAGGGTCCAATGGCTTAGGGCCATCCTGGACTGCTTTCCCAGGCCACAAGCAGGGAGCTAAAGGGGAAGCAGGGAGCTGGATGGGAAGCAAGGCTTCCAGGATTAGAACCAGCATCAGTATGTGATACAGACAGGTTCAAGGCGAGGGCATTAGCTGCTAGGCAATGGCACAAGGCCAAAAATAATTTTTTTATCTGCTTATTGCAGTGGTGTGTTTACATGTAACTTCACGATCACAGCCTTAACACTTCATTAAATAAAGTTTTCAACACGGAACTAGCGCAAAATACCTATTATTTACGAAAATGTTAAATATTTAATTTAGATTATTAATCTATCATAGTTATACAATTTTCTTATTTTTATTTTTACTAATATTTTATTCTTGATTTCTTATTATTTATCAATATATCTATTATTTGGCAATCTATTATTGTTACACAAATACTGTAAACAATATCCAAATCTCAAGATACACAATTGATCCACAAAAATTACATATTTTTACTTTGGGCATGAGTTTTTCAACTTTAAGTGCAGCATATATTTGTCTTTTTTGCATGTTTTTTTCACTAAGCTATACAATTTCCAATTGGATCCATTTAGCTGCAAAAGTCAAGATTTCTTTTTCTTTCTCTCTGTTTATCTATCTATCTATCTATTTGTGGCTGAGCAGTAACTTTCCGTGTGTATACAACACATTTTTTTTTCATCCAGTCATAAGTTGATGAGCATATGGGATGTACCCACATCTTAGCTATTGTGAATTGAGTTGTGATGAAAGTGTTGTCTTTATGAAATCACAAGTGATGATTTCAATTTTTGGAAGAAATAAGGAAGGTGGAAAATGAATGGGGATTGTGGGCAGGTAGAAAGATATGGTGGAAAGTATCACTTTGCTTCTAAATTTGTAACATAAAACACCTAAAGATGTCTACTTGTTAGAAAGAAGAAAAGAAAGAGTAAAAAAAAAAAGGAAAAATGCTTTGTGCTAAATGATTAACTTTAACAAAAGATCCATTTATATACTGCATTCAGAAGACAGTTTCTGAAAAGTGACATTGCACGTTCCACTGTATAAACTGAAACTACAAATAATTATAATAGGATTCTAATCACTGGCTGTACATTGCCAAGGCATATAATTTGTTTATCTAACCATTCACAAAATTGTTCATTGCTAACACATAATCAAAAGGCTAAGAATATAGAAATGGGTGAAACAATTTGCTGACTAGTGATACCATATAAACTTTGTAGAACTGAGGATTTTCATAAAAAGTGTTCAAAGGTTGCAAAGACTGGGAGCGAACGTCATTCGTCTCTCTCATTCTTGGGAAGATAGAGACAAGAGCCCCCACTGGTAAAGGTCTAACACACTAATGTACAAGCCATTATGGTTGGGTCCTCATTTGTGAGAGGAAGAAGACCAAGGACAGTGAACAGTAACCTTATGTTGTTCAACACTCAAGTGTGCGACCTTGAAATATGTGACCTTGTCCAATTTTCCACTAAGATGTTTCTCTATGTTTTAGAAAAGAAATCCAAATAGTAAAGACTGTCTTTACTTGCCTGTTTAACCTGGTTCTGTCTGCTATCCATTACATAACTTTCAGAAAATTTAATGAAATGATCACGTAGGTGAGCAAGAAACAAGTGACATAGGAAATTGGCATCATTGTTGCCTGTCCATCTTTCTCTTCATGGCAACTGGCTTCTTTTATTTAAGCTGTCTGCTGCTAACTTACTGAAACAACTTCCCATTGACTATTGTAACATTCTGGAATTTGTGTAAATTTAATGGTATTTTTTAGTTTTAGCCTATCCGTCTCTATTGACACTTTGACATGATTGAGTACAATTAGGAGTGTGACAGTACCAGAAAGTTGAGAAGATAGTTGAGAAACAGAAATGTCCTCTCTTACTTGTCACACCGTCTACAATATAATGCCATTTTTAATGATTCATTTACTTTATTTTATCCACTTCTTTGCTTTTCAAATAAGAAATGTATCCATATCTGTAGCAATCGCCACTTACAAATGTCTTTAGCTTGTATTAATTCACTATTCTCACCCTCCCTCTGCCTCACACACAGAAATCAGACACAATCTACACGGCCTCATAGCATCACATTGCTCACTGTCCTTGAAAAGATAGATGGGTAGCTGATCACCATAATTATAGACACTCACTGGTGTAATGAAGGGAATTAGAAAGTGTGTACACAATAGCAGTACAGGAGATAGGATACATAATTGGCTTCTATTATTCTAATAGAGAGAAAAAGAGAGGAATGAAATAATTAACACATGCCACATGGAGTGATTGTTTATGATAAGGATGACTGAGAGGACAGCAGCATGACTTCATTTTCCCCACTGGCCAAGAAAGCTGGAGTGAAAACAAAATGAATCCTGGGCCTAGACAGCAGCAATCATGTTTACTGAGCTGCGGTGAAAGTGTTGTGTTTCTGAATCCACGGGGTATTTCTCCCTTAACCCCTACCTGTAGGACTGATTCTTGTATTTTTCTATGTACTTGCTCTGTAACATACAAAAGATATAATCAAATTAGATGTAAACTATTTGGCCCCAAATATTTGTTTTTAAGTAAAGTGAAAAAGATAAATCCTCTTCAAGGAAGGAAATTCTAATTTAGTCATTTTCATGAATATTTAGATTTTTTTCTTCTGCTTGAGAGAAAGAAAAGGAGAGGGGTACAGGAGAGCAGTCCACATTTTCACTCCCTAGATGCACCCCACAGCGATGACTCAGTTAGGAACCAGAACTGCATGCAGTCTCCTGCATGAGTGGCAGTTCCAAAATGTGAAACATCATCTACTGTCTTCTGGGATGCATTATTGTGAACTGGTCAGAAGTGGAGAGTCAGGACTTGAACCACTCCCATACACAGGATTCATTTGTCTTGAGTGGTGGCTTAATATGTTTTATCTTCTCCTTCCTTTTGAGTTATATTTTGACTTTATCCTTCTAAAATTTTCATTCTAACAGAAGTATCATCTTAGTTTGAAAAACTGTTTAAATAATCCATGGATCATTTAAATCATGGATTAAATAATGGATTTCAGAGATATAACTCTAAGAGTAAAACCATAAGCCCTACCCCTTTAATTGCCCTTCCTTCTATTGCTTCTTTTCTTCTACTTTGATTTTAACAACAACAACAACAAATATGTTCAGATAACTTTAGAATCAGAGGTTCAAGGGTGAGTAGCCATAATATCCAACAAGTAAATAAGCAGAAAAATACTTTTCACAGGAATGTAGGCAATGGTTATAACAATAATCATATAGTAAGATTTCAGCCTTAATACTACATATTTTAAAAATCTATATTAAATACCATATTTCGCAGAAAGTATATAGTATTTATTCTTCTGAGGATGCATATTTCATTATGCATAAATATCTCCAATCACATGAACTTTGTTGCAAAATCAAGACTTCATTCTCTTCTATGGCTGTGTAATATTCCACTGTGTATATCAGCATTTGATTTATCCAGTTATCGATAAATGAACATCTGAGTTGATTCCAAAGCTTAGCTGTTGTGAATTGAACTGCTATAAATAAGAAGGTACAAAATAACTCTTTCATATGCTGATTTCATTTTCTTTGTATAAATACCCAGGGGTGGGATAGCTGGATTTATATTACAGATCTGTTTATAGGCAGATTTAAAGAAAGAAGGAGAGACACAGAGAAAGATCTTCTGTGCTCTGGTTCACTCCACAAGTGGCTGCAAAGGCCTCAGCTGAGTTGATCTGAATCCAGAAGCCAAGAGCTTCATCTGGGTCTCCCATATGAGTGCAGGGTCTCAAGTCTTGGGGCATCCTGGACTGCTTTTCCAGGCCACAAGCAGGAGCTGGATGGGAACAGAAACATCTGGCATATTAACACGTGCCCATATGACATCCCTGTTCATGCAATGTGAGGACATTAGCTGCTGAGCTAACTTGGTGGACTTCATACTGTTCCATAATTGTATTTATTATCGAATGTAGATTGATTTAATTGTCAGCAACAATATATTGGGAATAGTTTTTTCCACATTGTCTCCAACGTGTGTGTGTGTGTGTGTGTGTGTGATAGTAGTCATTTAAACATGGGTGAGGCGAAACCTCATTTTGCTTTTGACTTGCATATCTCGTGGCTACTGATCCTTAGCATTGTTATCATATGCTTTGCCAATTTGTAATTAATCCTTTGAAAAATAACTCTCCTTGTCTTTAGGCTTCCCTTAACTGAAATGTTTTTTGTTGTTCCTGACTTTGAGCTCTTTATATGCCCTGAATGTTAATATTGCCTCAGTTACAAAGTTTGCACATACTTCTATTCTGACAGTTTCTTCTTTACTTTCATGAATGCTTTCTTTGTCATGCAGCCTGTTCTTCCCTGGATGCAATCCTCTTTGCTTATTTGAACACTTATTACCTTCCTTCCAGGGTTTTTTCCTAAGATGTCTTTGCCAGTGTTAATGTCCTGCAGAGTTTCTCCAATGTTTTCCTCCATTGATTTCACCATAGTTGATTATTGATTTAGATACGTAAACCATTATAGGCCGCTGTTTTTATAACATGTGATGTCGGGATGTTGTTTCATGCTCCTGCATGTGGAGATTGAGCTTTCCGGAATCATTTGTTGAAGAGACATTCCTTTCTCCGGAGAGTGATTTAAGTACATTAACCAAAAACCAGTTGGCTGTAAATGTGTATTTTCTGAGGTTTCTCTTTGGTTCCATTTTCTTATATGTCCATTTCTGCTATCATGCCAGGTGTTTCTGATTATTACTGTCCGTGGTGTATTTGAAATCAAATATTACTTTCAGGTTTCATTTTTATTATTAAAATTTGCTGGGGCTATGTGATGTATATACATATGGATTTTAGGATTTTTCGTCTTAAATGCAAACAGAATACCCTTTATATTTTGATTGTGTTCACAATGGGTTGATTGACTGCTTTGGGAATTACGGATATTTTGATTTTATTATTATTTCCAATCCATAGAAATGGGAATGTTTTTCCATTTTTTGTTTCCCTGGGCAATTAAATATTAAATTTAAACCTATAAAATTAAAATTTATGTATTTGTGCATTGATCATGTCACTTTCCCAGACAAAAAATAGTGAATAATTAAATACATTTAGAACGTCCAGATTTTATTTTGTTCATATTCATCAATACGAATACCCTCCTTCAAATACATTACATCATTATTTTCTGTTATCCAACATCAAATCCATTGATTATTCCTTTCTTCATGCAGCTCTTTTCTAATCCTTGTGAAATCATATGCTCAGTACTTACCTAAAATTGTTGATTAAAGCTTTCCTTATGATATCAATAAGGAAATATTGTGTGGCACTATTCTTCTATCAATCTAAAGGCATTTTTTTGTATTCATTTAGAACAGTGATTGCTTTGAAGTTTACTTTTACATAGATTTCCTTATTTCTTTATTTTTAGTATTTTGAAGGAAACTGTATATCAGAAATTTCTTAAGAGATGCACTTTACACAGCTTTTAGATCAGATAGTTAACTTACTTCCAGACTCAGTAAGTGTAATAACTATTTGCTTCTTGCTTTGTGGACATTCTTTAAGTACATATATTGCTCTCTTCATTTCAGTCATGTAATTCTGTTTTAAGCTTTTTATGTACTCCAGCAGAAAATCTTCCATGAAATAATTTTCATCACTTTGAAATAAAACTGTTTTTTTCTAATAGAAATTTCCATTACAGCTGGTATCTTTGACAGGGGCTTGGAGCTATGGAAGTTATGCTTGCTGAGTTAAAATTTGTATATTATCATACGTAATATTTCTCATGTTTAACAATTTTGGAGTTTGAATCAATCCACAATGAGATTCCCCCAGATCAAAAAGGATCTCTGCAGTAACAGAGATGTTACTTCTAGTACGTGGGACCACAACAACTTCTGGTTATGTTACTGACTTTGCTCTCAGAATATCTGCCTTTTGCATTGGAGAGTTGAACTCCAGGTCCTAGTTCAATACGGTTTCAACTTCCAACTAATGATGTTCAACCTGGAAAACAACTGGTCCATACACTCAATGTGGGAGACATAGGTGCTTTTCATGTTCCTTTATCTCCTAGACCAGCCATAGCTGTTGTGGGTTTTTGGGAAATGTACAAGTGCAAATTTTGTTCATTAATTTTCTCCTTATCTTTCTCCCTTCCTCATCTTTCTTTCTCTTTCTTTCATTTTCTTTCACCCTCTCCTTCCCCCACTTTCCTTCTTTCTGGGTTTCTAAAAAATTGCATGCAAACACACATAATAAATAAAGGCACACTGTTCAGTAAATAGTGACACACAAAATGTCAACCCAGATTTTATGAATATGCAAAGTCAGTTCAATAACAAACATAATATTTAGAGGAAAAGGTGATGGGACAAATGGACACATATAAAAAGCGAAAATGAAAGTTGACCTTATTTGCATCTAGCATGAATGTTTATAAAATGACTCTCTCTTGTTTAAATTTATAGTTTTTTGGTTTCAAATACAATTACTTTTATGTGAATTTTGCCTTATCTTTGTTTTTTAATATTTATTTATTATTTATATTGGAAAGGTAGGTATACAAAGAGGAGAAGACAATGAGTGGCCACAACAGGCTGGAGCTAAAATAATCTTAAGCCAGCTTTCCGTACCCTTATTCTTTATCTCCCTCTCTTCCTCTTTTTAAATTTTATTAATGGCATATTTTTATTCCACTTCACAATCATAAGCTTACCACTCCATTGGGTAAAGATTAGAGTCGTTGCCAAAGTTGCAAAGGTTTTACACAAAACCATGAGAAAAATAATGTTGCCTTTCCTAATTTTAAACAGAAATAAGTTGGGCATACAGTTATTAAATCTCTTATTCAGATGCCTAGATAATAAAGAGTAAAGCCAGAATTATTTGGCTCCAAGGCCGTTTTGAAAGCATTTATTGCCTTAACTATTCTAATAAGAATTGCTAAGTTGCCTGAAACACCTCCCATGTAATAATAGTGAAAATAAAATACAAGAATTCTTAGACATCAGAATTAGATTCTAATGCTTATACACCTTAAAGATTTTATTCTCACCTTATCATAAGTTGGACAACCTATATGGTATAACACAATTCTTAAAAAATACAAAATTAAGAAAAGAAGATAAAGAAGAAAGGTGGGAATCAAGCAGGGAAGGAAAAAGGAAGGCAGGGAGAAAGAAGAAAAATAGTATACGAGTTTGTATGTACTGAGCTATTAAAAAGGACACTGAATTTAATTTTCTTCAGGTACCGAATATCAAAAGGAAAACAATTCAGGCTTAATTTATTAGCAATAACAGTATCCAAGGGAAAATCAGATTTTTAAACAGGATTATAGTGATAATTTCAATGTGAAATTTGCTAAACACTTTCTCAGGATTTTTCTATCATTGTAGAAGTTTGCCTTTTACTGAGGTCTATTCCTATTATTACCTGACCTCGTCAACATTTCATGTAGGAGCAGGATGAATGTAAAGTTAAGAGATAGCAGGGTGAATGTAAAGTTAAGAGACACCAACAAAAATGCTAAAAGACATAAGTGGGGGGGGTTAACCCATAATTATTTTCAAGATGACTGAAGGACATAATGAAGAATGACTGTAATTCTACTCCACAGAAATTTCAATGCTTTCTGATGTGTTGAGCATTAGGGGAAAATATGCAAGTGCCATTTTCTACACTTACAAATCTGTACAGACTAATTAACAATTAAATGGAAATTTTAATAAATACTATGAATCAAGCTTAATTGTGTATACTGTCAGCTACTGTGATGTGCAAAATGCCATTCCCTACTTTGTTCTTCTACTCTGAATAATTGAGAATAATTAGGTGTGAATTTCATAATAATTCTTTGATACTAAAAAAAGTCAGAGATTAACAACTGTTTTTTTATTATAAAAACATTATTCAAATGTACATTCTCCTAGATGTGATTATGAGAGTACACATATGATAAAATATATATTTTATTTAGAATGAAATAAAATATGAAATATTTTACCTTGTCTCTGAGAACTCACATTAATCTTCAGATAGCATGATCCTGGCACACTCAGAGTAACCTAAGTGGATTGTGCTGTTATAAATATAAGGTTGTGGGTCACTTTCTCTTATGCCGATTTCACTACCTTTGTATGTATTCTGGCAGTCAGATAGCTGTGTCACATGGTCGATCTTTTCTAGGTTGTCTTAGAGGTCTCTATACTGACTTCCATAGTAACGGCGCTAGTTTACACCCACACCAACAGTGTAGTAGTGTGCTATTTTCCCCATATAAATGCCAGCAGGTGCTATTGAAATTCCAAATGTAGGCCAATGTCACTTGAGTTAGGTGGAGCAGCAGTATGATTTTTATTTGTATTTCCTGAATAGATGAGGATCCAAGCAGTGTTTCTATATATGTATTAACTGTTTGAAATTATTTTGAAAAATGTTCATTTCCTGAATCGATTTATTCACCGGACTCTTTGTTTTTCCTACATTGAGTTTCGGAAGCTTTTTGTGTCTTTGATATTAGTCCCCTGTCTGTCCTGTAGCGTGCAGGGATCTCTTTTACATTCTGTTCGTTGCATCTTTGCTTTGTTAATTGTTTCCTTTGTTGCACAGAAGCTTCTTAGTTTGATGTAGCTCCATTAGTTCAGTTTAGTGCTGCCTGTACTTTTGGGGTATTTCCTAAGAAAACTTTATCAATGCTTGTATTTTGTACAACAGTTTCTATGATTTCCTATAACAGTTTAATGTTTTCTGGATAAATATATAACTTTTTGATCCATTTAGAATTATGTAAAAATAACAATGATGGTAAAATAATCCATTTCAGGGTCAGGCGTGGCAGCCTAGTGACTAAAGTCCTCACCTTGCATGCGCTGGGATTCCACACAGGCGATGGTACATGTCCAGGCCACCCTGTTTCCCATCCAGATCCCTGTTTGTGCCATAGGAAAGCAGTCAAGGACGGCCCAAAGCCTTGGAACCCTGAATCCTTCCTTGTTACAGGCCCAGTAGAAGATCCTGGCTTTGAATCAGCTTGGCACTTGTTGCGTCCAATTGGAGAGTGAATCAGTGGATGGAAGATCTGTCTCTCTTCCTCTGTATATCTGACTTTACAATAAAAAATAAATAAATCTTAAAATAAAATCCACTTGAACTTAAGGTTATCCATTTAAATCATCCACTTATACGTAGAAGATCATCCATTTTATAATATGATGACATCATTTGATGGATATAAAATATGATCATCATATACCTTGATATTTACCTACTGAATACTTCTAAAGAAGATTATAGTCCATTTTAAATGATTATGTTGATATTGTTGCCACCTAATGAATATGTGACACCTTTCTGTTTTTAAGTTCTTTTTAAAATTTATTGAAAAGGTTAAGTGTAATACATATCATATATCCAATAAAAGCATGATTACAGTTTCTACAACTACTTAGCTCATTTATTGTCCTGTGTCTATATTTATTATATTTCAACTAAAAAGATCTAATGAACATAACAATGCAAAATATTTTTTATTTCAAATAAAGGGACACAATTTTAGGAAAATATACCTGTTTCTGACACATATAACTTTGAGCCAGTCAGGTAGATAATCCCAGGCTTTAACTATTCATTAATAATGTGATAGAAGTAATTTCTAGTTCAAAGGTAGTATTGGGATGCAGTAAAATAATTTTGGAACAAGTTGCATATTTTAATCACAAAAAAATAGTGTTGGTATGTTAGTTGCATTGATAAATTATATAAAATATATTATTTGGCTAAGTAAATGAATACAGCATAGTAAGTCAGTGAAGAGAAAGGTGGTGTGAATTATCAAACATCATTTTTTTCCATTTCTGTTGTGACTTCTGTGTGCCATTATTGTTATTTAGTTAAATTCCCAATACATCTGCATGTAATGATAATAATTATCAATGTTTGGTCAAGTTGTAGAATTACAATTTCTCATCAAGGTAGGACACTTAAACAAGTATGTATACTTTTGCATGATCAAAATTATACTTGATGCAATTCCTATCTCCCCTCAATATTCATCCCTTTATACAAAGGCAAATGTAACATATAGATGTACCTCAGTAAAGCTGATGCAGCTCAAATTCCACGTTAGTCTGCCTTTGCTCTTCATTTACATATCACATAGTTCAGGATAAAAATATTTGTTTGCCAAAATGTGTTCTTTTTTTGAATTTGCTCATACCATATATTCTCACAGCAAATAGATGGTAATTTCTGCGTTTCTGTGCTCATACTAATCTGATACTAATACACGTAGAACAGATTCAATGTGATTCATAGGTATTAATATAAGAATATGATGTTTCTCTTCCTTCATTCCTGCCCTCTTCCTTCTTTAACTCCCTCTCTCCTTCCCTCCCTTTCTTCCTTGCCTCCTTTTTTCTTCTTTCTTGCTCGCTCGCTCTTTCCTTCCTTCCTTTCTTTCTTCCTTCCTTCCTTTGTTCATTCTTTCTTTCTGACTTTATTTATTTTAATAGGAAAGGAAGATTTACAGAATAGAGGTTTCAAGAAGGGGGTGATGCGACAGTGTTTATTGGCCACAATATCCACCAGGAATAGCTTGATCAAGCATATCAATTTATTGAAAAGCAAACACAACTTATGGACTACAAAAGGGGAAGGCACAGGGTGTTCCCCAACAGTCCTCCCACCCAACAGTGACGCTGTAACTGGAGAGAAGGCATGTCTATCTTTCTGGTCATACTAACCAAGTCACAGGTCATGTTCTGCAAGCCGCCTGTAAGCTATGTCCCAGTTCATATTCAACACTTGTAGCTGACAAGTGAGCTATAGGGCACATATGACTTCCTAGAGTGGCTCCTCAAGGAAATCCCAGTACGGCTCGTCCAAGGCTGGAGAAGACAGGGGAGTACTACCCATCACTCTCACTGAATGCTCAGTGAGCAGGCCAGGTTAAGGTCTCAGCCCAAACCATTGTCAGGGATTACCCTGGGGACATGGTGTGTCATGTGTTTACAACATCCCACATAGGCTAAGCAGGTAGAGATCCAGTGGCAATCTCCCACAACAGAGAGGAGAAAGAAAGATCTTCAATCTACTGGTTCACTCCCAAAGTGGTGGCAATAGTTGAGGTTTTCCAGGTTTCCCACATGGATGCAGTGTCCCAAGGCTTTCCCAGGATGGGAAGTCAAGCAAGTGGGACATAAACAGGTGCCCATAGGGTATTCTGGCACATTGTTACAAGGTGAAGATTTAACCAGTAGGCCAAAGAACCAGACATTGTTTTTTCCTTCCTTCCTTACATTCTTCCCTCCCTCACTCCCTCCTTCCTTTCTTCCTTCCTTCTTTCTTTCCTTACTTATTTCCTTCTCTTTCTTCTTTTATTTTTTTTTTAACATTTGAGAGAACATTTTCATTTTACATAGTAACGAAGTGCAATATTCCAATGAATAACTAACTCTAACAATAAAAGATAACAACTTCATAGTGAGAATGTAGGCAGGAGTTAGGAGAGTCATCAATTGAAAAGATGTCCAGGTAAGAGGATTCAAAAGGATTGCAAGAGGATTCAAAAATCACAGTGATTATATTTATACCTCATTAAAAATGTGGTTTATGTTTTATTTTGATCATTAATTAATATTGGAATGAAAATGAGGTTGAATTCAGGCATAAAGGTCTTATCAAAACACAATTTCTAGAAATGAGATAGTAATGGAAAATCAAAGCTTTTTAAAAAAGATTTATTTATTTTTTATTGGAAAAGCAGAAACAGATAGGAGGAAAGACAGAGAAAGCAAGATCTGTCCCTAAGGATTTTCATTCTGCAAACAGCCACAACAGCTTGAGCTGAGCTGATCTGAAGTCAGGAGCTTCTTCAGGTTCTCCCATGTGACTGCAGAGTCCCAAGACTTTAGGCTGTCCTTGACTGCTTTCCTAGGCCACAAACAGGGACCTGGATGGGAAGCAGGGTCTCCAGGTTAGAACCGGCACCTAACAGGGATCATTCAAGGCAAGGATGTTAGCTGGAATATTGTTGCACTGGGACCGGAAAATCAAGTTTTACCTGTCAAATTTTCAGTGCATTTCCCTTGCTCATCATTAAATTTAAAACTATGACATTCTGTGCATATCTGTGCTCAAAGAAATTATTCTAAATTGAGAGTTAATATGTGGGATCCCATGAAAAACAACGCGTTAAAAATTCCTGTGGTTGAGCAGCTGTCAGGATCACTCCTGCTTCAGACTTTTTTTTTTAATAGTTTTGCTCACAGCGCAAACTCCCAGAGTGGAGCAGGCAGAAAGGAAGAGACTTATATCCCAACCCTGTAGACTCCCAGATCCTCATTAAGGACTATCAATATGGGCACCAAGGGCTATATCTCAATTGCCAAGGATTCTACTGGGAAATGGAATGCCTGTGTAGGCTGAGAACTCTGAGGTCATCCATTCCCTTTCAGAACTCCCACAATGGATGGAAGAAGCCCAGATCTTTCATGACAGAATCTAATGTCATCATAACAACAGGTGGGAGCCATGAGTGGTCCTCAGAAACAGAAGAGTAAACTTCTTTCAGGACTCAGGAGAGGAGCTTTCTCTGGATCTTAATTACTTCCAACTTTCGATCCCCACTCTTTCTTGCAATGACCATTAGGGTCACTCCCCCTCCAAAAAAATTATTAGATTAGATACACAGAGACCAATAAGGACAATTTAGAACAGATAGGAAGCAGTCAGCTTGGACTCACATATACCATACTCGGCAGGACACAAAGATTAGTTATTCCTCATCAAGGTAGTGCAGATTTCTCTGCACACTCCTCTTAAAATTGTTCTGCGCACCAATCATTAACATATGCCTTATTAGAGTTATAAGCCTGTTTGGACTATCCTAAATTCACCGAGTTCAGTAAATATCATGCTTCAATACAATAAACTGCTAAATACAAACATTAAAATAGACACGAGACAGTTAAATAATATCCTATAACCATTTTACAATATATAGCAGCCGGTTGTGTATGAACTAAACTTGAAATGTCAATGAAGTAGTCACAGGATGAGATTGAGAACTTGCATTTTCAAATATATTAGTCTCTCAATACCATGCCAATTAACTCCATAATGTTGTAAATTATTGTTGATGTTATGTTGTGGCTTTTCATTGGAGGGGATGATATTCCGCCACCTCTATGTTCAGACCAGGGATGGTCTCCCAATGAAAATGTTAAACTTATCTGGACAATAAGATGCTGTACAATAAGGTGCATGCGCACAATGAGGGAATCATGACTGGATATGAACTGTACTACTGCAACAATGCAGAGGAATCCAATTGAGGGAAGGAGGGCAAGGGGAAGGGTTGGGGAAATTCCAGTACCTATGAAACTATGTCACAAAATGAAATTAAAAAAAAATCCTGTGGTTATTTTAAAATAAATACTCCAAACAGTATTTTCTCTTTTATTTCCCAAGATATAGACAATATTTTGTTCTTGCTAGTGCAAAAATAATGTGTAATAGTTCAGTTCTCTATCCCACAAACATAGCCTTAACATCACGTTATTTGAATCATTGAAAGTATTCTGTTTTAAAATAAGGCATTATTAAGTCACACAGGATTTTAATTTTATTTACTTTGTTTTTAGTCCTAACCATTGAGTAAGAGGCAAGGAAAACAACATAAGGCTAAGGTTGTGGTGCAGTGGGTAAAATCAACACTTGCAGTGTCTGCATCCTGCATGGATATTGGTTCATGTCCATTTTGCCCTATTTCCAATCCAGTTTTCTGATAATGTCCTAGGAAAAGATATCAGAAAGTAGCTAATTAAATACTTGGTACTCACAACTAATATGAGATAACTGGAATAAACTCCTGGCTTGTGGCTTTGGCCTGGCATGGCCCTAGTCTTGCTGCCATCTGAGGAAGAAACCGTTCAATATAAGATCCCTCTCTTTCTCTCTCCTTCCCCTCCTCCTCTCTCATAATATCTATGTTCTATTTTTTCAGATATTGAAGTTTATACTTCTCAGATCTTCAATCAAATCAAAATGCATCATTAATTATCTGGGATCTCCATCATGCAAGCAAAAGAGGGTGCTTCTTCTTGACCTCTAGAGTCATATGGGCCAACCTATAGCTAAATCCACTTATACACACACAAGAACACAAGAACAGGTTTTCTTTCTATGTATCTATGTATGTATGTATCTATCTATTCATCTATCTTCATTTATCTATTCATCTATTGATCTATCTTCATCTATCTATTCATCTATCAATCCATCTATCTATTCATCTATCTACCTATTCATCTATCTATCTATATCTATCAGTAATTTACCTACCTGTTCATCTACTGCTTCTTGGAGAGGTCCCTGAAAGGAGGAACTTCTGGCATCTGCCAACATCCAGAACCACATAGTTGAGTAAGTTACCAAATTCAGCCCAGCTGCAAGGAGAAAAAAGAGCCTGTTGCCACAGCCATTCCTTCAGGTGACAGCAACTATCGCTGGCATCCGCCTGCAACACCTGCAATCATTGGCCCAGAAGCACTCTACTTAGCCATTATGAAAATTGGTTCTGAAAATTGAAGTTACCCATACTATTGTTCAGCCTTTCAAAATTTGTGGTAATTTGGTAACACAAGTAAGGAAGAATTTAAGTGGTTGTGTTATGATTGTTCATATATCAATATATTTAAATAAAGTTCAAGATCCTATATAATAAATACTGTGGTATGTCTTTTATATAATAATATAGGAAATTTTTTGCTTTCCTAAAAAAATTTCTGCACATTTTATCATTTCCAAAATATGTTTTCATTTTAATCTTTGAAAATCAGGGCTCTCCAACAAAGTTCTTAAGACCATAACATTTTTTGCTGATATCCCATTTCACTTGCATATTCTGAAACACTATGTATTTCATTGTTTGACAATGTATCTATTAAACGGTAAACAGTAAGCAATGGAATTTCAACTAATGCTTTTATCTTAAAAGAAAATAACCTATTAGATATTTTTGTTAAGGTAAATAATAAAAATTAAAAAGTAACTGAACAAAGCACTGTAAAATATTTCTAATAAAAACTATATTAACTCAACTGCTTTTTAATGCTATTTCTTAATAACCCAAAGGCTTTGTAAATAAATTAGGATTTTTAAAAGAAAACATAACCTACATTAATTAAATTACAATTTAATTTCTACATTATTAAATGTATTAGAAATTTAAAAGGATTTTAAATTAAAGTTGTTATTAATAAACTTTTCTTCAGTCAAGATGAAGTCTCTTTAACAGAAATGAACTGAAGATAATAGTCCTTTGTTCTTCATTGAGTCATGCACTATTTTATTATTCAAATGAAATATTTTGCTAACATAATTAATAGTAAAAGTTATTCTAGCAACATATAAGTATCTTTTCTGCAGTAAAATTACTTTAAAATATCATTATTTGTGCACAGCTTTACTGTTAAGAATGCAAATTAAAATTACAAATGCATATTATGTAAAAATTACTCAGAAACAAAACGTTAACATGTTTAATATACTTGGCATTATGGAAGACATGTAGATAAGGATGCCTGAGTGTTTTATTTTGCCTGCATGGTAAAGGCATTCAATTTGGAGATTGAATTACCAGTTGCAGGTAAACTGAAATGGTCAACTCGTAAATTTTCTATGGGGAATGTTTTGCCTGCATGTACATATAGACAGCCAGGAAGACTTTACTCAAAATCACTGTAGTGATAAATCACATATACTATGGACTGGAAAGCAATAATTGACTTAGTGGAGAAGTAACCACTCCAAAGAGCCATCAGAACATATATAGGTTCCATGTAAGTATGAAATATTACTTAGGAGAAAAAGATACTGAAAATAATTTTAATGAGAAAAAAATCAATGTATATCATTTTGATAAAAGAGAAAATACATACAACCAAAAGAATAACACAGGAAATGTGCATGTACATTTAATGCAGTGTTAAACACTACATTTAGTTCAAGTTAGAGTAAGATGGGATATGTGGCTTTCTATCACAAGAGACCAGTTGCAAGAAGAGGAATAAGATAAGATGCAGGCAGAATAAAAGGGGGAAAAACATTCCCTAGATACGTTCAAGGAAGAACAGAAATTCATCAAGTAAAAGGACAAGATGAAATGGTTTATCTTTAATATTTTATGTATATGATGCTAAAAATCTATTAACTCATTTTCACAATATAATTTAAAAAATATTTAATCCTGCCATTCTAGTAGAAAATGGAGATAAACGTCCAGTATTTAAGCAAGGGGTATTTATCACGAGAAAACAGCTACTCTACAGCAGTTGCATCTAAAGTCAAAACACTGTCAGGTTCACTGAAGTAGATGCTGACCTTCGGTACCTGTAGAGCGTGAAATTATTTGCCCTCTACACCTTTTCCTAATTCTTTTTGCATTCTCAGACAAGATCATGCATGAATATGAGTGTAATAAAATGTTCTGGCAGGACATTTATCTTTACTTCAAAAACATAAATCCAGAATGCAAGAGGAAGCCCTCTTAGGGGTCATCTGCATTCGGCTGTGCACCACACGTTTTATGTTTCATGTGCTATTGTAGTCATAGATCATAAAACACAACTATGCTACCAGCGAAGTCATGCTCGTTTTTGCAGAAATGTGAAATACAAATGACACATAGAACACTACTCTTGAGTCAGATCATTTAAGTGTGTTAAACATACAAATATTTTACTTCAAATATCATAGAGTTTTAAAATGCAGTTAAAATAGCTGCTTGGATTTGTATATTAATCATGACTATGCACTTTTTTTTTTTAAAGATTTATTTTTATTATTTTTTCATTGGAAAGGCGGATATACAGAGAGGAGAGACAGAGAGGAAGATCTTCCGTCCGATGATTCACTCCCCAAGTGAGCGCAACGGGCCGGTACTATGCCGATCCGAAGCCAGGAGCCTCTTCCGGGTCTCCCACGCGGGTGCAGGTTCCCAAAGCTTTGGGTCGTCCTCGACTGCTTTCCCAGGCCACAGGCAGGGAGCTGGAAGGGAAGCGGGGCAGCCGGGATTAGAACCGGCGCCCATATGGGATCCCGGGGGTGCAAGGTGAGGACCTTTAACCACTTGCGCCACCGTGCCGGGCCCAGACTATGCACTTTGAATATGTTTTCCTTCCTAGCCAGCTTTCTACTGCTGTAAAATCAAAACAAAAAAAAGTGGCTCATTTATCAAGATGCAGATGCGCTACAGAGGCTCGTGTGTTTGAAATTCTTCAATTCAAGAACCAATAGTCCCGTTATGCTGGAATCAGATATCTTTAGCAGATAGTAGAAGGTGTGCAAAGGAAATACAAAATAGTAACTCAGGCAGCAAAAACTATGGTTTCCACAGCCTGCATGAGCATATGTGTTTCCTTTCAGGTGCCCCAAAGTACAATCACAGACATACACCCTTTCAACTCAACCCAAATTATTCCTATCGCAAAGTCCTGACTTTCACATAACACGCTTATTTTGTTCCTATCATTCAGTTTTCAGCTGTTAATATAGAATTTGAGGACCAAACAACTATTGCAAGGACTTATCAAGGACACCACAAACAATATCCACACTGTAGAATTTTCTGATTAAGCATCAAAAGAGCCTATATAAGGAAGAACAGTCCTGGAAGCCTGGACACTCATTTTATTGGGAGATCTATATTTCTTTCATGAGTCAACCCTAAGAAGGATCAGTTTAAACAATTCTGATGAGGGAATCATGGAGGGGACAGACTGTATTGTAGCCATTATTGTTGAGCTACTGGGGTTATTATTAAAGACAAATCTTTCAAATTTTGAGACTAGAAAAGACCAACACAGCAAATAGTGTCTCCAGTAAGTTCTGATATTTCACCAAATTTGTCCATGGATTTTTTTTCTAAAATTGTCCTTCTGCTGCTACATATATCAAACACAATACATATATTTAGATATCTACATCGTAAAATAATGTCTATCTATCCACTTATCCATCCGTCCATTTCTGTGTGGAAAATATTCCAAACAGTACATTATTTTGTCATTCTAAGAAACAATAGTGAAAGTTCCATTGTTTTTTTATCAAACATTTAAAGGATTATAATAATTTTCCCTCTTTGTACAAAATGGTGGAATATTATTTGAGCATTTTTGGAGTAATCTGTGTATAGTTTTACTTTCTTTGAGCCATGGAATCTATTTGAAGTGCTTCAGATGGTATGGAAAACATTGATTTTTTTTTTTTTAATTCAGTGTTTTTTCCACCTCACTATTATTTAAATCTTTCTTTTTTAAATTTAGTAAGCTTTAAATAGTTCTGTATTTATTTGCTTTAATAGCAAAGTTACAGAAAAAGGGAAGATTCAGACACTGTACATCGTGTGTTTTATTCTCTAGATTGCTACAAGATCCAGGGCTCTGCCAACCGAAACCAGGAGCCAGGATCTTTATCAGGTTTCCCTATGTGCATGGCAGGCCTTGGGCCACCTGCTGATTTCCAAAACCTGGAACTGAATCAGAAGTAGAGCCATGGGGACACAAATCAGTGCCTGCCAGATTGTTGCCATTGTAGGTGGTAGCTGCAACCTGTATGCCACTAAGCAGGCCCCTAAAATTTAGACTTATTGGAGAGGCTGTGAGTGTGTGTGTGTGAGTGTGTCTGGAAGCAAGAGAGGGAAAAGAGAGATTGTACATTTCATTTTAATTTTACATTTAGATTGAGATCCAGTTTTTAAAAATGAGTTAACAAGATACAATCAAACCAGGATTATTTGTACTCATATAGATAGCTATATTTCATCCATCGTTTAATGTCACTATTTTTTTTTCTCACGGAGTGACTAGAAAATGTGTTGAGAGTCAGTTTAGCATACGTATAGAAGTGTATTTTGCAATTCTTCATGTAGTTCAAATATTTTTATATTTCTCCTGATACCAGTACCCACTATTTTGATTACTGCAAAATAACCTTAAGACAAGAAAAAGAGGCCTCTCGACAAAACTGTTATATATACCTTGAAGGCAGTATCCTAGAATTTCCACCGTTGTTATACCTACAATGCCGTGAAGGTAGTGAAACTGACACACTCCTTGTCTGGGAAGCAGATGAGAGATATCCCCCTACTTTGTGATTAGCAAGTAATAATGCACATTTTTATCTCTTCAAGAGAGCAGTTTCATTCAAAGCAGCAGGGGAAGGCCCAATGCCTTGCAACCCAGAACCTGCAAGGGAAACCAGCAAGAAGATCCTGGTTTTATATGTTTCCAAAGGTGTCAATATAATTGTGTCTCCATCCTTTAACTCAATTATGACTTCCAGTTATATAAGTCCCTCTACTTAAATGTAGATCTGTGTTTTGGGGTGTGTGTGTGTGTGTGTGCGCATGCATATTTTTGATGGTGCAAATCTGCCTGGTTATTGAAGATGCTTCATCCCTTTGTCCATTTCACTCTGTTTTCCAGGTATAGAATCTAGCTGAGCATTGGAATCACAGAATTTCTTTTTCCTCAAGGGTGAGCTACATTGTATTTGTTTTTCAATTCTGGATTTCTGAAGATTATAGTGAATAATTTATCCAATTTTTCCTTTACTTAGCCTGATATTTAAATGTGATCATATTTCATGGAATTCCAGCATAAGAAATATCCTTAGCATGCATTTGACACATTCCAGTGGGTGTGGGTGAGTGGGGTGAAGTAATGTGTGTCTACTAGCATTTAGAATTTGGCAATGGATGGTTGGATTTTCAAAACATGACAACATTAACACACTTAGTATTATTTATGTAAGTTTAGCTATTTCAAAAATCAAACTATGGCAGTTGAAGTTAGAAGGATGTAAAAATACAGCAAGAGAGTTCAGTTAGATGAATGCAATTCAAGTGCAAAGTAGGCACTTTAATTTACTAGATTCGTGACTTATGTCCTTGGTGCAGTTGTTGGGTTTTGTGATAATCTGAAAAGGTTTCCTAAAATATCTCATGGATATTTTGAACCAAAAATTAAAGATAAAAAATCACTGAGAATTCTAAAATCATTCTAATATATTTGCAGCTGTATCAGAAATGTAGTGTTACTAAGATAAAATTTAATGCTTATCAGATGAAAAATGAAAATATCAAGAAATATGGTTAACATTTTCTCATGCTGACAGGAGATATTAGATATGATGGTGTATTTTAAAGATGATTGAATGTGGTGTTGAAGGATTAAGCTCGGAACCAAAGATTGAGCAGTCAATAAATGTTTGTCTGATTTATCGGAGCGGTTGCATTTTAAATGGATCAGAAAGTTAGAAAAATATAATAAATGTTAATAACACATTAATATGACTTCCCTAATACCAAGATAGTGCCCTATCCTACTTGGAAAGTAAACTGAAATATAAATTTGCTTATTTCAAATACTTTTAGCTTCACTCTCCTGTCCAATACAGTGGCTATAAAATATTGGGAGACTAAATTACTTGCAGATCAAATTTATGTTGACAGTTTTGTGATTCTACATTATGAAGTGCATTCTCAAAAATCCCTTTTTGGGGTTCAATGTGGTAGCTTAGCAGCTAAAATCCTTGCCTTACAGGTGCCAGGATCCCATATGGATGCTCATTCTAATCCCGGCAGGCTCACTACCCATCCAGCTCCCTGCTTGTGGCCTGGAAAGGCATTTGAGGACCGCCCAAAGTCTTGGAACCCTGCACCCAAGTGGAAAACTCAGAAGAAGCTCTGGGCTCCTGGCTTCAGATGGGCACAGTTCTGAATGTTGTGCCAGCTTGGGGAGCGAATTATCGGTTGGAAGATCTTTCATTCTGTCTCTCCTCTTTCTGTGTATCTGACTTTCAGAGCAATAAATAAATAAATCTTAGAAAAAAAAAATTCTGCTATGAATGTGAACTGCTGGTGCTGGTATTGTAAGGCAGTGATTGTGCTGCTGCTTGTGACTCAAGCATCTCACATTGAAGTACTATTTCAGGGCTTTTGACAGTCAGTCAGGTGGGTCTCAGGATGGGCATCTCATGCCTGGTTCCCGGACGGCCGCCATGGGCACATGGTGAGCCGTTCCCGGGCCTGCTGAGTTCCGGGGGCTGCTTCCTTCGGGGGTAGTAGACCGAGGGGGGAGGCCTCTGGGACTGGGCAGGTCTGGGACCCACCCGCCACCCTCATTGGGCGGTGAATGGGATTTGGGAGGGGCGCGACCTTGGGCCTGGGAATTTAAACCTCCAGCAGCTTCCTGGCAGCTGGTGGGTCTCAGGACGGGGCGTCTCATGCCTGGATCCCGGACGGCCGCCATGGGCACATGGTGAGCCGTTCCTGGGTGGCCAGTGCGCCATTGGTGCCAGGCCCCGCCTGCTGGCCGCCCAGCCGGGGAGCTCTGAGGATTTGGTTCTTTGAGTCGCTGCTTAATTACTTCCAGGTTGAACCCATTGTGATTCTCGGACCTGAAACAGGCAGTAACTCTTCCTTTGTAAAGCTTGTAATCACTAATAATGCTGAGCACCAAATACCAGTCCATGCAGAAGCCTGGGCTTGGGGCTTGTCCTGCAAAAGTAGCTCCAATGGCTGGCTAATGTGTCAACTGGTAGGGAACAGAGTAGATCTGGTATGACTGAGCAAACCTTAGGCCACAAGTAAAACTAGAAACCAGGAGGGAGCAGAGGTCATTCCAAGCTAGGCTCTTGTACCTACTGGTCTGCGGGAGCCAGGGACGCGAAGCCACAATGTCTAAGGCAGAGGTCGGGACAGATGAGGAGCTCTGCCAAGCTGAGTCAGAGCAACCACTGGTATGCGAGTGATCTATGGCTGGGAACAGACCCGGTTGGGGAGCTTAGGGGACAACCCTAGCTGGGCTGAGGTTCCCACCAAGAGGTGCGTGGCCTGGAATGGGGGCTGCGTTCTGATCTGGATACAGTTGTAGTCTCCCTTCGCACAAGTGTGGACTGGGATTGGATGCACCGAACCGGGCCAGACCCTTACTCCCCCTGGTGTTCTGGAGGACCAGGGCAGATGTGCAATGGACTAGGCAAGGTCTCAAACCCCTACTGAACCATGTGTGAGCCATACGTGGGTATGGACAAACCATGGCTGGGCTGGAACATCCAACAGCAAGAACCAGATTGGGTGGAAGGCCAGTTAGGAAAAGCCACAGTTCCTGCTATGACAGGAGGTAGACTGAGTAGGGTTGGCTCATGGACCCATTGATAAGCGTGAAACCTGGCATTGGGAGAGGTTCTGATGGAGGAGCCTGGGCAACTCCTCTGGCAGGACACAGACCCGGCAGGTCAGGCAAGAAACATGATAGGAAACAGCCCAGAAAAGGCCATGGAAAGCTACCCACTGGCATACAATTGGCAGACATGGGGGCAAGACCAGGCTGATTCTGTCCACGTCATCCACTGGCAAATCCAGGCACCAGCGTGGGTCGAACCAGGTTCGGTCGCAACAAAGACTAGTGCACAATATGGAATGCCGAGGTGAGGTTGCCTGTACCGGAAGGGACCGCAACGTCCAACCAGCCTGAGAACAAGAAAGGAAGTGGGCAGAGCCAGCAGGGGAATAAGGGAGGGTTCCTTTGCTGGACAGCTACTTCTGCAGGAGAGCATGGGCTGGGATGGGGGCAGACCAGACTAGGCAGAGCTACCACACCTGTGCGCCTCATGGGGACTAGATTGGGGAAAGCCGGACTTGGTGGATTATTCCTACTGGTGCAAACAAAATTAAAGTGGGCGAGGTTTGTTTGGGCAGCATCAACTGGAATCTGGGAGTGGGAGAGGCCTGGGAGGGAAATAGTGGGCTCATCCCTCTTGGGTTACCACTTCCACAGGGAGACATAAAACTAAGACAGTGGCTGGGGTGGAATGGGGTGTGGGACAGACTGGATTACTGCTACACTTACTGGCAAACCAGGGTAGGGGGCGGGCCTGGTGGGGGTTATTGTGGGTCGCTCCAACGAGGCTGCAGCTCCCACTGGTATATGTGAGGGCCAAGTATGTGCGGGGCAGAACCAGGCTGGACTACAACACCCATTGGTTCCAGTGGAAGTTGGGAGTGAAAACAGAACCAACCCAGCAATTACAACCACCAGCTGATTGGAGCGATGGACGGTGCCAGGCCCTGTACTTGTTAGCACATACAAGAAGTTTCTTTGGAGATCTTCCTAATCTAAATGCTGGAGTCAGAAACCTAACGAAGAAAAGAGAGAAGACAGAACGGGTCAACCAACCATCTCAGCTATGATGGACTATGTCAATCCATGGATTTTTTAAAGACCTCATAGTGCTTAGAGTGGCAAGATTGACAGCGATTCATAACTGAGGCAATATCAAAACCACTTGAGCAAGAACCTCAGAGCATGCCCTACATCCGGGACCTGGGGAGGGTGGGAAATTGGGTGGGCCTTCTCCCTTAATACCCCCCTTTAAACATGAAGGTAACAATGTGGAAAACATACTAGTATTATCCACTTTACTGTAGCCCTTGAACCTTCTTACTCTAACTATGTAAAGAATGTCAAAATAAATTCTATTAATAAAAAAAAAGAAAAAAAAAACAGTCCAAAAAAAAAAAAAAGAAGTATTATTTCAAATTCTGAACTACTCTAGCTTCCTGTTAACTCAACTGGGAAGCAAGAAGATGGCCAAGGTTTGGGTCCCCAACAATTGTGAGGAAGTCCAATGTGCAATTCTTGGGCCCTGGTTGTGGAATGCTCCAGTTCTGTGTGACTCGGCCTTTTGAGGAGTGAACCAATGGGTTTAATTTCTCTTTCCTCTCTCTCTCTCTCTTTCTCTCTCTTTATTGCTTCTTTGCTCTGTCATTCTTTCAAATAAAACTTTGAAAAGAATGTGATTAAAGGTGAGATATTCAGAGATTGACCACATTTCTTAACTATACCTCTAACTACAAAATAAGTGAAACTCAATGATGAGTTTTCCTGCTTTTATATTCTTTTATATATTTTTCATCTGTCTCTCAGTAAAGTACACATATGCAGTCATCCACTTAATCTGATCCTCCAAAGGAAAAAAAAACCCTGTTATTTCAAAATCTCTTTAGTTTTAGTTTGTTTTAAAACAAAAGATTCATTTTATATAATAAATTAATTCAGGATTAGTACTTTAATATCAGCGCTGTGTTGACTCTCTTTCTAACCCCATGTTGAAACCCAACGTAGTGCCTTGAATGCCAAAGAGAGATGGCAGCTTGTCCTAGTGTCTCAAGGCTTCCTTGCTTTTCCCATTGTTTTAAAGTTTTCTTAAAATATATTTTTATTTTAAACCAATAATTTAGCACAATTAACGCACTGAGTTGTGAAAGTGATACAACTGAACTCACCAGAGTTTAAATAACTGCCCTACAGGGTTTTATTCAATGAAGCCAAGAATTATTCTCCACAATAGCTGAAATCTTCCTATTTCCACTACTTTTAATGGTTTTCCTGTTAGTGGAATTCTATTATTGAGCAAAACGTAAATAGAGACACCATGCTTACTGAAAACCACTTTGGCATCTCAAAACCGTAGAAAGAAATGGTGTCAAAGAATACAAGCACCACTGAGCTAGCAGCAGCTTAGAAACACGTATATCATTCACCTCTCCAGGCACACTGTCTGTAACAGCCTTCGCCCCTAATCTCTGAAAAACTCTAGGACTTAAGAAAAAGTTGCCACCCTCAGCAGTGATCTTTGCAATCATTGTTTTTCTACCACACCTGAATCAAAGATAGACTTCATGTGTGTTGGGTAGCAAATGTAGTTTTGGAGACTCTAGAGTAACTCCTCCAATTTTGGGGGGATTTTTCTGTTAATTGCACAATGGGAACCATATCTATTTAATTGTAAGTTCTATTGAAGCGACTTCATCTTATATTCTGGATTGGAGATATCAAGGATTAAACTAGAATTAAGTAGTTTAAGCCACCAGGAGTGGTAGATTATGTCCTGGAAATTCAGCAGAAAGAGTATGTTGTGATTCAAAAACTTGAGAGATCCTACAGTCATGGACTGATATAGTTGGAGCATGTCAATATCAGCCCTAATCTCATCTTTAAAATATTAAATTGATGTTAAATACTACATTTCCTGCCATGTGAAGAACATAGTTTTATAGAATGTGCATAGTTTTTTCTTTGGTAATTTTAAATAAGACTGTTTACTTATGATTTACATTATCATTTGTTACATTGCTACAATGTTTAGCCTATGCTCATGGGGTTTGATAAGATCTCTGTGGTAGATTTCAAGAAATTATGGTCAAGATCATTCACTATGTAGACAGAACAGTTATTTTACTTATTAAACATATGTCAAAATGTAATTAATTTAATTAAAAAACTAAGTCTACTTTTACAAAATCTGTCAATCATCTAGAGTTACATTTTTTAGGGAAGATATCTCACATTTAAGTGAGTTATTAAATTACCCAATCTAGCTATATCCTAGCTTTTTTAAAAATCAATGCAGGGGGCCCAGCACAGTGGCGCAAGAGGTTAAAGGTCCTCGCCTTGCACCCCCGGGATCCCATATGGGCGCCGGTTCTAATCCTGGCAGCCCCGCTTCCCTTCCAGCTCCCTGCCTGTGGCCTGGGAAAGTAGTTGAGGACAGCCCAAAGCCTTGGGAACCTGCACCCACGTGGGAGACCCGGAAGAGGCTCCTGGCTTCGGATTGGCATAGTATCGGCCCCTTGCGCTCACTTGGGGAGTGAATGATCGGACGGAAGATCTTCCTCTCTGTCTCTCCTCTCTGTATATCCGCCTTTCCAATGAAAAAATAATAAAAATAAAAATCTTTAAAAATAATAATAAAAAAATCAATGCAGGGCGGGTTTCAGAACGGGGGATCTCATGCCTGCATCCCAGACACCAGCCACCATGTGCATGTGCTGAGCTGTCCCTGGGCCTGCATGGGCTCTGGGGGCTGCACCTTTCAGGGACATGAAGCAATTGTAAAGATTCCCAGTGACAGAAACTCTTCCTTTGAGAAACTGGTAATCACTGAACAATGCTGACCAACAAATACCAGTCCATGCAAAAACTATGGCTTGGGGCTTGTCCTTCAGAATCATATCCTGTTACCTGACATGATGATGGATCAGGAGAAGGGTCACATTAAGCAGGACCATTACATTAACTAGCACTAGAACCATAACTGGGGGTAGATTCTGTGAGGGATGTGTAGGCCAAACCCTGTGGAAATTCTAGCCCCACTGGTTAGCACAAGAGTTGGGGTGGTGATGGACTAAGCTAGGTGTGACCAAGGAGCCTGCCATAAATCACAGGTAAAGGAACCCCCAACAGTCTGGACTGGTTAGGGCAGCAGCACCCAAATGTGCATCCTGAATAGGGTGTGGGATGGGCAGGGCTGTAACGTTCACCAGCTCATACAGGGCCAAATGGAAGGCCAGACTTTGCTGGAACCTGGCCTAAACCCAATGGCATGTATGAGAACTGGGTCTGGGAGTGGATTAAGTGGAGGAACTTGAGAAACTCCCTTGGCGAGTCATAGTTCCCGCTGGTGAGCATGTGGTCCAGAACTGGGGGTCAGAAGAGCTGGGAAAAGTAGCTCCAACAGCTGGGTAATGTGTAAATTAGTAATGGAACAGGGTGGACCAGGCAGGACTGAATAAACCATATCCCATAAGCAAAACCAGAGACCAGGAGGGAGCACAGGTCATGCCAAGCTAGGCTCTTATACTACTGGTCTGCATGAGCCAGGAACACTAAGTCACAATGTCTAAGGCAGAGGTCTAGACAGGTGAGGGGCTGAGCCAAGCTGAGTCAGAGCTATCACTGGCATGTGTGTGATCTATGGCTGGGAACAGGCCTGGTTGGGGAGCTAAGGGGACAATGCTAGCTGGGATGAGGCTCCCACCAAGGGTCACATGGCCTGGAATGGGGGCTGCGTTCTGATCTGGAAAGTTATTGTTTCCCTTGGCACAAATGTGGACTGTGATTGTATGTACTGAGCAGGGCCAAACTCCAACACCCTCTGGGGTCTTGGAGGACCAGGGTAGATGTGGGATGGACTAGGCAAGGTTTCAACCCCTACTGAGCCATGTGTGAGCCATATGTGGGTATGGATGGGCCATGGCTGGGCTGGAACATCCAACAGCAAGGACCAGTTTGGTTTGAAGGCCAGTTAGGAAAAGCCACTGTTCCTGCTAGGACAGAAGCTGAACTGAGTAGGACTGGCTCAGGGACCCACTGGTATGTGCAAAATCTGGCATTGGGAGGAGTTCTGATGGAGGAGCCTGGGCAACTCCCCTGGCAGGACACAGACCACGCAAGAAACATGATAGGAAACAGCCCAGAAAAGGCCATGTAAAGTTACCCACTGGTACACATTTGGCATCAGTTGGGGGAAGACCAGGATGAATCTGTTCACATAATCCACTGGCAAATCCAAGCACCAAAACAGTGTGGGTCGAGCCGGGTTCTGTCACGACAAAGACCAATGCACAATATGGAATGCCAAGGTGAGGTTGCCTGTACTGGATGTGACCACAGTACCCAACCAGCACGTGTGAGAACCAGGAAGGGAAAGGGTGGAGCCGGCAGGGCAATAAGGGGTGGTTCCTTTGCTGGACAGCTACTCCCACTGGACAGTGTGGGCTGGGATGGGGGCAGACCAGACTACAGAGGGCTACAACACCTGTTTGCCTCATGTGGACTAGATCAGGGAAAAGCCAGGCTGGGCTGATTATTCCCTCTGGTGCAAACAAAATTAGAGTGGGTGAGGGTTGTTTGGGCTTAGCCAGAGCATCAGCTGGCAGAAGTTGGCACTGGGGGCTAGTTCTGTCAAATCAAACCACAGAACCACCTGGAGAGAGCACAATCCTGGAATGGGAGAGACCTGGGAGGGAAATAGTGGGCTCCTCCCTCTTGGAGGAGCACGAAAACCAGGACAGGGTTGGAGTGGAATGGGGTGTGGGACAGACTGGACTAGTCTGCTAGAAATACTGGCAAACCAGGGTAGGAGATGGCCATGGTGGGGGTTATTGTGGATCGCTCCAACTAGTCTGCAGCTCCCACTTGTTTATGCCAGGGCCAAGAATGTGCTGGGCAGCACCAGACTGGACTGCCACACCCATTGGCTCCAGTGGAAGTCAGGGCTGAAAACAGAACCAACCCAGCAATTACAACCACCAGCTGATCTAGGCGAGGGACTGTGCTGGGCCCTGTGCTTGCTAGGACATTCAAGAATCTTGTCTGAGAACACCTCAGGCAAAGTTTCTTTGGAGATCTCCCCAATTGAAATGCTGGACTCAGAACCCTAACCAAGAAAAGAGAGAAGTCAGAACAGGTCAGTCAACCATCTAAGCTATATGTTGGCAGCAAAATACAGGGCAAATACTCTATGATGGACTACGTAAACCAGTGGATTCTTCAAAGACCTCATCATGCTTGGAGTGGCGAGATTGGCAGCGATTCATAACAGTTGAACTATCAAAACCACTTCAGCAAGAACCTAGGAGCATACCCTACATGCAGGACCTGGAGAGGGTTGGAAATTGGGTGGGCTTTCTTCCTTAATACCCCCTTTAAACATAAAGGAAACAATATGGAAATAATAGTCTTACTCACTTTCCTATAACCCATGAACCTTTTTGCCCCAATTAACTATGTAAAGATTGTCAAAAATATAATTTAAAAAATTATATGCAGGGGCCCGCTGTGATATCATAACTGTTAAAATCCTTGCCTTAAACATGCCAAGATCCTCAATGGACGCTGATTCTAATCCCGGAGACCCTGCTTCTGCCATGGGAATGCAGTTGAGGATGGCCCAAAGCCTTGGGACCCTGCACCCGTGTGGGAGACCCAGAGAAGGCTCCTGGCTCCTGGTTTCAGATCGGCTCAGTTCTAGCCATTGTGGCCACTTGGGTAGCGAACAATCAGATGGAAGATCTTCCTGTCTCTCCTCCTCTCTGTATATCTGCTTTTCCAATATAAATAATAATAATAATAAAGAATGTTAAAATCCATAGAGTATTAACTCTGAACTAAAAGTTTGGCAGGATAAGTTTTGAGTGGACTAAGAAATACAAGCCAATAGATTTTTTAATTGGACATGTATTGCAGTAATTGCAGATAAATGGAACCCAGGAACCCAGAGCCTCTTCCGAATCTCCCAAGCAGGTACAGGGTCCCCAGACTTTGGGACATCCTTGACTATTTTCCCAGGCCATAACTACGCAACTGGATGGGAAGTCAGGTCACTAGGATTAGAAACTGTGCCCATATGAAATTCTGACACTGCAAGCTGAGGACTTTAGCCACTAGCCTATCACACTGGGACCCATATACCTTCTTAAAACACAGATATATATTCTTAGATATGAAACAGGAGAAATACTACCTGCTTTTAATAATGCTATACATGGAAACTATCTAGTATATAATTTAGACAATATGGGATAGATTATCTATCTTGAAATATACAAATATAAATAATTTAACGATTGTATTGTTTCCTTTTCCTATGTGTTAGTGAATTTTTTTTTTTCCTAGTGTGTAGAGAGTTGTTTAATTTCAGTACTATTGTGAGTCTTTTATCTTTTACAAACTTCTTGGCATGAGGCCTTTTGGTTAGTGATCAACCACACTACTATTACAACTTTTCTAAATTTCTTATTTTATGTATTCATTCATTCATTTAACAATTCAACAGACAGGGATTTCCTCTCAAACTTTAATATTAATTTGCAGTTCACCAAAATTAATAGATCTAAAGATTATCTAGCTAAGCATTTGAACATTTAGTTTTGTTCTATTCTGAACAAAAACAGTGAGATTTTCTAAATGTGATATGTACTAGCAAAATTTACATGCTTTAATTGATTATTACTTTGTACACTAGACTACTGTAGTTTTTCTGTTAACTAATTGCTGGATTCTATATTAATGAGAGCCTGAATTTTGTGATGAGAAAAATAAGCTGAAAATTTGTCATTGTAAAAATAAATAAATAAAAAAACTAAGACTTGGAGGAGAATTGGTGAGATCATGGGCAACAGGGATGGCATGATAGGAAATATCAACATGTTATTTAGATCATATATATGGAATACAAAAAAATGTGCTCACATATTATAAATACAATTTAAACAAGTTTAAAAAATATTTCAATAACAGTACATCCACAGTAGTACTCTATTGAGTCAATTAGTTTGTCATCCATCCCTATGTGACAATTAGAATTAGATATTATTTGACTACCTAACAATTGTTTCACTGGGACTACTAACATTTTTGGCTCTAAATGTACTATGTCGGGCCCAGCATGATAGCGTAGTGGTTAAAGTTCTTGCCGTGCACATCTGGGATCCATAAGGGTGCTGGTTCTAATCCCTGCGGCCCCATTTCCCATCCAGCTTGCTGCTTGTGGCCTAGGAAAGCAGTGGAGGACAGCTCAAAGCCTTGGGGCTCTGCACCTGCTTGGGAGACCTGGAAGAGCTCCTGGCTCCTGGTTTTGGACTGGCTCAGCTCTGGCCATTGTGTCACTTCGGAAGTGAACCATTGAATGAAAGATCTTCCTCTCTGTCACTCCTCTTCTCTGTGTATCTGCCTTTCCAATAAAATAAACAGATCTTAAAAAAAAAATAAATGTACTATGTCTAAACAATCAGAAAGGAGAAATCTTTCTCAGTTGGTCTTGACACCAATTCTGCCAGCAAATTAGTTGTCAAATGACTGTGATTCTGAAATGCAAATTTTATTTAGAAAGAGAACAAGTTATAAAAAATTGTTTTCCCCTTTTTCTTACAAAACCTTAGGTTGTTTATTTTAGGTTGTTTTTGTAAACATTCTTACACAGATTATTTCATGATTATAACATCCATTAATGCTCCATCAGGCAGGGGCTGTGATAGAAAATTACAAATGTATCTGACCCTGAACAAACCTGTGTTTTGTTGTTGTTGTTGTTGTTTTGTTTTGTTTTTAGCTGCATTTTATTTGTGTTCACCTTGTTCTTCTCTACAATGGCTCTCATGGTATTAACATTATCTAACACAAATTTTTACAAGGCATAAGAAAACTCTTTAATCAGGAAAATTTGTTTAACAACTAATATCTAATTTCTTTCCAGTAAAATTAGTGTTACCAGGCAAAGCCACCAAAATGATCCACTTAAAAGTAACTTTTGTTTTCTTTGGCAAACCACAAAGTTTGCATTGAAAATTATAGTTATTTGACATGCATTTGACCATGAGTTATCACAGCATCCTTCAGCAAATTATGATATCACTATTTCAACTAAGATTGTAGCTGTGAATGTTTCTTAGTTATTTTGAGAGAGCAGAGGGAGCAATTTGTCATTGTAATCATATTAGTTGGAATCAACCATCTGCTTTCTTAACAGTTCTGTTTCTTTTTTTTTTTTTTTAATTCAATAGCTTCTTTCTGGGATGTGATAAAACAAAATATTTCCTAATTTATCTTTATAATTTGTTCTGATAAAAGCTAAAACACATGAAATGGAACTACCCTTCAAATTTGAACATGTTCCAAAAAGTAATGATTTCCTGATTTTGAAATGTATAAATCTTGTGAATCAGGTCCTATTTATTGAAAAACAATAACAGTAAATATATTGAATGCTGAATCCCCAACGTTGTGTTTTTCTATAGTTCATGTTTGCTAGGTCAATATTCCTGAATGTATTGAAAGTTTATTCTAAATACGAAAATGCATTCTTCTGTTTATTATTTTTAAATTTTGGCTTCCTGGAAAATATATGTATGACTTATAACTAACTGAAGGCAAGCCAGAAGATGACATATTCATGATCATTATTATGTTATTTAATGAGCAAATTATCTTATAATTTTTTTTACTTCCCACCTGATGATAAGGCTGTATCTTGGTATACAAAATTTTAAAAAAGAAAACTATGCCAGTAAGTGAAGTTTCATTTTTAAAATATATATTCTTGCAAACTCAGGATGAATGGATATGGCTCTAAATGCAATTACTTTTTCTGAGATAACATTTCAGGACAATTTGTTTTTATAGAAAAAGCTTGCAGATTAGAATATAGAAAAAAGTTATTCAGAAAAACATTTAAAAATAATTCATATATTGTGTTTTGACACACATTACGATGTGATGTTCTATCTAGAGTTTTCATCAAAGAGATGCAGAGCAATTTGAAGCTCGGGTGTATCATTTTTAAGCATGGGAGATGGGAGCTGCCTATCTTCCTTTCATTAGCATTTATATTGAGAATCCAACAGCGTTTGGCTAACACAATGGTTGAACACCAATTACAAGTTTGCTGGTTTCCATAGAGTTGTATGAATGTCTATCATGTTGTCTTGGAAACAAAAGTGTCTATGGACACAATTGTTCCATCATTTAGATTGTGAGAGCAACTTTGAACATTTTTCTGGATATCAAACTTTGTAAATGGTGTTTTTATATTCTTATTATCAGAGTAAAATGACAGATATCCACTTAAAAATATGAAAACATAAAGCAGACCCATATCCAACTGCAAATGTGTCCTTTATCCTTATTTTCATAATCCTTTGAGCATATGCAACTATGTTCCTTGCATTTCCCTTATAAGAATACTAAAGCATTTAAATATATTTTATGACTTAGTATACTGCATATAATTCATTGCAAAATTCTCACTTGATCATATTTCCATCTTCATTTATTCTGTGCAACATGAATATAAATTAAAATGAAATATAGAAAACTGAGATAAATTATGTGATCTGATAAGTAAAATCACATTTAATTTGCTATAAATTTAGCAATTTGTTTTCTATTGACATAGTTTTACATATATTTCTTCTCTAAAATGGAAACTGAAATCTAACTACCCCTGCAATTGTGTGTAGTTGGTAATTCCAGGAGATGGTTAGGCCATGAGAGTTTCACCCTAATGGATGGATTTCTGACTTTTGAAAATGGTGATTTCTGTACTGTCTCATTACATCATCTGTTACTGTGTGATGACAAAGAAAGAAGCTCTTGACAGGTATCTTCGCAGTTGTATTAGAATCTATGTTAAAATTAAAAATTTGGTTTTCTGCACCCTTTGGTTACATTTAATTATTTATATCTATTTTTACACATAATTAAATATCATGCATGTTGCTTGTGAAAAAATACTACATAATACACAATACAACGCACAGGAAAAAAGCAAATATCTTAAGATCTGATTGTTGTTTTTATGCCTTGTCTATACTTCTGTGGAACTCTAGTCTCCATTTCTTCATTTGTTAAATATTATTTTCACACGTGCTAATACCTGTGGTTCTACAATTCACTAAAATTATGTTTTTGCACCAATTAAATGAAAAGAAGGAAGGTAATTGAGAGAGGCAACGGTGGAGAAATATGTTTATTTTTTTAAAATTGTATTTATGTAACACATTAGATCTGTTCTCTCTGTATTAGAAACAATCAAAAAATAAATAGAAGTAAATTTTTGAGTACACATTTTAGAAAAATATTCATGATATTTTTCTTTATTGATTATTTTCCTCAACATACAAATATGCACATATTTCTTTACAAGTACATTTGTGTCTAATTTTTATTGAAACATTTTGGCTCAAATATACTAGCATCCATTTTCTCCAATTTAGATAGAAATGAATGTTTGCAAACATATTCAATTATTATTCAATATAATGTACATCTGTGCACATATATTTATTTGCTTAATTTTATTTATTTTTTGTAGAATGGCTTCTTAAAAAAAAAAAAGATTTGTATTCCCAAATAAAATCTTTGCAAGAACTACTGCTTGATTCAAAAGGCATAGTGACAAAAATACAGAGGGAGAGGATAAGGCAAGCGTTATTACACCTACTGATCCACTTTCCTCATATTCACAGCAGCAAGAACAGCACCAAGCTGAAGCCTGGAACCAGGAATTCCATCTCTGTCTCCCATATAAATGGCTGAAACTCAGGCCCTTGAGATAATCTGTTTTTCGCAGACCCAGTAACAGGGAGCTGGATGAAGCAAAGTAACTATGTCTGAAAACCACACTTTGATTTGCGATGTGGATATTCCAAGATGCACTTTGATCCCCTGAGGAACAGTCCCCACCTCTGTACATACCATATTCCTCTTTTATGCTCTGGAGTCTTTCCTCTTCTTTTAGTATTAGGGTTTAATTACAGTGAATCCCACTGATTAATGTTTCTACAGTTGAAGTAACATCAATTCACAGAATACTGCACAACTAATCCTTTCCTTTTGTTGATCACTGTGTTTGCCAAGGACTAATAATGCAGTGACTGCTGTTGTATCAGTTTTACCATAGCATGCATCCATCATTACAAACCAAATACTCTCTGTGATCATGTGAATATTATACCTCACTGCTGACTTCACTATCAGGGTATTGCAAAATTTGTAGACTTCTGTTTAGCTTCTTTGTTCTCAACTGAATTTCATAAAATAAGTGGCATATAACTAAGTACATAGCTGATTCTCTGATACTTTTATTCACATCTGTTGCTAATTGCTATTTATTAAGGGATCATTCAAATAGTTTTGGTGTTTTCAGACATGCATTTTTTTCCTCCCTAGAGCAAAATAAGAAAAGTGTGTCAAGGCTGAATTGCTCATAATGCTGGCTTATGATGTAGGTGCCAGCTGCTGACAAGGCTACACTTCCCATCCAGCTCTCTGCCAATCCCTTGGGAACAACATGAGAAGATGCCTCAGTGTTTGAGGTCTTGCCATTCCAGGGTGAGACCTGGAAGAAGGCTCTGGCTTTTGTTCTGAGCCGAAAGTGCCCTGGTCAATGTGCCACTTAGCAAGTCAATCAGTGGATTCAAAATGTTCCCTCTCTCTTTCTCTCATTCTCTCTTTTTCAGGCTCTATGTAATTCTTTCAAAAACACATTTATTTTTAAAAGAATGTGATAATGAATACATAATCTGTTGCTATTGGAATGATCTTGGAAGTCTCTTGAAATTATTTTCAGAAATATCTAATTAATTTCATTAATGATGTATGTATTATTAAGTTATTCAACTCAATGTCAAGGAAGAATTGAAAATTTCTCTTTAATTACAAAACTCTAGACAGATGATTTGGCATAAAAGTGATATTAACCCAAGAGCCCTATGAATTTCAACATATTTATCACATTCAATTCATTTTTATTCTGATGGACTAGCAAGATACTTTGATTTTCATTTTTTGACTATGAAATCAAGTTTGGTTTGCTGAATTAATTTCTACCTGGTCCTGACACATTGCCAATTATAAGTATTACTAATTTTGATTCACCAAAATGTGGTTACATTTAGCATCAATCTCATATGGGGATTTTTGTTTTATTTCTAATTTTTCTTATAAAGTATATTTAATTATATCAATATACATAAAACATCCTTGGAAGATAGACTTAAGTAGCAAAATTATTTTAAGATAAAAGTATTTGGATTCCAGAATGGATGTTTCTGTAATGGTATTTACAACTCCTCTAGGGATGTGTCTCAAGTCAGACAGCCTTGATTCAGTTCTATCTCTATTATCTCTCAAAGATAAAAATAATTAAAATACTAAATAGAAAAATCATTCACAATTATCATGATACGCATTTTTGAGTAACCTTTTGAGGTACCCTCTTAAATATATAATGTTTCCCTCAAAATGACATGGAAAGCATTTACCAATTTCCATCTACTGGAAGATTTTAGGTACAAGACAATTTCTTCTTTAATTGTTTTCTGTGATGTTCCTTTGGAGGTATTAGATCTTGGGTTTTGCTGTGAGAATATTAATTATGTTTTCCAATCTTAAGAAAATATAGCACTCTTCAGATTATTTACCTTTATAAATGGGCTTTGATATTTATGTCTTCAATGAATTAAATTTTATTTGTAGGAAGTTCTTATCTTTAATTTTATTTTCAGAGCTATAGTATCTATAAAGTATCTATAATTATGTTGTCTGCGTAGTATTTGATCTTTATGATGGCCTAGTAGTTAATTGAATATATCAATAGACTTATTGGAATCTCAAAAATCTTAGCTTATGATTATAAAGTGGATTGAAAATATATCATTGGTCCCAGCACAGTGGCCTCTTGGCTAAAGTCCTTGCCTTGAATGCATCAGGATCCTGTATGGGTGCTGGTTCTAATCCCGGCAGCTCCACTTCCCATTTATCTCCCTGCTTGTGGCCTGAGAAAGCAGTCAAGAATGGACCAAAGCCTTGGGACTCTGCACCCAAGACCTCGAGGACACTTCTTGACTCCTGGCTTCGGATTGGCTCAGCTCCGGCCGTTGCAGTCACATGGGAAGTGAATCATGGGATGGAAGATCTTCCTCTCTGCCTCTCCTCCTCTCGGTATATCTGATTTTGCAAATGAAGACATAAATAAGTACATAAATACATAAATAAATCTTTATTTTTAAAGAGAGCAGATCATTGGGTTCCTCATGATGTCTCAATGGCTAAATTCTTACCTTGAAAACGCCAGCATCCCACATGGGCGTCGGTTTGTGTCCAGCTGCCCCACTTCCCATCCAACTCCCTGCTATGGCATGAGAAAGAAGTGGAGCATGCTCAAAAGCTTTGGGACTCTGCACCCACATGGAAGACTTCCCAGTGGAAGATGCTCCATAAAGGCTTGGCACCCAGGACCTATGTGGGAGAGCTGGCAGAATCTCCTTGCTCCTGACTTTAGATTAGCTCAGTCCCAGCCATTGCACCCACTCAGGGAGTGAGCCAAGAGATGGAAAATGTTTCTCTTTTTCTCTCCTTCTCTCTGTAGATCTTCATTTCTGACAGAAATACGTACATCAAAAAGAATCATATACTGCCAAAAAAAAAGAGGTAGGAATAATAAGTGAAGAAGAATGAATACTTATGTGGGAATGCATGAAGATAGGGTGAGAAGCATCATAATGTTTTTAAAATGTATTTATGAAATATATGAGATCTTATTCCTTTGTAAACAGTTAATGAATTATGAAAAATAGATTTAGTAACAAACCATCTTTCAAAAACTATTTCTATTACTATTTATGGCATCACCTAGTCAGTTTCTCAAATCACAGTTTCATGTGCCATTTAGTGTTTTTTCTTATGACTACTCATAAAAAATTCAAATAAATATTTTCAATAATAAAATTTCCATCACCATCACTTCAATTGAATTATCTCCCTTCCTACCCATTTTGTCATTTTTTTTTTCCTGTTGTCTTTAATTCGCTAATTCTCAGGCTTTCAATCCCTTTGTCTCCATGAATTAGTGGATTGCTAGACTCTATGTGAACTTGACTTCTCTGTACTTTGAACATACAATATTGTCGAAAGAGTAAGCTAAAACATTTGTAAGTTTCTCTTGTTTCATAAATCTTAAGAATTTAAACCCTATGTATCTTGAGTAAAATGACTGCAACAAACAAGTGAGAGAGCAGGCTCTGTTTTCGATGTGTTAATACTCAGAAAAGCTGTATCTGTAGCTGTTAACACTGTGGGGGGAGAAGCCTACTGCTCCCTGTAGTTTTCTCTATTTCACAGCGGGTGACGTCACAGGGGGATAGCCTTCCACCCCTCCAGCGCCACCCGTATTTACAGACATGTCTATTGCCTTCTGTTTAATATGTTCCCGCTACATCTGCAAGTATTCTTACTCTGACTTACTTTCTGTAGCATCTGTTTTTTTTTTTTTTTTTTTCTTCCTCATTGAAGTCCTCCAGTAGGCCATAACATTTAAGGTACTTCATAACTATATACTGAGGTACTTTTGAAACACATTTTTATTTTTTTAACTTTTATCCTGGTTGATGTTTCCTGGGTTTTTATAACAGTATGATTACATTTTTAATGTAATTTCAAATATGTTCATGATTGTTTCTTCAGACTAAATATCTGCCTTCCTCTTTTATATATATTTTTTTATTGATAGAGATATCTTAGATATATTCACTTTGTTTCCAATAACTTATTTTTTTAAGATTTTATTTTATTTTTGTTGCAAAGTCTGATATACAATCAGGAGAAGATACATAGAGGAAAATCTTCCTCCCATGATTCACTCCCCAAGTGTCCACAACAGTCAGAGCTGTGCCAGTCTTCAACCAGGAGCCTGGAGCCTCCTCCAGGGCTCCCACATGGGTGCAGGATCCCAAGGCTTTGGGCTGTCCTAGACTACTTTCCCAGGCCACAAGGAGTTAGCAGAATAGGAAGCGGGGCTGCCAGCGCTAGAACTGGCGACTGCATGGGATCCTGGTATGTGCAAGACGAGGACTTTTAGCTGTTAGGCAATTGTGCCAGTCACAGTCGTTTAGTTTTTAAACAAATTGCTTCATCTGACTTTCCAGGTTCTTCCCTCTTCCTATACTCTTTCCCCTGATGCTCTTTCTCTACTGTCTTTCCAGCATGCAGTTAAATTTATTTGGTGCAATTTAAAAAAGAAAAAAAAATTATTGTTTTCTGCTTTTGAAAAGATGTATTTATTTTTATTGCAAAGTCAGATATACAGAGAGAAGGAGAGACAGAGAGTATGTTTTTTCTATTCGTTGATTTCCCCAAGCAGCCGCAATGGACAGAACTGAGACAATTCGAAACCAGGAGACTCTTCCCGGTCTCCCATGTGAGTGCAGGTTCCCAAGGCTTTGAGCCATGCTTGACTGCTTTCCCAGGCCACAAGCAGAGAACTCAACAGGAAGTGGTTTTCCCGGGATTAGAATGGTTACCCATATGTGATCCTGGTGCATGCAAGATGAGGACTTTAACCACTAGGCAATTGTTCTGGGCCCTGTTTTCTGTTTTTAAAATATGAAATGTCAAAAGAAGTAAATTGAGAGTGGTTTGCATCATTTGGTTAACTCTGTAAATGTCCCACAGTGCCCAAAGATCAGGAGGCAGGAACTCAAACCAAATCTTTAATGTGTGTGGCAAGGGACTAAAATATATGAGCCACTATCTATTTCCTCCTGAAGTGCACATTAGCAGACAGCTGAATAGAAAGTACAATGGTTGAGGCTTGAATCAGACACTCAGTTATTGATGTGGATGTCCCAAGACACCAATTATCCACAACTAAAATTGTCTTTACTACAGTTTGGTACAATTTCCCTTTCAACTGCTCACAAATTCTAATTTTATCCTTCTTATGCTTTTGTTTTTTTATTAAAACTTGGGAAGTTATTTCCTCCTTATAAAAGTGCCTTTTTAGTAATACAGTTTATTGATGTAAGGCTGATAGTCTAAAATTGCTTGTTTTTAGAATGTATACCATGAAGTTTTGTTATATGTACATAACATATAATGACTATACTAATTAATTATTTCTCTTATATTTTGAGACCGTGTATTATAAGACCTCCTGAGTTCTCTTACTACATTTTATCTATAAATACTTAAAATTGGTATATTTTTCTACAGAATAAGGACAACTGAATCTGTATCCTCTAGGTCCTGAAGTAATGGGAATTGTCTATATTGACTTAACTGCTTCCTTTGCTTTATTGCTTCTGAAGGTTTGATGTAGAGCCCAAGAACCTGTATTAACATCAAGTTAAGTTGTGCTGCTGCTGCTGATATGGATACCACAGCTTAAGAATCATAGTTCTGGAGGGTTGGTGGATGTAAGAATGTTGAGCAAAGCACAAGAGAAATTCTGAAATCACCTGGAGAAGTTATTTCTTAACAGAAACTGAACATTTTAGGAGCAATGGAAACAAGCTGTTCTGCACAGAATAGAGGAAGAGCTTTGTTTCCATGGGTTAGACTGATGGAAACTTTTGGTAGGGAGGCAAATAAAAATAATGACAAAACTGTGGGAGAGAAAGACGCAACTTGGCTGTGCGGGGAAGAAAGTAAACAGTTTGACAGCTTAGTACCCTCCAAGTAAGAGCTACCACATCATGGTGTGAGGAAGAGGCTGGGTACATAGCAGGACTCCCGAAATTGCCTCGTCTGAAATCAAAAGGCTTATGCTAACTCCAGGTCTGGACAAGTTCCAAAGCAAGGGAAATTTTCTTGCTGGTTGTTGTTGAAGTGGAACATAATCAGTTATCCTACAGGGAATCTAAAAGAGTGGCAAGAAGCTACCATTTTAAAGTTGTCTAGTTCTGTGGCTACAGTCAGGGTGCACACATAATTCTGTGCTGTGCACATAAAGGGGATGCTTTGTATTAAAAAAAAAGAAAAGAAAAGATAAACCTGTGCCCCTCGCTAGCTTTAAGTTGGAGTGGCAACCTGATGGGGGTAACATGTCCAGCCTCCCACAAAATTAAAAAGACTTGAGGGGATTATCCATGTGAGCTGCAAAGGCAGAGCATACATAGCTAGAGTAGGAAATGTGGCACTTCCCTCCACAATTGGAATAGATTCTTGCTGGTGAAGGGAGCATCAGAACTTTATGACTATGGGAATCTTCTATGTAAAGACCAAGGATTCAGAGGCTGCAAAATAGTGTGTGGCCGGGTCTCTGCAAACAGACAACTGTACATATCTGTTGTATGGTTCATGTGCTGGAGCTAAAGTAAGGCAATTTTAGCCATTGTAAGTTAACCGTAGGAGCTATAACCTGGAAGTAGAAGTCAAGTGGTGATCTCTCAAACAGACTCGCTGACTCGTTTGTGCTGACCAAAGGGGAGATCCATTACTCTGAATCCATGTGTCAGCCTGGACACTGAGCCCATGCTTAAACAGAGATCACGGTATGTTATCCACACCACGTTCACACATCCAGATACCCAGTTAAGTAACATTCATTCCACCAAACCACAAAGATGTAGTTCAATGGATAAATACGCTCACAGGAGTTGAAAATAGAATTACAAACAAAAATTTTGATATGTCAAAAAAACAGTGGAAAGCCTTAAAAATAGAGTTGGAAAGGTAGAAGATTCTTTGAGGAAAGCACTTAAGGAAAGCCAGTGAAAGCATTCAGTAATTATGTGATGTCATCAGCCAAGCAAACTCTTGGGACTTCCTGAAAAAATAGAGACTGTATTACACTCTCTTTTCAGTAAAATAACAACAGAAATATTATCTAATAGAAAGAAAGAAGAGGTATTCATGCACAGCAAGCACAGAGAACTCTGAGGTGAATATGACTAGAAGTGATCCTCAATATGAAACATTGTATTCAAGTTTCCAAGTTAAACAGAAAGATTATAAAAGGTTCACATGAGAAATGACTGATTACATTTAGAGCATCTCCAATCCAATTTGCACCTGACTTCTAATCAGGAATCTTACAGGCAAGGAGAAAACGATATAATACAAATCCTCAAATAAATTGCCAATTCAGAATATGTGGGAGATTGCCCTTGGATCTTTGCTTGCTTATTCTATGTGGGAGGTTATAGGAACATGGCACACTATACCCCAAGGAGAACTACCTAACAATGGTATTGGCTAACTGACCTATACACTGGACATTCAGGCAAGAGTTGTGGGCTGTTCCCCTGTTTCTCTTCTCTGTTCTTGGATGAGCTGTACTGAGACTTCATTAAACTCTAACAAGTAAGATGAGACCTGCAGCCTACCTGCCAGCAACATATGGTGAAGAGGACCTAAGTCATACCTTGCAGCTTACGTGTTATTTATGACCTACGGTGTACCTGCCAACCATGTGTGCTCTATGTGGCATACTGCATGATTGGATGTTCTAGAGTGACAGGCATGCTTTCTAGCCAACAAAAATGTCATTGTTGTGTGGAGGGACTATCAGGAGATACCCATATGCATTTCCCTTTCTTAGTCTATGTAAGGTTGTGCTTCCATTCCAATAAATGGATATGCTTGATCAGATTGTTTCTGGTGGTTTATGTTGAGGAATACCACTGCCTCACCCTCTTGGTGGTTTGGCGAGCTGTTGGCAGGAAAACCCTAAGAAGAATATTATACCCTGCAAATTTCTCATTTCCAAAATAAGGATGAAATTAAGACATTCCACAACAAAAAGAAATTTTAAAACTTTGCCATTACCTTCCCAGAACTATTGAAGATGCTTAAGGATGTACTATTCAGAGAAACAGCACATGACATTCACCCTAATCAAATAACCAAAAGGGAGAAAGTTCCTTAGCAATAGGAAAAGAGGAACTCCAATGCCAACAAATGGATTGTAAAGAGAAGAGTCTTTCATTTATAACACTGAATACAAATGGTCGTAAAACTCTAAACAGAACATATACAATCATTGAGTGAATTAAAAAAACAATATTTATTTGCTTCCTACAAGAAACACAACTTAACAACAAAGAGACACACAAGTTGAAAGTAAAAGGATGAAAAAGGTGTTCGATATCAACAGAAAGTAAAAATGAGCAACTGTAGCATTCCGAAGTTACAAAATAGACTTTAACACAAAAACTGCTAAAGGGAATTACCTATTGATCAAGGATCAATTTAACAAGAAGACTGGCCTGTTGTGAATGCATATGTATCCAACAGCAGGATACCTTGTTAATAGATCTAAATGGAGACATTGACTTCAGCTTAATAATAAAGAGGGGAGATTCAATACCCCACTTCTATCCACAGACAGATAGTTTACACTGAAAATCAACAAGGAAATAACAGGGCTAAATTACTCTCTGGGCCAAATGTACCTAATTGACACCTATAAAATATTTCATCCTGCATGTGCAGATTATACAAAAATAACTAATGCCAATTTTATCTCAAATTCCTTCATAAAAACAGCATCATCTTAACAGAAAGCAGTAAAACAGAGAAGTGAAGAACAATAACGTTGATGATTATATATGAAAAAATCCACAAAAATATACTAGTTAATTGAAATCTAACAACATATCATGAAGGTTCTTCAACCAGACCAAGTGGGATGTATCACTGATATACAGGTATCATACAACATAACACATATCAATGAAAGTGACACTGCAATAATAGACATAATGTAGGGCAGTGGTGATCAAAGTCGTCTAGTACTGGCACAAAAAACAGATGTAAAGATTTATGGATAGTAATAATAATAATATAAGTAATAAAATATTAATGCCTTAAGTGAACCCACACATCCACAAACAACTAAGTTTTGACAAGGGAGTGAAAATTAATTCAGGAAGAAAGGAAAGTGCCTTCAAGAAATGGGGCTATGAAAGTTGTATCTACATGTGTGCTAGTATGAAAAAGAACCCTACCTTCTTCTATAAAAGCAACTCTTGACTTATTCCAAAGTACTTAATTGCAAAACGGGGCCATCAAATTACTAGAGAAAGAAAACAGGGACACTGTCAGACAGAGGCATAGCGAAAGACTTCTTGGAAAAAAAAAAAACCAGAAGGCCAGGCAATGAAAACAAACATGAATAAATGTGCTCATATCAAACTAAGACGCTTCTGCAATGCAACGGAAACACTCAATAAAGTAAAGAGGCGGCCAATAGAATTGGAGAACATTTTGAAACTACTCAATTGAGAGGGTTGATAGCTCCGATTTATAAAGAATTTAAAAACCTCAACAACAATAAAGCAAAGGGCCATGTTAAGAAATGGATATAAGACCTGAACAATCATTACTCAAAATATGAAATCCAAAGCATGAATGGATATATGGGAAAAAAATGTTCAAGCTCACTAGCCATCAGGGAAATGCAAAGAAAAAAAATCAGCAAGTTTCACCTCATAATAGTATGACAATTATCCCCAAATTAAAAAAAAAAAAAAAAAAAACAATGCTGCAATGAAATCATGAGGTATCTGTTACATAATTCTTGATCTGTTTTCATTCTTGTCCTTTAAAATCTGTCACTTTTGATACCATTTGTTAGTGTTTTTTTTAATTACATTTAGTGAAAAAAAATGTGTTTAAATGCTTTTACTAACATACAGTGAAATTTAAGTGGTACCTCCGTATTTTGAATTTCTTGATATCAAATATTTTGTTGAGGCCTTGATGTGCCTTGTGGCTAAAGTTTTACCTTGCAAGAGCTGGGATCCCATATGGGCTCCGGTTAATGTTCTGGCTGCTTCGATTCCCATAGAGCTCCTGGTTTGAGACCTGGGAAAGCAAGAAAAAAGAAACAAAATGTTACAAGTTGGAGAGGAGGAGGTCCAGACACCCATGTTTGTGGGCAGCATGATCCTCTATGGACAGAAGCAGAAGACTCTACTACCTGACTGTTAAAATCATAAGAGTTTGTCAAATTTTAAGGCTACAAAATCAATAAAAAAAGTCAAAAATCTTTGTATATACATAGAACTCCATGGCTAAGAAAGAACTATTATAAGATCAGCTCCATTCACAGTAGCGGCAAACATTCACATAGGTTAGAATAAATTCAAACAGGAATGTGAGGAATCTCAATAATGAAAATTTAAAAAATAATAAACAAACAAATAAACTAACATAAATAAATAGGGCCTGATGTGGTAGAACAGTGGCTGAAATCCTCACCTCGTGTGGACCGGCGTGATGATAGACTAGCAGCTATAGTCCTCGCTTTGAACATGCCAGGATCCCACATGGGCATCAGTTCTAATTCCATCAGCCCGCTTCCCATCCAGGTCCCTGCATGTGGCCTGGGAAAGCAATCAAGGACAACCCAAAACGTTCGGACCCTGCACCTGTGTGGGAGACCCGGAAGAAGATCTGGACTCCTGGCTTAAAATCAGTGCAGTTTCAGCATTGCAGCTGCTTGGATAGTGAACCATTGGATGGAAGATCTTCAGATTTGTCTGTCGTTCTCTCTGTGTATCTGCCTTTTCAATAAAAATGAATACATTAAAGAAAAAGCCTCACCTTGCATGTGCTAGGATCCCAAATGGATGGTGGTTTGTATTCTGACTGCTCCACTTTCCTTCCAGCTGCCTGCCTGTGACCTGGGTAAGCAGTCAGGATGGGCCAAAGCCTTGAAATCTGGCACCCGCATGGGAGACCTGGAAGAAACTATTCTTCTGAACATCCAATGCATAGAGTGACTCAAACCCATCTATGCCACTGCCCTCAAATTTGGATTTAATGTAATTCCTTCTATATCTGCTACCTAATATGTGAAACAAACTAGCAACTTCCATAACCCTTTTAAATATTATTTATTTTATTATAAAAATTATTATATTTTCATATTTTGGGGACATGGCACTTTCATGATTGTGGCATTATAACTTTATTTTTATAGTTCTTTTCCACAAAATGTATACAATCCAGTTTTATTTCTTTCTTGTTAAGAAGGCCTGACATTATAAAATATTTCACAACATTTCCACAATTACTTGTCTAGTATCAGTATCTTCTCTTAAATTATGTGTGATTAAATGCCAGATATTTATTTCACACTTAATAAGATTGAACTAGAGCTTTTCATTTGCAATGCTATTCAAAAGTTGTCCAATCTTTTTCATCTTAATGTGTTTGGATCATTAAGTATTCAGCTGCTTAATCAATGGTCGGTATGTCATATCATCCTCTTCCTCATTATGATCTACAACCAATTACTCAACAAATATTGTCATTTTCTCACTGATTTATGTGTCCAGCCTCTCATTTCTAACATTAATGCTGTCATATAAATTCTGATAATCTGAATTACTGAAACATTTCTCTGGCTAGTTCCCTTACGTATCATTTCTTTTCTCACAGAGTAGTGTCAGAATCATAATTACAAGAAGTTTATTACCATTTCCATTCTCTTCTTGAAAATTTTACTAGATGTCCTCTTATTTTTTGTTGATTCTAGAGCACAGAAATTATTTCTTATTTTTTAGTATCTGCACTTGAGTTCCTGCAGCCTGAGGTATACTTTCTGGATTCTAGATTATTTTCACATGCACAGTTTTCATACTTATCACAGAAATATTATTCACTCCATTTTAAAAGTTTTATCAGCCTATGAAAAGAATATTTTCCTGAAAATTTAGCATACTTCATTTTATTGAATAGAAAGTATTTATCACAATCTGGTTTTATCTATTCACTTATCCTTTTAATCGTCTATCTTATTACTAATAAGCGCCCTACAGTACTGAATTTGGACTCACACACTCAATTATTCTCAAAAGAGTGTGTATAAACAAGTACTACTTGATTGCTGAAATCAGGGAATGATAAAAATCAATATTTAGGAAGGCAATTGAATCAGGCAATTGACAAAGTTTTTCAATAAGTTAAGTTATGTCTAACCTCACACATTTTTGACATACTTCTATAATTACAACACTCACTGTAAACATATCTTATCAGAAAAATCTATACTTTAAGGTCAATTGTTCCTTTATTGACTCTGCATATGCTTTTTTGTGAGTCCCACATGATGGTTGTATTTACTTTCCAAATACTGTCAGGAGTTTTTCCAGTTTGGTACATTGCTATCCATATTCTACTTTCCTAAGGAGTGTCACAAATCATGAATCATTTTTTTTTTTGTATGTGTGTGTCATTTAGATGCCTAAGTTAGTCACAAGGCATAGCTCTCCTAAATTCTATCACCTACCATTCTTTTCACAGTCATCTGTGAGTTGACTGTATCTTTGGGTACCTGACAATAAATATCTGTATGCCTTTCAGGGTTTGTGTGTGTGTGTGTGTGTCCATGAGTGTACACTTTTTCCTTCCTTAATGTCTTTCCCGTCTTCTATCCAAGTGTTGTTTCCAAATGTTACTTCAGTTTTGTTCTGATTTGTCTGGCTAGATACATGAGCATATGCAAGCATTTTCAGCATTTAGAGAATAGTTATAAAACCCCCTATTCTATTTGCACAGATAATTCACTTAGATAGGATTTTTTGTATGTGGGTGTGTGTGTGTTTTGTTTGTTTGTTTGCAAGAAGTCACCTGGGGGCCCAGCGAGGTAACCTAGTAGCTAAAGTCCTTGCCTTGAATGCACCAGGATCACAAATGGGTGCCGGTTCTAATCCCTACAGCCCTGCTTCCCATCCAGCTCCCTGCTTGTAGCCTGGGAGAGCAGTTGAGGATGGCCCAAAGTCCTGGGATCCTGCACCCACGTAGGAGACCTGGAAGAAGCTCTGGGCTCCTGGTATCTGATCAGTGCAGCTCCGAACCCTAACCCTGATCCTGGCTTCAGATCAGCAGTTGCTTGGAGAGAAAATCATCGGTTGGAAAATCTTTTTTTTTCTGTCTCTCCTTTTCTCTATATGTTTAACTTTCCAATAAAAATAAAATAAATCGGGCCCCGGCACGGTGGCGCAAGTGGTTAAGTCCTCGCCTTGCACGCCCGGAATCCCATATGGGCGCCGGTTCTAATCCCGGCAGCCCCGCTTCCCTTCCAGCTCCCTGCCTGTGGACCGGGAAAGCAGTCGAGGACGGCCCAAGGCTTTGGGACCCTGCACCCGCGTGGGAGACCCTGAAGAGGCTCCTGGCTTCGGATCGGCATAGTATCGGCCCGTTGCGCTCACTTGGGGAGTGAATCATCGGACGGAAGATCTTCCTCTCTGTCTCTCCTCTCTGTATATCCGCCTTTCCAATAAAAAATAATAAAAATAAATCTTTAAAAAAATAAAATAAAATAAATCTTTAAGGAAAAAAATGTCACTTGGATGATATAAGTTGAAAGATATTGAAATGTCTTGCTATTTCAGCACCTTTTTTTGGCCTATCACTAATTTCCAAAATTATTAATTCTTGTGAATGATTTTGGAAGTCTAAGATGTAATCTATTGAACACAAACCTCTGGGAGCAGGCATCATAGGTAATAGGCTAATTTCCCCCTGGTAGTGCCCAGCATCCCTATTATGGATGCTGGTAAGTGTAATGCCTACGACATTTCTGATTTATCTCCCTGCTAATAGCTTGGGAAGACAGCACAGAATGGCTCTGAGACTCGGATCCCTATACCCACATTGAAGATCCAATAGGGATTCCTGACTCCAACTTTGGAGTGGCCAGCTCTGTCCATTGTTGTCGTTTGGAGAATAAACCGATGGTGGAAGATGTTTTTCTGTTTCTCTCTCTCCTTAACTCTGAGTTTCAGATTCAGTAAATAAATATTTAGCACACACACACACAGAAATGTGTTATATGAAAAGTAAATTAATAAACCACCTTCAGCAATTAATGCTGGTTCTTGAGCATGAAAGAAAGCATCAGGCATTTTAAATTCCAAATTGGGAAAACCAAACATTTAACCAATTCTGGTACTAATTAACTAAAAATCCTTTCATGTTTACTTTTAAAATATTACCATAATATATTTTAGACACTTATTTTATTGTTCAAGTTTAAACTAGATCCTTATTGTAAATCAGTTTTAAATATTATGTTATCGTTTTTTCCAATTTTTAACCAAACTTCATTCTTATAATTATTGCAGAATGTCCTCACCTGATGGACATGATGCTCAAATCCTGAGTGTGGACTGGGAATGCCGGGCTGCTGGCCCCTGGGCTGCTGGCCCAAGAAACACATGGAGACACGTACTTGGTGGAAGAGAGTGTCCCCTGCTCTTTATTTTACTCTTCATGTATATACCTTCTTCTCTAGGGGAGGAGGGAAGGCGAGGGGTTTCCTGGAACTAATTATCTTCATTGAAACAGGGAAGGAACTAACCAACTGAACAGGAACGAGGGTGGAGGTTCTATTCCTCTTGCTCTACACTGGATGTTCTGGCCTAATATCCTGCTTGCTGCGGCCCTGCTTGCCCAAGGCAGGCTTTGCAGTGCAGCAGGTTGTCAGGCATGCCAAGTCTAAGGCCTGTAAGTCTTTAGTTCCTAACAACAGAAAATGATACCTTTTATTTTTTAAAATGTAAACGATTTTATTTGTTTACTTTAGGATGCTATAAGCACATGATACTGTCATGTGTTGTTAACATCTGCCTATGCGCCTTAGCCTAAACACTTTTTTTTGTAGTGCATTTTTGTGGTTAACCACAACAACCTGAACTTACACTAGCACTGTGAAAAGAGGGAATAAGATAAAACCCTTGGACCCACACAAACTGACCCAATTAACGAAAGGGATTTTAGTCCCAATAATCTGCTAATGGGAATACTAATGTTTTCAGAATACTCAGGATAAAATCAGACAACTTCGATTTGCACAACCTGTGAGTGTCTGTGGTTCCAAAAATGATTGGGTATTAAAAATTCATACATTAAGGTGTAGAGATCCAGGATTAATTCCCATATGGACCCCAGAACTAGGCCATTCATATTATGTAAATCAAATTGTAGCACTTTTGTAATAAAATAATTTAACAGATTTTACATATTTAACACAACTATTGCAGCTTGATGTTTGATCTTTTCCGCTTAACCATATAAACAAGTCAATATTTAAAAATACAACATTATTGTTTGAATTTCTCTGAACTTCCGGTTATTCCAATGTTTTGGAAAATTTTAAAACTCTGAAAAATAACCCAGGAATTTTTTTTTTTTGGCACTCATTTAAAGCATTACATTTAGCATTCACAAAATAATAATCATATTATTGTCAAACATATAACTCACCAATGTGGCATTTATTGTAAATTAATGCATGAAGGGAAAAACTTGGCAAAGCTGAATTTGATCAAGACATCATCTAACAAGCAGCTGGTCAGTGTCCTGTCTGCCTCTTTTCCCAACTGGCTCCCTTGTTATGATCTGGGAAAACAGCAAAAGATTCCCCAAAGCCATGGGACTTCACACCCATGTGAGAGACCTGCAAGAAACTCCTGGCTGCTTTCTCAAGATTTATAGATTTAAGCATCATTGTATGTGTAATCATTACAAGCAACATACTCTTATTAAATATTGGTAGTATATTGTATAATTTACATAGCCTTATGTTCTTTCTTCTCTAAGAGATTTTTAGAACTGTTATTTGCTGACTACCTTTCAGCAGCGGTTTATTTAATTGTAAAATAAAGGTAGAAGTCTTTGCAATATGCCTAAAGAAATTCAAACTCATGATTAAATGTACTGGTTAATTAGTGTTTTAGATTTGTAGAAATTTCTATCCCTGTTTACTTTTTTTTCTTCCTTCTTTCTCTTGTTTTACTTCATTCTGTCCTTACCATCTCCCTTCTTTTTCCTTCTCCGCTTCTGTTTCCACTTCTTCCTTCTTTCTTTTCTCCTCCTTTTTTTTTTTCTATTAAGGGGCGCAATGGCATTTTACATTTTTATGCTTGTTTAACAACTTCTATAGCAATATCATGCTGACATATGCTATAAAATATGAAACGAATATGTTACTTAAAATGAAATTATAGAAGCTAGTAGTTTTCCAATTGTATGGTAATTGTGTATTTTCAAAACTTTGTTGAATAACATTTTCCACACAATCTTAAGCTACTCCAAGATAAATTTTCTCTTTGAATCACTTGTTGCAACCACTTTTTATCTGCTACGGAAGTACTGTTGATATGATGTTGAGAACACATTAAAATTTTTGTAAAGTTATCTTATTCTTGTAAGAAGTTTTCTATATTATTCAAGTATTGGGGGAAATAAACATTGTATGTCTCCTAGTAGACATTTTACAAAGCATATGTTATATACTGAATCTTTGAGACTTCAATTTTCTGTAAAGTTTAAACCCTAGAAGACATACTGTATGTGTCCTATACTTGTAAAAACAAAATGGTTTTAAAGAATAAAACAGAGATTTCTCATGATTATATCTGCTTATGTTAGCCAAAAATACATTTTTTATCATTTTAATTTATGTAACTCAAAATTTCCCTTTGCAATATAGCGTATGCAGAATTTCTGCAATTGTAACAACATCAGTACCTTCAAAAGACATCAAAGCAGCATTCTGAGAGAATGTTCACCAAATCAAAACATGTATTCCAGGGAATGTCACTAAAAAAATGTGAATGCTCTCCTAAATTAAGCAATATGTCATTGATGTGGAACAATTGTAAAGGACTAGATGTTACTTGCAAGGCAGACAGAGATAGTCTTTGAGATAATAAAACAAGGGAATCCCACACACTGGTCCACTGCCTTGCGGCTCATGATATCTGGAGATAGCCAGGCCAAATCTGCAATCCTGCAGTACTATCTGAGACTTGCACTAGCTCTAGGAAACTGGGAACTGCAACTGAGCAGGAATCTCAACCCACCAAGTGCCAACGCAGGGTGCAGATATATCAAGAACTGTCGTAACAATTGTGCCTACTTTCTGCTGTTGGTTTAGTTTTTATAATTATAAATTCAAGCAAAAAGTTCAATCTAAAAATTGTTTCTGCTTAGTGATTTTTAAGTCATACATTTTAATGTACTCATTATAAAAAATGACAGATATGCAAATTGAAATGTAACCATGTATTTTATCAGGAAAAGGTCAAAGACAGTTTTAAATGTTAGTCTAAATGGATATGTAAAATTAATGTTGATATATTGATATGTTAAATTAATGTTTTATGGACAATGAGGATGCAATCTTCTAGAAGTTATATTGAGGTGAAAAAAATAGAAGTTTTTGAAGATACTGTGTTCTCAAGTAGCTAAGTAAATGAAAATTTCATGCTTACCAAAATTAATTACATGCATATTAGAGAATAAATCTGAGATGTTGGCTATAGTAATGAGTATATCTAAACAACATTAATATTTCATTCACCAGCAGTAAGTGCAAGGCAGGTTGTAAGGTGTTTGCAGAAGCATTCAAACAAAAAAAAAGTGGGCATGTATTTTCTATTTTACACAACAGGATACAAAAGTTCCACACATATCCTGCACCATGTCTGTCTGACCCTATAAACCTATGTAGAAAATGAAGAGTGAAAAAATAAAGAAAAACGAAGAGTGTATTTTAATTGAGTATTATTGGAATTAAAAAAAAAAATTGCCGGCTACACTGTGTTCATAAATTTCGTGCAAAATGATTTTCATACCCGAGGGGAATATTCATTTTTAATTGCTTTTAGTTTGTTGTGAGTCTTGTTTTGGTCGGTAATGAAGCAAAAACATTTGAGGGCCTGGCGCGGTGGCGCGGTGGCGCAAGTGGTTAAGGTCCTCGCCTTGCACGCTCCGGGATCCCATATGGGCGCCAGTTCTAATCCTGGCAGCCTCGCTTCCCTTCCAGCTCCCTGCCTGTGACCCAGGAAAGCAGTCGAGGACGGCCCAAAGCTTTGGGACCCTGCACCCACGTGGGTAGACCCCGAAGAGGCTCCTGGCTTCGGATCGGCATAGCATCGGCCGTTGTGCTCACTTGGGGAGTGAATCATGGGACGGAAGATCTTCCTTTCTGTCTCTCCTCTCTGTATATCTGCCTTTCCAATAAAAAGTAATAAAAATAAATCTTCAAAAAAAAACATTTGAAAACTCAGAAGGAAAATATTGATAATGCTTTACAATAGACATTATTAATACAAGATGCAACAGTTATGTTTACTTATAAATGTACTGAAACAGCATGATGTCGCAGCGTTCTGTGCTATTTTAATATATCAAGCAAAAATTAATTATCCCTTTTGAGTAACAAAAGGATTTTAGTTAGAAACACCTTTTGAAAATTTAGGCAAGTTACCATTTAAAGGCTATTCATTTAAAAATCATAACATAATGATTAGATTCTTATCAATGCTAGAAGTGGGTACCACTCTCCTTGTTTGGGAAATGGAAGCAATAGCCTCACACTTCACTCAATATGATGGGTATGAATGTTCAGGAAGTAAAATTTGTTCTGTTTTATTTTGGCTAAACGAAAATTGGGGTTTTTAATTATAAGCACAGTTGTGTCTTGACTTACGAATATACCTTCTCTTTTGATGACATTTTAAATTATTATTGTCATCATCAATGCTTACAGGTTTAAATAGAGGTAGATTTTGTGTCTGTTTCTGACATTTTTCTAACTATTTCTTTAAGAATATATTAAAACACCAATGGTAATTTGGAGTACATTTTCTAAGAAGGTATTCATACATGTTTTTTTAGTTTATGCATAACTGTAGAAAATGTTTGCTTTTAAAATGTATTTTTCAAGTTTATTTTATGTATTCACTTATGACATCAATACCTGTAATTGCTACTATGAGAAAAACTTTACTTTTTTCAATTGGTATATATATTATATCTAAAACTGTAGGAAAAAGAAAATTACAAATAAAGTTCAGAAAGGAAATAAGAAAATACAAACATAGAAGCTATTCATGCTCGTGGCTTGGAGGAGCTATGGATGAATATCATGAAAATGTTTATACTGCCCAAAGTAATTTACAGATTCAATGAGATCCCAGTTAAGATAGCAAGGATAATTTACAGATTCAATGAGAGCCCAGTTAAGATAGCAAGGATAGTCTGAGATCTAGGAAAATGACACTAAAACTAATATGGAAGCATAAATTACCAGACTAGCTTAAATTTTCTTAAAAGGCAAGAAAATGAAGCAGGTGTCACAATACCAGATTTCAAAGAACAATACAGGCAGCTGTAATGGAAAGAGCATGGAAATGGTAAAGAAAAAAAAATGGATATTGTGCATCATTTTCTTTGCTGTATATAAATATCTTAGTTTGAACTGATTCCATTTGTTTATATTGACCTTGAATCCGGTGATTTTTGTGACATTCCTATGATTTTTTCTTTTTTTTACAAATGCCTATATCTTGCAGAATGCTTCCATGCTAGACAAGAAAGAGGAGACTAATATGCAGGATTTATTAAGAGCTTCAGAAACTCAATAGAAAAGAAAATAACACAACTTTGTAAAAAATGGAAAAAGGAAATGATCAGGTATTTTTCAAAAGAACCAATTTAAATGTCTAATGAGCATTTGGAAAAAAATGATCGGCTCCTTAGCTATCAGGGGGATGCAAATAAAAAACACATTGAGATTACAGCTAACTCCAGTGAGGTTGGCCCAATTTCAACAATATATTAGTAGTACCTTCCTGGCATGGATTTATGGAGAAAGGCACCCTACTTCACTGTTGGCGTAGTGTAAGCTAATACAGCCAATATGGAAGTCAGTATGTAGAGTATCAACACAACTAAAAACTTATCTTCTATATGACCCACCTCTCCCCCTAAGAATGTATCCCCAACAAAGAGAAATCTGCATATGAAAAAGTGAACTGTAGTCCTATATTTAGAGCAACAAAATCCACAATGCAAAGACATGGAAACAACGAAGATGCCCATCAGAAGAGGAGTGGACAGATGAACTCTTAGTGTTTCTACTCCATGGAATACCACTCACCCATTATGAAGAATGCAATTCTACCATGTGCAACAAAACGGTACAATTAGGGACTATTGTGTTCAGTGAAATGAGCCCATGTAAAATTGAAAACAATTCATATGTGCTCTCTTATATTAGATAACCTTCATGTGAAAGGAAAGATTAATGAACATATAGGTAAGTGAGTAAAAATTCAGCATTCACCTCGAGGAACTGTATAATGAAGCCTGGCATACTGAGAAGTGAAGCTACATTGCAGTATGCACCTCTACTCTTGAGTGAAAGAAGTACTCCCAATGAAGCTGCTAAATATATCTTTGCTTAAATATATCTGGGGTTTCTACCATTGTCTATAACTATAGTTTCAAGATATACCTGAATGTCAGAATGAGGGACTTGTGATTATTGCAATGGGCTATTGTGTTGTAGTAATATGGGAAAAAAGAGTAGGGAGAGGGAGAGTGCAGAGAAACTACAGGCACGGTTGTGTCTAAACTTACCAATTTATCTTCCTCTGTGGAGGGAATATCCCTGAGCCCATGGAATTATACCATAAAAGAGAAAACAAATTTTAAACACAGACTTTATAGAACATTTGAATAGAATAGAATTGCAAAAGCTAATTAACATGTCTAATCTACAATCAGCTAATTTTTGACAAATGAGCTAAAATTATTTCTCGGAAAAATTGTCTAATCGTAAATGGGATATGAAGAATGGTGAGATGAAGCCATATGAAGAATGGTGAGATGAAGCCCCTGTATTAAATCTTAAAAATATTAACTCAATATGCATCAAAGATCTAAACCTGTCTTGATTCCATCAAAATCGCTGGAGAAAAACATTGAGAAAATTCTGGAATAAACTGACATAGTAAAACATTCCAGGAGAGCAGATTTGAAAAATGAAACAGTAAAAGTAGACAAATGTGATTGAATCAAACTAAGAAGATTCTGCTTGGCAATGGAAACAATAAAACATTTTTAAGAGTTAAATATGAGTGAATATGAATATGATAAAAGATCCATAAAGAACTCAAGAAACTTAATATTTACAAAACAGAAAACCTTTTTAAGAAATGTACAAAGGGCATGAAAATGCATTTTTTGAGAGAATGAACTGCACACGTTTAAGTGACTCAATGGAAGATGTTAAGAAGAATTAGCATTATAGGCATTTTATATAAAAAACACATTAAGTTTTCATCATGCTTATCATCCAATAATTTAAAAAATAATAATAAATGCTAGTGAGTATATCGAGAAAAAACACACTAACTCACTGTTGAAAGGAATATGAACTCAAAAACTTACAGAAAACAGAATGTACTTTCTTCCTTGATACAGGAGCAGACCAGTTATCCTATTCCTGGAAATGTATGCAGAGAAAATAAAAATATCAAAGAAAGAACTGTTATACACCCCATTTTTATTATAACACAATTCATAATAACTAAGACACAGAATAAACACAGGTATCCACCTACTGATGAATGGATAAGAAAATATGGCACTTATACGCAATGGACTGCCACTGTGCTATAAAACAAAATGAAATCATGACTTTTTTACAATATAGGTGCAATAAAATGTTATGCTAAGTGAATTAAGCATTTCCCCAAAATACAAGTATCAAATATTTTCTCTGAGCAGTGTTGATTAATACTGCATACAAAAATGTATAAGAATGAAGCTGACGATTTATTATTTGATTATTGTTTTTTAAACACTTGCATATACTTCAATCATACAGCTGTACAATATTTTACTGGTGCATTAAACCTCTGGTTTTTTTTTTTAAAGATTTTATTTTTATTGAAAAGGGAGATTCATAGAGAGAAGGGGAGACAGAGAGAAAGATCTTCCATGGGATCGTTCACTCAACAAGTGGCTGCAAAGTCTGGAGCTGAGCCAATTCAAAGCCAGGAGCCAGGAACTTCCTCCAGGTCTCCCAATCGGGTGCAGGGTTCCAAGGCTTTGAGCTGTCCTTGTCTGCTTTCCCAGGCCACAGAGAGCTGGATGGGAAGCTGGGTGGAGTGGCCGGGAATAGAACTGGCACCCATATGGGATCCTGGTGTGTTCAAGGCAAGGACTTTACCCACTGCGATATTGTGCCGGCCCCAAGATTCTGATCATTAAGCACACTTCAAAAATAAAGAAAAAAAGAAAGAATAGGACAAAGGGAGTTTAAGGTGACAAAAAAAAAAGGGGGAGAAAAGGTATATTCTTGAACTTCATGCAAACCATGAAATTTCTTCTATTTTAAAGATATTAAAAAGTCAAACAAAAAATCCAATGTATAAAAGACATGTAAGATGGGCTCTGGCAAGTAGAGTGGGTCACTGGATGATATGCACATAATTATAACATCCAACATAGGTTTAAGTTCTTCCTCCACTTCTAATTCACATTCCTTCTAGTATGCACCCTATGAGGCTCTTCATAATATTTCAAATGCTCTGATCCAACATCTATGTGGTTGATATGGTTGGAGTTCTTACCTGGCCTAGCCACAACTTTTGTGGCGTGAACTTCTCTACATGACTCCACGTATCCCAAACACAGATTCAAAATTATAATACTGATATACCTATTTTCAAATTACAGCATATTTATAATTGCAAAATATGTAAAATACCTTAAACAGCTATGAATAGAATTGTGGTTAATAAACTGGCATGGCCACACATTATTATAAAGTTATAAAAACAAATGAAAATGTATTGATGCTGAATAGCTTTCAAGAAGTTTAATGTAAGTATATGTTTACATATAAAAACATTTTTGTAAGTAGAAAATTATAGGTTCATTTCTGTATAAAATGAGCATCCTATCTCATTTTTTCAAATTGAGATTATCAAATTGTGTTTAGTATTGAGTATCTTAAGGCTTCTCTTTATATGGTAGATTCCTAATTTCCTTGCTCATTATAAAAAACAATTTGAGCAATGTCTACTGTCTACATATTTTATTCAAGGCTCTCCAATTGAGTTTTTCACATATGTTTCGTATCAGAAGGCTGAGTATATGGTTACTGAAAGAGAACCTCCGGGGTGAAAGACCATTGTCACTCGTGTCAAGTTTGTTTTGTTAATGTCATTTGTGAATACTGATTTTATTCTCTAAGTTTACATTGGAATTAAACAAATAAATAAATGGTGGAGCACAAGATTCTCACTCACTGGAGTTGGTATTTTCAGATAGACATGGAGAATAGATAAAGATTGGTGTAGTAAAGAATCAGATATATATCAAAAATCTTTAGTTTGGTACATTAAGATTCAGATGATTTTGGATAGAAGTGCTTACAGATGTCTGCTTAGATCTCTGTTGTTATAAACCCTTATAATTACATGTTTCTGTTATTTGACAAAATAAAAAGAAAAAATAGTCAAGACATTTAGTAGCAATGAACACATTTAAAATCAAAATATTGTTTTCCATCACCATTCCACAAGAAAACATCTGGACATATCAAATTAAATGTTTGATTGAAAGACTGGAGCAGAAAATAAACAAACTTGTCTTGAAGCACCTCATGTGCCAGTGGTGTGTATTCTCTATCTCTTTTTCTCTCTCTTTCTCTCTCCGATAGAGAATCCACCAAATGCCTACAGAAAGGAGTGAAGTGAATACAACCCTGAGGTTCAGCCAGGACAAACTAATTTGAATAATTTTAAAACTGTATAATCACAGAAAATGTGAAACAATATCCATGATTCCCTTAGTGTTCAAGAATGAGGACATCAACTAATGAGTTGGGATCAAAAAACATCTGTCATGTAGAATTATTCCAAATAATTTAACCAGAATAGTTATTGTCAAGATGGGGTGGGGACAGTACAATTCCCCACTACAGTCCTCATTGGGCAGTAGGGAGGGTAATGAGGGTGAAAGAAGAGATGAGAATAACTACACTGAAAACAACCTCTACCATTGTCTAAGAAGAACAAGCATTCATAAATCTATTGTTGTTTTCAATTATCCTACCAGCCTATAATGACATTTAAAATTGTCGTGAACAAGGTGTTTAATTTAGTAGCTGTGCTCAGCACAGCATGAACCAGGTCTTTAGATCCTAGTACTTGTTCCATGAAAATCACATAAAACACAAGCTGTATTTGAAGGTTCTTTCTTTGCTATGACTACATTCTTGGGGAGTAAGTTACTAACTTAAGTTACATTTTAAAAATATCAAAATAATTATAAAGCAAATGAAAGGGATACCTATTCAGTATTGTGTAGTATAATAATGTTAATGTAATTTAAATGTGATGGCTAACAGATTTCCTTGCATTCATAGATGTGGAATAAACAATTTTTATATGGCTGATAAGTGTGCTATAAAGTGGATCTTAGCTTTGTCATATTATTTTCTGCCCTTTAAAATGGAGATTTACAGAAATGACAATTGCATGATTTAAATAATACTACTGCTGATGAAAACCCAGTTGATCTTAAAAAATGGAAAAAAGTATTTTTCTACCAATTAAAAATCAAGACAGTAAGGGTTTTAATGAGCCTCTTGGGAAACTTGTCTTTTGTATCTTTGATAAATACATGATTATAAGGGTAAATTATATGAGTAGCAATAATTTCCTGTAATGTGATCATTAAAAGACCTTCCAATTGCAATATATCAATATTAATTGGGGACAAATGATCATTTTGGTGACATGTTAAAGCCATTATCCATATTTCAATATGTCGTGAATACCTGAATATTCTTAATGAAGTGATCATTTTTAAAATTTTTTTTCAGGGCAATAATCTTAGAAAGGATGTTTATTTTAAAGCTGGAGGAAAAACTATAGAATAGAATTAAGCATTGCTGATTAAGGCTGTCTGAGAAATACATATGGGAAACGTGAACAAAATGTTAATTTGTAGTTATTTAGGATTGTAAAAAAAATTTAGCATCTATTTTATGATGCTCTATATTACTAATCACATGACGAAGGCTAACAAATGTCTTCTGAAGTTTTGATACAAATGTTTGTTCTGCACTCGCTTAATAGGAAATTCAAATACATACTCAAAACTCCCAATATATCATCCTACTAGTCCTTCCTCCATTTGCGTTTGTTACTTTTTATTTCTTTCATATACAATATAACCTAATTAGGTTCTTTGTGTATCTTGTTGGGCATACAAAATAGAAGCTTCAGTGTTATTGCCAGTACATTTTACAAGGGTGCAAGAGAAAGCATTCTGTAATTAAGTCTACATGTCTTCACTTTAAATAGATGAATTACATTCTGTTACGAAGCATGCCAGTTAGTCAAAAATAATCCTACTAAACACTTATTTCCTCAATTTTACTTATTTCTCTGTGGATTAACACTATATTCAACATCTTGTGCCTTTAGTATCAGTTCAAATTTTAGTGCTTCTTCTCTCTCCGAAAGCTCGTTACTTTCTCTACATCTTCTCCAATCTCTATTTTTATAATTACCGCTCTCTCATGTTTCTCATCTGGTGTTCTTTCTGCTGTCCTGATCCATTTTTCTTTCATTCTAAATTTGAATATTAAAATATTTAAATGTCAATGTTCTATACCTAATGTGCATTACTTCATTTTCACTTCTAATACCCTGTCCTACTTTAGTAAACACTTTCATGTTTATTGATTTATAAACCTAGAATGGATGTTTCTCCCAAGTGAATTTCAAGTGTTGTGGTTACATCCATCTATGTAATCTCAAAAACTAGTGAATAGGCCAATTACTGTTTAACTGCAGATAAACAACGAGTACCATGACACATGCTAGGTAACTATCTGAAGGACAAATAAGAAAATAATACACAGAGCTCTAACCAAACTAGTAATACTCTTGCTATGCTACTGCAGATTCATTCTTTGTATTAAATGCTTACCTATTTATTGCTTTAAAAAATAGGTATTTTTTGAAAGGCAAAAGTTCAGTGATGAGGGGGCAGACAGAGACCTTAAACATCCAAAAGTTCCCCAATTTACTGATCACTATTTCACTCCTGTAATGACCATAGAAGCCCAAACTATATGTGGCTGAACCTAGAGGCCTAAAGTAATTTGGGGTATCCCATTAGTGGCAGTAGAATAAGCATTTGGGTCAATTTCTACAGTTATTTTGGTGCATTAGTAATGGATTGGAAAGCAGTGGATCAAAGAACAGCTTAAACTTGGTGCACCATATAAATTGTCAATTTTGAGGCATGCTGTTATTACAGGCAGTAGCCTGACCCATTGTAAGAAAATATAGTCATCTGATCTTAAATTAAGTCAAATTTTTATATTTTTTCATTCATTCATTCTTTCTTTTTTTATAGGAAAGGCATATATACAGAGAAAGTGAGTTACAGTGTGAAAGATCTTACATCCTCTGGTTTACTCCCCAAGTGACTTTAATGATCAGAGCTTAGCAGATTTAAAACCGGGACCAGGAGCTGTTTCTGGCTCTCCCATGCAGGTACAGGGTCTCAAGGCTTTGCACCAACCTCCACTGCATTCCCAAGCTACAAGCATAGTTGTAATGGAAGTGAAACAGCTGGTGGTCATATGTGATGCAAGCATGTGCAATGCAAGGATTTAGCCATTAGGTTATACCAGGACATAAATCAAATATTTTTAAGAATACATATTTTCTACTAAACTCTCCTCCATTAATTTAAAGAATTACTATCCCTTTTTACTCACAAATTTATATATTTTATCACTTGTTGAATGTACATGCTTTTCATATCTAACTTCTCCACACCTCTAATTTTTACTTTAGAGTTTGGTGTCCTTTTTGTTTTTGTTAGTATAATGTCATTTTATTCAACTCTCTGGTCTAATTGCTACACGGTCTCTATTGTCTTACCAGAAGATAAAATCAATCACACCAGTGTAGTTTTAACTGTTTCAATTGTGTTGTTCAGACAACAGTGTTTTTAATATAAGTAAATAAATAGTATTTGCATACTTAAAGTAGGCATCTTTTGTGGTTAATAGATGAATATGGGCAACCTTCAATACCATTCCCAATGGTAAGGAAAGAAAACTCAAATAAATTTATTTGCAGTAACATTTTCATATAGTAATTAAGCATACTTTATTCTTTGAAGATTGAACTTGCAATATAAGATATTCTTGGTTTCAAAACCATGTCTAATTTTGTCAGTCCTCACGGGTAATTGCCTTTGGTGAGCTTCCTTTGAAATAATAACACAATCAAAGTTCCCATTGACTCAAGGGAACCCCTTTCATTGCTTAGTAGTTACTCATCAAGAGCAACTACAACAGAACTGTACTGTTTTCCTTCTTCCCTTGAATCTGCCTTGGAAATTCAACAGTTAATTTGAGTTTTCCATTCACTGATTTTCAAATTCTTAAATCAGCTTATTTTTCCACTGCTATTTCTACAAGCCTCTAATATATGCAGTGTGAGATTCTCCTCATTGGAGACTCAGAGTAGACACTCCTTGTTCCTCCACCTATAATATTCACTTTGTTGACAGACTACATTTACTACCTCATAATATGCTTAAAATCTACTTCCCAATGTTTGCAAGTGATTTGTTGATCTATATTCTGAATTATTTGCTTTGAGCTGGCTGTGGCTTACTGCAATTTATCCCCCTGTTCCTCTGTCATGCTTCATTGGTAATAAGAACCTCAATAGGAATGATACTGTTCATTTATTAATTTCACACACTATGCTTTACTTTTTCAGTTCTGTCTTGTATCCTTTGCATAACTAATAGCACTTGTTGATGGAGATTTTTTCACTCATGTTTTCTTCCAGATGTGTGTTTATCTTTTCGCCTCTACCATGGATACTTTACACAACAATCACATTTCAAGAAGGCCTTTTTCCTTTTTCCTAATTTTAAATGTACTAATACATTGCAATCCTTGCCAGTTATAAATGTATGTTCATTCCTGCTGTAAGTAATGAATTTGGATTTGAGCCATTGGAACATACCACACCTTTGGGACTGAAACTTCCTGAATCAATGCTAAATGATGTTGGTACTGCTTCTGTTCTATGATGACCAAGGCTTCAGTTAGCTGAAAACCATGAACCAAATCCCTAGTTCCTTTCCTTCCTCACTGAGACTAAGCGTCTGTCTTGGATTTCTCTGTCCTGAGTGATTCCTACACCTGAATTCAATTTAACCCCCCAAAGGCACTCTTCTCTTGAACTTCATATTATGTTCTTGAACTACTAGAGATGAAAAATGCAGAAAATACAGTGCTAATTCCCTAGTATCTATGTCCCTTGTTAACTCTTATGGTGAAAACACCAACTATCTGTTTATTTAACCTTTGGGCATTTTTCACTTTAAATGAATGCATGTCTTCTATTGATTAGCATTGGAAGGAAACACACATTGCTGTGTAAGAGTATTATGAATGTGAGTAATCAATTATGTGGCATTTCCCAAGTTCAACCTAGCAGATAATTCATTTCTCTACATTTGCTATGCTACCTTTCACTCTCTTTCTTTTTCCTGATCCAGCATGACTTATTAACTTATATTCTTTCTGCAGAGACCTCACCATATTTTTGAGCATTTCCCTATGATAATATAGAGTTATATAAATGACTATAATTATCCAAACTCAAGTTTCTGAGTATTTAACATTCTTTCCATCATATATCAAAGTATAATGATAATGAACAGATATATTTATAGCTTACAGTGAATAACTGTTAGCTAAAATGCAGATATGAATCTGTTAATGAATTTAAATGAAAACTGACGATTCTATTTCATCAAAACTACTCTGTATGACTATTTTTTCCTATGCTAGTTTAGATTAAATACTGATAATTCTTTTTCTATTTGGAAAATTTCTTATCATGTATGTAATTTTACCTGGTGCTTTGGAGATTATCGGATACATCCTCAGGTTGCAGAATTGGCATGTAAATCACATTTTAAACTCCAGATGTTAAAAAAAGAAATAATAAAACCTGTCAGATATCATACATAAAGCAATTTTTGAGAAAGTCAAATTTTATTTCCTGTTCCATCTGGTGCAGTAGCTGTTTTCATTACTCAAAGAGTCAGTCCTATAAATTTTTAATGGGACAATTTCTCAAACCTGATGCAACATCTGGGAAGATATTATTCGAGTAATGTTTTCAAGTATGTGAATATATCACTGTGAGTTAAAATGTACACTTGGATATTAAACATAGAAATAATAAACAACCATATATTTAGCATTCTGGATAATATGATCAATACATCTAATAAAAAACTATGTACTTAAAAGTTTAAAAAGTGCTACTCTTTATAACATATTGATTAGTTACATGGTGGCAAACTGACAAAAAAGGTGCTAAGGGCACGTGTTTCCATCTGATTCATCTCCTTTAAAAAGAATGTTTATTCTTTTCCATTTAATTATTTATCTCCTTTCTTTAAAGTTTATTTTTCTTACTCAAATCTTTGTCTCTTTAAAATTTCCATGATATACAGAACAAAGCAACATTGGTTTTGAATAGCTCTCTCTAGGATAAACATAATAGAATGCTATCTCAAATTCAAGCTGGTGGTTTCTGATCACTCAAAATCACAAAGATTCTAGGGAGTCCTTTTGATTATGGACGAAAGAGAAATCTATCTGATGGGCTCAAAGACAATGGAGGTCAATGCTGCTAATTTAAAATTGTCTTTCAGGGGCCATCATTGTGATGTTGCCAGTACAGCCACCTCCTACATCAGTAACCCATACAAGTGCTCGTTCAAATGTTGCATGCTCCATTTCAGATCCAGATCTGTGCTAAGCATGTCTGGAAAAACAGTGCTAGATGGTTGCCAGTATTTAGACTGCTGCATGGGAGAATCCCATCATGGGAGAATCCCTGCCTTTCATTTAGCCATTTGTGCAGTGAAGCAGTGACTGGGAGACCTGTCAATCTCATTTCATTGTATGTATGTGTGTCCCTCTGCCTCTATAACTCTTTCAGATAAAACAACACATATTTTCAATAAAATTAAGAGCAAATGACTAATTAAAAAGATGCAGCTATACTATTGAAATTTTATTACTGTTGTTGTCTTTATTAGTGTTTCCTAAGATCAGGTTTCTTAGGAAATTGATGTAAGAGAATCAAGATAGTGGAATAGGATAAGGATACATTGAAACAGACAGAGAAACGTTAGCCTATGTAAAGAAGAGAGGGCACATCCCAGCGAAGAGCAAAGCACAAAACAGCTGGAGAAGGATACCTGGAGACTGACAGAAACAGGAAAACAGCGGACACCATGATGTGGTGTCAGTGCCTGATATTCTAGCAGCATTCAGTCAGTGGCCAATTGCACCGGCAACCAGAACTACACCAGTAATCAGGTGCTAAGGGATTTTTACTGTGAACTCAGGAGGTGAATCCAGACAAAGAAGTGCCTGTCTTACTGGTCTGTTTGATTTGAACAGGAGCAGAGACAGAGCAGCATACCCCAGATGAGTAATCCAGGAACAGGGTGGATTTCACAACCCAGTCTACCCCCTAGAGCTGAATCGGGTGCCAATTTGTTTAAGGAGGCACAGGCCATAGGACAGTGCAGCACATGCACTGAGCTGGGAGTGAACTCATTTGGAGAAAAGTTGAACAGACAACGGTGCAGCTCCAGAACAGTATCACAGGAAGTGGATATTGGTGAGAAATGAACTGGAGCTAAAGAGACCATGGTGAAAATCTAACATAAGAACCAAACCTTGAACTCATTGGAGGAAGTGACAAAACTGACTGCAAGCAAAGAGCCGGGTGCCAACTGCAATAAATAAAATTGAACTGTAGACCTGTGGGTGACACAGCTTAGAATCCTGCCCCAAGGAGAAGAATCTGATATCCAGCTGTCCAATGCCCAAGAGCAAAAGAAGAGACAAAGGCACAATGAATATAACTGAAAACTCCCCTGCAAGGAGCATAAGTGTTTGCCAAGCTCACAGTTAACTGAGGAAGACATCGAGAAAATGGGGGTACAGAATTCACAACACTTGCTATAAAACTTATCAACAAGGCAAAGCACATAAAGCAGGTGTTCAAGAAATTCAAGGAATATGTCACACTGGAAATGAATCAAATGAAAGCTGATATCTCAGAAATGTAGAATACAGTGGAGCAAATCAAAAGTACAATGGAGATTCTGCAGAATAGAATGAAGGAGGCAGAAGAAAGACTCTCAAAATTAGAAGATATTTTCGGTCACCACAGGGAAACAAATACAAAGCTGGAAGCAGAGATGGATCAAAAAAAAAAAAAAGATTCAGGATTTGAAAGAAACTATTGAAGGCCAAATAAAAGAATTATGGGAGTCCCAGAAGCTGGAGAAAGAAGCTGGGTGCAAAAAAAAAAAAAATTAATAAAAGAATGAGGGAAAAATTTCATAATCTAGTCAAAGAACTGAGAAACAACAGTCTGGATGGGCAAAGAACACCCAAAAGTCTTGACCAAAAGCAATCTTCACTAGGACTCATGATCATCAAACTCTTTTCAATCGAACATAAGGAAAAAATCCTTAAATGTCCACATGAAAAAAAAAAACCTGACATATAAAGGAATGCCAATTAAACGCACAGGAAACCACTCACAGGAATCTCTATAGACCAGAAGAAAATGGAGCAACATATTCCAGATTCAAAAAGCAAAACATTGTCCCACCAGGATAACGTATCCAGCAAAACTTTCGTTTATGTTTTAAAATGAAATAATGTTCTTCCACAGTAAAGGAAATTTAAAATATACCTCTTCCAAACCTGTCCTACAAATGATACTTAAAGATGTTCCCTCGACAGAGAAGAGGACTAGTGCCTGCTAAAACCAAAAGTAAATGCCAAGCATATACCAGTAAAATGACAATAGAAGACTAAATCGATGAACAATCCATTGCTAAAATGACAGGAGCAAGTTACCACACATTCATGTTAACCCTGAGTGTAAATGCCTTAAACTCATCGACCAAATGTCATAGATTAGTAGATTGGATTAAAAACAAAACCCATCTATTTTTTGCCTATTGGAGACACATATCACCAACAAAGATCAGTAGAAACTGTATCTCATGGATTTTAATATTTCTTATAATTTTCATCTCTTCAAATCACTTCTGATTAAATTCTTCAGTGACTCATAGATGATGCAGTAGCTTCATTTTCTTCAAGAAGATACTTGATTTCATCTTCATTTATTCAGCGACACATTAGTCATTCAGTAGCATGTTATTTAACTTCATGGTGTTGTTGATCTCTTTTTTTTTTCTTCCTGTTATTTGTTTTGTTTTGTGGCTTTTCCTTTACGGGGATGTACTATAACTGTGCAATGGAGACTATTATATCCAGATGTGAAGATACAATACAGTATGCATCTGTACTTCCAGACAAAATTTCCAATGAAGCTGTTTACTGTATCATGACAATAGAATGTTTAACTCTCTGCCATTGTCAGTCCCCACAATGATGGACATAAAACTGTACATGAAGAACTATAATATATTAACAATATAGGGGAATTCAATGAGGGGAAGGGAATTGGGGAGGGTTTAAGGGAAATCCCAGGGCTGTATAGTTGTATCATAAAATGATAATAATAAAAATAAGTAATTTAAAAAATATTGGAAATGCGGATATACAGGGAGGAGGCGAGAGAGGAAGATCTTCCATATGATGGTTCACTCCCCCAAGTGACTGTAAAAGCCAATGCTGAGTTGATCTGAAGCCAGGAGCCAGGAGCTCTTCTGGATCTTCCACACGCGTGCAGGGTCCCAATGCTTTGGGCCATCCTAGACTGCTTTCCTGGGCCACAGGCAGGGAGCTGGATGGGAAGCTTGGCTGCCCGGATTACAACCGGTGCCCATATGGGATCCCAGCCCATTCAAGGCAAGGGTTTTAATCACTACACTATCACACCGGGTACAAAGAAGTACAATTTTTAAAAGTATTTTAAAAATTGACAACAGCGAGGTCTTAATTCTTGTGAGCATTACCTTATTTGACCAAAGGGACTTTGCAGATATGATTATGTTTAAGATTTTGAAATGTTTCAGTAGACTGTATATGAAAAGGTTTTGCATGGTAAGTATATGGAGACTGACAGAATAGGAAGGGAAAAAGGCAAAAGCATAAAAAGACAAGGTACTGTGATGGACAGCCATTAACCAAAAATGAGGACAGTTCTGGAAACTGGAAGGATGGAGAACTTGATGCTTGGGGGCGTTCAGAGGAATGTGGCTTGCCAACATTTTGAATGTGCCTCAGTAAATAGTTTTTAGACTTCTGTCATATATTGTAGGAGAATATGTACATGTGTTTTAAACTAGTAAGTTTGTAGTAATTTTCTGCAGCAGTTTCAATTATATAACTTGGATTTATTTTTTATATATTTGCTGACTACAAGTACTAAAACTAACCATTTTCATTATCATAAAGATAAAAGAAATTGCCTGAAAGCGTGAAATTTATGTGTTTTTTGAAGGCAGACTATAAACAAGTAGTGTTATAATCGATAATGTAAATTTTCCAAATATTTTTTAAAATAAAAAGGCAGTATAACAAATACGATTTTTCAGACAGTGAATTACAAGCTGCACGCTAGAAAAACATTCTCAAATCTGCTTCTGAGAAAGTCATATTGGTTAAGGAGTCATACAGGTTGTATAAATATTTATTTATGTACACTCAGAAACTGCCCAATGCAAACAGTATGAAGATCAGTGTAACAGATACTTTATCAACTAAATAAGAATGAGAAATAAGCACATAAAAATAAGCAACATTATCAATATATCACAATCACCAAAGAAACCACTACATACTTTGTTATCAAACCTGCAATGATTCGAACCGAAACATTCACAACACCGTGTACTCCCAAGGATGCTGAATAAGCGGCATTGTCATGTTAGTTTCAAAAATAAATAATTGCACAACTAATCTGAAAAATTGATACTCAAGGAAAAGTTCCATTCCCCAGTTAGTATATGATCTTACGATATAACTTTTGAGTACCTATGACTCAAAAAATGTAAAAAAAAATACACATACACACAATAGAATTATATTCAACATGTTAAAATTTTTGAAGTCTGTCAAAAATTTTTTTTATAAAATACACACATTTTGTAAACATTTAAAGACTATATGTGTGGATTTAAAAATTTTGTACCTTGCCCGGCCTGATGGCTCAGTGGTTAAATCCTCATCTTGAACGTGCCAGGATATTATGAAATATGGACACCGACTTTTTGTCCTGGATGCTCCAATTGCCATTTAGCTCCCTGCTTGTGACCTAAAGAAGCGGTAGAGGATGGCCCAAAGCACTGGCACCCTGCACCCACATGGGAGACCTGGAGGAAGCTACTGGCTCCTGGTCCTGGTTTGGCTCACTTCCAGCTGTTGCAGCCACTTGGGGCAAGAGTTCATGTACATTTTACTTACATTCTCATAATATACAATGGAGACTGCAATAGTATGCCTTAATGTTATTGGTCACGGTTTTTGTTTTGATTGCTTACAAACATTTAATACAATTATACAGTGAAACTAGATGAAGTTGTTTTTATAAAAGTTGTCTAATGTATTCTGCACTTATTTCAGTGCTGTTTTCTTCATTTCAATATTAGCGTGGAAGTTACCAACATAATTAAAACAATTTAAAAGGCTTATTAAAATGTAGAATAATCATGGATATATAATCAGATTAGGAAATAAAAGGTTAAGGAGATAATTAATACTTATTTTCAAGCACACTAAGCTTGATTATAAGAATCATGTTGTCCATGTTTTTCTAAATTTATAAAGGTCACAGAAAGAATAAAATCAACATAAGTTGCTGAAAAAGTGCTAATTAGAAACAGGAAAAAATGTTTATCCATGCTGGTCACTTGACAGGCAAATTATCTTGGGGATTATACAATCTGAAGCTTGGGAAAAAAGAAGAGCATACATATTTATATTCCCAGTTTATTTGTGTCTTAAGCAAATGTTTGATACAAATTAATTCTCCTAGTAATGTGTTTGAACATTCTGTTAGAGAAAAAGGCAAGTATGCTTGAATTAGAAAGCACCGGGATGCTGAAAAACCTGTTATTTTAAGAAATCAATTTCTTAATTTATAAAATTATACATTTATTACATGTTAAGGTAGTTTCAAACTAAATAAAATACTTTAGAAAGTTCTTTCAAAGAAATACAATGCATGCGAGATAAAATGACTCTTAATACTGCCTATTTCCAATCTACATTTTCACCTTTTTAAGAGGACAATGCTTTTCACAATCAAATAGAATATATGTTTTATTTGATAACTGATTTCAGAGTTTAGCTTATAGCTAGTTTAAAAAATAATAGCTATACTGGATTATAATTTATTAAGATGAATATTAGATCATCATGGCAGGCAACATGGTTATACAAAAAAAGTACAACACAATGTAAAAAAAAAACAGAATCTACTTAGTGTCATAAAAGTTTCCATTTTTTAACATTTCAACAATGATTTATATCATTCTATGTTGGGTTTTCCAAACTGGGAGATCAACAACACCTGGAGAGGTGCTGAGATGCCTATTTTAGCATCATGTTTGACTCAGATTTTACTCATTTTCATTGACTTAGGATTAATGTTATACAGTTTAAGTGTCTGCAGAGAAGGCAAATTTGGGGGAATGTTAGTCTTGAAAGCAAAATGAAACAATGGAAAGGCACCGAGCACATGTGCACGTGAATACATAAAATTTCAAAATGTCCGTGTAAACGGCTAGTGCCAGTAAAACTTGGTGAGATTGAAGAACCAAACGTGACTAGTGAATGGAATAGGGAATGTGAAAACTAAGAGAAATAGTATTAGATTTAATAAAATTTTGATAAGGAAGGTAATAAATTGATACTAACATTTATACACTTATGTTCATCATGATTAAGACTTTTATTTTCACCTGTGATACACTGATAGCATGGGCTTAAAACATTTTACTTTTGAAACGCATAAAATTGTGGTACAAAATTTTTAATTGCCTGAAGGTATTTAGCATAGGGAGTCTAAAAAACTTTTGCTAGACTCTTTAGCTACGTTTATTGAAGATTTTATCAGAAGGATGAAGTATAATTACACTTCAAGTCCTTATTTATGGATTTATTTTGCCTCAGGGTAGACCTACATAAATTAAACATTACCACACAACAGATATTAACAATATTTATGAGACTGCTATCTCTACTAAATCACTTTGGAAATCTTTCCAAAGTTTTCTGTATATATTGTGGGTATAACCTTAAGTAATACTACCATTAACGTACTCTAACTCCAGTAACTACAACATCTACCCTTTTTGTTTATACATAATCTACAACTAATTTCTAAGCATAATAATGAATCTTTCTGCTTAAATATTACAAATAGGTGGAATCAAAGATCTTTTTTCTAACATTATTCAGTAAGATCTAAGATTCTCATTTTTAGTTTTTTAAAGATTTATTTATTTTTACTGGAAAATCAGATATACACAGAGGAGAGACAGAGATCTGAAAGCTGATTCACACCCCAAGTGGATACAATGGCCCAAACTGACCCAATCTGTATCCAGGAGCTGCTTCTGGGTCTTCTACATGGGTTCAGATCCTTAAGGCTTTGGACCATCCAGGACTGCTTTCCCAGATCACAAGCAGAGAGCTGGATAGGAAGCAGGGTGGCTGGGACATCAACTTGCCACCAATATGGAATCCTGGGATGTGCAAGGTGAGGACTTTGGCTACTTGGCAACCATGTTCGGCCCAAGATTCTCTTTTAAGAAGAAAATATAGGGCAGGCTTTGTGACTTAACAGGGAAAACTTTCACTTTGAATGCTTGCGGATTCCTTTCTGGCCTTTTCATATTTCTTGTTCATGTTCCCATTAATAAATCCAACAGCTAGTGGATAAAGGCCCAAGTATTTACATTCCTGCCACCATGTAGGATAATAGAATGGAAGCATCTGAGTCTTGGTTTAGCTTATCACAACCCTGACTCTGACTGAACAAGGGAGCTGAGATTTCTGTCTCTGTCTCTTCGCATTTCAAATAGATATATAAGTTTAAAATAAATAACAAATACAGAAAATACAATGATTACTGGATGAGTCATATTCCTAAATAACATTAACTTCAATATGAATTATCAATTACAATCTTAGCAGTTACTAACTAATAGCTAAAAAACAATAATAGATCCTGGGGCTGGGATGGTGGCTTAATAAGCTTATCCATCACCTCTCAATGCCAACATATCATATAGCACTGGTTCATGTATTGGCTGCTCCACCTTCTGTCCAGTTCCCTGATTATGCCCTAGAAAAGCAGCGGGTCCTTGGAACCTTGTACACATCTGGAAGACCCCAAAGAAGCTCCTGGCTCATGGGTTCAAATTTGCTTAAATTGACGTAATTTTGGCCTTTTCATCTAATTAGGGAGTGAACCAGCAGATGGACCGTCACTGTCTATTTATCCTTTTCTCTGTAAACCTGCATTTTAAATACAAATCAATATAAATACTTTTAAAAAGAAGCTTAAAAAATAGTAGCAGATTGTAAACTGAGTGTTGGGTTTCAGGAATATTGTTTTGTTCAGATGTATTTTTGTTTATTAGAAAGGCAGATTTACAGAGAGATGAAGAGACAAAGATCTTTCATTCTCTGGTTCACTCCCCGAGTGGCTCCAACAGCTGGAGATGAGCCTATCTGAATCCAGAAACCAGGAGTTTTTTCCAGGTCTTTCATGTGGATGCAGGGTCCAAGACTTTGTACCATACTTGATGTCTTTCCCAGGTCGCAACTAGGGATCTATATGGAAAGTTGAACATCTAAGACATGAACCTGCACTTGTATGGGATCCTGGTGCACGTAAAGCAAGGATTTAGACATTTAGGCTATTGTGCTGGGCTGGAGAAAGTAATTAAAGGCAAGCAAAATGTCTTCATAAAGGAAAAATTATTTTCTCAAAGATTGAAAAACATCACACTTTGTACTCTTCATCAGCTTGCTAAGACATTACAGAAATGAACTAGAATACACTATTTTGTCTATCTCTGCCAGACTTTTTCTTCATTTAGCTATTCAGGTGGCTCCTAACTTAATTGTCACTAATATTTTAAATTTCATAGTCTCAGTGTGAGGCAGAGCTAAAAATGACAAAGGGAGGAAGCAAGAAACATGTACCCAATGGCTAACGCCAAGGCGGGTCCAAGAGGTTGGCCAAAGCAAACCACAGGAGCATCCTGGAAGGAAGGAGAGCAAACACCTTCTGAGATGTAATGATGATAAAATAATAAACTTCCTCATCCTAGTAACTACAAATATTAATTTTCAGACTCATAAGGATTTGTGTGAGGTGGTGATTAGATGAGGCACAGTGAAGACTTGAGCTGAAAAGCTATTTTGAAAAAAGACAAAGCAGGATAAGGTTTTCATTCCAAGAAATACTCTCTAAATATTCAGGAATTCCCCATGGACCTATCTGTAGGGATGGATATCGAATGAATGTGAGAGAAAGGTATATGGCTTTTGACATCATTGAATGCCCACAGAAAAATATATGAAACCTACAGAAAGGAAACAAAGGCTTCCTTTTCTTTTTCATTCTGATCAGCTTTATGACCTTGGGCAAGTTATTTAACACTCAGACCTCCACCGGCATTCCACATTCATGTGCCCAGGAATCTGTTGGGCACCAGGGACACAGAGATGAATAAGGCATAGACATAATAACACAGAACATGCCTGAAGGACATGGGCCAGACCAGAAGTTATTGTGAAATTCCTTCACACTAGTAATGCAAAAAATAAAACTTTCTGTTTTTCATATCTTTGAATATTTTGTAGTTTAAGTGCTATCTCAAAAATTGGAATTATTTTATGCTAGTATGCAATCTAAATGCAATGCACGCATATATATTCATATATATATACAGTTCTCTTAAATGTTAGTTTATTTGGATAACTAGACAATATATTTGAGTCATTTACTAACAAGAAATCTGTTACCTTACTGAAAATGGGTTGCATTCTGATTTTGATTTTGAGATTCAGATTCATTTGTTTAATATTTTATCAAAGTGCAAATATGCCTTTGCTAAGTAACATTTACTTTGCTTACCTTCTACTATATTATATATATTCTATTATTAAGTGTATAAATGAAATACTTGAATATGGCCTACTCATTTGCAATCACAGCCACAACCTGTCCATTTTATTTCCTAAAAGCATTTCAAATCCATCTAGCTAGCGTTTAATTCAGTGACTATCGCCTACAAAAGCATCTTTTCTTCTATTTTTTTTTTTCCAAACTGCTGTAAGTCATGGTAAGCACTTCTCAAGAAGCAAGCAGGAGATCTGTTCAAATCTGCAACTCTGTGTATATGACAGGACCATGGAAAAAAATCTTTCAGCTGCTTCCTTTTGCTAAACAAACAGACTCAAGATGCTTGTGGAAAACATAATTAAAAGGTTTAGCACAAAAGTTACAAAATCCATATGTAGGTTTTTTTAAGATTCATTCATTTTTTTATTGGAAAATCAAATATATACAGAGGAGGAGCGACAGGAAGATCTTTGATCCTATAATTCACTCCCCAAGTTGCAGCAATGGCCAAAGCTGAAAAGATCCAAAGCCAGAATGCAGATACTTCTGTGTATCCCACATGGGTTCAACATTCCAAGGCTTTGGGCCATCCTCAGATACTTTCCCAGGCCACAAGCAGGGAGCTAGATGGGAAGTCGGGCTGCCTGGATTAGAAGTGGCACTCACATGGGATTCTGGTGCATGCAAGATGAAGACTTTAGCTGCTAGGTTGTTACCTTGCTGGCCTTATGTGTATGTTTTTATAATGTGTATTTCCTATGAATGTTTTGTTGAACACATTTATGCTTGGATTTCAGATTTTTGTGCTCAGATAAGTTTATTAATTATCCTACAATGCATTTGTATGTTTATCTCTATGTTTGTGTATTTAAAATGTCCCTTTAGGTATTATTATTATTATTATTATTATTATTATTATTATTTGCTGCTGAGAGCAGTTTACCAATTTTATTTTGCGTTTTCTCGAAAACAAACTGCTTGGCAGATTTTCCCTTTCATTTGTTGGTAAACAAATGTGTCCTCATTCTTTAAGGATTATATCAAGTATGACTTCCATAGGGATCTTCTCCTCTTCCCCAAAAATCTATATTGTATTCTTTATACATTCTAATTTGTTAGTATGAATTTATTTTACAAAGCTCATGGAAGCAATGACTAGAAAACACTACAGTTCAACTTTAGTCTTCCTGGAGTCTGAACTTACTTGGAAAACAAGAGATCTAATATCACCTTGATATGTGTCATATCCTAACCTTTAAAATAGTCCCACACCTCTCTTGGTTTTGGGGAGTTTGCCATCTGTGGTAATGTCAATTGGTCTATCTGTTGTGTAGAGAAATAAATTTTATGCTTTCATTATAATACCCAGGATTAACCACATGAGTAAAGCATTGTTATATTTTGCACTGTGGTTTTGCTAGTTCAATAATTGTAGGTGTTTTTATATTCTTGGACCCTGCTAAGGTCCATAAAACATCCTATGAACTCAAACAATGTTACTAACTAGTAAATAAAATTAACTATTCTAACATAATTTCCAACTGAATATTTTTACTACTTCCTTTCCTAGACTCACCTAAATGCTTAATATATTCAGAGACATTTGGCTTTTTTATAATGAATATTTTTCCAATATGTCACATATGCATATACAGACTAGAAGCTAAAAAAATTATATATTTAATGGTGCCTTAAGTTGCATGGTTCTAATGTATTTTGAAACTCGTAACAGTTTTTAACACAGTAACTTCTAATTTAGTTTATGAAAGGCAAAAGAGAAATGAAGTGTAATTGAATTTATCCAATTTAATCATGCATATTTTAAGAAAGAGAAGAGTAAAGAAAAAGAAAGCTAGGAATCAAAGCATTACTTTAAGAGAATTATGACACCAACATCTTTTTATTCAAAACATTTTCTGGCATAAATTTGTTTTCACACAATATGTTTCAAAATTCTTACTCCAAACTAAAGCATATTAAATTTCAATTATATATAAAGGGCCAATTCCTTGCCAAGGAACCGAGAATTTTTCACAAAATTTAATGTGATAAATTGAAACTTACTACTAACTTGGCCAAGTACAGTAACAGGATCACTATAATAAATTCCAATGCAACAGAATAAAAAAAAATGCAGTTCAACATAGAGGTGGACGAAGTGTTTATTCCCCTAAGCCATGGACATTAAAAAGTGAAAAGGACTGGATATGTAGTCGTGAGTTTGAGATGCTGGTACTCCACATAAATGGTACTTGAATCCTAGTCCAGGTTCTGAATAATGTGAGCTACTTTGTGTATGTGTGTACCCTAAGAGACAACACGGATGTGTCAAGGAAAAGGGTCCCTGCCACCTGTATTAGAACTGGGTGTAACTCCAAGCACCCAGCCTTGACCCTAGAAAGTTTGATTGATACAGAAATTTGGGGAGTGCACAAGCAGACCCCGGGAATTGCTCTCTCTATGCCGACTTCACTCTCTTCCTCTCAAACCTTTTTTTTTTCTCCCTCTTTTTAACCATTGCATTGCTTTGCAGGCTAAATTTGCACAGTCCTATTAGAGTTTATATGATAGGTGAAATAAAATAGATTTTGAAGTTATAAAATGGAAACGTTTTTCTCTCATGCCATGTATTACTTAAATTCTTCAAAGGTAAAACTTCACCAAAAAATAGACCTGTAATGAAGTAGGATAATCAAAAAGAATCTTCAACAAAATCTCCTGGAAGATGTGTTTTAATAAATAAAAGTCTGAATTTCAAATTATTTTACATAAAAATAAACCCATAATAGCTTGTTAAAATTCTGGTTATAACAGAGTCTAGTTGGAGACAATGAGATGGATAATAGATCGTTTCAAAAAGAATCTGAATGAGTGGAGGCAGTTCTGCTTGGCGTTGAAACAAGAACAATATGCTTTTGTTGAAGCAGCTGGAAGAATGGTGAAATATTTGGCTACTTTCCCAGGCCACAAGCAGGGAGCTGGATGGGAAGTGGGGCTGCCGGGATTAGAACTGGTGCCCATATGGGATCCTGGAGCGTGCAAGGCAAGGACTTTAACCACTATGCTATTGCACCAGGCCCAAGATCTCACTAACTACACATCTCTAAACATATATATTGAAGAAATATATATATATGATTTCATTTTATACATATTTTCATTACTTCTATACTGATATATGTATAAAGCTAAATATAATTAATATGCTATTCTTCCAAATATTTATGAGATTCAACATTCTTACACCAAAGTAAACTTCCAATATTATTTTCTGTAAAAATGAGAAGTTCCCTCAGGCTCATATCAAATCAAATTCATTTCCGTAGAGTTCAATCTAACCTACTTCCTTTCTTTTCTATCTACAAATTCTCTCTCTCTCTCTCTCTCTCTCTCTCTCTCTCTGGCATTTAGAAACTAGCTCTCATCCCCCACCACCAAATAAATTATTTATTAATTCTTAGTGTAAATTCAAAGCAAGTACAGAATTATTACCGTTTCGGGTAATGTGCCTGTGAGAAATATGCCAATAACATTATAGTGGTCTTTATCTTTAACCTTAAAATTTCCCAGCACAGCAACATTTCCCCAAGTTACATCAGATGTCATTTTTCCCACTGATTTTGAGCTTTTTATGATTTTTATTGACTTAAGGGCATTTTTTTTTAGCTGTGAGAAAGCACCATCTGATCATTCCAGTAACATGTAGTAAGTCAGCAGAGTATCAGGCAGGGGGGCTTTGTCAGAGCCTGAATGGTTGTAAGTGTTTCCCACCTGCCAATTCATGTGTTACCTCCATAACCCTTGTGTGTGTGCATGGGTATGTGTGTGTGTGTGTGTGTGTGTGGAGAGAGAGAGAGAGAGAGAGAGAGAGAGAGTTCTTTCTAGAGTTCTTTCTAGAGGGAGACAGAAGGTAAATTTTTTTTTGTACTTAATTCATAAAATTCGTGAAAGCTGAGTTGTCCTACCAAAGGAGGTCTGCATGCTAAAGAAATTGGTTTCCAGTAAAATGGCCCAAAAATTCTGAGTTCAATTCTGAGTGCCAAAGAACCAAATCAGTTAGGATGCAATTCCCAGTTCAAGGTCACAAAATTGAACACCTATAGGAAATCCAAAGATGCAAGCCCCAGGGTGCAAAGAACTGCAAGCCTGGAGCTCTTGATTTCTAACACAGAACTGAGCATTTCCCAGCCCACACGTGTCCCTCCTCTGCTCGATGCCTTCAGCCAGTTTACAGCTGATGTTCTCATCTAGGCCTTTCTCTGTCACATACTAGTTTTGTTTGGAAACACCCTTAAACACCTGCACAATTAATAGTTTTCCAGGTTTCCAAGCATTTTTTTTTTAACCTAGCCAAGTTGACCTCTAAACCCTGAGAATGTCATGGTTTTACAGCTCTCAGGATGGGATTAGTCACCCTTTAAAAGAAGAGAACAGATCTTTCTTGGCACTTCATATGTAAGGACATAAGTTCAGTTACCTGTAAGCATAGAAGGCACCCTAATGAGATGTTGAATCTGCTAAAACCTTTTATAACTGTGAGAAAAACATGCTCGTTGCTTATGTCACATTGTGTGCATATGCATGTATATATATATATACATATATGCATATACACATACATACACACATATATGTCATTTTTATATAGTTATCTATATCAAATAGGACTAGTTTCAACACCATTTCTCTATTTTCATTGCAACAATGGACTGGTTTTCATCTACACAATAGATCTTTCACCATGACACAGTCTAATTTTGGATCAGATATTTACTGATTTATACATTCTAGAGAATTACTGAGTCATAAACAGTTATGGCTGAGCTATGAGACCATATTCTGATTTTGTACTCACGTTGCCTTTTCTGCATTACACGGTTATCACTTGAATGATCATTATTCATCTAATGATATTAATGTCATCGGATGAATTATTATCGTATATGAGTATTGTGTTGCTTAGGAATTTTTCAGTTGCTAGCTAAACCAATGTCTTTTTGATAATCTCAATGATTAATGGTTACATAATGATAAATTTTTAGCTATATTGTTGCTAATATTATAATTTACTTATATCATAACTATTTGTAAAGAATCTATGATCAGCATTATTTTTCACTAGTGTTTTATTGTTGTATGATAAATACCCCTATGGGCTGGCCCAGAGGGTCAATAGGCCAATATTCTACCCTGTGGTGCCAGCATCCTGTTTGGGCACCGCTTCATTTCCCAGTTACTCCATTTCTGATCCAGCTCTCTGCTTATGGCCTGAAAAAGCAGTAGGAATTCTCGAGTCATTGGGACCAAGAATCCACTTAGGAGACCTGGAAAAACATTCTTAATTTCTGGTTTGAGATTGTCTCAACGTTGCCTTTGCAGCCATTTGGGGAGTGAACCAACAGATGGAAGATATCTCTCTAGCTCTCCCTCCCTCTGTAAATCTTCCTTTCAAGTAAAAAAAAAAAGACTTTTAAAAATAAATTTTCATAATATTAGTGTCTTTAAGCAACACCCACACATTATAGCTTTGATGAATCTCTCAGTTTTACACTGATAAAACTAAGATGTCATCTGGGCTTCCATTCTCATTTGAAAACACAACATTGGAAGCATTGGCTCAGCAGTAGGCTACCTATCTACATCATCATAACAGAAGAACGGATAATAAACACCCTTCAGTTTATTGCTTAGATTGTTTTTGGCTTTTTCCCCTCTGGGGTCTCTTGCTATTATTTACATTTGTTCTTTCACCCATTTTCTTTCCTATCTTATATAGGTGATTCAGTTGCAGATGATACTTCATGTTTACACAAAGCAAAACAGTTCCTTTCATCAATGGTCACTTGTGTGGTACCTCTCTGCCAACTTTCCTCACCACACTCCTAGCCAGTGGAACCTGGCAGTAGTGTTACCTCTTCAGAGGGATGATCAATAGGAAGAAGGAAGAGACATCAGCTGAGTCTCCGTGTAGATAGTCGAGGATACAAACACAGATAAGAGACTCAAGCATAATGCAAAGGAGACTCAGATCTGTCATGCAAATCTGCCAAGCAGTGAGAGTGCTTGGAAAATCACCCCCATCAGCCAAAACAAGATAAAGAAGCTAAACAAAATGGTATGTGATTACTGAAGGGAGCAAGAACACAGGTTTTGTGCCTTGTGGGCTAAGGATGGTAGATAGAGAATCTCTGACAAGGGACGCTTAAACTGTATTTTAAAACAGCAGTAGAACCTGCAGTCACTGGGCTTGCTTATCAACAGGGTATAAGAACTACCTAGGTTGAATACTTGTGAAAAGTTGATCCTGATCCCCACCCACTTCTCCATGTACTTGAACACCCCATTTCTAGGAACAGCACAAGATCCCAAAGTGTAAAACTCATTGTGCTGAAGGAATGGACCAATGACCTGTGCCACTCCATCTACACAGGCTGTTGAATACAATTTTCTCTTTGATAATATATCCAATTTTGCTGTGGATTTTTTTTTACCCTGTTTCTCTCTGTTTTCCTTCTGTTTCCCAACATTTACAACTGGACAATTTCTTCTTTAAATTCCAATTTGCGTGCCTGGTATGATAGCCTAACAGCAAAATTACCACCCTGAATGTGCCAAGATCCCATGTGCGAGCCAGAGAGAATTAAGGGTTTCATAGCTGACCTTGGAGTGCATGTGTCAGAGCTGGGTCTCCTCAGTGGCTTAGATGGAGCAGTAGACAGCATACCCAAGTGCAAATGGATGATGTGGTTGTCCATTGGAACCTATAGAGGTCACCTGGTTCCCCTACAGAGGACAAAGGGCAGAGCAAATTGATCCACTAACCCATCCAAGCTCTGACAGTGAATACCTGGGAAATAGAGACTCTAAAGTGAATTATGTCAACCAATGGAATCTGGTGAGATTGGCAGTAATTCAGAAGTGTAAACTATCAAAGCCTCTTGAGTAGGACCCTTGGAGCTCACCCCACATCAGGAATCATGGATGGTGTCAGGTGGCTTTTATCCATCCCAGGATATGGAGGCGATTGGGAGTGTGGGCGTGGCTTCTCCCCTTGTATTCTGCTTTCCCCCAAATGCAGGAAGGAAAAAAAATATAATAAGGAAATGGTGATTTCATCCTTTCCTGTAGCTCTTGACCCTTTGCACGCCAATCAACTATGTAAAAAAATCATCAAAAATGAAAGTAAACTACAATATCTTAAAGTCACTGGGACTTTTAATGCCATTCTATAGTTTATGTAACACTCCAGGTCTGGTTATCCAAAAACCAGACAGAGAATGTAGGTTAGTACAAGATATCTGCTTCTGTAATGAGGGTAAGATTCCCATTTAGACAACAGTTCGTAATACTTATAGCTTACTGTTCCAAATCTAGAAGGTTCTAAAAGTTTTGAAATTTCAGACATATAGGACATCTTTTTAACATATCTTTAAAGTCCAGACCCTAATATTTATTTGCTGCTAAGGATCACTTAGTAAACTCAGATTCGTTGGACTGAGTGGCCATAAGGAATCTGGGTCAGTCTACACCTGTTTGGATGAGTATGATCTAAAGACATGTAGTAATTTTTCTTTCGAAAGACGGATTTGTATGTGTAAATGGAATTGTTAGCTGCACTAGAATTCAGGTGGTTTTTGAAAAATAATATACAATTTTGTCCATAGCCAATTTTTCATTTCATAAAATCTTTAAGTAGTTTGAAGACTACCAGGGAAGCAGACAATTTTGTCAACTCTGGATCCTCAGATATATTGCATTGAAAATATTGAACATATATTGAAAATATTGTACCAAGGGATAAACAATGTCCATTCAGTGGGGGGGGGTCCATATTTTGACATGGGGTACAGCACACAGCAGGCATTTATCCAATGTAAACAGGCTTCATTCAAACTTCCCATTTAACGTCTCACTGAACAGTTTTCAAACCATATGTAACATGGGAAAAGGCATTAAATCATAGAATTTGGAATAATCACACTGGGCACTTGGAATGCACTCCCTAAAGCTAATGGATATCAACAAAATTTTATTTGGAAGTATGAAAATAATTACTAAATATCATAATTTTTGCCAAGGAAGAAATTAAGTAGAAGAGACATTAACACTGGCTAAAATTACTGGCAGATGAAATTAACAAGTGTACAATGGTATTTATGTATTTAGAAAATTAGAGACTAATGGTGCAATTTAAGTAAAATACCAAACATTGAAACTATATTCTTACGATATAAAATATTTAAGACAGGTAGTACTATATTGATCATATATTAGAAGCTTAGGAAGTATGTGATCCTTTCTCACCTTTAAAGCACATTTTAGGATGTTTATAAGTCCAAACTTAGGCTGCTCTTTTTTGCAGGTGTCACCTATTAAAAGAAAATATAACCAGATTAAATGGTACCAGAAATAAACTTATTGCATGCAGAAATTCTACCCACCTAGCTCCCTATATCACATTGAAAATGGCTGCATAGACTTGTCAGCTCAAAGCTTCATGGCTTAACAATTTCAAAATTACATAGTTATTAAGAAACTGGCATGCATGAAATGATAACAATGTACCCATAACTATATAAAATTAATGTGTCAATTTAAAAAACACAATGCTAAATTCACAAAAATCGTGCTTTCAAGCAAACAACATTGCTGTTGAATTGCACAGACCTATTATCTTTAAGAGCCAAAAATAAACAAAACTAGCAAACCAACATTAAAACATATTTTAACAAAATCTGAGTTTTTATTTTATAGCTCCACTATGTTTCAAAAGTTGTATTCATATATGCTGCATGAGGTGACATGCCTCTTATTTCAAAAAATTGTTTTTCTATTCAGTATTCTGCTAACTGCATTCCTGGAGAAATCAGTTGAACTCTATGGGATTGCATGAATTTATAAAAAGATGTACCATATGTTATTAAGATGTTTAAGTTGTTTCAATAAACGATGATAGAATTCCTGTTCATGTACGTAGGTAGATGGCAATTTCTTGCTTTGAAATCATTTGCCTTAAGTGAAGTGCACGGACCAAATGCATGCCTTTGATTTTTGACATACCAAATTTTATGACATAAATTCACCCCAAAAAGTATCAGAAAAAGTTACACATGCCGAACAGGATACAGAGTTTTCATTTAATGTATATAAAACACAGTTGAAAATAAACCTTTAGAAGACCAAAATGGCAAGAACAGGCTATGAGAGGAGGCCACATGCAATGAAGAAGATAAGCAAAGAGACAGATACAAGATAAAGACCATGAATGTGGGCAACAAGAGGAAAGCCCACTTCTGAGGAAGTAGTTAGACCCAGAAAGCTCCCTGCCCCAATCCTTTATTGAGCTATTGGGAGTCAAATTACAGCAGTTGACGTGGCACACATGTCGACAGCTATGTCCGGTATCAATATTAACCAACCAATGCTTGACGAACAGAGAGCGGCGGTGTGACTCATGTACAGGAGTTAGTACGTTACTGTCTCAAGGATATCCTGTGGCCTTCGACCATTGCCCAACTGCAGACCTCTGTCCACAAGCTTGACCTTGGTATTGGACTTTTGCGCACTTGCAGAATTGAACCTCGTTCTCTGGCATCACCCTTTTGTCAACTCAAGATTCCAGTTTGTCCTAATCTTCTTTCGTAATCCCACTGGCACTTTTTACAAATGGGCTGTGGCACAATCTTTTCCACTTCTAGATCATCATCAACATAACAATCTAAACATGCATAACAAATTGACAAGGCAACTAGTTATTTTTTCCGTAACAAAATGATATTCACCTCGGCCTACCTTCATTGAGTTAACTGTCTTTACTGGAATATTCAGGGAAGTAGTTGTGAAACTTTTCTCTGGAAGAGTCTGGAATTAATCCCTAACTGGAATGTCAGAGGGAAAAGTAACCTATGCAGACATTAAGCATTTACCTACCCTGAAAGACCCTACAAATAATAATAACAATATCTCATTGGAAAATGTATATTACTAAATCATGACCTTTAAAACAGGGATTTAGAATTTAGATGGGTGATACCATATATCACATCGGTTCATGTAGTTTAAATATACCTAGACATAACGGTAGATTCATAGAATTATTAAAACACACATTTGAAAATATGATCATGGCTTGTGTATACCTCCAGTTTCCTAACAAGTAGAAACATATATATTTAAGTGCTTTATTATTCCCTGTTCAATGAATAATACCCATTTTGACATGCAAGCCTGAAATCAACCACTGAATGACCAAATTGATTAAGTATCCTTAATATCGCTAGGACAGTATTGGATGATTTCAGCTATTTCATAACAAAATAATGTTCAATCAAAGGAAGACCTATTCTTCATGGGAAAAAAAGGAGAGGACAAGAGATCTCAAACATCAATAATGTATAAACGAATATAAACAAACAGAGAAATATCATGGAATTCTCCATGTCTCAGTGCACTTTGAAGGACAATTTGATTTTATCGTAGCTCATTCAATTTCCTCTTCTTAGTGATTACATCATGTTAAACATGCACATATGTGTGTTTGACTGTGTATGAATATTTGACAGTTCGGATTGCTTTATTTTCTTACAGGATAAAGCCTTTGTTGTTTCAATCCTTCCTACATTTATAGCTCACTGTTTCTTGTATTAGCTGAAAATGTGAAGCATTGGCCCCAATCTGCTTTTAAAGATATTCCTGTCACACACCTCTGTGCATTGTAACCTCATGGAATATCATGTTCATTAGGCAAATGTGGCATGCATTGTCTGTCCGGTTCACAGTCATAGCCACTATGTACCTTGACTGCCAATAATCAACACATCAATTGACACTTCTGTCTCCAAATCCTGAATCCAGAAACTCTCTGATCTCTCCGAAGGGCAATTCTTGATCCTTTTATCAGAACAAATTACTTCTTCCTTGGGTTTTCAAAAGCACATTTTTTCTCTGAGAAGACAAACATGAACTTTATATGAGAAGTTTTCTTTATTTTGTTTTTTGCTATATTTTCTCTGTTTTGATCAATTGTGTGTAACATGGATGTCTTAATAATTGAATTAGTTTAATAAAGCATCATAAGCTAGTACGATGGGATAAATGACAGTAGGGATGCATTAATGATTAATGGTAATGGAACTTTAAACAAATCATACAATTCATGTATTCAACTTTCCTTATTATATAATAGATAAAGTTAGGTGGCTTTGTCAATTTATTATGAGGAGACAGTGAGAAATTCTGAATACAAATTCAAGTAATGTTTTTATATTTTTTAGTTTGTCAGTGAGTTTTGACTATATTGACAGTTCTTACAGCTAATAAATTTACCAGAAACATACTGTTTTGGTTAAATACTAACCAAATCAAAATGGATAGTAGGCAAAAAGAGGAGGTACTGAGAGAACTTGAGATGCAAAGATGAATAATATTCCTCTAATTTTTTTCTTGGGCTTAAACTTCTGTATGTGCATTTGATGAAAATAATCATGACATGCTAACTTATCTGCTCTGAACTGCCATTATCACTGTGAAAATGACAATACTTGAAAGTGATATTATTCGAGATAGCTACTTGAGATTCAGCGCTGAAATTCCTGACTGGTAAAATGTAAACTCAGCATATGTCTTCAGATTTAATGTTAAATATTCAACACTTATATTTTATTAATGCCACACTGAAAAGATTGATAAATCATGCTAGTAACACTAAGGGATGTTGTCAGTACAGATATGGAATGTTTTTTGAGATTTTAGGGTCACCTACTTATAAGTACTCTTCTATGGTATGTAATTGGTGTATTTGTCCCTTAGCATTTTTTTTTAAATTATTATTATGTGGCAGTAACAGACAGAAAGAACCACTATGAAGCAAATGACTAAGCTTTCTTTCCAAGTGAGGATATAAAAAATCAAAGTGAAGTGTTTTTTTTAAATATATATTTACTGTTCTTTAATATTTTCATATTTTTCAAGAAATTCTGTTTCCAGTATGGTCATTTGAAAATCTGATTGTCAGTAAGAAATATTGGCAGCAAAATGTAAAAGAACTTGCTTTGAGCCCAGGGAGAACACGCACAATTAAGCTGCAACGATCAACATGGTATATTCCACTTTAAAAGTCATTTTATCCTCAGTTTAATGTGCACATTATATAATCTCTCAATGATACCCATGACAGTAGTATATCTGTTTTCCAAAATATGGATATAGAAGTCAAGAAATGCAGCATTTTGGATAAAACAGAAAATGCGCAGCACTCTCCTAGGAGGCATATTCTCTCCCTGAGCACCTTGGCATCGGAGCACATACACTATGAGTCACTCAAAGAGTCCTTGCCTTGCTCACTCCTCCTACACATTAGCGCTATTTCATGCAAAGAAGGAAACTCTGTGGAGCATTGGAAAGAAAGACTGAATAAAAGAAAATGACATTGCTGACTTCAAATGTGCCACAATTCTCCAATAGCTCCCAAATTCTGTCAAACAAGAAGTCTGAATCTCCAGTCCTATAGAAGGAAGAAATGATGGGGTGGAATACAAGCTGTAAAGAAGAGGTTTGTATTTGTCATTGTTTTCTCTCTTAATGTATTTTCAACTATCTGGATGGCAAAACAACGAGAGAGAGAGAGAGAGAGAGAGAGAGAGATTGAGAGAGAGCTGGGAGAGAGGGAGAAGAGTACACATGGAGGGAGCAGGGTAGGTGCATGAAAACTCAGTTGGTTCAGTCCTCAATGCCTCCAATAGCCAGGGATGAAACCAGTGGAGACCAGGAGCTCCACCTGTGTTGTTCACATAGGCAGCAGTGCTCCACACACTGGATCCATCAGCACTTCTCTTCCCAGGCACATTAGCATGTAATTGAATTTGGAAGAATAGTAGCTGGGCTTTACAATAAGCATTTTAAGCCGGCAGGCACAGCACATCTTGGTTTGAAAATGTATATTCCTTTTATTTTGAGCATTCTCCAAATTATGAGCTTTAGTATGTGCATTATATGTGAAAATGCAGCTCATAACAATCAGCTGATAATAAAATATCTAAAGAATAACAAAATTTAAATAACTTGTTTTAGGAAATGTTTTACTTTGAGGTATCTGTAAACTCACAGAATGTGGTAAATTGCACATGGAATTCCCATGTAAGTATTACTGCATTTGCTCTTTTATTTTGAGCAAAATGATGAATGACTTTAAAAGAACATTAATTTAAAGGCTATGGAGGTTGATTTAATCTACTAAATGGAGAATATATATAAATTTAAACATAGTTTTTTCATTATTGAATATTTCTACACATTTTAAATAAGCCATAAATATACAATTTAATCAGAGGTATTAAAATATTAATTACAAGCATCTGGTATAGAAAAATGAGTTTTCCTTTGTTTTTACAGTTAATATTGTTTAACCTGTTGATTTTATTTTGCTTCCAAGTGTCTTGTAACAAAATAAATTTACTGATCACATAAATATGCTGAATTTTTTATGATTTATCTTTCAATAAGTCACAGAACATACTATGATTAGTATTAATTTACTGATTCAGCCATCCTAACCACATTAATTATATGTCACCCTTGAAAATGACATGTATGCCAGCAAAACTCAGCTCTAAAATCTCCATGCACTTTTTATTACTAATTCTATCGTTTTAATATTAAGATTTTAATGTTAAGATAATTTTTTAAAATTATTTTACTAGAAATTCAGAGTTGCAACATGAGATTGGGAGAGAGAGAGAGAGACAGGGAGAGAGAGAGATTCTCCCTCACCTGAGATAGATTCACTGGACCCGAATGTACAAAATCACTAAGATTTGGAATTTGCTAAATGATAGCCTTAATATCATATTTAATATTATATTTCTATATTTCATATGTAGGATAATATTTTTCAAGCTTAAATCATCAGAGAACATTCCTGTTTACACAAAACAGACTACCCTATAGAAATATACTTGTTTTGATTGAATAAAGTAATGTTTTCTTCTTTTCTAATATTACACAATCATAAAACATGTCTTTTAAATTTTGTGTACACTAAAATTCCAGTGTACATTAACTTACCTTAAGCGTATGCTATCTGTTGACAGATGCTTTTCTGTCTCATATCCAGCCTATTTCATGTTTTCAATCAAGTTGAGAATGAATGCCAGAGATGTAAGGTTTAGAATTCTCATAAAAGGTTTTACAGTTAGCAAAATATGTGTAACTCTTGTTGCTGCTTCAGTCAGCCCCCAGTTTTAGCATGAAGACTGCCAGCTACCCTAGCTGTGGGCTGAATCATACCCTCAGCTGTCATCTGTCCCTAGCTGAGAGTCAACATTATACTTACTCTTTTTGTCCACGAATCATAGAGTCAAAATGGAAAGTTTCCCAAATCTTAAGCACAGCAAGTCTTGCAACAAGAGAATGCCTTACGTTATTGAGGCACTCAAATCTCATGTTAAAGAATCTTATTCCAAAGAAACAAGTATCCTGAAAAAAAATAAAAACAGAAATGAGAGCTTCTTCCTGATGTTTCATGTAAGTGCTTTATCTTTTCCTCTTCATGATCATTTCAACTGTTTATAACTGGTGGTTTTGGGGGTTTAATTTACATTATATAGAGGCCATTCACATGAAATGCTGTTCAGTCAGTAACAATCACTGTAATATTGTTTTCTGATTCATGATTCTACCTGAGCTCAATTGCATTTATGATATTTATAATCATATACTTCCTACTAGGACACATTTGGTAATCTTCTTCACAATTAAAGCTTTTCTCTTTATGTCTGAAGTGTCAGTTCTCCATAGGGGTTGTTTTGTTGATATAAATCAGTGTAGAAAGTAATAAAGGGAGATGCAGGTATATTTGAAAGATATCATGCAATTTTATAATCCCTCTGATTTGATTTACTCTTATGATCTTATATGATTCAGAAAAATGTGTGTTGTTGTGGAGAGGTGTGGGGCATAGTAGAGTGGCTTTAACCCAACTGCAGCATTCAGAACAGTTTAACAATATTTTACCATCTTACTCCTTACATTGTTCTTTGTTATACCAGAGTCACTCGATTACATTGTGACAAATTCTATTTTGTAGTGCTTAAAATTATTTTTATTTAGTGCCTCTAAAATAAGGTATAAGATAGACTTGCATACAAAGGGTTGCTTTTGGTAAAGATTTTGAACTCAAGAGTGAGGAAGAGGGAGAAAAGGCAAGAAGAAAAAAAATAACAAAAGCTGTGTTCCTGAATTGGTTACAATTTTTGGCACTTGCAGCTAGAATCTCCTGAGAAACCTTCAAACTGCATCTGAAAATCGCTGCTCTGATAGACAAGGGACTGAGGCATTCGTTAACTTCTACTTTAATGATGATATCACTTCTGTGATACAAACCATTCTTTCATTGTCATTTCTATTGTGCAAGCTCATGACTTTGGAAAAGATCAAGTTATATTAGTAGAAAAAGACAGAGGTGGCGAAGAAGAAAGGGAATCAGAGTTCACAGAAAGAACGGGCTTCATATTTCAAAACAAAGTGGGGTCCAAAGAAATGTAATATTGGCATGTCTGTTAAGACATTGATTTAGGAAATAGAGGTTTGAATACTATTTTTGAAGTTTACTTATTTACATAAAGGAACTGCTTTTAAGTGTCAATGAAATGGATGGCGATGGCATTATCTCAGTTATTTCATAATAATAAGATAAATGTTCCACTAAGTAAAACATTTAAAAACAGCAATTATATAAGCCACTGTTCCTAAGGATTACAACAGGAGGTGTTAAGTAATGATCAAGTATCTGGATGCCAATTTCACTTACATATGTTTATTCTTTAAAAAATATATCTAGTTTTATCGGAAATAACTTTATGGAAAGAAGGAAAAACAGAAATATTAACCCACTGGTTCACTCCCTAAGCGGTTACAATGGTCAGAGATGAGCCACACTAAGCATTAACCAGCAGCTTTGTTTCTGTCTCCCACATGGGTGCAAGGTCTCAAGGCTTTGTGCCATGCTCTTCTGTTTTTCAAGACCATTGGCAGGGAGCTGAGTGGGAAGTGAAGCAGCCTGGACAAAAATCAATGCCCCTATGGGATTCCAGTGCTTGAAAGCTAGGATTTTAGCCACTAAACCATTGTGCTGGGTCCATAATTAAATATTTGTAGTCTATGTATTTAGAAAATACAATATTTGCCTGTTATATTTTAGATTATTTTACTAAGCATAATATTCTCTAGTTACATTAATTTTACTGTGAAATACAGGTTTTCTTCCTTGTGCTTTAATCTTTAAGTAGTAATTCATAATGTAGTTATTTAAGATTTCTTTATGCAGTCATCTATTGTTGGACATCTGTGTCGATAAGATTTATTTTGCTTTTTTGAGAAGGCAGATTTACAAAGAGGTGAGAGATGGGGAAACATCTTCTGTTCTCTGCTACACTCTCCAAGTGGCCAAAATGCCCAAAGCTGAGTTGATTTGAAGTCACAAGCTTCTTCTGGGTCTACCAAAAAGGTGCATGGTCCCATTGCTTTTAGCCCTCCTCTACTGCCTTTCCAGGTGATAAGCAAGGAGCTGGATGGGACGTGGAGCAGACAGGACAAGAACTGGCACTCATACAGGATCCTGGCACTTACGAGGTAAGGATTTAGGCACTAAGCCGGGCTGTGAAGCCTAAGTTCGTATTTTAGCTATTGTGAATTGAAGTTCTTGAAACATGGGGTACAGGTATAACTTACACATGACAATTTCACCCCTTTTAGGTTACTTCCCATAATTGGGATGGCCAGGAAATAAGACTGATTTTTCAGAATTCTAAAAACTCTGCAAAATGTCCATAATGTCTTCCATCCTAGTTATTCTAGGATTTCTCTTTCTTCACATCCTCACCATTTTTTTTTTTGTTAATTGTTGATTCCTGTATTCTAAATGGACAGATTTGAAGGCCTATCATGAATTTTATTTGTATTTCCCCAATGGCTTGTAATCCTGAATATCTTTTTTATTTGTCCATTGGCTATTTATATTTCACTCTGAAAAATCACTATTCATAATCTCATGCAAATTGTTGACTCAATTGTTTTATTCTCAGTAACTTTTTTAAACCTCCTACTGCACTCTGGATATCAACCCTTCAACATATGTACAGTTTACCAATTTTTTCCCATTCATTCAGTTACAGCTTCATTTTTTTTTTAATACTTCCAGCGGCTGCTTGGGCTTCAGTGGAAAGCTTAGAGCAAGAACGGAGACTGTAAAAGCATGTAGCAGGTAACAGGAGTCAATGACACAAATTAATTAAATGAGAGATAAATAAGGAGATATTACAATTGTTATCCCAGAACTAAAACTAATTATTAGAATTGCTAAAAAAATATAATAATAATAATAATAATAATAATACCATATGCCAAACCGTGGAAAATCTAAAATAAATGGATAAATTTATGAATTAAAGCAATTCATCAAAATTAAAGTATGAAGACACAGAATACCTAAGAACGTCAATAATCAAGATAAAATGAAGGAGTAATCCAGAACCTCTCAACATAAGTCAGTGCTTCAGTGTCTCTTCCATGCTGAATTGTATCATACATTCAAGTAACTGCTTCTAATTCTTCCTAAACTACTTCAAAAAATTTGAAAAGGAGAGAACTCACAAGTACTCCTCCTTTGAAAGCAACAATACCTGAATTACAAAAATCAATACAGGAAAGATGCTTATTGAGAAATATCCATAGTGGATATGGATGGAATTATCCTCCACGAAGTTCTGTCTAACGAAATTCAAAACACATAAAAAACTAGGATTGCCCACCCAGGCAAAGTGGGATTTATCCCTGGTTTGCCGGGATAATTCAACACACTCAAATCAAATGTGAAACCAAAGAATAAAAGTCAGATGATTATCTCATGAGATGCATGGAAAACACTTAATGTGTTTTTGTAATAACAGTCGTAAGTTTTAATTGAGTATACAGGGAGCAGACCTCAACGCAATCAATGTAATGTATTGCAGACTCACAGCTGTGGAACATATGGATTGAACAAGGAAGGCTGAGAACATTTCCACCATGATTGGAACAAGAGAAGAATGTCTATTCTCACCATTTCTATATACTTAGAAGTTTTATACAGAGTCATTAGGGAAGAAAATTAAATCAAAACGATTCCACTTGGAAAAAAAATAAATCAAATTATCTGTTTCCAGATGATATGATCCTGTAAATAAGGAAAACAAAAGTACTAACAGGTTATTTTGGTTGGCACGAAATCAATAAACCAATGATATTCTTGAAACTAAGGATACTTATGGAAACAAGTGTTTCTCACTTCGTATAACTGCAAATGGACATTAATCCAAGGCCAAATGACTTCCTTGACCCTGTTGGAAAGCCCAATAAACAAAGGTTATTTTCAGACATTATTTTGAAATAACCAAAATGTTTAGTGGAGCTCAACTGCAAATAGAAACAGAGTCACTATGAAAGGCAAGGAGCTTTACATTATGCATATTCCTATGTATTTAAGCTAGCATATACTTCATTTAGATGAGGGCACCTGGAATTAAAAAAAAAAAAAAACATGTTGCCAAACATAACTAAAGAGGTTTTTCTTTCAAAGTGCTATGTTCTAATTAGAGGCAATTCATCTGGTTACACAATCTTGTAGCAATGTCAGGTGCCTGCCTGATTTGGCCTTGACCAATGTGGCTATTTGTAGAGTAAATCAGAAAGCAGAGAATTTATCTCACTCTTTTGCTTTAATTTTGCCTTTCAAATGAATAAACATTTTAAAATGTAACTCAATGTGTCTCTGACAGCGATTTCTAGACAGATTAATGTTTGAATAAATATCAGCAAGTTTCACCAGTCTCAGATAGAATACATTTTAAAGAATTGCATTTCTGATGAATATGTACAGAATTTCATTATTTTCTTTATTTAATAATTAATCCAGTGTCCTTTTTACACACGAGTTACACTGTGTACTCTTGAGATAAAATAAGCAATGTAACCAAATTATTTGGAAAATGTGATTTTTGTATAAGCTAGTTTAGTATTCACTGACGCTGGTGCCATAGGGACTAAGAACCAATCCTCACAAACATTAATGGATAATTATCGTTACAAAATTTGCATGAAGAGGAATAAAATGACATTATTTTAGCATTACAATTAGAGTTTAAAGAAGAGTCAGGGTTACTAATTTATACAACGTACATCTTCTTGGATTTATGGATTTTGAAGCTGTGCTTTTGCATAATATGGGCCACCACTCAAATCAGTTCTAGTCAATTGTAATAGTTATACACTTTTATGTATACTAAAAATTAACTTTGCAGCTTCAATTGTTGAATCTTAGCCAATTGCTATGAATGATTGTGGCACAGCTTTGATATGTAGCCCTGTGTTGTTTTGTTTTGTTTTGTTTTTTTCATAGAATCTAGTTGGGACACATTTTTCAGGTATTTTTGTTACCCTGTTGTCCACATGTAAGACTTGATATTGTAAGGGACATCACAATGGTACAACAAACTAATCCTCCTTCTATGGTCCAGCATTCCAAATGAGAATAGTTTGTATCCTGGCTGCTCCAGTTTTCATTCATCCCCCAGATAATGGCCTGAGAAGTCACTGAGGAACAGTACTAGCCCTGGGGCACCTGCAGCCAATTGGAAGACCCAGAAGATGCTCATGGCTCCTGGGTTAGGACCAGCCCAGCTTTAGCCATTGTTGCCATGTGGGGAGTGAACCCATGGATGGAAGGTATCTTGCTCTGTTTCTCCCCATTTCTTTCTTTCTATAACTCTTTCATTTAAAATAACAGATAAATGAAAAAAAGAGCATATTGTGTATTTCAAAGGTGCTAATAGAATGTATTTAAGTATGTGCCATCAAACACTGCAAAAAATGTATGAGTTAACACAGGTTGAATATCTTGATTTATGCATTGCCTTCTGCACATTTGTATTAAAATATCTTACTGCATACCATGTATATGTGAAATATTTGATTGTCAAGTAGCAAGAAATTCTGCTCTTTTTTTGGAAAATCTACTTAAGGAAAAAAGAATGGTGCATTCTTTACTCTTTTGTTCCTTTGGATTACATGCTTCACAGATCCTGTTCTCTTTCTAGACTGTTTTTGCTTTAGAGATATTTGTGTGCTTTCTGCTTTATTTGCACTTGTAATAGCAATCTATAACATCTAATATGAAATTTGTACCATTAAAAATGGATGTTGGATTGCTAAGTGCTCTATGTCTCTATTATGCATTGCAATGCACAAATACTAAGGTGAAAATGTCCCATAAAATAATGTCAAATCTTAGTTGTGATTAAATGATTAAAATGTTAGTATTGCAGGAAGTGAGGTAAAATTTGGATGGTAAAATGAGTTTTCCAATAATCTTGATTTTGATAGCTTGTTGCATTGAAAATTCATAGAGTGGTTTCTCATAATTACTGTTGGTCCAGCTAATCTACAAGGTTATTTTTTATGGAGCATCACATTAAAAAAAAAAGTTAAAGAATAGGGTTTTACTTTTCAAAAGAATTTTAAAAGTAATTATCTTTCGTTTCTTTTTTGCTTAAAGACTTTTCAATAACTGTGTTTTATAGAATTTCAAAATTATTTGCTTTCTCATTTCCAGAGCAACGTTGTAACAAGCCATCACTTTAATAGCATTGATACTGTTAGTACTTAGCTATTTTGGCAGATATGCCTAAACCCCTTAAAATGTATCTCAGAATGAACAGAGCTGTGCCCATGGTGGTATCATTTCTCCTGCTTTCACTGCATGATTTTTTTCCCCAGCAATAAAGCAGAAAACATATTTAAACTTATAAATACTACATCAGCTAAACAATCTTGTACTTACTTAATAATCAGTATTTTTGTTTACAGAGGCATAATAAAATCCCTGCTAATCTATGAAGATATTACAAATTATATAAATTTGGTTGAATCTATTAAAGATCCAGAGCAGAACTGGTAAGAGAGTGTCTCATAAGATTTCAAAAAAATATAATAGAAATGAAATTTCAAAAGGGAAATGAAATGTTCTGGTAACTGCAATTTAAATATGTAATCAATATTAAATTATGAAGAATAATCTTACACTATCACAGTTGTCATTCTATTTATAGTCAAATTTCTCATTATACCTGTATCACTCATTCTTCAGCTCACAGCATGGGCAATAGACATTGTAAGAGCATCTAGTGCAGATGTAAAATGTGATTTATATTTTGCTCTTGATATGAAAAAAAAGTTTAAATGAAAGACTTTTATGTCAATGCATTGATTAGCAAGGGAAATTCCTTTTTACTAAAACATACTATTCTGTGATAAACATTTTTTTGTAAGTCTTATATGATTGTAAGCCAGAACCAGTTTGCCATTGTGTATCCAATCTTTGCACACCACATGCTGTAAATGAAGAATAACAATCAAAAGTGAAAATCATGTCCTTGATGTTTTTTAAAGAAGTAATAGCACCTTTTGGAGTTGCTAATTAGCAAAAAAAACCTGCAAGGACAGTCTTTTGAGTTATGGTTACCATGGAAAATTTGCTTTGAAGTTTGTGCTTGCAAGTATTTGACTTAAATTGCTTTCCAAGTTTGGGGACAGGAAGAAAAACATTGTCATTCTTCCACAGACAATAAGAATTCTCACAAATGACTTTTTCATTTTAGAGTATTTGCACAGCTATAGTTCAATCATGGGCATAAGTTAGCTTAACATCAATCACTTTTGATTTTTACAATAACTTTCAATATTTTGAAGCTAGTTTCAGTATGTTTCTTTACAATTATGAAACAAAGTACAAAATTGGTTAGAAAAATTCTTAATATTATTTTAGAAAAAATTTATAAGGCTAAGCAATAAATCAAATAAATTCTCTCACAGTGAAATAACAAATACCTGTATCAAAAAAATTACTGTTCAGCTCTTTGGAATCTTACGAATGTCGAACATTTCCTTGAATATGCATGATTAGTTTCTGGGATTTATCTGAATGAATAGATCTTGGACAATCTCACACTACCATAAATAATGGGATATACAGGTTAAGAATAACTCTCAAAAATGTGATATATATGTAAGGAGAAGGTCATTTTAAGTACAAAAAAAGTGCTATATACCTTTGTTTAAATTAGTGCTTATAGCATTTGTTATGTGAAAATATTAAACACTGATATACAATTGCTAGCATATATATAATATTTATTTGTTTGTATTGGAAAAGCAAGACAGATAAATGGAGAAGGGAGACAAAAATCTTCCAACAGCTGGTTCATGCCAGCCAGAGCTGAACTGATCTGAAGCCAAGAGAAAGGAACTTTAGCCAAATCTCCCACATAGATGTGAAGTCCCAAGGCTTTGGGATATGCTCTACTGCTTTTCCAGGCCTTAATAATAAAGCTGGACACAAACTGTGGTGGCTAAATGGGATCTCAATGCTTGCAAAGTGAAGTTTTAGCCATTGAGCCATTGTACTGGAGTGTTAATAGCCGATATTAAAAGAGGATTCAAATATATAGAGCACTAAATAAGAAAAAACTTGGGGGTTAAGTGATTATTTTAATAATGTAGTTTATATGCTGTAAGTCAATAAAAAAATCTACTTACACACATTTGTATGTTTTCTCTTTTCTATCTGCCATTCTGGTAGCACTTTGAGGATATTCCTCAATTTTGTGTTTAAAACAATCATTTCAAATAAATGCAGTGTTTATGTTCCTTTTCCAGACTAACAAAAAGAAAAAAAGAGAAAAAATATTAATCAAAAAATTGTGTTTGTAAAAGGAAGAACAAATGCATGTAGCAATAAAAGTAAATCCAATATTAGATCGCATTGCATTGCTGCTTTAAAACACAGATGCCCAATGCTGATCAATTTCCTGGGAGGCATGGTTAGCCATCATGTATTTATGTGTTTTGAAACAATTTTTATTATGTTGGCTTTTTCCCCAAACTAAATATTTTGGTTTTTTTAATGGTACTTTTGTAATTTCCATTATAATCGAAGACCTAATGGTTCACTAGATAAGGAGTTTAACAAATAAATAATAATTTTTTTAAAAGTTCATGAGGGATATAAGTTATGGACCATAAATAAATCTGAAGTGAAAAAACGCTCAACTTCATTTATACAGAATAAAATTTAAAATAGACACAAATTAATAAAAATCCTAGTAGTCTATAAATTATGCCAAATTATTGACCAAGATGCAAACAAAGTTTGTAAACCTTTGTGTTTGATGCCAAATCACTACCTAAACACATTACTTCTTCCTTCCTTCCTTTCTTTCTCCCTTTGTCTCTTTCTTTCTTCCATTTTTCTTTCTAATTTTAGTGCCACATATATAAAAAAGATATTTGCCTTTCTGTTTCTGGATTACTCAATAGAGTGTTTGATTATTTTTCCACTGAATAAAATTCCTGAATCCTGCAATCACTTGTGCTACACTAGACCATAACCAGGAGCCAGAAATTCAATCTCGGCAGGGACATAAGTGTTTCATCCTCTCTTCCTTCCCCAGAAGGTGTCCATTAAAAGTAAGCTGGAATTGGGACCAGGGCAACACTGTATCAACTACCCTCTACTCTGTGCTGATAAACACTACCTTTACTAACTCAACTTCTAAAAAATAGATTAGAAATGAGGTACATGAAGAAATGGAATTTAATATTCACTATTCTGTGTTACATTCCAAGCAAAGAGATATGATCAGCATGATCTAATTAATTTTCCTAAAACTTACCTATGTCTAGTGACTGAAATTATACTACTTTCTACAAATAATGTATGCATTGGCTTTCATTACTTCAGATTATTTTATAATCCTTCAAAAACATAATCATACAGCCATATTTCTTTTTCTGCACTGCAGTTTTCGATCAGGGCAATTAGTACTAAAATTTTACGGTGGTCATGTTATAAAGAAAGTATCAGAAGAAGTAAATTGCAAACCTGATACAAGGTTGAAACTAACGCCATTCTAATTCAATCACAAATCTGATAATAAAATGAGCAATTGTAGAACATTGATCTTAATCTTTAGAAAAAAGTAAATCAACCTAACAAAATTAGTTTTACATGATTTTAAACCTTTTAAGGACAGGTGCTACTTATTTTTAATCTCCAGTGTACATTTGCTCTGGACTTGTAGAAAATGTTTTTGATAATTACATATTGTATTTGTTTGATTGATTGTTTCTGGTTTATTACTTTAGGTTTTCATGATGCAGTCACATGGACTCAGGGATACCATTACCAAATTCTCCTTTCCTGCTCCTCCTCACTGATTTCCCCTATATTATAACAATCGTGCATTCTTTAAAAACAGTCACAAATCCATCTTTCTGCTATTAAATTGTAGAAAGTGCAGCATCCTACTGTCAAAATATATTTAACGCTTTCATTGGGAGTCCACCTTTTATTCAGGAGTAGATATGCATCCTGAAATGTATTCCCACTCCTCAGTGTGCTAATCATCATTATACAATTCCTCTGGATGAACAATGTTAAATGTATCTTAACAACAGGAAGATAGGTAAGGGCCGTAAATAATTCTCAAGTGAAAAGCTGCTAAGCTTCACTAGTACAAAATAAAATTAAAAAGAGAGACAAAATAAGTAAAACCATATTAGCATACAATTTATGACAAAATATTGACAAAAATGTAACCAAAGTTGATATAACATTGTATTTGAGGCCCAACTACTACATAAATCCCATCAGAATCAGGGGCCCCAAGCCTCTTTCAGATCGCCCACGTGGGTGCAGGGTCCAGAGATTCGGGCCGTCCTCTGCTGCTTTCCCAGGGAACAACAAAATGAAGTTTCTGGCTCCTGGCCTTGCCTTTGCCCAGCACTGGCTGTTATGGGCATTTGAAAAATGAAACAACAGGTGGATGCTCTCTCTTCTTCCTCTTTCTCTTTTGATTTTTCTGTGCCTTCTTCTTCCATGTCACTCTGCCTCCCAGATAAATAAATGAATAAATATTTAAAAATTAAAAGTAAATAATAAGAGTGTCTACAGTCATTTTAACAGATATTAATCCAATCTTCTGGAAATGTTCCAGTGAAACATAATTACCTCTTATTTTATATAAATATTATCCAGCAAATAAGTTAATTAATATTTCCTTCATTTGCCAAATGCTCTGACATTTAGATTTCCAATCTCAACCATGTAACAGTAATTATTTACACATTTGTCGTTGCCCAGATTGCATTTCATAAAAATTGTGTTAATATCTAAAAATACATTTGATGGATGTTTTATTATTTTAATCTCAAGTTCTCGTTTAAATTCCCTCTATCTCTGACTGAGGTTCAGTGATAGTTGATTTTTTTTGACAACTTGAGTGGGATACAGTTCCTTATAATTTCATAAAATTTTTCAGGGTGGTTTTGGGAATGTGTATTTGGGTGGGATTTTAAACGTATGTCTGTGGTCCCTGAGTAAAGCAGAATGCTCTCGAAATTATACGTGGGCATTCAACAAGTCAGATGTGCAAGAACTAAAGGCTATATCTCCCCGAGCAGATCCAGCAGACTCTCTGAGGAACTTTTGGCATGATTGACACCTGTTATTTCTGCTACAACTGCCTTTATATGAGGACAATAATAAAAGAATCTTTATATGAGCACTTCTTCCTAGGTATCTGAACTGCTGAACTGCTTTTCATGTTTTTTTTTTTTTTTGGCGGGGTTGGGCTTTCTTGATTCTATAAAAATAACTGTCAAATTTTTTGTTATCAAAAGAAGGTACTTCAGAAAATTTACAGAAAGTGCAATTAAGGAGCTGCCACGGTAGTAAAACATACTAATCCTCTTCTGTGGCACCACATCCCATGGAGATGCCACTTTGGGTAAGAGCTCCCAGATAATGACTCAAGAAAGCAGTTGATGATATCCCAAGGCTTTGGACCCTGCACCCATATGGGAGTGCTGGAAGGAGCTCAAGGCTTCTGGCTCCTGGCTCCTGGTTTCAGATCTGCTCAGATCTGGCCACTGTGGCCTTCTGTTGAGTGAACCAGTGGAGGGGAGCAAAATCTTTATCTCTCCTTCTCTCTGTAAGTATATCTTTCCAATAAAAAAATTAATCTTTTAAAAGGAAAGAAATATGAAAGAGTTATATCTTATGCTATTGTTATTGTAAAAAGTTACTATTTAAAATAGTTTTCATTAATTTAAAAAGAAAACAATGAATGTAAAAATTAGTATCCACTCAGTGGAGCGATTCCAAGAAGGATTACAGGCCAAGACACACACCTTTCTGGATGGCTGAATTTTACCTGTAAACCATTATTGCAATAGGTCAGGTGAACTTAAACCTCAAGCGGCTGAAAAACCACAAAACTACATCAAGCAGTATTGATTTTTTTTAAGTGCTGAAGCTTTTAAGGAAATCTTCCAACAAAGTGCATTGTACAGAGTGAGATCCATCAGGATTTTTGAATTCTAAGACACAGTTTGGGAGAAGCAAACAAATGGAGAGAGCTTTAGGGTTAATACAAGTAAAGTCAAGTTTCCAAAGAATTGTGTCGCAAGAAATCGGAAGACATCACAACCCTTCCATCTTACTTCAGGGAATGCTGGAAACCAGATATGCTGTTTGAAGCTGTCATCAAGAATAAAAGAAAAGGCTAAGACAGCACCTGGATTATCACGCTTCGCTACCCAACAGACACAGGGGAGACATGGCTAGCTCACAAATCATGCTCATGTACTCCAGAACCACAACAGACATGTGCATGACAAAGGCATCACACAAGGGACTGTTTTACAAATACTGTCACCATGCTAAATGATCTGTTTCAACTTGTCATTACATACATTCCACATTCCTGATATTTTATCTTATGTGCATCATAAAATCTATTGAGGAAGTGTATTTTTTCAAGGACAATTACCAAATTCAGTACCAAATAATATCAAACAAATGTGAATTTGAGATGTTTCAACTGCTATTCAATGACACCTTGAATTAATTAAAACAAGTCATTTCAAGAATTTGAAATGAAGAAAAAAATATCAAAGGTGAAGTTTTTATTTCTAAAACCTGATGAGCACTCTTAGGTTACAAAATTGTATTTAAGAAGATACATACCACTGTAATATAGGATGAATGGAAAGCTACTTTTTCTTCAAATGGAAGGGAATAGATGTACAACCTGAAACAGATCCCTTCTATGTATCTTTTTAATAAATGGAATATTTGAAGGCCCACTTATTTTTCTAGTTCCTTGTTTCTAAAATGTTTATGCTGGATACAAAACATATATAATTGCTAAATTAAATAACTATTTTTCCAACAAAAATTATTCTTTATACAGAAAAACAAACAAATGTACTGAGTCCATTGCAATCGATATGATATTTTGGTAAATTTCAGATAATGAAATCAAGATACAAAAATCAATAGTTGTATTCACAAACAATAACATGGTGGAAGAAACATTTGTGAATTTCCCCCACTCAAGCCAGCTGCAAGAAATTAAATATCTTTAAATAACTGTAAGCAAGAATTTGAAATATCTTTATGACAGAAATTGGATTGGTTCAATTAAAATCTTCAAAATGCCCATACTACCAAAAGCGATTTATTTTTTTTAAAGATTTATTTTTATTATTTTTTTCATTGGGAAGGCGGATGTACAGAGAGGAGAGACAGAGAGGAAGATCTTCCGTCCGATGATTCACTCCCCAAGTGAGCGCAACGGGCCAATACTATGCCGATCCGAAGCCAGGAGCCTCTTCCGGGTCTCCCACGCGGGTGCAGGTTCCCAAAGTTTTGGGCCGTCCTCGACTGCTTTCCCAGGCCACAGGCAGGGAGCTGGAAGGGAAGCGGGGCTGCCGGGATTAGAACCGGCGCCCATATGGGATCCCGGGCGTGCAAGGTGAGGACCTTTAACCACTTGCGCCACCGCGCCGGGCCCCGAAAGCGATTTATATATTCAATGTGATCACAATCAAAATATCCTACTAACCTGCGCTTCTCTTGCTCTCATCAATGGGTGCTACAGCCTAGCCAAGCTTGCCTTCAGCAAGACCTCTCTCTTAAGTGAACACCAGAAGATGCCATGGCTTATACCATCATGTGCCACATCCATTGTGTGCACAGGGGCTAGAGCCTAGTCCAGTCTAACCTGATCTTAGAGCCAGCCCACATATGCTGATGAATACTAGAGCCTTGCCTAACCTGATCCGTTCATAGTCCCAGCTCTTGTATTCAACAGCGGGAGCTGTAGTCCAGCAAGGGATTCCCCAGAATTTCCCCCTCAGTCCCCTTCCTGTCCTGGGTGTTACATGTGCTGGTGGGTGCTACAACCCAGCTGGGATGTCTCACCTGCAGTCTCACCTCTCACTGGTGTTACAGCCCAACCCAGCTGGTTCACACCCCATCCTGCCTCTCATGCATGCCAATGGGTGTTGAGGCCTGGCCCAGCCCAGCCTTCCCCCAATCCTGGCCCACACAAATGCTGAGGAGCACTGCAGTATTACCTGACTTGGTCTGCCACTAGCCCTGACTCTTGTGATGCCCAGAGGGATCTGTAGGAAAACTACTTTAAGAGAGGTCCCCAGGTAACCCTACTAGACCTGCTCCCACTCTCAAATGTCATGCATACTAGCAGGTATAGTTTTCTTTTTATCACAAACTCTGGCATCCATCTGAGCCTTTGTAGATGCTGGTGGTTGGTTCAAACTGGCCAAGTCTGTCCTCTTGCCAGCTCAGGTGGATTTCTGTCAGGTAAGTTCTGTGATCCAGCCTGGTTCAGCTCATCAGTACTACCAGCTCTTCATATAAACTAGTGGATGCTACCATCCCAAAGAGGCAAGTCCACAGTTTTCCTACAGGATCTGTCCCCAGACTCAGTTCTTTCACATTTTGGCCAATATTATGTCTGAGCCTGACAGGACTCAACACCTGTGCCAACTCTTGTGGACTGTGGCTTAGCCCAACCAGACATGACCCTCAGCTCCAGTTTAGGCATGTACCAGCAGGCAGTGGGCAGCACTGTTTTGCCCAGTCCAGGCATAGCATGTAAGTGTGTCCCTTGGTCTGGTCCAAACATTTTCTCTAGTCCCTTGCCACTATAAACCACTAAAGTAGCCTGCTCAGTATAAGACTCTCGAAGTCACTCCTCCCCTTTCACACAAGACATCAGCCACTCACACTCCATTACATTCCCAGAACCCCTTCCCCAGTCAGTCTGAAGTCTCCCAGACATGGCGGCCGGGGTGGTGTGTCCCAGCTTTGCATTCTCTGCCTTCCCTACTTATCTTTAAGAAAAAAAAATTAAAAACAAATAAAGGAAGAAAAACTATGCTGGCTTATTGGTATAGTTAACACATATTGGGCATTAATTGGGCACCAATGACTCACCAGGTACTGGCTGCTTTTCCCACAGCCGAGATATCACCTGCCTAGGTAAACGGTAGTCTTGGAAGTTGCTACAGTTAGAGTCAAAATAATTTTGTCTCTGCCTGCTAAGCACAACACTAATTAACATGATATATGATGTCTTTGGAAATTACATTGATTCATGCATTTAAGTAACTGAATAAGCATTTTTATGAGTTTTTTTTTTATATTTAACTTATTCTAAGTCATTTTGATTACTATAAACCCTTAATAATTATTTCTTTCTATACCATTGTTTTAAGTATAAAATTTGCTTAATAAGGAAAAGTTTAGGATGTAATATATGAGATATTTTTGGTATAATTTGAGATAGACGTTATCTTTTGGTAGTTCCAAAGTGATATGAAACAAAAACTTATGTCATAAAATATTACAAGTCAAACATGACTATAAGTGCATAAAGATGCAGTAATAGGATGAAAATGAAAAGACCAGCTACCCACCTCTCTTTCAGTATTGTAACATTATCTAATATATATAAGTCCCCATCAAAAATAACTTTTGAGAACTTATTCTTTTTTATCTTTTATTTTTATTTTATTTTCATTTGCTTTTGCTTTTATCATTATTATTTTGATTTTACGGTAGAATTGCATAGGGTCTGAGATATGTCTACCCTCCTCCTCAAATTACCAACCCCTGACTGATTTTCCCAATATTATTACAATAGTGTAGTCTTTCATAAGCAGTCTTATGTCCACCAGTCTGTTATTTAAGCGTGTTCTGACATTGCTGGTACAGACAATGCCAGATAGTCCAGCATCCTATTGTCCAGATTTAACCAACAATTTATGCAGTCAGTCTATCATTGATTTGGAAGCAGAAATGCATACTGTATTCTTAATAAAAAGTTTATTTAAAAAAGGAATGAATGCTAAAAGAAGAAATGTGTCTATTGGTAAGATATATCTAGAAAATATAAAATGGAATATGATTACATTAATTAAATTTTACTTTGATCCATTTTTGTAATCATGGAATATAAATTGGGAGCTTTATATACTGGACTGTGGTTTTGCACCTCCTGAAAAATCATAAATATTCTGTTTCTTTTCAGTTTTCCAATACTTTTATAGCATTGAATTGTCACCTATGTGATCAGAAAGCATCAGATAGAATCTTAACATATAACATGTTCACATCGAAAATGTAAAAAAATTTAGTTTCTACTTTGAATTATATTATAGTATATTTGAACCGAGATACTATATACCTCATTTTTAAATTTACACTATTCAATCCTACTCTAAAAATGTAATTGTTTAGAATAATCCCTAATTCATGTAACAATCATACTAGATTCTGGATGATTGCCCACTAATAAAAAGCTCTAAAACGCAATATTAGTGTAAAAAATCAAATTAAAAATATTCCCTTTGAAGGGAGAGAGGAAGAGCTGGCTGTGTGTGATTATATTACTAGGCAAATTTGAGGGCACACTTTTTTTGAAAGTGGGAACTTTCAATACACAAATTTTCTATAGGAACATAATTTTGAATTCTGTGTTTTCTATGTATTTTAACTTATGTATAATTTGTGAACTATACATATTCATAGTACAGATTTAGAACCATAGTAATTCTTTTCCAGCCTACTTCCCTTGCTGCAGGCATATCTCATTCACCCTGCCATTCCTCTTTTTCCTGTTTTTTTTGTCTTTTAATTTTTTAAAAAACGGTATACTTTCAATTCACTTTCCAACTACAAGTTTAACACTCCATTAGGCAAATAATTCAGCAATCAGTAAGAGGAAAACCAATAAGGAATCAAACAAATAACAACAAAAACAAAAATCTATGGATCCTTCTCAAAGGCTACAAACAACAATTGATCTCAAAATGTCAATGCCACTCATGTGGATATATAGATTATATTTTTTGGTACACTTTGTTTGGTGGTTAGCATAGGTAGCACCAATGCTCTGCTTCTGATTCAGCTCCTTAACAATGAGCCTGCGATAGCACCAGCAGATATCCCAAGTGATCAGACACATTTCTAACATATGAGAGACACAGACAGGTTTCCAGGATCTTGGCTATGGTCTTTCCCAGGCTGGTCACTTGTATCCTTTTGTAAAGTGAATCTGCAGCTTCTCTCTCTTTCTGTCATTGTCATGTTAGTCTATTTTTTCACAAAAAGACATTTCTTTAAAGGCGTTACAGAATTTCTTCCCTGGGAAAATGACATCTTGAATAGCTATTTAACAGCTGTTCATGCAGCAAGTTACCTTCATAACTAGTCATGAAGCACACTGGATGAAGAGCTAAGGTTTTAACATAATTATATGAAAAAGAGATATTGAATAAGGAAAATTAAAATAATTGCCCTTGTCACTTCACCCATAGTTCCAATAGCTGAGTGAGGAAAGAGAAATTTCTTGCATCCTCAGAGAAAGAACGGAGTCCTGGATTTTCACTTGAAATTCAGTATAGTCGTTAAATAGCACAGACCCCAAAACAGTCTTTGTAAGCAAGTGAACAAGGTACCACAATTAACTCTTCCTCAACCTCAGCATAGAGAGGAGCAGAGTATTTTACCCAACAAAGTGCTAAATTGAATAAAAGAGAATCCGCACACAGTCTTGATTGGAATACACATTAGCAAAGCTGTTACTGTCAGATGTAGATATTCCTTAAAAATCTAGAAATTAATCTACCATACGATCCCAGGTGTTCTGATCCTATGGGTGAAATGATGAAGAAAATATGATTTAAATACACAGTATTACTGTGGTATAAGAGAATGAAAATTCAAAACTTGTACAAAGTTGATGGACATAGAGGTTATTATGGTAAGTGAAATAAACCTGACATAGAAATAGAAATACTGTGTTTTTTCTCTTACAGAAGGCAATTAAAAAAAAAAAGCAGAAAGATTGAATACAGAGTATTCATTGTGAATGCTAGAAAGGGTGAGACAATGTGGACAGAGATTGTTTGATACGGACTTTCAAAATTTGATTACATATAAATCATGTGTTTTAGTGTTTCAATGTATAATGGGGAATATATAGTTCACAGTATACTGTAAAAAACGAACTTGAAGAGAGGGGCAGATAGGCTCTAATGAAAAGTTGAGGAAATATAATTGCTTGTTTATTTAATCAATTTTCATTGTGCCATGCATTTTTTAAATATTCATTTTTATTTTTATTTAAAAAGGCAAAGTTACCGTGAGGAGAGAAAGAGGAATCTTTCATCTGCTTGTTCACAACTCAACTGGTTCCAGCGGCTGGAAGGGAGCTGATCTGACACCAGGATCTGTATGTAGAAGATACCGTCAGGTCTCCCATGTGGGCACAGGGACCCAAGGACTTGAACCATGCTCTGTTGACTTCCCAAGCTGTAAGCATCCGAATATATTGGGAGTGGAATAGCTAAGATATGAACATGTGCCCGTATGGGACGTTACCACCACAGGCAGAACTTAGTCAACTAAGCCATGGCTCTGGCCCTGACAAGCATGTAAATATCATTTTATACCCCAGAATCTATATGCATTACATGCTAATAAAGTTATGTATGTTATAAAAATCTTGATATTATTTTGCATTCTCTTTCATTTATGCTCTGAATTCCCCAACTCATGATAATATTCCCTTTCTTGAGAAATTACCTGAAGAAATGGAAATGTGCATGATATCAATGTGATACAATGTTATATATTGATTTGATACATAACTTTGAATACTTACATTTATCATTCTTGAGCATTTTATATATAATTCAGTGCTGGTGTCTATCTGTTTTAAAATGCCACAACTCTCGTGCTCTTGTAATACAATTGGCAGGGTCATAGCATGTATTTTTAACAGTAAGAATATTTAATCATATTCCATTGTGGGATGTCATTAAAATATGCTAATTAAGGTTTAGTTGAGGAAGAACACAGACATGTTGAGAGCTTATGATCTATGACAATCTGTAGCTTTAGAGGTGGTTTAATTGAATTAATTGTTGCTCAGAAGATGTGAGAAACAAAGGGCAAAGTGACTGAACATTTTCATGGAAAATTTTGACCTTTTCAATACCAATGCAATTGATTGACAGATTACACTATCTTTTCACAGCAAAAGAATGCAATAAGGCAAAGGCAAATATGATACTTAAAAAGATAGAAAATCTATGTGACGAAGGAAACTCCCACATATATTTGAATTTGTGCAGCATTAAAAGCGTGTAAAATATTTTATGTGACTTTTTAATAAAACATTGTAATTCATGTTTCTTTTATCCCATTAAGTTCTATTCTTAATTTGCATTGAGAATATCAGTAAGAAAAATATATTCTTTTCTTTATTTCTGCTTTGCAATATAAAAATATTTTATTAACTTTATACTTTAACAGAGCTCTTTAATAAAGTGGTATTAAAATGCAGTCTATAAGCAATTAAAAGATTGAAATTAGTCACAGAAAATATTGGAGCAGAATATTCAGGGACTGATTTATCCAGAACAACAGAATAGGAAAGGATGCATAAACGATTTAGTAATCAAACTAATTAGCATTGCATGTCTTTCATCAACACGCTGCATGCGCCTACGCTTTCTGAACTTGGCAATGAATTCTACTTGGAATTTCTCATCTACCTCTATTACACTACATTCTAGTCACATTCAAACCCTGCTTTCGAAACAAAGAGTAGTTGAGTGTTATTAAAAAAAATAATAATTGTAAGGTTCCAGCTTCTTTAGATCAAATTATTACTTTTTTGAACTTCCCATTATCCATTAAACAAAATAGGCACAAATTAGGATTTACTGTCTCATATTTTCTTGAATTTTTGCCACCATTAAATAATATTTATTTCGCAGAAGCAATAGTATTATTACTACATAATTTGTTTCTAATTAATATTTTATTACCTTTGAGATAATATATTTTAAAATGTTCATTATTATCAAAGCTTTAAGACTCCATTAAATAAAATATTCAGCAAATAAAATGTTAAAGTTCAGCAGTAGAATAGACAATATTTGTAAACCTTATTTAAAGGACAAATATTAAACTTCATACATATGAAACATACTTTTACAATAAATTTCATATATTTTTATATACAGATTTAGAAGAGTGATACTTTGTATTCTGTCTATTGCTTACCTTCCAACTTTTCCTCCTGCAGTTATTCACATATTTTTCTTTTAGCTTTTCTGCTTCTTTTTAATGACCATTTGCAGACTTTCAGCCTATTTTATAATCACAGATCACAGGCCTAACTCTCCACCAGGCAAAAAAGTCAAAAATATAGAAAGTAGAAAACAAACAAAGAAAAAACAAAAGCAAGAACAGGAAAAAACACTCTTCCTCAAGATTATAAACAAGAGCTGTAAGCAAGAACCAAATCTCAAAATGTCGTTATTGTTCACACACATTACATTTTTTTTTTTTGTGCACTCTGTATTAGTTACCACAATTCCAGCAAAAGATACGGTCAAAAATCACTCAGACTCTGAATATGTATTTCTTAAAAATGTTTATGACAAAAAATTAAACAGTCTTAACTGCAAAATTGATACTCATTTTTGTTTGTATGTACTTATTTTACATTAAGGGAGAACATGTGCTAATTGCCATGTACTTCACTCAACATAACTTTTTTTGACATGTATTTTTGTTACTGCGGTGTTGAACAAATAATTTTTTACACTTGATCTTAGCCAAAATGAAATCAGGACATTCATTTACTATTCAAACTATTTTTTTTTTCACTTTTAGCGTTATTACCTACATATGTCAGAACTTTCATTCTCAAAAATGCATTTTAGGGACTGGTGCCCTGGTATACAAGGGTAAGCTTGGACCTGTGCTTGCTGTTCTGAAGCTGCACTTTCCATCCAGCTCTCTGCTCTGGTCAGGGAAGGCAGTGGACACCCGCAGCCCTTACACCCATGAGGAAGCTGGAAGTATGCTGGCTTTGAATTGACCCAGCTCCAGCTAAGGCACTAAGGGAATGAATCATCCGATAAAAGATCTCTGTCTCTCCTTCTCTTTGTGATTCTGCTTTTCAATTAAAAATAAAATCTGTGTGTATGTGTGTGTGTGTGTGTGTGTGTGTGTGTGTGTTTTGTAAGTTATAGGAAGTAATTTGGTTCAATGATGATTTTAAATGATGATTTAACATTATTTTAAAATCTATTCTGTTTATGTAAATAAAATTGTATAAATACCTTATAAATATAATTTATTTCCGTGTTTTAAAATAGTAAGTTTGGCAGGCATGTATCTGGCCCCCTGCTATCTCTGTGAGAGACCCAGAGTTCTCCCTGGCGGTTGGTGCTGCTTGGTACAGCCTGAACTTTACCATCATCTGTGGAGTGGACTGGAAGTTTCATCATTCTCTCTCTCTCTCACTACTCTCTCTTCTGTATCTCTCTCTCTAAATATATATATGTATGATATATTACATATAAATAAAAGTCAAACTTTCAATAAGTCAATAAATCTTAACAAAATAAGTATTTCTCATAACAAATTATATTAACATAAATTGTTTATGATTTTCTTTTAGTAAAATTGATATTACTTACACCTTATTAGAATTCTCTAAAATGTGTGTGTGGCTGAAGTGTTTATTTACTTGAATGGCCGAGCGATGAATGAGAGAGTGAGGGAGAAAGAGCAGAGACAGGCAAAGCGTTCATCTGCTGGCCCATTTCCTCATACTTGCAACAGTTATTGTTGGGTCAGAGCTGAAGTTGGGAGCCAAGAACACTATATTTGGTTCTCCACATGACTTATTTTTAATATTTAATTTTAATTTTTCATTATTTATTTTTAATGAGAAGTTCAATTCTAAAAGTAAAATGCTACTGTTGATATTATCAGTAAGCATCACAAGAAATCCTTTTATATGTTTTTAGTGTTATTTATTTTCTTCTTAAAAAAATAGCAGATTTACAGAAAGAGAAAGAAGGAGACAGAGATTTCCCATTCTCTGGTTTATTACTCCAACATCCACAATAGCCAGGATTGGTATGAGAGAAAGTCAGAAGTCATGAACATCTGGATCTCCAAACAGGCGGCAGGGACCCGAGTACACAGAAGATTTTCTGTTGCTTTCCTCCACAGAGTATCAAGAAATTTGATATGAAATGGAATTGTTCCATTTCCTGTCCAGCAGTCATACTTAATTTTCAGTTATCTATTCAGTTATTCCAAAAGCCAACCAGCAATCATAGTGGTTTTCAGTGCTACTGTGACTTAACTGAATGTGCCATACATATATATATATATATATATATATATATTTAATTCTTTATTTCTCATGTTACAGTTCCTTAGGCTCAGGGAATTCCTCTTCCACTTTTCCCTCAGTTTTTTTTTTTTTTGCAAGTTGTAAAAATAGTTTAGTTCTTCAACAACAGCGCATGTCTGTGATCGTGCTATTTAAGTGCATCCTGAAATTGTTGGTGGGTACTTCATACATGGCTTAAAAATTACTTTTAGCTATTAAATTAAAGGTTCCTTTGAATGTTACATTAATTTTTATAAAAAGTTTGTGCTAAGTATTAATAATTAATAAGCCCTAAAAATATTTTGTCCTCCTTTCTTTTGAATAATTTTGCCTTTTAATCAATTGGCTTCAGGACAAAAATTATTTTTCATGTCTTTTAAATCTGCCTGCAGTTTAATGTAACAAACACATGATTAGGAAAATACAGCAGATACAAAAACGTTGATTGCCTGTTGGGGCTCTTTCCTCTCAAAGATATCAGCATATTTCCACTCGTTTTCATTAATAGAATTCCAAAGTATATTCTTACCACATAAGTGAAGAAAAAGTCAATTCAGGAATTCTCACTTTCCAAAAGAAACTAAAAAAGTTTGCCTTTTCTAATGAAGTATTTAACATGTCAAGTCAATATGGTTAATATTACTTTCCATAATATCCTTTATTTGTTAGAATTCACACATGCGAGCATGCGTACAAACACACACACACACACACACACACACACACACACACACACACAAATACATGGTTTCCTTCTGTATGCTCCCAGTCCACAGAAGCAAAATTTGGAATTTTCATTATTGAAGTGTTCCTACAAGTATGCATTGTTGTCTGCATTGTCTGCTTTCATATTACTCTGTTTTTGTTTTGAAGCATCATGTTGCACCCCTAAAATGCATGGGTTACATGATAACCAAAAGTAATAAATGATGAAATCGTTTATTTTTAAATTGCCATGTATTTCAAAGCTTACTAGAGACTAATTATGAATCATTCCATTTTTTACTTAAATTTCGTAGAAATGATCTCAAAGACACCTATGTTTAAAATATTCAGCTTTGGAAAACTAATTATTTTTTGCTTTGTGTCTATGGTAATAATGTATTTGTGTTAACAATGTCACAATTGACCTCATGTACAGTAGAAATCAAAACTATTCTTTTCTGGCTCCAGTTAAGTCCACCCTAAAAAGAGGAATCCTTTATTAGCCTTATTACTTCAGGCTGATTCAAACTTAATCTAATATCAACAATTGCAGCAAAACCCAGGGGAGAAAATACATGAAATGGTATTTCATTAACCAGAGGTGAAAAATTAAGTTAATATTACAGTATTAAGACACATGCAGTGAAATTTAGAAAAGAAGAAAGAGAAAAGAGCTAATTCTGCATATTTAACTGCAACAACAACAAAAAAAAATGTGTGGCTGCAATGGCCAGAGCTGAGCAGATCCGAAGCAAGGAGCAAATAGCTTTTTCTGTGTCTCTCACATAGGTGCAGGGTCCTGAGGGTTTGTACAATCTGCTGCTGCTTTAGAAGGCCATAAATCAGAGAGCTGGCTCTGAAGTGGGGAAGCTGATTGCAGGATTAGCTTGTTGAGATATGGTGCCAACTTCAGTAGGAAGGATTTTTAAAACCACACCTGAAATTTCAGATTGTAGCTATCATGATATTGTGATTGTCTATGTTGCCAGAATCCCATATGGAATCATCAGTTCAAGTACTGGCTATTGCGCTTTCCACCCAGCTCCTATTATTGTACCTGTGAAACTGGTACAAGCCACCATTTGGTAATCTCTAACGGAGTTCCAGGTTTTGACTTCTACCTGGCCAACGTCCTGATGTTGTGACAATTTAGAAAATGTGTCAGCTGATAGAAGATCTCTCCACTTCTTCTCTCCTCTCCACTTTATCCCTATCCTTTCTCTTCTTGTGTCTCTGCCAATCTGCCCTTCATACTGATGGATAGATAAATAGATAGATGATAGATATTTCAGACTGAATAAATATGGCTGTGCATCTTTAATTAATATGAAATCATCATAATCAAATTCCAATATTCCAAGATGCTACAAAATTTTTAACATGTAAGATAGTGTTAACTATGTACAGTCTGAAGCTCTCAATTGCTGTGGGAGATCGCCCCTGAATCTCTGCCTGCATGGCCTATGTGAGAGGTCATGGGCATGCAGCACACTTGGCCAGGGGAACCCCCGACAATGGTTTTGTCTCAATGATTCTACAACCTGACCTAATCACTGGCTATACAGGCAAGTACAGTGGGTTGCACCTCAGTTTATCTTCCTTGTCCTTGGAAGGAGCTGTGCTGGGACTTCTTTGATAAGTAACTGAGAAGGCAGGTGTGGTCCTCACTACTTGCCAGCCTACATGTTGACAATGACCCACAGCCACACATGTTGAAAGTGACCTGTGGCATACCTGCTAACCACATAGGTTGTACATGACCTACTACATGGCTGAACGATCCAGAGAGAAAAACACATTTTCCAGACAATATCATTGTCATTGTTGGATGGGAGGACTATCAGGAGATGCCTTTCTACCTTCTCCTTTCTTAGTCAATATACATTTGTGGTTACTTTACAATAAACAGAGATGCTCAACCAGACTGTCTCTGGTGGTTCTTGCTGCTGCTGAACACCATCCCCTAATCACATCAGTGGTTTTGGGGTCCTGCTGGCAGGAAAACCTCCCGAATGAGCTTTTGTTCTTCAGTAAATACAAAGAAGAGAGGGTGAGAAGTAGCATTGTTTTATTTCACAGTCTCTAAATAAAACAGAAACTACATGCAGAAACACTATAATTTTGATATCGAGTAAAATGTTCAGTACTGAAGTATAAAACTCAGAAACTTCAGTGTAGTTTCATGGTTTTATCTACAACACGGTGAATATCTTTAAAATAACATGAACAGTTAAATCACAGATATATGCATGACTGAGTTGATAAACACTGCTTATATGCTACATTGTACCCAAATATTTACATGATAGTATTTGTTCTAATATTATCCTGATCATTAATTCTCTGTTATAGGTTAAGTAGTATAGATCAGCATGAATAATTTATTTGCTATAAATCAACAGATTAGATTTAATAGTGTAATTTAATGAATCACACAGTTTGAAAGACATTTCCATATTCTACCTCAAAAATCAACAACACACAGAAATTTGTTGCTTCTGTTCGGTTTATGGTACTAATGTGCCTACATTTGACAAATGACTTCACATATGTCCACTGGACACAGTACTTGACTATTCCATGCTTTGGTTAGGTAACAATGATTAGTCCACTGAATTGTTAGAAGATTAGGATAATACAGATACAATGAGCAACACACTTTCAGATGGATTTGAAAACACTTGATGCTTTCATTCTGAGGCCAGTTCAAGAGAATTTTTTATTCTTCATTTAAAGAGTTTAAAAAATTACAATTTGAAACCCAGGTTGGGCTGCAATCAGATGAAAAATCAGAGCAGAATTGTTACCGCTAACCTTCAAATAACAAAAGATAATGCCTCTAGGCATCTATCCTAAGATGAATCCTAGTAAGATTCATAAATATTTGTGAGTTAACTGTGTGATAAGAATTTTTAAGTATCACACTAACATTTACTGTATTAATACTCCCTTTATGATTTATAATATGTTGAAACATGCAACAAACCAGAACTAGTTAAACATTCATTTAAACCTACATATTGAACTTGTTAATATTAAATCAATACTTATTTTCTACATAGTTTACATTAATATGCACTTATTCTTTGAAATGTAGTTTGTAGTTAAAGCATATCTCAAGATGAAAATAGCGTATTTTCTGTTTGTATATATCTGGTATATATTTCTAGATATTTGTACACACAAAAAAGAAAGATTGTCAAACTACATGAAACATTATGTAGTTGTTATGTTGCAGAATTAATATTTTTCACAAGAAAATGTACATGTTTTCATACTCTTTTGAGCTTTTGAACTGAGGATTCTGTGCCTGTACCCCTGCAACAATTTTGTAGCAGATGATGCAATGGTTTAGGAATATGGAAGGCAGAGCCTTTTTTAGAGTTTGCATTTATGCAGGCGTTGTGATGTAGCTGCAATACGTGTTTTTATTGCTGGCATCCCATATAGGTCCTAGTTTGAATACAAGCTGCTGCGCCTTATTAAAAAATGATTGTTAACTCTAATGGAAGGGTTTCAGAGAGAGCGAGAGGAGAAACTGGGTGTGTGGAGGGAAGGAGAAAGGGAGAGAGATTCTATATCTACTAATTCACTCCTCACTTGGCAGGAAATCCTGAGATCTTTCAGAAGTTGAGGGCTGGGAATGTCTGAAATAGTCAGGAGTTTATTCTGTGTCGCTCATGTGGATGCAAGGAATAAATGTAGTTGGACCATCTTCTGCAGCTTTCCCAGACAGATAAGTTGATTTGAGCAGCCAGTATTTGAATCAACACACATTTTGGATACTGGCAGCTGCTCTATTAGCTATGCCACAGCACCAGTTCTTGCTGCACTTCCATTCTAGATGCCTGATAATGCCTTGGGAAAGAAGCAAATTTCCCATGTCCTTGAGACCCTGCATCTATGTAGGAGACATCGGTGAAACTCTTGGCTCTTAGCTATTGCTTCGACTAAATTCATCTGTTGTGGCCATTTAGTAAGTGAAGCAGGAGATATAAGATCTCTTTTTCTGTCTGTCTGTCCACTTCTCAACTAAATTTAAAATATCTTTTATTTAAATTGATGAATCATTTTTGTTTTTATATTTGAATTTCTTTAGTCTATATGAATAATTGCACATTATCGTAAGACTCCTCTCTCCATTCTCCCACTTGTTCCTTTCTATCTAATCGTCCCCTTATTCTTTTTTCCCAAATTGTTGCCTTAGCATATTGACTTACCTCGCAGTAAGAAGTTTAACCTTCTGAAAGGCAAGTATCATATGTTCTTTCTGATTGGTAAGAACTAAGACTTAAAACATTCTTTGGTAATATTAGCATAATACATGTTTAGATTTATTTAATTTTTGATTTATTGATTTTTATTTTTTCTTTTAAAAATTATTTTGCATGATACAGTCCACAGGTACAGGGATATCCCCTCTACTCTACCCCTGAATACTCTCCCCGTTGTTTACCACCATTTTGTTATAATAATGTAGTTCTTTAGCAATAGCAACAGGTCCAACATTCTGCTTTTATGTGTATCGTGGAAATGTAGGTATAGATAATGATATAGTCTAGTGTCCTTTTGTCAAGGTATTATTAAATGTTTTATTGGAGATCCTCCTTTTATTCAGTAGGGATGTATATGTCAATATAAAATCACTTCCATACTAGAATAGCTGCTGTGGAAGTCAGTGTGAAGAGTGTGAAGATAACAGGGACAGGGGTGGCTAGACAGAAAGGTACCCACCAGTATGTTTGTGTATTGGATAGAGGGGCTGGTTGGGTTGAACTAGGCTTCAATGCCCAGTGACAGGTAACAGAGCTAAATGGGATATGGGAGAGACTTAACAAGGCTGCAGTACATACTGGCAAGCATGGGAACCAGGGTAGGGGGCAGGACTGGTGGAGGTTATGAAGAGTCGCCCCAGTTAGGCTGCAGCTTCCACTGGTTTGCGTGAGGTCTGAGTATTAAGTGGACAGAATCGGGCTGGACTACCACACCTATTGGTTCACATGGAAGACAGTGTTGGAAATAGAACTGACCAAGCAATTGAAACGACCAGCATGTGCATAAGCTAATTGGTGTGGCAGACTGTGCCAGACCCTGTACTGGCAAGCACACACAAGAATCAGGTCTAGGATCACCTCAGATGAAGTTTCTTTGGAGATCCCTCAAACTGAACTTCTGATCTCAGAACCCCACCCATGAAGAGAAAAAACTAGGTCAGCCAGTGGATTCTGAATAGCTTTTACCGAGATTTAGATGGCAAGATTGGCAGCGATTCATACTTGTTGAACTATCAAAACTGCTTGAGCAGGACCCTTGGAGCATACCTCACATTGGGGCCTGGGATGGGAGGGAGTCTGGGTGGGGCTTTTCCCTTTGTTTCTCCCCTGACCCCAGATATAGGGGAAAAATTATGATATTAGTGTGGAAAAGATGGTATTACCCACTTTCCTGTAGCTCTTGACCCTTTGTACCCTAAGCAATTAAGTACGATTATTAAAAAAAAAAGAAGAAATTCTACCATTTGCACTAAAATATCCATGAATACAGACCGTTATGCCCAGTGAAATAGTTCAATTCCAAAAGAACATGTATCATATGTTCTGTGTCACACAAGGCAATCTTTATGCAAAACAGAGAGAAAAAGATATAGGAAAACATGTGTATACCTTTGTGTGCATAAATGAACTGTATAGTGGAGACTAGCATGCAGGGAAGTGAAGACATATTGCAGTAGGCATTTCCCTCAGATTAAATTAGGACTCCCAGGGAAATGCTAAAATGTACGCTGGCAGATGGTCATCATTTAAACCTATAGTGCCATGATAAACTTAAAAAAAGAATGTTAACTTAATGACTGTTGCTAAAAGACCATACTATTGTAAAAAATGGTAATATGGGGAAAACATTATGGGGAAATGGGGAAAAGACAATCACTTTTTCTATTAAATTAATGAAAAACAAAACAAAATAAGGAAATATGTAACTTTTATTGAAAATACAAATATTGTATAAGGGTAAATAAGAAATTAATCTATCTTCCTGAATAAAAAGAAACAATCTCCTGTTTTTCCTTGAATTGAATTGAATAGAGGAATCCATGTGTACATATTGCTCTCTATATTAATGTTTGTTCATGAACAAATAAATATATGTATATAGGAGTACATACACACATGTTGAAAAATCACACTCAGAATATTGCACTCTCAATTTATGTTATAAATTCCCACAGAAACAGCATAACTCAAAACAAAATGAAAGTGCTCCCCTAATGAAGTCGCCATTGAGTGATTGACTGATATTTGGTGTATCCATTAAGATGTGACCTCAGATCCAAGAATGCCAAATCCCAGTACTTAGGTTAGCCTAGATCTCCACTGCTTGTTCTCTTTCAATGTCCTTATCTTTCTGTACTTAGTTACTATGCTGTATTTGCCATGTTTAATTCCAAATACAAGAATTATGAGACTGGTTTGTCATTTTATATTTATATGTTGACTCTTTATATCTGCATAATGTGTTTTAAACTGCCTTTCTTACCCTCACCGCCCCCATTGCTTATACTTTTAAGTGAGCTAAACTCCTAGCAATGACACCAGCACCTTAAATTGTCTTGCTGTGTCTCTAAGCTGATCTTTGTATTATATATATTGACTTTCCCCTCTGCATTCCCTCTCTGCCCTACTCTCCCCTCTTTTTGTAAATGTGCCTTTCAAAAGAACTATATAACATAGACACATTTACTTGCTAATAAACAATACTTTTCCCAATTTTTGCCTTTATACTATCTCACATAAACATATTTTATAATGGGATATACATAAAAGTCCAAGTCTATTAGCATGTATATAACCACAGAAAAGGTGAAATAAATATGGAAGAAAATCTTGAAGTAAGTACTACATTAGATTATTCAGAAACCACACAAATTCTACTTGAACTACAGATTTGTTTCAGAGGAACTGATTTTGTAACACTTATATCAGAAAATGAGATGCAATATATGAGAAATTATAAAGCAAGCACTGATTTTAAAGTGACACCAGCAGTGAATTGAATTTGTGGTGACTAGATAATATGGAAAAGATCTGTGTCACCACTTGTGGGGAAAAATGATTTTATGATCTTATGGGTAGATTCAGTGAGCTCTATCTAGTAACTGAAACTTTTCTTCATTGACCTTCTGACAAGACAATATTCACTCCAGTACATCTTAATAATACTGAGAATAAGGTTAATGTGTTTGACCCATATTAGTATTATCTCTTGTTCAATCTTCATGTCATGGGATCTATTGTCTAAGGTCTAAATTAAAGTTGAAAAAGCAAAGCTAGGTGAAATTAGATAGGAACACTGTCTTTCTTTCCCTTTTATCATATATTTTCAACAATACTCAGAAAGTGTCTATTGGGATATGTCAAGGAGAGGTCAATTAAGACAGCAGCTAATATCTGTGTTGAGTAGATGACGAGAATCAATTAGATAAAATGTGTTTTCTCAGGATATTATGGTTGCAAATGATGTCCTGCATTCTATTACTTTATACCAGATTATAAAAATCTAATGTGCATAGACTTTCATTCTTTACATAAGCTATATAATTGAAAGATTGATATTTGGATGTTTAAAAATACAAACATGGCTTTCTGTCTCAGCACTAAAGTAGTAAACAATGAATTTATTTTTAACTTTAGATTGATTCAAATGCTTTCACTTTCAGTACCCTTAATATTTTTACTGCATTCCTAGCTTGTAAACCCTTCAGATATAGTATTATTTTAAATATTTTTAAAACCTCTGCAAATTTCTAATGGGTAGTGGTATCAATAATTACTTTTTCCATAATTATTAGATTTCATATAATTTACCTCTTGTGAACATGACTATATTGATGGCATAATTATTTGCATCTCAGTTTTTCTTTTCCAGTTTGTCAATATATTAATAGGTTCTCCATGAAGTGCAGAAATTGAAACATATTTTATCTCTGATTTGGAAAAAAATGTGCCATACCATTATATTAGGAATTCACATTTTCAGGGGGTTAACATAGTCAAAACCTCTTTCTATTTGAATATTTAGGTTAGACATAGTGTCCATATTTGGAATTGAGGTTTCCTCATATATCGCTCAATGTAAAAGATGATAATATCTCAGAGTATTTGTGTGTTTTTTCGTTATTGCTGAAAAGCAAGGTAACTTGTTGATTAGTTTTCTAAGTGTTAGTGAACAATTCCATGTATGTGTATGTGCATATTATTAGCCATGATGTATTGTCAAACAAAAGATAGTCATTGTAAAACATGATGATATCTATCTAATATATAGGGAAAACAATCCAATAATAATTAAAACATTAATCAAAACTAATTTGCAAAATCTTTAATCAGAAATTGTTATTACCTTGTTTTGTAACACACGTTATGAAACAGAGACTGTTCCTTTGCCTTGTTCAGATATTACTTTAACACGTTCTTTCAAAGCCTGGGTCAGATTCTAACATCCAATTCATCTTTTTTTTCATTTAAATATTATTCAGTCTTTCCAGAAAAACCTTTTATGTGAAGAGTTATTATGCAATTGCTTTTTCTGAGAGGTCTCTATTCCCTTATCACAATATATTTCCTCATTTATATTGACAGATTCACTTTCTTTGTCTCCATAATTCCACACAATGTCAACATATCTTTAATAAGATGGCATATAAATTTATTTTGGTACTAAACTATTTTGGTATTTACGTCTTGCATTTACCCTATATAATGAGATTTTGGACTGAAAAGTCTATGGAAAATGTGAATTACTCAGTTAAAATACTATGATAACTGAATTGTGACCATTCTTGTTGGGGAACAGGTGTTATTTACCTAAACTACTGAATCGCAGTAGTGAAAAGGCATGCTTTGGGAACATGAGTTCTAAGGATTCTTTCATATTTATCTTAGTATGGTATTTTCTCTTTATTGATTATCAAAGGAATATATTTTGCTGACTTTATTTTTTCTCCTGCAGGCTTACCTATTTGTATTTTCAAAAATTTTATTGGTATGGAACTTACTTATGTTTCCTGAGGTCATCCATTCCTTTAATGTAAGAAAGAACTAATTCAACAATTGAGTGAAGGTAAATCCAGTTCAGTTACAATAAAAGAAAATCCACACAATACCCATTTAATCAAGTAAAGATACATTTTTCTATTCCAAGTAGTAAAACATTTGTTCCTGCTGAGACATAAGTATTTATGTTTATTTCTTCAACTTCAGTTATATTAAATACCAGGGTTTATCATATATTTTAAATATTTAAGTTATTTTCATTTTTTGTGAATAATGTTCATTACAATTATTTGAACTGACATGTCAAAATAAAAGGCATATACCCTCGGGTTCCTTTTTTGATGATGCTCTTACTGTCCTGCTATTTAAATTATATTTGCTTTACTCATGCTTCCATCGCTGTAAAAATTATGTGTTAATTAATTTGTTTAAGAGATAGATATAGAGTGAAGAGAGAGCTATGCAATGGTTCACTCACCAAATGATCATAATACTCAAGATATAGCATTTAGAACTAGACTAATAATGTGCAGGGATAAAGTCAAGATTTTAAAATGCAACCTAGAAGTCCCATGTGGTGTCAGGAAAACAAATGCTTGAAAATAGATGCTACCTTCCAGTGTATATATTGGCATAAAATTGGAATTCAGAGACACAGCCAGGTAGTGAACACAAACATCCCCCAAAATGGAATATATTATCTCAATCAGTAACTGACTGTCTAGCTCAAAATGTTCCTGCAGTTGTTCTTTTACTTTCAAGATAATGAGAAGCTTTTGCATCCTGCAAGCACATCCACTGCACTAATTTAACTATATGATTTGAAAACCACATTTCACACAATAATAGCTTCCATTTAGAAAATATCAATGTATGAACTTCTGTTTATATATACTTCTGTATATATATAAGATAAAACATATATATGTATATATATATATATATAATTTATTTATTTCTCATAAGAGCTCTCCTTTAGTCTCAGAGAAGCTCTCCAGAAGATACAGAAAGAGAAGCTGGATTGAAAATTTTATCAAAGAAATAAAAAATGAAAACTTTCCCTAAAATGAAAAATTGGGGAAAAACATACAGGAGAGGCACAGAACTCACAAATAGGATTGACTGAAAGCGATCTTCACCACGACACATGCTAATCAATCTCTTTTCACTTGAACACAAGGAAACTATCTTTAAATATTCATGTGAAAAAAGCAATTAGCATATAGAGGAACCCCAATCAGACCCACAGCTCACCTATCAGAGGAAACTCTACAAACCAGAAAATAATGGAGTGACATATTGCAGAAGTTAAAAGGAAGAAATTATTAGCCCAGATTAATTTATCCAGAAAAGCTTTCCCTTTGTGGACTAAGGAGTTGATTAGTGCTCATTGAGCTCAGCAGGAACAGGAACTGGGCTTGTGGCTACAAACACCTAGCCTAATTGAACTCATCTGTACACAATTTCCTGGCTAAATGAGGATGTGAGGGGAAGAGGTGGAGAGTGAAGGAGCAATAAAAAGAGCCTTCACAGAGACTTCTACCATCACTGGTCTCCTGTTGGTGCTTCATCCCCAGATGCTTTCCCTGTCCATGTTACTGGCTCTGCTGGTTGGAACAAATGGTGCCTAACTTGGGACATGGTGCAAGAGATGAACTGAGGGGCCCTTGGACCTAAAAAAAGGTAAACTTAAAATTAAAAAATTTTTGCAGGGACAAAAGTAACTTCGTCCCCAGACCCTCTCCCTGTCCTAGGGCAAGAGGGACAATCTGAGGGACCCCTAGAACTTCAGAGAGGCATTGATGATTTCATCCCCAGACGTTTTACCCATCCTTGGGGACAAGGGATAATCTGAGGGACCCCAGAAATCTGGAGGTAAGCTTCAAATTAAATATTTTCCAGGGGCATAAGTAAAATTTATCATGGGGTAAGAACTTGCAAAAGTGCAGATGATTAAGAAATTCAGAGATCTGCTCCAGTCACAAGGCACCAGCACTAAACTTAAGACCACGCAGAAGTTTCTTGAAACTGTCTGTGATGTACCCCCATGGTTAACTCTCCTTGTAGCCACCTTTTTCCTCTGGTGTTTGTTGAAAAGTGCTTTGTGATCACTTTAAGCGGTGGTGCAACCATTCCTTAAAATAAAAAAATCTGTAAAAAGGAGCAGAGAGGAGCAAGTCAGAGTAAGAAGACAGAGGGGACCCCAACCCAGGGTAAAAAAGAAGCAACCCCAGACCAGACAAAGTCTGAAGAAACTGTGTGAAGAAGATTTACAGTCCTCTTCTGAGGAGCAGGAAGGGGGAGAGAATGGAAGTGAGCTTGCCAAGGATCATCCACCTGTAGAGCATGTGCAAGTCTCTTTTGGCCAGGCACAGAGCCCTCTGTACTGCCTGTGCCATCAGTGCCATTAAGTCTGGATGCAATTGTGAAAGATTTACAGGAGCAACTTCAGTGTCTCTTCTTCAGTTGAGGCATGATTAGCTATAGCCCCAGACAAAATACAACTTATTTCTCCATTTAGTTATTTGGGATTACAACTTTTTTCAGAATTGTATTAAATTCCCCAAAATTCCATAGACCAAATGTTGTTAGCCATCTTTCAAAAGGCATCCAACAATTCAAAACTTTCAAATTCTAGGGTTTCCCTTTGTATTCTTATGAGGCCTCAAGAATGCCAAAGGATTAATCTCCCATTTTGTGGAGATAGTTAATCAGGTTGATTGAATCATATTAAGATTATTGCCAAATAGGGGCCCAGCGCGGTGGCGCAGTGGTTATGGTCCTCGCCTTGCACACCCAGGATCCCATATGGTCGCCGGTTCTATCCCGGCAGCCCCGCTTCCCTTCCAGCTCCCTGCCTGTGGCCCGGGAAAGCAGTCGAGGACGGCCCAAAGCTTTGGGACCCTGCACCCGCGTGGGAGACCCGGAAGAGGCTCCTGGCTTTATATCGGCATAGTATCGGCCCGTTGCACTCACTTGGGGAGTGAATCATCGGACGGAGGATCTTCCTCTCTCTATATCCGCCTCTCTCTGCATATCCACCTTTCCAATAATAATAATAATAATAATAATAATAATAAATCTTAAAAAAATTATTGCCAAATGGACATGACACATGTCTCAGAGTTTGGGACACTAAAGCATGTATATGTTATGTTCATACTTGCTCTGGATTTATTCTAGCTACTCTTTATACAGGGGAACAAGTCAAGAACGCTCTACCCCATTGCTATGCATGTTTTTCCATATTGGGAACTCCCAAAATTATTTAAACTGATAATGGCCCCTGCTATATCAGCAGTAAGTTTTGTGATTTTGCTGCCTCCCACTGTATACAACTAATTGCAGGCATTCCTTATAATCCTCAAGGACAAGGTATTGTGGAACATGCCAACCATACTATTAAGGATTATCCTATTAAATCAAAAAAGGGGGAATATAACACTCCCAAGATCATTTGAACTTTGCATTATCTATCTCAAGTTTTGTAACATTGGATGTTTAAGGATTGTCTGCTGCAGATCATCATTGGACTCTGTCTCAGAAGCAGAAGGGTTACATGATGTGGAAGGATCCCTTGACTGGTCAGTGGCAAGATCCAGATCCCATCCTCATATGCATCCTCATATGAGGAAGGGAATCGGTTTATGTTTTCTCAGAAAATGAAAATGGTCCACGGTGGATTCCTGAGAGGCTTGTCTGGCAAGCTCCTGCAGCTGAATCTTGTGAAAGCTTGGGTACTGACCATGATGATGATGGCATTTGAGTCAGAAGATTAACAGGACAAGCAAGTATGTTACGCCCTTTTTATATTATCTAAGTATATTAGTATGTAGTTAAGCACCGCTCTTTTTCTCTTCTTCCTAGGTGCAACAAGGTCCCGATATTTCCTGACTTTTCTAAGTGGCAGCTTCCTGGGGAATGGGCATACACTGCATGCCCCCTCCCTTTTTTCTTATTAAGGAAAGCAATTATTACTATGGAAATTATTAGTTCAATCACTCCTCTTGATTTGAGGACTCACTCATGTGGGTGAACCTTAGATCCTTGAAATTTAAACCTGTGTCTGCTGTGTTATCCCCTGTTTTTCTCTTACATATAGAAAACATCTCTGAAGTGAATTGCACCGAAGTCAGCTGCACCCTAACAGCATGTTGGAATGGCAATGGCGATACCACTGTTGTCATGTGGCTGCCTGGAATCCTCCTCTCTTGATTCTAGTTCTATCCTAATGTGAATATGTTTGAACGGAAGGTGGTGGCTCAGGTAGGGGGTCCCTTCCCTTGTCCCCCTTCACAGCATATCCAAATTGGTTCCTTGCTCAAATGCCAGACCCAGACATGGCTGTGGTTGCATTTACAGAAATTTGCCACATGTTCTGGCATTTTGAATAGCAAAATATGACGGTGTTTAAGTTACTCTGTTTAAATATTCTGAACATTTGTTACAAATATTTAAGTGACTTTTATTTCTTCTCTTTTTATTTTATTTCCTTTCTTCCTTCCTACTTTCCTTCCTTTCTTTCTTCATTCCTTCTTCTCTCTTCCTGTTTCTGTATTACTTTTCTCCCTTCTTTCTAACACATGATCTGTGTTCTTTAATGTTTTAAAATTTATTTATTTTTATTAGAAAGTCAGATATGTGGACAAGAGACAAAGAAAAAAGATTTTCCATCTGGTCTGCTGATTCGCTCCCCTGGTGGCTGCAGTGACCACCATTCTGAAGCCAGGAGCTTCAGCCACTCTGAAACCAGGAGCTTCTTCCTGTTCTCCAATGAAGGTGCAGGGTCCTAAGGGTTTGGGCCTTCCTTGGCTGCATTCCCAGGCCACAGGCAGGGAGCTGGATGGGAAGTGGGGCTGCCAGCCCACAAACTGGGCCCCAAATGGGGTACGGCAGCATTCAAGGTGAGAACTTTAGATACTATGTTCCTTCACTGGGCCCAAAACTGTATTTCTTATAAACTGTTTTACACTCATAATAACACTTGTTATTCTACCCCTCCTCTATCCTAGACTGTACTCCCTCTTTCCCATGCTTCTTCACTCCCTTCTCCTTCCTTCCTTCCTTAGTTTCCTTTTAATTTGGAAAACTTTAAGTGAACCATCTTTAAAATCATAATTTCAGTTGTGTTTTCACATATTTATATACTGAAGACAGTTGGATTAACAACCCATCCCAGGTGTTGATGCAAAAATTATTATATAGACAAAAAAACTGGAAAAATATGTTGATATTAACTTCATCACTTTCTTTTTTTAAAAGATTCATTTATTTTTATTACAAAGTCAGATATACGAAGAGGAGAAGAGATAGAGAGCAAAATCTTCCATCTGATGATTCACTCCCCAAGTGAGCGCAATGGCCAATGTTATGCTGATCCAAAACCAGGAGTGAGGAAATTCCTTCTGGGTATACCACAGAGGTGCAGGGTCTCAAAGCATTGGGCCACCCTCGATTGCTTTCCCAGGCCACAGGCAGGGAGCTGGATGGGAAGTGGAGCTGCCAGAATTAGAGCTTGCACCCATATGGGATGCTGGGATGTTCAAGGCGAGGATCTTAGCTGCTAGGCCACGCCGCCAGGCCCACCACTTTTAGTAACATAAATGCACTGTATAGATACTGTTAGGATATAGAAAGCATTAGTAAGAAAAATATCATAGACCAAGAGAGAATAGTAATGAAAATGCACATTTAGAATATTGATGAGATTGGAATGTGTCTTGGGATATACACTGAGTATTTATTCACCCAAGAAAACTCATCTAATCTCCATCTAATAATTCAGCATTATAATTACATGACTAAATTTGAATGAATGTTTACCAAGTGTATGCATTTTAATTTTCCTTAACCTCATCATAATTTGATCTAAAACATGATTTTAATCTTTACAAATAACTAGGAATGCATTTTCTGCCTTTACAAAATGAATAGGAATTAGAAACTGACATTGAATGTTGCACCAAATATAGCTTCTTTGCATTATTATTATATCCTTCTATATAAATATTAAAACATTTGAAGATTATAAATTACAGAGATGAAATATCATTATTATGTCTTAATTGATTTTATTTTCTGACTCCCAGAAAACTGCTCAGTTTTTGAAATACTGGATTTGTAGCTTTATCTTTCTATGAATTGAAACGCAAACATAATTAGTAACTTAAAAAAGTATGAAAAAGAAGTTTATTTTAATTCAAACATAACTGAAATTCTGCAAATTATTTTTAAAAGTATGTATTTCCAGAAATTTTAAAATGCTCATCCTATGTAGAGATTTAATTTTTCACAAAATATTATCTTTTAATTGTATTTCCTATGACCCTTCATGTACATTCACAAATTGAAATTAAAGACAATCTCGTTGCTTAGAATTCATGAAGGAAAGGAGAATAAAATATCCATATAATCAGAGAATTAAATCTTTCTCATTTTATATAATTAAATTTTATATTTATTATTACATTCACAGAAAACATTAATGCTACACATTTGCATTTCCTTGCGGCTGCAAATTGAAATTTACATATTTATATTTGAACCATTTTGCATTCTAAACTGAAAGACAAGTTTCCTGGATAGCAACACTTCTTCTACAATAAAAATCAACAATCTCTTAATTATATTATCATCATATCACTGTTTCAGTTAACCATTGTAACCACAGAATTAAATACATAAGCCCTGGGCCTGGCATGATAGCCTAGTGGCTAATGTTCTTTCTTTGAAAGTATCAGGATCCCTTTTAGGTGCCTGTTCTAATCCTGGCTACCCTGCTTTATATTCAGCTACCTGCTTGTGGCCTGGTAAGGTAGTTAAGGATGGCACAGAACCTGGGGACTCTGTATTAGTATGGGAGACCTGGAAGAGGCTCCAGGCTTCTAGCTTCAGATCGCCTCAGCTCCAGTAGTTGAGGCCACATGGGGAGTGAATCAGCAGATGAAGATCTTCCTCTCTGTCTCTCCTCTGTGTGTTTATCTGATCGTCCAATAAAAAATAAGTCTTTAAAAAAATACCTTAGCCCTGTGCCAGCTATGGCTCTTACTAGTATTCCTAAATCACCGATTTGCTTCCTCAGCAAATAGAATACTTCTTTGCTGTAGACAGATATTTCACTGTAGTTTAAATGGAATTATTCCTATGTCAAGAATTGAGTAAGAACTGAACTTCATTGAGTGTATACAAAAGGAATAATACATAATATTAGAATTAGTAAAATATTTTAATACTAATTACTGTTATACACAATCCTACATTCCAATATGTATTTTACAATTGGAAAACCCTTCTTCTCTTTAATAGTTAACATTGTTATTATTGAATGTGTTTCTCCTGTATTAAAATTATATATTAAATATTTGTATAAATTGCTTTAGTCCTTTACTAACTGTTACATTTTGAAATTATGATGTAAACCATAGCCATCCTTCAATCAAGAAGCAATTTACAATTAAATTAATGGCTTTTCCAAAAGGAAGCATGTCATGAAATAAATATACAAAATTTATATAAAACTTTATGACACACTATAAAAAGTCATTCATTACAGTTTTATAGATGCATTAATTGGAAATTTAGGTGATCCAAATAATAAATATGATTTTATAATAGTCAAGTTAACATCAGTGGTATTGTAAATGCAGGCCAATTTATGTACTTATTATTCATCTAAGCCATATAATACTTTGCCAATGAACTTTAAAATATCAACCTTTTTTTTTATATTTCTACCTATTAGCTCATTGGATGCAGCTCAACAATTTATAAAGCATCATAAATATTATTTACAGTTGATAGTCATTCTTCACCCATGTTATTTCTAGAAATGTCCTTTTTCATATTTGCTTAAAATGTTGTATAAAGATGACAATCTTTCTGTACCCTGATTTGAAACAACTGCAATTCATAACAGGGATAGTGTTTCTATTTTAGTGTTGATGTTGGGAATGTTTTACCATCTAGTGTGATAGCTAGCCCATTTAATTTAGGCAATCCTTGGTAATTATTTCTGAAATATTGCTTCACTTATAATGGTTTAGATACTTCACTTTGCAGTTTAGAAATACATCAATTCTCCTGGAATAAATTTACAGTAATTATGACATTTATTTTCAGATTTCCTTTTTGTAATACCACTGTCCAGCCAATGGCTAGTTACATTATAAGAATATGACATGTTTATGAATGGAGCATAACTTCCAGGAATTTACCTGCAACTAACTACATTTTCCATCATATCCTATTTTTACTGATGTGCTCGTTATTATAGTTTAAAAATATATAAAGAAAATATTCACTTACTTATGAGAAATTATTGCCATGTTTTGTGTTCTAAATTTTATTAACTCCTGCATAAGTTGCTCGATACCAGTAGATGCAAGTATTTTGTTTGTTGATACTAATTGTATACAAGGTAAAATATTAAAATAAAAGTGTTTGGGGCAGTGTAATGTTACATACAAATAGTACATTTAAGAAACCATACTTGCTACTTTCTTCCAAGGGAAAATCATTTTTTATTATATATAGTGCCACATAAGTACAAAAATGTTGTGTTTCACTACTTAGCCCTGGTGTTTGCCATAGTAGCTCATATCAATAAAGAGATATCAAAAGGGATATTTTTAAATTAAAAGCAGCACCCTGAGATACACACTATGTACAATATTATAAGTTGGAAGTTGTTCTGAGAAATGCAGCTAACCTGATTCTCACTCCTTCATACATTGCTTGGGACTGTGTGAATGTACCCATACTACTTTGAACGTTTAGAAAATAAATCCATTACCACTTTTATTAATTAAATATTGAAGTCAGCACTTGTAGTTTATCTTAGTAGCTTGACTAAATTTCAACTTACATAATTGCTATTTATCTATGCAAATCATTCCTTCAAATAACATTACTTAATGCAGCACCCATTTTATGATCAAATTATGCCATTTTTAACCATAAGCTTTATTAAAGCCGCATTCTTCTGCTGCTAGAATTTCATTAACTTATTTGTGTATTATATAACTGATAAATTAAAAAGCCAGCACCCTTGGTGCCTTTGGGCCTATGATGAAATATGTACAGCTTTATATCTGAGCAGAATAGACAAAGCTGAAACCTATATTCAAATACAACTGCCGGCTTTTATTCTTTGACTTTATTTAAAAACATTTATGTATTTGTTTTCATAAATGTACTAAGTTGAACAATAAAGAGAAGGAGACAAAGACAAAGATACAGAGAGATGTGTCTTTCATATGTTGATTCACAACCCAAATGTCATGTCACCAATACTGACAAAGCCTAAGCCAGGGACCAGGAACTCCACGCAGGCCTCCCATGTGGATGACTTTACTCAAGCCAGTAAAGACATTGCTCAAGCCAGCAGGAAGTTGGATCAGACATGGAAAGACTGCAGATTGACCCCAGGCATTCTGACATGGAATGTGGACATAGCAAGCAACATTAAACTCGCTTCAATACAGTCAATCTCTAACTGGCTTTGTTGATAATTTCTATAGAATTGTATATAAAGATAATTGCCTTTGATTTGGGTAGAATTTTACTAATATTAAAGATACTATTAGCCCACAAATAATCTGTAATTATTTTCCAGAAATGCTTCAAATATTTTTTTGAAAAATGTATTAAATGTACTGATTTTTGTAAAAAAAGAAAAACCAAAACTGAAGTTTATGTACATCTTTAAATAATATTTTTCATGAACATGTTGAACAACAATTAGTAATTTTTACCAAATTTGTTTCTAAATAGAATTATTTTAAAATTCAATTTTCATAAATTTGTTGAAGTGCCTTCGTGTAAGATTCCCCTGACTTGGTCTGGAGTGATAGCATAGTGGCTGCATCCTCAAATTGCATCCACCAAAATCCTACATGGAATCTGTTACCTATTCCAGCTGCTCTACTTCCTATTTAGCTTCCTGCCTGTGGCCTCAGAAAACAGTTGAGGATGACCCAAAGCCTTCTGACATTGTTCCTGTGAGGGAGACCCAAAAGAAGCTCCTGGCTCCTGGTTTTTGATCAGCTCAGCTCCCGCATTTGTGGCCACTTGACAAGTGAACTAGTGGATGGATGGAAGGTTGTTTCTCTATGTCTTACCTCCTTTCTGTATATCTGACTTTACAATTAAAAAAAAAAAAAAGATTCTTACAAAATGCCTCTTTGTATTAGATATAAACTACTTGAAACTCAAATATAACAGGAATGTTATCTGGACTGAAAAGTACATCCTGCTCAGTACAAATGCCTATGTAAATTCAGTAACATCCTATAACTATTAATTTACATTGAAATTGTCACACAAAATCTGAATGTTTCTAAGCATCCTTTTAACTCATTTTTCCACCAAATTTTTTCATTGCATAGAATCAAGTTTTTTCAATGTCTAACACTGTACAGGTACTATCCAGTTACATTTTAGTGGGAATATGCTTTCATTGCTCTTAATTATCCTAGTCATGTCTATCACATGTTCTTATTCTGTCTCTATAAAAATTTCCCTTCAAAAAATTCTAAGAGAGAATCAAAATGGCAGAATCAAGGGCAGATGTAAACAGATGGAGAGATTTTAGCCAGTGTGAAGCAGAGAGGGCATATTTCAGGAAATAAACAGGACATAACTACAGTAGAGGGATACTTGTAGACTGTCAGACATGGGAAACCAACAGACACACAGTGCAGTATTGCAGTGATCTATACCCCAAAGGCATTCAGCAAGCAACTATCTTAACAGCACTGACTGCTGGAACTCCTCCAGCAACAAGGTGGGAAGGGGCATTCACTGGGAGCTCAGAAGGTGAACCCAAAGAGCTGACCATCTTCCTGGTGTTTTTGATTTGTCCAGGAGCAGAGACAGAACAGCAGGGGAACAGGAAAGTTTTCACAGCCCAATTCACTGCCTGGAGCCAAATTGGGTGCCATTTTCTATAGGAAGGTGTGGGGAGCCGTGCAGTTGGGTCGGATGGCATGGGTGTGTGATGAGCACCGCTCCTCAGCAAGGCTGTGAGGAGTTTCTGACTGCATGGCAAGGCCCGGCAGAATGTCTCTGATCACCTCATTGCTGCCTCACTTATTGTATGGAACTCAATCACCTCTCTGATGTTTCATAGAATTCTCCTGAGGGTGTTGTTGTTTTTCTGCTAATGTGAAGTGATTCCTATAACCGGAATGACACCTCAATTTGATAAATCATGTTATGATAAAAACACCTTTAGTAACATAAGGCTATGACACACAGTTAAAAGTATACAATAGTACAATTGAGTCCACAATATCTCCAAACATCCTGTTATGTGCCCACTTTTGTCATGAAGTTTGCTCTAGTATAAGTAATGTTTTCCTAGGGAAATGGTCTGGTAATATCTTGGAACAGATGGCAATCATGGAGGTAGAAAGAGTTTTTTTACCATGCACTTCGAACTGTTACAACATGTGATATGACACATTTTAGTTTCTTACAACAGAAAGCAAAAGTATATGGGGCATCTTTTATAAGGAAATAGATGTGAACCCCCTCAAAATGGCTTAAAAGTTCTACCTTATATTGGCACCTATATTTAGAGAAAGAGAACAGTTTATAGGATAAAAGGAAGTTTCTTGAAAAGGCCCTCTGTCTGTAGATTGGGTGAACTGCCTTGATCCCTTTCACTGCCCTTTAACAAAAGAACAAAAAAACAATTGAATCAGCACTAGGTGAAGATGATGGTAATTAATGCATGATTTGATTATAAGATTTAGCAAAGAATCTATGTTATATGCTTTTATAAAATCCTTCCATTTATGATCTTTTAATTCTGCACTCTTAATATTTTAAGAAATATTAGTTAGTTTGTGTTTAGTAAAAACTGATTTTGAGTATAAACAAACTACTTGTCACAATGTAACTGCATGCGCTGCCAACCATGGAGTTCTTGGCTTCAGCCAGGTGACTACAGGTTTCAGTGAGTAAAGATCGTTGAAAATATTTTTCTTAAGATTGCTTTTTGTATTCTCTTAACCATGAAGTAAACATGAAACAATTGGATATTGTGCAAAAGCTTGTGATGATTTCTGAATTGTCCATTATGGGCATCGTGCCATAGATCCATGTCTTATCTCTTCTTCTTATCGTCTAGCCGATCCATGCATCCTTTGCAAGCTCTCAGTCAGCCGGAGCTGGTCTCCAGCAGGAAGGCAAAGGCTATGGGACAGCACTGTGCATGCACTGAGCTGGGAGTGGACTCTTTCCTGGCTCAGTGAATTGCAACAATTTGGAATCATACAGGTTCCATCCAAGACAGGTCCAGGTAGCATTTAGAACTGATGGCCAGTAAATTAAGAACTCTACTTCTGGCACATCAGGTACCATTTTTTTACAGGGTGCAAAGAATTTAAGCCTGCAGGGACAACATTGAGCTGTACATGCGCTGATCTGGGAGCTAACCCACTGAGCTCATAGCCTTGCACTGGTCCCACAGGACAAGAATATTGACTTTGGCATCCTATAGGTTTTTATAGCCCACATACCTAATGACCAAAAGGTTCCAGCAAAATCAGCACGATCATCACCCTAGCTATATGGGGCATCTGGTGTCTACATAATCCTGGGAACTGCTCAAATCAGAAGTGGGAGAAAGCTTGTTCAGACAACAGGGCAGCCTCAGCATCATGTCACAGAATGTGGAGAATGGTGAGCCAGGAACTGGATCTATGGAGACCATGGTAGATATCTAACATAAGAACCCAGACTTGAACACAGCTGGAAGGAGTGGCACAAGTGACTGTAAATCAGGAGTAAATTACCACCAATTCATATTAACCCTGAATGTAAATGGCTTAAACTCATCAATCAAAAATCACTAATTAGTAGAATTGATTAAAAAAAAGAAAAAAACAATTATCTGTTGCCTACAGGTGACATAGTCTAACAGCAAAGATCAGCCAAGACTGTATTTCATAGATTATGATACTGTTTTTGTTTTGTTTTAGTTTCATCTCTTCAGAACATTTTCTCATTAAACTCTTCAATGATTCACAGATCATACTATAGCTTCATTTTCTTCAAGAATTATCTTGATAGGGCCCAGCGCGGTGGCGCAAGTGGTTAAAGGTCCTCGCCTTGCACGCCCGGGATCCCACATGGGCGCCAGTTCTAATCCCGGCAGCCCCGCTTCCCTTCCAGCTCCCTGCCTGTGGCCTGGGAAAGCAGTCGAGGACGGCCCAAAGCTTTGGGACCCTGCACCCGCGTGGGAGACCCGGAACAGGCTCCTGGTTTCGGATCGGCATAGTATCGGCCATTGCGCTCACTTGGGGAGTGAATCATCGGACGGAAGAGCTTCCTCTCTGTCTCTCCTCTCTGTATATCTGCCTTTCCAATAAAGAAAAAAAAATAATAAAAATAAATCTTTAAAAAAAAAAAAAGAATTATCTTGATATTCTTTTTCATTAGTTAGCAACACATTAGTCAATCAGTGCTTAACTTCAAGGCACTTTGATTTCTTCTCTTTCTTCCTGCTGTTGATTTTGTTTTGTGGCTTTTCATTTAGATGAACGTACAGTAACTCTATAATGGAGACTATCATATCCAGTAGCATATTATTTAACTTCACGGCATTGTAAATTTCTATTTTTCTTCTTGTTGTTGATTGTATATTGTGGCTTTTCATTTAAGGGAATGTATAATGACTATGTAATGGAGATTATCATATCCAGATGTGAGGATACAATGCAGTATTCATCTCTACTTCCAGATGAAGATGGGGTACCAATGAAAATGTTAACTATATCTTGACAGTAGGATGCTGGACTCTCTGGCATTGTCCATACCCACAATGATGGGCTTTGACTTTCTATGAAATCTATACTATAATCACAGTATAGGGGAACCCAGTGTGTGTGGTGAAGGGACTTGTGGTGGGTAAAGGAAATCTCAGGGCCTACGGAGCTGTATCATAAAATGGTAATAATAACATGAAAGAAGTAAAGTAAAAAACAATTAAAAATTCTTCACAATTTTCTAGTTTCATTGACATCATTAATTCATCTTACATGTTTGCTTAGAAAGCTCTGTGCCAGCATCGTCACATTCCTATTATAAACCTGAAAGTGACAAATATTCTTTTATTTTTTAACATATTTTTTTAAAAAAATAGAAACAACATATCACATTTGCCAAGAAGAAACAAAGAATAGATTTAGAGGCATCATTGGCCTATAAATTGCATTGCAAATTAAAAAATGTTATCTGCAAAAATATATAAAAGGGTAGGATGACAAATCCTGTGAAACAGATAAAAGAAATAAGAAATACTATACACGCTAAAGGCAAAATAGTTGAAATATTGAAGTGGGTTGAAAGTAAGATAGACATCAATAACATTCTTTCAATATACTATGAATATACACTACATATTTGACAATGAATGTATCTTTAAGAAATTGAATATTTCTCACTTATAAGAAAGGACACAACTGAAGTACCAAATTATCTGAAATACATTGCAAACAGTAGGGGCAGAGGGCACACAAGGAATAGTAGCTTCAATTCCAGAGTATGAGGTAGACAGACAAACAGTAAGGCAAGAATTCTACCTTGACAGTAAGAAGGCTCAATACTCATGAGGAACTGCCGTGAGTAAAGAAATGTGGAATGGAACATTTGAGTGTTGACTGTCTTGGTTTGCTTGTCTGGTGAGTTTCTAGAACTGGGTGCAATACTCTTTTCTTAGTGGGAAAGAATCACAGAAGCTGAGAAGAGGGAGATGAGCCTGTTGAGGAGGCACATCATGACTTCAGACATCACAAATAAAGAGTTCTAGTCATCTCAATGTCTCACAGTAAAGTTGGAGCGAGTAGTTTGAGTTTCGATATCCACAAACAGTATTAGAGTCAGAAGCCTAGCATGAAGCTCCACGTGTGACTTGTGACAAAACTCAAATTGAATGTCTCTTTAGTTATATATTTTCTCCTATATTGTGATAACCCAATCCATATCTGTTTCCTTGTCATTTTAAACTTTTCAAAGTCATCCATTATAGTTGAGAACAACTTTTTCAAACCTGCTCTTAATGTTGAAATTTGGGTTTTCCCCTAGGGATGTCAAACATCCTTTTTTCTTAAAGGTGAAACTGCATAGAATATTTACTCATATTTGTAAAGATTGAAATTCATAGACTACAGGTATTTAGAAGAAAAAGTTATTCTCAGAAGTGTATACATGTTAAATACAAGGAAAATGTGTAATTATTATTTATGATTTATTTTATTTTAAAATTAGATCTCATAGAGAAAGCAGTGATAGAGAAAGAGGTCTTCCATTTGCTGGGTCACTACCCAAATGGCCACAAGAGCCACAGCTAAGATGATCTGAAGCCAGGACCCAGGGACCAGGAGCTGCTTCCAGATCTCCTATGTCAGTCCAGGGTCCCAAGATTTTGAGTCATTCTCCACTCTTTCCAGGATACAAACAGGGACCTGGATGGGAAGTGTATCACCCAGGATATGAATGAAAGTTCATATGAGGCATCAGTAAAACAGGATAGAGGATTAGCCTTTTGTGCCATTGCTCCAGCCACAAGTGTTTGTTATGGGAGGATCTCATTTGGGATGATCAGAATAGGATGTGGGTAGAAGTACCAATTTTCCAACATAAACAATTTTTCCCAGCAAATAAGCAGAAGGTCCCAAAAACTGAAGTCATAGTAAATCCCTCATGTTATCCCATATAAAAATCGACATTTGGAAATATCCTAGAAAAAGACATTTATATTTTTGATAACTTTGTTTCATTTTTTAGAGACTATTAAGTATTCAGAAATCATGGCAATGTACACAATGCAATGGAACTCGCAGTAATTCATCTGTGAAGGTGGACTTTCCTGGATATTTTCCAGGGAAGGTTTAGACAGTTTAGAAAAATTATCCATATAAAAAATGTCCAACAATTTTACCAAAATCACATAAATTGGCTGGAAACTGACAAAAATGCATCAGAAACAAACATGGTTAATGGTATTGCTGCTTCTAAAGTTGCTTTTCTCAGAGATGAATGATCTTAATTCAATTAGAATAATGAATGTGCTAGTGAAAGTTTTTGTATAACTTTTTCAGATCATGACAAGAATCATTATCTATGGCAATGAAAGCATGAAGAAATATTTATGTTAAATAATTAGACTTGAAAATCATGACTACTTGATTCATGGGCTACCAAATGAATGGTGTGCTATCAGTTAGGAAAACAACAATATCTTTGTATATGTCCACCAGAGTTCTTGAGTAAAAAAGTTATGTTCTTATCAAGTTTATAAGTTAGATTATTTAGTTTGAGAGCCAGAGGAATAAGAAAAAGAGGGGTGGGAGGGAGGAAAAGAAGAAGGGATAAGAGAGGCAGTGAGGGTAAAAGGGATTCTTTTTTTAACTTGTTTGCCCCTCACATGTTATGTTGGAAATTGCTGAGTGAAGCAAAAGTCAAGAGAACTCAAACTAGGTCCCCACAGTGAACTGAGCCATGGCTTCTGCCTCCCAGGATATGTATTAACAGAAACTTGAATCAGGAACTTTATCAGTGATTTAATTCAGACATGCAAATGTGGGATGGATATGGTTTTACTAGTGCTTCAGGAAAAATGCCTGCCCCAGGGTGCAATATTTTGAATTATGTCTTTAGTTCTGAGCAACACAGATAGTGGGTTTTTTTTTTGGAGAATTCAGTATATGTGTTTTTAATCATGTATAATCCTGTCCAGTTTTGCAGTTGTATTTATGCTGCACAAAGTAGATTTAATAAAATGTGCAATAATCATGGCATTTTCAGAATGGTACATGATCCATGCCTTCAGCTGGAATTGTACAGCTGCATAAGTCACTAGCAAGTGAGTCGATCTGTCATCTGAAGAACAGAATCCAGACACTGACTTCTCCTTTCTAAATAAGGCGTGCCTCGGCACCTTCATCCAAGTAAAGTGATTTGTCTACATTGGACATCTGCTGTGTAAGTTAGAATCCTTATCAAGTGTTTTTGGAAATGTTTTAGGTAACTTGCTTGAGTTCCTCATAACCATTCATTGCTTCACTTTGCATTCTGTGTTTCAGAGGTACTTAAGAAATGGTTGGCTGATTTGATCTTTCCTACACACAAATAAACCATCATTCCCATCATCAATAAGGCTGTTTTGTCATCAATCTTGTGTTGATCAGTGAAGAACTTTAAATTTCTTTCAATACCTTTTCATTTAAATTTACAATTTAGCTGAGTGTGTGGTGTCAAAGCATTCATTTTCACATCCTATGACTATTGATATTCCTTTGTGACATTATTTCCTCTTTTGATTTAAAGTATGATTCTTTTGATGCTAAGAATCTCTCATATTGTTATTAACTTACCTGATGCCAATATTATCTTTTCTTAGGAAACAGAGACCTGAGGTGAGAGAGAGACAGTGGAGAATCACTGATTGGGAGTACAGTAACCACATATAAGTGTACAGTAATTTCAACAGCTTTTAAATGCAGTTTATGTTATCTAGAAACAATTGCCTCATAAAAATAAAAGGACATTTATCATAAGCCATCATGCAGGTGTAAAAGTAATGAAATAGTTCAAAATACATTCTGAATTACCAAATAATGAGACATAGAAATGGACTAAATGCATTGGGGAAAAAAAAACTTGCTGATAAATTTGCTTGATACAAGAATGCTGCAAACATTCAATTTGTAAAAACAAACATCCCATCAATGTTCTATAGAGCTAAGGTGCATCTGTATATAGAAAATTGTATTTTTGTAGGTTTAAATATTGTGTAATTATAAATATTTATCCTATGTGTATATAGCTATGCATATTCATATGTGTCATGTTTTAATGAGAAGTTTCTGACAAACAACCCCTACAGTGTACAGTATCTGCATAGAAAGGTGATTAATAAGGAAGATGTGTAATAATAAGTTAGGATTCCAAATTCATGTCATTCAATTACCTTAAAGTTCAGTCTTTTTTTACTTTCATAGAAACGTTCAGAAGTTACGGCCAAGCCTAGCACCTAAAGTCCCTGCCTTGTGCACCTGGATCCCATATGGGCACCACTTCTAATCCCAGTGCCCCCACTTCCCATACAGCTCCCTGCTTGTAGCCTGGGAAAGCTGTAGAGGACACCCAAAGCCTTGGGTCCCAACACCCATGCAGGAGGCCTGGAAGAGGCTCTGCGCTCCCGGCTTCAGATTGACTCAGCTGGTTTATTGCGGCCACTTGGGGGGCAAATCAGTGGATGGAAGATTTTCCTCTCTGTATATCTCATTTTCCTATCAAAATAAATAAATAAGAAAACTAAAAGAAACGTTCAGTTTTACAAAGCAGGTTTCAATATTCTCTATTACTGCTCTTGTACACAGCCTTTCAGCAGGAATGGATGTTAGAATATGTGTAACCAGGAGCTGGACACATGAAGAGGTCTTTGGATGAGATTGATGCTGTGCAGGAGACTGCAAAATCAGACTTGGGGAGAGAGGTCTTAGATCCTAGAATCAAGCATATTACACATTATAAACATATTCAAAAGCTTATTCCAGCCTCACAGCTAACTTTTCATCTTTCAAAGAAAATTCAACAAAAGTGTGAAAATTAAGCACGCAACTTCTTCTCACTGGGGAATTACACGTGTGTGTTCTGTGATCTCTTTGTTTTCCGCTGTTTGGCAAAGAAGCAATTAAGCAGGTGAGAAACAATTCCATGGAAACAGGAGAGGTGTAGAAAAACCTGTCTAAAACATCTGTTTAAAAATTCTTAAGTCAGAAGATTAGAGGTTGATAAAGAGGAATATTCGCTGTAATCATTTTAACACCTGCTCTCTGAAGCCCCTAATGTGCCTGTGGTTGCTTGTATGCTCCATGCCACAGATACGTCTGTCAATCAAGAGATCACTTAAACAAGGCCAAAATATCCTGTGGCAAAAGCAACCACAATAAAACCAGAAAGACCAAGGATATTGAAAAATTAGTGATACAGAAGCAACAAAGAAATAAAGAAACAAGTCCAGACTTATTATAAAGGCTACAGTCTATAGTATCTCCATGCTATCTCTTGGCTTGTTGTTTTCAACAGAAAAGCTAGAATTTATTTTTCCATCAAGATTCTTCTATGTTCATTGGTTTACTGGAGCTTGTCCTAAGGTTATAAACACAGATTGTAGCCTAAATATTTTCTTCATAATGTTATCATTTTGACCCTGTTATTTTATTCCATAGGCTCATTCCACTATTATTTAAAATGAGGCAACTTCACACACTTACACACACAAAAAAAAATCAATTATAAAACAAAATATGCCATATAGACTGTAAATCTAGAGAGGATAACCTAGAATATATGGGACATGTGCTGAGAGAAATGTGAGCATATACTGTAATGTATTCTCTGATTGCTTTCCATAGTGCTCAGAAGGGAAACAGAATAGAGAAAAGGATTTTCTGTATTTATTATATTCACTGAATAAAAGATATTTGGGGTTTATGACCAGAAATATGAAATGAATTGTCCATAGCTGAGTAGTTGTCATAGAGGAGTAGCTATTGAAACCCATTAACTTTCTGGCAATCATCACCTGAGATTGGGATGCTCATGATCATATATAAGGGTACTGGGTTACAGCCCTGCTTAGCGTGATTCACAGAGGGCAACGAGCACAAGGGTTGGTTTTCTGCCACATTTCTTACTGGGTTGTGTGTGTGTGTGTGTGTGTGTGTGTGTTTGTGTGTGTTGTTGCTTTTTAGTTTCCAGAGTGTTCCTTTAATATTATCTATAGATTATTTTAACTGTAATATTTAGCTGTTAAGTACAGAATCTTCCTTTCTTTAACATAGAAGCTCAAGATTGCATAGAACACATGAATTTGATCTTGTGTATCATTTGTTAATTTAATATTAATAATCCATGATAAGCAGAAACTGTAATAGTCTACTAAATTATACATAACCTTTATCCAGCTAAATTCTTTGACTTGATTTCCCATTGACTTTACTTTGAGTAATAATAAATTTTATTAGTCTTAATTAATTATGTGTGCTTCCATTTATATTGAAACTGATGTATTGTTTTGTTCAAATTGACTCTGAAAAGCTCTATTTTAGATTTCTAATAATGGAAGAATGAAAGCCCAGCACATATTTCTAATTTTGATTGATTTCTTATTTTGGTTATTTTAATAGTGCTACTGTACATTTCAAAAGCTAATGTAATTCCTTGTGCTTGTGGTTATTTCTTTTTTTTGTTTGTTTTTAGTGGCAGCTCTCTGCATCTAAGCAGCTGTCACTGGGTCTAGATTTACTGGCTAAATTTCAACACTATTTTCAAATACCTGATTGTCCCTGCTCTACCATACTTTTTAAAAATAGGTCTGGGACCGGAGCCATGACCAAGTGACTAAAGCCCTTGCCTTAAATGCACTGGGATCCCATATGGGTGCCGGTTCTAATCCCAGCAGCTCTACTTCCCATCCAACTCTCTGCTTGTGGCCTGGGAAGGCAGTGGAGGACAGCCCAAAGCCTAGGGACCCTGCACCCGTGTGGAAGACCTGGAAGAGGTTCCTGGATCGTGGCTTCAGATTGGTGCAGCAGTGGCCGTTGCACCCACTTGCATAGTGAATCATACTGAAGTAGATCTTTCTCTCTGTCTCTCCTCCTCTCGGTACATATGACTTTCCAATAAAAATAAAACAATAATAAAAATAGATCCATTTAAAGATAGACTCACTTGGTAGGATGCTGGACTTTTTGCCATTGTCTATACTTAGAATGTCAGTGTACATTTAAATACCAGAATATTGGATTTAGGACTGTTTTTGAAGAACTGTACTATTGTAATAATATAGGGGAAATCAGGGTAGAAAGAGAACTGTGGAGGTGGGAGGGGAATTTCCTGACCCTACGGAACTGTATCATAAAATAAATAATAAAAGTGGGGAGGGAGACAAAAAATAGTTGGAAGTATTAAGAATATCACTTAATGATGGAATGACCCTGGAATATCATCGTATTATTAGAAAATCACCTATAACAATGTATCAATGATGACATATTTTAAGGAATTGCAGCAAATATTGCACAATGTTTAGGTACCTTGGGGTAGTGGAACTTAGACTTTTTAATTCAAGATTGCTCTTGAAATTCATCATCCTCTCTGCTGGGTATACAGATGATGTCATCCCATGGCTTTGCCTACTGTGTATGAATTTTTACTTCATACTAGCACATCAGTTAAAAGCCATCGGAATCCAACATAAAGGTCTTATTTTAATTTGCTTGCTTACAGATTCTCTTATAGTTGTGTACTTCAGAGAGTTGTCAGAAAGTTAAAAGATTTGGGGCGTTGTGCAGTAGCCTTGTGGCTAGAGTCCTCACCTTGCATGTGCCTGGGTCCCATATGGATGCCCGTTCATGTCAGCTGCTCCACTTCCCTTCAACCTTGTGCTTGTGGCCTGGGCAAACAGCCAAGGATGACCCAGAGCCTTGGGACCCTGCACCCACATGGGAGACCTGGAAGAATGTCCTGATTCCTGACTTTGGCTCAGTTGAGCTCTGATTATTGCTGTCACTTGGGAAATGAAACAGAGGATGGAGGATCTTAATGTCTCTCCTCTCTCTAAATCCAACTTTCAGATAAAAAAAGAATAAATCTTAAAAAAATTAAGTTATTAAAAGTTGTTGTGATTCAAAATTTTATATAAATGCATACATAGCTTTTAAATTGTTCATATTCTGAAAACGTATCATGAGAACTGTTGTACAGTGATATTCTGAGGTACTGGATATAAGGACATCAATATGTTTCTTAAAGATTTATTTTATTTGTATTACAAAGTCAGATATGCAGAGAGGATGAGACACAGAGAGAAAGAACTTCCATTCAATGATTGACTCCTCAAGTGGCCTCAATGGCTGGAGCTGAGCAGGAGCCAGGAAATTCTTCCCTGTCTTCCACTCGGGTGCAAGGTCCCAAGGCTTTGGGCCATCCTCAACTGTTTGCCCAAGCCACAGACAGGAATCTGTATGGGAAGTGGAGCTGCTGGGATTAGGACCAGCATCCATATGGGATCCTGATGCATTTAAGGCAAGGTCTTTAACCGCTATGCTATCATGCTGGGCCCGAGGACTTCAATATTTGAAATTAGTGTCACACACAATGTAACAAAATTTTAATAATTAACCAATCAAATATAGAGTCTAATATAAAATCCTGACTTCCTCATTTTAAATGTATATGAATTAAGGATACATCTGCGCAGTCCTAATGAGGAAAGTTGATAAGAATAACACAATGCTTGCTTAAGGGAGAGCTGGGGTTGGAATAACTTCAATATATGTATATAAACTCCATGAAAAAGAAAAAAAATCATATCTTTGATGGACATGTAGAGATCCAGAGTTGTTTTTATATTACTGTACATGGCACAAATTCAGTACATGTAAGTTCAACAAAAAACAAGAAATAGACTAAATGCGTGTGAGTCCACACTTACTGTTTCCTGTCTGGTTCTAAACTTTCCTTGTTGTTCTCTATCTATTCTAATTTTTTTTGAGGGGGGTCTGGAGCAACCCTGATGGTCAGTGAGACACCAGAGATGGTCTCTCCAACAAACTGCTGAATTGATCTGGACAATAAGATGCTGGACTCTATGCTTAGTATATGCTTGCAATGAAAGACTCCAGGCTGAATTTGAACTGTAATACTACAACAAGGTGGAGGAATCCACCATGTAGGGAGGATATGGGGAGGGACTGGGGGAACCTCAGAGCCTATGAAACTGTCACATAATGCAATGTCACATAATGCGATGGAATTAAAAATAATAATAACAAAAATTAAAATAAAAAATAAAAATTAAAAATAGACTAAATAAAATTGGTGTTTGATAAATTAAAATATGTTATATGGTATAATCAAGTGCATCTACTTATATTTATTGTCCTGACAGACTATAGATTATAGAAATTGAAGAAAAATGCAGTGTTGAATTAGTAGCATAAAATATAGCACTTCCCCAATTATCTAAGAAATTCCATTCATTTTACTAAAACAAAACTTATTTTCATAGAAAGGGCATTTACTTCAGCCCTTAAGCTGCCACACCTTTTTGCAGCCCAGCTTCCTGGGCTGAATGCACACCGAGGGAGGTTCTGAGTGATGTGTTAGGGACTTGGGTCCTTTCCCTATGTAGGAGACAAGCATTGCGTCCAGGTTCTCTGCATTCATCCAAATCCAGTCCTTGGCTTTGCAGGCATTTGGTATTGATGTTCCATTTCTCTCACTCTCCCTGTACCCCTCCATATTTCTCCATTTTAATAAAATGAAAAAAATAAAATTTATTTTGTATAAATAAGTATATTGTGTCCTTGTGTTCCTTCTGTTTTCAGGTCATTTAATGCATTTCATGAATTTTTAAAAATTAAAATATTTTAACATGAGTTTTAGCTTCACATATAATAAATTCAAGATGAGGTCAATTTCCTTGCAATTTGAAAGGGAGGGAGACAATCAAGGCAAAGAGAAAGAGTGCGCCTTTGAATTCGCTGTCATTCTCCTTACTTCATCATTTTAGGAAGATTTTATGTCTCCCAAACTAAAATTACAGTAGGCTACCCATAATCACATGTGGGACTCTTGTGAAGCTATTGACAAATCATTTTCTAGTATTTCATAAATAAAGTTATCAAGACTGATACTGCTAATGAAGAAAATAAACATTGTCATTAAATTAATGGTTCACAAATCTAAACTCACAAATATGGAGAAACAATTGCTGGATAATATTTTGTTAAGGAATGGACATCGACAGAACTATGTGGTTTGTATTTTGAACTAAATTAAGACTCTGGATGGAAATCAGATTTATTGATTCTGTTAGATGGATATTTTGTAACTATATATGAGAAAACTTTGCTTTTTTAAATGATTAGGAATATTAATAAAGCTGGGCATAATTTATAAGACTTATTGAACTAATTTCTTCATTAATTTACAATTATGAGTGAGTGTTAGTAATATGTTATGGGAGAAATATGTCATAAAGGAATACACAAATAATTTTAATAATTGCAACTACATCTATGCATTAAAGAAAACACATTGATTTCTAATTGGAATGGAGACTACTTTTTCACGTTAAAATAATGATATTATAAAACTTGCCTAAGATAAATAGAAATATGTGAGTCTATAATATGTAGATAATTTTATACAAATAATTTTGAGAAGCTCAGACCTGATGACCAGCAGATAAAGAACTCTAGTACTGACATATCAGGCTACATTTCTTACAGTGTGACAAATGATTTAAGACTGCAGGGACAACAGTGAGCTGTGCATGCCCTGAGCTTGGCAAAAACTCACTGAGCTCAGTGCATTGCACTGGTTTCACAGGAAAATAATACCGACTATGGCATCTTATCGATCAAAATATGTCTGAGTGGCCCTCAAATATAACGGCCAAGAGGTTCTAGTAAGATCAGCACCACCAACATCCTACCAATAGAGGACTTCTGGTGTCTCCCTAATCCTGGGACCTGGTCCAATCACAAGTGGGAGAACGTTTGTACAGACAACAGTGAGGCCTCAGTATGGTATCACAGGAGTTGGAGATTGGTGAGCCAGGAGTTGGGGTTATGGCATAGACCATGATGGAAGTCTAACATTAGCACCCAAACCTGTAATTTACCTGAAGGAGTGGCACAAGTGACTGCAAAGAAAGAGCCATGTACCAACTGCAACAAATAAAATCAAACTATACGCCTATGGGTGACACAGCTTAGAATCCTGCCCCAAGGAGAAGAATCTAATAACCAGAAGTACAATGACAAAGAGCAAAAGAAAAGACAGCCACATAAATATTACTGTAGACTCCTCTGAAAAGGAGCAAAAGTGTTTGCCAAGCTTGGTGTTAACTGAGAAAGACATCAAGAAAATGGGGGATACAGAATTCAAAACACTTGTTATAAAACTTCTTATCCACAACAAGAAGCAAGTAAAGCAGGCATTCAAGGAATTCAAGCAATTAAAGGAATATGTCACAATGGAAATGAGTCAAATGAAAGCTGTTATCTCAGAAATGAAGAATACAGTGGAGCAAATTAAAAGTACAGTGAAGAGTCTCCAAAATAGAATGAAGCCAGCAGAAGAAAGAATCTCAAAATTAGAAGATGCTTCCTGTCACCAGGGGGGAAAAAAACAAAAAGCTGGAAGAAGAGCTGGGTTAAGCTAATCAAAATATTCAAGAATTGAAAGAAACTATTAAAAAGCCAAATATAGGAGTTATGGGAGTCCCAGAAGGTGCAGAAAGAGAAGCTTGGTCTATAAATGGATTTAATAAAATAAAAAGGGAAAATTTCCCTAATTTAGAAGAATTGAGTAAAAACATCCGGGGGAACACAGAACTCCCAACAGGCTTGACCAAAAACGATCTTCACCACCACACATGGTAATCAAGCTCTCTTCAATCGAACATAAGGAAAAGATCCTTAAATGTGCACGTGAGAAAAATCAACTGACATATAAAGGAATGCTAATAAATTCACAGGAAACTTCTCACAGCAAACTCTACAGGCCAGAAGAGAATGTAGCAAAATATTCGATTCTAAAAGAAAGAAAAAAAAGTTGGCCCAGGATAACGTATCCAGCAAAACTTGCTTTTGTGTTTTAAAATCAAATAACGTTCTTCCACAGCAAAGGGAATTTAAAAGAATATTCCTCTTCCAAACCTGTCCTACAAAGAATACATAAAGAGGTTCTCTTGACAGAGAAAAGGAATAGCATCCACTAAAACCAAACGTAAATGCAAAGAACTTCCCAGTAAAATGACAACAGAAAACTAAATCAATGAACAACCCATTGCTAAAATGACAGGACCAAATTACCACCCATTCATATTAATCCTGAATATAAATGACTTAATCTAATGTCATAGATTAGTTTTTATTATTCTTTCTTTCTCTTTAAGGATTTATTTTTACTGGAAAGGCAGATACACAAAGAAGAGGAGGGACAAACAGGAAGATCTTCCATCGGATGGCTTAATACCCAAGAGACTGGAATGGCTGGAGCTAATCCATTGCAGAGCCAGGAGCCTGGAGACTCTTGGGGATCTCCCACACTGGTGCAAGGTCCAAACACTTTGGTCCATCCTCTACTGCTTTCCTGGGCCACAAGCATTGAGCGGGGTGGGAAGAGGGGCTGCCAGGATTAGAAGAAGCACCCATATGGGATCTTGGCATATTCAAAATGAGGATTTTAACTGCTAGGCTACCTCACAGGGGCCAGGAACCATAATGTTTGAGTATAATATCTGTTCTTTGAACTGTGCAGGGTACTGGTTACAGTGATGTTGCCCATCTTGATAGAGAGAGATTAAAGAGAGACATTTTTAAAAGACGCAGAGCTTGCTTCACTACACATAATATCTTCAGTAGAAAGTTTTCAGACACAGAACAGCTCTGCAGATGAGAAGGAAAAGATAATGTCAAGGCAACAATGTATACAAAGAAAATACTGTGAAGAGAATGGGAGTAATCATGAATGGAAAATAATGAAATTTTATAAAACTTCCACCATTAAGAAACTCAAAAGCTCACCTATATGCTCACGGGTGGCTGCATGCACAGAAAAGAGTTAGTGAGATCTAAGATTAAAACTTCGATGAGTCCCAGCACCGTGGCCTAGTGGCTGAAGTTCTCACCTTGAACGTGCCGGGATCCCATTTGGGCGCCAGTTTCAATCCTGGCAGCTCCAGTTCCCATCCAGCTCCCTGCTTGTGGCCTGGGAAAGCAGTTGAGGATGGCCCAAAATCTTGGGACCCTGTAGCTGTGTGGGAGACCTGGAAGAATCTCCTGGCTCCTGGCTTTGGATTGGCACAGCACCAGCTGTTGCACTCACTTGGGGAGTGAATCATCGGACGGAAGATCTTCCTCTCTGTCTCTCCTCCTCTCTGTATATCTGACTTTGTGATGAAAATAAAATAAATCTTTTTTAAAAAACTGTCATGAATTATCAAGTTCTGTACAGTAAGCAATGGCTGAGCAGTAATAAGTGCTTCATGTGTGGTCAATATGCAAATTTGAGCACAGATTTATTTTTTCTTGCATATCAGTGTTTAATGATGTTCAGTTAAAACAATAGGTGATCACTAAGCTTACAAAAATCCAGATTCAGGTAGCCTCACATGGCAATATACCTCTAGCTGTATATACTTGAACTTATATCATCTCTGTCACTATTGCCACAATGCGTATTTATCTCAGTTTCCACTCTCAGTCTCTTATCTGAGATTTATTCTGTGTCTTTGGAGACTGCTAATTCATACATGTTTCTACAATTATTGAAAAGCAAAACATTTAATCTAAAAATAAATTAGTAATATTTTCTGATGTCTCTTTAATCCAAGGGATGAAATTATTTTTTGAGAGACAGAGAATGGGGTGGGGAGAGGGGATAGAGAACTTCTCACTCCCCAAACTCCGATAGAGACTAGAACTGGGCCATGGCTAAAGCAGGAACCTAATCCATATTCCAAATATGGCTGGATGCCAGGAACCCAATTGTGCAAAACATTACCAGTTTCCCCCAGGTTCTATGCCGGTAAGAAGCTGGAATCAGGAACAGCAGTTAGGAATCAATTTCAATTACTACTACGCCTCACTACCTAGTGCAATTAATACCCATCACGGGAGAACATGATGAGGCCATGTTTTAATAGAATGCTTATCTAAATCTGTGTTACACTCTATTTATGCCCTCAGAAATGTATCTCTTAGTCTTGCTTCCAGTCACAGTGTATATAATGTAAAAATTACTCTTTTAATGCCAGAATCCCTGACACTAGTTATGACAGAAAAGAAAAAACTGAAGCCTCCCTAATGTTCTCCTCAATCCAGATAACAGGAACAAATCTATATCTTTGGAAATAAATTCAGAAACCTGCACTATCATTCGATTCTTGAAAAACCACAGTACTTAATCCATATTTCTCAGTACCTAATCAAACTCACTGTTACTGAAAAACCAGATAACATGTGGAAAAATTCTACATGTTAAAAGACACCAAAAATTTTTATAGCACTTTAAGCTCATATTAAGAAACTGATACAATTATTTAAAAAAAAAATTTAAGTTGTCTGTGAAACTAGGATTATTACTATAAATCTATTTGTTCCTGTTTCAATACTGCAAATTTGGAGAAATTATTAGTTTTACTGTAGTAAGTACAAAAGTGTGGCTTCATATACACACATCAAAGGGATGCTCAGCTGCTCTGTTATAACATGTTCTGAATTCAGTGATGCTGATGATCATGATATATCACAGAACAACACGTACTAAGAAGATAGTGGAAACATTTTAAGTGTTTTCCTGAAATACATGTCTGACAGGGGATCTTAGATAAACATGGGATCCATGGCAGATGGACAGGCTAATTAAGTTGCCAAGACTTTGGTGTTTTGTAGTACATTGCGATATTACTTCTAAATTGAGAGACAAGTTGATGAATTTTGCACTGCCCACTATGAAAAAGGAGGCTCTTTCAGGACTGTGATGGCGCTATTTATCACATTTGGAATAACCCAGAAAACTGCCAGCTTTAAAACGTGGTGTACGAGCAAATACAAAACCACAAATTCCCTTACCTAGTCTTTCTTTAATACTAGTTATTCCTCCACATCTGAGATGCATAATAACCCTGACATTTTCACAGGAATGTTCTATGTTCTACATAAATATTCATGACATGCACACTTCTATGTCAGATTTTCTTCATGTGAAGCAGCCCTCAACTTGGCAATAAACACTTAGACGGTTAAAATATCTCTAGTGAGGTGCACCAAATGGGCATCCCAAAGAAGTATAATAAGATTCACTAAGCCGTAAAATTAGACATGAGTAATACTTTTCCATTACAGTATTTAAATGACGTAAGTGAGATATCGAGGAAAATTTGACCAGAGGAGGCTAAAGCACTCACAGAATCTGTTACTAGTGCTGCAATGTATATTTCATATACCACCTTTCGAGGATTCTGAGGGGTCATCTATCAAAGGTGATGGTTACATTGTAACTTAGGATACCACCTGAATGCAGAAAGCAGCACCTTGCTGGCAGCATCAGGTCTCTGTGTGGATACAATTCTCTACTGCTCTAAGTGCTGCGATATGGAAATGTCACTTTGATATAATCTAGCTATACATTTGTAAACTCTTAATTAGTCTTTAAAATGCTAACTTTATTTCCTTTCTTGTCAAGATAATATGGATGTAAAAAGGAGATGTACTGATGTTTTTCTACTTAAATGTGGAGATGATAAACAGCTTTGTTGTAAATGGCAACCAATGTAACTGTGTAAACCCCCCTCCTTTTTTTTTTATAGTGGATATGAGGACGAAGTGACATTAAGCTGGTATTATGAAAAGTGAGATTTATAAAAGAATACTTACTATTGGAACCATTTAGAAAATGTATTAAATACAAAGACATTGTAAAAAATGAGTTGATACACATACACTCAACACAAATAGAGATTCACAAATATGCCATTTCAGGGCATTTCAATAGCAGCTGAGAGGCTGGCTAAGAGACCTGTGCCACACTGGAGAACTCAAATTTACAATTTAGTTCCAGCTTCTGATATCAGCTTCCGAGAACTGGGGTCAGCAAGCAACAATTTAAGTAACTGAATCACTGCTGGCACACTTGAGTTTTTGGCTCCTCAAGTTGACCTGATCCAGACTTAGCTGTTGAGAACATTTGGGGAGTGAATCACCAGCTAGAAGAACTCTCTCTCTCTCTCTCTCTCTGTCTCTCTCCGATTATCAAATAAATAAATATTAAGGAATGATGTAGAAAAATTTTACATACAGGTAGCATTACCATGTTAAAGAAACAGTTTTGTTAACTAACATCTCCTCTACTCTGAATTCCCAGCCTGCCCTACAACTTCTTTTGAGAGTTTTAAGTAGAAAAACAATGAGCATCAGTAGCAAGCATCATTACTAGTCGGAGGTTCCTAAGAGTCAGTGTCCTCCCCAGCTTTCCGTTTTAATGGGTACTCTCCTTAGAGGCCATGCAGTCCAGATGGTGCCCCTATGAGATGGGAGTAACATTTACAAACCACATCCATCTTTATGTGTGTGGGAAATGAGCCTGCGTTCCATTAAACTGCAGAGATGTTTTTTTCTGAGGTAAACAGAACTAATTAGTTTAATACCAAATGTCAACACTCTGAGCAATAAAGCAATCAATAAAATCAGATGGTGACAAAAAATGGTATTAAAGAATATATACTGAATTTCTTTACTGCTTAGTGCATGGTTAAAAATAGAAAAGCGTTTTTTTAATCAAGTGTTAAAAATTCCCATCAGATTGAAACTGTACCGTTAAGTTATTGTGTGAAACACGGTTAAATTAACAGTCCATTGCATATGTAAAAAGTGAATCTTCAGATTACAATGAAAATGTTAAGAATGTATACACGTCATTAATAAAAAATAAAAACATTGTATCTTAGTTCAATGACCATGAATTATTCTGCTTGTATATTAACTTCTCAATTACAGAAACAATGTGCAATTGTCATTAGAGGAGTTTGTTAAAAGTCTCTATCTGTCCTTCTTAAAATGGACTGGAAATTGGCAGTGAGACATAATTCCAGACAAGAAAGGATCCGATTTATTTTAAAAGGTAACATGGCTCTTCTCAGCAAATAGTATTTATATATACCGAACACTAAAGATTTCAGTGTGTAAATTCTCTGTGAGAGTTCAACTTAGCTCTTTTCTTTACCTCTTTGTACTTCAATATACTGCAATATAGTTGCTGTTCCTAACACTCAACAGAAAATAAAATGGCAGCTTAGTGTTTTTATATATATAATTTGGAACCTTTCCAGTTTTCTCAAGTTAAAATTTAGTGATAGCTCACATTCTGAAAATTTAAAATATTAAATGTACGCAGAATATTATAAATAATGGTTTTGAATTTGATTCAGTGAAATTATGCAATGCACTCTCAATGTGATTTGTCAGTGCAGTCCAATATTGTTGCATGTTACTTTAAAATTATTTTCCCACCAGAATCCAAAAACTACACTTGCATGCATATCATATGCCATGAATACGTTCTTAATGGTCAACAACATTATATTCAATATATCAGATTCTTACATTACATAGTTAAAGAAAGATCAGCAAAAGTTTTATGTGATCCGATCATTATTTTCCACAGTTAGATCTCCTTGGGCCAATAATAACTACACAAATTTTAAGTTGAGGCACTTTTAAAATTGTAATTTCAAAATGCTGATTTTTAATAGTTTGAGTACAAATCAAGTTTTGACATCACGTAATTCAGAGAACAGGATGCATTCTTGAAAATTCTTCTTAATTTTACATAGACTCTTGACTCCAGAAAAAGTTAAACCTAAGTCATATTAGCAGATGATTTAGTTTAAGTTTATATGAAAACCATCTATCTCATTATTTTCAGTGCCCTTTAGTGATCCTTCTCAACTCTGTTACATCTGTCTGATGCTGTGCTGTTATTTCATAATTTGATTGAAGCGTTGCTCTCCCAGCCATTGCTCTCTACTCTACATAAATAAGCCCTTAAGTGAGAATGTTTAAATTTAGTAAGAAAGAGAAAGTCCTTCCATGACATCCACAGGACTCCTTTGAAGGCTTATCTAATGCACTTTCAAAACAATATCACACCCAGGAAAATTCAGCCCTCAGGAAACAGAAGGACAAAGTCACTGAATTGCAAAGAAGCAGAGCTCTATGAGCTTCGTATTTCCAAGTGGGAACTGAAGCAATTGTTTACTGTGAAGGCATTTTTCATATTTCCATAAGAATAGAAATAAAGAAATAGTTCAGGGTGAAAAAAGGATGTAAGACAAGAAAAGTTTGATGAACATAATGTAAATATGCAATAGCATGTTTATATATATATGGATTCTATATGTAAATGTCAACATATATTCTTATATGCATCTGAAAAATGTATTTCTTTACCAAAACAGATTATAATCTACTTACGTTCCTGTGAAATTATCCAAATGTTGAAAGTGCTGCAAATCTTCTATTATGAGAAACTAATACATGGAATACTTTTAAATTTGAGAAATCGGGATGATAATCTGCAGGCTCTAACTTCAGACCAGAGATGGTCTCACCAAGAAACCGTTGAACTTATCTGGACAATAAGATGCTAGATTTTATGCTTGGGAAATGCTTTCAATGAAAGAATCTCAACTGAATTTGAACTGTGGTAATGCAACAAGGTGGAGGAATTCACCATTGGGGATGGTTTGGGGATGGGTGGGGAGAATCCCAGAGCCTATAAAATTGTGTCACATAATGCAATGTAATCAATAAAAAAAAATTTGAGAAACAAATATAGAATTAAATGCTAATATTCAATATTATGATATGATATTGATGTGTAAATTTAAAAAAATACTCTGGTAAAAATTTTACTTTTATCTTTTTAAATATGTTTATATTTGACCTGGAATATTAACAAAAATTAAACCACACGTGGATATTTGTCATGCATGACAAAAGAGCAGTGTGACCTACAGGTTGTTATGCCAAAGGATATTGTGCTTTTAAAACTCTTACATTACATAATTTCTACACTACCAAAAATGAGTGACCAAAAAATGCATGTATATGGTTAAAAATATGATTTTAGAGAACATGGAGTATGCTCATGTGTTAATGTTTCAAAATGAATTTTCCATCAAAATTACATTTTATAGTAAGTTGTGCTCAACAGAATGGCAAGAAAATCCAAATATATTGTATTGCTAGATTTTTGATGTCCTAAAAATTAGAAAAGTATGTGCATTTGCAGAATATATCATAATTATAATTGTTGCTGAATAAGAAACCATGTGTCATAATCTCTTAGTGAAAGACTACATAATTTGGAACAAGAGTAATGAATTTAATAAAAAAAAAAATAGTGGCCAAACACAAGTGTTGCTTTGAATTTCCAAAAATAATTTCTCACAATAGTTTTATAATGAACATTTACTTTCAATTATACAACACATCCAATACTATACAATGTGATTATTCCCAATATATGCGTGGTATAAATCCAAGATACCTGAGTCATAATTCTTATCATTTCCAGAGGTATAGAAAATCGCTCCATTGTCTCATACCATCATGAGATAACTTTCGGCACTAAACAATATTTTAATTTTTACAACACCATTATAGTGATTGCATTTATTTATATGTCATATGTGTTTGGTTTTAATGATATCACTGTAACTTGTAATTCTGAATTGCTTCTAATGTAACACTTCTCAATTCTTGTGATAGGCGACATTATCTGTCTACTTCACTAAATTATGCTGCTTAAGTATTTGATGACTATGTGAATTTAGCTTTCAAATCTGAGGACGGTGGATCATTGTTTAATGATAGTGTGAGCACCTCAGCTGTGGGAAACTGCTTAGGCTGCACTATAGTTAGGCAAGTGTTACACTGTTGTGAGAAAAATAGTTAATGACTGGCAGGCATCCTGGGCCCAGTTCATTCCAAATTTGTATTACCTATACCAGTGTGCCAACATAGTTGCCTATTCTGCTTTTTTGTTTCTTTTTTTTTTTAAGATATGTTGAGGCATATACCTGTATGCCATTAAATGGGGCCTAGAACCCACTCACCAGTGTGTTTGGGTCCTGGGTGGGAAGGCAGAATCCCAGTTTGGCCCATAATGCTGCAGGGGAACCTGGCTTGGGGATCTGCACGCTATCAAATACGGGAGAATTGGGAGTGTAGATTTCTCAGGAAAGTGGGTCAGGAGATGTGTGGAAGGGAGGACTGCTGAGGGAGAATGTGGCATGTTAGGAGTGGTTTCTGGGGGACTTCCACCAACCAGGCTACCATGTTTGCTACTAAAAAAGGGGACTGAGGTTTGGTGACTCAAAGGAGGGAAACCAGAGGATCTTTTGAGCCCAAGCCAATACACCCAACCACATGGGACACCTCAGCTAGAATTGTTGATATCAACCAGTGCAAAAGAAAGCCATACCTGGGGGGACTGCCTGGCAGGGCTTGACAACAGTGCCCAGCAGTGAGTTGTCAGGGCAATGTGGATCATGCTAAGCTGGGCCATGACACTAACCAGCTCACAAGAGAACCGTATCTGGGGGCAGATTCTTTGGAAGGTTGTAGGCTCACCTTTGTGGAACTGCCATACCAGTGTGTTTGTTCAAGGGCTGAGAACAGTGATGAGTTGAGCTAGGCATGACCATAGAACATGCCAAAAGTCATTGGTACTGTGATTCAGATGTATCCATGCTTGTCCAGGCTAGTCCAGACTGGTTCAGGCAATAGCATTCTCAGGTACACCCAAGAATTGGGAACGGGCCAGGCCAGGAAAAAACACCAACCAGCACAAACAAAGGCTGACACTGTGGGGGCAGAGTGTGCCAGGTAGGGGCCAAGCACCTACCAGCACATATGAGATCAGGGTCTGGGAGTAGGGCTGCTGGAGGACCTTGGGGAACTCCCTTAATAGACCATCTCTCCAATTAGTGAACACATGAATCAAGGCTGGGTGTTTGTCAGGCCAGGACAGGTTGCTCCAGTTGTAAGCAGGTGTGTGGGTTGGCTTGGGGATGGAGGGGTGATCAGGCAAGGCCAGGAGCCTTGGATCAAGGATGGGGTGTTAGCAATGTGCGCCTAGGCTATCACAACGACCAGTTTGCATGAAAGCTAGATAAGGGGGCAGACTTGGCAGGGCTAGTCTGCCTCACCCAAACTTAGGCATGTGCAAAATCTGTAGCTGGGAGTGAGCCTGGTGAAGGAGCTAAGAGGATGGCCCAGTTGGGCTGAGGTTCCCACTGGTGAGCACAAGAAATGAATTGGGGAAAGTGAACAGGGATGGACACAGCTACAGTATCCCTTGGCTTGGGTATGGACTGAGTATGGGGTGTGCCAGCCTGCACTAGCCTCTACCACATGCTAGCACTCACAAGAGTGGGTAACCCTTTGGCTCATGTGAGAGCTGGATTTGGGGTTATGTATCAAGAGCTGCTGGGCTACAGCACCGAACAGTAAGAGTTGGAATAGGTGTGAGCTGGTTAGGCAAGGCTGCTGTTCTTGCCAGGACAGAAGGTGGTCCAACTCAGGCTGGGCCAAGACCCACAGACAGTGCATGAAATCTACCTCTGTGAGGTTAGCTAATAAAGGAGTATGGGGAACTCCACTGTTTGGATGTAGTCCCAGCAGGTGAGCACAAGAACACAGGCTAGAGCAGCCAGGACAAGGCCAGATTACGGTACTTGAAGGCATAAATGTGGCTCAGGTCTTTGGCTTGCCCAGGCTGGGCGAGTTCACAGCACCCACTGGCAGATGTGTGGACCAGGATGGAATACAGGACAGGGTGGGTTGGGTCACAACACCAGCCAATTGATATTATGGTTGGAACTGGGTGTTGCCTGGACTGGGTTAGGCTGCAGTACCATCAGTATGAGATGGAACTAAGGACACACCAGGCCAGGCCAGACTACAGCATCCACTGCTGAAAGTCAAGGTAAGGTAAGCCATACCAGTCTGGGCCACGACTCCCACCAGCATACAAAAGACCCAGGATTGTAGTAGGGAAAACAGTAGGGAGCCACTGCTCCCCCTGATGAGCGTAAGACTTGGGTCTGGGGGAAGATCAGGTTGAGCAGGGCTATAAATCCCACTACCATATGTTGAGCTAGGCTAGAGGAAGAGTTTGGCAGGGCTAAGCGACCACAAACACTGGTTCATGCATGAGACAGAATACATGCAGGGTGTTTGGCCATTTCAACAGCATCAGCAGCAGGTGCTGGGATTGGAGGCCAAGTCCTGTCAGGCTAGATTGTAGAATCACTGGGAAAATACAAGACCCGAAGCTGGGAGCAGGCCTAATAGGCAAATTGTGGGCACCTCTCTGGTTGCAGGTGCCACAGCTGGGCATAAGAACCAGGACAGGGTGTGGATCCAACTGGACAGGGAGTGGCACTCACCAATATGAATGTCAGCTGGACGGTGATGTTGGCTCGGCTAAGCTAGGCTCCAACGCCCATTGATGTGTACAAAAACTTAAAGGGATTCAGGATAATTTAGACCAGTCTGCTGCACACATTGACATGCACAGGAACGAAGGTTGATGGCAGGTCTGTTGTGAGTTATTGTGGGTTTCTCCGCCTGCAGTTCCTATTGCTGTGCATGGAGACTGAGTGTGTAGGGGGCAGCATCCATTGGTTTGTGCAATAGATGGGTCTGGAACAAAAGTGATCAGGTGACTACCGCCACCAGTGCATGTGTAGGCTGACGTGCTTGATGAACTGAGTCATAACCCTGCACTGTCTGGCACACACATGAGTCAGGTTGGCATCACCTCTGATTAGGCTTCTTTGGGAACCCCACACCCCCAACCACAAGTGGATCACTGGCCTCAGAACTCAAGCTACAGCATCACTGAGTGCATGTATCAGAACATGAACAGCATGCCCAGATGCTCATGGAAGACATGACAACCAATTCATTGATGCCCAAGGAGGATGTTTAGTACCATGGAGGACAGAACCAATTGCAGAGCTCTCTCAGGGACACCTTAACAGCAAATATCTGGGTGGATTGAAACTCTAAGGACTATATTGGCAAATGGACCTTGTAAGGATTTCCTCAGCATTGGAGCAGCTAAGCAGCATCCCAGAACTATCAAAGCCACTTGAGCAGTACCCTCAGAACATGCTATATCTGTGACCCTAGGATGACGTTGAGTGGCCACCCCTCCTTCCTGGATATTGAAGTGATTAGGCTGCTGGGAGCATACTTTCCCCTTTGCTTCCTACTTTTCCCAGTACAGAAAGAAAAAGGAGATCAGAGGCTGCTGTCTCATCTACTCCCCCCATTCCTCTACCCTACCAACGTAACCAATGATCCAAACTGGCATGTATCCATTTCAACTATGTAAATATTGTCAAAATAAAATGAATCGGTCATTTCATTGCTTTTTGGCCTTTTGGCTAAGATCAACTGTAGAATCAGTCACTTTTATTATAATCTTAATATCTGGAGTCACATTTAAAGTATACTATAGTAAATCTAAAGCCATCTTAATGAATCATTTCAGTACAATGAACATTGAAAATTATACAATAATGCAGCCTGAACCAATAAAATAGAATATCAATGTTTTAAGTCTCTCACATTCAAATTTTATCACCAATCTGTTCCTTGTGTTTCCATAGAACTAATGTGTTAATATATTTAAATGACTTGTTAAAATAATTAATTGAATTCTTAATTAAAATATAAATTTAAAATGAATGTATTTAATATTATGCTAATGGATTTGATATTCTACTAAATTCAAGATGGTGCAGTAACTTGTGCTTTCTCATCTTTTAATATTTTAAATCAACCACCAATGGATGTTATACAAATTAACATTATATTAAATATTTTGAAGGTAGTTCCATTCCACCTGCCACTGTCTCTGAACTCATATTATTTGACATTTTCAGCCTTGTTTTCCTGTCATTGAAATGCTGTACTAATTCTCTTTTGCATGACTGATTATAGATAGATAAGTAGTGGAGTACACATAGAAAAGAAGAACTCCCATTTGTTAGTTCATTCTCCAAAGGACCACAATAAGCAGGCTGTAGCCTCAAGCCAGGAACCCCTTCTGGTTCTGCAGCAACTGACAGCTGGATTCCTGAGATCTTAGCAGGAAGCTGGGCTGGCATTACAGCAGCAAAGTCTGAGCCTGCACTCTGACATGGGATTCTGACATTAAAAACAAAGGGTGTCTTTGTGGTTTCACCCAACTTCTTTTTGAATTTTTTATTCTTTCATGTGTGTGAAAAATCATAGCAAGATATGAAGACAGTGCATTTTGTACAGTGAATATTACATTTGCCCTGTTTAAAGTTTAATATTGTTAAGGTAACAAATTCAGTACTATGTTGTTTACTTACTTTCTTTTATATATTTTCCGGCAGTTAGTGAAATCAATGAAAATCAATACACTTATTTGTAGTAAAAATTATTCCCTCATTAGCCTCAATTAAGTTAATGATTGAATTAATAACTTGATGAATATCATATGATTGATAATTCAACATAATGAGTTTTACCAACAAAACTATTTAAAAACAAATACTAAAAATCCTACGTGTCTTAGTAAAATCGTAATCTTTCTTTGGATTTGAGACATCACCCATATTGATGTATAAATATAATAAGTAAATTAGTTTACTTATTGGAAATCACAATAATTACAAATTTTACTTTGAACTTCACCTTTTAACTACCAAAGCAAATATATCACTCAAAATAATTTAAAACAAACAAATCCATATCTGTCAAAGCATTACATTTTCCTTAGTTCTGAGAAGTATCAGTAGCACAAAATAAAATGACAAAACTGCAAGTTCAAGCAAGATTTACTATTTTAATACACATGTGCTTTCTAGCTATCTGGTAGAACAGCTCTGCTAATAAAAGTAAAAGGGAAATTACTGCTTTCTTGTGTTTCAGTTACTTAAGATCAAATTGTTGGCTCAGTGTCCATGATCATGCTGGTGGCTGGACGCCAGATTCGCAATATTGCAAACCTGAGGCTATCAGCTCGAGGTAGTGTTGCTGGCAGGAGCCTTTACAGCACTTAATTTAATTAGATGAGGCTTCTATTGTTGAAAGTGCTGAACACACTGTTTTTGACTGGGCCAAGGAAGAATCTAATTTATTAGTCCTTTGAAACTGCTGTAGAATTGTTATTGTGGTGTCTCACGGCAACAGCAACATTTTGAATGTAAATTCTAAACCCCAAGGAAAGCAGCGTTTCAGATCCTATACTGCTTTATTTTTGATTCATTTGGTATTTTTCTTTGGAATTAGGCACCTTATTATGAACATGTTAATGTTGGCTTTCAAGATAGAATTACAATTTCCCATCTGTATTCCACAAAGTAATTTTGTGTTTTGGTTTTAGTTTTGGGCAAGGATCAAGTATAGCTCCCTTTTATTTCTCCTTCGTTTTTATTGTGTGATAGTGAATCTTTATTTCATTCCAGCAGTCTCATAGACAAGAAGAAAAGAATGTATTTCTCCAGAAGGAGTTTTGAGATATTTAGAAAAAGCTTTTATTTTTGAGAAACGTACATTCTCAGTGCAAAACAAACACCCAAATCAAACAATTAAAAACATCAAACAATATGAATTCTGCCCCATAAGAAAAAGTTGAAGAGATCAATATACCTGCTAACAAAGAGGCTAGAATTGTGCCAGGTTAAATTAAATGAGACTGGGCCTGGCTTGGTGGCCTAGCAGCTAAGGTCCTCTCCTTGAATGCACCGGAAACCCATACAGGCGCCGGCTCTAATCCCAGTGTCTCTACTTCCCATCCAGTTCCCTGCTTGAGGCCTAGGAAAGCAATTGGGGAAAGCCCAAAGCTTTGGGTTTCTGCACCTGTGTGGGAAACCCAGAGAAAGTTCCTGGCTCCTGGCTTCGGATTGGCACAGCACAGGTCATTGTGGTCACTTGGGGAGTGAGTCATCGGACAGAAGATCTTCCTCTCTGTTTCTCCTCCTCTCTCTGTATATCTGACTGTGATAAAATAAATATATCTTAAAAAACAAAAAAAATTGGGCCCAGCGCGGTGGCGCAAGTGGTTAAGGTCCTCACCTTGAATGCCCAGGAGCCCATATGGTCGCTGGTTCTATCCCGGCAGCCCCGCTTCCCTTCCAGCTCCCTGCCTGTGGCCCGGGAAAGCAGTTGAGGATGGCCCAAAGCTTTGGGAACCTGCACCCACTTGGGAGACCCGGAAGAGGCTCCTGGCTTCAGATTGGCGTTGTATCGGCCGTTGTGCTCACTTGGGGAGTGAATCATCGGACGGAAGATCTTCCTCTCTGTTTCTCCTCTTTGTATATCCGCCTTTCCAATAAAATAAAATTAAAAAAAAAAAATAAATCTTTAAAAAATACAAAAAAAAATTAAATGAGGCTAATCTGTATTTCTTTCTAATTCTTTTGCCACTTTTTTTTTTCAAACAGAATAGCTATGTTCTTTATCAATGAAAAACAAAGCAAACATAAAATATCTCTAATCTATAGTGAAATGCTCAAATATTTTAGGTAGTTCCAGAGTACTGAATAATTAATGCCATGAAAATGTCAAATGTTCAAAGAAATTTGTAGGTTCAATATAAAAAAATAAAAAATATAAAAAATAACAAAGATATTCTACCTAGATCCATATAGAAAAAAATGGAAACACAAGAGATCTAGAATTGATAAGGAAATCTTAAATTATACAAACAAATCTGCAGGAATTACATTATAGGATTTCAAGACAGATCTCAGAAGAGCTATAATCAAAAGAATCAGGCATTGGCACAAAAATAGACAAAGATTAATGGAACAGATTAGAAAACCCAGAAATTAATCCACATGTCTGCAAACATCTAATTATTTTTCGGATTGACATAAAGTCACTTTTTCGGGAGAGAATAGTCTCTTGAACTAATGAATTTGGGGAAATTGAAAATATAATTTACAGTCTATACAGAAATCAACCTACAATGGATCAAGCATCTAAAATGTGGAATCATCATATTACTAAACATTGAAAGATATTGGCTTATGAAAAGATCTTTTGGATAATTTGCAAGCACAGAAAATTAAAAAAAAAATAGACAAGTAGAAGTTCATGTTAAGTAGCCCCAGAAAAGCAAATAAAACACTCCACAAAGTAGAAAGACAACTGAAAAAAATGGGAGAAAGTATTTGCAAACTGTATAACCTATCAGCAATCAATATTCAGGGTATATAAGGATTTCAAGAAAGTCAGCAGTAAAAACCAAGATATCCAGCAAAAATGGGCTAAGAATATGAAGGAGAATTTTCCAGAGGGTGAATTACAAATAGCCAACAGACACATACAAAATATTTAAAATCACTAGTAATAAGGGAAATACAAGCAAAAAGTACAATGAAGATTCACCTCAGTTAGAATAGCTATCATCCAACACTCAAAAAAAAATATAACAAATGCTGATAAATGCTGTTTTGGAGGATGTGATGCAGCACAGCCATTATGGAATTCAGTCAGAAAATTACTCAGAAATATGAAAATTGATATGACTCAGTAATTTCAGTCCTGGAAATATAACCAAATAAAATTAATTTCAAATATGAAAGAGTTACATTGTTCTCATATTCAAGGCAACTCAGTTTGTGTGACCTGATATACAGAATCGACCAAGATGTTCATCAACTGATGACTGGATAAAGAAAAACTATATATTTACATATGACATGAACGTGTATTGCATTTTTAGGTAGTATTCTATCCAAATAACACATATTCAATTTCTGTATATATGTGTCTTGTTTATACACATCTGTAAGTACGTATACATACATTTGCAGACTGTGTGTGTGGTGATTGGGATGTGACACATGTATATGTCATATATGTGTGTGTGAGTGTGTGTTGGTGATGAAAGCGTGTGTCCCATAGTTATTCCTGTAGCAGGGTAGAGCCATAGGTGGGGAAGACAGGGTGTCAATGGTGTAGTGTCAGTAACCTCGAAGGGACAGTCTCTATGACTGTAACGGATGGATGGCATGAAAAACAATGGGTACTACGTAGTATTTGAACAGTTGGCTTTCAAAATGTACATAGATAACAACTGTAATGAGCAATGTATCTATGGATATCAGAAAATGTATGCCAGTGTAGATTATATTTTAATTCCAAGTCTTTTAAAGGATTCTCAAAATTTTCTAGATTATCTTCAAAACCACAATGAAGTATACAGTTATAATAATTTCAAATCATTTTCATTTAAGCTGACACTTAATAGAATATGCAACTACAGAGGTATTTAACTGCACTTAAGTATTTTAATTACATGTATTATCATAATGTCTTTAGATATGGACCTCTAGAAAATCTGAATCAGAAGCAGATTTCTTATTTTAGATGGCACTTGAGATTATACTAAGAGTTTGTTCAATTATCTGGAGTAGTGATTTAGAATATTTTTCAAGAACTGAAGGTGTGTTTTAGCAATTGCCATGGTGAGCCTTAGCTCATTTAAAATTTATGCTATGCACTCAACAGGGAACTTATCAGGATCCTAGGCTGTGTGAAAATTGATAACATTCATTGATCAACGATGTATGAAGTGAATCTACAACTGTTTGTTTGGCTTCCCCCGCACTTCACTGACGCTTTTATTCATATTTCTGGCAATGTGCGTATGAAGTCATATCCATGGGCTGGAAAATAATCAAACAATGTGGATAATGTAATGATATATAACTTTTCTATCACCTTCTGGCTCCTAATCTTATCAAGGGACAAATATCATCTGAAGATTTCACATGGAAGATGTTAATGTCCCGGGAGGATTTAGTTGTGATTTGATCTTTTCATAATGCACATTTTCTGAACATTTAAAAAGACTACACTGTTTAATGCTTAATTTACTCAAAAATATCACAAAATTCTAAATTTGTGGAATTCCTAACTGAACATTTAAAAACAAAGGAAATACCTAATAATTAAAGAGTACTGTATTAAGGAGATAATGAAGGATATTTGAAGGGCATAAAGAAATGTTTGTGTTCTAATCCTGACAATTGCATTTCTAATCTAGCTTTCTGTTAATGCATACCAGCTGGGGCAAAGATGACAGCAGTGCTTAAACTCTTGTCATCCACATGATAGAACTGGAGTGGATTTCAGGCTGCTGGATGAGCTGCACCCAGCCTTGGCTGTGCTATTCAGTGAGTGAACCAGTAGATTCTGTCTCTGCTTATCTCTCTGACCTCGCCTGTCTCAGGCCTTGAAGTAAAATTAAAAAAGAGAGAGAGAGAGAATGAAACACAGAGAGAGAGAGAGAGAGAAAGACTTGGAAAGTCACTGTTCTTGATTTACTATGCTATGTTACATAGTTAGGTGTTTAAAATAGAATGATTTTACACCGCTGCTTCACAGCGTACATCATGTGCTTTCTGATCATGTAGCGTTGTTTTCTTTTTCTTTTTATCTCCACCCAAGCATTCACATGAAATGCAGTTATTGCTTATTTTTCTTCTTGTTGGGTCAGGGTTTCCTAATGAAGTTCATCCTTTCACACTGTGCCCTGCACTTTGGATGCTAGCAAGCACAGCTTTTGTTTAGTAGTGCTACACCATCCTGCATACACATCTTATTTTACTATCATATCCCCCCTGTAGGATGAAAGCCTTACCCCTTCATCTTAATCAATTCGGACACTAGGATGCAGATTTATCTCTAGTATGCAATGTGTCTACAGCCTCTAATTATGTTCAAATAAAAATTCTGGCGTTTATACAATGCTGCTTGAAAGTTTAGTCTCTAAAACACAATTGTCAGTATTTGGACTTCTTACCACGTGTATAAATGCAGATATATCCTAAATGGTCCCCTATGAATCTACACTTTCTTTTTTTTTTTTAAAGATTTATTTTTATTATTTTTTCATTGGAAAGGCGGATATACAGAGAGAGGAGAGACAGAGAGGAAGATCTTCCGTCCGATGATTCACTCCCCAAGTGAGCGCAACGGGCCGATACTATGCCGATCCGAAGCCAGGAGCCTCTTCCGGGTCTCCCACGCGGGTGCAGGGTCCCAAAGCTTTGGGCCGTCCTCGACTGCTTTCCCAGGCCACAGGCAGGGAGCTGGAAGGGAAGCGGGGCTGCCGGGATTAGAACCGGCGACCATATGGGATCCCGGGCGTGCTAGGCGAGGACCTTAACCATTGCGCCACCGCGCTGGGCCCTACACTTTCTTTTTTATAACAAGATAAAGTAAGAACAGCCCTTACCTCATAAATTTGTTCTGATTAGTTAGTCGTTTGAGAATTTCAAGTACAACTAGCACCATGTATGTACTCCACAAGTTCTTGTGGCTCACTTCACAATAGCTGCTATGAAACCAACCAAGACACTGATCAGCAGACAACTGGATAAAGACAATATGGTAAATAGACATTATAGAATACTGCTAAGTAATAATAAGCAATGAAATCTTGTCTTTTTCAGATAATGGATACAACTGGAAACCAACATGATTTGTGAAATAAGTTAGTGCTCAAGAGACAAACATTGTTTACCCTCATCTGTGTTAACTAATTCAAGGAGCACAAAAATGCAATCTGTGTGTATCGGATCGATATGCTGGGATTTGGTGATTGCTACAGCCTTTGTACATGCTCCTAAGGAATAGTAGACTAGTGGATTTTTCCTTTCTTTTCTTTTTTCTTCCTCTTTCCACTTGCAATGAGTTATCTCTATCTTGTGAAGAGTTAGGCCCTAAATTGCACATTGAAATTAAAATTTGCCATTTAAAAAAAGGGGGGGGAGCACAAGTACAGAGAAGACAGGGGATTGGTGAGTGTATACAGGAAGGAATTGAGGGTAGGAAATGTTTATATGCTTTAAAGTTGGGTCACGAAATACAAAAAAAAAAAATTGTTCACTTTATCAGAATAAATGAAGACGTAAAAAGAGATGTCTATACGGATATTTGTTTATCCGCAGCCACCCTAACACTTGTGCTAGCTAAGCTCTTTTGTGAATCTTTTCCTATGCAGAACCAACAGTTTTTCATAATTGAAAATATATTTGTTCACTTTCTGCAGTCATTGTACTTGTTTTCCCTCTGTCCAAATTGCTAGTGAATTATAAGTTACTCACTAAATATTTCTCATGCATAAAATATCTCTTTCACATAGCTCCACAAGCACAAAATATATAATATATGATAAACACCTCGCCAAAAACTGAGCACCCAGTATTGCTCAATAATTCTTAGCTCACCACTGCATCTGCCATCAACAGTTTGAATGACAAGTCTCAACTGGTCGCACTACAGTCCAGAAATCATTCCTGACACTCATTTAAGGGTAATTTAGAGCCAATAAACTTCAGTCGGTGATTCTCAAGTTACTGTCTCTCTTAAATGCAATATATTTATTTAACTTAGGGATCTTTCTATTACAGATTAATCAACAGTCTCTTCTCATAAATGTGATATTATTACCACATTTGTTGAAAAAAAGGCCTGAAATGCAAAATATCATATAATTGAAAAAATGCATAACTGCCAACATAAATCAACCTCAAAAAAAAAAAAAACTGCAGAGGTGACAGATAATACTTTCATTTCAAGCCATAAAGAATAGGGTTTTTCTTTTGTGCAAAATAAATAAGAAGTGAATGTGTAAATCTTGATGTAGCTCAGGAAAAAAAGCAACTTTAAAAGCTCTATTGATTTACGTAGAAGTCTCAGTGGAAAAAACACTCGATAACATGTATTCTTCACTTCCCACAGTATATGTCCTTCTTATATTTAGATCTCATTAAGAAGAAAATTAAGCTTCCTAAGATGTCGACATACACAGTATGAATAAAAAGTTTATGTGTACAATAATATATGTTTTACTGCCTCTTTTAATAATAATTTGAGTTAAACTATCTTAATTAATTGTATCAAGTATCTTATGCATATCTTAAAATATTTCAACCAAAACACATGTTTTGAAAATGTATGCTGTAAGATGGTTTTGTGCTTAGATTTTGGATTATGTATCAGCTGCCTCATTTGTGGCACAGAGTTTAGTGGAGACTTCATAGGTACAATTTTAATAGCTGTAAATAATTAAGTCATCTCAGTAGTGGTTGTCAAACTGTGTAATAAAAGAATGCTGAAAGTACCACATTATAAATATTGAGTACTACTTTATATAATGTAAATGTAAATCAGTAGCGATAATATAGTTCTTCATACTCTCTACAATAGTAATTAACAACCATGTCAAATGAGTGAGAGTAAGAAGTGATGGTTTGTGAATTGTATTACCAGAAAAATTGTCAATATAAAATTTCGCCAACTCATAAATAAAAAAGTATTATTCTTATTTTCCCCTAGTGAAAAATGTTATGAGATATATATTTACTATTTTTTTCAAAACATGCTTACTTACTTATTCAATAAACATTTGCTGAGAAACTGATAGCGTCACTCTAGTAATTGCTTGCTTGTTTGTTTGTTTTTTGTGAGCTAGTTCCATTCACAGGGTTAAGTAATATAGTTTTACATAGATGAAGGTTTCCTGCTTGCAAAAATGACAATCAAGATGCAAAACTGCATCTTTCTATGGTCTAATACTAAAAATAATAAAAATTTAAATCAAGTAAATTAGTTTTTTAGATTATGCTGATTGTATGTATTGCTGTTCACAAAACATCATTTAGCTTTATAAGCATCAGTTAGAATCAGACACAAGTGAAACAAAATGAAATATTAAACATATATTTTAAGCTTCATGATAGTATTATGAACTAAATAACTTAAATGGTTTCTAATCGGTACTTAGCATATGGTGCTATGAATACACAACATGTACATTGCAAGGAAATTCCTAAAAAGCAGATTTTTTTTAGCCCTTTATGTTACTATGTTGCATAAGTAAGGTAATACAAGCAAATATATTAACTTTAAATTTTTTCTCACTTCTTTTTATTTACGATAAGCACTAGAGGTACCAGTGGCTGTAAGAGTTTCTATCACCATGAGGTATGTCAAAATACATAAGCTGGTTTCTAATCACTCTGTGACTAATCGCTCTGTGACTCATTAGATGATGGCTCAAGCGCTTACGTCTCTTCCACCCACCCTCGGATGAGGATTTATTTCTAAAGGCGTTGGCTTAATCTTCCATGTTGTGTGCATATTTAGACTCAATGAATAGATCGAAAATGTGTATTTCTCACTCGGCATGTTGCTTTATTTTTCATAAATAAATACATAATATAAACTAAATATATATATACACACACACAAGCTACACTTACACAAAAAGACATAAAATTAAGTGGCTTCTAATAACCTCAAACTAGGATATTCTGTGAATAATGAATTCCCCATTAAATACCTGGGAAGTTTCATTGTGTATCTATGTATATATGATATGTACGAATACTGTGCCCGGGTGATGGATCAATGGCTTAATCCTCAACCTAGCAAGCCAACAGATCCTGCATGCTCCCTGCTTGTGTCCTAGGAACGCAAGAGAGGATGGACCAAAATCTTACTACCCTGCTCCCACTTGGACTACCCAGAAGAAGCTCCTGGGTCCTGGCTTCAGATGGGCTCAGATGTCCTTTGCGCCACTTGGAGAGTTAACTAGCCAATGGATAACCTTCCTCTCTGTTCTCTCCTTAAATCTGATCTATGTATGCAATAAATCTTTTAAAAATGTCCTTCCATTTACATAAAGGTAATAAATAAATCAATACTATTAAAATTACTCTTCATAGTATGTAGATGAAACATTATATAATATTTTTGTGTTCAATCATGTCTCTAAAAGATTTTTTTTACACATTTAATTGTTGATGCCGTCATGATCTTAGACACATAATCTGTACCTATCTCACCCTTAGGCTTAGAAATTATGACAGATCAATTTTCATCAACATGACCTCATCATTAACTAAACCTGTTATGGGTATCTTGTTTATTTCAGTTTTGAGAAATATTTCACATTTTCATACATTATAACACTTAAAATCTTGAGTTTATTTGGAAACTTACACCATCAAAAAGTAATCATGTAATGAAATAGTAATATTTTTTAAGAACATGTTAAATGCTATTTTCTTATTATTTCTATCAGAAAGGCAGATATACAAAGAGAAAGAGAAGCAGAGGGAAAGATCTTCCATCCTCTGGATCACTCCCCGAGAAGCCACAGCAAACGGAGCTGAGCCTATCTGAAGTCAGGCAAGCAAAACTTCTAGATCTCCAGTGTGAGCTCAAGGTCCCAAGGCTTTGGGGCGTCCTCTACTGCTTTCCCAGGCCACAAGCAGGAGGCTGGATGGGAAGTAGGGCTGTTGGAATTAGAACTGGCGCCCATATGGGATCCCTGTGTATGTTAGGTTAAGACTTTAGCTTCTAGGCTACTGCATTGAACCCAAACAATATTATTTTTAAAGGCCACAGCATTATATAGACAGTCCATGAGTGTAGTGTGTTTTGTATATATTTTTTACTTACAGATTATGTTACTCTACAGCTTTTTCTTGTTTTTTTTTTTGTTTCCTTTTTGTTTTTAAATTAACATCACAAAATTTTAGAAAGATGTTTTAAAGGTAGAGATACCTTGTGATCATAGCTAAATTTATCTTGCATTTATGGCTGCTTTTACAATGCCAAGAAAATGCAGACATGTCAAAGTCACTTTGGAGATCAATAAATCCAACGTTAACAAAGCATTTGGTATATTGTGTGATGTATCTATGTGCCAAATGTATGATCGTTTATTTTCTATGTAGTAATGAAGCTTCTGATATCAAAGAAAGAAAAATAAAGCATTAATTAACACTTTATGGAAAATTTTCAAGGACAAAACCCTTATTAGACTTATTATGAAGTCCCTTTTTTAAAACAGTTCTTAACTGCACTACATAAATCTTACTTCAATGAACTGATTTAGGTTAAAATGCTAATAACCCAACATGGTGTAGCTCCTTCTTTTCCCTTTTAACTAAGCTCTCCAAAATGAAAAGATATTTCTATTACCAAGTCTCTGGCATACTTGAAAATAATCTTCATAATGTATTATTAGCTTCTTAATTTTAATCACACCACTCCACAACACATATTCAAAACTCTTTTCCAACAAGTTAAAGTACTCCTTGTTTTAAGGAAAGAAGGAAGGAAAGGAGGAAGGAGGGAAGAAAGGAAGGAAGGAAGGAAGGAAGGAAGGAAGGAAGGAAGGAAGGAAGGAAGGAAGGAGGGAGGGAAGGAAGGAAGGAGGGAAGGAGGAGAAAAGAGAGACAGAGGGGAAAAAAATGAAGGATCTTGTGCAATCATGATTGTAGTTTAACTGTAGTATTTCACCAGGTCTGCACCATGAGGTTTAGGTAATTTAATTTCATCCATTGCTGTAGTAATAAGACATTCAGCAGTGTCTTTATAAAATTCCCAAATAGATTGACAATACATTAATTATAATAAAAATAGACATTGAAGTATTATCTTTATTGTCAGCAACCCCCCCCAAAATCTTCCTCATTCTAAATTTATTACCATTAGTAAACTCTGTTTCTAGAAACATGAAAGATATATTGTGCAAGACGCATGCACATATTCATGTAGCATTCACTTAGGCAAAATACATTACAGCCATCAATGGCATTTCAGAGGAGGAAAACAAATTATCGCAGCTTAATGACTCAGTGGCGTGTGTGTTCTTATGGATTTTTCATCAGATCGAGTATCAGTACAGATATTTTCTTCCAAGGATATCACTCACAGACAAAATTAATGTGATTCTTACAAATCTCAAGTGCTTTCTCTGTCTATCTTCCTCATCCCCAGGCCTCAACCAGCCTTGCTTTACAAGAGCTCAGAAATTGTGTCCAAAATACAGCATACAGAAAAATCCACCATGCCTCTAGTCGTTTTGAACTGAAAATATGAATGATTATATTCTATGATCAGCAGTAATATCCCAAATATGTGTTTATGATTTTCATTCATAATGTTTACTTTAGACACTGTTATTTTATTTCCATACAACTCATGATGCTCTTCAAAGATCATCTTGGGCTATTCAGTAAAATTTGATCTATTGCAGTATCAGTCTGTGACAATATTGCTTTTTCTTAAGTTCTTTAAAGTTTAGCCAATTATTGCTTCAATCCCATCAAAATACATCCTGATCACCATGTTTGAAATAAGATCTCTTTCCCTTATTCACAGAAACATTATTTGAGTTTCTCTGATGAACAAACACTGGTTCTCTTTTCTCATACTGAATAAAAATTTTAACCTTTAATGTTTCATTAAATAATGTATGATTGTTCTACCATCAACATTATTTATAGAATCATTGCTCAAATAGTAGAAAGATAGATAAATATAGGTAGATATATAGTTTAATAGTAAACCCTGTATTAGTTAATTTAAATAATTTAACAAAACCTCAAAATTGTGGCTATTCTTTTGTAACAAACATGTTAGTTTTTGCACTTACTTCATGCATTTGAAATAAAAATAGCATTACAAAACGGGAGAATAAAATATTTTGGCTGGAGAAAAATATAAAAACAAATAAAGGAATGGCAGAATTTGCTACAAAATAAATTAAGTACACAATAATTACTTGAGATAATGTTGAAAATCTGTGCAGAGTTTTTGGTAAGGGTCTTCTGAAAAATCGTTTATATTTGCTTACGAAAGACATACAAAAGTTAATTAGAATGTTAGTACATAATTCCACTTAACAACTATATTTATATTTCAAATTAATAAAGGGATGCCCACTTGTTTTCTAAAGATCCATGCTTCAATTTATAAATATTGAACTTTTATTGTCATTCCTGCAAATTTAGCAATTTTTTCCAGTATGTGTTCACCAAACAATTGCAAGCAGGGCTGAAAATACGAGCAGTGAGCATAAAACAGCGAGAGATGTCTGCCATAAGCAAAAGTTAAACTGGCTCTTTAAAAGAATATTTTATGGGCCCAGTGCAATAACATAATAGTTAAGGTTCCCTCCTTTAACACGCCATGATCCCATATGGGTGCCGGTTCTAATCTCGGCAGCTCCACTTCCCATCTAACTCCCTGCTTGTGACCTGGGAAAGTAATCAAAGATGACCGAAAGCCTTGGGATCCTGCACCCATGTGGGAGAGCCAGAAAGAAGTTCCTGGCTCCTGGCTTTGGATTGGCACAAAACCGGCTGAGGTGACCATTTTGGGATTGAATCATCGTATGGAAGACCTTCCTCTCTGTCTCTCCTCCTCTCTGTACATCTGCCTTCCCAATAAAAATAAATAAATCTTAAAAAATGAATATTTTATGCAGAAGCTAGGTTTTTAGGCTTGTTATCATAGAACCTTATTGTTATCATAATTTGAATAAATGCAATTTAAACGATACAAACTCTAGAATTGAATTAATTTGAAGTTTGAATTACTTTAAAGATTTTGAAAGCAGCTATTTCATGACCAGAAATGTGTTCAGAAAAACAACAATATAGGGATACTGTAGGAAAATATAAGCAGGTGAAAAATATTTTGTTTACTCATAAGGTGGCAAAAATGGAAATTATATGGGAAAAGGAGAAAGATGGTGAGAATTTAGCCCTATTGCTGATCATGCATGGAAACTAAGACTAAATTAAAAATACAATTTCAGGGTCTGGCAACGTAGCCCAACAGCAAAACTCCTTGCCTTGCATGCGTGAAACCCCATATGGGCACCAGTTCTAATCCTTGCAGTCCTGCTTCCCATCAAGCTTTCTGCTTATGGCCTGGGAAAGCAGCAAAGAACTGCCAAAAACCTTGGGATTCTGCATCTGCGTGGGAGACGTGGGAGAAGCTCCTGGCTCCTGGTTTTGGATCGGCTAAGTTCTGGCCATAGTGGTCACTTGCGGGGTGTCTCTCCTAATTTCTGTATATCTTTCCAATAAAAATAAATAAATCTTTAAAAAATAAAAATTGATAAAAATGTTCCTATTGTGTGCGTGATATAGTGATAACCATTAAAACCTAAGTAAGCATGGAAATATTTCAGAAAATTTGAAAAGCATCGGATTGTGTAAAATGAAGAGTCAATTTATTAATGCCACAAAATGTTTAATCTTCAGCTTTAGTCAAATGGAAAAGAAAAAGCAAGATTTGGAATATTTGGAAATCTGTAATTAAATTAAGAATACATAAATTTTATGAGTTTGTATCTTCCTTTTATATAGATATATAGGTACATATACTTCAAGAAAGAACTATTGGGTTACCACTCCCACGGGAGGGCACGAGAACTAGGATGGGGGCTGGGGTAGCTAGACAGAGAGGCACTCAACCACACCCGTGAAGGCTTGACTGTTGAGCTGGTTAGATGGATCCAAGCTTCAATGCCATTTGCCATGTATGAGAGCCAGGCGGGATGTGGGACAGATTGGACTCGTCTGCCACACATATTGGCAAACCAGGGTATGGGGTGGGCCTGGTGCGGGTTATTTTGGGCCGCTCCCATTAGGATGCAGCTCCCACTGGTTTCGGTGAAGACCGAGTATATGCTGTGCAGAACCAGGCTACACTGCAATACCCATTGGTTCCAGTGGAATTTGGGACTGAAAACAGAACCAACCCAGCAATTGCAACTACCAGCTGACCGGGTGATGGACTGTGCTGGGCCCTGTGCTTGCTGGTGCATATAAGTATCTGGCGTGGGAACACCTCAGATGAAGTTTCTTTGGTGATCTCCCCAATTGAAATGCCAGACTCAGAACCCAAACCATGAAGGGACAGAAGATGGAACATGTTAATCAACCACCTCAGCTATAAGTTGGCAACAAAATACCGGGCAAAGAGAGACGCTATGATGGACAATGTCAATTAATGGATTTTTCAACAACCTCATCGTGTTTGGAGAGGCAAGATTGGCAGCAATTTCAAAACTGGTGACCTATTGAAACCACTTCAACGAGCATCTCAGAGCATGCCCCACATATGGGACTTGAAGTGGGTGGAAAACCGGGTGGGGCTTCTCCCTCAATATCCCCCTCTACCTCAGATAAATGAAAGAAACAATATGGAATAATAGGCTTACCCACTTTCCTGTAGCCCTTGACCCTTTTTGCCCAAATTAACTATGTAAAGATTGACAAAATAAAAACAATTATTATTAAAAAAAGAAAGAACTATATATATTTGTTCCTTCCTCATATTTTCCTTTTGATAAAAATGAAAAGGATGAGCATGAAGAGAAAACATACTCATCTTGACTTAGTTATATCCAAGTAGCTGGAAAATCAATAAAACTGAAATTATTAGAGAAGTACCACAGCTACTTAGCATTCTTTGAATTGTACATATACATTAAATTATTTAATATTTAACAAAGTGTGCATCTTAACATCATAAGGTTATTTGGTGCTTCCTTGAACATGATGTATCTATGCTTATTTCCATATAAATATTTTTTTCATTTTGTTGGAATGTGCTTACCTAAGAGTAGAGATCAATGCTAGGAAGAATTCAGGAAGTCAGTGTGGAGATTCATAATTCTCTTGTTACACCTAAATATCAGAGGTCTTGCTTATAGAGTGAATTTAATTTAGACTTACTTGAATTAGTACTGACAATCATTGCATTTTTGCTATTTTGTAAGTAATTAGTAGTAATCTCAGTAGCTTACAAATTTGCACAATTTTTTATAAGTATTCTGTCAGCTTTGGTAAATATATACAACTTATACTGAAATGAGTCTTACAATATTAGCATTTTTAAAATACCGTAGAATTTAGTAATTCACATAAAGTTAACAAGAGTCTAGAGAGTTTACTATGATCATATATATGCAAGTAAAGTTGCTTTAATGTGAATTTTTTATAAGACATTTTACTTCTTTTATTATTTTGTGTAAGATATTGGGGTTACAATCATAAAATGTACATTTTTTCAGGACCTTGCATTTAAAATTAAAATTAAACCTCTACTGAGCCATGTATGAGCTGTATGTGGGTATGGACAAATCATGGCTGGGCTAAAACATCCAACAGCAAGGACCAGTTTGGGTTGAACAGCAGTCAGGAAAAGCCACTGTTCCTGCTAGGACAGAAGGTGAACTAAGTAGGGCTGGCTCAAGGCCCCTCTGGTATGCGCAAAATCTGGCAGTGGGATAGGTTCTGATGGAGGAGCCTCAGCAGCTCCTCTGGCAGGACACAGACCCTGCACGTAATCGAAAGAAACATGGTAGGAAACAGGCCAGAAATGGCCATGGAAAGTTTTCCAACTGGCATACATTTGGCATGGGTCAGGGGCAGACCAGCCTGAATCAGTTCACGTCATCCACTGGCAAATCTGAACACCAAAATGGTGTGGATCGAACCAGGGTAGGGGGCGGTCCTGGTGGTGGTTATTGTGGGTCACTCTGACTAGGCTGCAGCTCCCACTGGTTTATGTGAGGGCCGAGGGCCGAGTATGTGCTGGGCAGAACCAGGTTGGACTGCAACACCCATTGGTTCCAGTGGAAGTTGGGGCTGATAACAGAACCAACCCAGCAATTGCAATCACCAGCTGATCAGGGCCATGGACTGTGCCGGGCCCTGTACTTGCTAGCAGATAGAAAAATCTGGTCTGAGAACACCTCAGAGAAAGTTTCTTTGGGGATCTCCCCAATCAAAATGCTGAACTCAAAACCCTAAGCATCAAAAGACAGAAGATAGAACAAGTCAGTCAGCCACCTCAGCTATATGTTGGTAGCGAAATACTGGACAAAAAAAAAGACTCTATGACGGAATATGTCAATCAGTGGATTTTTCAACGACCTCATCATGCTTGGAGTGGCAAGATTGGCAAAGGTTAATAACTGGTGAACTATGAAAACCACTTGAGCAAGTATCTCAGAGCATGCCCCACATCTGGGACCTGGGATGGGTGGGAAACTGGGTGGGGCTTCTCCTTCAATACCCCCCTTTACCTCAGATACATGAAGGAAACAATATGGAAATCATAGTCTTACCCACTTTCCTATATCTCTTGAACCTTTTTACCCTAATTAACTATGTAAAGATTGTCACAAATATAATGAATGAATGAATGAATGAATGAATGAATAAATAAATAAATAAATAAATAAATAAATAAATAAATAAAATCAGGGCCCAGAGCAATAGCGTAGTGGTTAAGGTCCTTGCCTTGCATGCGCCAAGATCCCATATAGGTGCCAGTTTTAATCCCAGCAGCCTCGCTTCCCATCCAGCTCCCAGCTTGTCACCTAGGAAAGCAGTCCAGGATGGCCCAAAGCTTTAGGACCCTGCACCCATGTGAGAGGCTCGACAAAAGATCCTGGCTCCTAGCTTCGAATTGGCTCAGCTCCAGCCAATATGATCACTTGGGGAGTAAATCATAGGACAGAAAATCTTCCTCTCTCTCTCTCCTCTCTGCATATTCACCTTTCCAATAAAAAGTAAATAAATCTTTTAAAAATTAATTCAAATATCAATATAAAGTCATCAAAATAAATAACAACTGCAGACTCAAGATATCATGATCAACTACACTCACAGCATAAAATACCTGATTTTCCTTCTTTCTGTAGTTAGAATGAAATTGCAAGAGCTTGGAAGACTAATTTTTAAAGATTAAAAGAACATCTATAACTTTAATTTCCATCTTTTTCTATTGTGTATTTTGGGAAGAATATATATACACATGTATTTATATACACACATGAAATGTAACAGAGCACCTCTGGAAAATGCCTCTAAAAATGTATTTATTAAAGGAAAAAAAAACACTATCAATATCTAGAGGTGATCTTTCCATTAGGACAGATTCTTTCTAATTGTGATTGACTAGGACATGCTTATAAATACAATAATGTCACAGTGTGAAAGGAAAAGCATTTCAGTAAAGCATTCACTGGGTGGCAGAGGATAACAGCCCAGTGATTGGCCATCCTAAATGGCTGATATTTGGGCTACTGGCTTCAGCTTTAGCTATTGTGGCATTTTGGACAATGAACCAGCAGATAGATTTTTCTTTCTGTGTCTCACTCTTTCTGTTAATCGGATTTGCCTTTCCCCTATGTTTACTGCAGCTCTATTCACAATAGCTAAATGGGAATTAACCAACCCAGAATTGTATAAAGAGGTGCACTGGATAAAGAAAATATGGTTTCAAATATGCTATGGAATATCACGGAGCCAAAAAACAACCTGAAATCTTGTCTTTCACAACAAAATGGATGGAACTGAAAAACTTTACACTTAGTGAAATATGCCAGCCACAAAAATATAAATAATGCGTTTTTCCTGATCTGACAGTTAATATAGTACACAAAATTATATAGGAATTTTTGTGATAGAGTTGTCATTTTTACCCTATTTTATAATCCTGTGGAACTGTGGTTTCTTTACTAATTAAGGTAATTTTTGCAGTATTGAGTAATGGACATAGCTGTCTCAATTTGAAAAATACAGAAATTCATTTTTCTCATCAGGTAATTATATCATTATACACTTATCTGGGCCAATTTAGGCTATGTTAAAATGAGTTAAATATAGGCTTCAGTCCAGGAAAAAATCAGATTTACCAAGACCTTTACCATGTGTCCACTAAATATGGCCGGGGCTAAGTGAGGATTCTGTAGTCTGAGTATCAGTGTGTTACAATGCTCTCTAATGTGTTAGGAGTTCTTAGAATTGTTCAGCTTATACTTCCTGTCACTCTCTGTTTATAAATTAAAGTTTCATTCTACTCATTTGTAGCTCATTTTGGAGAAACAAATCCAAGAAGAGTTCAGCTTTTGGAGGTTTCTGTTTTCTGTTACTTTCTCTGTACTCTTCTTCCATCCTACAGACTTTTGGTGGAATTATTTTCCTTTATATTATTGGCCTCCTGAACTCAGCAAGCCTGCTACTGTCAATCTCTATTGAGAAACTACCTTTAATCAGAAAGTCAAGAAAATTAGAGTGTTCGATAAAAATTAAAAAGAAATATCCTTTTCCAGGGGATTATTATAACTTGATAAGGTTAGTTAGATTTTTGGAACTATATTTGAAATTTTTCCAAATACTCACTCAAGGAAATGAGGCTATTGCCAAGAAATACATTATGTTCAGAAATAATAATAAAAAAAATACTTCTAAATTTTATTCTGCTCCAAATCTTAGGAATTATATCGGGAAAATGCATAAATGCTCTAAAATCCTTTAATTTGTTTTCCATTTTAGCTTGAATTTCATAATTAGTTTCCTCTATTTTAGTAAAGTATTAGCTACTTTTGGTTAACATAAATCTCTTCAAATATAAAGCAACCACAGCATGAATTTTCAATGAATGCCAAGCTATGCACATTTTTATTTCCCTTTGCATCTATCAGTTTCAAACTGTATTGTACATTTTTCAGACAGTACATCAAAAACAAACGTTTTATTTGTAACATAAAGAAAATATAATTTTGCTGTTACCTAGTTTTAGTGAAAATGTAATTGATTTTAAAAATTCCTATGAAATAATTTTCAAATTATGTGTTTAATGAAGCACTTTAGCCACAGAAAATACTTTTGTTCATTATTGTTTTGGGAGTGTTGCTTCTATTGTGTTTAAGCCTTATTTCATAGTAATGTCATTTTATTTTTCTATGCTTGTGGTATTATTTATTATCTATAATTTTAGTATTCCTCTAACAACGAATGAATAGATTCTTTTGGTATTTGTATTTGAGCATGTCCTACAAAGACAATCTTATTTCTCTACTACCTAAGGTTTGTAGAGCCTTCATTTTGCATGAAAATGTAATGGCAGGAAGCCACTTATCATCTAACAACTGAAATCTGGCACACACAGGTAGTGCACTTACTGTATTAAAATGGCCCTTTAAGGCATTACTTAATCAAAAAAAATTGAACATATAGGGAAACAAATCTCTAGCACTTCAATTTAATTGTTACAGAAAATAATATATTAACTGCTGATCCTTTGAAAAATTCAGAACAAGAGAAAATATTGCCTTTCCATAAAATGTACCGGCAAGTAAGTATTGAGTTTGGAAAGGTAGTACATCTCCCCATCAAACAAGCACTGATTTAAGACATCATTAGGTAAAGAGCTATAGTTGCATGAAGAGGGTAGTATTTTTACTATTTTAATTTGAAACAAGAAGAGGTACAATAAATTAAAAGGGAAGACCAGATAATATTTGGAATAAAATGTTTTACATTGTAGAATGTAGCTATTCGATAAGCTAATATTTAAAATCAGCATTTTACTTGATTAATTAAATACAGCATGACACTATTAGCAACATCACATTTGAAACAGGCATTTTCTCAGTGTGAAGAAAAGCTAGTCTGAGGTCTCATTAGTGCCTATATGCACATGCTGTGTTTCTTTTATACAGGCAGATGCATTTTAGAAACTTTGCCACTTCATTTATACCTTTAAAGTAAGAATGCCTGACCACAGGAAAGTTAATAGGGATGTTTTGTAAGTAATGAACTATGGAACAGATGGGCTCAATTATTGTGTACTTATAATATTACATTAGTAAAACTTGGAAGAGACTATAACTTCATACAAATGTTAATTTATCCCAATTAGACATTACTACATAGTACCATTTGTTGAATGAAATGCTGTTTAACACAATAAAGTATAATTTTGTAATTCATTACTTACTGGATGAAATTATAATAGAGACAATTTATTTCTAATAATATGTTCATGGATTTATATTTTATTTCAAACTATTATTTTTTAAAGATTTATTTATTTTTATTGGAAAGACAGATATGAAGAGAGGAGGAGAGACAGAAAAAAAGATCTTCCATTGGATGATTGACTCCCCAAGTGGCAGCAATGGCTGGTACTGTGCCTACCAAAGCAAGGTGGCAGGAATTTACCCTGGGTCTCCCACATGGGTACAGGATCCCAAGGCTTGGGCCATCCTTTACTGCTTTCCCAGGCCACAAGCAGGGAGCTGGATGGGAAGCAAGGCTGCAAGGATTAGAACTGTGGTACATATGGCATTCTAGTGCATTCAAGGCAAGAACTTTAGCTGCTAGGCCACTGTGCTGGGCCCCAAATTGTTATTTTTGTTCTACATGAATTCTGTTTTAGTGTTGAAATCTTTTTTTTTTTTTTTTCTGGAAAAATGACACAGAAATTCCTTCTGACTACCAGTTTATAAATCATGTCAAGTCATGTGTTTACAGACTTGTATCTATTTTAGGGCAAATCGCCATCTATAAACTCTGATTATCACTTGTGAATTTTCTATTATTTTGATTGTTGAAAAGAAACAAAAATGGAGACAATGAAACATAAAAGCAATTCAAATACAAGTAAATTGAGAATGCAGTAAAAAGAGTCCTGAGTCACATAAAACTAAAAAAATGTTAAAACTTTCACAAGACAATTAAGTTAGAAAGGATTCATATCCGCAGGTTTATGCTAGAAGAATTTGGCACCTTTAACCAAGCATTTCATGTTTCAGGAGCTCCTGGAAAAATATACCATGAAGGAGTGTAGACATCAGATGATACTTCACGCAAGCTCGTTAGTGAGATGTCTGAATGTCTCAAGAGAAACAGGAACCTCTAGTCCAAGATCTTTATGTGGTAAACATTATTAGAGTCCATATCATTTTATTCCTTTTGCCTCAGTATCTATCAAGAGCAATTTCTTTTTTAACTATAACTAGTAAATTAAGCCCCCCAAAGTATGTTCTACAGGTCATCTACATTGGAACCTCAAAAAAGGACGGAAGTGTATTTCTTTTGGAAAATATCGACTTCAAGGTTATAAGCAAATCCAGTGACCCTTAATTTGGGTGTGCATGACCCTGGAATCTGCCTTTAAATGATTTCTCTGATGATTACTATGTGATTGTTGAGATTTATCCTCTGCCCCATAAGCAATATTTTATAAACCATCTCTGTGTTTGTTTAAACTGCTAGAAATATGAAAAGTCACTGGAACAAATCACTTACATTTTCTACCTCTGATTTTGTGATTTGAAAAGAAACCAGAGAGAAAAAGACTGAGAAAACACCTTGGACTTTCAAAATAAGAAACTTTTATGCAATTTCCTATAACCTCCAAAGTACTGAGGCTCTTAAATAACCTAAAATTGAATATAATGTGAAATATTCACCTGGGGATTTCTAAATATAAATTTTTGCTCTATACATAACCAGAATTAGGTACATTTTTATACCTATTTTACAACATTTTTATACTTACTTTACAGCACTGGAAATTTGTGCTTTGTCGAAGTCATTAGCCTACTCAATGACATTACAACTTCCAACCTATTGTTTCTACTCACAGTATTTGGCTTACAATTTTCCTATCTAAAAATTACTCCAGTGATAGCACTCACTCAAACCTGTAATTCTAAGTATTATTTTTTTCATTTAAGTATTTGTCAATTGAAACCAGATTTAATTCCTCTTCTTCAAGGAATATTGTTTTTTTTTAAAGATTTATTTTTATTATTATTTTTATTGGAAAGGCGGATATACAGAGAGGAGAGACAGAGAGGAAGATCTTCCGTCCGATGGTTCACTCCCCAAGTGAGCGCAACGGGCCAATACTATGCCAATCCGAAGCCAGGAGCCTCTTCCGGGTCTCCCACGCGGGTGCAGGGTCCCAAAGCTTTGGGCCGTCCTCGACTGCTTTCCCAGGCCACAGGCAGGGAGCTGGAAGGGAAGCGGGGCTGCCGGAATTAGAACCGGCGACCATATGGGATCCCGGGCGTGCAAGGCGAGGACCTTTAACCACTTGCGTCACAGCGCCGGGCCCATATTGTTTTTTTTTTTTTTTTTAAAGATTTATTTTTATTATTTTTTCATTGGAAAGGCAGATATACAGAGAGGAGAGACAGAGAGGAAGATCTTCCGTCCGATGATTCACTCCCCAAGTGAGCGCAACGGGCAGATACTATGCCGATCCGAAGCCAGGAGCCTCTTCCGGGTCTCCCACGCGGGTGCAGGTTCCCAAAGCTTTGGGCCGTCCTCGACTGCTTTCCCAGGCCACAGGCAGGGAGCCGGAAGGGAAGCGGGGCTGCCGGGACCAGAACCGGCGCCCACATGGGATCCCGGGCGGCAAGGCGAGGACCCCCAACCACTTGCGCCACCGCGCCGGGCCCCCCATATTGTTTTAATGAAACATTTTTTGTAAGCTGTGAACTACCATCAGCACATTTAGGATGTCTTGAGGCAACCATGCATTTTTTTTTTCTTATTACATATTCTATAAACATTTGTAGATGACTTTGTGACACATAATTGACATTTTATTTACATAAAAACATAATATTGTATTAAATTAATCTAAGTTACCTATTGAGTGATTTGAATCTAGTAAACTCCGCATGAAACATACTGTTTATTGATGTCAGTCTTTGTGTTTGCTATGTATTACTGATATTATCACAATGAAAAGATATTAGTGAATTTAACTGAAAAAAATGGTTGTATAAATAGAAGTCTCTCTGTCATGAATTACTTAATGTTTAGATTATATTGTTTTTGATTTTTGCCTTATGTTTCACAATTAAATGTTGTGAGACAGAGAGTGTGTGAAAAGTGAGAGACAGAGAGAACATCTTCATCTGCTGACCACTGTCCAAATGGCAAATGGCAGTGACCAGTGCTGGATCGCTCTGAATCCAGGATCCCAAAACGCCATGTGGGATTTAAAAGTGTGTAGCAGGGACCAAGTACTAGGGTCAGGTTGTGCTGTCCTCTCAGGCAAACCAAAGGGAATCTTGATCAGAAGCAGATCAGCTGAATTTGGAATTAGGTTTGGTGTGGGATATTGGGATTGTAGGAAATAGCCCAACCTGCTGAGTCATAATGCTAGCTCCCAGGCATCAAAATTTCTTTGAACTAAATTATTTGTTGTAAATGGTAGAATGAGTCTTCAGTTATGAGTGCAACATTAATCCATGTTCTGTCATTTTGACTTATTGTCTTCATGTGTTTTAAAAAGCATCACTTTTCTGCTCTCATGCATGTGTACTAGGAAGACCAAGAAAAAAAAAAATAAGACAGATAAATTGTACTAATTCAGGATTTCCCACAGCACTTAGTTATCTCAAAGATATTGGAAAACAGGACCCATCTAAAAAATAAAATATTCTGTGCCCAGCATTATCATTTCAAATCATTTCAAACCTGGAATAGGAGATGTCTGACTCTTGGTTCTGAGTGGCTCCCCAATATCACAAGGTGAAAATCCTATAAATCCCATCTTAGACACATTTCCTATCATTCTTGGAATGTAATTTGTATTTGTTGGTTTTCTTATTTTAATTTAAAAATTATTATGGATCACTTCTTTTAGTGTACTACTACTAATAATGAATTAAGTAATAGTCCATTGGAAAATTCATTTAATAACATTTTAGTCTTATAAATAATTAATTAAAACCTGTTCTGATTTATGAGCCATATCACATGTTATGACATTATTGAGACATTACACTTTGTGAATTAGGGCATATTACTGAGAAACTGCAGTGTCCTTTTGAGGACTACTTCATTGACCTTTAAATCTCCTTGCAAAATTGTACATCACTTTAAATTTTCATTTTATCACACTGCTCACATTTTATTCTTTTAAACTGTCTTACACACATAAATCACCTTCCTTAGATTGAATATCTGCAATTTCCTCTAAGACAGGAACAATTTGATCAGATAGCCATCTTATTTTTGCAAGGTTAAAATAAAGTAGATGCCTTAGAAATATATCTGAACTAATTTAAAGGATCTCATTGCTTGTATGACCCAGTCAAAACCCTTCCATGCTATTAAAACTCCAAATTCCAGCACTTAATTTTTGTTTTAATATGCGTATTAGTTGCTGCTGTTCAGGCTTTCACAATCAAATATGCTACTATTATCCCTCATATCTCTACTTGTAATTTTTTTTAATAATTTGGTGTTTTTCATTAAAACAAAATAAAACAATCAAATCAAAGATATCGATTATACTCAAACTGAAGCCAAAAACATATATACTAGAAAGATTAAATAATCAGGTCATATTTGCATTGCAGCTGAGCAAGTAAATGGGCAACTAAGATACAAATTTGGATTCAGAAATGAGTCAACTTGAAACTAGCAACCATTTTGCGATAACATTATAATATTGGGCAGAATTAATATTTTGTAAATCAGGCCATTCATCTCTAAAGCGGAAGAAAATAATAGTTTAATATAGACTTTATAAACCAAGGAATATCTGTTACCACAATCAAAGAAATCCAATGCAGGGAGGATAGATGGTAGCATAACAAATGCTATTATTGGGAACATAACTCTTAGAACATCAAGCCACAGGATGGTTTGCAGGTGTTGTCATTCATGAAGATTCACATAGAAATTTGTTGGAACAACACTATCAATACAGAGAGGAAACAAAGCAAATTAGTCTATATGTACTGGTAAATGAAATAGTGCACATCATTAAATTACTCATGTTTCTTTTTTTAATATTTATTTGTTTACTTATTTACATATTTGGAAAGGTGCATTTACAGAGAGAAGAAGAGACAGAGAATAAGATCTTCAATCTACTGAATCACTCCCTAAATATCCACAACAGCTGGAGCTGAACCAATATGAAGCCAGGAGCCTCTTCCGGGGCTCCCATGAGTGTGCAGGATCCCACATTTTGGGTCATCCTCCATTGTTTTCCCAGGCCACAAGCAGGAAGCTGAATAGAAATTAGAGCCGCTGGAACATGAACTGACACATATATATGACCTTGGCAGGTTTAAGGCAAAGATTTAACCACTGAGCCACCACATCAGGCACATTTACTCGTATTTCAAAGATAATACCACAATTAACTTAGGGGTTGTTTGTAGTTAATGAAAGAGAAAGCATAAAAAACTAAATATAGGTAGATAAAGCTAAGCAATATTTATAGGTTTTGATATCAAGACTCCAAACATGAGCCTCTGTGTTGGAGCTACTTTTGTTTCCTGCCAGAGTTGTCACTGTCAAAGAACTAAACTTGGGAGACAGAGCAACTGATCAAAACCAGGCATGCCAAAGTGGGATAAGCATGTCTTAACAGCCAAGCTAAGGTTCAACCAAAACATTTAGAAATATTGAAAGTGTTAGAAGAATTCCTGAAATGCTATTAATAACATAGCAAAAAAAACATACTGATTAAATATTTTATGTGTATAGGTAACTATCTTATTGTTCTTTTTAAAAAGTGCTGTAATTAAACTCCAATAATGAAATTTCTTTTTATTAAAATTATATTAAAGAAATCTATACAATTAACTGAATCCTTAAACATAAGAAAATTCTATGTGGAAATGCCCACCCACAATTGCACTACTCAGAATTACTTTATAAATGTCAAACCAGTTGTAATATATTCAAATTATTTAAGCACAAACTGGATTCTAGAGTTAATTAATGTTTTTTTTTCCTAGAAGGAAAATATCAAGAATAATATTTAGAAATAAGTTACATTAAATATGATTTTTCCATCTGATCTGTAGCTTTACTATTAAAAATAAAATTACACTGAATCTGGGATGATAGTGTAAAATCCTTGCCTAGGATGTGCCAGCATCCCTTATGGGCACCGATTTGTGTCCCAGCTGTTCCACTTCCCATCCAGCTCCTTGCTTGTGGCCTGGGAAAGCATTAGAGGACAACCCCAAGCTTTGGGACCACATGGGAGACAAGTGGAGCCTCTTGGTTCCTGGCTTTGGGATTAGCTCAGCTCCTGCTGTTGCAGCAATTTGGGAGCATATCTGTGGAAACACAATCTTTCTTTCTATATCTCCTTCTCTTTGCATATGTGACATTCCTACAAATTTTTTTTTTGTTACAATAATTATCCATAGACAAGGTAAAACATAAATACTTCTGAAAAATTCATTAGAAGTAAATGATTTTGTTTGTACTTAAAACAATTTCTGCTCTGTCATTGGTCTTTGTGACTAAAATGAAAAATGTCGGAGTTTGAAAGTTTCAAGCTCAAAGTAAATTTAGAATGACCTCCTAAATCTCCATTCTGAAACAAGATTTCACAAGATTCAACACTGAATGTAAGAATACGGGTATATCTTCTTGCTCAAGGAGGCTTTTATAATTGCTCGTTTTACTTTTAATCATAACAAAATGATAACATAGATAGAATGTGAGGAAAATAAGACTCTGGCCTTCTTCTACTCATTTGCATCTATGACAATCCTGCCGCTTTAATTAGATTTGTAAGTTATCAAACATCATTAAGATAACTTCGTGTTAACAGATGCTGAAACTCTATGTGTGTGTTACAAAACCATATAAAAAATATTACAATTATGTCTGTTCTTTTTATTCTTTTAAGCTTCTAAGGATACACATATTGGCACATAATTTAAAATTCAGTAGCATTTATTAAAATTACAAAATCTGAAATATATTCTGAGATAATTGCACTTTTCCATATATAACTCCTTCATTACAATGTTTAGGTCTAATATTGTCTGCCTGTGTAAAAGGAGCTTTGCAAGAGTAAGCTTAATTTTAAAAATTTGAGAACTACTGTAACTCAAAAATCTTAATGCAGATTGACTATTTTCCTTTTTTTTTTAAGATTTATTTATTTTTATTGGTAGTTAGGATACAGAGAGGAGAGACAGACAGGAAGGTCTTCCATCTGATGATTCACTCCCCAATTGACCACAACGGCAGGTGTATGCCAATCCAAAGCCAGGAACCAGGAACTTCCTCCAGGTCTCCCATGCAGGGGCAGGGTCCCAAGGCTTTGGGCTGTCTTCTACTGCCTTCCCAGGCCACAAGCAGGGAGCTGGATGGGAAGTGGAGCTCCCGAGATTAGAACCCGAGCCCATATTGGATCTTGGCGCGTTCAAGGTGAGGACTTTAGCTGCTAGGCCACCAAGCCGGATACTAAATTGACTAAATTCAGAAAATGTTGTGAAGTCCTGGCCATAAAAAAAAAAAAAAACATAATCATATATTCTTTTCTAAATACAATGTACACATGTGAGCATGTGTATTTATGGATAATCAAACATTATGAACAGTTTTTTTTTCTTTTTGTGTTTTATGAAATGGTAAACACTTGTTTAAAGAAAAACTATGAAAGAAACAAAACACATCAATGAAGCAATAATAGTTAATGGAATACTAAATGTGAAAAGTTGGATGCAATCCCCAATTCATTTTCAGGTATATGAAGTGTATATATGTTCTCAAATTTACTTTTCAGCATGCTCTGGAAATTCTATATGATATAGTAAGGTCAAAATTAAAAGGTAGTTCAAGAATTAAAGTCATCCATATTTACAAATGACATGATTATCTACAAAAAAAAAAAAAACTAAAGAATCTACAATGAAAAAATCACAACAAGTGTTATTTGAGTCTAGAAAATTGTAGGATATAATTTCTATTTCTCTTTCCCTTTGTCTTTCCCCATCTTTTCATCTTCATCTCTTTCATTACAGCATGATCATTACACATCTGTTGGAATGTTCATAATAAAAATGCTTAAAAGTCAACTTGTAGCACAGCTGCACAGCATTTGAATGTGTCACAGACTTTCTGGAGATAACTGATACTGCCACTCTGGATAACATCTTAGTCGTTTTAGCAAATTAGATGTGTTCTTATTCAGGGACAGAATCTCTTGATATTCAGGTGATTGAAGCATTGCATTCAATTACAAGACAGCACACAAAGGTATATATTTCCAATCAATTGCACAGTGCCAATATGCCATGAAGTGTACTGAAACAGATAGAAACTTTGGGATATCAGTACGATAGACAGCAGGGGAAAAAAAAAAAAGAATGAGCCATTGATTTACACAGCTTGACTGGATCTCAAAATTACTGTGCTAACTGAAAGAAAACAGTGTCATTTACTGATTGTTCACTTGCATAATATATGCCAGATATGACAATGATTTTTCACTTACAATGTATATTCCAGAATGCCAATAACGGGAGAAGTGATTCATAGAAAATAGGAACATGTAGAACATACAAAATGCATGTAGGTGCTTTTCTAGTTTCTTGACATAAGCACTGATTGAAATGAACTTCTCTCTTAGCACCGCCTTGATTTTGTCACTTAAGTTTTGATATGTTGTGTCAATGCCTTCATTTTGTTTTTTAGATTCTAGCTTCACTCTTTGATGATCTGAGAAGATGCATGGCATGATTTTGACTTTTTAAAATTAGCTGAGGTTTGTTTTTTGGCCTATAACATGGTCAATTCTGGAGAATGTTCCACATATTGATGAAAAAAGTGTATTCTCTGTCTGTAGGTTGAAAAATTCATAGAATTTGCATAAGATCTGTTGTTTCTTTGCTAGAATTCTGGTTTTTTGATAAAAGAACCATCAGGAATGATTACAAGCAGCTATATGCAAACAACTCAGAAGACCTAGAGAAGATGGATAGATTTTTGGATACATGTGATCCACCAAAACTGAATCAATAAACAATTGACAACCTAAATAGACCAATAACATGCATATATATTGAATCAGTAATTAAAGCCCTCCCAACCAAGAAAAGTCCTGGACCAGATGGCTTCACTGCTGAATGCTAACAAATGTTTCAAGAGGAACGTACCCCAATCCTACATAAGCTTTTCCAAACAAGAGAGAGGCAATCCTTCCAAACTCTTTCTATGAAGCTAATATTGCCTCAATCCAAAGCCAGATAGGGAAATGGTGATTTCCACAGAACCCTCAAAGGCTAGTTTCCCAGTAGAGCACTTGTTTCCCATGGATGGATCCATTATAACCACAAGAATAGAAAGTGTGAATCGATGTCTCCGGTGGGAAGCCATATTTAATACCTGCATCCTATGCTTGAGTTTAAATCCTAGCTGTTCTTTCAATTTCAGCTTCCTGAAAAAGCACACTCTGAGAAGAAACAAACTATGGACCTAGTGCTTGGTTTCCTCCCATTCACACAGGTCTCTCCGATTTCAGATTGAACCAGCTCAGCTATCTCAGGCACATGAAGCAAATATATAGAAACCAGTACATAGAAATATAGATATTTATAACTCTCTTCCTCTCTCGATTTCTCCTCCTTTTGAATTAAATATGCAATAAATCTGAAAATGAATAGAAAAGAAAATATTATGTAGGTGAAGTAATTGCATTGTGTCTGGTCTGTAGACATAAAATTCAATCTTCCTCTTTATTCTTGCTGCTCACTTACGTTAAATTCTACAAAGACTTTCTAAGAACATTATATTAAGCTAATTTCTATTTATAAGCAATTTACAATTTTATCATCTATGAGTACATGCAACTATCCATATGAATATTTGCTCTCAACATATTTCATTGATTTGAAATACTAACTTCATCTTAATTCTGTTACTAATAAATGTTTACCATGGATGAAAGGTATGTATATCAACATTTTTGTTGTTACAGGGTATTCATCTCTAGAGAAATGGAATCATCTTGAATACAATTGCAGGGAAAAGATGAAGATTGAGTCACAAATTTTATAAACATTTTGGGGGTGGTTATTTGGTATGATGTTTATAACATTGCTTCAATCATCACCATCCCTTATCAGAATGGCTAGATTAGAGTCTAGCTGCATTTTCATCTTCCTGATAATGCACACAGCAGTATCAGTGGGTGATTTCACTGGTAGCTGGGTTCCTGTAACAGATAGGGTAGACCTATTTGAGATACCTGCCTTCTACATCAGTCTGTCCCAGTCCAGATGTCTGTGGACATTTGGGAAATAAACCAGTGGGTGGAAGTTATTTCTCCTCTGGTTGCTATCTCTCTGGCGTTGAAATAAATGAAACCAATTAACATCTTTTTTTGTATATTACAAACACTAATGCAAGAGTAAAATTATTAATATATGCTCATTTACTAAGTATTTTATATAGAAACACCAATACTATATCTAATGAAATATCCATATTTAACACATGCTCTTATTGATTTTCTTTACATACAAACTATATATATACATGGTAATTCTAACATTTAAGAGCATTTTAAATATTTTGGCATTTTCTAAACAATGTGCTTTTATTGCAAAAAGAGAAAGAAGTAAATATTAATTCTGGTAGCTCCAGTCTTCTCAGAAATGTGATTTCTTTTTAAAAAAAATATTCTCTTGATTAAACCACAGTTTAATCAGCATATTATTCAGTGAAGTGGCTTCTTATGCAAAACACATTAAATTTATGATTTTCTTAAACTTAACTATTTCTTAAACAGGTTCAAGTTTAGAAATGGCATTTATGAAAGGAAACTCAGCCCTTGGAATTCTGCGGCTCGCATGTTTTCACTTGGGCTTTCTAGACAGACACTGGCTACACCTTCCCTTTATGCTTAACACTTTAGATGAATCTGTCTGTCGTCTCTTTTAATTTAAACAGGCAACATTGAGAATTCTTAACAATACCTCCGACCCTTGAGAAACAGGATATACAGCAGCCCATTAATTAGTTGCTGGAAGTGAAGGGTTATGGCACACAGAATATCACGCCTCTCTGCTCCGGTGCACAGCACACCCACGCCACATTGTCCATTTATATTTCTGATGACTACCAAAGAGCCAATACCCTTGAGAAACATCATAGCTTAGCAAGTTTGATTGATGTACATTAGGCAGTCAATGACTTGTTCTATCTGGAGTATTTTCCTTTCTGCATGAAGCAAGGATGGTCAAAATATGTATCAGAGCTCAAATCAAATTAAAGCCCAGAAGAATTCATTGCCTTGCTGCTTTTTGTTTCATACATAAATTTACATAAAATCAAGTTACTTAAGATTTCATATCTGTATCAATTTTCCTTTATTCTAGACATTCTCAAATGAAAATAGCTTCATGGAACGCTGTGTTAATTGTTTCAGGGCAGAAACCCAATCAACTTGGCTACTTTATAATTTAAGTTCATGAAGCCCTATTGTTCTTTGTGAACATTTTCTCTAGTTACAAATTTATAAATTATTCACCTGCTTTGTGACTAAAAGAAACAGGAACAAAGGGTGTTTCAAAAGCAGCAAAATGACAACTTGAAGACCTGACCTTTTCTCTAATATTTTTAGTGATAATTTGACCTTCATTGAAAGGAATTTTGCTTTCACAGAATCCTTCCATAACATTAACATTTCCAAGACAGTGAGACTCTTGAGAACCATATTTTCTACCTTTTGTTATCACACAATTAAGCAGTGACTATTCAAAAATTCAGTATTTAACTAAACGAACAATAATCAATGTATTGCAAAGAAAGTAACGTTGAGGATACCATGTTTTCCACATTCCATTTAAGGATAGCAAGTTTAATTCAATTTGCTTTCTACAAGATGAAAATTAAGAGGTAAGATTGTTTTAGGAAAAACTGAATGCCACTCCTGGAGTATAATACTTATGATTTCCTAATCTATAACTCACATACAAAGGTACCTGTTAGACATAGTGATTAAGTCATCACTTTGGGTGACTGCAACCCACATCAGTGTGTCTCAAGTAGATATCCAGCTCCACTCTCTGATTCTGGCTTTCTGCTAACAAACGTCCGTAGCTGCAGCCAGAAATGGCGACTCAAGAGATTGGGTCTGTGTCACATATGTAGAAGGTTCAGATTGAGGTCCTGCCTTTTGACTGTGGCCAGTGTCCTGACCTTTGTGGGTATTCTGAAGGAGAAATAGTATCTGAGAGTCCTTTTTCTTTATCTATCTTTCTGTAGTTTCTTAAATAAAAGGATTTTATTTAAAAGGACTTCCAAAGCAAATAGATGCACAGATAAGTATAGTTTTTGCAGTATTTCATACCATTCCAAGTTGTGTGGATGTTTAAATGAACCCCTGTTGTGGTAGTGTTGTATAAGAAAGTACGGATTTTTGTCTATTGTCCACTTTCTATTCCTTTTATTTAAATGATATAAACAGATTAGTTTTTGCATTCAGAATTATTGTTAAATATTGTTAAAATATTCACATATGTGCCACCTGCTACTGCTCTATTTTTCTTTTGTAACAATTCCTTACTATGTTACAGTAGCTAAGTACTCAGTTATCCACTTGTACAGTAGTGCAGTTCTTTACTACGGGTTCATTAGCGAGGTATTTTCTTTTCTTTATAAGAGTCACACACTCAGAATCATTCCAGTGTTTAGAGACTCCTTAACATTGGTTTCTGACTACACAGAAGCATGTCTTTTCTGATGAAACACAACCTAAGGGAACAGAATTGCTCTTTTATTATTCAAAAGGGTTAGTCTTATGCACAGCCAACTCATTATGCATTTTATTCCATTCTGTCCTTCAGTTGAACTGAATAAAAGATGTTAAGAAGATTCTTAAAGAGGAGAATAAGTTACCTCATCAAGGAAGTGGAATTCAGCTCACATTTTACTATAAACTCTGAAAGACTGTAGGGCATCCTAATTTCGATCTATTAGAAATAATGTTTTTCAGATATGCTAAGAAAAGAAAATATTTGTTATGTATTACAATTACCTGTAGTGAATTTTGCATAGATGGGTAATGAAAGTAATCCATTTAATGGAGGATAGGATAGGATAGGATAGAATAGGATAGGATAGAATAGGATAGAATAGGATAGGATAGAATAGAATAGGATAGAGAAAGAAAAAGCCACACAAAATAAACAAAGAAAACCTTGTGTTACTTTTTTATTCAGTTTGGCAGGGACTACTTGTTGCTGAAAATTATCATATTTTAAAGCTTTATTTGTTTGATTAGAAAGATGGAGTTGCAGAAAGACAAAGAGAGAGAAAATATACTAGTACACAGCCCAAATGGTCATATGGCTATGGGCCAGGATGGGGCAAGGCCAAAGTTAAGAGCCAACAGGTTCATCCAGGTCTCCAGCCTTGGTGGAAGGTATTCAAGCACTTCGATCATTTTCGAGAATTATTCCACACACATGCTCATGGAGCTGTACAAGAAGCAGAACAGCCTGGATTCAAACTGGTGCTTACATGGGAGGGCCATGCAGTGGGAAGCTGGTTAAATGACTATACTTCAATTAAAGGACCAAATTGTTATTCTGGGATATGTATGCTTTTTTTCTCACTGGTTGACTATGTGATCTGAAAATTAAATAATAGATCACTCTGGACTCTGCCTTATAAAACACTCTGTTTTTCTTTTCCCCTAAGCTATGACACTCTCTGAACCCATTTCTATATTCGATTTGTCTTTAGAGATGTTGGGTTTACTTTTGCCCTTTACTTCATAGCCTGAGGTATCAAACAAAAGGCAGGAAAAAAATTAGCTCAACAAACTATCTACTTCCTGAAGTCAATTGTCTATAAACAGTTACAGTGAAAATAATATTTGCAATGATTTTGCTGCATGCCAATACTCTTTAAAAGTCTGTTTTACATATTAAATTCCTACACCACTCTTACAAAGGGCATCCAATACAATGCCTTTTATAGAAAAAAAAAAATGGATCACTGGTGTGAAGGAAGCAGGAATCAACCTCAGAAAGGCACAAAACAATGAAGAGTCAGACTTCAGCTATTCTGTTTAAACAATATATTATTGTTAAAGTCTCTGCTAAACATGATTGCAGTTTGATGATTTGAATCAGACACACAAACTGGAATTAAAAATAATAAAACCAAATTTATGTCCATTTAAATGTTGTATTTTTTGTTGAGACAGAAAACTAGAAATTATAAATGGTCCAGCACTTAGACATAGTAGATAAGGCTTCGGCATGCAATGTTAGCATTCCATATGGGTTCTTTCTTATTGTCCAACCGGTTCCACTTGCAATGCAGCTCCCTGCTAATGGCCTAATCAAGTATCAGATTGTTTGAGTGGGAGACTTGGAAGAAACTCCTGGGTTCTAGCTTTGGCCTGGTCCACTCCTAGCCATTACAGCTGCCTGGAAAGTAAACCAGCAGATGAAATAACTTTCTTTCTCTTTCTCAGTGTCTCCTTCTTTCTCTGTAATCCTAACACCAAAATAAATAAAGAAATCTTAGAAAGAGAGAAACAGAGAGAGAGGGAAGGCAAAAGAAGGAAAGCAAATAAACAACAGAGGAAAGCAAATAAACAACAGGAAAAAAAGGAAAGATTGAGAAAAGGAATGAAGGAAGAAAGGAAAATGTATTAAAAAATTGTTTTGAATTCCCACCCATTGCTGAAGTACCTAGTACTCTGGTCATAGACATTACAAAAAGTTGATAACAACACAGAGTGTGGCGGCCACCTTCAGTACCCATGTGGAGGGTGGTGGGCTTCTAGGGACCTGGGTGGTGGGCTTTCAGGGGGCGTAGGAGATAGAGGCAGCAGAGCAGGTGCAGAACAAGCCTGGGATTTCCCCACTTGCTTGGTCCCAGGCAGGTGGGAGGAGGTGGAAGGGATAGCACAAGGTTATCATGTTGGCCTGGTGCACTAGTGAATCAGGCTTAGGAACTTTTTTTTCTTCTTTTCTTAATTATCATTATTTTATGATACAATTCATAGGCCCTGGGACTTCCCTTACCCTGTCAGAAAGTCCTCTCTCCTCCCCTGCTGAGTTCACCTACATTATTATTATACTATAGTTCTTCATAAACAGTCATGTCTTCATCATTGAGGGCATAAACAATGGCAGAGTCCAGCATCCTATTGTCAAGATACAGTTAAGAGTTTCATTGGGAGTCCATGTTTGCCTGGAAGTAGAGATGCATACTGCATTTTATCCTCACATCTGGATATGGGCTTAGGAACTTTGGTTCTGCATCTTGTGTGTGCGGAGAGGTAAGGTCCCAGGCCAGCAAATGTGCCATAAGCTTTGGACCCTAGTGGGCAGGCAGAGTTCCAGGACACCATACCACCCCACCAGAAGACTGGGCTTCAAGGGGTTAATGGCCCATGAGTACCACTTTAGGCTGCCTGGTGCAACCAGCTGAGGCAGCATACTCATGGGGGCCTGACAATACAGGCTTCCAGGAGAACTGGGAGTCTGGGATTACATTCAGACAGATGGAGCAAGTTTGAGGATTTTCCCCACTTACTTGGTCTCAGGCATATGGGGAGAGGAGCAGGGGAGAATCCTAGGATAGCATGCTGACTTGGTGTGCTGGTGGACAAGGCTTAGGAACTATGAATGGTCTAGATCTTGGAGTGAGGTCCCAGGCCAGCACAGAGTCTAGGACCTTGGGACCCCAGTGAGTGGGCAGAGTTCCAGGCCAGCACACCTTCATACCAGAAGACAGGATTCTGGAAGGCTGCTCTGGGAACCCATGCACTCCAGGGCACAGGAGCTGGAGATTGACCAGGAGAAGGGGCAAAGAGATGTGTGGGAGTAAGGACCACTGAGGTAGTATGTTGCAGGTGAGGAATGAATTCTGAGGGATTTCTATCAACACAGCCACTGTAGGTAAGAGAGGGGACTGATACTGAGAAGTTTGGAAGGGAAAAACTGGAGGAACCAAACCATGTGAGAGACCTGATCCAGGCTGGTTAACACAGATCACTACTGACCACCACTCACCAGTGTACACTAAATCTGGGGTGGGGGGGCTATCCTGATCAGATAAATCAGAGTTCCTGCCAGTGAAATTCAGAACATGGGGAGGGTACTGTTTGGTTGGATCATGATGCTGACCAGCATATCAGAGAATTATGTCTAGGGAGGATATATGAGCTCACCCCTGTGAAACTATAATTTTTCTGGTTTGCATTAGAGCTGGGAGTGGTAGCAGGCTGAGCTAGGCATGACCAAGTGAACCCTCCAACACTCATGGGTGCTGGGGTTGGAAACAGGCTGGACTGCTCCAGGCTGTAGCACACATCAGTGTACCCAAGAAAGGCTGTGGGGCAAACAAGGCCACAGCATCAAGCAGTTCATACAAAGGCCATGAGAGGAGAAAGACTACACAGGGTAGGGGCACAGCATCCGCTACCACATGTGAAATCTGGATCTGGAAGTGGGACTGGTGGTGGGACTTGGAAAATTCTCCTGGTGGGACGAAGCTCCTGCTAGAGAGCTTGTGGTTCTGGCCTGGGTGCTGGTCAGGCCAGTCAAGGTAGCTCCACCCATTGGCAAGTGTGTGGGTTGGATGTGCAGTCAGATGAACCAGGAAGGACCAGGCCAACCTTAGTCCACTGGCATGTGCAGGAGACAACATGGAGTGCAGGTCATGCTGCCTAGGCTTTCACACATACCTATTTCCATGAGCCAGGAATAGGAACAAACTGGACAGGGCCGGTTTTAGAATTGAGTAATGGGCTGGGTCAGGCCAGGTTGTAGTACCTGATGGCAAAGGCCAAGTCGGGGAATGACCTATGTCAAACTGGGTCAGAGCAATCAAGCTCTGTGGCGGGGAACAGGTCTGGTTGACGAGCTAAGTGAACACACCAGCTGGGTTGTGGTTCACATTGGTGAACACATAAGCCAGAAAGGGGGCAACAATCTGGGCTAGATGACCTCTCTGTCCCTTGGCATAGGTATGAACCGGTTCTGGGGTGTGCCAGGCCAGGCAAGATTGCAGCACCCCACTGTGTTCTTGAGAGCAAGGCTGGGTGTATAAGGGGTTGGGCTAGATCTCTGCTCACACTGAATCATAGGAGAGCTGTTTCAGGATATTAATCAGGAATAGCTGGGCTGTAGCACCCAAAAATTAGCACTGAAAAGCGTGTGTTCCTGCCAGTAGAGGAGGTAGACTAAGTGAACTAAGGTGAACTAAGCCAAGGACGCACTGGTGTTGGTGAGATCTGCCACTGAGAGGAGATTTGATAGAGAAGTGTTGTCAGGATGCAGTCCCCAAAGTTGATCGCAAGAACCAAGGATGGCAGCAACCCAGGAAAGGCCAATTTAAGCACCCACTGGCATACATGGGAGTCAGGTCATGGTGTAAGCCAGTTCCCAACACCCTGTGGCAGCCCTGAGAACCAGAACAGATACAGGGCAAGCCAGTTAGGTGGCAACAACAACCAGTTCAAATCAAGATGGGAATAGTGACTGGCTGGGCTGGGCTACGCTTCGGTATAGCACCAACCAGCAGGAGCTAGAATGAGGCAGACATGTCTGGGCCAGACTAAGACACCCACCTGCCAACAAATGCAGAGGTAAGGGAGAACATGCCTAATTTTGCCCCAGGACCCACCTGCACATGTGAGACCTAGGGGTAGGGGGCACAAGCGTGATGGAGAGGTGGCTGCATGGGGCTTCGCTGTTGGATAACTATTCCCATTATTGAACAAGAAAACTGGGATGGAGGGTAGACCATGCCATGTGGGGCTACAATACCTGTTGACCTCATGTGAACTAGCTTAGGAAGAGAGCCAGGCTGAGCTAACCAACTGTACCCCATGGTGTGTAAATGAGCTGGAGTACATGAAGTCTCTGCAGCATCAGCTGGCAAATGCTGTGAATGGGGGAAAGCCCTGTCAAGCTAGACCACAGAACCACCAGGAAAGTACAAGATCTGGGGCAAGAAATGGGGCCAATAGGGAGGCAGTTGGCACCTATTTGATGGAATATAACTCCCACTGGTGGGCATGAGAACCAGGACTGGGGGCAGGTCTGGTTAGACAGGCAGCAGCACCCACCAGCATGAGCAGGGGATGGATAGTGGGGTCAGTTGGGTTGAGCTGGGTTTTAACACCCACTGATATGTAAGAGAGCTGAATGGGATATGAGATAATCAAGGACAGTTTGGTGCATATAAGGGCAAGTTCAGGAGCGAGGGCTAAGGTGTACCTAGTGGGGTTATTAGAGGTTGCTCTGACTAGATTGCAGTTCCCTCTGATGTAAATGAGAGCTGAGAGTGTGGTGGGAGGATTGGACTGGGCCACAGCATCCATTTGTCTACATAAGAGGTGGGGCTGGAGACAGAACCAACCAAGCAATTACAATTATCAGTATGTCCAAAGGCTGATAAGGGTAATACACAGAGCCGCACCCCAAACTGGTATGCACACACGAGTGTCAGGTTTCTTTGAGAATCCCTCCAGCTGAAATGCTGTTTCAACTCCAATCATGGGAAGAATCACAGCATCTCTGTGGTCTGACTATGGAATGCATGTGTCAGAACCAGGCCCCATCAGTGGTTTAGATGGAGCAGATGATAGCATACCGAGATGCATGTGGAGAATATTGCAGTCCATTGGAGCCTGAAGACGACATCTGGTACCAGTACAAAACAAATTGGACAACTACCTTAGCCAAGCATTGACAACAAATATCTGGGCGAATGGAGAGTTAAAGGTGGACTATGTCAGCCAAAAAACTTGGAAGGACTTCCTCACCCTTGGATCAGTGAGATTGACAGCATGTCAACACTATCAGAACACTTAAGTAGGACCCTTGGAGCATGCTTCACATCGAGAACCCAACGACGATGTCTGGTGGCTGCCCGTCACCCCTGGATGTCATCTCAGGGAGGCTGGGGGCAGCTTCTCTCCTTTTCCCCAACCCCATTCGCCTGGGTATAGAAGAAAAAAAAAAGTCCCAGCCACTTTCCCCAAACTTTGGATCCTTCCCACGCTAATCAAGGAAATAAACATTATTAACAACAACCAAAAGTGAGTAGCTAGATTTCCTACACATACAATGTAATGCACAACTGGAGTCTTACATCGATGGTCTACTCCGTATGATATTCACTACTAATCCAGTGAAAGCATTGATGACATCTTGCACTATATATCCATACAGTTTTAAAAATGAAAACTTACACAGATTGAAGTTCCTTTTATGCTCCTTCTCAGTCTCCTTCATTCCATTGTTTGCTTGGAAAGGACTCTGATACTGAATTAGATGCTTTTCTTACCATTGCAAGAAAAATGCATTTTTGTTATTTAAAGAAAGATTGGTTATTTTTTTAAAAAAAAGGCCCCCTAATTTTCAGTAATAAAATTTGCTTATTTAAATAACAATTAAATGTTTATGGAAGGATAGTTTGTGGAACATGTGTGAGGTCTGTAAGCTAAAGAAAATTTAGACATTTATTTGAAACAAACTCCACGTTACCACTGTTTTGTTAAATAAAACCAAATTTAGACAAAATGACATGTACATATTTGCAAAAAGAAGATTGTGAGAACCTAAATAGATAGTTCATTTTCTAAACAAATATTCTTAATTATCTTAACTCCAAGAAAAAAAATCTGAATCTGTGATGCTGAAAATGCCATTATATCACTTTTGAAATATAATTTATTATTTTATTTTAGTCTAATAGATCTAATTTATTAAGTAAATTCAAATGGAGAGAGTATGTGCTCCACTGGTCCATTCATGTAAGGCCTGAATTAGGACTGTGACAGGTTAAAGCCACTGCTCAGGAACTTAAATAAGTCTCTCAAGTAGATGTCATTTATCTGCTTGAGCATCACTTCCTGCTGCTTTCCACAGGGTGTTCATTAACAGGAAAATGGTGTTGCAAGCAAAGCAAGATTCGAAATCTAAGGGTTGTTAAAAGAAAAAAAAAAACATAGATAATATAATAGCAATAGTTATTACAATAACATTTGATATAACTGAGCATGGGTTTGTGGATGCAATAAATGGTCCTCTCAAGTTTCTGTTCATTTCATCTTCAGACATGGTGGATTTTGTTCTAGTAGCTCTGAAAGACTGCTTGTCCGAGCTTTACCTAAAAACATTTTTTTAAGTATTTATTCTTATTGCAAACTCAGATATACAGAAAGGAGGAGAAATAGAGAGGAAGAGCTTTCGTTTGATGATTCACTCCACAAACAGCTGCAAAGGTTGGAGCTGAGCCAATTTTTTTTTAAAGATTTATTTTTATTATTATTTTTTTTTATTGGAAAGGCGGATATACAGAGAGGAGAGACAGAGAGGAAGATCTTCCGTCCCATGATTCACTCAGCGCAATGGCTGATGCTATGCCAATCTGAAGCCAGGAGCCTCTTCTGGGTCTCCCACGCGGGTGCAGGTTCCCAAAGCTTTGGGCCGTCCTCGACTGCCTTCCCGGGCCACAGGCAAGGAGCTAGAAGGGAAGTGGGGCTGCCGGGATAGAACCGGTGCCCATGAGGGATCCCGGGGCATGCAAGGCAAGGACCTTTAACTACTTGCGCCACCGCGCTGGGCCCCGAGCTGAGCCAATTTAAGGCTATGATCCCGGAGGCTCTTCCAGGTCTCCCATGCCAGTACAGGGTCCAAAGACTTTGGGCTGTTTTCAACTGCTTTCTCAGGCCACAAGCAGGGAGCTGGATGGGAAGTGGGTCTGCTGGGATTAGAACAGGTGTCCATATTGGATCCCAGCATGTTCAAGACAAGGGTTTCAACCACTAGGCTGCTCTTCCAGGCCCTAACTCAAAGTTTTAAATTCTAGTGTAAATATGATATTGATAAGACTACAGATATGATTCCTTCTAAAGTAAATTTTTTCTGCAATTGGGAAATTATGACATAAAGTAGAGTATGTGTTCTGGAATATGGTGATTCAAAAAATATATAGATGTAAACCAAAGAAACAGAACAAACGTTGAAAGCGGTGTGCCTGGAGCAATCCCACAACACAACAGGGAAAATTCTGTTAGTTTTCAAGGCTCAAAAATAATTCTTGTTAGTTTGGGGATTTGTCAAGTCCTTTTGTGCAAACTACAGTGGGGATCCTTCCTTGTGCTGGGATGTCAGTCTATCTACTCCTTTGTCAAAACAATTTTGGACATTAATCATAATTTGTAACTATTTTCCTTTACATATTTGATTATCTCTTATCCTTGTTGAACATTTCCTTTGCTGTGCAGAATCTTCTTTGTGTGCTATAACCTCTTTTTTCTTATTGCCTGTGCATAGGAAGAAGTCTTTACATACACCAATCTCTATGTAATTCCCCTAATATTTCCCTTCTCAATTTGATAGTGCTATGATGTAGATTTAGATTCCAGGTGCTATTTTATTTATTTTTGGTAAAAGGAATAAGGTAGATATCTTGTTTTATACTCCTGTGTGTGGATATCCAATTACTCAACACCATTTTTGGAAAACACTGTCTTCTCACCAGGAACCTAGGATAGCTTATTTGTAAAAGGTGATTTGGTTGTAGATGTGTGAGTTAATATATGGGATTCCACTTTTGTGCCAATATCAGGATGATCTGATTACTGTGGTTATATCCTAAAATCTGGTAATGTGAGGTTACTAAATTTGCAGATGTTGTATAAGGGTGGCCATAGCAATTTTGGGTGTCTTTTACTTCTATATGAATTTTAGCTTCATTTTACTGAATCTGAGAAAAATATCATTGGCATTTTGACGGAGACAACACTGAATTTGTTAATTCTGGGGGATAATATTAAGATTTTAATGATAGTAATTGTTCTAATCCTTGAACATGGAAAATTCTTTCATTTATCTGTGCTCACTCTTATTTCTTTTGTTAATGTTTCACAAATTTCATTTTAGAGTGCTTTCATGTTCTCCTTGTTTAAATTTGTCTTGCAGTATTGAAATGTTTGTAGCTATTGTGAATGGGGCTGATCATATAAGCTCTTTCATAGCCATAGAATTGTGGGTAAATACAAAGGGTCATGGTTCTTTTGTGTTCATTCAATACCTTCCAAAATTCTTACATGACTTCTTGCAACTTATTTTTGGTTCCCCCTGTAGAGAAAACATCTACAAACGGGATAGTTTGGCTTCTTCCTTCCTTCCTAGCTTAGATTTAGACCCTTTGATTCCTTTTTTTTTTTTCATGATCTAAAGTTTCTGACTAAAACTTCTAAACCATAATGAAACGAAATTGTTATTACTATACACCTTGTATATTTCTTGATATTAGAGAAAGTGCCTCAATTTTGGCTGTAGGTTAGTCATTTATTACTTTGATTATGTTGAAAAAGATTTCTTCCATAACCAAATTTCTCAGAATTTTTAACATCAAAGATGTTTAATTTAGGGCCCAGCGCGGAGGCGCAAGTGGTTAAAGGTCCTCGCCTTGCACGCCCGGGATCCCATATGGGCGCCGGTTCTAATCCCTGCAGCTCCACTTCCCATCCAGCTCCCTGTCCGTGGCCCGGAAAAGCAGTCAAGGACAGCCCAAAGCTTTGGGACCCTGCACCCGCGTGGGAGACCCGGAAGAGGCTCCTGGCTTCGGATCGGCATAGTATGGGCCCGTTGCGCTCACTTGGGGAGTGAATCATCGGACGGAAGATCTTCCTCTCTGTCTCTCCTCTCTGTATATCCGCCTTTCCAATAAAAAAATAATGAAAATAAATCTTAAAAAAAAAAGATGTTTAATTTAATACATGTTTTTCTTTCATTTTTGATATTTTGTCCTTCATATGCAGTATTTTTTAGATTTATTTCATTGTTATTAGAAAGTGAGATATACAGAGAGGAGGAGAATTGGAAAAGAAGATCTTCCATCCACTGATTCACTCCATAAGAGGCCTCAATGGCCGGGGCTGCACTGATCAGAAGCCAGGAGCCAGAGACTCTTCCATGTCTCCTGCATAGGGGTAGGGTCCCAAGGCTTTGGACTGTACTCTACTGCTTTCCTAAGCTACAAGCAGGGAGTTAGATGTGAAAGTGGCCTGCTAGGACTAGAACAGATACCCAAATAGGATCCTGGCATGTACAAGGGGAACTAGCTAGTAGGCTTCTGCATTCGGCACTATAGAGAGTTTTAAAATCATAATAATACATTCTACTATACCCTAAGTACCCCCCTAATTCTTAATTTTCTAGCCCCTTTTTTTCTATGCTTCCATTTAATTTTGACATGGACCCACTTTAAATATTCATTATAATGACAAGCATCACATTCTATTAAACAAAGACCTCAACAGACATTAAAGAAAAATTACTACTCCTCTAGAGTATATGCAAGAGTTACAGAAAATATTCCAACATCCAAACATTCATTTAGCTCACATTCATAACATTTTCCTACTGTGAGTTACCACAAATCAGGGCAAAAACTAGACATAATGTTCTCATATTGTGAATTTTGTTTTTCAGAGAAAATTTGCAGATCTCATGAAATCTGCATAGAAAGAGAACATACAGCATCTGCAGATTGCGCATGTCTCAGTCGGTCCCCTTGTACATCAGTCCTCTGTCAGTAACCACATCCGTGAGTCTCGCTTTTTCCATGCCCCTTCCATCTTCCATTGGAGTTTAACATTGCAACCATAAATCCTTAAGATATTAAGTTACTTAAATAACAAATAATCCATTCATATACATAATTGAAGTTGACAATATATTATCTCAGAATGTTCATGAAATCAAAAGACTTCATGTTTAGCGCACCAAAGAAAACACCTGTAAGTCTCCCAATCATTTATGTCATACTAATATTGTATAATTATTATGTTCCTGATATATTATTGACTTTCCATTAAGCACAATACATTTTTTTTTATGTTTGATGCCCTTACAAATATGTATGGGAGATATCATTTTACCAGAGAAGACTCAGGAGTTCTGAAACATTAAGTAACTTTCTAAAATCTCAATCTAGTAAGTTGAAAATATTGGAAAGTGTTATGTTATACTTTTATTCTTGAGGTATCCGTTTCTCTGCCCCCAAATTTATAGGTGTACTGATGAGTCTCATTTAATATGTCAGTAGCTATACTTGCCTTCAGAACATATAGGCAAAGTTTTTCATAAACATCTTTTTCAGGATCTCAGGAGATTTGCTCCAAGCATCATACCAGGTTTATTACTGTATTTCTTATTCCTCCTTTCCCTTCCACCAACAGTGCTTCTTCATTCATTCTAAAAGTGCTTGAGTAGTATACCTGCACTCTAACTAATACTAGTGTCGCATCATATTTTTCTTTTTATAATTAACTCCACGGATTTCTAAGTGTATTAATTTAGGCTGGATGTTTAATAATTGAAGTCTTTCTAGCTGTCACTGTTACTGAAAATGCGTGAACATTTCTCCAGTGTGCATGGAAAGGAAGCTGCTGCTGCACTGAATGCAGAACGTTTAAGTTCAGGAAGTTCTTCCCCAATAAACTTCGATTTACTTAGTTTTCAACAGCCGTGTCTGAGAGTTCTGAGTCTAGTGAAAAATTCTTCCACATTTCTACATGTCCTACTCATCCTCATTCATCAATTTTTAGCAAAAACCTGATTTTTTTACTTAGACTATGACTTATTATCCTAAATGTGGCTTCTGATTGCATTTCTTTGCATGTATTAGAAAAAGGACTCCCTTACACTGACTTTAGCTCACACTGTCTACAGTTCCTTGTTGTTTGTTTCCTGTTTCCGCTTCCTGAACTTCTTCTACACAATGTATTCCACAACAATATGTAATGAAATTCTTTTTGTTCTTCATCGATGTTGCAAAGTTCCTAATATTTCATGTTTCAAACAAGTCATTAAATAAATTGATCATAAAACAGATAAAACTTGCACAAAATTCAAACCAGTATTTAATGATAAAGGAACTTGTACTATTAATTATTGATTTAATATTTCCACTTGCCAAATATTAGTTAGCATATATTTACTCGTGGAATCCTGTAGTTGTTTGGTTGATCGGTCATATTGGCTACCATTTTTTTCTTTCTTTCTTTCTCTACAGGTATGTAATCAAAAGCATTAAAGTAAATGTAAATAGTAATGATATGCATTTCCAGTTCAATAAACATCTGTGGTTACAGCTACAAGTGTACCACATTTTTTAATAATATGAAGTGCAGGTAAATCTAACTTCTAGCAAAAATTTTAATGAGAAAATTTTAAAAGCAACCTCAATATTAATATTCTAAGTTTTGTTGGGTAATTATATATTCAGAAGAATCACCTATGTAAGCTTCCTACATATCACTAAATGTCTTTTTTTATGTTGGCTGGCAAGCACATGAACCAAATACATAGACTCACAAATAGGTAGACACATTGCAGGTAGCAATTATTGACTTTAGGTAAGAATTTTAAATGTTTTCTTTCATGTATCAAGAAAAAGCAGATGTCCTTTCATAAAGTCAAAATGGATAATGATGTTTACACAAAGATTATGAAGATCTAAGAGATTTTGAAAAACTGCCTGAAATCCAGGCTAAAGAGCAAAACACTTTAAAAACCACTTGTAGATACGGTGTGATGTGCAGATGGTGGGAGTTGTACCACCAGATCTCTGGCTGGCTGGAAAACTGGGCTAATTCCCATTTCCACCCATGCCTCATATTCTCCTCCCAGGGCACCAGCATTGACTATTTCCCAAATTTAATGGCAGAGCAACTGAAATCCAATGTACGAATTCCCTTTTATCCTCTCCTTGCCACTGCTCTTTCTACCACTTCATTGCCTTGACCGAGCAACATAAAGCCAAGAACTGAAACAGATCTGTACCTGGTGGGAGTATCCTGCTTTAGATGTCGTTACCAAAATATAGACACAGATCAGAGAAACATCAAAAATCTGAATTGTGCAAGTGATCACGATTTCTGAAACTACTTCCAGCAATGCTATCTTCTTTTTATTAACATGTGCTTGGCCAGAGACCACATTATAGAATTTAGGGTTTATTGCCATGTGCAAGGCTCAGGATAGTTAGGCTAAAGTAATTCGTAGATCATGAATATAATACAATATTTAAGGCATCTGTTTTCCTAAAGTTTTAATTGCTGTAAACTACTATTTACAAATCCTTATTTGGGACTTCCTTGCGTAGGCAGTTGAAAACAGCACACTCATATGATTCTTATTATTGTAAGTATGCAAAAATTATTTTTATAAGTTTCAATATAAAGGTTAAATCCTCACCTTTCAACCAAAGGATACATCCTTAATATTCGTTCTGCAACAGTTTGACTACAATTCAAATTTAACATTCATTATCTCAAACATTGGGGAAAGTAAATCAAATATGGGTAAGTGCATTGCCAAGAAATGATATATAATTTAGTGTTCATCCTTAGAAAAATTTCAACATTACCTCATATGTTTTTACTAACATTCTTTTTTTTCAAATATTTACTTATTTTTATTGGAAAGGAGGATATACAGAGAGGAGGAGCGACAGAGAGGAAGATCTTCCATCCAATGGTTCACTGCCCAAGCGGCCACAATGATTGGAACTGAACCAATCCGAAGCCAGGAGCCAGGAGCTTCCTCTAGGTCTTCCATGTGGGTGCAGGGTCCCGAAGCTTTGGTCTGTCCTAGACTGCTTTTCCAGGCCACTGGCAGGGAGCTGGATGGGAAGTGGGCTGCCAGGATCAGAAAGGCGCCTGTATGGGATCCCTGCACATTCAAGGTGAGGACTTTAACCACTATGCTATCATGCCCGACCCTTTACTAACATTCTTATAAGATTGAAGGAGTCATTCTATATTTGACTAAAAATCAATGCAGGAAGTAAAATTAATGAAACCATGTATCCATGTGGCACACATTTCTAAGTATATATAATTGAGTCTTCTTTTAGCTTACACAAAAAGTCACCTCACTGATACACTAAGCTTCATAATATGGAATGAGTCAGCCAATGCATGGCTAAAATCAACATATTGTATGTCTCCTTTATAACAAGTTACATGTAATGAAAAGAAAATGAGAAAAACAATTTTCTCTTTCTATTTGCTACAATTATATTAAGTTTTATTTTCTAATGCAGTGTAAGCTATCAATCCACTTCATTTTGTATATTCATAACATGGGAAAGTAACTGTAATCCCCATAGTACCTGTCATTCTTTTATACATACCCTCAGCTAGAATTTGAAAATCATAAATCTTATACTAACAAAGACCAACTAAGGGATAACTATTAGAAAAACAAAACAAAACCACAATTTCTTTATTATGTTTTCAACAGAAATACCACCCCCCAAAAAAAAAAACCAAAATTTGATTGAATAGCTCCCAGTTGGTAAGAACTGTTTCAAAATTAGCTGAATAGTTTGTCCAAAAAATGCAAATATATGGGAGATCACCCCTGGATATCTGCCTGCTTAGCCTATGTGGAAGGTCATAGGTACACGGCACACTGTGTCCTCAGGGAACCCCCCGCCCCCGACTCCGACAATGGTTTGGGCTAACCAAGATCTCAACCTGGCCTATTCTCTGGGTATGCAAGTGAGAGCAGTGGATTGTACCCCAGTCTCTTGGACAAACTATGCTAGGACTTCCTTAGTAAGAAATTCTAAATTACATGTGACCTGCAGCCTACCTGCCAGACACATGTGATAAATGTGACCTGAGACATATCTTCAAGCTTATGTGCTAAATGTGACTCATGGCCTACTCTCCTGTGACCTGAAGGCATATCTACATGTTGAGTGTGACCTATGATTAGTTGAAGGGTCTAGAGTGATAAACATGCCTTTTGGCAATAACAGTGTCATTATCGAGTGGGAAGATTTATACCTTCCCTTTCCCTAATCTATATAAGTTTGTGCTCACTTTACAATAAATGTGCATGCACCATCAGACCATTTCCAGTGGCTGTTGCAAATGAAGAACACCATTACCTCACACCCTCAGTGGCTACACAAATCACAAAATCTACCATGAGTTCAAGGCTGAACTATTTGGATAGTAATACTTTGATTGTTAGTATTAGATACAATTCATGTATAATCTGATTTAGCAGTTCTTCTCTGCATGAGTGAAGGTGCTGGATTAGAAGCAAAACAGATGGACAATAACCGGTACCCTTATGGGATGCTGGTGCTCCAAGTCAAAAGATTAGCCAATTGAGCCGTGGTGCCAGTCTGGTTAAATAACTTTAATAAAATATTCAATGAAGCTTTACAACTTATGAAAAATTTTTCAAATATCTGCAGAAAAACAAGCACAAAAAATTAGTAATAGGTCAAAATTCTTTATAAATTTAAAATAAGTGTAGTTATAAAGCACCAGATCATGACAAAAACAAAGTTACGAATGACATTTCTACTTTGATTGCTACAGTATAAACAGGGAGTAAGACAAGGTGAATCCTTGTTGAATCTGGCCTAAGTTAAAGGATGGTGTCCTTATTCATTTCTCAAAATCTCATCAATCTTCTCTATTTTAAAGTATAAATCAAACTTAAATATTTCAAAATACTATAAGTAAGTTAATGACAGCAACACTAGTGGCGGGGTACAAAATTAACGAACGAAAATCAACAGCCATAGTGTACGCAAATAACACCAAGATGGAAGAAGATCTAACCAACAGGATACCATTCAAAATAGCAGAGAGAAGTATGAAGTATTTGGGAATAAATCTAACCAAAAGCGTAGGAGACCTATTCGAAGAAAACTACAAACTATTTAAAAAGGAAATTGAACAAGACCTCAAAAGATGGAATAACATCCCGTGCTCCTGGATAGGCAAAATCAATATCATTAAAATGTCTATACTACCACAAGCAATATACATTTTCAACGCAATTCCAGTCAAATTGCCCAAAACATTCTTCACGGAACTGGATACAATGATTCAAAAGTTCATCTGGAAACACAAAAAACCACGAATAGCTAGAACCATCCTGAAAAATAAGAGATTAGCAGGGGGAATCACAATCCCGGACCTCTGGACATACTATAGAGCAGTGGTTATCAAAACAGCCTGGTACTGGCACAAAGACAGAAAAGAAGATCAATGGAATAGAATAGAAGCACCAAAAGGGAACCCACACAAATACAGCCAATTAATCTTTGACAAAAAGACCAATGATAGCTCAAGCAAGTGGGAAGGCCTCTTTAGTAAATGTTGTTGGGACAACTGGCTGATAGCCTGTAGAAACAAAAGGATAGACCCACATCTATCACCATACACTAAGATCCAATCTACATGGATAAAAGACCTAAACCTACATCCAGAAACCTTCAAACTCTTGCAAGAAAATGTAGGAAATACACTGCAAGACCTAGGAGTAGGTTCCGACTTTCTAAGAAGGACACCAAAAGCAATAGCAGTTGAGAACAGAATAAACAAATGGGACCTCATCAAACTAAGAAGCTTCTGTACAGCAAGGGAAACAATCAACAAAGTAAAAAAGCAACCCACAGAGTGGGAGAAGATCTTTGCACACGATATAGGCGATAGGGGGCTAATTTCCAGGATATACAAAGAACTTCAAAACAACCAAAAAACCAAAACAAACAAGCCACTCAAGAAATGGGCAAGGGAAATGGGCAAACATTTCACAAAGGAGCAAGTCCAAATGGCAAACAAACATATGAAAAAATGTTCCAGCTCCCTAGCAATAAGGGAAATCCAAATTAAAACATCGATGAGGTACCACCTAACACCAGTAAGATTGGCCCACATAAACAAGAACACCAACGACGCTTGCTGGCGAGGATGCGGGGAAAAGGGAACCCTACTCCACTGCTGGTGGAGCTGCAAATTGGTACAGCCTTTATGGAAATCAGTCTGGAGAACACTCAAACAACTCGGAATCTGCATGCCATATGACCCAGCAATAGCACTCCTAGGAATATATCCAAAACACCTGTTTTACGACAAACCAACATGCATCCCCATGTTCATTGCAGCACAATCAGTAATTGCAAAAACATGGAAGCAACCGAAATGCCCATCAATAGAAGATTGGATAAGAAAGCTTTGGTTCATCTACTCCATGGAATACTACTCAGCTGTTAAAAAAAACAAAATGCAGTTCTTTGTGGCTAAATGGGCACAACTGGAAACTATAATGCTAAGGGAAATGAGTGAATCCCAAAAGATTAGATACCACATGTTCGCCTTGATTTAACCTGTAATTTATTGTTTGGTTGTTTGTTATTTTTTGAACGTGTCATTGATGCTGTCTCAACCCAGATGTTTCGAAGAATGGAACTTGCATTATTTTTAACATATTGTTTACCCAATACTATGTCAATTAATTCCATAATGTTGTATATTGATACTGAGGCCTTGTTGGGGCTTTTAACCGACCGGATCTTTACTCTGTTAGACCTATCTTCAGACCATAGAAGGTCTCCCCAGGAGGCCACTGAACTTATCTGGACAATAAGACGCTGAACTTTATGCTAGGCATGTGTTTGCAAGCAATGAATCTCAACTGAACTAGAACTATGGTTATGCAGCAAGGTGGAGGAATCCACCATGGGGGGAGGGGTATGGGGAGGGGTGGGGGGAATCCCCAGCGCCTATAAAACTGTACTACACAATACAGTGTAAGCAACAATAAAAAAAAAAAAAAAAAAAAAAAAAAAAAAGAATTTAGGGCACTAGAAAAAAAAAAAGATTAATTTTAATTGCTATTTGCGAATTTTAAATTATCTTGCGACTGTATAGTTCTGGACATAAGAGGGAATGACTCAAAATATAGTCATATATGAGATCAGATTTTCTGTGAAGTATCTCACCCAAGAGAAAAAATAACCTACTTAGGGAGACGCTGAGTAAAGAGCCCTTTAGACTGACCTTTGCTGATACGTTGATGATGTTCTCATTAGCAGGAACCCTGCTGCTTGCCCTCAATAAAAGATAACTTCCTGCTGTTAAGGCAATTTCCATTTTGTGATTTAATGCTACAATTATATTAAAGATACATCTCCAAATGATTTAGGATTTCAGACAACATAAAATATTGTTTGTCAATTTTCATTGTTTCTAACAAAACTGGATAAATATGCCAAAATTAAACTATTGTTATATTTCATATCTTCATTATCAAAGAGAACAGTTAGTTTTTAAAAACACAAACACTTTCTAACACAAATACTTTAATGCTAGTTTTTCATTGTGGTATAGGTATTATTGTACACTAGATCATCAATTTGTTTTCAAATCAAATTTTTGCAAATTTTTATGAGATATAAATAATTATTGGCATAAATAAAATGAATGTTGAGTTTTTTTAAAGATATATTTTATTTATATGAGATGCTTTGTTCCAGAGAAGCAGATTTGGAAAGGTCTTTCTTCTGATGTTTCTGCAAATGATCACAGTTGAGTCAGGTCAAAGCCAGGAGCCATTAGCCAAGAGCTTATTCCTAACATTCCACCTGTGAGCAGGGACACAGGAACTTGAGCTATCCACTGCTGCTTTCCCATGTGCATTATAGCAAGCAGTGAGTTCAAACCTGGAGCGGCCACGACTTTCATCAGAATCCATAGGACTGGGATAGCAGCATCACAGATGGCAGCTTTACTGGATAATCCAAAATTGTGTTCTCCTGCATATTTATTTTGCAGGGGTCTATTCATTAGAAACACTTTTTGAAGTGAAGTAGTATATCATTATAAGCAATAATAGACTCTGAAAACCTGCAATTGAATGTTTAAACTGTGTCTTATTTAGTAGGTTTTGACTTTGAGTAAAGTATGCCAATACACCGTTACTAAGAATGAAATCGAGTACAGCTGTTATGAATGATAGTGAGCAGTTTTCTCAGAAATCTGCAAATAGAACCCATATATGTCTTCATATGCACTACTTGCAATTTGCCCAAGGTAAAACAAATCATCATGAAAAGAGTTATCTGTATCTTTCTTAAGTTTATACCAATTTACTTCACATTAATCTAGAAATAAAATCAACCCAGACATCTGCCAGTTGTTGATTGAATAAAGAAAATGTGGTATACATACTAGATAAAATACTAATAAGCCACTAACTAACTAAGTAAATAAATAAATAAATAAATAAATCCTATCTTTTGCATCTAAATGGGTGTAACTTAACATCATTATTATTAATGATAAAAGCCACACCTTCAACACAAATATATTTTTTATCTAATCTGTAGTAGGGGATACAAGAAAACCTCTAAGAGCATAAGAGTAAAATTGCTGGGCTCAGCGCAGTATCCTAGCAACTAAAGTCCTTGCCTTGCCTGAGACAAGATCCCATATGTGTGCTAGTTATAATCCTAGCAGCCCAGCTTACCATCTGGGCTGGGAAAGCAGTCGAGGACGGCCCAAAGCCTTGGAACACTGCACCCACAAGGGAGACCCAGGAGAAACTCTGGTCTAAAGGCTTCAGATTGGCTCAGCTCCAGCAATTGTGGCCACTTGGGGAGTGAACCATCAGATGGAAGATCTTCCTCTCTGTCTCTCTTCCTCTCTGTGTATCTGACTTTGCAATTAGTATATATACATATTTAAAATGTATCTGACTTTCCCATTAATATATATCTTAATATATCCACATTTACATGATGTATATGTATACTTAAAAAGAGTAAGTAATATATATACTCTTTTTAAAATTAAGAGTATTAATTTTACTCTTAAAAAGATACATATATCTTTAGTATATCATATGTATCTTTTTAAGAGTAAAATTATCATTTTATATAGTAAACTTATTTCCAGTTGCACATAATATGCATTTGTTGCTTATATGCTAGATCTATATGAGTTGATAATATTTGTACTTAGGAAGAATATTAACAATACTGACAGATCTGTTCTCCATTCTGGAGCATTGACCATTGTAATTATCTTCTTGGTTCTTTTTAAATAGGATTATGTGAGTAATTCTCAGCAATGAAATATACTTAGGAATAATGTATCCTCCCAAGTTGAAGCACTGTAAAACACCAGATTCTCTCCCTGTCTCTCTCTGTAATCTCTTGCTCTCTTTCCTTCCTTCTCCCCTCCTTCTTCTCCCAAAACATTACTTTTCAGTTGTTTGATGTCATTTGTTCATCAAAACTATTTGTGCTGACTGCTCTACTAGTATTCAGTTTCATATATAGGACTTAATCATTCTTCGTTACAGCCAAATTTTAAGATGCCAAAAGCAGAAATTTATGTCTGACAGAAATCATGACCACTGGGGGTGTGGACTTAGAATAGTTACAGCTAATAAGGAGGACGTGGAAAAGTCCAGAGTGCATCAATCACCCAGAGTATTCATATTTCCAACAGGAGTTACTTCAATGGACACAGGACGTTGAGATAAAACCTTGGAACCAGGAGAAAGAGGAAGGTAAAATATCTGCTATGACTTAATTCATTTCAAAAGTACTGTTACTGTAAATCATCAAAATCCTTTAGGGTAACAAATTGTATTATACGTCCTCTCCATTATGAGTGAAATTCCCAGGCGTAGATGAAGGAAATGATGAAACAAAACTACTATGTAAGAAAATGTACCTGATTCTCTCCATTGTTTCACTTCTGTTCCAAACAGTTTTGATTTTGTTTTTAACTTATAAGCATCCTATTTTCTATTTTTCACGAACTGTTTTTATACATCACAGGTCCCTATAACTATCTGTTATGAATTCCTTATCACTATGTATTTTTTTCATTTTTTATTATTTTTTTTACACATTGCTAACTAGGGTAAAAAGGTTCAAGAGATATAGGAAAGTGGTTAAGACTATGATTTCCATATTGTTTCCTTCATGTATCTGAGGTAAAGGGGGGTATTGAAGGAGAAGCCCCACCCAGTTTCCCACCCATCCCAGGTCCCAGATGTGGGGCATGCTCCCAGATGTGGAGATACTTGCTCAAGTGGTTTTCATAGTTCACCAGTTATGAACTGTTGCCAATCTTGCCATTCCAAGCATGATGAGGTCATTGAAGAATCCACTGATTGACATATTCCATCACAGAGTCTCTTTTTGCCCAGTATTTCGCTGCCAACATATAGCTGAGGTGGCTGACTGACTTGTTCTGTCTTCTGTCTTTTGATTCTTAGGGATTTGAGTTCAGCATTTTGATTGGGGAGATCCCCAAAGCAACTTTGAGGTGTTCCCAGACCAGATTCTTGTATGTGCTAGCAAGTACAGGGCCAGGAACAGTCCATGGCCCTGATCAGCTGGTGGTTGCAATTGCTGGGTTGGTTCTGTTATCAGCCCCAACTTCCACTGGAACCAATGGGTGTTGCAGCCCAGCCTCATTCTGCCCAGCATATACTCGGCTCTCGGCCCTCACATAAACCAGTGGGTGCTGCAGCCTAGTCAGAGTGACCCACAATAACCACCACCAGGCCCGCCCCCTACCCTGGTTTACCAGTATGTGCAGCAGACTAGTCCAGTCTGTCCCACATCCCCTTCTGTTCTCATGCATGTCGATGGGTATTAAAGCTTAGTTTCATCTAACCAGCTCAACTATCCAGCCCTCACGGATGTTACTGAGTGCCTCTCTGTCTAGCCACCCCAGCCCCTGTCCTAGTTTTTGTGTCCTCCTGTGGAAGTGGTTACCCAAGAGGGAGGAGCCCACTACTTCCCTCCCAGGCCTCTCCCACTCCCGGGTTATGAACTCTCCAGATGGTTCTGTGGTTTGACTTGACAGAATTAGCCCCCAGTGCTAGCTTGTGCCAGCTGATGCTGTGGCTAATTCCAACCAACCCTCACCCACTCTAATTTTGTTTGCATCAGTAGGAATAATCAGCCCAGCCTGGCTTTTGCTGATCTAGTACACATGAGGCACAGAGGTTTTGTAGCCTTGCTTAGTCTAGTCTGCCCTCTCCCAGTTCATGCTCTCCAGTGGGAGTAGCTGTCCAGCAAGGGAATCCCCGCTCCCTTATGTAATTTTAACTTCCACACAAGTAAACTTTTACTATCTATGTTATAAACAGCTGGTATTTACCCCATATTTCATTCTTTTTCTGGACACACACACTCTCTCTCTCTTTCTCTCTCTCTCACTCTGACACACACACACACTCCCCGTGGTTCTCCAGGGTACTCTTTGAGGGTAATATAACCAATATATTATCCTCGACAGAATACGTTGGAACATTAAACATGCAAGAATGTCTAGAGAATACAGAAAAGGGCAGAAACTGACAATCACATCTCAAATGCAAGCTATCAGTTCTGATACTCAACAGAAGTTACTACAATGCAATTATGTCATGATGAAACTTTCCAAACAGACTATGTATAGTAAAATTACATCAAATATTTTAAAGAAAAATAAAACCTTTGTAACTGTATTCCTGTATTAACCACAACGAATTAAAATGATACTTAATTCTCCAGTTAGTTTTTGCATTCTTTAAATGGTTTTCCAATTTTATATCAGCCAAAGAAAAAGGGGAAATCTTCTAATAAAGAAGGATGCAATTTTTTGTGCAATCACTTGTAATTTTATCCATTGACCTTTTCTCTTTGCCCCAAGGTACTTAAAGAGAAATAACCTGTAAGTTACAAAATGTATGCAGGCTTGTACATATCAAAACCAATCTCTGAATTCAGGCCTATGTATAGACACTTACATATTATGCATTATAATACATTCATGCAGATGCATATTTATATATATTGCCTAAAGTTAAAAATAAAAAATAACCACTTCTGAATCATTTGTGTTGCAAATTTTGATGTAATTGGATCTCATCGTGAAGATTGTGAAGAGTGAAATTGCCTAAAAAGTAATAAATACTGATATATTGCGGCTTTAAAAAGTTTGGAGGTATTGTAAAGTTTTAAACATTTAGGTTACTGGTAATTTTTATTCTTGTTAATCAATAGCATATTGTTTAAAACATATCACCACTTCTTCAGTGACAGTTTGCTTATGAGATACAATTTTATTTAAACAATATGCTATTGATATGTGCTTGTGCAATGTCTTGAAGACACAGTGAAAAAAAAAAACTTAGAATAAACATACAGACTCATAAAAATAATATAATTACCCAAGTAGAACTGTGCCATGGTGTGAGGACGGTCCTGTTGGGAGTAGTGAAGGAGGGATGGCATAATGCAAGTGCATAATCTGAGCCTGCTTGTCAACTTGGCTCAACATATAGGGAGATAGCTGACTGACTATCGTGCATGAATAGAGAAACTATCAAATTTCCAGGGGAGTCTAAAATTCTTTTAAAAATAAATTAAATTTTCATGAGACTTTTAAAATCTAGTGTTGATTGAAAAACTTTAAATATGTAAGTAAAAGTAGAGTCAGTTATTATTTTTCTTCAGATTAAAAAGAAAAGAAAAGAAGACCCCAGGTAAGAAACACCATTAATTCCTTTAAAATCCTGCTGGTAGGGCCCGGCGCGGTGGCGCAAGTGGTTAAAGGTCCTCACCTTGCCGCCCGGGATCCCATATGGGCGCCGGTTCTAATCCCGGCAGCCCCGCTTCCCTTCCAGCTCCCTGCCTGTGGCCTGGGAAAGCAGCAGAGGACGGCCCAAAGCTTTGGGAACCTGCACCCGCGTGGGAGACCCGGAAGAGGCTCCTGGCTTCGGATAGGCATAGTATCGGCCCGTTGCGCTCACTTGGGGAGTGAATCATCGGACGGAAGATCTTCCTCTCTGTCTCTCCTCTCTGTATATCTGCCTTTCCAATGAAAAAATAATAAAAATAAATCTTAAAAAAAAAAAAAAATAAAAAAAAAAAAAATCCTGCTGGTAATTCAGGTTACCAGAGTCACATAATAACCCTAATCTGCAGTGAATGAATTATGTCAGAATAAAGTCCTTGTCAGAAAGTAGTATTTAATTGTTCAATGCCCTTTATCTCAATTGAATTGATTTGCATTTAAATTAGGATTCAGGGTAATTTTCTGCATAGATTTTTGTATCATTGATATAAAGGCATCCGGTAGCTTCTTTAGTATGTATAGAAATTATAATGCATCAAACAGTAAAATGTTAAATGTTTGAATCAACATATTCTTTCACAATTATCTTCAAAGATTTAATAAATCTATTAAATGTACTTAAGGAAATAATACATTCTCAAATTTAAATGAGTTAATAACAAAACTGCTATTGTTTGTACTACAAATATGTCCTGATGGGATAATAGTATCCACATAGAGGAATATTTTTAAAAATTCATAAAGAATGAATGGACAATGTTTATTTCAATACAAAAACCTCTTTTAAATCCATGCATATAGTTTTAATAATATAAGTTGTCAAAGAACTTGGCTGAATAGGTTTTGTTGCTGTTAATTAAGGAGCCATCCTTTAATTATCACCAATGGTCATTTATACTGTTGTTTATAGTTTGTGTTATTTTACTAAATTTATTTGAAAGGCAGAGGGACGGAGATCCTCCATCAACTGCTTCACTCAGTGGGTACCCATAGCAACTGGGACTGGGCTATGCTTATCCAAGAGCACAGAAAACATGGGTCTTTTACATGATTGCACAGACCGGAGTACTTGGGCCATCATTATCATCACTCTTCCCATGAATCTTAACAAAAAGCAATATAAGGAGTTGGAGTGACAACTTGAATTGGTGCTCCAATACAGAATGCAGGCATCCCTACCTAGCTACTTAAGATGTACATCATAATGCCAATTACTATTTTTTTTTTCAGTTTGCCAGCACCATTTATGGAAAATACTGTTCTTTTTCTTATTTATATTATGGGCACATTGAAAAAAATTCAATTAGCTGTGCTTATACGGATTAATATAGGGATTGTTTATTCTCTTCCATTGATTGATGTGTTGGATTTTTTATTACTATCACTTTGTAATATGCTTTGAATTTAAGTTGTGATGCTTTGAGCTAGCCAGGTGGCTTGATTTCTTTGGATCACTTTTGCAGTTTTGGATCTTTAAAAATTCTACATGTAATGACAGGTTTTTTTTTTTCTAGTTGTATAGAGAGCCTTACTGACATTATTATGTTAATGGTGTTGAATCTCTGGTTTTTTATTGGTGTCCAGACATTTTATAATATTAATTCTTCCAATTCATTAGTAAGAAATTTTCTCCCACTTATTTTTATTCTGATGAATTATTTCATTGGTCTTGCATAACTTCACTACAAAAAGAATTTTCTTTGATAATTTGATTGTTAAATTTTAAATTTTTATAGCTTTTTAAGCAGCAATCTATTTTTTCTTCAAGATGACTGTTATTGTATAAAATATTCCATTTTTTTTAATTTTGATTATGTCTCTAGCAACTTCACTTAAATTGCTTTTCAATTCTAACAGGTTTTTCTGTTTGTTTTTGCACTGTATTTAGATTTTCCCTTGTATAATATCATGTCATCTATAAGAATTAATATTTCGGGGCCCGGCGCGGTGGCGCAAGTGGTTAAAGGTCCTTGCCTTGCATGCCCGGGATCCCATATGGGCGCAGGTTCTAATCCCGGCAGCCCCGCTTCCCTTCCAGCTCCCTGCCTGTGGCCTGGGAAAGCAGTCAAGGACGGCCCAAAACTTTGGGAACCTGCACCTTGTGGGAGACCCGGAAGAGGCTCCTGGCTTCGGATCGGCATAGTATCGGCCCGTTGCGCTCACTTGGGGAGTGAATCATTGGACGGAAGATCTTCCTCTCTGTCTCTCCTCTCTGTATATCCGCCTTTCCAATGAAAAAATAATAAAAATAAATCTTTAAAAAAAAAGAATTAATATTTCAATTTATCAATTTTTTATTTTATTCCCTTTTCCCTTCTTTTTAAAATTTGTTTTTGTTTAAAACATCTGGGATTTTTGTCTACATTTATTGGAATTGCCACATGGCTATATTTCTTCACCCTATGTAAAGTTATTAGTGACATTTAATGCTCTGCATTATTAAGACATCTTTCGGCATCTTTGCATCCTGAGCTTAACCATATTTGCTCAAAATGTTTACTCTGTCAGATGTAGTGTTTGATTTGCTGGCTAAAATAATTGCTCAGAATTGTTGCATGTGTGGATATCAAGGATGTTCATCCAGAATTTTCTTTTGTGCTGTATTATTGAATACATATCAGAGTAATGCTGCCCTTATTAATAGAGTTTGACAGACTTCCATTCTTTCCTAGATTTTGAAATTGTTCGAGGAGCATTGGAATTGCTTTCTTCTTCAGAGTTTTGAGAAGTTTGGACGAAAATAGATTAGGTTCTGCATTTTCCTGATAGGAAAATTTTAATTATTGCTTCAGTGTCCCATTCATTTTCTTAAGCTATCCCAATGTGTTAATACACTATTTGGTCATGGTAGCTTCTTAAGATCTTTTTTGTTTTCATTGTGTTATTATTTACTGTCTCTTTTTAAGCTCTAATTTTATTGTTTTGAGATCTGCCTCCTTTTTCCCATTGTCATTTTTGCTAAAGGTTTGTGCATTTTATCTAATGAAAAAACAAGTATTTGGGCCAAGTGCGGTAGCTTAGTGGATAAAATCCTAGTCTTTCACACACTGGCATCCAATAACGGTTCCAGTTTCTGTCCCCGAGACCCCACTTCCCATTCAGTTCCGTGTTTGTGATCTGGGAAAGCAGTTGAGGACTGTCCAAAGCCTTGGGGCCCTACATCTGGGAGACTCAGAAGAAGCTCCTGGCTCCGAGGAGGTTCAGCTCCAGCTGTTGCAGCCACTTGAGGAGTGAATTATCAGATGATAGATCTTCCTCTCTATCTTCCTCCTTCTGTCTGTGTATCCAACTTTCCAGTAAAAATTAAAAAAAAAAAAAACTAAGCATTTATTTTTCTTCATTATTTGTGTTTGTTGGCTTCAGTTTAATTGATTTGTGTTATGATCCTTACTGTCTTTGGACCCTTGCCTTTCTAAAATTTTGACATGCATTTTAGATTGTTCATTCCAAATATTTTTATTATTATTATTTTCATTTTTTTAAAAGTATGGACTTGGTGCTATCAGCATCTTTCTGGATAATGCTTTGCTGATTTTGTGCTTTCATATGTTTCTGTTTGATTTGCCAACCACCCGTGAAGGAACATATCAGCCAGTATAGAGAAGAATATAGATGACCTCAAGGAAACTCTATGCACAGGCCTTTCTCTCTCTGCAGCAGGAAGGCAAATGTGCAGAAGTGGGCTACAAAGGACACAAAGGAACAGAAAGGCGAGGAAAGAAACGTGCAGTTTTTATTTTGTTTTGTTTGTTTGTTTATTTTAACCACTCTAAACACAAAAGCTGAAGCGGATGTGTCTTCGGCCCTTATTTGGTGAAAATATTGGCTGGTGTCCGTCAATGGTGCGGCAGTGGCTCTGCTGCCTCAGGAGCCTGCCATATATCTGTGGTCCTCTCTGGTTCCAGTCTATCCGAGTGACATACAGGGTTCGAAGCAAGCGCTGTCCTCCTCCTGTAACCTGGCCAACCATTAGTTTCTTCTTTTTTTTTTAATTTTTAAAATTTCTTTTGTAAAGATTCAGTGGTCATTCAGGAATACATTATTCTATTATCTTGAAAAAGTCTAGTTACAAAAGTAAAATGATGAAGTAACATACTGACCACAGTTGTAATCTGTATTCTTTTTAATTGTTTGTTATTCTCTCCTGATTAGAATATGTCTGTAGCTACACTTTTCCTCAATGGCAAGACAAAAGAAAAGAAAAAAATGAACGTTTGATATATTTGTTTCTAACAGGGGTATATGTGAATACTTTAATGAAATGTTAACCTCAAATTGCAAGGAAATGAAGGTATGCCATTCTAAAAATAAAAAAAAGAAGAAGAAATAAAGAAAAAGTAAAGAAAGTGAGTATGGAATATGGGCAGGAGGGAGGATATGGCCGCAAGTATTACTTTGCTCTTAGATTCGTAGTATGAAGCCTGTGAGATTTGTTAACCTTACATAAACATTGTAAGTAAAAAATAAGAAAGTAGGCATAAACTCCTGCCAGAGTTATCTTAAAGGTGCTAATATTTTTAATTGTATAAGTGTAATAATACATTCTAATAAATTAAAATGCAAGTGCTAAAATATTAGTACTCACGCTGCTAAAGATACCTTTCTACCTTTCCTAATATTATTGCTTTTTTCCCAGTGAATAATCTAAACTAAATCTCAAAATCCATAGTAATGATACAGAAATTCCTGTAACTACTGGACCTGTGTGCAATATTGCCAAAAAGAATGTGTAATTTTACATATAAATATTTTGGTGAAATTGCATGCCTTAAAAGAGATGGAATTCTTAATTCTTATGAATTTTGAAGAAGTGGTTTGTGTGTGTGTGAGCTGTACCATTTATATTATCAAATGAAAAGTCATATTTCTATAACTTAACTGGCTACATGGATGTGCTCACCAAAATGACTGAAGTGTGCTATTCGCACCTATGTGAATTAATGTGTGATGAACTCCCCTTAGTTTGCCAACACATATTTTCTATTTGATCCAGATATCAGCACAGAAAAGTGAAACTTGGAAAAAGAGTGATGTGTATTATATTTTTAATTAATTTAAGCAGAAATATAAGAACAAAGGAAAAGGACACATTATTGACTCTATACTAGTTTCTAATCTATTCTTTGTTGAACCTGCCTGGAATTCTTAACTAGATGAAATGAGTATCTTTGACAAACATATAGAATTTCATTTATCAGGGGTATTATTAAAATGAGCTTCATTAAAACTTACTTGTATTGAAGTATATTGACAGATGGCAAATAAATATGCATATTCAAATCCTCTTTGAGGAATAATGAGCTCTTCAGATTAATATAAAGTAAAATGGCTTGTTTTAAAAGCTTTATATTACTTGGAACAAATATCCTTAACATGAGGTCTTTTATTGTTTCTTTTTTTGTTAATAGTCCCATGAGGGGATTATATAAACCATTTAATGAGTCACTTCCTTTTCTTCACCACATAACCAAAAACAATTCACAGTAGTGTTCCCCACTGCCTTTCTCTACAAACATTTATTTCTCTTTTACCACCTAATAAAAGTCCTTTGTTAGGCACAAAAGCAGACACAGCTTTACCCATAGATGAGTTTAACAGTTAGTCAATCCTTCTGTAGAGTATGCTGTCACTGCAAAGTTAAGAAATGACAGTAGAAATCACAGTGATTCGTGTTTTCTGTCTTCTGAGCCGATAAAAATCTCTCAGATCCTCTATAGAGAAAATTAATGCACACACATTTGGTAAGTTTTGTTATACTGGCTAGAAAATTTTACATTTAATACAATAGCGATATTCTCCATTATTCGATGTAAGTTTAGTTTTATTATTTTGAATCAAGCTGTTAAATATAATTTCAGAAGCTGCTATTAAAAGTGGAAAATGCAAAAGACAAAGCTTGTCATTTACACAGTTCCTGTTTTGATGCATACTGTACGTGGTATATTTTTCTTTATCAAAGCTTATTTTTTTCATTTTGTTAGCTAATTTTAGCAAGAACTCTGAAACTTAAAATACAGAATATTTAGAAATATAATGCAAATTATTTCCTTTAGCAACAGGGGATGTAATTCAAAACAAAATTTAGATATTTGCAACCTCAGAGCTACATGTAAACTATTTCACACCATTTATATCAGCCCATAAAGATGCGTTTTACTTGTTCATGTTACCACCCATATCCACCAAGGCCATTGTTCCACATCTTAAGCAATTCCATTCTTTGTTATATCTTCCTGTTGTAATATTTTAATCTTCTTAACACATTTTCATTACATTTCTAAAACATTTTCTTAAAGGTGTTACAGTAGTTACATTATCAAAGCAGCCTACAGATTTAAACATGATGTCCATAAAACTCCGCCTTCTTTTTTTCCTCTCTGCTATTGTTTCTATAGATATTGCACTTGTATAATTAAGTATTGGACAACACATCATGCTTTTATGTTTTTGACAAAACTGACAGACAAAAAGAGATTTGTCATATGCTTGGTTTTTCTACCTTGCCTGAGAATTAAGGACAATAAAACAGTAAGCGTAAAAGTCCATCCACTTGGAAAAGATATCTGCAAAAGCAGAGGTCTAGGGGTGAAGCTGGTTTTCTTATCCAGTATATGATTTTTTTTTTAATTTCTTGCCCAGTGGGTAAAGAACAGGAGTCGGACATGACTGTGGGTAGAGGCTTATTGATAAGTAGGTCAAACTGAGTGGTAGCAGAGTGGAAATGGGTGACAGAACAACAACTGGTTAGACAAGAACGGAGAATTAAAACCCTGTCTCCTGCATAAAATTGGTTGTGGAAGAGTCAATGACCTAAAGGGAGAAAACAACGCATTTTGTATATTAAAGTCTTATCTTTTCATGCCTTAGATATCAGCTATATTGAAGAAATGAGTAATTTCTCCCTGGATGGAAAAGCCAGTCTTTGTTTTAGAGAGTATTAGCAAGGCTCAAGGGAAGGGATAGAGACAGGGGTTGGCAGAAAGTAAGCCTGAGTGATCTGATATTTTGCTTTCCTATTTGCTTTGTTGTTCCTGGCCGGAGGGGGTGGGGCAGGAAACAGGATTTTCTGGACGTTGAGGTGACAGATGAGTGCTTGTGGGGGCATTGCTGCTTGTACTAGTGTTGGAATAAAGATATCATTGATGATGGGGGAGTCCTAATTTGTAGTATACTCTCTTGCCAAATGGGGACATGAGAGTGTCTGATACAATAAGCACATTTGGATTCCATGTATATGTTTACTTTTAGATGTATGGTAAGCTGAATGGTTTGGGCAAAGGCCTCGGTGAAGTTGCATGTAGTGCTAAAAGGTTTTAATCTGTGACAGTTAATAGTAACTATTCTATCATCCACTATTAAGCAAACCTTTTTCTCATATAAGATTCTGTCCAAAAACTTGGGACTAGGTTTAGGCAAAGGAGAGTCAGAGATGTTAAGAAAGCAATTTAGGAAGAGACCAAAATTTTCATTGAAGGTATTCGCTCTGCATGAGGGTGGCACCTGGGCAGTTGGAAGGAGAGTGGTCGGGTTAAAAGAGAAGCACCTGTGAAACCTTTGGTGTGTGTCTTTTCCTTTCCCTTCCCCTCCCTTTCCCTCCCTCCCTCCCTCCCTCTCTCTCTCTCCCCTTCTCCCCTTCTCCCTTCCTTCCTTCCTTCCTTCCCTTCTCCCTTCCTTCCTTCCTTCCTTCTTTCTTTCTTTAATCCTTTCTTTCTTTCTTTCTTTCCTGTGTATTTTTACAACAAATAGCAGATATTACAGTGATGACCTGAAGGGAGAAAACAATCTGAATATAATGTTTAAGTGGTACAGTGAGATTCTGAGATTCTGAGATTCTTTTTGAGCTGTTGTATATCCTGATATTATTAGTGAATCTGTGACAAGAGCATAGAGGCAGGCTCTCTAGCATAGAACAGTTTTATTCAGTTGTTGAGAGATGTCAGGTACAGATTGTGTACTGGGTGCAGAACACAGGACCAGGAGTTCAATCCTGAAACTCTTCTTTGTGACTAGATGCTTTACAGAAAAATAACACATTATCAGGAAAGTGCAACGTACTTAATGAAAATATTATGAAGTTGTAACAACTAAATGCAGATTCCTACTTGTAACAGGTTGTATAAAGTATAGATATTAATTTTGAAATGTCAAAGTTAAATTTATATCCACTTCTGTTTACCCACAAACACTTAGAATAACACCAGTGAGAGAATATCTAACACTGCAACTTGTTTCTATAACTAAATGCTTAATAGGACATCATCTTGTCATTTTAAAAATAATAATCAGGAAGTACCAGGGCATGGCAAAAGTCAGTGAATAAATGACAGTTCCTTTAATTTCTGGATATTTTATGAATTTTGTCTTAATCAAAGCTTTGAGTAAAGGAAAAAATAATGGATTTTTTATAATTTACTCAAAGTTCTCCAGAAAAAGCAGTAACAGTGGGATATATTGGTAGAGATGGATGGATAGGGAGGTAGAAACACATCATGTGAATTTGTCAGATCCAAAATCTGGAGCAAGGATCAAGCAGATGTAGGTTTACTACAGACTTGATGGGAAAAGTTTCAGTTCAATCAACAAAAAGCAGACCTAGTGTTAAAAATTATGTTGGAGCGATTTGGTGGAAACCTTTTTTTTGTTCATTAGGAGAGATCAATTTGTTGTCAGTGCTAATTATATGCAGTCACACATTGTGAAGGGCAGAATTCTTTACTCAAAGTCACATATCTGAATGTGAATTTCATTTAAAACTCTCCTATCTAAGCACTCAAAAATATATTTGATCAATTTTGTGGGCAACGTGGTGCAGACACATGGATAAATAGAGCCCTGTGTTTCTGTCATCACAGAATTACTTTATTGACAGTTCAAGTACAAGAGGAACCACATTTGTGGTTTATAAAATAGCATTGCAAGTAACCTGTGTTACATACCAATATGATCTATTGATCATTTTTTTAATTGAACACACCCTCAGAGCACTGTCAATTAAAAACTTGCATGGATACATTATGAAATAAAATTCTGCACTTACCTTTGCACAACTTGCACATCATTGCATTGTTTCAAATCACATAATCTAAAGCATTACTCTCAATGAAATCAGTAAGTTGACCTTTGCTGTTTAGATTATTTTCCACAGAGCCAATTTTGTCCCAGTGCATTGTCTGTCTGAGAAGCGGCTCAAAGTGCAGCAATTAATTACTTTTCTTTTCATTCTAGTTCCCAGGGTTTTATTCCTTCTGTGAAAATGATATGCTAATTTTCCACTTCAATGAATGTAAGACAAAATGAGTTTTTCCTTTCAAATAAGTGGAAACTAACACAGTATTTCTCCTGTTACAGATAATAACAAAGGTTATCACTATTTTACTGCTTCCATTTTTTTTAGGTCATCTGCTGTATCAGTCTTGTAATTATTCCTTTTCTTTTAAGTTATCCAGAATTATTAAATTATCTGTAATAATCTCTTGGATACTAACAAAATAAAAATGGTGGGTAGCAAAGCTGTATTGCTGTTACTAAAGGTCTAAAGAAGTCAGTTTTTTGGTGTGATCACCAGGAAACAATATACACATCCTATTCCTCATGAAATATATTCAAACAATACGATCTATATCTAAGAACTGTATGAGGATTTTCCTTTCTTGATATCAAGGAATAACATAGAATTTAATTTCTAAATATTAAGGAAAGACAAGTAGGCTGTGCTTGATATTTAGAGTATGTATTGGACACATTGCAGCCAGTTTCTCTGCACAGTGAGTGTGTAACCATAGAATCAGAGAATGTTATATGACATGCTTAGTCATTCTGTTCACACACAGAGACACACAGAAAAAAAAACTTAATGTATTTCATATGTATAGTTTTAAGAACATAATGAGGGAGGAGATAAACCAAATAGAAATCAAAAAACTATACATAAAATCAACAAATCAAAAAGTTGGGTTTTTGAGAAAATAAACAAAATAGACACTCCACTGGCCTGACTGACCAAAAAACAAACAAACAAACAAAAAAAAAAAACAAGAGAAAGTGGGAATCAACAGCATTAAAGATGAAAAAGGCAACATAACAACAGACACTGCAACCATTAAGAAAATAATTAGAAATTACTACAAAGAACTGTACTCCAATAAATTTGAGGACCACCAAGAAATGGAAACATTCTTAGATTCCCACCACTTACAAAAACTTAGTCCAGAGGCAACAGAAGATTTAAATAAACCCATAACCGAGGCAGAGATTGAAGCAGTCATCAAGGATCTCCCAACAAAGCCCAGGCCCAGACAGTTTCACTTTAGAATTCTACAAAACATTCCGAACAGAACTAACCCCAATCCTCTACAAACTCTTCAAAACAATAGAGAAGGAAGCAACCCTTCCAAACTCATTCTATTAAGCCAACATCACCTTAATCCCAAAACCAGATAGATAACCATCAGAGAAGGAAAACTATAGACCTATCTCTCTGATGAACATTGATACTAAAATTCTCAACAAAATCCTAGCCAATAGAATTCAAAAAATCATCAGACAGATCATTCATCCGGATCAAGTAGGATTCATCCCTGGAATGCAGGGATAGTTCGACATTCGGAAATCCATAAATGTAATACACCACATCCAAAAACTGAAAAAAAAAGAACCACATAATAGTATCAATAGACGCAGAAAAAGCTTTCGATAAAATCCAAAACCTCTTCATGCTAAAAACTGTAGCCAAGGTAGGCATGGATGGACAAATCCACAGCATAATCAAAGCAATTTATGAAAAACCCAATGCCAGTATCATACTGAATGGAGAAAAGCTGGAACCCTTCCCACTGAGATCTGGAACAAGACAAGGGTGCCCGCTATCACCACTGCTATTCAACATAGTCCTAGAGGTACTTGCGGAGGCCATAAGACAAGAAAAAGAAATCAAAGGCATACGAATGGGAAACAAAGAAGTCAAGCTTTCACTATATGCAGATGACATAATCCTGTACATAGAAAAACCAGTACACTCAATACAGAAACTGCTAGAACTTATACAAGAGTTCGGCAGAGTGGCAGGGTACAAAATTAATGAACAAAAATCAACAGCCATAATGTACGCAAACAGCACCAAAATGGAAAAAGATCTAACCAGCAAGACACCATTCAAAATAGTAGAGAAAAGTATGAAGTATCTGGGAATAAATCTAACCAAAAGTGTAGGAGACCTATTTGAAGAAAACTACAAACTATTCAAAAAAGAAATTGAACATGACCTCAAAAGATGGAATAACATCCCATGCTCCTGGATAGGCAAAATCAATATCATTAAAATGTCTATACTACCAAAAGCAATATATATTTTCAACGCATTTCCAATCAGATTGCCCAAAACATTCTTCACGTAACTGGATACAATGATTCAAAAGTTCATCTGGAAACACAAAAAACCATGAATAGCTAGAACCATCCTAAAGAATAAAAGGTTAGCAGGGAGAATCACAGTTCCACACCTCTGTACATACTATAGAAGAGTGGTTATCAAAACAGCCTGGTACTGGCACAAAGATAGAGAGGAAGATCAATGGAACAGAATAGAAGCAGCAAAAGGGAACCCACACAGATACAGCCAATTGATCTTTGACAAAAAGACCAAGGACAGTCCAAGCAAATGGGAAGACCTCTTCAGTAAATGTTGTTGGGACAACTGGCTGATAGCCTGCAGAAACAAAAAGATAGACCCACATCTATCGCCATACACTAAGATCCAATCTACATGGATAAGACCTAAACCTACATCCAGAAACCTTCAAACTCTTGCAAGAAAATGTAGGAAATACCCTGCAAGTCCTAGGAGTAGGTCCTGACTTTCTAAGAAGTACACCAAAAGCAATAGCAGTTGAGAACAGAATAAACAAATGGGACCTCAACAAACTAAGAAGCTTCTGTACAGCAAGGGAAACAATCAGCAAAGTAAAAAAGCAACCCACAGAGTGGGAGAAGATCTTTGCACACTACATAGGTGATAGGGGGCTAATCTCCAGGATATACAAAGAACTTCAAAACAACCAAAACACCAAAACAAAGAAACCACTCAAGAAATGGGCACGGGAAATGGGCAAACATTTCACAAAGGAACAAGCCCAAATGGCAAACAAACATATGAAAAAATGCTCCAGTTCCCTGGCAATAAGGGAAATCCAAATCAAGACATCAATGAGGTACCACCTGACACCAGTAAGATTGGCCCACATAAAAAAGAACACCAAGAACACTTGTTGGCGAGGATGTGGGGAAAAGGGAACCCTACTCCACTGCTGGTGGCGCTGTAGGATATAGTACAGCCTTTATGGAAATCAGTATGGAGAACACTCAAACAACTCAAAATCTGCATACCATATGATCCAGCAATAGCACTCCTAGGAATATATCCAAAACACCTGTTTCACGACAAACCAAGATGCACCCCTATGTTCATAGCAGCACAATCAGTAATTGCAAAAACATGGAAGCAACCGAAATGCCCATCAGCAGAAGATTGGATAAGAAAGCTCTGGTTCATCTACTCCATGGAATACTACTCAGCTCTTAAAAAAAACAAAATGCAGTTCTTTGTGGCTAAATGGGCCCAACTGGAAACTATAATGCTAAGGGAAGTGAGTGAATCCCAAAAGGTTAGATACCACATGTTTGCCTTAATTTAACCTGTATTTTTTTTTGATCCTGTCATTGATACTGTCTCAACACATGTGTTTCGAAAACTTGAACTTGCATTATTTTTAACATATTGTTTACTCAATACTATGTCAATCAATTCCATAACACTATATATTGTTGCTGATGTTTTGTTGGGGCTTTTAACTGACCGGGAATTTACTCTGTTAGCTTTGCCTTCACACCAGGGAAGGCCTCCCCAAGAATCCGTTAAATTTATCAGGACAATAAGATGCTGGACTCAATGCTGGGTATATGCTTGCAATGAAGGAATCTCAACTCAACTTGAACTGTGGTTACAAGGGGAGGGAGGGCTGTGGGAGGAGCAGGGGAAATCCAAGCACTTATAAAACTGTATCACATAACGCAATGTTATTAACAATAAAAAAAAAAGAACATAATGAGACTTCCCAATATCACCACATAAAATACCTCTCTGGTTGTAATGTGCCTTCCTGATTCAATCTTCTTTGAATAATTGTGCTGTATTGCCAGAGTCACATTTTAGTTCTTTTCTTGAGAATATGCTGTTTTGTAAGGAGGGTCATAATGAAATACAACAACTTGAATAGCATAAGCAAAACAGAAATTTGTTATCTCAGAAATCTGGATACTATAAGCCTGAGGTCAAGATGTCCTTACATTCCAACTTTCTCCCTGTGTCTTCATAAGGGACTTCCCCTCTTTTAATGGGTCAGACTTACTCCTCTCTATAACAAAAGATGTCGTTTGCCTACATCTCACCTCAATGTCATCATTTTAATTTTAAAATGTTATTTAAGAGTTGTAGCTTGAAATAATGTGTTAGGGGATGATAGTATTAACATGAGAGTTTAATTTCCTGAGCAATTGATCATAGAAGACTTAGATCGGCATAATCACATGTCATAACAAGGATCCAAGTTCCAATCCACTCTTGATTCCAGTCTCTTGTTAGTATTCATCCTACAAAGCAGAAGTGGTGGCTCCAGTTCTCTAGTCTTTGCCACAGCCAAGTTCTCAGACTGATCTTCAGACTCCTCGTTTCAGCCCTGCCAAAGCGTGGTTGATACAGACTTATGGGAATTGAGCAATTAGCAAACAGCAAGGATCTCTGCCGGTCTCTCTTTCTCTTGTTCACTCACTGTCTATCTCTTTCCTATTTTTCTGTGGTTCAAGTAAAATCAATCCATCAGTCAATAAAATAATTTAAAGAAGCGATTATTGCAAATATACAAGCAGATTACCTGTGCTTTAAAAGCTGTCCTTCAGATTATCATTTATACATTGGTTTTGAAGGGCTATTCAAAATGAATAAAAGAACGCTACAGAGCAAAATTCAATTATAATTCAAACATTTTATTTCTATGAAATTGGGAATTGTTATTCTGACCAAAGACATTAATCTACATATCACAATAATCTTATTCATTGATAACCATTAAAAATTATATTTATCTATAGAAGAAAGTAATCTATAAGAAAACTGCTGCTTAGCAAACTATGACTAATTATTTTGGTTTTTTTTTCAGTATTAGTGTATTCTTGTTGTAAAACATAAGACCAATGTAGGAATTGTAAAACAGAGCCATCAAATTACTCTTTATAGGAGATGAGGTCAAAGGTGGAAGAGTTAAATGTAGATTCTGATGTCATGTAGTGGCATTTAATAACCTTAACCCTACAATGGAAATGATAAGACAAAATTTAGTAGATAATAGCAACTACAGATATCTCTGTATAGAAATAAAATAAAAAACTACTAATGCCATTAATGTTTTTAAGCAATTTAGCTTGGGCCCAGTTAAAGTCCTCGCCTTGAACATGCCCAATTCCATATGGGTGCTGGTTCTAATCCTGGTAGCCCTGCTTCCCATCTAGTTCCCTGCTTGTGGCCTGGGAAAGCAGTCTAGGACAGAGTGAATCTTAGCATAATGTTTTGGCATCCAAAGGTCACCTTCATCTCTTGGCTCACACTACTTTTTAATTTTATTTTTTATTATGACTACATATTTGCGAAATGTGCATGCCCATGTGGACCACTGATTAGAGTCCGAAGGATTAGAGGAAATTGCTTTCTCTTTTCTGTTTCTTCTTGTATATGGGGGACAACGGGTGGAAAAGGGAGAAGCTACACTCAGCATTCTAATCACATCACTACCAGGGACTGGGTATAGCCACTCTATGTCATCTCAGGGTTGCTGATGTGGAGCATGATCCGAGGGTATTGCTGAAGTGGTTTTGAGAGTTCTGAAATGCTATTGCTTTATTGCACAAAGGATGAAGAAATCTATCGCTCCTTTGTCTAGCATAGTTAACCTCTCAGTCTACATTTGCCCAGGTAGTTGCTGTCAATGCTAGATTGGGAAAGTTGTTCAATTTGTGATGCTCTCCATCTTCTGCTATGAAACTAGATGTCCTTTGAAGGCCCTGGTCAACTACCATACGCCTCGTGCATCTGGCCATGCCATCTACTGCACCGTCCTCAGTAATTGAGAAGGTTCAGATCTGAAACATGCACTCCATGGTGAGACCAGATCCTGTGATTTTCCCCATGGTTGGAATTCTGAGTCCAGAGGATCAGTTGTGCCTGGGAGGATGGGATTCCCAATTATAAACATCACCAGAGGTGACTCTAGATCTGATTCTGTGTGTGTCAGCCAGTGCGAGGTCTAGCTCAGGCTGTCACCCTCTTCAGCCCACACACACACTTGTGGTAGCAGCTGCTGAGACAGTTCTGTTTCCAATCCCTTTGCTTATACAATCCAGTGGATATTATAGCCCAGCCCAATCCTGCTCCCACACACTTGGCCCTCACACAAACCAATAGGAACTGCAGCCCAGCAGGAGTGAGTCCCAGTAACCCCACCAGGTCCATCCGCAGCCCTGGTTCCTGCACATGCCACAATGTGCAACATATTGGTTGGGTCTATCTCATAGCTCATTCAGTTTCTGCACTCAACAGTGAGTGCTGTAGCCTAGATCAGCTCAATTAGTTCCACTATCCACTATCCAGGCCACATCTAGGCTGGTGAGTGCCACTGCCTGTCCAGCCAAGCCCAACACATCCCTGGTTCTCTCGCTAACCAGTGGGATTTGTAGCCCATCAAAGTAATACTCATAGTTTCCTCAATAGGCTCAATCCCAGCCCCTGGTCTCATACTTTTCAGGTAGTTCTGTTGACTAGCTTGGTAGGACTTGCACACATTGACAGTGCTTGCAAGCTGATGCTGCAGTAAAGCTCAAGCAGCCTGCATGTACTCTGGCTCATGCATGCACCTGTGGCTATGATCACTTAATCCAGCAGGGTTCTTCCCATAAACAAGATAATACGTGGTTCCAGTGCTCACACTCACCAGCAGGAGCAGTGGCTGAGCAGGGAATCCTGCACTACATCCCTCTTCAGTGCTAGCTGCCCTACCCCAATCCTAGGTCTTACATGTGCTGGTAGGTGTTTCTGACAGGTCCGGCATGGCCTGCCTTATCTCAGCATTCACCAGCAGGTTCTGTAACCTGGCCTGCTGTGGCCTCCTCCCAATTTCAGCTCATGCTGTGGATGCTGACCCAGGATGAACCGCACTCCATAATCTCCCTAATGTAATCTGGCTGGTGTTGCGACACAACCTAGCTTATCTTGCACTCCATTCTGGCTCTCACATCTGTCAATATGTTATGAATTAGCCCAAGCTGGCCTAGCCCCAGACCTGATCCATATATACACCTGCAGGAACTGTAATTTTGCCAGGTATGAGTTGCCTTCAGTCTTGGTTCTTTGCTCACTTACAAGGACTGCATCCTGACAGAGGAGTTCCTCAATATTCTGTCAGGTCTCCTCCCAGTGGCAGATCTTTGGGCCAGTCTGACTTGACCCAGCTCCTGTTCTGGCAGAAATAGCAGCCTTGCAAAACAGGCCACACCCATCCTGCCTCTTTCTGTTGGGTATTGTCCACCCTTATGCCAAGCTCTTGCATGGTTCCACTGGTACTGAGACCTAGTCCGGCCCATCCTAAACCCACCCTGGATCTCCACAGCACCAGTGGGTGCTGGAGTCTAGTCTAGTCCAGTGTAGACCCACATTGAGATATACTGCAGTGATGTCCATCCCAGTTCATTGATCCCATCCCAGCACTTGCACTCACTGGTGAGTACCACTACCCACTTCCCTGAAGAGGCTCATGCCCAGCCACAGATCTTGTGCATGCTGGTGGTTGATATAATCCAGCCCAGCTTAGCAAATCACCATCTTGGCCTTTGACATTGGATGCTGCAGCCTGGTCTGTTCTGTCTGGCTTCCATTCCCAACATTGATTGATGAGTGCTGTAGCCTTGCCCTTCCCAGTCTGTCCCCATCCCTGGCTTTCATATTTACCAGTAGATGTGATAGCCTAGGCCAACTCAGCATGGCCCTCACCCTAACTGGCTCCTGAACATGACAGTGTTATAAGGTTTAGCTCCACCATGCTCTGTCTGCACCCAAAAAATCAACCACACACTTGCTGACAAGTGGAACTGCCTAGGCCACTCTGAAATACACCCATGCCTGCATCACATGCTCAGCAGTAGGAGCTACAGCCTACCAGGGTCGTTTCCAAGGTTCCCCAACCAGACCCATTCCCACACCCAGATCTCTCGAGTGCCAGTGGGTGTTTAGCTCTCACCTGGCATAGCCTGGCTCTTCCTTCTTGACCTTTGTATGAGTTGGTAGATGTTGTGGCCTGCCTTGCCCCATGATCTGTTCTTGGGTTCATTTGTAGGAGCTGAACCAGGGATTCTTAAGAAGCCCAAATAGAATCGTGAGGCCTTCGTTCGTACTGGGCTAATGAGCTAAGGCCTTACCGTTCTATTTTTACTTCCTATAAGAATAAGATAGTTTGTTTCTCTGAAGAATAGTAATTAACAGGGAGAAGATATTTAAAACATAATCCACTGCCCTTGCAGACATGATCACAGAAAGAAAATCTCATCACATCTTTGTATTGCATAGAAGACACTCAATAGATTCAGTCTATTGTTCACAGTTGTTTCCATGAGGAATCAACGTCAGAGGAATGTGACACGGGTGGACTCATAGTCACCACCTTTCCCAGGTGAAAAGATATTTCAGAAAGCCTAAAAAAAATGATTTTCAAGTAGAATTTTCTGGCAGTTTATTTTCCTTCCTTTTTGTAACCAGTTAGGGCAATCTCTTTTTCCATCAGAGAGAGTGCAGTATGTTCTCTCAGCACTGCCTCAAGGATGTTAATTATTTCTTTGCACTTACTCAGAAAGCAAATAAATCAAAGCCAGAAAGAGTTGTGATTCATTTGTCATCATTTGTGTTATTACTCATGGTGCTTATGATGCCAATAAGGACTACAGAGGCAAACATTTTGAACTGATAAAAGGGAAAAGATGTGGGTTGGTCATATTATTCTGGTAACAATATATGGATCATTTAAAACTAGTTTTGGTGTAATTACCTTGTAACTGGAGTACAAGGCAAAATATGGCTATTACAGCAAAGAGAAACATAAAATGTGATTCACTAAAACATACATGAGGGAAGATAGAATTATATCAATTTGGAAAAATAATTTCTATTATCTGAATCCCAGTAAGAAAAATGTTATTTAAAATGTGTTTTTACGGTATAATGTACACCAGTTAATCTACTAATATTTATTGAGCAAGGATGACCTGCACATGTATAATTACTCATTGTAAAGGCACATACTGACTGAAGGCTCCTTGAAAGGAAAAGGAAGCGTTACTTCAAATATTGTTTGGTGGGCCCGGCACTGTAGCCTAGCTGCTAAAATCCTCTCCTTGTGTAAGCAATGATACCATATAGGCATCAGTTCCAATCCTGGCAGCCCTGCTTCCCATACAGCTCCCTGCTTGTGGCCTAGGAAAGCAGTGGAGGATGAACCAAAGCCCTGAGATCCTGTACCCACATGAGAGACCCAGAAAAGGCTCTGGGCTCCTGGCTTTGGATCAGCTCAGCTCTGGCCATTGCATCTACTTGGGAAGTGAATCAGTGGATGGAAAAATCTTACCTGTCTCTCCTCCTTTCTGTATACTTTCCTTTGCAATAAAAAAAAAAAAAATAAGTAAAGCAAATTAAAAAAAAAAAAAAACTGTTTGGTTTTTTGGCCTGAAACATGCTTGAAACAGCATGTGTTATTTTATTGTGAAAAGGCAATTAGTTATTATTTGGTATAGGCTAAGATGCATTTGCTACGAAGAGATTTTAAACAACCACCATTACCTCACCATTTCAATAATACCATGAGCAACTCACAAATATCATAAGAATGATTCAAGTTTAATGATCTTGAAATTGGGTCAATGGATGCCCTATTAAAAGAACTCTTGTGTGGACAGGAAAAGTAGCAGTGAGCTTTGACATCAATGCTGACATACCTGTCACGCTGTAGGAACAGAAGTCCTGGAGACTGGACAGACACAATGATGGTTCCACTACAGCCTCTGTGGTCGAGTTTCTGAAAGTGAGGTTAGCCTGCAGAGCTGCATACAAGGAGAATGTCAGCGGCGACAAGCTCCTTTATTCATCCAAACTCACTCTTAGCTGCTCATAACATTCCGATTTGTTGTCCACAGTGACAGATCTGTTCTCCATCTTTGCAAAGACAAACAAACATCAGGAAGACTAAATGGATTTTAACCAGTGTTGAAATTTCACCAGATTTATGCTTCAATAATTGAGTGTTCACGAGACTTCCCCTTTCATAGGAAATGATCCCAAACTATCACAATTGAAAGTATAACTAAGTGTAGTCACATGACTTCAGTAGGTGACAAGGCCAGTGCAGTATAATGAGGCCTCCAATTAGAATATGGCTAACCGTGTTCTCTTAAGAAAAGCTCATTCAAGCGCCTGGTAGGTTTCATCCCCATGCAGTTTTAGGATTTTAGTTCAGCAGATAGTGCAAGGTCCCACTGTTCAGAGCTGTGGAGAAGCTCTGATCGAATCTGTGCCTCTCAAGCTCTAAGTTCGAAGCTTGCTAGCAACAGGGAGAAAACTATGTTTAAAAGAGTTGGAAGGCTAAGTCAGACAAATTCAGATATTCTCTGTATTCTAAGATCATATATATGTATTTCAAATCCCAGAGACTACAGAGGGTAGGTTCGCTAGGGACAGAAAACATTTGTACAGACCCCTTTGGGTAATATTTGTTACAAACTACAATTAATTCACTAATTAATAATCTCTTTATATCCCTAATTGCCAATAAAACCAACTACCGATCTACATTTCAGTGGTTCAAAAACTACATACAGGACAGCCCAAGAAATTTAAAAGAGTGGAGGAAAATTTAAACTAAATTCATTTTTCTGTCACCCAAAAAATTAGAATGGGATTTTTGTTTATATCACCTCAAGGTATTCAAACTCACATTTTATTGCAGCATCATTCCATAACAAGTCATCGGTAATGAAAAACCAACATGAATGCAACATAAAGTGTTATGTAAAAAGATTGAAGCAGGAAAGACAAAGACTTTCTGGGATAGGTGTCTGTGATGTGATTGATGTAAACTTACATTTACCAAGGGAGAGAAAGTATGTATGAATGCTTGCCTATGGATATCTTTGAAATGAATGGAATGAAGATGAATTGTAAAACCTAGAGTTCAATAGACAAAACTTGTTTTGAAAAAGAAAAACATTTATTAAAATTTCAATCTTTTTCATAATATAGCAAATACATTACAAAAATTCTCTTGTGAGTCAAAGCCCCAAGAGACTGTGCTTGCCACATTAATTTGCTGCTCTGTGATCTAACACCATGAAGAGCCTGAAATTGTCAGGATGGAAGTAAAACAATGTTACAGTTTTTACTAAGTATTCTCAGGATCCTCTGTGGCTGTAATAAACCCCAGAGACCTATAACTTAGTGCCAACTCCTGTCATCCAACTGCTTTTCAGTGTCACATCCAAATTCTCTTTCATTTCTGTCCCTTGCTGCTAGAGAAACTACAAAGGTTCTTGCTTCTCACCTGTCAAGAGTAAGCTAACAAATTTGAGTCAGTTGATTACTTGCAGGAAAAAAAAAAAATCTCTCCCTCAGAGAGTTTTTGACTCCAGAAACTCTGAGGTTTTGACATTAGAAACTCAGCTTGCTGTCCTTTCTTTTATTTGTTAAGAGCATGTTTTTTTTTTTTTTTCCATAAGAGTTGGCCCCACATTTCTCTTGGGTACAAAATGATAGGCTGTATTGAACAATTTAGCAATTTGAAGTTACCGAATATACAGGAAGAGAGAAAGGGATATAAAAATATGTATTATTGACAACGGTATATAATCTATAAAACGAAGAATATCACCTACTACTCTCTAGATTGCGGAAGGGATTTTTCATCTAGGTGAATACAACCTTGTTCTCTTGTTGGGGATGGAGATGGCCAGGCCCCTGTGGGTAGATGAGATGCCTGTGCAGTGACCACCACTCACAGTGACATCATCGTTGGGACTGGCTTGGCCTTCAAACTCCTCTCTCCTCAGGTCTATCAACAGTGGGAATAGTAGATGCTGATATGGGACACAGACATCAAAACAAGTCTAGAAATTTCTGACTGTCAAAGGGACGCAGCCCACAAAAACAGGCCAGGATTGGCAAGGAGATACATGATGACTGTCTGCATATATTTGTGACATTTACAGGATAAAGTTGAAAATGAGGATCATATGAAGACTCTAGAAAATCTCAACTTTAGAGGGAAAAGGTAATTAACGGAACCACAATGAATTAGAAAATGAAAATATTTATCAAGAGTTGTAAAGCAGCCATAAAAGACTCCAACAACCAATTGCCAAAATACTTTGAGCTGGATCAGGCTGAAGCCAGGAGCCAAGAATTCTGTCTGGGTCACCCTTGTAAACAGCAGAGACCCCAGGCCCTTAACTATCTTCAGATGTTTTCCCAGGTGCATTATCAGGACACTGGGTTAGAAGTGGAACATGTATGCCGTAGTTGGTAAAGTAAAACTGTGTGCCACAACATCAGTGTCAAATCAATGATTTTTTTTAAATAGTAATGTAATTCATCTAATCAGAGCAGCATTGCAATAAAGACTGAAAAAAAAAAAAAAAAAGGACCCCGCATCATAGCTTAGTGGCTAACATTTTTGCCTTGCATGCACCAGCATCCCGTATGGGCATTGTTCATATCCTGACTCCTCCACTGCCTTTCCAGCTCCTGGCTTCTTGACTGGGAAAGCAGTAGAAGATGGCTTAAAGCCTTAGGACCCTGAACTGGTGTGGGAGACTCAGAAGAGGCTCCTGTCTGCTGACGTGGGATTGATTCAGCTCCGGGAATTGCAGCCACTTGGGGAGGGAATTAACAGATGAAAGATCCTTCTTTCCGTCTCACCCTCTCTCTCTCTGTATATTTGCTTTTCCAATAAAAATAAATAAATCTTTAAAAGTGAGGGTGGGTGGGCGCTAAACAGAACGCAGCCTCCGACACTTAGGGGATAATAAGCAAATTTCCAACATTTATATCTTCAAACTCTTACAGAGGAATGTGAAATATATTGCTACAGGAGCAAGTCCAAAAAAAAAAAAAAAGGCCTGAATAGTTTAGATATTTCTTCCTTCCTCTTTCTTCCTTTCTTTGTTTCTTTGTTTCTTTCTTTGTTTCTTTCTTTCTTTCATCATCTAATACATTTGATTATGGTAAGTATAAAGAAATCCACCAAATCCAAATTACTAAGGTTTCATTTTTTACCATTAACAGATTAATGATTATCAAGTGTGAAAACCACAGACAGGCAGGTGGATGAGTCTTTGAAAGCTGCCATAGAGAAGATCCTCACAATGATGGTGGGTGCTGTGTTTGAAGTTTATCAATGCCAGAATTCTTGTGATATTGGACTACTGCTTTTTTTGTTTTTGTCATATGATTTATACCAATTGAGGAACTGCATAAAGGGTATCTAGTCAACTCTGTTTTATTTCCTTTTTTTTTTCTTTTTATGCTTGCAGACATAAGCATTATCTTCATAATCCAAAGCTTTGTTGAACCAAGGTGATTCTGTGAATTAAACATGAAGTCCAATTTTGCTCAACTCCAAGTGAAAATATTATTGGAGGAAAAATAAAAAATATAGATATGAAGGCCTAGAAACACAGATCAAAAGTACTGAAATTTCTTCTAGCCTGTGTTTAACTATATTTTAATTAAGAAAATAAGATCATTTAATTGCAAAACATTTCATTAGCTTTAATATAAGAAGTATAATTTTAAAATCTGCTTTGACATTAATCAAATACCATGTGCAGCAATTGTTAAGTTCATTGATCTACCCAGCAGGAAAACACTGAAGAAAGAAGGTGTACTTTCACTTTCCTATTAAGAAAAAGGTGCTTCATATGTTTAGCAATATATTAAAATCGTAAAAAAATTCACAAAAAGACCAAACATTTTGAGAATGTCTGCCTGCCTAAATTATGTAAGTGGAAATAATTAATAAGGCCTGATAAGTAATCCACTTGATAATCCACTCAGATATATATATATAGATTTTATTACAATAGTCTTTGTAGTAATTTCAGCCATTTTATTATGTTACAATTTGGAGGAATCTGAAAAATTACTGTGTTCCTGTAGTTACTGATTTATTGATGCCATCATTTGTTAAACAGACATGTATTTCCCAAACTAAGAACTCAGAACACTGTGTTATGGCAAAAGACAAAAGTGAATCAGAAAAAATGGTGGAATTCTCTTTGTCTTACTAAGATGCAGCAAGTTGTATCAAATGCTAGCTTCAATTAACAAAACTCTACAATATAATGGTTTTATTTTTAGAAGAGCTTAAAATTGTGTTACACCATCAAATCAAGCTTTTTTTAGCAACTTAAATCTCAATGCTGTCTTCTTTAATTTTATCTTAGCAACCTTAAGTTATATTTACGCACAAAGAGGAACACATTACTTGCTCTATTATTTGAAAATTATAATGCAATGTACATTATTTTAAATCCACAACTCTTACCCCATTACTAGCTCTAAATTGGTTTGAAGTGAAAAGGTAAAAGAAATTTAAATAGCTTTTCTTATTCAAAAATTTGAAGAGATGCAGCTGCTCGGTTAGAGCAAATGATTATAAATTATTAGTGTCAATCAAAGACGTGATTTCCATCTCCTGATTAAATCTTTACAAAAGAGCTTTAAACATGCAGTTCAGCTGCCACCAAATGACAAATCAATCAAGAAAGACAATGAATGTGAGTGATTAGGCTGTTGGAAAAAGACCATAGTGTGTGGGTGGCATTTCCCCCCTTCATTTCAAGTTCTGTTATTCATCAGAAAATGGGAGTGACCATTTATTGCATCTACTTTTATTTAAATATTAAAGGATTTCAATATAAGCAGTCTACATTCTATAACATTGAAATAACAAAGAAAAGGCTTTCATAGATTTTAAATCTGTTTGCTTTAGAAAGAAAACAGAAACTTGAAGGCATTCAAAAGATAGAGATGGTTAGCAATTGCTTTGCAGTAAAACAAAACAAAAATAAACAAAATGAACCTCCACATTCAATTAACAAGCAAAGTAAATATTTTCATGGTTTCCAGCCATTTTTTACAAACTGATTATTCTATCCTGTTGATCTCAAGTTCGATCACTAATTCAAAAAGTCGTCAACACTATGACGACCAAATTCACAAAATTCTAGCAACACTGAATTCACAAAGAAAGTTTGATTTTGGAAAGGTAAATCTATATTGTCAATTATATTGATAAAAATATTGGGAAGGCATTGATTTTCTGAGGTATTTAAACACATTTCAATATTTCAATTTTTCTTCATGTATATAAAAAAAAACTCAAATAGTTCTAGGGCAGATAATTTTGTTTCTGATATTTAATTGGGCGAGTAAGATGGACTAGAGGTTGCTGAGCCTCCATAGCAGCAAGGCTGTTAGATCATTATCCCCATTGTATCGATTAGACATTGCAGCTGAAAGATTTTTAGGTAACCATTTTAGACTCACTGCTGATGGGACTAATTTTCTAAATCATTCACATGTTCTTGTTTAACATCTGAAGTATTTCTAGTTATATCTTTAGAAATTCGAGTTGGTGAGGGATACATGTGAATAAATGTGAAAAAACAATTGAGATGTTGTTTTTTTTTTTTTTTATGAAATAAGCTAAAAGTTTCTACATAACATTTGACATTCAATGTGATTCTGTCCTATACAATGTCACCTGTGACTCTGGCTGGCATGCTGTGCCCCGACGTTCCTGGATTTTCCATCTTTTGCAGTCCCTGGCAAGTCATCTTTGTCCCTGCTGTATACCCTCCACAATTCTCTACAGTGTCTCTGTTTCTTTTCAATTTACACTGAAAATGTCTTTCAAAATCGCCTCTGGGAATGTGCTTCCTCTGTTTTTCATTAGCTTTCCCTAGGGAAAAACAAGCATGTCTTTTTCCCTTTCAGGCATCTTGGCTCTATCCTTAATATATTTCTCAGCAAAAAAAAAACTTTTTAAAAATTTTATTAGAAAATGCAGAGGGGATGGGGCAGATGAAAGAGACACCATTTTCAGCTTAACTGCCCAAATGCCAGCAACAGTGAAAACTAGTCAAGGCTGGTGTTAAGCGCCAAGGACTCCATCTACAGCTCCCAATGGCCTGAAAGGAACCCCATGTAAGCCCTTGTCTGCCACTTTCTAAGGTATGTTAATAGCAGGAAACTAAGTGAATTGGACGTAAAACTCAAAACAGACACTTCACATATGAAATAAAGGTATCTCGAACTTCAACCTAACTGTTCTGCCAAATGCTCAACTATTTATTTCCTTTAAACAGAAAAACAGGTTCTGCTGTGATGACTGAATTGGTTAATCCTCCAACTGGATGCAGCAGCATCCCATATGGGCACCAGTTCAAGTCATACCTTCCCTACTTTCCATCCAGCTCCCTGCCTGTGGCCTGCCAAAACAGCGAAGGGTGGCCCAAAATCTTGGGATCCTACCCTCACGTGGGAAATCCAGAAGAAGCTCCTGGCTCCTGACTTTGGATTGACTCTGCTCTGGGCCATTGCAAACATTTGGGGACTGATGTAGTGAATGGAAGATTCTCTCTTTTCTTCTTTCTCACTGTAACTCTTCTTTCTCATTTCAAATAAATGAATCTTAAAAAAACAAGAGAAAAACTAAAACAAACAAAAAAATGATCTTCACCATCACCAATGGGAAACCAACCACATCCATGCTCCACAAGCCTATATAACCTTTTTTGCTGTTTTAACTTTTGTTAAAGAAGAGAGTGAACATTGTTTTTAAATCCAAATCATTCAAAATTCTTCCATACCATTAGGTTTGCATTTCTCGTAATTTTGTTTTGTTTTCCCAGTGTAAACATTACGGTGTATAATTTATATAAACTTGTGGACTGTGTATGCCTGGAACATAATTGAATCTCGACTACTTGCAAGTGTAGGTGTGTGTGTATTTGTGTACTTGCAACATAGGTATATTTTCGTCACAGAAACTTACCTTCTTAGCACTTTTTATATAATTTTATTTCAATACTATACTTAAAAGTTCAATTGATCATCTACTCTTGATAAGTGTATTGACCATGTTTTTCAACAAGCTCATGCAGTACATCATATATTTAAACACTGCATTGTGAAAATTTTAGTTCCACCTTGTAGAACTCTTCTTAATAAACACCAGAGACCAAATATTGGCATTATTTAAATATTAGCAAATCTTAAAAATAAGCTGGTAAAAATGGGTGCTATAGCTCAATGATTTAAGCTGCTACCTGCAAGGGAACTAAACATATGAGAGCTGGTTCCAGTCCCAGTTGTTCCACTTGCAATCCAATTCGCTTTTAATGCACCAGGGAAACCAGAATATGGGCAAAATCCAATACCTCCTGTCCTACAGGTGGGAAAACTGGAAGAAGCTCCTGACTACCAAAGTAGGCCTGGCCCAGCCCTTGTTGTTGCCACTATTTAGGGATAGGAACCACTGGAGGAAAGGTCTCTTTTATTTTATTTTATTTTATTTTATTTTATTTTATTTTATTTTATTTTATTTTATTTTATTTTAATTAATTAATTTTTTAATATAATCTTACTTAGTTGATTAGGGTACAAAGGGTCAAGGGCTATAGTAAAGTGGGTAAAATCATTGTTTCCACATTAATATCATCATTTTTTCCCCTATATCTGGGGTCAGGGGAGAAACAAAGGGAAAAACCCCACCCAGCTTCCTACCCATCCCAGGTCCCCAATGTGAGGCACACTCTGAGGGTCCTGCTCAAGCAATTTGGATAGTTCAACAGTTCTAAATCGCTGCCAATCTCACTGTTCCAATTGAGATGAAACCTATTCAGAATCCACTGGCTGACATAATCTCTTCATGGTTGGGGTTCTGAGATCAGCAATTCAGTTGGAGGAATCTCCAAAGAAACATCTGAGGTGATCCAGACCTAATTCTTGTGTGTGCTTGGTATAGGGTCACCTTATGCACATGCTGATCCTTGCAACTGCTGGGTCAGTTCTGTTTCCAGCCCTGTCTTCCATGTGAACCAATGGGTGTTGCAGTCCAGACCAATCCTGCCCATTTCATTCTCAGCCCTCTTGCAAACCAGTGGGAGCTGCAGCCTAGTTGGGGCAACTCCCCATAACCCCCAACAGGTCTACCTACTCCCTACCCTGGTTCCCTTGCATGCCAGTATGTACTGAATGCTTGTTCAGTTTGTCCCACATTTCATTTAACTCGTCATAGTTCACCCACTGGCACAACCGAGCACCAGAACAGAGAGTTGATCAGGTCAGGTTTGGTTGTGACACAAACCAGTGTACATTACGAAATGCCAAAATGAGGTGAGCCTTACCAAAGGTGGCTGCAGCACCCAACCAACACAAGAAAACCAGGGAGGGAGGGGACAAAGCCAGCAGGGGTAACATGGGCTCCCTTGCTGGACAGCCACTCCCACTGGAGAGCGTGTGTTGGGATTTGGGCAGACCAGACCAAGCAGGGCTACAACACGTGTGGGTCCCATGTGAGCTAGATCAGGGAAAAGCTAGGTTGGGCTGACTATTCCAATTGGTGCAAGCAAAAATTAGAGTGGATGAGGGTTGGCTGGGCTTGGCCGCAGCTTCAGTTGGCAGAAGCTTTCACTGGTGGCTAAATCTGTCAAGCTAAACTCCAGAATCTCCTGGAGAGTGCATAATCCAGGAATGGGAGTGGCTTAGTAGGGAAATAGTGGGCCCCCTTCTTGGGTTACCACTCTCACTGGAGAGCATGAAAACCAGGACAAGGACGGGGCAGGGGTGGCTAGACAAAAAGACACCCACCAGTATGTGGGCTGGAAAATAGGGTTGGTTGGGTTAAGCTAGGCTTCAATGTCTAATGACATATGCAAAAGGTCTCTTTTTCTTTCTCTCTTCCTTCTCTCTTCCTCTCTCTTCTCTTTCTCTCTCACTTTTTTCCTCTTTCTAATTTTGGTTTTCACACAAATAGATTATGAAAAAAAAGCTTATTGAGAAAATATTTTCACATTCTATACATATCTCTATGTGCTTACAATAAAATACCTTTAGAAATCGTATTTTAATCATTTTTACATATACCAGTTATTATAAAGGAAAATGGTTTTCTTCCATTTGTTATCAAAAATACAACAATCATTCCATTAACATGAGTCACTAAAGTTCTAAAATTGGGTGTTTGTAGTAGATTGCATTATTTTAAAATGTATGCTTTCCCTTCCTTTTAAGAGTATTTTAACTAACCATCTCATTTATTTTGGACTTGGTAGCAAAATGTGATCAGCAATATGACACTCCTGAACAGAATCTGAAACTAAACTCTTATAATGTAAAAGCAGAACCCAGCCTCCAGTCTCCCTTGGCACAAGATGGCCTTGCTTACCTTTTATCAATAGAAATTCACAGATTAAGGGTGATCTCCATCTTCCCTCCCAACTTCCCAACCACTGAACTCTGTGTCATTTTCTTCTCCAATACATATGCACTTCTTTGGTAGGTATTGGCAAGGAGTAATTTGAATGCGGCAATTTTGAGTATGGGCAGAATATAACTGCTGAGCTATGGATTCCCCAGATCAACCAGGAGCCCACCTGTCCATGAGAGCTTCCTTAAAAGACAGCATCACTATTTTTTTGGTGAGGGGGCTTGGGGCGATCCTGACGGTCACTGCAAGAGAGGGTGGGAATCCAAAACCAGAACCAAATGGATATCAGAGAAGCTCCTCTCCCGAGTCTCGAAGGAAGTTTGCTGTCCTTCTGTCTCTGCATATCTCTCAGGGCTCTTGGCTATAGTTCCGATGACGTTGGGTCCTGTGAGGAAGGATTTGGGCCTCCTCCATCCCATGTGTCCCATCCAAATGGAGCTGGGTGACCTCAGAGTTCTTTGCCTCCAAAGGCACCCCAATTCCCTGTGGTCTCCTTGTCTGTTGGGATGTAGTCCTTGGTGCCCACACTGATAGTACTTGGTGAGGGTCTGAGTCTTCAGGGTTGGGATACAAGCCTCTTCCTGCCTACCTGCTCCACTGTGGGGTCCCCCCTGCTCTGTGCATATGACCTCCTGTTAAGATGTTGTCAGGATCACTCTTGATTCCCCCTATATGTTTTTGTAATTTAACTGTTGTTTAATGCTGATTCGAGTCTGTTGTCTATGAATTACCTGCTATGTTTCTGATAGGTTATACTTCACATCTTCCTCACACATTCTAAGGAAATGAAAGATTTCCCTGTTCTTTAACCCCATTTCCGAGTTGGCTAGTGTCTTATAAGTATAGAATAGATAGAGAAATACAAAGAAAGCTTAGAACTAAACAGGAAAAGATCAGCATGGATCCACATATGCCTTACTAGATAGGACACAAAGATTAGTTACTCCTCACTAGGGTATGGAAGATTTTTCTGCACACGCCTCCTAAGGCTGTTTCTGCATTTCAACTGTTGACAAAGGCCTGGTTAGATTTATAAGCCAGTTTAAGACTATCCTAAAACCTACCAAGTTCAGCAAAATTATGTGTCAACATAATAAACAGCTAAATATTAAAATGAAAGCAGATACGAGACAGGTGAATAGTACCCTATAGCCACTTTAAGGTGTACAGCTGCTGGTGTTGAGTACAAACAAAAATTGAAGGGTCAATGAAAAAAATCACAGGAGGTGGTTAAGAACTTGGTTAAAATATTGATTACTCAATACTACGTCAATGAATTCTATAATGTTGTAAATTGTTGTTGATGTTGTGCTGGGGCTTCTAATTGATTGAGATGACATTCTGCCAGCTCTACCTTCAGGCCAGAGAAGGTCTTCCCAAGAAACTGTTGAATTTATCTGGACAATAAGATGCTGGGTTCTATGCTTGGTATACTCTTGAAATGAAAGAGTCTTGACTGAATCTGAACTGTAATACTGCAACTAGGTGGAAGAATCCACCAAGGGGGGCGGAGGGCATGGGGAGGGGATGAGGAAATCCCAGAACCTATGAATCTGTGTCACATAATGCAACGTAATTAATAAAAGCAAGAAAGTAAACAAACAACAGCATCACTGAGCAGTCAAAAATCACAAATCCTAATGACCTATTAGGAGCTTGGGTACAAGCTAATGAAGCATCTATTCTTTTCCAGTTTTAATGAATAAGAATAGTTACCTATAACTTGTTGTTGTGGCTAGGAATTAAGCAATAGCTGCCTGGCTTCTTGGTGTATGATTATCAATAAATACCAACTTTCTTCCACAACCCTGATGTCAGTGACTGGCTTTCGATGCACTGAGTGAACAAACCCCGTTTGGAGTTCTAAAACAATACTAAAAACCAATGTGAGGTGTTGCCCAACAGCAAAGCTTTCAACTCCATTGATTAGTTATAATAATTTATCCTGTAATTTATCCTTCCTCTGGGCCATGATATGTATATTGCTCTAAATAGCTCTTCTTTCTCCTCAGCCTTCAAAGTGAGAGGAAGTGTTCGAGTTACAGACTGATCTTCATAGGCAGGAAAAAAAAGTTTTGCCTAGAACACTTGAATTGGGTGAATTTTGCGTCCCTCTATGATTTCTACTAAGTGATACATCACTCACCCATTATGAAAAAAAAAACTTTATTAAAAGTCTTTATTTCTTCTAAGCATTCAAGATTTATTTTGTCTTAGCAATGAACCAAAATTTATACTGTCTTAGTAACAAAATGGCATTTGATTCCAATAATCAAACATAGTGCATATTTTGGTCCTAACTATTTGTGAAAAACTGGACTAAAATTTTCAAGTTATGTGAAAGGCAAATGCAACAATATTTTGAGCAGAGCACTGTGATTTGGGTGATGAGAAAAGATTATGAATTAAAGGAAATATCACAAGGCCACTTGTGTTTCTTGGCATATTACTTTCCGAAAATGGAAGCCTCCTTGACTTGGATAATTGCCAATACAATTATTAATGAATATTGTAGGCAGTTACAAGAATGTAAAGAATGGTGAGTTTTAGATGCAGAGTCAAACAAGGTACAAAAACAAGAAAGAAAAAGCCAGGGAGTCTAAGGGACAAGGATTGAATGTAAGACAGGATGAGCTGTCTTTGGATTCTTCCTTCCCCAGTCATTTTGATAAATACTGCTATTCAATAAATGTACTCCAAAATGTGTCTACTTCATTTACTTCCCAAAATAAAAATATGACAAGAATCTCAGAACATTAATGTAATGTATTGTGCATGTTCATTACATAGCTAGAGGGTTCGGTTTTCCCTATAATTAAATGGCCATAAAAATTCTGTTTTATATATATATATTTATTATTATATACAATTAACATATATAGAATATGCCATAAAATATAACATGTATATATAATTCTGTTATCTATAAATATAGTATATATATTCCATATTTTATTTATATATATAAAATGCTTCCCAAGATAAGAATATTTCTAATCTAAATCAGGAATTTATTGCTTTGCAACACTAACAACATACTAAGAGTTATTGGCTAAACTTATTAATATATTGGCTTTTAAACTTTTCAAATGTGTGGATTTTCATAATTGTAAGAAGGTCCATATACTCCATAAAAAACTAGTTGTACAAGGTATATTGAGTATTCATAGCTGAGATGAAATAGCTGGCTTAAAAATCTCAATGTGTTACAAAATTAACAATATTAGGGCCCGGTGCGATAGCATAGTCACTAAAGTCCTCGCCTTGTGTGCGCCAGGATCCCATATGGACACTGGTTCTAATTCTGGCGGCCCCACTTCCCATCCAGCTCCCTTCTTGTGTCCTGGGAAAACAGTTGAGGACGGCCCAAAGCTTTGGGACCCTGAACCAATGTGGAAGACGCAGAAGAGCTCCTGGCTCTTGGCTTCTTATTGGCTCAGCTCCAGCCATTGCGGCCGCTTGGGGAGTGAAAGATCAAATGGAAGATCTTCATGTCTGTCTCCCTTCCTCTCTGTATATCTGCCTTTCCAATAAAAATCAACAAATCTTAAAAAAAAATAAATAATGTGTAAATTTTTTAATTTCTTCTTTCTGTACTCTCCCAGGTATTAACTGAGGAGTGTGGTCATACGTGTCTATCCAGGTATGTATATTACACGTACTTCTATGTATAAAGTGAATGTATTTGTAAATTTACCTGTGTATGTGTGTTGCCTGTCAGCAACACAGGTCAAATTATATGCACCTGACCAGCACCATATAAAGGTTTAAAAACTATAGAACTACTTATTGAGAAAAATGTATGATATTTAAAGCAATAAATGTAAGCAGTATTGTATGTTAATTTGTAATTAACAGCATCACACACATTTGGGATATAGTTGCATATATTTGTTTAGGATATTTATTTAATCCACCTTCAGTACATGATGTCTACACAGATTTACAATCCTCTGTGACATTGTAGGGAGCAAATGCTGTAGGCATTGCAGAGGCATTGAAGGTTTTGGAAGAGAGAAATGACAGAAAGCAAGGTGTATTTTCAAAGATAAATTTGGTGGAGAAAATGTAGTAAAGATGCTGGCAACGTGAGAGAAGTAGCAATGAAACCAATGGAAAGATTGACCAATCCCAAGGGTTGTCTGCATGCAAGCATTGTTTCAGTTAACTATCGATAAACGGTTTCAAGGCAAGAATCCATCACAGGTTTTTAAATTTGAGTTAATTCAGCAAAAATGAGATAAATGAAAGAATGCTACATAATAAATCACTGATTAAGTGATGGGAGAGAAGTTTTGAGATATCAAACTACTGACATATGTCTAACTGATGATGAAGCTATCCTTCACTGCTGCTATACCTGAAGTCCTATGGTCTCACATGACCCGCATTCAGGCTGACATCCAGATTCTTCATATGGAATGGAAAATTCAGGGAGAAAGATGAACTCTGTTGATCAGAAAAGAGCTATCAGGGCCCGGTGGCATGGCCTAGCGGCTTAAGTCCTCCCTTTGAACACGCCTGGGATCCCATATGGGCTTTGGTTCTAATCCCTGCAGTGCCACTTCCCATTCAGCTCCCTGCTTGTGGCCTGGGAAAACAGTCGAGGACAGCCCAAAGCCTTGGGACCCTGCACCCATGTGGGAGACCCTGGAAGTTCCTGGCTCCTGGCTTCAGATCGGCATAGCATCGGCTATTGCGCTCACTTGGGGAGTGAATCATCGGACAGAAGATCTTCCTCTCTATCTCTCGTCCTCTCTGTATATCTGATTTTCCAATAAATAAATAAATCTTAAAAAAAAAAAAAGAAGAAAAGAAAAGAGCTGTCAGGCCTGGTGTGGTAACCTAGTGGCAGCCCCACTTCCCATCCAGCTGCCTACTTGTAGCCTGGGAAAGCAGTTGAGGACAGTCAAATGTCTTGGGACCCTGCACCTGCGTGGGAAACCTGGAACATGCACCTGGCTCCTGGCTTCGTATCAGCTCAGTTACACTCAATGCAGTCACTTGGGGAGTGAATCTGTGGGTGTAAGATCTTCCTCTCTCTCTCTCTCTCCTCTGCATCCATTAAGAATAAATAAGTCTTGAAAATAAAATCTGACGTCCTAGAGTGAAGATATGGGTAGCAGTTTCAGAAGTGGTGACTTCACCTGTTAAACCACAATACTAGTCCTTTATTTTAGTATTTTTTAAGGTATCATTTTTAAACAGAATTGATAACCATAGAAGAGGTTTTCTTTTAAAACCAGATTTTAGATGAGATTACATGTGTGATTTACCACAGTTGCTTCATCTATTTCTCCTCGGACTATTATCAGGTTTGTTTCCACATCTTTGTTAGTGCAGATTGTGCTGCTGTAATGTAGGATTGCAGATCCCTCTAGGATATGCAGATTACATTTCCTTTGGATATAAACCCAAAAGTGGGATAGCTGTGTCATACAGCAGGTCAATTTTCCATTCTCTTAGCATTTTCCATACTGACTTCTGTAGTGCTGGTATTAGCCTACACTCCCACCAACAGGGAAGGAGAATTGCTTTTCTGCTCACATTCTTTCCAGCAGGTGTAGCTAGTTGAGTTCTGCATGCAGGCCAAGCTCACTGGGGTTAGGTAGAGCCTCAATGTGGTTTCCACTTGCATTTCCATAACAGCTAGGGAGCCTGGGCATTGTTTCATATGTCTATTAGCCATTTTAATTAGTTCTTTTGAAAATTGTCTGTTCCAATTCCTTGGCCTATTTCTTCACATGATTGTTTTGCTGCTGTTGAGTTAGTGAGGCTCTTCGTAAATCCTGCACGTTACTCCGGTCTGGTGTATAGTGTGTGAAGATTTTCTCCCATTTCTCTGGTAGTTTCTTCACTTTGTCACTTCCTTCTCTGTATTGGAGCTTTTTAGTGTGATGTAGTCGCATTTGTTTACTTTGTCAGACTGCCTGTGCTTTTGATGACTTTTTGAAGAGGTCCTTCCCAATTGATATATCTTAGAGTGCTCCTAATTTTTCTCTAATAGTCTGAAAGTTTCTGGATACAGATTTAGGTCCTTCATCTATTTGGAGCTGCTTTTTGTATAAGGTGACAGGTGGGGGTCTTGCTTTTTTCCTTTGCAGACTGCTACCCAGTTGTCCCCCAGACCTTGTTGAAGAGACCGGTCTTTTCCTCTGGACTCTCTGACAATATCCATGTCTACATTGTTGAGAAACACTTCGATAACAGCATGATGGACTTGTGACTGTTCATAAAGGGCAGCCATTGTAAAACTAGAGGGGGAATTAAAACAAACAAGCAAACAAACAAAAACAACTAGAGGGGAACTCAATGGGGGCAGGGGGAAGAAAAGGGGGAAGGGCACAGGAAATCCCAGAGTCTACTAAACTGTATCATATAATAAAATATAAAGATGAAATGCAGTATGCATCTCTACTTACAAATCAAAAATGCATTTCCAATGAAACTTTTGAATGTATCTTGATGATACAGTGCTGGACTCTCTGCAACTGTCCATGCCTACAAAGTCATGATGCACAAAAACAGCAGAATGATGAACCTATGACTGATTGTGAAAGACTATACTATTGTTATAATATGGGGGAAGTCAGTATGGGGTGGCATTGAGGAGGAAGGAAAGGAAACCCAGGAGCCTATGAAACCATACCATGGAATAATAAATAATATATTTTAAAAATAATTTAAAAATAAATACATATGTGATTTTCTCTGTGTGTCATTCCAGGGTGTAGAAAATGACAAAGGCTTATTCATCGCTACAGAAGTGGCCCTTATTGGTGTGTGTATGTGTGTGTGTATTTAGGTAAACTATGTAGGGAGATTCTTCCTTTTGGAAATCCACTTTCAAATTTTGCTATGGAGGTTTTGATTGCTCTGAAGCAGCAGCTGGACATTTTATTTTCACAGACACCTATACTAGACAGACCTGACTTTGGGAGTAGCTATTGACTTTCCGTATCCCAGGCAGTCTCATATTGATCTTGAGGCAACTCAATTACCCACACCAGGAAGAGGCAATGAATTTGAATAGTGTTCATGGCTTTTCTTACACACCCTTTTCCCCCTCTGTGAAGGGCAATGACTTATTATTCACAGAATGAATCAGCAAGGAGATACTCCTGTTCTCTACTTGAAGGTAAAAGAAAAACACCACTAAGATAAAGCACTTTTTAATCAAGTGCACAGATTATTTACAAACGGCTATAACATTCAGTTTCCATACACTGAGTGATTAAAAGGTTTTCCTTTAAAAAAAAATGTGCTCGACTAACTACACATTAAACCTCAAGTAGCTGCTGCTTTGAGAATGATTAATGAATCTTTTCCAGAAACTGATAAAAGCAAAAAAAACACTAGATCACAAGGAAAGGAAATACCTACAGAAGCACAGGTGAACTACTTTTGATGGGAGAGAGACTTTTATTTTTTAGGTAGAATGGGACAGAAATTCAGAGATGGAAAGGCACTGGAGAGTAGGTGACAAGTAAGAACTGAGCATTTAGCTGTGATGGCATCAGTGTCTATGTATGCAATCATGTCAGATTTCTTGGTGACTTAAGTAAGTTCAGGGCTCCTGGAATCACTGTCCATTATTAACACTATATCAAATGTTCTTAAGAGTAAATTACATTATATATATAAATGTCATATTCCAGGATGTAGCAAACATTAAGTTATCAAACATATATTTTGAACATTTATTAAATTGGTTTTGAAAGTCAGCAATATTGACTGAGGGAGAGACAAAGAGAGTCAGAGAGAAATTTAAAATTCTTGCTTCTGTTAGCTCAGTGGCTAAGTAGCCACAGTTGCCAGGCTCTGGCTTGGCCACTCCTTTGGCAAGAAGCCAGTATTATCCATGCATGGGTCAGCTGGACATAAAAAACTTGGACCATCTTCTGTTGCCTGTTCCAATCCTTTATACAGGAGCTGGATTAAGAAGTTGAGAAGCTGAAACATAATTTGCACCTTATAGGAGGCAGGTCTTGTAAGTAGCAGCTTTACCCAGAGTGCCACTATGGCAACCACAAGGAAATTAACAAAATCCAACTTCATCATCTAATTGACAAAGTATAGAAATGTTTAATTATTTGTTTAAATAACAAGTCTAATTTAGAGTTTCATTATTTTAAAGCTATAATTATATTATAATCAGATCTGCTAATGAGAGGTCTCATTTCAAAAAATCTTTTTTCTTTTTTAAAAAGTTTATTTATTTTTATCGCAAAGTCAGATGTACAGAAAGGAGGAGAGACAGAGAGGAAGATCTTCTGTCTGATGATTCACTCCCCAAGTGACCGCAACAACCAGAGCAGCATCGATCCAAAGCCAGGAGCCAGGAGCCAGGGACTTCCTCCAGGTTTCCCACACAGGTGCAGGGTCCCAAAAGTTTGGGTCATCCTTGACTGCTTTCCCATGCCATAAGCAGAAGCAGGATGGGAAGTGGAGCTGTTGCAATTAGAATTGGCACCCATATGGGATCCCAGTGTGTACTAGGTGAGGACCTTAACTGGTAGGCCACTATGCCAGGTCCCAAAAACCTTTTTCTAACATTTGTTCATGTATTTTTATTTTTGTTCCTCCATCACATCATCATAAAAATATTTTTATTGTCTCTGAATATCTGGAATTGTATTTTAATATCTCCAGATTTCATTTTACTATAATTGAAAAATAAGAAGAATCGTCATAGAACCAGCTAAATTTTAAAATTTTCGTTTAAATCTTGGTTTAGCTTTAATCATATATTCTTATTACTCATCTGTTGACAGCTGATGGGCTTAGTGAGAGACACCCCTGGGTTTCCTCAGCACTTGGCTTTCAGCAGTCACCACCGTGATTGGCCATCACACACACATTCCCTTTCAACCCCCTGTCTTCCCCCCGCCACCACCCCAGACACAGCCGAGTCTGTCCTGCTCACAATGTCTTCTGAACTGATCAGTTCCGTGGACTTTTTCTCCAAAAATGAGGAGATAGCATGGTAAGAGTACAAATGAGTTTAATAGAAGAGAAAACAAATACAAAAACAAAATAAAGAGATGGAGAAAATGAAAAAGGAGGAGGAGGAGAAATAATAAGAAAGTCCAAGTACCAAAGCCAAGGTAACATATTTATTGGAATGGGATGTGGGAAGAGTTTATGCATTGTGTTCAAAATACACACTCGAAGGCATTATCCTGAGAGGAGAGAAAAAAAGGCCAAAACTTTGATTCTAAGACACTAGAAAAACAGACATTGAAGTGGTTTGTTTAGTTCAATTATTTTTCTTTAATTAAAATATTATATTCTATTCAACATACTTGAATGAATACTATTGCTTGTGCCTTATAAATATTAACATGAACAGGAATAATAAGAATGAGGAAAGAAAAAGTAAAACAAAAACAAACAAAAGCAAAACCATATAAAAAAAACACTTAAGTTTTTAAGAATGCGTTGAATAGAAGCTAGGACGCCCTCTGGTGTACACATACTTTCAAACCAGCACAATATATATTTCACTACAAATTCTCTAAGCACCAATTGTTAGAAAAATTCCATTAGGAAGTGCAACAATTCACAATATGCTTAATTTCAAACATAACGCCATTTAATGAATTTTTAAATATAAATGCAAATAAGCCCAGTGTTTTTGTTTTGCGACGAAGGTAGTAATTTCTAAGTAAAATGCCAAAATCTTAACTTCTCTAGTAAGCTTGTGTGCAACTCATCAGAGGATTATGAATAAACATGGCTGAAGGAGTATGCAGATTTCCTAACAGGAAAGCCATGAATGTTTTAAAACCCGGGGGTAAAAATTATAATAAAGGGATAGCACCTGTCACTAGAGGCAAAATACAAGATCACCTTTGCAATCCCTGGAGCAATTAAATCACTAATAATTCAGCCTTTCTCTGGCAAGTGGAGCCTCCAAGGCATGCACATGTTTATAGATTACAGACTAGCACACAGACTGAGGTTGCTTTAAATTTTGGTTATTCTTTCTAGAGGTGCTATTTTTCAGATGTGGGAGGAAAGTGTTTGCCTCCCATAGAGAAGGTCATTTTCTGTATTTTGTTAAATTATGAGAGGAGAAATTCACACGGTCTCTTCTGATCATTATAGTTGATCGCAATATGATATGCCCTTCTCACTTCATTAAAATACCACTTTATGTAGACTGTGAATAGAATCCGTTTCTGAATTGCACTTATGAAAATACTTTAATTCACTTATTGAACAATGTGTTTTCACAGAAAAAAAAATTGTAGGCATTTTAAATGTAGTACTCTGGAGGAACTATCCAGTATGTTTTTAGCTATTTGTTCCACCTGAAGTGCTGGTAATGCTGGCAGTCGGAGTCTAAGAAATGACTCAAGCAGTATGTCCTATGCTATTCATATTAGTGTGCACTGTCCTGACCTCAGCTAATGTCCTGTGGGTTTGTGGCGCAGGAAAACATTCATGGTATTTTGTCGGGGACTATCTTGTTGTGTATAAAAAGAATTATTTGAAAAACAGAAAGAGAGAGAGAGAGTTATTCCTTTCTCTAGCTCACTGCTCAAATACTGCAGTTGCTGGAGTTGTGCTAGGTTGAAAACAAAAGCTCAAAATTAATATAGGTCTTCCACATGACTGACAGTAACTCAACTCCAGATGTGCCATCAGCTATCACCTCTGAGTATACACATCAGCAGAAATGTAGTCAGAACAACTAGGACTTAAATTCAGACACACTGATCTAGGATGTGGCCTCCCAGCAAGTGGCAGCCTTACCCACTATGCCACACCAGCAATCCCATACTGTGCATATATTCTTGAAGTCCAGGAGTGCTTGCTTATTTTTAGAAGTTGTTACATAATGTTTAGCTTAGTTTAGGAACTTTAGAATGCAACTAAACATGAATGGAAAATTATGTTAATGCTAATGTCTGTCTCATGGTTAATTTAGCACATAATATTTCTTGTTGACTATGAATGCAGGGTTGTATCTATGGAAGAGTGGAATGATGTTGATACTAGAGCTTATAAGTATGCATATAACAAAAATAATACATTGAATGCTTAATAAGTGTCAAATTAATGTCCACTTATCTAAATATAATCTCCCATCTTAAAAAATAGAACATAATTGTCTCCAGGACAATGGCTCAGTGGCTAAATTATTGCCTTGCACTCTCTGGGATCCCATATGAGCATTAGTTCATGACCTGCCTTTCCACCTCCCATCCAGCTCCTGGCAGTAGAGGATGGCCCAAAGCCTTGGGACCCTGTACCCATGTGGGAGACCCGGAAGAAACTCTGGCTTCCGTTAAGCTTCAGTGCTCTGCTCCATCCATTGAGGTCACTTTTGGAGTGAACTAGAAGACAGAAGATCTTTTTCTGTGTTTTTCTTTTTTTCTATAAAGTCTATCTTACTCATAAATGAATGAAAAAGTAAAATCTTTAAAAGATAAAACATGATTATTGTGTTAATGTGCAACACTTATCAGAAATGAAATTTGGTCCCAAACTTTCTTGTCTTCATCTTAATTGACACAGCTATTAAACAACTTCACATAAAGTAAATACTTACTGTATTAGTGCTTGTATAAAGCAGGGATATCCAATTTGGAATTGCAAGTCAGTAGATTCTTGTCCACTGAGTAGTGAGCTACTCTTACTCTCTCTCTCCCTCTCTCTCTCTCTCTTTTTTTTTTTTTTTTTTTGGTAAGATTGATTTTCAGTATTGTTACAAAGAGAAAATTGATAGAGATATTTCTATCTACTGATTCACTCCCCAAATGATACCAACAACCAGAAATGTACTGGACTAAAGCCAAGAACCAGATGTTTCTTCCAGGTTTTCTACATGGGTACATGATCCCAAGGATTGAGTCATCTTCTGTTGGCTTCCCAGGCCATAAGCAGAGATCTGGTTTGGACAATGGAACAGATGGGACATGAACAGGCGCCCATAATGGAATGCCTGCATTGGAGGCAGAAATTTACCCTAATACACCACTGTGACAGCCAGTTTTTCTTTTTAATCCAATGCTTATCCAAACATTTTGTGGGAAAAGTCCATTAAAAACGACATACATGGATTTTAATTATTTCAAACCAAGATTAGCTTAACTTCAATTTTATTTCCCATGATCTCCCTGAAGCCCATCTATACAATGACAATAAGGCTCTTTAATTTGATTTTAAAAGTCTTCTAAAATCTATTGAACTATCAGTCATGAAAATGCTCTAATGAAATTTTTGATACAATATGCTTGACATTACTGATAATCAAGGAAGAAACAGTAAGTTTTACACCATCAACCCTTAGAAAAACTTTTCTGGTTTTATCGCAATATAAATTTGTCTGAGAAAACTTATTACAAGTATACAATTATAGTTTTTAATGAGATGATTTTATTCACCTTTATTTCACCAGAAATATAGACATTTTAGAATTTTTGTAATGTTATTATGACTTTAATAACCATGCTATAATTAACATGTTTTAATGACAGTTGATTTAGTCATTCTAATTTCATATGGGCATTGCTAATCATTAAGCTTTATCACAGGTAAAGCTGAAAATTTTTAAGTGAATTAGGCAATCCAATCAAATTTCTCGCTGAACAGATTCAATGTGTACCTATTTTGGTATAGCATGCCAATACCAGTCCATAAGCACAGACACACACATATCCATATATACATGCACACTTGTAAGGGTTGCAGTTTTTATATCAAGGCTTTATTCATTTCTCCAGTGACAATATTTCAAACTAAAATTCAAAAAAAAAAAAAATCAGCCTTCCATTAGTTAGTGCAAAGAAGGTCCACATTATGCAATTAAAATTTGGGAATTTCCCAATGAACTGTAAATCAAGTAGAACATGAAAATATTTGTGCATGCAAGCAATTATCCTTGCTAAGTGTCGTGTTCATTAAAAACGTTAGTAAATGAGAAAGTAGCTCTGTTAATTTGAAATACTGTTAAATTTGTCAAGTTTTTTTTCTTTTTGTTAATTTATTTCTAGATCTTCTCTTATTTTTAAGCAAATTCAGCTTGGTTCTCTTAAGTGATAGTATTGTTTGTTACAGGTCAGAGGCTAACCCTGACTTGTAGGTCCTCCAACATTAAGTCCTATAATCCCCCAAAACATTAGATGATAAGGTTTCATACAAACTGAAATGAAAATGAACTATGACCAAACAAAGACCATAAAAATTGGACAAGGCAAATGTTTCAGCTTGGTTTTCCTATATATTGCATACTCAGTATACCTATTTGAACTCAGAACAAAAGCTAAATAAACTAAAACATTTTCATACTTTATTTAACTTAGAGGGGCAATTGTCAAACTTTTGTGGGTAGAAATATGATACAAAAAGATTACTGTGACAATATTTAAATGGATAGGTTACAGAGTGACAGAAACCAGAGACCTAGAAATAATGTAAAATATATACATTGGAGCAGTGAAGAAAAGGAGTAGAGATGCACTGACAAAGGAAAGAGAAAATTTGTTCTGGACTCCTCCTGTTTCAGCATTTCCTGTTAGTTAATGCAATGTCAGGGGCAGATAAGACTTGTGGCCAAGACCTTTGTGTTTTTGTTTTTGTTTTTGTTTTTTTTCCCATGGACTCATGCTGGAAATATTTCAATTCCATTTTTAGTTCTCTGAGATCAAGGCAAGTAACGGAACTAAGATTAAATATGAGAGTATCACAAGATATTCTGTATTGGGAAAGTGTTCCAGATCCGTACATATACCTTCTAGAGAGTGAAAATGTAGGTACTATGGGGCTATATGGTGATGGAGTAATTGAATGGAAGAGTCAAAAGTATAAACCAACTGAAAGTACTTGAAGCTGAAAATATGTGATTAAGCTACTACGGGAAATCAAAAGCTGGAGTGAGGACAATAAAATACATAGAGCTGAAGAGGGAGCTGAAAATCTCTGTTGTATCAGCTTTCCTTACTCTCATCATAGGCTGACTTTATTTTTACTTTAGCATAGCACAGTTGATAAGTAAGCTACATTACTCAAAATTGCATTTTTTTTTCAACTTCGTTGTTCTACTTTTAGTACTTTGTAGAACAGCTGGCCTGCTTCTGTCCACAGAGATTTAGTGATTGTTCATCATCTTTCGATTTCTTTATTGATTAAATGACTTTTTGTGAATTTGTATGCAGTGTAACACCTTCCTTTCTAAGAGGAAGGACTAGGGGGAAAAATGCAGCTTCTGGGATGTAATGGATTGTGGCACAACCAATGCTTCTTTCAAAATCAGCAATAACTGGATCAATCACATTGTCATCTGCATTGATTTGTAAAAGTGCTGACAAATTGCATTGACTATCATTTTGCATGTAAAACCATTGCCAAAGTCTTTGTAGTTAAATTCAAATTTTAAATACAAAAGAAAAATTAGAAGAAATTATTGTGAGAAAAGGATAGTATCTATGAACACAAAAGTGCCATTTTATCTGCATTTTATACTAATACATTTTCTGGTAAGCTAATGATATTGTTCAAAGAATTTGAAACTGCTTTGTAAAAATATTGTTTTGAAATTATGTGACTAGATAATAACTTTTATGACAGGTAACTAGAAACATAGGTTTCTATAAAACCTCATACAATGAAATACACACAGATGAGATTTATCAATTAAGAAAACACAATGTTTGAAATAATTTCACAAACCATCTGAGATGAATTTTCTTTCCTTTTAAATACAATGATACATTCTATAAAAATGTATAATCGTATGTCTTAATCCTAATGTTCAAGAATAATTCTATATGGAAATATATATTTCAGGAATAAATTCTCTGAAAATTAATTCATGTCAGTTCTTGCTAATGTTAGATTCTTTATAAATGTTAATACCACAATCATATTTGTCTTTTCATTACCTGAGGCATCGTATTGACAGCAGAAAAGTTTGCTGTGGCTGTAGTTCTTAGTTTTGCTTTGAATGATTAAAATCCAGTGAGTTAATGCAAGTTTTCGCAAAGACCCCATGCTGGAAGTCACAGTCTATGTGGAGGGAGAATCATCCAATAGCTATAACCTTGAGACACTGGCTGAGGCCAAGTGCGGGCTTGTTTAACAACTCTAGCAATAACTACCTTGTTAGCATTTACCTGTAATGATCTCTGGATCTCACACCAGACTCCATCTTCTCAGTCATCCATGACCTCCCAATAATGCCATCGTAGGAATCAAACCTTTAGCCCAAGGGAAATTGAGAGGCAAGTGAATTCCAAACCATGGCTAAACTTGTAAAAAAAATCACTGGAGGTTATTATAATTAATAGATATGGACTTTTAATTAATACATCAGGCATTTTCTAAGTAATATGACTGCTATAACATTGCTAGTTTTTAATTAAGGCTCATTAAATTATTGTTCACAATTAAGAGAATTTTTTCCAAATCTGTACTTGAAACTCAAGGCCAAAGGGTCTGTTTGTCTGTCTGTCTATCTATCTATCTATCTATCTTAGAAAGATAATTAGTTTATACAAATCAACTAATTTAGTGTGATTAAACCTTGTAAAATCTTACTGATTATATCAATATGTCCTAAAGCTGTTCAGTTATTTGATCATCTGTATTTGAATTTCAAGGGAATGAAAACTATTATTACTTTGGACATACTAGTGACTGAGAAATATAACATGCAATTCATCTTTTTCTTATACATTTTATGAAATTCTAATATGACAAGGTAAAATGCTTGATGTGCCAAAAAATTTGTCAAAATCTTCATTGCATAAGATTAATGAAACAGTTAAATTTCATTTTTTGCTTAAATGAAAGTGTATTTTGTTTATTTTTCATTAAACTGAATTCAATGAGCTATTTCAAAATACAACAACATGATTTCACGGAATTGCTAGTTTAGTCTCAGCATGCATCTGCAGAAACCATCGTATCAACATAGTCAACATAGTCTGGATATATTACTTATACAATTTGATTTTAATTACCTTATTGCTAAAATGATTATGAATTTTGCAATAAACATACTCAACATACTTATATTTCTGATTATATATTGTGAATGACTTTCACTAAGGCTGAATTTCATGTTTTTGGATGAAATTAATTAGCATTTGGAATAAGACATTCATACATTCCATCATATGATCTTCTGTTGTAATCGAGGATTACAAATTATTTGTATTCATCTCCTGATGAACAAATATTTCACTATCATCTAATGAATAAATAGATAGAATGTAAGTTTTCTTTAAATATTTATTAGAATAATATTCTCAACAGTTACTAGTTTGACATAGTTTAGGTATACAAAGATAGTGGAACACAATTTAAATCCTAAAATACTGAACCGATTCACATGAGGTCATTTCTGTGACTGTCAAATCAATAATATTCACTCCTATTTCTAATTAAGTAAGTACCAAAAATTAAGTAAGCCAGGTGAAGATATTTAAAGCTGAAAAAAGTGCTAATTCTTATGGTGCTCCATATTAGCTTTAAACATTTTAATTTAATGGTAGTGTAAATTCATTATTTGCACTGGTTTATTTTGATCTTCTAAACATATTTTAAGATTAATAACATCATTTGTATCAAACATATTGCTAAACTCCAAAATGCACTCTCCTCTGTTCTCTTTCTTTGTTATGTACAAAAATCTCAGGTGCACATTGTTTTGTCCATGTAACAGAAACAGATTGTCAAATATTAAAATCAAACGTCTTTGCTTAGCTCTCCAAAATAGCTTATCATAAAATAAAGAAGAAAATGTATTATAATAAACATAAGTAGCTGGTTACAAATATTCACCAGTAATTACAAAGAAAATAATTGATAGATGAACTACAGATGTGATGAAGGTAGATTATAGATTGTGTATCTTTGATTTTAAAACTGCACTTTTTAATTTGAGAGAATCTAACAATCATTCATATTTAATTCTACCAAATGTACTTTTCAACCCAGTTTTATTTCTTTGCTTTGTGTTAGGATCCCATTTTCCTTCTGTATTTATTCTTCAGTAAACTGACAAAGCAACACGCATTTATAGAAAAACGTTCCTAATTTACCAGTGTGGGTTTTCTTCATAGCAGGAAGGGAGTGCCCTCTGCTGTCCATGTGTAGATTCCTTAGTATTCCTTCAACTGAAAATATTCAGATTTGAAAAATTGTGCCCTTATAGAACTTATAATTTGTCATATTATCTTTAATATGCTACACATTGCACATGATAATAAATGCATATAATGTATTGCATATAAATAATATATAATATTTCACTTAGAGGATCAACATATATTTACCAAATCTTAATTTGGTTCTGATCCAGAGGGGGCTTAGTTCAGGAGTTGGTTTGGGAGAGTCCTAAAAGGCTTGCTGCTATTTATACCCAAACAAAGAATACAAAGCAAAAAAAGAACTAGCAAAAGACCTATGATGGCTTATGATATAATGAAAACTAATACTTATCGTTTAATTTTCAGAGTTCCAAAGGTAAATTTAGTCCTTTTGTTTGCTTCCAATAACATTATAAATTAGGAAATTAATACCAAAAAATGCATATCAATCCCCAAAATGTGAACTGCTCAAAAATTCAATTTTTTTCTAAGCACAAATTAGACACCACGAGTAGAGAAGTCCGTATCTGATTGAATGTGTTGAGCTGCAATAAAAATGCAGGCACACTAAAAGTATCGTACGAAATCACCTTCAATTTATGTTAATAAAGTGCACATAAAGTATAAATAAATGTGTTTAAGGTAGAAAACCATTCTTAAGACATATAAACTATAGGAAAATACTCTCAAATCTAAAATTGCCCTAAACATTTCTTATGACATACGTATTAGATGAAGTGATATACAATCTGTATCATGAATAAATAAAATCTCACAATAAATGACAAATAACCATAAAATATCATACATGAATTTAAATAATTGTCAAATTAAGTACTATTTTTCAAGCACTCATATATTTATTCAAGTCATCGTATATCTCTATGTAAGCCAATTGTTCTAATAAAACCTATGTATGAAGCCCTTTGACAAGCAGCGACTGAGGATACAGATAGATGATAGATCCTGATTGGGACAAAAAAGAGACACAAGGAGATAGAGATTGGAAAATTGTACCTTTTCAGGTTTTATTTATTTATTTCAGCGACATAAAAAGGAATAGACGAACAGAGAAGAACACTCACTCCCATTTCATGGTTTACTCCCCAAGTGACTGGAATGACAAGGTTGAGTCAGGCTGAAGCCAACCTCAGGTCAGAAGCTCAGTCTGCCTAGCAGGTGGAGGGAAGCAGTTACCTCAGCCATCATCACTGCTTCCAGGCTCTGCCCTAGCAAGCCGCAGTCAGGAACAAAATCTGGAAACTGATTCCTGGCATTTCAGTGTGGCTTACGCAAACATCTACTGGCAGGAAATTATTTTTGCATATAACCTTTTGACAGAAATTCAGAAATTTGAAGCAAAATAATGTATTTATTAGCTCAGGACTTTATCTCATGAGATTAAAAAGAAATCTTTAATTGTTTCCTTACAACCTAGGAAGAATTTTTTTTTTCTCTTCATATTGATAAAAAAGGATGTGTCATGGTTTTGAATAATTTAACACACCATCACTTATTTAAATATTTTTAAAATATTATGCGAAGACTTTTCTAACTATGCTTCAAAAATGAATTTCATATACTGAACAACTGATTTTATAACTACCCACTCTGAATAGTAATATTTTAAGCAAAATCAGTTTGAATAAAAATTTCCATTCCAGAATAGTAAATTAATTTTTGTAAGTTAACAGTGAGCAGATATTATAATGATCTCTTGGCAAAGAAATGCATGCTTTAGAAATGCCAATTAGTGACAAAAAACAATGCCACCTTCTTTAATTGCTTTTAGTTAAAAGTATATGAGGTTTGAAATGAAGATTTAAAAAAAAAAAGCATTATGTAGGACATTAATTAGCTTCATGTTTTTGTAAATTTTCCATCCCTCTTTCTGTTGTTGATTTTGTTAATAGACTCTCATATCCAGAAGATGGAGTCCTAATGAAACTCCTAAATATATCTTGACGGTAAGATGTTGGACTCTCTTCCACTGCCCATACCTACAATGTCAAGATACACATTAAGAGCAGAATGATAGAGATGGAGTCATGCTTGTTTATCAAGGAAACAGTATTATAATAATATAGAAAAATCAGTGGGGAGGGGTGGAATTTGGTGAAGGGGAGAAAGAAATCCCAGAGCCTACGGAGCTGCGTTACAAAATAAACTAAATATGTATTTTTAAAATATGGCTAACAGCCTGGTTGAATGTTGTAATCCATGTAAAAGTACTTTGGTTTGATTTCCTGCGCATCTCTGTAGTCCATTTTTGTGCTAATGCATGCTTTGTGAATACTTGGGTTTTTGCTACAAATGTGGGAGACATGGATTATGTTGAATATTTTGAATAGTGAGTTATCAGATGGAAGGTCTCTGCCCTGTTAGATGTAAAATATGCATTTGAAAAACCTCCTAAAATACTTGTATAACTAATATTTTGCTTTTATATATAATGTAGCTTTTTAGCAAGTGTTCTGAGTGTATTTTGAGGGAATAGTCTTATTTTCTATTTAATTCTTTGATATTATTTCCTGTAGCTACACTTCCAGAGTTTATAATATAAAAATGAAAAAAAAAAAAAAAGCTTCCTCTTTAACAGCTATCCAGTCTCTCCAATGATTATTTTATCTAACTTGTTCCTGGAACATTAACCACAAGGTACATTATCATTTATCATCATTAACTACTGACTCACTCCCAAATGCTTTTCACAATCAATACTGGAGAAGTTAGAAGCCAGGAATTCTGGCTCTAAGTCTCCTGGGTGCATATTAGAAGCACCAACATTTGAGCCATCATCTATACCTCTAGAACATATTAAAAGTAAGCTATATCAGAAAGTAGGAAGCTAGGATTTCAAGCAACCTTCATGTATGGTTTAAGGATGCTTTGAGTAGCATCCCTGAGTAGTATTTCTATGCTACAATGCTTGCAATAAAAATTATTACCTTAATGTAGTTGCAGATATCAGCTGCACATCACAAATTATGGCAACTATGACAAACTCATATTTGTCAACAATAGATAACAGTGATTGTGTTGAGTCCTCTGGTTCAGAATTCTAGATTCTTATGAATTAGGCATGAACATATTTTAACCTCTGTGCACTTTGGTTTCCATCTTCATAATCTGAAAGCTTTTGAAATGATTCAGTGATACAGTTTCTCCAATCCTCCTGACACAGAATATGCTGTCATCAGGTACAGTGAGTTAAGCATTTGCACGGAACACCAGCATCCCAATTTACATGTCAGATTCAGTGCTGGTTGTTCTGCTTTCTAACAGCTTCCTGGTAATGATTCCGGAAAAGTACCGCATGATAGGTCCAGTAGAATGGCTCAATGGCTAAATTCTCACTTTCCAAGTACCAGGATACTTTATGGGCATCGGTTCATATTCTGACTGCTTCATCAGTTCATGTTCTGGTTCTTCATCTCCCTGCTTATGGCCTGGGAAAGCAATAGGGGATGGCTCGGGACCTTGGACCCTGCACCTGTTTTGGAGATCCAAAGTTGTTCCTGGCTCATGGTTCTGGATCAACTCGGCATTGACTGCTGCAGCCACCTGGAGAATGAACCAGTGGCTGGAAGATCTTTATCTCTCTTCTCTGTAAATCTGTGTTTCCAATGAAAAATAAGGACATCTTTAAACAAATAAGTAAACAAAAAGACTAGTCGATGATGGTCCACGTTCTTTGGGTCCTTGTCATACACTGGGGAGATCTAGATGGTGTTTCTGTCTAACACAGCTCAACTTTTTTCAGGCATTTGAGGATTAAAATGGTGAATAAAAGACCATTTCTCACCTCTCTCTTTCCCTCTCTCTCATTTTGCTATCCTGTGTTTCAAATAGATAAATATAAATAATAAGTAAAGAAATACACATGTTTGTTTAGAAAAAGTATAGGGAGGCAATGCACATATTAATGTTCTCATAGTTGTTGATGAGGTCTTTAACACTATTGAAAAAAATATTTGAAGTGGTCTTTTGTCTTAACACAAAAGCTCAATAAATGTTTTTGATTAGTTCTGTTCTGGATTTGAGATCACCATAGAATTTTGAGGTAACTATCTATGGTAAATGTGAAAGTATTTCCCTAGATCTCAAGAACGACCTCTATTTTAAGAATGTTTGCCATTGTATGTGAATTCCTTTCTTCTATGATAGCGACAATTGTACTTCCTTAAATTTTTTCCATGTCAGATTTATCTGTATATTTTATGTTGTGATTTGTAAGAAAAATCAGTTTCCTATCAAACACTTGTTCAATACAAAGTCCTATTTGATAAGGAACTCAATTACCCTGTAAATCCAAGTAGTCTCAATACTATACAAGCGTTATAAAGGAACTTTAAAATATTCATGGGGAAAAAAACTTAATTTTAAACACATTTCACTTTTTTCTCTATATAGTCTTTTCATATAATATGTAATTTCCATGAAAATTTTAAACGTTTTTCAAATGGCCACATCGCTTTAGAACTCAAGGTAAAGATCTTCCAAGGTTATATTTGAAAGTTTCTAACAGTTTTATCTGTCATTGTGATGATATTATTTTAAATGCATATCCACTCAGTCTTGTTTTACATATTTCCAAATAATGTTTCTTTTAACCATGTCAACTTCAAAGTAGTCATTCTACCAGAACCCATCACCTCTAAAAATCTCAGATTCCAAAATTATAGTTATGTCCTAAAGTTTGACTTGTTGAGGAATGAAAAAGTAGCTGCTTTCCAAGTCAGTCTCACAATTTGTCCCCTCACATCTTGACATTACTACTTCAATTTATACTCTGATATTTTTCATTGATTAAGTAAGCTTATGTTCTAAAAAATGACCCTCCAAACATAAGATTTTCAGAAATTCACAATTATTCATCAGGTATATATATTACATCATGTTTCATAGCTTTTGATGTGCTTTAAAATATAAATAATAGTGGCAAAAACATAAATACAGTACTCCCATCATTGTGGCACTAAGAAGTTAGAAGTGAAAAATCAATGTTAAATAGTATTAATTGAAAGCATGTATTTATTTCCCAAATACACTCAACTGACATGACACCATTTCATTACACATGTGATTAACTCCTAGGCAGTCTAAAAAGTATGACTGTAGCACAATTTTTCTACCTACATGTAGCTTAGATGATAGTAAAAAAATAAATTGTCAAATATATGCATATATGTGTGTTTATATTTATACATATATATGATTTTAAGCAGGAAATTTTATGAAAAAAGCTACATATTAAAGATTAGAAAACATGTATGTTTTTGGAGTTGCAACATCTATTTGTGTTAAATATGAATACAGATAATATTTTTTCTAACTTCTTTAGAGAAAAAGTTCGTCACCAAAGAGAAGAGATGATAAGGAAAATCTATCCACAAGGAGTAAGTCAATTTTTTCTATTGGCATTGATGCTATGAATCCCTAACGACCATTGCGTATTACTTTGCTGTGTGGCTTTACTTTTTAAAAGCTACATATAAATTTAATATCTCTTGATATCATACTAATTCATGATACTCAAGAGAGTTCAGGTCCACAAATTCCTACTTCTACAGTGAATATTTCTTATCCTAGAGCTCGTACATTATGCAATAGATTGAAGCACTTCCCCATATTTTGCTGTCCTGAACCAGCACAATGAATGTAGCTTCTCTATCAGAATGAATTAGAATTACTTCTCTAACCTATCTCTATCTTACACCTGTTCTTGATTTCTGATTACTTTTTTTATTTTAAATGTCTTCCTTCTGGAATTCTATCACTAAAAATATATTGATTCTTAAAAGATAATCATTGTAATTGCTGAAATGTGTAAAGATTTACATTTTGTGACAATTAGTTGCTGAGTTATATCTAGCAACCCCAACTTCCATCCTATCTAAATTTTCTCAATTATTTAACAAAATTTCCAGTTCCATACCCAAATCGATGATAGAGAATATATTCATCAGTTAAATTCAGACTCTCAATCACTGCTCCACATGTTTATATACAAAATTCTACTGGAACCTTCATTGCAGTGCAGTGCAAGAACTCAGTTCCAAGTTTAAACACAGGAATCACTTATTTCTGCATGTAAGAAATGACTGTGAACTGTTGTTCAGAGAGATAAGAGAATAAATCAATGCACAGAAGAAAACGAATCATCTCTATAGTTTCAAGGAGTATCCAATGTAGCTTATTTATCAGCTACATATATATTTGCATGAAATATTTCCATGCAAACCATCTCTCATGATTAAATACAGTATCATTTTTAAAAATACTTGAGGCCAGATGTCAAAGGGGAATACAAGAAAGATACAGAGAGAAATGTGGAAAAATAAAAATTTCTTATCTATTGATTCATACCACATATGCTTATGATCACTCAGCTATGACTGAAGGCATCAGTGTCAACTCATTCTAGGTCATCTGCTTGAGTTACATGAACACAATTACATCACCATTAGCACTAAATCCCAGGGATTCAATTAGCAGGCAGCTGGCATTAACATCTAGACACAGGTACAATAATAATATTCTAGAAATTAAATTATGTAATTGGCGGCTGTGCTTATGCTTGGAAGTGTAAGCAGTGTAAGCTCAGCTGTAGGTGTGGCAGAAATTCAGAGAAAATATAAACCACTAAGTGGAGCCCAATTACCTTTTCAGTTTTACTTAATTGTTTGTATATTAGTCCTACTCCCTCCTATGAGCTCTTATCATATGTGGAATAAGCTTTCCTAAGCTGGAGTAGAATATATTTTGTTTTTGTTACTACCATCAAAAGGAATAGGTTGTGTGCTCAGCGATTAAATGTGAAAATGTGAAATTCTAGTTAATGGTCAAAAAAACATTATCCAATATATTTTAAAATACTTTATTTTTATTTGAAAGGCAGAGTTACAGAGGAGAGTAAAGAAGGAGGATGACACAGGGGGAAAAGGAAGATTTAGAGAGAAGGAAGAAAGAGACAGAAAGAAAGGAGAAAGAGGGGAGAGAAAGAGAGTTTTTTTTTTTTTTATTTCTTAGTTTATTTCACAAATTGTCACAATGGCCAGAGTGAGCAGATCCAAAGCCAGAACCTAAGAGCTTCTTTGGGGTTCTCCATATGAATGCAGGCATCAAGAGACTTACGCAACTCTGCATTTTTCCCAGGCCATAAACAGAGACCTGAATCCAAACTGCAGTAACTGCATCTAGAATTGGTGCCCATATGCAATGCTAGTGCCACAAGCAGAAGTTTAGCTTACTATTCCATGGTGCTAGGCAAATCCAATCTTCTTCCTCTTTCTCCTCCTCCCCTTTCTCCCCCCTCCTCCTTCTTCCGCTTCTTCTTCCTCCTCTCTCCCTCCTCTTCCTCTTTTTCTTCTTCTCCTTCTTTATTTTATGATTCACTTCCTTAGGCTCTGGGATTTCCTTTCCTCCCTCACCAAGCTCCCCACGCCCGACTTCCCCCATGTTATTACAGCAGTATAAATCTTAACAGTCCTGGACCGTCATTCTACTATTTAAGTGTATCCTGACATCAAAGGTATGTATAATGACAGAGTCCAGCATCTTATTGTCAAGATGACACCATCTCAGACTTGGAAGTAGACATGCATACTGCATTTTAAGTCTTTTATCGTATCTTTCTTCTTTTTTTAGAAACATTTAGGAACTTCATTTGCTGACACCGTATTTTGTTCCATATGTATATAATTTTTGCTTTTCTTAGATCTCTATTTGTAAGGGATCCTCCCTGACAAAGCGTCACTCTGGAGCAAGTTCACTAATTATTAGTCGTCCAACTGAGTGAAGAACAAAAAAAGATCATTGCTGCAACAATTACCAGAAAGAGAAACTCACACGCTTATGCCTAATACTTTTTGGTCTACTATTTAAATACACTGTGGGATGTTGCCATTTTTATTTCAGTTTCTTGAGATAGAACACACTCACATATAAGTACAAGAATATAATCATGACTCACAGTTACTTTGCAAGTAATAACAACAACAACAACAATTCTATCCAGTATGAGCTATCTCAAGAAGCAGGAAAGGTGCCCAGGATGGATGTAATCCTGACTGTGGGTGCCTGTCACACCTTGTGCAGCTGAGTGATCCCCAAAGAAAGACTAGCCCAGGTTTCTCTGTTTCAGGAATCATTGGCTCACAGGGTGAAGCTTTGTGACTGAGAAAGAGAAGAGCAGAGGTTGGACAATTCCATTCAAGCTCATCCCTGTGTCAGAATTCCTGCATCTGCAAGACATTCTACACTTTTACCTAAGATCTACAAGCAAGAAAGTGGGCAACAATGACTGGGATTCAAGAACTTATAGAGAATCGTTCCGTAGCCATGCTTTTTTGTTATTGTTGTTTGTTTGTTTGCTTTTTCACCTGATTGTTTAGCTCTTATTTTTCCATCTGGAATTACACTGTATATAACATATCATTTAGTTTTGGGGAGATGAAGCAAACATTTGGGTGCATATCCAGTTCACTGTGATTATACAGATGTCAAACACACTATCATCGTACATCATAGCTAACCTTTGGGAATTATTATCATAGACAATAGGCAGGAAAGTCCTAATAGTACCATTACTCTGCCGCGTTCTCTACCAGGTCTACAAACACCCAGCAAAAATGCTGAGAGAGATGTGCCAGCTGGGTAACATTTAAAGCAATAAAAATATCAAATTTGTTTCTTTTCTCAATGTTCACACTTTCCAGGAAATTTTTGGCAACTATGAATGAATTAAAATGTGTAATATTCTTTGCATTCCTTACTGAATGTGAACAATGGTGACACATATTTATTTATAAATGCATCTATACAATATACACTTATCAAGTTCAGTTATGTAACATTCACTCTTTATGGACATTATTTTATGATGACAGGATTGGAGTGTCTTCCTTTTTTTTTTCATATACTATTTACTAGTGTACTATGAATCTTGACTTTGTACTTAGCTTCATAACACCAAGTTCATATTCCCGCAATGTAGCCTGCTTTAATATCTATTTTTCAGGCAGACCATATGGATAAGGCCTATGCAGGGTTCTCCTGTCTCCACACTCCAAGTGGCAAAGGCAAGTACAGTTCAAGTGGTGCGGAACTCAATGATGCTAGGCAATGCTCAATGCCACCTGTCAGTGCACTTGGGGACTTGGGCATTGGCTTACAGGGAGTGTGGGTATGGCACAAGTGAGTCCAAGTGGCAACCTGAGATTCATGACCAGGAAAAGAATGGCCCGGGTGGGTGTGGAATGTGCTGGGCTGGGTCCCAGCTCCTACTGGACCACATGAAAGCTGTGTCTGGGCACTGGGTGGGTGTGGCTGGGCTGTAATTCACAACAGTAAGACTGAAACATGCGTAGACCACTTGCACAAGGATACTGTTCCTACCAAGACAAGAAGTAGACAAAATCAAACTGGATCAAGCACACAGTGGTGTGAATGAGATCTGTCATGGGAAGAGAGCTGACACAGGAGCTTGTGAAACTCCTTTGTTAAGACGGTCACTGCAGATGAGTACAGAACCAAGGCAAAGAACAGCCTTACTACCTGTTACAGTACCCACCCGAGTATGTGTGTGTCACGCCTGGGTGTGTGCCATGCTATGCCAGTTTATAACATCCACTGGAAGAACTGAGAATGAGATGGAGCACAGGACTATCTAGTCAGGCTGCAATGCCAGCCAGTCCACATTATGGTTAGGCGTTGAGCCTGGCTGGATTGGGTGAGGCTGTAGCAAATAGCAGCAAGAGCTGGAACTGGGGGCAGTCTGGACACAGGCATGTTGAAGCACCCACTATTGGATGGCAAGGTGAGGCAAGTCATGTCAGTCTGAGAGAGTGAGTGCAGGTCTGTGAGTCCTAGGTCTGGGCAGTCTGGCAGGGCCCTGGTCACCAAACCTGGTCCTTGGGCCCACATGCAAAGTAGGTGCTGGGTCCATGAGCTCCAGGGGCATACTGTCCTTAGTCCTGCCAGTGTGGTGGATGTCAGGTCTATGAGCCTCTGGGATGTGGGGACTAGTGGAGTGTGATCACATTGCCCCGGTCCCTGGGCCCTCCTGTCTGTATTACCTGGCCTGAGTCCTTGCGTCTGCCTGCATGGTGAGATTCCTGTGTCCTTGAATCCTGGTGGTGAGTTCACTAGAGCCAAGGTAGCCTGACCCAGTTCTTTGGACCTGGCTGAACATTGAGTGTTGGTTCTGTGAACCCCAGTGGTAGGTTTCTGCTGTGATCCAGGTCCTTAGTCCTACCTGCTTGGTGGGTTCTAGTTCCATGAGCCTTGGGGATTGGGGGTCTGGCAAAACACATATTGCCTGGTCTGGATCCTTGGGCATGCCTGCAAGTACTTGACCTCCTCAGTGGAAGAGACAGAGCAGTGGATAGCAGGCCCAGATACACATGGGGGAGATGACAGTCCATCTCCTCCATTGGAGTCCGCAGAGGACATCTGTCGCCATGGCAGAGGAAGGAGAATAGAGCTAATTGGACATCTACCGCAGCCCAACTATGCATCACTCTTTTCTCCCATCTACAGAATCTACAATTTGGTAACTGGTAGGAAACAATCTCTGCCTGTTACACCTTTTAGCACCTGCTAAGCTCATTTCTCCTGTAGGCCATTCCTGCCTATCTATTTCAGTTTGCGACCTTTCTGCTTCCTTTACTTACTAAAGGTTGCTCCATAAATACTCATTTTTCTTCTTTCCTTTATTTTTCCATTGTGATTCACCAATAAATGTCCATGTCCGATTTCAACTAACAATCTCCTATGGAATGATATAAACAATCAAAGCTGTGTTTAACTTTATAAGTTGCATAACAGACAGGAGAGTCATAAGCTTAAAATAGAAAAAAAATGGACCTGGTGCTATAGCATAGTTATTAAAGTCCTAACTGTGAATGCGCCAGGATCCCATATGGGCACCTTTTCTAATCTGGAAGCTGCACTTCCCATCCAGCTCCCTGCTTGTGGCCTGGGAAAGCAGGTGAGGACGGCCTAGCGCTTTGGGACCCTGCACTTGCATGAGAGACCTGGAAAGAAGTTCCTGCCTCCTGGTTTCAGATAGTGAAGACAAGACATTAGCAAAATCTCCACAATCGAAATCAGTGTTATTGGGTAATTCAAATCAGTTGAAAACCCCAGGGCTTTGAATTCCCATAGATCTAGTTTCACCCTGGGTCTCTCTGTCTCTCCTTGTTTCCTTGGCTTTGTTAGTTACTGCCTTTAAACTCTTTATGTTTTCTAGAAGTATTTAAGATAGCACATGCACAGATTTAGTGCTCTGTTAGACATCTAATGTACGCCAATTGTTCTAATTATTTCTGATTAATGAACACAATAGTGATTTAAATTGCTTTTATGTAAATCAAAACCTTCTCATTACTTTGCCGGAAATATTTTCTTGAAAACCTGAAGTAATATGAAAAACACAAGGATAATCTAGGGCATTGATTTTCAAACTAACATTATAAACAAAAACACGAATAAAACACTTTTATATGAGTATGTCAAACAAAATATCATGACATTTAGAGGAAAGCAATAAAGAGGGTATAGTTTCAATGAGCTTTTTCTGATTCTGTCAGCACCTGTATATGATAAATAATTGTCAGCCTGCTTCTTTTAAGCATTTTATCAGATCTATGAATATTATGATAAGGATGAATGATTTAACAGGAAATTGAGGAGCAAATCTGAAAAAAGAATATGGAAACAAGTGCCAGATGATGCCATTTCAGATATATCACTCACTTGTAAATATAGCTTTTTGTAATGACCTATGAGTATATATTCCCATCATTTCATACGGGGCAAACAGAGACTCTATGATGGACTATGTCAATCAATGATTCTTCAAAGACCTCATAGTGCTTGGAGTGGCAAGATTGGCAGTGATTCAGAAATATTGAAATATCAAAACCACTTGAGCAAGAACCCCGGAGCATGCCTGGGGGAGGGGGAAAATTGGGTGGGCCTTCTCCCTTAATACCCCCCTTTAAACACGAAGGAAACAATATGGAAATAATAGTCGTACCCACTTTCCTACAGCCCTTGAACCTTTTTACCATAATTAACTATGTAAAGATTGTCAAAATATAATTAAAAAATTAAAAAAAAAAGATTCCCATCATTTCTATGGTCATTATTTTCATTATTTTTAGTTTGCTGTTAATCTTGTTTATCTGTAGTTGGGAATATTCATTACAAATTCCACTTGTCATTTAATTGAAGAAATTCAAGATTTCTGACAGACTGCCATGCTTTTATCAAAATAATAAAGGGACAAAGCTACAAAGTGTTTCTTTGGTGATCACCATCTCTACAATTTACACACGACAATCAGCACTGCCCTTCTACCTCCCTATGAATAGTAAGAAATTCCTTAATAATCATATTTCTGAGAGACTGAATTTTAGGCAGAATATTTCAGAGTTGAAAGATACTTAGATCATCAAAATTACAAGTGCTTCAAATCATTGAACGTGTATGAAAATTTATTTTAGAAAACGCTTTATATTGAGAGGAATTGTAGCTTTTTACCCATGTTAAAATGAATACAACGTATTCAAACATTTTAGTGTTTTCAGTATATGGTTATAATTTATCTATTTGTTTTGTCCATTCGTCATATATTTTTGTGCACTTAATGAATAGACATAACTTGCAGAATACAAAGAATAGAAGAAGACTAATGTTTTGTAAATCTAATTATGGCAGCTCTTGCAGGTGGAGGATTAGACATGATAATGATTCTAAAAGCACTGTTATTTAACTTTACAATTAGATAATTCTGTCTTTGTCTCTTACTATCTCTTTCTGTAACTCTACCTTTCAAATACACAAATTTTTACAGAGCCAGCAAGGTGGTATAGCAGGTTAATCTTATGCTAGCAAATGCCAGCATCCTCTATGGCTGTTGGTTGCTTCCCAGCTGTTCCAACTTCCAATCCAACTCCCATCTAATGATCTGGATATGCCTCAGGGGATGGCATCTGAACTTATACAGGGTACCTGAAAGAAAATCTGGGCTCCCAGCTTTAGATCAACACAGCCCTGCCAGTTGCAGCCTATTGAAATTGCAGAAAATCACTAATGCATCACACATAGTAATTTATAAAAATGAATCAAAGGTCTTGAGACAGAATAAGAGTGGCATGTGTGTATATCTCTAGACTTTTGATTTTATACAAATACAGCAAGTATTTTTTTTAAATCATGTCAATAACATCTGGAACTTAAATGATTTATGTAACTTTTTGGAATCTCTCCATATTAGAAAAGCATAATATTGTGAATTCCCTTCAGTATAATTTAGATAAATTTATATTTTTTAACATTTATGAAAACTCTCATAAAAAGATTCTTATAGGCTGGGTATTTTTTTACATAGGAGTTTACTCATCAGTGCTTGACTATATGCTTTATAAATTTTAAGACCAAATCATAAAATGAACCTCTACAATGACATTAGTATCGCCCCAGACAGAAAATAAGGATTGTTATGCAATTTATTTTCATAAAACAAGAGTATAAAATAGAAGGACAATTGTATTGCATTGTGATAGAATGAAATACATTGAAGCACAGTCAGTTTGATGCAGAGAAGTAACCATAAACAGTTCAAAATGAAGTCCCAAAGTTGCTGCCAAAAGATTGAGGTATTCATTATATGTAGTAGTTAAGGGTCTGCTTGGGAATGTCACGTCCCACAATGGAAAGCTTGAATTGGAACGCAGGTACCTCGCTCTTTCCAGCTTCCTACTAACAGTGTCTACACTGGGAAGACATTGATGAGGGACAAATGTTTGGGTCCCAGCCGTATATATGGCTGAATCACATTGAATATCTGACTTGTTTATCAATTAATTTATCAATAATTTTACTTGCAAACTAATTTGCTTCCAAAATAGGTTATCTTCTGTATTTATTTCATTAACTACTCTTTGCTAGACAGGATTTTCATAACCCAAAGAAGAAATTCTACTGAATGACTTCGAAAAGCCAACTTTATTCTTCAGCTAATATCTGATCATAATATGAAACTGTATTCATTCTAGTTAAAAGAATTACTTGATCTTTGAAATACATATTTAAAATTTTAATAATTTCTCAATAAAATAATCGTAATTATGAGGTTACATAGAATATTTTTAAAGGGTTTGTGTCAATATAATTTCCTGTTAGTAGTATATTTCATGTCCTTGTTTACTACTTAACTGAAATTGTACAGTTGCCATAAATGTATCCTAGTGCAGTCAGCACTTTTCTTCTAATTTTTATGTTTTGGAATATACCTTTAAGATACATAACCAGAATAAGTCTCTAATGTGAGTGAATATCAGCCAAATATTTCACAATTGTTATACCAGATTATTAGAAGCATGAGAAACTGGCAAATTCAATTCTCTTTCTTTTAAATGTAGCAAACTAAGGTTAATCACTAAACTAACTAAACAGGAAGATGCAGTGAAGAGTAATGATAATAGAGACCGTCCTAGAGATTGTCAATTTACCAAATGAGTTGTAAATTACAAAATCTCTCATTATCAAACATATTCACCCCATGTGCTGTGGCATGCTGTTTGAAAGCAGTTGCTTTTCAATGTTTGCCCTGTTGGTGTCATCCTTGAAATCACAGAAAAAAAAAAGCCTCTGTGTTATTAAGAATCCTAAATATAATTTACTTCAAAGAGTCACTTTGGAGAAAACAAAGTTGCATGATTCTAATGTGAATGCTCAAGGAGGAGCAATGATGCTGGAGAGTTACAGACAGAGGAAAAGAGGCGAATTTGAGGATGCTAAAGAAGGATTTGGGATTTGTGTTTTCTGCAAATGACTCTACCCTAAAGCGCTGCTACATGCAGCCTTATGATTGCCTGGATCTGGCCCTGCTACCACCACCTTCATCAGAACACAGATGGCCTGGGAGGGAGTCATAACCAATGGCTCCTTCAGCTCTTCCTATCAGACCAGCGTCAGCATTAAGAAAGTGCCGCTCCTGCCATGCCATGAGCTGCTGTGTGGCAAAACTTCCCTGATGTCGCTATTTTAAAAAATTAACCCATGTGGAGAGAAAACGGAAAATTTCTTCCCTTAAGAACATGGTTTAAACCAAGAATAGTTGCTAGTATTACTTGTCCTGGTGTTTAGTTCTGGGACCAAATTTTCCTGAATTTTCTCTCTCAATGTCCCTCTCCCTTGCTCTTCTCTCTTTCCACTTAAGTATACCTGTACTTATACAGTTAAAGAAACACTGTTGCATACTCCGTGCCACAAAAACGCACACCACTATTTTATATTCCTGGACATTTGGCTCCTACAAAGCAGTAAGCATGCTGCCACTCCTTTGTGCCACATGCTGTGAAACACGGTGTTAGTCACTGAACCAGGGAGAAATTTGGTTTGAAGGTAACCTGTTTATGTCTGGACAAATTTTCTGTGAGTTTCACAAATGAATTACAAATCCTTTTGTGTTTTTGCAGATACGTTTTCAAGTTAAAATGATTACAATGATTTATCCACTCACTAAGATTTCTAAAATTCATTAATTCCCTAAGTATTGAATCATTTGTATTCGTCAGCTTCTGTGATTGATCCTGGGATATGGAGTTACACAGAAAAAAGTCTGTGTCCTCAAGAAACTTATGCTTTGGTCATACAATAAAGAAAAAATGATTGGCTAAAGTGTCCAGAAGTTACTAAGACAAGCAAAACAGATAGAAATAATAATAAACTGAAATAATAATATTAAGGATATATATACCTCAGTAGAAGCTGTACAATGGACTGTTGAACAGAAAAAAATTGGATCACAGTGAGGTTGAATCACTTTTAAGTCAAATTAAAGAACGTTGGAGAACACAAATGTCTACTTGTATAGAAAATAAATCATTATGTGACATTTGTTTCAATTGTAATATTTATAAAATATGACTAAATAGTTTAATGACATTTGACATATAGAAATATTTTGTGTCATTTATTCCCTGCATTATCTACTGATAGGTTCTTTTATAATACAGTAAGAACTATCTTACATGGAAAGCAATCTGTAGTTCTTAAAAGATGATCCTGAATATTACTGTAATATTATGCTAATGCTAAGCACCAGTTTTAAAAAAGTCTAAATACAGTAATGCAGAATCGAGACAATCCTGTTTATGAGATAGGTTGTACTGATACATTTGCTGAACATTTAAATTAAGGGTAAGCAATCTATATTCATATAAATTCAGAGACAAAGGTTGTAAAAAATTTCTTAGAGGACTCCATTTTGTAAATCAGAGAAAGACTTTGAAGGTAATATCATTTTCACATTTCTATTTTAAAGGATGGTGAATAATTTCCCCAAGATGTGGTTTTCTCTTCTCATTAGAGAATCTTCTGTTATACTTTTTTCTAAAAAAATATTGCTATTCATATCTCTTAGTAATTCCCTAATGTTATCATGTTGTCCTCATGTTACAATGATACCTTCAAACACTTCAATATTGTATTCTCGTAATTATTCCTGCTTAGAACTGTAAAGACAACCTCAATCTCGTGGGCCAGTAATTGATATAGAAAAATATGCAACGTGCTTACAGCCAAGCTTCCTCCATTTCCCCTTCAAGCCCTCACATTCCAGCCTTGCTAATTCTCACCATTTATTTTAATTTTCCTAAAAATTTTTTAGTTGAATTGTCAAGTAACGTGTGTGTGTGTAGATTGGTATAGAACTGTACCTCCTCAACATGGTGGAATAGAGCAAGGACACATTTAAACACATAGAGAATCACTAGCCAGGGTTAAGCAGACACAGCGTATTCCAGGAAATAGGAGAGGACACTCTGTAATTAGAGAGGTACCTGAAAGCAGTGGGGACAACAAAGTGTTGTTGCAGTGACCAGGTACCCTAGAATGGTCAGCAAGAGGTGATACAAGCTCCACCCATGCCACATGGGAAGGGGAGTTAACGGGGAGCTCAGGAGGTGAACCCAATCAAAGAACTGCTCATCCTGATGATTAGTTTGATTTGACCAGGAGCAGACAAAACAACAGACCCCAAACGGGCAATACAGAACAGGGCTGATTTTATAGCCCAGACACCCACCAGTACCACACTTTGTGTATTATGGCAAAGGCTTTGGGGCTGGAAGTACAGCAACTAGCAATGCACTAAGCAGGGAGGAACTAATTTGCAGCGTAGTGTATTACAATGGTCCCACAGGAGAAACAGGACTAAGATAGCATCCTACAGGTTCCACCCTAAACAGGTCCAGGCAGCCCCCAGTCCTAACAGTCATCAGATTAACACCATATCAGGTACCATTTTGTACAGAGTTGCAAAGACTGTGGGATGACAGTGAGCTGTGCAAGCACTGAGCTAGGAGCGAACTCTCTTCCAGCTCAGTGTATTGCTCAGGAAAATAGTACCCACTTGTACTACCTTCTGTTGTTTTCCACATTAAGTATGCAAGCTCTGATTCCAAAAGGTACCTTAATAGGATGCAGTTATTGCAGGATGTAGCTACATCTGCTGTGCCAGGATACTTGCCATGGATCTCCCCTTGATAACTTATTACCTTTCTACTTCCGAAGCACATTCTTCAGTTTTAAAAAAAAATATTTATTTTTATTGGAAAGTCAGATATATTGAAAGGAGGAAAGACAGAGAGGAAGATCTTCCATTCGATGATTGATTCCCCAAGAGACCACAAAGGCCGGTGCTGCAACAATCCAAAGACGGGAGCCAGGAACTTCTTCCAGGTCTCCCCTATGGGTGCAGGGTCCCAAGGTTTTGGGCTGTCCTCAACTGCTTTCGCAGGCCACAAGCAGGGAGCTGGGTGGAAACTGGAGCTGCCGGAATCAGGATTAGTGCCCATATGGGATCCCTGCGTATTCAAGGCGAGGACTTTAGCTGCTAGGCTATTGCGCTGGGCTCATAAGGCAGTAAAAAAAAATTATTTTTTTTATTGGAAATTCAGATACAAGAAGAGGAGAATGACAGAGTAGAAAATCTTCCATCCAATGATTCACTCCCCAAGTGGCTGCAATGGCTAGAGCTGAGTCAATTCAAAGCCAGAAGCCTAGAGCTTCTTTCTGGTCTCTCATTTGAGTGCAGGGTCCAGTGCTTTGGGCCGTCCTCGACTGCTTGTCTCAGGCCACGGGCAGGGAGCTAGATGGGCAGTAGAGCAGCTGGGACACAAACTGGCACCGGTATGGGATCCCGGCATGTGCAAGGTGAGAACTTTAGCCTCTACATATTACACCAGGCCCCATCAGGCACCTTTTACCAGTCAACTAGAGATGTGCTGTTCCTTACATTTAAGCTTCTGTTTGTAATTGTATCCACTGATAAATATGGTCTTTTTTCCTCTTTTGAGTATAAACTATGTCTTCTTTTTCCAACTTAGTGAAACTGAAAACATGTCGACACTAACAGTCCTTGGAAGGACTGGCAACTGCAGCCCCAGTTGATTGGAAGAGACAAGTGGAGGCTCACAGAAATAGCCATGAAATGTGAGTGTAGTCTTCCACTCAAGGCCACTAAAGACTGGCTGTTAGAGAAATGTCATGGAAATGACACTTCAGCAATTTATGACACAATATCCGGCCAAGTTTTCTCTAAATTTCCGACCCCCAAATTATGAGAAAGTGAAATGATTATTTAAAAAGACATTTGTCATATTTTTCCTTATTATACTACAGAATCAGGAGCAACTATTTGTAAACAAACAGCTTTTCTGCTTCACGGTAGTGGAAATTCACAGCTGTATATCAGGTGGGCACTGCTGAGTGCAATAGACAGAAGTGTTGGAGCTTTTCTGTCTTTGCTAAAGCAATTGTTGAGGGTCAATGGGAGAACTAGAAAGCAGAGGAGTGAGACCTGTCTCCAGCTTTTATAACCAGCCCTCTGGTGAGAAATACCTACCAATCCCATCACTCCAAATTCCTAAAGACCTCCAATTTAGGTTCAGTTATTAAACACCAGAATTGGTGTTGAGAAGAAATGGAGGACCCATACTCATGTTCCTAACAACTCCAGTCTGAATGTAATCTGGACTCTCAATCCTTTACCGAGATGCCTACCTGGTTTATCAGGTGAGTGGAATTTTTGTAAATTCAGTTTTGCCAATGAACTATGTTAAAATTGTTTACTGGGCAAATTTTCCGTTGTAAATAATAGAATAGATTTCTTAGGTTTGAATGAGCACTAAAATAGGGGGAAAAAAAAGGGGTCCAGGCATCTGTGAGTTAGTGGGAAGACAGTGTACACCTTTTTATCTTCAGAGAAAAAAAAAAAAACATCTGTTTTGCTTAATGTGTATGTATTGGCAAGGAACCGTGGGATGGAGTTATTCCGGGGTGCTTCTTAGTCCCAGGCTCCCACTTTTGATCGCTCTGTTTATGGAAAATCTAGCTTCTATCAACGATTAGCAAGCTGACATGGGCCAAAGTAGGGACTTCAGGTCAAGACAGGGTTCCAGTATAAGGGAGCTGCAGTGTCAGCTACTAGAAACTATTTCCATCTGAGCTTTCATGTGCATAGTCATCTAGAATTTTTTTGCCTCTATTCTGGAGGAATCAAATCTACCAGGCTAAATTATTAAACAGTCCCAAGTAGTGGATAGTGTCCTTAGAGGACATGAAAGAAATGCTATGCTATTGAGAAGCAGAGAAACGGACAGAAGGAGTTTGATAATACGTTAGGCATTACGGCCAGGGAAACTCTTAAATTTAAAAGAATAATGTAAAGATTATTAAAAACACCAGAAGAATTTGTCGCACGTGTGTGTATTTATACACATACATGTATATACTATATGAGTGGGTGTGTGCATACACACACATATATGCATACATATATAGTATATATACACACATGTACTGTTTGAGTATATATGAGTATATGATATATACTCATAAATATATACTTATATACTGGATGCCTGTATATATTCATATTTTATATACACTTGCATATATGCATAAACTATATTTATATTATAAAACTAGATATAGCTAGTATATTTTGATATAACTACCATAACTTTTTTGTCTTAATTTTTCCAGATACAATTCAATAGGCTTAGGGATCTTCACTTTCCCTTCCCCCCAGCTTTTCCTCCTATATTACAGTAATATAGTCCATCAACAACAGTCACATGTCCGTCATTCTGCTATGTACCTGTGTAAGGGCATTGTATGTATAGATTCAAATAGACCAGTGTGCTCATCGAAATAATCCAATCTCAAAAGATGAAGCATCATATATTCTCTCCGATATAAGGCAATTTTCATGCAAATTGCAACATCAGCAGATATCCAGGTAAACATGTATATACACATATTCATCTAGAGGAACTCTGTACTGGAAACTAATTTACCAAGAAGTGAACATTTGCAATACGCAGTATGCTACTCCTAAACAAAAAACAGACTCCTAAAGACACTGTTAAATATATCCTAACAATAGTATGCTTGACTTTCTCTAACTGACACTATTAAGCCAAACAGATTATAAATCACCATCATATCCATAGGATAAGTCATTTAGCTCAGTGGTTAGGCCACTGTTCTGTTTTGGAGTGACTGGATTTGATATTGATCCCCAGCTCCTGCCTGCTGCTACAGATCCTGGAAGGAAGTGGTCATAGCTGAAAGGAATGCTTTCTTCTCATCTTTGCTAAAAGCCTGGGTTATCTGTCTCCAGGCGTGACCAATGCATCCTCCAATGCCGGAATTTTGGAAATGAACCAGAAAATGGGAGCACCGTCTGTATGCAGAAATTTCTATATATACCTTACCTGTCTCTCTGATTTTCAAACACAAATCTCTTAAATTTTTATAACTCCATGTTAGGATAACGCTGTAGTTCCTACATTTTTGTGACCTCCATTGTGAGAAACTATTTCAATTAATTTGTTCAATTTGTAAAATTATAGTTATTATTAGTTTTTCAGTAAGCATAATTGAAATTTTTACAAGGCTGACTCTAAATCAACATGAAAACAGAAAGATTTCCAAGCTGTGACTTGTCCCATGATAAACTACCCTATTAAAATACCTCTGCTGTTTCCCCCTTTCACTAATGAGGTAATTGCAATTGCTGAAAGATGATATTTAACAACAATTAAAGTGAATATAATTTGTCAAAAATAATTTTAGAGTAATATTCATGATGAAGTGACTATGTTGAAATGTGAAAGTGGTTACAGATCGAAAGGCATCTGATCACTCTAACAAGAAAAGGATGAGGATGAATGGCTTGGGAACAATAAAATAAGAAACATAAACACCACGCGAGAAAAGCTTCAAGCTCTTTATCACAGAAAGTGAATCAATGTTTCTATGTATTTGAACTTCATAAGTTAGATGAGCATTACACTCTTAACTGCTGATAATCCTAAAAATTTAGACATTGGTATAAAACAGAAAATACCCTGCATTTTTAATAGGTTGCATTTTTGCTAATGAGTCAGAAATTTGGATTGTTGTCATCAAATTTTTCTAAAGACATTATATTATTGTAATTATATTAAAAATATGACTAGCAGCCAAAATTAAACATTTTCTCAATTGAATTTTAATGAGTTATACACAGCATATTGACTACTTTCAATGTGTCATGATATAAGAAACATAATTTGACTAAAGGTTTTAATATTTATCTTACATACACTTTGATAACATATGATGCCAATAGAAAATTATAATATAAATTGTCAAGGTAGGTTTTCTAAATATAATCACTATTTTTTTTAAAAAAGAAAGAAAATGTTATAAAGAGTACTTTGGAAAATATTTTTTTTTTTTGGTTTTCTTTTTTTTTTTTTTTAATTTCATTCTGTGACACAGTTTCATAGGCTTTGGGATTCCCCTAGTCCCTCCCCACCCTATGCCCTTCCCCCATGCTGGATTCCTACACATTGTTGCAGTAGTACAGTTCATATCCAGTCATGATTCCCTCATTGCGAGCATGCACCACGCATAGAGTCCAGCACCTTCTTGTCCATATAAGTTCAACAGTTTCACTGGGAGAACATCCCTGGTCTGAAAATAGAGCTGGCAGAATATCATCCCATCCAATCAAAACTCACAACACAACATCAACAACAATTTACAACATTATGGAGTAATTGGTATGGTATTGAGAGACTAATATGTTAGAAAATGCAAGTTCTTAACCTCATCCTGTGACTACTTCACTGACATTTCAAGCTTAGTTTTCTTAGTAACAGCTAACAGAGCACAGCTTAGCCCATACTGTTCCTGGAAGAACTGTGTATCTAGGTGTATGATAAAGCAAGCTGCAGAAAAGAGATACATATTTGAATAGGCTGTTTAGATTATATTCCCATTGAATACATGCAAGTGTTTGCCAAAGTAAATTAAGTTGGAAGGTTTTCTTTTTCTTTTTACTGATAGGGTTCATTTATATTCAATTGTATTTCCTTTTTAATATGCAATTTACTATCAAATTTCTTTGATCTAATTCCATCCTTAGAACTAATCTTTCCTTTCTTCATAAAGGCTTGAGACCATAAAACATGTCTGATGAATATTTAAAAGAGGAACAAACAGGGTAAAGACTTCCATTTTTGGATACCAAATGTTGATGGTAATATTAATTAATATTAATTTAATTTAATAGTGGGTTTTATTTTTAATTACGTATTGTGTCTTTGACTTCTGAATATTTAGCACAAAAATCAAAGGTACATTTTGATTTTTAATGTTAATGAAGCTTTGAACCCATTAGCAAAATTATAAATTATTCTATGTGTAATAAATACTGTATAAGTAATATAACCTAATAAAATATTCTATATATAACCACATAATGTTTGTATCATTTTTATTTACAAGTTTTGAAATTTTTCTGTTTATATGCCTGATACTATTGTCATGTAATCTCTGCTGAAAATATCATAAGCAATTTGCAATTGATATAACCACAGAATATCTGTGTCTGCTACATAGGACGTTTGTTAAAAAATGTTGTTGTAATAAGTGAGTGGTTGTGACAATAAAAACGATTTGTGGGTGATTAGAATTAACTTCCAAAAAGCAAATTTGTTGAAGATAAATTACATTCAGAGATGAATAAACGTAAGTAGCATAAATTTTGTCCACACTGATATAATTTCTATTTTTTTTAAAGATTTATGTATTTATTATCAGGAAGTCAGATATATAGACAGGAGGTGGGACAGAGAGGAAGATCTCCCATTCATTTACTCACTCCCCAAGTGGCCACAATGGCCAGAGATGAGCCAATCCAAAGCCAGGAGCCAGGAGTTTCTTCCGGGTATCCCACGCGGGTGCAGGGTCCCAAGGCTTTGGGCTGTCCTCAGTTTCTTTCCCAGGCCACAAGCAGGGAGCTGGATGGGAAGCAAAGCCTCTGGGATTAGAACCGACACTTTAGTGGTCATTGTTATTTTATATACAAGAACATTTTTTTAAAATTACCTTAGGCTGATTATGTCTTATTTTATATATGTCTGTAGTACATATGTGTGTATTTAGCACTGTGTAGTATATAGTAAGTTAGAATATTCATAATTAAAAATAGTTAAATGCAACAATTTCATGTTACACCCAATTAGTATAGTCAGACAAAGAAATGTTTAAGACAGCATTTAATATAATGAAATGCTAATTAGTATACTAGTAACTGTGAAATTGGTTGTATTTAGCTGGTAATGTTGCAGTTCCACAATCATGCATTTTAAAACTGTTTTTGCTTATCTGGATACTTTTGAAAAGAAAAGCAAAAGAGAAGGTGATCATAATTAAGTAAAAACAAAGAGAATGTTGAGTGACTTATGTACTGTTTGTAATTATAATGTGAAAGACACAAATTCATGACTATTTTTCCTGCTGAAACATAAATAAATTTAAATATAGAACTTTCATTATATAAGCAATGGAATCTACATATTCCTAACTACAATGCGGGAAATTGTGTCTTGCATTTTTTTTCTGCCCTTTTATTTTTTTGAATATCTGATATGGTTTCATTGCAAAGAGAACAATTCTTTGTAGTTCATTTATACAATTCTAAGTATATAAAGATATTTCCTCCTCTCTCCCTTCTACCCAGCCTGGATACTTTTTCCATACAGAAAAATAATACAAATCAAAAAGTTGAAAACTAAGGCTGCTGTCTAGCAGAGTACTGCTGCCCTTAGAGGCCTCTTTCTTCAATACAACCTTGCTAAGATGCAATACAAACTTGTTAAGACTTTGTTCCAGGACAGGAAACTTACTTTACAAACTTTCTTCTTTATCAGCTACATTGTTCTTTAACAAAGTTGCATGAATTGGGCATCTGGTGATGCAGTTACATCAGGGCTTAGAAGCCTACACACCACATACAAATCTTGGGATTCAGTCTTGGATTCACTTCAGACTCCAGTTTGCTGTTGATGTTCACCCTGGAAGGGTACAGTGATTGTCCAAGAACTTACTTTCCTGCAAACCTCAAATCTTACCTGGATTGAGTTCAATGCTCGGCACTATGGTCAGGCCTAGGTTAGGATACTGCATCATGAGTGGTAAATGAGTGAATGACAGATCTTTGACTCTCTGTCTTTCAAATAAAATTAGATATATATATATAAGTATAATATTAATATATATTGTAATATATAATATAATATGTATATTTAAAAATTTTTGTTCAAAATCAGTTACTTTACTTTGTTCCATATAGCCCACTTCCATTTCTTGCATACATATAAAACACATTATTTCCCCTAATTATTTGTAGCACTGGTGAAATAAAATATCTGCTTCCATAATGAAAGTTAGTACTGCATCTATTTATAAGTGGATAAAAGTCATCTAGTTTTCGTAATAAAGCTCCAAGTAAATGTCAACGCATCCCTTCACTCACTAACTAACTAAAAGGGCAAATTTAGAATGACAATCTTCCAATGACAGCATTGCAATAACAATCATCTTTTAGGAAACTTGAGGCTAGAATACTTACCTTTATCAAATGCTATAGCCATCAAAATAAACCAATGTGAGAAATGCGTGCAGAAAACATTTTAAAAAGACAGAAAGTGAGATCAAAAACTGTAAGTAGGGCAAATTCATGAGCTCATTTATGCTTTTGGCTAAAATACATCCCTGTTCAAATCAGTCTGAAGCAGTTTGCACTGCGGGGTGTTGCACCTACTAATGATTTCACAGCTGGCACACGCATGGCATCAATGTTTATTGGCATCCTCAATGTCAGTTATTTTTAAAAAGCTCTCTTCCAGGACTCTAAATAAATTATCTATCAAGTGCAGCAGTGCATGGCAACACCCAAGACACAATTTGAAGTCTTGCACAGGCTTTCATTATGTGGTGTAAATGAAATCCCAGATCATTAGAGCATTTTTTACAATATTTATTTATTTATTTATTTATTTATTTATTTATTTATAATGAAGGAATCTTGTCTTAAAACAGGAGCATTTGAAAGACCTCCTAGGTCATTCTCTCAGTCTATCATTTGCATACTAATGAGCTTGGAAAAAGGTTCAATCCCTCAGCAATTGTTTACTTTCCTTTGAAAGACCAAAGTTGTTTTCTGTCAAGACCATCACAGAAAATATTCAAGCAGGCAAGTTTCTTCTGCTCTATAGGGAATACTCCCAGAAAATTGGCCAAGTGAAAAGTGAGCACAAGCAATGACGGTAGGAAATGGCATAGTCTGAAATATACAATGTTACATATTATAAGTCAAGAAAATATGTAGCCCCCTGCTGAATAACTGTCCTTGCTTCCCACTTCTGTATCTCTCAAGCCTCGCACCCCTGTACATGCATGCCGGAGATCTGCTCCAGCTGACTGAGAGCTTGCAAAAAATGCATAGACCGGTGAGATGAAAGGAAGAAGAGGTAAGACATGGACCCCTATAGCATGATGCTCATAATGGACAACTCAGAAAAGTTGCCTTCTTTATTTATACACAAGTCATCACAAGCTTTTGCACAATATCCAATTGTTTCATTTTTACTTCATGGTTAAGAGAATACAAAAACAGTCCTAAGGAAAATATTTTCAACAAACCGTTACTCATTGAAACCTGCAGTGACCTGGCTGAAGCCAGGAACTCCATGGTTGACAGCGCATTTGTTTACATAGTGACAAGTGGTTTACTTGTACTCAAAATCAATTTTTACTGAACACAAACTAACTGATATTGTTTGAAATATTAAGAGTACAGAATTAAAAGATCATAAATGAAAGGATTTTATAAAATCATATAACATAGATTCTTTGCTAAATCTTATAATCAAATCATGTATTAATTACCATCACCTTCACCAAGTGTTGATTCAATTATTTTTAATTGTTTTGTTAAAAGACAGTGAAAGGGGTCAAGGCAATTCAGCCAGTCTACAAACAGAGGGCTTTTACAAGAGACTTCCTTCTATCTTTATAAACTGTTTTCCTTCCCTAAATATAAGTGCCAGTATAAGATTGAGATTTAAGCCATTTTGAGGGGGTTTTGTTTTGTTTCCTTTTAGAAGATGCCCCACATATTTTGCTTTCCGTGGTGAGAAACTAAAATGCATCATATCATGTGTTGTAACAGTTCGAGCTGCATGGTAAACAATTTCTTTGTTCCTCCATGATTGCCATCTGTTCCAAGAAATCATCAAGCCATTTCTTAAGGAAAGCATTAATTATACTAGGGCAAACTTCAGGACAAAAGTGGGCACATAACAAGATGTTTGGAAACATTGTGGGCTCAGTTGTACTATTGTATACTTTTAGCTGTATGTCATAGCCTTACGTTACTAAAGGTGTTTTTATCATAACATGATTGATCAATTTGAGGTGTCATACCAGTTACAGGAATCACTTCACATTAGCAGAAAAACAACTACACCCTCAGAAGAATTCTATGAAACATCAGAGAGGTGACTGAGTGTCCATACAATGGGGTGAGGCAGCAATAAGGTGACTGGAGACATTCTGCCAGGCCTTGCCATGCAGTCAGAAACTCCTCGCAGCCTTGCTAACTGAGGAGCAGTGCTCATCACACACCCATGCCATCCGACCCAACTGCATGGCTCCCCACACACACTTATTATAATCTTTAAAGTATATATTAAGGAGATGTAAAGAGCTTTTTAAAGAAAATTTCTGGTTATGTGGATACTCTCAGTTCAAGGAATTCCACAATATGTTCTTGACAATGAACTTTACTTCATCTGCAGTCTCTCCTGCTGAGGTTACTATGAAGTTTGATGATGCTTTACATATGCCTCATAGCTATTTGAAGTTGTTGTACTTTTAATCTATGAACTGAGACTCACAAGCTATCAGAAAGCGCTTAGTCTCTAACAAACACAAAGTAAATGTTATCTCCTACAGTTTATTTTGTTGTCAGTTTGGCAATGCATTAAACACACTGAAAGATGTAGTATAGCATCTTCACATTATGAATGTTGATGAAAATCCAGAATCACTGCCTTATGAGTTAATCAACTGTTGATGCCATTTTACCCAGTAGTTTCAAGCATCCAAGAAAAAATTTAACCTTTAATGTATCTGAATCTGTGTAATCCTGCGCCCGCATGGGAGACCCGGAGGCTCCTGGCTTCCAATCGGCATAGCATTGGCCGTTGCGCTCGCTTGGGGAGTGAATCATCGGATGGAGGATCTTCCTCTCTGTCTCTCCTCTCTGTATATCTGCCTTTCCAATAAATAAATAATAAAAATGAATCTTTAAAAAAAAATCCAAATAGTAATAATAGTAACAAAGGCTAAATTTAATTTTCCAGAAATATATACCGTCAATCAAATATTTTAGTGCTTTAGGAAGGAAGGGACAATATAGAGGCAGGGCGATTTTAGACATGCAATGTGAGCAAGGAGGACATCTTGACCACATGTTATTTGAGTTGGGTCGGTCCAAATGATGACAATGGATAATATCTGAGAAAGACAAAACAAGAAAATACAACAACAACAAAATCTCAAAGGTGGAAATAGACTTAAAAGGATTTGTTGAATACAAAATAATTTTTAGGTCGAAGCTTAATCAGAAACGAGGCAAAAAATTGATGATGAGGGATGAAATAGGTGCTATGGAGAGTTTATGGCTTGCAAGGGTCTTCAAAGTTTCATGTAGCAGAGGCTCATCCTCTAGCGTGGTGGTGCACAGTTGGTGGCTCCTTCTGAGGAGGAACTAGGGCTAGGTAATTAGATTCCAGGGAGAAGCAGCTTTAGGAAAGATTAATGGAGCTTGTGGGATGACTGGAACTTGTAGGAAGATGGGAAACCTGACTGGTGTAAAACTCTAAGCAACTTTAATCTTGTCAGAAAGCTGCAAGAATCCAGGGCAAAAACCCTGGAGCAGTTAGAATGGGACAACATTAATGTAGGAATTCCCTTGTGGGAAGACAACTAACCCAGGAGGACAATGGTTTCTGAGGAAAAAGCTAGGAACATTGAAGTAAACACCTTGTCATATTCCAGTAGGGAGACATTGTCATTTGATAAGACCCCTTGGGATGGATACAGCAAGGATTTAAAATGTAGATTATATTATGACACTTCAGAAATTCAAATTTCATTTTATAGAACACTGCACTGGCTAGTCTGTCATTTTGTATATTTTATAGGAAGAGACATTCTCATTTCATTTATCTTAAATATCTAGGAGATTTTAAACCTGATCAAATGTTTGAATTTCATTTTGTTAAGATTATAAGTACATTTGGTTTGGAAGTTTTTATGTTAAAAAAAGATTGTGGGCCCGGCGCGGTGGCACAGTGGTTAAGTCCTCGCCTTGCATGCCCGGGATCCCATATGGGCGCCAGTTCTAATCCCGGCAGCCCTGCTTCCCATCCAGCTCCCTGCCTGTGGCCCGGGAAAGCAGTCCAGGACGGCCCGAAGCTTTGGGACCCTGCACCCACGTGGGAGACCCAGAAGAGGCTCCTGGCTTCGGATCGGCATAGCATTGGCCATTGTGGTCACTTGGGGAGTGAATCATTGGACGGAAGATCTTCCTCTCTGTCTCTCTTCTCTGTATATCTGCCTTTCCAATAAAACAAAAATAAAATAAATCTTTAAAAAAAAAAGATTGTAATAACCTAAATTCTTTTTTCAAATTTTAACTCATTCTTTATTTTCATCTGATTTGAAAGTTTAAAAGACACACAACTGATGAGAGACAGAGGCATGGCAAACAGAGCAAAACAGATCTGTCATCTGCCGATTCAGTCTAAAGTTCTCACAATAGCCAGGGTTTTCTCAGCCTGAAGCCAGGAGCCAGAAGTTCAGCATAGGTCTCCCATATGTGCGACAGGGATACTGTACTTGAGCCATCAACCACTGCTTCCATGCATGAGTCAGGAGGATAGAAGAAAAGCTGGGACAAGAACATGGTATTCTAAAATGCATTCTGGTTTCCCAAGGAAGTCTTAACTGCTGTCACAAATGCTCACTCTGATGTTTCATCTTAAAGAACAAATCTGCATGAAATTATCACAGCAAAAAAAGTGAAAGAAATAAGATAAACGGCTTGGCTATGGCCCCACAACTAGCTCTCAGGCTGTGATACGTTCAAAGTGCTTGCCCATTGTCTTCTGTTATTTCAGTTTATCTGTTGATTCTTGTCATTTCTTATCTCCATCAACTCTTATATGAGTTTCACATACATCATAATGTTCACATTGATGTCACAAAATCTTCCAAAACTTTCATTTTCTCATCTTCTTCTGGGAAATATGAACCAGCATCTTAAATTCAACTAAGTTACTTCCATAAATTGTTATTGTTTGTCTGCTTACCTTTCTTGTGTTCTTTGCTTTTACTTTATTTGATATATTGATAATAGATTTTACATATTTCAGTTATAATTCTAAATAGATAGCCATACGATTCACTCAATTACCCACTTCTTCATTCCTTCTTTATTTTTCCCTTTTATTTTTGCAATGCCATGCGTACAATTCATTTTATAATCACGTCCTTAATACACTACTAGCCATAACATTCACAAGTAAAACACGGAGGACTATTCCTTTGCAGGAATACAGAAAATGGGTATGAATCACAAACAAGTAACAAGATGTCAGTTTTTTCTTCTACATTTATTTTATTATATATTATCTACCAGAGAAACCACATGATTGTCTTTTGAAGGCTGCCTAACTTCACTGACAATGGTATCAATTGCATCAATTTTATTACATTGAAATATCTAGAATTAATAATCTAAAAAACCAAATTGCTTACCTCCATTTAATCTCTCATATTTTTCCTGGTTTTACATACATACACCCATCACAAACATCACCATATCTGTGTGTATCAATAGACTTAGGTTCTTCTTTGTTATCAGGCTTGAAATTCTGGTCATCTTGACTTTTTTTTTCTATTGATTACCACATCTCTATATTACTAATTTCTGTTAATACAATTCATCTTTATCATCCCTGTGATTATTGTTTGTCATTAGTTCATTGCAATATATTTTAAGTCTCATTCTTCCATAAACAGCATGCCTTAGTAGTCACTTTTGAAAGATGTATTTATTTATTTGAAACACAGAGTTACAAAGAGGAAGAGACACAATCTTTCATTTGCTACGTTTTGCTCTCTGAATGGCTACAGCAGCTGCGAATGAGCCAGGACAGTGAAGAAACTGAAAATCCATCTGGGTGAAACTGAAAAACCATGTGGGTGGCAGGGGACAACAGTCATGTCCATTTTCTTCTGTCTTTCCTGATGCAAAAGTGGGGAGCTGGGGCTGGAAAGTGGCTCTGATAGGCGCGTCCTGTGCCACAGCAAGAATTATCCTATTATGCCACAGTGCTGGCCCTTTCATCAGTCTTTTGGAAATACATCTGTGAAGGTATTGTTTTCTTACCTAACAAAAATCACTGTTGCTGTTTGGATTGGGGAATAAAACCCACCTTCCTGAAATGACTTTGAACGATTCTCAAAGTCAAACCTAATCAATCTTGCCAACAATTTCACAATCTTAACCTCTTTGTTTTGTTGGCTAGGTATATTGTCTGATTCATCCCACTATATCTAAATTTACTGCCTCTGCCTCACCAAGTTTATCTGGTACTATTTGCCATTAATCTTTATCTCCCCAGTTGCTCCTCACACGTTAATGCACAGAAAATATAACACTTCTTTATAATTCTTTCTCTTGCATGTTCTGTGAAGTGCCCTTGATATCTACAATAGTGTGCCGCACATGATAGTTCTCATTAGGGCATATTATATTTGCTGCTAGGCCTTGAAAGATAACCAAATATGTCCTAAAATATTGTTGTTTATTGATTAAGAGAATTATCAAAATTTATGCTGATCGTTCAAAATAAGTAAGATTTGCATCAATATAAGTTAAAACAATATATTCAAAAGGATTTTTGATCAATTAACTTTATATCAATGACTTATTCATCACATTGTCTTTTTCTTGTCCTCTTTTAAAAATATATTGTCATTATATATCATATTATAAAATCTATTTCCATATCATATGTATTAGAATGTATTAGAAACAGGTTTTCTGATTGACACATAGTTTATTTCTTTGCAAATGTAAAGAGGGAAAATTCATGTAATTGAACAGAACTTGTTCATCAGAAATTAATGAGTTAGTACAAATGATGTCTACAAATCCTGCAAAAAGCTTGCTTCATAATCTAAAAATTGTTTTTTGAAGTTTTTGGAGCATTTAAATTTAGTGTGCCTTAGTAAAGACCAAGTAAGAAAATAAAAATGTTCAACCTCTTTTCACAGTTCAGAATCATGTTTCTTGTGAAGAGATGTAAAATGAATTACCATACAAAATAAATGTTGCAACAACTGGAAAACTAAAGCAAAGAAGATGCAATCAACATTCTATTGAAAAAGAAAGGTGTTCTCCCAGAGCAAAAATAAAAACATACATTTTTAAAATATCAGCAAAACAAAAGACATATATTAAAAAATACTTGAATCACATTAGCTAATCAAAGAAGAACCTTGAAAAAGACAAACTTTTACTTCCTTTCAAATATGGTGTTTATACCTAAACCCAATGGGGAGTTTCTTTGCTAGAAATGCTATTTTGATGCTATTGAATTTTTGATAATATTAAAAGAAAATAGGTCATAAATTCATAAACTATTTTAAGGAGGAAAATAAAACTATATGAATTTCATACCTCTTTTTCAGCAACAGGTCTTTCAGACACAGAAGAAACACACATACACTGTAAATGTTGAGCTGCTGAAAAAAAAGTTGTTATTTGGCTAATATGTATCTAATGTCACATATTTACAAATTTAAATAAAATTGGTAACAAACTAGATTTTTAAAAATAACTATTTAGAGCATTAAAATGTTTAGAACTCTATATAAACTGCAGAGAATAACCTATGGGAATTTGCTTCTGAGTGATTGAATCCATAATAGTGTATGGACCAGAAAGAATTAGTGTGAATGCATTAGAGCATTATACCAGTAAATATTTCCAGAGTAGTGCTTTTCACTGTTGCAAATCAATATAAAATATTTAAATAATTTATATGTATCATGTTTATACTTTTGATTTTGTTATATTAAAAAATGCGTATTCCTATGATCTGATTGATCTAGTACAACAGACATACGCTAAAAACAGTAAGACTTGGTAGGCATTAAATACATAACTCTCTTGTCTGCACTCCTGTTCAACATCTCAAATTCCTGTTTCTTACTATGAGAAAGAACGTGTGTTTCAAACTAAAAATAAATTGTCGTCACTCCCAACCATTGAGAACAAGGTCAAAAGCTTCCAAGTACGATAAAGCAGGAGAGAAACTAATAATAAGACAGGCGTGGATGCGGGAGTGAATCAAACAAGCGATTTTGTGCAGTCTGTGTTACTTCATTTTATGAAAATCTAGTTACTGTCTGGAAAGTTTATCATTAGCCAACTTTTACTTTGGGCCTGGCATGATAGCCTAGTGACTAAAGATCTCACCTTGCATGCATTGTGATCCCATATGGCCACTGGTTCATCTCCTGGCTGCTCTGCTTCTGTCTAGCACAGGAAGTGAATGAAGAGACAGAATACCGTTTTCTCTGTGTCTCCTTCTCTCTGCATATTTGCCTTTCCAATTAAAATGAATGTAAATACATCTATACAAATATTTTAAAATTGTGGTTTTTGATTTTTTTAGTGAGGCATAGATATTTAAAACAATCCACAAAACAATCTTGAATAATTGGAACAAAGATCTCAACACAAGTTTTCAAAGCATGCAACCTTAGAGGGAGAAAAAAATTCCAAGAATGAAAAATGATCAGTGTGATGCCAGAATAAAGTATACAAGGCATAACTTTATTTCACATATGAGAAAGTAATTTCAAAGCATCAGTGTAAAAGATTTACTGTTTAATTGCGCTGCAGCCTGCAAGCTCTGACTAGAATTTTCTTCCCTATTTATTCAGACAATCTATTGTTTGTGCACTAATCTATGAAATTTCATAATGCGTTTGCATTTTTCAATCACGTTAACTTCCTGTGTCTTTTTTAAAAGTGCATCCAGCCAAGAACAACGACAGCTGATGAAAAGAACATAGGGTTGATAATAATGCATTTGCACATACTCACTTTTTAAAGCATGAAAATGTGCATAATGAAAACAGGAAAAATTATTGCCACGTCCTTTGAAGAAAATTCTTTTAGAAACATTAAAAACCATGCTGTTTTCTCTGGCTGAAATGGTCTGAACAATTGAAAACATCAATAGAGGGCACCATCCGGCTGCTCTGGAAGCCTTTCATAATATTGCTTGTAAAACTGAAACCTGGTTGAGAAGCAGAATCTTGATTCTGGACACAGTTAAAGGTGTGATTTTGAAGAAAACACACACACACACACACACACAGAGCAAAACGGAGAAACAAGCATCTATACTTTCCTTAAGAAAATATTACACTCACAAATTTACTCAAACTTCCCTTAAATCCCAACTCAAAATTTTTTCTAACATCCTTACTTTTCTCTGTGTCCCTTATGAATATAAACCATTGCAGGTAAGTAAACTGAACATAAGAGAATATTTATTAATGCAAACTGTGGTGATGTCTGTTGATGAGTATCTCCAACTAACTAATCACACAAAAAAATCTCTGTGTCTTCTCATTGTATTTTGCTTTTGATATAAACCTTATATTTAATGTAGAAGTACAGAAAGAAATTTTATTTATAGCAAAGCCTTTAAATATTTAAAACAAGCAGTAAAAGTGATACAAAAAGAATCGTTCACATGCTGTGGAGGGAACTTGATGCAAGCAAAGTGAAGGAATAGATCCTTCTCTAGAGGAGGGGCTTCTCACCTTTCCTTCCCTAGAACAGCAAAAACTCATTCACATCCTGTATGTCAACTGCTTTGCTTTCACCTGTTACCGAACACATCCTTTGCTTTTTTTGTTGTTTGTTGTTTTTCATTTCAAGATTTATTTCTGTGTTAGAAACACAAGGTGACAGAGGGAAAGAAATATTTGTGAAAGAGGAAAATTTATGAAGAAGAAACAATGAACGTTATTACTTTTCTTAGCCAATCCCTGCTTATGTTTATCCTACTTCCAAGGAGAATTTTTTCAGTGTTAGGCATAGAAGAATATACATGGAAGTTCAGATACAGTATGGAAAGGAAACATCATTTTTAAAGACAAAGCATTGTACAGGACAGTACATGGTAGCAGAATCTGTTTTTCTGTTTGTTGCTTTTGTCAATAGCATATCCTGAAGAGGAGCAGCAGAAAACAATATAATCCCAATGAATAGTCTTCAACCTTGTTTAAATAAAATTGTATTGCATAATTAGGCCACCTACTCAATGAAATAGGAGACAGCAAATAATAAAAAAAAAAGGTTCGGTTCATGTTAAGTAGACAGTCAGATGTATTTATATATAAACATAAGCTTCTAAACAGGTAACAAAATCACATTGCTGGACATAATGAACTACAAAGTGAAGCAATACAATCCACCTGGGGTCTCTAGAGTGTTTTTACAGAGAAAGACATTTCTGAAAATGGAGGTTGGAGGATATGTAAGAAAATGGCACACAAAGCATTCAATCCGTACTCAGACTAAAGAAGTGTATGTATTGAATCATGAAATCATACAATTAGGATGTGATTTAGGCAAAGCCAGGATTTTAGTTTGAGTTACAGTAGAAAGTGAAATTGAAAACCACAGATTGATTGTTCTTGCTGGGTATTACTCCATGAATGATTAAAAAAAACAAAAAACAAAGAATGGAGAAAACCTACAAGCAGGAAATAGGATGTACAGATAGTGAAATAGTACACACTGGTGGTAACAAAGGCCTAACAAACCCCAGGAGCAGTTGTATGCATGCAACTCAATACAAATTCATGTGTTTTGACTTTTTAGTAATTTTTGTAGTTATCTAGTGAATAGACAGTTAAAACTTATTTACATAGGGACTGAGGCACCTCCTGTGAACACTGTGTTTCAGAGTCATAGGGAAGTGATTGACAAACTGGTAAGAATGCAAACAGTTTATATACAGGAATGAGTTTCAACCAAAAAAATTCATTCTAGTAGGAAAATAAAATGCTTATGACAATCTTATTGATTTTTTACTTCCAGTACAACTTTGTTTATATCTAATTCCAAGAAAGAATACTTTAGTTTTTGGTGGAATAGGAACCTGAATTTTTAGTTTTCTAATTTGAGCAAATGACATACCCATAAACTCAATTGAAGTAACAGGGAAAGCTATTCTAATCTGTCATAGAATACAGAGAAGCATTAGCAAGCTTAAGGTGTTTAATGCACGGATATTTTTCTAGAATAGAGCAGCAGTAACTTCCAGAAAACTATTGCGCAATCTGCACCATTGTTCCAAACAACCTCAGTGGCTACAGGCTTGGGAAAGGCTGCTGTGTCCAAAGCAGCTGTAGTGTCTCTCACAGCAAACAACTGTCGGCATTGTCTCAGACCACCATGTAAGAGGATGTGTTTAGCCTGGGGAGGTGAACATTGGCTCTCAGATTTCATTTTAGAATGGGAGCATGCTGTTAATAACATTTTGTTCCACTAAGTAACTCTATTGCCCTTGACTTGATGAGATTTGGGATGTAGCATCTAATCATGTCTCTGGAAGACACAATCATGTTCAGATGCTGTTAATGATAGGACAGTAGGGGTTATCCACTTCATTTTCCAGAAACTTTGAAATGTTCCATGGTTGCCTTACCATCATATATGCATGCATATGCATCATATGTGAGTCATATAAGCATATCATTGTATTATTCAACAATAGGTCTGTAGTGGTAGATTTCTAGGTTAAATGATATATGTATTTGATAATTTACTTGCATGAGGTAATTTGTTTGCTAATAGTCTCATGTAATTGAATGGTCCCATATTTTTTATGATATGCAATTTCTACAGTTTGTGTAATCTAGTTTTTATGAAACCTGATAAACATAAGTTATTCGAGCACATATTTAGAAAGGGAAAATTATCATTTTTCCTGTGTTTTGGCAGGATTGATTCATTTCTTTTATTAATTTCTAGCACTTTTTATTTATTTATATAGTTTACAAATACCATGCATATACAGTAATGGGGGAGTTTTCATTGTTTTGATTCTTTATAAGTAAATAAGCCCTTGATTATATTGTTACATGCTAACCTTCAATTGGTTTTCACTGAATATACGTTGCGAACTACTTGGATTTCAACAAATTTGTCTTGCCATTGTGGTGTTTATCTTCAGTCTGTAAACCAACTGTTACTACCGTAGCATCTCCCCTGCCAAGTAAGTACTGTAAATCAATTCTTTAATTAAAATAGAGTTTATTGGCTTTTCTTTAAATACAAACATGAGAAAGAAAAACCACTGAAGTTGTAGCATTGTTTTCAAAATAAAATTGCAATCAATACTTGAATCTCTAATCTCTGAACTCCATAAACCATTTTTGAGGCTGTGAATTGTAATATTTTATAAACCATTATTCATCATTTATGTCTATCTGTCCTTTAAAAATGATGGAACCTGTAGCTAACTGCTCTGTGGTTAGAGAAAATATTCCTGGCCCAGAAACACTTTTTTTTACAGTAGGATTCCTGTGATTATACCCAACATAAGAAGTGATTTGAAAAAATTACATCAATACAATATTGATTTTTCCTTAACATAATCATATATATAATTACATATTTGCTTCATGAAATATTAATATTACTTGCTTTCTTTTTCTGCTACCATTTCTTTGAATTTCTAGGTGTATTTGTAGAATCTCTGAAGTTTAATTTGTCATTAAGGATGTGAATTGCTTTTCATTATATTTTCCACCATGGATTAATATTGATGATTAATTCCTGATTATTAATAGGAAAGTTATTTATTTTATCAAATTGAAGGTGAAAGGACTCCCTACAATAGTTATTATTAATTCAAAACTGTTTAGGTTCAAGTTCAGATTTCAGCATTTATTTGATGAATTATATCAAATCGGCAGTTAATGGAGTTTAGTTTCCTTTGCTGCAAACATAGTTAACTGTAATGCCTCCTAGCATGAAGTACAAGTATCAATATTTAGTGATTTAGAATATGTATAGTACTTAGAAACACTATGTTCTAGAAATATTAACTACTATTTGCATTTTTTAAACTATATTTATCTATTTATTTATATATTTGAAAGTCAGCTTTACAAATTAGGAGTGTCAGAAAGATCTTCCCTCCACTGGTTCACTCCCCAAGTGACCATAACACCTGGAGCTCAGCTGATGTGAACCTAGGAGCCAGGAGCTTCCTGCAGGTCTCTCATGTGAGTGCAGGGTCTCAAGGCTTTTGCCCACCCTCTGCTGCTCTCTCTGGCTGTAAGCAGGGAGGTAGATGGGCAACCCCGAAACGAATCAGCTCCCATATGGGATCCTGGCACAGGTAAAGCTGGGTCACTGGAGTACAGCCTCTATGCTGTCCTTGTGCACATAGGCTTGAGTCGTGCACAGAGAACATTACTTGTGCTACGTCAAAGCTGGCAATAGCCACTGGTATCAGATGGATGACGCGAAGTTCACCGCCTGTGGCCTGACTTCAGCCTTGAAGCAAAAGGCATAAACAAGGTAGCCTAAACAATGGAATATATTACTATGTAGCTCTGGAGACTAGAAATCCAAAATCCCAAAATCTAGGTGTCAATTTCTTTTCATGTAAATAAGGTAAAATGTATGCCTTGTTTTTGGATTTATTTATTTTTATCGAAACATCAAATTTACAGAGAAGGAGAAACAGAGAGAAAACTCTTCCATCTGCTGGTTCATTCCCCATGTGGCCAAATTTGGGGGAGCTGAACTAATCCGAAGCCAGGAGCTTATCCCAGGTCTCCTAAATGGGTGCAGGGTTTCAACGCTTTGAACCATTCTCTACTGATTTTCCAGGCCACAGTCAGGGAACTTGACGGAAAGTGGAGCAGCCAGGATATGAACCAGAGCCCAGATGGAATTCTGGAGCATGCAAGGTGAGGATTTAGCCACTAGGCTACTGTACCGGGCATTATCTCAGTCTCTTCAAATGACAACATTTCTGTGAGTGTCCATGTCCAAATGTCCTCTTCCTTTAAGGACAACAGCCATTTTGAAATGCCAGCAGTTAACATTACTCCAATATGAGCTTTTCCATACTTACAGAGTAACCCCTGATTCAAGCAATGAACACTCTCTGAGGTAAATGGAGTCTAGATTTCATCAAAAATATATGTTCTTATGTGGTACTTGGTCAAATCCTGGCATTTATGTAACTCAAGTTGCTTTGTATACATTGTCTTATTTACTTTTCTCTTAAGTAACTAGTATGTGAACTATGCTTATATTTGGCATCCAGGGAGACTAACACCTTGCCTCCGTTGATTATATTTATATGTAACAAAATCACAGAAGTATCATCTCCCATTTTGCGTTCTCTTATTAATACTTAAAGAAGCTTAATATAGTTCACTAAATTTGAAAACAAAATAAATGCTCCATTGTAATGGCACAAGACTACCATTTATTTCTATGAATTTTATTTGAATTTTAACTTATTTTATATACATATAGTAAATTAAAAAAATCTGTGTCTGTAATATTGTGATCTTTGACAGCAGTTAGCCAATAGATTATAAAATAGTGAATGAGAAAATAATTTCAAAGAAAATGTAATGGAACACTTATTTATGTGAGTCAGCTACTGAATGAAAACCAATTGTGGGAAAACTAGATTTTAATTATTTAGGAATCAGTATACCATAGAGATTAGAGTCATAAGATTTAATGAGTATTTGATAATGAAGCAAAGAGGTACGAAAGTGTTTTAGTCTGTTTTGTGTTTCGTAGTCTGTTATAGCAAAATGACTGAGGCTAGACAGTTTCTAAAGTTAAGATGTTTATTTGACTCATGATTCTATGACTTGAAGGTCCCAACATCAGGGCACTGGTATCTTTGGGAGGTTGTACCACCAGTTGGTGGAGATTAAAGGGAACCTGTTCTTGTAGCAGAACCCAAGCCCTCATGATGTGATCTTGCTCATTTAACAGTTCACTTTTGAATGAACTAATTCAGTAATGCGAGATCTAGCCCAGTTTTTGTTTTTTTTTTTTCCCACAAGGATCCAGCTTTCAAAGGGCCCACTAAATTATAATACTGTGACACTTGATGCAAAACTTGAAACTTAGGGGTAGAAACAATATCCTCCACAACACACGAAAATAAATTAGAACTGTTCTTCTTTCCGATTTAACAGGACAGTCCAGATTGTAGTGTGTGAAAAATATAATTATTATTGGCTTAATAATAATATAACCAATAAAATTTACCATTCTCATTTTATTAAGAATCCATTAAGCATTAAATTACTGGAAAATTGGTGTTACAACTTTGCTGACTCCAAAAACATTCAACACAAGCAGTGGCTCTCAAAAATAAGATAAAGTTTTCACCTCATGCTCTTAAGAAAAGTGAGAGCAGATGAGAAGTGGCAGGGTGAAATTCTTAGTACCTTAAGTGCTTCGTTAGTCTGTCTACCAAGTTGATAGGGAGAGTGGGCCAGGAAAGAGCAAAGTTCCTCTCCAGGGAAAGTCAGTGCTAATCTGGAGGGTGAGTACTTTAACCTTACAGCCTATTCAATCCATCTCTATTTTTCTGGAGCTACCAACAAGGATGCCAAATGTGATCCATGCACTTGTCCACTAGAGACTGAATGGGAGTCATCAACTCATTTCACACAGGTCATCGAGCAACAATCAAAGGCTAATGGCTTTCTGTCACCACCAACCCTGACTAGGTGCAGAGGTTGACCTGGAGGTTAGAGGCTCTGCATCCAATTACCTATCCCAGGAGCTATCTGGTCCCCTTCTAAAAAGTAATTTGCTTGGTGCAAAATTGAAAGTATTACCTGATTTTGCTGTTTTCCCACTGCTGCTTTCAAAAAATGCCTAAAGTTTCTAAAGTGGCAGATCTTAAGGGTAGGTTCTTTGTTCAGGAGGCTTAAGGGAGAAGTGATAAGAGAACTTATAAAAAGAAAGCTAGGCTATATTCTTTCTAGTAGTAAATCAAGATTAAACGTAATAAGGACTCTTGGACTAATATCCTGGTACCATCATTGTTAAATGCAAAGATGTATTATGACCACAGGTAAAATTTAACAAATGTCTGTTCAAATAGCCATTAGATAATGTTAGTGATTGGTGGGATGACTTAGTTGAGGATAATTACTTTCTTGGATACATCTATTAGATGATCTGGAATTGTATAAAGGGTGGCTTACTTAAAACATTTGAGACAAAATACCAGGATCCCAGACATGTTTGCGTGTGGAATACTTTGTCTCAAAATATTAAGGAACAGGTCCCACATGGCTTATTTTAGGTTTTATGGTAACTTTGGTTTAAAGTTAAGAGAAAAACAGACCAATAACAGCAACAAAAATGCAAGATCAAAAACTAATGGATGAATATATTCTGACATTTAGAGAAAGCTCCTAAAAGCCCTCCTAAAGTTATATGTGATATTCAAAGCTAAAATTGTCTTTGTTGACTTGTCCTATCACTTGTCTTCATGTCTAAAGAGTTTAATGCACAGCATCTCAACTGCTTTTCCTATTATAAACCTATCCAAACATATACTCACTATGTTAACTGCACTTCTTTAAATCATCGAAAATGTTCAGATTCCTGCCTCTGAACCTCTGGGGGGAGACACAGCCCAAAAAGTCGCTGCAGTATTTTCTCACTCCCGTTCCTAAGGTAACTACACACAGAGATACACACAAAGAGAGGCCAGCACCCATGCAAGCATAAAGATAATTTGAAAACAGATACTAAGACATTGGAAGTATGCTATTGAAAGATAATGCTAATTAGACTGAAATCTAAAATATCTCATCCACATTGGTATCTAATTGGATTTAATAAGATACAATATTGCACATATTTAAACAGAAAGCTTAATGGCTTCCAGTATAAAAATTTCTACCTCTCCCATAATTTTTCATAGGGCATGTTGATTTTCAGAAATACTGGTATTTATTTATAAATTATTTCACATAATAAGTATGAAGACTAAACTTAGGTATCAATATCCCCTTACATTGTATATTCCTGTATTATTCAGTTAATTATACATCACATACTAGTTATCTTTTCACACATTATTGAATCTATTTGTAAAACGTTTCAAAATGTAGACTGAAAATGTCTCAAATTCAAACCAATGTTTAGGACAAATGGTTTAAATTTTAAAATGAATTGCTTTCCAAGGTACTTTCTTGTTTCTTATATGTACTTTAAAATATCTTATATTAAACTACACTTGGGCTTAGGGCAAAAACTGAAAAAAAGAAAAGAAATTTTCATTCACAGACTGTATGCTTCTTCTGACATTTACATGCGTTATCAGAACGTATATATCAAATCCATTAAACTATTATATGTTCAAACTATTAATTAGATATAAAATGTATTCGGATATTATTATTTTCCCCCAAATGTACCCTCAAAGAACAACTAAAGAACTCACATTATTTTTAGTTTTTGCTCTAGGATCCAACTCAATGTATAGCATTACACATTCTCCTCTGGTTACCCCAATGTGTGAGCTTTCAAGTCTTCCCCCAGCATCTATTTGACTTCTCTCTTCTCATAGGAATCTCATTTATTTTCTGAAGCAGAAAGACAGAAATTGATTTCACTGCTTAGCCACTGTGGCAACATTTTAAATATTATGCCTATCAGTAAGTTAAAAACGGAATAATCAATAATCTGTATAGTATGTACGGATCGCACCAACACTGAAGAGTATATAGAAAAAATCTTTTCAACACATATGAAGTGTAGGTGTTAAAATGTTTCTTTTTATTATCTCCTTTTTATATATGTTGGAGCTAAGTGTTTATAAATCCCATTTTATTTTTAATGAATCCAAGGCTCAGAGAAACCATCTTGATTCAAATAACACTGCACATTAGCAACAAATCGGGATTTTTAAAACAAGTTTTCTTAATTCAAATATATTTATTATTTATCATGATAAAAGTTTGTAGGCATAGGGGTTCTTTCTTTCCCCTCCTCTTCCAACCTCCACATCTTTCCATCACTTTCTTTCCCCAAAAATAAGCATAGTAGTGTTGTCTCTTAGTAACAGTTACAAAGTTAACCTTCAACTATTTAAATGCATCATGATATGGTGGCCATAAGTATTGGTAGAAGATCTAGTGTCACACTTTTTAGGTATATTTACCCTTCAGGAGTAGAGATGTATACTGCAGTGCAGTTATACTTCCAAGGACACTAATTATACAATTCATCTGTGAGAGTATGTTTTATACTTGACTACCTATTTATCTAGTAGTTTGTGCTTTGCATAGAGGCTTTCTTATAGCAGAGAAAACACATGATATTTGTACTTTTACGATTGGCCTATTTCACTAAGGATAGAAGTCTCCACTTGAGACCAGTATGTTTCAAAGAGTAGCATTTCATTTTTTTATATGGCTGAGTAATATTCCGAAGAGTATATGTGCCATCACTTCTTTATCCATTCATCTGTTGTTGGACACATGTGTCTTTACATATCTTTGCTATTATGAATTTTCATTCTATAAATAGAGTTGCACATCACTTTCTCATATGTAGATTTGATTTTCTTTGGCTATATTCCCAGGAGGTGGATAGCTGGGTCTTACAGATCACTGCTGAATATTACGGTAGATCAGAGTAATCTCCATATTGTCTTCCACAGTGGCTGCATTAGTTGACACTCCTACCTACAGTGGAGTAGCATAGCTTGCTTTCCACATCTACAACAACAGGTGTTCTTAGCAAAGAGCTCTATGCATAGTGTTCTCATGAAGTTAGTGCATTTATCTACTAGTTAGAGAGCCTGAATGCTTCTTCATATGGCTGTTAGCCAATTAATTCTTTTAAAAAAAGTCTGCTCATTTTCATCACCCATTTTTTTTTTTACACTGCTGTTAATTTTTTTTTTGTTTGTTTGTTTGAGACTTTCTAAATCTCTGTAGATCTTGGCTATCTGTCCTCTATTTGTTGTGTAATGGCAAAGATTGTGTCCCATTCTATTGGTTGTCTGCTTACTTCATTGACCATTTCCTTGGTATACAGAAGCTTCTCAGTCTGATTTAGCCCCCCCCCCCCCTTTAATTGTCTTTAATTGCCTGTGTTTTGGTGTTTCTTTTTAGTTAAAAAAAAATGGTGCTTATACCTTGTAGAGTTTTTTCAAGGTTTTTCTCTAGTAACTTGATGCTGTTTGTGTGTAAATCTAGGACCTCAATCCATTTAGAGCTCATTATTGTATGAAGTGAAAACTGGGATTCTCATTTCTTAATTCTGAAAGCAAATATTCAGTTTTCCTAATACCATTTCTTAAAGAGACTACCCTTTCTCCATCAGTTAATTTGAATTGCCTTTTTAAAAATAAGTCATGTATAGAAATGTGGGTTCACTTTTGATGCTTTAAAATTGCTATTAGTGGAATCCATAGGTTTGAGGCCATACAAACAATCAGGAATGTGGAAGGAAAAATAAATAAAGTTAAAACAAGCTATACAAGAATTGAATGACACCATAAAAGATAAAATATAAGTGTGATTGGAGTTCCTGAAGGTGAAGAAAGAGAAGCAGGATTGCAAGATAAGACCCACCTAATCTCATTCTGCGTTACAGAAACAGAGAAATAGTGCCTGAGTGATAAGTTTAGTATTAGAATGGGAGGAAGAAGTTAACCAGCCCCACCCTTCTAATGTCCTTTGATTCTGGACCAGGTGCTGTTGTGAACAACTTTGTCCTTTGGATAACTCCCCTGATATGTGTCATAAAAAACACCCTTTATACCACTACCACAGGTTTGTTTTTGTTTCTTTTGGATTCTCTCCTGTCACTATGGCAGGAGAGCTAGTGTCTTCCCTGCCTTGGAGCCACCTCCTGCCACGGGGACAGGAGCCAGGTTCCTTCTCCTTAAATACATCTTGCTTTGCAAACTAGAGCTTGTCCATATGTAAACTCTTCTTTCCTGTGAGACAAGAAATGGAATTACTGCCATGTTGTATGTTGAATTTCATATAACAAGACACATTTTGAATTAATGTTGCCTTTAATTAGAAGTGTAAAATTTTGTATCCACCAATTCTTGGACAAATGAAAATTAAAGGAACTACATTTATTGATGGATTCATCAGAATAAAAAAATGAGAATTAAATCATTTTTGCTTTATCTGTAAATGGATGGGTCACTTTATTGATTTATGACTAATTAGATTTTGTTTTGTTTTGTTTTGTTGTTAAAGATCTTTTTGTTTTACTTGAAAGGTGGAAATCCAGAGAGAGAGAAATCAAAAAAGAGATATAGTGACATTCCATCTGCTGATTCACTCCCCAGATGGCTGCTATTGCCAAAATTAGGCCAGGCAAAAGCTGGGAACCAGGAGTTTCTACTAGATCTTCCACATGGTTATAAGGGATCAATGACTTGGGCACACTCTGCTGCTTTCTCAGGCCATTAGCAAGCAGTTAAGATATAGGAGGTATGAATTTCTATTTGCTTCAGCTTACAATACCTGAAATTATTTTTCCCAAACACAAGAAAAAATATTAAATATTTTATCTTTAAAATTGTCATTGCTAAGTTTGTTTTATAATTTAAAATAAAATTTGTGAATAACATTTACATTTTTTTAAATACTGTGACCCATTATTCTACAACCTAAGACCAACTTTCTTTTCTTTATTTTTTCAAAATGGATTTATTTTTATCATAATTACAGATATACATAGAGAAGGAGAGACAGAAAGAAAGATCTTCCATCTGCTCATTCACTCCTCAAGTGTCTGCAATTGCCGGAGCTGGCCCAATCCGAAGCTAGGAGCTAGGAGCTTTTTCCAGGGGATCCAATGAGTCTGGGCCATCCTTGGCTGCTTTCCCAGGACACAAGCAGGGAGTTGGTTGGTAAGTGGAGCAACAGGCACATGAATTGGTGCCTATAAGGGATCTTGCCATTTGCAAAGTGAGAATTTAACCACTGACCCATCACACTGTGCTGATAGGCCATCTTTCTATATATTGAATTTAAATACAAATTAACATCAAGTAGATTAATATTATTTTAGAATTTCAAACCATTAGTAAGACTCCAAATATAGATTTTCTCTTGACTTTCTCTAGAAAACAGCTAACAAGTTCTTTTAAAATATGCTACATTAGTTTCAAAAACTTAGATGTCATTTAAGCATCATAGCAGTATCTTTTTCCAAGTAAATGCAGTTTTCTCATAAGACATTTTTCTTTAAAAATAGCAATTATAACTAGTATGTTTTCTTTTAATATTCATGTCTATTATTGTAGGATTATTAACGAAGATTAAAATACAGTTTGTGGTTTTCCAAAGGAGGAATTTCAGTGAACAATCTAATTTCTAACCTGGAAATAACACTGTTTTAGATTTTACTTTTTTTGTCATCTATCTGAAGATTTTCCTCTGAAATTCAAGATATGTATTTATAACCAATTGATGCAGGGTTTGTTGAAATCTTAAATTATTTCAATTTGGAGTAATGAATCAAGGAAGCATAGGTGATGAAAAAAGCACATTCTGTTCACCTGATGGAAGGTAGCAGAACCAGGCATTTTGCCAAAGTGCTTCTATGTGTATCTTATATGCATCCTTCATCACAGACACGAGTCAAACACATTATTATAGAAAAAGTTTGAATAAAGGGGAATCTACTTTGGAAAAAGCACCTAGTAACTCCTAATGTAAGAAAACTGAAGCTTTAAATTATTTTTCTGCCTGCTTTAATGTGAAGATTTGCTACTTAAGTCATTTCACTTGATAATCTAAATGCAAAGTGGTATGATCACTGAAGCGTTCGCCAACACTGAGCACCGCTTGGTTAGGAAAGATCAGTCTACATTTTACAAAGTAGGTAAAATTTCATGAGTAATCATTTATAGTATTATATGCCATCACATGCATTCATTGAGTAGTGTGAAGTTAAGAACAAATTTACCTTTCCTGGCAGTGATTGTGCATAACTTTCGGGGGGAATAAGAAGAGTATTTAGTGGGACAGAAATATATACAGTGTGAGAAGAATTTAATTACATGTTAGGACATCTTAGATACCCTGAATTGAAATTATTCATGCCACAATATCTTTATTTGAACGTGAACTTTATTGAATTTAAAGTATTTTCTATAACTGCCTAAATACTCTCAGTCAGAATTACTTCATTTCTCTCATCTGTTAACAAAAATGGCTTTGAGTTCTCTGTAACGTCTTTCAGTTGAAAGGACATTTTGTGGAAATATATGTACATGCTATAAATTTCAACATTCACCAAGAAACAATCTGCTTTCATAATTTAGTTGCAGGGTAAGCTAAAAGCAGAACCTCTGGTAAATTAATGATCCCTGGAGTCACAATGTGCTTTGTTCACTACACATAAAACAATATGAAAACCGGTTCTGCGACAGATTCAGTAGTTATACCATGTGCTAAGATATTTTCTTGAAAGCACCTTCCCTTATGTGTCTAACAAAACAGGTAGCTCGTCATGAGCTAAAAGAAAGATGATGCATGTGCAAGTTAAATATTTCTTGCATATTTGAAAAACCCTGAAGGATAATAACTTTTTAGCATTATTTCAGTGAGCAAATAAGCAGGAAGTTAGATGATGTTACTTGTAGGGTTAAAAAAAATCCAATTTATAATCACATCATCATATCAGATTAGGGATACTTGCTGTCAATTCTGTTAAGACTGGTTGCAAACATGCCATCTGTGCCGATGACAGAAGCCATCATTTCTTTTTATTTTTTGCTTATTTTTTTTATTAACCTTCACAGTAAGATGCTATTCTAAAACAATAGCAATATGTTTAATCTAATAAAATGCTAAAGAAAGCTCTTTCCCAAAATATTGATGATCATTATTGCAAATGAATGATACATCCCAACAAAAGCCCGTTCTTTTCATGGATAATTCATTATTCAATAGTAGTTAAATAAATATGATACCTGATATATGATGCAAATCTTTTGAATTTTGCTTTAGAATTTAATAACAAGACATCGGGCTATACACCCTAATTAATCTCAAGCAAAATTTTCAACATTTTTTGTGTCCACAGTATTAGCTGAATTAAAAAGTCATTTATCCAGAAAATACTTATTCAGAGGCTTTCAAAAATGTAAAAACTAAATGAATAAAAGCTGGGACGCAGCACAACATCCCAGTGGTTAAAGTCCTCACCTTGCATGCACCAGGATCACATATGGGTACATGTTTATATCCCGCCTGTCTCACTCCCCTTCCAACTCCCTGCTTGTGGCCTAAGAAAAGCAGTCTAGGAAGTCCCACAGCCTTGAAACCCTGCACCCATATGAGTGACCTGGAGGAATCTCCTGATTCCTGGTTTCAGATCAGCTCAGCTCTAGTCATTGTGGCTACTAGGGCGTTGACCCAGAAGATGTGAGATCCATCCTTCTGTGTCACTGTTTCTCTCTATAATTCTGACTTTCTAAAAAATATATCTATCTATCTATATATTTATATATATATTTTTTATATATGATTGTAATCTCTGCAGCCCCACTTCCCATCCAGCTTCCTGCTTGCGGCCTGGGAAAACATTTGAGAATGGCCCAAAGCATTGGGGCCTCGCACCCAAGTGGGAGACCTGGAAAAGTCTCTGGCGTCCTAGCTTTGGATAGGCACAGCACTGGCCATTATGGCCTTTTGGGGAGTGAATCAACAAACGACATTTTCCTCTCTGTTTCTCTTCCTCTGTATACCTGACTTTGCAATAAAAATAAATAATTCTTCAAAAAAAAAAGTATGTTCCAATTGTTTCAGTAACTGCATTCATGTTACGTAATCGCATACCTCTCTTTGCCTAGTCTACCTAATTTTCTGTCACCTCTGCATTTGTTCATGATTTTCCCTTCCACGTACACAAGGAAATGGTGAAGAAGGAGAAAATCTGAAAGGACAAGGCTTATGTTGCTTTATAGATTCAATGAAAATGCTAGAGTTACCAAACAGCGCCTCACATTGGTGGGAGGCACTGCTCTAGAACCCCGTTCTGGTCTACTGTCCTGCAATGAAGAAAGTGAGTCTCTGACATCAGGGTGATGGAAGAACGGAGGCAGTTTTTGTAAAGTGCACAGCAAGGAACCAGGCACCTGTTGCTTACACCTAACGAATTCAGAGTGAAGGTTGTTACAAACAATTGCTAAGAGGCACATATGTGCCGTGTCAGGAAATCCGTGATGGTCTGGTGGGCCTCAGCCTAGGCCGGGGTGTGGTGAGAGATAAAACAGTGTAGTTCCTTTCAGACAATGCTAGACATTGAGTTCCCCTTCTTTTGGAGGAGCAACGGACTTCTGGAGTAGAATTATTAGAAGCCCGTAAGGCCAGCTGCATTAGTTTCTTAAGTCTGTATTTTCGTTTTGATAAAAGGCAGCCAAGATGTCTGGTATTAAGGGAGACAGACAACGATATCTGCAGCCAGAGGAGAGGGCATGGGGCTGGTCCATGTCTTTACATTATTTGATTGCTACTTCGTAAGGAAGATTAAAATAATTAAAATTAAAATTATTGCATTTCGTTTGAAAACCCTGTGTGTCCAGCATTACATTTAGATGGCTGTTCTTTGAAAAAAAAGTTAGTAATTTGCTGTTTATGCACTATTCAAGTTCTCTATATTTCTATACATTTCAAGTATTATTAACATAAATAGAACCGATATTTAATAGGCTTCTAAAATACTTACTTTTCCATCACTTCTCCTTGTCCTCTCTTAATTTACCATTCTTTGGTTTTCTTTCTTTTTTCTTTATCATGGCAAATATTTGTGTGTGTATGTGTGTATAGATCTGCAATTATATTTACTTCATAATTACAGACTTAATACACCAGTAATGATAACATTCAATAAAGCAGAAAGACAACAGTGACACAAGAATATAAACAAGGCCCCAAACATTTTATTTTTACTCTAGATTAACTACTACATGTCAGGGAGATCATGAGCTCTATGTCTGGAACTGGCTTATTTTCTTAAATGAATGATTTCCTTTTACTTCCATTTTGTATCTAAAAAGAGGTCTTCATATTCTTTTATAAACAAACAATATTCCATAGTGTATGTATATATATATGTGTGTGTGTATTTATATCTCATATATGTGCTGTTTACACACATACATATCATATCACACACATATATATCTTACATATAAATATATACATATATTTATATCTCTATATTTTAATTCCAAAACTTGAACTTCCAAAAGAATTATGTGATACTTGCTATGTATTAAAATGTTCAGGTATTTTTTTCATTGTGAATAAATTCACAATTCATTTTTAAAAAACCTTTATTCATTTCTTAGCTCACATTTTGATGCAATTAAATCTTATTAACATTGTGAATAACTATTACTTCATAATAAATAGGAAATGGAGTTGAGACTGTCGGGGTCCCTTGGCCAGCAAGTCAAACCCAGACACTCGTTGTCTTTGTGGAACCTTTATTGTAGAGATGACACAGCAAAACCGGTGCGCAGCGGCTGCACGGCGGCCGCCATGCAGCCACAGCGCAGCCGCCACGCATCACGAGGCGCGCAGCAGCTACATCTTGGCAAGACGTGTTCTCTCCCTCTCTCTCCCTCCGAGGCGCACTCTCTCTCCCCTCTCTCCCTCCGAGGCGCACTCTCTCTCCCCCACTCTTATCTTGGGTAACTCGGCCAATCAGCGTAAAGGTCACCTCTGCATGCAGCGGGCAGGCCAATCCTCACACAGATCACGCGCTGTCCACACGCCATCCACGCACCCCTGGGCCAATCACAGCAGACTTCCTGTGACTTGTTTTTTCTAGCACAGCAGGAAGCAGCAGTTCGGCGCCCGTCTGTCTAGGGTGTGGGCTGTAGGCTCTCTACAGCTCCCCACAGAGACTTGATTTGAATCAGGTCTATTGATTATATGATCATAAGAAATTCATTGTAGCCTGTGACCTTATCTTGACAAAGCACCATTGTAAATGTGTTCTTGTAAAACAAGTGAAATGATAAAGAATACATTAATAAATAACGATGTATCTTAAATAACCAAAAAATATTCACTGATAAAATACACATTTTTTCCATGCTTGGGAAATACGGACAATGTCATCTAAGGTATAAAGATTCCTCTCTGATTTCCAGGAGAAGACCATATGTTTAGTCAACGCGAATATATAAACTGCAATCTAGAGCACACCACAAACCAAGATTTGGGCAACTCAAACTCAAAGACGGAGTTAATAAGATATACTGGAAAGCATGCCATTTTAGTAAAGCATTTATATTCCATTTTATGTTGTGATAGGTCCTGTTAGCTTCCTAAGTTATAACACTTTTATTGGACATCAGCTAAACTGTTTTGTCATCCACCAACACACAGAAATCAAAATAAGAAAAAAATGTAATAAAGCATTTCAACTATCAATCACTTGGTGTCCAAAAATACAGGCAAATGACCACACTAAAAAAAAAAAATGTATATTCTGTGCCTGTATTTTTAAAAATACATAACATTTGCAATATCTGTTTCTGCTGAAACAAGGGGGGGGGGACTTTTAGAAACTTGAAAACTAAATTAGACAAGTAACAGTCTATAAATTAAAATGTTTTTGGAACAAAAATAGGCTATGTCAAAGAATGCGACTACAGTTTCCTCCTTATAATGGTGAAATTCAAATTTCTACTTGGAAAAAGATATCCATTCACAAACTGTCAAGAAAGCCCTGTCATAGTTTCTCAGTCATTTGAAAATTATTGAAAGTGTCTCTTCTTTTCACAGGATTATAACCCTATACTCATAACTCTGGCCGAGGCACATTCTATGGATTTGACAGAGCCTGAATATTGGACAAAGCCTGCTTTTTAAAGACTCATTTATTTACTTTACAGAATTTCACAGAGAATGGATATATGGAAAGAGTGGGAGAGAAACAGAGAGAGAGAGAGAGAGAGAGAGCTTCTGTTCACTAGTTCATTCCACAGAGATGATCGCAATGACTGGAGTTGGGCCACTTCAAGTCCAGGAGACAGGAGGGTTTCCCAAGTCTCCCAAAGGAGTGGCAGGGGCCCAATCAATTGCACCATCTTCTGTTTTCTAAGCTGCATTAGCAGGAACTTACTGGGAAGTGGAACAGCTGGGGCATTAACTGGACCCATATTTTAATATCGGCATCATAAATGACACTTTTAGCCACTTCATTACAAAGCCACTCCCTACATAAACTGTTTTTCAAATGAGTGCAATGTAGGAAAAAAAGTTCTCCTCTGTTTAATTTTTGTATGACCATGATTTATTCTTCCCGAATTATTAAATTGCATCATCTTAAAATAGCTCTTTACATGAGGGCTTTTTTTTTTTTTACAAACATGCTAGGAATTAATTAAAGTTTTTTTTTTTAAATCTAATATATGCAAGATCCCAAGTGAGTGCCACGTTATCAACCTAGTTAAATGCGATGACAACATAATAAGCAAGTCCAGCAATCTGATTTGTCCTGTAGAGCTGTGTATTCACAAATTAAGTTTTGCTTCATTTGCTCTTAGCGCTTCGTTTAATTCCAGGTACAAGAAGCCTTAAGGCTTGGTTATAACAACGATTACTTATGCTAACCTACTCCATTTCATGATAATCATTCCTGAGTTTTTTTTTTTTTTTTTGTCTACTGAGATTGATCGTAACTAAAATATTTAGGATTATTTATGACTATAAATAATGTTTGTGTTTCTTGTAATAAATTACTTTAAGCTAATAGCTAGGTATTATACTGGGATAAATTATGAGGCAAATTCTGTGGTGTCCAAAAAACTAAGCCACAATGAGTGAGATTTATATCACACCCATTAAGTTAGGGAATAAATGTAATAGATCATCACACTTTATGTGCATGTTGCTAATTGCAAGCACTGTGCAGGATGACTCTTGATGATTCCCTTTTGCATTTGGCTACTTTGAAAGTTTGATTTGAAATGTTGGAAAGCAAAGATTTTATTTGTATCCATATTTATCTTTCATTTTCCCTCTTGAAGTTAATATCACAACTGAAATGAAATTACTTAATTTTCTAAATTGTTTTTATTATAAAAAAATAATTTTCTAATAAAAATACAAGTGTCATTTGTTAAGTCCTTCGCAGCCTGAGGTAGACTTAAATTTGTTTTGAGAATTAGAATATAAACTCAAGACTTTCGTTCTTAAATACGTTTAATATATATATAAGATTGTCTCTCGCACGTATTGTCACACTGCATTTATTCAATGAAAGCTTCATTAATAACCCAAGGAATTGTATAATAGAATATTGAGGTGCAGCAGGTTATATAAAATCTTGAATTGTCAACAGCATACACTTAAATGCTGGTTCAAGTCCCAGCTGCTATGCCTCCAATCGTGATTATTGTTAATGTGTGTGGAAGGGAAGTAGATGGTGATCCACACAGGTAAGCCCTTGTCCTCCAGTCGAACAACAAGGTGGAGAACCTGATTTTTGGATTCAGCCTGGACTGTCCCTTACTGTTGTGACTAATTGGGAAGTTAAGCAATGAATGGAAAATCTGTTTCATCTACTGTCTTGTGTTCTGCTTTGTAAATAAATCTGTAAAACGTTTAAACTTAAATTACAAGATTACAAAGAGGAAATACAGAGAGAGAGAAAGATCTTCTCTCTGCTGGTTCACTCCCCAAAAGGCCACAACATCTTGAATTGAGCATATCCGAAGCCAGGAGCCAGGAACTTCTTGTGAGTTTCCCATCTGGGTGCAGGGTTCCAAGGCATTGGGCCATTCTCTTTTTCTTTCCCAGACCACAAGCAGGGAGCTGGAATGGAAGTGAAGAAAAAATTTTTCTTTTTTTTTTTTTTTAAGATTTATTTATTTGTTGGAAAGTCAGATATACAGAGAGGAGGAGAGACAGAGAGGAAGATCTTCCACCCAATGATCCACTCCCCAAGTGAGCTGCAACGGATGTTGCTGCGCCAGTCTGAAGCTGGGAACCAGGAACTTCTTCCAGGTCTCCCACGCGGGTGCAGGCTCCCAAAGCCTTGGGCCATCTTGACTGTCTTCCCAGGCCACAAGCAGGGATCTGGATGGGAAGTGGAGCTGCGGGGATTAGAACCGGCGCCCATATGGGATCCTGGGCGTTCAAGGAGAGGACTTTAGCCGCTAGGCCACACCGCTGGGACTGAAAAATGGAAAAAGTTTTCTATTATCCTTTACTGGAAGAATCTCCCATACTGCTGAAAGCAATTGAACAATCGAATGTAACCTCAATCACACATATTCAGTTCTAGAATAAATGATTCTAAATTTCACATGTAAACAGAAGTCAAATATCTACATAGATCTGAAACAACAGCAGCACAAACAATAAAACTATAGGCATCTTGATATCAGATGTCAATGCATACCATAGGACAACTTTAAACAAAACAGTGTTGTATTGGCACACAAATAGACATGCAGACCAACACATCAGTGTAAGTACTCAGAAATTAATTGATGCATCTACAACCAACTAATTTTTGTCAAATGAGCTAAAACCAGTCCTTAGAAAAGATACTCTCTTTAACAAATGGTGTAGGGAAAATTGGATCTTTATTTGAAGAATTAAGAAACACAAATCCTCCTTTACATTATACACAAAAATCAACTTAAAATGAATCTTGGATTTAAGCTATAATCTGATACCATCAAATTACTAAAGAAGAACATCAGAGAAACTGTGCAACACTTTGGGAAATGTAAGATGAAAAGATGGAAGAAAGCAGAGGCAATGAATGTATATATATGGAGTTGAGTGAAAAGACAACCTCAAAAGAGAGAAAATTATTGTAAACTATATAACTATTAAAAGGACTAATAAGAACTATAGAAAACCAAACAGCAACAAAAAGCACAGTCTTGTCAAAAAAATGGACAAGGAAGGTGAACAAGCATTTTTTTCAAAGGTTAAAATTCAAATGGTTTTTGGGCACATGGGGACACGGAAAATATTCAAGATCCCTGGCCATGAGGGAAGTGCGAACAGAAACCCCAAGGAAGTTACACCTCTCCCCAGTTAGCATGGGCCCTGTACAAACAAAACAAAACAAAACAAAACCATAAATACTTGCATGATGTGGGGAAAAGGCCCCCCTTATGGAAGTCAGTGTGGAGATTCCTCAGCAATCTCAAATTAGATCCCCCAATACACATTTTGAAATTTGACCATTGTTCCAGCTCTTGCCTATTGTATTAAGCAAGGGTGGTTTTGCTACTTAACCACTTGTTAAATTATTTGTTTGTGGAGCATTAAGCTTGTGATTTTAAAACAAATTGAAAATATTCGATTGTAAAAATTTAAGAAAAAAATAAGAAAAGAAGGAGGAGGTTAGGTGGGAAGTGGGTGGAAGAGAGTGTGAAGATAAAAGGGAATTTGTCACTTTATATAAATAAAATGTGTTATTAAAAAAGCATATTTATATTTCTAGAAATCAGTGAAAAGAGAAAATTTCAGAACAGCCAAAGTTAAAATAAATAACCTACAGAAACAATAATGACACAAAATTCTTGATAGCAATAAATTAGAATACAGGAGAGAAACATAATTTAGGCTCTAGAAAAAGTACGAAAAATTTTATCAAAAGTATCTTTCAAATTTTAAATTAGAAAATAACTTTTAACACACACACACAAGCTTAAATTAAGTTTATCACCAACCTGTCCTACATAAAAAAAAAAAAGAAATGTATTCAAGGAATAAATAACAATGCTACCAATAACCTTTTTTCTTTTTTGAATCATAAGCTTGTGAGGAATCATACATCTGAATAGTGTAGGATAATGATTTGAACAGAAGATTCAGATTGGAAGTAATTTATGACAAAATTCCAAAAGAGTCAAGTTTCCTATAAAGTCAAATTGCAATTAGCTAGTATTAGTATCAACTGTAGAAATGTTTACTACCTTTTCCAAATTTTCTGTTCTGATAAGTTGCAAAGGGCTGGTTGGTCCACTCACCACAGACCCCATCCCTACCTCCCAATGCTTGCATTTTAAGTAAGCAATTTCATCAACTCTCTGGTGAACTGGTTTTCCAGCTTTTAGTGCTCTAGTTTTATATATGATCACTTTTTATTAAGTTTTCCCTATCTGTGCCCCCTATCAAAGTCATATGTAGAAATATCAACGTGTCAGTATTATCTAGGATATTTAGGAGGTATTTAAGCATCCACATTAGTCATAAATGAAATGATCAACATTGAATACCACAATGAAACTGAGCCCCTATACACAGCCTCAAACGCAGTTTCACAAGCTTCCTCACTTAACATAAAGTTGACTCTCCCTAAATTTAAGCATTTATTTATATATTTATTTGAGAGAGAGAGAAAGACTTTGTTTGTTCACACCTCAAATGATCACATGGGTAAAAGTAAAAAAAAAAAAAATAAAGTTAAGCTAAAGACAGGAGCCCAGGACTCTATATGGACCCTGCAGGTGGGTGGCAGTGACCCAAACACTTGGCCTGTCTTGAGTTGCATTCCAAGGCACAGGAGCAGTAAACGGGAACAGAAGCAGTGTAGCTTGGATTCACACGAGTGCTCAGACGTGTCACTAACCATGACCCTTAATCCTCATCTCCTGGACTGCTCAGGAATGAAGCAGTAGCTGCCTAGAACCTGGCTCTGGTCTTTGCAATCAACATCAATTTTCTTCCACCAACCTTTTAGCAGTGATTGACTTTCTATGCAGATGCAGTTTTCTGGATACTAAAAACTCCTATTCAGTATTAACTGTAAGTTAAAAGCTTCTGATATCTAGACAGGAAGGATCCTTATCATCTGTCCTATGCTAGACTTCATTCTATGGGGAACATTAAAGTGCCCATGGAAAAAATCCATTAAAAGTATGTACAATTTCCAAAATTCTTCTGGTGAAAAATAAACACCTCAATCCATTTTTGCATGAGCTTGCTGATGTACATAACTAGAATGGCTTCACTGGTGCAGAACTGGAGAATTCTTCCACTGGATGAAGGGCAAAACCATTATAACTACTCAGGTTTTCTAATAAAGGCTTTCTTTCCCAGCATAAGTAAAACGAATACCAGTAAAATAGGGAACTGATTTTCTAGCACAGTGGCTACACTGCTGCTTGGGATGCCAATATACTACATTAGAATGCTAATTCGAGCCTTAGTGACTCTAAAAATCCAGTCTAAATTGCTGCTAATTCATCTGAGAAGTAGTAGAGGATGACCCAAGCAGTTGTGTTCCTGACCCACTAATGCTGATGGAATTCTTGTCTCCTGGGTTTACCCTCGCCCAAATCTGACTTTTTTGGCTAATTAGGCGATGAATCAGCAGAAGCAAGATCATGCTCTGTCTCCATTTCTTTTTTCTTCTTTTGTTTTATTAATCTTTGCATAGTTGATTAGTGCACAGTGTCAAGGGTTACAGGAAAGTGGGTAAGACCATTGTTTCCACATCTCTGTCCCTTTCTCTCCTCCCTTTCCTCTGCTGTTCAAAGGTTCAAATAAATCCATCAAACCAATAAATCTTTTTTAAAATCTATTAAAGATTATAAAACAAAATAAGAAAAATATTTAACCAACGTTCAATTCTTGCTAAAAGAATAGAAAACCTCATTTCAACAAGTGCCACAACTTGAGATAACCAATGCTCAGCAAATACTAGCTGAGTAATAATCAAATGCTATGACAATCTGTATGTCAACATGTTGAATAGCTCCAAAATAAGTATAGATATTAAAAAAAGTTTAAAGCTCCAAAAACTTACTAAAAATAGCAATTTGAATATTACTGTATTGATGACTATTTAGTAAATTAATTTGAACATTCAAAAATTTCATGACTAGCACCATGGTGCAACATATTAATTCAATGTTTACAAGTATCCACATTCTTTATGGGTGCCAGTCTGAGTCTTGGCTGCTCCATTTCAAATCTAGCTCCCTTTTTAATGGGCTGTCAAAAGAGTGGAGGACTGCATACATCCTTGGGACCCTGCGGTAATGAAGGAGACCTGCATGAAATCCCTGGCTCCTGTTTCTGCCTTGCTTGTTCCAGTCAATGTAGTCATTTGGTAAGTTAAATGGCTGGATGACATATATCCTCTTTCCATTTCTCTCTCCCTTTAACTTTACCTTATGAATTTGTAAATAAATCTTGAAAATCCCATTTAAACAACTCTATCACTCCACTTGATACATTTAACATTTACAAAATACACCACTGGAAAACAACACCATATTTTTGATATAAAATACATTCCTATACTAGGGTAATCAATATTTCAATAACAAATATGTGCCATTGCATTTTCTGATCAGAATGTTTTTAAAATAAGTTAAACCAGAAAAGAAAATACAAAAGCCTCTTGGGTTAAATATGCCTCTGTGCGATCCATGAGCCAGCAATGAATTTGACAATGCCAAGAGAGGAACGTAATGGGATTAACTCAATCCATATTTTGATGTTTAATCTTGGATTTCAAATACTAAGCATTCTCTTCTTTCTTTAGTTGAAATTCTCCCATTCATTCTATACCTCTTTCATATTTATTTGTATAGCTTTTTGTTACTTTTAGCTCAACTATTTCTGATCTTAACCATTGGACTCAAATCAATAGAGAGTCGCTACATATGTTTTTTTACCAACTATAAAGATGGAAAGAGTATTACTAAGTGCTACATGTATCATGCAGATTCTAGGCACGTGTGATGTTTCTGCTGACCAAACCCAGTTAGTTACTTGTTCTGACATACTACTCCTCTTTCAGCTTCCCAGTGTCTAAGAAGTACTATTAGGACATGGTATTTTTAATTATTTATCTATTTTACACAGTACATTTGCTTTTCTTCCTCTCAAAGGTATCCCAATTAGGGGACAAAGATCTCTAAACCTGTGTAGTCCAGAATCATGTGGATAAGAAATCCATATATTTTTTTGTTGGACCAATAGGAATGGCTGTAACTAAGGCTGTTTCTGCGAATGAAACTGTGTGTAACATCATTAGAAAATATACATATCTTCATGGATTTATCTCCACTCCGTATGCCATAAAATGTGTTCCTTGTCTGGATGTTGAAGCGTATTAGAACAAAAACAAAAAAGAAGAAGAAGAAAGTTTATGCAGCTTGACATGGAATGAGAGGGTGTGAAATTGGAATCTGCGGGTAGCGATGGCAAGTCCAAGGCTGCCCAGTGAGAGACACAATTTGTGACTGACAAAACCAGGCTGCAGGTAGATGAACATTCTCATGATAGCAATTTAAAGAGTCTGCAAACCCAGAGTCACATTCCATCTCTCTTCTCCCCCTGTTCCACTGTGATCTCCTGGTGGTCTTGAAGATAAGCCGGCATTGATGTTGGCAATACTGTCCCATTGAATAGAAACTGCCAGGTCAGGCTAAGTCTGTGTCCTCTTTCAGCTTGGCAGCAGGGAATACTTTGGCTCTTTGCTTTTCATCTTACCTTTTGTCTCATTTGTTCCTTTCCTTAATTACACACTGTTTAGTCTTCAAAGCTGATCACATTTTGCCTGGTGACATTGCACTGTGTGAATCCATTGTCTGGGGATCAGAACTGAGTAAGCTCCTGGAGAACAAAATGTGACCACAGACCCATGGGCACAAAAAGACACATCACTCAAGGTAGAGTAAAATCTAATGCCTAGAAAAGTACTAGTTTTATCAACTTACCTGTAAATTGCTAGCTTTCTTTTAAGAGCAATTGTTGATCAGGGAGTGAATATTGACCCCTCAATGATGGGAAAATCTTGCACAGAACAGTAGCTGGATCAGTTTCTGTCACTGCCACAGGATGATTTACATCTGTGTGCTCATCATGCCAAATAGCATGCCAATACTAAAGGCTGACTAGCATCTGTTGGCCTGCTTGTTTTCTTGGTTGCAACTTCTCTCTTCATAAGTGAATGTTTTCTGGTGGACACTAATAAATTAAAAAAAAGAGAGAGAAATACCTCCATTTTCCCACATTCATAGGTATTGTCATGAGTAACTCAGACATTCTTATTTCCTCCCTTTTCTATCAAACTACTAAGTAGATATTTAGGCCACTGGCCACAGTCATGTAAACTATCTCTTCAACTCAATGCTACTTCTTATAATCTTAGACAATAGTTTGGTGCACTGATTTTAAGTATAGTCACTTGGAAGATTTTTACATAATGCTAACATTCATGGTCACCTCTAAATGTGACTGCACTGTAATTGTCATTAATTTTATGCTTGCTGGCACCTACTGTAACAACTCATGAATAAATCAAGTATTTTTTCCCCTTAATCTATGAATTGGTACACAAGATTCCCTACATTGGTGTATGCACACAAGCAGAATTTTGTTCCACATAAAGTCACCTGCACAAATACCATAATTAGAACATATACATATTTTTCCTACTCTTTTCATCTTTCATATAAATTCTTTACTGAGAAATATGTAGTATGGTTTATGTTTTACGCATTTAAAGCACAGCATTCAACAGTTCCATATTCGAAGTACACACTCATCATATGGTTTTAATTATCACAAAAAGAAACACTAGGTCACTTAGTTTTTACAGTATTCATTGCTTGTTGGATAACCCTATTCAATGCCCAAAATACTTCATTTCCCCTCAGATTTGTATGTTTTAAACATTCATTCAACTGAATATCATATTCTAGGGGCAAAGGAATTATCATTTTCAAACTATAACCAACCAATGGATTTTTAAATCTTCTTTAGCAGAGGTCAGATCTAGAATAACAATTATCATCAGTACTATGGCTTGTTTATGTTTGTAATAAGCTACTTAGTCTCTAGAATCCATCTGATTGTAGCAAGTAGAACTGAACTTCCCCATGCCCAGTAGGCACTGATTTATTAACCTATTTGTTCTTATTCATCATGATGGTTTTAAAAACGTAGACCTGTATGTAAGTGACTCTAAATGCCACATCTATCATTTCAAACTACATGTTCACCCCAGGATAGATGACTATTGGAGAAGCTTACAGAACACGTGGATATACTATACATCGGAGTTTGGTCAGGACATCAACTTTTACCTATGCGCTGTGGACCTCTAAATTAATAGGTACGGAAACATTATTTGCATATTAAAGAAACTTGGATTTCCTAAGAATCTATGTGTTTAGAATCACTTTCTCCAGAGGACACTAATCAGAGTAATCAGTTGTAAGTCCTATTGCAGAGGGATTTTAGGCAACCATCAGCCAAAGCTTTTGGTAGATTCTGTTCTCTTGCTCAGAAATTCAGAAAAAAATTATTTTTAATATGTTTTTATTTTGAATTTTGAATTATGTGGTGTAATTTTGTATAGGCTGGGATTCCCCCCAAAACTCCCACCCCCCGTTAGATTTTTCCCATTTTGTTACAATACTATAGTCCTTCATAAGGAATCATAATTCTATCAGTTTCTTATTTAAGTGTACCCTGACATTGTTGGTACAGACAATGTCAGACAGTCAAGCATCACATTATCTACACATGTCAAGAAGTTTCTTTTGTTTGTTTTGTTTTTTACAATTTATTATTATTAGCATTTTATGATACAGTTACATAGGCTCCTGGTATTTCCCTTATCCTAGCCCCAATTCCTCCCCACCGCCCTCCTAATTCCTCTATATCATTACTAAAGTATAGTTCTTCATACACTGTCATATGTCCATCATTGAGGGCATGGGCAATAGCAGAGAGTCCAGAATCCTATTGTTAAGATATAGTAAACAGTTTCATTGTAAGTCCATCTTTGTCTAGAAGTAGAAATGCATAATGCATTGTATCCACACATCTGGATGTCAGTCTATTTCACACCTACTGTACCTCCCCTCAAGTAAAAAGTCATAATACAAAATCAACAATAGAAAGAAAAATAGAAATTTACAATGCCATGAAGTTAAATGACATGTTACTAAATATGCCAGTCTCCATTTTACAGCTACTATATACCCTGTTAAATGAGGAGCCACAAAACAAAATCAACATCAGAAAGAAAAAAGAAATTAACAACACCAAGAAGTTAAATAACATGCTACTAAATGACTAAAGTGTAGTTGAAGAAATGAAAATAAAGAAACTTCTTGAAGAAAGTGATGCTATTGTATTTGTTGTCTAGAAGAGACACAGTTCACCAACAAAAATCAGTGGAAACTATATCACATGGGATTTGATGTTTTCAGTTAGTTTCATCTCTTCAAAACACTTTCTTCTGATTAAATCATTCAGTGATTCATAGATCATACAGTAGCATGTCCAAAAGTTTCATTGGGAATCCATCTTTCGTCTGGATGCAGAAATACATGTTCTTTTTTTTTATTAAGATTTATTTATTTTTATTACAAAGTCAGATATATAGAGAGGAGGATCTTCTATCCGATGATTCACTCCCCAAGTGAGCGCAACAGCCAGTGAGGTAAAATATTGGCATGCAGCTGTTTCATCAATTTCTTCATTTACTTCGATAGAAAATACTGGTTTCCACATTGACAGGATTTAATTCACTAAATGATATCATGTATGCAAAATATAATGAGTCTAGCATGTGCATTTGTAAAGGTTTTAAAATACTGTAAAGGGCCCAGTGCAGTAGACTAGCGGCTAAAGGCCTCATCCTGAACAAGTCAGGATAACATATAGACATTGGTTCTAATTCCTGTAGCTCTGCTGCCCATCCAGTTCCTTGTTTGTGTCCTTGGAAAGCAGTCAAGGATGGCCCAAAGCTTTGGGACCCTGCACCCACATGAAAGACCTGAAAGAAGCTCCTGGCTCCTGGCTTCAGATCTGCTCAGCTCCAGCCATTGTGGCCACTTTGGGAATGAATCATTGGATAGAAGAACTTGCTTTCTGTCTCTTCTCCTCTCTGTATATCTGATTTTGCCATACAAATAAATAAATATTTAAAAACAATTAAAATTAAATAAATCTTTAAAAATAATAAAACATATTGTAAACATCCCTTTTGGAATGTCAAATATTAGTACATTTTAATTAATAATTATCTTGATGTTATATATTATATAAGTAAACGTTAAAAGTTTAACAACCATGGGTATATCTTTACATAAAAGGTAGAAGATACTACCAATCAGAATTTCCGTGGCCTAATGAGTATTGATATTTTCTCCTTTTAATTTTGACTAATTATCACCAGAAAATATTAATAAGAATTTTCATCAAATTTAAATTTATATGACCGTATGAACAATCTATAATAGCATTGTAATAGCTAAAATAATTAAGTATCTTGTCAACTTTAATTTATTAAAACAAGTGTAACTAAATGTGTGTGTGACTTCATGCTAGAAGCCCAATTTTATTTCCATCATCATTAAAAGATAAATTGCTTTCTTCATATATATGCTATCAGTTCTTCCTTAAGAATAATATAATGGATTAAAAAGAGAAGCAAAATAAAAGGGAATAGATATATTAACTGGTAAGACACTCAACGCATTCGTCCATCAAAGTTGTGTTTTTCCCAAGCATTATTGATTTTGGCCCAGAGATAATCCCAGTCACTGTGAGTGATAAACTATCACCAAATCCCATTGACTTTTTTCTCTTTCTGCTGTAGTTTTTGTCAGGTCAATGAATTATCCTTGGCTTATACTTTGTTCTCTAAGGCATAAATCAAGATTTTAAAAAAAATGTATTGGAGCCTCACAAGTTTCAGGGGATAAAGGCCAAAGATAAACTGAAAATAACATCTAAGCTTTTGCTTACGTGAAATGTTTTTGATATACTTCTTAAAATGGCAGATTCATTGTTTTTATGATTAGAAGTAGAATATTTCCGTAACATTTTATATACTGATAGAATGATTCATGTAATTATTATCAATAAATGTTAATAAATATAGTCAAGTCACAATATTAGCAAATATGCCAGCTTCATGCAGAATAAGATCGATGGATGAATAGGTGTATGTGTGCATACACACACACACACACACACACACACACACACATTTCCATAGATGAACTGTATGTTGCAGACTACTGGGAAGTAAAGATACATTGCAGTATTCACCTCTGTTCCTGCATATAAGACGGACTCCAATGACATTGCTAAATACGTCTTGACAATATGATGCTAGCTTTTCTAACATTTCTTATACCTCCAGGTCCAGGGACCACTTAAATAGCTGAATGATGTTGAGGTGCTGTATTATTGTAATAATATGGGGGAAAACTGATAGGTAAATAACGGAAGGAGAGATTTTGAACCTCTGGAACTATGTCGTGAAAAATAAATATATAAAAATGTATTTCAAAGAAAAAACCCAGCAGTTATAGAATTTGATTTAAGTAGAATTAAGGAATCAATAATATTTGCACTGAGGTGAAAGTTTTACTTAATTTTTTATGTTATTTGAGTGATACATCTATAAATGAAAATAGACATTAAAGGTCGGGTCTGTGGGCTCAGAGTAAATGAATCGATTGATTTATTTTTCATTTCCAAAATTAAGAACAAGTTGTGTTTCCATTTGGTCTTCCAGCTTTTAAATGCTGACATGACCTGAGTGACTTAGTGAGAAATCTGAGTTTCTCTATCATTGCATCCTGTTTCTTTTGATACAAAATCTCATGACAGGAATGACTAAAATAATATTTTGATGATGGGGAGAAGATGAAAATGTTGTTACACTAAATCTATGTCCTGATATCTTCTCTTACAGGCAAGATCTGAAAGAAAATCAGTAGTTAGATTGTAGAGCATAACATGATATTTATCAGCTGCAGGAAGGGAACAGGTCAGGACCAAGCAACTAATGAAGTCTCAGAGAAAGAATAGATTCTACTCTGACAGATACAGCCCAAAGCTAAGATACAGCATAACAATATTTGTAACATAGTAGAAAAATAGGGTATTACTGAGAACTCATAAGTTCAATAGAACTGAGAAAACAATAATGCCAATTTGAAAGATATTCTCCTCTAATATTTTTAAAGTATCAATATTTTAAAGATACAGAATCAAAATTAGATGTAATATTTATCTGGTTGCCACTTTAATAGTTTGTAGTATATTTGAGCTCAGAATATATTTGTAGCTGGGAGAACATGCTGCTATAATTCTATATATTTTTTTTTTCTCTTTTTCTTTCTTTAGGAAATCTACAGCTAGGACCTCAGTACAAACCTGTGTGCAAATGGTCTAATGTAAATAATGTCTATTTAGCTTACTTTTTACATCTTTATCCCTAAACAAGTCTTCTAGAAATATTACTTATGGATGCATATTATATAGTATTATTATAGCACAATCTAGCAAATAAAATATAAAAAATAAACAGTGTCATATAAGATTCAGAGGATTTGGCAGGTTACTAATAAGCCCAAAAGAGCTTTTAAAATATATTCTATCCTACAAAAATGGGTAAAGATGTCTTGGAAGATCTCAAGAAGTAGCCAAACACTGAGACCAAATGGTATATTCATTTAGTATTTGACCAAAGATCATCTGTAATGACCTAGAAGGAAAAAGCAAATATGATGGCATTGTTCCACTGAAGGAAAAACCTTATGAATCCTTGCGTTGAAAATTTGAGGCAGCCGTTTCTAGCTGCATTTGGTAACTGGCTGTAAGAACAATGAGTTCTGATCAAATTATTTAATAATGTAAAAAATATAATAAATTTTATAAAAAATAATATTTAGGCCATTGGGGACAAGAATCACAAATCATTCTTTTTCTCAGATGAGTTAAATTTCTAGGTTTGTTATGATAAAATGCTACGTACTAAGTGGTTTAAAAGAACATTTATTATGCAAAATTGCAGAGGCTAAAAGTCTGAGATAAACGTTTGAAAGAACCTGACTTCCTTGGAAATTTCTAGAAGAAAATGTTGCTACAATTAAATGGGCACTATAAAGTATGTGTGTTGAAGATACAATCCTCCCAAAATATGGTCGGGAGGTAGGACTTAGCAAGAGGCTGTGAGGTCATAAGGATATTAACAATATCATTACACATATGGGTTACTACTCATGAGTTCGATGCCCCTTATTTGCTTGCTGTTCCATGCCACCTAGCCTTCATTCTTCCACAAGGGAAGGCAGCAGTAAGGCCCAACTACATCCAGTCCCTCAGTCAGACTTCTCAGCCTCCATAACTGTCAAAAGTAAATCAGTGTTTTCTTTTATTTCTTCTCTCTCTCTCTCTTTTTTTTTTTTAATTATTTACTCTCAAATATACTTGATAGTAAAGGGAATACTTTTCTACCTTCTGAAAGCACCAATTTTATTTGACTTAAGGGCTGATTTCCAATATTCATGATTGATTTTGTCTATTTTTATTGTCATGTCCCTGTACATTTTTATCTGTGACTTAATTTCTACCGTTTAAAATTGTGAGGAGTTATTTAAACATCCCGCTTTGGACCCAGTGAAGCTTCTTGCTTCACCTTCCTTCTGCTTGCAAAATGTGCGCCATTGTGGTTATCCACCAATGAAATGTGACCCCATAGCATCTTACCTGAAAACCTCACCCACCAGTCACCGAGCCCTTGGGCTCTCCCCAAGCCCTCCACACATCCCAAGCCTACCTGGTTAGTGTAAAACGAGCGTCCACCCGTGCCCTTTTTCCCTTCTCCTTTCCTGGCTTCTCTTTGTCCTCCTTCATCTTGCCACATTTTCCCTGCCCTGGCGACGCCTCACTCTGCTAGCACAGCAGGATACGTTTTCCCTCTTGTTCTCTCCCCCAACTGCCCTCCTGTTCTTACCTTTTTGGAAGAAGGGACCTCCTAAGCAGTGCCTGGCATTTTGGCTTGCAGTAAACTCACCATGAAAAAAGGACGTAGCTGCAGGAATAAGCTGCACATAAGAACTTTAAGTGTGCCTAAAACCAACAAAAAAGACATAAATACCTTTGGATAAAGTTTCAACAAAGTGACTTAATTTCACATTCACTGCCTCTGTAAGATCTATAAGAAGTCTTTAAAATTTTGTTAAAAATATGTGCTACCAATAAATGATACATGAATCGCAAAATGTTTTGAGTAAATTTATTTTTAATACCAAGCTTCGCATATTTTCGAAGCAGCATTTCAATTCCAGATAAGATCACATTCTGAGGTACTTGAACAAATTTTTGAAAGACACAGTTCAACCCATAGCATCAATATTTTCACATAGGATAAGATTGTATCTTACTAATATCCTGCAGAAATATTAAGAGTATTACATTCCACAATATAGGCAAACATCACATTTATCTTTAAAAAAAAAAACAAAACACTCCTTTAAGATTCCTTAACAAAAACTAAGGTATCCTGGAGTACAGACAGTTATTGAGTAAAATCTGTTTATAGATAGATTAAAAACACAGTCCTATGAAAGCCTATTGGACTGTATGTACTTTATATGACTAGTATTGGGTAAAATCCTTTTGTAAATAGATTAAAAGCATAGTTCTATCAAAGTCTATTATACTCTAAATATTCATACTCATGTCTATACAGAGAGATAGATCCTAGAAAAATTATAATGTCAGTTTGCCCCGATATCAAATAAATGGAAAAGTTTAAAGCCTTCAAGATAACTTAACTGCAAAAACATTGCCAAACTGCAGTAAAAGGCACTGACATTAAAAATTCGTCAACAAATTTTTATTTAACAGAAGCAAGCTGAGAAACAGTTCAGGTTGCACAAACTCAGCTTTTAAAATATTTTAATTACCAAATGAAAGAATTAAGACATTTCAGAAAAAAAAGGAAATCCATTGTGGGGGGAAAATGTGTTAAGGATCTGTTAATAAGAAGCCTAACTAACATGTGATGTTTGAATGCAGGCTGCACTGACTGAGCTATTTCTTACTCAAGTTTACACTTGTAGTAAAACAGTGATTAATATGGGCCCTCCAGTATTTTTTCCATCTAAAATCAAATGTTTATTATTAGTAGTAGTATTATCATGTTCATTAATATTATTAATATTTATTTTCCTGGTTTCAGCATTCTACAGTATTTTGAGAGAAAGATATATATATATATATATTTTTTTTTAATTTAAACTATGGGCCATTACTTCAAAAATATCATTGTAGCTTAAAAATTTTTCCTCTTGCTATCACTACTTTAGTTCTCCAAATTTTATGTGATTGTTTTCAGGAAGGGGAGAAAGAACCCAGTTCTTGCAGAAACTTCAGGAAGTGGGCTAAGGGTGACAGGTGTAAGTCAATGAGGATGTGGCTTAGAAAGAGTTCCTCATAAAATGCTTATTGTTAAAAATGTCTGGTCCATAATAAACAGTCAAATGAAGAAAACAAAGTTAAGGTTTGGGCTAAAGGAAAATTAAAAATTTATCAATGGATGATGAGGAAGGTAAAAGAATTTTGTTTTGAAAAATGTATTATCCCTTAAAAAAAAAAAAAAGGAAAATGATTTTTTTTTTCTTTGAAGCAGGTATACAGAGAGAAGGAGATACTGTGAGCAAGATCTTCCATTCACTGGTTCATTCCCCAAGTGGCCACAACAGAGCTGAGTTGATCTAAAGCCAGAAGCCAGAAACTTCTGGGTGTCCCAAGTGGATGCCGGGTACGAAAACCTTGCGCATTACTCTACAGTTTTCATAGGCCACGATCAGGGAGGGAGCTGGATGGGAAGTGGAACAAACAGGACATGAACTAGAACAAATTTGGGATCCTGGTAGAAGGTGAAGATTTACCCATTGCTATTATGCCAAGCCCAAAAGTTATTATCCTATTGAGCTGAGTGGAAGTCATGAATCTTAAGGAATTGTGAAGGGGGTGGTCTGTGTTTGGGAGACCACCATACGTGGCATGTCAGGAATTTGAGATGGGTTCACAGCCAAACACTAAAAACGAATGCAGTTCTAATAAAAAGTTGTTTCTATAAATTCCAAACATCAGTATAGTTTCTTGAGAAGAACATAAAAGGAAAATTAATGGCTGATATTAACATAGGTGGAATAAAACAGGTTGTGGGTGAGTAATTGCAAATCATTGTTTGGCGGAGTTACGAAAGAGGAAAGGCATTATGTTAAGAGTCATCTAGTGTTTCATCAACTGTAGTGAGATTCACTCACCCAAATCCATGATTAGTTAGTTTTATTGTGCCCTTAGTTACCCACATCTCATTCCATCCTATTAATTACATGCACAGCATTACAATCTTTTATAGTATAAAGTTCTGTTTGGATCCAATTGCACTGTCGGCTTCCTGGCTCACCTAGTGACACTTGCTGTGCCTTAACTTCATGGTCAATTGCTCATGTAGCTAAAACTTCAGTACAATGCTTGGATATCAATCCCTCAAAATACTAAAAAAAAAAAAAAAAAAAAAACAAACAAACAAAAAAAAAAACGCCTTCCTCCTCTTCATATATATTTTGTCTCAGGTATTTAAGTGTAGTGCCAAATAAATAAATAAATAAATACACTTGCTCGTTGTAGGTCCTTCATAATGGATCCATCTGTCCATGAACATACTGGAAGCAGTCAAGCAGCCCACAGCACCTAGAAATAAATAAAAGTCAGAAGTGATTCATGAAGCAAAATTGCCCAGGCAAGATTAATATTTATCACCTCAATCAGCACTAAGTATCTGACATGCAAATATCCCAAGCTAACACATAAAATATACTACCTTATTTGTGCAAAGTTATTTTGTATAACGGCTTTAAATTCACTGCTTAAACAATAATTTCTCATTAAAATTCAAAATGAACATGCAGTATATTATACAAATTATACATGTAGGTTAACTTTCACTTTGTAGTTTTCATTTGTATAGCTAATTTCCTAACAAAAATGTTTTAAATGCACTTTCATGAGTGCTTTACTGTTATCTGATTGAAGAGAACCATATGCAATTAAAATAATGAGTTTTACTTTTCAGTTCAAAATGATTCTTGCCATCTCATCGAATGAATATATATATATAATATACATTTATATATGTATATATTTAGAAGTTTGTATTTGTCATTCTGCTATAATGTGATTAAGTAGGCGCACAGTTACACCTAGGTAAGCTGGAATCCTTGCTGCCATGCAATGTATAATGTTATTTTATCAATCAAAAGTACCACCATCTCTGGGCCTGCATTGTGGCATAGCATCCTTTGTTTGCAATACATGCTCCTACATGGGCATCAGTTCAATTCTTGGCTTCAAAGAAATTGAAGATCTCTTTCTTCTTCTCTCTCTGTCTTTGTATCACTATAACTCTGCTTTGCAAATAAATAAAATCTTTTTTAAAGAATTGCTTTTCATTGTGAGAAGCAAGATTCTGGAGTGAAAATACAGATAACAAGCCCAAATCACAGACTGCAACCCGGTCAGGAGTCCAAATTAGAATAGGATTGCAACCGGAGCAAAAGCAGTGTGTCACTGGACCCCATCTCCATGCTGCTCATGGTTTCTCAAGATACATACACTGTCACCGCAGCTCCTTTAGCACATTTTGCTGTTCTTATAGTCTTGGGCAGACCTCTGAAATGCAAAACTTGGTATTCTGGAAGAACAGGCTGCATATAGATCAATTTGTGGATAGTGCTGAAATGGGCTGTAGGAGCAACCACATCTTAGAGACACAAAAACAGATTTTAAACTTATACGTATCACTTTATACGAGGGATCCATGTCACATGTCTCAACAATTGGGGAAACCATTTCTAATTTTTTCTTCACAGCTTTTTGAGAGATTTCAGCTAAGAGTACCTCTACACCCATCTCCATAGATCCATTTTCATAGAATCACTCATGTATAAAATTTGGAAAATTCTTAATGTAGATGTTATAATTAATCAAAAGATATTTATTTTTGGTTTAAAATTTATTTCTAGTGGAAATTTAAGTCTACATAGAGGAGATACAGAGAGAAAGATCTTCCATCTCCTGGTTCACTCCCTGAGTGATCACAATGGCCGGAGCTGAGCCGATCCAAAACCAGGATCCAGGAGCACCTTCAGCATCTCCCACATGGGTGCAGAGCCCCAAGACTTGGGGCCATCCTCGACTGTTTTCCCAGGCCACAAGCAGGGAGCTGAATAGGTAGTGGGGCAGCCGGGACAGGAACCTGCACCTGTGTAGAATCCCAGTGCATGCAAAATGAGTTTAGCCTTAAGCGCTGACTGCTGGAGAAGTATATTGTCCTTTGCAGCACTGTTTGGCCAAAATGCAAGCTGGAGAACAGAGAGAACCAGCCAATAAACAGAACTGTGAACTCTAATACTCTTTCACAACTCAACAGTTTTCAGAAAGCACAAAAACGGTCAGCAATTTCTTCCATCCACGCCTGTATGACACTGTATCAACTTTTTACTCATGAAAGAAGTTATGGAACGTATTGTGTTTATAAAAAAGGAACAACAGAGACATACTGGAAGACCCCTCTAATGCATGGTCTCCTCTCACCCCAGGTTCACCATGTCCTAGTTCTGGGACCATTTGAAGGATGTACTATACTCAGCAGTGCAACCTTGGAACCTAGTTCAATGGCATGTGCTGTCACCCTGTGGCCTCTATACTTCAACCCTGGTCAGCTTCAACAGAGGACAGCCTGAATGGAATTACTGAAAGAGAACCTCCAATCATCCCATTCATGTATGCTCTGTCTTTGGAAAAAAAAAGTGGCAAGAGTGTTAGAACAATTATTGTGTGCGTCTCTTTAACCAGGGCTTATGTCATAGTCAGTAAAAACCAGAGTTTTGCAGAGGACCCTGGCAAATTCAATGATAAATTTGAGACCCTATTTTTTTTTTTTACTCTAATTTGAACCACCCTGTGTGTTACTATATCGAATTGTTACATCCCAAGAGAGAAACAAATTATTTGGGGTGAATCTCCAGCCTATGCTGATTCTCTGACAGTTTATCAGCCTGAAAGTGAAGCCGCATGGGCTTCGGCAGTACAACAGCTGCACCTCATAGAAGCTATGAAAAGGGCAGAGATATCCACACTACCAAAACTGCAGGATTTTATGCCTGTGGCCAGGGATGAGGAAATGTACCCTCAAGCCTGTGAATTATGAAAACAAACAAACAAAAAGCTAAGGGAATTATCACAGCACAAGGATGAAAATACAGGTTTATTCCAAACATGTCTGGTGAAAGCATTAAGAATATATGCTAATATAGCTCCTGAAAATAAGCCCTTCTTAATACCATTTTCATCAGCACCGAAGGACATCAGAATCTCGTCAGACATATTGCACAAGTAGTATTGCAAGTGTTTAATCATAGTGACAGAGGTGAAGAGGAAAGGTTATTCCAACATAGGAAGTAGTCCAGACAGCAGGCTCATGGGATCAGAATCCCAGTGCTTTGCCCTGGCTGCCCCACTTCCCATTCAGCTCCCTGTGAATGGCCTGGGAAAGCAGCTGAGGATAGCCCAAAGCCTTTGGATCCTTCACTCTCATGGAAAACCCTGAAGATGCTCCTGGCTTCGGATCAGAGCAGCTTCAGCCATTTTGGCCACTTGCAGAGTGAATCAGTGGGTGGAAGCTCTTTCTATGTCTCTTCCTCTCTGTATGTCTGACTTTCCAGTAAAAATTAAAAAAAAAAAAAAAAACACCTTGGGAGAAATAATAGGAACAATTCATCCTCTGAACAATAACAAACTAAGCAGAAGCAATTTTACTTGGTGTTACTTGACACTCTTATAGTTCAATTACAAGGAATCTCAAGTAGTATAAATCTACCAAAAAATGTACCCTTCAGCTCTTGAGTCTCCACGGTGAATTCAGGAATGTGTCTGCCTATTTGAGTGAGGCAGTTGAAGACTTCAGATGCATTCTTAAGAAGCAGATGACAAGTAAAATGTTTGCTTTTTTCGTAACAAGTCTACTGCACATTATGACAAACATTTCAAATACTTTTCTTGATTCTCTCAGAAAGTTACTACTGGATGAATATCTCCTTGGAAATTTTTCTAATCTAATTGGAAAAGATTTTGTCATATCTCATGAACCACTTTGTCTACGGCCAAGCAACTGAGTACATGGATGTTCCATATAAGGTACTCACAGAAAATCAACCACAGTGGTAGTGCATTCTGGTAGAGCAAGGCTGAGTAGGAAGAATACTTAATACAATCTTTTCTATTCATTTTAAGAATATTCTCACTTAGAGAGACATTACAAGGTTTTATAGCCAAACTAAATCATTTTATAAATTTTGCAAGGAAATTGCCAGTTTCAATTATTTGCAAAACAACAGAATATAATATGGAACCATAATCTTTACTGTAATCTATCAATATGGGGTCAGCATGAAGAAATTTCATATGATAAATAATCCTTCTTCAGCTTCCCATTAAAATTAAATGACAGAAATCTCTTTGGGTTGAATGATATGGAATGAATACACTGGCAGCTAGTAAGGCGACATAGGTTAGTTGAGTTCCTTATAGCTGTGCGATGTAATGCTCTCTCTTTCCTGTCAGTAGAAGATACCCACTTTCCCAGAATATACTGTTATATTATCCAGGAACAAGAAGGAAGAAATACCATGATGATCAGTCAGATGTTTTAAAAGGTTTATTTATTTTATTTGAAAGAATTATGGCAAAAGACTGTGAAAGAGAGACGTAAACCATTTGTCGATGTACGCGCCAAATGACTGTAGTGCCAGAGATGGGCAAGTTCAAAACAAGGAGCCAGGAATTTCCTCCAGCGGCTACAGTTTTGTGAGTTGTGAGCTAGGCACATCCAAAGCTTATTAAGGAGCTTATTAACTGAGCTTAGTGGTAACAGGACCACTAGAAATAGCAAATCACAAATACATATGGCAATCAAATCAATCATAATCCAATCAATCTTAACTCCAAGAGGAACAAATGGTCATTACCCTCAAGTCCATCCATTAAGCTGAAGACCTATGTCCCAGCTTCTTCAACAATATAAGTTATCCCTAGAGACATGCAATGAATAACATGGACACACTTACGAAGCTGCATACATTCACCTTTCCATGGATTCTCTGACCACATTCGTCTACTGCTAGGTCTCACCTCTCCTGGAACTCCCAATAGCACACAAACCAGAAATACAAAGCATCTTAACATTACTAACTTCATTGTCCCACCCGAGCAGTAAATAGAGGGTGAGGAGTACAGACACAGAAGAACCAGGGGATTAACTCTCCAGGAGGCCAGAGCAACAGAAGCACAGGGCCAGGCACAGGATCAAGAGAGAGAGCCCCTCCTTATTATGAGCCTTTATTGGGGGCTTGTGATAGGAGTGGTTACACAATAATGCAATACTGCCCCCTCTCAGATTACAGGTGAGTGTCACAGGTGGGCAGGAGCAAGCACCTTCGTGGTGCGCAGGCGTGGCTGAGGGCTTCTCCCTAAGGATGGGATTAACATTCTGTTGATGTTAGGCCCTGCCATCAGTAACTCTTTTTTTAAGCTTTATTATTTATTTTTGTCGCAAAGGCAGATATACAGAGAGAAGGAGAGGCAGAGAGGACGATGTTCAGTCCTATGATTCACTCCCCAAGTGACCGCAATGGCCGGTGCTTGCGCCAATCCAAAGCTAGGAGCCAGGGGCTCTTCCAGAGACTCTTTCGGGTCTCCCACATGGGTGCAGGGTCCCAAACATTTGGGCCGTCCTCGACTGCTTTCCCAGGCCACAGGCAAGGAACCGGATGGGAAGCAGAGCTGTGGGGACTAGAACCGGCACCCATAAGGGATTCTGGCGCATTCAAGGAAAAGACTTTAGCTGCTAGACCACGGCACCGGGCCCCAGGAACTCTTTTGAGAGTACATAAGGAACATTAACATCTTCACTGACTTGCCCAAGCACAGGACAGAGGGTGGGGGGATACAGCCACATTCCTTTGCCCCTGGTTAAGGAGTGCTAGCTATCACTGGCTGTACCCCATAATACCGTGTGCATTCAGGGTCCTAGAACCTTGGGCCATACGGCACTGCTTTCCAAGACCATTAGCAGGGAGTTTGACAAGCAGTGGAACGGCCAGGATTTGAAGTGGTACCCTTACAGTAGAGGATAAATCTGCCTTACTACAGTGCCAGCCTTGATGCTGTAGATATTAAACCCAGTGTAAATGTGTGAGAACATTCTCAGTTGACTACACAAATGTTAAAGCAACACCCTCTACATAATGAAGAGTCAGAATGGTGGGGAGCGTTATTTTTGCCGCTGACCATGGTTTAGGGAGTGATATTAGACTTTTCCTTTTTTTTTATGAACCAAACTTCTGGTTCAGGCATGACAGATATTTCTCCATGAGTACAGGTACACACAAGCACATACAGAACATTTGCTTATTTTCTCACTGTTCTACTTTTGTTTAGAATTTTTATCTCTATGAGAGACAAAGTCTTTGGCAGAAAATTAAAATGACAGACCAGAACAAACATGGTGTAATGGGCAAAGCTGCATCCCATATGGACCCCAGATTTAGTATCAGTTTCACTGTTTCTAATCAAGCTCCCTGCTAATATGCTTGGAAAAGCAGTGGGAGTTGGCTCAAATTTTCTGTGGCCTGGCCCAGAGCCCTCTCTCTTTCTCTTTCTCTGCCTCTTTCCTCCTCTCTCTGTAATTGACTTTCGAATAAATAAAATAATTCTGAAAAAAAAAATGAAACAGATCAATTCCAGCATACAAAAAGCTCAGGAAAATAACTGTTCTTCATTTATATGTGGGTTGGAATCAGATTTAATTTCTTCTGACACGTGTTTTGTCCTACATAGACACTAAATTAAAAATGATGAATTCAAAGTGTGCCTTTTACATCAAATATGTTGCACTTTAGTGTTTGCCTAATACTAGTTTATACCCATCAACATTATTTTCTTCAAGAATTTGATCACTTCAGTACAGCTTCCAAGTTCAATTATTTTAAGATTTTTAAATTTATTATGGATTATTTTATATTAATAAGAGGTAGGCTCCCACTTCTCATTCTTTGTTGCTTGAAAAAACCTGTGCTAGTGGCACTCAGTTTCAGATTTGTCATTGAGTTAGCAACACCTAGTAGACAAAGGAACTGATTTAAACGTACTTTGAGAGCCCAGCCCAGTGGCGCAGTGGTTGAGGTTCTTGCCTTGCGTGCCCCAGGATTCCATACAATCACCTGTTCTAATCCCGCTGGCCCTGCTTCCCATCCAGCTCCTTGCTTGTGGCCTGGGAAAGCAGTCTAGGATGGCCCAAATGCTTGGGACCCTGCATCCGCGTAGGGAAGACCTGGAAGAGCTTCTGGGTGTGGCCGGGGGGGGGGGTTCTCCTCTCTACCAACAGGACAGGAACTCTGCTCAGCTCTTCCCAGCAGTTTTTATTTTCTCAATCAAGGTATCAAATTTCCCTTCTGTCATGGCAATAGTAATCGGTCACATTCCCTTTGCTAACTAGTTGCTGAGAACCCCAGGAGATCATGAACCAGAGGGAGAACAGGATTATTTTCTGTTGTGTTCCTTATCCTAAGATGTTTAAGAACACTGACACCTGCAGCTGAGGGCTTCGCCCCTGGGCCTACTGCAAACAGTATTCTCCAAGACAGTTCAGACCAGATCTGCCTCAGTCCTTCCCACATTGCTGATGTCTCCTGTAAATGGTCTTTGGCTCTGATGATATGGCACATAGCTTGTGCTATGAAGGTTACAAATGCTAGCCCATGGTTTTATTTATTTTGGCTGTACAGCATATGTCCTTACTAGAATCTGTATTATTATATTAAAAATATCAATTTATAGATGTCATTGCTTTCTGAAGAATGATATCCCTTTTTTTGATGAAAGGCTATTGAATTCAAAATAAGAGATGTCTGATAAAAGATATTGACTATCAATGACAAACATCTGATATATAATTATGCTGTTGGTTCTTGATTTTTGTGATGGAAGAAACACCTTAGCCATAATGAAGTGAATTTACACTGTTAAGCACTTCAAAAAAAACAGTATTCTCTATGCTAAGCCTATAAGTTTATGAGTCCATAGTAGTAGTGAATAAGGCAGATCATCGGGTCAAATGCTTTTTCTGTGATGAGGAACTAACATTTAATGATACACAGATACATCCAAAGTCTGGACCCCTGAATACCTGACTTTAAGAGCTGTGACTATGAAGTTCCTGGAAGAAGTTGCATGGGGAAGACTTCAACTCACTACTGTAGGTGATGATATCTTGGATAAGATCACCGTAGCACTGGGAAGAAAAATAAAACAGAACAAATAGGAAATCAACCTAGAGTTTTCTGTACAGCAAGCATCTATCAATAAAATTGAGAGACATCCAATAAAATGGGACAAAAGATTTGGAGCTAGTGGTCCCAACAAAGAATTAAGATGCACTATATATCAGCAAGAACAACAACAAATAGGAAACTCAGACTAAAAGCCAAAAAAATCCAGTTGAGAAATGATCAAAAAACCTGTATAGACAGTTCCCAAAAGAATAAACACAAATAGCCAAAAACATGTCCTTTACAAATGGCTACCATACAGATAAATGCGAGTCAAAACAACAAGGAGAAATGTTCTTAGCCTTTCAGAAAGCTATTATCTAAAAAGTAGCAAATGCTGTTGAGGAAGTGGGGAAAGTGAACACTTGCAGGGTGTTGGAAGAGATGCAAATTAATGTATCCACTCTGGAAACCAGCAAGAGATTCTTAAATAATAAATAAAAAAGGAAAGAAGAAATAGACATGCTTCATGATCCAGCAATAAAATTCTTGCATTTGGGGTATATGACAAAATGATATGAACACGGTGTATCAGAGATACCTGCACCACCGTGCTTATAGCTGAATTGCTCACAATAGACAACATACGGAATCAACAAAGCTGTCCATCATCAGATGAATGAAAAAAGAAAACGGGATGCAAACACACATACATACAGTAAAATCTCAGATGTAAAGAAAGAGTGAAATTCAATCATTTGCATCAAAATGGATGCAACTAGGGAGCATGGTGGTGACTGAAATCAGACAGGCACAAATGTGTATATATTTTTGGTTTTCCCTTATGTGTGGTATCTAAAATTTAAAAATTAAAAAAAAAACCAGAAATGCTTATGAGTATCAGTGTTGTTGTGGATCAGTATATCAATACATAGTTTTTTTTATCTATACATGTCAAACAAGGTTAAGAGTGATATAATACTGTGGTTTAATTTCCGAGACTTTTTTTTTGTATTTGTTAAATTTGAAATGCAAAAGTACAATAGGTTGAGAGAAGCAGAAAGGGGGACTTGAATCTGTTGGGTCACTCTCAGAATGGCCACAGAGACCAAGCCGAAGCCAGGAGCAGTACATTTTTCAGGGACTCACACATGATTGTACGGGCCAAAATACTTGAGCCATCCTCCTTTGTATTCCCAGATGAATTAATGGGGAGCTGATTATAACTGGAGCAGCTGGGATTCTACAAGGTGACCACATGGTATGCTAGAGCTGCATGTTGCTGATTAACCTGATACACAAATGCCAGGCTCCATAGTACTAGGGTTCAATAATCCATGATTAAAGCTACTGTGCATAATTAAAACAACAAAAACAAAAAAGCAAGACTGGATCTAAGATGGACAATTTACAAAAGTGCACCTTAGGAAAAATTTCCAATCTGAAGTGGAGCCACAACTGAAGTCATACTTTGATATGGGATGTGTACATACAAATTGGTATCTTAACCCATGCACGAAACATAGAGCCACATGAAACTTCTAAGTATCCAATCTCTATTGAAACTAGACTTCCTTCACAAAAATAAGATAATCAGGAGTGGGCATTTGGCCTAGTGGTTAAAACAATACTGCTGGACCCGGTGCGGTGGCGCAAGTGGTTAAAGGTCCTCGCCTTGCACGCCCGGGATCCCATATGGGCACCGGTTCTGATCCTGGCAGCCCCGCTTCCCTTCCAGCTCCCTGCCTGTGGCCCAGGAAAGCAGTCGAGGACGGCCCAAAGCTTTGGGAACCTGCACCCGCGTGGGAGACCCAGAAGAGGCTCCTGGCTTCGGATCGGCATAGTATCGACCCGTTGCGCTCACTTGGGGAGTGAATCATCGGACGGAAGATCTTCCTCTCTGTCTCTCCTCTCTGTATATCTGCCTTTCCAATAAATATATATATATAAAAAGAAAAAAAAAACAATACTGCTGCCCCTTAACCCCAGTAAGAAAGTAAGTAAATAACAACAGCAGCATCTCATGTCAGAGGACACAGGTCCAAGCTCCAGGTCCAATACTGACTCCAGCTTCCTGCTAACAAAGGTCTGGGAGGCAGTAGATGATAGTTCAAACTGTTGGATTCCTGCCAATCGCTTGGAAGTCTTAGACTAGTTTATTTACACCTAGCCATTTGAAATATTTGAAGAGTGAACCACCAGATGAGAGCTGTCACTGACATATATTCTCCTGCTCTCATTTTAAAATAAAAATAAAATTTGAATTTTAAAATACAAGAATTACTCAGATAAAACGTGCTTTTGCATCAAAACTTGAGTGGCCTACCTCGAAAGTTTTCTGTGTGTTTCCACAAACATGATAAAGCAGAATGAACTTCAAACATAAAATAAATTATATATATTATATATCATGTATATTTATTACATTCTTTGAGTACTTGGGGCCATGCTAGTAAAAATTGGCTTAAAATAAGTGAATGAAATATTCTACCATGCTGTCTTGTATTATCATACACAGGGTCATCTGTCACTAATTTATAAATACTTATAACATTTCTTCCATTATACTCCAAGTTTCTTTCAGAGATCTTGTTCACACAAAAGCAAGTACTAGGAAATATACTAAATAGGAAACGTATACTGATGATGCACAGTCAATGTTTTGCTCCCTTCTTCTCAGAAGTCATTCTTTGATGATTAATGACAAACCTTATGTTTTCTGTCATTTCAATCTCCAAATCAAGTAATTGAACGTTGATCTTCAGTTTTTCTGAAGTTCTTTGTCACATCCTAATGCTGTGGTATAACACCAATACACATTCCAGGAGTTCTGCAGACAGAAATGGTTCGCAAGAATTTTAGAATTGCGTTCATAAATGAGATACACTACTTGCTCTACTAAATAAATTACATCTTATTCTAGATTTATTTTAAGGGACAATAGAATGTAAAGCATCTTGGTTGGGTGACCTGGATTATTCATAGATCTTCCTATTTTCTCTCCAGTTTAATTGCATTTACTTCATCTTTGTTGTCTAAACAATTAAAAATGCTAAATAAATATTCATAGTGCAATCATGGCAGGCAGATCTGCTGCTTCTCTTTGGACCTCTTTTACCAGGGACTCCCCTCTTCACTGCTGTGATACATCACCTAGAAACATCACTCTGCACTACGACCGGCACTTCCTAGGGGAAATCTGGCTCATTTCCCTTCTTGGTTCTGAACTTTTCCTGCTGTCTCTGAGAGATTTGTTGCCAGCTGCCCTTCCCCTTTCCAAGCAACTATGTCCACAAAGGACCCAATAAAACATATTGTGTGTTCTTAGTTCCTATGATCCTGTCTCCCTTCAGCCCTGGAGTCATTGCTCAGTCATCAAACATTTTCAGATTTTAGGAACTTTCCAACTACTTAGCAGTCAACATTCTTAGATTATAATATTTTGTTAGCACTTTACCCATTCTTGTTTTTGCAGATACTCACAGAGAGGGGTGTTCCTACTTGAAAAGAGACGTAAGGAGAGAAATTACAAGTCTAAAAATATGAACTGTGAAGGGCCAGTGGAATTCTCTGTCTCCCTGCAGCATGATATGTCTGAATCATAAAGCATTATTGGTAGGCTGAATCATAAAAAAAATATTGGTGGTCATAAGAACACAGTGTGTGTAATAGAAAGAAGCAATATATAGACTTGAACAGCAATCCCAGAGAGATTTTTATTGCAGGAAGATGGCAGCAGAAAGATAATATCCAATGGCAGTAGGAAAAGAAATATGTCCCCAAATGCTCCCTCTGATGTTAATTACAGTGTTCCTTAAAAACCAAATGTGATTTCTATTTGTGCCAGACTTTTTTTATTCTTTATTTCAGAGCTGTTGGCTCTGAGTCATGTCCTGAATTTCCCTGCTGAAATACTGAAAAAAAACTAAACAGAATTTTTGCTGCCGTTTTTTTTCTCCAAAGTACTGAAATTATAGAGGGGGGGGGAAAGAAGATGAAATTTTGATTACAAGGTAGTAAAAGATGGGAGTAGGAAACAGATGATTTTTTTTTTTTTTGGTTCATGTTCTTGCAGCTCAATTCATCAGTTTGAAATTCAAACACTTGTCAAGAAGAATAAGTTATGCATGGTTAGATCTTGGAAGTACTATAGCCATTGATTTTTAAATTTAGAGTCTTTGTCTTTTTCTTTATTTCTAAGAAAGCACTGAGTTTAGGAAAATTCAGTGCAATTACACTGGGAAGAAAATGATACAGTAAATATGAGAAAATAACTCAGCAAAAAAGACTCAAAAATGTTTTTCAGAGAATCGTAAAAACAGATAGAGCAAGCTTTTGTGTCTGGTTTTTGCAGTACAGAATTAATTATAACATTATCATTTTTTGAGAAAACACACAGGATAGCATAATTTTTATTTCAAAAGACCAAATTGCTAAGTGTAAAGCTTACATGGTTTCTGTAATAAATAATCAGCTAAAACTTCACAGATAAATAGCAGTTAGTAACGGTATTTGTTGTTTTTCTTCTGATTAAATAATCTTAATGACTTTTGATAAGGCTAAAATAAGTGATAATGATATTTACTGAGCTTGTTGAAAATGTAAATAACGTATTGAGGATGTAAAGATATAAATTGAACATTAGTTACCAATAGACTAAAATAATATTCTTATTAATGTATTCAAATACTGTTATTTAATAATGTAAGTAAAGTGATCATTTCAAAATAGCTATTTAAAATAACTGAGGTGAGTTTAAAATTAACTTTATAGGCAATTATATTAAGAACACATAATAAATCAATTTATTCATCAGGTGTCAAGATTCTCCCCATTTTTATTATAGTCTATCTTTTCTCAGCAAGGAATTTTGTGGAGACTTGTGGATGAACTACTAGATTAAATATAAATAGAATTTTAAAATATTAAGTTGTTCTCTTTGCATTGGTCCTTCTGCATAGGTTCCCAACACTATCTCAACTGTGTCTGAATACTATATTTTCAAAAAAATTAATATTTTACACTATCATACATACAAATATAATAATAGAGCTAACACTTGAATTCCAATAATAAACTAGAAAGGTGAAAAGATATCACTCCCAAGCTTAAGGAATGAAGCATTCTGCCTTCCATTTTACTGAATTAGTTCAATCTCTTATATTCCTAACCTGATGGATAATTCTGAGCATCAGGAGCCTGAGATAATTCTGTGATAGGAGACTATATCAGGTATCCATTTTGATAAGGTAAATAATTATGCTATTAATGAGTGAAAGAAAGTGTGATTGTCTTAATAGCAAGTGACTAGTTATCGCCTCTATGGATGGTACAATAGAACAGCAAGCTTTTACTTTATTCTCCTTAGTTTTCTGCTAAAAATATGTCATTGGGACTAACAGGCTTTCGTAAAACAGAACCCTTGTCATTGGAAACATGGATAGATTAGAATCCATTGTTATCAATTGGAATATTACATGGATACATTTATTGTGCAGTGAACTGGTAGAGAGGAGAAGCAATCTATTCATCATGAGACAAATTATTATAATTCATGAGATATTAAGTGTGTTACAGCTTTCTCTGTTGGATGACTGCTATTTAGAGGTCATTGCCATAAAAGACCAATATCTATGAATTTCTGTAATAGAGACTATCATATCCAGATGTGAAGATACAATGCAATGTGTAGCTCTACTACTCAATCAAAGTTGAACTCTCGATGACGCTGTTATACTTATTTGACAGTAGGATACTACACTCCCTGCCACTGTCTTATACCTGTGATGTAAGGATACACTCAAAGAGTGGAATGATGGATTTTGGACTACTTATGAAGAACTGTCCTTCAATTTTAATAATCCAGCTTGATTGTGCTTCAGCATTTGTTTCAGTGTTGCTATTTCCTATGTAATATATTCCTTAAATTCCTTGAACTCCTATAAGTGCTTCTCATTGTTAAGAAACTTGAAGACAAGTTTTTAACATTATTCTCCATTTCCTCAATGTCTTCCTCAGTTACCTTTGAAGTTGACATAGGCTTTTGTTCTTTTGTTGAAGAAGCAGCATTAATATCCCAGGTGCTTTTGTTTCTTCTTTTATTCTTGGTCATCATTATTCTGGTTATCAGATTTCTTTTTTTAGTGCTGGTTTCTAAGCAGTGTTGCCCCATGGTCCACATGTCAAATTTACTGATTGAGTCTAGTACCCAGTGTTTTGTGTTCAGTCACTTATGTTACCCCCTCCAGGAAGTTTCAGTACTGGACTCTTGTGCTAAGCTTCCACCATGGTCTACGTATCCCCAGTTACTGGTTCATCACTTTCTATCCCCTGTGATACTGTGCTGTGGCTCCACTGTTGTCTACACAGACTTTCTCCCACTCCCAGTGTGAGCAGACAGACACCAGCTGTCCTAAATCACTGGGTTGTCAGTGGTGCTAGTCTTTCAGGAACCTACTGTCTGTGAGGTATGAAGGCCATCTGGACCTATTTTGGGCGGAATGTATAGGATGCCAAGTCATTAGTGTATTCCCTGTGAGACCAGTGCAATGCCTTGATCCAGAAGTGGGTTCTGACCTGGCTCAGAATGTTGAAGATCAGAACTCAGAGTCTTCAGCATTTCAAGGAAAATTAACTCATTACAGAGCTGGGCACCAACTCTCTTGCAGGAGAATTCACCAAGGAGAAGGCAAAAAGAGTTTTTACAGTTAATGTAAATACACAAAATACCATGCTAAGTGCACAGCAGCAGGGTGGTCACTGGGAAAAAATTGGCAATTCTAAGAGCAATAACTTCTCAAGCAGACAAAATGAAAGTTACCAAGTTTAGCGTGCCCTCAAACAGACAAAAATATTAAACAGATCAGAGACTCTCAGCCTTCCAAGAGCCTCACCTGAACTGGCACCTTACAGAGTCCATGGTTGGTCCTGTCACTGTTGTCTGTTTTAACTGATCCATATCACCATGCCTGTGCAGCTCACTGATTGTCCTTCAGCCCCACAGCCTTTTCCTCGGTACACAAAATGGTGTCTGTTATGGATCAGGTGGACATCTGGGCCTGTTGGTCATTAGGTTTGCAAGCCACCTAAATCTATTTTGAGCAGAACCTGTAGGATATCAAGTCTCTACTGTCTTCCCTGTGGAATCAATAAAATGGACATGGGTCTCCTCCCAGCTGGATGTGGGCTGCCTCCCAGCTTTCTGCACACAGAGCTCATTGTTGTTCCGCCAACCCAACACCCTCCCCAGACAGTCTTTCTTCAGTTTGCAAAATGCTCCCATCCCCCCCCCCCCCAATAGTCTTTTCCTCAGTATGCAAAATGATGCCTGGTGTGGAAACGATGCGGTTCTGGGCCTGTTGGGCTTTAATTCTGTGGGTCATCCAGGCCTATCTCGGGTGGCACCTAAGAATATTAAGTACTGTTTTCCCTTTGGAACCAGTACAATGTGCCAAGGCAGAAATGAGCTCACTCCTGGCTCAGTGCATGTGCAGTTCATTGTTGTTCCCTCAGCCTCACAGCCTTTACCTAGTAGACAAGATGGTGCCCATTGTGGCACTAGTAGGGGTCTCAGCTGTGAAATCCCACACTCTCCCTGCACCAGGCTGACTTGGCTCTTTCGCTCTGCCTCCGTGCTGATTTACCCCCTGATTTTCTGCTCCATGCCTGCTTTATCTGCTGATTTCCTGGTGAACTGTCCTTCCCACCTGGCCACTGGCGAAGCTCTGATTCTGATTGCCAATCACTGCTGGGGTATCTGCTCACTCTGTCTTCTTGTCCGCTTCCCACGTCCGTGGATATCCAGGTGTCATTCTGCCATCACCCTGTCCTGTCCTATATCCTGGTATCATGGCCTCTCTGCTTCACTCTGGCTACTAATTCTCCATCTGTTTCAGCATGTTCTTACTCTATTCTGCCATCTTGTTTCTCTCAGAAAATTTTACTATGTAAGAAAATTATTTTCAAAAAACACACTAACTTGATATTGAAAGATTAATGAAGGATAGAGAAAAAAATGTTGAATAGTTAATATACAGAAATTTGGGATGTGAGAATTATGTCACATGCTCTTAGACCTGCTGTTAATTTGGAAGGAAGTATACGGTAAGTCTTTATATTATTTGTAAATATTTAAGTATAAGATTCAAATTCTATAGGAATGTAAACTTTTGAACTTATTTGATCAAGTGTAGATAATGGCTTATCATATTTATACATTATAGCAAAGTAAATCAAAACAGAAAAATGGGCATGGAAGTTGGAAACTGACATTTAGAACATGGCATTACAATAAAACAAACAAGCCATTTTTTTAAAATGCCAATCATATTCTTAAGTCTGCTCACTGTTTAAATCGCATAAATATAAGAATTGTGTAATCCTATTTGCAATGAAGAAAAGGAATCTATAGCACCAGAAATTATATTCTCCACAGTGCCCTGTGTATAGGTTAAAGCTACAAAGTACTGATTGTTTACCAATTACAACTCTACACATGTTTTATTTCTGCCATGGCATATAATAATTAGCTGCATATTCAGGCTCAAAGTTTCCCAGTTTCCAAGTCTAAATTACCTCCAATCACATACCACAAAACAAAACAAAAAAATGGCTATTACTAATTCAAGCTCACTATTTCTGTAGGTCACTTCATTTTCTAAGATATGTCTCCTCTCTTCTGGCTACAAGTTTATAAGTATAATACTATTTAATTGGTCATCTTCTTACTGGTCTTCATGGATGTATTCGTGTAAGAAGATGTGCATCTGTATTTGTGTATATTTAGTGTATTTAGTGTGAATTTAGATAGCATTGATAAATCACAACACAAATTTAAAAGTTATTTCCAGATGTATGATTTTTATCGGGTATTTCTTTATCTCCCATAATGGTACATTTATTTTATTGGTAAGTTAAAGCAGTTTTAAAGACCTTTTAGACAGAACTGGTGTAAAAAAGTATATAGTTAGAATGTCCAAAATAATGCTGAAAAAGAACAAAATATTGTAGTATTTTCACTGCCTGATTTTAGCATATATTCAGAGCTAATAAAGACATTATGACAATGGCAACAAACAGACATATTAGCACAGAGTAATGTACCATAATTCTCAAAGCAAGCTTACAAACTGAACCAATTGGATTCTGACAAGCTTTTGAGGTAATTAGATGGGAAAATAATAAGTTTTCCAAAAAAAGAAAGTTCTGAAACATCCAAGTACAAAATAAATAGCTGATTCTTTTTCTCCCACTACACAAGCAATGAACAAGTATCGGATGATGAATTGTGTAATTGTGTCACTGCTGAGATGAGTGATACATGGATTCTGTGAGGTTGGATTGCAACTATTTCTACAGGCAATATCACATTTCAACAAATGCTGTGATCAACTGAATATGTGCTAGATCTTAATAAAGGGTTAGCTTTCTGTCCTGGATCATCCCAAGAACAAGCTACCGGACATCACTTGCCTTTCTTGTATATAAATAGCAGCAATTGTTTGACTTCACTGTACTCCTTACGTGAATAACTGAGATGGTAACTGCTACCAGGAATTCTCCTTATTGCGATGGGCAATCTTGCATGAAGATGTCCAAACCAAACGTGGAAGACAGTTGTAAAACCTGCAAAAAGGCAGGTTCATTCAAGTCAGGCAACTCAGCTTGCTTCTGAGCAAAAAATATCTATTTCATTGGCTGAATAAAATTTAATTTTAATTCTCCTGAATTTAGCTCATTCAGTTTATTCACAGATAAAATCTAAAACTGTAAAATCTCTAAAAGCAAACAAGAAAAAAAAAAACACTTGGTTTCAAATAATGTTTCCTATGCAATGACTGTGAAAAAAACTTTATCAAAATTCAAAAATAACTCATCCCTTATTATTAAATGAAAATGTTTTTTTAAAGATTTATTTTTATTATTTTTTTACTGGAAAGGCGGATATACAGAGAGGAGAGACAGAGAGGAAGATCTTCCGTCCGATGATTCACTCCCCAAGTGATCGCAAGGGGCGATACTATGCCGATCCGAAGCCAGGAGCCTCTTCTGGGTCTCCCACGTGGGTGCAGGGTCCCAAAGCTTTGGGCTGTCCTCGACTGCTTTCCCAGGCCACAGGCAGGGAGCTGGAAGGGAAGCGGGGCTGCCGGGATTAGAACTGGCGCCCATATGGGATCCTGGGCGTGCAAGGCGAGGACCTTAACCACTGCGCCACCGCACCTGGCCCTATTAAATGACAATGTTAACTTACATATTTTTATGTGGTAAAGTACAATATTGATAGCATTTATATTCTGCAAACTAATCAAACCAATCAACTAGCCTTTCTGTTTTTGATTTTTTTTGGTCTCAAGTATACCAGCTTTCATCATACATCTGTTTATATAGCATGTAGCACTTCGCAGTGAACTATACTTATACAATGTGTTGTGGGACAAAAGAATGCATTGTTTTAGCTGCTTGTGTCCATGATGCTCTTCTCTCACCTCCCGTACCCTTTCCTCTAACTTTTCCAAACTTACACTGGTCACTAGTCTATTATTTTTTAAACTACCACATATGAATAGACATGGGCAATTCCTATTCTGTGTGTGTTTCATTTACAGTTTTATCCATTTTGTGAGCAATGTCAGCATGTTACTCACTTTTATAGCTGAGTAATAACCTATTGCCTTACCATGCACTTTTAGCATTTTAGTACACACACACGCGCATACAGCATGATCCATAAGTGAGCAGAGTCTGTGTCCCAAATGGCAGTAGTATGGTTCTCTTCCTGGTGTTGGCTGCTGACTCCACCTTGCAGATAGTACAGATGCTAACAGGTAGTAGTAAAACTCAAATAACTGGGATCCAGCCAGTCTTCAGCAGAGATCTAGATAGCACTCCTGCCGTTCAGCATCAAATCTGGGCCAGCTTGGTCATTGTAGATACCTGGGAGTGGATCACTAGATGTGGATCTCTCACTCTGACTCCAGCTCTCACTCTCCTTTCACCCCTAAATAAGTAAAAGAAAATAAAGTAAATGAAAACTCAGGGGAAACACTCAATAAAATTTGGACAAAGTATCTCAGTGTGAATTTCACCAGAAACTAAAATGACATAACTAACAAAAGGAAAATTTTAAAAAATAGCAACGTGGGCCTGCCGCGTTGGCTTAGCAGCTGAAGTCGTCACTGTGAACGCACTGAGATCCCATACAGGCATTGGTTCTAATCCACGCAGCTCCACTTCCCATCCAGCTCCCTGCTTGTGGCCTGGGAAAGCAGTGGAGGACAGCCCAAATCCTCGGGTTCCTGCACCCAAATGGGAGACCTGGAGGAGGTTCCTGGCTTCTGGCTTCGGATTGGCATATCACCAACCATTTTGGTCACCTGGGGAGTGAATCATCAGAAGAAAGATCTTTTTCTCTGTCTCCTATCATTTCTGTATATCTGTCTTCCCAATAAAAAATAAATAAATATTTAAAATAATTAGCAATCTTAGGCTAATTAGAATTAGAAATGCAAATAGATATAGGAAAATGCTATTATGTATTCACTAGGACATCTCAGCTATACCAAGTATAGGCAAGGCTGTGTAAGAACTGGAAGTTACCAACATTGCTATGTCAATGAAATTTTCCTTTTTAATAAATATGCTTAGAAGCACAGAGTAGCATATGTAGAGGTAGAAAAAAAGAATACAAAGAGATACTGAATCTTCTGACTTTCTTTCAAAATGGCCACAAAGACTGACAAAGACTACACTGAGTCCAGGTGTCCACAGCTCCATGGAGGTCTCCCGTGGAAGTGAGTGTTAGGAGCCCAAGTACATGGGTCATTCCCTTCGACTCGTCCAGGAGTGTTATCAGGGAGTTGTGTTGGAGTCAGCAGCCGAGATTCAAGCCATCACTCTAAATACAAGAATGCTGGCTCAACCTGTTGTGCCATAATGTTTGTCCCTGAAAGCAGTACAAATATATAAGAAAACACTTTGGCAGATTTTTTGTTATTCTTCTGTGAAGTTATATATGAATTCATTGTATGTTCTAGCAACCCTGCTCCTATGCATTTACTTCAGAAAACTAACAACATAAACATATATGTACCTAAATATTTGTATGCAATTATACATTTTGACTATATCCATAATCTCCCAAACTGAACTATCTGATTAAACACTTTGTATTACATAGATGCAATCACATAGCGATAGACAATGAAAAAACGAAGTACTGACTTGTGCCACAGCAAAGAGCTAGGAATTCAAGTTATGACTGCCTGAGGAAACTTGATATAGGAAAAGAATTCACTCTAAGGGACTCAGGAGGATCTTTTCTCCCGGAAAGTGTTCTGTATTTTGTTTTGTGTTTTTTTTCATGACCATATAAAAAAGCGATTAAAATAAATGATCATGTTTTTGAAACAAAAATGAATGTACATGGTAAGTATTGTGCTTACTGAAATAAGTAAGCGTCCCCCCAAAACACCCTATATTTCCCCCGATAAGTGAGAGTTAAAATAGAATATAAAAGCACAGAAAAATGAAACAAACTTTTTATGATTTGATTATTGTTTATAGCCATTGTGTATGTTTTTGTGGAAAGTAACATTTGTATTTTTTGCATGTTGAACTTTATTATTAGTGGTGCATTTAACCTTTGAATGTCAAAGAAAGGAAGGAGGGGATATTTAAGAAGGTAGGAGAGAAGTATGATCATCTTCCTAGAATTGTGTACATGAATTATGTTCCGCTCATTGTAAAAAAAAGTAAAAGATAAAAAAAGCAATTAGCATTACGTCATGTAAATTTTGCAAGTAACAGGATATTATGTTATAGCTAAAGAGACAGTCAGGAATTAGTGAAAGAGCAGGAGGAACTAGGTCACCACAGCCTTCTCCTTTTCAAGGGGTTGTCTAACCTGTTTCCAGCATCCTGAAATCTCTTCATAATAAACTACCATCTAGAACCAGCAATGACTGTAAAGTACTGATGGCCTACGGTTATCATAAGGTCATAAGAAACCACCATGTCTGATAATCCCACTTCCATTATGTATTCAATGCCATGACACTGGAAGACTTCCTAGAATGGGAAAAAGAATGGAAGCCACAAAAATTCCTAGAAAATTTCACCAACATATCCATTCTATGTATCTAGATGACATTAACGAATGACCTTCTACCTCTCAGGTTGCTGGACATTTAGAATGAGTCTAAACTCCCTAGGAGTAAACAACTTTTATAATTCATTTATGATAATATATGCATATACATGTTAACCTATGTATCTATTCATATTTTGCAAGAATATTGCCTAATATCAGAGAAAACATGGCATTGGTTCTTTTGGGACTGGCTTATTTCATTGAGCACAATGGTCTCCAATTGGGAACATTTTATTGCAAATGGTAAATTTTAATTCATTTTAACGGCTGAGCAGTTTTCTGTGGAAGAGATGTACCACAGTTTCTTTATCCATTTCGCTTTTGATGGGCATCTAAAAGGAGAACTCATAATGAAACTGTTAAATATATATTGACAATGAGGTATAGATTTTCCACTTTTTCCAGTACCTAAAATGATATAATACACTTAATAGCACAATCTGGATTTGTGAGTGTTGATGATGGAATTGACTATCATAATATAGATGAAAAAGGGGTGGGGATATAGAGGAAGAAAGGGAAAGTGGAGGGGAGGAATTCCTATACCCTAAAAACACTGTCATGGAAAGCAGTAGTAACAGTTACAAAAAATGCAAATGACCAACAGACATGAAAAGATGCACAGGTTACTAGTCATCAGGTAACTGCCATAAAACCATAGTGAGGTTTCACTTCATCCTAATTAAAACAGCTGTCATCCAAAAATCAGAAAACAATCAATGTTTTCAAGGAAGTGATGAAGAGCTACCATAATCCAATGTTGGCTCAAAGATAAATTAGTAAAACAGATATTTTCAGAAATCTGAAAATAGAGCTGCCATCTGACTCAGCTATCCCACTGCTGGGAATTTACACAATTGAAATGAAATCAGCATATAGAACTACCTGTGCACTCATGTTGATGATAGTATAATTCACAATAACCGAGATACGCAATCAACACAGATGTTCATCAAGAGATTTCTGGACAAAGAAAACATATTATAGTATATTACTCTGTAGAATACTACTCAGTCACAACAAAACAAGAAATAATGTATTTTGTAATAGAATGAATATACTGGAAACCATCGATGAAACAAACCAGTTCAAAAGGACAAATACGACCTATGATAACTAATACAGAGGACAAAAATGTGATCTATATGAATGAGATTAACCTTTCAAAACTTGTCTATATAATTGAGGTATAGTTTGGCTTCTTTCTCTGCTTTCTGTGTGTTGAAATAATTACTTATTAGTGTTCAACCTGTGATTGCAAAGGAAAATGAAAGCATGCCATTGTAGAAAAATGAATAATTTTTAAAAAAGAATGTAGGAAGGACAACAGGAAGAAGGGAACAGTGGGAAGTTTCATTATGTTCACAAATATGGGTTGTGGAATACTTGATATTTACTCACATTATGTAAATAAAGATATTTTTAAAGAAAAATAAATCTCTATGTCTTAGTCTGAAGCTAATTTTTCAGGTAATTTATTTACACTTACTTCCTGTTCTTAGATATTTTACTTGTTAAAATTATTATTCCCTGGACATTAAATTGTTTTTTCTACTTCAATTGAAATATGGGCTCAAACACTTGATTCTAAGTAAATGAAATGTATTTTTGCATCCATACATCCATCAAATTATAAATACACTTTAAAACATTTTACCACAGCCCACAGCCACGTGGACAGGATGGTGCAGGGGTGAAGAATTGAGACAGACACAAGATAATAACTATGAAAAGGGGCAGCCGGAGAAAACCCCCTTCTCTGAGGAAGGAGGTTCATCTGGAAGGCTCATTGCCTGAATCTTTAATTGAACTGCTTGTAGAGTCAGATTATAGGATTTGACATAGCACAAATGTCAAGCGCTATATCCCCGGCTGATATTTAGCAGCCAATGCGACCCAAGAACAGGAGTCAGTAAGTGACTGTCTGAAGGATATCTTCAAACTCACTGTGGCCTTGAATAATGTACAACCGCAGTCTTTGATTGTGGCCTCAGACTTTTGTCTGTTCACAGACCACTGCCTGCAGGGTTTGACCTCAATCTCACCAGAGGACTGTGAACTCAAGATTCTATACACAGCCTGTGCTGCTTTTCTTTATCAACTCATGCTCTTAGTGCTTCACAAACTGCCTCAGGCACATTGTGTGTGTGTGTGTGTGTGTGTGTGTGTGTGTGTGTGTGTGTGTGTGTGTATGCAGCAATTCTTGAAAGCAGTGTTTATCCATCTAATAAAACTCAGATATTTGGCTCTTTGGGGACTAGATAATTATTTAATGTCATGCAATATCCTAGCAAAGATGGGATTTTTAGAGAAAAAATGTAATCTTTGTAAACATGGGAGAAATAAATCCATGACTGTTTAGTGCCTTAAAGACAGCAAATTTTGGATCATGGGGTACCGGACATATAAGCATTTCTGAGTAAACAGAAAAAAAAATTCTAATACTATTTGGAACTTAAAAAGTAGCTATAAAATTTTCTCAGATGAATTTACATTTTTCTAAAACTGCAGGTATGTTCAGAAGTACATCACTGTGCACATCAAAAGTTTGTGTCTCTTGATGAACTGATATAAAGCAGAATAATCACTCAATTCATGAAATTTGAGATGCAGCATTTGTATATCAAAGTGTAAATATTGAAATCGAAACTGGACAACTTAAAGAGCAGGTAATAGATTAACTTGTAAGAAGGGAGTGCTCAAATGTGTGGTAATTGCAGATATACAGAGAGAAAGAGATACAGAGAAAAGAGGTTCCATCTGCCTGTCCATTCCTCAAGTGACTTCAACAGCTGGAGCTGAGCTGATGTGAAGCCAGAAGCCAGGAGCTTCTCCTGGATCTCCCACATGGGTTCAGGGTCCCAAGGCTTTGGGCTGTCCTCTACTCATTTCCAAGGCCACAATCAGGGAATTGGGTGGGAAGTAGGGCAGCTGGGAAATGAACGGAGGCCCATATGGGATCCTGGCAGATGCAATGCGAGGATCCAGCCACCAGGATATTGCACCGGGCCCTCATATACAGTTTTGTACTGTATATATTAGTCACCACAACTCAGTAAAAATATGATATCCTCTTTTGAGGTATGGCATACTCCCCTAAGCATAATTGTCTCTAATTACCCATTTGTTTGTCAAATTATCCTGAAAATTAGCTCACACTTCATACAATACATATTTTTGCACTAAATGCTGTCCCTTCAAAGTGATAGGTTGAAGTTCTCATTTTCTTGAAACAATCTCTACCAGGAGACTATAATAATAATAATATCACGAGGAGATGATAATAACAATAACAACAACAATAATAAAAGAATTATATAAAAAATATAACAAATAATCACTGGAAGTCACAATCATTCATACTCTACCATCTCCTCCTCAACCCATGTGTATGTGTGTGTGTGTGTGTGTGTGTGTGTGTGTGTGTGTGTGTATCTGCAATTGTATGCATCTTGTGTTTCTAATTCAAAATATTTATGGAAAAGCTATAAAAATATAATCACAAGCAAAACCAAAAATAACCATAATGTATGCTCTTGCTATATCAAAGCAGCATAAGAAATCACTAAAAAAAAATTAAGCCATTTATTGTTTTTACAGAGAAACAGAGGGAGAGTGTAAGTCAGAGATATCTTTCAGTCACAGATTCACTTCCTAGATAGCTGCAGTGGCCATAGCTGAAGTCTAAATTGGGAGCCAGGAGCTTCATCCAGATATCCAGATATCCGTCATGGACAACTGGAACCCAAGCTATTGGTTAGCCGTTCACTGATTTTTCAGGTGTATTATGAGGGAGCTGAATTAGAAGTGCAGAAGCCTCAACAAAAATCGGTAACCATAGTGGACGCTACCATTTCAGGAGGTGTCTTCACAGACTCAGCCACAATGCTCGTCTGTAACCCATGTATTAATTGCCGGAAATATGCTTTTGTTTCTCAACCACATAGTTTGTATTTCTACTTGTATAATGAAGAATTTTGCACTCAGACCAAATCCATAGTATACATCTAAGATCCAATCATCGTATAAATTATTTAATAATGAAATGTTAAACTTACATTTGAGAATAATAAATATTGTTTTCTCAATAAAAGTTTATGATATTTCAATTAAATAATTTTCCTTTGGAATTGCTCTGTGCAGTTATAGTTGTAAGAGCTTCAGAGTTTTGAACATGATATGTAAAAACAAAATATTGTGGAAAAGACAGTAGATATTTTTTGCCAAGAGATGTATACTAAATGGCAATAGTGCAAACTAATATACCTTCTTTCTATGCTAATTATGGAAATCAAATTGTGATCTTTGTTTTAAATTTCTGGTCTATCTGCATTATTTGTCAGGGAGTATATAACAGACAAGCAGAGTGGATATAACCAAAAATAAAAGGAAGGTGAACGCAAATGTAGATTTCCATTTCACACTCACATTTTAGTTTTCAAATTTTCTTCTCAGTGGTAACATTAGTTGGCAATTCTCCATGTATACACTGATACCTTTTATGCAAATACAGAGTAATAAAGATTTAAAGTGGATATTCTGTCATGCCAAGGGAAGGGAATCTATTCTAATAGCTTATAGATTTCCATAAATACATTTTTTTTTATTTTGAAAACATTGGATTTAAATGTTTGCTTTATTGCGAATGAATTACATGATGTGTTTCTTACAGTTTTCTTGGATAATTCTTAAGTTGTTAGGATACTTATTATAACGAGTAAATATACAGCAAAATATTTCATTGTGCTTACATATAAATTTATGTTACTGTGACTTGTTTTATAAAGTGTGATCAACTCAGATATTTATATACATCTTACGGGGAAAGATTAAGGGTCTGTTTTTGTGCAGTAGTGGGTGAAGCTGCCACCTCCAGTGACAGAATCCATATGGGCACCTATTTGTGTAGCAGCTGCTCTACTTCTGTTTGTTCCAACTCCCTACCAATGGCTCGGGGAAGGCAATTAATGGTGGCATTGGTTCTTATGCCCCAGGAACTCAGATGCAAGATCCAGTTGAAGCTCCTGGATCCTGACAAACCTGCTGTTAAAGATATTTGGGGAGTGAACTAATGTGTAGATTCACAGGGTCAATGGATTTTATAAGATGTCATGGATATTAAAAATGTACAGGTTTGTGCAGAAAAATTTCACAATCATTTTTCCAGAATCCTTTAAAAAAAACTACCTATCAAGTTTAATTTCATAGAATCCTGACACCATTAGTCATTGTACGAACATAAAAAATATTTTCATTTATTTAGATACTGAGAAAATAATATTTAAAAATTCCTAATTATCCTTGTTTATATGGACTCATCCATTCAGAAATAAGCTTTGTTGGAGTTGTGAATGCTCTGTGTACACTATAGAACGTTCTGCAAATCTTTTGTCAAGACAATGTTTTGACAAATGATAAATGTATCTACGTGGTGAGTTTCTTTCCTTTTTTTTTTCCTATAGAGTTTCAGCTGATCCTCAAGTAATTTTATCAGTTCAGATGTAAGTAGATATTCTATTGTGGAAATCTAGGCAACTTAGCAAGATGAATAAATAGATTGATGGATATCAGATAATGGCAATATGAAGATCAACATTTAGTATTGATAGAGATCTATTTCTGCTTAAATCTACTTATCCATCGATCCATCTTTCCATCCATCTGCTGATCATGATTATGTATTCTTTATCTGTATCATCTCTTCTATCTGGAGAAATTCTCAAATGTAAGATACTCAGATCCTAGACTTGTCTAGCTTGCACCATGATGCTTTGATTTCATTACCATCAGGTTGTTTATTTTTGTTTCACCTTAACCTCTTACTCTTATTTTGTTTTGAAAGGTTTATAAAAAATCTAAATAGTGCACACATAGATTAAATGAGTCAATGAGAGGGAGCATCAGTTTCAAGGAGAAGAATAAACTATTCACCTTTAATTTTACTTTATTATTCTCCTCCAAGCACTCACTAGCATATGCTTTAACAGTGTTTAGTAATATTTTGAATAGGCCAGGGTAGAGTCTTGTTCTAATACAAAAATGAGAAATAAATTGCTATGCTTTATGCAATTTATTTAAAATAAAATGTTTTCCAAGGGCAGTGTTGTGTTGCTGTGAGTTAAGCTACCGTCTGAGATTCCATCATAAATTGGAGAATGGGTTCAAGTCCCTGGTACTCCATTTCTCAGTCATCTCCCTGATAATGAGCCTGAAAATGCAAAGGAAGATGGGTCAAGTGCTTGAGCCCTGCCTCACCCAGAGTCAATGTCCTTAAACATTGTGCAATTTATTTTGCTTATAGTTTCTATGTTATACATTATTCATCCCAAATAACGAATCTGAGATGGAAGATATTCAATCACTTAGTCATTATACACATGAAAATATACTCAATCATAAAAAAGTCCTGCCTTTTGCCAAAAATAGAAAGGATGCAAGTTGAAACCATAAAGCCTAATGAAATAAGCCTCTTTCAAAAAGAGAAGTATTATATATGTTTTCTCTGATATGGGGTAGCTATTATAAAAGAGACCAGAAAGTACATGTAAATATGTGGATATATGTATATTCACATAGAGGGAATGTATAATGGAAATTAGCATACTGGGAAGTGAAGATACATCATAGTATGTCTCTACTTCGGAATCAAAGAGGACGCACAATGAAATTCTTAAATATACCTTAACAATGTGATACCAGATTTTTAGCCATCGCCTATACCTTCAATGCCATGACACAGTTAAATATCAGTTTTTGAACTTGTCACTAACGCTGAAAGACAATCATAATGTAATAACATTGGGTAAACCTGTGTAAAGGGGAGAAGGGAGAGAGAGAAGAGTAGGGTGGAAGGGGGAATCCCTTCCAATACCTGCAAAACCCTATCATAAAAATAACAATAAAAGAGAAACAAGCAAAAAATATTTCATGCTTTTATGTTTTAAGATAAAAAAGTAAAATGTAGCCTTTAAGACAGAAGCAATATATTCTCATTGGAGGGGAAAAAGTGCAAGTTTCTTATCGTTAATTCTTTTATTTAAATATTATGAAAATCAAGAGAAACAGAGATACAGCTTTTACTTATAGGTTATTTCTCTAAGTGTCTGTCACAGCTGGTACTGAACTGTACTGAACTCTGCTGCTTTTCAGGGTTCCAACAAATTGATCCATTACCTGCTAGTCAAAAGGTTGGAGCTGGAACAAGGCTGGGACTCAAACCCAGCCACTCCTATTATGAATACAAGTGTTCCAGGCAGTATCATATCATCAATAGCTGCACCAACTAAATACCCTCTGACTTTTTGCTATTGTTGATATTTCCAATGTACATTTTTTCTTAGTATTAGTATCACACACTAATACTATGTACATTTTAGTCCTAAGTATATTTTATACATATTGACTGGAATATTTTAATATGAAAACTTGTATGTATATTAAAAACCTAAAATAATTCTTTTGGTGTATTTTTTATATTTTGATTCCAATTATTTCACAATGCATTTATGAAATTGAGTGTCATAATTTGGGATTATTAAAATTTACATGTACTGATGTGCACAAGTTTACAAGCTCTAAATATAATTTCAGTGCACTTGTTTTTTCTTATTTCTACTCTAAGTCTTGCATCCTTTTCCTCACCAGATGTCCCTGTTTCACCATAATTCATGTATTTTAACTTGCACAAATCACTGCTTCCTGTGGACCCGAGTCCTTCGTCAATATGCCGCTTGTTCTCGCTGGGATACTAATATGTCATTTAACTTTGTGCAAGGCTGTACTCTGTCATATTCTTACAAGAATATTGAACCAAATAAGGCAGACATCAACTTTTGGTAGCAGCAGATGAAAGCAGAAACAAACACAAAAATGCCAGAGTATAAGATAATTAATCCCCAAGTGAAAGGTCATTTATAATCAGGGAACACAAAAGTGACGTTAATGGAATTAATAACTAGGATTTTGTGCACAGAGCCTATTTTCTTGTCAAAAGGGAGTCTATATGTCCCTCAGTAGGATCATTCTGTACTGTTAAGAGCAACAGCATTAGCCTAGAGGCACAGTATATTGCCAATGTGAAATGTTGCCTGGGGTTTACAAATGATAACACTAGATGTTAACAGGCCACCCTATAAAATCAATTACCTCAGCTAGAAATAAATTCTCTGTAGCTTTATAGATGATTTATTTAAGAGTCGTATAGTACCAGAGTATTTCTATGAACCTTGAAATAATTTTGTTTCTGTCATCTTCCGTCTTCACCACAAGACATTTTTTTTTTCGTAGAGTAAAAAAATCAGCGAGACATAGTGCATAAACTTTTACTACTTATACTTAGCTTTTTAATTTTTTTTCTAGACAGTTAAATTTCCTGGCAAAATTATTTTAGTAGCTCAATGATTCTACCTAAAACTGTCAACAGGTCACCATTTTCCAAGGGAGATCACAGCTAATATATGTAGTATATGTAAAACCATGTTCCAAAATATTAGTGAATAAAACTCACAGTGTATGTTAAACCCTCTTAGGATGTATTCTGCATTGCTGATATGCACAATACAAGTTAAATAATTATAGCAGTATAGTTATCCAGTATTATATATAGCTTCAGTTGAATGATGCAAAACTATCAGGCAAGTGCCATTTACAAATACAGTGTTAAACACAGGAGTTTATTTTCAATCTCAAAAGAGGTATCCTCAAGGATTAGAGCTACATGCTGGTGAATGCATTGTGGCATAATGGGTATGCAAGTCACTGGCAAGGCCAGCATTCCATGTAGGTGCCCATTTGTTTTCTGGCTGTCCCAGGCCTGATTTAGCTCCATGCGAATGGATTGGGAAAAGCAGAAGAGTATGGTCCAAGTGTTTGGTTTCCTTATACCCACAAGGGATGCCTGGATGGATCTCCTGGATCCTGGGTTGCATCTTGCCTAGCCAAAGCAGTTGCTGTCATCTGGCTTGTGAACTAGAAGATATTGCCTTCACAATCTCTCTCTGCCTGTATCCCTTCTGACTTTTAAAGTGAATAATATATAAATCTTTGAGGAAATAAAGAATTTAAATATTTGCTGCTAAGTATTTGCTGTTCAATGAGTTTTAATTACCCACTCTATTAATTTATTCAATCACTCATTCAGTTTTACTACTGTTGAAAAGTTCAAAAGTGAATAGAAATAGTAAGAGTAAACCACATAGACAACTTCCTGAGAATGAACTCTAGAGCTGCTTGTGGAGAGTTTGTCAGAGACAGCCTGTATTGGGTAATCAGGCCCCAGCACTTATTGAAAAAGAGACTATAATTTATAAATAATTAATTTGCTCCTAAAAGGAAACAGTATTTTTGTTTCCATTACTATCAAACAATTTGCATCTTATCAATGGTACTAAAAAATTAGAAAAAAAAATGCCAATAAAATGAAAATGATAAGGACATTAAAAATAAAGACTTTTTTTGTAATAACGAATGTTCTCAGATCCATGTTTTCCAATTTGGAATAATAGTACAATAATATTATGCAAAAATATGCAATGGCAATAAAACCACATTATGTTCTATGATTATGTTTAAAATAATAAAATAGAATACATGTTAATAAATAGCTAAAATACAGTGTATCGGTCCAGAACATATGTCAGCAACATTATTTGAGCTAAATATATACATTTTCTAAAACGGCAAAACTTTGTGTTCCTTTTAACTTCACTACATTTATTCAGTAACACTCACAGAGGCAATGTGCCTTTTCGTTTTCAGGAACAGCAGGAGGACATGGAGGAGGTGAAGCTGTGTATGTTAATAGAAACTTTGAAGTAGACCAGAAATGAAATTGTTGCTCATTCATCCATTCACCCCTTATCCTGAAAATGGTCAGTGTGTGCTATTTATAAATGGATTTTTGTAGTAAATGCCAGCACAGCCTTCTTAGCTCCAGAAGTTTGTGTACTTATGACCCTAACCTAGACTGAGGAGCCGAGATCTAGCCCAGCCTGTGCTACACCCACCCTGGCTCTCATGAGTACAAATGGTTGCTAGAGTCCAGTCCAGTCTGGCACTCCCCAGACTCCATCCACACCCATGCTAGGGGAGACTGCAGCCATAGTCTGCCCAGACAATGCCTTGCTTCTTGCTCTTGAGCATGCCAGTGGGAACTAAAACCCAGTCTGGGCATTCCATCAGCCCCCCAACCAGGCCTGATTCCACCCACAGATCTTATATGTGCCAGCAGAGATTGCTGCTCCACTTGGGTGGGCTGACCTATCTCTCCCAATATTCTAGGCTCAGAACCAACTCATTCCTGTACTGGTCGGCATCATGGCACAGCCTCACATTACTCATTCCCTGTTCAAACAGTTGCAGGTGTGTTTTCTTGATCAAGCTTTGTAAGTACAGTGGCCTTGTCCATGGAAGACCCTCAGAAGTCATTCCTTACTGGACATGAACCCTTAGGACCCTACTTGTCCCTAACTGTGCAATCCCCTTGACTCCCTGTAACCTCATATCCGTAAGTCCCCAGGATGAGCTGCTGGGCAACTAGTGGAACTAAACTCCCTAGCCTCCAGCCTGGCCCAAGTTTCACAGGCAATAGCCATGTAGCCAGAAGAAAAAAAAAAAAAAAACCCAAAAAACAAAAACTGTGCCTTTGACCCAGACTGACAAGAGTTCAGCCTGCCACAAGGCAGTGGTGGGTGGAGCTATAGTTCTGAGCCTCTAGCCTGTCCCAGCCCAAGTTTAACTGGCCGCAGCCACATAGACAGCAGAAAACAATAGCAGCAACAACAACAATAACAACAATAAAAACTTCTGATCTGTAAAGTCTTACTCAACTGAAGGAACGCTAGTTTTCTGTTCCTTAATTGAGCTACTTACACTTTTAGATGTACATGGTAAAACTTCTTTTGCATTTGGTAAGCATATACTCATTACAGCATAGGATTGTGGCAAGATAATTTATTTCCTTAAAATTAATATGGTGGAACCTGACAAGATAGCCTAGTGGTTAGAGTTCTTGCTTTGCAAGTGCTGGGATCCCACTTTCCTGCTCCAGTACCCCCACTTCGCATCCAGCTCCCCACTTGTGGCCTGGAAGATCAGTGGAGGACGGCCCAAGGCCTTGGGACCGTGCATTCACGTGGAGACTTCTGGCTTTGGATAGGCTCAGCTCTGGCCTATGTGGCCACTGGGGAATGAATCAGTGGATAGATCTTCATCTCTGTCGCTCCTCCTCTCTGTATATCTGACTTTCCAATAATAATGAATAAATCTTTGAAAAATAAGGATGATGTACATAGAATTTCATGCACAAATAATTATGGAATGACAAAATAGAATAATATCCATAGTAAATATCAATTTCAAGCAGTTTTGATAGTTCTACAGGTCTGAATTGCTGCCAATCTCGTTGTTCCAATCATGATGAAACCTATTCAGAATCCACTGGCTGACATAGTCTCTTCATGGTTGGGGTTCTGAGATCAGCAGTTCAGAAGAAACTTCATCTAAGATGATCCCAAACCTGATTCTTGTGTGAGTTTGCCAGTACAGGGTTTAGCACAGTCTGTCACCCCAAACAGCTTATGCATACGCTGGCCATTACAATTGCTGGATCAGTTCTGTTTCCAGCCCTGTCTTCCACTCGAACCAATGGATGTTCGATCCTACCCACTTCATGCTCAGTCCTCACGCAAACCAGTGGGAGCTGCAGCCAAGTTGGGGCGACTCCCCATAACCCTCACCAGGCCTGCCCCCTACCCTTGTTCCCATGCATGCCAGTAAGTACCGCAGGTTTGTTCAGTCTGTCCCACATCCCATTTAGCTACTAATTATTCTACGTATGTTCAAGGTGTCCATCTTTACATTTCCTGTTTTGTCTCTATTGATTGGCATCTTCTCCCTCTTTTTCGTTTTCATTAGTTGGCTAGTGGGGGATCTAGTTAGTTGATTTTTTCCAAGAACCATCTCTTTGGCTCATTGATATTATGTATTGTACTTTTTGTCTCTACTTGGTTCGTTTCCTCCCTTATTTTGGTTATTTCTTTTTTCTGACACCTTGCATTGCAGTTACTTTGCTGTTGTTATTCTAGCTCCTCACATGTATGCTTCGTTGGAGTTATTCTAAACTATAATCACCGCACGGTGCTTTTAAACACCCACAAGTCACTCCTCCTTTCTATAATTTGCTGCCTATTATGTAAACTCCTTTTTTTTTAAATTCCCCACACTCTTGACCCTTCACAGACCCTGGTAATTATGATTGTATGTTCAGATAATATTTTAAATTTTACACAGTTGTTGGGGAACAGGTACTACTTAACTTTCTTTGGCTGGCTTGTATTCCTTGATGCAGTGTCATTTATATTCCTACAAATTACTCCATTTTACTGCTTTTCTGGTTGCCATATTGCATAGTGTACCTTTGCTTTATTTATGGACATCCTCGTGGGTTCCATGTCTTGAATAGCGTTGTAATGAGCCTGATAGTGCATGTATGTCTTTGATGTATTCATGATTTTATTTCATTTAGCTATATTACAAATAGTGATCTTTGGCTTATATGGTATTTGTCTTTCTAGATTTTTAAAGAAATTCCCATACTCCTTCTCATAACGTAGTAAATCTCATTGCTACTGATAGTATATATTAATTTGTCTTTCTATGCATTCTTGCCAACACTCATTATTTCTTGTCTTTTGTCACTATTTTAAAAAAAGATTTGTTTATTTTTATTGCAAAATCAGATATACAGAGACAAGGCTAGATAGAGAGGAAGCTCTTCCATCTGATGATTCACTCCCCAAGTAACTGGCTTTGGTGCTGTGCCAATCCAAAGCCAGGAGCCAGGAACTTCTTCCACGTCTCCTATACAGGTGCAGGGTCCCAAAACTTTGGGCCATTCTCGATTGCCACAAGCAGGGAGCTGGATTGAGAGTGCTGCTGCTGGGATTAGAACTGGTTCCCATATGGGATCCTGGCATGTTCAAGGTGAGGACTTTAGCTGCTAGGCCTCCGTGCTGGGCCCTTTCCACTTTTAACTACAGTAGATTGTTTCCTCATAGACCAATTTCTATTGGAATGATGGAAATGTTTTAAATTAAAATTTGCATATAATTTCATAACATTTTTAGAATGTTGACATGATTATATTATATGACACACATAAAGCAATGAATTTTATGAAATATACATTTTGTCTCAATAAAGATGCTACACATTAAAACCATACAATTCTCTCATATTAAACCTCAACTCATATTTATTTTTACCAGTCAAGTTATTTAAAAGTATCAGATGTTCTTAGTTAAGTTGAAGCTTATAAAATATCAATTCAACCAACTAAAAATCTGTGATATAACTGAAAATTCTAAGCAAAGATTTTTTAAGATTTTTTTTGAAAGTCATATTTATATAGAGAAGGAAAGATGGAGTGAAAAATCTGTCTGCTGATTCACTCCCTGTGTGGCAGCAATGGGCAGAGCTGACCTGATCTAAAGCCAGGAGGAACTTCTTCCAGGTCCCCCACATGGGTACAGGGTCCCAAGGTTTTGGGCCATGGTGTACTGCTTTCCCAAGCCATAAGCAGGGAGCTGGATGGCAAGTGGAGCAGCTGGGCAAGACCCGACAGCAATATGGGATCCCGGCTGCATGCAAGGAGAGGATTTAGCTACTAGGCTATTGTGCTCGGCACATTGTTTCCTTGCCAGTCTATTTTCCCTGACATCCACCCTGCTCATTCCTAATTTCATGGAAAATATGACATTTATTTCTGGTGGAATGCCTTATTTCACTAACAATAGTTGTGTTTTGTTACATTCAATTTGTTACAAAAAAAAAAAAGAATTTCACAATTTTTATGGCAGAGTGTATACATAATACATTTTTCTTTATCCAGTCACCTTTTTATTTACATCTGGGATGACTTCCTAGTATAGGCATTTTGAATTAAGGTGCACGAGACATTGACATACAATTGTTTCATGCTGAATTAATTTCTAATCTTTGAGTAAGTTCCCAAAATTGGAATGGCTGAGTCCAGTGGTAGATTTATTTTCAGATTTCTGAAGCATCCTCATAGTGTCTAACATAATTGTTGCACTGATTTACGTATTCACCAACATTGGATTGGCATATCTTACCCTCTCCTGGACCCATTATTGTTAGAATTTATTATTCTCTGATTTCTGTGTGATGTTCATTCTAATTGTAGTGAGGGAAAACCTCATTGTGGTTTGTAATTGTATTTTCCAGATGGCTAGTGATGCTGCACATTTTGAATGCATTGGATGGCCATTGGCATTTCATGATTTGAAAACTGCTTGTTCATACCCTGTGCCCATTTCTTAACTGATTTATATGCTTTGCTATTGTAGAGTTTCTTGAGATGTTTATAGAATCTGTGTTTATCATTAATCAATTACAAATAGGTAAATCTTTCCCCCTATCCTATCAGTTGCCTTTTCTGTTCCTTATGTTTGTCATTTGCACTACAGAAGCTTCTTAACTTGATTCAATTCCATTTGCTATTCTCATTTAGAATTTTGAATTCTTCATTTAATGTGTAATATTTCAATGTTTCATTTTTTTCAACAAATCTGTCAGTTGCAAGCCCTTCTTAATCTTGATTCTGATATTGATAGAAGTAGATCAGTTGGGCACTGCCTGATGTTTACTGCCCATTTGGCACTCCATAAAGTGGTGGATGGGAAGGAATCGAAGCTGCTTGCCTGCTCCAATCCTAACAGCTGTTCTGACTGTTAGCTCCTAGGTCAAAGTACAAATCAGTGGTTGTGGAATTATTTATCAGCAGAGCTGCAGAGGTAGGGCATCGAGTTACTTCTCTCTATTCATGGTGTAAAGGCAGTTCACAGCCAGCACTTGGCTACAGCAGTCACTTCTCTTACCCACAGAATTTTCCTTGCTTATTTTTCACTTCTTTCATGAAAAATCTGTCAGTCCCCTGGAAATTGGTCCTTTCCTTCTTCTTTTCCTGTCTTTTCTTTTTTTTTAAAAAAAATATTGATTTATTTTTGTTAGAAAGACAGATATGCAGAGAGGAGAGACAGAGAGGAAGATCTTCTGTCTGATGATTCACTCCCCAAGTGACCACAACAGCTGGGGCTGAGCCAAGTGAAGCCAGGAGATTGGAGCCTCTTCTGAGTCTCCCACGTGAGTGCAAGGTCCCAAGGCTTTGGGCTGCCCTGGATTGATTTCCAGGCCACAAGCAGGAAGCTGGATGAGAAGCAGGCTGCCGGGATTACAACCACAGCCCATATGACATCCTGGCGTTTTCAAGGTGAGGACTCTAGCCGCTAGGCTACTGCACCACGCCCCATAGCTTGCTTTTAAGTTACATACTGTAGATCTTCACCGTTCCCACCACCCTCTAGTCTTGTTTTCTCAAGGAATGTTTTGGATATGTCTTCCCGGTTCACCTTTTCCCTTTGATTCACCTGCTTAATCATAAAGTGCATGGAATTTAATTTTAGAATTTAATGTTAAACTTGAACAGTATGTTCCATTCTTCCAGTGCTAAAAAAAAAAAAAAAAAAAAGCTTTAGTTTTTCCAAGTAAGATAGTTATCTATTATGGTATAAACTGATCCATACTTCTCAAGAAGAATAACACAGCGGTTCAAACTTTCAATGTTGTTTCCGTCTTTACTCTTTAAAGATTCAGTACTATATTAAAATTATCTTTCAATTGAATTTTACTCAAATTGAGATTTGCATTTTGCTAAAAAGTGAATGTATTCATTTTCTTCATATATATATATACACACATATATATTCACAAAGCACATATATATTTTTTATACTTGCTCTTTATTAAAAGGCTGAGAAGTGATATAATTATTTTAAAGAATTAGTTGCTTTGTTGTTCTTGAAAATCAAAAGGACAAAAACAATATAATTTTGATGCTTGGTATCCAATTGTCTTTTGATAATGGCCAATAGTAACATCTTCCCAAGGCATACTGAATGACCCTCATTTGCTTCAATTATAAAACAGCAGAATTTATACATCAATTTCTCCTAGTGGTTATTACATAGAATTTTGAGGGGGGTTTTTAACGTTGCTGTTGGAAATCACGAATTACTGGCAGAGTAATTTCAACCCAGATGCTCTGAGCCTGATGTGGGATATGGGACCCTTAAAAGCTCTCTCTCACCACTTCTCTCTTTATTTTCTCCAAAGCAGTAACAATTAGCAGAGCAGCAGCTGCTTTCACCTACTGTCTCATTGTTTCAGAATTATACTGGACATTGATGATAATGCTGTTCCTATTACCTCTTTATGGAACGTGCAATTGTGCTTGAAAGAGAGCAAGGAAAATACGCATGAAAGCATCTTGTTGATAATTGGATAATTCAAAAGATATAGTAGTATCCACAAATGGTTAGAGATAATGACAACTTAAGTTATTTTTTTCTGTGATATATAGAGAAAGCGTACAAGACATAGATATGATCATTTAAAAGTAAAAAATGTGTAGGTATGCTGTCAGGGCAGAGGGATTGTAATATGCAAACAGACTGCATGAGTTTGACATACATGGTGACAATTTTGAAAAGTTTATTATTTTTTTTTATATTCACAACATTGTCATTAAAATTGAGCATGTGAAACTAGACATTCTATTACCAGATTACAAAAGCAATATATTTTTGTTGCTTTTTGAAATAAGGTTTTCACAAATTTATAACTGTAAGAATGTATCCTTGGGCTAGGTTCTGAGAAGCCAATGGAAAGGTACTACAAAAATAAGTTCAAATAAAGCATTTTTAACGTTTACAAATGTTTTCTGCCTAAAAACATAATTCAATAGATGTAAAAATTTAAACTAGCAGCTTGCTGCACAATAGCCATGTGAATTATGAATTTCTATCATTCTTTCCTAACAACACATTAAAGTTTTAACTTATGATGCTGTTGGCATACATGAGGATCCAATTTAGTATTTTTTAGAAAATAAGTTCAATTCAAACATTAGAAAAATAAACTGAAAATATGTTTAAAATAAGTAAATTAGATCCTGAGTCCCTGGTAATGATTCTTGTACAACTTCATTTGATATTTTTTCATTAGAATTAGCCTTTACATCTTTATTCAGTCTATAAAACTGCTTGCTACATTCAACCAATCAAAAATAGCTAAACTGTTTCTGTTGATTTCATTAATAATATTCTGAAGATATTTTAGATTAACCAATTATCTTTATTGTATTTATTTGAAGTTTTGCTTTAAAGCAAAACGAAGGCCACATGAAGAATTACAGTATCACATAGTCATGCTCCAACCTTTGACATTTGCTTTGATATCACAGGAAGTTACCTCCGTGGTCACTTCCAGAAACAGATTGTGCTATTAATTAAAAACCATTCTACTAGTTTTAGTGAAAAAAAAAATAAGTTTGGTACATGACACTGCCAACTCATCACACATATTGCTTAGCCGAAGACTACGAATTGTTTGATCCTATCTGGGCAGTCAAATTGCATAGTCATCTGGCCTCCATTACAGGCTTCAAAGTGTTAACTCTCACAGTTTAACCGAAATATTGAACTAGGCAACCATATTGGCCCATAGACTGAGCTACAGTGTGAATAAAAACATTGCCAGTAGAGTTAAGAAAATTAGAAATTAGAATCTTCGAGAGTAAAGTGAAATTAAGGATATTATGAGTAACCAAATCAAGGAACAAACAATTTTGATTCATAAGTTCAAGTCTTCTGGACAATTGAAGAGCAGTATGAAGGAGGTTTCACTGTGTGAAACACCTATGTAGTTAATAGCATTAAGAAAAAGATATAAAGTTGCTCCTAAACTTATTGGGTGCTACTACAAGAAAATACTTTCTGGATAATAGTAATAGAAAACTTCAACATCTTTGGGACCTTGAAATCATTTAACCATTAGCTCAAGACTTTATCTGATGTATAACAGAAGCCATTGGAATAAAAGTGGTACCGAGGTATAAAAACAAGCAGAAAAGTGAGATGATAATTTTGCCCATTTTTTCCTTTTTCAATTAAATTAGAGAATTAAATATGGGAAACAAGTAAAACTATAATCTGAGCATTCCACTGCATTTATTTTAGTGTTTAACCAACAATAATTTACAAAACGCATGCCTCCCTTTACTCTGTCCTGCAAATCTAGATGGGAGCCCTACCATACACAGGAACTGTGAATATAGCCCCACACCAAAGCACAATAAAACAGTCTGTCTTTTTTCCTACTTTCTCAAATCCTTGTGGATACTTGAGGACCATCATTGTTCTTATAAAGTCATCATTTGTGAAAAAAACCTTCATAGTGTGCTAGTATGTGTTTGAGATGACCAATGTAAATGTACGAACCAAATTGCTGGGAGGGTGTCCCTTCTTGCTTTGGCGTTTACTACAACCACCTTATAACGCATCCTAAATTCTTGTTACCATAATATACCTAATAAAACATCAATACATACTCTTTGTTCTACAGTGTGAGGTTCATCCCAATAGGCCCCTTTTACATCACAGAACCAGTCTGATAATTCTAGAGTCTTTCACAATGCTTTTATTTTTCCCCAGTGTTCGTTTTCCACACAAAAATTTTATTTTCATTTTGAATATAGTGTTCTAAAGCAAAAGACCATCTGTTGCCCTTTGAACTCTCTTAGAAAAAAGTTCTAAATATTTAAAAAAGATGAAAGTTAAACACTGGCAACTCATCTGACTTCTGACTGACTTCTGCTCCCCTCCCTCCACTGGACTTGGCTTTGGATATGTCAGTCTCACTGCTGCCTAATACACCAAATCCCCGCTACCTTCAGGACCTTTATAGTTGCTTAACAGAAGAGGCTTTTCTGACTTAGCTGGATGATAGATATAAAGCAAGATGAAGCAGATAGACTTAATGTGAGGAATTAACTCACGTGGTCTTGAGGCTTAGAGTTATAAGGTCTGCCGTCTGCAAACAAGAGAATCCAAGGTCAAAAGGACTAAGATTTCAAGGTATACATCCCAGGCAAAAATTGAAGGAGATCAATCTCTCATCCCAAACTGTGAGTATGAAAGAGGGAAAATGTGTCAGTTACCCAGTCTTATGATTCAGTTTTGTTGGAAAGGCACAGAGTTGGAATGTTCTTTCTTCCCCTGACTTACTCCCCCAAAAGCCATAATAACTGCAACTGAGTCGATCTGAAGCCAGAAGCCAAAAACTTTCTGCAGCTCTCCCAAATGTAGATAGAGATCAAAACACTTAAACCATCCTCTCCTACTTCCCCAGGCCACAAACAGAGAGCTACCTTAGAAGTGCTGCAGTTAAGACAAAACCAGTGCCTGTATGGTTTGCTGGCAGTACAAACAGAAGCTTAACCTGCTGCACCATGACATCAGCTCCAACTTATGAGTCTTTAGTTTTGTACAAGTCTTTAATGCATTTACAAAAGAAATAAAGCCTCCCTAGATCTGTACATCATTTTTTTGTTTCAGATTTCAATGCTGTCCTCATCCTAAAACATTGCTCTTTTACTTGATACATACTGTTTCACTAAATACCTTGGCATTTGGTAATCAGTCAGCTTGACTTGAAGATATACTAGCATCCTCCTTCACCCATGAAACTGGGTTGGTCGCACCTAAAAAAAGACCTGTTAGTTATGCCAAGTTGATTTTTGTGGTACTTTAATCAAACAAAGAGCTTAGCGAAATATCAGCGAAGGTGATTAGGACTGATTTATCTGCTCAGGCTAATGGATAAATGGAGAAAACACCTGGCCAGCCCATATACTTGTGCCTGAGAACATATGGGGTAGATTGATGAGTATCAACATCTGTGTGTGCATTTGTGAGTTTCTTTTATTTCTCATGTAAAAAAATAAAGTGGGCTTTGGACAATTCCAGACTAATTCAACAATCCCTACAAAAACTAAATTAAGTAAATTTTCTTCCGTGTTCGTGACAGTCTTAAGGAAAGAAGGCTATTTCCAAATTAGTGGTCATGTTTAGGGGTGATCCACAAATAGAAGATGGAAAACTGTGCAGTAAGCACTCTAAAATATAATGACTAGGTTGAAAAATAATAGAATCAAGTAGAATAACCACAAAATTCTGCTTCTTTCATTTATTATAACATTTGGAGAATTATTTTAAATTAGCATCTTTCATTTAGCATCCTCATTCTAAGACAAATAAAATATTGTTATTGTAAAAGCAAAACACAATAGTCTCTCATCTGCTGTTTAATTCCTCAAATGCCCACATAGCTGAGATTGAGCCAGGTCATTGTTGGGAACCTGGAACTTTACATATGGTTTCCCACATGGTCGAGGCATGCGCTTCCTCACAGGATCTGCCCTTGCAGGAAGATGGAAGTGGAAACACATCCAATAATTGAACACGTGTGTTCTATTATGAAATGGCAGCTGCTCCAATTGCTCTGCCCTTGTGTTGCTTTGAACTTAAAGGTTTTGTCCATATGTCAAAGATATTAAGTGAAATGCATTCTCTGTGTATTTAATACATAACTACTGTTTTTGATCAGGCAAATACACACAAACACATGCAACAGTATGTTAAAATACTTATTTTTTGATTATATTTGAAATTCATTTTTTTATTACTTAAGTTGTCTGAGTAAATGGGATTTGTGAGTTGCATATTTTCACATAATCAGAAGATTTTTTAAAATCTCACTCAAAAATTTAAGAATGAGTGATATGTTTGTCTTTAATGCTTTCATGGTTATATTGACTTCTAAAGCATGTTGCCTGTCTTTTAACATCATCTCACCAGAAAATATAGGAAAGGGTGAGATTGCGTATAATTTGCAAGTAACAGATTCTAAGACAGATGAGACATTATTGACTTAAAGGATGTCATTATTTCTTCTGATACACTCCCAAAAGCCAGCAACCTACATACATCATGGTGATGTGTGAGATGCCACAGTCGAGATGTGATTCATTTCCACACAGAAACTTTGTGTTTAACTTGTACTACAGAATTCAATGAAAAACGAATTTGCAAAAAGAAGAAAAAAGATTAAATTTCTTCCCAGAAAATATTTAATTTTTCTCTTTCAAAAATGTTAACATTTTATTTTGAAATGGATTTCTATTAATATTTGAAATTGACATTTGAAATAATTCCCCTGTATATAAGAGCCAGTAATCATAACATCTGTTCACCTGAGGAAATCCACACTAGATTCCTAAGTTCTGATTTCATTTACTTCCAAGGATTACAAATTTTCTAGCCTCTAAACCTCTTGGAGTTTTCTAAAACTCCAGCCTCTCCCTTGTGTTTCATTCCAGCCCTCCTCCACAGCTGCCACTTAAACAGTTTGTATCATTTCATGGTTTAGCAGATGGAGAAATTAAAAAATAATGAATATGTGGACTTTAACTGATCACAATAATGAAGTTTCACAAAGATGCCCCTTCCAGCCAAAAACAATATGCATAGTTGGCACAATGGTTGTGCCCTTAAAACATACAGCAGGACACCAATTCTCAATTCTGCATCTAGTACTTTTAGATGTTTTTAATTCTTACTAATTTGGGTTAAATATGTGCTCATAATTATTGAGGTGATGCCTCAAATCCATGTTCATTGGATTCAAATGAACACAGAGGTTTTTTTTTTTTTTTTTTTTTGTAACATTAGCATCACATTGAGAGAAAGTAATTTCTACTAGTAAGTTGTTTTATTTGGCTACCTGTTTTGTCATAAGAAAAAAGAACTTTAAATCAGAAGAAACAATAAACAGTGTCAAAACTGAATGTTCCACTTAATGATAAGAATAACAAAACCCAAGGAAAAGTTACCTATCCGAGGACAGATGGCTAACCAGTGGGAGAGCCATGACTCGAGCTCAAGTACTCTGGCTTTCAACGAAGCACCTTACATTAATAATAACACAGTTACCAAAATAATGCTTTGTCTCTGAAACTTACAAGATTGAGTAATAGATAAAAACATAAATGCCTTACAAGTATGAAATAGGTGCAGCATGTTGGCATACTTACAAGTGCTAGGACTTTGAAGCAGACTGATTCTCCAAATAGTAATCTCAAATGTAAATAACATGCAATTTCGTGTCAGCTACTAATATTCTCTTGAGTTTCATTTGACAGTTGATGGCACATCTAATGTGAATTTATTCCCTCAAATTAACTTAGCAATCATTAACTTTTAAGAAACTTAACAAGTAAATAATGTAAATTACTGCCCAAAATGATAATGGTCATTCATCGCAACATCCTACCTCCATATCTACTTGCATTTCTGGATGATACATTAATACTAACAAAATCCTTTGTTCAGGAATCAGGAATCACTGGTAAGATCAGAGAAAGATGAAAAAAAAAAAACTACAGATATTTATAGAGGAGATAGCCCAAGGGTAAATTGAAATATTGAGCAATGATGAACCACATTCAAAATTATAAAGGGCTATTAAAAATACTGGCAGGGAAGCTTGAAAATGCAGCAAGGAGGACTGAGGAATGAATTCTGAAAGACACTCAATGGCCACCTGGTGGTTTGGAGAGGACAGACCTGAAGATCTTTCTGGGTAAGCCTGATACACCAGCCCATTGTGGGTTGGGCTACTTAGCATGGAACATGGCTGACTATATCACACCAGCGTAAATGCAAACTATAGCTGGGGGCCTCTCCGGCAGGGTCAAATACTGGTACCTGACAGTGAGTGTGAGATCAGGGAATAGGTAACATCAGATTGGGCCATGACACCAACTAAAAAGCAAAACAACCAGGTCTGGGGGTGGATTTTGTGGAGGACAAGTGGACAACTCTACCGAACTACAGTCCCACTGGTTAGTTTGTGAGTTGAGACGGTGATGGGTTGAGCAGGGTGCAACCACATAACTCACCTATGCTCACTGCTTCTGGGACTGGGAACAAGTGGGGCATTTCCGGGTGCAGCAATCAAATGAGAACCCTAAATCAGTGTGTGGGGCATGCCAGGCCACACCAACTCATACCGAAACTGGAACAGATGGGGCACAAGGGCCTCTGTAAAATGTATTTTACATGAATGAAATTGAAATTTTGAGGCTTATTACTGTTTATGCTCTGAGATTATGTTCTTGAGTAATATTTTTTGTTTCCACTTGCTATTTGTTGAATTATTTCCTTAATCGAGGGTTAAAACAATTGAGCTGCTGTAAGAACTTGAAAGCATATCATTGTAAAATTTTAAAAGTAAAAATGACGAAGGAGGAGCAGGGCAGGATGGTAGAGAAGTATTTGGGTGGGAAGCTTCTGTATGTTCCTAACTCTGAATTGTGTAATACTTGAAATTTGTTCACCTTATGTAAATGAAATCAAGTAAATTAATAATTTTTTAAAAAGAAAAAAAGTTTACAAAATTGTTTCTTAGAGAAGTATCTCATTTATCCATAAGAGATAATTAGGAAGTAGTGAGTTTAGCAGTGACAGAAAGAGGCAAGGTTTTTAAAAAATATAATAGGTCAGCTATGCCCTTTTGTATAAAGAGATTTACTTTTTCAGTAGCATGGATGTTGAAATACTTAATACTTAATTAATTAATACTTAATACTTAACCAGACCACAAAATCAATGCAGAAAAATATGATCAAGAGAGTATAAACAAAGACACAATAATGATAAGAAAAATATTTCTGTAGATGTAGCTCAATTTAACATGCTTCCAGGTCTCCAATACATACTGTAGAACCGTTTGATGTCAAGATGTATTTCATTTCCCTCATTGGGGGAATCCTACTGGAATCCAGGTGACACATTAACCACCTCCTCTTCCATCTGCACATCCCTAACACATTCAGCTAATCTATTCTTTTGAGCATTCTGTGAGTGCTTGCCAAACTTCAAGACTGGTAGTACTCTGGAAGGCATTGATGGCTACCTTGAGGCATTGTCCCACTTTGCAGTTAACTTGGCTACAAATCTTTGCTTCAGAGGCTGCTGGCACCAATACCTTGACTGCTCTGTGCTTTCAAAATCCCTAGGAGGTGTTTGAGCTATTATTCTTTTGTTAATTACAGTCCTCAAAGACCCAGCCATAATTCTACGAGGAATCATGCAAGGAAATGGATAACTCAGTTCCAGTTTATACTAGTTATAGAATCAATTTTTTCTTAGTTGGAATGATTTCCCTGTAAGTTCTACAATAATTCTCTCCCTCTAGAAATGTCTGAATATATAAGAAATACTAAACTTTAGTAAGGATCTAAGCATTAGAATGCAAAAGAAAAGCAAACAGCAGGAATGTTTTTGCAGATTGTAAAGACAAAAGAAATATCAGCTTCCAGTGGTCAGAAGTAATTATGGAAAGAGAAAGAGTGTTTATAGCCTAGTTCTGTATAGAAAGTGAGACAAAACCTAATCAGAAGTATTGAGCAAATTAAACTTTATACAAAGCATATAAAGACATTAGAGCAAATATTCAAAGTGTACATAAAAGCCAAGGACATATGGAGTTGAATACCATCATGAATCTTCTAATTAAATAAATTTTAATTTGGCATAATTCTTATGCTCATCTGAGATAACAAAGCTTGCTACAAGACAGCATACAATGTTGGTCAAATAATTTGTAATTAATACATGGTCATGGATAGTTGCAATTAAATTATTTTTTAATGATTTCGAATGTTTCTCATTGCTAATATGTGCTTCTCACATGCATATTTCACTTCTCTTAGAAACAAAAATATAAATACAACACTAAAGTGTTCTTGTCAGTACATAGCAAAACAGATTTAGTATTTGGCAACCAGTTGTGGATAAACAAATAGTACTTATTATCAGCAGTAGTTATTTTATAAATAGTAATGGTAAAATTGAAACTTCAAACGCAGGCATAAAAATTATTCATAGAAGCAAATAAAAATTGAACTAATCAGATGAAGAAATCAATTTTCTTGATATTCAAATTATAATACAAGAGGAAGACAACCTTCAATAATGATCACTGAGTCTGTAGTAAACCATGTTTCCCTAAGCATTATTAAACATGTGAACCTCGTAACAAATGTATTAAGGAGAATTGGGGAGTCATTTAAGATGGCTCTACTAGCTGCTCTGTTGCAAATTGAAAGTAGCTTTGAGTTACATTCATTCAGACAATCCTCAATTTCTAATAATTGCAGAAATAACTTGGTGGAATAAGAAGAAAAAACGGTGACAAATCTAATATTTTCTAACAGTCGATGTCAATGTGATTATCTGAAGGCATTATTCAACAATTTAGCTGCTGATGTACAAATTAGGAAATGCAAAGGTGTGATCTGTAATACTTGCCTTTGTATAAAAGTCAAGCAAGTGTGAACAGATGAAAAGATAATGTGTGAAAGGTCTCTTTTTGGTTAGTTTATTGCTTCCTGTTATTTTATCATTCTGCCACAGGCAAGGCACAAAAAATAATAAGACCTGATAAAGTCCATACCCAGGAATCTGGGTGGGAAATGGAGCATCTGGTTCATGAATCTGAACCCATATGGGATCCTGGCACTTGCAAGGCAAGGATTTAGCCATTAAATCATCACACTGGGCCCAAATTATTGTCAATTTTTATAATCAAATTTAATATATGGGAAAGTAAATTCCATAGGATGAACTTTCAGAATAAAATATAGAGCAAATACATACAAATCTTCCCACTGCTCAGAGTTTTCAATTCCAAAAGCTTTACTTCCCATGGAAAGAGGAAGCAAATATAATTGCTTTTCAACAATGAAATGATTGCTTTCTAGAATATTTCTCTGTTGTGTATTTACAAGCAGTAGGGACTGGTAGCATGCCATTATTAAATTTCTAGCTAATATTAGAATTTTTTCTTGAAGTAATGAATATTAAAAGTCAGCGAAAAAACAGAACTGCGTTGAATCCTTTTGTATTATGAAATCTAGTGTGCCAGGTAAGGTTAATGCTGCGTTAATTTCATTTTTCATTAATTTAAGATTCATTGCTGATTCATGATTCCTCAGATATACATGATTCTTTTTGACAGCATTTTTGTTTGTTTTAATGTTTTATTCTTAGTTTCCATGTTACGGTTTCGTGCATATAGAATCTCCCCTGTTTCTGTCTCTTTATTCCCTTGCCCTTCTGTTCTCCAAACTGTCCCCAGTGATTTGTTATGATATAGTCCTTCAGTTGTAGTCCCAACTCTAATGTTCTGCTCTTTACTTTTGCGTTATAAAATTATAGGTATAAGCAATGATGGATCTAGTATTTTGTTGTCAAGTTAAATTTAGCAGTCTTACTGAGGGTCTATTTTATTCAGGGGTAGACATTGATACTGCAGTTCTTTGATTCCTGTTGCTCTTGTCTTCAGTACATTTTCATTTATGACATTGCTAGTGCATACCTGTTTACCTTTACATCTTTTCATTTTGTGTTTTGGGTGAAAATTGTTTTATATAAGAGAGAATTAATGATATTTTTCCCTTTGGGATTGACTTATTTCACTGAGCATAATGGTCTCCAGTTGGGACCATTTTGTTGCAAATGATAAAATTTCATTCATTTTAATGGTTGAGCAAAATTCTAGAGTAGATGTACCACTATTTCTTTATCCAATCTTCTTTCTTTTTCAAAAAAAATGCACATCTTTCTATTATTATCATTTTACAGTTCCATACATACTGAGATTTCCCTTATCCCCTCCCCATTTCGCTCCCCTCTCAATAAGTTCCCCCATATAATTACTATACTACAGCATAGTTTTTCATACACAATCATATGTCCATCATTGTGAGCATGGACAATGGCAGAGAGTCCAGCATCGTATTTTCAAGACATAGTAAACAGCTTCATTGGGAGTCTATCTTTGTCTGGAAGTAGAGATGCATACTGCATTTGTATCCTCACTTCTGGATATGGTAGTCTTCATTACAGTTACTATATATCCTCTTAAATGAAAAGCCACAAGCAAAATCAATAGCAGGAAGAAAAATAGAATTTTTTTTAACGATTTATTTATTTTTATTACAAAGTCAGATATACAGAGAGGAGGAAAGACAGAGAGGAAAATTTTCTTGTCTGATGATTCACTCCTCAAGTGACCACAACAGCCAGTGCTGTGCCAATCCAGAGTCAGGAGCTTCCCAGGTCTCCCATGCGGTTACAGGGTCACAATGCTTTGGGTCTTCCTCAACTGCTTTCCCAGGCCACAAGCAGGGAGCTAGGTGGGAATTGTAGCTGCCAGGATTGGAAGCGGTACCCATTTGGGTTCCTGGCACATTCAAGGCGAAGACTTTAGCCACTAGGCCAGCGCACTGGGCCTGAAAAATTGATAGTTTCTATTAAGTGAAAAGCCACAAATCAACATCAACAACCCATTGCTAAAATTACAGAACCAAATTACCACCTATTTGTGTTAACTCTGAATGTAAATGGCTTAAACTGATTAATCAAACATCACAGATTAGTAGACTGGATTAAAAGATAAAACCCATTTGTTTGTTGCTTACAGGAGACATATCTTACTAAACAAGAGCAGCAGAAACTATATCTCATGGATTTAATTTTTTTTGTTAGGTTTATCTCTTCACAACACTTTCGTCTGATTAAATTCTTCAATGACTCATATATCATACAGTAGCATCCTTTTCTTCAAGAAGATTGTTTACTTTCGTTTTCATGTCTTCAGCAACACATTAGTCATTCAGTAGCATGTTATTTAAGTTCATGGTGTTGTTAATATTTTTACTTCCTGTTGTTGACTATCCAGTCTTCCTTCAATGAGCAGCTAGGTTTTTTCCATGGCATTGCTATTGTTGATTGTGCTGTAATGAATACAGAGATGCAAGTTACTTTCTTATCTGTAAATATTACTTCTTTTGGTAACAATCCCAGGAGTGAGATTGCTGCGTCATATGGTAGATTAATTTTCAGTTGCCTGAGCACTCTCCATACTGACTTTCATAGTGGCTGTAACAGTCTACAATCTCACCAGTAGTGGAGTAGGGTACCTTTTTTCCCAGTGCTTAATCAACAGGTGTTATTAGTAGATTTTTGCATGTAGGTAGTTTTCACTTGACCTAAGTGGAACCTCAGTGTGCTTTTTTTTTTTAATTTACATTCCTCTTATTACTAGGGAGATTGGATATGCTTTCATATCTGTTAGTCATTTGAATTTGTTCTTGAATCCCCAGTGCCTATAAAACTGTATCACATAATACAATGTTAATAACAATTAAAAAAAATCTTTTCATTTCCTTACCCCACTTCCTAACTGGTTTGTTTTGCCAGTGGGTTTCTGGAACTCATTTCATTTCCTGGATATTAGCTCCCTATCTGTTGTATAATGTGCAAACATTTTCTTCATTGCATTGTTTGCCTCTCTCGTTTGCTGTGAAGCTTCATATTTTATTGTAGTATTGTCTGTTTATTATGACCTTGATTGCCTATGCTTTTGATTATTTTTCTAGCAAGATTTTGCCTCTGCTCATGTCTTGCCTAATGCCCCCTATCTTTTAATAGTTTGATGTATTCTGGGTGTATATTTAGGTCCTTTATCCATTTAGATTTCATTTTTGTATGCAGAAGAAAGTGGGTGTCTTGTGCTTTTTTTTTGCCAGTATTTGTAAGATTCTTCAGATTGTGTTTCGTTCATGTGCTGCATCCCAATAATGACATTGTTTCAGGTATGAGAATTTATTACAAAATATATGATGCTTGCATTTATGCAGAAGTTTATTTTCCCCTATGGAATAACCTCCATTATAATATAACTGTAAAACTCCCCATAAATTATTTCAACCTTGTTTTAGACTGGGGTATATTTCATTGATTGAAAATAGCCTTGAGCTATTATTTATTATGATTATATTTTTTGTCAAATTGGACAAAGAAACAAATTACAGAGTCATTTAACAGGTGGAAATATACATGAGGAAATTTGTTAGAAACAATGATAAGCCATTAGAAAGAAGTGCAGTTTGTACAGACCTAGTCAGTTCTTTCTAACGTACAGCTTATGAAACAAAGTCTTTCTTCCACTGAGTTTAATTCATCTGGGATCATGAACTAAAATGCAAAATAAGACCTGAGTACTTGAAAACAATAATATCATAAAATTAGAATGCAACAGAATTTACTTAATGATATTTATTCGGGTGAAATTGCTTTAATTTGAATACCAGAAAAACCATGTTGAACGTTAGTAGTAAACTCTTCTATGAGCTCCAGTAAAGACTCCTTGACCTTAAATGAGCATTTTCACCATACACTCAGAAAAAATGATGTCATCACTCTCAAAGAAGGAGAAGTGGGTCACATATAAGAAATATAATTGCACTGAGAGTATTGTAAGCAAAAGGCTTTCATGGAATTTGTGAGCACACTTCAAATGGAAGCCCTGAGAGATTTCTAGCAGGCTCTAATCAGAAGTGAGAAATCATGGAAATCAGTTTCCTTTCACAGAAGGCTGAATCTGCAAAATCTCCCATGTATATGAATAGCACTGTTCTTTAATCAAATATGAGTGTTCTATTTCTAAACCCAGATAATATCTTAAATTTCCATAGAAAATAGTACGAATTTTCCACATTCTAATTCCAAACTAAAGGAAAATGTCATTCTGTAGGTTTGCAAAAATTATTCAGTCACAAACTGGTCTTATGGGAAATCTTTAAGTTATTAAAATCTATGAAATTAATTATTGCAATTGATAAGTTTGTTCTTGTATAAAAGAAAGAAAGAGAAACTCCGAAGCAATTGAATGCCAAATAGTAAATTATATTAACTTTGAAATATAATGAAGATTATGTATGCATAATGCTGTCTGAATTTGTAGGCCTGCATGTATATACTCAAACACACTAAAAAGTATATAATCGGGCCCGGCGCAGTGGCGCAGTGCTTAAGGTCCTCGCCTTGCACGCCCGGCATCCCATATGGGCGCCTGTTCTATCCCAGAAGCCCCGCTTCCCTTCCAGCTCCCTGCCTGTGGCCCAGGAAAGCAGTCGAGGACGGCCCAAAGCTTTGGGACCCTGCACGCATGTGGGAGACCCGGAAGAGGCTCCTGGCTTCGGATTGGCATAGCATCGGCCGTTGAGGGGCCAGCCAGAGCTGGCCTCATTCGGGTGCTGTGCGCAGCAGTGGCCCCTCATTATGCAAAGGGCCCCGGGGTTACCATAGACGGACATCTGCTCTGCCTGCCACTTGGGGAGTGAATCATTGGACGGAAGATCTTCCTCTCTGTCTCTCCTCTCTGTATATCGCCTTTCCAATAAAAAGATGATAAAAATAAATCTTTAAACAAAGTATATAATCACTGAAATCTAATATTACATTTCCTCACTAGAATGTTATAAAAAATGTTGTCATTAAATTAAATTGAAGAAATGCACTGTAAGATTTTATCAAGGAAGCAAGGCAAAATGATATAATAACATAGGTTTATATTCCAAAATGCCTAGATCCCAGGCCCTGCTTCAAAATATATTACGTTTTAGATAATTTGGTTCATTGTTTGTGTTTTTGAACAATTTGATATGCATAAGACAAAATATATTTATTGATTTTCTATGTTTGTAGCAATAAGACTCAATAGAACATTCATAGCTTTTTTAAATGTATTCTGAAAAAACTCAAATGCCATAGCTCATTTGGCACAATTTAGATGATCAATATTGTTTTAATGAATCTAAATGATCAATTTTAAGATAGATTATGTAATCAAGCAATCAAGCAATGACAATCAAGCAATGATATTTCAACTGGGAATTAGTCCAATATGATAAATGCTTTAGTCTTTTAACATGTGCTTGTGTCAAATTGTAATCCTTCACATCTGAGATATTGAAATTTGTTTCTGACAACAAAATAAAGTTGGTTTGTAACTCACTCATTTTATCTATGAAATGGAAAATCTAGTCTGTTGTATGTCTCTCTGCATTCACATACTGATATTTGTTTTGTGTGATTTTTGCTTTAAGATTGATCCATTTTTATTTGAAAGTCATATTTACAGAGAAGGAGAGACAGAGAGAAAGAACTTCAATCTGCAGGTTCACTCCCCAAATGGCCACAGTTGCCAGAGCTGAGCTTATCCAAAGCCCAGGAGTCAGGAGCTTCCTCTGACTCCTGGGCGTTGGTACAGGTTCTCAAGGTTTTCAGCTGTGCTATTTTCCCAGGCAACAAACAGGAAGCTGGATAGGAAGTGGAGAGATCATATGGTATCCTCATGCTTGCCAGTAGAGGATTATTCAGTTGAGCCATTGCACCAGGCCCTGATTTTTTTTAATGTCAAATTAATGAATAGTTATAGATTTATTTCATTTTATTTTTTTATTTTGATTATAAATAAATCAATAACTTTTATTTTGAATTGCTCTCAATATGTGAAATATTAGTAATGGATATATGTATATGTATGATGTGTTTTTAACATGAACATTTACAACAACATTGATGGTTGTAAAATGGCATCAAAACACTTTCATCTAATCAGAAGCAAACATGTGATGTTGTTGTTGACAAATTTGCAATACAATTTTTAATGTGATAAAATATGAGATACATAGCTAGCACAGCTAGTACAGTGGCTCAACTGGCTAATTTTCTGTGTGCAAGATATCCTGTATGGTCACTGGTTCATGTCCCAGCTGCTTTAGTTTCTGAAATAACTCTCTATGGCCTGGGAAAGCAACAGAGGAGGGCCCAAAGCCTGGGACCCTGCACTCATGTGGGAGACTAGAAGATTTTGGCCCTGGCTTTGAATCAGCTCAGGTCTGGCAGTTTAGGCCATTTGGGTATTCAACCAGCATATGTTAGATATCTCTTTTTCTCTCATTCTCTCTCTCTCTCTCTTTCTCTCTCTCTCTTTTTCTCTCTCTCTCTGTGAGTCACAACCAACCTTTCAAATAAAAATAAGTCTTTTTTTTATATCTTTTTTTAAACAATGTACTAACATGTGAAATATTCTGCATCTTAGAATGGACAGACAGTATGAAGGGTTTTTACTGCTCTACAATATTAGTACCTACTGAAATTCTAACTATGTCCCTAAATTCTTTCTGGAATAGTGCCAGGACTTAAAGAGACATAAAGCAAGAAGATAGCTTGTGTCATCTAGGGTTCAAATTAAAATTTGCCATGGTTGTAGCAATGCGATTTAGTTTCTTGCGGAGTAAAAGTCTGCTTCCGAATTACTGCTTCTGCTAGCAAATGAAATGGCCTGCTGGTTTCTATACTTGAGAATCACTGCTTGGTTCTGGCCATAATTCATAGTGCATTAAATCAAAAACCTGTCGTTTAGTTTTATTTTTAATCTTTGAAAATTAAGATCAACAGACAGAAAGGGAAAGGCAGAAAAAGGGCAAGGTCAGTCCTTTGTGTTATTTCCACTCCCCCAAATGATGGCAACAGCCAGTGGCCACACTGAAGCTAGGAGCCAGAAGCTTCATTCAGATTTCCTGTATGGCTGCCGAGGTCCGTGCGCTGCCATCGTTTGTTTGTTTTTTTTGTTTGTTTGTTTTTCTTTGCATTTCTATGTTCACTAATAGGGAGCTGGAAGAGAAGTAGAACAATCTGGATGCAAATTGACAGGAAAGTGGTATACTGACAATCCTGGAAACAAATTAGTTAGCGGGCCCTATAGATAAAATCATAATAATAATAATAAACACTTTTTTTATATTTGCAGCAAAATCCAGAGAAAGATACAAAGATTTGCTATGTATATTTAAACACATGGCTTTCCACTTCATCAAAAGTCCCCACTAGACTGATAAATTTACTAGAATTGATGTACCATGTTAATACATCCTACTCAGAGTCCTTCAGTTCAGAATTGCTTCTTAATGCAGTATGTTTTATAGATTTGGACAAAGGTATAGCACAATAGATTCACCATTGTCACATTATATAGATTAGCTTCGAAGCTTATATATTTGTATTTGTTCATTTGTTAGAGTAGCTTACAGGGAGAGAGTGCACATGAGATCTTCCATGCACAGTTCATCCCCCTACAGGCGACAGGAACAAGGTCTGACCAAGGTCAAAATCTGGAGCCAGGAATTTTATCCTGGTGTCCCAGATAGATGCCAGGGACACGAGATTTTGGCCGTCTTCCATTGTCTGGCCAGCTCTGTCAGCTGGGATCTATTGTGAATTGAGCTGCTATAAACCTGGAGGTATACACACTCACAGTCTTGTTTCACTTTCTTTGGACAAATTCTCTGGAATGAACGATTGGATCAAATGATGGCTCTTTTTGAGATTTCTTAGAAAATTTCATACTATATTCCATAATGGTGACACCAGTTTACATTCGCACAAATGGCCATGAAACTGATCCTAACATTTACTTTTTAATATGGAATAAATTACCAAGTACACCCATAAATACATAAATGTGATAAATTCCATTAGGAATGTATGTTATTCTGTTTCATAAAGTAATCTTAAGGTAGGGAACTGAAGTTTCCAAAGCAAGACAATTTCTGTCTTCATTACATCAGAGTATCACCTGCTTCTCTGCTTTCTTGGGTCCAATAGATAATTACTCCAACATATCATGCCCACAGCACTCAACGAAGGTGTGCATTTTTTCTCGAAGTTGATCAGTTTGCCCTGGAAAAGGTTATTTCATCTTTTTAATATCTGTGTGACTGGAGCCTGCAAGGCAACTTTTGATTTTCAAGAGTTAGCAGTAAAATCTGTACTTCTAAAAGCCTTCAATTTGAAAGAATATTGCCTACGACGTTCCCTTCATACGCTACCTTAATCTCATCATGTACTTGACTCCTAAATTTTATCTTTTCACTGAGAGCTCTGCTTCGCTGGTTCAGCATTTCTAGTGCCCTGCAAAGATTGCTTATCATTCAAAGTTCCCATGATAGCTGAGCATTAGAAGGTTCGCTTTTCCAGCAAATATTTTTTTTTTATCAGTTCTATAGTTTCTAACAGACTTTCAAATCCCTATTATAATACATTCTCTCATTTAACTTTCATTTTGCAACTAGCTGTATTTGGTACATACTAATGATACAGTTCTGACTGAGATTATATCTGGTCTTTTGATTTGAAACAGAATATAATTGCTAACCTAGATGACTATCAGTTAATATCTAAAGCAGGTTCAGCTGGTGAAAGCAAATAGAAAACCAATCCATAAATCCACACACAAATTTTAACAATACGCTTTATTTTGCTCATAATAAATGTGCAAGCAAAAAAGGCAACAATATCAAGAGAAATATAAAAGTGAATCTTTCTAGGGGAAAAATGAATAATGCAAATATATTTGACCAAATAAATATTTTTGAAGCAATGGCAAAAGAAAAATATTTCACTTCTTCAAGAATAATTTAAAAATCTGTTTTTCAAACTTGAGAAGCTAGAAGAAAATCTGATATAAAATGACATAAATCATCTAAAAATCAAAAAATTCACAATAATTTATTAAAAAAAGCTCTCCATATGTATAAATTTATTTTATGTTCCATACACAAATTTTGAGTAAAGTTGTCACATGACAAAGATTTAATTTTTTGCAAAATTGGTGCTACCTTTACTGAATCTTTCTAGTTGTTGTAAAAGCGTTTATAATAATAGGCAAGTTAACCACTCCTTCAATTTCCAGTTATAGATCCTATAAATGAAATATCCTAATTTGTTAAATGTCGATTGCCAGCACATAACAGTGACAGGGCTAAGCAAAACACACTGAAAGAATGAGAGCACAGAAGTAACTGCACGAACTCGGAGGCCTAATGTTTTTGAGCTCAGAGACTCCAAAGCCATTAGCCCTCTGGGATCCCGTACTAATTGAAAAAACAATTATCCACATCAGTCAACGATTACAACTCCTAAGTAAGAGCTTCAGACAATAGCATTCTTCCCTCTACTCGTTTTCCACATACCTAAAGAACAATCTGATAAGTACAAAGTGATTTAAAATTTTGTTTTCCATGTGCTATAAATATCCTCCTAAAACCATAGGTACAGGTGTCAGCTGTCTAACTCCCCATTAAATAACTTTGTAGCTATTGTTTTCCATGGAGATGAATGCTTGAAACATCATCTTACGTTGCATCTCACTTTGCCTTATCTGTGATTTGAACATGAATACTAATTGCCTTTTTTGATACTTACCAGGCCACAAATGTAAAGATGAACTCTGAACCACTTTCAAGGTAGTTGCAGCTCTTGGTAATGACCTTATAGAAAAGACTAAAACAGTCAAATTCTGAATTACAAATGTGGCCTCAAAAATAAATGGATATTTCATAAATTCATGAGTATTTCAATGCATATGCAAGGAAAAACATAATTGAATTGAATTAATAATTAAGAGTTTATTGGGTTGTGACCATGGCATATAATGTTAAACTGCCATGCACGCTAATAATACGTTAGTGTCGCACCAGCTCTACTATTTTAGCCAACTCTCTGCTAATGCTTGTGGAAAAGCATCCCTGAATTTCCATGAGGTGCTAGGATGTTTCTGACTCCTAACTTCAGCCAGGCTAGACTGGATGGTTGCAACAATTTGTAGAGAAAAGCACTGGATAGCACATCTTCCATTCTCTGTCTTCCATTCTCTTTCTTCAAATAAATAGATTTTACCTTTTAAATAAAAATTTATTTAAAATAACAGAAACAATCATTAAGGTTATAGATGTATACCAGTATTCTATAGAACATTCATTTTAAACCAAAATGTGGAGCTTAAACTGTTCAAGAATCCCAAGCCTTTATTAAAAAATTAGCTTATTTGGCATGAAAAGAAAATAATGCCTTGTGGCCAGAGGTTAAGATGCAGTGGCATAAACCACTGCCTGTGACGGCAGCATCTGATGTGGCTACAGGTTTAGATTTTGGGTGCTCCAGTTCCAATTCAACTGCATGCTAATGTGTAGCGGAAAGCAGTAAATGGTGCAAGTGTTTGATCCCTGTCATCAACACAGGAGATCCAAGAAATATTTCTGACTGCTGGCTTTTCTGCCAGTCATTTCAGCCCCTTGAAGAGTGACCAGGGGAACAGATCTCTTTTCCCCTCCGTCAGTTGTCTTCAAGGTCAGTTTAATTAAATCTTACAAAAATCTTGTCTTTTAGGTGTGCAGGTAGATTCAGTGCAAGTCGCTACTCTTTGGTTTCTTCCTGTGAGAAAATCCTGATTTATCTAAGGCACTAGTTTATCTGATCTTCTTTTGAGTCTTTAAAATGCTTTTCCCCCCTACAGCCTGTATATGTCTGTCCTTTACCTCTTTATTTAGTTTCCCGGCCTTTATGGAAAAAAATCTCATCTCTGTAGCTTTTCAACTTTTCCACATAGTTACTGACACCTATGAATTTATACCTGTTTCGCAATTGCTTAACTCCCCTTATTTCTTCATGATTTTATAAACACATACATGGTTTTATAAAGTTTGTAAAGTCCTTTACAAACTTTAAGTTTCTAATTCCTTCAATTAACTTACCCTACATCCTTCCAAAAATACTGTTCATGATCAAACCCTAGAACTTCTCATCAATAAATTCCTTCAAATCTTACTTCCATGCATCTTAAGTAACAACCAGTGCCAATCTTTCAAGCCAGCTGTTTCCACTTGATTCCAACAATCTTTTTGCTTCACTGCAATCTTTAATTAATTTGCAATTGTTTGTCTTCCCTTCAGTGGCTCTGACTTTGCTTTAATCAATGTGAGCTTAATAGGCAATCATAATAACTGTTTGCCTGTAGATATCTAAGACTGTCTCATCACTCACATGAGTGTTTCTAGTTGGCAAAACCACAAAAATACTAATTCATTGCTTGACCTATTCTACACATGTGGATATGCAGATATATGAACAAGAAACCAAACAAGTGGTTTTACTTTACTACTTAAATCCTAAATGAATTACAATCTTGAAAGGGAAATCACAATATGTGGAGTCAAACAATAAATATTTGATTTCAGTGCAGGTCCTCAAACATGGCAAATGTTCAACAGTGACTATCTAGTTTGAGATTTGTTAATAGTACACAAATGGAAGTAGCTGTATTTTTGTAAGACTTGATTTTGTTCCTATGAAATGAAATTTACCAATCTCTGTGTTACTATTTCACAGTTTGTATGCTTTTGTTAGAGTTACAGCAAATTCTCTACCCTCTAAATCCCAGAAGACTTTGTCTTTAAATTTGATGAACATAAGGATCGACTATCCACATATTCTCTGCACTGCATCAATTGGCTTATTCCCAAGTCCTTTAATTCTCTTTGCTTCTCTTTGTCTGATGACAGATGATCTGTCCAGGACATTTATAAATTCAGTACCATCAATTATTGAAATATCCTATTGTCTTCCTAATGCCTAATGATGTATGTCTAGTATTTCTCCTTTTTCCTCTTATACTATCAATTATTCATTCTCTATTAAATAGTAGGCGTGCTATTCTTATGCTTTTAAAAATAACCTTTCACTATTGTCTTCAATTTCACTACCTACAATAAGTTTCAAAAAAGGTTAAATCAGATATTACGTCCAGTATTCTGCAAAATGTTTCTTATCATAATAATTTAAAATGCCCAAACTGCTAAATCTGCTGGGTAATTTTAAACTCTTGCCCCTATATAACTTAATCCAGGAACATAGGCCTGTATAATTGGTCATTCAAATAGATACTTTTTTTGAGATTTAAAGGTAGCACTATTTTGACTTGAGTAAACACCTGAGGATGAATTATGACTGTCTTGGAAAGCCTGTATTGATCTTTAACCTCCCTTCACAGTGGTAAGTACTCTTCCCTACTTGATACACTCATTTTGGTTTCCAAAAAATCTAGTCTTTAACTGCAAAAATCTGCTTGATATTTCTCAAGGTTGTCATCTTTTCCGTCCTTCCTCGGGCTTGGATGTCCAATATTTCCAGGGTAAATCCTTATTCCCCTTTTCTCTCTGATCTTGTACACTGAGTTTCAATGTCATCTGTAAGTTAATACTGCATAATTTTATATACACTTATTACTGTCTCCATGATTACCACCTGCGCTTCGAACCCACATGATACCCCAGGAACTCACCTCAGAGTTTGTAATCTTGTTCTTCCATGATTTCAAATTTAAAAACAGTATGCCTTTCACTGTGCCCTTGCATTCAAACAAGGTAGAAGTCAACTACTGTTATTTAATATTCCTCTTCTAAACACACACTTATCTTCACCCCCAACAACCTCCTCACGATATTCCTTAACATGAAAAATGTGGCATAATCTTACAGATTTGGGGCTGATTGTAACTTCTCTAAATACTCTCCTAAGTGATAGCTCTATGGACTCATCAAACATTCAGGTTTTCATTCACATATATTCTTGTCTGTGACCATTAAACTATCACATAGCTTTTACATCCTCTCTTCATTTTAGTAATGTATATATATACACAATGCTTTTTGGATTTTACAATTTGTACAGTATGGTATAAAAATTTGTGATAGAGAACATGATGGTAAAGATATATTTTTAAAAATATAATATATATTTCACATATATTGTCTGATGATATAGACAATATATTTAATATGGAATGAAAGAATAAAAGACTATGTAACCTAAAGATTAATCATTATATGGTTATGCAACTTTCTTATCCTGAAATTTTAATTGTTTACATCAAATGATTTATCTAGATGTGAGTGTATAATGCCATATGTGTTCTACTTCTAAATCAAAGATAGACTCCCAATGAAATGGTTAAGTACAACTTGACACTGGGATGCTGGACAAACTGCCATTGTCCATGCCTACAGTGTCAAGATACACTTAAAATGCATAATGATGGATTTATGACTGTTTTTTTGAAGGACTATACTATTTTAATCATATAGGGAAAATCAGTGGGGGCAGTGAATTTGGAGAGGGAGGAGGGCAAATGCCAAGGCCTAGGGAAATGTATGAATAAATAAATAAATAAATAAACAAACAAATAAATAAATAAATAAATAAATAAATAAATACAATGTTAACTGACATTTTTGTTTGTTTTGTTTAAGGATTTATTTTATTTTATTATTGGAAAGGCAGCTATACAGAAAGAAGCAGACACAGAAAAATCTTTTGTTTCTGGTTTACTCCTCAAGTGGCAAGAGCTGAGCCAATCTGAAGCCAGAAACCAAGAGCATCTTCCAGGTCTCCCACAAGGGAGTGGGGTCCCAAGGCTCTGGGCTGTCGTCCTCTTCTGTTTTCGCAGGTCACAAGCAGGGAGCTGGATGGGAAATGTAGCAGCCACGATTTCAAACAGCATTCATATAGGATAACTGGCAGATCAAGGTGAGGATTTAACCACTAGGCTATGACAATGGGGTTGAGAGAAATTCCTTTTTACTAAAAGAAGTGTAAAATGTTCTCACATGTTCAAGGTGTTTCTGGTTATTCTGGCTGGAGCTCAGAACATTTTAATTCAAAAACAGAACATGCACAGCACATAGCCTTATCCTTTGAAACGACACTTTGGGATGCCAAAGATTATATTTTACAGATTTTATGCTGCTATGTCTGAACTTTTTTTTCTCATTGTCTGCTTTTGTACTTAATTTATATAACAAAGGAAAACAGTCTCATCACTGTACATTCACATGTTATTTTACTGATCACCAACTGTACTATCCAATTTGTGAAAATAGTATATTCTATGTGTTCCAAATAGTCTCTGTTTTTATCTAATTGAACTTCTACCCTCAAGGCATGGTTTTTGCAGCCATTTAGAATGTTCCAAAATAAAATGGTAAGGCATTTGGAAGACATCATTTGAATGATTTTTTTTTAAAAAAAGAAACAATCATTTGAATATTTTAATTTGGGAATTTGTGTTAAGAAATCAGTGCCACCACAGTATAGATACAAGATAGATATGTTCTATATACACTTCAGTGATCTCTGGATACATGGATTCCTTAAAATATTCAATAAAACAACAAAGACAAGTTAAGGCAGGGTTTTTCATTTTTGGTTTTTTTATGAAATAACATCAAAATCAGCAAGAAGCCTTAACTTCTGAAATGTACATGTATATATAATCATAACAGTCCTGGAGCTAGCATTCTAGCCTACGTTTGTTACTAAGTTCTCCTGAACAGGAGGTGAAGTGTCTCTTTAACCTGTACAAACTGGTTTGAAAGTGGGGAGTAACATGGGAAAATCATTCTTTCTTGATTCCTGTAATGTATATTCTGTATTATTATACTAACAGTGGTCTTTTGTTTGGTTCCCATTGTTTTTTTTTGAAGATTTATTTATTTTTATTGCAGAGTCAGATGCACAGAGAGGTGGAGAGAAAGAGAGGAAGATTTTCTATCCAATGATTCACTCCCAAAATCATCTTGTCTCTCAGGCGGAACAGAAAATGATCACAACTCTACAGTGGCGGCAGGTACATTCCATTCCAACGTGTCTTCAAATATGTGTTTGTGTGTGTGTGTGTGTGTGTGTGTGCGCGCACGTGTGTGTGTGTGTGTGTGTGTGTACATATACATATACATACATATATAATGTGAACCTGCAGTGTGCTGCAAACCTGGGAATGTAGTGTATCTCCCTTTGGCTAAATGTCTATGCCTGCGCGTTGTAAGGCAGAATGCACCTATCTGAACATAGATAGCCTTTGCATTAAGTTCTTTGTTAAATGTATAAGCTTCTGTTACTGTTATTTTTGTGTGTGAAAAACTTAACTCTGGAGTGTTGCAAGACTAACTTGCATGTGAAATGATATTTCAAAGCAGAATACTGGCAGTCAAAGAATCTTAGAAACGATTAGTGATCAAGCATATAGGAGAGCCACATCTTACTTTTCCATGAACTGGGTTGGCCAATTTGAGTATATTATGTTGATGTCATTTAAACGGTATGCATTTTATGTATATATATACACACATACATACATATGTTTCACACATGTGTGTATAAAGTTTGCTATTCTTTTAAAAATATTGATTTGTTGGGAAGGAAGAGTTAGCAAGCTAGAATTAGAGAGAAAGATCTATTAATGGTTCACTCTCCAAATGATGCCATATTCACGGCCAAGTCAAGGCCTAAAAGAAGCAAAAGCTTAATCTGAGTCTCTCAATGAGTGCAGGGACACAGGTACTTGGTCATTCTTTGCTTTTTTTCCCAAAAGCATTAGCAGGAAACTGGATGGGGTATGGAGCAACAGGGACAAGCACTGTGCCCATAAGAAATGCAAGTGTTGCACACTGGGACTTAACCTATGCCAGCCCCAATAATTCTTTCTTTTAAAAAATCTGTTTAAAATGCACAGTTTAAAAAAAAATAACGGTGGAGTTAGAGTCTCTAAGATTTTATATTTTAATTATTTAACAATCAGTTACTGTTTTTGTAATCTTCAATTTTGCATCATATAAAAACGATGAATTTATGAATAGCATAGATGTCTTGCACTCAGTAAGCTACCATTAAGCAAACATTGCAAACATCTATTCAATAATCTATGTAGGTCCTTGAGTTAGAAATTTCATTAAACATAGCCAAAATTTAAGGTAAATAGACATTTATATCATTTACCTAGACATTTCAAGGAGTGTAGAATATGTGCTCTTGATCTCAAATTTATTTCCTTTGAGACTGACAAGGAATCTTCATTCCAAAACGGATAGTCATTAGAAATATGCAGGGTGTACAATGGACCTAGTGATACTACTGTTTGCTTAATCTTGTTTTCAATTGAGTATTTATTTCTATTTTTAAAAGTATTTATATATTCATTCATTTCTTCAGTCATTCATTTGGAAGTCACACTGTAGAGAGAGGGAGAGACAGAGAGATGGCTTCCATCTGCTATTCCCTGTGCAAGTGACTGTAATGGCAAGAGCTAAGTCAGGCTTGTGCCCAGATTCAGGAACTTCAGCTGGGTCTCCCATGTAGGTGGGATCACAAACACATGGGTAATTTTCTGCTGCTTTTCCCAGGTCACAAGCACAAGCTGGTTTGTAAGTGGAGAACATGAACATAAACAGGAGCCCATAAAGGTTGTCAGTACAATAGGCAGTGATTTCAGCTGCTAAATCAAAATACTAGCCCTCATTATTTGTATTCTATGGTTGAATGAGAGATAAAGTGTAGACACTGGAGTGTGTGGGATTTGGGGTTGTGAAAGTTTTATTTAAAGTGTGAGCTTTTGTTAGTGTTCTCTCAATACCAAGCATTTCTTCACGAGGTGTTAAGGATGGCATGTCGTTTATGAAAGAAGGAAGGTGCCACCTTTTCAGCCCCAAGTTGTATGTATGTTCAATGTTAGTAACAGGAATGCCAAATGAAATCACTATAACTCCCTCATACTACAAATATCAATGGGTTATTGAGTCATTGTATTCTCTTCCACTGAAGAATTTTTTTTCCATTAGAAAGAAAAAATGAAGCAGCTATTTGAAATAACAATGAAGACAGTAGCTGACATAGCCAATCTTCTACATCTATTTGCTCTTTCTTTTGAATGGCTTTAATTTGAAATCAGGTGGAACTTGTGACTGAATTTTAGTCAATAAAAATGAACAGACATAAGATGATGTTTTCAGGTTTTAGCAATCAGAACATTTTATTTCTTTATCGTTACTGTTTTTGATGGATGAATGAATTACTCCTACTTTTTATAACTTAACATAAAATATCTGAGTGTGGTTTCTTGGGAGAATTGCAGTTGACCTTCTGGTGACAGGTGGTCTCATGGTAAACCAGGTGAACCAAGAATCAGAGAGGTGAGGCAGAAATTGTGCTTAAGTAATTCACCCTCTCAGAAAAACTATCTTAGTTAATATCCAACATTACTTGAAGACTTCTAGCAATATTCACTTGTTGCATGTCATTATTAGAACAGGTCTTTATTATGAATGCATCAACCATTCATACTGACATAAGAGTCAAACATCTTAATGTGTTTCGGGGTGACAATTCCAAGTTAACCTGTGGCAATAAGCATTGATTAACACTGAAGATAAAAGTTGAGGATGGTACATCCTCTATTAGCATAAGATTTTGAATGTCTCTATGAGGCAAGATAATGTCAGGGTAATCATGACAACATCCAGGCTACAATTGATGATTATATATCAGATAAGAGGTAAAATTAGATTAATAATGGCTACTTGATGATTATGTGATATAAACTGTAGATACACCCAACCAATATTTTAACATCATACCTATCACAACTAAGCATCTAAGAATCTAGAATGTCACTTTAGATGATATTCAAAAGATAGTCCATTAATAGAAAAATATATATCTTATGTAGCTTTTAAATATTACTTTTTAAAGAAATAGATCATTTTAAAAAGAAGACCTTAAGCTGAGGACTAAACCTGTGTACAATATTTTGGGTCCAAAGTACCTTAATGAATAGACTAAATGCAAATCCTTGAGAGATTTAACATCAATAAATAATAAATGGCAAAATATAACAAGGCTACCATTTTGATATGGGTATTACTAAAATACTTATATGAGATGTTAATAAAATTAACTGAAACCTCTCTTGCTAGTGAATAGTCATATAACATCACAAAGAGATGGAAAATTTAAGTGTCTCATGCTGCTTGCTGATCAATAAATTCATTGATGACCATCAAGTTCACGTTTGTACTAATTCACATCACAATATCAATCATCTTCTTCTAGTTAGGGTTCCCACGAATAAAAGCAAAGGAATTGAGGTCATCCACTCCTGCTTGGATCTACCACATGGGATGGAAGAAGTCCAAATCCTTCCTCCCAAGATCCAATGGCAGCAGAACAACAGCCAGTAGCCCTGAGTAATCCACAGAAACAGAAGAACAGTAAACTTCCTTTGGGACTAGGGAGGGGAGCTTTCTCTGGTCCTCGTTTGGTTCCAACTTTGGGACCCCACTGTCTTTGGCAATGACCATCAGGATTGCTCCGAAAATCCCTCAAAACAAACAAACAAAAATCTAAAATAGAAGACAGAGAACAAGGAAAGCTTAAAGTCAGACAGGAAACGGTCAACGTGGATTCACTTATATCTCACTAGGTGGGACACAAAGATTAGTTACTCCTCACTAGAGTATTGAAGATTTCTCTGTGCACCCCCCTAAAACTGCTCTGCACTTATTGACATATGTCTTATTAGAGTTATAAGCCAGTCTATACTACCCCCCCAAAAAAGCTAGATTCAGCAAAATTATGCTTCAATGCTAAAAAAGGCTAAATACTATAATGAAAATAGACACGACACAGCTTAATAGTAATCTATAGCCATTTTAAGGTGTATAGAAACCGGTTGTATATAAACTACTAATTGAAATGTCAATGAAGAAGTCACAGGATGTGGTTAAGAACTTGCATTTTTTTTTTTACATATTGGTTACTTAATACTATGTAAATTAACTCCATAACGTTATAAATTGTTGCTGATGCTATGTTGGGGGTTTTTAATTGATTGGGTTGATACTCTGCCGGCTCTACTTTCAGACCAGAGATGGTCTCCTCAACAAGCCATTGAAATTATCTGGACAATCAGATGCTGGGCTCTATGCATGGTATATGCTTGCAATGAAGGAAGCTCAACTGAACTTGAACTGTGCTAATGCAACAACGTGGAGGAATCCACCATGGGGGACAGGGTTTGGGGAAGGGTTGGGTGAATGCAAGTACTTATAAAACTGGTCACATAATGCAATATAATTAATAATTTTAAAAAACTGTTTAAAAAATAAAACAGCAAAGGAATAATTTTACACTTCTATTTAGTATAAACAGTTACTGACATATACATTTGTAAGCTACCATAAACTTATATGCTTATAATGCATACACGTTTTCATGCAAGGCCTCTCTTTGTGTATAACACACTTCAGTGAAAGTTTAGCAAAATAATGTCATTAACAGAAAAGCTAGGAGCATAAGTGTGAATAATAAGCCTACCTATTCAAGTTAATTCAGCCATCCTAGCACTGTGAATTCTTTAGTACCTTTTCTTATCTTGCAAATGACAGCCTCACACTCTCCTCAACTTTTATTTTCTTTCTCTCTGTTCTTCTTTTAATTCCAAACAAATTTAGACTTTCTTCTGCTGTGACCTCTTTTTCCAGACATAAGCGTTTTATATACTTTTGGAATATTAAATTATGTCCCCAAACAAGGAAGAATTTTCTGGTTAGAAAATTCTGCTTTATATCAAAATAAATTAATTTATACTATTATACTTCCGAAACATTTGTAAAAATAATCAGCTACTCCAGCTGCACACATTAGAACAACATACAACTTTAAAATATTTGGCATATTCTTTCTTTTGAATCCCAATGAGTAACATAATTGCATGCTAAATTCACTATTTATTTTAGGCTTTCATTTTTGACTTCATAAAAGCTGAACTTTAATACAACTATGAAATTTCTTTTGAATACATAAAGATGTTACCTACAAATGGCATTGGTTTGAATAATTTAAATATGAAGGGTTTTATTCATCGTACAATAACAACACATCCAAGAAGCATCAAAATCTACATCTTTTAAGTTTTCAGAAAGTGTGAAACTGGTAAAGAGACTGAAAGTAGTTTGAAACAGTGTGAAGTGCAAAACATGTAAAGTAAAATGAGTAAATCAAATAACGGGCATGGCAGTGGGCTCCAGCCACGTGAGGATGAATTACGCACTTTGATTATACTGTGCATGTTTTCCGTCAGATCAGTTACTGTTACATGCTGTTCAATGTTCTACCATAGGTGTCAATAGAGCTACTTTTTAAATTCTATACAAGTCAATTCACATCTCAGATTTTTTTCCCATGCGGTTCTAAAATCTTGGCTTCAATGAAAACTACTCAAAGCTACCCAATAACTACTAGCAAAATCTATGCCAACTTTTAGGCAGGAAAATATTGTTTGCTGTAAGATACAGTTATGATAAGGATCTACTAATTTTTTGTGTTACTGGGAGTAAAGCATTAAGAACGTAAGGAGGTAGAATCAGTGAAAACTCACTGAAATCCTCTCAACAAAATTCTTTCCCTCATGCATAACACAAAGGGAGAAATGTGAATCATTCTCTAGAATTATGATAATTTTACAGTAAATTTATATTATCATCTAATAGTTATTCATTTGTTTGTTTAAGACAAAGAAACAGAGAAATAGAGATCTCCCATCTGGTGGTCACACTCTAATTTCTATAATGACTGAAACTAGAACAGGACTTAGATCCAGGGCTGGAACCAGGACTGAAAGACAAATAAAACAGCTTTATTATTATTGAACAAATATTCTCTTCCTAGGAGGAAGACAAAGGGGAAGACATTTTGTGATACAATGTTTTGAACTGCCAGCTGTGATGCCAGCAAACCTTATGGGCACTGGTTCACCGTCTGTTGTTCCATGTCTAGTTCACCTTCCTGCTAACGTATCAGAAAAGCAGCAGATGATGGTCCCAGTATTTCTGCAGCATTAGCCCCACAAGGGAGATTCAGATGGTATTATGTGATATGGTTTCATTCTGCCCAGCCCCTGGGTTTTTGGCTGTCTGGGAAGCGAATCAGTAGACACAATCTTTCTCTGTCTCCAGATCTCTCTTTCTCTCTCTCTTTCTCTCTTTCTAACTCTGCCATTCAAATAAATGGATAAACATTTTTTTAAGTGGGCATGAACAGTACTAATTTCTACTAATTTAAGGATCTCCAACCTCTCGCATATTGATGTATCAGTAGCCATCTCCTCTAAACTTATTTTAATATTACCTTTGCTCTTATATTCTGTTTTATTTTATAAATACATAAGTCATATTGAACACAGACTTACCCTGATGACTTCATCATTTAGCTGATTCCATTTCTAGTTGCATAATTCCAAGTAAATTCATATATTTAGAAACTGATGCCTAAAACTTAAATATATGAATTTTGTTATGATTCAACTTAATCTGAAAGGAATGACAATTCAGCAGATTGAATCCTGTGGAATTCCTGAGTGAAAGAAGTGGAACATTGATATGCTGGGAAAGATATATTTTGTGCTCCCAATTGCAACAAGTGTTGCTTATTATTTGACCTCATTTATAATGAGGTTCTTTACAGTTATTAAATATAGTTGAATCAATTTATTTATTGAAGTTGAGAATAAGAAAGAAGATTTTTTCCAAATACCAAATACATTTGTTTGAAACATATTATACTAGACCACAGATTAAAATCTTGGAAGTTTAAGGAACTATGGTTGATTGAATTATATTAAACAGAAGAGAATACAATAGTCACTTAGAAAATACGGCCTGGCACAGTAGCCTAGTGGCTAAAGTCCTTGCCTTGAATGCCCAAGGATCCCATGTGGGTACCGGTTCTAATCTCAGTAGCCCAGCTTCCAACTTATCCAGCTCCCAACTTATGGCCTGGGAAATCAGTAGAGGATGGCTCCAGGCCTTGGGAACCTGTACTCACATGGGAAACCTGGAAGAAACTCCTGGCTCCTGGCTCTTGGCTTCTGCTGGGCTCAGCTGTGGCAATTGCAGTCGCTTGGAGAGTGAATCAATAGATGGAAGATCTTTCTCTCTGTCTCCCCTCCTCTCTGTATATCTGATTTTGTAACAAAAATAAATAAATATTTAAAAAGAGAAAATATTATTGTACTAATCCAGTTATTTCTCAGTTTAAATAAGAAAGATTTTTTATAACTATTTACTTTATTATTAGAAAGACTGATTATTTACAAAGAGAGAACAAGATACAGAGAAAAAGATCTTTGATTCTCTGGTTTACTCCCCAAATGGCTGCAATGGCTGGAACTTAGCTGATCTGAAGTCCGGAGCGAAGACCTTCTTCTAGGTCTCCCACAGAGGTTCATGATTCCAAGGCTTTGGGCTGCCTTCTATTGATTTCCCAGGCCATAAGTACGAAATTGGATAAGAAGTGGAGCAGAAGGGACACAATCTGGTGTCTATATCAAATCTTGGTGCTTATGAAGTGCAGGCTTGGCCAATCAAGCGATTGTGCTGGGCTATAATTATTTACTTTAAAGTTAATTCATTTACTATTATTGCTGTACTGACACTTCTAACATGGAAAAAAAATTCTAATAAAAATTCAAAAAATCTCTTTTAGCTAATTAACGATTTAAAAATCAAGAATGATAGTTTAAATCATATATTCTATTTACATTTTAAACTTCACAGTGAAATAAGAGACATGCATTTCATCTTACTTTTATTAATAATAAATTACATTTGAGACACAGAAATGAGAGAGATATGAGAGATACAGAGAGTGGAGTGACTTCCATTGCCACAGCAGTCAGGAGTAGGTCAGGTTCAAATTCTAACCAAAGAACTCAATCTTAGTGTTCTACATGGGTGTCAAAAACCCAATAATTTGAATCATAAAGACTGCGTCCCAGAATATGCACTTTAAGGAAGCTGGGGTCAGGAAGAAAAGCAAAGTATTAAAGCTAGGCACTCCAATATTAGATACTGGCATGTCACTGCATTTTTTTTTTTTTTGATTTCTCTTAGGAGTTACTTGTTCGTATTGGAAATATAGAATCACAGAGAAGCAGAAGGTCCTTCATCTGCTGCTTCATTCCCCAAAGGGCCAAAATGGCCAGAGCTGAGCTGATCTGAAGCTCAGAACCAGGAACCTCTTCTGATCTCATAAATGGTTTAGGGTCCCAACGACTTGGGCCACCCACTGCTGTCATCCCAGTCTATAGGCAGAGAGCTAACTTGAAAGTGGAGCAATTAGAAACATAACTGGCACCCATGTAGAATGCCATCACAACAGGATGGAAAATAAGCCTTTTGAACTAAGAAGCTGCCCACACTCCATTGACTATTAATTCAGGCAATTACTCAGAATGCATTTACTTAAGTATTCAAGTTTCTTAAAAAATCCTTGGTTATATGATTTGGCCACTTTCATGAATTTCAGACACTTAGCTGTAATCAATGACACACATTTCTGCTGACTGCCAAATGTTGTATAACACCATAAATCCATGATACAATTTGCATTTGCGCTAAGAAATGTAAATGATGTTTTAATGATTTCATTTGTGGATAAAAAAGGTAGGTAGCAGGAATTAAAAGCAGCATATTTGAGGTATTTCATTCATGATATTTTGCCAAAGAGAGGTTATATACTTTAGTGAATATTAGAATTACAAAGAATTAGAGATGTACTTTAAAATTTTTGTGAGAGATGGGCCCGGTGCGGTGGCGCAAGTGGTTAAGGTCCTCGCCTAGCACACCCGGGATCCCATATGGGCGCCGGTTCTAATCCCGGCAGCCCCGCTTCCCTTCCAGCTCCCTGCCTGTGGCCCGGGAAAGCAGTCGAGGACGGCCCAAGGCTTTGGGACCCTGCACCTGCGTGGGAGACCCGGAAGAGGCTCCTGGCTTCGGATCGGCATAGTATCGGCCCGTTGCGCTCACTTGGGGAGTGAATCATCGGACGGAAGATCTTCCTCTCTGTCTCTCCTCTCTGTATATCCGCCTTTCCAATGAGAAAATAATAAAAATAAATCTTTATAAAAAAAAAAAAATTTTGTGAGAGATTATTTGAAAAGCCATATTAAATTTAGCATGAAATATCCATTTTGTCTTTAATATTATGTTTAGATGATAACTGACATTACATTTAAGAAATTGATACCCCATAGAAAAGACCGAAAAGAGAAAACATTGAAAACATTGACAACGCATGCTCAAGATGCTTTAGAAAGATGAAATACATTTGATTATCAGTCACATAATATTTAACCTAAAGAACTGAGCAGATTTCACAATGATATTACCAACCTAGAATGTAATTTATGTCTATTAAATAACAACCATTTTTGAGCTAATCAAATGTTGACCATTTAATTTTTTAAGATTTATTTATCGGAAAGACAGGATTGGAAACAGGGGAGCAACGGAGTGCGAGAGATGTATGTTATGATTCATAAACATATTTCAACTATTTGAACAAGTCAGTACTGTGGGTCAGAAAAAGTCTAACTCAAAAGAATAATAAGACAGATATAAAGGGAGAAAACGAAAAGAAAGAATGTCTCAAACACTGCTGCATTTAATTTGGTGAACAGCATGATTTTTTGCAGAAGCTGAGGCAAAATAAAAAGCTTAAAATAGAAATGAATTAAGTGTGTTCATCTTTCTTAAAGCCAGAAATTAATTCTTAATTTTAGTTGAAATAACCGATGGAAAGTATCAGATTATGAGTGGTGTGAATATATGCTGTCACAGATTACTATGATTGGTTTTTACAACGTATTTAAAAATAGTTCTGCTCGTCTCTACTATTGCTCAAACACTATGCTTTCTTATTGTAGTGGAAACTCAAGTGTATCAAGATAAATGCCTATGAAGTTTAAAATGCCAATAAAGGACCAATGTCCAGGTCATCTTCTTTTTAAAGACTTGTTTATTTGTTTATATTTATTTATTTATCAGAAGGGCAGAAATACAGAGAGGAGGAGATTGAGAAGATGATCTGTTGCTGATTTACTACCCAGGTGGTTGCAACTGCCTGAGCTGAGCTGATCTGAGGCCAGGAGCCAGGAACCTCCTCTGGGTCTCACATGTGGGAACAGGATCCAAAGGCTTTGGGCCGTCCTGTACAGCTTTCGCAGGCCACAAGCAGGGAGCTGGATGGGAAGCAGGGCTGTCGGGACACAAACCAGTGCCCACATGGGATCCTAGTGCGTGCAAGGGGAGGACTTTAGCTACTAGGCTACTGAGCCGGGCCCTTTTTTTGTATTTTCTCAAAAACATTTTCACCCATGCTTGCTACACAGGGAAGGAGAAGTATGCTGCATGCTGTCAAATCACATCAGGACCTGAAGAAGGAGGAAACTCGTTTGTTGCTACCTTTGAGACCCTGATATAGGGACGAATGTCCTGAGAGTGTTACCTGAGTCATCTTGGTAGTTCTGAGACAGTCAGCTTCATTGTGCCAAGCTTGAGGAAATCTTTCCAGTGTTTATTGGCTAACCAAGACCACCTTAGTGCATCCCCAGGTCCAGGAACTTGCTGCAAATCTTGTCTAAGTCATCCTTGGACAAACATTCTGCTTGACTGCCTCTGCTGGCCTAGATGAGCTGGCTGTCCTGTTCCATTTAGACATCTGGACACCTTGCTCATTGCAGAGGCATCAGCAACTAAGGAGGCCTAGTCCCAGTACATGCACTCCAAGACTGGACCATAAACATTGTGATTTTTACTTTTGGCAAGGGTTTGAGTCCAGTGATCTAGTTGGGGATTCTCCAAAGAAACCTCTCCGGAGGTAACCTCAGTTTTGACTATTTTGTGTGCCATCTAGTACAGAGTCAGGTTTGTTCTGTTTCGACTGTTCAGCCAACACACATACTGTAAACTGGTAGATTCATCTTCCTGGTCATTTACAACCCCTGATCCATCAGTCATGTGAACCAGTGGGTTCTAGGCCTAGCCTACCAAAGGCCCAGTCATCCTACAAACCTGCAGAGGCTGTAGCCTATTTCAGATGATCCCCAACAACCCTTACCAGGCCCACCTCCAGTCTTTGGTTTTTGCATGAGCCAGACTGTGTGGTAGACTAGCCAGGCCTGGCCCATATTCTGTTTGGCTCTCAGGCACACCATGGATAATGCAGCTTAGCTCAGTCTGTCTTACCCCCCAGACATGGCCCACATGAATGCTATTGAGTGTTGTTGCTTTGTCCAGTCTGCCCAACACCATCCCTGGTTCTCAGGTTTATCAGAGAAAGGTGCAGCCTATCATAGATGTTTCCCAAGTTCCCTTAACAGGCATGTTTCAAGCCAGAGATATTGCATGTTTTGGCCATTGCTTCAAACCAGCCTGGCATGGCCCGCCCTCAGCCTCAGTTTTCACCTGTGGATGTTATACTGTAACTCAACCTGACATGGTCAACACCCCATGCTGGGTCCCATTCATGCCAGTGGGTGCTTGGCCTGTCCCAGCCCGACCTACCCCCAGATCCAGCCTACATATATGTCAATGAGTGTTACAGTCTTGCCTGGTCTTCCCCCACCTGTGGCTCTTGTGCATCCTAGTAGGAGCTGCTACCTAGCAAGGGATTCCCCAGATTCACAAACAAGGCCAGCTACTGGACCTAGTACTTTTTTTGAAGTTTTATTTCCTTTTATTGCAAAATCAGATATACAGAGAGGAGGAGAGACAGAGAGAAAGTTCTTCCGTCTGATAATTTACTCCCCAAGTGACCACAATGGCCAAATCTGTGTTGATCTGAAGCCAGGAGCCAGTATCTCTCCTGGGTCCCCCACATGAGTGCAGATTTCCAAGGCCTTGGGCCATTCTCAACTGGCACCCCAGGCCACAAGTTTGGATCTAGATGGGAAGTGGGGCTGCTGGTATTAGATCCAGTACCCAAATGTGATCCCGGTGCATGTAAGGCAAGGTTGTTAGCCACTAGGCAAACATGCCAAGCCCCAGACATAGTTCTTAAATGTGCTGGTGAATACCTTGCTCTACATGGAAATAGGTCATGACATGGTCTGCCCTCATTCCTAGCCTCTGCATGTGATGGCAGCTGCTGTAGCCTGGCAAAATCTGGCCCTGTCCCATCTCAGGATCCTAAAAGTTTCAGTGAGTTCTGAGGTCGAAGTTGGCTTGCTCTGAAACCACCCACCATCTCTTACACAAATCAGTGGGTGATGCAGTACCACAGAGATAAGCCCATAAATCCCCTACAGAATCTGTCAATATATCCAAAGCCCTCATATTCTGGTGGTGCTGTGGCCCAGCCTAATGTGGCCCACCCCCTACTCTTACTCTCATGCATGAGTACTGTGGCCTAGTCAGCCAAGCGTAACCCTTAGCCCCGGGTTTTATGTATGCTGGCAGCAGTGAGTGATGGCATTAACCCAACCAGGTATGCCACGTGTGCAGGTGCTATGTCCTGACTCAGACATGTCTTTGGCTTAACCCTCTAAACTACTCCATCTCAGTTGATCCACTATTTGCTAGTACAGTGACCCTGTCCATGGAATCCCCAAAAGTCACTACTCATATTCAAATATGCCTATCCTCAGTAGCCCTGACACCAACATGTCCCAAGATGCCCTTCCCTGGGCAATCTGCAGCTTCTTGGCTCACCCTGCAGTAGCACATGGCATGCCTGGGATGTGGGTGGCATGACCCAGCCTGGCATCCTCTGCTCCCCCCTCCCACTGTAGTAGGATGTACAACTCTTCACATATCTTAGAAGAACAAAAGAGAACTGGGCACCTGTATACATTCACTGGCAGAGTTAACACAAATTTGGCATTCACAGCCCAGAATGCACACCAGTAGTTCATACTTAGTAGGAGACAACCTGGGAAGTTGCCCACAGCTAGGGAGTAACAGTTTTCTATTTTATTAATATGTTGCATTTAAAGCAAAGAGGTACTCAAGACTTAAGAGTTGAGCGGATCTCTTTGAGCTGAAGTCTCCGTTGTTTCACTTTTAGGAATGGCTTTTGTTTGAGTCTGGTTATAGTTGTGTTTCATTGTGTGAAGATTCAAAATACTCTGTGCTTAAGAGCTTGTTTCCTTTTTTTTTTTTTCTCTTTCTGAAAATGCTGTATTTCAACAATGCTTGCCAAAATATGTTTAGCAAAAAATGACAAGAGCCAGAACAGATACAATAAAACTGAATAAAGTACAACATAATGGGTCTAATAAAATATAAGAAGGATGTAAGAAGAAGCATTTTCATGAGGAACATGGAAATGTGAAGCTTTGATTTTAATCTGCATTTTACTTCCCTAAATAAGCAAATAGTATGTATAAGTCCACGGAAGCAGCTACAATTCTATTAAATTATAAAGCGACATATCCACAAACTTTATTCACCCTAGCGTGTTTCACATATTCCTCAGTAATACCACTTCAGCACATTCATAGGGTCTTCATGGTGCATCCTTGTTATTGGCATAGATGCCGACATGATATGTAAAGACCACACTTACAATCTTCCACAAAAAAGATATTCTGGGGATCAGTGTAATGGCTCAACTGGCTAATCCTCTGGCCTGCAGACATTGACATCCCATAAGGGTGCTCCTACATCCCAGATTTTCCACTTCCTATTCAACTCCCCATTTATGGCCTGGGAAAGCATTGGAGGGTGGCTCAAAACCGTGGGACCCTGTACCAGTATGGGAGATCCTGAAGAGCACCTGTCATCTTCAGATGGCTCAATTCTAGCCATTGCAGTTACGTGGGGAGTGAATCAGCAGATTGAAGATCTTTCTCTCTCTGTCCCTCCTTTGCTCTGTAAATATGCCTTTCAAATAAATAAATCATTTTTAAAGAAATTCTGAAAGGTATCCAAAAATTTGTTAATCTTTTTAAGAAATGCATAGTTTTCTTCCTTAGAATTTTATTTAACAAGCAGTAAATTTTCTTATTAGATATACCCATGACATCATTCAACATTTCCTAGCTCATGTTTAAATGATAGATTACTTGGTGTGTTTGTCAATGTTTAATATAATCAACATCTGCACACATACAAACACATTTCTGGGATTAGACATCTTCATAAACAGTATTATGGAGAAGTAAAAAATGAATCTTGGAACACAAATTCCGAATAACTGTAGATATTTTAGTTAGGAAGATTAATGGAAAATTACTTCAGATTTGAAGTTCACTTGGAGTGAAAAATTTCTACAAATTATGACTTTGTCTGCCAAATATAGTATAGTATAATTCTTCCTGAAAATCCAAGACTGCTGGCAGTTTATGAAAACATGGTGAATAAAGAGGTAATCATTTCAGAACTGAATATCATCATTAATAATTCGCAAGAAGGCTAAGTGAAGATACACTAGGAATAGATAGTCTCTACCTTTGAAGTCATGGATACAAGGGAAAGGCCACACACCGAATGATGATAGGACTAATAAAGTTCCACGTTAGCTTGCCTATCATTCAGGGAGTAAACAAAGTACATGATATCAATAATCCTAATGTTCTGCAAAATAATATAAAACTGGCTAATTATAGACATTAGAGTCTAACAATAAAGCTAGATAAATGTACGAAATTTCCAATTATTTTATAATTAGTACTATGAAATTGATTGCTTCCATTAATAAATATTTCAGTATCCATTCCCTTTCAAGGCTAAAGATAGAACTGTACTCTCTTGCTCCCCAGTCATGTGAAAGAGAATTCCTCTTTTAACCACACCAAAATAGTGTGTTAAGCCACACTATTTTGTCTTGAAAAACTATCCTTTGTAACACTTAAAATTATATATTTATTGTTACTGCAGCATAACCTAATCTACATTTAGTGAAATATGTACTCTAAGGTAATATGACATCAAAATCACAAGTTTAGTTCATATATTATACATTTACAGATGTAGTAAAATAGCAAAAATGAGGCCATCACTATAATGTGTACAGCATAACAGAGCAGTGAGATGACTTTGCTAGGATGCATTTAGATTTTCAGTGTAGAGACTTTACTTAATTCACACTTTTCTATTAATATATGTGAGATCAGCTCTATAATGCATTTTGATCCACAGGACAATTATCAGTGTGAAACAGACAAAAGGAAATTCATCTTTGAGCTTGAGTATTCCTTTTGATTGCCCTTGAAGGACGTGGTAAAGTGTCAGTAGTACATGATTCTGGTGGTCAATCCCAGACTCCGGGTCTCAGGCATGGCTCCTCTGTGGCTGGGATCCAACTACTACATGCTCCTGGGAAACCATTTAGGACGTCAGAGTGAACTCATCTGGGACCGCTTCACACCAGAAAGTCTCATCAAAACTGTCAGCAATCAACAGAACCTCTTCCTGTCTTACAGTTGGCTTTCTCATTGAAGAAGCCTAGTGTTTGACCAAAATAGAAACTTCGCTTTAGATTTATTAATGATTGTATTCATACAGGACAACATGATCTCAGTTCAAAAGAAGAGAAATTAGAAGTATTAATTATCAGAAAATACACGTTTATCACACTCCTCTCTACTAAAAAATGAATCTTTTCCTACAAGACTATCTCAATTATATGTCTTTAAATCATCTTCAGTTATTGAATGACTGGAGCAACAAAATGAGAAAAACGACACTACTGCAGTTCATGGTACCAGAATTCTTCTTATGCCTGTATAGTATCCAAATTTGTGTTTGGGTTTTGTCATTTAAATCTAGGGAGCAATAGTAAATTCATGACAAAAAAAAAATCTGAAAAAGATGTGCTCTTTTGGAGAGCGAAGATGGCCGACGTAGGAGGAAGGCTGTGAGGGAGCGTCTAGTGAGAGAGGGATAGAACGCTACAGAAGCAGAAAGGGAACAGCAGGAACGCCAGGGAGAGGTCCGTGAAGTCCTGGGACAGTGTGGAGCCAAAAGATCCAACACCTCGGATGAACAACGAGAAGGAGCAGGCAAAGGCAGAGAAACGCATCCCATCCAGACCTGCTGAGTCTCTTTTGAAAAACGGCCTGGACAGGAGTCGCAGGCCAGCTGGAGGGGGGCGAGATCAGGGGGATCGTTCACGGCGGGAGGCCTTCGGGCGGGTTGGTGGAGGCAGATGGCACGGCCAGCGTTGGTGTGGGGGGGGGGTTGACGTGGAGCTCCGCATTTTCTTTTCCCTGCTGAGGCTCCAGCCTCGAACGCGGAGCAGACGGCCGAAAATGTTGGGTCTGTGTGGAAACTACGCACAGTGGTTGTTGTTTGGGGCTGGAGGGGGGCCGGGAAGGAGAATCGGATGTATCCTGCGCTGAGGGAACAGTGCGGCTCGGTGGCAGAGGTAGTGGCGAGGGTCTGGGGAGTCCCCACATCTGCCTGGTGAGTGCTTGAACCACCAGGACTTCTGAACACCCGCCCACCAACGAGTGGGCTGGGCGCCGCTGCAGCAGCAGCACCTCGTAGCGGAGGGTGTCAGGTGTCAGGAAACTTCGTGCACCAACTGACCACGGTTGCGAATGCCGGCCGTGAAGTATTATAACAGGGCGCCTGGGCCACTCCTCGCTAGGGCTGTGTGGGGGAGGCACACGGGAGAAGGGGGGCTCTGAACACCCACCAACACGATGTGGCTGGATTCACTGCATAAGGAGCCAGCCTGGAAAGTGCCTCACCCCGTCCGTGTGTGGGGACGACCAGGTGGGGCTCTGAAAACCCTGCAGTCCCTGGACACGGAGAAGCAGGGAGAAAGCACATAAAACTTATACGCCTGCGGTTTCCCTTGAAGGGGCACACCAGGAGAGGCCTCCCTCCCGCACGCCATGGGTGTCAACCTGTAGAAGAGGGCCGAGGTGCCTGGACTCCACTGGGCCCCAAGGTGGTGCTCTACAGCCCCAGGCTGAGAACGCACAACGGTGCTTGAAAATACCAGCCGGCAAAACACCAGCTACGGTCCAATCTCTACAGGAAAGCACCTGAAGCCTCAACAAGGGTTCCATTTTGCTCACCAGAACACAACGCATGGGAAAAACACCAGAAAGAGTTGTGCTCAGATGAAAGAGCCAGCACCCACCAAAACAAGGGCCAAAAAAAGCCATTATCCATAATCGACAGATACGAGATGAGACATGGTAGTAGTTACAACAAAGGAATTGATGAAAATAATGCTAAAATCTCTCAGAGGGCGTGGACACAGCTGGAAGACCTCCTGAACAGCTAATCACCGAAAATACAACAAATCAAAACCAAACTGGATGCCCAAGAATAAGATTGAAGCCTCATCAAAGATAAATGCGGCAGAGAAAGGATCTCTGAAACAGAAGACACACATAAAATGAAAGTGCAGGCGGAATAACAAGTGGAGACAAACCTCAGCAAAAATTAATAAAATGATGCAAGAGATGATGGTATTATCTTAGAAAATTGAATTTATCGGTCATCGGCCTTACCCGAGGGTGTAGAAGTAGAAAGAGAATTGGGATGCAAGCAGGCCTGATGAAATTATACCGGATAACTTCCATAAACACTTGGAACACGAATCCACCCCGCATACAGGTGACAGAGAATCTCCAACAGGACCATGATCAAAGAGATCTTCACCCAGACACACGGTGTCAAGTTCTATCCAATGAAGACAAAGAAGGAACCTGAGACAGTCGTAAGTAGAGAAAAGATCACATAAGGGGAATACATCAGAATCATGCTGATTCTCGAAGAGGACCCTACAGCAAGGTTAGAGAATGGACAAAGATCTTCCAGTCCTGAAACAAAACAATGTCACCAAAATATAATCTACCAGGCAAGTTCTTCATTTGTATATGAGAACGAATCAGTTCTTCAATAGAAAGAAAGCTAGAAGAATATGTCTACACAAAACAGTCTCAAAGTCTCTTAGAAATGCGCTAGTCCCGGACAAAAGAGGCAAATCACAACAAGTTGGCAAAAAGAAGGTCTCCAAACTAAAGGACGCACCAAAGACATTAATAGGCAACAACACTCCACACAACACAATACATGGCAGGGCAAATTGCAACCTTCAATTTTAACTATCAACCAAAGTGTCTAAATTCACATCAAAAGCGGATTAATAGAATGGATCATCAAACAAGACCCAACCATCTGTTCCTACAAGAAACATAACCAGAAAGGATGCAAAGAAATGAAATGGAAGGGATGGAAAAAGATATTTCTGCAATAGACGAGAAAAAAAAAAAAAAAGTGGGGTAGATCCTAATTTCAGACGAGATAGATTTCCATTCTATCTAACAAAAAAAAGAGACGGGAAGGCCTTTTTATACTGGTGAAAGGAATGTTCCATCAAGAAGGCAATCACATCATTATGTTTATGCACGAAATTCTTAATGCACCTACTACGTAAAGCAATTATTACAGACTTAAGGGAAGACATAGACACCCGCACAATTCTTGTAGGCGATCTCAAACCCTCTAAACAACAAGGGACCGGTTGAAACAAAAAACTCAAACAAAGAAGAAACAACAGAGCTCACACAAACAATTAGAACAACTGGATTAGTAGTCTTATATAGAACTTTTTATCTAAAGGCCACAGACTTACCTTCTTCTCCGCGGGTGCTGGACTTCTCCGATCGACCAATATAGGAATAAAGGAATCTAAACAACTTCCAAACATTAGTATCATACATTGTTCCCTCTCAGACCACCATGGGATGAAACTGGAAATCAACAACTCAAAACTCCCCAGGAAGTATAGGCACTCTTGGAAATTGAACAATATGCTATTAAAGAACAAATTGGGTCAGAGAAGAAATTAAAGATGAGATCAAAAATTTATGGAAACCAATGAAAACTTGATACAAACTTCAAAACTTGGGGACACCGCCAAAGCAGTGCTACGAGGTAGATTCATCGCATCGGAGCATGTCAAGGCAAGAAAGACGCAAATAAGGAACTAAACCTACCTCCAGGCATCTGGAAAAAAAACAGCAGAAGAGTCCCACACACTAGGAAAAAGAAATATCAAAACAAGGAGGGATAAACAATAGAAATCAAAAAAAACAATACAATAAAATCAAAAAATCAAAAAGTTGGTTTTTGAGAAAATAAACAAAATAGATCTCCATGGCCGATAGACCAAAAAAAAACAGTGAAAGGAGAATCAATAGCATTACAGATGAAAAAGCAACATACAACAGGACACTGCCAAATCATTAAGAAAATTTAATTAGATATTACTACAAAGAACTGTACTCCCACAAATTTGAGGTCCACAAGTAATAGAAAAGTTCTTGGGACTCCCCACTTACCAAACTCAGTCGGAGGCACTGAGAATTAAATAAACATAACGAGTTAGGATGAAAACAGTCATTCAAGGATCTCCCAACGAAAAAAAAGCCAGGCAGACGGCTCTTCACTACAGAATTCTACAAAACATTCCGAACAGAACTAACCCCAATCTTACAAGCTCTTCAAAACAATAGGGGGAAGCAACCCTCCAAACTCATTTATGAAAGTCATTACATAATCCAAAACGGACAGGATCCTTCAGAGAAGGAAAACTACTGACCTATTTCTCTGATGATACATTGTGCTAAAATTCTCAACCAAATCTAGAATTAGAATTCAAAAAAATCATCAGACAGATCATTCATGGAATCAAGTAGGATTCATTGGAATGCCGGGATGGTTCAACATTCGGAAAATCATAATTGTTATAAACCACATCATAAAACTGCAAATAGAACCACATATAGTTTCAATAGATGCAGAAAAAGCTTTTCGACAAAATCAACACCTATCATGCTAAAAATTAGGCCAAAAGTGGCATAGATGGGAAAATCCACAACCTTAATCAAAGAATTTATGAAAAACCCATGCCAGTATCATACTGGATGGAGAAAAGCTAGACCCTTCCACTGCGATCTGGACAAGACAAGGGTGCCGCTATCACACTTCTATTCAACATAGTCCTAGAGGTACTTGCGAGGCTTAAGACAAGAAAAAGTAATCAAAGGCTACGTTAGGGAAAGGAAGAAGTAGCTGTAATATAGAGCTGACATTATATGTACATAGAAAAACAGGAGATAATACAGAAATGTAGAAATTATACGAGAGTTGGCAGTGTGGCGGGGTACAAAATTAACGAAAGAAAAATCAACAGCCATAGGTGTACGAAATAACACAAGATGGAGAAGATTAACCCAACAGGATACATTCAAAATAGCAGAGAGAAGTATGAAGTATTGGGAATAAATTTAACCAAAAGCGTAGGAGACCTATTCGAAGGAAAATACAAAACTATTTAAAAGGGAATTGAACAAAACTCAAAAGTGGAAATAACTCCGTGCTCTGGTAGGCAAAATAATATCATTAAAATGTCTTATACCACAAGCATTTACATTTTCAACGCATATTCCAACATTGCCCAATAATTCTTCACGGAATGGATAACAATGATTTCATGAGTTCATTCTGGAAACACAAAAACCGATAGCTAGAACCATCCTGAAAAATAAGAAAGTTTAGAGGGGGGAATACAGTTCGGACCTCTGCGACATATATAGAGAGGGTTATCAAAACAGCCTGGTAGGCTCAAAGACAGGAAAGGTAGATCAATGGAAATAGAATAGAAGCACCAAAGGGAAACCCACACGAATACAGCAATAATCCTTTGACAAAAGACAATGACAACTCAAGGCAAGTGGGAAGGCTCTTTAGTAAATGTTGTGGGAAACTGGTGATAGCTGTAGAACAAAATGATAGACACATCTAATCCACATTACATAGATCAATCTACATGGATAAAAGACTAAATACACCAGAAACCGTCATACTCTTGCAGGAAAATGTGGAATACCTGCAAGATAGGAGTTGTTCGACTTTATAGAAGGACACCAAAGCAATGCAGTTGAGAACCAGAATAAACAAATGGGACTCATCAAACTAAGGAAGCTTTTGTACAGCAAGGGAATCATCATACAAAGTAAAAAAAGAACCCACAGAGTGGGAGCAGATTTTGCACACGATAAAGGCGATAGGGGGCTAATTTCCAGGGTATACAAAGAACTTCTAAAAACAAAAAACAAAACAACAACCATCAAGAAATGGGGCAGGGTAATGGGCAAACATTTCACAAAGGACAAGTCCAAATGAGAAACAAACATATGAAAAAAATGTTTCAGTTTTTTCCCTAGCAATAAGGGAAATCCAATTAAAAATCGATGAGGTACCACATAAACCAGTAAGAGTGGCCCAATAAACAAGAAACCAACGACGCTTGCTGGCGAGGAGTGCGGGGAAAAGGGAAACCCTACTCCACTGCTGGTGGAGCTGCAAATTGGTACAGCCTTTATGGAAATCAGGTTTGGAGAACACTCAAACAACTCATAATCTGCCATACCATAGGACCAGCAATAGCATCCTAGGAATATATCTAAACACTGTTTTACGACAAACCAACATGTCTATGTTATTGCAGACAATCAGTATTGCAAAAACATGGAAGCACCGAAATGCATCAGCAGAAAGATTGGATAAGAAAGACTTTGGTTCATTACTCATGGTACTTCTAGCTATTAAAAAAAACAAAAATGCAGTTTTTGTGGCTAATGGGCACAACTGGAAACTATTAGCTAAGGGAACTGAGTGAATCCAAAGATTAGATAACTTGTTTGCCTTGATTTAACTGTAATTTTTTGTTGGATGGTTGTTATTTTTTGACTGTCATTGATCTGTTCAACCCAGATGATTCGAAGATTGGAATTGCATTATTTTTAAATATTGTTCCCCTTACTATGTCAATTAATTCATAATGTTGTATATTGATATGAGGCCTTTTTTTGTTGGGGCTTTAATGCGGATCTTTACTCTGTTAGACCTATTAGACATAGAAGGTTCTCCAAGAGGCCACTGAACTATTGGTCATAAGAGCTGAACTTTTTGCTAGGCATGTGTGTGCAAGAATGAATTCACACTGACTGAATATGGTTATTGCCACAAGGTGGAGGAATACATGGGGGGAGGGGTATGGGAGGGGTGGGGGGAATCCAGCGTATAAACTTACTACATAATACAATGTAAGGAACAATAAAAAAAAAAAAAAAGGAAAAAAAAAAAAAAAAAGATGTGCTCTTTTGAATTTGCTTTGTTACTGATCAAAGACGTTCCTCAAAAGGAGAATACTCTCAGGTTAGTCTATTGGACCAACTAGCTTGCAGCCTAATCACAATTATTGTCCTAGAAAAACCCAACTAGATGTCAGGCATTAAATCAAATCCATTGGATACAGTAAGCACATCCTCATCTTGAACCACCCTGGCCTTCCATATCTACTCCTAGGTTTCTAATCTGTCAGCTGAGTGTATTGGAACAAACTATTGGTTTGTTCTGCTGTGCAGCCAAAGAGAATTATCATGTTAAGGAAAATCCTCACCTTGCTGTGTGGGAATACAGAAAGTTGGGTGCAAATGAATTAAATATAAAAATAACAGTATTATAATTTTATTTAATCAGAACTATAAATTTATAAAGCTTATGTAACATACTTATAAAATAACCTATAATATATTTGACAATATATTAAATTTAAATATAATAGTAATTACAAAAAGTGTAAAAAGTATTTTATATGAATAATTTTTATGGGATGTGATATAATGCAAGGAATTTATTTCTTATTCTATTCATTGTTTGCCTTAGAATGTTACCCCCTTGAATGTGAAATATTTTATACTAGATATACACAAAAAAGAATATAGTTATCTACATGTATTTAAATGCAAGGCATGAACTGAACATTCTGTTGAAGGTCAAGTTAAATAATCTTGCCAGATAAAATAATGTTTTATATTAGATCAAGCAGCTGTATAACATGACTAGATAATATGCATTAGTCTTTATTATTTTAGTGGCATATATTGACATATTCTTTACATTTTTAAATTATATGAATTATGGTTTTGGGTATCATGAACTTCTCATCACCATCAAGAAAGTTTTTTCTGTGATACAAGACAAGCGTCATGTGAAAATTAAATTAATCTATCCATATATATGCAACCATGTATCTATATAATCATTTAGAGAAACTCTGTAATGGAGACTAGCACACCAGAAAGTGAGGCTACATTTCAGTATGCATCTCCACTCCTGAATAAAAGGAAGACTCTCTACGAAACTGTTAAATACATCTTGACAATAGGATGCTTGACTTTCTACCATTGTCTATACTGAAAATGTCAGGATACACTTAAATAGCACAATGATGCACTGTGATTGTTATTGAAGAAACAGTGGTGTAATAATATAAGGGGAATCGATAAGGAGGAAGAGGGATTGAAGAGGGTGAGCGGGAACATCCCTGAATCTATGGAACTGTATCATAATTTTAAAAAAGTAAAATTAAAATTAAAACAAATTGAACCTTGGAAGTTTTCTTTGCCTTCATTGTTATCAGCAGCACCATCTCCACTTAACAACTAACCTGATTTCTTCAACTGCACTTGAGTTTTTACCTCTAGAATTTCAGATAATGAAAACTTTGTACTATATAAGCTTTCTCATTTTTTTTACTTAGTACTAGAGTACTAACCCCATAATTCTTTATGTTAATGATTTGCTGCATTTGTTCTATGTTGATATTTTTCTAAGAATTTTCAATATGCTCATCTACTCAGAGATATTTAGGCATTTCAACTTTGTTCTGAAGTACATAAATACAACTACTTATTGCCATGAGTATTTGTTTACAAACCTTTCAATAAACACATTTTTAATGCCAACAAGAAACCAGTCATGAATTATTGTTCTCCATCCTTGAAAAAATTTCTAGCTGGAAGATACTTGATCACGGTTCAGCCAATATCTTCATGGCTCATTGTAGTTAGTTTTAAATTACAAAGCAATTTCAATTCATTTCCATCATTGTTTTTGCTTCAGAAATTTCCCAGAATTCTCTTTTTGTCGGAGATCACCCCAGGTTTTTGCCTGCCTAGCCCATGACACACCGTGTCCCCGGGGAACCCCAGACAGGAGTCTTGGCTAACAGAGATGCCCACATGGTTGGTTCACTGGGCATGCAGCAAAAGCAGTGGACTGTATCACAGTCTCTCTTCCCTGCCTCTTTAATGAACTGTGCTAGGACTTCTTGGTGAATAATTCTAGGAAGGCAAATGTTGCATTCAACTGGTTTGCCTTGAGACAGAGCTCCCTGTGCGTCCTGTGCTTTCTGACAATTAACTGCCTTGGGAGTATCCAGAGAGATAAACACACCTACTAGCCAGGCACAATGTCATTGTTGGGCGGAGGTATTGTCGGGACCGCCCTTCTTCCTGCCCCTTTTCTACTCTATAAAAACCTGTCATTTCTTTCAAATACTTGGACATCCCTCACCACCAGTTTGTCTCTGGTGTTTCTGCTGCAGGGGAGTATTGTCACCTCACCCCCTGGTGATCTTGAGGACTCCTTGACAGAACACCCCTGAAACATTTTCACTTAGTGGAGGCCAAGACTGCAAAACTCCAAGTTTGTATATGTTAGTACATTGTTGGATTATATTTAGTTATATGCAACAATTAGGGATGGACCACGCCAAAGCTAATAGCCCATAACTAAATTCACTAGTCCCATGTACATGACAGGAAATGAAAACTTGGGTTATCGCCTTGCCATCATTCAAGAGGCACATTGTCATGAAGCTGCAATCAAAATAGGACGCAAATCTCAAACTCAGCACTATGATTGGAGATGTAGGTACCCCAAACAGCATTTTATGCGCTCCACCACTCACCCACACTAATTGAATTTGATTTATGGTCTAGTCAATGACTTTCCATTCCTTAAAAGAAGACAAATGACCAAATCCAAATTAAGCAGATCCATGAAAGAAATGCCATAGAATGATGCTATTATGTGAGAGCAGAAAGAGATGAGAATAGTGATCTAATCTGTCACATAAGGTTGCATAAAAAAAGTTTTAGCAAGCCTACTTAAATATTTTATATTATACTGTCAGAATTTTAAGCAGAAAAATGATATGATCTGATTTATGTTTTACAAAGTTTTCAATGCTCTTTGGAGCATGAACTACTTTTGATGGTATATCAAGTAGTTAGATCAGGAAATGATTTCAGAATTCAGGACCAGAGCTGAGCGGCTTAATTCAAAAAACCATCCTGAATTCGCATCATTTTACGCCAAATCTGTTTGCCCCCCTCTGCTTTGCATTGTGATCAACATTGTGAACCCCTACAAACTCTTACACAGGCTTTACCACTTGTCATCTTCCACTTGTGTTTTACAAAATCATCTCCATGGCGATGGAAGCCAAAACAAGAGAATGGTAAGATTGTTTCCTATAAACATTACCCCTTTCTTCAGTAGAGAAATTCTAGACTGGGTAGTTCCAGTACTTGCCTTATAATCCTTCATTCAAAAGTTCAGTTCTTTTTTTTTTTATTTTTTTATTTTTAAATTTTATTGTTGTTTACATTGTGGTGCAGTTTTATAGGCGCTGGGGATTCCCCCCTCCCCTCCCATACCCCTTCCCCCATGGTGGATTCCTCCACCTTGTTGCATAACCATAGTTCAAGTTCAGTTGAGATTCATTCCTTGCAAACACATGCCTAGCATAAAGTTCAGCGTCTTATTGTCCAGATAAGTTCAGTGGCCTCTTGGGGAGACCTTCTCTGGTCTGAAGGTAGGGCTAACAAAAGTTCAGTTCTTAATGAGTTTCACAGCATTTTTTTTTTTTTTGACGATTCTATCTAAGGCATGCAAGGTAATGCTTGTTGGCCTCCAGTATCCCATTTAATGTCCTTTAATCCAACCTTCTGCATTCATTTGCTTATTCTCTCAAGGACATTTTTGAATCGATTTCTTATACCTTTAAAGGTCAAAGTAAGGACAAATTGTAGAGATAGAGGAATTCAATCAGTTGGTAATAATTACAGGTAAAATTGATTGATGAGCTGAAAGCTAATAAGCATAAGGAAAGAAACAAAGCTAACTCCTAGTATCTGACTTATGCCATTCGATGAATGGTGGTGACATTTAACAGCATGGAGTAGACTGTAAAAACAGCAATCATTGCTAAATATCATTGAGAGAGTTATTAGATATACAAAAACCAGACATTAGCCACTGGATACTTGAATTTAAAGCCATCTGTGTATCAGAAACACACACAGATATTTGTAATATTCTACATTATATTATACTATATTATATATCTGGCTAAAAGATAAAGGAAACCTCTGAGTGAAATTTGTAACATAAGAAATATAAGAAATCAGCAAAAGAATGTGGTAAGTAGTTGATTTATTGAATAGTCCAAAGGCAGAAAAATAAGCGTCAAAGAAGAAAGAAGAGAATATTATATCATGATGTTGAACTAAATACCAGTCAAGAGGAGAATTGCCAATGAACAAACACTGTAACTTGAATATACATGATATAATAACCTGTGGATATACACACATATTTTGGAGCTGTTGTGAGTTTTAATGTAGACCACTCCAATAAAATAATCAAATGACATCTGAAAAAAAACTAGTACCTTTAAACTTCATGGATTAAGTTGTCACAAATTTTCCATTTGTTAAAAAAAAAATCACAGTATCTCAGGGAAGAGTAGGTAATTCTAATGTACAACTGTACTCAAAGAAGATCAAGGAAGTTTTCTTTTAATTTAAATAAATAAATAAATAAATAAATAAATAGGGCCTGGTGTGTTAGCTTAGTGGCAAACAGTCCTTGCCTAGCACACAACGGGAACCCTTATGGTACCAGCTTGTTTCCAGACAGCCCCACTTCTCATCCAGCTCCTTGCTTGTGGCCTGGGAAAGCAGTCGAGAATGGCACAAGGCTTAGGACCCTTGTAAGAGACCCTTGAGGAAGCTCCTGGCTCCTGGCCTGGCACTGGTGCAGAACCAGCCATTGTAGCCACCTGGGGAGTGAATCAGCATACAGAAGATCTTCCTCTCTGTTGCTCTTCTTCGCTGTATGTCTGCCTTTCTAATAAATATATACATATTCATAAATAATTAAGTGCTGGCAAATCCACCTTCTGGGACCCAAACATCCCAAATGGGCTCTTCTTTGTGTCCAGTTTCTTTATTTCCAGTTCAGCTGGGTGCAGATGGTGCGGGTATTGCGGAAGAAAGCTGCCCTAGTGCTGCAGTCCATGGTATTCACGTGGGAGACTCACAAGAAGCTCCTGCTACAACGTGGCCCAGTGTGGAAGGAACAGATAAAAACCTGTGCAGAATAGCATAGATTACTTACAGATACATTTTAAGAACTTTATATAAAAAAAGGATGAGTGTCCTATTCTGATAATTTTTTTATCTTAATTCGCTGATTTGTTATTTATTTATTTTATTCAGCTATGATGGGCGCTATAGAGCATGTTTGTAAACTGAAGTTCAAATTCAAAAAAAATTCAAGAATTCTACTGATATGATAATAATATTGGAATCAAAATTTATGAAGGCAAGTATATAAGAACAAATGCACGTTAAGTTGCTAGTTTGGGTTGAAAGACAAGGATAGGTGGTACCTCATCGATGTTTTAATTTGGATTTCCCTTATTGCTAGGGAGCTGGAACATTTTTCATATGTTGTTTGCCATTTGAGACTTGTTCCTTTGTGAAATGTTTTGCCCAGTTCCCGTGCCCATGTTCTTGAGTGGCTGTTTGCTTTGTTTTCTTGGTTGTTTGAAGTTCTTGTATATCCTGGAAATTAGCCCCCCATCCGCCTATATCATGTGCAAAAGATCTTCCTCCCACTCTGTGGGTTCTTTTTTTACTTTGTTGATTTGTTTCCCATGCTGTACAGAGCTTTCATAGTTTGAAAAAATGGTTCCAGCTCCTAGCAATAAGGGAAATCCAAATAAAACATCGCTGAGGTACCACCTAAAGCACAGTAAGATTGGCCCACATAATCAAGACACCAACGACCGCTTGCTGCAGGATGCGGGGCAAAGGGAACCCTACTTCCACTGCTGGGGAGCGCGAAATTGGTACATGCCTTTATGGAAATCAGTCCTGGAGACACTCCAAAACAACTCAAATCCTGCATACCATATTACCCAGCAATAGCACTCCTAGAATATAATCCAAAACACCTGGTTTTAAACGACAAACCACATGCACCCTATGTTATTGCAGCACAATCAGTAAATTGCGAAAACATGGAACAACCGTAATGGCCATCAGCAGAAGATTGATAAGAAAGCTGTGTTCATCTACTCCATGGAATTACTACTCAGCTATTAAAAAAAACAAAAGCAGTTCTTTGTGCTAAATGGGCCACAACTGGAAACTAAAATGCTAAGGGGAAATGAGCGAATCCCTAAAGATTAGATACCAATGTTTGCCTTGATTTAACCTGTAATTTTGTGTTTGTTGTTTGTTATTTTTGAACCTGTCAAATGATACAGTCTCAACCCAGATTTTCGAAGAATGGAACTTGCATTAATTTTTAACATATTGTATACCATTACTATGTCAATTATTCCATAATGTTGTATCTTGGACTGAGGCCTTGATGTTGGGGCTTTTAAAAACTGACCGGAATCTTTACTCTGTTAGACCTATCTTCAGACCATAGAAGGTCTCCCCCAAGAGCCACTGAACTTATCATGAACAATAAGACGCTGAACTGTTATGCGAGGCATGTGTTTGCAAGCAATGAATCTCAACTAACTTGAACATGTTATGCTACAAGGTGGAGGAATCCACCATGGGGGAGGGGTAAAAAATGGGAGGGGTTGGGGGGATCCCCAGCGCCTATAAAACTGTACTACATAATATAATGTAAGCAACAATAAAAAAAAAAAAAAGAAAGACAAGGATATAGCTGTATCTGTGCTATTGCACTTTAAGAGATACAGAGGGTGCTAGTTTTGGTGGTGCTGCAGGTTAAGCCAATGCCTGTCACATTGGTATACCTTATGATCACTGGTTCAATTCCTAAGTGCTCCGCTTCTTTTTTTTTTAAAAAAAAGATTTATTTATTTTTATTGCAAAGTCAGAAATACAGAGAGGAGGAGAGACAGAGAAGAAGATCTTCTGTCCAATGATTCACTCCCCAGGTGACCCCAGCGGCCAGTGTTGCACCGATCCAAAGCCAGGAGACTGGAACTTCCTTCAGGTTTCCCATGGAGGAGCAGGCTCACAAGGCTTTGGGCTGTCCTTGACAGCTTCCCCAGGCCACAAGAAGGAAGCAGGATGGGAAGCGGAGCTGCCGGAATTAGAACTGGCACCCATATGGGATCCTGGCGCATTCCAGGCAAGGACTTTAGCCACTAGGCCATGCCGCCGGGCCCATGACTGCTCCACTTTGAATCTTGCTCCCAGATAATGTGCCTGGGAAAGATGAGGAAATGGCACAACTGCTTGAACCCCTGCACTCACAAGGAACTAGGGATGAGTTGCAGGTCCCTGAATACAGTCTGATTCTCTCTCCCTGGCTCATTCGCGCTCTCTCTGTATCACTTTCTCCCTTTCTCTTAAAAAAATTAGTTTAAAATGGATACACAACAAAGGTCAAGTTCAGACAGAGACTTAAGGTAAATGTAGGAAGTTTAAGAAGAAGGAAGGTGACATGCTTTTTTCCTCTTTCATACTAAGGTTCTAAAGCTTTAGAATATTTTTTTTTCTTTTTAAGGAAGTTAGGGAAATGACTGGATTTCTTTAAGAGAAGCTGAAGTGGAATATTATAATAATGTAAATAGTATCTGTCTTAGTAACTGCATAGAATTTTAAATGCTGTATTACTCAATGTAACCCAAATTTTTTCCATCAATAAAGATGAATTTAATTTGATCCCTGTCTTCATTTCTGTCTTCATTGAGAAGATTAATCAAGCCCAGACACACCAAAATGCAAAACACAAATATGTGAGTAATTCTCAACAAATTGACTCATTTCTTTCCAAGAAACTCTTCCTACAATTGCAGCTTTGAAAGCAAAAGTGCTTTGTGGAAACCTGGTGTCTAGCACGAAAGTAATGCTTTGGTGTTGGTTCCTTTTCCTCAGAATTCAGTCACAAATGAGCAAAGCGAAGTATCCTTTACTCTCTCACTGTTGTTTTTTCTCTTTTCTGTACACATGATGACTTTCCTTCATTTTTTTTTTTTTTGTCTCAGAGAAAATTGGAATGGCAGGGAACAGAGATAACTGATGGAAATATTATTTTCATGTGCTCCATTGGTATTTAAAATGTGGTGCTTCAAGAGGAACAGGGGAGACGGTAACTAGTGCCAGCTGGGGTCACAGTGGTTGAGTAAACCTTGTATGAGTGATGAGGGAAGTAATAAGACCAACAAAGCTATAACAACCAGTGAAATCAGAAATTTCTACCAACCCTTCATTTTCTTGCTATTCAGCACAATTCCCTGTTTTTTGCTCTGCTGTAGGGCCCATCAGTTTGAGCAATGAACCTAAAACCAGCACAAGATTAATTACTGTGAGCCAGGTATGTTTTAGGCTGGAAGCAGTCTCAGATGAATTAACTACCGCTTTTATAATGTGTGGCATGGAGGCTTGGAAGATAGATGGAAACCAATGCACCTAAAATAAACGTAAATGCTGATAATATTTTTGATAATGTTTTAAAAACAAATGTATATGCCCATAAAACTTATCATTAAAATATATTCTCATTTAATTAGAAGCATACTAGGCTACCAAAATCAGATAATCATAGAACTTATTAAATGGTAATTAGTTCCAAGACTCCAATGTAATTCTTCACCTTAACTTAGCCAGGAGGATTAAGCAGCTTGCTCTTTACTCAGTAACCCACAGCGATCAAACTTTAAAGGAACTATAGTTAAGGCTCGAAGATGAATTAAAGAAAAAGTCGTTTTCCCATATGATAGCATTATGGAAAAAAATGTGACAAATATCTATGGAATTTATAAAACAAATATTGATAGATTTATAAAAATTATTTCAATTATTAAAATCATTTTACAAAGAATATTTATATGGTTTTCAATAGCCTTTGGAAATCTTTTTAAAAAAGATTTACTCATTTTTCTATTGCAAAATCAGATAAACAGAGAGGAGAGATAAAGAGGAAGATCTCCTGTCCATTGATTCACTCCCTCTCTGACCTCAACAGCCAGAGCTGCCCCGGAATGTCCTCCACTTCTTTCCCAGGCCACAAGCACGGAGCTGGATGGGAAGTGGGCCGCTGGGATTAAAACCAGTACCCATATGGGATCCTGGCAAGTGCAAGGTGAGGACTTTAGGTGCTAGGCTACCGCGCTGGGCTCTGGAAAAATGATCTTTAGTAAGGAAGGCTAAGTTTCCTTGGAGATAATTTGTTGTTTGTTTTAATTTGCATTAATCAACACTTGTTTTTGGTAAATCGGCATAACTGCTTAAACCTATGTATCTTTCTTTGTTTTCTCCTATCAAAAATGAAAGAAGAATGTGGAAGTGTTCCAGGATCTTTTGTCTTACTTAGTGCCAGCCACAGCACAGTGCGCACTAGGAAATCATGACATGCTCAATCCCCAGTTAAGCCTCTTCCGAGCCAAGCAACCAGAACCTCTGAAGACAGTAACGGAAAACTGAGAGCTTGTAATCGATGCTGCATTTGCTGTGCTAGGTGTTTTTCTCAACATTGAAGGATTGTATAGGAAATTACAGCATTCATGATATAATTGTTTATAAATTCTCCAATTACCCTTTTATACCAGAAAATTGAAAATTCAACTGCCAAAACAATATCAGAGTAAAATGACCAGTACTGACATTTGATGTCCTGATCTGGAACATTGACTCTTGTTTTCTGTTGTGCCTGTATTTGCATGTGCATCTGATGTAATTACTCATGATCCTTAAAACATTTGCATATTTATTTTTATACGACGTGGCATATAGTGTATAATATAAGCAATATTACTAATATTAAATTATTTATTTCTATTTTTTAATTAAGTTCATCCAAAGAACTAAATACAAAAATGGGATTGTTTGTAAATGACATGTAATAGCAGAAATGTCTATGTAATATATAGCCAAGGGAGCCAGATTTCAAGGCAAGCCTGGCATCTACGAAAGAGGAAGGGAAGGTACAATGGTTGGATAGGAAGAGTGTTAGACTCTTACATACTCTAAGAATATTTCATGAGATGAATAAGAATGTCTTGACTCAAAAGCGTCGGTGGAAGAAATGCAAATATTACTGGAATGACAGGGAAAATGAACCTCTGCTCTAGCGTCAACGGCAGGAATCATCATGGAATAAATCCTGTGGTGATGGAAGCAGAGGTTAGCAGCTGCAAACATCAACAATTCTGTGGGTCAGACACGAGAACTGAATTTTTCTGTCTACTATCCCTCTACAACAATATTTATGAGTTGTAGTGTACTATTATTCCACTTTGCATAAGGGAAAGACGAAGAAAAAAATGTTAAATTACTTAACAAGAACCACACCTCAATCTTCAATCAAAGGGATTTTCCTTGTTTTGTATTTACTCCAACAAAATGTTACTTACCTACATATCTTTGGAGGTAATCAAATAAATTATTGTAAAATTAGCAGAAAGTCCAGCCAAGAAATAGGCTTAAAAAACCATCCATGCTCCATGTAAACTATTTTTAAGTTCAAGTCAGTAGAAATTACACTAAACAATAAGCATTTGGGATGGTTGTGATGAACATCTGTCTTAACTTCCCAAACTATCGCTTCTGTATCTATACCTAAAGGAGGCTGGACTCCATCCAAAATGTTATTTTTTTTAAAAAAAATCATTAATCTTATATTAAAAATGGTGTTGCTGGGGCTGACAGGGATTGCTCAAACTCTACCCACACGTAGAGAATCAGGATAAGCAGCCCAGAGTGAATTTGGCAGGATACAATTGCAGAAAAGGCTTGAAAAACACTGAGAAAATTGTTTAAAAGTATACAGAGTTTGGGGCCGACTCAGAAGCCTAGTGCCTAAATCCTTACCTTGCAAGCATCAGTTTCCTATTTGAGTGCCAGTTCATGTTCCTGATGCTCCATTTCCCATTCACCAGGAAATCAGGAGAGAATGACCCAAAGCTTTGGGACCCTATACCCAAGTGAAAAATCTAGAAGCTCCAGCCTCCTGGCTTTGGATCTGCTCAGTTCCCGGCATTGAGGCTATTCAGAGAGTGAATCAGTGAGTGGAAGATCTTTCTGTATCAAATTCTCTCTGTAAACCTGGCTTCCCAATTAAAATGAATAAATCATTTAAAAATTAAAATAAATAATAAATAAAAATTATTTGCATTCAAAAATGGTTGAAATGCATTGATTTATGTATAATAATGATCTAATTAATTGATTACTGCTTTTTTCTAACACTGTGATTGAGATGAACGCTAAAATGTTTTGCAGCTATCTTAGCAAAAACATAATGTATGAAATACATCCCATATTTTGTAGGATTATTTTGTTTTCTATAAAATTGTGAATGTATTATTTGACATTTCCTCAGCAAAAATGCCATAGAATGATTTCTGTGCAAGATATTTTTCAAATATATATTATTTGTCTATTAGGAAACCAAGCCCTGTACTATATAGTCTAAATTTCAGTTGACTGATATTTTTGATTTAACTTCTTCCATTTTCGTGTATCAGCAATAGGTTACCACTTCGTGATAAAATTATTTACAGGCATTTTCTGTCAACAAAATTTAGAAAACGTGATAGGTACAAAATACGCTGCCAACATGAGCAGAAGCACAAATTCTGCTTCTCCTATCCCATCTTCCATCAATACACTTATTAATACTAATAAGAAGATACATCTTGGCGCATCTTGGGTGCGACGCAGTGGCCTAGCAGCTAAAGACCTCACCAGGATCCCATATGGGTGCCAGTTCTAATCCCAGCAGCACCACTTCCCATCCAACCCTAGGCTTGTGGCCTGGAAAAGTAATCAAGAACGGACCAAAATCTTGGAACTCTGAACCTGTGTGGGAGACCTAGAGGAAGCTCCTGGCTCCTGGTTTTGGATCAGCATATCACCAGCTGTTGCAGTCGCAGGAGGAGTGAATCATCAGACAGAAGATCTTCCTCCTCCTCTCTGTATATCTAACTTTGCAACAAAAAAGACCCGGAAGAGACTCCTGGCTTCGGATCGGCATAGTATCGGCCCGTTGCACTCACTTGGGGAGTGAATCATCGGACGGAAGATCTTCCTCTCTGTCTCTCCTCTCTGTATATCCGCCTTTCCAATGAAAAAATAATAAAAATAAATCTTAAAAAAAAAAAGGAAGTCTTTAAAAAAGAAAAACTGAATCTTAACAAACTGATTTAATTAAGTCTTATCAGAGCAATTAATCTCTCCTAGGTTTGTGTAGCATTTCAAATATTCCAAAATCTTACAAGCTAATCCACAGTGATTCAGTGATACACATGAAATCCCATTTGTAACACACGCACACACATGCACACACACACAGATACACACATACACGATACCAGTTTCTGCTCTTGTGTTTCTTTCTCTACTTTACATTGCAAATGTGCCAACAAGGGAAACTACTGTAGCATTTTGCACCTGGTTTGTGGTTTTGTCACTTTAAATTGTCCAGGTGGCTTCATTAAATGGGTGTCATTAAGTATACTGCAATCAAGAATCATTCAAATCAGGAAATCAAATCCAGGCCACTCTGTTCTAGCAAACAGGCATCCTACTGGCTGTCCCACGGATAGGTTTAAATCTAACCCTGGTAATTATTTCCCAGCTCGCGCTACTAAATTCCAAAATCATGAAGAAATACAGAGAACTGAAGTAGAGACATTAAACAATAAAGGTTAATTTCAGCATTATAGGGAAATACATTTTAATTAACACATTTGTTGGTGTACCCAATAATGCCAACATCACGTATGGGTGCCACCAGTAGAAGATGGTCAATGTCCTTTAGCCTCAGCACCTTACTGGAGACCAGGCAGAAGGTACTAGCTTTGGCTTAACCTAACTTCAGCCATTGACCCCATGTCATTAGATAAGAGAAACAGCCAATAAAAGATCTCTCTCTTTCCTTATAGGTGTGTATGTCTAACTCTACCTTTTAAATAAATTCTTTACAACCATACTTACATAAAAAGAGTGTCTCATGACCTTTACAGTAAATCAAGTGGTATATATGTAAAGATAACATTATTAATCATCTTCTCATGCCAACCCATCTCTGTAATGAAAAGGATTAGTTATTTAATGACATTCTGCTTCGCCTTTCTTTATAGCCTTCTCATGTACATGTAGAAAACTAAAACTTTACATATTTATTTAGTCATAAATCATACATTTCTTACAATTTGATTTATCTTATACTGAACTTTCCAAATATGAAACAATATTTTCTAAATGAATTTATAATTTCATCAAAAACGTACACTTTAAGATTCAAATATATTACTTGCCTATGATAAAAAAGTCTTACCCTTTCCTGCTAAACACTTTGACTCATGATCCCGACAAGCAATTACATTCAACTTTTCAGCCACAAATTTATTTACCAAATATTTATGAAGTACAGATACCAGGGCATGGATATCTGAGTTTAGCTAAGTTCAGTAGTGTGTATCTTGTCTCAGAAACATTTTATTCAGGAAAAAAGAATCAAGCAGAGAGTGGTATAAATCATGAAAAAAAATCCTTATGTTAATGGGATGAGTTCATTAATATGTGGACAATAGAATGGCAATCATAGCTCTTTCGTCCAAAACTTACATTAAAGAAACACTTTTTTTTTTATTGTTGCTTACATTGTATTATGTAGTACAGTTTTATAGGCACTGGGGATTCCCCCCACCCCTCCCATACCCCTCCCCCCATGGTGGATTCCTCCACCTTGTTGCATAACCATAGTTCAAGTTCAGTTGAGTAAAGAAACACTTAAAGAGAATATGAGCTGCGTTGTTAGGAACCTGAAGTGGGGGGCGGTGGCAACTTCGGGAAGTTTCGTTTGATATTTGAATGAGAAATGACTGAAAGGAATGCTGCAAAAACTGGATGCAAAGGAGACAATGTGCTTTCAGAAAAATCACAAGAGTCAAGTAAGAGTAACAATTGTTGATCAGGTGCTTTCTTTCACATCGGCTCTGGCTCACGTCCCAGCTACTCCACTTCTAATCCAGCTCTCTGCTCATTACTTGGAAAAGCAGCAGAAAGCGGTCCAAGTCATTGGGACTCTGCATCTCACAGTTACAACCTTCTTTTCTTTGACTCCATGCATTCTTAGTATATTTAATTTAAATTTATATACTTATCCTGTATTTCCTCAAGTTATCTATGTATGTAAAAGGTAAAGGGACAAGAGAATCTCATCTGTCGGTCCACTGCCCAAATGCTGTATTCAGAAGCTAGACCTTTAGCCCAGTCTACCACGTGGGTGGCAACAACCTAACTGTATGAATCAGCACCCGTTTCCTCGGAGGATGCATGCTAGGAAGAGCAAGGACTCAGGTTAATATCGAGACACTCCGATATACGGTGTTAGCATTTACATAGCAGCTTAGATATCAGAGTAAATGTCTTCCCAAAATTGTTTTGCTGCCTGTTCTTCATGCGGGAGGATTCATGGCAACGCTGTTGATTTAAGCATCATATTTTATTTAGTGATGTAGTCCATCAAGCAATTTGAAGTTCTGTGAGTTCTGTGGGAAGTATATATGGAAACGTTTAATCTTAGAGTGACCGAAAAGGGACCTGACTCTTTCATTGGAGGATGCTAAACTGTCTGTTTCTGGACAAGTGCTTTACCAAAAGAAACCTGCTTTGTATGTTTCCCAGGCATGTTTAAACTGTTTGACTTGCATTACTTGTCATCTAGAAATAATATTTCTCAGCTCATTTGTTGTAAACTATTCCTCGGTGTGTTTTTCTCTTAAGCTTCTTGCATAGTTGAATTGCATTTTGTTGTTTGTTCACATTCATCTACCAAATATCCTTCATTCATGACTTTGTTTCATGACAATTGCCTAACATGACATTCATTCACAATGAAAATGAGGTTTCTAAATTACCTGTCAGATATTGTCCCACTTAAATTCATCTCATGTGTACATGTATTTGTTTCAACTTTCAGATTGATGGAGTGTCACAGTAAAAATAACTTTCCACGATTTTCCACAAATCTGAAAATTAAACTTTGTCATACTTTGCACTAGAAGTTCAGTCTAGAACATGCAACTCACCTAGCTCATTTTTGAAAATTTCAATGAATTAAAACATTAGTTTATAGCAGGAACATTATATTCAGGTTGGTCTGAAATGATAAAACCTTTGCTTCACTTTCCTTTTCCTTTAGTGCTTCCCACAATCTATTCTCTGACAGTTTGAATTCAGATTGTACTGCAAGAATGGAGAAGGATGCTGAGGATAAGAATTTTAAGCAACCACAGCAATAACAATTTTCCTGTTATACATAGGACTAAAATTTTGCCCGCTACATTGCAGATGTACTATTTAACCGGGATATAGGAATGTAAGTATTATCTCTATTTAACATGGCTGTAAATTTGGAAAAAAAAAAGATTAAAACATGGGTTTCTCTAGTCAATAATTGTGGCCTGGGAAAGCAGTCGAGGATGGCCCAAAGCCTTGGGATTCTGCACCCGCATGAAAGACCCAGAAGAGCTCCTCACCCCTGGTTTCGGATTGGCTCAGCTCCAGCCATTGCACTCACTTGGGGAGTGAACCACCGGATGGAAGATCTTCCTTTCTGTCTCTTCTCCTCTCTGTATATCTGCCTTTCCAATAAAAATAAGTAAATCTTACAAAAAAAAAAACTATGATGTCACACCACAGCCCACAAACTTTAAATGTTGCTGTGCACTTAACTAGGTAGGAGTTACCTCTTCTTCCTTCCTGGAGTCACTGAATCATTTCTCTACATATAACTTTCTTTCCTCCTTGTCCATGTTTAGGTCTCAAATTATCAGAGATCAGCAAAGGGAAAATGGCATTTTAAGGAATTGAGTGCTATGTAAAAGTTAAAAAAAAAATCAGTGGCAAGAAATAGTAACCTAAGCAGGATATGTCTGGCAGAGCTGGTATCTGAACTCTGTACTCAGAAATGTCTAGCCTTACTGTAATTCTTGCCATCTTTATTATCTGAATAGCATCCAAAAGAGCTACTTAGTCCAAGAAGTTAGCGTTTCAGTGGCTTTGCCCCGGTTCAAACAGGATAGGAAAATGGAAGAGAATAGAAATGATTTCCTGGAAGCTATGACTATCAAATCTGAAGTTTCTCTCATCAGAACATAGTGACATTTCTATAACTATAGTTGGTTTGGAAAGTGTGTGCAATTGTGTGCATGTGTGTATTTATGCGTTTTACTCCTTTCCTATCAAATGACAGTTTCCCTCATTTTGTTACTGACTTTAGTCCTACCACAGCCTCTTCCTGAGAGTGATGTTGATGCTGTCGCAGAGGGTACTACTTCTATAGAGATGTTTGGCACAGCAGTTACACTGGCACTTCAGTTCCTACGTTCTTTTTATTGATTGTCTGGATTAGAGTCCCACTTCCTTTGATGATAATCCAGCTTCCTGCAAGACTTCTGGTGATAGTTCAAGAATTTAGGTCCCTTCAGCCCAGGTGTGGAGACCTGAACGGAGTATCAGGCTTGTGTATGCAGCCTGGCCTAGTGCAAGCCATTGCAAGCATTTAGGGCATGAACCAGAAATGGACGATTTCTGCCTGATCATGTTTCTCCTTGTGTGCCTTTGTCTTTCAAATGAAATGAAAATAAGTAAATAAAAAATAAAATAGTGATCAATCCATATTCCCCAACAGGAACCCCGTTATATTAACCAGTCACGAGATCCAGCACAAATTTCGTATTTGCTCGCTGGGAAGTTTCCAGCAGGATGGCAGATGGCAGCATAAATTTCATTGGTATGTGTTGACATTTTCTTTGTTCTCAGCAAGAAATCATGCACAATAATGAAGATATAAATAATGGGTTGATAATAAAATTTCCATTTGGGGTAGCCATTGTTGTGTAGTCACTTAAGCCACTGCTTGGATACCTGCATCCCAAATACAGATGCCTAAATTCAATTCCCACTTCACCCTCCATTCCTTCACCCTCCATTCCTTCCCACCAGCAAGGCAGACCTAGATGGAGCTCCTGGTTTCTATTTTCAGTCTGGTTTTAGACGCCTGTTCTAGATGCCTGGGGAGGGAACCAATAGGTATGATTCTTGCTCTCTCACTCTGACTCTCACTCTCTCTCTGCCCTTCACATATAATGAATAACTAAATAAACCAACTTCAAAATTTTTCGCTTAGAAGATACTGAAAATGTCTACCCAAAAGGCTTTGTACAGAAAGCTATGTAGGCAGAGCATACTCGCTTGTCCTAAGGTAGGCTCTGACTCTGCTCTCTGCTAAGCAATTCATATCATTATTCATTTGGATACTTAAAATGGATTATGGGAAAGTTATTCAGAGTTTCTATAGACATACTGTTTAATAGCATGTTATGTAGTTGTGTGTGTTAGAGTCCTCAAAACCTTTTTTAGCACTTATTAATAGGCTATTATATGGTAGGATTCAAGTTCCTTTAAAAATACTGATATTTCCATTATCTAATATAATAGGTCTCAAAAATTCATTTTAAAATCACAGCAGCGGTTGAAATTTAAGCTGGGTGGTAGCCCAGTACCTTATTGAGACATTTAGGATAGGCGCATGCATGTCACAATTTGACAACCTACGGAAAATGATATAAACAGGATATAGAACCTGATGTCAGAAAAGATAAGTTTAAGTCTCAACATCTATATTTAATAGACATTTAGCTTTAAACAACCCATTGACATTCCTTAACTTAGCTTTTCCTTCTTTAGGATGCTGTTAACTTCTACAAGGAACAAATGAGATAGTATAAATGACCTGTCTTGTGGATTATAGAGCAGTCCACTCCATGAGATGTTATTATGAAAGCAATCATTGAAGAACATCTACCATAATAGAAACTTTTCTATGTACAAAATATGTCATAAGAGAAAAAGCACACAATGTGTTATCAAGTATTGTATATTGCTCAAGGGACATTAGTAGGAGAAGTTGGCATTGCTAGTCTGAATGTCCAATGCATCACTGTGGCTACATTAAAGAACACCATTGTGTGGGATATCTCTCACAAATTTCACACGCAAGTAGTATATATAATTTTCCTTTTTGCAGTAAACTAGTGGGTGCTAGTTGCTTACAAAGGAATGTGATTATAATTTATAGTAGAAATATGTTCTTGACAAGGGCTCTGTGCCCTTGTTTCAACAAGCCCTACAAGCCCAGTTCAAATATGCTCCTTAATGCTGATGAACTGTGAAAAACATGCTGAACCTGGGGAAAACCTGAAGCTATTCAAAATGCGCAAATAGAGATGTGCCATTGCATGCTTCTTATTGTACAAATGGATTTTTCCCTAGTGAGCCTGAAATAAGTCCACAATATACTGCCATCCATGCAGGCATAGGTCCCCAGGCCACAGCAGTCCTTTCATTCTCAGTATCCAAACACACACAAAAAAGCTGGCGTCGAGTCAGTAATAAGAGCACAACAATGGGACATTTTCAGCCACTGTGACAGAGAATGCCAGAATGGCTGCACAGCTTCTACCTTTGTGCTGGAGGGAAATATTAGGTAAAACATGGATAACTCAAATGTATCTAATACATGCAAATTTACAAATGGTAACATTTAGGGAAAATGTGTACATATGTACACACACGCACACACATATACAATGTGAGTGAAAGTGGATGTGCTGATTAAAAGATTTTACATATAGGCCAAATAATGTGGCACAGTGGATCAAGCCACCACTTGCAGTGCTGACATCCCATACAGGTTAGGCTTCTTCTATTCTAGGTGGTTCACTTGGTATCCAGCTCCTTGACAACGTGCTTGAGAAAGTAGCAGAAGATGGCTTAAGAATTTGGGTTCCTGTGCTCAAGTCAGGGACCAGAAAAAGCTCCTGGCTCCTGCTTTCAGCTTGCAACAGGTTTGACCATTGTGCTCATTCTGGCCAGTTGGGTAGTGAATTTCTGCAGCTTTTTCATATACACTATATTTTTAAGAAAATGCTTTACATACTTATAACTTTGATATTGTCAAACTGTTCTACATAGCGACTATGAAAGCATAATATGCAAATAAAAATATTAATAAATAGTATTTCTTCACCATCTTACCACTACAATGAATAACATTGCTGCAACCTTGTGTGCCTCTGCTGGGCATAACTTTTATTAAGAATGCTGATGAATACAGAATAAATTTTAACAGTATTTTTGAAATTGTATAAATTCTGTCCAAATATAATTATCTTTAGTTAAGTAGCTTTGCTAATATTATTTTGTATGTTTTTTCCATTTTAATGCAATCTTTATATACTTAAGGAGTATAATTTGACATTTGAAAATATATGTATAAGTGTGTGTATCGGTGTGTATATAATATGAAATAACTACAAAAATTTTATTAAAGCAATTTACATATACATCTATTCACATAATTATTTCATGGATATTTTGAAAAATTTTAATATCTCCAAAATGGGTGCAACAAGAAACCACTAATTCTCCAGATACAAGCCAGTCCTGAAAAGACATATACCATGTTTTGAAGTACAGATGCAGAGTACAAAAAGTATAATGCATAGGAGCAAAGTTGGTTTTTTTTTATTTGATTTTTGTTGATAGCCGTTGTCTATGATCTTGAGGAGCAGCAGGTTTTCTAGTTGCTACTTGCTTAATTCTTTATTTAGTGATGGATTAACCTTGTGAATAGAATAGACTAAAAGTATGATACTGTAAATTTAATGAAAAAATAATAAAGAAAGAATGATAGAGTGAGGGAGGGTAGGCAAGAAACATCATTATGTTTTTAAATCTGCAAATGTGCAATATGTGAAACTTGTTTACCTTATATAAATAAAATAATTGGGAAAACAAAATCAGTCTACTTTTCAAGCAAATTTTACTACAAAATAATCTCTCTGAACCTCCTAGCCAACCTCTCCTCGCTGTGTCCTCAGGCACCCCAGGCTCCGGTAAGTATCCAATCATTGCTTATGTGGATATCACATTTGACTGCCCAAATTTAGAACAAATTTATACAGTATTTTCTCACCTGACTGATTTCACTAAGTATAACATGTTCATCCATGTTTGCACAAATAGCACAATTGTCATTTTTACAGCTTAATAATAGCAACAGATTAACTGCATGTTATCCATCTAGTCATCTAGTCTTCCATCAATGCTTAGGTTACTCTGAATCCTAATCATTCCAAATATGTAGCAAAGCATGGGAATACAGATATTCTGTATCTTTTTGATACACCAAAATAAAACCTCTGTGTCATATGATAATTCTTAAAGAAAAACAAATTAAACAAAAAACAAACAAACAATCAAAAAACTGTGGTAGATATATTCCACAGAATACTACTAAGCCAAAAATAGTAATGAAATTCTACCATTTGCAACAAAATGATTCCAAATGGAGACCATCATGATCAATGAAATAAGCCAGTCCCAAAAGAACGGATATTCTCTGATGTAAATTTAAGAAGACCACCTACTGTTTCCATAATGGTTTTACTAATATTGATTCTCACTAATATTGTACAATGGTTCCATTTATCCCATATCCTCACCGATGCTTATATTTTGTTTTTGATGATTGTTGGATTTGGTTTCCTTTTTTGTTTAAAGATTTACATATGTATTTGAAAGGCAGTATAACACAGAGAAAAGATAAACAGAGAGAGTTCTCCACTCTGCTTGTTCAGACCCCAAATGGCTGCAACAGTTGGAGTGTGGTCTAACCAAAGCCAATAGCCAGAACCTTGTTCAAGATCTTCCACATGGGAACACAAGATATTCTGATTAAAATATAAAGGGAAATCAAGTTTGATTAACATTCCCACCTCTTCATAGTGCAGACATCTCCTACTTTGTATTCTGATTTTTCCTTTTGTTGCTTCTCCAGCTGGGAAGAGGTCTAAATGTCATATCAAAATAATCCTTGTTGAGATCAAACTATAGAGCTTTTTATTTCATTTTCTTCTAGTATTTTTATGGCACTGTGTTTAACCCCATAAATCGTTTTGAATAAATTCTACCTGTATGCAGGGTGAGAAGGACTCAGATTTCATTCCCTATGTAATGGGGATCAGTTTTTCCATTAAAATGTGTGTGTTTTTATTTGACTTTTTACTGTCCTTGTCAATGACTAGTTGCTCAGATGACTGTGGTTTACTTTTGAGTCATATCTTTGATTCAAGATTTATTTGGATTTTCAGTCATTTTGTCGTCACTTACAAACCTTAAGTTTGGTTTTGCTATATCTGGGAGGAACGTCATGAAATTCTGATAGATGTTGCATTCAATTTATACATTACCTTTTAGAGTTATTGGCATTTTAACAATAGTAATCTTCCCAGTAAATACATCTCCCACATGTAATCTGATTGATATGTGCCTTCAGTTGCTCTCATCAATTTTTAATAATTTTCAGTGTTTAGGTAATCCATATCCTTGATTAAATATTTCTGGTTTTTTCTCATAATTCTCATTGAAATATTTCTTAATTTGATTTTCAAATTGTTCTTATTCTTTTATGTCAGATTCTTCTGGAATAGTTTTTAACTTTTCAAATAAAATCTAGAATTGACATGGCTAGTTCTAACAAGAAAATTCTTAAAATAGAAGAAAATACAACAAAACACAATTTCTTACTTTTTTTTAAAGGGGACAATGTAAGGTAATGTGGAGGTAAAGCTAAAAAAAATTCTAAGAACAGTATCTTAAAAGGTTTCTTTGAAAGGTTTGTTTTGTCCCATACAATAAAAGAATTAAAAATTAGCAAACGGGGGAACACAAAGACTTATTGATATAAGGGAACACATTTCAATTCGTCCATATAGAAGCTTTAAGAATATAAAAATGCTTCCCAATCTCTTCCCTATATCTCTTCTTGGTCTTATTTTTGTTTTAATTTTTACAACGATATACGTTCAACTCTAAAAATCACAAGCCAACTCATCTACTAAATAAAGAATTGAATAAACAATAACTAAAAGATGTACACAAAATGTATCATTGTTTAATATACTTTTGCAGCTCTTGTTTGTTCAACTATAAGTCAATTTAAGGCTGAAAACCATGTATTACAGTCTTGGTTGTTAGCTCTCAGAGAATTTCTCTTTGTAATCCACAGAGGAAAGATTTAATAAGTGATTGTACAAAGAATTAGCTTTGCCCTTTTGATACTATACATATACTCATACAAAATTAAGTCATGTACATCGTGTTGATGAGTTGGCCGTCCCATATCCTAGTGCCATTATCACTAAGATAACAATTGAGAAAATTAAAAATGCCAGACTGTTAGTCAGTCTCAGAAGCAATAGGATTAGGTTCTTGAAAGTTAGATGATGCTCCCTTTCTCATCTGTTTCTACTGATTCAGCTCTAGACCAGCTTCCTCTAACACAGACAATGGTTTTCAGGGTGTTATAGTTTGGAACACCTGTAAGCACAATGGCATATTCTAATTCCAAACTAAAAGATCTCATGTATGTAATTCAAACATGTATTCTTTTTTAATATATATATATATATATATTTATCAATTACATAGCATTGTGTGACACAGTTTCATAGGCTCTGGGGATCCCCCCACCCCTCTCCATAGCCTCCCCCCATGGTGGATTCCTCTACATTGTTGCTGTATTACATTTCAATTCAATCAAGATTTTTTCTTTGCAAACATGCCAAGCATCGAGTCCAGCATCTTATTGTCTAGATAAATTCAACAGTTTCTTGGGGAGACCATCCCTGGTCTGAAGGTAGAACTGGCAGTATATCATCCCGATCAATTTAAAGCCACAACATAACATCAACGACAATTTACAACATTATGGAATTAATTGGCATGGTATTGAGTAACCAATATATTTTTAAAAATGCAAGTTCTTAACCACATCCTGTGACTATTTCATTGACATTTCAATTTTAGTTTATACACAGAACTGGCTGCTATACACCTTAAAATGGTTAGAGGGTACTATTCAAGGTATCTCATGTCTATTTTCATTTTAGTAGCAGTTTATAGTGTTGAAGCATAATTCTGCTGAACTTGGCAAATTTTAGGATAGTCTAAACTGGCTTATAACTCTAACAAGGTATTGCCAATAATTGAGTTGCAGAACAGTTTTAGGAGGGGTGTGCAGAAAAATCTTCAAAACCCTAGTGAGGAGTAATTAATCTTTGTGTCCTACCTAGTAAGGTATAGCTGAGTCCATGGTGTTTCCTGTCTGGTTCTAAGCTTTCCTTGTTGTTCTCTGCCTGTCTATTCCTGTGTGTGTGTTGGGGGGGGGGGGGGGGGGGAGCTCTGGAGCGACCCTGATGGTCATTGAAAGAGAGGGTGGGGATTCCAAAGTTGGAACTAAGTAAGGACCAGAGAATGCTCCACTCCCTAGTCCCAAAGGAAGTTTATTGTTCTGCTTCTGTGGACCGCTCAGGGTTCATGGCTGTTTTTCCAATGACCTTGGATCCTGAGAGGAAGGATTTGGGCTTCGTCCATCCTGTGTGGTAGATCCAAAAGGGGGTGGATGACCTCAGAGTTCTTGGCCTCCAAAGGGACTCCAATTCCCTGTGGTCTCTTTGGCAGTTGGGATGTAATCCTTGGTGCCTGTACAGATAGTCCTGGGTGAGGATCTGGGAGTCTCCAGGGTTGGGGTACAAGCCTCCTCCCATCCACCTGCTCCACTCTGGGGTCCCCCCCTGCTCTGTGCATATGACCTCCTGTTAAGAGTTTGTTATGATCACACTTCATTCCCCTTGTATGTTTTGGTAGTTTTACTATTTTGTGTTTACTATTTAGTTTTACTTTGTAGTATTACTATTGTGTAATGCTGATATGAATCTGTTGTCTATAAGTTACATGTTATATTACTGATGGGTTATACTTCACATCTTCCTTACACATTCAAAGGAGATAGAAGATTTCTCTGCTCTCCTGCGGCATTTCCTAATAGCACATGGTTTTGAAACTATATTAGGTTTTACAATTTTTTGATGGGATATTTTGATGCCATATGACATAGCTATCCCGCTCCTAGGATTATGCCCATAAGAAATGAAATCTGCGTGTAAGAAGGGGATCTGTAACCCTATATTTACAGCAGCACAATCTACGATGCCAAAAACATGGGAACAATCCAGATGTGTGTCCAAGGAAGAGTGGTTAAAGAAACTGTGGTTCATCTACTCCATGGAATATTATTCAGCTATTAAGAAGAATGAAATTATTCCATTTCCAACCAGGTGGTCCCACCTAGAGACCATTATGCTCAGTGAAATGAGTCAATCACAAAAGAACAAATACCATATATTCTCTCTCATATAAGGAAGCCAACAAGGAAAGTGTAACTCCAATAGTCCAATCCATATTGTTTTTTTATTTGAATGATTGTTTTTTTGGCTGTATCCCATGTGTTTTGATGCTTTTATTTCAGTTTGGTTCCCTCCAATTAATCTTTTTTCTCCAGTCAAATTAATCACATACTCATGAACTATATGATGGAATAATTTTTCCCAAGAGACTTCTGTTTCCTTTTTGTTATTCATGTGTTGGTTACTCAAACATGCATTCTAGTATTAACCCCCTACTCTCCTTGCTCAAACAACTGACCGTACTCCTGAAAAGAAAGACACTCTTGACTGGATACATGATACACACGATGAGAGAGAAGCACAGTTTGAGAAAATCCAACAATGTGAAGAGAATTTAGAACATGAAAATGAAATTATTTTATTAGCACATGTAAAAATACGTTTCATGGAACACTTCTGACAATTGTTCACTTCTCTCTATTTGAATCCATGACGTGTAACAAAATGATATTCTAATGTATTATGTGTTAATTCACTGTAAATTTTGAAAGAATTAGAATGACAGATTTTGGAAGATTTTGACATAAAGACATGATAGATGTTTGATGCGATAGATATTTTTGCCATGATTTTAATATTATGCAACATATACGTGGATCAAGACATCAGATGGTACTTCATAATTATGTAGGATTTTTATGTGTCAATTTAAAAAATTAAACTGAAGCATCAGAAAGAATATGATTTTGGTAACTAATTCCTGTGAAAAGAGGCTGCATTCTTCATTCCCAACATTATTTCCACCTCATGTTCCATTTGACTTTTTATAAAAACTTAATTTGCATAATCTCTGTCCTCACTATAAATGTGCTATTGTGCATTTTTTAGCAGTGCTATAAGGATTCAGTAGAACAATGTGGCAGAATACCAAGCTCCAACATAAATAAAGTTTTGGAAAACATCAGTTGCTATCCTATGAAAAAGCCCTTCCTTGTTCCACTGATTACCTTTGTTTTTTATTCACTCTTGCATTTCTATAATGGAGATTGACACAAACTCCTTTCCAGGATAGTGAGGTAAAATACTCTGGAGTTGTGTCCAGTACATTTATTCAAAATCAAACTGTCTAAAACCCAGCTATCTTTAGCAGTTTATAGTATTGAAGTATAATTTTTACTAAACTTGACGAATTTTAGGATAGTCCAAATCGACTTATAACTCTAGCAATGTATATGTTATCAATTAAGGCGCAGAACAGTTTTAGGAGGGGTGTGCAGAGAACTCTTCAACTCCTTAGTGAGGAGTAACTAATCTTTGTGTCCTACCTAGTAAGGTATATGTGAGTCAGTTGTATATAAAATTGAAAAGTCAATGAAGTAATCATAGGATGTGGTTAAGAATTTGCATTTTCTAGCACGTCGGTCACATTATACCATGCCAATTAACTTCACAATGTTATAAATTGTTGTTGATGTTACGCTGTGGCTTTAAACTGATCGTGATGATATACTGCCAGCTTTCAGACCAGGGATGGTCTCCGAATGAAACTGTTGAATTTATCTGGACAATAAGATGCTGAACTTTCTGTATGGTCCATGCCCACAATGAAGGAACCATGAGTGGATATGCACTGTAATACTGCAACAATGTGGAGTAATGCAACATGAGGGGAGGGATCGGAGAGAGGATGGGGGAATCCCAGAGCCTATGAAACTGTGTCATAAAATGAAATTTAAAGCAAAAATAGAATTAAACTGATTCTGTAACATTTGTAAAATCAATATTGAATCTTAGTATCAAAAACAAAATTATAACTTTAAAAACTAGAACTGCATAGTTAATTTAAGTGAGAGGTTGGAGATATTTCCCGTTTTTGTAATGAGTATAAGTTAATAAGTGTTCAGCTTACATAATATAGAGTAAATATATTGCATAAGGTAATTGGGCAAATTTAAGTGGTTGTGAAATTCAGCCCAAATCAAATCAGATATCCAACTATTTGTAAGTAGAATAATGGCCTTTCAGAGATATTTAAAGTCTAATTCTATCAAATTATGAATGTGCTATATAATAAAGGAGAAATTAATGTTGCATCAATTGAACTTACGGTTGGAAGGAAGGACCAGTGTGATCACATAGGTGTGTAAGCACGGAAGAGACAGGCACAGGCATGAGTGTCAGAATGATGAGAAAGGAGAATGGCTGATCTGACCTCTGTTGTCTTCACAGATGGAAGGGGCCAAAAGCTAAGGAATGAAGGCAGCCTCTACAAGTTGGAATAGACAAGGTGCCTCCAAAAGGAATATTTGTCATAACTCATCTTTGCAAATATCTTGTTGAAATCCTCTGGGACCCATTTCAGAAGCCTTTTCTCTGGAGCTGTAGGATGATGGATTTTGTTGCAGTACCAAGAGAAGATTAACACTTCAACCTTCTAATGAATGGGGAAGCTTGCCATTGTGTATGACCCAAATCGGCTAGTTGAATCTTCCAAACATCATGACCTTCCCTTTACCACATGTCAGGTAAACCTGAAGGTAAAGTTTAGCCATTTGACTAATAATTACATATTGATTCCTATGTCACCTTGAAATTTCCTTAGCAAAATAAATACTTTCCTTGTCAATGAAGTGAAATAGGATTGTGTTTTAGAAAAGAATTATGTTAATATTCCTTATATTCTTCATGCTAATGTTAATGGTCATATACTTAATATATGTGCTCTTTAAAGCATACCTAATGTATATTCAAGTCTCTGAATAAGACTTTGTTATCAATTTATAGGACTAGAAACACTTAAAAAATGGTACCATCTGAAAGTGGACAGTGATCTATTGCTGGGATTAACCAATGAAAAAACCTGACCTTGACGTTGTAAATGGGATTCTGCTATTCAATAGGAGACTGGGTTCAATGACTTTGATGAGCCTTTCTGACTTCCGCTTTGCAGGAATTTTTCCTAATACAGAAGAAAATACTGACAATGAAATTGTTGGCAGGACAGAATAACCAAAAATGCTCCAGTAGATGTAGGAAGCTAGTGATATTGCTCCTTTTGCATCACTATCTGATCAGTTTCAGAAAGAAAAATCACCACAATTTAAGGAGAAATGTATCTAAGACGGAGCCACTTAAAATAATAATTGTGGGACTATATGATTGTTCACTGAGTGTTTAGAAATGATTCAAGCTGCAATTATTGAGTCTGAACCTTGTTCACAACACCTGGAATAGTTTATTATATAACATTCATCACTGAAAATAGTTTATTGTGAATGAATTGAACAACTCCAGGGTAAACTTCTTAAAATTCAAATCAAATGTAGGTGTTCTTCTTTCTAAAAGAGAACAACAGAAATAAAACAACAAACTTTCAAATTAAAAAAAATAAAAAGAAAAGAAACAGCTATCTTTTTCCCCCTTTCCCTTGGTGGTCCTTTCTCCAGGTAACCAATCTGTTGGCTTTAGCAAGCTGTGCACTGCAGGGCATTTTCTATTTCCACAGGTAATGTATTTTTCAGCAAAACTCAATTCACTCTTCAACTTCTACCTTCAAAAGTCTCATTCCCTGTTAAACCCAAACACATGTGCTGATGTGGGTAGCTTGTCAGAAAATTATTTCCCAGTCCATGTTGCACATGAGAGTGTGGGTAGGGATATAAATCTACCATGTCACAAAGGATGGTATTTGGTTCCCAGTCATTCTTATTTTCAATTTTTTCCGATGAAGGAAGACAGGTGTTGATTCATATTGTTACATACATTCATTATCTCATTGATGAAGACCATAGTTCTCACACTGCCATAGGTCCAGGGGTTACAATGTTACAGTGTTTCTGTTACTTAAAGAAAATGTACTTCTTAGACTAGCAACATCTGCATCAATTGGGGGTGTGTTAAATTTATGAAATGTGAGTCCCTATCTCAGTCAAAATCTGAATTTTTGACAGCTTTCCCAAGAGACTCATATGCACAATAAATTTTGATAAGTTCTAATCTACATGTACTGGAAGGGGAAAATAAGCAGATGGCAACATTTACACATGCATTACTTGATATGCTGAAAAAGGAATTATGTTTCTCAAATGATATGATGCCGTATAATATTAGGACCAGCGTTTTGATCTGTGAAGAATCCTACACTTATATTCATTGACTCTGTGACATTAACCATGTAGGTTAATCTCTGTAAGCCTCACTTTCCTGTATTTAAAACTAAATCAGGTTCTATTGTATATAAAAGTTTTCAATACAGATAAGAGATATCTTGGATACCAAATCTATTATTCTTACAATGTTATATATGTAATCAATTTGAAAGGCACTGATGGACAAGGGCTATCATCTGATTCTTCTGTCAGGGATTACCATCTGACAGAGATTACAATTTGATATGCACCCTAGTTATATTTTGAATTTTACTAGAGGCCACTTTGTGCCTATAGATCAAATTTTCCAAAGTTGAGTTTCCATAATTTGTAAGTGTAGACTTTACAGCAAGTACATTTTATGCTTTTTTGATTCTTAAGTTTTATTAATCTCACTCTTAGCTTAATTTATTTTGATTACATTAGAAGTTTTTGTCAGCATCATTAATTTTAGAAAATTTCATGTCGGGTATTTGAAATTACTTAAAATGGTGTGAAATATCCAATGATTGTCTTATCCATTAACCTTTGTCCAGTCTTTGAATTTTGATTATGATTCAACAAAATATTTCTACAATCTCCTCTATAGGTAGCCTGGTGATATAGTTGATTTATTGACTCTGAAAGAAGTATGAGCAACACAAATCTTAATGTCTGCATAATATGTCCAAAATGCACATTTTTCTTATAAGACACATCTTAGAACTGTTTTGGAACAGTAGGCAATACATTGTTATTATTTCTAAGGCAATTCTAAATAATTGCATAGTTAGAAAAAGGACAACATTTGAAAAAAAAATTATGAACTTCAAAGATATTCATTTATACTGTGAGAGCTGAAATACAAACACAGCCTGCTCAGCTTCAGTGAGGAATAGAGACAGCATTTCAAATCCTTTTGCTTTCCTATGTCTGCGTATGAACAAAAAAGTGCCAGGAGTATGGAAGTTGGGGTTGTAAATGAATTTTGAGAGATATTTGAAATTAAAAACACAATCCATAAATTTATTTCTTGTTTTAAATTTTTTTTTTTTATTGGAAAGGCGGATATACAGAGAGGAGAGACAGAGAGGAAGATCTTCCGTCCGATGATTCACTCCCCAAGTGACCGTAACAGCCGATCCTATGCCAGTCCGAAGCCAGGAGCCTCTTGCGGGTCTCCCACGTGGGTGCAGGGTCCCAAAGCTTTGGGCCGTCCTTGACTGCTTTCCTGGGCCACAGGCAGGGAGCTGGAAGGGAAGTGGGGCTTCTGGGATAGAACCGGTGCCCATATGGGATCCCGGGCATGCAAGGCAAAGAGCCTTACCACTGCGCCACCGCGCCGTGCCCACAATCCATAAATTTCAATATGCTAAGAATCTATAACAAATCACACTTTTAGAGACACTCTATGATTATTTCCCTTATTTTTTCTACTTTCTACTCTTTTGTCAACACCTGGCTGATGCTCTACTGTGCAGCTCTTCTGTTCTGCAAGTCAACAACTTTATTATCCAGATCAAATCACTGATTTGCTAGGATCCACTATATAATTCCACTTGGACTTCTTATTAACACTTTAACTTATTGTTTTCTCTGAGTAAGGAAAAGACTACATTTCTCCCTAAATTCATTGTTCATTTTTTGTATTGATTAGTTGAACCATAAATTACTCAGAAACCTGTCCAAATATTGTTCCTTGGGTGTCCAAGAGAACATTTCTGTATCCATTTAATAAATAAATCAAATTGAGTAAAGTAGAACACCCATCTTAAAGTGGGACAGACATTCCAGCACAGGGAAATTTTATTAGAGAAAACAACTGAATAGGAAATAACCTTAACTATTTTGCTGTATCAGTTGAAAATTTATTCAATTGCCTTCAGTTTGGGCATTATACCATTACTGTTCCAGATTAACAGGTATTGCTAAATGTTCGAATCACACCATCTTCTCTTCCTGATTTTCAGTTTGCTGACTGGAGATCTTAGACTATTTCAATCTTTAAAAGCCAGTTTCTACAATTATGTGTTTACTTTTTATTACGAACACACACAGCATATATTTACAAAATGTATTTTTTTTTTACCAAGGAGCTCTTTAACTTATCATTCATTATTTTTTAATTCTCCTTATCACAATTAGGTTTGTTAAATTCCCCCCTTTGTATATTGTCATTAAATATTAATCAACTCTGATAGTGTTCTAATTAGAAATATCTTTAATAGTCTCAACAAAATCTATGTAAATACATATTTAGTTAACAGAGAAATACTACATAATGCTTATTTATATAACTATGAATCAAAATGTTGGTGTCTGTAAGAAGTTGTACACTTTTTGGTACAATAATATTTTTAGGGGTTAGTGTTATGGTAGAAAATTACCATCTGTGATGCCAGCATCCAATATGGGCATCAATTTCTGTCCCGGCTGCTCCACTTCTAATCCAATTCCGTATTGATGGCCCGGAAAAGCAACAGGTGGTGGGTCTAATTGTAGAGTCTGCATCACCCATGTAGGAAACCAAGAAGAACCCGGCATGGGCTGGGCTCACCAGTGGCTCTTGTGGGCATCAGGAGAACGAACCACCAGATCTATGATCTCCTTCTTTCCTTCCAGCCCTCTTTGTAATTCTGATTTTTTAAGATTTACTTATTTAAATTGCAAAATCATATTTACAGAGAGAAGGAGAGACAGAGAGAAATATCTTCTGATTACTGCTTCAATCCTCAAGTGATCACAATGGCCAGAGCTGAGTTGATCTGAACCAGGAACCAGGAGCTCCTGCCTCATCTCCCACATGGGCACAGGGTCCTATAGCTTTGGGCTATCCTCTATTGTTTTCCGATGTCACAAGCAGGGAGCTGGATGGAAAGCAGAGCAGCAGAGATGCAAACTGGAGCCCATATGGAATACAGGTGTACTCAAAGCAAGGACTTTAGCCACTAGGCTACTGTGCCGGGTCCCTGATTTTCAAATAAAGGAAGAAAAAAGGAAAAGAAGAAAGGAAAGATGGAAGGAAGAAAAGAAGCAAGAAGTTTGAAAAACAATTTTATAAGAGTTGTAATAGCAGGAGATAATATGAGGTAACAAAATACAAATTTTCTTCAAATATAGAAATTAGGTTTTATATTTAAGGACAAATAATACTGGGCTCAATGAGATAGCTCAAAAGACTCATCCTCTGGTGCCTGTTCATGTCCCAGGATAGGTAAGAAAATTACACCACTGATAAGGAGAACATAACCATAGACCAAGAGCGAGAATGTCACAACTGCATTCTGGTAGTGAATTTTTATACCACTTCTGAAAATATTTGATTCTTGTTTCTGAGTAAAATAAACTATCAGATAGTAAAGCATGTGTAGGGTTAACATTTTGCAACTCTAGGGCCCAGTGAAAGTAGCCTAAGGGCTAATGTCCTTGCCTTTCACTCACTGGGATTCCATACGGGCACTGCTTTGTGCCCTAGTAATCCTGCTTTCCATGGAGCTCCCTGCTTGTGGCCTGAGAAAGCAGTAGAAGATGGCCCAAAGCCTTGGGAGCCTCACTCCTGTGGAAGACCCTAAGAATGCTCAGGGCTTATGGATTCTAATGGGATTCTCAAGGCACAGCCCTGGCCATTGCAGCTGCGTGGGGAGTGAATCAATGGATGGAAGATCTTCTTCTCTGTCTCTCCTCCTCTCTCTATAACTAACTTTTCAAAGAAAATAAATAAATATTTTGTTAATATTTGAATCCATTATGCTAAGAAAAATGAACCAATCCCAAAAGACTAAATACCACATGTGTGCCTTAATCTGAGATTAAAAGTTGATAATCTGGAAAATAATACCAATATATTGTGACATTATTGCAACCTCTGACAACATGTATCCAATGCAATAAGACATGCATTGTAACCTATAATAGAACAACAACAACAAAAATTTTGTTAAAAAGAGAAAATTTGACCCTCTAAGTTACCCATGTATAAATAACAAAGGGGGGCCTGGCGCGGTGGCGCGGTGGCTCGGTGGTTAAGGTCCTCACCTTGCATGCCCAGGATCCCATATGGGCGCCGGTTCTAATCCCGGTAGCCCCGCTTCCCTTCCAGCTCCGTGCCTGTGGCCTGGGAAAGCAGTCAAGGACAGCCCAAAGCTTTGGGACCCTGCACCCGCGTGGGAGACCCGCAAGAGGCTTCGGATCAGCATAGCACAGGCAGTTGTGCTCACTTGGGGAGTGAATCATCGGACGGAAGATCTTCCTCTCTGTCTCTCCTCTCTGTATATCCACCTTTCCAATAAAAAAAATAATAAAAATAAATCTTAAAAAAAATAAATAACAAAGGGATAGTATCTGCAAATGATGCCCTGAACTTTTTATTGTATGACTGCTGTAGAAGTTTGGATCAGAGGTCTATCTTCTACAGTGTCTCTATGTTATGCTTTTAGTTTCTCATATTACATGAATTGTAATATTTCTTATGTATGCAACATTTTTTAGCAATACCACCATTCTTATTGCTTTGATAGTACATTTATCTGTGAAAAATAATGATGATGTAATAAATATTGTTGCAACACTTGAGTGTTTATATGTCACTTCCCCTTTGCCTGAGACACAATCTTTCTTTTTCCAGAAGTTCATGCTTCATAATATATGGATATACGTGTGTATATATTTAAATATATATTATTTACATATATTGTTTATATTATATATGTATTAAATATATACACCCATATATATGTTAAAATTGCCCAGGATCTGTAATATTATTGGAAAATATTATTTAAAATAGAATGAGAAAAATTGTCATGGTTGCACATAAAAAGGAGCAGGATCCAACTGAATCATAGGTAGTAAGTATTCAGAACAGCAAAGTGGTGCATTTCTGATCATTTTATACCAGTAATTTCTTACTTTCAAGTTTGTATTGAGTTTAGCTTGCATAGTTCCTTATGGCTTATTATGGTTGTTTTTGTGGTGATGACAATGACAAGTGTTGCAGACAGAAATGTACTGACCTACCATTTAAGTTCAAATTTCCCTACAGATCAGAATAAAGCCTGACTTACATGCTTATGTGGCCTGACTGCCTCTGGCAGGTATCTGAATTCATAAGCCCAGGAACAAATTACAGCTATGCTGGAAGGTGAGTGACTTGAACTATGATGCACTGGAAACGTTAGCATAGTCCATTCTTATAGCTGGAAGAAATTTCTTCTAAGTTTAATCATGATGGAGTTGTTTAATATGAATGTTCAATATTATTATACAATTCTATCTTACGTTGTGATACTACTAGATATTATAATCACAAATAAAACAAGTGTGTTAAAATCTCTAAGTTATATTTGCATTTCTTTTTTTCCAATAAAATAACTCAATTCTAAATTAGTTTAGCATGATGTCCAAATTTTATGGTTTCATTTTGTGAATTTTACATTGGAGAAGGCACTGCAGCCAGTTCTTTAAAGATGCCACCTGCAAAGCTGGCATCCCATGAGGATGTCTGGTCAAGCCACAGCTGCTCCACTTTCAATCCAGCTCCCAGGTAATAGTCTAGAAAAAGCAGTGGCAGATGGCCTGGGTATTTGAATCCCTGCCACCAGTGTAAGATACCAAGCTGAAGCTCCTGCCTCCTGACTTCAGCTTGGCTCTGCCCTGGCCATTACAGTCCCCTTCAGAATGAACCTTTAGACAAATTTCTATCTCTTCCACTCTGCCACTCCACCTCTCTATAACTTAAATTTTCTTTTTTTTTTTTAAGGTTTGTTTATTTTTACTGCAAAGTCAGATATACGGAGAGGAGGATCTTCTTTCTAATGATACACTTCCCAAGTGACCACAATGGCTGAAGCTGAGCCAATCCGAAGCCAGGAGATCTTCAAGGTCTCCCACACAGGTGCAGGGTCCCAAGGCTTTGAGCTCTCCTCGACTGCTTTCCCAGGCCACAAGCAGGGAGCTGGATATGAAGTTGGGATTGGATTAAATTTCAAGATAAATAATGGGCTGCAACAGTGGAATAACGGGCTAAGCTTTCACCTTCAGCACAGGCATCCAATATGAGCCCGGGTTTGAGCCCCAATTGCTCCATTTCTGATCCATGTACGTATCCATAGATTGGTGAAATAGTAGAAGACATCTTGAGACCTTAGACTCCTGCTCCACAGTGAGGGATGCAGAAGAATTTCCTGACTCCAGGTTCCTGATTCCAGAACCACTCAGCTCTGGCCATTTAAGGAGTAAACTGGTGGATGGAACACCTCTGTGTCCCTCCTTCTCTCTGTAGCACAGCCTTTCAAATAAAAATAAACTGTCTTTCAAAAATAGCAAATAAATAAATCTCTCAAAATTTTTTTTCAGAACATTGCATTTTAAAAATGTATTTTTGATGATTTTTATACAGTTGATTGGGATGGGAAAGGTAGAGGATTAGGAGAAATTAAGTGAGATCATTGTCTCCAAATTTTCTTTTTCTTGTATCCGGTGGAAGGGGAGAAGGTGAACCTAGCCTCCCAACTGCCTCAGTACCCAGGGAGGAGAAGAGACACCCAATGTCATCCCAGGGTCTCTGATACGGAGTGTACTCTGAAGGTTCTGCTCAGGTGGTTTCAATAGGTCGGAAACACTATTGATTTCCTTTCTTCAAAGATGAGGAAATCCTTCCAAGATCCATTGACTGACATAGTTCACCTTAGAGCAGCACAGATATTTGTTGTCAATGCTTATCTGGGGCAGTTTACCAATTTGTTCTGCCCTCCTTCCTCTGCTGTGATACCAGCTGTCGTCTGAAGGACCCAATGGATGGCCCCATCTTCCATGTGCATCTGGGAATAGCAACCACTGCTCCGTCTAAGCCACTGAGGAGGCCCAGTTCTGACATATGCACTCAGTCAGACCATTGATCCTGCAATTCTCTTCTTGGTTGGAGTTCTGAGTCTAGCAGTTCAGCATCCACCATCATCAGCTAGAGTGGGCGGGTGGGTGGCAGGGAGCCAGGCTGGGCCAGGCTGCCACAGCTGCCTACAAATGTGAACGTGATGTGGGCAATGCTGCCAGGGTTACAGCACCCATTAGCACATCTGAGACCTGGGGAGACAGGTAAGAATGTAAGCGAAGTAGGAGGGCATAACAGGCTCCCCTGATGTGCCAATGCTCTAACTGGCAAGCTCGAGAACTGCAATCAGGGACAGACCAGGCCAGGAAGAAGTACAATACCTGCTGGCCTGAATGTGAACTATGTTAGGTGTGAGCCAGGATGCACTATATGACTGTATCCACTGGTACATACATAGACCAGAGTAAGTGCAGGCTGGTTGGCCTTTGTGACAGCATCATCTGGCAAATGCTGGGACTAGGGACAAATCCTGTTAGGTTAGACTGCCAAATCACCTGGAGAGTGCAAGATACAGGACTGGGTGTGGGCCCAGTAGGTAGACTGTGGGAACCACTTTTATCAGTTGCAATACTCATTGGTGAGCATGAGAACCAGGACGGGGTATATTTCTGATTAGAAAGGCGGTGGCACCCGCGAGCACGAGTTTTGGATGGATAGTGGGGTTGGTTGTGTTGCGCTAGGCTTCAATGCCCATTGAGTGTACAAGAGCCAAGTGGATTTGGACAGACTGGACCAGTCTGTTGCATTACTGGGAAGCACAGGACACAGGTTTGGGGATAGGCCTGGTGGCAATAATTGGAGACCGTTCCAACTAGGCTGCAGCTCCTGCTGATATACATGGGGGCCAAGTGTGTGGTGGGCAGGATTGGGCTGGGCCAAAACATTCATTTGTTTTTGTAAGAAACGAGGCTGGAGACAGACCTGAACCACCCAGCAATTGCACAAATTGCACTTTTTGTTTTTTACCATTCATAGTTTATTACTAATTAAAGCTGATACTGTTTCTACTCTTTTCAAAAAATGTTATATGAAATTCACTGCTTGCCAGTTATATAGAGCTTTTCAGTGCTTTTCATCTTTATTATTTTAGTCTTGCTCTGAACATATACATGGAAACTATCACTAGAGAATTTATAAATTATATTTATGATAACATAAGCATTATTGTAGACTTTCACTTTATATTTTATTCTTTCTGCACAACTATTCTATGTTTTAGATCAGCAATATCTTAGATCATATAATAAAAGATGATTTCTTACATTTTTTCAATTAAAACCTAAAAAAATTTGCTTTAGTCCATCCAATTTTATTTGCTAGCTTACTTTTATGTATGTGTCTTCCAACATGTTTTAGAATGTTTTACATTTGAAATGATCACTGTATCGTTTATTTCAAGTTAAAAGACCTTAAGGCAAACATAAACATCTGTCAAAGAACTAGTGAAAGTCATAGCCAGGTCAGGGAGCATCTTTGACATAGTAATATTTATGGTCAATTTTAGGAAACATTGTTTCAATAAATCAAAAATGTTTAATGCACAACAGAAACAGAAAAACTAAAGAGTTTTTAGTGCTATCTGGGTAGAAATTATTTGCAATTCTATCAGAGAAAGTGTAGATATATATACTTAGCCTCATTAAGAACTTTGAAAAAACATTTAGTAAGCTTCTGCTCAGTCCCTAAGTGTGACGAGGTTACCATTGACAGATCCTATCAGTCTAACAGATTGCATCATAATTATGAACAAGTTATATTTTATATACCCTGTTCTGATAAACCAAGTATTATTATAACAATATAAATGTCTGATAGTAGAGGCCAACCTGCATTGTTTTCTACAATGTTTTGCTTTGAAGCACCTTTTAACCGACTTTGCTTAGTTTCAGATTTTGTCTTCATTGCTGTGGTAATGCCATACTTAACCTGCTTGTGTTGAGACAATTGTTGGGATGAGAAACAGCCATTCTTGTGTCCTGAGACAACACAAAACTGTACCCTGGATTGTCCACAAGTTGTTCTGTCAGATTTCTACATAAATCATTGCTTTAAGTTGGGAAGAGGAGACTTTGAATGATAATATTGATGAAAGGAACAATCATTTCTGTAAAAGCCATAAGGATAGGTAAAGGAAGTGCCGTGCTAGCAGGTAGTCAGGAGAAAAACCAAGTTTAGCCAGCTGGAGCTGAATTGAAACAGTTGGGCAGAATGTATGACTAAAGTACTGGGACCTGCACAAAAATAACGAAGCAGGGCAAAATGGAGTCAGCCAGGTTTTTGCAGCCAGGCAAATTCTTCTTGTTTCCATTCACTAATTGCAATGTAATTCTTGAGAATATGACATTTTGATACAGACTAGGAAAGCATAAGTCTCAGGGAAGTCTATGAAATGCACACTGGTTTGAGAGGGAGGCATTTAATAGATTCCTGTGGTTTAAGTCGAATAATTGTTATTAATTACATTCTCTAAATACTTATAAATTTATTTAAATACTCATAAATTTATTATCAGCCATTAAACTTCATGTCTCTGGTAGCAACTTCAGTTAACAGTGACATCAGATTTATCACTTGAGTTTTTCCTCCTTTTTTTTGGCTCTGGGTTTGACCTGCTTAAACATTTTAAATTACTTACTTTTGGAATCTGAAGGCATCTAACCAATAAACTAGAGAAAGAAAAATGCTAGTCTGGAATGATTTTAGGAATCCAATATTACAAGAAACATTATTAAGTTATGTAATATTTGGTTATATAAAGACATCCTGCAAAAACAAGTTATCTTTATTAATCTCACTTGGAAATATTTTCCTTTTAATTTTTTGATATAATTAATACATCTCAGTTTAAGAAACTATCAAAGTAACTTAGCTTCAATAATTGAAGGTATTAATTTGCATATGCAGTGTTAGGATGTGAAAAAAATTATACATGACCTGACTCACATTTTATTTGGAAATGCCTTTGAGAAGAGCTTATTTAATATTTGTGAAGTACACATATAGCTTGGAAGAATAAACATTACCTGTAATTAATAATCACTTCATTGTTCTGTCTATTCAATGCATGTTTTATTGAGCTTAACTGTGCCAGGCACAGAGTTAAAGTGGAGATGAGAATAGTTTATAATCCAGACCTTACAATCTGGTGTCAAGGGAGATATGGATGCCCACAGCTAGAGTCAAATAACACCGTGGCTGATACTTTAGAAGACTGGAAAACAGAGTAAAGCAAAATCCGTAAGAAGAAAAATTATAATTCAAAGTGACATTATTTGTGACAACTTCCAGAACTAAGTGACATTTTATGGGAGCTGTGAAGGTGAGCAGTTTGCTAAGCAGAGATGTAGACAAGGAGGTGAGAAGATGTTACCCGGGGAAGGGTGTATCCCAGACACTGAGCCCCACATACTACTCCATCACATCTGCCGTAGAATGAAGAGTAAGAACTTGAGGCTGACTCAAGAGCTGTACACGTCCATGGATAAGAGAAAGAAATGTGTCCAGGCTGAGACTGCCAGTACATGTAATTCTCAACTAAGGAATACAATGAAGTTAGCACATAATGGGGAGACACTAAAATCGGTAGACTTGTATAATGATGTAACAGAATTTCAGATTCATGTAAGAACAGCTTTATCATAATTATATTACATCCACAAAAAGTTCACAAGCAGGTAATAATTCAGAAATAATAGGAATAAAGTTCATAAACTAAATCTTGACTGTACATAATGCAACTCTTATCAGTTACACACAAATTATGAATTTTTTTCTTAAGTAGCACAAATTAGTTTGTCTTTTTATCTTCCAAATATATGAAGATAAGATCGTTCTGAATAAATGCCCAAACTCACTTAAGTATGTTGCTTCAGAGTGGTTCTTTTGAGTATTAATTTGAGGTTTTTGCACATAATATAATAGAATTGTCTTGTTATACTGATTTATCTGAAATGAAAATAATAAAAATCACCTTAATTGTTTTTAAAGATCGCCAATTATACAAAAATGTCATTTTAAAAGGTGGAGTTCAATATTCAAACTAAATTTGTAAGAGTTTCCTTAAGCTATCACTGTGTAATTAAAATTACTTTCTATATTTTAAATATGCTAAATTAGATGCTTATTATTGTTATGAAAGACATCTCCTTAGTAAAATCATAGTGTGTATAAATACCTTTAACAAACAAAAGTCTCAAACTCTTTAATTCCAAAATGGGAATGCTTTAAATTTTCTTAGGCATTTACATTTTTCTATAAAATCTATGGTTTAGATTATTTTAAAAAGCAACAAAATCTCTCCCAGCTAGAGCTTCTAGCTATTTCCATTGCACTGAAGAGTCAGGTGGACTGCAGATCTGAACCAGGGAATTCTGTCTCCTACTATGAAATGGTCAGCACAATAAATACTGCCATTTCGTTTCCATGATGTTTTTGACCTTGACATAGATACTTTCATTATGTGACAGTAATGTTCAATTTCCAAAAGTAGCCCCAGTCATTTTTAGGCACTCAGCATGCAAGGAATAAATCCGGGGTTTTGTGTTGGTTTTTAGAGAGGGCCTTGTAGTGACCACACTGGTACCTTCCATTTTTCTCTTTAACAGTTGGGTTGCTGATATCACAAATCATATTTCGGTTGGAAATGAAAGGTGTACCACTGCCAGCATTTTGTTAGAAATAATGACACACTTTACTACCTGTAAGTGCTGACTGAGTGCTTCTGCCTTTTCTTTCCAAGGTGACTGTAACACAGATTGATGAAAGATTCTGCAGGACGACAAAGGTTAAAGATGCAGACCCGGAGCTAGAAGCCAGCATTGACACTGATGAAGTGGATTGCAACGAGAATGCCCACATTATTGTCCTATCCTTCGATAACCAATGTAATATGAAAACTGACTACAGAAGAAACCAACAAATTAAATCCATTAATCAAGCATATCTCTGCTAAACAGTTGTTCTGAAGAGATGAACAAATGAAAAATTTACTGTTTGTTTTCATGCTTGCAAGGATGGAGGAAGAAAATTAATTATAGGGTACTGGCCACGCTATTAGTTAAGTTTTTCTTGAGGAAACTATTTATTGCTTTGTCAAAGGACAAATGAACCTCATTAGGGAGATTAGTCTCAGTTGGTAGCTTTGCATTAGGACACGCTAATAACACACACTTCAAAAGATACCCTGAGTAAAATTATGATCATTGAAATCCATTTTTTACTTCTTAATTTACTACCTGTTCAAAAATGACCACTCTATTACCTATCACAGAACCAGAAAGAAATTGGATGTAGACCCACCTTTCACCCAAGTGCCTGAAGGAGAACGCTTTCAGTGTGAGCTCTGGGAGTGTTATGATGATTAATTTATGTATGCAGGGGTTATAACTTGGCCATGGCATTTTACTCTTAGGTTGAAGTGTGTTGAGCAGGGCTCCATGCCCAAAGCAATTTTTGATAAGCTCCTTTGAAATTCTTTTCTTTTGAAAACATTTTAACTGCCCTGAACAAATAGCAAGCTGACATCTGGTATTCCAAATTTACCCTTGAATGTACACAGTGCAAAACAAAGCGAGGAAAATGCCACTGTGCTATCAATCCTGTCTGGTCAGTGGACTGAGCGCTCTAAATCTGCCATGGTGAATACAGCTCAGTTTCAGTGTTCATTTAATCTCTGGCCTTTCTGTCAAGGCCATGGTGAGGCTGCTAGCAAGGGGGCCAATCACGGTTTTGTGTGACTGGGATTGCCAGACAGCACAAAACTGTCCTTCCAAACCTAGAGTGAAGCCAGACTCATTCCATAATGTGTGTAAGTCAGCTGTGAAATAACAATGAATTTTTTGCACCACCCCTCTGACCGAGACTGGATACAGGCTACTGATTCAAAATGGAAAGGTTCCATCTATCTCATTACCAAGATTATAAACCACCGAAGACATATCCATTCAATTCTGATTTTCTTTGTTCCCAGGAGTCTCTTTTTCAGAAAAGCAAACTAAATCGGCACTTCCTGTTTTCATTTGTTTTGTTGGTTTGACTTCTCTAGGTAGCAGCAGCTTTGGAGTATGGTGATTGAGTGAATCCGATCCGAATGGAAGCAGAGTTTGGTGCTTGAACTTTTGAGCTCTAGTACTAAAAATGATGGAGATGGAATTCTGAAGTATTTTCCTTGCTAGACACTAAAGTTTTTCTTCACACAGATTAACTCATGACCTGATAAAATTGCTAGTGTTTTGTTTCAAATAAAATTACATGAGCATTCCACTCTGATTAATCCAATGTGTGGGTGACTAAGGTCTTTCAGAGTTGATTTCAGCTTGTTCTTTTATGAAAGAAACATCGCATTTGAGAGAAGGCTATGGATTGTACGGCTCTTAAAAGGCTACTTAGTAGACAAGATCATTTTAAAGAGAAATATTGCAAATGTACAAATACTAGAATTAAGCTCTTTTCTCAAAAACAAATTCCAGGCATAGACTAAAGATGACTACAAACTGCTTATATCAGAAGAGATCTCAGGAGCACAGTAGAGAAATGAGGTGTTGCCATGGAGAGTGAGAAAAGCCACCCAGTTAGAACTGATAGGATCACCAATTGGAGCAGCTTAGACTGAACTCAATCGTAAGCCTTTAAAAAGCACTCAGTTCACACCTCAGCAAGCTTCACTGAGAAGAAAAGTTAGGTTAGAGTGGAGAAGGTCTTCAAAAAATTTCTGTGAAATTGCATAATGAGAAAAAAAACTGCAGAGATTTCATTTTCATGCATCAGAATAAATTTATTTTTCTACAAATTCCATTAAAATGACTTCAAATATGACTACTGATTGATCACTATACAGCACTGATTGAAGAATGTTTCTGTCAGCCATAGTTCCAATGTATTGCTGGCCTCCTTTATGCTTCTGCATGTCCATGTCCATAGCACACTTATCCAACCAGAGAAATGCCTCAGCAAGGCAGGAATCTAGGTGGAAGCCATTGGCAGGTGTGGGAGTTGTCTAGCAAAGCAGCCACAGAGTGCACAACTTCAAGCCAGAACATATGGGAAAGGTAGCAACAGCCTCTTATATAGTAGATATGAAACTGAACAAATAACTAAATGATACAATGGATCAAAACCCAAAAAGGAAGACAAAAATACCCTGTCCAATACTATCCAACGTGAAGGGATGACATCAAGCCAATTATAATCATGATTTTAAATGACAATTATTGAACAATTCTTATTGGAACTATAAAATATGAACCATTTTGATTGAAGTTAGAAAATGTATTAATTATGTTAAATATATTATTAAAGCTTTCCTCAGTATGTTATAAGGGATAGGTATATGTGTGGGTTCTTGAAAGTTTGTGTGAATTTATAAGTATATATATATATATATATAAAATAGTAATAAAATATTTGTTTTAATATGTGTAAGTGTTTGTGATCATTGACCAGCAGTGTTTACTTATAGCATAGCTTCTCACTGCTGTGCTATTGGAAGTTTGAGAAGAACAATTCTTAGGGAGAGAGAAGAAGCATCCCACTTATTTTTTTTTAAAAGATTTATTTTTATTATTTTTTTATTGGAAAGGTGGATATACAGAGAGGAGAGACAGAGAGGAAGATCTTCCGTCCGATGATTCACTCCCCAAGTGAGCGCAACGGCGATGCTATGCCAATTCGAAGCCAGGAGCCTCTTCCGGGTCTCCCACGTGGGTGCAGGGTCCCAAGGCTTTGGGCTGTCCTTTGCTGCCTTCCCGGGCCACAGGCATGGGGCGGCATCCCACTTACTTTAACATGTTTCATAATATAACCAAACTCTATCTGGTAAGTACCCACAGTGCATCTCTTAGTTGACATTAATAAATAAAAAAAGGACTCCAGAATTTATTTCTATGGCTAAAAATAACCTCAGTTAAGATTCAGTAATTCTGAAGATGACAGGAGATCATTCCATTCTATTTTCTGTCTCTGATTCTTGTAAAATCCTACAAATATTTTTCTACAGACTTTTTCAGTTTTTCAGTTTTTGCATATTGTGTTAATATATTTGTTTAAAGTTCCTTTCTACTGACCTGAGAGTTCATTAATTTTGGCACTAAGCAGAATAAATATAATTCTAATGCTGAATAGAACTGTTGTCAAAATATCGTTGCTTTATTAACACTTATTAAATTAATTAATAGACATATTTCAACAATATCCACCCTGAATATGATGAATCACCTATTTCTCTTTACAAGTGGGAGATTAGTGGTATGAAATTAAACTGAACAAAATGAGGGAGGTAGATCATTTAAACTGTACAAAATCTGCTGATGCAGAAATAGAACATGAAAAAAGTAGTATTTTTTCTAACTTTAATTAGGAAAGTATGGAAGTTCAGTGAAGTCTTTAGCCCCCTCCCCCTTACTGTGTAAAGTCTGCCATCCATGGCTTTAGTTAAAATATGTTCTTACCTTATTGAAACAGACTGGCTGGATCCAACTAATAATTACTTATTTCATTCCTGAGCATACTGTTGGAAGACTCATGACATTGTTTCCCTTCATCAGAGGTGCAATGTGGCAGGCCCAGGCTTGGCCATGCAGACATAGCTCAACCTTTCTTGCAATTCGACTGGGTACCATTGGCTGTTCCCTTTGTGGACCATTTCCCACGAGAAAGAGATTCTTTTGTGTGACCTCTAATGCAGTGAAAACTATTTGACTCAATTTCATCTTTTCCAGAACAGATCTAAAGAGAAATTACAAAAGAAATGTAATAGCATTTTCACTCCTTTCTGCTGGAGGGGTTTGCAATGTGACTGCTTTAAAACTTACTATTTTGCAAAAGCCAATTTTCTTCAAGAGGCCGTTGGCACTCAAATCAGCCGCACAATAAACTTGCCAGAATCAGTCTCTGTTGAATGATGAAAAAAAAATCACTGCAATTTCACAAAGCGGAGTGACTTGCTCGAAGATATTATTTATTTATTTCACTATACAGTGTTTGTAAAAATTGAGATAAAATGAGTGTTTCTGGTTTAAGTTCAATGCTTAATCCACAATGTGGTGGACTGCTAAGCAGATACTCAACTGTACTTTCTAAAAACATAACAGTGTAAGTGCTGACTACTCAGACACTCACAGCCAACAGGCTGGATTCAAGTCTCAGGTCCATCATTTGATTCTATGCAAGCAAAATTATGTAACAACACCTTGCCTTGCCTTTTTTTTTTCTTGTAAAGTCAGAATAACACCAATGCTTTTATATGTAAACATACACATATAATAACATAGGACTATTTACTACAACATATACATATATGTATGTGTGTGCATATATATTTGACAAGCTGTTAATCCACACACATATTCAAGAACTGGTAAACATTGACCAGAGGATCCATCCAATGCAGGGAACCACTGGGCTAGGGATACATAAAACGTCAACCAATAGTCTTTGCTTCCCACACTGGTTTCTACAAAGAATGGCCCAGTTACTCTTGGATCTTCGGGTTCCTTCGTCAACACATATTTAATGAATCAAAGAGTAGTAATGCTCTTTGGAATATCTCAATATTTCCCTGTTCTCAATGAATAGTCACCTGAGTAACTCCTTCCTTGGCTGCCACACTTACTCATTCTTCGGATTATCCAGTATTTGACCCATGCTATAAGAATTCCTTACTGAGTTTTTATAAAAACATTCCTATTTCTTTGTTTTCCTTCAACTTCCAAATCACAACCATATATTCCTTTTGAATTTTTCTGTACATTTTACATTTTTATGATACCTTAGCTCCATAAAATGATCTCAAATGTGTCTGTCTCCCAACTTCATCTTTCTCCTCTATCCATGGTGACAATACAGAAACATCCCAAGTAGGTATGTACCTTTTGTTTTTAAATATGTTTTTACTATTTATTTGTTTTTATTACAAAGTCAGATATACAGAGAAGAGGAGAGACAGAGAGGAAGATCTTCCATCTGATGATTCACTCCCTAAGTGAGAGTAATGGCTGGTGCTGCGTCAATCCGAAGCCAGGAGCCAGGAACTTTCTCCAGGTCTCCCATGTGGGTGCAGGGTCCAAAGGCTCTGGGCCATCCTTGACTGCTTTCCAAGGCCACAAGCAGGGAGCTGATGGGAACTGGAGCTGCTGAGATTAAAACTGGCACCCATAAGGGATCCTGGCGCATTCAAGGCGAGGACTCTAGCCACAAGGCCACAGTGCCAGGCCCTAAAGATTTATTCTAATTTTATTTGAAAGGTTGGGCCCAGTGGAGTGGTCTACCAACTAGAGTCCTCGCCTTAAATGTGCCAGTATCCCATATGGGTGCTGGTTATAAACCCGATTTCTCCACTTCCCATCCAGCTCCCTGCTTGTGGCCTGGGAAAGCAGTCAAGGACAGCCCAAAGTTTTGGGTCCCTGTAGCCATGTGGGAGACCTGGAAGAAGTCCCTGGTTCCTGGCTTCGGATTGGCGCAGCACCAGCCATTGCGCTCACTTGGGGAATGACTCATCAGACGGAAGATCTTCCTCTCTGTATATCTGCCTTTCCAATAAAAATAAAAGTAAATCTTTATAAAAGAAAAAAGAAAGAAAAGAAAGAAAGGTTGATTTACAGAGAGGAGAGTCAGAGAGAGATCTCCCATCTACTAGTTCACTGCCTAGAGGGCTGCAAGTGCCAGAGCTGGATCCACCAAATTCAGAAGCCAGCAGCTTCTTCTGAGTTTACCGTGTGGCTCTAGGAGCCCAAGGACTTGAACCACCCTCTGTTGCTTTCCCAGACCTTAAGCAAGAAGTTAGATTGGGAATGAAGCAGCTGGAACATGGACCAGTACCTATGTGGGATGCCAGTGCCATGGGTAAAGGCTTGACCTACTCTATCATGGTAGCAGCTTCAGAATCACTGAAAACATATGTTGAATGCTCTCCACCAAATTTTTGTAGGCTTATGCTTAAATATTTTCTCATGACACTTCAAATGTTGGGACATGGCTTAAGGTAAGACATGGAGATATACATACCAACTTAACCCTTTTTAAAATTCAAAATGTTATCTGGTTTCCTCTTAGCAATATGTTTCTTTCTATGGTTTTTAAAGTTTATATAAAGTGAATAAATTTTACATGTTTCACAATACATACTTAGATGTATAATGATATATTTCACCCTATCCTCCATCTCTTCTCATATTCTCCACCCATATTACTCTTTCTTTACTGTTTTATTTTTTCATTATTTTTACATTGGTATGCTTTCAGCTGACATTGCAAACATGTTGGGCGTAACACTCCATTAGGTAAAAAATTCAACCAGAAGCAAGTAGAGAAACAGGAACATTTTTTCAAAAACACAAAGGTTTTCTACAACAGTCAAATAGCATGGCTATCTTGCTCATGTCGATTATATTTTTTACTCTGTGCATTAGTTACCACAGATCAGGGGAATAGTCCACTTTTGCTTTTGTAGACTAGCTTCTTCTCCTAAGCATGGGAAGGTCAATTTACAACCTATAGGTACATCAAGAAATATGCCTTATAGGGACCATTCCCAAGTTGAGCTAGATAAGCATTAAAATGCCATGTACCTCCAGATATCTGTATTAACTTACCACTTTCTTTAACATTGTTTTATCCAGTTTCTCTTGTCTTTTAGTTCCATTTTCAGAAATTTATAAATGTATCAGCAAATATATTGTAGGCCTCCAAGTTTACAGTTTTATCACTTGTCCCTGTAGCAACCTTGGCATCAAAGATGATTTGTCTTTTGATTCAGCAAGAGTCCATGGCCTGACACTTCCCTTATCTGTAGTCCATACCCAGAACCCCTTAAGTGTGTACCAGGAAAATAGCATTCAATTCTCAACCCACTTATGGACTATTCTCTCGTCTCCCAAACTTTACCGCTATTGTTGTTGAATGGTTGTTAAAATACTGTATTTGAAAGTTACCTAGGTTTCTCTAGAAGTTGTTAGAGAAATTAATTTCTTTCAACACAAAAAGTACCTAACTAAAAAAATTAGAAGTTTTATTTTGTTCTAATTTTAAGTAGCAATTTTCTTCTCTTTTAATTTTCTTTTTTGTTATGTTTCCTAAGATTGACTATTTCTGTATAGCAGTAATGTCAATATCTATGTAGCTAATTGCTCTAATCTTAACAATTCCATTGCATCCTCACAGAATACATAAGGCACAGACTGGCAGACTAAACTAAGACCATGGAAAACATAAGAGATTTTTTTTTTTTAATCAGAAATTCAACAGAGATCTGGCACATTCTGGTCGTGGGAACAATCCATTTGCATTCTGAAAAGTTGGCTTAAGAACTTTGGTGCCAGCATTGAAGCATAGTGGATCGAACAATTGACTATGACTCCAGCATTACATGTGGGCATCAGATCATGTTCTGACTGGTTCACCTTCACTTCAGCTCCCTTCTAATGTCCTGGAAAAAGCAGAGGAAGACGGGCCAAGTGTTTGGACCCCTGTGAACCACATGGGAGACCGGGATGCAATTCCTGGATCCTAGTATTGATCTGGTAAGTCCCCTGCCTGTTTTGGACTTCTGAGATGGAAGCTTGTGGAGGCTGTCTCCCACCCTCCTGTCTCTGAAACTCTGACTTTGAAAAAAAAATAAATGCTTTAAAGGAAAACAAAATAAATCAAAACGAAACAAAAGCCTAGGCCTTTTCCATCCAGTTACAGAGGAGCAAATGCATGTCTCCCTCCTTTTGGGAAAGGTGCAAACAGGTAGCCTTCTTCCGTCATATAAACAGAAAATGCATTGTTTTGTCTCTTACTAATGAAATGTCTGTGAGTTCAACATTTTATGCCCATTTAAGTGAAATCATCCCATATCTGTGGTTCAGTGTCTGGCTCATTTCATTACACTATGTGTGTTCTAGTTGTCCATGCTGTCACAAACAGCAGCAGCCCTTTCATTTTAGGGATAAATAATAGCCCAGTATGTATACATACCAAATCCTCTTAAGCCATCCATCCTTCCATCATTCTCTTGACATTTTCATTATTTCTATATTGTGGTTGTTGTGAAGATTGCTGTAATAAACATGGGGTGCAGAGATTTCCTCAAATATTGATGAATTTCTTTGAAAATTAGGGAACTACTTCAAGGTGCTGTCTTTACTCCCATGGATATATGCCCAAAAGGGAGGTTTCTACATTTACTAATATGTTTCCAAGAATGTCCATGCTTTTTTCTCCAATGAAGGCAACAGTCTACAGTCACAACAACAACGTGCAAGGTGTCCTCTTTGTTTATATTTTCCAAAAGCCGTATTAGCATCTGTCTTAATGACGATAACTACCCTAATAAGCATGAATTTTTCTCTTGTTGTGGTTATGATTGGCAGTTTCCTGGCAGCTAGTGATGTGAAACACCCTTTCAGATACGAAGTTGAGCATTACATAAATTCTTTGGGAGACCATACATGCGGATCCATTGCACATTTTGTAACAGGGCTTTCCTATTGGTTTTGTTCATTTTTTTTAAATATTGAGTTTTTGCAAGAACCTTGCATATTTTGAAAATGAATTCTGGACTAACGGTTTGAAAACATTTTCTATCACCTGGTAGTTTATCTTTTCATTTTGTTGGTTCTTTGCTGAACATAAAATATTTAGTCTTATGGAGTGCTGTTTGCTTGATTTTTAACATTGAATAACATCTTATTTAATAGAAGAAATCTTGTCAATATAGTAAAGAAATGGCAATGGTTGCATCCATTAACTTAAACATAGTTAAATGTATTTCACTAATGGAGCATTTAATGTTGAAGAACTAAAATTTTGAGTTTTGAACAAAAACATTAAAACCGCCAAAATTTCTGGTTAGGTTGAAGTGCCGAGGTTTACACCCTTATAGTATGAGTAAAAACATTCTGTAAAAGCTTTGTTCATGCAAAACTTCCCGAAGGGATTCATTGGTTTCTGGCTGGTTATCTGGCTCATGGGCTAAATATAACACATGCAAGTGAAAAGGTACTGAATATTCTGTGTCAACAATAAATATATTGTTTCTGCCTGCTCAGAGGGTAAAACCTGATTCTAAAGAGTCTCAAAGCATCAACATGAAGAGGCTGAATCAATCCCTAACCTCCCTGGCTGTAACATGCAAGGGTGGTGTAGAGATCTGGGAGATTCCTATATCCTCGATCAGTTGGGAACAGACAGATGGAATCCGGACTGGGAACATGAAGAGACAGGAATGAATGTCGAGGCTGGGGTGAACAAAATGGGAGCAGCAAAAGTACTGATTCCTCAGGATGCCAGACAGCTTGTGCTTTGGTGAAAGGATTATAAAAGAAGTGAAAGCCTTATCCAACAGGCGGAAAGCTGACAGCCCCAGTGCAGAAGCTCCTGCCTCTCCTACACCACCTGCTCCAGCTGGTGCTGCTGAGCTCAGAATCTGCTGTGTCCCTTACACTGATTCAGTTCTGCAGAGCTTGTTGTAACACAGCATCTCACTGGTTAGTACTTCTTCAGTCAATGTAACAAAGTAAGAACCACACAAAATGCAGACACGACCCAAATATATGCCAGTTCCAGCTTAAGGACCGTTTGGAATATTCTGTCAGGATATTTTACTCCTTTTCTGATTTATTTACAAAATATCAATTTCTATAATGCTTTAAAGCACTGCAGACTTTAACACATTTATTTCCTTCTTTTGATTAAGTTCAAAGCCTGAAACAGAGCAAAGGTAGATATTTTTCTAATTATCTTAAAAAGCTTTTACAGCCAAAGTTTCTCTCCTGTACTTTTAGACTACTGAAATTATTTCACTATCAGATCACATAAACCAATCAAACTGGATAGAGGATAAAAAAGCCACATAAAAATACCAAAAAAGAAAATACCAGAAAAGAAAAAACTCAATAACCCTCAAAACAAGTAAAATCTTAATAGTTTCTGACATCCTTGGAAATGGTTGGATTTTAGCATAGGCTAAAATAATCTGATTCTCTAGCAAAGGGTTCTTGCAAAATTTCTGGTCTGAAAGAAGGATATATGGCAGGAATGTCTTTGTGAGTTGTAGCAGATGCTAAGCCTTGTCTGCCTCAGAAGGACAAGGATATTAGAGAACGCCTATTCCAAGCGGGCCAAGGAGCCCGGAGGGAAGTGGTTGACCTTTGTGCTGCACATTGATGTCCTGCAGCATCTCTAGCCACTACCTGGCTTATTCATGTGTTCATGTGCCAGATTTGCTTTGGCCACAGCTAAGTCCTCATTTCTGCAATATTCCCTTTAATAACTGAAACTGGTAAAAAGAGCATGACTTAAATGTTTGCTGTCGTTGTTGTTGTTGCATTAGAAAACACTGTGTGGCATCAATATAGAGAAACTTCTGTTTGCACCAATCAGCACCGATTCTGTTTCTTCCTTGTCAGCGCCATTTGTATAAATTAGACTAATTAGGGAGGTAAACCTGAATAAAAAGTACTAACAGCAGGCACACTCATCTTGATGCTAGCATTAGAATGAAATATCCTGGTATACAGTTTAGTGAACTTTATATTATTTGTGAGTTTGTTACAATCCTTACTGTGTTGATTCATATTCCTTCAACACTTAACCTCTATTAATTCAATCATCTTTGTGTATCAATTAGTACAGCCCCATTTCATTGTTATTCTTATGTATTGATTTCTATGTGTTAAACCATCTTTGTATCTTAGATAGAAAATTTTCAACATGAGATTTAGTCCTTAGAATACGATACTGGAAGAAGAAAAAGAGTATGATACTGAATGTGGACCAACATGGTTGCATCACAGGCTAAGCCAATGCTTTTTATGGCAACATTGCCTAACCCAGGAAAGCAGTCTCCAAACATTGAAGGGAGATAAAATTTATACACATCTTTTGCAATCAAACAGCTAAGTCATTTAATTTATAAAGAAAAAAAAAAGATTTGTTAGATCACCGATCACCATTCTTGAGTTTCAGAGTCCAAAACCATTTGGTCTTCATTGGTTGGAAATTTGGTGACACTGTTCTTATTGAGAGACATAAAAATGTCAGACATAAAGAGAGGAGGAAAGACAGAGAGGAAGATCTTCCATCTGATGATTCACTCTACAAGTGACAGCAATGGCCAGAGCTACACTGACTTGAAGCCAGGGGCCAGGAGCCTCTTCCACCTACTTGGGTATAGGGTGCCAACACATTAGGCCATCTTTGACTGACATCCCAGGCCACAAGTAGGGAGTTTGATGGGAATTGGCACCCATATGGGATCCCAGCACATTCAAGATGAGGATGGTAGCCGCTAGGTCACCATGCTGGCTGCAGGTGACACTGTTCTTATTGAGAGACTTCCAAAAAACATGGAGCATATCATGGTTAAAAACAAAAAAAGAATCAACTAGAGCACAGAAGCAAATATGTCTGTGTCTATGGGGAATAGACATCCTAGAATCAAGAGAAACAGATTTTAAACTACAAACTATTTTAAAAGATAAAGAAGAAAACCACTCAGGGAGCCATTCAGCAGAGAGATATGAGTATGGTAAATGAATACAAAGCCAATGTTAAGCATTCAGCTTGTAGAAATAAATGTATATTTTCTGATCATAATGAAATGAGCTGTAAATTAACAACTTCAGCAATTCTTAAAAACTTGCAACATATGAAAACAGAACTTATTTCTGAATGCACAGTGAATCTTACAACAAATCAAATGTGAAACTAAAAAAAAATCTGGAAACAAAAGATGACAAATATATTTTTTAAGGGGTTCAGCAAAGTAGTTTCAGGAGGAAAATGTAAATCAATTAGTGTTTTCATCAGGAAATTAAAAAGACATCCAACAAAGGATCTAATAATGGATCCCAAAGGCCTAGAAATATAAGAACAAATGAAGTGAAAAATCAGTAGGAAGAAAGAAATAGAAGCGGCAGCTATTTGGGTCTTACTGATCAGTGTACTGATTTTTTTAGTTAAGAGATAAGTAATTGACAATCGCTGTAATCATACATGTAACATTTTTTTTTAATTTCCATTTTGATCACTGTTTGGTATTTTCATAATATTAATTAATTAATATTATTTGAGACTTAGCAGGCAATGTTAAAGCGATAGTCACTTAACATTGAATATAAATATAGGGAAAAGAACAAACAGACCTAAAAGGTTAAGAAATTCTAACTAAAAATTCTGAGTGTGCTCCACGTTCCACAACATTTTTGAGTTTTGCTTATCAGGCTAAACATTTTCAATATTCAAGTCTTTTAATATTTTAATACACTGCTATACTTTATTTTGTCCTCACAGCACAGATACTAATATTTCAACATGCCACATTTACAAAGCCTTCTGAATTGGTCTAGTCGCTCTTACTCTTACCAGTTAATTTTCCATCTTCTTATTTTCTTCTTCTTTAGACATGCCCCACTTGTTTACAGGTGACACACACCCAAATCAATCTAATCAGTAAGGTACAGGTAACCATTCCATATATGGCAAGTCTGGAGACTGTCTTCAAGCATTTTACCTTAGGAAGCAAGCCAATATGGTTTGTCCAATATTAGGCTTTGCCAGTCTAGCACTGAGGCCCAAGATACGGTTTCAAAGCTGTTATTATCTTCCCAAGATTCAAGAGTCATGATCAAGGCCACTCTCTGGCATTCAAATACCCACAATTAACGTACCTAGTTTTCATTGTTTTAGATTCCTCTGAAGTCCCTGGATTTTTGCCGAGCCCACCACACACCAGCAGAGCCACACCTCAAAATGGTTTCAGTCTGGAGCGAAGATCTCTGCTTGATGCCAGACAAATCTGGAGTCGGTGTTACTGGCTCTGGGATGTTTCATGCTCGCTCTCCCCAAATTAAGCATCTTTCCATGTTAGGTGTCCTGCCTTTAGGGAAGAGGTTACTCCAGTGATCCTTTCTGTTTTCTTCCATGTGATTTTGCTTAGGATTGTAACAAGCAAGGCACTGTGGTCTTCACATAATTTATGCAGCTCTTGCAAAGATAAACTGATGTAACTTCACATTGTGTCAAAGGGATTATTATTAATATTATCCAATCACTAACTAGGTTCTACCCTTAAAAATAACTTCAAATTTTACAAAATGACCAAGTACACACTGTATGCCTCTAAGAAACAACCTCAAAAGAAACACAAATTTTCAAGATGCATAGATAATGAAATTGTAAATGTCGGTTTTGGGGGACAGAAATAAATAGGAAATGTTTAGAAGCGCATCATTACTGACCAAGTGTCTATTCCGTAGGGTAAATGAGTATAGATAACTAATGTGTAGTGTGACAATAAGTTTTATGTTTACTATTAGCTAAACTATTGGTAACGTAAGTTTCAGAAGTTTTAACTAATCCTCCTCACTAAGACACACAAGGAATTTTGTGGAAACTAATAGAGTAAGAGGTTGTAGTCATCCCTTCACTGTTTGTATGAGAATGTGTGTCTCAAAATCATTGTTGTACATCTTAAATAATAACAATTTTTCAAAGATGTTCATTAGTCATTGTGTTACCTAAAAAGCAACGATTGTATTGTATTTAATGAAAATTATCAAATGTTTCATGTTGAAAATATATTTTCTACAAATATTCACATTTTCTCATTTAAGAGAATTATTCGTAATAATTATGCAAGAAGCCTCATTACTGAAAAGTCTGTTTTTTTCTGTGAAATCTGTCAGATTGTAATACAATTTTGTGCATTTATTACCAACTTTTAAATTAAAAACAAAAATATAGATTTCAATTAGTTAAAATTATGTGTCTCTGCGTATAGTATTCAACCTTTCTTGTTAGATTAGCTGCAAATATATGACTGCTGATCTCATTATTAGTACTGATTCTGTCACTATTATGGTTATTTGAGATGCCAGCTAATCAGAGCAGTTTTCACGGCGTTTGTGGAAAACATAGATTATTCAGAAGAGGACCCTTTGCTCTGTATAATACCAGTAACGACAAAAAGAAAAATTATCCAATTATACTATGATTCATAAAACTTTCAGCATTCCAATACATATGAGGTCTATGGTGGATATATATTTCCCATTTGCAATAGAAATCCAGAAAACTTACATGCACCATGGTAAATATTTCATATTTTCACAATAAGACATTTCTCTATGTACATTATTTTTTTCCTGTACCTGAGGCAACATTTTCATTGCATCCTAAATAAGAGATGTGAGAATAAAAGCAATATAATCACCAACAAGCCCAGACAACCCGAAACCTGGCTAATGAAAAATGTATTTTCTTTACATGCTGTATTCTGTACACTAAAAAATTACTAAAATTGTGAGTTAGAGTCTATGATGGTGGATTATCTCTAGCAATATCACAAATATTGTAGGAAAGGAAGAGACTGTCACAACAGTGAAAACTATGTATTAATTCCAAAAACACAAACTACACATTCTATAGCTAAACCATGAATCTATATAAAATGAAAATAGAGATCCACGTATGATTGATTTTTAAACCTTATTAGCCATGCAAATATATTGTTACTAAATCATTTCTGGAACACAATGAAATGCTTATGTGGCAAGATATAAGAGAAGATATCAGGTAAATATACCGTTTTTGAATATTGATTTATAAACATCCAGCTCAACTGGAAATGTATAATTAGAAATATAATTTTGAAGGAAATCCTAAGTATTAAAATCAGCAAGTGTTTTAAAATGTTTTCTTGTTTATTACAAAGGAAGTTTCAAAGTTAATTTTATTGCTTCAAAACAGACATTCTAAAAGGTTTCAAAAAGTCTTGTTTCTATATCTACCTTTATTTGCATCCTATATTTTCAATGATGTTTCTATGGCAATTAATTTAGTGGTAATGTTTCTCTTTGAAGTAAAAGCAGTCATGCTTACTGTTTGCTAGGGAAAAAAAAATTCTGTTTCCATATAACACAGGATTCAGGATGTTTAGTATTACTGTCCTTTACCACAAACCAAGGCATATGCAGGTGTGCATTTGTTGTATGCGAGCAGATGACACTGGCAGAAATATGCAGATACACACTTTCTTTCCTCTGTCATGAAATATGAAGCCCTCTCTGTCTAACCAACATTTCAACACATTTTGCCACCATTTAAAAAAAATCAGCATGCGATTAGACAAACCTTAAATTTTTCTGAATTCTTGGCAATTCTATCAATAAGGATAGAATGTTATGGGACTCAGAAATCTGCTGTGACTGACCGAACAAGCAGGCCCCGTTGGCTGATCCAGGTTTATGGGGAGATTCCCCATGATCTGGTTGACACTGCTTTTGTCCAGATGTAGCTGTGGCAACTGAAGAATTCTTCCTCACTCCCATACTTTCTATGGAAGCTTCAAAGTTAAAAGTGGCCAGGAATAGGACTGAAGCAACTGCCCAATTCCAAACACTATGTTGTTGCCTGTGTAGCCTATCTGTGAGTTGACAAAAGAAGGAATAATGTGATAACACTGCACAGCATGTTCTAGAGTTTTAAATAACATTAAATATGATTGCACATAACAGGTATAAAGTACAAAGTGGTTTGAAATCTTATAATATTCAGTAACTACACTTATTCACTGAATGTTTTATTTTGAGTTTTTAAAATAGCACAATCCAAGGATTATAAACACATGCTCTTTATTTTAATATCTGGTATGAACAGACAAATAATTGAACTGATTTAAAGACAATTTTGTCCAATTGCCTCTATTCCCAATCAGCCAATTTAATTTTTCCCATGAAGATATTAGACATAAATTAATCCTTCAATTTAAAAATGACTTATTCTAGGCTATAACAGTTTATCCTGAAATAGTAAAGACAGAAGAGCTGTGTACTTTAAGGAATATGTTTGTTTGTCACAGCCCAAGGAAAATGTCTTCTTCGTGAAGGAATAAATAAAATAAAACATTTTATTTTCCTAGTCCATTGCCTTTATAAAACACATTTAGGGCCCGGCGCAGTGGCACAGTGGTTAAGGTCCTCGCCTTGCACGCCCAGGATCCCATATAGGCGCCGGTTCTATCACAGCAGCCCGCTTCCCTTCCAGCTCCCTGCTTGTGGCCCGGGACAGCAGTCAAGGACAGCCCAAAGCTTTGGGACCCTGCACCCGCGTGGGAGACCCAGAAGAGGCTCCTGGCTTCAGATTGGCATAGCATCGACCATTGCGCTCACTTGGGGAGTGAATCATCAGACGGAAGATCTTCCTCTCTGTCTCTCCTCTCTGTATATCCGCCTTTCCAACAAAAAATAATAAAAATAAATCTTAAAAAAACACATTTATAAGCTGAATGATAATGAAACCTTTGCTGATCTAAGTAAGATGCCTCTAAAAGCAAAAACAAGCAAACAATCAAAAAAGCAAAAGCTTCTCCAGAGACACTCCACATTGACATTGGCTGAAATCAGGAGATAATTAGGTTTGAAAAATACTTAATAGTGAAATTACTCTTCCCAAATTGTTAGTGTCATCCTTGGGGAATGAAACCTTGAAACTACCTTTGTAATAAACAAGAAAAAATTTTAAAACACTTGCTGATTTTAATACTTAGGATTTCCTTCAAAATTATATTTCTAATTATGCATTTCCAGTTGAGCTGAATGTTTATAAATCAATATTCAAAAACGGTATATTTACCTGGTATTCTCTGGTGAGAATTCACAGAGCTCAATGCATTGTACTGGTCCCACAGGAAAAGAATAACAATTATGGAATCATATGGGTCAAAATAGGTCCATGTGGCCCTCAGAATTAATGGCCAATAAGGTTCTGGCAACATCAGCACCACCAACAACCTAGCTGTATAGGACTCCTGGTGTCTCCCTAATCCTGGGACCTGCTCCAATCACAAGTGGGAGAAAGGTTGTATAGACAATGGTGCAGCATCAGCAAGGGATCACAGGAAGTGGAGATTGGTGAGCCAGAAATCTACCATAAGAACCCAGACATTGAACTCGCTGGAGGGAATATCACAAATGATTGCAAATAAAGAGCCGTGTGCCAACAGCAATAAGTACAATTGAAATGTAGACCTGTGGGTGACACAGCTTAGAAGCCTGCCCCAAGCAGAAGACTCTGCTAACCAGAAGTACAATGACCAAGAGCAAAAGAATAGACAGAGGCACAATGAATATAATTGAAGACACCCCTGCAAAGGAGCAAACCCCTTTGCCAACTCCAGAGTTAATTGAAAAAGAAATCGAGAAAATTGTGAATACAGAGTTCAGAACACTTGTTATAAAACTTCTTATCAACAATGAGAAGCACATAAAGCAGGCACTCAAGGATTTTAAGGAATATTTCACATTGGAAATGAATCAAATGAAAACTGATATATCAGAAATGAAGAAGACAGTTGAGCAAATTAAAAGTACAGTTGAAAGTCTCCCAAATACAATAAAGGAGGCAGAAGAAAGAATTTCAAAATTAGAAGACACTTCCTGTCACCATGGGGAAAAAAACAAAAAGCTGGAAGCAGAGCTGGATCATGAAAAAAAAGTATTCTCGCATTGAAAGACACCAATAAAAGGCCAAATATAAGAGATATGGGAGTCCCAGATGGTATAGAAAGAGAAGCTGGGTTTACAAATATATTTCATGAGACAATGATGAGAAATTTCCTTAATTAGACAAAAAATTGGAAAGCAACATCTAGGAGGGACACAGAACTCCCAACAGGCTTGACCAAAAATGATCTTCACCAAGACACAGGATAATCAAGCCTTCTTCAATAGAACACAAGGAAAAGATCATTAAATGTGCATGTGAAAAAAATCAACTGACATATTAAGGAATGCCAATTAAACTCACAGGAGACCTCTCACAGGAAACTCTACAGGCAAGAAGAGAATGGAGTGACATATTTCAGATTCTAAAAGAAAGAAAAAATTGTCAGCTCAGGATAACGTACCCAGCAAAACTTTCCTTGGTCTTTGAAAATGAAATAAAATCCTTCCACAGTAAAGAAAAGCTACAAGAATATGCCTCCTCTAAACCTGCTCTACAAATGATGCTTCAGGATGTTCTGTTCACAGAGGAAAGGAGTAGTGCCCACCAAAACCAAAAGCAAATGCGAAGAACATCCCAGTGAAATAACAACATAAGAAAAAACAATGAACAACCCATTCCTAAAATGACAAAACCAAACTACCATGTATTAGTATTAACCCTGAATGTAAACAGCTTAAACTCATCAACCAAACATCATGGATTAATAGACTGGATTAAAAGACAAAACCTGACTATTTGTTGCCTACAGGAGACAAAGCTCACCAATAAAGATCAGCAGAAACTGTATCTCACCGATTTTGATATTTTTTGTTAGTTTCATCTTTTCAAAACACTTTGTTCTGATTAAATTCTTCAATAGAAGAATAGATCGTACAGTAGAATCATTTTCTTCAAGAAGGTTCTTGATTTTTTTTTTCATTTCTTTAGTGATACATCAGTCATTCAGTAGCATGTTATTTAACTTCATGGTGTTGTTAATTTCTTTTTCTTCCTTCCTGTTATTTATTTTCTTTTGTGGCTTTTCATTTAAGTGAATGTACAGCAACTGTGTAATGGAGACTATCATATCCAGATGTGAGGATACAATGCAGTATGCATCTCTACTTCCAGACAAAGATGGACTGCCAATGAAACAGTTTAATATATCATGAGAATAGGATGCTGTACTCTCTGTCATTGTCCATGCTCACAATGATGGACATACGATTGTGTGTGAAGAACTATATTATATTAATTATATAGGGGAACTCAGTGAGGGGGGAGGTAATTGAGGAGGAGATAAAGGAAAATCATGATCTACGGAACTGTATCATAAAATGATAATAAGAAAAAGAAGTAAATTTTAGAAAAAAACATGTTCTAGTCAAGCAATCTTGCTCTTTGACTGTCAAAGATGCCGTTTCCAATTTTATCCATAATAAAATTTAATATTAAATAGCATGCTTTGAACCAAAAAGCAATATTCCACTCATCCAGACAACACCAGTCTGCCCTAAAATTAGTAGTGTAATTGTCAGCAATGTGATGAGTTACCTATCTTCTTTAATAAATTCTAAACTCCTGGGACATGGATTCTCATTATCTAATATAGCATCCAAAACTCACGAAACATTCAATTATTTACACGATAATGTTAGAGCATCAGAATGAGGAAATGAGGACATCATGTACTTGTAAGGCAGCCCTGTTTTAAGCCCAAAACGGTAGTGTCCATGTATGTCGATTCCTGACTTCCACATGTGAGGCTGTGTGGACTGTACTTTTAAACCCAAGCTTGTTAGTGTCTTGTGCATCTGTGAAAAGTTCTTTAAAATTTGTAACATTTGAATTTGATCTAAATAGTATTTGACAATGTTTCTTTTTGTCAAATCAAACAAGAGTATGAACATTTAATGTGTTATAGAACCAACAGTATCTAGCTTGAACTTTCCAAAGTATGAAAACGTGTCAATTAATTGATGAAAAATGCAATATTTCTAAGTAATTTTGCTTAAAAGGATGTCATTTAAAAAGTTTCTACTTGAAATCTCTAACACAAGTTGAAAATAATTTTCATTAAGATAGCTAGAATTTTACTGATTTTTTACGTTTTATAATTTTTATCATCAATACTTTCAAATCATTTTTCCATTTTACTTCATTAAGCTGTATTTGTGTTATAGGCTTTGATAGTATCAGCTAAACACCATTAGCATGCAGACGCTTGTATTTTAGTTTAACTTTGTTAAGTTCATGATTAATGTCACAATTTTCTTTTTCAATGAGCAAAATATAAGAAATGAAATAATGTAAATATTAAAAATATTATAAATCAGAGAGTAAGAGAGAGAAATGCCATTCTAGAGCATCATTTCTGCGTCCATCTTGTTCTAACTCGATTCTATGTTTTTGCTCATCGACAAGTTTTAGAGTACAGATTGCTCTTATCTTACTGACCATTCTTCTTTACTTTATATCCATTTATTCTTTGCTATTGGAAATTTATTTTATTAAGTATATTTTTCTAATGTGTTGCAATAATTTCTTTTCCAAATAACCACACAAACATCCCAGCTGAGTCTTTTTTCACAGCTAACAGCCTGCACTTTTTCTCTCACATGACTCTCATAAAGTAATGCACAACATCTTCCTGAAACATGTATTCTATCAGACTTAATTAGTGCAGTGTATTTCAGACACAAAAGAGAAAACACATGAGTAAGGATGACACTTTTTTCACTTTTTTCCCTGTCAGGAAATTTTGTGTCTATGGCATTTCTGAAATTTGTCTCTAAAGGCAATCCTAAAACAGCATCAAAAACACAGAGAAAAAGAACCATCCATTTGGTCATTGAACAAGTAGTTCATGAGCATCTGCTCTTGGCAGACAAAATTCTGTACTTCAGGGACTCACCAATAAGCAAAAACACAAAAATCTAGTCTTCCAGGTATTTATTAAGTACTTTGTTGTCCATAAAACCTTCTGTGGTAATGGGACTCCTCTCTAACAACACCTCCCAGACATTAGCTGTGGAGCACTTAAGAAGCAACTAGTCTGACTCAACTTGTCATTTCATTTAGGAAGTCAAAATGTAATCACCAGATGTGATTTGAAGCATCTGTTTAGCTCAGTATGGTCCAACTTTGTTTGAATGGGTGGTTTCAGGTGTTGGGCTGATGAGCAGAAGTTGTAGAAATGTGACATAAAAAACTAAAATACAGAAGAAAACAAGAGATCAAAAGAGAATGTTTTAATTTTTCATAGTCCCTTTAATGATTCCAAGACTGGCTAATGTGATTCTGAAAGTCACAAGATATACAAGCACATGAAATGCACAATTAAGCTACAAAACGATCTTTTCACTGATAGGCAATCATATTGACGACACAATTAACACCAAGATACCAGTTATATCCACAGAGAGAGGAATAATCACAGTAAGTCATTAATTAGAGTCTGTTTACTATTCCATTGTCAAAACTAATTGCCAGGACTAAGATGTCCCGACTCTGCCAGGGCTACCCTCTGTTCCTTTGGTCAAGTGCTTAAGTTGCTGGTAGCAGTCAATTTCCAGTAACATGGGTATTGTGTGTTGTAGTCTGTCTGGCCAAACCACAATTATATGTCAGAGACAGCACACTCCATAAGTGATCCATGCAAATATCACTTCTACTATAAAGATGCAAATGTTTCAAAAAACAGCCTACTGTTACGTGATTACTGTCTTTAAAAATCTGTCAAAATGCAAACATAGAGTTAATGTGAACAACATGAGGCTCTGTTTGGTGCAGAATGCCATACGTATTCACTGCCCAACTCAACAGTTTTATCATTAGTTGATGCCCAGATTTGTATTTGGCTGTTTTTGCTTCATTACTATCCAGGTTGCACTAATTTACCATGGCATTGCATTTTGGAAAAGCCTCAAACCAAGAACACATTATAGCCAAAAAGCCGAATACTTTCTTTGGTCTGTGTATACTTAATCTTCTCTTCCAAGACTTGTTCTTCATCACTCTTTTTAGCAGCTTAAACACATTTATTTTTGCATTATTTCATATAATAATTTTCCTATTTGTTTCATATAAAAGTTTGAGGACCGTGACAGATTTGACATGACTTCTAAGCATAAAAATCAAGAATTCAGAAAAAGTTTATTTAATAATTAGTGATGGAGTGAGACAATAAGTGCTGTGAGTAAATTAAGGCACATTTGAATCTCTGGTTATTATATTTTAATTAAAATTAGTTCAATAATTACATCATAGCTGTCTTCCCACGAACAATTATACCAATGTAATCCTCTATAGACATGCATATTAAGCCATAATTTCACAGTTAAAATACATTTCTCATGATGGTGGGAAGGACCATTATTCACATTATCCATTGGGTAAAAGAGATTGAAAAGAAAAAAATGGGAAGTTCATATGAGAAGGAATATTACAGGCTTAGAGGCAAAATCGATATTTATTGATATTTACATATTTACTGATGATACTGTGCAATACAATTTGTGGAAAAAATTCATAAATGTCACAAACTGCAACTTCTTTAAACATTCAAAGAAGCCCTATCCTACACATCAGCCAGTCCTGCAATATGATGGCATAAAACTTTGCAAATTGAAGTATCATTTTCTCTCTAGGTTATCTGCAATCCAGTTTAAGAGCGTACTTTCATTTTTTTTTTTGTCAAATAAATCTCACAGTCATTCTTTCTTATCTATGATTATTCCCCAAATTCTTCCATGTTTGAAAGCCAGAGGCTGAAACAACCCCAACAGGGGATTCTCATTCTCCCTTCACCTCAGTAAAAGGGGCAATCACACACAGAAACTCTTCTACAGAAAAAAAAAATATTAAATTCACAACTGAGAATAATTAACAAAAACACATTGATCTAGAACAACTACAAAACTAGTTAAAAGAGTTGCCCAACAAATGTCAAACCCTGACAATGAATTCATGGGGAAATCTACATACAGCTGTAATGCTCACAGCAAGAGGACAGGCAGCTATCACACAATTCCCAGGTTCCCAGAGGGAGTAAAGCAAATAGATGTTCTAGCACAGAGTTTGGGGACGAGCAATATCTGATCAGCACATGCCTCTGGCTGACTCACAGTGGCATCCATCAGTGATAGGCCCTTTTATTTAGTTTGGGATAGAAACATCAGAGCCCTAGTGTGTTCTGATCTAATGGGACATTCAGTATGAGTTCTGTATTTGCGACCTCAAGTTCTTGAGCACAACGATATCTAACACCACTATGTTAGCTATAACGATGTGAAATGTATCTCAGAACAGCAGCAACTCTAACAGGAGTTTGATTATAGATTCTTGTGGAATCTTTCGGAAAAAGATGCCAGCACTGTGAAGTTAGCTGTCTGTAACTCCTTTGCTTTAATTGATGTAAGTTTTACTGAGTGATTTTGAGCTAAGGAGGAAATGCTGAGGCTGGAAAAGTCTACATGAAAGTCTGCTAAGGATGGGGTACAACTGCTATTTCCAGCATGACCCTGTGTTTTAATAACAAAAAATGAAAAATAATATACGAAGGTGCTTCAGAAGAATTTGCAAAACTAATTGGAGGTGTTTCTATAGAATCGCAGACTCTGATCCATTCACCTGATATGTACATAGCCTATCACCTATATCAACTGGTGGGACAGAGTGGATATTACAAAGTGCAGAGCAAGGAGCCAAATAGCTACAGCTTACTTTCTAGCTCACTTGGGACTTAATGGTAAAAACTCTTACAGATTGGAATCTAGGCTGACAGGCACATGGTCAGCTGGTATCCAAGCTCACAACTGCTCAGTGGTGCTCATGTCATGCCCTTCCCTTCATTGGTTTATGCTCATGTGTTCTACAGGGAATGTTTATGATGGCCAAGTGGGCTTCAGTTGGTCTGTTAAGGGGAGTTACATGTAAGAGATAGTTATCTGCTGCCACAAACCTAAAGTTTCCCTTTCTGATTCTGCAATTCACTTCAGTAACATCCACTGGACAACGTTAATCTAGAAAAGCTTCATCTATTGGAGACAAACAAGAATATATATATATATATACACACACTTTTTTATTGGAAAGGCAGATTTATAAGCACAAGCAGAAGGAGAGACAGAAAGATCTTATATTCACTGCTTCAACCCCCAAATGACCCCAGTGGCTGGAGCTTAGCTAGTCCTAAACTGGGAACCAGGAGTTAATTTCTGGTCTTCATGTAGCTGCAGGGTCCCAAGGGTTTGGGCCATCCTCGATTGCTTGCCCTGACCACCAGTAAGTTGCTGGAAGAGAAGTGGAGCATCCAGGACATGAGCCAACAACCATATGGGTTCCTGGCATTTGTAAGGCTAAGATTTAGACCTTGAGCCATTGCACCAAGCCCATACAAACAACAATCTTATTACTATATTTACTTTATATGGATTTGATCCCAAAGGTACATTAACATTTTATAGAAGGAGTAAATAAATATAGAGTTATTTTAGTAAAACTATTTTTAAATGTATGCCTGTAAAATGCTGTACAAAAAGTTCCTGAAATTTTTTCATAGTTAAAAAAGAATGCATGGGTTTTAAAGCTTTTCCCCACAAATAAGCTTATAATTTACTCAAAATTTTGCACAGTTTTTGAAATACACTGTTACATTTTCTTTCTCGTAGCTCTTGCTGGTATTGTCCTTCTTGGAAAAAGGTTAAAAACAAAATGAATTATCCATTTCTTATTCTCTGCAACACTTTTTAGAAATATCATTTGAGGTTCTGTAAGCAGTCTCCAAGATGGAATTAGTTTTGCAGGAAATTGGCTGGCAGCATGCTAAGGAGAGTAAGGCTGCTGAATGAAACCTGAGGTGAATTGTCAGTGTACAATAGCTGGAAATTGTCAGCTAAATACACTCCCCTCAGCAGGTTTTCTGTGTAAATAAGATCTGAGTGACACATCCCACAGTTTCTATAATTTTCAGCCACCCTAACGAGATGAAGGGTGGAATAACCGTTCAGAAGTTTTCCCTCAATACAATTTCAGTAACTACTATTGTAAAGCCCTTAGTTAGGACAATTCAAAGCTAAAATGGACTTAACTTAAATAACCAAAGACATTATGCATCCCTTGTGTTAAAAATAATTTCAACTAGAAATAGCTATAAAAGATTTTAGAGGGAAAACGTTAAAAGAAACAACTATTAACATCTAAATATGGATGGACATTCAAACATTTTAGGGAATGTTTTTAAGATATAGATAAGATTGTTCTAATTCAGAATATACTTATGTTTATTACAGATACACGCTTTATAATTTAAGATTGTGAGAGTGAGACTGAAAGAGAGAGGAGAAAAAGTAAGACAAAAAAAAAAAACAAAATGAAACAAAACAAAATAAAAAAAAACAAGTATTTCGATCCACTGGTTCACTAACCAAGTTCCTAAAAGCATCAGAGTTGGGCAGTCTAAAACTGGAAGTCTGGAACTCAAACTCTCTCTCTCATACAATGGTATAAACTGATTCTACCATAATAGGTAATACCACCTATTATGGTCTCAACCAGCAGAAAGCAGGGGTCAGGAGTCAGTGCTGAAAACTGATACAAGGAACTCCAATCTGGAATATTGGCTTCCTGACTTGTATATTAACCATGACGCCAGTCTCCTGGCCTATCACAGGAAACAATTGATTGAGGATGATATTGGAGATGGTAACAGATTTCATCCAGAATATAGTAAGCAAAACAAGATTTATTTAGCACACAATGAAACAATAGGCAAGAGGTTGACTATTACTGTAAACTTCATGATCTGTAATGTGAGGATTATAAGCCTAGTGGCAGCATGTTCTCCCTAAGAGTAACCATCAACAAGTTCTTGCAAGGGAACAGTAGGCAAGACAACCTGAGGCCATCCATCAAAATGCGAACTACAATCCAAGTATACTTGTACCTACAATATATTTTTAAGGATTCTTTTTAACTGGAAAGTTATATTTACAGAAAGATCGTCTCCGGCATCACTCTTCTAGTGGCCATGATGGTCATAGCTGAGCCTGTTCAAAGCCAAGAGCCTGGAACTGTCTCCAGGGTCTCTCATGTGGGCATATCATCCCAAGGCTTTGGGCCATCCTCTAATGTTTCCCAGGCCACAACCAGGGAGCTGGATCAGAAGGGGAGCATCAAGGACACAAACCAGCACCCATATGGGATCCCAGCAGCATAAGCACAGCAAGGATTTAACCACTAGGATATCATACCAGGCCCATAACTACAATATATTTTTTAAGATGAGTTTCTTCTGATGCAATAGGTATTGACAGGTAGGTGATTTTCATCTATGCGTTTAGATTAGAGATCATACCAAATGCTATATATCCATCATGCACAAAGTCCACGTCCTAGGGGATACAGAATACTGACATTTGAGGGAAGGTCTTATATTCTACAACTTCCTTTTCTTGGGCAAGCACAACACATTGACCCTGCCTGCCTGATATCAGTCCTCTGGGGTCTGGGAGTGTTCCTGTATCCTGATTTCAGAAATATAACAGGTGATAGAAATTTAGGGGAGAAAATGTCTGTATGTGTGAACAGAGGATTGTAATACTTTTCTGGAGGACTCTGATATCAGACAGCTTGATTGGTTCATTGCCCTGCCGTTTGAAAATAGTTGCTACATTCTGGAGAAAATGAACTGAATTAGGTTGAAAGAGGAAGTCTAAGATTTATAGCATAGAGGAAATATGCTAGATATAGCATTAGGAGTCAGGAGAGAAAATAGAAATTACATTTTTAAGTCTGAAATATTTTTCTTAGGCTTAACATTTCTTGACCGGCAACTGCACGGACAGATGTTCATTGAGAATTATTGGGAGTGCATACTCAACATTCTGTTTTAATGAGGCACAGTTTCCCTGTGGGCAGCTGTAAGGGCATCTAGAGCCACTGAATTTTGGACAACTTATTTCCTCAGCAGGAAAAAAAAAATCGTATTTAAAGGGACAATTCTCTTGCCAAAAGTGGTAAAACATCGTAAGCAGATTTCAAAAGTGTCTTCTGCAGTACATCACAAGTGACTTTTATTATCAATCAACATTAGAAAACAATGTTGTAAAATTAGAAGTCAACATAGTAAGTGTTACATTTTTAGCATCTCTCACTTTGAAATGCAGGTTATCTCTGGAAGGTGTAGTTCCATCAGTGTCTTTTGTAACAGTTACCATCAGGCATCATGCATAAAAGTTTTTCTTTTGTAATTCTTGGCTTTTAACGGTCCTGATTTTGTGACCTCTTTGTGATCAAGATTGTTTTTAGAGCACACCTCTGATCAATCATCCAGTCAGTAGGTTCTGTCTGTCCCTTATTTTCAGGTTGTACTTGACCTTGTTGGTCTTATTCAAGGTCAGAAGGATCGTTGAGCATCATTAGTCAATGTTAGAAACTGTAGCCACATTTAATCGTCATAGAAGTTTTTAGAAGGAGTGATCTTTAGCTGACTTAGAGTTCATTGTTAAGCTTTGCTTTTTCTGTTTTGCAAACATGAGCCATCATCTCTAGCTATAGGCCCAACATTTCTAAAAATTTGTTCTTTCTGAAAATTGTTCTTTTGTAGCACAAAGTTTGAAGCAACTTTGAAGCTTAACAAAGTTTAAGTTAACAACACTAGTAGCAATGAAATGAACATATCTATACTCTAAAAGCAAATGCATTTTAGCTTGCTAATTAACCATTTGCAAAAAGTTGCTTTGCCATATAATACTCCTATTATTAAGAGAAAGGTTCTCACCAACTTCATGTAAATATCCATATTGAAGTGGAAAAATCAAAACAGCATAAGTAGCTCTTTTATCTCTTAGGAACTGAATTCTGATATTTATTCTAGCGAAGGTGACCTGAGCTCTAGCCACATCCAGATGGAAAAGACGGAAGCTGACACAACATCTGGGCCCTTTTCCATAAAGCAATCTTAACTCTTTTAAGGCAGCTTCCTGAAGAAGTAAGAACTTACCCAACATCAGAGAATGGAAGAGATAAAAGACTGTGACAGATCAAGATGAAGGGCAGCACTGCAGCTCCTATTAAAGAATCAGCCTTCCTGTTTGGCAAGCTGATCCTGGAGCTAGGCAAAGGAAAGGGACATGCTTCTCTTTTTTTGAGGTCTGGGAATGAACCTGATCTCAATTAAGGCCATTCTTCAAAAGACATGTACTAAGAGGCAGGAAAAATAGGTACCTGCTTTGAGGGCTGTGTCCACTGAAGGAGTGCTATTGGTGCTTCTTTGGCATAATGGAGGTCTAAATCTTTCTCAAGAAGAAAGCTCTCTGATGCAGTATAAACACATCCAAATCTTTAAGGGAGAAGAAACAGGCCTCATATTTTTTATTACCTTTGATTTTATGACACAGTTTCATAGGCTTTCTCTGGGATTCGCCAACCCCTCCCCCGTACCCTCCCCCATGGTGGATTCCTCCACCTTATTGCAGTATTACAGTTCAAATCCAGAGATAATTCTTTCATTGCAAGCATGTACTTTGCATAGTGCCCAGCATCTTATTGTACGAACAAATTCAACAATTTCTTTGGGAGACCATCTCTGGTCTGAAGGCAGAGCTGGCAGAATATCGCGATGACCAATTAAATGCCCCAACATAACATCAACAACAGTTTACAACCTTATGAAGTTAATTGACATGGTATTGAGTGACCAATATGTTAAAAAAAAATGCACATTCTTAACCACATCCTGTGATTACTTCACTGACATTTCAATTTTAGTATATAAATAACTGGCTGCTATACACCTTAAAATGGCTATAGGGAACTATTCAGCTATCTTGTGTATATTTTCATTTTTGTATTTAGTAGTTTGTAATGTTGAGGCATAATTTTTACTGACCTTGGTCGATTTTGGGATAGTCCAAGATGGCTTATAACTCTAATGAAGAACTTCTCAAGAGTTGAGACACAGAACAGAAACAGGCTGCATTTATGCTTCAAGTTCAAGTCTCAGATCAGTATGGTTCTAAATGAGGTGTTCAACTACAAAGCAGGGGAAGCAAAATTTTTGACTTTCATGAAGAGCATAAGATGCCCACCAATATAGAATATATGGGATCCTTATCCATATAAAAAGGGAGAACTGAGCACCTACAAAGAAGGAACTTTGGATTTCACAAGAGACAGGCTATTCTTTGGTGGCCAGAGCTAGAACAACAAAGAAGTGGGGCCCTCACCACTGATGGCAACAGGAAGCAGGTGGAAGCCTTTCATTCACCTGGATGAACTGCAATGCACACATCAAAGATTGGCCACATCATGAACAGAAATGTCCCTGTATGCCTGAGTAAAATGTCACGAGAGACGATCTGCGGTACCAGCACTGCAGGGGGTGAAAGCAGATCATGCACATGGCTAGATTTACTGAACACACTGCGAGGAACGAGCAGGTAGGAAGCTGAGGCGGGGATTTACTACTGCTGCAACGTGAACCATAACGGATGTGTATACTTGCAATGGCAGTCCCTTCTTGGTTAAGGTGATCACTGTCATATGCTGGCAAGGAAGTTGTGAACAGGATAGAAGGACTGTACGGGTAGTGTGGACTATATCAAACAGGCACTTAGAATTACAGGGTTTTTTTTTTCAGTTAAAGTAGTTTCACTGAAGTCCTGCAATTTTTCTCAGGTATGTTATTCGTATGCCATGGTGGATGGGGGGAATTTATGGAAACTTTAACTTAGGAGCTCTACTAAGTGCCCTAGGGTCACCCTCCAAAAGCCCCACATGATACAATTTTTAAATCATTTATGGATCATCGTTTTAACTGAAAAGCAGGGCATTATGCAGAGTGATGGGTAGGATGTGTGAGAGAAATATTCCACTCGCTATGTTGATTGCTCAAACATTCACAAAGCATAAAGGCTGAAGTCGGGAGCCTAGAACCATACACAGAGAAATGAGTACTTGTGCCATTGTCTGCTGCATGCCGAGATGATTTAGCTCAAAGTTGCATTTGGAAATGCAACAGCCAGGGCTTCAACTGGTACCTTAATATGGAGAATAAAATATGTTAAGAAGCAATTTAACATGCTATGACAAAATGCCAATTCTGAAATGCTACAATATTTAAAGGTAAAATAAAATGTCACAATAACTCTATTTATAAATGAATCAGCTAAAATAACAAAATTATTACAATGCATGCCTTATTAAATATAAAAGTTCATTAAAAGGCCTGGCATGGTGGCATAGCAGATTAAGTCTTGCCTTGCATGCTCCAGGATCTTATATGTGGTCTCATTTGTGTCCCAGGAGCCCTGCTTCCCATTCAGCTCCCTGCTTGTGACCTGGGAAAGGACTCGAGGACAGCCCAAAGCCTTGGGACCTGCAACCACTTGAAAGATCCAAAAGAGGCTCCTGTCTCCAGACTTTGGATCAGCACAGCTCTGGCCATTGTGGAGTGAATCTTCAGATGGAAGATCTTTCTCTCTGTCTCTCCTCCTCTCTGTATATCTAACATTCCAAAAAAGGTAAATCCTTAAAAAATCATTAAGTACATAATTATTGATTATTTTTCTCTGCTAGGATTGAATAGTTTCATTATATAAAGTCTAATTAAAATGTAAAGTAATTCATTTGAAACATGTCTGACTAAGATAAGAGTGGTAAGGATTAATGAAGCTAAATTTCACTACTCTTTAAGTAAATTTAGTACAAAGCCAGTAGGACCCTATTGATGCAACTGTTTTATATGCAAAAATTTTATTTCTAAAAAAGAATCTTTAAGAAATAAGCAATGTTGTGTGTAATCAACAGACAGCAATATTTGCAAGCTGCTTTGTGAGTGATCAACAGACAGTTCTTCATCTCCGGTCTCAGATAAAACAGAAGTCATTCTCTTTGGTTAGAGTTTTAGAGTTAGCACACAAAAATGGCTAACAGATGTGATTATTGGAGACCACCTGTGAAGGCTTATAATATGTAAAACATTGAAAGGTTTATTCTGACTCATACAACTATCTCCGTAAAAGCACTAATGGAAAAATCTGAAATGTTAAACAGGAGTTAATGTCATGAATGCAAACAACGGTTTCAAACAAAGAGCTTCAAGTGTGTGCCATTTTTATTTGCATCACCACATTATTTACATCATTACTTCGGTAAGGGTTCTGAGTTAAATGCACAGTGGAGATCTTTGAAACATTACTTAGAAAAACATACAGAATTCTCTGAGATTCCGCAGCGAAATTAATGCAGCCGATCATTAAAGCAGTTGCACTCACATTGCTGGTGTGTTTTTTGCAGTAGTTTGTGTGCATGGGAAGGAAAGGTGTTGTATATTTTCTGTCACCTGCTCAGTATGATGAGGCTAAGCAGCAAACTAGCATCTAATACCTAATTTCAGTTTTACATTCCAGATAACAAGGTATGTTCTCAATAAGAGCCACCTTTCAAACCTGTGGAAGTAAACCAATTTGGAATGATGAAGTTGTGGTACTATCTTATCAGTGCAAAACATCTCTTCTTTATTTCATCCTAGTGTTGATTCTTTGCCCTGTTAAACCATACTCTGCTTTTAGGAATGGAATACACATTCCTTTTGTAGTACAACTTACAAATCAAGTGCTCTAATGCTTTTAACATCTTCAAAACATTGCTTTTCCCTCAATGGGAAAGTAGCAGTGCAGCATAGGCATTCGATTAGCTATTCTCTAAATCATCCTTCCATTCCCTCAACATTTCAATGTTGCATTACGTTCTCAGGATGTAAAAATAAATAACACATCTTCCTTCAAACAACTGTAACAAACGAGAGACACATTAATTATTTTAATCCAATGTGATAAGTACTGTCAAATGGGTAGATTCTGTCTTTCATTTGTTATATTTCCCAGCCCTAGTACCAGCTTAATTTGCCAAACACTCAGTACTGTAGAATCTAAGTGGGTTGATCACTGGGGGTTTAACTGTATCTAAGTAACTGAATGAACCATGTTGAACAATACAAAAATCAGAATGTTGGTCTGTGTCTTTACTCCTTCTGTTCTGGTTTCCCTCCTACTCATCTATTACCTGTGGAGGATTAGTAATGGTGAAAACAGTACTCTGTATCTAACTTTCCTGTAGAGTGTTTCCTGGGTGGTGGAAAGGATCTAACTCGTGCTGTCTGCAGCAAGCTCTGTCTTCTGCCAAACATTCTCTTCTAACAAAGCTGTGTTCCTTTTTCAGAGTATATTAGTTGTTATTAAGTGTCCAGGTTATATATATTAAAAAACGCTAGAAACTGTGTTCTATAAACACTTTGTTTATAAATACTATATTTAACCCCTGAAAAAGAATATTTGTAAACCAAATAGACCCAAGCTCCCTCAGGATAGTGGAAGGGATGTGGTGACAGAGATTTGAATCACCAACCATTAACAAGTATGCACACAGAACCACAGCAGGAGGAACGCACATGACACAGACACTGTGACATCCAGCGAGCACAGCCCTACAAGGGAAGAATGGGTGTAGCACACTGTACATCATAGAGGGGCACTTCTAGAAGATAAAACTTCTTTCATTAAAGTAAGACAAAATGTGTTAAGTATTGGGAATGACAGATAATTTATTATTGTTCAAGTAGGTTTGTTGAAGAGAGTTCTAAGAAATCAACCCAGACAGGTGAAGAAAAAGGAGAAACACAAAGAAAAACACATCATGACACATCATAATCAAATAGTTTCAAAGTAGGATAAAGAAAACTAATTTTAACCTGCTAGATGAAAAGAAAGATTTTTATATACAGGAATAAAAGTTAAGATGGCAGTAGATAGTCTGTCACAATTCATTCAGGCCAAGTAACAAGAGTGACATCTTAAAGATGGTAAATGAATATTTCTTTAAAAAAAGTTTTTAGAACTGTAAACCTAATGTTCTACACTTGATAAAATTATATTCAACAAATAATTAAAATTAAGGATTCACTCAAACAAGCAAGCAAAAAATGACCAATTAGTAATCATCAGGATTTTCAAGGATATTCTACCTTTTACAGGATATGAAAACATTACTTAGATCATTTTTCAATAGAACAATAAAATAAGTTATAATAATAAGATATATAGGGAGAGAGAGATGAGGGCTAGTCAATGTTATAACATAGCACAAAGAAATAAAATTAGCAGAAGTATTTAAACTTTGCAGCTGAAATGAGACAAAAAAAGATGATATGGTTGCACAGACTTGACATTTTTAGAAAAATATTTTCAAATTTTCTCAGCTAATAGTAAACTAAATGATGTGCATAAATAAATATGATGCTAAATTCTAACCAGTCGCTCCAAACACATAACTGCTTTGATTATTATTCAAGTTTTCACTTGAGATTTTTAAAGATTTTTTTTAAAAAATTATTATTTATTTTTATTGAAAAGGCAGAATTACAGAGTGGAGGAGAAACAAACAGGAATATTTTCAGTCCATTGATTCACTCACCAGCAGCTGGAACAGCTGAGCTGAGCTGAGCAGATCTGAAGCCAGGAGCCAGGAGCCTCTTCCATGTTTCCCACATGGGTGCAGTGTCCCAAGTCTTTGCACTGTCCTTAACTGCTTTCCCAGGCCACAAGCAGGGAGCTGTATGGGAAACAAGGCAGCCAGAACATGAACTGGTGCCCATATGGGATCCCAGCACATTTAAGGCAAGGACTTTAGCAGCTAGACTATCAGGCCAGGCCCTCATTTGAGATTTTAACAAACATGGAATGAGAAAAATGAGACAGAAAAATCAATGTTAGGAAGTGAGAATCAAAATCATTGCACATTACTAATGATATAATGTGGGAATATTTGAGACTCTAAGGATTACCAAGGTGATTGGACATAAAAATAATACATAAGCGAACTTTCCATTCTCTACATTATTCAACTGAAAGTAGAAAAGAAAAAAATAACATTTTATTTACAAAATAAATATAAAATTCAATGGAGGATTATCCGAAATTGAATGTTAGGGTGCACTTGAAGGTAAACATACAAGCACAAAAAACAAATTATTGTGCACGCCATAACCCTTTGAATAAGAATGAATGAATCAATCAATCTATCTATCATCCATCTATGATATATTTCTCTTCAAAATCTATTTAGTAGAATCTTCACTAAATAATATATACAATTTTGAAATTACATACTTTTTTCTTAAATTTCATGTTCTAAGTCTTTATTACAGCCATGAAACCCAAAGTTGACCTACATTTGGATAAGCCTGTTGAAGAATGATAAAACACATGATTATACCCAACGCCAGTATCATACTGAATGGAGAAAAGCTAGAACCCTTCCCACTGAGATCTGGAACAAGACAAGGGTGCCCACTATCACCACTGCTATTCAACATAGTCCTAGAGGTACTTGCAGAGGCCATAAGACAAGAAAAAGAAATCAAAGGCATACGTATAGGAAACGAAGAAGTCAAGCTTTCACTATATGCAGATGACATAATCCTATACATAGAAAAACCAGGAGACTCAATACAGAAACTGCTAGAACTTATACGAGAGTTTGGCAGAGTGGCGGGGTACAAAATTAACGAACGAAAATCAACAGCCATAGTGTACGCAAATAACACCAAGATGGAAGAAGATCTAACCAACAGGATACCATTCAAAATAGCAGAGAGAAGTATGAAGTATTTGGGAATAAATCTAACCAAAAGTGTAGGAGACCTATTCGAAGAAAACTACAAACTATTTAAAAAGGAAATTGAACAAAACCTCAAAAGATGGAATAACATCCCGTGCTCCTGGATAGGCAAAATCAATATCATTAAAATGTCTATACTACCACAAGCAATATACATTTTCAACGCAATTCCAATCAAATTGCCCAAAACATTCTTCACGGAACTGGATACAATGATTCAAAAGTTCATCTGGAAACACAAAAAACCACGAATAGCTAGAACCATCCTGAAAAATAAGAATTTAGCAGGGGGAATCACAATCCCGGACCTCTGGACATACTATAGAGCAGTGGTTATCAAAACAGCCTGGTACTGGCACAAAGACAGAAAGGAAGATCAATGGAATAGAATAGAAGCACCAAAAGGGAATCCACACAGATACAGCCAATTAATCTTTGACAAAAAGACCAATGACAGCTTAAGCAAGTAGGAAGGACTCTTTAGTAAATGTTGTTGGGACAACTGGCTGATAGCCTGTAGAAACAAAAAGATAGACCCACATCTATCACCATACACTAAGATCCAATCTACATGGATAAAAGACCTAAACCTACATCCAGAAACCTTCAAACTCTTGCAAGAAAATGTAGGAAATACCCTGCAAGACCTAGGAGTAGGTACCGACTTTCTAAGAAGGACACCAAAAGCAATAGCAGTTGAGAACAGAATAAACAAATGGGACCTCATCAAACTAAGAAGCTTCTGTACAGCAAGGGAAACAATCAACAAAGTAAAAAAGCAACCCACAGAGTGGGAGAAGATCTTTGCACACGATATAGGCGATAGGGGGCTAATTTCCAGGATATACAAAGAACTTCAAAACAACCAAAAAACCAAAACAAACAAGCCACTCAAGAAATGGGCACGGGAAATGGGCAAACATTTCACAAAGGAACAAGTCCAAATGGCAAACAAACATATGAAAAAATGTTCCAGCTCCCTAGCAATAAGGGAAATCCAAATTAAAACATCGATGAGGTACCACCTAACACCAGTAAGATTGGCCCACATAAACAAGAACACCAACGACGCTTGCTGGCGAGGATGCGGGGAAAAGGGAACCCTACTCCACTGCTGGTGGAGCTGCAAATTGGTACAGCCTTTATGGAAATCAGTCTGGAGAACACTCAAACAACTCAAAATCTGCATACCATATGACCCAGCAATAGCACTCCTAGGAATATATCCAAAACACCTGTTTTACGACAAACCAACATGCATCCCTATGTTCATTGCAGCACAATCAGTAATTGCGAAAACATGGAAGCAACCGAAATGCCCATCAGCAGAAGATTGGATAAGAAAGCTTTGGTTCATCTACTCCATGGAATACTACTCAGCTATTAAAAAAAACAAAATGCAGTTCTTTGTGGCTAAATGAGCACAACTGGAAACTATAATGCTAAGGGAAATGAGCGAATCCCAAAAGATTAGATACCACATGTTTGCCTTGATTTAACCTGTAATTTTTTGTTTGGTTGTTTGTTATTTTTTTGAACCTGTCATTGATACTGTCTTAACCCAGATGTTTCGAAGAATGGAACTTGCATTATTTTTAACATATTGTTTACCCAATACTATGTCAATTAATTCCATAATGTTGTATAATGATACTGAGGCCTTGTTGGGGCTTTTAACTGACTGGATCTTTACTCTGTTAGACCTATCTTCAGACCATAGAAGGTCTCCCCAAGAGGCCACTGAACTTATCTGGACAATAAGACGCCGAACTTTATGCTAGGCATGTGTTTGCAAGCAATGAATCTCAACTGAACTTGAACTATGGTTATGCAACAAGGTGGAGGAATCCACCATGGGGGGAGGGGAATGGGAGGGGTGGGGGGGATCCCCAGCGCCTATAAAACTGTACTACATAATATAATGTAAGCAACAATAAATAAAAAAAAAACAAACAAAAAAAACACATGATTATACATCACGTAAGGCTCCATAATATACGCACCGTTTAACTCTGTGTGTGTGTGTGTCTGTGTGTATGTGTGTATGTGTGTGCGTGACAGAATTTCAGCTAAACTGGATAAATAAATTTTCAAAATATTCTTCATATATTTATTTATGATACAGATGTAGTGACAAGGACTAAAGAGTTCCCATCCTATCCGCTGTTCCATTTTCCATAAGCCCACAATGGCCAGGACTGAGCTGGATAAAGCTGAGAGCTGCGAACTAACTTGAAGTATTTCCTGTGGGTTTCAAGGGATGAAATACTTAACTCATCACTGCTCCCTCTAAGGGTTCATATTAAAAGAAAACCTGAAATCAGGAGCTAGAATGAGCCCAAGGATTCCTCCTGAGGTGCAGACATCTTAATCAGATGCTAAGATAAACCACTCTAGCGCTATGGTATGATTACATGAAAGTGGCTCTAATGCAATCCTCCTTATATCTGAGTTTAGACAAAGTACATTGATTTATATTAACAACATAAATAGGAAAATAATTATAAAAATATTATTTTAAAAGGCTGTGCAATCTAGGGATCAAGTGAACTTTTTTTTAGCAAAGTAGGAAAGCAATAAGTTTATGTTTATGTCACCAAGACCAGTTTAAATAGCAGTTCTTAATGTCAATGATTTTAGCCTAGGAAAACAATGCTATATTCTCAAATGAAGTCCTATTTGAGATGAGCAGTATAATCAGGCAATAATATAAGGAGGAAGTTATTGGTAATCCAACTTAAGATACAGAAAATGTTATGAAATGTTGCTCAAATCATTAGTAATAAAACCAGGTCCAGAGTTATGGTGTGGTAGTCTAATCCTCCACCCAAGGCACTAGAATCCCATATGGGCACTGGCTCTAGTCCTGGCTGTCCCACTTCCGATTTGGCTGGTGCTAATGTACCTGGCAAAGCAGAGGAGGGTGGCTCAAGTCCTAGGGCCTTTGCATCTGAATGGGAGACCAAGAAGAAACTCCTCACTCCTAGTTTTGATCTGCTCAGCCATGGCCACTGCAATCATTCGGAGAATAGACCAGCAAATAGAAAATCTCTTTCTTTCTCTGTCTATTCTTATTACTGTAACTCTGATTTTCAAATAAAAATAAAATAGTTTTTAAAAAGAAAATTGTTGTAAAAGCAATGTTTTATATGCTTTAGGAAAATAAATAAAAATGGTGATAAAACAATGTGGTATCATCTATTAACATTTAAAAGTACATAAACCCTTCCATCCATCAATAATAATAATATTGGCAATTACATTAAAATGAGGCTCACTTTATTTCAAACATCTCATCCAATGGGTTTACTTAAAAGTCAATTCTCTATTGGATTTACTACCATATGCCATTTTACAGGCCAGAACACTGAGGATATCAAATGGCAAGCAACAAGGATGAGAAAATGACCAGGGATCACTTGAGGGCAATCAGCAAGTCTGCTGACTCGTGATTTAACAGCTTTGTAGCCTAACATCTTACTTCACAATACCTAGTCACAGTTACAAAACTGATTGCTTATTGAAACACTGCTGTTAGGCACCACTACTATGAGATAAGAAACAGCAGAGAGTAGCCAAAGCACAGAGCCAAGAAAACAATGTAAATGCTCATTAATAAAAGTGCATTAAACACATACTATTATAGAACAATGAATCCATCATAATAATATCATGGATTAATGTAAGTCAAAACAAATGAGCCAAACTGGAAAAATTCTTGAAAGGTAGAATTAGGGCCCCGGCACCGTGACTTAATGGTTAAAGACCTCGCCTGAGTGCACCGGGATCCCATATGCTAGGTCTAATCCCAGCTGCTCCATTTACCACCCGGCCCCTGCTTGAGGCCTGGGAAAGCAGTCGAGGACAGCCCAAAGCCCTTGGGACCCTGCACCAACGTGGGAGACCTGGAGGAAGTTTCTGGCTCCTGGCTTCAGATCTGCACAGCACTGGCCATTGTAGTCACTTGGGGAGTGAATCATTGGACGGAAGATCTTCCTCTCTGTCTCTCCACCTCTCTGTATATCTGACCTTGTAATAAAAATAAATAAATCTTTTTTAAAAAGGTATAATCGGAGAGAAGAAGCAAGATACAGTGTGCATACTATAATTCTTTTATGTTCAGACAATAAAAAGGAAATACATGGATAACGGATAATACACACACAACCTCTAGTGTTGAGAAACCAATAATACGTCCAATAGACACCATGGCATTGGGTTGGGACCATGGAAAGGCAGAAAGACTGATTTTTTTCCTTATGTATGTTTGATCATATTTTGTATTTGTTACTTCTGTAATGTTCCTAAGTAGGAGGATAAACACGGTGTGTGTGTGGGGGGGGGGTGTCTCTGTATGTGGGGGAAGAGAGAAGGGAGGCAGAGAGAGACAGAGAGGTAGAAAAGACAAGATTCTCAGGGAGCAAAGAATTTAGCTTCCTTAGAACCACACGTTGGAAGCAGGTTGGTATACACATGCCAAAGTCCATGTCCACTAATCTTACAGGGAGGTTCCAGTCTTTGCTGCTCTTGGAGAAACCCAGGGAAATATCCCTGGCCTGGTCCAAAGAGGACAATTAAGTCTAATAACATAATGTAATAAAATTCCAGGTGTAATTGCATACATTTCACTCCTAAAAGCTCCTTCAATGGCAACATCCAGGAGACAAGAGGGGAAGTTAAAACAGCTGGAAGAAATGAGCTCTCACACACATCAACACCAAGCTTCCCGTATGCTGGAAACTCAGTTAGTTCTAAGTTGAGCTTCTTCAGTGTCCTGCATGATTAAACTTGGCTCGCTTACCACAACGCTTTCTTAAATTTTTGAAATTTGATTTGTAAAACTGTATTACTTAAAGATTTATTTTATTTTCATTGGAAAGGCGGATATACAGGAAGGAGGAGAAACAGAGAGGAAGATCTTCCATCCAGTGGTTCACTCCCCAAGTGACCGCAACTGCTGGAGCTGAGCCAATCCGAAGCCAGGAGCCAGGAGTTCTTCTGGGTCTCCCACGCAGATGCAGGGTCCCAAGGCTTTGGGCCGTCCTCAGCTGCTTTCCCAGGCCACAAGCAGGGAGCTGGAAGGGAAGCAGGGCCGCTGGTATTAGAACCGGTAACCATGTGGGAATAAGGGATCCCAGGCGTACGAGGCAAGGACCTTAACCACTATGCTATCACACTGGGCCCTGTAAAAAGGTATTTTTTATTGGAAAGTCAGACATACATTCAGGAGAGACAGAGAGGAAGTTTCTCCATTCGTTGACTCACTCCCCAAGGGCAAGAGCCAGAACTGAACCTATCTGAAGCAAGGAACCTGGAGCTTCCTCCAAGTCTTACGCTAGTGCAGGGTCCCAAGGCTTTGGGCTGTCCTCAACTGTTTCTGAGTTCACAAGCCGGAAGCTGGAGGCAAATCAGGGCTGCCAGGGTTAGAACCGGCGCCCATATGGGATCCTGAAGCAAGCAAGGAAAGAACTTTATCAGCTAGGCTACCTCACCTGACCCAAATTTGATTTTTATAGGAGACAAGAATATTTGTACCAGTTGTCTCTGGTAACAGTTTAAAACTTTCAGATAACTTCTCCCCTTTTAAATTAGATGTATTAGAATATATTAAAAAAAAACTGTTTTAACTCTTTATATGTATATATATATGTATATTTTTAAGATTTGTTTACTTTTATTGGAAAATCAGATACACAGAGAGGAGGAGAGACAGAGAGGAAGATCTTCCATCCAATGATTCACTCCACTCCCCAAGTGACTACAATGGCCGGAGCTGAACAGATCTGAATCCAGGACTCAAGAGCCTACTCCAGGTCTCCCATGCGGGTTCAGGACCCCAAAGGCTTTGGGCTGTCCTTGACTGCTTTCCTAGGCCATAGGCAGGGAGCTGATGGGAAGCAGGGCTGCCGGGATTAGAACCGGCATCCATATGGGATCCTGGTGCATGTAAAGCATGCACTTTAGCAGCTAAGCTATTGCGCTGGGCCCAACTCTTAAAATATATTGACCCATAGATGCCACTATCTTTCAAATATATTTTAACAGAATCACAGAAATCAAAATTGTGAAAAATGATATATTCATTTAAATAATATTTACCCACACCATAAAAATCATATTAATTGCTTCAAAATAGCTATCACACTGATTAAACTGATTAATATGAACTGATTAAACAAGGAAGAGTTTGTTTTTAATGTTGTTTTATCATTTATAAAATAATAACCAGAAGATTTCAATATTCAGATAAATGTATACATTGAACAGATGATATATATGTCATATATGTATTTGTATATGTTGTTTAGGGACTACATATATGATTTTGTCAATATAAGGAAGCAAAGCTCCATTTTCTCCTGTCCAAATGAGAGGTAAAAAACATCAGAGAAATACTCAAGCTGGTGCATCCAATTCTTACATATGCGTTAGTAAGAAAATATAGACAGTTCAGTACTGTATATGGTTCCAAAAGATAAAAAATCAGTCTATCAGAAAGACAGTAAAAGAACATCTCTAGACTCTCCCTGTAGAATATTTTGAGTGTCCTTGTAACACCTGCTGAAATACTCCTGTGTTCTATTTTCTTAGAGAATGATTTATGTGTATGAGTGCATTTGATACAGTACAGGGAAAACTGTTTTGAATTTTTGATAAAGCTAAACTCTTCTCCTTAAGTATTTTTCTTTTGAGGATCATCCCTAGAGAGCAAGTATTCAGATATGCAGAGCTATATATAAGAACGTCCACTCCACTGCCAAATCGAAGCCCTTTGAGTAATGGGCCCACCTGAACATTTCTTGATGTCAGACACCATGGAATTAAAGTGCAATGGCAAAAGGATCTATCTGCACTAAGGTAAAAGTGATTATCACCTCAGCAGACAAACAGTAAGGTAGCAGAGTGGAAATAATAGAGAGCTAGCAGTCATGTGTGTTGGCATTGCCAACAATCTCCTTTGTCGCTTTTGGCCTACATTTAGTCTTCCAGGATACAATTTCCCTTACTCCATTCAGGAGTGTTTTTAATGTATTGATATTTTAGTTCCTGAGCTTCAATCAAAAGAAAAACTGAATCTTTCAACATACTAACAGTTGGGCCACAACAAGCCAATTAAGCAAATGCTGTTGGTCTGATTCCACAGTGTTAAATGTGTGAAGTTGTAAATTAGAGAAATCCATTGAGATGATAAAATTTCAAGTATCCAATGAGTGTAAGAGAAACTCAACACATCTGTCAGTGAAATGTAAATTAAACCTACACAACTGATAGTATGATGATTATCAAGAAAAATGACAAGAGTTGGAGACAATATAGAAACAGGAATACTTGTGCACTGATGGTGGGGTTATAAATAATTCACACACCAATTGAAAAACAGTTTACATGGTTATTAAAAATCTTTGAAAAGCATAGTCTTTAGAGTCAGCAGCGTAACTTCTGGGTGCATATATAAGAGAATGAAATCTGCTCAAGAACACCCCCATGCTCATTATAACATTATTCACAATAACTAAAATATGGAATTAAATTAAATGTCAGTGCACAAATGATTAAGGAAAATAAGGCAAATGTACATAACGGAATAGTGCTCAATCTTTAAAAAGGAAATACGCTGCTTATGACAGCATGGAACGTGGAGAACATTATATTGAGTAAAGCAAAAAAGTTACTGAAATATAGACATTGAAAAATGCCGCTAGCATATTGAATCTTTGAAAAGCTGATCTCAGAAAGAGAAAACAGCAAATTTCAAAGAGCTCTACATGAGGGGCTCAGGTGTTTGTCAAAGTACACAGAAATTTCTGTTAGCATGAGGGCATTCTAGAGATCTATTATACAGCATTATAATCATAATGGATAATAATGGCACACTTGAAGCTTATTGAGCTAGTAGATTTCAAATATTTTCACTCTAATAATGTTAAAATATGTGATATTATGATCATGTTAATCGGCTTCATTTAACTTATCACAAAGTATCTGTATATGAAAACTATGTGTAATATTATAGTGTAAAGACACACAAATTGAGTCATTTATACTTGTTAAATGCTGGAAAAAAAATAAACCAAATCATATACAACTAAAAAAAAATGTATTAGCCTTTACAAAAAAGCCCACATGGCATGCCATGTAAACTCACCATCCACAAGTCTGGCATCTCATATAAGCACAAATTATTGTGCTGCTTATTTAACTTCTGATCCAGCTTCCTGCCTGTATTCTGGGAAAAGTAACCAAAAAAAAAAAAAAAAGACCTAATTGCTTGAGCACATGGGTACTGACGTAGGAAACGTGGCTCCTGGCTCCAGACTAGCTCAGACTTGGTCATTGTGCCCACTAGAGGGGGAATAAACCAGTGAATCAAAGTTCTCTCTCTCAACTGCAATTTTCAAAGAAATAAAATAAATCTTTTACCTGAGAGTGAGTAAAAAAAGGCAGCATTCTCGCTCATAATTACAAAAGAAAGAATACTTTCCTTTTTGGAGCCTTTCTTCTACTCACCTACTCACAGCTTCTAGTTCATGTTAGTTATATTACCTAAATATAACTGCTGGTCTAAAATATGATTACAGATACTAAAGTTAATAAATACATTTCTTTAAATAGTAGATAGTCAATGCATCTTCCAAAATGGTTGCATATTATCTGTTTAAATCTTTGCCTGGGAATTATTAGGCCTATATTCATAGTGCTCACCCATCAAATGAAAATGACAGAATTTTTTCCTATCACTTTTCCCATAGGTATGTTGAATATTTAAGAATCCAAAATTAATTATTTTTTGCCCTCTTGAAATATGCCTGAGCCTGGGAGATACTGCCATAAAAGAAATTTAATTCATACCAACTTTAGAATAACTTGGCTGTGGCAAAGCATGACCAGGCAGCTGCCTGCAGCCACAGCCCTACATTCCATTTATGTTTAATGAACTATTTTGGTTATATAATGAGTATCGCTCAGCTTTCCCGGACCTGTGCTATCTTGAAGTTTTCAAAGCTTTGAGAATTTAAGCAAAGAAATGGTATAAGGCAGAAAAAAAATATTTTTTTTTCCCTGATAATTGCCATTTTGGGCATCCAAGAAAGGAAATGGTCAACATCAGAGAGCTGACAGCAGCTCACCCAGAGTCAGGGGCAACACGCAGTTCTTCCTCTGTGTGCACATTGCCCTCCTGTCTTCTGCTCTGTTAAATTTGTATTTAAATGCAGAGATCGGACTGGAGCATTAGAGAATTGATTTCCACGGAGTGGATATCCAATTATTATGACAACAGCAAAGAAAAATGCATTTCATCTGAAAAATGACAAGGTTCAAACAAATGTGACCTTGGATATAGATGTATTCGTCTTGGGGGAAAGACACAGTTGTTTCTCCCCAGCTACTCACCGATTAGCTGTGTTATACATGGAATGTGCTTGTTTGTAAGTTTATTTTAAAAGTTCTACTTCTATACAACATTCTGAAACATGTGTTTTTGTGTCATATCTGAAAACTTATAAAAACAAAATATACAAAACTTCAGTGATCTTATTAGTTTGTACTGGATATTCCCCAAGGCATTTAAAATATTTGCCTTCTAAAACATTATTTATACAAAGGAAAATTTTAAAATTTAGTTTATATGTGTACCTTTAAGAGCGTGGTGATACTCCCCCATCTTCCCTCCATCACTTCCACCCTCTTCTTTTTCTACTTTCACTGTGATTTTTACAATGACATATAGTAATTACTTTGTAGTGGCAAGAAAGAATCAGAACTGTATCATCATCAGAATACATACGCATAGCTTCTCACAGGAATAGAAAGAAAGGAAAGACAGGACCGGTGGGAACGGAGGAATATGGAAACAATCATATGAGCAAACCATGGTTAACCATGTGTAAGATTTCTTTGCTGTGTCATTAGTGGGTTATGCTGCTCATCTGCAATGCCAGCATCCTCTGTGGGTGAAAGTTTGAGCACTGGTTGCTCCTCTCCCATCCAGCTCCCTGCTGATGTGGCGAAAGCATCAAGAGATGCCTCAGGTAATTGGACCACTGAACCCAAATCATGCCATTTGGTGATTTGGGAAGTGAACCATACAATGGAAACATTGCTATTTCATCCTCTTTTCAGTAACTATATCTGTCAAATAAATAAAATAATTACTATTACATGTATATCCATATTTATGTATATATTTACAAGATGTCATTAGTTTTTGCAGGTGTTACAAGCTTGTGTGATATGGCTAATGATGAAGAAGTCATTTAATTTTTTCAATAAAATGTGAGCATTAGGGCTAAGTGGGATAATGGTATCTTGCACTCTAACCCAAGTATGAGAAATGAGAGAAACATTCAGAATATCTTTTTATTCCTCTCTAAAATGACCTCCGTTTTCTGTAGGTACTTGAGAATTCTACGAATGTTACATCCCTCAATCTCTTACTGCTCATTGTTTTTATGCAACTTCTTTCTCTGTCTTAATTGCATTATGTTACCCTTGTCCCCACTGAATGTCATTTCTATTTGCTCTTCGTAACTTTTCCAATTTGTCAAAGTCAACTTAATCCAATCTTATGCTCCCAAGGTATTGACCTTGATTCAGTCTCCTCTTGCATTCAGGTATTTGTCTAATAAAAGCTTATTTCTCAATATATCATATAGATTCTGGATTCTTCTCTCAGTGTCTGCTTTCATTATTCACTTACTTCTTAAGAGGCCTCAGTTGCAGAGGCTGGCATTTTGGCATAGGGCACTGTCTGAGCTGTTCTGCTTCTGCTCCAGCTCCCAACTAATGACTTGAGTAAAGCTACAGGAGATGGCCCACCTATTTGGGTCCCTACTACCCACATAGGAGTCCCAGATGAATCTTGTATCTCCTGGTTTCAACTTGGCTCAGAAGTGGCAGATGTCACTCGGGGAATGGAACAATGAATGGAAGATTCTGGTCGCTCTCTCTCCATCTCCCTCTTCTCTGTGACTTTTAAATAAAATAAGTCAATATTTTAAAAATTACTTGGCATCTAATGATAATCTCTGTGACATAATTTAAATTTTTCAGTTGAAAGGTGAAATTATGCTTACTAATGGAATATTATAATCTATATTCTACAGAATATACAATTTTTCAAAGCCTGAATTCATGATAGAATCAATCAAGCTTCCATATGCACTTTTAAGATATTCTGTCAAAAATTATGCCCACTATAACATTTGCTTAACATTATGATAAACATTTCCAAACTGAAAAGCAAATTTACAGGTATGTGGGTCTGTGTTCTACAGGTACCTTGTATAGACTAAATTATTCTCACGTGGCTATTATTGACACACAGGTGTGAAGTCCCAGTTTGAGACAGTGTCATCCTGTGTCAGAATGCTAATCTGGGCCTCAGTCATCCTGACTCTAATTCAGATTCCCAGTGAATGTGCTTAGGAGAGAAGAAGAAGATGACCCAAGCATTTGGGACCCTGTCCCCCTTGTGGAAGATCGGGTTGATGTTCCTAGCTCCTGACTCCAGCACAGCCCACAAATGGCTGTTACAGCCATTTTGGCTATCTTTCTGTCATTTGGCCTTTCAAATTTAAAAAAAAAAATGATCACCTATGTGATTCATAATTTGTTAAAATTATATTTAAAGATGTTGAATTAGCTTTCACCATTGTCCCTGATATTGCTTTTAATAGCTTTCCTTTGCATGTTTTTATTATGTTCTTTTTTCAAATATAAATAAAACATTAGCCAAGAAACAAACAGTAAAGCAATTACATTCTGCAGTCCTCTGTTTTTTTCTCATTTCTTATCTCCTGTTTATACACATACACGCACACACCCCTACCTATGTATATCCTATAATAAGAGTATGAGTTAATACATAATGTCCTTTGCTTATGTTAAATGCATGACCTTTAAGTTGGAAATATTCTAAATTTTTTAAATCCAAACTGCAGAGGCATAAATGTCTAATTACACAGAAAAAAAATAATTAAACACAAGGCTGAGGTTTCCTTATGATAGAATATTGTATTTTATTTAGAAAAAATAATATAAACCTTTGAATACAAGTAGTCATTTTAAGATATCAGTGTGTGTTCAACTTAATATGGCTTACTTTTCAATTTGAATAATTACTTTGCCTCCTTTAGCACTGAAACATGTGACTTAGTAAAAATATGAAATTTTATAGCAGTGAGCATCTTTTTGTCATTAATGTGGATTTGGAAAATTTAACTATAAATGCTAAAATAAAACACAAGGGATCTGAGGATAACTTTTTTCTCAAGATAGGGTTCCATAGGTACAGGGTTTTATTACCATAGTACAGTGAGTCAACAACACACCCGAGTCCATCATTTTTCTGTTTTAGTGCATCATAGCATTCTATTTAAGTGTATGATGACATTATAGGCATTAACAATGATAGAAAGTCCAGCCTCTTATTGTCAAGATATATTTAATAGCTTCATTGGAATGCATCCTTTTATTCAGGAGTAGAGACATATAGTGCAATGTATCTTAATTTCCTGGTAGGCTAGTTTACATTGTACAGTTCTTCTACGTGAATATATGGGCATACATGCTTACCTATATGTCTACTGATTTTGTATTTTGTATGGAGGTCACTGGATATGAGAAAGAGCATAAGCTATTTGCCCTTTGGGGATAGGCTTATTTCAATGGGAATAATGGTGTCTATTTGGGACCATTTCATTGCAAATGATAGAATTTTAATTTTCTCAATGGCTGAGTGGCATTCCATGGAGTAGAATTTTAAATCCATTTTATCATTATTAAGTTTGAAGTAGAAACAGCAACTACTAATTTATTTTAGAATATGCTTAAAAATAATAGCATGTCAACTATTCCACCAACACTAAATTTGTTAGGACAATTTCTAGGACCGGAATACCCTTAGGTACTGAATAATAAATGTTTAGCATGTGTCACAAGTGTTAAAATTATTTTAGCTACATAAAACCATATTGTCATTCTCAAAATATTAACAAATAAAATATGTATTGTAGTCAGGTGAAAAACAAAGATTAGAAATCTTGGAGTAAATACACTAAAATGTGTTTTTGAAGAATGCTTTCTGAAAAGGTCAGTTTGTTCCAGAAATTGTAGTGAATGTCTTTTTCTTTCTTTCTTTATTTCTTTCTTCTCTTTTCTTTTTTTCTTTTTTTCTTTTTTTTTTTTTTGACAACCTGTGCATAGTTGATTGGAGCATAAAGAGTTAAGGTCTACAGTAAAGTGGGTAAGACTATTGTTTCCACATTACTGCTTTTTAAATTTTTTTGTTTGTATCTGGGGTAAAGGAGGAGATAAAGGGAGAAGCCCCACCGAGCCTCCAACCCATCCCAGGTCCCAGATGCGGGTGCTGCTCAAGTGGTTTTGAAAATTCAACAATTATGCATTGCTGCCAATCTCACCATTCCAAGCACAATGAAATCATTGCAGAATCCACTGGTTGATGTAATCCACCTTAGAGTCTCCGTTTGCCCAGATTTTCGCAGCCAACATATGGGTGGGGTAGTTGATTGAGTTGTTCTGTCCTCCGTCCTCTGTTGCGGTACCAGGTGTTCTTTGCAGGTTCCAACGGACTGCCATGGCCTCCATGTGCACCTGGATATGCTCTCCACTGCTCCATCTGAGCCTCTGAAGAAGCTCAGCTTTGACACTTAAAGTGTATGGAAGCCATGGAACCTGCACTTCTCTTCATGGTTGGAGCTCTGAGTCCAGCAGTTCGATTGGGGTGATCCCCAAAGAAACTTTGTCTGAGGTGATCTCAGACGAGATTCCTGTGTGTTCTTGCCAGTACAAAACCTGACACAGTTCCTCATCCTCAATCAGCTGATGGTTGCAATTGCTGGGTCAGTTTTGTTTCCGGCCCTGTCTCCATACAAACCAGTGGGTGTTGCAGTCAAGCCTGATTCTGCCCAGCATACACTTGGCCATCACATAAACCAATGGGAGTTGCAGCCTAGTTGTTGAGATCTAGTTGGTGGGTTAGTGTGGAAACTGAATCTAATTAAGGCAGCTAAATGGTGGTGCTGGTGCAGACTAGCTGTTCCGAGGAAGCTGAAGCCAGCGGATGAGTTGCACAAGTCAAGGGTGCTTTCTTGTTCTAACCTTGTTAGTCGTTTGTTTCTCAGCTTATGTTCTTCTTTTGACAGCCTCCACCACGTGCAAGAGTAATGGAATTCATGGAATAATGGGCTGGGAATCTCCAAATTGTCCCCACCTGCAGGACACGACACTCAAACCCTGAGTGTGGACTGGGAATGCCGGGCTGCTGGTCCCCGGGCTGCTGGACCAAGAAACACATGGACACACATACTTGGTGGAAGAGTGTCCATGCCCTTTATTTTACTCCTCATATATATATACCTTCTTCTCCAGGGGAGGAGGGCATGGAGAGGGGTTTCCTGCAGTAAATATCTTCATTGAAGCAGGGAAGGAACTAATCATCTACATTGAAATAGGGAAGGAACTAATCATCTGAACAGGAACAAGGGTGGAGGTTCTATTCTGTTTGTTCTACACAGGGTGTCCTGGCCTAACACCCTACTTGCTGTCTCCCTGCTTGACTAAGGTAGGCTTTGCAATGCAAAAGGCTATCAGGTAGGCCAAGTCTAAGGCCCATAAGTGCGGCTCCTAACACCAAATTATAAGCCAAAACAAACCTTTTCATTCCGAAGAACCTCCTCACAAGTATTTTAGTTAAAATGACAAAGCATCATTAATATAAATACTTACAACTGAAATTTTATCGTGTGGCATATCTGCTTTTGAAAAATAAGAGAATTGGGCCCAGCACAAGAGCTTAGTGGTTAAGGTCTCGCCTTGCACGCACCAAGATCCCACATGGTCACTGCTTCCCATCCAGCTCCCTGCTTGAGGCCTGGGAAAGCAGTTGAGGACTACCCAAGTCTTTGGGACCCTGCACCCACGTGGGAGACTTGGAAAAGCTCCTGGCTCCTGGCTTCGGATTGGCTCAGCTCCAGCCATTGCAGTCACTTGGGGAGTGAACCATCAGATGGAAGATCTTCCTCTCTGTCTCTCCTCCTCTCTGCATATCCGCCTTTTCAATAAAAATAAATAAATCCTAAAAAGAAAAAAAAAGAAAAATAAGAGGATCGATTTTGCATTACTTATCCAAGGAAATAAAAAAGAGAAAGTCTGGCAATTTGTTATAGGTTCATTCTTTTAAGTATATAGGTTGTCAGATTGTTTTTGTTTTTGTTGTTGTTTGCTTTATTCTGTTTTGTTTTGGTGTATCTCTTTTTGAGGTGGCCATGCTGAATGTTTCTGATAAAAATTTGAGGGGAGTCAAGTGTGAGCATTTAGGTATGTCAAGTATGGAGCAATTTACATATTTATATTAGTTCTGGATAAGGAAGCCTGGAATAGGGAGAGAGAATCAGAGTACATGAGGAAACAGGTTGTATCTTGATGGTAGCTCTAAATGGCTGGAGTTGAGGTGAAACTATGCAGGAATCTCGAATCTGTGGTCATTTCAGGACCAGTCAAAGAATTAAGAAATGAACTGTTTGGAAAGGATTGAAGATAAGAAGATTATCAGAAGACTTAGTCATCAGTGATGTATTAATATGTAAAACTTTGGTCAGTTGATGATACATTCATAAATTGCATTTCATTAAAAATCATCAACAATCTATAATTGGCCCTTGTCATGATTTAAATCATTAAAGTCTCTGACATTTTTCCTCAGTTCAACTTCTTTAAATGTCTATCATTAAGCTGATTCTTTGTTATTAAACACACTTTCATATTAATTCTTTTTTTTCCTTCCCTTGATATCCTTATTATAATCAGTGTTGGACTGCTCTGAAAACTCAGCACATTCCCCCTGGCCCTTTCTTCCCCTTCCAACAATCAGGACTTTAACCTCTTTATTATTGTCTATAGAGACACACAGGATGACTTTATGACTCCATGTAACAAGGAAGATCCATCTAAACTGGCCAGCTCAGAGACTCATGTAACTTGTCCAATTAATATTATCCACCACTATAGCAATAATCTTGTTTTTCCTAAGATAAAGTCAAGCATCAAATCTTAACATGTGCCCTTATATTATTCAACATTTCCTCTTTATTTCTCCTTCCTGGGTTTCCAAAATTATTAATTAGATCACAGTAAAATGTCTGTTTCTTCTATAAACGAATTCATGTATTAGTTAGATTGTACCTCTTCTAACAGAGTAAGGTTAACCTTTGGGTTGCAGATCTAAAGTAGAGGATTGCTAAACTGAAAAGAATAAGAATTTTAAGTGTATCAATCAAGATATGTGTGTTGCATCAATAATGTCAACAAAACCTTGTGCAAAATACTTATAATACTTATTTAATTTGAAGCAGACTATCCATCTTAGAGAATGGACATTTAATCGGCAGTTGTGATGCTCAAGTCCTATAAGTGAGCATAGCAGGAGGTAGTGATGGTTCAATTAGTAGAGTTTCTGCCATGTACGTGGTTTATATTTCCAGGTCCCAGCAGGTGTCCCAACTCAGCGTTGATCATCGCAGGTATTTAAGACCTGGAAGTGGAAGTGATCTCTCTCTCTCTCTTTCTCTCTCCCCCTTCTTCTCTAACTTAAATAGATAAGTAAATTTAAAATACATCTTTAATATATATTCTATCATCATTTTTTACTTAAGAATATTTAATGTGTACAACACAGTGGGTTATCACTTCATTATTTAGAGTGCTTTCATCTCATATTTCAAATTGAAAGGTTATAAATTCTACTAACATTTAATATTTAATGTTGGTTAAATTTTCTCTTTAAATTCTTGTCAGTGATGCTGGGGTTAAATATTAATGATTTCTTTTTTTCCCTCTATAGATAAAATCTCATTAGGTTTGGGGTTAGATGCTTTAGGCAAAGTAAGAGAAGCTTCTTTCAGATTCATGCATTAAGCAATCTAACTCAATATTTTATTTAAAATATTTTCTCAGGTAAAAGAATATTTAATGAGAAACTTAAACATAGAAAGTTATGTGAAAGTTTAATTACCTCAAAAGAAGACTATGAAACTGTAGTCTGATTAAGATTTAACAGTTTATAAAAATGTTCACTCTCCTGTACATCCACACTTATCCATTATACAGGTTAATTAGCAGAATATTATTATGTAATTAATCTCACTAAGGCCTCATACATTCTGACAACTGAAGAAAGTCATGACACAAGCCTCTCTAAACCTAATAAGCCTTCCAAGTTTTTTTTCTTTTTCTATTGCATTTCATTTTATAACATCTTTTCCTATGCTCTGATGTTCCCCCAACCCCTCCACGTGCCCTCTCTCCATGGTGGAATGCTCCACCTTATTGCAGTAGTCCAGACATAATTCTTTCATTGCAAGCATGTACTTTGCATAGGGTCCAGCATCTTATTATCCAGCTCAACTCAACAGTTTCTTTGGGAGACCAACTCTGCTCTAAAGGCAGAGCTGGCAGAATATCATCCCGACCAATTAAAAGCCATAACATCACATCAACAACAGTTTCCAACATTGTGGGATTAACTGACATTGTATTGACTGATTGATATGTTAGAAAATGCAGGTTCTTAATTGCTTTGCCACTAAATTGATGTTTTGAAATATAGAATTTTGAAATATACATGTATGGATATTTACGTTTCTATAACTATGCAAGCGATATTAGATACACAGAAATTATGAGAAAAATAATTTAAAATATTTTAGTATTTTTTAGAACTTTCTTTTAGATCACTTTTGGGTTTAGAGTGGGACCACTTAGGAAACCCCTCTCCTTGCTGTAGAATACAACAGAAACTCAATACCATGTCAATTAATTCAATAATGTTGCAAATTGTCGTTGATGTTATGTTGGGGCTTTTAATTGATAGGGATGATATTCTGCCAGCTCTGCCTTCAGACCAGGAATGGTCTCCCCAAGAAACCGTTGAATTTATCTGGACAATAAGATGCTGGACTCCATGCTTGGTATGTGCTTGCAATGAAAGAATCTTGACTGAATTTGAAATGTAATACTGCAACAAGGTGGAGGAATCCACCATGGGGGGAGGATGCGAGGACGATGGGGGGAATCCCAGAACCTATGAAACTGTGTCACATAATGCAATGTAATTAACAATAATAATAAATGTATAATTATAAAAAAACAACAGAACAAGGCATACATGACTCATGCTTGTTCGCAGCAAATTGTACAGGAAGTGTGAAACACAGGGGCTTTCATACAACTGCAAAATTATGTCTAGTTGATGCTATGCCCTTCTAAGAAATAAGACACTGAAGTAGTGCTACCGGTACAACTGTGGTTTGGGGTCCATGCAGCTATAACCTCCCGTAACAAGTTGTACAGGCAGTGCTATATCATTACACTATCCAATCAAAGGTTGTATAACGTAATACATATTAGGAAACTTGAGCTCTTGTGTGCCTTGCATTGTTCAGGGATCAGAATTTGGAGAAAGAACTCTCCTCTGGGTCCTTTGACGTAAATAAAGCAGTTTTTGAGAACCTTGCTGTGTTTAACCTCTGCACCTGAAGTTCCCACAAACAAGCTCACAGCAAAATGAAAGAAAAATCAAGAGATTTACTATATAACAATGACCCCAAGATAAAAATGGTTTACCCCATTTTAAGCAATGGCAACAGAGTCATACATTTATTAGAACTGATTAAACTACCGTAACATATTATTATTATTTGTAGTTAAACATTTACTTGAGTTCCAATATTGAGGATGTCAATATTGTCTATGAGGTGGACATCTTTGTAATAACAATATATAGTCACCATATCATTATTGTCTAACTTAAGTATTATCCTTGATTAAAAATATTTGGCATTAAAAAAAAATTGGTCTGGTGCGGTAGCTTAGCAGCGAAAGTCCTCGCCTTCAACATGACTGGGTCCCATATGGCACCGATCCTAATCCTGGTGGCCCAGCTCCTCGTCCAGCTCCCTGCTTGTGGACTGGGAAAGCAGTGCAGGATGGCCCAAAGCCTTGGGACCCTGAACCCTCATAGGAGACCCAAAAGAAGCTCCTGGCTCCTGGCTTTGGATCGGCTCAGCTCCAGCTGTTGTGGCTGCTTGGGGAGTGAACCAATGGATGGAAGATCTTCCTCTCTGTTTCTCCTCCTCTCTGTATATCTGCCTTTACAATAAAAATAAAATAAATCTTAAAATATATATACATATATATTATACATATACATATATATAACGAATTCTGACATCCTCATTACTTTTTTCTGTTTGCCTTGAAATGAATCCTATGAAATGAAATTTATTTGAAAAACTTAAAAAATCATAATTCAAAAACAGTTTTTCGTGTACTAATTTAATGTATTGTGTTCATTTCTCTTGACTTTTATTAGAAATGCCAGGGAGTGTTGGTGTTGTCTGCAGAACTGTTGAACTCTACTCTTGCTTTTGATGTGTGGTATTACTGGAAAGAAATATACATTGCCATAACAAAGGAGAGGACAGAAACTCTCATTTCACTGCTCTCCAAAAACAAGTGCTTAAACCATTACATACTACTGAAAATGTTCCCTAGCATGAACCGAACTTGCAAGAATTCCTTTTAAATGCTATCTTATAAGAATGATTGCATGCAAAAATAGGAGCTATTTTATACATCTTCGATAAGTTAAATACCTTAAGATAATATGAGTAAACGATATTTCTTTTTAAGAATTTTATTGTCGGGCCCATTATGATAACCTGGTTTCTAAGCCCTCCTTGCCTTGTATGTACCAGGTTCTGGAATTGCAAATTTGTATCCTGGCTGCTCCACTTCCAATCCCTGGTTGTAGCCTGAGAAAGCAATGGAGGACACACCAAAGTCTTGGGACCCTGCAGATTCATTTATTTTTATTGGAAAGTCAAATATACAGAGAGGAGGAGAGACGGAGAGGAAGAGCTTCCATCTGATGATTCATTCCCCAAGTAGCCACAACTGCTAGAGTTTTGCAAATCCAAAGCTAGGAGGAGCCCTGACCCTCTTCCAGTTCTCGCATGCAGATTCAGGGTAGAAAGGCTTTGGCTTGTCCTTGACTGCTTTTGCAGGCCACAGGCAGGGAGCTGGATGGGAAGCAGGGCTTCCAGGACACAATCAAGTGCCCATAAGGGATCCAGGTGTATTCAAGTTGAGGACTTTAGTTACTATGCTATCACGCCGGGCCTGAAATCTAATTTTTATGCACATATAATTGTGCGTGAGGCAGAGATGTTGTTTAGTCAGGTGAGTTTAGAAGAGAAAATCACTTTTTAACTATTTAGAGATATTGGCACCTGGTGATATATTACTATCTACCATACATATTGGGTTGTTAATATTCACTGTGTAGAAGTTTTCCAATAACTGCCATTATTATTAATGCCAAGGATACCATTTCCATTTACAAAGCTTCAAAATTCTGAAATACATTGGAAATTGGGTAAAATATTTGCTCTTTTCCTAAAGATTCTTACAATTTCATGTTTGACATTGTGGCATTTTCTTATTGTAGGATAATGATAATGATAATGATAATGATAATGATAATGATAATGATATGAACCTTTGCATTACAGTAACTAAAATGTAAACTTTTATTTTGTCATGTAACGTTTGGATAATTACAACTTAATAAATGATTATTGAACATCTACAAATGTTGTGTCATAAGAACATAGAAAATAGGGCCCAGCACAGTAGCCTAGCGGCTGAAGTCCTCACCTTGCACACTCCAAGATTCCACATGGCCTGCTGGTTCTTGTTCCAGCTGCCCCAATTCCCATCCAGCTCACTACCTGTGGCCTGGGAAAGCAGTCGAGGATGACATGAAACTTGAGGACCCTGTACCCATCTGTTTGGGAGCAACAAAGGAGGCTTAAGATCTATTCAGTCTGGTCTTTGCGGCCGCTTCGAGAATGAATCATCAGAGGGAAGATCTTCCCCTCTGTCTTTCCTCTTCTCTATCTGACTTTCCGAAAAAAAAAAAAACAAGGAATATAGAAAACGGATTTGGACAAAATAAAGAGCAAGTGATAAAAATATTTTGAAATATATCTCATTGCAATGACAAAGAAAAAAATGAAGTCTGCATGAAATAAATGATTAGGAACTATCAAATAAATTTATTCTGCTTTTCATTAAGTGACAAGAATTCATATACATTTCACTTTGAGTGGTGGCCAAAGTCATAATAGTAATCACTTTGCAAACACTGTAGAGGTGGATTAGCAGTACTTAGATGATAATTGAAAACTGGAGAAATAAAGAGGAAAGGTTAACTAGATTTGATGGAGGAGATTGCTATTTAATTCTCACATGATTGCTTGCAATATTAAGCATATTGGAATTTTCTTGCAGGCAATTAAACTTTGGAGAACAGAGAAGCAATTTATTGTTAGGAGATAAGGATTTCATAATAGTAAACATAAGCATGAAGTAGTAGATTAAGTAAAAGTGCTCCAGAAAAGTAGGAACGACTTATTAGAAATAAGGAAAACCGACAGCATAGTGATGAAATAACCCAAAAATGCATGTTCCAAAAAGGAGACAGCAATCCATCATAAAATAATAGGTGTTATTTTTGCTTTTGTATTGGTCGATATTTTGGAAAGTCAGTTTTTATGAAAGCCACTCAACTAGTGGTCCCCACTGCAGCTGACTGAGAAATGAACAATGACAAGAATCGGAAACCTGAATTACAGACAAATCATTGGGTAATTTTTGATAAAGATTATTTATTTTTATTGCAGAGTCAGAGATACAGAGAGAAGAATGAGACTAACATCTTCTGTCCACTGGTTCACTCTTCAACTGGTCCCAACAACCAAAGCTGAGCTTATCCAAAGCCAGCAGCCAGGAGCCTCCTCCATGTCTCCCACATGGGTGCTGTGTCCCAAGGCCACAGGCTGTCCTCAACTGCTTTTCTAGACCACAAGCAGAGAGCAGGATAGATACCAGGGCCTCTGGGTACAAACCATCTCCCATGTGGAACACTGGAGCGTGCAAGGCAAGGCTACTGTGCTGGGCCCATTAGGTAATTTTAATAGTTAACATCAAGGAAGATCAGGTCAGGAACCCAAACAAGCAGATCAAAGAATTTTAAGTTTTTATGCTTGAAAGTTGAAATGAACAAGTCAGTGGGAAACAAGAACTTGCATTACTGTAGAAAATCATGAAGAAATAAGTTTGTACATGAATTGAAATATTGGTGCTAAAAGCATAAATGTAAATACATTTCACAGAATGAAAGAGGTGGGGCAAACATGAATGTGCCCCTCTGTGCAAAGATGCTATGTACCAGAGCATTAGTCTGAAAACATAAATTTTATTTATTCATTTGGTCAAAGTGTATTTTCTGAAGTCTAAGTTCCAAACAGTTAAGTTGTTCTATCAAACCAAAACTGAGTTTAACTGACTTCCTCACCTCAAAGCGCTTACATTTCCATAGAGAAGACAGACAGGAGATATAAATGGTGAAGAAACAGTGTGGCAAGGGCAACAACAAAGTTTGGGATAAGAGGCTACTGAAAAAATTAGAATATAATTCATGAGAGGTGATAAACAGGAAATTGTCTTGAAAGAAAGCAAACTAAAAGTAAGTCCTCAAGTAGAACAGGCTGGAAGTAGGTAGATAGTCGATGAATTGGGAAAGAGTGAATTCAACAGATAAAACAGCATGAATAAGCACAGGGTGAGGAAAATGCACAATGAACTGGATTTTGTGACTACAACATAGGTTTTGATTCAATTGTTTAATACCAGGGGTTCATAATATTCAAACTGTAATGCACACATGTTTGCTGAGGTAAGATACTTATATTTTGCATTTTGAATACCTTGTATTGAATCTTTTTTAAGATTAAAATGTGAAGACAGGGCCATTAGGTTTATGCTTGAGAAATACCCAGAATCAAACTGGAGAGGAAAGGACTGCTGGAAGCACTATTGCCTAAAGGAACCAAAGATGAAAATAGGTTATGTGTGAATGTGTGCTATTTAGTTTTGGAGGCTTGGAAAGGGAAAGGGGTGACACACAAGCCTTTTGGGAGATGGCAGTGATAGCAAACAGGCACTACCAATGACTAATTTGGGGAACAGAATGCTGAAGCATCTTTTGACTTTTACTAATGCACAAAATGTATCATCTATAATCATATACTCTCTTTTATGTAATACTGACATATTGATCTTGTGGTATCCTTGGAATTCAACTGGAGGTATTTAACAAATGTACAACATAAAGTTCAAGGAGAAAAGTGGAACCAATAGAAGAGTTTACGTATGGGTAAGGTATACACGTATTGGTCACACAAAAGGAACAAGAGAGAAGGATTGACAAGAGTTGTCTTACATTATTTTGATGATTGGAGTCCCCAACCAAGTCCAAATTCCATAAAAATTTCACATTCTAACAACAACAACAAAAAAATTCTTTTACAACACCTCAATAAAACAGACCCACTCGTATTAACAAAAATAATATTTACTTAAATGAGATAAGAATGCTTAATGTTGTCAGCAGAAACTCTGCAGATATGCACTAATATGAATTTAACTGAATAACTCAGAACTGAAGCCTGCTCAGGTTATCGTATCATAACATTTGCTGTGCTTGATAAATCAGAATGGAAGCAGAGCTAAGTCTTAAGTTTTGAAATTATCATATTGTCTGTTGTATTATAAAAAATAAAATTATATGAGCTCTTCAAGTAAAAAATATAGAATTATTACTAGAAATTCTGGAGTATACCTCATTTCTAAAAATGTTCATATTGTTAAATCATGTATGGTATAACAAATCACATATGTATGATGCAATGCGTATACACATACATATAAACATTGGGAGAATATGCTAAATCATTAAATCAAAATTACAGTAACTTCTACAAATCTCAATGGAATGAGTAGAGGTAGGATCTTAGTGGAACTCTTTAATCATCATTTCAATCTCAACACTTAAGGGGACAGTAACTGATAACCTTAGGCTGCCTATCTAAGCCACCTCCTGATAGAGTGAGTGTTAAAGGCATTAAGAAGTGAATTAGAGATAAGGCAGCAATCACCTATGGAATAATCTTGCGAAAAATTAGAACACCAACTAAAAATGACCAATACACACACACACACACACACACACACACACACACACACCATGACTAATAAATGAGAGTCTTGAGATTATTCAAATGCTCAGGGAAGGAATCTTGAAATTCAGGGGTAAGAATCAGGGAGTGTTGTTGTAGGATGGTAACTTTATTTTAGGTAGATGACACATTTAAATATGTATCTTATTCCAAATAAATTCATATTCACAGTCACTGAAGTAAGAAAGAACATATCTCTCTGGTATGCATAATGCAATCTACTACAAGAAGACATTAATCAAGGATTTTTGCTTCTGCCTTATCAAATCATTTCAAGTGTCAATATATTTGAGATATCAATTTGTTTTTTTTTCTTTTTCTAAATAATGTGTTTCTTTATTTATAAAACAGAGAAAATCATCATTTTTACCTTACTTATGATGATTCATTTTACTAATAGTTGCCAAGCATTTAAAAACGCTCCTGGCTCTAAGCAATTTGTAGATTTATGAAAGGCGGATTTGAGCTACCTGCTAGCCCCTCCCATAGCAATGATCCTGCCAAGATTTTACCCTGAAGAAATAAAAAAAATTAGCTAAATCTTATTGTCTAGATCATGTGGGAAAGAGGCAGTCTATTAGTGAGACAACACTAATTAAAGTATTTTTATCATGTTTTCCCTATTGTTTCTGAAACTTACACTATAATTGGACAATTTACTCTATTAGACAATGACCTTGGGCATTGCGGTTAGTTCCAGCATCCCATTCTAAGTCAATTTTGTAATAGAAGCAAGTGACCTCTCTTAATTGCTATGCCTGGGGAGAAATATAAACATGTCAAATGAATAATCATCAGAAATATACCATGTCTGATGACATTCACTTTCCCTTCTGCTAACTGCCTTAAAGGTGAGCGTGGTAAAAAGGTATGACAACTTTTCCCTTCCTGTACAGAAGAACAATTAGTTCATGCAAGAGAGCAGAGGAGAAAGGGAAGCTAAATTGAGTATTACAAGTGAGCATCAATTTTTACCAAGTTAGCACTATTAGTGGATATTAGTTTGTGAAAAACAGGTTTCTTCCTGAAGATTGTGTCCCTTCTCACAAGCCATTCAAAACCTCTTTCCTAATTTTTAAGAAGTACATGCACTGACTCTCCCCAGCCATAGCAAGTTTTAGGGCTGGTATTATTTTACAACGGACTTGAAATGGAAAATTCTATTAAAGCATTATCTCAATCTTCACTGTGTATTTTGATTCTGTTCTGTTTTGCTTTTTCCTCAAAGTACTAACAAATGAGAAAAATTCACTTTTATTTATGATGTCACTAATCTACCAAAACAACACAATCCAGCATTATAAGCAATCTCTTTTCTGCATAAGCTCATTTTGAAGAAAGAATCCGTTGCAGCCACTGGACTGCCAAAACAGAATGTTATATACCAGTGACAGTCACAACAAGGTTTTATGGAAAAAGAATGGCAAGGCGACCAACCAAACAGGATCAATACCCCTTACCAGAGTGCAGCCCAAACCACATTTACAGAGTTTTATAGGGGCAGTTTTCAATGCTTGCTGTGGATGGACAGACACCTGTGCTTGGCTCTTCTCTAGTGCAATAGTTCAGATAACTAGACTCAGGCTTTGGAGCTACATGTGAGATAATTAGACTCAGATCATGATTCCTGGGAAGTGAGACCCATCCATGCTGCAGGTCTAGTAGGCAGTTCAGCCTCTGAGCTCACACAGTTTCATATAGTTTCATAGCCAAGCAAGCAAAGCAAAAACTACAAAAGTGCAAAGTGTTGTAGTTAGTAATGATCCATGTTTACTCCATTTCATTACTGGACTCCACAAATAACTAACTAGATGTAATTAACACATTAAATTGTAGGCTTATGTAATTTGGGATTAGTGTGCATTTTGGCCTATAAACCATTAACAGCAATTGTTAATATGTATAGGAGATAATGATTTTATATATATATATATAGAGAGAGAGATTTAAGTATATACATAAATAGACATATTAATAAAATATATAATTGGATATAAATATGTAAATAAATATATAAATATATATTAAATATATAAATAATATGAATAAATTATAAATATGTATGAATATATAATAGCAGTTATTTTTATATATAGGAGATAATGATTATATATAAATGAGAGAGAGAGATTTAAAACTTTATTCATTTTTATTCTACATTCAAATTTTCAGAGAGAGGGAGAGACAAACATTTTGTGCCCACTGGTTCACTCCCCAGTGGCCACAGTGGCTGGAACTGAGTTGAAGCTAGGAGCCAGGAGCCTTCTCCAAGTCTCCCACATGGTTGTAGAGTCCCAAGGCTTTTTTGACTGCTTTCCCATGCAACGAGCAGGAAGCTGGAAGTGGAGCAACCAGAGCACGAACCTGCACACATATCGGATCCTGGCACTTGCAGGGCGAGGGTTTAGCCACTAAACTATCACTACTGGCCCAAGCACAATATTTTTTAACTAAGAAAAGACAAAATTGATATTTTCTTTCCCTATATTTTAACATCTCTCTAGTTTTCTCTCTAGTTTGCTCTCTCTCTCTCTCTCACACACACACACAATAAAGCTAAGTAAATTCTCTAGTATTTTGTCATGATTATGAAGCAAGGCTAAACATTTCATATGTTTTAGGCTATTAAGGACTAACAATATCTACACTTCATGGATTGCAGCAGAGTTAGCGTGTGTGTGGGAGGGGTATGGTTGCAGTACAAGTAATTTTTAAAAACATTTGTGAATGGTTCTAATATATCTAGTGGTGAATCATTGTCTCATGTTACTTGTGTATAGCCTTAGGTGCTTTAAAAAAAAAGATTTATTTTACTGATTTGAAAGTCACAGTTACAGAGGAAGAGCGTGAAAGAGAGAGAGAGAGAGAGGAGAAATAGACACAGGTAAGTCTCCCATTTGCTGATTTCTGTCCTCAACAATCAGGGCTGAGCTAAATGAAACAGGAGACTGTGTTCCAATTCCACCCTGGTCCCCAGTGGAGGTGCAGGAATTCAGACACTTAAGTCAGCCTCCACTGGTATCCCTTTGCACATTAGCAGGGAGTTGGGTCAGAAGCAGGGGACTTGATACTTCAACCAGCACTTACAGGGAATGACAGTGCTATAAACCACAGCTTAACCTACTACACCACAACACTGGCCAAAGACATATTTGGCTCTTTTTTAATCACCTGGTCCTTGTAACCATTTCAATTGGTGGAAGCCACTGCTTAGTTCTAATGAGGCTCTTACATTAATAATTGCAGCCTTTTCTTTATTTCTTCTTCCCTTTGGTATCGACAGTGTTTCGTTGTGTAGCTATTGACTTCTTGGCCTTTCTAAGATAGGACCACATTAGGTTTGTTGTATGACGGCATTAATAACAAAAGTGCCTATTAGGGTTGCTATTTCTGTGTAATGGTCTGGGATACAGCATGCACATAGTCAATGCCCTTTAGAATCCAACAATGATAATTGCAATGCAACGACAAAAATATGTTAGCTTTAAAAAGCATTCCAGACTGAATCCTCACAGGAAACAACTCTTGGGATATTGAGCCATAATTATGCCAATTTTTCCCCTTGCTGTTGTTTACACAATCCTATGTGTAATTGGTCAGATTATTGCTTATCTTTCAAAATCTGCGAGTTCGTAATAGCAATAGACCTAGATCAACCAGGTAAACTCACAAACAAGAAAATTATACATTATTTTCTTTCTGAAAAGACAGTGACCTGAAGCATACTGTATACAGTATATATAAAATATACTTCAATGTAGTGCCTTCAACTTATGAGTAAGGAAAATAAAATGCACTTCAATGTAATGTAATGTTAATAGGTATTTGTTTATCTCCACATCAGAATGGAATAGTATTTATGAGAATAGGCAGCAGTAGAATGCATAACTCTCTTAGTACTTGGAATTATCCCAAAAATATTGTTTGTCAAAATTCATTGATTTGCAAATATAGGTTTTATTTAAGATATTCTTAACAATTTTTAAAGTGGGGGCAAAAGAAAGTGCATTTCTGCCAGTTCTATCTGCCAGGTCAATATTTTTGTTAAAAATATTTTATTTATTTTATTTTTATTTTTCATTATATAATCCATCAAGAAGCTGACTAATAGTTTAACTATGAATAATTCAAAATTTATCAAAGGGCAAAGGTTCCCTAAGAGTAGACCTGTGAGTAACTTTGCCATGTGGAATTTTACCAGATTTGATTTATTTCACATGTCATTCTATTAATACCAGATTTACAAACTGGACAGTGTAGGAGGCCCTGCAGACCAGTTTGCTAAATTTATGAATAACAAGTTAGGATCACAAGTCAGAAAAATCAATTTCTTTCCATTCTATTTCTCATTAGTGTGCATGTTTTATTTTCTCTTTTGCAAGACTGCCTAACCTATTTGAACTAACAGATTAAGTGGTCTGCCCTTGCATATACCACACACTAATCATCAAGTACTTCCATAGCAAGCAGGATTTTGCTTCTAGGAAAATAATAATAATAATATATGTTTTCGTTTTATTTAATTTTCCATTGAATTCATTTAACAAAGGTCACTCACATACTAACTGATATGGAAGGGTCATCTTCATCTTAACTTCGATGGAAGAGAAAATAGATGGGATTTAGTTATAAAGCAATGAATAGAATCAGCAAACACTGAATACTTCTAGATATTTAACTTTACTGTTATGGGTTCCTTAATATGGGACCCATCCTCTCTGTCAGTGAATAAATATGTATTAGATAACCACAACATCCCAAAAGTAATTAAAAATTAAACAGATTTCTTCATCTCCTGGGCTGGCAGTTCACCATAAAATCATAATCATCAAAATTCATTCTTATCCACTTGCTTCACTGATATATTCAATTCAAGCCTATAAATATTTATAGCATTCGGCTTTCTACTGCTGAAAAGTTTAAAGTCGTGTATGAAGGACAACACCAACAACCATAACCAGCTATGCAAATGAGATAGTGTCATGAAACAAACATAAATGAAGAACTGTGGTTCAAACTACAAAGCACAAGCAGTGATTCCACTTACCATAAGAGCATATGTCAGAGCAAGTACCAACATAACTCGACCTATATTTAAAATTAATACAGTGTATGTGTCTGTATAGATATTACATATAGTCTACAGTATAATAAGGGGGACAAACTTGTGTTAACATGATAAGAAGCATCATTGGTTTCTGTTCATAATGGGAAAACAATATTATATGAAAACTTTCAAAAACTATCAGTACAAAGTTTAGTAAAATATATCAACTGCATTCACAGATAAAGAACAATAGGCAGCACAGAACTGTGGCTGCATGGAGAAAGAAAACTAGCAAGGTCGCCACATTTTCCTTCCTGGAAGACCTCCATATGCCAAGGCTTACTGAAGAGAAGACCCTACAGGTGAGTGCAAAAACCAGTATAGGGAGCAACCCAGACCAGGCCAGAGGAAGATATTCACTGGCATTATGTATGGCACAGGTGGAGGGCAGGCTGAACCCATTCATATCACTCATTGGCGAATCTGAGCAACAAACTAGAGTATGGGTCGGGCCGGTTTCTGTCGCTACGCAAATCAGTGCACATTACAAAATGCTAAGGTGAGGTGAACCTTACCAGATGTGGTTGCAGTGCCCAAACAGGGCTACAACACCTGTGGGCCTCATGTGAGCTAAATCAGCTAAGAGACAGGTTGGGCTGACTCTTCTGACTGGTACAACTAAAAATTATAGTGGGTGAGGGTTGGTTGAGCTTTGCTGCAGCATCAACTGGCAGAGGCTGGCATTAGGAGCCTAATCTGTCAAGTTAAACTCCAGAACCACTTGGAGAGTGCATAATTCGGGAGTGGGAGTGACCTAGTAGGGAGATAGTGGACACCTCCCTCTTGGGTAACCACTCACACTGGAAAGCATGAAAACCAGGACAGGGGCAGGGGTTGCTAGACAGAAAGGTACCTGCCAGTATCTGTATGGGCTGGATAGTAGGTTGGTTGGGTTGAACTATGCTTCAATGCCCATTGACAAGTACGAGAGCTAAATGGGGTGTGGGACAGACTGAACAAGTCTGCCATACATACTGGCATGCATAGGAATCAGGGTTGGGGGCAGGTCCGGTGGGGGTATGGGGAGTATTCCCATCTAGGCTGCAGCTCCCACTGGCTTGCATGAGAGCCAAGTATGAAGTGGGTAGGATGGGGCTGGACTACAACACTCATTGGTTCAAGCGGATGACAGGGCTAGAAACAGAACTGACCCAGTAATTGCAACGGCCAGCATGTGCATAAGCTGATTGGAGCGACGGACTGTGCCAGACCCTGTACCGGCAAGCACACACAAGAATCAGGTCTAGGATCATTTCAGATGAAGTTTCTTTGGAGATCCCTCCAACTGAACTGCTGATCTCAGAATCCCAACCATGAAGAGACTATGTCAGCCGGTGGATTTTGAATAGTTTTCATAGTGATTGGAATGGCGAGACTGGCAGCAATTGAGAACTATTGAACTATCAAAACTGTTGGAGCAGGACCCTCAGAGCATGCCTCACATCAGGGACCTGGGATGAGAAGTAGGCCGAGTGGGGCTTTTCCTTTTGTTTCTCCCCGACCCTAGATACAGGGGAAAAAACATGATATTAGTGTGGAAACAAAGGTATTACCCACTTTCTTGCAGCCCTTGACCCTTTGTGCCCTAATCAAATAACAGTATAAAAAGAGAGAGTTACAGAAGAACAGATCCAGAAATTTGCATGTAGATCTTCAACTCACATATAAAGAATAGTATGTATAAAAGGAATATTTAACTTCCTCAATGAGATATAAACACCCCCTGCAATAGTTAATCTAAATTAAAAGTTATAAAGTAGCTATATAAATTGAATTACCCTTAAAGTGATTAAATTTGACAACATTTTTTTAAAAATTCATTGATTTTTATTGGAAAGTCAGATTTTCAGAGAGAAGGAGAGGCAGTCAGAAAAATCCTCCATCAGCTAGCTGACTCCCTAAGTGACCACAATGCCTGAAGCTGAGCTAATCAGAAGTCAGGAGACAGGAGCCGCCTCTGAGTCCCCCATGTAGATGCAGGATACCAAGGCTTTGGCCCATCCTCTACTGCTTTCCCAGGCCACAAGTGGAGCTGGAAAGGAAGCGGAGCAGAAGGCCTTGAACAAGTGCATAAATGGGATGCTGGAGCATGCAAGGAGAGGACTTTAGCCATGAGGCTATCACGCCTGGCTCCTGCCTACTTCTGTTGTTGTTGTTAATATTTAGTCAAATGGATATACATAGAGGCAAGAAGAAACTATAAAGGGCTATTGCAGGGAGGCAGAGAAAGATGATCTCAGCTTGGATTAGGATAGCATAAGTAGATATAAAACTTCCTATTGTTTTGGATCAATTTTGAAAATAGAACCATAGGATTTACTGATGGAAAGCAGTCAAGAATGCATCCAAATGTTTTCTCCTGAAGAAACAGAAACACAAAATGTCATACACTGGTAAAGGAAGGAGTATGTATAAAATATGAATGGGAAAATGCAATTGGATTATAAATGTGTTAGAAAAGTCAGTTGAAATGACTATGGAATGACACATGGACAGAAGAGATCATTTACTGTGGTCTGACCTCTGGGATACTCTTACTCTGAAAAACCAGAAAGAAATTCCATGATGGCCAAAAAGCATTTGCTTGTGGGCCCTGTGTAATAGGCTAGTGGATACATCCTCACTTTGTTTGGGCCGGGATCCTATATATGCTCCTGTTCATGCCACGGCTGCTGTATTTCCCATCCAGCTCCCTGCTGGTGGCCAGGGGAAACAGTAGAGGATGGCCCAAAGCCTTAGGACCCATGTGGCTAAGATATGGCCGTTTGTGGCCCCTTGGGGAGTAAATTAGAAGATGGATGATCTTTCTCTTTCTCTCCTTCTCTCTAAATCTGATCTACCTTTCCAGTAATAATAAATATATGTGTATAAAACATTGCTTGTTTCTCTGCAAAGAATTAAAGTAATGAATAATCAACTGAAAATTGACTTAAGTGACCAAATACCAAAACTCAATATCCTAGACAGACTCACAGACAGAATAATAAAGACGATGACAATCACGACCCTGGCTGCATAGGAGGACGCATGCACAATTTACTCCCAGCAGAAGCCACACCAGCTTCCACCATCAATGAACTCCCAATAATATCCAACTGGAACTAAAGCCAAATCAATCAACCAAATCAATATTCGAACACATCAGGAAGAAAAGCAAAACTTCAATCTGCAACAGCACCTTTTAAAATAGTGTAGGAAACAAATTCAGGGGATAAAAGCATTAACAAATGCACACAAGTAGCATGAAACAGCAAGCAATGCCTCCAAAGGAACAGAGCAGCAGGCTAACACCAGATTACAGAGATGCTGATAAAAGATCTAAGCAACAACTCAGAAGAACCATTTGAGTTTACTCAAAGAGATGCTAGGAAAAAAAAAGAAATTTAAATGAAATTAGAAAAGCAGCACATGATAAAAATGAGAAATTCAAACAAAATGATGGCGATCTTGAAAAAGAAACATACATGTCTTAGAAATAATAATAACAACAGCCCTCTGGGGCCAAAGTCTTTGCCTGCTATGCTGGTATCCCACATGGAGTTCAGTCTGAGCCCCAATATTCTATTTCCTATCCAGCTTCTTGCTAATGCTTGTGGGAAAGCAACAAAAGATGGCCCAAGCCCGTGGGCCCTCACATATAAATGGAAGACAAGAAAGAAGCTCCTGGATCCTGATTTCAAACTGGCCAGCTGGTGTGGCCCTTGTGACCATTTGTGGGGGTATACCACAGGATGGAAAATATATTTTTCTTTTTTCCTCTCCTTCCTTCTCTGCAAATAAAATATACTTTTCAAAAAAATTTTTTAAAAAATAAAACAAAGCAAGTCACATAAAAACAGGCTTGAAAGCCATAGCAGTGCACTAAATCAAGTAGAATAAAATATAACTAACATATAAGATGAGTCTTTTGAAAAATCCTAACTAGACAAAGAGAAGAAACAGGAAGGAGCAGGAGGCAGGGAAGGTAATAAAGGGGGACTCAGGTCTCTGAGTCCCTGAACCTACATGGTAGAACCTTAGGACGCTCTTGGCTTCTGGCTTGGATAGGCTCATCTCTGGCTGTTGAGGACATTTGGGGGATGAACCAGTAAGTGGAAAACCTCCCTCTTTGTCTCTCCTCTCTCTCTCTCAATTAAAAAAAAAACTGCCTTTCAAATAAAAATAAATAATTCTTTAAAATCAATACAGCTCTAATTAGCACACCTAAATAGGTGATCCAAATTGCTTTTTAATTACCCATATTTTCCTTGCTAAACTACAAACTCAAATATATGACATTTTTCTTTGTGCCATAAATTTCTCAAACTTAAAATGTGCAGGACTCGTGACGTATCCCTGAAGGCTTCTTTTCTCCCAAGCCTCTGACTCTACGGCTACTCCTTAGATTTTAAGTGCTATCCCGGCACCATCTTTCCCTGACAACCACCTTCATGCACATTTACAATCCATTTCCACAAATTGTGAATTTTACAGGTATTTTGTGAATCTGTCTCATTTTTTTCTAGTAAATTGTATCCACTCTCAGTTACTTTAGTACATCTTTCCCTCTGATATCCATTACTGCCATGGCTTCTTTTTTAAACACTCTACATGTGTTCTTTCTCCAATTTGCAATGCTGAAGTCAGGAAAAAAAAAAAAAAACACCTAATTATGCTTTCCAAACTCAGCAACAAATGTTTAATTGATTATTATGACACAGCGAAAAATCTGAAACTTATAATATCTTTTACTAATCACTCACAGCTTATTGCTTCTTGACACAATTTCTACCAATTTCTCCATATTTAAGTTTGTGCTTGATTTCAATAAATTATCAAATACATGTCCTTCCTTCTGCAACACTCATGTACATTCGCCCTTTGATTTTCCACAATCACTTCTTTGATTCTAGCTCTGAATTCTTTGTTTAGTTCAATTATCATGTTCTTAGTGAAATCTTTGTGGATCTCCAGGTTCCATAAAATATACTAATTCATAAATAGTTGTCAACACATTGTATTTCCTTTATACATTGTATTGTAATAATTTTATACTTTTAAAGAATACTTGTACAATATCTCAGTAAGATAGCGCCTGCTAAAATTTTCTTATTTTAATTTTTTAAAAATTTTCAAAATTTTTTTATTGCGAAGTCAGATATACAGAGAGGAGGAGAGACAGAGAGGAAGATCTTCTGTCCACTGATTCCTGATTCATTCCTGAGTGGCCACAAAGGCTGGAGCTGAGCCAATCCGAAGCCAGGAGCCTGGAGCTTCTTCCAGGTCTCCCACACAGGTGCAGGGTCCCAAGGCTTTGGGCCGTCCTTGACTGCTTTCCCAGGCCACAAGCAGGGAGCTGGAAAGGAAGTGGAGCTGTCGGGATTAGGACTGATGCCCATATGGGATCCTGTTGTGTTCAATGTGAAGGCTTTAGCCACTAGGCTACAGTGCAAGGTCTAGGGCTTCCAATTTTTTATCACTTCATGTCCAGGATCTAGCATGGCTGTTTAGATTTAGAAAGCATTCAATAAAAACTTGCTGAATGCGTAATTTGATAAGTAACCACTGGTAGTATTAAAAAATAAAGAGCCAGTGTTTCAATGAGTTAAATGAGGAAATAATTTAAATTTAAATTATTATCTTTACTAACTCAGGGCTAAATTAAATGACCAGCAATTAACCAAAAACATTAGTGGAGGGAAATCGTTTCTGAGAACCAGGATTGCCTATTAGCTTTCCTCAAACACAATGTTATTTCAAGAGAAGTAGTATCTTCAGACTCTGCTTTATAACTTTACAAAATGTATAGAAACATGGAACTGAAAGATATTTATCTTGCTGCAAAAAATTTGAAATTCATGCATGGTGTTTCTGTAACATATATTTTCTGTGAATTTTTTGACGACCCCTGTCAGTTATTTTTCTTGTTGCTGTTATTGTTGTTATTTGTGCCTGAGTCCATGCATAAGACCTTTATAAGAAGAAACTTATCTAAATAATGAAGGAAACTTGTGAATTTGTGGATGATTATGAGCAAGTCTTTACATTGCCTCAGGTAGTTCAGATTTTTCTTGGCAGTTATATGTGTTTGAAAAGAGTATTCTTCCGAAGTTCTGTTTATGGGCAGAACAGCTCTAGAACAAAAAACCTTAAGGCCAACCTTAAGGCAAGTTAAAGAATCATTTCACTGTTTGCTCCAGCCAAAAAACACAAGATTGGAAAGATTTTGTGATATTTCCTCAAATTCTGAAGTAGCATATTCTGCACAACATTTCCTGAATTTTAGCCTTCATAACGAAAGATCAGGAAAAACACAGACAAAAATACCATCACAGCTGTGTTAGAGACAATCAGGAATACATGAATTAATAGGTTCAGATGTTAGGATGTTTTATGCAGTGATCAGCTGGGTCTTCCAACACCTGAAGAACAATCACTGTTCTCTTTATGGGCTCTTTGCATATGGAAAATGAGCTTAAGTTGACTCCGGCAGCTATAGGTAAGGCTATAAACTATCAGGTACTGAATGTGTCTTCCAGCATGGAATGTGTTGGAAGGAGAGTCTAAATAAGGGGAAATATGGCAACCTGAGCAACATTCTAAATGCTCTGAATCAACAGTTACCCTTCTGACCGCATTACGTAATGAAAATTACTGTTAGAAGGCTGCAAAGGTAGGCAGAGTCAATAGCAAATCACATTCTTGTAAAACTACAGTTCTTTCCTCATCTCAAATACATTGTATTTTAAGCAGTGAGTTTGAAATCTCTGGCAAAGGACCATTAATTAAGAACTCTCCAGAAAATCCATTGAGTGTACCTTCAAATACAATCATGTCTGGATGAGTAAGAAAATAGGCAACTATTACAGATTGGTTTATTTAATAGTCAAGTTGCAGCAAAAAGCAGGGTCAAGAGCCTTATCAGGAAATGGTATAGTTCTGCTTAAACAATGTGGAGAAAATATTTAATAATGGATTCTGTCACTTGATCATTCAAAGAAGAAAAGTGACAGAATACTTTTCTCTAATCATTGGAAATGGTAGTAAGTTAATTATCTGGGTCACCTAGTTCATGCTGAACTGCCACCAGACAAAGCCATTTGCTTTTTTTTCTAAATACCTTTGGGTTCCAACAGAAACCATTGCTTCCATGAAGATATGTTATTTGCTATGGAATCTGAGCCCAACTTCAGTTTCCTTGTATTCCAGAAATAATCCTTTTATCATAACATGTTTTTATAATCTCATTAATAATTGCACAATCTAATTTCTAATTCTGCATGGTTGTGCCCATTTCAAGTCAAGATATTGCCTCTGTTAAATAGTCTATAATATTAGCTTGAAAAGTATGACTTCGTAAATTGAAAGTATCTTGGAAAAATGAAGAGGGAAAAAAAGGAAGACAAAATGAGACTGGGGGAAAGAGAAGTGGGATTATTATTATGGGGTTAAAATGAGTGTATTACATACATAAAATCTGTTTCCTTTATACAAAAATAAATAATACCATTCTTAATGTTCAAAAAAAGAATGATATTTTCCTTTGTTTCTGTCTGCTGGCTTCACAAAGGATCTATCTGCCCCGTTATGCTCTTCGCATGATGCACGCGTCTATTATTCAAATCATTTCAGTCCATATTTCGATTTCTTCACAGATAAAACACAACACTGCCTTCTGTTTTTGTGTAATCCTATAGTTCACTGATCGCAGTGAATGTTCTGTGACCAGTCGGAGTTCAAGTACAGACTTCGTACTTGATGGAATTGAAACACTTCTCTTCCTAATCAGTGAGGTGAGTTTGATGAACCCCCATTACACTGGCCAATAGCTTGCTCAGTTATTTTTATTTGCTTTAATTTATTTAGCAAAAGTCCCTCATCTGACAAGCTAAAAGCCTTGGTGGTTCATCAGTTCATTGACTGTAAACTGTCCTAGGGTACAGCCAGGTTAGGAATCTGTGAATGGTAAACATCTCGTTAACTCATTTAACTGAGAACAGTCTACATTTTCTTACATTGTAAGTTATTGAAGACTGTAACTGAACTAATCTTCACCTTGTCAAATACTGCAACCTTATGGGCAGACATTTATTTTTATGAACTAATGAGTTCTAAATAAATATTATTTTCCTCTGTAGTTCTTTCCTAGCTAGGTATTTATTCAGGATATCTCCATTCTGTTATTATATTGGGGATGCTTTGGTTTGTGCACAGAAATTATGTTGTTTTGACAGCTCTATTATTTTTATTGGTTGGCTTGCAGCAATTTATCTTACAGTACATGAGGAATTTATTTTTTTAATTGGCTCTGCCTTTCTTTATGAATGCATTTATGAAACACTATGACAGTTCAACATTTTAATGTTTTAGTGTTTCCTACAAATGTGGTGATCTTGTAAGCAGCAGTGCTTCAGAATGGCCTCTAAGCAGTTTTGAAAGCAGAGGTAAAAAGAAAAAAGCCAGTGAATTTAGTCTCTTCTTCAATATTTTCCTGGCAGTGTGATTTTAATATTGGCCTTGATGACATATAAGGGATGCAATAGTAGTTTACTCAATTACAAAATAAAGCAAACAAATGAAAAATAGCAGCAACCTTATCAGATGTAGGATATTTTAAGTTAAAAATTATAAGTTGCAATAGAAAGAAATAAAAGAATTGTTATTAAAGAAACACAAATATTCTAGCGCATTTGTTAACTGTGTTAGCCTACACAAGTGGAATTCTAAGATGTAATTAACTTAGGAATGAGGCACTTATTAACATTCATCTTTGAGCTACTCTCAGGGTTCATACAGTATAATAATACCTAAAACTCCTTCCAAAAAGACCCTGACTTGTAGTATAGGATAAGAGAACTTATTAGATTCGTATGTATTTGCTCATGCAACAAATATTGCATAAACACTTTCTAAGTGTAAAATGCTGTGCTAGAGGTTTTCGGGATAAAGATTTTAATTAAGTCTGTTTATGTGTACATTGAAAACTGATAGGAAATAGGAAATCTATGCCATATTTCACTCTGATGTAACATATATAAAGTACCTTGGAAATCAGTGGGCGAGAATGAAAACAAGAGGGAGGGAAAGAGGGGTAGAGAGAGAGAGAAAGAGAGAAAGAGAGAGAGAGAGAGAGATAATGAGCTTTCACAAAGTACCTTCCATGTCAGGTTTGAGAAAAAAAGAAAGACAATCCAGAAGGAACAGCCTTAGTAAGTACTGTCTGACCTTTGACTCAAGATAAAGGACCTTTGTTGTCATTTCGAACCTCTTTACCACAGGTTATCTGGAAAATAAGATGCACCATTGTGGAGAACAATTAAATAATTCTCTTGTTATACACACATTAGAACTGTCTGCTTTGAGCCCCGTTTCACACTAATTAAACCCAAATATTTGGTAATGCAGTCAGACATAGGCATAAAAAAAAATCAGGATCGCTAGCAATCAGGGAAGTGAAAACAAAGACCATACTGAAGTTTTAGTGCACTCCAGTTAGAATAGCAAAGCATAACAAATGCTGCTTTGTAGAGGGATTTATCAATGTGTGGGGAAGGGCAGTACAGTACGGTGTTAGTGCTAATGTCAACAAGTATGACCATTGTGGCAGTCAGAACGAAAATTCCTTAGAAATCCAAAAATAGATTTACCATATAATACAGATATTACATTACTGGAAACTTACCCAAAGGAAAGGAAATAATCATCTGTACCCCTCTGTTTATAACAACTCAAGATACAATAGCTAAGATATGGCATCAACCCAGATGTCCATCAACTGATGATTGGCTAAGGTGATTGTGATAATACATAAAACCGAATACTATTCAGCTTTAAAGAAGAATGAAATCCTTTTTTTCACAATGAATGGATATACTTGGAGACAGTCACAACTGTGAGAATAAACCTGTAGCAAAAATAAAAATTTGTTCTTTTTCTGATCTGGGTGAAGAAAACATGTATGCATATGAAAGAAGCTGGCATTTTGTTATTTGATTATTGTTTATAATCCTTTCTATACATGAAGAACAGCAATTTTCCACTTGCTACTTGTTTAATTCTTTATTTGACGAAGGATTAAACTGAGATTATAAAGTAAACTGTAATAATGTCACTGTAAAAATAAGAAGTGGTGGAAGAAGAAAATATAGAGTGTGAAGTGTCTATGTTCTTAAAAATATGAAATAAATAAAATTTATTATACTTACATAATTTTAAAAGTAAAATGAAGCTTCCTGAGGTGATTCAAGTATACAACTAACACTGAAAAATCATGGACTAATGGTGAATTTCAGGTTCAAATACACATGGACATTCCCTCTGTTACATATTGGTTAGCCAACATTAGTCATCCTTGTCTTCTTAAATTTAGAATTAGCTGAGAGGTCAATTTCTCTTCGGTGACTCACTACCATTACGATTCTATGATTTTTCTCTCATTTAACTGAACATTTTTGCAACAAACTGCCACCTGCCTATTCATCCTTGATCATGTTATATTCCTAAAAAATACCAACTTTTCTTTGTTTCCATTTCCTTGAGTTCCTAATCTTCAATCCCACCTTTCTTTATTTGGTCTCACATTTTCAACTTGAATTTGGTCCCATGTGAAAGATTAATTCAGACAATTCTGATGAAAATCTTCTGGCCTCTCTACTTTCTCAGTTTCCCTCAAAAATAATCAACTTCAATATTTCATATGATCCAATAGCCTTTCCATTCCCTGTAGTGGCAATCGCACTCCTATTTATACTTCTCTTCATGAGCAATAGTAATGCAATCAATCATTACAGTTACAATATAACAAATATCTGGGTTCCTTATAATTACAAAACAAATACTCTTCCATTATCCCAATAACCTTCCATCTTCACTATAAAAATAGACCCCACTACAGAGGGTATCATCATGCTGCATTATCTCTAATGGCGTCTATGTCTTCAACAATCAGCTTATTAATACATTTCTCTGGCATTTTTATTCTCCCATCTTCCATAGATTTAGTTCATGAGATCAAAATTACTTTCAAATTTGAATGTTCCCTGCCTTCTTTCCCATATCAACAGACAACTTTACCTCATGTTTTTGAATATGTATACTGGTTTCTCCTTAGGTGTAATGACCTCATTCTTCTTTATGCTACCCTTTTAAGATTAACTTTCAAAAAAAAAAAAAAAGAAAGAAAAGAAAAACAAATTGTCTTCAATTCTTTCAATCCCATTCTTCCTTGAGTTATTTAATTCCAATTTCTGTTAATCATTTTATCTTGCATTATTAAACATAAGAATTAGTTGTCAGGCAACATATCACTTTGCCTATCAGTGTCTCTTGGCATCCTCAACCTCACATCTTCCTTCTCAAAATATTTATTTCATTTTATTCAAGAACCCTTCCGATGAGAAATTATCTTCCATCATTAAAATCACTGCTTCTTCTAAATCATGGAATTTCATTGGTATTCATTTTCTTGACCAAACTGGAAGCTTTTCCACAGAGACCTGGAAATCAAAAAGGTTCTCCACTTTTTCCACTGGTGTTCAACACAATATTGAAAGTCCTTAATAGAGCTATTGCACACACACACACACGAAATCAATGGATTTCCCATTTAAATTAGAAATTAAAATAACTACTGTTCGCAGACAACATGATAATATACACAGGAGAGTCAAAGGATCAATCAACAGACTATTAGAATTCAAAAGATAATTTGATGGGTAGCAGCATGTAAGTTTAATTAACATAACTGATGACCCTTGTATCTGCCAATATGTATACATATACCATGACTATGAAAAAATTATAAGTTCAGTCCACCTTAAAATAGCAGAAAGGAATCTCAAATATCTTGAATTAACCTAACTCAAGATGTGGAAGACCTCTTTGATGAAAGTTACAAAATATTAATAAACTAAATAGAAGACATTAAAAGATGGAGAAATTTACTATGTTCCTGCATTAGCAGTATCAACATCGTCAAAATGTCCATAATATTTTCAAAAGCAGTATACATACAATGTGATCCCAATCAATATTCAAACAGCATTGTCAGAAATAGAAAAAGAAATTAAAATATAGAAAAATTCATCCGGAAACAAGAAAAAAAAACCCCACAAAATCCAAAGCTATCCTGAAGAGTAAAAGTAAAGCCAGAGGAATTACAATCCTAGATCTGAAGACATACTACAGGGAAATGGTAACCAAAATATCTAGTATAGAGAAAAGAAATGTCTAGAAACATTTGAAGGAACAGATAAAGGGAACAGAATAGAAATCCCAGAAAGGAACACAAACATGTAAAACCAATTAATCTTTGACAAGGGAACTGAAAATCATCCAGAGAATAAATTTGGAATCTTTAAGAATGGTTGTTGAGCCAACTGGATAGCAACTTGCAGAAGAGGCCAGATCCACACCTCACATCTTACATAATCATCAAGACTTTCATGAATGAAATATAATTATAATATTTTTATTAATTTGTTAACCCAGATTTCCCCATATTTCCAGTTCTACCCCTGCAATCCATTGCCCATGGTGCAAATTTTCTTTTGTGAAAGACAATCTGATCCCACCTTTGTCCTTTTCAAAATTTGCCTACTTATTTTTACTTAATTGATGTTGCTTTGGAGGTTCCATGAACCAACTTAACTTTACATATAAACATACGCAGGATTTAATCAATACAGTATTTTATCATATTATTCTGTTTACATGTGAAAATGCCGTTCACTGATGTTATTTTTCAGAAGAAACTGTGATTTTGAAATGTAAGTATAGTAAGCACAGAATTCAGAGCACTTTCTAAAACAGAATGACAATCATTCATATTGATGCTTACAGACACAAATTAAAACAAACAATGGGATGGAGTGAAGGAAAAGAAAGTTGAAGGAGAAGAGAAAAGGACAATTAGCAGTAAGAAAAGGGGAGTGGTGGACAAAGGGAGTAACATGAGAGAGGGAAAGAAAAAAAATAATAAAACATCAAAACATACATCTGATTTCAAAGTTACCAGAGAATAATACATCCCTATTCAAAGTCCTTATGCATGTGATGCATTTGTATAATTAGGGCAAGTGTGTGTCTGTAAGTATGGAAAACATGATGAACTATGTTGCCAGTAGCACAAGGGAATTTCTCTAATTGTAGCTTTTTACTAAAATAAAATATCTCACCTCAGCACTTCCTGTGTTTCTCCCTTCTGTTTTATCCCTCTTCCTCAATCTAAATTAACCAGTCTCTGGGTCATCTAATCATTGATCAACAAATGGGTATTGAAACTCGAAAATCTGTACTTTCTAAAGTGTATAAGAATGACACAAATTATTTTATTGTCAGACATTACTTTTAAAAACAATATTTAAGATCTGTGATAGAACTGGAATGTTTCTCGTAGACTGTTGCTGTTTTAGCTCTTTCCAGAATCTTGGAATAGAAATGATAGAGTTTTGTCTGCTTTATGATTTGTCTCCTTTGCTATTGCACAATTGTTTGGAAATTAACAACAACAACAACAACCAACAAACAAATATCTGAACAAAGGCAGTGGACAGCAGCAAAAGCCTCACTGTTGGGTCCAGCACAATGGCCTGATGAATAAATCTTCACCTTGCACTAGCCAGGATCCCAGATGGGCAACAGTTTGTTTTCCAGCCACTCCAATTCTAATTCAACACCCTGCTTATGGCCTGGGAGAGTAGGAGAGTACAGCCCAGGACCTTGGGACCTTGCAGGAAGACCATGGGAGACCAGAAGGCGCTCCTGGCTTCAGATTGGCTCATTATGACCACTTGGGGGGTGAACCAGTGGATGAAAGGTCTTTCTCTCTGTATCTCCTTTTCTCTATAAATCTTCCTTTCCAGTCAAAATAAATTAATCTACCAAAATAAACAAACAAAAACATCCCTCACTGTAATTTGTGAATCATTTCCTGCAAAATCAAAGTTTTGGATCAAATTTCTGCTAAATTGATTTTTGGGAAGAATTGAAGACATAATGAGAACTAATAATCTCAAGAAAAGATCCACAATCATAGGTATGGAATCAAATTTTTCAACATAACTTGGAGCTTCACTAAGCCTGCTAATTTAGTGCTACTTCATTTTGGCATTGCGATGTTCTTGCTAAAAAAGTGTTTGAGCTCACCCACATGGCATAATTACCTTACTGAAAATAATGTTACCTAGTCATTTGTAAAGACATTCCTTAAAGATATTTCAGGATTTATTTCAAATTGCTGTGACACTGCAAGTATCACAACAAAGCAAGAGTTTTCTATCTCCCTATGTATATTAAAATTTCATTGGCATTATGATGTATTCTAGTGAGTGCACAATAGTATTATATCTTAAAATTACACAATTCTTTATGTTATAATCTTACAATTCTTATTTTGTAAATTTATCAGAACAAAGATAAATTGAGGTGTTTTATCATGAAAAATATTAATTACAAAATAATTTAACCTTCAGGATTTTAATTATTTTGCTGATTGAGGGTGTTATCCTGATTTTAATTACAGTTAAGTTATTAAGGTAGCCTTTGGCAAAATTGGAGAGACCATGACAATTTTTTTAAAAGGATAGCAATTAAAATGTGTTTCATTGGTAGACTTTCTTTTTCATGAAATCATTCTTTGTAACATTTTATGCTGTTTGACAGAATTTTACACGTAGAACTTATTTGCAACTGTAGGCTACATTCAGCTGCCACTATACTGTTTCTGCAAGAATCCACTCATAGTAATTTCCGCATTGTTCACAAAATATTCACCAAGGGTAGATTCCATCTAAAAAAAACTGCTTTGTTTTCTCAGCCATTAGAAGCAACTCTTCAACTCTTCCTCTGTGGAAGTCTTAATGTGAGTTTCACAGCAATTCGGCCACAACTTTGAACTCGTCCCCTTATTCTCATCTCTTGCCATGTCTATTGTATCTGCAGTTACTGCCCCCACTAATATCTTGGACTCCTCAAAATTGTGCGTAACAGCTGTTATAAACTGCATGCAAGATCCTGGTAATATTGAAATTTTGACTTCTTCGTGTTAAGCACAAGTATTCCTAAGGACACCTAAAGTGATTAATGCTATCCAGTTTTCATTTACTTTGCCCAGATAAACCAGAGGAATCACTATTAATAGTAGCCACAACCTCATGTAAAGTGCATTCCTTTAAATAATAGTAAGTCTTGAAACTCTTCATTTACTCTCTATCCAAAGGTTGCAGAATGAATATTGCATTAACAGTCAGGAAACCAGCATTCAGATCTCTGTATTTCTGTCAGAGCTATTGTGTGACCAGGTGCATTGTCAATAAGCAGTAGTATTCCTAAAAGGGTGTCTTTCTAAACAAAGAGCTCAACAATAGGCATAAAATATTCAATAAGTAATGCTATAAACAAATTAGTGACTACCTAAGCTTTGTTACTCTATAGATTGCAGACAGAACAGACTTTATACAATTCATAAATCAACTAGAGCTTCCAAAATGGTAAAAAAAAAAAAAATTGAATTCAACAGAAATCACAACTACATTATCCACAAACAACAGATTTAGCTGTCACTTTGAAGCTGTGAAGCCAAACTGATTTCCACTCCATAGCTGTGAAAGTCTTAGATGGCTACTTCCTCCAACTTAAGGCTGTAGCAGCTTCATCAATTAGTTCAGCAAAATCAGGGTAATTTTCAACAGCTCCTACAGTGGCACTCACTGCTTTATCTTCTCCCTTTATTCTATGAGGATGGCTTCTTTCCTTGGATTGTGATAATCAAGCTCCAATAGCTGCATTATTATTATTATTATTATTATTATTATTATTATTATTATTTTGATGCTTCCTCACACCTCTCAGACTTAAGGAATGGAAGAAGATTAAGGGCTTGCAAAGCAGGTTTCAAAATAAGAACTATATGGCCAGCTTGATTTATTCATACTACTAAGTCGGTCTTCATATCAGCAAAATGACTATTCACTTTTTTATCATTTATGTCTTCAAAAGAATGGTCCGTTTAACTTCCTTAAGAACTTTTCCTTTAACTGATCTACCTTCCATTTCCTGGGCCCTTTGTTGTTCTCACTGTTACTTCAAATAATAATTTAAGTTAAACAGAGAGGATAAGATTGGATATTTTAAAACAAATTACCTTATGTATCTATTTATGTGTATGCAACACACATATTTATATACACACATATTTATATACACACATATACAGATACACATGTACCCAAGTCAATACATCCAAAACAGTTTGTAAAATAGCAAAACAATGGAGCATAACAGAAAGGGAGAACGATGAACTCAAAGGCTGAGAAAAGCCAGCCACTAAAAAATGAGGAACACCGGATGTTTTTCACAGCCATTTGTAAGAGTTTTCTCTGAAATATAATCTAATAACAAAATAATGAATATTCAATTTTTTAGAGAAAATCAGTAGAGTATAGCAAGAACAAATAATGAGGACTGGCTATAATAGGGAGCTTTAGAGGAAGAAAACATGTCTAATAAATTCAGCTACAAGCTGGTTGCTATATTTTAAAAATGTAGTCATATTTCTATATGATAATTATAAATGCCCAAAGTGACAAAGAAAACCACCAGAAACATGACAAGATAATATAAGCATATAGGAAAACAGGAACTTTTATTCATTGTGTCAAAATTTATCAGACATATGTTTATTAAGTATATATATAAATATACTTATAAGTTGATTAAGTAACCTTATTAGTATGCTCTACTGGGCTTCACTAATAGCTGAGACTGTATGATCTAATCGCTCAAATGTCTTTTGTTTTCATATTTGGCCTAAAAAATCAATAAATAAAAATAGAGAATTTAACATCCCAGGTGTTTTTATCATATCTAAATTACAAATCAGGAAAGCATTTTATAGAAATCATCTCACAATATGAATATAATAACGTTGAGAAGATGGGCCAGTGGATCTCAAGAGGTATGACGAAACTAACAACTATTCAAGTCAGTGATTATAGTCCAGAAATTTTGAGAAGTCACAAGAAATCTCAAGAGAAACAAGCATTAAGGCCATTTAGAGATATCAGCGACTTGTCTGGATGCATAATGAGTTGACAATCGATGATAGATGAATGCCAATGAGAAAAAAAATCACAGAAAATGAATATAAGTATCATTACTGAAAAAGTCACTAGGTATTTTGTATTCAATTCATACTCTAAAAATAAAAAGTAGTTAAAAATACCATGAGCTTCTACATAACTCCAGCGAGACCGACCTATATTCAGAACTCTATCAACAACACCTGCTGTCATGGATATGGAGAGAAAGGTACCCTACTCAATTGTTGCTGGGACTGTAGGATAGCAAAGCCTTTTTCAATAGACAGAGAGCTCTAAGAAACAGAAAATTGATCTGCTGTATGACCCAGCTATCCCACTCCTGAGACTATTGCTAAAGAAAATGAAATCTGCATATGAAAAGGTGACCTTCAATCCAATATGTATAGCAGCACAATCTACAAAGCAGACCTGGACACAACACAGATGCCCGTTGAAAAAGGAATGGATAAAGAAACTGTGGTATAACTACTCCAAGTAAAACTATTCAGCCACTAAAAAAGAATGAACTCCTACCATTTGCAACAAAATGTTCCAAACTAGAAACCATTATACTCAGTGAAACAGGTGAATCAAAAAAATATATAATCATATGTATATGTTTATATATGTGTCATATGTATATATATATACATATATATATATCATATGTTCTCTGTGACACAAAATACAAAATAAATATATATGTAGGTAAACATGTACATTCATATATTCATCTGGAGAACTACATAATGGAGGCTAGCATACTGGGAAGTGAAGATGTATTATGCAACTCTATTCCTGATAAAAGGATGCTTTCCAATGAAACTGTTAGATATATCTTGATAATGGGATGCTGAAACTCCTGCCATTTCCTATACCCTCAGTGCTATGTTGCACTTAAATTTCAGAATGTTGCTATGTTACACTTAAATAGACGTGAGTGTTAATGAAGCGCTATTCTATTGTAATAATATGGGATAAAACGGTGGAGGGGTGTAGGTAGCTGCAGGTTGGATGCCCTGTGCCTATGGAAAGTATTATAAAAATAATTTCCAGAAAGATAACTACATAAGCACTTTATGCAGAAATTTCAGAATTCTATGATAAGATGCAAAAGAAAAACAGAGTATTTGGGAAAATATTTTATATTCATATATAATATCTGACATCCTATAAATAGTTGCTAAACTTAACTGTAAATCAGAGAGCTGGAAGTTATGACAAGGAGGCATAATCCAACATTCAGCAGTATGGTGAAAGTCAGAAAATAGAACATTTCTAAATATTGGCAAGGACATGGGTAGACAGGAACTTTCATGCCCTGCTGGCAGTATATTCTGTAGAGCCATTCTAGGATGCCATCTGCTAGTATTTAGAAAATTACATATGTGTTTCCTCTGATACAGAAATCTTAGTCTAAATATGTATTCCAATAAATGCTTGCAGAAATCCTTATAGGAGCACTTGTGAAAGCACTCATCAGGAGCCTTTTACGCTAAGAACAAAGGGAATGGCCAATCAGGTGTTTTTCCTTTGAGATGAGTCCATAAACTGCAGAGGACACAGCCAGGAAGACAGAGATAAGATGCAGTGAGTCATAAGGACATATAGCAATGTGAGTTAAGCAAGAGTGCTGCAAAATACAAGAGACTCAGGTACAGGGATGACCAATACCTATTTATTATCTCGCATCATCTATGAGAAACTTGAAGAAATAGAGAAAATTAAAATTTAAAAAATATGATCTAATAAGTTTGAACCTTATCAAAAGCAATTTTGATAAGAATTCCATTGAAGATGCAAATTGCTTTGGTAGCATGCATATTTTATTAACTTAATTTTTCCAATTCACTATAACATGGGAGTGTTTTTTTCTTTTTGTGTATTTGTCTTCTTTCTCTAATATTTTCCATTTTTGATTGTGTATCTTTCACAAAGCTCTTGTTTACATTTTTTACCAAAGTATTTAAAATTTTGTAACTATTGAGAATGTTACTGATCAAACAAATTCTTATTTAGCCACAGAATTGGTTGTACATAGGAATAATAGTTACCTTTTTGTGTGTTGGTTTTATATTCTGCCGCTTCATCAAACTCTGTTATGTGTGTGAATTAGCTGTTAGGAGTCTTTTGGTCTCCCAGTGTATAGGATCGTATCATCTGCAAATCTCGAGAATTTAATACCCACCTTTTCTCTTTGTATATTTTTTATTTCTTTTTTTCTTTTCTAGTGGCTCTGGTTAAAACTATCAGAGCTGTGATAATAATGGTGAGAGTTTGGCTTGCAGTCACTTGGGTAGTGAATCATTGGACAGAGTTTCTTCCTCTCTGTCTCTCCTCTTCTCTGTATATGTGACCTTCTAATAAAAAAAGATTTAATCAATATGTGTATGTGTCTGTGTATACACACGCACAGAAAGGATACAACTTGCATATGAATGTAAAATATGTATGTATAAGTTGCATAAAATTTTACCTAGTACAATGTCCTAGTGGCTAAATCCTTGCCTTGCACATCCAGGATCCCATATGAGTTGTAGTCTATGTCCAAACTGCTCTACTTCCCATCCAGCTCCCTGCTTGTGCCCTGGTAAGGATGTAGAGGATGGCCTAGAGACCCTGCACCTACATGGGAGATCCAGAGGAAGATCCTGGCTCCTTGCTTCAGGTTAACTCAGCTCTTGCCATTGCGACTCTTTGAGGAGTGATCCAGTGGATGGAATATATTTCTCTCTACATCTCCTTTGTTCTGTAAATCTGTCCTCCCGAAACAAACAAATAAATATTTTAAAAGAAGCACAAAATCGTAATCACAATACTCTCCTTTTCAATTTTTATATGTTTATGTGCATAATCCAAATAAGATGAGGGTATTTAAGTATTCCAATATTCAAAACACCTAGAAAGTAATTTTAGAAAAATTTCCCTGATTAAAATCGTGGTGATCCTGCTGATCTGGTATTTATTTTACCAGGACTGTCGAAACAAGGCAGGGAACTGCTGAAGAGGGAAGGGATGACAGTATCAATTACTATTCAAATGTGTTAAATTCTTTTCTGTGCCTTCTACAGATTTTCAGATGAAAAATAAGGGTCAGAAGAGTGCTGTGAGAACACAAACGTGAAAATAAATGAGTCCCCCTGCCCCGATTTTTGATGGAAAACAGAAAGAAGTTTCATCAGCCACTTTCCATTTACATTATTGATTACCAGCAGGATTTTGACTGTCATGGGTAAATGTCAAGAACACTAATTAGATTACTTCACAATTCACGTGGCAATAAACAGCAGACGTTCCTGCATATAAAATACAAACTCAGAAGAAAGGCACTCTATTCTCTTAAATCATTTTTGTGTTTTGCTTTCCTCATAAGGCTGCTTTCTTTTCTGATATCTTTTATATCTAGGATGATGGGATCAAACTACGCCCTGCTCAGAATATAGATGGGTTCTGGGATGTTCTGCAGGTTTAAGTATGCAGACAGTGAGGTTGTTATCCCTGCTATATCAAGGGTCTGCATAGCAACGTGGAAAGCTTAATTATGGCTCACATCAATTTTGGCCTCTAGATGTCATGTAAAGAACATAACAGCTGAAAGGAAGCTGTAGAATTTTGATTATAGCTGTCTGCACACCGCAGAAGCAGGATAAAGAACAGAGGCCGTCACATTCCTGTACTGTCTGCACTAGGCAAGGGAACGTGGATAAGCTGAAAACCACATTTTGCAACCAGCTACTGTTATGAAATGCCCATTAACTTCAAGGAGTCCATTCAAAATTAAAGGCAGAGATGAGGTCATATAGGCGGTGTGCTCCATATGTCTAATTTCTAAGATGCAAAGTGATGCTACTGAGAGCATTCAGAGCAAGGCAGCATAAGAATTGATGCTTTGTTGCATATAAGAGAAAACAGAAGGAAATAAGAATTGACTTTGTGATACTTTTATAATTATTCCTTAAAAATGAAGCACAAGAGGAACAGCTTTTTATGGCTCTTATTTAAATTATTATTGAGGTTTAGTTCTAGTATGTTACTTTGAGGTCATGCAAATACTATGGGTTTCAGTTTGTGCACAAGCTGCTTGGAAGCAGACAATAAAACATGTTTCAGCCTGTTTCACAGAAGTGAGTAAAAAGAAACTGGATGAATCACAGAAAAAATTCCATCACAAAAATCGTCTAACAGATTAGAAAAGGAGACCATATCTGTTCTTCCTTATGTTTCTTGCAATCTGCAGTTAATTCATCACAGTGTAGCTCCCTAGATATTTAAGGACAATGGGAAATGCCTGCAAGCCCTCCTCCCATTTTCATTTGCAGGCCCTGGAGTGCAGTGGGTTGCAAACAACAAGCCATTTAAATGCCTCCCAAGGAGAATAGATAGGCTGCGAGTAGGCAAGCTCCTTCTAAGATGAGCAAGGAAACACATAGCACACAGACAGCGAGGATAAGGAAATCATACAGAAGAAGCAAAGAGAAAGAAGAGCAGAATAGGAGAAAATGAGAAGCTGCTTAAATCGGTGGTATGGTAATAAGCTCAGACACTGGAAAAACTTCAGAGCCGAAACTGAAACAGTACATCTGATTTCAGAAGCAGAACAGTGGAATAATGAATAGTATAGAACCTTTTCGTCCTTAAAACCAGGCTCAGACTCTTCCTCGGGAAACTGCTAGTGATTGAAAAAGTAGTGGATTTCCCTGGAATAGTTAAATTTGATTTCCACCCACTGAAGTTGCCAAAAAAAAAAAAAAAGAAAGAAAAAGAAAAAGAAAAATAAACCCAGTGTAATTGCCGGACTTGCTCTCATAATTACAGGCCTTACTTGTGAATCTAAATTGAGCAAGCTTTTAACCAAAGGACGTTTCATGGAGTGCACAACCTACAACAGAATCAGTATTTATAAAATTATAATTTTACATGAAGAGAAAGACTACAATATTTCCAAATCATAATATTTACCTCAAGCATTTCTTAAACCCTAGGTCAACCATTCTTAAAATTCTCTCTAAACCAGTTATTTTGAAAGCTTCCTGTACTAGAAACATTCTTAAAATAAATTACTTGGCCTAAATCAAAGTGTTAGGAGGCAAGACACATGTACTCACAGTGCAAAGACAAATGAAGCAAAGTTTCTCTGAAAATGGCATCAGCTAGCTCACTACCAAAGCATTTCTCAATATTTCACTGGAGCAGTATGAAAACACACACACTAGTAAACTCGCAATAGCGTTCACCAAAGCTCTTGTTCCCTGTAGTTCTAGAATCAGAATTTTTACCATCCATGAGTTTACAGTCTTCATTTTGTGTGTACACGTGAGAGCTGCCCCATCCAAGTGACAGCTGAGCAAATTAAAGTACAAGGAAGACTCTGCTACCTTCCTTTGCTGATGAATCAGCAGCTGAAGCCTGGTAAGGATTTTATGTGAGCCATAGCACTGAGTACATGGCCTACATGTTTTTTTGTATTTCTTTTATGACCCCTCTATTTTTGTACCTTTTCAACTGTCCGTCTCACTACCAGCGTTCACGATCAGGTCATTGGGCTTATTTGGATTTTGCTTTTAATTTTGTTCATTTATTATAGGAATTCTCCTATCAATCTTCATTCCAAGTATTCCGACATTAGCAATCACTGAGAAAAAAAAAAAGTTAAAAGACTAGAATGGGGTTGGAGGGGCATGGAGAGAGATTGAATCACTCTTAAAGCATATAGCAATTGAGCAGACACAGTCAAGTTCTCAATGCTTTCGGCGCAGAAGGAGACAGGAAGTGTTTGGGAATAGAGGTAAGAGAGGCCCAGGATCAATAAATCAAAAGAGACTCTCTTTTCCCATTTTCATGCTCTATTTTAATCTGCACTTGCTTGAGGATAAATAAGCCATTTTCTGTTCTTCGTAGTTAATTTTGTGTTCAGTGGAGTATGTAAGTATTCTTCTTAACTCTTCAAAATATATTACATGTACAGAATACAATGGGAGAAGTGGCTTAACTAAAAGAGAAACTTCAGCCTCTCTTCGGCCAATGACTCTGCTTTTCCAAGTTTTCTTTTTAAAGCTACAAGCCAAATTCTAGACAGATTCTTGATACGTAATGACTCTCATTACTATAAATACTCTTCAGTCTGTGCTGAGTAGCTGTGCATCCTGTGACTGCACGTGTGTGTGTGTGCAGATGTGCTTCAAGGATTCATGAAAAAGCTAGGCATCCATCTCTATGCATTTTTAACACCAAAACAAGTTTAGCATTTAATTCTACTGTTCCATTAATTGTTAGGATTCCCTCAACATACCAACTCTGCAAGGCCAGTTTTCTGTCATGTTTTGTGATAGGCTAATAGACATCAGAAAGTAAAATGTGGAATTCTGTACCACTTGAAACAATGAGCTGGGATTTGATTTCAGCACTTTTTAAAGTCTTCCTGTTTTCTCTTTGTGTTAATGATAAATGCTCTGAACTGCATCTGGTTCTAAAAACCATTTGTTCTCAAGCATTGCTTTTTATCAGGCACACTTTATGCAGATCCACTAAAAAAAATCAAATTGACACAACATATGTATTCACATCACAATTAAAAGGCAAAAATCCCTATCCAAATACAGGTACAAACATGCATATCTACTGGATTTGTTTAGTACAAAAAATTGTCTTACAATTTTTCCCACAAAATTGAACTATTTTTATACAAACGAAATATTCAGTCGTTCTATTCTCTAGCATTTCCTGTAAAAGATAGTTAAGAAAATAATACGTAGAAGTGGCTCTGTGACATTACAGGCTAAACCTACACCTGCAGTAGAGCATCTCCTATGGAGTCTGCTTCATGACCAGCTACTCCATTTCTGATCCAGCTCCCTGCCGAGGACTTGGGAATGCCGCAAGGGATGGCCTGTGTCCTCAGGTCTCTGCAGTCATCTCCAAGGTCTAGAAAGAAGCTCCTGGCTCATGGATTCTGATGAACTCAGCTCTAAATGTTGCAGCCTTTTAAGGAGTGAATCAGCAAATGGAAGAACTCTCTCCTTCTTTCCATGAATTTGTCATAAATAAATAAACAGGTAAATAAATAAATAAATGTGATATGCCTTTCAAATAAAAATAAGAAACTCTTTAAAAAGACATGGCAAATATGACACTGTAACAATCTAATAGGGGGTGAGGTGGAAGAAAGATGCAAAATGGGAAGAAGAGACAAGAGGGAGGGAGGAAGGCAAAGAGAAAAGCACAGAAGCCAGCAGAGAGTAATAAATAATAAACATAATCCATGCTTCCAAAAACATGTCTCTTACTACTGATACATGACTTTTGATTTAAAAAATAAGATGATTAAATTCATGTGTGTACAAGATTTTCTCTTTTTGGGTGTTGTTTTATTTTATCTTTTGATGGCAAACACAGTAGACCACCAGCAAATTGTAGAAAAGATTTTAAGGACATTCCAACAGGTGATCTAAGGTACATCAATGTGTGTGTGTGTTCTGTTCTTTGGATCCCAGAATGTGATCATAGCACAAAAATATCTCATATTTCTCATTCTGCGTTCTCCTAGGAATGAGCAGTAACATATAGCTTTCCTCATTCTGTGTCAGCACTGGCAGATACTAGAGATACAATTACATGCTACTCATCTTGTTATGATGCAATCTTAGGCTTCGGTCACTATTCTGATGTTCAAAATTCTGATGAAAATAAATAATATTAACAAATAAAGAAAAGGAACATTGGGTCTTAAACATGAAATAGCCACTTCTAAAACCAAACAGAAACATAAAACAACTTTTTGGGCCCAGCACGATAATGTAGTGGTTAAAGTCCTTGCCTTGCAAGCCTGGGATCCCAAATGGGATCCCAGTTCTAATCCTGGCAGCCCCGCTTCCCATCCAGCTCCCTGCTTGTGGCCCGGGAAAGCAGTCGAGGACAGCCCAAAGCTTTGGGACCCTGCACCCATGTAGGAGACCTGGAAGAAGCTCCTGGCTCCTGGCTTCAGATTGGTTCAGCTCCAGCCACCGCGGCCGCTTGGGGAGTGAATCATCAGACGGAAGATATTCCTCCCTGTCTCTCCTCCTCTCTGTATGTCTGACTTTGCAATAAAAATAAATAAAAATCTTAAAAAAAAAATCGAACATCTTTTTGGATACAAGATCTTTGATTTTTAGAGATCCACTCTTTCACGGTACATAAAATTGACTGATGCTTGGTCAGTGAATAAATATAAATTGTTGACCAATTAAAAATATTTTTATGTCATGCTTGTTTATTCATAAAAAAATCATTTCAGTAGAAATTGGGAGACCCCAAATCCTGTTTATTGTTCAATGGCTGGGAACCTTGACTATCCACACTACAATTATAGTCAAACAGCAGGAGAGGTTCCTTCTATAAAATTAATAAACTCACCTTTCTCACCACTTTGCTTTATGGAATGACAAAATGAGAATATGTCTGTCAATAACAGATCTTCAGAATGTGTGCACGTGTGTCTGAGGAACAGAGAGAGAGGAGGGGGAGAGAGCAAATTAATTTATCTTCAGAGTTGTGGAGAAGACTTCACTTGCTAAGTGTTGTGCTCCAAATCCAACATTTCCAAAGCAGCGCTTCTAAGGTGAGGCTTAACAACTTGCTTTTTAGGCAAATCCCAGAGAAGAAGATGCTGCTCTCTGGGTTCAACACTGAGAATCATGTATACATGGAGAACTAATATTTGCATCATTGATGGTACACAGAAATCGTACACGCTGTTCTGAAGAAATCACTTAGTAATTACATCTGCATATCACACAATAAGCAACCAGAAATAAATTATGTATCAAGCTAAGGTTACCAAAATCTTCATATGAAGTTTCCAATGTTTAACTTTATTGTCATCATTCAAACACACTAATACTGTTTTTACTTCTTCTGTAGAAAAAAATGTTCATTAACTTAGAAAGTAATATTAAACCTCTGTTCTCATTTCTACCTAGAATAGATTTCAAGACAATAACCTTCCCATTAAATTACTTTTCTCTTGTGCCTGGTATGATGGTCCAGTGGCTATACCCTCACCCTGCAAGCACTGGGATCCTCTAGGGGCACCAGTTTGAGTCCCTGACTGTTCCACTTCCTTTCAAGCTCCCTGCTTGTGGCCAGTGAAAGCAGTAGAGGATGGCTCAAAGCCATGGGACCCTGCACCCACATGGGAGACCATGAACAGCTCCTGGATTCAGATGGGTTCAGATATGGCAGTTGTAGCCACTTGGGGAATGAATCAGCAGATAATTACCTTCTTCTTTGTCTCTCCTTTTCTCTGTAAATCTGCCTTAACAGTAAAAATAACTAAATGTTAAAGCTATGTTTTCTCAAACAAATAAATTTAATATTTTTTTAGTCTCCTAAGGGTCTTGTTTGCGTGTTGCATGTGTAGATCTTATTTGGCATGGTAATTCATAATTTAAATCAAACTTACTACTAAATAAAAATTATTGATAAAATTCTGTCCATCAACATTATTGTTTTCTGTGGATTTTTTGGTAGACAAACCAATCTGTGCTTTATTAATAAAATTCATGGGCTTACTTATTAATATACACTTACTTACTTCCTTACAATTAGATTTCCATACTTCTGGCAGGGTACAGCTCCATCTTCCCACAGGGTAGCAGGGGTTCAAGATCCCTGAAAACCTCCTCATGTTTTTATACTTTCAGTGAATCCATGAAACAAAGTTGTTTTATTCAATTACTAAAATATTATTTGTGTTTTGTTTTCATTCCAAGTGATTAGTTGCATTGTCCAGAGGTTTGTGATGTGTAACATCATAGCTACTTAGTGAAAAATTAAGGGCTGGCACGAAGGCACAATTGGTTAACCCTCAAGCAGCAAGCAACTTAAGTCCCTGCACCAACATGCGACTCAGAAGAAGCCCCTGGTTCCTGGCTTTGCCTTGGCTCAGCTCCAGTCATTGTGGACATTTGCGGTGTGAAAATCTTTCTCTGTTTCTCTTCTCTTTGTAACTCTGCTTTTGTAGTACAATAAAACTTTAAAAAAAAAAGAGAAAAATTGAAAGAAGTTTATGAAGTTTTCCAAATATAAAACAATTACATCTCCTCCAGATGTTTACAAAATCTTTAATTTTTATCACATATGTTAGAATGAATATTTTAATAATTTCTCAATTTTAATTTCTAGTGACAATAATATTATTCGGTATAACCAATAAACATGTGATATCCAAGGACATTATAAAGTCTTAGGAAGAAACATTTTAAGAATTGTAGAATCTAGAAATTGGAGTGCCCTAGTATGGAGATAGTGGACACCTCCCTCTTGGGTAACCACTCACACTGGAAAGCATGAAAACCTGGACAGGGCGGCTAGACAGAAAGGAACTTGCCAGTATCTGTGTGGGCTGGATAGTAGGTTGGTTGGGTTGAACTATGCTTCAATGCCCATTGACAAGTACGAGAGCTAAATGGGGTGTGGGACAGACTGAACAAGTCTGCCATAATACTGGCATGCATAGGAACCAGGGTAGGGGGCAGGACTGGTGGGGTTATGGAGAGTATTGCCAACTAGGCTGCAGCTCGCACTGGCTTGCATGAGGACCGAATATGAAGTGGGTTGGGTCGGACTGGACTACAATACTCATTGGTTCACATGGATGACAGGGCTAGAAACAGAACTGACCCAGTAATTGCAACGGCCAGCATGTGCATAAGCTGATTGGAGCGACAGACTGTGCCAGACACTGTGCTGGCAAGCACACACAAGAATCAGGTCTAGGATCATTTCAGATGAAGTTTCTTTGGAGATCCCTCCAACTGAGCTGCTGATCTCAGAACCCCAACCATGAATGACTATGTCAGCCAATGGATTCTGAATAGGTTTCATAGTGATTGGAATGGCGAGACTGGCAGCGATTCATACATGCTGAGCTATTAAAACTGCTTGAGCAGGACCTTCAGAGTGTGTCTCACATCGGGGACCTTGGATGGGTCCTTGGATGGGTGGGGCTTCTCCCTTTGTTTCGCCCCTGACCCTAGATACAGGGAAAAACATGATATTAGTGTGGAAACAATGGTATTACCCACTTTCTTGTAATACTTGACCCTTTGTACCCCAATCAACTAAGTAAGATTAGTAAAAAAAAAATAATAATTAAAAAAGGAAGTGTAGAAATACAACCACATTGTAATTCCATTGTATAAAAGTGGAATGTATCAACTTTGCCATTATGTCTCATTGAGAACTAACACATAGCCCATGCAAAAGCAGAACAATACAATTGCTTTCCTGTAGCCAACTAGGTTTATGTTCTGAAAAGAAAAGCACAAATATTTGGTGAACAGATTTAATGTCATCTTTACAATTTCCAGAAGTAACAGTAATTATTCTCTTAGAAAGATATTTTAATTATGTGAAAATGTGTAAACATGCATGCCTTACTCAATCTTCTTGAATTAACATAGCTGGCTTTCAAGAGGCAGAGAAGTGACTCCAGCAACCATATACCCTGTATAAGGAATGAAAGTAATTGCAGAAATTATGGCTTTACCATAAAGACTTTTGTGTGTTGTATGTTGGAAAAAGTTGGTATCAACAAAGTTGCTAGAAAGCCTAAGGTTAGCCAGCATTTTTTTTTTTTTTACTTCTTCATTTTTTTTATTATATTTTGACAATCTTTACATAGTTAATTAGGGTAAAAAGGTACATGGGCTACAGGAAAGTGGGTAAGACTATTAATTTTTCCATATTGTTTTCTTCATGTTTAAAGGGGGGTATTAAGGGAGAAGGCCCACCCAATTTCCCACCTTCCCCAGGTCCCGGATGTAGGGTATGCTCTGAGGTTCTTGCTCAGGTGGTTTGATATTTCAACAGTTATGAATCACTGCCAATCTTGCCACTCCAAGTACTATGAGGTCTTTGAAGAATCCACTGGTTGACATAGTCCATCATAAAGTCTCTGTTTGCCCCATATTTTGCTGCTAAGATATAGCTGAAATGGTTGGTCGACTTGTTCTGTCTTCTCTCTTTTCTTAGTTAGGGTTCTGAGCCCATCATTTTAATTGGGGAGATCTCCAAAGAAACTTTGTCTGAGGTGTTCTCAAACCAGATTCTTGTATGTGCTAGCAAGTATAGGGCCTGGCACAGTCCATCGCCCCAATCAGCTGGTGTTTGCAATTGCTGGGTTGGTTCTGTTTTCACTCCCCACTTCCACTGGAATCAATGGGTGTTGCAGTCCAGCCTGGTTCTGCCCAGCACATACTTGGCCCTCGTATAAACCAGTGGGAGCTGTAGCCTAGTTGGAGCGACCTGCAATAACCCCCACCAGGCCCGCCCCCTACCCTGGTTAACCAGTATGTGTAGCAGTCTAGTCCAGTCTGCCCCACACCCCATTCCACCCCAGCTGCTGTCCTAGTTTTATGCCCTCCTGTGGAAGTGGTAACCCAAGAGGGAGGAGCCCACTATTTCCCTCCCAGGCCTGTCCCACTCTCAGATTATGCACTCTCCAGGTAGTTCTGTGGTTTGACTTGACAGAACTAGCCCTCAGTGCCAGCTTCTGCCAGCTGATGCTGTGGCTAAGTCCAAACAACCCTCACCCACTCTAATTTTGTTTGCACCTATAGGAATAATCAGCCCAGCCTGGCTTTTCCCTCATCTAGTCCACATGAGGCATGCAGGTGTTGTAGCCCTGCCTAGTATGGTCTGTCCCCATCCCAGCCCATGCTCTCCAGTGTGAGTAGCTGTCCAGCAAAGGAACCACCCCTTATTTCCCTGCTGGCCCTGTCTCCTTGTTCTCATTCTTGCTGGTTGGGCACTGTGGTCCCTTCCGGTACAGGCAACCTCACCTTGGCATTCCCTATTGTGCACTAGTCTTTATTGCAACCAAACCTGGCTCGACCCACAAAACCTGGTCCTTGGATTTGCCAGTGGATGACGTGGACAGATTCAGCCTGGTCTTCCCCCAACCCATTCCAAATGTATGCCAGTGGGTAATTTTCCATGGCCTGTTCTGGGCTGTTTCCTATCATGTTTCTTGCGTTTACCTGCCGGGTCTTTGTCCTGCAAGAGGAGTTGCCCAGACTCCTCCATCAGAACCTCTCCCAATGCCAGTTTTTATGCTTACCAGTGGGTCCATGAGACAGCCCTACTCAGTTCACCTCCTGTCATGGCAGGAACTGTGGCTTTTCCTGACTGGCCTTCAACCCAAGCTGGTTCTTGTTGTTGGATGTTTCCACCCAGCCATGGTTCGTCCATACCCACATATGGCTCACACATGGCTCAGTAGGGGTTTGAGACCTTGCCTAGTCCATCGCACATCTATCCCAGTCCTCCAGGACACAAGACGGTGTTGGGGTCTGGCCGGCTTGGTGCATCCAATCCCAGTCCACACTTGTGCCAAGGGAGACTACAACCATTTCCCGATCAGAACGCAGCCCCCATTCCAGGTCACACGCCCCTTAGTGGGAACCTCAACCCAGCTAGGGTTGTCCCCTTAGCTCCCCAACTGGGCCTCTTCCTCGCCATGGATCACATGCATGCCAGTGGTTGCTCTGATTCAGCTTGGCACAGTCCCTAACCTGTCCTGACCTCTGCCATAGACACTGTGGCATAGCGTTCCTGGCTCACACAGACCAGTAGGTACAAGAGCCTAGCTCGGCATGACTCGTGCTCCCTCCTGGACTCTATTTTTGCTTGTGGGCTAAGGATTGCTCAGTCCTGCCTGATCTACCCTGTTCCATTACCAATTGACACATTTGCCAGTTGTTGGAGCTACTTTTCCCTGCTTGTCCGACGCCCAGGTCTGGACCACATGTTCACCAGCAGGAGCTAATTCACCAGGGGAGTTTCCCAAGTTGCTCCACTTAATCCACTCCCAGACCCAGTTCTCATACATGCCATTGGGTTTAGGCCAGTGCCTGGCACAGTCTGGCCTTCCATTTGGCCTTGTATGAGCTGGTGAATGTTACAGCCCGGCCCACCCCACATCCTACTCAGGACGCCAGCAATTCTAAGCAAGCTATTCAATGTCGTATTTGCTTGCCACCAGACAGGTATTCTTTTTTTTTTTTTTTTTACTATTTCTTTCTTTATTTTGAATGTTATGGTATAATCACAAACAGGTATTTTTAACTCAAAAACTACTATAACAGGAATAAATGAAAAAAAAATCACCTAATTACAAAAAGGTATTTTCTACACTTTTTAAAAAGTGTTATATGAACCACATGTAGCCCGATATAACTCCATTATGAAGACAGACAATTGTTAATGTTTAGATCGCTCTATGAATGCCACTAAATAACCCTGTGGACATAGAAATAACTTATAGTTGTATGGCTTAATACTCCTTTCTTAACACAGAGCCAGTCAACGTTTTCATTAAGTTCTTAGCCATGGAGAAAGAAATCATGTTGCTTAAATTTCAGTGATGACCAAAATCTAACATTGCATGATGCAACTGGTGACATTATTAAAGCTTGAAAATAAAATGGTAGTGTTGACCAAACACACACACGTCACCTTAATCAAACTCACATACATCATGTTAATCAAAGTAAAATCAAATAACCAATTTCATATGTGTGCTATTCAGAATGCTTGACAAAGATATTTTATATGAGTAACCCTGAAGGTTTGTGTTAAAGTTATGAAGGGATGAACAACATTACTCAGGCCCATAATAGCAAATAATTAATGAAAAGAAAGCGTGCACATTTCAATCCTTAGTAGATTTCTGTATTTGCCTTTGTAAATGTTAGATATTAAATCCAACTTGATATGCTGCATTTCCTAGTTTTCTCAGAGAGAAACATCTACCATACATTGATATTTGTCAAGCAGATGACTTGTGTTCCCAGCACAGTGGAGGTCCCACAGGTGCGAGATCAAAGAACACAGCAGAGTTTATCACTAAGAACACCTGTCCCAGAGTATCTATGTGGAGGGCTGTAGGTTTTGGGGTTTCAAAAATACTCATGACATCCAGATAGAAGACCATCCTTCCAGCATAGAGACAGAATGACTTCTGCTTCAACAATGAATTTCATCCTTCCCTGGCTGGTAACTCTTATCCTGCACATACAACAATCACTCTTGGGCTTCAGCTAAAGGACCTCAGTCCTTCCCAGCCATGAAGAGGTATAACAGCAGGATTACTATGTGTCCTATAATGAGTGCACATGCTTAACCAGAACAAAGTAAATTGTATTAACTCCATGTCATGAAAAGATATTTCCAAATAAAGAGGTCCACAGCATGAGCTATGAGGCTTCTTGACTTCCTTTTTAGCAAATAGTTCAAGTCAAGGACATATTCTTAGATGATCCTGGAAAGATTCAAAACTGGGAGAGGATGACTGATTTTCCCAATAATGTCGATATTTGAAAGTCTTCCTTGTCTTTCAAAAAGAATCTGCTTTTATATTGAATCAGTCAAATTCACATGACCTGAATTTATAATGGAAAGCTAAAGGAGGTACAACACAACTCGATACAATGACCGAAACTGCAGTGGTTACATTGCTCCTTAAATGAACCCTGTCCCTTACTAGAGTGCCAGGTTCCAGCTTGAGCTTCTCTGCTCCTGATGCAGTTTCTTGTTGATGCATATCTTACAGACAGCAGTGATTGCTCAAGTGATTAGGTCCTTGTCACCAGCATGAGATAATCAGGCTAAGTTCCGACCTAGTCCCACCCAGTTGCTGCAAGCATTTCAGAAACGCACCAGCCAATGAAAGTGTCTGAATTTCTGTGTCTTTATACTTTTCCAACTAAATGAGAATAAACAAAAATTAAAATAAAAGATATCAAGCCTTCCATAAAGACATGTTTGTGCTTCCCTGCCTTGCCTTCAGCAACACAGACACACATGGTACTGTAAACGGGTCAGCATTGATGCTGGCCATGTCCTTTACATAAAATATGCATTTTGCTTTCATGGTCTTTGTTGAATACATTGTCAGTCACAAATGTCTTACAAGCTTAGAAGGGAGTTGCAGAAGCAAGCATTAAGCTTACGGGTAAGCCACCAGAATCTAATCAGAATATCCTGCTTTGCCAGTTTCTGTTCCTGACTTCAGCTTTCTGCCAGTACAGACTCCTAGAGGCAACACTGCTCCAACAGCAGGCTCCTGTCAGCTCCACAGTGAATCTACAGTAAATTCTCAGTTCCATATCTGAATCACAATCCATCCATTTGCCGGTCTTCTCTGGGCTTTTTCCCTCAAATAAATAAAAATAGAATGAACAAACAAACAAATCAATAAATAAAATGTAATGATATTTGCAACATGAAGATGAACTTCAGCAATGAACTATTTTAGACCCTTTAATTTCAACTACGCCACTATCATCAAGTGACTAAAACCTGGGGATTGGTAGGAAAGATTTTCATGCAAACAATTTTTTTTTTAACAAAAACTGTCGTTTTGCAATTTAAAAAATGAGTGTTTTAGTTTTTGTCCTGACTACCTCTTATGTGGCTTTGAGACCTTAATTTCTCTGAGCAACCCCTGAAAAATTAGGAGAAAAATAATATGCCAAAGTATTACTATGAAAACTAATGGAAATAGTGAAAATGTGTAAAGTCTAAATTATTATTCACCCATACACATGTGTCATTTTACTGAATTCAGTATTTTAATAAGACTCAAATAAGGTACAAATTGGAGATGAGTCATCAAGGCAGTTTTATGATTGCTTCCCATTTTTTCAAACAACATGAATCACAAAATCTGAGAAACAGAGAAGATATTGAGTTTTCGTTTTGTTTCTGTTCTGCCTTTGCAATTTCATAATGTATTTCATCATTCGATTCATGTATTTCTCTTTTTCAAAGATTTGTTCATCTCTATTTGAGAGGCAGCTTTTACAGACAGAGAAAGGGAGAGACGGAGAGAGATCTTCCATCAGAAGGTTCATCCCCCAAATGGCCACAACAGCCATGTCTGAGCTGATCTGAGGTCAGAAGTTAGTAGCATCTTCCAAGTCTCCTAGGTGAGTACAGAGGCCCAAAGACCTGAGTCATCCTCCACTGTTTACCCAGGCCACATGCTGGGGGCTAGATTGGAAGAAGAGCACCTAGGATTCAAGCAGGACCCATATGGGATATCAGAGCCACAGGTGGAGGATTAGTGTGCTAAGTCATCCTTCCTGCCCCAATTCAAGTGTTCCTGAAGAAGTGTGCCCAAGTGTACAAAAATGTGTAAAGGAGAATGATTTATTTTCTTTTTACTTGGAGACTGGACTGTTCTTTATATGACTAGAAAGGAAAATGGGCTGTTTAATCTCACTTCTTGTAATAAGATAATTTAAGAATCTGTCTTTTAATGCTTTGCATGGGACTTAAAAAAATGTCCTGCTGCTCAGACTTTTGTACACCAAGCCCATCCTTTTCTTCACAGCAAGCCCTCCCTTTTCTGCTTCTTTTTATTTTATTTTATTTTTTCCTTCTCTGTTCTCCATGGCTATCCTCATAGACACATTTGGTAGTGGTATACCATTTATTGCTCCTATCTTTAGCTCCTCAAAAAAAAAAAGTAGAGATAAAGAGCATATTCTCTACATGCTAAGAGAGTACTCTATTTCACCTAGGGTACTCATTCATAAATTAAACAAAATTTATAAAGAAATCTGGAAAATCTTTTCCCAAGATAGTTTTCCTACTTTTGAAAACTACATATTTCTATCAGAATATTTTAGAAATGTAGAAGTTACATTTTTTTTCTGGATATTGGTCTTGATTTATTTCTTTCACATAGTTAATGACCTGTCTCCTACACACACCAGTCCTTACCCTGTCCAGTACCTGAATGAGGTAGATGGGTATTTGGGCTAATTAAGTTAAAAAAAGAAAAAGAATGAAAAAAAAAAAAAACTTCTATTGAATTTATTACCCTTTTAATAATAAAATAGGATTTGGAATAAAAGGAGTGATCAGCAATAAATAAATAAATTAATTAATAAATAAATAGATTACAGTAATGAAAACATGGTGGAATAAAAGGGCTCACTTTAGATCTTTGAGATGCCAGCCTTTCCTAACCTCCACACAGTGCTCCAAGCAAGGCTTCTTTCCCTAGCCCTCTCCTGCTTTCTTCCCTCTGGGTGCCAATGAAACTACTCACAAACTTTCATTCATCCATACTCAAACAGCTCCTTCTTGAAGGACTGGGTCCTGAAAGGTTGTACCTGCTTTCCAGCCTTAGCTTGACCAACTGCTCAACACAGATGTTGACATCTCTTATTTCAGGCCTATTTTTTTTTTCCTCCTTTTCTTTTTTTAAGTTCTGATTACCTGGCTTTATCAAAGTCCCAGTGTGGCTGAAGCTTAAAAGAATATCAGCTGTGGAGCTGTGCTCACATGAGTTGGAGAAAAAATCTAAAACCATACATTCGGAGAACTCTTGCACGCTTTCCCCCAACTAACTCAAAACTGTTTACTAGTATAAGTAGGATGGAAGAGAGCAAGAGATTTTTCTCTGTCCATGCTTGCACAACTTTACAGAACGTGTTCAGCTTTAATCGGGAATTTTCTCCACAACTTCAAGACATAACCTTGGCCTCCAACACACAGCGCTCACTGGGCCTTGTCCTTTAAAATCAGTGAATGCTCAACTGCACACACACATAGTAGCTGACTTTACAAAAGAGATAGAAATGGCACTCCAGAGCTAAAGCTTGCCCTTTGTTTAAGACTAAAACAGGTTGGTGTTACACGGTCATTTTTTTTTTTTTCTGTAAAATGTAAAAGTGCAACATTGCTTGCTTGTTTTATATCACCTACATTTACAATATGGTTGAAAGTGACAGGGTGGGAGGAAATGGAGAAGTTCCAGTCCTAGGATAACTCATAAATCTGTTCCTTTGTAGACTCTGTAAGTCTTGTATGAATCTGATATTGAAATTGAGACATGCATCCACTCAGCATTCCAAACAGAAGTAAGCTTGGACTGAAAAGCCCTTCCATCATGCACAGGAGTTCTACCTTTTGTTATTTATGCAGATAGTGAAAGATGGATAAATATGTTTTGTTATTTGGATTACTGGGGAAAGTCCTCCTCGTTCATCAAACTCAGAGTCTTATTTCCCTTTTTCTGACCAAGTTTGTTCACTTCTTTCCTGGGAAAATGCAGTGTCTGCTGAGACTGGTGCCTTAAATGTCCCATCTTGAGTTTCCCTTTATTCACAAAACATTTTCAGCTCTGAAAAAAATGCAACATAATACAGATCTAAATCTTTAAAAAATATCCCTTTACCGCTATTCAAATTTAATTATTGTGAGAACAGTACCACTATATTAAAATATAATCACCTTACTCCTTTTGGCTTCATGACAATGTTCGTAAAGTGCTTAATATTCATGTAACATGCTACCTCACCCTGTAATATCACTATATTTATGGAAAGGAATTGTAATCCTCTTTACTGGCTCAGGTTAATTCCAATAAAATATTAAATCCATTTTCTAATCTAAATGAGTTCATTAGGAGAGGCATGGTACTGAGAATACCAAACTCTCTATAGAGTTCAGCTTCATTACATTTTTGCACTGTGTGTTTCCAGAGCTGTTGTACTACATTTATGAGGATTTATCTCTACTGTTCCAAAAACATCCATCCTAATTCTGCTCCTTCTGTGCATGCTAATCATGAATATGTTAAGTGGAAATACTAAGCTTGTAGCCAATCTCATCCCCAGATGGGTTCAAGTTATGATTACAGAAGCAAATAAGCACTCTTTCAGCAGTGCCATTGAGAAGGAAATGAAGGTTTGGGGTCACGAAAAATAAAAAGAGAGGGAGAGCAACAGAGAGAGGAAGGACGGAGGGAAGGGTGGGGAAAAGACAGCTTAGAGATAGAGTAACAACGTCATAGAAATGAAAAATAAAAATGAATTGGCTGTTCCTTATTTCTCAGAGGGAGTATCAAAGAATTTATAAACAGATCTGTTCAAAAGAACTTTAAAAATAAATAAAAGGACATAAGTCATTAGATTAAACTACATTAAGTCTCCAAAAGTCCATTCTCAAGTTGAACTTTACATTATTCAGTCATTACATCAAGCAAGGTTATACTCCATTAAGCCTTTCACTTGAAAGAAATGATGAAACTTCTAGGGAAAAAAAAAGCCATAATGCAAGTCAAGATTGTTGTAAGTGAATAATTCAAACAATTACATGAAATCCAACTGTATGCTAATGGAATATACATGCATATAATATAACATATGATTACATATATATTTTTGTTCACTTCATGGGCAAAAAATTATAGGAAATTTAGTTCATATTTTACATAGGACAAACTCACGAAGAATCTTTGAGTGACTTTTGGCAAGTGTGTTTTACAATAATATATTGGTAAAAATGTTTAAGCCACATTGCAGGTATTCAGTTAGAAAAAGAAGATTTTTAAGATGTAACATGATAATGAACAAAGAGCAAATGATTGCCGAGTGCTGGAGACTAAAGCTAAGTAAATCCAGCAATGAATTGTCAGGAAAATAAAATCCAGCAGCCACTGGTTGTCACTGTTGTACCACAAAACAGCAACTGCAGATACATTCTTTCAAAAGAAGGTTTCCAGACCAGAATTTGAAAAGCTTTGACTATTTGCATTATCACAAAAGCAAAGTACAGAAACCTATAGCAACGCTAACATTACAATCCAACCTATGCTAAAAGTACAAGGAAACTGACCTTGCACATTCCAGACTAGAATTAGATCCTTTGATTTGGGAGTTTTCTCCCACCTCAAAAAAAAATCCATTTGAATCACAGTGTGATATGAACTAAATATATGATTATATTCTTAAACAAATACATTATAAATATTCATATGCAATATCTTCTAGATCAGTAAATTTCAACACCTATTTTTCTGATGTTTAAACAAAATATTATGTGAATACCCAGTCTATGTAATTGATTAATTAGAGGCATTATTTAAATGAAGTATTTTGTAATGACTGAGTCTGTAACATTTCCACCAGTAGATGAGTCGACAGCCTTGACATAATCTTCCCTTTTCCCAAATCTGATTAAAACTGGCAAGACAAGAAATCAATGAGATCCTGAATATAAAATCCAAAAATATTCTGCCTTACTTGAAATTAATTAAGAGCTGTGATGCAGGAAGGAGTCCCAAATCAATAAACATCAATGATGGTGATGTTAAAGGTAGGAAGGAGAGTGGCAAAAATTCACGTTGGTATTTGTGACTAAGATGATTATCTTCTCAATGAAATTAAAGATTGAAATGAGACCACTTCTGTTTGGGGAACATGCACATATCAAAAGTCCAGAACAAGGCCTGGTACGGTGGCCTAGTGGCTAAAGTCCTCACCTTGAACACACCAGGATCCCATAAGGGCACTGGTTCTAATCCCAGCAGCCCAGCTTCCCATCCAGCTCCCAGCTTGAGGCCTGGGAAAGCAGCCAAGCATGGCCCAAAGCCTTGGGACCTTGGAGGAAGTTCCTGGCTCCTGACTTTGGATCTGTCCAGCACCAGCCATTGTGGTCACTAGGACAGAAGATCTTCCTCTCTGTCTCTCCTCCTCACTGTATATCTGACTTTGCAATTTAAAAAAAAAAAAATCAACAATAATCACTATGCTTCTGAAAAAACTAACAAATTTGAAAAATAACTCTTTCAAGCATCAAGGGATAGCACTTTTTAAAATGGCTACAATGAGAATTAGGGGGAGGCGAGTATATAAATGTACCAATAGTACTTTGTGTACAAACATACTTATCATTTGTACATACTTAACTGAATATGAGTATATTTCATGTGTGAATTCTCAAGATAAAGCATTGTTTTTCAAGGTCATCCATTCTCTTCTACTTCTGACCCAGCTATCTGCTTATGACCAGGGGAAGCAACAGAGGATGGTTCAAGATGTTGCGCCCCAAAACTCAAATGGGAAGCCTGAAAGAAGTTCTGGCTCTCAGAATCAGATCAGCTCAGTTATGGACATTGTGGTCATTTGGGGAGTCAGGCAGAGAGTGAAAAATTGTTTTTCCTCCTGTCCTCTCTCTCTGTACCATCTTCCTTTTAAATAAAAATGAATCCTTAACAAAAAGATGTAAGTATTTCAATGAACTGGTTTTTTGCCTTACTATGGCAAATGGGAATAACTGGCTTCTCTTGAAAAAGACTATCACAATGGCAAAAACAATTTCTCAGGAACTATATTTAGGTCTAAAAAAACTAAAATATTCAAATAAAGCAAATCTATCTTGATATCTATTCATACAAACTCCCCACAATGCATTATTTAAGCCAAATCTTTCTTTTTAATTTTATCTCTTTAATGGGTGGAAAAGAATTTATAAGATTCATAGAGATGCTGTACAAAACGGTAGTTTCTTTATACCTTGCTATGGAACCAGAGTCTCCCTAGGGAACCTTTAAATACAAATTTCCAAAACCTTGATATGATTTGAAGTGTCATACTCTGATAGCTACACTTCTGCTTAATAAAAGAGAGAACATGTATGTGAAATTATAAACTGTATAATTTTATCATTTTCTTGATAGACCAAAACACTAAAGAATAATCACAATATGTTAATACAGAGAATAATGATTATTTAATTTAATTGAGAGCTGGCATGCAAGACAGCATTGCTTCTTTACTTTGTAATACAATAATGCATTTATAGTAAGTCATTTCACAAACCACACACATATCACCACAAATTCAAGAAAGACACATTTTGAAAATATAGAAAGGATTCTCATTAAATATGCAGTCAAAGGCCAAAGGGAGAAAAACATTAACAACAAAATCCTTATTTCTCTTATCCCTTGACCTTTGTCAAAATCTTCTATACTTTTGTCCTGTTAGATGAATTTTTAGCTGGGTATCCTCACATTAGTCAACAGGTTGAGGTGAGTTTAGTTTTTTTGCATTTCCTGCATGCTCAGCTCAGCTTCAATGTAGTAAGTACAGAGCAAGTGTTAGGTACATTAGGAAACCAAGAGCACCCTGCATACATGCATACATGCCAGGCCGCAGACACATTCTTTAAACATGTAAAGAATAATTTTGTAAATTAAATAGCCTTTGATTTAGTGTTTAAGGTAATATCATTTATTATCCAAAGATACTCTGATGCTACACGCTTTCTGTGGCCTCTGAAAGAGGTCTCGTGACTAAATATATTTCGTTCAGTTAAAAAAAAAAGAGAGACAAATCAAATGCTATGAAGGAAGGCAGCAAGATATAGCATAAACGTTCCTTTGAGATTTAAGGCTGTGGCGATTTCTCATTTGCCCCTCTTGAGGCTCTCTGCTGGTAGCTGAAGCCAGGGACAATCTTGGTCTTCCACGTAAAGACTGGAACTCAAAATGCTTCTTAGCAAAAAGCTGAAATTGCCAGTGGAGCCAGTATATAAACCCACGAACTTTGATATGGGAAATGGGAGTCCAAATGACTATGTCATCACTAAGCCAAAAGACTTTGCCTAAAATTATCTGTTATGGCCAGCAGCATCTTAACAACAATAACACTGGCTAAGTCTAATAATTGAAAGTTAAAATACAAATAATAATTTATTGAGTTCCATTTATTATTATACCATTCAATTCAAATGTTTCAGGTATCTGATTTGCTGTGAGCCCACATGTTTATGACTTTAAAATATGAACAATTCATCACTGTTTAATATTAGACAAGGCAATGTGCTGAATAGATAAAACAGGATTGATATGTGTGCAGAGCAGTGTTTATGGAGAAGACAGCAAATGTGAAATTACAAAATTTAACCATTACCAAGGGTAGCCCATTCAACAAAGCAGGATCATCTGCCTCTGATCTGCCTTTAATAATCACCAATCACTCAAATATATCAGGAGTGTCCCAAAATTTGTCAAACACCTTGCTTCGGAACTAACTTGTTTCCCTTTGGGTTACCGGATAGAGTAGCCAGCAAATCTCAGCAGGTTCTTTCCTTACCTTAGGGTAGAAACAAAAAACTGAGGATCCGATGCAGAGAGAAGTTTTCAAAGTGAACAAGTGAACCTGAGAAGGAAGGGATCCCGCCTCTTGGGAGGGATCCACCAGAGGGGTGTCTCCTGAAAGGAGAGAGGGAGGGACACAGGATTCCGGGAAGTGTGTTTTGTTTTTAAATTTTGTGACCTCCTCACTGTGTCTTTCAACTAGAGAGGTGTCCCTCTATTGACTGGACCTGAAGAAGATCTTTCCCACGGATGCTCTCTAGTTAATTAGGAAATGATTGGGTAATTCTTCTGCAACCGACTTACAAGTGTAATTTTCCTGGCCATCCGATAAGGGACAAAGCAGCCTTCCAAACAAATGGCCTTCCCTTCTCACTGAAGTATCTGGTTTCTCCAGATTTAAATGCTATCTTGTTTGCCAATACTAAAAATATATACAAATATGGGACAGTGAAATGCTGGTCTAGGGAGCAGCGCCTTACATGACTCTCCCCGTGGACCTGGAAAAGATTTTGGCAGGCATGGACGGTGTTAGAATATTTGATACAAACTTACACTGTGGCCATACACTTTGCCTCTGTGTCACTAGTAAAATTCCCAGAGCAATATAGCCATGGAAAAGAACTCTGTGCAGTAAAAATGCCTGGGTCCCAAGAAACTATCTTCGAAAAAGCAAAAATGTTCAAAGAACAAGTGATGGCCACTTCCCTGTTTTTTTTTCCCTTTGGTTGGTTGGTTGTTTCTATTTTTGTTTGTTTGTTTGGGACCCAGGGTGGCAGAGGAAAAAGGCACAGGGAGTTTCATCCACCGGTGCGTTTCCCAAATGCCCCTGAAGATCTGGCTCTCCAAGGACAGAGCTCAAAGTGGGAAACTCTATGCATGTCTCTCACAGGAAATGCAGAAACGTAATTTCTGGAACCTGACTGCTCCTTTCTTGCAGCCATACTGACAGAAAAGTGGAGGCCAGAATTGTTTATCTGACTCAAGCACTGACAGTGGATGTGGGCATCTTAATTGGTAGGCTGTGTGTCAACTTAGGAAGATACTGTTGTAAATAGTCTTTTATTACCACTCTTGACTGGCGCAGAGGAGGGACTTCAGTGCTAAAATAATCAGAGTATGACCCAGAGAAAAGCCTCTTGGTGAGTGGCAATCTGGTGGAAATTTACTCTGTCTTACTCATCATGCACATTTTAAAAATTACATATTTAAATTACTGTTTGGAGAAGAGTGTATATTTCTAAATTCACTTAAATATTTTTCAAATTACATTCTACTTGTTAAGAAAATGTATCAAGAATGCCTTCAATCTAGTAACATAGATTGCCTATACATTATTATATGATGACTCCATTTGTTCCAGTGTCATTTTCTATGTAATGATATATGGATTCATAGCAAGGAGAACTACTGTGTATATTGAGACTCTTCTTCCTCTCGGCTACTATGGAACAGGGAAAAGAGAGAGAGAGAGAGAAATGAGAAGAGGAAAAAAAAATTAAAGCTCTGTCATTGTTCTTATCTCAACATTGCCAAATAGACAAACTTGAAATATCTAAGGTTTTCATCCTTCTCGAAAATGGTTTTCAGCTTAAAGGCGTTTGACCTGGAGTGAGGTTATATTTCAGCCAGTATAGCGAATGGTATCTAGAGAGGCCAGTCAGCAGAAGCTTAGCAGAAAAATATAAGTGAAAGTTCAAGTGCTTGGGAGCTGAGAAAGCTGGCAGAGGGCAAATTGGCTTGAATATCAAAGCTAAGTTCTGTCAAAATGGCAAAAGCTATTTCCAAAACAAGGCCTCCCAGGAAAGCATTAATTGGGAAAGCTCAAACAATAGTTGACCTATCTGACTAATGGTCATCTTCAAAAGCTTTGAAATACTTCTTTGCCATGTCAGACTCAGACATTTTTAATAAGAGTAAAGGGATGCATGGCCAGAGGTGCTGTTCTATTGTGGCATCCTAGAAACCTCAATGAAAAGAATTTGGTGGAGAAGCCAAGATGTTGATGAAGAATCTAGTAGAATACCACCATATGGGCAAAATGTTTAAGGAAATTTGGTCCAGAATACCTAGACAATGTACAAATTGTAAAGATCATACTCCCTATTGTGTGAAGAAATAATCACATCTGGTAATACAGAATATCGATGACTCAAAGATTGCCACAAAGTTAATCAAGACATGATTGAATGCTGGCAAAGAAACAATCACCTTCAGATCTAATACAACTTTTTCTTTTCCTTAAATTGAACAAAATCATCTGTGTGGACTGCACATAAGCATTGTCCACTGGGCCACTGGGCGGCAATTTTCAGTCTATTTCTATAAATTGAGCTTCCCAGAGCCCTTTGAATGTCTCCCCCTCTAGAGTGCTATGCTGTTCAGTAGATAGGACTAACGTTCACCTTTAGCTACCTTCCTAAATAATCGGCCCAGATAAATTGAGCAGTTCGCCACATTTTTATTGGTCAACTGTACTCCCACCATCAGAGCAAGTGGGAATATGTTTCAGATTTAGTGGGAGATAGAAGAAAATAGTTTTAAAAAATAAAGTTTAGAACAGCTGGAGATTCAAACTGCCCCACTTTCTGATCCAGAGTTACTTTCATGATTCTCTGAGAGTGTTGGAGGAGGTTGTTCAGGAATAAGTGAGCAGGTGTTCTTAGTCTTTTGTAAGCTTCTGCTTAAACTGACTCAACAGCAATCAACGAATGAATGCCTTGCTGAGAATAGTGCTGGGAACTAACATGCATCAGAAATGCTACATCGGTGTCAAGAGCGCTGTAACTTCCTGGTGCCTGTGTGCTTCCTTAGGAACCGCAGTCCAGGCGTCTCTAACAAAATGGCTAGGACGAAACTATTCCGTCTTTCACTTTGAAATTTTTCATTGCTAACTCGAAATAGAACAAGCCAATTTATCAGTCATGTCAATAGATAAAAACAAGTCACTAACTCCCATTATAAATATTCCTTTTTAAAAGATATGTTTAAGTCACTAACTCCCATTATAAATATTCCTTTTTAAAAGATATGTTTAATTGTATTTAAGAGCCAGATTTTAACAGAGAGGACGGAGAGTGAAAGTATTCCACCTGCTGATTCACTCCCCAGATGGCTGCAATGGGCAGAGTTGAGCTGACCTATACCTCAAAGCCTGGAGCCTCTTCCAGGTCTTCCACATGCGTTTAGAAGCTAAGGACTTGGGCCATCCTCTGCTGCTGCTTTCCCAGACATATGCAGAGAGTTGGATGGGAACTTGATTATCCAAGGCACAAACCTGCAGCCATATGGAATGCCAGTGCCATAGGGTGGAGGATACGTCTGCTACATGTATCTGTCCTTCCTTCAGACATATTCTCAACATTAATTAGCATAGGCCTCAGGGGAAATCAGGGAGAAAGCAGCCATGAATTCTTTATAAAAACTTTTAAGTCGTGGAAATAACATGTACAATTTTTAGGTAATTTGGAGTTTTCACATTTATCTCCTTGTAGAAAAGGAATACAATTTGGTTGCAATGGGTTACTGTGATCCTAAATCAATTCGTACCCACTAGTAAGGAAATTAACTCATGAATAAGTATGCTTTTCTGGTGAAAATACTGGTAAATCAGGGAGACAAACTCACGAACTTGCAACGACGTGTAAGAAGAGCAACAATGATTTATAGGAAGAGAAAAAGTATTTGAGGATTGCAGTACATCAATAATCTTTAAATTCTTTTTTTTAAGATTTATTTTTATTATTATTTTTTCATTGGAAAGGCGGATATACAGAGAGGAGAGACAGAGAGGAAGATCTTCCGTCTGATGATTCACTCCCCAAGTGAGCTCAACGGGCCGATGCTATGCCGATCCGAAGCCAGGAGCCTCTTCCGGGTCTCCCACGCGGGTGCAGGTTCCCAAAGCTTTGGGCCGTCCTCGACTGCTTTCCCAGGCCACAGGCAGGGAGCTGGAAGGGAAGCGGGCTGCCGGGATTAGAACCGGCGCCCATATGGGATCCCGGGTGTGCAAGGCGAGGACCTTAAACCACTTGCGCCACCGCGCTGGGCCCAAAAATCTTTAAATTCTTGATTGGATTTGTCCTTTTCGGGAGATCAAAGTCTTTTTCCCTGTTTTGTGTTTTTATTATTGTTTGCTTTTTGCCCTTGTTTACAATCAGTACTTCTCTCAGAGATTTAGATCATGCATTCCCAAATAAAAATACTGCACATGACTTTTCCCACACTTAGTGTTCAACTCATCTTTAGATAGCTGTGTGGTGGTCTTGGGACAAACCCTTCATATGTCTTTAGTTTTTCCCTTGGCAAGAACCCTAAAATCAACTATTTTATACTGAATCTACATAAAGCATATTTCAGTGATAGAAATAAATATTTTCTGTCATACTAGAGACATTATCTGGCAATAAAATCGTTTGCTGTTGTTACTACCTGTGTCTAGTTTTATTCATTCTGAAATATTTTCTTTCATCCAACAATGAATCCTCTTTAGTTCAATGTAATATTTGTACTTAGAAATATTAAGTTTAAATTGTTGATTGTAGTAACGTTCATTTCACTTCCCAACCTCTTCAATCTAAGACACAAAACTCCTCTCTGCTAACTAAGCCCATATGGTTACAGAAGTATCCTTTATGGTTTTCACAGAAAAATGTAAGCTTTTGAACAACATTTCCTGAGAAAAGTTGTCAGAAATGACTGAGTTTTCCCAATGAAACAGATTGAAATAAGCTAATCACTTGGTTCATAACAATGCTCCATTCACCTACTTCAAAGTGGAACCTTCAGCGACTTCTGAGCAACATTCACCCTCTAGCACTTCTTGCTCAGGCTGACTTACAGACTGTCCAAATGTTTAAGGTTGCAGTGCATGGCACTACTCGTATATTTATCCATTGGTGTACATTTTTTAAGAGTTAACGACTTCTTAATAATGTTGGCAAACTCAAATTTACATATCCTAACACCAAAAATGTATCAATATTTGCACTAGTGAGTCCTTAGCTTAGGTGCAATCTACTGCTCTGAACTGAGGAAAAGCTCTGTCAATGACGATGACAGAAGACAGTCTCGTGTGCATGCATCTGGCGTTGTGAAAACTCAAGCTCTATTCCTTATATAAAATCTGGAATATGACTTTTCAGAATCCGAAAGTAACACAAAAGGCTATGCTTGTGCTCATTTCCTGCTTCCTGACATGCTATCCCTACCTACATAAAATTACTAAATTATCATTAATGAAATGCTTACTCTAGGCTGGGCACGCAGCCATGTCTTAAAATGAATTAGTCATTCATTCTCGCAAAAGACCTTGGGAGTAGTTAAATATTGTTTCCATATTATATTTTAAAAAATTGCATCCTGGGAAGTGGAGAAATTTCACCTAGGCTAGACAGAAAGTAAGTGGAATGGAGATTCCACCCCAAGTTCTCCCACTGCAGAAAATGTGTTGTTTCCTCCCCTGGGTATTGGTGCACTCTGTCCTTACCTAGCCTCAAGCCAGAGGCAAGATTTACCATTGCAGATGAGATTGAAATGGGGGATTAAACCCATTTTTTCCCTCTAAACTTGGTATTTCTAAGTGGGTACTGTTAGCATAAAGCAGAAATATTTTTCCAATCTCTCTTCACAACTCACCAGTCCCAATGCTAGGACATTTTCCTGGATTCTGTGAGAAGGAATGACATATTCTTAAATGTTCTAAATTTTACACTGCTATTATGTACCTGAAGGCATAAATAAAATTCATTTTCCAATGTTTTATTTGTAATACTTATTCTATTTGAAACCCCAGATCTGCTTTTAAACTGGAGCTTAACCATACATCCTTCCTTTTTTCTTTAATTTGAGGAGAATAAAGGGGAGAGACAGACAAACAAAACTGCCATTCATTAGTTCACTCTTCAAAGACTGGAAAAGAGGTGGCTGAACCTGGATAAACCAAAAGTAAGAATGTTCCTCCGTACCTCCTGTTTTGAGAACAGGGACCCCAACTATGTGAGCCATTCACTGCTTTCCCCAAGAGTGCACACCAGTAAAAAGATGAAATGAGAACTGGAGCTGACATTAAAATGCAGTTATTCCAAATATGGAATGTCAGTCGCCCAACCAATTTTTTCACTGTTAGGCTATGTTTCTGTCCTTGTGCTCTCACTTTAAATCCATTACAAAAAAAAAAAAAAGAAAGAAAAAAGACAGCTATTTTTATATTACTCCTGTTGAAATTCAGTAGAATACAGATCCCCATTCAATGCTATTTTTATAATAGTAATGATTAATCTGAGTCTTTATTTAAGTAAAATTAGTCCCAATCTTTTTTATCCCTATGTACTATCTATCATGCAGAATTTGTTTGAATAAAACAGATCACATATTCTGGAATATTTCTTTTTCTTATCTCCTTTGATAGGAAAGGATAAATAAAACTCTTTTTGCTTCTCTCATTTATTTGGTTTCGCCTCCTTTGCATGCATTCCTTTTATTAACAGGCAGGCCCAAGTACGTTTCAGAAATAAATAATAAGAAAAATGTAAGTTCTGCAATCAACATAAGGCCTAGAATAGCACATATGATTTCTGACTATTTAAATAGATAAATTAAATATTATATTTATTATAATTATTGACAGCAAAACATTTTATAACAAAACAGAATAAAATATACTATTTAATTAGCAATACAATAGTAATTGTAAGCTATAAGCAAAACAGAAAAAAATGTATACAAACTAAAATTGAAATGTTAATGAAGTAGTCACAGGATGTAGTTAATAACCTGCATTTTCTAACATATCAGTCACTTAATACAATGTTAATTAACCCCATAATGTTGGAAACTGTTGATATTATTTTATGGCTTTTAATTGGTCAAAACAATATTCTGCCAACTATGCCTTCAGACCAGAGTTGGTCTCCCCAAGAAACTGTTGAACTGAGCTGGACAATAAGATGCTGGACTCTGTGCATGGAACATGCTTGCAATGACAGAAACAAGACTGGATTTGAACTATAATACTGCAATAAGGTGGAGCAATCCACCATGGGGGGGAGGGCACGGTGAGAGGATAGGGAAACATCAGAGCCTATGAAACAATGTTATAAAATGAAATGCAATATATATATATATATATATATAATTTACCCACATAAAACAGGAAGTTTCTACTCTCATCAAAATTATTCTTCTTATAATAAAAAAAAAAAAGTAGCCCTGATTTAGACAATCAGTGCAGCACTATGACAAAGTTCTATTTTTCACAAAGCTAAGACTTCAAGATTCATATATTGGTATTGGCAGAAATCTCAAGCTGTGGAAAAATATTTATATAGGAAGAGCAACTGCAACCTTGGGTAGACTCTCTAGGCTGCCACTTTTAAATCAAAATGAATCCAGTGTTACCTTTGAGGAAATTTCTTGATTTTATATCACCAGCATCCCCAAGGGCAGGGGTAGAAGCTCAATAAATACTTGTTGAATTGGCTTTCAGCATTCTGAGAAAAGAAACTCTTTGGGGAATTGATGTTTCCCTTCTCAATTTTTCACAGCTCTTCCTTCTTCAATGAGAATGAAAAGGAGAAAGCAGATCATTTGTAATAATTTCTGTCACCTTCCCAAGTTTTACTTAAGTTGTAACATTCCATGAGTGGTTCAGCTACTAATTCTTATTTTGTTGCACTTAGCAATAGAAAAATGAATACCAATTAAACATAATAGAAAAAGCAAAAAGCCTGAAGATAAATACTTGGAAAGATATGAAATCTAAAGAGGAAAAATCGCAAGTTTTCCTGTCATGTAACATGAAAATGTGGTTTAGTATCGGAATAAACATACAAATCCCTACACCTGAAAATTATGTTTTGGTTAAATGAAATATTCAGACCTAGGTTCTTATCTTTGGTACTTTTATAATATCAGAACTGCTTAGTAAATATCAATATTTTAAAAACTATTTTCCAAAAAAAGTGTTTCCTTGCAAGACTGCAATTTGAAATAGAATGGGTTTTGTTTTGTTGGTTGGTTGGTTTTTTGTGCTAAGTGAAGTAGCAAAATTTAATAAAAAGACACAATGAAGATAGCACACATGGTCAGCCAGGTGGGCATCTGAGGACAGGGCTAAAACCCAAGTCAACATTCTTACTAGGATTTTTATGGGTGTGGGTGCAGGTCCTGTTTGCATCCCCCACACGCTTTTTGCAGTATTTCTGTTGGAGGGCTTTCTCCAAGATTTTCCTAACCTGAAGCCAGGGAGAGGGCTGAAACCAGTCCAACCAGGCCATTGCATAACAGCAAGTATTTTTGTTGTTTTGCTTCGTTGTTCCATCACACAGACATTTCCATTTTTCTTTTGTCTCTCAAATACTCATAGGCTCATTTCTGCCTAGCTACCTTAACAAATCCCCCTCAAAAGAAGTAACCAGAATCTTAAAACAGGTAACATGCGTGATGATCCATTTTTTTTCTATTTTCTTGCGTGCTGACATACAGGTATAGAGCTGCTTATGAGTATAATCTCATTATCTGTCTTCCAGTTTGGGGAGGTGAGCTGGAAGATTATTATTCTGCAAGGCCCATAGAACTGCTAGTATCATTTGGAAAGAGGCTGTCTCGTGACCATCTATAGCTGGATAGCTCATTCCGTGTGAACGCATTAAAGACACGTGTTCCAAAGAGAAGCTGCAAGAATATGAATGCTATTGGACCAAAAGGCAATAGCTGAAATTTTCATGACCTGATGTTAGACTAGTCTAGCCTTCTTCATCCTGGTGCTGCAGTTGTCTGATTGTATCCAGTAAATGATTAATTCATACAGTTTTGTATCTTCCCATTTTGACAAACACACCAAATATAAAAACATGTTTTATAACATGATACCTCTTTGGGCAGGTGGAAACATCTAATTGCCAGCCTATTTAAAAGGACTGATTTTAATAATCCTAGCATGGGAGCCATAGTCATGGCAGCTTTTCATTGGATGGACTGTGTTAAATTTTATCCCAAAGAAAAGAGCCCTGTTTCGATTTGCTTTTTTTTTTTTTTTTAAGATTTTTATTATTGTTTTTTAAACCAGATGAGATTTATGTAGAAACAGAGAAAGAGAGATCTTCTACCTCCTGATTCACTTTGCAAATTGCCCAATGGCCCGAGTAGAGCCAATCCAGGGCCAGAAGCTTCCTCTGAGTCTCCCACATAGGTGCAGAGCCCCAAGGATTTGAGCCATCTTCCTCTGCTTTCCCAAGCTGCAGACAGGGAGCAAAATGAGAAGTGGAACAGTTGGGATGCAAACCAGCACCCATATGGGTCCTGCTCTTGAAAGGTATTAGCCATTAAGCCATCATGCCAGGTCTTCTGGTTTGCTTTTGATTGCCTGATACAAAGACTGATATCAAATCGTTACTATTTTCTTAAGCCTGGGGGTCTATAACCTGTTAATAAGCATTGGTTCGGGTTGTAGGAACAAGAATCTGTTACATCAATTGTCTTCTCTCTGGGAACTAGAAAAGTGTCTACCTTTATTAAAAATATATAATATACTTTTAGAAAATTGTTGTTGTGGTAGATAGCATTTGGACTGCCTAAAATTCTGATTATTTTTATTTTCTAATATTAATAATATCACTGAGAACTGATTGGTGTGAAAGTTGTTTCCCGGGTTTATTTGGCACTTTATATATCATTGATGGAGGTACTAATACATTACACTTAGAATTATTTCATGTGATATTTGGATTGACAAAATTCTTGCCAATGTTTACAATCAGATTCTATAAGTTTCTTATTTTTTTCTTCCTAGGTTTTTTTTTTTTATTCTTAAAGGAAAACGTGACAAAAACTTGGAATGTGTTTTCTGTTGAGGCTGTTATTTTATTCTCAGTAGCTTTTTTATGTACAATCAGTCACTCTGGAATAAATACAACTTCAAAAAATTTTCAGATGTATCCTGATTTCCTTTCTTTTGACAAATGTAGAAAATATTTGTCTGTATGGATGCGTGAGCTATATATTACTTGCCTGCATAAAAACAGAATTAGCATTTTCAGGATACAGTCAATAAACTGCAAAATATCATCATTACTAAAACATGAAAACTTTTCCTGTTAAATATGGGAGCTAAGTCCCCAAATTCTTATGCAGAGGGTAGAAGATGGGGAAGCATAAAATAATGACATTGTTGTAGGTGCTGTCTACTGGGAGATGTTCAGGTCACTGGAAAGCACCTTCAGAAAACAGTACTTACAAGACGATTGCTATGGAGGTCTGCATTTGGTCCTAATTTCCTTGTCAGTCCTGGCTTACCATGTGATCTCTCCCTAAAACACACTGCTATTGCCATGGGCCACACAGCAGAGGCAAGCTTTCAGACTCCAAAATCATGAGCTTTCTATACCTCTCATTCTTTCATGGATTATCTCACTTATTTCATTTTGCTTCCAGAAAGCATTTTCTCCAGCATCAACAATTTTAGTCAAAAAAAAAAAAACCTCAGCTGCTGATTCATGTGCTGCTTAGGAAACTAAGCAGATAATTAACCATTTTTCTTTACACATTTACGAATACCTAAATTACTTATGGGATCAAAATGCTTGCTCTTCTACTGCTTAATAAAAAGCAATGTAAGTTGATTATATAGTGTGATGATTTTTGCATGACAAACGAACTGTGCTTTCAATTTATCTCTTTGCTTTCCCAACTGCTGAAGTCCCCATGAGATTAGTTGGTCTATTTGTGTCTAGTTGCAACACTAGAATTTACTAGGAGAATAGCATCATTTTTCCCCCTTGGCCATAGTTTGCTACAGAAAACTATTAAATTTCATACTTCCACGATCACTCATTTGACATGCATAGTTTATTTTCAATCAGCCAAAGAGATGTCAAAGTGCATAATCATGAGTCAACCCTTCATCTGAAGGAACAAAGCACACCTATCTATACAGAACCAGGATGTGGGCAAATGCTATTTCAATTTGGATGCAGTCATTTGATATTTATCAAGTCTTCACTATGCAGAATGCTTAGATGATCTTTGCCCTATACGAAATAGCGATATTTCATAATGTTGATTTGCAAATACCAACTGGTAAAAGTCCAAATCACGCAGCGGATAATGCATAACCTTGGGCCATCATGATAAGTTATTTTTCACCAGGTCAATAATGGTAACTTTCACAGTTTTTTGACTGTTTATAGCAGGATTACATCTGCATAAGCAGCTGAAAGGAATGCTCTGAAATGTGTGGGTAGGAAAATAGGAAGAAACCCAGTCCCTTCTAGGGTTGATTAGAGATTTTTTTTTATTTAAACCAGATCTGTGAACTATCAAATGCCTGCAGCACCTACATGTTATTGCAATTAATAAAGTTAGTCATCATGAGGAAAGCTTAGAAAAGAAGTGTGCACAATAGGATTATTTTTGCATTTTTTCTCACTCATAAAATATGAGGAACATGTTGGATTAGAAGAAACAACCATTACCTCATTTAAAAGTCATTTCTATTAAAGTTCTAGATCTTTCCCTAGATTTTATCATACCTGATGACATATTCTTGGTTATACTGCCCTTCATTTTGTGTTAACTCTAAATTCATCTTTCTAGCAGCATCTTTCCAAAGCACCCTGATATCGGGGAGAGTTTCCACAGAGTTGTAAAGGCAACTGCTCTTAAAATAAGATTTCACAAATTAATGACGGCATTCCCTTGATTTAACACTATTTCTTTGCTATTATGCAAGTGTGGTACAGTTCCCCCAAACAGATCAGATTTAAACGAACTTATCCAGCACTGTTCTGAAAACTGGCTCAAGTAATCGTCAGACATTAAAGAAAAGTAGCCCCATCTATTGACAGCCTATCAGTCTGTTCATGCTTGTTAACACAACTGCTCTTCCTCTATGATTTAGCACAAAGTCTTCACTCACCATGATCCCCATGGCGGCAGAACCACATCCTATCGAAGGTGGTATATCTAACACTGAGTGGCAGTCAAACAGTAAGGGCAAGATAGAGTGCTAGCACATGGCCAGATGTATGTCTAAGTTGCTTCTCTCCTAATTTGGCATGCACATACTTATTGTGTCATTAGTGTCTCAGTTATTAAATATAATCTATAATGGATCCATTTACAAGAATTTGGGGGATACATGTAGTATGCCACACTCTTTTCTAGATATTTGGAATACCTGAGTGAAGCAAGCATTCCTACCCCAGTGGAATTTATGTGTTTCGTAGAATTAAAGGTCTGTCTTCTGTCTGATCATCTTCTCCATTGTCTTCCAAAGTTTCCTATTTTTTGAAGCCCAAGTTGTTTGTGAAAATAAATGCTTCACATCACTGACATTCTCATCTTATTTTAGTTCACGTATGTGTGCTATTTCATGTTTTCAGTTAGATTATACATTTCATGGAAAGTGCTGGAACTGAGAAGGACTTTCATAGTTGTAGCTAATTGAAGCAAATTGACTTTTGGGTTCACAGTTAATTATTTTGAATATAGATTTGTGTTATTAAATGTAGTCTGTCAGTTGGCAACAGAAAGTACAATTGGGAAATGAGTAATTCAGTGTGGAGTAAAAGAAACTGAGCCATGTACCATATCACCCACAGTGCTACCAAGATTCACTAATTTTGCTCTAGAAGTTTGTCTCCACCTTGATTGTGAATATAATGTTTTCCTTTAAAACTTGCAGTCCCTTTGCTGTTACTATCCTCAGACATGGCTGAGATTATACTCTTCCCTTTTTACCTCTTCAGAAACCACTTGCTTTCCGCTGGCATGTGTGTTAAACATGCAGCTTATGTAGGGATGCTCAGTTCCCCAATATCATAGCTCCGAGCCTCTGCACCATGTCGCTCTCGTCACAGCAGTGGTATTTGTTTATTTTATGTTGAACCTGTATCAAGAGACATCTTGATGGGTTGCTTGAGAGGTATATATGGTCTTATTTCTCCCTGTTATATAATAAAAAATTGTAATTTCTGTTGGTGTCAGGGCCTATTATTCCGGAGAACATTATGGTTTGGATTCTTTTTGCAAGAAGTCAAAAATACCTGGTGACATATATACCTACAACTTCAACAGGACCTCAGAAGCAATGTTGCTGTTATAACCAACATTTCCAAATTTCTAGAACCTAACATGGTATAACTAGAAAGTGCAAATTCTCCAATTATATTATTGGGAATGATATTAGGTGGGGTCGTGCTTATTTAATTGCCTGATTATCTGGGTTCTCCTTTTTGAGTACATGTATTTCCTAATAACACTTGTCACATCCATCCTGACATGGTAGCTACTTTCACCTCCTTTGTTTTATCAAAGAAGTAGTCTTTGCTTGCTATCGTAGCACCAACGGATGTTGCTTCCTTTGTTGGCAATGAAGTGACTTGAACTGCCCATGGTTGCAGCAGGACTGGCTACATAATATGGTATCCCTCTGAACAATTAAAATTTTGTATTCCCAAAGGTGACTATTCACAAAATTAATCAGACCAGAGGCAGGGATAATAAATCCATAATAAAATATGAGAAGGAAAAAAAACCTGTTTTCAGCAAAATTATTTGATGTAGTAAAATGGCTCCAAAGTGACTGTTTGAAAAAATGAGTGATGCAGTATATGACTCAGTAGTGGTCTCTTTTACCATGACTGGATGTTCAACAGTGCCCTGGGCCCAAGCAAAATTTGCATCCCTGTAACCATGGCTATTCTGCTTAAATACCTAGTATTGTAGAACTGTGTTGACCAATGATAGACAGTATTTAAAAACAACTAGCTGGATCACTTTCACTATTTAGTTATTTTCTTCTTCTTCCACGATACATAGTTAATCCATCAAATAAAATCATATAAAAATTCCCATTTATCTGCCATATGCCAATCCCTCACATCTTTTTTACCACATCACTTATCCTGCAGGTTACTAATGTAAAGTCCAAGTTATTAAAAAATGTTCCATGATTTGGTGCATATTTTTGTTGAACAAATTCTCTTTCAACTCATAATCAACTATGAATCCTATATTACAAAGTTCTGATAATTTAGAGAATCTGCAGTCACAGGCAACATTTAGAGTGATTCATAATTTGGATTCAAGACAAAAATGTAGTTGCTTTAGCTTACCCATCTCTATTTTCTTCTATGATCAGTTGGTCACAGGTTATCCCTACAGGGACAGAGGCACAAGTTATGAAACAGCAAATATATAGCAGTGACGAGTGATATCAAGTTCTAGGTCACTGACTCATCATCAGTGGCTTCTGATCCTCAATGAGCTATATCTTGAGTGTGTGACTCAGGGTTAAACAGAAAAAAAAAGGACAAAAGGAGATAGATCATACATAGATAGATAATTAATTGAACGCTTGATTCTGGGATTGCCTCTACACAATTATGGAGGCAAAGAAAATCTGCAGTTTGCCTTCTGCAATCCAGAGAACCAGCAAAAATTGTGGTGTTCTTCAGCCCAAAGTCCTGCATTAAGTTCGAAAGACTGAAAACCATGATCAGCAATGTCTGGGAATAAGAAACCATGCAATTATCAATTGCAAAGAAAGTGCATGCTCCCTGTCTCGTACTTAAAACTGCATGACTCACATCAATGCTTGAGACAGATATTTTCTTTTTTAAGATTTATTTATTTTTATTACAAAGGCAGATATACAGAGAGGAGGAGAGACAGAGAGGAAGATCTTCCGTCCGATGTTTCACTCCCCAAGCGGCTGCAAAGGCTGGAGCAGAGCCAACCTGAAACCAGGAGCCAGGAGCTTCTTCCAGGTCTCCCACGCAGGTGCAGGGTCCCAAGGCTTTGGGCTATCCTCGAATGCTTTCCTAGGCCACAAGTAGGTAGCAGGATGGGGAGCTGGGCTGCAGGGATTAGAACCGGCACCCATATGGGATCCTGGAGCGTGCAAGGTGAGGACTTTAATCACTATGCTATCGTGCTGGGCCCCAGATATTTTCTTAATGCAAGCTAATACAAATGATGATTTCTCCTTAAAGCATATTCAAACACACATCCTTGAAATCATATTTTACAAGTTTATGAATATTCTTTAACTCAATCAAGTGGAGGTACAAAATTAAGCATTATGCTTTGAGTATACTAGTTCTGTCTTATAAGGGGATATTGCTAGAACTAGTCAATTCTTATGTCTTGCTCAGTCTGAATAAAATTGACTTTTAAATTCATTTTAATTATTTTATTTGCAGGATCCCTCAGTTTCCCATGTGTAAGAGCTTTGTCTGTCAGAATTAGGAAGCATGCTCCTGGTTATTCTTTAACATGATACATAATTTTTCACACACATCCCAGAAATTCCCTAGGGGCAAAATAGTTCTTTGTTGCTATTTAACTGTAAGAGCTTGCTATTTACTCAATTTAGCAACACTGCCCAGTACAGAAATGTCTAATATCATAAGGAATCAGGAATTTATGGCCAAATAAAAAAAAAATATTGCTTGTACCATGATCCATATCAAATGCAGAACTCTTCTCTGAATTCCTTCCATTCTGGGAGGTTTTTCATTTTGTTTATAAATCTATTGTAAAAGTGTTTCTAAGTGTAGACTTTATACAAGGTGTTGCACTTCATTGTATTGATGGGAGGTGTATTAGAAACAACAATTTGTCTTTTACTTTGCAGGAAATTCCCCCAATAGGTCCAAAGCACTGATGTGACAGGTCTCTAAATAGAGTTAGGCTTCATCTCCCAATTTATGAAGTGGCATGCTATTAAAAAAATGTATTTAGTACACTTGCAAGTTGTTGCTCATATGGTCTAATTGCATGTATAATCAATATGGTGGAACCGAGCAATGTATAATGGAGACCAAGATTCAGTCCTGGTCTTCATGAGACACTTAGTACAGAAGACAATTGTATTATCAAAAAACCTCAATGAAATACTACCAGGCAAATATATCAGAGCTGAACCAATGTTGGTAAGGATTTTATGGCTTAGGGATATAAAATGAAGGCCCACAAAGAGAACAACACTTAATCTAAAAAGTGTAAAGCAAATGGATGCTAAAGAGCCTGTGTACAGGGTGTGATTAGATTTGTAGTTAAGCAGGAAACATCATTTTAAGTAAAATATCGCAACTAATGAAAAAGCTTACATATAAGAGAGAATTGGACAAACAACCCCCAGTACAATCCAAGTCTGCTGTTATAAGCAAGTTTTTTTTTTATATTTTGTAGGTCTTCACTCCCAGTGTCTTAGAATACTTTGAGTAAAGGTAGTAAAAGCTGAATAAAGAAAAAAATTTACATTGATATTAGGAACATACGTAGAAACTTTCATCCTCTAAATGCTCGACCTTTAAAACTTAAGAGCAAATTTCTTGATTCTATAAGGAAGAATATTCTATTTCATCATGACTTTCTCTAATATTTATAATAATAAGCAGGTTGTCTTCCTAACTTACAAGAGACATTTTACAAAATCAATTGAAGACTGCTATGATAATGTATGTCTATTACAAGTTGCCTTGAGGAAAAAATCCATCGGACATAAAATAGTAATATTGTGTGCTGAAGGAATACGATTATAAAAAATAATATCAAAGGCTGAATATTGACATGTTTATCAGTCAATAAGTCGGTTATATTACTTTTGTGACACAGTTTTACTTCTATGATCTATCAGTTTAAGAATAGCTTTAGGTTCGGCCCGGTAGTCTAGTGGCTAAAATCCTCACCAAGCCAACATGGGATCCCACATAGGCACCGGTTCTAGTCCCTGTGAACGTAGTTGCCATCTCCCTGCCAATTGGGGATTGCATCATTGGATGGAAGATCATCCTCTCTCTCCTCCTATCTGTATAATAATTAAAATAAATATAACTTAAATTAAATTAAAATAAATAAAAAGTAGCAAAGTAGGTTTAAAAGAAACTTGCAGTTAATGCTCTGAACAAACATGAAAGGATCACACTGTTTTACACATACACATTACTAGCATACTGGATACTTGGTTGAAGAACTCTCTCCCGACTTGTCATGATATTAAGACACGATACCAAAAAATTGTGAATGGATTATGATGTTTATCAAATATTTCCAGTGTTCCAAATCTATTATTTTATTTGTTGAATATGACAGCTACTGTTCATAAAGGAAAATTTAATATATAATATTAGTTTTCGCCATTAGCAACCATATAGGCAGATAGTTCATGGTAAAAAAAAATATATAGCAGGTATAATGTCTTAAATTTTCCTTTTGTGTAGGTGCTTGGGTTCCAAAGAAATGGAAAGAATGTTGCAGCAGCGGTGATATGAACAGCATTGAACAATGTTGTTTTATATGCAATGATGATGCATAACAGCAGAAGCCAAAATGAGTCAGACGAAGAGTATATCAAGTCCATTTTTCTCGTTTTGACTCAGAGGTTTTTTGCTAAAAATCACAAGCCAGACTTAGTGGCAAGCTTCAGAAAACTTGCACAGCTCTGATAAGAAAGGACATTGCTCATAAATATTCATTAAAAATTACCTTTTCGGGATCATGAATTTTTCAAGCAGACACTGATTTGACCTCTACGAGGAACAAAATCCAACCCAAAGTGGAGTGTCTCCTATTTCTGACAAAAAAAAAAAAAAGTGAAAAATTGGTTTTCCCAGCGAAGCAGCTACTTTGTACACTGTGTGAGGTCCGAGGTCAGTTACCTCTGTGCTCCCCACACTTGAGCATTAATATTCATTCGAATTACAATCTTTAAATTCTAAAGTCCTGCTCATACTTCTTTGAAAAATTGATTGTAAGGCAGGCCAGGGTTTGCATTTTAAGTAATTCTTAAAGTAACTTCATCTAACTTATCGGTTGCTAAAAAATGTATGAACTCAGTAATTTTCTTTTTTAAATAAAAATGTATCTGCCTGTTTTGAATTTATATGCCCTCTCACTAAGAATAAAAGCCACATTTTTCCTGGCATTTATCTGCAGAGTGGGTGTATGGATGGCAACATCTTCACTTATGTCTATCAGACAGCTATTGTTGGTATTTTCTCTTCACATAGTTCCTTACAGACCACACACACACAGAAACAGCTTTGTAGTATTTTAGGTTTTTTTTAATTTGTTTGCTTATTTCATTGTGATTTCAACAATGTCTCAGTGGGATAATCAGCATTACTACCTGAATTATTTAAATAAAGTAACTGAGAAATACGATATGAATTATGATAGCTAATAATTTTCAAGTCTAACTTTCCAATCAGAATGGTTTTAAAATTCCTTATCCAAGTCCTTGTTTGACTTTAGTTCTTACAAATTTAAATTTTATCTAGGATTTGTGTGCAGACAATCTCGAAGAGTATCAAAAAACTAATCAAAATAGCCCCTTAAACATCATAGCTTAAATAGTATTAAAGTCATATTGATTTTTTCCTATGCACTAAAATAACAGTAACTAATGTGTTACTACACTGGATTCTAATCTTAAATCCTTTCTTTTCTGGTTATGTGGCTTAGAAAGACTTTAATCGTTCTCTGTATTGCCATTCATATTATAAAAAGAGGAACCGGGCCCGGCGTGGTGGCCTAGTGGCTAAAGTCCTCGCCTTGAATGCCTGGGATCCCATATGGGTGCAGGTTCTAATCCCGGCAGCCCCGCCTCCCATTCAGTTCCCTACCTATGGCCTGGGAAGGCAGTCGAGGACGGCCCAAAGCTTTGGGACCCTGTACCCGTGTGGGAGACCCGGAAGAAGTTCCTGGCTCCTGGCTTCGGATCGGCGCAGCACCGGCCGTTATGGTCAGTTGGGGAGTGAATCATCGGATGGAAGATCTTCCTTCACTGTCTCTCCTCCTCTCTATATATCTGCCTTCCCAATAAAAATAAAATAAATCTTTATAAAAAATAATAAAAATAAAAATAAAAAAAAAAAGGAACCTAGCTGAGAGGACTTACAAGTCAATATGGAGATTGCTAAAGCAACTGAGAATTGATCAATCATATGAGTCAGCTATCCCACTCTTGGGAATGTATTCAGAGAGTGAAACTTACATTTGAAAAATTCACCCACAAACCTGCATTTGTAACAGTACAATCAACAAGAGTGAGGACATAGAAACCATCCAGATGCCCGTTGAAAGATGAATGAATAAAAAAACGGTGGTATTTCTACTCCATAGAATATCATTTTGCCATTAAAAAGAATGAAATTCTACCATTTGCAACAAAGTGCTCCAACTAGATACCATTAGGCTAAGTGAAATAAGCCAATAACGAAAGTACAAATATCATATGTTCTGTCTGATATAAGGTAACCTCCATGCAAAATATAAAATAGATACAGTTAAGCATGTCTGTCCATATATTCTCATAGATGACCTGTGTAATGGAGACTAGCATAGTTGGAAGTGAATATATGTTGTAGCATGCATCTCTACTTTCGAATAAAATAACAACTCCTTAGGAAACTCTTAACTGTACCTTGGCAATACGATGCTACCATTGTCTATGTCTACAGTGTGATGATACACTAAGCACCAGAATGTCACATTTGTAACTATTGCTGAAGGATTACACAAAGTAATAATATGGAGGAAACTGTCTAGGCAAGAAACTATGGGGTGGAGGGGAGAACCCCACTGCCTAGGTAACCGTATAATTAATAATGATAATAATAAAATACAGTGGGAAAAAGTACTGAAGGGGACTTTAGAAAGCTCATAGAAACACAGATTTTAAAGAATATGTGTTTTCCACACTCCCACTGTTGAATATGAGAGCCAGGACTGGGGTTGGACCAGGCTGAACAAGACAGCAGGCTCATCAGCTGTGTAGGCTTGGTCTGCAGGCAGTGAAGCGTGAGCTAAGGCACAGCACCCGTGGGCATGTAGGAGAATCAGTCAGGTTGGGCCATGGAGTACACTGGGTTAAACTGCAGCATAAGGCAGCATATATGAAATCTGGGGTCTAGGGGGGTGAGAGCTGGCCAGGAGAGGGTTCTTGAGGGTCACCCTGACTAGGCTAGAGCACCTGATGGTACGCATGAAGACTGGGTCTCTGGTGGGCTGGGCTGGGCCAGGCAGCAGTACTTGTTGGTTTGTGTGATAGACAGGGCTAGGAGAGGAACTGCCTAGGCAGATGCAGCCTTGTCTGGTACAACTGACTGACCTAACTTGACCCTTCACTGGCTGGCACACAAAAGTCAAATCTGTTGTTGCCCCATTTGAGATTTCTTGGGGAACTCTATAGCTAGACCGACAGACTAAAATGCTGGCCACAGGGAAATCCACAAGCTACGTGGTCTGAGTATCAAGTGTACATATCCGATTTGGGCCTCCTTCGTTCCTGATGCCCAGGCAGTCAAAGAACATGGCAGTCAGCTCATCAAGGCCAGCGGTGGACATCCAGTGCCTCATTGGAGAATGGAAAGCAGAGCAGGATGGAATTGCTGGTCAAGCTTTGTGGCAAGTGTATGGGTTGGTGGAGCCACTGAGGTGGATGTTGTTGATCAATAAGCCTTGAAAAGATTTTCTCAACCTAGAGCAATGAAAAGACATATCAAAACTATCAAATCCACCCAAGTAACACCCTTCGAACATGTTTCTCCATATCAGGAATGTGGAGCATTATCAATGACTGTCCCCCATACTCGCTGCTGCTGATGTAGTTTGACAGTAAGGCATGTCCCTCTCTCCTCCTGAAAAAATTTGAAACATCCCAGCCACCTTCCTGTATAACTTGACCCTCTCTACTCTAATCTGAGGCCCATATGGACATGCATCCCTCTAAATTATATGAATAATATTTTAAAATAAAATATTCAAATCTAAAAACATTTTATAAAAACTTCCAAAAAATATTCATATTTTAGTTTCTCCTTTTCCTTAGCAAATTCATGTTAATTGGAGTTTTTCTTTACATGTATATATGTAGGTTTTAATAAAAGTGAGATGATGGTTAAAAGAAACAAGATTTTCCATGAAGGTCTCGAAGACTCACTTATGAAACTTAGTACACAGTCAAGTAATATAAATTTCCTGGGATACAGTCTCAAAGAGAAACAAATGGTAGCATCAAATTGGAATTCTCTTCCATTTCCCGTAGAGGAAATAGCTGTAAGAAAATTGCAGAAGACAATAGAGTAATTCCAAAAAGGTGGATCAGGTTAGGAATATTGCTACTGTAAGTTTCTTCTCTTTTTGTATTAGAAATGCAATCCACGCAACCTCCATACTGATGGACATGAAGAGATCAGCTGAAGATGGAACATGCACAGTGCTTCAATGAACACAGTGGTTTAGGAATTCAGATTCTGTTGCTACATGTTGTCAGTATTTCCTTCCTTCTCAAACTGCTACACAAAGGGACAGAGCTTATCCATCTTGGAAGCAACAATGAATGGCCCCAATTTTCTTTTCTCAGAGTCGACCAGAGTGCATAATGAGGAACAAAATTTATAAAGGGAACTGCCAGTCTGGAGATGGAATTTCATTTTTAAGATAACTGCATAAGGAGCTAATGGCTCTGTGTGTGTGTGTGTTTGTGTGTGTCACATTTTTTCCATCCACTCATCTGATGATGGACACTTTGGTTCATTGCATTTGACTATCAGGAACAGTGATTCCACAAACACGGTAGTGCACGTACCACCGACACAACATGTTCACATCTTTTTAACACATATCCAGAAGTGGGATTGCAGGATCATATGGCAGAACAGGTCCGTTTATATATATAGTTATATATATATAATATATTATATATTGTATTATATATATATTTACATATTTTTAAAGATTTTTTAATGTAAAGTCAGATACACAAAGAGGAGGAGAGACAGAGAGGAAGACCGTTGTCCATTGATTTATTCCCCAAGCAGCTGCAATGACTGGAGTTGAGCCAATCCAAAACCAGGTGCCTGGAGCCTCCTCTAGGTGTCCCACGGGGGTGCAGAGTCCCAAGGCTGTCCTCAACTGCCCTCCCAGGCCACAAGTAGAGAGCCGAATGGGAAGCTGGGCCACCAGGATTAGAACCAGAACCCATATGCGATCTCAGCACATTTGTTATACTGTTTTCCACAGAGGCTGCACTAATTTACAATCTTCCCAATGGTATGTAAGAACTTCCCTTTCTCCATATCCTTGCAATCTCCTGGATAACATCTGTTCTCACAGGTGTGAAGTAATGTCTCATTATGTGATTCATTTGTGCTTTCAATGATGGCCAGTTGTGTTGACATTTGCAGAACTATTGCAGATCTTATCCATTTACTCACTCAATTGGTAGATTATTTCACTGATAAGTTTTGTTAAATCATTGGTATATTCTGTAGGTGAATCTTATTGGATAGATAGCTTGCAAATATTTTTTTTTCCTATACTGATCCTCTCTTCACTGTGTGGAAGCTTCTGAATTTGCCATAATTCCATTTCTTTATTTTTCTTTGTTTCATGTACATTAGGATTGTACTCAAGAAATTGTGACCTATAGCAATGACTTGAAGTGGTTCTGCTACATTTTCTTCCAACAGTAATACAGTTTCCAGTCTTATGTGAAGGCCGTTTTAATAACTATGGTTTATTTGTTATATGATAGATTTTAAAATATGGTATCTGCTTCTAGAAAGAAAAAAATAGCATTGTATTCCTATATTATTTGTGTCTATACAAATGCATTTTTCTTTTTAATTTTTTTCAAATTTTAATTTCACTTTTAATCACAGGCTGAATTCATCACTAACAATGATATTCAGCAAGTAAAATATAGGAAGATATAGCTTTATAATTTTGAAGTATACTCATTGTACACTTAATTTACAGAGGATTTTTTTTGTCGAAAAGAGATATTGAATCTTACAAAATGCTTTATATGTATCTGTTGAGATGAACTTATGCATTTTCCCCTTATACTGGTATGAATGACTGTAATTTGTGAATGTTAAACCACCGATGCATATCTTGAATAAATCATACTTAATGATGAAGTATGCTCTTCTGACCGTGGCTTTGAAATTGATTTGTATTTTGAAAACGTTTGCAGTTTTGTTTACCAGTGACGTAGATCCATTATTTTCTTTTTAAATCCTGTCTTTCTTTAATTTTGGTTATTATTTTGATAATGACCCAGTGAAGACTTTCTCAGACTTCTATAATGTTCACCATTTTGGAATAGTTTGAAAAACACTTAAGTTGATTCCTCATTGTTTTATGGAATTCTGAAGCAGAGCCATTAGGTCTTTGAAAAGTTTTAATTTCTCTTTCTTTTTAAGATTTATTTATTTATTTATTTATTATTTTTATTGGAAAGGCGGATATACAGAGAGGAGAAACAGAGAAGAAGATCTTCCGTCCGATGATTCACTCCCCAAGTGAGCGCAACGGGCCGATACTATGCCAGTCCGAAGCCAGGAGCCTCTTCCGGGTCTCCCACGCGGGTGCAGGGTCCCAAAGCTTTGGGCCGTCCTCAACTGCTTTCCTGGGCCACAGGCAGGGAGCTGGAAGGGAAGCAGGGCTGCCGGGATAGAACCAGCGCCCACATGGGATCCCGGGCGTGCAAGGCGAGGACTTTAACCACTGCGCCACCGCGCCGGGGCCCTTCATTTCTCTTTCCATCCTAAAGCTTGACATGGATCTTTGCAGATTTTCTGGGTCTTTCAGGTTTAATCTTGATAGGTCACAGCTATACTGGAATTTAAACATTTCATAGAGGCTTTCCACTTTGTTAGCATACAGTTGCTCATAGTGGTTTCTTACGTGCCTTTGTGTATCAGTAGTGTTGGTGACAATGCTGTTTTTCATTTCTAATTTTCTTTATTTGGAGGTTTTTGTTTTATTTGTTAATCTGGCTAAAGGTGTTTTATTTTGTTTACTTGCTTCTTGCTTTGTTGATTTAAGTTTCAATTCTACTTTTTTCTGCTCTAATCTTTCCTTCTTGCCTCCTGCTGGTTGGAGGTTTGGTTTTTCTGCTTTTTCTAAATGTTCAACCTGCGTTGCTGAATATTTAAATGAGCCATTTCTCTTGTTTAATATAAACATATGGCAGTATAAACTTCCCTCTTAAAGCTGCTTTTGTTATAATCACAGGATTTTGATGCATTTTTGGAGGTTTTTTTGGCAAAGATGCATTCATCTTTACTGGAAAGTCAGGTATACACACAGCAAGAGAGACAGAGAGGAAGCTCTGTGCTCCATTGATTTACTCCCCAAGTGGCTTCAAGAGTCTGAGCTGAGCCAATCAGCAGCAAGGAGCATCTTCTGACTCTGACGCAGGTGCAGGGTCCCAAGGCTTTGAGTTGCCCTCAACTGCTTTTCCGGGTCACAATCAGGGAGCTGCATGGAAGCAGGGCAGCTGGGACACAAACCAGCACCCATATGGGATCCTGGCTTGTGTAAGGTGAGGACTTTAGCTATTAGGCTACTGTGCTGGGCCCCCTGTGTTGTGTTTTCAATTTAATTTATTTAAGGAAGGATATTGATTTTCTTCTTAATTTCTTCAATATCTCATTGATTATTAGGGAACATGCTGTTTAACTTCCAGGTATTTTTAAGTGTCCTAGTGTACTTATTAACTTTAAATTTTATTCATTTGCAGGCTGGTAAAATCTTCGCTATAATTTAATTATGTTAAATTTACTGAGATTTAATTTGCAGCTGGTTATATTATTGCCTTAGAAAAATGTCCTGGGGCTGGTTTTCGTGGCATAGCAAGTAAAGACAATACCTTTGGTTCTAGCACCCCATACTGACAGGTTCAATTCTCCACTGTCAGATGTCCAATCCAGCTTCCTGCTAGTGACCTAGGAAAAGAAGAGGAAGATGACCCAAGTTGTTTGGGCCCCTGCCTCCATGTGGCAGACCCAGAAGAAGCTCCTGGATCGTATTTGCACAGCAGTTTGTTCAACTCTGTTGAGGTGCTGTCTGGAGGATCTGTCCACTGCTGAATGTGGAATGTTCAACTGCTCCCATATTGAATTATATTGTATTGTATTGTATTGTATTGTATTGTATTGTATTGCATTGAGTCAGTCTTTCCCTTTAGATATAATAGCAATTGCCGTATATGCCCAGATGATTTGAATTGAGAGCTTATATACTTGTTATTGTTATATCTTATTGGACTAAACCTTTCAAAACATAAGCCATTCTTTATCTCTTTTTACAGTCTTTGTTTTAAAGATTGTTTTATGTGATAGTAATGTAACTACTACTGTTTATTACTGCAAACAGCTGTTACTGCTTCCATTTGTCTTGTATGCCTTTCTAGCACTTCAGTTTCAGTCTATGCGTGTCTTTATTTGTGAAGTAAGTTGCTTGTAGGAAGCATAAAATGGGCTAGTGTTTTTTTTTTAAAGCATTCAGGCAATCCAAAAATTTTGACTGACAAACTTAATCCATTTTCATTCAAGATGAGCATTGCTGATTACCAGTGCTAGCTATCATTGTTATTGATTGGTTACTGATTATACCTGCAGTGTTAGTGAATTTGATAGTGTCACCTATTTCCATGTTTACTTTTATAATATAATTTCTGTTAGGACCCCCCCATAGGGGTAAACTGATGGAGGTGAATTATCTCAAATTTTGATTATCTTGGAAATAACCTTTTCAGTGTGAAAATAGTCAATGTTCAGTTGAGACTGATTTTAAACTACACATCCTGTATTTCACCTGTTAACCCTCTCATAAAATCAAATTAATTCAAAGACTTCTCATATGAAAAAATATATGTGTTTACTCATTATCTTTAACACCCTCCTGATACGTATACAATGGTGCATGTTGTAACCTTTTTGAGTTATGCCATCAACATAGACCTACTATAGAGCTACCATGCTTTTGTTTAGGTAGGCTCGCATATTGCTAGATTAGGTTCCACCTATACCAACTAAGTATTATTTCTAAGTAGTCCAGTAGACTCACAAGGATTAATTAGAGTCTAGTTGGAGGCTCTAATCCATCTTCCCAGCAAATCCATTATGTTCCGCTTCTCTTTCAGCAATCAAAGACACGGCTAGTGTGATGCCATTGGGCATCAAATGAAGACGAAGTAGCTAGGTGAAAAATATATCATGCTCATCAATTGTGTTGAATGGGAAGTCTTCCTCTTGCTCATCATCTAAAATGGAGGTTTTTGTAATTTCCATAATGAAATTTGACCTGTTGACAGAGATAATATTTTGTGTAGTTTCTTGCTTCTAGGAAAAACATTGTGGAAAAACAAATGAGGAGAAAGCAGAAAGGGACAGTGAAAATGAGGGCAGAAAGGACATAGGACACGAGAGCTTTCTAGTTCTCCAATCACACCCAATAAAGAAAATGCATGCCCACTTCTAGCATGCAATGCCGTTTCATCCATACAAATGTCTCAAAATGTTAATGAATAGATTACCAAAAACAAAACTAGGACCTCAGTAACTGTGAAGTTCAGGGCTATCAATTCAACCACTCTGAGAGAAAATACTTGAAAATAAAAGCTGCCTCTGTTGAACGTGTACAGACTATTTCTTCCCACCATTCCCTATACAGTACAGTATAACAACTAATTACATAGCATTTATTTTGCATTATGAGTAGCTAGTCTACCTCTCCATCTCTTGACTAAGAACAAATGTTGTAAGTAATCCAGAGATGACTGGAAACATTTCATAAAATATACATAAACTACATGAAAATACCACACCATGTCATGCAAGGGACTTCAACATCTGAAGATTTTTCATGGGGGTAAATGGAACCTGGAACAAATCCCAACAGTTATAAAGAGCTGGCAATGTGTATGTAACACTCAACATCTTAAATGTGAGAAGACAAATACGCAGGATACAAACTCAACTGAATACATGAAGGCAGGACTAAAAATTACTTTTCCATGGTGTAGCCAGTAAAAAATGTATTCCTTTGGTTAAAGTAACACATTTGCTGCTTAAGAACAGTTAAACTTACTCTCTATCAAACAAACAGATCCTAAGATTTCAAACAAGTATTCAGACAACTTTTGTAACGAGACACCTCATGTTTGAAGATAATTGCCCTGCCATGCCTCAGCTCTCAGCACAGGGTTGTTGGCTGCGTCGTTCTGCATACATCATCATGGCTCTATTTTCTCAAATGCTACAAGTCTACTTTTAATATTAAAGGCAATATTTCACAATGTTAAAGTTCTATTATCTTTTTGTTTTTACATGGCACTTAAAATTAGTTCCTGACAGATACAAATCCATACACACAGAATGGAATAGTGAGCTGATGTGTTTGGAGTAAGAAAGCAGTCAGAACAGCAGACTTTTATTATGTCTTACATTTGATTGCTTATGCACGACAGTACATTTAAGCTGAGTTTCAGCAAGGCAGTTGCCAGAGATTCAAAGCTTGGCAGATAGAACGGTCTTTTATGAAATAAAGAATGGACAGGCACCCACATCAGCTTACAAGTTATTCTTTATGAACAACACAATTGCTTTTTGCCCATTTCAGAAAGAACCCTAAATGTGCCCAGCACAGCTAGAGAAAGCACAAGAAAAGGGAGTTTAATATTCCAGTCCAGCTCACTGGAAACAACCAGCACACACACACCCCCACACACACAACCTAAAATGACAAGCAGTGTGCTACAGAAAAGCATGACTTGTCTGCTTTAAACAGAGAATAATAGTTTTAAGTTTTGAGCAGAACTGAAGGGTTCAATTAGTATTCATGGGTTCTGAATTGTTTTACTTCAGAAACGCAGTTAGCATGGAATGTTCATCAAAATCAATGCATGAAGCTATGGGAGAAATATGTAACCAGTTTTCTATATTAATAAAGAACTTTCACAATTTATAACACTTTGAAATTTGTATCCATAATTTACACAAATCTGCATTACAAAATAGAAATATGGAACAAAAGGTTTGAAAATGAAAACATTTAGGATACTGAAAGATATACACACAAATACATACAAATACATGTGCTTGCTATTACTGTTTTGTTTTAATTTTGATTTTTCATGAAACAGTTCCATGCTCAGGGACTGCCCCTTCAATCTCCCCAGCCTTGCACCCCCCACACTGCTTTCCCTATATTATTATTATTACAACAGTACAGTCCTTCAATAACAGTCATAGTTCATCATTCTGCTATTTATGTTTATATGACATTGTAGGTATAGACAATAGTGACACTAACAAAATTGTAAACTAATATTCATGTAGAGAACTCTGCTAAGAGCAACCACTCATTTTCTTTAATCTTTAAAAGTGCTTTTATATCTAAGAAGTAAATACAGCTGCAAAGAATTTGTTCAGTAGTAAAAAGTGTAGGTATTATTTGGTAATTAATGTTAAATGATTTTGTATTTTGATGGGGTTCCACACACATACTTATTTTCTCATGAGAATGGTAAAATTTTAGAAATATTGGTGATAAATTTAGAGAAAAGCACATCCTGTATGTATTGACTTGTAAGGAAAACGTTTACTTTTATATTGACATTGACATAATTTTGTGTGGACTAGTATGTATTACAATTGCATTTCATTTGCCATATTTCAAAATGTCAAATCCTACAACCAAGAAAAACATTATCTGTACTTTTTTCCTTATGTAGGAGAATAGTGAAGTCCTGAAGGCAATTTGAAAGCCTTAGTTAACCAGCTCCTTCTGTTTGCATATTCAATCCCTCACTGTAACATATGCATAATTTTATCATCATTGTGTGCCATCTGGAGTATACTGATTGAACTGCAGTTTGAAAATGAGGGTTAAGAGATAATTTGGTTGCATACATTTAGAACTAAATGTCTCTCATGGAGCAGAACAAAGTTATTTAAAAACAGAACTATGACTAAAAGATTAAAACATTTTCCATAACTTCAGAAAACCAAGATGACAATTATAGGACCTCATGCTTTTTCAGTTCAAGACTTTTTTTTATTAGCAGTGGTGTTCTAAGGATATTGTGGTGAAAATCATGTGCCTAATTCTCAATGTAACAATTAGGAATAATTATCCTAACTACCTTAAACATATTTTTAAAAAGATTTTTGGAAGGAAGTTTAACACATGACCAACAAACATTATCAGCTACACCGCTAATGTGTAGCCAAGTAACTTATTTCACTTATGCAATCATTTAATATTAGGTTAGATGTTAGAGTTCATCAAATTTGAACATTGCAGCTAAATGCATTTCCTCTGAAATCACATGAGTGCCATATTGAAGGTTAATGATGTTTCCAGCCCAGGGTTTTTTCTTTCCATTATTTTAATGTGCTATCAAGTGAAACACTTCCTAAAACCAATTTTAAAGTGATGTTGTCTCCCTTATATATTTGTAAGCACAATACCTTATTTTGTATCAATCTTCTCAAATTTTTTTTTTCACTTTCTTCTAATACCACTGAATATCCAAGCAACCATATCATGGTAAGTTAGTATTTTTACATGGTCAACAGCCATTAGGAAGAAAATTACATAATCTGGATTGTTTAAATATTGACAGTTTTTGAAAGACCTTAGGTGTCTTACAGTTATTCACATGTTATATAATATAAACTGTACTTTCCTACTTATGAAGATAATTTTGTAAAATATACTTTTCCCAAATAGAAATTCTCAAATTTATGTAAGAAGGGATCTTATTAGCAAACAACTACTTCATTTTATGTTAGTAGGCAATACCTCTCCCACTGAATAACTTTCTGCTGAAACCAAATATTATGTTTACTCCTTAAAGATTATCACCATCTCCTGTTCTTCATTTCTTTCTACTCACAAGATTTTCTGGCATATTGTAACACTCATTTTCTCAGTTAATGTGTCAAGCATTATGCAGGGAACTTAAAAACTTTGAACGGAGATGTGAAGACTGATAATGCACATTATCCAACAATCATGGATATCCTAGCTGTTAAGTGCGGGAGTTCACAACACCATTTCCCCATTATTTATCCGGAAGAGCAAAGAGAAGTAAGCATCTAATCTATTACTATGCTGTCACAGAACATGACATTCTAATTCAGTCAGTAGGGACTCACAATAAACTCGGAATCACATTGAGTCCTTCCCTGGTATGACAATTGATTACATCTCTTAACCTTTCCACATCTGTGGTACCATCTGGAGCATTTAGTGCTTACATTTTTGCACACACACAAAAAAGGTAGCAGCCTATAGGCCCACACAGAGGCTCAATCTTCCCATTTTAAAGCCACAGCAAAGCCATGGCATCAATAAAAAGGAAAACACAGTGGACAGAATCACCTTGATCTCATAAAAGGTGTGATTCCAATGTAATAGAACATGTACCCTGTAAATGACTTTTTCTTGTAGGATATCTGATATAGCATCAAGCTATTAGAAGAGCTCTCATCACTCTTAAGAAAGTTGTCCCTACTGAAAAGGCAGAATAAAAAATCTCACAAGGGCTTCAAATGCATGATATTTTATTCAGTTGTAAACAATGGGTACTAATATCTCATACTGATGTCAAACAAGTTCTGTCATGTTGAATAACTTGATTAGGGCTACACAAATATTCAGCTAAGGAGCCAAAATACAGACACATCCATAGTCTTAAAATCAATATTTTTCATACTACACCATTAAATTAAATCCAGTTTAATATTTATTAAGCAGGTTAATAAATACTTAATAAATACTACAGAGTATGTTAGAAACATCTTTTAGCTTCTGAATAAAAAAATTATATTGCTATTATAGTAAACAATGTACTGGGTAAAGAATAAGGTTACGGAAGACATTTGGCTTAGTGGTTAAGATGGTGCTTAGAATGCCCACATCCCTCATCAAGTCCCAGGGCTTGAGCTCCGTTTCTGATCTTTGTTTCCTGCTAACAAACACCATGGAAGGGAGGAGCGATAGTCCAAGCAGATGGATCCCTGCAACAAATGTGAGAGATCCAAACTCTAGCTGCTGGTTTTCACTTGCCTCCTTCTAGGCTTTTGTGGGGATTTGAAAAGTGAATCAGTGAATGGTTGCTCTCTGTCTCTGTCTCTGTCTCTCTCTCTCTCTCTCTCTCTCTCTCTCTCTCAAACACACACACACACTTTTCAACTGAACATTAAATGAATTTTTTTTCAATAATATAACCATTGTTCCACGCAATAGTGCAGATCAGGATATCTCAATTGGATCCTGATGAAAACATCATAATTTCCAGGAAATCTCTTGTGCTTTGTGGGATATACTCTCACTTCCCTCTTCATTTCAAATACGTCCAGATATTGTCAGCATCTCCCTGGAGCAACTATCCCTTCCAACACCCCTATTACAACTGACAACATATGGTTCAGAATAGATGAATAGGCAAAATTTTTAAAATATTGGAGAACAGGAATTGCTTTAAGAATCTGCACTATTTAGTGGAATAGCTTTCTGAAAGAAATGTTCTTAGGGAAATCTTGATGACTGACTGACTGAATAAATGAATAAAAAGAAATGAGAAAATAATCTGGAAACACATCCTTTAACAGGCAAAATTAGCAGTAATGCTAGCAGTGATACTTTAAGACTATGAAAAGGAGATGAAGATTGGTTTGTCTATTTTAGGCTTTATATTCTAGTTCTCAGACAATATAACAGAACATATAAGGGGGAAAATGATTACCCTAATTAATATGTGCCCTTCTGAATTCAATGTGGTAGGACTGCTCTCTCGCCATTTGCTTAACCCCATGTTTCCAACATTAACTAGTGTAGTGAATACAAATCACTGTTTTGCTTAGAAATTAGATTGTTTCATGGTTTCAGTCTCTCTCTTTATTTACTTGTAGATAAATTTTGAAAAGTAAAGACATAGGGAATGAGGGAAAAAATAAAGAAGACAAAAAATAATTATAAAGCAATACTTAAATCCACATTAAAATGGAAAAGTCAATATTTTTTATCTTCAGCAAGTATCAAACTGTGGGATTTTTACTCGTTATCTAGAATCCACTAGCGTACTATTTTATTGCTCAATTAATTTTTAAGGATAACCATAATGAGAAGCAGGAAGTTTTCACTGAAGCTTTCCTTAACTCTGAACTTACAAGACTTCCTCCATAACTTTCCTTTCATTCTACCATCCCAAGTTCAGCCTTCCTAGGCCATTGAGTTCCTTTGGAATAGAATAACAGAGAAATCCAAACAAGTTGCTTACTTCCAGTACTAAAGGTGACATGTCTTAAAAGTGGTCTTTGACTATGTGTCCTTAGTGGCAATTGCATTCGGTAAGGGGAGGTTCAGGTTTTGCAACTTGAAACAGGATTGAACTGACCAAACCAAATCACAGTTTCACAAAGACGAGCAGACAGTAAAACTGGGAAAACTGGGGGATAATGAGAAGACTCTTGGAACCCCTGTCCACATATCTGTTTATTACTCACTGTGTTTGGGCTTTTTTTGGTCTCCTAGGTTGGTGGTAGAATTTTATATTTAAAAAAATCTACATCCAAGCTATTTCTCTCTTGCAAGCACATTTCCAAGTCACTTACTCAGTTGTCATCTTTATTCATGGCAAGATGTCCATTTTTGACAATTCATTGCTTTTCAGCATGAAAAGAGAACACCACTGCTTGAATATGGAGAAAGCTCCTTTTTCAACACTTGAAGTAAATGACAGCATTTTTAAACTCATCAGTGAAGAAAAGGAGGTTTGCAAATTCTTACTTTCCTGCTGTTTCTACAAAGTGCATTACCTAAAGATTATGAATTCTAAAGTTTATAGAACCCATGAGATTTTACCATGCGACATCAAGAAAAAGGAATGATCCTTTCAAAAATTGATCTCAGAACCCTAAACAAATGAGCAATGAATGACAGCTATTTTTAAAATCTCAGGTCACACCATCTGATTAAGAGGCTAAATAAATTCCCAAGTACAATCAGCTCTATGAAGGGCGCAGCACCTTTATGCACAGGGCAGTGACTGCTTTGTTCTTGCATAGCACCGATTCAGTAGTTACATTGCTGGCGGACAAAGGAAAAATCAGGTTTATTTGGGCCTTGTCTCTTCTAGTAAAATAGAAGACTCCTTTTCAAACAAGTGGCAAATTGGTTGGGTATCTAACGCAGGCTACACATTTATATTATTGTTGCAAGAATATAACTTCTGGCAAAGGAAACAAGATATTATTTCCTGGGCAAAATGCTACACTCTTTGCATCTATCTAGGGAAAGAAACGCAGAAACCAAATAAGAGAGAAACAGCAGAGGATAAAAGAAATGCAGAAACCAAATAGAATGTGTGATTGATCCATACTGGCAGGACATGCAGTCAGCTAGGACACCAAATGGACTCCAAGTCTCAGAGGAGCTTTCATAACTCACCTTCTCAGAGAATGTGATTCTAGAATCACCTTTTTTTCATTTTAGCCACCAAATAAATACTTTTTTTTTCTTTAAAAAAAGTTGTACAAAAGAAAATAAAGAAGCATTGAGAAGGGAAATATGCCTCCCTCATCAGTTTATTTGATGACCCGGAAAACATAATTGGGGAAATATGTGGATAGCTGCAGATTTTAAGATAATAGAGATTTTTATCTTCAATATGTTTTTGAGTTATTTTAATTTATTTATTCTCTTCTTATCCATTGACTTTAAATTTTATTTTATTTTTCTTTCTTTCTCTTTCTTTCTTTCTTTCTTTCTTTCTTTCTTTCTTTCTTTCTTTCTTTCTTTCTCTTTCTTTATAATATAATTCCACAGGTACAGAGCTTTTCCCCATACACACTGCTTCTCCCACATAACTGCAACAGTATAGTCCTTCAGCAACAGTCACAAGTCCAACATTCTACTGCTTTTTAAGTCTATGATAACATTGTAGATGTAGATATGGTAGATAGTCTAGTATCCTATTTTTAATATATATTTAACATTTTTATTGGGAGTTGCCTTTTTATTTGGTAATAGAGATGCATAATACACCATATCTGTACTTGCAGGTATGCTTGTCTCCATTACACAGTTCATATGTGAGAATATATGTAGAAAAATAATAGTGTTTTCCATTAAGGCTTCCTTATATCAGAGAGAACATGTGATATTTGTGCTTTGGGAATTGGCTTTTTTACTGAGCATTATGGTCTCTGGTTGGGACCATTTTGTTGCAAATGGTAGAATTCCATTTTTTGTAATGGCAGAGTAGTATTCTGTGGAGTAGAAATATCACAGTTTATCCATTCCTCTTTGGACAGGTTGTTTCTAAGTTGTCTCTATTGTGGACTGTGCTGCTATAAACATGGGATTGCAGGTCAATTTTTTTTAAATGCAGATTTCACCTCGTTTGGGTCTATTTGCCTCAGTGGGACAACTAAAAATACATCTGAAGTAGTTAGAAAAACAACAGCAAAAACAATCTCAAGATTAGCAGGAAAAAGGAAATAATCAAAATAAGGAAGAAAATAAACCAAATAGAGACCAAAAGAACAATACATACAATTAATGAATCAAAGAGATGGTTGTTTGAGAAAATCGGCGGAATCAAGTCCCCATTAGCCCAAGTAATCAAAAAGGGGGGGGCGGTGAGAGAAATATGAAAAATATAATCACAGATGAAAAATTAAATATCACCTTAATTAAATATAAACTTTAATTAAATTAGACCTTAGACACACATAGAATAATCAGAAAGTATTACAAGCAACAATATGACAATAAATCAATAGAACAAAAAGAAATGCCATCTTGATTATTCCCAGACCTTACTTTTAATGCAGTAAAGTAGCACTATCATTCCTTCCAGTTTTGCCTCTATTTTTACAGGTATTATTACTGTGCTCTTAAAGCATTTACAAGACCTTGTTACTCACCTATGCAATATGTTCATCACCACCCAAACCTTTCATGTTGATCCAAATCAGATTATAAAGCCTATTCTTTTATCTCCCAAATTAGAGTCACCAGGAATAAAAATAATTTTCAAGTAACCTCCAGATGTATGGCATTGATAAATTATGGCATTCATTTACCTTTATAACAAAAATGTGTTCTTTGATAGGGACCCCCAAACCATTCAGAATTTAGCCCCAGAATACATCTTATATTTCAACTGTTATCCTCCAACTTTTTAAACACATGTGAATATTGTTGGTGAAGTACATGTACAAATTGGGTATTTTGTATACTTTAAATCACTCTCTGAATTACGATCTTGAATTTTGATGCTCCTGAGCACCCAATGGATGACTGCATGCCGGAGTCCAGCTCCAACTGAGTTCGGAGCTTGGGCAGGGTGTATGGAGTCGGCGATAAAGAAAGACAAAAAAACACAGACACTTGGTGCATTCTCGCCACAGCTCAAGAAAAAGCTGACCTTTTTATTTACTTGAAACACCCCACAAGCTTCTGCACAAGCAACTAATTATTCTGTTTTTACTTCAAGACTAAGGGGGCATGTACAGACATTTGGTCACTCTGTCTGCACTTCAGGGCTAAGCAGGTGTCCCTAAAGATAATTCTGCAAAATACTGTATTCATATTCTTCAAATCAAGCTATTATTTATTTTTCAACAGTAGCCATGGAGCAACAGCCAGGACTCCAAGGCCAAGGCACATGCGATTAGCTGCTAATTAGTAGTACTTTCCCACCACATTTCTGCTTCTACAATTTTCCCATCACTTATTGGGAAAATAGGTTATGAGGGAGAAACCTAAAATTTAAAACAGAAACTTCAAATGCTAAATCCCCCTACAACTATAGACTCCTACAACCCCATAAACAATAAAGCAATAATTAAAAGCATTTTTCTTTAATAAAAGCATCCTTAATTCCTCAAGCTAAAAATTATAAAAACAGCTAAAACAATTACATTTCCTACACTCCTAAAAATTGCAAATACAACCTAGCCTTTGAGCTAACAATAGCTATGTTCATTGCCATAGCAGTTTCAGCTCTCACTCCCATCACTTGCATTAGTATTTATGACATATATATCAAGCCCCTTCCCAGAGGGTGTGCTGTATGTCTGGGCCCGGTTTCAGGGCAATGGATAGGTACACAATAAGGTGCCCAGAAATGGCATGGGCTTAATTGTGCTCTTGTGTGTAAATTGTCAAAGGCCCACTCACCGAGACATTATCAGTGACATTAACTCTCAAGCTCACATCAGTTGCAAAAACCTGCAAAAACTGTCTCACAGAGGCAAACAGCAATGCCTCAATAGAATACAGAATTCTTAGTGGGGTGCTTGAGTGTCCATGCAGCCAGGGGGTGAAACAGCATCAGGGTGGTCAGAGAGAAATCTGCCAGGCCCTGACAAGCAGCTGGAAGATCCCCCGGGCCCTGCCAAGCAGGGGAACTGTTCTCTTCACACCTTCATGCCATCCACACCCACTGCACGGACCCCAGCAACTGCATCCAAAACTTGGTCTCTACAGAGGCCAACTATGCCCTTAAGCCTCCAAGCCATTGAGCATTGCATTCTGACATACCCTACTCACTTATGGCTCCACAGCTACATAAGAGGTACACTCAGTTATTTCAAGTTGCCTGGTACATGCCCAATTTGGGAAACCTTTTTCAGAGTTCTTAAGTTAATTTAGTCTAGCTTTTTTCTCTCTCATTAGCTTTTTCTCTCTTTGCATCTTCTTAAGACGGAAATTCTTTCCAATGCAACTTTACAATATGGTCACCTACCAGTACATCTGACACATTGTAGCTACTCAACAAGTGCATTGCACAGCTATTTGAAAGTAAGACATAGTACTATAGTTTATAAACTATTAAAATTTAATATTCTTTATAAAAAAACACTGTGTTTTAAAACTACCCCAAATTAACATGGTTTCAAATAACATAAGAGATGTTTTTCTTTATTCAATTGTTTAAGGTTTATTTTTGATGATTACATATTTGATTAGGGTGGGAAGAGTCAAAGACTGGAGGAAACTGGCTGAGATCACTGTTTCCACATTCTCCTTTTTTCCTCCCTGTATCAGTAAAAGCAGAGAGATGGAGGATAAACCACACCCAGGTTCCCAATGGCTTCCATATCCTGGGATGGAGGACAGCCACCAATGCCATCCCAGGGTCCCTGATATGGGTCATGCCAAGTCCTGTTCAAGTGATTTTGATAGTTCAACAGCTATGAATTGAGGTTGATCTTGTGACGTGAAGCACAACGAATTCTCTCCAGAATTCACTGGGTCACATACTCCACCTTAGTCTCCATTTGTCTACATATTCACTGTCAACACTCGGCTGGGGTAGTTGATCAGTTTGTCCTGTCCTCCATTCTCTGTCAGGGTACCTGATGCCCTCTGCAGATCTCAATGTGTTACCATATCGTCCATGTGCATATGCTTATGCTCTCCACTACTCTTTCTAAGCCACTGAGGAGGCCCAGCTCTGACACAAACACTCCAATTTCAGACCTTGGAACTTGCAATTATTTCCATGTTTTGAATTCTGAATACAACAGTTCAGTTGGAGGGATACCAAAAGAAACTTCATCTGAGGTAATTCCAGACCTGATTCTTGTGTGTGTTTGCCAATACAGGGTCTGGCAATCTGTCACCCAAATCAGCCTATGTGCACACTAATGATTGAGATTGCTGGATCAGATCTATCTCCAGCCCCATCTCCTATGCAAACCAATAGATTTTGCAGCCCATCCCAATCATACTCACCATACACTCAGCCTTTGTATAAACCAGTGGGAGCTGTAGCCTAGTCAGAGCGATCCATAATAACTCCAACCAGGGCCACGCCCTGCCCTGGTTCAGACACTTGCCACTATGCATAGCAGATTGCTCCAGTCTGTCCCTCATCCTGTTCAGATCTTGTATATGTCAATGGGCATTAAAGCTTAGTGCAACACATCCAGATCCACCATCCAGCCCACACTTATGCTGGTAGATGCCACTCTCTGTCTAGCCATTCCCATCCCCCAGTCCTGGTTCTCATGCTCACCAGTGATGGCAACCCAAGATGGATGTGCCCACAGATTCTGTAAAGGGCCCACTCCCACTCCTGGATTTTGCATTAGCTTGACAGAATTAACCAGAACCTGCCAGCTGATGCTACGGCAATCAATAGCTGAAATAATAAAGGAATCCTATTTTTAAAGCAGCCTTAGAGACAATGTTGTGGCTCAGTGGATTCATCTCCCAATACTCATGTCAGCATTCCATTCAGGAGGGCTAGGCACATTGTTATACTGCTATTGTGACTGGGAAGGGAACAAAAGATGGCTTAATTACGTGGACCTCTGACACCAATGGGGAAGAATGGAATGAAAGTCTTCACCAATCCCTGCTGCTGTGGCCATCAGGGGAGTGAATAAACAGGTGGATGACATATTTTCTTCTTCTCTTTCTCTTTTTTTCTCTCTCCCTCTCTTCCCCATTACTCCTTTAAAAATACAAAAAAAAAAAATGTAAGCACATAATAAAACTTCAAAGACAAGGCTCTTTACATAGGATTTAACAACTTCTGTAATAGGAAAATAAACTTTCCCATCTATCTATGCATTAATTGCCAGAAGTCATATCTTGTCTTCTGTTTACAGTTTTAAACATGAAACCTTGTGTTATAATATATGTTTATTTATTTATATATGAAGATACATATACATCCCTGCCCGTGTCCTTGGCTCATCTCTTAAATGTAATGATTGTTTTGTTGTTGAGCTTCTTGGGTTCTCTATTGATCCTGTTATTAATCCTCTATCAGTTGCACGGTTTGAAAATTGTTTTCTCTTGTTCTGTCAGCTGACTCTTCACGTTGACGACTTCCTTTGCAGTCAGAGGTGTCTTAGCTCGATGTGATCCTATCTGTTCTGTGTTGTCTTGGTCCTATTATTTTTGTTTTATTTGCCCAGTTCTTGTGTGGTCATTTACAAGAAGTTTTTGCCTACGCCTTTGTTTTGCAGTGTCTCCCTAAAGGTTTCTGCTAGAAATTTGAGAGAACCAACTAACACATTCACATTCTTGACCTAGTTTGAATTGATTTTTATACAATATTTAAGGTAAAGGCTTTGTTTTCATGCATGCAGATGCAACTTTCCCAGCATCAATTGTTGAAGAGACTATAATTTTTCTGGTTTCACGTCAGTTCACTTGTCAAAAACTAGTTAGCTAGCAGCCAATACATTGCCTCCTTACATTTAACCTCCACTTATAAGCACCAATATCCCACATGGGTGCCACTTTGTGTGCAACCTACCCCACTGTCCTATTCAGTTCTGTCCTTATGTCCAAGAAAAGAAGAGGAACCCAAATTCTTGAGACTCTGCACCCATGTGGGAGATGAAAGAAGCTCCTGGCTCCTGGATTCAGATCACCTCAACTCTGGACATTTTGGCTATTTTCAAAGTAACCCAGTCAGCCAATGGAGGATTGATCCCTCTACTTTAGCAATTAGGTCTACTTTAGCAATTAGGATTCTCTTGTGTTTTCAAATGAATTTAGGATCAATTTTCCTAGGACTGAGAAGAGTCTCATAGATATTTCGATTGAGATAGTAGTGAATCTATAAAATGCTTTCAATAATGTGGACATTTTCATTACACATATTATCCCAATGTATTTAGGGAATAAAGTATCAGATTGAACAGCTCTCTCTGTATCTCACCCTCTCTAAATATAATACTTTAAAAATTAATAAATAAATATTCAAGGGCCCAGCGCGGTGGCGCAAGTGGTTAAAGGTCCTCGCCTTGCACGCCCAGGATCCCATGTGGGCGCCGGTTCTAATCCCGGCAGCCCCGCTTCCCTTCCAGCTCCCTGCCTGTGGCCCGGGAAAGCAGTCGAGGACAGCCCAAAGCTTTGGGAACCTGCACCCGCGTGGGAGACCCGGAAGAGGCTCCTGGCTTCGGATCGGCATAGTATCGACCTGTTGCACTCACTTGGGGAGTGAATCATGGGACGGAAGATCTTCCTCTCTGTCTCTCCTCTCTGTATATCCGCCTTTCCAATGAAAAAAATAATAAAAATAAATCTTTAAAAAAATAAATCTTTAAAAAATTAATAAATAAATATTCAAAGAGAAATAATTCATATGAAATTCTTGCTTTAAATAATACTCAAGTATGCAGCTTGTGTTAAAAAGGGCTTCTCTTAGAAACATTTTCTAAGGGTCTAATATGGTAGTCTGGTCACTAAAGTCCTCATGTTGCATGCACCAGGATCCCATATGGGTGCTGGTTCATGTACCAGCTGCTGCACTTCCCATCTAGCTTCCTGCCTGTGACCTGGGAAACGGAAAAGAATGGCCCTAAGTCATGGTACCCTGCATCCATATTGGAGACCCAGAAGAGACTCCTGGTTCATGACTTCAGATCAGCTTAGCACCTGTCATCGCAGCCATGTGGGGAGTAAACCAATGAACAGAAGATTTTTCTATTTCCCCTTCTCTCTGTAAATCTCCCTTTCCAATAAAAAAAAAGCATGATAGATCTTTTATAAAAATAAGTTTTCCAAAAGCCATCCAAATGCATATAACCTGACTGTAAAATCTGTTTATAAGAATTTTCACAGATTTTCTAATTTTTCACATTACTGTTACTGTCGCTTTTATCACGTCAGTGCTTTAAATGATGAATCAGCAACCAGAAGACCTTCCTATAGAATAGTTAGTTAAATTTTTTTTCTTGATTCTACACTTCCAAAAAAAAATTGGGCTTACACAGTTGTCAGTTATTTACAATTGATGCAAAGGTTTCTAACTCATATTCCAGCCACCTCTGAAGGTAAATTTTTGTGCTGCAGAAACTGATGGGTAACTAGAAACATCTCATATATTTAAGGCCATTAAATGGAGAAATGTATTCATGGCTTTGAAGAGCCTTCAGCCATTATACGTATCTCTTCTGTTTTAAAATAGGATAGCCTGTCTCCTTGGCAGCTGAGCACAGCAACTAAGTAATTAATTTTTACAAGGTGGCATCAGAATGGAAAACCCCCACAGAAAAGGGGCATAAGTTTTCCAAGGCTAGAGAGCACTTCAGTCATCTTTTAGAAGTTTCCTATCCAAATCTTATATATGGAACATTAATCTTGGTTCAAGGTTATTAACAGAATAAATCGGTACTTCACAACATATAGAATAAAATTACAAGGAATGAGATGAATGTATTTTAAGTACAAATAAATCAGTTAAAATGTTTTGAAAAGTTATACACCCTGAATTTAAAATGATTACAGTTAATCAATGCTGTTTCATTTTGTGTAAAATGGTTCATGTTTTGTCTTATGGTCATTAGATGATAAATAACATACAAATTTCTACCTCATAAATTTCTTACTAATTTGATAATGCCCATAATCTTTTTTTTATTTGCAAAATACAGCAAGTGGCAAATTTCACAACTTAGGTATCTTGGATTTGTAATGATGCTGTTGAAATGAAATGTCAACAAATCAATGACACTACATTTATTCTAATTTCATCAAATGATGTGCCATGTGTCATTAAGCTAATGTTAAGGTACAACAATATCTAATTCTTTAAACATTTGTAAGATATAAAGTATTGTTAATCACTTAGACAAAATATGTGCCAATTAGCTGAGTATAATTTGAAAAAATAGTCAAACTATACTATCTTTAATATTCATAATCTTAAGCATGCTTAAAAATATTATAAAATATTATGTAGTTTAGAACAATATTGAAATAATGCAGCATGCTTTCCAATCATTTACAAGATAAGCATTACTCAAGTTTATATTTTTAAGGGTAAATATAATCAGGAATAAAACCAGCATATACTAACATTAATGACTAAGTATATATAAAGATTCATAAAAAATTTCAAACCAACAGGGCAGTTCAGATCATGAAGAAGGAACTTATTAACCTGCTCAGGGGGAAATCACTGTGAGAGTAAAGAGTTGGCTGGATTAGAAAGGAAAGCTCTTTAATAGTTGTGAAGACTTTACTGTGCCAAAACTTCCCCACTATTTAATTTACAGGACCATACAGCATCATCACCACAATGTGGGGGGAAAGGCATGATACACCTTATTTTAGATATGTCAAATCTGTAGTGAAAAACAATCTAAAATGATAAAAATTTCAAAATGCACACAGAGGTCCTAAATTTTGGAACTGTTTCTTTATCATTCCTTCTCTAATGTCCCTAACAACGTCAGGAAAGATGCAGCGCCCTCCACACTCCAAATCGTGAATAACAACTTACACTAAACAGAGTCGAATTTCCCATCAGTGATTCAATAATATCACAAAACCATCTCTGTAGACTCCAGGTTAAGCTATGATCATTAATTCAAAAACTTCATAAATACAGCGGAATAGTAAACTACTTAGATGAGATGGATTTCTACATGGGAATTTTGGACACTAAAAATGTTATATGAGGGATTGGTATTCTACAATACCTATTCTAAAGTATACTGTATGTATTCTATACTATATATACATACATGATATGTATATATGATATGTGTTATCCATTTATCAAATGAAATGAAAATTCAGCAAGGATGATAATATTAGTTATTAGCTAGAGAAACTGGTAAGAATTATTAAAAAGTTGGTAAGATTTTATAAAATTTATTTATACAATGAATAAATATTACAATTATAGTAAATATCATAGACTGAAATATACAACTGCCTCTAAAATATAAACACAGTAATAATGACAAAGAATGTGAAGATTATTCTCTATTCAACAAATACGAAATAAATGTATAATTTGAGTCTTCAATTTATCTCTTAGTGCCAAATAAAGTGTTAAGGGACCAAGTGCAACAACTTCTGGCATCATATTTTTATATTTTAAAAATAAACATTTAAATATGTGAATCTAGATATGTATGACAAAATATGTTTCTATGGAAGCATGTGTTAGGATTGTATCAAGTTTTAGTAATAAATAGCAATTTGTAACCAGAAAATTGCAATAGATGGGAAAGTGTGCATATATTGCTTTAAAAAGAGAGAAATTCACATTAAAAAAGGTCTTACAGTTATTTTTAAGTGATTTTATTTGTTTACATTGAACAAACTACGCATTTCACAATGCAGACGTAAGAGTACAGTGATAACTTTCTACCCAACTCTCCCTCCTAAGTGCATTCAAAAACAAATGACATGACAGTGTACCACGTCAACTATAGAAGAAAGCTTATTATAGCAAGACAAAAAAAGAAAAGGAAAAAAGTGTTTAAGTTTTAATGTAGCAGTGTGTCCTCATTTCCAGAAGCATCAAGGCCACTGATGTCACAGGCCTAAAAATAAAGAAGCGAGTATAAGAAGATTGGGTCAGACAATCCATGCCAAGCCTGAAGATCTGGAATCCCCAAATTTGGAAGTCATAGAAAGAAGAAATAAGTACAAGAGAATTGAAAGCCATTAAATTGATAGTAATGCAAAGCAAGTGAACAGTAGCTAAGAAAACAAAGTTCCTTGGAAAAACAGTTGTTAAGTAAAATGAGAACTGAAAAGCATCATTGCATTAAGAAACTAGAATGGTGATTTTTAACACGAGACTTGTGCTATGACAAAGGTGAAATCTGACTACATGATTTCAAAGGAAAATGGGAAAAAAAATAATGGGAACGGAATAGAGGAAAAGAAAAAGGAGATGTAATTCTGAAGTTACCAAGGCCAAATACCTATTGGGCAACACATTCTTCCAGTATGTTGTACCAGTTAAGATTTATAAGACGTTTCTGGTGACAGAGATGCAGCAAGATGTATAAATAGATTAAACATAGTTGCATTTGCCTGGAAGGCCTGGTTTCATTGATTAAACCAAGAAAGACCACAAGGATGAACTTCATATACCATCTCAAAGTACTCATTTATTTTAAAGATTCTTAAATTCACTTGAATATCAGAATGACAGAAAGCAACAGAAAGAGAAGTTGGGAGGAGCAGAATCTTTCATCTGTCAAGTGCCTTCAACAGCTGGGAGGTCTACAATATCACATGAGCCCATAGATCAGGAAAACTATAATGAACAAAAATTTACTGACACATGATTCTGGTGGTTGGGAATTCCCACATCAAGGTGCAAGCCCCTGGTAATGACCTTCATAGTGTGTCATCACATTCAGGAACTTGAGAAAGTAGCAGGGGCCATAATCAATCCATGCATCCATTGGTGAGTGAATTAATTTTTAAAATTTGTAAAGATACACAGCAGAAAATTATCTAGCCTAAAAAAAAAAAAACTAATGAAATTATGTTACCGGCAAAATGACTCGAACTGGGGTTTATTATATTCACTGCAACAAATATGCCCTTTTAGATCTACACAAGTTGCAGTTATGAGAATAGAGTCCTCAGGGCTTAATCACAACTTAGATGTTCTTTATTTTAAAATTATTAAAATGGCAATTAAATGTTAATATAAGCTTTAGAAGGGAGAAACTTTTAAAGATTTGTTTCTGTTTATTGGAAAGTCAGATATACAGACAAGAAGAGAGACAGAAAGGAAGATCTTTTCTTCCATGATTCATTCCCTAAGTGGACACACGACCAGAGTTAAGCCAATCGGACACCAGGAGTCAGGAACCTGCTCTGGGTCTCCCACGCACGTGCAGGATGCCAAGGCTTGGGCAATCTTTGACTGCTTTCCGAGGCCACAGTCAGGGAGCTGGATGTGAAGCAGGGCCACCAGGATTAGACCCAGGGTCCTTATGGGACCCCAGCACATAAAAGGCAAGGACTTTAGCCTCTAGGCTACCCGCACTGGACCTGGAGAAACATTTAAATGATAGTTATCCATAAGCATTTTGGAAAGAAATGAATGAGTATTAAAGGGCATTTGAAATTGGATAAATGTAGAGGAGAAACTTAATTAATATCAGCAATTTCCACAATTTTAACATTTGAGAAATACTTATTAAACTTTTATTTTTATAGTTTTCAAATTTTGGTAATTTTAAATTTGTGCTTTTTAAATTACTAAAATATTTTTTTCCATAGAAAATAAGGATTGGAAGATTTTCCAAGAGCTCTGTTTCTTAGTCTAAGTAGAACTTTCTTAGTCAAAGATTTGCTGCCACATCCAATTGGTCTGTTTACTGAGCACTTCTATTTAGAAAATTCTTACAATTGTATGTGAGGAAAAATGGCAAGTATTAATATGGTGGAAAATTCTTTGATGTATTTATACCAAATGTGAATACAGTGGTTAAATTATTTCTAGCTGAAGATTACTTTCAATATAGATAATGAAGCCAAGACAACGATGGCTGGATATGTTTAGAAACCATATCCAAATACTAAACATATTGAAAATTTGAAAGTTTAAATGCTTCAAATTGGGAGAAAGTGACAAGCAACTGTAGACCAACCATTTGATTACATTTTGACCAATTCGTTTAAGAAATATCAAATCTGACACTAATTTACATTCTGAGCAATGGATTCATGATCATGGGTTGAGAAATAATCTGAGCCAAACACTGTTCCTGTCAGTTGGTGCTACCAGATTTTCCTTTAACAGATTCTAATACTGCAGTTTATAAGCCATAAAGCCGACAAAGTAATTTGAGACAACTGGATTGATTCTTAAGACACAGTTTTGACTGAGGCATTGACCTTGGAAATGGCCCTTACCGTGTGCTTTACAACTTTTCACTTTGAGAGAGTGTGAAGAAGTCTGTTCTTGCACTACTGTAGTTACATAAGCATATATCTAGCGTGACTCACACAGATGTCTGAGAATAAATAAAGCCATTCATGAGTCACACCTACAATGTCATCATGAGACAGAGAATTTCTTGAACTTCAGAATATCTATAATTGGAAAAATAAGTGTCCCAGCCTACGAAGGCATCGCCACATATGTCAGAGCCCTGGCACACACTGCAGTGCTGGCACACACTGCAAACAAGATGTGCCACTCGTGGCTGCTAAAGCCAAAACGCAGAGGAAACCCTCCACAGAAGTGAAACTTATTTAAGAAGAGAAATACTGAAAACCTGTTACTTGCTCGACGTGAGAGAGGTTTAACTAGCAAGTAGCAGGGAAACTACTGTAGACAATTTTGGAAAAATATTTGAGACAAATTGTTAAACAATATTAATGCTCATAAATCTCAGTGGCAAGAAAAAATGAAGAACTGACAAATTATATTTTTAAAAATAATTCCAAATGCCTGATAACCTTATAAAAATGTCTTCACAAGTAATGTACCATTTTCTATTCCTACGGTGTCATGACACACTCAGGTAGCAGAATGGTGGACTTGTGACTAGGCCAGAAGGATTATGCAGTTGCAATCATAAGGGGAAAACAGTGGGGTGGCTGTGTCAGTCAGGAAGGAGGAGGGGCAATCCCTGAGCCTAAGGAACTGTACCATGAAAATAAAAATTAAAACAAAATGAAACAAAAAGAAATGCATTCAATAATAAACTATAATTTAAACTGATTAAATGACACACACAAAGACAGACGCATTTGGTCAGCCCAGTGTGTATAAATCTGACAGGAAACTAAAATTTAGTGCATGTTTAATGACTTTAAACATTTTTTGGAGCTCAGTAATCCTAATTGTTGTATTCTGTAAGAAAAGAATCAGATTAGTTTACAGGAAGTCATTTATTGTAGTGACAGAAGATATCACATTGAAATCATGAACGGAAAGAAATTAGTGACAAAATGTACAGACATTTAAACGATGATCTCAACTTTTAATTTATTTTGTATTTTTGTGTTAAGCTTACAGTTCTTGCAATATGCCAAGTATGGGCAGTATTATAAAAGTAACAATTTACTTAATTCTTTTTGCTTTAGTCCATCTGTGAAAATTAGCTTTTGATTTTTATTCCAATGAGATGACACTAAACCACTTTTCATTCTGAAGTGGCAGATATTTGATGATACAACCATTGAAGGCATTTGAGTTTTCCACCTAAAATTGTCATGTTACATTACTTATGCTGTAATGAAAATAAATATTTTGTTGAAATGATCGCTGATATATTTCTAAGAAAAGTGAGAAATTACATAAAATGTATTTACAATTGTAAAGGTTCTTAAACTTATCTTACTTGACTTATTCTGAAATAAACCTAACTTCTCTAACTTTAATAACTATGAAAAGTATTCCAAGGATTTGTCAGAAAAGGCCATGATTGAAATAATTAAAACATAAATGTTCTGTAAGTAAGACTGAAACAGTATGGGGTTTTATTAATACCTTTGTGAAGGCATTGTATTATCAAGGTATTTAAGGAGTTTTTACTTAACAACACATTTTAAAACAAGACTTTTCTTTAGAACTGGCATTAAAAGAAACAATTATAATAATTACTTAGTCACTTAGAGCAATTTGAAAATGTAACATTTGATTGTACCATGACAGATTCTATGCTTTGCTACCAAAAAGAACTCAGTCTTCACCACTGCGTGAGGAATAAGATTTCACACTGAAACTGCACAGAGGTTGGTATATCTCCCTCTCCTGGGAATGGCAACTTTCCAAGTTGTCGCCTCTGGTACTCATTTCAATAGAAAATCTCAGGGATCACGTTGTTCACCCAGCAGAACATCTTCTGTTTGTCTAAGTTCATTGTTCATTACAATAGTCAAAAACTCATTGCAAGGATGAGGCACCATAACCTAGTGACTAAATACTCATCTTGCATCTAACAGAATGCCAATGGCCATCAGTTTGTGTCCCAGCTGCACCACTTTTCATCCAACTCCCTACTTGTGGCCTGGGAAAGCAGTATGAAGGCCTAAAACCTTGGGACCCTACACCTGTGTGGGAAACCTGGAAAAAGCTCCTGGCTTTGGACTGGCTCAGCTCTGGCCGTTGCAGCCTTTTGGTGAATGGACAAATTGGGGAGTGAACTAGCAGATGGAAGATCTTTCTCTTTGTGTCTCTTTTTCTCTATGTATCTGCCCCTCCAACAAAAATTTAAATCTTTTAAAAAAATTATCACAATTATATTTAAATTAGGTTTTAGGCAATAGCAGATTCTATGAAATTTTATTTCATTTGTTTCAGGATAAAAAAAAATAGCAAAACATAAACACACCAAAACAATGAAGTGTAAGAGCTACAATCTTTACTTAGAGGGAATTTATGACATCTTGGAGTAGATATTGAAATTAACCACAAACTAATCTCAGAGTCATGTACAGATATGTAAATTCATATGCAACTCTGTGCATAGCAAAAAGTTTCATAGTTCATTGTTGCTCTGCAACAATTATGTATTAAGCATTAGTCTCTCTTTATTTTTACCTTAGTTGGGTTTAAGCTTGCTCCATTTTTCTATGTCATATATAACAGTAAAAGGATAAAATTTTTTGTTCAGTAAGTACGAGAAGGCTCTCTTTTCCCTTATTCTTAAAATATGTCCTTGAATATATACTTGGCCTCAAAATAAGCCCTAACCAACTCTTTTATATTTACAAAGAATCCTGGAGCTCATCCAACTGTGAAAACACTTCTCCACAGTCTTTCATTAAGTGCCCAAGCTTCCATGCAAAGGTGCATCAATCTGTGTCTCAAAAAAAATTGAAAGATTCTTTTCTTCTGCTTTCCTGAGTAAATTTGCCTGACATTCTGTCCAAACTGTTTAGCCCCAGAAAACAATCTGCATTTTAACATTCTAATTTTGTAACAAATTATGTGTTTTCTACCTTACATGTTGATACAGTACCTTCTTTCAATATTTTGTTTACTTTGTGAACAATTAGTGTCCAGAATATGATTTTTTATTTTTTTCTCTGAATCAAAAACAAATATTTAACTTCATAAAATATTACAAAAGTATTACTGTGGGTTTAAAGGAGTCCTACAATTTAACTAAAAGGTTGTAACAAAATACTTTGGAGAGTACCAAAATGGCTGAATTGAGAAAAGACATGCTAATTTTGACCATAGGAAGATAGCAATAGAAAGGCAAAGAGCTGGCATTCCCAGAGAAGTCTTGGGGAGAAATTTGCTGTGCAAATACTGTGGAAAGAAAAGTGATAGAGTGAAGCGGTATGGGCAGTGCAAACACACAGCAATGAATGGGAAATGCCATCTTCTTGGACCAGGTGAAAGCAGACTGTGCTAGCCTAACGCACTGATGATATGACATGAGTGACAGTCTTACTGACTACGTTGACTTTAGGTCCAGCCTGGAATGTTAACAACTAACCTGAACAAAGAACACATTTCTCTCTCCCCATTCTCATGCAATGTCACCCTGCAACTAGCAAAGGGAAAGTGCCAACCTAGGAATACAATTAGAGACTGTGATAACTCATGTGGGTGTAAGAATAGGGGATCTTATTGGAGAGACAAATCCTCAGTCCCAACGACTTTGAACTTGGCCTGGAAGGTTGGCAGGTAATGATTCAGTGAAGATGTTTAAGCGCTGCAATCCACCACTCTATCACCCAGAATCAAAATGCCAAGGTAAAGCACCAAGAGTAAGCTGGCTGTGCGAATGCTTCAGCTCTCTTCATAGATGGGTCAGACTCACAGAATTTGAGTGGATTCCCTGCTCCCTGTAGCTCTGGGTGACTTGTGCAGAATGATTGTACAAAATCAGTGACTGCACAATAAGCTGTGGGGGAGTGTAGCTGTCTCTGCATGACCACTGTGTCTGGTTTCAGGGACTCAGTTCTCAGTCTGTCTAGCACAGGTCCTGGCAGAGGGTTTCAGGCTCACACTGAGGATTAAGCATAATCTTTTGATTCATTCCTGTGCATGACTGAGGGATTATATAGCCACTGTGGGCTATTCTGGGCATTTATGCCCTGATAGAGAAGAGGTAACTCTGTGATCACACCAGCCAATGTGATCATTCAGTCTCCCACATGCCCTAATGCTGGAGACAGAGCAGATCTACAACACCCAACTTGAGTGTCACCCTGGACACTAGCTTCATTCCTAAACACCGAACAAAGCACCTCAGCCCTGTTCAGCACATACCTCCATATTTCCACTGAAGGAGCAGATACTCCACTGGGCCACTGAGACATGGTTAATAGACAAAAGCCATCAGAGTAGAAAATCAAATGTTTCCATGAATGCCAAAAATAGATGTATAAATAAAAGAAACATGAATCAGGAAGGTAATATTACGCCTCAAAGAAGAAAAAAAGCACTTCAATATTAAAATGTTAAGATAAGGGGCTGGTGCCATTGTACTAAACTGAGCTTCCACTGGTGGGGCCTACAGCCTATGTGGGCACTGTTGTTTGTTCCAGTATATCCTCTTTTGATCCAAATTTCTGTCTGGGGGGAGAGCAGAGGAGGTCTTGGGCTCAAGTTTTTGGGCCTCTGCATCCACATGAGAAACCCAGAGGAGACTCCTGGCTTCAGAATAGTTCAGCTATCCTTGGAATATCTCAGTGGGACAAGGGGAAAAAATGGACAAAGAAGAAGAAAAATTGTTCTTCTTATGAAAAATGAAAATAATGTAAAAATAACAACAGACATATAAATGCCAAGAGCCATGCATTCAGGTTCACATGAAAGGAACCTAATACTTGCAAGTTGCTTTTTCTAGTTTTACAGTACATTTCTGAATCAGAATCACCTTCCTTGATGTCATCACATAACCAATCGTAGCCTCTTCTTCTTAAAAACAAACAAATAAATGAACAAAGAACGTTCATTTTTCTCCAGAAAAGAGGTATTTTCCTGTACTTGGCATTTTAAAGAAAAATGCTTGTCCAGGCAGTTTCCCTTCCATTGGCTTTTGGCATGCCAGAAACAACCAACCAAATATTAGACAGCTCTACAGTTCCAAGACACTTACTTTTGCCATTAAATTTCTCAAATCATTTTCATCAATAATTATAAATGTTGCTGGCTGGATGTTTTAAAAGGATGACTCACGTCATATTTCTGATGAATAATCCCTGGATGAATTTTTTCCTCTTGTTTTATAAAGAACTGTAAGGATAGTTTTTCCTACAGAAAATCTATTCATTTTGTTTTAAAGATTCTTTCAGACACATCCACATGGCTATAAATACAACAAGATGCTCATCTAGGGACAACTCTAACTTGGAATCTCAACATCTGTAGCAAAATCTGGCCCATAATCTGGGCTTACTTTACCTCACTCCTCTTTCGGGCCCTTACAAAAAATGAAATTCTACCATTTACAATAAAATAGTCCCAACTAGAAACTATTATGCTCGGTGAAATAAGCCAAACCCCAAAGGATAAATATCATATGTTTTCTCTGATATAAAGACAACCATCATACAAAAAATAAGCCCCTCAGAAATTCATAAGTTCAGCTTCATTACTTCATTTAAAGCTTTGCTCAATCTTTATATATTCTTAACCACTTATTTTAATTTTAAACTCTTCCTTGACATTACTGCCTTATTCCCTGTCAAGACCACCCTACTCTGGATCTTTCCTCCGTAACAAACATCCCATTATAACAAATTGCATAGAAAGGCTATTTTGTGGCCCTTATTTTTCACTTTGTCCCTCTTGAAATAATCTTCACAAAAACAGAGAATAGAGAATTCTGTCACCTTTATTTCTTGATGTATTCTAAACACTAAAGAGTACCTGGCACAAAATAGCCACTCTACAATATTTCTTGAAAAAAAATTGAAGGTCTTGAGTAAGTAAAGGAATGAGTGAATCTCTGATCCCCTCCTTTATTATACCCCAAATACATTCCAATCTTTTAAGTTTCTATGGTTGTAGAGGACAACAATGCTTAATTCTCATAAGTCGATTTCAACTTCAATGTTTTTGCAAAAGTATTCCTAAATTATCAACTTAAACACAGGAGCCAGCTTACTCAATGTAAAAGTAAAGTATAAAGATAAACACACACTAATTATCTTTGTGTAATACATTATGTGATATGTGGAAGGCAATAAAAAGGATATATTCTTTCATATTTCTAAATGCCTTAGGAAAGCAATCAAGTCTACAAATATTGTGAAAGAAGAAATAAAGCAATAAATGCTAGGGAAAAAGTCGTGTATGAATCTACCTTGCCTTTAAATTCGAATTTGAAATGTTTATTGCTCTGAAGCTTGCTTTTTAAAAAGTATACTGGCATAGCATTCTTGGTGTCAAGAAAATGTGAAGGCATATAGATGACCAGATGGAAGGGGTTAAGAGTTATCACCATGGCAGAGTAGTAGACCCAGCCTCCAGCTGTGATGCCAATAGCTCATATGGTTGCAGAATACAGTCCATGTCACTCCACTTTGACCTACCTGCCTGTTAATGCCCTGGGAAAGCTGTAGAAAGGCCCAAGTGCTTGGCTTCTGCACCCATGTAGGAGATCCAAATGAAGCTCCGGTCCTCTGGCTTCTGATCAGCTCAGCCCTGGCCATGAATGAGTGAACCAGCACATAAAAACAGCTCTCTCTAAATCTGCCTTTTAAATAAAAACAGGTTTTAGAAAATAGAGGGATGTTAACAGCTCCAATATTGTAGTGCAGTGTTTCACAGATTTCTGTCTGTGTATAGGGCCATTCCTTTATTACAAGCAACAGTTTTTTTTTTTCCTCCAATATAATATACCATTGATACCACACGACTCCTTTATTTCTAGATCTGCTCCTGTATGCCTGTAATTGCTCTCCATATTTCCCGTTTTCACCTTAAATGACATGAAAAGCATTCTGTGGTTTTGCAAAACTTACTTCAAAATTACACTTTCTTCCCCCAAATAATTTATAGTTAGCTGTCTAACAACTTTTTATCAAAGTAAAACTTTTATTGAGCAATTGTAAGGCTTTCAAGCAGTTAATACACTATGATTTTAAAGTGTATGTGCCACTCTTACTGTTATAATGTATACTGTTATGAGTTCCAGATTATGTTAATGTAGAAACTCTAAAGTCTAACACTCACAAAGCACATTATCTTTCAACTCGCACAACCCAGGCATTTACTCATAGCAGTAAATCCAATCACATTACTTCTGTTGTGACAGATTTACACCCAGTTGCTATCAGTCAGTACATTGACTTTAAAATTTGGCTCAGAGTTTTTCATTACCTCTGTGGAACTTCCCTTTCATTCCTATCAGAATTGGCCTCCATTTATACGTCCCCTCAGTCCTTATTTTCTCATAATAAATCTCAAATTCATCAACCCCCTTGTCAGGTCTCTCATCCATGGGCAACAGAGCATTCACCTGCTATGCCCCTGAGCTGTGGAATTCCCTCAGCTGCACACTCCTCTCCAAATCCCCTGAGCTTTATAAATCCCTTTTGGAGTCTCACTTATTAAAAATTGCTTTTAATATTTGATCTACCACTGACACAAGCTGTAGTCTTGTCTGTCACTAAAAAAATTAGTTGAAGAAGAAAACAGAATGATTTTTTATTTTCCTTAACATTTACAAAAGGACCACAATTTCCCTTTCTTCTGACTTGATATTTTATAATTTTCATCATTCTTCCCTTTCTCTTTTTCATGACTAGTAAACAATCACCCAGCATACTTTGAACACTAGCGGAGATTAAAGATTCTGGTGTCATAGAAGATTACAAATAAATTAGTCACAATGTCATTAATTACTCTGCAGCCTAAAGATTTGTATAGATTTTCTTAGGAGAAAACATTGAGTCTGGGGGGAAAAAAAAAACAGCTGCTTCCGTATTACCACCTTTATTCTTTGCTTCCACCTAGCAAAAATTCTCAACCTGGTTTATTTTCATTAATAGTTTTCTGGCTTAGCAATAACTCGTTTGTTAATGGAGGACAACATGGCTGGGTTACTATAGATAATGTCAACATATTATAAATTCTTCTATTAAAATTCTAAGAGATGGAGTTCGGGATACTTTCCTCAAATACAAATGTTTAGAAAGATGAATGTATTTGCCATGCCTAGATATTATACAATATTTATACTTATTTATTACAATAATACATGTAATGAATATAACATAGTACAGCATAAAAATACAATGACAATATTATTTGAAAGTTTTAATAAAAATTATTGGAAGTTAAAGAATAGTGACCAGGGCAAAGCTGTGGTCACTACCTGTAGTTTTCCAAGATACCTTAACAATAAGGATACATAATTTGCAACATAGCTTAACCCTGACTTAATCTGTAGCTTTACTGATGTCTTGAAGTAGGTAAAGATAACTTACATATAGCTTCATTGAACATTCTGCCACCATGAAGTGACAAAGTGACTGCATAGAAAGATGCCGGAGTGAGAAGGGAAGAAGAGCCTCTGGAGGGCAGGTATTTTGTAGAGGTCAAAACGCCTATGTTCCTTGGGCCCAGTCCGGTGGCCTAGCAGCTAAAGCCCTCGCCTTGCATGAGCTGGGATCCCATATGGGCGACGGTTCTAATCCTAGCAGCTCCACTTCTGATCCAGCTCCCTGCTTGTGGCCTGGAAAAACAATGGAGGATGGCCCAAAGCCTTGGGACCCTGTACCCGTGTGGGAGACCTGGAGGAAGCTCCTGGCTCCTGGCTTCGGATTGGCACAACACCGGCTGTTGCTGTCACTTGGGGAGTGACTCATTGGATGGAAGATCTTCCTCTCTGTTTCTCATCCTCTTTGTATATCTGACTTTGTAAAAAATAAATAAATCTTAAAACAACAACAACAACAACAACAACAAATCAACGCCTATGTTCCACACGGAGTGCCTGGGTTTGATTCCAGGTTCTAGTTTCCAACTTGAACTTACTGGTAATGTAGACTCCAGAAAGATTTGGTCGTCCCCAGCAAAATCTACTCAGGACATTTTGAGAATAACAGTAAACGAGAGTTCTATCTGTGCATAGGAATTAAAAGCTATAAATATACACATATGCACACACACACATATATATTTATATATACACACATTTAATGGCATTAAAGGACATTATTTTTGTACTGTCACAATAAATTGGAGATGTAATTAAAACCAATTAGGTTGAACTTCAGACACTGAGAGCCTTATTCCATAGCATTCTCCACCCAGGATTTGACAATATTCAAAGAATGTCATTTATTTTTCCATTATCTTTGATATACAGCCCAGGGCTGTGCACACAGTAGGGGCTCCAAATGTTTTTGGAACATTGAGTCAATTACTTTTATCACAGCGCTTTAATTTTTATTTCCATTCCACTTTACAAAGGACCTGGTTAGCGCTCTGTTTCCCTTCTCATTAGAGTACACAGCTATTTCTGTCACCCTTGTCTCACTCTTACAGCTGTTAATCAGGCTATTGATTAGGACCCAGAAGGTTTGCTGACAGCCTAGAGAGGGCATTATATCCCAACACAATTTCACTCTAAGTGTTTAATGTTCTTTAAACTCCATATTCAATTAGATGGCACAAGCTATTACACACAAGTGTACCACGAGAGATACAGAGACAGGAAGGCGAAGAGCAAGTTATTAGGACATTTTCTGTATGTTTGGTAAATCCTGTGGCGTTTGGGGCTCAGGGTTAATATCAGAGTGCCAAACTGTGGAATTTAAACAGCAGGTAGGTTTCAAAAGCACAGAATATGAGAGAGAACCTAGCACAGATATATACATTATTCTGTGACTCGAAATGGCTACTGTGTGAAACTCAGCTTTTCCTTTGAAACATTTTGAAGATGATTTAGGTCATTGAAAATAATGACAAAGTTAAAACACTTTCAAACTCTGGGTGAACATTACTGAAATAGGTGACCTGATTGAATCTCACTATCTGGCAGTTTTGAGAAATGTCACATTTAGCAATGATAAAACAAAAGTTGTTTTCCTTCTTGTTAGGAGGAAAGCAAAATTAGCCTCAAGAGACACGAAACATAGCACATGTATTTTTAATTGTTATTGTTTTAAATAGCCAAATCAAGCATATTTTTCAGAACACTAAAAATCACAGTACTTCAATTGCTACTGGATATTTTCTCAGTAGGAAGATAGATGGCTCCGTAAAAAATAAGGGATGGATTCTGCCCTTCCTCTTTTTCTTATTTGGACAATGATTCTGAACACCCCTCTCCGGGAACTCTGTTGTAATAAACATGAGAATATGGACAAAAAATTTAGTGTCCTTATCTATTGTGAAAAAAATCTGAAGTTTATGACTAAGATACATTCACATATTTAGTTATATAATGGTGGATGATAAAATAAATAAACACAACAAGCTTTATATGATCACAATCCCCATATAAATATTATGAGATATACTGATTTTTTTCATGTTACAAAGAAGAATATTCAAAATGAAACATTAGACATTGTCTTAATGCCACATATGACTATGTAAGTAAGCAACAAAAGAAGAAATTAAATCTTGAAAATATGATTCTAGGAACCTTAATCTTGGCATATTACCAGTCAAAAATATGCTATTGCTTCTTTGTTTCATTCTTAAGTGATGGTTTCACTGTTTTAAAAAATAATAATCAGGACCGGGCATGATGTCCTGCTGGTTAACATCCTCCCCCTGCCTGCTCCGGTATCCCACTTGGGTGTCAGTTCTAATCTAGCAGCCCCACTTCGCACCCAGCTCCTTCCTTGCAGCCTGGGAAAGCAGTCGAGGACAGCCCAGAGCCTTGGGACCCTGCACCCAGAGGAAGCTCCTGGCTCCTGGCTTCGGAAGGGCTTAGCTCCAGCTATTGTGGCAACTTCAGAAGTGAATCAATGAACGGAAGAACTTCCTCTCTGTCTCTTCTCTCTGTATATCTGACTTTGCAATAAAAATAAAATATATTCAAAAACAAGTAAATAAGTAAAAATAATCAATAGGATCAGAAAAGAAATTGAAAACAGTCTGTAATCTCATCACAGATAAAGCATCTAAATGTTTTTATTTCTATCAGATAATTTCTATTAGATAACTTACATTTTTAAATCACTTCTAAAATTAAGTTTTCATGTTAAATGACATCTTAGTGTGTGCCCATATATGCCTTCTGCGTATCACACATTATCCATAAATTTCATATTAAAAAGATTTATCTGTTTGCTTGAAATGAATAGTTACTGAGAGAAAGTGAGTGAGAAAGAAAATAATAGAAAGAAAAAAAATATTTTGTCCGTTGGGTTAAAACTCCCCAAATTGCTTCTTCAACAACCAACTTTATTCCAGGCAGAAATCAGGAGCAAGGAACCGCACTGTAGTCTCCAACTTGGGTATCAGGGAACTTTGCACTTGCACATTACCTGCTGTCTTCCCTGGGACTTTAGCAGGAAGTTGGATGGGAAGAGGAGTAGCTGGGGTTTGAACTAGGGATGCAGGTGTCACAAGCAGCTGCTTAATATGCTGCGACACAACAATGACCAGTTTCATATCTCAATTGTGTTTCCAATTTGCTTTCTTTTCTACCATTAAAACACTTCTATGAATATCCATTCCACTAAATCTTTGGAATCATGCTTCATTATTTTCCTAATATTTTGAATGTATTTGACAAATTCTCCTCTATAATATTATACTAATTTAAAGTCATCAGCCATATGTGATATCTCTTTATGAGTACATCATCAAATAGTTTAAATTAAGAAAAATATAATTCAAGTTGATGAGAAAATTGGTATTTTAATTTTTATTTTATAATGAGCAATCTTAGAACATGTTTTCATGTTTGTGTTGTATTTTGATGAGATTAACAAAACCCTTCCCATGTTAAGATATCTTTTTCATTGATAAGTGATACCTACCCATTTTCAAGAATGTCTACTTTTCTGAGTTACATGCACCTTTTTCATTTTATCATTTGTACAAAATTTCAGTTATAACAACTTTGTCACAAATAATTTTTTTAATCTTTGAGTTAAACATCTCACTTCTCATTTAATAGTTTATGCAATTTTACCTTTTATAAAGATCTGTTTTACTTGGTTTGAAGCTCAGAGTACGCAGACAGGGAAAGCAATATCTTTCAATCACAGGTTCATGTTCCAGATGGCAGCAATCAGTCAAGGACCCAGAGCCTTAACTAGACCTCGCATGTAGGTAGCATGAGACCAAGCACTTGGACATCTTCCTCTCCTTTGGCCAGGTCATTAACAGGGAGCGGACTGGAAGTAGAGCAAGCAGGACTTAAATAAATGTCAATACAGGATGTCAGCATTGTGGGCAGTGGCTTCACCCACTATGTGACAATGCTGGCCCCTATAATTTTGGTTTAGAGCTTAAAGATATTAATACACAAAAAAGATACATATTTGTCATTTTTATACCTTTTATTGTTTTAGTTTTACACTTAACATGTTGATCCATATGGAAATTGTTCTACTTAGTGAGAAGTAGGTACTTAATTTTCACTCTTAGGCATGAATTACTGGACTTTGTTAATTGAATTACCTATCTTTGTCCACTACTTAGAGATGCCATATCTATCATTTACATCTATCATTTACAAAATTATTGCATATTTCAGGGCCTGGTTTTCATTTTTTGAACTTTACTCCTAGATGAACTGCCTAAATTAATTTGACTATTTGAAAAATCACCTCACATTGCTTCTGTATTTCTAAATAGATAGATAGATAGATAGATAGAGCACCTGGCCTTTTATTTTGAATAAATTAGAAATGAGAATGATGATTATTACATTTAAAAGAATGAAAAATATGGAAAAGATACTCATTAACTAATAGGATCAGAAAGGAATGTTAACATTGAGACTTCTAAGATAAAATAGCCAAGTCTGTTATTATTTAGGTGTGTTACTGTAAGCGCTCTTAGACACATAATCACATATGTAAAGATTATACAAGGAAGGTGATCTGGAATATCCCATGGAAGGATATAAAATATAAAAATATTTTTTCCAAAATCATTGTATAAGCACAAGTTTTAATAACAATAAAGTTTGTATAACCTTAAGTAACACAAAATGGATAAATGCAATCAGATTCACCCTGAGAAAATGAATTCACTGTGGAACACCAAGTTTCCACCTTCATTAAAGTTGAAAGAATTTAATTGAAATCAAAAACACAGTGTAAGACCTCCTTAAAATATATCTCTTCATATCATTTTGGTTTCTTTTAATATAAAACTTTTGAGTCAGAATCAGATGCCTAACAAGGTGGTTGACATGGCAGGAACAGGAAAATAGCCCTCCCAGACATATAATTGTAAAGCAAAGAAGAGACGCATACTTCCGCTCTCCCTGAAACTGCAGCTTCCTAGGAAACAACATTTTTTTTTCAACAGAAATGATATATTTCTCTTATTTCTCATTCCCATTTTACTACTGGGAAGGATACTGGAAAGCTTTGCCAAAGCTACACATCCAATTGTCAGTCCTTCCAGAAAAACAGATAAGCAAAGCGAATGCTCTTCTTTCAAGATCACTCTTCTTTCACAGCTACTTCAGAAATGTAAGATCTACTACCCCCAAACTTTTTCCAGCCCGCTAAGGTTTTAGGACACATAGATTGGTCAACCAGCTGAGATTTCACAAGACAGGTTTGAAGTAAATAAGCCATTCTACTTACATTTTGGGGAAAAATCCATTGAAACTGACATAGTAGTTGATGAATAGAGATTATTTTGTAGTGTGCTGCAGAAATTGGCCTCGGAAGACTCCTTTCTTTAAAAAGACATTCTTTCTATTTCTTGTTAGAAAGGAGAAAATTGTGCAGTTCTCTCACAACCACTTGTTTCCTTCCCAATTTCATGAAGACAGGATTTCTTGAGAAGGAACACTCATGTTCACAGTAAAAAAAAAAAAAAAAAAAAAAAAAAAAAAAAAAAAAAAAAAGTCAATAGTCAAAAAATGGTTTATTCTTCACCCTCTATTGACAAAACAGAAGGTGATTTTCCTCCTTATTCAGAAAGCCACCACCATTCATAAATGTATTAAATTGATACCAAAGGGAACAGATGTTTTTCTTGGATTCCTACCCCAGTAAAAAGATTTTCATTTAATTATTCACATCAAGTATAATAGGAAGATTGATTGCCCAAGACACAAAATTTCCCAACTCTTGTTTTTTTCAAGGGTAGAATAATGTAAATCAAATTAGCAATAATATTGAAAATATGTATTGGAATATTATTCTATGCCAGATCCCATTCAAAGAAGTTTTTTTCTCTATTTTTTCACATTATTATTATTATTATTATTATTATTATACAGTTTCATAGCTCTGAGATTTCACTTGTGCCACTCCCTAAATACTCTTCCTCAATGCCCTGATTTCCCCTATGCTAAATAGTGCTTCATAGTTCATTATTGTGGGCATCAACAATGGCAGAGAGTCTAACATCCTATTGTCAATACATATTTAACAGTTTAATTGGAAGTCTATCTGAAAGTAGGGATGTATACTGCATTGTATCCTCACATCTGGATATGATTGTCTCCATTACACTGTTGCTATACAATCCCTTGAATGAAAGCCACAAAACAAAGCAGCAGCAAGAAAAGAAGAAATTTACAATACCACGAAGTTAAATAGCATGCTACCAAATGACTAATCTGTCACTGAAGAAATTGGAAAGAAAATCAGTAACCTAATAGAAGAAAATGATGCTACTGTTAGACGTATGAATCAGTGAAGAATTTAATATGGGAAAGAAACAAAGAAGGAAAGAAAGGAAGAGAAAAAGAAAGAGAGAGGAAGGAAGGAAGGAAGGAAGAGAGAGAGAAAGAAAGAAAGAAAGAAAGAAAGAAAGAAAGAAAGAAAGAAAGAAAGAAAGAAAGAAAGAAAGAAAGAAAGAAAGAAAGTTAGTTTGTACTGAAGAAACGAAAAAAAATCCCATGGGATATAGTTTCTGTTCAGCTTTGACGGTAAGATGTGTCTCCTGTAGGCAACAGATAGATGCCCTTTTTTTTTTTTAATTCAGTCTACTAATATATGATATTTGACTGATGGGTTTACAGCCATTTGAACACAGGGTTAATATGAAGGGGTGGTAATTTGATAATTTGGTCCTGTCATTTTAGCAATGTGCTGTTCATTGTTCGATTTAATCTTCTGTTGTTATTTTGCTGGGATGTTGTTCACATTTGCCTTGGTTTTGGTTGTGTGCTATTTCATCTGTCAAGAGGACATCTTTAAATATCATTTTTAGCATGGGACTGGAAGATGCATATTCTTTGAACGTATGCTTCTTTGCAGTACAGTCTTCAGTAATATTCATTGTACCTCTCTCAGGAGGTGAACCAAGGCAGAGGAATGACCATCTTGCTGATTTGTTTTATTCAGCCAGGAGAGCAGTGTACTCCAAACAGGCAGTGCAGGAACAGGATGGATGTCACAGTGCAGACCCATACCAGAGCCACATTGTGCGTCATTTTGTAAAAGTTGTGGGAAGGGATTGCACATGCACTAAGCTGAGAGCTAATTTAACTCTAGTTTGGTGCATAGCACCATCATGGCATTGTATAGCTTCCAAACAAAATAGGTCTGGGTAACCATCAGACCTAGTGACAGTAGATTCAGAACTCCACCAGTGGCATCATGACACATCAGGTGCCATTTTCTACAGTGTGGAAAAGGCTTTAAGACTGAAGGGACAACAGTGAACTGCACATGTGCTGATCTGGGAGCAAACTTACTTACAGTTCAGTGCATTCCTTTTTCAATCATGGTTTAATGTTTCCTTTATAGTATTTTTGTCAAGCAAAGAATTACAGTGTCAATGTTATAAAGTGCCTTGAGTTTGTCTTCTTTTTGTTTTCTTTAGCTACAGTCCCACTCCCTAGATTTACATTCTACATCAGTTAATTCCATAATTTTTTGAGATTTAAACTTTTAAAGAATGCATGTCAATGACTTATTTCTTCTAGGAGATTTTATTTTAATTTCTACTTTGGCTAATTCAATAGACTTCATTAGGGAGAAATATTTAAGGTCCTGTACATCTTCAAAACACTGAATATTATGTAATTTTTTAGAAATCCTGTGCCACTTATTTTCAAGGGGATGTTACTTAATGAGTCTCTTACCTTTAATTAGGCTCACATCTTAGGCATGGAGGCAGATTAGAAATTATCTTGTTTTAATGTTGTGTTTATTAGAATTTTCAATATCTGCTTTAATGAAGCATTCTGTTTGTATTTTTTTTTATTACAACTACATTAGCTATGCCTGTAGAAATCTCAAAGAGGTTAATAGAGAAGTTGTAAGCGAATAGAGGACTAGAGGTAGAGAATACAGCAAATGTCTCAGAAAAATCATGTATATTTGCATAGTCATAGAGGCATGAACTTCAGCCTGTCTGAAGAGAACAGGCATAGTATAACGACTAAAATATAGAATATATCCAAGCTGCCCCTCCCTTCTTGTATCGGTATTATAATATTGGGCAAATTATTTATCTTTTCTGTGACTCAATTTCCCTGAACTATTAGAAATTCCCCCAAGAGTCACTACTCTATTAGACATTTGTAAACATTGTTTGGATTAGTTTCTATGAAGCTGTTTGAAGGACTGACTGATATAAATAATCTCTATTATTACCTACCAGCCAGTGATTTTTAACACGAAAAGGGAGAGTTATGGTTGAATCAGCTGACAGAATTCACACGCTGTTTTCCATTCACAGGCACTATGCTGTATGATAGGATAGCTCAAAGAATGTAACAAACAGGAGATATTGGATTATTTACCGTTCACAAAAGTTTTCCTAGTATCCCTGGAGCTGAAGGCAGGATAGAGAAAAGTCAGGACAACCATTGTAAAAGTTGAATGCTGTAGTCAGGGAAACAAGAAAAGTATGGCTGTAATACATATTTAAAAAAAAATGAAAAAGAATTTAGGGATCAGGTGATTCTAGAGCAATGCCCATGATTCTACTTTAGAACCCAAACTGATGGAAATATGATTGTCTCGAAGACAATTAGGGATCTAAAATAATATAGAGCACGTTCATTGTTGGCGACCAGTAAATCATTTTAAAATGTATTCAGATATGCATTTCTTGGAAGAGCTGCAAAGTAGTCTTAACAAAAAAGAATGTTGCTTTCACCCTTCTAAAAAGAATACAAACTTCTTCCTTCGAGCACTTCAAATCAACAGTTACTCTTTTCCAAGATCATACAGCATAGAGAGCACAGAGATATCTGCTTTGTGCCTCTCCTTACCGTTAAACTCCTACCAGCCATCATTCTACCAAGCGACTCCCAAGCATGCTGACATAAAGCATACTTTAATAACTCATTGACTCTGAGCTAATATTCTCAGCTGTTGTTTGAAACTGAAATTCAAGACACAACACAGGATGAAGATGATATAGGGAATGTTCATATGGTCCGCAAACCCTGAGTGACTTTGCCTGAGACAGCAGGCTTCAATTTAGAAGTTATCTTGCACAGACCAAATGATCAACACTCTCCCCGTGGAAAGACAGCCTTCACAGGATGAGAGAGAAAATCATAAGTAAGACAATCAAAGATAGAACAGAAAAAGGTCATTCCAGGGCTTGAGGTTGGGGAAAAGAATCAAGAAATAATGTATTTCCACAGGTCACATGTCATGCCACCATGTTCAAGATCAATTCATACAGCAGGATAGAAAGATCTGAAATTCCAAGTATATCCAGGGGACTTTAGTACCTAGAAATTGTACATGATTCTTGGAGAAAATTGATGTAATGTGACACATCGATAGAAGAACCAACAAGGTTTTATTTTAATGATGGAAGTGAATTCTGAAATTAAGCACAGCAGGTAGGAAATGGATCTAGCACAGATGTCAAAAGCTATCACTGCCTTGTGTGATAAAGCATTTCTTCCCTAAGCCCAAGTCAGTGGCCTATGTAGGTCAATGTCAAGCAGGAAAAAATATTTATATACCTCAAGGGCCACTGCATTTCTGAGGATATTCTGAAATGTGACTGACATAAAAGATTTCTTTATTTAATGACATTTCTTTATTAAATGGTAATAATAGAATTGCTGTATTTTCCAACTATCAAATTTGACAGCATTAAAAGCAAAACCTATCTTTTTTTAAGTAGCTAAATAAGTACCCTTTAAAGCAAAACATATTCCAGAATTTTAGTCAATGGCTAACAATGGACAAAACTCAAATATCCCCAAGCATAGTTCAGGTGCTAATTCTTGTTCATAACACAATTGGAAAATTTCTTTTGACACATAAATTATTTATACAGAAATGGCTTTTCCTCTCCCATTTTCTAACTTTTGATAAGAATAATGGTACAACCATTTTGTTCGAATACCTTAACTGACTTCTTGCTGAATTATTTGCTTATCATAATCACTACAATATCATTTTGTACAGAGAATTGCAAATTCTTGTGTCATTTATATTTGTTTAATAGAGTAAATCAATATTAACCTTAAACTCTGTTTTTAAATCCAAGAGACATCTGGTCCCAGAAATTTGTGCATAGTTTCTCATTTTGCTTATGGATAAAAAATAAATCCATTTCAATTTGATTGCTAAATACTATTTATCTAAATAAAATAATTCAAAGCCAGGAGGATGTCTATTTCCTCAAAATCTCCTACTAACACACTAAACTAGTATACCATAAATAGTATGTACTTTAAGTTTTTGGATTTTTCCTTTAAATATCGTATGTTAAATGTAAATTACCCAGGAAGAGAAAATATTTTAAGGTAATTGTTTTTATATTTTATATAAATCACTGAAAACATTCTTTGCAATAAATGTTATATTACTAGCCCAGCTCAGTGGCCTAGTGACTAAAATCCTCACCTTGAATGCACCAGGATCCTGTATGGGCACAAGTTTTAATCCTGGAAGCCCCACTTCCCATCCAGTTCCCTGTTTATGACCTGAAAAAGCAGTCGAGGATGACCCAAAGCCTTGGGATACTGCACTTTGCATGGGAGACTTGGAGGAAGTTCCGGGCTCCTGGCTTTGAATCGGCACAGCACCAGCCATTGCAGTCACTTGGGTGGTGAACCATTGGACAGAAGATCTTCCTCTCTGTCTCTCCTCCTCTCTGTATATCAGACTTTGCAATGAAAATAAATAAATCTTTTCAAAATGGTATATTAAAATTAATGTATAAATAGCATGAAATAAATGGAATTAGAATCTTGCTACCATTTTATTCCTCTGTCAACTCAAATCCTTGTGATCCCTGTTATAAAATCTCAGAGGTCTCTAAGACCAATCTTACAATACAATGCGTCATGACATGGATAGGAAGAAGGTCACAATCTTAGGCATATGTTTCCCTTTTGTTTTTCTAGTGTGACCCCATCATTAGTTGAATTGATTCAACAAGCTTCTGACTGTTGCAGAAGTTGTATCAAGTGATGATTATATAATGATAAAGCATGGAATTTTCTGTTCTCCAAAAGTAGTGAGATAAGAATGTTAACAATCATCAAGATTAAATTGCAGAGGAAACGGTCTAGCAGTTAGGATGCTGTCAAGATGCTTACATTGTATATCAGAATTCCTGGATTCAGCTATTGGCCCGTGCCCTGTTTCTAGCTCCCTGCTACTACACACTCAGAGAGGCAATAGATGATGGCTTAAAGTAAATACATTCTTGGCTTTTGACTTCAATTCAATAGCCATTTCAGCTGCTATGGCATATAAGGAGTAAATTATTATATAGCAGCTGTTTCTCTGTCTCCCAAATAAATTAATATGGAATTATAAAAATAATAAAGTCAGGTGTTAAAGGATCTTATTTACCTTTGCACTAAAAAAAGCATGAAATGCTGCAAAAGCTTATAGAAAACCATTGTTTTGAATTGATTTCATACTCTAGGTTTCAGCAGGCTCTGCCAAATCACAACGAAATCAATTATGTGAAATGCTAAATAATCAAACCGAACTCTGAGAAGAACCCGCTGTCCAAAAATGAAAACTAGAAAATTCCCAACAACCAATAATAAAAGGATTAGCTTTCCTAAATTAGCATGACAAGAAATTCCCCTTATTTATGTAAGGAAAGAAACTTTGAAATGGCCAATCTGCTTTCCATCCCTCCTCTTCTCTTCAGCTCTGCTCTCCCTATAATGACAACATACTGTCTATACCACATATAAAAAAAACAACCTTTATAAGGTGAGGTGTTCACCTTCAACAATAGCATATTGACTTTCATTAGCTCTTTTGACTGAAACTGCTGTCATTTTGCCTTTTGACAACAAAATAGATGAAAAAGGGCCCGGCGCGGTGGCGCAAGTGGTTAAAGGTCCTCGCCTTGCACCCCCGGGATCCCATATGGGCACCGGTTCTAATCCCTGCAGCCCCGCTTCCCTTCCAGCTCCCTGCCTGTGGCCTGGGAAGGCAGTCGAGGACGGCCCAAAGCTTTGGGAACCTGCACCCGCGTGGGAGACCTGGAAGAGGCTCCTGGCTTCGGATTGGCATAGTATCAGCCCGTTGCGCTCACTTGGGGAGTGAATCATCGGACGGAAGATCTTCCTCTCTGTCTCTCCTCTCTGTATATCCGCCTTTCCAATGAAAAAATAATAAAAATAAATCTTTAAAAAAAACAAAATAGATGAAAAAATAATTTTTAAGATTAGATGGTAAGGGCCCGGCGGTCTAGCGGCTAAAGTCCTGGCCTTGAACACACTGGGATCCCATATGGGCACCGGTTCTAATCCCGGCAGCTCCACTTCCCATCCAGCTTCCTGCTTGTGGCCTGGGAAAGCAGTTGAGGACGGCCCAAAGTCTTGGGACCCTGTACCCGTGTGGGAGACCTGGAAGAAGTTCCTGGCTCCTGACTTTGGATCAACATAGCATTGGCCATTGTGGTCAGTTAGGGAGTGAATCATCAGACAGAAGATCTTCCTCTGTGTCTCTTCTCCTCTCCGTATATCTGACTTTGTAATAAAAATAAAATAAATCTTTAAAAAAAATTAGATGTTAAACAATGCAGAAATTCTGCCTGAGATAAATGAAAACAAGGTAGGCCTCTGGGCCACTAGCCTTGCAAGAGAGTGGGAGAGGCACAGGACCAGCTGCCAGAGGGGATATGAAGTGAGGGGAGGACAACTTGGCTAGAGTTTGCATAGCAGAGCACCAATTAGAAGGAATCTCAAAGGGAAAGAGAACTAGTGCATCTTCCTGCTTGTCAGAGGATTGACTGATGTGAGGAAATTAATCAAGACAGGGAGAGGAATCGTACGGAATGTTTAGAAGCAACAACTGCCAGAATGGACATAGGGTGGGAAATAGTTATTCCTACCAGTAAGGGTTAAAAAAAAAAAAAAAAAACAACCATACAATTCATATTTCTTTTAAAAAATCATTATTTCAAAAATTTATTTATTTTATTGTTTGATGATACAGTTCCGTGGGCTCTGGGATTGCCTTTATGCCCTGCACAAATCCCCCACACTCTGTTTTCCTCTGTATCAATACAATGTTATTGTCCTTTGTAAACTGTCATAAGTCCATCATTTACCTATTTAAGTTTATCTTGACATTTTAGGTACAGACAATGGCAGAAAATCCAGTGTCCTATTTATTTTCATTTGAAAGGCAGATTTGCAAAGAGAAAAAGAAAAATCTTTCATTGGTTAATTCACTTTCCCAATGGTCACAACAGCCAGGAACCTCTTCAAGGTCTCTTAAGTGGATGCAGGCTCTCAAGGCTTTGGCCATCCTCTACTGCTTTTCCAGGCAAAAGCCCTGGTGTTGGAGGGGAAGTAAGGCAACCAGGAAATGAACCAGCGTCAATATGGGATCCCGGTGCATGCAAGGCAAGGACTTTCAGGGACTGAACTGTATAACACTGGACCCAAAACTCTACAATGCATAAAGCATTAGGTTAGAATTTCTGATGACTATTTGCTTCTGGTGTAGGAGAAATTAGTCAAAGATTAAATGTCACTCCAGTAAAACTAACAAATTAAAAGCAAGAACTGAAAGATCAATCTATTCCTCTAGCTACTTACATATATTTATAATAGAAAAGCAATTACATAAATAACAGCTAGATGCATAAAAATTAAGATATAGATACAAATATATATATATGGTAGGTAGACTCATCCAAAAAGGTAACATTCACAATATCAGATACTTTTCCCAAATTTTCAGGCAACTATACAAGTAGTCGATGTAAGTGATAAGAACAAAAACAATCGATACAAATTGAACTGTAAATAACATACATGACAGGATTATTAAGCAAATCCCTTGAAACAGTTCCTACTGTATCATTTACATTTAAACTACTAAAGGGAAAAAATGACTATAAATTGAAGCCATAGAAGATACAAAAATATTCAAACTTGTAAAAACTTAAGGATAAATAAAAATATTCTAGGTAAGATTATCAGTAGATAAGATTATCAGTGGATAAGAATAGAGAGTAAAACAATATACAACATAAAAAAAGATTTAGAGCTATATGATTGTGTTAAGCTATTGTGTAAGCTTACAAAATGGTGTAAGCTTTGGCTAAAAGTAGCAATATAATATATGCTGATTTAGCATTGAGAGAGGAGAGTGTGGAAAGCAATAATGTATTCAGACAAACAACAGCCACGATTTTTCCAAATGCAATAAGTGAACTGAAATTACAGATTTGAGAACCAAAATTCAAACAGATCATTAAGTTTAACTAAACTTTTGACAGCTTCCATCAAGGAACATCATAATCAGTCTTAATGCTAATGACAAAGAGAAAGCTTTGAAGGTAGCCCGAGATGTGGACATTTGCTGGAGCAGTGGGGTGTCACCCAGGGTGCCCACACACTCTGCTGGAATGCCTGAGTGACTTCAAGTCCTGGCTCCACATTCACCTTCTCCTTTCCCTTTGTGCACATCCTGGGAGGCAGCTGATGATGACCCACACGGAAGGGTCCCTACTACTCATTTGCAAGATGTGAATTGAGTTTCTGACTTTATTTTGACCTAATCCTCACAGTGAAGGCATGTGGAAAGTGAACCTGTGATGGGAAATATCTCTCTTCCTCTATTATTGTATGTCAGTTTTTAAAAATTTATTTGAAATTCAGAGGAACAGAGCCAGAAAAGGATAGAGAGAAAAAAGGTAAAAGATGAGAAAGAGAAAACTTTCACCCAGTACTTTACTCTCTAAGTGGTTACAGCCACTGAGGTAGGCAAACTGAATCCAAGAGCCAGGAGTTTCTTCCTGGTCTCCCATGTGGGAGACCCAAGCACTTAGGCCATATTCCACCATTTTCCCAGGCAAGTAATAGGGAGATGGATCAGAAATGGAATAGGCAGGACATGAACCACTGCCTTTATGAGATGGCTGCTTTGTAGCAGGCAGCTTAACCTACTATGCCACATGACTAGCCCACCAGCCACACTTTACTTTTTCCAATGACAGCTGAGAATTACTTTACATCTGAATATTATATTTATCCTATTCCGATTTTAGGTCTTCATGGAAAATAAATGAAAACATACAGGTCTCAATTACAGAAGATAATTTTAATGTCTCCTATACAAAATTGATTCTGTGGGTAAAAGTAACACTGTACACTTATAATGTGTTGGTAGGGGTCATTTCTTGTTAAATTTTTTTTTAAATATTTATTTTTATTATTTTTTCATTGGAAAGGCGGATATACAGAGAGGAAAGACAGAGAGGAAGATCTTCCATCCGATGATTCACTCCCCAAGTGAGCGCAACGGCCGAAGCTATGCCAATCCGAAGCCAGGAGCCTCTTCCAGGTCTCCCACGTGGGTGCAGGGTCCCAAAGCTTTGGGCCGTCCTCGACTGCTTTCCTGGGCCACAGGCAGGGAGCTGGATGGGAAGTGGAGCTGCCGGGATTAGAACTGGCACTCATATGGGATCCCGGGCGTGCAAGGCGAGGACCTTAACCACTGCGCCACCGCGCCAGGCCCTTAAATGTTTTTTTAAAAATATTTATTTAGGGTCTTTTTTCCTATTTTGTTTTGTTTATTTCTTTGCATTTTAATATTTTTTTTTTCATTTTTATTGGAAAGTCAGATATACAGAGAGAAGGAGAGACAAAGATCTTCCATCTATTAATTCACTCCCTAAGTGGCCGCAACAGCCAGAGCTGTGCCAATCCAAAGCCAGGAGCCAGGAGTTTGATCTGGGTTTACCACACGGGTGCAGGATTCCAAGGCTTTGCGCTTTTCCTCAACTGCTTTCCCAGGTCACAGCTAGGGAGCTGGAAGGGAAACTGGGCTGCTGGAATTAGAATCAGCACCCATATGGGTTCCCAGCACACATGCGTCAAGGAGTTTACCAGATCGGTTAACACGCCAGCCCCTATTTGGCGTTTTTTGTTTGTTTGTTTGAAAGGTGAATTGGCAGAGAGAAAGAGAAACAGAGTAAAAGATCTTCCGTTTACTGATTCACTACCCAAATGGCTGCAATGTCCACAGCTGAGTCAATTGAAAACCAGGAGCCAGAAGTTTCTTCCAGGCCTCCCACAGAGGAACAGGGTCCCAAAGATTTGCTCCATTCTCTGGTGATTTCCCAGTGCATAAGCAGGAAGATGGATTGGAACTGGGGCAGCCTGGAAATGAATCAGCACCCATATGGGTTGCTGTTACTTGAACATGGAGGATCAGCCTGTTGAGCCACAGTGTCACTTCAATTTCAAATATTTTTAGCACAAAATATAAAACACGTAAAAAGTATGGATTTATTTTTATAGTGCAAAAGTAATATGAATTTTTACATAAATTTGCATGACTTCTATTTTTAAAGCCAAACCTTGGAAATAACTATCAAGTTAATAGTTGAGCAAACTGATATTTTCATATAACTAAATATTATTTCAAAATATATAGAAATAATTTGTTGAGTATTTTAGCGATGATTATCAAGACAATCACACTGTAACTAGCCAACAAATTACAGATACTCTCAGAGCCAATTAACTGACAGTTCTATGAAATGAAAATAAATCTATAGTGACACAAAATAGGTAGATTAATGGCTGCCTCGAGATGCAGTGATGTTTTATGGACAGATGTGTCAATACTTATCAAATCTAGCATTTAGCGTGTGTGTCTTGTATCTCATTGAAGAGACTAAAGGTGTCAAAATTGAAATCAAATACAAAATGAAACAATATCTGGAAGAAAAATGAGAAAAATGAAAATTATAAAAATGTACAAAAAGAATGGAAATAATTTTAGAGTATTATGTGACTGTGCAAAGGTGATATGCACAAATCCCTCTAAACTTGTGATGACCTGTCTTAGCCAGACTCAGGCTAACCACTCCAGGATGAGAAACAACGTGTTCTTCTGAGAGAGTAGAGGCTACAATTCAATTAACAGAGCAAAGCTAGACAAAATACAACAAAGGAACATCAGCAATCAAAAATGTACGTATTGTCCTGCCCATCATGCTTCCCTGACATTGTGAACCTCATTTCTAGGACACATAGTTGTCACTGAGGCAAAAATATCATCTCAAGTGATGATCTGATAAAACGCTACTAAACTCAATAGAACAAAGAGGATGTCCATGGGGTGTTCAGACAAAATTCTACCAGCAAAAACTATTTCACCCCACTATCACCTTTGCTTTTACACTATTTTTTTTTACCAGACCCCTTTGAAAAGGGGAGAATAAAGGAATGGGGTATAGGTTTGAAAATACCGGAAACCAGTTTGAATTGGGTGTTGGAGCCTGGCAAATCGTTGAATGCCTGAACGTGCTACAGAGAACTGTGCTTGGAGATGCAGGGGACAAGCTCTGTTTGTTGCCCATCAGTTTTCTCTGGATATATGATATAGTAATTACACAGTACGTGAAGATTACTGAGATAAAAGGATAGCCAAATCCTCTGAGTTTTCTAATTGTGTTTATCTATCACTTAAGAAAAATTATCATAACCTAAATGTGCATATAATAATTTGCATAAAATAATACTATTATATATGCATAAAAATAATTTAAACACTGATATGAAGATGTCAGGTAACCAAGATAAATAAATAAAGCTGGATAATAATATGATTCAAATCTTGTCTTCAGACGCATGTTCCCTTGATAAGCATACTTCACTTTGCATCATAATGTTGGAGATGAACATGAAGTGAAATTGTCACATATGGGTGTTAGTTCTCCAGTCCTGGCTGCTGAACTTCCAATCCAGCGCTCTGATAATGTGCTGGGAAAGCACCAGGAGATGGTACATTTGCTTATGCCCCTGCACCCACTTGGATACCTGGAAGAAATTCCTGACTCCTGGCTTCAGACTGCCTAAGCTCTGGCCATTGCAGTCATTTCTGGTATAAACTAGTCTAAAAATCTCTTCCTCTCTTTTAACTCTGCCTTTCAAAAAAACCAAGTAAATCTTAAAAATTAATTAATTAATTAATTAAATGTTCAACTGTAGCACTGTGTCACTTTTCAGAAAGTACTATGATGATAAAAAAAAAGAGTTTTCTAGGAGCATATAGGATCTGGTGAACATATATCTGCTTAAAGAAAATTTTTTAAATGTCAAAAAATGTCAACTTTGGGTTGATATGTAATAGGAAGAAGCAAGTGGATCCTATCAAACGTGATAGCCATGCAAAATACAAGATAGCTGTTACCAATTTAGTTACATTGTTGCAGTCCACAAATCTTTGTATATATGCAAACACCCACTGCTAACTCTTCAGAGGAGCCAATATTTGCAAAGAAAGGCTTATGCAAACTTGAAACTAATTACCAATGTTTGCTTCCAGCCAATTTTTGCAAATTAAATTTCTAACACAGTCAACTGAGTAGCTTTTAAAATAAGCTTGATTATCAATATTTATAAATCACTGATCATTAGACTGATATTATTCACTTAAGCTATGACTCACCTACTTCTCTCCCACTTCTGTTTACACAAAATGCGTATTCTTCACGAAACATTCTGGCAAAGCAACATCAAATACCATTAATTTCACAAACATCCCCAACTCTATTAACTTTGAAGTATCCTGCAAACCACAAGCACCAAATGCAAGTTCTTCTAATTAGTCTGTATTATAACAATATTCCATCAGCTGTAACTGTGGAATTACTATTTATTTTCAATGGTATTATTTATAATCCTGAGATTTCTGTTTCAGCACCTGTCTGACAATATAGGTAAAGTTGATGCTACGCTCTTTGGAGAAACTGTATGTATGGAAGAAATTAAAAAGGTAAGGGACAGAAAAAAGCAAAGAAGATACTAAATACATTGTAAATTGTTCAGTTAATGAAGTATACTGGGTTACATTTCATCATGAAAACTAGCATGTTAATTGTCATTTTTTTTTTGTCTCATACTATCAATCCAGCTCACGCTGTAGTCTCATCTTCAAAACAATACTTGATGACAAGAATTCTAAAGATCCCCAGTTATCAGCAACTTCTTAGTCTGGTACCTAGGCAAGTGCTACGCTGCTGGGAGAAAAGCTGCCAACAGCTGGTGGGAATTCTGCCAAATATGTGTTAGCCATATCAGTGTGCCAGCACAGTTGCCTATTCTTTTCCTTTCTTTCTTTATTCTTTTTTTTTTCTTTACATATGTGGGTGACTGACATCAGTACACCAGCAAAAGGGGTTTAGGAACCCGCACCTGAGCATGTGTGGGAACCAGGCAGGTAGGCAAGGCCCCAGGGTGGCATGACACAATGCTGAAGGATTAGGCTTGGGGATCTGAACATTTGCAACCATGGGGCACTGTGGATTGCTCAGGGAATTGTGGTCTGGGGGTATGTGGGTGGGAAGACAGCTGAGGGAGAATGTGACAGATGAGGAGTGACATCTGGGGATTTCCACAAACCAGGTTACTGCGTTGCAGGTAAATGAGGGGGCTGAGACAGGGTGGTTTGCAGGAGGGACTATGGAGAACCTTTCAGGCCCAGACCAATACACCCACATGCATGGAAACCCTGAGCTGGGACGGGTGTTCCAGCCTAGGTCAGGCTGCAGCACTGATGGCAAAGGCCAAGCTGGGTGACAGGTCATGCCAGGCTTGGTCAGAGCAAACACGTACAAGATCTGTGGCTGGCAGTGAGCTTCATCAGAGATCTAAGGGAGCAGCCCAGCTGGACTGAGGTTCTCAGTCTGGCAGCTGGCATGGGGTCAGGGAACTGAAGTGGACATGGCTGCAGCATCGCTCAGCATTGTTGTGAATTGGATATTGTATATGCCAGATTAGGCTGGGCTTTAGCACCTGCTGATGCTCATGAGAACCAGAGTGGATGTAGGACAGGCCAGGGTAGGTCTCTGCACCTGGTAAACCATGCAAGAGCTAGGCCTGGACATGGGCAAGTCAGGGCTGGGGTGTAGCAACCAGTAGTAAGAACTGAAATGAGTGAGGGCTGGTTGTTCCTACCAAGACATGAGGTGGGTCAAGCAAGAATAGGCCAGGAATCCACAGGAATGCACAAGATCTGCAACTGGGGGGTGACTTGATAAAGGAGCATGGAGAACTCCTCTGTTAGGACACAGTCTCTGCAGGTAGGTGAAAGAACCAAAGCTTGGAGCAGCCGACACCATGTCAGGTTACAGTAATGCAGGTATATGTGTGGGCCTGGTCTGACAGTGGGCCTGGCTGGGCCAGTTCACAGTACCCACAGAAAGATGTGAGAACCAGGACAGGCTGCAAAAGCAGCTTGCTTGGTCCACGATACCAGGCAGTTCATATTAGGGGCTGAGACTGGGGGCTGACTGAGTCTGGCTAGACTGTAGCACCCAACAACATGAGCTTGTGCTGGGGACAGGCTGGGGTGAGGCAAGATATGTCAGACTGGGCCATAACATCCACCAGCACACATAAGATCTAGAGGGAGTCAGGTAGTGGGGACAAGAGCACTTCCCTGATAAGACACTACTTCTGCTGGTGAGTTTAAAAGCCGGGATTAGGGCCAGAAAAGGCTGGATAAGGTTGGAAAATCAGTTGGCCTGCATGTGAACTGGGTCAGGGGAAGAATGAGGCTGGACTAAGAATTGTACCCACTGGTGCATGCATGAACCAGAGTAAGTGCAGGCTAATTGGGCTTTTCTGAGGCATCAGCTACCAAGTGTTAGGACTGTGAAAAAGTCCTGTGAGGCTAGACTGCAGAATAACTTGGAAAGTGAAAAATCCAGGGCTGGGAATTGGTCTTGTAGGGATATTGTGGGCACCCCTTTGACAGGCTGCAAATTCCACTGGTAACTCTCCAGAGTTAGAGGTGAGTCTTACTGGACAGGCACTGGCACACACAAGTATAAGAGTTTGCTGGATCGTGAGCTTGGTCAGATTGAGTTGATGTGTACAAGAGCTGAATGGAATATGGGACTACCAGACTAGTGTGTAGCACACAGCCATGTGCAGGAACCTGGGCTGGGTGCAAGCCTGATTGGGGGCATTGGGGATTGCTTCAACTAGGCTACAGGTAAAGTGTGTGGTAGACAGGCATTGGCCAAACTTCAACATCCATTGGTTTGCATGTAAGATGAGGCTGGGGACAGAACTGACCAGGTGGCTGCAAGCACCAATGTGTTTTTATGGTGATGTGGAAGATGGACTGAGCAGAAACCTGCAGTGGCTGGCACACACAGGAGTCAGGTTGGGATCACCTCTGGTGACGTTTCTTTGGGGAACCCCCAGCTGGATCACTGGACTGAGTAATACAACCATAGAAAAAAATCACAGGATCTGTGATCAAACCATGGAGTACATGCTTCAGAACCATGGTTGATGAAGTTTGTGCGGTAGACAGCGCACACGGGGGCCTGACAACCATCAAAGCCTGTAGAGAATGTCTAGTATGAATGTCTAGTACCATGGAGGGCAGAATAAATTGTACAACTATCCCACCCAAGTTTTGATAGACAGTATCTGAGAAAATCAAGAATGTAAAGTGGACTATGTCAGTCAACAGACCTTGGAAGAACTTGCTCAACCTTGGAGCATGAAATCAACAGCATCTCAGAGCAATCAAACCGACTTGAGCGGTGCTTTTGCAACATGCTCCACATTGAGAATCATGAGTTGTCACTGGGTGGTCATCCTCCATCTCTGGGTACTGATGTTGTTGGGTTGCTGGGAATGGCCCTCCCCACTTCTCTCCATAATTTCTCCAAGATACAGGAAGAAAAAAAAGAGATTAGAAACAGTTGTCTCATTCACTTTTACCCATTCTTAATTGGTGATCCACATGGGCATGAGTTCTTCTTAATGATGTAAACATCACAAAAAGCAAAATAAATGTATTATTAGAAAAAAATTCTGAAGATGATGGAATGAATAGGAATGAGTGTTGAAGCGTGTCAGGTGACAATCCTGGGCTGCAACCTAGTGCTCAAAATTTGTATCTTTTTTTTTTTTGGTCAAATCCAGGGATAATAATGCCTTTCCTTTTCCCATATACAGTCAAAGAAATGTAAGACTTTGAATCCTGTTTAAATCACATTTTCACCCTATTAAATTCCAAAAGTTTTAGTTTTAAAACTACATAAGAAAAATTACAAAAAACATACATTTTTTTTTTGTCAAAAGGAATCAAATAGAACTTATCACTCAACCAAGGGAAGAATAAGGATACTATATTCATAAAGTAAATTCTGAAAAATGTATTTCAGTATCAAAAGAAAAAATAGACTGAATTCTGCAGTGAAGTTCATTCAATATTAAGAAGTAGAAGCTAGTCTGCAAGTTTAATGTGCGCTTTAACAGAAAAGATGCCCATGGTCAAATCCTTCACAGCTCACCATAAATGTAAACAGTACAGTGTTATCCATTCTAAAATCAATCAAGTTGATTCAACATTTAAAATGCAATTGATTTTGGCTAATTTATAAGCAGGAAGACTTAGAACATGAATAATTTCTTTCCTACTTTGATTCAGTAACCTATTCAATGAGTTGCCTAATCATTAGTCTGGTTTATTTGTTTGTTTACTTACTTACTGTAGATAATTCCAGGGTGAGATAACTTTTGATTTATTTGAATTGTCCTTGAGTACTTGAGAAATACCTCAAATCAAAACAAAAGCAAAAACAGAATGAAAGGAAATCCCCTTGGCTGACTGAGCAAGATGAAGAATAATTTCAAGTGCAGTCGTTGTCGATCTGTATGTGAGGAATATAAAACAAAACAAAGCCTCCATTTCTGTTTGCATTAGAGATAGGTTAAGAAGAATTAGGAAGAAAAATACAACAAATTCTAATAAATGTAGATTTGAATGATATTAAATTGTCTTCTGTTTACCTTCTCTGATCAATAAATCTGTTTCTTTTCTTTTTTCTCCTCCTATTTTATTTTTAATTTTTGATAGAATTCCATAGGCTCTGGGATTTCTCTTACCCCACCCCTAAATCCACCCCCAATTGATTCACATATATTATTACAATAGTAAAGTTCAGCATATGCAGTCATAACTCCATCAGCATGCTATTCAAGTGTGTCCTGACATTACCAGACAATGTTAGACTGCCCAGCATCCTACATGACAAAATCTAACAGTTACATTGGGAATCCTTTGGTTTGGAAGCAGAGACGCATCCTGCACCACATCTTCACACCTGGATATGCAAGTTTCTACTGTGCCATTACTATACATCCCCTTAAATGAAAAGCCATAAAACAAAATGAGCAACAGAAATAAAATTAAAAAATCATTTATTACACCATGGAATTAGACAGCATGCTATGGAATGACCAATGTGTCAATGAAGAAGCAGAAAACAAAAGCCTTCTTGGACAGAATGTTGCTACTGTATGACCTTTGATTCAAAGAGGAATCCAATAAGAAGCTGTTTGGAAGAAATGAAATTAAGAACAAAAATATCAACCCCCTGAGATGTAGCAAAAACAGTATTGAAAGGGTTATTGATCATATATTTTGCATGAAGATTGTTTTATATCAAAGGCAACAATATGGCATTTGTCCTTTGGAGATTAACTTATTTCAGTGAACATAGTAGTTTCTAGTTAGGACCATTTGATTGCAAATGGTAGAATTTCATTATTTTTAATGGCTGAGTAGTATTCCATAGAGCGGGTGTAATTCAGTTTCTTTAACAACTTTCCTTTGGACTGACATCCGGGTTACTTGTGTATGCAAGCACCATCATTTTGTGTTCATTAACTTTGTATCCCGCTACACTACCAACATCTCTTATGAGTTCCAGTGGTCTCTTGAATGAATCTTTTGGTTCGCGTAAGTAGAGAAGCATATCATCTGCAAGTAGGGATAATTTTAATTCCTCATTTCCTATTTGAATTCCTTTAATTTGCTTTTCTTGTGTAATAACTCTGGAAAAGACTTCCAGTATATATTGAATAGCAGTGGTAAGAGTGGACATTCTTGTCTAGTTTTGGACCTTTGTGGAAAAGCTTCCAGTCTTTCCCCATTTAGTCTGATGATGATGTTGGGTTTTTCATATATTGCTTTGATTGTGTTATAGATTATCCCTTCCATGCCTATCGTGCTTAAGGTTTTGACCATGGAGTGGTAGATTTTTATCAAATGCCTTCTCAAATCTATTGAGATTTTTTTTCAATTTCTTGATGTGGTCTATCACATTTCATCATTTGTGAATTTTAAACCATCTCTGCATGCCATGATTGAACCCCACAAGGTCTGGATGAATGATCTGCCTGATGTATTGTTGGGTTCTATTGTCTAGTATTTTGTTGAAAATTTTTATGTTTATGTTCGTCAGGGATATCAGTCTTTAGTTCTCTTTATTTTTTATCGTATCTCACCTGGCTTTGCCATTGATGAGGTGATATTGGCTTCATGGAAAAAGTTTGGAAGGATTATTTCCCCTTGGTCCAGGGCTTTTCTTGGTTGGAAGTAAATACCAATTCAATATCAGTTCATATTATAGGTCTATTTAGGTTATTAATTGCTTTATGATTCAATTTTGGTGGATTTTATGTGTCCAAAAATCTATCCATTTCTTCTAGGTCTTTTTTATTTGTGGCCATATAATTGCTTGCAATAGATCCTAAGTATTCTATGTATGTTTGAGTTATTTTTTGTTATACTTCCTTTTCATCTTTGATGCTATCCATGTATATCTTTTCCCTTCTTTTTTATTCATTGGGTTAGTGTGGAATCTATTCTGTTAATTTTCTCAAAGAACAAGCTCTTTGATTGATTGATATTATGTATCATTTTTTTGGTCTCTGATTTATTTCATCAAAAAAAAAGTTTGTTTGCTCTTTCTTCCTAGTAATCTTGGCATTGCTTTGTTGTTGTTTTCCTAGTTTCTTCAGTTGTAAGGAACTACAGTTACTTGGTGCTTCTCTAATTTTTTAACATAAGCAATGATTGAGATAAACTTTCCTCTTAACATTGCCTTCATCATGTTCCATAAGTTTTAATATTTTTGTTGATGCCTTCATTTGTTTCAAGCAATTTTTTTAGCTTCCACGTTTTCTCTCTAACCCATAGCTCATTTAGTAGCATATTATTCAGTCTCCATGTATTTGCATGTCTTCCTGGTTGTTTTGACTTTTGGGTCTCTAGTTTTCCTCCCTGATGGTCTGAGAAAATACATGGTATAATTTAAACATTTAAAACGTTTGTTGAGGTTTATTTTGTGACTTAATTTATGGTCAGTCCTTGAGGAAATTCCACATACTGATGATAAGAAAAGTTCCATGTGCTGATGAAAAAATCTATAGGTTGAAAGGTTTGGTTGATATCAACTAAGTCCATTTGCTCTAGTGTCTTGGTAAGTTTTATTGTTTTCTTACTGAGTTTCTGTCTTCCCAATTTGTCCATTGATGTTAGTTGGCTATTAAGGTTCCCCAGTATTATTGTACTGGGGTCTATTTCTCCATTTAAATCTGTTAATATTTGTTTCACGTAGCAAGGTGCCCTAGCATTTGATGTGTAGATATTTATGAGGATGATATCTTCATACTGAATGCATCCTTTGATCATTATGTGCTGTCTTTCTTTAGCTCTTTTAATGTTTTCATGTCAAAGTCTATATTATCCAATATAAGAACACCTACAACAACTCATTTTCCCTTACAAATAGCTTGGAATATTTTTTTCCATCCTTTCACTTTCAGTTTCCACTGGCGAAATGCTTCTCCTTTAGGCAACAGATAAATAGATTTTGTTTTGATCCAGTCCATTAATCTGTGATGTTTGATTGATGTGCTTAAGCCATTTACATTCAGGGATAATATGGATATGTGTTAGTTTGGTCCTGTCATTTCAGTAAAGGGTTGTTCATTGTTTCATTTAGTCTTCTGTTGTCCTTTTACTGTGATGCTTTACTCACTTGCCTTTGATTTAGCAGTTGTGTTTCCTTTTCTCTGTCAAGAGAGCATCTTTATGTATTATTTGTAGTGTAGATTTGGAAGAGGTGAATCCCTTGAGCTGTTCTTTCCTGTTGAAGAATTTATCACATTTTCAAAGACAAAGGAGAGTTTTGCTGGGTACATCATTTTGGGTTGGAAAACTCTCTTTTAGAATCTGGAATAGGTCACTTCATTCTCTTCTGGCCTGTAGAGGTCAGCTGTGAGTTTGATTGGCATTCCTCTATATGTCAATTGATTTTTTTCATGTGTACATATAAGTATCTTATCTTAATGTTTGACTGAAGAGAGCTTGATTATCATGTGTCATGGAGAAGATGACTTTTGGTCAACATTATTGTGAGTTCTATGGCTCTCCTGGGTATTTTTTTTTTTTACAATTATTTGACTTTCCACTAAATTTTTAATTTGTTCTGTTCTGTCCTTCATTTTCAGTAATTCAGCTTGACTTTGTTCCAGTGCTATGTGACATATTCCTTACATTCTTTGAACTCCTGTATGTGATTCTTGTTGTTGCTAAGAAATTTTATAATGAGTTTTCTGAATTCTTTATCCCCCATTTTTTTTAATACCCTCTTCAGTTAACTCTGAGGGTAACACTGGATTTTTCTCCTTTGCAGGAAAGTCATCAGTAATATTCATCATGACTCTGTCTTTCCTTTTAATCTTGGTTCTAGCAATTCTGGTTAGCAGTTTCTTCTCCTTAGGGCTGGTGTCTAAGCTGTGTTATCCACTGGCCTACAGGTCGATTTTATGGATTGGGTTTGGTTTCCAGTTCTTCATCTATAGTTACTTGAGACACTCCCTCTATTGAGTTTCAGGCCTGGGTTTCTGTGCTATGCTTCCACCACAAACTCCTTCCACAGATCCAGGCTCCGACTCATCATTGTCCACCTCCTGTGATCACTTACTGTGGCCAAAGTATTGCCTATACAGCCTTTCTCCCAGTTCTGTTTCAAGCAGTGCCAAGGATTAGGGAGAAATCAGCTATCCTAAATAATTACGTTGCCAGTGGTGCTGCTCTTGCCAACATCTGCTGGCCCTTAGGTCTTGGGGCCAACTAGACCTATGTTAGGTGAAACCTGTAGAATGCCATGTCAAAACTGTTTTCTCTGGGAGACCAATGCAATTCACTAAGCTGGAGGTGATTTTGCTGTTAGTTTAGCACTTGCACAGCTCACTATTTCCCCTCAATTCCCACAGCATTTGGTCCTGTGAAAATGGCCCCTGATCGTGCCCATTTAGCACATACACAGATTACTGGTTTTCCTCCCATTGCTCAGCCAATACTCCACTGCACAAAATGGCACCCAACATGAAATTTATGGTTTTCTATGGCTGCTGGTTGTTAGGAAAGGGAGCCATGAGAACCCACAATGTGCCAAAAAGCAGCAGGCTGTTTCCATGTGCTTTCTAAATAGAATTCATAATCTGTTTTATATGATTGTGTCAATATAACATTCTTTGAATGATAGGGAAAGAAACACATGTTCCCACCAAACATTGGATACCTTTAAAATATTTCCCCGAAATTACTGCTTTAGAAGGAGAGGCAAGGACAATCTAAAACTTGATAGAAAAATCTTAACCAGAATAAATGTTCCAAAGAATCAAAAGTATACTGCATCCTACATATGAATACCTGTGTATATCAATGAGAGAAATGTACAAAAATATCAATGAAATCTTAAACAAACATTTACATTGATAAACATCAGCATTTACATACTTGATTTTTTTTTAATGAGGAGATTGAGAACATGGTAAAACTTTTTAGCAGAATAAATGATTCCCAAATATCTGCTGTTTTCTGAAATATCTAATTAATTAGGTATCATTTTTAGCAATTGTATATTATGCAAAGTAATTGCCCTACTTTCCTTTGATGAAATTATTGGTTTATCTGAACACAATTCATTTAAAATCTGCTTGTTGCAGGGAAGTTTGTACCTACTTTCAATTTAATTATGTTCTATTGAATATTCATAGAATTATTAAAGTATATTCAGAACACTATGCTTAGTGTTATTATTGCAAAAGTTCTAGTAGCATTTAAATGTTTTCTTGCAGAAATTTAAAAACCTGGTGAATCGCTTACAATTTCTGTGCTGAAAGACAGTCTGTCAAACCGAAATAGCAACACAATGCAAAACGTTTTGTGACTCAGTTCTTAATTGCAGACAGCTGAGATTCAACAGCCAAAGGGGGATTTGAGGACATCAACCAGACATCTATAATAATTCCCCACTTTTTTTCCCCAAGTTGAATGCTGCATCTCAGTGTCTGCCAATTTATTGTCTTTATAATTAAATAGGACAGAAGCACTGATACACATCCTGATCATAAAAAAATTACTCACTCAGGGAAAGATTAACAAACACAAGCAGGATTTTCTAACTGAAAGCTTTGCTTATTATAATTTCTTGGATCCTGGATCTGACACTAAGAAATGATGACTAAAGCTATTTCAGCTCATGATTTTAACCTCAAAGGGATCCTGGAGATAGAGTGCACCTTCATCCTCAGGGGAACTGCAGAAAATATTAATACCAGTGGAATTTTACTCAAAACCTGAATTTTTCTGAGATTTCTATTACCTACCTGCACACACACATACACACCCACACACACACACACACACACACACATCTATGTGCTTTCTTTACATATCATACATGCATGCATATGTAATTATTTGAGATGAGTCAAGAAACTAAATTTTAATATACACGGGACATTTCTGCAGCAATCAATTGTTGTCTGAAAGTTGAGTAGCATACTAAATGGTTAATCTACAACACAGTTCATTTTACAGTGACTAAAAAGGTACAGGAATTAAAAAACAATTCAACAATCGCCTAAATACGATACACATGCACATCCAAAAGCATCCCTGTTTCTTCCAGTACTAGAGGACAGGCTACCTTCAATTGGTAGTTTTATTCACACTTGGCATCCTTAATCATGCTCAGTAAGTATGTATGTTTATCAATACTGCTTAACATTGTTTGTGACACTTTACTTTAAAATGGAACCTTGAACTTGATTGTTTGTTCTGAGCATTTCAACCAGGATATTTTTACTTTGCTCTCCCAAGTTTTAAGGTGCAGACCAATTTACTTATGGGATTCCAATCTCACTCTAAGCTACTGATCCCAGAAAGGAACATAGATAACATTATGATTTATGTTTGCTTCTCCTTCCACCATAAACTAATCTTCAAGGTTTCTTGGAGGGTCCTCAAGATTCATCCTGCCACAGGTTCTGTTCAATGCTGTTTCATGTCCTTGTTCCACCTGCTAAATGTCCCCAAACCTTTATTCATTTTATTAGTAGAAAATAAATTAATGACCACCAGTTATTTCGTAGAGTTTAAGCATGTAGAGTAAACAGCAAGGTACAATTATGGCTTTTTTTAAGATATTGGTTTTCAGAAATACTGAGTTACAGAGAAACAGGAAAAGATAATAAAGCTGTCTGCTGATTAACTCCCCACATGACCTGATCAACCAAACATGGCCTAAGCTGAAGCCAGGAGCTGGGAGTTTCATTTGGATCTCCTCTACAGGTACAGGGGCCCAAGATTTTGGAGTAGCTATTGCTGCTCTCTCAGGCAAATTAGCAGGAAGCAATATCAGAAACAGCAAAGCTTGTGCTTCAAAAAAATAAAAAAAATAATAAAGCTCATATTATAAACCAACCAAACCTTATTCACCACCAATCTATTATTGCTGTGATGATGTAGGCAGCTAGTTCAAGGTCATTAGCTTGAAATCCACTTCCCCATCACCAACTAGGTGTTCCCTCCTGCCCACATGGGATGCTCAACTATCATCACCTGCAACCTGAGAGGGGGCAGTATTGCATGGTTGTGTAACCAGCACCATCATAAGCCCCCTGAAAGATCCATGGTCGGGAGGGGCTCTCTCTCTCGGTAGTATACTTCTGTTGTTCTGTCACCCCAACTCTTGGCCTCCCCAGTACCTGCTTGCTCTCTGACTTCCTGCAGACAGACTCTAAGGACAGGTAGCCCCTGAACAGGGCTCTTGAATGTCTATAGTCCTCGCCCTCTGATCACTGCTTGGTTGGGAAGGTAAAGATAGCAATGCTAAGATGCTTTCTATTTCTAACTTGTGTACTTTCAAGAGTTCCAGGACAGGTGACACCTGGCAGTAATGGAATGTGGCCTGAGAGACCAGGGAGAGGTGAATGTCTGCCGCTTTGTAAGTGTGTCCAGGTTCTTTGCTGTATGTCTCTGAGGATAGATAATCTATGTTGCTGGGGAAGCTGGGACATAGGTCTTCAGTTTAACAGATGGATTTGAGGATAATGACCATTTGTTCCTTTTTGGGTTTTGCTTGACTTGATTGCCATATGGCCTTGTGATTTGCTACTTCTAGTGACTCTTTTTATCACCAAACTTGGTTAAAAAAGACTGCTTAATAGACCTTAGACTGGTCTGACATGTTGTTATATACACCCTGTAACACTGCTGCTGGAAAAGCTCAGTGAGTTCTTACTCAGCCTACTATAGAAATAAAAAGGATGGAATCAGTTGTGGTCAGTGTTGTATTTGCAAAAATGAACAAGTGAATGTGGGATGAAGGCGAAAAGGGAAAGCACCTCCAAAGTAAAAGCTGGGAGCTACAATGTCTCCGGGAAGGAGAGAGGGAAAGAAATCTAGGTTTCAAGTACTTCCTGACTCCTCCTCATCTGGGCAATAATTGCTAGAAAGACATTCCATAAATGGGCTCCAATGGGTGATTTTCAATCAACGTAAACAGCCTTAGTTAGTCTAATACTATAAGGAATCATATGGGGCAATAATCAGTTAAGGTCTCTGGTTCCTAATGAAATTTCTCTGAAAATATAAAATCTTGATTTTTCTCAATTTTACCCTTCTAATGGTTACCTTCCTTTTAGCTTTTGTTTTATTTTAAAGACTAACCACTGCATATTAGGTGGAACCGCTATCATCAGAATGTGAATTCCATCTCCCTGATTCTAGTTATCATAAAAATGTGAGGACAGAATCAACCAGTACACCCTTCTGAAGAATTGTGGGGTTTTTTTGTTTATTTGTTTTGTTTGTCTGGAGAAGGGAACTAGACAGGATTACTACCAGCTGGTGAGGAATTCTCCTCCACATATTGATTCATTTGTGCCCCTTCCTGAAAGTGACTCATCCCCCACTTCTCCCAGCCCCCTCATTACGACACGACACGACACCTCTCTCTTAAATCTTGCTTTATACATTGAAATAGTCTGCATAAAAATCCTTGTGTAAGGCAAGAATTGATGTTGCCTTCACGCTTTTCTGTGAATATTCCCTGCAATAATACCTAGAAGGAACTGGGAGTCCATCCCCAGTAGTGTAAAAATTTGAATTAACTTTGGCATTTTACCAATTTGGGACAAGTATAGGATTAATTAAACTCTTTAAGAACTCATAAGAAACAGAAGATAGCTGGGCTATGCCATTTTCACAATCAGATAATGGATGAGATCATCTACAGACTCAAGTAGAAACATCTACTGCAATCGTCCAAGCACAAAATTTCTACAAAATTCACTTGCAATAGAATAGTATCAAAAACTGAGCTTGCTGGAAAGGATACAAATCTACTCCCCATCCCAATTCAGTAACTTTAATGACTGTGTTCACAGTATTACCCTTACCGTCAAGGTCAGATTGATGGCACAATCATTACACAGCACCCAAAGATGAGGGCTCTCAGTAATAAAGCAAGCAGAATTCATCCCTGTTGTCATTGAGGTACAAACATATGAAGAAGGCAATTTTAAAAATAAAATTAAGAAAAATAAATACCAGAATCATGTAGGTTGAATATTTCTTATCCGAATTGGCCAGAACCAAAAATGCTTGATTATATAGAGCTATTTGAACTTTTAAATATTTGCAGATATTCTCCCCTAAAACATTTGTCTGTACATTTTGGTTAAAGTTCATAGTATTCCATTATAAAGAGAAGATACCTTCACTTTTGACCTATTACATATATTTTTTCATTCTGGAAGGTTATTATGGGAATTGATATGGATGAAGGACTTGCCCAGTATGCAATTGCAGACACTCACATACCGCTCTCTCCACATAACACTGATTACTTAATACACAATCAAGACGAGGAAATAGTGAATGTTCAGATACAGATTTTCTTAGGAAAATGGAGCCAGAACAGTCAGAGTAAAATTATAACTGTCACCAGGAAAAGGGGAAAAAAAAAAAAAAAAAAAAAAAAAAACCTCTCGGTTCAGCTGTAGCACTCAGAGAAGCCCTTTTAGCTTTACTTGAAGAAAAGGAAAATGAACACCTGTGTGCAGCACACCCTCCCTGGAGACGCTTTTCTGTTGGCAGCTCCGCAGAGCTTTAAGCTCAAGCCACCTTTCTTTTCGGAGTTCCCTAAATGGCAGCCCCACTGCTCAGCACTCAAGTTGCTCAGCATCACCAGAATGCCCAAAAGCCAACATTTTCAATCTCTTCTAGCAAATTCTAAATGTTATCCTCTGAGGCCAACACAAACCACACTAAGCTGTCTGCATTCAGTGCACATGTTATCGTCTCAAGTACCATTAATATTATAGTTAGTACTCTAATTAAAAAGATACATGTGTCTTAAACATCTGTCAAACTGGATTTGCATTTTGGATAAGATAAATTCTGCAACTAAGAGAGGAAAAAGTTGAAGAACAAAATGTTATGCAAGAACGTCTTTTGCCAAAGATCCAAACCAGTGCATGTGTACTAGTAACTCTTTTTATGAGTCTCTAGCATACAAATGTTCATACTTTAAAGAGGTTAATGAATATCTCTATGTTCCTTTTGTTAAGGTTTATTTATTTTTATTGGAAAGGTAGATCAGATTTATAGAGAGAAGGAGAAACAGAGATAAAGATCTTCTGACCACTGGTTCACTTTTTAAGTGGTCACAAAGGGCAGAGCTGAGCTGAACTGAATCCAGGGTCTTCGTCTGGGTCTGTCACATCAGTGCAGAGTTCCAAAGCTTTGGGCTACCCTTCTTTGCTTTTCCAGGCCACAACTAAGCAGCTGGATGGGAAGTAGAACAGCTGGAACGTGATCCTGTGATTATATGTGGTTCTGGTGCTTGCAAGATGGGGATATAGGAATTAAACCATAGCACCAGGCCCAATTTATGTATTTTGTGTGTGGCTCACATGCGAGAGATTTGTCTATAATAGATAGTGATTTCAAGAGGTATAATATTTGAGAAACTTATCCTCAATGTCACTCAATATTTGTGAAATAAATATTGAAATGAAATTGATGAAGATTATGCTTTAACATAATTTGTGGTTTTTAGGAAAGTCCTATAATTGAAAATCAAGTACAATCTGTTTTGATATTAGTGGACAGGGCAATTTATAAAGGGAAACACCTGTTCTCCTGATCAGGAAAATTCTCCTAAGAGTTATGGAATTTGTGATAAGACCTGAAAGGTGAGGAGGTCTTCAGAAGAATAGAATTCTCGTGAAAAACAGAGCAACAAAATAGGCAAAAGTAGTGAGATCCAGAAAGTGTGAGAAAGCTTGAGAATCAGTCAGAATGTGAATCATTACGTTTGGGAAAGAAATCCCACAGGGACAGTTGAGAAGCTACCAGCAAAAACCCTAGCAGCCTTATTAGCAGGAAAGAGCTGCAAGATCACGTTGCTACCAATAAGCAGATAGAGAGGAATCTTCAGAATAAGACTTTCAAAATGGGTTTCAGAAGATCACACTGTCTTTTCTTTGGATGAATTTCACGTGAGCTATTTAAAAAGCCATACAAGTGTTCACACCATGGCTCAAGTGGCTAATCCTCCACCTTTAAGTGCAACATCAATATCGACACTGGTGTATGTCCCAGCTGTTCTGGATCCCATGCAGCTCTCAGAGTTTGGCAAGGGAAAGTGGTAGGTGAAGACCCAAAGCCGTGGGACTCTGCACTCTTATGGGAGGCTTCGGAAGCTCCTGGCTTCTAGCTTCAGACTGACTTAGCTCTGATTATTGTGGCCTTTTGGGAAGTGGACCAGTGGATGGAAGATCTTTCACTCTGTCTTTCCCTCTGTCTATAAATATGCCTGTCAAATAAAAGAACAAAAATAAAAATTAAAAAGAAGCTATTGCAATAACTTTAAAGAAGAATAGGAATGAAAACAGTCTGATCAAGAACAGAAGAAATAAAGAACATCATGCATCTGAAGAAGGTGTGCACAAAAGTCCTTGTTCACACCTCATTAACAGGAAGGAAACTAAAGCCTATGATAAGTCATCAACTATGCTTAAGCATTTCTGTTTAAGCAACTAGAGAGGGCAAAGCAATGTAATAAAAAAGAAATTGTGAGGAAGGAATAAATATATAGTGAAAGCAAAATATGACTTCCATTTTAGATATAGATATAAATATATAGATAGAAACACATAGGCATGAATATAAATATCTACATATATAATACTGTATATAATATAATATCAGATATAACTATACCATATATAGATATATTTATATGACAACAAGAGTCTCCAAATAGTCAATGAACAATGTGCATAATTTTAAAGATTCTTAGGCAGGGATATTTCAAATTTAATTGAGCTTCGTAAAAAAAAATCTAGCTTTTCATTTTTTTTTCCATGAACTTTGTAAAATACCTTGTATTGTGGAGTACAAGTAAGATAACACCAGACCAGTCTAAGGTTTATTAAGCAGTCTTTTTTAACCAAGTTTGTTGACAAAAGAAGTCACTAGAAGTAGCAAATCACAAGGCCATATGGCAATCAAGTCAAGCAAAACCCAAAAAGGAACAAATGGTCATTATCCTCAAATCCATCTGTTAAACTGAAGACCTATGTCCCAGCTTCCCCAGCAACATAGATTATCTATCCTCAGAGACATACAGCAAAGAACCTGGACACACTTACAAAGCGGCAGACATTCACCTCTCCCTGGTCTCTCAGGCCACATTCCATTACTGCCAGGTGTCACCTGTCCTGGAACTCTTGAAAGTACACAAGTTAGAAATAGAAAGCATCTTAGCATTGCTATCTTTACCTTCCCAACCAAGCAGTGATCAGAGGGCGAGGACTATAGACATTCAAGAGCCCTGTTCAGGGGCTACCTGTCCTTAGAGTCTGTCTGCAGGAAGTCAGAGAGCAAGCAGGTACTGAGGAGGCCAAGAGTTGGGGTGACAGAGCAACAGAAGTATACTACCAAGAGAGAGAGCCCCTCCCGACCATGGATCCTTCAGGGGGCTTATGATGGTGCTGGTTACACAACCATGCAATACTGCCCCCTCTCAGGTTGCAGGTGATGATAGTTGAGCATCCCATGTGGGCAGGAGGGAACATCTAGTAGGTGATGGGGAAGTGGATTTCAAGCTAATGACCTTGAACTAGCTGCTTACGTAACCACACCTGCTGTATAAAATCTAAAGAGAAGATGCAGTCTTAGTCCTATATCTGAGTATATGAATCATCTGTGGATCTGGAGAGTAGGCAAAACTATCCCAAAACAGCATATTACTGAGAAAAATAATTCTTAAATTGGAATATTAGTAATCAGGAAATAACTACAGGAAAGAGCTTGTAAAAAAGAGATGATAGGAAAAGCAGCGGAGCATGGCACTGTGAAAGTAAAATGGAACATGTGCTTCCAGAAGGGAAGTTGAGTGTTGAAACCAATAAAAATTATGAACTGTTAAACTCTATTTTGTGGAGCTTGGCTATCTTCATAGAGTGTTGATGATTTCAATCAGCTCAGTATCAGTGGAAGGAATGGTGGTGGTCACTGTGCTGTACTAAGGGTTGACAAGCAAGCCACAAATGTCAAAAGAGATATATGTTTGTGAAAACAGACAAGGCAATAATCTGTGTGTGTATTTGTGTGTGGTGGGCAAATATTAAATGATGGCAGACTTTTCATATGTACACAATTATGTTCAAATCCACAAGAGTGCTTGCCTTTTATCTTCAAATTTGCTCTTGGAGATACAATATTATATTAATGATATAATTATAACTTTGTAATTATAACTATGTAATATAACTGGCACTATCATTGTGCTATACTAGGTACAGCTACCATATACTAATTCCAGTATCCCATATAGCTGGCTCATGTCACAGCGCTCCATTTCCAATGTGGCACCCTGATAAAGGCCTAGTAAAAGCAATAGGAGATAGGTCATGTGAAAGGGCCCACTCCACCCATATAGGAGACCTGGAAAAAGCTTCCAGTTCCTGGCTTCAGCTGGTTGTAACCATGGACATTGTCATCGTCTGGGGTGTGAACTAGATGATGGAAGATTCTCTCTTTTTCCTCTCCCTCTCTGTCCCCAACAGTGACTTTCAAATGAGCAAATATTTTTTAAATGAGCAAGTAAATAAATTTTTAAGATTTAACTCTCTATTCTCTCATTTTCTGTTTACTTCAAATTTTCTTTCCACATGGCAGCAATCAATGAATTTGCTCTACTCCTGTGCTATTTAGATTTGCCCTATGGCTACTCTCTCCATGGCTATCTCCTGCATTACCCTAAATCCCACCGATAATGCCACTCTTGTGTTACCTTCCAAAATTTTTGAAACTCTGATTTTTCTGTGTCTTCCTGCTGCTGCCATTACTACCATTTTTTTAAGGGCTCTTAGTGCCCCATCTGCAAACCCATATGGTACTAGGCTCCCAAGTTTGTAACTAGGCTTTTCATTTTGGAAGCATGAGACTTAGAAGTTAGGTATAGATCTCTCTGCTTGCACAGCACACATCCATCCACTTGCAGAAGAGAGACATATTGTCCTCTAATAAGAAACTTGTAAATCTGTTGCTAAAGCAGTCGATACCATTTGAAAGAGATCAGCACGAAATGTGCACTGTGTGTCTAAACATCGCATCAGAGCAAAAAATAATCATCAAAGGGAAACTAGTCAAGGTTAAAAGCAGCAGTAGAAAGTGATTCATTTGGTAAACAAGAGTATGTGTAATTATCACAAAAGCAAACTTTGCTAAGGGGATAACTGTCACAGCTCGCACAGTAAAAGGTCTCTTTACCATTTTAATCTGACAGGCTGAGAGCTCCCTGGTGAAAACAATACTCAATAAAATCACAAATGTAACTATGGTACTCTTTTAAACTTTCATTGTAGCTATGGCTACCAAAATAGACTTAATATATACAATTTAAATGACATTGCCAGATTGGCTGATAATACGGATTATGAAAAATCTTTGTCTGTATATGTGACTATATTAAGCAGCACATCCTATTAGCAGCAATGTGCTAAAGACTTTTCTTTATTTGCTAATTAGAAGTCAAATATGTCTAAACCTTGACAGAAACCAAAGTCACATCTCAGTATGAGATGCTACCATGCATTCGAAAATTGAAATCAAGAGTCCATTTTTTTCAGGAGACTTCTGGCAACTCTAGGATTTGCTGTGCAAGAGAGATATTAAGGTATTTCTGCATCACTATTTAACAGACCTCATGACTTTGTAAATAAATCCTTCACTTGAAAAAGAAGAAAATCAAATTCAAGAGTGAAAAATAATTGTTCTAGGTCACACAAAACAGTGGTTATCCTTACTTAGACCCTGAATTCTTCACATGCAGAACACAAGTTCCTATTATGCTAAATGCCCTACAATGTTGTCCGCTAGACCTTTCTGTGATGAAGTAATATTCTATTTCTGCACCATTTGACACAGTGTCTACAGCAGCATTTGAAATGTGCGTTCTGTGATTGCATTGAAATGGAATGCTTCGTTGTTTAAATCATAACTAATGAAGATTTTAATTTAGTGGCTTTTATATTAGCACAGGAAAAACATGCAGTGATCAGGCAGAAGGAAGATTCCAGGGCATTTCTCTCTTTACTTCTTCATGATGAACTTCACACAGCATTGTACAGCAATGAGATTTGACTGCTGCCTATTTGGAATAAGGGTGACAACATCTGCTTTATTTCCCATGAATTCTGGCAACCAGCTTCATACACTGTAGTCATGAACAAGTATTACTTGGTGCATTATTTGCTTGCTTCAAAAAAGTACAGGGAGTAGGAAAGAACACAGCTTAGACATATGTTCCCCAAAATTGCTCTACCTGCACCTTCCAACAGAAGGCATCTATACACAGTTGTCTAATACAAGGCCAGCTGGCTTGTGATCCGGCAGAGTGGGCTCCAGTTCTAAGGGGAAGAAAGTGCTGTGCCATCCACACTGAGCAGTTCATCACCTCCTCAGTCAACATGACACAAAGCAAATTTTCTCTCCATAACAAGCTGTTTTACCTCCATCCAGAGAAGAAACTCAGTAAAATCAATTTACTTTAGAAATGAAAGAACATAATGGAAAACCATGTTGGCTTTACTGGTCAATTGAATATTTATATGGCAAATGGAAATCTTCCATGATAGGAAATTTAGAAGTAAATGACAATCATAACACATGTCTCCCATTGGATTTTCCTATAAGCACATTTTTTTTCAAATCTCTTGTCTTATTTTCTCCCAGAAAAGTTTTAAATATATACCAAATCAGTTATGACCGTGTGCTTGTAGAAAAACAGAGTAGAAATATCAGCAATAGCTGTTATTACATTCCGTTTACCCGAGGGAATATAGCCTTTTCCCACATTTTTGCTTTTTTTTTAATTTTTAATAAATAAGCTAGAAAACTTCTCACATATTTTAAAGAAGAAATGGCTATATAAGCTGCCATCATTTGCAAACTCATGTGATAAATATTCCAAAGGAACTGCTTTATCCTTGCAATGTATGTCAAATTCCACCTACTTCTTAAGAGGCCAAAAGGTCTTTACATGGGGATTCAGGATTGTTCCATCTCCTTAAGCTGTCCCCTAGTGAAGCAGGTAGTTTTGATCTGGAAACCAGCATTTTGCCCACAGTCCCTAAGGATCATATATATTTTTTAAGCTGAAGAATCAATTTTGTTACTAAGGTAGTTTATTTATAGGCAATTTTGTGTTTGTATGTAACCTTAGTGTTGTGTCAGCAATCCGTCTTTCAGCTCAAGTGCTTTATTTATTTACCTACTAGCTGTATTTTAAGTGAATTGATAGTGGCTAGTTAATTGAAAATATTTATTGACTATCAACCAAATTCTAATTATCATCAGTAATGGATTTTGAAGGACTTTATTATCACCAGCATTACACATCCCCATACAATGAGGTTAACAGAATTATGTTGTCATTTTGAACATTCATATATGTACATAATTCGGGGGTTCTTTGCCATCATTCAGTTGCTAAAGCAGAATAGAGAAGCATAGCCCTGAAATTGTCTTCTTTGTTTAAAGTTCAGGTTGCAACTTGCTGCAATGACTTGCCCACTGCTGTACTTGGAGGTGATCTAAAATCACTGTGGCAATTACAGAGATCTTTACAGTTCAAGCCTGATATCTCATAATTTTCACTTACTAGGCTTAAGAACTGGCGTATCATTTATCCTTCTGAGCCTCAACTGAATGATATAAGCCAAAGATACTATACTTTAGATCCCAGGTATAGCCATAAAAGAAACACACAGAGACACATGCACACACACACAAATACACACCAAGGTTTAGGGAATTTTGAGCTTATACTTAGCAAAGTTTCTGAAATGGCCTAACCCCATTGAGCTTTTCAAATCCCTATGGTCCACTTATATTTCCTTGCTTCAGCATCGCTTTTCAGATGTTTTCACCACTGCTGGTGAGCACAGATAACTCTGAGGTCACCAATGATGGGATATTGAAAAGCAGATCATGAAATATTAATTATAATTTTGAAAGATCACATTGTTTCCTGAATAAGTTATTATTGTTCCCGAAATTTTACAACTTCTGAGTTGAGAAGTCCTCTGACATAAAACAGCGTAAATCATTTGCTACAGTTTAATCTTCTATGTTGAAGTTTTTCACCTATTTTTAGACAGCTATCATACATGCCCTTAGAGTTTTCCCTCCTTCAGACTAAATGTTTCCGGTTTCTGTCTGTTGCTCTTAATATATGGGACTCCTCTCCCTTCATTCAAACCTAGCCACATTTCAAAGACAATCGACTTTAAAAGCATACGCTTTTGAAGAAGGTAGATCTTCCCTAGTTCATTCTGACTATATAGTCAAATTGAAATTTTGGAGTCCTTTTTGCATTTGCCTCAGCCATATGGCCTTCTATCTCATTTTAATCAATCAGATTCTTTTCTAAGCATGAGAAGTTTTCTTGGTTTTTTTTTTGGGGGGGGGAGGAGGGTTTAGTTATTATTATGAGATCCAGTCTTAGTTTGTTATGCTCTTGTATCATAATTTGTGTAAGTATCTTGGAATAAGTAATGTATTTTAGAAACAACAGAAACACAATAAGTGAGAAAAAAAACTATCAGAGAAAGGGGCGGGAGAAACCAAATACGTTCATCTGCTAATCCGCATGCTTTAATAGAGGTTTATGGACCACAACAGACACAATTATGTTTGCAAATCTCTATCACATGAAAATTTTGGATTCATTATAAGGAATGCCAATTTTAACAGAATTAAGGTCTTATTTTAGAAAAATGTAAAAATTATTATTCTTAGTAAGAGTACTGGTTATAAGAAATACAGCCAGACAACTAATTTTGAAATTGATTAATTCCTTATCTCTTAAGAATTACTAGTAATCTCCAAAATAATTGCTCAAATAGAAATTTTCATAAGTTTTAAATTGTTTAAAAAAGAAATACATGTAGGGCCCAGCAATATGATTCAATGGCTAAATCCTTACCTTGCCTGTGCTAAGATCTCATATGGGTGCAGGTTCATGTCCCAGCTACTCCATTCCAATGAAGCTCCCTGCTTTTGACCTGGGAAATCAGCAGAGGATGGTGCAAGTCCTTGGAATCCTGAACCTGTGTGGAAGACCTAGAAGAAACTCCTAACTCCTGGCTTCAGCTTGGCTCAGCTCTGATTGTTGTGGCCATTTGGAGAGTAAATCAGTGTATGGAATATCTTTCAGTCTCTCCTTCTGTCTATAATTCTGATATGCTTTTCCAATAAAATTAAATAAATATTTTTTTTAAAAAGAAGTGCATGTGTGTGTGTATACTTACATATTTAAATTTCAAAATATGTTCAATAAACAATGCATTTAAATGAATTGTACAATTTTGACTGTTGCTTAATTGTACAATTTTGACTGTAGCAAAAATGCGGAAAATGATCTGCTGGAAAGACAACAGTAAGAAAAGTTTACTTTTGAAATCTTATAAATATATCAAAATCAAAAGTTCACAGTTAATTTGATTAAATAGTATTTTAGCCATCAATTTCAAATGTATTGCTTAATTTTGAAATGCAGATTGGTTCTTCACATGAATGAGCATTTAGCTATATTACTTGTTACTGGGAATTTCACTCACCATTCATTGATCGACTTCTCCCTAAATCATATAGATTCTGATATGCCATTGAAAAAATTCAGTGGATTAATTCTCTAATTTTCCTGCAGAACTGTGATCCAAGAGGAACAGATCCAAATTTTGTAAATTAGTATGCTGGTGCCGGGGATGAATTTTATGGCATTTTGTCAAAAAGCAACACTTCCTTTGAAAAGCCAATAGTTGCTTTTCCTACACATTTAAAATCTGCTCTATTCAAGTTGATATAATTTATGCAATGCTATTTGCAATATCCAGCTGCCTCCAGTTCCATATATTTAAGCAATATAGGAAAATTTTCAGCTGCATTTTTACTTTTGGAAATACTTCATTGTGCATACAGGCCTTTTTCTTCAAAGTATTATATGTCACTAAACAGTCCTCCTATTTGGGTTGCATTTGGAGTCAAGTAATAGTTTTAATGCACAAACTGTTTTCATACAGAAACATTTGTATTGCTTACATTTAAGGATAAGTTGGCTTAGGCAAAACAATTCCTTCTAGTCATTCTAAGTGATCAGACAAAGCATTTCAGCTAAATGAAAATTAACATGGAAAAAGAGAAAGGTTGACAGACAACACAAAAAGTACACACATAACTACAATGACAGAAACAAAGGTCCAACATTGTGGGACAATGAATCAAACTGCTACTTCCAGAGGCCAGTGTCATGGCTCAGCAGTCTATTCCTCTACCTTCAAACACCAACATCCCCCAAAGATGCTAGTTTGTATTCTTGCTTCTCCACTTAAAATCTTGCTCCCTGTTTATGGCCTGGGGTAGCAGTGGAGGGTGGCCTAGGTCCTTGGGACCCTACACCCTCGTGGGAGGCCTGAAAGAAGGTCCTGGCTGCTGGCTTCAGATCTGTTTAGCTTCAGGTTGATGCAGCCATTTTGGTTGTGATTCAGCAGATGGGAGATCTTTCTCTCTGATTCTTGTTCTTTCTGCGAATGTGCCTCACCAATAAAAGTACCTAAATCTTAAAAAACAAAAACAAAAAGCTTCCACTTGCAACACTGGCTTATCATATCAGAGTTCTTGTTGGAGTCCCTGTCATCAGCTTGCTCCAGAATCCGTTCTCTCTCACCCTCTTTTTGCTTTTCAATTAAATGCGTAATTTCTACAAAAACAAATATAGAAATAATCTTCAATCTCTTTTTTTGCGATTCATCTGTGTATATTTTATTGCTAAAAAACATCTGTAAAATAAGCCTCAGGGTGTGTTTTCTAGTTTCTCTCCTATCTGTACAGAAATAATAATCAAAGGAAGTTTAAGGTCTGGATTCCCCAAGACCACTTGTGGGAATACTATTACCATAGTCCATTTCCTACTGCTATTGCTGCTATAGCCGAATACCAGAGACCGAGTCAATTATGAACAACTGAAGTTCGGTTGAGTCCTGGCTCTGGAGGCTAACAAGAATCTTTGTGACACATCCTGATGTGGCAGAACAAATAAACCTGGGCAAGTAGGACCCAATTCATCATTTTATCAAAATCCCAATCTTAAGTTAATTAGCCTGTTCCTTCAACAGCAGCCTTCATCCATTGGCAAAGGCGGAGTCCTCATTACCTCCTGGGGTTATCACACTGATAATTAAATTTCAAAAAGAGTTTTGAAGGAAATATTACACCTGTGCTACTTATAACTGGTCATTTTCCATCAATAATTTGTGTGTACATAAGCGATTTTTAATTTAAAGTTGTTTAGAAATTTATAAAAAGTATACACAAAATGAAAATGTTGTATAAATAAACACATTTAAACCTTTCGATGTTAAATCAATCTTATTCATTTCAAAACATTAACATATTCTCTAAATATGGTCAATTTATCAAACTGAGACACAGCCAGGACACCACTTACAAAGCCAAACTGTGTGATAATATTGAAGATACATATAAAACTTTAGGCTTGTCAGAATCATAGCACACAATCCCAGTTCTTGTTACTAAAATTCCTCCTCCATTGATCATTAGGCAGAAAATAAGTGTATTTCTGAGAATTGGTAGTAAATTTAATTAGAACACACTTAGTTCTAAAATTGATATATTATTAACTCGGAAAATATATATGCATGATAAAATTGAATAAATAAAAGCTATTACCAAACTCAATAGCATAATAATAATTTCACGAAATATTTACAAAACTTTACAAAAGCACAGACACTGAATCTTAGTAACAAAATCTTCTCTTTCTTCACCTGCAATCCTACAGTAGCAGATGTTTATGAGATGTTAAAGTGCATAAAAGATTTCTCTTTTATGTGTTCATATGCATAGAAAAAGAAAAGCTGAAGAGTTGGCTCAAGTGATGTGTTATGAGAAGTAACTTTTTTTATTTTTAAAATAATGATCTATCATTCAATACTGCACTATGGTTGTAAAACAGCCATAAAGTCATCTTCAAATAAGCTGTCCAGGGAGCTCACACATTCCTCAGGTCTTTTGGGACCATGGGCAATACAAGTAAGTATTGGTGATCAAAGCCTCAGAAGTGTTTGCCTCAGAAATGACAGCTTCTACAGATGAAATAATTCTCAGTGCCTGTTTAAAGACCCTTCGCCTTACAGGAGGTAGGGGGACACTCGACATGCATAGCAGGGTATTGTAAAGTGATTCTCTCAAGTGGTGTAGAAATGAACCTTTTGCTGGATTTCTCCTGAGAAGGTGTGGACATGACAGCTGCGTTTTAAGATCAGAACTCTGTACTTGAAATGATAACTCATTCTTGGTGAGTGTGAGATGGAGTGAAATCACATGCATTCAGCAGGGCAGAATTTGAAACTGAAGCATCAAAGCAAAGTACTGAGAATTGTCCAAAGAAGTAAGTCACTATTAGTTAAAAATCACTCAAAGAACAAGGAATTTCACTCATTTCAAATTAAGCACTTTGTATTCCTTAGCCATTGGCTACTTTGCTAATATATTCAGTTACTTGGGTCATAATTTTAAATCCTTAAAGCAGCAGTTATTGCTTTCTTGGTTCATGAAACTCCCTTTATTAAATTATTAACTAGATTCTAAACAGAAAAGTTTCCGTAAAAGTGGAGATACCATCTTCAAGGTTCTAAGGTGATCTACTGATCGTAGGTCAAGACTTGAGCACAGAGAAACAAAGTGTCATGTGCATTAGAGAAGCTGATTTAATGTCAACTGCACCATTAGGGATGGACTGTTGTGCTTCTCAAGATTCATATGTCAGAAACTTAAACCAGAGTGCTATAGTAGTAGAAACTGATCCCTAAACAGCAATTAAGTCAGATCCCTTACAAATGGGAGAGCTTATCAAAGAAATAGTAAAATATTAGATCATCATTTTCCTTCTACGTGAGGATATTTGAAATAAGACATTTGCAATCAAAAGGAGAAAATTCACCAGACCCCCAACTCTCTGATCTCAGATTTCCAGTCTATCACAACCACAAGAAGTAATTGTTTTTTTAGTTTTGCTGGAAAGGCATTTTGCTGAGAGGAGAGAGAAAGAATTTTCATTGGCTGGTTCATGCACCAAATGGCTATAGCCAATTCAAAGCCAGGAACCTCTTCAAGATCTCCTCAAGGGTGCAGGAGCTTTGGGCCCTCCAAAACAGGGTCCTAAAGTTTTGGGTCATCCTCCACTGCTTTCCCAGGCCATCATCGGGGAGCTGGATGGGAAGTGGAGCAGTTGGGACAGAACCAATGTCCATATGTGATGCTGACACTTACAGTTGGAGGATTAGTTAGTTAAGCCATCACAGCAGCCCAAGATTTTTAAAATAAGCTATCCAATATAAAATAGTTTCTTAAAGTAGCCCAAAGTGACTAAGATGTATGGTTTCTCTGTTTAGAAAAATGGAGAGAACTTTGAATCTCCTCTGTTCCTCAATGGAGCATAATTGTTTCAAGTTTATTTTTAAAATGCCGTTCAATTTCATCTCACTCACTTCCAAATTCTAGTTGAATGCCTCAAGAGAATCACTAGGTTTTGCTAAAATCCATTCAGTTTCTCTCATCCTTAATTCATCTTGTAAAGTTTGAATGTGGAGTTCACTTTCCAAAATGTGTGCTTAACCTATGTCTTCGCCTGAAATTAATACCCAGTATTTACAGATAAAATCTAAATTATCGTTCAACTTTTGGTTTTATCCCCCATTCTTGTCCAATAAAAATATTTGAGCAGGAGGTGCATCTGTTTTGCCTTAATAACAGCAAAAAAAAAAAAAGACAAAACTGAGCAAATGAAAGCATAGATGATGGAAGTAAAAGATAAAAATAAAAATAAAATCTTTTTTAAAAGAGAGGAGGCTGGAGTGATAGCCTAGTGGCTAAATCCTCATTTTGCATGCTAGAATCCCATATGGGATTCTCCATATGGCTGTTCCACTTCCATCTAGCTTCCTGTTTGTGGCACTGGAAAATATAGAGGATGGTCCAACACCTTGGGACCCTGCACCCGTGTGGGAGACATGGAGGAGGTTCCCGGCTCCTGGCTCTGCATCACCTCAACTCCAGCCCTTGTGGCCAGTTAGAGAGTAAACTAATTAGTGGAAGATCTTTCTGTCTCCTTCTCTCTGTAAATCTGCTTTTAATAAAAATAAAAATAAAAATCTTTTTTAAAAAAGAAAAAAGGAGTATGTGTAGCCTTGAAAGCAATGGGAAAGCATGACTAAAGTCTGAGTATGATGGGAAGACATTACAGACATTTGATTAAATATTGTCTTTCCCTAACTAGATATCAATTTTCCAACTGTTGTGTGAACAATAGAAATAAGGGTGGGAATGCGGGTGTGTGTTACACAGGAGTGAAAAAGAAGAAAGCAGCTAGAAAATTATTAGACGTCTATAAGAGGGATGGTGTGGGATTTTCCTCTGTTAGTAAGTGAGGTAATTAAAACTGATTGTAGCTGATTAAAACCGATTATATTTTGAGATTTGTTTCTAAAAGAGGGATGTATTTTTGTAAAGGGTTGAATACAGTATTTGGGAAAAAAAGAATTAATTATTCTAATTTTCTTACCCAGAATATCCTGAAGACCACATTTAGCTGCTATTTACTGATTGGTATAAGGTAGAGTGTGAGGAAAAGTTTGGGAGAAAAACTTGATATTAGGCATCTTATATCTGAGATCCTATATGTTAAGCTGGCATATGTAATGCATTTAGGTTGATAATGCATTGGCAAAGGATAAATGAACTGGCTATACATAAACTATTTTTATATTTTCTTTTATATTTTATTTCATGTAATTTAGATGTTACCAAGGGGGTGATTCTAGATATAGATGAGGAGTCCATAATCTGATCTCAAGGGTGATCCAAAGCTTAGTGGTCAGAATATTAGGGGAGAACGAGTAAAGGCAAATTTGAATAAAATCATATGCTTAGTAAAACATACAGTCCCCCAAGGACAAATATCAGGATTTTCCTGATCGATAATAACTAATATGCACATACAAGAATGTAATCCATATAAGCAAAATTGACATTTTCAGATTTGATTATTATTTAGAGCCTTTGTGTATACTCTCCATGAATAGTAGTGGGGTTTTGTGTTCCATTTTGGGTTGTGTGTGTGTGTGTGTGTGTGTGTGTGTGTGTGTGTTTTGAAGAGAGGTTGTTTTCTACTTGGAATTTATTAAAAAATCATTTTAATATTTTATATTATTTTATTGGTAAGTCAGATATACATAGAGGAGGAGAGACAGAGAGGAAGTTCTTCTATCCATTGATTCACTCCCCAAGCTGCTGCAACAGCCAGAGCTACACCAATCCAAAGCCAGAACCCCAGCGCGGCCTCTTGGCCCCCCAAGACTTGGGGCCGTCCTCCATTGCCATCCTAGACCACAGGCAGGGAGCTGGATGGGAAGCAGAGTCGCCAGGATATGAACTGGTGGCCATATGGGATTTCAGAGTGTGCAAGGCAAGGACTTTAGCTGCTAGGCTACCTCGCTGGGCACTATTGATTTCTTTATGACAGAGTATTAAGTCTGTGATGGAAAGTGAAATGAGAGCATGTCATGTGAAAATTACAAAACAAAACAAAACAAAAAAAGAAAACAAGAAAGAGAAAGAGAAGGAGGGTGGTTGGGCCCCGGCGCTGTGGCGCAGTGGTTAAGGTCCTTGCCTTGCACCCCCGGGATCCCATATGGGCGCCGGTTCTATCCCAGCAGCCCCACTTCCCATCCAGCTCCCTGCTTGTGGCCTGGGAAGGCAGTCGAGGACGGCCCAAAGCTTTGGGACCCTGCACCCGCGTGGGAGACCCGGAAGAGGCTCCTGGCTTCGGATTGGCATAGTATCGGCCATTGTGCTCACTTGGGGAGTGAATCATTGGATGAAAGATCTTCCTGTCTCTCCTCTCTGTATCCGCCTTTCCAATAAAAAAAAATAATAATAATAAAAATAAATCTTTTAAAAAAAGAGAGAAGGAGGGTGGTTGGTAGGAAACATGAACACAAGAAAGTATCACTGTAGCACTAAATCTGTATTGCGAACTACAGGAAGTTTATTCAGCTTATGTAAGTAAAACAGTAAAAACGAGAAAAAATGAGGTAGGAGAGGAAGTTCAAAGATGTTTCAAGGAAGAATGATTGAACAACTGGGTTCTAATTAATATCAGACTTTCATTTAGTTATTGAAACCATTGCTGGTCTTCCTCAGATTATTTTCACAAAGTTATAGAGAGAAAATTTCACTGAATACATTTAAGAGCGTTTGGAGAAAAAGGACCAAAGTATGTGAATTATTTATTCACAAAGCTGAATAAATAGAGAAGTAAGTGGGGGAAGATGCAGCTCTAAGAGAAATTTTAAATTTTTTAAATAAATCATATGGCTGTAGTCTAGCAGTAAAGATCCAGTAAAGAGAATAAAAATAATACAGGAGAATGTCAGGAATAATAAACTCATATAAGTGAGAGTAGATAAAAACCTAGCATTCAGAGGGAGGGATGGAGTTGAAAGTGTAAGTGCTTCATCACAGTGGTAGGAAAGCAGATCATTTTTTTTGGTAAAGATTTATTTTATTTGTATTGGAAAGGCGGATATACAGAGAGGAGGAGAGACAGAGAGGAAGATCTTCCGTCTGATGATTTACTCCCCAAGTGAGTGCAACGGCCGATACTATGCCGATCCGAAGCCAGGAGCCTCTTCCGGGTCTCCCACGCGGGTCCAGGGTCCCAAAGCTTTGGGCCGTCCTCGACTGAAAGCAGAGCATTTGTACACAAAGCAGATTTCATTGGTAGATGGATGGTAAAGGTTTGTAACAACCCTTTTCAAGCCTTTTCTGTTTCTCCAGTGAACTAACAAAGAAGAGTATATTCCTGAAATAAAAGTGGATTTCACTTGTTGACTTTTCAAGAGAGAAGGTTCTAACAGAGTTTGGCATTTCGACTTTGAGATAAAATGGATTATTGAAATTTTGGAGTTCAATAAGTACATAGACAGCACAATAGAAATGTGTAGATTTATAAATATATGTAAGTTTTCAGTAGTGACTTTAAACAAAATGTCTTTGCAGCAGTCACTTTAAACAAAGAAAAAAAACTTGTAAAAATAGTATAATTTCAACAGTATTCAGAATGAAGTTATTAATGTGGTATTTTACATTTGGGCTTTTTGCAATCCAATCTGTATTGATAATTTTCAAATAAAATGCATCCAACATTTTAAGTGTCCAATTGATACATAAAGATCCTAAGTCACTTTGACAGTGCAGATCCAGGAATGTCAATTACAAATGGATTGAAGTGAGAAATTTTGTCTCCAGAGCAAAGAATTCATAAAGTCTTTGGCTAAATATGCACTTAGTGATATAAGCCAGATTTCACTTTGACTGGAATGTGGAAGGAACCATCTGAAAAACTGAAGCAGTGGATCCAGAATTGTGATATAGCAAGTAAAGCCACTGACTGCAAAGCATGTGTTTCATAGGTGTACCAATTCGTGTCTCATTCTCTCTACTCCAGCTTCCTGATAATGGGGTATGAAGAGCAGAAGATGACCCAAGGGCTTGGGCACTGCCACCCACCAACGGATGCTGTTGCAGTCATCTGGGAGTGAAACAGAACATGGAAGATTCCATGTCTTCCTCCCTACTTACGACCCTGGATTTCAAATGAATAAGTATTTTTTTTAATTAAGGAGTAAAATTAAAAATAGAAAGTAAAATATAAGGAATGAATAGCGCATCAAAATTATCAGGGCATTTTGCTGTGAGAGCGGACACTGTGGAGAGTTTTAGAATGTGGAGATGTGAATCTATATGATACGGCTCATCTAAGATTATTAGCCTTGCAGGAATGGCTGATGAAATCAATAGAGTAAATAAATAAATAAATAAATTATATATATATTTACATTACAAATATAATAAAATAATGATTATGCCATAAGTATTATAAATGCAGTGTTTACATATGAATAAAAACAAATATATAATAGTTATAAGTTTGTAAAATTAATAATATAATTTTTATAAGTAATTATCTACAAAGATTGCTATATGATAAATATTACATTAGTTGCATATAATAACTATAATAAAATTTTTCTTCTGGTATTTTACATGCAAAATCTTATGACAAGGCTAGTATCTTTGAGATACACATAGGGAACATGGTAGTGTTGCTTTTTAAAATACTGTCTTCATTTCAGTCATCAACACTGAGGAAGTTGGGAAAAAAGCAGATGCATCTAGACTTTCCTGGAACTTCATTGTGTATAAACCCTGAAGCATGAGGCCTTCCTGTGTTTTCTTCTGATTCCTGAGTTCCTGAGGGAGTTAGAAGTGGAAGGCAAAATTTTGCATGTCCTAAAAGCATCTTGCAACATATTAATTGCTGCTTATTGCCTCCTGACTTGAAAGAATATGTTGCAAAGTAGAATAGAAATGTTAGATTGACATACTCTGAAGTTTTCTACCATCGCTATATTGTGATAGCCTGTCATACTTAGTTTTCACTCAAATTCAGAAGATTTTCTGAAGAAACTGAGAAGTTCTCACATTGACATTGAGAATCACTAGAACTGAATGTATATAATAATACCCTATCTTTTTATCAGTGCTAATGTAGATATAAGCAGGATTAAAACTTGGGACTGATTAGGTGACACTCTTTGTGGAAAATTCACCTAAAATATTATTTTCCTCTAAGAAAAACACATTAAGACTGTTATAGATACTCTTACCTACAGATCTGGCAGATAAGTGAGCAAAGTTGTCAGAAAACAAAAATGGGAGAATCCATTGAGTCCTAGAAAAATGCAGTAGTTTGAAAGAAAATGAAAAAAAATTATAATGGTTTGAAAGAAAATTAAATTTCTCATATCAACTCTTGTAATTAACACCTTAATCACCCAAAATGCAACAAGCAGGAATTCAGTCCAGTAGTTGTCAAAGAACCAACAACTTCAGCCATTATTGCTGCCACACAGGTTACCCTTTAGCAAGAAGCTAAAATGGCTCTCTAAAGAGAGCCCAGTTGGGAATCAAATCTAGGCATTCTGATAAGGAATTCAAGCAGCCCGTGCCATGTCTCAGCTGGAGTTCAAATGCTCACAATCAAAGAATTTGACTATTTTTCTGTATCTGTCGTAAATTTGTGACTATCCCCTAAATTCTCTACAGTTTTTCCCTTGAACATTCTCACTTCATTCCTGTGTGGGTGAGGGCTTCTCAGGTCACAAATAAAAGCATCTGATTTAAGTTCATGCTTGGCAGGAAAGAGATTTCCACTCAGGAGTTCCACTTGAAACCGAAGGAAGGAAGGCAGCTAAGCTTCAGGAAGGCATGGAAGCTTAACTGGACTCAATCAGGCCTCGTCTCTCTAAACCACACTCATTTTCTCTTACCTAAATCTTTTTTCTTATCTGGGTTTGGTGGTCTGTGTCTGGGACTGTTACTGTATGTTAAAGTACAAGGGTTTGGAAATGGTGAAACAATTATTCTCTCACTCCAAACTCCCAGGGTCCAGTGATAGGAAATATTTAGGCTTATCTTGCTCATACTAATGTTTAACTCACTCCAATCAACCAGTGCACTTAGGACAGATGCACAAAATGACCAAGTTCATATTGTGTGTGAATGATCAAAATAATGTGACCACCACAACCTCACATCTAACCAGAGTCAGACTCATCATCCTCACCTTTCATTTCAGCTGGCATTGATTTGTGGAAGGGCACAAGCTGTTAAATAAAACCAAAACAATCACTTCTGATTCTACATTCCAAGTCTGTCACTTCACCACCTGACTCAACTGATATATTGCTTCACCTTCAAATATCTTAAACTGAACTGAGAGATTAGCCTTCAAGATTCAAATAGAGATGAAACATGATTATTTTAGAGACATTTCAGGTATTAAAGTTATGATACCGATTTTTTCAGCACAATCGAACATGCAGAAAACTGCATACATTTTCCTTAAATTTCATATTTTGAATTGCCACATTATGTTTAAGGATAGCTCATTTTTAAAATATACCACTACTCTATCCTTGGGATAGTATGAAAATGAGTGCACTTCATCAAGATGTGAGTGATGAACTAGATATGCTTTTTATTCCAATGACACACTGGGAAAGAAAAACAGTAGGAAGTTCCTATTACTGTCTCCTTTCTGTTTATTACTGGAAGCCAGTGACACTGCTCTCAGTTAACTTATGTTCAGGTCTGTGGGAAAAAAAGTTGTCATTAGTTATTGCAGACCAAAATAACAGTCATAGTTGAGGTCACCTTGACAATAGCACTTAAACTGTCATTGACTTTCAAAGCAACTATGTTCTATAATGTCATATGGAATATCACTTTGATTAAAAAACTATGTTTTTTTCCCATGGATTTCCTGCAGGAATAATGCAATAGAATTTCAAAATATATCAAATACTAGGCCCGGTACAATGCCTCAGTACCCAAAACCTTGGCTTGCTCACACAGGTATCCTGTATGAATGCTTTCTCCTGTGTCAGTTGTACCATTTCCCATCCAGCTCCCTGCCTGTACCTGGGAAAGCAGTGGGAGAAAGATGAACACCTTTAGATCCTGTGCCCACCTGAGATACCCAGAGGAGGCTCCTGGCTCCAACCTTCAGATCGGCTCAGCTCGAACCATTGCTGTCACTTGGGGAGTGAACAGAAGATGGAAAACCTTTCTCACTTTCTCTCTGTAAATCTGCTTTTCCAATAAAAGACAATATGTATGTATGTAGGTAATACTAAATTTTATTTTAAGATATGAATTTGAGTGAAAAATATAGTTAATATTCTGGTTATAATGTTGACATTAGATTTTGCATACATTTTCTCTAAATTATTTTATTTTTGTTTATATCATGTTCATATTCTATGTGCTAGTAGAGAGTAGAGGTACATTATAGCATAAAATAAATATTTTTGGCTAGTATACATTCTGCACAACTAGGCATGAGCCACTATGTGCTAGACTGTAAATCCATTTTTTAACTAATAAACAACCAACAATAAACAGGTGCAGTAGCTCCTCTAATTTTATTTATTTTCTTTTAAATTCACGGTAGTCACTCTAGATTCTAGACACCCTCGATGCCCACTGATCCCACACTGAAAGAAAATATTTTCTGTTGTCATTTTCTTTTATTTTCTCCCTCCCCAATTTTCTTTTGTAGTCAGCCTTGGTTCATGGCACGTATCTGTCATTTAGGATCACCTTTCAATCCCATCCATACAAATCTTGTACTAGATGGAAACAGAAAAATTGAGAGTGAGGTCAAAAAGAGAATACAGATTTCAAAATCTAAAGGTTGTGCTTGTAAAATAAGAGGAACGGTATCTTTTCCTCTGTTAAGACTCACTGCATCTTCTTTCCCAAAACTACTTGAATACTCCAAATCCAATTATTTTAAAGCATTTCTCTTTGCTGAGTATGACATTGGCTGAGGATTGCAGGGCCCCTTAAAGCAGATATTGTGTTCAATGGAACGTCTCAGATAAAATCAAGAGATGAGCACTTTCTGAACAGAAATCCATACGTGATTCTCCATATTCATATTTACATTTACACTGTTGGTTTTTTGTCTACAACCTATTTTCTCACTCCTAAATCATTATAATCCAGTGGAGTCTGTTGAACACACACACACATACACACACACACACACACACACACACACACACACACACATATACCATGAATTTTTCAGCCATCTGTAAATTCAGGTTTTGTACAGCTGACATAAGTTATCTAACTGATTTCTGCTGTTTAATGTTGCTAGGCAGATTCATGCTCCCACATGGCTATGGGTGAATAAGTCCATGCACAAGTACCAAGTGCACTTGCCTGGGATTTCAAAGAAGGAAGCACTGGAAGAGATACAAAAGAATCCTATTTGATTTTCATATTTTATGCATAAAAATAAGACCTTGAGAGATGTGATAACTTTTCAACGGTTGTGGTAGTTTGAGTGATAGTAACCAAAGGTATAGAAAAACAGTCAAGAGATTGTCAATACAACTACTTTGTATTATATACAGATAATATAGAGATACAGATGTATACATGTATAGTATCTATAGTGTATGTACAGATGAAATCCAGGGAAAAGACAAATGAGGATTGCAATAATCACCACCACAGTGCACCATAGTAAAAAATGATCCAAAGCATCAAAAATTATTTCAACTTCCCACGGCCTCTCTCTATTGGTAAAGGGACATATGGGCATAAAACGTTTCCATCACTGCTGGTCAATGGAGCACACCTGAGGGCATCTCCCTGGTCATAGTGAGATTATTCATAATATTTGATTGCCAGGAGTCTCCGAAAACGAGTGCTGTTTTTTGGAGTTATTAAGCTATTTTGGCACTCAGGGTAGATTAAAAGGTACTTGTCATGCTTGGAATATTAGCTAGATTTTTATGATCATAATGGATGTTATCTTGTGGGATAAATAATTTTTGCATTCATTAAATAGGGAAATTAACTTCCAACATAGAACACAAGATTGTTATGCAAAAATATTCAAATACAAGCACAATCAAACCTACCATAATTTAGGACATATCATTGATATATTCTTCAGGAAAACCAACTTGAGCATGAAGTTCAATCAATCAAAATATAAACAGAAACTGTTTATAATTCTGATGCTCATTAAAACATGGTATTGACACTAAATAGTGAAAGAAATGACATACATATATCTATAAACATATATAAAAAATAGAGAAATTATAATTAGTGATGAACATAAGAAAGGTTGAAAAGACCATCACAACTTAATATGTATTGAGGTTGAAAAGTAAAATTTTGGACCTATACATTTGTTGTTTATAAGGCAAATACATATATGCATATAGATGTGTATGTATTTGAAAAATTACATATATATTTGAAGAATTTGGAATACATAAAACAAGCACTTAGGCCTAGTGGGACCCATACAGGTACCAGTTCGTATCCTGGCTGCTCCACTTCCCATCCAGGTCCCTGCTGGTGGCCTGGGAAAGAAGCAGAGAATGGTGCAAACACTTGGGATGCTGCACCTGCATAGTAAACCTGGAAGAGGCTCCTGGCTCCTTACTTTGGATGGGTTCAGCCTCAGTCATTGCAGCCATTTCGGGAGTGAAAAAGTGGATGGAGGATCTTTCTCTCTTTCTCTGTAAATATGCCATTCCAATAATAAAGAAACAAACAAATAAATAAATATTTTTAAAAACACCCAAAGGATAGGTCATGAAGAAATAGTAGTTTGATACACACAATATGTACATTGGTTAGACAGTGTGAGGGGAATTTCCATTTTTACAGCATTAGGTTTCAATTTTTACCATGTGCTGTGAAATGCATTAAGAAAGATCTGGGTGCCAATGCCATGGTTCAACAGGCTTATTCCCTCTGCCTGCTAATGCCTGTATCCCATGGTTTGTGTCCCAGCTTCTTTGCTTGTGATCCAGCTCCCTGCTTGTAACCTGCAAGCTCAGTGGAATAATGTTTCAGTCCTGGGCCCCCTGCACCCACAAGAGTGATAAGCTTCTGGCTTGTGTCTTCAGATCGGCTCCACTCCAGCCATTGTGTCAAAATGTCAGATACACTTAGAGGAAGAAAGACAGAAAGAAAAATTTTCCTTCCCATGATTAACTCCACAAGTGACCACAATGGCCTGTATTAAGCCAATCCAAAGCCAGGAACCAGGAGCCTCTTCCTGGTCACCCACACAGGTGTAGGGTCCCCTGGCTTTGGGGTATTCTGGACTGCTTTTCCAAGCCTCAAGCAAGGAACTGGATGGGAGGCTGGGCCACCGGGATTAGAATCGGTGCCCATATGTGATCTTGGTGCATGCAAGGCAAAGACTTTCACCCCTAAGCTACCACGCCAAGCCCAAAACTGCATAAATCTTAAAAATTACAGCACAAAAATATCTGGTTTGTTAAAGTTTTCTAGTTGAAACACATGGGGAAAGTAATGGTGGACTATTCCAAATACTCTGTCTTAAAAAAAAAAAGAAAGATTCCCAAGTAATTATTTGTCGAGATTTATAATTTGTGTTTGCATTTATTTGAGAAACAAAAGACACAGCGACAGAGACAGGCAGACATAGCTCCTAAATTCTTGTCAGTCCAAAACTTGTGCAAACATCTGGGAGCACTGGGGGCACGCATAGTCAGAGCTGGAAAACAGGAGCCAGAAACAGGAATTCAATTTGAGACTCTACAAAGGTATTAGGGACCCACATTTTTTGAGCTATCACTTGGTAAAATTCCCCAGGGTTTTATTAGCAAGAAGCTATAATCAGAAGTGGAGTCTAGACTTAAATTCAGACAGTGAAGTAAGAGATGCAGATGTTCCAAATGATGAGTTAATCACAAGGTCAAATGACTACCCCTGCATTTATCTTTGGATTGAAAGATGTCTAACAAACATAACCAGACTCACGGAAAAGAAGAGAAAAATGGAGACAGAATAACTGGAGGAGGAGGTAGAAGGGGAAAAGATTTATGTCACCCACTCACACTCCAACTTAAATTACACTAGCACATTTTCTACATAATACTTGCTGAATTTTTGATCTGATGGAGGTTTGAAGCTTACGATTATAAAATAAACCAAATGTATGTCTTTGCAAAATTTAAAGGAAAAATAAAGAAATGAGGAGGGAGAATTAGAGCATGGGTGAGAGAAAGAATAATGTGACAAGAATCATTCTGCTCTTAAATCTGTATATATGAAAACATGACATTTGTACACTTTGTATAAATAAAAAGCAATTTAAATTTTTTTGCTACAGATAATCATCTATATGGGAAATTTATAAGGATTATTCCATACAGCTATACTGCTGAGATTTTATTATCTTTTTCTAAGGCAAACAATACAAGTCTTTGCAGTGATTTTTTTAATTGCTTCATTTTAGCTTTTTGCATTGATACAAGTCTTCACATACTTAGCCTAGTTGAGGAATATGTTGAAGTCAGCATAATATTTTGTCCAGATATCTTCCACAATAGTAGGTCACAGGAACTGTCCTGATATCCAAAGAATTTACACCTGGATTATCCAGATTTATTTTGCTTAATTATCTTGCATTACTCACAAAATATTGCTTTAAGGTAGTACCAATTGATGTTGCATTCATTAAACAGGAAAAAGAGAGAGAGAGAGAGAGAGGGGCCCATGCAGACATGCACACTCTACTCATTAACTAGTGACCATATTGCGTTCGAGGATGGATGGCTCACGCTTTGGTAAGGGCTTCAATCAAATTCTTTGAAAGGACTTCTCAACATCATTGTTTTCAGTTATATATTTTCCCATTGTGAGATTTGTCCTTCTTTCTGAGACATTAGGAGATGGTTTTAGGACTTCCAAGTTCTCAGTTGCCCACACAAACCATGCAGAACCATAGCCATCTTTCTTGGCCTACATAAAATTACCAACGGTGCTATCAGACACCTGAAATTAATAGCAAAACAACATATCTGTGGTGCTTCTGTGCTAAGCCTGGAATGATAATCAATGCTGCAACTGGAGATTATGTGCAAGAAGTCAGTGCAGAGCCCGGCGGCATGGCCTAGCGGCTAAAATACTCGCCTTGAACGCACTGGGATCCCATATGGATGCCTGTTGTAATCCCGGCAGCCCCGCTTCCCATCCAGCTCCCTGCTTGTGGCCTGGGAAAGCAGTCCAGCAAAACTTGGGTCCCTGCACCCGCGTGTGAGACCTGGAACACGTTCCTGGTTCCCGGCTTCGGATCGGCATAGCATCGGCCGTTGCGCTCACTTGGTGAGTGAATCATCAGCAGGAAGATCTTCCTCTCTGTCTCTCCTCCTCTCTGTATATCTGACTTTCCAATAAATAAACAAATCTTAAAAAAAAAAAAAGAAGTCAGTACAGACTCATGCAAACTATTCAACATTGTAAGATTTCTACTAAATTGGTACATTATTCCATACCTATACAATTTTTTCTTTCCATTCTTTTTGCACTTATCGACGTTGCTGATACTAGAAATAAAACATACTCTTCAGTTGTATTATGTATCACCTGCAAACAGGATAACCTCATGTTATAAAGAAACCAAATTAAATTCTGTAAATTTACTCTGTCCATAGCCATTTCCAACCTCACCGAAAAAAAATGCATACGCATGCATTTATAGCCAATTCCTAGCTTGTGTCAGCGTAGAATACAACTATCTCCTTGCAGCTGGGAAAAGTCAACACAATAAAACAACTTGGTTTTGAGTACAGAAGCATGGGTTTCCCCTGCTCTCTCCAAGTGGTTCTGAGGAACAGCATTTCTGCCCTTTAATGCCTGTGGTGGCGTGGTAATCCTCAGGAAGTGCTCTGAAGCTTCTGATTCCCTTTAATCGCATGGCTCTTGTCACTCCTGATTTTTCTTAAAAGAAAAAGCAAAATCCTAACAAGAATATTTACATAGATTCTAACTGAACTGTGCTTCATTGACAGGTCAAATCCTATTATGACAGAAACTGTTTCATTAAAAGTTTCCATGAAAAAATACTCCAAGCTGATTACTCTTCATTGCAAAAAAATATTTCATCAACATCAAATGTATCAGGACCACAGCCAGATTCCTGTAGAGTTCTCTGTAATAAGACCTGATTGATTATGAGTTTGTGAATACTCTAATTCACAAAAGCTATTCATAAGCAATTCTCTGTTTTCTGTTTTCCTGACAGTTGCTCTACCAGGACTAGATGCCATCAAAATTATTATTCTCTTTGTATAGTTCCAAAATACATAAAATGCATTGTCTTTAATCAAGCCATTTCACGTTCCAATTCGCAGACTTTTATTTTCCAAGTCCCATTAGTCATTAGTATAAATTAGGCTGGGTCTACAATTGTAATGAGCCATGCCTTATTAACCTCCTCCCTTTATCAAGCCCTGAGATTTAAGAGATATCAGATCAGCCTACACAAGATGCAAAACTAACATCAGTCATTCAGGAAATAATCATGGAAGAAAGCTTTTTTAACAACATGGGAAAAAATCCTTAGTCATGCAGGAGCATTGTTAATTCATAAACTTAATACCATGGCAAGATGAGAGAGTAGAGATCTATATGCAAATGTGTGCACATCTATCCAGGAATATGCCATTTCAAGTGTGCTGTTCTTAGCTGCCCAAGATACTGAATTCTAAGCACATGAAAGATCTTGTAACCAGTTATAAGTGGAAGCAGTGTGACTTAAAAGACTAAGCCCTAGGACTTAATGGAAACAAAGAATGAATTTTAAAACCCATTCTGCCACTAACAGATAATACAGATTTCAAGAGTCACTTAAACCTTTAGCAGTTTCAGGATCATCATTTCTAGCTACTAACATGTGAAATATTATAAACCCCTACACTTCTTATCAGCTAAAAATGTACTAGATGAAGTATCCACTTCTATATGTGTCCATACACTGGTATTTTCAGAATGATATTTTGTTTTTGCTTTTATCCTTAATTATAATTTTATTTTCATTTTCTTACCTTTCACAATGCTCCTTGTAAACTAGTGAGCGCTGATCAATAACAATGTCTTTTATCAACTATCACAAACATTAGATTCTTATGTATTTAAAATATAAATGCCACAAAAAGTTTGATGTGTTCTAATGATTCATGACAATTGCACTTTGTGCATTCTAGTCACATTTCTTGGCCAACTGATTAGTGATACAGAAAGACCATGGGAGAATGATTATCACATCACAACTTTTTTTTCAGATTCAATTTCTTAATTGAAAGTCAGAGTTAGAGAGCGAGAAGGAAATACGGACAGAGAGAGAAATCTTCCATCAGCTAGTTCACCCCGGGGATGGCCATACACTTAGGGCTGAGCCAGGTGGACATCAGAAGTTGAAGCTTTGAGTTTTATCTGTATCTTTCATGACAGTGGTAAGAATCTGAACACTTGAGTCGCCTACTGCTTCTACCTGGCCATTAGCAGGTGCTGATTCAGAAGTCAAGCATCGGGAACACTGACCAGTGTCACAGTGAGGTGCGTGTGTCTCAGCAGGTGGCTTCCCCTGCTCTGGCACGGCATTGACTGGCATCACACAAGTTCTAGTCATATCCATACATATTACTTGACAGTATATCTGAGGAATGTGATGGATTCTACTTTTGCTTTGTTGTATGAATTTATGCTAACATCAAGGGAACCATTGAACAAAAGGTTAGAATTGTAGAAATCAAGGGTGAGGATATACATTATTAAAGAAACAAGCTCCCTCTTTATTTATAATTATTCCATCCTCAAAAAAAATTCATTGTGAATCTAGCACCGTTTTTACACTGAAACATTCTTCCTGGCATAGAAGATTTTAAATTAGGGAATGCACTGGCCTGAAAAATCTCTACAACTTACAAAGTCATCCAGTCAGCAAGCCGAGTAAGATGGAGATTGCTAGAACAAGTGGACATCTGCATGTATTAGATAACACAATATGCCAAGAAAAGATTGCCCTATTAGAAAGGCAGGTGACTTTCTCATTTAAGTTTTGTGAAGCAAAAAGGAAAACTTCTCAGTGAGTCAGTGAGTTTTTTTCCAAAAAAAAGTTCCCTCACTTGAAATCAGAGTCCTTTTCCTCACAAGTGTGATGAGACTCAGGTCCAAAAGGAAAGAACGATGTTTAGCAAATCACTCTTGACTAATAAATGTCAGTCAATTGTAATACCATTATTTTCAGAAAATTGAAAAGAATCATGTTTTTTCATTATTTTGGGACTCAAAATGGTTAAATAATAAACACACATAAGAAGGCTACTACTGTAGGAATCCAAGAAGTATGATTTACAGAACAGAAAAATTATAAACATAAAAACAAGGTAAGATCTGATTACTTAGGAAAACCAAATCATTGTATTATGATAGATTTATGAAATTATAAGTGACAGGAAATGAGGAAAAGAGTTATTTCAATAGCGAGACATACTTAATCCTCAAAGAAACACATCGATTTTACTATTCCCTCTGCCAGATTTAGGGGCACCATGTGTAGAATCGCTATTACAATCTTTCCTCATTACACTGGCAAAGATCAAAAACAACCAATGGCAAAAACAAATGCCCAGAGGAATCTGATTGCTAGTTTCTGTGTGTGAAAATCTGATTTAAAACAGGAAGAGTTTTCTGTTCATGGACATGCTTTCTAACTACCAGTACATTAATTTATCCTCATTGCTGTCATTTCCATTTTAGGTGTCAGAAAACTAAGACAAAGGTTTCAGTTCATTTATTTAACATCGCATATAATATAGGTGAGGTCAAAAGAAAAATGCTGGGTCAGGCACGATAACTTAGTGGCTAAAGTCCTCGCCTTGCATGCACTGTGATCCCGTGTGAGCAGTGATTCTGGTCCTGATGTCCCCGCTTCAAATCCAGCTCCTATCACGTGGCCTGGGAGGGCAGTGGAGGATGGCCCAAGGCCTTGGGACTCTGACCCAACGTGGGAGACCCGGAGGAGGCTCCTGTTTCCTGGCTTCAGATGGTGCTGTTCTGACTGTTGTGGCCACTTGGGGAATGAATGAGTGGACACAATTTTTTCCTGTCTGTCCTCCAATCTGTATATCTGACTTTCCAATAACAATAAATGAACCTTTAAAAAAAAGTGCTTCAGAGTAGCATAAGGACAATATTGGAGCACATGCAGGAAATAGCTCACTCAGAGGGACAGGGTATGAGGATAATTTCTGAACCTATGGAGCAGATTTTGGGCTTTTACAAAGGATGTGGACAATGGCATAGTTATACATGTTAGAGACTGGAGTGTTGAAGGTATATGTTGAGGCACACAGCAACAGTAGGAACCTGGAACATGACACGAGACCTGCATTATAAAGTAACTAGAAAGTCATACTCACAGACACATTTTCCACATAGACCAACAAGAAAACATTAGAAGAGTTTAAGGAAGACACTTGCATTCCAACTATAATTGTTCTAGTTAAAATGTTTGAACTAATTTGGAAGACAAAAATTCTGCAGTTACGGGATTGCATAGCAGGGTTCTCCCATACTCTGAATGCAGGCCTCATTTAGTACAATAAAGGGTGGACATTTGATTAATTGGCATTTGGTGACTGGGCCTTCCAACAATCATTAGCTTGATTTAATCGATTAAGATGAATCTCAGTCACTGTGTAGGAGTACACACACACACACACACACACACACAAATTCATGCCATGTGCTGCCCTGTACTACCTTGGAAGTCTGTCAAGAGTCATTCATGTGTCTAATCGATGGAATACACGTCATCTCAGACTGTGAATCTCCAGATCTGTGAGTCAAAAGAAAACAGCTGCTGCAGGTATTTCCTTACAATACTAAAAAGCTAACAAAACTACTTAGAAGAGATTATGGGATCTTTATAAAAAGGAATTATTCAAATTAGTATTATTTTTGCTTGACTTGAACTGGCAAATGTAACTAGAAGTGGCTAGATAGCATAGCCTGTAATATAAGAAAAATAATGAGAACACTGAACTGATAACCATATATTCCAGGAGGGGACATTGAGAATGTTTAGGTTGAAAGAAAAGCTGACCATAGAATAACTTAGAAAAACCAAAGCTTGTACAGATTATTTCAGTGACCAAAACATAAAACTCAACAGACCAAAAGAGAAGTTGCACCGTTCCAGGTGACACAGAGCTGCAAGCCTGGAACTCACCAATGTCGTTAAGTATATTCTTGCTAATGGAAAAGTCAGAGATGAGATGGCAAAAAGAACAATGCAATAGCCATAGCAGCATCCCAGGGAGGCCTTTTATTAAGGAAGGAAAAAATGAGATTTCAAGGGAAAGAATTAATGCTATCTTTCTGTTTGAAAAACGTTTCACGGCACATATTATAACCATCAGGCACATTTCTATCAGCTGAAAAGGATATCCAGTAATGAGAACACTAAATGTATGTGACAATGAAAAGGGTGAACAATATTCTTTTTTAAGGACCTGCATTAAATGATTATTCTATTATTCGTGCAATGATTTGTAATTAAAGAATAATCAAATTAAGTTTATTATAAGTAAATCATTGATAAATCTATATTTAGATTATTAGTGCACAGATTATTCTTTCATTTATTCATAATTTGACCAGTTAAAATATATAATTCTGATATAATTTTGAGATTGATATTTAAATACACGTTTCCAAAATTGGGAAGTGTTGGTTCTGGTGTGCAAGTGCAAATTGATTTAATTATGTGTCCAACTTGAAATCATCAGATAAGTGATCTGTATGTGTTCCTACTGACCAGATCTTTTTTTGTCTCACAATGTTCCATCAAGCAGATGATGTCAAGCCTTCCTCAATAAATGAGGACCTCATTTATTTTTCTTAAATTTATTTATCTATTTGGAAGTGAGATAACAGAAACAGAAGGAGAATTAAAGGGGAGCTAATACATTGGCTGCTTCACTCCAAATGCATACAGCAGCCAGATCTGGACCAGGTTAAATCTAGAAGTTAGAAATTTTTTCTCCCACATGGTAGATCATCACCCACCCATCATGCCTTCCCAGTACCTTAACAGAAAATTGGACTGGAATGAGATGAGCTAAGACTGGAACTAGCATTCAGATATGGGGGTGACAACATCACAATTCTCACTTAACTCCCTGTGCCACCTCCTGTCTGGAGGTTAATCTATATACTTTTGGAATGCCAGAATACTTCACAAGCTCTTGGATAATGCAACTAAAGGTAACTTATTTTCAGTGCCAGTTTTTTTTGACATCTTCATACAAGAAGACTTCAATAAAGTTCATGGAAACTATATATGGATTTCAAATATCATTACACCAGAATAAACCTATCTTTGAGTTATAGTTTTCTGTGCTCCTTTTGAAATACTCCCATATGGTACCAAACAACCAAATTAATGTTTTGATGGTTAATAACATTTTTTGAAAGGTAGATGAATATGAACTTTGCATAAAGAAAAGGTATGCTTTCTGGGGAACATCTGTTTGCACTTTATGTCCCTCTTATCTTTTTTTTTTTCTGACTATACCTGTCATGATATGGAGAAGGAAATGTTTTACTTGCATGTTTTTAAAAAGTCAGTCTGACTAAATGCATCTAAAATATTCCTTACATTCAACTTTTTATGACTAAAAACAAGGTTTTCTAAATTGTCAGTGGTAGTGAATCTAAGCTGATGGAGATATTTTGAGCACAAGGTGCAGTGGAATTTTAAGTAACGTTCACTCCTCATCAGTATCTATATGATTCCTAATCATTCCTGTACACATCAGCTGTGATGAGAATGAAGCCAGGTGTGATGAGCAGGGTGTTATTTTTTTGAAGAACCATTTTATTTTTATTATGTCATGGAGCTTAGGCTTTTCAAGTTCTATTTAGAACAAGTAGCCATAAAAAAATTCCCAAGTGAAAACTGGTCTCCGCAATTGTGAAGTGGGGCCAGGTTCCTGTTTGGAAAAAGGTTTCCAATTGGAATAGTATGAGCGAGGTTAGAATACTAATTCTGAAGTCGCCCTTCCTCTGCACTAGTTAAGGGACTATTTTCTAAGCAGTACCTCCATCTAAAAATGCTTAACACTTAAAAAAAATTCTGGTGTCAACTCTGTTTAAGACCTTTCAAACCAGAGGACCGTTCCATAATTATAGAAAGACATGTAAGTCTTCTTGAAATACAGGTACCATTTCAATATTGTGAGAATTCAGTCTTGAGAAATCCTGTATTTTCAGTTATTGAGCTAACCATAGACCCAAAACACCTTATCATAGCATGGGTTTTGATTAAGCGTATAATTGCTGACTAAACAAGTGTTTTCTCTTATTTCCCCCATGATAATCTGAACTTCAATCTATCCACAAGTCTTGCAAATCATGTATACTGCTGTTTTAATGTGGGGAGGGGAGAAGCTAACTGGAGAATTGAGTTTAACATAAGTAGTTCACTTAATCACACCCACAAAATGGTTACATTTGGCTGATATTTATTAAAGCTGTCTATTTAGGTCTATCAGTATGCATTTCACACCCCTGTCAAATGCAAATATGCTTTCAACTTTTCAGAGGACAGGATTTATTTTGCAGTGTAAAGACTGATTGTGTCTGCCTTCTAGGCTAGGTGCAGTCTAATTTCATAATGTATACACAAACAGGGTTTGTGCTTGGAGTAGCATTGCAACAACTTTAGAACTGCGAATTAGGTGCCGATGGACTCCTGAAAATATTTGCTTAGTAATACAAATAATACATATAATTTACAGTGTTATCTTGAGATAACAAAAACAAATGTTTTTTTCTAATAACAGCTTACTTAGTAAACATGGTTTCCAACAGAGGTACTACCCACCATCCTCGAGATTTCACACATTCATTCCAGGGAAGCTCATATCTATAACTCATGTCCCAACAAAATTATGAATATTTCAGTGAATTGGCTGACATTCTGCCAAATAAGATTTTCAACACAGCTACAAAAGCTCAAATCTGGGTTAATGCAAATTAATTGCTTTGAAAATGCTTTATTGCTGATGGAAATTATATTTCACTTGAAGTGTAACTCTTAAAGGCCATGAGCAAAGTAGAATAAGCTATGTTTGAAATAATTATAATACAAGGCACCAAACATCTGTCCTCTTTCATCCATATTTAGCTTATGAAATATTTTCCCACAAATACATTATCAGTAGAAATTTTATGATTTTACTTTTCAAATTTAATTTACCTTCATCTAAAGAATGAGATACACATAAATGACTAAATGAACTTACACACTTTATTTCAACAGTTAACTTAAATTTTTAATTAATTTGATTTTTGGTTCTCTGGTTTTTTCCATACATTAATAATGAAATATGAATTACCTATTTCTCTTCACATATGAATTTTTATGAAGTTACAGGATTTCAAAATTATATATTTACTTCTAAAATGCTTGTCATCAGTATGATCAACAAGCAAATATATTAACAAAAATGTGTATAAGCAGAACAATAATGTATATATATATAAATATTATAAAAAATTGTTTATTTTAGTTGAAAGGCAAAATAGCAGAAAGAGGAGAAACATAAGCAGAGGGAAATGTTCCATTCGCTGGTTACCTCTCCCCAATGGAGACAACAGTCAGCTCTGGTCTAAGCTGAAACTTTAGGCAAGAACTCCATCCTTGCTTTAGACCTGTGTGACAATAAACCAAGTAGTTGGGCCATTCGCTGCTGTCCCACACGCGTATGAGCAGGAAATTAGGCCAGAAGATGAGTAGCCAGTACTTAAATCAGCAATCTGATAAGGGATGGTATTGTTGTTGACCTTATAAAATTATTTGTACAATATGTACTATATATAGTAATGATAACAATTATAGTAAATACAAATGTTCATTTATACTTCTACCTTAAGTCCAGTTTAGCAGAGCCTTGTAGATGTGAGAAATGAGACAGTTCGTTAAACTACTGTGCTTCCATATGTTTTTCTTATATCATGTAAGATGTAATGATAGAAAAATTACAATATACTAAAATTGACATAAATAACTTAATAGAACACAGGTTCAAATTTTCCCCCAAGCATTTTCTGATAATTACCACACAATTCTAAATCAGTGACTTTAGCTTTAAACAGTTGTCCATAATTTTAAACATATTAGGATACACCACCATCTCAAATTTGCTAAAATATTAAAGTTTTCTTCTGTGTGTGAGCTTTTACACATGCAGCAGATCTAGTTGCATCCATTTTACATGAAAATCAGCTTTCTAAAAGGTTGATCTAACAGTAGCTTTCCTTACATTTTCAGCATGCATTATCGTTAAAAAGATAAACTTCAAAGAAATGTAAGATGAATAAAGCAGCTGAATTATAATCATTAAGAACAGAAAAATAATAAGTAATCAGGAAAAGACATGTGCAGTAGTTAACATCTCACACATACATAAGCAGTACCAAATGCTAGTAATGTCCTTCTTTCTCTGACCTATAGATAAACACAATCATCATGAAGAAAATCGAATTAGCTTCATGGTGCTTCTGGAAAAGTCAGAAAAGAACGGTCCTTCCTCTCCTTTCCAACTGTCCTGTTCCTCGTGCACTTAACAACGCCCGTATCACTCATCATGATCACTAACAACAATCAGTGGAAAGATTTTACAAATGTTATTCACGTAAGAGGAACGCTTGGAAAACAATACCTGGCTACTCTTCGTGTATTCCTGCTTTATAGAATGATAAACAGACAATATTTAGGAAACACAAGGCATTTGAATTCCCAACCTTGCCTCAGTTGTTCAATATTCTAGAAGCAAAAGGACAGAATGCTTAAATCCATCCTTCATCATGCTCCAATCTCCAGTTAAATCATAAGCAGATAAAATGGTTTCTGCTAAAATTGGCCTTTTTGAAAGCCATTAATATGCCATTTGGGATACCTTTCTGGCATATCAAAGTGCAAGGGTTTGAGCTTCGGTTCTCATCTTGATTCTTCTTTCCTGCCAATGCAAACTCGGAGGAAGCATCAGATAATGGTGAAATGTCGTTAAGTTCTTTCTTTTCACATGGGAGACCTAGACTGATTTTTTGGCTCCTGCTTTAGACTTGGTTCAGCTCCAGCTGTGATAGACATTTAGAATGTGAGCTAACAGGTAGGATCAGCAAGTGTGTCTCTCTGCCTTTCCTAAATTGCGCACGCACGCGCGCGCGCGTGTGTGTGTGTGTGTGTGTGTTTAAATCCTGTGCTGAAATTGTGGCATACATATTAAGCCATCATTTGCCAATGCCAACATCCCATATTGAAGTGATAATTCACATCCTTTCTGATCCAGTTTTCTGCTAATACACTTGGGGAGACAGTGAGAGTTGGGGCAAGTGTTTGAGTTCTTGCCACCCATGTAGAAGACTCAGATGGAGTGTCTAGCTTCTGATTCCAGGCTCAATCCTGCCTATTGTGCACATCTGGGGAGTGAACAAGTGAATGAAAGTTGTCTTTCTCTCATACTCTTTCCCCCATTCGAATCCAACTTTGAAACAAATGATCAGTAAATAAATAAACATATAAGCAAATAAAGATAACTTTTTAAAAATAAAAATTATTTTTAAAATTTGGAAATGGCTTGTCCAAACTTTGAGTTGGACAAAATCATGTGCATTTCAGTGCATCATCCATGTATAAGGTGTTCTCTGCATTCAGGGATATAGCACAAAGCAGAAAGCCCACACTGGTTACCAGCCATATTTTTCTAGACAAAGGAAGAAAGACAACTTACTGAAAACTATTAACTCATGATGGTTTTAACCTTATTAGCCTAGCTTATTAGTGGTTACATTAGGTCATTCATTGCTACATTTAGTCAGTCATCCAATGAATGTACTGAGAGTCTAAAATTTACTGATCATATTTCCATAATAATGAAAAACACAAAAATTTGAGTCCTTATGCACTTATATTGTAATGGGGGAAAAAGAAAATAGATTAAACAAGTACATAAAATATATGCTATTCTAGGTGCTGATAACTGCTAGGGAGAAAACAGAGCATAAAGAGTGACAGAAAATGGGGCCAGTGCCAACACCGCATGTGGACACTAGTTCATATTCCAGCTACTGCACTTTCCATTCAGTTCCCTGATTATGTCTTGGGAAAGCAGTGAAGAATGGCTGAAAGCCTGTAACCACTTGGTAAACCAGGAAGAAACTCCTGGCTCCTGGCTCCTGGCTCCTGGCTCCTGGCTCCTGGCTCCTGGCTCCTGACCTAGCATTAGATCAGCTCTAGCAGCTGCAGCCACTTGGAGAATGAATCGATAGATGAAAATATTTCTTTCTGTTTCTCCTCTCTGTAAATCTGTCTTTCCAACAAAAACAAACGAATCTTAAAAAAAAAAAACTATGCATAGCCTTTAACTTTTTTTTTACATTTGTTTGTAGTTTCATTTTTCCACAGATATTTTGAAGTGTCTATGTACAGTTATGCATACAAATGAAGTTTTGCATCATAATCTATGGAAATTTCAAGAATGCAGATGTAAGTGGAATCAACACTCCTGAAGTACAATGATGGGAAGACAAAATACACAATTCAAATTGTGGACACTGTCATGGAACAACATTATTATAAGAGTAAGTAAATGTGATCATAAGATTATCACCTCCCTAAAATAAGGCACTTCAGAGTCAACTTAGAAGCAACTTGGCAAGCAGGTAAAAGTACAGAAAAGTTAAACTTGGGAACATTTCAGAAATGGTTTTTTGAAATAGTGGTGGCGATGCCACACTACATACCAGAGTGCCTCGAATGAGTCCCACCTCCTCTGTGTCATATCCAGCGTCTTGTCCGCCCTCACCTTGGAAGGCAGCAGTGAATGGCGTAGTACCTGGACACCTGACACAAGATGACAAGAGAGACTTCTGGGCTGACTTCAGCCTAGTCCCGGCTATTGTAGCCATTTAAGGAGTGGGCAAGAAGGCAGAAGCCATCTCTCTCTGTGTCACTCAAATAACATTAAGTTAATAAGTAAAAATTAAAAGAAAATATGCAATCACATTTTAAGAGATAACAGAACATAAAAACTAGCAGAGTATATGGAAACTGTACTGATATTTTGCTCTTTGATCTCTTTACCCTTTTTTATATCTGGAAATCTTCCAATTGATAGAAAAACTTTAAGCTTTAGTTGTATCAAAAGTGATTCTTAGATAACAATTTGATTGACTCTAGTTAACAACACCAGGATGTAATAATGGAATGGGCTCTAATGATCCCATTATATTTGTTTTAAAGCATACCAAGAAATTATGATATAATTCTGTTAGGAAAACATAAATTTAATATTTTCTTGGTCAATTGTGCTGTTTCTATACAAGTTCCAATTCAGAAAGTATACACACTAAGCAGTTAAGAGTAAGTGCTCAATAAGATATTGTGAAGTAACCAATCGATATGAGTCAGACTGCTTCTGATCTACATCAAAGAAAAGTAAGTGCTCAGAGGCCATTGTTACAGCAGCACATCTTAACATGAAGTTTCATTGCCAAGCACAAAGTACCAAACTTTACAAAGTGTGTCATATAGACACCTGCAATTTAAGTCATTGAAATTCTGCATCTATTATGTCACCTAGTGGATGAAAACAAAATAGCAAGACTACGCCCTATGTACTTGCGGATATTCAAGTTATTCCTTATTTTTTAATTCACTGTTCCTAACTAGAAGGGTTGAATAAACAATTTAATTGTGGATACAAACTGACTTGCTGTTACTGGAAGAAGGTAAGGTAGAGACAAATAGAAAATCAACTGATCAGACCTAAGCAGGCTCTCTGTTGATGTAAAAATCAATCCAAATCTTATCCAAAGAGCAATGTGGTTGAAATGTTAATAGACTGTGTGGAATCTACTTCTATTTTTTCTCTCTGCATGAATTCATATAGTTGATACATGTATCATTTTACTTTACATAATCTGGCCTTATTATTTCCTTCAAAATGGGGGAATAAAGCAAAACTTTCACCTGCTCAAGTTATGTGCAGACATGCCTTTGAGAAGATTTTTATAACCACTTTGTAAGGTAATTTGTAAGTTATTTTAAAATACAATTTTTCCCAGGAATAAAGGTAAGTCAAGCTTTATACTATGACAGGTCTTGAACATTATTTATATTAATAGTTTCAAATTATATCCCCATTTGACCTTTTGGCCAAAGATTTCTATTCATATTGAACACATTTTAACAACATGTGACTCAAGAAGGTTTGATTGAAACTTAAGTTTTCTTAACAACAACAACCAAAAAAAAAAATGACCTAGATAACATAGCTTACAACTCTCACAGCATAATCATGAAAATTAACAGATACATCTTTCAGGTTATTTTTTTTCTTCTAAACAAGAACAACAACAAAGATTAGATGTTGTTGGAAAGCTTTAAGTGGAATAAACAACCATCAAATTAAAAAAGAGAGAGAAAAAAAGCATACTGTACCAAAAGAAAAAATAGGTACATACTATAACCAATTTGCATGGCTTGCCTCTATGCTGCTCTGATGAACAGCTCTGCATCTGAAAAGCAGGCATGAAATCTAACAAGTTTAACGTGATTAGTTAAGGAAAAGCACTGTATTTCCTTTTACGCTGATCTGAAGCATTAATATAGTTAGCTTGGGCAAGCTTGTCAACTAGGTCATCCGCCTTAGGCATGAACCTAGCATACAGCATTTTTGATAATTCGTTACCAGATTCCAACTGTCAAGCAACTCTAATGCTATTTTTCATAGGTGTCAGTGTAATTGCCTCTGACTGAGAAGTGACTTAGTTTCTTGGTGTTCCATATATCTGTAGTTTCTTGCCCAAGGGACTTGTCCCAGGCTTCACTAACGTCGTGTTCCATTAGCTATGGTTAACCAAGAGTAGACACAAAGAATCTGAAAATTCTTTTCTAAAAATGGAAAAAAGAAAGAGAATAGAATTTGCAATTATTCACATAAGTTTCTCAGGTGAGTAAAGTGGATGTGTTAAAATGTACACATGGGTGAGTTCTTGTCCCCTCAAACTTCACTGCTGAAAGCAGGAGTAAGGTAGGAATAAACACAGTGATGTTGTCATAATCTGTTGGATCACCAAAAAGTCAGCAGTAATATTTATCTCAAATTTTCTACATTTAGTAAAATCTTGGATATTAATTATAACAATGACTCAAGCAAAAACATTCTGTCAGTCACATTATATTTATAAAGAGCGATAGGACTTTTTTAATAGTCAGGAGTTGAACTGGTGTGCTATGGGATGTATATTCTATTCAATAAATATTAAGCAATATGTATAGATCATTAATACCAGCACAGTTGCATGCATAAGGAATGCAATTGTAGAATTAATCCCAAGAAGGAAAATACAAAGAAAATGTACCTGAAACCAATGAAATATACAAAGGCAGCATATGCAATAAGTTGTAGTCTAGTTATATAACTGGATGATGTATAGCTATAAAATCAAAACCAGATATGTGTATGGGTTGATATAGAAATGTTTCTAAGGTACCTGAAATACCAAAATACAAAACAGCATGTATATGAAGTATTCTTTAAAAAAGGAATCAATGCAATAGCTTGAATACTTTTTCAAGTACAAAATATCTGAAAAATCACATAAAAATTAAAAGCAATAAAAAATAAAAGGGAAAACATTTTTTATTTTGAGCTTCTATTGAAGTGTAAATCATAGATAGATAGATAATAGTTATAGGTATAATAGATATCAATGAAAATGTATGGGCATATGTGAAGCAGGTCATTCTCCCCTTGTTCCTATAATTCTGCCCAATCTAATAAGTCTCTTAGTACCACATATTTTTACTCTAGCTCCCTCCCTCTTATATGAGTATGTAAAGCAATGCAGCTAAATCCTTGCTATGAAACCTGAGCAGAAGCTGTATATGCAATTGTGCGGGAATGGTCCTATAATAAATTGCTTTTCACCTATTTCCTACTCTTTTTTCCTTTCCAACAAGCTATTACAAAGTATTTAGGCAGCTTTTACCATGCAGATGGCGATACCAACTACGGAACAGTGCACTTGTTTTCACTCTTTTTTCCCCCTGCAGCTATTACCTGGGAGGGAAACGAGTACTATGTTCCTTGGGCACTTGCATGCTAAGATACTGTTAAGAAACAAAGACAGCAGATATTCTCTGGTTTAAGCAATGTTTATTCTATTCATTCAAAATATGAAAATGAATATATTTTAAATTAAGAGAATTAATGTGGATTTGTTCAGCAAATGCACATATTTTAGTGACATTCATAACTCCATTTAGTATAGTATTAGAACCACTGATATTTTTAACTTGTATACCTCCAATTTTTTCCAATATACTTGTATATATCTGGGGGGAAGTGACCCATTTTTATTTTCAGAGGAAAATGCTAGCTCTTTTCATCTTCTTTGAGAGATTTTTTTTAATATTCACTCTTCTTCATTTTCCCAGACAACCCTCTCACAGGTCTATAATTCATTTTGACAGCTGTGATATTGTCACCTGTTTACTTCTCATCAGATAATGGACTTTGGGATCTGATTAACTTTATTTTATTCTTGAAAGAAAATGTCACCCTCAGGCTAACATATTTTACTGATACCTGTCACAAAATAACCATTAGCATCATCCGAAAACTTCTCTAAAAATTGCCACAAAACATCCTGCATACAAGATTAGCCAGATATAAAAACTGGTACCCGTAATTTAAAGAACAATGATACAAACAATCAGAGTTTAACAAATATCTAAAATTTGTAACTTAGAGTAAACTATCATGGCTTATCAATGACTTTGATGAGCAGGTACTTCTAGCTAGTGTCAATAGCAAATAATTAGTGTGATTCATTTGTATCCAATATTTAAAAAAATATTTTTGTGCAGTGATTTCAATATCCACTTTTAAAGGCAAGCAACTAACCATTTCTAAAACCCTATTGTCTCTAGATAGACCATTTCAAATAAAGAATTCAGGACACGGTGACCCAAAATACACTTGACATCTGAGGAAACAGGAAAAAACAGGATGGTTAAGTTTACCTTCTCCCTTGAATGAAGCCATACAATAATGCTCTGGTCATCATATAAGAAACATTTTTATTCCAGAGGAAATTTTTCTATACCTGGAAGAAATGAAGATTCTTATCCTTAAAGACAGGTAAGGTTAGATGAAGCTCAACAAACAGCTAGAGTAGCCCCTCCTTTGTTACCAGTATATCATATGATTTTAGTGTAATATTTCCAAAGTATTGCCCACTTTTCTTAAAATATAATCATGAAAAAAGGCTGTTTTCCCTATTTCTTTGCATTCCTGATTATTCCAGTGCCATATAAACCTTATGATTAAGTAAATTTATGCATTTCTGGGATCAATCTCTCCTTTGGTATAGCAAGCTAGGCTATGATTGGAAGACATTTTTTCCCCCTTTGATTAACCTCAACTTTATCTGTGCTTGTTTATATGTCATCCTATTTCCAATTGGAATTTTGTTTCTAAGACTGTTACATAAGCCATTTTTTTCACTTCTTTTGCCAAAAGCCAAACCAAAAATTTACATAATTGTGAAATTACTTTTTCTGTTTCTTTGTAAAAATAAAATGTACTGGTAGGAGTTGAGTTCCTTTATGCTTGATTGAACCTGCCTTGTCTCCTCAATAACTTTTTTTTTTCTGTGTTCAACATTATATGAATTTTACTGGCTTGCAGCTTTTACTAGAATTCTTATAAATAGTTTTTAAAAGTCTCTCAGTGAAGATGGGCCCTCAGTTTCCTCAGTTGCTGTTGCCTAAGCAGTGGACAGCATGTCCAGATACACATGGGGGACATGACAGCCAGCTCTTTGAGACCTACAGAGGACGTCAATAATCACGTCGGAAGACGTGGGCCAAATTTTGACAACAAGTGTCTAGGTGAGTGGATACACAATAAATTTAGAATATTCTTCTCCACATTACAGATCCTAGGATGACATTTGTGGCAGTCCTCCATCCCCAGGAACTGATGTGGCTTGGCTGCTGGGAGAGGAATGCACCCACTCCTTTTTCCCCACACTCCCAAGCAGTAACAAAAAATTGGAAACATTTGTCTCACCCACTTTTCCTCATGCTGAAGCACCCACCGGCGAGTTGAGGCTGGGGCTAAGGGCTGGGGCCAGGCCATGGAAAGTTGCAGCATCTGATGGCAAAGGCCAAGCTGGGAGATGAGCTATGCAGGGCTCAGTCAGATCAACCACCAGCCTGGGCAAAATCTGTGTCTGGGAGAGGATGTGAATAGAAATCTAAGGCAATGCCCCAGCTGGGATGTTGTTCCAATTGGTGAGCTAATGGGATGTCCCAGCTGGGCTGCTATTTCCACTGGTGAGCGTGAGAACCAGAATTGGCGTGACTAACTAGGTTGGAAGTGGCTGAAGTATCCCTCAGCATGCATGTGGACTGGGTCTGGGGTGTGCCAGACTAGGTTAGGATCCAGCACTCACTGGTGCTTATGAGAGCCAGATTGGGCATAGGAGTCCCGGGCAGGTCTCAGCACCTGCTCAACCATGTGAGAGCTGTATCTGGAGGTGGGCCAGTCAAGACTGGGCTGTAGCACCCAATGATAAGAGCCAGAATGTGGGCCAGTCACGCAAAAACCACTGTACCTGCCAAGACAAAAGGTGGACCAAATAAGACTAAGCCAAGAACTTACCAGTGTGCACAAGATCTACGACTGTAGCTGAGTGCAGGAACCAAGGCTAGGGACAATCCAGATCAGGCCAGATTATACTGCCCACCAGAATACGTGTGTCAGGTCGGGGATGTGGGCCAGGCTGGGGACAGTTCATAATACCCGCTGGCATATATGAAAACCAGGATGAGCTATGGGACAGACAGAGTTAGGCCACAACACCAGCTAATTCACATTAGAGCCGAGGCTTAGGGATGACTTGGCTGCATATCATGCTCAAGCACTCTCCAGCATAAGCTGGAACTCGGGGCAGGCCCAGCTGGGACAGGCTACAACACCCACTGGTGAATACCAACATGAGGCATACAATGCCTGTCTGGGCTGCAGCTTTTACCATCACACAGGAGACCTAGGACAAAGGTGAACCTAGTAAGAGAGTTGTGGGGACTTTGCTGGGCCATTGCTGCTGGTGAGCAGGAGAGCTGCGATTGAGGCAGATTAAGCTGGGCAGGGCTACAACACATGTTGGCCTGCATGTAAACTGGGTGTGAGAGAGGTCCAGGTTGCACTAAGTAACCATACCGGCTGGTTTATGCTTGAACCAGAGTAAGTGCAGGCTGCTTGGGTTTTGTCCCAGCATGAGATAGCATGTGCTAGGACTGGGGGTAAGTCCTATTAGACCAGACCACAGCATCACCTGAAAAGTACTCTATCAATAACTGAGAATGAGTCAAATAGGGAAATTGTGGGCACCCCTCTGATGGGCTACAACACCCACTGGTGAGCATCTGAACCAGGGCTAGGGGTAGGCCTGGCTAGATAGGCCACGGGACTCACTGGCTTGAGTGTGAGCTGGATAGTGGGGACATTGAGCTGTTCTAGTCTCCAGTGCCCATTTTTGAAAGCTGGATGGGATATAGGACAGACTAGACCAATCAGTTACACATACTGGCATGCCTAGAAAGAGGGGCTGAGGGTGGGTTTGGTGGGGGTTATTGTGGGTCACTCCAACTAGGCTGCAGTTCCCACTGGTGTGCACAAGGACTGAGTTTGTGGTTGGAGGGTTATGCTAGGCCGTAGCATCCATTGGTTTGCATATGAAATGGAGCTGGGGATAGAACTGATCAGCTGACTGCAATTGCCATTTTGTGTGTAGGCCAATGTGGTTGATGGACAAAACTAGAAACCTCCACTGGTTGGCACACAGGAGTTAGGTTGGGATCACCTATGATGTATTACCTGAACTCAGCTTGTTTCTTGGTTCTTTGTCAAAAATAGCTGTTGGAGGATATGTGAGCTACAAATGAAACAAACATATTCTAAGTGCCAATTCAATGATCTCCTAAATTCACTTGTCTTTGTATTGTTCTATGAAAGCACTCATTACAATGAAGTTGAATCAAAAGATACAAAGGAAAGTGTTGATTAGAAGCAATCATGGAGTTTCCTGTCAGATTCACTCTTTATGTGCTGAAGAACTAAAAGGGAAACAATCTCATCCTGTGTCTTTTCTACTCAATGATTTAATCTTCATCTCCAAACCATGCCCTCAATTTGACATATATTTTAAAGAGATTTGGCACAGATATTATTTTAATTCAGTATAAAAAGAACAACAACCATAAAAATTCCTCTGAATTCATGCCAAAGAAGATGTATTAATATACATGGACCTGGCATGATAGCCTGGTAGCTAAATTCTCACCTTACATGGATTGGCACTCCTTATGCATGCCAGTTCATGTTCTAGCTGCTTCCCATTCAGTTCCCTGTGAGTAGCCTGGGAAAGCAGTAGAGGATGGCCCAAAGTCTTGGAACCCTGCACCCACATGGGAAACTGAGTAGTAGCTCCTGGCTCCTATATTGGGATCAACTTGACTTCAGCCTTTGCAGCCGCTTGGGAGGTGAACCAGCAGATGGAAGATCTTTCTCTCTGTATCTCCTTCTCTCTGAAATCTGTCTTCCCAATAAACCTTCACAAAAATTAATACAACCATGTTCCTATTTTTTTAACTCACTAATTAATAATGCTGCCAATAAGATCCTGCAACTGGTTCAATATTCACATGTATATAGGAAATCAAGAAGGTTGAAATAAATTTGCAAATACAAGTAAGCTTAACTAGCATGCACATGATAATAGCCAGTTACTTTTAGCCAAATTAATTATCTAAATAGACAAATTTGTCTCAAAGATCAAAGGTATAGAATAAGATAAAATTAGATCTCACGGAATAGTGTGTTACATAGGTCAGTCAGTCCACAAAATTTTTCTTATTTTTTTCTCTCTTTTCATTTCAATGCCCTTCACAACTTATTCCTACAATTTTATCAAAAGGATACTCTGTTGTACATTGTTCTTACTCCTGTTCTTTTTTCCAATTTTTCCTAAAGTAGCCAGAAAGAAAAAACATGCAGTTAGTAAGGGGTTCCAAATCAGCTGCTTTCCAATGACACCAGAACAGAACATTTCAGTATGGGACAGTACATGGTTTTCCCTAAGAAAGATCTTGTTTATGTCAGAAAATCTGCTGCAGTGTAGACGAAAACTTCCTGGGCACATTGTTATAACTTGGCGATAGACAGCAGAATGAGCACACTACCTCTCAGATTAGAAAATGGAAGTGTCGGCAAGCAGTGGGATGTTTAACCAGCAAATGGCTTCTGTGGAGGAGGCCCATATCTTACTGTGGCTACTCTACCTTACAGTGTCAATTTAAAGCTCTGTCTGAACACAGCTTAGGGTTGATTGGTGCCCTCTGAATAGGAGCTGGACGTTTTCAGAAAGGCCCTATTAGGCAGGCATCAATGCTTCCTAGAAACTTGAAAGGGTTATCACAAGCCTTGGGGGACTTTCTAGCTTACTCCTCTGAGCCTTGTTGCTTGATTAAGTTTGAGGTTCTTGTGTGAAGTGCTTTGGGGGAGTCCACACTGTGAGACTGGCAACACAATACTTCTTTTTGTGATTAACTTCCCCAGGGCTCTCAACTGAAAACCTCACACTTGCACTCACTTCACTTAAAATTTTACAAAAGCCAGAACCCCTGAGGTCTCATTGGCTTCAACTGAAATTCGTCTGTTCTGCCAAAAATTTATCTTCTTTAACACAAGCCTGTATCCTCCCACCCATCCTCCCTTTGGGAAATTTTCCAGCTGTGGATCAGACCTCATATGCTATCCTTCTGATATCCAAGATAAATCCGACTCTGTGAGTAGAATCACTCTGATTCAAATAATTACATGCTTGACTTAGTAGTGGGTGCCAGCCACAAATGTGATAATTTCTTCTTCCTGCAGCCTCACACAAAGAGGCAATTTGTTCCATGCCCCCAGCAACAGGTGAATGGCACCAAACATGAGCAATGTGTGCATGGAGAGAAAGCCTCGTTTTGTGGATAAAATGGGTGACGGAGAAATGATCCATGTGCACAATTACTAAATTTGCATTAATCATTTTGGGATGGATGCTCTCATTGTGTGAGTCTTGGGAAATTTGGCAGAGGAAAGCTGTTGCCTAGAGAATAAAAATAGCTTTATTCTTGCCTTCATAAGCCAGAGCATGGGGGATGCAATTCCCTTGCCAATTTTTTGAAACTCCAGCCCAAGGCATTGGGGTGTCACAGTCCTCCACTTCTTAATAAAATTCCAAACTTTTCTCTTTCCAACGCTTGTTTTATTTGTTGTCAATGTAACAACATCAAATAGACTTGCTTTTCTTTTTACCATTATGTGGTGTTCTCATCATTATATTTTAAAAAAGTTAAAGTCATCACTAAGGAAAATAACATACAGAAGTAAATCATAGCCGTTGGTGTTAAAATAAGAAAAAAAAATTAGATTTCTAACAAGCTACAAATTCTAGTTCACAAATTGGCAGGAACAAATGCCAGAAAAGTCATTGCATAAAATATAGGTGAGCATGGAAGAAATCCCATATTAGTTTGAGTGAGAAAAGCTATAGGTCTCTGGTTATCTTAGAACTATAGGTAAATTTAGAATGTCTGCTGGAAAAACAAATCAAACAAACAAAAAACATCGCAGATGGTGATTTAGAGAATCAACCGGTGTTCATATACTCATATGTATGGAAGTTATGGTAGTCATTAATTTACTACATTATAGATCTTCAGTTGCCAGGAAATAATCCCTTGCATGCCCACAAAGTCACATTGTCATTCAGGAACAGCTTCCCTATCACTCCTATCTCTCTCAATCACTAAGAGCCTCTTCATGTTTCTTTCTGCTAATGCACAGCTGGGATGCAGCAGAGTGATTGGGTCCTGCCACCCACATGGAAGATACAGATTGTATTCTGGGCTCCTGAAATCTTTCTTTGCCAGTCCTAACTATTCTGGGCCTTTGGAGAGTGAAGACGGAAGAATCTCTCTCTCTCTCTATCTCTCTGTCTCTCTATCTCTATCTGTCTCTCCCTATCATTCAAGTAAGCGTGTGTGTGTGTCTGTAACTATGAGACAGCTTGCCTATAGTGACTAGTTATTCCTCTCAAATCCACACCCACACATCTTGACAATTATTTTGCAATGTATAACTCTAACACATCCCCTGGCACAGTGCTGGACTTGGTCAACAGAGGGTGCTAGAGGTATACTGAAGGACCAAAGCTGCGAAGGCAGTAAAGAGCTTCTCCTTCAGGTTCCCAGGTTTTCTCTGGCATACTCCCACTCGATGGCTGTGTAGTTTACTCAAGACTGTCACTCTCTGATTGGCTGCTATCCCCTCCAGTGGCACCCTGAAACATGTGTTTGTCCTCTCAGCTGACGACTTCATGTGAACTCCAGCTCTTACTGTTTGTGTTAGCTAGGCTCCATTATAAACAAGTGCTTTATTGTCCCATTAGTAATTGTGGTCATATGAAAGCATTATGTGATAAGAAAAGATAAAAGTGAATCATGCATTTGTGTTTTCTGTGGTTTTAGAAATAAGATTTTGCACCACGAAGTGGACAGCGCCACCGCAGAATGGCAACTTCAGGCTGATATTTCTCCAGAAGAATGTAAGTCCAGTAGCTGTGGTTGGAAGACAGCAGAAGTATGCTTAGTTTGCAAACTATCAGTTGTGTCTTTAGCAAAGGGTCAGTCTAATATCAACAGTGAATAGAGTGCAAAATTTCACTAAAGAAAAGGAAATCCTCTTTAGAAACTCACTGTGAACACCACGGAATGTAAAAAGTTGCTTTTTCTGTATTTTGCCAAAGATCAGAAACCCCTAAGTGAAAACTAAGATGAGGATTCTTTTGCTAATAATTAAGAAAATATTCCCAGGAAAGATCACTGAGGCAGGAATACCTGTAGAAGAATTAGGGTACAAAATTGAATTCCTCTCCTTTTTTTCTTGTTCCTTTTTAGCTCTTCATTAGAAAGTGTACTAGAAAGGAGAAAACTTTCATTTTACATTCAATAATAGTAAGCATTATGTAATTAGCCATGTCATTATATTTCAGAGAAACACTCAAATCACCTAATAACTTCATACAGACTGGTTAAATTTTAACCAGTCCTGCGTGATAGCATAGTGGTTAAGGTCCTTGCAATAGCATAGTGGTTAAGGTCCTTGCCTTGCATGTTATGGGATCCCATATTGGTGCTGGTTCTAATCCTGACAGCCCTGCTTCCCATCCAGCTCCCTGTCCATAGCCTGGGAAAGCAGTCGAGGACAGCCCAAAGCCTTGGGACCCTGCACCCGCGTGGGAGACCTAGAAAAATTTCCTGGGTCTGGCTTCAGATTGACTCAGCTCCGACCAATGCGGCCAAGTGGGTAATTAACCATCGGACAGAAGATCTTCTCTGTCTCTCCTCCTCTCTGTATATCTGCCTTTCCAATCAAAATAAATATATCTTTTTAAAAAATTTAATATTTCATTTTAGTTTGACATATACCCATTGTCTAACTTTGCTTTTTATACCTTTCCTTTTGGTATTTATCCAAAATAGTCATTGTGTATACTGGTGTTTTAAGGTACAATTCTCTTTTGAAAAAATATATTTCTTTTTTTTATTTATTGCACAGGCACATTGACAGGTGGAGAGGCAGATTCAGAAAGATGAGAGGCAAGAATAGATCTTCCATCTGGTGGTTCACTCCCCAAATGGCTACAACGGCTAGATCTAAGCCAATCTGAAGCCAGGAAACAGGAGCTAGGAACTTATTCCAGGTCTCCTACATGGGTGCAGAATTCCTCTGTTGTTTATTCAGGCCATAAAAGCAGAGCTGGACCAGAAGTGGAGCAGGCTGTACACAAACCAATGGCCATATGGGATGCCGGCATTTACAGGTGGAAGACAAGTCTATTGAGGCATTGTGACTGCCACCCACCAGGTAGGTATAATTCTCTTTTCTTCCTCTTTCAGTTTCACAGTTCCACATTGTGTTTTTAAGTCTTTCATTCATTTTAAGTTGACTGTACAAAAACAGAGGCATGTATCAAGCTTCAATTTTCTGCATATGAACATCCACAATTCTCATAAAGATTTATTAGATACTGATCCATCACAGGTGTCTGATTTTAGCAGTTTTCTTTCTTTCTTTCTTTCTTTGGAAACAACCTAGCTGTAGATCTCCAGTGTATATATTATAATCTGGCATTTGGGATTCCACCAGTTTTATCCTTTTTGCTCAAATTCATCTGACTATGCAGGAATCTTTGCTCTTTCATACAAACTTGATGATTTTTTCCAGTTTTGTGAAGAAAGTCATCATTCTTCCAACAGTGATTTCATGCATGGTGAAGGGAACAGCCAAACAGCCAGCACACTAAAGAGAAAACTGATAGAGTGGAAGACAATATTTACAAACTATAATTCTGTTTGGAAATATGTGGAAATATAAAGAAAATACTCAGTGTCATTGGCCATAAGTACAAAGCTAAATCACAATGAAATATCACCTAACTCCAGCAACAGTGGTTATTATAAAATAAATAGATTAAAAAAATAACAAATACCAGTGAAAACATACAGGAAATGTTAGTGGAAATGTGCATTCATATGGCCATTATATAGGATAATGTGAGGGTCCTCAGAAAAGTACAAGTAGATCAATTATTTGATCTAGGCATCCCAATTCTGTATTGTTGTGACTTGAGTAATAGTTTAGCTGTCCTGCAAAAGCCCATGTGATTAGAATCTTGATTCCTAATGCTCTTTATTAATGGTTAATGGATGAATTATGCTTTCCAGATTAAGGGTAGATGACCTAGTTATGTTCTCTAGGTTGTTGACCCAAAGGGAGGTTTTAGATCAAGTGTGCATGTGTAGAATCCAGTTCCTGCAAGGTGGTTGATTATAAAGTTGTGCTTACCTTACTTTGTTTGCCAGGTAGTCTTCTACACATATCCCATTATCTGTTGCTCTTAGTAAACTGCAGACCAATTGAACTGCTTGTTCTTGGACTGTTTCAAACCATTAGGTTTTCTCCTTCAGTTAGTTTCCCTCTGGTATCATAATTAGGATAATAAAGCTGACCAATAAAGGAAGCTGGTGCAAGACAAGTGAGGTCATTACTATGAATTACAAACTGAAGATGTGAAGGAACCTTTGGAATTAATCTATTAGTAAGAAGAAGAAGGAGGAGGAGGAGGAGAAGGAGGAGGAGGAGAAGAAGAAGAAGAAACAAAAAGGAGAAGGAAAAGAAGAGGAGGAGGAGATTGGTGCATACTAGAGAAAACCTGAAATACTACGAAGCAGAGCATTATGGGAAATTCTGATGGCATCTTACAAGGCCTGAACACAGAAAAGATTGTGGAAAGTGAATGCCACATTGATATTTCAGATGAAAATGATGAATATCTTAGGTTGGTATTCAACTAAAGGCCATGCTCATTATGCCATGGCAAGAACCTCATATAATTGTGTTCATGTCCTAAGACTTTGTAAGACTGAACATAAAAGAGTAGATACTTTGATTGGTTGAGTATTTTTGACAGCAAAGCATTCAGGCTTCAATATGGTATTATTAAGTACAGTTAATACATTTTAGAATGTCATTCATGAACAAAAATGTAAAACAAAGCAAAAAGACTTGAAAAAGCCTCAACGCCACAATCAGACCAGGAAAGAAGGAAAAAAAAAAAAACTTATTTGAGACAGGAGAGGACAGGGAGGTAAAAAATCAGCTTGCTAAAGAAATTTACACAACCTAAAATGAACCATTGGGGAAAACCAAGGCATTTAAAGACCTTAGAGGCAGAGCCTCCATGAGAGGCGTAGAAGTACAAATTCATTCAGATATTTTCCAAGTCCTAATCCATTCAGGAAAGAGAGCCATGGATCATGGTTACGCCAGAACCATCCATAGATTCTGGATGATCAACAGAGTGGCCTGAGGGTGTTGTGGTCACGACTCAAGCAGGTTCAGATCTGCCCCTCCTGGCAGCAGCCCTTGGTCCTGCTCTCCATAGCATCCTGGTTTTGCAAGCACACAAAATGCAAGAGTTGTGCCGTCATGGTTGCTTCCACGGACATTTCATAGAATATTCAGGAATGCCAGGAATATTGTGCCATAGTATGTGGAACACTTCCATGGAACCTCCAATGGACTGACTTGTAATAAAGGTGTGAGAATCAATGTGCAGAGACCCCACTAACATAGAAACACGAACCCTGTCAGATATCTGCTGAGAAAAGCAGCAGTTCGCCAGGCGAGCCTGTGAGAGTTGGAAACATCAGCATGTATCCTCAGAGCAAAATCAGTTATATAGGGAGCAACAAAGCATGGAGGAAAATGCCCCTTCACCTAGATTTCAGAGGATTTTTTGGACAAATTTGATAGCTAAGCTGTTGGTGGGTGCGTCACTGCCGAATATCTAATGGGATAATGCCAAGTGGGATGTAGTCAGAATTGATTCAAAGTCCCCTCCAGGTCAGTCTAACAGAGCAAAATGATATGAGGTTTCTGCCTGGAAGAACTGACGTGTGAACTCTGAAACACAAATCATGGTGTAGGACTTCGCAAGCTTCTGTCTGTGAACTCTTTAACAATGTGCATCAGGTGCTGGACATGAAGCTTCAAGATTTCATGTTTTCCCTGCTGATTTTTTGTGGTGGTATTTTGGCCAAATTCATCCTTTCTCTTTCACTGTTTGAAATGGAAATACATTCCCTGATGCCAGTCCTATTACTGTGTCTTGCAAGTATATAATTTGGTTTTGATTGTACATATTTATACCTAAGGGAGTTTGCTGTGGGCCAAATTTGAACTACGGTCTTTCATGCAAAGCTTGAGCTTTTGAGGGTGGAATTAATGCAGTTCTTACTGTGAGAGAGACGTGAGATTTTGGGGAAAGAAACAGAATCTTATGGTTTTAACAACAGTTTTGTTTTCCCCAAAAGGCCCATGTGTCAATATCTTGACTCCCATAATCATGTTAGTGATTAATGAAAGAATGGTAAGAGTTGATGGATCAATGATTGAGATAATTCAAATATGATATCTGAAACAGGGATCCTTGGACAGTGATCAAATCAGGTTTTGGTTTGGGGTTGGTCCTCATGATTGAATCATCATGACTTCATGAAATGAGAGACATGGATGTAAACGACGAGAATGTTCTCTGCTTTCTTCCTGGGTATCCATGTGATTATCTGCATGAATTCTGCCATTCACAGCCTCTGGCTGGGCTACCTAGTCTTGGACCGTGAACCTTCAAAACAATGAATGAAAAATAAACCTTTTACTTTACAAATGAACACCTCTCAAGTATTTTATTTAGTTAATGAAATGAAAACATAATGAATGTGGCTTGTACGAAAGAAATTAACACTCAAAACAAAGACCTGCCCCCACTCAGTCATTGCATTCAGTGCAACAGTATTCGCAAAAGCAAGGATATGGAATTGACTCAGTGTCTACTGATAGATGAATGGACAAAGAAAATGCTTTATGAATACATAATTAATCCAGTATGACTCAGCTTTAAAAAGAATATATATTGCAGCAAAAGTGATGGAATTGGACATCCTCTTGCTAAACAAAGTAAGTTAGACAAAGAAAGACAAATGCTCCGTGTTCTCAACTCACATGTGGACTAGGAAAAAAGTCAGTTTAAACTGGATTAAGGGATAAGAAAGAAATGATATAATGTGAATAAAAACATAGGCATCTAGCAGTAAAAAATTCTAGTTGAAAGAGTGTAGTGGGGCAACTGCAGCTGTCAACAATGTATATGATCAGTGTATGGGGAACTGAAGATGAAGATCTAGTAGTCTCCAAATATGGAGCAAGTTTTTGGAGTCTGTGACGCCAATCGCCTGATTTAATCAGATTAGGGTATATGCACCTGTTGAAATATTGTGCTTTGCCCTGTAATGTTGGGCGTATCAGAGAAGCTGTTAATGGTTCAGCAAATCAAGCTTCTCTTCGGGATGCCCTTATGCAATATGGGGTCCCAGTTTCAATTCCTGTGACTCCATTTCTGATCCGGATTCCTGTTAATGCATCCCGAGAGGTAGAAGATATGGGAAAAGCTCAAATGTTTGAATATCTGCTACCCGCAGGAGAAACCCAGATGAAGTTCTAGACTCTTGGCTTAAATCTCGTCCAGCCCTGGCTGCTGCAGGCATTGGGAACTAAATCGGTAGACAGAAGTCCTTTTTTTTCATGTCATTCTTTCAAGAACATTAAAATAAACATTTAATAAAATGCATAAATATTACAACCGAATCAAAATTTTACAAAATAAAAGAAATTAATGCTTCTGAAGCTACTTAGACTCATTTTTGAAATGTACAATTTCATTCATGTACCTAAATGATGTGTATTTCTCTTAAGAGGGACAATGCTAGTTTTACTCTTAACCTTTTGAACATATGAAAACACACCCTAATTACTCAAGCACAACGGATATTGTGTAGCTCTGTCTCACGATCATAGAAACAAAAATGATATATTTTGATAATAGGCTCATATAATTCCAACAGTGTTCTGGAATATGATAATGACTATGATTTAAAATAGTGATTTAACAATGTATTAAAATGATGGTTTTAAAATTTTTAAAAATTTAGAATATGTTGAAAGCTAAACCTATACCAGTATTTCAATGTCAATTCCTTTATTTCTCCTAAAATGATATGGGCTACATACAATTGTCATGTTCTTTCTGTAAAACCAAACACTCAGGCCTAGATATATGAAGTCAAATGTAAAGCATGTAGTCAGTTACTTTTAAAGCCCATGCATGATGTCTTTACACTTTCACGGCCATGCTCTTAACTATCACACTGTATTTTCACTAATCTCGTTGCTGACTTGTATCTATTATTTTAACCAGCAAATAAATAAACAATGTTGTCAGAAGACAGCTCCCCTTTGACGGCTTCACTTAGGAAAGCAGATTTACAAAAAGATGATTTATGTATGAGTGTATGAATGTGTGTATTCTAACAATAACCTGACCCTTATCTACTGGGTTTATAAAATCAAACATTGAACTCTACTTAGAGATTTAAGAGACTATTCATCTTTTCTAAGCTTGGGGAGAAAAAAAAATACTTTATTTTCTCTTTCCTTTACAGGGGTTACAGGTGGCCTTTTTACTAATCTCCAAGAGTGCTGATGAATTAATTCAAGCCTGGTAAAACCTTTCACTTGAAAGAACACAGGTTGTTATGTGATGGGACCTCTGTTAAAGAAACCACAGCTTTGAAGGTAGTGCCCTGTCTTCACAAGTTATTTATTCTCAGGAAAGAACATCAAAACCACTCCAGTTTTTTCAGGAAAAAAAGAAATGCTTCTTTTATGTGTTTTATTTTAAAATCAATCTGCCAAAATTACTTTAATCCTTTGAATTATTCTTAAAAACTTTAAAGATTTAAATTCTTAAATATTCTCCTTGAAAAAAAAATGAGAATGAGGTGACAATTTAGTGGGCTTTTAAGAGACCCCTCCCTTCTAGTACAATCAGAGAGACAAATGGAAACATTGTACAACTAAAACCTCTTTCACCAGTTAACACCAGGTTTTTGCTTACACTTTATGTCAGTTTACTAATTTTCATTTAAGAATGGTTATTTCTGAAGAATTGAAATGAGAATTTGAAAGTTGCAATCAATTGAAACTTTTCTACATCAAAGAAATTTCCAGACTTTAGAACAGCTCCTTTTCAGTAGTAATTATTGATTTTATTAGCTCTGGCTGACAAAAATGAAGTAAACATGGATGCTTCTATTTTATGCTAAATATAACAAAAATAGCTACTTCTTCCCCAACACTGAATGTTTCTTTACGGTTATACCAAATGTCTTCAGAGATGAATTGATTTTGCTTACAGCAAAAAGGTGGTCCCATCTCCTGAGTATTCAGGAAAATTGCATCAATGGTCACCATGGAAGTTACAATAATTTTTAACATGTTCACTTCAAGCTTGATCATTCTTCTGGGAAAGCTCATACCAGTGAGCAAAGTAGGCAACTTTTAAACCAATATTGCTACTTTTCTAACTTTTTCAGTCCTTAAAATTTAGTGAAATGATTCCACAAATTTCAGCTCAACCAATACTTCCAAGCAAATCAGAATATGAAAGAATCATTTTTAATCCTAAGACATTTTCAGGTCATGTGAAAATTGTTTGTCAAATATAATTATTCTCTGTCCCTTTTTAAACATCACGATGTTTGGCTTTGAAATGTATTTGACTACACTAAAATTGACAGTACACAGCAATTTATATGTAGATTTCAAAACGGTGAGTACAAAGAGCCAAAACCTCAAAGACAGCCTGAAAATATAATTATAAACTGGAATACAAAGAATCCTTAGATCCTAAAATCTACCTGAAGATATTACTAGTACAAATATGGTACAGGAATATTGTGAATATTCTCATAATCACTGCTGGAAGCTTATCTATATTTTTAAGCTCCCTTTTCCCACTGAGAAAGAAGCCATTATTCAGAAGACATACATTACTTACACAAAAATGCTCCCTTATGTTATGTGCTATTTAAACTCGTACAAAACACTTACATAATCATTTACAAGTTAAATATGTATATATATATGTATCTATGTAATGCACTGCATAGAAATGTGAAGTTTAAGACTTAGAAAAAGTTCTTTGTGATTGATATTATTAACTATATCTCTAAATAAATAAGACTCATTAAAAAATCTTTGTTGGTGTCATAATTAACAAATATTAGACCTACATGGAGATTCAGTTCTTTAGAATCAAACTTATTTCCACTTTCCAGCACTGCAGAGAAGGAAAATCTTCAAAAATTACTACTTCAAACATGTTCATGGAAAGAGGAATCAAGAAGGTTCCTATCATAGAGCTTAGATGCTGAACAGTAAATTACAATGTTTGGAGTTTCCTGTGAGTGTCACCCTTTTCTTCAACCTTACCACTGCAGTCTGCAGTGTCTCTCTCTCTCTCTCTCTCTCACACACACACACACACACAACAAATGATGTCAATCAATTTTTGAAACAAATCATTAGGTGAAACTCTTCAACGACTATTACAAAAGGTAAATTATCTCCCTTGGGCGAACACGGACTCCCAGAGGGAATCTGTACACACTAACAGCATGGAGAAAGCTCAAAGATTTGAACCTCCGGTGATTTCCTCCACATGAAAATAAGTGAAACGACAAAGTGAGAGAATGAGCCTGTTGCTTGTTTGCTTGCCTTTTTTGTTTGTTTGTTTTTAAATAATGGATTCATTCTAGTAGTTTTTTTTTAAAGATTTATTTTTATTATTATTTTTTTTATTGGAAAGGCAGATATACAGAGAGGAGAGACAGAGAGGAAGATCTTCCGTCCAATGATTCACTCCCCAAGTGAGCTCAACGGGGCCCATACTATGCCGATCCGAAGCCAGGAGCCTCTTCCGGGTCTCCCATGCGGGTGCAGGGTCCCAAAGCTTTGGGCCGTCCTCGACTGCTTTCCCGAGCCACAGGCAGGGAGCTGGAAGGGAAGTGGGGCCACCGGGATATAACTGGCGGCCATATGGGATCCCGGGCGTGCAAGGCGAGGACCTTTAACCACTTGTGCCACCGCGCCGTGCCCCATTCTAGTAGTTTTTTACCTAACAATCTCCCACTGAAACATATGAAAGCACCTACATGCTTCAATTGGAGTCTTCAAAGAATTTTAAACATGGCCTGCTTGTAAGGTATACAATAACTTTCATGTTTTTCATCATCTTGACACCAAGAAGTTCAATTCCATTTGATGATCGTTTTGGTTGAGATTGGTCACTCAGAAGCCAATCTGCCTTCAGCTCTTATCTACTTTTAAAATCACAATTGTCTTGACCACCTGGCCAAAAAGAAAGAGTGGTGGAAGATGTGGTGGAAAAAATTCTGAAACCAAAGTGTGTTTCAAAATGTCACAAAAGTATGCATGTGGTCAAAATGAATTAATTTCACTGTATTCTATAAGTAAACTCTGAACAGAATGCAAAGAAACAAGATGAATGATAAAAGCTTTGGATAAGAATTAAGTCAACATTTTCAGAAAGTTCAGCATGATTGTGAGTCAACAGACTTCGATATTTGCTTTTTTTCCTTTATCTCTCATGTTTGGTCTAAGAACAAGCTGAACCTTAGACCTATGCTCAACGTGTAGGGCACAAAAGCCCCCCAGAAAGCTGTGCATTACAGCAAGAGGACAGGAAAAAGGAAATTCTCCAGTTAGAGAATCCCTAAGAAAAATGGTAAGTTTTTCCTTTTCTTTCCGTTCTTCCGTCCTTCCCCTTTCTCTACCCCTGCCCCACATTCCTCCTTTGCTTCCTTTTTTTTCCCTTTCTTCCTTCCAATTGTTTTTGTTTTCACTTTGAGTTTCCTTCTTTTCCTAATTCTTATTCCTGTCCAGCCCCGTTGACCTGTTAGAGCAGTAGAGACACCTAAAACCTTGAAATGGATCATTCAGACATAGCTGGCATGAATTCAAATGGCTGTTGTCTTTTGCAAAACAGCATAACCACTTCTTGCAAAACCAAATATGCATTTATTGCGCAAGTCAACATTTTTGTCTTGGGTAATTATCCCAAATAAAACAAAATATGTATGCTTACACAAACACTGTAATAGGAATATTCAAACCATCTTATTCAAATATCTTCATTTAAATAGATGAATAGACTGTGCTACATCCATATCAAGAATAGTACTCCATAAAATAAAGAGAGAAAATTTATGACAAAATCAAGAACCTGTATGGATCTCAAGGAATTTATGTGAGTGTAAATACCACTCTCAAAGCTGATATACTGTATGAGCACAATATGTGACATTACTTAAAGGACAAATAATATAAAAGGAAAATAGTTTAATAGTTGGAAGACATTAAGGAGTAACAACAATGTTTCGAGAAGGTACCTGTGATTACAAAAGAGACCTTTCTGAAGAAATTGTTCCATATCTTTTGTCATGCTCATAGATATCTAGACATCAAAAATTTCAAAGAATTAAGCACATATATAGAAGAGTGCAGATACACTGATAAAATCTTAGTAAGTATATAGTGAATGTACAGTCATCTCAAAATCAAAAGTAATAAAACAAAGGAAAAATCTCAAATCATACGTCAGCATGAGTAGCCATGAATTTTCCTGTGGACATATTTTCTTTGTGATTTGGGTAGCTATGTTTTCATTTTACTCATCTCAATATTTTTTAATTTCCCTTGCTATTTCTTTTTATTTGAGTTGTTCAGCATTAAAGAGTGTGTTAGAGGCCAATGTCACGGTGTGATAGATTATGCTTCTTCATGTGCCACCAGCATCCCATGTAGACATTGGTTTCAGTCCGAACTGCTCCATTTGTGATTTGGTCCCCTGTTAATGTGTCTGGCAAAGTAGTGGAAGATCACCCAAATCCTAAGACCCCTGCACCATGTGGGAGATTCAAAAAAAGTCTCCAGCTTCAGCCCAGCCCAGCTCTGGCCATTGCATTGGTTGTGAGTAACCCAGCAGTTAGAAGATGTCTCTGGGCCTCCGTCCCTTTCTCTGTAACTCAAACTTTCAATGAAATAAATAAGTCTTTAAAACAATGCATACATATACTAATATGTAACCTGATAACCATAGGTATGTCTAGCTTTTAAATAATATTTTAAAAGCAAAAACACAAGAAAGTGAAAATACCAAAAGAAATCTGACAAAGCTTTAATATTTGAATTATGGTATATTTGAGATTCAGGAAGCTCATAAAATGAAATTAGAAGGTAAGTAAATGTCTGAGTGAAAAAGGTTATGAAATGTGTGTATAGCCTTTGAAATTTTTTTGATTTCTCATCAATGGGGTATTCTTACAGCCAAAGAAACAAACAAAAATGTTTAACAAATATTTCTACAAAGAAGATATGCAAACAGCTGATGAGCAAGCACATGGAACCATAGCCATTAGGGCAAGGCAAATAAAAATTATGAGCTATCACTTCAGCCCTAATAGGATAGCTATAATTAAAAACAAACAAAATAAGAATTTGAACATAGATAAAGTGAGTTATTTGTATCCCTCTATTCATTGCATTTCAATTTGAAATAGCTAAATATGGTATCAACTCAGATGTCCATCAACTGATGTCCAGATGCAGAAAATATGAGGTGTACACCCTTTGAAATGCTACACAGCCAAAAAAAAAAAAAACAAAAAACAAACAGAAAAAAAACAGATTTATAGTGTCTTTTTTCAAAGAAATGTATGCAGCTGGAAACCATTTTGTCTAGTGAAACGAATCAGTCCCAAAAGCCAGATAGAATGTGATTTCTCTGACAGTAATAGTTAATATAGGATATAAAACAATATGAAAAGAAAACAGACACTTCATGATTTGATTATTGTTTAAAGCCCTTATCTATACCCAATATAACTTTTTACTTGCAGAAGTCCATGGTAAGTGATGCATTAAACTGTAATTATAAAATAATTTGAAATTATGTTTGTGCAAAGATTAAACAAAGAAGGAAGGGGGATTGAGAATGTTAAAGAAAAAAGGAATATAGTATAGTTATGTTCTTAGAATTGAATCTATGGAGTATATGACGCATATTCTCTTTATACTAATAATTCTTTGAAAATAAAATATTATTCTTGATTATGTAACCATAATCGGTGTTAGCACACTTAAAAATTTGTAAAGGATAAGTTGTATGTTAAGTGTTCTCTCCACAATAAAAATAGTGAAACAATAAAAAATAAATAAATAAATAACCTGATGATTTTGTATGCTAGTTTGTAAGTTTCTCAAAAATATTTCACAATAAGTAAAAAGTACACAATGTTGAACTTGGCACAATGGTTCAATTAGCTAATCCTCCTCCTCCAAGCATCAGGATCCCATGTGGGAGCTGGTTCATGTCCCAGCTGCTCCACTTCCCATCCTGCAAACTGCTTGCATCCAGGGAAAGCCGTGGATGATGGCCCAAGTCCTAGAGCCCTAGCATCTATAGGGGACATACAGAAGAGCTCCTGGCTTCTGGCTTCAGATCAGCTCAGCTCCAGCCATTTCACTCACTCCAGGCTGAACTATCAGATGGAAGATCTTTCTGTCTCTCCTCTCCATGAATCTGCCTTTCTTATAAAAAATAAATTTTTTAAAAAATAAAATCTATCTTTCAAATAAAAGAAATCTTCACTTAAAAGGTTCACAGTGTCTGTCAACAGATAAATTGATTTTTAAAATGCGATATATACATACACTGTAACATTATTCACAAATAAAAAGAGTGAAGCTACATAGTTACTACAATGTAATAAATCTTGGAAACACAGAAAATGAGATAGGACACACAGCAAAAGGACAAACACTATGCAATTTAGTTTGTGTGATTTATCTAAAATAATCAAATTTCTAGAGAAGGAAAATATAGGTTACCAAATGATAAGAAAAGAGAGACCAATAGGAAGTTACTCCTTATAGCTACAAAGTTTCTTCTTGGGTCATGAAACAAAATGTGGAAATATTGGTAACAGTTGCAAAATATTGTGAATGCAATTAATATCACTGAATCAGGCACTTGAAAGGTGTAAAGTATACAATAATACGTTTGAACTTAAATATATTTTATAACGTTGAAGGACAGATGTGCAGTTATTTAGGTCAGAAGATAGGAGAAGGGTTTGTTAACAAAGAGTCACCATAGGGAACCTATTTGATTTGGGTATTTTGATTTTGTTACAGCTTTATTTTTCCATGCTCATAGAAGTGCATTTAAAATCATATTAGTGCTCCTGTGTGTGAATTTTAACATTTTCTTCACCCCCAAATATAGGAATGAATTAGAAATTGTTTATAGAAATTTAATACTTCTATCTCCCCAAATAATCAACTGATAAGTTTCAGTAATTTCCAAAGAGCTTTGAAACTGTGTATAATTCCAATGTGCAGCTACTGTTTCCTTATAATTTGAAAATATTTACAAGTGATATTTTTAAAAGTATTTTTTAAAAGATTTTTTATTTTACTTGAAAGAGTTACAGTGGAGGTGGGGAGGGAGATAGAGAGATCTTCCCTCCACTGATTTACTTTCCAAATTATTGTAATGAGAGAGCTGAGCTGGTCTTTAGCTGGGAGCCAGAAGCTACTTTTGGGTCCCCTGTGTGGGTGCAGGGTCCAAGCACTTGGGCAATCTTCCTCTGCTTTCTTAGGCCATAAGCAAGGTGCTGGATAAAAAGTGTAGCAAGCAGGACTTGAATCGGTGCCCATATGGGACTGTGCCAAACCCTTAAGATGATAACAAAAAAATGCATATTTCGCTTGTGAAGAGATTGGTTACCCGCAAGCATATAGCCTTGGCTTACATATAGCATCCATAAAGAGTTAATAGGAATATTAACAACTGACAGACCAAGTCATCCTCATATTTAAATCTTTGCTTTGCCTGGGACTCAATTCTGTACCTGTTAAAATACAACGGTTATTGGTCCTCTGTGTCTTGTCATTAATCATTTCTGAAGTTATGCCACTAAATTTTTAGTAATTTTTATATGATAGAAGTACTTTGTATTTTTCTTATTCACTTTCTTCCTGCAAGATTCATGAACCACATTATCTGAAACTATTTCTGATTTTCCATATTAGGAGTAATCATTTTTCTCCTAATGTATTTTTAATAAGTCCAATAGTGTAGAGTATTACAATTTCAGTTCTTTCAAAGAGTCTAGAGTGAATAGCAGCTATGACTGTCATTAACTGTCTCTCAGACTTTGAGTTCTTTAACCTGAATAGGAGTCCAGCCACTACTAACTTCCAAGACACTACCCTTAATCCAAAAATCTTTGCAGTTTCCATTCTTCAGTCTTATAAACCCCTCTCTATCCCTTCAACCATGCTCCATCTTTTTCTTTGTAGCAGGATTTTCACTCCAAAGGCAGACTTCCTATAAAACCATGATAACCACAAACTTGCTAGTATATGCAATTGTTCAGAATCATCACAGCCTATTTTTATTAACCACAATTCCTGATCTCCCAAAAATCAAACTTCTATAACTCACAGAATGGCATTGAGGTCATAAATGTTCGATCCAATGCTACATGGAAACATCAATTTTACTGTTAGTCACAGAAAATCATAACTATGCAAAGTGAAATCTGTAATTGTAGTTGTGAGGTTGGGTGATTTGTGTACAGCACTTGTGTCTCATCTTTACGGAATACTTAGTGGAAAGAAAATCCCTGTGTACTCCTTCCCAGTACAGGAGATCACTTTTATTTGAAACATTGTTCAATGAGCTGAAACTGTGCATTCTGAATTATGGTGTTTCATATATGGATTTTACAGTTAGAATTTAATGGCAATAGAAGCAGTTATCTACATGCGCTAAAGGCCTTGAAATGTTTTCTCGTGTCTTCTGAAGCATAGGCTTATTACAATGTATTTACATCTTACATTTGAAACCTTTTAAGTTATGCATTACACATTTATAGATTTTAAATTACTCACATCTCCATAAAACGATGTAGACAAATCTTACGGCAGTTTTTGAGTCTTTAATAGATCTTCTTCCCCACAATCAGGATAAACAAGCGTGCATAGAGAGAAATGATGTTTACCTCTTAAAATCTTGCTGTAATTTTTATCAGTGTGCACTTACATACACCATGGCACTGCAGGTATAAATGTAAAACAGGGATTATTAGAGAAATTCATAAGGAGAGGCACGGCTGAGTGCATGACTCCTCCACCCTTAGCATTGAGAAAGAAGCGTGCTTGGGTCGAACGCAGCAGGGAGCCCCTAAGCCAGCTTCTGGTATTACTATCTGGTCCTGCAAATCATTCAAAACTGCTGTGGTAGGCCCGAACTGGGAGGTGTCAAGAGAAGGATTCTCAAACCATCGAACCATTTTCTCTTCAGTGCCCCGTGTTGCCCTTGGTGTCTCATCAAATGAATCTTTCCACAATTCCGACTTCAGGCTCAGAGCAACCTACGCTAATGCTTGGGAGTCCTCCTGCAGCTGGATCAGACAGCAAGCCACTGCTTGAAACAATTGTAAAAGATCATTTTTACTTTCTCCTTCGTATCTGAAATATGAAGTCCACACCCACTGCTTATTTTCTGGGATCATTTTCCAACCTGTTATTTTCTGGCTTACTTTTTCTCAGGAGATTTGTGGTTCAGTGAAGATTCCTCGCAGTCAGAGCTCTTCTATCGGTTTGCCATCTTAGGAACCAGTCATAGGCTATCAGTGCTCGATAACGTTCAGATGAAGATTCTCAAGCTTAGGAAGCTAGCAGTCACTGAATATCTATGGAGGACTTTTGTCTTGATTTGTTTGATTTTTATTTGTCTTCCTAAAGCTCTAAACATCTATAAGATTAGTCCTAAGAATTTCGGATTTCGAAACTGAAGTAATCAGTGGTCCCAACTGTGGAACTTGTCTGGCTGACATGGAAAGCTATTTCATGATTTTTGCCTACTATCTAATGTCTTGGGATGGAGAATTTAGTAAAATCTTTCCAATAGAGAAATAATCTCCTATGATATCCAAAGTGATCAAACTATTAGCATTCCTCTTTTTTGTTTTCAAAGCAAGACAGAAAAATCCACATTTTTTTTTTACTTATTATAAGGTGAAGTTTCTATCACACACAATCCAATCAGTTCCCAGCACAAATACCCTCATTTAGGATTCTATTCATATCCAGTCATTCATGCTTACATACAATGTGATGAATATAATGAGGAGGATTTCTTCAGAGGAAGCCACTGGCAAAATATCTCAGAATGTTTCCATCTCATCTATTAGTCCACATTATAATGGGTTTGTTCAATTCCCAATGATCCTTCCTAGAAATGATTGGGGGAATATAAAACACATCATGTTACTGTCAAGTAAAGGCAAATTGATTTGAAGATTTTTACTAAAGGGTGTGGAAAAGGAGGTATTACCAATGCCAGAAGAAGAAAATATCACTAGTGACAGCTATTTGTTCAGTCATTGTAATGAAATGCTGTGTTATCAGAACAACAGTTTCTTGTTTTTATAAGTCCCTATGGTCCACAGTGAGTCGCCAAATGTCAGTGACACTTACTGATTTTCCAGAGGCCAGCATGCAATTGTTTTTTTATAGCATTCCTGCTGCCAGTGATGACTGGACAAGAAAAGCAGTGTTGTTTTTTTTTTTTCTCAGAACATGTTGAGTTGTTTCCTTTCTACTGCCAACACCAAGCTTTAAGTTTGCAAGTTCTGAACAATATATTCCTAGCAACAGACATGATGAATGCAATTGTGCATTCAAAACATCCATATTAGTCAAAATTCAAAGTAACATGGAACAATGAAGCTCAGGAACCTTCCCTCATGAAGTTCCTTCACTACAGAAGTGTTACTTACATATGGACAGCCCTGTAGTACAGTATTGTAGACTGTAGCTTGCAACACTGCATCCTGTTTCAGATGGCTGGTTCCATTTGTCGGGTCTCTCCTTGCTATCCAGTTCCTCCTAATGTGCCTGAGAAGAGGAAGATGGCTCAAGTACATGTTCCCCTACCAAGTACTTGTGGTAGGTCTAGATGAGGTTTCTGGCTCCTGGCTTAAGCATGGCCCAATTCTGATCACTGCAGCAATTTGAGGAGTGAACGGGTAGCTGAAAGATGTCTCTTCGTCTCTTCTTCTCTATCTCTATTTCTCAAATTTTCAAAATAAAATTTTGTAAAAGCTTGACAATGTCATTTGCTCAAAATTCTTCTAAATCTCACATATCAATGCATTTGATTGTGTAATTTGACTAAAGAGACAGGCATATATAAGTATTTGCATCAGTTTGGATAAATTTTTAAGCAGCCCTGGTCTTTAATGTCCCCATTTGCCCTGGATTCTTGTGATATTAAACCTCTTTTAGCTCCCACCCTCAGAGATGGCTCCCTCAGTGCCTCTCTGTAATCATGTCAGGCCTCAGTGCATTGATGCTGTAAGATTCTGCCCACTTCTCAGGTTGTGCTACTTCTTCAATCATTCACGCTTCCTAGAGTGCTGCCTTCTTCCCACTGGGTACCAATAGCTTGGTTACTTCATTTTATTTTTTTCCCAAGAAATCTGTCACTTTGATTTCAGAGCATGGGTTTTGCTGCCACTTCACCCACTGCATAGATCTGAGCGAACTCTACAGAGAACCTATTACATTTGGAGCTTAGAGCAGCAAGGTTAACCCACCCAATCTGATGCCTTCGGAAACTCAATCACCAGTCCTTTCGCTTATCATTCTCTAGGGGTAAAATACAGCAAATTCTGCTTTTTCCAAAAACTCAAAGCCTACAATTGGGTAGGCCAATATATCTTTATGGGTTCATGCTAAAACACAGAAGTCATCAACCCACCCATCCAAATGTAAGATAAAAGGCTTTTCAAGAAAACAGGACAGCCTAAAAGGGGTGAAGTGGGGAATTTGAGCACTCTAAATTTCAAATTTTACTCAAAGACAAAGTAAATATTTGTGTCTTAGCAAATAGAGGTAGTTTTACCACAGGCAGGCGCCACGAATGTGGGAGAGGCATAATCTACATGACGATTATGTTTCTTTCTTTTCTTTAATTTATTAATTACATTACAATATGTGACACAGTTTCATAGGCTCTGGGATTCCCCCAACCCCTTCCTATACCCTCCCCCTGTGGTGGATTCCTCCACCTTGTTGCAGAATTACAGATCAAATTCAAGAGCAAGCTGTTTGCCCAGCTACTTGCAAAAGAAATAGCCAGGTAACAAAGCAGAAAAGAAGCTTTTAAAAGATTGATATTGCAAAGTGGCAGACAGAAAATTTAAAATAATGAGTTGTTAAATAAATGTTCTAAGAAATGGATGTTAGGGGCTTGCAGTTAGAAGAAGCTTATGTGCATAAGAAAGCACCACACAGTAGCACACAAATAAGGACAATCTGTGTTTGTTAATTTTTTAACAATTTTTTTCTGATAAAAATGTTCAAACAACATTGAATTCTCAGTTCAAGATGCTTGCCTGAGGTACCTTGCTAACAACATATTTAACAGCCAGTTACAGTAGTATTTACCCAAAAATCCATTAATGGAACTAATCACGGCTTTCATATCCGTTCAGTAGACTGTCTATTTTCCATGGAGTTTGTGATCAAATACATGCCAGCATTTTGGAGCTATGAATGAAGACCAACCAGACCTGGCTCTGATCTATTCAAGTAAATATCTATTATTCAGAAAAATGTTATAACTGTGTACCGGAGATGAGCCAGTGGCACCAAGTCTAAAACATGCATTGAGTACAAAGAAAAGCAGTCAAAGTGTAGGGAATCCAAAAATTGCTTTCTTTTAATAGAAAATGGAATGTGAGTCAGGTAACAGAGCCTAATATCTGCACGACCACTCCTGATTGAAGCCACTACATTCCCCTGCCAGCAGTTGAACATCACATCTATAGTCCCTTTCTTCAAAGACGCTTATATGAAAGCAAGGCCTCCTTTCCCAGGGATGTAGGGAACCCACCCATCCAACAGCTGCATTCTCTTTGACTTGAATGTTCTTGACCCGAAAAGCCCTTTTAAAACATTCTGAAACAGACTTAACTGATTCATCTTGACCAACATCTTCAATTTGCTGAGCCTCACACATTTCTGCAATGCTACCAAGTCCTTGAGATTGATGCTTTCCTCCTAGGATGCCAAGGAATCAAGCATGAGTCATTGGGGGGCATTTGAAAGAGCACCCGGAGTTATGGAGACGGTAAAATCAGCAGTCGGGTGCTTGAGGGCAAGCAGCAAGAAGGGACAGGTACAAGTGCCTTCTTCCCCTAAGCACATGCAACTTTATCAGCTACGTTAGTTAATACATTTGCCATTTTTTCCACTATAACTACATTTGTATTTTTAAAAAATGTAGTGCGTCAGAGTTAGAGAAGAACAGGTTAAGACCTCGCTTGTGAGATTCACAACCCACATTGCAATAAGGGTTCCAGCCCTGGCTACCGTAATTCTGTTTCAGCTCCCTGCTAATGTACCTGGGGAGTACCGATGATGGTCCAATATTTGAGTCCCTGCCACACACATGGGAAACCTGGAAGGAGGTCTGGATTCCTGGTCCATCACCAGCTGTTTCAGCTTTTGGGAAAGTAAACCAGCAAATGGAAGATCTCTTTCTCTCAGTCTCCACTCTCCACACACCACTCCTCCCCTTCATCATTTTGCTTCTCAAATAAATATGTTTTTTTTAAAGACTTATTTATTCTTATTGCAAAATCAGATACACAGAGGAGAGACAGAGACGAATATCTTCCTTCCAATGACTCACTCCCCAAGTTACTGCAACAGTTGGAGCTGAGCTGATCCAAAGCCAGGAGCCAGTAGCTTCTAGGTCTCCCACACAGGTACAGGGTCCCAATGCTTTGAGCCATCCCCAACTACTTTCCCAGGCCACAAGCAGGGATGGAAAGGGAGGCTGCCAATATTAGAACCAACAACCATATGAGATCCAAGCTCATTCAAGGTGAGGACTTTAACTACTAGGCTCTCGGTGCCAGGCCCTCAAATAAATATATAAGATTTAAGGGAAAAAAGGATGGCCAGCTTTGTAGAACAGTTTAAATCATAACCTGAAATGACAGTGTCTTATATCAGAACAATGAGAGATTCTGCATTGCTTCTAGTCTAGCTTCCTTGTGGCATACAGGGATGGCAGTGGAGGATAAGCCCAAGTACTTGTCTACGCTAGAGATTCTTTTCTTCCTGTTAATAAAAAAAGAGTTCAAGGAACCAGTACCATGACACAAGTGAGATGGATATCTTTCTACATGGTAGCATCCCAAGTGAGAATGGTTCCAGTCATAAACACTCTACTTCCAATCCAACTTCTTGCAAGTGCACCTGGCAAAATAATCAAAAATGGCTCAAGTACCATGTGGGAGAATCAGATGGAATTCCAGGCACCTGGCTTCCACTTGGACCAGCTCTAGCTATTCAATTAATTAAAACAGTGAATTAGCAGTTGGAAGATTCTCTCTTTATTCTCTGCACACCCTATCTGCAACTCTGCCTTTCAAATAATTAAGACAAATCTAACAAAAATGAAGGAAACAATCTCAGGTGTGAGACAGAATGTGGAAGTAAGCAAGATAGAAAGGCTTAATGAAATAGCACATTTACCAAAATCAATGGGTGCCTCTCAAGATGAATCTGAGAACATCCAGTCTAGATTCAATAGTGGTGAGCAACATAAAGTTAGATGAAGATAACACACCTGGCAGTCCAGGCAAGCATCTCAGCAGAGACCCAAGAGCCAAGGCTGCACTCAGATTTGGGCTTCCAAGTCTATAATGTCCAATTCTTCCTGCTGTTTCTCATTCATCCTACCCTTACTTCTGAACAAATGGCTTCCTGAATATGAAACTGGAATGGAAATTCTCCCAAGTCTTGTCATCCAACTGGATAGCCCACTTGGCACCAGGCAGAAAGGATGCTCTTGGGATACTTATCATGAGAGTGGAGGCTGGCACCACCTATAGTTGTCAGGAGTAGAGGCAGGGCTGTGGATGTAAAATGCAGAACTTACCCAAGGGATTCTTACAAGATTGCACATCCCTTTCCACTGGTACTGTTCTGGTACAGCTTTCCTTCAGCGCCACCACCCCCTCACAACTTCATAGCTTTCCCTTGTGTTTTTGCCACCCACAGAAGGGACCAGGATGAAAACTTTGGATCCTCACTACTGGCTTCAGTCTGATACACTGGAGCACTTGAGCTATTTGAAGAGCAAACCAGTAAATGTAAAAAGATGATATTCTCTCTCTCTCTCTCTCTCTCTCTCTCTGTGTGTGTGTGTGTGTGTGTGTGTGTGTGTCTCTCTCTCTCTCTCTCTCTCTCTCTCTCTTCATCTCTCCCCCGTCCCCCTAGCGCCTATAACCCTGCCTTCAAATAAACAAACTTTTAAAAAATGCCACTTGGTTTAACCTTCTCATTTTAGATAATGTTGGCATTTAACTACCACCACTGATTATTTCAAATGCTTACAAGCTCTTCTTAATATCAGAATAATGTTACCACCCAAATCCTAAACATGGCAGAGAAGATAACTGCCCTGAAACATTTTTCTTGCATCTTTGTACAATTAGAACTTTGTGCATCCATGAGCATGTACTTCACTGGTGGAAGAGGATAGCATTGTGAAAGTGCAAATGGCTTTCCTTATAGTAACTTCTAATGGAAACATACTACAGTTTCCCAAAAAAATTATTCATGACCTGCTCCATCTTGATTATTTAAAGCAAACACACAGAGTTTTCACTGTTGGTGTTACATCTCTCATCTGATTCTCCTGATAAGAAGAATGGTGATGAACATTTTGAATTCATCATTTTTGGTCGTACTGCCCATTATGTAGAGTCTAATTCAAGGTTAATAACAGTGTGCTAAATGAATAAAGTTCATTGTGAAGGAGTGGATAAACTACGACAAAAGAGCTAGCTTAAAATAGCCTAATAGTGAAGTAGAAAAAGAAAACACAAATACATACATCAAGCAAAGAAAGTAAAGGGGTTTGTATGTGTTAACTAGATTGGACTATTGAGTTACAGAACCACAGATTCACCCATGCAGACACACAATCTATATATACACAAGGGAAAATGGTTAACACTAAACATTCTTTTCTCTTATTCAATTATTTCTTTGCAAAACAAAAAATGTATTGTTTTCAGAGATCAATTTTTTCTGAAAGCTGCTTTTTAGTTTCTTCTAATTGATTGATTTTTATCAGTTTTAGCCGTGAAATGATAAAAATGGTGGAAAATCATCAAAAAATTTGCTTGTACAATATTTAGGTGGAGAACATTCATCAGCCTGAACAGCTCTAACTTAAAAGCAGTGCAGAAAAATAGTCCCTCACACCCCAGTATAGTTCTCTACTTTAATGAAAAAAAAAAAAGACAATTAGAACAAAGGCACTAGCTCAAGTCACAATTCATCAAGCTGTCAGAGACAATAAAATGCTCCATACCTAATCTTTCCTGTTAACCATAATGTAGGCTATGCAATTACATTGTTGCAGCAAATTGGCGAGAATTAGAGGAAGAATTAGCGTAAAAACCTTGTGAAATTTTCTGTTCCAATAAATGGCTTCATTCATATTTTAAAATCTGGTAAAATTATTAAGTGAATTAGCAATAAATACTTCTTATTAGACCCATTTTCTCCCCCAGCAGTTTTAAAGACACATTTTTAACTGTATAAGCAAGGAAATGGCAGTACCACCGAAGCCCACTATTAAAAGTAAAAGCTAGTGATAACTTTAGGTAAATGGAAAGTAGCACCACACTTTATAATACATACAAAGGAAAAGAAGGACGAGCAAACTTAATTCCAAGTATGGTCACAATTCCTGAGGATACTTCTTGTATAAATAGTAGGTCCACATGCACAAAAAAAGAGGACATTGTTATAATTAAATATAAATGCTACTTCATAGATGATCCCTGTCTACAGAATTCCATTCTTAGGACTATAAGAAATACACACACACAAAAACAGGGCTCCTCCACTAAGGGTACAAAGCCTAAAGATGAAAGTTATGTCTGACCTGGAAGATCCTCAAGTTTTACGGAGATCCATAAATAAATCACTGCAATTTCCACTGCACTTTCATGATTTTTTTTCATGGTGCTGTAATTTGTTGTTGATGTGGTTGTCGATGTTGTTGTTGTTGTTGTTGTTGTGGCTGCTCTAACTCATACCAGTTGTTGACTTTGTTTCATGGCTTCTCATTAATGGTAATGTATAGTGATGGAGTACTGGGGTCTGTCATATACAGATGTGGGGGTATAATGGAATGTGCATCCCTGCATCCAGACAAAAGATGGATTCCCAGTCAAACTGTTGGACATGTGTAGATAATGGGATGCTGGACTGTCTGACATTGTCTGTACCAACAATGTCGGGGTACACTTAAATAAGAGACTGGTAGAATTATGATTCCTTATGAAGGACTACACTATTGTAACAAAATGGGAAAGATCTGACGGGGGGTGGGAGTCTGGCAGAGGGAATCCCAGCCTACACAAAATTGTACCATACAATTCAAAATTCAAAATTAAAATGTATTAAAAAATACTATAGATATGAAAAAATGATGATCAACACTTGTTTTCATGCTTGATTGAATGTTACCTGAAGTCTCGGTCTTGGTGCTAGAAATAGTGAGATTGACAATCCAAGTTTGATGGAAATTCTGTTTTTAATTTATATTATTTATTAAATTCATTATGCTACATCTTCATTACCACCATTTTTTCTGCTTTTTTTTTCATTAAAAAAGAAACAAAACATACATATATGGAGACTTTGAATATATAAGACCTCCAAGACTTACAATTTCTCCCTAATCTGTATCCTGTCCTCCAATCGCAGCTTCTCCCACTGTGGTGCCAGTGAAGTCATCACAGTTCTTGATGCCATATGGGTTCTTCTGTGTTGTCACATTTCATTTGCATATATTGCCCTACATGATGAAGCTGCTCCCTTCATTCCTATCCACTGGAAGCTGGCCAGTTTGCAGTCTCAGCCAGCTGTATCCTTCCAAATCATGAAAGGAAGTCTTTCCTGCCTCTTCCACACCCAGCAAAGCCAACACGAGCACATTCTCTGCTCTGTCTCCCTTTGCTCTTGCTAAAATAGCACATACATTATTCACTACTCACCATCTTTTAATTTTGAATTCTTATCCTATAATTCTTATTTTTTAAAAGATTTACTTATTTTTATTGGAAAAGCAGATACATGGAGAAGAGGAAAGACAAAGGAAGATGGTTCACTCTCCGAGTGGCTGCAACAGCCAGAGCTAAGCTGATCCAAAGCCAGGAACCAGGAGCTTGTTCCTGGTCTCCCACATGGGAGCAGGGACTCAAGGCTTTGGGCCATCCTCAACTGCTTTCTCAGGCCACAAGCAAGGAGTTGGATGGGAAGCAGGGCTACTGGGATTAGAACCGGCACCCATACAAGATCCCAGAGTGTTCAAGGTGAGGACTTCACCCACTACGCTATCGCACTGGGCCCTATCCTACAATTCTTAATAGAAAAACAAAAGTGCTTCTCTATTTTTTGGCTTTTCTCAACACTCTGTTTACTTCTTCTCTTCTACCTTACAATTCCCATATTTTTCTACAGAAAAAAAAACTTTCTGGTGTTATTATCCATTGCCAGATATATAGCATGTTTCATTTTTCTTAATTTCTTTTTGGGGTCACAAAGCTATCTTTTAACAATAATCATGGGTAAGTTTCAGAGAGAATAAACAATCATTTTTGGTAAGCAAAAGATATTAGAAATTCCTAAGTATTATTCCTACCGGACTATAATCTTATTACATTTATGGCAGAAGAGGACAACGTTAATACTTGAATGCATAAATAAGAAAAATTAGATTAATTTAAAAGATTACAGAGGTTTACAAAGGACATTGGATTAGAATGCTAAGCATTAGTAATATTTTCAAAAGCTAAAGTGACAAAAACTAAAAATCAAATCTATACTTAGTAGCTACAGCAAATGTATTTTCTGTGAAGTTTTGTGGATACAAGTTTGTGTTGCTTACAGACCTGCTTCTCTGGATTGACTTGCTGCTAAGTTCTGGCATAGTCAATAAGTACCCTTTAGCCGTCAGGCTCTTCAGTGTCTGCCTCCATGGCATATGTCACTGTTTCTGAGCCCATATTCAGCATCTGAAAAAAATGAAGGCTTAAGCCCTAGCAATTTTGCCCTAATATGAAAAAATCTGTGGAATATTATTGCTGGGCTCTGTTTCTGACGTTTCATGGAACTGCATCAGAGTTTAACAAATATTTCTACGATGAAAAAATTCTCCCTTTCCTTTTACTCAAGTTGATAGTTAGTAATCATTTGCATCTCAAATTTTATGGCTCAGATTCTTGAGAGGCAAGAAAAGGGTGCATAAAAGTAAATCATGAAATGGGGCTTTGGAGATGAATTACTTAATAACCAGAGGGCAGTGAGTCATGTCAGGAGATGGAAACTTTTATCCAACAAGTTAGGTTTATGTTTTACCAGTGAAGAACTGGGAATGGTGGCTCAGTCAGCACATGTACAGTTCAGGCATCACTGGAGCATGCTCTTGGCCCAGCAGTTCAGTTTCTCTGGAGGCAATGACCTCATGCATCGGAGTGCTGGGTTTGAGTCATGGCTTCTCTGCTCTGAATCAACCTCTTATTATTGCACACCTTGGCAGGCAGCAGATGATGTCTCAAGTAATACACCCCCTACCACCCACAAGGGAAACAGCCACAGGGAATTCCAGTTCCCGATTTTCTCTTGTTCTAGCCTGGGTTATAAGGGCATTTGGGGAGTGAATCAGTCTCCCTCTCTGTCTTTTTCTCTCTCTCTCTCTCTTTCTCTGTCTCTGTCTCTCTTTGTCTCCCCGTCTTGAGACTATTCATAGTTTGAAAATCACTAAGCTATATGTACTGATCTAACAGAGATAATATTCAAATTTATAATGTATGTAAGTTGGGGTCAGCGCAATGGCACAGTAGGTTTAACGTGCTTCCTATACATCTCCCTGCTAGTGAGCCTGGGAAAGGATGTGAAAATGAGTTAAGTACTTGACCACCTGTAACCCTGGTGGAACATCTAGATGGAGTTTTACATTCCTGGCTTTGGTCTGCCCCACCCCAGCTGATGCAGCCATTTGAAGAATACACCTATAGGTTAGAAGATTTCTTTTTCTATCTTTCCCTCTCTCTTTTTCTGCTTTTTAAATAAATCTTAAAGCATGTATTTAATACCTATGAACTGATCGAAATGCAAATGTGTTTACTAAATCACAGCTATGTGAATCATAACTGCTTATCACTTCATATATATTTTTCAGTTTATGTTTCTTATTAGGGGTCAAATAAAGGAAGCTATAAAATTGGATACTATCACAAAGATAGTGTAGAAAGGAAAATGCAGATGTCTATGTATTCCCAACATTAAAAATCTGAAAAAGTGGAGAATGAGCAAACTATGAAACAAGAAAATGAAGACTACTTTTATTAAATACTTAAATTATCAAAATTCTTTGCCCATACAGGACTTTTAATGATGCAATAAACTCTCAGATGTCAACTAAAACAGGAATTATAATTAACAACTGTATTTCACAATGCAAAGGTCAACAGTGGCCTTGGAAAACACTGTAAAGTACAGTGGGGGTCAACCTACTGAAAGAGCAGTTGAGAGACAGAAAATGCATGGAGCATTCAGCAACAATTTTCAAAGGATTTTTGTTAAAAAACAGAATGTAGTGATGGCAAGGCTACTGAGGAAAAGTTAAAAAAAAAACATGCTTTTTAAGGATGGAAGAAATGATACAATGATGATTGGTCTCCAGGCTCCTTTTAATCTCAGATTTGGAAGAATAGCAATGAAAATGCACTATTGTGTGCCATTCTGATTGCTAGGTCAAGATTTTTTATGATGAGAAAACTTTTACAAAAGACTTTAACATATAAATGTCATTTTAAAAGGTTCCTGTTTTTCATTCAATTACTTTAAATTATGATCCACACGCTTAAACACCTGCTCACTTATAATACTGTTCAAAACAGCTCATTGTTAAACACCCAAGTTAACTTACAATCTCTCAACAGGTTAAACAGTAGCTCTTAACTCCTTAAGTATATTAGCTACAAATTGAACATTAAGTAAAAAGCACTCCAGGCTATTTAAGGCTTTAGTGCTTTCTTATAAAGGTATGGTATTTGTAATCAATTCCAGTTTTCATGAGTTACTATGGGAATAATCTGAAGAAAAATTTTTCTAATTGGTATATAAGAAACTGCTTCTGTTTAAAAAGACCTTGATATAAATAGTTTTAGGTTAAAATAAATAGCTCCCTTACTCTCTGGGTCCATTTGTTGTTGTTTAGTGATTGTTTGACCAGGTATAAACACAGACCTTGGTATGTAAAATCAAAAGTTCTATCTATATCGGTCCTCCTTTTTAGGTCCCACTTGCTTTGAGTGGGAGATGAGCACCTGGGCATCACTAGCACCCACTGCTACAGCGAGTAGATTTCTAGGTATTCCTTTGGCTCCTTGCAGTAACTGTACTACCACTTACCTTTCCAATTTCCCACCCTGCTGCCCCAAGATGAGTTCTAAATGCCCAGAGCTCAAGGTGATGAGATTGAAGCTACGACAAAAAGTTATCTCAATTTATAGTGAATTTGTATTGTTAACAATTTAACGTTTGAAAGGATGTTGGAGTAAAGCAATCAGCCCTTTGCTAGAGCTGGGCAAGACGTAAGGCTGAGCTTGCTGAATCAATAGGTAGGAACCTGACTGACAACTTGGGTAATTTGATGCAGGATTTGGGACAACAACTGGAGATAAATTACTTAACACTTTTGGGAACCAAAATTGAGTTCAGAAAAAGAGACGTGTTTTCCTGAGTGGAGTGAGGAGAATTGTACTGACAGGAAAGTGATGGGCACAAACAAACCCTTACACACATTATCCCATATGCGGTCATCCAAGTTCTGGTGAATAACATTGAATTGTCTTTGTAGGGAGTAAGAAAGTATCACAACCTATATGTAAAACAAAGATATTAGTGTTTCCTTCTTAAAGCCTTTAATTCTAGAATGTTTAAGGTCGAGGTACAAGAAAATACTTTGTAGAAGCAAAACGCAGTATTCAAAAGTCTTATTTTTGAATCAGGAATGAAACAATGCTTTTAGAATTCAATTTGACTTATGAAAAGCCTATGTAATAATATGTTATTAAAGTGAATTTATAATTTTAACAAGTTTGTTCTTTTATTCTAAAGGAAGATTTTTCCCAGTGCCCAAGGTACTCTCCCCTTTCCACCAAAGTAATATTACACTCTAATGCAATATATTCACTAGTTTTAAAACCCTCAAAGAATAGATGTGACCAGGTGGTCAAACCTATGCAATAAGAGGTGAAGAGGAAGGAAAGGAGGATGCAGATAGTACAAGGTCACTCACTGTTATAGTCACTGGCAGTTAAGAGAATATGTTCCGGTTTTCTCATGTGTGAACAAAGAACTGTTTGAAAGGGTGACCATGTATGTTACTGTAGTGAAAGTCTTAAAGAAAGATAGCTTAGATAAACATCTTTCAAGGTACAGTAGAGACTTTTTTGGTTTTCGGCCAGTTTTGGCTTTTCAGATATAATTTCCCCTTTCTAATGGAATCATGAAATCCTTTTTGAGGAATTAGCTTCTCCATCACTTTAGTGGGCCACTTTTGCTAGACAAGGAATGACATAGGATCACAGGCCAGTCAGATGCTTCACCCTGAGCAGAAATAAAGGAAACAGAAATTCTTAGAATCAGTGACACTCTAACAGCCATGACCCACACAGATTCTTATTCTTTCAAGAATTGGGCTATGCTTCTTGCTCTCAGCCTCTGAGATTATATAATCAGCTGCTTGTTCCCAAGACCCATGATCATAGCAAGCATCACATGAGCTCTGGAATCAGCTATTATTTTCTCAATAAATTCCTTGCTCTAATTTAATCAAACTTGATTTCATTTGCAATCTGAGTTTCCCAAACTGCTTCCCAAGGACAACAGTTCCATTACAACCATCCCTTTACATACGCCTGGTGTGCACATGAGATTCCAATTCTTCTTTGACAGTCTGTTCATTTCATTAGTGTCTTTAGATCTCCACATTTCTGCGGCATCCTCTTTGTAAAATTTTCACTAAGGACAATGACACATAAAAAAATGGCTAGAAATTATCCTTCAGATATCACTCCACATTCCTGTGTTTATTTATTGCCTGAACTAGTGGCTAGGATCATAACACCTCAGTATCTCTTGGGTCTATATAGAGAACTTTGTCTCTACCACCATTGCCCTGGATGACAAGCATTTGTCTTCTGAGCAAGTACAAGAGGTGCCTGAGCAGTCTGCTCATAATTACTTGTACTAAAACAGCTCTTTCCTATGGCCAACAGAAAAATCTTACTGAAATAATACTGTTAAAACCTCATACTCTCCTATAAACACTCAGCTCTCAGAGGTCCCAAGACAGTGTGCATAAACCTAAGGTGTTTTCCAAGGCAAGAAGTCTGGTGTCTCTTTCTCAGCGACTGAGATAGCATAATGCTTGTGTGTTCGAATTTCATCCACTTTATGTCTAACCTCCTAGCCCCCCATCACAGTAGATACCCTAGCTATATTAACATTTTAGGATTGATTGACTGATTATTATTCCTTTTTATCTCCCAACAATAAAATCTAAGCTTTATGAAGACAGGAACCAAACATTCATTTTATTTCCCCAGAACCAATTGTTTTTATGTTAAGAGTGAATCAGCAGAATGAAAACCTCTTTCTGTCCCTTCCCTTCTCTGTCTGCAAACCTGCCTTTCAAATGAAAAATAAACAAATAAATAAATAATTTTTTAAAGAAACTATGGTGTCTGACAGAGATCTCAAAATTTAGTTTGTATATTTTCTACTCGGATTCAAAACAGGTGCTTTTCACCTTGACCACTAATGAAGGTTCTGAACATTTTCTTTGTCACTTGAATGCATGTACATATTCTGAGAGCAATTAAAATATGTTCCATATATTTTTTTCAAAAAAAGTGTTATTAAGACTCAACATGCCAAACGTGCTTCTTGATTATATCATAGACAGTCTGCTATGATCACCTTTTTGATAAAATATTTTAGGACATCTAAAATAACCAATTTCAATAAAGCAATTAACTTTTTATTGGTAGACTGATTTATGTTAAATGTATGTTCTTGAATTCTTAAGACATGTAAGCAAAATCCTAAATTAAATATAAATTCTACTTCCACTGACCAAGTCCATGTGTCTTTGAATTTCTGGTGGCAATGCAGAAGTATAAATTCTGCCTTAAATCCCGAGGTGTAGGCCCAGCATCTTCCCACAGGTCCCTGGGCTCGCTGAGCCTTGCCTCAACTGCTTTATATTTTCAAAGTGTGCTCTAGTCTTCCCATGCTTATGAGTGCTGGAAATTGATTCTGAATGAAGATTAACCAGTTTTCTACATATATGGGACGTGCCTCATGTATTAAATGCTACATCTCTTTCTCTAACAAAATTAGTCCTCACAGAGCTTGAGGAATAGCTAAAAAAATAAAAAAAGAAAGTGTACCAAAAAACTTCATAATATCCATATTGTGCTATTCTAATTAAAGTCATGAAATATATTTGTGTTCTGTATGCTTGTTACATCATACACCTTTGATAAGTATTTGCAATTTTCATAAACAAATGGGAAGCTATACCGTGACCTCAGTCAATTCAAACATGTTTTTCATGTCTGGTCATTTACAACATACTGGATGAAGGTTTATCTATGTTTTCCCCAGCCCCAACAACTTTCAGATGAAAATATATATCTGTTTATGACATGGCATAGTTGGTAAACTTGCCACCTGTGACACTGGCATGCCATTTGGACTTTAATCCTTATCCTGGCTGCTCCACTTCTGATCCAGCTGCCTGCTAATGGCCTGAGAAAATCAACTAAGTGTAGATCAAGTGTTTGGGTCCCTAATACTCAAGTGGGAATCCTGAAGAACCTGGTTTCAACCTGGCTTCAACCTGGCCTAGCGCTGACTTTTGTTAGCCATCTAGGGAGTGAACTGGTGGCTAAGATATAACAAAGGGTGTGGCAACTGCACTAAAAGAAAAACATTCTGGAAAAATTGTCTGGAGGAGTCAGGTCTCTCTGCACATGGATCCATTCTTGAAGTTGACATCTGACATATATTCAGAAAAATTAACTTTCAAATATTCAGTTGTGCTGCCGTGTACACCTTTATACCTATTCATGCATGCATAGAAGTAAATACAATGCTGTGAAGGACAGGTATGGATTGTGTTGGCTAATGCTTACATGACAAAAAGGCCATGTAACCCATTCATAAAATTAGTTTCAACATCGAAGTGATCAGTAACAAGGATGTATACAGGGCAGCTTTGAAGTATGAATTCAAAATGATCTGCTTCCCTAGATTCTGACCAATACTGGATTGGAACCAGTAGGGAAAAGAAAATGCTTTCACTGTCTCCAATTTTACAATTCATTGCCAATCAGCATTCTATAAGAGCAATGCTTATGCTTTGTGGCACAGGCCTCAACAGGCAACAAAAGTGTGGAGACGGGGCTTATATTAGTTCTGTTGTTGTGATTATAAATAAAATAACAGAGCAACTTTTTGGGAAGTAAAATATTTATTGTATCACACAGTTTGGAGATTTACCATTCAATTCTAGGAAGCTTACTTAGTCTAACTTCTTGTCAAGGCTGGCAATGACAGATCACAGATGCAGGTATGGTCTTATGGTGACCTAGAAAACACAAGGGCAAGTTAAGTCAAACTTGGTTGAAATAACCAGCTCTCTTATGAGAACTAATTTTTTAAGAGCAAATCCTAAATGACATAAAAATGACACTGTCCCCACCTCCTTGCCATCAAAATCATATCATGACTATGCCCTAATGTTTAACATTATCATCAATCCATTAATGGTTAACAAGAATTTGGAGTTTAAACATCTTCATGATTTTTGAAAGTTAAGTGCAATTCAAACCATAACAGAGTTCCATCCAGCTTTACAAATAGGGGGCAACTGGTATGCCTAGCACCCTGGGACTACCCCATGAGAAAAAAATCACAAAATTATGATTTTTATAACTCTTGCTTTTACTTGCTCCTTGCTACCCTACATAAGGAAAATGAACAGGTAAATGTTTAGAAGGAAGATTCAGAATCTGAAACATCAAGAAAGAAGCAATAGCTAGTCTTTCAGCATATGTCTGAAATTTTCTCCAAGTCATGAGATGTCCCCCCCCCCACCCCCCGGTTCATGGAGTATTAAATAGAGCTATGGTTTTACTCTGGAAATGCTGAACTATGTGTGTTAATTGTTCCTGAAGAGGGAAGCCGAATCAAGAGAAACAAGTCTGAAACTATAGAAAATAATTAGTCAACTTTAGTATTTCAACTTTAGATCAAATTGCACACAAGTGTAATGAATTAATGGGGCCCAAAATGTTCCTCTCATTACTTTTTCTTACCTACTTTAGCTTTTCTGCTCTATGTATAACCCACGAATCTACCATTCATGCCCAGGGAAGATATCCCCGAGTCTGTCACTCGCTGCCTGTTGTATGACTACTACAGATATTGTTCTAACTTCAAAAACCCAAATGCAATCACTGAAGAAAGACTAACAGCACTCTCTTCCGAGAACTTAAAGGAGATTGCTGGAGGGAGAAAGCACCAGAAGCATAGTGCCCCTCTCCGGATTCACTTCCTAACCCTAACGATGATAAGATCTTTTGATGCTTCGCTTTGATTATTTTCAAAGACTTAAATCGATTACTGCCAAAGATATGAAGACACAGTTACAATGAATTCCAAAAATTCACTTGAACTGTTCCAGAATTTTCTTCATGAAGTTGAATTTAAAGTTCTCTATCAGGGTGTCTCCAAAGCCCTAAGCTCCTGGTGAAGAGGACAGACAGCAGATATAGGAGAAAGCGAAGCACGGTTCAACAGAGAAACAGATGTACCAGAGCAGGAAGTAGCTTTAAAGAACCCACCTAGCACAGGGACCCCAGGAAGAGGAACAAGCTAAAATGGAGGAAATATGGATCATCAACCCACCTCCCCTGGCATTGTTTTTGTGTGTGAAAAATAAGATTGTTTTTCCTCTGCCGACAGGTTGTTCCCACCAAGCCTTGCAAATTATGTAAGACATAGCAAAGCAGTTTGAACATGAACAATCCTGCAACACGTTTAAATGTTTCTTCCCCATTATTTCAAGCTTAAATTCATGTCTGGCTCCTTTGTATGTGCATTTGCCTCTTTAATAATAAGTGCAGAATCTAAAGACCACAAATATCATTCTTTCAGGAAAGCCTTAGAGTGAAAAGAAAAATGCTTGCTGCAGTTTTGTTTCGTGTTTAGTATTTTCCTCTAGTTCATCATGTACTCTTTGCTAGAGTATATATTTAGGTTATGATATGTGGGACCCACTTCTTTACTGCTTTATATTTTGGGCAAATTTCCTTTTGCTTTTCTGCAAATATATCAATTTTTTCACTACTCCCCCTTATACCACAAAGTAGCTGTGCAATCAGTTTATTTAAAAGCTTTAGTAAGTCAATATTTTCTTCATCCCAACTAAGCAATTATTTGTGATGACAATAAGTATGTATCAACATAATGCACATTAGTAGCTCAGCATTTTGTAAATAGATTCCAAAGCAGTGGATTCCCATGGAGAAAATTTACATTCATTTTAAATCAAGATTCCATCAATTCATAAAAATCTGAAGTGGGAAGAAAGAAAATAGGCACCTATTGTTTCCCTTAGCCTCGTGTTTTTGGAGCTCCCAACCCCCACCTTCTAAGAAGAGTGAACTGAGAACAACAAACAGAAAAACTTCCTTACACAAAGCTGCAGTGGATATGGAAATGCTTCTGGAATTTTCCCAAAGATTTTAACCAAATAGTCAAATCATAATAAGTATTCACTGTAGCACTGTTGAAGCCTGCTGCAGTTACACATCATAAACGGAAGCCAAATCACGCCCTTATGTAAGATGACTGATATAGCAGAAAAACAAGTAATAAACAATCTCAAGCTTCTCAAGTAGGGAAACCTACTTGTGATTTTGCTCCTAGTTGTCTTTCTCCCGCTACATACACACTGTTCATTTGTAAAGGTCTCTACAAGGCTTGTATAAAAATCAGCTTAGCCAATATACCATCATTCCAGTCTGCTTTGCACGTTCCTTTGAAGAACTGCAATCCCATTTGTGAATACTTGCTGTGTCAAAATGCATGAAATGTGGTTGTACAGCATTCCTGAAAGTAGAGCTTTATTTATGAAATATGTATGTCAAACAAAGAAGTCCTAAATACGTGTTCATATGCCTTACAGGCAAGTGTTTTGTCTTTTGCAACCAGTGGGCTGCTTTAATAATGCCCTTCATACTGATTGCCTAAATGAAATAGCACAATGGGGCTTTTCTAATTGAACATAAAGCTATCATCAAAAACTTCAGTATTGGATGTGGCACTGAGCGGTAAAACAGCCTAACCTGGAATCTCACCAGCAAACTGGCTCTGTCCAGTCCATGACCAAGCTACCCATCCCTGCTTTCTGAAAAGCACTTCCTCGTTGGTTTCTTTTTCTGCTAAATTACTTTATGGATTCCTATGACATTTCACATTTCTTTTAATAGGTAATTATTCAACTCGATTGGAGCTATTTGTAAATATGTTTTCATGCATTCAACTCCTCAGAAATGGTTAAATAGGCATCCAAACTACACTTTCTCTCCTAAACAGGGAGAAAATATTATATTGACAACTAATTTTCCCGTGGAATCATATGTTTTTAAGAAATTTTCCTTTAATTCACTACAAAAAACCAAGGCACTATTTTGCCAGCAAGTGCATGCTAGCTAAGGTTTTCAGTGTCTTTTCAACTTATTTTTAACCTTGGCTTTCTGTTTGTGCCAAAAAAGATCATCTTCTTCCTGAGGATTTTTCTCCTCTTTTTGCTGATTAGCTATAGAATGAGGAGAAGCACCTGACGGGGCCACATGAAGAAGGATGCTAAGCGGTTTACAAGTCTCAGTAATTAATGACTATTTTTATCACAAAGAGTATAGACTGGCTTCTTCCGTCTATCTGAAACTCAATGTAAGCCCCTATAAGCCTCAATGCTGCATAATTGGTGCAATAGAGCTGAAAATGAGATGGAGGATATAATACAGCTTCAGTAATCCTGCCTTTAGCTAAAATGGAACAGTAGAAGCTCTTGGCAGCCCCAACGTGCTTGCCGCTAAGATTTAAAGCCAGACAGCTGTCTGTGGTGTTCCTTGGAAGCCCGTATCACTGTATGATCCTTAAATAGGGTTCAAATGTTTTAAATAATTACATTTATGAGAATGATTTACTGTGGTAAACAATTTGTTTCTCAGCATTTGGGCTCTAATTGGATGTTTTTCCCAATTAGGAGCAATCATGGCCTATGTACTTCTATCACTTTTTATTCTGACCACCCTGTGCTTATAATGTGCTCTCAAACCCCAGAGGAAGAACAATTGGGTTTTGCTTTCTCAGTGTTGTTATTAAAAACCTACTCTCTTGTAAATTGTAATATGCTAATAATAGGTCTGGAGATTCTACTGCCAAATGAAAAAGAAAGTCACATTCATGAAGGCATGCTAAGTGAGACCACAGTAAGTGCTGGGTAATGTGTTTGCTTTAGGTTTGTGGCCGTCCCTTCAAAACCCTGGACAGTATCGCAATGTCTGAACCAGCCATAATCACAAATAAGCTCCTGCGAAGTTTATACAATTTGGCTGGGGAAAAAAAAAAACTCAGAAACAAAAAGCATACGAAGGGAAAGAATGGGAAAACCTAGCAGATTCTGAGACAAGTAGGGTCATTTTCAGCAACCTGATTTAATAGCGCGGAAGTGTTTCACTCATGCTCCCCTCACAGTTCCAGGCACACCCACCAGAAAAACAGAAGACTGGATTCTCTGAACGAAGGCGATATTGGAAATCCCCCAGAAGCAAATTCCATGAGATTTATCTGCCCCCTCCCTACTCCTAGTTCCCCCATGTTGTTACTATAGTAAGTCCATCATTCTGCTATTTAAGAGTACCCTGAAATTGTAGGCATGGAAAATGGCAGACAGCCCAGCATCCTATAGTCAAGTTACATTCAACAGTTTGGGAATCCATCATTGATTTGAAAGTAGAGATGCACATACACTGCATTGTATCTTCATATCTGGTTGTGATAGTCTCTATTACACAGTTACTATACATTCTTTTAAATGAAAAGCCATAAGACAAAATCAATAACAGAGAAGAATGGAAAATTTACAACAACATGGAGTTTAAAAGCATGCTACTGAATGACAAATGTGTAGATGAAGAAATAAAAAATAAAAATTTTAAAAATAGAATAAGGGCCCGGCACCGTGGCCTAGTGGCTAAAAGTCCTCACCTTGAACGCACCAGGATCCCATATGACCGCTGGTTCTAATCCCAGCAGCCCCACTTCCCATCCAGCTCCCTGCTTGTGGCCTGGGAAAGCAGTCAAGGACGACCCAGAGGCTTGGGACCCTGCACCCTTGTGGGAGACCCAGAATTGCTTCTGGCTCCTGGCTTTGGATTGGCTCATTCCTAGGCATTGTGGCCGCTTGGGGAGTGAATCGTTGGATGAAAGATCTTCTTCTCTGCCTCTCTCCTCTCTATATATCTGACTTTCCAATAAAAACAAGTTAATCTTAAAACTAATAATAAAAACTAGAAGAAAATAAAAAGCAAAGAAAGCAAGCAAAGGGGACTTGCTGAATAAGGACTATATATGCTTCAGATTTGAAGCACCATAGTGAAAAGTCATATTTTACCAGCAGTGGGGACATCCCAGGTTCTTCTGATTTGTATCAAAGATGACTCTTACACAGCACCTGATGCTGAAGCAGTTTATGCAGACAGTAATCCTACAGAATGGACAGGACTACATACCTTTGCAGTAGACCAGATATAGGGTTCAGATGGCCACCAGACTGGGCTGTCCTTCCAGTGACTCTTCTCAGAGTTTGGGTAATCCTTTCCCTTTTTTATTCCTGTATTCAGTCCCTTAGTTACCAATGACTTCTTTCATAAAAGCAACTTTCAAGTATTCTTGTAATGCTGACATTTCTTGTAGAACTCATGAAATTTGCACTGTCCTAAATTGATGTTGCCTCCAGGCTAGAGTCTTTAGGCTCCTCCCTCTAATTCAGGGAACCACTAATCCTCAGCTCGCATTATACTGTGTTGCTAACTGGCCCATACTGCAGGAACTGTGAGATATTTCAGTGACCCATGGAGTTATCAGAAGACTTAGAATTATGACATGCCGTTCTTGCAAAGTGTGCTCCAGTTAGATTTGTGTACAATAATATAATATAGATAAGTCTAATGAGATAGAAAAGCCAGTTCTACCTGAAAACGTTAAAGAATTAGTATAAGTAACAAAATTCTTTGCTAGGATGGGAATTCAAAGCATAATATTCCTCATGCATGGCCAAAGGATGTAGTCTTATATTGCGTTTTGTCCCTTTTATAGCTGCACTAGTCTTCAATGAAGAGAATGGTTTCACAAGGAGTTGTAGAGGAAGGTTAAAGAATGGTTCCAACTGTTCACTGAAAGATAAAATTAAATAAAAATGAAATGTTTGTTCATTAATTTGATTGTCCTCACAGGCTTAAAGACTTTAGCAATTAAAATTATGATATTTTCTTCCATGCGGATTTGGAAATACAGTACTTCCTTCCAGCTCAATGTAAAAACCAGAGCATGGAGACAATAGAACACAGTTGAGGTGACAGAAGAATTAATGCTGCTAGACTCTAGAGCTCCTGACAGTGAGCCCCAATTCTTTCCAATATTGATTCTATGGCCTGAGGAAATTCTTCAAAATGAGGTTATCAAACTGCCGTATCAATTATCTGGCGTGACTAAATGAATTGCTGCATAGAAATGCATAGAATACCACAAATGCACAGGAAAAATTTAATAAGTATTAGCTATTGTTATTTTTATTAAAAAGCTACTGATAAAAATCTCTTGGTGGACATGTATCTGCCTGTATATAAGGTATCTATACAGCAAAGTACATTTAACATCTACAGTTTGATCACCAACAAATTCAAAGGCAGTACAGAACAGTATTAATTAAAAAATGAATAAACAGGCAAGTTTTTACTCCAGTTTCCAATGATCACACTCACAGGCAGCAGTGGATACTGAACCGGCATCCTGCAGCTCACATCTGTTGTCTTGTGCATTTATTTAACACTCCTCATGAACTTTCCATAAAGAGTGATGGTTTTGGTGAGATTGACTTTGGTAACAGTCCAAATAAATGCAAGGACTGGTAATTAGGAAAGAAATTGTCACGCAGAGGGTTTGGATAAAGAACACAGACATAGAGGAACGGGGTGGGGGGGAGGTAAATCCCCAAGGACAGCAGTCTACCCAGGTGCTTGATGGACCCATTTGAAGTACATGCATAAATAGATGCGAGCCACTGCCTCGGCAGAATGCCCCCATGGTCTACGTTTGTAGTTAGTACATTCCTGCCCCAAATCCTAAGACATTCTTCTTTTGGGATTTGGAAAAGTGCTCATTCACCAGTCTTTTGCAAGAATAAATTCAATCTTGCAACCAGCTCTAGTGTACCACAAACACACAGAGATTTATTTTAAAAGCTTTTCAATATTACTTCAGTATTGCTTTAAGTAAGTACAAATGTACATTATGCTGGTCTTCATAATGCCCAGTTAGCTTAGCTTTATAAACATAGTTTCAAAAAGATATTGGCTAGTCTGCTTAAGATTATCTGTAATGTGAAGCAGCAAGTCCTATGTTTGATTTATTGGTCCTTCTAAGAAATCATTTATTTTGAACACTGTCTATGCCAGGAATATCTGTTACTGTTTTATATTCTTCAATGTTGTACGAGCTGCTTTGAAAATACTAATATTTATTGCAGTTTGGTACTCGTGTATCTAATTTAAAATGATTTTCTCTTTGGATAACCTTGGCTACATCTGACTCAGAACAATTCTCCACATTTCTATAGGATTATCACAGTGTTACATGGGTTTGTTGCTACAGCGTTATTGTATTAAAATAATAATGTGCTCAGATAGGATTTGGGGTTATAAAACTTTTTATTGCAAAACAATAAAAACATTTTCTCAACCACTCTGGAATTGAACATTCTCATGAATTTTTTGTTATTTGTGTTTGGAAAACCCAAAGATCAGGCTTTAGCTTTGCTTACTTCTTCAGTCTCACACATTTTATGAAAAGAATGTGGACTTTTGTGACTTTCTTGTTCTTGCACAGTTTAAATCAGTGGGTGGATGTACAGGTAGAGACAATGGCAGACAGTCTAACATACTGCTTGTGTTCTATTCTGGTTCCATCTTTTTAGATCTGAACTCTGCTCCCCCCAAAAAATGACAAAATAATTCCATTTTTTCCTCTCCTTTTCCTACCAAGGTCATCTTTGGCTCTAACTTCTCTCTCCAGTGTCCAGCATTGTGTAAGTCTACAAATCTTCACGTTTTTGTAATGTAAAACTACTGGGGAGATACAAAGAAGAGACTAGGGGCTCTTCTTTGGGCTAGTAGATTTGGAAGGAATATTTCAGGAAATTTGCATGTCAAGATTTGATACCAGATTTACTAGAAACAAATAGTAGTGTAAACATTTTAGTGATATCTTCATCATCTATGTAATTGGATGGATATAATCAATTTTCTTTCCTACTCTTTTATTTTTATTACATCAAGTTCATTTTTTTACTACATATATTTAAGTTATTCAACTTTGCATTTGAAGTACGATGAAATTACATACAAGTAATTTAACATATACATCATCTTACACAGCTGATGTCTTGGGGAGGTAGAAAACCCTAAACTAACATGTATTCTCAAAAAAATTCCCATACTATAGAGCAGTGGTTATCAAAACAGCCTGGTACTGGCACAAAGACAGAAAGGAAGATCAATGGAATAGAATAGAAGCTCCAAAAGGGAACCCACACAAATACAACCAATTAATCTTTGACAAAAAGACCAATGACAACTCAAGCAAGTGGGAAGGCCTCTTTAGTAAATGTTGTTGGGACAACTGGCTGATAGCCTGTAGAAACAAAAAGATAGACCCACATCTATCACCATACACCAAGATCCAATCTACATGGATAAAAGACCTAAACCTACATCCAGAAACCTTCAAACTCTTGCAAGAAAATGTAGGAAATACCCTGCAAGACCTAGGAGTAGGTCCCAACTTTCTAAGAAGGACACCAAAAGCAATAGCAGTTGAGAACAGAATAAACAAATGGGACCTCATCAAACTAAGAAGCTTCTGTACAGCAAGGGAAACAATCAACAAAGTAAAAAAGCAACCCACAGAGTGGGAGAAGATCTTTGCACACGATATAGGCGATAGGGGGCTAATTTCCAGGATATACAAAGAACTTCAAAACAACCAAAAAACCAAAACAAATAAGCCACTCAAGAAATGGGCACGGGAAATGGGCAAACATTTCACAAAGGAACAAATCCAAATGGCAAACAAACATATGAAAAAATGTTCCAGCTCCCTAGCAATAAGGGAAATCCAAATTAAAACATCGATGAGGTACCACCTAACACCAGCAAGATTGGCCCACATAAACAAGAACACCAACGACGCTTGCTGGCGAGGATGTGGGGAAAAGGGAACCCTACTCCACTGCTGGTGGAGCTGCAAATTGGTACAGCCTCTATGGAAATCAGTCTGGAGAACACTCAAACAACTCAAAATCTGCATACCATATGACCCAGCAATAGCACTCCTAGGAATATATCCAAAACACCTGTTTTACGACAAACCAACATGCATCCCTATGTTCATTGCAGCACAATCAGTAATTGCAAAAACATGGAAGCAACCAAAATGCCCATCAGCAGAAGATTGGATAAGAAAGCTTTGGTTCATCTACTCCATGGAATACTACTCAGCTATTAAAAAAAACAAAATGCAGTTCTTTGTGGCTAAATGGGCACAACTGGAAACTATAATGCTAAGGGAAATGAGTGAATCCCAAAAGATTAGATACCACATGTTTGCCTTGATTTAACGTGTAATTTTTGTTTGGTTGTTTGTTATTTTTTGAACCTGTCATTGATACTGTCTCAACCCAGATGTCTCGAAGAATGGAACTTGCATTATTTTTAACATATTGTTTACCCAATACTATGTCAATTAATTCCATAATGTTGTATAATGATACTGAGGCCTTGTTGGGGCTTTTAACTGACCGGATCTTTACTCTGTTAGACCTATCTTCAGACCATAGAAGGTCTCCCCAAGAGGCCACTGAACTTATCTGGACAATAGGACACGGAACTTTATGCTAGGCATGTGTTTGCAAGCAATGAATCTCAACTGAACTTGATCTATGGTTATGCAACAAGGTGGAGGAATCCACCATGGGGGGAGGGGTGTGGGAGGGGTGGGGGGAATCCCCAGCGCCTATGGAGCTGTACTACATAATACAATGTAAGCAACAATAATAATAATAATAAAAAAAAAAAAAGACAACTAGTAAAAAAAAAAAAAAAAAAGAAAATGGTATGAGTAGAGATAGAATGATGCAGTTATTTGGAGACAGTTATTTGAGTACCAAGTAAAGGAAGGCAGAGCACACTTGTTTTCTTCCCTCCATTAATGTCAACACACGGAAAACGAGTTAAAGACATGGAAATGATTCTTTACTTTTGGTGAAATGCTGGCAAGACTAGAGAGGAAAAGCAGAAAACTTTTTGCTAGAATAAAAATGGAAATAGCAAATGAACTTATGACTGATTGTGAAAGATAAAACTGTTACGATGACATGAGGGAAATTAGTGGGTGTAGGAGGGGTTGGGGTCTGGGTCGGGGGAAACGGAAATCCCAGAGCCTTTGAAACTATGTCATGCAGTAATAAAATAAATATATATTTTAAATGAAAAAAAAAAAGAAATACAATATTATTAATTGTAGTCATTAGGCTATGACTTAATGCTTCCATTTATTCATTCTACATAATGCAGATCTGTACCCTATGATCTTTATCTCCCCCATCTTACTCCTTAAACTCTTCCATTCCTTCCTTACTCATTTCTATGTATATTACTTTCAAACCATCTGTGGATTAAATTTGGAAGGCAGAGAGCCAGAAGGAAAGACAGAGTGAGAGAGCAAAAGAGCAGAGGTAGGGAGAGAGAGATTTTTCACACACTGGTTCACTTCGGAAATGACTTCAACCGGCAGGGCTTGGTCAGGAGCCAAGATATCAGTGAAAGTCAACCACTGGGTGGCCAAAGGCCCAGTTACTAGAGTCTTTCTTACCTTTTTTTTTTAATATGTATGTATTTCATTGGAAAGGCAGATAGAGAAAAGGAGAAACAGAAACACAGATTTTCCACCTGCTTGTTCACTCTGCAAATGGCCTCCAAGGCCAGTGCTGAGTCAGTCAGAAGCCATGAGCCAGGAACGTCCTCTGGGTATCGAATGTGGATGCAGGATCCCAAGGTTTTGGATCATCCTCTAACACTTTCTCAGTTCACAAGCAGGGAACTGGATGGGAATGGGAGCACTCAGGACACAAAGCAGCACCCATATAAGATCCTTGTGAATGCAAGGTGAGGATTTAGCCACTAGTCTATTCAGTTAGACCCTTAGAGTGCTGCCTCCCAGAGTCTATTTTAGAGTTGGAGGTGAAGCTGGGACTCAAATCCATGCACTGAAATATGAGATGCAAGTGCCCAAAGGAACTATTTAGCACCATACTTTTCTTTTATATTACAGACAAAAGACATCATTATTTGACATGGATTTATTACATAGAAAGCTAAACCTCTACCTGTGACTCCAACATTCCATATGGATGGTGGTTCGAGTCCAAGTTCCTCCACATTTTATCCAGTTCCCTGCTAACAGCCTGGAAGCAAAGGAAGACGATGGTAATGTTTGGACCCCTGTACCCATGTGGGAGACGAGGAAGAAGCTGTGAGGCTCTTGTTTAAGTCTGGGTCAGCCCTAGCTGGCCATTGCAGCCATTTGGAGTACAAGCCAATGTCTCCTCTCTCTCTCTCAGCCACTCACTGTAACTCTGCCTTTTAAATAAATAAAATGAAAGTAAGTAAAAAGGAACAGCATGTCTTACATATCTTCTGTGACTGCAAATCAACTTAACATAGTGTTTCAATTTCACCCATTTAGTCACAGACAACATGATCTTCCCCACCAAACCCCGCCCCCCCACACGATAAGGTTAAAAATCAGTTGTTTGAATCATGACTACATTACTTCTATTATTTTTTACACAACAACCACTTCTTAAAACTACTTAATTAAAAATCAATTATGTGGTCCCACAATGATCCTGGCTAAATCTTTGCCTTGCAAGCATCAAGATTCTAAATGGGAAGCACTTCATGCCAGTTCAATTGTTCTACTTCACCTCTAGCTCCTGCTTGTGGCCTGGGAAAACAGTGGAGGATTATCCAAGCCTTGGATCCATGTGGAGGATTGTCCAAGCCTTCATCCATGTGAAATGCCCAAAAGAAGCTCCTGGCTTCGGGCTTAGATTGATTCAGTCCAGCCATTGCAGCCACTTGGGCAGCAAACAGCTCTAGATCTCCGTCTCTGTATAAATCTGCCTTTCTAATAAAAAATAAATAAAATTTTAAAAAAATAAAAATAAAAATCTGTTATTTCTGGGGTGTGGGCAGCTTGGATTAGAGAACTGTCTCAGTAAGAATCTCTTCTATTGGAGAAACAGCTAAAAAAAGGACCAAAGTTGGAGGCAAAATAATTGAGTTTTAAATATATAATTTGGGCCCAGCACGACAGCCTATCATCTAAAGTCCTTCCCTTGCAAGGGCTGGGATCCCATATGAGCACTGGATCCTGTCCCAATGGCCCCACTTTCCATCCAGCTCTCTGCTTGTGGCCTGACAAAGCAGTCAAGGACAGCCGAAAGCCGTGGGACCCTGCATCTGTGTGAGAGACCCAGAAGAGGTTCCTGGCTCCTGGCTTCAGATCAGAGCAGCTCAGGCTGTTGCAACCACTTGGGGAGTGAATCAGCACAGGGAAGATTTTCCTGTCTCGCCTTCTCTCTGTACATCTGACTTCCTAATAAAAATAAATGTTAAAAATGTAAATTAACAAAGATATGTGTAGAAAGAGCAATACATACTAAACAGAAGAACATGGCAGTTGTTTACATCTCTGCAATCATAATATAAAGACAATGATAAACAATCCAGAAGATGAAACATGCTAGGTAATTTTTAATTAAATTTATTGATTTAATTATTTTATATATAGTTCCATAGGCTCTAGGATTTTCCTTCCCTCCTCCCCAAACCCTTATCCCCCAATGATTTCCCCTATTTTATGAGGATAGTAGAGTCCTTCATAAACAGTCATAAGTCCATCATTCTGCTATTTAAGTGTACCCTAACAGTAGCATAGTCCACCATGCTATCGTAAATACATACTTAAGAGTTTCATTGGGATTCCATCTTTGATTTGGAAGTAGAGATGCACACTGCATCATCACATCTGGATATGCTAGTTTTTATTAGACAGCTACTATGCATTCCCTTAAATGAAAAGCCATACAACAAAATCAACAACAGGAATTAAAAAAAATAGAAAATTAGCAACAATATAAAGTTAAATAACATGCTATGGAATGAATAATGTGTCGCTGAAGAAATGAAAAAGAAAATCAAGGCCTGGTGCAGTAGCCTAGCAGCTAAAGTCTTTGCCTTGCACGTTCCAGGATCCCATACAGGTGCCGGTTCTAAAAACTGCCACCCCGCTTCCCTTCCAGCTCCCTTCTTGTGGCCTCAGTAGTCCAGGATAACGCAAACCCTTTGGACCCTGCACCCGTGTGGGAGAACCGAAAGAGGCTCCGGACTTCGGGCTTCAGATTGGCTCAGCTCCAGCCATTGCAGCATCTTGGGGAATGGCTCATCAGATGGAAGATCTTCCTCTCTGTATATCTGACTTTCCAATAAAAACTTAAAAAAAAAAAAAGAAAAAGAAAATCAAAGACCTTCTTAATGCTAATGATGCTACTGCATGATCTCTGAGTCAATGAACAATTTAATCAGAAAAATAAAAACTTTTTTTGACTGAGTAAAAATGAAAAAAAAGATTATCATACCCCCTGAGATGTATCAAGAACAGTATTCAAAAGTCTATCTCGGGGCCTGGCAGTGTGGCCTAGTGGCTGAAGTCCTCACTTTGAACGCGCCGGGATCCCGTATGGGTACCAATTCTAATCCCAGCAGCTCCACTTCCCTTCTAGTCCCCTTCTTGTGGCCTGGGAAAGCAGTCGAGGACAGCCCAAAGCTTTGGGACCCTGCACCCGTGTGGGAGACCTGGAAGAGGTCCAGGCTCCTGGATTTGGATTGGCACAGCTCCAGCCATTGCGCTCACTTGGGGAGTGAATCATCGGACAGAAGATCTTCCTCTCTGTCTCTCCTCCTCTCTGTATATCTGAATTTGTAATAAAAATAAATAAATCTTTAAAAAAAAGTCTGTCTCGGATTTTGCATGAAAGTTGCCTTATATCAGAGACAATGCATGATATTTGTCCTTTTTGGATTGACCTATTTCACTAAGCATGATGGTCTCTAATCGGGGCCATTTGGTTGCAATTGCTGGGAATTCATTCCTTTTATGGCTGAGTAGTAGTAGTAGTTCATGACAGTTTCTTTATCCACTCCTCTGTGGATGAACATCAGAGTTGTTTCCACATCTTTGCTATTGTAGCTTGTGCTACTGAAAATATAGAATTTTAGATTCCTTGCCCATATACAGATTTTCCTTGCTTTGGATATATTCCCTGAGGTGGGATAGCTGAGTCATATGGCAAATCAATTTCAGTTCTTGTATTACTCTCCCTACTGACTTCTATAGCGGTTGTACTAGCCTACACTCCCACCACCCGTGCAGGAGGGAACCTCTGTCCTCCATCCGCCTCAGCACGTGTTGTTCCTAGAGTTCGGAATGTGGGCCAGTCTCACTGGAGTTAGGTGGAATGGCAACATGGTTTTCATTTGTATTTCCTCTAACAGCTGGGAAACCTGAGCCCATTCGCTATTTCAATTTGTCTTTTGAAAAAAAAATGTTCATTTACTTCACCAATTTCTTCACAGGGTTGTTTTACTGTTGTTGAATTTCTGAAGCTCTTGTAAGTCAAAATCACAACAACATTCAGAAATAAAAAAGATGATACAAAAGTTCATCGGAAACACAAGAGGCCACAGACAGCCAAAGCTATCCTAAAGAATAAAATCAAGCTGGAGGAATCACAGTTCCAGACCTCAAGACACTACAGGGTCATCATGGTCATCAAAATAGCCTGGTACTGGGACAGAAACAGAGATCAATGAAACACAACAGAAAACCCCAAAGGGAGCCACACATATACTGCCAACTAATTTTCAAAAGGAAAAATGAAAATTATTGAAGGAAAGCACCTGTTGTCTTCAACAAATGCTGTTGGGACAGATGGATAGCAACCTGCAGAGGTAAGAAGGAAGACCCCCACTTATGCCCTTATACAAAAATCAGCTCTAAATGTATCAAGGACCTAAATCTACACCCAGATTCTTTCATACTATTAGAGGAAACAGAGGAAGCTCTCTCAAGATTTAGGAATTGGGAAAGATATCGTAGAAAAGTCACCAAAAGCCCAGTCAAAGCCACAATAAACAACGGGACTACATCAAACTGAGAAGCTTCTGTAAAGCACAGAAGACAATGAACAAAGTGAAGCAGCAAGAGAAAAATCCTTGCATGCTACACAATCGAGAGGGGGCTAATATCTGGTCATGTTTTCAAACAAGATCTCCAGAAAAGGTTCCACCTCCATGTAAATGGCAACGCTTCTTTAAAACTGCTTCAAAAATTCAGTTTACACAACAGGCTGAACTGTGTGACATCTATGCCAATACACCTTAGGAGAACAGATTTTAAAACAGGTTTAGCAGGGATTTGTGCTGTAGACCAAATTGAAAGGTCACCGGAGAAAGAATCTGAGCTCCGTGTAAGAAGGTTCAGCTACATCCACAGTTTTAACTGTGTCCCAGAATCTTGTTTACCATTTTCTTTATTCACCAAATGTGATTCTATTATTACTCATAATAAATCTTGAGGTTGCATATCCATGATGTTATGTGTAATCCATTGGTCATCATCCCAGGAAGAAAGACTTGGAGATAGAGACATAGAGAACTCAGTTTCTCTTGAGGTCTTAACAAAGACCTTGATGAGTGGAATGGTAAACGTTTCTTTGACTCCAAAGGGTGTCAGGCACTGAAGCAGACAGTGAGCAGTACTTGAACTCCAAACTCTTCAAATATAACATTTCCTTCAACTCCTGCAATGGCCAAATGCAATATGCTCTGTTTTATGTTTTCTGAATGAAGCAAGTGCGGCTTTCAGGATTATGTGTTCTGGATCATTCTGCTAATTTGTATCAAGACCAGAAATAAAGCAGATCTAACAGATTGCATTCCTTTTCTTTTTCAAGTATTGTTGTACTTCATGTTTTCTTTTATTGTCTTGCCTTGCCATTTTGTAAGAACAGGCATCCCAAAGATAGCATAGTGGCACATCATGTTAATGTACCTTTTGTGACACTAACATCCCAAACTGGAGTGCCTAATCACCTCCTATCTGCTCTACTTCCAGCCCTGCTTCTTTTCAATTCACCTGGCAAGACCCAGAAGAAGGCTTAAATTCTTGGGCCTCTGACACCCATGTGGAAAACCACAATGGAGTCTCTTGGCTTCTGCTTGGCCCCACCCTAACTGTTGGAGCCATTCAGAACATTACTTAGCACATGATCTTGCTCTCTGAAAAATGAACACACTTAAACAAGACTATGCAATTTTAGACTTTACTCTGTTGTTTTACTTAATAAAAGCTATTATAAAAACAAAGATAGCAATATTATTATTAAAATACACTTCAAACTGACTTAGAAATAATGGCTAAACTCTTAGTTAATATAAAATAAAATGTCCTAACAGGCAGTCTTTTTTCCATATAGCCAAAGACTCAAACACTGTACTTTTTCTCCCACTGCTACAATGCCTTTGAAGACATTGAGACAATAATATATATTTAAAATATATCAGTGATAAGACTGTTTTATTCATTAAAACACCTAAAAATGATTCCTATCTATTTATGATGCATATTTTTGTTCTCACCCAGTTCCCTGATTGTGATTTTTAAATGAAAGTTTAATATGATTGTCTTTGTTCAAAGTTACAGGGTCACTGGGTCTCACCATGGCTTTTGAGTACTAACTTGTTTACTTTTAAAGTTCTAGAAACTAAGTGAACTGAAAAGAGGCATTCTTTCTATTGGAGTTGCAAAATTTATAACTAGAAATTGAGGTAAATTTTACATAAATATTTAAATGGTCCTTGTTCTATTATTATTCAAGTTCATATAAGAGTAGATTATGAAAGAAATCAAAGACTGAACTTGAATTCTCTACCAAGATCATTGTTAATTGTATTTAATTTTTAGAATAGGTTATTAAGTGATCCAAGGTTATCTTCCTGTAGATGACAGACATTATCTAAAATCACAGTATGACCCTTGCAGTCCTGTCTTAAATTAACATCTTTTCCTAGCAATGCATGTTTGATTTCTTGCTGCCTTAGCTAACAAGTTTCCACAGTGTCTACTGAGAGCTAAAGTCTGTCTGCATGCAAATATTTCATGTATATTGTCACCATTTTGAGATAATGCTGCTGGGTGAATGTAGATATACCTGTTGTGATTTTTTTTTCTTTCTGCATCTAGGGAAAGAGGAACGATAAGAGAAGAACGACTAATTACCCGGGGGTAGGAGGAAAAGCCACTCAATGTTATCCCAGGATTCCCAATGTGCAGCATGCTCCAAAGGTTCTGCTAAGATGATTTCGACCTTTCTGGAATGCTGTTGGTCTTGCCAATCCAAGGATAAGGAAATCCTTCCAAGACTCACTGTCTGACATAGTCGACCTTAGAGTCTCCATTCACCCAGACATTTGCTGCAAATACTTGGCTGGTATAGTTGACCAATTTGTTCTGCCCTTCTTCCTCTGCTGTGATGCCAGATACCCTCTGCAGGTTTCAAAGGACTACCATACCACCCAAATTCATCCGGATATGCTATCCATTGTTCCATCTAAGTCACCGAGGAGGCCAGTTTCTAACACATGCATTATATGATCAGACCAGATTCTGTTTTTCTCCTTGTGGTTGGAGTTCTGAGTCCAGTGGTTCAGTAGCAGGAACCCCAAGGAAACCTCTTCTAAAGTGATCCCAGACCTGACTCTTAGGATGCTTTCCAGGACAGGATCCAGTTCTGTCTATCTTGGTACTGCTGAAATACATGAGAGATGGGCCTGGGCATGGGTGAGTTATTGCTGGGCTGTAGTACCCAACAATAAGAACCGGAATGGGTGTGGACCACTTGGGTAAGGTCACAGTTCCTGCCAAGACATGAGGTGGTCCAAGTGAGTCTGGGCCAAGGTCCCACTGGTGTGCACAAGCTCTGCCACTGTGAGGAGACCTGATAGAGGGTATGGATAACTCTTGTGTGAGGAAGATAACCCTGCAGGTGAGTGCAAGAACCAAGACTGGGGGCAGTTCAGAAAAGGCCAGGTTACGGTGCCTGCCAGCATATGTCTTGGGAGTGAGCTAGTCTGGGACAGTTTATAACATCCACTGGAAGATCTGAGAACCAGGACAGAGTGAAGGACAGGCCCAATTGGACTGCAACACCAGCCAATCCACATTAGGGCCGGGACTGAGCGCTCACTGAGCTCAGCTAGGCTCAAGCATGCAGCAGCATGAGCTGGAATTTGTGGAAGACTGGACCAGGCCAGCCTACAGCACATGCCAGAAAATGCTGAGGTGAGATCGGCCATGCCAGACTGGATCACAGCACCCACCATCACACGTGAGACCTTGGGGTGGGAAGTGGGTGCAAGCCCTGTAGGGGAGCTGAGGGAGATTTTCCTGCTCAGCCATTCCTCCCACTTGCAAGTGAGAACTGGGACTGGGGGCAGACCAGGCCAGGCAGGGCTACAACACATGTTAGCCTACTTGTAAACTGGGTTAGGGATAGAGCCAGGCTGGGCTAACTAACACTCTATCCACTGCTGCATGCAAAGCCCAGAGTAAGAGCAGGCTAATCGGGTTGTGCTGCAGCATCAGCTGGCAAGTGCTGAGGTCTTGGTGCAAATCTTGTCAAGCCAAACTGCAAAACCACTTGGAGTGTGCAAGATCTTTGACTGGAAGTGGGCCCACTAGGGAAAATGTGGGCACCTCTCTAATGAGTTACAACTCCCACCAATGAGCATGAGAACCAGGACTGGGGGAAAGCCTGCCTAGACAAGTGGTGGCACCCACTGACATGCGTGTGAGCTGGCTCATAGGATCAGTTGGGTTGAATTAGGCTTTATGCTGTAAGAATGCTGAACAAGATGTGGGACAGACTGGTTCACGCTGTTAAACATACTGGCAAGCATTGAAACCAGGGCTGGAGGCAGGCCTAGTGGGAGTTATTGGTGGTTGCTCCCACTAGGCTGCAGTTCCTGCCCAGGTACATGAGTGCCCAGTGAGTGGTGGGCAGGGTTTGGCTGGGCCACTGCATCCACTGATTTATGTAAGAGAGGAACTGAAGATGGAACAGATCCAGCAATTGCAACTACCAGTGTGTGCATGGGCTGATGTGAGTGTTGTGAAGTTTTAAAGGAATTCTGGATGTATCTAAATTCATGGCTTCTTAAGGAATGTAGAATCTGTATCTACTCCTAGTTGCTGCCTGCCACCTCCAATTTCTTTACTTTACAGAACTAATATCCTTTTAAGGAAGGGCATTAACTTACGAAAAAGGAAATGGTGTGCTTGTAATGATAAATGAGCATGACTCTGCCATTTGATAGAAGGGCACTTGTTCTGTCTAAATTGTATATTCTTTTGTAAACACACTCTCCAGCCATCTAGCGAGAGGAATCAATGTCTTATATACAGATGGTGCCAGACCTTTACTCAGAAATGCATGCACTTGATTTATATTAAAGTTTTTATATTTAACCTTCTGTCTGAATCTTAAATCAAGGCCCTAGGGCAAAGACAAGTGTCTTCATCTTTTTCAAATTCAAAAATTTGCTTTAAACTATAGAAAAAAATTAAAATCCCAGAATGATTTCAGTTTCTGAATGGAAAAATAGCCCTCTAGCCCAGGAAGCATTTATAACAAGAGCCATAATCTAAGGATCAGTATCTCAAAATGAGAATAAGAATCAAAATGAGGGCCCAACATTGGTAGCCGAGTGGCTAAAGTGCTCACCTTGTACATGCTGTGATCCCATATGTGCGCCGGTTTCTATCCCGGGGACCCTGCTCCCCATCCAGGTCGCTGTTTGCGGCCTGGGAAAGCAATTGAAGATGGCCCAAAGACTTGCAACCCTATATCCACATGGGAGACCCAGAGAAGGCTCCAGGCCCCTGCCTTCAGATCAGCTCAGCTCCAGTCGCTGTGGCCACTTGGGAAGTGAATCAGCAGGTAGACAATCTTGCTCTCTGTATATCTGACTTTCAAATAAAAAAAAATTAAAATTAAGAAAAAGAATCAAAACAAATCGTAGAAAAACGTTGTGTCTATACAAAGACATACATAAAGCCCTAGGGAGATAAAAACCAAGCAAACTAAATTAAAATTCAGGTTTATTTAAATACATCCCTACACACAGTCCTCCCATACACCTATAAATATACACATAAAACATACAATACAACCTAAACTTATGCTATCTCAAATTTTCAAAAAGTAATTACGGGACTTAACTCATATAGCAGCCAGAGAAATTATCACAGGTTGTAGCTGCTGCCACCATAAGAATTGGTTTCAATTCAGCCTTTAATGAGATCAGCAATTTCTATTCATTTTCATGGGTACCTACTCCTGTAATGAAAGGGATTAATTTGAAGTTCCTAGAAATGCATCACCTAGCTCACGTTGGAGGGTAGCTAGTCTATGGGCCATAAATATAAATTCTTCAAGTGCTAGGGTGACTATTTCATTAAAACTCATGATGTTTTAGTATTTCATATGCAGAGCCATGCAAAGGCTGTGTAAAGTGGAGTTTTAATATAAAATATATTTGAAGAGGGAAAGCTGTCACCAGAAAGTGATCTTTCACTATTCAGGGATATACTAGCAGGAGAGGTGGATGCTGCTTTATCAAGCAAGTGCAAAATGCATTCTAAATCCCAGAGCTTATCTCTTATTGGTAAAATAATTCCAGAAACATAGCCTAACATCTAACATAGACAATGCAAAAACAACATGAGTCCTCTATGACCCACTTGCTCTTTAAAGTCAAAGGTATCAACTTAGACTGCTTTTCCTTATGTAAAAATATGACAGTTGGAGGGCAGGATTAGAAGTTTCAGAGAAGGCAATGCATGCCGTGTGGATCAGGCTACTATTGAGCTGCTTCTTATTGCGAGTGAGTGTTGCCTGGTTGTCTTCTTTAGTCCCATAACCAAGGCTATTCAGAGAGGATGCTGGCAATGACAGCCTGCTGCCACACTAAATGTGAAGGACTTTGAGGAACTGGAAGCAGTGCCACAAAGCACAAGGCCGTTCAATTTTCTGGAAAACCAGCCATGATTGATACACCCTATATAATGTAAGCTGTGCACATACAATGATCAAGAAATTAATTACTTTAGTCTTTGATCAATTCACTCATTGAAAAAAAAAAAGGGCAGCCAATTTGGTTTCACATGGAAGCAAGGGTGATTGGTTTCCTGGACATTTCATATTTTAATTAGGAGTGTTACAGGCATAGATTTTCCAGGTTATTATTTTCTAGTGAAACAAGAGTTGATTAGGATTTGAGAGTTGATCATTAAAATTTTTCGAATGTGAAGATTTATTTGTAAAATAACGATACTCATTTTTTAAAGTGGAAATCATGCAGAAAAATGAATGTACATTTATTTGAAAACTATTTTCAGAAGCTATTCTGAATGTTAACATAATACTCATTATCTTGTAAGTGAATAATAACATGTAATGATTCGTGCCTTGTGGCAGAAATCCCAGTATGGGACCAAATCCCCTTTGACATCTATAAACCAATGACAAGACAAGATCACTAGTCATGGTGTCCAGGAGAGCAATCAGACATAATGTACTGAGCTCATTTGCAGTCATTGTCTACTTTCCTGCACCAGACAGGTAGGAAGGGAGAATTGTAAATGATGTATGAATCCTTCTGTTGAACCTAACAGAAGCAGGGTGTTCGTCTTCTTAAACACTTGTAGGACTCCTGTCGCTTAGATATATAATGATCCAGGAAGCAAAAAGGAAAACAAAGAAAGCAACCTTTTTTCAAAATGGAATTTTTCAAGTCACTGTGATAAGAAGTGCTGGGGTGGGGGGTGAGGAACAGAGGCATAACTGCCATGACTCAACAGTTCTGAGCTTGTTAGTCAACCTATTTATGTATAACAAGCCAAAGAATAATTTAAATGAGAAGAAATCCAAACCACAGGGACTTTTCACTCTCAAGTTTTCACTTGGTTGCTTTGTGTCATGTTAATGAAAGCTACTATTAAGAAGAAAATATATGAAAAGGAAAACATACAAACTATGCAAACAAGTATGGATCTTGATTAACTTCTGAAAGAAAACATTTACTCTACCTCCTACTATGCATAATCATTTGATTACTGACAATGAGAATTTAGAGTATTTAGAGCTTTGAGGTCTTACAAAATATATCTAATCAAATTCTGTCATTTGAAAGAGTAGATCTAGAGTAAGATAATATATGAAGTATAAATTCTAGAATAAATCCCAATTTTTACCCAAGATTTAAAATACTAAAAGTAAATAAATATTTCTCACTCTCTTTAAAGTCTGTATCCATTTACACTCTTACAAGCTTTTGGAATTCATCCACATCCACATCCAGCTTTTGAAGGGGTTCAAAATAGCATGTGAATAATAAGAAATAAGTTTGATGTTATACCTGGGTCCCCAACGCTTTTCATACCTCTTCAGACTATCAGCAAAGATTTACATTCTCACACTGACCCATAGTTTCCATCTATATAATACGATCAATAATTTGCAGTGTGGCTAAAAAAGGTTTGTGAAATAATATATGTGAAGTAGATAGTATATTGAAAGCATTCAATAGATATTGGATGCCATTATATTTTTATTTCTGCAGGCACAAAATACTTAAATGGCTGGCTCATTGAAAAGCAACTTTTGTTTGATTATAAATGTGGAGTAAATGTTAGTCACATTTTTTAAAAAAACAGAACTGAATATTATAAGAAATTAAATACCTAGGTATCTGTTATTCACTATAATAGAATTTACATTTGTAATTAAACATCTTTTTTTTTTACTAGTTGACAACACAATAAAACAATAGGCCATAACATTTGTGGTAAAGATTTTCATATGTAAAAAGATCATTCCACCTTATTACAAGCACCAAAGTGCTGAAATACTACTTCACAATTACAATCATAATATCAGCTTTTGATTCGTGCATGAATACAGAAAAGAAAGGAAAACATTGATCATATTGAAGCCCAACGCAAACATTGAATTTGTGTTTCCCTAAATAGCAAATTTCCTCATACATTACTTATTGATTGAGCGACAGATACATTTTAAATAACTACTAAGTGCTGGCTGGGAATAAGAGAGTTAATAAGATAAATAAATGGGGGACACGATTGCCTGGTGGCACAATTTCATATAACATCTTCAAAACATCCTGATTTGAGTTCTGGCTAATTTGTTTATAGTCTTCACCTTCCTGTTATTACATACTGGCAGATGCAAGATAATGGCTCAAACGCCTGGGCACTGCTGCCCGTGTGCCAGACCTAGTCAGAGTTCAAAGACCCGGAGTTTGCCCTGACTCAGTCACGGCCGTTAAGAGTGTTTGGAGAGTGAATCAAATGGATGAAAGACTCTTGCTGCAGCCAAAATCTCACCCTGTTTTTCTAGTCAATGAAAATAAATAAATAAATGTCTAGAGCAGAATTGCAGGAAGAGTTAGAAGCATGATTGTACAGCCAAAGAATGGAAATAGGAGATCTGGTGTTATTTTTCTCTTGCATTTTTTTCCATATCATTTTTCTTTAGGGTGCATATTAGTCTGTTACAGTAAAAATTTAAGGTTGGGTAATACATTGGTGTGGATGTAATAAAATCTTGAAGCTAGGTAATGTACCAAAAAAGAGGTTTACTTTCCACACTCTTTGGTAGACATGTGCTGGCATTTGCTTGGCTGTGGTGAATGATTCAAAGCAAATGGCATCACAGTGATAAGGGTAGTGCACAGAGGGATTTGGGGAGATGTCAGGCTTGTTCTCAAGAACCCACTCTATGGGACTTTCCATGAGAGCCGCAATACACTGTCACAAGAAAAATATCCATTTCTCTTTATGACCTAACTGCCATTCAATAGACCTTGCCTCTTCCATGTTCTACCACCGCTCAGCATTGACACCCTGGAGACTAAGTTCCTAGCCCAAGAGTCTCTGGAGAACAAATCCAACTGAAACCCAAGCAGTGCCTAATGCTAAGGACAAATTGAGCATTCCTTCCTGCAGTCCTCCAAACTGTTCTGTAATAGCTTTCATTTTGAATTGGTAATTTTAGTGATTCTCCAGATCAGGCTCAAGGACTCAGCAAGGTTTGATTCCCCAAGGAGGTGTCTTACACTGTAAAAGGTTCATTCTAGAATATAGGAAGGGAGGGGAAAACAAGAAGTCAAGGCAGCCTATTAAGTGAAGCTGTAGAAAATGGCTAGGGAGAGCACAATAAGGTGAAATTACTGAATTAAGTGGTGGGTGAAATTGTTTGGGATGAAGGGCATTTGTAGGTGATCTGAGTCTTGATGATAATTATCATTCAAATGAAGAAGTTCAGCCAATGTTGGCACATAAGAGATTAGAATGAAAAATAAAACTAAGAGTGTATAAAAAGGTTTAAGTGCCATGGTAACTGCATAAAAAAGAAAGGGAGTGCTTTGCAAAAGAAGCCTGGGGAAGAACTCTGAGGGAAAGAAAGTAAATGCAAAAAGAGAAAATTAAGAAAAATTAGAGAGAACTGTGAGGATTTACTCATAGAAGATCTCTGGGATCAAATGAAAAGAGGGAAAACAATCAAGAACAACTGAGAAAGAGTTAAAAGTGATTGTCCTTCATCCGATATGCTTGGAACCAGAAGAACTATCTCATATTTCAGAGACTGGTTGAATTTCTTATTAAGAGGCAGAGAGAGACTCAGAGCGCTTTCCCAACTACTGATTGCACAAATCTTGCAACCACTACCTGAAGAATCTGCTAAACTCGATTTCCTCAAAGTATGAAGTGTTTAGATGATCACTTCTAACCTTGAACTTATTTTTGGTATACTGAGATTGAGAGTCAAATTATAGATTGTAAGACATTTAACTGAGCTGATCTAGACAGAATAAGCTTACACTAAGGATGGACTTTCACAATATGTTATTACGTAATAAACAAAGAGGAGATTTGCCGCACTAATCTAGATTGAATATGTTCTCATGGTGGAATTGATTTTAGTAATCTAGATCCATATATTGTCATGTCATGAAGAAGTCAATATAGTATACATTTCCTCTTCGGAGTAGATACTCATTCAAACACTATTTTTCATCAAAAAAAAAAAAAAAAACCAGAGAAACTTTGCCCAGTGTCAATATCGTAGCCAATGAGGTTCATCCAAGGTATCATTATTGCTAATTGAAAATAACTGAAAGAGAGAACACTTTAACATAGGAATGACAGAATTGCATGGGGCATCTATATCTCGCCTTCGGGGGTTGTTCCCTGTCACCCACCTGGGATACTGAGACTGAGTTCTTGGTACTGGTGATGACCTGGCTTCCCCAAATCCACAGCCTAGTCATTTCAGGTAAATGAGTAGGAAATCAGTAGATGAAGATGAAAGATCTGTGTGTGCAAATCCAGACTCCATAGAATGGGCCTGACCATTGTGTGTACAAAACAAAACTCTATTAAACAGGCCCTAACACCAATAATGATAATAATAACAATAGCAAGTTTTAATAATAGAATCGTACTCTAGGTGAGGCACTGTAATAGACTATATTTCTCCAAAACAAGAGTTATTTCTTACCACCAACTGCTGAAAATCTAGAAGCATTCTCTAGATGTTTAAACAATTTTCAACAAAAATTAAGTGATCTATACTGTGCAATATAATGTATATATGTAGTGTGTGTATTTATGTGTGTATACATATGTATTATACCATTTATTTGTAATAGTTTTATTTATATAAAATCAGTGGATTTTATATTTTTACAATACAGATTTAGAAGCATAGAGGCTCTTCCCTCCTCTCTTCTGCTTCTCCTTTCCTATCTCTCTTATTTTCCCAAAAATTATTATAGTAGTAAATGCATTTGCTTCATAGTAAAAAGCTTAAATTTCCAACATATATAAAGATATCATTGCTTGGCAAGGATAAGTAGAGGAAAATTAAAAATAATAATAATAATAAAATGTGACAGCCCAGACAATAGAAAATGGTGACAATAAGGCTAGATTTTTTGAAACATTTCTGAAACATGTCCATAACATGATCTTTGCCATAATCTTAGGTTCTCTGAAACTCCTGAATGAGAAGTGAGAAGTGAGAGTATTTACCTCATTCTGGCATGAGATCTTTTTGTTTTACAGCCCAGGCAGTGGTTTATTTGATCTGGAAGGTATTGTTTGCCTGGTTCTTCTGTTCACTACTAGGTGAGGTGTAACTCATACTGATTGGATAGTTCAAGGTGCATGATGGTTAATCTGGTTATCTACTCCACATCATCACAGTTGATTGGAACAGTGGAATTGTGTGCTGATGTTAGCTTGGTTGATGGAATGATTTGCATCCTGTGCCAGTGTTCTCTTAGTTGATTGGATGATTGTTGCTTAAGAATCCGTGAACACGGCAGATAAGGGCTGCTGCCCTCTTCCATGTATAGTGGAATGGGACAGCCCACTGGTTGGAGCCAGCCAGTGAATAAAGACTCCAGAGCTTATAAGAGTCTGCCTCTGATTCACTTTTTGGAATAAATCTGGTCAACTCACAACAAAAACAAAGAATAAGATAAAATAAAATGGAAACCTATAATTACCCAAGAGTAAACAGAATATAAACAGCAATTAATCAGTAGCTAATATCTTAGAGATTACATTTTTGTGCTTTGTACATTAGTTGTTAACACATCAGAGAGATTTATTTCACTCAGTGTAATGACTATTAGCTGTATCTATTTTGTTGCAAAAGATATGGTTATGACTGAGTAGTATTTCATGCTATGTAGGTACCACATTTTCTTTATCCAGTCATCAGTTGATGGGCATCAGGATAGCTACCAGTTAAATATCCAATTAGAATAACATTCTTTGTTCACTTTATGATATATATGATAGGTCTTCAAGATTTTCATAAAATATGTGTTATGAAAAAACAAGCACAAATTTCTAATTTTGCAGCAAAATATTTATCTTTTAGTTCCACTTTTCCACAAATTTTCTCTAAGTTTTCTTGTGTCTAATGCCAATATCTAGTATGTCAAATAGAAATACGTTTGGTCTACATCCAAAACAAAATCAATCATAAATATGTATTTATACATTTTAGACCGTAGCACTCTTTAACATATGTATAGAAGAGACCCTTCCATGATCCTACAGGGTAACCAATTTTGCACTCACTGAGTTGTTTTTGCTGTACCAGCCATTTACAACATGGCACTCATTCTTGCATTGGATGTAAAGATGTAGCACACTAATTGTTTATATAGGTGGATATCACTTTGTTACTTCCAAACAAAGAAACATGATTTTGCGTATCAGTTAAAAATGGGCAATATGAGGTGACCATCCAAATTAAGAAACATGAAACCCACTAGCACTCAAACTACTACTTCAGAGGAACCAGTACATTGAACATTCCATACAAAGTCTCAACCCCTGGGAGAAAAGAAAACAAGTGTTACGCTCACCTGTGCTTAGGGGAATGCTTGATTTAGAAGATAAGTTTTTTTTTTTTTTATTGTGGAAATAAAAGTTTAGAACTTTAGAGCCCTAAGGCCCTGTTCTATGTCTACTTCTTAGAGGCACAATACCTCTCTCCAGCTGATGGATAGAAAGTTTATAAAGGAGATCCATGACTAGGGTTTATGTCCCTGGAGGGGGATGAGATATGATAGCTTGAAAATTGAGTTTTCTATCAAAAATATTGAGTTATTTAATTTTCACTGACTCTAGGTACTGGTAAATGTTTTTACCTACAATGTACATCCTTGAATGTTATAGTGTGTAAAAAAAAAAAAAAGTTAAAAAAAATGGACCTAAGCAAAGCCATTTGTTCTCTTTTTGTATGCTACTAAAATAAGGGGGAAAAAATGTGTTTATATGCTTCCTGTTTTACTAAATAGCCTGGACTTCAGTTCTGCTTGCAAGAATCTTTTTTGTTATTGCTGCTTTGTTCCCATTTATAATGGCTGCCAACTGGCCGCAATCATTAGCAGATATGTCAAGTTACCTGCTTAAAACATGAAAACCAAAATATCAGCAAAATATCTTTTTAAATCAAAAGGAAATTCTTAGATTCCTGTATGAATCACTGTACAGAAGGGAGGAACTTATTTATTCAGGTGATCTGGAAAAGATACACTTGTCCAAATTATGATTTCTTTTTCCTATTTTTATTCTCTTGTTTTAGCCATGTTGCCAACCTTAACAAACTTGCCATGTTATTTAGCCATAACATCTAGTTTATTTCCCAAATTGAATTGCTTATATAAGTTACGTTGATTCTTGTTTATTATTCCAAATTTTCTAGAATTTGTTCTCACTCACTTATATATTATAATCTCTTCTAATCTAATTTTAAGCAGCTGGATATTTGAACCTGTAATTCTTCAAAATTAGCAAAAATCACAAACTATGTTGCATGAATGAAATCTGACCAATCCCCTTCTTTCTCTGTCTTATACATTTGAAAAAAAAATTCAAAACGAAACAGCTTATAATATTTTAAAATAAGACTTTATATATAAAGGTTTCTTCAGGGCATAGTCATATTAATTGTTAAAAATTATTTTCTGGGACCAACGCAATGGTTCCATGGCTAAAATCCTCGCCTTGAATGTGCTGGGATCCCATATAGGCTCCGGTTTCTATCCCAGCTCTCTACTTCCAATACAACCTATGGACTGAATAAACAATTGGGGATGGCCCAAAGCCTTGGGACTCTGCACTGTGTGGAAGACCCAGAACAGGATTCTAGTCTCTGGCTTCAGAGGGGCTCAGCTCTGGCCATTGTAACCACTTGGGGAGTGAACCAGCAAATGAAAGATCTTTCTGTCTCTGCAAATCTGTCTTTCCAATAAAAAATATGTATTTTTTAAATAATATAACTTCTATGATGTATCTCTTACTACAATGGTTGAGCAATTAAACTATTTGTACTCAAAATCTACACTACCCACTATACAGGCCTTTATAGAATGAAACACTTATAATCTCTTTTTTAAAGTTCATTTATTTTTAGTGGAAAGATGGATTTACAGAGAGAGAGAGAAATATTCTCTGCCCACCAGTTCACTCTCCTCATGGCTGCAATGGCTAGAGCTGAGCCGATCCAAAGCAGAGCCGGGAGCTTCTTTTGGTTCTCACACAGATGCAGGGCCCCAAGGCTTTGGGTCATCTTTTACCGTTTTCCCAGGCCACAAGCAGAGAGCTGAATGGGAAGTGGAACAACTGGAGCATGAGCCAGTACCCATATGGGATCCCACTTCATGTAAGGTAAGAATTTAAACACTGAGTCATCACACCATGCCCACAATCTCTATCTACATAATATTAAATCAACTGGTATTGGATAATCACATGTATTTTTTGGCCATTATTTTGGATATATTCCAGGCATCTTATACCCTATTTTTTAAGTTACTCTTACTTTGACTGTCTTTACAGTAAATCCACTAAGATGCACTAATATAATGCTTCAGTGTAAAACCGTTGTTGGACAGAAATGGAACAGGAAAGGTAAAACAAACATGGAGCAAGAGGGAAATGCAGTGACCCCCAAAAGTAAAGAGGACAAAGGGAGTTATATGTGCAGCTGTGAATGGAGACGAGCAGAATCGGAATTGTTAGGTGAGGACAGGAGCACCCTTCCTACCTCTAGCCACCTGCTGCCCTATCACCTTTTCTCTTTCTTAAAAGCAGAATCTTACGAAATGTAGCTGTTTTATATCAGTTATACCACAGAGCAACATTAACTAAATCAAACATGTTATTTTCAGATACGCATTGTTAGACTCACGGGCATTGGATCAAGGGAAAGATCTATAATTTTAACTAAAGTATCACACCCAAGGCCACACCACACTTTTCTTGGGTTTGAACACTATGCTTCCGAGGGAAAAGTACATTTACATCTTCAAAAAATCTTGACATTTCAACATGTGGAACAATGTCAAGTTGAAACTCAGCTTGCCTTTTATATGAAAGCTTGCCTTTTATACTGCATGTGCTAAGGAATGCCTTTACTCTAGCAGTTAAAGGCCCACAGGCCACTGCGGTGTGCCTGGGTTTCATCCCCACCCCAGGTCCATTCTCTCTCTTCCTCCTGGTGTAGCCTCTTGGAGAAAGTGATGACTCAAGTTATATAATCCCTCTCACAGTATTTCTAGGCGCTGTTATCAGCACAATGGAATGAAACGGAGGCTGGGAGCTCTCTGTCTCTCTGACTCTCAAAGAAACAAAATGTAAAAACATAGCTAAAATTTAGGAGTTAATTTTTATCCAGAAGTCTCTAATCAGAAATAATAATGGATAGTTTCTTGACGCAAGAAAATAAACAGCATTGCTAGGTTTCACTTCTCTTGACTGTTGTTTAAAAGTCATTTGAATAATTAATATTTGTCGATTCCTTTAGGTTTAATAATTGGATTTTTTCCCACAATAATATTACAGAGTATGCACAATTATTTCTTTGCACTCTAGTAAATTTAATCACAGAAACTTTTGAAGTGACTTGCCTAAAGTTACAGAGCTAGGCAGAGGGAGGAGCTGGGATGTGAATCCAAGTGGTCCAACGCCAGAGCCATACAATTAACCACTATACTAAGATAGGAACAGTCCTGCAGGTGTTTGAGTGTGTGAGATTTCTCAACACTTAAATGTATGAGAGTTATTTCAGATGGACTACATTTTCAAAAGAAAATAGGTTCTTGGTGCTGACATTGTGGAGTAGTATCTAAGCAGCCCTACTTGTTATCCAATTCCTTGATAAGGGCCTGTGAAGATAGTGGACAACCGCCCAAGTACTTGGCCCCCTACTGTCCTGGTGGAGATCCAGGTAAATTTCTTGGCTCCTGGCTTCAGTGTGGCCCATCAACAGCTGTTGCAGCTATTTCAGAAGTGAAACATCCGGTAGAAGATCTCTACTTCTCTTCCTCTCACTCTCACTCTACTTTTAAACCACTCTACCTTTTAAACCAATAAACTCATCTGCAATAAATATTCTTTGCTTGCTAAGACAACAATTGAATATATAGTAAGACTATTGAAATACATAAAATTATGGCCCGGTGCAATAGCATAGTGGTTAAAGTCCTCACCTTGCACATGCTGGGATCCCATATGGTCGCCAGTTCTAATCCTGGTAGCCCGGCTTCCCATCCAGCCCCCTGCTTGTGCCCTAGGAAAGCAGTAGAGGACGGCCCAAAGCCTGAGGACCCTGCACCCGCATGGGAGACCCGAAAGAGCTCCTGGCTCCTGGCTTCAGATTGGCTCAGCTCCAGCCGTTGTGGTCACTTGGGGAGTGAACCATCGGATGGAAGATCTTCCTCTCTGTCTCTCCTCCTCGCTGTATATCTGCCTTTCCAATAAAAATAAATAAATATTTTTAAAAAAAGAAATATAAAATTCTACATTTGGAAATAAAAACAACAGAGGATTTCCCTAAGCAAATTCGCACATGCACACATGTTATGCACATGATTATAAACACACTGTTAGGATGCGCTTCTGTAGTCAAAAACATTGTGAACTGCTTTCTGATGCTCATCAGTATAGTAACAGACACAAACTCTGCCCATGATTAGCTGCACGTTTGGTCACAGAAGGGTTGTGTGAGGTTCATAACCTGTCTCTCTGGCAGCACTGCCTACTAGCTCTCCCTCATCTACGATCTTAGTTTTGTTAACAGGAAGTGCTTCCTTTCGTTAGTGGGCTTTGAGAGGTGTGTAATGAACAAACACCCTCAGGTAGCTACAGTTCATCACAGTTCACGTAGCCCCAGACACTGATTAGCACAGACAATGAGCTATCTTTTCAACCTTGCTACTACTTTTAAGTCGATGCAAGATATGAGGTCTCTATAGTAAAGAGGAAAAACCTCACCGCTGTTGTTCCAGCATTTGTCAGTAAATTGCCTTGTATATTCTATCAACACAATGCGCTGCATTTCACAGGAACGACATATTTTTAAAAGACAAATGATATAACTGCATTGTAATATTTAGACACTCTTTTCCTGGAGGTCAACATAAGGACATGCAGTAATTACACCATAACTGGAGGTACTTAATTACAGAGGTGCATATTATCTCTATTAGATAAAGTCATTTTTATTATAGCAATTTATCATTTCTATGTGCCATTTTTCCCCTCATTGGAATTTAGAAACCGGAGTGCATCTTAATATCTAGAAACGACATGCCACGATGTGTGCTTAATGAGGTACATTTGCTCTTCCCCAAATATTGATTATAGTAAGATGTACCTTACGCAGAGGACCTCATGAAGAGAGGAGAGTGCAGTGATCTGTGGGGAAAACTTTAAAGTTAAGGAAATCCTGAAATGCTTCCCAACCTTGCTAAAGTGAGCACTTGTCCAGATTACTTGGAATGTATACCATTTCCTCCGAACAAACTAGAGTCTCATAACATCGTGCCCAGCCTGCTGCCAAGACCGCCATCCTGTGACAGGACGGGGATGCAGAGTTTCTAATCTTCAGCTCAGGTGGGTGGGAAATTTTCACTAACAATAGATTCTACTCTAGTCCCATAAACTATGGCTTAAATTTCATTATCCTCTGTTTAAGTACTAATAAGCTGAAAACTATAGCAAAATCATGAAGGTAAAACTAGAATTTGGGGCCCAGTGCAATGGCCTAAAGTCCTCGCTTTGATCCCATATGGGCTCCAGTTCTAATCTCGGCAGCTTCACTTCCCATCCAGCTCCCTGCTTGTGGCCTGGGAAAACAGTCAAGGATGGCCCAAAGCTTTGGGATCCTGCACATACATGGGAGACCCAGAAATGGCTCCTGTCTCCTGGCTCCTGGCTCCTGGCTCCTGGCTCCTGGATTCGGACCAGCACAGCACTGGCTGTTGCAGCTCCTTGGGGGAGTAAATGAATTGACAGAAGATCTCCCTCTCTGTTTGTCCTCCTCTCTGTATATCTGACTTCAATAAAATTAATATATCTTCAAAAAAATTGAAATTGTGATAAATATTTCCACTGTAAAACTTACTGTAGCAATGATCTCTATATATTTATTACATCATCCTTTTCAAAAAAATCACCAATTCATAATGTTTACTAAGTCACATAAATGCATGCAACACATTCTTTAAGAAATCCGCATTGGACCTCAGAACTTAGTTTAGTATTTATGCCTTTTTTCCTTTTATTATCAGATAATTTTGCTTCTCATATTCCTGTAGTTGCTTAACATGAACAGTTGCTTTTCATCCATCAAACACTGCACTTAACAGAAATGCAAATAACCCCAAAACAGTCTTGATGGTCAGGAAAATATTAATCATCCCATGCACTATGCTACATTTTCAAATTGCCAATACATTGCTTTTCATTTTCATGTAGTGTGAGCAAATTGGTAAACTATATTGCATAATAGATTTCTTACAATGTAATGAGGAAAATTATTATTTAAGAAAAAAGCCATCTGCATCCATGTAAGATAAAAAATCCAAAACTTAAAATGTCATGTGTAAATTCAGAAATAAATAAAATGTCCTTTCCATACCTTAGTCTTCATATATTAAGAATATAAGTATCAAAATGGTCTTGAGAATTTAGAAAACGCATCTGAAAGTAATTTTCCGAGAATATCCTTGTAGACCTCTAGATGGCGAGCTTTAGTAAGTTTTTATGAGTGGCTCGAATTTAGTGTCTCATCTGTTCTGTGTAATCCACCTACTGAAACAATTTTCAGCTTGAAATAAAATTATGTAGATCTTTCTCTGTTCTAATGAAACTTCTATAAACAATAAACCGCACTTTTTTTTTAAAGTTAATCATTTTCTTTGTGATTACCATACTGTAACATAGAGGGTCCCAGTGTCATCTAGCAGTGTCTCATCTGCTGAATGTTTTGGAAATGTTTCACCAAAAGAACAACTTCAATTTGCTTCTAAGCGAGCCATTCATCATTATTCTGAAGATTTACTATATATTTTGTCATAGAAATGTTAAGTATCTTAAGAGATAGTAAGAAGTGTTGTTATAATTTTTAAAAGTTATTCATTTTTCTTTTATTCGAACCACAGGACAGAGAGCTATTCCACCCTCTGGCCCTCACCCCAAATCCCTAAAAAGTAAAACAAAGTCAGACCAGGATCCTGGAACTCAATCCAGGACTCTGCATGTACTGGGATCCCATATGTCCGCTGGTTCTAATCCCAGCGGCCCCTCTTCCCATCCAGCTCCCTGCTTGTGGCCTGGGAAAGCAGGTGAGCATGGCCCAAAGCCATGGGACCCTGCACCGCGTGGGAGACCCGGAAGAGATTCCTGATCCCTAGCTTCCGATCAGCTCAGCTCCGGCTGTTCTAGCAGATAGAAGTTCTTCCTCTCTGTCTCTCCTCTCTGTATATCTTCCCAATCACAATAAATAAGTCTTTAGAAAAAGAAATATCGGGGCCCGGCGCGGTGGCGCAAGTGGTTAAAGGTCCTCGCCTTGCACGCCCGGGATCCCATATGGGCGCCGGTTCTAATCCCGGCAGCCCTGCTTCCCTTCCAGCTCCCTGCCTGTGGCCTGGGAAAGCAGTCGAGGATGGCCCAAAGCTTTGGGAACCTGCACCCCCGTGGTAGGCCCGGAAGAGGCTCCTGGCTTCGGATCGGCATAGTATCGACCCGCTGCGCTCACTTGGGGAGTGAATCATCGGACGGAAGATCTTCCTCTCTGTCTCTCCTCTCTCTGTATATCTGCCTTTCCAATGAAAAAATAATAAAAATAAATCTTTAAAAAAAAAAAAAGAAAAAGAAATATCTTTACCTCAAGAATGCCCTTTATGAAAAAAATGTGTAATATGAGGAACTTTCCCAAGCATGTTAATAGTTCCATGATCATTGCTGTTTTTTTGATCAGGTTTTAAAAATACAGACACTTTAATTAATAACTATAGTCAAAAGTGTCACAAGATAAAAAAAAATGAAGCTAATAAAAAGTGACATTGTAATAAAAGTCATTAGTAATGATGCTGAAGCATAAAATCCTGTGATATTCAAGATATATATATATTTCCATGAATACTTGCATATTCCAAAGTTGTCATTCAATGATAAAATACATTAGAGTACTGACTATTGTAGAATCCTCTTTTCTGAACAGTGATTTTTTTCCACACAAATGGTCACTATGAGAGCAACATTTCAGTGTGCCATAACATTGGCTGCTGATCACAACTGGGCATTTTGCCTAACTGGCATAAGCAGGTGACAAAAGCTGGGATTAAATTCTTTCACAATTCCAATTTCTGATCACTGGGATGCTCTCTCTATCCCAAGGTAAACCACTAAGTCTTTCCCTAGATATTATAAAATTAAGAAAAGGGAGAAAACATCTCTCTTCAGTGGCTGGAGCGCTAACATATGTAACAGGAAGATGCATTCGCAGTCCCCATGTTTTCCTTCTATGAGAATTGAAGCAGTGGAGGCTGAATGGGCATGGGGAGGGAGGATATAAGCAGATGTTTAGAGATCCCGGGGAATTACATTTCTCTTCCACCAAAGGTTGAGCTTCCTTTTCCCAGGCTGTGAGATAGTCTAGAATTCATTCTGTTAACTTATCAATTTGCTTAAGCCTGCTTAAATTCTATTTGAAACTCTCAAGATGAATCGAATCTTAACTAGAACTCTTTGTTCTTTTGTAACAGTGTTTTGAAAGGGAATTAGTTTAGAGGGAAATTAAATGACTAGATTTTAAATGCTTATTTATACAAATATTAACTGAAGATAATATGATTTTTAAAAGAAAACCAAAGATGTGTGCTTCTTCAAAGAAATAAGCACACAAAATTTTATTTATGGGAAACAAATAAAATAGCACTCAGAAGTCCTATTTTAAATTAGGAGACTTCAATACAAAAGAAATACTGTGATCTCAGAAATTTAAACAGCTCCAATTAATAGGGACGGTAGAATTTAATTTCATTTACAATCATAACTACATGAGTTCCTCTTAAGGGATAAAAGCATGCAGTACCCAAGAAACACACTAAGACCGAGGCATTTCCCAGTCAGTATTAACTCAGTGTCACATTATTTTCAGGCAGTAACTTTCCTTTCAACACAAAACCTTGAGATGGGCTCTGTAAATGTTTTTAGGTGGGTATGGTATTTTTCTTGATTCCAAGCGGTGACAACATGTACATGCTTTCCACTAGGGGGCGGTGCCTAAAGCCCATCATCACCCTGAGGATACAGTCAGGGAAGCAGGGAATCAAGTGAATAAAGAGGTGGTGTCCGGATGATCTCCTGGACACAACGATGTGCTGACACGCTACAAGCCAAGCCTGGACTGCCCTTTAACCCTACATGGATGAGAGCTAACATGTTTCTTTTTTATCCAAACTGTTTTGCATGGAATTTCTCCAAGAACCAAAGCAAGTTTTGAAAAACTTGGTCAAATGTTACCTTCTGGCTGATGCTTCGTAGTGAACCCTGTTATTCCTTGTAATCCCAAGGAGAAAAACCACAACTAGAGAGTAAAAGGAAAGCTACTTTTCCTGCAGAACTCATTCCAGATTTATACAGGAAGCCTTGGTGTGTTGGTGTCTACATAGAATTATGTACATAGAATACATAGAAGCTACATCAATTTCACCAAATCAAATATCCAGATAGTTGTGTTTAGAATGTGTTATTGTCATACATGTGGTGATTGACAGAATCAGGCTTTCAGAAACTGTAAGAATCTAAAAGCAAAAGTGGGTTAAAATATAAAACATGAAATATCAGAGAGATTTATCTTCTTATCATTAAGATTCATCAATCCAGCCTATTACATCTTCGAGTTTAAAATACAGAGGATTTTAGAAATATAGCAGAAGCTTCCAGAGCAGTTAATGTGACTTAACTGAAGTATATAGTATTGTTTCACTATTTTTTGTTTGTTTTTTCTTGCTCAATAATGTGTTAAAATCTGGGTGCAAAAATATTTATGAATTGAATTCCTGTAGAAAAAATGCAACCGAAAGATTGGACAGGTTAAATTGCTATAAACAAGAATAGAACAGATTAGAAAATAGAAATTTCTAGGAAAAGACGTAAGAAGGCATACTGTCTGCAGACCTGGACTGAAGTTCCTGACCTGTCAGTGGCAAGAGATAATGTCTTAGATAAGTGCTCTCAGACCTCCCGATCTTAGCTTTCTCGTTGATAAAATTGGATTGATATAATACGTAGTTGTGTAGCTGTCTTCCCAGAAGCCTTTTGGGAAACTATCCTGATGGGAGCAACAAGATTACTTCAACCACACTTGGTTGTAGCAAGTGCAGGAATGTGACCTTGGTCCATAAATCAATCACATCATCAGAATTTGTGAGCCAGAGTGAGATCGGATGGCTTTCAATAGCAAAGAAAGCAAATGACAGTTTAGAAGCTGTTGTTTGTCATGATTGTTGTCAAGAAACAAGGCACTCACAATGAGAAAGAAACGAATAACTAGATATATTTTAAAATAGTCGTGTTACTTTCATTCCTGAGTCATTCTGAAAGCAGTGGCATCCTTCATTACCTACCTGCTGCTTCACTGTCCAGACCTTTCTTGATTCAACTAGGTAGTTTGTTACTTTTTTACAGCCTCAAATTTAAAATATTTCTGTCATCCTCTGCCAAGAAAAATCCCAATTTGATTATCTGTTCATATCTATATATCTATGAATGTTACTTAGAAAATTTCAGAGCACTATGCAATATAAATGTAAGACAATGGTAGTAAGATTATTACCTACAAATAGTGTTTGAGAGACTGTTGTATATATAAAAAAAAACTGCAGTTTTTATTGTTAGCAGTTTAAGTGGAAGCATCAAGGAAAATTATTTGGTAAAATTTAGATGTGCAAAAATTTCCACTTGTTAATGTTACAATGGAAGTTTTAAGCACTAAACTTTTGGTGTCAGTGCTGTGGCAGAGAGAGTTAAGCCACTGCTAGTGTCAGAGTTCCATGTACAAGCCAGCTTGAGCCCCAGGTTCTCTACATTTATTGCAGCTCCTTGCTGGTTACCTGGAAAAAGGTTGCCAAAATGCTTGGGCTTCTGTATCCAGGTGGGAAAACCAGAAATAGTTGTGGGTTTCTCACTTGAGCCTGACACAGTTCCATTTATTCCAACTGCCTGCGGAGTGAAACAGCTGACAAATTAAATATCTCTCTCTCTCTCGTGTGTGTGTGTATATGTGTGTGTCTTCTTACTCTCTGTAACTCTGTGTTTTGAAATAAATACAATACATAAAATTTTTAAATGGAGGTCATCTAGTTTTGCAATATTAATAAACTTCAACACTAAGTCCCCATGATTCTGTTTCAAAGACTGAAGCTGTTCTATAGTATTCTTCCATCTTTTTTCTTCTTTGACATAAATTTATCTTTGAAAATTATCTTCTACATTTGTAACATACAGGCAAAAATATATAGTATACATATATATGTATATGCATATATAGCATGTATGTTAATTTACCTTTCAATTATAAATAGACTTTTATGCACGACCATCTGTCAATATACACTTATATATGCACACACACACATATATACACATATTGGTATAGTGATTAAATATTTTATTTCCAGAAATTACTCTTTCCTTGTGATTTGAAGTGTCCTTCCAGCTCCAATTTTGTCTATGTTTATCTGATGTTGCTGAACCACGGGCTACAATTATTTAGGGGTAGTGGATATCACTTCTGTTACAATCATCAATGTGTTGAATTTCCTTCGTATAGAAATTGCTTAAAGGAGCAACAAATAATCTCCCTGAAGGAATCAGTGCAAAGATCAGTAACTTACAATGGGCTAACTAAAGGGATTTCCAGGACCTTTGCTCGGAGCTGTGGGAATTATTCTTCATTCTAAGTCTATTTTGGCATGAGAGCTGTTGGCAGCTTTTATGTGATCATGGAAGAAGCTATGATATTAGGCAAAATATCTTTAACAGGGTAAAGGAATAAAGCTTTGGGTCTTTGATCAACAGATTTAGATTTTAAATAAAATTCAAGATTAACCTATCCAGGTACTAAGTTTGAGTTGAATTGTGTTTGTACTGAAAAGCACACTAAATTAGGCAAAAGAAGAGAGAGTAATGATGGCCCCTTCTATTTTCCTTATGTAAAGTGAACAAATTGTATGTATTTTACAATAGTAATCCTTCCAACAGTATCCTCCCTCCTGCCACATTCCACACCCTATCTTCTTTTTTCCTTCCTTCTTTTTTCTTTCTTTTTTAAATATTTACAATGGCAGACCTACAGTTCACAGTCCCAACTATAGAAAAAAGCTGTAAATAGTAATCAAATCTTAAGTGTCATTCTAGCTCAAATTTACAAATTTTTTTTGTACTCTGGGTATTAGTTACCACAGAGAAAACATATGTTATTTGTCTTTTGGGGACTGGCTTCTTTCATTAAGCCTAATGATTTCCATTTGCAGTCATTTTGCTACAAAAGACAAGATTTCATTCTTCTTTATGCTCAAATAGTGTTGAAGAGATTATATACACTGTCTTTATCCACTGATGAACATCTGAGTTGATTCTCTATCTTACCTATAGTGACTTGAGCTTCAGTAAGCATGGCTGTAAGTGATGTGGGTGTAACCTCAAACAACTATACACTGATATTCATTTCTAATGGTGACATTCACAAACCCCATCAAAATAACAAGAAGACAATGCATTGTTCCTTTGCTAAGACATATGTATTATTGAAAAAAAAATAGGAAGAAGAATGGGTGGGGATGATATACTTCTATGACCATGGACCATCACTTGGCTGCAAAGCAGACAGAAAAATCCTGTGAAGTGCAGCCTTCTGGGTACAATTACATGACACATAAAATTTAAAACCATTGTCTTACTCTACCATCATGCTCTCTCCTTCAAACAAATGTGCCACAAGGTCATTAAAAGAGTCATGGAAAATTAAAAGTTGCTTATTTTGCACACAAAATATTTTGTTTGAATTTTTAAGTTTTCCTTATATGCAGAATTCAGTAATGACTGATACATATCCTAGATATTTCTTAAACTATCAGTTAATTTCAATTTTTATCTTAAAAATTATTTTCATGTATATTGAAGACATAGAGACAGAGATGCATCATCAACGTGTTACTCCTTGAATGTCCAAAACAACCAAAATAAGACCAAGTCAAAACCAAGAATCCTGAACTCTATCCAAGTCTTCCATGTGGGTTTCTAATATCCAACTGCTTGAGGAACCTGCTGCCTCCAGTATGTACAGTAACAGGAAGCCTTAAAGAAGAGGCAGGCAGAATAGAATCCAGGCCCTCCTAATATGGAATGAATGCCATTTTCCCCCTTCTATTTTATTTTTACTTTTATGGTAAAATATCCCCTACCTTCTCCCCATATTCTCTTCCCCAACTTATTTCCCTGATAGTATTAAATAATATAGTACTTCATAAGCAGTCATAAATGTCATTTTCAATACTTTTGTAAAATGCTCACTCCAACTGTATTTATTTTTCTCAGCAAGATTTACTTCTGGAAGAATCTTAGAGCAGGAGGGCTTTTTGTTCCCAAATTCTCAGTGTTATTTGCATTCTAAGTGCAGATACCTGTGTAAGTCAACAGGAAATGTACTATTTTTGTCAAATATTATAAGGAAAGCAATAACAGAAACTGGTGCTAAATATGAATCATAGATCACTAACTCAGATATTTAGAAAAACAAAAACAAAAATCCTGTTCCATTGCTTGATTTCTATTTCCAACCCTCATTCTGACTAACGGTAAAACAAAAGAGAACGAACAAACAAAAAACATATTTTTGCCCTATGAAGATAGACATAGAGAATATTATAGATGCATGCACTAACTTGAAAATTATTATCAAGTACAAAGAGACATCAATATGTTTTCTACCCTACAGTTTTATTAGTAAAGAGTTAATTGAGAATTCTTGTGTGCATGCCAATACATGGTCCAGCACAGTCTGTTGCCCCCAGTCGGCTTTTGCGCACACTGTTAGTTGTAATTGCTGGGTCTATTGTCTCCAGCCCTGTTTTTACGCAAACAAATGTGTATTGCAGTCCAACAAGATCCTGCCCCCTGCATACTCGGCCCCCACGGAAACGAGTAGAAGTTGTAGCCTAGTTGGAGAGACCTGCAATAACCCACACCAGGCCTGGTCACTGCCCTAGTTCCTGTGCTTACCAGTATGTACACAGCCGACTGGTCCTGTCTGTGCCACATCCCATTCATCTCTCATACATGTCAATAGGCATTGAAGCCTGATTCAACCCAATCAGGCCCACTATCCAACCTGCACATGTGCTACCAGGTGCCATTCTCTGTCTAGCCATGCCTGTCCCAGTTCTGGTTCACTTGCTCACCAGTCAGAATGGCAACCTAAGAGAGAGGTACCCACTGTTTCCCTAATGGGTTGACTCCCACTCCTGGATCTTCCACTCTTCAGGTGGTGCCACAGTTTAGCCTGACAGAATTTGCCCTTTGTGCCAGCATCTACTAGCTGGTGCTGTGGCGAAGCCCAACCAACCCAATCACATTCTGGCATATGCATACACTCGTAGGTACAGTCTGCAAAACCTGGCTTGTCCCCGATCCAGCTTACATGAAGGCCAACAGGTGTGATAGCCCTGCCCAGCCTGGTCTGCCCCCAGTCCCAGCTCTCATGCTCACCATTAGGAATAGTGGCCCAGCAGGGCCCTGCAGCCCCTACAACCAAGTTCACCCAGGTCTCATGTGTGCTGGTTGGGCACTGTGACCCAATCTGGCATGGCCCTCCTCACCTTGGCATTTGCCAGTGGGTGCTGTAGCCTGGCCCGGCCTAGGCCACCCCCACAATTCCAGCTCACGCTGGTGAGGACTACAGCATTATCAGCCCAGACAGCCCTGAGTTCTAATGTGAACTGGCTGGTATTGTGGCCTGATCTGGCAAGACCCACACAGCATTCTGGATCTTGAGTTCACCAGCTGGTGATATGAACTGGCCCAGCCTGGCTCACCCCAGTCCTTAGCCAAAGGTATCATAACTTGGCCTGCTCTGGCTGCTCCCTTTCTTGGTTCTTGTGCTCACCTGCAGAGACTGTGTTCTGACAAAGTTCTCCAAGATCCTCCATTAGAACCTCTCCCAGTGCCAGATCTCTCGCAAACCAGTAGGTCCATAAGCCAGCCCTCCTTAGTCCACCTCTTATCATAGCAGGAACTTTAGTCTTTCCTGACTCGCCTTGAACCCATTATGGTTCTTACTGTTGGGTGCTACAGCACAGTTAAGCCTGGTCCACACCCATGTATAGCTCACTCATGGCTCAGCAGTGGCAAAGACCTAGTTCAGCCTGTCCTATACCTGGTTTTCATGATCACCCATGGGTGCTGTCATCTAGCCCAATCTGGCACACCCCACACCCAATCCATCCTTGTGCTAAGGGAGACTGCAGCTATGTCCAGACCAGACCACAGCCTCCAGTCCAGCCCCCAAACTCACCAATGGAACTCACAACTCAGCCAGAGCATCCTCTTAGCTCCCCATTGAGGCCAGACCCTAGTCACAAATCTCATGTGTACTGGTGGTTACTCTGACCCAACTTAGCATAGACTCTCCCCTGTCTTGTCTTTTGCTTTTGAATGCTGCAGCCTGGCCTGGCCCGGCCCAGCCAGCTCCCCCTCCTAACTATTGCTAGCAGGTACTGTAACCTGGCCCCGCTCAGTCTGCTCTCAACCCTAATTCATGCAAACCAGTAGATGTGGCAGCCTATCCCAGCATGACCTATACTCTAGCCTACTCTCTGCACTTGCCAGTGGGTTATAGTTTGCTTGGCACGCTCCAGACCACCCTCTTTCAAAACCAACACACACACTTGCTGACAGATGGAGCTACCCTACCCAACCTGTCCAACACCGAAGCCCAGACCATGTGCTCATCGGTGGGAGCTATGACGCACTAGATGAGTTCCCCAGGTTCCCCCTTTCGAGCCACTCCCTGACCCAGATCTCACGCATACCAGCAAGTGCTTGGCTCTTACCCCGCATGGCCTGCCCTATCTGTCCTGGCATTTGCATGAGCTTTTACAGCCCAGATCGCCTCAAACCCTCTTTTATGGTGCTCATTAAGGTGCTGCAGTCTGGACTTGCCCCATTTGTTCCCAGCACCAGTACTGGTGAGCATCAGTGAGTTCCATGATCACGCCTAGCACAGCCCATCATCATCCCAACTGTCAGGGTAACCAGAGAGACTTGTAGGTCTATGGGGTTGGACCCACATATCCCCCACAGAATCTATCCAGCTGACCTGGTTCTCTTGTGTGCTGGTTAGTGTTTGAATTAATCCAATTGCTGTATTTACTGGATCTTTATAGTAAACCAGGCTTATACTTAAAGCCTCACTTTTACCAAAATAATTTCAATTTTTGGATAGTCTTGGACAGGTAATGCATAATAGTAGAATGAACAGGAATTGTTAAAATCCCCAGCATCAGTACCTGGAAGACAGGAAACTGACAATTCATCCTGAAGTAATGAAATGAGTCTAAAGAGGAGAAAAAGAAGGACTCATTCTCATGAGAACCATAATCTGCATGTAATGTCCAGGAAACAGATCTGAAAAAGCAGAAACAGAGGATAATGAGCTGGGGCATTGCCTTCTGCTTCTGAAAGTCTGTGCAGCCTCATCAAAATCAAATATAACCTGGCCCAGCTAGAAGTCAATTGGTGAAATAAATGATCAAAAATGTAATTAAGTGAGCAGAGAGGCTTGGGCAAGCTTCTTAGCCTTTTTTCGTATCATAGCTTTAACGTTGGAGTTTTGTGGTCATTCCATCAACATCACTAACAAAGCCTCCGCCTGGTTTGACTCTGAGCAAAGATCACGTCTCAGAATCAATTAGGGCAATTACAAACTAGTTCTTCACAAAGGCACATTTGCGATTAATTGACAAAAACACACTTAATCAACTTATCTGGGTAATAAGTATGTAGGAAATCAAAATCCCAGGTGGATGAAGCCCTGCTGCTTAAAACTGGCTCAAAGAATATGATAAGGAAAATGCTTGTAGGAAGAGAATGACTGGATCAATATAATTTTTTCTGGCATCAGGAAATAGTAAGGGATATCCTCTTTTTATCACCATAAATGCTTTCCTCATTTTAGAAGACTCTCTTTTTTAGTGCCTTCTTGAATGTGCAAACGGGATAACAAAAGTTAATCAAAGGCAGCTAAGCTGGAAGTTACGTTGGTCAATAAGATAATGATGAACCTTAATACAAGTCCTAGTTCCTAAAATCTGTGTGCAAGGATCACTCAAGAGTGATTACTTATCTCAGCACTTCCCTCTGTTTCCAGGACATTCCAAGAGGCAAAGGCCTTAGAGTGTACATTAGAGCAAGCCAGCAAAAAATACAACTCATGGTGAAGTTCAGCATCATCCAAACATACTACTGAACCATTCTCCAATGCTTCTGATATTCTTGAAGGTGGCTGCTAAAGACTAGCCAAAATCTATTTCAGCTCGGCACAAATGATACAAAGCTGAGAGTTCATAATGAGAGAGTCTGGGTAAACCATCAAAGTCCATAGAGTTTTACCAACAATTTCAAATGTAAGTTATGTGAGAAGTAGCTCCCATGTTTCCAAAGAAAAACTACCCTCTAATTGTTACCTAAAGTGCCTGGCAAATAAGCAAGAACTATTTTAAAGAATCCAAACAGCTCATATTCTTCTCCTGCTGGGTACACTTCTAACAAGTTGGCATTAGCACACACCTTTCTCTGAATGGAAGAGAACAAAGAGAAAGAACAAACGAGGTATAAAACAGAAAACAAAAATGCCCTAGGGTTGTTCTGAACTCCAGCGGCTCAGTTGAGGTGAATGGTGCTTCAGCAGCACAGTGGGAATTTCCCAGACACACAGGTCCCATGCCCTAGAAAATGCCTCTGATGTTCATCTCTAATCAAACAAAACAAAGAATTTTAGAGAGGATGAAAAATGCTGCATGTTTTTGTTTGAGAAAGATTACGTTGCCTCGCCAGTTCTGGAATCAGGTCTCTGGCACCACGTAACTGTCTGGAGTCTTCTCTCAGCAAAACAAGACTCCAATTATTTATGTTTTCATTGTATCACATTACATGAAGCTACAATGCATAATAATCAACAAAAAGAAGCCTCAGGTGACACAGATGGTAGTAGCAATTGTTATAAAAGAAGAACCTGATCATAAGCTTCGCATTACAACTACTCTGACAAATGAAATCATCTTAGGAAGAAAATAGAACTTTGATTGAATAATAATTCTGAGTAAATGTCAACTTCCCCCATATCCAGATTCATCTGTGGCACTGAAGATGGCTTTGGAATAAAATGAGAAGGTTACTGTTGCTTGTTTCACATGAATAGAGATTAAGCGCTGTAAGATCTTTCAAGAAGCAAGAAATCCCCCGAGGTCTCCTAGACTCAGATGTTAGAAAACGAAGGTGCATGTATGTGCAGCCTGTAAACACATGATCTTGTCTTTCACGCATGCAGTGGCCCTAAGTGTTCCCTTTCTCAGAAATCTGGTAATACAGGCCAGCAGTTCATAGAGTAGCAGAGAAGACACAAACCCAAATGTAAATATATTTTTAAAATTTTTTTCAGACTATGCGTAGATGTCAGTGTGTAAAACACCAGCAATACACAGAGCAGTTAAACAACCTTTGCTGAAATGTTCATGTGATCCCATGTTGCAAATGTCATTTGTATAGCCTTAATATTTAAGATATCTCAGCAATGCTTTAGTTTCCTTGTCCTTAATATTCTACAATGACATAGATGACAGTGACAGCATCAAATAGAGCTGTCAAGTTTGATGAATAACTCAGAGTCCTTCTAAACCTGGGGTTCAAACGCTATCACCCTGCCTTCACAGCAGCAGGCTTCCTGGGCAGGCCTTATCTTTATGCCTGGCACTGCCCTCGCACACCCGATGTGGCCTCTTTCTTATTCTTCTTTCTGTCTGTTTGCTTCTAGAGAACTAAAGCGAAGATTTCTCTTTGGTGAGCCTTTTTAAGCTTTGTTACCTACAGTTCTCAGTCTGTCTGCTCCCTCATGCTATCTATAAGCTATTTTGGCATCTTGCTGTCTTCCCTTTCTTGTGCGTGACTTGCCTTGTGAAGCTCACTTACAGCTGCACACTTTCCATGCTGGTTGGCAGGCTGAGCTGTAGGATTTCATTTTTAGTGAGTGTTGTGGTACTTGATGTCCCTTCTGATGTAAATAGAGCTATGAAGTTTCTAGAACTAAAAGAGAGCATTCTATGTACAGCTTTGTGAATAATGGTAGAAGGCTGAAAGAAGATTATGAAGTAACCTTATCCCCAATTTCTTCCCAAGGGCACCTAAAGAGAAAAACTGGCATTCATGACCTGTCCTAGCACCTCATTTTTCACCACACTGAAGGGTTGTTTGGGAAAGGGGGTAATACTGAATAACTCTCAAGGATTTTCAAGCTATTTTAGCACTCCCAAACATGGGCAGGACCTCTTTTCTGTCACTATTAATAGTCACTTTTTAAGCCAACTTAAAAGCCAACAGAACATATCATGTACAGACAGTCCTCATTCCTACATCTCCAAAGGATATTGTCAACACTGTAAACAACCACAGATTATTTCAGTCTTCTTTCAAATGAAGAACTCTCCTGTGTATCCCTCTGGTACGCCTGGTTCACTACATAGTTCTAGTAAGTTGTCAAGTACGCAGAGCAGTTTCTGAGGGTTACAAAGATGTCCATAATGCTTTTTGAGCTGAAACAGATTCCCCAGAGGCAAAATTTATATTCTAATAATACAATCCTCAATCCTCATCTTCCTAAGCTGGCCCTCGGGAACAAATTATCTTAGAGATAAATCTACAAGCTATTTATATTTCTATACTGCCATTAACGGTAAATGGCTGCATCATGACTCCTCTACTTGTCCCCAACAAGGCTACAACTTCATGTAGTAGTTTTGGATTATAAGTAATTCAATTCATATCCACACCTATTTAGAACCACCACAGTTCTGTCCTGCTAATAATTAAAAATGTGCTGATGCAAAAGTTTTGAGGGATGTACCTACACTATCCTATTATTACTTGAAATTCTCTCCTAGCCAGAGAACACTGATCTTAAAAAAGGCAAAATCTGCAAATGTGCTGAACACTTGTCTAGCACTGCTTGGTACTTATTGAGAGCAGCTCATCCAAGGATTGTGCCAGTGCTGGAAAAAGATGAAAAGTTACAGCCACTGCTGCTCTGAGCATTTTGGTTATCTTCTTTGCAGATGGTCAGTACAGGCCTGCTGTTTCCTGAGGCACTTCCCCAATGCTTTATGGGATGAATCCTCACAGATGCATAAGCCCTTTCTTGCTCAAAACTCCTTGGCAATGGTGGGGCTTTGATTGGCAGCTATGGGGACAGCTAAAGACTGTGTCATTTTTTTTTTTTGTTCTGCCTGCTCTGCCAAATTCTGACAATGTTTAAGGATAGCTTCTTGGGTTTTGTATGTAGTACACAGCATTATGCATATTAGTAGAGGACATTAGGGAGATGAAAAATTCTCTCTCCATGTGTCCTCTTGGTAAAAAGATTCAATTCCTGTCCTTCTTGTCACTTGATCCATAAGTCAGTCCACAAGGTCAAATTATGGAAACACAAAAGACATAGGTTAACTCGGATGAAAACCATAAATTACCAAAAAGCAATAGGCATTAAAGCTAAAATTTTAAGCCTCAAGGTCTATTGCAACTGATCTGTCTATGGAGAAGTATCCATGTGTAATGCTGGAAAGACGAGAATAGGGCTAGAGGAATTATAACTTGAAGGTATTGGAAATTGTATTAGCTTAGTCAGCATAAGCTTTCCTTCCTGACCTCCCATCTTCTATACTTGGTTAGGGTATGTCACATGACTATCAGAAAATCTGTTACATAATTATCTAAGTGCATTTAACTATAAGTTATATATTGAGGCAATAATGCTGAATAACAGAACACCTCACAATTACAGTGCCTTAAACATTGAGCATTTGTTCACTGTACATTAAGGGGATTTGGTTGTCCTCTGTGAGGTTTGGCTGGACTTACCAGCTCATTCATACTTCCACAATGGTTCTGCTTCACCTGTCCCTGACAGTCTCTGATTGAGTTTTGATTACCAACATTCCATACTGAAGTGGTCCAGTTAGTACCTCTCTGAGATATTAGAGGTTTGACAATAGATAAGGGACCAGTGTGGTGACAGAGCCAGTTCCTGTCTGTGATGCCAGCATCCTACATGTGTGCCAGTTTACATTCCAGATTTTCTACCTCAACTCCAGCTCCCTACAAATAGTGTGGGAAAACCATTGAGAGATGGCCCAAGTGTTTGGAGTCCTACTACTCAAATTGGAGACCTGGAAGAAGCTCTTGGTGCCTGGCTTCAGTGTGGCCCATACCAACTTTTTTGTTTTCTTTTAGATTCATTTATATTTATTGGAAAGGCAGATTTTCAGACACAAGGAGAGACAGAAAAATCTTCCATCCTCTGGTTCACTCTCCAAGTGGCTATAATGGCCAGAGTTGAGCCGATCCAAAGCCAGGAGCCAGTTTTTCCAGGTCTCCCACATGGGTGCAAATTTCCAAGGCTTTGGACCATCCTCTACTGCTTTCCCAGGCAAAAGGCAGGGAGCTGGATGGGAAGTGGAGCAATTCAGGCACAAACAGGCTCCCATATGCGATCCTGGCACTTGCAAATTGAGAATTCAGTCGCGTAGCTATCACATTGCCCTCTGCCATACCTACCAGGTGGAGATTGAACCAATAATTGGAAGATTCTTCTCTACCTATGTATCTCTGTAATTCTAACTCCTAAACAAACAAATAAATATTTTTCCAAAATTGATACATGATACAGAAAAGTTAAAGAATTGTGTCATTTCAATCTACTATAGTTATTAAAAAAAAGTTGAATTTCAATAGGAGCAAAATTAAATTCTATAGCATTCGTTCTTTCATTCAACCATTCATCCATTCAGTTAATGTTTCAGTTTTATACAAAAGATATTTTATTTTGGGTGTACCAAGAAAAACATTCAGTTTCCAGTTAGAAAAACCTTGGCAGTATTATCAGCAAGACAGATTTATCAATATTCATAGTATACCATGGTATTACCCTGAATGTTAGGGTATTCAAAAGGTAAGTGCCACAAAAGTTGAAACTAAGCTGGAGATAAAAGAAAGGTGTGGGTGAAGTCCCTAAGACAATGTTTTAGCTGAATCCTGAAGTGTAGGTGGCTCAGATAAGAAAGAAAAGAAAGTACACAAAAATTTCCTATACAGGCAATAAGAAGCCAAAAGGTGAAAATATGGAAATCAAATCATGAAGGGATTTTCCTGTTGCCCTAAATAGTCCAAGGGTTATCCTAATGTTAAGGGTTACTCTTATCCTGAGGATAATGAGAAGCCATGAAAAAAATGTTAAGTGAATTATCAAACTTTGTAAAAAATATGAAGAATGTCAAGCAAATTTCTAGCAGATACTTTAAGAATAATATATAGGTGCGGGTTATTGTACAGAAAAAAAAGTATGTTTCCCTCATGTTGAAGTCCCCAAAGACAATTTTTCTTTTTGAAGTCCCACAATAGCAGTAGGCCCTGAATAAATAACTCATACTTTGAAGAAAAAAAAAAAAGATGAATACCAAGCGATCAAATTTTTGCATGACCCTGAAAACTTCAACTTTCACACAAACCATAAATATTTCCAAGGTGGGCATTTGGTACAAATAGCATCATTTTGGCTGCCTGTAACCCGTATTTAGGTCACTACTGTTCGGTTCTGCTCCAGGTGTCTGTGAATGCATGTCCTAGGAGGCAGAGGGCTATGACTTCAGGAGCTCTGGGTGGAATTCAGGACTTTTGCTATTGTTGGCATTTGGGGAATGAACCAGTGAATGAAAGAACTCTGGTTGCTTCCCCCGTATGACTCTGTGCCTCCAAATAAAATGAAAATAAACAAAAGTCTTTCAAAATTGAGTCATCATAGTTGGCACATTGACTCCCAGTGGCCACATCACAATCAAAGCCTCTTTCTTCTTTTCATTTACTATGAAGCATTCCAATGACAGGCACAATAAAACAGAAGGGAGAGGGTAATGAGAATCGGACTTCTTCATGAGCTTAGAATCAAAGTAATGTTCTGTATATGAACCTGATGTTTGATGGCAACAGGCAAGGATAACAGATGTTAACAGTGGGACTGGGCTTCACATTCAGAGCAGAAATGCCTCAGGCCACCAGAGTAAAAATTGACACACAGTCTTGTCAATGATATCAAAATATCAGGGCATCCTATTCATTTCATGATCACTACGACTTGCCTGAAAACATGACATCTTTTGTGTATTTCCATCATGGACCAATGTACCTTCTTTGTATTATCGTTACATATATATATATGAAATATCTAAGTATTTATATTCAATATATTAATTATATTACATAATCATATACTGTGTTACAAATTAGACATTATACAGTAATATTATATAATTTATGTTATGCTATATTGATTATATATTAGATAATTATATAACACCTTAATTACATTACATTATATGCAATATATCTAGACGTTATATATTATGTATATTTATTGGAAAGAGTTACAGAGAGGGTAAGAAAGGTTGAGAGATCCTTCATCTGCTGATTGACTGACTCCAGATGGCTACAATGACCAGGGCTGGGCCAGGTTAAAGCTAGGAGCCAGGAGCTTCATCTGCATATTTCATATGGGTAGCAGAGGCCTAAACACCTGGACCAGCTTTTGCTGCTTTTTTCAGACATTGGCAAGGAGCTGAATAGGAAGTGAGGCAGACAAGACTTGAATTGGCATCCACATCCTTGCCAGCATCACAGTGGGGTCTGTATCTGTTACACTACAATGCTGGTACCCACTGTGTGACACTTTCTTTTTTTTAAAAAAAAACATATTAACATTTTTACAAGAAACCATTTGATCTATCATAAATATGCTGATCTGTAATTAAACATTGATTTTATCATTTCTCTCCCAGAGAGCCAGTTATTTCCTTCAATATCATACTTCCAAGTGGGCTCCTTAATAACTAAAATTAAAGTCATTAGGATGTACAACCAACAACTAGTACAATGCACATATAGGAACTAAAGTGTGTTTGTGTGTGTGTGTGTGTGTGTGTGTGTGTGTGTGTGTTATTTGATGATGGAACTCTACTAGTGAGTTTTGATCTGCAATAAAACCACAGAGTTTTCTCTAAGTTATTTAGATTAATATATTCATGAAAGCATTGTTTTTATACATTGAAAAATTTAACTTCAAGTGAGGTATCCTAGTTATATAGCACAGAGCAACAGATACCTGCAGGAAATACTGTAATAGAAAAATAATTTGTTCTCTGAGTTCCCATTCTTTTTTCTTATTATCCTTATTACCACAAGGAAAATATTTGAATTAAATAGGATTTTTATTTATAGATGACTGTCTTCTGTTAATGTTGAGAAGCCCTCTTGACTTATAGCACTTGGATAAAATTATTTATATTTTCCTAACAACAAATAAAGGAAAATAAATAAAGCAAGAATTTTCCAAATGGTTCACTGCGATTAGGTGTCTGTAGCTTGAAGTATGTTAAAACAAGATTAGCGATTAAAATAAAGCATTGTAAGCACATGTGAAATACAAATCATGCAGAGAGTCAGAAAAAGTTTATGCTTATACAGAAATATTGCTGCTTATGTTTTCTCGTATTTGTTTCTGTTTTGTCTTTGCTTTCCATCTAAGAAAGGTATTGGAACATAGATTACATTTACCAGCTTGTTTTTGTTTGCAAATAGTGGAGAACATAACTCTAAAGAACACAGTTAATAAGCACAATTTATTATTGTTGTGATGAAACAGTCTTTGAGGCAGCATTTTAACTAAACTCAGAAGGCATTTTCAGAGTTAAACAAATTTTTTTTTAGCATCTCTCATCTCTCCTTGGATATTTATTGTGTTAATTGGAAGTCTATCTTCTCATGGTACAAAAAGGACGACAGTTTCTCTGAAGGAATCATATTTCTAAATTCCCATCTAATAAAGAAGACATTGTGTATTGTAAACTAAAATTACTGATGCTCTAACTGCACCAACTAACTCACTGACCCACCTGTAAACAAATCAGTAAGGCCAGAGACCATGTGGCGCCTCTACCTGGAAATACGTCAAATTCCCACAACACAATTTTGTCATAGACACAGCAAGTAAATATTCATTGAAAAGCAAGTAAAGCATCAAGAGGACATGATATATTTAGGGGTCAAGTAAATGAATTTATACTCTGGCTTTAATAGAAATTGAATACATTAAATGTTAGTGCAGCCTAGAAATAAAGTCACATGTTTATGGTCAATTTACTTTTTACAAAGTTGCCAAGAACAAGGAATGCAAAAAAGACAATTTCTACAACAAACGGTATTGGGGAAACTGAATGTCCTCATGTAAAACAATGAAATTAAATCTTTACACTACATACATATATTAGCTTCTGATGGCTGAAAGATTTAAATGTAAGACCTGAAGTTATTGACCTACCAAAGGAAAACATCATCAAAGCTATATGGCTTTGCTTAGGCAATGATACTTTGCATAAGATCCCAAAAGCATTAATCAGTCAATAAGCAAGCAAGCAAACAGGATTTTATCACACTAAGAGTTCTGTGTTTCGATTGGTGTGCAGGTCAAGCTACTGCTTGCCACACCAGCAACTGCTGGCTGGAGCTCTTGCTGCTTATTCTTATCCAGCTCCCTGTTAATGAACCTGGGAAAGCAATAGAAAGGGGTCCAAGTACTTCAACATTTGTCACATTCCTACATGGAATCTGGGTGGAATTTCTAGCTTTGGCCCAATCCAATCTTGGTCACTGAGGCATTTTGGGAACGAACCAATCGACCAAAGACATCTCTCTTTTTCTTTGAACCATCCCCCAGTCACTCTGACTTTCAAATAATGAACTAAATCTTAAAATGTAACTACAATGTTTCTATATGAGAAATAATCAATAAGGAAAGCACAATCTAGGGAACAGGGGAAGTATTTGCTAACCATGAGTATGATAATAGACTAATAGGTAAAATACGTATGAAGCAACAGACGGCCCGATGTAAAAATTAGCCAAAGGCCTGAGTAGACAATTCTTAAAGGAAAACATACAAATGAACAAGTATAAGAAAAAAATATTCAGCAGCATTAATCATCAAAGCAATTTAAACAAAACTCACAAGGTAAACACATGAAAAAAGAATATGAGGAGTTACGAAAAAAAAAAACTGGGACTAGAATTGCCATATGATCTAGCAATTTCATCACTGGGAATATATCCAAGAGATGAAATAACTGTCAAAGACATAACTTGATCCACCCTGCTTACCACAGCATTGTTTGTAATAATCAAGATATGAAACAGTCCAGATAACCATCATCACACCGATGAACACAATGTGCAAAGGCGCAATGGTTCAAGTCCGTACCTTGCAGGTGCCAGGATGACATATGCTTCACTTCCCTTCTAGTCCCCTGCTTGTGGCCTGGGAGAGCAGTGAAATTCATCCCAGAGCCTTGCGACCCTGTACCCATGTGAGATCCAGAAGAAGCATCTGGCTTCTGGCATTGGATCAGCTCTGCCTAGCTTGGCTCTGGCTGTTGTGGTCACTTGGCGAGTAAACCCCAGATGGAAGATCTTTCTCTATGTTCCTCCTTCTCCCTGTAAATCTGACTTTCCAATAAAAATAAATAAATCATTTTTAAAAATATGTGTTCTGGGCCCGGTGCGATAGCATAGTGGTTGAAGTCCTCACCTTACATGCACTGGGATCCGATATGGGCACTGGCTCTAGTCCCAGAAGCTCCACTTCCAATCCAGCTCCCTGCTTGTAGCCTGGGAAAGCAGTCGAGGACGGCCCAAAGCCTTGGGACCCTGCACCCGCTTGGGAGACCCGGAAGAAGCTCCTGGCTCCTGCCTTCAGATTGGCTCAGCTCCAGCCATCACGGCTGCCTGGGGGGTGAACCATCAGATGGAAGATTTTCCGCTCTGTCTCTCCTCCTTTATGTATATCTGACTTTCCAATAAAAATAATAAATCTTTAAAAAAAAATATGTGTATTCTATACATACAAAGGAATAATAGCTAGCCATAAATAATAATTAAATTCTGCCATTTCCAGCAAAATGGATGGAGGTGAAGAACATCATTTTAGGTAAAGTAAACCAGCGACAGAAAGAGAAATACTGCATGTTCTCTTTCATATTTAGAAATAATAATAATAATAATAATAATAATAATAATAATGGAGAGTTGTCTCCTGTGTCTAACTCCAGTTAGAGTCCTGAATGCTCTTCCAATCCACCTGTTAATGTGCCTAGAAGATGCTCCAAGTGCTTGGTCCCTGGCCACCTGGGAAACCTGGATGGATAGATGGATTCTAGGGTAAAAGCATAAGAGTGGCTCAGCCCCAGCCTTTGTGGCCATTTGGAAAGTGAACCAGCTGATGAAATACATCTTGCTCTTTCTTTCTCTCAATCTATCTAATAAATAAACCTTAAAAAAAAAACCTCAATCTGAACAAAGATTAGTGATTTCTAGAGGCTGACAGGGGTGGGGAGTCTGGGTGGTAGGTGCCAAACGATAGATTGATCTAAGGATTTTGTTCCTAATGTTACAGCGTTTAGTAGGGTTATCATAGCTTACAACAGTCTAGTATATACTATTTGAACAAAGAGAAGGGAGATATCTAAGCCTCCAATCGAAAAAAAAATAGCACCATAGAAGGGAAAATGCTTGTTTTCAGCACACATTGCGTACATGCATTGAAAGGTCACATTGTGGTCCCTAAGTAAATACAATCACTGTTAGTTTAGAGTCTGCTGTTGTTGCAAAGTAGGTAAGGCCACTGCCTGCAGACCCTACCTGGTGTCCTGGCTATCTCACTTCTGATCTGTCTTCCCAGTAATAGCGTGGGGAAAATCAGCAGAAGATGAAAAAGATGGAGATCTCTCTCTGACTCTCCTACTCTGACTTTGTAAATCTGACTTTCAAATAGATTAATGCTTAAAACTATAATGATCCACAATGAGATATCCCAACATATCTATTTGGGAAGCTACTGTAAAATAAAAATAATGAAATATAATAAATCTTCATGAAAGTGTGGAGAAAAGGGAACACTTACATATCAATGAGTACACATGAAAATCAGTATGGAGATCACTACAAAAATCACAAAAAGGAACTGTTGTATAACACAGCAAGCCAATTAGCAGGTATGTAACCAAAAGAAATGAAATTAGTCTCTGGAAGAAACATCTGCACTACTCAAGCTTTAAAATATGCGGAAACCCCAGGGTCAATGCTGTGGTGGAGCAGGTAAAGCCACTGTTGGCTTGTGTTCTGGCTGCTCCACTTCGAATCCAGCTCCCTGCTAATATGTCTGGTAGAGTAGAGGAGGATGGTCTGAGTGGTCTGGCTCCTGTAATCTTGTGGGTGACCCTGAAGCAGCTCCTGCCTCCTGGCTTCACCACACTCTAGTTCTGGCTGTTATGGCCATTTGAGGCATGATCCAGGAGAAAGCCCTCTCTCTGTGTCTTTCTCTCTGTCTTTACCTTTAGAAAGGTAAATCTACCTTTCTAGTAAATAAGTAAATGTGGTCTGGAAAAAGATGGGAAAATTCTTCAATTTTAATAAGATGCAAAGAACTAGAGAACTGTGAATCTATATTCACACACAGGCAAAAAAAATGCAACATAATCTATTCATGTAGAATCTTAAAAATGGATTTGCTACTGTATCAACTGATTTTGAACTGAGGTCCCACAACGGGGTGGAGGAATCCACCATGGGGGGAGGGGAGGGAGGGAATCCCAGTACCTATGGAACTGTACCCCATACGACAATGTAACCACCAAGTTAAAAATTAAAAAAAAAAAAAAATGGATTTGCTACTAAAGAATAAAGAATACATGAAGTAGAGCGGTGGCTACTAGAGTCAAAGGTGACAACGTGAAGAGTTAAGGAGATGTTGATCAAAGGATAATCTCAGATGGGAGGACTGGGTTCAAAAGATGTATTGTACAATGTGTCTACAGCTGAAGGTAGGTAATCACAATGTGTTCTCTTTGAGCAGGAATAACAGCATCATTCTCACTATTCTCACCCTCACCACCACCCCAACAAAAGCCCACACAGCAGTATATGAAGCAATGCATACGTCAACAACTCAAATAAGCCATTTCAACATGTTTTTCTAATCATCATGTGTTTCAAGATCAGTATACACACTTTTCTCATTTAAAAATCATATACACAAGAATGTTCTGGGAAAAAATTAATTAGAAATGCAAAGAAACAAACCTCAATTAAATTTTCAATAAAAAAGAACAGTATATCATGAAATTAACTTCATGGAAATGATACCCATCTTAACCTACTGAAGAAATCCATCATCACTTTCCTTTGCCATTAGTATATTCCTCAAAGTATCACTGTCAATCAAAACTGCTGCAAGCTGCTAAGCACAGCTTTCTCTTCTATCTTGTATGAAATCACAGCTCACTGACTGGTCTGGCTTTCTATCTTCTGTCATATCTCTTCAATATACCACCAAATTCATGAAAGATTCAGGACAACTAGGAGTACTGACACTTAATCAACTTGGAATGAATGGCTAACTCAGCTTCTCCTGTCAAATCTGAGATCCAGATAGGGGAATGTGTCTTTTGAAAACTAGAGAGATAATAGCACAAATTTAAACATATAGGACTACGTTCTAACTCTTCCTTGTTGGTGTTTGTCCTTTTACCTTCATTTAAATTAACTCTATTGGGCCCTGCAGTGTGGCCTACTGGCTGAAGTCCTTGCCTTGAACATGCCAGGATCCCATATGGGCGCGGTTCTAACCCTGGCAGCTCCATTTTCCATCCAGCTTCCTGTTTCTATCCTGGGAAAGCAGTCGAGGATGGCCCAAAACCTTGGGACTCTGCATTCATGTGGGAGACCGGGAAGAAATTCCTGGATCCTGGCTTTGGATCGATGTAGTACCAACCATTGCGCTCACTTGGGAGTGAATCATCAGATGGAAGATCGTCCTCTCTATCTCTCTTCCTCTCTGTATATCTGACTTTCCAATAAATTTTTTTTAAAAAAATAAAATAAATTAACTCTATTGAGAGTTTCACATTTTTTTCCAGACGAGATACTAGGTAACCCTGATTAATCACTGCAATTTATCAAAATTCTGCATCTCCCTCTTCTAAGATATTTAAACTTAATGCACGCACTTTCTACTGCCTGCGAAGTATTTCTCCTTAAGATATGAAAAAAAAATTACTGACTCCCACAAAAACAAGTTTTTTTAAAAAAAGATTTTATTTATTTTTACTGCAAAGTCAGATATACAAAGAGGAGGAGAGACAGAGAAGAACTTCATTTCCCATGATTCACTCCTCAAACAGCCGCAATGGCCAAGCCAAGCCAGTCCAAAGCCAGGAGCCCAGATCCTCCTCTGGGTCTTCAAGTTGGGTCCAGGGTCCCAAGGCTTTGGACCATTCTCGATTGCTTTCCCAACCCTCAGGCAGGGAGCTGGATGCGAAGTGGAGTCCCTGGAATTAGAACCGGTGCCCATATGGGATCCCGGCACATTCAAAGGAAAGACTTTAGCTGCTAGGCCACTGCACCGGGCCCAACAAGTTATTTTTCATGCTACCTCAAGACAAGACAAAGTGGTTTGACAGATCTTCTCTTGGATTGCCATTTTCTCAATACTATCAAACCTGAATAATAAGAATCTTCAAGATTCCCTCCTCACCGCTTACAGCATCTACACCTTCATGAACTGACTCATCAAACTGCTCTGTTCATTAATTAGAGCATTAGCAATGACTATTTTTCTATTCAAGGTTGCTGTTATAAGAATTTAAGGTGCAGAAGCTCAGCGATGAAGAAGTATATGTAACCAGAAGCCTGGGAAGAGAACTGATTGAACGTGGCTTTAAAACAGTTTTACACAATCTTATGAATGCTTTAATGAATGACTAGGTATTTTATTCTAACAAAAACTTGATGTCAATGCTAAGCAGCTAGAGAAAAGTGCATTTGCTTTAGATTAATATTCCTATATAACAAAATTTAATTCACTTTCAAGAACTCCTCTTTTAATTATTAGCAGGTTATAACATAGTAAAGGGAAGAAACATGTTGTGAGTTATAGTTAAGTACTTGAACTAGTAAGCCTATTCTACTGCTTAATCACAACATAAAACTTCTTATTCAGAAATGCTTGTTGTGATCACAGTTCAGAAGATTTGTTCATATTAGGGAACACTTGGTGTTATATATTACGCACAAAGTTGAGATAAAAGTCATAGGTGGAACAGAACAGTTTCATAATTAATACTCCGATTCCTTAATTTTCTACCTTTCCTAATAAACCTGTTCTCGTTAATTCAAACCAAAAGCCAGTGGCTCCTGTCCACCTTTGTTGTTGCAATGGTGACTCCTCATTTCCACTCAGTAGGATCAAATCATTTATTCCACACTGTTACTTGTACCAATACTGGCAACTGTAACTGGATGCCTGTTAACATTTCTAAAACCCAGCATATACTAAGTTCCCTGTGAAAGTTTACGACACAGAAGTCCATAAACCCTCATTTCTAAACTGGTTGGTCTGAGATACGGCTCAATGCTTTACCTTTACAACAAGAATCATGATTGCACGGATGCTTCTGCTTTGGAAAAGGTCCTTAAACAACCATTGCCTTTAAGCTAAAGATAGCCACTGCCTTAAACAAAACAAAACAAAACAAAACTGCCTCTGTGGAAGCAGCCCAGTTTCATAGGAGAAAGAGGAGCCAGGCTTGTTTCCCTCATCAGATCAAAGGGCATGTCAGCTTCAGCTCTCATGGTGGGACTAGCTAAATTACTTGTTACTATCATAGTGTATTTCAACCATTCATGTTGTAAAATCTTGTAAAATCTCCATTCCCTGTATAGAATTATGAGCGCTGCAACATCCAATGGATCTACTTCAAACATGTATGGAACTTTCAAACAGCTCTAGAATGCCGTCTAACATGTGTCTATTTCCTCTTCAATTCTAAATGTATAGATATAACTCATTTGGACTGCTGAATACCAGCAGAAGAAAAAGTGTACAGATTCACCTTCTGCTCTCAGAGCATCCTCCTGATCAATAGTGGAGTATTTGAGTAGTTCCCTCTTCCGTTTTCCACATTACAGTCTTCTCTGGGTTAATCTTACTCTTGGTTCATCATTTCCTGACACACTTGCTAAGAACGACCATTACTGGTCATCTCATTGCATGAATAAGAATGCCCAGGTCACCCTCTATAACTCCCTTTCCTTGTTGCTCAAAGTAGGTCTCATATCAAGTACTATTGATTCTACTGTTAAAAAATATTTTCCATTTTGCCAAATCTATTGTTCTCAAATGTTGACTAATGTCTTACTAATGAAGGTAATTCTCTTTAACAACAGAGAAATCTTTCTATTAGAACTAGATCAAAAAGTTTCAAAATGCTTGTACAGAAAAAGACTAAAGGCTACCACAAACTATATGACTTGGGCCTGGCGTAGTAGCCTAGCGGCTAAAGTCTTTGCCTTGCTTGTGCCAGGATCCCATGTGAATGCAGGTTCTAATACTGATGGCGCCACTTCCCATCCAGCTCCCTGCCTGTGGCCTGGGAAAGCAGTCGAGGATAGCCCAAAGCCTTGGGACCCTGCACCTGCGTGGGAGACCCAGAAGAGTCTCCAGGCTCCTGGCTTTGGATTGGCTCAGCTCCGGCCATTGCAGCTACTTGGGGAGTTAATCAATGGACGGAAGATCTTCTTCTCTGTCTCTCCTCCTCTGTATATCTGACTTTCTAATAAAAATAAATAAATCTGTTTTAAAACAAGAATGCCCAAAGGTCACCCTGAGAGCCAGATGCAGGAGAGCATCATGGAAACAAAGCCTGCAAGTGTGGAAAGATATTGAAAAGGCAGAAAAAAAAATTGTTGGTAAAGAAGAAAAGATTGTGACATATTAATTGCAAACTTTGTGACTTAAAATGTGACACTATTATACTTCATTTTCCTTTTTATGTTCATTTTCCATTAAGTTAGTCTGACCTGCCATTATAACTTAAGAAGATTATAAGGTGATTTCTAAAAATACATCATGGGTTATCATCAGGACCTTGGGTCAAAAACAATGTGATTTTATGCTAATAATTTTGGAAGCAAGTATTTAACTCCTCATTTCCTTTTATTCCAAAGAGGATAATGGGCTGGTCCATGTTGTGTCACTATCACAATGGTCACACTATTTTTCAAACAGTTCTTATTCATAAAAGCAGTTCTGTACTCTTTTGTATTATAATTATTCTGTTCTTAGAGTCATCAACAACTTGGCAAAAATGTATAATTAATGCTTAATCTGAGTAAACAGTGACCTATTTATGCTTACCTTCATAACTAAGAATAGGATAAGTTTCAGTTTGTCATGGAACACCTGATTTCAGCTATTTCTGCTACCCTTATCTTTTTCAGGTGATTGTCAACTCTCTTTGTATGACTTCCACATATTTTACACTGTGCTAAAAAAGTCACTAAGATAAAACGTTGGACAGGAAAGAAGTCGTATGAAAACTGATTGCCTAACACAGAAAAAGAAAACAAAAGTTTCAAAGATTAAAAATACAATCTGTCATGTTTCATATGCCATAGAAAGTATGTCCTTTTTGTTTCCCAAGTGCTGTTAAGGGGAAATTCTGAAGAGCATCTTCAGGAGGGATAACGGCATGACAATTCTCTGGTGACCTTGGATCCATTCAGTTCTCTTCCTGTCCTCATTTGTTATTTTCAAATAGGACTGTAGAATATGCTGAGAATACAACATCCTGAAGTAGAGACAGGTTGACCAGAATGAGTTAGATCTAGTCCCTTCTTCCTCTGGCTCGATGATTAATGTGGCTCCAGTATGCAAAATGAAGTAACGGTTGCCTTTTGCAATCCCTTTGCTAACAAGTTGTCATTTGCCATTCACTGGCTTCCTGACTCTTGAGTGATCAGCTTACAATAACCTGGGCTCCTGCTCTCCCTTGTTGCCTGTTTGTATTGAACCTAGTCATATATCATGTCACATGTATGACTTTGTTGGATTAGGCAAGAGGCATGTGCTTCACAAAGGCAATTGTTCCAGGCCTCACATTTTGAGGGGAATACTGTATGAACATATCTGATTGAATCTGGCAAAAATAATAAAATGGATTAAATTAGGTCCAAAAATTTGAATACATAATTTTGAGCTATTACTTTACAAAGTTCATGAATTAAATATGCCTACAGATATTATTCTCATAATATTTGCTTTAAAAAATGTTACCCATCATTTTCAAATTTATTCCTTAGTAAATAAACTATAATTTTTGGAATGGTCTTTGAATTTCTTTGAGATTATTGTTTTTTCCATCTGGATCTAATGTTAAAGTGACTTTAGGGCATTAGTCATTTGCTTCCAACTACACAAATACACTGAATGTTTTTCAGAATTTTTAACTATAATCCAGATATTTAACGTAAGTCCAGGGAACTTTAAAAATAGAATAAGCATCTATCACTTGATAAGTCATAGGGTTGGGATGACATTGGGAAAAAAATGTTGACAAGATAAATGTGTCCTCAAGGTAAATGTATTAAGTATTCTGATGGCAAAGGACTGTGCTCCCCATCCCGTTAGATTGCACAGTAGCTTGATCAAGTTTTGTCTGGTTTAGTAGCCTCCTCTATTCCCTGTCTTATTAAGATTCCTGAAATTCTTTTATGTAAGCCATCCCAAGAGAACTGTCATTTTAAGCCTTTAATTAAACAGAACAATCTTTTACTTTGGGAGTTTGCAAATTGTAGTGAATAGAAAAGGCAGTGCTGGAGGAACTGAGTTTGCCTGATACATTCATTATACACGGTAGCTGACTATCCACTCCATCTGTTCTGTTCAACATAGAAGGCCTTACTTACTTGGGGGGAAAAAAAATCAAAAGTATTAGGTGAAGATAAGTATTCTAATTCTGCCTTGTCATTTTTAATTATTGCCATTGCTATTGCCATTCATGGTTCATCTTTCCTTTTTCTTAGATTTTTATATATTCTCCCCCAGAAAGCACAAAAAAACAGTGATTACACTCAGAAATATTTAATAGATCATTACAAGGAGAAACGGAAGCAATTGGCTCTTTTTATGAACATGTGTAAAATTTTTAAATTATAAAAATAATAGCATGCATAAAAAGTAATAAAACTGAATCCTTGCATGTTGGATGGTCTCCTGTAAAGTTTCATAAAAACTTACAATGTACAAATGCCTAAGGGAAATACTGCTGGTGACATGCTCAATGAAGAATAGGCCACAAACCCACCTATTACATCAAGTGTAGCATTAGTGAGGGACTTTGTTCCATGATTAAGTTAGAGAAAAAGCTGGTGCCATCTAAACCAAGACGGAAGATGCAGCATTTATGCCTTTGGTCAATATACAACATGGCTAGCTTCACAAGGGTTGCACCTGCAGCCACATCAGGAAGAGGAGCATTAGTTAATAATAAAATGTTTTGGAAATCACACTGCTTAAGAGCTGAAATCTTCTTTGCAAATCTGGTATCTGTCCTGATCAAAGTGCAATGGGGATAACCAAATCCAGCAGCTGTTACTCATTACTTTTCCAATATTCTCTAATGACAAAAGTAAGATTCTCTAATGACAAAAGTATGTGAAGTCTGGCCATTTGCCTTTGTTTTCATGAAAACAAAGATTTAGCATATGTACATTGACATTGATATACCAAGTCCTTCCTGTTAATTAATCTTTCAATTTTTTTTCTCAATTTCTCTTCTTTAAAAACCAGAAAGATAGGGCCCGGCGCGGTGGCGCAAGTGGTTAAGGTCCTCGCCTAGCACGCCCGGGATCCCATATGGGCGCCGGTTCTAATCCCGGCAGCCCGCTTCCCTTCCAGCTCCCTGCCTGTGGCCCGGGAAAGCAGTCGAGGACGGCCCAAGGCTTTGGGACCCTGCACCTGCGTGGGAGACCCGGAAGAGGCTCCTGGCTTCGGATCGGCATAGTATCGGCCCGTTGCGCTCACTTGGGGAGTGAATCATCGGATGGAAGATCTTCCTCTCTATCTCTCCTCTCTGTATATCCGCCTTTCCAATGAGAAAATAATAAAAATAAATCTTTAAAAAAAAAAAAAAAAAAAAAACCAGAAAGATAGAAACAGACCACAAAAGAACTTTCCTGCATTGGTTAGTCCCCAAACTGTTTGCAGCAAACAAAGCTAGGCCAAGCTAAAGACATGAGCCCAGAACTCAGTTCAGGTCTCCCCTACGGGAGGAAGGTAGTCAAGTCCTTGAGACCCTGCATGCTTCTTCCCTGGATGCAGCAGTATAAAGCTGGACATGGAAGCAGGGCCAAGACTAGAATGCAGGTTCCCCAATATGAGATGCAGAAACCCCAAGAACTGTTGTCAGCACTGTAAGAACATCTATACCTCAACAAATACTTTTTCTGAGGTTGACAATCCAGAAACTGTGTAATGTAGCATTTACACACAGCACTGGGATGTAAGACGTGATCAAATTTTGGGATTAAGAAAGTTAGTTTATGGGGGATTTCTCTGCACATCCATCCTAAAAAAAAATGTACTGTACCTAAACCGATAACTGTATGGAATCAGGTTGAATATAAACCAAAACTGGAATGTCTAAGAAGAAGTCACAGGATGTAGTTAAGCAACCACATTTTCCTATCAACATACTATTAATCAATACCATGTCTATTAATGCCATAAGGTTATAAATGCCTGTTGATGTTATGTCGGGGCCTTTAATTGATTGGGATGATACTTTTCTGGCTTTACCTTCAGACCAGGGATGGTCTCACCAAGAAATCGTTGAACCCACTAGGATAGTAAGACACTGGACTTTATGCTTGGTAAATACTTCCAATGAAAGAACCACAAGTGAATTTGAACTGTGGTAATGCAACAAGGTGGAGAAATCCACCATGGGGAGAGGGTTCGGGGAGGGGTGGTGGGGAATCCCAGTGCCCATAACACTGTGTCACATAATACAATGCAATTAATAAAATAAATTAATTAATTTTTAAAAACTTAAAAAAATCTTTTTTTTTTTTTAAAAAAAGCAAGTGCTGATAGTTAATGGCATTTTAGCTAGAGCAAGTGGTATTTTCCAATTCACAGTTTCTGTTCAATAAAATGGATATGTTTCAGGATTCCATTGTGATTAATGAAAACATTTGTATAGTAAGTACCTAATACTAATATCACAACTACAATATTCCAGTCTGGTCAATATATTATCACACTTTCATTTGAAAAGAATCCTTTTAGCCAAGGCACATAAGTGCTTTCTTCAATTAAAAAAAAAAAAGACATTATATAATAAACTATTGAAACATTAGGACAAGGCTTTTATTCCAACCAAAATCTTTGTAAAACATAGGGAAATGCCTTTAATTAAAATGGTTTATTATGGTATGACTATACAAAAATGAAAGCATTGTTAACCAAAATTATGCTGATAATCACTATTTACTAGGTTATTTGTCACTGGGAAAATTTCAATGTTTATTGACTAAAAAAAAATGCACCCAAATTCTTCTGGGGTCAGTGTATGGCACAACATGTAAAGCATTCCATGGGGGCACTGCTTTGTGTGCTGATGGTTCTGCTTCCAATTCCCCTTCTCACTAATGGCCTAAGAAAAGCAGTGGAAGACGGCCAAGATATATAGTCCTCTGGTACCCACGTGGAGGATCTGGATTAAGATCATGGCTCCAGGTTTCACTTTCACACAATCTGGGCCATTGCACTCATTTGGGTCGTGAAAAAGCTGATGGAAGACCCGTCTCTCCTTTTTCTCTTTAACTTTCAAATAATTAAATTTTCTAAAAACTGTTTAGAAAACTCACAGTTTCATAGAATGCATCTAAATAAGCCTATGGTGTTGGTCGGCTAACAGGGAATGTTGCCATTTAAGATATATACATGATAGCTTTAAAAATGTAGGTCCATATAAAAATCCAATGAAATAATTAAGTGGTGAAATTCAGCAATATGCATGCATTTTTACAAGTTTTTTTTTTTTTTGAAAGGCAGATTTACAGAGAGAAAGAAAGACAGAATCAGATCTTCTGTTTACTGTTTCACTGGCCAAGTGTTCACAGCGGCCAGAACAGATCCGAAGCTAGAGGCCAGGAGTCTCTTCTGGGTCTCCCATGCAAGTAAAGATTCCCAGAGCTTTGAGGCATCCTCTACTGTTTTTCCATTAGCAAGGCGACGGATGGAAAACAGAGCAGTCAGAACATGAACCATCACTAATACAGGATCCAGGCTCTTGTAACGTGAGGATTTAACCACTGAGTCATTGCACAGGGCCCAATATGCATGCATCTTGAAGGCATTGGGTAATATTCCAGATTGGACAGAAGCTTCCACTTGTGAGTTCAAATGGATGACTTCTGTTTGATGGACATGTCCACAAAAGAACTGAGAGAAAGCTACTGATTTGACAAGAACAGTTTTTGAAATCCCTTACTATAATTGAAGCTTCAAGATCCTTTAATTTAAGCAAACATGCTGAAGGCTCAAACATGCTAAGAGCTCTTCACACAAGGATTACTCCAAAGATATTAAATTCTAAATATACTAAGCTGAATTATCCCTGAGGATTTTGCTACCAAAAATATTCTCTTTTATCTGTTCTTGGAGATTTCTTCCCCAAATTGAATTATTTGTATAGTACTAGAAAATAAGCAATTATAAATGTAAAATGTAAATATTTACACATAACATAAACCATGTAAGATAGTTAAAATAAGAAAGAATATACATAGTGTGAGAAAATATGCCTTTTAAAAAATAAATGATAAATTGCATGTTTGCTTATTTCATAATCTGAACTTACTCCAAAAGCAAAATTCCTGTTTGTCTCACTTCTACTTTGGGTTGGAAAAACATATAGGTATATATAAGTATATAGAACACATGAAGCTCAACGAAGCTCCAAGTGTAGACAATGAATAACTGAATAATTCCCAGTGGAAGGCGCTGCAAATACATAATCCTATTTCTTCTCCATCAAAGTTCCAGTCTATATACAAGGAAATTGATGAACCATGGTCCTTATTCTGGAAGGTAGAGTGAGATGGCAGGATTCTAGCTAAGGCCATACCTTCAGGAAAAAAAAGAACCATTGCAAATGGTGGAGGCTGCAATGAAAGGATAATTGAGGGGTTATCTAACATAAGTTAATGCAACCTAATCATGGAGAAAAAAATATTACAGAAATACAATTTCCATTACTGAGATATAATAAAGCAAAATGATTCAGTAACATGACCAGAGGAAAACAGAAAAGAACTGAAGTAGCTGAACTTCCATATGAATGTGTTTCAGTCGTATTTGCAAAGGGAATAGCTATCATCTGTAAGAATAGTTGCACCTGATGCACTGTCATCTATTCTGCTTCCTTCTTTAACTGATGATAGTTAAAAAAGGTCTTCACTTTTCCCTCAATTAAAGTTAAGTTTATAAAAAGGATACATTTTGAAAATTAAGTTCTCTAATAATAATAAAGAATGGATTTTATAGAGCTTCAATAGCTTTGCCATTACTTCTACAGTATACAATTAAATTGGCTTAAGATGGAGAAAATACACTCCGGGGAAACATTCAGTATTGACTGCAGAAACATATTATGTTTTAATGTTTTTTGGTGCCTGTTTATTTTATCACTTGTTTCTAAAATGACCAAGCTCTTTTAAATCAAGTCTTCTTTGATCCGCAAATGCATGGAATTGGTGGGACTGTAGAATAATTCATCCTTTCATCTGAGCTGGAATCTTCCCTTTCGTAGCTCATCAACCTCATCTGTCACTTATATGTCACAGAAATGAGAAAAATGTTGAAAGGCAGGAAAAATTAAAAACAAATTAATGTGGGAAGATGATATAAATCAAGTGGTGAAGCCAAGAGTGAATTATCGAAATATCTTTCATCAGGGGTGAATACATTTTCCTTTCTCTCAAGAGGAACCCATTATGTGTTTTTGTTTGCTCTATTATACTTCAAGTGGCATATTAAAGAAACAGATTTATTAGGATTTAGAATGTGTTTTACTCTGATAGGAAAGAATAGTGGTCTTTTAAATTTAATTTGAAAAGACTTAAACCTTGAAAATTTATACAGACCCTGGCTTGTAATGAATGCTAAGAAAACCAAATACTATTTTAACATGAAATAAATGAATGATTCCTTCCACCTAAAAAAGACAATAATACCTTATTTACTCTATCAAAAATCCTCAGATTTTATTTAGTCAGTTTTGGCAGTTTGACATTTTTATGTCAAATGCCTGCTTTGTTTACTGACAGGGTAAACAAATAATTAAAACAAGGATTGCTTGTGTTCTGTGAGCTTGTTTTCCTCTGAGTCCAACTGACTGGTTTTATCAGTGTGTTTTGAAAGATAGGTCCACAAAGAAATAGATATCAAAAGTGATTTACAATTGCAAATGAATTTAAGGGAGGATTAAAAGTTGATAGAAGGCCCAGTGTGGAAGCCTAGCGGCTAAAGTCCTCCCCTTGCACACTCCGGGATCCCATTTAGGTGCTAGTTCTAATCCCAGCGGCCTTGCTTCCCATCCAGCTCCCTACTTGTGGCCTGGGAAAGCAGTAGAGGACAGTTCAAAGCCTTGGGATCCTGCACGAATTTGGGAGACCTAGAAGAATCTCCTGGCTCCTGGCTTTGGATTGGCTCAGCTCCAGTGATTGTAGCCAGTCAGAGAGTAAAAGATCTTCCTCTCTGTCTCTCCCCCTTTATATCTGACTTTACAATAAAATAAGAAAAATCTTCTTAAAAAGTTGCTAGATGCAACTCTAACTGGTACGTGCGAGGGACAAATGCGTCCAGGGTGGAACCAGGCGGGACTGCAAGAGGACACGGATGGAGACAGAACCGACCCAGCAACTGCAACCACCAGCTGATTGGGGCAATGGACTGTGCCGGGCCCTATGCTACTAGAACATGCAGGAATCTGGACTGGGAATACCTCAAAATTTCTTCGAGGATCTCCCCATTCCAGACACCGGACTCAGAGTCCTAACCAAGGAAAGACAGAACAAGTCAAGCAACAACCTCAGCTATCTGTTGGCAGCAAAATACTGGGCAAATGGAGACTCTAGAAGGGACTGTGTCAATCAATGGATTCTTCAACGACCACATCGTGCTTGGAGTGGCGAGACTGGCAGCGACCCATGAATGGTGAACTATTGGAACCACTTGATCAAGTGTCTCAGAGCATGCCCCACATCCGGGACTTGGGGCGGGCGGGAAACTGGGTGGGGCTTCTTCCTCTATATCCCCCTTTAGGCCTTGAACCTTTTTTACCCCAATTAAATTTGTGAGAATTGTCAAAATTAAAAAAATTAAAAAAAAGTTGCTAGAAATGCATATATAAAGAAAGATTTCTTGGTCAAGAACACTGATGGTAGTGCGTGTAAAAAATATGCATTATTCAGTAATTTAGTTGCCCTGCACACCATTTTGGGCACACATCAGCCAGGGCCACCCTACCACCACTGCTGCTGTCACACATGCATGGAGTGGGAAAGGGTCAAAATTCAGGCTGCTGAGGTCTGGATTGATATGTATAAAATAATTTCTTAGAACTTCTACAGACCAGGCCATTGCTACCACAGGCAATTAAGGGAGCAGAAATGGGGTGGATCAGAAGTCAGAATTGGAAGGGCTCCTTGGGTTAGACAAAGGCAACTGCCCATACACAAAAGCAGGCTCTGGGGTGGACCAAACCAGGCTAAGTTGCAATGCCCACCGGTGCTCCTAAGAGCCTATCTGGTAGGGGCTCCTTCTGATAACCCTGATTAGGCCACAGCATTTGCTAGCAAGAAATGAGTCTGCGGGTCTGTTCCAGGTTAAGCCAGAGTTTACTCTGTTGTGTGTCAAGGCTGCATGAAGGCCATGCAGGGCTGGATTATAGCATCTACTTGCACATGTGAGAAGCTGGGCTGCGAGTGTGCCTGGAAAGGAATATTTTGGGATTTCCTTGGTGGTCTGCAGCATCTGCCAGTGTATGCAAGAGTTCGGACAGGAGGAAGGCCAGGTAGGGCTATAGCACCTGTCAGTACATGTGAGAATCAAACCTGGGTGTGGCCATAGCAAGAGTTTATAGGGTTCTCCCGACTATTACGTTAACTGCAGCATTTGCTGGTGTGCTCAAGAATCAGTTAGGAGCAGCCCAGGCTGGAACTCTTCAGGGTTGCCCCAACCAGACTACACCTCCCATGAGAACCAAGGTGCACACAAGAGCTGGACCCGGGGTGCCCTGGGCTGTGGTGGGCTTCAACACTCTAAAGTTCCTTGACAGCCAGGGCTGGGGGTGGGACTGACCAGACAGGTACCTCCACTGGTGCATGCATTGACTGGTGTAGATTCTGCAGTGAGCCTGAGCCTGCAGCAGCCGACGCACACAAAACCAAGTTTTGAGGACCTCCCAGATGAGATTTCTTAGGGGGCTCCCAAACTAGACTGCTATGCTCAATCCTTGCCCTCAGGGATAATCAAAGAGACATACTGTCCAACCCAGAAGCACATGGTGCAGGACTGGATCAACAACTTCTTATACATCATCTAACAATCACCTCCATCCCCATGAGCTGATATAGACAGACAGCATGGAGTAGCACACTTTTTCTACCTCCTCCCCACACAAGCCACTCCATGGAAACAGCAGGGGAAACTGAAACATTTATCTCACCCACCTTCTGCCCATCTCCACATCCTGACCCTCTGTGTGCTAACTGGAGACCCACAAAGGTCTGCAACCTCCTTACCTTTGTCATACATAATTGTTTTTCAATAAAAGAGGGGATGTCTGCTGAGCCAAAATTGAAGAGGGATCAGAGATCAAAATATTTGGGAAAAGAAATCCACTTGGCATGATTGGTTAAGGAGTATTTTGTTCTCATTAGGAACGATGGTCAAGTAGTTATTCCAGTCATTTGTGAGGCAAAGAACAGATTTGGTAAACAAGGGGCATTTATGTCAAAGTCAAATATGAAGAGAGACTCAGTGCAGTCCTTAGGGAGCACAAAAGAAAAAGGAGTTTCCCTAGAATTCTAGCCTGCTGGTTGCTAGCATCTCGGGGCAGCGGTCTTGATGGTACTTCCAGCTATGAACATATCTTCATGCTCTTACCCTAAAATAGAATATTCCTTTTTTCTCTCTTGCTAAAATATCTGCGAAGAAGCAGACCACTGTGTAAGGGTGCCCATAGTAGACTTGGAAGAAGGACCTTTGAAAGGCTGTAAAGAAGAAAGAGAACCCACAGGACCACAATATCTGAGATAGAAGTGGCATCCTAAAAGGATCGCTGCACAACAGAGAAAATAAGAACACCTAAAAAGGATAGATCAGATAACAAAGCCCTTTACCTCTCAGAGGGTTACTACTGAAGTGTAGGTTTTGTTTCCTGAACCCTGAGCGTGGAAGACATTTTAGTCATCTTCTGAGTGGTCCAGCAAAGGAGAAAGGAGCCCACCACGAATTGCACGTGTGCTGAGGCCTCTTTCAGGCAAATGTTCACTAAATGTGTCAAGCCTGATCAAGATGAATACAAATTGCACACGTGGCAGCAGCTCTGGTCAGAATGGGAAAGTACACAGGGTGGGTTCTTTTTGTGTCCCAGAGGCTTAGGATGTGAAGGTGTGTGAACTTATGAGGGTGATGACTTTTACTCTCCCGGGAAATATTGCATAAACTTGAACTGCATGAAGTTATTATGTTTTTTAATTCCTTGTGTCCCATTTGCTAATGTCTATTTTTATTTTTTATTTATTTGAGAGACAAAAGGAGAGCTCTTATCTTCCCCATTACTCTCAAAGTGTCATCAGTGGGACTGGGCTGGGCAAATCCAAGAGCCAGGGACTCAGTTACTTGAGAAATTATGGCTGCTTTCCAGGGTTTGCTTTAGCAGAAATCTAAAATCAGGATCAAGAGTCAGACATCAAACGCAGGCTCTCTGCTGTGTGGTAAAGGTTCCTTAACCCAGTCCACTATCTCATTTCCTTAATCAAAAGCACAACTTACCATTTTTGTGAGTTTATCCTATGAATTGACAAGCTAAAAGAACTTCAGAAAAAAAATGTCTTCAACACAGAACACTGAAGATTGTCATTGTTACATACGCTACTAGCATCAGAAACTGTGAGAATACATCATAATTTATGTAATTAATTCCATAAGGATGAAAAGAAATTAATTCTACTCATAAGTAACACAATGCTGATAACTCTCATTCAATTTCATGTTTAGGAGCAGTTAGACCTTTTATCGCTATTGTGATAAATTAGAAGTGGGTATGAAGTTCTGTGTTTTCTATAATTTTGCTGTAATAATGTCATTTCTGACATGCTTTGTCTCTGTCATCAGGTTAATGTGATTTCCTTCTTAATTACATTTCTGGGTGAAGATAAAATAACAAAGAACCACGCCAGTGAATTCATCTCTTTGTAATATGTGTTACAGTGAGCCTTGGATAATGCTAAAGATGTGGAGAGGAAAGAGGCTCAGCTAACAAGATTAGATTTCCTCTTTCTCACACTTGTCCTAGCTCACAGAATGTCATTATGCTGCATTCCATAAATTAAATGTAATTACATTTTAGTGTCATCTACATTTCTCATAATGTTGCAGAATTCATTGTAGTTAACCCAGAAGCCCTAAATGGGTTGCATGGAACTTAATACCAATCTTGATTTTTATGTGTTATTATCAAAGTTCCATTAACTTCTGTCTAAGACAAGGGATAGTCCCACCAGAATTATATCAGCATCCAATGCACGCCGCGATAGACGACTCCAAATGTCCATAATGTGGTCGTCAATATTCATAATGCCCGTCTGAACATCCGTTGAGTTATTCTGAATCTACAGTATTATTTTTGTTCCTACTCATCTAATGATCATTCCACAAGATTTAGCTAAATTCTGTCACACTCCAGGTCTCCTCTACAAATCATCATATCATTGTCACACTGATAGCACATACTAAAGCCACAAGAAGCAACAATTGGGACAAGATATTTTCCTCCTCCCCATGTCCAGATGGAATAGCCAGTTGAGAGCAATATGGTATGGCAGGCTGAATTCAGCTGACACTCTAAAAATGTTTACTTTACAATGTACTAGATCTAAATAGAAATAAAGATAAATAATACCATTCAAGCCCGCTGCAAGCCGACAATGTATTAATGCACTTGGGGAGATTCTGATAATTTTATTCACACTAAGCTGTTAGTGGGTGACAAGCTGTGGGTTCCATAGGGTGTTATTACAACAGGTTCCATAGCAATCCATTTCCTCTTTATGTGGTTGGCATATAGCAGGAGAAGAAGCTGGGTTGCCACGTATTATTATGCAGAAACAGTTTCTGAGGAAATCTGACAGAGAATTATACAGTTGCCCAGCTGAAGCTCCAGAGAATCACCTGCCATCGGGTTTCATCCGAGCCTTTCACAGGATGGGCTCACGGAGATATCCCTTAACAGAGTCTCTGTCAGCCGAGAGGGCAGATGAGCAGAGCTGACCTTAGATCCGGCAGCTTTAGGAGACTCACGCTCTCAGTGAGGATTTTATTCTCTTTGAAAGCATCATTAACGAAGCTTGCAAAACTGTTTTCTTTTCAGAACTTTCTTCACTGCCTCATGTGCTTTGTGGAGTAACAGTCAAGGAATTTAGGTTCAACTGGAAGATATCAGGTAAAATGAACATCAAGAATTTCAGGAAGTTAGGGGAAGTGGAGAAGGCAGTAGGGAAGAAGGAGGGATGAAACCATTCGTTTATAAAAATATATTATGACAAACAATAAAAAAATAGGAAAAACAAGGCTGGGAAACAGCAGTAACTAGAGTAAATTTCACATTTCATTGAACATCTAGAAGAGGCGTGTACTGAACAAACTATATTGAAGAAAAATGTCTAGATAATCCTTGTACTGAAAAATATCTTGATGCATATATATTATTATGTGTGAATATGTATACATGCAGACACATTAAAAATGTCTGTGAGAGTGGAACGTAAATATGGGTTAATCTTGAAGCAAACAATGAAAATCATGCCTTTGAGGGATCTTTAAGAAATTCAGAAGAAAAATTTAAAGTATGAATTTAATTTTTTAATTAAAGCAGAATTTATATTTTATTCCACCTTTCAAGAGCCTTTTGCTTCCTGAATTAAGAATTTTAAACCATAGAAATTTTTAAAGCAGTGACAAGCATGAGTTCACAAAATATTAGGACAATTTAATCTATTTGCAATTATCAAAAAGTAAAAATGAAAACTAAGGTCAAACATATTACATACATTTTTCTGAAAAAAAATTATGATGAAATTAAGAAGGACTGGAGGCCGTGTGTCAGAACTTTTCATAGTTTTTGTGAATATTTGTTTCTTACAATAGAAGACAACTACTTCTCAGTGACAAAAAGAGGAAGCAAAATGGATCCTTTAATGGCGACATTTCTTGTCCCCTCATGCACAAAAGGGGAAGGTAGGACATCTCAGGTCTTCATTAGGAGGGTTAGAGGTGGAAAGAGGCACTGGGGTGAGAGTGGCAGCCACTTCCCTCCTCACCACCTGGAGGCCTCAGCATCACGAGATTTGAAATTGATGTGGATTATATCTGAGTAGAAGAATATTAGGGTATTTTGTTAGAAAGCTCCTCTGATTGACACTTGTCTCCTGAAGTTCTCAAAGTTTAACTATTAGTGCTAAAAAAGAGTTTTGTTAATTACATCCCAATGGGAAGAAATGAGGTCATTGGATCTGAACCAAGAGGTTCCATGAAACAGTAAAATGTGTCAAGATAAATAACGTGTGGATGACATTCCCTACAGATTTGCTGGATAATATTAATAAAAATAAAAATAGGCACTGTTTGGGATGAACTTAGAATAAGTGAAATACTTGAGTAAATATCATACTCATGTGATCCAACTCTGAAATCTGATATTTTTTTTAGCAGCAAAATCTGATGTGATCTGAACACATTTTATCAGAATATGGCATGAAAGTCTGTGCTGCTTTTTTTACTCTTTAGTTGTTCAACTTAGAAGGAATATTTGTGTATTGATACTGAGGTTTTGTTGGGGATTTTATATGACCGGATCTTTACTCTGTTAGCCCTACCTTCAGACCAGAGAAGGTCTCCTCAAGAGGCCACTGAACTTATCTGGACAATAAGACGCTGAACTTTATGCTAGGCAAGTGTTTGCAAGGAATGAATCTCAACTGAACTTGAACTATGGTTATGCAACAAGGTGGAGGAATCCACCATGGGGGGAGGGGTATGGGAAGGGTGGGGGGAATCCCCAGCGCCTATAAAACTGTACCACATAATACAATGTAAACAACAATAAAAAAAAAGAAGGAATATTTGTATATTTTCCTACAGAATTGATAGGGTTCCTGCCTACAAGCTATTGTTCAAACTGTATTATGTAATATACTGTTTATTCCATATAGCCTTTCCATAAAAAAACAAAAACAAAAAACTTCTTGTGCCTAGGACGGTAGCCTAGCAGCTGAAGCCCTTGTTTTGAACGCATAAGCACCAGTTCTAATCCTGGCAGCCTTGTTTCCCATCCAGCTCCCTGCTTGTGGCCTGGCAAAGCAGTTACAGAAGGCCCATAGCCTTGGGACCCTGCACCTGTGTGGGAGGCCTGGAGGAGGCTCCAGGCTCCTGGCTCCGGAGCGCCATTGCAGCCACTTGGGGAATAAATTGCCAGATGAAAGATCTTCCTCTCTGTCTCTCCTCCTGTCTGTATATCTGCCTGTTCAATAAAAGTAAATAAAACTTTAGGGAAAAAAATAAAATAAAACTTCTTAACATAGTTTACATCTGGACTCAGAGGTTTCAGAGATGAGTTGTAAACCCTAAATCCTTCCAAGAAGCTCGAATTAAGTACAATCATTTGCCTTGTGATTGGGAAACTGAAAGACAATTTATATTGTTTCTCTAAGGTCACTTAGCTAATAATAATTGGATATATTACTTAATTTCAGGCAACTCATCACTAAACTTTAATGCTTATTCACTAGTCTATACTGCTTCTTACAATGAAGTTTAATAGAGAAACTATCAAAATTACGAGCAAAATGATGGATATTTCTTTGAATAAACAATACACACAACATTTTTGAATAATAAAAAATCAAATCCTGTCATGCATTTGACACCACATCTAATGTGTTGACCAAGAGCTACAGGAATGAAACAATATTGAATAGAACAGGAATGGAACAAGAGCAACTTGTTAGTGACAGGACCCAAGAGACGTGGGGTATCAAAGAGAAAACTTTGGAAGCTGTGTATCAAAATCATCAAGGTGGAGGTTGTAGCGTGAAGTGTAGGAGACCTTTAACGCTGTGAGGATCCCAAGAAGTAGGTCTGAATCATAGATTTCTAACTTTCACTTTGAAGACACCTGGCACAGAGGGAGTGTAAAGTTCACAAGTATGCAACTAGAGCTCCATCCTCTTATTGTCTTTTAAGTGGCAAACAGCTTTTGGGTTAAAAGGGACTGTCACTGCAGAATGCTCATTTCCTTCATATGACTAACATAGCCAGTGGCAGTTATTACAGCAGTGACTGGGAGAAAAAAGTGATCACATTATGATAGCAATTCACCTTGATAATATCTCATTGAAAAAAACAATCTCCCTATTCTGCCAGCTCTACTTTCCGACCAGGGATGGTGTCCCAAGGAATCTGTTGAAACTATCTGGATAATAAGAGGCTGGACTCTATGCATGGTACATGCTTGCAATGAGGGAATCAGGACTGGATCTGAACTGTACTACTGCAATGATGTGGAGGAATCCAACATGGCTGGAGGGTATGGGGAAGGGATGGGGGAATCCCAGAGCCCTCTAAATATAATAGATTTTAATGAAAAGGACCAGAGAAGGTACAACCATAACCTCAGGCCAAGGAGGAGAACTCTGAGAAAAGAAATCAGGAATGCCATGGGAAAAATGGGTGACCCATAGAATTCTGCAGTTAAAAAAAAAAATGGCTAAGGGCCCAGCACGAAAGCCTAGCAGCCTAGCAGCTGGTGTCCTTGCCTTGCATGTGCTGGGACCACATATGAGTGCCGGTTCTATTCCCTGCAGCCCCACTTCCCATCCAGCTCCCTACTTGTGGCCTGGGAAAGCAGTCAAGCACGGTCCAAAACCTTGGAACCCTGCACTCATGTGGGAGACCCGGAAGAAGCTCCAGTTTCCTGGCTTTGGATCAGCTCAGCTCCAGCCGTTGCGGTTGCTTGGGGAGTGAATCATCTCTGTATCTCCTTCTCTATATATATCTGATTTTGCAATAAAAATAAATAAATATATATATTTTTTAAAAGGCTAATATAGGCAGAGGTAAAGAGAAGACAGCTGAATTTGCTAATCTTTGAGCTAATTTCTAAGTAGCAATTCTTAACTATGGAATGAATTTTGAAACATTGCAAACTTGGCTAGTGAATATGAGTTCCACAATGTTTCTACTGACCAATGGTATTCGTAAATATTCTCAGATTGTTGTAGGATGATAACTTTAGCAGCAACATTAGTTCATAACTCTGTCATTAACAGATGATGTTAAAATAAGCTCGTTTAACTTTGAGGCACAGCTTTAAATAATTTAGACGAAGAGTTTGGGTGATCTGTCATCACACTCTAAAGAACAGTTTTTAAATGATGTAAAATATCCTCACTTTTTACCTATATAACATGGCACTTCTCCAAGAAATTCTGTAAGTTTCTAAAGGAAGTTTTTACAAGGCTTATAAATCAGCTAAATGGACTTTTCTAATCACCATAAAGAGGAAGCCTACTTTCAAAGATCAGAATGTCAATTATTTAATCTAAAATGTCTTTCAGTGAAACTACATTACAAACTATGGTAGTCCAGTCTGGAACTGATTATAGCATGACAATGCATTCCTGTCATTATCATTAGTGTCCAGGACATATTACTGAAAACTCACAGCACAAACATTGTTGTACATCCTACCAATGTGTCAGAAGCTTGACAGAACAAAGGTGAAAGGCTTCAGCATTTTCAGAAACTCTGAGGATTTAATTTATGTCAGAGATTCTTTGAATTATGCTACCAGACAAAACCTGTTGTCTCTCTACTTCCTTTAAAAATAACTTATTCACTGCAGCAATCTAATTTCATTCCCTGGTATTTTCAAACCGTATGTAGTAAGGATCTCGTTGTTTGCTCAGCATAGCATGGCTTTTTTTTTCTTTTTTTTTTCTTTTTCTGAAAAGTACAGCTTTATTTTTTTATTATAAAAGAGCTACAAGTAATGAAGTAGGCTAAATTCATCCAAATATATTTATCATAAGCTGTTCAAGGACAGGCATATGACCCTCTTTCAGTAAAGCCTAAGAATCTTATAGATATTCTCAGAGAGCAAAACTAAATTGGTAAGTTAAAAGCTCCCAACAGCCTGAATATACTGATAACCCACTGAAGAACGAAACCAACAGAGAAACTTAAAGAGCTCAGATTGAGAAAGGGATGTGGCTCAGAGTGAGGATGGTAGAAAATTTGGAATGTGCTGGTGATTGCATGGACATAGTACTTCCTACAGCTTCATTTTTGAATTGTTTTAATGAATCATGGATCAGTTGCATTGAATAATATTGCTGTAAGAATTTTTATAATGGGAATGTTATAATATAAAAGGTAAAGTTTCAGATTTACTGGTAATGGTCCTTGAAGGTGAGATCAAGAATACATTGAGAATTTTGTCAAAATGGAGTATGAAAAAGCTAGAATTTATCTGTCCCAAAAGGATCATTATTATACAACAACAGAGAAGTTAGTAAAACTGTTGTTTCCATGGCTTTCAAGCTTTTTGTAATAAAAGATACAACTTATATCCTCATTTTTCACAGACTTTGTAAGGTATCTGCATTTTATGACTACACTGATGTACTCACTTGAGCTGAAATTTTAGTTTTTAAGATAAAAAATATTAATAAGCCAACAAAATATTTTATTCTACATCCTTGAAGATTTGTATTCATTGGAAAGAAAGATTTATAGAGAGGAGAGACAGAAAGAACGCTCTTCCGTTCACTGGTTCACTCCCCCTATAACCGCAATGGCCAGAGCTGAGCCAGTCCAAACCAGGAGTCAGGAGCTTCTTCTCAGTCGCCCACATGCATGCAGGGTCCTAAGGCTTTTGGGCCATCCTCTACTGCTTTCGCAGTTGACAAGCAGGGAGCTGGATGGGAAGTGGAGCACTGAGGACACAAAACGGCAGCGCTGTGAGATTCTGGCACTTACAATGGAAGGATTAGTCAATTGAACCTTCATCATGGGCCCTTATCCTATGTTGTTAAAGAAAGGTAACAGTTATGGCCCAAACTGACACATCTGAAAGAGGTAATGTGGAGGGAAATACTGTTCCACTTAAAGAGTTTAGTCATTTGTTTGCTGTTTTGCTCCCATAAACGTAGAGTAACTAAGGCAGGAAGTTTTTGTAAGAATGCTAGACTGACATTATTAGAAGACAGAAGAAAGCCCAGAAATGGATCATGCTTTCCCAGGCCATAAGCAGACAGTTGGATCATAAGTGAGGCAGCTAGGATATGAACCAACTCCACAAAGGATGCCAGTACCACCGCTGGCGATTCAGCCTACTATGCCATGGTTCCAGCCCCAAAATAAAATGATTTTATCTATGAAGGTTCATAACAAGTATATTTGGTAGATATATAACAGAATAACAGAAATAACAGAAACAGTTGGTATGTCACTCAGTAGGAACGTGGAAGAAATCATTTGCAGAATAATCATATACCAGAATGATTCAATGATAATAACACATAATATCTAATACATGCTACAAATTGAGTGAATCTCAATGATACATTTAGTCAAAAAGGGAAGAAGATATTCAATGTATATTTCCACACCTATTAAAATTCAGAAATGGATTGTTTTTATAAATCAGATCCTTAACTCTACCCTATTCCTGCCCTTTCAGCATCAATCACAACCAGAGACTTTCTTCAACCTATCAAAATTTAACTCTCCCTCCTGCACCAATTCTACCCATCCTCCCACTTGTACTCTTTGTAGCAAAAAGGGAAAACAAAACAGAAAACATGGACTGACATGTCCTGTGTGAGCGGAAACTCTTTATAATATTAGTGGCAATTAAATGACTTCTCTCTGTTTTGAGTGATCATGTTTTCTTCTGGGACAGCAGTAAATGCTTACACATCTCTGTTTTGACCTAGATAACTCAGTGAAAGAGGAAGATTATAAAACTACTGACCTTTCATGATAAAATCAGAACAATGGTCACCTACGTGGGAAGAAGTTGAATTGAATAACTCTCAAGGTAACTTTGTGGGTGTGATGGAAAGATTCCGGATTTTGATAAGGGTATTGGATATATTTTTATATATAGCTTGAAAACTTACTAAATTTTATACCTATGACCTCTTAGCTTCATGTATTTCACTTTTTCTTCCTTTAAAAATGAAAATTGAGGGAGGGGAATCAAATATGTAAGAACACAGATCACTCTTGATGATCAGTAATGAGTGATACCCAAAAATTAGATAGTATTGGACTTTATATGATCGCAACATTGAATTCTCTCTGTGAAAACTATCTGGTCCCAGCAGGGAGCAAAGGTAAGACTGTAACCAACGAAATCAGAGCTTGATTCTTTATGCCATTTTTCTGGTTAATTCCAGACATAGAAGATGGTGAAGTAGAATCAGATTTCTGATGGAAAACTTTAAGCTAAGCATTATAGTCAGCAAACCAAAGTGAACAGCCAGATTAGAACCATTTCAGGCATTGAAAAACTTAGAGAAGCTTGATGCTGAAGAAGGCTATTTTAGGAAGCACTTTTGAGTATGTTCTTGAAGCAAACAGGGAAGTAGATGAAGATATAATGAGACATTGATCTTAGGGACAGGCAATTCCACACAGGATCAAGAAAAGAATACAAGAAAAGTATCAGAATGGTCACTGTGCACCAGGAACAGAAGCCATGGAGTCTCAGTTGAGAAAGATGGAGGGTATAGGAAGATGACCGCAAAAGAAATGCGTGGATCACAAGATGGCACCAGAGAGTACATGTGTGATTTAGACACCTGTACAGACTTTGTTCACCAGAGTCTGTACAAACAGCCCTGCTGTGATACTTGAGAGCCAAGCAATGAATGCTTACAGTACCAAGATACAAAAGTACCAAAGACAGAAGACTGGGGCACAAAAACACCAATAACAAAAGACTAGAACACAAAAACTTCAATGATAGAAACCTTTTGTCATTTTTGCCCTAAGCACCACTCTCCTCCCTCAAGAGTCAGAAAAAAACAGGGTTGGAGATGAGTGAAAGGAAGGATCCTACCTACACAGCCTTCTTTTTAAGTCCCTGAGCCTCATCTGGAACTGGCTGAATGTTGGGAGAGAAACAAAAATGATTTTTTTTTAGATTACTCAGAAGATCTAAATTGGAAGTCATGTTATCTGCTACTTGACTGTTATGTTGAATAATGAACTTTCCATTCTTCTGTCACCACTACCCAAGCTCCATTCTCAAGCTTCACAGGTCGTGATCCCACAGTGTCTATTCCACTCAATATGGCTGATGTTTGCAACATTATAATCATATTAATATGATCTTATCACAGATATTCATAGACCATTAGAACTACATTTTTAATCTTATAATACCATGGATTTTCCTGAGATAAATATCACCTGCACTTTTTACTACTCAGTCATCAACTGCCTTTTTTACACAGTAAACAAATTAATGATCTTTTGAAATGCATATGTTTGGCAAAAATGTTTATGTGTATATTAAATTATTTGTATCTATTTGCATTGTGTGGCTGATTTTAACATTACAGATTACTATGCTGAGGATATTATGTTTGGTTAAATCCTAGTGTTTATGTTCTTTGTTTAAATTTAATTTCTGGGTATTTGTGTTCACTTCTTGAATAGGATAGAATGACTCTGCTTCAGCTCTTGATGGATTTTTTTAAATGTATTGATTTGAAAGGCAGGGTTACAGATAAAAAGAGAGAGAGAGAAGGAGAAATTTCCCATGTGCTGGTTCACCAGTGGCCAAAGATGGGCGAAGCAGAAGCCAGTCAAGACTTTCTTCCTGGTCTCACTCATGGGTACAGAAGCCCAAGAAGTTAGACCATGCCTGTAGCTCTGTCAGGCACATTTGTGGAGAGCTGGGTCAGAAGCTGGATAGCCACATCTCAAACTCATCCTCTTCTGGGATGCTGATGTCCCATTATGCCACGTCCACTGTACCAAAACTGCCCACCCCCACTATTATGAGCTTAACCAAAGCATTCTATCTCTGAGTTACAATTTACATTTATAAATGTACATATGCATTTATGTACTCAATATATATATACACATATTTAAATTTTTATGTCTACTTCATTGTTAAATTTCCATGAAACACTAAGCAAGGGCCAACAGAATTTATATCTGAGGTTACATATCTCTAAATGTAATTTTTTACATTTATTAGAAATTTATCTATAAAGATATAACTATAGTGCTTTATAGGTAGAGCTGGTAGCATTTCATGTAGCTCTGGTAATTTCATCAGAGACTGCCAAAGGAACCAAGTGCTAAGCCCTAGAATTGGTTTTCCTAACTTTCAATTTTTGGAAAGAAGTCCTTCTGTCAACAACCAGCTCTGAAGCAGCTGAAAAACTAGCTTTGGAACACAGCCAGCTGATTTTTATCAGTGGTCCAACCTTCACCAATTTCTGTTTTCTGTATAACCTGTATCCTTTCTGGTAGTAAAAGCATCAATCAGCCCTTTCATGTGCCAGGTGGTCCAAGGAATTGTATCACTTCTGGATTAGGATTGCTCTTCCCCCTTGACATACAAACACACTGTCCTTCATTGTAACTTCTTCACCCCATTGAAAGTCACTCACAAAGACCAGGAAGTATAATATAATGAGTACAAATGGCATTCCGTTCCCAGAACCACAGGCCTGGCATTAAAGTATTAGGATAGAGGTTAGACATCAACGTCACACACTTCGCAACTGACTACACAAAACATTTTTCTAGGATGAAAAAGAATGCCCAAAGACAATAACACACTCAGAAGTTAACCACATTTGCTCCCTTTGGAATTATAAAACACCTGCCATCAAGACTCTGATTAGGAATGACTTCAGATTCCCAATTTAAGGAAGGTCTCATTACTATCACCAAATATGGATCAAAAGTTAAAATACCAAAATGTTTATTTCATATGATACAATTTCATCTGATAAAAACTGTATTCTCCCACAGATCTAAAATAAGTACAAAACTAAATAAAAATGGAAATTATCTTCCAAGCTTTCTTCCAACTTAAAGAAATGAAAGATACCTTGGGAAGTATTTTTGAGATATAGATGCTTGAAATTCTTCATTCTTTTATCAGAGCTGCTGCCCAAGGGGAAATCTGTACAACAGGTATCATATGTCTGTAATAATGAAACAAACTATCTATTGTAGCTTAAATCTTTCCAGCAGCTAAGAAACTCAATTGTGTGTAGGAAATATCAGAAGAGTTTGTTTTACTAGAACTATACATTCAGGAACGTTTGAGAACGAGGCTCATTTCAATTGAAGGTAGCTAGATAAGACTGATAAAAATGTTTTAAAGCATAATCCACTTGGACCAAAACTGAAAGAAAATTTTCCAGGAAACAACTTTTTACTTTCTACAGAGTTTTATAATTCTCTCCTTAGTTTTTCATGAGAACCAAACTTCATAGGACTTCTAGAAACAAATTTTCACTCTTCTTAAAAAGGGAAAAATATCTATTTCTGAAATTTCTTATAAATATTCTCCAAGTAAAACATTTCCTCTAAAATTTAGTTTACAAAACTGCGCAATTAGGACCCAGCACAATAGCTCAGCAGCTAAGTCCTCAACTTGAATGTGCCAGGATCTCAAATGGGCATTAGTTCTAACCCTGGTGGCCCTGCTTCCCATCCAGCTCCCTGCTTGTGGCCTGGGAAAGCAGTTGAGGATGGTCCAAAGTCTTGGGACCCTGCACCTGCATGGGAGACCCAGAAGAGGCTCCTGGCTGCTGGCTTCAGATTGGCTCAGCTCCAACCTTTGCAGCCACTTGAGGAGTGAGTCAGCAGGCAAAATATCTTCATTCCTGACTTTGCAGTAAAAATAAATAACTTTAAAAAAATGCACAACAGAAGTTAGCCAATTAGGTATAATAGGGTTTTTTTCTAGTGATGTTTTATGCCATGAGTGAGCATATTATATGCCTTGGTTCATGAAAAGAACAATGACTAATGGCTGCTATTAACCTTTTATTAACATTAAAGATAACTATAAAAGTATTTATATTTTAAGCATTAGTTAACCATTTTAATCATCATTTCCATATGATCTTGAAGTTTTAAGCTGGTGGTCTATTAAAGATTCTCCTCTGTGTCCTCATCCTCCACTATTAGTTTAAATATGCCAATTCAAGCTGCCATAGAGTAAAAGAATATTTAGCCATGGCTCACTAGTGCAACTGAGAAAAACAGAGTATTTCAGTGAAGAAAATGGAGCAGTGCTAAAACCTAATTAGATGTTTTCATGAGAAACCTTGGCAACCTTAACCTGTTGTTAATAAGTTATGTCCTTATGATCCACCGAGGAAAATTACTGAAATTTATATTTGGTTATCCTTAGTAAGCTGAAAGATCATATGAGATCTCAACTAGATCATATCTCATATGATATCTAGTTTTTAGGGTCATCACAGATCTCAAAGTGACTTGACACATGATAAAAAAGGATATTTCAGGGCAAAATCCTAATTAATACTCAGTATACCTTAGTCTAAGCAATCTCTTATGTTGAGAGATTTAACAGAAAAATGTGTCAACACAAGTGATCATTTTACTTTGTAATTCATAAATAATGAGATTTTTATTTGTCCAATTATAAGTATTTGAATGGCTGATTATAAGTATTTGAGTGGGGCAAGTCAGAAGAACCATGAAAGACACAAAATAATTGTAAAAAGGAAAAACAATCAACTTAGCCAAGGATTTAAACGGGTATTGCTGCTTGAGACAAACATCTCCTCAAATAGTCACTCTACCAGACACTGTATGATTGACATGCACAATGATGACCCTGACTCATCAGAATCACATTAAATTATGCACTTTACACCATAAAGTAGGAATGCACATTTTTTTTCTATAAGTATCAGCAATCCAATATTCCACCTCACTTCCAAGGATGTCAGACCTAAACCCATGAACATCCACCACTTAACCTGCTTAATGTGGTTTCTAGATTGTTATGGTTTGGAAGGGATTTGTCCCTGAAGAGTTCATGAAGTGAGCTTATTCCTCAGTGTGTTCTTACTGGGAGGTAAGTGAAACATCAAGAGTTGGAAAGCCCAATCAACTACAAGAGGCTCACTGAGGTTGCTTCCTTTGTAAGGGATTAATGTATTTCATTCTTAGAATGAACTAGTCCTCAGAAGAGTGAGTAGTAGCTTTAGAAGTGAGCAGACTCTGAGTCTCTTGTGCCCCCGTCCCATCATGTGATCATTCGTTCTCACTCATATTCTTACTGGGATATCATTCACCATGTTGTAACGCAGCCTAGAAATCTCTCATCAGAGATTAACAGTTGAGGCTTGCATCAGCAAGATGGTTTTTCCATCTCTAAAATGGTGAATTTAGAAAAACTTGTTGTCCTCACTCTGATTATAAAAAAGACATATTAATTTATAGCTAATACTGAATTTTAAAAATCAACAATTAATATTACTTTCCTTTTTTTTGAAGAGTGACAGTACTGTTTTTTCTAATTTAATTCCATGTTGACCTAGGAAATTGACATTACCCAACTCTTTGGCTCTCTGTTCACCATTTTAATTTTTGTCCAAGACATCAAAAAAATCCATCCAGATTTTTCTTTTGGAAAATAAACAGCCCTTTAAAATTATATGAATAAATAGTATTTCATTTATGTTATTCGGCAGCTCTTACAACCATTCATGAATTTGAACCATTAATCATTTTACTTGATGCCATTAAGTATATAATGACTAATGACAGAATTGCATGATGTAGTGGCATTTATGAGAAAGCGATTGCAATGTTTATCTTCCCCATTTTTTTCCTGGCAACACTATAGCATCACATCTCTGTCTTTAGAGATTTAAGATTACACTTAGAGGGCCCTGTGCAATAACCTATTAGCTAAATCCTTGCTTTGCATGCAACAAGATCCCATATCGGAGCCAGTTGGTAGTCCAGCTGCTCTATTTCCCATGCAGCTCACTGCATAGAGCTTGAGACAGCAATGGAGAATGACTTAAGTCCTTGGGACCCTGCACTCAGATGAAAGACTTGGAAGAAGCTCCTGGCTCCTGGCTTCAGATCAGTTTAGCTTCAGCCATCAGCACCATCTAGAAAGTAAACCAATAGACATGCATTTCCTTCTCCTTTCCAATAAAAATAAATAAATCTTTAAAAATTGTACTTAGAAAAATGAAAGATTTCTGGTTAAAATCTCTGGCTTTATAAGTTTCCCAATTATGTGCTCAAATTGTCTATAATTGTTTGAGTTCATATGTTCATGAACTTCCATAGTAAAATCATGAATCTGTATGATTTATCAAAATTCCTGCATTTCTTATGTAATTTACAACCAATATAAGAAATATCCATTAACATACATTATTTTAGTTTGAATTATTCTTAAGGATTTAATTAGCTCAACAAGTTCACTTTAAGTCAAAGAGAATACGTTATTGCTTAGCCTTGAATTTTAAATTTATATGTATGCTCACTTCAGGAAAGTTCCTCAATTATTTAAAATGTCCTTAACACAAAGATATAAAACAATCATTTTTTGAAGATGAACTGCTTTTACTTCATAATAAAATGAAAAGAAATGGGTAGCAGTAGAAATATTTTGTTTTTGTTTCGTTTTATTTTGTTTTTATTTCTTTCCAAAATTTCTTAGCTAACAGTTATTCTTCAGCCCAGGAAAATTTCAATGGTAATCTTTTCTCCTGAGAGGATAAGGAAACATAGTTGGGATATTGGTTTGTTGAATTATAAGAGAGAAGTATTGTAATAAAATGGTAGAGAAATGCACAAACATGAAGTTAGTTGTAATGTAAAGCTCCTCTTAATTTTATGTTTCTGGACAGTATGAACATGTATAATATACAAATGTATACACACATAAAACTTACCATGCATTCAGATTTTTTCATTTATACAAATTTTGTTAAAGAGAGTAATGAAATTTTTAAAACCCAAATCTATTGTAGTTCTTCACTACAACACCTAGCATGGAAAACCTCTATGCACTTACATCCTGGGAGATTCCAAGGAAATACACAAATCACAAGGAAGTTATAATAAGGTAGGATCTGAAGACTGTTTTTCAGCAAAATGAACCATTTGAGAACCCATTTATCCCTTACTTTATCCTGAAAAACATGCACGCAAATGCAGAAACATACACACACAGGGATTAGAGAATACTTAGCCAGTGGCAATTTGGTAAATTTTTAGATAACAAGCCGAGATATTAAAGCAAAGGAAAAAAAAAAGAACAAGGTTTATTGTACTTTCTGGATTTTTCCCTCAGCTTTGAGGAATCCACTAAGATTAAGACTACAAATATTGTCTTACTATATCTCCAATAGATAGAATGTGGTGATAAATGGCGGTATACTTTCAGGATTGAAGTCTTCCATTGTTACTATCACAAGAGGTTTATGAGGGAATTAAGGATACAAGTAGTTTAGAAAGCAGTTTTGGCAATAGCAAAAAGTAACGAGTCACTGATGAATTACTAGTATCAGTAGAAATATAGGTAGGACAGCAGTGAGCGATTGTGGTCTCACAATACGCTGGGTTTTGAGTTTTCAGAGAGGAATAACTTGTGGGTGCTCTTGTCAGAGCCAGGTATAAAGAGGAATCACGGGCTTCAGGATCAAGGTTTCGACATGAGGTAATAGGTTAGAGAATGATGGCTATGAGAAGGAATGGCTATATGGGCTGGGGCTCAAAGAAGGCTTCTGATATAAGGAGAGAGAACAAATATTGCAAAACTACAATGCTTACAATGGCAGTGAAACGGATTTAATCCTATAAAACACAATGGGTCCACATTTCTGTGCCAGAGCAGTGTCAAGTGAGGCCACTTTTCTCTTACTTGCTAGTCTCTTCCATACAGGCTTGACACTGATACATTACTTTTAGTGAATAAAATCATTGAACAGTCCAAGTGGCAGAGCTAAGTAAACACCCTGACCATTTTACTACTCATTAGAGATATTTGCCCATTTGTAAGGTTGGCATAGTGCTGACTACACTTTCGCAAGCTAAGTTGTAATGCTCAATTGTGTCTTCAAAATGTCTCTCAAATTTATATATTCTTTCCATTCCCTATTTCTCTGTATTAGTTTGCTTATTTTCTCCCACTCTCACTTCTACCCATTTCAATCATTTTAATGCATCAATATGATTAATTTTTGTAGTATAATGATGGCATTATCTAATTCCACTGCTCATTACATGGGTAATATTGATTCTCCACAAGGTAAACTACTAAATTCAGTTAATTCCTTTATAAATCTATGCCTTCAGCTTGGTTCCCTACCATGCTCCAGCAAGCATGGTCTATTCTACCATGGTTGATGATCTATCATCACCTGTGTTTTGGGTTTCTGGATGCCATTTCATCTGCCTAAGATGGGTTAGGGTTAGGATCTGTGTTTCCTTGACCAAATATAACCCTGTCTCAGAGTAATCATTCAGAATAGCTTCACCTACCTTGACTTCCCTTTCCTCTCAACTTCCACATAGAACTGTTTGCTTTGTCTCTCCAGATTTTAAGCTATTTGAAATAATCATTTATCTTACATATTTCTTGTGCACTGCATTAAGCTCAGAGACACAATCATGGTTATATAAGTGGAATCTTACATGGTTGTCATTGTACAGTCAGGATGGCGTTAAGCAAATCACTCATTTCTTTTGTGTAGAAGAATGCTTTTGATTACTTAGTAACTCCTTCCATAGCAGGCATTGCCAAAAATACTTCCTTTTCTACTAGACATCTATTATGGTCAGATCATAATAATAAAGCCATCACTGAAAGTATCATAGCCAAAGCACTGATGGACATTGACTGTAAGTAGATGCCAACTTTCAGAAAGCAAGCTTTGAATATTGAATCTGAAAGTCTCCATTAAAATTCAGCCCACTGACCTCAGGCATAGGAAAGTCAACTCAGGTTGCAGTTCACACAAGCTAGTAAGGCCAGTTACAAATCTACTCAGTTCTTTGGCAGGAAAAAAAAATAGGAAGAATCATATTAAGGTCAATCAATCATAAGGAAAAACTCTAACCAAATTAAAGAAATAAAAAAATGAGTAATTTTTAAAGTAATGCATAACACATCATTTCATTGCAGCTTATTTCTGTTTTGTACTTATTTACTAGGAGACAGCACCAACACAAGAAATTCTATTTCTTCTCATACTCTTGAAATGAGTTTTATGAAGAACTGAGCATGAAAGTGACTTAGATTCAAAGTAACAAAATTATTCCAAAGCTCAAATTTATATTGTATAAAATCCAGGCAAACTAAATTTTTCCAGTCAGGAGAAGGAAAATCAGGAAACAGCACAATATAGGACAGAGAACAACCCTATTTAAAGTTAATGCTTCTGTCTCCCTAGCTATTGCTACTGTGTTTCATTTGCAGTTTCAGTAAGTTAAAATTATCTGAGTAAACGCTCCTTGTTTTCTCAGTTGGAAAATGAAACAGCTAAATCTGATCAGTACTCCTAATTTGAAGTACTAGATAACAAAAATTAAATTACCTTCTCAGCATGTTGGAGTCAGTGAATTGCTTTTAGGAAAGTTACAAAACGGGGTGGAAAATATTCAAGAGTAAAAATATTCAGCGAATAATTATTCTATGGGAAACCATTAGTTAAAACTAATGGTGCCAAAGGACCTCAAATAGTTCTTGGAAACTGAAATTAGACAATGAGCTTATTTTGGTGCCTGATATTTTTGAAACACATGCATATGAGAGGTCTTCCAAAATGTATGAGAAAATACATTTTACACAAAGCTTCAAAAGTTCTGTTCACTGAAAGCTTATCTAATTTCATTTCTGTAAACATTTGAGGCACATATTATGATGCTACACTTTTCAGTGTACTGTCTTATTCACTGAAAAGAAATGCAAAATATAGACTGCAAAGAATTATTTTACAGTTTTATAATAATGATACACTTGTATTCCTGACCTGGGTTGAGTTTCAAGCTCCGGGCTTCATCATTGCTGTCCTGTGTGTGTGTGTGTGTGTCCCCTGTCCTGGATAAAGCTTTTCTTTCTTTTTCTCAGAAATTTCAAAAATACATCCTACTTACTAATCACCAACTTCCTACTACCTACTCCTCAAATATTTTCAACTTGCTTCTCTTTCTGCCTCCCAAAAACTTGCTCTTTTTCTCTTAACTTCTTCTCACCAACATTCACAATGGGAGCTGGCTTGAGGGTTATGTTCTTCTCAACAATGTTTCTTACCGTTTCCTACATTTGTCATAGTCACTTTTAATCCTGTTTTAATCTCACTGGTTTTTATTACATTGTCTAGATTCCTATGTCTTGCCTGGAATCCCCCCACCATTATTCCATATATATATATATATATGCTTTTTGTTTGTTTGTTTGTTTAGTTTGCTTTTAATCTTTCCCACCCCTAACACCTAGGGAATTTTTGGATGTTTCAGTAATTTTATTTGCTAGTTTCCCCACTAACACCTTCTGGATGGCATTCAAATCTCTCTCTCTTATTGAATCTCCTGAGACATGGATTAAAACTTCAGCAGCCTGCTAAACAATTCCCAATGCAAGAGTCTAATATGCCTAAAATCCAAGAGTTTCAGAATTAATTCCTTCATTGTTCCTCATATTTCCTATTACTTGTTTTTAAGTCACTTATTGATATTGCCATTTTTCATGTTTCAGTTTTGAAGCAACCAAAATTAATAATTAATTTTTATTTTACCCTCAACTTTTACTCTCCATATCATGGCAGGGCTGTAACTGGCCACTAAGGCAATCATTTGTCTTTGCAATATTCCAACAGGCAAAGGTTTTAGTTTTAATATTTCAGCTAAAGTAATAACGATTCCAAACAACCCATTTCAAATATCAGTTACTATGATACTTAAACTGAGAATTTACATAAAAATTAACTTTGTTCTTAGCTCTTCCGTCTACAAATGATAACAGATTTGGACCATGATCAGTGACCAATAGTTCACTTATTTCAAATTGTGTAGGTAACCATTCACTCTATGTCTGTTATTCAGCTTATGCACAGGCAGTGATGTAAGTAATTATGTTGACTCATCTTACAATAAGACTGCACTACTGTACAAAAATGGATCAATGGAAGTGGAAATTGATATACAAAGATGAAAATAAAGCAATGAAAATGGCAGGGGATGATGTTGGAAGGATTGTTAAAAGTAGCCAATCATGGGCATATACATCACTGCTAGATATTTACTTGAGTACCTCATCAGAGATTAATGACATCAATCTACAACATATTTGTGATGAAATTGATGAGGATATCCTATAGGAAATGATATCTGCAAAACGATTCATGCTAAGAGAATTTTCAGAGAAATTTTCAGGGTATTAAAAGTTTAATAGTAATAGGTTAGATACTGATCCAAATTTAGAAAGGAATATGACAAGATATATAAAAGATACTCTCTTCACAAATTAAGTAATGTAAAAGAAGGCAAGCACTTTTCAAACTATCCCTGACAATCTGTATTATGCAATAAAAGAGCTTACTCGTGTTTCTGTTGGTATAACTTGTAATACACTACAAAATGCCAGTGTTTGCTGTTTTAATTTCCCTAATACATTATAATTAACAAGAAAAAGCATTTTCAGTATTTTAGAAAAAAATACAAAGAATGTAAAGCAAACATGATTTTTCTTCTTAATTATTACAGTTCTTTTTTCTGGTTCTAGCTTGCACAGTCAATTTTCTGGTTCTTCCTTTTTTCTGCAAAATGAAGACCAATTCAGTTTCAGCAGTTTTTGGCACGTGTCCTGTGCTATCCTCATATGCTGTGTGCTCTTTTTCAGAGACTTTGCTATTCGTAGAGTGAAGGCATGAGCAGATGGCAGAAGGGTTGTTTTGCCAGTGGCTTGCAGGCATCCTCCTGAGAATTGCCCACTTCAGCGCCATAGGCAGCTGTGATAATCAACAGCAGCTTTTAGCAGTAGCTGGGTATCCTCCTGAGAATCCCTGACTTTGGTGTTGCAGAAAACTATATTCATTTGAATTGAACTTTCAGTAACTCCAGCATTTCTGGAATTTCTTAAAGGCAAAAGTAACTTCCTAACCTTCGTTTTCATCAGTGTTTCTTACATTTGTCTGTAGCAACTTTTTGTTTTTGTCATAATACATCCAGTGATGTTTGTTTTCTTCATCGATAGAATATTGGGCACCAAAAATGCTTTCTAAATAGATGTCACTTAAAATGAAACATGGATTAACTATCTCAGTTATTAATAGCAGGTGCAATAATGCTATCACAGAGACATGAAAAGTGGGGAATGAGGTGGAAGTTTGTTAAGAAACTTTGCAAAGAGTGAATTCAACCGCTGTAGTTACCTGCATGGAGAATCTAATGGAAACCCACAGGAAGAATTCATTGTCAGGAAAGAACGACCCAGAAGAAATAAATATGAGCACTTCAGAGGGGGAGATATCTGCCTTGAGATTTTTAAAAAAATGTAGTATTGAAATCTCAACTTACGACATGCTCAGAAAACAAGAATGCTTATACCTGGAGTGAAATAACATTTTCTAAAGGTTTATTTATTTGAAACTTATACATGAAAAAAGAGAGGGAGATGAGCCCTGTGGCATGGCCTAGCGGCTAAAGTCCTCGCCTTGAACGCACTGGGAACCCATATGGGCACTGGTTCTAATCCCAGCAGCTCCACTTCCCATCCAGCTCCCTGCTGGTGTGGCCCAGGAAAGCAGTTGAGGAAGGCCCAATGCTTTGGGACTTTGCACTCACGTGGGAGACATGGAAGAGATTCCTGGTTCCTGGCTTTAGATCGGTACAGCACCAGCCATTGCAGTCACTTGGGGAGTGAATCATCGAACGGAAGATCTTCCTCTCTGTCTCTCCTCCTCTCTGTATATCTGACTTTGTAATAAAAAACATAATAATAATAAATCTTAAAAAAAAGAGAGAGGGAGAAAAAAGACAAAAGAGAAGGAGGAAGGAAGAGAGAGAGAGGAAGTCTTCCATCTGTTAATTCAATTTTGAGGTGGCTACAACAGTCAGGACTGGATAAAGCTGAAGCCAGGGGTCAGGGTCTTACATGTGGTTGGCAGGGGCCCAAAAACTTGGGACATCTTCTGTTGCTTTCCCTTGACCATCCATTAGTTGGAAGCTGGATACAAAGTGAATGAATCTAGACTTGGACTGGCACCTAATTGGATTCTGCCATCACAGGCATTGACTTTACCCACTATGCCACAATGTTGGAGCCTGAAATCATATTTTGTCTCTTAATGCATGCAAGATTGACATGTCCAAGATAAAAGCCAAGTTTGAGACTGCAGGTTGCATAATTAAAATATAAGTAAATGGTGAGATATTGATCATAGCAGGTCTCAATGAAATCACGAAAAAGAGAACCCGCTCTTAACATTTAAAACACAAGGAATTAAAAATGGAGATTTGGTTATATTGATTTATCCAGTGAAGGTGACTAATACATGTCTCCACTTCTGTAGTTCAACTGAAATTACTCTGGCTTCAGTTCATCACCATGAATGGAGTAACAACTGAACTAACTGTGATAAATAGTCACTCAGCCTGTGACATTTATTCCATTCAAAGTGCTCTCAGTACGTGGAGGCCTACTGTGATGTGCACCACAACATAATAGGGAAGATGTGTTTTTTTTTTATGTTCCATAAACTTGCAGGAAATTCATAACTCATAGTATGATAATGGATAAAAGGTTCCTCTGAGTCAATATGTTGGAATAAACACAAGAAAAGTTAAATTCAAGTGTTATTCATCAGTATCCTGAACTTTTCCTTCCAGCTTATTGCTGATGGAGGAGATTGCACAAGGATTTTCATTGCTTACTTTGATACTCACTGTAGTGGGGGACTTCTATATTATATATTTTATTTTTATCTTACATTTAAATAATCCTTAATCTGTTAGAAACAGATTTCACTCTTTTTAGAAATTAAAGTTTGGGCGGCATGGCCTAGTGGCTGAAGTCCTCGCCTTGAATGCACCGGGATCCCATATGGGAGCTGGTTCTAATCATGGCAGCTCCAGTTCCCTTCCAGCTCCCTGCTTATGGCCTGGGAAAGCAGTCGAGGACAGCCCAAAGCTTTGGGACCCTGCACCCACGTTGGAGACCTGGAAGAGGTTCCTGCTTTGAGTCGGCTTAGCACCGGCCGTTGCGCTCACTTGGGGAGTGAATCATCGGACGGAGGATCTTCCTCTCTGTCTCTCCTCCGCTCTGTATATCCGACTTTCCAATAAATAAATAAATCTTAAAAGAAATCAGAAATTAAAGTTCCTGTATAAATTAGGTCTGATTTATTGCTGCACTATTCTTTATCTTTTTCCTTATAGAGCCTATGTTTCAGCCACTCTAGATAAATAGTGTGCGTTTAGATTCCATAAAACTTACTAATTTTATATACTAATGTGTTTTCTTACTTTATAGCCATTGACTAACTTCCATCTTACTTTCATTGTATGCATTTATGGCTGACATTTTTTTCAAAGATTTATTTATTAGTATTTTTTAATTGCAAAGTCAGATATACATAGAGGAGGAAAGACAGAGAGGAAGATCTTCCTTCTGATGATTTGTTCCCCAAGTGGCTGCAACTGAGGCAATCTGAAGCAAGGAGCCAGGAGCTTATTCTGGGTCTCGACACACTTGGGTGGAGGGTCCCAAAGCTTTGGGTCATCCTTGACTGCTCTTCCAGGCCACAAGCAGGGAGCTGAAGGGAAACAAAGCTGCTGGAATATGAACTGGTGGCCATATTGGATCCCGGAGTGTGCAAGGCAAGAACCATAGCGGCTAGGTTACTGCACCAGGTCCCGCTTACTTTTTTTAACTTATTGTTTATTTGGGGGACATTTATTCTTATTAATTGATTATTTAGAAATGCATTGGCTATTTGAAAGCATCATCTAAGAATTTCCACCTATTTACTTTTTAGGTTAGGATTTAGTCATATGGCCAGATTAACGTCTTTTGGCACCTTGAATAACACACTTATTACTATGGAAGACAGAAAAAGTGGATCCAAGAAAGCTCTCATAGACTATGCCACAAAACAAGTGTATTTGTTCATTGTACCTACCATTAATTTGGTTTGTTTTACATTCCCAGAACCAAACATAGTATCTTAATATGAGAATAAATGCTAATGAAAAGATAATGTTATCTGTCTCCCCATGCATCTGCTAAGTCATTGAGAATGTCAAGAAGGGACAAACACTGTATTGGCTCTAGTTGCTGCAGCAGCAGCAGAAACTGTCATGGAAACAAAGATGACTTGTAACGGAGAATTCTTCAATAGAATGAAACTAAAGCTAAATATTATTCATATCATTTCTGTGTTTGCTTGTCAATTTCTATCTATTAGTCAACTTTAACTTTTAGTTTTGCAGTATTGGTTGTTTCTATGTTACCATTAGACTTATAACACCTAACAGATTTTAATGGTATAGCCATGTAAAAGGAATGAAACCTTCATAAAGCATGTGTAAGATCTATTGTTCTTACTACATAAAAATCAATTATTTTTTCATATATGCTTTTCCATTTTGTTCATTATAGTAACATGTAAAGTCCTGTTTGTAAAATATTGGGCAAAATCTAGGAATCCAGACTTTAGATTAATGAAATATGAAGGGATGTGCTTGTGCTTCTCATCATTCCTAAGTGGTTCCCCGAAACCAGTCACAAAGTACAGAAACAGACTGTTGAAGTCTCCCTAACATAATGACAAATGCCATGTAAGTTAATTCATCTAAGTTGTGGTGCAGTGAGTGAGGCTGCTTGTGACACTGGCCTCCTCCTGCGTTACAGCATGAATTCAAGTTCTGCTGCTTTGCTTCTGATCCAGTTTCCTGCTGATGTGTCTGTAAGGCACCACATTCTGCCCCGTGTTCTCAGGCCTCAGATACCTCCGAAGGAGATCTGGCCAAACCTTAGCTCTTGGGGCCAGTTGGGCAATAACCAATGCATGGAAGATTGTGTGTGTGCCTGTGTGACTTACTCTTTTTGTCATTCTGCTTTTGAAATAAATAAATGTTTATCAAATATTCAATAGCTTTATTTTTTTTTTGAATGTCAGAGTTACACAGAGAGAGGTAGAGAAAGAACAAAGTCTTCCATCCTCTGATTCAATCCCCAGATGTTCATGGTGGAGGTGGGACAGGTGAAACCAAGAGCTAGGAGCTTATTCCATCACTCCCATCAACATTTAAGCTATCTTCTACAGCTTTTTTCAGGCCATCAACAGGATGCTAGATTCAAGTGGAGAAGCAGGGACTTGAACTAGCACCTGTATTGGATACCAGCATCACAGCTGGCAGCTTACATGTAATAGCTGAGAGCTGGTCCCTAGATCAATCTTTAAAATATATATCGATCATCTAAGTTATGTATTCACAATCAGTTCATCACCTTATTCTAAAATGATTTAAAGATCTTACAACATATCAATAGTTAGACATTATATTAAAATGAACTTGAAATGTATCAGCAACATTAATAACACCAAGTGAATCAAGCTAAGAGTGACACATCAATGCACCCAAAGGTAAATTAAATGCATATTGTGCTCCCCTACCTTTTCTAGAAGCTGGCCACTAATCTGGTTCTAAGATTTCTCACAGTGTACTGAAGCTGACTCCAGAGAACTTTAAGGTCAGTACTCAAATGTCCAGTAAAACACCTCTCAGGAGAATTCTGAACCTGGGAAAATAAGATTTCCCCTGCTGGTTAACTAGAAATAGAAATATTGACTCTTTAAAAAGTACCCTACTTTAAGAAGTAGACTAAGCTTACACATACAAGTCTGAAAGAGGAGTTATCAGTCACAGAAGCTTAGGGAGAAAGAGAGCAATGTGTATTCAGGCTAATGTCTCTGAACTGTTTAAACAAACAGTATATATATTTTTTAAGATGTCAACTGAAGCTCTCTTTGAATGGAGACTGAACTAGACAATATTAAGTAAGTTCGGAAACACAGAATTAAATAATGCTGGATCACTTCCCTCATACTAAGAGTTCTTGGAGTCTTTAATACTGAATTTGCCTCCTAAGTCCCTAAGAATATGATGAGATTACTGAAACCAAGTTGAAAATTATGGCTAATGCTTTGCTGTTTTCACTGCACCATGCCCTCCTGGATGCAGAACAATTCAGCTCTCTCGTAACACATGAGCACAATGCGGCTGAGTTCTGGATGCCAGAATGGGTTAGAAAGGAGAATGGGAAGCACCTTGACCACTTCCAAGGCTGGATATTTTATGCAACCTTTCTCAGTTTTCTCTTCTGCATTTGTGACTTTGGAGGTCATGCATCGCAGAGCAGAGCTGTACGTTGGAAGAGGGGTACCTCTCTGCACTGAAGTGTGATGTGAACGGTAACCACACTCTGTGAAATCACTAACACCTTAGGGTGCTCCTTGCACTTGCATACTATCTTCTGCTGAGTATTGTAGTCATGGCTGCCAATTTTTGAAGAATATCTACATTTAAAATAAATAATTGAAAATTGTATGTCCAATATCAGCATCAATTATTTTGCCTATTGATTTGCTGAGAAGTGTAAAAGAAATTCTTAAATTTTGGTCCAGAGTATTTTATTTGTTCGTGTGGAAGCCAATACTCAAATCAACAACATGATATCACAGAGGAAGTAATTCAACTCTAATGATAGATCCTAATTTTCACATTTACTTCCATGAACACAGGCCTTTTCATGAGATAGCTAGGCCCAAGTTTTTATCTCCAACACAAGAATTCAAGGGTGAGATATAGGTAAAGGTTGGCAGAGGAACAGGAACATGATTTGTTAACTAAGCAGAAGTACACACTGAGGAGTATTTATATGAGTTTGTGGTTATTTGTCTACAATATGGAGGTATAGGGAATGGTGTGTAGGGCAGGTTTGATCAAATATTTATAGGGGGCAGGATTCTGAAACAAGGTTTGAATACAGCTCATTTCCTTGCTTTTTTTGTGTGTGTTTTTTTAAATCTTGGAAGTGTCATGGCACCAGGCACATGATAGGAGCAGTATCGTGTTAGCCATAATAATTTTACTTTAATGATATTAAACTTAGCTAGCTGTGATTGCAGGGTATAGTGCCACATGTTGTTTATTTTGGGTTAGTGCTAGTTCTGGGTGACAGTTTTAAAGAAACTTGCTTTCTGCAGTACAAAGTAGGGTTGGGGTTGACAGGATACAGTGGAACTGAGAGAGGAACTGGTGACATCAGCTCCTACTTGCTAGCTGCCTCCTTATCTAAAACATTTGTTACCTTTTTCTTTGTGTCAATCAGGTAAGAAGACAGTGAAAAGAAAACTGACCATCATTATCACTACTACACTGCTGTCAGGTACTTTGGCTCTGCAGTGCAGGTTCAGTCCTAGCTTGTCCCCCTGGGAAACGGGGTCAAATTTAACACTGTATTCCCTTGCAACAAGAAATTGCCTTTTCAGTTTTATGCTTTCTTTCTCATATTTTTTAAAAACTATTAACTAAACTCTCCCTCATCCTGGTCTGTCCTTGTTGTGCCTTTCAAATGAACAATTAACATAAATATCTAAAAAGGAATGTGCATCAACTCTTACCTCAAATTCTAATTTGCTGGTCTGTCCTCCATGTTTTTGAGTTTGCTAACCTTTACCACTATGACTGGTAGTATTAAACACACACATAAAAGCACCTTAAAAAGTTCAGAGGAAATTCGATCAAAAGATGTACTATTTTAGTGCAAAAAATTTGAATCTGGTAGAGTTATTTTAATATGCACTTCTTTAAACTTTCTGAAAATTACTTCTGTGCATAATACACACGTATATTTGTTGTGTGTATATTTATCCATACATATATAACCTAGTAAATAATTCAGAAGCTACTAAATATGGAAAATTTCTAAAAATTTACGTAATTCTTACAAACACATTAAGATATTCTGAATGCCTATGGACCAAACAACCAGATTCAACAGTGACCAACTATGTACCTATCTTTTTCCTTTTTGTACTTTGAAATATTCAGAGTAATTCTTTACCATTATGGCACATCATCTTTTTATCCTGGGACATGAAAAGCTAAAATAATAATAATTTCAATGTAAAAACTATTTCTTAGTCTAAATTCGTATACTCCTTAATGTCTCAAGTGTCATTTTTACAATTGGTTGGTTTCAATTTGAAGCTTGTCATGATGATATTTGATTAATTTATCTCATCTTTTAATATAGTCAGGTCTCTCTTCACATATCCAATTTTCTTTATATCATACACCTGCTGAAAACGTGAATATTTTTATTACAGTATTTTACATTATTCATTTAACTGCTTTCACACACGGCTCTTTAATTTGCTCTTAAAATAACTGTACATTTTGTCATTTGAATATCAGCTATAAAGGCTACATTGGACATGGGTCTAATGTTAAGGGGGATGCTCCCCAGCACTTATCGCCATAGCAGACTCAATACCTACTTGTCCACCATGGGTGATATGGTGATGGTCTGAGTCTTTCATTGAGAAGTTTTCTGCTTACTTTGTAAGATGAGCACTTTTAAGATGAAACAAAAAATGCAGAATACTCAGGTATCTGAAATATGAAACAACAAAATTAAATGTTAAAACATGAACGTTTAATAATGACCAATTGGGGAAATACATATACCTTTTTATGTTCCAAAGATTATTTATTTATTTGAAAGCGTAACAGAGACAGGGGAGAGACAGAAAGATCTTCCATGTACTGGCTCGTTCCCCAGATGGTCACAATGGCTGGGGCTGGGTTGGGCTAGACTATAACAAGAAAGTCTACAGTCAATATTAGATAAATCACAGCCAGAGGACCGTGGCCTCCTACATCACAGAGTCTGGGTTTCATTCTTAGTTCTGGCTTTTGACTCCACTTGCACCTGAATACCAGCACTGTGAGATAGTAGAGGTGTATCAAGTAACTGGGTACCTGGCACCGACTTGGAAGATCTGGATGGTGAACTTGCCCCTGGCACTGGTTTGGCTTTGGACTTGTGCACCTTTGGAAAGTAAATTAATGAATGAGAGCTCTCCATTTTACATTCTTAGCATCTTATTTAACTCTCTGTGGTAAATTTTCTATTTTTCTTGCTGTTGTTGATTTTGTTTTATGATTTTTCATTTAAAGAGACTTACTAGTAACTGTATAATAGAGACTTTCATAGCCAGATTTGAAGCTACAATGCACTATGCATCTCTACCTCCAAATGAAAGATGGATTCCTAATGAAACAGTTAAATGTATCTTGACTGTAAGATGCTGGGCTCTCTGTCATTGTCCATACTTACAATATCAGCAGAACAACTGACTTATGACTGTTTATGAAGGACTATACTATTTTAATAAAATAGAAGGAATAGGGGGGTGGAATTTGAGGAGATGGGAAGAGAAATCCCAGCACCTGTGGAACCGTATCATAAAAGAATAAATTCAAAAAATAATAAAAGAATAAAAATATAATTTTAAAAAACACATGTAGCCAATACAGTGTATATTTAAAAATATGCAATGTCAAGCGGAAAACTAAACCTTTTACTGTTTTTTATATAGGGGAAATCTCCACTGAGTCATACCTATTTATCTTAAGAAAAATGAATGGAGAGAAAAGGTGGCATTTGTGGCCTGGAAGAGTGTGCTCTACACCATATGATCAGCTTTAATCAATGGCCAACAATATATCTAGGGCATTTATATGATGGAATTACATGCTGTGTTTTTCATCATCTTATACAGTAGTTAGTGAAGAGCGGCACTGCGGTTGAAAAGAATCAATATTGGACATAAATAAAGAAGTAATAAAGCTATTTCGTTTCCCCCTATTTTCTATAAAGATGAAAAATAGCTTGAGATAAGGAATTCTCTAAAGGATTTGGAACATAAAAGGAGTCCACACTGCTTTTCACTGTATAGATTTAATGCTTGTAACGTGGACAGAAGAGCATCTCACTTGAATATCACACACGGAGATCAAGTGATTCATTGGTTCAAGATAAACACCGGAACTGATGCATTTTGTGTGTATTCAATAGTTACAAAATTATATCTGTATTTGATTCACATATCTATACATGTGCTCCAAATACCTGTTAGAAGAGTTCACACTTTATACATTTCTATTTCTTATATTACCTTACATGAATGCAAAAAAATTTACTCATCGCATTTAATTTATATGCTTCTATAACTAAGTAATCTGCTATCATGCCTTTTTAAAATTGGCTTTCAGCTTTGTCTTGCTGTGATTATGAGACTGTCCAAATTCTAAACCAATGACTGATCTCTCTACACTGTTTTCAATTTTAGTATATGAAAATTCCCATTTTCAATAAATTTTTAGTTGAGCAAGTATCTATTTAACAAAGATGTGTGTTTCCATGAAAGTGCAGACTTTAAATCCATCTCCACCCCCCAAAAAAAGAAACTGTCTCTAGTATGAGCTTTTTAGAATTCTTCTGCCACCTAGTTCTCTTGCGATTAGTCTATACTAGGCTGTGGGTAGAGGGAGAGGACATGAAACCTGGACTTGCAACTCCTGGCTGCATGCCTCAGTGAAGGGGATCCGTGACTATTTCACTTCTCACACACTTCACAACACCCTGCTGATTACCAGAAATGGGAGGTTAGCTTTTCTTCACAAGGTTGGATTATGTAAATGCCAAGTCTGCAAGTAAGGGCACTACTTTGCCTGCACTGGAAATGAATTCACACTGGGAGCACTTGCATTTTTAGACAAATGCAAATGAAATCAGCAGGGCAGGGGGCCTATGTTGGAGCTCAGCACCCAAAACCACCTTTTGTGATACTGGTAACTCACAGGAGCTGTGGTTCAAGCCCCAGCTTCTCTATTGCAGAACCAGCCCCCAGATAATGTGCCTGGGAAAGCAGAAGATGATCCAAGCCTTTGGGTTCTTGCTACCCATATAGGAGACCTGACTGGAGGTCCAGGCTTCTGGCTTTTCTTGTCTTATTCCTAGCTGTTGTGGACACTGAGCAAGTGACCTAGTGGGTGGAAGATCTCACTATCTTTGTTCCACTCCACCATCCAAATGAACTTCCATAAAATAAAATCAGAAAGGGAGGACTGTTGTTTCATGTCATCTGCAGCGCTTGAGGAAACACAAAGCCCTTTCTTGACAGAGCAGCTCACATAACCTTGCTAAGGAACACAGGTAAGTTAGTGCAGAAGCCCCAGGGGATAGGCAGGTGGTGATGATGATGTGTCCTTGAGAAGAAATTTGTCTGCAGTCACTGAGCTCCCACCTGCACAGCTACTGATCAAATCATGACATTTATAAAGTCAATGACCATTCTGCTATTGATGCTTCCCCAAACCCACCTGCCTTCTTAACCCTGGAGAACAGAGAGTACCCAAAGCTTTGTAAAAAGAGGCCCTGGGTGTGAACAACCGTACTATACTTTGAACCCTGGCTATTTGATACTCTATCATGCTATTCTGTAAAAGTGCAGTATCCGGTAAAACAGCCTACACAATGTACAGGAGGTCCAACAGCCTCTGTCTGGCCAGCAGAAATGACAAAACAAATTATAAATGTCTGAATGACATGCCCTTGAGCATACAGATGCTATCAAAAATATACATTTTCATGTGCCTAAACCTTGCTTCCTCTGCACAATCTGTGTGCCGAGTTGAGGTCCAGATGTAATATTTTAAATTGTACAGGTAAAAACATGCATAGCTATTGTGTCTTAATTCCTCATACTACCAATTAAGAAATTCAGCCCTAAAGTATGAATGTTTCTCTGCAAATCTCTAAAACTCACTATTAATAAGATGATAGAGCAGAAAAATTAGAAGAGAGTTCATTTGATTTTTTTCTTGCAAAGGCTGGCCTTAGTGAGAAAATTTATCTGCATTTCAATTCTAACACATTGTGAATGATAAATGAACTCTATTGCAGAAAGGACATGACATTGCTATGCCTTAGATTTTTTAAGCTCTTTCATCAGAATACTATACCTGGCAAAGTTCAGAGCTCAGTGCTTGTCCTTTTATAAGAAACAGGGAAAAAGTGAAAAACACCACTCCAAAGAACCCAAGTTCAGGGTATGATTCAAATAAGTAAAAAGAAACAATCTGCGAGGCACTAGGCCAGACAGGAGTCTGCTTCCCGTTTTGGTTTCTGACACATGGGTCTGCTCTGGTTTATTCTAAACAGAAAGAACAATGGGAAAGCTATTTTACCTTGCTTTCATCATCAGATTCAGTGACCGCAGGACCAGTGGTGAAAAGAGATTTGCCCCAAGAGAATACCAGAGGGAAACACACTGCCCGCCCTCACTTCCCCCAAGACCTTTCTGCACGTTTTCTGTATTATTTGAAGAATAGTCTTCTTATTCAGACAACCTCCCGCATGATCCTGCACAGCAAGGGCTTACCTGATGGGTGATAAATGCTGAATGGATACTGCTAAGGGGAGAGCTTGAGTCAGAGGGGGGAATGATGCTCGCATGCTTTTACAGTTGCCACAGGAAAAGTGAATTTACTGTCACTGGTTACTTTTTGAACTTGAGGAACATGGTGACTAAATCTTTCATTTTCTGTGAGATGAATAAATCTGCTAAGTACAAGACAGAGGAAGAAACAATAAATTTATAGAAAACAAAATGTGAGAGGGATTGACCCTCAGAATTCAAACAGCATAAAGTGTGGAATGTTCTAGGAAGGTTGTTTACCATTTGATTTTGGCTCCAACCAATAATGGTATTTTCTGAGTAACATAACACTACATTTAAAACTTAAGCACTGCTAGCATTAAAAATAACTTAGGAATCAATGTTCTGTTATATGTAAGTATTTGACTTTGGTATGTGTATCAACAAAAGACATTCAAATACTACAAATCCTAGGATACAATGCTAATGGGGGTTTGACTGGTGAGAACCTCAGGATGCTTGCCATCACAAAGCAGGGAAGAGAGTGTCATAGAGGAAATGGGGTGGCATAATTCGTTTTTCATAACCACAATGCTCCCAAAACTATATCAGAGGTCTAATTCCTTCCAAAGGTATGCTTGCAATGACCCCAAGATCGTTCATTGGGCCCCAGCTTTCAAAGGGTCCACTCTGTCCATAGCAGCAACCGGAAGCCAAACCTCTACCATGAGGACCTATGGGGGAGAAACCACAGTGTCACATCAAAGTGGGGAGAAAATCTTACTTTGTATAAGAGATCAATTATTAACACTAATTTGCTTATATCAGATAAAGATGCAGAGAAAACTGCAGTCTTTGATGTTCCTAAAACATAAAACAATAAACCAGCAAAAGGTTTACTCAGAAAAAAAGTCAACAAACTGGCCCATTGTCAATTATGATACAATGAACACATAGAAAAAAATGCATTACAAGGGTCTAAGAGTAAAAATTTCCATTTTCATGGTGATTATTTAGCCAAAAAAGAAAGAATTTTCTATAAGATTTGACAAGACAACTGCTGAAATTAAAAAAAAAAAAGAAACAAAACCAAAAAACCAAAAAACAGATCCATAAAAATATATGTTAGAAAATGTTGCATTGTTTCATTAAGGTCATCTATATTGTGATATAAAGAAAGCAACAAAAACATCTGAATTATATTTGGAATTCAATCTTTTTATTTATTTTATTTTATTCTTGCATGTACTTACGTAGTTCTTATCTTACAACAGACATGTATATTTTCTTGCTGTGTTTTGGGGGGTAACAGTGTGACAAGAGCAATTAACTGACCTTACATGGTAAAATTACAACTTAAGACTGCGAACTCTAAACAATGTCTCAGCAAAACCAATCAATATATAATGAAAATATAGTACAATAGCAAACAGTTATTCTAGTCTTTGAAGTGTTCCCACACAGGATACAATGAAAAGAAAATAAGTTCCAAGCATTCATCGACTTCTTGTCATTAAAAAAAAAAAAGCCTCTGACAAAGAAACACTATATCTCTTCATGCATAACCAACGGAAAGGTAAGAAACTATAAACAAGAATATAAAACTCCATGGCTGCACACAGTGTGTTATCAGTAACATGTACAGCACCCAGATAAAGGAAGCGCTAATATACAAATACATTCCGCCATGGTTGAAGCCACAAAAACAGATACTACTAGCATTTTTCAGAATGTAGCATCATCAATTTCCTTTTAGGAAATTAAAGTACCATTCCATTTGGAAGTTTAAGTAAATAATTCTTTTCATATCTAAACATTCAATGCTTTATTAAAGAAAAACTTGAAGGATGGTGATTCATAATAGATCTAGCAATAAAAAGCAAGTATCTGTTCTTATCTCTTCCATCACTGAAGTTTTAGCGAATGACTTCCAAACCCTTCTTATTTAATCATGAATAGTAAGTGTGCAAACAAACAAACAAGCAAACAAACAAACAAAATAAACCAAGCAGTAAGTATAAATGTGAAGGGAGAAATCAGCCATTTCACAAAATGACACTTAATATTTTATAAATGGGACATAATTTCTCAGTGAAGAATGAGTTGTATTCGAGCGATTTCAGATCAGAGCCAGTTAATCGCAAGGACGGGAGATATCATGAAAGAGCATCCCAGTGGCCGAGACAGCTAATGCAGGTTCTAAAAGTGCTCATGTTTACATCTGGAGAGTGGCATAGCTCTCTGAATCAGCAGAATTCAAAATTTCGAATGGCATGAAAGGACAGAAATGCCATTAACCTGCACTCCCTTTTGTGTATCCTGCACGCATGAGTATTTGTGCGGAAGTTACCAAAGTTGACATAGGGCAATGGTAACATCCATTCTAAATCAATCCTATGGTGGTACAGCAAAATAAACATTAGAAAATTCTGCAAATTTATTTTTATAGGTTGAAAGTAAAATACCTTTTGAAAACTGCCACACTGACTATTTTAGGCTCTCTACCAAAATGCTAAGTGAACAACACTTCGGCAAAATGAGGCAGGATTGAGTTTTTATATACTGGATTTTATGCTGTCTTTGATGTAATCAATTATTAATTTTTCTAGTTTCACTACATATTTAGTATGGTATACTAAACATGATAAGCATAATTCCAAAAACAAAGACAATATTGGCATCTTATAAGTCAGATTATGAAACAATAAACAACTAAGGGTAGGAAATCTCATCTTAAAAATATACTTTATATGTCATCAAAGGAAAGGACAATATATGACAAAGCAGTCAAATTTGACCTTAAATGAATCAATACTTCTCCAGGGAGGTAAAATAATTTTGAGACCCTTCACACTGTATTTTATGCAATAAACTTGGTTATTGGGACAGCTTGAAGTATAGCCTAGAATTCCTAAAATTTTGAACACACTCCTTTAACTTGTTAAAGAAAAGTTTGATACATTTGCATGAACTAATACTGAATTTCACACAATGATGCTGTGGCTAGTAATCGCATTTTGAAAAGCATACATAATAATATAGGTAACTGTGAGAATCAGAAAACCAAACACAAATCTGTTCCAGGTAGAACTGAAATCGGGTCTCTTCAGTTGGGCAGGTCCACATTCTGAAGGATGAGGGACACTCGGCTTGGAATGTACACCTAAGTCAAAACAAGAGCATTAGCACAGTACAAACAAGAGGAGGATGCTCAGTCTTTATGTCAAAGGGACCTGGGAATGCTGCAGCCTCACACTAGTCACAATGACTGTGATTACAATCCTGCCAGTGCCCTCAGTTCCAACAGTTTTGGCAGCTTTAAGATAATTTTAAATCATTAACCACTAGAGGGCTCCATATGATTTACAAAAACCAGTGTCCCCCTAACATAAAGGACTTAAACATAGCACTCTGAACACACTGAACTGCTTACACACTATACTGAGGTGAAGGAAGGCCACCCTAACAGTTTACAATATCACAGTCAGATAAACAAGTCAAAATACAAAGCAATATTTTACTTTGAAATGATTTAATGTAGAAGCCGTTTTCTCCTCACTGGCATTTTTAAATGTGAAAACAAATCAAAACAAAACAAAAACCAAACCAAATCAAACAAAACCAAACCTGAAACATAATACAAGGGATACTAAGTGCATTCGAGGCCTTGCTTCAATTTAAACTACCCAAGAGGCTTGCCACACATCAAAATTGACCTGCGCGGAGTCACTCCTCCTTAGCATCCACTGCTGCCTCCACTGTGCGCTTCAAACACAGGCTCCACCCACTAGCGCCTTCCAATTCCTTCTTCTAGGTTTTCAATGTGCCTGACTGGTTCCTTACCTCTCGGGTCCAGAAAAATCCTATCTTCATGGAAAAGCTTTCCTAATGACCAAATAATAGGCTCCTAGGGACTGGTTCTTCACTATCTTTTTAAATTCCAGCATGCTTTTTTTAAAAATTTCTAAACACATCACAATTAATTATTTTTTCACATTTATGGTATATCCTTCCTACTAAAGTACGAAATTTATGCACATTTTCTCATCTCTAACTCTTCGTAAGTGCCATTAGAGAAAGCAGGTGCCAATGGTAATCAAATAAATGAAAAAAACAACTTGAACAAAGGTAAACTTCTTATCAATATATGCATATTTTACATGATATTCTCTACTATGCTTATACCTAAAATAACATGTGAAGCTTAAATGTGATTTCAACTAACACTGCTTCTCTTCATACTATTTTAAGGACATTATAAAACAAACTGAAAATATTATAACATTGGCATTATGAAAATCTCTGCATTTATGATTTTGCTAATAATTATTGCCAGTTTCTTTATGTCTTAGTGAAAGACCGATTGGTGGATAAAAATTAAAAAGCAAAGGCCTTTCATAATTTAGGAAAGTTCAAAGCAAACTTGGCTTTAAAAGGGGAGGAGAGACTACGACAGTTCATTTTTATCAAATGACATTTTCAATGTCCAATGTTTCTTAACTCTTCCAATGATCTCAGTGACTTTCATTAAGAATCCCTGCAACAAACCTAAGTTAATCAAATGAATTAGATAAATATAACTGGTTTTGAACATCAAATATTAAAACATTTTTAAATGGTGGCACTTGAAAAAATTATTTTATGAATGTAATGGCCACAGTTTTCTTGATCTTTAATTGAAATAATAGTGACTTAGAAAATGATGTTTATTTCAGAAAAATATCAAAGGCAGTCACACACTATACAGCTCTATGTCTCTTCATCTGACTTGTGATCTAGTTTTCAGGGAAAAAAAAGCAAAAAAAAACACTTTTGCATTAATGTAGTACTTAAGTGTGAGGAAAGCACATTTCAATGGCACTGTGTGCTTCCCTATTATTTTTAGATTGTATTTAATAATTTACAATTTTTCAATCACCTAGGAATTTAGCTATGGATCCAATCCCTCTTATGTCAAGATTTTGCCATTGACTGTTACATGAGATATTACAGCGTTGGTACACAAAAGGAAGGTAGAGGCATTATTTGTGAAAGCAGGACTAAAATGAAGGACCCAGAAAGATCCAGTCCAAAGGGTGATGTATTTCCCCATGAAGCCACAGAAAAAAGTAACATCAACCAATGCAAAGGAGATATACAATAAGTCACCAATACGAGTCAACTCATTGACTGTCACATCTTTTGCAGCAGTCATGAAAGCAGACCGTGATTGGTCCCTTGAAACTTCTATATTTACATTTGACAATCACAGTCACTTTGTTTAAATATTCAGTAGAACAGAGAATCACAATCAGAATGGTACAGAACAGTTTTACCCACCATGAACAAGCTAAGAGTAAAGTTCAACAGACATTTCTCCCTAGCTCCAGGAACTAGACAGAAGAATTTCAGTTCCCTCTGCACTAAAAATATCTCTGATATGATAGCATCTTTTCATGCAGGTCAGAGGACACAGATAATTCTGAAGCTCCTAGGAAAGTTGTAATGACACACATTACTCAGGCCTAGGGCAAATAACCACAGACTACTCTGAGTATGTGACGTAATGGAATGTCATTACAATTCAAGTTAGCCTCCTGTTTGAAATTTACCCAATTGTGCTGCCTACTGTTTGATTTACAATCTTGTAGTAACTTACTATACATTAATGATAAATTTAGAGTGGTAATTTAGAATTTGACCTACTGCCTTTATGTTATATGAACCTCAAGTTTTTCTTTTTAAAGATTTATTTTTATTATTTTTTTTTAATTGGAAAAGCGGATATACAGAGAGGAAGATCTTCTATCCGATGATTCACTCCCCAAGTGAGCACAACGGCCTATTCTATGCTGATCCGAAGCCAGGAGACTCTTCTGGGTCTCCCACGCGGGTGGAGGGTCCCAAAGCTTTGGGCCGTCCTCGACTGCTTTCCCAGGCCACAGGCAGGGAGCTGGAAGGGAAGCGGGGCTGCCAGGATAGAACCAGCGCCCATATGGGATCCCGGGCGTGCAAGGCGAGGACCTTAACCACTGCATCACCACGCCGGGCCCTGAACCTCAAGTTTTGATATGTATATCTGAAATTGCCTGTTCTGGAAATTTATGATTTTTTAAAATAGCTCAAATATACAAAACAATTTATATAATATAGAAACAGCTTTATGATGTCAAAGTATGTTATACTCAGAGATCTCCTAACACTATTTACAAAAAAAGTCTTCAGTTGCCAATTGTATACTATTGACAGGAATACTGTGGGATTGCACAATGTTTTAAAGATTTGTTTATTTTATTGCAAAGCTAGATATACAGAAAGGAGGAGAGACAGAGAGGAAGATCTTCCATCCAATGATTCACTCCCCAAGTGAGCACAACGGCCAGAGCTGAGCCGATCTGAAGTCAGGAGCCAGGAGCTTGATCCAGGTCTCCCATGTGGATGCAGGGTCCCAAGGCTTTGTGTCATCCTTGACTGCTTTCCCAGGCTACAAGCAGGGAGCTGGATGGGAAGTGGGACTGGCGAGATTAGAAATGGTATCTATATGTGACCCCAGTGCATGCAATGTGCCACTAGGCCATCACACCAGGCCCCTGGGATTATAATTTTAAGATTTGTTTATTTAAAAATCAGAGTGACAAAAGAGGTGAAAAAGGAAGAGAGGAGAGAAATGCACAGAGAAAAAGAGAGAAATAGAGAGTGAGAGAGAGACAAGGCTGGACCAGTCTTAGGTCAAGATCCTGGAATTCCATCTGTCAGCCCTTGGAGTTACACCATGGAGTAACTGGAATTCCATCTGTCAGCCCTTGGAGTTAAACACCATGTTAAGCAGCAGAGTTTGCAGCCGGGCTATGGTGGCAGAAAAAAAAAAAATTAAGCCCTCACTTGACATATCTGCATCCCCTTACAGAGTGAAGGTTCAGGTCCAAGCCGCTTGTTTCCAATCCCTCTACCTCCTAATGCACCCAGGAAGGTAGAAGATGGTGGCCTAACTACTTGGGTCATTGCTGCCCACTCGGAAGACCCAGATGGAGCTGTGAGCACTAGGCTTTGGCCTGGCTTAGATTTTGGGTATGAGCCAATGAACAAAAGATCTTTATTCTCTGTAACTTCTTCTGTTGTTCTGCTTACCAGCAAAAATTTTTAAAAAGCAATAGAACTACCACAATATTGATATTGTTTTGCATCCAGCATAGTATAGGCAACGCAAAATAATTTCACAATAATGTTTCTTTAACACTGGATAGTTATTGAGTTTTGAATTTCCTTCCTTATTAGAGTTCTGAGTACATAAGTCAATTTCTTTAGTGGTTAGCAAATGACTACCAATTATACTAAAGAACATATGATAATCAGAACTAATTCTTATGATGAGATAATTATAGACACAAACAAATTAGACCTCTAAAATTTAGTGCTATTAGCTGCATAATTTCCATTTTTTAAATTTTAGTTCAGAAATAGTTTGGTCGTAACCATACTAAGCATTAGCCATGTAATTCTCTTGCTGAGTATGAACTATATGCTTCTTAAATTATAATTTTAAAACAAGAATAGTTTTGAGGCTGGGCATTCGGTGAAGCAGCTAAGACATCACCTTGGATGCTGACATCACCTATCACCTGAATTCAAATCCTGCCTCTGCTTCCAATTTTAGTTTCTTGCTATTGTGGATATTATTCACATTTGAGAAATGGTCAGCAGATGTTGAACAGGACTTGTCTCCCTCATAACTTATGTAGCAGATTAAACTCTGACATCCAATGCTAATGGTCGATGGGTTAACACAGACACACACATGGAGATTCCACTTAACTCCAATGGGCAATACAATCTGCTAGTGTGGATGTGAGGGAAAAAGTTAGTGTTAGTGCAGGCTGGTACAAAAATTATGGAAGTCACTCTAGGTTGCTCAGAGAACTAAAAATTGACCATATGACCCAACTGTCCCACTTCCCGGAATATATCCAAAAGAAATCTGCATGGGAGAAAGTGATCTGTAATCCTATATTGACAACAGCAAGCTATACAATAGTGAAGATATGGGAACAACCCTGATGCTGAATGATGGACTTGTGACTGTTGTTGAAGGACTATACTATTGTAATAACATAGGAGAAACAGTGTGTGCGTGGGAAGCGTAAAGGGAAAAATCCCTGAGCCTATGGAACTATATCATGAAAGACAAAAAAAAAGTGGAGATTTGATTTAATTATGGGGTCTAAGCAGTAGATCTATTGCGAACTCTTTGGATCATTGGGAACTAGTTGTTTGAGTGTATATTCTATCTGGTTCTTTTATGTTTTGTGGCCTATCATTTAATCACTCCCGTGCACCTGCCATGGACTGGGGCTATCAGATGCAGAGGCAAGAGGCCAACCAATCTTGAATTCTAACTTTCAAACTGCAAGCAAAAATAAACCTTTTCCTGCTCAAGAAGCTTTTCTTGAGTATATTAAAGTAACAGAAAGCAGATTAACACAGAAGATCATTGGCCCTTCTAATAAATACTTTAAAAATGTTTTGATTAATGTAAGAGAAAGAAATATGCACACAATATAATCTACTTAACTAGATTAAATATAAATGCCTAATTATATTTAAATATCAGTAATTTATATTTAAGTATGCATACATACTCAGAGAATCCATTTAGTATGCATGTTACAGATATTACAAGCTGAGAAATATGCTATTACATCAGTTTATTAGGTTTTAAGTCCTAAACATTCTGTGCTAGAATCAGATTAAAAACATAACAAATCAAATGGCACATGGGCACGTTTTAGTTTCTCAAGCAATAATCATAATCAACTCTTCGCAGGAATCACACCATCAGTTTAGGATAGGCAGTCACAAGCTGGTCTACCAATCTATTTTGAGTGTTATAATGATAGTTATCACAGCGATCATCAGTTTGTTTAAAAAAAAAAGCAAAGAGATGACAGCATTGTGGCACAGTGGATTATGATGCTGACTATGATGCTGGCACCTCATCTGGCAGCCAGTTTGTGTGTTGGCCATTCCAATTCCAATGCAGCTTCCTGCTAATGTTCACAGGGAAGTAACTAAAGATGGCACTTCTAGGTCACCATCACCCATGTAGGAGACCTGGATGGAGCTCAAGGTCCCTAGCCTTGGCCTGAGCCAGTCCTGCTGTCATGATTGTGAAGAGTGAACTAGGGGATAGAAGATCTCTCTCTGTGTGTAACTCTGCCTTCAAATAAATAAGCAAATCTTGGGTGGGAACCATAGCTTTTCATTCTAATCGTCCACCTGCAGCATCAAATATTGGTGCTGGTTCCTGTTCCAGCTACCCTACTTATGATCTAGTTCCCAGTTTATGACTTAAATAACGCAGTCGAGAAAGGCCCTAGTCCTTGGGCACTTGTACCCTCACAGGAGACCTAGAGGAAACTCCTGGTCCCTGGCTTTGATTGGCTTAGCTCTGGCCTTTGCAGCCACTTGTGGAATTAATCAGCAGAGGGAAAGTCTTTCTCTTCTGTTGCTCTCTCTATAAATATGCCTTTTAAATAGAAAATAAATAAATCTCAAATAAGCAAGCAAATACTAAAAAATAATAACTGACCACACAATGATTTGTTTTATTGTGCCATCCAGGTATTTTTCTGTAGAATCATTAATTGCCAAAATTAATGAGATAGTTTCTGTAGGGAGTGACACAAACATCCTATCTTGGACCCTGCGCAATTTCCTCCTCCTCACAGCTCACGAAACTCACATGGGTCCGTCCATTCACCAATCAGATGTAACCCAGCATCTCATTTGGGAATCCTTAGGGAATCTCTCCTGGGCTCCTTCCCCAAACCCAGCCCACTTACCAATCATCCTTAGGCAATCACCTTTGAAAATCTCAGGACCAATCCCCTGGGGCCTGCCTTCAAACCCTTCCGATCCCTTCCCCTGAGCCCCCAACAAATACACACACTTGCAGGCTCACCTGAATGACATAAAGAGCCCCCAGTGCCCCCTTTTCCTCTGAGCTCTCCCACCGACTCCATCGTGTTCCCAGTCCCCCTCCATCTTGTCCCTTCCCTGCCAGTCCCTATTCGGCCACCATGGCAGGAGATGTGTCCCTTCCATTCTTCTCCCCCTCCATCCCTGCTCCTGTTCCTACCCTGCTGGAATAAAAGGACTCGTCATGTCTGCTGTTTTTGCTTGTGGTAAACTAATGGTGAAACGAGGACTTGGCTGCAGGAATCAGCTGTGCATAATAAGGTAAGAACTTCAAGTGCGTTTAAAACCTAATGGTTTCTGAAAGGGGTATCACTTATTTGAGGCAAAATTTTAAAATAAAAGTGGTTTAACAATTCAAAGACTAACCATAAAAATTTCCTTAGACATTGTTAGATTTAACATTAGCAAATTCAAATACAATCTTCATCAGATGAAAACATTCAAGAAAAAGGACAACACATCATGTAACAGGTAACTTCCTTCCTGATAAAAATCATAATTTATTTTAAAAAATAAAAATATTTAAAATAATTTTACTCTTCCCATGTATACATACACACTTTTATTTTACAGAATAGTTCCTAACAAAAAGAAGTCTTGCTATAACTCTCCTTATTTTATACTAGATTTAGGAGGAAAGTGACGTTAATAAGTGTTTCTACACAGAAGTATGAATTAACTATTCTATTCTAGAAATATTCAGAAATGTATTTATCAGCTTCTAAATTCAGAATAGGAACAAACACATCTACTCTATATTGGTAAGGATACTACATGGCAAAGTTATGCTGAAAATATTGCTTTATTTACATTTTTTATTGTTCAGACTGCTTTAGATACTATAAAGAGACCTAATGAATTCAGGTCTCAGCAACCTTGCTTCTCCCTTTTGTAATTGGATTTTCAGTTTATGAATTAGGGGAAAAAAGGAGGCCCACCTGACAACTTCCAGAACAATAAATAACATGTGAGTTAACATATCAGTTCGTAAGCCAGAGACCCAAATGTAAAGAAATTATGCTAAAAGCAGCTTTCCACGAACTGCAGGAAAGCAGAAAGGAGAAGTTATGCCATATCACTTGCCAGCACTCACGGAATATTCTGACCTTAGGAAATGGGTTGCAGTGGTGGCACACATGCAGTTACCCCTAGCTTCACAGTTTTCACCAACAGAGCACACGGAGACATGTTAGGACGCTACCTGCTGATGCTGCAGCATGTACAGCTATTTTAAGATTCCTTCCGGCTCTGTTTGTTGCTATCTTTGCAAACAGATTTGACAGTTATTCAGCAGATCCTCTGGGTTATTGAGCTTGCAAATTAGGCGTTAGCAAATGCTAGGTTCTAATTACGATAGGCAGAAATTTCATGGAAGTGGGAAAAGTTCTATTTTGTCTTCCCTTTCCCTTTTATTCCAGGAGTGTTGGAGGCAGAAATGATCTCACTGGCAATACGCAGCATTTATGGTCGTGTTCTAGCAGTTTGATTGGATTCCAGCACATAAAATTCAGCTTAATAAGGAGCTCCACTATAATGAGACATTCTTATAATAGGAACCTTTATTAACGTGATTTTTTTCCCCCTCTGACTGGTTACAAAATAACTCTTGCAAGCACTAAACTTGTTTTCATGATATTCTGTATTGTACTCATCTGTTTGGGCTCTCCTGACTTTAAGACCAGGGATCATTTCATCTGGAGCTGGAAGACTTATTTAAATGAGTAATTCTCAAAGCACCGGTAGTTACCAAAAACATGATGCCGCTGCTGGGAAGACAGGGGTAACCCTTATCTTACTGAGGGAGTTGGATCAGAATTCGATTACAGAGAGCAGTCAAGTTACTCCCTATTTCTCATGTGCTTGTGGTACCATATCCCTCTCCCTGTTATTGAAACTTATGAGATTTTTCTCATTCTGCCATCTAATTTAGAACTGCACATGCCATATTTGAGAGATCAATTCAATTAGTGCTTGAAAAGAAATCCGATTGCTACTGTTCCTTGTTTTAACTATGACAGAATATCTCTCTTCCAACAAAACCAAAAAGATATCAGGGATATCAGTTTTTTTTTTTTTAACTCATCCTCAAATATTGTGGGCTCCTGCCCCAGAGTATAATTTTCTCTGAGTTGGGAGAAAATATTCTTAATCATGTGTCCTAAAAGTGTGTTGCCTTGACATGTTTAAAACACTCAAGCAATTACTGAATAGCCATGATATCATAGATGCAACAGCGTTTTGCAGTTTTCAAAGCTTACCCATGTCAATAACTTAGACTTTGTAAGAATTCCTTCCCTTGGGGAGAAAACTACCATCAATGCTCATTTTATAGATGCGAGAAAGTAAGGTACAAACAAGTAAAAAAAATTGCTTATATTCTGGCAAGTACTAAATTGCAGACTGAGTATCATCCCAGGTATTCTGTCATGATATCTTTGTTTTTGTTTCACTAATAGCTTTTTAAATAGCCCTTTCTGCATACCAAATCTGTTTGGGATCCAGAGATACTCAAAACTTTGTCTACATAAGACTTTTTCTGTCTAAATCTTTCGAACACCTGTCAGGAAGTTCAAATGGGTAAAATTCAATTTTATTCCGATCAGTTGCTGCTTTTCCATGACTCTTTTCCTTGGCTGAATCATCTTCCTTAACCCTTGAAGCTCTCTAAATCTTTTAGTTATTTCTGAGCTTTAAGGCAATTTTTTATTCATTGCTGAAAGTATTTATGACTATCTCATTTTATGTGTCAGAATTGAATGTTCTGACAAATCATTGCAATAATTGTTAAAAGAATCTGATGATATCACCTTTGAGTGTTCACTCTTAAAATTACATACACATCTCTACATTTTTTGTCCAAAGCTGTATCAATATCTTGAACTCTCTCTCTCTCTCACACACACACACACATTTTTAGGGTTAAACCTAAGTATTCTGTGGCCATTATACTTCCCTCATAGCCTATAATAAAAGAATTTGTTGTAATCCCTGTGCTTTTCATTGTCATTTTACAGCATATTAGTTACATAGATAACACAACAGTCAAAAAAGTTAACTGTTGGCCTCATATTAACAGGTGCTTCAGAAGGTATGGACTTTCAATACAGATTCTCATGCCCTATTTATATCTAGATTTTTAAAATACAAGAGGATTTCTGGAAACTAGAATTTTATGAGCTATGATATATCCATATGTCTGTTCAATATTTCTTGGTTCCATGAATGTGAAACACACCTTAATTCAACATCTTCCATGATGAATAAAACAGAAATGTTGCTCTAAGACCCCAAGACCGAGATAAAGGAAGAGAAATAAGAGAGACATAAACCAGCCAGAAAAAGGAAGCCAGAAGGACATTATATAAATGAAAGGTAGATCTGCTCTCAGGCCTAATAAATGATTATAATTAAACAACTTTTCCACATCTATAAAGCAATTAAAGTTTTATATCTAAGTAAATTTATTCTACTACTGAAAAGAAAAAAAAATACTGGGGATTCCTTTATTTTTTTTCTTCATTATATTGTATTTATCGATTTAAATGAGAGAGGGAGAGTGAAAAAATGAGACATATATACATACATACAGATTTTTCATCTGCTGGTTCACTTCCCAAATACTTGCAAAAGCCAGATATGGTCAGACTGATACCAGTAGCTAGGAACTTCCAGTCATCATGTGCTGTGTTCCTGGTGGGTGGGGTGCTGGATTGGAAGCAGAATAAGCAGGACTCAAAGCCGGTGATCAGACATCCTGAGGGATGCAGGTATCCTCAGCAGCAGCTTGACCTGTTGTGCCACAATGTCTACACCTGCTACTACTTTATTATTCCACTGTCCTATGACATTTTTGAAGTACCTTAATAGAGTTCTAACTACCTCTCTCTCTACCTCCTTACATGCTTCTCTGCTTATATGCCTTCATCTATCTGTCTGAGAGAATTCAGCATGTCACTCTAAATTTTTCCCCTGTAAGGTGTCTTTGAAGAAGAAAAGCTGAGCTGGCAGAAGGGTGCTGTGGGCCATGCTGGTGGTCACTAGCCTTTTCTGTCCTCTGTAGCAGCCCTTGAGACTGTCCACAGCACTGCTGTAACCGGTGTTCATGCATCAGTTCTTTGTCTTGAATTCAAATTCCATTTTTCAGCCTAGGATTTCTGGTATATGGGATTTGGAGAGCTCTTTTGTCTTAAAAGGAAAGCTGTCCACTGATGTTCTCCATGTGACCCATTGCAAATGAAAATAGTTTTGGCCTTTGCAAGAAGCCTGGAAGCTGGCCTGATCTTAGAACAGTAGCCAACATTCTGTAGGATGGGAAGGACCCTCAAGCAAGTAAGCCTACACCCCACTTTTGTCAGTGCAAACATTTCTGTCCTCAGCTTGCAAGGTGGGAGAATGGGGTGGAAAGTATTATTCTGCTCTTAAAACTGTATATATAAAAATTCATAACATTTGTTCCATCTATATAAACTGCTTTAAAACTTAAAAAGAATAGAATGAATATTATGAAGAGACTGTGAATTTGAAAAAAAAAAAAAAAGACTGCATTGACTAGAATGTCCCTGAATACCATTCTAATGCACTCTGCACTAGTGACCTCCTGGATTCATGGCAGCCCTACTGGCAACTTCCAAGGAGACAGCCAGAGAGTCCACTAAAGTCTATGTCTTTGGTTTAGAGGGCTGGTTCCATTTCTAATCCTGAGATGGAAGACAAGAGCTACTGATACAGCAAGGCATGTGCTCTCTGTGCACACGCATGTGCGTGCATATACACACGCGTACACACACACACACGTTTGAGGTATTTAGCAGCTGCTAACTCCATCCCTTCCTACTCTGGGCATTTGAAGAGAGAACCAGTGATGGAAGATTTATGTTTCTGTTCCATTCCTGTCTCTCTTTCCATCCCTCTCTCTGCCTCTCAAAAAAATGAAAAATAGACAAACACATTTTCCAGATGCAAAGGCAGAAGTAGGCTGTGACAGAGAAAGCCAAGACCATGTTTCCCACGCGACTTCCTTTCACGTGCTCCAGTGAGTGCACAATGACGGCCCACACAAGAATTTTGTCTCTAAGCAGTTACCCAGGAGCTGCAGTCAGAGACCACAATTCCCCCCAGCCTGCAGCCAAAGAGAAGTTTTTACCTGAGAGAAAGAGCACTGAGGATAAATGACCTTTACAGAAACTCCAGAATAAAGAATGCCAGCTGGTTATTGCCATGAAAGTAGAAGAGTTTGGGTTCACTTCAGAACAACACATAGAAAGAATCGATGGGCCAGCCACAGCCTTATCTGAATCCAAACTATCTGCAAAATTGAGTAACAAGGTTGAAACAAATAGCCTTTGCCTTGCAGGCTTCCAATGCCAAGACCCCTTCTGGCCCAGTTGTAACTAAGTCAATACAGAAGCCAAGAAAATGAAGTGGAAACTTATGGAAATTGATTCCTTTATTTTTAAAAAGATGTTTGTTTATCTTTCATCCACTTGGAAGAGAGACAGAGAATAAGAATTTTCCACACTCTGGTTCTCTCCCAGACACTGCCATATCCAAAGAAGGGTTCATACGTTACTACACTGAATATGTACCATCTCTGCAACATACTTGCTCTTGGAACACAGTAACAGGAAGTCAGATTCCAAGTGGGAAGTTGCAAGAACTTGAACAGTTCAAAGCCAAGGACTGGCTTAAAACACTGAACCACAACATCTGTCCCCAACGTGTCTTAAATTAAACGTCACTTGATGCCCAATAATGTGCAAATATGGCTAGTATAAAATATTAATAATAGACTTTTACTGTTGGCTAAAGAATAGCCATGGTCATAATAAAGAAAAAGATTTAAAAATTGCCTCTTCTCTTAATTTTTCCCTGTTGTCCCCTGTTTCTTTTAAACCCAGTGGAGTCCAGCAGCACACATACCACCTAATGCTCAAGCTTGGCCTTTCCCTCTGCACCTTCTATACTTTGTTCATGTGATTATTTGAAGTGCTGTTTCTTCAAACAAAAACTTTCCCATAAAACATACCATAAGGACCTTACTTACCAAAAGAGAGTAGGGACGCCCATTGTGCTCATAAGGCTCTGAAAAGAAATCAGTGTTGTGGTCCAGTCTCTGGTGTCCTCCATACTCTGCTGCATCAGAATCTAGTAGCAGTTTGAATGTACAGCTATTAAGGAATTCACAACAGTTCACGAGTTGAATGAGGTCTTAGGAAAAAAAAAAACCTGAGTGTTCTGAACACTGTTACATCATGATTTGTACTGTGCACTCATGCCTTCCCTAATAGTGTTTGAACAAGCCTTCATAGTCTGCTTATTCCATAAGCTCCAGAGACCTTTGCTACCCTCCATGAAACCTCACCAACTGAGCAATCAGTCTGCAACTGCATCTGTTAGAGAAGAATCTACTTTCCTCTTAAAACAACCCAATTTATTCATTTGAAATTGTTTCCCATATTGAAATTTAACTTCTTGGTAAGGAGCTATGGTTATCATACTTACTTAAAGACTGCTGTCTCCACGGATCCTCTAAGTATATCATTAAATGCTAACTAAATATAACTTAACAAATTTAATTACAGTGCCTTTGATAGGTTTTGATCTTGGTTATACAAATAAGGAACACAGAAGTGAAAAAAGTTGTCATATGATCAAATATTATCCTCTGTGGTGTGGCTGGGTTCATGTAACTATCACATAATGTGCTGTAATTTAACATGCAAGTATTCATAATGAGTTATTAAGCATGTTATTAACACTATCATTTTCACAACAAAATAAAACCCATCATAATTATGCTCCTATGTATGATGATCAAAATGTCTAGAAAAGATAACTGGTATGAAAAACCTTCAAGTAAATAAACTTTGGTACTTAGAAATTTTGAATTTTCATAGCCTAAGAAGGTATACAGACAGTTCTTAGTGCTTTTTCTTTGCTACTATATAAATCTTCACATCGTAAGCATTAACTTATTTTCATCACAACCCAGATTATCACAATAACAGTACATTTGACCAATGAAGAATGATTCACCCTTTCCATTCCTTGAAAACCTGAGTCACCGATACAGACATTTGATGGTAGCAGTGTGTGCCTTTTAGCCAATCCGAGTTAGCCAGTTGTGCCTTAAATAAAGTAGATCATCAGAATGTCAGTGCACTTAAAGAGAGAAGCAAAGCTTGAACGTCACAGGTACCTTTCAAAGTCACTCAATGTAGTAGAATGTTTTGAGAGAATTTTTGATATTAATTTAGTTATTTGAAGACAAAGAGAAGAGATAAAGGAAAGAAAAAGAAATATCTCCCTATTGGTCCAGTTCCCAATTGGTTATAATGGCTGGAATTGGATCAGATCAAAACTGTAAGCCTGGAAAACAAACAAACAAACAAAAACAAAAACCTGTAAACCTAGAAATCTATCAGGGTCTCATATGAGTATCAGGGGGCCAAATAAGTGGGCCATCTTTGGCTGCTTTCCCAAGCATATCTGCAGAGAGTCGGATCACAACAGGAACAGCTGAGGCTGAACTGCTGTTCTGGGATGGGATGCCAGCATCACAGGTGGCAGTTTAACCCACTGTGTCACTGAAAATTCTTGATAAAATTCATGGACATTTAAAAATAATAATTAATTTACTAGATGGGAGTATAACTGTGAGGAAAGGGGAAACAATAAGGCAGACAAACTAACCAGAGGTGGAGAATATACTTATTCAGTCCATGGTTGGCCATGTCTGTGGCTCGTCTATGTCTATGGATAGTCTATGGTTAGCCTCTGAAACAGGAATGGAGAGAAGCACAGAGAGGGGTGGAGTTTTTTTTCAAGCACAGGTGATCATACTTGAAAGTACAGAAATTCATGTTGAATTTGGGGAAAGAAAAATGCATGGGGAGAACAAATGGAACAAAATACAAACAACTAGTTAAATGCTAGGACACAAATGTACACACAAGTCAAATGATCTATAAGTGGACAGATATTTTTGAAAATGACTCAATGTGTTTTTGTAGTCAGTTTTTTTTACTAAATTCTAAAATTGATATTCTAAGCATAAGATTTCAAATTGAATATGACATGAGAAGAAAAAAAATAGGGAAATCAGGTGAAATGATCTCCATATAAATTACTAATACAAAACTGAAGATCAGTGTTCTTCATATCCCTTTGAAATTGAATACCTAAAGTTGACTATATTTCTTGCTTATTTGTTCAACTGATCATGCTATTCATGACAACAAAATACTCAACCAAAAAGCTTTCATTGATCAATTTGGAAAAACATCAGAGAATGATAGAAATGCTCTAGAAGAAAATTTTTTAAAGGAGATAAAACAGGTCCCCATGAATTTGGACAGCATTTTAAAATATTATGATTTTTTATTATAAATTCAAGAGCTTCCTAAGTATTTGATGTATCTATCAATAGGCTGAAGTAGATGAGAGGTTCTAAGCATTATTTTATAATCCATGTCCTTAAATTTGAAGCCAGGAAGAGCCATGTTCTGAAGGAGGACTGTGCTAATAAGATTAAAGAACAGAGAAGGGATGAAGACTCTTAAATTCAATGGCTCTTCAAATACTTCAAAGGCTGCTGGGTTTGCTCAGACACTTGATAAAGTGTGTTCAAAGTATAAGGATTTTGATGTAAGAAGTACTATCATTTATATCATTCTGTACTAAACTCACTTCCTACCAACTGATGAAGCTAAGGAAATTCATTGCAAGGTACAACTGCATAGGTTTCAAATGGAGGGACAGAGAGTGGGATTATCTCCCCAGTGTCCAAATACACAAACAACCGGCAAAGCTCCTAAGTTGTCATATAACTTCAAATGTAAGACATTATCAATTTTAAGATGTTATTTTGAATATCTAGTAAAGTGAAAAAACAAAATTATGTCAATTATTTTAAGATACATCTTAAAGTATATAAAAAATACATTTTAGAATGAAGTCAAATTTATATCTAATTCCTTATCCAATGCATTCATGTCAAGATTAAAATAACTTCTGAAAACTGAGTGACCCCTTGAAAGATAGTGTGTCCCAAAGATAGGAGGTACCAGATATACTTACAAATCATTTACTGGAAACTAATGAGAATTCTGATTTTAGTTTAAATATACTTATTCAGCACAGAGTTGCCCACAGTCTTCTAATCCTATTCTGTTATATTTTACAAATTGAGATTTATCTATTGCCAATACACAAAATCCAAAGTTATAGCCGTATAGAATCCAAAATAGACATAGCCCTTTATTTTAAATATAGCTAAATAATGACTCATTTTTTGACTCCTAAAATAGGACCATGTAAAACCACTCTCCATTGCTCTTTCTCCAAATACAGGAATAGTAAAGTTTTGAGCTGTGTTGCTGTACAGCTCAGGATTGTGCACATTCACTGTATATGTTAAGGGTTATTTGTGTGCCTGTGCATTTGTATCTGAATTAGATACCTCTACCTTTGATCTACAATATATATTAACTTAAAATTCACCACCAATTTTTTGAAAACTAAAATAATGTGACGTTTATTGATTACATTACAATCAATGGAAATAGCACTCATTTTTTTCCTTTAGTTTTTTAAAAAATCCCCCAATATTAAAGTGTCTCAAAAATAGAAATGTATTAAAAATTAGGAAGGTGTAAAGAAATTTAACAGCCTACCATCCACTATAGCTTGAAACATGTTAAACACAATGAATGCCAACTGTAACTTCTGTTTAAGAGAAACAATGTATGTTTTTCCCCAAACTTATTAGTGCACATTAAACTTCTGTGACCCTGAAAAAAACATTTTCATGCATTCAAGTTTATGAATTCCATCTTCATTAAAAGTTTAAATAACAATCACATATTTTAATTAAGTGTAAAACTGAAACATATTTGTATTACAGTCTAAGAGGGGTTTGTTTAATCAACAAAAGGTTTGATTTTAGACTACAAAATAAACTCCAACCACTGAAAGCTTGCCTTCTTAGTCACAAGATTTTCCAGACTTTCCAATGCAAAATAGCAATGCAGAACAAGCTCAAAGGATGAGGTGCTCAAATGTCATTATCCACTATGTTAATTACTGCATTGGTATACTTTTGAAAATGCTTTTTCCTGCAAATTATTAGTTTATTATAAGGCATGCTTAATGGCATACATCAGAAAATAGCAAGTAAAATGAAAGCACAAAACACTGAATATTTTATTTTTGTCAATTCAAAAGGAAAATAATTCTAAATAATTTACTAAATATCCTACCCTATTTAGGAACTTTTCTTTATTCTACAGGATCAATACCATTTTTGCTTAGTGAACAAGAGTTCATACTTTTATTCCAACCTTCCATTAAATCTTTTGTTTTGTGCTGTGCCATTAAGGATTATCAGGAAACTTGTAAATTCAATTATAATCTAACAATTGCAATTATTTAGAACTTAAAAAGAAAAATAGGCTTCAATTACCTTTTCACTATGTACTCTGTTAACAAAAGAGTATATAGCAGGCAGATTTCTAAAAACATTGTACTTTGAGTCTAAAATAATTTTATAAACCTATAAAACTATAAACACTTTTTCTCAAGTAAACTTATTCTAAGACAGCCTTAAATGCAGTTATTCAATATATCTAAGAGTAAAAGATAATTGGAATCCTGAAGTCTTTGAATAAAGTTTATTAAACACAGTAAAAAAGCATCATCTTGCATGCAGGCGTGGATCGAGACCAGCATCCTATACACATGTGTGCACTTGGTGCACTCAGGCACTTCAGGGTCCAACAAATGCATTGTAATCCCAGGATGGCCAATTATCAACTGCATGCATCCAAGCAATTGACTACTTAACATCCTTGAGGGCCAGTTTCTTATTTGTAAAGAGAGAGAACACATCAGAGGAGTGTAGTAGGGACTAGCTAAAGCAATCCGCAATGAGTATTCGGTAGCTTCTGGAATGGGGGGGGGGATGCTCAAAGTAGTAGCTGTTCTGGCTTAACATCTGTTTTCTAAGCTGTGGACCTGTGGAATGGCTGTCTTCAAGATGAAAGTTTGGGGGATGGCACAGTGCCTCAATTGGCTAATCTTCCAATTCTCAGTGCTAGCATCTCATATGGACATTGGTTAGTGAATGAGCTGTGCCATTTCCCATTCAGCTCCCTGATTATGGCCTAGGAAAGCAGTGGGGGATGGCTCAAAGCTTTGGGATCCTGCACCAGAGTGGGAGACCTGGAAGAAATTCCTGCTATTAGTTTTGGATCACCTCAGCATCAGCTGTTGTAACCATTTGGGGAGTGAACCAGTGAATGGAAGATATTTCTGTCTCTCCTTCTCTCTGTAAATCTGCCTTACCAATAAATAGGAAAACAAGTAAATGTGTTTTTTTTTAAGAGATGCATGTTTGAAGTGCATACATTTATTTTCCATGCCACTTTTTACATTAATTTTTGCATTCTCTTCCAAAATATTTGGTTCTATTTCGTTCACCCATATCTGTTCACATGAAAAGTTACACATTTTTTGCTTTCCTAAAATATCTACTTTAACACTGAATTGAACACGATAACAAAATTTTTGAGGACTATATTTTTTCTACAATTTTAAGGTCCTTAAAGAAAGAATAAAAACACAAAACACAAAGATTGTGCTCAAAAGAGTTGATTTGACAAAGCCTGCACTGACCAACCTAACTGAACTTAAAGTCTGTTTGTATTCCCATGCACTGTTTCAACATTATCAACTATTATGTATAAATCTATCTCTCATATTTGTCTTCATCATGATAAAATTTCTACACCCAAGTAGGAACTACACAAGTATCTGACTTCTGGGTTGAGAGCAGCTTCTTTGCATTGTCCCTGTTTCAGTTACTCTTTGGGTTTTGACTATTAATTTGTGCATGTTTGTGTTTAATGTTAAGAAATATTTTAATACTACTTGGTAATAAAAGGCTACCTTGCTTGACATTCCTCTCTTCATTATGGAGTTCCCATATTAAATTTGTACAAATACATATAATCCCATTTTATTGTGTGGAAAGTTGAATTTAGAGACATACACCTGAGCCTACAGAACTGTATTATAAAAAAATAATAAAATTTAAAAAGAGGACAACTGAGAGAATGGGAGAACATATTTGGAAAAAAAACAGGTGACTATATTTTTATAAAAAGATACAAAACAGAATGTTTACAATAGAAAACATGTGATTTGGAGAACTTACAATATGTGAGCATGAAAATTAATTCTTGATTTAATCACTAACGCATATGAGATTTATAGACAAACATTTATGACTGTTGATTGATATGGATAAGTAATTAGAAGATTACTAATGGGCAACACATACTGAAAGTCCTTCATTACCAACCTGACTGGCCAGTTCTCACTGCATAAATTATTTAAGTTAACCATAGAACAACAAAGGAGTTTTACCAGATTGTGTAATTGATAATTTGCCAGGTATAGGACATGTGTTTAATATTTGCTGTTACTCTATTATTATCATTTCTAGATGACAACTGAAAAAAGTTTAAAAACTTCTTTAAAAACATTTGAAAGCAGATTATTTCAGCTATTGTAGCAGAAACTACCATTTCATTTATTTGAAGCCAGAACTTACAAAGAGTAATGCATATTTAATGTATATTCCTCCTCTTTTAACCTGTAAGAACATATAGAAAATCATAGTAGTACAAGTCTAATTCAGTGCTTTAAAAAGCTGAATGAATAGGGGTTGAGCTATTTTCCTATGAGAAGTTGTAAAGCAAAGTTTGCAGGGTTCATTGTGTGGATGCAGACACACACACACACACACACACACACACACACACGTCAACATTCCATAGCTGGGCACACATCCTATAACTGAATCATATTAGTTATCATGAGAAAAAAGATTCCCACATGCATTTAAAAATGAGAAGACTTTCAGCACACGCACATCTACCCATAAACAGCACTGCTACTGCTAATACATATTCTAGGGACAAAATAAAACTAATGTAGAACTTAGCATTCATAGAGTCAATAGAAATACTAAGTAGAATGGAAGCAGTTACAGCTTGGGGTAGGATTTTGGTCAAAATGTATAAAGTTTCCTAATAAATTCTAGAGATCTAATACATGTACAATACTTATAACTATACCTAGTGCGCTATATGCTAAAAAATCTGGAAATAGAATTGGTCTTAAGAATTCTTACCATAAGGCCCGGCGGCATGGCCTAGCAGCTAAAATCCTCACCTTGAATGCACCGGGATCCCATATGGGCACCAGTTCTAATCCCGGCAGCTCTAGTTCCCATCCAGCTCCCTATCTGTGGCCTGGGAAAGCAGTCGAGGATGGCCCAAAGCCTTGGGATCCTGCACCCGTGTGGGAGATCTGGAGAAAGTTCTTGGCTCCTGGCTCTGGATCAGCACAGCAGCCATTGTGTTCACTTGGGGAGTGAATCATCGGACAGAAGATATTCCTATCTCTCCTCTTCTCTATATATCTGACTTTGTAACAAAAATCAATAAATCTTTAAAAAAATAAGAAATCTTACCATAATGTACAAAGTAGCTATAAGAGATGAGAAGTATGTTAACTTTAATTGTTGCTGTAAGCAATTCACAAAGTACGTTAAGATATCACATCAGAAATGCAGAGTATATACAGTGCTTATTCTTCAGGAATACCTCAGTAAACATGGGCGGGCACTCCATGGGGGTTCTTGGCTTATGGGATTCAGGATGAGTCAGCCTCAGCCACTGGGTCTGTTAGAGCAGTGAACCAGCAGATAGGGGTCCTCTCTATCCCCTCTGTTACTCTTTCCAATAAATAAATATTCAAGAAAAAGAGGCAGAAGGTACAGAAGTGAGAATAGGAGTGGCAGATAGAAAAAATCATTTTAATTCAAAACCAAAAGAACTTAAAGAAATTATTCTGTGATAAAGAATTAAAAATTAAGGAATGAAAACAATAGTCACAGTGAGAAATCCAGGAAGATGCGGATTCAGCAAAAAAGGGGATTATTAACTCCTTCTCTGATCTTCTACTTTCCTACATTTCATTATCAAACAATGGTACATTTTTAGAATGATGAAAATGACTATAATGGCCACAACAGCAAACTCCGTGAGCTCGTAATATATGGGTGACTGTCTTGCCAAGCCTTACATTCATGTACATGAACCTATTTAATTCTGGCAAAGATTCAATGAAAGGTGCATTAGAGATTTAGAAACTAAGCAACCTTCACAAAGGTAAATTTCATAAAACAAATGTATGATGGAAAGGGAATATGATGGGCCCCGCACTGTAGCCTAGTGGCTAATGTCCTTGCTTTGCACACACCAGGTTTGCATATGAATGCTGGTTATAATCCCAGCAGCCCTGTTTCCTATCCAGTTCCTGCTTGTGGCCTTGGAAAGCAGTTAAGGATGACCCAAAGCCTTTGCACCCTGCTCCCGCATCGGAGACCTGGAAGAGGCTCTGGGTTCCTGGCTTCGGATTGGCTCAGCTCTGGCCTCTGTGGCCACTGTGTGGGAGTGAATCATTGGACGTATGATCTTCTCTCTGTCTCTTCTCCTTTCTGCACATCTGACTTTCCAATAAAAATAAAATAAATCTTAGGAAAAGAAAGGAAATGCGACACATTGGATGGTAAAATTCCAAGACTGATACTCCTAACCACTATTCTAGAGATGAGCATATGTTTCTCCACATTAGCAAACACAGAAATAGGAAATATATATTATTTTAGTCTTGCCATTTACATCACTGTCAGGGAGAAATAAATGTTAAAAATAGACTTGTGTCATAGTGACAGCAAGTTAAGCCTGGGCTTACAATACCAGCATCAAAAATTGGAATACCACTTCAAGTCCTAGCTGCATTGCTAACAATCCAGTTCCTTGCTAACACATTTGGGAAAGAAGCAGAAAATGGAACAAATTCTTCCGCCCTGCCACCCATATGTGAGACTCAAACACAGCTCCGTTCTCCACTGTGGCCGTCTGGACAGTGAACCAGCAGCTGGAAGATCTCTTTCTGGCTCTCCCTGCTCTCTATTCCTCTGCCTGTAAAATAAATCTTTAAAAATTGTTCCAAAAGCAAAAAATAAAAAGAAATAATCAGAAAATTGTGGCCAGAAAAACTGATTTTTATAATTTTCTTTAAGTAAACAAACCAAAATGGGTTGATATTAGTAGGAAAGGCTAGAAAGAGAAGTAAGTATTCCCTAAATTATAAAGAGCTCATGAGAAAATCATATAATACTTAAAATATTATAGATAAGTAAAATGGTTTTCTGTCTCATTAATGTTCCTGAAACAAAACAGATAATTTTGCCAATAAGTGGTAATGTGACGTTACTTCACTAAGTTATATCTTGAATAATTATAACCACAATGTCTAAACAACATTTTGCTTACTGAATAACTAGCGGCTCATAATCAGAAAAGTTACTTTGTTTTTCAAAGGCTTTAACAGAATATTTCCCAATTGGTGGGCCATGCGGAACAACATTCACAATTCATATGCATGGTTACAACGAAAACCACTGCTTCTAAGAAAACATTGTTCTTGGCTCTAATTTTCTACCTGTGCTCTAGAAAAACAAACTCTTCTCTTGATGGTCATATCCATAGATGCTTTGGAGGCCATAAGCAGTCAAAGTGAATGAATAATTATTAACAAACTCTTGAATAAAAATCTCCTCAAGCACTCAGGCAATATAAGAGTTCTATATCTACATGTGACACTGACCACTTAAGTTGGGTTCTGTGAGATTATGAGCTATCAGAACTTATTTAAAGAGAAAAATGTCAGAAATGCATAATAATATGTTATTTACACATGACGAAATAGCCTTATGGCATTGTGAAAATCATTCACTGAAAAATAAGCCTCAACTTTCTGAGACCAAAATGAAAAATGTAACCTGATATCTACATTAAAAACATATTTTTGATATAGAATGCTGTATTCTAAAAAACCATGCATAACGTGTAAAAGTAAGAGATAGAACTTATTGAAAAAAATAAATAAAAAAATCGAGAGAGAGAGCAAGAGCGAGTTCTATTTACTGGTTAATTCTCAAAATGAGGGTGCTTCCACCCAAGCATACACTGAAGCTGATTACTTAGTCCAGTTTTCCCATGTAGCTAGCAGGAATCAAATTACCTTAGTTGTTATAGCTGCTGCCCAGGACTGGCGAAGTAGGAAGCTGGAATCACAGACCCAGGCAGGTGCTATGATGTCTGAAGAAGGCATCTAAACAGCTACGATTATTGTGTACCCCTAAAAAGACCACATTAAAAAGAAGGGTAATGCGTGCAACTTTTGGGGATAGTGTTTTCAGTTCAGACTGCCTTCTCACATACTTGCTGTACTGTTTGCTAGGAAAACAAAAGGCTGACTAAATGAGGTCATCAGTACAAATGTAGCATGCAGGGTACAGAATTTGGTAATAGCCAATCTTAGGAAAACCTATTCCACAAGTACTTTAATCGAGCGTATTCTCGTGTAGCAATTTCAAATTCTACAAAATAATGCAGTATTTTATAGAAAACATCAATATTTCTTATCTACCACTTAATAAATGATTGCATTAAGGGAGAAATAAATCATGAAAACTATCTCTAAGATTTAGTTAGTTACATAATTTTAAACAACTTCTGGGGTTCTTTCACTGTCAGGAAGCTATATTCTCAGTTTACTCATATGTACATCCATCTCTCCATCCTTTAGTAACACCAACTCACCCGTAACTCATCCATCCATCAAACATTTGGCTTTTTCCAAAAAGGACAAATATCATGTGTTCTCTCTAATATAAGACAAACTTCATGCAAAACACAAAATCAATAGATGTATAGGAAAATATATAAGGTATTTATCTATCTATCTATCTAGATACACACATACACACACACACACACACACACACACACACACACACACACACACCCCTTAGTTGTCATAGCTGCTAGAAGAACTGTATATGGAGACTAGTATACCAAGAAATGAAGATACATTGCAGTACGCATCTTTACTCCTGAATAAAAGACTCCCAATGAAACTGCTAAATATATCTTGACAATAGAGTGTTGGACTTTCTACCATTGTCTATGCCTACAATGTCATGATACACTGAAAGGGCAGAATGATAAATTTGTGACTGTTTATGAAGGACTATACTATTGCAATAATATGGGGCAAAAGAGTAAGGGGAAGAGGAAGTTTGGAGGTGGGAGCAGAACTCTCTGAGCCAACGGAACTGTATCATGAAAAATAAAAAAAAAAATTAAATGGCTTTATGTTGCAGATGTCTAATTTGTTAAGTAAAGACATAATTACTGGTATCTACATAACATTCTCAATTTTATTAACTATCTCAGAATCTGTTATCATAATAGCACCATTTAAAATTTTTTTATTTAAAATGTTAATAACAATAATACATACTTATGGGCCATACTATAACAGTATCTGTCTACACTGTGTACATGTCAAACAGTGTAACCAGCATTTCCCCTTCTTTGACATTATTTCATGATTGGTAGATACGAACACCTTATTTTTACAAATGGGTGAAAATGATGACTGTGGGTACACAAATCCACCCTCATCCATAAGTGATCTCATTGTCAGGTGGGCTTGTTCAGTGATACTTCTGGGTTATTTTTCTACCAGGAGAACAAGAAAAAGAGAACAGAAATCTTAGCTAAACTACTGTTAGATGAATGTGTGAAGCCAGGAGAGCATCACTAAACAACTGAGTTACAAAGCAGAACAGTAGAAATGCTGCTGAATATTCCATAGCACTGGTGGAGATTGAAAACAACCCACCCTCCCACGAATACAACTTAAAAACATATGTGTGCAGTGATTATTTACTAGTGCCTGTAATCTTACGTTCAGCCAATCCAAAAGTCTTACAGTAGTTTCAATATTTTAACCATGAAAAGTATTTTCTTCACATTGTGATTCATTTTAAATTTCTAGATAGAAAAATTAAACTAAATCATAGGCTCTTTTTAAATAAGGGAGAGGAGGGGACTTGTCCATCATCGTGAATAAAACACAGGGATTATCAAAAAGTGATTAACAATGAAAAAAGAGAAGACCTCCACGTAACGTTTAAAAGAGCTAATGTCATCTGAAAACAGCATAGTTAATCCAGACAATGAACACACACACATTTTGAAGTCAAAGAAATAAGCAGAGTACCCACATTAAATATAAATTAGTTAGCTGGATTTATCTGGCTCTGTTCACATAAAGATTATCATTAAATTGCAACATCATGCAAAAGCACACACACACACACACACACACACACAAAGTATGCATAAATCTGTTCACAACCGCTCTGCCAATTTTTATGTGATAACCTGTGTTTGTATTTTACAGAAACATTTATAACCTAGAGAACTATAAAGCCCAGATGTTCTCTTTCTTCAATCTAGAAATTAGCCTTTTCATAATCATGATATGGAATGTGGCATTTAGTTAGTCCTAAATTAAGTCCTTTGTTTTTATTTGTTGCATAAAGCATAAATTCTAACACACAGTTACATAACCACACTTCAAAGGCTTCTATAAACTAAGCAGCTCACAGCAACATCTCTGCCTTCAGCAATTACACTCCAGTGAATGAGCCAAGTGACCTTATTTGCTCATTAGAAACTGTGTGTACAGGTTGCAATATCAGAGTCTGAATTTACATTTAAAAAAGCACATTTTGTGCTGGTTTATAATGAAAATATTTCCAAGATCTTGGGTTAAATTCAACTATTTACTCATCTGCTCCCTTAAGCTTTCAATTTTTTTTTAGTTTGTAGTTCCATATTCTTCATAAGCTATGCTTTGTGATCACTCCTCTAAATATCATAATATTGTATCACTCTGAAAGGCCACTTAGAAATGTGGTTTTCATCACCCCAACACCATATCCCCATCACTGCAGCATGCTAAAAAATAATTCAAAAACATCTGATTTTTGTGTGTTCGTGCTCCAGGAGTTATATGTATACACACACATACATGTGGTATATAGATATATACATATGGTATATATACATATGGTATAACATATACATAATATACATACCATGTCACAACCTTATACATATAAGGTTTTAAGTTAACACTGTCACCCAACAATAAACTTAAACTGATGTGGTATGATAGAAGAATGTCATTTTGAACAGAGAATCACGATGTCTTTATATTCCATGTAGAATGCAGAAAAATTCAAATAATTTACTTAGACATGTATGTCTTGTTGTTCTACTACTGCTTTTATTCTTATGGGTTACAGTATAAAGAAAAAAAAAGGAGAACTTCTTTGGGACCAATGTATGTATGTTGCTGGTAGGGTTCTCAGAGGGGACAGGAACAGAAGAGGGGAGTTTACCTGTGCCAAGGATCTGTGTATAATTTCTTATGCTACTGATTTTCCAAGAATTATATCAAAATTAGCACCATCAATATCACCCTTTCTAAGGAACCCAATCACATGTACATATCCATAAACAGAAAGAGGCACTATGCCACAATAGGAAGTGTGTGCACTTTCTAAGACACTGCTGGGTTGTCACCAATCAACTACTACAGCCAAGTCTTCCTTACTTAAAGTTCTCTCTCCCCTATCTGTTATATAAAGGCATGCAACCTACCTTGTAGTGTGACATGAGACACTGAAGGCTCAGTAAAAGTGGTCAACTATAATATCTATGCTCTTTCCTGTATCTCCTAAAGTGTGGCATCACCACTTATATGATTCAAAATAAATTAGAAAGGGTAGTTTTTCCTTACAGATTTAGTTTTCTTTTTGATTCAATGCTGGTTTCATAATATTCTACATGAAAAAAAATGGAGCTAAAGAAATACCGTAGTGATCCTGATAATGTAAAGGGCTTTGTGTGTTACTTTTTTTATAATGTGAAATCAGACAAATATAACACATCAGACAAATGTATGTATCTCCTATGTATGAAATGTGAAACCTGCTTATTCACAATGTACATCTAAGTCTCCGCTCTGCATTACTCACCTTGCCATCTAGTGTATTACAGAATATTGGCAAGTGCTACATTGTACATGAGCAGCTAAAAAGACAACTGCGACCCCATAGATAGGCAAAAGGCTGTTGCTATTATTCGCTTTTCTACAATTATTCAAAGAAAATAATTGTAAAATATTTTACAGAAACCTTATTATATCCTTTAGTAGTCCCTGTGAAAGCCAAGTTCAAAATCTTATGGATACAAATCAGAAAAGTCTCTTAGTTTTCCCAATGGATCACCTTATTTTGAAGACTAGTTAAAAGCAGCCTTAAAATGTCTTTTCCGTCTTGCCAGAATAACCGCCAGCACAGTCCTGCTTGCAAGGGCTTCTTGGAAGGCAGTCACCATCTATTCTCCACAGATCTCAGCAAAAGTTGTTGTTCTATTTGATATACAGTTTCAAAAAATGGAACTGCTAAAGAATTCAGTCATGTTACCTATAACAGGCTTATATTTCATTGTGACAGAGGGAGTTGAAATGGCTTCCTTAGAAAGCTTAAATTTTCTACCACAAAATCTTCCTTTGCAGGGAATTAAAAAGTTGATATATTTCTTCACTTTATTAACACAGGCAATCTTGTAAGTGCAGATTTTTCCTACCAAAAATTTATATTCAATCCACTTTTTCAGTATTAGAAACACCAACAGAAGAAAATACTTTGATAAAGACAAAAAATATAGCATGATAGTTTAAAATTTTTATGCTACTTTCGATGTCTATAGTAATTCTATAATGCCAAGACACAATATATTATAAAGGTAAAATAATAAAGACTGAGAGATGAAATAGTACAAAGATTTGAGACTTGTAAAATGCTAAAGACAATTAAAAATTCTTAAGGCTAGGCTTAGATCAAGAAATTGAAAAAAGATCTGTCTTCTGCATATGAAACACAATACTTTTAGATTTGTGACTGGGAACTATCTTACTGTAGTCTTCATTCTCAGTTAACTTGTTAGAAGGCTCAAAGTTAATATTGATTTTTACATTTTCATGTTTGATGGATGTTAAATTCGGAAATCCAAGTTAAAGCTATGAACTAAGTAAATACAAAGAATAAAGAGATTTGACATAATACTGGAACTCTTAATGAAAACCTCAAGATTTCTACTTGAATGTAAACAGTGTGAGCAGGAAATTTGATGTCTGGCAGTAGAGCTGATGTAACTTTATTAGCAAGACAGATTCATCAAGATAAAGGAAGGTAACAGAGTGTTCTATGCTGTCCCTCCAGACCACGCAGGAATGCCTTGTCATTAGGCCTAGAGAGTCCACACAGGAGAAATGTGCATAGTTCTGGGTGTATTTTGATAACGGGGATGTAATGGTAAGAATGGAAACCATCATTAAAATCTATACAAGAAACTAGAGATGTTTGATATGCACAGGGGACAATTAGATATCATACTGGAAAGGTATGTTAGAGCCTTTCTGAATTCAACAGCTGAAATACAGACCAGGTGTTACCCTACAATACAGAAGAAATGAGAAGTGGACAAATTTAACATTTATCTTATAAATAGGTAAGATCTTATAAGATATACACGTGTTTTAATAATGGCTGGCTAGTTATTTGTAAAGGAATTCTGCATGAAGTCTTAACATTACATTGCAATGGATTAAATTGCCTGTGACACCGGCCATTTAGGAACATCAAGTCATTTCTTCGTTGCTCCACTTCCAATGAAGTTCCTGTTAATGGCCTGGGAAAACAGAGAAAGATGACCCAAGTGCTGGGCTCTGGATACAAGTGAAAGATTTGAGCGAAGTTCCTGGCTTTTGGTATTAGGGGTTTGTTTTGGCTTTTGGCATTTGTTCATTAGGGGTCATTATGGCCATCTGGGTAGTGCCAGTGGATAGAAAATCTATTTCTCTCTCTCTCTCTCTCTCTCTCTGGATGTGTGTGTGTGTGTGCGTGCATGCACATGCGCACGTATAACTCTCCTTTGGGACTTCTGCACTGAACTGAGAGAGTAACAGAACTTTTGAAACTCCTAAGATATTTTTTAAAGATTTATTTTTTTTGTTTATTGGAAAGTCAGTTATACAGAGAAGAGCAGAGACAGAGATCTCGTGTCTGCTGATTCACTCCCCAAGTGGCCACAATGGCCAGAGCTGAATCAGTCTGAAGCAAGGAACCACAATCTTCTTGCAGGTATCCTATATGAATGAAGTGTTGCAAGCATTTGGGCTGCCCTAGAATGCTTTCCCAGGTCACAAGCAGGGATCTGATGGGAACAGGGTTGCCAGAACATGAACCTGTGCCCATACAGGATCCCTGTGACCTTAGCAATAGGCTACTGCAGCAGGCCCCAAACACCTAAGATTTTATGATAGAAGTCTTGGAATTAGGGCTGACATTATTAACACATAGTTAATAGAATTTGTGGTATCTGTCACCTTTATAACTTCTCCTAAAATTCTGTCTGATGGATGTGGGACAGCACTCATGCCTCTTGAAGCCACAGAGTTGTAGCTACAAGTTCTTTCCTTCCTTTTATTCTAGCAGGGATCTTTCTGGGTGTCTGCCTCACCAAAATATTTACTTTTTGGAGTCTAGGGGCTAACTTTTGTTAAACCGTTCATGATGACACCAAATAACTTGTTAGATTTTTTTTTTTTTTGAAATGTGACATCTAATTCTAATGAATGGAATATCCAAAGAAAATTCCTAGAAAAGTGAATTTATTCTAGAAAGCAAACAAACAAAAAAAAACTGTTTTGAAGAATCTAAAGGTTGGCAGCACTAGAAACTAGCTACTGTCGCATAACTACAGCAGCTAGCACCTTTGGGACATTGCTGACATGCTGACATGCTGAGAGTCATGAACCAGAGAACTTAACATCATTTTCAGTGTTGGTGCCACTCTACCATAATATTTCCATTATGTGACAAATACATTTCCTTACAGTTTCAGCTAATTTGTACTGGGGTTTCTCTTACTGGAGGTGGAGATGCCCTGACACACAGGACATGATGTTGTCATCGGGCATCTTGTTGAGGTGGCAGGTGTTAATTTCTGGGACTTCAGTGGAGAAGCATATTATTCCTTCTGCTTGCTTCAAATATTGGGTTGGTTCTTGTTACATTCTGAATCTGTCAGACTTCTTTTGATAGATCTAGTAACAATAATGTCTTTAAACATACTGCATTTTTTTTGCACTGTTCTTTTATAACAATTACCTAAAACTTACTACTTGTCTTTTTCACTAGTTTAGAAGCTCCATGACCACAGTCACTACATCTGCCAGATATACTCCCCATCTTTCCAGTAACCAGCCCAGAATTGGCACACAGGATTTCCACATATAGGAGCTCAGCCAGCATGTGTGAAATGAACAAAATAATGAAATAATGAGTAAGTGAGTATATACTGAACATTACATTCTGTTTGCTATTTTAATTACTCACACTTCTCCTCCAGCTTCCCTTAACAATTTCAATTCTAAAAAAGTGAGCCACATCTTGCATTTTAAGAGAGAGATAAAAGAAGGAAGATATTATTTATAGCTAGTACCTGCTTTCAGAAACAACTTACAACACTTTTTATAAATAAAAATCATAATCAATTGCTTTTCATGTTGTGTACTGGCACACAGGGTGCTCAGAATCATACGTTTGGAGCGAGGACAAATCTTGGGGAGAATTCTCTATAACTGAGTTCAGTGAAGATTTATCAGTCAAGTATTTCAAGTTTTTCAACTGAAAACCACTAGCAACAAGATCAGCATTCGCTTTCCTTATGCTCTACGATATAATAAAATATTAAGTACACACATACACAGAGCCAGTAAAAAGGATATTTCCCCAGCAATGCTGTTCCAACTCTGTAATCAGTATAACTCTTATTTGGATGGAAGTTGAAGATAAAAAGTAGACCTGCTCGCTCAAAAGCAATGATCTTATTTTCTTCATGCTTTTCACTCACATAGGCCTGCAAGAATTAGCACAAATGTTACCTCTAAATCACATCAGTTGTCACTACAAGTACATTATATCCCCCCAAAAAGTTGTTTCCATCTTTCATTTTAAGCCATTCCATTTTTACCTTAAATTAGGGTTACAGCAAATGTCGAGCATTTCTACAAAAAACTTTCAATAATTATCATGTTAATATGATATCAATATAAAGAGAACAGATTCACTGTAGTTCATGGTTACACTTTGAGGTTACTAAAGATACTTTTTTCGAGTAACTTATTTCTATGAAGTGAACAATTTTCACACATTTCACAATGCAGACTTAGGTGATCAATGATATCTCTCTCCCAATCCTCCCTCCTGCCAATTCTCTATGCATCCTCCTCCTTCTTTATTTATAGTTGCTGTTGTTTATTTGTTTCAGTTTTTAAGGGCTTACTTTCACTTCCCTTCACAATCACAGGCTTCATAACCCATTAGGACAACCCATATAACAAGCAGAAAAAACTGCTACTTCTCAACAGTATAGACAAACAATAATCAAATCTCAAAATGTTGATCTTTCTCATATAAACCACATATTCTGTATTGTGTATCTCTCTTAATGGTTTTATCAACCAAAATGAAAATTCCATACTTTTATGATTTTTATTCATGCAGAAGTTTGTTGCACCAAAAGTTAACAACAACGTCAAAACTGTTTAAAGGATACAGCACATCCTCAATGGCTTCTTACCATCCTTAAGCAATGCACAAATAGAGGATGAGTGCTGGGCTTAGGTTTTAAGCAGTAAGATGGAACCAATACCTTTATAATATATTTTTATGCATGTATTATACTTATTTACAAGTGAGGTTTAAGACTGTGTTTTTAGTTTTCAGATTACTGAGGCGACATAAATCCAATGACTTTACAAACAAACATGCACCATTGTTATTATATTTGGTTTCTGAACTTGCCATGTTACCTTTCAAATTTTACAAATTTAACATGTTACATTCTATAGCAAACTATGTCCATTATGGTAGCTTTTTGATTTAACAAAAAGAGAAGATCTGAAAAGAAATAGCATTGTAAATATTCCTATTTCAACACATTACACAGTTAAGATTAGCTGTGAGAAGCTTTGTCATCGTGGCCCTTGCCCAACCCCATGGTTAGGAGGAGGACTGACTCAGTTGTACAGCAGCAGCACCACTGTTGGTACTCTAGAAATGTGAACTAAGCCTCCAGAGTAAACAACATGCCTTTTGGTATTCATCACTGTTCCTACTGAAAAGGTGCATCGTTTTGCTCTCTCTTCTGTAAAGAGTGTTAATAATAGATGTGATTAGGGCATTTGTGTCATGTAGCCAATCTCACTGAATATATGAGTTTCCTTTCTTCAGCCATCACATACATACACACACACACTTCAGATGCCAAAGTAGAAATGCATCAACGATAATTTCAAGGAACACCAGTATAAAGTAAATGGATTATAAGTAATACACACTACATGCTAATTTTTCGAAGAAATAAAAGAGGCCTGTATAAAAATTTGCACCTGTTAATTACATTTTCTAAAACTTATTGAAAACTGAGGCTTTAATTCCAAAGGAATCCAAGCTCGTAAAAATACAAAACAGCATGTCAGTATAATGGCATCTATTGAAATGACAAGTTACAGACCAGCAAAAAAGGGAGGAGGGGGAAGGAATAAAGGAATCTACATGTTGTCAAAGTAGTTTCCTTATGACAGCATAATTATTTATATAAAGAAAAACAGTCAAAACAATTAAGATGTTTCTAGAGCAATTTCCCAAATGGGCTCCATGCAGAGCATTTGTCATTTATTTTTTACCAGCTGAAATGAAAATTACTAAATTTAAACAACAACAACAAAACAACAACAAACTAACCAGAAATGTAAGCAGGGCATTATGCTTAAGATTTTCATTATCTATTGCAGTGACATGTTGTGACAACCTGAAGTATGTCACAGGGCACTACACACTGAATAATAAAGTGCTGTTTAAAAGATCTGCATATAGATTTAAGTCAATTGCCATTCTAAGCATGCAGAGCACGGGTGGCTAAAATCACACATTCAGAGTACAGAGCTTACCTGCGGAGCTGAAAGCCAGCCATATCTTTCTTCCAATCTATTCATATCCCTGTCAAAGTTATTTAGGAACTTATAGCGAAGGAGGTCATCATCAGTTAAATTAAACTGTCTTCTGGCATAATGGTAACTCTCATTATTTCCTTTTCTTGGGAAGTCTAGCCATTCAGGATGCCCAAATTCATTGCCTACATTAAAAAAAAATCAAATATAAACATCACATTGCAATATTAGGATTTCCTTAGTAAGATATTAAAAATGGATCCATTTTTGGTTTTTAAAATCAGAGTAGGCTATATTTTACTAGAGCTGGGCTCTATGAATGTTGTACAGCCCTGGTTAAGAGACTATATTAAAAAGGACTACATCTAGATTCAGGAGTAAGTTTTTGATCTTCAAAAATACTCTGTTATAGTCATTTCATATATGAGAAATCCAAAAAAAGAAAGTTCTGGGCAGTTTAGAAATTTGCTCACTCTCACAGAGATACTGCTAAGTGAAAAAGCAACCACTAAAATTCCCATGATTAAAATCCATTTTTCCCATCAATTTAAGAAAGCACATTGTAAAGTGTTACAGAAACTCAAGTTGTTGCTTTTATTATTACCTTTCTCTTTTTATTTTCAGATCTATTTGTTATCGGTAGATGCATATGTTCAACTTCAAGTAGGTTGCATATGTGTGTGTAAACACCTGTGGTATTGATCTCTACTCTGAAGCTTCTTTTTCTCTTCTAAGTTTTCAAAATTTACTTTCATTTACCATTTTAATGTTGCAATTTTCTAAGCCACAAATTCCTTTGATGGATAAGAAAGTATCAAAGCTAATGCAAGTATGTCCTACTTCAAAGAAAGTAACATTTAATATTATAATAAAAACTAATAAGCTAGGATAGAATTAAAAATGATTTACCACAGAGTTGTTTCAAATAGTCAACGCTGCTAAGAAACCTTACAATTCATATTTATGCTTCCAAGACTAAAACCATCAAAACAAAAAATAATATCCAACTATGTTTGCAGCAGTTTCATAAAAATAAAAATATCTGCAAGCGTTTCACTAACTTCTTACATTTCACAGTCTCAGCACTAATATTCTTTGGAATGCTGCCCTCAGTGTGACAGAGGCAGTAACCAGATCTCTGACTCTGACAAGGAACTGCCTTACGATACACCCTAAGTGCCCAGCTATGTCTGCAGCTTGATTCACATCAAGGTACACCTGTAGCTTGTGTCATCAAACAGTCAACTTTCAAAAAAGCAAACTTCCAGAGTAAAGGCTATATAGTATACAACCCTTTACTGCTAGTGAAGGTACTGCCAGTCTGCTAACAAGCGTATGTCCAAGATTCAGGGGTATTTCACGAAGTAAAGCACTAAATGGAGCCTAGAAATGTGATGAGGTGGCTAAGCCATGGTAACTCTATGCTAGATCTAGGCCTTTGGCAACATACATTTATTTTGCTATGACCTTGGCTCTCTGGGTTGATTCTGACAATAATAATAAATCCCTTCAGCCCTGATCCAAGGAATGTGTTTATCACAATCACCAAAAAGGCAGCAGCAAATGCTTATTATCAGGAATATTGTATAGAAATTACTTCTATCTTCAGTAACTTTATACACTATGCAGTATTATTGTCTCAATATTGGGGATTAAAAAAAAACAGAGACACAGAGAAGTCACCTAGTAATTAGAACTATTATCCCAGAGAGTTTAGTTTCATCACCCTCTTAATTATGACATCCCCAATCTCTCAGAAGCAAATGCTATGAATATGCAGAGCTGAGAATGGCTATCCTCACCTGCAAGTATGGAGATCTCAAGCTAATGGAATGATGTGCATGGATGCATTGTGGTGAGGTGGGCTGCGGTGATGAATTTGTATTAATTACCACATAGAAGCATGGATATAAAATGCAGTCTGTACGCAGGGATATCAAAACTTTTCACACTTAAGTCTGTATTTTAATCCCATTTGCCACAAGCTTTTTGAAGGTCTCTCCTAGGCTTTGTGGTAAGATGAAGATACAAGAGAAACAGGATGAGAAGCTTAGAATGGGTCACAAGCTTTGTATCTTACAATGCAAGCAACAGGCCACCAAACCATGAGAAGCAGGGAATGGAAAATTTAGACATTTTTATTACAAAAGTAACTGTGGTACAGTATGGAAAGGGGACTGGATATTGGGGAAAACTGAATGGTAGGAAAACTAGTATGGAATATACAGTAAAAGAGAAGAGAATATGACATGCAGTGGGGATTGAGAGTATAATGATCAATTCAAATGGCATTTCTGGGATGAAAATTACAGGATTTAATGACTGACAGACAGAATGGAGGTAGGAGGAAAAGAGAAGCCTGAATGCAGTTTTGAAATTTTGAGTTCAGGACACTAATGATAGCATTACCTGCACTAGGGGAAAATGGTGACAGAGAAAGTTTGGAGTGAGAGGATAATGAGTCCAATTTAAGCAAGCTAAATTTAAGACCTAAAGGGTATACAGGCATCCATGGATTTAGAACAAAAGTGACAAAAACATGGAGCTAGAATTCAGGAAAGAACTGCCAACTGGGGAGGAAGCAGTAGTAATTTGCAAGGCTTCTGAAGTGAACACAATTATTGACACTGGAGGAAAAGGAGCCATGGGCACCATGGCAAGGAACTGCAGCAGAAGGAAGACCTGCTAGGGGAGACTTTGCAGTAATGATTAGTGGGGTAAGCGGGATATTAGACAATATGGAAGTAAAGGGCATTACAAGGAGGGTGATCACATGTATCAAATGGTGCAACAGCTACTAAGGAGGAAGTGCTACATTACAATTCTACCCTGCAGCAGTAAGGTGGTGTAGAGCTGTGCTTCTCACTTATTTTAAAAAAATTCATTTTCACAATCATGATGAATCATGACCTCTAGAGTACCAGGGAATTTATATTTTAATCAACTCTCCTATAATCTGAGATTTGGTGAGCCAAAGTCTGTTTCCTGAAAAGCAATGACTGAAAAGATTTGAAAATTATTTTTTATATGGGCAAGGATGACTATTTAAGAACACAGATTTCCAAGTCCATGTGATGGGGTGTAGCCAGATGACAGCCAGCACCCCATAGAAGTGCACAGGCTCACCATAATATAGACAGTTGGAAACTGCGGCTCTGTGAACCCCACCCTTGCTACTTCCTCTTGCAACATTTATGTTAATTGACAGCACAGAAACAGTTCTAGAGGCTGCCCACATGTGCCCTGCCTCCTGTCTCCAGGGCAACATTCAGATTAATTGACAGCACACAAATGGCTCTGAAGGCTCCATGCACCTGGCCCCTCTTGCATCCTATTGTGTTACTTAGATGAACTGCACAGGAACTTTGGGTTCCTGCAGCTCTCTTCCTGCCTGCTGCCACTTAGATTACTAAATGTGTTACATTTCATGATGAAACTGTATTTGTACTATTTGCTTGCCTCTCAATCTGATTGGAGGATCACAGCTTAAAAAGTAAACAGACAAACAAAAATATCTGACTTCAGCCACCCTCCCAACAAAGTGGTTCTTGGAATGTAGCAGGAGCTGTTGTCTCCAAGTTTAAACAATTAAAACTCTTCCTAACATCCCACAGTTTTGTCCAGTGTGATCTCCATCACTCTCTGTAACAGCATGCCATGGCATGGTTTACATTACAGGTGTCTCACTAGGAGAGATGTGAATTCAGGTAAGCTAGTAATACCAGCTCTCAGTTTCCTCATCTGTGAATGGGATAGCAAGTTTCAGAAAGCAAGGTGGTGCAAGTGTGATACTTGCTCAGGATCTGACTTCTATGGATTTTTAAAAACTGATTTTTATTTGTTCTTGCGTTAGTAAGAGAGCAGGCTTAATATCTTTCATAGAATTCTAAGAATATCGCAATAGCCCCTTTCTTTTGCATCCTGCTTTTTGAGGTATATACTTTTAAATTACACTTTGATCAAAGGCTTAATGTTCCACTAAACAAAAAGTTTAATTCGTAAATGGTTAAAAAAAAAAAAAAGAGCATAGTTCCGTAGGAATACAGGCAAGGGCTATGAACACTAGTCAAATGAAATTTTCCAGTTTAACTCATGAATAGTATATTTTTAAAAAAATGGATCATTAAGACTAGAGTATGTCAGTCTGCTAGAAACAGAAAGTTAAACGCTGCATGTTTTCCCCTATATGTGGGAACTAAAATTTAAAGAGAAAAAATTAAAATCAGAAAACAAAAACAAGATACAAATGCCCTTCTATGTCTGACTTGCTCAAAATATTTTTTGTCAAATTTTTTTCTGTTTGTCAAATAAATGATTAAGAAATATGTGCTCTTAAACTACAGCAAGCTGGAAGATTAAACATTTTCTTTCATCATTGATGCTATTCAGGAAAGAAAGAGCTAACAAACATTATTACATGAGAATTATTCTGTTAAATGTCAAACGTTTGGCTACCATCACTCAGAGTAGACAACTGGTTACCCCTACTGTGCAGTAGACATCTGAGGGGATTTCAGAAAGCTCATAGGGGGAGAACAAATAATTAAGTTTATGTTGGTGCAAAACATTTCTGAAATCAATGCCAGTTTCTTATTGTAATACTCATTTCCATGAATTTTTTGAAGACTCCTTGCGCAAGTAACTAAAGAGCAACAGATGTTCTTCATCACTAAACTTTTCATGGGATGTGATGCTCTTGTTTAAATTGCTGAAATCCTACAGTGATGCATTCACTCATATTTAATTTTTAAAATTTTTTCATTAGTATTTAACAGATTCAGTGTGATTTGCAACTAACCATAATTCTAAGAACATAATGACATTCCTTCTCCACCCGCTCCCCTTCATTGCAATCTCCTTCCACCTAATCCCTCTCTATCTCTTTACTGTAGAGATGCCATATTTTAGATTTATACTACTGCAAAAGGTTTACTATTTACTGAATGGAACATTTAGGGGGAAAAAAAGGCCATAGTTAAGTGTGAATACAGACAATGATTATAAACAATATCTGAATAGAAAATTTAAATGACCATGTTACACATACACAGTAAATTAAAAAAAATCACATGCCATTGTAACTATAGCAGTATTACATTCTTTTTACTGATTATCTCATAATTTTTATAATAAAAATGTACTTCCCAAAGTCATATATTAATGCACTCTGAATCACTTACTATTTTAGATTTTGAAAGACAGGACTGAATATAAAAATAAGTTTGCTATGAAATACTCAGAATGCTAGCATAAAGCAGGTTGCTTTGTAAGGAATCCTTCCCCCAATCACTTAGAAACCTCAACATCTCCACAAAAATCTCAAAGAACAAACTCTTAAAGGTTATTTAGGGTATCACTGACAGTTATTCTATTCTACCTAAAATTTACATTGTCAAACCTTCTAAAATAGCATTCTTCTCTGGCTGGAACTTTCTTGACAATGGATGATCCCTCTCCTAATTTTTCCCAGCCTTCTTGAAAATGTGACCCCATGCCCCAGCTCCTGTTGTTCTCTCTTTCTACTGTTTCAGGTAAACTGAGGTGAGAACATAACACAATCTTCCCTGCTATGGAGTTTAGCTTGCTCTTAGTATCCTGGCTTGGTGGCACAGCTTTTATCAACACAGAACTGAACACTGAGCTTGAATGATTTTATCCATAGGGATATTATCTCACCTCACAATATGATTAAAAGTTAAGGAGCTCACACACACACACACACACCAGACACAGCCTCAGAAAATTGGTTCAAAAATATCATGCACAATTGCATTATTATAGTTATTTCTAACATGAGAATTTATGTTTATAATTTTCAACTTAAATAAGTGTGATGGGTTATGCAACTCTGATCTGAACACATGTGTAAAAATCCTACCCTGCAACAAGATGGTATTAGTTGGTGCAACCTTTACAAGGATTACCGTTTTTTTTTTTTAATTAAAGACTTATGTTCTGTTAATTTGAAAAGCCGAGTTACAGCAAGACAGAGGGAGAGGGAGGGAGGGAAAGAAAGGAAGAGAAAGAGAGGGAAAGAGAAAAGGAGAGAGGCTTTCCAGCCACTGGTTCACTCCACAAATGGCCACCTAAGATCGAGCTGCCTCAGTATGGAGCCAGGAGCCAGGAACTTCTTTTGGGTCTCCCATGTGGGTGTTAGGGCCCAAGGACTTGAACATGCTTTGCTGCCTTCCCAGTCCATTAGCACGGGGCTGGGTCATAAATGGAGTAGCCAGGACACAAACTGGCACTCACATTGGATGTCTGTGCCACAGGGAGTAGCTGAACCTACTATACCAAGGTGACGACCCCTTTATTAGTTTTCTTATGAAAAGGATCTTGAGAGCACCATTGCTCCCACTTCCATGGAGAACACAGCTAGATCACCATCTTTGAACAAGGTAGTGGATCCTCACCAAATACAGAATACTGGTGTTTAGGTCTTAGATTTTCCAGCTGCCAGACCAGGCAAAACATGTATTTTTGTTCGAGTCACCCAATCTATGATATTTATTATAACAGTATAAACAAATTAAGATATTAAAGATTGAAAAGAAATATAGCTAGGTCTTGTAATTATAACAAATTGAGTTAAGCCACCACTGGAAATGCCTGCATTCCATTTCAAAGTGTGGGTTCCACCTATATTGTAATGCAGGTATTAGTCTTAGTTTCCAGAGTATCTCTTTGTTCTTGCTTCTGAGAAGGTAGCAGAAGATGACTCAGGTAAGGTTGGCTCCTGCCATCCATGCAGAAAAGAAAGGAGTTCTAGTCTCCTGACTTAAGCCTTGATCAGAACTAGCTTTTGGGGATTTGTGTCAGAAATCTCTACCTGTCTATTTTTTCTCTCCCTCTTTATGACATCATATTACAAAAAAATTAGAGTATTAGAATAACTATATGAGGTTAGGTATAAATATTGTTTAAATGAGTGTAAGATACCCATTATATGTTCAATAATTAAATGCTATTATTACTGCCTTTACATTCACTTTACTTATCTTTATTATGCAAGTAATACACCCACAGAGATAGTAATTTTTAGATTACTATTAACCACACACATACATACTCTGCTACATTCACTAATAATCACTTTTTCCCTTTGGTGAATCTTCAACTCAGCTTCATTTATATCTACATCTATATCCGATACCTACATTCATACTTAGACTGAAACCTCCACTTATATTCATAACCGTCCTTCTGTCCACCTACCACCAACCTGCCTACAAATACTTTTGCAACAAGATTCATATTATGTATCATTTTATGCTTTAAATTAATAATTTTATATGCACATAAGTATATATCTTCCTAATGATATTGTATTATATACATATAATACAATTTTATTTACCAATCATTTTAAGTTAGTAGCTTTCCCTTTTTCTAATATTTGTCCTATAAATTTATCTTTGTCCACTGTTTAATTTCCTACTATAAACTGAATTAAGTATCTGCTTGGAAGTTAAATAGCAGGCATTATGGTAACAGGGAACATTTTCTAAGCTTTCAATGCTACAAATTACTTGAAATCACAGGCATAGGCCAACACATTATTGCTAAACATACACACAGATTATGTTTTTTTATGCATAGATATTCTTTTATTTGAAAGACAGAGTTGCACAGAGGGAGACAGAAAAAGAGAGGTGTTTCATTTGTTGTTTCTCTCCCCAAAAGCAACAGTTTAGCTGGGCCAGGCCAAAAACAGGAGAGTGGAAATCTCTGAGTCTACCAGGTGAGTGTCAAGGGCCCAAGCATTTGAACCATCTTCTGTTGTTTTCACAGCAACACTAGCATGGTGCTAGATGGAAAATGGTGCAGCTGGGTCTGGAATCAGCACTCACATGGGATGTCAGCATTGCAGGACACAGCTTATATTATGTTTCTTAATGTATATACTCAGAATTCAACTTTAAAAATACATTTGGAGGGGTCAGCAGTGGCTCAAAAGGTTAATTCTCTACCTGTAGAACAGGTATCCCGTGTGGATGCTGGTTTGAGTTTTGGCCGTTCTACTTCCCGAGCAGCTACTTGTTAACAGACTTAGAAAGCAGTGGAGAATGGATCAAGTCTTTGGGCTCCTTTACCCACATGGGAGACTGGGAAAAATTCCTCGTTCCTGGCTTTGGATAGGCTCAGCTCTGGCTGCTGGAGACATCTGGGGAAAGAACTAATGGATGGAAGACCTTTCTGTCTCTCCTAGTTTGTAAACCTGCCTTTCAAATAAAAATAAATAACACTTTCAAAAATATATAAGAGCAGGAAAAATATTTGATATCATAATCAAAGGTAGGATTTTTACCTTCAACATTATTTTTTTAGATTTAACTTACTTTTTTTAAAAAAAGCATAGTACATACATGATATGCAATGTGAAATGAATGAACTGTCTTAGTTAATTTAGCAACTAAGTTTCTTGAAGATATGATGCAGATTATTCTACTACGGAATCATTATTTGTCTCCATTAGATTCATTTAGATATGCAGCAAATCTTCCCCCACGAGGCCTCTTTTCAAATTATAAAATACACAAAGTTTCATACAACTACAACAAATGACAGAAAAATTACATTAGCAATTGCAGACCAAACATTTTACAGGGTGGCGTTTGAATGTTATCTCTGTTATAAATGAGCTGACAAGGGACAAATTAAGTTTAATGCAGACAAATGCAACATTAAATTTCATATTTGGTTCAAAACCATAAACACAAGCATAAAATAAATGAAAGTCACTGAAAGACATTCAACGTGACCTTGGGATAATAGTGAGCCATTCTCAGGCTGAACAGAGAAAACTAGAAAACATTTGTGAGCATGTTACACTAGCTCACAGCTCAAAGGCCTAAGGAAGAAAAATATTATCATTAAACAAGTTTGGAATGGTGTTCTCTGCTGTGGTCTGCAGATTCCTCTTGGCAATGTGGTAGCACCTTAGACAGTGCAGCGAAATCCAGACACCCAGGTAGACTTATAACTAAGGGCTGCTTTTTATAAAGATAGATCAGAACCCGAAGTTTATTTGGGAGGTAGAAAAGGAGATACTTCATTGGGTTTACTACAAATAATTTAGTGGAATGTTGAGATGCAGTGTTTGAGTTTAACCATGCCAGAAAATAAATGTTTCTAAATTATACATGTTGTATTCCTGCATATACAATACATGCAAAATATGCAAATGTTCTTTAAGGAAAGCAGCAAGGCATGCACAACTGAAGACCAGGTATTTCGAGTGTCTCACTGATAGTTCTATGCAAAATCTCCTATGTGTTTTCTTCCAAGTCTTTTCTCTCAACAGAAATGTTTTATTCAGATTTCCCAGGTTTCTAAGGCTTAAACACATTTGTGAAAGAAACACTTAAAGTTGAGAAATTTGAACAGGTCACAAGAATTCTTAGGCAACACAAAAGAGGAAAAAAGAAAGTAAAAATCTAAATTTAAGGAAGAGTTTTTAAAAAAAAACCTTCAGCTAGTATGTTTAACAGATAAGAGGCTTAGGAAAACCACACTTAAACTAAGGGCAGCATGCGTAGGCAGGGCTATGACACTTCAGAATAATACTTTTGAGTCCAGAACATGCCTTCCAAGTCGCTGGGCATTAGCCATCAAAGTAGTATCCTTTTGTTCATTAAATTATGATTAGGACCATAAAATAATACCCAAAATGTCAGTCAATTCAGAGAGAAGACAAGACAGTATTTTCTTTTTTTTAAACCAACACCTGCGACATTCTGAAAAATGCAGAGTTCATGCCATGATTCACTCAATTCAATAATATTGACAGAATCGAGTGCCTGCAGAAATGAGCTTGCTGAAAGCTTGGGTAAAATAACTTTAATATAAAATCTGGTGACTAACACTCTGATAATTAAAGATTCTAGAAAATTCTACAAAGTTTCTTCTCTCTCTTTCCATTTCTTCTGTACACAGTCCTGTTCGTGTCTGGTTAATTGTGAAAAACATCTCAGTGTAAAATTTCTATTGGGACTCCTCTGACTGTAATTAATTTGCTTGCTGTTTGATGTAAAGGTCCAAACTATACATTGACAAGAAGCCAGCTGGTACAATGATGAAATTCAAGACAATAAAACTAATGAAAAAGCCCTGGCTCTCGGCTGAGCATTTTGATTAGAAGGTTTGTGTGTTTTGTTTCTCCAACCTGTAATGCATACTAATTTTACCTGTGAATTAATTAAAGACTATCACAGCCTCCATGCTCTGGATATTATATAATTCTTGGTTGTTCCCAGATTTGTGTACATATGAAAATAATGTAAAATACATTATTGTAAAATAATGTAAAATTACATTGAATAATGTAATTTAATGACCATGTATATAACTTCAGCTCTTAGTCCACTATACTTATCACAAATGTTTCACTCTTATTTACTTATTAGAAAGACAGACTTTCAGAGAAGAGTTGCAAAGAGGGAGAAATGGGCAGAGAGGTCTTTCACCTGCTGGTTCAACACGCAAATGACCACAATAGCCACTGCTGGGCAAGACTGAAGCAAGGAGCTTCATTCAGATTCCTCCGTGGGTGCAGGGCCCCCAAGAACTTTGGCCATCTTTCACCACTATCCCAGGAACACCAGCAGGGAGTGGAATCAGGAGAGGAGCAACCGCAACCTCAACAGCACCCACAAGGAATGCTGCAGCAGGGGTTATAAGGAAGTATCTATCTTAAAATGTAATGCATCCGATTTTTCAGATGTTTCAGTAAGTATATCACTCACCAAAGGCCAGGGCACAGTGTAAAAGTAAAATGCTCCCTAAATCAGGGCCTGTGATTTTGTTAATCACCTGCTACCCCTTTTGGTACTGGTCAGTATCTTTAGGAGGAAGCACTTTCCATGTTTCTTCTTCCATCACAGCAAAGTTCAACGCACTGCATCTGTAAACAGGGACTTCCTAAATCCTTTTTACTGTTAGATGTTAAACATTTGTTAAAAGTCTGACACACTTTTCTCTTTGCGTCTCTTACATGAGCAAAATATAATGGTCAGATCAAGAGAGGCATTAGAGATGCGGGAAGAGCAAAACTCAGAACTCTGAAGCTCCCTGGGCACTCAGTCGTGAGTATTTCATAATATACAACAGACATCAAATGTGTGTGTAATGTCAGGTGCACATGTGCAAAATGCACACACACAGTAGTATTAAAAACAAAACCATGGTGTCAGCATTGTTCTGTAGCAGGTTAAGCGACTGCCTGCGATGCCTGTATCCCACATGTTCTCTGATCAGGATCCTGGCTGCTCCCCTTCAGACCCAGTTCCCTGATAGTAACTCATGTGTTTGGGACTCTGCTCAGGTGGAGTTTCTAACTCCCAGCTTTAATCTGGCACAGTCCTCCAACTACTGTCACCTGTGGAGAGAACCAGTGGATGGAAATTTTTTCTGTCTTGATTTCTCTCTGTAACTTTTCCAAATGAATAAATAAATAAATAAGAGTGTAAATTAAGGAAAATATTCTACTCATCATAAGTCATTTTATTAGTATTATGCATATGACATAATATTAATAGTTTAAAGCTGTGAGACAGCAATATAGAACAGTCCTTGGGGAACTACCAGATTCCTGGATTTGCTCTGATCCAACACCAGATCACAACTGAGGAATAAACCCTGGACTGTATGATCTTAAACTATGCCTCCCTGAACTCTCTGCCTCTCTGCCATTCAAATAGAACAAAACCAAACAAAGCTACTTACAATCAATGTAAATGTATTATGCATCAACATCCTTAACATGCATCAGCACAGTCATCGTTTTTTACAGAACTTATAATCTAACTAGGACGGAGAAAAATAAATGACTCTACGTACATGTATCTTCCTTATGATAACAGAACTCAAAACAGGCTTAAAAGTTTAACAAGAGTTAAAACAGCCCAAAGGAGAAAAGGATAGAATGCCATACTCTTCCACTAAAAAACAACAACAACAAAAAGCACCAATACAAAGCTCTGAGACTGTGGGAAAGCAAGCTAAAGAATCAGTTATGAGATTCTGTTAATATTCAGGGGAGGAAAAAGTGTTAGCTTAAAGCTAATTGAGACTTCAAAACAATACTTTATGTATTATGAAAAGTACATTTTGTATGCAGGAGATACACATAGTTTTGAAAAACATGCAAGGTAATTCCACATACATAGGCAGGAGCTTGGGGGGAGGGGTGGAAGGGGAGAAGAGTAAGGCAAAGCCTGAGAAATACTGACTTCGGTGAGGGATGGGGAAAAAGAAGAGCCTAACAATGAGAATAAAGAGGAATGAGAGATGGAAGGAGAGTCAGGGAGTAGAATGGGATTTAGCCTCGGAGAGTTAGGCATTCTACATTAAGATACTCAAAAGGAGACTACCAGTAAACTGTTACACTTCTTTAAAGCTCTGTTACAAACCTATAAAGAATTTGAATAAAACTCATGATAAATTCCAGTTCTTTATCTGCTATATAAAAGGGATGTCTGCTACATAAAAGGGATGGTGACTTGATACAAATGTTTGTTCCATCTAAAAGCACTGACCGATTTTAACCCCTTCTCATGCTGGGGTAGCTGAATATTGCCAGAGGTGCTGTGCTGAATGTTGGAACAAAGCATGTTTTCACTCTTCCTCTGTTTTCACCAGGTTTCACAGCTAAACTAAGCAGAGAAAGTTCTGAAGGGTGGGCATTGTGGTGGAGCACTTTAAGCTATAGCTTGTGACAACAGTAGCCCATATTGGACTCTGTGCTTGAGTCCTGGGTGCTTCATTTTTGAGACAGCTGCAAGTGAATGTATCTGGGAAAGCAAAGGATGATGGCTCCAATGTTTAGGCCCCTGACATCCCATGGGAGACTCCTTCTTTCTCCATGTTTCTGAAATTCAAGTGAATGAATAAATGTTAGATTTCTGCTTCTGTGTGCTCATGGAAGCAGTCAGTGATGGCTCAAGTGGTTGAGTCCCTCCAACCTCCATGAGAGACATAGACCAAGTTCTAGGTTCCTGGATTTGACTTGGCCAAGGCAAGCTTACGGTAGCAAATATATGAATCACACTCACAAATGATTAAATAAGTGTGGAAGGACATAATGAAGGCAATTGTGTCTGTTGTCTTTAGTGGGCTATTCCTCATGGACAGTGTCTAGCTTACTTTTAAAACATAGGGACCCAGATAAATAAAGCATCTGGCAGCACTTCTTTCCTGGTTGCAACAATGTCTTTTATCTTGGCCTACAGGGAAGTGAAATGCAATGAGGTGGAGGGATAAACAGCGCATAATGACACAGGTATTCTACCACGAGGAGAAGATGCAAATCAGCAGCCAGCAGATAATCACTGAGACCAGACTTCCTGTTCTGAGAACCGTGCCAACAGGAAACAGAATTCCAAACGTTTATGCAATTCTGTATGTCTCAACCTACATTTTGTTTTTTGGCACACTGTTTATTTAAAATAGGAAAGGAAAGTATTCCAAAGACAATAAAAAAGATTGAAAATCCATCAGCCAGAATGAGAAGGATTACTACTACATACAAAGAATGTTTGAAGAGCTAGACATTATTTTTGCAATGGGAAACAAAATAACAACAGCAATAATTTTGGTCATTGTGAAACTGCATGAAGAAGAGGACTCAAAACACTCAAAACACAGTTTTCCAAGAAAATAAACCAAAGCAACTTTTGAGCTGGTAGAGAACAAGGGAGCCAAACAAGATGGTGAAAACAAAGAATTAAACAAGCTGATTATAAAATCAATTATATTTTTGTGGTTTTGGACCGCTGGGGAAACAAAACACAGAAACTGTTCAATCAAATATCCTGTACTCTGTAAATGACATGAGTTTAATTTAATCAGGGCATCCCTCCTGGCCTGACAAATCTTTTTTTTTTTTTTTTTTTTTTTTTAAAGAATCCAAGGCAGTTGCAGGGCGCATGGTTTTCTAAGTTTCTTTCTCTCTTAGCTTTTCTTCTGGCACTTGCAACTCTAACTCTCCAAGTACAGCCTTAGCAATTTACTTTTGATTTGAACCTGTGGCAGGTTGCTCTGGCTGTTTCCACCCTCCATGTTCCTGCCAGCAGCTAGTTAGCCTCGCGTGTGGCCCTGCTCTCAGCTCTTGCTTCCTTGCAGAACACAGATGCCAGAGAAGTAAGAAGAAATCTCCACAGTCGTGTGACAGCTGGTAGAAGACAATGTGAAGCTGTATCCCTTCAAAAGAGGAAAAGGTCTCAGTATTCCACCTTGCTTGCTCCAGGTTTCGCTGTTGCTCTGGGTAATATTAATCTTGATTCTTTTAAAAATGTAACTACAAAGTTATAAAGTGGCCTATCAACTGGCATTGATGGCAACTAAAAGGGAAAGTTCAACATCACAGAAACAATTTTAATATCTTTAAAACAATTGCATTTGGGGCTGGTGTTGCTGTGCATTTGGCAAAACTGCCACCTGTGATGTTAGCATCCCTTAGGGTTCCAATTCAATTCTTAGCTGCTTTACTATCAATCCAGCAACCTGTTAATGCCTAGGAATGCCTAGGAATTCCTAAGTGTTTGGGCCCTTTCCACCAACCTGTTGGCTCTGATCTGGCCCAGTCCTGGCCATTACAGCCATCTGCGGGTCAGTGAACATATGGGTATTCTCATTCTGTTTCTTTCTTTCTCTTTCTCTCTCTCTCTTCCTCTCCCCACTTCCTCCCTTCTTTCCTCCCTCTTTCTTCCCTCCCATCCTCCCTCTTCCTCTGCCTTACTCTCACATAGGACTAAATAAATAAATATTTTTTAAAATGGCATTCAAAATATAATGCAAGATCTCCTACAGAGATCTGACAAATAAATAAGCACTGCCAGTTTCATCTATATCAGCTTCAAAATTCTCTATGAGGATTACCCATTCTCTGTAAATAATAAAAGGCAAAATTATAAATGAGAAAAATGGTTTAGCAAAGAAAAGAATACAAACAGGAAGGAAAACAATGTGTAACGTATCGGTGCTGTGTTTAATGTTTAATTTTGGCTATATAACTAACTTGTGATACCTGATTCAGCCTTCAGGAAGTATAATATATAACAACCAGATTTAATATCATCTTCTACAACTGAAATATATTTTCTCATTAGTCAGATAAAACTAATTTAAGTTGATGAGTCTTAAAAATCTACTCATACCTGGAAAAGAAGCATTTCCTAACTTTCCTTTATGTTCTCATGTCTAAATTTTGTTTCACACACAAGGAGCCGACCCAAATGTAAGTATTTTCATCTGGTTCTCTTTCTTCCTTCTGTAGGAAAGCTATCTGGGTTGTGTAAGAAAGGCAGCATTTCGAGTTTTTTGAGTGTTCTCCAGACTGTATCACATAATACAATGTTAATAACAATTTAAAAAAATAAAAATAAAAAAATAACAAAGGAAAAAAAAAATAAATAAAATTAATCAAGGTAAAAAAAAAAAAGAAAGGCAGCATTTCACTTTTCTCTCCTGTACTTTGGAAAGTGTTGTAACATGTAGATGCATGCATATAATTAAATTAATTAAACATAAACTGCATAAAAATTTTATGTTGCCGCCCAGCAGCGACACTAAAAAGATGAGGCACACTCTTGAGGGTCTGGGAAAAGCCGGAACCACAACTGGACCCCTCACTGACAAAAGTGGCCGCTTTTAAACCCTTTTCTCCACTGCCCCTTTCCCCATTGGCCTTAGCTTTCCTCTGCTGCTTCTCCAGCCCTCTCTCCGCCACCCTTCTTCCCATATTTCTTCCTGTACTTTCTGCTGCAGTTCTCCATTCTTGTCTGCGTCTCTCCGTACTGCTCTTACTGCTTCTATACCACTTTTGTATCCCTCTGCCCGCTTTTGTCCATTCTGGTACGCCTTAGCTTTTCCACCGGAAGTTCTTAGCCCTTCTTCCCCTCTCTGCTGCCCCTTTCTTCCCATTCCATCCGTTGTTCTTTCCCCAGCCTTTCTCCTCATCGCCCCCTAGTCTTTATCTTCGTTGCCCCCCCAGTCTTTCTCCTCGTCATCGACTGTCCTGTCTGTTGCCTAGCTTTTACCAGCTACTTTTATATCGTTCTCCACCAATCACTTCTCCTGTTGGTCCACTTGGGCTATGTGATAGGCCAGTAATCACAGCGAGAGCATTAGCCTATCCCTGTGGCTTCCTGCTTACCTGCTGGTGAGACCAACCCTGCCTCCTGGCACTGGGCCAGCCGCCATCTTGTGACAGCCCCTCTCAATCCTGGAGTGGCTTCAGCACCCCACTCCCCAAAATTATAGCAACAAGATAAATATCTAGGTGAACTTACACTCTTACATGATGAAGCTTATATATCTGTATATATTTGTATACGTATAAATACATTTGTATAATAGATTATATTTATATATGAATGTATTATATATAAATGAAACATTTTATATTTTAAAATATATATCTAATATATATGTTATATATTTAAATATATTATATAAATATATATGTACATAAACATATAGTAATTCAGAGGGAGATTTAAAACTAAATAAAATATTATCCGAGATAAAATGCTTTACATATTTGCTTAATAAGAAATTGACAAAATTTTAAATTTTCCTGGTTAAAGGTGCCCTTTGGAAATAAATATATTAGCTTTACTAAAAGGTAAAGAATTATTTGACAAACTCTAAATGCATTAAAAAGAAGATAAAATTAAGTTTCCTAAATTATGGCATAATAGTTATTAATATCCCTCAACACTGGTATATAAACGTATTTTTTAAAAAAAAAGCTTTATCAAAGTTTTACCCAAACTTCTTGAAACTTTACAAAGGATCATTAAATGTGTCAGGTATTCAGGGAAGAAAAAGAAACTTTCAACATTTCAAGTGACAGATGTCAAGACTCATAAATATCTAGATATTCATAATTTGGCAGAAGTTGTAGACTAACATCCTGTGTGTGTGTGTGTGTGTATGTATTTTAATGAAATTCCTGAAACCCATTAAAGAAAAAAAAAAAACCTAAAAGAATGGTGGGAGCAAAGGCTGAAAACATGAAGAAGGCAAATTTATGATTTCTTCAACTATAAATTCTATTGCACAGATTTACATTTTAAAAGCAATATTCTGGCTAGAAATTAATCTCTCAATAAATAACGAATAATTTCTTCTACAGAATTTAGGAACAAAATTGTGAATCATCGATTGGGACCTCTGTGATACAGATTAAAAAATGTGAATGTTAGGATTCAGCTGTCACTTAGGTATATAGGTAAATTTCTACCTGTCATATAGTTAAAAGGCTAACTTGGACAGATGTTTATCTAAATTCAAATAATCACTTTAAATAATTAACATCACTCAAGATTCTATTTCTCCCAATTCTAGTCATACAGTTATCTTTAACCACCCCTGGGTCTGGTTTGGTGCAGAAAGACAAAGTATCATGCCAACAATTTTACAGCCAGTAAGTGAGGAAGCTGGAATGACAATAGAGGCAGATGGCTCCATGTCTGATTATTCACTCTATCTTGGTGTAGCTCAAAAAGAGAATTATTAAAAAGATCATGGCCTTGTAGGGTGGCTGGAAAAAATGAAATAATACAAACAAAAAAGCTATAAAAACTTTAAGAGTCTAAATAAAGGCAATGTACATGGCACTACTGTGTGACATCTGGAACAAAGGAAAAGTGTGCTATATCTCAGCTAATGGATACATGCAAAGAACAAGAAAAAGGAAGAAATTACTGAAATAACTCTTGGATTTCCATGGCTCTTGTAACAGTAATAGCTACACTTCTCATATTAAGAAGGTATTAAACTTTGCAGCTGTTTTATTTTAATTTTGGATTCAGTGACTTTACGAAGTCTGTGAGTTTTCCCAGTTGAAATTTCAGGCAGGCAGTTTCAAAATTTGTTTGTAGTCTAGAATAAAAGGTTGGACTTGGAGAAACTGATTTGGGAATTATCTGCAATAAAGAAATGACCTAAATATAAAACCAGAGGAGCTTTCTGAGAAATAGAGTAGGGAGGGATAAAAGAGACCCAAGATAACACTAGAGGAAATTCTGAAGAAACTAAAGAAAAAATAAAAAGAGTCTGTGCAGGAGACAGGGGAATCAGGATTAGCGGAGCAAAGGGGAAGGAGAACTCAGTCAAATCCAACTAAGTGGTCAAAAGCATCAAGGGAGCAGGTGTAGATTTGTGTGAGTCAGTGATGACCTTGAAAGCCATATGTCTGAGTATCAGGAATGCTAGCAAGAGTGCCAGGGTTGAAAAGATGAACACAGTAGGCAAGCAGGCCCCACACATTATATAACAAAATTGTTCAAAACAGAGAGAAAAACAGAAAAACGTAGTAATGAGCTCTACATTAGGAACCTACCGCTTGATTTGTATGGTGTGCATTTTAAAGGAGTTTTTGTGGAATATCTTTGTCTCTCTTCTCTGTGAATGTGCATTTCCAATAAAATAATTATTTTTTAAAAATCGCAGTGGCAAGGGGCATCTACTTTGCATAATCCATATTTTAGTCACCTTGAAAATGTAGACATTTTCTGTTTTAGTTATGAAAGATTTATTTTATTGATTTCAATGGCAGAACAACAGTCAGGAAGAGACAGACAGAAATCATCCAACTAAATAAGCATGATGGTCAGAAGCCAGCAGTGAGGAATGCCATCTGGTTTCCCCACAAGTAGCAAGAAGCCACGTACTCAGGTCAAGTTCCACTGCCTTCCTACCTATATAAGCATGGAGGTGGCTTAGGAGCACAGCAACCAGTTCTCAGCTGGCATACATCTGTGGGCTGACAGCATTACTGACAATGATTTACTGAGCCACAATGCCAGCACAGGGATTTTATTTATCTACAATTAAAATAAAACCATTTAAGTATCACTAGCAAATATCATAAAGTTGTAAAAAAAGAGTATTGCTTGATATAAAATATTTTGTTGTGAAAGACAGAAAATGGTACAATTTCTAGCTAATAAAAGTTTAAAATTCAAATGTTTAAGCTGTAAATCATAAGAATATCTTCCTTTTTGAATTAACCTTTGCAAATCAAAACTCTTATCAGGAAAAATATTTTTTTAAAGATTTTATTTTTACTGCAAAATCAGATATACAGAGAGGAGGAGAGACAGAGAGAAAGATTTTCCAACTGATGATTCACTCCCAAAATGACTGCAATGGACGGTGCTGTGTGGATGCAAAGCCAGGAGCCAGGAACTTCTTCCAGGTCCCCCATATGGATGCAGGGTCCCAAGGTTTTAGGCCTTCCTCAACTGCTTTCCCAGGCCACAGGCAGGGAACTGGATGGGAAGCAAGGCCGCTGGGCTTAGAACCAGCACCTATATGGGATCCCGGAGTGTGCAAGGCAAGGACTTTAGCTGCTAAGCCACCGCACCAGGCCTTCAAAAAATATTTTTTACTACAGGGAAAAAATGTATGCATCCAAGTTTAAATAGAAACTGATTTTAGAAAAAAGGGTCATATAAATGGATTTCAATATCATATATATATATTTCTTATGCTATTTCCTTTACCAGAAAAAAAGTTTCATTATATACATAGAATGAGTCATATAAGGATATTTTTTTCAATTTAAACATATGACCTTAAAGTCAGCTGATTAAAAATGAATGAATTTTCTTGTCTCTCAACTCATACTACAATGGGTCTCAATCAGAGGGAACATTAGAAGGTAAAAGTATCAGCTCTTTAGCTTTAGCTGTCTGGTCTTTGATGTTAAATTTGCTCAGGCAACTCTTGCCCTCATTTAGTCAGAGGCAGCGAATATTGGCAAGGGAAAGAGAAAAAAAGCAAATACGAATGAAGGAATTGAGTTTGAAGTAGCCTGGCAGCCACTGAAATTCGTTTCCTTCATTTTCAAAGTAATAAAACTTAAATATTTTTGACTTTTAGCTTCCTGGGAACTATTTCTACAACTCTCACAAATGCTATAATGGTCTGAATATGATCATGCCAGTTCTGGTTGAAGGCTGATCATTAATACAGCATCGTTAAGGGGTGGGATCCTTAAGAGGTGTGTTTATGCCAGTATTATAGGAGAGGGTTAGTTATGGAGGGCTGGAGCTCTAAAATAGGAACATGTTCAGCCTCTGTCTACCCTCACACATGCCCGCTTCTCCATCTGCCTCCATCGCCCTGTCTTGCTCTTTCACCTTTTAGCACGAGATGAATGTTGCAAGACAGTCTTCAGGAGGTGTGTGTTTGTGATCTAATGGTTGAAAAACCACTTGGGACGCCTGCATCCCATTCAAGATGCTTGGTTTGAGTCCTGGCTCTGTTCCCAAATCGAACTTCTAGCTAATTCATACCCTTGAAAGGCAGCAGGAAATGGTTTAAGTACTTAGATCCCTGGCAGCCCACATGAGCTGGGGTTTCTGGTTTCTAAGCTGCTGCTTCTATTTAAGGCTATGGCTGACATCAGGGGCATGAGCCAGTGGACTGAATTTTTTTCTCTCTGTCAAATAAACAATTTTATTTTGAAATATACATTTGAAAGAATAAAGAAGGTCCTTGCCAAATGTGAGCTGCTTGGTCTAAAACTTCTCAGCCCTCTAAAACTGCAAAAAAAAAAGATTTTTTTTTTTTTTTACAAATAATCTGGTTCAAAGTAACGTGTAACAGTATTACAAAATGGACCAAGGCAAAGTCCAGTGTGTGTGTGAGTATAATGAACACTATAGTGCTCATTTTCATTTCAAACAAAACCTTTTGTTACAAGAGGATACCTAGGCAAGGATGAAAACCTTAACCTTTGTCCTAAAGGAGGAATCAACACACCACAATAGATAAATGGCATTTGATGTGCAAGCATTGAAGAGAATGACAAAAAGAGATAACATGAATAATGCAGTATTTTTCAATTATTTTTCATCATTTTATTCGTTATGTAACAAGCTTATACATTCCTTAACCTACCTCTCAGCAACACTCAGATTTTTTTTTCCTAATTTCCCAAACACAATGAAATTTAAATCTAACAGATGTATAGCTACATAGCTACTATATTTGTATGTTGTAATACTTTGGAGGGCGATAAACTACTACGATGTCTAAGGCACCCCTCGAGTTTCCACCCCTATTGGGTGAATCTAAGGTATTAATTAAATGATAAATGACGTTTAATGAAATTAAACCTTTTCAATTTTGCAAATATTTGAACAAATTGACAGAGATGCAAACACAGGATAGGACATATTTATTAGTCAAATGTTAATAAATGTTCTCTCTCTCCATATATATATACTGGGCACATATTGTCTTAAAAGATACAGTTGTATATCCAGTCTGCAAATTCAATCATCTATCAACTAACAAGTGAACTGGAGAAGCTTATATAAAACAGGTCTCCAGAGTGAGATACTAAATCCATCTAGAAGCATATATAATATCACCTATCACATCCAACACATATTTTGTATGCATTTATAGTATTACAGTATTATATGCATTATAATATATAAAATATGCATATATATGATAGTAGTAATACCTCCATTCTTCACTTTGACTCTTTCTAGAAATGTACCAGAACAGGCAGGGGATGGGGGAGCGGAAGGGGGAGAGGATCTGTCTTGTTTCTGACCTAAAAGGCTTAGGAGCAGAGCTGAAACGTGATGCAGCAGTTTGTTACCGCTTAAGATCTTGGCATCCCGTATGAGTGCCAGACTGAGTCCGAGACAGTTCACTTCCAATTCAGCTGCCTCGTAATGAACCTAGGGAAGCAGCAAAAGATGGTCCGAGTGTTTGGGCCCTGACACCTGCATGGGGCACCTGGGTTGGGTTTCAATCTCCTAGCTTAGCCCTGACAGCTGGCGTCATTTGAAGGAGTAAACTACGGAATGGGAAACACCTCTCTGTATACCTCTTTGTATATCTCTGCCTTTCAAACAAATAGATAAACGAAAGAAAAGGAAAGAAGGAGAGAGAGAGAGAAGAAAGAAAAACAACAACAACAACAAAAATCACTTAGAATCATGGGGCCAGAGAATCAGACCTTCTTTAGGTGGATAACAGACAAGAGCTGATCAGACCTGGGCATGCAATGCTGTTTCACAAACTCCTCCTGGCATCAGAATGAAGACAGCCTAGCTGCATGGTACAGGAAATTAATAATATGTTTACTAACAATCACCTAAGTCCAAGGGAAGAAATACAGGGATATTGCCGGGATATTTTACTCAATTCATTCACTGAAAATTTATTGAAAATGAATGAATTAGGGACTTAGGTTCAGTTACTTCTTCCTTTGTTTCAACACCCATATTATTCATATGAACTTTTCTTATTTTAATGGCTTTGGTGTCACTAGAGGTTAAGCAGAGAAAATGTGGCGGACATCAGAAATATTTTCAAATAAGCTCAAGTGAAGTTTCTATAAAATAAAGCTTCTCATAGCTAATAGTCTTTAGCGAGAATCGAGATAAAGATTCTGCTTGTGAAAGACAACCTTTGGCAAACCACATACAGATGTAGAAGAGATTTCATCAACCATACTCCAGTGATTCTGGAATAGATGGGCGCTGTTTCTGGTTCAACTCCTAAGTGTATTTCTTTCCATCAGTGGATATTTATCACATATCTCTGTGCACTAAAATCATTGGTGTGATTTTTGGGAACAACTTTTGTCAGGGTTCGACCCTCAGAGATAGTATTTGGGCTTCAGTATGCTAAAGCTCCCCTAACCTTTGGGAGCTTCCTAAACTTAGGGCACAATGGTATCACTATGGCAGGTTCTAATTAAATAGCACCTAAAATTTGTTTGCCACATACTGTGAAAAAACTCACTCCTATTACATTTAAGTCTTTGCCATTTAGGGTATAGGAGGTGTGCTATTTCTGTCTCAGAATTTTACAGCTTTTCAAGCCATTTACAACTGCTCACATAGAAAATTTTGCAGTTTTTCACAGCTCCATTTTACAGACTTGGGCGAGTCATGTTACATTCAGTAAACTTGCCTCAACAAGCTAAGAAAAAAAAATGCCAAAAATTAGCACTCCTACTGTTCAGGAGAATGTATTTTGTCTTCCTCTAACTGCTTCAATTCCAGCACTTAGCAGGAAGACATTTAAATTTTTATTGTATTTCCTTCTAACAGAAAAAATAAAAGAGAGAGAAGAATTTACAAGTTTGACACTAAACTATCACAGATGGAAGATTTGAAGTAAGATCACACATTTTATACTCAACTCTAATGCAGCTATCAATAAATGCAGATTGACACTTCAGATATAATCCATCCAACTTTCCCTGTGGCTTTGGGGAGAACAAAACACATTCATTAGAGAATGTCCCACAGAACTTTCAAATGTCAAAATACAATATAATTATATTGAGAAAATGCTTCAAATTTAGTAATGGAAATTTCATAATACTGCTGAGAGAGAAAATCGCCAGTTTGCAATTGTGCCTCTTTATCCACAGGTACAACTCATTGCAGAAATTAGAATAACATCATGATAATAATATTTCTAAAGAAAGCAGTAAAAACATGTGCGTCCATATCAGATGATCCACACTACAAATAATCATTAGTATGTTCCCTCTTTTCAGGATTTCAGTTTGTACATAAATCCACTGCATTTTTTTATACAAAACTAGCTGTATATAAACAACATAAACAAGGAAAGAAAAGGTTTCTTATTTAAACTTTTTGTAATGATAGTGCTTTAATTTTTTTTTTCAAAACCCAACAGAAATCACATCCAGTTTTCATACACAGACAGACAGACACACACACACACACACACGGAGGGAGAGAGGGAGGGAAAGAGAGAGGGAGAGAGAGAGTGAACTGGATTTAGTCCATGCTTTTCTTCCATTCCTCACATATGCTCTCCACAATTTCTATTATATATCAAATAAACTTTCCTATATAGTTTACACCCATGTTATAATGTTCTATTCACAATTTACCATTAAGAATTAACAGGGAATCAAAATTCCTCATTGTTCAATGCCCAGAACATGGCCAACATCAATTTATAAACTTATTTATCTATTTATTTTCAGAAAGGCAGAGGCAAACAGCAATAACTAATGCCAGAGATCTGATATGCACTTTGTTCACTCCTGAAATGACTGCAAGACTACTGAGGAACCTGAATGCCAGCTGGGTCTACCACATGTATGGCAGGAACCCAACAACTTGATCCACCATCACCTTGCTAAATCTTAGGGTGCACACTAGGGAAAAGCCCCATTGAATACAGAAAAACCAGAATTCATACCAGATACTGTTATAAGAAATGTGTGCAGTCCAAAGAGCATTTTAATCACTGTCCCCTTCAGCCACAACCAATCAAGTCACTATTTCTAGGAGTGGGACACAGCCATCGATTTTTTTGAAATTCCCAAGGTGACACCAATGTAAAAATTTAAGAAAAAATGGTTAATCAATTCTCTGTTATATCAGTTATTTCTCAATACTTTATATAAATATTTAGTTTAAGACTTATCCATTTAAAGGCATTGTCTCAGTGAGGAGAAAGAGAGAGAACATCTTTGTAGTTTCTGTTCATTTCTCAAATGTCTGCAACAGCCAAGGGTGGGCCAAAATAAAGGTGGGAACCAGAAACTCCTTCATGGTGGCCCCATGTTTGTAGAAGGGACACGCTTACTTGGGACAGTAAGCATGGTCATCCCAGGAAGATTAGACAGGAAACCAGACTAGAAGCAGAGCAGCCAGGACTCAAACCAGCACTCTGATATGGGATGCAGATATACTAGGGGGGATGGAAAGGGGGTCTTGATCTATGCCCTAATCTCAGCCAATATAAAATATTCCTTCTTTCTGAAAAGTACGTGATCCAATTCCATTCTCTAATCAACTCTGACCTTAGGAAATAGGTATACAACCAGGACGCAACCTGTAGTACTGATTATAATTCCAAATAAAACACACAGTATTACCCAGATATCCTTCCAAAGGGCTCTCTAGTATTCTAATCTTGGAGATGCCCAGCTCATTCTCACTATGCATTTCCCAAACATCTCCTATTCTTTCATTTCATTCACAAATTCTCAAATGATGACATCAATCAGATACTAGACATGAGTGTCTGCTTAAGTTAAACTCAAAACCAATTTATGCCTCTATCCGCTTTCTTTTACTGGGAAGACCAGGTATCTCTTTGTATAAATATTTTTATTCCCTACTGTGCTCTGGATCTATAGGAGCTCTAACAGGTATCCCTTCTCTTCTAAATGGATTGTGTTCCCACAATGATCATAGAACCTTGCCCTTTGATTAGGCTGTATCTGAGCATATTCTCACATGTCACAGGAAGACAAACCTTACTCTATTCTCATCTCTCACATTAACCACCATCTTATTTATCTGTTTCCAATAATCAACAAGTGGTTCAAACGAGCTGTTTACAAAAGTGTTTTTGACTTTCATTTGAAAATCCATTCCATTCCACCTACTGTGCTGATCCTCCTCCTGATTTGACTGATGGTTAATTCACGACTAGGGACATATTTATCCTCATTTTTTCAATATCACGCTTTGCTTTATATTTGACAAGCTGTTTTGGTTTTCATGATGGCACACTACCTTTTTTGCCCCTATCATTGCCTCTCAGTCTCCCCTGTTGACTTCTCTGTGTTCAGACATTGATGTTTCAATTGGCCCTATGGTGGGTCTTGTTTTCTTCTTGGTTACTACAGTTTCAGGAACTGACTTCATGAAGATCATGGCTCTCATGCCATTCATATTCTTTGAACTCTTGTATGTGCTTCTCATTGCTGACCACAAGCTTTAAAATGAGTTTTCTGAATAATGTGTCCCAATTTTCTCGATGTCTTCCTCAGTTAACTCTGAGGTTGGCAAAAGCTTTTACTCCTTTGCAGGGGAGTCTTTAGTAATATTCATTTTACCTTTGTGTCTTCTTTGGTTCTTGATCATTGTACTTTGAGTTATCAGACTCTTCTCCTTGGGGAACGTTTCTAAGCTGTGTTACCAACAGGTCTACAGTTCGATTTCACTTATTGCCATTGGTACACAAGTCTTTGTGTGTAGCCAATTGTGCCACTACTTCCAGCGAGTTCCAGGTCTGGGTTCTTATGTTAGCTTTCCACCATGGTCTCCGTAGCCCCAACTCCTGGCTCACCAATCTCCAACTCCTGTGCTATGGTGCTGAGGTAGAACTGTTGTCTGTACAACCTTTCTCCCACTTGTGGTTGGAGCAGGTCCCAGGATTAGGGAGACAACAGGTGTGCATTATAGCTAGGTTGTTGGTAATGCTGATGTTGCCAGAACCTGTTGGGCATTAGTTCTGGGTGCCACATGGACCTATTCTGACACGTACAATGCCACAGTCCGTATTATTTTCCTGTGGGACCAGTGCAATCCATTGAGTTCTTCTGACCTATACACATGCACAGTTCACTATTGTCTCCTGCAGCCCTAAACTTTTGCCACACTGTACAAAATGGTGCCTGATGTGCCCCTACTAGGGTTCTTGATCCACTGACTGTCAGGTCTGAGGGCTACCCAGATCTGTCTTGGGTGGAACCTATAGAATGCCACGTCGCTGCAGTTCACTGAGTCAAAAATGAGCTCACTCCCAGCTCAGCGTATGCTAAGTCCTTTCTTTCTTAGGCAAAATGGCACCCAATTTGGCTGTATTGGGCTGACTGGGCTATGAAATCCACCCTGTTCTCGCACTACCCGACTGGGATCTTTTCTCTGTCTCTGCTCCTGATCAAATCAAATGGACCAGCAGGATGGACAGTTCTTTGTCTGGGTTCGCCTCCCAAGCTACCAGTGAAAGTCCCTTCCCACCTGGTTGCTGGTGGAGTTTCAGCGGCTGGTGGAATCCAGATCACCATTAGCTGAATGTCACTGGAGTAACAGTCACTGCAACACCACACCGTTGTGTTTGCTGCTTTCCTGTGTCTGTCAGTCTCCAGGTGCGCCTCTGCTATTGTTCTGTCCTCTCCTATTTGCTGGAACGTGTCCTCTCTGCTTCATCCTGCTTAAATATTTCTCCATCTGTTTAAACATGTCCTTCCCCTATTCTGCCATGCTGATTCTCCACATCATTCATATTCTAAGATCAAATTTTATTTATAAAATTTTTTAAGATTTATTTATTTTTATTGAAAAGGCGGATATACAGAGAGGAGAGAAAGAAAGGAAGATCTTCCATTTGGTGATTCACTCTCTGAGCAGCTGCAACAGCTGGAGCTGAGCCAATCCAAAGTCAGGAGCCTCTTCCCGGTCTCCCATATGGGTGCAGGGTCCCAAGGCTTTGGGCCATTCTCGGCTGCTTTCTGAGGTACAGGCAGGGAGCTGAATGGGACACGGGGCTGTCGGTATTAGAACCGGCGCCCATATGGGATCTGGTGCATTCAAGGCAAGGACCTTAACCACTATGCTATTGTGCCGGGCCCTCTAATTTTTTTTTCTAGTTTACAGAATCTTCTCTGAGTTTTAACTGCATATCATTTTACTTCAGCATTTTGAAGAAACATGATTTTGTCTACAATTTGGTTACCCACTCTCTTAACCCGAATCCCTATCCTCATATTTTTCATATTACTCATATTTTTCATATTACTCAGTGACATGAGAATCTGTTGCCTCAGCCAAAAATCCTAGGGCCATTCTTTGATATGTCTCTCACACCTAAAGTGTTACCAAGACTCACTGATAAATTCTATTTTCAAAATCATATTTTGACTTTTTACTTTTTTGCTTCTCAATAAATATCCTTCGTGGGTTTGGAATTATAGTATAGGGCAGCTCATACACCATACAAGCAATGATTAGAGTACCAACTGCTTCACTTCCAATCCCTCTTTCTGCAAATGTTTAAGGGAAAGCAGTGGAAGATGGTCCAAGGCTTGGACCCTGAAATCTATGTGGGAGACCCGGAAGAAATCCTGGCTCCTGGTTTCTGCCTAGCCCAGTCTTGGCTGTTGCGGTCACGTGGGGAATAAACCAGCAAAGGAAGATTTCTCTCGTGTTATTTCTCCCTTTCTCTCTAACTCTGTTTTACAAATAAACAAAATAAACCTTAAAGTAAATAAATATCATTTCACATACCAATGTTCTTGAACATTTCAACAATCTTGTCAGTGATATCTACGGAATCACTTTTGCCCCCTTCAATCCTGGAACAGCAGCAAAACCTGTCTTTATTTGACCTTCATATGACTGTTTTTAAAATTCATCTGAACTTGGAATTCAAAGACTACCACTTTACCAAGGCCTATAATAACCTTTATAATTTAACTCCTGCCTATCTTTCCAACCACTCTCCACTCCCTATTTCTTGAGTACTAAATTATAATTACACTAATCTCCTTTCATTTCCTTGAATGCCCTAAGGATTTCTACACCTCAGGCATTTAAATATCGTGTTCATTCTCTTTATAAAGTTTTTTTTTTTTCTGTACTCTTTCCAAAATGAATTAGCTTACCGTCACCTTAGTGGTCTCTGTTTTAAAAAAATGTTTTTGTTTCCTTTGAGTCATTTATCATCTGCGATTATTTATTTTTATTCACCCTTGTACATTTGCTACCCTTGTAAGCAACAGAAACTGGACGCAGTGATGGCAGAGCCTATATCTGTCCTGCCTTTGAAGGTTTGCTTAGTATCTGTCTGAATTAATAAATAGAGAATGAAATCTAGGATACTGAAAGTTCCAAAACTGTTCCTAAATAGCTTGAGGGGAAGAAGACTTTAATTTATCTTGTGTGCATCTCTTTTGCAGGTATATGAATTTGTGTGTGTGTGTGTATACATGTATATATGAAGAGATGTGTGTATTTATCTACATATACATTTATAAATGGAGAGAGAACATTCATACACAGGCTGTGAACTGAGAGCAACGTAAAACATATTCAAATGTCATAAAGAGTTCAACTATTTCACCCCCTTCCCAAAATACACTCACGTTTTGAAGTACAAAATTAATATCTTAAAACAAATACCAAAATTAAATGCATAACTGATATCAGGGATGAGTTATACTTAAATTCCTACAGCAATTCACTCGTCGCTGATTTTATGGAATATAATAATTGTATTTGTGAGAAATGTGTATATTTCCCAAATTTTCAAATATAATCTTGAAACAAATCTTTTTAATGCTATAAACACAATTATTCCTGACATTAGTGCTAATAAAGGATGATGATATTTATTTAAAACAATTTAAATACAGGCAATTGGGGTTAAGCTTTATTTTGTTTTTAACACTAGGATAAATAGATTATAAAAATGTAACTTCTAACTATCCCACTGAACAGTATCTAAATAATAATAACCAGCGGTACTTAAAGGCCAACTAAAGATTTTTTTAGAGCCTCATGTCCTGCCTTTCCTTCTCGTATGAAATTTCCCGCAGTGGACAGGAAGAAATGCAGGAAGAGTTAAAGATGACAACGTATTTGTCATGTAAGGAAATGATTTACATATGAGTAAATGAGTTACATATAAACTGCCACCATTGACATCTCATTGGACAAAAGGGAGACATATAGTCTTATCAGGAGTCATGAGCTCTTGGATGACAAACCCTGTCTGGTCATCCACATGCCCAGTTAGAGTACAGATAAGTACAAACGGAGAAAGCCAGATGAAATTCTGTCATTCAGAATCATTTTATTAGCAAAAACTTAACCAACAGAAAAAACAAAACCTGTTTTGAAAATTAAATTTCAATAGAGAAAATCATTGACATATTTCTTTGCTTATTTTTGTGAAGCAAAAATAGCATTAATTTTTCAAACTAATACATATGAGCTACTGGGTGATTTTATTATAGTTATAAGTTTTAATGTGGGTAACAAAGTGTTAAATTAGAAAGACACCTAAAACACATAATTCACTCTTGTTTTATGGAAATCCATCGCATGGATAATTTATTCAGTTCACTCAAAGTATCTTAAATATCAGTGTGGAATAGGAAGCCACAACTGCTTTCCAGGCAGATGCTGTTCTACAGTCACAGGTGTTTCACCATAATAAACAAAACTCCCGGCACATGAGATATTCTCAAGTATCTTGAGAGTGAAAAGTGAAAAGATGACAAAGGCTATGATGGGGTGCATACGAAATATGCACCCCAGTCGAAAAATAAACTGCAAGGTGTTTTCAAAAAGTCCCCTACTCATGTCTAACCAGAATGTATTTTTAGCATGTATTATTTTCATTTATATAGAGGGATCACATTTCATGTGTTTATGCATACAGTGTTAGCCGTATAGTGTGTATAGTATGGTAATCATATCCTCCTATCCTACTTCCTTTACTAATTTTATTTTAATTTTTAAATGACATACTTGCAATTTACTTTATACATTACAAACTTAGTCCTCCACTAAAAAAAGAATCCAACACAAGTACATAGAAAAAAAAAAAACTGCTCCTCAGGAGTACAAAGGCTATAAACAATAATCCAATTTCAAATTGTCATTCTATTTAAAGTTTCAACTGGGACAGGACAGCACTAATACTAATTCTTTGTATTCAGTTAAAATAAAAGTAAAGGATCCTAAGGAGCCTGTAGAAATCATAAAAATAACTCAATTTGTAACCTGTCAGTACATACTGGAAATGAAAATGTAATTCCATTTTGACCTTCTTTCATACCTTGGTAGATAAAGTTAACACAATTCCCCTTTATAGTAGGGACCAGACTTTTAAAGTCAAGGCAGTATATATTTTGGAACTAAAGTCTTCTTGAACCAGTAAAGTAATATATCACTGTTAAACAAACACAAACGGAGGGGAAGAAGGAGGTAATTTCAAAACAGGTACATGGGAGAAAAAAACACACACTTTTTATATCACTTCTGAAGTTATTCCTTATAAAATTATTTTCTCTAGTTTTTTTTCCCATAGAAAAGGGAACAGATCAGATATTGGATATAGAGCTAATGAGTTTAATCTGAAGGAATGAATAAGCTCAGTTGGTTCTGTATTTCTTCTGATATTTCAATTTGTGTATTAGGATCTGAAATAATGAGGAATTCACGTCTTATGATGACAAGCTGAGTTTTCAGAACTCTGGATTACTGTGATCACTATGTAATAACAAAGAAATGTTACTATTTTTCTTGAATTAATTCTGTCACTTCAGTGATTTTAGGAGTATTCTGAATCATTTATGTTTTGAGAAATACTTGGAGTTTATGAAGCATTAAAATTTCAAATCAAATAAAAGTGGACTCATTTAAAAAGTGTTCATCTATAATACCATAATTCCCAAAAGGAAGCAAACGCCAACAATGAAGCAAAGCCTAAAATTGCATGAATATATCTAACTTTAGCTCAAGCATTTTCAGAGAAAGTAAAATATTAACATGACAGACCTGAAAATAATTTGGGTAACACTGTCTTTAAATTGCCACCTATGCCTAATGAAACTAAAGATGGTAAAGTTAACCCAACAACTTTTGTTGAAAAGGGAAACTACTGACAAAAATATTGCAATAAGTATAGAAAGGTAAATAATGTTTTTAAGTTTTATAAAGTTATGAAGTAGGAACTTGATTTCTTAAAAAAGGAAATCAACTTGTGGAGTAAGCTACTCTAACTTTCTCTGTGTTGTTATTAAACCTAAGATAGGATTTATAATGAGCTCTCTTAAAATTAGAAAATGTCTTCTAAAAGCCACTTATGACTCAACAACAACATTCTTGTACAGTTTTTCATTCACATTCACATTTTTAAACATTCTGTAACAATCACTTTATTGATTACATTTCCTTCATTTTGTTTAGCTTATTCTTAAAGGTGCATTTTTAATGTTATGTAAATATATTAAATCAACAAGATGTGTGCATGTTATTTTGGGGCTAATTTGATATTTTTAAATGTATACTTTTTCTTTTATATCCTAAAATTTACTTTCACTTTATTTGAAGATCAGAACCTGTACACATCTGAGACGTGTAGCAGCAGATTTTCCATTCACTGGTTCAACCTTAAAGCCCTCAACCCTTAGGGCTGTGCAAGAATGAATTCAGGAGTACAGAATTCATTCCAGGTACCCCATGCAGACGGTAGCAGTGCAAATGAGCAATCATCTGATACTTTCAGGATATACACTAACAAAAAGTTGCATCAGAAGCAGAGTAGCCAAGCATTATGATACAACACACAGGTATGCCAACAGGAGACCTGATTCACCAAATGTCCATCCGTATAGTTATACTTAAAATTAATGAAATATTTAGTTTTCTTTCTTTCTATAAAACTACCATTAGACTTCAAAGTAGGGGTTGTAAAAGTAGGCTAAGCCTCTGCCTGTGGCAAGGATGCTGGCTCATGTCCCAGCTTGCTGCTAATGGCATGGAACAGAAGCAGAGACTGGCTTGAGTCTTGGGACTCTGCATTCACATAGGAGATCCAGAAGAAGCTCCTGGCACCTGGTGTTAGCACAGCACCATCCATAGTGGTCATTTGGAGAGTGAACCAGTGGATGGAAGATTTTCCCTCTCTCTTCTCTGTCTTTGTCAGTCTGTATTTCCCATAAAAACAGGCTTTAAAAAATAATTGAAAGCATCAGTTATTTAATAAGTACTGCAAATGACATTGTTTTGGCTTACATGAAATTATTTCTGTAGTTTGAGCACTGGAGTTTTTCCCCATTCCTATGATCACAACCATAACAATTTATCTTCATAACCATTCTCTTTAAATCAATCCCTGTGGAGTCACGTGATAAAGCCATGAGTCTAATCCTTCTGCCTCATCTGACTGGATTGGGAAAAGATAGTGTTTCTGTGAAAACCAGATAATCCTCCTAAAACGACATAATATATTCTTATCCCAATTTTCCCCTTTGAATTCATTTTTATTAGTTTATCTACATGCAATTAACACAAATTCCCAAAGTTCTCTTAAAATAAAGCAGATGTTCTCATTCTTTATTTTTTCATCACCAAACATAGTTAACCAGTTATTAAAAAATAGCAAAGATGTATTCATACATTTTTTAAAAATCACAGGTTTTACATATCTAAGCTGCAGCCATTAAATTATAAGAGAAAGCCCGCAGATCTATTGAACCATTAACATCAGAGACATCTCAGGAATTTGCAAGGTAGTGCAAGAACTAATATAAGACTCTTACTTGTCTACATTCTTTATGGGGGTTTGAGGCCTTGAGGGTAACATTTTTTTTGTAACTCTGAATATTCCCCATGTAGGAATATCCAGTGCATAGGAAATGTACTTGAAGATGTCGGAGGCATGAAAGATTACTTAAGCTGCGTTAAAACACATTTTGAAATGTGCTGTGAACATACTAAGTTTGTAGTTTAACTGAAAATATCAAATTCATCAACTTCCTACACTGACCTTTGCGTAAGTCACTCTGTCTCCTCACAGTTCCCCTTCCTCTTGCTCACACTCTTGCTTTCTCTCTCTCCCTCTCTATATGTATTTGTAAAGAAATCCTGTTCCTAAGTATATTAGAAAAACATTAAATTTTCCTTGATATTCTACAAATATATATATATATACATATATGTATTACTGTATACACAATTACACTTACACATGGAAAGTTCACAACTGATAAACAATAAATGTGAACTGCTCAACGTGTCATCAGCATATCCCATAACTGGAAACGCATGAGGTAACCATTGCATCTCCTCATTCATGAAAGCTCATATTGATTTTATAGTAGCCTTCAGTTGTTGGTATAAAACCAAAAAGCAAGTAATATTTGCTGTGGGTGACAATGACCACAAGAGTGCCTTAACTTACCAAACATAACAAAATGGAAGAATTTCATCGATTTTTTAAAAGAATTATTACTTTTAGCGACAGCTTAAAGTGAGAATAACTGAAATACTTAAACATTTAATTAAATAATATTGTGTTTATATTTTAACTGATGAAATTATAATGACAGCATTCATAATCTTTACATATTTAATGTAAAAAAACCTGACAACATTGTGCCTGGCATGATGACTCAAGGGCTAAATCCTCACCTTTCAAGAACCAGGATCTCATATGGACACTGAATCATGTCCTGGCTGCACCACTTCCCTTCAAGCTCTCCAATTATGGCCTGGGAAAGCAGTAGAGGTTGGCCCAAAGCCTGTGGACCCTATACCGCCATGAGAGATCCAGAACAAGCTCTTGCCTTCAGACCAGATCAGCATCGGCCTTTGCATCCATTTAGGGAGTACATCAGTGGATGGAAATTGTCTCTCCTCTCTGTAAATCTGTTCTGCCTTTCAAATAAAATTAAACCTTAAGAAAGGTTAAAACAAACTGATAATAGTAAAACATGATAGTGCATTTCAATGAAACTTAACTACAGGCTAAATGCCTGGGTCTATTCTGTGGTTTATGTAAGTAATAAATTAATTCTGCTTGAAATGAACATAGGACCAAATATGTCTGATGCAGAAATTCATGCAAAGGTGAATTAATGAAAAAACATTAAAAGGCCAATTTTCTTTTACTTCTCTTAACTCATTTCATACTGGAAGGAGCTATAAGAATTCTATAAAGGTAATAAGTATTAAAATACCTAAAACATGAATAACAATCAGCATGATCTCAGTTTTAAATTATTTTTTTAATTTATGCTTTTAAAATATTATTGTAGGACATACCACTTGAACAGATACTGATAGCTACAACTGATGACTGCAGCTAATGAACTAATACTAAAATAAAACAATGTACAAAAATACAACATGCCATTATGTCTATATACAGAGCACATGTTTCATATCATTTAACATAATTAGTTATATTTTATACCCTTCTATAAAATGCTAAGAATTTTTTGATGTCCAACTGGGAGTGGGGAACTTTCATGCGGGATATATAAAGCCTGAAAAATCATTTTGTGTAACCTTGCCAAGACCGATGCAGGCAAGAAATGAAGTTTAATAAATCAACAAAGCCATTTTTACACCCATGATTTTGTATGATCTGCCAATAATATTGTAGTTATCCAAATGATTCTTGGCAGAAAAAAAAAATGGCTCTCACCCCTGCAACCATGTACTGTTCTTGCCACTGGAGGTGAATAATATTGAGTAAGTGATTGGACAAGGTGTATGACTTAATGGTTAGGATACTGTTTAGAGTACTTGCACCCCTTACTGAAATGCCTATGTTCTAGTCCTAGCTCTTTTCCAATCCCACTTACACAGACCTGGGAGCAGCACCTGGCAGCTCAAGACTTGGTTGCTGCCACCCACCACTGGAGATCCAGATAGAGGTCTTGGTTTGACCTGGCTTGCACTCAGCTGTAATGGGCATTTAGAGAACAAATCAATGGTGGAAAAGATCTCTGCCTTTCTCCTTCTGTTTGTCTTTGAAATAAATAAAAAGGAATTTAAAATTAGGCAAAAAAATTAAATTAAAATTTATTAAAAATGATGGAAGAGTCCTATTTGTGTATTATAAATATTGATCAGGGAAATTGTGTGCATTTACTAGCTTTTCAATTGTTAAATGCTATGAAACAAAAATTAGAGGATATTATATAAAATAATGGGACATAGTAACATCATTTGAGGTTCTGGGAAAGGAGATGGAAGATGGAGAATTTGGTCAGGTGCAGGGGGTGTGAGCATGTTTGAGTGGAACAATTCCTGGTGGGAAAATGGTCAAAAGAACGGAGCACAGAAAGGAAGGAGTGGCTGCCACATTCAGTGAACTGAAAGACTGCCTCGCCTGGAGCAGAGATCAAGAGGGAGACCCATGGGAGATGCTTCATGAGCAGCTGACAGGTCAGCTGGAGAACACAGCAGTTATGAAAGGCTTTTAAATTGGACAGAAACAAGAAATTTGGGGGAAAAGACATTTAAGGTCAGGATAGCAGACGCAGGCATGAAATTTCATTTTAAAATTACCAAAATTGGAAATTATAGAAACATTCAGATGTTACTGAGTGTATAGCTGTAAAAATGATGAATTTAAGCAATAATTAATTATGTTTTTTAATTATTATTTTGCTACTAGATGATCAGTTTGCCTGAGATGACTATACAGTTAAAAGGACATTAATACAAACATTTCAGAAAGCTGATGCACTTACTGAAGATATATCAAGTGCCTCAGCTCTGCAGAATACGTTCTATCACAGTGATAACACTAAGACTCAGCTAATAGTCGATATTATAAACCTCCACCAAATCTTTCTTATGCAAAAGGGATTTTTTAAATTAGCTTTGGCCAGGTGCAGATAATTTTGTCTTATTTTGATATTTGCCAGGGACTGTACCAGGTGCCACATGCCCAAGTTGGTGTCTTTCATTCAGTCTTAAAAGATTCAATAATATACCTCCAATGACTGACACTACAAACTCTCAGGAGAGTCCTGTGAGCCGACACCTCTTACACATCTTCCAGATTAAGACTGTAGTCCTACATGCGAGTTCTAGATTTTCAGATGCAGTTGGCTTTAAGAGTTAGCTAACCACCTAGGGCTGATTGCATGAACTCAGATGTTTATTTGATTTCATTTCCTTGAAAAAACATTGATTTATTTTCCGAGATTGTAAGCACTTATTTTCTATAGACTGAAACTATATAATAAGCTTTCTTTGATAACAAAATAAAACATTTTAAACTTCATAGTAACTGCCCAAACTTTCTTAGTTTATACAGCAACACAAATATAAGCACAGATGCATAGACGCCACTGTATTTCATCAGGATATTGATGAACACATTCACTGTGCAACCAAGACCTTACAGTTTTGGCCATCTTGGAGAAGGATGCTTATTGGGTCATGCAGAACTAGTTGTTTTTAAGGCATTAAGGTAGACTTATATTTGAATCTTATGATTGCCAAGATCAGCAGGAAAACCTGGCCTGGTGCCTACCTGGCTGATAAGTACATGTGGCCTCCATGCACAAGAGAGACCACTTTGTAGCAAGCTAAGAATGTTAAGCAATTTTGGTGACTCTGATGAGAAAACAGAAGTATACCCAAAGGCTTAGGTAACACAAACACAAATAAATAAATCAACAAATATGATGTATTCTTCCTTGGATTTCTTAACATCAAGTTAGCAAATATTTTTAAAATTCCAATCTGAGAACCAGTGCAATGGCTCAGGGGCTAAATTATCATCTTACATGCACCAGGATCCCATATAGGTGCCAGTTTGTGTCCTGGTTGTTCCAGTCTCTATGCAGCTCCCTATCTGTGGCCTGCGAAAGCAGTAGACAATGGCCCAAAGCCTTGGGACACTACACCTGTGTAGGAGACCTAGAGGAAATTCCTAGCTTCTGGCTCCGGTTTTGAATCAGATCGGTTCCAGCCATTACTTCATTTTGGGAATAAATCAGTGGACAGAAGATCTTTCTTTCTGTCTCTCCTCTCTGTAAATCTACTTTTCCAATAAAAATAAATAAATTTTTAAATAAAATTCTAATCTGAAATTTCACAAATACTTGCAGAAAGAGATAGCTGAGGAGCAGGATATATGATACTCAGGGTTAAGCCACTACTTGAAATTCCTGCATTACATATCCAAGTTCCTGGTTTGAGAACCACTTCTTCTATACTTCAGACCCACTTTCTTACTAATCTGTCTGGGAAGCAGAAGACAATCACCTGATTAACTGGTTTCCTGTCACCTGCTTGGGAGTCCTGGCTGGAATCTGAGCTGCCTCAATCTAGCTCAGCCTTGTCTCTGAGGATCATCTAAGGGAAGAAACGGTGGATGGAAAATCAGTTATTCCTGTATCTTCGCATATGTCTGTCATGCAGACTTCAAAATACATAAATGAATCCTTCAGAAATTGAAACAAAAAATTAAAATTCTGAGGCTTTTATTATGCAAAAATGGGTCAGTCACTTGTCTGGTCATTGTTTTACTCTAGCTTAGAAGCTGGCAAGGTCTCAAAAAAGGAATAAAGTCATAATCTATTAAAACCAAAAACTCAAATCAAAATATCCTACAGTCTATTTCATATATATTAGTTGCCATTTTAAACACAGCTGAGATTTGTGTTTAACTCACACTTACCCATGAAATTGAGATAGCCCTCTCCACCAAGCCCATGAGTAATGAGACGAATCATTTTATGAAGCTGTATTCCACGATCAATAACTGGAGTAAAGGGAGCCAAAACGCTCATGTTTGTGTACATTTCGGCATCCATCAGCCAAAATGCCAGTGACTTGTCACCAACCAGGGCCTAAAGAAATAAAAGTCACGGAGAGAAATGAACAGAATGGGTACTAAGCCGTTGTGATTTACACTTGAATAAGAAATGTTTATACTGGATGGGAAACAATGTAGGAGAGATGCATTGGTATTAGTTTATATATTTTCCAATGCTTATTTTCCATGCTGAAGGTGAGCTGGTAAAATAGTTTCAAGATAACACTTTGTTTTCAGGATTAATTTTATCTTTGAAAGAGTCTGGTGAAAATTTTTGATAAAGCACCAAAATATTTGCTGTCTCTGACCTGATGATTCAAATCTGAAACAAACATTCATTCTCAGGTTGAAACTATTAAAGAGCTTCTTAAAATAGTTTGTATTCCATGAGTGCAGTTGTTTTGAAACTGAACAACTGATAAGAAATATATATATATTTTCCCTCAGAAGACAATATTGCTTGACAACTTAAAAAAAATCTATTTTTGCTTTCTGGTTGTATTTTCCATTTAACCTAACTTTAGCTTGTCTCACTAGGGAAGCTAATAATCATTAATTGAGACAAGTAATAGAAGTGCTCAGAGTAGCAGACAGCATTTCTAACAATCCAAATTATGTGTGGATAAAAACACCAATATGCAAACAAATAACTACATACACACACATATATGTATATGAACTGTACAAGGGAGACAAGCATGCCAAGAAGTCAATACTACACAATATGTGTCTCTACTGAATAAAATAGGACACTCAAGGAAACTCATAAATAAACTTTTGCATTAGGATATTTTTGCTCATTTTACCATGCCCTGATACATTTAAATATCAGACTGTTCAATTTGTAACTAACAAAAGGGACTATACTATTGTGATATCATGGAGACAAATGGTGGGGTGGTAAAGGGAAGAAGGGGAGGGAACACGAATCCCTAAACCTTCAAAACTATACCATGAAAAAGTTTAAAAACCAGAGAAATTACAAAACCAAACAAACCAAAGAAACAAAGAGCTCATGGAAGATGTGTACTATGACAAACTTTATGTTGCCAAGTTTTTCAAATACATAAATATATTTTAATTTAAAACAAAAGAGTTGGTTCCTTATTATACGTAGGTAGTACACCAGGATATGATTGTACCACATATTGTTTAGCCTTTTAAATTTAAAGCTTGTCCGTGTTGTTCCCAGTGCCAAGCTATAGTAAACAAAATTGCCCTGGATATTTCTGTATAACTTTTCATGAAGATATAGGCTTTTGCTTCTCTGAAATAAACACTCAGGCATTGAAAACACAACTAACATGAAGAGATCATCACTGATGATAATATACAAGGAAATATACAGTAGAAATTACCCCACAATCCCAATATCCTCTAACGACTCTCATCAGGTTTTTATTTTATTTATTTGAGAGGCAGAGAGATACACAACACGAGAAAGGCAGAGGCAGACTTCTCATCACTGTCTCCCTTCCCAAACACCCACATAGTCCACTAAAGCCAGGAGCCAGGAAGGCACTGCAGATATCCCAACTGTTGTTCTCCAGGAGCCCCACTGGTGAGAAGCTCAAATCATCAGAGGCGAGCATCAAACCTAGTCACTCTAATATGAGATGCTAAGCATCTAAAACAATCTTATCAGCATCTTATCAACTAAACCTGATACTTAACCTATTTTTAATCTTGTAAACTATTTTACTTGCAAATTTATTGCATCTGCTATTTACTTTAATTAACATGGTTAATCCTAACCTTAACTCTAACCCTAACCTTTACTCTTGCAAGATGATTTATAGCACTAATTCTTAAACAATGTGTCATTCCTACTTGATCAATTATTTAATTATGTTTTACATATGTGCATTTATTTCCATGATCATAAAATCACAAAATCATTTTGATAACTTTTGCCTAATTTCCAAGATGAACCAACTTCTCTTGCTAAGTTGCCCTCTTAGAAAAAAACAAAAGAAAAACATCCAAATCCTGTCTTTTGCAACAAAATGGATACAACTGTCCTAAAAAGACAATGTATCAAAATATTTTATATTGATATACATTCAATATATATATATATATATACACGGAATATATATATATATATATACACGGAATATATATATATATATTTCCGATTTGTGGTAATTAATACAGAAGAAAAAATGTAACCTATATGAACAAGCTTGACATTTTGAGATTTGGTTATTTTCACAAACTTTGTCTATATCCAAGAGGACTAGCAGATCTCTACATTTGCTAGCTGTTGAATTATTTTCCTAGCAGAGCATGATGCCTTTGATTGCAAAGTGAACTGTAAAAGCTAAAAAAAAAAAAAAAAAAAAAAGGAGAAAAAAAAAGGCGAGAAGTGTCACTATGCTCCTAAAACCGTATCATTTAATACAAAAAATGTATTCACTTTATAAGTTAAAATATTAAAAAGGCAACATAAAATATTTACTTCAATACATAAATACCTATATAAGCATAAATAATAAATAAAGTTAAATATAATAAAGAAAAAACATCTTAAAATTTAGTCAGTTTCATAGATTTAATTGATAGGGTTAAGACTATATCTGAAAATTTTAAAATAATTCACACAAATATTTTTCCTATAATCGTGCATTTTTATTTAGTATTTATTTCATAAATATATTTAAATATTTTAAAATTTCCTTACCAGGTTAAAGAATGACATACATTCTCATTCTTTAAAAATGATAGTCATTTATTTTTCTTTCTTGTTTTTCACTTTTTGTCTACAAAAGGAGTGGGCACTGTAGCCCAGTGTGTTAAACCACTGCTTGGGATGCCAGCATCCGATACTGATGCAATAGTTTTAGTCACAGCTTTTCCAGCTTCAATCTAACTTCTTGATAATGGACCCATGATAGCAACTGAAGATGGTTCAAGTGTTTGGACACCAGCCACCCATGTGCGATATCGGGAACAAATTCCTGGCTGCAGAATACAACTTCAGTGCTTGAGATTTTAGTGATTGAGGGAAGATTGAGGGAAAATGATGAGATTTTCAAGGGTATAAAAGAAAATCTCTAGAAGGAAATCTAAAATGCAAACTTAAAATATCTTGAATGAGTAGCAACATTCTTCACTATGACAAAGGAAAACATGTCACACTTGCAACTATAACGCAAAATCCATTAATCACAGTTGTCAGAATAAACATAGTACTTCAGATTGAAGTTCGAATTTCTACATCTACAAGACAATTTGAAATGTATTTTAAATGGGGGTAGTTCTTTGTGTGTGTGTGCATGTGTGCAGGTATACATAAAGATTTGTTATATCAACTGTATTAAATTACAATAGCAGATATACTAGAAAGAACCAAAGTGAGGAAGAAGGAAATTGCGAGAGAAAATTTATTTACGCATGCATAACTTACCTGGTCATGACTTTCTGCATAAGCAATGCACTTTTCAAGGTGCCTTCTGTTTGTGAGGGTGTACACTATATTGCCCATGTTCCAATCTTCATCTTTATACTCTTTAAGCAGCTAGATGCAAGAGATAACAAACATCTGAATAAGCCATAATATTTTTGGACTTCAAATCCCATCCTGAGAGTATACTGGTGCATTTCCATGCAAATTATTTCCAATGCAGACATAAACCAGATATATAACATATCACTGCTTGAAGTGCTACTGAAACTTCAGCTTTTACATGGATTGTCCAAATGACTATGGGGTAGACTGCTATGTGTGTGCTTGTGCTGTGCTCTGTCTACACATTTGGACATTTGCAGCTATCCCTACCCCACCACTTGACAACTACCTTTAGATTAATGCCTACAGAAAAATGTCATTATACAAACCAGTACGCTAAAATGCCCACCTCTGCCAGACTAATTTTCAAAAAAGAGCCAGAATCGATCCCATAGATAAACACAATTATTAAAGGTAAAGGTACTAGTAAAGTGGGGCAGAAAGGACCTCATGGCAAATCTTAATACATAAAAATTAACTCAAACAGATCATAGCTTTACACATTTAAAAAAGGGAGTATAGAAATTACAGCTGGAAACAGTGTCAAGGAGTTAAAAAATCTGAAAACAAGAGAGAAATAAAATAAAAAATGCTGGCTTCATGTTTTTTTAATAGGATAATAGAAACTCTAGCTGTCTGAACGCCCACAAGAAGATGGAAGGACAAGCTTCAAACTGGGTCAAAGTGTTTGTCAACCATTGTCCAACAGAGAAATTAAATCTAGAATATATATAAAACTCTAAAATTTTTTAAATAAAAAATTCAACTAGAAAATGATCATGAGACAAGAACAAATACTTAACCAGAGGGCCAGTAAAAACATTCAATCTCATATAACTAAAACCACAGTGAAAGATTAGCGGCTAGTTAATCTTAAAAATAAATAAGAATGACATCACTAAATAACTGTGAGGCCGCACAAAGCCAAGAAAACTAAGCATTGGTTGTGGGAGTACAATACACAAAAGAGGTTGGCAGTTTCTTTAAAAAGAAAATTAGCCACAGAACTATATTATGACTCTGTAATTGCATTCTGTAGATATAATAAAAACACAGGCAATGTTCTCAAATTTTCGATGGAATCATCAGGTAAGTAAACGAGCTCAATTAAATACTTACATTGCCTCACATGAACAATTCAGTTATTAAAAAAGGATCAAATTAAGCAAGATACTGCAAAGTTTGCATACTTTAGATAGGCAAATATTTACTCAGTAAATGATTAAAATAACATCATGATATTACAAAGTACTGATTTTGAAAAAAAACACAAGTATAAAATGGTATATACTTTTCTCTGAACAACAAAAATATGAAGGATAATAGTTTGTGCCAAATGCATTTGGTAATGTTGCTAATTGATTTAATACTCTAGCATTTTATTAACGTTGGAGCAGAAATGCTGTTTCTTAATTCTATCATTATTTAAATGTACAGTTTTTTGAAAGTAGAAGAAACATACTTATTTATGTATTTGAAAGAGAAAAAGAAAGTGAAAGAGATGGGGAGGTAATACAGTCAAATCTGGCTCACTCCTTCAAAGCATTCAACAGGTGGTACTTGGCCAAGCAGCAGCCAGGAACCTAGAACTTCATCTAGCTCTCCAACAAGGCTGAGAGCAGAATAAGCACTGCAGCCAGACCTGCTGCCTTCCTGAATATATTAGCAAGAAGCTGAATCAGAAAAGAGGAGTTTGAATTCAAAGTGGCTTTCTGATGTGAAGTGCCAGCATCAAAGGCAGCTTAACCTGCTTAGCCACAACATCACCTCCCTGAGGATTTCGCTAAATAATATTTTATGGTAAGTACTATGGTAAAGTATTTTTAAATAGGAACATAAAATAGAGATGGCATCTCCCTTCCAAGCAATTACAATCTAAGAAAATATGGCAATCAGATTACAAACATAGAACAAACACTGCTTCTCATATGTAGGATGCATTGCCGAGTACAATGTGTTAACCATGTAAAGCACTAAAGTTACTTATTAAATTTAAGGTTTTCAAAAAGCTGCCATTAGCACTCAGAATGTAACCTGCTGTGAGCTATGGGTGATCAGAAAATAAGTTCAGCTCGATGTACCACTTGAAATATTTTTGGTTCTATACAAAGAATGGAGACATGTCTTCAGTAGAAAATCAGTTGAAAAAAAAAAAAAACACCCTAAAATTTGTGAGGTAATAAAACAAGAATGAATGAAATCATAGAAACAGGAAAAGAGAGGCCTGATAAATAACATTTTACCAAGGTGAGAAACATGCAGCTTGCACCATCTAATAATAAAAGAAGAAAGAAAGTGTACCAATGTGCTAAAGACAACACACTCATTTGTGTGTTTGGCAAACCCGATGGTATTTGGAAAATGCCAGGTTTGAACGTGATAACATTTAAGTAATCATTATGGACAAAAGCGCACTAGTTCACAACCTTGAAAACTGCATGAGAACGCAGGAAAGACCAATGGAAATGATTACAATAAACCAGTTCTTTCAGAGTAGCTGCTATAGCTTTTCCACAAAAAATTAAGCTCTTCTTCCACTGTGATTTCATGGGACTAGTCCATGTCTACACTATCCGGCTCATCAAAAGGCTATCATTATCTGACTCCTTATGCATATTGAGCCAATGATAATAGAAATGACCACTAAGAAATGTTCTGAATTAAACTGAAGTATGTATAATAGGTTTAGTCCTTTAGGCAAACATTAAATGTAAAATATATATAATCCAAACTATTTGAGCTGCCATTAAATTTAATAAAACTATATTGAAAAATGATGAGCAAAGTACCATGTATAATTACTCATTCCTAATGCCTGCGTGAGGACTTTTAAATGCTGAATGAAATAACTGACAAATCCAGATTTGTTGAGAAAGGCCCATACTATGCGGTAAGTACTAGAAATTACACAGTGACTGCTACATTAATGGATGACTTCTAGGCAGAAACAAATACTTTGGAGGAGTTTAATGTTTTATAAATATAAGGTAATGCAGTTTCAAATCAATGCAAAATTTCATTTATTTGGCTAAAATTTATGAATTACATTTCCCTTTTGCCTAATAGAAATGTGAATGTGACTATTTAAAAGTGGAGCTTACACGTTTTGAAAAAATATCGTACGAAAACCCAAAGATTTGACATACATATGAAAGGTATGCAAATGATTGCAACTGATAATCATAGCCAAAAATAAACTGCAGAATAAATAAAACTCAAGTCATGGGAGTGAGAGTAGGCAGATTTTTACATAGATTCTTACCTGGATCCATTTATCTGGAATTGCCATAGCTAATCGATAATCAAAACCACCTCCTCCTTGTGAAATTGGGGAACACAGTGCTGGCATTCCCGATACATCCTAAAAGCAAATTGCATCAAGATTTTAAGTTCATATTGGCCAACTTGTAAATTTACATTCTTCTGACAGGGATGATCAAGCAATACAGGGATGTGTAACTCAGGGATGTTTTGATGTCATAACTATAAAGGTGGATGAAGTCATGACAGCATAACTCATTTTACAGTAAGAGCTTTGCTGAATATCTCCTTTCTAATATGTTTGTCCTCTTAAGGCTGCTTTTATTTTTATCTCTTCTAAAGAGAAAAATGGGAAAACTATTATTGCAAAAACATATGTGTTTAGGTTTATTTTGTAACAGCTTATTTTAGTACTGCTTTGACCAATCTCAAAAATGGAAGTGGCCAGGTATCTGTTACTCTTGCTCTTTTCAGCTTTGCCCTGGGGAGTATTTGTGAGCACTTTTGTGGAAAAGGAAACTGAAGACAGTCTATTAACAATAGGTAGCAAATTAAACAGACAACAGCTATAGGGAAGAACAAAAAAAAGGAGCAAGGTATTATCAATTTTAACTTTGTAACCCCTTTCAAATAAATATCTTCACAAAGCCATAAAATCAGTCTTCATTTCTACATGCCTCACGTATTACATGACATGCTCATCTTCCCCATGTCTTCATGCTATCTGCCTCCAGAGTCCCACCTACTCTGCTCCAATCACTGTCCTTCAGTAGCTTTCCAGATTCAACAATCAGAAAATCAAAATCCTTAGCTATTCAATCAGTCATACAGTAAGCACTTACTATGTAATCTACGATTCAATTATGTTTCCCTTTTCCCTGTTAAAATGTAAGAATCATTAAAGCAGTGACTATTGCTACTGCTGCTCTTAATCACAGACATGCACCAACAATGTAGAAGCAAAGAGAACCACCCGGCATTGAACAAAGTGGGTACTTAGTAAATAAATATCTGACTTTCAGAGATTCAAAAACTGGGACCTATGCATACATATATTTATTATCATGGCATGACTACATGATATGTTGTGTGGTAACTGACCAGTGTGTATTTATAAAAACTGAAATGGAGAAACTTATACCTTCCCAATTCTTTTCCTATCATCTCATTTCCAAGAGTAAGTACTTTGACCACTCTGAAATGCAGTCAGTCCTTAGTTTGTCACAGCTTTTCTAATTGTGCTGCGTTCTAAAGTGTTCCTGAGATCATTGTTTCACTTGCTGCCTATGGAAGACTATCCAGTGAGTGCTAAGAATTAGCTCAGAGGCCCTCTTTCCTTGCCACACATTTTCTGCCAAAAAAAAATAGGAAAAAGGAAGCAAATGAATTCTTCAGATTCCCAAAATAATTAAATAGAAGTATAAATACAGCTGACTGTAATATATATATTTATTTATTTTACACAGTTGTAAATAAATACATTTTATAATAAATAAATTTATAATATTACAATATTTATAATATATACAATATCTAATATATATCATTTATTTATATGTTTCATTCTGTGATATTATCACAGAATAAAAACCTAGCCAATAATATTTTATTCAGCATTGATGTTTTTCTTTTCTCTTCTTTTCTTTTCCTTCTTCTTTTCTTTTCTCTTCCCCCCTTAAATAGCTGTTTATTGGCAGTGGGCTGGAGAAAGTGATGGAGTTAGTGTTCACAGACAACACCACACACCAAAGCCACAAGGGAGGCAAGAGTGATGGGAAGCCCAGCCTCGAACCCCCACTTGAAGCCCCTCTTCAAGAGTGAGTTTGCAGGGGGGAGGGGGCAGGAAGCCTGGAGTGTTGAGTGGGGACCAGCTGAGGACACCTTCGTTTAGTAGGCGTGGTTAGAGATGAAGAGGGCCTCGCTGGCAGCAGCACCAGCCAGGTCGCTTGGGGTGTATCTTCCTTGACAGGTGAGACTGCTGGCCAGGACCCACTTCATGTACTCTTCCTGGACCACCTTGAGGTTCTCCTCCTTCCCGCTCCAAGCCTGCTGGATCACGTACTCTCCAGATGGTTCAGCAGTTTACCTTGACAGAATTAGCCCCCATGCCAGTTATCTGCCAGCTGCTGCTGCAACAAAGCCCAAATAACTGAATCCCACTCTGGTTTATCTTTGCACCAGTAGGAAAAGTCATCCCAGCCTGGCTTTCCCCTGATCCAGCTCACGTGAGGCCAACGGGTGTTACAGCTCAGCCTGGCCTGGTCTGTCCCCATCCCAACTCTGATACTCACCAGTGGGAGTGGATGTCCAGAAGGTAATCCCCACGAAGTCTCTCTACTGGCTTCAGCCCCCTGGGTCTCACATGTGATGGTTGGGTGCTGTGACCCAGTCTGGTATGGCTCAGCTTACATTGGTATTTGCCAGTGGATGCTGTAGCCTGGCTGGGCCCAACCCATCCCCAATTCCAGCTCTCACTTAAGGGAGCTATAGCCTAGCCTAGCCTAGCCAGTCCCTAGCCCTGGCTTGCATGTGAACTGGCTTCTGTTGCAACCCAACCAGGATCCACCCACACTCCATTTTGGTACTCGGGTTCGTCATGGTGTGATATGAATTGGCCTTACCTGGTTCATTCCAACCTGTACCAAATGTATACAAATGGGAGTGGCCCTGGGCTGGTGTGGGTTGCTACCTAACAGTTCTTATACTCACCTGCAGGGACTGTGGCTCAACAGAGGAGTTCCCAAAGCTACTCATTCAGAGCTCTCCCAATACAAGTTCTTGAGCCCATTGGTGGGTACATGAGCTAGACCCACTTTAATCCACCTCCTGTCCTAGCAGAAATAGTGGCCTTTCCTGACTAGCCTTGAACCCATTCTGGTTGTTACTGTTCGATGTTATAGCCCAGCCAAGCCTGGACACACATCCAAACACAGCTCAACGTGGCTCAGCAGGGGCAGAGACCTAGCCTAGCCTATCCTATACTTACTCTGGTTCTCATGAACACCAGTGGGTGCTGGAGTCTAGCCCAGTCTGGTACATACCAGACCCAGTCCACACTTGTGCCGAGGGACAATGCAGCCATGTCCAAACCAGATAGCAGCCTTCACTGTGGCCTTCACACTCAACAGTGTGAACTACAATCCAGCCAGGGCATTGCCTTAGTTCCCCAACCAGGCTTGTTCCCAGCTATCGATCTTGCATGGCAGTGGTTACTCTGCCCAGCTTTGCATAGTCCCTTCCCTATCTCGGCTTTTGCCTTTAGATGCTGTATCCTGGCCTAAACTGTCCTGACCCCAGAACCAATCTCGCTAGCAGGTGCTGCAACCTGACTCTGCTAAGTTTGCTTCCATCACTAGCTAATGCAAACTGGTAGCTGTAAGTGTTTAGCCTGGCATCGCCTGCGCTCCAGGCTTGCTTCTGCACTTGCCAGGGAGTTAAGGTTTGCTTGGCCCTGCCAGGTCTGTACCCTTTGAAAACCAACCCACACATTTGCCAACAGTTGGAACTGTCTTGTACAGCTTGCGCAACCCCCATACCTGGACCACGTGCTTACCAGTAGGAACTATCACCCACTAGGAGAGTTTTCCACGTTCCCCCACTCGGCCTACTCCCAGACCCAGATCTCATGCATGCCATTAGGTGGTAGGTCCTTGCCTGGCATAGCCTGCCCCTCCAACTTGGCCTTGTATGAATTGGTGAATGTTGCAGCTCGGTCCGCCTGATACCCTATTTTAGGATACACACATGGATGCTGTAGCTTGGACCAGCCCCAACTATTCTTGATCCATGCACCCATGAGTGATGGAAGGTTCCATGGTCACGCCTAGCTCAGAATGTCTCCATTCCGACTCTTGAGCTAACCAGCAGGACTTGTGTTTGGCCCACATGTCCCACAGACTTGGTTCTCTCACATACTGGTTAGTGTTATGCCCTACTTAATGTGAACCGTATCCTGTTCCAACATTCAGTCAGGTACTGGGATCCAGCCCTGCTAGACAGGTACCCAGCCTGGGCTTTCATGTGGACTGGCATGTGGTAGTCAGCAATGTTCCATGCTAACAAGGCCACTTCAGGACTCCCATGTGGGCTGGTGCATCAGTCTGACCCATACAGATTTTCTGGTCTCTCCCCACTAAACGGCCAGGTCTCAGTCCCCTCGCTCATCTGCAAGTACAGTGGCCTTGTTATTGGTAGTCCCTCAGGAGTCTTTCCTCACCAAAATGTACAGTGGCCTTATCCATGTATGTCCCTAGGCAGTAATTCTACACACCCAAGACTTCAGAGCTTGCGACTAACTGGGCAGAATTCGCCCAGGGGTTGGCAGTGGCAGCTTGGTAGCTGGGGCTAGGGCCCTAATCATTGAGCCACACTGCTGGGAGCTCCATCCACCCAAGTCCTGAGGTTGAATAAACCTTGGCCCCGCCCACCTAGATGGCAGTGGTGGCACAACTGCTCTTTTCCTTTCTCCATGTTTCAAAAGAATATATAGATATATATATTTTTTTCATTATGTATATATACATATAAAATGAAAAAAGGTAAGTCTAATGAACAAAATAAAAATACGCAAAAGAGGCAGTGTAAACAGATACAGCGCATGAACATGCTCTGTATGTGTTTTAAATAACAACAAAATAGTTTTAGTTCATTAATAGTTAAAGAGGACTTGGACAGACTCTTCCAGCAGGGAAAAACTGAAATTAAAAATGTCTTTAAGTAACATAACAAATCTAATTATGTAGAATGTTTTATATATTCTAGAATAATGTTTTTACTTTGCAATTTTCATTAAAAGTATATTTATGTTGCTACTATAAGACTTTATAGAAAATGATATTATTTATTCATTACACAACATTCCCCTTCTTAAGAAGAGGTCATAAGGATCAATTTCATATTTTAAAGACCCTCCCCGTAGACAGAAAACTGATGTATTGAAATTGAAATACTTTTTGATTTCAGTAGAATAAATTGGACACAGATCTTATTTTTAAAAACTCAAAAAGTAAGTAAGTAAGTAAGTAAGCTAAACTCTCAAAGTTTCATTGGTAAAATGCTGACAATCAGGTGAGAGCTCCCTAGACAGTGAAACTGTTTTATTTGAATTGAACACAAAGATCAATGTAACCATTTTAAGTTTCATGTATTAAATAATTGCTTCTCTTTCTTTAGTACCAACTTTTGTGCTATTATTAATCGTTTATTGTAATTTGACACATGTGACATTTCAGCTTTGTATTGTCAAAAATACAGCTAACAAAATAATCATTTGTTTTGCATTTGACAGATGAACTATATAAAAGACAAAATAAAAATCTAAAATACAATTTGGCTAATTTTAAAATACACTCAGTCCACCAAGTACTACTAACAAAGCCGTTTGTTAGACATGTGTGTTATGAACACAAGCATGTAGTCAGAGTGTATAAAATAAGAGTAGGTATCTATATTGTATTAGGATATTTTGTTTGTATTTTAATCTTATGTAATAACTTATTTCAACCACTTAGGATTGCTACTCGGTTCCTGAAAGATACACAGAACTTAGAAGACCTGAAGAAAGCCCAACTGCTCTTCTCTATCCAGAGATAAAAAATAAAACCACAACATTGAGCTGGAAGAATGTGGTTTCTAGTAACAATTACAAAAATTGATATAAAAAATAAATATTAAAGGGAGAATATTTACCTCTGCATTTCACTCCACTAACTTATAATCACATGAGAATAAACACTAACTTTGAATTTGTTGGCAACAGTGGGAATTCTTTCATACACCAAACACTATACTTTGCGTAGAACATACTGAATTCAATTTTAATAATAATTTCTAGTTAGAGGACTCAGAAAACCAAGGGGATTTTAGCACTAAATTTAAATTAGCATAAGCATTTAACAAACTTCTTAATTTATCACATTTATCACCAAGAGGGGAATTGTCAATTATGCATATAGAAAATTATATCATTACATGTAGCTTTGGGACAGTTAATCATGAACCTTCAGTAATCATGAATAACTAGTGAACATTTGGCAAAGTTAGAGCAATAGCATAAACAAGAAAGGTAATCATAGCAGAATAAGAAAGCATTCAGAGGAGTTTACAGGTATGATTCCATGCCATCTCAAATGACAAAACAAGAAGAAAAATAAATAGATTCTTGTAAATATTCAATTCTATCCTCTGTTAAAAGTCTTGGCAGAAGTACCTGTCTCTGGATTATTATATTTTAGCTTGTAACCACTGGCATTTTCCTTTTTACAATAGAAGGGTGACAGTAATTTACTACACATTAGCTCATAATAGGGAACAGGGAATTCTAAACGCTGTGCCACCCATACAAGACAATATACCATAGTGAGCGTGTAGTTTCATTTGTGCAATTATTGACAACATGAGATTAAGTATTCAAATACAGTATGCTGATAGAACGTTCTAAATTAACCAAAGTCAGAGGGTAAGAGATCATTATGATTTTACCTCAGCTATTGTTACAGAATCTGGATACAGTGTGTGAACCAAATGATTGGCCAACATCAGATAAACCAAGGCATCTTCATCTACTTGTAGTCCAAAGTATTCACTGTAATCTCCTGAAAAAGCCTGACCTAGAGAACAGAAAATAAACATGAATGTATTATGTTCACTTGGAAGTCTTAATTCTGACCAAACATAAGCACTGAACAATTAGCTTTGCTTCTATGAATTTTGTAAGGATAGCTAAGAATATGTGATGATAATATTACCATCAGCAAAAATTTTATTTCTCTTATGAAAGTATTCCAAATTAATATTCAGAGTTCAGACAAATAATCTTGGAAATGCATTTTTACCAAAAACACAGAAAAATTAAAGGTTTAATCCTATCTAAATTTTCAGTAGAAAAGTGAAATCATATTGAAAGGAATCTTAATTTTGAAATTTTTAATACATTTCTTTCATATGAAAAAGATGTGAGTGTTGCTTCAATCTAATCCTAAAGTTACATAAGAAACATCATAAAGTTATGACAATATTGATCCTATCCCTCTCAACTTACTCCTTTTATTTGTTATTCTTTTTTCCAGGGTGATGACTTTTATCATTGAGCCATATTTTTTTAAAAGATTTATTTTTATTATTTTTGTATTGGAAAGGCGGATATACAGAGAGGAGAGACAGAGAGGAAGATCTTCCGTCTGATGATTCACTCCCCAAGTGAGCGCAATGGCCGATACTATGCCCATCCGAAGCCAGGAGCCTCTTCCGGGTCTCCCAAGGGGGTGCAGCGTCCCAAAGCTTTGGGCCGTCCTCGACTGCTTTCCCGGGCCACAGGCAGGGAGCTGGAAGGGAAGCGGGGCTGCTGGGATAGAACAGGCGCCCATATGGGATCCCAGGCGTGCAAAGCGAGGACCTTAACCACTTGCACCACCACGCTGGGCCCTGAGCCATATTTTCAAACATAATTATAGAAGATTTAGTCTTCAAATCCTCCCATTTTTAACATCTCAAAAGAAATCCAACTATCAGATTTTTCTCTTTTTCATTTTGGATATTATCTCATTTAAAAAAATGTTAAATAGATGAATGGAAAATTTATCTATTCAAGGTATATAAGGTAATTATATATAACTTGATATAGTTATACAATGTATGATGATTAATTATTGAATTAGTTAAAATACACATTACCACCCATACCATCTGTGTATGTTGGGGTGGTTCGGAGACACTTAAATATTCTCTTACTGATTCTTAAGAAACAAGGAATTACCCCTACATCAGCAGTCATGTTGAAAATAAGATCTCCAGAATTTATCCATCCTAATACAAAGTTTGCTGCCTTTCAACAACATTTTCCTATTTCCTGCATCAGAACACCTCACTCTATCTCACCCCCGGAAACTATCATTTAATGATCAAACTTTTCTTTTCCCCATAATAGATTTATTTCACTTACTTGAAAGGCAGAGTAAAACAGAAAGAGGAAGAGAGAGAGAGAGAGAAAATGAGATCTTGTTCTGGTTGGCTCTGCAAATGGTTGCAGTGGCCAGGGCTATGCCAGGCCAAAGTCAGAGCCCAGAGCTCCATCAGAGTGTCAGGGATACAAGCATTTTAGCCATTTTCTAATGCTTTTTCAGGAACATTAGCAGGAAGTTGGATCAGAAGGAAAGAAGCTAGGAATTGAACTGGTATTCTGACATGGGACTCCAGTGTCATAATACATAACTTAATCCAATGTGTCACAACACAGGCCTATGATACAATTCTTGAGTCACATTTTTTCCCTAAGAATTTTATATACATTATTTCTTGCATTGAAATGTGGATCCAGTCACACATTTTAGTCATACAGCTAAAACAAAAACTAAAACAAAAACTTCTTTCCTTTCTAGAAATTTTAAGATGAATTTCTCTTCATCACTGAATTACCAAATAAAATACTCTGTGTCTTGATGTAAACTGTTTAACTTGAGTTACTCAGATATAATATGAAACCTTTTACTGAGCAGCCTTAGGGTTAATTTTCTGATGGAGAAAAAGATGTTGAGTAATTCTTCATTTTTGTTTAAACAAGTTCTTAGTCTGCTAAAAAAAAAAAAAAATCTTATATCCTTGAACTTAGTTCATTTCCCTAGAGCACAGACTTCTGAAAGATACCCAACCTCAACAGAGTGAATTTCTGGAGGGCATGCCAAGTGATGTAATCCAGCAAAGGATCTTCACATTGGCCACATTTACTTCCCTATGCCCTAAGTTAGCTCCTCCTGGATGGGAAGAAATAATGACCCAGGCGTGTTATACAACTCACCTTGTCCTGCAAGTGTTTCCTAGAGGAAGCACCATGATTAAGAATAAGTAGGACTGAGAGTTGTTTACAGTGTGTAAGGTAGTCTTTGGGATATCCACATTCTATACTTGAGTTCCTAAGTGAGTTTGAGACCTAGCTCTACTCCCAATTACAGCTTCCAACTGCTATGCACTGTGGGAGACAGCAAGTTCCAGCTTAAGTAGGTAAGTCTCTGTGACCCACAAGAAAGACACTGGCAAACACCACCCTAGTTATAGCAGGCATTTGGATAGTAAACCAGCAAATGGGAGATCTCTCGCTCTTTCAGACAGACAGACACACACACACACACACACACACACACACACACACACACACTTTCTGATGCTGGAGTTCTCTGTTTGCCTATCTCTATTTCTCCCTTTCTATTTCAAATATACTTATATCTATTTTTTTTTAACTTATATTACTTATATTATAAAGTCATACACACACACACACACACACACACATATATATATATATATATATATATATATATATATATATATACACATATATATGGAGAACAGACAGAGAGGACAGAGAGGAAGATCTTTTGTCTATTGTTTCACTCCCGAAGCGGCCACTAAGGCTGGTGCTGCACCGATCCAATGCCAGGAGCCAGGAGCCTCTTCTGCATCTCCAATGTTGTTGCAGGGTCCCAAGGCTTTGGGCCATCCTCGACTGCTTTTCCAGGCTACATAAGCAGGGAGTGGATGGGATTAGAACTACTACCCACATGGGATCCTGGGTGTTAAAGTGAGGACTTCAGCCATGACACTGCTGCATCAGTCCCAACAAATGGTTTTTTAAATGAATTTTGAAAGAGCTACATATTAAAGACAATATGCTACTAAGAAGTTAGAAGTTAGTGGTCAATATTGAGGCAGAGCAAGGAAAAACAACCACGTGTGATGCTGGCATTTAATAAGGGTACTACTTCCTGTTCCAGCTGCTCTACTTCTAATCCAAATGTGTGATCAGGGTCTGGGAAAAGCAGTGGAAAATGGTCGAAGTGTTTGGAGCACTGCGCCCACGTGGGAAACTCAGATACAGTACTTGCCTCTTGGTTTGCATCTGACCCAACCTTGGACATTGTAGCCTTTGAAGGGAAAACCAGCAAATGGAATATGGCTGTCTCTTCCTCTCTTCCTGCAACTCTTTCAAAGAGTTAAATGAAAATCTTCGTTAAAGCTCAATTCAAAGGAAAATTTTACTTATTTGTAGAAGGTATTTATGTTTATATCTTACAAAATAGGAATCAAAGTGACTACAGAGAAGACATGCACAGTGAAATTCATAAAAATCAAGCTACCCATAACAGTCACTGAACACTCCGTAACTGAAATTAAAACCTGGTTATAATTTTCTCACATTAAATAAACAAGTAGGGCCCAGTGCAATGGCTCAGTGGCTAAATCCTTGCCATGCAAGTGCTGGGATCTCATATGGACACCACTTTATGTCCCAGATGTTCTATTGCCCATCCAGCTTCCTGCTTGTGCCCTTGGAAAACAGTGGAGGATGACACAAAGCCGTGCGACCGTGCACCAGGTTGGGAGGCCAAGAAAAAGCAAGTGGCTCCTGGCTTTAGATCAGATCAGCTTTAGCCTTTGCGAGCACATGGGACAAGTAGATGGGCAATCTTTCTCTCTGCCTCTCCTCTCTGTGCATCTGGCACTTCCATCAAAGTGAATAAATCTTTAAAATAAAAAAAATAAATAAATGAATAAATAAATAAATAGATTTGAGGTTTTAGTGTCATCTGTGACGGGTCAGTTACCTACCCACTCCATGGTGATGATAGAGCATGGATGTAACGCCATCAAAACGGAATCCATCAAAGCCGTACTCTTCCAACCACCATCTTATATTTGACAAAAGAAATCTCAAAACTTCCCAGCTAAAATATGAAAGAAACATGAATTTTAGCACAAAGGGATCATTTTCACTATATTCTTGCCATGTGTTAATGAAATTCTAAATCACTTTCCCAAGAATCCAGATGTTCAACAAAAGCATTATAAAATAATCAGCAAATTCCTGACAAATATGTTATTTGTTTTATGAAATTCACTCTAAATGAAGCTATTGAGGGAAAAAAAAATTCCGAGACTCCAGGAGCTGACTCTGTTTTGTTAAACGCTATGTCCCCAGCAAGCAGGACACTATCACAGCACTGCACAAGTATTTGTACTATGAAGTCCACTCCCAATTCCAGTTTCCTGCCAAGCATCCTGGAAGGCATGCATGGTGCTTAAGTGCTTAGACTCCTACAAGCCACATGCGTTTCTGGGTGCACGTTCTGGCCAGGTCTATCCCTTGTTGATGCAGGCATTTGGGGGAATGAGTCAGTAGAAAAGAGTTCTCTCCCCTGATATCTGCTTTTCAAACAAAACATCACTACTAACTATCTGAATTTTTCCCCTTTCAGGAAACGTATTTTCATTACCAGTAGAAAAAGGACTTCTAAACTTTATGCTTAAGTATTTCTTTGTGACACAACTTCAAACAGATATAATATAAAATAAACAATGAATGGTAAAAACAACTTTTAGAAAAAATAAGCACACGGTAAACAATATTACACTTACTATTGTTTTGTAGATAACACATGAAAAAAAATTTGATTACCAAGAATCTATTTAATAAGGAAGACAGACAAGTTATATAACCATAAGAATAGAGGCAAAACAAAGAACTCTGTAGCTCAATTAAAAACACCACACGAAACAAGTCTATTTTGGACAACTGAAAAAAGGGCATCATCAATTGTATTTCTGTTAGTCATACAGTTATGGTTGAGTTCCCTATCTTATTATAACTTTGGTTTTAAGACTTTAATACCTCATTTAGTTTAATGACAAAGCTGTAATAGTGAACACAAATCTTCAATCCAGCTGAAATATATGTAGTTTTTCACCCTTCTGTATATTAAAGAGCAATCTGACACAAGTTGAGATTAAGTTATCACAATCAATTCAAGAAAAATAAATCTAAATTTCAGGGAAATAAGTGTTGTTGGTAATTAACTTCCTTAAATAAGTTAAAATAATCTACATTGGGGTTTTGAAAACTTAAAAGCTAAGTGTAGGAAAAAAAGTAAAACTGAATTCTAACATAGTCTAGTAGATATGTAACAGGAGGCAGGGACTTCAAAATGTGTTACTTAAGCAAACTTGAAGGTGGAATTTGTTTTTTCCACTAATGCATATTCACTGACAGTTTAAGCGGAAAATTCTCGTGTGATAGTTTTAGAAAAAAATACCCTTCAACAATATACAACCAAAATTATTTTACATATTTTTAACTTCATTTGATTAAAAATGTTCCTTTAATTAATAAGCTGACTTTTAAGAGGAAGAAGGCATAAAAAGCCTATAAACCCCATCAATTAACATACATCTATATTTTTGTCAAGACATGAAAGTTACACAAGAGATGAAAATTTCAGGAAGAGAACAATAAATTTGTATGTCAACAGTCTTTTAATACAGTGTTTTCAAAAGATCATGCAAATCTCTTTAATAATTTCTCTACAATTATTGACTTTTCTTGTGAAAGGTTAAATGAAAGATCGCTTTAGGCTGAAACAGTAAATATTTTGGATAGAGCTAAAGACATGACTACAGAAACCAGAGACCACAAGTTGTCTGGAAGACACTGAATTTGTTCTGGCTGAAGAGTATCTTGAAGCTTTTAATTTGACCGCTCCTAAGAACGTAGATTCTAGCTGTTTCCAGTCTCTGCAACTCTACACTGACCCTACCTACAATCACCACATTGAACTTGTGGATATTACTTGTCAATTTCTACCACAGAAACTGCAGGCAAAATGTGTTCTAGGTAGCTATATTATTTGGTTGGGGGAGTTGGAATTGAGCGGTGAAGCAATGCTATCATGATTCACTGAAAAGCAAAATGGGAAATGAATTTAATTAGGAACAAGAAAATACCTCTCTCCACTAGTGAATATTACAGCTGGGTCTGGGACCAGCCTGTCCCAGCCCACACCACCCACCTGCATCCACGAGTGCCAGATGTGGGGGCAGGCTAGGTTAGGACATTATGCTCACTGGCACACTCAAGAGCTGATTCTGAGGATTAACCTAGTATGGGTCCAAGGGATCTACCCAGCTGGACTGCTGTATTTACCAGTGCACCTGAGAAATGAGCCTGATGGCAAACCAAGTCATATCACTGCATTCGACTAACTCATGGAAACTGTGGTGGGGGGCAGCCTGGTGGAGTTTCTGAAGGACCCCTCTGTCCAAGAGACATACTTGCAGAAATATATGAGATATGGGTATGGTAGTGCTGCAGACCAGGCCATAGCATCTATGAGAGCATGCGAATTTGAGCTGGAGTTGGCCAGGTCGGTGGCCAATGCTCAGGAGTGGGCTCACCAATGCATGAGTGTCATAAATGGGCAGGGTTCTCATTTCAGGAAATATCCCACAGACATACAGTCCAGCTGAGGAACATGTGTTACAAGATCAGGCCACCTCCACTATTAACTCCAATACAAGGATGAAAAGCATACCCAGATGCACATGAAATACAACACAGCTCCTTTTATTCAGAAGAAAAACTTATGTACTCCACCAAAAAGAGGGAAGAAATCCAAGTGGCACAAAATCTCAAGTTCAACAGAAAGCACCTAAATCTGTGGACACTCTAGGGTAGCGATGGGCAAACAATAGGCCTTAGAGCATGTACAGAGCGAACAATGAAGAGCCTAAATGATGATAGTTGGAACAGGTCATCTATTATATAATAATATCAATCACATGTTCAATGTGGGTGACACAGGTCATCTATTATATAATAAAATCAATCATATGTTCAATGTGGGGGACACAGCCACAGACACTGGAGTGAAAGCCTCCAGCCAGCAATAAGAATCCACAAGCCAGAAGTCTCGCCTCCCTTGCTCCATGTCAATCTTACCCATCCACCACTCAAGTAATAACCTGAGGACATACTTCCCCCCACCAAGGTCTCTGAAGAAGCAACAAGGGGCCTTGTTCATCGCCTGGCACTGATGTAGTTTGACAACAAGGAGCAGTGCAGCTCCCCACCCCAACACAGGAGAGATGGCGCAAGCATTTCTGTCATCCTCTCTCCCACATCTCAATCCTCTCCTTCACACCCAGTGGTCCACATGGAACTGTAATCCTTACTTTTGCAATGAGCATTAAAAAAGTAAATAAAAAAGAAAACATTAATCAGTATAGCATATGGAATTAAATGCAGAATTAACAAAAGTAATGCTGATTTCCATTACTGCCATCTGTTCTGCTCTTGACCAAAAGGGGTAATAAAAATCTGTGTAACATATTAAACAAGCGAAAACCTCAGTGTTAAATAAATCTTAAAATGATAAATTTCTAATGCTGTAAAATAATTTATTTTAATTGATTTATGAGTCACCAATTAAATAAAAGAGATGTTTCCGATGAGAAAAACAGTAAGGAATAAAGATACACAAAATTTTACAGAAGAGAAAACTAACCACAGCAAAATGAGCAAAGAAAACTTCCATTACTTTTAAAATCTAAGTAAGCTTTAAAGTTAGTAGCAGCAAATGGAAAGCAAAATAGAGACATTATCTGAATAAATGGATTTTCCAAAATTATATGAGGGATGGTTAGGTTAAAAAAAAATTTGAGAGTAATATTTTATAAAGAAATAGTTTCTGTTCTGTAAGAAAAATAAATAATGCAAGAAAGAATGGAAGGACAGATTTATAAAGCATTTTCCAATATCTCTGTGGTAAGAAGTTTGTGATTCTTATCAGCTTACCATAATGAATCTAGACAAACTGATTGACTTTGCATAAACTCAGTGGCCTAATTTAATGAACTGAAAAATAGAGACTGGTAGTGTTCGTGTTAGTAAATCAAGACCTTTGAGACATACTCAGTGATTCGGGAAGAATGAGGTCTGAGTCTATAATTAACTATTCCTCCTACATGGCCCCAAAACTGTCAGACAGTTAACTGCAAGTTGCCATGTTTTGGGGAGTGAGATATGGCTTTGTTCTTTCTCTTAAAACTTGTGAACATTCAACTTGATGAAGACAATACATTTAAGTATTATATTAATAAATTTATTCCATGCCAAAGTACTGGGGAGATGCTGCTCCAGGCATTCTCAAGACCACAGCCAGGTTAGGTATTCTCTGGAGCCCTTCAACTGGGGATTCACCATCTATACTTGTACTGACGGTTAAGATTTGCTACAGCAAAATTGCATAAAGCAAATAAACAAAGCAAAGGGGACACAGGACAAAGTCAGGAGGAATCTAGTTGTGAACTTCACAAAGTCCCCTTATGTTCTTGACCTGGCTGCAACACGAAACATCATGTTGTTCCCATACTACTAGTCTTCACCCCAAGGGAAGTTCAGCAAAAAGACTTGTTCGGTAGTGTTTTATTGGAAGCCTATATCTAGGCACCCCCTGCCTTAGTGTACCCCCAAGTTCCGACTCCCATAAGGAAGGCATGAGTTCTGCATACCCCAAATGTTATAAGAAGAATTTAGGAGTCATGAGAAGCCTTTAATGGCTCTAGGAATTGTGACTATCCTCTGAAAATCCAAGTCTGCAGCCACTTGTCATGTGATGATCGTAAAGGCAGGCAATTTCAGAGAAAGTTATGCTCTCTTAGGCCATGTTAATTCCTTTATGTTCTAAAGTAGAATTCTATTATTATTATATAATTATAAAATAAGTATCATACGTTACTAGAGAAAAAAATTTTTTTTCTCAAGTCATTTATACATCAGAGGGATCCAGACCCCAAAGCCAAGCAGGAGAATTTTAAATGCAGATTAAAAATATAAATATGTAAGGACATCCAGCTGAAGCACTGTGTTCTGAGCACTACCCTCCAGCAGCGCATGGACAATGAAATGTTAATCTCATACATGAAGAACCTGTTTAACTGAATCCAAGATTTTCCTTTTGAGAAAGAACACTGGAATAAGCGTAAGGACCATGTCACCAATGAAATAGAGGTTTCTAAAAGATGTTTAATGTTACTTTTCATCTTACAATTTTCATCACCTATAAGTTCCATTTTTCATTCTCCAGGGACTTGAGAGGAAAAGGAGTTATGATGTATGCCAAGCTATGAGTGAATTAGAAATATTGTTCCATGTGCTTCCTGTTAATAAATGAACTGAATCACCTCAACTAAATGGTTTGTTCTGAGTCAAAGTATGAAAATGTCTGGCAAAGGATACAATAAAACAGGCAATTTACTTTTTCTACCTCAAAATGTCATCAGACAGCCCATAACACAGCTGATCTATCAGTTGATTAGAGTCCCATAAAAATAAAATGAAATTTAGGAACATGGTTTTATTTCCTGTGCACTGTAATAGACAAGGCAAGATTTAGATTTTCAGGCTAATCTATTGACATAAGACTTTTAAAGCTTACCCTTACAAAGTATTGGGCAGATTAGTATCTGAAAAATTAGAGGAGCTAGACACTAACTTTTACAACAGCTTACCAGAAATTATATACCTCAGTGGTCATCATGAATATGCTATTTTGCATGTGTGAGACAGAGCTATTATAATTATTCTCTTTAAAGCCTAAAATTAATCAGAGGATGAAGTAGGAACTAAAACTGCCTCCCACATTTGCTAAAATCTGTAGATCAGCTCATTCCCATTTCATTTTTGTGAAATACAAGCAAGATCCCTAAAATCAAGAAAATCAGAAGGAAATTATGTAGACTTTCCACTGAATTGCAAACGACTAAAAAAGTTTGATTTACAGGTGACTTGTATGGAAACTGAAAATATGGATGAATAATATATACATTTAATTATTTTTGGCAATCAGAGTATCAGGATTCTAATTAGCTTAGATGTGTGAAATATTCAACCTTGTAATCAAGTAATGGGAATTTATTAAGGAAAATTTGTCACAGTGATAATTCTAGTACTAAGATTTTTGGGAAATATCTATAAAGTCAAAGACTGTTGATTATTTCACATTCTGCCAATGAACTTTATAATAAAATGAAACAGAGCCAAATTTTCTTGGCAAGCAAGTATAATCAGATATAATGACATTTATTTAATGAAGTTACATTTTGCAACCTAAGCCTATTTGCCTAATGTTCAATTTATTTTCAGTCTAGAATAACCTCTGAGATTTTCCAAATATGGATGTTACTAATCCCACTAATATTACAGTAATAAATAGGAGTCATTTTTAAACAGTGACTAAATAGCAAACTTAGGAAGAAAAATATGTACCTCTTAGCCATTCCACAGTTTCTGTGCATGAACATTTATTAAACAGTTCATCACAAAACCGTGAAGAAAAATCTTTCTTCTTGATCTGTATATTTCTACTGAAGCAATAGAGTAACCTTGAAAAAAGAAGGTACTTTAAGACTTTATCTTTTATGAGAAATGTGTAGCTTGCTGAGGAAAAAAATGGTAGTCTTATATTACAATAAAAATAATATTTTTAAAAAAGAAATTGAAACATGCTGGCAAGGAAATGCATAAAGGGGAACACTCATACATTGTTAAGGAAAATGTAATTTAGGGCAGCCACTGTGGAAAACAGTGTAGAGATTTTATAGAACACTAGAAATTAATCAGCATATAATCCAGCAACCCCACAACTGGTTATATCCAAAAATACTTGAACACAATGTATCAGACATACGTGTGCCATCATGTTTATAACTGCAAAATCTGGAACCAACTAAGAATGTACATCATCAGATAAATGGACAAAATGTGGAATATATACACAGCAGAACATTATTCAGCAATTAAAAAGAAAGGAAGAAATTGTACTATTGGTAGCCAATGATGCCATTGAAGCACATTATGTTGAATGAAATAAGATGGACCCCCCAAAAAACACCACATGTTATCTCTTATTTTGTTTAAAATCAGACTACATCCACTAAGCCCCAGGTATCAACATTAATTATCAGAGCAAAGCATTTTCTTACCCTGAGGCTTATGCTATACTTGGTTCATTAAATTTTTATATAAAAACTGCCTCCATTTATAATTCTATAAGTCTAAACAAATATCCCCCAGAAAACAAGATAGTATATTGTGTCTTTATATGTTACATGGTTCTAATTACACTTTCACTTAAGTCCCAGTATGTTTTTTTCCAATTTAAACTACATTGTGAAACCTGTTTTCTGTGCAAGTAGTTAGAAAAATATGGCTACATTAAAGGGAATAGTTCTGGATCTCGAGGTACCCAGGCCTGTGTGTGTTTGTGTAGAATGGTATGGACCAGCAGTAAGAGCAAAAGTGAATCTAAGAGTCTCCTAAAAAAAGAAAAAAAAAAGCAAGAGTTGGGGTGATGAGTGTTGTGGCACAATAGGTTAAGGCCCCAACCATAGTGTTAACATCACACAAGGGCACTGGTTCAAATCCCAGCTGCTGCATTGCTGATCTGGCAAATGCACTTGGCAAAGCCGGGGAAAACGGCCTTGGTGCATGAGTGCTTTGTCAGTGGGGGAGACCTGATTGAAGCTGTGGGTCTGGACTTCAACCTGGTTCACCCTGGGCCATTAAACCATCTGGGGAAAGAACCAATGGCTGGAAGATTTCTGTCATTCCCTCTGTCTTTCAAAGAACAAACAAGAAAGTATAAATGTGAAGCAACCAATAACCCATTCTAGAAGGATTTCTCTGAACGATTCATAGATTAGAAAGTGTTTTATATAATTGGTTTTTTTAATTCAGTCATGTTTACCTGCTTTCTCATAAAGTTTGTTTTCAAAACATTAATTTTTCAAAGAACCAATGTATGTGACTACTCTTTTAAAGTGTAGTAAGAGCTTAGAACCATCCTTTTTCAAAGTAGAGGACTCCAAATCCTGAGTATCCTGATGTCTAAAAATCACAATTTTAAACTAGGTCATTTCTGATACTGGGAGACATATGAAATAGTAGGTGAGATTTACTAGGTGTGTCCACAGAATATACCAGAGTAAGTCAGCTAGCTCCACACACTTATATAGACAGATACATAACACATTTATCTAAGACAACGTATGTAAAAATGAAGTTATTTTTTGGCTCAAATCAAATGACAGTGATATGAACATGTGCAATACAGATTATGACAAATACAACATTCTTATTTGTAAGGAGCTTTTAGAAACCTATCTATTCTCATTTAATATGAAAGGCACTGAGACACAGAGAAAACTGAAAATCCTATTTGCACAGGCATAGTAACAATATTTATCTATTGCATACAACTAGATTTCTACTATGCAGTTTTTTAGACTCATTTTTAAAAACTGATTCAGAATGTGGTTAAGAACTTGTACTTTCTAACATATTGGTCACTCAATGCTATGTCAGTGAACTTCATGATATTGTAAATTTTCATGTTTCTTCCTACTGTTGAAGTTGTATAGTGGCTTTTCATTGGAGGCAATGATATTCTGCCAGTTCTACTTTCAGAGCAAGGATAGTCTCCCAAGGAAACTGTTGAATTTATCTGGACAATAAGATGCTGGACTATCTGCATGGTCTATTCCTGCAATGAAGGAAGCATGACTGGTTATGAACTATACTACTATAACAATATGGAGGAATTCAATATGGGGGAAGGGCTTGTGGAGGGGCTGGGGGAATCACAGAGCCTATGAAACTGTATCAAAAAATCAAATAATAAATAAATAAGGTCACCAGGAAAAAAAGGTTTCACTATTCTTATTCAATATTACAGAGATAAATAAATTAGTGTCATTATTCTAAGATGCATGTATCATTTGAGATAAGTAAATAGATTATGTTTACCATCCTCTATGCCTTTGAGAAGTAGGAAATAAAAGTAATAAAGATGAAAAAAAATGAATCTAACCTGGTTAATACAAGCAAACTCTACAGCAATGTGTCTATCAAATTAGCCATCTGTCTTATTTCAGGATGCTGTAACAGGAAGGCCCTATAAACACCAGACATCTAATTCTCACAGCTCTGGAGAACACACATCTAAGGGTGGGGGCCTCCTCAGTAGACTGTCCACTTCTCAACGTATGAGGCAGAGAAAGAGCAAGGAGCTCTAAGGGTCCCTCTCCCAATGGCAGAAGGCCCATGTGTGAAGGCAGAGCTCCTTAACAAAGCCCTGCATCCTAACAATATCATGTTAGGAGGTTAGGTCTCCAAAACTGGAATTGAGCATTAAGGGGGACCAAAATTCACATTATAATATGATGAAGTGAACTGATAAGGGCAAGAAAGAATCAGAAGTATTTTTATGCGCCAGTTCAGTGCTTTATATCTTCATACAACATCCAAGTATTCATTTCTGTTTTCAATCACATTTCTCCTGAATTTTAGTCTTTAAAGAAAATCTTTTTTTTCTTTTGTAGCAATATATGTCTTTGTGAAAGTCACATTGCATGAGACACACTCTTTCACTATCAAATCTCACTCCTTTCTTGTCTAATGTGAGTCTGAATTTATAAACTGCTTTAATGAAACCAATCTCTCAACTCCTCTCCACTCTCCTCTTCTCCCCTCCACACTGCTCTGCTCTCCTTCCCTGCCCCATGCCCCCGGCATTTCTTTTTCGCCAATTGGATTCCCTCTATCCCTAAACATATATTTAATGTCTCTAGTGTGATAATTATTGAAAAGAGGGTATCATGTTATTTGTTCTACATTTAATTCTATATATTCTTATTAATTTGAAATTACTGGAAAGCCCAAGTCAAATCAAGATGCATCTCAGCTTCAGGATAGGATTAAATAATTTGAATCACGTCATTATATATTAACAGAAACAAGAGTAAAAGTCAAATACTTTGCTGTATGCAAGAAGAGTTGTACATTATCTGAAAATATGAAAATTCACACACACAGAATTGAAACTCAAACCAAACAGCAACCAAAATCAAAATGAATTTAAAAAATTAGCTACCAATTCCCTTCTATCCAAACTACTCATTACGGAAAGTCTAGCATAAGGTTCTCAAATCTTTCATGCTATTTCACAAATTAATGTTATTTGAAAAACATAAGATAAACTGAGCCATGGGAGGCAGTCCTGTCTACCAAACCTAAAACATAAATCCCAATGCCGCAGAAACCATAACCTGCATATTTTAATTTTTTTAAAAAATCACAAAATGTTAATAATTTACATATGAGCAGAGGGCTAAGAAACTCATTTTTTAAAATAAGCATTTTTAAGATTGGCTGTTAACTCTGAAACAGAAAATAAATAAACCAGAAGTACTATTTTCAACGTCACTGCAATAAGAAATGAAAATTGAGAACAACAGAACACTTTCCCTTGGAATAACTTCAATATAGGCAACAATTATGATCCCTTGAGTTTCCATAAAAGTTCTGCAATTAATTATTTTTTAGGCTTTAGGTGAGTATTTTTTAGGTTTTAGGTTTTTAGGTAAGTATTTTTTTAGGTAATTATTTTTTAGGTTTTAGGTTTTAAGTAAGTACTTTTGTGACTAAAGCTAAATAAAAATCTATACACCTAGAACATTCCAATAAGAGATCATGACCTTACTCTTTGACTGACTATAATCCCTCTTAATGCATGTTTACTACAAGATAAAAATTAAAAGCATTAAAATCTTTACAAATAATACTTTCTTATTAATGTAAAAATTTGTTTATTAGAAGTTTTAACATATGTGGGCTTCATGTAAGCATAGAGCCCTATTAAGGAAAAAAGGGAATCTATTCAGTCCATAGAGAGTAAATCCAGATTGGTTCATATGAATAGCCTATATTCAAATAAGAATGTTCATGATTAAATATTGAAAAATTTCTCCTAGTGTTACAGAAATCCCTGGTGAAGACAACAAAAGGAAGAAATCATATGACAAAGCAGTATCCTCCGGCCCCGTGCCATGGCCTAGCAGCTAAAGTCCTTGCCTTGAATGGGCTAGGAAGCCATTTGGGCGCCGGTTCTAATCCTGGAGGTCCCACTTCCCATCTACCTCCCTGCTCATTGCCTGGGAAAGCAGTAGAGGATGGCCCAAAGCCTTGGGACCCTGCACCCATGTGGGAGACCTGGAAGAGCTCCTGGATCCTGGCTTTGGATCAGCGCAGTACCGGCCATTGCGCTCACTTGGGGAGTGAATCATCGGACGGAAGATCTTCCTCTCTGTCTCTGCTCCTCTCTGTATATCTGACATTGCAACAAAAATAAATAAGTCTTAAAAAAAAAAGATATTTAAAAAAAGCGGTATCCTTAAGGAATCATCAGTTCCTTTTTGTTTATTCTAGTGATGAATTTTGCATTTTCACATTGCTACCTGGATTTTCAAAAGGTTCTGCAACAATTAGTTTAATCATTCACCCACATTGCTATAATAGAACCAAGAATGTATGCACATACATAATTTATCATATTGGCATCAAGGATAAGTTAGTGATCAGACAAGAACTTCCAATATTCAGAGATGCTACCAGTGCAGGAATGGGCAAGTGTCACTAAAATATTATTACTGTATGTTATAATATGATTCTTAAGTTGGCATGCAATAAAGCCAGAGATATACAGAAACGCATATGAATAATAGTGTGTTTAACAACAGTTAATTTAACCTGAGAGCAGTCACTCTTGCCCAAAGCCATGTAATTCACTGACTTCTAGAATTAAAATTTGCCTTTCACTAGTGGCAGTTAGTAATTTTCACTCCATGCAGTACCGGACAGAGCTGAAGTCAGAATCTGAACTCCGGCTTCAGAATCAAAACTGCTGATTCTCTTTGATAACAACTTAAATACATAATATATAAATATATAATAATAAATACATAATAGTAAATATATATATGGTAGCATACAATATATAAATATATAATAGTAATTACAATGCAAACATGTTGGGGTAAAAAGGAAAATAACATATTTATAAAAGAGATAGCAATATGTTAAAAGAAAAGCACATTTATAAAATTAAGCATCCAAATCTTAGGAAAAAAAGGCCCGTTAGGATATCAGTATATCTGGTGAAAGTTAGAGGGAAACTTACCCAATGCTTTAAAAACAAATTTTTCTTAAAATGTCACTTTTCAAAAATTCATGGTATGTTCAAGGATTATTTTTTATATCTAATGAAAGATGAATTGCCACAGTCACCCACCAGGTAGCTTGATACATTGTCAACAATGTTCAAGCACATTACAAAGTATCGTGTATAGCCAGGCTGAAAATAATGACCTACAATGAGGTTATGAGGTTGAAATCTCCCCAGATGGAGCAACCCGCTTATTAAACAACATCACATCTCATTGAAGATCCAACTCGCCCTGGTTCCAGTCTAACATGCTTTCTCCTGCTTACTAAGCACCACCAACAGCAGCTTTTTTTTTTTTTTTCCTGTCCAAAAATTAGAGAAAAGCTCAACTCAGTCAGTGGCAGTTCACACGAGCTATCACCTCTGGTTGGAATTCTCTGCCATGAGTGGGACCACACCCAGCAACACGTCCATCAGATTTGCCTCGAAAATGTCCTGATAGCCTTTCTCCAGAGGCAATTCCTCCAAGAAGCATGTCACTCTCATCTATGTTTCAACTGTCCTTGTGATTCTACGGCTTTTCTGTCAGATCTATTACTTTATTTTGCCCTTTATTTTCTCCCTAGCACTTACCGCATCATCAATGCAGCAGGTATTATTATTTATGTGCTATCAATCTTCTTCAAAGTAAGAGTATACCCGAATGTATGGAAACCTCTAAAACTGCATGGAAACAGAATTAAAAGATACATTTATTTCAGGACAATTTTTTTGAAATCTATGCATTTTTAAATATTAGCCACATTCCATGAAGTTTTTGAAGGTCTGTTAAATGTATGGATCCCAATAAAAAATTTTGCACCCAAATACTTATTTTGTTCATGCTGTTCCTCACATACTCATGAAAGTTCATTCATACAGGTGTCTTGCTGGATTTATTACTGCTGCAACTCTGCCAGGCAGCTAGCCAGTGCCTGGCACTGAGAAACTTATTAAGCACTTGGGAAATGATCAAATGAATAAGCCATAGAGGGTAAGTGCTGAGTGTGACATCTTAGTCCATTTTTCTGTCCAGTGCTCCATAGTCAATTTCCCAACTTTAATCACTTTATTTTCTGGAACCAAATGCAGAAAAGGGGAAAAAATAAGCCCAGGCTTCATAGGAATCCAAAATCAACAGTACCTTTTTATTTAAAAATTTTTATATTTTAGATTCTGATAGATTGCAGCTGCTGTCTAAAAATTGGTTCTCTGGCAGGGAAACGGTGCAGGGGTATAGCGCCTGCCTATGCAAAAATAGGCTGATTTTTAGTATGATAACATATCCTATCATTTTGTTTGTGTTCATTGTATATTCTTTAAATATATTTATCTTTCTTTTGCATTTTAAAGTGTTCATATAATCTGACATATCAAAATATTTGCCCACTTTAAAAACCATTGCACTTATTCCTAAATGCTCTCACTTCCTACTACCACATATAAGTATTAGGCAATCCAAACCTGTCCACTTTTAATTTTAACTCTTCATAACAACATATCTCAAAATCAAAATTTTAATTTTAAGCTTTATTAGAATTTTTTATTTCCATTACATTTTGATCTTGTTATCATTATAAAAACTTTATTGTCATGCAACATAAAAAAGTGCAAATAATAGGGATCATATAGAAGATGCTTTTGTATTAACAACAGTTATACCCTTGAATATAAATGATTTTCTTTTGGTTCTCGCTTAGGACTGACTCTGTTACTTCCACACAAACTAATTCTTGTAACTAAAAACATTACACATTTAGACAGCATTTGCTGAATATAAGTATATTGTATTAGTGTGTATGACACATTTATTGGATCGATGCTTAACTTTCCTATTATACTACTGGATTATTATACTACATAGAATGAAGCAGTAATCTACACACCACAGCTTTTTTCTACATAATCACTGGCTATGGGGTAGAAAGACAAGACTCTCAATGCCATTATTTGATTAAATCAGATATTTAGGAAAGCTGCTTATTTGAGCAGCTCTATCTTTCTCTCAGAAAAGTCCTACCAAGTTACATTTTCAAAACTTTCAACCTTCAGTAAAGGTCAGGGAATAGTTTTGATACTTTCCATTACATTGACATGTAGAACTGTCATTTTTAATACTTCCAACTACATTCCTCAATGGTTGCCAAACAATGTATAACATGAGATACCTGTCAGAATCCTTACATAGCACTTAACTTCTTTAGAGGATTTCCTCTCCCCTTTGGCTGCTGATAATGTGCTTCTGAGAATAAAAAGAGCAAAACTCTGTCTTTTACTGAGAATCCAAAATGTACCAATATTATATCTATATAATGATGGTGAATTTTTTTAAGATTTATTCTTATTGCAAAGATCAATATACGTAGAGGAGAAGAGACAGAGAGAAAGATCTTCCGTCTGATGATTCACTCCCCAAGTGGCCAGTGCTGCGTGGATTCGAAGCCAGAAGTCCAGGTTCTCTTTCAGGTGTCCCAAGGTTTTGGGCCACGCTCGACCGCTTTCCCAGGCAATAAGCTTGAAGCTGGATGGAAATCAAGGCTGCCAGATTAAAACCGGGATCCATATGGGATCCTGGTACATGCAAGGTGAGGACCTTAGCCACTAGGCTACTGTGCCAGGCCCAATGGTGAATTTTTAAATTAAATTTATGAATGTAGGAGATACAAAATGTATACTTCTCTCCTGTTAGGGACTCCAGTTGAGTCTATGAATAAAATTGATATGGCAATTAACAGGAGAAAGATATACACACTTACTTAATGCAAAAATTGTGACATGAGAGCTTTTGTAAAGAAAGAAGAAGACCCAGAGAAACAGCAAAACCCAGATGCACATTTGCTGGGTTGCACAGAGAATGGCAACGTTGGACAAGCAATAGAAATCAGTGGGAAGATAAGAATCACTTCTAACAAGATTTATCTATACAGAATTTACTCGTTCAGTTCCTGGTGATACAGAATTTTACTTCCTCTTGGTATAGAGAGGGTGGCTCTCATATGGAAGTTTCTGCTTTTAAAACAAAAGGGGGAATAGTCTGCCCTTCTTACATATACTGTTTTCAAGTGTATTCAATTTGAAACAGTCAACATACCAAGGTATTTTTGGAGTGTTATACTTGAGTCTCTCTCTCTCCCGTCCTAAATATTGCTCTGTATAAAAAATTATAATAAAATAAAATACATTCAAATCAGATTTTATACTCAGACACAAATACATTATTGGAAATAGCCTACACATCAGTCTACGTCTCAAACCTTGTCTTCTAATTCTTGTTCCCAGACCCTTGCATTTTGTTTTGGTTTGGTTTTCTCTTCGTGTTTTGCTGAGTTTTGATTCATTAATTAGGAGAATTAGATGTGTCCAGGGTGGCTCATGGTGTTTGGAGAGTCCCCCAAAGATTGTCTATTCTAAACATTTCTTCCTAATACAAGCTTTTAAAAATGAATTCATTACTCCTTTAAATTAATTTCACTATTGATATTCATTGCTAATGCCCCAAACTCATTTTGATATAATTAAACATTGGAATATTTTAATGCATATGTAAGAGACAGTACGTTTTTAAACTCCTCACAACAGTCACAAATATCTGAAATTTGGCACCCAGACTTGTCACTACGATAAAAAATACAATTTATATTCATTCTTGGACAGTTGCGTGAGGGATAAATGAGGGGAAAAGAAAAGTATAAATTTAATGAAAATGTAAATAGGAGCTTTGAATGAAACAGACACATAAACAAATGGAAATGTCAAGAAATAATGGTAGCCTGATGGATAGTAAACATAGCTGATGGATACTAAATTCAGACTTCTCATGTGTATCAACTTTTCACAAACTCGCCTTTTCCTAACTATCATGATGCATGATGTTCCATGTCATATGTCTGCCATACTAGTTCAAATTTGCCTGCTTCGTCCAGAAGGCTACCAGAGTGACAACAAGCCAGCGGAAGTAACTGTGGACATGCTGTGTATGCTGCTCCTTGTCACCATCCCAGAGCACAATCCCTTGACCTACAATACAGCGACTTAATCAAAGAAGCATCTCAAAAATTCTTTGTTTTACAGATGCTTGGTCTTAGGAAATAATTTTAAACTAAAAAACATGTTTCCTTTAAAGATGAAAGAGAAATATCCAGCTGGAAATAAATACATTTTGAATATAATAAATAGAATTTTGTCATGTTTATAGATAAAAGGCCTACATTTGTTTCTCATAACTTCATAAACACTTCATAAAGAAAGACCTCTTTGAAGATTTGTGATCTTATTAATGCAAGAAAGAAAAAACAATTTTGATAGATTGAGGGTAGCATATACTTCTCATGTGGTTTTCAGAGACAAAAGTTTGAATGTGGCCCAGCAACCACAGGAGTGCTTGTCATCACGATGACTGGTGGAAACCAAGACACAATAGCTCTGTGAAGCACCAAAGCCAGTTGATCACACCGGAGACTGCAGGGGGCTCTAGTGGAGAAGCATCCCACCACCTTCCTCTTCAGTGGCAGCCACTGTGCTCCACTGTGGGTCAGAAGGAACAGGGCTGCTTTGAAATTCAGTTTTATAGTTTTGAAGAACCAGATTGGGAGCACTGACAAGTTCCCAATTTAACTTGGTAAAAGCATAAAAGCGTTCTGCTTTCTCTTTTCCAACACAAATCTTCATTCACTAACTGCAGCAGGAGATTTCATCTAGTGACCTTCTTTTGGAATTCAATTTAAATTAAATGAATGACTTTTCTAAGATTTTGACCAGAGATACACTGAGAATGTTTTTCAAAAATCATTAAAAAATTCACCGTGGGTTAATTTATTTTATAGGTATCTATTTTTATTTATTTGAAAGAGTAAAAATAAAAAACAGAGATACAGACAGAGAAGAAAGAGATAAACTGCTGTTCTTTCCTCTGATTCACTTACTATATGCCCACAATAACCAGGACTGAATCTGGGTTTTCACTTGGCTAGTGAAACCTAGAAACCTAGTGAAACCTAGACTCAAGGCATCATTTGCTGTCTCCCTGGATGTCCTGAAGCAGGAATCTGGATTGCAAGCCAATTAGCCAAGAGTTGATCCATGTACTGAGATGTTGGATACTGCCATCACAAGTCACAACCTAACCACTGTGCCACAATGGCCACCATGCTAAGAAGTAATGTTTTCCATCTGCTTGTTTAAAATCATGCTAAATTCCATAGATTGAACAACATTCACATCCTGGCAGCATTCTTCCATCCACTAACATCATTGCCGAAACAGCAGCAACAGTGTGGGCTGCAAAGCACTGGATCATAATATTGGCCCTCACTGAAAATATTTTCAACAACATATGAGACATTTATATATCTTTTTGAGATTTTCTAATTATTTTCATTTTCTTCTGTGGAGCTCTGTATTGCGTGTGATGTGATCACTTTCTCTCAGCTTGTTGTTTCACTTAAATAAGGTCTTTATATTGTAAGTTTAATTAAGTCTAATTTATCAACTTTTTCTGAAATTTACTGAGGTTTTGGTTGCAAATCTATAAAAACTTTGACCACTACTTCAGACTTAAAATTTTCTTCTTCTTTATTTAAAATTAGGTTCACATTTATATGCTAATCTATGTCATTTGAATTAGCCTATGACTAAGAGAGGATGTTAGAATGAGGTTATTTTTTAAAAATATGTATGTAATTGTCTAAATGTTTTTTTCTGTGATGTCAGCACATCTCCCATTGAGCTTTTATTCTTTTTATCAAACTTGGTTATGAATGCACGTGTAGGCTTATTTGTGGCCTCTCTGTAATGTTCTAGCATTTTCCCTGTCTATTTCACTATTTATAACTATACATTCTTGACTTACACAGTATTAGAATCATGCAAATTGATACATTCCACTATATTCCTTTTTTAAGACAGCTTTATCCATTTTAGTTGCTTGCCTTTTCATAAAATTTGAGAATATTCTGTATCTTCATAAAAAATGCTGAGATTTTCACACAAAGTATCTTCAATTGCTTTTCACTTTGAAAACAATGAAATCTTTACTATGCTAATTAAATCTATGAGCAAAGAATGCATCGTCATTTATTCAGACATTTTTGTTTTATTTATGTTTTAGAGTTTTCATACAGTTCTATATATATTTTAGTAAATTTATACCTAAATACTCCCTTCAGAGAAAAGAAACAGAGAGCAAGGACATAAGGAAAAGAAAAACGTGAAAGAGGACATGGAATTAGAAATGCTGCATATTTTATTCTAACAGCTATACTCAATAGTATACAAAATACAATTGATTTTTTAATTTTTCTCTATTTTTCTTGAATACAGTAACGTGGTTTAATTCATTTTTAGAAATTTTAGGGTTTGATCTTTGTTTCTTTACCTTCCTTGGAATTTCTACATAAAGACAGCAAAAAGACTATTCTATTCCTTCTTTTCTGACCCATGTAACTTTTGGTTTCTTTCTTTTTTCTTTTCTTTTCTTTTTTTTTTTTTTTTTTAGTAAAGAACATCCAGAATTATATTAAAAAACAACAGTGTCAGCGGACATCTTGGCCAAGTTCTCAGAGTCATAAGGAAAGTCTTCACCAATCAAGTATAATGTTAGATGTAGGGTTTTCTGCAAAACTTCCTAAATAGGAAGGTCCTCTCTATTTCTACGGCACTGAGAAAATTTTATTTCCGGTCTAGTGTTCTTATTTATATAAGCAAATTTCGAGCACTTTTACATATACAATTTTAAGAACACAGTGATTGTTTCCACCTGCCTTCTCTTTCTCCCTAATATGCAATCTCTCTCCTCATTCTTCACTTAGTTTTTACAATGACCTATTTTCAATTTACTTCATAATCACAAACAACCCTCCACTAAAAGTAGAAACCAGAAAATAGTGAGTAGGAAAGCCACCATCCCTCAGGAATATAGAGTAGGGCAGTAAACAACAATAAATCTTTTTTTAAAAAAAAGGAAAACTCAGGGACCAGAGCCAGAAGCATTGATATTATATTGATTTTTCCAATTTGAAAATATATTCATTAGACTTAAAAAACTGCCACATAATCAGAAATGCCTTATGTAAAATAATTTCAGAATGCTATGGATTTATATACAAGATTTTTAAAAATAATACAATTTATGTAAAAACAAAACAACATGAAGAAAATTATTCTATTTGTCATTTTATTATTTATTGCAACTATCATGTAATTCATGTTGCTCTGGTCTGCAAGCTATTTCATTATTGCTGGAATAATTAACAATGTTGATATTTTAAGCACTTATATCTCTTATACAGTAAGAAGCACAGCAACAAGCAGTATTACTTAGACTGACTACTATGGTTGAATTATATCTGCAGTCTTCCCTTTATAGACAATATATCCTTTTTACATTATCTAAGTCTATATAAATTTCCTCCAAAATTTTCATGCAAATATAGAGCAATAATCTATACTTTCCATTTAAACTTCAAACAGCAGATTTATTGTCTTCTGCTATATCTGTTCATTATTGTCAGAATAAAAAAAACTATTTCACAAAAGTATTAGTGCTGTAATTGCACATGACTATGCTAATTAAATAAAAGTAGCAATTACATTGCTCAGTTCTGCATTTAACTACATATTTCTATACTCACGTAGTTATATAAGTTATTAATAAATAAAAGGTAATCCTACCAGCCTTTTATATTGATCAGTACAAAACAGGATGGCAGATTGGAACCCATAAATTATTTTACAATTAACATGTCATTTCATGGGGAGTGGGTAATAAAGTACTCAATAAAATTATGACTGTTATGTGGGATGAAAGAAAATTATAAAGCAAATAATTATATACATAATTGTTTTAAAATTATCCCCTAGGTTGGAAACACATTTAAAATTCTTTAGAGACTTAATTAAACAGGAAGAGTTATCATTTCTGAAAATTATGATCAGGAGATTTAATTCAAGCTTTGCATGTTTATTTTGACATTTCTAATGCATTTTAATGTGAGGAAACAAAACAACATTTTATATTTAAACTAAAGTTTTTATTTTTACTTTCTTTAAATGGGTCTCTTAGAGTAAATCCTTTTCATGATAAGTAAAACAGCATAGCATTAAAATGTCATCACCACTAAAATGCACAAATTTATAACTTTCAATCAGTTCATTACAAATCAGTTAATTTAAAAATAAACCATGATGTACTATTTAAAGCAAATATTGCTTTCATTTATTAGTCAGGAAACAAAATTGAAACTAAATGATATTAAATATACTAACATAAAATGCTGTGTACATTTGGAATCAGGGCAGATAAAAATTTTTGAAACATTTTTTAATCTCCAAAGGCAAGAGAAATGGCATAGCAGCTGGCATTAAAATATCCCATGATATCTTTCGAATATGCTTCCAGGATAAATACTTTTATTCACATATCATTTTGATAGTTAACAAGCATTTATTTGAGAGCTAGGATATGTTATGGGAATAAACCAAGAATTAAGATCACTGGAGTAACACCTCATCCAGTAGAAAGGTTAACAAGAAAGATTCAAAAGAAAAAAAAAATCACCATGTTAAAACTGTAAAAATAGTACTCAAGTAAGAAGAAGTGTAGACTGAATTAAGATGAACTAAGATGGACAAAGTAGAGAGGTAAGTAAACATGTCAAGTGAGCAGGAAGGAAGAGAGGATAGGAGGAATTTATGACAATTTCCTGCAAGAAGAGACAGATATTTGTTCTTGAAGTAGAGGATACTGCATAAAGTAAAGGCATTTCAGTGAAAATAAAGATGTATAGATTTGATACTTGAGAGAATCTCTGTGTTATAGAATTTACAGTAGTCAATGGAAAGAAGATAGGCACTCCCTGTTGGTAAAGAATTTAGAACTCATTCTTAGACCAATTACTTTTGTCTACACAGAGGCTGCCTATGGATATACACTAACGAAGCAGCATTATAAGCACATTTTAGACATAATTTAATATTTATGTTGAGTATATTGGAATGTGTACATTTATCAAAACACTGGAATTGGGCCCTTTCATATATTGAAAACAGATAAAAAGCTCTAATTGAATGTGTCTATAAATCTCCACTCTCTTCCCTCAGGAAAATAATTGAAGGAATTTACATACTGATGTCATACACAGGTCACATACACAAACTTCTGCAAAATGTGCAGATACACGTATACAACCCCTAGCTAGCTTTCCTGAGATAGTTGCTATCTGTAAAATACTCTTTGCTGCTTACTGCTCCTTTCAATTCTAATCACTTTTTGGATAACATTCAGACAAGTGAAGAATCTCAACTCAAACCCATGGATTAGAAACGCTAATTATAAGAGAATCCTGACTCTTAAATCTAAGCAGCAATTCTACATTTTATATATCGGTTAAGTATCCCTCGTTGTCCCAGTTTAGCACAAACTAAGTGGAATGTTCTTTTCAGTAATTTCACACCCTTCTTCTGATCCAAGTTTTAAAGTAACTGCTAAAATGCTATCCCATCATATATGGGATAAACTGAATAAAGAGAATAAAATTAAAATTCCAAGCAAGGGACTACTAGGTAGTAGATGATCCAGCAACTAACAAATCTCTGGCATCTCCTGAAGTTCCACATCTCCATGGCCTTATGTTGAATACACCAAGCCCATGTCCTCCACAGAGAGTTCACAAGTGCCTTCCCAGGCACTGATGGTTCACTGCCCAGGATTTGATATTGTGCCCTACTGCACAGGGGTTTTGGATCAAATACCACTGCTTCAGCAAAGCTAATTTTGATTGCATGAGAGGCACCATACACCTTACAACTGAGTACTTGGGGTCGGCTGCAGTTATCTGTGTGGTATAACCTGTGTAGTTAATCTACCTATAGATTAACTTTGTACTTCCAGTTGTCCTCATAATATCAGAGGGCAGAGGTGAAGCCTGTGCTGAAGTCTGGAGAGAAGTCTGGGGTCTTTTCTTGCTTTTTGGGCTGCTTCAATCCCAGAGTGCAGGAATGTTAGGTAGTTAATTCAGCATCCGCTATACAGCAAACACACTTTTAATCTGTAATCCTAACAACACAATGAACTCACGTGACCCTATCAATTAGCATTCATTTTGAAAGGAAAAAAACAGAGGTTTTATTCACACACATTCATTAAGGCACAGAAGTCTTCTACAGACAACTTATAAATATTCAAATATTTTACATCAATTTTTAAAGTAAAACATTCCATCTGGACAGTCTTGAAGAATATAATATTTTCCCATTGCCTAAAGATTTTAGGCATATTGAAATTATGAACTGTGCTTAATAGCACCAACAAACCAAAATATGCAGCAGTCTATAATTAATCAGTGTCATTTTTGGATTCTATGTGTAATACACACACAAATATATATATAAACACATAAGTATAAATGATAAAAACATAAGGGGATATCTTAGAGGATATCTGTATGAACAAGCTTCTATCTAAATGGTAACAAAATTTAAAACTACAAGAATCAGATTTTCATGTTCCACAAGATGGTAAAGTGTTTTGCATAATGAGTGGAAAAGAGGCCACATGTTTCTCTGTTCCCTGAATTGCTCCATTTTACACTCTAATAACCTTGAAGGTTCACAATTCTTAAGGAAACCTTGCAGTAGCAACCAAGTTTCCACATGTAAAAATAATCAGCACAGCGGGCAAAAAGAACAACAGGAGGACAAGGAGGAGAACCCTGGGAGGAAACCACAGCCACCCCTTCCACATACAGGTGAGGTGCTTCCCCACCTTAGAATCTTGCCTTCTCTTGTATTATTAAAACGTTAAAAATAAAGAAAAAAGGATGCGGAAAGGTGACACTAAAAAGAGGGAAGGAAGGAAGGAAGGAAGGAAGGAAGGAAGGAAGGAAGGAAGGGAAGGAGGGAGGAAGGGAGGAAGGAAGGAAGGAGGGAGGGAGGGAGGGAGGAAGGTAGGTAAGTGGGTAAAACAAAACAAAATGGCTCATCCTGCTTTGATGGAAGTTTTTCTTGGGCTTTCAACAATTTAGAGATTACTATCTAGACACTAAGGATGTCTTCTTCTCAAAGTATATGTGCTTGACTGAGATGCTCTATTTTTAAATATTCATTTATTCTTACTTATAACTCAAATTCAGGGTCTGCAATATGGTATGTGAGTTCAACAAGGGCTTCTGAATCTGTCTACCAGACTCCATCCCTTACGTGAGATCCTTGCTTTTCCACTATCAATAATCTTTTACTATTATACATACACCTTGGCTGTTGATAGCAATGAAGTCTATATATTAAGACTTGAAAAACTATACAGAACAAGTAAGCACTTAGTTTAGCAGCTGGTTCTAGTGTCAGCTTCTCCACTTCCGATGCAGCATCTTAGCAATGTACCTAGTAATGGTGACTCAGGTACTTGGCCCCTGATAATCCATTTGGAACTCCAAGATGGAGTACTGAGCTCCAGGCTTTGGCCTGGACCAGCCTCAGTTGTTGCAGGCATTTTGGATATGACCAGCAGATGAAAGCTAGTTGGCTTGCTCTCATTCTTTCTCTCTCTCTCCCTTCCCCACTTTTTCTCTTTCTCTCTCTCCCTACTTTTCTCCCTCTCTTTCTCTTCCTCTCACCCCTCCTCTGTCCCTCCCTGCCTTTGAAAATAAACAAATCTTAAAAAGAGAGAAGCCATGAACAAGCATTTCAGACAAACACATTTTAGACCAGCAAATCAGAGAGAAAAGGATTTTTACTGAAAACATAAAAATGCCATCCGCTGTCAGGCCAGGATAGACAAGGCAGAGGGAAAAGTACACACAGAGACCCCATACAGAAAGCGCCCCAGAATAGCTGAAGCTCAGTGAGCCAGAGGAAGAGGATGTCAAGAGGAGACTAGAGGCAGACTGTTCCAAATCCCTATGATGCACTCAGACACTCTTTAAAACCTCTTCTGAGTTCACTGAAGTGCTTCAAGGTTAAAGAATTTGAGAAATGAAGTATTATTGTACGACACTTACATGGAGATTCAAAAAGCACAGTTGCTAATTAAGGTTTCAAAGAATTTCAATGATAAAGAAATGTATTAGGCTTGATTTAATTCAAGGTTTTTCAGTGTTGAGCAGTGAACACTCTTCTCCAGACACACTTACTGATATTTTGCTCAACTTTCCTCTCTCGGGTATCACTTCCCAGAGTAGTGTCAAGAACAAAGAGCTAAGATAAATCTGGATGCCCTTGTTATTTTGTGAAAGAACTTAAGCATTATTTTCTACATTGGGAAAACAAGGTCTTTACATATATATATATATATATATATATATATATATATATATACACACATTAATATATATTGTATATATTAGATACACTATTTTTTATCGCAAAGGCAGATATACAGAGAGGATATAAAAGGATAAACATCTTACATCCACTGGTTCACTCCCTAAGTAGCCGCAGTGGCCAGAGTTGGGCTGATCTGAAGCCAGAAGCTAGGAGCTTCTTCTGGGTTTCCAAAGACTATACAAAGTCTCAAGGCTTTGGGCCATCCTTGATTGCTTTGCCAGGACTCAAGTGGGTATTTGGAAGGGAAGTGGGGCAGCTATTGCACTAGGCCCAAACAGTTTTTTTAATTCAACTCTTTTTTTTAATATATTTTATTTGAATTTTGAATTATGTAGTACAATTTCATATAGGTTGGGATTTCCACCCCCCCAAATTCCCACCTGCTGACAGATTTTCTCCCATTTAACTACAATGATGTAGTCCTTCATAAATAATCATAATTCTATCAGTCTCTTATTTAAATGTACCCCAACATTGTTGTTACAGACAATGTCAGACAGTCTAGCATCCCATTGCCTACACATGTCCAACCGTTTCATTGGGAATCCATCTATCATCTGGAAGCAGGGATGCATGTTCCATTATACCCCCACATCTGTATATGATAGACCCCAATATCCCATACATAGACTGTATATGATAGATTCCCAGTACTTGCAGAATTGCAAATAAACCTGCCATATGACTCAGCTATCCCGCTCCCAGGAATATACCCAATAGAAGTGGAATCCGCATATGAGAAGGGGATCTGTAATCCTATATTTGCAGCAACACAATCTACAATAGCAAAGATATGGAAACAATCCAGATGTGTGTCCAAAGAAGAGTGGTTAAAAAACTGTGATACATTTACTCGATGGAATATTACTCAGCTATTAAGAATGAAATTATATTATTTACAACTAGGTGGTCCCAACTAGAGACCATTATGCTGAGTGAAATGAGTCAATCACAAAATAACAAATACCATATGTTCTCTCTTATATAAAGAAACCAGCATGGAAAGTGTAACTTCAATAACATGATGCATACTGTTGTTTGTTTGTTTGGCTGTATCTTACGTGTTTTGATTTTTTTTGTTTTGTTTTGTTTATTCCAAATAATTTCTTTTCTCTTGTCGAATTCATCACTGGCTCATGGAATACACAGTGGTATCATTTTTCCCAAGAGACTTTTGTGTTTCCTTTTTGTCACTCATGTGTTGGTTACTCAGTGGCATGTTTTTCTCATGGTGCTGTAATTTGTTGTTGATGTTGTTCTTGTGGCTGTTCTAATCTAAACCAGTTGCTGACCTTGTTTAATGGCTTCTCATTTATGGAAATGTATAGTGATGGAGTACCGGGGTCTATTATATATATAAGTATCGCTTTATACAGATGATGTGTTTTATTTCTTTTCAGCTGAAGAAATGTTTGACTATCTGCTCTCTGGCAGGTTCTAGTTTCTTGCTAGGTTATAAGAGGCATAACACTCATATGTTCATTTGGAGAAATTAGCCTATCCATATTGAAACTGTGTGAGATGGGTGGGTGATGGAACATAGGAACTCTACATTTGGCAAAACATCAGAGTCAATGATGAGTTTCTTCTTTACTTCTAACAGACATGGTTTTGCCTATGTAAATGACACTTTCATATTTACAAAACTAATAATCTTTAAAAATGTAAGATAAAATTCATTTTATTTGAATAATCTATTTTATAATATAATTGTCTGTGCTACCTATCATTTAAACAAATAGCCTACCTTTAAAATATGAAGGGAAAAATTTATATCATTTACAACAGCATATGATGCTGAATTATTTATTTCATTTCAATCCCAGAATAACTGAATAACTCTTTGCAAAACCCTTGTATCTGAGACATTTATGAGAGAAAGATTGCTAATTAATTAAATTTTTGCAGACATATTGACCGAAAAATTGGTGTTTACAATGCTGGCAGTTACAAAAACGAATGCTAGGCTAGTAGTTAATATATATCAATGACCGGTTTGTTTAAGTTGCATGCTCATCACTGATTTCTTGAGAAACAGAAATTTAGTATATTTCAGAAAATACACTTTCACTTCTAAGCTCACTGCTTCTGAACGTGTTCATTGAAAAATAAAATGGCATTTCAAAAGACTAGCTCAATAAATTGATGTAGATTTGCTCAATATAAATAATTACAAAGTCACGACAGCAAAACACTCAAACTACTGCTGTACCTGTGTCTATGAGTCATTCATTATATCATTCATGGCACCCCAGTGCTGGAAATGATGCCCGGATAGAGGCAGAACTGGATTCTTAGTTGTACTTTTTATTGAAGTAAATTGTTAAAAACTGCCTATTGATGCAAAATTAAAAGAGCATGTGGAAGAACTTGGAATGTGAATCTAATCTTTAAGTATGTATTTTGAGAAATTTAAATACAGATCAAGTATTTCTAGTGAGTATTTATCATTTAAATTGAGATGTGACATATCACAAAAGCATGGCAGAGATTACAGTCTTAGTACTGAAAGTTGGATATATTTTTAATTGATTTTTATATTTCTCTATCAAATGTATATTAAAATTATACTTAATACATATAGTTAAGCATGACATAAACACATCTCAGCTATTTTACATTTATTTTCATGTAGCTGTGAAAATATTTAGAGTCATATACACAGCTTACTTTTTTTGGTACAGTGTTGGTCAATATTTCCTTAGCGGAATCAATCACTGAGCCTCTATCCCACAAAATTATTTCAGCAATGCCACACATAGCTATAATTTCCCGTTTTCCCCACTATTCCAAACAAAAGGTGTTCTGGCAGGAGAACCGCCTCCTCTTCCAGGTGGACGACCGAGACAGAAGCTCTGGAAGGCATCTTTTAGCACCTTCACTTCCTCAATGTACGTGCTGTGTTCAACCCTGGCTTTCTTCATATAACATCACTGCTGAGAAGGCCAGGAAAAAAAGACAAAAGGAGATGGGCCATTTCTGACTGCCATTCAGATATAACCACACAGGCTAGAAGAAACTGTGACACAGACAGTAAGGCAGCAAGGCAAATTTGAGTTTTATTAGACCCCTGCCCATGAATGATAAGGCAACTGTTACTTTAAAAAAAAAAAGATTTGGTCAGTAAGAAAAAACCTTTAGGAGCAAATGTCATTCCTGGCTGGACATCAGCAGGACAAGCACTGTCATGAGCTCCTTAATCATCACCATCACCCGTGGGTGGGAAGAACAAGAATAAAATAGGAGACTGTTGGGGTTAAGCAGCTTTTCTTACCTGAATTAAACTAAATGGCATCACAGGAAATTGGCGAATCATCTAATTCAGAAATTTGCTATCTCACTCAATCTTTTGGAAAAGCTGAAATATCTGATTGAGAATAAATAATCTAAGGATATACATCTTCTCTTGCCACTACAGAGACCCCACAAAACCGCTTCTGGATTTAAAATGAAAATAAAGCAGAGTAGTGGATACCACAGCTGAATAATTGCTCTTCAGCAACTGGAAACTTGAGAAATAATAATATTAAGCATGGGAATGTTTCACTGAGTTTTCTTTGGAAAAGAATGATGGAGTTCAGAGAAATAAAATCTTCATAGCAATTCTTTACGTTAAAAAAAAGTTGACAGATAACTTTAACTTAATCCTTAAAGCAATATGTGCGAACATTAAATTTTTAATAAGAACAGTTTGAAATTGCATTTTAGCTTTTCCTGGCAACCTAAAAATAAATTTTTGAACAGGACTTCAAGTTTTTTTTTTAATGACTCAGGTTCATTATGACCACTTATTATCTACATTGCAGTTTAATGATGCCCAGAGGGACAATTACAGTGCGCAGAGCTGTTTACTGCTGCACCTAAGGGGCCTCACAGTGCTGTGCTTTCAGTTCTCATTTCTGACTTTAATAGGCGCTCGCTCTTGTTCACTGCACTCGGCGGTGACTTCTCCACACTGTCACGTGTTGATCGTGACAGGTCATCTCTACACCTGTCCCTAATGTTATACTTCTACCCAAACCAGGCTGATGTGCTTTAAAAACTGTAGGGCCCCGATGAACAGACTCACATTTCGGGCGACATGTTTTCGCTCAAAAAAAAAAAATTGTTATTCCTTGATTTCATGCTGCAATGTTTCAGAGAATAGGGCAACTCCTTATGTCAGCCCCACTCCCCCCAAATGGCTCTGTGTGCCCATGATATTGTGTTAATCATGACGACAATTAGCACACAACTAAGATAGAAACACTCAGCTTACTGTGCATTAAATATTCTTAAATCTATGAAGAAGGTAAAATATAATATTGTTTCACATGGGAGAAAGTTATATTTAGAAACATTAGCTAATCTAGCCATGGTTTAATCTAGCCATGGTTATATACCAGTAAGTGATGAAGTCGTGTTTGAGCCATTCCTAATAAAACTCATAGGCCTAGCCAATATCCACTCTCTTCAGTACTATAAAGTTACTACCTGTATGGATATACAACTTTGAATTATTTATAAGGCAAACACAAAGTACTAAATGAAGCAAGTATTACTAAATTGCAAGTATGTGGACTTCTCTAATAAACTTACAATATGCATTATTGGTTATAATCTAGTTTTGTTTTGTTCTGTTTCATTTATTTATCTGCAAAGTCAAGCAATAGGCAATGGCCAAAGAAAGAGATCTTATGTCCACTGGCTTATTCTGCCAAATGACTACAAAAGCCATATCTGAACCAAGAACTCTACCCAATTCCCACACATGGTAGAAGGGATATAACAATCTGACATGTTTTGCTACTTTGCTTTGACAAGAAGCAGGATCAGAAACAGAGCACTCAGGACTCAAATTGATTTGCCAACATATGATGCCACGTTTGCAAACCTTAACTTGTTGTGTGCCATGCCATCTCATCATAAAGCACCTTGTGTTATGTTTATTAAACTGCTATCTCTTATCAAATAGGTATTACATAATTCTGCCAGATTTAGCTTCATAAAATTCCCATGGCTAGTTGAGTAATGGTACTGTATTTAAGGTAAGAAAAAAAAAAAGAAAAGGTATTTCACTCACTACATAATTCATCTGAAAATTTAAAAGAATCTGATATTCAGAACTCAAGTCACATTTTGAAGTACAGAGTTGTAGCAGCCCAGGAACTCTATTCCACACAAATTTTTTTTTGCTTTCAAAATTTTATATTAATTACATTACCTCTAAAATGGAGATATCTCATATTAAATTTGGAATTTTTACTTCTTTCAAATAACTAGAAGAAATGCATAGCATGACCACATCCTCATATTAGAACAACAGGCAGAGGTTTGTGAGTACTTATTCATCTGCTTTGTCTGTGTGGTCTGCAAGAATCCCCGGCCTGCTGTTCCTGCTATGTGCCTCGATGTGAGTCCTGCTTGCACTCTTTAATGAATGATCCATAAAATAAATCTTAAACTATCTAAGATATTCTACACTTCAGTTTGTCATACATTTTAGACTACTTCGCATAGTCTGAAACATTGTGTAATGGCACATAAATAGTTCTGTCATCTTACATTATTATCTTGGTAGCCTTATACCTGGAACCAAGACTCATATATAATCTGCTTGGTAAAGGTTGAAAACCAACCATTTTATGTCACATCTTAACGAACTCAGTATATCATTACCAATATCATGATCATCATCATTAGTATTAATTTTGGCTGGAAGTATCCTAGCTAGTCTTCAGCAATTTCATTCTAAGTAACTGGTAGGTAATATAAAACCATTTTAATGCATTGCTCTATAACATGCATGATGGCAGAAAAGGTATAATGGCAAAAAAGAAGGAGCAAAAGTGGAAGACAGATGTGAAAGGGACTTTACATTAGATTGAATGCAATAGGTTTAATAAATAATAGAATAATATTGGACACATAATAATGAGCATGTCTATAACCATCACGATTGTCATCACCTCACAAAGACCAGTTAAACACAGCCAGACAGTTGGTTGGGTTTCTTTGCTGTGTTTAACACAGTGCTAAGAAGAATGGTTCAGCCTCAGAAAAGTTGGTTAATGCTATTTAACTTCCTAAAGCACTGTGGGAAAAAAAAAGTTAGATCTAATCTGTCTCTAAGTTTTTTCAATGCTTCTACTACATAGAAATGTGAAAGCCTACATAAGCACAGGCCTAACCTTGAGGACATAATTTAACCTAACAGACAAATAAATGAATTCTGAGGCTGACAAATTTGTTACACATAGTTAAAAAAAAAAAAGGACTGCATAACCAAGTAACAACTCAATAATCTAAACATTATAAAATGTGAATAGGGAATTTAGAACTCAAAGATATATCTGGTCATTGACCTAAATTATTGGGGGAAAGCTATTCAAGGCATAGTTTTTATATACTAATTAAATGCCTTTAATGTTTCTGTATTTTCTGAAATGGCTGAAAATAATATGGGTTAATTATATGCAAAATAACAATAAGGAAAACATCCAGCTAGAAAGCTATAAAATATCTCTTCGTAACTTCAGATTCTCGAACAAAGATATGTTTAAACAAGCTGACTTGTTACATACTGTTAAAACCAGAAATTTATGTTTTTACTTTTCTCCTGCTTGCTTAGAAAGCTTATGCACATTAGAAATAGTTTTTAAACACATTGTTCTCACACTGAAATAGATAAATCATTTGATTCAGAACCTTACCACCACTTTCACAAAAGATGTGCCACTGCCATAAGCTAAGCAAGTTGCTTTGGGGACACTGTTCAGTTAAGGCAACCAATCCTACTTCAGAGTGTGTTTCCATTAAGGAAGGTGAGGGTTATGAGACAGTAAGACCTAAATACTCAAGGTAAATTCACAATATCCACATGTCCCTAAATTTCTGACTTGTGAGGAAAACGAAGGCTGATAATACTGGCAACAAAGTTTATACAAAGACGGTAAATCCCTATCCTTGTACTGTACTCTGCATCAACTGAAATCTTTCTACAAGGCTCAATAATCTTATAAAACCTGTGAGAGAAGTTATATTTCTACTATTCAAACTCAAACACAGACAGATTAGATTGATATAGCAACTTTCTTAATCTATTTCACGAAAGAGAATTAGTCTGTCTGAATGTTGAAACTAACTCTATTTTCTTTGAAATAGTAGATGTAACTGATTCCCTTAATCGCAACTGAAATAATGTTCTTGTTTAAACAAGACTTACACTAGTAGCAAAAGAAAAAGATACTGTAAGAGAAGCAAAAAGTAAGGCGCTTTTTTTTATAGGAGATCCAATATTTTTGGAAACAATGATCAATTCTACTGTGATCTTGATATTTTTTAATGAAGAGCAGGCATACGTTTCTATTTGTCATTACTGCTCATGACTACCTTTGGAAAACTGTGTTGTATGCGAAGACTACGTCCAAAATTATTTGGTCATCATTCATTATTTACTCTTTATAAAGCATATAGGACAATTACTTGTATGTTTAAAATGATGCAGTGTTGCTGAAATACAGGTGTGTGTGTGTGTGTGTGTGTGTGTGTGTGTATACATGCATTCTAGTTGTAGTACCTTTGGCCTGGTGGTTAAGAGGCTAGTCAGGAAGGTCTGCCTTGCATAGCAGAGAATTTGGATCTAATACTACGTTAGGCTCTCAACTCCAGCTTTCTGGAAGGATGCAGCAAAAAGGCTCAAGTAATTGGGTTCCTGCCAGCATTGTGGCAGATATGAATTGAGCCCTGGGCTCCCAGGGGCTAGCATGGTACAGCAATTAAAGTCACTGCCTGCAATGCTGGCTTACAATACAGGCACGAGTTCCTGACCTGACTGTTCCCTTTCCAACTTAGTTCCATGATTTAACAAAAAAAAAAAAAAAAAAAAAAAGAGAGGGCAGTAGCAGAAAATGTCCAAGTACTGGAAAACCCATCAGAAGCTTCTAGAAGCTTCTAGCTCCTGGCTTCAGCCAAGAACATCCCTGGTCACTGTTACCATGTGGGGAGTCAATCAGTGGATCAGAGATCTCCTTCTCTCTGTTTCTTCCTCTTTCTGTCCTTCTACATTTAAAATAAATACATACATCTTAAAAATAATAATAATTAATAATAAGGCCCCTAGCTCACAGATAGGAAGTATGGCCCAACCCTGGGCCTATGCATGCATTTGCGAAGTGAATCAACCAATCATCAGGACTCTATCTCTCCCTCAATCTTTGTCTTGCTCGATTTTTCTCTATCATTCAAGTCAACAGTGATGTGTTTTAAAAATTAAATATTCTGGTATATGCTAAAATTATTTAACAAATAATTCATTTTGACATTTTGGTTACATATTTTGAAAATATGAACTTCCTAAAGACATGGTATATGGTAGATAATATATTTGTCAAACAGGCATATCAGACTCATAATGATTAAATACTTATTTTTGATTAAAAGCAAGTATCTAAGAAGTTAACCTTAATTGTACATACGTAGAAAATATAAATATCCTCATCATATATGTGTGTGTGTTTACTTATTTTTGTCCCCTTAATAACTTATTAAGTGCATTGTAAACATATGTAATAATTTCAAAATAAATAGAAAACAATCAAGGTAGAGCTAAACCTAGAGTCGTTTCACTCTGTGATTTTAATAATTGCATGGTCTATAGAAAATATCTCGCTGAATCACACAGATTTGTAAGAGGGGATGGATGGCTCACATCCATCCCCAATCATTTAACAGCAGCACACAATCATTTAACCACACTCATTATGCCATCTTCCCTTAAATTCATTATCCAGTTTCCATGCTATATATTTCTATTTTTCCTCATGTTGATCAGGTAATTTTATCACCTAAATAAAAGATTTATTATTTATTTAACAAAAGAGATTGAAACATAATCAAATTCAAATAATTTCAATTATTGGTCAAAAAATTTCTTCAAGATTTGTAAATTTTATACTTAAATCCTGTGTGAGTAAAACTATAATGAAGGGACTGGTACTGTGATTCAGAAAGTTAAGATGCTGCTTGTGTCACTGGCATCCTAGATCAAAATGTGCATTCCAGTCCAACTTAGTTGGCTTCAGATCCATCCCCTGGATAATGCATGCACAAAGGCAGTGGAAAACTGCTCAACTGCTTTAGCCCCTCTCATCCACCTGGGAGACTCTTACAGTGTTCCTGGCTCCTGGATCAATTCTGGTTGTCGCAGCCACTTGGAGAGTGAATGGACAGATGGTAAATCTCCCTCACACACACTCTCTCTAAGTATTTCTGTTTCTCTATTAAATAGGTAGTAAAAGAAAAAAAAATTAAGTAGAAAGATGGAATACACAGATGTTTGTCATACAAATTGTTTACCTATAGCAGAACTTTCTCTAAGGACAGTTAGAGTTCTAGTAAGACTAGTTTAGAGTCCTAGTAAGGATGGTTTAATGTCACCTGACGCCCTGAAAGGAATTATCTTTTAGATTTATTCTTCTAAAATGTCTTAGAAACACATATACTCAAGACCACCCCCCAAAATGGCCATCCTACACATTTATCTATTTATGTAATTTTCTTGTTGCTATTTTAGCCATTTTCACAAGTTAAACAGCTCTATCTGAAATTATGAAATCTGAAAAGCTCCAAAATTCCAAACATGTTCATTGTCAATAAGAAACCAAAGGGCAAAATTCTGCCCCTGATCTTTGTATAAACAAGTTGCAGTTAAAATGCAACACACAAAATCTAGCACTTAAATTTACCTTTAGCTATATATATACGTATGAAGTGTATACGAAACATGAGTGATTTTCAGTTCTTACTTGTATCTCACTTTAAGATATCTCATCATGTGTATACAAGTAGATACATGTTGCATATCCCTTATCTGAAATGTATTGATTTGAGAAGTGTTTCAGGGTTTAAAATTTTCTGAATTTCAGCACACCTGATTTGCCTTTACAAGTTGTGGTTCCCTGATCTAATGATTTAAAATCCAAAATCCAAAATTTCCCAAGCACACATAAGTATGCAAAAGTTTCAAATATCTGGACATTTTGAATTTCAAATTTTACAAAGTATATACTTCAAAAGAAACTCAATACTGCAGTATTTCTGGTACCAAGTATTCAGATACTTGGGATATTCAGCCCAAATAACAAAGAGAAATCATTCTACCCAATGATAAACATAGACAATAACTGTTGCTTTTAAATAAATAAATTCCTCTTAGAGATAATACTAGAGATTTCATTCAAGCTCTTAACCCATAGTTTTTTTTTTTTTTAAAGATTTATTTTTGTTATTTTTTCATTGGAAAGGCAGATATACAGAGAGGAGAGACAGAGAGGAAGATCTTCCGTCCGATGATTCACTCCCCAAGTGAGCGCAACGGGCCGATACTATGCCGATCCGAAGCCAGGAGCCTCTTCCGGGGTCTCCCACGCGGGTGCAGGTTCCCAAAGCTTTGGGCCGTCCTCGACTGCTTTCCCGGGCCACAGGCAGGGAGCTGGAAGGGAAGCGGGGCTGCCGGGATTAGAACCGGCGCCCATATGGGATCCCGGGCGTGCAAGGTGAGGACCTTTAACCATTTGCGCCACCGCGCTGGGCCCTTAACCCATAGTTTTTAACTCTCTTGCTAATCATGATGGTGTCATATATATTCATAGTCTTTTTTTTCAAGATGCACTGATTTTAAATTCAGTATTACCATTTTAAGAATTCGCTTGGATGGAACTGGTATTGTGGCATTGAGTGTTGTCCTGCAATGCTAGCACCCAACACAGACAATAAATTCAAGTCCCAGCTGCTTCACTTCTGATCCAGCTGCCCACTAATGAACCTGAGAAAGCAGCAGCAGATGGCCAAGCCACCCAGGTTGGAGACCTAGATGAAGATCCTGGCTCCTGACTTCAACCTGGCCCACCTCCGAGTATTCTCATCATTTGGAGAGTAAGCCACCAAATGGAAGATCTGTGTCTCTCTTTTCTCTCAGTAACAGAGTTCAAATAAATAAATAATGAAAAAGAACTGAGTTGATAATGACATATTATACTTACAAGCTAAAACTTCTTTTAGAACACTTGCATCTATAGTCATAGGGTTTGTAATATGAATTCAAGATTGAATTAACAATCAAAATCTATAAATGCGAGATGTCATATGAATGAACTAGTGCATGTGTACATATTAACATATTGTATATCTTCAGATCTCAATATACACTGAAAAAAGGAAGACTCCCATGAACTTCACTACACATTCTAAGGCATTGAACATCATCTGTCTATACCAAAGGAAATTTTATTACAAGTAGTTATAATCCCGAAGAAGACAATTAGAATTACTTTGTGGAAAGAATTTTAGTAACTCAAAATAAAAGTAAAATATATTTACATTAATAGTTTCTCCATTGTGAACATACACTGAAATGAATATTAGCTCTTCTGTAGTTCCTTTGATATTAATATCTAACCATTGAAACAAATACTCAAGTAAGAAACGGTAGCATTTGATGCAGCATAATAGCTACTTAACTTCAACAAATCTATACTTGCCTTTTTTATCATGCAATTTATATAGCACAGGAAGAATATGCAAACAGAATTTACAACTGGGACTAGATTTTATCCATTACTTCTCCCTCAAGAAACTCCTAAAACTTAAGGGTGACATATTTGTCAGAAGGTGCTCTTTACCAAGTGAAGTTAAGGACAACCCAATCTCTGTTATGAACTGTCATTAGTAATTTAGCAGAGTTAGAAGGCAGTTCAGCTGAGTAGACAGAAAATTAAAACATGGGCAGCTCCTGATTGGAAATTTATTCATAGCAGGTAATGAAATAGCACAGTCAGGATCCAGAGCACTACTCAAAGTGAGAGATTTAATTCTGATAATTTTGATGATGGCACTTGAATCAGGGATTATAAATGGTGACAAGCTGTAACATGATAGACAGGATGAATATGAACAACATATATCTACAGAAGCAGTTCTACAAAACAGCATTTTGCAAACAAATGAATAAAAAAAAATTTCAAAATTCACTGCAAAGCATTTTAAGGAGGACGCTTAGATCTTAAGCAAACCATGTACCGCTTTGATGTCTATTTACCAGCAGATTATAACACTAATCAGTTTATTGAAGGTAAGATGTAAGAAAAAATTTATATTTAAAATATGTTACAAAGTGTAGTTACTGATCCCATCTGCTTAAGAAGAAACTCAAAATTACAAACAGAATGAGTATCATATGGAGAAGATGAAAATGAAGATTTGGACTTGTATGTACATTTATTTAAAAGAAGGAGCCAGAAAATAGAGCAATGTCTGTATCCACCCAATAATTTTCTACATGCCCTGAATAGTCAGCTTAGAGCAGGCCAAATCCAAGTCATGGATTCAATCTAGCTCTCCCACATGGCAGCAAAACCTCAACTACTAAGGCCACTGTCTGCTGACTCCAACGGTGTGTATTAAGAGGGAACAGGTTTTAGAAGCACAACTTCAACTCCAGCCCTGCCATTCACATGTACTGTGGGTACTACAAGTGGCAGTGTAACTGCCAAATACCCTCCCGAATTTTTACGCATTTGTGGAATGATGCACATACACAGTACTTAATAGATGCACTCACATTTAGATAAATGAAGTGTACCATTTACATCTATAAATCCAAGAAATTTTATCTTGGATGCAGTATAAATTTTTATGTAAATTTATCAAGTAAAGCAACAAATGTGGTTAAAAAAATTTTTTAAACAAATTTTAAAGCACAGCCTTAAACTACTTTAATGCTCTTCCAACTGAATGCTTAAATCTGTATCTTTTGTCCCTTGAATCTGTGACTGTGACTGACTGTAGTGTATGTCAGAGAGACACAGCACCAGTGTCCAGACACAGAATACAGAAAATGGCAGCCCATACATCCAGAGTATGGACCCACACACCAGTAAAAAGTCCCTCATGTTCTGCTGTTCCCCTTGGGGTAGCAATCACCGAACGCCTAGCTGACATCCAGGCAGAACTGGTAGTCAGGTGAACTTTCCAGAAAGTGGATGTTCTGGAATCTCATTGAGCCATTCTAGCTGAATAACACACACACAAAAAAGCAAGTGTTCCTCCCAACATTTGCCCAAATCTCACATGTTTAAGTACATCATATGATTGCTGTTGCTGCAAATCACTGAATATTGGCCTGGTTTGATCAGCAATAGCAAATAACCAGAACAGGAAGGTAGTTCTTTAATCATGAATGCAGAAAACTGTAGCGTCCCAATTAAGAAAGATCAAATTATATGTGCATAAATAATAGAAATAGGAGGTAAATATAAGGGAGCAAATCTGAAAATTTTCATCAAAAATTATGTAATGGATTGAACTAGGTATTGGGGTATTAATCTAAGAGTTAAACAGTAAGAGTCCAGTGATATATATATATATATGTGTGTGTGCACATATATACATATATGATATAGATAAATATAGTATATATCATTATTGAATTCTTCAATGTATATATTTTAATTAATTTATAATGTATTTATAATTTAATTTATATATCTTTAATTTATATATATTTATATAATTTTTAATTATATATCTTAGCTTATTAGAATTTATATTGTACAATCATGCCACAATTATATAAAATTATGTGGAAATTACTACTATTCTGTAGAAAATACTGAATTTTATATAACCAGAAAGATTTTAGCTAAGAAATAGCAAACGTGTAGGATAAATGAAATACATATTACTGGAACAATATTTACAAAGGACTGACAGTATAACATATAAAAACATTCTCAAAATGGTGACAAAAATAAGTTGCAGTCACACTACATATTATTTACCAAAGAACATTCCTGAGAAGGCTCGATAATTAAGTCAATAAAAAAGAAACATTTTTAAGTTTGTCTCAATCTGCAATAGAAATGTTTTTGAAAGCAGTTATGCATAATCTCATTTTATATAACATTGGAGCAATTTAAATGCACTTTAGTGCTCCAGGAAACAGAAATACAGTATATCAAATATTTTAATGAAAGAATCATTTTATAACATAAACACTGTCCACTTACTGAATTTCCGTAGTTCTGCAGAAGAATTATTTCCATACACAAAATAGCTATTTAATATGTCAATTTTATAAAGCAAACAAATTTAACATGAAATAAGGCTTTTTTCATAAGTCATAATTATTTGAGTTAAACTTTACATAGCCAAATCTGAACCACAGAATCTGGTTATAATTTGTATAATTTTAATTTTTATAAGGTTTACTCAATAATCTATTCAATGAATTTATATCACAGTCCTTTTTAATTGCTATAAAATCTAAAACATTAAATGACAGACATATGGGCTGGCATTGTGGCACAGCTAGTGAACCCTGCTCTGCAGCACCAGCACCCCACAGGGCACTAGTTTGTGCCCTGGCTGCTCTGCTTTTGCAGGCCTCACTTTAGACTGCCCTAGCCCTGCCACTGGTGGGCATCGGGGGATTGAACCAGTAGTACGCATTAGGCATGACTTATGATATTTACTTACACATTTCAAACTTAAGTATGTGGTTCAGATCAAGGCCACTCTACTTTTTATCCATCTTCATGTTGATGTACATCTGGTTGGAAACAGCTGAGAGCTCAAGTTCTAGGGTTATCACCATTTCAATGGGAGCTCTGCATTCAATTCCAGACTCCTGGCTCATCCTAGCCAATCCTGCTGAGTACAGCCATTCTATTTCTCTGGCCCTTTGTTCACCATTCAAATATATACAAATAAACAAATAAGTTTTAAAGCACAGCATGTATAAAGGCGACACAAAGTGTCTTCGTAGAATGATGAGGCTCAGTTTGAAGACTGACAAGGAGTCAGATTCCTGTCTGTAGGAGGACTAGCCCTGGTTGCTGTAAGCTTTTGGGGTAGTGAAGCAGCAGGTGAATGATCTTTCTTTTACTCTCTCTCTCCTTCTTCCCATCCTCTACCCCGGGTTTTATTTTCTCTCTCTGAATTTGCCTCTAAAATTAGTAACAAATGTTTAAAAACATGGTACTAATATTGATATATCAAATTATGGTATTATTTTTAAAACTGTGTAAGTTTCTACTAAAAGGTGATTTTTAAATTTTTAAATAAACCTGAGAAAGTAATTATTTTGACACTGAAATAATCCATAGGAAAACTTTAAAATGGTAATAAAAAACAACCTAGTATAAATCGCTCATTATTTATAAAAGCAAAATTTAATGCAACACACTATAAATACATATGACAGAAAAAGACAAGGTGAAATTCCTCACACATATTTTTAAAAGAGCATGAAAAGATCTGGAAAGAGAGTACACACAATGAGTTTAGTGAAGTTGAATGAAAATAATTTTAAACTAAGAAAACCTATTTGCATTTTATGTACTTACCTGGAATAGGCAAACAATTTACTATCCCAAAGACTGTGAGTCCCTCTCGGTCCAGAATGAAAGTAACAGGAATCAGTTCCATCAAACATATTTAGTCCATCTTCTGAATTCTTTGAAGCATGGCTATGTACCACATCGAGGAGGACTATTATCCCCATTGAATGAGCTGTATCAACAAGTTCTTTTAACTCCTCAGGCGTTCCATAACGGCTATGAAAAAAGAACATAACAAAGGAATCCATAACAATAAAGCCAACTGTGTAGTCATTGCTTTTCCCTATGGAAAAAAATAAAATTAAAAATAAGTTTATACGGATGAAAACAATTTTTACCACTGTACATAGATTTTTGCTGGTATGCATTGTCCATGAGCTTTTTGAACTCTCCAGCTCTTCAAATCCATATTTGCATGATATATTTACTTGCTTACTATTTGATTATTAAGGAACTTCTAGCCTTGGACACTGCTGCTCACAGGTTTCCCATTGTTGGGGCTAAGGAGCTCTTAGAGTATTTCTTTCTATGACGTTGGTGTCTTGGTTGAGATCTTGCCTTTAACCTTGATTCTCAAATTAGAATACTCAGGAATTAGGAAGTAGGCCAAGAAAACGTGATGTAATACGTTTGTGATCAACTAAACAGAAAAAAGTGATAATTCACACGTATGTTTGTGTTTCTTTTAAAAGTAGTCTCTTATTCTTCATGAAACGGGGGCGGGGGGAAATCACTCCAGAAGGAGACCTTCCTTCTTGTAACTTTGGGCTTTAAGTAATCCCGGTAGCTTTCTAATTGTCTATCACTGGTCTGCCTTACTGAAACATGTTTTCTTTGCAGCAAGGGCTATGAATGTCTGGTGTCCCATGGGACCATACTTTGTTTGACACATAGCAAATTTGGCACCCAACACTACCAAGTAGTAAGTGCAATCTTTTTTTATTTTTTTCTGTCTTCTATTAAACACCATCTTTTAAATGTAAATAAAATCAAATCATCCTCCATTTGAAATTATACCAATGCCCTCTGAAGACCGCTCACTTTATCATACCTGTTGGCACTGACTAAACTTACATTCCTCTAATAATGTTACATTGAAATATAACCTTTTTCTTATTCTTTATTTAACTCAGTCATATTTTCTTCCACTCATTCAAGTGTGTATTCATCAAATGAATATCCTTTAACTGCCTTCCCTTCAATTCCCTACATTATTACTTGGAAAAATACCCATGACTCACCCACTAGCCCTAAAAATTTCTGTACTCTGGAGATACTGTTGAGGACATAACAAACATCACTATTCAGAGGAATTTACATTCTGCTTTAGGGACAATGAAGCAAAATATGTGGATAAAAATGAATCTTCTAGAGAAAAATGAAGAAAAGTAATAGGTATGAAACACAACTTAGTTCTTTTCAATAAGGTCATAGATGCAAGTTTAACAGAAGAGGCAATTGACCAATACTAGCTAAGGACATAAATATTCAGAGAATAAGGAAAGGAAGTTGAAAGAGTATAGAACAGAAATTGAGCTAGGAGCATTTGAAACAAAGCAAAATGCCTAGTATAGCTGATGTAGAATGACACATGATCAAGATAAGCCCAAATCATCATCCAAGACTCAACTCAAAGATGGTCTAAGAAGTTCACGATAAGTTTTGGATTTATTCTAATAGAGACAACCATTAGTTCCAGGCAGACAAGTGACCTGACCAGAATGACATTTTTAGTGATGTCTCTGGTCACTGCACAGAAAGCAGACCACGTTAAGTAAGAAAGGAGACGGTAGAAAAGGGGATGAAAGGCTGAACAACTATTAAAATAATCTCTTTTAGAGACCATCAACAAGGACCAGAGTAGCAGTAGTACAGGCACCTGAAGCAGTCTGACAATAACACTTAGAAGACCGGGGTACATGGAAGTACAGAAAGGGAAGAGGCACATATAACAATATAATTTTTGGCTTAAACAATTATAAGATCATAACCGCAATGCCATTTATTTAAATACAGATAATATTAAGAGGATGAGGTTAGCAGACACCATCAGAAATTTAATATCATACACATTAAGTTTAAGAAAAGTACGATATGTTTTTTTGTCAAATAGGATCTGTCCAAAATGTATAAAAGAGGTTAGGAATGGAGAAAAATATAGTAGGCGGGCCCAATGCTATATCTTAGTGGTTCAAGACCTTGTCTTGCACGCCCAGGATCCCATATGGGCACTGGTTCTAATCCCGGAGATCACAAATCCCATCCAGCTCCCTGCTTGTGGTCTGGGAAAGCAGTCGAGCATGGCCCATAGCTTTGGGACCCAGCACTGGCATGGGATACCTGGAAGAGTTCCTGGTTCCTGGCTTTGGACTGGCTCAGCACCAGCCACTGTAGTCACTTGGGGAGTTAACCATCAGATGGAAGATCTTCCTCTCTGTCTGTCCTCCCCTCTGTACTCTCTGTATATCTGCCTTTCCAATAAAAAATACATCTATAAAAAATATATGGGAGGCAACACAGAGTGCATATTAGAGTATAAAGCAAACAAAGGATGAGACTTTTAAAATTTATTTTTATTGGAAAGTCAGATATAAAGAGCAGAGGAGAGTCAGAGGAAGATTTCTGTCCAGTGATTCACTCCCCAAGTGGCTGCAACAGCTGGTGCTGCACATATCTGAAGCCAGGAGTCAGGAACTTCCTCCGGGTCTCTCAGGCAGGTGCAGGACCCAAGGTTTTGAGCTGTCTTTTATTCCTTTCCCAGGCCATAAGCAGGGAGCTGGATGCAAATCAGGGCCACTGGAATTAGAATCAGTGCTCATATGGGATCCTGGTGTGTTCAAAGTGAGGACTTTTGCACCTAGGGTACCGTGCAGGGCCCTGCATGAGACTTGAATAAATCACCATGGCACTTCAGACAATACAGAAGAGAATGAAACTGAATATTGCACACTAGGATTGCCAATATTTTGAAGTCAGAATAATTAGGAGTCAGAAAATACAGAAGAGCAACAGTAATGTGGGGAAAATAAACACAGGAGGATGGATATAATATTAAGGAAGCCAAGAGAAGAGGTGGGAGTAAGCAAGTGTGCCAAACATTGCTGACAGTTTAAGTGAGCAAAGAAATGGCTATTGTATTTAATGTAAACGCATCAGCATCCCTAACAAAAGCACCTCTAGTTAAGATAAAACCTTCTTTGGAACTTGTTCCAGAGCAGAAGTAGAAAATTTAAAGTGAATAGATGTAGATAACTGAAAAACTGATAAGTGAATTGAGAGATTTAACAATATAACCCATATATTGTTAAACAATATATAATTTAATTATATTAAACAATATAATCTAATTAACTCCTTCACTCTGTGAACTCTTAATTACGTTTTAGAGATGAATTCCAATATAAATTTGAACCTAAATCAATCAGGTTTATAACTGCTCCTTTAGTATCCCAGTACTTTTTTGGAGCTTTCATTAAAAAATAAAAATCACCAATATATATGAACACGGACTGATGTCTATTGGCCACCACAACATGAACTGGATGGGACAGATAAAATGTTGGATATGTTCAATTGGTGGTCATTTATGGACTTCAAATGCATAGTATCTCTTGGTGTCTTCCATATAGACAATCACACTACTTAGAAATGAGCCTAAGCAAATGCCAGTCTTCCTGCAGTATGTTTTATGAAGGGCCTCCCTGTTACCCTGTTGTATCAATCAATCTCTTTCTTGAAAAGGATGTGGTATAGCAGTAACAGCATCCACAGCACATGATTCTCTGACTGATCCTTGCATATGGTAATTTCAGCAGTTCATAGGATATTCTTTCTCAGAATTCATACCAAGGGGAGGGAAAAAAAAAGAAACATTTAAACAGAGCCAACCTGCAGGGCAGGATGTAAGATTTTAGTAAAAATGAATGTTTAGCTTGTGTTAATCTGTTCACTGTAAAACAGGTTACAAACCAACATTATGAAGTGTGAAATTTTTTGTTGTTTCTTTTTGTGCTCCAAATTAAAAGGATAGCAAGTCTTTGATTTTACCTTGAAGCTGCGAAGAAGCTTGTGATTTGGTAACCAAAGCTGGCGTAATAAGCATGCTCCATGATAGCCATCATCTGAATGCAGTTGTATCCTAGATGAGCAAAGGTCACACTGAGATTCAAAGTCATGCTTCAGGAAAAGTCACAAACAAAAGCACCCTTGTTCTAAAAGACACTGAACTTTGCATATAATCTAGAAGCTTTAACAATCCTAAAAAGTTCTATCGCCCTAACATCTTTTCCTTGTCTGACCTTGTAAAACAAAAGTGGACAGTTTCTTAGAATTTGGCTCTGACTAGCTATTTGAAATGTCTTAATTTTAACAAGCAATAAATGATATGCAAATTTGCTCTTAATTTGGCTTTAGAATATTAAAGATGACAATCTGCATATGCTAAAGTTCATTTTCACTTTAATTTTCATACTGAAGATTCTGGAAGCTAAATAAAAGTAACTGACTATGTGCCGTATTCATACTTTACAGTTTTAGTAATTTCTACTCCATAGCATATGAAATACCAACAAGCTCAATTGTTACATTGGCAGTTACATAGTTAGCATTAATGTATCTATTTTGTACCGACAAAATTACTGAAAAATTGCAAGTGTATATACACACACTAATAGACTTCTCAGAACAAATATGCTTTGTTCTATCACTAAATGAAGTGACTCAAACGTTAGGTATTATAAAACACTCAGAAAAAAACAACTAATGAAAAATCAGATGGTCTTTGAAGTGTAAGTTGGCTAAATTTTCAAATGTGACTTGATTACATTGCAAGTTTCATACATAGAATGCTCTCTAATAACATAGGAAATTCTGTGATTCTGTCCTCAAAAGTTTTCTTAATGTTTATGTCAGCTCATATTCAGGGTCATTTTATTTAAATACATAGTTATTCTTTCTGGTTGGTATCTAACAGCTTCTCATGTACAAAATTCAGTAGATTATTAATACTAAAACAAGTCAAAAATTACATTCATAACTAGGAATTCATACACTTTAAAAAGAGCATAAACTTCTAAATGCTCACCTAATCTGAAGTGATTTTGATTGCCTCTTTATTGGTCAAAGTACAAACTAATAACTCTATCACACCTGACACAAATGTGTACTTAAATTTCCACATAAACCAATTTGCAGCTCCACCAGCAGTGGAGTAGGGTTCCCTTTTCCCCGCATCCTCGCCAGCAAGCGTCGTTGGTGTTCTTGTTTATGTGGGCCAATCTAACTGGTGTTAGGTGGTACCTCATCGATGTTTTAATTTGGATTTCCCTTATTGCCAGGGAGCTGGAACATTTTTTCATATGTTTGTTTGCCATTTGGACTTGTTCCTTTGTGAAATGTTTGCCCATTTCCCGTGCCCATTTCTTGAGTGGCTTGTTTGTTTTGGTTTTTTGGTTGTTTTGAAGTTCTTTGTATATCCTGGAAATTAGCCCCCTATCGCCTATATAGTGTGCAAAGATCTTCTCCCACTCTGTGGGTTGCTTTTTTACTTTGTTGATTGTTTCCCTTGCTGTGCAGAAACTTCTTAGTTTGATGAGGTCCCATTTGTTTATTCTGTTCTCAACTGCTATTGCTTTTGGTGTCCTTCTTAGAAAGTCGGGACCTACTCCTAGGTCTAGCAGGGTATTTCCTACATTTTCTTGCAAGAGTTTGAAGGTTTCTGGAGAACACTCAAACAACTCAAAATCTGCATACCATATGACCCAGCAATTGCACTCCTAGGAATATATCCAAAACACCTGTTTTACGACAAACCAACATGCATCCCTATGTTCATTGCAGCACAATCAGTAATTGCAAAAACATGGAAGCAACCAAAATGCCCATCAGCAGAAGATTGGATAAGAAAGCTTTGGTTCATCTACTCCATGGAATACTACTCAGCTATTAAAAAAAACAAAATGCAGTTCTTTGTGGCTAAATGGGCCCAACTGGAAACTATAATGCTAAGGGAAATGAGCGAATCCCAAAAGATTAGATACCACATGTTTGCCTTGATTTAACTTGTAATTTTTGTTTGGTTGTTTGTTATTTTTTGAACCTGTCATTGATACTGTCTCAACCCAGAAGTTTCGAAGAATGGAACTTGCATTATTTTCAACATATTGTTTACCCAATACTATGTCAATTAATTCCATAATGTTGTATATTGATACTGAGGTTTTGTTGGAGCTTTTAACTGACCGGATCTTTACTCTGTTAGCCCTATCTTCAGACTAGAGAAGGTCTCCCCAAGAGGCCACTGAACTTATCTGGACAATAAGATGCTGGACTTTATGCTAGATATGTGTTTGCAAGGAACGAATCTCAACTGAACTTGAACTGTGGTTATGCAACAAGGTGGAGGAATCCACCATGGCGGGAGGGGTATGGGAGGGGTGGGGGGAATCCTCAGTGCCTATAAAACTGTATCACATAATACAATGTTAACAACAATAAAAAAAATAAAAATAAATAAAAATAAAAAAATTTCCACATAAACAACGTAAATCCATTATATCTTATAAAATAGAGCTTATAGCTAATTTCTCTACTGTGTAACAAATATTCTTTTCATAGTCAAGCACCAGTTTGTACTTGTAACACAGACTTCTTTGCATCAGTCTTCCATAAATAGCAGTCATGTTCCATGTGCTCAACTGGTCACTCAGACCCAAAGAATTAAGAGAGTCCTTTTACTGCTGAATTTTCTGCAAGAACTAGATCAAAAACCATTTGCTCCATAATGTAAATGGGCATCTCAAATACAATAATTGGATATCTGTTATAAACAATTAATATTAAATCCTGCATAGGTTTAATTTTATTTTCCTTAACCTGACTTGACCATCACAAAAAACTGACTCCTACATAACTGAAAATTTTAACCATGACTTGCAGATCTTTTCTCTAGCCAAAATGTTAACAGCAAAGCAGTGTGTTTAACTGTGTTACATCCTCCTACCCAGTAGGAATATCCTTTGAGATTACAAAAACACACTATCTATGAAATGAAACATAATAAAGCTAAGGCATACTAAATCAACAATTTAGCTATGCCTTGTTCATTCTCACAGTTTTCCCCACAAGGCAAGACCTGCATCATTTCAGAAAATACAGAAACGTCTGCCACGACGTGCTTCACACAGAAGACGTCCTGCAATTGTTTATTAACTAAGCCATCCATAAGGGGTTATGTACAATGGCTCTGACACAAAATAAGCTCCAGGCGCCTTACAAATATAAAATGTTTTCCCTTAACAGACTAAAATGAACATACTATAATCAATGACCATTTGTAATGATATAGGGTTCTCTCCAGCAGAAAAGTAATTATGCTTGCATATATTTATCTACAATTTTAGAAGCTACCAGTTCGCATTACTTAAAATTGAAATTGGAATAATATCTTGAATTTCTCTGCTCTATCTTATTCCATTTCTCTTCTCTATGCTATCACTATTACAGGGTAATTTGAGAAGCCTAAAATAAAATGCATTTCTATTACACATTTAATCTCTTAACACAAAAAAAAGAGACACTTGTAATTAGCTTTTCTAATAAGAGAACAGATTCATTAAAATTTTATCTGAATAAAAATCACAGTTATTACTTACCAAGGTTTTTGATTCTTGGTAGTACATTGCATGTAAAATGTTTATAAGAAGCTATTTTTCCTTCGTGGGAAGAAATTCCCACATGAGACTCATAAATCCTTAGACTTCTTGGCTTCTTTGGTCTGGAATGCTTAAACTACAGAGTGTAAAATGACATATATGATTTAATTCAAATATAATGTTAAGTGATCAAGCATGTTAAAGGAATTGTTGAATAAATTTAAACATGCTGGAATTTCTTTCAATATAAAGTCATTTCCTCCACTCAATAAAGTTTCATTTGGGGCAAAGAAATCTTTTTTAGGATTTTGCTACTGGACATATTTTAAAAGAAAAATCATATAATGGCTAATAGCTTATCATTTGGATATGAAAGTTTAACTCTAAACCTTCTAGAAAATAACTTTGTATAGCATGCATGATTAAACAAATGAAAAGCATTTAATAACAAGGCTCAATAATTCAAATAACAAAAAATGGATTCAAAATTAATATACCTCTTAACAAAAATATCAGCTAAACGGTAGTGATATGGTACTGTCTTAAGTCAGTGCTTGCACCACTAGCTGCCAGTATCAGAATGTTAGCTTGAATCCAGGTGACTCTTCTGAGCCAGCTCGGGGCTAATGAGTCTACAGACAGCGGGTAATGACCCAAGTACTTGGATCCCTAAGTCCTGTTATCAAAGTTAGAGACCAGGATGGAGATCCTGGCTTCAACTTCAGTCTGAACCATACTCGGCTGCTGTGGTCATGTGTGAAGTGAATTGGTAGATGGAAGATCTTTCTTTCTCATTCTTTCTTTCTGTATCTCACTCTGCCTTTCAGGTAGATATATTTTTTTATAAACAATGCAAACTAAAAAGTATCCTAGTAAATACAAACACAAGACAGTCATTTCAATTTCATTATATAAGACATTCATACTGCTTTAAACTCATGCCAGTAGGAAACATATCATGGAGAATGACAAATCAGTTAATGCTGTTGAAAAATAGCATTCCTTAGAGATGAGTTTATAAACATTTGATATTACTTTTTTCCACAGCCTCAAAACATGGGATAAAGCAAAAACTCAGCTTTTATAGTTAAAAAATATTTACTCTGATAGATGTATAAGAGGTATACAATTATGTAAGATTTTAAAACAGACAAAAGAGAAACATTGAATACTAACATAAATTTTATAAAGCATGATTTTTCCTAGAAAGATAGTAACAAGAATTTAGAAATTATTGTCCTTACCTTAAATGGGTATTCTGGATCCCAGTGTATCCAATCGTAGTTTACATTACTACCTTCACGAGTCACGTACTTTGCCCATGGTGAAATGCGATATAAGATCTCTCCACTTTTACTGGTAATAACTACCTAAAATGAAAATCGGATGGCATGACTTTAAGCTTCCTTCAAAATTCTAAATTAGTAATGCATACCAGATTATAAGCACTACTACAAATACGAAAGGAAAAACCGTTGTAAGCATGGAAAATATTGTCTAGAAGGTAAGAGCCTGAAGTCCAAATTCTGTCGCTATCAGGTTCTTCACTTACTATTATTATATTATCCTCAAAGTCACTTCATTAGGATGTTTTATGATTGGCAATTCCCATCTTGGCAAACCAAATGCTAGAATGGCTTATTAAACATACTGTAGATAATTAAAAGATAAGAGTTTGAGCTAAAAGTGGTTGTCATATGTTAATGAACAATCAAAAATGGAAGTAATCCTACTTTTAAAAAAAAGATAAGTGAACTATATCATACTATTGCCCTTTCATCCAATCATTAATGATAATATTGTCAGAAACACTACATAAAAATAACTGATTAGCAGTACATTTACATTTATGAATATTTACACAAATATTTTCCATTTCCTTTTGATGACTTTTACATACCTTTCCAAGAATTCCTCTTAAAAAATATTAAACTAATCGTAGCCAAATATTCTCTTCATTTTCATAAAAGCATAAATATCACTCAAGGGGTATTTTATTCCTAAAGATATGTCTCTTAAGTTGTGTCTCTTCCTAGTATAATACAGAAGAGTAAAATGTTGTCAGAAAATGCTATGCATATTCATCAGCCCAGAGTGGGATGTAAAGAAATAAAACACTAAACACTATAAATTCATTTTCAATGGATACATTTTGTCTAATCTATCCATCCATCCTTTTTTTTTTTTTTTTTTTTTTTGCAAATGGCTCTACAGTTACTGCGTAGGCAGATCATGAGCCAATAATCATTTTTGAAAGTGTCTGCTAGCAAAAAATATGTAACATATTAAATAAAGAACATGAGGAATCTACTTCATGCTGAATTAATTCTCACATCCACTGGAACACTAATTCATTTATCTTGTTGTACATACCAATGCCTTCAGGGGTTACTGAATGATGGTGAGAGAAATAAGAGCTTGTCCATGGGTCTCTGCCACATACACATCATTTGTTGGTCCCCAACTGTTGTTGAAGGGGGGCTTTTTATTTGTATTTGTGTAAGACTTCTCATTTTTTAAAAAAAGTTCTTATTTTTATTTGAAAGCAGGACTTATAGGGAGGGTGGGGAGAGGTCTTCGTTCCGATGGCCACTCTCTAAAAGGCCACAATGCCTAGAACTGAATTGACCTGAAGCTAGGAGCCAGCAGCTTCTTCCAAGTTTCCCACATTGGTGCAGGTTCCTAAGAACTTTAGCAATCCTCTGCTACTTTCTCAGGCAATGAGCAGGCAACTACAATGAAACTGAAACAGCCATGGCACATGAGCAGCCAGCATCACAGACTGAAGCTTAGCCTACACTGCCACAGCACCAGACCCAAACTGGAAGCAGCGAGGTGAAGGGAGAGCGATAATTTTGAAGGCTGTATTTGTAGTCAGCAACCGTGAAGAATTAAATATGTATCCCTAAAGATTCTTAGTAGGTTCACTCAATGTATGCTACCAAAAAGTGAGTGCTCTGAATATAAGGAATGAAAAATTGCCATTTTTGTTCTCAGCATCTATCTGAGCCAATACTATCATCTCTGTACAATAGCTGGAATTCTTCCCCTTGGAAGACAAGGGGAATCAGTGCAAATATGCTTACTGTGCTGTAAGAAAAATCACTTGTCTCTGACATGAATCTTGCCTGATCCCTCCAGAATCCATGAACGGGTAACAGGTTAACTCCCACAGAAGGAAATCAGATATGTTACAGCCCAATACCGGCTACAAGTTTATATCATACTGCAAAGCGATTCGAAGAGAACCAGCTTCGTTAGTTTTTCAGTGATGAGGAATTCAGTAGCTAGGAAGAAGTCACTAGTACCATCAAATGGAAAATCTCACATAAAACTAATGTGAGTAAAACATACACCAATTTTTCCAAAAATAACTTGGCCACACAAACATCCACAGTCCCTAAAAAATTATTCTAGTGATTCTGCAATTATAGTTAAAGAAGTTTGTTTCATAAAAATAGTTACAGTTGGACTGAAAGAACCAGGCAAATCCAAATGACTGGTCAGTGCATGTTTGTTAAAGCATTACCTTTGAAAAATACCAAGGGTGGCAAAAACAAAATTGCTTCCCAATTATTTTTCATTTTACATACGTATGCAATTAAATATATTTATCCATTGTTAATAACTTTTGTTTTTCAGGAATACTGTCCTTTATTTTCACTATGCTTTGCTTTCAGGGTATCAAAAATGAAAACCGAAGTTTTGTAAGCATTATAAATACATAAATGATGTATTCACACACATAATAACAGAGGCTTGCTTTGCAAGTGGTGGAGTTTTTTAGACCCTAAATGTTTAACATTGACATAGTATTATAAACTAAATTTGAAAATTTTTATTGATTACTGGATTGCATTTCCAATGATAATTTTTCTACAGAAAACTTATATTTTGCAAAACTGTAGCATGTATAAAGTTTCTATTTTCAATCCTTCAGATCATCCTGATTATCTGTTTGATTTATAGAAGGTAACCATCAAAGGCAATATCAAAGAAATAGGTGAATTGCAATACAATCCTAATACAAAAGTCAAATTAACTCAATGAACTGTTTGACAAAAATAAACTTATTTCAAACATTACTTTAAAACTCCAAAATAGGGCCCAGCGTGGTGGCACAGTGGTTAAGGTCCTCCTCGCCCTGCATGCCCTGGATCCCATATGGGCACTGGTTCTATCCCAGCAGACCCGCTTCCCTTCCAGCTCCCTGCCTGTGGCCCGGGAAAGCAGTCGAGGACGGCCCCAAAGCTTTGGGACCCTGCACCTACGTGGGAGACCCGAAAGAGTCTCCTGGCTTCAGACCAGCATAGCATTGGCCGTTGTGCTCACTTGGGGAGTGAATCATCAGACGGAAGATCTTCCTCTTTGTCTCTCCTCTCTGTATATTTGCCTTTCCAGTAAAAATAAAATAAATCTTTAAAAAAAAAACCTCCAAAATGTGAAATAAGAAAGTTTAGTAAATGATACATATCTGAAAATTGTACATTTGTGTGTACGTGAGAATGAGTGTGTGTGCATATGTGTATGTATAAAAATATATTCACGCTAGAAATATACTTTTGAAAGATTCTTACAATATAATATAGTTCCATGTATTAGAAAATTATGAAGATAAGATACTCCTCGGGTGGTCAGCAATTTTATATAAATAAAGTGGATACACTCAGCTGGCTGGAAATGTTAGCATACTCTAAGAGACAGTACTGAATGGCCTCCTCTACGTTTCATATCTGAATATGTGGTTAACAAAAAGGCACAGCTACACAGTAATATAATTCAGACTTTCCCAATCTTACAGTCTCCTCATACAAAGAGGGGAACCTTTTCCTTGAAAAAAAGACAATACAGGAGAAACAAAAGATTGCTGACCATGGGAGAAAGGTATAGCTGAGACTGTAGAAAGATTTTGAACAGGATCCAATGGAGTGGAAAACTAGAAGAGGACAACTGCCAGGCAAGGTGACCAAGGCTCCCTGGAATCCACTGCAGCGAGGCTGGTGGCATGCAAGTGAGGAAGAGTTGCTGAAAATGCTCAGTAGTGCAGCTGGCAGCCCAGAAGGATAACCATAGACCAAGCACCCCAGGCCACAGACAACGACCTGATGAGTTTCAAATCAGTACAAAGAGTCTCCAGGCAGAAGCCTCCCCAAGGAGACAGTGGGAGGCAAAGGAACTCATAGGATAAAACACTGATGAAGGAAAACAAGCACTAGGAGAAACCCAGAAATACTCAACCTGGGACAGTATGACTGTAGAGGGCATGTCATTGAGAAATGAGCCATTGGGGAGGGACCAGCTGGTGTGTGGACCAGCTGGTGTGTGGAGAGGGATGCGGGCAGTGAGAACAGAGTCTGTCACACTCGAAGGGCCTATGCCCTGAATGCCCTGGAGGGATACTCTGACCTTGCAAGAGGGAGAGACATTTTCCCTGAGTGGGGCAGAGTCAACTCCAGAAGCCAAATAGCAGGAGAGTGCGGATCCTTGACCACCCAAAGCCACTACTGTCTTGAGCACAACTGCCAAATCCACTGCTTGCCCCAGCAGTGGCTTTCAGTGTGCACCTGCCCAATCCATCCTGAAGAAGGGAGGTCAAAGAGGAACCCTCCGCAAGAAGGTGCACAGTGGTGTCACTGTGTCTCAGTAGCCTCGGAGATATACACCCCAGAAAATTTCAGCAAAACATCAGAGACTGAAGACCCATAAGAGCACATATACTACCAACAGTAATGAGAATGCCCACAGATCTGAAAGGCCATGAAGGGCAACAGAAAAAGAGGAAGCATAAAAAATGAGGAAACCAGTACGACCCTCAAAAATGAACAAAAGGACATACCACTCTTAGAGCTGCAGGATTGATATTGAAGATCTCTCAGAAGAAGCAATATAAAAACATCATAAAACTCTTCAGAGACAATGAGAAACTATGTCAAGAACTCAGCAATTTATAAAAATATATCACCACAGAGATAAAATTGATAAAAACAGGTCCAAACCGAACTACATGAGTTAAAGAAAACATTAGGAAGCATGATATTCTGCCAGCTCTGTTTTAGACCAGAGATGGTCTCCCCAAGAAACTGTTGAATTGATCTGGACAATAAGATGCTGAACTCTACGCATGGTACATCCTTGCAATGAAAGAAGCATGACTAGATTTGAACTGTAATAATGCAACAAGGTGGAGTAATCCACCATGGAGGGAGGGCTCGGGGAGGGATTGGGGGAACCTCCGAACCTATGAAATGATGTCATAAAATGAAGTGCAATAAAAAAAATAAAAAAACAAAAAACACTTTAGGAAGCCTAAACAATCGAATTAATTCTGCAGAAGAAAGAATATCAGAATTGGAAAATAATCAATTTGAGTACATGCAATTAACTGAGCATATAGAAGAGAACCTGAATAAAGCCAAAAATCTATGCAATAAATGAATGATACCATCAAAAAATCAAATATCAGAATTATAGGAATTCCTCAAGACATGGAAAGAGAAAACAGGGTTGTAGGAGGTATTAAATGAAATTATAAAAGAGATCTACCCAAACATTGCCAACTTTAGGGGAAGCCTAATACAGGAAAGGCAGAGCAGCCCAAACATATCTGATTCAAAAAGACCTTTACCCAGACACATCATTGTCAAGTACTCCTCAACTAAACCTAAAGAAAAAATACTGAACCAAGCATGAAAATAAAATCAGATAATGCAAAGGGGAAAAATCAATCAACTTCTCAGAAGAGACCCTCCAAGAATAAAGGGAATGGAGTAACATTTTTCACATCCTAAAACCAAAAAACTGTCAATCCAGGATAATATATCCAGCAAAGTTCTCATTTGTATTTGAAAATGAAATAAAATATTTCCACAGTAACAAAAAAAAAGTTAGAATATGCCAATACGAATCCAGCCCTAGAAAAGCTGCCTAGAAATAACATTGAAGTCAGAAAGAAAAAAACTTGATCAGAACCAAAAAAGCAAAATAAGTGAGCATTGTTTTTTTTTTTTCAAAAAGAATATATTACTTAGAGACTGAAAAAGTATTGATCAAATCAGTTACTGGGTGGAGTATGAGGAGCTATTTATTCTATATGAAACAATAGCATCTCCTTCTAATTTAACCTTTATGGAACTTCATTAAAGTATACAATTAACTATACTCACACACATATGTAACTATATATGTCAAGTCATACAACATACAGGCATGCACAAATACAAGGTATTTTACAAACACATATAGTATATCAATCAGATGATAGAATGGCCACATATTATACACCATCTTAATCTAACAGTTCTTAACATTGTAGTATCCAAATTATGCCGAGTCTCTGGAAGCTATTCAAGAAACATGAGGGTGACGAGGCCATTCATTGAGCAGTGGCTATTGACCAAAAAGTATAAGACATAACTTGACTCTTCCATGAGGTTCAGCCATGTCATTACACAGTGCTAAACATTACTACTGTATGTATAAATGAGTGTTTATATGTATTCACAACATGACTGAAGTATAGAGTCATCTGTTAGTATCTATGAAGGATTGGTTTCAGGTTATCCCCACTGAGATACCATCTGGGAACATTCAAGTCCCTAAAATAAAATTGTAATGAAGAAAAGAAAGAAAAAAAAAAGGAGGTTGATGTCAGGATATTTGCCTTCAGAAACACACAGGTAAGTGGCCAGAGCCGTGGCATAGTGTGGTAAGTCTCTGCATGTGGCACCATCATCACATATAGGTGCTGGTTCAAGTCAAGCCTGCTCCACTTCTGATTCAGGTACCTACTAATATGCTGGGAAAGCAGCGGAGACAGCCCACGAGTTTATGGCCCACTGCAGCCTTGTGGGAAACACATAAGTTTTTTATGGCTCCTGAGTGTGGACTGACTGTCAGTGCTGATCATTGCAGGCAGTTAAGGATGAACCAATGGATGGAAGATCTGTGTTTGTCTCTTTTATCACTGTGTTTTAAATAAAAATGAATACTTCTTTTAAAAAAGAAAATAAAAGAAACACAGAGACAAAGCTTTCAGCTGTAAGCAAAAAACTGATGTAACTTTTTGTCTACACAGTATCCAGACCACAAATAGTGCCTGAGATGCAAAGAATTGCAGTTTTATGGAGCTTGCTTCTAGGGACATGTATATCCATTTAGCGGTGCATGAAGTTTTAGGAAGGGTCATTCATTTTCGAAATGGGGCAAGCATACAAGACATCTCTTGCATTAAGGTTGCCCTAGAATTCAATTATGGTGAAAGCTTTAATGTAAAGAGTGGTGGAGAGTTTTGTACCAGGGAAAGATGATAGTAAGAGTGCCATGTCACTCATCCACAGATCTCTGAAGCCAGTCAGAGAGTCCTGCTTTTGTTCAAACCATCACTTAAATTATTCTACAGGAATGCCTATTTGCTCTCAACTTCAATTAGACTGAGGTTATATTATTTTTCTTGTTGTTGCTTTTATTATTTGCACAAGGTGGGAGAGGGTCCATGCCAAAATGGTGTGAACCATTTGCATATAACCCTCTTGTACAATCTAAATCATCTCTAGACCACACATAACAAATATTACATTGCCAATGCTTTGTTGGTAATTGCAATATTTATTAAAAAGCAGGAAATAATAAAAAAACTGTACATGTTTCATACACACTTTTCTTCAAATATTTTTAGTCTGCAGTTGGCAGAATCTAAACACAGAACCCGCCAACATGGAGAGCTATGTATTTATATACAAACGCACAAACCACCCCCCCACACACATACACACACATATTATGAGACATTCACATGCATAGACACTGTAATTTATTTTTAAAATTTAGACATAGGTTAAAAAAGTTACCATAAAATAAAATCAAAATTTCATAATTGGGTAGGATTTTAAGTGCTATTTGGGGAGATTCTGATAATTGCCCCAATGACCCAAATCCAACAAAGAAATATGTCTTATTTCTAAATAATTCAGCATAAACATTATTTTAACATGCATGAGACTTGTCAATACTAAAACTTTAAATAACTTAATATAATTCAAGATGTAGCTGTTAAATCTTACTTTAATTCAACTAAAATTCTAATACTTTCCTTGTTTTTAAAACAGAAGACTATTTTTATGTTTTATTCACAGTTCAGCTTGTTTTTCCTACTGGATCAATTTGACATTTATTAAGATTATGTAAGAAAGAATCTCATTTCCCTGTGGGAGGTTGAACCTGACCTGCTTAAAAAAAAAAAAAATCACATCCAACTCAGCTACTTGTGTGATCAGAGAGCAAAAGAGATATATCGACAGATGTGGCTAACGTAAGGCTCTGAAGACTGCAGGATTACCAGGAAGACAATCATGTTGTACCTAATAAGAAGGAAGCAGAAGGAGATCTATACATAGAAGACAAGGCAGTGAGACCAAAGACACAGAGAGATTGGAATCATGTGCACCAAAGAAACTCGGCAACCACCAGAAAATCCAAATGTCCAAGAAGAATCTCCGTAGGAGTCTCCAGGAGGACTGCGGTGATACTGATTTCTAGCTTCTGCCATCCAAACTTGTGGCACAGAAAGACTGAGTGAGCAATTACTTATTTAAAGCTAAAATGCACATATTCTGGTTTCTTAGAACATAGGATGTGTTCAAGTTTAATTAGGTTGTTAGTGCTGGAAAGAGTTAAATGACAGTTAACAAGCCAAAATAATACCTTTTAACTCATTTCTTTATTACTCCCAAAAAGTAGTCAAATGTGTTCCAATGCATTTCAATGATCTGAACAAGAAACTTTTGGACAGTTCAGAATAATAACTACTGAGTTCCAGAATGGATCCAGGAGCCTTCAAAGAAGTGATTTTGCGAGAGACGGTTCTCTGGGTAGCTTTCTCCCCATATTGTCTTTATTAAAAATGAAATAAAACACCACTATTTTGTGATGTAAAGAGATTTTGAATTCAGCATTTCGGAAAGTTAAGGGGTTCCTTTTTCTGCCAAATATTTGGTATGTTTATTTCATTTAACAAAATAGGCTAGAAAAAGTGCCCAATGAATCTGCAAAATTAGAAAAAGGAGAACAAAGCAAAAATGCTCTCTTATATTAAAAGATATTTCATTATAGCCTTTGAAGTTACAAATGCATTAGTAGGAAAACAAAGATATAATTATATTAGAAAAGTATTTTCTAATGGCAGACCCTAATATATTAAACGACTGCTGCCTGGATAAAACTGCCTATAGTTAATTGATAATGTTTCATAAATTAAGGTTATATTTAGACTGTATGGGCCATAAATAATGCTTCTAGTCTAACCTTGCTATAAGTAACAAATGAATAAATAACTGAATCATCCAGAAATTATCCAAGTTTTGACTTATAGTATTTGATGACTGCTGTTTCCATATTTTAGAGATCTTTACCCTTTCCATAATGTAGTTCATAATGTTGATTTAAAAACTTTTAAAAAGCCACATACATCACTATGATATAATTTATATTTACAATGTTCAGGAACTGAAAGAGGTGACAGAATAAACGCCTTGAAATCATACTATCTCTGCTAGTAGCTTAAATAAAAAGAGATATGAACAAGTTGATCATTAAAAAATTATGTGTTGATGAATTTTCACTGAATCTTATTTCAGTTTCTTTTTTTTTTAAATAATCTTACTTGATTAGGGTACAAGAGGTCAAGGGTTACAGGAAAGTGGGTAAGACCATTGTTTCCACAATAATATCAATTTTTCTCCTATATCTAGAGTCAGGAAACAAAGGAGAAGCCCCCCCACTCCCCACAGCCTCACTCCCATCCCAGGTCCCCAATGTGAGGCACACTCTGAGGGTCCTGCTCAAGCACTTTTGATAGTTCAACAGTTCTGAATTGCTGTCAATCTTGCTGTTCCAATCGCAATGAAACCTATTCAGAATCCACTGGCTGACATAATCTCTTCATGGTTGGGGTTCTGAGATCAACAGTTCAGTTGGAGGGATCTCCAAAGAAACTTCATCTGAGGTGATCCCAGATCTGATTCTTGTGTGTGCTTCCCAGTACAAGGTCCAGCACAGTCCATAGCCCCAATCAGCTTATGCACATGCTGGTCGTTGAAATTGCTGGGTCAGTTCTGTTTCCAGCCCTGTCTTCCACGTGAACCAATGAGTGTTGTAGTCCAGCCTGATTGTGCCCACTTCATACTCGGCCCACACATAAACCAGTGGGAGCTGCAGCCAAGTTGGGGTGATTCCCTATAATCCCCACTAGGCCTGTCCCCTACCTGAGCTCCCATGCATGCCAGTATGTACTGCAGACTTATTCAGTCTGTCCTGCATCCCATTTAGCTCTCGTACATGTCAATGGGCAATAAAGCCTAGTTCAACCAAACCCAACCCTATTATCCAGCCCCCACACACATACTGGTGGGTGCCTTTCTGTCTAGCCACTCCATCCCTGTCCTGGTTTTAGTGCGCTCCAATGGGAATGGTAACCCAAGAGGGAAGTGCCTGCTGATGCTGCAGCAAAGCCCAGCCAACCCTCACCCACTCTAATTTTTGCTTGTACCAGTCAGAACAGTCAGCCCAACCCGTCCCTTCCCTGATCTAGTTCACATGAGGCCTACAGGTGTTGTAGCTCTGCCTGGTCTGGTCTGCCCCCAACCCAACTTAAGTTCTCCAGTGGGAGTGCCTGTCCAGCATGGGAGCCTCCATTTCCCCTGCCAGCTTTGCCTCCTCCCCCGCTGGTTCTCACGTGTGTTGTTTGGGCACTGCAACAACATCTGGTACAGCTCACCCCACTTTGGCATTCCTTAACGTGCACTGGTTTGTGCGGCGACCAATCCCAGCCTGACCCACACTCTATTCTGGTGCTCAGATTCACCAGCAGGTGATGTGAACAGTTCAGCCTGCTCTGCCCCCTACCTATGCCATATATATTCTGGTGGGTATCTTCCTCTGGCCTGGTCTGGATTGCTCCCTATCCTGGTTCCTGTGCTCAGCTGTAGGGACTGTGTTCCAACAGAGGAGTTTCCCAAGCTTCTCCATCAGATCTTCTCCCTGTGCCAGATCTTGTGCGTCCTGGTGAGTCCATGGGCCAACAGTCAAAAGGTCATAAATATACAGAACAAAAAAGAAAGCTCTTGACTCACGATGTCATTAGCTATTTTGTCCCAGATTTAATATTGATTACAGAATTACAGAGATATACATACACATTGTTGTAATAGACATGGCAAGCCAGAAACTACAATTTTGTCAAAAGCAAATAAAAGAAAACCAGTATTTCTAAAAGCAAGTCCTTGCTGTGGGTGATTTAGAGAGACAGACAGATGTTTCTATTCCTATAAAAAGGTCTATTAGCCCCCAAGTTTTACACCCTAGTTCCCCAGTATTCTGGCCTAGTTAAGAAGTATTACAACTGTAATATTTTTTGAATCTCTACCTTTCATTGAAGCAGATCTTTAAAGAAATAAAGAAACAGCTAAGTAAAACTGATAAAGTGTTTGCTTCATTTCAAGTACATTACTTGAACAAAAACCATATAAAGTGAGGTCAGTACAAAATGACAAAATCCAAGGGGATTAGGTGAGATCTGGGAAGCAGGCATTGAAAATGACATGGAGAATAACTACCCCTTAGTGAAAAGAATAGGAACAATGCTGGTACGCTGTAATCGGGTAAAGATTGATTAGGTGTCTTAGACTAGAAAACAAATGAATTACCTATGATATAAAAATAAAGGATTTAAACGTCCAAGACATTGAAAGATCAATATAGCAATAACCAAAAAAAGGCTATGAAAAGGGGAAAAATCAGTGAGTTTTCATTACTGAGAAAGTGTGCTTCAAAGAGATGCATCCGTGTGCAGCGAAGGCTAGAATTCTATTAAGTAAACAGTTACTCTCTGGTATAATGCCAATAACAATATCTAAGAAGTATTTGTGCAAGTGATAGCATAGCAGATACTATCATAAAATGATCTGAAGCTCTTATTAGCATATTTTATTAAGTACAATTTTAAAACAGCTATCTGGTTAAACTGAATTATCTGTAAAACATGATATGATTTCAAAACAGTCATTCTAAGTGCTGTAACAATGAAGGCATAAAATGTGAAAGTAAAAAATAACCCCTAAGGAAATTTAGAGAAATTCCAGATAATACACAATTTTAAAAATTATAAGGTGAGAAAACACAAAATGACAAATTTAGTATACACTGAAACTAAATTTTCCATGATTACACTTAATGACTACTAAATAGTTAATAAGAAAAATATTTCCAGAGTAATTGTTTTACAAATAATATTGCATAGTACAGACTGCAATCTATCACTCCTATCTTTTTTTTTTCTTCCACAGAAGACCTGCATTTTGACAGTCAGAGATGGTACAAAGGGAAACAAAAACTATTTTATGAACATTAATATGAAATAAAGTACCCACCAAGTTAGACAGTGATGGAACAATGATAAATTGGGCCGTGTCTACATGTAACATGTCACTCTAGAAGTTAATTTTGAATGATTTCTAATCAACTGAATTTTTTCCAACTTTAATTTTTTTAAAAAAAGAGAGCTAGAAATTACAGGAATCCTTCAACAATGAATTCATGTACTAGAAGTGGAAATGGTTATAGTCCAAAGTAGTAGTAAGTAAGAAGTCTTCACCATAGATCATTTAAGCATAGTACTTTAGTCCTGCCTAGCTCAGATAGATTTAAATCTTAAACAAAAGTGTTCCCACTGCAAGTACAGATAAAGCAAAGGCACAAGTTGGCTGCCTTGAGCTCTGTCCTTCAAGTGTGACTTCTCTAGAGAAGGTGGGAAATTAGTGAATAAGAAGGAGCCATTGGTACCTCACAAGTTAATAATGCACATCAGGGATAATTCGCCTAACTCCCATGAGAGGCAAATACTCTTGTGACAAGGTTCAGTGACCAGTACCTGAGTGTTTAACCAATCAGTCCAAGAGGCAATTGTCAATGAGGACTCATGGAATTACATCACCATATTAAACACTACTGAAAACTAGGATGGCAAAAATGAATATTATAATGATTAAGGAATAAAGTTTTAACTTGAAGAAGTTTAGAGCAGAACCCATTGGCAACTGGAGTGCCAGTGTCATAGATGGCAGCTTAACTTGTACTAAAATGCCACCCACTTTGATCCTTATTTCAAAGCACTCTCTTCACCTGATCTGTTGTCTCTGATTAGACTGTCACCTTCAGTCTAGTGCCTTTAATGATAATGTAACACCAAGAAAGCAAAAGATAAATAGTAAAATACTAAGGTCCATTTAAAACAAGAAAAAATAATATGCTTTATAAAACATTAACAATACTTTTGCAGATATTCAAAATTGTTTTTGCAACAAACTCTATTTTGATCATTATTTTGGAATGTTAATGTAGTATTTCAATATTTTGTGATTCTTTTTAATTCCTGATATCCTGATCTTCCTAACAAAATACTATTCTCAAGTAATAAATGCTTAACTCATTCTGTAAGCTTGTTAAAGTCAGTTAAGTCACTGAAGGCATCTGTGCTGAGTCTGTAAAGTGCTCATTTGTGTTCCTGAGCATAGCCAAAAATGTCCTGAGCCTTACTTAACGTCACTCACATTCCTCACCATACAGGGGAAGATACTAACAACAGTATATGGTGAACTTACTCAACTTTCTGATCTTACCCTACAATTTTGTTTCATTAGTTTTAGAAACTGTAATAGTTTCTAAACTATACATTCATATAACAATTTGCAAAACATTAATCATTTTTGACAAACATTATCAGTTACTTCAAATACTATTATCAAAATTGAATGATTTTGTTTTTATACAATATTCTTATAAATTAAATGCATATTGTAGATTTTAAGCCACAGTACATAGTGGCTCTACACAAGTCAAACCATATTCTGACAATCCTTCCTCACACTAGAGATTTGTAGGAATTCAAATCATATTTTTCTTACTCTTTTGCACCAGCACTGATGTGCTCTTGATGTGCCTATGTAAAATCTGAAAGGAACAAATAAATACATAAGGCAAAGAATGCAGAGGTTTTATTTTTTGGTTGGAATAAAAATATTGACTCATGATTAATCTGATAAAATACCACTGTCCCTACAAATAACATGAGAGGAAAACTCAAAGACAACAACTGACATACCATGATTAATGATTAATTAGTTCACAGCATTCATCATTCCTATTTCCATAATTATATACACGGTTGAAATTATCATTTTCATGAGAAATAATCATGGAAAGGTGTTTTGTGCAGGGAAATGCTTTTTTTTTTTCATCTCCATTAAATTTCAAAGCTTATATCTTAAAATCTACAGTACATAAACAGTTTCATGCTTACATGTAAAAAGTGAATATTGAGGATACATAGTATGGGGAGCCATGCAGTTGGGTTAGACAGCATGGGTCTGTGAGGAGCATCACTCCTCGGTTAATAAGGCTACAAGGAGTTTCCAGCTGTGTCAAGGTCCAGCAGAATGTCTCTGGTCACCTCATTGCTGCCTCACCCCATTGCATGGAGACTCAATCACCTCTCTGATGTTTCATAGAATTCTCCTGAGGGTAGAGGTGTTGTTGTTCTGCTAATATAAAGTGATTCCTGTAACTAGTAATTAACACCTCAAACTGATCAATCATGTTATGATAAAAGACATCTTTAGCGATGTAAGGCTATGACACACAGCTAAAAGTATTCAATAGTACAATTGACTCCACAATGTCTCCAAACATCCTGTTATGTGCCCAACTTTGTCCTGAAGTTTGCCTTAATATAAGTAATGTTTTCCTTAAGAAATGGCATGATAATATCTTGGAACAGATGGCAATCACAGAGGTACAAAGAGTTTGTTTACCATGCGCCCCAAACTGTTATAACACATAAAATGACACATTTTGGTTTCTCACCATGGAAAGCAGAAAGTATATGGGGCCTCTTCTAAAGGGAAACAAATGCAAAGCCCCCCCCCCAAAAAAAATGGCTTGAAATCTCAACCTTATACTGGTACTTACATTTAGGTAAAGAAAAGAGTTTATAAAGATAAAAGGAAATTTCTTGTAAAGGCCCTCTGTTTGTAGAATGGCTGAGCTGCCCTGATCCTTTTCACTGCCCTTTAATATCACAAAATAATTGAATCAGCACTAGTTGAGGGTGATGGTAATTAATGCATGATCAATTATAAGATTTAACAAAGAACCTATGTTATATGCTTTTATAAATTCCTTTCATTCATGTTCTTTTAATTCTGTACTCGATATTTTAAATAATATTAGTGTTTAGTGAAAATTGATTTTGAACATAAGTAAACCACTTGTCACTATGTAACCCCATGTGCTGCCAAATGTGGAGTTCCTGGCTTTAGCCACGTCACTGCAGGTTTGCATGATTAATAGTGTGCAAAAAATATTTTCTCTAAAGTAAAATAATAATGCTTTTTAGGACAGATTTTGTAATCATTCTTTTGTAATGAAGTAAAAATGAAACAATTGGACGTTGTGCAAAAGCTTCTGATGATTTGTGTTTAAATAAAGAAGGCAACTTTTGGGCCCGGCGCGGTGGCGCAGTGGCACAGTGGTTAAGTCCTTGCCTTGCACACCCGGGATCCCATATGGGCGCCGGTTCTATCCCAGCAGCCCCGCTTCCCTTCCAGCTCCCTGCCTGTGGCCTAGGAAAGCAGTCGAGGATGGCCCAAAGCTTTGGGAACCTGCACCCGTGTGGGAGACCCGGAAGAGGCTTCTGGCTTCGGATCGGCATAGCATCGACCATTGCGCTCACTTGGTATCCGCCTTTCCAATAAAAAAATAATAAAAATAAATATCCGCCTTTCCAATAAAAAATAATAAAAATAAATCTTTAAAAAAAAAAAAAAGAAGGCAACTTTTCTGAGTTGTCCATTATGAGCGTCATGCCATAGCGGTCCATGTCTCATCTATTCTTATTGTCTCGCCAATCCATGCATCCTTTGCAAGCTCTCAAGTCATTGGGAGCAGGTCTCTGGTAACATAGGAATTCTCAGGAAGGCAGAAAGATGGGAGAAGAGAGCATTTAACTATATACACAAAGACACAAACATATGTAGATAGAGAAAGTGATGTTCTTTCACAAAATATAAGAGGAACATGCTTTGAGGTTAAAAATAAAACTTAGAGCATAGTTTTGGAAAAATGCCTGAAATTCAGTATAGGAGAAAGTTGAGTGTCAAAGTAAGTTTAAGAGGAGAGCTAAGGAGAAAAAAAAAAAAAAAGGCAGAAAAGCAGGTTCACATAAGGATAATCTGGAGGTAGAACCTGAAGCAGATACCCACCCCCAACAAAAAGATGAAAGAGAACAGAGCACATTTCAAAATAAAATGGGCAAAAATAGAAAACCTGAATGTGTTGAGGAAAAGTGCCAGTACAAGGAAGACAAATAGGCTCATAACTGAGACTAGGTGGCCCTGAGCTACAAAAGCTTAAGAAATAAAAAGAATGCACCTGCAGAAATAACTTTTTCATATGATGTACCAATGAATGTTGTAGTGATTTCATGTTCCTGGGAATAAATGCAGCATTGTTCCTAAGCTGACAATCCATACAACATAAAAGACGAAATTTAAAAGACAGCTTTCAATGTGTGAATCATCACCCAAATATTTATTACAATGGCCCACAGTTTTATTACCTGTTCATCAGAAATAAAATATCAAGATTTAATGGTAGCTGTATTTTCATGTCTAATATACAAGTATTTATAGAAGCAGAGGTTTGCAAAAATCAAACCTCTGTAATTACCTATGCAAATCATCATTATTATTATCACTTCAAACCTCTCAACATGACTGTAAATGTGACTTCTTAAATCAGTTGCAAAGAATTAATTGGCCATCACAATCTAGCCAAATTTAGCATAATGATAGAATAAATCTAGTTTAACATAAATATGTAAATGTCAATGATATCATTATTTACAAAGGCAATAAACAAAAGTCATTACTTGTATATTTTCTCATTTGTACTATTTCTTCACATTCTAATTTATATTAAAAATAGAGATCTGTTTAATTCAAAGAGGCCACAAAAAGCCCTTCCTAATTGTAAGAAATGCATAACTATACATACCAATATGCACCCACACATCTATACTAGTATTTTACTGTATCCATTCAGTGTGTGAAGCAGGGTTTTTTTTTTAACATTGTAGAAATGCTGGTGGAAGGATTTAATGTCATCGGAACAACAGACAGGAGCCCTGAATGGCCCTTAGAAACAGAACAGTAAACTTCCTTTGGTACTCAGGAGAGGAGTTTTCTCTGGTCCTTGCTTAGTTCCAACTTTGGATACCCACCCTCTCTTGCAATGACCATCGGGGTCGCCCTGGAGCCCCTCCCCCCCACAAAAAAAAATTAGATTAGATAGAGATCAATAAGGAGAGCTTAGAACAGACAGGAAACCGTCAGCTTGGACTCACATATACCTTACTAGGTAGGTCACAGAGATTAGTTACTCCTCACTAAGGTACAGAAGATTTCTCTGCACACCCCTCCTAAAACTGTTTTGTGCCTCAATTGTTCATATATACCTTGTTAGAGTTATAAGCCCCAAGTTCAGTAAAAATCATGCTTCAATCCTAAAAGCTGCTAAATAAAACTGAAAATAGACACTGAATAGTATCCTATAACCATTTTAAGGTATATAGCAGCCAGTTGTGTATAAACTAAAATTGAAACGTCAATGAAGTAGTCACATTTTCTAACATATTGGTCACTCAATACCATGTCAACTAACTCCATGATGTTGTAAATTGTTGTTGATGTTATGTTGTGGCTTTTCACTGGAGAGGATGATATTCGGCCAGCTCTACTTTCAGACCAGGGATGGTTGACCAGCTCTACTTTAAGACCAGGAATGGTCTCCCAAGGAAACTGTTGAATTTACCTGGACAATAAGAGGTGGGACTATATGCATGGTACATGCTCACAGTGAAGGAATCATGACTGGATATGAACTGCACTGCTGCAACAATGTGGAGGAATCCAACATGGGAGGAGGGCATGGGGAGGGGTTGAGGGAATCCAAGAGCCTATGAAATTGTGTCATAAAACATAAATAAATAAATAAATAAATAAATAAATAAATAAATAAATAAATAAATAAATAAAACAAAAAGAAATGCTGGTGGAATAATTAAGTTGTTAAGGTGGTTTACCAAAACTAAACAAATGAACAACAGCTACATGTGAGATTTGTTACAGAAAAATAATCCAATGTAGACCCTGGAGAATATTTTTTTTATATTACATTTACTAGGTTTGCTTGGGAAATGTTACTAGTTAATTTAAAATCTATAGGCAAATCTTTGAAGGACTGTAGAATGAAAACTCAGCAGACCACATCCAGCCAGTCACAGCACTTTCAGAACAACTTCCAGAGTTAATTCAGAGACTTCTAAGTCACAAAGAAGGTAAAAATGGCAATTTTTTACTAAGTTAGAGAAGTAAAACTGGAACCCTAATTTCAATTTATCAAAAATGTATAAAATTGTTATAAAATTAGACCCATTATTTCTCAAATTTTTAGTTATTTTATTGTGTTTGAAAGCCAGAGAAATGGAAAAATTGAAACCTTTCATCTACTGGATCTCTCTGCAACTGCCCACAACAGTTAGAGTTGTATAGGTCCAGGCCAGACGCGTGGAACTTCAGTTCTCCCATGTTGGCGGCAGGGACCCAGGTACCTGAACGATTAGTGCTGCTCTAAAGGATTCCTCACAGAGGAGTTAGGACACTAACCCGACACTCTGATAAGAGATGCAGCTGTTTCAGGCAACAACATATCTGCTGAGCCACAGCCCCATCCTTATTTTAGCTATTAAAACAAGCAAATTTGGTGAAATGTGTCTCTGCTAGACAATAAACAGAGGGGTTTTCTTTTATAATCCAGTCGACTAATCTATGATGTTTGATTGAGCTTAAGCCAATTACTTTCAGGGTTGATATGTACGGGTGGTAATTTGGTCCTGTCATTTTAGGAATGGGTTGTTCATTGATTTAGTCTTCTGCTGTCATTTTACTGGGATGTTCTTCACATTTGCTTTTGGTTTTGTTGCGTGCTATTCCTTGTTCACCAACAAAAATCAGCGAAAACTATTCTCAAGGATTTTGATGTTTTGTTGTTGTTTTTACTTTCATCTCTTCAAAAGAGTTTCTTCTGATTAAATTATTCAATGACTCATAGATCAAACAGTAGCATCATTTTCTTTAGGAAAGTTCTTGATTTTCTTTTTCATTTCTTCAGCAACACATTAGTCATTCTGTAGCATGTTATTTAACTTCATGGTGTTGTTAATTTCCTTTTTCTTCCTGTTGTTGATTTTGTTTTGTGGCTTTTCATTTAAGGGGATTTATAATTGCTGTGTAATGGGACTATCATATGTAGTAACTTGCTGTTTAACTTCATGGCATTGCAAATTTCTATTTTTCTTCCTATTGTTGATTTTGTATCGTAGCTTTTCATTTAAGGGGATATACAGTAGCTGTGAAATGGAGACTAACATCCAGATGTAAGGATACAATGTAGTATGCATGTCTACTTCCAGACAAAGATGGACTCCCAATGAAACTGTTTACTATATCTTGACAATAGGATGCTGGACTCTGCCATCGTCCATGCCCACAATGATGGACATATGACTGTGTATGAAGAGCTATACTTTAGTAATGATATAGAGGAACTAGGTGGGGGGGATGGGGGGAATTGGGGCTGTATAAGGGAAATCCCAGGAGCCTATGAAACTGTATCATAAAATGATAATAATAATAATAAATAAAAAGATTTAAAAACAAGCAAATTTGCTTGAAATAAATTAAACATAACAAGCCTATATATGTTGGCAATAATTGTAATGTCAAAGTGGAATTCTTAGCCTTGTGGCCTTATTTTGATATAGTTACAAAGTTGATAAGTTACACAAATTTAGAAGTTTGCAGGACATATTGGGAGAAGGAGGAAACAAATTGGAAACTGACAGGCATAGTCTAAACACATCCTTCATGACAATAAAAAATATAAATACACACACAGGCAAACAAAAATGGAAAACCCCTAAAAATCCCAGAAACATGGCAGAAAAATCTGCCAACAAGAGACGGCAGAAGGCAGTTAGGCCATACATGAGTTTGAGAAGGGCTCCTTTTCCTTCTTGTGCTTATCATCTTAAATTGTTTTTAGACATCATAAATCATATTTAATAATCACAGAAAACATTAAAATGGATTCTCTGTAAATAAAAGTAAAGGCCTTTAAGATGTGAAAGTAAAACATTTCCCTGATTTGAAAGATATCAAATGACCTGCACTTCTCCACACATCTAAAAATATGCATTATATGCATATGAAAGTCAAGTTTTCTATTTATGTAACAAATTCTCAAATGAAAACAATTCCAGGGGGAAAAAAACAATGCTATTTTAACATCTCCAATCTCAAGAAATTTTGTAAACTTACAATTTGTAAAAAGAACACTTCAATCTCCCTGAAAATAAATGCCATGCCTTGACTTTCCAAAAGAGGGAGATGTGTCTCCACTGTGACAAAGGCATCAATCTGATACATATACAACATATCTGAACACACAGTTTACTGTTACGAAGTGAAAACAGTTTTAAGAAAAGCGTATACAATATGCGTTTAGCTTGACAATGTTAATTGATTGAAGAGCACAGATAAATCTATGAAAAATATGATCCAGTAATATAAAATGGAAGCTACTCCCGCTCCTTTACAGAGTTCTCTATTGTGAAAACTATCATGTTGAAATGTGCCAGTACATAACAGCACTTTGAGTTTAAAAGAATCCTTAGATTCCAAAACTATAGATCCCACCATGACACGAATGCAAAACTTCTGATTATTTGAAAAATTACTGTTTAATATCATTTGGAAGGATGAGAGCCAGAATACTACCCATTTCCTTGAGTATTCAAAGATTGAAAATTAAATGCTACATATATATTCTCTACTGAAAATAATGATCACAAACCTTGCATTATAAATGAAAACAAAAATGTATTGCATCTAAGTAATGTAGTGCATTTTAGAAACAAAGATATGCTGTAGCTTCAATGCTAACAGAGAAAGTTGAGAGCAAAGGAAGTATTTGAGTTAGACAGCAGATGCAAATAAAGGACAAAAGTAGAAATATTAATATTAAACCATAGAAATGAATCACCTTAATAAAACCAATGATAACATTTTCTGAAAGTACATTCTAAAAAAATGTGAAACTGTTATAAACACACATGTAGACTGACATAAAATTGAGTAAGCAAAACATTACTTTTTACACAATTTCAGTTAAAAATAGATGGCTTGTTATTTTAATACATATGGGCAAAGGTCATAAAAATTTCCACAGATAAAAGAGTTTCAGGTGGCTAGTTACTAGCTTCAACATGAAATCAACATGTTATGGGAGACAGAAAATAAACAGCTGCCTTTGACTATTATTTTCAATTGCTTATGATATCCTAGCCAGCACCAAGCATCTTTATTTCAAAACAGTAATAATTATTGTATACATAAACTACATAGGAAAGTTAAACAAAACAGAACTGCAAAAAAAACTTGAAATAGTCAATAAATATATTGTCAATAAATGTTATTTCAATTATTTTTCCTTAAAATTCCAAATTAAAATGTTCTAACAAAAAAAAATGAAAAAACATTCAAAAAAGCATAACAAAAAAACAAAAGGGAAAAGCAAGGAAAAATATGCATACTTAAGGCATCCTAAAAATACAAAAATCTCAAGTGGTAATGTGTTTTATGGACAAAAGTAATGTTCTGCAATGAACCAGTGTTTTGTGGGTTCTGCTTTATGATCAGAAAGAGATGAATTATCCCGGGCAAGTTAAACTGCCCTGTAATTTCAGTTTCTTAACTCTAAACAAGACTGTTGACTGAAGAGGATCCTTAAGATTTTCTCTCAAGATTAAACTTTAGGATGCTCATATTATAACAAAAAAAATACATGTTCATACACATTTGCATATGTAAACATACAGGGAGAACATATATGTCTATATATATACACACACACACACACACATATCTGTATCAATAAATAGATAAACACAGAGACAGGACACGGACAGAGACAGAAGCATAAATACAGACAATCCATGAGTTATAAAATGAGAAACAAAGGTGAGGGAGGGATACTAATGAAATAATGAAAGCTTTTCACAACTTCTATATAACATATATTTAATCATAATATAGTAGTATTTCAATAAGAGACTTTTAAGCCATTTTGAAGTAGGAACTTTAGAGGGTCAGAAAAGCAAATAAGCATTTATAAATATTAAGATACACCATAAAATATATATCAAGAGATGTAAATGGATCAATCAATGAAAATAGCAAAACCCAATTTTGCAGGATTACAAGAAAGGGGAGTGACAGGTAAGGAACTGACAAAATGACCTCAGTCGCTACCATGCAAAAACAGAGAATGCACAGATGCACACAAAAGACAACCGGGTCATCTAAACCAACAGAAGACTTGGAGTAGCTCTTTGAAGGATGGAAAAAAGGCAGACTGACAACCTTCCAGCACTCACTGAAATCTGTAGACACATTAAGATAAAGATGGACAGCTAAGAGGCTTTAGATGGACTTTTTCGCCTTTACTGCAAAGGAGCCCAAAATTTCTCAGAATAATCAAAACTACTAAAGGAACACCCTGGGAATATTCTTCCTCACATCAGGTCCTAAGGCTCTGTCAAAGGAGACCGTTCCCACCCCTGGCATTGAAGTGCTCTGACAGCAAGGAGGGGTACACTTTCTGTCACTGTCCCTTATCCCTACCCCACAGACACGGGAGAGAAGATTGGAGTTAATCTCCTTCATCTCACTCACCTCCTTCAACTTGACCCTCTCAGTCCTAATTGGAGGCCCACACAACCCCTCTGCTTTGCAATAAATATCAAAATAAATACATAAAGAAGAGAAACTAGCTAAAAGAACAAAGGAAATCTTAAAAAAAAAACCAACAGCTGATAACACTTAATGAAGAATAAAAATGACACATAGAGGCAGCTTAGGACTTAAGTAACAACAACTAGGAAAGTGGAAACCATTAAGGTCTTCAGCAGACCTATAACACAAAAATAATGATAATTTATACAAGTAGTTCCTTTTTAGCTTTTCCATGTATCTTCATAAACTGACTAGGCAGGACATATAACATATGAACATGTAAAGGGAATAAGATGAAAAATATCAAAGAGTTCATTTGTAATGGTCAAATAATGACCTAAAAGTGGTACTCCTTACTAATTTTTATTTCTACAATCCATGAATTTCAACCGTAACCATGAATCAAAACCATCAGGAGCTGTTTTAAAACACAGAGAGGTCTCCCTCTGAGATGATGGTACAAAACTATGCTTGAAAACCACTGTGTTATTAGAACAGACAGCCTTCTCACAAGGAGCACAACATTCAAAACGGGTATCTATTATCAACATCTCCTACTGCAGGAAAGAGTCACTGGAGCAATTCAGTCAAGAGGCAATCAAGGCCTCAGCTACAAATGAAAAGGACGATATTCAAGAAACCCTACAGAGGTAGAATCAGCTAAATTTCTTGACTGATTGAATGTGATAGTAAAAGAAAGACAAAAGGTAAAAGAATCATTTGTTTAGGGTACTGGGAAAACGAGAGGATAGCAGACCTTTGGAGAGTGGTGATTTGGGAGATAATAAATGCCTATAAGTAAAAGTATCAGCTTATTTCTGTTCATTAAACATCAGTTGCAAGGTTAACTCTCATTAGACTAATATGATTTAGACAGCTTTCATTTATACATATAACTGAAAAATATACACTGTTTTATAACATGTTTAGTGATATATTTCTGATATAGTAAGTAACAAAATCTATGTATAGCGTGTGAACATATTCTGAATTTAAATCCAGGCTTACCCTCTCCTGCGCTCCTAGCCTATGGAATGCAACCACTATTGAAACCTATAGCTAACAAGTCAAGCTGCATTGATTTCTTCCTTTACTCTTCCGGAGAGAGAAAAATATATATATTCTTTTAAACTAATTAGGTTGGCAAAACAGACCAATCTAATAAGGCTAGCCTACAACCTTACTTTCAAATATTGCTACCTTCAAATTTTCACCTAATCTAAATTATATCCTCAAATAAGTCTAAAAAATCTTATTTTTCTAAAAACAAGATTTTATTTATTAATTTAAGAGACAGCAGAAAGAGTGACAGGGAGAGGCAGGGAGGGAAGGAGAGAGAGAAACAAAAGACAATCTTCTATCCACTGGTTCACTCTCCACATTGCCCCATCAGTCACGGCTGGGTCAAGTTGAAACCATGATCTAGGTACTTCTTATTCTCTCATATGAGTGGCAACGGCCCAAGTACTTGAGCTGTCATGTCTTTCCAGGCTCATCGGCAGAACATAAGCAGGATTTCCAGATTAGAAGCAGCACTTCCACACGGGAGGCTGATGTCACAAGTGGCATCTTAACTCTATTTCACAAACCTGGCACACAAGCCCTTTCTATAAACAAGACAGAACACCTATCTAAGCAAACCTAACGTTTGCTGATATTTTAAAAGTTTATTATATGTGAATTCCCCTGAAACATGTTTAAGGTATGGATTGCTTTCGCAAAAGGCTTTTTCCTTTCAAATATATTCCAATTACTCATGCTTTGTCTTTATATTAACTAGTATAAATTATAACAAATTAAGACAGTGAATAACCATACACCTTTATTTTTAAGGCAAATTTCAGTGCTGTATAGTCTCAAAATTAAATAAACTAAAAAATAACTGTTGAATGATGTTGACAGGCTCAAGAATTATAAGCAGAGACAAGCTGTTTCTGGAATTTGTTCGAGATCATTAAAATCTGCTTTTGGAGAAACATCCGTTTGACACTAGGATACACAGAACAAGGTAGACAGTAAGACAACAGTAGCCAAATTCATCCTGAAGCTCTGGGTAATAATACACTTCCTAAAATATGCTTTCTCAGACTGATTAACTCTCATTGACTTTTTTTTCAAATCTATCCCACTCCCCTTGCAATTGATTACTCTAAAAACAACTAGGTTTTCTCACTTCAGACCATTTTTATTTTTTACTAGGGGTTCTCTATCCATCTTCATATCAATGACTTCATTTTGGTCTCATAGGCTCCTTGATTTTGCCTGTAAATATCCCATTGAGATTTCTTTGAAAATTATTCAGAGATACAAACATCACAATAAGAAAATTAGTACTCAACCCCTCAACGCCATTATATAAATAAGGGCTAGACGAAGCACAGGTTTCATGAAAACGTCTATGAACTTAAAAGTCATCATTGAGAAGGATTACATAAACACCAGATCAACTGAATTTTGGAATTTTTTAGGGAAAAAAATAATGCTGATTTATATATTACACCAAACACTGCCTTAGTCTAAGAAGTTATAAAACCATTGGTGTATACACACAAACTCTTCAAAAATATGAAAGTTGGTGCAATAGAAACTTGGCCTCAGAACCTATCAGAGAGAAAAATGTGATATTTACAGAGCAGTAAGCCTCAGATACTCTTTTAAGCATTTGTTCCTCTTCTCAACGTTATAAGATCAATACTACTTTCATTCCCATTTACATATGAAGAAACAGGGGTACCCTACTAATGTTTCAAAAGTTATACTGCTACCAAGTTCTAAAAACAGCAAGTAAATACGTAGTCTAAACTTGTAAACACAAAGCCATTACTACAACTACAACATAGAAACATCTATCCTTTGACTATGCATAGCACTGACAATAAAATAAGGTCAAATCATCTGAGAAGTAAAGCGCCAGGAGCCATATTACATCACAAGGTGTCAGATGTGCATTAGACATCTCAGTAAGATATGCTAATTTATTCAATAATGTCATCAGACAGTGACCTCAAGATGATCCACTCTATCAAATTTATTATTTTAAAAAGTAAAATCATGAGAAAACAGAATTTTAAATAATGAAAAATGTACATTGAGAGACTACACACAATCATTACAGTTCTTATTTATTCTACATACTAAGTCAGGAGACGGAAGCCATTCTTTCAAAAATATTCCAAATGACATTTTTTTTAATGCCAAGTGGTAGAACCCAAAAGCCTTACTAGATGTGTTAATCTGTTCAAAACCATAAAGCTAACAAATGACAAATAATGAAAACACAGATTACTAAGTCATTTTCATCCAATTCAAATTATTGTAAATGCCATAACCCAGCAAACAGGATAGCAGATGGATTATAAGATCACATTAACATGGGGAAATAAATGGCAATGCTTGAATACTGAGGAATGGACAAAGAAAGGATTCAATGGAGATATTTCCTAGCCTGAGTGTCTGTTCAAAATCATCAAATTTGGTTCAAACACATGCTTTAACTTGACTCATATTCTCTCTTACTAGAATGAAGCAGTAGTATACAATTGATGAAAATAAAACCATTCAAATTTGGACGTATCTTGCTAAATTACCATTTAAAAGAACACCTTTCATTTACCCAGAGTGTATAAGAATAACTATTTGGCATCCTAATCATTATCAAGGTGACTGAAAAAAAAAAAAAAAAAGTAAAGAAAAACAGCTGAATATGATAGTATAGTAGCTAAAGCCCTAACCTTAAACATGCCTGAATCCCATATGGCTGCCAGTTCTAATCTTGACTGCCCCAACTGTCATCCAGCTCCCTGCCTGTGGCCTGGAAAAGCATTAGAAAATGATTCAAAGCCTTGGGACCCTGCATCCGCACGGGAGAACGGAAAGAGCTCCTGGCTTCAAATTTGTTCAGTTCCAGCCATTGCAGCCACTTGGGGAGGAGCTCATTGGACGGAAGATCTTCCTCTCTGTCTCTCTCTCATGCTCTCTGTGTATCTGGCTTTCCAAAAAAATAAATCTTTAAAAGAGAGAGAGAGAAGGAAGGGAGCGAGGGAGGGAGGAAAGTATTTGAGGAAATATGTGTCTGTGTGTGTGTGTATTTCATGATACATTTCCATAGACACAGGTATTCCCCCTTCAACTCTCCCCTTTACCAGCCCCTCAAATCTTTTTCCCATATTTTTACAATAGTATAATCCTTCAGCAACATTCACAAGTCCATCATTATGCTTTCTAAGTGTATCATGACATTGCAATTATAGACAATGTAAGAAAGTCTAGCATTCTATTGTCAGTTTTATCGGGACTCATTTTTTACTCAGGAGTAGGGGTGTATAATACAATATATCTTCACTTCTCAATTCACTAGAATCCATTACACAGTTCATCTGTGAGGTTATATGTATATACATGTTAACCAATATATTTATTTTATCATGTATTTTGCATGAGATAATGCATATTTATCATTTTGGGATTGGCTTATTTCACAAAGCATAATGGTCTCCAATTGGGACCAATTTGTTGCATACAGCAGAATTTCATTCTTTTTAATGGCTAAGTCATATTCCATGGAATAGATGTACCATGGTTTCTTTATCCATTAATCTTTCAATGAGCAAGTGGGGTATTTCCATATCTTTGCTATTGTAAATTGTGTTGCAATAAATATGTGGTTGCAGGTTATTTTTTCATATGCAGACTTTCCATCCTTTGGATATATTACCAGGAGTGGGCTATCTGGGTCACGTGGTAGATCGATTTTCAGTTACCTGAGCACTCTCCATAATGACATTCACATTTGCTAACTAAGCAACATTCCCATCAACAGTGGGATAGAGTACCTTTCTCTTATCATTTATGCAAGCATTGTTAGTAGGTTTTCGATTGTAGGCAAACTAAAGTACATACTACAGAATGGTGTCCTGAGAAGAGTACTCAAAATCTGTTCCCTGCCCCAGCACCGTTAAGCTTACCTAGACACTTGCTTAAATATGAATTCTCAAGCCCTGTGACTGTTGGACAAGAAAGCCTGGATTAAGTATCATTTACACTACTAGGTGATTCTGATGTATGTAAAATGTTTGAGAATCAATGTTCTGAAGTACAAATACATGGATTTTTGATGATGTATATTTTTAAAAAAGTTACATATTTTCCTGCGCAGGAGCCAAATTTGCCATCCTCAACTTCCTTCCCAGGCCACAAACAGGGAGCTGGATAGGAAGTGGGACTGTCAGGATTAGAACCGGTGCCCATAGGGGATCCTGGTGCATTCAAGGCAAGGACTTTAGCCGCAAGGCCACTGAACTAGGCCCTAAAATAGCATTTTTTACAGTTAAAGTAGGTGGGTCTCAGGACGGGGTATCTCATGCCTGGATCCCACATGCCAGTCACCATGTGCATATGATGAGCTGTCCCCGGCACCAGGCTCTGCCTGCTGGCCACCCGGCCGGGGAGCTCTGGGGTTTTGGTTCTTTGAATTGCTGCTTAGGTAGCTCCAGGTTGAACCCAGAATGCTTCTGGGATGTGAGTCAATCCTAAAGATTCCCAATGACAGTAACTATTTATTTGAAGAACTTATAATCACTTAACAATGCTGAGCACTGAACACCAGTTCATGCAAAAGCTAAGGCTCAGGGCTTGTCCTGCAGGATATCCTATCACCTGACATGATGATGGATCAGCAGACGGGTCACATTAGGCAGGGCTATGACATTAACTAGCACTTGAGAACCATATCCGAGGGTAGATTCTGTGGGGGATATGTGGGCCCACATCCTATGGAAACTCTAGCCCTACTGGTTAGCTCAAGGGTTGAGGTGGAGATGGAATAAGCTAGGTGTGACCAAGGAGCCTGCCAGCAGTCACAGGAAAATGAACCCACAACAGTCTGGACTGGTCAGGGCAGCAGCACCCGAATGTGCATCCTGAATAGGGTGTGGGATGGGCCAGGCTGCATCATTCACCAGCTCATACATGGCCAAATGGAAGGCCAGACTGTGCCAGGCACTGGCCTAAAACCCACTGCCATGTATGAGAACTGGGTCGGGGAGTGGATCAAGTGGAGGAACTTGGGAAACTCCCCTGGCAAGTAATAGCTCCCACTGGTGAACATGTGGTCCAGACCTGGGGGTCGGACAAGCTGGGAAAAGTAGCTCCAACGGCTGACTAATGTGTAAATTGGTAATGTAATGGGATGTACTGGGCAGGACTGAGCAAATCTTAGCCTACAAGTGAAACTAGAAACCAGCATGGAGCACAGGTCATGCCAAATTAGGCTCTTACACCTACTGGTCTGTGTGAATCAGGGACGCTAAGCCACAGTGTCTAAGGCAGAGGCCGGGACAGGTGAGGGGCTGAGCTAAGCTGAGTCAGAGCAACCACTAGCAAGCATGTGATCTATGGCTGGGAACAGGCCCAGTTGGGGAGCTAAGGGGACACCCCAGCTGGGTTCAGGTTCCCACCAAGGGGCATGTGGGCTGGAATGGGGGCTGTGTTCTGATCAGGAAACGGTTGTAGTTTCCCTTGGCACAAATGTGGACTGGGACTGGACGCACCAGGCCAAGCCAGACCACAACACCCTCTGGTGTCCTGGAGGACCAGGATAAATGTGCGACGGACCAGGCTAGGTCTCAACCACTACTGAACCATATGTGAGCCGTACGTGGGTATGGACGAGCCATGGCTGGGCTGAAACATCCAACAGCAAGAACCATATTGGGTTGAAGGCCAGTCAGGAAAAACACTGTTCCTGCTAGGACAGGAGGTGGACTGAGTAGGGCCGGCTCATGGACCCCCTGGTATGCACAAAATCTGGCATTGGGAGAGGTTCTGATGGAGGAGCCTGGGCAACTCCTCTGGCAGGACACAGTCACTTCAGGTAAGTGCAAAAAGCATGATAGGAAAACAGGTCAGAATAGGCCATGGAAAGTTACCCACTGGCATGGGTTGGGGGCAGACCAGACTGAATCAGTTCACATCATCCACTGGAAAAATCCAAGCACCAGAACAGAGTATGGGTCGAACCAGGTTCGGTCGCAACAAAAACCAGTGCACAATACAGAATGCCAAGGTGAGGTTGCCTGTACCAGATGTGACCACAGCGCCCAACCAGCATGTGTTAGAACCAGGAAGAGGGGCGGGGCCGAGCCGGCAGGGTGAATGAGAGGGTAGGGATCCTTTGCTGGACAGCTACTCCCACTGGAGAGCATGAGCTGGGATGGGGGCAGACCAGACTAGGCAGAGCTACAACACCTGTGCGCCTCATGTGGACTAGATCAGGGAAAAGCCAGGCTGGGCTGATTATTCCTACTGGTGCAAGCATAAATTAGAGTGGGTGAGGGTTGTTTGGTCTTAGTCACAGCATCAGCTGGCAGAAGCTAGCACTGGGGGCTAATTCTGTCAAGTCAAACCACAGAACCACCTGAAGAGTGCATAATCTGGAAGAGAGTGAGACCTGGGAGGGAAATAGTGGGCTCCTCCCTCTTGAGTTACCACTCCCATGGGAGGGCACAAAAACTAGGATGGGGGCTGGTGTGGCTGGACAGAGAGGCACTCAGCAACATCTGAGAAAGGCTGGACAGTTGAGCTGGTTAGATGGAACTAAGCTTCAATACCCATCGACATGTGCGAGAGCCAAATGGGATGTGGGACAGACTGGACTAGTCTGTTACACATACTGGCAAACCAGGGTAGGGGGCAAGCGTGGAGGGGGATATTGTGGGTCTAGGCTGCAGCTCCCACTGGTTTATAGGAGGGCCGAGTATGTGCTGGGCAGAACCAGGCTGGACTGCAACACCCATTGGTTCCAATGGAAGTCGGGGCTAAAAACAGAACCAACCCAGCAACTCCAACCACCAGCTGATCGGGGTGATGGACTGTGCCGGGCCCTGTGCTTGCTAGAACACACAAGAATCAGGTATGGGAATACCTCAAGGTTTCTTTGGGGATCTCCCCAATGAAAATGCCGGACTAAGAACCCTAACCAAGAAAACACAGAAGAAAGAACAAGTCAATCAACCACCTCAGCTATAAGTTGGCAAAGAAATATTGGGCAAATGGAGACTCTGTAATGGACTATGGCAACCAGTGGATTCTTCAACAACTTCATCTTGCTTGGAGTGGCAAGATTGGCAATGATTCATAACTGGTGAACTCTCAAAACCACTTAAGCAAGTATCTCAGAGCATGCCCCACATCCAGGATTTGGGGTGGGTGGGAAACTGAGTGGGGCTTCTCCCTCAATATCCCCCTTTACCTCAGATACAGGAAGGAAACGATATGGAAATAATAGTCTTACCCACTTCCCTATAGCCCTTGAACCTTTTTACCCTAACTATGTAAAGATGGTCAAAATAGGGCCCGGCGCGATGGCACAGTGGTTAAAGGTCCTTGCCTTGCACGCCCGGGATCCCATATGGCCGCCAGTTATATCCCAGCAGCCCCGCTTCCCTTCCAGCTCCCTGCCTGTGGCCCAGGAAAGCAGTCGAGGACGGCCCAAAGCTTTGGGAACCTGCACCCATGTGGGAGACCCGGAAGAGGCTCCTGGCTTCGGATCAGCATAGCATGGGCCGTTGCGCTCACTTGGGGAGTGAATCATTGGACGGAAGATCTTCCTCTCTGTCTCTCCTCTCTGTATATTCACCTTTCCAATAAAAATAAAATAATAAAAATAAATCTTAAAAAAAAGATTGTCAAAATATAATAAAAAATGAAAAAAAATGATAAAACAAAATCTTGGACACACTAAGTTCCTTACAGATTAAGAACAAAGGGGGGGGGGGAGAGAGAGATCATATAAACAAGAGAAAGAGAGAATGTATCATGTAAGAAGCAAAGCTGACTTTATTCATATCATAGTGTAGGTTAAATTCTAGTTAGTGCACAGTTGTAAATATAAAATAATTATTTCATAAGCTGCATGTTTAGGAAAAGGAAAGCCAAAAGAAAAAGTATTAGAGAAAAGGAAAGAAGCAACAGGTCTACGCATTTTTCCCTTGTGCTTGTCTGAAGGTGACCTTTTTGGAAAACGCAAGCTATTTGTTCCCTGAGCTGTGTATGATTAGTTTCTTCATCATACACAGACAAATTAGGAAGGCTGCTGTGGTGCCCAGAAATCATTCGTTAAACAAAGTCAAAATTGATGATAAAATTGAGTTCCCTTTGTGTTTGATTTTCATCTATCTGCACTCAATTATAAACGAGCTATCAAAGAAAGCTACCCATTAGCCGTTAATTCGTAATGACTTCAGAAAGCAATCCCTATACTGCCATTGATATCTCTCTGACAACCTCCTACTCTCTGCAGGGCTTTAGTGGAAAATGAAACAGGAAAACAGAACTACAGAATCTAAGCCACTCTTCCTTCTGAGGCTTGCTAGGGAAACATCAATGCACAGAGTGCAGTTTTAATATGCAGAAGCCATAACAAGATATGATTGGTACATTTAAGAGAGAATTTAACTATATTTACCTTGAACTATGATTTTTTGTTTTCTTTTTAAGATAAATTTGTTTGAAAGAAAGTATTACTGAGAGAGGGAAAGACAGAGGGGAAGTTTTTCTATCTATTGGTTCATTTCCATGATGCCTGAAGCGGCTGGCATTAGGTCAGGGTGAGGGTACTAGCCAGGAATTCCAGCTGGGTCTCTCAGGAACTTGGACCATTTCCATTGCTTTGCCCAGGATCATTACCAAGCAGCTGGATTTGAAGTGGAGCAGGCAGTACTTGTATGAGATGTCAGTGTCACAACTATGGAGATTGATTTTCTGTATCACAATGCCAGTCCTCATTTACTGTTTCCTACATAACTGAAGACATACACAAAACAATGGTCCATTCAAGAATTCAATGTGTCAAAGTGAATATTTTTAGAAGAATGTCTGTAACAGACGTGATGTATGCTTCCTACAGAGAGAAGTTAACATCATATTATTAATATAAGATAGAAAAGACACCATGAGATACAGGCATTTGGCACAGAAATGAACCTAATCTCTTGGGATGCCAGAATCCCATATTATACTGCCAAGATTTGGATCTCAGTTCCTCTCTCCATTCCAGATTCCTGATAATACACACACTGGAAAGCAACAACTGGCGGCCCATGTACTTGGGTACCTATCACTCCTGTAGGAAACCCAGAAGGAGTTCTGAACATGGCTTCATCCAGGCCTGCCCCAGGCCACTGAGGAGTGAGCCCACAGTTAGGAAACGGACTCATTTTCTCATTCTCTCTCTCTTTCTCATAAATAAATAAATCATCATCATACCTTAATTGAAGTTTTCTCTCAACATAAGACTAATCTAGATCAAACATTCCAATTTCTGACACATTCACATTAATTCCATTTCTTAATTAACAAACTATTTCTGAGATAAAAGAAAAAGAATTAGGCAATATCAGCATTCCAAAAGGATGCCTATTCAAGTCCTGGTTAATCCGCCTCTGATCCAGCTACCTGTTAACACTGGGAAAGCAGGGCAGGAGGACCAAGTACCTAGGCCCAGCTGCCAATATGAGACACCAGTAAAAAAAAAAAAAAAAAAAAAACTCCTTTCTCCTGGCTTTAGACTGGCCTGGCCCAATCATGCCCTTTGTAATCACTTGGGAATTGAATCAACAGATAGAAGATCAATATCAAAGTCTATTTGTTTCTCCCTCTCTTTCTGTAATTGTCCCATTCTAATTAATTAATTTAACCTTTAGAAGAAAGCCGACCATATTTAAAATGATATCAAATTCATACAAATTTTATACATTCATTTATATATGCTCCTTCACTTACCTCGGTGTTGCGTTCCAATGAACCCATTACATGTAGAAAGTATTCTAAGCTAAAAATTCATTTAATACATCTAAGTTACTGGACATTGTAGCTCAGCAATGCAATATAATGTAGAGAATGGACCCTTTCCTTGCATGATCAGTAGGTAAACTGGATGCTGCAGCTCACTGCCACTGTCCAGGATCAAGAGAACAGAGAAGCCCACCACACACATCACTTAGCCAAAGGTCAAAATCCAAAGTACAGTTCCTACTGAATGTGTATCACTTTCTTCATTAGTCAGCTTTTGTTATTCACCTAAAATACCTAAGAAGGGCATCTTAGAAAGAAAGAAGGTTTATTTTCAAGCAAAGTTTTAGAGTTCAAGAGTAGGCACCTCCATTAGCGTGACTTGCAGACATGAACAGAATTTCTGCAAAAGGAGAACCATACAACTAGGACACGGGAACAAAGGAACAAGTCCATGTTTCTCCTTCTAAAGTCATCACGGGTCAACTATAAGGCCCCATTCTTAGCAACTTAATTCAATACAATCATTTCCTGAAAGTCTCAACTTCATATACCATAATTGTATCAAGTCTTCTTCCTAATCTATCACCAATTCATCTACCAATTCAATTAAGACTCCGGAAAGCAAAATTTCTCTTCAATCTTTAACGCTTTCTCACCATTGTAAAAATGAAAAATGAAAAATCATTAAGTTGAATCATCAAAAACTGGAAATCACCTGTATAGTGTTATTACTACAGGTTATGATGAAGAATAGCATAATGCAATATTTAAAATAAAATGAGAGGCAGGTATTGTGGTGTCATGTGTTAAAGTCATCGCAACTCCATCGAAGTGCCAGTTCAAATCCCATTGCTCTGCTTCCAGCTCAGCTGCCCACAGACTCATCAAGGGAAGCAGGAGATGATGCTGCAAACATATGGAAGTCATAGATTGAGTACTGAGTACCTGACTTTGGCCTGACCCAGCCCTGATTGCTGCACTTATTTGAAGAATGTGCCAGTACATGACTCTCTGCTTTTCAATTACATGAAAATAAAAAATATAACAAACAAGCATTGAAACATAAAGTGAGTAAGCAGAGCATGGAGATATAGGATTTGGGGAGTAGGACGGTTATTATGATGTATAATTCAATTAATTTATTCAGTTTTCTGACAAGCAAAGAGAGCCAATGAACAAAACAAAAAGCTTATCACATATTTAGAATAAAAGCATTTAACTTGTTTTTCTTTCTTATTTTGAAAGACAAAGCTCTCATCTGATATTTAACCCGTCCAATTACTGCAACAGGCAGAACTAGGCAGGCAGAAGCTGCAGCCAGAATCCAATCCAGGTGTCTTACACAAATGGCAGGAATCCAGTCACCTGAGCAATCACCACTGCCTCCAAGGAGGTAAACTAGCAGAAAGCAGAAATTGACAACAGACAGGACTACAGCAGAACTAAAATCAAGCACTCCCAGACAGGATGTGGCATCCCAAGCAGTCATTTAACCATCAGACCAAACGCCTATAGATAAACATATCTTTAAAAATTATTAATTCCTCAAGTAGTGAGTCTCATGGTTTTTAAGACATAAAAGAAATGCTAAAGACTCCTTAAAATAAGCTGCAGTTTCAAAGCCCATATTTGCTTGGTGCTTTTTCTTACCCAGACATAAATTAGGATGACTCCTATCAAGATCAGTTCTATAAGTCTAAGATGTCTATAATCAAACAATATAATTTTAAAATCACTAATGTGATGCTTGATAAATTTATTTTACTTCTGTTTCATATGCATAGGCAAAAAAATATTTCCCATAGTGACAGGCTCTTACCTGATAGTCCCTATCTTTTCCTCTCACACACCAGGAAACATTTACTGACTAGCTCCTGTGATTCAGACATTATTATGCTCCAGGGGAAACAAGGATGAGTAACACTGCTCCCATGCTCAGAAAAGCTCACCATCTATAAAGTGAAACTGCCTGATCAATCATAAGCAGAGTTATAGATTGTTCTATAATTAAAGTACATATCGATCCCAATCTGGAGGAAACACTTTAAAGAGGTCAGAGGAGATGGGGCAGTTGGAAAAGAAATGTAGAATTTGGGATTATGTGAAACCTCATAAAAAATAAATGGTATGTGAGCTTCATATCAAGTGCAGGAAGTCTGTTAGGGAAAAGCCACTGCAAGTAAAAGAGCTGTTGCTTTTGCTTTGCCTGAGACATGATCAGAATCGGGTTTTGTGAAAACTGTAATTCAGCATGAACAGTGTGGACTATAAAAGTCCAGTCCACACTGCACAGGCCAGCACATAGGGGAATTACACAGCAAGGCAAGAGATATGAAGCTCATCTATATGTTATTATTGTTCAAATTACTTTTATGTCAGAGATCATTATTTAGACATAAACAATCATACACAGGAATCCAATTACAAGAGGAAAACACATCTATTTTATTTCAAATGACTGTTAAGGCATTTAAACTTCTAAACAGCTTGTTGTAAATCCCTTCTATGAGCAAATGGGGTCAGGGGATTTCATCACAAATTATTTTATGCAAGATGATCAGACATCCATACTCCAAAGATTAGAACAATGACTGCATAAAATATGAAAATGGGTCCCGGGAAGACAGGATAAAAACAAGGAAGCAGAGTTATGAATGTATGTCCACTAAGTAAGGAATGAAAGCCTTTATGAGGTTACACCGCAGCAAACTTTTAAAACAGAAAAGATAAACAGGGAATTAAAGTGAATACCATGAAAAAAGGCCAACTGCTTGCAAGAGATCAAATCAATGTGAGAATTTTTGTCAGCAACACCATAAAAAAGGCAAAACTACAGAATTATCTTCAAGATGCTGAAAATAAACACCTTTGAACCTCTACTTTAACCCATAACTACATGTGAAAAATATTTTCAAGCTATCCTTAAAGGAATTTACAAAAAGTAAAACAGCAAATATAAATATTAAATGCAAAACCATATATGAAAACTCTGGTAACATTTAGGAAAAGATTATTTTTATCTGTGACATGATTACAAACAACTACTTAGGAATTAACTTTTGATTGAGTTATTACCACAATCTGAAAAAGATAGAACAAATTTATAAACTTATAAGAAATACTAATGCAAACATTTCTCCGTTCATAGGTCTTGTAAACCACATTTATCTAGTTAAATGCATTATTGTGTTATTATTATTAAATCAGAGTAACAGAGGAAAGAAATCAATGAACAGGAAGTTAGGCACTAGAAGATTCTCAAACCCTTGGGATCCTGCACCTGCTTTGGAGAACTAGAAGAAGTTCCTGTCTCTGGGCTCCTGGCTCCTGCCTTTGCATCAGCTCAGCTCCAAACATTACAGCCATTTGGGGAGTGAATCATGAAACAAAAGATCTTTATGTCTGTCTCTTCTTCTCTCTGTAAATCTGCCTTTCCAGTAATAATAAATAATAAAAAAAATTAATTAAGCATTGTCAAAAGATTAACAAGGGGCCCAGCGCGATGGCACAGTTGTTAAGGTCCTCGCCTTGCACGCCCGGGATCCCATATGGGCACCGGTTCTAATCCCAACAGCCCCGCTTCCTATCCAGCTCCCTATCTGTGGCCTGGGAAAGCAGTCGAGGATGGCCCAAAGCTTTGGGACCCTGCACCCACGTGGGACACCTGGAAGAGGCTCCTGACTTCGGATCAGTCCGTTGTGCTCACTTGGGGAGTGAATCATCGAATGAAAGATCTTCCTCTCTGTCTCTCCTCTCTGTATATCCGCCTTTCCAATAAAAATAAAATAAATCTTAAAAAAAAAGAATACCAGGGCCAGCACAATGGGTCAACAGGCTAATTGTCTACCCTGTGGAGACAGCACCCCATATGGGTGGTAGTTCTTATCTAGAAAATCAGTGGAGGATGTCCCAAGTCCTTGGGATGCAGCAACCACATGGGTTACCCAGAAGAGGCTTCTGGCTTCCAGGCTTGGATCAGCTCAGCCATTTGGGGAGTTGAGCCAGTAGATGGAAGGTCTTTTATATCTTTCCTTTCTCTCTGTCTCTGTGAAATTTGCTTTTTAAATATAAAATAAATGAACTTTCAAAAACATAGAGGCATCTTTAAGTAAGTGTGTACTTGCATATTTTCAAAGTAAAATTTACTAAATTGGATTCACCATTTAATTTCTTCTTATGCATATATTGTCATCATGATCATTGGCCAATATAAATCATAATGATCACTTTCTTCCACATATAATTGGTTAATACCTGCACACTTAATTGATCCTTAGCATATTTTTACTTAATCAATGTAATCTTCAAAACAATGCAAAAATGTGCCTTGCCTTCTAATTGACCTTATGCAGATAGTTATGAAACCTGTAGCCTAAATAGAAAATCACATATTATATTTACTCAATCCTTCCTTTCTGTCACAAGTTCCTCAAAAATGTTAAACTTCAGGCCTGGCACAATAGCGTCATTGTTAAGTCCTCACCTTGAACGCCCTGGGATCCCATATGGGCACTGGTTCTATCCCAGCAGTCCTGCTTCCCAACCAGCTAGCCCTGCTTGTAGCCTGGGAAAGCAGTCAAGGATAGCCCAAAGCCTTGGGAGCCTGCAACGGTGTGGGAGACCCAGAAGAACCTGGCTCCTGGCTTCGGTTTGTCTCAGCTCCATCCACTGCGGCCACTTGGGGAGTGAACCATCAGATGGAGGATCTTCCTCTCTGTCTCTCCTCCTCTCTGTAGATCTGCCTTTTCAGTTTAAAAAAAAAAAAAAGTTGAGCTTCTATCTTGATTCCCTTACCAACTACAGAATGCTCAAAAAATCATATGCCACTTACACGATTTCTCTGAATCTATAAGAAATACAAAAGGAAGAATTTTGATTTTTTTTCTTTCTTTACATATATGCAAGACAGCCAAGGCAATGCTACAATTGTGGAAAACATAAATTAAATATTTGTTGACTAAGATGTTAAGAAGGGAAAGAGGAAAATTGAACTTAAAAATCAATGTGGAGTAACCTCAAAATAGAAGAAAACCTTCTCACTTTTTATTGTATCCATCCCCCTTGGCAAATAGTTACTATGCAGATGGGCAAATGTTCTATTTTCACAATTTTACACATTTATTTTGTGTCCTTACCAAAATTCTATGGAACTTCAAAACAAAAAGACAAAAATGAAAAATCAATCAAGTAACAAGCCTTTATTCTCATCTTCAAGGGCAAACCATTTTAGAGTATGCTATTTAGGTTCATTAACATTCATATTATATTTTGCAAACACAAAGAATTATAATCTTTGTGGCAAGGGAAAGTGTATCTAATTCTAAATATGCATTCTCCTACAAATTAGATGTCCCAAGGTCTTAAAGGTTGATTAAGTTGAACCAGGTAACAAATGAAGTGAATAAAGATTTTTCTGCAGGTCCTGGGGAAGAAAAATTTTATCACGTTTAATGACATATAAAGACATCACAAGAAACAAATAATCAGTTCGACCAAGATCTTATAATCACTATTTATGGTGAAGATGAGCTGACCCAGAGGAAGCTCCAGAATCTTAAAGCCCACAACTTTTTTTTTCCTTCTTCCAGTTACAGAAGCATGTTTTAAAGTTTGAATTAAAAGTGACAAACACCCCTAAGGACTCTTTCTGTCACTCTACCAAACTCCTGCTGAAATAAGTGATAGCAAATAATGCAAAAGGTATTATTAGAGAAGTCAGGGGCGGGGGGGGAAATCAGAGATCTTAAATTTTGACAGATTTTTACAGATGGATGGATAGGTCGAAAGCAATTGCTAGAACCTGAAAATAGGAAGAACCTGAAGACATCTAGTGAATTAGCTCTGGAAAGACTGAAAATTTGGAGGTCATTAGAACTACAAAAGAAGGTAAGCGTTGAAACATGGCGACTCCAGGCTGTACTTTGGAGCTTTTCTTCCAGCACATATATGGAAATATACATATGCTACCTGACATCCCACAAACAGGATCAGGGAGTCATTCTCTGAAAGACTGAACAGAAGGCTCCGGCTCCAGCCCCAAGCACAATTAGCACAGAAAAAGACAGGAGAATCACATGGTTCACAAGAGGGGTTAAGTATTTTACTGTCAGATAGAACTCTCATCCATCATCCACGACCTATCCAAAGATTGCAGTAGACAAGTCTAAAGCCCTCCACTTCAGGCTGCTTTCAAGAACTCTTGTGAAAGACGTGAAGATTTGTCCCTGAAAAAAAAAAATCCCAACAAAAGACTTTACCTTTTTCGTAATTAACAGAAATATAAAAACTGGCTGAACTTTGTGTCTACCAAACAACAAAGCCCAGGAGGAACTGCCCTTATGCAGAGAGTTTTCACAGCTGCCTTTTCCCGCAACATTCTGAAACATGACTTGATACCACTGGAGCACAGGGAATCTACAGCCTTAAGGTTAGAGACCAAACCAACTCAAGAAGAGAATATGGCACAGAGTGGGGGAAGTGGAGTGGGCAAAGAGAAAATTGCAACACCAAACAAAATATACTGCAAAAGATAAAAGGATAGAACTTAATAAAATAAAAGATGGTAAAAACACTGCACAAGAGATGTGAAAATATGATTTATTAAAACAGAAATAATCTAATAGAAAGAAAATCTAGTAAGAACAGAATGACAAAATGGTGGATGGCTTGGGAGGAAAATGTATGAACCTGGAGAGGCCAGCCTTTGTGCAATGGTTAAGACGCAACTTGGGACACCTGCATCTTGTATGGGAGAACATGGGTTCATGTCCTAACTCAGCTACTGATTTCAATTTCCTGGTGGTGTGCAGCAACCCTGGGGGGTAGCAGATGATGGTTCAAGTTCTGAGTCTCTGCCACTGACATGAGAGAGCTGAGCTGAATTCTGAGCTTCCGGCTTTGGACTGCACTGCTCCTGATGGCTGTGAATTTCTGCGGAATAAACCAGCAGATGGAAGATGGTTGTCTCTCTCTGTCTCACCTTTCTTCTCCCAATTCAAATAAATAATTATTTCTTTTTACTTTGGAGATCAAATATTACAAAATCTTTGAAACATGAAACAAAGATGTAGAGATGGAAATCAGATCCAAAATATAAGAAAATATTTCAATAATGGAAAATAAATTTTTAATCAGATTGATCTTACTAAGGGAACATTGAGATGCTAATATCTTCATGTATCATATCCTGCCTAAAGCATCTCAACTGATTCACTCTGCCTAGTAATCTCACTCCACTTCTGAATAATTAAGGTCACTTGAACAAAACCGATCTTTATTTCTTTATAACCAAACTTTTTTCCTACAAATGATGTATCTCCTTTTGTTTAAAAAAAAAAAAAAAACTTCTATTCAATACTTTGCTTCTCAGAAAACTAAAAAATAGTAGTTACAGGCTATCATCTGTTGCCTCAAATACATAAATCTGGAGCATGGCTCAAGTTCTCATTCCTACGTTATTACTTTCTTTCCTCTGTGAGGCCACATCTGGGATGGCAGGGTAGCATGATAGTTAAGCACATGAATTGTGCCGAAAGACAGACCTGAATTCAAGCTGATGTTCTGTTAGATACTTAATCTGTTCAAATGTAATTGTATTTACAATTAAACTGAACATATAATACCTGTTCTTAAAGATTTGCCATGAGAATAACATTAAATGTGAATGTAATAACACATGATTTGTTCATAAATCTTAATAACATTGCAGAACTAGACATTAGTTTTCAAGCTGCCTTTTCACCTATCAATGGTGAAATATCTAACTATGATTAAGGGAGCAAAATGGTCTATTATGAAATGAACTGTATCCTCCAAGTGCAAGTCAAGAAGCAAAAATTCCTGAAATTATGATATTTGGAGATACAGTCTTTTGAAGATAATCAACTTTACAAGACATCCTGAGACTGAGCCCTCACAATGGGATTAGGATTTGTTTTCTTTTGTTCTGTTTTATTTTGTTTGTTAATTTTTTTAGCTTTTTAAAAAAAATTTTGATTATGTTTTCATAATTGATCAGGGTGGGAAGGATTAAGGACCAGGGAAATGTGGGTGAGATCACTGTGTGAAGAAAATTTATTTTTCTTTCTCCTGTATAAGGGAGAAGGGAGAAGATGAGGGGAGAGGCCACACTAAGCCTCCCAAGTGCCTCTGTACCTGGGGATGGGAAGGTACACTCAATGGAGCATGTTTCAAAGGGTTCTGCTTAAGTGGTTTAGTTAATTCTGAAATGCTGTCAATCTCACTGATCCAAAAATGAGGAAATACTTGCAATGTGTATTGGTTGACACAGTAAACCTTCATTCGCCCAGATATTTGTTGTCAATCTTGTTCTGGGTAGTTGGTCAATTTTTTCTGTGCTCCTTCCTTGGCTATGGTACCAGATGTCCTCTGCAGGACCAAATGGAATGCCATTTCCTCAATGTGAATCTGGTTATGTTGAGGCCTAACCTGTGCTGTCCTGCACTCCATCCATGTTCTTAAATCTGCCCATGGATGTTATGAACTGGCCCAGCCTGGCCCAAATCCAGAATTGACCTGCAAATATGCCAGGAATATGGTAACCAGGTCTGGTTTGGGCTGTTCACAGCATTGGTCCTTGTGCTCACCTGCATGGACTGCATCCTGACAGGAGTTCCCCATACTCCTCTATTACGTCTCTTATCACCGGTGGGTCCGTGGCCCAGACTGAATTAGTCCACTGCCTATCCTGGCAGGAATAGTGGCCTTGCCTGACCAGCCCATACTCATTTGGTTTCTTACTATTGGGTGTAATAGCCTAGCCACGCTCAGATACAGCTCTCATGTAATTCACCAGTTGCCAAGACCTAGACCAGCCTGTCCTATACTCACCCTGGCTCTCACAAGCAGCAGGGGGTGCTGGACTCTAGCCCAATCTGGCACACTCCAGACCCAGACCGTACCCATGCCAAGGATCATTGCAACATGTCAAGCCCAGATTGCCAGTCTTATTCCAGCTTTCACACTCACCAGTAGGAACCACAACCTGGCCAGGGCATTCCCTTAGCTCCCCAACCAGGCCTGCTGCCAGTCACAGACCTTGCTCTAACCCAGCTCGGCATAGCCCATCCCCAGTTTTCACCTATGCCATTGGATGCTACAGTTTGGCCTATCCCAGCCTATCCTCAATGCCAACTTTCACTGGTAGGTGCTGTAGCCTAGCTCTGTTTAGTCTACTTCCATCTCTGTTTCATGCAAACCAGTAGGTGTGATAGCCTAGCCTGGCATGACCTGCACTCCAGCCTGGCTCTTGCACACGCCAATGTGCTAGGCCCAGTCCTGCCCAATTCACCCCTCTCCAGAATCAACCTATACACCTTCCAATGGGTGAAGCTACCTTGCCTGGCCTAACCAATACCCAGGCACGAATCACATGCTCAACAGTAGGAGTTACAGACCACCAGGGGAATTTTCCAAGTTCCTCCACCAGGCCCACTCCCAGACCTAGATCTCACATGTGTCAACAGGTGCTTGGGGCTTTATCTGACATGGTCCTCCCTCAATGTCTCTTGCCTCCTCACCTCCCCTCTTCTCCCCACCTCCCACACCCCACTGTCCCCACCTTTGTGAGAGCTAGTGGATGTTGAATCCCAGCTTGCCCCACACCCTATTCTTGGGTGTGCATGTGGGTGCTGCACCCTGAACAAGCATGGCCTATTCCCAACCCCAGTACCCATGAATGTTGGAGGATTTCATGGTCATGTCTAACTCAACACATCATTACCTCCAGCTCTTAACCAAGCCAATGGAAACTGCAGTTCCACAAGAGTGAGCATACATATTCCCCATAAAATCTGCCCCTAGACCTGACTCTCTCACATGGCTAGTTCACATGATGGCCCAGCATAATATCATCTGTCCCCTGTTCCAACCCTCACTGCAGGGTGCTATGATCTAGCCCTGCCTGGTAGGCCCCCAGCCCTAGCTTTCGTGTGCACCAGTGATCAGTGGTCAGCGATGGTCAATGCTAACTAGCACAGCCCAGGTCTCCAACGTGAACTGGTGCACCGGCCTGACCCTTAAAGGTCCTCCAGTCCTCTCTTCCAAACCATTCAATCTCAGTCCCCTCACATACCTGCAAATATAGTGGCAGTACCTTAGTCAATGGAAGTCCCTCAGAAGTCATTTCTCACCTGCAACACACTCCCTCAGCAGTCCTTCTTCTAACGCATCACATGACTCCCTTCCTTGGGCAGAACACAGTCCCTGCTCCTGGGAGTGAATGGGTTTCCCAGTCCAATCTTCCAAAGTCCAGTCTTCCAGTGGGGTGATATGCTGTCTTGGAGCTCAGCCCATCCATTGTGTCCCAAGCTCCTGGCAAGTGTGCTGGGCCTGGGACCTTACCCTCTTTCGACTCAAATTTCAACCCAATTCAAAGCTCCCTAATCCAATCTAACAGCACATCATGTCAGCATGTTAACCTAGGGTCCTCCCTTACCCTCACCTTGCTCCTCCCAGGACCAAGAACATGGGGACATCCCCAGGCTTGCAAGCTGCCTTGGCATTAATTCCCGGGAACCGACATGCTCCCACTGGCACTAACTCCCAGGCCAATACTACAGGTGCAATGGTGGCAGTTGGTGCACATGGCAGGCAGCATGTAAAATGGCTGGGATTAGTTTTTACAACAGTCTCCTTTCTGTCTGCCATGTGAAACGAGGCAAAATTTCTATCTGCCAGTCCTGAGATATCCTTTATTGGAACAAAACAACGCTGACCTGCAATTCCAGGTCCCAGAACTGTGACAAAATAAATTTTGTTTATTTAAGTCACATCGTCATGGTAACCTGAGTAACATGCAGTTAGAGAGAGGACATCCCTTTTGTTACTTCACTAAAAGATTAACATGACAGAATCCCATGTCAGAGTCCCAGTTCCAGTCTGACTGCTACACTTCTAATTCATCTCCCTGCTAATGGGACTAGGAAAGCAGTGCAGGTGACCCCAGTATTTGGGTGTCTGTCTCCCATGTGGGACACTGGGATCAAGCTTCAGGTGTCTAGCTTTGGCATAGTACAGCACTGACTATTGTAGCCATTTAGGGGGTCTACAGTAAGTGGAAGATTCACCCCCAACCCTCTCTCTGCCTGTATCTTCCTCTCTCTAACACTAGCCCTTTCAAATAAATTTTAAAAGAAAAAAGACACAAAGACATAAAGAAGTTTTATATTTATAATATAGCTAATAAGAACAACAATTACCTCTAAATAAATGAGTTTGGTTATGTATACAGCAGAAAAGAGTATTAAAGAAAGCTGAACATAGTATCCTTATATCTGTATAGCCTTGAATATTTAATGCATCTTAACATATTTTTAAAGCATCTTGATAAACTAAATATCTAAATGATGGGATGGTGTTTTGGGACAGCTTTGAAGTTGCTGCCTTGTCAAAGGTCCCTATTTTTGAGTCCCAGTTCCAACTTCACTACAACTTCCTACTAATATGCACCTTGGGAAGCAGCAGGTAGTGCTTCAATACTTAGGTCCCTAGCACTCACAAGGAAGACATGAACATTTTGGCTCCTGAGTTTGACCTGGCGCAATGTCACCAGTTGTGGTATTTGGGGAGTAAAACAGGTAAAACAGTAGATGGAAGCTGTTGCACTCTGTCACCCTACCTTTCAGAAAATAAACAAATAAATAAAAAGCAAATAGGCGAAACTTAGAAAAAAATAAAAGGATAACATATACAAACCACCTAAACAGCTATGTGCTTTTTAAAAAGTGTTCATTGAAAATTTTCAGGTGTTTTGTAGAGAAAACAAAGCTATTGTTTAAACAATAGATAGAAGTTATTTTTCTCTTAATGGTTAACAGACGAATCATAAGAGAGATAGTCTCAAGTGAGTTATAAAGGTCAACCCCTTGTGGACCAAAATACATTTTCAAGTTCAATATAAACAAAAGTGTCTAATTATCAAGATATATTACCTAGGGACAACTTCACTTGTGAAGGCTAAAATCCTCAAGTGACTTGATATTTACAGGGAAGCTGATCGTTCCCCTAAAGAAAATCTGATGCATCATTTCCTATAAATGAATAATTATATCACCATACTAATTATATGAGAGCATTTAAAGATTTCCTCAATATTGGAAATAGCTATACATTCTGAATAACATTTCGGTCCTAAATTTCCAGTTAATTAACCTCATTAAAAATTTGTAGAGAATAATAATGAGGAAAGATTGCACAAGACTTTGTCTTGTACTTTTTAAACATTTATTTGCTGTGAAACATAGATTTGAAAGCCAGATAACATTGTCAAACTCATTTAATGATCATATTATTTTATCTCATTAAATTAAAACCGCCATTTTTAAAACACTAAAAAATAGTACATAACATGGTGCAGAAAATATAAAAGATTTGGAGTGAGATTTGAGAGGCAAATTTCTACCAAAAGCCTCAGTATGTATCAAAAACCATTTGTTCCTAGGTTTCATCGATACTTCCCATACACAGAAACAGATTTCTAAGATGAATTCATTCAGCCAATAATTAAAATATTAGGCAAGATTTCAGAGTACACAGAATTTTCCAATGGAAAAAGGAAAAAAAGTACTCTGAAACGCTTATAAAAAGTAGTTCATTTCAGCTTTTAAAAAAATAAAAACAATGCACAAAAATGGCCTTTAGACATAAAGCCGCAAAGAAACTAGTTGCCTTGCCTCACAGTTTATATAAAATAATAGCCCATGCCCTGTACAAGAATCAAGTTATTCAACTTATTCCTTAATAGGCTGTACCTAAAAAATGACTTTGACATTCCATACATATCTCTTGAGTGCATACTCTGCCAGGCACCATTCTAAACATTGGAAATGTACAATGGTAGCAACAGAACGTGAAAGGCCCTGCTCTCATGGAGCTCCTACTGACATGGAAAGGGATTATTTATATTAAATTTAAATCCCTCTAATGCTAAACTGCAGCTTCCCTTTCTCTTTCGCACTGCAGATCAGAAAGACCATTGGCTGCTATCCCACCTTTTTAAAGCCATTTATTCTACACACATACTTTTCTCATTAGTATACAATGTGTAGCAAGAGTTCTATACTTTTTATGTGTCCTTATAAATTCATTATTCATAAGAAGAAAAAAGTAAACTTTCAAAACACACACACACCATGCATTTTGATTTCAAATATATTTTTAAATAATCAGGCTTAATGCTGGAAATAGCAAGTAGTAATAAAATAATTCAATTGTAGAATTCATCATGGTAATGTCTGAGGAATAGAAAAAGATAAAAGGGACATAGGTGTGTTAAATATTGTACAATCATTGATAAAATCAAAGAATTATGAAAGGACCTACAAAGTTTCCTATACATCAAAAGCCCTATGTATATATTCCAAACTGGGCAACCTGTCTACTAAGCCTCCCTGGCAGAGTCAGCAGAGGTCACCAATGACTACTTTCTCTGCAAACGCAAAACGTAGAAAGACATGGTCGGTCCATGCAAAGGGAGAGTGCAGGATGTTCAGTCAGTCTCTACTACACAGGACTCTGGGCTAACAAAGCAAGGGCTTTGTATACTGAAGAATCGGAAAAACTAGACCACCCCAGTGTACCTCAGCAGCCTGAGACAGGGAGAACCAGAAAACCATGTTCCCAGAATGCACCAGCACAGCAACCCCCTACTACCATGGAACTTGTGACATCACCTCTGTCAAAACTTTCTTTATAGGTAAAGCATCCCCTCTACATTGCTGATATGAAGACAGTGAAGCAATCTAAATTCATGTCTCATATATGTAACTATTTCTATTAAGTTCCTAAACTTCCGACATCAAAACTGAGTCTGATGCTCTACCATTTGAATATTTCTAAACGCATTCCAATGTGGTAATGCCCTCTCTTTAATTCAGACTGCTTTCCTCAATGTTATCGCGAACTTAGTATACATTCTAATATTGTAAATCAAGTGCTGCAAACAGGATTACAAAATTATACATTCAAGTAAGAACAACAGGGAGAAAAAAATACCTTTATTTTGGATCCATGAGGCACCACTACAGACTTATTTTGCTTTGGTGGGATATACAGCTCCCATTTTCCATAATCCAGTTTCTTGTATGGGTATGAAAAAGGATTCCAACCATCTAAAAATAAAGAAGGTCAATTATCAATAGCATGAAGGATTGATAACTAAAGAATTTCAAACACAATAGTATATACCTTAGTGACATAAATTAAACAGCACCAACTCTAAAATGCTAATCAAATGTTCTACTAGTCATACAGGAAAAGTATTTTAAATTTATTTGTAACAAATACATTTGAAAGGTTGTCTGCATCTTAATATTAAAGCATTGCCCATGTGCTTTCACCTTCAATATATCTGTCAATAAATAGAATGCAAAAAGTAAAAGATCTTTTTAGGAGATACTATGAAGAAAAAGAGGTAATATGAACAAATAAAATGCATTCAGGGTAATTAGAAAAAATACGTGCCATGGTAAGGAACAATGAAAAAAATAATTAAAATCATATAATTACTCAAATTCACAGGAGTGTGACAGAGTTAAGTTAGAGTCTAAAGAAATGCATTAGGAAAGAATGGTAGAAAATCTTTTAAAGTTACATAATATAAAAGACGGGTGAAGTGTAGATCCTGGAAGAAAGAACAAGTGAACAATAACAGACTCATACAACCATAAATTTTTACCAGAATTGGCATTAAAAATCCGTGAGAATAAGATGTTTAACCTAATGTTAAAGTTACGTGTGTCCCATGTCAGAGAGCCTGGGTTTGAATGCAGTTCCCAGCTCCCAGTTCCAGCCTCCCACTAGTACAGTTACTGGCAAGCAGCAGATGAAGTTTAATAGTCGGGCCCTGCTACCCAAATGGGAGAACTGGAATAAGTTCCTGCATCCTGGCTCTGACCTGGCACCTTCCTTGTCACTATAAGCACATCTCTCTCTTCCTCTGAATACATTTTTTTAAAATCAATGAACTAAAGACATATTGCTTAATAAGCTTTACTACAATAATTGATTCTGAATAAAAAAGAAATAGATTCAAGTTCTAATAACATGTCTCAAATCATTTAAACATGGGTTAGTGCTTATGACAGGCAAACTGTAAACTGCTTACAAGAAAAATCACAGAAATATATTTGCAATCATGTAATTTTAAAAGTTTTGTACAAAAGTAAAATTTAAGAAGATAATCAGTTAATAAATCAGATCACTAAAATTGTAGGTAGACAGTCACATGGAAAGACAGGTAGGCAGACACACAGAATAACAAGACAAGCACCCAATTAGCAGGAAATACAGTAATAAATCTAATATGAGGACATCTACAACATACAGAGCACATAATAACCAATGAGAAAAAATCAACAATAAAAATAGGCATAGTATATTTTCAGAGAACATTCCATTTGAATGTCCAATAAACATAGAGGTGTATAACGATTCTCAACTAGCTCATTGGTAAGCAGGAAACCATAAAGTAATATTAAATATAATTTCTACTCGTTACAATGGCCAAAATTGAATTTCAAAACATTAAGTAAGCACAGAAATACAGCAACACTATTGCTAAGATATAAAGTGGCATAATCAACTTTGTCTCTCATGAAAAGTTAAATATATTCATGCTAACCATACAACCTAGAAATTCTATTCCTTGGAAGCAACCTACCAAATTCTCATAATTGTGCACAATAAAGTGTTCAAAACATTCAGTGGAAAATTATTTGTAATAGCTTTAAAATTCAAATTGCCCATAAACAAATTAAAATCTTGTTATAGAATTAAACAAGCTAGCAATGGGATGAGTGCATTTGAATGAATATTCCCACTCTTTTACTAAATATTATTCCTTCTTTCCTTTCACAACATAATAACCAGCCAAAATTTTACCTACTTCTGTTATCCTATAGGCATATCAATGATTATTTTTATAATAAAAATATTTCCTCCCTAAAAAGATCTTTCATACTAATAAGATAAAGTTTTTGTCATATGAAACATTTATCTTAAGATCCACAATAAACTGAAATTACTGGATTTAGACATTTTCTGGGATGCCCACATACCATAAGAGTACCTTGGTTTCAATCCTGGCTCAACTTCATATTCCAGCTTCCTGCTAATGTGCACTATGGAATGCAGCAGACCATGGTTTAAGTACTTGAGTCTTTGTCTTCCACAAGGACACCTAGAATGAGTTCATTGCTGCTGGCTTTGGTCTGACCCAGTCCTATCTGTTGCAGGCAACTGAGAGTGAACTAACACATGGACAGTATCTCCCACACCTCTTCCATGCATCCCACACTTTCCCCCACTAAACCAATCTTTGCCTTTCAAATAATAACTTAACTTTTTTAAAAAATGAAAGAAAAGGGGCCAGCACAATGATGCAGTCGGTTAAACCACCACTTGGAACACTGCATCCCACATGAGAGGGTTAATGTGTGAGCTGCTCCTCTTCCAACCAGCTTCCTGTAACTCACTTGGAAAAGTAGCTCCCATGTGAAACCCATGTGAGAGACTAAAATGGAGTTCCTGGCTGCGGGGAGGATGAACGGTGAATAACAGATTATAAACCAGCCTGGCAGATGAAGGCATTTAAATGCATTATTGTGAAGAAATGAAAGTTGACAAATTTAACATAAAGACACACACTGAGATCACTACTCAACACACAGCTACAAGTGTCTCCAGGTGGTATTTTTATAATATTCTCACCAAGTATTTGCATAATAATTGATCTTCATTTCTGATATTTCCTGCATCCGCCTAGGTATTACTAGATTCAAGATTGGAACCCCCAAAGTAATATGTGATTACTATTTGAGGTTTGGTATGGGGTAGGCATGTAGCTCAGTGTTTTACATGCATATGACATATCAGCATCCCTGGCTAAATCCCAGCTACTTCACATCTATTTCAGTTTCCTGATAATATGTATCCTGAAAGGCAGGATGCATCTTGGGCTCTAGGATTAATCCCAGTCTCAGCCACTGTAAGCATCTGCTATTTGGAAGAGTATCTTTTTTTGCTGTTTTCTGGATCTTCACTCTCAGCCCCTCATTTTCAAACAAAATTTAAATAAAATTAAAATATGTGATTATGCTTTGTGCTTGCATCAATTATTATTATGACATTTTCTAAGACGTGGATTTTAATCAAATAAAGACAAGCTGACATATTTCTAAAGCAGACATTTTAATAGGTATTTTCTGTTAACATGTTTTAATTCATCATTGCATTTGATAATGCAAAAGATTATTTTTGTCAACAGACTCAAATCAGCACAAAATAATTTTAAATCAAGATATGGAAAAGAAACAAAATGAGGATCACACGTTAATATGAATTGCTAACACACATTCAGCACAGGCAATCAAACATTACCTAAGGTCACTGCACTGGCCACATAAGCTCTGTGTTTTCTCATACCAATAACCTTTCTTCTTATAATGTAAAAATCTCCACATAAAATCTTCAACATCAGATTCCATCAAACAATCCCGATTCTTTCACTTACATTACGGACTTTGCCTCAAGGGCACTTAGTCAAATTATTTCTGCAGAGATTTTTTTAGTTTAATATAACATTTCATTATCCATGGTTGAAATAAATCCAACTCACTAAAAAGAATCTTCCATGTGAATATGCCAGTGTGCTGAAAAACAGTCCACACTGGGGCCAACTCCTGCCAGTCTCAAGCTCCACAAAGTAGGGAAGCAAGATGCCTGGCAAATACCACAGGCAGAGCTTATGGCAAATATCAATTCTATACTGTCCAAGTGGACATCTCTCAAGTCATTATGCATAATTAGAATATCAGCACTTCAAAATTTGCAAGCATTCTTCCTCACTGAAGGTAAGAAGAAGAATGGAAATTTTACTTCTATAGATGGAAATTTACACTTTTACTCATGTACAAAACAGAGCCCAGCCAAAAAAGTTCAGGATTAGGATATCCTGTGACACTACACTTATCTAACATTATGGGAAGACAATAAATACTCTGTAACTCTGACTTTCAAATAAACAAACAAATCTTTTAAAAAATTATGTCATCAAGTAAAGGATCGAAGATGTCAATATATTTATGCTTCTAAACTGATTAACAAACTATTTTCTGGATAGCATTTTTTAACTCAGACCCCAGAAGCTGCATATAAGAATGTTCAACTACCCACGTCTTCATCAAAACCAGAGATTATCATTTTAATAACAAGGCTTGTCTGGCTTGCTCAACCAGAGTTCACTAAGAGAATTAAGCCCTAATGCCCAAAGGATCCACTGCACATAATAAATTAAGTTCTCTTCAACGCATTTGGAATAGTACTTGCCACACGTAGGCCTTGTGAGAATTTAGAAAATAGGCATTTGAATCATTTTCCTTTTTCTGTGGATCAAGTGTTGACCTGGCATGACAAAGTTGCCTTTCAGTATTGTTTAAGCGTTACCAATAGTTTTAGAATACAGCATTTTCATTTCTTTTAAAAATAGTTTGTAATTGTAATTTTGATTATCTTCCTTAACGGTTTTTCTTTGAGAGTAGCTGGGTGGGGGATATTAGATTTCCTTTTTTTTTTCATTGATTTCTAGCTTTATTGAAATAAAGTTAATAGCACGGTTTATATTGTGGCTCAACACAGTGGCAATCAAACCATTTATTTATTTACTGACCTATTTCTGTACCAGTAGAAACCATTCAATCATCTCAAAATAGATTGTATGGAGAACTCCAACACAGCAACTACATAAAGAAAGGCAAAAGCAGAACAGCTCTGCTTGAAATACCTTCCTCAACCCCTCAGAGCCTGCCATTTCAAAGTCAGTTCTAACATAGTGTTTTAGTATGTCATTTATATATTTGGAAATGTGTTATTGATTTTTAAAATGCATAATTTCATGCTATTCAAATTCTTCATTTATCTTTAGCATATCTGATCCATTATAAGTTAAGCCTATATTAAATTATTTCATGATAGGTGAGGCATGTTAATATGTATCTTTGCTTCGACTCGTATTACTGATTCGTATATCTTTACATGGGGTTTGACTAAATAAATTGTTTTGTCCCTGCAGAATTTATGTTTGTCTAATCCTCAATTTTATGGAACCAGGAATGGGGCGTTAAGAAACTAATAACATCACAAGGATAAAGCGTTTATGAATGGAATCAACACCTTAATCCAGGAGAAAGTTAACAGTCTGCAATGCAGAGATGACTCTCACCAGAACACAGTGATGCAGACACCTCAGCTCAGACTCACAGCCTCCAAAACAGGGAGAGTTAACTTTCTATTGTTTATAGGATTCAATTTTATAGCAGCTCACAGTGACTAAGCACATGGTGTAGCTTAAAAGCGAGTTTTTTTTTTTTCAGTGATAATAAGCTGAAGGAAACAGCTAAAGCTGGGAAGAAATGTTATTTCTTTAGGAAGAAGATACAAGTAGAGAGAAAAGTGGTAAGTAGAAGACAGAAAAATAGGCTAATATAATATGGTCAGTAATCAGTAGCAGCACAGGCATTCGAAAGGCCAAGAAAGGCTCTCAAGTATATTTTCCCTGGCTGGTAAAACAAGCTGTATGTCTCCATATCAAAACATTCAGAGCCCGGTAGGAGGGTTTCAGCTCATCACTATACACTAAATCATTTTCAACCACAGTTTAAAACATTTATGATATCCTAGACCTCAGTGGGGATTTGAGTTTACATTGGAAAATAGTCTTCCATCTTAAAAAGTTCCATCTGAATCAGTCTACGCTGTGAGGATATGAGGACCTCACAGTAATCAAGAAATTACACGCATTTACAAAAAAATGTTAGTGCAGCAAAAACAATGATTTTAGTCATGGATGGCAATGCAATAGAATTAAACTTATGTGTCTATGGTTTGGTGACTTCAGTGAGGATTACTAAGACTGTTCAACAGGCGGAAGAGCTTTTTCTTTCAACTGATGGTATTGTCACAACTGGGTATATACTGACAAAAAGAATAAACTTGAACCCTTCTCTGAAAAATGAACTAATAACTATCTATAGATGGATCAAAAACTTCATTGTAAGAATTAAAACTACACAACTCTTAGCTAAAACAAAGTCTTTGAGATCTCGGCTTTTTGTTTGTTTGTTTGTTTTATCATAGCAGCAGTACAAATAACAGAAGAAAAAACTGATACATTGAACTTCACCAAAATTAAGATTTATGTATGTCAGGGACTTGAGCAAAGGATTGGACTAAATAGTTCTACTAAAAATGTAAAAATGAACAACACACACCATAAGGATGTTCAACATTGTCAGTCATGAGCAAAATCCAAACCCAAACACAGTGAGATACCGCTTCACACACAGTGGGAACAATACAGTCAGAAATGAATAGTGTAGGCAAAGCTGCAGAGAAACAAGAGACCCCATACATACATACATTGTTAAAGAGAAAGGCTTGCAATGCAGTCATTCTGAAAAATGACTGTAAACTAAACATGGAATTACCATTAGAGCACCAGTCCATTCCCACTCACTAATCCAAGTGAAATTAACTCAAGTTTCTACAAAATGTTGTGTATGACAATTCTCAGCAATATTGCTCATGATAATTATAGGTGAAACAATATGAATGTGTGAACATCAAATAATAAACAGATACCCAATGTTGTATGTATATCAATGTCATGGAATATGTGACTATAAAGAAGAATGAAAACAAGGCATAACAAAAGGCACCTATTATATAGTACAATTTATATAAGATGTTTAAATGACAAATTTACAGAGATAGAACCTAGATCAGTAGCTGCCTAGAACTTAGAAAATTATGAAATGATAGCACAAGGATCCTGGGTTCCTTTGGGGTCAGTGAACATTCTCTAATATTGATTGCTGTGATAGTTATACAGTTCTGCTTCTTCAGTACTAAAAGACAAGAATTTATATAATTAAAGTAGGTGAGTTGTATACTACATGAATCACAACTCAAAAAGTTGTTACAAATACTTTTGAAGCCCTGTAACCTTTAATTGTTCACTGCTATTGATCCTTTGCCTGAGACTAAAATCAGTTAGAGATATTGTAAAGGAAAAGACCACATGGTGAGACATAAAAATTTAATGTTAAGAAGACAGTTGGTCAATAGTAGAATAAAGACTCAAGTAAGATAGTTTAGGCCACTTTGAAGAAGGAAATGATCAAAAGTTTCAAGGATTTGCAAAGGTGGAAAAAGTTAAAGTTGATCCATTAGAAGTTGAAAAAGAAAAAAGTTTTTAAGTAAAGGAAATTACATACCTTCTCCTGGATTCCAGAAAAAAAAATTTTTATAGGTGCCTACATACATAAGCATACCAAGCCAATGGCAATGGCAGAAGAGCTTGTTTAGGACTCTGGGTATGTATGCATGTATGTATGCATTTATTTATTTATTTATCTTATTATTCCATGATACATCTGTACAGGTTCCAGGAATTCTCTTCCCCTATCTCGAAATTTTCACCCCATCTCCACTAATTTTCCCCATGTCATTAAAGTAGTATAGTCCTTCACAAGCAATCATAACAAACACAATTCAAAGTTGACACTGTAGCACACTGGGTAAAGTCCCACTACCTGTAGTGTTGGTATCCCATATGGGTGCCAATTCACACCTTGCTTGTTCCACTATCAACCTAGTTCTACGCTGATGTATCTGGGAAAACAGCAGAGGATGACCCAAGTGCTTGGGCTCCTGCACTAATGCGGGAGGATTGGAGGAAGCTTCTGGTTCTTGGCTTTGGACTGACTCAGCTCCAGTAGTTGAGGCTATTTCGGAAGTGCAGCAGATGGAAGATCATCCTTTCTCTCTCTCTCTCCCTCCCTCCCTCCTTCCCTGTCTCTCTCTCTGAGTCTACATTTCAAATAAATCTTTTAAAAAGAGAGAGAGAGAAAGAAACACGAATCTAAAAGCTGTCAAACAATATAGTCTTTAAAAGATAATTTAATCTAGAGGAATGGTATAGTGGAGACCAAAATGCCAAGGAAGATACATTGCAGTATGCATCTTTACTCCCGAATAAAAGATATACTCCCAATGAAACCGGTAAATATATCTTGATAATAGGATGCTGGACTTTCTACTACAGTCTATACCTACAATGTCACAATGCATTTAAATGGCAGAATGATGAACATACGATTGTTGTTGAAAGACTACATTGTTCTAATCATATAGGAGAAATCAGTGAGGGGGGAGAGGGCATGAGTAGAGTGGAAGAAGAAATCCCTGAGCCTATGGAACCATACATCATATCACGTATGTATGTATATCGTGTATATATATATATATATATGATAATTTAGACAGACATTGACTGCAGCAGTAGTAACGCCTTGTCCTTACTGCTTGACACTCAATATCAAATTCAAGTACCTCAAAAGTCCAGTATTACTGTTTTCATCTGATGAAAGAGAAAACAGTCTCAAAGAAGGAGAAATAACAAACCCCAAATCTTAGCATGTCTAATAGACAAAGCCAGGATTGCAGTCAGGTTACCCTGACTCCTGCTTTTATCCATCTGTGCATTTACCGTATCTGGCATATATAAAACAGATCTAGATCCAGCCTAGCATGCAACTGCATCAGAAATGCAAATAAAATGTACTCCAGTTAACTCAGGCTGTTCCAACACGAATATCAGAGCCTGTGTCACTGCAACAATAAGCATTTATTTCTCAGTTCTAGAGCTTAGAAATCTGAGATCAGTTTACCAGCAGGACAGCATTCACGGTGTAGGGTCCCTTTCTGGCTTGCAGAAGGCTAACATCATGCTATATTTTCACATGTTACAAAAATCATCTTTCTAGTGTATCCTTTTTTAAGAGTCTCATCCCATCTCAGCTCATTATATAGCTACTTCCCAAAGTCACTACCTCCATATGCTAGCACCCTAGGCTTTAGGACTTTAACATTTAAATTTTGGAAAGATAAACTCAGTACACAGAGGCTCTTCACTGGATTTTGGGTCTCCAGTAACTATTACAGCTATTGTTTCAAAGTGCTACAATTGAGGAAACATTTTGTAACTTCATTTTTTGCTGCTGCCTTATAGGAAGGCTTAATCTTTAAAAATGTTGGACAGGTCCACACTAGCTGCACTACCAAAGAGCTTTGACAGAAGTCTAGTAAGAACAAGGGGCACTGTGGGGGACAAGTCATCATTTCCAGCCATATAATTCAGGCTGCATCCTGAAAATCCAACCTTGAATGTGAACAAAGGTTGTGTTTGCAATAAGGCAACCCTTCACCACAAAGCAAAAAGAAACAAAGAGACACAAAGACAGGAATCTCAACAGAGGTAACCTTATTTACTTATTTTTGCAGCAGAACTGAATTTTCTATTTTACAGAGAAAACTGGAGCTATTGGACAGGAACTAACTCCACTTTCTGCTTACAAAACTATAAACTGATTCATGCAGTCACCTCTGCCTTCTTTCCTTTAGTCTCTAGAGAAGGGAAGTTTCTTGTGGGTTTTTGTTGCTTTGTTTTTTTGTTTTCTGTTTTTTTTTGCTTGTTTTCTCTTTCCTGGACTAATTCCTCAACTCTGTGCTATACATTCCTCTTTTAGTCAGTTTTTCTCCAAAGTTTTGATATTTCCAAACATTTTTCTCTTTTTAAGCTTCCTTTTATCAGCACAAAAATATACACTAATATTTGCTGAAGAAACATCATAAAACAATGAATAAAATGCGCCCTTTGATCCAAATTACCCTCTTTATATCCTGCTATTGGGAGCACAATTGCTTGATCTCTACCTTTACTTCCTCAGAATCCTATACATACAGACTTCAAAATATTTCAGAAATACTATGGCAAAAAATCACCAGAGACTTCCAAAGTTCCAATCCACAATTGGTCTTTTTAAGCTTATTTTCATAACTTTTTGGTGAAGTTAGTGGTCACCCTTCTTTGGGATTCTGCAATACCCACCCCAGCTGGTTTTCTTAAACTACGTTTGTGAAGATGGAGATGAGAAAGAGGTAATGTGTGAAAGCTATTTTAGCATTAGAACTGATATGAAGCCATATTTATTTACTATGGGTAGCAAAAAGTACTTTTTCACTCGGATAATTCCTTAAACAGAATACAAAATATAGAAATAGAGAATGAAAAAAAGGTAGAAGCACTCATCATCAGCTATTGCTGAAGCAGGTACCTATAAGGAGGAGAAATTCAAAGACGAATGCAGGTGCACAACGGTTACCTTTCCCACTACCATTTTGTTTCTTATTGCAAATGAGGCTTGTTTGTATTCTGTATAGAATAAAAAAATACATAGAAAAATCGTAAATGATGCTGAAACACTTGAACACCATCCCTTCTATATTAGTATACTTTAATATAAGATTGTTCGTTTTTCTGCCTGTGTAAATGAGCATCATTATATGTGGAGAGAAGGAACCAGCAGAGGGAGAGATGGCAGGAGGAGGTACACAGAAAGATTTACAATATTAAGGAAGCAAAACAAAAGAGATTCAAAATAAGGACTCCTGATATCAATTTCTGCTACTAGTTTTTGAAAACACATGGATGGGATAAATATAGATGCAAAGACCTTTGGGGGAAGCGGTTTAGATGTTAATTTTTTGCTTTCTGCTGCCTTCTACTTCCTCGGAAAAGTCAGACAGGTATTTACTATGCTAATGGAGAAGGGAAAGGTTGTGATATAAGGGATTCTTAGGAGAGTGGTGAGGTTGAGCTAGCTACTGTGAAAAATGTAAGAAAGAGCAGACTTAAGGATATGCAAATTATTTCTGCAGTGTTGATGGCTGGGAATCTGCAAAAGCAGCAGCTCACCTCATTCTCTGATCTTCCTCAGAGTACCCAGCTTTATAAGAACAGAGAAATTAGACAATTTGATGCATTCAACATTGCATATATACAGAGTCATCAATGTGGTAGAAGATCAAGGTTGAAAAGAGATGAAATAAAGGCCTGTGATGTGTCACAGCTGGTAAGGCAATCTCCTGCAATGCTAGCATTCCAAATGGACCCTAGTATAAGTTCCAGCTGTTTCATGTCCAGCCCAGCACCCTACTAAATACGCCCGGGGGAAAGCAGCTAGAGAGGGCTCAAGTGTGTGGGCCCCTGCCAGCCATGCACGAGACCTGGAAGAAGCTCCCAGTCAGCTCTGGCCATTGCAGCCATGTAAAGAGTAAACTAGCAAATGGAAGATCTCTCTGACTCATGCTTGTGTGCTCTGTGTGTAACTCTGATTTTCAAAAAAACAATTAAAACATATATATCATAACATTATGAATTCCCCACAAATAGTTAAAATCTGCATCTACCATAGTACATATTATGTTTCTACTGGATAATCCATTTGTCTACATTGATTTGTTTGCTTTTTCCATCTTTAATTCTAAAATACTTGAAGGCAGAGGTCACGTTTTATCCATCTTTACGTCCTAAAACCTGGTCTAGAACTTTCCACAACAAATTCAACAAATAAAATATTTGCTAAAAAAAAATTCTAAATTTCATGAGAAAATTATATTAACCTACTGTATGCAGTAATTTAGCAGAATTAACAAAAAAATTACTTTAGCCCTACTGATAAACAACACTTTTTTTGTGAAGAGCTAATTATTCATTATAAAAAATCTCCATATTCAACAAGTAATAGAAATGCTTTAGAAAGGCAAATATTTCAGTTAATAATTCCAAAAATACGCACCAAATTACAGACAAAGATTAAAAACAAATTTATTGTAATTTCAAAAAACCCAGGTTAGATGTGGTAACAAAGTGGGGTAAGCTGCTGCTTGGGGCTGCATTTCAAATTAGAATGTCAGTCGGCCTGCTGGCTATTCTGCTTCCAACCCAGCTTCCTGCTAATGCACCAGGGAAGGCAGTGGAAGAGGGTCCAAGTATCCCTCTCTGCCTTTCAAACAAATAAACCAGAAGAAGAAGAAAAAGAATGACATCGAAACTATGGGTAACAAAAGATAACCTCATTTAGCAGTAAGCTACCTGGGGCTGCCTAACATACTAACAGTCAATGAAAATCATTCACCTTTCTGTTGCATAGTAACATGCAAACCCATTACAGTTTTTTGTTTGTTTGTTGTGAAAAGAAAATCTGTTGAGTTATCTTTCCAGGGCCTCTGACAAAACAGTACAGAACTGGCAGACAACACTGTAACCAGAGCCTGCACAGACTGCTAAAGCTAACCTGGGGGTAACTACAGTGAGTGCAATAGAAGGCTAAACTATTCCAGCAGTCATCTTTGAACACAGATTCCATATACAGACCTTATTTGCCACAGGTCTGCCCTGACTCCATAAATTCTCCAATTGTTTCTGAACAGACATTGACTTGGGCTCTGACATGAACCTTCGCTCTTTCTTACAGGTCAGTAGTGATATTAGCAACAACAATGATAAATATTCTGTTTCTCAGGTGAATTCAGTGCTTCCACAGGAGCAACCATGTACATATGAGCAGGAGGACCTGATAGCATAATTTCTGATACATAATGAAAGTCTGATAAAAGGAATATATTTCTTTGTATTTTAAACAATATCTCAATTTTCTACTTTAAACCCTAAACTACAAAAACATCATATACAATATTAAATATTTATACATACCTATACATTACATATAATATATAAGGTGTACAAACTTATTTTATATATATAAACTGTATTTACCCCATATATTATTGCTCAAAAAGGGATCTTTTCGAATATTCAATAGGTTACTGATTCAGAAATTCATAATTTTGTATCTAAACAGAAGTAGACACTAAAACAAATCTCTCTATGTGCTTTCTATATTTAGAATACATATAGGACATAATTCGTTAGGCTATATTCCTTCTTTTCTGAAATATAAAATCCAAGGAAATTGAATCACTTTTAAATGAACCAATGTGTTTATTAGATCTGTGGGGTGTAAGAAAACTTCAATTCCTACTCTATGTCATGCTGATATAGCCATAAACTCTCAGGTTAAACTTGTCTCTTTGTAGTACAAATTTCAATTTGGATTTTAAAGAGCTTGAGGCCATCAATTTTCACATCTTTTCCCACTCCCATTTCAGAAATCAGAGACCAAATTTCAGGGAAATATTGGCAAGTGATGTGGAGCCGTAACATGTTATGAATAAAACTGTCATTAGGGTAATTCATCAAAGTAAAAGATACTGAAGTCACCAACTATTAACATATTTTCTGCTTTCTATCTAACAGCCATTTATTTAAGGTTAAAGAAGGAATAGTCTTGTTTCTCTTAACTATTCCTCTGGCTAGATTCAAAACCTTAAATTTAAATAAAAAACCAACACAGTCAGCAAGGTGATACCTTTTCATCTCATATAACATATTCCAGCCCTGGACAGCAGACTATTCAACCATTTTTTGAACACAATGAGCTTCCATCAGTTATCTCTTAACCACTGGCTGTCCACCTCATCCCCTTTGTAAATCTATTACTGTAGAGACAGAGATCTGCTTTCTAGCCTCCACTCTGAGCAAAGCAATATGTACACATTTGGGGATTGCTGTCTGGCACAGTGGATTCAGGCTTTCTGACCCTAGATAGATATTCAAAACTAACCATGGTCATAACCTACATCTCTTGAGTCCTACCCTCATATATGCATATTTCTCCTTCAAATTCGTCTTTGTAAGGTTTCCAAAGAAATGAATAAACTATATTTCAGATGTAGCACTATCAATCAAATAAGACAGTCAGAGCTAGATACAGAAATAGCAACCAAAAAGTAATAAGGTATATATCCTTCCAGCTCTGGTACTGGATCAAGCAAACAGCAGAAAATCAATAGATGTACACGAAATAAAAAATTATCAGAACTACTCAGCCTTTCACAGTTCCATGTAATATGCATGTTTAAAACTACAACAGTGTCTCCAACATAAGAGTTACTAAGTGTTTGATACTCAATTTACCATTTACTTTTAATTGTCATTCAAACTGAATGATCAATTTCAACTCACTCCCTAGTAATAAATAACCTAGAAACACAATGCTAAATAATGAAAAATATTTTTGAAGAAGACCAATTAATTTACTGTTTTCTTTAATATCTTTCCTATGCTTCATAAGCATTATCTCTAAGCATGATTAAGTCTTTCCTTACAGCACAACCCAAAATCTATTCTTATCCTGAGACAGCACACTCAAAAATCAAGTAGTTTCCCCTTTAAAATGACTTTAAAAATGACTTTGTTATGTGTATGCAGAAGCAAATAAACACATACACTTACCTTTGTTTGGTTTTGTTTTAACAATTCAAAATGTCATGTGTCATATAAGCTTATGTATGTTTTAAAATAAAAATGTACATATTGAACACCAGAGTCTGCAATTTGCTTCCTGTTTCTTCACCTATTCTTCATCAGCAGGTTACCCAACAGCAAAGAAAATTTCTTTCAGCTTTCTTCAAGCATAGTGCCAAAACTACCTTGAAAGGTGAAATTCAGAATAAGAGCAATCCAGTAAAACTATATGACAGTTATAACAAAGAAATTATACAGTTGGAAAAAATACTAGCCAATATTAGAAACATGATATTTTAAAGATTTATTTTTATTATTTTTTTATTGGAAAGGCGGATATACAGAGAGGAGAGACAGAGAGGAAGATCTTCTGTCCGATGATTCACTCCCCAAGTGGGCGCAACGGCCGATACTATGCCGATCCGAAGCCAGGAGCCTCTTCCGGGTCTCCCACGCGGGTGCAGGTTCCCAAAGCCTTGGGCTGTCCTCGACTGCTTTCCCAGGCCACAGGCAGGGAGCTGGAAGGGAAGCGGGGCTGCCGGGATTAGAACCAGCACCCATATGGGATCCGGGCGTGCAAGGCGAGGACTTAACCACTTGCGCCACCGCGCCGGGCCCGAAACATGATATTTTAAAGAGATACACTTCAATTCTTCAGATACCATGACAATAAAACAGAAAGAGAGGGGCTGGAGCTGTAGCACAGCAAGTAAAACTGCTGACTGCAGCATGGGCATCCCATGTGGGCACTGGTTGCTTCACTACCTGTCCTGCTCTTTGCTAGTGTGCCTGGGAAGGCATTCCCCAAGTGCTTGGATCCCTGCACTGAGGTGGGAGACCCAGAAGAAATTCTTGGCTCTGAGATTTGTGCTGCTCCAGCTCTAGCAATTGCGGCTATTTGGGATTCAAACAGTAGATAAAACACCAATGTGTGTGTGTGTGTGTGTGTGTGTGTGTGTGTGTGTGTGTGTGTGTGTTTGAGAGAGAGACAGAGAGAGACTCTCTTTAAAACTATCACATAAACAAATATTTTTAAAATTTTCACAAAGGACATTAAGCACACATGCAAATTATTTTTTTGGTCACACTACTTCGGATTTCCTTGCTTCACAACTCAAAGTTAAAGAACAAAAGGCATTGTACAATGTATGTATCCACTATATCACACATATATATTAGACACACATTGGCAGGCCCACAAAATAAACACTGATATAGGATATAAAATTAGCCAGGAAGTATAAATCAGCTTCTGCAATGATGAATGGCAGTTGGCTCCACATAAATGAGATTTATTACTTGGTAAATCTGAGCTTCAGATGTAAACCATAGAGGTAAAAAGGACACAAAACTGGAACACTATTGATAACCAGTGTCTTAATAGAGTGAATGGGCTGCGGAATGCTTGCAGTTAAAACTCTCAATTACTATTTCCTAGACATTTGACTTCCAGAGGGATTTATAACTTCTTGAATTTTGTTTCCCTTGTCTGAAAAATAAGAAAACAATTCTTTATTAAGGAATGCTTCTTCTGTGAAGGAAAAGTTTGGGACTACAGAGAATCCTCAGATGAAAACTTACTTCCTTTAAGGTTCATGGTCTTGAGAACAGAGAAAATGCCTGAATGCAAACTTCACTCAGCCAAAGGTTAGCAAGTTAGCAAGTGTGAGTCCTTATTAAAAGTCTCAAATTACTCATCTAGAAAAATGAGGGAAATAATGACAAACCTCACTGTACTATTAGGAAAATTTAATAAAACAATCTGAATCAATCACTTACTACATAGTTCTATGCTCACTTCATTTTAGATAATATATAGCTATAAAACAACACTGTTACACCAATCTCCACCTTGAAAATCCTCTCTCCTTTCAGTGTCATGAGGAGACCATTCTCATTTTCCTAATGCTGCTTCTTCTCCCCTTACTTCATTACTTCTTCATGTTACAGCCACAAATGGGAGGTTTTCAGAGTTCTATCTTCCACTGATATTCTTCTAGAGGTTTCTAAATAAAATACAGACATTTGTTGAAAGGATGAATCAAAGTTCCACAGCAAAGGAACAAACAATACTGGAGAAACTTCGGAGTGGACTTTGCCAGGTACAGTCCTTTTATTCAATATCAACTTTGGCATGCCTTCAATTGGGGATAAAGGAGTCATAAGACTATCACGAGGGAAAAACACCCTCAAAATCTGGCTCAGGATTGGGCTGTTTGGCCTGGGAGTCAGGATGTGAATTAGGATGCTCATCCACTATATCACAACACCTTGGTCTCTCTTCTGGGTTCTGGATCCCAATTCCGGCTTCCTGTGATGCGGACATCAGACCACAGCAGTGACAAGTTCAAACACTAGGCTATACCCACCCACACCCACGGTAGAGCCCTGAATTGGGTTTTCAGTACTCTGCTTCAGCCTCAGGGCACTGAGAGCATTCAGAGAGAGGAGGAAACAGATGACTGCTGTGGGGAGCACTCCCTTGTATGCATTCATTTGCTTGCTCTCTATCTGCTTTCTCTCTCTCTCTTTCTGTATGCATATGTCATATACACTAAAAAAGCAAAATCATTCTATAAGAGAAGTTTTTAACAAACCAAATGATAATTTTTATTGCATTTGGGAAAACGTCAAAAGCAAAATGACATAGTGAAAACACATTTACTGGAAATGAACCAGAGTAGACACTGCACTAAATGCTCCAGAGCAGAATATGTCATTTGGTCTTTCTTGCTACACAGCACTGAGAATAGCAAGTTCTTCTTACAAAGCTGATGATGAAAGTGTGAAACAAAATAAAGTTCAGATGAGGATAACCCATCTGCTTGTCACAACAATGAATTCCTGTTTTACGTATGCCTAACGTGGCCATGCTGTCTTACCAAGCTTCTAAGAGTGAATCAATCCAAGTTATCGAGAAAAGATTAAAAACTCCATAATGCTGCAATTACTGTAAGGGTAACAGCAGCGTATTTATAGGAGATTCTATTTTGTAATTCCTCACATTGTGAAGAATAGAAAAAGGAGACGAACACAGACATTTTAAAAAGAAACATTTGTTTTTAGAATAAAAGGAAAACCACAGTGAATAGGCTTATATTTTGATAGAATTTATATTAGTTTAGCTTAATGTGTACAATTAACCTAAAATATTTTTCTACTATTAATCATAAAATAGCCATTAAAAGACAAACAAACAAATAAGCAAGCATAAATTCCTGAGTTGAGTAAAGCACATAAAGCAATAAAACCACTCATAAGAGTAGGTCACAGGAGTAAGTAAACCAGTAACAGATAAAAGCCCTTTTCTGACTAAACAACCCTTCGAGAACAGGATCCATGATGAATTGGTTGAGAGGAGCCACAGCCATGAAACAGAGATTGGAGCTGTAACAGTTAGCATCAACCTTATCATCCATCTCTAGTTCTCTGGCTTTTCTCAGCAGGTTTGACATGGGTCTCTACACCAGAAAGCTAAGCATCTACCTATTAACTCCACACAGGTGGGGTACAGATCCCGAGGGAGGAACAGGACAGCCAGGAATGGCAAATGGTCACACATCCCTCTGTATTTACCACAAGTCTTTTATTTTTTTTTAGCACCTCAAGAACAGAAAATTAGATAAGACACCAGACTAAGTTTGGAGCACTCTGATTTTTCCAAATTAATTAAAAACATCAGGGCTTTCAATCTGTCAATGCATGTGCAGGATATAGTATATGCTTTAATCTGTATTTGTTTTTCAACCTTAACAAACTTTGTGCTTTGTGTGCTTTAGCTTTTAAGAGAGAAATATCCTTTAAGAAAAATATTATCAGAAAGAAAGCAAACTGTTATTTGACAACATTAAAGTACTAAAAAATAAAAGTGATTGAGTAAATGAGGTTTTAGGGGAGTTTGGGAGACAGAGCCAGTTTTTGTTCTGTTTTCAGCTTATTCTGGTAGTTCGCTTACTTCCTCTACCAGACGAAAAATAAGGCATGTTTTAATCTACTTTACTAACTTATAAAACCCTTTCAGAAACTTTCTTTATATGTTCACAGTAATAGTTCAATTAAAATGTACCTTTTTGGGACTAAGCTTTACAAAGGATCCTTATTAAGTCAAAGTCCTCAATATAACTTAAATATAAACCAACTATAAATTTAAGATTTTAAGTATATTTATAACTTAGAATGGTTGAAGCAATCTACTTTTAATTAAATATATCTATGGCAACTTGACTACAAATCTTAAGGTTTTGCAACCCAACTTTTTATGATAAGAATATTGCTAAAACTCATTTGCACTGAATGACAATCTTGCATTCCTCTCTGCTCTCTGAATCCATTATCTCTCTCATGGGAATGAATGCTTTGCCATGACTGATGATGAATAAGATATATAGGACAAATTATGCACTTTTTCATTTAAAAGACTAAAAAGGAAATTCACCTTTACTCTCCCTTCTGCCTAGTTTCATTAAAATCTAAATACAGCTGTTTTAAAAGTCTTCTTTTTTCCTAGCTCAGTTCATTTTGACAAAAAAGAAAAAGTCTCATGTATCAATTATAGAGTCTGGAAATGTATCTCACAAATTGCAGTGCAATATTTATGGTTTAAAAACACCTAAAATGTCACCAAAAATAAATAAGCATTAAAAACATTCTCAAAGCTTAGAATTCTGATTACACATTAATTCGTTAATGGATTAATATCAGATTATATTCTGAGTTGTTTTGATTTTAGAAATTACTTAAGTGCTGAGCTGTAGCATGTCACCATTCCGTACTGTTGCCACTTTAAATCCCGGCTATTCCACTTCTTATTCATCTTCCTGCTAATGTGCTAGGGAACGCAGCGGAGGATAGCCTAAGTGCTCTGGTTCTGTCTATCCACATGAGAGACTGGATGATGCTTCTGGCTCCGGATTTCATCCTGGCTCACTCCCAACCACTGTGGCTAGTTGGGGACTAAACTAGAATGTCGAGGACCTCTCCATATGCAGGTAAAACAGCATTCTATGTCATATATATATGCATGTATATATATATATGTATATATATATATGCCTTACAAATACATAAGATAAATCTCACGAAAATTTACGTAGAAAAATATTTTCTTGCAATTATCTTCTAACACATCTTTTAAAAATGGCATCTTTAATAATTCAATTTTTACCTAAAAGACCAATGACTGCACACATTTTTAAAAAAAATCAAAATCCCTATGCATTACTAGATAAGCTTAGGCAATGACTATCAGTTAAGAAGATATCATCAATTTCCCTTGCTAGATGAGAAGGTTATTTTCCGTCTTTCGTGCTGCCCAATTTCTAAAGCTCATCATAAACTCTGGCACATAGAAGATATTCAGGAAACATTTCTACCTAAGGGAATTGCAGTAGAGAAGAATGAAAGAGAAACAATTGAATTTAAGTGCTATACTTTTCAAATGTTTTTCTAATTTCAATTTCAAAAATCCTAATGGAGTTTTAAACAAACCTATTTTAAATAAAGACATTACACATACACATCCCACGATACATCTGTAAAACTGTATTTAGTGAATTGGGCATGAATTAAAACACTATTTGGATGAAATTACAGCTTTAACAGAAGATATATGTTACTTTAAGATAGTATTCTATAACTCCAGGAAAAAAAAAGCTTGATACCACTTATCTGGGGTTTGTATTCACTAGCAATCATATATAAATGGCTTCATAATATTTTAGAAGCTTCCGATAACCACTACAAAATCAATTGCTACGTTTACACTAACTGAGAAATAAAGTAACACCACACTTTCCTTAAGAACCCTAAATCTGTAAATGCTTTCTGTAAATTTGAAACTCTTCAAATTCTTAATGTTATAACTACCAGGCCTGTTAATGGTTAATCAGATCAAAGAAATATCTAAAAGAAAAAAAATAAGGAAAGAGGAAGGGAAGGCAAGGAAACAAGCAAAGAAGCGATGTGCCAAAAATGTACTCTCTGCTCTTTATCCTTAAATAGAAATGCACAAAATATCTAGAGAAACTATTTCAAGAAACCAAGGGCCACTCAGAAAATAAACAGATAGATAGATAGATAAATAAACAAACTCAAACATGAATCACACCAAGGGAAACACATATTAAGCAGGCTACTTCTCACACTGGCAAACACCTTGAGATCCTGCAATTTCTTTGACGCCCTCAAGAATCCACTGGCTATAATAAATTTCATTTAATAGAACTGTTGCACCAAATCCACTCTACAGGCTTCATATAAGTTACCCGAAACCTAGTGAAGACCCTCATATTTGGCCTTCTTAAAATCTGCCCTACCCGTGTGCTTGTCTCCCAAAAAGCTCACCTCCTCACAGACAGAAGATCATCATAAACTCCTAGTCCCAGCCTTGTTTCAGACTATAAAGGTGGGAAAAGAGCAGGCCTTCAACTCAATAAGAAAAGGCCACAGGAAGATGAGAGTACGATGAGCAACAGCCCAAGGAAAGGTAGGTGAAAGACACTTAGGACAAGTAAGGCAATGAACAGCACAGCAAATACACTTGGACTTAGCAAGATCAATAATCAAGGCAATCCAAGAAAACTGAAATCATAGGCTAGCAAAAAACAACAACAAAAAAAAAACCAAGTATGTGAATTTTCATAGCATTAATCACAAAAAACAAATTACACACACACTCCAGATATCCACCCAAATGTGGAATATAGTATGTGCAAGATCGAAAATTATTACTTCATCCAGTTAAGAAAGTATCATCACATCACCAGAAGAGTTGCCTAGTGGCTAAAATCCTCGCCTGGCCTGTGCCAGGATCCCATACAAATGCCAGTCTATGTCCTGGCTATTGCACTTCCCATCCAGCTCCCTGCTTGTGGCCTGGGAGCCCAAAAGCCTTAGGACCCTGCATGCTCATGGGACATCTTGAAGAAGCTCTTAGTTCCTGGCTCCAGGCTTAGCTCACCTCCAGCCGTTGTGGTCACTTGGGGAGTGAACCAGCTGATAGAAGATGTTTCTCCTTTCTGTAAATCTGACTTTCCAGTAAAAGAAATTAAATAAATAAGTCTTAAAAATGGATTATCACATGCTACAAAACAGATAGGCCAGGGTCAGCAGCCTGGTTTAGCAGGCACCACTGTCTCCTGAATACCTAAATCCTTTATGGGTAGCAGGGTTTGTGTTCAGGCTGCTCCACTTCCCATATGCTAACGGATTGGGAAAGTAGCAGCAGATGACGGATCCAGATGAAACTCCAGCTTCCTGGGCTCAGCCTCCTCAGCTCTGTCTATGCACCCATATGGAGAGTGCAACAGAAGACAGAATATCTCTTTCTCTCTCTAACCCAGACTTCCAAAATAAACAACCCCCCCAAAAAAAATTAGCCTTAAAGACAGGATACTAAGGAGAAAAAAATCCAAACACACTGTATATAGGTTGAATGACTGTACTGACAAGAAAGGTCCACAATAGACCCACCCATTACAGATTGAAACTGGGTTGCTGACTGACAGGTGAGCAAGAGAGGAGGAACTGACAGCAACTAATAGTACATGGTTCTTAGGGGGAAGAAGAGATAGTAATTGAAATACTTTTAATGGAAATATTGTTCAATTAATGATTAGTGAGAAGATAGTATATATATATCATATATACACACATATACATGTACACATATGTATAAAATGATTGAATATGTATTTTAAAATGATAGATTTTGTGTTGCGTAAATATATGTCAACTTTTAAACGTTAAAATGAAAAGTAAAAAAGCACATATAATAAAGCTTCAAGTTATGAATCTAGCTCATGTCTCCAAGGCTGTTGGCTGATTTCATGTATAAAGGATCAATATTGAAGGTCATTTATTCTTTGTGGGAAAATAAGGTATCATTTTCAGGTTCCTAATTCCTAAACAATAGTAATATTTTTGTCACTGATTTACAAGTACTTAAGATGGCTGAGTCAAATTCCCAGAAATCAATCATTGTAGATAGAGCTCCAGCAGTCAAAACTGAAATTAATGCCTTCACAGTTTCATAGAAGGAACTGACAAGCTACAAAGCAATAAAAGTGTCTTTTTTTTCCCCAGACTGATAAGGTTGAAAAGTACTTCCAAATTTGTGTAATAACAGTTGGACATAAATTTACAATACAGTAAATACAATGGAACTAAAAGGGATATGGGAGGAAGGCTTTGAGATGAGAAGACAGCTACAGATCCAGTGTTTGGCGATAACACACAAGGCTTCTAGATTCATCAGCAAATCCCAAATGACCTGCTTAGGACAACTTCCTACATGTGCAAAACAAACCATGTAACACACCTTTGACACATCTGCCACATTTCTGAAAACTTTACAATGAAAATGATGTTCAGATACGTTATCTGTGGTATGAAAAATATCAACAAATTAAATTGGAGTTGGCTTAAACGTCTATCATAAGTGACAGTTTTTTAGAATAATGCAATTTAAACTTGAAATGAATAGTTTCATTGTGATCAAGATATGGAAAATGTTGATATATATGTTGCAGTCTGTCACCCTTCCGGCTAAATGTGACTTACAAAACAGAACATCATTTCAGAGAATATTATAAATAACAGACCTCTGTGTAAGTAAGCACTGAGCTTCATAAAGTCATCTTAATGGATAAAATGATCAAAATTTTAAAGGCTAATCGCCAAAGGATATATAAATCAATTTTATAGATTTGAACTGCAGCTGAAATCAGCAAAACTGATGCTGCACAAGCCCTGTATTAGCCACACACTCTAAAATGTTAACAGAATGTTTATGATGAAGAAATATGGGACTAGAAAATTACTATTTGCAACAGTTCAAAGAAAAATCTACCTTCTGACATAATGGTCTCTGAGAAAAAGCTCCTAAAATTCAAGAGTTAAGGAAGTTTCCCTATTTAAATAATCCCATTAGGCATCATAATAAAATTTTCCAATCAAACAGAGGTCTAATTTTGTTTCATATCTGAAAATATTAAACAGAAAATGTTAAATATACACACATACATTCATCCATACATTCATCCATAAAGTACCAACTACTTTAACTTAAAACACAAATATAAATATATATTATCTTCCAAAACTTCATAGAAAAATCTATTTCAAATGAAGTTGTATTAAATCTTTTTATTTAATTTACAAGCACAATTAATTCAAAGTATTTTTTCCAACTTGTCTTTGCTAAGACTGTCACAATACTCAATAACTTTCTTTTCTGTCACATTCAATGTTCATTATTTTACATAATGTAGAATATACTACAGAATCATAACACATATAGATTTAATATACATGATCTTTGAAGGAAATAACTGGCTTGCAGTTTGGGCATTTGACACAGTTGCAAACCTGCCCTTGGGAAACCCATATTCTAAATCACAGTGCCAACTCCACTTTCGGCTTCTCTACTTCCATTCCAATTTCCTGCTAATATTTCCCAGGAGGTATCAGATGATGGCTCAAGGAAACAAACAGCTATGAGTCAGATATGAGTCATCTTTCTCTTTTTCAAGTAGACAAAAAATAAGCATTACAAAAAAGAACCTGGGGACAGCACTGTGTCATGTGGTTATCCACCCAGTTCTGTGCCATCATCCCCTGTGGGTGCCAGTTCTAGTCCTGGCTGCTCTACTCTCAATCCAGTTCCACGTTAATGCACCTGGGAAAGTAGCCAAAGATGCTCCAAGTGCTTGTTCCCTGTACCCATGCAGAAGACTTAGATGGAGCTCTGAGCCTCTGGTTTGGTCTGGCACAGACCCAGGCGTTGTGACCATTTGGGGAATGAATCAGCAAATGAAAGATCTCTCTCCTAAAGTGTCTGACTCTCCCTTTCAGGAAAAATATAGTAAATGAATTAAAAAAAAAAAAAAAGCTGGCTGACAATAAGCACACAGTGTAACTCATAGAAACAGAAGTGCTCAACTCCTGGTCTAGGCAATCTGATTTACAGATGCAGTCTTGCAAGCAGAAGTAAACTCATTGAAGCTACTAACCAGAGATTGGTTAAATTAATCTCCACTGCACATATACTCCAACAAAAGGAAATGATTTGTAAGTTAAAGCAGATCAACACAATGCAAGAATCAACCTCAGGTTAAAGCCACTTATTTAACCTAGTGTCACAAAAGCCTTCAGGCCACCTCCAGAAATTTATTTTCCAGACTTGTCACAATCTGCAATAAGACAAACTGAAGGGCAGTCACATAACAAAGATACATAGAGGATCCACTGCAAGGTAAAAAGGTCTCGTCAGCCATGTGAAGTTCCATTTGAAATCAGAAGTCAGTAGAAATTCTAAGAAGCCTCAGTAATTTAAATACATAGCTTTATTCTATCCAACCAAACCTCTTGCCATTGTCACTTTCTATTCCCTCCCAAAAAGATCTAAAGGTGAAAAGGTGAAAAAAAAAAGTGCAGTTTATTCTTTATACTATAAAGGTATGCTATTTATACCTGGGGTCAAATGTGCACTGTATGCACAAGTTTTCATGTGCCTCCACAAAAAGAAGAAAATAATCTGTTTCCACTCATCACTAACATAAAGCTTGGACATATTACCAGGTTAATGAAACAGAATTGTAAATCGCCTTTGCCACTTCCAAACTTCAGTTTTCAGAATGATCACAGGATCTTGCTCCATTGCTATTTGTATGTTGCACACAGAGGTTGGTCCATAATTTTGAGTTCTGGAAAGAATTTTGATATATATGGTGCTGGGCCACAGCTGAAAATCATAGTCCACACAGACCAAAAAGACTGTTGTTAGCCACTAAACTGTTGGAGCTATGTGTAACATGCCACACTCAGTGAAAACTGACTGAAATGGCCTCTACTGATGAATGGAAGGAAGAGGACAGAAAGGAAGTTGAAGTCAGAACCACATCTTCAAACCATAAGGGAATGAGTGCTTCTCAGAACACTCAATCCAAACTGGCAGGCCAATTATCCTTTGACAGAGCCTCAAATCTACAACAGAACAATATTTAACACCAACCTAATAAAACTATTCAAAAACCGAAAGAAAAACATTCAATATTTTGATTCTGTGTTATGTTCATTAAATTCAGCAAAAATAGAATTATTGTCAAATCACTATCAAGGTTTGTAAATGCTTATTTTCAATTTCTGACAATTGCTTGCAAAATGAATTATTTCATGAAACAAGAATCCACAGAGCACACTTCCCATGACCCTGTTTCAAAGCCCATAGGATCAAGAACTACAGTAGCTTTTGTGATCTATAAATTCTTGGCAATAACATAACATAAATATATATAAACAAAATTTGTTCAGAAAACAGACAAAATTCATCCGCTTAGCTTTCCCAAATTGCAAAACTGCATGCTGTTTCTGTTTTCCACGGAAATATTTTTTCCACACTACCAATGATAGACATTTATGTTACCTGAAAGCCATATGCCCCCAGACTTAGTAATTTCAAATGAAATGTTTTCACTTATACCAAATAGGCATCCGATTATTTTCTATTGAGAAATGTACTTTACTGCCTTTCTTACTATCATCTCAAAGCAGTTATTTCTCTTCAGTTATGTAGTAACCTGCCATAAGCAGGATTTAGTACCAAAACTCCAAGTATATTTCAAATTGCTTCTAACTTTGTAAAAAATGAGTCTTTGCCATATTGCAAATGATTCAAAGTTGTAAAAATCATCTCAAACCATAAAGTGGTTTATAGTTTGCCCAAAAATACACTTTGGGTGGTGATATTTCAATAATGATGGATATCATTAGATATATATATATCCCATCCTTCCAGGTAGCTCTATCAGTTGTTAACTGTGTAAAAAGCTAGTTGTGGGCCTGGCAAATGAGCCTAGTTGCTAAAATCCTCACCTCGCATTCACTAGGATCTCATATGGGTACCAGTTCATGTCCCAGCTGCTCCACTTCCATTCCAATTCCCTGCCTGTGGCGTGGGAAAGTAGTCAGAACAGCTAAAAGCTTTCGGAACATGCACCCACATGGGAGGACCGAAGAAAGCTGCTAGCTTCCAATCGGCTCAGCTCCTTCCGTTGTGGCCACTTGGGGAGAGAACCAGCGGATGGAAGATCTTTCTGTCTCTCCTTCTCTATATTTGACTTTCCAATAAAATAAAAAAAATCTAAAAAAAAAAAAAAACAAGCTAGTTGTTTATAAATGAAAGAAAATGATCATTTTACATTTCTCAAATGAGGAAAATGTGTTATAATTAAAGTGAGGTTGTTTTCCAGGTTGTTTTTGAAAATGGAGATGACCATAGTCAAATATGGCTCAGCATGGGCAAAACAAACTAAATTATTGTGCTTTTGTAGTGCTCAACTGATTTTTGAAATTAGTAATAATTTTCATAAAAACAACAAAAAAACTTTTACAAATGAATATTTTCCAATATTGCCAGTTAACATTTATGTAGCACAAAAATTACGGATGAAATGCTTCATATTTACAATCTGGTTAGTACCTAGAAAAATCAAGTGAGGAAGTTAAGAACAATATTCTCAACATTATCCAAATGGAGCCAGATAATGAGTTTTCTTTTAAGAATTTATCTAACTTTTTTTCTGTCTTCTTTTTAAAATATTTTACATTCCAGTTCATGGCAATTTCTTTATTGAAATCAATCACATGTACTTATTCAAAGCAAAACCATCCAAGAGGAGTTGGCCAAAATACATTAAAAATACATGTCACCAACAAAATTTTAACAGAAATATGAGTAAGCCCTATTGAAAACAAATGTGCATGGAGTCAAATGGCAAACTCACTGGAAATGAAGTCACAATGTGCTGAAATATTTTGATTATAGGTATAATTTTCAGTAATACAGAATTAAATTCTTAAATTCTAATTTCTTCTGAAAGTTTACTCTTAGTAAATGGGTAATCACTTTAATAAGAACTTAATGAAGAAACTTTTCTATATCTTGTAGATAGAAACTTCAATCTGTCCATCAGAAGATATAAGATTTTTGAATCTATGTGCTTAAGGTCAATTTCATATTAACTTTTAGGGCTGGAGAGAAGAGGTAGGATACAAAACCAACATTTCCAAATTATAAACACATTTCCATGATTAAAATAAAGAAATACTCTGTTACTTTTAATAATGCAAGAGTTCCTTTAAGTATTCTTTCATGAACATACAAATTAAAGCTCTTGATACATTAGATGACAAAGCACAGAGTTGAACTGTTAGAAATAATCAGTGTTGGGGTGAGGATAACAGTTATTCATCCTAACCTGGTCTGGATCCAATCACTCTCCAGCTTCCTATCAAAGTAGACCCTGGCAGGAAGTAGTTCAGTTTCTGCCACTCATGTGGGAGAACTAGATGGGCTGTGCTGCCAGCCTCAGCCGGACAAAGCCCTAATGTGGAAACTCAGACAGTAAACTAGAGAATGAGTGCTCTCTGTCACACTACTTTTCAAGCAATTTATTGTTTAAAAATCAGTGCTATAGTTGAGATTAAGTTGAGTCATTAAGTTGCTTACTGTTTCAATTCATCAAATACGAGGTTAAATTTTAAGATAACTAGAAAACCATATAGTGATATTTTAATTCATCATCATTTGAATTTTCAAATCAAAACCCACTGCAATTTTAAGCTAACATGTGGCTTCTCCTTTCATTTTACTACAAATTTAAACAATAGAAGACTTACAATAAAAATCTCTAACCCATTTTGATGCTAAGAAAAATCTTAAGAGAAAAGAACGTTTTTCCTGTTCAATTATTCTTAGAAAAATATACTTCTTATGTAAATAAAATCCAAGCAAAATACAGAAATCTTCATTTCATTAACCAAAAAAGTATATAATAGGCTCTTGCATGATATCTACTGGCTAAATATCCTAGTAGCTAAATATCCTTGTATATACTGGGATCCCACGTGGGTGCCAGTTCGTGTCCTGGCTGCTCCACTTCCCATGAGCATCCTGCTGGTGGTCTGGGAAAGCAGTAAAGGATGGTCCAAAGCCTTGGGACCCTGCACCTACGTAGGAGACCCAGATGAAGCTCCTGGCTTCAGATTGGCTCAGCTCCAGCCGTGTGTCCACTTGTGGAGCAAATTAGTGGATGGGAGATCTTTCTGTATCTCTTTCTCTGTATATCTGCCTTTTCAATAAAAATAAGTTAGTGTTAAAACAGAAGGTGCATAATTAGCTCAGCTACTTAGGGTTATATTTTCAGCTAGTTTGCCATGATTACCAATCTATGTTTTGCAGTGTGATTCTGACTAAACATTAAAGCATACTTTATTATATTTGTAACAAATTGGCAGTAATGAGAGAAAGAGATATCAGGAGTTGATATCAGGAGTTGGGTGTGGCTGAAGCCAGAACCAAGAAACTGCACATGCATTTGCAAATGAATGGCAGGATCCTAAGTGCTTGGGATGCCTTCTACTGCCTTCCCGAATGAATTAGCTGGAACTTGGAGTGGAAGCAGAACATCCGGGCTTCAAATTGATTTTGCAATATACGATGCCATTATGACAATCACAGCTTACCAAGCTATATTACATGAGCCCCTGTACCATGTTTAAAAAGAAATATTTTAAATGCATCACTGACCCAAAGCTGTTGTTCCACTCTCTATTTTCAACTTTTTTCCTAAGTCAAACATATTCAATGAAAAAAAAAAAAAAACAGGTGAAATCTGAATTTAAAAAAAAAAAGATACTGAGATTGTTGACTGAGAAAAAAGAGAAGGGGTATCCATCTAGATAAGAAAATGGACTATTTACCCACATATTCTCGTTTCTTAAGGATTTTCTATCACAACTGCATTTATCTTAATAGTATGTATCTCTCAAGTAAAAAACTATGGCTAGTGTTGATGTTCTATGCCCTCAGACACTAAACAAATACCTTACTGCAAATCATTCACTGGCTTGCTAAAGGGCATGGAGAGATTTTAAAATTACAAAATTTCGGGCCCGGCTGCATGGCCTAGCAGCTTAAGTCCTCGCCTTGAACGCACCAGGATCCCATATGGGCACCAGTGCTAATCCCAGCAGCCCCACTTCCCATCTAGCTCCCTGCTTGTGGCCTGGGAAAGCAGTCAAGGATGGCCCAAAAGCTTTGGGACCCTGCACCCATGTGGGAGACCTGGAAGCAGTTCCTGGATCCTGACTTCGGATTGGCATAGCATGGGCCATTGCGCTCACTTGGGGAGTGAATCATTGGACGGAAGATCTTCCTCTCTGTCTCTCCTCCTCTCTGTATATCTGACTTTCCAATAAATAAATAAATCTTTAAAAAAAAATACAAAATTTCACAAAGTACAAGACTTCAAAAATCAGGTTCAAGTTTTGAAAATATTTAACAGAGGCATTTTACAGTAAAGTAAAGACAGAGTAGTTTTAATTTTCTATTTACCAAAGATCTCTAATTATTCTACTTCTAGTATTTAAGCACTAAAACCAAGTGCAGTACTTAAAATTTTCAAATGTAATTCTCCCAACACTTATATTGCACATCTTTATAACATATCGTGATAAAAAAAAAAACCTAATTTTCAAACATATTAGGTTATAGTCTAGACTTAATACCTGTTTTTTACTGAAGACTCAGTATAAAGACCATAGGGAACTCATGAACTATGCTACCAGCCAGCCAGCAGCAAATACTGGTACAGCTATAACTACACTTATATTTTTGCTCACAATACAATTGATTTTGTCAGAACTCACTGACAAAGTTGAGTACATTTGAGGTAGACTTCCTACTTCTCTCATATACTCCATTAGGTCTAGTTTAAGAACCTTCAGAATGTAAGTTTTTTGGGAACACATCATATTTTAGCAGAAACAGCTGTTTCATATGAATATCAGGACTTAGTAAATTCTATTAAACTATCTCAAAACTCTCATATTAATTTATAACCACTCATCTTCGGATAAGTCAGTGCATGAACTATAACATGTACGAAATACACATACACTCATACATATATTACAAAATACACACACACACACTCATACATATATTACTACTGATGGCAAAATACTTACTAAAGTCCCCAGTAAGAAAAACTCCTTCTGCTCCAGGGGCCCATTCTTTGCAGTATAAACCACCATCAGCACATCTGTGAATACCAAATGACTCGTAGCCTCTGGAAAATCTATCAATACCACCTTCATTCTCGCCAATGTTGTTCAAAATCTGGCTGAATTTCTTATACCTTTTAAAAAAGCAAAAAATTAAATAAGTTAGAAAAGCAAGTAATCACAAAAGATGTAACTTTTAGTTTTACAGAAAAAAAAGAATTTCTAAAATCATTAAAGAAATAATATGAATGCTTTCACTTACTGATAAAGGTAATCACTTTTGCAAAAATAAATTTAAAAGCCTAACTCAAAATTTTGAAATTTCAGGCATTTTGTTACAAAAGAGAAAATGTTTGTTACTCCACACTTTTTAAAAATTATCATTAAAACTGTACATATCAAGAAAGTATAATCAAGAGAACTTCTGCATCTCTATTCTTTTTAAGATTTATTTATTTTTATTGGAAAGGAAGATACACAGAGAGGATATTATGAGATCAGTCACCACTCAAATCTACAGCACTTTTAAACACTGCCAACATTTAAAAATGAGCTTACATTAATTATACTAATGAATCTTTTATTCCTCAAGAAAAATAAACTATTGACCATTTAAAAATTGCCAGTTAAAAGAGCAATAACACACAGAGGAATAGGCAAAACAGCTGCATAATCCCATGTTTATAAAATTTGGGAATTAGAAAACTCTGGAATAGAACTATAGAACAAAATAATTTGTGAAATAATGTTGAATATATACAGAAATTAAATATGCAATAAAGAGCACTTCAAGTCAGCAAGGAAAGAAAGGCTTTTCTAATTAAAAATATTTTGATTTTTTAATTTGACATTTTAAAATATACAATATCAAACTTACAAAATTATAAATACCCATTTTTAACATTAAATGCAAAATGAAAGCTAACAGAAAATTAAGTACAAATGGCAAGAAAACAACATTCCAACTCGCACGTAACTAAAGAAAATAATCTGTTTAGAATCTTGTTTTTCACCTAAAAGACCAAACATGATAGTCTGTATAGACAAACTATAGTTTAAAAGAAAATATCTGTAACACCAATATTTGAAAATATTTGTAACACCAAGCCATGGAAAATAAACTGCCTATTTATTCAACAATGGGAAATGGGTTTAATAAACTGTGAAAAACACAATGAATTATACTACATCCATTATGAATGATATTAGAGATATTAATTTATCTCCATCTACAACCACTGACCTCTGCTTAATAACTCAGCTCTGTATCATCCAGGATACTTTGCCCAAGTAGCTAATCATTCAATAGCAAAAGAAACAAAACAAACAAAAAAAAAGCCCGCATTTTTGTATAAACTGCAATGTAAACACTGGCAAACTTTTAAAAATACTTTAAAATACTTGCATGGACAAACTAAATCCACAAGTCTATGAGACATCACATTCAAACTCTTAGTTCTATTTACTACATGACACATGTAAACTTTATTGCAGATTAAATGACATAAGAATGTACAATAATCAAGCAATATGATATCAACAACAAAAATGTGCAAACAAAAATCTTAAAGGCCAAAAATATGAGCACATCTAATACAATTACTGATTTTTAAATACTCTAGAATGTTTTTTTAAAAAAGATTTATTTATTATTATTATTTTATTGGAAAGGCGGATATACAGAGAGGAAAGACAAAGAGGAAGATCTTCTGTCCCATGATTCACTCCCCAAGTGAGCGCAATGGCCGATGCTATGCTGATCCGAAGCCAGGAGCCTCTTCCGGGTCTCCCACACGGGTTCAGGGTCCCAAAGCTTTGGGCCGTCCTTGACTGCTTTCCCGGGCCACAGGCAGGGAGCTGGAAGGGAAGCGGGGCTGCCAGGATAGAACAGGCGCCCATATGGGATCCCAGGCGTGCAAGGCGAGGACCTTAACCACTGAGCCACCGCGCCGGGCCCACTCTAGAATGTTAAAAACTGTGTAGTTAATTTAGAATACAGAAAAATTTACTTGCTAAATATTTTGATTAGTGGTGCACTAGGCCTGCAATCATAGCGTAAACTGATATTATGTGTATGAAATATTAAAGAAAGAAAAGAAGGAGGAAGCTTGCGGGAAGGAAAATGTAAGGGAAGAAGTATGGGTAACTTAATATTGTACCTCTGGGGGCCAAAATTGTGGCAAAGTAGATACAACCGCTGCCTGTGAAGCCAGAATCCCCCACAGGTAAGTTCAAGTTCCAGCTGCTCCGTTTCCAACAGAACTGCTTGCTAAGAGCCTGGCAAAAAGCAGCAGAAAATGTCCCTCGTACTTGCACCCCTGCCACCGACACGGAAAACCTGGAAGCTGCCATCACAGGGGTTCAGCCTCGCCAGCGCCCTCTGAGGAGTGAATTAACAAATGGAAGGGCTCTGTCTCTTTCAATTGAATAAGTAAATCTTCAAAAGTATAATTGTACCCATAAAATTGTTCTCTTTATATTAATAAAATTTTTAAAGCAACAGAAAATGTAATAATTTATTGGTAATATGTTAATAAAACATTAAAATATATTTTTAGATTTGGGCCCTTTGAGGTAGCTTAGTTGCTAAGGTCCTCACCTTGAACGTGCCAGGATCCCATATGGGCACCGGTTCTAATCCCAGCACCCCTGCTTGTGGCCTTGGAAAGCAGTTGAGGATGGCCTAAAATCTTAGGATCCTGCACCTGCGTGGAGACCTGGAAGAGTATCCAGGTTCCTGGCTTCGGCCATTGCTGCCACTTGGAGAGTAAATCATCAGATGGAAGATCTTTTTGTCTCTCCTCCTCTTTGTAAAGCTGCCTTTCCAAAAAAAAAAAAAAAAAAAAAAAAACTTAAAAATATATTTTTATATTTAAGTTTTAAAAAATAATCATTCTTTAAAAGTTTTCTATGATATGTTCAAGTGCCCCATTTAGTAAATTTCAATAGAAACAGGATTACAGCATTACATTGCTTTAACTAAATATCAAGTTCCCTCAAGGTCAGCCCTATAGCTTTTGATAACAAAATGCACATTCCACTTTGAAATCACTCTGGCTCAAAAAAGAAAATGCCTGAGGATATAGCAAGCTCATCGTGCCTGTGCCTTTTCCAACTACAGTTGTCTCTCAATATTTTGCTATGAATTTAAAAAGTGTTCCAAAACTAGGTCAAATTTTTAGTAACTAGGAGCATAAAGTGAAGTTAACACAGGAACTAGCATTTTGTATAGACACAAATTGTTGTACATATTACCAGATTTAATCTCCACACTGATATTTTAATTGCAATTTTCCAATGGAACAGATATAGGTCTGATACATATATAATTTATTCAAGATCAAGAAAGTATACAGACAATAGAGACATATATCATTATTCCCAGAAGGTATATGTTATAAAAATCATAAATTACAACACTTAGTTTTCCACTAAAAACCCTCTATGTTTAAATCTTAAGCTGATTAATGTGGGACAATAATAGCTTCGGTTCTAGACACAAAGGCTGGGTTCAGATCCTAACCCTGAAACCTACTATATGTACAAGTCACTGAAGCTTCTTGTCCTTTACTTTCCCTTTTAAGTGGGAGCAAATTTCAGGCTTTAAGGAATCAACGAAATCACAGTGGCTGCCTTCTCCACAGTAGCCAAAGCATACTCAGTAAATATTGGCTGACACTTTTCTCTACTCGGAAATGGCAATAAATACTTCAGCCTAATTTTTAGCTTGTCATTCTGTTATTTACAACACCTGTTTTCATTGTAGACATCTATTACAAACAAACATGAAGATGCTTTTTCCTCAAATTCCACAAGTATTTTCAGAATCATTTTCATTGTTTTCTACTAGAAAAATTCTGGATACATTGACACTCACAGAGAATTCATAGTACTTCATGTTGACTTGAATATAGTGATTATGGAATGTTTTGGGAGAAAATCAAGTAGATTGGATTGACAAAGAAAAAGAACATGTACTATAAAGAAGTAGCAGAAGCTAGAAGGCGAAAAACTGGAACGTGTTAAAATCTCTGTTCTCCCAGAAGATGGTTCATCATAGATCAATACTAAAGCTCTAATGTCAAGCAGGGTTGTAAACACAGGAGACATGTCAGGGAAGATGGATCTTGCCTTCTCTGGAAATGTTCTCAAGTATTTCTGAACAGCCTAAAATCAAAGGAACCCAAGAGGGAACTTTCTCCCTCGCTAGCTTAATTTTTCAGACTTGATTTTGCTGTCTGCTTCCTATGGGAGACTCAAATTTCAGGCCAAAGAAAGAATAGAAGTGAAAGCTCAAGAGGAATTTTAATAGCTAAAAAGTGAGGGAAATAAGATTAAAGAGAAAAGAATGGAGGTTTTACATGTTCTTTGATTTGACTGAAATTTTGAAAAATAGCTTTTGAAGTCAATCATTAAGATGACCTCAAATATCTAAGAAACTTCATTAAAAATTTGCAGAATATACAAAATTGTCTATATATAACTACATAATTATTGTCAGGCTGGCAAAAGAAAAACAGGAATTTCAGATTTTAAAATGAATACTCCATTCTTAATTGGGAGGCAATATTTAACAAAAAACATTAATTGCAGGATAGTGCAATCTTTATTATGAACTAATAATTCTTCAAACAAAATAAAGAGTCTTCCTTTAAGATGTCCTGGGGAACCAATGGGTGTTGCAGTCCAGCCTAGTTCTGCCCAGCACACACTTGGTCCCCACACAAACCAGCGGGAGCTGCAGCCTAGGTTGGAGCGACCCACAATAACCCCCACCAGGCCCACCTCCTACCCTGGTTTGCCAGTAAGTGTAGCAGTAATCCAGCCTGTCCCACACCCCATTCCACCCCAGCTGCTATCTTAGTTTTATGGTTCCAGTGGAAGTCGGGAGTGAAAACGGAACCGACCCAGCAATTGCAGCCACCAGCTGATTGGAGCGATGGACGGTGCCAGGCCCTGTACTTGTTAGCACATACAAGAAGTTTCTTTGGAGATCTTCCTAATCTAAATGTTGGACTCAGAACCCTAACGAAGAAAAGAGAGAAGACAGAACAGGTCAACCAACCATCTAAGCTATGATGGACTATGTCAATCAGTGGATTTTTCAAAGCCCTCATAGTGCTTGGAGTAGCAAGATTGGCAGCGATTCATAACTGGCAATATCAAAACCACTTGAGCAAGAACCTCAGAGCATGCCCTACATCCGGGACCTGGGGAGGGTGGGAAATTGGGTGGGCCTTCTCCCTTAAATACCCCCCTTTAAACATGAAGGTAACAATATGGAAAACATACTAGTATTATCCACTTTCATGTAGCCCTTGAACCTTCTTACCCTAATTAACTATGTAAAGAATGTCAAAATAAAATTTTATAAAAAAAAAAAAAATCAGGGGGAAAAAAAAAAAAAAAAAAAGATGTCCTGGGGAAAACACTGTTCAACTCAGGAGAGGACACTGGTGGGAAAAGCCGGAGTTACCAGCAGAACAAGCAGGACAAGAGGAGGAACCAGTGGCTTTGACTGAAAGAGCTTAGAGAAAGGTTTAAGGGAGTGGCTGGTACTTATGCTGTATCTTGAAGGACCAGTAGTGTTTTGACAGCTGGAGAAAAGGCAGCAATATATTATACCTGTAAAAATCGGGTGGTTCTTGTCCATCTGACAAACAACTTCACACAATCAACACAGGAAATGTGAAGAAGCCAATGGATGGTAGGATGGAAAAAGATAGTTTTCAAGCAGATAAACTGAGGAGAAAATGAAGCCCTTAAAAGCTTAACAGAGTAGACAACTGACATGATCAGAGACAAAATGTAAAGTGACTAGTTTGAAATATGAACTTTGGTATCAGGGTCCATTGATTAACAAAGCCATGAATAAAGACTGTTGAAGCACAGGGATTAGTGGATCATTGGATCATTTGTTAAACATCACACAATGAACACAATTTAAAAAATTAACATTGGGGTTGGAGCTGTGGCATGTTAAGCTGTTGGCTACACAGCTGGCATCACATATGTGTTTCAACTGCAGTCCTAACTGCTCCATTTCTTGTCTAGCTCCTAGCCAATGCAACTGCAAAGGTGGTGGAAAGATGTCCCAAGTGGAAGATCCTGATGAAGTGCCTGGCTTCTGGCTTACATCTGACCTAGCCTTGACCATGGAGGTAATTTGAAGGAATAAAACATGAGTATCTCTCCATGTAACTCTCTTTTTCTTTCCCTGTTTGTCTTTCTAGCTCTAACTCCTATTTTGATTATGTAAAATAAATTTGCACAAAAATCATCATCATACTACATGTGGCTTCTGATTTTTGTATGACTTTCCACACTTTAAGTGCTTGAATGTCAATAATTATCAAAATAAAATTTTCCAAATTCCTCCTAGAGTAGATTTTCAAATCTGCAGCCAACCTAGCAGAAGGTAACTTCCAATCTTCAGCCAACCTACTGAGAAGGTAAATAACTTAAATAAAGAAGCTAAGCAAGAAATAATGAAACCATTTTTCAATTATACAAATATTACGGAATAACTGTTATATATCCACTACTGTACTGGCCAATCCCAACATAGAAAAGAAAGACTGATGCCCTGCACAGTGGCCTAGCGGATAAAGTCCTCGCCTCACAAGCACCAGGATCCCATATGGGCACTGGGTCTATCCCGGCAGCCCAGCTTCCCATCCATCTCCCTGCTTGTTACCTGGGAAAGCAGTCGAGGACATCCCAAAGCCTTGGGACCCTGCACCTGCATGGGAGACACAGGAGAGACTCTGGGCTCCTGGCTTCGGATTGACACAGGTACAAACATTGCGGTCACTTGGGGAGTGAAACATCAGATGGAAAATCTTTCTCTCTGACTCTCCTCCTCTCTGTACATCTCACTCTCCAATGAAAATATAATAAATCTTAAAAAAAAAAAACAAAAGACTGTAAAATGACAATATTCTCAGGACAATTTATGTTTGGGCCAATTCATAGCAAAAACTATGAATATGAACATTTAAAATGTTTGTATATTCCTTATCTAAAATGTTTACAGCCAGAAGTGATTTGTTACTTTTTAAACTTTTTGGATTTGGTAATATATGCTTATACAACAAGAAGGTATCTTGGGAATAGGACCCAGGTCTAGACACAGAGTTCATTTGTGTTTCAGACATATCTTACACTCACAGCTTGGAGACAATTACATATAATATTTTAGTGAACCCGGACTTTAGCCATGACATTGAATTATGTCATAATTTGGTATTGAAATTGTGGTTATTACAAAAATTATTAAATCTTCTTTGAGAGTTAGAAATTATTGCTGATATCTTTCAGGATCTAAATCCTGCAAAATAAAGTAAGGAAAAAATGTTCACATTTAGTTAACAAAATCTTGACATAGTCCACTTTATGGTATTACTTAGAAAGTCTTAGACAATTTCCTACTTATTTTAATTATAAAGAACTTTTTCCAGAATCCAATATCAGAATAATGAAAACACTACAATGTTTAACAACACAACTTAAAGAACTTAGACTATATAGTCATTAATATAAACATATTTTGACTTCCTAACAGATTAATTAATTAGAATAAATTAACAAAATGTAGCTAGAAATTAATTTTAATCATTGTGCCTTGTCTTGTGGTTGCAAGCAAATTAATAATATATTGCCCTTGCAGTTTACCAAGGTATGATTAATGGTCAATATTAAAATTTCTGGAGTCTTCTGGCAAATGAAAACCTGACTGCCTAAGCAGAAAAAAAAAATCATCTGAATGCAATAAATCAGAATTACCAAAGGTAGGCCCTGTGAGATAGCCCATCTGGTCAGGCCTGAAAGTGTCAAGCATTGTCCCAGGCACCCTCAGCTGCCAGCCTTTTTATCAGCCTCTCTCTTTCCAGTCACGCTCCTGTTCACGTCTCTGCTACATGCTCTGCTGATTACCTTGGAAAAGGGCAATGCTGTAACTGTTCAACTGACCTTTCAGTTTATTTTCTCTTGTGTAATATGAAACATGAGCTAACACAGTCTTAGTCGACTGATTTCTAGGAAGAATTCTGACTTCATGTTTCAACAGCTCTTGGCTCAAATAACACCCTGCTCTTCTGTGTTCAGGTTTCTGTTTTTGGAAAAATTACATGGCAGAGACATGAAGTATGGGCTAGAGACATAGAAACTTTAGATCTTCTGCTAGATAGAGCACAACCTACATACAAGTATATACTAACTTGCTGAGAAGAAATTTGCAGCTTTTAAATCACCACAAGAATCTTACTAGAGAATTTAACATTTTACTAATGAATAGATTAAAAACAATGATGTTTATGTCTTTTGGGTATTTTTTTTAGATATGTTTCTTTGCTTATTTTTTGAGAAGCAGCATTAAAGAGACAGGGAGACACACACAGACACACTGCTGTGAGGGGTTAGGGCGGGGTTGGTCCTTCCATCTGCTGGTTCACTCTCCAAATGATGCAAGAGCCTGGACCAGTTAACAGTCTGGAAAACCATTTGGGCCTCCATTGTGAGCAGCAGAGGCCTGAGCAATTGGCCCTCATGCACTGCTCTCCCAGACACATAAACAGGGAACTGAATTGGAAAAAGAATGGCCAGGCCTTTACTCAGTGTTGATCTGATATCTAAATTGCAGGAAGCAGCTTAACTGGATACACCACATTCTGGCTCACTTGTCAGTGCTTTGAAAATGCCACTGCTCACTCAAATATCACCAAAAATTCTGTACTTACAATAACAGAAGAGTGAGAATAGAAGGTGACAGATACACATTCTACAACCTTTACTATAAGGCATTAATCATGCAAACCTTGAGACTGTAAGCACCCACACTTTTTATCTTTTTAAGATTTATTTTACTTTGATGTCAAAGTTGTACAAAGGGAAGGAAGACATAGAGAGAGGTCTTCCAACTGATTGTTCACTCCCCATATACTCTCAATGGCCAGAACTGGGCTGATCCAAATCTGGGAGACAGGAGGTTTTGCTGGGTATCCCATGTGGGTGCAGGATCCAAGGATTTGAGCCATTCTCCATTGCTCGCCCAGGCCATAAGTAGGGAGCTGGATCGTATGTGGAGCAGCCATGACTCAAACTGGTACCCATGAAGGAGTCTACACTGTAGAACAAGGTCTGGCATGCATGCTATTGCACCAGCTCCATAGGCATCCAAATCTTTAGCTTTCTCTCCTATAATAATAATTAAGAGTTAAATGTCCCACTCAACTGTAGGAATCCATAATGTATAATATATAATCCTTTGATTCTTAGTTGGGTATAAATTGCCTTAACTCAGAAAAGAAAAAACTTGAAAAAAATTTAATTCAGATTAAAAGTTTATTTTGGATATTTCTCACATGCACCAAAATTTCTGCATTTAAGAAGCACAGTTAACATAATTTTACACATCGATTTTCCTTATTAGAATGTGGCATGTAAGCCACCAAAAAGAAATGCAAAAATAGAAACAGTTCCTCAACATAAAAAATAACAACAATTTGCAAATAGACTTACTATGCCCTGGGCGTTGCTTCCAGGGACTGACAAACTTACTTAAGTCTTCCAAATGACTTAACATGGTAGAAAGTGAATGTACTACTATTATTCACCATGCACAGATGGGAGGAACTGAACAATTTAGCAATTCTCTGTAAGGTTGCACAACTACTAAGAGGACAGAATTAATATGTAAAAAGAGTGGAAGGTAAGTTAAGGTTTTGCTTCTTTTGTAGTAGTATTCATCTTTAACTATTCTTTGAGTATCATCTGATAAGCTTTAAAGTGTATAGTTTTCTATCAGACTTGAGCTGATATACTAAGTTTAAATTTTAAATTGACAGTTACTAAGAATTTCTTAAAATTGTGTAAGGTAAACTTCCATTACTGCGGGGTTGTGGGGAGGAGAGAAGAGGGATAAGAGGGATGGAATACTACAGGTAAAGGAGATTAAAAATGGTCAAAAACAAAATCACCAAAAAACTCATCTTAAAAACATTAAAATCTGCTATTTATAAAAATTAAACAGATCCACAAAGCACTTTAAGATAAATAAAAAACTTTCAAAGAAACTAAAAGAAAATTAAACAAAATTAAACTTTTTTCTTCTGACAAAGAGCAGAAGCTACCCCAGCAATGTTTCTAACCGCAACAATGTTTTCTTTCAGGCAATATGCAGGGAGGCAAGTGTCATAATGAATTTGAATTAACTGAACAAAAATATGAAAATGAGTAATACTAGTAATACACGAATTTAAAAACAGTCTAAGGAACTATTGTTACAGATGTTATATAATTTACACCAGATACTGATCTCAAACTCTTTTTTTATGATACATTTCCAAAGGCTCATTGATTTCCCCCCTCATCCTTCACCAACCACCTCTCCCCTCCCCACACAGTTTCCCCTATATCACTAGAACAGTACAGTCACAGTCCATCATTCCTCCTTTAAGTGTATCATGACATTGGAGGTATAGACAATGGTAGCAAGTCCAGCATCCTATTTTCAAGATATATTAACAGTTTCATTGGGAGATCCCCAACTTTTTAGATTAATCCCTCTAAATAAAATCATGATAATATCAATTGTAAAATAAAAACTAACAAAATCATCAAACATTAGAAAACTTAACAAAACAAAACAAAAAATCCAACCAGATGTAGATTTATTAGAGACAGGTAGCCATGAACTTTAGCCTTGAAAATGCTTTTATGTTATAAACTGGATAAATGAATCACTTTTCACTTTGACTATATATATATATATATATATATATGGCAAAAAACTCGCACATTTTTTTGGACCAAACAGTGATAAAATATCAAAGGTCCATCAAACTTTCTGACAGTGCTTTGCTTTTACTGAGGGAGACAAAGGGTTCAAAATTCTCTCAGCTACAAAACTGCAAAGATCAAATAGTTTTCCTAGTTGCTCTCAACATATAGCCAAGATGTCTTCTAAGTTACAAAAATGTAAGTTTTACATTTCTATCTCTCCATCCATCTAAATACGTCTATAAAATCACTTTATAATACGCTTATATATGTAGATAGGCATATAGATATATCTTCCATATACAAGCACATCAGTTTCACCACCAATAATCAACACTAACCAAAGAGATGAGAAAGCACATAAATAGCCCTGTAAGATGAAATGGTCCTCCATGGTTGCACTGCCTCAATACTTAGTTTTCCAAAATATATATTTTAACCTATTTGGAAATACAATAAGGTAGTTGGATGTTACTGAGCAACATTATTCCATACGTTTTATAACAATAAATGGAGGCAAACCATATCTGCAAATTTTGTTGATAGTATCAAGAGTCCTTGCATTCAACAACCACAACCAAAACCACACTCTAGAAGCAAAATTGAACAAATATCTAATGTTAAATTCTATGTTAAGTATACCTGGAATCTGCAAATATTGCTAAGCTGATATTTAACTTAATTGTCTCTTCAATGTCTCTAAATCAAAAACTTCAGTTCACCTAGGCATCATGTTGGTCCTGGGCTGCAGTTTTCCAATTCTGCACAGCCAAAGTGCTATGGCCCAGTGACACACAGTTCCTCACAGTAGTCCAGTAGTGCAACCTAATCATGATCAAAACAAGTGAAACTAAACACACCAAGGCTCCTCACTGTTCATGGTTCAATCTTTTTGAAGGCTGAGTTTTTCAAGAGCTTTGCCCAAACTTCCCAAATAGCATAACTGAACAGTGTTATAAATTTTTCTGAAGATATACCTTCCCTACCAAGAATAGGGTTTTGTTTAGCTATCTATCTTCAACATCCTTGTATAGCATTCACTGTGCATTAAAAAAACATGAACTAAATCTGTGGTTCAAACCACAGGATGTCTGAAAGAATACACAATCCCCTAACAATCTGTAAGAACTTCAATGAATTTCAATTTCAATTTAAATTCTCATTTAACTCTCCAATCACATGCAAATGGTTCTGTGCTCATCATACAACAAGAAAAATAAAGTTCAAGGAAGTTATTTGACCAAGATCACTCATACAGTTACTGGGAAAATCACAATTTTTAAAGATCTCAGTGCCATGCTTAGGTATCCTAAAGACAGTCATCATCATCATAATGATATAACAGTGGTTAAGTTATCTCCATTTCAAATTATTCCCAAGAATTATTAAAGTTGGCAAGAAAAAAACTAAGCTGATAGAATTAATACTCATAGTCTTATATCTAACTAATACTGTCCATGCCTAGCACAAATGTATGTGCCATTCAAAAATAACACATAAGAAGTGTTGGAACTATATGTAGTATTATAAAAAGATGTCCATAATATGTCGCTAAGTAACAAAACCATGAAGCTTAAAAGACTTTCTTGCTGTCCACTTAACTACAGAGGTATGTATCACATTGTTGTATAGAAAAGTTACCTCAAAAAATATAAATCAAAATGTTACCATGCTCTCTTTAAAACAGTGTTACGTTTTTTCAGCTTTATCTTCCCTTTTCTAGTTTTCCTATTTTAAATATTCAGGAAATAATATGGCAATATTAAAACATTCTATAATTGTAAAACATATTATAAAACATTTAAAAACTTTACAATAGAACATATTTATTGTAATAGTCTACCTCAAAAAAATTTGAAACAATGTTTATTGCATAGCAAATGAAAAGGGGATAAGAAGGAAATCTCAATCATAAAACCTTACATCTGAATCAAACAGCTAACACAGGTCACTATACAAAACGCCTGACTCAGTAAGCACACCTCAGTCAGTTAACACTGACCATTACACAAAATGACTTAATCCATAAGCTCACTCCAACCAGCTAACACTAACCACAATACAAAACATCCTACAGGAGGATCTTTAAAAACTGTTTGATTCTGCCTATTTCACTGTCTCCAGCATCTTTAATTATTGAGTCATCCAAAAAGAGGAGTTCAGTTCTGGGAGCCTATGCCCGGGCATATATGATTGTGTGTGTGTGTATGAGACCTCTTAATGCAATATATAGAATCTTCCACTTAAATGTTCACTACCTAGGGCCTGGCACAGTGGCCTAGCAACTAAAGTCCTTGCCTTGAACGTGCCAGGATCCCGTATGGATGCCAGTTCTAATCCCAGCAGACCCACTTCCCATCCAGTTCCCTGCTGGTGGCCTGGGAAAGCAGTTGAGGACGGCCCAAAGCCTTGGGACCCTGCACCCGTATGGGAGACCCAGAAGAAGTTCCTGGCTCCTGGCTTCAGATTGGCATAGCACCAGCCATTGCGGTCACTTGGGGAGTGAATCATTGGATGGAAGATCTTCCCCTCTGTCTCTCCTCCTCTCTGTATATCAGACTTTGCAATGAAAATAAATAAATCTTTTAAAAATTTTTTTCAATACCTAACAATTCAATATTCCTTAAATTAAACAAATGGATAAAATGTGTCTCTTCAAGAAGTTAGCATCTGGCGTGCCTCTCTGGTGTTCTGTTATTGTAGCAGAAGTTTTACACAAATATAACCAATCACAAGTTCCCTGATACTTCCATATTCATTTTGGAAATATTAATTCCACCCACAACAGAGCTAACACATATCCTTGGCTTTCAATAAAAGCGATTTTTAAAACAGTGCAGTGCCAAAGATGCCATGTTTGAATAAAAACTCCCACTATCAGGACAACAGAATAAACCATTTTATCACCTTATTTTTCTTTAAAAAAAAAAAAACAGTGCAATACATCTTAAATTACTTCACTGTCTGTTGCACAGGGAGTTCTAGTGACAGATCTATTTTATTATTGTTTGCTTCAATACTTATTTCCTTTTCTCTCTTTCTACTTCCAGCAACATTCTCAAAACCACGCTTACCAACAATAAATACTAAAAGCAGTGGCACTGAAGCATGCCATATTCATTCTCTTCTAAGACTGGTTACCACCAAAGCACAAAAGCCCAGCTCTGAGCCCTCAAGAGTGACATTATTTCTGTTTAAAAACTCCAGAGAAGACAGAGGCAGCCATGCAATTATGTATCCACAGCCATTCTATCTGCTCTGCCTACAGCCATTCGCCCTCACAAATCAAACCCAACATCAAGGCTTGAGCTCTGTGTTCGATTGTCTTGCTTGCTTTGTTTTTACTTCTGATCCTCGGAAAACAGCAGGTTTCAAAATCCCTCTCTTTAACTTGATACTGGAATCAACACCTAACAATAACTGTACCCCATCAAGAATCAACTACTAGATATCAGATATTAGGAACGATACCCAAACAGTAGCTGTAACCCATCAGCTCAACTACTGCTGAGGAAAGCTTGTTGGACATTTCACTACACAAGACTTCATTCTCAGTTCCTTTACTGATTCGGTGAACATGGCTATAATTGAGTAAAGCCTGATCAAAGATGCATCCAACAGGAAACATATATGAATATCTTTAAAATATCATACAACTTACTTTAAGTAGAAATAGATTTTTTCCAAATTTGCATTCAAAATAGTTTTTACCAGCAATTTTTTATTAACAGCTAAGTTTTAAAGATGAAAATTCCTGCAAGAATGATAATGAGTGCTTTAAGATACCGTTCAACGATTCTTCGCTGTAGTTCTCCAAAATCACTTACTCTCCAAGATCTTTATAGTCAGGAAAAAGAGCTATAGATTTTTCAAGATAGAAAAATCTTTTCTCCAGAAAGAAAATAGAAATAAAAGATAAGAGTTCTAGCTCATTACAAAATAAACATTCCAAACCTTCTACACCTAGCTTCCAGAGCTTCACAATACAACTCCACAACCGTCCCGCAGTCATAACAACTTAGACTAACAAATCTTGCATCAATGACTACCTCTACAGACATGGACACGGGCTATAATCCTTTGAAATACTCATGCATTTAAAGCAAAAATTAATTTGCTCTGGATGAAAAAAACACGCAAACCTAAACGTTTTTAATGAGTGAAAAAGACTTTAAATACTCTCAAACCAGATTACAACTTTAGATGTGTGAGTCACACAAATTCTCTGAAGCAATGACAGCTTTTAAGCAATAAATCATTACCAAATAGTGTATTTCAGTAAATGTTTTCCTGCACATCTGACTCGAGTGGAGTGCTAAACAAAAGCCAGAGTTCTAAGATGTGAGTCAAACTGCTCCAAGTGGACAAATGTCTGGAGACAAGTCCACAGGTTTGTTATATAACCACATCATTATCATGCACATACACTGAACTATTTCAAATGTCTACAGGCAGACACACTGCCTCTAAATAAAGTCACTTCAATTAATAGTTTACGAGGTAGATTTTCTTTTGTTTTGCTTTGTATTTTTGCCCTTTAAAGGGTTAACATAAATCTTATTAAGATTTCAATTTTACCTAATGTTCCAATTTTGATAAGTTCCAAATATACTTATTTCTAATTAGGCCATATTTATTCTTTCAGTATTGTTGTCTCTAGCCACATTTTATACTTCAGAATATCTTTATGAAGGACTTGTCTGAAGACACATCAATACTGAAATGATGTATGAGAAATGCCCCCTCTACAGTCTATAATCCTTTTTTGCTTGTGCTTGCTTTTGGGTTTTCTTTTGTTTTAAGAAAAAGTGCATGCTGATATAAGAACATCAAAGACAGAGACTACTTTAACAACTGTATATAGAAGATGCAATAAGCAACATGAAGCATTACATGGGCCGTGTTTCAAGTCTGTGTCCAAACACTTCAGCAATCATGGTTTTAAAAGTGGAAATTGTCTCGGCTCTGGGCACCAAAGAACGTATGTTCCTTCGCTGTATGTTGGTGTTCTGTGAAAAAGTTAGCAACAAAGGATGAAGGGGGAACACCAAGGTGGGAGGATCCTGGATTCTTTTATTCTCTTCCGTAAGACATGATGGCATAGTGACATCCAATCAGCCAAGTGGCCAAAGTGAGACAATGCAATATGTGGATACATGTTATTCTTTGATTAAAAATAAGAAAATGCAAGCAATGCCTACTAACTTTTGGGCAAAATTTCCTGCAAGAAACTATATAAAAGTCACACATTTTCTTCCCTCACAACAATGTATAAAATACTCCTACAAGAGACCTGCAGAACATTTGAAATCAATTAAAAAGTAATAGTAATCTACCAGAGACAGGAGAAAAAAACATTAATTAGAGGGTGTGTGTGAGAGGATCTTCAAACAAATAGATGGGTAATTGAATAAGGCATTCTCAGAACGGTAAAGTAGTTTTTAGGAAGTTTCATCAATCCAGACTTAATAAATGTATATATTTGCATGTTTACAGAAAACTAATGTTTAGATCAGTTGTCATCTATCCATAATTGTGATAGAGCCAAATTTCTCCAATGCAGTTTTCTTGAGATGATGATGAGAAGCTTTACCTAACTTCAAGCTAAAGCACAAAAGAGAATATGAATGTCAATATAAAATGAGACTTCCAGCAAAAATAGGAAGAAAGTAGGCAGTGTATTTTTAAGCTTCTTTTGGAAGACAAATTCATGCTGAATAAATTGAAGTGACATTTGGTTTTTCATAATTCCAGCCTGTGCTGATGGCCTCCTAAGCTACAGGTTCTTAATGCAGCCTTTTTTTTTTTTTTCACTAAAACTGACAGCCAGCCAGAAGCGTCAAGGCAAATGAGTATTTTAAAGATGTTCGTACTATGATTTTTTTTAGAATTGCATTAACTAATTTTATATTAGCAATTAACCTATCACTACAGAGCTACCATTAAAAATGAGCTTTTTGACAATATCTTATTTGTATATAGATTAAGTGTTAAATCACAAACACTATAAAACATTGCAAATGAACCAGAAGATATAATATTGTTGACGAGGGAATAGAAAGATGATGTCAAGCTTTCTGAATTTCAAATGTCTCCAAAGCAAGAAAATACCTCATATACATATTATAGAAACAAAAACGCCTGTCATCCTTAAAGATAAGTAAATGGATTGAAAGTAATTTAAGCTTTGTAAAAATTAGAAAACTGTAGTTATTTCTGAAATATGAATGCTAGATGGGAAGGAGGGGGAACTATAATAATGAAAGAGCAAATGATTTATTCCAATTATATTCCTATGCTTCCCAATTATGCTGGCCATAGATCTAGCCTAACACAGATGGATAATGAAAATAATAAGAAATCACATTGCCCGATATTTTTCTCTTAAACACCGACAGATATTAATAGAAAATAGCCTGGACACTAAACATAGCCAGCAAAGAATAACCACCGTAATCTGAATGAAAAATTTAGTTTAGTCGCATATTGAAGGGAACATCCAACAGAAAATATGTCCTACTCACTACTTGGCCATAAGAAAGAAAAAAAAGAAAAAGACAGAGGGAAAGAGTGGAGAGACAGGAAAGGAAAACAGAAGAAATAAGCAACCTTATAACAAAGAAAAAGGTGCAGTGAGAAAAACCATTACCATGAAACTAATTTTAAATTCAAATCGCAAATCAGATTAGTACTGATACAATTCCAACACAGTTGGAGCCTGTTCCTCAAAGCTCCATGTGTTGGAGCATGGATCACCAGCCTGGAGACACTGTTAAATGATGGGATTTTAAAAGATGTTGCCTAGTGAGAGGTTCTTGGGTTTCCCCAGGGTGCTGGCTTCTCAAGAGTGGATTGCTGGGCCTGATGCAGTAGCCTAGTGGGTAAAAGTCCTCATCTCGCAGGCACTGGGATCCCATATAGGTGCCGGGATCCCATATGGGCACCGGTTCTAATCCTGTCAGTGCCACTGCCCATCCAGCTCCCTGCTTGTGGCCTGGGAAAGCAGTCAAGGACGGTCCAAACCTTGGGAACCTACACCCACATGAGAGACCCAGAAGAGGCTCCTGACTCCTAGATCGGCTTAGCACTGGCCATTGCAGCTGCTTGGGGAGTGAATCAACAAACAGAAGATCTTCCACTCTGTTTCTCCTCCTCTCTGTGTATTTGATTTCCCAATAAAAATAAAATCAATCTTAAAAAAAAAAAAAAAAGAGTTGATTTTTACCAGCAAGTCCCTGCCATCACTCTGGTTTCAAAGTACTTCAAAATGCGATCTCTTCATCCTACCTGAATTCATGCCATTCTGACAACATTCACTGTCAGGGTCTCACTATTACAGGCCAAATCAAGGCCTTACAGGCCAAATCAAGGCCTCACCACTGTCGGCTTTGAGAATCTAGAACTCTGAGCTAAATAAGCCCTTTATTTTTTTTTTCCTTTATAAAGTATTTCATTAAAGTAATAAACACAGACTGAGATAAAATTTCCATTGCTTTCTTGCACAAAAAGATGTATAAAGCTAATTAAATATTTATCATTAAATTCTTTAACATGTTCAAAGTATGTTGAGTATTTTCTATTTGCCCTCTCAAAATCCACTATCCAGCCTGCACCCCGCTTGTTGACTCCAGAAACTGGTACCTAGGTCCTTCTCTACAAATACTATCCTTGGGAAAAGTACTTCCTAGCTTTCCAGTGAGTCCCACAGAGATGAATCACCTGCCCACTAAACATCATGTAACTACCTGAACTGTTTACGTTGAATTGGAAACTGATACACTGAACTTTCAAAATGGACAAGCAAAAACAATTCCATTATAAGATGGCGTTTGCCTAGGAAAGCAAAGGAGGACGGCCCTGCTGGTTGGGCTCCTGCACCAGTGTGGGAGAGACCCGGAAGAAATTCCGGCTCCTGGCTTTGGCCTGGTTCAGTTCTGGCCCTTGCAGCCACTTGGAGAGAAAACATACCTTGTCCTCTCTCCCTTTCTCACTTTCTCTCTCCCCTCTCCTCTCTCTTCTTCCCTCCCTCCGTCCTTCTCTTCCTTCTTCACTCCCTCTCTCTCTCTGTCTGCATGCATGTGTGTTTTTGCATATATGTAACTCTTTCAGATAAAATAAATTTTAAAGAATAAATAAATAAATACAATGGAAGTGCTGGGCCACCATTCTAATACAGCAATTAAAGTCACTATAAATTAAAGACACTATAAATATAATGTATGAACATCAGTGCCAGTCCTGGCTGCTCCATTTTAATGCAGCTCCCTGCTAATGACCTGGGAAAAGCAGCAGCAGATGGTCCAAGAGCGTTGGTCCCTGTTACCTATACGGGAGACTGGGAGAAATCCTCAGGTTCCTGACTTCCTAGCCAGTACTGTGAATCAGCAAAAGATAATTCTCTCTCTCTAATCTGACTCCAAATAAATAAGTAAATCTTCAAAGAAAAATGGAAGTGGTTTATACAATGTCAAATGAAAAGCAGTCCAGAGCAGCACAATTAAACTAAATTAAGCAGACAAGTGCTTCAGACTCCCAGTGCATTCGCTGTTACCATGGTGTTGCATATTCCCTAACACACATACTTCATGCATAGGAAGGTCTATAACATCGATGAGGACAAAGCAGCATTATGGAGAATGACTGCACTGTATACAAAAGCTAGGGTTTGAATTACAAGTCCACTCAGTAGCAGCCTTCCCACTTGAATATCACTAATTACACTGTGGTTTTCTGTTCTGGAATAACAGATAACTAGAAATGTAGTTCTATGACATACACATTAACAAAAAGATCTCCATGTGCAGTACAGGTAACCTTCATTGAACATGTTCAAACAAGTGGTCTCTTAAACATCAGGAAAGTCCAGTGACCAATTTAGTGGATAGTTATCAGCCACTTTCTCTTATTCTTGTACAAAACTTACAAACTTCTAGGTGTGTAAGGATGAATGCCTTATTATAAAGGTTCGTTGTCTTTCCTTCAGTAACGCTAATCTGATTTTTACATATGTCCCACATGTAGCAAATAAAGAGCAGGTTATTCCCCACAAACCTTCAGGATCTTAGAATTCTGTCAAAAGACCAATCAATTATCTAGCAGAAAGCTGAAAACACAAGTCCCCCAGCATTAAGAAATAGCACATTTGTTATCACATGGATAAACTTGTTCTGGGGAAAAGTTGATCTTTGTTACCTACAATATTTCATTTTTTACTAATTTATTTCTGAGGGTGAAAGGCAGTACAGACAGAGAGGGGAGTGTGAGAGGTAAGTATAGGAAATCTCCCATCCACTAATTCACTCCCCAGTCACAATGGCCAAGGATGGACAAAAGCCAGGAACCTCATCTGAGTCTACTCATAGGTATACAGTTCTAAGCCCTTGGATCATCTCTCTGTTGTGTTTCTGGGTGCACTAGCTGAGAGAGATCTGGAGCACAGGTAATGCAGCCAGGCTTCAAGATGGTGTGAGATGCCAGCATTACAATCGGCAGCTTAACCTGCACAATACCAGCATCAAGGAAAAATCCTTCACCAAGGAAAACAGTCACATTTCCTATTAGTTGAAAGCTAAGCTCACCACAGTTAATCTATGTCCCTCATGTCACAGAATTATGGAGAAGTGAAGAGGGAACTAAGGTGTAGGTTTCACAGTTGAGGCCAGGAGGACCAGGTTTCAAGTTTAGCATTTTACAAGGAAGCATGTTAGCTCTGGGAAGGAAGTTACAGCATGATGAAGGTAAACCTCAATAGAAAAATAAGCAGTAGACATAAAACCGAGGATTCATATCTTTGAGGAAACAATCTCAAAAAGTTTCCTCAAGAGAACCCACATAGATCACTATCCATCACTAGGAAAAAAATACATGAAATAACCAACTTGTAAGCAAAAATTCATTTTAGCTAACGGTTTGAGAAGTGAAAAGAACAAATCAAATGTCTAATATACATATGAAAAAATGCTCAGGCTCCCTAGCTGTCAGGGAAATACAAATGAAAACCACATTGATGTTCCACCTAACTCTAGTGAAGCTGGAATACAATCAGAACTCTACTAACAATACCTGCTGGCATGGGTGTGGAGAAAAAGGTACTCTACTTCACTGCTGGTGGCAATGTAGGCTAGTACAAGCACTATGGAAGTCAGTATGCAAAGTGATAAGAGAATGGAAAATTGATTTGCCACATGATCTATCTATCTCACTTCTGGGAATATATCCAAAGGAAATAAAATTTGCATACGTGAAAAGGATCTGTCATCCTATACTTACAGCAGCACAATCTACAATAGCAAAGACATGGAAACAACCCAGTTGCCCCTCCAAAGAGGTGTGTTTAAAGAAACTGTGGTAATCTACTCCATAAAATATTCAGTATTTAAAGCTATAAGACACAGATACTAAAATTCAACCAGTATTGCTGGCTCTGCAACTTGATGACAACCTCAGTCCAGGTTACTTAAATCTTTTCTGTTATTCATTTGAAAAAAGTTGGACTTATTCTAGATTCCTCTGCATCTCTCAAACCACAAGGAGGTTCTTTTAATTAACTTTCATCATCATTCTAATAGTAATAATAGAATCCAATAACTTTTCTTCACAACGTTCATGGCTGAAATACTCATCCAAGCCACTGTCCTCTTCCATTTGGATTATGTGATATCCATAAGCAGTCTACTGCTCACATCCTTGCCTTGCATAATCTTTTCTCAATAGATACCATCTTAAGTCATATAATTTTCACCTCAAATTTTTCCAGGGCCTAAAACCAGCTGAAGTTTTTGCAAGATATGCACAATTATCTGTATGTTCTGAGCAATTCTCCATTATCTTTCTTATTTTCTTTCTTACTACTTTGTCTCTAGCGCATTCTGTACCAGACTGTCAAATTTGCTATCTCCTGAGTACCCCAAGAAAAGCCCCACTTAGCAGTTTCTCCACTGGATGTGTCCTCAATCTAGAATATTCTTCCTCTATGTATCTGGATAACAAACTCCCCATCTGGTCTTTACATAATGTCAGCTTCTCAAACGTCACTAATAAGGAGCATGACAACTGAAAACTGTCTCTCCTGGGGACTGCCATTGTAGCCTAGTGATGGTGGCATCCCATGTGGTCTGCCCTTGCTGCTTCATTTCTGATCCAGCTCTCTGATAGTACACATGGCGAGACAATGAAAGATGGTACAAGTAAATGGGCTCCTGCCATCGCACAGGAGACCTGGATAAAGTTCATGATACAAGGCTGCATTCAACCTGCACAGGTCTTGGGAAATGAACCAGCAGATGGAAGACTGATCTCTCATCTCTGCATCTCTCTGTATCTCTGCCTCTCTTTTCTCTCACTCTCTCTCTCTGTACATCTTTCAAATAAATAAATGCATTTTAAAAGTATAGATACTACTTCTGCTTCCCCAGTTCCTTTTTCCCTTAAACTCTTATGTTTTCTTTTTGCTACAGCATTTATCATCCAATATTAGACATCTACTGTATATCATCTATTTCCTGCTGCTAGAAAAATACGTTCTCTAAAGTACGTTTTGTTTATTTGTATTTCAAGTGTCAACAGCACAAACTGGCAAAAAATGGATGAAAAATTCCTGGGACATTTCTGGTTCAAAATTTTTACCAATGGGGAGAACTGTACAATTTACATTTCCTATTTATAAAAGAGCTTATTTTCTTAGTGTATATATATTTTTTTTCAATAAATTTAAGCAATATTTTACTTACCTAAGTAAAATAGGTAGAATCAACTAGAAACATGAGGGAGGATAAATACTCTGGTTCATTTCTAAAGTTTTCCAAAGACACAATTTATTCTTAGCTTTGTAAACAAAGTATTAAAATTCATGATAATATTTTATAACATGTTAATTTTACATATGAATGTATGTTATAAACTAAATGAATCACCATTTCATAATTTTATTTCCTGGTAGACAAATTTTTAAAAATGGTAATCCTATTTCAAAGTCAAAAACTATACACAACTATGTATTTCACAGGTTTGATACTGTATAAGCTGTTCAAAATGAATATCCTCTTTTAAAATCACTCTGGAGTTCTGTGTTTTACTTTACTTATACACCAATTATTTGGGAGGGAATCCTATAGATTCAATCAAACTAATATTTGAACACTATATTGAGTTAAGTTTTCCTGGCCTGCTGGAGTTTCTCAACCAGCATCTGGAAAGTATCAGTCTTTCTCGGCCATCTAAGCTACTTGTTACTTCCTGCTCACTGGGTTCAAAGACCGATGTCTTAACCTTATGCATTTAGGATGACATTTCCTAAAACAGATGATTATTGTACCTATGGACCATATTATGACAGCACAAAAATTTTCATTATCCTGTCCTGAAAATACAAAGATGTTCATTTTCTCTACTACCTAAAGGTGATCAGCTGCTGGTTAGTAATTGCTACAAAGGAAAAAAAAAAAATCTGGCATGTCAGATCAACTGTTGCATATTAGATGTAAATGACTACACTGATACCATATCTTTGAAACCAAAGCACTCCAACTCATTCTCCATGAGGTTTCCAGAGTTGATCTCCAAGATTCATCTATCAAATCAGCACATTAGGAGTTTCACAACCATCTGCATCGCTGCATCTTTCAGCTGGTTGAAGATGTCCTACTCTGCGATCTTTCAGGGATGCAATAGTGCTTAAGGTTTCATTTTTGGTTAACAAATGGTCATTTCAAGCCTTCTTCTTTTTTTTTTTTTAATGTTTTTTTTATTGTTGCTTACATTGTATTATGTAGTACAGTTTTATAGGCGCTGGGGATTCTCCCCACCCCTCCCATACCCCTCCCCCCATGGTGGATTCCTCCACCTTGTTGCATAACCATAGTTCAAGTTCAGTTGAGATTCATTGCTTGCAAACACATGCCTAGCATAAAGTTCAGCTTCTTATGTTTTCCCTAACAACTGTCACTGCACAAGGAATACATGTGAGAATTTGACCAATTCCATGCCTGTTGCAACTGTGCATTTTGGAAGTGGGATAACCACAGCACGAGACTCCAAAACCACTGAGCCCAAAGTGATATAAATGTAGCCAAAACCCAGTTTACCAACTGACTTCCATAAATCACAGTTCTGATATGTCACAGTGACATTTATGTCTCCCAGGGCATTCATCCAGAAATGTTCTTTTCTAATTCTCAAACATCTGGACAAGTCCCTCTAAGAAAACCCTGGAAGAACTAAAGACTTCACACTGTGTAGTAATTCATGTGCTTTCTCAAGAGAAATTAGCTTCTCCTTTAATCAAGGACTCCTATATAAATGATACAAGTGAGTTTCTGCTCAATATATCTAGAATTTTCCCTTGTAAAAATCAGGTAAACCACAATAAGCTGCCCATCCATTGTTTTCAAAACAAAATTATGGACAATTGCTTACCACCATAGCAAGCCTCAAAATACTGTCACTCTAACTTGTAGCCTGGTATAGAAACATCAGCTTCCTTATCCATGAAGTGCAAACATACACATAGTCCTTTGCAAAAGCACAGGTAAGTTTGCAACTTCATGTTAACCGTCCCTGGGAAAGACTAGGATCTGATTCAAGTATAAACCTACAGGAAAGTGAGAGGTCCAGTTATATTATGAAGACAGTAATATTTCCCTGTCCACAGAATTTCCAGAATGGCATGGCCTCTGGTCTGCTTCCCACTGAACTCCTGATCTCAACACCTGCCATGTTTTGCAACTTTTTTTTAATTCATGCAATTACAACCACCATCGCAATCTAAATCGCCATAATCACTCACCTACAGTACAGCAACTGCCTCTTTATCCTCTGAAAATATAATTGTTACCTACTCATTCAGATAAGGAAACTGTAATTCAGACACAAGTCAATAATAGTTTATAAACAGATTTTCTTTTTTAGAATTATTTTCACAGCTACAAGGAGAATTCAAGAATGCTGACAGGGTGGTAGAAGCAGGAAGGCCAGGACTATGTTGGATCAGACACTGACGGTAGGCTACACAAAAATGTTAAGGACAGAAAACAATGATAAGATTCTGTGGGACATGAGATGGATATTGAGGTAGGTGAGGAGATGAAAGCAAGATAACGGTGAATTTCCACTGAATAGATACAGTATCATTTACTAAGGGCAAATCAGTCATCTCCCAGCATAAATTTAAAGATGAAAATTGTGAAGTAAATGAAAACATGTATGACACTTATATCATTATTTTTCAAAATGTGTTCTGTGGAATAGTATTGATGACCAACTATCTATTCTTAGGTCCATGAGTATTACAGGTGGAAATAGGTACTCAGAAAATTCAGAGCAGTTATAGCAAGTAATTTTGTATCTACTGAATTTAACTTTCATAGTAGTGCTTTTATTTTGTGTGGTTTTTTTTTTTAGCTTTTAATTTATTTTTATCACAAAGTCAGACATACAGAGAAGAGGAGAGACAGAGAGGAAAATCTTCTGTCCGAAGATCCACTCCCCAAGTGACTACATATTTCCTCAAATAATTTATCCAAGTTATCATTTTCTGGCAGATTGCTTGCCATCTCAATACACTCACTGTGAGACGCCATTAGAAATTTTTATTGAAGGAGCAAAGTTTGCAATATTCCAATAGTAAATAAGTATGTTAATTTTTAAGTAAACATTTTACATAATTTCATTTTCCCATTTTGATTAACTCAAACCTGAATTTTGTCATAGCTTCAAGAAAATAGCATTATCTGCTGGAACTGGTGTTATAGCATATTAAACTATCACCTGCATTGCCAGTGTCCTGTATGAGCTCCTGCTGGAGCCCCAGCTGCTCTGCTACTGATCCAGCTCCCTACAAATGCACCTGGGAAAGCAGCACAAAAAGGCCTATGTGCTTGTGCTTTAGCCACCCAGATGGGAGACCCGGGTGGAGTTTGGGGCTTTCACACAGCCCAACTCCAGACACTATGGCCAGTCGGAAAGACAGCAGAAGAAAAAGTCTCTCTTCCTCTGTGTGTGTGTGTGTGTGTGTGTGTGTCTGTCTGTCTGTCTAGACAGATGGATAGATAGATTTTATACTTTCAAATAAATAAATGGATTGGTGTTTAAATCATGGTAACTACATATTTCAGTTTTTAGTATCTGCCAGGCGACATGCCTAATGCCTTAAATATATTTTCTCACTAGAAGTTAATCCTCAGAACAAACCCAGCAGGTGACTATATTTTATCTCATTTTCACAATGCAGAAACTGTGACTCAGTGTAGTAAGAAAGTCCCAAGGCAGAACAAAAAATTCAAACCTAATCTCTTAGCAAGGTCCACGTTTCTAATTATTATGTGCACTTCCTTCTGTATAAAATATGCAACTTCCATTTGTAGTGTCTACTTCTATAGAATTTACTAACATTCTCTGACAGTAATGTAACCCTGCTGATTATAACAGTAACACATCTTAGAATTCAAGAGCATTTAAGCACCACATACAGGATAATTCTGTATCATAAGAAAAGTCAGGTGGTGAAATGAACATGTTAAAGATTGTACAACATTTGGTTCACCAAGCTCATGCAGACATTTAAACCCCAAAGTCTAAAGTGAACAGTTAATGGATTAGCGTTAGTGGATTAGGGAGGAAATATGACCTAATTATGTGGCTGGTGAAGTAGGCCTGGTGGGAGTCCTTTAGGTCATCAGTGACTTTGCCTTAGAAGACAGTTTTCCTCAGAGAGCTGATTATATTAGCAGCTTGCACTTCCTTATCACTGTCGGGGCACCCCTCCTCGAGCCCCACAAAGATGTGGCTAACCAGTAAGGAGGGGATGAATGACTGCCAACACCTGCAATACAGCCCTATATGTACTGCCCAAATCTCACCCTTTTCTGTGCAGAACACAGCTGCTAGGGTCATGTCACTTAAGAATGGCACCAGGCTATAAAAATATCCCATACACTGTTGGTTACATCAGCTCATTGACCCTGTGTTCTTTATAATATCACTAGAATAAAATCACCAAGGCCAACACTCCTAGTCCCATCATGCATTCAACATTATATAGCACTCCTGAGGCTTCCAAAGAAAGAGAGAGGAAGAAAGAAAAGGGGAAAAGAAAACAAAGAATAGGTAGCCCCACGAGAAACTCTGTCCTCTTTGAATGCTCCGTAAGCCTTGCCCCAGACACTATTCCATGTCCCCATGATCAAAGAACAGCCACAGTTTTAGGAGGCTGGCTGTTTCTTTCGTCTGCACTCATTCCTTGAATGTGTGCTTTCAGTGTTAATAAGTCTTACTTTATCTATGATTCATTCTTGAATTTGTTATTACGACAAAAACAAGAACTTGAATGAAGTGTTCCCACAGGCCACCCCGTACCACTAGACGAATAAACAAATGGTGAACCTCTAAAACTGTATGCCAAAATTAACCCTGCTAGGAAGCTCTTCTTGGGTATTATAAAATCATGAAAAAGCTAACACAGAATAGTTGTTAACTGAAAATCTCATCATGACTAATAAAGAAATTTTGATATGCTAATGTTTGCCCCCCACCCCAGCCCTAGTTAAGAAACTTTTTAAGAGAGAGCACAATGCAATTTCTACAAGAACTATCACATGACCATCAGAAAAACATTTGTTTAAACATGGGCTGTATCAGGACCAGCATGGTAACCTAAAGGCTAAAGTCCTTCCCTTGCATGCACCAGGATCCCATATGGGCACCAGCTCTAATCCCAGCAGCCCCACTTCCCATCAAGCTCCCAGCTTGTGGCCTGGGAAAGCAGTCAAGGATGGCCCAAGGCCTTGGGACCCTGCACCCATGTGGGAGACCCAGAAGAAGCTCCTGGCTCCTGGCTTCAGATCGGCTCAGTTCCAGCCGTTGGCAGCCACTTGAGGAGTAAACCAGCGGACAGAAGATCTTTCTCTCTGTCTCTCCTCTTCTCTGTGTATCTGACTTTCCAATAAATAAATCTTTAAACATGGGCTATTTTAGTGCAATATGAAGAATGCTAGATTATATTAAGTTCTAATAGAGATAAATTTTACCATCTTGGGAAAGCCGCTCAAATAGCAAAAGCACAAGCTGTTGTAAATTCATTTCTATTGTAAAAATAGAGATGAATGCACAAAGTACTCCTTAGCTGAGAGATTTTTGCAAACTGAACTGGCATTGATGCATTTTTATGTAGTACAAGAACAACAGAAGAAAAAATTAGGATACTTACATTACATTTCTAAAATATTCTTTCATTGGTAACAAACATATATATTTTGGCTGCTAAGGCATACCACCACTCCCTTTCCCTTTTCTTCTAAAAATAAAAAATATATACGACAAACTGTCCAGGAAAAGCAATTAGACAGTGTCAACACTACACACATCTCTGGCTCCTACTATGACAACAAGGTGCAGTGGCATCATCCAGATCTACAAATTTCCAGCTTTGGAACTAGATCCACATATTGACAAGACCTATATGTGCACTCTGCTTAGTCATCTGTGGTGTTCCCAACAGAAAACAGGGATCTCACAATGGCTGCAGCTATCTGCTACTCCAGATTTTCAATTGTTGGACTCATTGTGAGGCTTCTGGCTAGTTGCTATAACAATTTTCCTCATTCACAGTTCTGTTCAGCTCATTGTATTTATGAAAAAATAAAAAGAGTAGTGGTAAGTTATCTCCAACATGTGACCATGTTGGTCACAAGTGACTATGGGTCTTGTTTCTTTGCATAAAGATTTATTTATTTATTTATTTATTTGAAAGGTAGAACCATAGAGAGGGAAAGAGAGAAAGAAGTGACTTCAATCCATTAGTTCACTCACCAAGTGCCCACAAAAATCAGGGCAGGACCAGGCCAAAGTAAGCAGTGCTGTGCTCCATCCAGGTCTCCTAGGTGTGGGCAGCAGGGATCCAAGCACTCAGCCCATTTTCATCTTCTTTTACATGTGCGTTAGTAGGAAGCTGGATTGGAAGTCAAGCAGCTTGGACTGGAACTAGTGCTCATACGGGATGCCAGCTTCAGTATATCGGGCAACATATTGATCTGATGTACTGTAACAGCAGCCCCAGGATTTTTGTTTACCTTGGCTTTATATTAAAGACTAGTATTTTATCTGAGTACACATGAGTTTAAGAATTAAAATAAATAGGGCTCGGCGCAGTGGCCTAGCAGCTAAATTCCTCACCTTGAATGTGCTGGGATCCCATATGGGCATCGGTTCTAGTGCTGGCAGCTCTACTTCCCATCCAGCTCCCTATTGTGGCCTGGGAAAGCAGTTGAGGATGGCCCAAAGCCTTGGGACCCTGCACTCATATGGGAGATGTGGAGGAAGTTCCTGGCTTCTGGCTTTGGATCAGCACAGCAATGGCTGTTATAGTCACTTGGGGAATGAATCATCAGACAGAAGATCTTCCTCTCTTTCTCTTCTCCTCTCTGCATATCTGACTTTGTGATAAAAGTAAAATAAATCTTTAAAAAAAGAATTAAAATAAATAAATAAGCCTCCCATGTACAACTAAACTGCTAAATTCTCAAATGGCTGATCTTCCTTTAAATACACAGTATATAGGGACAGTATATAATAAATTATTATCAACTATTATCATGTATCTCTAACTGATGATCAGTCAGAAAATCAATAAAAGGTCATAGAAAACAGAAATAGAACCAGGGAAAAGCAAACAGAAAAAAAATGTTCTAATACAATTCTAATTGCAATAAAAAGATTGCTTATATATAATGAATATATATTTGACTCAAACTAACAGTTTTTATTAATACTATATGAAAATTATGTTTAGCATCTTTGCCCTGCATCTACTCATTCACTAAGAGAACACACTTTTTTATCTCATATCCTCACAAACCTGCCACATCTCATTGCCCAAAAACATCACAGCACAGAGACAGCTAATGTAAATGAATGTGTCCTTTCCTTCTTTACAAGTTACATGCTCCTGCAGATTTCTGACAAGTAGGTATGCAGGAACCTGAAAGTAAAATGACTTAGAGCCTTGTCAAAAACATTATTTAAAATGAATCCTTAATTGTTGATATGACAACCGCCTAGATCTGTTCAGTCCAGTTTGCACTGCATTTATTGTCATTTTCATATAAGAAAATCGACAATGCTTTGTTCTTAAAATAGCTTTCCCTTTTCAGAGCTTGCATAAAATCCACATACTACGTTCTTACTTTTCTCCCAAACGAATTTCATTATAATTATCTCAACTTAAGGAAATAAATAACTTCATTATTCCATCCCATGTTTCTCACGAAATGAATTACATCTATCTATAACTGGGTCTGTGCCTTGCCTCCCAGAAACACTGGAACCTTTAATGTTCATCTTTATAATCTGAAGGTAAGACGTTTTCAGAAATTTACGCCACTCGCATTTTAGCCTTTCACAATGGTTAAGTCCAGTGCCCCTCAAAAACCACCACTTTGTAAGTCCAGTCATGTAGCCACAAATATTATTCCATCAAATGATCACTAGTTTCATGGTAACATTATAGAACTATAATAAACTTCTATCATAGGGGCTCTGCCCAATATTTGCCTAAAATTAAAAATAAGAAAAATTCAATTATCCCTTTAAAGACACATACACACACACAGAAAAAAAAAAAACAGCCTTGTGGCACAGCAAGTGAAGCTACTTCTTGTAATGCCAGCGTCTTTTACTGTAGCATCATTCTTCTGTTAGACTCAAAGTTCTGATTTCTGGCTTCAGCCTGAACCAATGTCCAACATGTGAACCAATTAAAAGATTCCCTGTCTCTCCTCTCTGTGTCACTCTGTTCAAATAGACAGAATCCCAACTACATAAGAATCAAAAGATTTTTTAAAAATTAGAATAGTCCATATAAGTTATACACCACTAAAACTGGCTATTTGTGACTTATTTAAATTTGTAATGTTTCTAGATTAACACTGAACGCTAAAAATCAAAATAAATAAAACCACAGTGTTACTGAGAGACAGCAATTAACATCTGCAAAAACATCTCTTTGATCCCATAGAGCATTAAGGACCTAAAGTTTTATCACTGTATTCTGAACATGAACTTATCATCAATGCAAAAATGGTTATTAATAATGCATAATAATCAGTAGCACTGCAAGCCTGAAAAATGTTAGGTTCAAGAAGACATATGATTTTTTGATTAAGCCAAAGAAAAACTTCGGAGACATGGAGTGAATCATAAGGTGACAGAGCCTTGGTTGTATTTGAAAGTGTAGATTCTGTTTTAAGCTTTTCCACTCCACTTGAGAAAGAGCAACGACAAAAATTCCCAAATGTCAACACAGATGGAGGTTGAGAGGAACAGCAACGAAATTTAAAATGCAAACTATAACCCAAAAAAAGAAGTACTTTTCCCTTCTCCTTTCTAACACTATGGTGACTATCCCGAAAGTGAGGAAAATTCCGTTTTATCTCCTTTGTTTGTATATAAAATTAGCACAATGAATGGAAAAATATTTATTCTAACACAAAATTTGATAGAAAAGCCTCTACACACATACATGCACAACATGTGTGAGATATATGCAAATGTATAATGCATATTTATAATCAGATTCTAATTTTAGCTTAGCTTTAAATTATATACATATATGACTTAAAGGACAGAATCTCTTGAAAACCTTGACATTGTCATAGATGCTCCAAAATCTTCCTCAGTGTTAAGCCAGAAATGCTTGATAAGTTTACCGCCATTGTCAGACTTTCCCCATTAGAGATTTAAATGTCTCTAGACTATGTGATTATTACCAAATTCGGACCCCAAGAGCAGCTTCACAAGCTTAATGTAGATATTTGTCTTTTCAAAAGTCAAAATCACACGTAATTCATGATCATGTCAGATGGTAATCCAGGAAATTTGCTTCATTCTTTTTCAAGAAACCACCTTATAAAGGAAATTCACAGGAAATTCACAAGGCCAGTTCAAGCCTTGACTTTGGAAGATGTCTTAGGTCCTTGGGCCCCTGAACGCACACAGGAGACAGAAGATGTCCCTGGCTTCTGCCTTCAGATAAACTTCGCTCTGACTGTTGCCATTTGGGGAGTGAATCAGCAAATGAAAAATCTATTATCTATTAACTTCTCGCTTTATGAATCTACCTACCAAATAAAAATGAATAAACCTTAAAAAAAAAAAAGGAATTTGCTACCTAGAGTTAATCAATCTTTTCTCCTACTGTGAATACTTGCTGTTCAGGGAAATTCTATGGATGACTTAAGAATTCAGTTGGAAAGTTTAAACTCTACTCTTTAAAAAAACAAAGCATGGTTTGTAATTCAAGACTATTAAAACACCTTGAACCAAAACAAAAAATAGGCATGTGTTCCACTTGGTAAAGAAATTAAACAATTTTTTTGTGACACAGAGAAATGTGGACAAATAGAAGCCACTAACATCCCAGCATTTGCTATGCCATAAACACTGAAAGAAGACCTTTCTAAGAAATACAAATAGAATTTTTACAGTGAGGGTGAATAAAGCCAGTAAGGATAGAAATTATTATTGGCCTGCTTGGAAAGGCATGTTGGGCCTGAGGCGAAAGAAATTTTTTAAATAGGAGAATGTTCTGAAATAGAAAGCATGTTAAACAGAATTGCCTGAGGACTGTTAGGAAATGAAAAATTACACTAACTGCATTGGGAACAGCAACCTGATAAAAGCACAATGCACAAATTACAATCTTCTTCACGAACAGTATTAGACATGAGAAAGGTTAAGCTGTGTGAGAGAGAGGTTTTGCTTACCACAGGCCACTACACGATAGAAGAATTATTCTCAATCATTTCTAGGGACCCGCCAACAACTACAGTAATAAGTAATAAATATTTCAGGATTTCTAATATAGAACAAGCTGGACCACGCCCCCTAGTAGGTATATATTTGGAAAACAGCCCATGAGTGCGGACCTCTATTGTAAAGTTCTACAGAAGACAAGAAAAGACAATTAAGTATTTGCTAACTATAGGCTTCTTCTCTTAAATTAAAAACACTCATGCAACATCCCAGACAGCTCCAGTGAGTCAGCAGGAACTGGGCAGCATCAGTGTGCAATACAGTACTGAACAGAACAGGGAAACAGCAATTCACTGCAAGATTCAGACTGGTAACTAATGAAGGCAAATACTTCTATAAACAGCAGTGTTTTTACTGTGTTTACCAGGTTAACTATTAAGGACACAGACAGAGGTCATACAAAATAAATATGAAGTGTAAACACTGAAGAAATCCCATCAAGAGAGGAAAAAATGTCATGAAGAAATGGAAATGAGCACAAGGCACACACGTGCTTATGCACACATACATCCATGACACTGCCACTAGTTAAATGTAATAAAGAAGCAATTCCTTCAACCCACCTCTCTTGCAAGCAGAGAGCAACTGGGGAATAACGCAACTCACAATGAGTCACCACACCTAAGCAAGACTCTTAGGACAACAAAATTAGCAACAGCGGTAGCATGGGTTGGCTCCAAGTGAATTGGCACATCCAGAAAGGTCTAAGGCTACAGCGGGGCCAACACCTGACATCAGCCGATTCATTAAGGACCTGATTTATTTTCTCTGGCCTACATTTTCATTTTGTGTTGTGTTTTTGCTTTAGGGGATGGATTTAATGTGTTTAGCATAAGTAAACACGACATAAATCAGAGCTGTCTAAATATAAAGGGCAATTTGAACTAGCTGTGACAAGTAACTTGAGGAAAACATGGCCACCTACTCAGTTGCAGTTAATTAAGAATGTAATGGACCTACATGTTTACATTTAAGGTACCATTCACTTTGCCAGGTAAATATTTAAAAGGAAAAAGCTCCCACACAATAATTGCTAAGTCTCTTTCTTAACCAAAGTCAGATTCTCCACCAGTCTGATTACGTCCATGACAAACACAGATGTGATTGAAACTTTCTGCTTCAAACTTTCCTTTCAACCTCTGTGTGGAGTCATACCAACTCTTCATCTAGAACACCTCTCTTTCAAATGTATAATCAAAATCTGTACTACCTAACATGGCAGCTAACAACCATAAACTGTCACTAAACTCTTGAAGTATAGCTAGTCCCAACTGAGTTGTGCTTTAAGTGCAAAATACGCATCTGACCTATTTTAATTCGACTAGAAAATGTTAAATTGCATTATGTGGCACATAGTGCATTTCTGCTAGATGGTACTGATCTAGGCAAGATACTTGAGCTGAAGGCAGTCAACATTCATTTGCCCTTCTGGAACCCTTCAACTATGTGACACTCATCATAGTGTCCCCCTGACTCATTCAGGAATGGGGCCCCTTAGCTAAACAGGAAAATACCTCACTGCCTTTAAATAGTCCACTAAGCCTTCCAAAAAAGGATTATCTGTTTTAAAGAAACACACTGATACATTATCAAATGTGGTTTACAAACTATGTTAGAGGGATTTAGTTCTTACCTAACATAGCAATTCTTACACAAGCACATTTCGTAATTGGAACATTTTTGCAAGCAAACTTTCACTTTAACAAACAAAAGCTGTGTAAAAAATCATAAACTTCCTTTACTGTGTTAATGAAGATGAGGAATCTAGCTTTTATATTATTTGACTCATTCTGTAAAAGTTCCAAAGACTTTGTCCGTGATCTTAACAACTCATTCCTCTATTTCTGGAGAAATAAATAAGAATTTAAGGTAAAGGTCATTAACTTCTTTGAAACAAAATCTTTCCTTCCTTAACAAGTTACACTCTCATCTGTAGTACAGTGAACTTTATGCAAAACCACTTACTGTAACTGTATTTACCAAACTAATTGGGCTGCTACCACACAGGAAAACTGCCTTATTCATTTTTGTTTTGCCAGCATATGGAAAAATACCTGCAACAAAGAAGATTTGATTAAAGGATGTCTTGAGATATACGTGACACATAGGCCTATTTCCCCTCTGTGCTTTATGTTAAAGGCCAATGTCTAAGGCGGCACTGGGCTCAGCAGTTAAGACATACTTCAGGACATCTACATCCCATTTCCAAGTACTGGGGGTCTAACCCCAGTTCTGCTTCTGATTCCAGGTCTCTCTTCATGTGCACCATGAGAAGCAGGAGATGATGGCTCAATTACTTGAATCTCTGCCACTCACAGGGGAGACTCAAATCAATTTCCTGGTCTCTCAGCTTTAACCTGGCTCTGTCCTGACTACTGCAGTCATTTGGGGATTGAACAAAGGAATGAAAGAGTTCTGTCTGTTCCTGTCTTCCTATACTTCTCTGTCTTTCAAACAAAAGGAAAATATGTTATCATTATCTTTTGTAACTTAAAGACCAATAAGCAATGGTGAAATATATATGGGGGACGGGCTCTATATCTGCAGCTTAAATATTTACAAAATACAATTTAGCCCTTTGCTAACCTGTATTGGAAGTGATGCAACAGCCATGCAACCCACTTGCTACTCACAATATCCTCTGGAAACAACAGCATCAGTATCAACTTGAGCTTCACAGAAATGCAGAATCTCTGACACAAAACACATAAAACAATAACACACAAATCCTAATAACAATCCTTATTATTGTGACATTGATGATAATTTATTATCCGCAAAGTTGGGAGAAGTCAGATGTTTAGACCCTCAGATTCCTCATAGCAACTTACAATTGTGAAATGAACATATCAAAATCCACTCACACTTTAGTCAATCAGGTTAAACTACCTCCTGTAATGCCAGCAACCCATATGAGCGCCCGTTTCCAATCCAGTGTCCTGTTAATGTGCCTGGAAATGGGGTCAAGAATGGATCAAGTACTTGTGCCCCTGTGACCCATATGGGAGACTCAGATGGAGTTCCAGGCCCACCCCATGGCTTTAATCTCTCTCTGCCCTTGCCACTGCAGCTATCTGGGGAATAAACCAGCAAATGGAGGACCCCTCTCTCTCTCCCTCTTTCTCTTTCTCTCCCCTCACCTGTCAAAAGATAAATAAATCATTAAAAAATAGAAAGAACATATCCTTCAAAGCTCTATTTTTTGTATTTAAAGATCTTTATGTATGTTAGCTACATTACCAAGAAATTTTCCAATTTTTGCCAAATAAACACATCAACAAATTTCATCTTTCAACATCCAAACAACTGTTTGGAAACTGACATGTGTTCCTTTCTAATATTTATAACTCAACGTATATTGGTAAACATCAAAATATGTATTTAGGACTAAAATAAACCAATGGCTAAACAAGCTGTTAGATTAAAAAATTGTTAGAAAAAACTGTCATTACCTTAATTAATATTTATATTCATCTCTACAAATAAAAGTACAAAGTAAAATTTTGTTATCTCAGTCAAGTAAAATGATACACTGAATGAAGCAAAAAGACAGTAAAATGTATAATTCAGAGCTCTCAAATTCAAGGTTAAAAATGAAACATCAATCCAAAAAATGTGGTCAGACATTTCACCAAGCAAGGCACATATTGTCAATAGTACTTTAAAATATCTTCAAAATGATTATGTATTAGAAATATGTAGTTTAAAACCATGATTATTACACTTTTTAGAGCAACGAACATAAAAAATTGTGACAGGGAAAAAGCTTTTGGCTTGTTGGAGAACCTTAGTTTAATTTCAGGATCTGGCTCTACCTCCAGCACTCAATTATGACCCAGCCAGGAGTTAACCTGAGAATAAAGTCATTCATTTTCTCTCCCTCTCTCTCCCTCCCTCCAAATACCTGATCCCTCTGCCTGTGTCAAATAAGTTAAAAAAAAAAAAAAAAAAAAAAAAAAAAAAAAAAACAAAAGCACCAAAGGCTCGCACTGCGGTGTAACTGGTTAAGCCTCTGGCTGAAATACTGGAAATCCCTTATAGGTGTCAATTCAAGTTACCTCAGTTTCTTGAGCCCCAGAATCTTAAGGGAGACCCAAATGATGTTCTGTCTTTGGCCCAGGTAAGCCTAGACCATTACGGCCATTTGGAGAGTGAACCAACAAATCAAAGATAGATCTCTCTCTCTGTATTTAAAATAAACACAATAAATCTTTTTTTTTTTTAAAATAACAGTACAAATGCTAGCAGTGATGCAGATAAACTGGGTCCCTGATCCACTGCAGGAATGAACACTACTCATTGACAAAAAGAAAAAGGAAAGGAGAAACAAAGTAGCATTTGTAACTTGGAGACATTTCTAGTGAATTTTGTTGCGGGGGGGGGGGGGGGGGGTTGGGAATGTGATATTCAAAGCTTATATATCTTATGATTTCCTGCATATAATATTCTACAAATAAGAAATTACATATATGTCACTCTTCTGCTATGCTGCCAGGCGGCTTTCAGAGCTGGGGGATTTGTGCTGAGGACCAGAGCCGGTGGACTTGGCCCAGGGCATCATCCACATGCATGGCTCCACATTGGCATGCTGGCATGGTGTGCTGGTGGTCTGGGCTTGGGGATTCATGAACATGCTTGGATCCTGAAAAGGCAGAGGGACAGCATTCCAGACTGCCAGGACCAGATCTGGGGACCCATGTATGCGCTGGGGTCCCAGGTGGGCAGGCAAAGCTCCAGACCAGCACACCACCCTGCAAGAATACCAGACTTATGGGTGCGGGGGTCTGGATTGATCAAGGAAGGAGATTTGGAATGTGTGGTAGAGAGTACCACTGAGGGAGAACATTGCAGGTGGGAAATGACTTCTGGGGAACTTCCGCCAATAAGACCAGATAAGCAAGGGGGCTAAGATTGAGCAGTTTCAAGGAGGAAAATTGGAGGATCTTTCTGGCTCAGACCAACATACCAGCCTACATGGAAGAACTGAGCTTCTTTAGTCCACATCATCCACCACCCAAAATTGCACATGAAAACTAGGGCTGGGAGGCGCCTACCTGACAGGGCTGGCCCAAAGTACCCAACAGTAAGTCTCCGAGCAGGGAATGGGTCATATTAGGCTGGCCCATGACACTATCCAGTATGTGAAGAAATTGGGTCTAGGGACAGAGTCTGAGGCAGGCATATTTACTCAATACTGCAACCACCAGTGTGTGGAAGCGCTGATGTGGATGACAGTCTGATCTAGATCTTACTCTGGTTGGTACACACAGGAGTTAGGTCTTGGATCACATCAGAACAGGTTTCTTTTTTCTCTTTTTTTTTTAAGATTTTATTTTTATTGAAAAGTCAGTTACACAGAGAGGAGGAGGGTCAGAGAAGAAGATCTTCCATCTGATGATTCACCGCCCAAGTGGCCATAAAAGCCAGAGCTGAGCTAATCTGAAGCCAGGAGCTCAGAACCTCTTCCAAGTCTCCTGTACAGGTGCAGGGACCCAAGGCTTTGGCCCATCCTCCACTGCTTTCCCAGGCCACAAGCAGGGAGCTGGAGAGAAGCAGGGCTGCTGGGATTAAAACAGGCACCCAAATGGGATCCTGTCATGTGCAAGGTTAGAACTTTAACCACCAGGCTACCACGCCAGGCCCAGTAAAGGTTTCTTTGGGGACCTCCCTGCCAAATAAACCACTGGTCTCAAAAACACAAGACCCGTGTACTGACTGTTCAGTGGGTCACCTCAGTTGTTGAGGCCTGTGCAGTGAGCGGCATGCCCAGATGCACATGGGGGACATGACAGATCATTGAGACTTGCGGAGTATTTCTAGTACCATGGAGGGCAGAATAAAAGGATGACTCTCCCAGCCAAGCTTTGACAGCAGGTATCTGGGAAAGTGAATGATCCAAGGTGTACTGTGTCAGCCAATGGACCTTGGAAGGATTTTTTCAACCCTGTATCAATGAAATCAACAACATCTGATAACTGTTGAAATCACTGAAGCAGTACCCTTGGAACATGCTCCGTATCAGGACCCTAGGATGACACCCAATGGCTGTTCCGCATCCCCACATACTGATGCAGTCAGGCTATCGGGAGTGGTCCTTTCCCCTTCTCCTTCCCTCCAGCTACAAGAAATTTAAAAAAAAAATTGAAGCAGTTGTCTCATCCACTTTACCCCATTCCTTGACCCTTCCAACCCTAAGCAGTGGTCCACATGAGTGTCTGTCCTTCTCAGCCATGTAAATATCATCAAAAAGATTTCTTTCAATTAAAAAAAATATTTTTTGAAAAAAATTACATATATGTCAACCAAACCACTGACTTTCAAAGGTTAGGTATGGGAAGAGAGAAGCTGAGTAAACCCAAAGGGATTTCCTTTGCAGTTCTAAAACAGCTCTGTATCATCTTTATGGTAACAAGCACTTAGGACATACAAATGACAAAACTGAATAAAGATAGAGAAACATGAATAAATAATCACAGATAAAAACTACAGAAGTCTGAGTAAGGTTTGTAAGCTGCACCAATGCCAATTTCCTAATTTTGAAACCACATCACAATTATGTAAGATATTACTTCTTAGGCAAGTTCAGTGGAGCCTAGGGGAGTTTTTTCTGTACTCTTTTTGAGTCTACAGTTTTAAAGAAATTTTAAAAAATACTGCCAAGTACAATTTACAATTCTCTATATATGCTTTATATTTTAAAATGTTTTATGATTTTAAAGGTACTTTGAGTTGGCCACCAACAACCCTCAGTTTTGACACTCCTCCTATATCTCTGTGCTTATTGTTGATGTATTGTATTTGTAAATACTGTGCAGTTTTCAATAAAAGGCACCTTAAGGATGTAGTGCAAAGAAAGAAACCTCCAGTTTCACTACACATGTATCACAAGTAAGTACAATTTAAACTACCAAAACAACACTGTCCACCAAAACATCCAAGAGCATGGAATAATCCAAGGTCTATATAAAGAAAAATAAACAACAACAGTGCTTGACACCCCTACATGCACCATATTGGAGTGCCGGATTCAAGTCTTGGAGAGTCTTCCAATTAAGCTTACTGCTAAAACACACCTTGGGATGGCAGCAGGTGGCTCAAGTTCTTGGGTCTCTACCATCGTTGTGACTGAGAGCTTCTGGCTTTCTCGCTCTGTCTCTATTTCCCTCTCTCTCTCCCTTCCTCTCTCCCTCCTTCCTTCCTTGTCTCTCTGCCTGGGAAAAACAGAGCAGGATGGTCCAAGTATTTGGGTCCCTGTGACCCAATGAAAAAGCCAGATGAAGTTCCTGGCTCCTGCCTTCAATCTAAGCCAGTTCTGGTCATTGCAGTTATTTGGGAAATGAACCAACAAATAAAAACACTCTCATTGTCTGCCTCTCTCTTGTAATATTTCCAAATAAATCTTAAAGAGGCCAGTTCATCCGGAGACACAGCAGCCACAGTGTTTCTCCAAGAACGTAGAAAAATACAGATAATTCGGCTTAACAAAGTGAAAGCCATGGGGAGGGGGATGGTTGATATTACGGAGGGCATGGGGATGTAGACTTTCTCACAAGCAGGCATACCTGGATTCTGCCCTGAAGAACTTACACATAAACATGATATCACATGACTCTAAGATGATCTTGCTGGGGTTTCCATCTTTTGCCAGCAATAGCTTCCTCTCTGGCACAAGCACAACAGCCCTGGGAAGCTGTGATGGATGAGCTTAGATGACATTTCTCAAGAAAAAGCTTGTAGCAGTAAAGCTTTGATGATCTAAGCTCACTTTCAGCTAATGATGGCCATGGGACAGCTCTGATCAACACTTTACAAACAGAATTAATCACATGGAGGTTATAAGAAAGCTGACATAAGCTTTCCCAAAACGGACATGGTAAGCTGGCACATATTCCTGCTAGGACCACAGATGTGCCGTAATGTGGCTAGGGATCTTTTAAACAGAATAGAGACCACAAAGTAGAAATATAAAGAAGGAAGGAAACATCCTGAAGACTAAATCCCTCACCTTCATGTTGTTTATGAAAGATATAAACTTTACTCATTATTTCTGAAATTCACAGTACGGAGGCTTTCTTATTCATTGAGAGAATATTTTTCATTGAGAATTTTCTGTTACATGGGCCTAGATCTATAACCAATTTTATAACATTACTGTAATAGTTAATCATATGCATGCTCTGAATTTATTCATGACAAAATACACCCTGTGGCTAGATGTTGATTTTTTCATGAAAATATAAATAGTTGAAGATATTAGCACAATGTATCAATTGTAAAACAAGTCAATAAACTCTTACTATCAATTCAGAACACTTCAAGATAACCTACATAACATACATTTATAGATACTGATTTTCATGACCATATTTTGAACTACAGAACATGCATATATCCTCATAAAATGTCTCACTATAATTCAATAGATCTATATGAATACAAATGAATACTACAATCTTTGGTTTCATTCATCTTTTGACAAAATTTAAACTATTAAAAATAACTAAAATCATCAAATTTTAACAATAGAAAGATAACAAAAGCCAACATACAGAACTTAAACTATATACACACTTAAATGTTTTTTTTTTTCACATACAAATCACGTTCAGACTGCACTGCAATAATTCCTTCACGTTCAACCTTTTCAGCTGCTGTTACATATTTTCTCCTCCATACTGGTCTAATTTTTTAAATTATGACTGCAATTAGTCAACTCAGTATGATCCTTCCTCTAACCATCCACTGTTCAGAACAAGAAATTCCTGCAGCTAATTGACACCCAAGAATATGGGCACTTAGCAAACAGATGAAAGGAGAGAAAAATTCAGAAGGGAAAGATCAAGAGAAAGGTGCTTCTGAATTTCTGCAGGCCAGCATTTACTTCTCTCCATAAAACAAGCATTGTGCTCATTATATCCCAGGACTCATCTTGCCTTCAGCTTACAGTAAACTGGCAATTGCCTTATCACTTCTTCCCAAATTAAGGATCAAAGTTTAAGCATATTCTTTCCCATCTCTATTATATTATGATTAAAATTACCACCTGCCTCATCTCATACAATTACTTCTTTTAGGAAAAAGAAAGAACCCCCTAAAGTAGTCATATTTACCCAGAAAAAAAAAAAAACGACTTGTAGGGAATTACTGTCATAGCATTTAGCTGACAGCAGACTTCAGAACACAACATTTAAAAATGTAACAGTCTCCTGAAAATAATATCCTAGTAAGTATTTTAACTTTGCTAGTTATTTATCATGATCAATTTATAGTTTACTTAGCAAGCATCTTTACATCTTTAAGTGTATTTTTAGTCCACATGCCACTCAATGGAGTTCCATCCCATTTCACTCTTACACATGCAGAAAATAAAGATCACAGAGGTTGATTCATATGTCCGGGAATTCAAGTATCATTTTCTCACCCTTTATATTAGAGCCACTCAGCAATATATTTTCTACGTTCTTCGTATTACACATGTGAGGAAGGTAAATTCAGAATCCAAGCTATTCTAATTACATCAAAATCAGTCAAGTTTTATAAGTTAGTCATCATGACATAAACAATGTCAAGCATTAATAATAAATCAATGAGCAAAAATGATACAAAAATATATTTGATGCAATTTTCATGTTTGCCAAGGAATTTGGCTTCTGTTGCCCTAAACACAAAATAGAATGGAGTTTTTTTTGAGTATTAGAAGCAAAATAACCCTGGGTTCAAAAAAGTGAATGTGTAATGATGAGCAGTTTCCACTGCAAGAAGAGAACCTACTCCTTATTTTTAAATAATATGCTCCCTTTATAATAAAAGTTATATGGTAGAAGAAATTCTCTCCAAAGAACACACTTTCATATTCTTCTTTAACACCTATAACTGTATAATCGGGGTTTAATGCATGCTTTTAAATAACAGTAGTAAGATACACTTCTCAGTCTAAAACCTCAGCACTTTTCACAGGGACCATATTATCAACTCAGTGACTACCTCAGACCTTGCTTGGTAAGAGTTGAAAGGAATCCTCTAGGAAGTTACAACATGCAGTTATTCTCAGGAAGTGCTACAGCAAGCACCAGAGCCTAAAGTAAAGCAAATGTTCCATCAGGTCATGCTAAGTGACTTTGAAGTGCAGTTGGGGTCAACGACTCTTGACCATTACTGTAGAGAATTCAGGTGGGGCTTTGACACTGATACAGATCTCAGCTGCAAAGGGCAAACGAACCTAGTGGTATAAGGATCAGGTCACACACTTCTTGTAATCTTCAGACTCTTTCCTGCTTTCTAAAAATTACTGACATTTTGATTTTCCTTCAGAGCTCACAAGTTGGCCAGGTGCTGAGAAGAAAGCATACCACTCCATTCTGATTTAAAACTTCTGTGCTGTGAAAATTACTTTTTGGTGTGGTCACTGGCATGCCAAATCCAAATTATTTTTCAGTTCTGATTAGATAACAACATACAAAGTGTTTTTATTTCTACATAAGTACAGCAAACCAGTAACCAGGCACAGACTCAAGGAAGGAGAAACATTTTCCTCTTCAAGTGTTAACAATAAGCCTAACTGTAGCCTAACAAAATTACTGTTCAATTATGCCTAAATGGAACATGTGTCCTGGAACGTGGCAATTACTCAGCACCTAGGCCAGAAGTGGAATACGGGACACAGCCACGAGGCGAGAGGGCTCAGCGGACCAGACTTTTCACCAAAAACACTGCAGAGTTCTCCAGACTTCCTTCTTCAGGCCTTTGTCCTCATTAATTCTGACAAACCATGAAAGAGAATTATAACTGCTTCAATCCCAGTGGAGTTGAGAGTGAAATCCATGAAATAAACACCAAACATTAAGCAAAAAAAAATCTACCTACTTGTAACCCTTTTTTAAAAGGGATGGGGATACAGAGAGGCACAAAACGCCACGTCCTTATAAATATTTGGCCATCTTACAAGGCAAATCGGTGTCATGTGAAAAGTACCATTTTTGCTCTACCATGTTTTTCTAACTAGAGTCCAGGATGTAACAATGAAGAGTAAATACTTTCTTTGATAGTATATACCCCAAATTTTGAAAACAAGTTCAGAAGGAGGAAGGAACCAATGGTTTGTGTTAAATGTAATCACCTTATTAAGTAACAGTAGAAAGTGCCGTCGCCTTGCAGTTCTTATCACTGTAAGGAGTTATTCAAATATCCCACGCTGGACCGGCGCCATTTCCTCTTCCTCACAGCTCACAGGTTCACGCCAGTCTAGCCATCCACCAATCAGATGTAACCTGGCATTTCACCTGAGAATCCCACCCTAACCTCCCAACCCCGCCCACTCACCAATCATCCCTAGGTATTCACCTGCAGGCACCAATCCCCTGGGGCCTGCCCTTAATCCCTCCCTATCCGCCCCCCACCGTGCAGGTCTACCTGACCTAAGAGGCCCCAGGTGTCTCCATCTCCCCTTTTCTCTCCCCACTGATCTCCACCAGCTCCACCCCATTACTGCCCTGCTGGAATAAACCTCCTAAGATACCTAGTTGCATCTGGGGTTTTCAGCTCACAGTAAAGAACCAGGTTGCAGGAATTAGCTGCGCATAATATCATAATAATACCGTTTGAACTAGAACTCCAACCTTTTTAAAATAACTAACACTTACAAGTGCTTTTTTCTTCAGAATTCCCTAGTAAATTAAAATTGTATATAACTACCAATGGCAATGTCGCCTCGGTTGCTTTTGTATTTTGAAACCTCAAGTGCTCCATTTCCACCTCCCCCAATGCTGCCTACTGCCAGTCACGAGTGACATCTTTGTTTTTCGTTTATCTTTTACCTCAGAAATTGTCGTTTTCATCTGCAGTGGTTAAGCCTAAAACGCTGGGATTATGAAAATCACGATGAAAATCCCCTTCACAAATGAGTATTACTTCAGCTGTGCAAAACTGAACTTTTAAAACACTATCTTCGTGGTGGAACTCCTCAGCAGAACTTTAAGTCCAGCAACCCGTGCTAAGCTAAGATCCTACAGCGTGAGGGAAGCAAACCAAAACTGAGGTTTCTGAAAGCGGCCTGTAGCAGTTCGCCTTTTTTTTTCTGCCTCTCCTTCAGACACCAGGGAAACCGCTGTAGTCTTTCACCAAGGTTGGTTCCAGAGTCTAACAAAGTGCTTAAGCTAGGCTTAAACTTCCCTAAAAGAATTCCTATTAACACGGAAAAAACAAAAGCGAGAGGATATAGTGAGAGGCTCCTTCAAGGAACACTGTAGCTAGCAAACCCCGAGGCTGGCCAACAACACAAGTTTTAAAGGAGCAATCACAGACACCGCATCTCACAGGACGGAGGGAGGCCCGGCCGCACCGGCACAGCACTCGGGGACGGGAGCCCAGGCACGTAGTCCGCGGGGCGTGACTCGCCCTTACAAATGACTGAGGTGGGCAGGAGGAAAGTTTTCTCGGAGCTTCCGCCCACTCCTGAGGACAGCCAACCCACCCCGAACTCGGTAAAACTGCTGCACCGCGCAGACACGCCCGAGTGCGCCCGACGCCCCGCCCACCGAGAGTCCAACCCGCAGGGGATAAGGCGGGGCCTGAGCCTGAGAGGGCGGGACCTGGGCGCCGGAGGGTGGAGCCTGAGCCCGGGAGGGGCGGGACCAGGGCGCCGGAGAGCGGAGCTGAGCCCGGGAGGGCGGGGGTGGGCGGGGTCTGGGCGTCCGTGGGCGGGACTGAGCCCAGGAGGGCGGGGCCTGCGCCGGGAGGGCGGGGCATCGCGCGGGAAGGCCCAGAAGCGGCCCGGTCCGTAAGCCCGCTTTGGGGGAAGGCGGGTATCCCGCTGAGGGTCGTTCTCGAGACTAAGGCAGTACCTGCGCTGAAAGTCCACAGCAAAGGGCTTCAAGTAAGGGTCCGCGTCCAGAAGTCGGGCGAGTTCCGGCACATCTTCCAGGGCGGCGGCCAGCGCCGCCTCGGATAAGTGGGCCGGCGCCGCGGGAGCCCCCGGAGCCGCCATCTTCTTCCGCAGGCCCGCGTAGCCGAGGCCCGAGAGGCTCGAGCGGGGCCTGAGCGGGAGCCGGAGGGCGGCGAGGGCGGAGCTGGCGGGCGCCGCGGCGTGTCCGGGCGAGCCCAGGCGAGCCGCCGCGGCCCTTTATAGCCGCTGTGCAGCCGCCGACGGGGAGGAGCGGGACCCCGGACACACGTCCCGAGCGCGGAGGAGGCGCCCTGGCCTCTCCGCCCACTCACGCGGCTCGCACCTGGAGGCCGCGCCGGCCTGCCCTCTCCTCTGCCCGGCGCCGTAGCCTGGCTGCCCAGGCCACCCAAGGAGGCGGATCCCGGGCCGACCTCGCTCAGCCTTGCCCTCCCGCCTCCGGGGCTGAGACCCGGCCCTGTGTGCTGCCTTCCCCTATAAAGCAGCTGTCTGGCGGCGGAGGCGTTTGTGGTTTTCTCCGAGGGGACTTTGTTGCTGTAAGTTCGCAGAATTTCTTGTTGGAGCAGTGCTTGCAACAAGTCTAAGATAATACTGTTGGAAGTTAATGTCGTTCCCCAGGGCTCCACGTAAGTTTGCCATGCCCGTGAATTTATCCAAAAGACGGGATTATGGAATCCCACTGATACTCTGAGTCACTGGGGACTGAGAAGTGAAAGTAGCAAGAGAAACTTTCCCTACCTCTTACTGCCCGAAGCCCTTTCCATTCGTTTGCAATTGTTAATAAGTGTTAAACTGCCTTTGATGACACAAATGATACCTAAAGGATACTGCCATTGGAAGTGAGAGCTGTCCCGAAATAACTCATAAGGCAAGAAAGTTTTCTTGCTGCTGGCTTAATTCCCGCGTGGAAACTTCTTTCTGTTCTCATGCTTATTACCTGCTGGCATCCACGTTTGTGAATACCGGACTGGATATCGGGAGCAATGGGCCCCACCACCCGGGAGGTTCCACGCCGCTTTTACCTGGCTGGCATTTAAAGTCTACAACTGAGATTTCCAGAGGCTGTGAAGGAAGATTGACCAGCCTTAGGCCAGTGAGTTTTAAAAGAGCCCAAGTGAAAGTTTTTGTTTATAGTTTAGTAAAGACTTGAAATAACACAGAAACTCCACCGCAATGTTGAAAGACCTGAATCGGCTTAAGGAATGCCTTATTTTTTTTTTATAAAGATGACAAAATAACACCGTTTGTAAAACACAACACACAAACACACACAAAAGAATACTTAAAAACCCAGACTCAGGACAACATGTAAACCCATAGAACTGTATAGATTCTCTACTCTTCAGCTTTTTCAGAAATCCAAGCTCATATTGCCTGCATATTATAGGAGCTTCATTTCGCAACTAAAGAATCTAAACTTCAGACATAAATCTAAAATTAATCGTTCTTTTAGCTAGTGCATACAGGCCACTGTCTTTCAGTTGGACCGCCGTGGTTTGACAGGTGATTTCCCAGTGGTTGCCTTTACTACTTGTGATTTAATCCTTGGCTTTCAGTTTCTTCTAATAAATTGTGGCCCAATACTTGAGTAAATGGTGATCCAATTCATGTGGGAGAAGGATAATCAACATGTGTGATGCATGTCGCTATGCTATACAATCTAGAAACTAGTCCCCGTCAAGTTTCCCAGTGCTGTTAACTCACTTGTCTCCTTGCAGTTTTTCCCTGTTTCCACAGCACAACTCCAACGTGGGACCAATTTGCTTCTTCCATTCCTACATTCAGGGACTGGCAGTGGCAACTGAACACACACACACACACACACACACACACACACACACACACACAAATTGTAGGGACTGGTTTCACCAAAAGTTGCCCCTAGTTTTAAGAGTCACCTTGTTTTACACATTGTAACCCCAATTTTACATGACAAACACTACTTAACATATAATATTCCATTTTCTGTGTAATGCACTCTGGGTTATAAGAACTGGCTATGTGCAGCCACTGTAAAAATGAGAAAGAAAACAGGAACATTTCTGAGCAGTGGTGACAGCTCAAATAGGATTAGACATCAAACACCTGCAGTAGTGGCTTGTGGCCCATTCAATACTAGATGTTTGGCATTGATTAACAGACTGCATGAATAAGCTCCGATAAATATATAGAAAAGCTAAGTTTTGAGATGTACAGTATAACTACATAGCAGATCAGAGAGCCAAGAAATTTTTTATGTCATTGAATAGGACCCGTGGATATTCAGTCATGAAATTCCACTAGTGAAAATGATTAAAACAAGGAATTGAAGTTTGTTGTTTGTTTCCTACTGCTCATTACTTTAGCAAAAATTGGGAAAGCAGTTGGTAAAACAAAGTTATCTGTGATGAGATATAAACAAAGATTCTAGATCCACCATATCTCCTGAATCTAATTTCCTTTGGTTGGCAAGTTATTTCAACTTCCGGTGTCCTCACTTTTTAAAAATACAAGATGTGGAAATAAAGCAAAAATATTTTAAAGTTATTGGGATGCTATGCACCCCATGGTGCACAACAGTGTTTGTTAGCTATAGCAGCTGAATTAGGTCACCACTCTTGACATTTGCTTTTCGTATTGGAGATCCAGTTTCAATCCTAGCTACATTTCGTTTGATCCTGCTTCCTGCTACTGTCCCTGGGAAGGGAACAGATAACCCAAGAACTTGGGCCCCAACCACCCATGTTAGAGAGTGGGATGGCTTTTCTGGCTCATGACTTCAGCCTGTTTCAATTCTGACTGCTGTGACTTACAGCAAGTGAACTAGAGTGTGAAAATCTCCATCTCTCAGTCACTCTGCGTTTCAAACAAATCTTTTTAAAAACTTAAGTGTTAGCCATTATTTTTAATATGTAATGAACTTTCCTTATGGGAATTCTATTCAGATTCACTTATATTAGTGCTTACACTTAGAGATTTGTATATGGAATGTTTAAACATGGAAAAACTATGATTATACATAATTTTAAATATAAAATGCTTGATGCATAATCTTAACTAAGTACCTATCCTGAAGGATACAATAAAGCATTATGAGATAAAGAGCTTTAATCTGATACATTAAGATATTCATATTAAATGCTTTGTAAATGAAAGTTAAACAATAATAGCTTGAAGTAACAAAGTTGTGCTTCAGTATATTTCAAGGTTTAGTCATATTTTAAAATCCCGTTTTTCTCTTGCTTTCATTCACTCACTGTCATTTTCTTCAGATTCCTACTACCCTGAATATCATTTTGAAATAGAATAATTAAGCACAATTATTCCATTAAATTTTTCTATGAGAAAATCTTAAGCTAGATGAAGCAGTAGTTACAATAGCTCTATAAATTAATCAAGGATCTTTGGGTTATACACTTAAAACTGGTGAATGTTATGGTGCATAAATTATACTTCATAGGACTATTTTAAATTTTATATATAGGACTATAATTCTGAATCTCCATTGAAGAATGAATTTAATAGCTGACAAACAGAAGTTAACCAACTCCTCTCCTCCTCCACACTGAATTTGATTCTGTAGAGGCAGTGGCCAGCCAAATTTCTTCTGTAGGATTTGCCAAGCCTCACGACAAATCTGATCATCATTGTGTCAGAATAACTTTCCATTCCTAAATTCTGTGTGAGGAGGATTTTCCCAATCTGGTTTCCAATCTGGAAACCAGTGTGAAGCAAACAACTTTTTTTTTTCTGAAGAGCAGGCTATATACTCCTTACATGAACATGATTTTCATTCTGTATTGTCTGAAGAGCAATGTAACAGCAGGAAAGACAGAGACAGACATTCTATATGCTGTTTTATCCCTGTAAATGTCTACAACAGCCAGGTCAGGGATAGGTTGAAGCCGAGAACCAGAAACTCCATCCGGGTGTCCCACATGGATGGCATGCACAAGCATTAGTACCATCTTTTGCTATTTTCTCAGAAGCTATCAGAAGCCCAGGAGCAGTAATGCTGCTGTCCCAAGCAGTGTCTTACCCTGCTGCTGCACCTAGCATTCGCTCAGTAAGTTTAATGAAAACCAATTATCTAAAGGTGATATGCCCTCACTTTTATGATGATTCTTCTCAGTATCCATTATCCTGTCTCCCACAGGATAAGCAGTTTTCAGTGTTCAAATATGAAAAAACAAAATAACAATATTTGAAGATTGCCATTATGCATTTATGTTATCTCTGGTGATTATTTTCTATCTGAAATTTTCAATGTTACCCGGTTGTCCCTTGTTTGAAATTTTTGCAAGTGTTTAGGAACCAAATCTTGTAAATGTACATAACTAAGCCTGCCAATGCAGGGTTACTCCAAAAGAAGAATGCTGTGATTCTCCAAAATATTAGTTAATAACAAGCAATTCTTTCTGTAGTGTGAACAGTGTTTCAGCTTGTGTGTGTGTGCATAAAGTCCTTAGTAACCCATTGATACAGGTTACATGTAGCTGATGAAAATCACACAAGGCCAGGATCTTAGCAAAAATCACACAGTTCTTCAACTCAAGTATATCTTTTTACATAATCTGTGTTGCTAACAAATATTTTATATGTTTGCAACAAATATGATTAGAGGGTAATACGCAGGGTTTGTTTATGTCTATGCTTTCACTTTACTTTTAAAGAATGTAAGACAACTTTGGCAACCCTGTGCACACATTAACCTTACCTGCAAGAAGTGGAGGTCCCTGAAAAACCTGAATAGGAAAAAAAAAAAAAAACAAGGGCCAGGAAATGGGCCGAGAGTCAGTGAACATTTTTATCAAATAAAATTAGATTATTGGGGCCGGCATTGTAGTGCAACAGGTTTAGTTCTAGTTACTCCACTTTGAACATTCTTTGTCTCATGCTCTGTTTCTTCCCTTTCTCTACCTCCCAATAACTCCACCTTCCATATAATTGATTTTTAAAAAGATTTGTTTGAGTGACAGAGTTGCAGCCGGAAAGAAAGGGAGATGGAGAGAGTGAAAGAGAGAGAGAGAGAGAATCCATCTTCTGGCTTACTTTCAGGATGGCCACAACAGCCAGAGCTTGATCAGTTCTAACCCCAGACCCAGAAACTTGGGTCATTGCCAGGACAAGACCACATATTCCACGTGGGTGCAGGAGCACAAGCAGTTGGGACATCCTCTACTGCTTTCCCTCGTACGTTAGCATGGAGCAAAATGGAAACTGGAGCAGCAATAATGGAATTGGTATTTATATGGGACCTCATGCAAGAGGTTTACCTGATACACCACAGTGCCAACCCCTCGAAATTAGGACGAAGTCATAGATTAAAGATTTAATATTTATATACATACATAAGAAAATTTAACTATCATCACTTATTACTATACTTTGAATTATCTCTCACTCCATACAGAGAGAGAAAGAAAGAAAGGAATAAGTCTATGCACCAATTCTCAGAAACTGTGGAATCTTATTTGCAGTTAAAATGTAATGAAGTGACTGACCTTGAAACTAGGAATTCATTCTTAATTATTTGGTGCGCTCAAACTCCATTGACAAATGCCCTTAGAATTGACAAGCAAGAGGCGTAAAACAAAGAAGAGGCAAAAATGAAAACAAATTGGCTCAATGCTCTCACAAAATTGTCCAAAAGGCGGCAGATACAGCAGAAGACCAAGAACAGACCCTCCCCTCATGCGTATAAATTAAGAATATAACTGAAAAGAGTTGGATTTCAAGCTTCTGACCTCTGTAACTGTGATAGAGTACATGTGTGTTGTTCTAAGCCACATAAATTTGGAATTTATTTTGACAGCATCAGAAAGGTTGCAGATCAGTGTTTTAAAATGAGTTCTCAATAATCACAAAACCATCACTGCAAGTATTTCAGCTAAAGGCAACTTTATGAATTTAGGAAGAAGGAAGCACAGTTGCTTCAATATGACTATATTGAATAAAAGTCCCAGCAGGTAACATTCCCTGACTCTGATTTCACCCCTGCAGTAGGACTCAGTGCAGCTTTCTAATTGCTGCACTTGGAAGATAAACAGCTCTGATTATATTGAGGCAACTTATGATAGTTTAAACAGCTCTAGAATTTTACTCCAGTGAAAAATGAAACAATCATTTTCATAATAAACCTTTGCATTATTGCATTTCTAAATGTCATGTAATCTGTAGTGTTATGTTTTGTTCATGAGAATTCAGTTTAAAATTACATGATTAGGTGTAGAAAAAAAGGGTGACCTAGGTTAACTTTAGGGAACAATATCTTTATTGGATAAAATACTGCAAACATAAAATTTTAAAATAATACAAGGAGGCTGATATTGTGACAAGGTTGTTTAAGTCTCGACTTTTGACTCTGGCATCTCAAATAAGCACTGATTTGAATCTCAGATGCTTCACTTCTGATCCAGCTCCCTGATAATGGCATGAGATAACATAAGTGACTAAGCCCCTTCCACTCACTTGAGAAACCTGAAAGAAGTTCCTGGTTCCTGGTTCCTGGTTCCTGGTTCCTGGTTCCTAGCCTTGACCTGACTCAGTCCCAGCCATTGCAACCATCTGGGAAGTGAACCAGCAGATGGAAGATTCTCTGCCTCTCTATCTCACTTTTTGTGTTTAAATCTGGCTTTTTGATAAATAAATGTTCAAAGGAAAAAAAACACATACACAAAACATAAACACTTTAATTTAATTGTACATTAATTTTCCAATTTGTTTTTCACAGAGATATCTACTGGAAATCCATGAGTGTCTCTACATGGTTGAACAAGTAAGTGAAAAAACTGTAGGTGGTGGGAGTCAGAAATAGAAATTGCAGATAAACAAGGAGAGAAATGTGCATTGTGATACTGATCTATGGTCAGAGATGACGTATAAATCATACACACAGGTAGACAGGCACAGAAATGCATTTGTCCACGTAGATTTGTCTAATACATAGATGTATAAAGCTCTGTGTCCTGTCCTGAGGCTGTACATTGTCAGTGATACCCCAATAACAACAAGCATGCACGACACCCAGATCTTACTTTCCAAACACGCCATTTTCCAGTTTAACAAAGTGCTTCTACAACTTGGTAGGGGATATGCAAGAGAAGTCTGGATTTTATAAGACTAGAAACTCAGTATTAAGAAAGAAAAAAACAGGGCCCGGCACGGTGGCGAAAGTGGTTAAGGTCCTTGCCTTGCATGCCCGGGATCCCATATGGGCGCCGGTTCTATCCTGGCAGCCCCTCTTCCCTTCCAGCTCCCTGCCTGTGGCCCGGGAAAGCAACTGAGGACGGCCCAAAGCTTTGGGACCCTGCACCCGCATGGGAGACCCGGAAGAGGCTCCTGGCTTCGGATTGGCATAGCATTGGCCATTGAGGTCACTTGGGGAGTGAGTCATCGGACGGAAGATCTTCCTCTCTGTCTCTCCTCTCTGTATATCCACCTTTCCAATAAAAAAATAATAAAAATAAATCTTTAAAAAAAAAAAGAAAAAAAAACAGGGTTGGAAGATATGTCAAAAGGACACAGAAATTAAACTCAGAGTCCCCAGTCATGAAAGCAGATCATTGAGCACCAACAGTAACAGTGGTACTGGATTATAAATCAAACAGCAAAATAAAATATCCAGGAGAACATTCTAACAGGAATATTTGATAATATAAATATATGGAGGTCATGGGGGAGGAAATTCCCAATGATTTGTATGTAGCCTCCCTCTACAAAAGATAGGATTGCATATCTCCTACTTGAACAAGGGCCCGATTTAGCCACAGCTTCTAAATAATAAACTATGGGATCAGACAGACAATGATTTTGCGGGAAAAAAATACTTCACCTTAACAAAGTGGTCAAAATTAACACCATTCCTAAAATGTCATTTTGATTTGGTCCATATTTTGACACAGTATGAGGGAATACTTTGCCTTTGATATAGACTTCTGCAAAATCCATTGCCGTTGAAAATTCTTTTTTTACCCTCCCATTGGAAAGGCAGATTTACGGGAGGAGGGACAAAGATTCTCCATCCACTGGTTCACTCCCCAAATGGCTATAACACCCAAAACTTAGCTGATCTGCAGCCAGGAGCCAGGAGTTTCTTCTACACCTCTCATGCAAGTCCTGGATCTGATGGCTTTGGGCCATTTATCACTGCCCCCCCCAGGCCATAAACAGGGGGCTGGATGGAAAGTGGAGCAGCATAATTGTTTGAAAACGTTAGACAAAGCCAAAGTAGGGGAGAGTCTACAAATTTCTGGTTAAGACTCTTAAAAGTTGTAAAGAAAACAAGGAAATATATCTGTGATTACTAAATTTGAAGTGATATCCTAGAATACATCCTGGAAGGAAAAAAATGTTATTGGTGAAATATGAATACAGTCTGTAGTTAATAGTATTCAACAAATGTTAATTTCCTAGTTTTGATTAATGTGATTGTAAAAGATACTAAGAAAGTTGGGTGATGGTTATATAGGAACACTTATTACTATGCAGATGCATTTTTATAAAATGAAATTATTTGAAAATATGTTTTAAATTTATAATATTAATTATAAAAAAGTCTTAGTGTTTTGTGATTTTGGAGGTGAAATGCATATGGACTTTCAAAAAATATTCCACCTAGTTTTCTGTAATTTCATTTTAGTCTTAAAAAAGCTTATTTTTTCCAATATTCAATCCTTATATAAACATTATTATTTGAATGCAAATATGAGATTTTAATAGTTTCTGTTATAATTGATTAAAAACTTCTGTCTCTGAAGTGGCATCAAGAGTAATATATCTTGTGAGCCTGAATTGACAAAGCTTCCACTTAGTTATCTAGTGGCCTAGTGTTCTTAGAAATTTAAAGGAACTGCTACGAGTACCTAATTAATCCTTACAAAGTTGAGATAATCTGATTCATTAAAAGAACAATGCATGTCTGGTGCTGAACTAGAAAATTTTAATTACCATTTTGTACTTTGCCGATGACTTGATCTCTAGTAGAAAAAAATGTGACTCTAGATACTGCACTTGAAAAGCACAGACTGCAGGAAATATAAGAAATCACAGATAAGACATTTTAATAATTTATTTTTCTCATTTTGAGATCATATTTTTAAGACTTTCATTCTTGAAACTACTCTACTGGGAATGCCTCATTCTACCTCTTTCTGGCTGGTCATATTATTTCATTGAAATAGCTAATATTAACATCGTCATAACATTGAACCATTTAAGCCATGGAAAGTTTAAAATGGTTTTCAATCTGAATTTTTCTTTTCCACTATTTACCTCCACTTGCTTTCATTCATATTTTCAATGGTTTCCGGTTTTTGAAGTTTTTAGTTTTTATTGCCAGCTTTCAATCATGAACAGATTCAGTGTTCAAAGCAAATGCAGTGAAACCTAGGACACTAAACTTGATATTGAATATTAAGGAATATTTTTTAGAATTGCTTTTCTTACATGAAATTAGCAATGCAAATATATTGTTATCTGTGTTAGAACGTTTTGGGTAATTTATTCAGAGTTAACTAACCTTGCAGACATTTCTGCATACTGTCTATTCATGAACATCTACTGATTATCAAAATACTAAGTTATTTCTTGAGAGGGTTTTTTAAATTTGTTATTATTTTCCATTATGTACTTCTGTAGGTACAGAGATTGCTTTCTACCCCTTCGTCTCTCTACCATTTCCCCCACGTTATTACAGTACTGTAGTCCTCTAGTAACAGTTACATCCTCTACATTCTGCGATTTAAGTGTATAATGGCATTGTAGGTCTAGGAAAGATAGAACACATTATCATACCGTTAAGGTATCTTTAACTGTCTCATTGGGTGTTCCTCCTTTTATTCAGGAATAGAGATACATAATGCTACATACCTTCACTTCCCAATATGCTAGTCTCCATTGTATATTTCATGAGAGGGTTTGTCTTGGCACAGTTTACCTAAGTTTCAATGTAAATTTTGATTAAAAGCATTTCACCAAGAAATATTGCAGATTGTATTCAGTGTGATGAAGTCAGAAAATTCTTTCATGTATAAAAATATTTCTAATACAAAAGGATTGTAGAAGCTGAAATTGAGGTGTCCATTTCTGTGAAACTGCTTCAATTTATTAATGACAGTTACTTTTGAATAATTTAGTTTCATTCATTCTTCATTGCTTTATTTTTCAGTAAACATTATCTAGAATTAATTTTTATGCTCAGTAAAAGCGAAGCCATTTCAGAGCAAGAGAACATAGTTTACTATAAAATGAGACATATATGGATTGTATATGTAGAAAGAAACAGATGTTTTATCACAAACAAAATTTTCTACAGAATTATATATATAATTTCTCTAACTTTCTATGGTCTATATCCATTGTTACGGTCAGCTTAAAACAAAAGTATCAAATCAAGTTATTAGATAACAGAAAATGTTTGATCATTTGATAGTATCCCATAAATCTTCACCACTATTTTATTCTTTATAGTTTCTCCTTCTTTACCATCTTCATCTTCATACTTGTTTTCATCTCTTTCTTTTCTTCCTGTCTTTTTCTTTCTCTTTCTCTTTCTCTGCTCCTCCACTCTCCACTCTGAAATATTTCCAAAGTAGTCTTCCCTATGCCTCATCATACCTGTTATTAATGCTTTCCGTGTGTTTTATCTGACATATTTGTTTATTTCAAATATTTCCCTTTTATTTCTCTTCAATATCTCCATGTCATGTGTGGGTATTTAACTCATGCTCATTGCTTGTCTTTGTTTTTGAATAATCGTATGATCATTCCTTTGAATTCCTTTTCAGCATTTCACCAATCTTTTCATGTTCATATTCCAACATTGAAGTGTTGTGTTTTTTCCCTTTTGGGAGTCACAGTGTTCCTTGTTCATGTTCCTTGTCTTTCTACTTTATTTTTTGGATATCTATTGATACACTTGTTGGTTTTCTACTCTGAGAGTTTTTATCTTGCATATAGCCCCAAGAGTTTATTTAAGTGTCTGCTTTTTCAGAAAATATCCAGTAGTATGTTCTGGGTGGAGCTGGGGAATGCCAGCCAGTGTGGAATGATAGCTCAGCATGACATCCAAGTTGGGCATGGTAGATCTCCTCTATCATCAGCAGAGGAGAAGATATGATCGTGTCAACTGGTATGTTCATGCCTCAGTCTCTATGCCAAGGTAAAAGGATTGACCTGGGTGAGCCTAATGTACCTGAACACCCCATCTACTCAAGTACATGAACCGTAGAAAGAAATTGAGTGCTCCTCTGTGTGAGCTCAGAGTATGCAGCAATGGCCAACCCCAGCACTTAGCAAGCTCTCAGCCCCTGAAACTGGATCCAGTGATTTCCCCAAAACCCAGTTACACCCCATGGTCTGTGACACATTCACAGGGAGCAGGTAATCCACTTTCAGGTCCACTAAACTTATTATCCATAGAAAGAGCTGTAGCATGCCTAGAGTCAGCTACCTGCTGATGAAGGTCAGTCAGCATTCCACCTTAACAAGTGACAGGTGCCTAGAATGAGGGGAAAGGAGCAAAATGTTCTTGCTTCATGACCCAAGTATGTACCCTGCTCCCCCACCAGCCCACCAGAACAGACTCAAAGTCAGTGGGGCCAACAGATTTACCCCTCTGATAAAAATCTCTCAGATACTTATGGAATGCAGCATTCTTCGCTTTACTAAGAATAGGCTTCAAATTATGATCCCTAGGGCCTTTGTGTAGGGGTGGAAATAAGCAATGTACTCTCCTTTCACAAGGCTAGGTGAGCTCTCTCCAACACCTCTTGCACTGTAGGCTGGTCTCAAGTGGGAACATCAAAGTTCTCCTTCAGGGAAACTTGAGGCATGAGTAGCTGCAGGCATCTCCACAGTAAATGACTTCAGGAATCTCCAGTGGTGTCCAGCTTGTTGCCATGTGATTGTATAGCACCTACTACTCCTCAGACTCTCTCTCCTTCTGTAGACGTTCCACTACACACTTCTTTCCTACTGTCCTCTGAGAACATGGTTCTGTCCCTGGTCTTCTGATATCTTCCTCTGGTCAAAATCAACAAGTCTTTTCCCTATTCTGCGATCTTAGATACTAATAAAACAGCTTTAAAAAGATATGGAACTCCAACTAATATAACTTCAATGATATACAGACAAATCTGCAGTTACAGACTTCAATACTTCACTCTGAACACACGGTAGAACAAATAGGTAGGAAATTAGTAAAAAAAAAAAAAAGATTTGAATGATGTCATCAAGTACACATGTATTAAATTATAAAATTATCTTAGAAACACAGTATGATAATGGAGACAGACAAATAGACTAACGGCATAGAGACTGGTATTTATATGGTCAAGTGAATGAAAATTCAAAATCAACTCAGCGAATACAGGATAATCTCTACTATGCTTCTTGAGTAATTGGATATCCATCTGCAAGGTACATAAACTTCAACTCATTCTCTTAGCACATAGAGAAATTCAAAGATTAGATGAATTGTGGAATAGCCATAAAATAGAGTATTATTCAGTATTAACCAATATAATAATGAATCTCAAAAAATTATACTGAACAAAATGTGGTGAACATTAACTAGTACATAATGTGTTGTTTCCACTTATATGAATCGTAACAATGCAAAAAAAGTAATCTGAATTGAAAGAAACCAACTCAGTGGTTGACTGCAACTGAAAGTATGAGAGCAAAATGAATGGTAAAGAAAAAATAGAGGTTTTGTGGGTGATAAAAGTATTTCATGTTTTGAATGTGATGGTGTTGCATTCTATGTCACATGGTTTGCGTAAGTCACTGAGCTGTAAATTTGTTGCATGGAAAATTGGGGTTAATTTTAAAACAGAAATCACAGAAGAGCATTGGCCACATTTTAATATAAAAGTATAAAACTCTTTGTGACCTTATAATAGACAAAAATCTCTTCAATTCATAAATAATTCTGAAACAAACATACTGATGAAAATGTTTTACCGTTCTTTAAATGGCACTCTTAAATTACATGCTGACAGAAAATAGTTGTAAAGCACATATCTGAACAAACAACAAAAATATTCTGTTCAGAATATATAGTTTAAAAATGTATAAGCCTGAATACTAAGGTAGTTTGACTTCTGATGCCAGTCTCTTCTGCCTTCTGGGCAGCACAAAAATATTAAGTCATTAAGAAGAATTACTGGGTTGAGGTAACTAGTTCATATAGGAAATCTGTGCTACAATAGCAAGTTAAAGCTATAATGACTAGTACAGTGCATGTCAGAATTCAGAAGTGATGCTTGAAGTGGCAGAAAAGTAATCTAGGATCGGGTGGGACCGGGAAAGTTGATCTAGTTGGATTCTATAGGTCTGACACAGGACTGTCTAAGGCATGGTGTCTCAATTGTAGCACATTTGCATACAATTACTCTTTAGCTTCAATCTTGGGTTTGTGTGAGATGGGGAGCTGTTCTGCAATAAATGAGAGACTCCACGTATATGGAGAATGTGAATGTTGAGGTAGTCAGAGGTACATCATGGCCATGGGAGATGTATGCACTCACCATCAAATACCTGACAGTGCATGAAATACTGATAATACATTGTAGTATTTCTAGAATGTTAATATCATTGTTGATTGAATTTCTTTAACAGCCATTTTTCTAAAGGAAAATTATGTAGAGCACATAGATTTATGGTTGAGTTTAAAAACTGGTGACACATACATCTTGAGAATGTAGAAGGCAGAACAAAAGCCAATAAAAGTAACAGTCAGATGTTGTATAGGTAGAAGAAAATGCAGAACATTTACATGTGGGGAGCCATGCAGTTGGGTCGGATGGCATGGGTGTGTGATGAGCACCGCTCCTCAGTTAGCAAAGCTGCGAGGAGTTTCTGGCTGCGAGGCAAGGCCCGGCAGAATGTCTCTGGTCACCTCATTGCTGCCTCACCCCATTGTATGGAACTCAATCACCTCTCTGATGTTCATAGAATTCTTCTGAGGGTGTTGTTGTTGTTTTTCTGCTAATGTGAAGTGATTCCTGTAACTGGTATGACACCTCAAATTGATCAATCATGTTATGATAAAAACACCTTTAGTAACGTAAGGCTATGACATACAACTAAAAGTATACAATAGTACAATTGAGCCCACAATGTTTCCAAACATCCTGTTATGTGCCCACTTATGTCCTGAAGTTTGCCCTAGTATAAGTAATGTTTTCCTTAAGAAATGGCTTGATAATATCCTGGAATAGATGGCAATCATGGAGGTACAAAGAGTTTGTTTACCATACACCTCGAACTGTTACAACACATGATATGATGCATTTTAGTTTCTTACCACAAGAAAGCAAAAATATATGGGGCATCTTCTAAAAGAAAAGAAAACAAAACCCCCTCAAAATGGCTTAAAATCTCAATCTTGTACTGGCACTTATATTTAGGGAAAGAAAACAGTTCATATAGATGAAAGGAAGTTTCTTGTAAAGGCCTTCTGTTTGTAGATTGGCTGAGTTGCCTTGATCCCTTGCACTACCCTTTAACAAAAGAATAAAAAACAATTGAATCAGCACTTGGTGAAGGTGACCGTTAATGCATGATTTGATTATAAGATTTCGCAAAGAATCTATGTTATATGCTTTTATAAAAGCCTTTCATTTATGATCTTTTAATTCTGTATTCTTAATATTTTAATCAATATTAGTTTGTGTTTAGTAAAAATTGATTTTGAGTATAAGTAAACTACTTGTCACTATGTAATCGCATGCACTGCCAACTGTGAAGTTCCTGGCTTCAGCCAGGTGATTGCAGGTTTCAATGAATAATGGTTTGCTAAAAATGTTTTCTTTGAAATAGAAAAATATTTTTAGGATTGTTTCTTGCATTTTAATAACCATGATGTAATGAAAAAAATGAAACAATTGGATGTTGTGCAAAAGCTTGTGATGATTTATGTATAAATAAAGAAAGCAGCTTTTCTGAGTTGTCCACTATGAACATCATGCCATAGTGGTCCATGTCTTATCTCTTCTTCCTATCATCTCGCCAATCCATGCATCCTTTGTAAGCTCTCAGTCAGCTGGAGCTGGTCTCCAGCATTTACATATAACTAAGGAAGAGAAAAAATTCAAAATAGACTTCATTAAAACAAGTGGAGAATTTAAGAGGCTGCATTAAGAATTGGTGCTTGGAACGCAGTTCTAGCAGGGTGGTGGGAAGGACAAAACTGGCACACTCACAACAAATCATTGCATAATTCCAGCAAAGCATTCCATAATTTCAACAAAGCATTCCATAATTCCAGTAATGCATTCCATAATTCCTATTGCTTGTAATGAGGAGACATGAAGAGTAAAGTGATTCAAAGAAACACATTCCAAAGATGAAGGTTTTACGATTCTCTGAACTCTTGATAGTAATAACAAAGTACATAAACATCTAATCTCTAATAAGTAGAAACTTTCCTTATGTTTTATTCTGCAAATGATACAGCTACACTTTTCTAATCATCTCATTTGTCTTCTCATTGTTTCATAACGTATCCTGAAGGATCCGAAGTCTTCTAGAATTTCTTCTCTATTTCCTTCTATTTATTTATGTATTTATTTATTTATTTATTTATTTATTTATTTATATGTCATTTAGTCAAAAATAGTATGCCACGTGTCCAGGTATATGAGAGGAAAATGGGAACTAATCTGCTATCCTTGACTACCTACATAAATCTTAAGAATTTTATTTTCAAGTTGCTCTCAGGTTTATCCACTTATCCCCAGAATGACTGCTAAGTGACCTTACTCTACATCCCAGCGTGATAGTTCCACTTAGACTAATGCAGTGCCCTTGCAGTTAGTGGTCCTCTATATCCAATCCATCTCCTCACTAATCCATTGCAGACTCTCTATCAGACTGTTGAAACAATTAAAGCAAAGAGAAGTTTAATTCTTGTCTAGCACAATGTAATAGCTTTTCACTTCTTTAAAAACATAGCCCACGTGTCTTAAATGGCTTAGCAAAAAAATAGCTTTCCTCGTGAGAATGTTTCCCACCTGTATTCTTGATTTCATCTTTTACAGGCTGTGTTATCTATGTTTTATTTGTGGTTATTTTCTTTTTTCCTTTAGTAAAATATTATTAGCTCTCTGGTCTACCAAGTCTCAAAAAATGAACTCGTTTTTTGATCCTGGAAGCCAAATATTGCTGCCTACTTTTCCAAAATAATATGCATCCACTTTTCAGGTCTCACAGGAGACCATGTCTTCTAGTTGCCTGTAAGCATGAGATAAGATCTCAGAATACACTACACATTTTTTTCTTATAAGCATTAAAAATATAATTATTGACTCCATGTGTATTTTCTCTGCTATAGTATAAACTCTATTAGGGCAAAAGTCAAATAAATAACAATTACCAACACTCCTAAAATATCCCTATAACATAGTTCAGAACAAGTAAAGAACAAATGATGATGAATTTTGAATGAATGACTTCATTCCAGAATCTCAAGTGTGACTATTATGTTTCCTTAAGATTAGACAAATGTGGGCCCAGTGTGACAGCGTAGTGATTAAGGTCCTCGCCTTGCATGCGCCGGGATCCCATTCATTTCGTTTCATTTAGTTTAGAACCGATCCCATATGGGCGTTGGTTCTAGTCCCGGCAGCCCTGCTTGCCATCCAGCTCCTTGCTTGTGGCCTGGGAAACCAGTCAAGGACGGGTCAAAGCCTTGGGACCCCACACCTGTGTGGAAGACTCATAGGAGCTCCCGGCTCCTGGTTTCAGATTGGCTCAGCTCCGGCCATTGGGGGTCACTTGGTGAGTGAACCATCAGATGGAAGATCTTCCTCTCTGTCTCTCCTCCTCTCTATATATCTGCCTTTCTAATAAAAAATAAATAAATCTTAAAAAAAAAGATTAGACAGATGCTTTCCCTAAATCTAGAATTGTTTTTGGCATGAAGGGATTAAAGTTATAACTTATGCTGTGAATATGTGGAAAGTCTATCTGCCCTAAATTATTATACCTGATCATTTGTTGTAATTTTCCTTCCTTGAGAATGTTGCTCAAAGCCTCTCTGCTTCCACTTACATTTACTTGGAATTCTTTATTGAAAGAATAAAAGTATTAATTGCTTTCCAGAATGCAAACGTTAAAATTATATGATTTATTTCTGGAGTCAGAGTCCCACTTCTCTCTCTTTGGCCAACTGGAAGGATTATATGATTTGATTTGCTAATTACTAAACGGATATCCCTGAGGAGATGAGAGACAGAACACAGTTCTTCATAGAGGCTTTGAGCTTAACCCAGAAAGTAAGGGCACCCTGTAGCTCTTACGCTTTGGAATACTAAGTAAGAATATTGATCATCAGCGAGAAGACGGCACTGAATAAAGGCCCTAATATCTCCTCAATAGTTTGGTTGAGCTAGTGCAAATGCCTTTAGAATTGATGCACAATTCTGTAGTAATCCTTCTAATCTGGGATAACAGAGTGGTGCTGGACTCTTGGATCCATGTGGCAGCTCTCTCAGTTATCTGTGAGTCCATGTCACTGACCAACTCAAGGCCAAGTAAATGAAATGAACTCAACAGAGTAAGTGCTGCCAAGTTTTTTGACATGGATTGGAAGGAAACCAAATATAGGCCTCAAACTGCATCCTAAAACCAAGGTAGAATCAGAAGAAATGCTGGCTTATAAATTTGAATTGTAAAAACAGAAGAATGATGGAAGGCACTTGAATAATATGTACTCAATTGTTATGCCAGAGGTGGTTCAAGGTGAAAAGCACAGAAATGGACATTAGGTAACCACGTTTTATCAACTCCTTAGTGACCCATGCTCTGTATTTTTCTTCTGTGAAATGGAATGCATATTACAATAAACACCATGTCAAATTTAATTGAAAATATGCTCTTCAAAATGATGTGTCTTATAACCAGTGACATCTTAGATTGATGAAATATAGTGTTTGCTTCTAAATATACATTGATAGCATGTGTTCTTTGCCACATTTTAAATTCATGTTACAATTGATCACTTCATTTTTGTGTTTGGCAGAATTTCTGCATAAGTTATGGACTGAGAAAACTATGAGATACTTAAGGGATATATATAAATATATATGTTGGAAAGTTGTAACATGCCAAAACTTTCATGGATAGTAATTCATAAAAGGCCAATAAATTCTGCAGCAGTCATTACCATTGTATGGATTAGCAAATCCTCTGCATTCTAGGCCAATAAGTCACTTAATAGTAGATAGATGGAGAGTGAGCTGTAGAAAGTTGGAGAGTACCACAAGATATAGGGATATGTGAAAGCACAAACACAATTCACTTTTTGTTTAAATGACAGGAATATCCATGAAGTAAAGCAGAACTTCATTTTTTTTTCAACTAAGGACTTTCTTTTTTAAAGCTTACGTTGAGTGATAATGTAATTAGTTGAATCGGAAAATGCCAAGTGAAAATTGAAAATCTAACACATGCTGCATACGAATGTCTTCTCAGGAAACTCTAGTGGATTCTTTTTGCTTGTCAAGCAGAGCATGTCAGAGAACTGTACCTAAAGAAAGAAGACAAACTGATGGCACAAAAAAATAATCGAAGGATGCTCAGTGGTGCTTCAAGAACTGCAGGGGCAAGAGCAGCTTTGCTGATTTTTTTTTTTTTTTTTTTTTTAAGAAACAAGTCAATCCTTTAATGGACAAAAAAAAAAAACAAGAGCTAGTTACAACAAACTTATCTGTTGCTTTCACATCAATTTTTGATATCATTCAGTACAACATTATTTATAAGGCACTAACAAAAGTTATTTTCAGTAACATTTATTATAACTGGCAAATGGCTCACAGCACACTTTTATGAGTATTACATGTTTTTCTTAAAATATTAGTTCTTGTATGTTGCAGACAACCTGAGAGTACAGGGAAACAGCTTGTTTTTTCCAAAAAGATCAGATCAAGCACTGACCACAAGCATTACAAAGGGACAACATCAGCATATGCAAGACACTAAAGGAGAGAGTGGTGGTTCTTTCATCCACATCCCTAACCTTCCATGCTAGCTTAACCTAACCATGCTACTGCATGGTTCTCTGCCTCTTGGTGCAAGTGGCTAGTGATTGATTTATTGACCTTGCTTCCTTACCTTTACTTCATGTCTGCAGAATACATATTTTACATTTACTTGCATATTTAATTCATTTGAAAGATATAGAGAGGAGAGAGTGAGACAGACAGATTTCCATTCACTGCTTTGCTCTAAATAGTCACTATAGCAGATGCTGTACCTGGCTAAAATGAGCAGTTGGGAACTAAGTCTGATTCTCATACATTGACTAAAGGGACTCAAACTGTTGGTCATCACCTACTGTAACTTAGCGTGTACATTAACAAGAATCTGGAATCAGTATGTGTTGGTACTCAAGCCCAGGCACCCTGACAAGGAATGCTGGAGTCCAAAGCAACATCTTACACATTATGTCAAATGTGCATCCGTCAAATTTTGCAAACACTATCAACCTGTATTTTTTTTCACTCTACATAGATAAAAACTAAATTTCAGGTGGAAGCATCAATAAAGAGAAGAATTGTCATCATTAGATCTATACCTGCATTTTATTCTAATAAAACTTTAGTATAAGTATTAAATCAAAAGTGATGGAATATATGTGGTTATTTTTAATCGGAATTAAGGAAAATCACACATAGCTTGAACTTTGGAAAATCAATTTTAATGAAAAGTATTGGCCCCCACTCGTGGTTATTTCTGAATGGGGTTCTTATCACATTGCTTTTCAAACGAGTAGACTAAAAGAACAGCACCAAGTTACACTCAGTTGACAATCAGAGGTTTTTATTGACAGATATGGAAGCCAGCCTACATTTGAATACAAACTACCTCTTCCTTAGTTCCCTGAATCTATTGAGCTATTGTGTCTGCAGACGTTTTCCACGGGCTATTACAGTTCTATTTTTTAAGAGGAATGCTTTTGGACACCACTGCATGATATTAAATAATTATTGTATACTACATCCTGTAACTATTGTATCTGTAATACATGCTTTAATCATATAATTCTGCTTTTGACAACTGAAAACATAACAGATGGTGTAATGATACACACAAATCAATTCAATTGATTTGGGCTTGCAATGTTGATGTATCATTTAGCTTGCAGGCAAATATCCTTAATCACGTAATGTAAGAATCTTGATTCTCTGAGAACTCTTTCTTAGAGCCCGGAATCTTAAATATACTTTAGCATCACTTTCATTTTAATAGCATTGATAATACTCGGATTTAACAAGTGCTAATATTCTGGTGTAATTTTCCAAAAAATATAAAACAGCTTTGTGATTTTTGCTTCTGAAAGGAGGAAGGAACTATATCAAAATGGGTACAAACTTTTTTTCCTGCATGCTCTCCTGCCCCTTCTCCAATCCAGAGCTCTTTATTAAATTCCAAAATGGATAAAATGTGAACAGTCATTGAAATGGCTTTCCTGCCAGGATTTGAAAGCTGATACACTGAGAAATGTTCCTAGCATATAGTAAATGAACACTATACTCCCTGGCCATGAGAAGACTAATATGAGACCATGACACAGTTAAATTTAGAAACAGGATTAAGCACAGTGCCCAGGTTTTCATTTCAAGGTCATTCACAGACACTTTATTGAAGGTCCTGTGGAATGCATTGCAGTAGAATTCTGTTTCACATATGACATAGCCTCTTATCTGTTCAACCTCTTAGGATTTTGGAGATATATAAAAAGGAAACTAATGTTTATTAAGCATCTACTATACTCCTGACTATACTCCTGAGGTCTTGCTCGATATTTTTTTTATTATCCAATAATAAAAAGACTAGTAAGAATGATAAAATCAGCTGATATTTTGGGGACAGTCTCTATGAGAAAGACAGTGTGTCAAATGTTTGCTCTCCTATTTCACTTTTCATTATCAGAAGTGTTTCAACTTTGCAAATAAAGAAATGATAACTTCAGAAGTTTGGTAACTTGCTGAAAATGGCTACTACTTTTAATTAAATTCCAGAATGGTATTTAGATCTCAGGAATTTTTTTTTCTCCAAAGTCCAAATTCCACAAAGAATGTTGGTACAGAAATTTTAAAAAAATACTGTCTTAAAAATGTCATTGTGAAATGGTGATAGTAATCAGATCTACCACTAAAAGGTTGTTGTTAGAGTAAAATTGGTGAATATACATGGAAAATTTTATCATGGTAATTTCTAGCACATAAAAAAATCTGAACAATCTTAGGTATTAAATGTTTAATAATAAAATAATTAATTTCTGGCATTATAAATGATACTAGCATTTATTTATGTCTTAACTTGCATTTTACAGGGGCCAGTGCTATACTGTGGCAGCTAAACTTCTACTTGTGGCACCAGCATCTATATGGGCTCTGGTTCAAGTCCCTCTGGCTCCACTTTAATCCAGCGCCCTGCTAATGGCCTGGGAAGGTCGGTAGCAGAAGAAAATACAAGTCTTTGGGACTCTGCAGTCACATGAGCTTCTGCTCCTGGCTTTGCACCAGCTTAGCTTTGACTGTTGAGGCCTTTGGCAATTGAATCAATAGATGGAAGATATTTCTGTCCTTCTCTGTCTCTCCTTCTCTTTAGCACTTTCAAACAAAAACAAATACATCTTTTTTTAAAAAAAAATGCACTTTACAAATCACTAAAAATCACATCAAAATATGGTAAAATTTTCTTTCATTTTGGCTTTTAATATGTTAAGAGGAAATTTTAAAATATTCATGCAAAATATCATTTAAATTAACATTTTGGGTATCTGTGACCGTTTCCAATCATTATCCATTCATTATCTCACTATATATTTATATATATATCTCAAAATAAGATTTAAAAAATTACCATTTTATCCTCAAAACACTGTTTCATTTTCAAATAGTTCAACATCCTGGAGAAAATTGTGCTATTAGTTGTGGTGTCCATTCAGATATTGGGAGGGTCAGTCACTACTATATTTCTTAAACCATTTCTAAAATGCTTTTTCATCCAGATCATCAATGCATTGGGCAAACTGTTTCAGTATTTGAAACTTCAGTCTTTCTTAATTTATTAGTCATACAGTATTTAGTAGTTGCCAGAAAAAAGGCATTTTGGCAGGGCACATATCATTGAAATGGCTATGTCTCCAATAACATTTTGGGGAGATGCCTTTGAAAGCTGAGGTCACACTCAGTTTAAGATAGTGATAACAGAATGTGCTTGCTGTCGTTTCCCCAGACCTTTGGTTCCCAGCAGCGCAGACTGCCAACACCACTCCTGGTGAACTGTTTTTGTAACTGACATCACTCAGCCTTTCAAAACACCAATTTTAATCCAAGCTTACAATTAGTAGAGGACTTTTGAAGTACACAGAAACATTACCAAGCCTTTGCAGTCGAAAGTAGCTCTTAAAAAGGCTTCTTTACTGTGTTAACCCAGGGGAAATGACCTGTTAATAGTTCTTTTTAGTGATGGTAGTGTTTCAAAGAGGTCAACACTGCATGAGTTATTCAACCACTGTCACTTTTAGAAACATAAAGCTGATGCCACTAGCAAGGCATAAAAATACTTAATCCCATTTGCCAAATGTTTCTAATTTCTGGCTATCAAAAAAATTTTAAACTGATTTCCTCTCCTTTTGTTTATCTAGAGATACATGTGTGTCTAATTGTGGCTATGAAGTCAAGAAAAGAAGTAACGTGGACAACTTCTGGGCCAGAGCATTTAACTGCCAGTGAAGATTTGCAAGATCTATCCTTCCTGCTGCCAGGGTTTTTGGTAGCATTCTAGACTGCAGTCTTTGCCATCCATCAGCCTGGTCTTTGAAAGAATATGAACAACAAAACCCTCAACTGCACTGGACACAGAGAGTAAGCAAAACAACATTTGTGTCAGCCACAAATCACAGCATAATCACCCCTGTCCTGTGGGTACCCATGAATTACAAATGAGAGTGGCTCTCTCGCATGGATCTTTCCTGGGAGGTACTCTCCCCTTCCTCTCTCTCTTTCAAAATTTATTATTTTTGTTATTATTATTATTACTGGAAAGTCAGATTTACAGAGAGAAGGAGAGACAGAGAGAGATCTTCCAGGACTCAGAAACTTTTCCGGATTTCTCACGCAGGTGCAGGGTTCCAAGGCTTTGAGCAATGCTTGACTGCTTCCCCAGGACACAAGCAGGGAGCTGGATGAGGAGTGGGGCAGCCAGGACATGAACCGGGGATGCAAGGTGTGGAATTAGCCCCACCTTCTTCCTGTTTTCACATTCAGATGTTCACTTTGCAAGTAAAACTTTTCCTGTCTGGAATAAAACAAAGAACTACAATTGAAAATGTGTGACCATTCATCTACCAAACTGGAAGAAGGAAATTAATATTTTTAAAAATCACATTTAAAATCTTTAATGACATACTTATGCTCATTGACAACAGGCTGTCATTTATGTTCACAGAAATTCATATCCTGAGATGGGGTACAGCATGTTAAGACACCACTTGGGATGCCTGCATCCCATATCTCAATGCCAATTTGAGTCCTGGAACTTCCCCCTCCAATCTACTTTTCTGCCGATGCAACCTGGATGGCCGAGGGTGATTGGTAATTGTGCCCTGCCACCCATATGGGAAACACATGTGGAACTCTGGGTCCTTAGTTTTGTGGTTTTGTTTCCTTCTACCAGTAGCTGTTAGTAGCACTGGGGAAATCAACCAGTGAATATAAACTTATTCTCTTGCCTAATTTTTCTTCTGAAGAAAAAAACTTAGTAAATAAAAGAACATTTGTATTTATGTTTAAAGAATATGTGTGCTATATTATATTATATAACTTCTACATATTCTGGAAATTTCAGTTGGCCAGCCTATGACATACCGATATGTAAGGACATAAAGAGGACAGGAGGAAATTATTAGCAGCTGGTCTCTTCCACATTCCTGTTCTTAAGTTGATTTTTTTAAAAAAACAAGTCCCCCCCCAATTTTTTTGACTGGAAAATCCTATTAAGCTTGAAATGTCTTTTGATTCCTAATTGCTTGCAGTGAAGGAAAACCATGGTTTCACACAATACATATTATTTGATAACAGGAAAATCTTAGTATATGTGCTGCCGAAGCGAGCACGATAACGGGAAAATCAATACTTCATTCAAACTAATAAACATTTTTCCCAATTGATATTATTATTGTTAAGCTCATTATTAGGTAGTTAGAGAAACATTTAATAATATAAGAAATTATGAATTCTTGCAGTGATGCCTGGGTATGACAATGTGTAACAGAAAATGTATTTTCTCCTGCAGGGGTATGTTATTGAACCAAGTTTCACATACTGGTTATATTCTTAGGATGACACAAGAGGACACAGATATGAGGGTTGCAGAAAAGTTCATTATGGAGTGAAAGGAGAATAGGAATTATTTTGAGGAAAAGAGAAGTAAATAGAGATGAAATAACAAGACAAGCCCATCATATGTAGAAATGATATCATCCAGTCACGGTACAGTCGATGGGTAAGTGATCTTGTAGAATTGCATGATTAAACAATCTCTGTAGAGTTTTCTGTTGTCATCATGAATAAATTAAAGCATTATTAGTAATGATAAAACTGAATTTTCAATGCAGCTGACAAGATAGAGTGAAGGTAATTGATCATGAGAATTTAGCATGAGTAATGGATGATCCATTTTAAAAATTGCGTTAATTAAGTCAAAAATACTCATTGCTTCCTTGTAACATGCGGCATAAATTCCATAATGCAACAAATAATGTGAGTAAAGAGTTCTGGAGGTGAAAGTTGACTGTTTAGGGAAATTTATAATTTGTTTTAACATTGCTATATAGCAAGTAGAAATTTTTAGACATTCACTAGATTCTATAAAATCACAAGTATTGGGAAAAACATGGAGTTAATAATTGAAGAATTTGTTATCCAAACCCTTATCAAGGTCCCTGTACGGTAGTCTAGTGGCGAAAGTCCTCACCTTGAATGCACCAGGATCCCATATGGGCACTGCTTCTAATCCCAGCAGCCCTGCTTCACATCCAGCTCCCTGCTTGTGGCCTGGGAAAGCAGTTGAGGACGGCCCAAAGCCTTGGGATCCTGCACCCATGTGAGAGACCCAGAAAAGGCTCCTGGTTCCTGGCTCCTGGCTTCTGATTGGCTCAGCTCCAGCCATTGCAGCTGCTTGGGTAGTGAATCATTGGAGGGAAGATTTCCTCTCTGTCTCTCCTCCTCTCCGTATATATGATTTTGCAATAAAAATAAATAAATCTTATTAAAAAACCCATCATCAAAAGCTTCAACTGGGAGATGATAGAAATCTTTCCTGATGGTGTTAACATTCCTTTGTGTTTCTAGACTCCCTAAGCACAGCCTGGAAAGTAAAAGAACTCAGCAGAAAAACAAAACTACTTCTTTTGCAGTGTGTGTTTAGAGCAGAAAGATACTGCCCCAATCTTATTCCTTGCTCCTTGCACTATTTGGTGTGTATGTGCTTATTGTATGGTTTATTTTAGCATTCTCTGAAAGAGCTGAATTCTTGTCTGTTGTCAGTAGCTAAGATCCTCCTTTTAACATTGTGGAATAAATTGAAGTCCATGTTATTTAGAACACTTAACATAAATCAATGAAGAAATTCAGAGACATTGAATTAGGATAATTATGTCTTATTTACATTTTGTACTAAAAGGAGTTTCTATTTCAATCACCTTTTGCCTTTAGGGCTGGAGAAACCTCTAGAAGACACACCAAGGAAGAGAAAACACGTCTTTTTCCCCCTCATTAGTATATTCCTTTTATTGATTAAAACAAAATGCCACTATGTTGGTCTGAGTGGGAAAAAAATCAATAAATCACCATCCAAGTCAGTAATTTACCCTTTTAATTAAGTTAACTTCATAACTGTGTTTACATTTTTATTAAATGGCCTGTGTGTTCACAGCCTTGAGTTTTGGCATGTGACATGATTTTTAAGTTATGTAAGTGAAGCATGTCTACTCTTGCTCATTTGAGAATGAAAGCTTTGGAACATGGTTTGTGGTGGGAATTCTCATCCCCATTATTTCATGGAAATTTATGGATGTTTGGGAATAAGAACATGCAATAACAGAAATTGGCTACATTTTATATAAAATGTCTCTGGTTTAAAACTGAAATAGAAAGAATTACAAGTACACCCTTTTGCATTTTATTGGGAATGAAGTGTTGAATCTTAAAGGGCAGGATCTGACCCTTAAGGAGAATGATTAGCTAAAGTAAAGTAAAGTACTACTTAGGTGCAAGGAAAAGGGCATAAAAACACAAGAGCAAGCGTAGAGAGGGCAAGAAGTGCATGTATTAGAAATAATCTAGGAGCTAAAAATAGGGACTTTTCTGAAGCAAATACAGAATTAATCAATAGAGTGACATCTAATTACAGAAAAGTCCTAGGCTAACAAATACAGAGACTGGAGAAAAATAAGAAAATTAACATTTAATCTGAAAGGGTTAAACCTGGCCATAATTATCTTAGAAATTGAAATGGAAATGTTCCTTCTTGGCCATAATGAATCAGACCTAAAAATCTAAAGCTGTTAAGGACCAAGGACAAAGGCAATTCAATAAAGGCAAGGATTTTCTCATCTCACTTGTCCAAGAACCATATACAATTATATAGCTGGAAATGATTTTCAGAAATAATCCAGCCCAACTCCTTTATTTAGCAGATAAAATATGTGAGGCATCATGGTATTACTAACTTTCCCAGTCATCCTTCTTATGAATTTTGGTTGAGCTTAGAATCTAAGTCTACTAATAACCTGGTACAGTTGTATCTGAGTCATACAAATATAAAGAATCACACATGCAGATGCTCTGTAAGGGTGGTTTTCATATAATGAAGGTAATTTACATTTGACATGTGTGCATGTATTTCTAGGAGAGAGGGTAGGTGTTGGGATTGAAAGCCTGATGTCAAAACAAGGCTTTTCTAAATAGTGCACCCCAATCACAACTGACATTTAGACAGACTACATGTAGCCTTTTTAATTCTGGTGTGTATATTTAAAAATGGCCATAAGAAAACTGTCCAAATCCACAAATATCTTCTTAGATCTTTCGTTTGTCTAGTGGTCTTCAACTAAATATATAATTCTTTAAATATATATTAAATAATCCTTATTTTAATCAGTGTTTTCAGTGATATTAATGGCTGCTAAACACTTCACATTTTTTCCTTCTTACATACTGTTTTCTGATTTTGTATGGTTAATTTCAAATGAAAAATAATTTGCTATTTATATATTATTTATTTTATTCTAAGCTTTAGTGCAAGAAGAATCAGAATATAAAAAAGTTAAACTATTGCTATTATTATGTGATAGAACAAAGCATGGAAATATTGTTGCATAACTGTTAGAGACTATTTTGCTTACTTTAAGGCAAGAAATATCAAGAACTAAGTAAAGATTAAGTTTAAATGATAGTATAAGATCCAGAGGCTTATTGTGTGACCAATATTGTCACTCTATTAGTAAAACAAATTAGAAGTTGAAAGTAGTGTATTTTTCCAGTTTTTTTCTTAGATTAAATTTTGGCCTACATTCAGAGTGTACGACTGCATGATAGAGTGAAAAGGTAATGAGCTACCTTGTCAAGGATGTAAATGCTGATGTGGTGATAAAACCCTGGAGCCTGGCAGCTTACTCTTCCTCTAGTCACTGATTTCCCCATCAGGAAGTCCGGAAATCCCAGGAGGTTTTAAATCTACTCCTGGACCAATTATTGGTCAAAGCTTGTCTTTTCTCCATGATCTGTATTTCATTATCATTATTAATATTTTTCAACTCCTGTTGCCTCATTCTTTGCTGTGAGTTTTGGAATGGAGTTAATTGTTAAAATGTACTTGGCTATGGACAAGGAGTCCTTCATCATTTTGCACTCAGTGCGATTTCTGTCTTGGCCTGCACTGTTCTTATTTGTCAAGCTATCCCAAATTTTAGCTGACCTGTAGTAAGTAAGCACCGTGTGGAAATCGCATAACACTCACTGGATGCTTTTGATAGATAATAAAGATACGCAAACTTTAAGAATTTTAAGCCTTTTCCTTAAGAAAGAGACTCTAGAAAAAACCTGAAAGTAAGTTTAATAAAAAGGAGATTGTAGAATGCTGTTCCAGAATTTGCTGTGTTCCTCTTTTGGTTTATCCAAATTATAGCAAAACTATTTGACCATTTGTTCTTAGGTAGGTCTTCATCAATGTGAATGGTTATGTAAAAAGATGAGATTATTTAGATGTATTTTTTATTATTTTTTTATTGGAAAGGCGGATATACAGAGAGGAGAGACAGAGAGGAAGATCTTCCATCCGATGATTCACTCCCCAAGTGTGAGTGCAACGGGCAGTGCTATGCCGATCCAAAGCCAGGAGCCTCTTCCGGGTCTCCCACACGGGTGCAGGGTCCCAAAGCCTTGGGCCGTCCTCGACTGCCTTCCCGGGCCACAGGCAGGGAGCTGGAAGGGAAGTGGGGCTGCCGGGATAGAACCAGTGCCCATATAGGATCCCGGGCGTGCAAGGCGAGGACCTTAACCACTTGCTCCACCGCGCCGGGCCCAAAAGATAAGATTTGAATTCAGCTTTTTTTTTAAAGTAAAAATGTTTATATTTTATATTTTATCATTTGGAGAGAATTTATGTATGCAACCACATAAATTGGGACTTGGCTTCTCAATGTCATAAGCCATTCATTTTTCACTTCATTGTTTTTTGAGGGAATATATTCTCATTTACTCATTCACTAATAACCTGTAATAGATTTCTTATTTATATATTAATTTTACATTGTTTATTTAAGATATGTATACATAGTTGCAGTAAAAATAAAAGTAGAAATAGAGATAGGAAAAGAGACAGAAAGAGAAATTCCTAAGCCAGTCCATATTGGTCAGGGCTAGGCTGGGGACGAGGACAGGTCTACAAACTCAGTTCAGGTTTCTCACATGGGTTATGTGAAGCTAATGACTTGTAGCATCACCTAGATTAGATTCCTAGATCTAGTTTCCTCCCATGGTCTACATTTGCAGGGAACCAGATATATGAGTCTAATCTTCATGTTTCAGCATGGGATTCAGGTGTTTTACCTGACATGTAAGCTATTACACTGAATGCATTTTCAAAAGTCCGTCTTTTTGTGACAGACTGCTAGTGGGATGAACAAAGGAAAATCTATTCCTCAAGAAACAATAAAGTGAAAAGTAAATGATTTTGACACTAGGGGACCTAGTCCCATTGTACTTGTGTTCATAAATTCTCTCCATGAAAATTTCAAAATATAAAACCTAAACTAGTATGTATTTTTAAAGATTTATTTGAGCCCCAGGTTTAGGCAATGACCTTGGTCGCCTTGTGCTTAGGAAAGTGTTACCATGTTTGGAGAAGAACAGCTAAGAAATGGTGGCGTTTTAGACCTGCTAAACTCCCACTCTGTGTTAGCTATCCTTGTGTGCCAGCATAGTTGCCTTTTCTAATTTTTCCTTTTTCTATTTTTAAATGGATTCAGAAAAAACTGGGGTGGAACACCCACAGTGCCACCATGGATGCACACAAGCTGGAGCCACAATACCACCATTGCCACTATCACAAGTACATGGGAAGATATATTGCTAAGGGCTGGGGTATTAGGGACAGATTGGGATGTGGGTCACTGAGGGCTTGTTTAACATATAAAAAATTATTTGGGGAGATAATGTGGACTAAACCATTGCATCCACAGACAATTGATGGAGCTGAGACAGCATGGATCAGAAGGGAGAATGTTGAGTGCCTCACTGGGTTAGGCCAAAGCATCTGTCCGTGGATCATGCTGGGCTAATTCACAGCACCTGTCAGCGCTTGCAAAAGCTGTGTTTGAAGATAGGTCTGGCATGGATTCTAGTGGATTATCCTGACTAGACTGCTTGTTGGGACTGGAAATGTGCCATGCCCAGCTGAGCTGCAGCAACTGCCAGCACATCCAAGAGCCAGAGCTTTGGGCAGGCTAGGCTGGGCTAGGCTATAGCTTCTGTTGGGGTACGTAAAAACCAAGGCTTGGACCAGCCAAGACTGGGCTAGGCACTGGTGAATGTAAGAGCCATTAGTTACGGTTTTTCAGGAGCCTTCCTGATTAGGCTGCAGCACCTATTGGTGCCAGTATGAGCCAGATCCACGGGTGGGTTTGAGCAGGCCACAGCACCCACAGTTGCATTTAAGAAGTGGGACTGGGTGCGAGCTGGACCAAACTAGGCTGTAGCACTCTCTGGCGTGCATAAGCTGAGGCTGGCAGTGGGCTGGGCTGAATCAGGTTACAGCACCCATCAGTGTACATGAGAGTGGGTTTGGGGATAGGCCTAGAAGGAGAACTAAGGAGTCTCTCTCCTGTTAGGCCACAGTACCCACTGGTATAACAAAGTACTGCATCTGGAGGTGAACCAGGACCAGCTTCAGAACCTGTTAGCATGAATAGGAGTTTAATCTGGGTACGGGACTGGTTGGGCTCAGTGACTGTCAATTCTACCAGGCTGTAGAACCTGCTGATACACATGAGGCTAGATCTCTGGGTGGGCCTGGAAGGGAACCTAAAAGGTCTCTCTGTCTAACCTGTATCATCTACCAGTTGAAGTAGGTGCCAGGTCTGGGTCTAGGATGGGCGGCATACAGCACTTTCCAGTTTATGTGTGGAACTGAGGCTGGGGTTGAACTGGGACAGACCAGGGTGGACTGTAGCACCTGCTGGTGCACACAAGCCAGTGCTGAGGGAGGGCCGGAGGTTGTCCTCATGATTCTTCCAAATAGGCCAAAGAACTTGCTGACACACTTGGGGGCCAGGCCATGGGATGGCTGAACAATGCTACAAGGCCAAATTCTCCACCAAGTATCTTAGGCTGTGGCCATACTGAAGTAGACATGATATCTCACATCTGGCTTAATAAAGGCAATACCAGCCCAGAGCAATCGAGACATCTCAAATAACACCCTCAGAACATTGTTTCCCCCCATCAGGGTCCCTGGAAATAAACCAGGGAGCCATCTCTGTTTCCTGGTGCTGACTGTGATCTGGCAGCAAGAAGCCAATGCATCATCGCTTTTCCCTCCTGCAGACTTCCATGCAGTCACAGGACGGGGTGTGGATCTTTTCCTTCACCTACCTTCCCCACCTCCATCTATTCCCATTTCATCCAGAGACCTGCATGGCTGTACAATCCCCTCACCTATGTGATCATTAAAAAAAATAGATGCATTAAAATAAGACAAAATGCTTTATGAGCCATATAAATCAGAAATGGAGCAGCCAGGACACACACCGGTACTTACAGGGGATGTTGATACAAGGCAGAGAATTAGTTTGTTAGCTGTGAATGTATTTTTTAAATGAAATATTTTGACAAAGGAATTGTTTTCTGAAATCTCTCATGTCAATTCTAGAGTTTGGGGCTAGTCTAAGTTTTCTAACATTGACACTGTCACACATAGGGGTATAAATTAAATACAGGCAGAATAGTGTGGGAAAAATCACTGAATCTAAAAATGACAAAATTAATTTGTTAAAAAATGTATATAGGAGGACCTGGCAATAACCTAACAGTTCAATCTTTCCCTTACAAACTCCAGGATCCCATACGGGTGCCGATTCAGGTCTAGGCTGCTCCACTTTCCAACTTGATCCTTCCTTGTGGCCTGGTAAGGCAGTAAAGGAAGGCCCAAAGCCTTGGAACCCTGCACCCATGTGGGAGATCCAGAAGAAACTCCTGGCTCCTGGCTTTGGATTGGCTCAGCTCTTGCCATTGTGGCTTGGGGAGAGAATCGTGGATAGAAGATCTTTCTGTCTCTCTTTCTCTCTGTAAAGATTTATTTATTTTTATTGGAAAGGCAGATATACAGAGAGGAGGAGAAACAGAGAGGAAGCTCTTCCTTCCAATGATTCAATCCCCAAGTGAGCACAATGGCTGGAGCTGAGCCAATCTGAAGCCAGAGCCAGGAGCTCCTCCGGGTCTCCCACACAGGTGCAGGGTCCCAAGGATTTGGGCCCTCCTCGACTGCTAACCCAGGCCAAAAGCAGGGAGCTGGATGGAAAGCAGAGCCACTGGGACCAGAACCGGCGAACATACGGGATCCTGGGGCGCGCAAGGTGAGGACCTTAACCACTGCGCCACCGTGATGGGACCTCTTTCTCTCTGTAAATCTGCCTTTCCAACAAAAACAAAATTTAAAGAAAATTGTGTATATGAAGATAAAGACAGAGGCAAGTGTTTACTATTTAAATTGGCATCTTCATACCTTTGTCACATACCTGTTCTTAGCTTAAAATATTTTTAGACAAAAACTTCAATAATTTCTTTGGCATGTATATTAAACACTGTCATAAATGCATTACAACCTTACTGTAAATCTCAGTTTTATTCTTGATTTTCGCAGCTGTAAATATTGAAAACTTACTTCTTTCATTATGTTTAGGCAGAATCAGCTTCTAAGAATCTCCACTAATATAACTTTTTTAAAAAGTAAGTATGTAGTTAGTGAAACTATAATTAAGCAGGTTTTTACCATATTTGGCAAAGTGGCCAAGCTATTTGGTTTTTGAAGTCAGTTTCTTTATCTGCAAGAAGGAACAGTGGCGATTATATTATGTCTAGCTATAGAGTATGATAAGAGTTTTGTATATGTCAGTTGTTTCCCCGATATTCTTTTTTGTCCTTCTCTCAGAAATTATCTGGTGGCATAAAAGAGGCATGAAGAAAGTAATTGAAACAATTAATGAACAAAATGTTAGTAGTGTGTAATTAAACATTGCGAACATATCTAAATATAAATGCTGATTAGTGATTTATATATTAATTTGGTTTTAAATTTATTTTGGGACTGAGTATATTTCAAAAACATGGTGCTCATTTTCCTGCAATACTGTCAGATCCTCCTATCTTTTTTCTAATCATTTCAGTTTATTTCCTATTTTCTTACCTTAGCTGTGAGGCCTGGATTTCCTTTGATTGTATTGTAGGTTTGTTGCATTGCACAACTGACCCTATAATTTCTTTTCTGTTTCCTGCAATGTTTAACTTTTACATTGGATTGCCTCTCTGCTTTTCTAGAAACTTTATCATCTTTACATACATACCTCCATTACCATCTATAAATTAAACCTTCTTTAACAAAGATTGGTCTCAGTTTTTGTGATTCTACAGCCTCATGTGTTACCAACCCCTGGTTATTTGGCTCACTTGCAAACAGAAATTGCTAAGAGTACAATCTAGGCAAGTCTTACTGGGGGTTTATGTTGCAGCACAGGGATACAGCATAGTGGGAACAAGTCCTAGGGGCTGGCTTTCCAACATTGGTCGAACGGTGTTTCTGTGGATTTGAGGGGCTTGATGAGTTCCCTTTAGCACATGGCACTTCCAACTGACTCTGGACTGAAGTTCTGGCTCATGTGCCTCGGCAAGCACTAGGCTTATATTCTGTATTTTCTTTTTTTATGCAACACCATCAAAATCATGGTGTTGCTCATGCTGTCACCCAGGAAAGTTACACATTGGTTACACTGGGCTACCCCAGGTGTGAATGCAAATTGAGGAAGACCCTCACAGGAACAAAGGGCTATTTTGAGATTAGGGTCTGGATACCTCTTGCTTCTGATTGGATTGAAACAGAGGTAGATAAACAATGATCTAATGTCTGCTGATTCATTCCTTAAATAGCAATGAGGGCTTGATAGAATCAAAATAGGGGTCAAAAAATCAAAGTTAGTCTTCTGTTTGGATAGTAAGGATTTAAATATTTGGATTACCATCTGTTGCCTTCTAGCAGGTATACTAGCACGGTGCTGGAATGGAAACAGATGAAGGACTCAAGCGCAGGAACTCCAAAATGGCTATCACAAATGGCATCTTAACCGCAGTACCAAATGCCTGTGCCAGAGATTTTTTTTTTAAGATTTCTTTACTTATTTATCTGCTTATTTATTTTTAAAAGGCAGATTTTAGAGAGGAGACTCAGTAAGATCTTCTGTCCACTGAACAAAAGAACCTGGCACTCTGCACCATTTCAAAGATTTAAAACCAAATTGTATTTTTGGGTAAATTTTTAAAAAGTTATATTCTCCAAATAATATCAGTATTACATAATTTAACTTTTCATATGGTGCTATAATACTAATTTTGTCTGTTCGTGGAAATATAAATGCTCTCATATGGTAATGATCTAATTAAATGTTAAATGTGTGTTTAACCTAAACTCTTAATATAAATTGATTTTATTTTTGGCTATATTTTCAACCTTAATGCATTACAAGTATATTTTTCTGCCTTATAACCAAAACACTGTTTCTCAAAGTGTGGAAATAGATTCATATAATTTTAAGCAATGAATGTTGACTGTAAAGTAATATGGAAATACAATGATGTTATTATCCACAATACTTTTTTCTTCCCTATTACAGAATTAAACACTCAGGCCCTTTGCCAGGTAATTTTGCAGCATCTACCTACAATGATAGTTGCAGTACAATTTCATCACTTACAAGGATGTTGTTCTTAGCCACATTACCTGCTCTAGCCAGGACATGAACATGGATTTAAATATGTCAGCATAATTAAGTCTGAAGTCTTAGATGTTTGATACCCACCATGGGAAACAGGGTAGGGGACACGCCTGGTGGGGATTATGGGGAGTCGCCCCAAGTAGGCTGCAGCTCCCATTGGTTTGCGTGAGAACAGAATATGAAGTGGGTAGGATCGAGCTGGACTACAACACTCATTGATTCAAGTGGAAGACATGGCTGGAAACAGAACTGACCCAGCAGTCGCAACAACCAGCATGTACATAAGCTGTTTGGGGTGATGGACTATGCCAGACCTTGTACTGGTAAGCACACACAAGAATCAGATCTGAGATCACCTCAGATGAAGTTTGTTTGGAGTCCCTCCCAAATGAACTGCTGATCTCAGAACCCCAACCATGAAGAGACTATGTCTGCCAGTGGATTCTGAATAGGTTTCATTGTGATTGGAATGGCAAGATTGGCAGCAATTTACAACTGTTGAACTATCAAAACTGCTTGAGCAGGACCCTCAGAGTGTGCCTCACATTGGGGGCCTGGGATGGGTGGGAGGCTAGGTGGATCTTCTTCCTTTGTTTCTCTTCTGACCCCAGATATAGGGAAAAATGATGATATTAGTGTAGAAACAATGGTATTACCCACTTTCCTGTAGCCCTTGACCCTTTGTACCCTAATCAACTAAGTAAGATTATTAAAAAAAATATATATATATATATAAAAGCCCTGGTCAACTCAGCTGAGATTAGAAGAGCAATAGCTGACTCACACATTGAATGGGGGAAGGAAAATTGTCTGCTTTTGACTTGTGATGGACATCTGTGGAATTTTGTCTGTCATAATTTAGCTCTCCTTGTCGAATATTCATATTATTTAATAATAGGATGGAGGCTGTAAATTTACCAAGTAATGATAAGTAAAGAATGGGTAGAATGTTAAGACTACAGCATTTATTGTAATAAATGAAATGTTAATTAAATGCAACAAAACAAATATGTCTTGTGAATAATGGCTAGATTTCAGTGTCTAAAAATATTCTCTGGAAACAATTATTAGTCTCCTGAGACCTACAAGAAAGTTCAAATAGAAAAGGAGTTTAGGCTACACATTTTTTTATGCAAAGCATTTTTAGACCATTTGAAATGTTGTGTTCCTAAATCTAACATTATGTATATTCTCCCTATTATCTTAAAGCTTAGATTTTGAAATTTCTTATCTGTTTAGTAGAAATGCCTCTTTAATTGAATGCCTTCAGAATTTAATTTTTAAAATCCATGATACAGGTCATAAATCACTTTTGTTCAACTGAGAATTTTTTCTTTAGAAAAAGTAGACAAGAGATATAAATATATCCAAAAGTTTTATTCTTTTAAGAAAATATACAAATGGTTGGCAGGAAAAAGTTCCAGTGTCATGTGAGGATATGCTTAGGAATTGCAGATTCAATTGAATCAAATGCTTCAATTTTAATGATGGCATACACTATTCAAATAGGCTCTAATTTTTTTTTATCTTGAATATACATGCATTTTAAAAGTTGTGTAATTATACAGTGAAATATTTCCATTTCAGATGTCAGAGATTTCTTGTCAAAAGCCAAGAAATATAAGTATGTGGATGAAAATACTTTGCTTCATAAACATCTTGGCCTATTTTATCTGGCCTACTTTTTAAAAGAAAAAAAAAAGCAATTTCCTTTTATAGATAAGGTAACAATTGTTGAGCAATTAGTCTCATAAAACATTATTTTAAAAAAAGAATGAGTAGAAATAGGGGTTACTGAGATGAAAATTATCTATTTCATTACAGACTCATTAAATCAGTGTTTCTTTGTTACATATCTACACAGTTTTGAGAAGAAAATCATTAAAAAATATTTTAATAGGCTCTACCTGAAACCTTTTTGTTTGGTAAGCTTCCTAGTTTCAAGTTGAGGTATTTTGTGGAATTAATTAAATAAGGTCTATATTTAGTTAGCTGGTTAACTCTTGTGTGGAAATAGAAATAATTATGACTAGATACTTCAGTTTTAAACATGGAATGCTTTTTAGATTTTGAAAATCATCATTGCAGTGTTTTTTAAAAATTCATTTTATGGTATCATAATAAGCTATATCAATTTTCCAATTAAGCACAAAATTTTATTTAATTTTACAATAATTATATGTTTTAAAAGGCAAATGACATAACATGACATGATTAAGGATAAAGAATACAAACCCAGCTAATGAACGTAGGATTGAAAAATAGAATTCTGAAAAATGACGCAAACACTTGGTTTGCATGTCAGTGAAAACCTTTTGTTATTTCCTGGCACCTCTCTGGATAGACAGACGCTTTTCCGTGTATTGACAGAACTGCGGAAAGCCCAATTAGTTCTCCAGCTTTACCAACGTCTGTTCTTTCCTGAGAAGTAACTCTAAACAATTCTGAAGCAAGCAGAAAGTTACTCACATTTTGAAAAGTTGAGGAATACTTTAGCTTAGTTTTATTTTGGGCTTTGCAAAGGAGGACAGAGAATGTTGCAAACACCTGTCTTAGAAAAAATCTACAGTACATTAGTCCTGGTGTTATAGCCACATTAAAGAAGATCAACGGTCAGATGAATAGAGAAGTACTGCACATACAAAAGTCAAAGAGGGGAAACAGGTGAGAAATAAATCATTAAATTGTATGAATGTATGTGCACTGTATGTGAATTTAGCATTTTTTTATGCTATCTGCTTTACGTATTACTCTTTCAAGTGTTTAACAGCCATTTCCTTAATTTGGAGGTACCTTTTTGAAATAGGTTTTGACTTATATAGTCTTTATATTTCAAGCCTCAAATAGAAATACTGACTCAAATAGACTACTGACTAGTTGATTAGGACCATAATTTAGGATGTTGGCATGAGTGTAGTTCACAAATCTTCCCCCTGTGTAGTGCAAGGATCTGTCTTAGCAGCTTCACTTCTGATCCAGCTTGATGGCCTGGGAAAGCAGAGGGAGTATGGTCCAAGTTCTTGGACCCGTGCAATCATGTGAGAGATCTTGAGGAAGCTCCTGGGTGCTGGCTTGAGCTTAGCTCAGCTCTGGCTGTTATAGGCTCCTCTGGGAATAAACTAGTGAATGGAAGACCTCTCTCTATTTCTCCCTCTTTCCATAAAATCTGCAGTTCAAATAAATAAACCAGTAAACAAATCTACGGAAAAATCATAATTTATATTTGCTAAAACGATGCAATGTTACTATGCATCTTTCTACTTCCAAATGAAAGATGAAATCCCAATGAAATTGCTAACTGTATCTTGAAAATAGAGTGTTAGCCTTTTTTTATTGTCTGTATTTACAATATCATGATACACATAAATAGCAGAATGGAGGACTTGTGACTATTGCATGAGTATATTATTGATATAATACAGGGAAAACAGTGGAGGTGGAGAGGGGAGTGGGTGAGGTAGGAGGGAAAATCCCTGAGCCTGTGGAACTGTATCATAAAAAATAAAAATTAAAAAAATACAATGTTATAATATTCTGTTCAGCTGCAAATATACAGTTACAGATCCCCTTCTCATATGCAGATTTCACTTCTATTGGGTGTTTTCCTAGGATCAGAATGGCTGGGTCACATGGAAGGTTTATTTGCAATTTTCCAAGCTCTCTCCATGTTGATTTCCCCAGTGGTTGTACTAGCCTACACTTCTACCAGCAGTGAAGGAGGGTGCCTTTCTCCCCACATCCATGCCATCAGGTGTTGTTAGTTGAGTTCTAAATAAATGCAGGCCAGTCTCACTAGAGTTAGGTGGTACCTCAATGTGGTTTTCGTCTGTATCTCTCTGATGGCTAGGGAGCCTGAGCATTTTTCATATGTCTGTTTCCATTTGAATCTGGTTTTTTTTAATGTCTGTTTATTTCCTTTTCCCATTTTGTTACTGGGTGGTTTTTTGCTGTCTCTAGGTTTCTGAAGCTCTTTGTAAATCCTGGATATTAGTCCCTTATCACTTGTGTAGTGTGCAAAAATTTTCTCCTATTCTGTTGGTTGCTTCTTCAATTTGTTGATTTCCTTTGCTGTGCAGAAGCTTTTTAGTTTGATGCAATCCCATTTGTTCATTTGCAGCAGCACAATCCACAATAGCAAAGACATGGAAACAATCTAGATGCACATCCAAAGAAGAGTGGTTAAAGAAACTGTGGTACAGGTACTCCATGGAATATTATTCAGCTGTTAAGAAGAATGAAATTATACCATTTACAATCAGGTGGTCCCAACTAGAGACCATTATGCTGAGTGAAATTAGTCAATCTCGAAAGAACAAATACCATATGTTCTCTCTTATATCAGGAAACCGTAACTTCAATAATCCAATCCATAAGTGTTTTGTATTGTTTTGGCTGCATCCCATGTGTTTTGATGTTTTTATTTGTTTTATTTATTCCAAATACTCTCTTTTCTCTTGTCAAATTCATTGCTGCCTCATGGATTATACAGTGGCATAATTTTTCCCAAGAGACTTTTGTGTTTCCTTTTTGTCACCCATGTGTTGGTTACTCAGTGGTGTGCTTTTTGATGGTGCTGTAATTTGTTGTTGATGTTGTTGCTGTTGTTATGGCTGTTCTAACTCATACCAGTTGTTGACCTGGTTTCATGGCTTCTCAATTATAGAAATGTATAATGATGGAGTACTGGGGTATACCATATCTACATGTGGTGGTATAATGTGACATGCATCCCTGCTTCCAGACAAATGATGGATTCCCAATGAAACTGTTGGACAAGTGTAGACAATGGGATGCTGGACTGTCTAACTTTGTACCAGCAATGTTGGGGTACACTTAAATAAGAGACTGATAGAATTATAATTCCTTATGTAGGATTATACCACTGTAGTAAAATGGGGAAAATCTGTCGGTGAGTGGGAGTTTGGGGGGAAATCCAAGTCTATACGAAATTATAACACATAATTCAAAAATTCAAAATTCAAAATATATATCTATAAAAAAATATTCTGTTCAGGACATACAATCCTTGGGGTTCAAAACAGCATGGTATGGAAAGGTTTAGGTTACCAACACTGTTTATTTTCACTCATATTTAAGATTACTCTACTTGCTATTGATGAAAATTGGTACTAATCATGTCTATCCTATCTATACCCTTTGATTTGTTTTGTGAAGAAAGTACATTGTGTGCTCTTTAATAATTTCTTACTCCATTTTCAGAGACAAATTTCAACCCCATGAAATGAGAAGTACTCACTTTTTTTTTTTGTCCGTTTTGTTTGTCTCATTACTAAACTATAACCCATTATTTGGGGGATTCTATACTTTATGCCCTCTGAAATTATATAAGAAGAGATATAAATTTAAAAAGTTATAATGCTAAACAGCATGACTTCACGACATATAAACACAGGGGAGAGAAGTGACACACAGCAGATGACCTCTTTTATCACGAAGTTCCAGGGATACATTTGTGAAAGGATGTTGTTATTCTTTCCTATGAGCCATATTGTGTTCCCAAGAAAATTCCTAGTGTACTGTTCCTAGCATTTCATTTCTTGATATTTAAACAGTACAGTTTAAGATATGATTGCCCAACCTATGTAGGTATGGAATTGACAGTGCAGCACAATTGTCCTTTATAGAATTGTGGTTGGTGTTGTAATGTTTTATGAGACAAAGAAGGTGACTTAAGTTATGCCTTTTAAAATGCGTATTATTTTTACCCAACCTTATGATAAAGGGTATGATCTTTACAAAAGGAGTAATGATCTTTACTAAATGGAGCATGTGGGAATATTACTGGAAAAGTGCATTTTGGTAATTATGTTACTGGTTGTCTTGGCTTTAATTCAAAGGATATTGCTTTGAAAAGAGTCTTGCTAAATAGTCCCTGGACAAAGATTTTCTATGTCACTAATCATTGAAAAGCTGCCACAATTTCAATGTATAGTAAGTTGCACATTAACTAACACTCTTCTTTATATCTGTATTTCACAGGGCTTCTCTTGTGGGTTTTTGGATATAGGTCAATGAAAAGTGAACATTGTTAGCTTTCCATGCTTTATGCTGTTAAGCTAAGTGAATCATTCTAACATCTGAACTGGCACTGCACTATTTATACTGTGTAATTAGGAATACAGTTTTACAAAATCATGTTTGTAGCACAACCACAGCATTGTAATTTAGCATGCAATTTGTTAATGTGTTTTGTGTCCCATTAAAGTCTCATCTTCAGGCTAATGCCATATGTTCCCAGTTTAGAGTAAACTTCTGAAAAGCAAGGAGAAATAGCAAGGTGTAAAATTACACTGTGATGTATTTTATTGGTTCGCTACCAACCATCAGCACACTATTCTCTTTTCCTAACTGAATGCAATTTTATTCAAGTTTGGGGAAACTGTAGTCAGAATGCTTTCATGTTCACAGTACGAGACATGAAAGGTATCGGTCATGGTTTCATTCTACTTTTATCAGGGTTTCATTTGCAATTGACATTGGACTGAATTCTGGCCAGTAACAACCAGGAGAAAGTCTTTGCAGAACTTCTGAGAAAGTTTCTTGCTGATTAAAAATAACAACAACAACAACAACAAAATGATGAGGTGAAAATGCCTCGATCCTTATGCATTTCCTGCCTTTGGATCTTGTGATGAGGATTTGATGCAGAGAGAAGCTTCTGCCTCCCGGGTTGGGGATGAAGCAGAGTGATGTTATGCAGAGATGGCAAAGCTGAAGGTTAGAGAGAGCTTCCATACTTTAAGGCATTGTTAGGCTGCTGAGCCAGTTCTTAGATCTGTCTCTCCCTTGACTTCTTTCTGAACGTCATAGTAAATGTCCTTATTGTTTAAACCACATTTAGCAGGATCCTCTGTAACTTACAGACAAAAGCATTCCAAGTGATAAAAGAAGTTAGTTAAAAGGATGCAGTTCTTACCAGTGTAGTTGCTTCTCTCACAGGCAAAGGAAAAGCAAAGAAAAGAAAGGGCATTGCTGGTTTACTAATGAGTTTTTTGTAGATCTGGTAGTTTAAAACTTGAAATGTGTTTTCCCCACAGAAATACAATAAATGGTGTCTGGGTTCCTAAGGTAAGCCCATAAAGCCTATTTCATCCAATAATGCCACAAAATCTGTACAGTCTGCTAGAACTGAATCACCTTGAAAAACAAGGTTTCCTTTGGGACATAAATGATTCAGAAAAAGATCAGATATCCAGGTTGGCAAAACAAAAATTCATCCATTCAAGTAGCACTAAAATTGAGGCCTCTCCTCTATCAAGAGTTAAAAGGTGGGAATAGTCATTGAATCAAATCCGAAAAGGTAGTGGGCATATCTGTTGCTTGGGAGCTACCCTTACAGGTCAGAGGCTAGAATGTGATATAGGAGCTGGTAGATGAGAAGCCGGTAAAGGGTAGGGTAATTGTTTTACTCCTTTACTACACCCTGCTTCCAAGACTTGACTTTATCTATTTCTTTTTCTGTAACAGTTTTTTTTTTCTTTGAAGCCTTCATAAGCTATGGAATATTTAGGTATAACTAAGAGTGTCATTTAAATTTTTCTATCTACCTGGTTTTGTCACATGGAATATCAGATCTCTGGTTTTAACAGTTAAGTACTAATGGTAAGGCCACCATTTCAGATACACAACGTATCTGATTGTGGACACAATGTAACTTAACATCCAATAAAATGGCAAGATATATTGTTTATATTTAATTAATGTGTTATGTTCATAATAAACGAACTTGGAAGGCAGCATTAAGTCTTATTTCTCACTTTACCCTAAAGCTCAAGTAGGTGGCCAGATATGTGCTCTTAATTCTAAACTCTTTGCCTTGTGCCCTTCCTTTGCCAGGGACAAATGCTAAAATGGTCACAATTCAGAAAGCTGATTCTCTGTGTAGTTCCAGAAGCTTAGGAAGCAGATCAAGACATAAATAACAGAGATCTGAATCCAATTTCTACTCTAGTGCTTGAGATACATCAAGAATTTTGACAAAGTGCCATTGGAATATTCAAAGAAAGTGAAATTATTGTGATTGTTGGTCCTGTCCCGTAGCCTAGCAGCTAAAGTCCTCGCCTTGAACGAGCCAGGATCCCATATGGGCACTGGCTCTAATCCCAGCGGTTCCATTTCCCATCCAGCTTCCTGCTTGTGGCCTGGGAAAGCACTAGAGGACAGCCCAAAGCCTTGGGATCCTGCACCCATTTGGGAGACCTGGAGAAGGCTCCAGGCTCTTGGTTTCAGATTGGCTCAGCCTTAGCCATTGCGACCATTTGGAGAGTGAACCATAGGATGGAAGGAAGATCTTCCTGTCTCTCCTCTTCTCTGTATATCTGTCAATAACAATTAGTAAAATCATTAGTACAGAGTTGGCCAAATGTAAATAATGTATAAAGGAAATATACCTGATATATTTCTGAAGACTTTCCTGTTATTTCCAATTAATCAATAGGTCTGTTTTTACCATCCTTAACACGTACCACACTTAAAGTCCTTTTCTTGCACATAGTAGTATCATGGGGAACACTTTCACATCATACTTTTGAGAAAATAATTCAAAGAAATAAAAATTGGCTATTAAGTAACTCCTCATTTGCCATTTCAACATTATTTTTCTTGACCTGGAAATAGTAGAGTTACATTTCACGCAATTAGCTTAAGACTAAGAAGCAAAACATCTGAGGAAATACTTGGCTTAAAGAAGCTTTCTAATGAGGCCTCTCTAGGGTCTGTGTTGCCTCAAAGGAAACATCTTTGGGTCCCACCCTCCCCAACTGCCATTTGCCTGTGCAATGTGGGACTTTCCAGGAGTCAGAGGTCCTCAATGGGACCTTCCTGGAGTAAATGGTACAACAGATCTGCTATATAACAAATTGCTTCAAACTTGGGACTTTCAGCATTATAAGTTTCTTGTCTCCCAGTTTCTGAGGCTCAGGATGCTCTGCTCGGGGTTTCAGTAGTTTATAGTCAAGGTGGCCTCCAACTTGTCTCTTCATTTGGAGGCAGAGAGGGAGTAGACAGCCTGTCTGGAAGCACACTCAGCCTGTTGGCAGAACTTACCCACCTGTGGATGGCCATCATTTGTAGATAACTCTCAGTCCCTAGAGGAGACCTTGATATAACATGTAGTTCCTCATTATGTATACCACTTTCAAACATGATTCTTGTTGTGTTATAATTACAATCATGATTATAATGATGAGAGTGACTTCTTATCACCTTTTCCATATCCTATTGATTGGAAGCAAGTGGCAGGTTCTATACACATTAAAAAAGGCGAGGTTATTTAAAGGTATAATTCAAAGAGACAAGGGAAGTGTGAATACTTGGATGATGTGTTCATCATAGCCAATCATTTAACCCTTAGAATTTCCAAAAACTGAAATATTTACCACATATGATTGTAAACATTTTCCTTAGCACTTCCAAATACAGGTTCTAGATTATAAATCTTGTCAGTGGCAGCAACTTACACCACCACATTCCAACAGTGCAATCCTGAGCATGTTCTACAAAAGCACCTGCTAAGTCAGACAGACATTGAACCAGCAAAGCTTTCTCAGGGTCTGTACAAGTGTGTTCTACTTCTGAATGCAAGGTGGAGAAGGCATAAAGAAAGGTGTGGATAGTTCATTGTGTTTCCTACCATATGGTTACTACTGGACATTTTAATTCTCTAGAGAATGTACATTAAATCATAAAAAAAAAAAAAATCTGTGGTGATATGTCCTATGTGAACCCAAAGATGACAGCCTTTTGCCACTGTTTCTGAGGTCATACATTAGGAACTGTCCTTCAGAGTCACACTGAGCCCAGGCCAACTCTTCATTGTCTTCCCCAGATTCCAAAAATGAAATTAGGGATTTTGAATGTCAGTACAATTTAGCCAGGGCTCTTTCAGCCATTAAGTTTTTTCTTTTCTTTTCTTTTCTTTTCTTTTTTTCTGTTAATTTCAGATCTCAAGGAGGAATGGTTGAGATTTTGTCTCCATAATCCATCAAGAGTTCCTTAGATAAATTGGCCCACCCAAGTCTAGGACTATTATTATCAAGTTACTTAAAATCTGCTAAATCTAATTGAAGATTAGTTTGTCTGGTACTGACTCTGCCTGCTATTTTCATAGCTGCGTTAACTGGACAAGGTAGAAAAGGCCAGCTCTGAGTCAGCCCTTTAATACCTTCCAGAGAAGCATCTGGTATTCTAGTCAGTAAAACAAATTAAAGCCACCTCTCACCAGGCATTCCAGGCACCCATTTACACTGATATTTTATGATATGTAGCTCCAAAGCAGTCTTTATCAGCTGAATTCTAGCAGAAGTTTTACTATTCATTTTGCACTGCCAAATGTTGGCTGGAGTTGTGTGATGCTGCAGTTTTGTCATCCCATCCCTGAAAATCTATGTCTGCTTTCTTGATGCATGCTATATCAATGAAACAACGTTTTAAGTTCTTGCTCATAGAAAAACAAACAAAAAAACAAAAATAAAATCACTACTCTGCTGGGTAGAAACAAGAAGGACATGATCTTTCCTATGTAAGAAATTCACAGGTATTCTAGAAAGCTGTGGACCATGCATTTCTGTTAAAATGTCAGAAAAACCACCATCATACAAAATAAATAAACAAATGTGTTTGAAAAAAATCTTCTAGGATCTTTCATGACTAATATATACAAAGGAGTAGAAAGTGTAAGTTGGGTAGATATTTTCTTCTTTATATTCTTTTTTTTTAAAGATTTATTTTATTTTTATTGGAAAGGCGGATATACAGAGAGGAGAGACAGAGAGGAAGATCTTCCATCCGATGATTCACTCCCCAAGTGAGCGCCAACAGCCAATGCTATGCTGATCCAAAGCCAGGAGCCTCTTCCGGGTCTCCCACGTGGGTGCAGGGTCCCAAAACTTTGTGCAGTCCTCGATTGCTTTCCCGGGCCACAGGCAGGGAGCTGGATGGGAAGCTGGGCTGCCGGGATTAGAACCAGTGCCCATATGGGATCCCGGGCGTGCAAGGCAAGGACCTTAACCACTGCGCCATCGCACCGGGCCCTTTACTTTATATTCTACTGGTTCCTCCTCCTGCTTATATCAACACTTATGTTTTAGATCTATTTTTCTGTTTTTAGATTTAGTTATAAATCTACAAATAGTAATAATGGGTTTTTAATACTGAAGCTGGGTGAATTTGTGTTTGAGAGAAAAGGTTGACTGAGATAATGCAATACTTGACTTTATTATGGCTAGAGAAAAGCTCCAAGACCTAAAGATAAAGATGAAGAAAATAAAACATGGTTGGGAGGTACAGCAAGAGTGGAACCAGGATCTATCCTCTTTCCTGGTAAGAACTACACACTGAAACTGGGAAACTGAAGGATGTCAAATGGACAAGGTTGTTCATCTTGGTCTTCCTTTTGCTAACTCTGTTGTTATTGGGTAAATATGGGGAAAAAAGTGGAGAGAAGATAGTTATATCAAGTGTTATTTGAGTGGAGAAGCAAGACATAACTTGGAGCAAAATCTTGGACCAAGAGCAGTGGCCTAGAGGATGAAGTGCTTGCCTTACACTCGCCAGGATCCCATATGGGCACTGGTTTATATCCTGGCTGCTTTACTTCCCATACAGCTCCTTGTTTTTGGCCTGGGAAAGCAGTTGAAGACGGCTCAAAGCCTTGGGACCCTGAACTTGTGTGGGAGACCTGGAAGAGGCTCCTAGCTTCAGATCAGTGCAGCTCCAACTGTTGCCACTTGGGTAATCAATCAATGGATGGAAGATCTTTCTCTTTGTCTCTCCTCCTCTCTGCATATCTGACATTCCAGTTTAAAAAAAAAAAAAGCAGTCCTAGAGCAAAATCCTAAACCACATGGATAAGAAGGTGGAAAATGAGAATTACTATAGACGCTGCTCTCACAGACAAGATCCTATTGTCATAGAACTGTTTATATAGTGGGTATGCTAATTGTTTTGAATCTATCTTCCTATTATTTTGGCTGGTCTAATCACTGACAATGGTCAGATTTTCGGTTATAGAAAATAAAATCCACCATAGTTAGTGAGGGTAGAAAGTAATTTACTAATTATGTAGATCATAAACCATGAGAGAGCTAAAAGAAAGACTCAATACCGACAGTTGTAACAACTCCCCAAACCATAACATAGAAATGAAGTAACTAAGGAGCTCTTATTGCCTCTGCTGTGGTCTGAAATTTGCTGAATCAGAAAACTGCGAAGTCATATATACAGAGAGTAGGAGAGAAAGAGGGAAAGATCTTCAGTTTGCTGGTTCACTCCCCAAGCAGCCACAGTGGTTGGAGCCAAGCCGATCCAAAGTCACGAGCCAGGAGCCAGGAGCCAGAAGCCAGGAACTAGGAGTCTCTTCCAGATCTGCCATGTGGGTGAGGGTTCCCAGGGCTTTGGGGCACCCTCGACTGCTTTCCCAGGCCACAAGCAGGGAGCAAGATGGGAAGTAGAGCAGCCAGGATCCTGGCAAGGACTTTAGCCCCTAGGCTACCGTTCCAGGCCTAGAAACCTGTTGTTATAACTACTTGCTTTAATACAGCCATTTCTTCTAGTAACCATTCCAGTTACCATACCTGGAATATGCAAATCACATACATGTTACATTGCCTAAAAGCCCCAGACATGGGAGACTTGGAGAGCAAGCCCAGGTTAGAATCTCAGACTTAACAACAGAGATTTGCTTATCAATACTGGATGCTTTGTGGGAAAGAAAGAAATTTGTATTGTAATGAACCTTGGAACTTTGGGTTATTTCTTTTAGCACTTGGCAGTAACTTAACTGAAACACTTCATCATTGGTGTTCATCTCGCTAGGCCTACTAGTCATACGTTTGTCTTCTTTAGCCCAAACAATGCTTTTGTTGCTCACTTAGAAAATTCTCCCAGTCAACCTCTAGAGTCTCCGTTCTCTTTTATTTAAGATTTATTTATTTATTTGAAAGTCCGAGTTAGTAAAAGAAAGACCTTGTGTTCACTGTTTCACTCAAAAGATGGCTTTAACAGCCAGGACTGTGCGGGCTGAAGTCAGAAGCCATGAGCTTCTCAAGTCGCCCATGCAGCAGAGGCCCAAACATTTTTCCACCTTCCAATGCTTTTCCAGACCATTCACAGGGAGCTAAGTGGGAAATGGAGTAGCTAAGAGACAATTGGCAGACAAATGAGATGGCAGCATTTCAGTCCCAGTTCTTAACCATTCTCGTTATGCATGCCCAATGCTTATAAGGACACAATTACTGCACACAGCTTTTCCTGATATGGATTGTGTGTACCTTTCAGGATCCCATGCACTCTCCCTAGAGAACTTCCTGTACATCATTCCTTTAATTTAATTTCTTCTCTTTCTTCTACAACAGTATTTTGTTGCACTTAGTTTTATTGCTTTTCCCCTTATCTTTATCCTTTGTATGCTACAATTTCCTGAAGATCATTTTTCTTTGACTCAAAGAAAGGAGAATTCACATTACATGAGAGTATAATAAAGACAGAGAGGAGGCCAGGTATGTGGAGACACGGCAAATTGGCTTGTGAATCTATCAAAATGAGAGGACTCTGTCAGATTGCCTGGATTTTCTCAATGAAATAATTTGGTTTCAGTATGAAGCAAGGATGGGATCATGAAAGATGAAATAGTTACTTGTAATATGTCAGAATAAATGAAACACTCAGTTGGAATTTCTATTGCTTTCTAAGGAAAAAGCAACAGGTACAAAAACTAACATAAGTTAACATGAGATACAGAGTATACAAAAGCTTGGCTGGTGGCAAGGGAGGATCAAAGGGGTTTGAGAGCATGAACTGCAACAGATGTATATCTTATTCCCTCCAGAATGATAGAATTGTGGAGTTAGATCAAAATACTTAGATGAAAATATACCCGTGAGGTCAACACAATAGCCTAGTGGCTAAATCCTCACTTTGTATGTGCTGAGATCCTATATGGCCACCGGTTTATATCATGGCTGCTTTCCCAGCCCATAGCGCTCTGCTTGTGGGCTGGAAAAGCAGTAGAACGTGGCCCAAAGCCTTTGGACCCTGCAACTGCATGGGACACAGAACAAGTTCCAGGCTCCTGGCTTAGCTCTAGCCATTGCAGGTACATAGGGGGTGAACTAGTAAACAGATGGTCTTCCTCTCTGTATTTCCCTCTCTTTGTGTATCTTCATTTCCAATAAAAATAAAATAAATCTTGTAAAAAAAAACGCATATCCTTTACATTTTTAATTGCCTTTACTTTTTTGTTGATTATTTCAGATATTGATATATTTTAGATGAACATGTAATTCCTGGTTTTATTGGTAGTGGAGTCAGTGTGGTAATAACTAAAAACTACCAGATGCTGGTTATACCTAGGTTTTGATAAAGTAGATTTTAACAATGTAATTTTGAGCTGTATTTGATAATCTAATACTAAAATTCGAATTACTGACAGCCTAATACTAAAATTTGAGCCATTTGCCATCTTCCATCCTCCAATTCTGATGAAAAAGTGTAATTGTTTCCATTCCAAATCTATACAGACCAATTATTTAGCAGTTTGCAGGTTTCTTTTACACATAATTAGCTTGAGCAAGAAGGAGGAGTTTATGAAAGCTTCTGAGGAATTTATGCAAAAAAAGAAAAAAATGGTGCCCAAGTTGCTTTTCATTTTTAGAGGGCTTTTCTCTGCATATTTAAAGACTGCATTATGCATTCATTCCGTAAATTAAAGCTTTTGATTCCTAGTACCATTATGCAAAGCTAGCTTATTGTACCTATTTGCAAATACACTATATTAGTGAATGCTTTCTTTTTCTTTGTCCAAATTACCAAAATGTGTCACAACATACAAAGGACATCTTAAATGTGACCAAAATAGGAAGTTTTTATTGTGCTGTGGGAGGCACAATGTACGATACCATGCCCAAAGATATTTAGAACTATGAGATGGTAAAAAAAAAAAAAAAGTTAAAGCCCTCTGCAAAAGATAAAGCTACATCATGTGAATATCACAGAAAAGTCACCTAAGGGCACGTAATCACTGAAGCACAATTATCGAACATGAGGCATAATCTTTTAAAATGAGATTTTGGTGAATTTTCATAATCCCATTTTTTTTCTTTGCTTCATTGATAACTGTTGCCACTTCAAATTCTCTGGAGTTTCCTAAGGTGGGCAACATAATAGATCCAGATGTGGGACAAAGCTACAGTTTTCAGACATTCCAGACTATTTGCTGCTGTGTTTTGGATACCAATTGCCATTCTGCTTTGTCTTCATTGTCCTCCCAACTCTACAGACTGTAGAAGTCCTGGGAATAGAACAGAAGACCTGATTAAACAGTTTGTATATGTCTTCTTCTAGTTTTAAACTAATCACTATATTTAGTAAGTAGGGAGGGAAAACTTAAGAAAGAAGAATTTGAAAAGGGCTTTTGTAAATACATGTTTTTATCATATATATATATATATTTGGGCATAGACAGTGGAGTCTTGCAAGGGGCCAAGGAACTAAGGAAAAAAAGAAAAAGGAAAGGGAATCAGAATGTGGAAAAGAAAACATATTCATTCCTTTAAAAATCGAGAATTGCCCTTTCTTCTGTTATCCATTTGAAAGTATTATCCAGCTAGAGATGTGTCAATAGAGTCACACCATTCTGATAACACACACATCCTACATAAACATCTGAAAATGCCTATGGGGTAACAGCGAGAGCAGACAACTACTGTCAAACATGCACATCTGGATACATATTTATTACAATACTTTTATGTCCAAGTGTTGTAAATTAAATATTAGGAAAGACAAGAGAAACTAACATTCCGTATCCAAGAAAGCAGAGGCTAAGGTACAAACTAATGTTCAGTGTTGTCTTACTGTGATGTATGTACAGAAAGCTTAAATTCCCTGGTGGTTTGAGCCTTTTGCTCTTCAGTACTTAACCCATGTGCTGTCTTGGAGTTCTCATAGCAATTCTCACCTCATGACTTCACCTTTCACTTTCAGAAACACCCAGGAGTTCCTCTTTTGAAAACAGTGGAGGAGAAAATAGAAGAGTTAAGGTCAGGAGATGATACTTGTGCTACTCTTGGGGATAGGAGAAAGAAAAACACAAATTCATATACAAACGACTAACATTGGATTTTAAATCTTTCTGATATTTTTAAAGAGCAGATTGATTTTCTGCACATTCTTGAGTATGTGAGAGAGAAATTTCAGTGCAGTGTAACAATGATGTTGTAAATGTACAAATGTGATTTGGTCTTTTTTGGTTTTTTTTTTAGGATGTTAGGAGAACTTTATCAACAGGAGCCTCTGTACAGCGTGGCCGCTGCCAGGTTTGTTTGTTTTTTTAATTATTAATAACATTGTATTATGTGACACAGTTTTATAGGTACTGGGATTCCCCCCTTCCCTCCCATAGTGATTTGGTCTTAAAATCTTTTCTTGCCCATAGAGAACAGAAAGTGTCTTACTTTTTTTTTTTTTTTTTGGTTGTTGTTGTTGCTTAGTTGTTGTTGTTGCTTAGTTGAGCAGGTACCAGTTACAGATTATAATATGGATTCCAGAAGAGCAACTTCTGGTAGATTAGCACCTGTGTTCAAAATTGAGGGGAGGGCTTATTAAAATGGGACACCAAGCAAGTACTTTTAATGAGATCTCCACAAGTGGCACATGGCACACACATTTGGTGAAAGGCAAATGAAGGAGGAAGAATTTTAGTCTCTCTAGGCAGAATATTCTAAAATAAATTCTGTACAGATCTGGGTCTGCTTTACAAGCACTTGGTGTCCACAAGCCTCACCCAATCTTCTTTGGTCTTCAGCATTGTTTGTTTACCTAGAGTGTGGTACGAATATTACCACTTGGAATATTGACTGGGAAAGTCTTTCTACATATCAGAGCTGCGTTATTGTTAAGTAGCTTCTGTACCTTCTGTGTTGTCTATCTCTGTCTTTATCACAGCGATCCGTATCTATCTGTCTATATCTTTATCTCTTTATATCTAATATCTATATTTCCCCATCTCTATTTTTATATCTATATCTACAGTTACTTCTTGGGCACTAACAAGATGTCATAAAAAGTAAAAATATCAAAACTCAATGTTGATGATTTATAGGCAAATGAGCAAATTAGGAAATAAAAATGTAAATTTTGGCAAATAATAACTGGAAACTTTTCCTAATTTATACAGTATTTTCTATGTTACAAAGAGAGTCTTTTGGGTTTGTTTCCAAAGTGCATTCTGTTTTTTTGTTTTGTTTTGCTTGTTTTTTTTGTGGGAGGGTTGTTACCTAGGTCAGGTAAATATCCTTATTTTTCTAAATATTTAAAATTGCTCTTTGTCAATGTGTTTGAAACCAGAGTACGCCAACTGGATTATGTTACCATTAATAAAATTGATTTCAGAAATTCTCATCTTGGTATTTCTAAGGAAACAACCAAAATATCCTGGTAATTCTGCTTGTGATGATTCAAAAGCAATGAAGCAAGCTATTGCCCTTGAATGCTGTTATCCATGACAAAAGAGCTAAGTGCTTAATTCCAGGGGTCTGTTATTATTTGTAAACTGGTTCTTAAATAAGGATACTTACAGATGCCTCTTGCTCCAGATGGTACCATTTAACAGCCTATGTTACTCATGAGTGGTTTTCTACTTTGGCTTTAAACAAATACTTAACACAGCAATTCTGTTATCAAGAATTCTCTTTCAAAATTGGCATAAAATCCTGAAGTGCTGCATGAAGTGGCAGTGCAAGCAATTTCCTCCAGCAAGGGACACACAGGTTAAAAATAAATGGAGCATGACAATGCTGGTGGGAATAAAAAGAGCTGTATTCAAGTAGAAAGAAGGAAGATCCCTGGACTCTGTTTGAAGACCTGAGTGCAAATCTTTGCCACATATTAATTGTATGACCTTGGAAACTACCGGAAGTGTGTGTGTTGGCCAGGAATGGGGAGGAAGGAAAGTGGCCATCTAATCTATCCATTTACAGGATTTACTATAAGACTAAATAAGATTGCTTCCTGACACTATTTCTGGTGGATGCTAGTAAATGCTGCCAGAAAACAAGAGAGTTTCTGTGGCTATACTCATTTGAGAACTGCTTGGTTAAACCAGGAAACAAGTCTCTTTGGTGAAACGTCTCAGTCTTTTGTGAGTTTCCTGGCAGACAGGTATAACTGTGTTTTCTAAACTTAGCTCACAACAGTTTGCTTTATGAAAGCTATTCTATGGAAAACACTTTAGGAAACACTTCTTTAATTTCTAAAGTGCTATTCAAATAGAAACTAATAAAAATTTAGAAGTAACGGTGAGCACTTGTCTGGAACCTTTTACTTATGTAATTCTGAAATCCTCAGTATTTTTTTAAATTATTAAACAATGCTTTCCTTCCTTTTATTTTTCTTGAGCTGAGATAGGTGAGTTTAACTTTCTTATTCTTCTAAAGGTGAAACTTCATTTGTTCTCTGTTAAGAACTGAGAGTATAGATGGACATTAGGACACAGTGGGTTACATTGCTGCTTGGGAGTATTGCATTCGTTAAGGACAGTGCTGCATCTGCTACCAATCAAACTTCCACTAATGTGCTTAGAGTGTAACAAATGACAGACCAAGCACTTGGATTCTCACGATGCATGGGAGAGATCCAGATGGAGTTTCTAGCTTTCGGCTTTGACTTGGTCCATCTTCTGTCTTTGAGGGCATTCAGGGAGTGAACCAGAAAATGGAAGATACCTCTTCCTCTCATCATTCTACCTTTGAAATAACCAAGGAAATAATCTTTAAAAGCCAATTTGTTATGTACATTTAAAAATAAGTAGCAACTGCTATAGTTACCGCAGCAAATAATTAAAAATAAACAAGCACACAAAAAACCACAAAAGGGTTTTTAAATCTACACCATCCTAGTGCACTAGACATACTTAAAACCTAAATAGATATTATTTTGCCTCATTCATGGAATTTTTCAAAATTTATTAGCATAGCTTAGCCTGAAGGTCTGTGGAAATTTTAATGCTATTCTGGTATTCCTTTTAGTATTACCTGCAATGCATTAGAGATTAGAATAAACAGCTTAAGTACTGGCTAAATCTTAGATTCATTTTCTAAGTACTACTGACTTCTTCATGGTCCACAATGTACTTGGCCTCAGTTTTCTTGTTTATGAATTGGATAGAGAAATACCTTCCTTGAAGAATATTTATAAAGCTCAAAGAAGGAAACCACTGGATTAAGCTGTGACATGCATTTGTTACTTGAAAGATATCTAAAAGCCATAGCTTTGTCCAGCAACGTGAAAATGGGCATATTGTAGAGAATTAGTATATGACCAAAAATTCTGTTTTCAAAAAGCAGAAAGATGAGTTTCATTAAAATACCTCTAATCTAAAAGAAAATGAAGACAATTTCAATCTATATCACAAAAAATAAAACTGTTAATCTACTGAATACTAGGATTTTTCCTTCAATTTTTCTTTCATATTTCTTTTTCCCTTTCTTGTGTATATTATTACTTCACTATTATATTGAGGCTCAAATTTTGTAATCATTGTTAATAAGTTCAAGGCAGCCTATCTCTTTTTTTTTTAAGATTTATTTTATTTTTATTACAAAGTCAGATATACAGAGAAGAGGAGAGCTAGAAAGGAAGATCTTCCATCCGATGATTCACTCCCCAAGTGAGCTGCAACGGCCGATGCTATGTGGATCCGAAGCCAGGAGCCTCTTCCGGGTCTCCCACGCTGTTGCAGGGTCCCAAAGCTTTGGGCCGTCCTTGACTGCTTTCCCAGGGCACCAGCAGGGAGCTGGATGGGAAGTGGAGTAGTTGGGATTAGAACCGGCGCCCATATGGGATCCTGGGAACGTTCAAGGCAAGGAGATTAGCCACTAGGCCATGCCGCTGGGCCCAGCCTATCTCTTTTAAATATGTTTGACATTTTCTCTTTTTAAAGATTTATTTTAAAGGCAGATTTTTATCTATCTATCTATCTATCTATCTATCTATTTATAGACAGAACGGTCTTCCAACTGTTAGTTCACTTCCCAAGTGGCTTCAATGGCCAGAGATGAGCTGATCTGAAGCTGTGAACAAAGAGCATCTTCTGGATCTCCGATGTGGTGCAGGTGCCCAAGGAGCCATCCTCTGCTGCTTTTGCAGGCCATTGGCAGAGACCTTAATTGGAATTCGAACAGCTAAGAAAGGAACCTCTATGGCTCTGATTTGCATCATTCATTCACCCATCCCCAAATCTTTGTTGAGACCTTCCTAAGTAGCAAATTGTAAAGAAACACATGCTCCACTTTGCTAGCACAAAATGACACTCCTTTCTGGAAACACAGAGCGCTAGCAAGCTTTATTTATTGTTTCCCAAGAGAAGAGTATGTCTGTTTTCATTTTGCTGCTAATTTAACTTATTAGCATAGCATATGTTTACTTTTTGATTAAAAATTCACTTCTTGTTTGCTAAGATCATAATCTTCATTTTAACTTGGATGCAAAAAGAATAGTAGTTAAGGGGAAATTTCAAGCTTCTAGTACACCAGAAAATATGACATTTTAATTTCACTGTCAATGCCATGCACGTTCTCAAGACATTCTAATAACACTGTTGCCATTATGCAGGAAACAGCCATGGATGGCCTTTGGTGCAAGCACCTGTGTTTCAAATTTAATTATTAGAATTCATTTTTCATACGTTTCCCAAGACATGCAGAGTTACAAACCACATTGTCTATACTGAAGAAAGAACTTCCTGATATTAAAATGCGATGAGTTTCCAAGGTAATTTATGGAATTCCTCCTCTGCACAGCTTTAGAGCAATCTGTGTTCTTATACTTACAAATCTACCATAATTTAAATGTGGTTATCCTTAAAGACCCGACACTAGACTAAGCAGCCTCCAAATGTCCTTTTCAATCTTATGACCTGTGAGTAGCTTGTATAAACATTTCCCGTGTGTGAAATGTTTAAAGAAATACAAAAATGTACATGAAGTTGTACATTGCCATATGCACATCAAAGTATAGTTGAAATAGAATTGATCATCCCAAAGACCTGTGCTTCTCAAAGTAGGATACGTATGACCCCAAGACGGCATGCTAGGCTAGGTATATTTGAAAAGGTAGGATACAGTTGATACATCTTCCTCTCATGCTCACAATCTGAAAAAGAAAAGACAGAAATATTTTGCATTTATGTGTTTTTAACTATAAAAAGATGAATGCCTTAAGGGTAAAACCCACACACTTTTTACGTCCATAAAATGGCATCAGACTTCAAAATAAACTTGGATTACTATGGATTGTCCTCCAGTGAGTCCCCAGCACCTTGAATATTACTTTTTCTTTACTCTGGGAGCAGTGGCTATATGGCTGTTGTAGGAGAAAAGGTGTGGTGTGCAGTGTTTATTTCATGACCCATATTGTTATCACAACTTGAGTTCCAATAGTTCCTAATGCTAGCAGTTAATTTGTCTAGGTATTAATAAAGATTTTTTGCATCAACACCATTTCACTAACATTTGATCTTTTAAGAAAATGTGATGGAAGGGAGCAATAAATCATCCCCGTAAGTATGCACTTATCAGGTATTTGCTTTGACAGACTAATCATTAATGTATGATCGAAAGTTAATTGGTTAATTGTAAAAGTATATCAAGCTTGCAAAGTTGTCCTCGGCACCTTTATTTGATTATGAGGTTGGTTACCAGCCTTGCATCACAGCTTCTCTTCTGCATTCTGATTGCAATCAGATTCCTCCTTCCTTTTTCTTTTTGTAAACCTGTAAGTTATCATCTAAAGCCTTTCAGAGCTGAATTTTTGCATGAACAAAAATACTCTGGAACTCATAAAGAAGTTAGATATAAAATCATGCATATTCAAATTACTCAAATGACAGTTTTATTTTTAGCTAATTTTCATTTATGGTATGGATGTCTCTCAATTTTCTATCTGAAGGTAGATAGACAGAGCCATGAATTCATATGATTCTTTTTCCATTTCTAGCATCTATTTTAGAGATCTCTGCAAATGCAGAAATCTGTAAATATGGCTCCCACTTATTAACTTTAAACCATTTCCCCCCCAGCAAGCATATCTGATGTTATAGTCCACATTGAGGTCAGTACCGGACTCTGAAAAAAAAGTTGGCAAATCATTGCTTAGCATTTTTGGGTTTCTTCTTTCACATTTCCTTGGAGGATCACTGGGGAAAATATTTATTTGGTGTTGGCTTCTTTTTATTCTTATGGGGGACACCAAGCTGACTGGATCTATTCCAGATGTGGTATTTCTAAGTTTTTCCAGGTAGTAAAAGCATTGAGATGCAAGCTTTTCAACACACTCATATTTAGGAGCTCAGTAAAATAATAATAATAATAATGAGGAACATATGGAACATCTGATTGAAATTCATTAATCAAGACCGATGTGTCTTGAAACCTGATATTGTGATTCTCTCCCTTTGTTTTTGTTGTTTAAAATTACTTAAAGCTATTCAGGGTCATTTGTGTTTCCTTAAAAAATTTAACTTTTTTTTCTATATATGAGAAGGCTATTGATATCTGGGTGGGGATAGCATTGAATCTGCAAACTTTTGGGTGTAGCGTAAACTTTTTGATGATATTAATTATTATAGGTGAACATGGAAGATTATTCAATTTCTTGTCTTCTACTTCTTTCATGATGCCTTGTAATTTTCATTGTTGAGATTTTATACCTCCTTGTTTAAGGAATGTTAAGCTCATTACAAGCTATTTATATTTTTTTGTAGTTACTATAAATGGACTGATCTTACAAGTTCATGCCCAGCCATGACATTGTCTCTGTATACAAAGGATACTGACTTTTGTGTGTTGAATTTGTATCTTGCAATTTTTTCAAACTCTATTATAACTTCTAATAGTCTCTTGGTAGAGTTTTTAGTTTCCCTGCGTAGAGGATCATGTCATCTGCAACCAGGAATAATTTGGCTTTCTCCTTTCCAATTTGTATCCCTTTTGTCTTCTTTTTCTTGACTCTGGCCAAAATTTCCACAACTGTATGAATAGCAGTGGTGAAAATGCGAATCCTTTTCTGGTTCCAGATATTTACAGAATTGCTTCTGACATTTCCCCGTTGAACTTGATGCTTGCTATGGGTTTGTCATAATTTGCTTGATTGCAATAAGGAATGTTCCTTTGTACCCAATTTGCTTAAGAATTTTTTTAAATCACAAAAACATGTTGTATATTAACAAATGCATTCCCTGCATCTGTTGGGTGATTAGATAGTTTCTGTTCTTCAGTTGGTTAATTCGATGTATCACATTTATTGATTTTCCAAAACTGAACCATCGCTATGTAACAGGGATAAATTCCATTTGTTCTTGGTGAATGACCTTTGTGATGTGTTGTTGGAGTGCATAACTGGTATTTTTTGAGGATTTTTACATTTATGTCTTAGGATTATTGCTCTATAGTTTTCTGTTGTGTGTTTCTCAGGTTTTGGAATTATGGGGATGCTGGCTTCAGAAAGGAGCTTGGAAACATTCCATCTCTTTCACATATGAAATAGTACAAGAATTTGGGCTAACTCTTCTTTAACATTCAGCAGTGAAGCCATCAAGTCCTGAACTTTTCTCTGTTGGACAGATCTTTATTACTGCTTTGATCTCAACTTGATTAATGATATATTTAGGTTTTCTGTGTTTTCATGACTCAATTTTTGTAGATTATATATGTCCAGAAACCTACCAATTTCTTCTAGATTTTCCAATTTGTTGGAAGGATATTAGGTGCAAATATCTACTTTTAAAAAAATGAATATAACAGTTAATGAATATATGCAGAAATTATTATGATAAAATAATATGAACAGGATATTTTTACCTAGGGTAATTCATTAGAGGAAGTCATAGAAATGAAATGAAGAAGATAAAAACAAAAGGAGTTAAGGCAGACTGGTTTGAAAGTGTTGATATGTATCTTTTTAAAATTTTTTATGTTACTTTTTTTAGATTTATTTTTCTTTCATTAGAAAGTCAGATCTACAGGTAGAGGGAGAGACAGAGAGAAAGCTCCACCGGGCTGATCCAAAGCCAGGAGCCAGGCGCTTCATTCTGGTTTTTCACATGGGTGCAGGGCCCCAAGGCCTTGGACCATGCTCTACTGCTTTTCTTTACCACAAACTTGGAGCTAGATGGTAAGTGGAGCAGCCAGGACAGGAACCCATGCCCATATGGGATCCTGGTGCATGCAAGGTAAGGACGTTAGCCGCTAGACTATCACTCTGAGGCCAACACGTATCTGTTATTAAAACAAAGAGAACATATTTGTAACTAGGTGGAGTCCTTAAGGTGTTTTGGTAACCAAGTTTTTGAGCAATTGTTGTATAAGGTAACATTGGCAGTAACGTGAGCACATTACAATGCAATAGATAAAATAAATGGTATGGAAAATTTCGGGAGTATCAGTTAAAGTTTAGTAAGTTTAATAATATACTTAAAGATGTTAACTAAAAGTAGAATCATAAATGTTTAAAACAAATCACTAAGACTATAGAGAAAATACTGCCATGTTCAAAATTTAGGAAGAAGAGAAAAAAAACAAAAAAGAAAATTTACACCACATGTCAAGAATGAGAAGTCAAAAATTTAGCACGTCTTTTATTTGAGTGGTGTTACAAATAAGCTTTTCATAAATACTATTCTGTAATCATTAATACTTTCATTGTATCATGTCCTTTATATCTAAATAAACCACGCACTACTATGTACAATAGGCCAGTTGGCTAATTCTCTCCCTGCAAGCACGAACATTCCATACGGGCAATGGTTCAGGTGTTGGCTACTCTACTTCTGATCAAGCTCCCTGCTTGTGGTCTGGGAGAGTGGTCAAGGACAGCCCAAAGTCTTGAGATCCTGCCCCCATGTGGGAGACTCAGAAGAAGTTCCTGATTGCCTGCTTCAGGTTGGCTCAGCTCTGGCTGTTGCTGCCAATTTGGAACCTGAACCAGTGGATGGAAGATTTTTCTGTCTCTATCTAGCTCTGTAAATCCACCTTCCCAATAAGAATAAATAAATCTTTAAAAAAGTAAATTAAAAAAATCATAAGTAGAAGGCACTAAAATCCTGCAGAAAATCAGTAAAACCAAGTAAGAAAATATTGTATGTCACTGAAAATTAACATACAATTAATGGTTTATGCACTGAAGTGTAAGACTGGAAGAAACTACTTCTAATATAAACAGAGGAGTCGAGTTTTAGAGAAATAAACAGGTAGTTTGTGAGCAAACTGGCTAACCTGACTTGTTAGTAACATTCCTAGAGAATGCGAGTTAAAACTTTAAGAAACAAGGATTGAGTGGTTACTGATACACAAGCACATTGTTTGCACACTGCACCAGAACATCTGAGATGCTTATTAAGCACAGTAGTTTGCAATCCATGTACTTGTACATCTAATACTGTAATTTTCCATAACAATTTTCCAAATAATTTTCCAGAGACTGGTCTTCTTGAGAAGTGACTTTCTCTAAATAAGAAATAAAAGCATCTTCCAATGCTAGATTAAACATGTAACTGCAGTTTTGAATTGTAGTTCCAGATTTGATGTAACTGGTTTGGAATAAATTGGTTGTCTTTATGTAATGTTGAATAACAAAATTAGAGAAAAATAAGTTTTTCTTAGATCACCTTTTCTCACTTTTGATTTCATTTCAAAGGAAAATAAGTTCCCTTTTCATGATTGTAAAGTTGAAAGAATGAGGATCTTTCACAACAAGAAGATCTGCTATAATGTGCATTTTCTCCGAAATGTTCAAAACGTATTTAGATTGCACAGAAATTGTCTTTATACAATGAAAACCTCTCAGGAAGTCCAACTGCTTATTTGTTTGTTCTTTCAAGCAAAACAAATCATCATTAAAAAAAGTTCAGCTTCAAATTAAGACCCTTCGGAAGCTTAGAAGGACTTGCTTGTAAAAGTTCAAATCCCTTAAAAAATGGCTCATTTCTGTCTCAGAAAAACAGAAAAATAGCTACTGATGAGATTCAAATTATTCTCTATCTTCTCTTTCATTAATTTAAAACATAATTCATAGGCAATTATGCTCTAGAAATCAAAAGAATTATTCCTTATTGTAGCCCACCATTTTTCATCATTATGCACATACAATGTCCAATTTCACCCTCACACATTCAAAATGGTGCTTAGAGCAAGGAGAAAAGATTAACTCCAATACTTACATTTAGCTTTAATTCATAGCTTTAAGAGATTTTACTAGTCTAAATATGTATTTACACAATAGAATATGATGAGTCATTTCTAAATTGTAAACATACTAGTTTTAAAAATTGCTTAAATATGTATTGCTGCCTGAAATTTTTTCTCAGGATACTCTTGTAAGATTCACAGCAATAGCTCCCTAATATTTGAATCACATCACTTCTCAGCACATTACAAATAAAAAAACAAGAGTGATCAAGGGGTGCAGATACCTTTTAATTTAGTCAAAATAGTTGAATCCCTCATCTTTCTTGGATTTGAACAACTGTAAAGGCATCGCAATATCACTTCAAACAGGATCACCTTCATTCTGTTCTGAGCATACTTTCAATGGTTAGCAGTATTCTGTTTAAAGCCTCTAATAACCAAAAGGTCCACAGACTTCTAGAGAACAGTATTCTCTCTTTAGAGAAATATAGTGGGCTAAAGTCCTTACCTTGTATGCACTAGGATCCCATATGGGCACCAGTTCATATCCCAGCTGCTCTACTTCCCATCTTGTGGCCTGGAAATCAACTGAGGCTGGCTCAAAGCACTGGGACCATACACTTGCATGGGAAACCCAGAAGAAACTCCTGGCTCCTGGCTTCAGATGGACTTACCTCTGACCTTTGTGGACACCTGGGAAGTGAACTGTGGACAAAAGATTTCTTTCTCTCTCTTTCTCTTTGTAAATCTGACTTTCTAATTAAACAAACAAATAAATACATTTTTAAAAGAAATATGATTCAGCATAGGGGATTTTGTTCTTGGCCATTTATGTGACAGAAGCATTAGTTTCTGCTTTCATTTTCTTTTCATTAAAAAAAATATTATTTGAAAAAAAAAAAGAATATGGGGAGGGGAAAGGGAGACCCCAGTGCCAACTAAACTGTATCAAAAAAACAACAAAAAAAATCAGAACAAACAAACAAACAAACGAGTATAAGAGGAGAAGGAGAGACAATGCCATGAAGTTAAATAACATGTTACTAGATATGACTGTTCTCCATTACGCAGCTACCATACATCTCCATAAATGAAAAGCTACAAAACAAAATAAACAGGAAAAAAAAAGAAGAAATTAACAACACCATGAAGTTAAATAAGAACTATTCTTTAGTAATGATATAGAGGAACAAGGTGGGGGGAAGAATTGGGGAGAGGATAAGGGAATTCCCAGGAGCCTATGGAACTGCATCATAAAATGATGATAATAATAATAAATTAAAAATTCAAAAAAGAATCAATATTCAGGAATTCCATTCTGATATAACCTAAGGATGAGCATGTCCCAAGCACTTGGAGCATCTTTTACTGACTTCTGAGGTGCATTACCTGGATTGGAAGCAGACTATTCAAGACTCAAAACTAGTACTGTGATATGGGATGTCAGTTTCACAAGTAGTGGCTTAACCTACTGTTCCATAAAGTTGATCCCTGAGGCCGACGCAGTGATAAAGAAATAGTGGCTTCCCGTGTACTTATTCATACCACAGACACATCTAACAGCAACGGCTGTACTAGAGGCAAAGGTAGGAGCTGGAATGCAAGGTGAGTCTCCTACATATTTGCCAGGAACCCAATCACTTGCATTCTCTCTGCTGCCACAAAGGGAGATTCCTTGCATTAGCAGGAAGCTAATAGGGCACACAGTGCTTTTTCAATATCATCAAATATCAATGTCATCATATATTTTCCTTAACCTGCAATTTGCCGGTTTTGAATCTTTCCCAGTATGAAGCAGAAGTAAAGTAGATTTGCTGTGTCAAAGACAGGGGAATCAAAAGAAAAAGAAGCAGACTAGCAATAAATGTCTGATCTTTGTCATTAATAGTAACCATTTCCATCAGATAGCAAGCTGTTTTAAGCAAATTATTTTGCAAGGGTCACTTGCAACATTTCTGTTTTAAATACTCTGTGAGAAGTTCCAGAGAAACCTCTTCACGTATTTAACCTTGAATGAATCTCCATTCTTAATCTCTCCATCTTCTTCCATTATATGAAATGACAGGTACACAGGCTCAGCTTTCTAGGGGAAAAACTCAAAGAACTTTTGAGAGGAACTTTGCTCAATAACAGTCAGTTAAATAGTGCTTGGAGAATAAAGCAACCAAGATTAGGCAGAAAGAAAAGTTGAATGAGAAACAATCATAATGAAAGTTCCAGGGACTCTCATTTAATCCTTACATACCTGTCTTGCATTGAGGGACTGGAGAATCAACTTATGCTTTGGAAAGGAGTCTAAGGAATCAATGTTTAGGATTCGGAAATGATTGGAGAAGAATCTGGTATAAGGCATGAAGTTTAGGAATGGATTAAATCAGAAAATAATGTATGTTGATACTTCCTTATCAGAAGGATAGTAGAATTAAAAAAAAAAAATCAAAATGTTTTGCTGAAGGTCTAAAAGATAGAAACACTATGTCAATTCATCTTGATTAATTTGTTAGGCATTATGGTTTTCTCATTTACAGAGTAGAAATTGGTCCTAATTCCCATCAAATAAATTGCTAAGGTTCAAACAGTCAGCAGATTTGTATGCCAGCTATGTTTGCCTGTCCAACTGATGCACTATATTCTTTCCAGGCTTTAGGGAGAGGATTTAGACTGGAGGCAGGTTCAAAGTCTAGAACTAATCTGATTATGAAACAAAAGTCAACAATCAAGGCAAAGGGTTACATGAAAAAGCCTGTTCATATTTTGGAAAACTCCACTCTCAATCCTCTAGATGATTTACCAATTGATGCTAAACACTTAGAAAGCTAATGTGCTTTAAGAGGATTAAGACATTTTATGAGATCAAGAATAATACCGCTAAGGAAGTAGAACTGACTACCTACCATGTTCCTGTCCTGTGTTAATTATTTTAGAAAAATTTTCAGTAATACGAATGCCATTATTATTCCCATATTTTATGTGGAAAATTTAAAGAGGGAAACTTAAAAATCATTAAATAACACCCTCAAGACCACATTCCTAGCAAATGTTAAAATCTACAATTAAAAACCCGAATGAACTTATCCTAAAATTTGAGCTCTGAGCCATTACTCAATATTTATTTTCTGAAACATAGAATTGCGAATGTGATACTTTTCACATACTGAATTGTCATGGAAGCCTCAATGACCCCCTGTGGCCATTGGGGTTTGGTAACAATGCTTCTTGTTTGATAATTCTTTTGTTAACTTGCTGAAAATTGCAAAGCAATTGCTTAGGATCTCTTCTCGGTACAAAGACTGACTTAAAAGAGAAACTTGAAAGTTGGAAGTATCACATTAATTGTGGTAATAGTAACTTTCCTCTCCTCTGACTCCCAACTCCTCCTCCTGTTGACCCTTCTGAGAAGAAGCAAGCCCAGAGCCATCCTCTTTTGCGTGGTGAATAATCACAGAATTAAGAGCTGCTGACACCTCTTCCTAGGAACTTTTCTCTTCATTCCAGCAGCTGGTGGTCACCCTGCTAATTTTGCAACTTTGAATTTTTATTCTTCACTACCACCATTGTCCCCACACTTGAATGAAGTTAATTTCTGCTTTTAAAATGCTTATTACTGGGCCTGGCGCAATGGCACAGTGGTTAAAGTCCTCACCTTGCACGCCCGGGATCCCATATGGACGCCGGTTCTAATCCCGGCAGCCCCGCTTCCCATCCAGCTCCCTGCCTGTGGCCTGGGAAAGCAGTCGAGGACAGCCCAAAGCTTTGGGACCCTGCACCTGCGTGGGAGACCCAGAAGAGGCTCCTGGCTTCGGATCGGCATAGTATCGGCCGTTGCTCTCACTTGGGGAGTCAATCATCGGACGGAAGATCTTCCTCTGTCTCTCCTCTCTGTATATCCGCCTTTCCAATAAAAATAAAATAAATCTTTAATTAAAAAATGCTTATTACTATAAAGAGAAAATATTTCCTGTATTTCATAAATACAGTTTTAAAAAGATAACCATATTACTTGACCCCTTCTTTCCCTTCAACATCTTTCTTTTCTTTCTTTAATTCTTGTAAAAGCATAATTTCAATCTACTCTATAATCACAAATTCATGTCCACTAATTATGATTATAATCAATTAGACAAAGATAGAAAGACCACAGTTTTACAGAGGCTGAAAATGACAGTCAAATCAGCACATGTCTGTTTTATTTCTATACATTACTTTGGATTCTGTATTAACTAGCATATATCAGAAAAAACATGATATTTATCATCTTAGTAACTGATGAGATGAAATTTCTTTTTTTAAGGTTTTATTTTATCTTTATTTGAAAAGCAGAATTATAGAGAGAAGGAGACAGAGAGAGAAGAGGGAGAGAGAGAGAGATCCTTGACCTATCAGTTCAGGCCCCAATATGGCTGTAATGGCCAGACCTGAGTCAATGTGAGTCCAGGAGCCAGAAGCCAGGGACCTCCTTCAGATCTCCCATATGGCTATAAAAGCCTGAGGCCTCAGGACATCCTCTGCTACTTTCCCAGGCCCATGAACGTGTGCTGGATTGGAGTGAACGGGCACCCATATGGGATGACAGCATTGCAGGCAGAAGTTAAGCCTACTATGCCATGGTGCTGGCCCCTTAAATTTCTTTTTCTTTTCTTTTTTTTTTTTAATTTTATTCTTGCTACTGTTTACACAGTTTTGAAGAATGTATGTCTAAGAGGACCACTGATTAGGGTAGAGAGGGTTGAGGCATGGGAGGAGGATGGGACAAATGCTGTAAAAAAATCTTTTTTCTTTCTCTTTCTCTCCTGAGTGTGGGGAGGGGTTTGGGAGAGTGGAGGCTGGAAGAGGAGAACACTGCTCGCTCTTAGCTGCCAAGCTGCATGAGCAGCCAGGGCTGGGGAATGGTCATTTGATTTCATTGTAGAAATCCTGGTATGAAGAAGAATGTCCCGATGGTATTGCTTCAGTAGTTTTGATGGTTCTGTATTGAAGTTGGAAGGAAAAAGAAATCGGTAAATGGAGATAGATGCTGTCTTAACATAAACCTAAACCATGATAACAAAGTTTTAAAGAAAACATAGCATGCAAAAAATGCATACAGCTCAAACAAAGAAAGCTTGGGCCTCAGCATTCTATCGACAAGAGAATGACAGAGACAGCTATCTAGATGAAAATATGGCCTGCTTTATAAGAAAAGAGGAATGATATTTCTCATCGAGTTGCCAAGGCTTTAGAGAAACAATAGAGCTGAAGACAGTGGGTTATAGAATTAATCCAGAGCAGGATTGGGCCTAATTAAGATTTTTTTTTCATGAAGTTGAAGAACCTGCAAGCTTATGGTCAATTCTATTTTGTTTGTTTTATTCTTCTGTTTTCCCAGCTCTCTCATCCTGCTCCCAGCAAGCACCTTTTGTGTGGTTTTACACTTGTGGCTACCCTGTGGACATCAGTGGCTCCGTGGGAAGGAGGTGAGTCTTCATGTATGCCTAGAAGAGTGATGTAGGAAGAAAAAAAAATTGGGCTGTTAGTTGGACCACTGCAAGTTTAGTCTAGAACAGTTTTTTTGTCCTACCCCCCTTTGGAGTAGTATTTCATAATTTGCCTTTTCAATCTTTTGAACCCTTTATTTCTACCAAAACAATGAAATTATTTTAAGAAACATGGAAAAGACACCTAAAGCAATATGGAAAATACATGGAAAGGAAAACACAAATCACAGAAGCAAATTTAAAGGATCTGACATACTAAAACTATCCACTTGCCATTGGTAGATATCATGTCAACACAAGTAAGTAAACTGAAAAACAAACGTGAAGTAGATACAAAGTGATGGGGAAAGTTTACTCCCCAGAAGAAGATCAGCTATAATTTAATTGGGGTTTTGCATTTAAAACTGATTGCTGGCTGTCTTAGTACTGCACTGACAATGGAGTATGTAAATGACAGACATAAGGAAATAGTGAAGAAGGAAAAAGATAGGCTTTTAGATACTACTAAAAAAGCAATAATGAGGAATGATTTAACAAAATTCAAAGGTTTCAGATCATTTGAGAGCCTGAAACAGCAGATGGCAAATATAGTTCAATTCACACAAACATTTAAAAAGAAGCGTAGAGATAGAGAACTACAAAAGAGGGCTGTGGAAACACATTTCAATGAACTAATCACCCAGCACACCAACCAGAAAATATATGAAAACTTTTTAACTATCAGCTTAATGCAAAGGAGCAGTCTTGTAAGATGAAAGCTAGAATTGAAACATGTTTCAGGTTTTCAATCTTAATTGTTGAGAGGTAGGGAGGAAGTGGGAATGAGAAAAAAAAAAGGGACTCATTGAATTGAGAAAAGATGAAGCTGGTTTATGAAGCATAAGAATTCTTAGTCACAAACCCCCGATTTAATTTCCTCCATTGAAATAAAAAAGCATTTTGGTAGGTATATTAACTTATTTAATAGGGTACATTTTAGTACTTTATATAAGACGGTGTTTTTAAGAAATAGCTAGGAGAATTTTCTCAAGGAGAAATTAGATTATGCAGTCTGTAAACTACCATTGTTTACAAACCGTAGTGTCTAAGTGACAGAGCAGAGTTCCTGTATGGTTGAAATTGGCTGGAACGCTTCCTGCTTAACTCAGGCATCACATACATGCAATTTTTATATTTGGGTATATACTTACAAAGATAACCTAATGGCTAAAATCCTCGCCTTGAGTTTGCTGGGATCCCATTTGGGCACAGGTTCGTATCCTGGCTGCTTCACTTCCCATCCAGCTTCCTGCTCGTGGCCTGGGAAAGCAGTTGAGGGTGGCCCAAAGCGTTGGGAGCCTGTACTCGTGTGGGAGACCGGGAAGAAACTGTTGGCTCCTAGGTTTGGATAGGCTCAAGTCTGTTCATTGTGGCCACTTGGAGAGGGAACCAGTAGAAAGAAGATCGTCCTAGCTGACTTGCCTCTCTATATTTTTGACTTTCCAATAAAAATAAATGTTTTTTTTTTTAAAGTTGGTTCTTCTGTAGCACTTTAAATATATTATGAGACTGGTGATCACACTATATTTTAAAAGATATACTTAATTATTTGAAAATCAAAGTCTCAATGAGATAGATGGAGGAAGGAGGGAAACAGAGAATCAGTGGATAGAGAGAATCTGCTATGCACTGATTCATTTCCTGGATGGCTCCAAGATCCATGACTGGAGCCAAGTCAAAGCCAGAAGCCAGGAGCTTCTTCCAGGTCCCCAATGTAAGGGGCAGAGGTTCAAATGCTTGGGCCATCTTCTATTTCTTTCTCAGGCACATTAACAAGAAGCTGGCAATAGAAGTAGTGCAACAGGGACATGAACCAAAGTCCATATGGAATGCAGTCATTGAAGGTGGCAGCTTAAACTGAAATACCGTAATGTCACTCAGGAGGAAAAACTACATTAGTATATAAATCCTTTTACCATTTACAAATGCCCTAGATTAAAATGAACCACGTAGGGGCCAATGCAGTGGCATGGCAGGCCAATTCTCAGCCCTGTGTTGCTTATCCCATATGGTGCCAGTTTGTGTCCTGGCTGCTCCACTTCTGATACAGCTCCCTGATTATGGCTGGAAAAGCAACACAGGATGGTCCAAATCCTTAGGAAACTGAACCTGTAGTAAATGACCTGATAGAAACTCCTAGCTTTCAGCTGGCTCAGCTCTGGCCATTGAGGTAATCTGGGGAGTGCACCATCAGATCAAAGAGTTCTCTCTGTCCTACCCTCTTTCTAACTCTGCTTTCAAATAAAAATAAAATACACCTTGAAAAAATGGAACATGCATCAACTGTTTTCATGACTTAAAATTATGATGTCACAGAGTACTTGTGCTTGATGACTTTGAACTAAATTTAAAACTACCCAGCCGGAAACATCTAAAATGAAGACATTGAAGGTGGAATAATAGGTACAGATATGCCTATAGAAATATGGATAAGTTTAAGCCAGGAAAACCTTAAATGGTTTGAATTATCTCTACAAATACAGTAGTCATCAAAAGTAAGTTTTAAAAGTTTAAAGTGAATTTCTGTCTAAAATCCAGAGGTTAAACTTGGTGGTTTCCATAGAACCCAGAATTGATTTTTCTTTAATTTTCAATTTCCTTTTGATAAGAGTTTAGTTGCTGGGTTCAGGCCATGGATTTGGGGCAAAAGCATCTCCCTGCAGTGTGGTGGTTGTGGGAGATGCCCCAGCCAGGCCGGACCCAATGCTGGCAACTCAGGCCAAAGTCACTGCCAAAAGGCAGTGACAGGGTCCTAGGCTTTAGGTGGCCAGTGCACCTACTGGGCGTGAGGCTTTGCCACTGGCCACCTGGTGGTGAGCTCTGGGAGTTTTATGATATGTAATTGCTGCCTAGGGACACACATGAATAAGGCCAGTATGAGTGTAGGTAAGAGATGAATTCTGGGTGATTCCCATCAATGGGGTCCCAGAACTTTCTGGCAAGTGTAGGGACTGAGACCTGGTGGTTTGGAGGGGAGTGTCCATAAAATCTATTTGGGTCAGACTGATTCATGAGGCCAAATGGGAATCATGAGATGGGCTGTTAATATAGAACATCACTACCTGCCACACAACAGTCCATATGAAAGCTATGGATGGGGGCCTGACCGGCAGTGCTAGGTACAGTAACTGACTGGGTAGTGGAGCAGGGGACGGTCCACACTTGGCAGGGTCAAGATACTAAGTAGAATTCGAGAGAACCAGATCCGGGGGTAGATTCTCTGGGAGAGGGGAAATGTGGGCCCAACCCTATGGAAATACAAGTCTTGCAGGTTAGCTCGCAAACTGAGATGGTGATGGGCTGAGCTAGGTGTGACCATGGAACCTGCCATTACTTACAGGTAAAGGAACTGCCAACAGTCTGGGCAGGTCAAGGCAGCAGCACCCATAGGTGAATCCTAAATAAGGATGTGGGGTGGGCTGAGCTGCAACTGGAAGGGGGCAGACCGGGCAGAGCCAAACAAACCTCAACTCACAAGGGAGAACAGAAATCAGGATGGAGCATATGTTATGCTGAGCTAGGCTCTTACACCGACTGGTCTGCATGAGCCAGGGATACTAGGGCACATCATAGAAGGCAAAGGCTGAGACAGGTGAGGGACTAAGCCAACTGGGTCACGGCAACCACTGGCATGTGCATAATCTAGGGCTGGGAATAGGCTCGGTTGGGGAGCTGTGAGTACACCCTGGCTGGGTTGGGGTTCCCACAGGAGAGGGCAGGGGCCAGAGTGGGGTCTGCATTTTGGTCTGGATGTGGCTGCAATCTTGCTTGGCACAAGTGTGAACTGGGGCTGGATTACACCTAGCCAGGCTAGCCACCAGCACCATCTGGTTCTCTGGAGAACCTGAGTAGATGTAGGATGGACTAGGAGGCTAGGTCTTTGCCCCTACTGAGCCATGTATGAGCAGTGTCTGGGTATGGACAAAACTTTTCTGGGCTGTAACATCCAACAGTAAGAACTGGAATGGATTGAAGGCCAGCAAGGAGGGTTGGCCCATGGACTCACCAGTACGTGCAAGATCTGGCATAGGAAGAGGTTCTGATGGAGGAGCTTGGGAAACTCCTCTGTCAAGACACAGTCTCTGCAGGTGAGCGCAAGAACCAGGATAGAGAGCAACCCAGACAAGGCCATGAAAAGATATCCACCAGCATACATTTGGCATAGGTGTGGGGCAGACCAAGCTGAACCAATTCACATCACCTGCAGGCTAATCCAAGTGTGGGTCAGGCTAGGTTTGGTCGCCACACAAAACCAGTGCACATTATGGAATGCCAAGGTGAGGTGAATCATACTAGATGTGGCCGCAGCACCCAAACAGCGCATGTCAGAACCTGGGAGGGAGGGGGCAAAAGCTGGCAGAGGAAATGGGGACTCCCCTATGGGACAACCATTCCCACTGGAGAGCGCAAGTCGGGATGAGGGCAGACCAAACCAAGCAGGGCTACAACACCTGTGGGCCTCATGTGAGCTGGATTAGGGAAAAGCCAGGTTGGGCTGACCATTCTGACTGGTGCAAGCAAAAATTAGAGTGGGTGAGGTTTGGCTGGGCTTGCTGCAGCATCAGCTGGCAGAGGCTGGAACTGGGGGCTAATTCTGTCAAGTTAAACTCCAGAATCACCTGGAGAATGCATAATCTGGGAGTGGAAGTGGCCTAGTAGGGAAATAGTGGGTTGCTACTCCCACTGGAGAGCATGAAAACCAGGACAGGGTTGGGGTGGATAGACAGAAAGACACCCACCAGTATGTGTGTGTGGGCTGGATAATAGGGTTGGGTTTGGTTGAACTAGGCTTTATTGCCCATTGACATGTACGAGAGCTAAATGGGATGCAGGACAGACTGGACAAGTCTGCAGTACATACTGGCATGCATGGGAGCTCAGGTAGGGGACAGGCCTAGTGGGGATTATAGGGAATCACCCCAACTTGGCTGCAGCTCCCACTGGTTTGTGTGTGGGCCGAGTATGAAGTGGGCACGATCAGGCTGGACTGCAACACTCATTGGTTCACGTGGAAGACAGGGTTGGAAACAGAACTGACCCAGCAATTGCAACGACCAGCATGTGCATAAGCTGATTGGGGTGATGGACTATGCCAGACCTTGTACTGGTAAGCACACACAAGAATCAGATCTGGGATCACCTCAGATGAAGTTTCTTTGGAGATCCTCCCAAATGAACTGCTGATCTCAGAACTGCAATCATGAAGAGATTATGTCAGCCAGTGGATTCTGAATAGGTTTCATTGCGATTGGAACAGCAAGATTGACAGCAATTCAGAACTGTTGAACTATCAAAACTGCTTGAGCAGGACCCTCAGAGTGTGCCTCACATTGGGGACCTGGGATGGATGGGAGGCTAGGTAGGGCTTCTCTCTTTGTTTCCCCTCTGATCCCAGATACAGGGAAAAAAATGACAATATTATTGTGGAAACAATGGTATTATTCACTTTCCTATAGCCCTGGACCCTCTGTACCCTAAGCAACTAAGTAAGATTATAAAATACATAAATTAAATTAAATTTAAAAAGAGTTTAGTTGCCACTAGAATTATATATATATATATATATATAAAGTATATATATATATACTTTGTTAATTACATTGCATTATGTGACATAGTTTCATATGCTCTGGGGATCCCCCAACTCCTCCCTGTACCCTCCCCCCTTGGTGGATTCCTCCACCTTGTTGCTGTATTACATTTCAAATTCAGTCAAGATTCTTTCATTGCAAAAATACATCAAGCATAGAGTGCAGCATCTTATTATTCAGGTAAATTCAACAGTTTCTTGGGAGATAAGAGGATTGACTTTTTAAACTTCAGTGTGAATTACCATGCTATAGCTGAGTGTATTTCCCTTTAAGGAGAATTGTAGGTTTTCACAATGACATCATAAACTTTCAGTGTGCTTTTATTCTCTGCTTTATGTTTCATCCATCTGCGACATAGACGGATACTTGTTAGTCTACTCATGATAGCTTTCATACTCAGTATGGGTAATAGTGGAGTTAGAACTTATCTAGTAGAAATTCAAACAATAGAGATAGGTTTAATATGGAGAGATTTGATTAGTTTCCAATAAAATTTATAATGAATAATAACAGAAAATAGTTAATGTGAGGATCTTCAAGGAAGGGAGACTTGGGATTACTAGAGATTATTACTTAATATTAAGTTATCTTAAATGTTGTCTTTTTTTCTTACAAGGCGCTGTTTCCTTTGGTTACTACTTACGTTTCTTTAAATCTTGTTTTTCTATCAAGCCAAACACCAGGATTTTTATTTCATTAAAAGCAGAATTCCAGTCATTCACATTGTATCCTCCTCTGCAGCATGCACAGTTTGCAGATTGCAGGTTTGCAAATATTTGTTGAAGATAAACATGATCCATAATTTAGCTCTTCCCAGTGGTTTCAAATACTGTCATGAAGTTAAAAACATATCACCAAATTAAAGGCATGAAGCTTTTTACTTCAATTAAATTCTTGTTTATATTCCCAGAGAGAGAGAGAGAGAGAGAGCTATGTTTCTGAAAAGATCAAGGGCCATTTAACTGTTACAGTAACACAGAATTATATTTAGAAGTAGGCTTAAGATGTGACAGTTCGTGACATGGTATTTATTAAGGAACACTCTTCCCATACAGGAGTTGACTGTTGCTCTGGAATGACTGCATCGCACGACTTTTATATAGAACAGACAGAAATGCTTTGTACATGACTTTGTGGCTGATTCTTTTTGATGCAATTATGAAACGTTTTTCCAGTTGCATAAATTATTATTTCAATAATAGTACAAACTAAATATAAAACTTATACCAACAGTGCATTATTACTGAAAACTTGCTCCTGGGCTTTTTCTCTACTCCTTTTGTCACACCACTAGCACCTTTATAATTAATTGTGTTCTTTTATTTTAGAAATGTAATTTTTTTTAATTGAGAAATCAGACAGACAGAAAGAGAGGCAGACAGAAAGATCTTACTTCTGCTGGTACACTCCCTAAGTGACTGCAACAATCGTAGCTGAATAGATCCAAAGCCAGGAGCCAGGAGCTTCTTTCAGGTCTCCCACACAGGTGCAGGATCCTAAGGCCATGGGTCATCCTCCTTTGCTTTAAGGCCATACGTAGGGAGCTGGTTGGGAAGTGAAGCAGCCAGAATACAAACTGGCACTCATAGATTCCGGTGGATGCAAGGAGAGGATTTATCCACTGGGGTATCACGCCGGGTCCCTATTTCATTGCTCATGGATTACTATTAGTTGTTTCAAAGTGCTCTAACAAAACACTATATAGTTGATGGCTTATAAAGGACATACATTTATCTCCCACAGGTCTAGACATGGAAGTTTGAATGTTAGGATTATGGTGAAGGCCCTGTTCTTGATGGCACATTTCGGACTTATCTTTATCCTCACATGAAAGAAAAAGTAAGGAGAGCAAGTTTGGATTTCTCGGCATATGGAGCTAATCCCTAATATGAAGCCCCACTTTTGTGACTCAATTAGCATCCAAATGCCCTGTCTCCACATGCCATCCCCCTGATATTAAGCTCTTGACCTTAACACAAACATTGTCAATTGTTAGCTGCATTATTTTTCTTTCCTTGGCTGACTTAGTTATACATTTAAATATTTTCTGTAATTCTTCCATAGTTGGTTTGTCAGAGGGTAGATAATTGTTCACCGAGACTATACTTCTTAGACTCCTTTCCAGTTAGATGTAGGTCTTTGGCTCTATTTTCACTTTTAGTGTATAACTGGAAGTGAAATAGACACTTTCCAGTGATATAACTAGCAACGAGGGACTAAAATCACCAGCATCTCCTTGTAGTACCACTGTTACTGGCTAATACTCCTCATCTTCTGTGTGACGAAAATCACAGTTTCTCTAAAACTGTTATTCAGAACTGGCGTTGGGAAAAATAACCAACTTGACTAATGTGTGTGTCCTTATGATTACATTTAGCTAATTGTGATATCACAAACTAATATTACTTTCCATAATCCATAGTTGACATTTCTACCCTCATTACACATGTGATGCTACCTCACCTCCGAGATTTGGAATAAACAACCAAAAACCCACAAAAAACCCAAAACAACAGCATAAAAGAAAACCAGACACACACACAAAGACGCAGAGGGATAGGCAGCATTCCATCCCTGTTCCAAACCATTTCCATGAATATTCAATTAAACCCCATCCTACATACTACCCTTGTACCTCCAGATGGTATAAAGGGAAGGTGCTGAAACTCATTGAATGCATCTTTTCATTGAGGGTGCTCATATTTCCTCTCAAATGTAAATCTTATTGCTCAGCCAACATCCACCTACAACTCATCTTCAGATTATTTTTGTATTGGAAAACATGAACTAGACCCAGTCCTTCAGTGGTAGCTTAATTCAGGAACAGTATAACATCTGTGGTGAGCCAGCCAGGTAGAGGAGAAAATCCATTTTGATATTTATTGATAAATCTTTCTCCTAATGCTCCTTTCCTTTGATTGAGAGTCTTCTTGGATTCCTTACTGCTTTGCCTTCTTCAACCCAATGTAATGCATTTGACTGTTAGGGCGGGAGGCATGAAGATCAAAATCCAGCAGTGAACAGACTGGGCATCATTGGATTCTCTGTGAAGAAGGTATATAATGGTAGTAGGAATTTGTTCACAGGCCATGATGTGCATGGGGACTCCCCTTGTCTCTGCAGCCCTTTGACCATGGACGTTCTATATTACTTCCCTCTCTTTGCCTATGTTTTCTAATTTTCCAATCATTTTGCTCCCTCAACAAGAGTCTACTATTGAATGTTTTGCCACACTTACCCATGAGATATTTCCAATCCATGCGTTAAACCTCTCCCCATTTATAGGCCAATACATTCTGTCTTCCACTGTCATCTAAGAATCATTGCTGTCTTTGTGGAAAGCTCTGTTTGGTATGTTGCTATCCTTACATTGCTGGCTGCAATACCTACAAAATGCTGGTATTGCTCCACTTACTCTAGACTTCTTTTTTCATCATCATCTGTTACAGAGTTAGCCTATTCTATAACCATGACAACAATCAAAATGAGGGTTCTGGATGTGGTCCTGTAATACGCTTGACATGACATCTTATTCCACAAATTTTTTATATTCTTAAAAAAAAAAGACCTCTCTATTCACCCTTCGGTGGATAACTTTTAATATCATTTATCAGTTTTATAGAATGGCTACATATGGGGTCTTAAGAATAAAACAGGCTGCAACCTATCCAAATATTAATAATGAAGCCTAGGATATTCTGTTATCATCACCATAATTCTTTCACAGAAAGCCTGATGGAGCATGAATGCCACAAGAAATACAGGGGCATCAGGTGCTTGCGCACTATGGATCATGCAAACAGACCCTCAGGGATGTTCAGTGAACCAAAGGAGATAGTGGAAATCCTGGGACACCAGATATGACCCAGCTCATGGACAAAGCTCTCATAGTGCTGTTCTTTACCTTCCTTTTCCACTCCCTAGTACACGACAAAGCTCCCTTGCCATTTGGTAACTTCCTGCTCATCCTCATAAACTCATATTTGAGTTGCCTCCATAAAAATCGGGAAAGCTTCAAAGTTCCTAAACAAGAAACAGTTTTCTTTTACCTTGCTCTCTGGCTATAAAATATGCTAGAGAATGGAAAAAGCTAATCACTAAGCAAAACATTAACTTCACTAGTGCCCTTCAAGATCAGAAATTCATATTCACAGGCCTTCATGGTACTCTACCAGCCTCCTTGTACTCTATTCAATAGGAGTCTTTATGATCATTTAGCGCTACGCATACCATATTCAGAATGCTGTGCTACTTCAGTTTTAGTGATGTGTGATTACTTTAAAATTTACTATATATCGGTAAAATGTGATTTTTTCATTTAATTATTGTTCATAGTCTGTATTCCTGATAAACTAAGATCTTCATGTTTTTTATTTTTAAACTTCCTATTTAGTGAAGTGTAACGCCTTTTTCTGTATTGTAAATCTAAAATATGTTATCTCAAAAGCTGACAAAATCAGAAAAAAATAAGGGTGGGAGGAAGGCAATATTTTGTTCTTAAAATAGTTTCTACAACTCATATTGAACCTATTAAAAGCTAATCAAAATTGCAATACTAAAGGAAAATAAAATAAAAGGATACAAAAATATAAGAAAAGAAGTAATTCGTTCAGATAATTCACCCAAAATTCAGTTCTCCTTTCCAACCAATCCTCAATCACCTCCCAATCAGGGTGATTAAAACCATATCCAGGGGTTTTGAGTGATCCCATTCTTCCTCAATGTTCTTAGCCCTTCATCCTTACATTACAGTCTGATGTGTTCCTTTCTCCCAGAGATTAGCCCAAATGAACTCATTTGTGATTGGGCCTGACATGTCCTGGATACACTCTTTCCACTGAGAGATGCTTAGCAGAAATGCTGGAACCACTGAACTCTATGTTCCTATGTGCATGATTAACAAAGTCAATGCAAAGAAAAGCTAAGGTAATTTTTAGAAGACTCTGCCGAACGTAGTAAGAAATTTTATTTCCATTTGACCTGGAGTGAGCTATACATTGCCTCGTACACTTATTACATTCCTGAAGAAAAAGAGCAAATCTGCACAAAAGCCAAAGCCCTGGGTGACTGAATACCTGACCAATATGATACAAGAAACACAGCAGTACCATGAACAGATCCTAAATGGGACAAAGAGGTTAAAAGAATTTAGGGTGCTGAGACAACATGGTTACCTGCATGATGGCTGGAATGAAATAAATCTATTATATGGCTTGTCTAATCATTGGTGAAAAGCAAAAGAGATAATATTTTGTGTGTGAGCAGTGAGGATCTTGGCATAAAGAATCTCCTGCTGGAATTACCCACGGGACTCCTGACCACAATGCACATAAAAAAGCCATTGGTTATGGGGTTGCCCTCTCTTTCCAAGGAAAGGGAAAACTCCAAGTTCTCTCATGTCCTTATCCAAGAAATGAAGGGACCTAGGAAATTCCAGGTTAACCTGGATTATTTCAAGTAAGAATATTAATTTCCTAATTGATACGAAAGCTGCTTATTTTGTTTTGAATTGTTGTATGGAACTTAAATCCATAATGAGTTTTGTAATCATGAAAAGTCATAGCAAGTTCCATTCCCTGGCAATTTATTTTTCCTCTGGCTTTTTAAAATAGGAGATATAGTCATTTTATCCCAGTTTTTGGTGATGCCTGATGTTCAACTTCTTAACACAGCAGGGATTTGCTTATCTTCCCTAAGTCATTCTCTCAGGTATATCCCAGATGACTTATACATGCTGCCCCTACGGCAGTCCTCCAAGAGGACAAGGAAAGGTTTTTTTTATTGATGGCAATACCCTTTAATATCAGAAGACAAGGTGAAATTCTAACCTTTGATTAATAATTGTCTCATCATGGACTTTTATTCCCCTGATGTCAGTTCTCTTGCAATACTTCTATTCTGGCAGTTTTAAAGCTAAATGGGAAATGTCTAATGTCTCAAAAACTCAGGGTCAGAAATGAGGCTGCTTTTCTACCTCTTCTTATTGTACAAAATCCTAACCTAAAATAGATACTTGAAACTACCACTGGCTTCACAGTCTTGACAGGGAGGATGCCTTCTGTTGTATATCCTTACATCTACTATCTCCATATTTGGTCACCTTTGGATGTATTTATCTATCCTTAATAATTAATAGTAAACCTGTTTGACAATGGCCTCGCTCAAGAACTCAGTGCATTTAAATTAAAGACTGGGTTCATTTTACAATGTCTACACAACATCCCCATCATCTAACCCTCTAAGAAGGGCTTAGATGAAAACACTATTCATTTATAACTTTTTGTACGGGAATGAGAATCCAAGTGAGGCTCAGATCTCTAAATAGGAAGTAGCCTAACTGGAATATGCTGTGATTCTTGGATATCCTGCCCTCTAGCATACAGAAAGGTAATTATCTGAATATAGAGCTGCCACAGACAAACAGATCATTCCAGAAAATGGCAGGCTTGGGAGAGGTCTAGATTTCAGCCCCAGAAGTTTTATGTTTTAGTGTCTTCACAACCTTGACGTTGTCTGTTGATTCTAATTTTCCTTGGGAATTTTATGTGTTATCAGTTGCCTATATCTATTTTAAACTGGTAGATATGAAGTTAATTTAATATGGATGCACTCATTCAGCACATGCGTGAGACATGAAAAGAGTAGGTATTTGTTGAGTTTTTATTCTCATTAAGGCCCTATTTTCTTACCTGAGAACTCAGTGAAAATTGGAAAAGATAAATTTGCTATCCTTCTGGCAGGAGGAAACAATGTAAGTTAAACAAACAAACAAATAAATAAATAAATAAGTGCTAAAGATTGATTAATGCATGAAGGAAATAAAAATGGCAATAAGAGTGACTGACCATGAATAAAGGATGCTTACATAGGACAGATCAGAAATTAAGGACTGAGTGATAATAGAGGCAGGCACTGGAGAGGAGAGAGAAGAGTGTTCCAGGCACAGATAAAGTGACCAAGTCCTTGGGCATCGTTAGGTTCTTTTCTGGACACCGTAAATGTCTAATTCTTTTTTTTTAATATCTAATTCTTAATAAACAATAACACACTAATGGTATCCAAATAGGATAAAAGAAATTGGCATTTTTATAGAAAATCCAAATTACTATATTCAGAACTTTACTTTACACCTATGTGAATCAGGTATGAGACTTTTATAATGCTGACAAAAAGCTATTATCTAAAATGGATTAAAAAGGGGATCTTGTTCTGCATAATATTTTTAAAATTTATGTTATTTTCAATGCAAACTGCAGGTACCATTAAGCATAATTTTGTGTGGTTTGGCAGTAGCATTAGGAGATAATTGTCTTTAATTAATAAAATCTTGAGAGTCATTGCTTCTTCATTTTTAATTGAATATACAAAGAAGGTTGAAATACTTGAATCATAAATGTTGGAGAATTCTGATGGTTAGGTTTATCTAATAGGCATAAATATAATTATTGCAGAAAAGAACTTAGGAATCTAAAGTTTGAGGAACAAATATTAAAAATTACTGAAAAATGCTGGAAATTTGAACATGACTTTTTGTAAACAACTCCAAAAACTAAAACCTTAGTCTTTTTTAATATAAATGTATTAAAATATCACAAGAAATGTAATCAGCATCTTATAAAAGCTGGCAGAGACAGTTTCCCTGTTGAGTAGCCTATCCATATAAGAAATTAGGAAAAAATGACCGCCAATAGTTATTTTAGTAGATTCAAGCAAATTGGAAATCAAGTATGCAATATGGCTCTTACTTTGCCTCTATATCCTGTGTGCAATGCATAAAAAATATCAAAATGGCATTTTGAAATAATACAACATGAATCAATCTATGAAATTTAGTGTCCCATGGAAGATTCATCATGGCTGAAAAGGAATCCAATGAAGAAGTCGTTATAATCGTATAACTTAGGACCACTAGGTTACTTAGGTTGTGTATATTTGCTGCATCTTTTGCAGACCTTTAAATAATCAAAGGAAATATTTTTTTTTCTCAAAAATGACAGATAACCAGAGGTAAGAAATTAAAATGAATTATTCGACAGCTACCATATAGTAACCTCAGAGTTCATTCTGCTTTTGAAATTGCTTCTGTATTGTAGGTAGTTAGAAAACACTTTCTCAAATGATCAACATTTATTTCTCACCTTGTAGTTATAGATAATATGCATAGTTACAAATGATCATGTACTTTCATCCAAGAATCAATTCAAGGAGAAGTGTTCAGGCAAATAGGTGTCTTTTAATAAGTCAAATTCCAGCTGTGAAATTCAAAGCATTCATAAGAGATAAACATAAAGAACCTGGGCATAATAGAAAATAAATAAGTCCTATAAAGCTAGAAATTTACAGGGGTTTAAATCTTCAGGAATCCACAGGACACTCACAAATACGTTTGGAGGGCAGGACTTGCAGAGCTAATACAAAATCTGACTCATTATCTTTTTGTTTTTTCTCTCTTATAGGAATTCTAAATAGAGGGTAACCAGAATAGCTGATTAATCTAAACTTCTTTTCCATCAAAAGTTCATTACAAGTGCCCTTGGCTCTGTTCTCATCTACTTCATCCCTGCACATCTCTCCTGCCTGACTTCAAAGAGAACTCTCCACACAGGAGATAGGAAAGGGAAGCTCAGGGTTGAGAATGGGTCCACCCCTGTTAAAAGAGAGGCTTAATTAAGTACATATTTGAAGAGTGTCTTTGACATGAAAAAGCAGTAAGAAAATTCAGCACTATTGACACTGAATGAGAGAAGTACTTGGTCCTGGGAGCAAAACCTAATAGAGATTAAGAAAAGAGTTTATATTCTTCTCCTCTAGGCAAGCGTTTTTCAGTGGGGTTCTTTATTGATCTGTCATCCTGAAAGAGTCAGTACATCTGGCATCTGCATATTGATTCTTAGTTGGTCTGAAAGAAGAGGAAGCAGAGAGTAAAAGACACATCTTTCTTAAATCTGAATAAACTGCAACACTTGTGCATGTAAATATGCATTTTTTGTTTGCAGAAAGATTAAAACATGTAAAATTTGGATGCACACAGATTGTTTATGTAATGATAGTTATTTATTTTCATTTGTTACTTGGGAATTTAATGGTATATTTTCATATTAAAATGACCAATATTAATGTATTAGCATGTGAAAATGAAGCTTACACTGAGGCATTATAATTCCACAGAGAGAAAAATCTCAAAAATAAAATGGCTGACCAAAATACAAATCATCTTAGAAAAAGAGTTGATTCTAATTGTCCTAATGAAAAGACTGCCCAAGAAAGTAGGGTATTTCTTGAGAGGTTTTTCTGAGAAGTGAGGAGAAGGAGTCTGTTCTCTACTGAAACCCTACAAAGAAGAGCTTTACTGGGAGTATTGGAAGTGATGGAGCTCGAGCCTCCTGGTTCTGTCTGGGATGTTATAGGACAAATGAACTGGTATTATTAGGACAAAGGTCATGACTTCCTAGGTGGATTGTGTATAAAAAAAGAAGTTGTGAAACAACTCTTTTCCCCATTATTGGAAAGGCACAAACCTTATGGGCATCTGAAAGACAAAAGTGAAGAACTCTAAGGCAATAGACTATTAGGAGTCTTAAGAATCTACAGATGGGATCTGGCAACATCGTGGCAGTGTAATTTATACCAGCGATGCCAGCATCCCATACTGAAGCATTTGTTGGACTCCCAGCTGTTATGCTTCTGATCTAGTTTCCTGCTAATGTGTCTGGGAAGGAAGTGAAACACGGCAGAAGTGCTTGACCCACCACCACTAGCATGGGAGATCAGATGGAAATCCAGGCTCCTAGCTTTTACCTGGTTCACCTCAACAATCACAGTTATTTGGGGGAGTGAGCCAGTGAATGGAAAGCCTCTCTCTCTCTCTCTCTCTCTCTCCATTTCTATCCTTTTACTTGATTTCAGATAACATAAAATAAACCTGGAAATACTAGTCTTTAAGTGAAAAAAAAAAAACATGGGTATTAAAGCTAAGGGTCAAGTGGAATCCATAAAAAAGGTAATGAACCAGTCGTCACAGATGGTATAATCACAGAGGACTAGCCTCTGAAAGACCGTCAGAAACCTTACACACCATTATGCCTGATCACCTAATACCAGAGTGTAATAACACCTGTTCGAGGAAGCACTCCATTGCCTTTCTTTGCTCCCAACTCCCTTTAATTTAGGAGACTTGTTTCTACAGGAACAGGTAAGCCGAGAAGCAGCAGAGAGAAGGGACCGGCATGGCAGCTCAACAGGGTAATCCTCCACTTGCAAGAGGTGGCATCCTATATGGGCATGCCAGCTCATGTCCTGGATGTTCTGCTATCAATCCAGCTCTTTTCTTATGGTCTGGGAAGGCAGTGGAGGATGGTCCAGGTCCTTGAGCCCCCACACAAAATGTGGGACCTGGAGGAAATTCCTGGCTCTGGGTTTCAGAAATGGTTAGTTCCAGCTGTTGTGGCCATTTGTGGGGGGTGAATCAGCAGAGGGATGATCTCTCTCACATTGTCTCTGTAAATTTGCTTTTAAATAAAACATAAATCTATTAAAGTTAAAAAAAAAAAAGCTGTAGAAAGAACAGAGAGTCCCATTCCTTGTCTTCTAACTCTGAAACAGTCAAGAGGCAGATGGTGGCTATAAAAGATTGAAGTTAAAAGTCAGAATTTGATGAATGGAAATAGTACTGTGCACCTTTTTTTTCTTAAAAAAACAAAAACAAAATATTTGTTTAAAATTCAGAATCACAAAGGGAGAGAGTGAGTGGGGAAGATTTTCTATTCACTGTATTACTCACTTATATGCCATTAGAGCCAGGGGTGGGCCAGGCTGAAATCAGGATCCTGAAATTTCATCCCAATTTCCCACGTAGGTGGCAGGACCCAATCAGCTGGGTCACTGTTTGCTGCTTTCCATGGTACATTAGCAGGGAGCTGGAGCAGAAGTGTACCTGCCAGGTCTTGAACTGAAGACCATATGGAATGCTGACTTTGAAGCAAGTGGCTTAACTCTCTGCACCACAACATTGACCCCACTTCTTTTTTTTAACACATTGATAACATTATGCTTTATTGAAGGTTCATAATTGTATATATTATATGGGATAAAATATGATGCTCTGGCATATTAATAAAACATGAAATAGATATTTGCTTCCTTTATGTTTTTATATATCCAGAAAAAGGATTATCAGACCCTGGACTACATGGCAATTTAAGTTTTGAGGAATGTCTATGTTATAGAACACCGTACTCTCTGAAATTTGACCATGTTTGTGACATGAACATATGGCTGAATTTCAAGTATATAACTCTTACAAAATAATTACGAGGCCTTCAAATTTTTAATTCAAAATTAGGGGAAACTACTTCCAATAGAAAAGACAAGAAGAAGGAATAAAAGTTCGGTTTTAGTTTTTTTTTCTGTGTTATGCTTATTAAATGGCAATAATAACACTAAAATAAATAGCTTAAACAATATATATAGCGTCTGGTATTATGGTATAAAGAGCAGGTAAGGTTGCCATTGGTGAGGCCAACATCAAGTATGGATGCCAGTTTGTGCCATGGCTGCTACGTTTCCAATCTTACAATGTGCTTAGAAAGGTAGCAGAGGATGGCCCAAGTCCTTGGGCTCTGGTACCTTACTGGGAGATCCAGTGGATGCTCCTGGGTCTGGTCCAGCTTTAGCCATTGCATCATTTAGGGAGTGAACCAGCAGGTGGAAGATCTCTTTCACTTCCCCCAACTCCTCTGCCTCTCATAATTGCCGTTCAAATAAATTAAAATGGCAAAACATAACAAAACAAAACAAACACAAAAATACCCAAGTACATCTAAGAAGCAAAATGGGAAATACCTTGCATTTTCTACATAGTTAAATGACTCAACACTAAGTACAAACTAATTGTGTTTCTTCAAAGATAAAAGTTTAAAGCTTCAAATTGTTCGGGGAATAAAAATTCACCAAAGCTTTCAGCCATTGTTGAAGGATAGTAAGCTAGGAATTGGGCTATATGTGATTGTATCTAAAATTAAACAATTATTCAGTCCCATACCAATGATTCAAGCATAAATGATAGCTTGTACATTGTAATTACTTTATGTTATACTTAGTTTGTAAGACATATTTTATAGACAAATATGCTTTTCCATCTGAATTGGAGCTTGGCAGCCATATTCTCAGAGTTCAAGTTGGAGAAACGTGACAATTGGATATCAGGTTGATTGGATGATCATCTTAGGATGAGACCCTCAGAGTTTCTATATCTCTGAATCTTCAATGCAGACTTTAATAAGGGAGACCTTTACTCATGGAAATTTAAATATTTATTAGTTCAGAAATATTTGATTGTAAACTCAAGACAACCAAAGTTTCTCTGAGATTTTTTTGTCAAAGATCATTTTTTTTTTCTAATCATTGGTATGGCTTCCATTAATGAGGACCAGTTTGGATAATTAGCGCTCTTGCCCCATTATAAACTGAGCATCCTGTTTTAACTTTAGAGTGAAATTAGAGTGAAGAAGGATGTTACTGCAGGGATGGCAAAAACATAGGTAAGGTTTGAGATGCAAAATGAGTTTCCGAGCAGTGGTTTTTGAACGATTTTCAGTTAGTAAACACAGTCTGTGCAAGCAGCTACTTATGAAAATTTTCTTATTTTCTTCTTTTTGAAATTGCTACCAGTATTGATCTCAGACTTAGAAAAATGATGAATGGATGACTCACTTTGGAATCTCTCAATTTTATGCATGCTGTCTAGATTGGACCTTCATCTTTCAGGCGCATTTTGACAACATCTGCCTTGCCTTGTATTTCAGTGTTGCTTTCCACTAATGAATCATCCAATATATTGATATATTGGATGTTAACATTTCTCCTTTGTTTGAACTAAGCTGTTGGTCTCTCTTTTCCTAATCTAGCATTTCCTAGCAATATCTTTCTGCTTTCATAAGCAGGATAGTTGGTATTCCAGGAAAGTACAAACCAGAAGGGACATACTTAGTTTCAGTGGGATTCTCTATTTGCTTTGCTTTTTGTTACTTTTTGGTTTAAAAACAATGCTTTTGAAATTAAAAGCACTGAACTAGATGTGAGAAAGCATTTGTTAAAAACAATGTTATAACTTTCCTTGTGTTTCATCAATGAACTTTTGAAACCACAGTCTATTAAACGTTAGTTAAAAGTCATCACTGTCAGATAAATCCAAACTACACACAACCCCAGTCTAATTCATTTCTTGATTCTTTGTCATCATGTTTGCCTCTCACAAGAAAATAAAGTACATTACAGTGGAGCAGGGAGTTTCTTAGGCTGGGGCAACACACAAAGACAGGAGAGGCTAGAGGACGGCAAAGAATTTAGAATTCACAGTTCCCAAAGGCCAGCCTGGATCTGCGAATCATGCTTTTCAGAAACCTTTTCATGAGGCGTTTTGGTTGTATTGACAGTTCTTCTACTTACAATTCTAATTAAATGATTGAATTCAAACCATAGTGATATAGTTAAGTCATTAGCCCTTTCAATAACTTAGGCGATTGGAGCATTATAATCTAAAATTTAGAGGCATGTGCATTTTCTCATGATATTGTGTGGATTTTTAGAGTGGAAGAAAGTTACAAAGAATTAGATTTCAGTTGTTAATATTACATTTGATTACCTTCTGCATTTTTAATAAAAATGCTAAGAATTCTTTACCTGTGAGAGTTACAAAAACAAGATTAATTACTACATCTCTAGGTAGAGTAATTTGTCAGGTCAGAGAATTGGTGAATTATTTCTGTAAGATCATTTATCTTTGGAAATCCCATTTTAAGCTGAATCAGTGAATTTTTCCATCATTTTTGAAAGTAAAGCGATTTTTCTCAACCAAGATTCAGTGGAATCACCTGTGCCTGAATTTCTAAGTCAAGAGAGAGAGAGATGGCATGTGAGCTCATATTCTTAAATTCCACATGTCTTTTTGATATAGGTTTTCCTTTATAGCTTTAATTTCTTTGTAAATCCTCATTTGACAAGTATATGTCACCTTGAGTGTTATTTTTTTTATGAAGTTTTCTGCCTTTCTAACTAAATTATGCTTTCTTTAGAGAAAAGAGTGTGCCTCCTATCTCATTGTCTTCTGAAAATGCAGCACAGTCTTTGAGGACACGAAGGCAAATTTAGTTTAGGGGAAACTAATTTTGAGAGAAAAATACATGCAATGTTTTTTGAAAGTGATCCATTATCATAGTGAACAAATATTTGCTTGCAAGTACTGTCCTAACATCGGGTGTTTTGGGACATTTGTCCTCCAAGTATTTGCAATCCATTTACAATATAGACCACATACTCAACTTGTTTATAAAAGCTAAATGAATGGCATAAAAATAAGTAGTAGAAGACTTCAGAAAATAATATGATCATTGTGGACAATGTTACTAGAGAATATTTTAGGTATCAGGATGAAAATAAATTCTCTGTAATTTTAGGATGTGCATAAATTCTCTGTAAATTTAATATGTGGAGCATGTGCAGTATTTTTAATAGGTTTTTTTATTTATTTGAAACACAGAGTTTCAGGAGAGAGAGAGAGAGAGAGAGAGAGAGAGAGAGAGAGAGAGAGAGAGAGATATCTTGGCTCAATTCTCAAATGGCTACAACAAACAGAATGGACCAAGCTGAAGCCAGGATTCAGAGCCTTCATCTGGGACTTACACAGATGTGAAGTGCAGGGGTCCAAGCACTTGTACCATCTTCCACTGTTTTCCCAGCTTATCAGTAGGGAACTGGGTTGGAAGGGAAGCAGAGCAATATAAACCGGTGCTCATGTAGATGCCAGTGTCACAAGTGCACTTTAAACCCACTATGCCTGGCCGCATGCTATAGCCTAGTGGCTAAGTCCTTCCTTTGCACCCGCCGGGATCCCATATGGGCTCCAGTTTGTTTTGTTGTGGCCCTGTTTCCTATTCAGCTTCCTCCTTGATTGTGACTTGGAAAAGCAGTCAAGGACAGCCCAATATCTTGAAACCTTGCACCCACGTGGGAGATCAGGAAGAAGCTTCTGGTTCCTGCCTTTGGATCAGCTCAGCTCTGGTCGTTGGGGCCGCTTGAGGAGTGAGCCAGCAGATGAAAAGACCTTTCTCTCTGTCTCTCCTTCTCTCTGTAAATCTGCTTTTTCAATAAAATACATACGTACATTACATACATAAATCTTTTTGTCATTTCTTTTAAAAATATATTTGTGTTTTAAATTTTGAATTATGTGATACAATTTCATATAGGCTGGGATTCCCCCTCAAACTCCTACCCCCTGACAGATTTTCCCCATTTTACTACATAATGTAGTCTTTCATAAGGAATCATAATTCTATTAGTCTCTTATTTAAGTGTACCCCAACACTGTTGGTACAGACAATGTCAGGCAGTCCAGCGTCCCATTGTCTACACATGTCCAACAATTCCATTGGGAATACATCTTTTGTCTGAAAGCAAGGATGCATGTTCCGTTATTCCATAACATCTGTATGTGATAGACCTTAGTACCCTATCATTATACATTTCCATAATTGAGAAGCCATGAAACCAGGTCAACAACTGGTATGAGTTAGAACAGCCACATCAACAACAACATCAGCAACAAATTACAGCACCATCAAAAAGTACACCACTGAATAACCAACACATGAGTGACAAAAAGGAAACACGAAAGTCTCTTGGGAAAAATGATGCCACTGTGTAATCCATGAGCCAGTGATGAATTCAACAAGAGAAAAGGAATTATTTGGAATAAACAAAACTGAAATAAAAAACATCAAAACACATGGGATGCAGCCAAAAAAAGCAAGCAAGCAAAAAAAAAAAAACAGTATGAATCAGATTATTAAAGTTTCACTTTCCATATTGGTCTCCTGATATAAGAGAGAACATATGGTATTTGTTCTTTCGTGATTGACTAATTTCACTCAGCATAATGGTCTCTAGTTGGGACCACTTGGTTTTAAGTGGTATAATTTCATTCTTCTTAACAGCTGAATAATATTCCATGGAGTAGATGTACCACAGTTTCTTTAACCACTCTTCTTTGGATGTGCATCTAGATTGTTTCCATGTCTTTGCTATTGTGGATTGTGCTGCTGCAAATATAGGATTACAGATCCCCTTCTCATATGCGGATTTCACTTCTTTTAGGTATATTGCTAGGAGTGGGGTAGCTGAGTCATATGGCAGGTTTATTTGCAATTTTCCAAGCACTCTCCATACTTATCTCCAAAGTGGTTGTACTAGCCTACACTCCCACCAGCAGTGAGGGAGGGTGCCTGTCTCCCCACATCCATGCCAGCAGGTTTTATTAGCTGAATTCTGAATGTAGGCCAGTCTCGCTGGAGTTAAGTGGTACCTCAATGTGGTCTTCATTTGTATCTCTCTGATGGCTAGGGAGCCTGAGCATCTTTACACACACACGCATACATACATACAAACATAAATCTTAGAGAAAGAACTCAGTTCCACATGGTGGGCAGGGAACTAGTTGACCAATTATTGTTGCTTCCAGGATGCACAGTTAGCATGTTAATGGAGTTAAGACTTGATACCAGGTATTCTGATATACAATTTAAGGATGTTCAAGAAATGTCTTATATGTTTCACGAAATGCCTATCCCCCTTACAAATGTATTAGTATTTAAAAAAATACTTTTGAAAATGAAATCGTTGTTCTTGTAAATGAGGTTAAGGAATATTTTGAATTCATTGTTTAATTCTCTAAGAGTTTTCCTGGCACAGGTACTGTGAAATTTAATTACCACTACTTTTAGAATAATATCAACCTATTTCTTATTTGAATAGCCATACATCTAATAAGAAATTGTGTATATTGAGTAATACAGAGTTTTATGTTTACAAAGAACTCAAATTAAGGACATGAGAAGATTGCCTTTTAATTGTGGTGCAGCCACTGTTGCTTTAGCAATAGAGAAGTCAGACACTAAAGGAAAGTTGTTGTAAAGACTACTTATAACAACCAGTGAAAAATCATTTCAATGAAGATGTGCAGTACTTCAGTAATTTTTCAAGGACACAGCTAAGCCTGATTGGTGAAATGGGAGCAGAAGCCTGTGATTCCTGATTTTGTTTTAAATAAATTCCTAAGGAATATTGATATTCTCAGAGCTTTCACTCAAAGTATTAGATCATTTGGACAGCACCCCTCAGTCTATTTGGCTTTAAAGCTCATCTTTTTTTCAATGTCACCATGTTAAAATTAGCCTGGCAATTCATGCATACATATATATGCACATGCTTGGATGAGGTACACTTATATACACACACTCATACACACAAACATCTAGGCTTATTCTGTTCTGCTTTAGGGATAAATTTATGCACGAAGAGACTTTTTCAGATCTACAACAATGTATCTTTTTTAATATTTATTTTATTTTTATTGGAAAGGCAGAGGAGAGAGGTGAGGGGATGAGAGACAGAGACAAAGATCTTCATTCTGCTATTTCACTCCACAAAGGACCTCGGTGGTCGGAACTGAGTTGATCCGATGCCAAGAGCTAAGGGATTCTTCCAGGTCTCCCATGTAGATGCAGGTTCTCAAGGACTTGGGACATCCTCCATTGTTTCTCAAGCCACAAGCAGGGAGCTAGATCAAAAGCAGAACAGCCAGGACATGAATCAGTGCCCATGTGGGATGCCTGTGCTTGGGGCTGTGGAATTAGCCAGTTGAGCCAATGCGCTGGGCCCTACAAAGACTGTTAAACCTATCTGCAGTGTCAGCATCCTATGTGGGTGCAGGCATTGTCCTGACCACTTTACTTTCTGACCATATTTGGGAAAGCAAAGGACAATGGACCAAGTACTTGGGCCTTTGGCTCCCGTGTGAGCAACACGGAAGGAGTTCCGTGTTCCAGGCTTTGACTTGCCAAGCATGTCTGTTGCAGTCCTTTGTGGAGCGTTACCAGTATAGGGAAGATCTCTTTCCCTGTGTCTCTTCCTCTTGCATGGTAACTTTGCCTTTCAAATAAGTAAATCTTTTTAAAAAATTGCATATTGAAGATTCTGATCTTAATTGTTCCTCTCACAACCTCAGTTTCTCACTGCGGATATTCTATTTATTCATTCACGTTTTGTTCTGAGTCCTGTGAATAAGACAGCCTCTGTATTCAGACATTTAGTAACTAATTGGAAAAATAAATGTATCATTAAATACATACTAGAGGTAGTTCTGTTGAAATTTGTTTCCAGGTTCAATGAAGAAATAACTGGGGTGAGTGAACAGTTCATTATTTGGGTCTAGTAAGGTGGAGCCTCAGCTTTCTAAAATCTGCTTGTTTTCTGTTTGCCACAGAGAGAAGACAGTTTTATTACAAGGTCTTTTCTCATAATTACAGTTTACCAAGGTCTTAGATGGTGTCCAGCATGGATCTATCAAATGATGAATTTGGCTTTCTTTTTTCTGCCTTTCTTTAGCTTATACATAATTCTGTCATAGGCCTTGAAACATTTTCGTCTTTGTTATTTATTTTCTAAGTACTCTAACTTGATTAGTTCCTCATAAAGCCAGGGTATTTGTCTTCTGCATAGTTAAATCTTAACACAGACTTAGGCTTATATCAATAAATATGTAATGAAGTAAGTGAAATAAATATGCCATGGATGACAGCTTTTATATTCTTTCATAATATATTACATATATTAATATATGTATGAGTATATATGTATACATATGTATTCATGCATATATATGTACTTCTATGTATACATATATGAGGGATACTCAAAAGTCATAGAAAATGTGTATTTTAAAAAGCCAAATATGCATTTTCAGTTTTTTTGCACCAAAATAGGCTTTTTTTTAAGTTATTTTTAATTGTTTTTAAGTACTCTTCTATCTGTGTTTACGTACAATATATACTTGTGTCTATGTTAATTTAAGGAGAGAATTACATAATTAAGCAAGACTTAATATGAACTATTAAAATTTTTAACCCAATATTAGTAATTATTATGCAGTCAGATCAAGGTTTACTACATTTATTTCATACGCCAAGAAACTGAAGCTTGGAAACTTTATCAGGGCAGGTTCAGGAAGAGAATCAAATGGCGATGTAGGTTTACAGATGCCCAGATTAACGCCCTCCCATGGTACTCCCCAGGAAGTGCACAGACAGAGGAAGTGAGAATAACAGCACCTATCTGTTCCCTTCACCCAAGGGCTCAGCATGCCTTGCTAATTGTCTAGAGTCATAGGAAATAAAGCTTTTACACCTTCAGAATTTCATTTAATTTATTCTGTAGCCAGTGGCTGAGCCCAAAATATGATGTTTCCTTCATTTTGATCAAAACATCGTATTGGCTATGCCAACCTGTTAGTGTCTAGGGACGCAGTGAGTCAAATTTCTATATTCAAAGAATAAAAAGCAGTATTTCTGTTTTGAGATGATTTCAAACACTTCTGCATGTAGGAGGTTCATTCAGCACGCACTTCTCTCATACTTTTAAACCTGTCTTAAAATAGAAATCTGTCTAGTTCCTCTGGATCTCTTATAAATTGCTAATGTCAATGCTAAGAATATGCTACTTAGTTTGAACTTTCATAACTTCAGAATCATTATACAAAATACCATTTAGATTAATGCAAATACATAAATGATTATATTTTTCATCCCCATATTAGCCCTTGGAAGGTCTTATTTGTAAAGCATGTTTGTCCCAATACATTATTTAATTAAGTTCTTCTGAGTAGATTCCAAAAAACGTATATATAATAAGGTTTGTAGCAAAATGGGAAAAATACAAAGAACAAATAGAACTAAAATAATGGAGAGAGGTTGACCTACTTTAACTTTTGGACTTTAACATGGCTTTATACATACATATATACACCATATATATACACACACATACATGTAAGCTTATTTACATAGCTGATTTACATATTTGCATATAAATGCTTTAGAATCTTGCGGTTTAAGCATTTTACTCAAAGCCTCTATCCATCTACATTGATTTCAAAAATGCTTTTCTCTTTCCTAAAGACTTTTTTTTTAATTGGAAAATCAGATTAACAGAGAGAAGGAAAGACAGAGAAAGATCTTCCATCTACTGGTTCATTCTGAGCTGAGATCCAATCCAAAGACAGGAACTAGGAACTTCTTCCAGGTTTCTCACACAAGTGTAGGCTCCCAAGGCTTCAGGCCATCCTCGACTGCTTTCCAAGACCAGAGGCAGGGATCTGGATGGGAAATGGAACAGCAAAACACAAACGACTTTCCATATGGGATTCTGGCACATGCAAGGCAAAGATTTAGCCACTAAGCTATCTTGTTAGGCTCCCTCAAAATGCTTTCTATAAACATTTATTGGATTTTTATTTGAAAGGCAGAATTGCGGAGAAAAAAAGAGTGAGAGATCTTGCATCTGATGGTTCATTCTCCAAAAGTTTGCAACATCCAGGATTAGGCCAGAACAAAAATAGGAGCCAGGAGCTTCGCCCATATCTCCCACATGACAGCCCAAGTACTTGAGCCATCTTCTGATGATTTCCCAGGCCATAATCTGGGAGGATTGGAAGTGGACTAGGTGCCACATGAACCAGAGTTCATATGGCAAATGCCCCTGACAAGTGCTCTTTCATTATGTAAATACTTTAGAATATGCAAATTTAAATATATTTACTCTTTTCAGAAATTATCAAGAATAATAAAAAACAGGGCCTTGCACCATAGCATAGCAGCCTAAGCCTTTGCCTGCTGTACCAGCATTCCGCACAGATACTGGTTCATGTTGCAGTCATTCCTCTTTTAATCCAGCTCTCTGCTTGTGGCCTGGGAAAACAGTAAAGGACAGCCTTGGGCTCGTGCACCCATGGGGTAGCCTGGGAAGAAGCTCCTGGTTCCCAGCTTCAGATCAGCTTAGCTCTGATCAATTCACCTATTTGGAGAGTGAATCAGTAATTATAAGACACCTGTCTCCTCTCTCTGTAGACTCTTCCTTTCAAATAAAAATAAATAAAATCCTAAAAATAGAAACAGTGCTGTTATATGAACTATTCATGTATAAAATACATCAGCATTTCCATAAGCTTGAATTTCCTCCTTGATCTTTACCAATATCTCTTAACTGTTAGACTTGGAGGACATATTATATGATAGTTTTCTCAAGAATATTCAACAACAGCCCCAATGAACTTATCATCAGATAGATGTATTTAGGGGACACAATCTAAAAGTTATCTGGGAAAGTGTTATGCTGGGATATTAACACCTAAATATACTACAAGGCGAGACAGGAAACACGAAACTGAAAACATCCAATGTGATATGCCGTTCTATCATTGGCCAAGAGCCAGCTGCCACATTAAAGCTCAGTTAGTTGCTAAATACAGGAAAAACCTAAGTTTATTTCCTAAAAAATGGCATGGAGGCTATAATATAAGGAGGAGTGTTTGAACTACCTGTTCGTATCCAAACAGAAATATCACAATCCCTGTTTCTACTTGCTGAACACCTCATGTAGTGGAAGAATAAGCCAGTGACTATAGAGTAAATTGAAAGTACATCATGGCAAAAAATTTAAGGAAAAAAAAAAAGAAGAAATAAAGGGAGGCGAAGGGTTGAGGGAGGGTTATGGGAAGTATTATTATTTGGTTAACATAGTAAGTACGAAATACATGAAATTTTTTCTCTGTATATAAATACGTTTTCAAAATGTTTAACATAAAATAAGACACAATAAGAGATGAACACCATAACTGATAATATGAAAATTATAACAATATTATGTAACAGAAGTTATTTAAAAATGTGAAAAAAAATCATGTGTTTGTGCTTTCATCAAAACTTGAAAGATACATGCCAGAAAATTTGCCTTTGGGGCTTAGAAAGAAGTTAAATGAATTTTGGCGAATGTCAGTGGATTTTCATAATCATAGCCACTAAAATTGTGATTTCAACTGTTGTTACAGATGTATTCTCTTTCCTAGGGCATTTCAGCACAACGTTTTGTAACTGGTTTTCAACCACTGAGTTAATGGCTTTTTGTTTCTACATGACAAATAGTTTACCAGAGATAGCAGTGCTCCTAACTTCTTAGTCTGTGTGGCTATCAAAACAAAATACTCCAAATGGGGTGGCCTTACACAACATTAACTTATTTTTCCTAATCTGAGTAGCTGGAAAGTGCAAGATTAAGTCAATGTCAAATTCTGCATGTAGTGGGGAGTAATTTCCTGGTTTGAGATGCCGCCTCCTGACAGCATTATCACACAGTGGAAGGTGCAGTGGAGCTCTTCTGGGTGCTTTTTGTATAGGTAATAATTTCATTCATTATGGTTCTGTTTTCATGACCCAAAGCCTTTATGACCAGAACCTCCACTTCTATTATGTTATTGCTGCATCTGTGGTATTTTGATTATTGTATTTGGTAAGCAGGATCTCACAAATAGAAAATACATGTGGTGAGTCTCGGTCTTAGAGTGTGAGCAACAAATCCAATTTAGAGATGGTATATCCATTTTTTTTCCAGGGAAGTGCTTATATTGCATATCACTATGAGACATGTGCATTTGATTGGGGCTTCAAAAAAGTAGCTGAGTACTTTGTAGGAGAACATTTTAAACAGAGAAAACAGTCGGGGAGAGGGTATAGATGGACATAAGAAACTTTTGCTGCCTCCAAGCTGCTTCAGAAAAGGAGAGAAAAATTGGAGAACAATGTAACCAGAAATGAACTTGAAAGGGCAGGTTGGGATTTTCATTGCTAGGATAAGAATTTTAAATGTTATTTTGATAAGGCCTATATTTAAACTGGAGAAAACATTGTGATATGCATGTTAACCTGCAACAATGCACAGAGATGAACGGGAAAAGGGAGCTGTGATGAGGACATTGTTGCTTTTTCTCCTCTGTCACACTGATCTCAGACATGTGATAGATTAATTATTATTGACATCAAAGTAAGATGACGTACCTTTAATTGAACAGTATAACTATAGGCTTAAAAAAATACTAAGCTTTAAAACCAAAAACAAAAAAAAAAGAAAAAAAAAGATACAAATCACCCTCTAATTAAAGGTCATATCCACCTACACAGTGGTTGATTTTACCCTTTAAATTTCAACTTTAGAGATAGTCCATCTCACAATATTAGAACAGATTGAAAATATTTGTTGGATATCTTACTTAGATCTGACCTGAAAGAAAAGATTGATATTTGTACTCCAGACAGAACTTTTTCAATTAGTGAGAAAAACAGGAAGACGCTACTGTCTCACACGCGGGAATACTCAGAGCTTTCTGGACTTCTTTTGATTACAGGAATGGGAGTAATTGATATAACCACACTGGTTAAGAGTGGCAGTAGTAAATAGACTATATTAACTTTCTGCCTACAGTAAGAGTTCTTTCATTCCAGTCAGCTCCATCATGTTTATGTAACTTTATCCATACTGAATCATGAAGGTAAACAAGTATTATAACTCCCCTTTTTCATCAGGTAACAAAAGTTACTAATTATGTTTTCAAAAAATGTGTCAATAGTTTGAAAAATGTGGTTTAGGTTTCACTTTTATTCTGAGGTTGTGATTTTTCATCCATTTACTTTCAGTACTGACTTCTCTGTGTTTTTAAAGAATTTTTTTAAAGCATTTGGCTTAATGACCAATTATTGTTATTTATTTTTTAAAAATACTATTTTTGATGATATTTTTATAGTTGATTAGGGTGGGTAGGGTCAAGGTTTAGGGGGATGTAGGTGAAGCCATTGTTTCCACATTTCCTTTTTTCTTTCTTTTGTATCTGGGGGAAAAGGGGAGATATGGAGAGAAGCTATACTAAGCCTCCAGACAGCGTCAGTACCTGGGGATAGGGAATGACTTTCCATGTCTTCTGAGGGTCCCCAGCATGGCACCTGCTCTGAGGCTTCTGATCAAGTGGTTTCAAAAGTGCAATAGTTCTCACATGCTATTTATCTCACCGATCTAAGGATGAGGAAATTTTTCCAAGGCCCTTTTGCTAACATAACATGACCAATTATTTTAACACTTTTTTTTCTCTTAAGTTCACTTTATATTGATGCTATGCAAAAATTTACATTTATTTTATTTCTTTAAAAGACAAAATGACAATTAGTGAAAGATCTATCCATTAATTTATTTCTTGGAAGACTACAACATCCCAGGCTGGGGCAGTTCAAAGCCAGGATCTGGGGAATTTCAGCTGGGTCTCCAAATGAGTGACGAGGACTCAACTGCTCTTTCCATCACCTGTTCCCTCTTAACAACATTAGCAAGAGGCTGAATCTAAAGTGGAGGCCAACCATAGAAAGAACATAGAGTTTTCTTACTCAATAAGTCCGCTACTCACATGAATAAATAAATCTTAAAGGGGTCGTAGGTGGGAAAAGAGTTAGGATTGGGATCCATGAATCTGATAAGATTTTAATAGTCATATTTCAGTTTTATAGGTACAGAAATTAGCCTAAGTCCAATGGCCTTATACCATAAATATGGACAGGTCATGAAAAAGTAAAATGAATTTTTGACTTATTTATAATTGAATTCTATAATCTAGCATGGTAAAACAAAATCGCAGGCATGATAAGGTTGTGGGCTAAGGAGTCAATTAGCACTCATTGGGTTGGGCAGGAATAAGAACTGGGCTTGTAGCTAAAATCACCTAGACTAATTGGACTCATGTGTATCCAATATCCTGGCTAAATTAGGACGTGGGAGGCAGGGGAAGAGTATATAAGGAGAGGTGAAGGAGCAGTAAGAGGAGACGCTGCAGACTTTTCGCATCAGTGGTCTCCTGTCGGTGCTTCGTCCCCTCTCCCTGTCCACGTTACTGGCTCTGTGGGCCGGAGCGAACGGCGCCGAATGTGGGGCACGGCATGAGGAATAATCTGAGGGACCCCTGGACCTTCCAAGGTAAGTTTAAAATTAAAACTTTTGCAAGGGCATACGTGATTTCATCCCCAGACCCTCTCCCTTGTCCTAGGGCATGAAGGATGATCTGAGGGACCACTGGAACTCTGGGGGGCATTAATGATTTCACCCCCAGACCTTCTCCTCATCCTGGGGACACGAGGGACAATCTGAGGGACCTCGGAAATCCGGAGACAAGTTTATAAATTTTACAGGGGCATAAATTTTACTTATGGAGCAAGAACTGGCTAAAATGCAGCTGATTAAGGGAATCTGAGATCTGAGTCAGCATTGTGACATAATGCTGGTCACAAGGCACCAGCATTAGGCTTAAGACCTCGCACAAGTTCATTGAAACTGTCTGCGATGTATACCCATGGTTTGCTGTGCTACTAGCCACCTTTTTCCTCTGGTGCTTGATGAAAAATGCTTTGTCATCCCTTCAAGTGGTGATGCAACCCTTCCTTGGCAAACTATCCATAAGAAGGGGCAGGGAGGTGCAAGCCAGAGTAAGAAGACAGAGGGGACCCCACACATGAAAATGTGCTTTATACAACCTGAAATTGAAAATTAAATATGAAATCCAGTTTCTGAATCTCTGAATCCTTTGTTTATCACAGCTAAGGTAGAAATAATCATGCCATAAAGGAAGGACAGAGCAAGTTGTGAGATTGAGATATGTTTGAAAGAGACAGGCTTTCTGTTGAAAAATTTACTAAGGGGCAGATTTAGGCCCTAAGTTCATAAACACTCATTCTGGTTTTGACATTTTGCTGTTTCTGTGATAATTAAACATGTAACATACATTAATTTGACCCATCATTAAAAAATGAAGAATTGGGGCCTGGCATGGTATCCTAGTGGCTAAACCTCACCTGGCATGTGCTGGGATGTGATTTTGGTGCTGGTTCTAATCCCAGTATCCCCGCTTCCCATTTGGCTCTCTGGTAGTCTCCTGGGAAGGTAGTTCAGGAAGGCCCAAAGCCTTGGGACCCTGGATCCTGGCTTATGGCTTCCAATTGGCTCAACTCCAGCTGTTGTGGCCACTTGGGGAGTGAATCAGTAGGCTTCCTCTATGAGTCCACTCCTCTCTGTATATCTGACTTTCCAATAAAAATAACAAATTAAAAAAAAAATTACCTTTAAAATGTTCCCTTACTAGAAAAGAACTGTCATACATTCTACATGTGTGTGGAAAATTATGAAATTGGAGTAGTTGAAAGGAAAAGGTGATCTGAAGTGCTGATTCTAACACTCGCGTAGCCCACTGCACCAAACTGGAGGATGTAGGCTGGTTTTGATGTCGGGATCAAATGACAACAGTGTAAATATTTACGTGAAGCATAAATCTGTCCCTGCAATGATGACACTAAGATAGCTCTAGGTAGGCATCCTGAGCACCCTGGACATAGTGAAGTTTGATGGTGATTCTGCTATTTTTCCTGTCTCGGAATGCAAGTGGGTTTGGTTAACCTTTTACCACATGAATGTGGCAGTATCCTGGAATTGTCAAAGCCTTTTGTGAGCTATGCAATCAGAAAATAAGTGAAATTGAATAGACTAGATAGAAAATGCTGAGGGTAATTTCCTTTTATAGATTTTAATGATGAATCTCTATTGAGAGTCTGCTAATTAAGTATATTTAAAATGTAAGGAACATCAGTACGCCAGAGGATGCCAACAGTAGTTTGCTATACTTTGTTCTAGAACATTTCACCAAAACCCTGAGAGTTGTAGCCGGGGTAGTGGTAAGATACGAGTGTACTTTGCATGATTTCTCTGGTAGTGCCTTCTCTGGTGATCAGGGAGAAAACAGCAGAAGCCAGGTGCATCTCCATGTAACTTCCATGACAGCGATACATTGTAAAACTTGCATTATGAGACAGTTTCATTGTGTGTGTAATATCCTGTTATGTCATAAGGTGATGTAATCTCCCAGGATCACCATCACTTTTGTAGCCTGCAATGGTGAAAATTATCAGCAAAAAATAGTTGTACTTTAATACTCTTCTGATGAAAGCAACATGCAAACAAGGAATGGAAACAGTTTGTCTTGATAGAAAAAACACTTTATCTTGGTAGGGAAAAGACTTCTCTCTCTTTATCTACTGAAGAATGAAGTCTTCATGAGTACAAAGAGCCACTGATGGTAGTACAAATCATTAAAGGAAAGAAAACTATACTAGGTCTTCTATAGTTCAGAAAGGAAAGAGTATGAAGTGACTATTAAACAACAAATAAGTTAGATGATAATACTAGACAAACATAAAATGAAACAGCAAAACAAAACATATTTTACAGCAGTATAAACCAATTCCATTGAAAGACAATTGGAAATTCATTTGTATAATTATCAGCTCATAAAAATTTGAATTATTAAAGATATCAAATAATAGCTTAGTCTTTTTTTGTATAAGATATTGACAGTCATGACGTAGGAGATTGCACAACTCTCATCCAAGAGTTACTCAGCTCACGGATTCATTTTTAAAATTTCATTTATCTCAACAAATGCTTATTAAATCTTTAACATTCTCCAAGTATTGGAAAAAAAATGTTTGAATTACAAGGAAAATAAGAAACATGTAATTCCCTGACTTCATGGAGTCTGTGTTTTAATAGAGGTAAATGTTTCTCAAATGTCACGCCATGTTAAAGGTTATATAAGCAAGGATCAGGTGCTTGTTACAGAATAACAGGAGGTGACCTAATTTGGAAAGTATGATCAGACAATGTGACTCTGAAAAAATGACATTTAGGTGAGTTCACTTAAACTTCTCTTAGAAATCAGTTTCAAATTTTCACATCAAATATTTTTACAACTTTTTTCCTGGTTCTGGTTTGCAAACCTCACAGGGAATTTACAAAAGGAGGTATTTCACTTCCCTCTAGAAGATGAGAATATAATTGCTGCAGACTGATGGGCTCTTTGACATAATTAAATAATTTGGAGTCAAATTTGACTTATTTTGCTTGTCTTTAAGTTTAAAAATACATCTGAAAGTGAATGGAAGGAAAAGTACTTTAAAAAAAAAAGGCCTCTAAGCTGCCTTCTAAAAATAAACATCAAAAAACCCAAGTAATTAACTAAATAGGCTTCATATTCGAAGAGAAATTACCAATTAACCTTCTCTGCCCCCCTAAGAGGAAAGGCAGTTTGGAGAGTTTGAGTGAGGAATTCCTGCAGAGGATCTGATCCAGTATGAGGGATGCCCTTGCTAAAGGCAATACTTACTTGAAAGAAAATCCCAGTCACCAATTTCACTTAAAGTTTAGAACCTCTTAAGGGCTGAAAGCGAGAGCTCTGTTTGTGGAGAGAAAAGCAAACAATCAAGACAAGGTGGGGGTTGGTTAACAAAGCGGCTTTGCTTCAGGTCTTTTTTTCTGTAAGTTTAGGTTTGGTCCTGGACTTAAGCAAGGAAGATTATTTTATTTTGAGTTTACAACGGTGAGATGCAGTAGGTAAACATTGTCTAAGCTATTTCATCTTAATTTGCTGATAAGAAGAGGATGTACTATTTGTGTTAGAATCAAACGCTCTTCTGGAACTCAGACACTGTGTGTAACGCTGACTGCTTATGCTTGGTAAGTTAGGCTGTCCTTATGTTACCTATAGTAATAGCACATAAAAACAAAAACCCGGCATGAAAATCAAAAATGGAATGCAGAAAGCCAGATATTCTCTTGTCATTGCTCCTATAATGTTCTATCCACCCCTCATTTCATATATAATAAACACTTTTTAAAATGCTTACTTAAAACTATTTGTCTTTAGATTATGAACTCTAGGAGGTGTCTTTTTTATGTTTTGCCAAACTGTCTGACATACTTAGAACATGTTAAACTTAAAACAAAATGGGGAACGCTCTATCTATCCTACTGAAAATGGATATACCCCACGCTAACATGGGCTGTTGCCCATTTCTATAGTAAAATTATTTAGCTTGTTTGTCAGCAGTGTTTGTAAAATTCATGGACAAGGAGTTTATCAATCAGCAGCTTCTGGTGTGATCCACGAAACATCTCTCTTGGAAACATTTTCTTTGGCTTCTTTCATCTTTTAAAAAAAATCTTTATTTTTATTGGAAAGGCAGATTTACAGAAAGCAGAGACATAACGAAAGATTTTCCATCTGTTGGTTCATTCCGAAAAAGCTACAACAGCTGGAGATGAGCCCATCTGAAGCCAGGATCAAGCTAGGAGCTTCTTCCAAGCCGTCCATGTGGGTTCAGGGTCCCAGGACTTGAGCCAACCTCCGTTGCTGTTTTCAAGCTATATAGGCAGCTGGATCAGAAGTAGAGCAACTGGATAAAGAGCCTGTGTCCATATGAGATGCTGGCATTTGAAGGTGGAGTATTAACCAGTTGAGCCAATGGGCTGACTTTTCTCTGGCTTCTGAGACAACATGTATGTTCCTTTGATATTTTTCTCTTTTCTTCAAACATAGAGCGCTTCAGTCTTAGCTTAGGTCTAGAATACCTTCTCCATCAGCACTTCCAGTGATCTTGTTTAGTGTCTAACTTAGCATTCACATTTTACCTATATCCTCAGACCTCTTTGAATCCCAGTATCACATTTTACTTGATGACTTCATTGGTATCTCAACATAATTTTTTCAAACATTTCTTCCTCTGAACAAAAAATAAAGAGGATTATATCAGATTTTTAAACAATTTTATTGGTCCACAATGGTTAATAATCAGGGAACTTCAGTTTAATGGTGAACAAATAACTGCTGTGAGATATCAATATAGGAGCAGTCATTGTAGAATGCTGGGGGTTTTGGGAGCGGGGTGGGGTGGCACTTGGTGCAAGCTTTGGTTCAGGCAGTCTTTTGAGGTAGTTATTAACAGTGGTGATGTGTAAATGTTAGAGGGACATGAATTCAATGTGATGTGTGACCACTATGACCGCAACTCTCATATCCCTGCTTCTATCTAGCTGGGACATGGAACAGACCATGATTCCTTTTCAAGTTTCCATGAAATGAAACATCAAAGCCCACTCCTTCTACCGCTCTCCTCAAGGTATTTGCAAATGAGCAGTATCCAACGTGGGCTTTCCAGGGTTGGGAGAACACGTGATAGAAGGGGCACTCCCCTCACTGGTGGAGTGGCGAACCCCTTAAGACCCTCCCTGCTGTGAAAAAGTTCTATAATGTAGCAACTTTGAGGTCAATAAATTTACAGCAATAAATAGAAAAATGCTTTAGAGAGATGGGTTCGTATAGAAAAGCAAAGCAGGTGACTGAAGCTGAGGGAATCCTGATAGGTCTTCCTGGGAAGTCTCAGTTTCCACAACTCACTCCCACCCATGAAATGTCAGACTTGACTTGCATGCCGTGCAACTCATAGGTTCAGTAACCTGGGGCCCAGTGAAAGTCTGAAGGATAGAATTAGCTTGGTCACTTTACAGGGACCGCAGGGACATGACTGAGTCACCATCGTTTTCTGCACATCTTAGGCCTGGCACCTTACTTCGGCTTTTGTTCTTCAGACCAGGATTAGAATGGATGCTGCAGCCTGCCGCAGCTCGTTAAATAGTGAGCAATAGCAGGTACACAAAAAATAAAACAAAGTAACACAAAAAAAGCAAGCTAGCAAACAAAAGCTACTTGCTAAATTCATGATGAATTGAAACAAAATGATTTGTTTAGAAAGTCTGGAAAACTTAAATTACTGTAAAACATAGTCTGTCAATAAATTGTGTACTCAGAATTAATATTTAACAATGAATGGGACAGTTAGTATCATCAACTAGAGTGTTAGAAACCTGGAATCATGGGGAAGGGGACAAAATGCAGTACTAGAATACTTACAATTCTCATAGGGTGTGGCAGAGGCTAGTAAAAGTAGGTTCAGCAAGCTCAGGTGGCAGAAAGAGATTTATTTCTTTTTATTGCAAAACCAGATAAATATACACAGGAGGAGAGACAGAGAGGAAGATCTTCTGTCTGATGATTCACTCCCCAAGTGACTGCAATGGTCGGAACTGAGCCGATCTGAAGCCAGAAGCCAGGAACTTTTTTTTTTTTTTTAGGAGCCAGGAACTTTTTACAGGTCCCCCATATGGGTACAGGTTTCCAAGGCTTCGTGCCATCCTTGATTGCTTTACCAGGCCACAGGCAGGGAGCTAGGTGGGAAGCTGGGCTGCAGGGATTAGAAAAGGCACCCATATGGGAGGGATCCTGGCTTGTTCAAGGCGAGGACTTTAGTCGCTAGGCCACTGTGCTAGGTCCCAAGATGTTTTTAACAGTAGACTTGAAGATGCAGAGAAAGCGCATCAGAAGTCATTTAGACACTGGGTGGACTTTGCTGATGGACTTTGTGTAGCTCACATGGAAGCACAAAGGTTAGGGAGATTTTCTGAGAACTGAGATCGACATGAGTATGAGAAAATGGATTGAGTTTAGGAATGGAGTTGTAAATAGAGAGGAAGGGCGACTATTCCCATATATTCCTATACTATCTTTTTCTGGAGTCAGGGTCTACAGAGAATGGAAGGAGTTCAGAATGTTGGAAATGCTATCAGAGCCATCATTTGTGCTCTAAAATCTAAGAAACACAGCTGGTGAAGAACTATGAAAAGTATGTATGTATGAAGGAATGTAGCTTTATTCTAAGCACAAGCACCCAAAATGGGGAAATAGGGAACATGGAATCCAGAAAATGTGACCTGCTTGTCTTGCAAGTAACTTAGTCATGAAAAAAGAGTTATCAAATATTGACTGTGCACTAGACACTGTATGTCCATTTTAATTTGATTTCTACAATGCTATAATAGTTGGCATACTGATTTAGCTGAAGAGGAAATTGAAAGGTTAATGCTATTCCCATACCCACATGGTTTGGAAGTGCCCAGAACTAAAATTTGAATCCTGAATTAGTTGGAGTTTGTGCTCCGTTTCACTATTTTCTGGTGGGTGTGCATTAGAATTTTTAAATAATAACTTGGAATTTTTAAATAATAGCTGCCAATTTGGCATCATACCCAGGTATTGTTTATGGTTCTTGTGGTTTGTGCCCCAGGTAATGTTAATGTTCCTGTTTTCATAGTCTCCTGCAGGTGATTCAATAGTGTCCTTGGGACTGAGGGCCATTACTGTACAATGGTGGGGTATGTGCGTGTGTGTGCAATGTACTATATTATGATATTTTTAAAGTGAAATCTAGGACCAACAATATGATTCTTATCTGAAAACTTGTTAGAAAGGCAGAAATTATGAATCAGAAGCTTTAAGAGTCAGTTCTGATAATCTTTACTTTGAAAAAGGCTATCAAACACTGGCATTTGTTTCAGAATACTTAAGCTAGATGTCAAGGGCTTTGGTTTTGGACTTTAATTTGGCATTTCCAAACTCAATTTCTTCAAATATAGATAACTTCTCTGACAAAAAAAGCTACACTTTATATAGATCACCTGGCCAATAGCAAATACTTAGTCAATAGTAATGTAGACTATGAAGCAAATATTTCAAAAACAGCAATGGGTCAGAAACTGGACTTACATATGAGCCCAAGTTTGGAAATCTGAGATAATTTTGGTAACATGAAGTAGATTATCAGAGCATTGTGTAACTGCAAGATCCTTTAGAAGATTCCAATAGCCAATGTTGAAAATTGATTTAAAATATTGAACTTACTTAATATTTTAAAAAGCTGCCCTCCCTATCACATTTGGAATTGAAACACACTGTTGGGCATTTGACTATGGTTATTAGATAAAAGCATTATTGATTTGCACCTAGTTTCACCTATATAGTTGCTCTGAGTGCTTAGAAAAGTTTTGGCAATGTCAGGTAGAGTGAAAAATTGGTTAGATTTTAACTTTGGGCTTAGGTACACTTCCACTTTGAACTAAACTTCACTGCCATCAGTTGTCCCTTAGGGATTTAGTGTTCCACTAGGAGGAAGCCGAATGCTGGGAAAATGGAAATGATTCCTGGTATTTGAAGTTAGATCCACTTCTTTATTCTGGATACTCTTGTAGCTAAGTGACTAGTACCTTGGTGTGTCTGTGCACGCACACGTGTGCAAAAGTGTTTAAACTATTCATACAGTGTTTGTTATTGAAGATTGCTATTTGTTTCAAAATAGTTCATAATGACTGTGTGTTTTGTATGTGTATACAAATTATAAAATAGTCATACAGTAAATGCCCTCACAGTCTTTTACGTGTTTGCATTGGACTTAGCATCATCACTGAAGCTTCTGTCATTTGAGGAGGGTGAGCTATTACAACATAGAACTGAAGGTGGATTTGATTTTTTTTTGTTGTTTTGTTTCAAAAGATGCTGCCAGTAGATTAAATAAAATCCTGGAGATGCTTCAAAAGTTTTGTAATACGGTGAGAGTTAAAGATTGCTTGGGGATGGATAGGTAGAAAAAGAAATTATCAGGCAAGAGGGAACTACTGATTTGAGAACAATTACTGAGAAATCCAAGTATGGGAAATTTCATACATAGCATCAAAAATATCCTTAAAAGCAAGTCACCATACTTAAGGGACTAAGAACAATTTACTTATTTACATAGAAGTTCAGTGTTGCTTTAACATTTTTAAGGATTTAGAATAAAGTAATTTAAGTTTGTATTTATTTTATATTCAAATATGAATTTAACGTGTGTTCCACTCAGATGTATCATTTTATGCAGCTTGTAACATGATCATATCATTTGTACAGAAAAATACTAATAAGTGGATTAAAGATGCATATTGTAGTATAACAGAATTTGAATTGTGATAATGGTATTGGTCTCATTAAAAATGAAAAATGTTTAATGTAAAAAACATAAACAGGCATAAATTTGGATGACGATAAAGGGAAAGAATTCTAGTCCATTCACTTAGGAAATGCTCAAAAATACCTTTCATTGAAATGTATTATATCATGAAATCTAAATCAGTGTAAATGAGACAATTAAGCCTTCACATCCATACTTGCGCCTTTCTTTGCAAATATGCTCATCACTGATTTTCTCTTGCATGTTTGTTAAAAAGAGAGCTTTTTTCTTGTTAACCTTAACCTGTTACAGCTTATAAAAATGTGTAAGACATTTACTCTAGTAATCAATAAAACAAAAAAGGTTACCATAGTAACTAGTATATTTTGAGTACTCTTATTAAGTAACCTCTTAGGGTAGTTTTTCATTTGAAATCTCTTATTAGCCACATGAATTCCAACACTCTCTTGCATTTTGTAAAGAAAAATGTCTTTTTGTTTTGCTTTGTTTTTTTTTTTTTACTAATTGCATAAGTCTGATTATGTTTAGAGAAGTTGTTTAGCGTATGGATTGAGTGCTTTGGCTGTTTGAGAAATTTTAGTAATTGCAATAATTTAAAAGTACTTTCAAAAAGACAATGAGAATACTAGAAGTGGTTGAATATTGTTTAAGTGACTAAGAGTTTTAATCTTCAGAAAAAGACTTGAAGTTAAAAGGCTAAGATATCAATGCCTTTTTTTATCCTGACAAGTTTTTTCTTGGGAATGATCATATCCTGTTAATGGGAATCTATCTAAGAAACTAAGATCATATAAAGTGTTGGCAACGCCTGCATTGCCACGTACTTCAAGCCCCAAGTCGAGCGGAGGGACTAGGGTTATGAGACAGACAAGACAGACAACACACACAACACACTGAGACTTGTTCCTGTGAAGTGAAGCCTTTATTCAAAGTCGAACTCTCTTATATAGTTTGCTTGGCCCCTCCCAGGATCTTCCCAATGGTTAAGCAACACCTAAGCTCCCCCAAGGACATGCAAAAAGGGGAAGCAGGAAGGAGGGAAATTGCAGTCAGGACGTGCAAGAATGGGAGGCAGGAAGGAGGGAAATTGCAGTCAAGCCATGGGCTAAATGTATCAGGCCATGATTGCCCTTCCTGTTACACCTTTGAGAAACAGCTGAGCTGTGGAGTTAACCCTTGGGAGACCGGGGCCTACATGTCCCCTCTTTTTTTTTTTTTTTTTAAAGATTTATTTTTTTTATTATTTTTTCATTGGAAAGGCAGATATACACAGAGGAGAGACAGAGAGGAAGATCTTCCGTCCGATGATTCACTCCCCAAGTGAGCGCAACGGGCTGATACTATGCCCATCCGAAGCCAGGAGACTCTTCCGGGTCTCCCACGCGGGTGCAGGGTCCCAAGGCTTTGGGCCATCCTCGACTGCTTTCCCAGGCCACAGGCAGGGAGCTGGAAGGGAAGCAGGGCTGCCGGGATTAGAACCGGCGTCCATATGGGATCCCGGGCGTGCAAGGCGAGGACCTTTAACCACTTGCGCCACCGCGCCGGGCCCTGTCCCCTCTTTTTGTTTTTGGACACCTGTCTTAGGTTGTCCAGCAGTTAGTTGACGCCTTACCCGTCATGGGGAGTCCCACCCAGGGCATGTGGGATCCCTGTCTTAGGTTGGTCATCAGCTCTGCCAGATCTTACCCGTCTCTGGCTGCCCATTATGCATCATGCTCAACTGGACTTGAGCTCTAGGGTTTTCCACAGCTAAAGTCATCATAGTTTGTCAAGTGATGACCTGCTCCCGGGCTTGTTGCCTGCATAGGCGGCAGAGAAGAGTAAACAGTACTGCAATCATGGCTACCAACCATCAGCCCCAAGGCTAAGACACTGCTCCATTCCTTAAACATCCATGCTGCCAGTCTAATGCCCTTTACAATAACTTCCCTTGACATGAGGGGAACTCGGGTCTTAACAATGTACAAGTATTGTTGAAAATACTAACAATCAAGAATCTCATAGAGCTAAACAACAAACAGTTTTACCAGGAACCAGAGACCCCAAAAGTTCTTAGGAAAAGGGGCATAGTCATCCGCTCTTAGCTTCTTCCTGCTGAGTTGGGGGTGCAGTTGGGTAACAGCAGCAGTTGGGGGTCAGTCCATCTAGTGGTTCCTGATAGAAGGCAGAAGTCATCAGGTGTTTGATGTACGTCCTGGTGCTTGAGAGGCTTCTCTTTGGCTCTTAGCTTCTTCCTGCTGAGTTGGGGGTGCAGTTGGGTAACAGCAGCAGTTGGGGGTCAGTCCATCTAGTGGTTCCTGATAGAAGGCAGAAGTCATCAGGTGTTTGATGTATGTCCTGGTGCTTGAGAGGCTTCTCTTTCGGAACCATTCAGCTGCACAGACTTTGTAGGTCCTGAGAAAACAGAAATAGACATGCCTCTCCAAGAGCTTAATCATGTATCCATATATTATTTTCAAAAGGATTTAGCTTAGCAATTCACATTTATGAATATTTTCATCTATAAGCCAATTAGGATAGACTACATAGCTTGCCACATAAACATGTGCATGTATATCAGGTAACGTATTATAAAACAAAACTGCCTTTGTAACAGCTACTTGAGAATTCTCATAAGTGTGTTAAAATTACCAATTGTTTAGAATTACATTCTGCTTTTAATAATCTGAATAAACCATACCTATAGTTTACTATTACATTTTAGCAATAAAGTACAGAAAACTTTGCTTCACTGTAGTATATTTTGCTGTTTGCGATAAATAGCACGCACATGACTTGCGGTGCGAAAGTGGACTTGGAGTTCTGGAAATTTAGCAACTTCTTCGTATGACTCAGTCTCCTGCTGTTCAGCCTTCCTGTGTTCATAATGATTTCAGCATTTCTGCACATCTTTATCCCTATCCTACTCCGATATTTTTTGGCTTACTTATATTTGTTCTTTAGATCTTAACTGAGAAATCACATTCTCTGAGAGTATGTATTGTTCTGATTTCTTCTAATATAGACTAAGGCTCTTGTGATGTGTTGTGTAATGTCACTTTGGAGATAGTTTCATGTTATGTATGTTGTAGTATCTGTCACCTACTAGCTGGGATCTCCTAGAAGGAAAGGGATTTGAAGATTATTTTAGTTTTTGAACTATAGCTGATTTTCAGGAACTATTGTATTAAGTAGCTGTATTTGCTTCCTTGGGTTGCCATGACAAAAAATACCACAACTGAGTGGCTTAAAACAACAGGTTTATTTTATGTGGTTCTGAAGGCGAGACACCTGGAAACAGGTGTTGGTGAAGTTGGGTCCTCTGAGAGGCTCTGAGGCAGAATCTGCTGTTTCCTCCTCTTCCAGCATCCTCGTAGATTCTAGTAATTCTTGGTGCTTCTTGGCCAGTAGGTGCATCACTTCCGCCGAGCCTCTGCTCTTCCTCTTTTCTTTCAGGACATCCATCATATTCAGTTAGGGCCTGTCTTTTATACTAAAAGGAATTACACCAGAAAATCTTTTAGAAGACACAATTTTACCTGCAATAAACCTACTAAGACACCTTCACTTTAAAGATAAGAAGGCATAAAATGCATTTCTAATCAGAGACAGGTCAGTCTCTATTACCTCATTATTTAGACTCATAATAGGTCAATATTTACAGAACTGAAAGTTATTTGATCTCATTACTTTAATTGTTTTAACATTCAGTCTTGAATATTTCTTGGAGATTTTGTTTATTAATATTAGAGCCCTTGATTAAGTCACTAAATATGTGAATTTGCTGTAAGCACAATTTTAGCAATTTTAGAAAGAAGAAAAATTCCTTTGTAGCAACTTCAAAAAGAATTCGATCCAAACAGCTCTATTGCATTCATGTTCCTAAACTCTAACTGAAAATCTTTTATTTCTAATTTGGGTCATCTTTATTTGGCACTCATCTCAAAGCAGAGGTAGAGAAGGTAAAAGAAAAGTTAATTTGTAGCATTTGGCAATTGGTTGATTACTATGCAGATTTTGTTTGTTTTTTTTTAAAGATTTATTTTTATTATTTTTTTATTGGAAAGGCGGATATACAGAGAGGAGAGACAGAGAGGAAGATCTTCACTCCCCAAGTGAGCGCAACGGGCCGATACTATGCCGATCCGAAGCCAGGAGCCTCTTCCGGGTCTCCTACGTGGGTGCAGGGTCCCAAAGCTTTGGGCCGTCCTTGACTGCTTTCCCAGGCCACAGGCAGGGAGCTGGAAGGGAAGCAGGGCTGCCGGGATTAGAACCGGCGCCCATATGGGATCCCGGGCGTGCAAGGTGAGGACCTTTAACCACTTGCGCCACCGCGCCGGGCCCCGGATTTTGTTAAAGATAACAAAATATGCATCTACTATTTTTTGTTTTCAGATTACATTTTTCAATATTAATTAGACATAACAATTATTGACAAAAATTAACTGACTTAAAATACGTAATTTGATATTGAACTAGTTTCTCAGTAACAGTGATTGCCATTTTGTACATATGATTTCAGATACAGACTCAGCTATGTTGCCTACATGTAACAGGAAGAGGATTGAGACCTAAAAACCAGTCCATGTTGGCGAGGACCAGAGATGCTTTCAGAATTCCAGGAAGAGGAAAGCAAATCTCACGCTTGAGCTTAGCAAGAGAGGGAATTCTGTGTGTACTCTGTGTATGTATTTGTGCACATGTATGTATGTTGTACTTGATCTTAGTTTACTGGGTTTTTGAATCTAATTGAGTACAAAGGTGGATAGCTAGAAATACTCAGGAGAGAATGGCAATAGGTCTGGACATATGTTACATAAACGGATGGTGCTGTTATGGGTAGTTATTTTATAACCTCCAAAACATGTCTCCTGAATTCTCTACATCAATAGTACTTTACAATTTTAAAATTTAGGAAATTCTCACAAGGGGCTTTATTATATTATTATTCTACTGAGCCAGTAGGGGGAAGTCACACATTACTTTTTGGTGGGATTCAGAAATGCTCCTTTAGACTTTATCTTATGATCTATCTTCTTGCTAAAAAAAAAATGAGATAAAGTGCTTGTGGTTATGATTTCATAAGAACACTAGTATCAATTCTCAAAAACTTATCCTAAACCTTAAATTCCTTGCTATTTTTTTAATTAAAAAGAAGATGAAATGTCCCAATATCCCTGGTAAAACGTTACTTCCTTGTTGATGCTGTTTATAACGCTTCCAAGTTGCTAAGTTCATTTTTGATATCAGAAACTTAATTACTGAATTTAAATGGCAGTGAAAAAAATAAGGGGATTCCAATTTTAGTGCTAAAAGTAAATTATTTTAACATTTGCCACTGCAGTTTTCATCTGATTTGTTAGAATACAGTTTAGTTTACAAATATCTTTTGAAGAAGCTGAACATCTTAGATTTTAAGATACAAGCAAAAATAGCTCTTTGCTGACACAAAACATAATCTCAGGACTATATGGGTATTGTTTCGGAGAATATAGGAGCTGATTGCCTCATATTGTGTGTTTCCTGTAGGGGGAAAAGCACCGTAATGCTTACATGGCTAAATAAGGAACAGCCTCAGAAAATACATTGTGTAGTTTCGAGTGACACAGAAGAATGATATCATTATTCTCTGTAGCTTGGTTCTGTACTGCGTTAACTAGGCTGACTGTTCCAGCAAGTGTCATTCACTCATTTCGTAAAATTTGAGCATCTGCATTTAATTGATGCATTGTTTCTGTTTACTAGCTGCTTGCAATAGACTCAAATGATAATTTCACAGCTATACATTAAAAAGTCACACACACATGTAATCTGAGTAAGCTGTTTAAAATAATGAAAATTGGAATCTGTTAATTTCATGCATGTAAACTCATCTATTTGAAAAGTCATATACTTTTCAAAGTAAATGGTTACATAACACTTCTGAAATTATAACCTCTCAATCATAATTATTCTGTTAGCACCTATATAGACATTAAAATTAGAGAAAAATAGTAGGAAAACATTCAAATATTTGACCAATATGAAAAAATTAAAAGGTAATTATGAAATAAGACTTAAATCAAGAAACAGAACAAAAAGCATTAAAATAACATAAGAAAATGAAATCATGTAACTTATGCACTGTGTTCTTTGGAAGCTTAATAATTACACATGCATGTAGACATATGTGCTTCAGGGAAGAAAAAATTTATATTGACATAAAAAGCAGCAGAAAAGGTAATGAGATAACTATATCTTCAATCTGTATCTGTCACCACTGGGACTTTTTTCGAAGCATTAGGTCAGGGCTTGGTACATTGGCTGGGTGGCTAAATTCTTGCCTTTCAAGTATCGGATCCCATATGGGTGATGTTTCATGTCCTGGCTGCTCCACTTCCCATCCAACTCCCTATTTGTGGTCTGAGAAAGCTTAGAAGGATGGCCCAACGTCTTGGGATGCTGCACCCATGTGGGAGTCTGGGACTTCTGGCTTTAAATCAGCTCAGCTCCAGCCCTTACAGTACTTGCATAATGGTCCAGCAGATGGAAGATCTTTTTTTCTATGTCTCCTTCTCTCTGTAAATCTGCTTTTCTAATAAAAGAAAGAAATCAATATTTAAAGCAAATACAATAAAGTGTTAGATCAGGAATGCATGTAATAACCAGACTTTGGAAGAGCATTCCAATGTGCTATTAATTGAAATCACAAATAGCTAATGAAACACTTGATTTCATTCATTAGAGAAAATACTGAGCTATGAGCCTTTTCTTGTACTGAAGTTAAAATTTTAAGCTTCTCTTCTAAGGAAGTGACTTTTTCTCAAAGCTTTATGTTCAGCAGCTGAATTTTAAAGGTCTGAGAACATAGCAGTTATATGCTAAGTTTAGTGCAAACCTGACCTAGATTAGTTATCTTTATTGGTTAAAAATAATGAAAAATGTCAATAAAGTCTAGACACTGGTAGAAGATATTTAAACTAACCATTAATCTTAGGAACTGAGTGAGACTGACAAATTTGGTACAGAATAATTAGATGGAAATTAAGTATTTTCTTCTAGTTAGATTATGTGCTTTTAACAGTAAGATATAAAACTTACATATAATTCCTCACTAACTTTTTTGAAGAAGAATTGCCACAGTAGACGTACTAAATAAGTGATTTTTGAATGATTTCTGTTTAGTTTGTGTATAATTTACATTTGGAAATGTAATCAAACTGTCTCATTTTTATCTCTGTTGATTAGTGATCAGGATTGATATTACAAAGTATATGATACAACAGATGATGGACTCAGATGTGTGGCTTTTACACTACCCAGCAGCCTTTAAATTTCTTTTGTTTGTAATATCTTTAATGTGTCTCAAGGTACGTTAAGGGCAGTAATATAGTCTTAAAAAAAGGAGTAGGGTTCTTGCCTTAAAGTGCTCATTTGCATTTAATATTACAGGGCTTTATATGTAAGAATTAAGTGGTTTGAAATTCAAGTAGTTTACAGAAAAATGGAAATAATGCAACCTACTGTAATCATATGGTGTCAATATTCAGGCAGGGCACAGAAGATATACACAATAGATTTTGAAAACCAATCAAATTAATCACAGCATAAGCTGTGAAAGAGAGAGCGAAAGATTGCTCCTCATCAGGCCTCGCTGTGATGATGAAGGAAACAGATTACCAGGCTGCAGATACAGAATTGTGGAAATGCTCATCAAGAACTTACTTCTGATAATAAGTGGGGCATTCCTACAGCATGTTAACATGGACTGAATCTCTCAGGTAATTCACAGTATATTTTAAGATAAGCAACTTAAACACAAATACAAAGTCGTTCAATTCAGAGATTAAGCAATAATTGAAGATACACAGAAACATGTAAAGAAAAAAGAAATGTGAAAAACAAACAAAACACAAAAAAGAATACAAGCTTTTGAAGTGTGGATAGTCAGAAAGAACAATTGCAGCTTCCACCTGTTCTCTTATCATTGTACTGCCCTCTTAACTGTTGTGTTCAATACAGTTAAATTGCCTAACAGTCATGCAACACTTGGACTTGATCTTAGAGTCGTAATTTAAATGACTGGAATGTTGACTGAGGAAAGAGGAGAGATGGCCAAAGCCAGAACTTGCTTGCTGTGTTTTCCCACCTGCTTTCTCCTTAGTTTCTTGGCTTATGTAAAAGAAATCTCTAAACAAAATGATGCATGTAGTAAAAATAAGTATCTATTTATGCAGTGAATGATGGTGGCATCACCAGCCTCTAAGAATTTTTCAATCCCGGTTTTAGGAAATGTATAAATATGTCAAGTTTTAGGAAAGCAATAAGGCAGAATGATTCTTTGAAATGAGGATTTATTTGATGAGAATTTTAGTTTTAGCATTGTCTACTAGTGAATTTGAGCCTATTGTTTATTTTCTTGTTCTTGTACATAAAATAGAACACAATACAATTTGCTTCATGTGATTGCTATGAAGATAGATGAAATGATATAGGGTTGTTTTTGTGGTGCCATGAGATAAACTCTTGCCAACGTCTCATATAGGAGGACCCGTCGGAGACCCAACTGATGTGCTTCTGATTCAGCTTCCTATTAATGTTCCTGGAAAGGTTGTTAGTGGGTGATGGCTCATCTATTTGGGTCCCTGATACCCATGTGACAGGTCTGGAAGGTCCCTGGCTCCTGGTTCTGTCTTGGTCTAGCCCCGGGTTTTGCAGCCTTTGGAGAGTGAACTAGTGGATGAGGGATCTCTCTCTCTCTCTCTCTCAAATACATTGCCTTTCAAATAAATGAATAAAATGATAAATAAATCTTAAAGAAAATGTAATGACATGGGTCAACCAATTACCGAAGTGACTCATTGATAGAGGTGCTTGACTGCTAATAGCCACACGATTCTCTTGTTTAAAATTTTCACCATTAGAAAATGGATGCTAGTTGGGTATCAGATCTCCACAGTTAATAAATCTGCATACTGGAGAATTGTGTACAAACCTAAATTAGATTGTAGTACTATGAAATAAACTTCCAAACTTAACAACATACAATAATAGTTTTTGTGGGTCAAGGGTCTAGGTACAAGTTGGTTGGATCCTTTTTTCTTGCAAAGCTGGAATCTAGTTATTATACATTCTCATTTGGAAATTTGGCTTGGTAAAATCTGTAAACTCCTCCAGGTTGTTGAAGAACACTTTTCTTTGTGGACATATAACATATGTTCTCTATTTTTGTTGCTTATTTTGCTAGCTGTTGACTTGGAACTGTTCAGAGTTCCTGGTCAATCTCCTTTACCTTCCTCAGTTCTCCTTTTAAAATCAGTTTACATCTTCGCTGTTTGACTTTCTAGGTCAGTAGAAGACTATCTCCCCGGGCTACTATGAGAGCCTTATATAATGTAAAGCTATTGTATTACTAACATCTAATCACCTCTTCCACATTGTATCGGTTAGACATATTCATAGGTTCTGACTACACTCAAGGGAAAATAATTACTCAAGGATGTGTCTCCTTTGGCGATGCACAAAGATAGATTGACCACAGTTAGCTAAAATACCTTTTTTTTTTTTAAATCACAAATTACTAATACACACTCACTCACACACAAACACACATACCCCCAGAGACAAATTAGCTGTACAATTAGAAAATTATTTATCCTAGCATTTCAGGGCAGTAGCATGCAACCCTGTAATTATTGAATTCTAAAGAAAGCATATAAATTTACACATGGGAAAGAAATATTTAAATACTTCTAAAATACATCCAAAACAAGGATGAAATATTTATTTAGGAAGAAAACAATATATTAACTAAAGCCACAAGAAAGAAAAATAAAATGGATGAGAATCATTGACATATATAATTAACTCGTTTCTTGAATGAGATATACAATTAAATATAGTTAAGAAAGAGGTGAGTGAACTAATACTTTAGATAAATTTTAGACTTTTTGTTAATATAGTTTTGGAAACATATTTCCATAAGCCTAGATCTATTTATTGTAGAGAATCTTAGGTATTGTCATTAGTCATAATCAAAACATATGGTATAAATTTCACTGTATTTCAGTTAATTCTATACTTTTCTAGTTAGATACTCAACAAACAACAGGGAAATATGTCAGAGTTCACATTTATATGTAACCTGATCTATGATAATATCATGAACTATCATGAAAGACTTTTGTATTTTTAAAATTTTAAAGCCTTCCCTGAACTTGCACATTGATTAAATAAACATTCTTTAGAGTAGAAATTAAAATGTACATACCATGTAAGAGGATCAGTCATGAAAGATGCTTTCTAAATGTTGTGTCCCCAGACAGCCATCAGACAGCAGCAGAAAAATGCATTTTGAAGCCATGGAGTCTCCAGTTTTTATCTCTGACATTCTGTCGAGATTCGACAGATGGAAGCCCAGCAGTAGACGTGTGGATTGGATGCCAAATGAGACACATATACATAGCAGAGTTGTGCCCTACCCAGGTGGTCATTTTCTCCTCTCCAGAACCTTTAACAGGGCTGATTCCAAACTTGACTATGCTGTAGCGATAGTGACACAATCTTTAGTCATTGGTGAATGTCAGGGGGCTCTTTGCTTTCTGCATAAGGAACTTTAGCATGCTCTCTGCTCCGTGCATATGTCCAAGTTGGCAGCCAGTTGGCATGGCTGCTGATGTGTCTCTCTCTGTCAAATCTCCTATCACCTTATGGATGGAAATAGATTATATGAGTATGTCAGCAAGAATGTTACCATTGGCTGAGAAAAGATATATGGGGAAATTAAAATTTTGGAGATAATCGGAAAATAACTTTGAAAATTATTTCTATTATCTAAACCAGAAAAGTATTTATTTATTAGCATATTAGAAAATTCTAACAAAGAAAACATTCTTTATAATCTTTGCCAAGATTTCCATTCTCTTCAGTAGCTAAAAAAACACGTATCAACCAAGAGAACTGAAAAAAGGGTAGATGAGTGAGACGAGGGATTTAAGTTTTTCTAACACAACATCATGTAAAGTATTGCAACCGTCATACTAATAAGCAGCATTTTTAATTCACTAAAATTGTAGTATATTTGATCACTATATTATTCAGAATCTTATAGATGTTCTAAGAATATAATCCATTTCAGACATTTTTACAATGATGGGTATTTTTCATGCTCACGTATGCAATCATATGCCCTCATATCTATTTGGCATTTCAGCCAACAGAAGTCACCTAAATCATTTCACTTTATATTTATCAGATAAATATGATAATATTACCACTTTTAATCATGTTGAAGAAGCTAATTATGAATCAGTCATCAAAATACTCCTTTTAAATTGAACTTACAATTTTGCTAACACATTTTATCAAGAATGAAAAAAAAAGATTATTTATGTTGGGAAGGCAGGTTTACAGAGAGACTGAGATACAGAGAGAAAGATCTTCTATCTGCTGGTTCACTTACCAAGTAGCCACAAATGCTGGAACTGAATTGATATGAAGCCAGGAACCAGGAGCCTCTTCCCTGTCTCCCACATGGGTACAAGTCTCAAGGTTTTGGGCCATCCTCCACTGCTTTCCCAGGCCACAAGCAAGGAGCTGTATGGGAAGTGGAACCCATGAATCGGTGCCCATATGGGATCCCAATGTGTGCAAGGCAAGGATTCAGCCAAGAATGAAACTTTTGAACTTTGGCTTTTCTGCAGCAGTCTTGATAGAGCAGAATTATAGACTTGCAATTAAATGATCAAGCTGAATCCAGAACATTCTGACCTATCAAAGATTAAGAGTAATTATCTAATTTCCAGTCTGAGGAGTAACCAATCCTTCACCCCCAATTAGCCCCTTTGATTCTACAACCAACTGATCTTCAATTTGCCTGCACTAGCTTATTCTCCATTGCTGAGATTAACTAGAGATTCTTCATGTCTTTTATGTTAGACCACACTTTCTTAACTTGATGAGAATAAATATGATTTATTAATCAAAGTTAACAATGGTGTAGCACTGTTACGGATTGCTTGTGATAATGGGAGCGATTCAAGCCTATCCCAGGTAAAGAGGCAAAAATGGCCACCGTGTATACAAATTCCACAGACATTACTGTCTCCAACAAATCCTCTAGCCATCTCCAAACTGTCATATTTGTGTGCATGTCTTTACACAGACACCATTTTGTCTGGCAATCACTACAATCAGCCTTTTCCTTTCTTTTATCAAATGTATACCTGTCTTATTGGTAGAAAGGCAGAATCAGAAGCCAGAGACTGCAATCCAAGCCAGGGACTTTGATGCAGGCCAGGACCTCCTTGCCTTTATCACTAGATCAAACACCCACATCAAGACAGATTCTTTATATGTGTTTTCTCTGAACAATTCTATAGAAACCTTTTGCGATAGACTTATTGGGGCCCATACAACAAGCAATAGCAACCAGTGTTCAAGTTCAGCTCTTTTTTCCAAGCCCTTCTTTCATCAAACTAGGGTCTTGTATTGTCAAAACTGATACCATAGAGAACTGTAATAAGCTATGTGTTTATCTACACAACAGTTTCTTGAAGGTTAATACTTACCCCTTTTTAAAAAGATTTATATATTTATTTTTGAAAAGCAGAGTTGGAAAGAGGGAAAGAAAGGTCTTCTATCCACCTGTTCACTCCCAGCAGGTCTGCACCAGATTGAACCAATAACCAGGAGCTTCACCCAGGTCTCTCAGCATGGTTAGCAGTGGTCCACGCATTATCTGCATTATCTGTTGTCTTTACTCAGCCATTAGTAGGGAGCTGTATTAGAAGTGGAACAGTCAGGATCTAATTAGCACCCAAATGGGATGTTGGCATTGCAGGTGGTAGCTTTACCTACTACCCAGAGTACTTGTCCCTAAACTAATCCCTTTTCATTTGCTTTTGAGTGGTCTATTCAAAGCTGGACACATGGTAAACACATGACAAATGCTTGATGGATGAATAGATTGCTAAGTCTTGACCAGTTCATCGACCTTGTGAACAATAACATTTCTTTCAGTTTAAAATCAGACTTTCCAAGAGTTTTGGTTTTCAAATCTTGGCTGCATCCCAACAAAGTCCTGAAATCAGCACCAAGTTAAAGCATTTACAAAAAAATCAAGATAAACTTTCCTATAAGGAAAGATCTAGAAGCAATACAAGGATGGCAGATTTAGAAAACAGAAACACTTATAATTAACTCTCAGAATTCATGTGAACACAACCAACCTGGGATCAAAGAAAAAAAATTTTTTTTAAGTTAAGTCTTTTACAAATACACAATATTTTACCTTTTAATTATTTCCTAGAAAATATAGTGCAGTAAGTGATTACATAGCATATGCTTTGTGTTTGATTTTGTAGATAATTTAGAGATGCTTTAAAATTTATGAAGGCATTTGCAAAGGTTAAATACAAATATTATGTAACTGCATATCCCGGGGCTTCATCAGCTGCAGATTTTTGTATCAGGTGACAATGCTGGAACCAATTCCATAAAGATTCTGATTAATAACTGTCCAATAAAATGTATCAATAATTTTATGTCAAGATTACCCCAATTATTTCATTTCAGAATTAAATAAAAATAAACTTTTTCAATAAATTGCTGACAACATTAAAGAAATGGAAATTTTTTGGTAAGCATGAAAAAAGTATGCAAAATAATTTGAAGCATAAGGGCTAGGGTTCTATGGGGAGTTTCGATGGGATTAGTGACTTGGGGATTCTGGTGACTTGGGCAAGGGAGTGTCAATATATATAAAATGGGAAATAGCAGAAAAATGCATTTAGTCCTGAGAAAACCCAGAGGAAAAATGAATCTGCCATTTGCTTCTTGTATTTCTGTCAACTGCAGGCTGACTGCTGCAGACACAGATGGGCTCCCTTGCAAATGTGAGTCCTTACACTATGGAAAGAAAATGTGTCTGAGAGTCCTCTATGACATGAGCAGCTGAGTATATACACAATTTGGAAGTGCAAATCAGTAACCTTTAATGTTTTGGATTCAAAATGTGAAACTCTCACGATGCCATTTCAACATAATCCCCCCAGTTTTTGTTTCTACTTTGGTTTTATCTATGCTTTGTTTGCAGAAGTCATGCAATATTCATCATAAAGAGAGAAATTAAGGACACTAGAGCTGGAGGAGGACATGTGGATCAGCAAATTCAATGACTTCATTGCAAAGAAGAGAGAATGGAAACATAGAAACAAGACAGGGTTTTCAAAGTTATCCCACTGGAGGATGGTAAGCAGGTCCAGGATTGTGAGCTCTAGATTCGAGATTCAGTCTCGACTCTCCTGTAGTGCATAGTTCCAATGTTATCATTTCACTAATCTCTTTAAACCTAAGAATGTCTTATGTGACAAATATCATGGATATTTGGATATTTTAGGACTTCCTATAGTTAAGAAATTAACACATAAGGCTTGTGTATGGCATTCAAATGCAAAATCTTTCTGCATTTAATACTGGTAAAAGTATAGGAACCAATAGAAAAATGTACTTCATATTGGACAAGTGTATAATGGACAAGTGTCTCATTATACATATTTAATATTAGCTTAAACCTGTGTATGCATTTTTTTATTAGTTTTGAGAAGCAGGGAGGAAGAAGAAAAAGAAGACGACAAAAGAGGGGAGAGAGAGAAAGAGAGAGAAAGCGAGAGAGAGAGAGACTGGACTGGGCTTTCTGTATTTGTTTCAGTAAACCAATCATATGAGCTGTAAACTTATACTCTCCAAGATGTCCATCGGTGGGAAACTTGAATTGGGAGTGGTTCTGGAACTCAGATCCAGATTTTCCCATTTGTAATGTGGCTAACCAAGCATGTCTTAATCACTAAGTCAAACACTTGCCTCTTTTATCTTTTAACTGGAGACATTGTGCATGCTAATCCCTATGGACATTTAAGTGTTAAAGCTTTGAATTATTATTTATAAAGTTAGAAAGGCCAAAAAGCCTGCAGTTTTGGAGTCTGCCATGTCCAACTTAAAATCCTCAGACTTCCTCTGAGTAACTAGGAAATTTACATAGCTTATCTGGAGCTCATGTTTCATCTGCAAAATGGAGTTATTTCAATGACCTTGCAGGCTTGCATGTGACCATCAAATGAGATCAAACTTGAAGCTGGCAGCGTATTACCTGGCACATAGAAGTTGTCGATAAATAGGAATTATTGTCAGGATATTTTTACAGACCAAGGAAAATCACATTTCCTGTGAGAGGCATGCCAAATAGGATGTTCTAGTTACTGTTTGAACTTCTCACCAGTGAAGGTGTCCATGAATGGAAATTAGCACTGTGTGTGTGAGCCTCATGGGATTCATGTGTTGCTAAGGCAACCACTAATTTCCAGATCAGCGTAAATAGTTTCACAAAATGTACAGCTTCCTTTAACAAATTGGATTCCAGTGAAGGACACACCTTTCCTTCCCCTGCTGCTCCACGCTCAAGTTAAGGTTGTGCACCTGCAGCTCTATGTGCCAGGGGCTACTTTCATCTTCAGCCTGTGACTCTCTGAAGGTAACAGTCAGTAACCGAGATCCCTGAGGTCTGTCAGCTTTACCCAGTCTTTACTTTTTGTACTTTGTCAAGTTGAAGTCACATTTCTTGACTCACTCAGTAGGGCACTGAAGCAGCTTCTTGGCACATTCATGTAACAGGCTTCTAAGCAAAGAAGCCATGCAGGTTGCAGTCACCCCCTTCTGCCTTCCTTTCCTTGCTTCCCCTACTCACTCATATGAATTCCTGCGGAGAATGAACCTATTATTAAGCCAGTATTGCCTCTCCTGCTACATTCTTGTGTTAAATTAGTCCTCTTCATTGTTGCAAATAATAGGCAACCACTTATATATCAATGAAAATTCACTGCACTGCTGTGGGATTATTTCAGCCCTTGATAAATGACATATTCCTGCCATTGTTTATGGGGAGCGAATTTAAGTCTCTTTTGCTTCCTTTTAAATCTTTTCTTTTGGGAGGAATGGACAATCTTCCTCATGTACTTAGCATATTTTCTCCTTCAATCCTTTTGAACAATGAATACTGTGACAGTGGCATCTTTTTGCAATGATTCTGAGAGTTGACTACTGCTTTTGAATATGCAGTAGTAAGACATGAATACAATAGTAAAAACTCATGGAAGCATGTTAATTACCTCTTTTCAAGAGTCTGAAAAATTATTTCAATACTTTTTATGATCAAGTCCTGATATCAGAAATACCCTCACTAGCTTTTACAAAGCTGTATTTGGAAAATGTCTTGGTCATTCTTTTTCAAGGAGAATATTTCTTGGTGAGGTATAATGTTAAATTTCTGATGTGCACTGATTTCCTTGGGATTTTTCTAATGTATAAATCTGGAGAGTAGATACTATCCTGTCTATTTTACTATTTACTAATATGAACAATGATTGGAATTATGCACTGTCTTTTGTTAATATACTCTTCAGAAAATCAAAATTAGTGGTATAACCCACTAAGAAAATATTTCTTCTAATGTTGGAAAGAGAATTGTGTAATCCAGTAATTTTAACCAATACATCATGCATGTAAGAGAATATAAGTAAACAGCATGTTTACTTTAAAGAATATAATAAAAAATTCACTCATAGTAACCAGTCCCTTAAGGAAAAGAATTGACCTTCCTTAAATGCTTGTGGTCTGCTGGGCCCTGTATCCTGCACCGTGTTACAATGGAGATGGCCGTGGCAGGGTACCTCATCCCGTTCCACATACCTGTCTTAGGTCTCTGTAGATCATAGCGGGCAAGTGGGTAATGGAAAGAAAGAAGCTGGACTAGCTCTTTCCCATACCCTCCTTTGGTGGTTTCTGTGAAAGTGTGTGTGTTCCCTGAAGCTCTGGAGAGATTCATGCAGTTTCAGGCTAGGCTTGGCTAATGTTGCATTCACTCCTTTTACTAGTTGGTCCAGAGATCATAGTGGATTCCTAACCCTGCTGATTGCTGCTCCACTTCGTTCTCTCCTACTCAGTTTCTCAGTTAATCCATCACCTAAGTCAGTAATTTCTGATTAAATGTCCTGTGTTTTCCCTTTCTAAAAATATTTGGATCCTAACTAATGGACGCTGTAAGTTCTTCCCTGTTCCCTCTTGTTCATAGATTTTTTCCAGTTCCATAAATAACCACTATTCCTGAAATTAATTTTAATTTTAGCTTTCATTTATTGATTTTTTAAAAGATTTATTTATTTTTATTACAAAGTTAGATATACAGAGAGGAGGAGAGACAGAGAGGAAGATCTTCTGTCTGATGATTCACTCCCCAAGTGACCACAACAGCTGGAACTGTGCCGATCAGAAGCTGGGAACCAGGAACCTCTTCCGGGTCTCCCACACGGGTGCAGGGTCCCAAGGCTTTGGGCCGTCCACGACTGTTTTCCCAGGCCACAAGCAGGGAGCTAGATGGTAAGTGGAGCTGTCGGGATTAGAACCGGCGCCCATATGGGATCCTGGCGCGTTCAAGGCGAGGACTTTAGCTGCTAGGCCATGCCCCCTTTAATGATTTTTTTACCTGTTAGTTATCTTTAAACATTTCATATACATAGACATATATTTTACTTTACCGTTCTACTCCTGATAGAATTTTGTTTCCTTCAGTGTTCTCTCTTATAACCTTACTACTGTAAGCATTTCAGTATTTTGTCCTAATACATACGTGTAAAAGTTTCTCTAACCCTTATGCCTAGGAATCAGGCTACAGGGTTGAAGGCCACATAATTCTCCATGTTTCCATAGTACAAGCCTTTTCCCAAAGTGACTATATAAATCTAAGATCTCACTACCACTGAGTGTCCCACTTGCTATAATTTTTAGCCCTATTTGATGTATGAGGTAAATATTGAAAGTTTAAATAAAGATGATGTCTACCTACTGTATTTAAATGGGTTATTTTTCTGTAATTTCCTACAGTGGGAACAGCTGTGCTGACCTTTTTATTTGCCTTCGTGCAAGTGTAAATATTTATTTAGTGCCTGCACATGAAACTTGTTTTTTTGTGTAGCTGAAAAGACTTACATGTATCATTGTGATCTATTTTTTCCTTTTATGGAGAGTAAGTGACTTGCTAAAGGTGGCTAGTTAGAAGGTAAGCAAGACGTGAAAGAATGTGACTCTATGTCTTACGTTTGAGTGATCCTAAGATGAAGAGAAAGAGATGATGGAGACTACATCCCAGAGTGAGAATCTGGACTACTTACTCCTTATTGGCCAAGGAGAGCTGTGGAACAGCATTATCATTGTCCCTTGAGAGAATTCACTGCTGACACTGAAAAGAACAAGAAAAATAATTTCTTGGGAAATTTCTTGCATTCCTGTAGTATTCTATTATACTTGTCTACCATCTCATTGCTGAATCTAAGGAACTTGGGTTCACAGCTAGAAAATTCCAAAAGCAAAGGCTGTGTGCTGGTTGTTGGTATGAGAGGACAGGGAGTTGTGGCTACACCGAATGTTTTCACCTGTATTGCTGATGTTGTCACAAGCCATAGGGTTCATTAATTGTAATGGTCCTGAGATATATTGTTTTTCTTGGAAGCTTGATTGGGATGCTGTGTTATGCAGGGAGAAAGTTCAAGCTGGATGGATTGCCAAAGGTAGAAAAAGAAGATGTAAACAAGGAGAGGAAAGGCATTGCCATGCAGGAGTAGAGGGAGGGCACGATTAGATATTTTTCAGAAATATGAGTAAGGAATGGTGATAGTATTTTTCAAAAGATTCATAAGTAATGTCCATACAGAAAGTCACCATTCAGTGCTCAGGCTGTAACTCAGTAAAGCAAGACCGACGCTCCCCTTTACCTGTACTTCCTTTTCCTGTCTCCTAAATCTATAGAAACTGAGGGATGAGTGATAGGATGAGGAGACCATGAAACTATGAAGTCGAAACAAAGTCAACTATGCCGTTTCGATTATGGTGATGCCAATGCCGACATAGAGGACAACTGAGAATTTATGTGAATTTCTGAAATTTGCTTCAGGGACTGGACAACTTAATTAACTGAATGAAAATGTTTTGTGAAAAAGAGTGACAGGAGAACTTTTCAAAGTGATGAGAAAAATCATTGGGGAAAAAAATCTGTTTGAATATAAAGTTTCTTCTTCTGCATCTGAAATGCCCTTAAAACATTCGGCAAATGTGCAGTTTTTAAAGACATAAACTCACTGGGACAAAGAGAATAGAAAAAGAGGCCATAACACATCCAACAGCAAAAGCTTTCCCTGCTGGAAACCTGCACGATTAGGGGTAACAGACAAAACAGAGCCAGGAAGTCTGCCTCCTGCCTGGTGGGAGGGCTTGCAATCAATTGGATTTCATTAGAGAGTGACTAAAAGGCCCAGCCATTGGGCAGCACTAGAGACTAGAGAAGTGAAGGTGAAGATGGGAAAGCAGGGTTATTGAAAGTCAGTTTCAAAATTGTTAGACTCCATATGCCCTCTTGATTCTAATACGTCCTTCGTAGTCCTTTTACATACCTCTACATTTCTAATTAATGGACCATATTTTCCTTCCTCATTCTTCACTTTCAGATATGATTTTTTGAATTTTAGCTATTTACACTTTCCCACACACTCCCAAACACATTTCACTGCATCTGGTATCTTCACTGTTACTTGATACTATTAAGATATTTACATTATCTTGACTGCATAAATGCAATTGATTACTGAGTCTTATAGGATAGGTATCTATTTATATGGAAAATATTAAGCAGTTTTTACTATGACATTCATTTTAGAAAGATATATTTGAAAGGCAATATTACAGGGAGAGAGAGAGCGAGAGAGAGAGAGAAAAGAGATCTTTCATCTGCTGATTCACTCCTAAAATGAATACAGTAAATGGAGTTAGGCCACGCTGAAGCCAGGGACCTGCAATTTCATCTGGGTCTCCCACTTGGGTGTCAGAGATACAAGTTCTAGGTCTATCTTCTGCTGCTTTCCCAGTTGTATTAGCAGAAGACTGGCTTGGAAGTGGAGTAGCAGAGACTCAAACTGGTGCTTGTTGTGAGGGAGTAAGGCACAAACTTCAGCCTCAGGGCCCTAGAACTTAGACTCTCCCATCCAAGACTGATTCCTGCATTCTAAAAGCCCATCTAACTAGTGTCATGTACTGACCTCATCTTCTGCATTCTTCTAACCACCTAGCCCCCAGGGAGCAAGGTCTACCAACGTTGAAATGTCTGCAAAAAACTACTCAGTTTTTCAAAATTTCCCCACCCCTCTGAACACCCCAAGATCTTTATGAAATGCCCAGCCTGATGAAAGACTGAGCCCCTGCAACATGTTTGCTCTATCTACACATTGGCGGTTGACCACCTTCTGTGGATTTATCATTCTGGTTGATAATGAATCTAATGAATCCAGTTTGGCTGTAATGTTCTGTGTGTCTTTTCTATCAGTATGGGATGCTGGTGTTACATTCTATTCCTCTATTCTGTTGTCACAATGTCAACCCAATGTCTTTTTCTTTTAAATTGTCTATTATATGTGTATGTAAACTTATACACATATATCTCTAGAGAAATAAGATTGTAGTCATCAAGTATGCTGAGTAGGATAAGAATGCTTAAATCCTCAGGACCAAGAAGACATATAAGGAAAAACTGAATGTGAATGTTGGGCGGTAGAATCTAGAATTAGAATTTGAGTCCAAAATGCAAGTTATATTCATCAGGGAGAATCAGTACTACTTCACTTCGATAAATCTACTATACTGCATTGGCACTTAAAATACAAATATGGTCCTTTACCATATTATTTGTGTCCTGTCTGTCACAGCTTAGTGATCTCAGAGATAAAAACCCCAAAATTGTATCACCATGTATTTGAAGGATGTGGTAGGAGTAATGGTAAGCCAGGGAGTATTTTTTTGAGTCCTGGGGCTTGGCGATTATTATAGGATAGACAACCATTAACTAGATGGACATGGAGAAGAATGAAGTTTCAGAAAACAAATATTTACAGTTTTTTTGGCACAGCGTTTTGAAAATATTTAATACTGTCAAGAATGAATCAGAAGCAGGCAGATAATTTGGAGGGTGTTGATCAGTTCTGGACTATGGAAATAATTTGGGCATAAAATGATATGGGTGATGGGTTGCAAACCAGTACTCTGGCTTCAAAGAGAGAGAGTACTAGGAGCTGACCTGGTTGCTGGGTAATATTTGCATGAAAAGTACAGTGCAATTATTTACACATTGAGGGATGTAGAGCACTATCAAGTGCTTAAATGTCATTGTTTAGGCTTACTGAATGGCCTACATCATCCCCTGAGAAAAACACACAGGAAGTTGAAAGACCCGTATAAAAGGTGCTATGCTCTAGGTGTATCCAGTGGATATGATTTGTGAAATGTGTGTAAAATGAAAATCATGAAGTAGGAAAACTATTTACTGACATAGGATACTGCTTAATGCTGAGCTGTGAAACATAATAATTACTTTACAATTCTTTTTCTTAGGATCAGTCAGTCCAAGGCAGCTGGGTTGTTCTCTCCTGTCTGTCTCAGAAGCGATGACACATTTCATAGTGAACCAGAGAATTCCTATGTTAGTTTATAAATCTATCCCTTGCTTTAGGTAAATATTTTGAAGAAATACATTGTGAGAAAAGACAAAGTACTTATTTTTCTTTACTCTATTCCTCTCCAACTCCCTAGATTGAAGAATTTTATTTCATCAAGACGGGGAAGGAAAGGACCTTTCTTTTCACTCCAAAGTCTAAGGAATTGGCAAATTACGGTGTTCTCAATAATGCATGGCAATGGCAGGAGCCGCCAACATTTTTCTTGGTGTGTCTAGGTGGACTGGCTGGTGTGGCCTTCCAACAGATTTCCCAACAGCTGTCAGTAATTTGGCATCAGGAGAGTATCTTGCATATGTCCTCAGGAAGATGGCTGAACTTTAAGTTAGGGAAGAGGAAGGCACAGCACTGATGTTTGTGGATTTGGGATGAAGTGCAACCCAGAAACAATGACGTCTCAGCCAATGTCAGAATGAGTGTGTAAGCAGATTGCTCTTCAACCTTACCACATCCTCAGAATTTGCAAGCAAATCTTGGGAGAAAGCAAATTATTCTTTCAAATTATTTAAATTAAGCTTTCATTTAGGTGAATTGAGTTCTTAAAATAGTAATTAAGTTCTATTTTAAAAATAAAGAATTCATTTATTGAGTCTGTAATTTCTGTAAGCTAGAATTCATATTTGCTGTATGCCATAGGCGTTGAATATGTTGAATTAAGTCATAAGCTATAAAATTCATGTGAAGGCAGTTACTGAGGAATGATTGATGCATCTATGGTGGTTGAAAGCTTAGCAAGAATAAAACTACCTTGATAATTTATGGAGTGAGAGAGAAAAATGTTGAGGGCCAAAGGTCTAAAGAACGCAAACACTCCAACAGGTGGAAGAGACTCTTAAGGAAAACTGAGCAAACATTTTTAGAAAGGTCTAATGTTGCTCGTGGTGTCCAATTCCTCTCCATAGGACTGGTACCTTGTGTGTTTAGATTTCATGAAACATATTTTTTATTGCTAGAATAAAATGTGTTTATTGTCTTCCATCCATTAACTTAATTAATAAGAATGACTCTTGCAATTCTTCACTATATACAAATGTTGATTTCCTGAAGAGAGGAGAAGGTGATTATTGGTACATATTGACATTTCAGTGAGCTTTCCTTGGAAAAAAAATCAATATATATTCACTAAAATAAGGAGCAAATCAAAACCAGAAACAGTCTTTAGATAATGGAATCTTGTGATTCATTTTAAATAACTATATTACAAAAAAGTCTAAACATTAGTTATTATGGTAATCCTTGATTTTTTTTAAGATTTATTTTTATTATTTTTTCATTGGAAAGGCGGATATACAGAGAGGAGAGACAGAGAGGAAGATCTTCCGTCCAATGATTCACTCCCCAAGTGAGCGCAACAGCCGATGCTATGCCGATCTGAAGCCAGGAGCCTCTTCCGGGTCTCCCACGCGGGTGCAGGGTCCCAAAGCTTTGGGCCGTCCTTGATTGCTTTCCCAGGCCACAGGCAGGGAGCTGGAAGGGAAGCAGGGCTGCTGGGATAGAACCGGCGCCCATATGGGATCCTGGGCGTGCAAGGCGAGGACCTTAAACACTTGCGCCACTGCGCTGGGCCCCCGGTAATCCTTGAGTTTTAAGAATTCCCACTGTTGAGCTTTGTATGGTAGCCTAATGGCGAAAGTCCTCACCTTGAACACCCTGGGATCCCATATGGGCACTGGTTCTAATCCTGGCAGCCCCAATTCCCATCCAGCTCCATGTTTGTGGCCTAGGAAAGCAGTCCAGGACGGCTCAGGGACCCTGCTCCCACATGGGAGACCTGGGAGAGGCTCTGGGTTCCTGGCTTCAGACTGGCTCAGCTCCGGCCCTTGCAGCCGCTTGGGGAGTGAATCATCAGACGGAAAATCTTTGTCTCTCCTCTCTCTCTATATGACTTTACAAAGAAAAAAAAGTCCCCACTGTGTTGAAGTAAAGCTATAGTAATATATTTCCTCGTATTCTCATGTGCTTTGGAGATGTAGACTCTTACTTAGGATGAAGCTGAGGAGGCTGCTAACACTTCATGTGTCAGCCTGGGTAAAAGCTGGCACTTCTGTGTTTTTGTCAGTTGTCACCTAAGACGGATTTCAGTTGCCATTGTGAATATAAAAGCTCACTATTCCATTACTAATTCCCATGAGTTACTTAGTCTTCTCTTCCTCTTTCTAAAGGTTAAAACGCTTATCTTTCTGCTAAAAAGTTAGATAATTAACATTCTCACTTACAATGCTTCCATACCATCTGTAGATTATGCACCATTCATCAAACACCTCTGCAAGGATGATTGACTTTTGCAAAGAAATTTGGGGAATAAATCCTTTCTCTTTAGTAATAAATTTATTGTTACATGGTTTTAAAATATCCCCTTCCAAGAGATTCAATTTAGAGTAACAGTTTCTTGGTACTTGTAACGATTATCACAAAACCATATGAGAAAGAAGAGCAAATTACATTCTTTAGAAACTTTGAGAGTGCTGACATTCTTTTTGCATTCAACATCTTTAGAATTTGTGATTTCCAAAGCATTGCATATTTATAAAATCATTTGTATTGACATTTAAATTCCACATTTTTCAAATGACAGAAGTGAAAATTAAGGCTATACATATTATCAGCATTTTAAGTTGAATTTTTAAATTTACTTCTAGAGAAAGAATATACCAAAAATAAAAAAAAAAACAGTTTTAATGTAGAGTTTCTAAGTCTGAATTATTTGTCAGGAACACCTGCATAAGACAAGTGCTGGACATTTATAAAAAATATGGCCTAGAAACGATTTGCTCATGGAAAAAATCTGTTTTATGTCTGCAATGCTTCTTTGACATTTTCTTTCTGCTGTAGGTTTCTTATAATGCCTCCTTGATCTGTCTGAGGAGATAGATTGTGAGAATTTTTGGGTAGCTTTAGTGATCTATTAGACATAGAAATAAAACTGCTCTTTTCTCTCATAAGACTTTGTTTTCAATTTTCTTCTTCATGTTACTTTCTCTTTTCTCTTAACCAGGAGAAAATATCAATTCACTTTGAAGAAAATAAGCTAATATTTCTTTATTGGATACCAGAAAAATGTGCATTGAGTTAATAAAAACTACATGTGAATGTTTTATTTCAAAAGAGTAAATGCCTCAACCTGAGTGAATCTTACCATAGAGTTCTAATGTTCTATAAAGTTTCACAAAAATAGATTTGTAAGCTTAACAAAGAGGCGTATATTTGTTACAATGTTCAAAGCAAGTTTAAGAGACAAAAATCCAGGGTAAAAGACCAGTATTTTAGAAGACAAATGAGTTAGATGAAAAGAAAATGGGCTGATTGAAAGAAGATCACACTTAGAGATTTGATAACATTTTACCATTTATATTTATTCTGAGACATTCGCATAATTGAGAATTTTTCATAAGACTGAGATCTAAAGAGCGGGGTGATACAAAAATTGATTCGTTTTCTATAACTTGTTTTCACTTATTGAGAAGTTTGCTTGTGAAAATCATTCTTAGCATGCATGTACAGTTCAATTGGTAACCATTCTAGACAATTTAAAACTATTAGAGGCTTGATTTGTATAATCTTCATAAAACATTACATATTCTTTTAAAAAGTTGATTGATAGTCAAAGAGTTAGAGAGAGATACAGGCAGAGATACAGAGATACAGGGAGAGATAGAGAGATACAGGCAGAGTGTTTGTGTTCTTGTTTACTACGTCACGTCTAAGCGTCCATACTGGCTGTGGTGAGCCAGTACAAAAGGCAAGCGCTTAGAATGCAATCCACATCTTCCCAGAGGGCAGCAGCCCAGTTACGTAAGCTGCTGGATCTATTTCTGCACTGACAGGATTCTGGAGTAAGAGAGAGCTGCAAATCCAACCCAGGTACTCCACCATGGGATGCAGGCATTTTAATCACAGTGTTAACACCTGAACCTGTTAAAGGTCTATAAACCAACTTGCATTGAACTCTACTGCCTCTTTTACATCCTGGCAAGCTTCTCCTAACTCTTCAAGAGAGAAATTAAATATTTTGTTTCTCAAAGTTATTGGGATACTTTTATTCAGAAAGTATCTGTTTTTATGCTTTGGTTTTGTATTATTGTAGTGTAACTTAATAAGTCCCTTTGCATCTTCCCTTTTTGCTTGTCTTGTTTAACTGTGTTAAAGGTGGTCTCTGCTATCCACTGCCAGATATAAGATTAGTACCTAACACACTAGTTTTGTTTAAAAAAAAAATACCTGTTAAAGTGCATTGATCCATGTGCTGGTTGCTCCACTGTGTATCTAGCTCCCTGTTTGTGGTTTGGGAGGGAAGTGGAGGAATCTAAGGCCTTGGGACCCTGCATCCATTTGGCAAACCTGGAAGAAGCTCCTGGCTCCTGGCTCCTGTGTTTGGTTTAGCTCAGCTCAGGCCATTATGGCTACTTGGGGATACAGCTAGTTGATGGAAGATCTTTCCCTGTCTCTCTTTCTCTCTCTCTCATTGTAAATTTGCCTTTAATATAAAAGTAAGTAAATATTTTAAAATGGGCCTAGTGTGGTAGCCTAGTAGCTAAAGTCCTCCCCTTGCATGTACCAGGTTCCCAAATGGATGCCAGTTCGTGTCCTTGTGATCCCGCTTCCCATCCAGCTCCCTGCATGTGGCCTGGGAAAGCAGTCAAGGACGGCCCAAAGCCATAGGACCCTGCACCCGTGTGGGAGACCTAAAAGAAGCTCCTGGCTCCTGGCTTTGGATTGGCATAGTTCTGGTTGTTGCAGCCACTTGGGGAATGAATTAGCAGATGTAAAATCTTCCTCTCTGTCCCTCTTCCTCTCTGTATATCTGACTTTGTAATAAAAATAAATCTTTAATATATATATATATAATTAGCTGAAAAATAAGAAAATATTCCTAGATTGACTTATTACATAAGTAAACACAGTGATGTCAGATTAAGCCTTTAGCATGTCGGTGACCAATGCATACCCTTTTCTGATGACTTTCTACTAAGAATTCACTACATGTAGACAGACCTGAATTATATTTTCATTTGTTTTCACACCTTTGGGATATATGTGTAATTTTTATTTTTTGAAAAAGTTGAGACAGACAGATTATGGTTAGCTTCTATCTGACGTTTAAATTTCCACAATGTCAGATGGAAACTGAAAGTCAGGAACTAAACCCAGATTTTCCTGGATTGAGAGCCAGTCACTTGATTCATTATCTGCTGCTTTCAGAGTCTGCGTTATGGGACAACTGGCACACAGAACCTGAGCCTGAACTCAAATCCCAGCACACTGAGAAGTGATGAGGGCAACCCAGCTGGAATCTTAATGCCAAATTCCACACTGGACATTTATCATTAAGTAAATGGAGAATATATTGGCCAAGGAAAATGGAATTTACTCTTCTAACTACATTTCTTTTGTTAAAAACACACAATTTACTTTCTGTTTCCATTGTTCCTATGTAGATAAGGATTTTTCCAGGGAACGATTTTTTTCCCCACTACTGCAAGTTACCTTGCAAGTCTTGGGGAGGAAAGTGGCTGAAAAGAAATGGGGGACAATGTTCTTGTGGGCAACTGACACAGTTTATTTGAGGGTTCCAGTTTTTAAGGACCCAGTAAAAAAAAATGGTTCAAAGACAACTCAGACTTAGGTCACGTCTGTAAGCCGGGAATTGACAGAGATCTAACAAGGAGCCTTGGCAAGCACTATTGACACCCAATGATGAATCTGAGTGCCAGAATGGAGTGTGGGTCAGGCCAAGTTGGGTCAAAATACAGCTCAGTTCAAATGAGGACCAGAACTTGGGGCCAGCTGGGCTAGGCCAAGCTATAGCCACCACCAACATGAGCTCAAATTGGGGGTGTTCTAGGCCAGGACAACTACAACACCCACTAGAAAATGCTGAGGTGAGGCAGATCATGCCAGACTGGCTGCAGAACCCAACCAGCATATGTGAGATCAAGAGGGGGGAGGGCGAAGTTGGTAGGGGGTCTGTGAGGGGCTCCGCTGCTGGATCATAACTCCGACTGGAGAGTATGAGTTGGGATGGGGGCAGACCAGGCTGTGTAGGGTTATATCTGTTGGCCTCATGTGAGCTGAATTAGGGAAATGCCGGGCTTGTTTGTTCCTTCTGGTGCATGTATAAGTCAGAGTGGGTGTGGGTTGTTTAGGCTGTCAGATGCTGTCATGGGAGGCAAATTCTGTCAAAGTAAACTGCAGAATCACAGAGCGAGTGCAGGATACTGGAGTGTGAGTGGGCCCATTAGGGAAATGGTGGGCACCGCCCTCCTGGGTTGGCACTCCCTCTGGTGAGCATGTAAACCAGGACTGGGGTAGGCATGGCTACACAGAGAGTGACACCCACTGGTATGTGTGTGGGTTGGATGGTGGACTGGTTGGGTGGAATTAGTCTATTGACATGTATGAGAGCTGAATGGGATATGGGGCAGACTGGACCAGTCTGCTGTACATACTGGTAAGCATGGGAACCAGGGCAGGCGAGGGCTTGGTGGGAGTTATTGAGGGTTGCTACGACTAGGTGGCCATTTCCACTGGTGTACGTGAAGGCCAAGTATGTGGTGGGCAAGATAAGGATGGGCTGCAACGCCCATTGGCTTGTGTGAAAGACAGGGCTGGAGACACAACATCCAAGCAACTGCAACCACTAGCATGTGTATAAGCTGATTAAGGTGACAGACTGAATCAGATCCTGTATTGCCAGGGACACACAAGAATCAAGGCTGGGATCACACATGGAGGACATGGCAGTACATTGGAGTCTGCGGAGAACACCTGATACCAAAACAGATAGTGAAGCACAGAGCAAATTCATCAACTACTCCAACCAAGTGTTGCCAGTGAATATCTGGGCAAATGGAAACTCTAGGGTAGACTATGTCAAATAATGAATTCTGGAGAGATCTAATTGTGCTTGGAGTGGCAAGCTTAGCAGTAATTCAGAACTGTTGAACTATTGAAACTTCTTGAGCAGGACCCTCATTGCATGCCCCACATCGGGGACCCTGAGGTGGTATTGGGTGGTTATCTTCCATCCCAGGTTGCAGAGGCATTTGGGAGGCTGGATGTGGCTTCTCTCCTTATCTTACTCCTTCTCCCAGATGCAGTAAGGGAAAGAAAGAGAATGTGGAAATGGTAATTTCATCCACCTTCCTGTAACCCTTGACCCTTATCACTCTAATCAACTATGTAAAAATCATCAAAAAAATTAAAAAGCCCTATTGAAATGGGGAATTGATAAGCAGCCCTGTCTGTCCATGGTTAGCTGGCTAGACAGAGCGATGCTGTTTGCCCTTTATCAAGAAAAGTAAGAAAACACTTCCAAGGACACGGGGCAGCATACACTCCAGGCGAGGGCCCTTTGCCTTCTCTTCCTGGAACCTCTTCACAACAGGCTTCCTGCCTTGCGGCTGTCACCCAGCTTGTCTTGTTGGATGCATCTCAATTCACTACTATCCCCAAATTAGAAAACAGTCCAGAATCCTATTTCAAGATACTTTAAACAGTTTCATTGGGAATCCATCTTTGATTTGGAATTAGAGATGCACACTGCATTGCACCTTCACATTTGTATATGATAGTCTCTACTACACAAGTGTTATACATCCCCTTAAATGAAAAGGCATACAATGAATTTAGTAAAAGAGAGAAGAATAGAGAATTTACAACAGTGTGAACTTAGACATGCTACTGAAATGACCAGTGTGTCACTGAAGAAATTCAAAAAGAAAATCAAAGACCTTCCTGAAGCAAACAATGCTATTGTGTGACCTATGACTGAGGGAGGAAGTTAACAAGAAAACTAAAGACTTCTTTAAATGAATGAAAATAAAAGCAAAAATATCAATCCCCTGCGATGCAGCAAAAACAGTATTAAAAGTGCTATTGATCCTATATTTTGCATGAAGGTCTCTTTATATCAACAAGAACATATGATATTTGTCTTTTTGGGATTGATTTGTTTCATGGAACATTTGGTTGCAAATGGTAAATTCTCACTCTTTTTAATGACTGAGTGGTACTCCACAGAGTAGATGTACTACAGTTTCTTTATTCACTCCTCTTTCAGTGGACATCTGGGTTGTTTTGAGGTCTTTGCTATTGTAGATTGTAAATAAATTATTACAGATCCCTTTCACATATGCAGATTTTGTTTCCTTTGGATGTATTTCCAGAAGTGGGATAGCTAGGTCATATTGCAGGTCAATTTTAAATTCTCTTAGCACTCTCCATACTGATTTCCACAGTGGTTGTACTTGTCTACAGTCTCACTAATGGTGAAGGAGGATACCTTTCTTTCAACATGGAGCCAGTATGTGTTGTAACTGGAGTTCTGGAGTCACTGGAATTACATGGAAGCTCAATGTGGTTTTCATTTGTATTTCCCTGACAGTTAAGGAGCCTGACAATTTTTATATTTGTCCAATAACTCTTTTATTTTGTTCTTTTTTAAAAAATGTGTGCTTATTTCCTTCACCCTTTTTTCACAGGCTTGATTATTTTGCTGTCTCTGAATTTTTGAAGCTCTGTTTAATCCTGGATATTAGTCCCCTATCTGTTGTGTAGGGTACAAAATTTTTCTCCAATTCTGTTGGTTGCTTCTTCACTGTATTGATCATTTGCTTTGCCATGCAGAAGCTTGTCACTTTGATATCATCCTTTTTTTTTTTTTTATTTTGACTGCCTGTACTTTTGGTGACTATTCTAAGAAATCTTAACTACTGCCTATATACTGAAAAGTGTTTTCTTTGCTTTCCTTTAATAGTGAGATTGTTCTGGGTGCAGATTTAGCACCCTGACCTATTTAGAACTGATTTTTCTACAAGATGACAGGTATCGGTCTTGCTTCTTACCTCTGCAGGCTACTCTCCAATTGTCCCAACAGCATGCTTTTGAAGAGACCAGGTTTTTTTAAAGATTTATTTTTATTATTTTTTCATTGGAAAGGCGGATATACAGAGAGGAGAGACAGAGAGGAAGATCTTCCGTCCGATGATTCACTCCCCAAGTGAGCACAACGGGCCGATACTATGCCGATCCGAAGCCAGGAGCCTCTTCCGGGTCTCCCACGCGGGTGCAGGGTCCCAAAGCTTTGGGCCGTCCTCGACTGCTTTCCCGGGCCACAGGCAGGGAGCTGGAAGGGAAGCGGGGCTGCCGGGATTAGAACCGGCGCCCATATGGGATCCTGGGCGTGCAAGGCGAGGACCTTAAACACTTGCGCCACCGCGCTGGGCCCAAAGAGACCAGGTTTTGTCCCCAAATTATTTTCAGTTCTCTTGTTGAATATTAATTGATTGTACATGTGTGGGTTCTGTTAAGGTGCTTCTATTTTGTTCTTTTGAGCTCCTTCTCTGTTTCTGTACCAACACCAGACTATTTTGATGACCACTGCGCTGTAATAGGTCTTGAGGTCATTTTGACTTTTATTCTTCAGGATAGCTTTGGTTATTCATGATCTCTTGTGTTTACAGATGAACTTTGTATCATCCACTCTGTTTCTGTGAAGAAGGTTGTTGGGAGTGTGTTGAACCTGTATATTACTTTGGGTAACGTGGTTATTTTAATGATATTGATCTTGCCAATCCAGGAACATGGTAGGTTTCTCCATTTTTCATTGTGTTCTTTTATTTCTCTTTTTAATGTTTTATAATTTTCATCAAAGAGGTCTACCACATCTTTGTTTAGAGTAATACTAAATTATTTGAGATTTCTCTTCACCATTTTAAAGGGGACTGTTCAAGCACTGTCTTGACCACTAGATCAATGTTTGCTTCCCCGTGTTTTCCTTCACCTATTCAAAATCACAGCTTGTGTGTAATGCAAACATCATGAGGCACTCCATCATCTGGAAAGTTTCAGGCCTTTGGTAGATGAGCCCACATTTCAAAAGCCCATGAAGCATGATCTTTTTTGAGTGTGTGAATTTTTTTTTTTGCTACAGTATTTTTGTTTTCAAATGAATTTTATGTTTGTCCATTTGTGGTAGTTTCATAAAAAGCCTAAGCCTGAAGGTTATTTCATGCCACCTCAATTGACAGAAAGACTATGGGAAGATGATATGAAACAATTTCTCTGGGTGTTGTAGATAATTATTTAAATTGTTCTAGTATTTGAAAAGTAATATGTGACTCAATCAATGTTTGCAGTAATGAAAATTATGCCAAGGGAATCCTTTGGGAAAAGTATTTGCAAGTGAATTATTATCTTTTTCTTCAACATGTCAAAGCATCAACCAAAAAAAAAATCCAGACAATAAAACATATACAAATTAATATCATGGTCAGGTGGAGATGTTTAGAAATCCTTTCATAGAATTGAAAGTGTGGCTCTTGATTTCTAAGGAGATAGGTTTGCTAAAGGCTAAGTTATGGCTATGATTAAATCACAAGCTTCGGCTCCGGCATCGGTGTTTCCTTCAGTCCAAATCAGAGACGATATGTGTAGATCCCTAGAGCAGTTTGCCTGAATAAACCAGTAAAACATAAATATTTCCCCTGGGAGGTTTTGATCCAGTGCTAGATTAACTTGCTGAAGTTGATCATTTCAGCTTTTCCTGAAAAAATCTATAGAAACTAGTTATCTACTTGATTTGCCCTTCTGTATCTGAGAATTAAAATGGATAACAACTGAAGCCTCTGAATTTATTTAGTGGACTTCAGGGCAAGATGGAAATGCAGGTTCCTAACATATCAGTCTTACATTTCTATCGTGGAGATAGATTTATGTGTGTGTGTGTGAGTGTGTAGTGGTTAAAGATATATTTTGAAAAGGGGAGTTATATATTTAGAATTCAGTGTTCATCACTAGCCATTCCTTAAATCTCATGCATTGAATAAAGTATGATTCAGAAAATGATCTAATGAGACAAATTTTAAATACAAGAAACGCTGAAAACTCTTAATGTAGCTTGCAATATTGGTACAACTGAGAGGTGCAGTGAAGAAGCAGTGAAAGTTGTTAATCAGATACATTTTTGGGTGATCCAAACTGGTAGTATACAAATTGAAGATAGTGTTATTTTTGTCCAATCATCACCTTTTATCATGCTGCATTGATTATTCTTTTCCTGATCCTTAATGACATCGCCGGGGATCGCATAGCATTCTTGTCACTTTCAGTTATTTAAAAAATGCAGTTTAGGCTTGTCCAATTTAAAACTTCAATTTCTTTACTTTCTTTATTCCCAGTGCTGAATAAGGAGTGTTGCATTTTATTATTTTATTCTGCCTTCCTCCTTTCAGGATAATCTACTAACATTGGTAAGAAGAGATATTGCACAAACAGACAATATGTTTTCAAACTTCCTTGTACATTTCTATTGCTGTGAATGCCTAGAGAGATAGTAGTGGTCAGTGATGGATGCCCTCTGTCTGGTAGGCATCAAATTATGCTCTTCCAAGAGACAGGTGTTGTTCTTTGGGGGCTGTGATATGTTCGATCCCATCTCACAATTACAGGGGCAGGCATTCGCTGCCTCCAATTCCTTTTACTGTGACTCCTCTTCCTAATCCTCCTTCTCTAGAAGGTTCAACCCTTTGTCTCACAGCCTTTCTTCTTCCTCTGGCCATCTGATGGGAGAAGAGAAGACATCTCTTGCTGGGCACCTTCTCCAATGACCACATAACTCATAGAAAACTGCTGCCACATGAAAGTGTGAAAATTCAGGCTGCTCCATTGTTATTGTCTCCTCTCGTCTTTTCCACACAGTTATCTTTTTGGCTCACTGAAACAGGCCCCAGAAAAAGATGAATGAGTTAATGGCATAAATGCTTTCACCCAGAAAATGAGGTGTCATCCTCCCTTCCATAAATGATTATAACTCTCATGACTATTGGGTGGAGTGACCAAGTACTTCATTGTCCACACTGAAAGTAGAAATGGGTGCAGGCATAAACCTGCTCACTTTGGAAGACAGGAAATGATCATAGGTATTGATGATGTGGGCAGCAAAGTGATTCGTAGTTCAATCAAGATGTCTGACACCAAATGATTTTTATTCAGTTTAAAAAATGGAATAGTTGATGTCCCTTTGTTCTCAGATACAATTCTCTCACAAATTACAGGATAAGGGGACAAGTCTCACTCAATAACTTACATATAGAAATTTAATTCTATAAAACCACATATAGAATCATCTTAATCCAATCATTTCTCTCTCCCTTCATTTATTTCATAGGGTAACAGAAAGGATGGGGAAAGAGATTGATCTTCCATCCACTGGCTCACAGCTGAATCAGGATGAAATTAGAAAGGTAGAAACCAAGAAAGTCATCTGAACTGCCCATTTGAGGGACATAGGACTGAGCACATAGGCCATCTTCCATTGTCTTCCCAAGTTCATGGGCAGGAAGCTGGGTCAGAAGTGGACCAGCAAGATGGTTAATTGGCACTTTGTTGGATGCTGGTGTTATCAGCTATGGTTCAACATACTGAGGGACAACATTGACCCCTAATTCGATTGTTTTTGAATTGTTTCAGTTTGCAGACCTAAGAGGGAATGTTCTACAGCAATTGTTTTCCAGTCATTTTCATCCTGCAGATATACCTTTTATCTACTGTGTATTATTCTCCAGGATAACTGTGCTTAGCTTACCTATAAACTAAAATATGTCATCTCACTTAAATAAAAGAATAATCACACTTTGTGTGTCACTTGCTACACTAACCTTCTCTTTTTATTTCCAAGCTTCTCAAAATGTCTAGCTGCATTATCAAAGTCCCTTCACATTCTCTGCTGAATCCTCTCATTTCTCGTCCTCTCATATTGCTCTGGTTACATCTGGTCTAATTCATTGATTATTTATGTCACATTTATGTTCTTGTATTTACTTCAGCAGAATTTCATGGTGTTGGCTTTCCCTTCTTAACTAATTTCATTTGTGTTCTGGAAAAAAAAACCATACACTTGGTTCTTTCTTTACTTTAAAAAATGCTTTCATTTTACTTGAGAGGCAGAATAGACACAGATCTTTAATCTTTGGATTCAGTTACCAAAACACTTGCAATATCTAGCCTGAAGCCTAGAGGCTAGCGTTGAATTCAAGTCCCTTGTATGGTGACAGGGACTTCAGTTGACCATCATGGGTTCCTCCCAGGGTCTCCATTAGCAGAAGCTGGAGTGGAATGCAGAGTCCAGACTTGAACCAACTGGTCAAATCAGAGATGCAGGAGTTCCTAGTGAATTTTTTTTTTAAAGATTTATTTTTATTATTTTTTCATTGGAAAGGCAGATATACAGAGAGGAGAGACAGAGAGGAAGATCCTCTGTCCGATGATTCACTCCCCAAGTGAGCACAACGGCTGATGCTATGCCAATCTGAAGCCAGGAGACTCCTCCGGGTCTCCCACGTGGGTACAGGGTCCCAAAGCTTTGGGCCGTCCTCGACAGCCTTCCCGGGCCACAGGCAGGGAGCTGGAAGGGAAGCGGGGCTGCCGGGATTAGAACCGGCGCCCACATGGGATCCCGGGCGTGCAAGGCGAGGACTTAACCACTGCGCCACCGCGCCGGGCCCTCCTAGTGAATTTTTAAAAACAGGGCCAAACATTTGCCTTTGGTTTTGGTCGGCTCTATTCCTTTTCTCTGTCAAGAGAATATCTTTAAGTATCCTTTCTAGGGCAGATTTGGAAGAGGCATATTTTAACTTTTTTTACTGTGGAAGAATTTTATTTCATTTTTAATAACAAAAGAAAGCTTTGCTGGGTACATTATTCTGGCCGACAATTTTTTGCTTTAAAATCTGGAATGTCACTCTATTCTCTTCTTGCCTGCAGAGTTTCTTGTCAGAGGCCTTTGGTGGAGTTTAGTTGACTTTCCTTTATATGTCAGTTGATTTTTTTATTTTTTCATGTGAGCATTTACAGATCTTTTCCTTATGTTCAACTGAAGAGAGCTTGATTATCAAGTGTTGTGGTGAAGATCACTTTTGGTCAATCCTATTTGGAGTTCTGTGATCCTCCTGGATATTGTTCCCCAATTCTTCCTCTAGATTAGGGAAATTTCCCTTTTTTATTTCATTGAATACATTTTTATGTCCCCACCTGCAGAACACGACACTCAAACCCTGAGGGTGGACTGGGAATGCTGGACTGCTGGCCCCCAGGCTGCTGGCTCAAGAAACACACGGACACACGTGTTTGGTGAAAAGAGTGCCAATGCCCTTTATTTTATTCATCTCTAAGGGAGGAGGAGATGGGGATGGGTTTCCTGGAACTAATTATTTTCCTTGAAGCAGCGAAGGAACTAATCTTCTATATTGAAACAGGGGAGGAACTAACTATTTGAACAGGAACAAGGGCTGAGGTTCTGTTCCGCTTGCCCTACAGAGGATGTTCTAACTACAATATCCTTCTCGCTATATGGCTCTGCTTGCCCAAGGTAGGTTTTACAGTGTCTGGCATGCCAAGTCTAAGGACTGTAAATCTGTGGCTCCTAACATTTTTATACCCAGCTTCTCTTTCTGCACCTTCTGGGACTCTCATAACTCTTATATTTGGACTTTTAGTAGTATTTTCCAATTCTTGAATATTTCTTTTTTTCCTGATCCAGCTCTGCTTTCAGGTTTTGTTCATTTTCCCCTGGTGACAGGGAAATGTCTTCTAATTTTGAGATACTTTCTTCTGCCTCTTTCATTCTATTTTGGGGCCTTTCCACTGTACTTGCTCCACTGTATTCTTCATTTCTGATATATCAATTTTCTTCTTTTTTAGTGATACCCATTTCTCAAATGATCTGCATTCTTTTCTTTTTTTTTTTTAAAGATTTATTTATTTTTATTGGAAAGTCAGCTATACAGAGAGGAGGAGAGACAGAAAGGAAGATCTTCCATCCAATAATTCACTCCCCAAGTGGCTGCAACAAACAGCTGAGCCGATGCCAGGATCCAGGAGCTTCCTCCAGGTCTCCCGCACGGGTGCAGGGTCCCAAGGCTTTGCGCCATCCTCCACTGCTTTCCTAGACCACAGGCAGGGAGCAGGGTGGGAAATGGAGCTGCCAGGATTAGAACTGGCGCCCATATGGGATCCAGGCAGGTGCAAGGTGAGGACTTGAACCATTATACTATCATGCCAGGCCCATATCAACTTTCATTTTATTCATCTCCAGTGTGACATACTGCTTAAATTCCTTGAACACCTGCTTTATGTGCTTGTTTTTGTTGATTAGAAGCTTTATAATAAGTGTTTTGAATTCTGTATCCTGCATTTGCTCAATATTTTCCTCAGTTAACTCTGAGGTTGGTAAATGGATTTGCTCCTTTGCAGAGAAATCTTCAGTAATATTCATTGTGCCTCTGTCTCTTTTTTTATTCTTGGTCATTGTACTTCTGGTTATCAGATTTTTCTCTTTTGGGCAGTCTTCTAAATTATATCACCCACAAGTCTACAGTTCAATTTTGTTACATGGCTCTTTTTTTGTGGTCAGTTTTGCCATTCCCTCTGGGTTCTTATCTTAGAGTTCCAGATCTGGGTTCTTATGTTTTACCTGTACCATGGTCTCCATAGCCCCAGTTCCTGGCTCACCACTCTGCCTCCTGTGATACTGTATTGAGGCTGCATCACTATCTGTACAACCCTTCTCCCACTTCCTGTTGGAGCAGGTGCCAGGATTAATGAGGCACTAGGTGTCTTATATAGCCAGGTTGTTGTTGGTGCTGATCCTGCTGGAACTTATTGGCCATTAGGTCTGAGGGCCACAAGGACCTATTGTGACCCATATGATGCCAAAATTGCTATTATTTTCCTGTGGAAATGTACTGTATTTTCCTGTGTGCAATGTACTGAGTTCAGTGATTTTGCTCCCATCTCAGCACATGCGAAGCTCACTGTTTTCCTTGTAGTCTTAAAGCCTTTTTCACACTGTACAAAATGGCACCTGATGTGTCACTACTAGAGTTGTTGATCTGCCCTCAGTCAGGTCTGAGGGCTACACAGACCTATCTTGGGAAGAACCTGTAGGATGCTACGTTGTTGCAGTTCATCGAGCCAAAAAATGAGTTCACTCCCAGCTCAGTACATGCAAATTTTTGTCCCATAGCCTTTGCCTTCCTATAGAAAATAATGCCCAATTCGGCTCTACGGGGTGGACTGAGCTGGGAGGTCCACCCTGCTCCTGGACTGCCCATCTGGGACCTGCTGCTGTGTCTCTGCTCCTGTTCAACTCAAACAAACAAACCAGCAGGATGGAAAATCGTTTTTCTCAGTTCTCCTCTTGAGTTCTCAGGAAATGATCCTTCACCACCTTGTTGCTGGTGGGATTCTGGCTGCTTGTGAAAATCGGATTGCTGCTCACTGAATGCTGCTGGAATAGTGGTCCCTGCAACTCCACACCATTGTGTACACTGCTTTCCTGTGACTGTCAGTCTCCAGGTGCCTCTCTGCTGTGGTTCTGCCTTCTCCTGTTTCCCAGAATGTGCCCTGTCTGCTTCACACTGGCTAATGTTACTGCATCTGTTTCAATGTGTCCTTATCATGATTCTCTCTGACCCTTCCATTTTTTGCAGAATTTCTTCAATAAATCTTCAACTCACACAGTGATTCACACACTTGTTTCTGAAGCTGCAGATTTCCTTCTATAGCATCTGTTATTATAGAATTCATTTTTACAACTTACTATATGTTCTTTATATGTGTGATTTCAAATGTATGTTTCGGGTTCTAATCTTCCCTAATTTTAAAATGTCTCCACTCTCAATTATCTTAAGCATTTTTTCACACAACACAATTTTAGGTCAATTTCTTCCCTGTCCAGTGTTCCTCAGATCAAAGACATGAAACCATAAGCATTTGTACATAACTCTTAAAAGTCAGTTTTCATTGTTATTGTTTTCACTTTCATGCCTAATCTATCAGTTTAGACCAACAATATTTATTCTAGTTTATTTATAATTTAGCCACTTAATGCGTCTCTAGTATTAGCGCTCTAGTATAGACACATATAACTATTTTAGTTAGATTGTATCTTTATTTGTATGATCATTTAGCAGAAGGAAAGTGTTTTTTGTTAATAAAAATTCAAATAAATTAATTTTACCTTATATAAAAGGATGGATGATTTAGTGAATATTAGTGTCATTTTAATTTGACTTCTTATTTTCCTCACATGTCATAATATACTTCCTTTTTTCTCTGGTGAGGGAGCAAATAAAAGTTGTAATCAAAAATTTTAATCTCTCTATACCCAGGATTGAAATATCAAGTACTTTCAAGAATAATAATTAACTCTCAATTCAATTGCTTTACTGGCCAGACTTTAGCTTATTGATACTATTATAAATCTCTTGACTGTTAATTTAAATGTTCAGTTAGTACTTCTAACACATTTTTGTGCCCTTTCTACTCTTATCTTTCTTTTTGATGGCAGACTTACACAGAGGAAAATATGGAGTAAAAGATCATCTGTCTGCTGCTTCACTCCCCAAGCAGCTGCAATGGCTGGAGAGAGCTGATTCAAAGCTAGGAACCAGAAGCTTCTTCTGGCTTTCCCAACTGGGTGCAGGGTCCCAAGGCTTTGGCCCAACCTCCACTGCGCTCTCACCATAAGCAGGGAGCTGGATGGAAAGTGAAGCAGCTGGGACTTGAACCAGTACTCATGTGAGATCCTGGGTGAGCAAGATCAGGGTTTAGCCACTAGACTTTTGAGCCAGGCCTGCTCTTTCTACTCTTATCCTGACTGAAGTGGAGAGAGTGCAAGTATAATAAGTCCTTTTTTACTTTCTTTCTTACTAAATGTATGTTTTTGATAGGCAGAACACACACACACAGAGAGAGAGAGAGAGAGAGAGAGAGAGAGAGAGAGAGAAAGAAAGAGATGGGGTGGGGGAGGAGAGAAAAAAAGAGAGAGAGCTTAATCTTCCATCTAACTGGCAAAATTCTCATTACTATAACAGCATGGACCAGCCTCCATCTTCTGCCACACAGGCTGCCTAGAGTTCAATTACTTGGTCTATCCTCTGCTCCCATCCCAGGCATATTAGCAAGATTATGGATGGGAGGTGAAATATTGGAGATTTGAACTGACACTGCCTTACAGGATACCCCAGGAACAAACAGGCATCTCATGAATGAAGCACAGCATCAACCCCCATCAAGGCATTTAGAATACAATTATATGTACACCATAAACCAGTGGAGAACATATATAAAGAACACCTTGTTTCTTTCATCAACTCCATTCTTTTATATCTGAATAAATCCTTAGATTCCTTTTGAGAAGCCTAAGCATTTTGGAAGTAACTGGATTTATTTCTGAATCTGAATTTGGGTCTGGTAACTTGAACCTATCCTTTAAGCACAGATTCAAAATGTTGTTATTTGAATTTGTTTGGGAAAAAAAAGACACAGGAAGGACTCTCTGAATGTTTTCTAAACAGTGAGTTGACTATGTCTTCTAAAAATAAATCTTGAAATTTGAAAGTGATTCTATGTCATTGGACTTAGATGAGGAAGTAAGTGTCCTGGGATTTGATAATGGCCATTCCAAACTGGGCACGTCAACCTTAAGATAAAGCAGGTATTCCACAGGAAAGTGCATGGTAGAGAACAAAATTGGTTCTTAATAAGATCTTTGTGTCATCCTTTGCAATCCATCACAGGGTTAAGTCAACTGTGAGTTGCACCATGCTTTCAAAACCTCAAACTTGAAAACTAACGGATCTCTATAGTTAATCCACTTTTAGTTGTGTTTTCTTTTCATCTCATTGAATTTGTCCTAAGAGATACAGTGAATTAGAATTTTTGAACACCCTGACATTGTCTCTTAATGGTTTGTATCCCTCCTGAGTCCCACAATCTCAAAGGTATTCTTGATCTTTCTAGGTGGGCAAGTGCTTGCAACACCCCAGCCTTCCAGGCTGTCCCGTGTAGAAGGGCTAAGTGAATCCTTCCATTTTATGCTTCTTTGTATTGATGTTTTTACTTTTAGAATAACTATTTAAAAAGTTCATTAGAGAATTTTTAAGACATATTTTTTTGTTTGAAGTAGAAAATAATGATGTTACAGGATACAAACAGATTAATATAGCCATCATCTTACAGCATTGCCAGCTTTTACTTTTCTGTCAAGAGCATTGAAAATGTATTTAACTAGCAGGAATTTCAAAGGCAATGCGATTTTGTTGCCTATAGTTTTCATGCTATATATTAAGTGTCTAGTATTTTTCATCATAAGATGACTCTATCCTCAGGATAGCATAATTTAAATCTAAACTTCAGAAGAATATTTCTTGTATTATCCAAGCTGTGTACTGCCAACAGGTCTGCCGTATTGTGCAATGCATGGGCACTTGGGGGTCTGGCATCAGCACAAAGACCACAGTAGCTTTTAATGCTTGCTTTCACTGTTGGATGGGAAATGGCATGACTTTTAAATTAATTCCTGGGATTTAGATTCTCCTCTGACATGAAGAGGAGGGATTGCAAATTTCTGTCACCATATCCATGTGGGGAGCCCTTTAAAGTCAAGCCAAAAGTTCATTAAGTTTTAATTTTTTATTTTTTCCCAATCTATAATGTTTTTGATCTTAGTCAAGTTATATACGTCCAAACTCAGTTTTATGTGTAACCAATGGCAATTTTTCAAACTATTCATACTTCAAACACTGGGAAATTTTTAAGTATAGAGTATATTTTATTCGTACTTTCAATGTGACCTTATGACATTATTCTTTGTAATTATGATAACTATTTTTGCCTTAAGGATCTTTAATCCTTTAAGGTTCTGCTGAGAACTTTGAGAAGCATATGCATATTCATTAAGCATCAGTGTGCATTTCTCTCTCTTCCACTAGGTGGTGATATTCTTGAAAGAAGGGCTTCCCTAATTATTGCATCTCCTACAACATGAAGCTCACTACTTTCTTTATCCAAAATTATTTATCCAAAATAATTCAGAGGTTAGTCACAAGCACAGAGAATGAAAAAGTCATTTTCACAAAATTTGCAAGGGTATTATTGAAATACATACCATAATACACTGACCTTTCTTTCAAAATGATCAGAGAATAGTCCAGGTCTTTGCCTCCTGCGGTCTAATGGTAAACCTCGACATTTTCACTGGCAGTGGAGATTAGTGTGCCGTTTCATCAGGGCTTCTTGGTTGCAATCAGGTTGCAGAGTCATTGCTTCTGATCATTCAGAACTGTCGCCTCTCGGGACCTATAGGTGAGGGTTATTATTATTTTTTTTAAAAAAATGCTCATAATTTTCTTAGCGTGTTTGTCTCTTTCTTTGTCTGGCATGATATTTCACAGACTGTGGGTGCTTAACAAATGTTAAATGATAATTCTTTATTGACCCTACTGGGTTTTGAGAGCTTTCAAAAATTTCAGGGAAGCATTTTAAATGTTTTGTGATCTTTAGGATTTTAAAATAGAATTATGATGACCTTTCTGCAGCAAGAAGGCAGCAACTTGCTCTGATCTGAAGGCCAAGCAGTTAGAACTGATATGATTGGTCTCTTTTGGCTCATTAATTGTATCTAAGTGGATGCAGAGAGTTGAAGTTTTGTTAAATAATTGACATCCTGTTAATTTTAATTTGTACTGTGTTGTGGGAATGGAATAATCAGGACAGAAGGGTCTGCATGGCATAGATTGGAATGGAGGGTCAAATAAATGCTTCATGCAGAGCCAAATGACGTCACTCAGATGCTCCACGTGTTCCCAGTGCAAATGCTGAGGACAGTGATGACCTTCCTAAGCTATAGTGGCTTCTTTATCAAGGCCATAGGAAAGTGGATCCTGAAAAGATCTTTACGCTGGGGCTGCTGTAACAGCTCACCTAGCTAATCCTCCCCTTTCAAGCACCAGTATACCATATGGATGCCAGTTCATGTACCAGCTGCTCCACTTAACCTCAAGCTCCTTGCCTGTGGCCTGGGAAAGTAGCAGATGATGTCTCAGGTCTCTGGGACTCTGCACCCTAGTGGGAGACCTGGAAGAAGTGCTCCTGGCTCTATTCGGGCCATCGCGGCCACTTGGGGAATGAACCACATGGTGGAAGATCTTTCTGCCTCCTCCTTGTGGAAATCTTAAATAATTAATAATAAAGATCCCTGTGCCACAGTGTTTGCTAAGACTGCAATAAAGAAAATTGGAAAAAAATATGTACTAACTCAGAACAATGCGCATTTATTATCCTACAGTTCTGAAGCTCAGGACTTCAAATTGTATCTTAACGAGCTAAAAATCACAGTTCAGCACAGTCCAACAGAGGTAGCAGACCCTCTGGAAACTTAAGGGAGAATCTGCATCCTGTCTTTTTCAGTTTCTAGAGGTTATAGTTACTCCTTGGCATATAGTTACCCATCTTCCCATCTTGAAAGCTAAAAGGATAGCAACTTTGAATCTCTCCTCTATTCTGACATTTCTGACTTCCTCTTGTGAACCCTTTGTATCTATATTTTGGTTGAAGAGGACAACATAAGACAAATATTTTACCTCCTTGACCTTAATCACACATGCAAAGGTAAGATTTCATTTTTCATATAGACGGGCTTCACAAAGTTTGTGGAATTAAATATTAATTTCTTATTGGAATAAACATTTTTGAAATATATATATGAGGGATTTCAAAAAGAAGATTTTATGAAAAAATGTGTATCATAAGAAAACTATACATAGATTTAAAATTTTTGTACTAATAAAGAGAGAAACAAAGTGGTACCATCTGGTGCTTCTCTCTCCAAACGCTTGTAAGAGCCTGTGGCTGAAGTTGGGAGCCAAGTGTTCAATCCAGGTTTTCCATGTGATTTGTAAGTCACCAACAATCTGATCTATGCTGCCTCCCAGGGTCTATATCTGCAAAAGGCTGATGTCAAAAGCAGGATTCAGAGTCTGAACTAAGGTACTCCAGTGTGGAATGAGGAATCCTAACCAATGCCATTACCCTCAATCTAAATACCTACCACATCTACTCCTTTAATTCTATTTGTCATGAACCTTTTAATATATTTTTGCATATTAACTGGTTTCAGGGATTAAGATATGGATGTCTATAGGAGAGCTTTATTTTGGTTATTGTGTACTGAAAGTAAAATTACAGATTAAAAGCTAATTTCATATAATGATAGCATTTTCAAAGTGAAAAATCCAACTATTACTTGAACATTAAATTAAAAAAATAACAATTACAATGATTTGTATTGTGGGGAAAATATATATACACATATATTTGAAAAATTTATGTTATTTTTACTGGTAAGGCAGATATACAGACAGGAGAGAAAGATCTTCCATCTGCTGGTTCACTCCCCTAGTGGCCATTACATCTAGAGTTGAACTCATCCAAAGCCAGGAGTCAGAAGCTTCTTCCAGGTCTCCCATTAGGGTGCAGAGTCCCAAGGCTTTGGGCCTCGCTCGACTGCTTTCTCAGGTCACAAGCAGGAAGCTATATGGGAAATGGAGCAGCTGAGATATGAACTGGTGTCCATACGGGATCCCAGTACCTGCAGGGGAAGGACTTTAAACACTGGGTAACTGCTCCAGGCCCGGAAAAAGTAAATTTTCAACAGTTCTGGGTTAATTAGGTTAGTGCTGTGTGTTTATTGAGCAAGTTTTTAGATATTCCATTGTGTTATTTACATAATGAGCATGCAATCATATTACTGTTCAAAAGTCTTATGTTGGTTTACTTTCTTTTAAAAAGGTTTTAATTATTTATTTGAAAAGCAAAGTTGCAGAGAGATAGAGACAGAGAGAGAGAGATCTTCCATCTGCTGATTCACTACCCAAATGGGCAAGATGGTCAGTGTGGGTGCAAAGCCAGTAGCCTGGACTTTCATATAGGACTGCTATATGCAGGGGCTCAACTGCCTAGATCATCTTCTGCTGTTTTCCTAGGTGCAATCGGAGGCATCTGGATCAGAGGTTCAAGCTGTCAGGCTTGAACTGGTGATCACATTGTCATAAGTGAGCTGTTTGTCTCATATCACCACAGCAACAGGTTTTATTTTTATTTATTTGTTTATTGTTCAACATCTAGTGTGGCAATTATTTACCTTCTAGTACACTGACATTAAAGGAAAGATTGAAATTTAAAAATTTCTTCACAGTTCATTATTTAATAAGAATTAGGATTAGTCATTAAATGCAACTCAATGTTATTTTGAATGCACTTGTGTCATCTGAAGAAGAAAACATGAATATTGTATAGCGTACAAGCTCTTGTCTACTAAGATACCATAGATGGAAGGAAAATAATATTCTATTTGTCTAATCCCACTACTTGTTGGAAAGTTCTAGTTTCCTAGAGGTGAAAGAAATGCATACTGAGTGTCTAATATCAAAGAATATCAAGTCTGTGGTCTTATGAATTAAATACTGGACATTAATCATACTCATGTTTTCAATTAAATATATTCTGTTTAGTAAAGCAGAAGAAATTAGAATTACTAAGATATTTTAGCCAGCTAATAAACAAACTGTTGTTATTGTTAGAGTAAACTGAGTAAAAACTGAATTTTACATGATGAAATATTATTGCTTTTAACCTTTAAGACAAATTGGCAAGTACTTGCTGCAAAAAATTCTCTTATACCTAGTTGTTCAATCCTTGGTTTTGCTGTATAATAAATGGATACTATTTTTTTCTGCATTCCAAAGGAGTTTAACTGAAGTCTGAAATTCTGATCTAATGCTTTGATTTCATTATTTCATTTGATATTAAAGTTTATTTGCATACTTTGGAAAGCTTCTTTAAATATTCCTTTCATTTAGACACTTATTTTTTGGTAGTTTGGTTGATAATGATCTGTGAAGATACTATGATTATAATTAGAAAAATCTTTATTAACATATTTCTAATTTCAGTAACATAAACTCTTATGCCTGAAGAGATTTGATTTGGAGCTTATACTATATTACATATTTTGACTTTACTATCCTATTGGTTATTCAAAACTATTAATTTTTAACAAATACATTTTTTCAAAGATTAATTAATTTCTATTTTATTGGAATGGCAGATATACAGAGAGAAGGGGAGACAGAGAAAGATTTTTCTCTCCGTTGGTTCACTCCCTAAGTGGTCACAATGGCCTAAGCTGAGCCAATCCAAAGCCAGGAGCTAGGAGCTTCTTCTGTGTCTCCACGTGGCCTTGGGCTATCCTCTAGTACCTTCCCAGGCCACAAGCAGGGAGCTGGATGGGAAGTGGAGCAGCAGGGGTTCTAACTGACATTCATATGGGATCTCGGCACATGCAAGGTAAGGATTTAGCCACTAGACTATTATACCGGGCCTAAGGAATACATTTTCATAAGTGTGCTTTCAAGCAGCTATGAAGGGATTAGAAATTATTAGCTTTCCTTAAGAAATATAGTTAAGCTGTTGCACTATAACATTCCAGGTTCTGCTGGTTGTCACAGTTTTGTGGGATGTATCTCTTTCCACATCACAGCATGTATCTCTTTCAGAAATCACAAATCTAATATCTTGATAAACTTGAGTAAGCAGGAAATGGGCATTGCTTTTGCAATTGACTAATAGATTTTATCCTAAGCAGGAGGAAAAGGATGACGAGGGAATGCATGAGTAACAAATTTATTTGAAAATAAGGTGTGACTTGCAGAGAGTACAGTATTTTTTACAGTACACTACGAAATCAACTTTTATTTTTTCTTCTGTCTTATTTCCTAAAGAATAGAATCTGTGATGAATTGTTTCAACTTCATTAATTATTATTCTGTTTTTAAAATTAAGACTTCAGAAATACATGTTTACATATTTGCTACAATAATAATCCCAAATGGCGTAGAACAGAACATATTTTCACCCAGGGCATTTTTCTAATCATAACTGAAGTCAAAATATTTTTGAAAGAATTAACAGGAATTTACATTTTTAACTTTACATTGAGATTACTGATTTCAACAGTAAGCAAGCGTAAATACGATTAGAAGTATATCTTATAGGCTGAAAAATTTCCTTACAACTTCAGCTTCCTTTTTAGGCTTAAATTTTCTTTTTTTCTTTAAGGATTCTGAAGAATTCCAGTCTCCCTACTGTTGTGTCTTACATAGATTCATGTTGAATATGTATTTCCCAGCATCAAGAGATGCTGATTCAATGTAGTTGGTGACAGGTGTCTCAATGACAAAGGCAGGAGTCCTTTAAAACCTTCAGTTCGGGGAGTGTCGGGATGGGTATGACACAGGACCATGCTGACAGGCTAAAATGAAGGCCCTCGGCATAATTGCTTTTCATTCAAAAGTTAAGAAATGCAGCTGCGTCCTCTTCCCCTCCAGTTCCTGCAGTGTCTATGCAAGGAGTGGAGAATTGCCTCCTTCGTTTCTGAATTTCCATTTGCTCTTCAGAGTAGGTAAAGATCAATGAATTTAGTGCTATTCTGGTTCTAACAAAACTTACGCTGGCCAAAATAATTCATTTTGCTGGGTAAAAGAGCTAATAAAAAAAGAAAGATTTTGTGTTCTTATTTAGAAAGAAACAGATATCTCTTTCCTTCCAGCAACAGGAGCGCACAGGCAGTGCAGAACAACCTCAGGCAAAACAGTAAAAGAATAGAGAAAGTATTGCCTCTCTCCAGAAATGGCTTGCAATATTTATTCAAATGACAGGATGAATAAATTAGCTGATGATTTATAGGAGTCTATTAGCTTTGGTGCATGAGCTGTAGGTTAATTGAACTTGAGAAATATGTTCATCCATGTTGCTCCTAGCTCTCCTGGCAAAAAAAAAATTTTTTTGGACAAATACATACATGTTAATCATTTAAAAAATAATAAAGCAAATTTCAGAGAAAGAAACTATCTTCAGTGCTTTAAATTTAGATTGTAAACAATAGAATACTGTATTTCTTCACACAGAAGAACTACTTCCATCTTTTCTGTCTGAATTTGACTGCACATGTGCACAACACTTCATAATTAGATAAGGAAGCTTTAGTCACACTGATTTCCTATACAGCACTTTGAATTCTATAATAAAACTCTTCATAAATGGACATGATCATAACCTTAGGACTTTTGGATCATTTGAATTAGTTTTACAATCTGTAGTTGAGTGGTGTACACGGAACTTAAACAGCGCTGGAAACAATCTTGACAAGTGGCAGCCTACTGTATATCCTGTGTACTGTCTCTGAATTCTGTCACTGCAAAGAACAAATCATAGGTAAAATGAATACCAATTCTGTAAATGAACTGGATTGAAATGGCCCAATTGTGGTGAGGCAGAGACATGTAAGTTTAAGAATGTTTTCAAGCTGATAGTGAGTTTACTTGCCGTTAAGGCCAGCACTAGTGTGTTACTCCCCTGCATCCCATATTGGAATGCTGGTTTGAGTCTCAACTTCTCTGCTTCTTAACTAACTCTGCTGATGCCCATTGGGAAAGCAGCAGAAGATGGCCCAAGTGTCTACCACCAAATGAGAGGCCTGGATGGCGTTCCTGTCTCCCCGATTCAGCCTGACCTACGTGTAACCTGTGACAGGCTTTTGGAGGATAAGCCAATGAATGAAAGATCTCTGTTTTTCCATTTTTCTGTCTCACTCTTCCTTTCAAATAAATGAAATGATGAATAAATAAATAATTTCCTCTTAAATGGGCACTTACAGAGAAAAATGGAGTAATTAGAAACATACAATTGTTTAAATTTCAATTTCACCAGCTATCTGTGGATGGGTTCAAATTAACAGCTTCTACTGAAAGCAAAGTGTTAATGTTTTTAGCAGCACATTATGTTTTATAGAGCATAATTTTGAATGTAATCCTTGAATGGTATTTTCAGGTGCTTTTTTACATTTCTTAATTTTTCTTTACATTTGTGGTGATTAATAATGATATCACTAGTATCAAGACCTGTAATTATGAAAAATCTGCAGATGTGTTTATTGAAAAAGCATTTGCAAATTTTGATTTTAGAATAGCCAGAGAGGTAGTGATGCATTCATTGGCCTCTATGGTTGTAAGCTAAACAAGCCTTGCAAAAAATCCTTGAAGATTTGGTATATATATTCTTGTTAAATATATAACTGTGTTGAAAGATGGTGAAATTCTTAGTTTTCATGAACTTATAATAACACAATTAAAAGTGAAGGAAGTCATTGGTCATATGGGTTTTTGAAGAACTCTGACACATAATTTCAGAGGACAGGTCTATAGCCTTATATGGTCTTCAAAGCATGAATTCCAAGGAGTGTGACATTTGAGGAATGCTTTTGTACTGTTTTTTTTCCCCCGGTATACCAGCTGTGGAGTGATTAGTGAATAATTTTAGGACATTACATACTAATTGCCAAAATGATTAAGGCTCTTTACTCTCCTACATTCAATCCCTTAACCCATCATTTTCCACTTTCACAATTTAAACACAGATTATCCAAATTTTGATTCACTAATATGCTCATTTAGCTGAAGATCAATTTTGCTTCTGAGATATTTGCATGAATTTTTCCTGATCGCTTGAAGTAAGAATGGTGAATCAACATAGGAATTTGCCTGACTGCATGGAGGGAGAGAGAGGAAGGGCACAAGTTGGCTATAGGGAGGGTAGTAGAAAGAGGTAAAGAGAGAGGGAGAGAGAAAGAGGAGAGAGAGAGAGAGAGATGCTTGCTCTGGGGATCTGATCCAAAAGCTCACCTAGAATTGCACTGAGGCGTTAATGTGTGAAGGTATTTCTGGCATTCTTAAACAAGGTGAATTTCAGCCCATCTTTACACTAAGGAACATTCTACAGCTGGAAGTAAAACAATGATATATTTTGCAAAACTATTTGAGATTATGATTTTTTTGGTAAAGATTTATTTATTTTTATTCTAAAGGCAGATATACAGCAAGGAGGGGAGACAGAGAGGAAGATCTTCCATCCAATGGTTCACTCCCCAAGCGGCCGCAACAGTTGGAACTGAGCCAATCCAAAGCTAGGAGCCAGGAGCTCCTCTGGGTCTCCCACACAGGTGCAGGATCCCAAGGATTTGGGCTGTCCTCGACTGCTTTCCCAGGCCACAGTCAGGGAGCTGGATGAAAGGCAGGGCCACCGGAATTAGAACTGGCGCCCATATGGCATCCCAGCGAGTGCAAGGCAAGGACTTTAACCACTACACTATTGTGCTGGGCCCCGAGAATATGATTTTCTTACAAATAATGATTTTATACCTACCTCAGAATCTGAGTATCAGTGTGTTTATACATTCCTGATAATATCATATTTATCTCCAGAGATAAGAAAATGGTACTGCATTCTTGAGAGCAAAGAAGAAATTCTAACTGATAAAATGGTCAAACAGGGCTTGATAACAATTTATTTCTGACCTTTTAATGCCTTCTGTTCTTAATGATTTTCTGTCATTTCTGTCTAGTCTAGCCTTGAAACTCAGTCTCAGAGGTGCTTAGCTTTATGTTGCCACTTAACTTTCAACTTTCATTTTCAGCTCAGAAAGGTAAATCAGTAATCGTCACTCCGGCTTCTGAAGGTTTGTCAGGCACCCAGATAGGATTATGACACAGTTGTAAAGGTCTGTCTCCTGTGACTTTTACTTTAATTTTGACATAATCATGTACAAGCCTTAGGATTTTAGAAACTTAATTATCCTGTAAAGCCTCACCTCTTCTGTGCTTGGGTTTTTGGTTTCCTAGTTTGATCCTTTCTGTCCCTTGGTCTGTCAAGAGACAATTTGAGAACAGATGGAGGAAATCAGCTGACATTTTCAGTGGCGTGCCCCTGTGGCTGACAGCTGTCTTTTTCTCAGTGTCCATCTTTTCTTTTTCATTATATTTTATTCCTAAGAGAAAGATACGTGCATTTTCTTCTTTGGACATGGTGACATGACCATGAAGCTGTGGGCATAACCTTCTGTGAAGCTAATGCACTGTTTTTAGTTCACAAACATTTTTGAGTCTGATTCTCATCAAATGTAACTCCGTGAGCCATGATCCCACCTAAAGATCCTTGAAAGAAGGGGGTGATGGAAAAGTGAATCTGAAAGAAATAATCTATGCAGAATTTTGCCTTGAAAGGAATAAAAAAAAAAACACCTTAAGTTTTCTACTACATTTATTCAGATGGATTTGTCTACTTACCTGGTTGTTGTGTACAATATTAGTCAAAACTTCCTCCCTTATAAATAGAAGGAGTTGAGCTCAAATTGACTAAAGTCAGGACTCTAGGAGAAAGGCTGAATTGAAGATCTTAAAGTAGCTTGCCAATCCTCGCTTGTTCCACCTCACTCACACCTCCCACTCACACTATAATTTGCCTCTGGATCTTTCTTTGTGTTGCCATTCTTCTCTTTTGCCAAACGTTGGTTCCCTTCATATGGTGAGGAAGAAGGTTATCATCATTCCAAAACCAGGAGTCCATATCCCTTCCTCATATAGCAACTCCAGAAATTGGGCCCTCTCAGCATTCCATGGTTAACCCAGCTGCAGTCATTGTTGATTGGAGGTGAGCCTGGATTCAATGGTTACCTTGGCTGAACTTGATATTGGTTGTCAGGTAGTATTTTTTATTTTTAAGCACAAGAAATAATAACACTGATCATACTATTTTGGATAGAGAAGGGCAAAGCAGAAAGGAAGATTGATAACATTGTCTCCGCAATTATAGAAGAAAGCAAGCATGCCTGGAATGGTGTATATTACAATGGTGATCTCTGTACATTGCTACGTTTATTGGAACACAGATATTAGCATCCATAGAGGAATATTTGATTTTCGTCTTGCTGAATCTTTCCATAAGGTGCTTAGACAATATTATCGGGCTTTCTGCCTGTGTATCGTTGGTGGCTATCTTCTGTGGCACAGATATGAGAATCCTGAACTTATTTTTCTAATCTTTGTTCATTCACCTGTGTTAAGTTTTAACATATTTTTGAATAACTGTTTATAACAAAAATCATGTGAGATTTAAAAAGTGTACACACATATTTTGTATTAATATAGATAATGGGAAAGTACCTTGAAAATCACCATTCTGAAGAGCCATTGCCCGGATTTCTAGACTTCATTGACACATTGCTAGCACTTAGATCAATAAGCAATTATTGTTCTTTGTGAGATGCTGAGTGTAGATTTGGAGAGTTTATATGTAACAGCTCTAGTTTACCAAAACTGCCAAATGTCAAATAACAACTAAAATCCATCATTATCTATCTTCTTCTTCATCATCATCATCATCATCATCTGTATCGCCATCATCTATCTGTGACTTTGAGGCCTGAACTATCTTCGCATATTTATTAACCAGAATTGTATAAGAGATATTTGGATTTTTTCCCTTCCTGAATAGTTCCCCTGGGAGCTGTGCTGATATGACTGGCCCCGTGCCTCATGGTGAGTTACAGTTATAATGGGGACAGCAGGCTTCTGTACCTCTGTTTAATAGAAAGTGCAGTACCAGCAGAGATTTTTCTAACTCTGCGTTTAAAATCCCCCCAATAGCTATTATTACTTCTTAAAACCATTTGAGCATTAGTGCCAAATCAAGTGAAATAGTTTCATTTAAATAATTTAAGGGGCTGACTGATGTTCTCACATTGGCTATAATAAATAATGTTATTAATTTCAAAAGAGAGGAGGAGGATCGGAATATTGTGACTTTGGTCTTTCAACCGAAAAGGATTTTGAAAAGGATTAAAGTCACAGATTTTCCTCCTATAGGATTGACTCCTCATGTATCCCACCTCTAGTCCTTTCATAGCAACCCCCCCTTTGTGTACAGCCCCATGTTCTGGCCCCTGCCGGGCAGTGTCCTGTGGTGGGCAGGCTTAGTGTTCAGTGGAACAAGCTTATTGATCAGCAGGGTTTGCTCACTCAAGTGCAAGGATGTTCTGTTTCTTTCCCTTGGGTTTTATTTTCCTTCTTGAGAAAACTCTCATGGAGAATTCTGTCACCATCTTATTGTGCTTCCAATCAGTCTTTCCTTTGATAGGATGTAAAAAAAAAAAAAGCGGACAAAGAAGACATCATAAGACATTGTTTATATTATCTGTATTTTATCTGTGCACCAGGGGGAAGTCATCTTATTTTTATTTTCACGTAGAAACTCAAGGTGTACTCTCTTCTGTGCTGCCGACGAGCATTTAGATGTCACTATGTTTGTCAAAATTCCAGCCATAAAAACTACTTGAAACTATAGATTTCCAAATATCTTCCTGATATTTGGAATCAGTAAGTTTGGGCGGGGACTTGGGGTATTTGTTAGTTTTCTTCAGGTGTTCCTAATTTTTATTTAACCTGGGAAAATAATTTATCGTCTGTAATTGATGATATGCTGCTTGATATTCTGAAGTGAATGTCTGCACTTGTTATGGTCTATTCCCTTCTATGGCGTCTGGGGCTGATCTCGATTGGATCTTTCCATTCCAGAGCTCTGTTATCTTTACTCAGGCTGACATCTGCTATGAGATAAAATTTGCATATGATAGCCTAAAAGTTATGGAAGGAAAACCAGAACTAAAAATGTTATAACTTCAGGGATAGCGTAAAGACACAGGTTAAGTGGCCCCCTACAACACCGGCATCTTATCTGGTTGCTGGTTCAACTCCCAGCTGCTCCACTTCTGAAAAGCAACAGAAGACAGCTCAAATCCTTTGGACCAGTGCGCCAGTGTAGAAGACGCAAATGAACTTCAAGGGTTTTGTTTTTGGTGTGACTTAGCTCTGGAGGCTGAGACCATATGAGGATTGAACCAGTGCTGGAAGATCTCTCTGTCTCTCACTCGCTCTACAACTCTGCCTTTGAAATAGGTAAATATTGTTGTTTGTTTGTTTAAAGGTTATTACTATAATAGGGCAGATCTGCATGGAGAACGAGGACCAACAGGAAGTTGCATACTTTGATAAATATGCAATGACAAATTTATTTGCAAATGAAAACAATGCTGGAAATGGCTAGGAGCCAAGAACATCTGCGTTCCTGGTATCCCAAATGTGTGGAAGGAACAGATGTGACTGAAAATATAATAGAAGACCTGGCACAATTCCGACAACGTAGAGGAGAATTTTGAATATCCATAGAAGTCCTTCTGAAAACCAGAAAGAATATTAAAACTGTGGAAATCTCCTGGATGATGTTATTTGCTATGTTGGTGGGATATATTATTACAGTGAATCAATAGAATGAAGAGTGCTTACTCATCCTTCCTTTGCCTATGTTCTAGCTAGGACTGACTACTTGACATGTTTGTGATCAATGAAATGTAAGTTAGAATTTGTTAGGTTAGATTTTGTTTTCCTGATAAAAATGTGTAGGCTAAATGAACTGAACGCTCAGGTCTTCCTTTTCCTGCGTGCAGTGTGGATGTGATCCAGATTGGGTAACTCGTACACTGTATGAGCCAACAGCCTCACGGATGAAAGCATGGGTTCCAACATGGCAGAACAGAACTCCCATAGACTTCCTGGAAACCACTGCCTGGCACTGTCTTATTATTGTTGTGCTTTTTTTTTTTAAAGATTTATTTATTCTTGTTGGAAAGGTGGATATACAGAGAGGAGAGACAGAGAGGAAGATCTTCTGTCCAATGTTTCACTCACCAAGTGAGCACAACGGCCAATGCTGCACCAATCAGAATCCAGGAGCCAGGAACCTCCTCTAGTTCTTCCACATAGGTGCAGGGTCCCAAGTCTTTGGGCTGTCCTCGACTGCTTTCCCAGGCCACAAGCAGGGAGCTGGATGGAAAGTGGAGCTGTCGGGATTAGAACCGGTGCCCATGTGGGATCCCAGCACATTCAAGGTGAGGACTTTAGCTGCTAGGCCATGCCACCAGGCCCTGTTGTTGTGCTTTTGATTGAGAAAAAATTAAAACACCAGTTTATTTGACCTATTCTTAGCTGTTATTTGATAACTACTTGTGGGCAGTCAATATTCTGTTTTGAAAATAAAACCATGGTCTGGTTTGTAAGAATTTCCATTATGCAGAGATATGAGAGGAGTTCAAATATTGCAGAATTGATCTATTAGATCACATTAAAAGAAATGCAACCGTGGATACCAAACTGAAACAATGGTACCACAATTGGGTTGGGATGTTTTAAGATTATTGCTTTAAATTCTGGATAACCTTGGGAAATCATACTGGTATATCAGAGAGAACCCACAGATTGGATCAGGAAAGTCATCTCAAAGTAGAAATGATTACTTCAGATTTTGGAAGTGCAGCATGAAAATACAAACATAGTGCCATTGTCTTGAGTGGCAATGAAGTACGATGCGCTTAGCTGGCTGATGGGAAACAGATGACTTACTCAGCAAAGAGCATTTCTGGTACCTGAAGGCAGGGGATGAAGACAGTAGAAGCTCAAAGTGCTTAAGGCAAATCCAGAAGACGTTTTATCTCTTAGAGGCCAGTATTCACACATATCCATTATGAAGATTATAGTTCATGAAAGGATTAAAAATGATTATCATACCTCTAGTATCTAGTGGACGTGAATCACAAGCTTAGTTGCTACATCCAGTTTCAGAAATTGACTCAAAGGCTTGCTCATGTTTTCAGGACATAATCCCCTGATACAGTTCCAGCATCAGTTTTTGCTGTTGTGAGCTGTCTATTATTTGGTTTTCTGTCAACCAGACAAGATGTCAAGTCATGTTTCCTTGCCTCAAATTGCTGCGTATTATCTATCCCCTGGTGAACTTCTTATCCACATGTCCATATTTAAGTAGGGATAGAGGTGAATACATGAAGTTGAATGCCTGGATTGTTTTTAAAAGGCCAATTCAGAATATTTTTGAAAGTATTTTAGTGTGTCAAATGTGAATTGACACGCAGTATTTTGCTCACAGCAAGCTGAAAAATCTTCGGTATATGAACTTTTTATATGACTTAGTAACTAACAATTCAGAAGCATAAACCTGACTGTTTTGTAATGAATGTTTTTGGAAATGCATTTGAAATCTATTCTCTACCCAATGAATTTTGAAATGAACATCTCTGGAATTATCTTTTCTTCACTTGGCAAGCAGAGCTGCAGACATTTCCACTTGCCCGGTGTTTCTTTGTTGATAAAACTACACTCATTAGTTAGTGAGAGACTGGTGCTTTTTAATAGAAACTCGAAAAAGGTTTTAATCTGCTTTCTTACAATGCTGGAGTTTATCATTAACTCTTGTTATCTGTGTATTTGAGAGATATCACTTGCATATGGGTAAAGAATGTCATAGAGTCTAATATAGGTTGACCTTTGTTTAACAACAGACAACTAGCAAATCCTCAGAATAATGTAGAAACCAAGTCATGGATTAGCTAAATAATGTATTAGAATATGCAGATTTAGCAGTTATAGTGATTAACATATGCATCATTCAAAGTAGAGACTAATGTTCTGGAGTTTTGTTTGGCTATAATTGGAAGTGGTTAAATTTCAAGTATAGGAAAACCAGTAGCGTAATACATTTAGAAAAACGGTGTTTAAAACAATATAAAATCAGTAAAAATATACTAAAAAATGTTTTTTGTTAAGATTTAGTTATTTTTATTGGAAAGTCAGATATGCAGAAAGGAGGAGAGACAGAGAGGAAGATTTTCCCTCCATTGATTCATTCCCCAAGTGGCCACAATGGCCAGAACTGAGCAGAACCGAAGCAAAGAGCCAGGAGTATCTTCTGGTTCTCCCATGTGGGTGGCAGGGTCCCAAGGCTTTGGGCCATCCTCGACTGCTTTCCCAGGCCACAAGCTGGGAGCTGGATGGGAAGTGACGATGTTGAGATTAGAAACAGCACCCACATGGGATCCTGGCCTGTGCAAGGCGAGGACTTTAGCCATTAGGCTATTGTGCCAGGCCCTAAACATGTTTTTATAAAGACAATTGCTGTCTACTCTTTATTGTTTTTGTTCTCAACTGTTGTGTCTTAGTGGGTAAAGAATTAGGAGGACTTGTGGCATTGATATAACTGGTACACTTATGTGGTTCGACAACTCTTTCTGGATGAGGGAACAGTGGACTGGATGGGGACAACTAATCAGAATTATCTGGCAGTGAATGAAAGCCATGGCCATGAATGCACAAAAGTAAGTACTGGGTCACCAAAGATGCGTTATATATTCACTTCGATGTATCAATTGGTATTTTTGTAAAGATTTATTCATTTTTATTGGAAAGGCAGATGTACAGAGAGGAGAGACAGAGAAATTTCTTCGTCAGATGATTCATACCCCAAGCAGCTGCAACAGCCGAAGCTGAGCCAATGTGAAGCCAGGAACCAGGGACTTCCTCCTGGTCTCACAAGCAGGTGCAGGGTTCCAAGGCTTTGGGCCATCCTCTACTGCTTTCCTAGGCCACAAGCAGGGAGCTGAATGGGAAGTGGGTCTGCTGGAGTTAGAACCGGCGCCCATATGGGATCCTGGCACTTTCAAGATGAGGACTTTAGCCACTATGCTATCACACTGGGCGCTCAATTGGTATTTTATGATCTTAACTTCAATTCCTCTTAGCTCCCCACCCTCGTAGTGGGTAATAGGCTGCTTGGTTTGAAGGTAAAATAACAAAGAATCAGAGAAGGATAAAAACATTTCCCAATAATCACGAAGCTAAGTGAAAACTAAGACCAATTTTGTAGGCCACGAAATATCTGCACAGAAATGGTATGAAGAAATTGGACATGGATTTGGGAATTAGAATGACAGGCGAGGGTTGAAGATCAACGTCTGCAGGAGGTCAGAGCAAACATCTTGTGTTTTGAGATCACCTAAGACAGGAATGGAAAACAAGCCCAAATTGTGGGCTGCAAGGTCGCTCCCTTAGCAGCTTAGCTTGGTTCCAAAGGTACCAAAGGGCTTCTGTGCTTCCTGAAATGCTTTAACTGGATCCCAGAGGTTCTTTGTACAGACATGTAGATATAATTTTTAGTGAATCTCACCATCTCTCCTTTTCCTCCTTTTAGTGGCAGAGATACGAAGAAGGTGAATTCTCATCCAGTCCCAATCCTGTTTGAAAGTTGGGAAGGTTATTGTTGAGCAGAGGACTTCGGTGAACTTTGCAGCCAAATGCAAAGTTGGCACTGAGGCACGAGTTACTTATATGCACAAAACCAAGGATGGCAAAAGACATGTGATAATAGAAACACGGAAGATAGCATTATTACCGAGACACAGTTATGGTCTAAGTGAAAAATGACTTATTGGACAAATACTAAGGATACGTAAGTGACATGAGTGTTGGTTGCATACCTGTTAGCAAGACAAAGATAAACCAGGAAGTGAACTTCTCCTCAGTGGAATGAGGTCCTGTCACAATAGTATCTCCAAACCTGACGTTTCCACTTGATCAAACTAATAGAAAAATAATGTAAGAAGGAAATAGGCAACACTTGGAGGGAAAAAAAAGTGGAGACTGTCAGACAAAATCTGAGAGGACAGATTTTATGTAGATTAGGCATAACATTTTGGCATCTGTCACATTTCTTCCTTGATTTTTTTTCCAGATCCGTCCATTCTGCTTTCCGTTGACGTCTCCCCTACTTTCCTTTCTCTTGTTACTTCCTTCGTTAAGACCCACTCTCACTTATTTAAAATATTGTCTCCCTTTAGAACTCTTTTTAATGTGTTTGTTATACACAACATTGAATACTTATATGCTTACTTACTAAATATCTCTGTCCACAAGTTTTTAAGATTCCTTAATGCCTACAATAAGACAATCTTAGGGTTTAAACAATCTTTACACCTAATCACGTGTGTATTGCTATCCTACCTATTAGGCAATGAATGTGCATTGCATAGAGACTATTGCCTGCCTGTTCTGATAGTGTTTATCCTGTATTGCTTGTTCTTTATTTCTTTGTTTCTTTATAGTTTCTTTTCTATATCTCTATATTTTAAATCCCAACACAGGCAGCTCTTCTCTTGAAGCCATTGTCTGTCAGGAACAATATTTTATAGCAGTTTCTTTTTAGGTATGTTATAAAATAGGATTCATTCTATTTTCTGTTTTATTATTTGTGTCTCAACCCCCTCAAAAACTGTTTTAAGTTTAAGGGCCTCGTCTAAGAGTATTACTCACCCACAAACCCCTCAAAGTGCCTTGCCCATGCAAGTACTCAATATATATTGTTTGGACTACATTTTCTAGAATGAAATTGTGGTACAGGAGGAAACAGTGACTTGTTTGATAAATGTTTTGATTGTAATGACCCAGAAGAGTAAAATGCGACTTTCATTGAGTGCAAGTTTGTTATAACAATTCAATTAGCACATGTGGAAATTGAGGAAGATGAGATAAGCAGAGAAGAGTCTTAATTGGTTGAGGAAATGGCAAGAGAATGACGCTAAATTTCCTCAGAAGTCGAAGAAAATAGCAAAATGTCAGGTGTGAGGGCTGATGACAAAACCACATTTCGAGTCTAGAAAGAGAAACACATATGCATCTCTTATTAAAAAGTGTGTCCACTGCTGTAGGCAATTTTCTAGGTTGGCTTGAACCTAGGCATTGTCACACTACTTAGAGAAAAGCAGGCAGTTGTTGGTGGGCATTCTGAACCTTGCTAATGCCAGATTTGTGTTAAATATCAGTGTGCCAGCAGAGTCGTACTTTTTTTTTTTTTTTAATGTGTGAAGTGACCTGTAGGTCCTTCCAAAAGATGACCCCAGGGCCTACACTGGCCCTGGGTAAGGGCTTACTCCACCACCATGCAGGAGACCAGTGGGGGATTATGTATTGCCCTAGCAGGGGGACTGAGATGTATGTGAGAATGGAGACCACCGATAGAGTACATGTGTGAAATGTTTTCTTGGGGCTTCTCTGGACTGGGCCAATTCACTAGCAGTAAACAAAGGAACTGAGACTGGGTGGTTTAAAAAAGAGAAGCAGAGGGTATGTCTGGATCACAACAATCCATCTGTTCGTGTGGGAGATCTAGGTGGTGTTGCCTGCCACCCACCAGCACACATGAAAGCCAGAGCTTGGGGAGAAAGTGATGTCTGACATGGCTAAGCCATAGTAACTGCCAGTGAATATCAGGGCAAGGGATGAACCACATAGGTTGGGCCATGACACCAATCAGCATGCAAGAGAACCAAGTCTGGGAAAGATTCCCAGGGGATTGTGGGCTCACCCCATGCGTCTGCAGTACCCACTGATTTCAGCAAGAGTGGATAGAGAGGTGTTGATGGACGAAGCCAGGCATGACCACAGAACTCACCTGATGTGGTAACTGGGGTTGGAAGAAGGTTGAGCTGGCCCAGTCTTACAGCACTTATGTGTATGCCTGAGAATCAGGCCCAGAATGGGCTGGGCCACAACATCTACCTGCACATGCACAGGCTGTGACTGCTGATAGACTATGCTGGACTGGGGCCTAGCATCCACTAACATGTGTGAGATTTTGATCTGGTAGTGGGCATGGTAGGGTATCTCCCCTACTGGGGTAGCTCTAACTGGTGAACATGAGAGTCGGGGCTGAGTGTTTACTTGGCTGAGCATGGCTATAGTGCTCCATGGCATATATCTGGGTTGCTTCCTGGAGCAGGCCAAACTAGGGTAGACCTCAGAACCCACTGGTGCTTGAAAGAGCCAGAGTGGATATGGGCTGGGCTGGGCCAGGTTTTGACACCTGGTCCACATGAGAACCAGCTTGGGGAGTGGATCGGGTGGGGCTGGGCTGTTGCACCAGCCAGTGAGAGCTGGAATGGGTATGGGCTGGTTGGGCAAAGGCACAGTACCTGCTGGAGAATATTAGGACTAGAGGTAGGCCATGTTGGGCAGGGATTAGCATCCACCAGTGCACGTGAGATGCCAGGTGTGATAAAGGAGTTTGATGTGATAAGTGCAGACTTGATGGTTTTGCCACATAGTTGCTGGTAAGTGCCAGGACTGGGTGCCAGTCACACAAGGCTGGACAACTACCCCCTGGCAAGCGCAAGATTTGGGGTTAGGAATGGGCCTAGTAGTGAAACTGTGGCCATTCCTCTACTGGGCAGCAGTTCTTGTTACTAAACACAAGAGCCAGAGAATGGGGCAGGCTGGGTTGAACAAGGCAATGGCATCTCTTGGCTGTGTGTGGTTGGGTTGGGCTAAGCTGCAGCATCTGTAGTTGTGTACAAGAGCCAGATGTGATGTGGGATAGGCCAGGCTAGACTGCTGTGCCTGCAACACACACCAGAACCGGGGCTGGTTGTTGGCCTCATGGGGTAGTTGGGGGTTGCTGCAACTAGTTTGCACTTCCTGCTCATGTGCATAGGACCTGGGTTTGTGGTAGACTGAGTTGAGCTAGGCTGTAGAACTCATCAATCCGTATGCAAGATGTGACCTTGGAATTGACCAAGCAACTGCATTTACTAGTATGTGTGTAGGCTGATGCAGGTGACTGACTGACCCAGACACTGCACTAGTTGGCACATGCAAGAATCAAGTCTAGGGTTACCCCAAGTGAGGTTTCTTGGGGGACTCTACAACTACCAATGCGCTAAAATTCCAGTCATAGGGGAAAATCACAGAATATGCATTACAACCATGGACTGTATGTATTGGGAATAGACTTCCTCAATTGCTGATGACTGTGCAGTGGAAAACATGCCCAAGTAAACAAGGGAGACATGACTGCCAGCTCATCTAGGTCAGCAGATAACGTCAAGTGCCTTGTCAGAGGATGGAAAGCAGAACAAATATTCTGGACAAGCTTTGAGGCAAGTGTGGGTGCACTGAAGAGGACTTTCTCAACCAATAGATTTAGAAAGATTTTTCTCAACTCTGGAGAAACAAAACCAACAACATCTCAGAACTATCAAAACCATTCAAGTAATACCCTGGTCACATTCTCCTCTCCAGCCCTTGCCCCCAAAATGGTCTCAAAGATGACATCAGATATCTGCCTCCTATCCCAGGTGCTGATACAGTTTGATAACATTGAGCAGCCCCCTCCATTTTCTCCCACCCTGCAGATACAACTTGGAAGTTTTAGTTCCACCCTCCTTCTTCCATACCTTGACACTCCTCACCCTAATCGGTGGTCCACATGGGCATATAACTTTCTCAACTATCTTAACTACATTAAAAATGAAATTCAATATTTAAAATTATATAAATAAAATGTTTTAATACACTGTTTTTAAAAAAGATTAATTTATCTTTCTTGACAAGGCACATTTACAGAAAAAGAGAGAGATAAAGACCTTCCATCTTTTTGTTCATGCCTCAAGTGACCTCAAGTGGCTAGAGCTGAGCAAAGTTGCTGGAGCTGAGCAAAGTTGCTGGAGCTGAGCCAAGTGGCTGGAGCTGAGCCAATTTGAACCCAGGAGCTTCTTCTGAGTCTCCCACACATGTTCAGGGTTCCAAGGCTTTGGGCTATTCACCCTCTGCTTTGCCAGGCCACAAGCAGGGAGCTGGGACATGAACCGGTATCCATATGGGATCCTGGCACTTGCAAAATTAGGATTTAGCCACTGAGCAATTGCTCTGGGCCATATATATCTATTTCATATATGTGAAAGTGTGGCAAATGAACAGAATATAATGTCTCCATAATATCCTGATTTCATCTGATAATCTTGAGTCTGGCCCACCATACAATAACTTCATTGACAAGCTGTATTCTTGAATAATTATGTAAACACTTTGCCCTCCATTTTGTCTCTGGAAAAATGAGAAAAAATGTAAAGGGTGCTTCAAATGTCACATGATATTGGTGGATACTCAATAAATTTTAGTGATTGTTTTATTCCATTTGAGCTTTTATTAAAATTTGTCATATATACTGTGTAGCTTATAAATAATAGACAGTCATGACGCACAGTTCTAGAGACTGGAATTTCATATCGAGGCAGGCTCCATGTCTGATGAAGGGCTGAATTTGTGGGTCATGTGTCCTTATGTGGTGGAAAGGAATAGGAATGCCTCTGGTACCTCTTTTATAAGGGTACCATTCTCATTCATGGGGTTTTGTCTCATGACCCAATCACCCCCAGAGTCCTACCTGCTAATATTTTTACCTTACGGATAAGGAATTCTACAAATCAGTTTTGGAGATACATAAAATATTCATAACTGAGCAGATATTATATTGCTATGATTAGTATACTGAATTAGACTCCGATCCTAAAAGTCATCAAGGACTTTTCAGCAGGTTCTGTTGTTTGATGTCAAATATATCTGCAATAAATAGCACACAGATAGTGAAAATTGATACATTTGTTATGTTCTGATCATTTATTGATATAGTAACAAAAGTAAGAGAATTATCTTTTGGTTATCTATTCTCATACTCCCATTCATCCCTTCATTATCTATGTAGCAAATATTCCCCCAATAACATAAAACTAGATGCTTAGAAATGACAGGACAGATTAGCATCAATTCCTGGTCTATCTCTCAGTCTACTAAGGCTTACAGAGAAGTGCACAAACAGCAGCACTGCAGTGAGAAGAGTTACATAACTGAAAACTACAGCACAGGGATGAGCTCCACTCAACTTAGGGACATTAAGGAATCCAAATGACAGGCCGGAGAGAGAATCCCTCTGTCTTTGTTCTTCTTTTATAAATATGAATTATAAGAAATGATCCTGTTAATTTCCTCAACTGTAAACTATACCCAGGTAGAATTATGAAAGTTTCTTGTGGTGCTTTAAAAGGCACAGTGTAGCTGTGTTCAGGAAGGAAATATAAAAATGATCACACGTGAAACTTAGGTTCGCTTACAGCACTTGTTTATAGTAAGTTTTGTGCAACTTTGCATTGCCATTCACTTAGTTAAATAGCACATCTTTCTTATTTGTCCCATCTTATTAAAATTAGCTAATGACACTCTTCATGGCCTAGAACTGTAGTTTTATAAATCTGTTCCTTTAAATTACCTTATTGTTCTGTTCTTGTTCACCCTACTAACCCTTTGCTAGAAATTTCCCTGGTAATCTTTATATCTTTATGTTGCTTTACAAAAACAGCTGTTCATTTTAAAACCACTTCAAAAATATAAATCATAGGAGTTGGGAAAAATGACTCTAATAAGGCATGCTCATGATAAAATTCAATGTATATTACAGAAGGAAAGAGGAAGAAATCAGCAGAGAAACATTTAAGAGCAAAGCAAGAATAATTTAAGCTGTTTTTGATGCATTTTTCTTTTACATCCATTTGAAAAATTTCTGCCTATAAAAAATGGACTGACAACATAAACTTAACATTTGTCAGTTGAAAAAAAACATTTGCTGATATGGTGGCCCGGCAGCATGTGTACTTGCATCCATATGGGAGGCAGTTCCAGTCCCAGCTGCTCCATTTCCAATGTAGGTCCCTCTGCTAATAGCCAGGGAAAGCACTAGAAGTTGGATTGAGTTCTTTGGCCCCTATACACATGGGAGATCTGGAAGAAGTTTCTGGATCCCAGGAGCTATTTGGGGAGTGGATCAGTGAATGGAAATGTTTCTCTGTGTATATCTTACTTTCTCCCTCTGTAACTTTTTTCAAGTAAAACAAATATATCTTTTAAGAAAATAGGCTTAATCAATGAATAACTATTCTATTGATAAATATGTGTATATTTCAAAGTTAGATGAGCAGTGTGATACAATGAATGGGCTTAAAAGCTATAGTACTGGAAGTGGTGTTGTGGCATGCATACTAATCCTCTTTCCGCCGTGCTGTCATCACCTGTGGATGCTGGTTTGTATCCCAGCTGCTCGCCTCTGAAATGACTCCCTGCTTTTGAACTGGGAAAGCAGTGGAAGATGGCTCAAGTCTTTGGGCTCCTACATGGGAGACCCAGAAGTTGCTGGATCCTGACTTTAGATGGCTTCAGTTCTCTCTCTCTCTCTCTCTGCTCTCTCTACCTCTGTCTCTTTTTGTCTCTGCAAATCCTCCTTTCCAGGGACCCAGCGAGAAAGCGTAGTGGTTAAATCTTCACTTTGCATGCACTGGGATCCCATATGGATACCGGTTAATGTCTAGGCTGCTCTACTTTCTTTTCAGCTCCCTGCTTGTATATGTTGAAGTATTAATTATAAGTATTATAACATAAAAAAGGTGGAATTAGGAATAGGAGGATTTTCAATGTTAATTTTCAATTTTTCTAAGAAGGTGTTTTGGTGCAGCATGTTAAGCTGCCATTTGAAATACCCATATCCCATTTTGTCAGTGATGCTTCAATTCTTATAAACTCAGTTTCTGATTCAACTTCCAGCTAATATTTTGAAAGTGAACAAGTGAATTTTTTTCCTTTTCTTTTCCACTTCTCCCTATCACTCTACCTTTCAAATAAATAAATCTTTAAAAAAGGTAGTAAAGAGCTTTGAAAGTTAAAAATGAAATAGTATTTGCATATCTTAATTTAATAATTTTGTCACAATTTTGTAAACTACTTGGCTAAATGATGATTAAATGTATTTCCTATCTCACTTCCTTTTGTTAAAAACATTGGAGTTGGTTAAACATAAGCATAAAGCAAACTTCAATTTTTCTTCAGATGATTATTAAAAAAACTGAGAGCAAAAACCTAGAAATGTTTTACGTTGTTACCTGTTTCAACTCTTTGTCAGTTGTAATGCATGTTCTGTTGAGATTCTCGTACAACATTTGTTGAAATGAAGTTAGAATCTATCAGATTTTTTGATTTTGCAGGGTTTGGTTGGGAGGGCATTCAAGGTAGTAGTTAAGACATTACTTTGACCATCCACATTTCCTACCAGCACACCTCAATTAGAGGTCCAACTCTATTTTCTGATTTTAGGTTCTTGGTTATATACATCCTGGCAGAGAAGCTGCTGTCTATTGGTCTCAGTCTGGCACAGTAACAGCTAGGTATACATGGGAATGTGAATAAAGAGATGGTGGTTAACCATTCTCCTCTGACTTTCAAATAAATAAAACAAAATGGATTTATTGTGAAAGATGTATTAATAACAATGTCAATATTAGAGAGTAAGAGGGACACATACACAGAAAACGAGAGAGAGACAGTGAGAAGAAAATTTTCCATTTACTTTGACGATCAACAATTGACTACAATGGCCAGAGGTAGGCCAGAGTGAAGCCAAAAGTCAGAAGCTCCCATGTGTGTGGCAGCAGGGGCCCAAACACCTGGACCATCTTCTGCTGCATTCCCCAGGTCAACAGCAGGGACCCAGAGTAGAAGTAAAAGATCCAGGCCATAAACCTCACTCTTATGGGTGATGGAATCACAGGAGGTGGCCAGTGTTACCCACTAACTTACAATGCCAACTCCAATAAAATAAAATTTAATAACAAATAAGGAAATTTCTTGGAGGATGTAAATTGACAACATATTTCTATAAAATGATAGATAGTGAATGCTTTAGGTTTTGTGTGTCAGAGTTCTCTATCAGACCTTCTCAACTCTGCCGATGCAGCACCTAAGCATCTACAAGCAACATGTACGATTATGGCTGTGTTCTTGCACATCATTTTGAAAAGCAAAAATAGATGAGGGTCTATGTGGTCCATAAACAGTTGTTTTCCCACTCTTTTTTTACAGCTGTTTCTTTTCGAATTGACTTTAGAAGCCAGTGTTAAGAGTGTGAAATTAAATATACATTATTTTAATAACAACTCACACATTTTTACAAGGCGCAGTGCAATGGCTTCGTAGTTGAATCTTTGCCTTGCACATGCCAATATGTTATGTCCAGGCTGCTCCATTTTCTTTCCAGTTCCCCACTTGTGGCCTCGGAGGGCAGTAGTGGATAGCTCAAAGCCTTGGGATCCTGCCCATGTGGGAGACATGGAACAAACTCCTGGCTCCTGGCTTTGAAGAAGCTCAGCTCTGGATGTTGCAGCCAGGTGGGGAGTGAGTCAGTGGATGGAAGGTCTTTGTCTCTCCTTATCTGTAAATCTGCTTTTCCAATAAAAATAAATAAATCTCCAAGAAAAAAATTAAAAATGAAAAAAAAATGCTTTTATGGATTGGGAGCAGGGAAGTGTAACAGGGTCACAGGAATAGTAACTGAGCTGTTACTGCTATAGCCTGCCATTTTGACAAAATATCAATGTGGAATATTGCATGATGAAATGCCCCTAGCAACACTGGTGATGTAATGTCAATGATAAGATGCTGGAGGAATAATTGTCCTATAGCAAAAGGTTGCATTATAAGACATTCCAAGGATGAAATGGTCAACAAAATGGTTCCAGAACAAGTGAACACACACACCCACCCAAGAAATCAAGAAAAAGTTTGACTGCCTAACTGCTTTCAACCTAATTTATACTGATAGGAAGCCTTTTCAAAATTTACAAGCAGAGACTTCTAACACATTTAAATGCCAGAAAGTTTTTTCACCATTTTTTCTGGGACACTGCAGGTGGCCTCTTTCATCTCTGCCTCACACTCTGCAGAATGATGCTGAGCAGGTGATCCTGGCATCTTGGAGTCAAGAGAGCTGGTTCAGTTGCCTGCTTCGTGCCCTCCATCTCTCCACCTCCTTCCCAGTTGGAACAGTAAGTCCTGTGTGAAAGCTTCTGCAAATGATGACAAGAAGTGGAGTTCTCAGGGAAGGCAGCTGAGCTTTAATGTGAGTAAAACTGTTCCAAATGTAAAACACATCTGAAAATCTAAATGTGTGCTCCCGAAACCACATCAATAGCACCTTTAATGATCTTCAGAGCCAGCCTTTTTTTCTTCCAGTCAGTGGGAAGATTGTTTCAAATCTGTTTGTGCCTGAAGCATTTCTGATTGTGACAGTCTTCTCATTCATGGGCTAAACATGGCGTCCCACTGGAGGTGCCATCCAAGTTCACAGCAATACAGTGTGATATGAAAGTATAAACAGAAGTCGGAACTGAATTCCTCCTCTGAGATAACAAGTGCAACTAGATTTTCAGACCACCTATTATGCCATGAAAAAATAAAAGGAAAATAAGATCCGCTCTTTGTCGGCTGCGTGATTCGTAGGCATAGCAATCACCAGGTCACTATGGAGTCCTTTAAATGACTTCTGTGACAGGATCCTTGTTCCTGGCTGAAGTTTTCACAACATAAATGCATAGCTGTAAACATAAATATGAATTTTCTTTCTTGTTTCTTTTTCTTTTTGTAGATTAACTAATCATGATTTTTTTTTTAAATCATTGATTTTTTTTTTGTTATCCTGTCTTAATTTTCTTCTTTTACATTGGGTATATGACCAAAAGTAGGGGCTCAGTCACAACTAATGATAAGGCTCCCCAACATGTATATTGAGATTTCAGCTTTCTGTAACCCTGCTTCTTGTGGTAATGAGCTGCCTGGATAAAGAAGTGCTAGTTTTCTGTATAGATGGATATACTCCACCCTCATTATAGAACTCTTTTCAAAAGCCAAGGATATTGAAAGTTACAACAGTAATGTCAGCCCTCATGATTAAATCATGAGGCACACAAGTTTTTCGTTTAAATTTGATGTTCTCATGATCTCAATATTTTTCATGCAAATCTTGTTATTTCTGCATCCTTTCACACGCCAGCTTAAATTGCTTGTCAATCGCCGTGCTTTTCTTGAGTGCAGCACTTCTGAGCTGCTCCGATACGATTTTATACATCTATTTATATCTACTTCTTTAGTATATTTTCCCTTAAAGAAGACATTGGTACAGCATTTGAAATCACATTTAATGCAGTCTTTTGAATTGTGAACAGTGACTTTGGTGGCCAAAGGAGACGAGGCAAGAGGATCGATTTGGCTGGGAGACGGGCATGGGGAGGAACTGTTAGCTTTAGAGAGGCAGAAAACTCTTTTAACTCTACTATTTACGGGATTTTCCAGAATCACAAGAGTGTTTGCATTATGGTTAATTAGAGCAAGGACAAAGACATAGCCTAGCAAAGGGACACCTAAATAAGAAGGTTATTCGAGGCTTAGTGTAACCAAAAAGATATTTGAAAGTCTTCACAGATGAACCCTTGACATCTAGTTTTCAAGAAAACTGATTTTTCAGTACCCATAAACCCCCTTTAATTTTTTAGTCCATTGATCTTTACTAGTGAATATTATTTTTTATTTCTGTGGTATTTTCTTAGTATCATCTGTTTTGATCTTGGAAATCTAAGGGGTCCAAGATCAGAAAGAGATATGCCCGAGTCATATCAATGTTGCTACCCTTCCAAAATCTTGCAAGGCTTACACTATGGAGATTCACAGTGGCACAAGCAGGCTTCAGCCCAGGTCACCCCCCTAGGGCTCCATCTTTTTATCTCACACAAGCAAGCATAGCATCATGTATCTTGTAAAATCAGCTGCGCTTGCACAGGGCTGGGATGTCACTGTTACAAGACACACACTAATGCGCACTCATGTAGTTGAAGACATTTCTAATTGATTATACATTTATTTGCCACACCACTGTTCTCTCCAGAACATTGCTGAAGGAAAAAAAAACGTGTTTGAATAATCACATGCTCTTTTAGGGATTTCTGATATTTGCTAATGAATACACTATGAAGCTTTATTTTTCAAATGTGTTCTCAAATGTGTAACCTACTTATTTCTTTTTCCATGCATTTTTATATTCCAGAGGATCCTCTGGTGGCAGAACATTTTCAATCATTACTTCTCTTTGGTGGAATCAATTACCTCCTGATAGATTCCCCTTCCAAGTTTAAAATTGCATTTAAAAACTCATCTCTTTTCTGAATTCTAATTACGTGTACTTTGAACTCCAAATTCTTTCACTGAATATTTGTTTATGAAACTTTATGATTCAAACAGCTCACTGACACATTCATGGACTGACTATATATTGAATATATATATACATTATATATATATATATACACGCATATGTATATATGTGTGTGTGTGTGTAATTCCTTTGGGAAATTATACTTACTAAAGATTTTGCATACTCTCAAAGAAAAGACAAAAAGTATAATCCTGATAAAGTAAAAATTGCGAAGTCATTATATACATTAACCATACTTTGTTCTGCCTGCCTAATTTGTTTAAAGTCACATTTGAGTATATCAAAGATGAAATTTCTTATGACTGTCTCCTTCTTACATGCAGAATCATTCAGAGCAGTTCATTTATATTCCTTATGTGTGAAGCAGCCCATCAACTTTTCAGTCATCGTTATTGAGCAAATTTATCAATCTGCACTCTAAGAGGCGAGAAGCAAGTAAAATGTTTCTCTGAGAAGTATTTCAGTACATGGATACATTGACTCCTCTTATTCATGAACTATTTGATAATACTATATATATTTTTTTTTGCAAAGAGATCAGTTTTAATTCAATTAAATTTTTTTTTCCATTTACTGCTATTTATTTCACAGGGAGGGAGGGGGACAGAGAGAGAAGAGAAAAAGACAGCGATCCTCCATTCCTGGATTTATTCTCTAACTCCACGTAGCAGCTTGCCTGGTCAGGTCAAGGCCCTGGACTGTGACTCAGACGAGTCCTCTCTCATTGGTTGGAGTCCAACGATCGCGACATCACCTGGTGTGCGTGCTGGTGGCAAGCTGGAGTTGGAAGGACTCTCAAACACAGTTGGTAAAACGTGGGAGCATGTCAAGGAGCGTCGTCACTGCTGTGTGTGCAAACACCTGTCAAAGCTGCTTCTTCTCAGATTAGGAGAACAGAACTAAGAATTATACATTTAAATATACATAATTAATTAGCAGTGCAGCTTGGGTTGTAACATAGATACATCTCATCCACAAACTACTCATATTTTAAAAATATACATATATATGTTTTTTATTTGAAATTCAAGTTTACAGAGAAAAGGAGAGACAGAGAGTTCTTCTATCTGCTGGTTCACACCTCAAATAGCTGCAAAGTGCAGAGCTGAGCAGATCTGAAGCCAGGAATCAGTAGCTTCTTCTAGGTCTCCCATGTGGGTGCATGGGCCCCACAACTTAAATCATCCTTTGCTGCTTTCCCAGGCCATGAGAAGGAGTTGGATTGGAAATGGAATAATCGGGACTAGAACCTGTACCCACAGGGATGCTGGCTCCACAGGCAGATGAACAGTCTGTGGAACCACCATGCCAACCCCTATCACATTTGTTTTGAAAGGAGTTTCAAAGCAGAAGGTAAAGGCTATTCATTTAACCATGTATAATTTTCTCTACAGAATATATCTTGGAAATTTACTTAGTCCTACTTCTCTTATTTAAAAATATTTGTTGTTGTTGTTTTAAGCTGTTTCCTCTAAAGTTTCCAATGTAAAATAAAGAGTAGAGTATTCATATTAATACTCAATAGCGATTTGATGGTTTCTCTTACATCAAGACCACATGGAAGACAGAGGCCTTCGTGCCCTCCTCCAGCACTGTGGGTTAATTAATACTGTCTCTAACAGTGGCAAGCTCCAATTGTAAAAGCCAGTCATTAATCCAAAGCCAGGCCCTTCAGACTTATGTTGATTCTGAGCCCAATCTTTTAAGCAGAACTCAGGAAATTTTAGCTCTTAGTCTTCATTCATTTAGCTGAGCAATGTATTAAAATTTGATGCCTTTAAAAAGAAAACAAGAGTGAACCAAGATTTTCTAATATTTGCCTCAACCACAACTTCTATCAAAACCTGTCTCCTTTCAACAAAACTTTTGGACTCATCCATGTCAACCTCATGGCTCAGTTGTGGCTGTTACATGCTGTGTGAAGAAAGCTTCTTGTGTCCAGTTATGCTTTTTTATCCATGGTTCTCCTAAAATATTCAACAAGGTTGAGATTAGGATTATATATCTTTACCTTGGTAAAAAGATGTAAATAAATATATTTTAATGGAATATTTTAATAATTCGGAACTAACATGAATAGCTTATGATATATTCATCTATTAATCCTAAATTCTGGAGTTCAAAATACCTCTTTTTTTTTAAGATTTATTTATTTTCATTGCAAAGTCAGATATACAGAGAAGAGGAGAGACAGAGAGGAAGATCTTCCATCTGATGATTCACTCCCCAAGTGACTACAATCACCGTTGCTGCACCAATCCGAATCCGAAGCCAGGCGCTCCTCTAGGTCTCCCATGTAGGTTCAGGGTCCTAAGGCTTTGGGCCTTCCTTGACTGCTTTCCCAGGCCACAAACAAGGAGCTGGATGGAAAGTGGAGCTCCTGGGGTTAGAACCAGTGCACATATGGATCCTGGCACATGTAAGCTGAAGACTTTAACCACTACGCTATTGCTCCGGGCCCCAAATTACCATTTTTTTTTAAAGATTTATTTACTTTTCTTGCAAAGTCAGATATACAGAGAGAAGGAGAGACAGAGAGAAAGATCTTCCATCTGGGGTTCACTCCTCTAGTGGCCGCAATGGCTGGAGCTGAGGCAATCTGAATCCAGGAGCAAGGAGCTCTTCCGGGTCTCTCATACAGGTGCAGGATTCCAAGGCTTTGGGCCGTCCTTGACTGCTTTCCCAGGCCACAGGCAGGGAGCTGGATGGGAAGTGGTGCCGCCGGGATTTGAACCAGTGACCATATGAGATCCAGGTACGTTCAAGGTGGGGACTTTAGTCCTAGGCCACTGCATGGGACCCTCCAAATTGCTTTAAAAACCCATTATTTTATATTATTAAGAGTCTTGAATTCAAGCCTTTCTACATCATCAACCTCAGCTCCTGATTGGCAATAAAGTGGTGGAAGTATTCAATTCACACTTAAAGAGGAACTCAGTGTTCAGGATAAGAATATATATCTAAGAAGTCTTCTAAGTAATTATAATTTTAAAATATTAATAACTTAGATTTATGGAACCCTTGCATCTATACTTCATGCTAGTTGCTTTATTTAAGGATTTTACTAATTTCTGACACTTCATTATGTGATAGATGCTGCTCCTATTTTCTATTTGCCATAAGCCTAAGTAATTTGCCCTAAAGCAATACCTGGTGGAATAAGGGATTAAATTAAGACTTTGTGACTATAAGGCACATTTTTCCAAGTTTCTAACTAAAATTGTCCCTGAGTGATAAATAAAAAATGAAATATTTTAGCTTAGGAAGCAGGAAAGTGTTGTACGAAGACAAGTTGTTAAGTAAAACTGGCTCTCATGGGATAATATTTAGGAAATTTTAGCCAATACTTTTCTTTATTTTATGTTGCTGTAATTTTAACAATTTCATCTCAGAGTTTCACTGAAGCCCTGAAAATATGTTGGCTAAGTGGGAGGAAATAACAAAGTCATATTTTCTGTTGTAAATTTGAAGATTGATTTTTAAATTTCCCTAGCAGAGATGATAAACTTGAAAGTCTTCCAATTTTTTTCTTTATTGTTATAGTGGGATATATGGTAAGGAAACCATTTTTTTAACTTCCAAAATTTGTCTGAAAATATCCAGAGTCACAATGTGAAAGACTCTTATCTTGCATAATACAAACTAGATTGAGAGCATCAGGACTGTGTAATACTTCCAAGCAGATAAATTTGAATGGAAGGAGTGAGAGGGAAATTGTGGATGTTGTGATTAGAAATAGTGTGTTGATTCTCTGTGTGTAAGAACATGACAAATGCACTGGGAAACCCCAGATCCACCACGGGGTCTAATAACTATAGACCATAGACTCAGAGCAGTTTCACATGGTAATAGTATTGTACATTGCAGGGAAAACTGCTAAGCCTGTTAGTGTGGCATTGGGAGTGATAAGATTTTTTAAAATATGCATAAAGAGCAGAGGCCACAGTAGGACCTCTGACATCCTCCAGTTCAAGAATGCAGATGAAATATTACCGAAAGGCCAAACAGAAGTGAAATGATCTTCAACTTGTAGCTGATTTGAGTTTCTGTCTTCTGTTCCCCAATCCAGTGATGCTATACCTAAGTTTATAAGAGTCACAACCATCCAGGGAGAGGGGAAAATCAAGAGAAAAGGAAGAAATGCTGATTTGACTGTTCAGAGAACTCAAAGAGATTGAAGACTGAGATTTGAACTGAAAGTGACTGCATTTAATATTGAGTTTGAAAGGTTGAAATTTCTTTCATCTTTCAACATATCAAGTTGTTAAATTTAAATGATTCATGAATATTAATGGAAGACCCACCACTATGTTTCTAAGTTATGAACCTGCTGCATACTTGTTGCCCATTTGGTATTCTTTTGAAGACTATCTATCCAGATCTTTCACTAAATTCTTAAATGGCCATTTTTCCTCTATGGTTGAGCTTTTTTGAGTTATTTTTTAAGTTGTTGATATATTGTATTTCTAGATATTAATTTTTTGTAGGATGAATAGCTGTGGTTATTCTCTTCTATTGGGTGTTGTATGAGGATATTGATTGTTTCCTTTGTTGTGCTGAAGTTTCTGCATTTGATGTCACCCCAATTGTCTAAGTTTTGATTTTGTTACTTGCACTTGGGGATATTGTTTGAGAAGTTATCACTGACACTGATGTCTTGAAGTGCTCCCTTTGTGGTTTTATTTGGCAATTCCATAGTTTCAGATCTCACATTTAGATCTATGATCCATCTGAGTGTATTCTAGTGTGCATTGCAAGGCAGGGAAGTAACTTCACTGGTCTACAAATATTTAGGTTCACTCTTACCAGCATCAGTTGCTAAAAAGACTGTTCTTTTGTCTAATGTGTATTAGCATCATGTCAAAAATCATTGGCTATATACATTTGGGCTCTCTATTCTGTTCATTTGATCGATGAATCAATATTTATACTGCCTGAATTATTATACCTTTGCAGTATGCTTTGACATTAAGTGAAGTGATGTCTCCAGTGATATTTATTTTTTCTACTATGGCTATTTGAGACACCACATGCATTTTAGGATTGTTCTTTACTAATTCTGTAAAATATATCATTTTAGTTTCATAGGGGCGGTGTTAAATCTGCAGGTTGCCTTAAGTAGTGTTGACATTTTAATAGTATTCTTCCAACACATGAAAAAGAAATGACTTTTTGTGTTATCAAGCATACATTGCATCAACAATTAATAATCTGTAATCTGGAGATCTTTCACTTGAATTTAATCTACAATACTTGATTTTCTTTTCTTTTTAGTTATTGTGCAAGAAAATTCTTTCTGGATGTCTTTCAGTTAAGATCACTATCAATGTATAAAAAATGCTACTGTTTTTTATTACTGATTTTGTGCCATGTGGCTACTGAATTGATGTCTTCATCCTAACATCTTTTGGGTGGGGTGTTTAGGGTTTTCAGTGTTCTCCTCATGCCATGTACAGAAATGGATATTTCAACTTCCATTATAATTTTTTTAAAGGATTTATTTTTATTGAAAAATCAGATATACAAAGAGGAGGGGAGACAGAGAGGAAGATTTTCTGTCTGATGGTTCATTCCCCAAGTGGCTGCCACAGCCAGAGCTGAGCTGATCCAAAGCCAGGAGCTTCTTCTGGGTCTCCCACACGGGTGCAGGTTCCCAAGGATTTAGGTTGTCCTCGACTGCCTTCCCAGGCCACAAGCAAGGAGCTGGATGGGAAGCAGGATGCAGGGATTAGAACCAGTGACCATATGGGATCCCAGCATGTTCAAGACAAGGACTATAGCTGCTATGCTATCGCACTGGGCCTGTTTCCTTATAATTTTTATCCCCATAATTTCCTTTAGCCCTCTCCAAATGCTCTTACTAATATTTCCAATACTGTTAGAATAAGAGTGGTATGGCCTAGCACAGGAGCCTAGTGGCTAAATTCTCACCTTGCATTTACTGGGATCCCATATAGGTGCCAGTTTGTGTCCCGGCGCTTCCATTTTCCATCCAACTCCTAGCTTGTTGCCTGGGATAACAGTGGAGGATGGTTCAAAGCCTTAGGACCCTGCATCAGTGTGGGAGACCCAGAAGAGCTTCAGGCTCCTGGCTTCTGATCGGGTCATCACCGGGCCATTGATACCACCTGGGGAGTGAATCAGTGGAGGAAGATCTTTCTCTGTCTTCCTGTCTGACCTCACAATAAAAATAAAAATATTTAAAAAATAAAATTAATAAAAGTGGACATTCTTAAGTTGTTCCAAACCTAAAGGGAAGTGCATTTAAACTTCCCTCATGTTTTCAACAGTACTTTTAGACTTTTAAATTAAATTTGAGTGCCCGGTATGAAGGCCCAGTGACTAATTCCTCTCCTTGCATCCACTGGGATCACGTATGGTTGCCAGTTTGTGTCGCAGCTGCTCCATTTCCCTCCCAGTACCCTGTTTGTATCCCAAGAGAGCAGAATAGGATGGCCCAAGGCCTTGAGACCCTTCACCTGAATGGGAGACCCAGAAGAAATTTCTGGCATAGCTTCAGATCAGCTCTGCTCCAGTTGTTACAGACACTTGGAGAGTGAACCAGTGGACACGAGATCTTTCTCTCTAGCTCTTCTTCTCTCTGTAAATCTGCCTTTCTAATAAAAATAAGTAAATCTTTAAAAAGAAATTAGATTTGTTGGGACTCTGCCTTCAATGGCCATGCACATTTTCCATAGTAAAAACAAACAAACAAACAAACAAACAAACAAACAAAAAATACCTCCTTATGGCACATCTTACTGCAGTTTAATATATATTTAATTTTGGAATGACCTTGTATTTTAGTCATAAATTGCATGCTGAATGTTAGCACAGGGGAAGTGAGGAAATTGCATGGTCTTTTGGTGTGTGTGTGTGTGTGTATTTTATTTTTTAAACCTTGAGCATCGAGGAATATTGTAATGCCAGGCACTAAACTTTTGGTAAGGTGAAACAAGTTTCCCATGTACACTGTAAATCTATCCAGGGTTCATGGTGCCTGCGAAAGAATCACCAAACACTGAAAAATCAAAAAGCCCTGAAATTGCAAGCTCAAAAACCATGCTATTGCCAAAGAAATCTCAGATATTAAGATTTCATTTTATCCACTAGTTAATTTTTCACCAATTGTATTGAAATAAATGTGAGAATATGGCAGAAAAGTAAGATATGAAAATCCTGGATATTATTATTCAGTTAAAAAATTTCCCTTTTCTAAAATCAAGGTAAATTAATTTAGCAAGTTTTAGGTACTGGAAATATCTTAATATCCTCTTAAACCACATTTTTGGATAATATTTGATCATTTTTAAAATGAAATTGTATAATATGTTGATTTCAGTGAAGCAGCCCTTATTTTAACTCAGAGTAGTAAAAGAAAAGTCTTTATTATCTGATGGAATAATTATTATTATTTTGGTTTTTATATTAAAAATAAGTAGCAGATAGAATCCTAGTAGGTCTGCTGGGAAGAAGGCCAGAGGAAATTGAAGTCAGAAATATAAAATGTGTGCATGAGTTTGTCTAAGGAAAAGCAAAGCCACTATGTTTGGAAAAGGCTGAAATCTCATTATTTTGCAAGAGGTGCATTAACAACTGCAAAAGCTTCAGGAATTCCAGGTAATCAAGAGTCTTAGGAGCTCACTGAGCCAGCATGCTACTTCCCATGAGTGCTGCCTCTATAAAGCAGATTTTTCATTTTCACATTAATAGCATGGTTGAGAAGCTCTTGATAGAGTAGCTTCTGGGGGAATGGAATTTGTCTGAAGAAGAAATAAGCCTGGAAAAGCTAGAGTAGCCATAACTAAAGGCTGAAATTTACTTTCCTACCAAGGCTGCTGCTGGTGCCTCTATTTCCCCCCCCCCCCCCCTGAATAAGATAGGCACTGTTTTTGAAATCTTGGGGGTGTGTTTTCACCAACCTAGGATTTCCAGAAATTACTGGGGTTCAGCAAGAAAGGGATTTGAAGGCATATCTTGTCAGCAGCTTCTTAAAAATTAAATAAACTGTTTAACGCAAGAAAATGCCTGATGTGCCTCCAGATTTCTCTGAGCAGCTGTATTCATGATAAATCTGTCGCTCTTTCCACTTGCTGTCTACTGCTGCTCTGCTAGTTGCTGACTGTAGCCTGAGGTAAAGTGATTGTTAATCCTTTCTCTTCATGTCTAACTCCTAATGCTCCTCCTTGATCACGACTCTCCTACCTTCTCACACTTTCTCCCAGATGTCTTCATTTCTTCACAGCTCTGTTTCAAGTCCAGATTTCCCTGGTGAAGAAAGGTAGCATGGTGAGAAAACTAAACAGAGCAGAATTATGTATTGATATAGATGGAACAGACAAGGTAGTTAGAGTTTTACAAAGATGAAACAAAACCCAAAAGGAGAAGAAAAGGACAAGACAACTAAATGATCAATGGAATAAAGAGGGCACCAAATAGGATGGAAATTTATATTCCTTTGATTTGTAACACATGTCAGCCCCATATAATCTAGTCCATGCACATTAGGGGTATGCCTGAATTTTGAAGGATACTTATGGGACTTAAGAATATTTTCCTAGGGCCCAGCGCGGTGGCGCAGTGGTTAAGGTCCTCGCCTTGCACACCCGGGATCCCATATGGGCGCCGGTTCTATCCCAGCAGCCCCACTTCCCTTCCAGCTCCCTGCCTGTGGCCCGGGAAAGCAGTTGAGGACAGCCCAAAGCTTTGGGAATCTGCACCCGCGTGGGAGACCTGGAAGAGGCTCCTGGCTTCAGACCGGCTTAGCATCGGCCGTTGTGCTCACTTGGGGAGTGAATCATCAGACGGAAGATCTTCCTCTCTGTCTCTCCTCTCTGTATATCCGCCTTTCCAATGAAAAAATAATAAAAATAAATCTTTAAAAAGAATATTTTCCTAAAGAACAGGAAGATTGGCCTGGTGCAGTATCCTAGCAGCTAAAGTCATTGGCTTACAAGCACGAGGATCACATATGGGCACCAGTTTTGACTCTGGTCATCCTGCTTCCCATGCAGCTTCCTGCTTGTGGCCTGGGAAAACAGACTAGGAAGGCCCAAAGCCTTGGGACCCTGCACCTGCATGGGAGATCTAGAAGAGGCTCCTGGATTCAGATTGGCTCAGCACTAGCCATTGCGACCACTTGGGGAGTAAATCAATGGATGGAAGATCTTCTCTGTCTCTCCTCCTCTCTGTATATCTGACTTTCCAATAAGAATAAAATAAATCTTTTAAAAAATAAGCTGGAAGATTATTAAATTTCAACACATTCCTTTGCTTATATGAGAGGATCCATATACAACTAAAGGTACACCTAAAACTTAATACGTTATGTCACATTTTTTAGCATCTGAATAAATAAAACCAATGCAATATAGACTCAACTTTGCATATCTGTGTTTTACACCCACAGACTGAAAAATTTGTAGACTGAAAATAGCTACAAAAAGAAGATGTACTGAGCATGCAGATTTTTTCTTGTCATTATTTTCTAAACACTGAAGTATAACAGCTATTAACACAGTGTTTACAGCGTTTTAGTAATAATGTACTCTAGAGGTGATTCAAAGTATATGGGAGGATGTGTCGAAACTAGGTACAACTGTTTTAAAACATTCGCTTATTTGAAAGAGCTACAGAGAACACACACACAGAGAAAGATGTTTCATCTACAGGTTCATATTCATTTGTATATGAGAATGTGCCTCACATTCTATAATCAAATGTCATTTGAACTTGCATCTTATGGTGTGCTGATATTTCAGACAGGCGGTTATCGTAAGGTAGGGTTACAAAGAAAGGGGGAGTGATAGAAAGATTTTCCATCTACTGGTCTGCTCCATAAAGTCCAAAAGGGCTAGTGCTGCCCAAGCTGAAGTGTGTGGGGTGGGTAGTCATTCGATGGGACACAACCCTTGCATCATCTTTACTACGTACTTAGGCATACTGGCAGGGGAATGGATTGTAAGTGGAACAGCTGGAACAGCAAGAACCAAAACCAGGAGCCACATAGGATGCTGACATTGCAGGATGAGTTATAATACACTATGCCCTGATATCACAGAAAAAAAAATCTTCATTTGTCTGTCAGAATTGGGTTTCTACAATGGGCAGCTGGCATTCTCAGGGCCAGGTATTCTCTGTTGCCAGGTCTGTTGCCAGGTCTCTGTTTGTGAGGAGCAGGGTGTATGCATTGGGCTTTATAGTCAGACAGGGTTTCAACCTATATGTTTTTTTTTCTTTTTTCTGGCATCACTGAGCCTGAGAGGGGCCTCAGGCTGCCTTCTAAGAATGGGTGGAATCACTTGTGCCCCACAGTTGTCTTAGGCTGTTAGCTGGCCAGCCCGCGTGACTGGCAGTTGGGGTAGACACCTGCTGGGGATCCTAGTTGGGAAGTGCTGCTTATTGTGCGCTCTGACCAGGCAGGAGCAGCAGTTAAGCTCTGGGTGGGAAGAGTGCTAACTGATATAGTGTCAAGAACAGCATACCACACTGGTTTTATGAATGTGACCCTCTTCTTTGCTCTTAGTTAATCTGTGATGGTCTATGCTCACCAATGATCCTGTCTCGGCTATGAGGCGAGACAGAAGTAGATTTCCTCTGCAGGACCTGAGAATGGTGGGAAGCTTGTTGTCAACCTTAAACTTTCTTTTCCTTCATCAGAGGAATGATGCGTCAGTGATCCCCCTTAGTGCAGCACGGCGCCAACATGTGAGAGACATGATTCGCTTAAGGTGAAAGTGATTCTGCTTTCTTTTTTATAAAGTATGATTGTAAAAATTGTTTTCCATGTTACATTTGTGTAGGTATATAGATTTCCTCTTGCCCTCGCCATTCTCCTTCTCCATTTTACCCATTTCATAATTCTCACTTATTACAGAGGTATAGTCATGCAGTAAGAGTTACATGTTTAATATTCTACTATGAAAGTTCATGATGGAATTGTAGATATAGAAAAAGAAAGTCTAGCATCATATTGTCGAGGTGTGTTTAACCAGGGAGTAGAAGTGCAACATCTCTTTACTTCTTTGGATGTTAGTCTTCATTATCCATGTATCCTGTAAAAATACATGTATGCATTTGTTTACCTATACATCTATTTGCTTTGTCTTTGGTATGAATGTTGCCTTATATCACGAAGAACATATGACATTTGTCCTTTTGGATTGGTTTATTGTCTTTTCTTGCTTCTTGGTTTCAAAGGGAATTCTGTAACTTGACTTACATGTTCTGGAGTTTTTCTCAAAGGTGTGATTGACACTGGAATAAGAGACAGAGACCTCCAATTCCAATGTCTTGGTGATGTTGCCACAGATATGGATAGATTGCATCTAATCTGTTCACTTCCTGTTATGGCAAATGAAGAGCCAGCCTTCTCACAGCTCCTTCTGTTATTTATTTATTTATTTTCTTCATTATTCCAATGTCATGGTATCTCAATTTGAATGTGAAGTTGTGTTCAGTTTTATGTTATCGTAAATAAATATGATCAATGTAGAGCTGAATAGATTCCTTCATGGCATATTTTGTTCAGTTATCCTAGATGCAGTCTTCCTTGTTATTTATTGAATTCTTTAATTAAGGAAGACTCTAAATCTCTAGCTATATGTTAAAAATATGCTAACTCATAAAATAAGTTATTAATAGTAGAAAGAATTCTCTTTTTATTCTTTGCCTCATTTTCCATCTGCGAGTTCTTTTTAGATCCCAAGAGCCTCTAAGACAAGTGTGCAGAGCATTAGATAAACCATATTATTTTCTCATTGCATTTTTGTCTCCCCAGATTTCCCATGGAATCGATAGTTGTCCTAACATTCTGGCTTACAGTCCCAATTTTTAAAGACCACCCTACAGCTGTAATCATGGAAAATTTGTCTGACATTACTCCTGTGTCAGAACTTGATTTTTTTTTATCACCTTTCTTCCTCTTTGTGAGTGATATTTGCATATTAAAAAGATGACTTTGAAAATGCAGTATATTGACAGAAAAGAACATTTTTTCAATCTTAAATAACTTTGCTATACAATATGAATGATGCTTGAAAATCACATGCTAAATGAAGTCAGGTAATCACAGAAAGATACATGCTTCAGGATTTTACTTATCAAAATCCAAAATACTCATATTTATATAATCAAAGAACGTACTGGTGATTAGGAGGGCTGGGAATTTGGGAAATTAGTAGTTACTCAGCAGACTTAAAGTTTCCATCTCTAAATATCTTCTGGGCAAGATTGCACATGTCTATGGTCAAGAAAAATACAAACTATACAAACTAAAATATCGGTTAAGAGGATGGATTTCATGTTAAGTATTCTTATGATAAAAACGCAATGAACTCATCTTTTAAAATGCATTTAAATGCCAATTAAGTCCATTTAATTAATTTATTTATTTACAAGTTAGTCTATTTAAAAGGTTTTTATTCTAGTGTGTTGTGTTTTGGAAACAAGAATGCTTTAATATATTTGTATATGTGTGTATTTATATTATACATCAATGGATTTTGTATCTATTTGATACACATGACATGAGAAGAGACATTATAACAATGATATTTTCAAAGTAAATTAGAAGTTATTTTGGGGGAGCATCATTCATTTGAAAAGGTTTGTGCTCGTGTGTGTGTGCATGCTGTTGATTTTCGTACTTGGGTACTGTATGGGTATGCTGTAACTCAACTATGATTTGAAAAAAAATTTTTAAATTGTATCTAGGTTATTGTATTATTCCTCAGACAAATCAACAACTATTTAGATAGCATTTAAATTGTACTAAATATTTCAAATGATGTAGAGACAACTTGAAGCATACAAGAAGATGTATGTAAATTATATGATTTAAAGCATGTAGCAGAATGTGAATGGGTTATATACAAAATCCATGTTATTTATTTTAAGGGAGTTGAATGTCTCCAAATTTGGAATCCACGTGATAAATTTTTAGAAACATTCCCTTAAGCAGAGATGGGGAAATTTTGCTACCAACGTCCATTTGGCTATTTATAATATAATTGGTTCACCACACAAAATTATCAATTTAAAAATTGAGGGCCAGTGCCTTGGTATTTGCCTGTTGTGCCAACATCATATATGGGGGCTGATCAGTGTCTTGGCCACTCTGCTTCCAATCATAATGGCCTGGAAAAGCACAACAGGGGTGGCCCAGCTTCTTGGGCTGCGGCGCCCACATGCAGACTTGCAGCAAAAACTCCTGGCTCCTGTCTTTTGACTTCATACTGGCCATGTCCAGTCATTGTGACCACTTGGGGAGAGAACCATAAGATGAAAAATTCCTTTCTTTCTCTTTTCTTTTGTCTCTATAACTCTGCTTTTAAAACAAACAAATAAATAGGTAAATACATCTTTTTTGTTGTTTTTATGAAAAAACATATATACAAGCTTGCATTGTTTTATTGAATCAGTTCTACCAGTAGTTGTTCTGGCAGGGCCTGATCAAATAATTTTGTGATCCTTATGTGCCTGTAAATTGATTGTCTCCCAGCCTTGTACCCAGGGATGGCTGTAAAAATATAAATACCACACATAGTGTTAATTAGGTTATTTATAAGTGTCTACTATATTTGAATTGAATTCCTTTACTGGCACTACTGCACACACCTCATGGTGTGGTCAGTGTAATATGGGCTTTGCAGAGAATGGCCATGATTTTGAGTCCCAGCATGGTTAGTTGTAAAATTTATGATCTCAAAAATCCCACCAGTAAAATTAATTGCATGTCCCATTTTATTATTTATCATTTATCATTTAAAGCTTAACTAAATAATTTGAAAGGCATGACTTATAGAGTGAGGGAGTATGGGAGACCACGCATGGAGACCTACCTGCTTGGCCATGAGGAGAGTCAAAAGGGCATGCACACCATGTTCCCAGGGGAGACCCCTGGACATGGTCTTGGCACACCAAAACCCCAGCCTAACCGGATATGAGGCCAAGAGCAGTGGGCTGCATCTGTTTTTCTTCTTTGTCCTTGGACAAGCTGTGCTGGAGCTTCCTCTATCCACACATGTTTGTGACCTTCAGCATACCTGCCAGTGTTTGTGGTGAACATGACCTGTAGTGTTATTGGAGGATCCAGAGAGATAGAGATGCTTTCTAGTCAATTTCAGTCCCATTGATTGTTGGGAGGATTGCTGGGAGACACTGCTTCTGCTTTCTCCTTTTTCAGTCCATGTAAGTTTGAGCTTGCTTTACAACAGACATACATGCTCTCTGGTGGTTCTTGCTTGCTGAAGAACACTTCCTGCCTCATCCCCTCGGTGGTCACTGGGGCCTGTTGGTCAGAACTCCTTGAGAAGGAAGAGACCTTCCATTTTCTGCTAATTGGTCATAACAACTGGAGCTGAGTCAGTCCAAGTCCAGGGGTTTCTAGGACTCCCACATGGATCCAGGGCCCTGGGCTGTTTTGCCATCTTTGGCTGCTTTCCCAAGCACATTTGTAGGGAACTGATTCAGGAGTGCACCAGCCAGGACTCGAAATGGTGCTCGTGTGGGAATCTGGCATCCCAGGCCATGACTTCACACATGACGGCTCAATGCCAGCTCTCCTCCACTCCAAAAATCCCTTACTTTTAAAACATATGTTACAATGTCTAACCTGCATGGGGTTACTGAAGATATTGTATGAGATAACATAGGTAAAATGACTGACACACACACTGCTACTTCCACTAATGCTAATGTTATATGAAGTTCAGAATTTCCTACCTCAAAACATGCACTTGTGCCAGGTTGATGGCCTTGAGTGCAGGAAACTCTGACTTTTCTAGAAATAAGAGATCAAACTCTCATGTGGGAAGTTTCTTCCCTGCACCCATAGCATCCTCATAACCAGAGGGAAGTTGAAGGAGTTAATCATCAGTTCACAAGTTTAGTCAACATCTTGTTCTTGGAAAGTGGAAGAGTGGGGATTTGAAAATGGATCTATCCAACTGACTCTAAAGCCTTTTTATCTCCAGACAGACATGTGGAGCTCAGCTGTGATGCACCCTGTCTATGTTGCTCTTGAATTCTCTGTCAATAGCAAGCAGGCATTTGCTGCTATCTTTTTGGAGTTTTCACCCACTAGCATCCAAGAGCATATCTTGGTTGGCTGCTTTGCTAACACATAGTCTAACACATATAAAACCAAAAGAAAATGTAATTACCTCACTGCTTTATCAATGCTTAGTTCCAAAGATTCCCAGATGATCTACTTGTCTTCTTCCTTCACAGACTTTTTACGTTATTTACATTTGTAATACAGCTTAATATTTCTTGGAAAGAAAAGTAGGGAGGAGTGTATTCTATTTCATGGTATTAAATGTCCTGAAATGTTTTTTACTTCAATGGTGTTCATTAAGCACAATAAAGAAATGGGGAAATATTTTTCATAAAACTGTGTAAAAACATAAAAGCATTTTTTATTCTTGGACTCTGTTGCTTCTGAAACTCAACTCACATCACTTCTATAAGAACTGGATTGGTGGAGATTGGAAATAAAGTTTATCAAGATGAAATCTATATATCTATCTTCATCTAAGATCTACTGACTGAGAGTCTGAGTGCAGGGGCTCTGAAATCTGTTGTTACTAAGCACTCAGGTGATTAGCAAGCTAAGCCAAAGTTTGGGAGCCACTGAATTAGGTGGATAATTGAGGACTTCTGTCATTTGGTAAAATCTGCTGGTAGACCAGTGTTCTAGAGGCCAGAAATGAATATAACATGGCACAAATATGTTGTCTTCTCTGGGAGACTTTCTATCCTTCCTTAATTTTTTGGGTTAAAAGAGAAAAAAAAGTAAACATATGCAATGCTGATGTTATGAGCTACCTGCAAAAGGTTAAGGGCAACTTAAATAAATTTACTTCCAATATGACAATTATGAATATTCTCTGAGAATATCTTAGTCTTTAAGACCCAAAGTGGGGAAAACATTTAAAGTTTCTTTCATAAACTATAATTAAAATCTACTACTGGAATGATTATATTTTAAAATTATGCCTAAAATTGTAGCACTTAATTATTTTCCAGGAATTGATATCTTGAATAAAGAAGCCATGCATCAAGCTGTCCTTTCTTTTACACTAGAAGAGGAATAAATTGAAAATGAATGGATGTAAGCCTGTGTTAAGCTCCAAGGCATGCAGAGACTGTAATGAGAGGGGTGATGCTAGTGACACAGGAGTGTGCCAAAACAAACTTGGCTATGGCACAAGTGTATCTAGCAGTTGTAGTAAATATGATGGCATTATAATGTCATGGCTGCCCATTAATATATGGTGATACTCACCAAATTGATTATTTCATTCTCTATTATTAGCAGCACTTACAAAATTTTGCAGTAAACAGAAGAAAATCTAACTTGGAAGGAAGACTGTTCTTACTGCTTCTGCAAAGTACAAACTGTGATTCGGGACACATCTTCTTTAATTCAACTGAGCATTGTCTTTAGTATTATTATTGTTATTGTTGTGAGGATATCATAACTCTGGCTTGTCTTTTGACATTGTCATTCATCATCATCTATCTTAAAGATTGTGTAGTATTTAAAATCTCCTGGCTCTCTCTGTGGGTAGAGAGACTCCTACCTCCCTTGCTCCCCTAAAAGGCACAGAAATCAAATTACACCAAAAGGCTCCTTCGAGTAAAGCTCTTTGCCAATTACTTGAATTATTTTCAGCCACTTTGGCACATTCCCCCTCCAGATGAAATGGAAATCTTTTAGTCTGCAACAGTGAAGGATTTCATGTTTCTCAGCACTTCCACGTATACGGGATAATGAGAATAAAAGCTTCTTTGCCTCCCAGATCTTTCTGACAGTGCCATAATGTAAGGAAAATAACATCCATTTCTAACATATGAAGCTCACATATTTTCTAAAGGGGAGAAAGACATTAACATTGCACAGGAAAACTATTTGCTCTTTGCTTTAAATTTCCAAATTTGAGCACACTGGAGATTTCAGACTTGAGGACTGCATACCTCTGTGCTGACCCGTAGACCCTCTGAGGTGCTTCATTATTGGCACTTAAGCTGGTTTCAGGAAACACCTGGTCTGAGTAAGCAATGTGATCTGAGAGTGTCAGCAGGGCAGACAGATTTTCAAAGGAAGATTGTTAGCTACCCGAAAGCCATTTTTGAAGCCAGAAACAGCAATATCAGCAAACCAGTAAAAACAACTTAAACACTGCCAAATCTGTTATTAACATTACAAGTCCTCTCAAGATTAGATTACTTCTTTTAAAAAGTTCGTATCTCAAGAGAATAAATTGATTCTCTGCTTTTGTCATTTCATAAACATATCATTTTACTGTATGCTCTTACGGATTATTCCCAGTCACTCCTTTATTTTTCCTTCTGATTTACATGTCTTCCCTCCAGTGTCCACAACAGCAGTCTCTGAAATCATGACCCAGTGCTCCGTATTCTCTCTTCTCAGTAGCCAAGCCCTTATGACTGAGTCCCTTGCCTCCAGCATGATGAACTAGGGGAAAATCACTACTCGTTGCTTTGCTTGCAGTTCTCATTGGGACTAGTGCTTGCAGAAATTGAACTGAACTTTCTTCACTGTCACTGCATCTGTAAAGTAATTGCCTAAACTTGTTGAGCCAATCGGAATTGCTGTTCTTGAATTTTGCAAATGTGAAGAATCAGAAGAAGCAGTTTGTAAGCCATATGTGGTACATCCTTCTCTCCCCACTCAAAGTCATATTGCTCTCCATAGGATTTTCAATGATCCTTTTGAAGCATTACACTCCAGAATTCTATTTTAAAAGCCTGAAACATTAGTGCTTACAAATCATTCGTAATTGTGGGGGCATTTTTGTTGCACAATTCTGGTATTAAATTTAAGAACTTGAAACGCTTTAATAGTGGTTTAGATATCTCCAGAAATATCAATGAAAAAGAGACAGTATATAGATAGATAGGCACATAATAAAAATAAAATAAAATGAGTGATATTATGGCACAGTTCTTCAGAAGTATATCATTACTACTTCTTCCTAAATTGAGAAAATGGATTGTTTAATACATAGACACCAGCAAGAGACAGAGAGAATGCGAGTGTGTGCTTAATACCCTGAGAAAAAATGCAGGGAACTTATAAGTATTGTATACTTTTTTGTTTGAAGACATAGTAGGCAAACAAACTACATATTTAGCAGACCATATACCTGGATTGTTTGTAAAATATAACACATTTCCCCTTGTTACTGAAAATATTGCTATATCCAAGGAAAATCTACTGAATTCCTAAGTAGTTAAATTACCCTTCATATTTGGTGTTTGGCAAGTCACTGTCTCTTTAAGTAGGGAATTTATAAAAAATAGTCAATATAAAAAAAATTAAAGCATCAATTCTTTGTTGCATTTTTGTCACTAGAAAGATAAAATCTCCTAAAGCAACCATGATTTTTCGGTTCTTGCCACATGCTTTCACATTGCTGTCACATTCTTTTCCTTAAAACGCCATGCTATTCAAAAACCCTAGATTAATACATTGATGTGGATGTGAGAAACATTATATTTAATCTTAAGGCAATCTTAAGAATCGGCATTGGCTTGAGACAATGTGAGTTATTAATATCTTCAAGACAGTATAGGTCACATGAAGTGTTTAGTGAAGCAAAACATGCGCTTGGAATATTTGTATTGCAAAAGTTCACAGGGGGAGATCGTGGTCTCTGATGTGGCAGCACTGGGAGATGACATAGAAGAGGTGAGACTAGTGGCGCATTGAAGGCACTTCTGTTGGAGAGAATGAAGCACGTTTTCTAATGATCTATTCCAAGTCCTCAGACAAGCCAGTTGCTATAAAAGCCAGAGGCTGATTTCCGCATTTCTGCTGATTTCCTGATTGACAATGTGATCTCTGTCTTCTGTAGACCCTCTCACCATCACCATGGTCAAGAGATAATTTATTAGAGAGGGATTTTGTCACATCTATGCCCTTGATCCACCCAAAGTGTGGATCAAATAAACTCATTTTTTGTAAAATTGATCTGACATAGGTATTTCATAATGGTAATGAAAAATAGACTAATAGAGAAAGCTGTAAACTTAAGAAACTTGAGAGTTCCTAGGAATTAGTTGAATGGAAGACATAAGGGGCTTAATGGAGTGCCATGCATAACGAGCAATTGAGGTATTTCGGTGCTATCAGGCAATTATAATGATTTAAAAAATGATAAGTGGTTGTGGAATACTATGCTTATACTACATAGTAATGACTGATAAGACAATTATTCCTTTACCGTTATAGAGGAGATCAAATCTGATTTGGTATTATAAAGGTTATAAGAAACCTGGGAAAATGTGTTCCTGTACAATCATGATTATGATACCTGCTTTGTATGTGACATTCTAGATGTTAAAAGGTTTTACACAACACCTGCAATATGACATTCAACCGAGCTTCTCAATAAAATTGTACTGAAGAAAACAGAAGTAACAAAATTGTATTCCAGTTATCAACCACTCATTGATGAATAAAAGCATTTGCCTGTGTTCAGATGTTAAACACAGAAAATGAAAATATTCAGATCCACTTAAGTAAATATGCTGATGAAACAATTATCATTTGGATATGGAAGTGAGTTTCAAAAGCTGGTAAAGGTTTTCAATGAGATAATTTTTATTTTTAAATACAAGCACTAGAACAAGGCCACATTGAGATTATAGAACATTTTGAGAAAAGTCTTAAAAACTAGTCAACAGACAAAAATTGGATAGGAAACTTATATAAGAACCAAATTATGCTATTCAGGGCAGAGGAATTTGATGGGGGATTTGAAAATCTGGCCAGGAATTCTGATGTCAGAATACAGGAAATTGAAAGCTTTTCAGAGATTTGGAGAAACAGAAGCACACACATGCTTACAGAAGCTAACACTGTCCATCAAAATGCCCTGAGTACCAGGGTACAAAATAGAAAAGTAATTAAGCCTACAAAAAATGGTATATATTTCTTCTACAAATTGCTTCTTCTATAATTGGAAGATTCTCAATCCTGTCTAACTAAAGAGAATTTAATGCTAATTAGATTGTTGCAATGACAAGATCTTTTTTTTTACACAAACATACTTTTTTTCTCCCATTGACTATAAAAATATTTTCCTTTCACTTTATCACAGTCGCTCATTTTGATTATATTCAGACCTCAGTGCATCACCTACACCTACCCAGCGTATCTGAGTAATTAAAGAAAAATGTTGCATGGTGTATTTATGGTTAAGTGAAACGAATATAAATCTCACACAACAGCTGGATTCCTATACTTGGCAATGTAGCATGGTTTGAGAAAAGCAATCATCTGCCTTTCCTGTTGGCAAAACACTTTCCTGGTTTCTCCAATTTGAGTCCCTCTTCAGGATTTAGTGTCTTCTCACTTTGTAATGCACAGAATGCAACTTCCAGATGGACATCCTTATCACATGCTATTTTTATGCTGTGCTTTAGAATTTTAAAGTGGGAGCAGTTATTCACCAAACATGAAATGCAGTGCTTATTGCATACACTGGAGCAGTTTTTCAAATCAGCATGCTCAACCAGCTGCTGATGAGGTTAGTACACCCACAAGAAAGAAAGCAGGTTTAAGTCAGACAGTCAGCATTCACTCCAAAGTTCTTATGTGTGAGTTGATTGGGGATTAAGGACAACACAAAAGGGAGAAGGTGATACCTGTCCTTGAGGGGTGTTTAATTTAGCATGGAGATTAAAACGAGCACGGGCATCGACAATTTAAAGGCAGGAAGCATCCTGTGTGTCGCATATATTCAGGAGCTGAATAGAGGGATTAAGGAAGGGAAAGTGAGGGTGAGGCACAGGATGGGAAAGAGAGATGAGACAGGGACAGAGGTACCAGATGGGACTGGCGTGTTGGTGAAGGCCTTCAGAAGGTTAGTTCACTAAGAGGTGAAGGCCATTTTCTACACGTTAGTGGGAAAGACTCTATAGAGAAGAACATGCAAATATAATTTAAAGTCCCTATAAATATGCAATTATTTGGATATGAATTTAGAAAACAATGTGTAGAGAAGTGAGTCACTATATTATAAAAAGAATTATAGACGTGGTATTTATGGGCTCAATGTTACAGCTGAATTGCTAATGTTCCACCTTCAAGCGCCAGGATTCCACATGGGCACCAGTTGGTGTTCTGTCTGCTCCACTTCTCCCCATCTAGCACCCTGCTTGTGGCCTGGGAGAGTAGTGAAGGGTGGCCGGATGATTTGGGACCCTGTACTCAGATTGGACACCCAGAGGAAGCTCTTGGATCCTGGTTTCAGATCAGCTGATCTATGGCCATGGTGGCCACATGGGGAGTGAACCAGTGCATCGAAGATCTTTCTCTGTCTCTCCTCCTCTCTGCAAATCTTCCTTTCAAATAAAATAAATAATTTAAAAAATACTTGGTATTTAGGTGTCACATAGGTATATAATAAGCAGACACTAGAGATGTAAAAACCTGGGAAAGTGATTTTTATAAAGTACCTGGGCCCTGCGCAAAAACCTAGTGCCTAGGGTCCTCACCTAGCCTGTACCAGGATCCCACATGGGCGCCGGTTTGTGTCTTGGCTGCTCCACTTCCCTTCTAGCTCCCTGTGTGTGACCTGGGAAAGCAGTCGAGGATGACCCAAAGTCCTGGTACTCTGCACCCTCATGGAAGACCTGGAAGAAGTTCCTGGCTCCTGTCTTCAGATAAATTCTGTGGCCACTTGGTGAGAGAATCAGCAGATGGAGAATCTTTCTGTCTCTCCTTCTCTTTGTGAATCTGACTTTCCAATAAAAATAAATAAATTAAAAAAAGAGAGAGTGCCCACAGTACCAACATAATTGTGCTTTGATCAGGGCAGCCATATCACCTTTGATACTGAAGAGTCTTTGGGAGAAATGGTGGTGGTAGAAGGGCACAGTGCCAGGGAAGGAGATCTGGGGAATTTTGAATTGGAGCCACTGAGGGTTTGACATGCATAAGGTGATTTCTTTTCTTTTCTTTTCTTTTTTTTCTTAAGATGTATTTATTTTTTTTTTATTGGAAAGCCGGATATACAGAGATGAGGAGAGATAGAGAGGAAGATGTTCCATCCATTGATTTACTCCCCAAGTGGCTGCAATACCTGGAGCTGAGCCAATCTGAAGCCAGGAGCCAGGAGCCTCTTCCAGGTCTCCCACATGGGTACAGGGACCCAGTGCTTTGGGCCGTCCTTGACTGCTGTCCCAGGCCACAAACAGGGAGCTGGATAAGAAGCAGTGCTGCTGGGATTAGAACCGGCAACCATATGGAATCCTGGTGCGTGCAAGGTGAGGATCTTGACCACTAGGCTATCTCTCTGGGACCCAGAAAATGATTTCTAAGGACTTCCACTGACCAGACAGACCACTGCAGCTGCATGTGATCAACAGAGCTGAGATGGTATGAGTCAGATGGGGAAATCCAAAGGGTCTTCCTGAATCAGACAAATGCACTCACCATGTTCAGAATCGGAGTTGGACGACAGTCTGGGCCAAGATAGGTTGCAGTGCCCACCAAAGCTTGTGAGAGCTGTGTTTTGTGGTGGGTCTCATAAGAACTCTTTGGGATTTCTATAATGAGGCTTCTGCACCTGTTGGTGTATGCAAAGGCTAGAGTTCTGGGCAGTTGTGCTGGACTGGGCCAGGCTGAAGCACCCACGGCATGTGCAAGAACCAGAATTGGGAATGGGCCTAGCAAGTGATCTTTGGGGAAGTCATTGCTAGCAATAGCACTGACTGGTGCATATGAGAGACTTGACTGGGCTGCACTGGACTGGGCTGCAGTATGTGCATCATTGGCAAGAACTGACTGTGGGTGGGCTTGTTAGGAGATCTTTGGATTGTCCTGAATAGGTTGCAACAGCTGCTGGTGCATGCAAAAACTGTGGCTGGGGGCATTTTGGGTTTGGCAGGACTAGCTTGTTGCACCCAATGGCACATGTGAAAATGGGCTAGGGGTGGGATTGGTAGGCATTCTTTGGAATTGATCCAACTATTCTGCAGCGACCCTCAATTCTTATTATAGTTGGGGCCGGGCACAGGACTGGCCAGGCAGCTGTGGTTACTAGGATGGTCATTGGCTGTTTCAGGGGGTAGGCTGGGCCTGGCCCTGCACCTGCCCAAGCACATGAGAGGCAGGCCTGATACCCTCCTGAGTAAGGTTTGTTAGGGAGTTACCAGGTAAACTACTGCTGTCAACCCCTAACTTTAAGGACAATCACATCATTGTGTGATCCAACCCTGGAGCACATCTTGCAGCGCTAGGCCACTTCAGTTACTAAATCCCATGCCAGAACAGAGAACATTCCCAGATGCACAGAAGACAGCTGGCTAATCTTACTCGTAGAGGACTTTGAGTACCTCTTCAAAGCATCAGAAGAATGGCATGATGAAAACAGCTTTTTAGGCCATAAGCAGGGAGCTGGATGGAAAGTGGAAAAGGCAGGATGTGAACTGGCACCCATATGGGATCCTGGTGCCCATATGGACATTTTTTTTTTCAAATAAAACTGATATTACTGACATTTTACTTTAAGACCTTTCCTGTCACTGTATAATGAATGCTTCCTATCCTTAGTATAAGTGCAGATATGTGTAATAAAATGTACTCAGATAGCTTACTTTTAATGTATGCATTTACAATCTTGATAGTTTATCTCATTCAGTGTATGTGCCTACAATCTTTACTTTAAATGTTTAAATTTTAAAATCTTTTGCATTTTAAAAAATACTAAATTTCCATAGATTGTAGAAATCCTAATTAGTTTTTATCTGAATCCACTCTTCATTCAAAATTGACTACTCTGCTTCATGAAGTCTTGTTACTGAACACTAAACTGTCATCATTGGTCTCCCCCTTAACCGTGTGGCAGTCTCAGCACCTCACATTCAGTGATCTGTGCATCACCAGCTTGTCTTCAGTTTCCAAAACCTTCCTTCATTTCTACCTGCTTCCATGCAACATGACTGTTGTAATCATCTTTTTTTAAAGAAAACCACAGTAATTCCTAATAAGTCCAACTATGCTTATGTTAGCCATGTAACAGAACACGTGAAACCAGTGTCAAGGGAGCACCTACACAGCAGAGCATTTAATATGCCTTTGTCTAACATTAGACTATTTGGATTTGATGCCAGGCACCAGTTCCTAATTTTAGTTTTCTGCTAATGAGGTAGTGGTAATGGTTCAAGTAATTGAGTTCCCAGAACTGATATGGTTCCTGGCCCTGCCCTAGATGTTGTGTGCACTTATGAAGTGAGCAAAAGGTTGGGAGTTGTGTCCCTCCATTCTGTCTGCTTCTACCTTTCAAACAGATAAAATTTAACACACATACATATGTTTTTAAGTATATACATGCATGCATTTATATATAATTTAAATATATAAAATATACACATATATAGATATTATAAATATATATGAAAATACAAGCTTTTTGGTGTATCTTTTATAATATAATTGGTTGGACCTGTTGCAGTAACCCAGTAGCTAAACCCTTGCCTTGTACATGCCAAGATTCCATGCGGCCATCACTTCATGTCCTGCCGGCTCCACTTCCCATCCAGCTCCCTGTTTATGAGCTGGGAAAGCAGTAGAGGATGATCCAAAGCTTTGGGATGCTCCACCCCCATGGGAAACCCAGATGAAGCTCTTGGCTTTTGGCTTTGTGTTGGCTCAGCTCTGCTTATTGTGGCAACTTGGGGCGTAAATCAACAAATGGAAGATCTTTCTATCTGTCCTCTATGCAAATCTGCCTCACCATCAATAAAGAAGGAAAATAACAACAACAACACCAACAACAACAAATAAAGATTTTAAACAAAGATGCAGTTGGTTGTAGGGAGCTGAGTACAACGTGCAAACTTACTTAAGCAATAAGAAAATTATTGTCTCACGTGAGACTCCACAGTGCAGTTTTGGGATTGGTGAAATCAGGAGGTGTTCATCATCTTCAGTAATCTAGGTTTACCCAATTTTTTCATCTTTATCCTTTTGTCTATGCTCCTTGTCCATACAGGCTTATTGTTGTAACTCTGCATGCATTTACTAGGATTGCTCATGTACAATAGCACATGCAAGAGAAATTGCCACCGAACTTTAAAGGCTGGGAATGTGAAACCAATGGGATCATCCTGTAGGTTCCTTCAGGTCACTTGCTGGCAATCTTTGGCTTTCCTGACCTTACAAGCCTGTCATGTCTCAGGTCTCCTTCTTGTTGTGATCTTCTCCCCATGACTTCATCTTCACATGGACATCTTTTTATAGAATCATCACTCATTAAATCAAGAAGCACTTAAATTTCAGGATCACTTCATTTATCTAGTGGCGTCTGCGATGACACTGTTTCCAAATACAGTTGTATTCTGATAAGTACGTTTAAGAAGCAAATCTTTGTGGGAAGATACAATTCAGTCCATATCAAAGCCCTTGCATCATGCCTTCAGATAGTGGTGTACAAACACGTTGAAGAGTTCACTGCTTCTTTGTTACTATCCCTTTAAGAAATCCAAATATCCATATGAATTCATCCCTATTCTTGAAACATCTCATGGGCAAATTATTATCTGTCCTTATTCAAACACAGTAAGGAAAATGGAATTACTGTAACTGGCTTCTCTGAGGACTGACACATTTTTGCTATAAAGAGCATGGTCAAAAATACTTCAAAGTCTGTGGGGCATGAAGTGTATGTTCAAACTGTTCATTGTAACCCCAAAGTATTCACAGAGAGAAATGTGGCCATGGTACTATGAAACCAAACTGGTTTTTTTCTCCCTTCCTCTCTTCCTTCCTCTGCTTTATCTGTCCTCCTTTTTTCAAACATAACACACAGTGACTGAATTTGACCTTGGTGCCACTGCTTGACAACCCCTGCTTAGAGTGATCTGTGTTTTCTGGGGCTGGTGACTGACCACGTGCTGGAGCAATTTAAACACAAAACAGTAAATGAATTTCCTTTGTGGGGCTGAGGTTGTAAGTGTAGCAGTGTAAGCTTCCACCTGTGGCACTGGCATACAATATGGATGCTGCTTTGAATTCAGCCACTCTGCTTCCATTTCAGGTCCCTGTTAACGCACCCTGGAAAAAAAGTGGAAAATGCACATGTGCTTGGGCATCTGCACCCACACTGGAGACTCAGAAGAAGCTCCTGTCTCCTGACTTCAACCTGGACCAGCCCTGGTTATTGCAGTCATCTGGGGAGCAAGCCAGCAGGTAGAAGCTCTTTTTCTCTCTCCCTCTCTGCTTTTGTCACTCTTTCAAATAAATGAAAATAAATCTTTTAAAATTTTCTTTGCAACAAAAAGCATAAGATCAGTATTGATTGGCAGGCAATATAAGCATAGCCTATAGTTTTTATAATTTTGCCCCTTTTGGTGCATTATTCCTATTCAACCACACTGTTAAGGCAAAAGTTGAAGGCTAGGAATCAGGATTCCCGTTTTTAAATGGTCAATTTGTAGTTGACCAGTTGGGTGATTACCACATTACTAATTGGTTGTTGATTAACTAGTTGCTAACATTGTAGCAACATCCTCTGTGCCAAACTTTTTCATTGGCAAAAGGAGTGAGTTCTAGGAAATAACTCAAAGCATTTATTTTGCATATGTGGATTAGATGATAAATCAGAATGCACCTGATTTATTTGAACAATTCTAAGTAATTGCATTTTCAGTATGTGGATTATTTTCACTTCATGGTGGAATCAGAATTTGAGGTGAAAACATAATGAAACTGTGTTTTCCATAAGGTGTTCTTTCTTAGACAACTGCTACCTTTGCATCCCATTTAGGCCCAATGGACTAATTTGTGTAATTACGTGTATTAGTGAGTAATTGATACTAGGATGGGATATAGTTCAGGAAATAATGGCAGTTAAGTTTAATTAACGATATTTGTGTTTGCAGGAGAGAAAAATGGACCACAGCACATGAGGTTCAATTTATAGATTTGTACACTATCAGCCACTACAATGAGTACAGATCACTCTAGGATGGAAGGAACAGTCGAGATCTATACGCAGGGTGACAGAATCAGCCTTCAGACGTAGGTGGGCACAGTTCTAATTGTTTTATTTTTATTGTTTTTATGAAGTGTAATTGATGCTATGGCTTACCAATGCTTTTGCCTCATGCTTTCTGATTTATAGCATTATTGTTCACTCAGAAAGGAGACAAAACATTAAAACAACAAATTTGTTTTAATTTTTTTTTTCTCTCACATTGGTGATGTCTTGAACAGGATATTAATTTAACATTTACTTATTTCTCTTTGTCATCATGCCCTAAGAATCTGCAGGGAATGGCATTAAATAAGTCTCCATTTTCTTTAGATTCCACATTTATTTCTAATTAAAATAAGGATCAAATTTTCTTATAGTTGACTTTCAGGATTTTGGAAAGAGAAGGAATCATTGTCATCACATGGAGACCAGTCAGTTCAATAAGCAGACAGGTTAGACCATAGCCATAGAGTTCTGATTGCCATATATTTAATGTTCTGTATGCTACAAAATTTTTATTAAAGTTTCAAAACATACACACGTAAGAGATAAGTATGGTGAATTCCTTCATGGGTAATATTGTAAATTTTTCTTTACCTTCTTAAACTGAGCTTAGGCTGGTTCTATTTGCTGGTTTAAATCTACTCATGAGTGTCAATAATATTAGCTCTCTTTTATTGCTCAAATACATTCAACAGAAGTAATATCTTATCTATACATTTTGTTATTGCAGCCTATTTGAACCAAGGAAGTTGTGCTGTGGAGAACAACAAAGTATGAGGTTGATGAATGCATGTATGAAAGAAAGTAATTGAAGTATTTTCTTGGTAAAATGGAGAAAGAAACATTCTACACATGACACAGCAGGTTGGCATCTCAGTAATGGAAAGAGAGCAATCAGACTGGGGTTTTTGTGGACGTGATCTGCTTCTACTCTCTAACCCTTCCTCCTCTGCTATCTCCTTCTTGGAAAGAGTGATTGAGAGATTTCCGCGAGTGGAGTTCCTTTAAACAAGTGCCTCCAGACCTTACTGGCCATCAAGGTTATTGGAGAAGCAAGGTTATTGGAGTCCAGTGATTATAACATTGTCAGGGCAACTATGTCACTCCAAGACAGTGAATTCCTTTTGAAAAGAAACAGGCAGGATACCGTGGAATAGGGGAGACAGACAAAAGGCTTGACCCTGATGTTGGGATCTGTTTCCTTATTCCATTGCCCATAAATTTATTTTCCTTAAAATTTCCGATTATCTTCAGCATCTGTTACACATATTGCCTGATATCTATGTAGTTACCTTAACACTGCTAACCCTCTCTCTCTGACTGTGATATTTTGAAACAAATTTCAAGCCTCATTTAATTGCATACTAACAGTATGATCCTTAGTAACAACTTAAAAGACTTATTTATTTTTCTTAGAAAGGCGGATTTGCAGAGAGAAGGAGAAACTAAGAGCAAGATCTCTTATCTGCTAGTTCATTCCCCAGGTGGTCTCAATGCCTAGGACGGAGCTGATTGCAAGCCAGGAGCCAAAAACTGCTTCTCAGTCTTCCTCATGGGTGCAGGGTCCCAAGGCTTTGGGCAGTCCTCTACTGCTTTCCTTGGCCACAAGCAGGGAGCTGGATGGGAAATGGAACAGCTGGGAGCTGAATCAGTTCCCGTATAGGTTGACGGTGGTTACAGAACAGCATTTGCCAGTTGAGCCATCTAGTCATCTTCTCCTTAGTGGTAATTTTTAGCTTTATGTATGTTCAATATTTTGAAAACTATTGTTATAAATTTTTAAAACTCTAATCAATAATCAAGTATTAGAAGTAAAATATATTGAATCCATAGCAGATAATGATCTTTTTTTCTGCTTCTCCTTCTTCACTATATTTTTGAGTTGTACTTTTATTTTGACTAAATTCACTGTCAATGTCAACTTGCATGGCTCATTTGACTTCAGGGATAGCTTACTCAATTATTTGACTAAATCCAAACGTAGCTTTGACATCTGCATTTGGACTTTAGTTGCCAAATAGTCACTGTTTGAATATCATTTAGGACTGTGGTTAAATAAAGTAAATCAGGATTTAAAAATATTCCTTTTGTATGATCCACTAGTTATTGAATTAAATATGTAGAAAAGTCCTTACGTTTCTACCATGATATGAAATTTTTAGCAAGAAATTCCTGAATTGCTATAAAGAACATGTATTTATTGGCAAATCTGATGGTTTTTTGTTATATGTTCAGTGTTTTGGGGAGAAATATATTTCTAAATAGCATAGTGTTTTATGATTTAAATGTATCAGTTATCTTCTTCTAAGTTTTAGAGTGATCACAAAAATAATATAAGGGAGGACTGATATGGTTACTCCCTTGTTAGTAATTATTTTAACAAGAGCAGATTTACCTTCTTCCTTTACAATATCATACAATGAAACATTAGTGTGTTCCAGGAATCTGCTCTGTGAGATTACAGGTTGAGTCCTGACAAAGATGATAACCACGTGGGGATATTCCATTCAATACCCCAAGCAATAGTGTCTGTACATTTCCAGCTGAGATATTTTGAGCAAACTGTGTGTAGTTTTTTATGTGTAATAACAAAAGTCCCAAGACCTTTTGAGAAGTTCTGAAGCTTTAGCTCACTTTAAAAGAACAAATGAAGATAATCAGCAGTGCATGTGTGTGTCTGTGGGTGTGTATGTGGGCAATGTACTTACACATTTCCATATCTATTTTTAGACTTCTCCATATTGTGGGATTTAAAGAAAAATCAAAGTCAATTCATTCTAATGAACACTTCGATTTGAGGGAATAGTGGTCAGTCTGCAGTTTTTACATTAAAGCCTTGTGTTTTCTATTCATTTTCTTCTGTCACTGAAACATCAAACAATTCAGCACAAACGAAAGCATCATCTGTTTTAGGATTTAACATAGTGGTAGTCATATCCAATCTTGATCTATTTCTTGATTGGTTTCCAACCCCGCCCACTCTCTATCTTTCATACTTTGTGGTTTTCTTGAAGCCTCTTTACCTTTGGAGTATAAAAGATATGAGAGACTGTGGTAGAAGTTACAACTCAATTTACTTTACTTGGCCCTGTGTTTATGACATGATTGGTATCTGCGAGCAGGTGTGGAATTGGAAAAGTGTTCCATCTGACTCTGAACACTGCATAGTCTCATTACAGCACAGACTGTGCGACAGATCTCTTTGCTCTATCCCAGGAACATCCTATTGCTCTTGTACTGACATCAGGACTAGTTCTATCGTTTTAGCCTTCCCCAAAGATCAGATATTCCTGGTTCTGGGTCTTGACAATAACTCTAGTGTGTTATCAATTGTCAAGATATGCTCTCTACAATGTTAATACATCTTGACAACCACTGTATTGAATCATTCCCTGCCCCAGCCTCAAAGAAAGTCCCGTCCTTGCCACATATTTCAAAAATCTGCAAGCAGACATGCAACTAATGAAAAGAGGTTAAGCCCTAAGCTTTTAGCTTAATTGTGCATGCAGTCAAGGTAGCAGAGTCAGAGAGCTGCCATCTTCCAACTGCGCTGAGTTCGATTTGCTTAGAGTTAAACCCTAAACCTTTCTAGGCCAGCATGCATAAATAAGAAGATAAAAGATTTGAACTTGTGTCCTGAAAATGGAACTTTAAATATATAGGAAAGAACTATTCTTGAGAGTGGGCAGAAGTCTGTTCATTTTCACAAGCCCAGAGAACAAGGCAAAGGTCTACTAGCTGTAAAAAGATGGAGAGAAGAACAGCTGGGAAAAGCTTAAGTGGCACTTTCCCTCTCATTTACATCCTCTTCATGGCTCTGATTTTCCTCTAAGGAACCATTTCAGAAAGCAAATGAAGAACTGTACCTGGGAATTCACAATATGTTGTAAGAACTACAAAATGAAGATATTCTGAAAGGAAGAATAAAAACTTTGCAGAGGCTATTTTGTTTTTTAATGATCTGCTTGCCTTCACTTTCATTTGATAGATAAACCTAATACAAATTATGGAAGAAATTTTTTCATATTTGAATATCTGATTCAGCAATGTCAGGGTGTCTTTTGGCCTGGAAATACCTTTGTTAGTTTCAGAGGATCAGACAGTTTTATATGCAAAATGACTTTCTGGAGAAACAAGCATTTCATTAGACAGCTGCCTGGAAATGTTAAGAGATGCTAATTGCTTGGCAGACATAAAGAAGCAAGGGGCACAACGGGATTCTCTTCTTACCCCAATTCATGGAAAGCAGAAAGTGACACCAAACTGAATCTAAGAAATCTGTGTTTTGATTATCACAAAACTTTCTTATCACTTTAATCAGGTTTTACGTTTTTTTTTCTAATAAAACATCAGATAAAATTCAAGACAGAGCAAAACAATTTAATTCCTCACAAAATGAGGAAATTAAAGTGCAGTAAATTGCCCTTGAAAGACTTTTCCTAAACACTGTCATTTATGCAATTTAAAAATCCCCAAATATTGTTATTCAAGTATTCACCAAATGGTAACAGGCTTAGGGACAGATTGTTGCTAGTCGCTTTGAGTTTTAAGAAGCAGACTGCCATTAATTGTGAATTAACAAGAGATGGTTGTTAGATCTTTACTAAAAAAAGGGATTTTCCACTTATTGACCTAAATATTTCATATTTCCATCTTAAACATTCATAACATTCATGACTTTAGTGAAGACATGGCAACACTCAACAGCTAACAAATTAAATAGCTTTCTGAATAAAAACTGATTATTTAGATTTTAAAGAAATTAGAATAATGTCAATAGTATTTAGATCTTCAAATAAAGTATGCTATTTTCAAGTTAATTATTAACCAAAGCACATTTATTGAGTGCTTACAATATGTCAGATATTCTATTAAGTAATTTATTCTTCATAATAACCATATTAGATGGATGCTATTATAAGGAGTTAGATGAACTAACAGCTCAGATCCCTGTTGGAATGAGAAAAGGGAAGTCTTTTTATGAGTGAATAGAGTGCTTTCTTCTGCCTAGAAGGTGTTTTTAATAAGAAAAAGTGCCATTGTTGTGGGGTGCATGAGAGATCATGTTAGGCAAATCTAGAATATACAATTTACGAACAAAGCTTGATGATAACAGGGGCCACTGAATTAGCAAATGGCAAGTCCATATGGCAATCCAGTAACTCAAAACCCTGAGAGGAAAAAAAAAATGGTCATTACCATGAAACTGTCCATTAAACTGAAGACCTATGTCCCAGCTTCCCCAGCAATACAAGTTATCCTAAGAGACATGCAAGGAACAACCTGGACACACTTACAAATCTATACGCTTTCACCTTTTACTGGCTCCTCTGTCCAAACTCCATCCTTCTGTGTTGGATTCAAGGATAATTTTTATTGGCTCTGGACATGTTACTAAGATCAATAATACCAAAAATATCAGAGGAGCAACCTTTGTTTCTTTTTTATATTCTTGGATTATAAAAGACTGCTCTACTTTTAAAAGATTTACACTAAAGTGCAAATACATGAATGGTTAGAAGAAAGTCTTATAACTCAGTTTACAGTGAAACTATTGTTACTGTAATGGCAAAGCTTCTACCTCTTAGCAATGATTAATTTCAGAAGTTTCTAATTTTTACAATCCATATTTTATTATTTGTTTGAAGGGGGAGTGTTAAGTGTGTCGGACGTTAACTCTTTTCAATATAAGCTCTTTTCAGTTTGCCACCACAAGCTGAAACACGAGACTCTGTGGGCCATGCAGGAGGTTTTATTTCAGCAGAGGAGATGGCTGTTGGGATGGGAACAGAGGCAGAGAGAGAAAGAGAGAGAGAAATTTTTTTTTTTTTTTGCCATAGCAACAAGCGGGCACTCCAAGAGAAAAATAAAAGAGGGAGAGAGGTGGCAAAAAGGGGGCAGCACACACAAGGGAGCTTGCCTTTATGGCCAGAGGCGGGTATCATGGGCTGTGAGGGACTGGCAGATAAGGCTGTGGGTGGGCTGTGAGAGACTGGTCCATGGGACTGTTGGGCAGCAGGGGATTGGTAGGTGCAGTGGTGGGTGAGGATTAGGGATGGGGCTGTGAGGGGTTGCTGTATAGGGCTGTCAGGTACAGTGCCATGAAGCGATGGTGGATTGGTGACAACACGGTTATGAGGTTACATCGGATTGGTGGAGAACAGGTTTGCAAAATTACAGCGGACTGGTGGAGAAGAGGATTGTGAAGAAAATGGCTCTGAATCAAAAATGGTGGTGGTCTTATCAATCTTCAGTACTGATGTTCACCTCAACCCTTACAGGGGAAGAGAAAGAGAGGGAGAGGGAAGGAGAGAGAGGAAAGAGAGAAACTCCTCTATTCATTCATTCCCAAAAGGTTACAAGTGCTCCAACTGAGCCAGGTCAAAGCCAGAAAACAAGAACTCAATTTGCTATTCCAAATGGGGAGCAGAGATGCAACTACTTGAACCTTGCATCACATTCTGCCTTCTATAGTGTGTTTTAATAAGAACCTGGATGAAAAACACAGCTGGAACTAAGACCTGCAGCTAGAACTAGGACCTCAGTAAAGGTTGTGTGACTTTCCACGGAATATCTTAATGTATATGCCCTATTCCAATTATAGCCATTATGTTTAACATGTTTCCTTCTGCCATCATTTGATTTTGTCAGGAAGTGCGTGAGATGAAATGGAGATGGGGTGAGGGGGTTCTCATTGTTCATACAGCTCAGTTCTCATACTGAGTCTACTCAGATTAGGACACATGCTACAGAATATGCCATTGCTGCTTTCGCGTTTTAAAATAAATTTTCCAAGTGCATTTCTAAGATTTATAGTCAGTTTTAAACAAAGGAATCTTCTCCTTAAATCTCTGGTTCATGTATTTTCTTTGAAAAAGCAAAACAAGCTGACAATTATGATCAAAATGAACTGTTTAAAGCGTTTGCTGCATTCTATCCAATTATGCAGATAATACTCGCCATGCATAAAATATCTTATTTTTCTTGAAAGCATCCCCTTCCCTCTGGCTGTTGCGGTCCTTGTTCTCTTGTCGTACACTACCGACTGTTGCAGGGAGCAGAAAGGGAGGTATTCTAAGAGTGTTGTAAAGCATTTCAATGATCGCTGCCAATGTTGTGGTTGGCACATTCTTATAGTCACAGATTTGTTACAAATTCATATATGCACCCTTTTTATTATAAATGATTAAAAACACCTCTTTGTGGATTTTTATTGGTGCTTACTTCAAAACTCTGTAGCCTTAAGAAACATTGCTTGTAATGAGTCCCCAGGTTTTTGTGTGTAAATATGCTAGGGAATTTGATAGTAAGCAGAAGAAATGTTCATCTCTCTTTCATTAACCACAAGATAACCTAAATTAAAAAGACTGGATTATTGTTGAGAACTGATTAAATATTTGTATCTCTACAAAGCAAATGGATTTAATAACTTCCAAAAATCTATAAATAGATATTTTTTGGTTTTAAATGAAGCAGGGCTCGTTCTAGCTTTTGATTCTAGATTCAGTCCCAACAGATCTATGGTCTATAACACAATCCCTTTTGTAACATGTGTTCTGTATATAAGTGTGGTGAAGAGTTGAATAGTATCTGAGATTGAGGCTTACTAGTCAGTTGACTGCGGAAATCATTTAATAAATCCTTACTGAGGCCCAGATAGGATCTAAGTACTGAGTAAATGAAAGTCTCTACCCTCATGGAGTTTACATTTTAGCACAAGGAAACAGATACATGATATAATTTGAAGTGTTGATAAATATTCTGAAATAAAAACAAAAGTTGTAAAGACACAGAGATTGGTAGAAATGTTCGGTGAAAAAATAAATTATTATTGTGGGGCTGGTGCCATGGCTCAAAGGCTAATACTTTAACTTCAAGTGCTGGCATCCAATGTGGACACTGGTTTACATTTCGGCTGCTCACTCCCAATCCATCTCCCTGCCTGTGGCCTGAGAAAGCAGTGCGGATGGCCCACTGACTCAGGATCCTGTGTTCGCATGGGAGATCTGGCTCTGTAACTACTCAGTTCTTGGCAGTTGCAGCCATCTGGGGAATGAACCAGAGCAGGGAAGATTTGTATCTCTGTCCTTTTTTGTCTATAACTCTGCCTTTCAAATAAAAGAAAAACAAATAAATATTTGGAAAAATAAATAAATACTGCACAATATTGGAAAGAATGTGTACTATTTGGTAATATGTGGTAGGTAGCAACGTTTTAAAAAAGTTTTTGCTGTGTCTAATGCAACAGAAGATTTAAAACTTATTTGTTGAATGAATGAAATACTATTTCCTAAGCAATATGTAAGAATTTTAAAATACTTTCTATATGTTTTGATTAAGCATAAGAGATTTTATTCTCAAGGGATGAGGGAAATTGTGATGTGTGTGTTTGACACACTATGAAACACAAGAAGACAAAGATATGAAAAAAGTTTACTAAGTTTTAGTATTCATGTTTTAGGACAAGCATTGAATGACCTGTGTAACAGTTACTGTACCAAGATATTAATGTCCACAGCATTTGACATCATTTATATGGACACACATTCTTCAGTGAGCATAAGCATAAAAACAGATACTAAGTTTTTGGCTTTTCAATCTGATCACTCACCTGTAAAACTAATTAAATTACTTTGCTATGCTTTACACTTCTTTAACTGTCTTTTGTTATAGGAGTGTTAGCTGTGAATCTTTGGAAGGAGAAAGTAAGGTATTATACTTTCTATTTCTATATCTCCTTACATTGAGTATTTTTTCACACTTTATTTATCTGAAAGGGAAGTGTATATGTGTGTGTGCCTGAGACACACATGCCACATACACATACACCACACACAGAAAGCATGCACCTGCCTATTCACTCACCAAATTGATTACAATGATAGAGGGCTGGCTCATGCTGAAGCCAGGAGCCTGATATTCCATCGGAGTCCCCACATATGTGTGAGAACCTAAACACTTGGGTGAGCAAACTGAGGCTCAGCAAGAATTCACGCCTCATCCCGGTGTGTTTTCCATTTTATTCTGCCCGGTATCCACGGTCAGACCATAAATCTTGTGAGTTTTCCCCTTGGTTGGAGTTTTGAGACCAGTGGTCTAGTTAGTGGAGGGAACGCAAAGATACCTTGCCTGTGGTTCCTTAGACCTGATGCCTGTGTGTGCAGGCCATTGAGTTATCTCGCTCAGTCCAACATCCTACACACATACTGGTGGTTGCAATTACCCAGTCAATTATGTCTCCAGCCTCATCTCATATGCAAACCAATGGATGTTGTGGCTTAACCCAATCCTGCCCATCACACATCTGGCCCTCACATACACCAACAGGAACTGTAGCCCAGTATGAGTGACCCCCAACCTACCTAGTCCCCGCTCTGGCTCTAATGTGAACTGGCTGGTGTGATTGCCCAACCAAGCCTATCGTGAATACCATTCTGGTCTTCACGTCTGCCAGTGGGTGTTATGAATTGACCCAACCCAGCAGTTTCCCAGACCTAATCTGGACATGTGTATGCCAGAGGGTACTCTAACCTGGCCTGGTATGGGCAACTCCCAGGCACAGTTCTTGTGCTCATCAGTAGACACTGTCCTGACAGAAGAGTTCCTAAACTAAAGCTTCTCTATCAGGCCACCTCCCAGCCACATATCTTGTGTACATCAGTGGGTTTTTGGCCTGCCTGATTTGGCCCACCTGCTGTTCCAGAAGATAAGGTTGCCTTGCCCAACTGACCCACATTTATTCTGGCTCTTACCATTGGCTGTTGCAGCCCAGTCTTGCCTGGCCCACTCCCATACCCAACTCCCGTATGGTTCAGCAGACGATGATACCTAGACTAGCCTGTCGTATACCCACCGTTTCTTGGAAGAAAGTTCAGGATCTAGTGCTTAGCCCAGTCTTGCATACCTCAGAAACAGTTCACACCCTTACTGAGGGGTGTTGCAGGCATGTCTAACACAGATCTCCACCCCCATTCTGATTCGCATGCTCACAAGTGGGAACTGCAGCTCTGCAGGGATATCCCCTTAACTCCCTGGCCAAACCTGCTCCCAGCCTCAGATCTTGCACATGCTGGCAGTTGCTCTAACCCATCCTGTCATGGTGTAACCCTCATCTTGGCTTTTGCCATCATACCTTGCTGCATGGCCTTGCACAGCCTCCTGCATTCTCAACTCATATTGGTGGATGCTGCATCCTAGCTCTTCCCAGCCTGCCCCTATTGCTGGTTTTAATGCAAACTGTAGGTGTGATTGATAGCCTAGCCCGGCAATAGCCTGCAACTCATCCTAGCTCCTATGCATGCCAGTGTGCTGTGGTTTCACCTGGCCCTGCTCAAATGTCCTTATTCCCCTCCCTTTACCCCTCTCCCCACCTACCAATCCAACATATACACCTGCTGACAAGATAATTGGCTTTGCCTGACCTGGCTAAAACCCAGACCTGACTCTCATGTTCACCAATGAGAGTTACAGCCCTCCTGGGGAGTTCCCCAAATTCCCCCATCAAAACCACTCACACACCTGGATCTCACATTTTCGATTAAGTGCTAAGTCCATATCCAGCAAGTCGACCCCCAGTCTCAATCTTCGTTTGTGCTGGTGGATGTTATGGCCTGGACCCACCCCTCCTCCCCAATTGTTGAGTATGCCCACAGGTGTTGCAGCCTGAACTAGACCGGCTTGTTCTAAACTTTACTCCCCATGAATGTGGGTGATTACCATGGTCATTTCTAGCTTGGCTCATCAGCATCCCCTTTCTAACCCTTTCTTCTAAGCCAAAGCTCTCTTTTTGTCATTGTAATCATTAAAGATATGATAGTCTTCTAGGTAATCAATGATTATGAAAACACATGCGCACATTGTTCATCATTTACTCTAAAAGCCTTTACCAGTTAACATAAACATTTTATCTCTATGAATGCATTTTATTAAGTTGGATGGGATAGAAATAGCTGTCTTCCAGATCCTATTTTTTTTTATTTACTATCCTTATTAATTTTCCTCTTTCATTAACCTTATATTTAGGGTACTATGAAAATATTCATTAGCTTTACAGTTACACAGTTGAAGAATATTCAAATTTCTGCCCTAGAACAATGTTTTAAAAAATATAAAAAACATGAAATGCTACTGAATGAAAACAGTGATATCATGAATATTTATATCTGCTTTATATTCACATTTGTTAAAGATATTCCTTGATTCATAAATATAGTTGTTCATACATTTGAATTTTGTGTCTACTTTGTGCCAAACATGGTGCTTGGGGCTATGGATAAAGAATAACATCTTATTCCATTCTGAAGTAATACATATTCTCTGGGAAATCTACACAAGAACCCATTGATGATTAAAGCTGTCACAAATGTTATGCTGCAAGCTTCTTTGGATTATTATAGGATAGTAAAATATGATTTTCAAGAGAAGGGTAGCATATTCATTTAATCTTTCAAACTAGAATTGGGCTTGGTAGAGGATTTTCCAAGTTAACCAAAAGTGAACAGAAAATGGCCACCAGTGTAGTTCATGGTACTGTAACTACCTGCAGGTCTGTCTTAGCTTTCTGCATTACAATTTCTCAGCAAGTAATGCCAATTTTAGTACTTGGTAGAAGTATTCACTTATACTGAATGATAGAATTACAAAATGTATGAAGAAAATGTTGTATATATGCACTAAAAAGAAATGATTTTTTTGCCTTTTACAACAATATAGATGCAACTAGAAAATATGATTAGTGAAAAGGCCATTCTCCAAACAACAATCATATGATTTATCTGATATGTAGTAGTCAATATAGAAAACAAAATGTTTTAGCGATGGAATCAACATCTACTGTTTTTAGTCCTGTCTATACTCCCGTTGAACTTTCCACATTTTGCTTGTTAAATGTTTTGGCTATTGTTATATTAAGTCTATGATTATACAGTAAATTGAAATTATGCTATGACAAATATTTTTTTAAAAAAGGAAAGCAAGGAAGACATTTATGGGAGGAAAAGTGGGAGTGAGAATGGTTATTTTCTTAGAATTGTATTTATGAGATACACTAAATATCTTCATACTCTTCATACTGATAATTTTTAAAAAAGATCTACAAATATATCTAAAATATGTGGGTTAAAATATACCATTTTAAAATTTTTTAACTGCATTCTAAAACAAAAACATGCTGTGTTTGTTTTATCTAGTTTAGCATCTATAAAATTAGGTCAGAAAAGGACTATCTTTATCAAGAATTTAAAAAATCTTTTAAGAGTAGGTAGACATAAAAGGAAAAAGAAGGGCCCGGCAGGATAGTGTCGTGGTTAAAGTCCTCGCCTTGAACGAATTGGGATCCCATATGGACACTGGTTCTAATCTCGGCAGCTCTGTTTCCCATCCAGCTCCCTGCTTGTGGCCTGGGAAAGCAGTCGAGGAGGGCCCAAAGCCTTGGTACCTTGCACCTGTGTGGAAGGCATGGAAGAGCTCCTGGCTTCAGATCGGAGCAGCACCGGCCTTTGTGGTCACTTGGGGAGTGAACCATCGGACAAAAGATCTTCCTCTCTGTCCCTCCTCCTCTCTGTATATCTGCCTTTCCAATAAAAATAAATAAATCTTTAAAAAAAGAAGGAAAAAGAAAGAAGGAAAGAAAGAGATATTTTACTTGTTGCTTTATAGTGCATGCCTTAAGTATCTGTAACAATAAATACTGGGCCTGAACCTGGAAACTAAAACTCAATCCTGGTCTCCTACCTTGGTGACTAGAACCTAATTATTTGGGTCAGTACTATTGAATCTCCAGGTTTACACAATGAAGCAGCTAGACTCAAGAACTGGAGCCAAATGTTTAAATACTCCAAGATGATTTGTGCGGCATGTTATGAGGTGTCTCAGCTATGAGAGTAAATATCTGTTTCGTTTCCCTTTTATATCTCTTACAACATTAGCAATGATACAGTTTTCTGATAGCAAGAGTAAGAGAATGTTAGAGGTAAAGAATAGGCTAAAATAAAATAGAAATGATTCTGAAATAATTTTATAGCTTAAAAATTACTAATGATTAGTAAGATGTATTTTTAATGCACCATTGTAGACAAGATTTCTCTAAGTCGCATGTGTAAATTCAAAGGCAATAAAAGTAATGCTTAATTAATAATACTGCTTTTATAAAATGAACTATTGAAGGTGAAATTAAGATGAGGCTAGTTGAGTTTGTTAATATCACATTATTTGGCAAAATTTACACGGATAGGCAGGCATTTTAAAAAAGTTAATATTGATTATCAAATGAGCACTGCAGAAGTGGCTTTTGTTTTAAGATCTATTTTGTAAAGGCGTCAAAAGAGAGAGAGAGAGACAATGAGAGACAGAGAAGTCCTTCATCAGCTGGTTCACTTCCCAAATGGACACAATGGTCTGAGCTGAGCTGATCGGAAGCTGGGAGTCAGGAGCTTCTTCTGCATCCTCCATGATGATTAAGTGTCCCCAAGAACAAGGATCATTGTCCACTGCTTTTCCAGGCCATAGGCAGAGAACTGGATCATTAGTGCAGCAGATGGGACATGATCTGATGCCCATGTAGAATGGTGGTGCTACAGGTAGAGGATTACCCTTTTGTGCCACACCAGTGGCTCCACAAAAGTAGCTTCTTAAATTGTGTTAAGCTATCAGTTTTTCTGTGGGAAAATACTTTACAGAAATTTTAAAGCACTTCTCTTGTTTTCATAAGAAGTAATAGAATATAATCTCTATGAGTTAGTTTAGAATTTTGAGAATTTCTTTTTCTGCTTAAATAGAACTAGCCAAATTTAAATCTGCACATGTAATGAAGATTCCTTCTTTGATTGTAACTTAAGTGGAAATATGATAAGATCTAGAAAGAGCTTCTTATAAATTGACACTTTTGAGAAATGAGGGTGAATATGTCCCTCTTTTCTAAAGGGGCAGGGAGCCCTTTTTTCATTGTCTAACAAATATTTGGTGTTGTTCAGAGATAATTTTCATTGGTCCATATGACTGATGTGGGGATGATTTTTAATAAACTCATATCTCCCTGCCCTAATCCAACAAGCTTTCTGTGATCAGCGCTTAATTTGCACAAGGCTTTGGACTAGCAGCTTTATAAGTATTTTATCTAATCCTCACAATAATTCTATGAGGTAGGCGCATTTATTATCTCCATTTTATAAGTATGGAAATTGAGGCTTATAATTAAGTAACTTATCAGAGAGATAAAATTAACAAGTGCTGGGACAGGGATTTAAGTCTGATTTCTGTTCTTTTACTCAAAATCCAATAGTCTGTTCCAATACTATATGAAAGTACATATTTTTATTATTTACATTCGGGTAATGTTATTTGCATGCATGACGAAGTTGGTTCAAAGTAGATTTCCACACCTAAATGGATCTTTTTTCCTCTCATTTGTAGCTCTATGAAAGCCTTAACTAGTCTCACAGGCAATGAACGAAATGCTAACATTCCCTCTAGCATGATTTGATCCTTGAGCATCCACATTTCTTGACTTATTTACAGCCAAAAATATATTTAGTTGAGTCTGAAAGAAATCTAATACTTCCTTTGTAACTTTCAGGAAGAGATGCACATGCACAGTATAAAAATTCCTAAATAAAATTTCCAAAAATAAATTCATCATTTCTGATTGTCTTGTTTCGCATAAGCACAAACAGTGCTATGCTATTGCTCCTGAGTGCTTCTTAAGCACCATGACAGTTGGAATAAATGTTTCAGGACAGAGTCTCGAACAACAAGGACTGATTCTACCAGTCACCTCTGCATGTGTCGGGTTAATATCAACAGAGTCTAAGAAAACCCAACACCTACATATGATTCAGAGAATTAGGCTCCAAGAGATTCTTCATGCCTTTGGTTTGCCCTCCCATGTGTGCCTTGTTCCTCAAATCTATCTTTCCTTTTCATCATCTTAAAAAAAAAAAAAGAAAGAAAAGAGAAAAGAAAAAAAAAAAGAAGACAGAAGGAAAAAGCCTGACTGCTTTAACTGCTTTAAACTTGGAGGTAGAATCAATAAGTTACATATTAACGATTCAAAGATCTGTTAAACATGCGCTAAGTGGGGTAACTTCCTAGGACTTGGCATTACTTGATGTGGTCAGTGGCTGTGTTCATATCTCTGGTTGTTATCCCCATTCATGTTATGAAAAATAAAAATAGCCAGTAAGAGAGAAAGTCTAGTAAGTCTGTCAAAGCCATCTCATCTATCACAGGCATGACAATTCCATCTTTAGGAAACACAATTTAATTATAACTACTACTCTTACTGATACTATATGACTGCCTAACAAATGATTCTCACTCAGTGATGACATCTGAAAAAAGACAGGAAGAACCAAATTGCATGGGTGATATATGAAAGAAATCAAATGTTTGAAGTGAATTTTAGGAGAGGAAATGATTAGCAGAAATATTATCAAGCAACCAGGTTTTATATATATATAATATATATATATATATAATATATTATTAATAATGTATTGTTATATTATTATTACATATAATATTTATATTATCTTTACATATTATATATATATAGCTTGTTACAATGTCAATTATGTAACATTGTTGTGTACTATACTTATGCTGAATATTTTTTTCTTTACTATCCTGATAGGTTCTTCCTGACAGCAACCTATCTTTAGGACACAGCATCAAAATACTCTGAAAGGCTAAAATAGGAAAATTAGATGTAATTTCTCAGTTTAAGAAACTTAATTATTTAAAATGTTCCTTCCCTTTACTGAAAGTTTTCATGCTAGTATTCTTCCCACTTTTGAGTTGAATGAAATGAGGTTGATATCATTCCTGTTTTAGATTAATAATACATGGAACAATAAAGTGGATATCAGTAACAGATTAAGACAAGGCATAGTTTTAAATTAGTTCCAATTGTGACTTTGCTTTCCAGTTATTAGCAGTAAATTTCCAAAACTAGTTGTATTCTTGTGTTTCTACCACATACATAATATAAAACAAGATTGCTTGATTTGTATTTTAAACTGCTAACTCTTATGGAATCTTTGAAACTGGGCAAACTGACCATTTAAATGAGTTGAAAATAAATCATATATGTTCAGAAAGCCTTATGCCGTAATTTTAGAAAGATACTTGTTTTTATGGGAAAGGAAAATTTACTGAATATAAGAGGGAAAGATCATCCACCCACTAGTTCACTCACTAAACGGCTGCAACTGTTGGAGCTGGCCAATCCAAAGTAGAAGCCAGGGACTTCTGGGTCTCCCATGGGGGTGATGGTCCCAAGGCTTTGGGCCGTCATCTACTGCTTTCTTCAGCCATAAGCAGGGAGCAGAGCACTTGGGACATAAACCAGTGCCCACAGGGGATGCTGGAACTTGCAGATGGAGGATTAGTCAGTTAATAATGTCTGATGGGTTTAATCTATAATTTGTGGGTCACTGTAGTTAAGTGGTCTACACTTATAGCAGTAGACTATAGCCCAACATCTAAGTCCTATCTATAATTCATGTATGAAAATGAAGATTTTGTAGGAGAAATCATCTCCATATATTTGTGCATTGGTGGTATTTATGGATATCTTTGATGCTGCCACAGCAGGGGTGATGACAGTTGGCAAGACTGCATGGTCTGCAAGAAACCCTGGATCTAAAGAGGAATGTATTGATTTCTGGTTTACATAATACAGTCAGGGATCCTTGTCTTCACATATAATAAAATATATCATAGTTTACACACACCACACACACACACAGAGGAAATCATACAGCTAACATTTATTGAACTCATCCTAGATTCCAGGCAAATTGTTAACTGCTTGCACAAATAGACTTTAAAATTCAAGATTAGGAAATTACCTATAAAAGTTTTCACCTCCAAACTTTTTACTGGTACATTTTTCAGTAACCTAGATGGTTATCAACATAGGAAGTAGAGAGGAATTAGCTTAGCAGAAATGGATTCAATTCCATTTTATTCCATTTCGATTACATGTAAGGAGCTAGTCTTTGCATTTGCACTTAAGGTAACCTAAGGTATTTAAGGTGGGATCTATGCATTACTCATCTCAGAATTCATTTATCAACCAAGGCATGGCAACAAAGAGGATCAAGGGAGGAAAAACGCTTTTGCAGTATACAATGTTATGCAATGTGCTAAGTCAAGGGAAAGGATATTAGTTTTTTAATTGCACGATTTTAAAATCATGTGTTCCCAAACAACTTTTCACATATTTACAAGAACATAAAACTGTATTTTCATAAGCAGGGTATCAGAATGCCTTTGACATTATAAAGAAAATTTAGAGGTGTCAGAGGTCGGCTTTTTGGCTAAAATCAAACGTAGGATTAACTGCTGTGGTAAAGTGATTATGACTTACCCTTTTCATAAAATTATGATGTTAGACCCACAACACTGAAGTAATTTCTTACAGTATAGTTACTCTTTTTTTTATGTTGATTCCCAAAACTGTCTCTCTTTTTTTAAGGTAAGTTTGTTTGTTTGTTTGTTTGTTTATTGAAGATTTGTTTTATTTCTATTGCAAAGCCAGATAGAGAGGACAGGAGACCAAGAGGAAGTTCTTCCATCTAATGATTCACTTCCCAAGTGAGTAGGACGGCCAGTGCTGCGCCGATCCAAAGCCAGGAGCCAGGAACTTCCTCCAAGTCCCAAGCCTTGGGCCATCCTCTACTGCTTTCCCAGGCCACAGGCCAGGAGCTGGATGGGAAGTGGAACTGCTGGGATTAGAACCGGCGCCCATATGGGATCCTGGCACGTTCAAGGCAAGGACTTCAGCTTCTAGATCGCCGCGTTGGGCCAGAGGTTTATTTACTTTGATTAAAAAATCAGATATACAGAGAGGAAGATCTTCCATTTGCTGATTTGACTCTCCAAGTGGCTGCCACTGCTGAAGTTGAGCCAATCTGAAGCCAGGAGCCAGGAACTTCTTCTGGGTCTTCCTTGCAGGTGCAGTATTCCAAGGCTTTGGGCTTTTCTGGACTGCTTTTCAGGCCACAAGCAGCAAGCTCGATGGGAAGTGGGGCAGCTGGGATTAGAACTGGGGCCCATATGGTATCCTGGCACATATGAGATGAGGACTTTAGCCACTATGCTACTGCCCTAGTCCCAAAACTATGCCTCTTTTAACTAGAAAACAGGACCACTAATAGGGATTATTTTAAAATAACTTGCACAAATAACCTAAGACAATAATTTAGTTGAGGGTTATTACTGTAACAAATGTGTTTTATTAATTTATACATTCAAGCATTTAGAAAGCTCTATAGATTGATTTTTACTCAAGGGAAATATTTTCTTTTTCTTTGTTTTTAATTGTATAATTTTATTTTTGATAATTTTTACATATTTGATTAGGGCGCAAAGGGTCAACAGCTACAGGAAAGTGGATTAGAACATTATTTCATATTTTCTTTTTTTTCCTCCCTGTATCTGAGGGGAGGGGAGAGATTAAGCGAGAAGCCATACCCAGCCTCCCAACCATCCCAGCATCCCGATGTGGGGCATACTTCCAGGATCCTGCTCAAGTGGATTTGATAGGTCAACAGTTCTGTGTTGCTGCTGATCTTGCCACTCCAATCACGATGAAATCTCTCCAAACTCCACTGGTTGACATAGTCCAATTTAGAGTCTCCATGTACCCAGTTAATCACTGTCAGCTCTTTGCTGGGGTAGTTGATCTATTTGTTTTGTCCTCTATCCTCTGTTATGGTGCAAGGTGTCCTCTGCATGCTTCAGTGTACTGCCATATTCTCCATGTCCACCTGGATATGCTGCCCACTGCTCTGTCAGAGCCATTGAGGAGTCCCAGCTCTGACACATACACTCCATAGTCAGACCATGAAAACTAAAATTCTCTCATGGTTGAGTTCTGAGTTCAATGCTTCAGTTGGGGGGATTCCCAAAGAAACTTCATCTGAGGCGATCCCAGAACTCATTCTTGTGTGTGCGTTGGCAATGCAGGGTCTGACAGCATCCGTCACCCAAATTGGCCTACACATACACTGTTAGTTGCAATTGCTGGGTCAATTGTCTCCAGCCCTGTCTTCTATGCAAATTAATGGTTGTTGCAATCTAGTCTGACCCTGCCCACTGCTCACTTGGCCCCCAAGCAAAGGTTTTCTAGATCTTGAAACTATTTATCAGACTCCATGCAAGTAGAAATTGTTACAAATAGGTTTCCCTTAAGTTCAAGTCAATGGGCAAATTTAAAAAATGGTACAAATGCTTCATGGACTACATAAGCTATGACATAGATTATATTACTGACATTTATTCTAACAATTTTCTACATAATTGGACCTAGCATTTTGGCCTAGTGACTATATCCTCACCTTGAAAGTGCCAGACACATGGTACCTGTTTGTGTTCTGGCTGCTTCACCTCCCATCCAGCTCCATGCTTATGCTCTGGAAAAGCAGTGGAGGATGGTCCAAGGCCTTGGGACCCAACATGAAAGGCCAGGAAGAAGCTCCTGGTTCCTGGCTTCGGGTCAGCACAGATTTGACTGTTGTGGTCACTTGGGAAGTGAACCAATGAGTGAAAGATCTTTCTCCATCTTCTTCTCTCTGTAAATTGAAAAAAATTTTTTCCCTGTAAATTTATCTTTCCTTGGCTCTAGTTATATGTATTATTATATACAAGATAATGAATCTGGATTATTAAAATTTAGAGGCATATATGTACTTTATGCTTTTCTACTGAACTAATTTTTCATCTATTGGCTTCGTCTCAAAGTAGTACTAAGAATAGCCTTACACACTCACTTAGAATACATGTAAGTACAGTGGTAATGATTTATTTCTCTCTGTATAATGTAAACATGTGAATATTCATTGTAAAAATTATAATATTTTTTATAATTGGTTTGATAATATCAGTCTCATATATAATTTTTCTTAATTTTATAATTTCTAAGTTTTTGCTTAATTACTGCCTCTGGAAACAATCTTGGCCTGTGTGTATGTGACACTACTCATCCTCACTCTTTGGTAAAGTTTGCTGGCTTGCTTGACTGACTGTTCATTATCTGTTTTACCTGTTATATAAACCCTATGACAGCAGGGCTTTTTCATGTCCCTTTCCTGCTGTATTTGATGTGCCTAGACTATACCTATCATGTAGATATTTCAGTACATATTTGAGGAAGGCAAGAGGAAAGACATGAAGGCACAGAAGAATGCATACTGTTGGAAAGAATTACTAATGTACATGAACACAAATCACAATGTATAGCAACACAGTAAGGCACCTCTAGAGAATTAGCAAATCTTAAGGCAATTCTGCTTTCTTCTTTCCACCAATGTTACAGCTTCTTCCAAAAATGAGACTGTTGAAAGTGTAGGGAAGTGAAATCCATTTAATATCCCATTCACCAGGTCTTGAACTCTAATGTGACTTACCCTCAAGTCTTGGGAGACCTTTCTCTGACTAACACATAGGTCCAGAGGATACTCTAGTCTTCATAGCTCTTCATCCTATGCCATTGTCTTCATTTTTATACTGATTATCTGCCAATGGATGAAAAATTGTGCTTGTATTCATCCTGACAGTTTACCCTAAAGCTACCAATTTCTTACATAAATTTTTATTTATTTATTTAATTTTAAATCTTACTAGGGTCTTTAGGAGGTCTTATATCTCACAATAGAATTTCGTTAGATGAACCATCTGAGTGAATGAAAAATTTCCTTGCATAATGCATGCAGAAACTTTTTGTTTTTCAAAATAGAAATCAAGTTGAATACAGATTGTATGATTATTCCCAATTCATCTCTCCTTTCGGTCATAGTAAGTTGGGACAAAATACCTGCAGATGGGTGTTCTACAGCGAAGAGGGGCTTATTTAATTCACAGTGGTGGAAGTCCAAATGCATGATGCTTTTCCTTTTGAGGGCCCTGTGCCAAACAGCTTCACATGGTGAAAGTACGAGAAAGATACATACATACACATGCACACATAGACATATTATAGAGAGTAAAAAAAAAAAAACCTAGTTTAACTGAGAAAGCCCAAACTTGCTTTACAACAATTTATTCTTAAGTCAACAAATCCACTCTTGTTGTACCTAACCCAGTGTGCTATAAATGATTTCTTCAAAAGCAGTTATGACCCAATCACATTCCCCTAGGTTTTGCCTTTTAAAATACTACTGTAGTTCAGTTCCATCTCATTGTGGCTAGACTGCCAGTAGATATATTTTGGGGGTCAAACTATAGGACAGAATTACTCTTACTATTTCTACTGCATATTCCTGAAAATCCTACCAAGATAAAATAATCAAGAATAGTAAATGAAAAGCATACAAGCCATAAGGAAAGAGAAAATATCTCATTTGTAGATGATATGACATTATATTTAAGGAGTCTCAAAGTATTTATGCAAAAATTCATTACAGTTTTTATAACAAATTCATTGTTTGTGAGTTACATAATATATAAAAATAAGATGTACTTTTGTACAACAGCAGTGAACTATCTGAAAGAGAAAGAATGCCATTTAGAATAGTACCCAAAATAGTAAAAATAAAATAAAAACACTGATTAGGGTGAGGAGGATTACATATGGAGGAATGAGAGCATGACATATGTTTCTTTCTTTCTTTCTTTTTTTTTTCTTTCTCTTGTGCCTACTGGGCACAAAGAAGAGAGGGCTGCTCCTTGCTTCCAACTACTTCAGCACTCAGGGAGCACTATAGATGCCTGAGGCTTTGCCAGTTTCATTGCTCTAGGGTTGAGAAAATCTTCCTATAGTCTACATAGGCTGATAGGTCACGGTCATAAGTGTATAGCTGACGAAGTTCACCTTAGTGCAGCTACAGACCAAGGAACAAGGTGCAAAGTTTGTCCAGGTGAATTGTCCAGCCTGTTCTGCTTTCCATCTGATGAGGTAGTTGACATACCCTGCAGGCTTAAATGAGTTGACCACCATGTTCCACTGTGCAACTGGACATGCTGTCCACTCCAAAGGTGTCAGCATCTGAGCAGGCCTGAGACAAATACATGCAATCCACAGTCAGATCATCTATCCTGTCATTTTTCCTGGGACCAGAGTCAGAATCCAGCAGTCCAGTTGGGGAGTCCCCCAAGAAATATCACCTGATGTGACCTCAAACTTGACTCTTGTGTGCCAGCCAGTAAAGGAAGATCAGTTGTGGTCTGTCACCTACACCAGGCAACACACACTGGGGGATGCAGCTGCCTTGTCAGATCCACCTGAGCCCCCATCTCTCACACCAACCTACAGGTGCTATGGCCCAGTCCAGCTAGCCTGCCAATGATCAGGTCCTGCCGATACGTACCAGCCTGCACCCCATTCCAGTCCCTAGAGTGTCAGATGGATTCCTGTCAGATGATTTCTATAGTCCAATATGGTTGGGCCCATCACTGCCCCTAGCTCTCTGCAAATCCTGGTGGGAGCTTCAGTCCCAAAGAGGCAAGGCCACAGATTCTTTATAGAATCTTCCCCCAGGTCCAATTCTCTCATGTTCTGATAGGTGCTGCAGCCCAGCCTGGTATGTTTCACTCCCTGCCCAGACACAATCATAGACTGATAAGGCAGCCTAGTCCAGAAAGACACCCTCCCATCCTGCCAGTTCTAGCTCCAGCTCTAGCTTTTGTGAGCATCAGCAGGCAGCAGGTGATGCTATTTAGCTTAGCCCAAGTCTCCCATGTGCGTGAGTTCTTTGTACTGACCCAGGCATGCACTCTGATTTTCCCTATGTTAACCACACCATCTCAGCTTCCTTGCTTACCTGCCAGTGCAGTGCCCTGAAAGACCCCAGACATCATTCCTTCCCTATCCAACATGCTCTCATTGGCTCCCACTCCAACAGATTGCCAGACCCTACCACAAGGCAATCTGCAGTACTTGTGCCTGGTGCTTGGGTTGTATGTCAGAGTTTCTTGCCTTCCCTACTTACCTTAAGAAGAAAAAAAAAAAAGTAAAGCAACCATGCTGTCATAATAATATAGTTAACACAAATTTGACATTAAGCAGGCTCAGAATGCTTGCCAGCCATTGGCTGTTTTCTCCCAGTAATGAAACACTTGCCTAGGTGCAAAGCAATCTAGGCTAATTGTATTTTTCACGAACATTTTAAAGTACCCTCACATGCCTTGTATATCCTTGTTATGCCAGGCTAAGAAATGTTCTTGGCTTCATAATACTTAATACTTTCTAGGTATAGCTTTATTATTTTCATGAACATGATCTGTCTGGGCACATTGATCTATAATGTAGCTTTTTATCCCTGAAATAATTCTCTTATTTGCATTATTCTTTGTACAGCCACTGTATAAAATGTAGGTGCTTTATATTTCATTGTTTTAATTGTTGTATTTGTGTACTGCCATGACAAATTGGAATCCTAGGAAAGCAGCTTTCAAAAAACTAACTTATTCAGACCAGTTATTCAGTTCTAGATGATCCATCTTGTGCTTATTACTCTCTACATTACTGAATATTCTTCAGCTCATTAACACACTTTTTCTCTTCTCATTAACATTTCTGGTAAAATATATGAAGAATAGCTCATTGAAACTTTCCAAAGCAAAATCATTGAATGAATTAAACTTTAGTTACTCTAGCTTATGCTTTTCAGACAAATAACCTAGTTTATTGCATTTTACAGGTAAACTTAGGCCCAGTAAGCTTCTAATTATTATGTCATTGTTTTAGCTGTATAAAAATTTGGAAAGGGCATCAAATATTCCATCTTCCCCTGTGACTCTTATAACATTATTAGTCTCATAAAATCCTTTTGATTTAGTTTGGCCTTTAGATTCAAAATTATAATATGCAGTGAAAAAATAATATAACTAGATTTATGTGTAGTTTTCATTGATAGTTAAAAATAATATTAATATCGCAATGTTTTGAAATATGTATACCTTTTGAAAAGGCTAAATTGAGCTAATAAATATTTATGTTGTTTCTGATACTTATCATTGTTGGTGGTGAGAACACTTAAAATCTTTTCTCTGGGGCCCGGCGCGGTGGCGCAAGTGGTTAAGGTCCTCGCCTAGCACGCCCGGGATCCCATATGGGTGCCGGTTCTAATCCCGGCAGCCCCGCTTCCCTTCCAGCTCCCTGCCTGTGGCCCGGGAAAGCAGTCGAGGACGGCCCAAGGCTTTGGGACCCTGCACCCGCGTGGGAGACCCGGAAGAGGCTCCTGGCTTGGGATCGGCATAGCATTGGCCATTGGGCTCACTTGGGGAGTGAATCATCGGACGGAAGATCTTCCTCTCTGTCTCTCCTCTCTGTATATCCGCCTTTCCAATGAGAAAATAATAAAAATAAATCTTTAAAAAAAAATCTTTTCTCTGAGAGACTCACAAATAGAAAACAGTTATTAACTGCAGTCACTGTCTCGAAGAATGGAGCTCTTGACAGCATTTATCCTCTCAAAGTAAAATTTTTGATTCTTTGACCAACATATGCCTAATCCCTTCCTCACCTTCTCCTTTAGCCCGGGATAACTACCATTTTTATCTTTGTGTTCAACTTTTTAAACAATCTACATCTAAGTGACATTATCTAAAATGTTCTTCAGATTCATTCATTTTGTTTCAAATAATAAGATTTTCTTCTTTTAAAAGTACTAGATAGTATTCTACTGTGTGTTTGTGTGTGCACACACATATGTATGGCATTTTCTAATAATGGCATTTTCTAATAATCTATTAGCAACACTTGATTTCATATTTTGAATTTCATGAAAAAATTGTAATGAATTTGAGAGCGCATTATATGGCCTTCCTGGTATTAAATTTTTGAGGCACATCCACAGTGTTTTCATAAGATTCTACAACCTACATATTTCTAAAAGATCTACGTATTTTTACTGGAAAGTGTACATTTACAAGGAGAAGGTAATATACAGAGAGAAAGATATACCATCTATTGGTTCATTCCCTGAATATCTGCAATGGCCAGATAGCTGATGTGAAACCAGGAGTTAAGAGCTTCTTCCAGGTCTTCATGTGGGTACAGGGTCTGAAGGCTTTGGGCCATCATCCACTGCTTTCCCAGCCTGTAAGCAGCAAGTTGGATTGGAAACAGAGCACTCGGATGTGAAGTGTCACCCATATGAGACGCTGGCTTTAGCAGGTGGAGGAATCTAACAGTTCATTATGTCTACCCCTAGAATTTATATTTTCTACAGTGATACTTAACTATTTATTATAATTCTCTGATTCTCTTCTTTGCCTTCTTTCTTCCTTTCTTTCTTTCTTTCTTCCTTTCTTTCTTTCTTTCTTTCTTTCTTTCTTTCTTTCTTTCTTTCTTTCTTTCTTTCTTTCTTTCTTTCTTTCTTTCTTTCTTTCTTTCTTTCTTTCTTTCTTTCTTTCTTTCTTTTCCTTCACTCCCTCCCTTCCTTCCTTCCTTCCAACTGTTACTTCTACCATCACAGACAAGTATAGAAGGATGAAAGGCAGTTGCAGAGAGAAGACACTTGTTTCTTTATGTTACTTATCCATTATTGCTTACAACCTCACATCAGCAGTAGCTATTATCCCTTGCAGTAGCTGTTCCTGTAGTTGATTTCCTCAAGATTTATATAATAAGCTTCATTTGTTTGTAGAAACCAGTAACATTCTAACAATATCATTTCTTCCAGTTTATTAAGATATCTCCTTTGAGCTGTTGAAATAATAGCACTAGTTGTTAGCCCTCTGTTTTAAGACATTCAGATTCCAGTTTATTAAGGTCTGTCCTCTAATGTTCTTTCTCAGCAGCATCTTTCCTTGTTCTTCATGTTCTATAGTTACAGCCTCTGAGTTATTCCTGTGCTCACTTACAGTTGCTTAATCCAACAACCATTTTCTCTGTGTCTTGGGGTTTAAGCCTGCCAGCAGGCCCCAAGTTCACTGAGGGCGAGGCTATGGTATTCTTCAGTGGAAGAACCACTGGAGAAAAGCTAGTGAGGAATGTCTATTCAGCACAAATTCCAGGATTCTAAAGGTTAAGTTATTATTTACCTCGATATAGTTCTGGAGGTATAGGGGTTCTTCCCTTCTCCTCCTCTTTCTCTCCCCTACTCCCACTATTATTTCCCAAATTATCACTGCAGTGTAGTCCCTTAGTAGCCATTACAAATGTAACTTTTTGCTACTTAAATCTATCACAAAGTGGTATATCTTGATGGAGGTTGGAAATCTAGTATCACACGGTAGTAGTTTATTTACATGTTTCAAAATGGGAATCCTATTTTTTGTCAGGAGCTTTAGCAGTCTTTCCAATGGATAGTAAACCTTAGAAATGCAGACTTAATATATTGTCATGGGACAGTTGCCTGGTCCCATACTCTGAATTCTAAGCATCTATTTTACATCATTTATACCTGTAAATCTGTGTATATATTGACTTAGCCATGTTAAGTGGCTCATTTGCAAGTATTCCCCTCATCAGACATAGAAACAATTGTCATGCTTTCTAAATCTTTTAAATAATCTCTCTCCTACATTCTGCCATTATATGGCTTATTTCTATCCCCAAGGAATAGTGTGGTTTCTTCATTCTCATCAACCACTTGATGAGACTGAACAGTGTCAGTATGTCTGACTTTTATTTGAGTTTTATTATCCATCACTGACTTGGCAAACTCTCTTCCCACTGTTGTTGATGTGTGGCTTTTACAATAGGCCTACTAGTTTTATGTAAATAATTGTTTTAGCCAGGTCTGGTTTTATTCCCTGATGTCTCCTTCCTAATAACATTCCACAAGTCATTATTATTGAGTTGTGCAATACAATGCAATAAACTTTGCAATTAGTGCTGAGAAAAAAGCTCAAAAACAATACCTGCACTTTGATTCAGAATTCTCTGACTGCTTTACCAAGGCTTATTTGTTTTGCTGTGTCATACCAGTCTTGAAGTTAATTAGTTGTTTTGTTGCATTACTTCTTTATATATATTAATAAAGACAGATATACATGGAGAAGGAGAGATAGAGATAAAGATCTTCCATCTACTGATTCATTCCCCAAGTGGCTGCAATGGCCAGAGCCTGAGCTGACCTGAAGCCAGGAGCCAGGTACTTCCAGTGGGTCTCCCATGTGGGTGCGGTGTCCCATTGCTTTGGTCCATTCTCTACTGCTTTCCTATGCCACAAGCAGGGAGACATTAGGCCATCTCACTGGGCCTTCTTTGTGTCTCTACTTTTGATTCTCCCTTCAGTGTTGACATTGGAGAGTGTTCCCCAACACCATGCTGGAGTTAGTACTGTTGAACACATTGTTCAAAGGTGAAGTGATTTACTTTTACTATTTCCCCCCAACTAGATAGATGAATGGTAGCGTTTTGGTTCACATTGCCCTCTGATGAACATCTCTGGGTACTTGTCACTTAGTTTTTATACATAAAGCACATGGTAGCAGCCTCAGAGTGATGTATTTGTTAATGCATGCTATTTTTAATGCTCACTATTAATTCCTTTGAATGAGCCAGGAAAGCAAACAGTTAAAGTCAATTGTGATTGAACTGAGTAAAACATTGAGGAAATTTTCAAAGATGGTTTCTAAATGTGTATGCTTCTACCCAAGTTTTCGTACCTCCTCTCACCATGCATTTGTCTCTCTCACCTAAGTCACAACTAATGAAATCTGACTTTTACGTCTACTTTCATGTACGATTAAATTACCCAAATGGGAGACAATATTGAAACAGTTCGGAGACGAACCTGGCATGATGGTTCAATTAGCTAATTCTTCCCCTTGCAAGCACTGGACTCCTACATGGGTGCTGGTTGATGTCCTAGCTGCTGTACTTCCCATCCAGCTCCCTGCTTTTGGACTGGGAAAGCAGCAGATATGACACAAGCCTTGGCATCCTGCACCAATGTGGAAGATCTGGAAGAAGCGCTTGGCTCCTGGATTTGGATCAGCTCAACTCTAGCTGCTACAATCATTTTAGGAGTAAACTAGATGAGAGATCTTTCTCCCATCCTCTCTATAAATCTGACTTTTTAATAAAAAAAAAATCTTGGGAAGCACTAAGATGGTTGTATGCGGTAAGGACATGGTATAGCAAACAGAGAATCTTTAGCCAGGGTGAAACATGGTCCTGGACAATAGGAGAGGACAGGCCAATGACAGGACACCTGGAGATCTGTGGACAGGGGGAAAGCAGCAGAGGCAGTGGAATGATATTGAAGTGACCAGATATTCCAGTGATAGTCAGTAATTAGTGTTCTACAACTGGCCAAGTGGGAGGGGGCGTGTACTAGGAGCTTAAGAGGTGAACCCAGGCATAGAAATGACCATCCTGCTGATTTTCTAGATTTGATCAAGAGCAGAAGCAGAGTAGCAGAGACCAAGCAGGTGGGTGCATGAACAGGTTGGATTTCATTGCTCATACCCCCTTCAGTGCCACACCAGGCACCATTTGGTACTGAGCAAATGGCTATGTGTGGCTTGAGGAACAACTTTGAGCTATACTTGCATGGAGCCAGCAGTTATCTTATTTTCAGCTCAATGTATTTCCCTGGTCCAATAGGGAAAACAGTATTGACATGGCATCTTACAGGTTCCACCAAAGACAGGTCCAGGTGGCCCCCAAACCTAACCACCAGCAGGCCCACACACCCATCAATGCTACATAAGGTGCCATTTTGTGCACTGAGGAAAATGCTACAGGGAGGTGCTGAAGGAACCACAGTGAGCTCCACATAGGCTAAGCTGGGGGAGAAGCCATGTCCTGCTGAACACATTGCACTGACCCTATGGGGAAAACAGTACTGAACTGGAATTCTACAGGATCCACTCAAAATAAGTCTGGGAATCCCCAGATCTAATGGCCAGACTTCCACAGGTGCAACATCAGGAACCACTTTGTTTCCTGAGGAAAAAGCTGTGATGCTCAAGGAATAACAGCATGCTGCATAGGCATTAAGCCAGGAGAGGACTCCATCCTGACTCAATACACTTCACTGGTTTTTACAGGGAAAATAGTACTGCCTTGGCATCCTGTGGGTTACACCAAAATTAGGTTCAGGTGGTGTTCAGACCTAAAGGCTAGCAACTTCCAGCAAGAGCATCATCAATTACAATCCAGGGGGTTTAGAACAGCTGGTATCTCCCTAGTCCCAGGCTCTGCTCAAACCAGCAGTGAAAGAAAGGCTGTGCAGGCAATGGTGTGATCACAGTACAGGGTCATGGGGGTGAAAGTAGTGAGCCAGAAACTGGGGGTGTGATGACCACAGCGGAAGCCTAGCATAAGAGTCAGGGACTGCAACTCATTGTGGGAAGTGGCACAAAGTGACTGCAAACAAAGAACCTGGTATAGAATGCAATGGGTAAAATCAACCTGTATGCCACCGGCCAACACAGGTTAGGAACCAACCCTGGGTCCCTCAGAGTAACCTGGTGGCAAAAGTCCTTGCCTTGCATGTGCCAGGATCCCATATGGGGGTGGGTATGTATCTCAGCTGGAATTTTACCCTCTCAGTTCCTTCCTAATGGCATGGAAAAGCAGTTGAGGATGGCCCAAAGCCTTGGGACCTACCACCCGCATGGGATACCTGGAAGAAGCACCTGGATCCTGACCTCAGATCGACTTAGCTCTTGTCATTGAGGCCCTTTGGGCAGTGAAAGAGTGCTTGGGAGATATTTCCTTCTCTTTCTTCTTCTCTCTGTGAGTTTGCCTTTCCAATAAAAGGTAAATAAAGAAATCTTCTAAAAGAGAAAAAAAAAAACCAGTCTTAAGGAGAGGAATCTACTATCCAGAATAGCAATGACCAAGATAAAAAGAAGAAACAGAGGCACAATAAATATTACTGATGGCTCTCCAGAAAGATGCAAAAGCCTTTGCCAACCTCAGAGTTAACTGAGGAAGACTGAGTAAATGGGGGTTGAAGAATTAATAAACAGGGCCCAGCATGATAATCTGGTGGCTAAAGCCCTCACCTTGCATGCACTGGGATCCCATATGGGTACCGGTTTGAATTCTGGTGGTCCCACTTCCCATCCAGCTCCCTGCTTGTGACCTGGGAAAGCAGTTGAGGATGGCCCAAAGCCCATGTGGGAAACCTTTATGAGGTGCCAGGATCCTGGCTTTGGATTGGCTCAGCTCTGGCCATTGTGGTTGCTAGGGAGTGAATCAGGAGATGGAAGATCTTTCTCTCAGTCTCTTTTGCTCTCTGTATATCTGACTTTGCAATAAAATAAACAAATATCTAAAAAAGAACTAAAAATGAAAACAAAAGCAAAAAATTTGTTTTAAAATTTCTGAACAACAAACAGCACATTCAGGAGTTGAAGAATTTAAGGAATATATCACACATGAAATAGCAACACTGAAACAAAAGCAAGCAGAATGATTAGAAATGAAGAACACAATGAAGCAATTTAAAAATGAGATTTAAGCTTCAGTAATAAAATGAGTGCAGCAGAAGAACAAAAAGTCTTAGAATTGGAAGACATTTCGTTCAACAATAGGGGAAAAAATAAAAAGCTAGAAGAGAAACTGAGTGAAACTAAGAAATTTATTCAAGAATTAAGCAACACTATTAAAAGGTCAAATATAAGAGCTATGGGAGTTCCAGAAGGCACAGAGAGAGAAGCTGGGTTTAAAAATATTTTTGATGGAATAATAGAGGGAAACTTCCCTAATTTAAAGAAAGAATCAGAAAAAAAAAAAAAAACACATGAGAAGCAGAAAACTCCCAACAGGGTTGACCAAAAGCAATCTTCCATATGGCACATGATAGTCAAGCTCTCTTCAGTTGAACACAGGGAAAAGATCTGTGAATATGCACAGTATCAATGAACATATAGAACAGCTTCAATTAGACTCACTGCTGACCTCTCAGAGGAAACTCTACAGGCCAGATGAAATTGAAGTGATATATTACAGATTCTAAAAGAAAAAAAATCAACCCATAAGAATTTACCTAGTAAAATTTTCCTTTGTCCTTAAAAATAAAATTATTCCACAGTAAAGAAAAGCACAAAGAATTTGCTTCTTTCAGATCCACCCTAAAAATAATACTTAAAAATGTTCTGTTGACAGATAAAGAGAAAGGCACTTAGCCCCAAACCAAATACTGAAATGGAGAATATCCCAATAAAACAACAAAAGAAGACTAAATCAAATAAGGAATGACCCATTGCTAAAATGACAGGACCAAAATACTACCTGTCATAATTAACTCTGAATTATATATATATAACTATATATATGTATATAATCATCATTACATTTATATATATATAATGAATGTAAAGGGATTAAATGCATCAATCAAGCATCATAGGATCATAGATTAGCAGACTGGATCATTTATCTATTTGATGCTGCAGGAGACGCATCTCATGAACAAAGGTATGAGGAAACTGGAAGTGAAAGGCTGGAAAAAGGATATTCCAGGTCAATGGAAAGGAAAAATGAGTTGATGCAGCCATTTTGCAATCAGATAATATTGACTTTGATGTGAAAAACATTAGAATAAATGAAGTATGGCACCACCACGTAATGATCAAAAGATTCAGCAAGAAGAGATCAGCTTACTAGTTTCTTAGGATGTTTTCTTTTTCATTTTGAATTTTGCTTGATTTTTTTTTACTTGATTTTTCTCTCTTGCATTTATTTGCTTGCCTGGCTAAAAAGTTTGTTTTCCTCATCTTCCTAAAAAAAATATGTTTCTTACTGCAATTTGTATTTTTTTTTTGCTTCAATTGCATTTATTTTTTCTGTGATTTTAAAAAAAATTTGTTTCATCCTGTTCATTTTTTTTTTTATTTTAAGTAAGTCCTTTAGATGCATTATTAGGTTATTTGAGATATTTTGATTATATTTGTAAGCACCTGATTTTATAAATGTCCCTTTCAATACTGTTTTTGCTACATCTCATGGGTTTTTATTGTTTTAAATTTTCATTTCTGCAAAAATGCTTCTTTTCTTACTAATTTCTTTAGTGACAGGTCATGAAGCAGCATCACTTTCTTTAAGAAAGTTTTTATTTTCTTTATTTCTTCAAGGACACATCAATTACTCAGTATTTTGAAAATAATATACAAAGTATATAATAAATGTAGGATCTTAAAGCTGAAGCAAGGAAGAAAGATACAGGTAAATAAAAGTTTCTATTTTTCTTGCTGTTGCTGATTTTGCTTTATGTCTTTTCATTTAATGGGGATGTATGATAAGTGTGTAATAAAGAATATCATATGCAAATGTGAAGATACAATGAAGTATGCATCTCTACTTCCAACTCAAAGATGGACTCCCGAAGAACCTGTTATATCTTTTCTTTAAAGGATTTATTCATTTTTATTGCAAAGTCAAATATGCAGAGAGGAGCAGAGACAGAGAAGAAGATCTTCTGTCCAGTGAATCAGTCCCCAAGCGGTCGTAACTGCTACAACTGAGTCAATCTGAAGCCAGGTCTCCCACACGGGTGCAGGGTCTCAATGCTTTGGGCAATCCTCAGCTGCTTTGTGAGGCTACAACCAGGGAGCTGGATGGGAAATGAGACTGCTAGAATTTGAATCAGTGCCCTTATGTGATCCCAGCATGTTCACGGCGAGTTAGCCACTTGGCTACTGTGCCAGACCCAGGATCTGTTACATCTTGACAATAGAATAGTGGACTCTCTACCATTATTCATACCTATAATGTCAGGATACACTAAATTAGAAGAATTATGGCCTTATTACTGTTTTTGGAAGACTACATTATTGCAATAATATTGGTGACATCAGGAAGTGGGCTTTCAGGAGTAGAGAGGAGAAATGACAGAGAATATGGAACTGTGTCATAAAATAAGAAAATAAAAAAAAGAAAAGGAATTGTTGAATTGCAAGTAAAAACATGTATATATGGTAAGCTGACAGAGGACAAGCAGAAGGACACCTACTGGTTTTCAGGACACAGAGAAATGGGCTCACAGAGAGTACTGCTATGAATGGGTACAACCTTGCTGAAAATGTAATTTGACAGGTGGAATGAAACCCCACTGCTAGCAATTCATCCTAAAATTTGCATAAATATTTATATTCAAAAAAGCTCAGAGATGCTTAGCTTAGCGTATAACCTGACTTTGTTCTATAAAAGAATTTAATTTTTTTTTTAAGGTTGAATTTACTGACATCAATACAAAAAAGAAAATACTAAATTTGTTTACAACTGATAATTTCCATAATATATGGGACAAAATTCTCCAAATTTCCATTTTTCTAATTCTCAGAAATTAAAAATTAGATAAAGAAGCAATATAACAAGTATGTCCCTTCAGCTCAATTTGATCACCATATTTTTTTGTGTTGGTTCCAAGTGGCTTTTGAAATTAATAGTTTATAAAAACAATAGTCCTGGACCTGGCGCAGTAAGCTAGCAGCTGGGGGCTTCGCCTTGCAGGAGCCGGAATCCCATGTGGGCACTGGTTCTGGTCCTGGTTACCCCACTTCCCATCCAGCTTCCTGCTTGAGGCCTGGGAAAACAGTTGAGAATGGCCCAAAGCCTTGGGACCCTGAACCCATGAGGGCGGCCTGGGGGGGGGCGATGGGGGAGGAGCTCTTGGAGGACCTTTCTCTGTCTCTCCTCCTCTCTGTATATCGGACTTTTCAATAAAAATAAATAAATCTTAAAAAAAAACACCTAATATCTCTCTCAAAAAAATAAATGATTCCAGGATTACAGCAAAGTCAAGCAGAGAATACAAAAGGTTCAATGCATCATCCTTTAGCTCCTACCATTTTAAACATTTTATATTGGTATGGTATTTTAAATGAATGAATAAGTGAATGACGGTACGCTTTCATGAGTCTCAGTTTATTCATATTTCCTTTTATGTTTTTTATTTATATAAAGTTAATAAATATATGATCTTAAGAAATCTTTTAAAAGTTGGGAGATTTGTTAGTTTAGTAGCAGAAAATGTCAGTTCAGAATTCTTAGCTGTTTATCTTAACCCTTTCATCTATATTTGATTTCTTCCCTTCTTATTTATCCAAGATTGATTAGGCTGGTAATTAGATACAAATTAATAATTGTTGATATTTTCTTAGGGAAATATCCAGCAATGTTGTACATAAGATAAGAATGCAGTTAGTAGCTGAAATTGAAGACCAGAAGTTGCATTCAGGGGGAAATTTGGATGAAGACAATATAATATGAAAGGAATTTGCTGTGCTTTTTTGAAACTATTGACAAACGGCAATGTCACTATTTTCCCTGACATACCTCTTCTGTTTTCTGTTAAGAGGAGGGATTTACAAAATTGTGATGGTGATATGTGATGTTTTCTACAGGCTCAAGAGCGGTATATGAAATATGCACCTCTACTTCTAATTAAAAGATGGACTCCCAATGAAACTGTGAAATATATCTTGACAATAGAATGCTGGACTTTCTACCGTTGTTTATACCTAAAATGCCATAATACATTTAAATATTGGAATAATGGACTTGTGACTATTGTTGAAAGACTACACTTGCTAGAACATGAAGGAAAATAGTGGTGGGAGTGGGGGTAAGAGGGGATAATGAAGATGGGAGGAGAAATCCATTAGCCTAAGGGCTATATCATAAAAATTAAAAAGTGATAAAAAAAATAAAACAGAGAAAAAGGACTTGGAAAAGCACCTCCAGAAATCTGATAACATTATATTTATTAAAGTGTGTACTGGATAATCAATGGCTGAATGTCACTAAATGTCAACTTAAAAAAATCCCCTTATGATTTAATCACTATTTATTTGAACCTTTCTGTCTTGAAATATGTAATATTCTTTTAAAATTATGCCCAAAAAGAGTTATAAGTATGCATGCTCTTAGTGTTAAGTGGGAAAGTGATGATTGCAGAAATTTCTGTTTTCCCAAGTTTATTTAAGAAGATTCTCTGGAATTATTTTACTGAAACATACAATTAAAATTATTTCATTTGCTCTGGTACATCTATGAACAAGCTTTGAATATCACTGTTAAGAAAAACAAGCTGACAAAATGGGATTATTTTTCTTGAGCCAATTGTTATAGAAGTGGTTTTGTCTAACATCATCAGACCTATTATTTAGTATGTACTGTTTGGGAGAGCTGCACATTCGTGGTTTTATTGGAATGATCATTAGGAAAATTTGGGAAACAGATTGCCTTCATAGTCCCATTCATTGGTCCCATTCACTTTGGTCTCTATTCAAAGCCTGCCACAGATAAGAGACGGTCTTTTCCTCTCCTTTGATCAGGGGCCTGGTTGGTGACTTGGATTACGATCTCTTTTGCTTGGTGTTTTGTGTGGTAGACTTGCTCTGTGCTTTCCATTACAGGCATGAGCAGGTGTTCCCACATCTCGCCTATCATGGTTGGCTGGGAGCCTGTAACCAGAAAATGGTTCATACCTTTATTCTTGCAAAGTTCCTGGGCTGTTTTCACTTTGCAGCTGGCTGACTTGAATGCCAAATTGTACTGGTGAGTGGTGATTGACCAGCTGGTCAGGGCCAAGCAGCCAGCTGCCACTTAGAGCATGAGAATAAAATCTAGTTCTTCTGTTCTGTAACCTCAGCTCCATCCAAAATCTCTCATCCTCCTGGTTCTTTATCTTTCCTCATTTGTTTTCATGTTTCTTTTCTTTCTGTTTAAAACAAACACTCATAAATTTTCTGTTAAATGTTGTACATTGTATGAAAGCAGAGTATATTATATCTAACTAGACATATGAAATGAGATTTTGCATGCAGGAAAAAAAAAATAAAGTCTCTTCAACATGAAAAAATGAGAGAGAGCAAGAGATACCAAATACCATTCTCTCTATTCCCATAGCTAACAGAATCTCATTTTCCCTGTTCTTAGAAGTCACCTGCTCCCAAATGCGGCTTGGTGGATTTAAATGCTATTCAAAAATCCCAGCTGACAACAGTAAACCGACTTTGTTTCTGACATAGCTCATATCTTTCCCAGGATGTTTTTGTTTTTCTATACAGGCAGTATTTGTGCATCCCACAGTGAACCTGATATATTGCTGTTATTCTCTTGGGTGACTTTTTTTTTTTTTTACAGTTAAAAACTATTCCATGCTGTTTTCTAATGAGAATTTTGGTCAAACACTCAGTAACAGTAGCAGGTCATTCCTAAGTTTTATCCCGAGAATTTCCTCTTTGCTTTTAACAGCTCCCAGGGTTAAAGACAAGGTAGCAGTCAGAATCCAGAGGAACCCAGGGAGAGAAGTTTATGAATGCCTGGTGAGCTCATATTATCAGTTCCTACTTTGGTGTTTTAAAATCTTCCCTGGTGTTTGAAAGCATCTTGATAATTAAAATACAATATCGCTTCCTAAAAATCACATCTTCAATTCAAAATAAAACACAGAAATTCTCAATGTTATGGAATTTGGGTCAACCATGTTTGTCCTTTCTTCTCTCATTATTTCCTGTTTATTTTTTATTCATTTTAAGTTCCCGTTTTTCCACACCCAATAAATATGACTGATAAAATATAAATGATTAGGGCCGTAACGACTAAGATTTATTATTTCTTCCAATCGATCTTTTCCATAAATAGGCAAGTCTATTCATGTTAATGCTAAATACTTGGCCTGAACTGATCTGGCTTTTTAACCTCACAGCCAAGTTCATAGAATCATCTAAGCTCTCATTTTGTGTAATGGGACTGGGGCCAAGAGTTTGATAAAATACAAAATAAACTGAAAACATACCCTCAACTACTTATCACTGCCAATCTCTGATAAGAAACACATTTTCAAGAATATGTGTTTGGTGTTTGAAGCAATGACATTTATGTGCTTTAATGAGGTATTGTATCTAGACAATTTTTTAAAAATAATAATTTAAATCCTCACGGTAACAGTGGCTTGGAAGGTATGAATCCATTGGACAAGAGTGATATACTTGAACAATCCTCGCCAACATTTTCCCCCTTGTAAAGTGAGGAAGGATAAGGATGCAAAAGGTTTGTCATGTAGCCCCTCTGGTCTCATTTTTCTTAACAGAGTATTGCCAAAGCCAAACATGTTGCTCTGTCACATTCCGGGGTAAGGGTCTGACATGCCCACATAAACAGGATTATCAAGGGGCTAATTCAGATTTTTGATTTCTTGCCAAATAGTGACTAATCTTATAATCAAATGTGCAGCAGTAACAGGCCCAGCTGGGAGGATTAAGGCATAAGTATCTATTGGAATGCCTGATCTCTTTGTTCTTTAGTTTAGAGTTGGATAAATGAAAAGGGGGAGGCCAAGAGGGAGTGGTTTAATATAGAATAAATTGTCTAAAAGGGATCAGTAGAAGCAGGATTATCGATGAGTTGGAAAGTGAGCTAGCTGACTTTTTATTTTAAAGCTAAGACAGGATAGAGGTATGGGGATAAAGTAGGAAATCAGATAAGGAAAACAAAGGATGCAAGCATATTGGTCTTAAGTAGTCTTTTTCTGTTTTTGAGATTTCTTATGTTCTTGTGCTGTGAGCCAAGATCAATTGAGATTAATCAGTTGTATAGAAAGCATTGTGGTCACATTGCAGGCTTTTAAAGTTTAAATTTGTTTATTGAGCACAATTTAGTTAGCATCAGGTGCTGAAGTTATAGACACCAACACTAGCATGGAAATTACTTTATTTAGTTCCCAGTTGCAAGTTTCTATAGCAACTGTGTCCTATACCACAAAGGTGAAATTCTTGAGCTCAGATGATTTAGGCAGGGATGGCAATATCATATTAAAGAGCACTCATTTCCTTTCTAAAATTTTTTCTCATCCTTCTACTCTATACACGTCTATTCTCTGTGACTATGACTGCTTATGTTACACTTTTAATTATGTTTTGCTGAGAATTTCCTTCTGTTGGCAGTGATATTAGTATCTCCTTTAATTTTGTTTTGATTCGCATTGTTTGCTAAGTGTGTTGATACAAAAGTGATGAGAGGAATATGTTTTAAATATAGTTGAGAATTTTGAATAGTAAGGGAAGTATCCATGGTGGCAAATGTAGTACGCTACTCATGGGGGAAATTATAATGCTAATTCTACAGGAAACTTGAATTTAATGTCTACATGATGCTTTCATTTTGTTCATCAATGCACTATCATGATGCTCTTAAAAATGGGATGTGCCTTATGAAATTTTTTATTTAAATATTTAAGTTATTTTTACTTGAAAGAAAATTGATTTTATTTTTGTGTTTTATAAATTGGTGTTTTTGCTGTAACAAAACAGGCATTTTGCAAAGAGCCTTGTTACACTCAAAGTAATATTTTATGATGATAGCTTAGCCAGTAATGCATAACACTTAGGAAAAAAGAAACACTTACTTTTGGGTTCCAATTGTGAGAACAATCACTATATCAATAAAAAATAAGCATTATTTTCTTACGACTCATGTTTTTCAGTGGTCCTAACCCTACAGAAATATGGGAATAAAAAAAGAATGAGCCTGATAAATACATATACAGAAAACATGCTTCAAATCATGCTATCTCTTTCATGAAACTCCATTTTTTATAAGAACTAACTTTAGATACTTGGAATAATCGCTAGCTGACTGTTTTAGAAACTGGTTAGTAGAAAAAATACATATGATATAATACGTATCATAGTTTATTAGTTTGGAGAATAACAAGAATAAACTCTAAAACAAAGGATTGTATGTGTGGTCTGATAAAACAAAACAAAAGATTTCCGTTTAATGTTCACATTTAATGCTAACTTGGGGCCTATTAACATTTAGAAAACACAAATTCCAAGCGGCAGCTGCTACAGATTGGCCAATTATAGTCTCACAATTCAAAGAGAAAATCTTACTTGACTCTAAAATTCTGTACTCGTTTTCTGCTTTCATGAATTATCACACAGCCAAAGCATGGTGTGTGTGAGAGGAAGCATAAAACAAATCTGTTTCCTGCTTCTCTGTAGAAATTCATTACCTCAGATGACCTTGTTTCTCCTTGCATTTAATAAGGAACCATCTTTTTTAGTTATGATAACATTACTTTGAAGGATTACCTATGTCTGTCTTTCGTTTGTAAGAAGAATCTTAAAATATAATCAATCCTTTGGTTAAATTACTACTTATCTAGGCCTATGAGATCAACTTTTGCTCTTCTAGGCATACAGTTTCTAGAACTCTGCTAAAGTTCTGTGAAGCTAATTACAGTTAAAAGCATTCATATATCATATAGCTGTTTAATAAAGTGCTCTTGTTATTAACCTAACGTCATAATTGTGAATATCATTGTTTAGGGACTAATACAAAATGGATTCTGTCATGCATCACAGAAAAAAATCTTCTTCCTTTTCCAAGTCTTTCCAAGATACAATTTTGTTTACTTGTAATTCATATAATATTAATGTAAGATATACTTGTGGATGAGGATGGGGGACAGCAGGTGGCCCATGGGGGCCTGAGGATGCAGACTTGGGTGGAGGAGAAAGCTAGGGTCTTAGCACCAGTGGGGCATGTGGGGACCTGGGTGTCTACCTCTTGACAGGTGGAGTGAACCTTGAGATTTCCACATGTGCTTGGTCCTGAGTGTGATGAGGAGAGCAGAAGGGAGAGCCCCAGATCAGCATGCTGCTTTGGTGTGCTGGTGGACCAGACCTGGAGACTCTTAAATGGTCTCTATCTTGGGTGTGTGGAAGGTGAACACATGTGACAGGAACTCGGGACTTTGGTGCAGAAGCAAAGCTCCAGATCAGCACATCACCTGCTGGGATTCTGAAGGCTAGGCTGGAGAACACATGCACTCTTGAGAACAAGAATTGTGAACCGATTAGGAAAAGGAGCATGAGGACATGGGCTTTGGAGGATTGCCATGGGAGTATCTCTTAGGTGAACAATGAATCCTGAGGGACTCCCAAAGACAAGGCTATTGTACTTGCAAGTAAGTGAGGGAATTGAGACCTGGTGGTTTGGAGGGGAGAGATTGGAAGATCTTTATGTGTTAAACTAATGAACCAGCCCACATGGGAAACCTAGGCTAGGCTTTTTAGCAAGAAACACTGTTGATCACCACACACAAACCCATGCAAAAGCTAGGGCTGGGGTCCTGTCTGGCAGGGCTAGACCCCAGTACCTGACATTGAGTGTCAGAACAGGGAATGGCTCGTGTTTGGTTGGGCCATGATACTAACCAGCACATAAGAGAACGAGGTCCTGGGATAGATTCTGTGGGGGATATGTGGGTCTAACCTTTGGAAATACAAGTCCTGTTAGTTAGCTTAAGAGTTGGAGTGGTGATAGGCTGAGCTAGATGTGATCATAGTACCTGCCATCACTCATGGGTACTGGGACTGACAACAGGCTGGGCAGGACCACGCTACAACAGGATGTGCAGTGGGGGCAGGCTGCATTGCTACATCTACAAGCTCATACTAAGAATGGGACCGAAGGGTCAGGCTGTGCTGGGTAAGGGCCTAGCATCTGCTAGCATGTGTGAGATCTGGGTTTGGGAATGGGCTAAGTGAAAGAATTTGAGAAACTCCCCTAATGGGTCATAGCTCCCACTGTTGAGCACATGTTTCAGGCCTGGATGTTGGACAAATTGGATAAGGTAGCTCCATTTGCTGGCAAGTGTGTGGGTTGGTTTAGGAAGGGGACAGATCAGGCCAAGCAAACCTATCCCACTGGGAAGTGCAGAAACCTGGCTGGAGTGCAGGTCATGCCAACCTAGGCTATGACATCTACTAGTTTGCATGATTCAGAGATGACAGCAGACTGAGCAGGGGCATGTTGCAGCACCCACATGCAGGAGTTGGGACTGGGGCCCAGTCTGGCCAGGCCAGGTTGTAGCACCCAAAGGCACAGGCCAAGACAGGTGAGGGGCTATTCCAAGCTGTGTAAAAACAACTGCTGGCGTATGTGAGTTCTTTGGCTGGGTACAGGCTGGGTGGGGAGCTAAGGGGATGCATTGGCTATGTTGAGGCTCTGATTGGTGAGTGTGAGGGCCAGAGTGGAGACTGCAATCTGGTTTGGACATGGCTGTAGTATCTCTTGGCACAAGTACAGGGTGCACCAGACTGGGCTACACTCCAGCTCATGGAAATCAGGGTGGATGTAGGACTGGCTGGACTAAGTCTCTGCCCCTGCTGAGCCATGAGTGAGCTGTGCATGGTGTGGACCAAGCTTGGCTGGACTGTGACACCCAACAGTAAGAACTGGAATGGGTGAGGGCTGGTCAGGAAAAGCCACTGTTTCTGATAGGATGGAGGTGGGCTAAGGAGGGCTGGCCGATGGTGCCACTGATGTACATAAGATCTGGCATTGGGAGAGGTTCTGATGGAGGAGCTGGTGAACTTCTCTCTTGGGATCTAGTCCCTGCAGGTGAGCAGGCAAGAACCAAGACAGGAGCCATCCAGACCCCTGCCAGGTAATGGTATCCGCCAACATACATTTGGCTCTCAAGTCTGGGGCAAGCCAGGCTGGGCCAGTTCATATGAACTGCTGGAAGATTCAAGAAGCAGAATGGTGTGTGTGTTATGCTGGGTCAGGCCACAAAACCAGCCAGTTCACATTAGACCTGGGACTGGGGACTGGCAGGGCGGGGCTAGGCTGTAGCCCCCGCCAGCAGGAGCTGGAACTGGGGATAGGCTAGGACAGGCCAGGCTATAGCACCCACTGGTAAATGCTGAACTGAGGCGAGCCATGAAAAACTAGGCTGTAGTGTCCAACTGGCACACTTGAGAACCAGAGGGGAGGGAGTGAACCTAATAGGGTTATGAGATGCAATGGGGATCTTTCAGTACATGAACACGGTGATTTTTAATTTAAAGAAATTTGTGTACCCAAAACTTTAACATTTATCACTCTCTTGTGGTGAAAACAATAAAAATATCTTCTCTCACAGCCATTTTGAAATATATAATATAGTATCACTTTACTGTGCAACAGGACACGTATGTAACTATAATACTGCACCATTAGTGAACCTTTCATCATCCAGGATCAATGGTAACCATTATTCTACTGTCAACTTTTATGAGATCAGCCTATTGAGATGTTATGTTGAGTGAGCTCACATAGTATTTGTTTTTCTGTGCCTGGCTTTTTTCACCTATTATCATTGTCCTTTAGGCATGAAATACATAAACATGCATACATATATACATATTACATTTTTCTTTATTTTTATTGCAAGTCAGATATGCAAAAAGGAAGAAAAACAGAGGAAGAGTTTCCATTCGATAATTCACACCTCAAGTGACTGCAATGGCCAGTGTTTTGCTGATCTGAAGCCAGGAGCCAGGAACTTCCTCCAGGTCTCTCATACTGGTGCAAGATTCCAAGGCTTTGGCCGTTCTTGACTGCTTTCCTAGGCCACAAGCAGGGAGCTGAATGGGAAGCAGGGCTACCAGCATTAGAACCTGCACCCATATGGGATCCCAGTATGTTCAAGGCAAAGGCTTTAGTTGCTAAGCCATTGCACTGGGTCCAGCATGACTGATATATTGTTACAAATATTAGGATTTCAACCACTTTTTGAAATATTCTTCCACATTCACATACAAAATATTTTTATTCATTCATTTGTTGATGGACCTTATGATATATTCTTTTTCTAAAGAATCTGTTATACTCAAAGTCAGAGTTTTCTGCAGGATGGCCTTCTCGATATGGTATTTTTGGTTTGCATTTTTTTTTTTTGCTTCCAGGATTTTATGTTCTGTATTCTCCTTTGGCCTGTAAGTTTCAATCAAGAAACCTGCTGCTAGTCAAATGGAGATTCTTTTTTATGTAATTGACTGTTTTTCTCTTGACTTTTCTATTTTATTTTAAGCTATAATTACTTCAAACTTAGAGTGAAAGGGGAAGTTAGAGAAAGTGAAGGGAAGAGAGTAATAGACTACGGGCAGGTCTTGTCAGGTGGGACTGCAGTCCCACTGGAAAGTGCAAAATCTAGGTTTGTGGAAGGGCTTAATAGGGGAATTGAGGATATCCCTCTGATGCGCTACAGCTCCCACTGGGAACATGCAGACCAGCTTGGGGGTGGACCTGGCTAGACAGCAGTAATGTAGATAGTGGGGTCAGTTGGGCTGATCTAGGCTACAGCACCCTTTGTTATGTAAAAGAACTGAACGGGATGTGCAGTCTGCTGCACATACCCACATCACAGGAACCAGAGCTGAAGGCAGGCCTGGTGGGACTATAACAGTGTTGGGGTGAGCCACAAATCTGTTGGTTTGGGTTTGAGATGGGACCGGAGACAAAACTGATCAGGCAACTGCAACCACCAGTGTGCGTAAAGACTGATGTAGATAATGGGCTGAGTCTGACCCCATACTGGCTAGTATATAGAGGAATCAAGTTTGGGGTCATCTCTGGTGAGGTTTTTTGGGGAATCCACTCACTGAACTGCTGGACTCAGAGCAACCACAAGGAAAAGCACAGGATCTGTGGTCTGATCATGGGAAGCCTCTGTCAGAACTGAGGCTCCAAAGTTGCTGAAGCCGATGTAGTGAATGACAAGCCCAGATGCACATGGGGGAAATGACAGAACATTGAGGCCTACAGTGGACATGCAGTACCATGGATGGCAGAGGAAATTGGACAAATCTCCCAGGTAAGCTTTGAAAGTCAGTTTCTAGGAAAACTGAAACTCTAAGGTGGATTATGTCAGCAAATGGAACTTGGAAGCATTTCCTCAACTTTGGAGCAATGAAATCAACAACATTTCAGAATTATCACAACTTCTTAAGCAGTATCATTGCAACATGCCCCATATCGGGGATACTAGGATGACATTAAGAGGCCTTCCACACTCCACTGGCACTGATTTGGTTAGGATGTTGGTGGCAGTCCTCTGCCCATCTCCTCCTAACCACAGTTAATGGGAGAAAAAAAAATGTCTCACTAATGTTACACCATTTCTTGACTCTCCCTACCATAATCAGAGGTCTATAGGTATATACATGCTTCTCAACTAAATAAGCATGATCACAAGTAAAATAAATTTGTTATAAAGAGCATTTATTAAAAAAGGAACATGAGTAAATATGTCATGAGATACTAATATGCCAATTAGTATGATTAAATATGCCATTTTCTTGGTTGAATCTATTGTATGTTCTTAAGCTTTCTAAACTTGAGTGTCTCTAACTTTCCCAAGGTTTGGAAAATTTTCAGAAATTATTTCATCGGTTAGGTGAGAGCCTTTTTGCCACCATAATGCAAATGTTTGCTTTTTTAATGGTATCTCATAAGTGTTAAAGCCTTTGTTCATTCTTTTTCTTTTTAAAGTCTGAATTTTTCCAAAAGACACATCTCAGAGCTTTATTATTGTGTTTTTTTTTATCAGTTGTTTTATGACCTCATGGTACTAGGCCTGGATTTTTTTTTAAGATTTATTTTTATTATTTTTTCATTGGAAAGGCGGATATACAGAGAGGAGAGACAGAGAGGAAGATCTTCCGTCCGATGATTCACTCCCCAAGTGAGCACAACGGCCGATGCTATGCCGATCCGAAGCCATGAGCCTCTTCCAGGTCTTCCACGCGGGTGCAGGGTCCCAAAGCTTTGGGCTGTCCATGACTGCTTTCCCGGGCCACAGGCAGGGAGCTGGAAGGGAAGCGGGGCTGCCGGGATAGAACCAGCACCCATATGGGATTCCGGGTGTGCAAGGTGTGAACCTTAACCACTGCGCCACCGCGCTGGGCCTAGGCCTGGATTTAAAGCCTGGATATATCCCCCCTGCCTCCCTTAAGCAGTAGGAGGTTCTCTGTCTCTTGTTGGATGTAGTTGGGAGAGAACTGATAGAAGCTATAACTTCCTGTCAGCAGTCATCAATTTGCCTTCATGTTATACTGAAACTAGGTACCATAATCTCCTACCTGACTTCCCTAGTGGCTATACAGGTAAATCAGAACGTGATTAATTGTTTAAATTATTGATGTCTCTGTAGGAATACAATCAGTGGAAGGTCTTAATTGGCTACTATCTTGTTCCATCTTCCAACCTATGAATTTTCAATGGGCTTTCCAGGGAAGAAACATAACAGATATGCGAGATTCAAAGTGTCCCAGAAAAAATTTTAGCTTAAAGAGAATAAAGTAGATCTGATACTGATGATGTCAGAATCCCATGCAAGTTCCAGTCTGAAACCTGGCTGCTCCACTTCTCCCATCCAAGTACTGACCAGGCCCGACCCTGCTTAACTTCTGAGATCAGACGAGATTGGGTACGTTCAGGGTGGTATGGCTGTAGACTGTTCCACTTCTTAATCAACACCTTGCTAACATCCCTGGGATAGCGATGGAGCATGCCTTCAGTGTTTGGATCCCTGCATTCACATGGGAGACCTGGAGAATCTCAGGGATCCTGGATTCTGTCTGGCCCAACCCCTGCTATTGAGGTTATATTGGGAATGAACCAGCAAATGGAAAATTCTCTCTCTCTCTCTCTCCTTCTTTCTCTGCAATTTGGCTTTCAAATAAATAAATAAATCTTAATTCTGGATTGATAATGGCAATGGTGATCGACAGAAATACACACAAAAAATGTCTTTTGAGGAATTGCGTTTCCAAACTAGGTCTCTAAGAATGATTCATTGCTTGAGTTAAAAAAAAATAATAAAATCATCACTAAAATTATAATGCACACCAAAAGCAGGAAATAATGTGTAGGAACCAGCAAAGCAAATATATATACAACAATAGGAATTAAATTCTGATTGTTATAACAAACCAACAAATGTTGCCTGCAAAATGCCACTGGATGCCATCAATTTAATAAACAAACACTTTGAAATCATCAAAGGAACAAATAGTTATCAAATTTTATGATTGAGTCTAGATTTTAACAGGAAAAAAGAGTTTTCCTTTTTATTTTATGAAGTTGGCATAAATCTCATAGTGACGATTGATGAAGGATGGAAATAGAAATTGTATACCAATCCAACTTTAAATTGTGGATATAAATATCTTCAATCAAATACCAAGAAAATGAATTAAGCAGGTTTAAAATCATATGGCATAATAAAAATTATCCTAGATATATCCATTTATATTGTGAACTATATTAATGAAATTCTTTATTACAAATGCACTTACAGGAAGAAACACCACATAGACATCTACTTGCAAAGAAATTTGATAAAAATATGCTATCTAGCCAAAACACTTTTTCTAAATAAGGAAATAACTATATTTCCTTGTCATTGTATATAATGCTATTTTTCTTAAAACTACCAGCAAAATTAAATTTATACTAGACCATGTTGTTCAGTACTTATGGTAAAGTAGATACTGATTTTTTCTCATTTAATTAGAACTAAATTAAGACACAAGAGGTTTAAATATCTTATCAATTTGTTTAATGTAGCTATTGGAATATTGACTTAGCATTTGGATGGCAAAAAGTGTTTTTATCTTTTTAAAGGTTTTTGTTTATTTATTTATTGTATTAGAAAAGCAGATACACTGAGAAAAAGATCTTCCATCTACTGGTTACTTCCCATATGGCCACAATGGCTGGAGCTGAGCTAATCTGAAACCAGGATCCAGGAGTCTCTTCCAGATCTCTCATGTGAGTGCAGGGTCCCAAGACTTTGGGACATCCTCTACTGCTTTCCCAGGTCACAAGTAGGGAGCTGGATGAGAAGTGAGCTGCTGGGACATGAACAGGTGCCCATATGGGATCCTGGTGGATGTAACGTGAGGATTTAGTCACTAGGCTATTACACCAGGTCCAAGAAAAATGTTTTGAGTGTATCCCCACAACCCTATGCTAATCTCAGAAATTCAGCTCTTAAAAAGTTAATTTTGAATCACTTTTAAAATCATGGTGGTAATACACAGTCGGATACAGGACCTCAGAATTCCATTTTCTGAATTAAATTTTGGGAGTCACTGGAATACAAATAGAAGTTAAAGAGATTACAAAAAAAGGTGAAGAAATCTGAGAATTTTATTGTTACACAATTCAGAGGATTAAGGAGACTCAGTGAGTATGAACAAGAAGAAAGTAATCAAAAGATAGAAGGAAAATGGTAGTCACAGAAACCAGGTTAGTAAAACACCTCCAAATTAGAGATACATGTGCATTCACTTGTATTCAATGCTGCTACTTGGTCAAATGAACGGGCTATGAGGATTAACTTATGGATTTAGCTACCTGAAATTTCATGAAGTCTTCACAATAACAGACTCAGTGGATGAAAAACAAAACTTTCAACTCAGTGTGCTTAGAGAGATGGGTAGATGAAACAAGTTATTGGGATATTTTCCTATAAAGACAAGAAAAACAATGAAGCAACAGTTAAAGGGGAAAGAGATGAGGATGACTTATAAATGACAAGATGGAAATAATATGCCCATTAGTGGATGAAATGACCTGATGAGAGAGGAATTTTTGAAAGGACAAATTACTCATAAGAGATGTGTTTTGGGCATTGTCTTTGGGAGAGCAAGAAGTTGCAGCACAGTGCATGAGTGAAGATTGCTTTAAAGAATAACATTTAATTGTTATATCAGGAAAGAAGGTAGAGAATATGTGTGGTTAAAAAAGTTTCACATCTGTAGAAATGTCTTCTACTCACCAAAATGTTCTTGGAAATAAACAAAGTAGCAATGGAAACTAGATGTGGAAGAATTCTGGAAGAGTCAAAAATATTTAGCAGATTGAAGAAATGAGTGAGACACAGAAATATGATTCCAAAGGAGCAATTGAACTGTTTTTGTATATAGGCATGGCCAAATTATGTAGACATGGATTCAAAATGGGTTGACTGCTTCAGTTGTGCATTTTTCTTAAATTGCAGTCAATATTCTGGTTTATTAGAAGCAAAGTGCAAAGAGTAAAATTCTCAAATTATAGAGGAGTTGCAATGACAAAGGGAAAGGAATAATCAGAAAGATGAAGGGGTGATGTAAGATGATACATAGGATCATTCCAAAGGAATCAGGCTAAAATATTGAAGGTATCATCTACCTAGACTTTGAAGTCACTAAAGCTGAAGACAGCAACGCAGTTAGAGAAACTGAAATTGTCTGTAAGTAAAATGACTAGTAGATGACTCAGGTAAGGAGGTGGAAGTTACATAGTCTAATGGCATGAGATTTGACACTAAGGGTTTTTCATGAGTCTGAAAATGACAATGAAGAGTAAGGATAAGGCCTGTCCCATCTTCAGGGATACTGCTAGGACAGCTGAGCAAGGAAACAGCTGCTACCTAGAGAGAATTGCTGAGCCAGCAGAATGTCTGACAGTGAACCTAGGTGTAGGCAATGTTTATAGAACATAATGAATTTGTAGAGGATTTTGACATAGATGATTGATGAGTTCTAGAGGGTACAGAGGGGGATGTTTTAGAAACGAGAAAGCATTGAGAACTTGGAAGGAACTGGGAAAGGTATGTTACAATGGAGGATAGAGACTGTAAGATGATCTGAGAGTCTCACTAAATGTCAGACATAAATAAGAAAAAAAAAAAAATCCCCATAGGACGCAGTGCTAGTAAAGCCATGGCAGTGGAAGGAGCTGTAGGGATGAGTGGCCAAGAATTTTCTTCTGCAGAAAATAACATGAAAACCATGCTAAAGGTAGTCTGAAGTTCTACAGCTCTCTGCTGGCTTTGCAGATGAGTCTGTCAGAGCTGAAGATCTGGTAGATCCTTTTGATGGCGGTCTTGACACCCACTGAGTTAAGAGTCATCGTACGAGGTTTGTCATGATTTTGTAACCTTAGGATATGCTAATACGTGTAAGAAGAAAGCAGAATGTAAATATGTTTTTTAAATCTGACTCCAACATTATATGTAAGATCAAATATACATAAAAACATAGGTATAGAGAAAAAAAAAAGCAGAAAGTATAAACCCCAAAAGAAATGTTAAAATTGTGATTTACTGCCTCTTAAGTTTCCTGCAATAAGCACCAATGATCAAATGACCATTTCATAAGGAATAGCATTATTTAAACATAAATGATACTCTTTTTGGTTATAGGCTCTTGCATTCGATATATGCTTACTAAGCTGATGATCACATTTGAATTTATGTTGTGGATGTTTCTTAACTGTGAGACCCCAGATTCTTTTTAGTTATCATTAGTAGCAACCCCTTTACGAAACTGTTTGAAGAATAAAGTGCTATTGATGTTTTTCGGGAGAGCAAAGGATGAGCAGAGTTTTCAGAGCTGGTTTTCTGTTGTAATTTTAAAATATGTAATTACTAGAAGAGAGTAATTTGAAATTTACTTTAAATGGCTAGGCGCATGGAGATAAGGCAGGTTCTCTTCTCACAGATAAATACACACTCTTAGAAAAGAAGTGATGGTGATTTAAGCAAAAATTCAGAAGCTTGTTGTTAGAATATAAATCAGCATTTCAATAATTGAAGAGGATTTCATGTAACACAGAATATCTTTATAAAATGAGCAATCAAAATAGTATATTAAACCAGTAATCACTAGTAAGTTTGGCTGGTATTCTACTTGATATGTAAACAAACCTGATAAGTAAATTTTTAAAATATTGCCACAGGTAGCTTAACTATCTTTATTACTGAATGGGAAAATAAAACAGTCATTTTAACCGTGAATTTTAGTTTTTTAACTCATTGAAATACCAAAGGGAAGATTTAATAATGTGAAAAATAGATAAAATTATAAAGTTGATTACTTAATGTTTCAGCACATAACGTAAATTAGGAATAACCAAAACTTATTGAATGGTGCAAATGAATTTTTAGAAGCATTAAAGATGTTTAAATAAAATTCATAATTGTTATTAGCTTATTTACATATCAGGGCATTTAAGAACACAGTTTCTATGAAATGCAGGGAATGAACAAATGGATGGTAGCATTAAAAGAAATAGATGTTGATCGCATTTCCTTCTCCATTCTTTTGCTTCTGCCCCTCCCTCTCCTTCCCCTGCTTCACATTCGTAGTTAGTGTTTTCCTGGCAAAAAATAATATGCTTTACTGGGGAAAGCATTCACCCACAACATAAATTTTTGATCCTGTTTCCCACCTTCTTTGGAAACTTACTTTTTCCCCTTGGCCTCCGCTGCTTTTTTACATTCTTTACTTTGTGAGGCTCTATGCAACTGAAATGGTAGTCATGCAGCAGTATGGATGTTGAGTATTTTAATAAAATTTTACCGAATATGCTATATTTAAACATATGGCATCATAATCTAATAATAAATTTCTGGCTTTTTAAAATCTCACATAAAGCTGGAGGAACTAGGTATATATGCCAGGTGTGCAATAGCAAGAACACAACCTTTGGGAAAAAGTTGAGCTGCAGAAATGTACAGTTAATTAAGAGAGCAATACCTCCAACTTATTTAAGTGATGGCATCTAAGGATCAGAAATGAGAAGACATTTAAGAGTGCTAAGAAAGTTTGGGAAAGATGATGTTAAAGAAAAGACACTGAGTAGATTAATGTAATGTACTAGATCTAGAATAATTAAGCATATTGTAATAAAGATCTGAATCAATAGAAGAATTGGGCATTTCTTTAGAACCCATACTTATGATCTGATGACCTCTGAAGAACTACTTACTCTAGCTTTAATTTATATGAGAGGTATATGAGTAATAACTACCATCTTTTTATAAGCTAGATAGAGTATTGAAATATTATTTCTATGACTAAGATATGAATCTTGATGTCTCCCAAAAGCCTGTGTTCTTCATGAAATCCAGGGTGGAACCATTTTTGTGATGTGATGTATGAATCTCTAGGTGTTTAGGTTGTGTCTATGGTTCTTTGGTACTGATGATGTGACTTTGGTTGAAGCTCCATGTGATATGAGGATTTGTACAAGGATATTTCCAACATCCTGAGTTTGGGGCAACTCTCTCTCTCTGTGACTCCTGGATTGCCAGGTGGCCTTTTCTCTACATAGTTCCCACCTTTGCCTTCGTATATCCTTACCACATGCTCTGTCAATGAGATCCTTGATTTGGTCTTGAATAACCAAAACTGGGAGGGAGACAAAACTTTTCTCTTTGTAAGTTCATTACTATAGTTGTTTTGATTTAATAACAAAAGAGCTGACTAACATAGCTATTTAGTACCAGTAATGGAGTAACTTCTGGAATTCATTAATGGAAGACTTTATAGGAACAGGTTGTATGAAAACTAGAATACTATTGTTTGAGCATTTATAGGTAGTTTGACAAGGGCATAGAGGGCTAGAATTATGATAGAAATGTGGAAAATATAGGCCATGCTGATGAAGGTTGAGATGGAGGTGAGACTCTCCTGGGAACTGGACTAAAGATCATCCTTGTTATGTTGCATTATGTCTATACCCTGGTACTCTGTGGGAAGTTGAATTTAAAGATGATAGATTCATCTATTTTGGAGAGGAGATTTCAAAACAGAATCAGACTTATGATGCGAATATCAGTCGCTGCTTCTAGTCAGAATTAAGAATCACAAGCAAAAAAAGAGTAGAACAATAAGATTCGTAAAAGTCACGACCTAGGGAGAAAAGTGATGAAGAGAAAGTGTATGTAAGAGAATGGTGCAGATACCTCTTCTATAAAAGGCAAAGGATGATAAAAGGTGAAGTATATAAATAAAAGGAATTTTATACATTGTTGGTGACAATGTAAATTAGTGGGATCACTGTGGAAAACGGTACTGGGATTTATTTAAAAAACTAGAGCTGCACATGTCATATGATTCTGCAACCTAACTACTGGTATATATCCAAAAGACATGAACACAAAGGTGCCAAAGAAATTTCTGCACTAACATGTTTAAAACAGCGTTCTTCACAGTAGTCAAAATATGGAATCAGCCAAAGTGTTCATCATTAGTTGAATGGATAAGGAAAATGCTTATATATACACACTGAAATATTGTTCAGCAATAAAAAAGAATGGAACTCTACCATTTGCCTCAAAATGAGTACAACTCGAGGATTTATGCTGAATGAAGTAAGCCATAAACAGAAAGATGAGTACTTCACATTCTCCTTTACAAGCAAGTTAAAATTTAAGAGGGAAAATGCTTAATTGTACCAGTGTGCTGCAAAAACAGTTTTGTCAAATTTTATCTTATATTTTTGTTAAATCAGTTGCTAAGGTTGGTTTACCACCCTTTTATTGTCTGTGATAATTTAGACTTTTTTGGCTATGAATTAATTGGGCAACATCATTTGACTATTTTTTTCTAGCCTTTGCTTGTATTCTTGTTGAAAAATGGTCTTTTTACTTTTAAATTGTTGAACTTTTTCTTTAGTGGAGCATCAAGCTTTGATTATAGTTTAAGTTAAAAATGTTACCTCTAAAATAAAAAAAAGAAAGAAATGGAGAGGGAAGAAGGAAGGCAGGGAATAAAATATCATTCTATTCTTAAAATTGTGATTACAAACTTTATGGAATATTTTATACTTGCAATAATATGATGCTATTGTCAGAATTGATAAGAAATGTGTTGCAATAATGATCATGTATTTGAGAGTCTAACGTATTAATTCCTCAAAAAATAAACATGAACTACTTTGGATTGGGACAATGGAAGGTGAAAATATGCATCTTGCATTGTGAAAGCCAAAGGATTGCTGAAGATCAGAGACAGACACAGTGGTTTGGGTTTCTTTATCCTTGTTTCCAGAAGCCCTTTATTCAAAATATGGCATTCTCATCCAGGCTATTTGAGCCAGTGCAGTCTCTAAGAGCCAAGACCCAATGGGAGATTCTTAGGCTAGAGGGAAATGTCCTGGGAAGGAAGTTTGCATGTGACGATATGAGTTCATGTTAGTGGGTTTTTATACAAGTGTATACAAGTTTAATGTCCATCTTTGTCTTCACTTTTTGGCTTACCATGTATTTTTTTTTTAAATGGAGTCTGTCATGTAAACTTTGTTACTTTGGACACTAAGCCAATGGCATAACCTGATCTTTGACTTGCACATTCTTTTTTTTAAGATTTATTTTATTTATTTATTTATTTTATTGAAAAATCAGGTATACAGAGAGGAGGAGAGACAGAGAGGAAGATTTTCCATCCGCTGATTCACTCCCCAAGTGAGCACAAAGGCCAGGGTTGTGCTGATCTGAAGCCAGGAACTTCCTCCAGGTCTCCCATGCGGGTGCAGGGTCCCCAGGCTTTGGGCCGTCCTCAACTGCTTTCCCATGCCACAAACAGGCAGCTGGATGGGAAGTGGAGCTGCCGGGATTAGAACCGGCACCCATGTGGGATCCCAGCGTGTTCAAGGCGAGGACTTGGGCCAGACTTGGACCTTCTGAATGATGAACTATCTTTTTTATCTTTCTCAAGTCATCTTTTTCAAGTATTTTATTATAGTAATGAAATTTCAGCTAACATAATTATTTAATAGGCAGACAAACTGCAAGGATCCATACTTCATGATCATCCTTCTAAGAAATCCATGTTAATGAAGATTTATAAATAAACACATGGCTCATTTTTTTAAAGATTTATTTTTTATCGGAAAGATAGATATATAAAGAGAAGGGGATACAGAGAGCAAGATCTTCCATCCATTGTTTTACTCCCCAAATTGTCGCAATGGCTGAAGCTGATCTGAAGCCAGGAATTGGGAACCAGGAGCTAGGAATCTCCTCTAGATCTCAGGCAGGTGCCGCGTTTCAAGGCTTTGGGACATCCCATATTGCTTGCCCAGGCTACAGGCAGGGAGCTCAATGGGAATTGGTTCAGCCAAGATATGAATCAGCGCCAGTAAGGGAGCCTAGGGGTTTCAAGGTAAGGATTTATCCACTAAGCCACCATGCCAGGCCCAAGACACCTCCATATAAACTCTTCACTCCAGGATTTATCCAACAGAGTAGATGAGGAATAACAATGAGAGCTATTGTTTTTCTGTATATAAAAATTTGGGTTCTAGTTAATATTCTTTTTCTATGCATCTAAAGTTGATAATTTATTTTGTTTCCTCTAGTAGATGGGAATGATTGCATATGTTTTACTGGCATGAATTATGAACAAATCGATTCATTTATTTCATGAATACTGACTTACTTTTCAGTCTTTGTACTAGATGCTAGGATGGAAGAATTATTAAAACACATTACTTTATCCAAATTGCTCTCAGATTATCATGAAAATCACACATAATGAAATAATTACAAATGGATGAACTAAGTACTAACAAAAAAAAATAATTCAAGTCTTATTAAGTCCCATATAAAATATACACATATATCCTGAGTGGAGCTGGAAAGTTGTGTAAGAGAAATTCTGAAGGGTTGATAATGTGATAAAAGGGAAAAATGGCAACAGCATGAGGGAGCTGCTTTCTGTTTTTGCAGTAAGTGTTCAAAAACGCCTACTGTGCACAATGAAGTTGCGAGAACGAGGAACACCAAGACCTGGAGAATGATGTCAGGCTCAGGTGGTCAAGCCAACAGTGAACTCAACTTTTTCTCAGCAGCATTTTGTTCTTCTGGGCCTTCAGCAGTTTGGATGACACTCACTGAAAGGTGCCCTTTTGCATTGGGAAGGGGTATCTCTTTGTTCACTTCACCGATTCAAGTGCTGTTGATTTCCAGAAAAAGCTCTCAGGCACACCCAGAGTTAACATTGAATCCTCATCTGGGCTCCTCTCTCCTCAATTCAGCTAAACATATTAGAAGTAACTATCAGACTCATAATGTGCTTTTCAGTTTATTTCATGTGTTGTTCTGCTTCTAATTATGTGTTAAATCTTAAACTCCCTATAAAGAACACTTTCACATTATCCTCGCTCCATTTTTGTCACTAAAACTTTCTTTCTCCTTTTCTCTTTCCTGTTCCTTTTTGGCTCTTTCATTTATATACCTTGAGTTTTAATACTTGTCTGAAGCGTAGCTCAGTTAAACTCAATGTTAATCTGTAAATAAACATGATTATCTGAACTGAATATACTAGCATGTGTGACTAGCATGAATTTAGGTAAATGACTGTAATTAAATGTACTATGATCACCTTCTCGGATCGCAGTATGTTTCAACCAAAGAACATGAACAAGTAACCAGAACGACTGGAGCTGAATTGATCTGAAGCCATGAGCTTCTTCTGGGAATCACATAGGGGTGCAGTTTCCCAGTGTTTTGGTCTGTCCTCTACTGCTTTCCCAGGATGTAGTCAGGGAGCTGGATGGCAAGTGGAGCAGCCAGGACTTGAACCTGTGCTCCTATGGGATCCTGATACATGCAAGGTAAGGATTAGCCACTGAGCCTGAATTCATTGTTTTTCCAAAGCAATTGGTTAATATCTCACAGAGGTTTATATTATTTTGTGTGACTCATTTTTGGTCACATAGAACTTTCATTAAAACCCTTCCTTGTTAGACCTGGCATGATAGCCTAGCTGCTAAATCTTCACCTTATCTCTGCCAGGATGCCACATAGGTCATGTCCCAACGGCTCCACTTTCCATTCAGCTCTGCTCATGACCTGGGAAAGCAGTAGTGGAAGGACCAAAGCTTTCCAACCCTGCACCTGCATGGGAGACCTAGAACAGATTCCTGGCTCCTGTTTTCAGATCGTTTCAGTATGCCCACTTAGGGAGTAAACTAGCAGTGGAAAATATTTTTTCTCTGTAACTCCTTCTCTTCATATATCTGCCTTTCCAGTAAAAAATGAATAAATCATAACACACAAAAAAAGATTCCTTATTGGGCCTGGCCCAGTAGCCTAGTGGTTAAAGTTCTTGCCTTGCATGTGACGAGATCTCATATGGGCATGGATTCTAATCCTCACAATCTTGCTTCCCATCCAGTTCCTTGCTTGTGGCCTGGGAAAGCAGTTGAAGACAGCCCCAAACCTTGGGACCCTGCACCAGCATGGGAAACCTAGAAGAGGCTCCGGACTCTGGCTTCCAATTTGAGATGCTTCAGCCATTGTGGCTGAATGGGGAGTGAATCATCGGATGGAAGATCTTTTTCTCTGTTTCTCCTCTTCTCTCTATATATCTGACTTAACAATAAAATTGAATAAATCTTTAAAAAGGTTCCCTGTTAATAAGAACTCTTGTTAGCACCATTTCCACTTGGCTATATTGTCAATAAATATACTCATTTACTTGCTGAAATGTAACATCTTAAATGAACCATTAAAATCATTACCCTCAGGCAGATATGTATCCCAGCAATTAAGAATACAATTAAGATGACTGCTTTGCATTTTATATCAGAATGTCTGCATTCTGGTCTTGGCCAGGGTTCCTGATTCCAGCTTCCTGCTAATGATGATCTTGGAAGTAGTAATAGAGCCTTATGTAACTGGATTTTTTTCATTCATCTGTGAGATTAAACTGAACCTTAACCCCTAACTTCTGTCCTGATCTAGCCCCAGCTGTTGCTGCAACTGTGGTAAGTAAGCAGTGGATGAGAGCTCTCTGTCTCCTTCCATCTTTAGGATTTCTACCTCTCTGATAAACAGACAAAATATGCATTTTTTCCCCTAAGAGTTTGTCAACATAAAGAAATATATCTTCCAACTTGCAACAATGCCAATTCGTTGAGATTTGTGTGGCTTAGCTTGATAGGAGCTATATCTATGACCCGAAGACTATTTTTTTTCTCTATATGAATCATTTACATGAAAATGCTGGAGTTGGCCAGCTAAATAGTGATCAGGTTTTTTTGGTAAGATTTATTTATTTATTTGTATTGGAAAGTCAGATTTACAGAGAAGAGAGAGAAAGATTATCTGTCTGTTGATTCACTCCCCAAGTGGCAACAACTGTTAGAGCTGAGCTGATTCAAAACCAGGAGCTTGTTCTAGGTCTTCCAGTGTGGGTTCAGCACCCCAAGACCTTGTACCATCTTATACTATATTCCCAAGCCCCAACTGGATGGGAAGTGTGGCAGCTGGAGTATTAATCGATGCCCATATGGGATCCTGGTGAACACAAGGCGAGGATTTTAGCTGCTAGTCTACTGCACCGGGCCCAATAGTGATCAGATTTAAAACACAGATTTGTGGGAACTAAATCTTAGGTTTCTTACTTGAAGCTAATTCATATACTTCTTTTTTGGGTGATTTTTCAATTGAAAGTAAGAGAGCAAGAGGTTTTTCCTTTTACGCAACATTTAACATGTAGAAGAGGAAATAGTCTTAAGACAGGACTTTAATGTACTATAAAGATAAAGATTTAGCAAAATAATAATGAAGTTAAGCATGAAGTATTAGCAGTGAAAGAAGAAGACACTAAATCATTTACACTTCTCTGGGGCAAATTCCAGCAATCCATCTGCTTCTTTGTGTAGGTGCTGTCCTTTATTTCTTTGCTTCTCTTTTCTTTTTAAGTAAGCTTGAGTTGTTTCTGCTAGTTATATCTGATATATATCAATAAATAATGATAGAATCCACTTTAAAACTTAACATGAGTACACAAATAATACGATATATGTCTAATACTTGAATTAAGTATACATTTGAATTTTGTGGTTTTTGTAGCTTTCAAATCAAGGGGACAACCTTTAAGTGTATGCTTAAATGCTTAAATGCTTGGAAATCTTTACTTTAGCACATCACATACTTACTATAATGGTATTTAAGGTATAATTCAAATGTAAGAATATATGAAATAATGTATGTTATTTTATAAGTCAAAACATTGAGGCTTTATTTTCTAAGAAACATGGTAATAACTAAGAAGTGTATAATTAATTGTTACTGAAATTCTAAAGGCAGATATATTTTTTTGTATAGACAGAACATACAGCATTTGTCCTTATGTGTTTGGTTTATTTCACAGAGCATAATGGTCACAATTTGGGATCATTTTCTTTCCTCTATGTTGTTTTGAATAGCTTGTTGAGGATTATGGTAAGTTCTTGAGCTGTGTGGTAGAATTCTGCAGTGAAGCCATCTGGTCCAGGGCTTCTCTTTGTCCAGAAGAATTTAATTACTGATTCAATATCCATCATAATTTTAGGTGCATTTAGACTTAGGGTTGCCTCATAGTTCAATGTTAATAGATTGTATATGTTCAAAAATTAACTGTATCCTTTAGGTCTTTAGAATTGTTGGCACATAGTTGCTTCTAATAGTCCCTAATTATTCTATGTATGTCTGAGGTAGCTGTTATGTTTCCTTTTTCTGTCTCCTAATTCATGTGTTTGAATCTTCTTCTTCCTTTTTTTGATTAGTTGAGCTAGTAGGGAATGCGTTTTGCTATTTTCTCAAGAAAGAGTGCTTCAATTTGATCTTATGTATTCTCTTGGTCTCTGGTTTATTTCCTTCCTTATTTTGAGTATTTCTCTTTTTTTGGCAAATCTTGGATTATTATTTTGTTTTCTTTACTCCTTCAGATTATGGTTCACCCAATTATTTGGTGCCTTTTTGATTTCTTGACATGCATTAACTGAAATGAACTTTCCCTATGGAAAAACTTATGAGACTCTGCCTTGATTGTGCCCCATAAGTTTTGATATGTTGTGTTAATTCCTTTCTTTGCTTCGAGGAATTTAAAAAATTTTTCTCTTTGAGTTTTCTTCAATAACTCATCATTCATCATGCAGCATGTAATGTCATTTGCAAGTATTTTCATATCTTCTGGGGGTATTTTATTATTCTCAAGTTTAAATCCATGAAGGTCTGAGAATATGCATCATATTATTTTTAAATTTTTTAAAACTTGCAGAAGCTTGTTTTATGGCCTATAATATGGTCAACCTGGAGAAGTTTCCATGTATTGATTTCTAAAAAGTGTCAATAGCATAAAAAGTTCTGTAGATACCAACAAATCCCATTACTTCTGTTGTCTAGGTAGGCTATATTTTTTCCTTGATGAGTGTCTGTCTGTCAATCTGTCTATTGAGGTTAGTAGGGAGAATTTGAAATCCCAGGAGCCATAATTTGTTAAAGGAAATGAACCATGGACACGCACAATGGCAGTGGCAACCAAGGTGATCCATGTAGCCACATGTGTGAGACTGAATTAACAAGAAATGTGACTGTGGAAAGTGAATGTAGAAGGCTGGTGAACAGTGATTGGAGTCAAGCAATATTAAACCTCACTTACTGTGTATACCAGGTAATAACACTAATCAATACAACCTGCAGTTTCTTAATCTGAAATTTGAAGTGAGAAATAATAAGTGACTTATTAGGTTGTTAGGAAAGGGTGAGACAAATGTATATCTCCATCAAATGGAAGTAGTAAAAAGAGTAAATGGAATGTAATAATTGCACTAAAGAATGGAGAATTACTTTAACATAATCAGCATAGATACTATGAAGAAGTGAGACTATCACTGAAGATTAATTAGGACGCTAAGACCAACACAAGTGACCCTTTGGAGAGTGAACTGGTAGATACAGGATCTCTCTCTCTCTCTTCCTCTTCCTCTCTTACTGTAACTCTTTCAAATAAATCTATCAAAGAAGACTAAGAGTAAAAAATTCTGTCTGAACGATATATGATGACAGAAAGTAAATAAATTAATTTGATAGCTGCCTGATGTTTATGTGTGCCAACACTTTTCTAAAGTCTGCATTGAAATGTTTCTGAAGGCACAGGAAATAGGCTCTCCAGAAAGAAGAATCATTACCATTGCTTATAGCATGTCACAATGATAACCCACATGGATTCAGTGCTTGGAATGGACGGGCTCTGTACTTGACATTCACTGTGTCAACTGAGTGCCAGTACAACTCTGGAAACCACTTAATTCTTATGGCAATGAAGGGAGGTGCATATGGATAAATCGGTGTATGGTGAAGCTAGGTGAGTTGGGAATTTGATTTTAGATGCCTCTCTGTGAGAATTGCTTGGGCATTTATTCCTGGATGTGGCTTTCTTTCTTTTTTTTTTTTTTAAGATTTCTCTCTCTCTCTCTCTTTTTTTTTTTTTTTGTATTTTTTTAAGTCAGGAAAATATAAAACCTAACTTCATAACACATAAATTTATTTGGATGTAACATGTTGAAAATTATTTCTGTGCAATCCATTCATTTAAGTATTTAATAGGTTAACAGTATAACAGAGACTATCAATTTTGGAAGGACTCACATTTTTCAAGTGCTTTCTTTCAAGGGTATTAGAATTTAACCTTGATTGAACTTCATGCAGTTTTTAATTTATTTGTTTGATGGCGCTTTTCATTATATAATTTCTAGCCAAGATGTCATTTTATTTGCAAAAAAAGGAAAAATCTGATGCTTTTACTTTTCCATTTGCATGGTTTTAAACTTTTTTATAATATTAGCAGCTCTGTGTAGCTCTGAAGAGTTGATCCAACTGCATATGTTTGTGTAATGCTTTCTTGAAGTATTTTCTTTTTGTGACTTATGTGTAATTTGTTGTGAGGAGATGAGAATCTCCTCTAACGACAACTTTTTTTTTTTTATTATTATTGTTGCTTACATTGTATTATGTAGTACAGCTCCATAGGCGCTGGGGATTCCCCCCACCCCTCCCACACCCCTCCCCCCATGGTGGATTCCTCCACCTTGTTGCATAACCATAGATCAAGTTCAGTTGAGATTCATTGCTTGCAAACACATGCCTAGCATAAAGTTCCGTGTCCTATTGTCCAGATAAGTTCAGTGGCCTCTTGGGGAGACCTTCTATGGATATCTAAGCTGCACGTTTAGAGTCACTTGAAATATATCTTCTAAAGGATGAACAATTGATAATTTTCAAGAAAACAATTGTACATTATAGAAAACTAAATCCTAATTAATATTATTAGTTGATTAACAGGAAAGCATTGCAATTTATTTCTTCAGTGTAGTTACTATTTACAATTATTATCTATGTATGCTTTGATAGTTTGAGTTAGCTGTTCTTAAGTTCAATTATACGTATCTCAAGGTTTGCAAGATTTATAAAAAATCAGATTCACATTAAAATTGCAAGAAGCTTCCAATTTTTGATAGCCAATAATGCATAGACACTGAGAGAGACATGCCTACTCTGCCTCTTGCGATAACACTGAACCATCTTGGGATATACCCAACAAAAGTTTCATTGCCAGATTAATCTTCTAGATCTTGCACCTCCAAAAGCAATAATCAGAATAAAACTCTTCTGTTTGTAAAGTAGCCTGCTCCTGACACTGTGTTATGGTAATGAAAAATGATCAAATGAAAATACAATTTCTTACTATGTACAGTTATAATAACCAAAAGTATAATTATCAGAAAATGAAATATTTTGAAATGCTTTTATCTATGGGAAAATGTAAGTAATATGATAAACAATATTCTTTAATGAAAGACTTTTGTTGAGAAAGAGGTAAATCTAAAGATTCACTATAATCCTAAGAAATTTAAGTTTAGCAACATATAAAAACAAATGAAGCTTATTATCTTATTTATTCATGCAGCAAATACAATGCGTATAAAACCAATTTGTGGATTTAGAGAAATGTGAGTTTGACCTTTGCTGGAATGAAGAAAGAAAGGGGAACTGATGGATGGATATGAGAAAATAGGAAAAATCATATAACAGAAGCCCGGTGTGTTTTGTTAGGACATTGGAGATACTTAAGATATTTACAGTAGAAAGCATCTTACCATGGTTTCTAGCTCAGGTTAGTTCACATTTCTAGTGAGGGAGACAAGTTATTGGTGTGACTAGGAACTGGGGCATCAGTTATATTTTCTGATTTTAAATGAGGAATGAGGAGTAATGAATCAAAGAGAAAGGTGATAAAGATGGAAAATTGGGGCAAAAGTGAGAGTTACTTCAGCAAATCAAAATTTTATTTCATGATCGAGAGACTGAGAGAGTTCAAATAATTCCCAAGAGGGAAAAGGATAATTGTTTCACATTTTAACATGTATAGCTTCAAGGTCCAAAGAAGGACACAGGTTATATTGACTCAGTAGCTATTGCATTATCTATTACTTCATATGTAACCTAATGCCTAATAGTGTATTGATGAGTAAATGTTTCATGGCCCCAAAAAGAAATTAAAGCCACATAATAATCATAATAATTATAGGAACAAAAATTTTCAAAATGATGAAGTACAAAATATGGAAAAAAGAAATCAAGAGTATTAGAAGAAGCCGTGACTAATGGACGCAATCATCACAATTCTACAATATAACTGATGACAGAACGCAAAATTCTCCTATTGCTGAAAGAGCAGATTATCATGAATGGAACATGACTATCAGCTGAGGAACACACACATATCAAAGAGAACTTATAGGGGGGGAGTGTTATAATAAGTGACTTTATATAACACTGCTGTCTTTTCTAGACTTCCACAGGTGCCCATTGGTCAGAGGAAGCCAGAGTATATAGAGCACAATTGTAATTCCACTAAATCTGTTTCTTAGGCCACAGAGCAAAAGATGTATAGATTTGGAGTAGATGTGGGAAAGTCAACAGAAGACATCAACAAAAGAACACCAAGGTATGACTGGCTTGAAAAAAGTGTGCCAACTAAGATAAAAAGACAAATGGTGCCTGAAAGAAGATAACTAGGCAACTGTAGCATTTATTAGGAAATAAGAGGAGGTGATACAGGCTTTTTTGTTAAAGTGTTTTATGTTAGGTCAATCAGGGAAAATCAAAGTGATCACAATATAAAATATTTCACAGAGACTAGAAAACAAGAACACCATGCCTGTAGACAAACATGATGGATGGTGTTTATATACAGAAATTTTGATGGTTTGATTGGGAAAGGATTTATATTGCAATGGGTCATGTGGCAAAAAAAAAAATGTATTGTAGCTAGATTTCTCATCAAAGAAATTTTGTGAAGGAAAATTGCCTGTGTGTGTGTGTGTGTGTGTGTGTGTGTGTGTGTGTGTGTGCAGAGTGACAGATGAGGAGGAATAAACAGTTGTGAGTTCCTACAGCAATGTTCATAGGATGCAATTTTTTTTTTTGGCCAAACGTTTTATTTATTTAAAGATTTATTTGTTATTGGAAAGGCAGATTCACAAAAAGAAGGTGACAGAAAACACTTACATCAACTGGCTTACTCCCCAAATAGCTGCAACAGCCCAGGTTGAGCTGATCTGAGGCTAGGAGTAAGGAGCCATTTCCTGGTTTTACAGGCAACTACCAGGGCACCAAGGCTTTGGAACAATTGGTGTCCTCATGGGATCCCTGTGGTTGTAAGAGGAGGTGTAGCCAATTCAGCCATCACATCAGAACCCCCTCCTTTGTTTCTCTGTTTTTTTTTTAAGAAATATTTTTTTTCTATAGAATTTTAGATTGTGGGATTTAAGGATCACACTTTAGAAAGAAATGCCCAGATGTAAGAGCTGTTATAATTTTCAAGAGAAAAAAAAGAAAACAACTAAAATGTATGTTTCTTCTTCTTTCTTTTTAAATCCCAAGGGAAATTCTACTGATATCTGGAAAAAATTGTATGTGAAGCATTGATTGTGGAGGACTCATTGTCCCTTATTGATGTTGAAGTTCAATAAATGTGTTTCTGCAGGGGGTCCTCTGCAAAAAAACAAAACAAAACAAAATAGAACTCTCATAGTTTTATAAGTCCTGGGATTCAAATGATGCCATCACTGAGAGATGAGAGTACAGGTATGTTGAGGTTTCACTAGACAGAACTGGATCCCATCTTCCCTCCTCAACCCTTTTTGCTCTGTGTGCCTCCATTCTGGTGAAAGTCAGTGTTGAACAGTGACTCTTAAAGCGAATGATTTAATCTACAAGGGATATTTGGTAATCTCTAAAGACTTTTTTAAGATTTGTTTTTAAATTTTTATTGGAAAGTCAGATATATGAGAGGAAAAGAGACAGGGAGGAAGAACTTCCATCCATTGACTCACTCCCCAAATGGCTGCAATTTCTGGAGCTGTGCTTATACAAAGCCAGGAGCCTGAAGTCTCTTCTGGGTCGCCCATGTGGGTGCAGCATTCCAAGGCTTTGGACTGCCCTCTACTGCTTTCCCAGGCCACAAGCAGGGAGGTGGATGGGAAGTAGGGTGCTTTCCTCTTCAAAGGAATAAGGTGAATTCAATCAGGAAGACCAATGTTATCTAAAAATGAAGGGCATATGCTTGCTAGTATTTAAACATACTGTGAATGGAGAAGCTTGTTGATTTCACTGTCTAAGCCAGAGTGAGCATACAGGGGTTGGGCTTTGTAAGGGGCAAATCAAGGGTTTTTCCCTCTGCCAGGAATGACTGTTACAGGGACTCTGGCCAGGACAGCTTAGGAAAGAGGGTGGAGTTATGCCCAGTCCCAACTGTAGGTCTGCAGATGGCAGAAGGAAACATTAGGATTGTATCCTCATGTCACTTGTGAGGTATTAAAAAGCTTTAGGTACAATTTAAGCCAAGATCCAGGACCGAAGAGTGACAAAAATCTCAAATGTACTTAGTGAAGATATCTTTAATAGATGGGGAGGTACTCAAAAGCTAGAAACCAGTTGGAAAAAAGTCTTCAGTACATGAACTATACATTTGGTAGATGGTATTACGGCAACTTTAAATTTGCTATGCATATTAAAGTCAGCATTGATCATTTAATTATTGTATTTCATCACTGAACGACTGACCTCTGGTTCCCTTGGAAGAATTAGAAAATTATATATATGAAATAATCTGTGTTTAAATGGTACTCATGCTGATTTTAGGGATGCTTTTCTTATAGATATCACATTAACCTACCACAATAATTTTAGTCATTTGAATATCCTATTTTTTTTTTTTTACTGCAGACTACAATATAATTTGTCTTTGAACATTTGTGTGATACACTGGAATCAGGGTTTAGTTCTTGGAAAGATTTCAGATAAAGAGGAAACCCTAAAGGACTGTATTGCTGGGATATCTAAATTAAAAGGATACCATGGGGGGTATTCATATTAAGCAAACAAAGTATATCCCTGAGTAATGGAGACTTTCTAACTAAATCGAAAAGATTGTTGTTTTCTAAAAATCTTTACAACGAAATCTTTTTACCTATATTAGCAACCTTAAATGATTGAAAGAATGCAATAGTGTTATTTAGATAAGCTCAGACAGAAAATCTAGCAAGAAAAATGTTGCCTCATTTCTCTTTTTTTATTTTCTGTTAGGAAATTCATTTATAATAATTTTTTGAACAGATGATAGATATCCTCCGAGCTGTCTTATGATCTTCCTTGACAACCAAGATTTCCATATTTCCTCTTTTTTATTTTGTTATTATTATTTTTTAAAATTTTATGGTACAATTCTATAAGGTCTAATTGCATCTCCCTCCCCAGTTCCTGCTCCCTGACTGATCTGCCTCATGTTATTAGATTTCTGGAGTAGTTGCTTCTGCATTGACTTCAGCTCTCCTTCCCGCCCCATGTGCTGAACATTTCTGAATTTCTCTTTTTCCTTTGAGGGATGTGTCTTGTCCTACTTTCTGTTGAAATAGCAGAAAATCTGAGCCAAGTATTTTGCAAACAAAAGACTTATTTTGACTGATGTGTCGGGAAGCTGTGAAGTCCACCGTGAAAAGTTGCATCTGGTGAGGGCCTTTCACCACTTGCATGCAAGGTAGCAAGCAGACAGGAGGATGGACACCTGTGAAATAGGGAGCACTCCACAGTGGTTTGCTTTTCAACAATCTGCTGTTAGGAGAAACTTATCTGATCTTGGTAGAGTTAGCTTATTCTAGAGAGAAAAGCGTTAACCATTGTTTATAATGCAGTCACTTCTTAAAAGTCACACCAAATCTTACTACTTTGTGTGGAATCACATCTAAAGCTGAATTTGGGAGGAGTACTCCGTTGTCAGCCTTCTACTAAATGGAAGGCAAAATTTAACAAGGAAAAAGGTAAACAGCATGGGTTGGGCACCCAGAGCAGAACTCCGCTTCATCAGCCAATCTTCCCCCAACCCTTGGCAGCTTTTTATGCAGCTTGCACTGTCTTTATTCCACGGGCTTTGCCCACTGACCGCCTGCCAATGAGCTCTGGCTACTTGGGGGTGACAAAATATTGCCTAGGGGTATCCATGGATATGGACACCATATGTATAAGTGAGGAATGAATCCTGAGAGACACCTAACAACAGGGCTACTGTACTGGCTGGGAAATAAGGGGACTGGTGTTATGGAGGGGAAAAATTGGACGATCTGTATGAGTCAAAATGATTCATCAGCCCACATGGGAGTCCTGAGATGGGCTTCTTAGGGCAGAGCATAGCTGACCACCACACGCCATACCACATGAAAGCTATGGTGTGGGGCCTGTCTAGCAGAGCTAAATCCAAATACCTGACAGAATGTTGGAACAGGGGACAGGTCACTCTAGGCAGGACCATTACACTAACCAGCACATGACAGAACCAGGCCAGAGGTTGATACTTGAGGGCGGGGGGATAAGTGGGCCCAATCCTATGGAAATATAAGTCCCACTGTTTAGCTCAAGAGTTGGGGTGGTGACTGGCTGAACTAGGAGTGAACATGGAACCTACCAACAATCACAGGTACTGTGGCAGAGAATAGGCTGGGCAGGTCCAAGCTGTAGCACCTGCATGTGCATCCTAAAACAAGGTGTAGGGCTGTCCGGCCTGCAACATCAACCAGCTCATACAAAAGCCAAGACAGAGGGGCAGGCTATGCCCGTCAAGGGCCTAGCATCTACTGGCACAAGTGAGATCTGGGTCAGGGAGTGTGCTGAGTGGGCAAGCTGAGAGATTCCCCTACTGGGCTATAGCTATCACTGGTGAGCATGTATTCCAGACCTAGGGGTCAGGCAAGCTGGGCAAGATAGCCCCACACGTTGGCAAGTGTGTGGGTTAGTTTTGGGAGGGGGCAGACCTTCAGGGCCAAGCAGATCTTAGCCTACTCTTGAGTACAGAAACCAGGCTTGAGTGCAGGACGTGCTGGACTAGGATATCACACTTATTGGTCCACATGAGCCAGGGATGGGAGCACACTGAGCAGGGCAGGTTGCAGCACCTGCTGGTGAGAGTTGGGAATGGATATTAGCTAGGTCAGGGCAGGATACAGCATCCGAAGGCAAAGGCTAAGATGGATGGGGGCTATGCCAGGCCAGGTCAGAGCAACCACCGGCATGTGTGAGAACTGTGGAGGGGAGCAGGCCTGGCTGGGGAGCAAAGGGGATGCCCTGGCGGGGTTGTGATCCCCATGGGAGAACACAAAGGCCATGTTAGGGGATGTGGTCTGGACTGGATATAGCTGCAGAATCCCCCGGCGTGTGTGTGGATGGGTATGGGATGTGCCAGATTGGGCTAGTATCCAGCACTCACTGGTGCTCATAAGAACCAGGGTAGGTATAGGTCAGGCTAGGCCAGGTCTCTGCCCTCGCTGAGCCATGTGTGAGCTGTGTCTGGATTTGGATCAGGCTTGGGTGGGCTGTAGCGCCCAACAGTAAGAATCAGAATGGGTGAGGACTGGTGAGGAAAGGCCACTGTTCCTGCTAGGACAGGAGGTGGAGTAAGTATGGATGGTCCATGGAGTCACTGGTGTGTGTGAGATCTGGCATTGGGAGAAATCCTGATGGAGGAGCCTGGGGAACCCCTCTACTGGGACATGCTCCCTGCATGTGAGTGCAAGCACCAATATGGTGAGCAGCCAAAACCAGGCCAATATACTGTACCTACCAGCATACATTTGGTGCAGGTTCGAGGCAGGCCAGACTCAGTCCATATCACCAACTGGCGAATCCGAGTGCCAGAATACAATGTGGGTCACACCGGGTCAGGGTGCAATATCAGCCAATTTACATGAGGGCTGGGATTGAAGGCTGGCAGGATCAGGTTAGGCTGTAGCTCTAACCAACGTGAGTTGGAATTGGGGGTGGGCCTGACCTGGCCAGGTTACAGCATCCACTGGCAAATGCCAAGGTGAGGGGCCTGTGCCAGAAACCCAACCAGCATATGTGAAACATGGAGGTGGTGGGAATGGCTCCAGTGAGGGGGCTGCAAAGGCACCTCTACTGGGACACTACTCCCACTAGTGACCATGAGAGCTAGGATGGGGGCAGACCAGGCTGGGCAACATCACATCCAATGGCCTACATGTGAGCTGGATCAAGGCTAAGCCAGGCTGGGCTGACTGTACCTTCTGGTACATGTATAGGCCAGTGTTGGTGTGGATTGATTCAGCTTTGCCGCAGCATCAGCTGGCAGAAGTTGGCACAGGGGCCAAATTCTGTCAGGCATAGGCATGGCTTAGGCAGATGGTGGCACCTGCTAGCACCAGTGTGGACTGGATAGTGGGGCTGGTTGGGATGAACTGGGCTTCAATATCCATCAACATATATGAGAGCTGAATGGGACCAGTTCTGCTGTGCATACTGGCATGCACAGGAACCAGGCCAGGGGCAGGTCTGGTGAGGGCTTTTTTGGTTTGCTTCGGCTAAACTGCAGCTCACTGGTTTATGTGAAAGCCAAGTATGTGGTGGGCAGGATCAGGCTGGGCTCCAACATCCATCGTGTTTCATAAAACACTGGGCTGGAGACAGAACTGACCCAGCAATTGCAACTATCAGTGTGTGTGTAGGCTGATTTGGGTGACAGACAGTGCTGGACCCTGTGTTGGCAAACACACCCAAGAATAAGGTTTAGGATGACCTCAGATGAGGTTTCTTTGGTGATTCCCTACCAACTGAAACACTGGACTCAGAACCTTAATCATGAAGAGAATTACAGCTTCCATGGGCTGACTGTGGGTGTGGATGTGTCAGAGCTGGGCCTCCTCAGTGGTTCAGATGGAGCAGTGGACAGCATATCCAAATGTACGTGGAGGAGACGGCAGTACATCGGAGCCTCCATAGGGAACCTGGTACCATGGCAGAGGACAGAGGTCAGAACAAATTGATCAACTATCCCGGCCAATCATTGGAAATGAAGGTCTGGGTAGATCGAGACACTAAGGTCGACTATAGCAGCCAGTGGATTCGGGAGAGATTTCATCATGATTGGAGTGGCGGGATCGCCAGCAATTCAGGACTGTTGAACTAATCAAAACCTCTTAAGAAATTCATGGTGTTGTAAATTTCTATTTTTCTTCCTGCTGTTAATTTTGTATTGTGGCTTTTCATTTAAGAGGGATGTGTTGCGACTGTGTAATGGAGACTATCATGGCCAGATGTGAGGATGCAGCGCAGGGCCCATCTCTACTTCCAGATCAAAGATGGACTACTAATGAAGCTGTTAGCTGTATCTTGACAATAGGAAGCTGGACTCTCTGCCATTGTTCACTCCTGCAATGAGGAACATGTGACTGTTTATGAGCTATGCTATGGTAATAAATATAGTGGAATTTGTTAGATTGGAGGGGATTTTGGGAAGAGGGCAGGGGAAATCCCAGGGCTTATAGAACTGTATTATTGAATGATGAAAATAAAATAAAAACATATTTAATAAAGTAATAAAATAAAAGGTAAACAATATAGGAGACATGAGATAGGGAATCATAAAAGTTATCATTTCACATTAATGCAGCAATTAAATTTTCAAATGTGCATTAGGACTCCCTACATCAGCACAGTTACTGAAAATGGAAAATGGTTCTTTAGCTTGATTGTATAAATTTCCTGGGTTTCAGTCTTTCTTGAGTGAAGAATTTAAGTGCTGGGGCTGCTGTTCATTGTTTTCCTTTAGAGTATCGAGTGTCATGAGAAGTAGCTGCCCAGCCTGTAACACTCAGATGCATCATTGCTGTCTTCCTATCCCACAGCCATCACTCAATTTCTCAATGCTTTGAATGGCCTTTTTGTCCCACCTTGCTGCGTGAACTATGGATCACAGCTATACTGCTTGATGCTGATATTAAGTTTCTTCTGGTAAAATAGTTGGTGGATTATTAAATACTTACTTGAGATTGCTAAAGTCTCCATTGAACATCAGGTCAAAATGGGAATTTTTTGTTTACAAAGAATATATTTTATCCTGGATATGATCCTGACCCTGCTGTGAATCATGGTAGTCTCTCCAATGGCACCTCTGAAACTTGCTTATGGTATCCATTTTCTTTCCTGTTAGCTTTGCTTATTTTAATCCTCAAACAGTGTCTGCTGAGTTTAACCTGCTGGATAATTTATTATAGTGCTCCCTCTTATACCTCCTGCCTTTCTGGCCTCAATATATACATAACCTATAACAGGAAATCTAGATTATGAAGTTCATAAAAACTCAGAAAATTGGGATTGGCAACGTGGCATAACAGACTAATCCTTCACCTACAGCACTGGCATCCCATGTGGGCAGCAGTTCCTTTTTAAAAGATTTATCATTACTATTATTATTATTATTATTGCAAAGTCAGATTTATGGAGAGAGGAAAAAACAGAAAGTTCTTACATCTGCTGGTCTACTGCCCCAATTGTCTCAGCATTTGGAGATGAGCCAATCTGGAGCTAAGAGCCTGACGTATCTTCCTAGTCTCGCACATGGGTACAGGGTCCCAAACTCTTGGGTCATCCTCTACTGCTTTTCCGGGCCAGAAGCAGGGAGCTAGATGGTAAGCAGACCACCTGGCCACAAACTGGAGTCCTTATAGAATCCCAGCGATTGGAGGTGGAGTTGAGCCTGTTGAGCCCACAAGCGCTAGCCCCAACACATTTTAATCACATCTGTTCTGCCTGTGATCCAGCTCCTTGCCTGTGAAGCTACAGAGGATGGCCCCAAGGAGTTAAATCCGTGCACCCCACTAGGAGATTTGAAATAATCTGTTGGCTCTGGCTACCCATAAATTCAGCTCTGACTGTGCTATTTGGGGATTGAGACAGCAGATGGAAGATCTATGTCTCTGACTCTCCCTTGCTTCTGTAATTTTTCGAAGTTAAAATAAATAAATATTAAAAAAAATAACTTTGAAAACCTGACTGGTTAGGCGCAGGACCATATAAAGTGAGCAGTTGTGCATGAAGGACCAAGGCTGTCATGAGGAGACCCGGGATTCTACAGCTCTGTTTTTCATTGACTATAGAAGCTCCTGTTGGCGCTATTATGACTGCTTCCCAAGACAGCCAAGATTAATCCTAAACTGCTTTACTTCCTTTGCAAAATAACTTGTCACAAAGTGTAATTTTTAGAGAGAGTTTTGTCAATTATTTTTAGATTTTTGTTGGAAAATGTTAAGATTTTTTTCCGTTTTTTGAATTTTATTTCTGAATATGTTTACATAGTTGAGAATGATACATGTGCATGTGAATTACTAATTAGAATGGGAAGGGTCAAGGAATGGGAGAGAGTGAATAAGATAAATGCTTCCAATCTTCCTTTCTATTTTTCTTGATTCTGGGGAAAGAGGAGAGAGAAAGGAGAAGGCCACTCCCAAAAGCTTAACCATAAGGGTACGCAAGGATGTGGACCTGCCATTTGATGTTTCCCTAGAATCCCCAATGTGGAGCGTGTTCTAACTGCTTAAGTGGTTTTGACAGTTTTGACATGCTGTTGATTTCCTCCAAGGTTGAGGAAATTCCACTGAAGTCTGTTGACATAGTCCAACTTGGCGTCTTGACTCGCCCAGATACCTGTTGCCATAGTTCAGCCAAGAATGTTGTCCATTTTGTTCTGCCCTCCATAGTGTGGGATATCTTCTCCAAGCTTCAATAATCTGTCATGTTCCCCATGTGCATCTGGGCATGCCATCCATTCCAGAGGCTCTAGCAACCGAGGAGGCTCAGTTCTGACAGATGCACTCTGGTCAGACCACAGATCCTGTAATACTCCCTGGAATGGAAATTTGAATCCAATGGTCCAGTTTGGGGGCTCCCCAAAGAAGCCTCATCTGAGGGTACTTCAGCCCTGATTTCTGTGAATGCCAGCCAGTGCAAGATCTGGTTTGACCCATCATTCACATCAGTCTACAGACACACTGGTGGTTGGAATGTCCCAGTCAGTTCTGTCTCCAGCTCCATCTCATATGCAAACCAATGAATGCAGTGGCAGTGCCCAACCATGCCAACCACACACTTGGCCCTCATGTATGCCAGTGGAAACTGCAATCCAGTTGGAGTGATCCCCTCAATAACCCCAAAAGGCCTGGCCCAAATCCTGGTTCCTGCTGATATGTGCAGCAGACTGAATATCCCACTTGGTTCTTATAAACAGCAGTGGGTTCTGTAGCCTAGACCAGTCCAATTGACCTCACTATTGAGGTTACACTATTGCCAGCCCAGCTTGCCCCCTCCCCTGTTTCTCATGATCACTGGTTCTCTTGCCACCCAGCGGAGTTCCCCAATTAGGCCCACTCCCATTTTGGATCTTGCATTTTCCAGGTGGTACTATGGTCTACTCTGACAAGACTTGCCCATAGTCCCAGTGTCTGTCATGTGATGTTGTGCCAAAGCACAGTCAACCTGTTCCTTCCTCGGCTCATGCATGCACCAGTGAATAAGGTTGCTTAGCCCAGCATGGCTCTCTGCCTAACCCCGCTCACATGTGGACCATAGCTGTTGTAGCCATGCCCGGCCTGGTCTACTCTCAGTGCCAGCTCTCACACCCAACAGCAGCAGCAGCTCTCATTCCCACCACAGGAGACCCATAGTCTTCCATCTGGGCTCACTCACCCACCAAGGATTTTACATGTGCTAGTGGGTGCTGTGGTCCAGTCTGCCATGGCCTGTCTCATGTCGACATTCACTGGTAGGTGCTGTAGCCTGGCTCGGCCTGGCCTATCTCCAGTTCTAGCACATGCTGCTGGGTGCTGCAGCTTAGTGCAACATGACAGACCCTGCCTTAATGTGAACTGGCTGGTGTTGTGGCCCAACCTGGTCTGTTCTGCCATCTGTCCTGGTTTTCACATCTTCCAGTGGGTGTTATGATCTGAACCAGCCTGGCCCACCCACAGATCTGACACACATGTATATGTGTTGGCGGATACTGCCACCTGCCCTGGCATGAGTTGCTTCTTGCCTCAATTCTTGCATGCAGCAGCAGTGACTGGGTCCTGACAGAAATTCCCCAAGCTTCTCTGTCAGTTCATTTTCCAGTTGCAAATCTCACACATACACACACAGGTGGGTTCTTGGCCCAGCCTGGCTTGGTCCATCAACTCCTGAAAGGTATGTGGTTTTTCCCTATTGGCTCACCTATTCAAGCTCTTATCCTTGAGTGTTACAGCCCAGCCCTGCCTGGCCCACTTACACATCTGGCTCTTATGTGGTTCAGTGTGTGCCAAGAACTAGCCCAGCTTGTTCTATACCTACTCTGGCTCTTGAGAGAACCAGTGAATACTGGAGCCTAGCCCGGTCTGGCACACCCCAGACTCAGTCCATACCCGTGCTGAGCAGTGCTGAATGTGTGTCCAGCACAAATCACCAGTGCCATCCTGACTCTCATGCTTACCAATGTGAGCTGCAGCCCATAGGGATGTCCTGCTAGCTCCCTGATTAGGCCCACTCCCAGCCACAGGTCTTGCACATGCTGGTGGTTGCTTGGACCCAGCTTAGCATGTCCTAACCCCGATCTTGGCCTTTTGCTATCAGATACTGGAGCCTGGTTTTGTCTGGCCAGCTTCCATTTCCAACTCTGACTGGTGGGTGTTGCATTCTAGTGCTGCCCAGCCTCCCCACACTGCTGGCTTTTACACAAATTGGTAGGTGTGATAGCCTAGCCCAGCATGGCCTACACCCCATCGTGGCTCCTGAGCATGATAGTATGATGTGGTCAGCTTGGCCCGATCTGTTCTTCTCCCTGAGCCAATAAATACACATGTTAACAACGGAACAACCTTGCCCAGCCAGGCCTGTACCCAGCATTGACTCACATGCTCGCCAACGGGAGCTATGGCCACCAGGGAAGTTCTTCAAGTTCCCCCAACAGACCCACTCCTAGACCCAGATATCACCTTTTCCCCTTAATCAGTATAAGCTACCCCCTCCATCTCACCCTTTGTGTGTACTGGTAGATGTTGAAGTCAGAAACACCCCATACCTAATTCTTGGATACACCTATTGGTGCTGCCATCTGGAACAACCCATTTTTTTCCTAACCCTAATATCCATGAGTGTTGATGGGTTCATGGTTATGTCTAGCCCAGTCTGCCACCACCCCCAGCTTTTGAGTAAACCAGAGAATATTACAGTGCAATAGGGATGAGCTTACATATCCCCTGACTCTGATCCAAGATTTGGTTCTCTCACATGTTGGTTAGTGTCATGGCACAGCCATGTGACCCATTTCCTATTCCAACACTCACTGGAGGTTACTATGGTCTCGCCTTACAAGGTAGGCTCCCAGTAGTAGCTTTATTGTGTGCTGGCAGGTGGTGGTTGGCGGTACTCAATTCTGACTATCCAGCTCAGCTCTCTGACAAGGGCAGGCGCATCAGTCTGACCCAGTAAGGTCCTCCAGCTTTCCTTCTCTAAATTCCTGGGTCTCATGTCCCTTGCCTACCTTCAAGTTCAAAGTCCTTGTTGGTGGAAGTACTCCAGAAGTCATTCCTCACCTGCAACATATACGCTCAGCAGTCATGCCTTCTACACATTGTTGTACCCACTTCCATGGGCTATCCACAGTTCCCACTCCTATGAGCATGTGGGTTCCCCAGCCTGGTCTTCCAAAGTGTGGTCTTCCAGTCGATAGGTGTGCTGGCCAGAGCCCTGCTTACCCACTAGGGACCCAAGCTCATATACGGGTACCCAGAAATAGTCCCTTGGCATCCATGCTGGTCTGGGACCTTACCCCTCCACCTGAAACACAAGTACACGCATGAATTTCCAGGCTGGGCATTCTATCACTCTTGCATGGGGCCTTTCCCTCCCTGCACAATGCCCATGGAGTTAAACACATGTTTGAGTCCCCAGGCCTGGCCCTCCGGCAAACCATGCCAGCATGGGGCCTTTTCTTCACTCCTCCTCACCTGCCCATGGGACCCAAACACATGTGCAATTCCCTAGGCCCTCTGTGACAGCCCTCAATATGAGTCTCCAGCCCCCAGATCTGGGGAAGAGAGCAAAGCCATTGTTGGCTCTAACTCTGCAAGGAGAAAGAAGCCACCAGGGCCTCCTGATGCTCACTAAGGTTTACCAAATGAATACATTGCTATGTTATCACAAATACAAAGAAAAGCAGTGAGTAGGAAATATATGTATTCTAATGCTATTTCAGATCCACTCTTTTGCACCATGCTCCATGTCTATTTGTACAGGATCTATACATCCAATTCCATGTTTGTTTACTTGGAGTCAATCAGTAGACAGTGCAGCTGGAATATTAGAAGGCATGGAGAGATATAAAGGTAATTTGTCCCCTCTCTCTTCCTGCAGAGTCCCTTTGCATTGATTGTATCCCTTGAAGAAAGTGTTAGTTTTTGCAGAAGTTTTATTCCTATTAAGTTCCTGGGGTTACTAGGATCTTGAAACTGCTTCCTGCCTTCACTTCTACAGTCCCATGGTTGGAAATGACATCACATACAACATCATCGCTTGTGGTTTTCTTTATACACTATTCTCACTTTGGAAAATTTTTCCTTAATTAAATCCTCCTTAAATTATCTTAATTTGGATATGCCATCTGTTTCTGGCTGGGACCTACCAGGATTGACACAGGCAAATTTGAAAACAGCAAATATCCTCTGTAGAGACTTTTTCTTATGGCCTAGAATGGAGATGTCTTTTGTGAACACTGCCTGTATCCTTTTTACTTTTCCCTAATGTGTCCTTTTGGTCCTTCTTAATGTAGCTATTTTTCAAGAAATATGATAATCTACAAGAAACAACTGATAAGTTATTCCCAAAATAAAATAATATAAAATGGATAAAACTGAAACAAAGGAGCTAACATATCATTTGTAAGATAGGAGAATTGTTTTCACTCAATCTCTCAAGACACAAATTGAACCCATCATAGTATTAAGTTTTCCTTTCATTATGTGACATCTTATACTTAGATATGGATTTGGACATTTGAAAACACGACGAGAAAAAGTCGTTAGACAAGAGGCCATTGCCTGTTGTTTAACAGTAAATTAAATGGCACATTGTAAACTGCTTAATAGGTGCTATAGGTTGTCATGTTGGATGAGTCATGTAGCCAATTAGTGAACTTACCAGTCTGGTATCTATGACTGAAATCAACAACAATTTTGACTTAAAGATTTAGGAAGATCTGCAAGTTTAATTTTTAAAGGGATAATTATTTTTATGCTGCTTTGCCAGAACCTTTCTTCAGCTGAGTAATTAAACTATGATTTTATAGGTTGTATTTCGTTCCTACGATGGTTTAATGCATCATTATTTTCAGGTTTAATCTAGTTTCAACAAAGGCTATCAATTAAAATAGGCCAAAAATAAAAACAAACTGTGGTGAGTTGGGCTATAACAACAAGGTAATAATTAATGTAATCTATGTAGAGAAAAAAATATTGGAGACTTTTTTTATTATATAAACATATTTATATATATGTTTCAATTTTGCCTAGATATCTGACCAGTAGTACATTTCTGATCTGGCAGGAAAATACCTTCCTAATTCTAAATAAGAATATGATGAGAGATGGTTTCTTGTCTGAGCAGAAGTAACCAGTATTTGTTCATGTTCTTTCTATCAATACATCTGTGCCTTGAAAGACATTTACTATGAACATCTGTGAATCACTGCTTGAGGGCTTTGAGGGTACTGACTTTGGGAAGCAGAAAGGCCTGGAGAGCTCATGTTTCAATCATTGTCAGAAGCAGACTCAGTGGGTAAATCCATTAACTTTCTAACCCCTTGACTGAGATGATGTCTCCCCCAGTATCCTATCATGTTTGGGCCCATTTGAGTAAATTTGCAATCAGCTTCATGTATGTTTCCTTTCCTTTCTTATTAAATAATTCAACTCTTCTGTTAGGGCTTCCTGGAATCACCTCTGGTAAAAAAGTTCTATACTTGAATCCCTGGCTATTCCTGGAGAAAGCCCAATTTATTCAGATACCTGTTCGCAAATAGGATGCTATCAATGGCTTTTCAATTTTAATTTTTTATGGGGAGTTTGGGGATGGGTTGTTAACACAAATCAATACCAAAGAACCAAACGTGAGCACTTTTCTTTGAAAAGTATTTAATGTTACCTCTTAGTTTAAGTCATGTGTAGGAACTCTTAGTCTTTCAGAGTCTGTTTAAATTTCTAAATTTGCGTTTGTAATGTAAATTCATCATTTGCAAGCTATGTGTAGTACTTTGATGTTTAAAAAAGACACATTGCATTCATCTTTTTTTCCAACCTACAAATATCTTTTATTTATTGTGTGCACATTTGGCATATATATATAAATATGTCATACTTTCTTTATTTTTAAAGTTTTTCCATAATAACTTTTTAAAAAATTAATTGCATTACATTATGTGCCACAGTTTTATAGGCTCTAGGATTCCCCCTACCCCTCCCTGTACCCACCCCCATAGTGGTTTCCTCCACCTTGTTGCAGGATTACACTTCAAATTCAGTCAAGATTCTTTCTTCGCAAACATATACCAAGTATAGAGTCCAGCATCTTATTATTCAGATAAATTCACTGGCTTGTTGGGGAGACAGCCCCAACATAACATTAACAAAAAAATATGGAACACTTCACGAATTTGCATGTCATCCTTGCATAGGGGCCATGTCAATCTTCTCTGTATCGTTCCAATTTTAGTATATGTGCTGCCAAAGCGAGCACTAGATGTTGTTTTAAATCTACTGTTCACCCCTCTTCCACAAAATGAAGATTCCTTCCATAATCAAAATAACTCACTATTAAGTTATATTTTATCATAGTTACTTAAGAATATTTGTTGTACTTTACTGTGGGGTCATTAAATTGAAACCTGTGGGTTTTTGTTTGTTTGTTTGATTTAGAAAATGAGGGATGAAGATAATAATGGGAAATATACGTAATCTTACATTCAAATGCAATTTTCTATTTCATATACTCTAAAGAACTTTTAACGTCTCCAGTTCAATATGTATGAATGCCTACAAATTTTTGATGAGCACACACTGTATATTTGAAAAAGATTTTAGCGCTCTTTGCGGTATGAAATTCTCTGATCCCGTAATGTATATGAACTGCCTGTATTTTATAGTGTACAAATTGACTTGTAGTAATCTATAATAGTTTCATGTAATTAGCCAAATTTCAACTCTTTGACATGTAGTAACTGAATTCTGAGAATTTTTATCCTGTTACTGTAAATGTGCTGACAATATGTAAGTACAATGTAAATAGCATTTTTACAGTAAAGGATATACAAACTTTACACATGAAAATGTAGTAGCGAATATATGTGGTTTGATCCAAGCAGTCTTTTTAGTGTGACTGAAAGGATTCTAGGAATTTCAGTATTTTAAAACATTTCTCCTAGGCATAGATTTTCCAATATTTTTGAAATGTGTTTTAAGCCTTTAGTGTTCTTTCAGTAGTTCTGACCATACATAATAAACAAGGATTTTCTGATGCCTGTGATGGTGTACAAATTAACCTATTATCAATGTGTACATGTTCGCCCAAGCTAACTGAAGTTTCTACCTTAGCTGATTGATTAGGGCATGTTAAATTAGTTCATCTATTTCATTTGTGTCAGCAGGTGCATTTTCCTATATGCTTTGTGATTGGCAACTTTGGTTCATGGAACAAGGAGCGATCATGCCTCTTAGTATCTCTTTAGCCTGAGGCTTCATTGCTTCCCACAGCAATGTTTAGTCTCCACCCCCAGAAATCTATCTTCCTTCCCAATGTGCTCCTAATATTTATTAATAATGCCAAGAACAGCTTGGATGCCTCTTGTGTTTGTTCCCGTCTCTCAGGTGAGCACTAATGATTTACACACCCTATGCTTGGAAGGATTGGATTTGAGAAAATGAAGAGAATACAAATTAATAAAACAATTCCAGCTACACAATCCTTGCAACAGAGAGAACTTTAGAAAGTGTGGTGTTTGGTTGTAATATAATGCTTGACAAATATTGAGGAATCCATAAATAAGCTGAATTGAATATCACTTAGATCAAGGTTTAAAATGCTGATGTCCCCTTGAGAAAGACATTTTAAAGTGCTTTACTACTGCTTAGCATTGAATAACTCCAAAGAAAAATTAAAAATAATCAGTAAATATTTCTTCAGGATCAGTAAGGAACAGAGCTGGAACAAGCAACATGCATCCAAATCTCAATTACACATCTGAGACTGACTTATTTTGTGATTGCAAGTTCGGAAACTTCAGCAGAGGAAGAAAAATGGCTTACGTAATTTTCCTTGGCCTTCACTATAGCCACTTAGGTTGCCATCTGAATCAACTTGTGGCTGGCAGACATTGAGACCTACAATGAATTGGATGTAGCCAGACCCATGTGTCACTACATGACAATGAAATTAGAGAGCAATATATGCTGCAAGTCATAAAAGGCTTTTGCTTAAAGTCAAGAACACACAATCTTTTGTTATAGCCCTGAAAGTATTTACAAATTACTTGAGTTGGAACATATTATTCTTTCAACAAAATGCAATAAATGCTATTTCATCATGTCTTGTAAGGTTTTACAACCTTCAAAAGAGTTAAGGTCCAATGGTTGATTGGTTTTATGCTTCCGCTGGCCAACTCATATTTTTAAAGTCTAATAATTTTCAGGGGAAGTTGCTGGAATCTGAGAGCATGAAATATTGTAAGATAGGAAAAGAAAGATAGATATCAAAAAAGTACTTTGCCAAGAAGCATATATTGTCTATTTGACCAGACATATCCAGCCAGTGTGACACAAAAGAAAAATGCTCCATATTAGTGTTTTGTTTCAAGTCATACATAACCATAATGTCACATCTAGCTCCCCTTCCCCTGATCTTGACATGAACAAAGTTTCAGTCAATAAGTTATTGAAAGCCATTTCATTACCTGGCATTAGCCCCAGAGATAGCAGATGATGCTGTGCCCTATTTTGAGGGGAACATGAAATAGATCCAAAGACATTAATTTGATGGAGAAACACTCACCAAGTTCTTCCAACAAAAAAGGCAATGCACCATGTCATTGCCTGTTGTCTGAAAAGAGGTAAAAATGATCTTTCTTCCACTTCAACAACCTAACTCCCAACAAATTATGCCGCTATAAAAAGAATGACTAATTATACTTCCACTAGGTACAAAAAAGTGTCCAATTATGGGTCTAATTAGAAGGGAAGGGCATAAAGTAATGGGCCTTTATTTAGAAATGCTGTTATTCTCAGGATAGTATTTTAAGTGGTTTCTATGTTTTATGTATTGCATTTATTCTACCTTTCTGCAACTTGCTCGGATTTATCTCAATAGGACAAACATCTGTCACGTCTTCCATATTGCTTTAATTTGATGTCTCTGACCCCTTAGGCAAATATAGACAGGTGGAAAACATACTGGCGATTTCACACAACATCTGTAGGCACTTTAGCCAGTTTGTTTTTTTTTTTTTTTTTTTTTTTTTGGTGGCTTGTCACAGCATGAGAGGGCTGCAGAAACCAAAATGCTTCCTTCTTGGTGTGGAAGGGAGAGAGAGCCAGGTGGAACTCTGTGTACTTTTTGCTTGAACAACCCTGTACTGCTTAGCGTTTACAAATTCAGGCTGGGAGAACAGCTGCTTAAATACAAGACTCCCTCAAAGGGTTTGGGGGCAAAAAGGAAATAAAAAGGCAACAATGGCCATTTGGGGGTTAACTGTCTTTATCTGTAACTACTCAAGAGTTAAATAAATGACCACATGCACAGCACACACATGCATACGCGCGCGCGCACACACACACAATGTCTTTAGCAGCAATTTGATGTGATTAATGAAGTTGCTCTGGCACATCTTGAGGATTGCCTATTAGTCACAGTTAATGAGTTTTGCATAGCCTACTCAAAGAGAAATATATCCTTATTAAGTGTCCGTATCATGGAGCTGGAATGAACCTGAAAATATTCTATGGTCAATGACCCTATTTCTAATACTGGTGAAGACACATATCCTAAAAGAGCCAGGATGGATAGATTTAATTTTTTTAATCATCAAACAAGACAAAAATAAAACCAAGAATGTAGATTCTCCAATATCCCTAATGACAGTTGTAGCCTCAAATCATTATTTAAGCCATTAAATCTGTCCCCATAAATGAGTTCTTACTTTAGTCCAAGTCAATTTCTTCTTAGGTAGACAGCAATAGAAAATGGAGAAAAAATGCTTGGATCTCTTCTATATACATTTGGAGATATTTATTAAATCATCTCCTGCTACTTTACTATCAACTAAATTCAACTTCTTCAAACTTTCTGACTGAAATTAATTTTCACCTTTTATGGAAAATTTTGTATTATAGCTTTTCAGATTTTCTCTGAACCTTATCATTTAGAATTAGCAAAATAGGAAACTTTCTCTACCACCAGCACAATAATTACTCGGATGCCCAGGGAGCATGAGCACCAACTGCTTTCTTCTACTCAAAAGATCTGGGTCTGTGGATGAAAATCTACGTTTACAAAGAAATCCTGTGAGGCCCCAGGATATTGTACTGTGAGGCCCCCAGTATTATGGCTTGAGCACTAGTACTCTATTAAATTAAATCTGTGAAATGCATTTTTCAAAACACAGAAAATACATGATCTTTAGAAAACTTTTTTTAATATGCATTTATCTATTTCTGGAAAGGCAGATTTAAAGAGAGAAAAAGACAGAGAGACAAGATTTCTGCCTCTTTTGTTTGTTTGGCTTTGTTATTAAGGTGATCTGGGCTTCATGCAGAATTTGGAAGGATTTTCTTCATTTCTGTTGTTTTGAATAGCTTGTGTAGGATTGCGGTATGCTTATTTTGAAACCTTTGGCAGAATTCAGCAGTAAAGTCATCTGGTTCTTTGCTTTGTTGGGAGGAATTAAAGTAGAGATTTAGTTTTATACAGGTTATGTGTCTACTTACCTTTTAAATTACCTCCAGATTCAGTTTTGGTAAATTGTATGTGTTCAGGAGTCCACTGATTTCTTCTAGGTCTTTTGGTTTCTTGGCATTTAGTTGCTTGGAATAGTTTTTGATTATTCTATGCGTGTCTGAGATATCCATTGTTACATACACTTTTCTCTTCTTCTTCCTCTTCATTTTTGATTAGTTGGACAAATGGAGTAGATATTTTGTTATTTTTTTCTAAAAGAACCTGTTTTTTGATCTATTGATCTTCCATATTGTTCTTTTGGTCTCTAACTGGTATATTTCCTCTGTTATTTTGATTATTCCTTCTTTCTTTTTTTTTCTGTTCATCTTGGGATTATTATGATATGGTGTTTCTGGCATCTTCAGATGTTAGGTTAGCTCATTTACCTGGAGCCTTTCTATTTTATTTTATTTTATTTTATTTTTTAATCTAGGCACTGATTACAATGAACTTTCCTCTTAGCATTGCCTTGCCTGTGTCCTACAGTCCTGATAGGTTGTGTTGAGGCCTTTATTTGTTTCAAGGAGTTTTTTTTCTCTAGTTTCCTCTTTGATTTATTCTACAATCCATTGTTTTTTTTTTCAATAGCATGTTGTTCAGTTTCCAAGTATTTGCTATTTTCTTGGGTATATTTTGACTTGCCGGCTCTGGTTTTACTCCCTGATGGTCTCAGCAGAGGCATGGTGTAATTTTGCTAAGGCTGATTTGTTGAGGTGTTGCTTCTCCTCCACTAACCCTTTTTTGCCTGCTTAAATGTGTTTTTCCCCTAGTCTACCACCTTGCTCTCTGAAAACCTTCATCTCTTTCTAACATGTCCTATGCGATGCACTGGACAGTGATGTCATGTATTGCATCCCTCAGTCACCGCATCTTCAATAATTCCTTTTCTTGCCTTTGTTCAAACCTTTGCTACTTTTAGGATTATCTTTTTCTCTTCCCTTTCCACCATATTATCTACCTGTCCAGTCTTGTATGTTAGATCTATTTTATATCATGAAGCATTTTTTAAAGATATTTATTTATTTATTTAAGTTGGAGTTGCCTGAGAAAGGGTGGGGGGGAAGAGATAGAGAGAGATTGAAATTCTGTCTGCCGGTTCACTCCCCAAATGGCTGGAGTTGGGACATCTAAATCTCGTATTTGGGAGCAGGAGCCCAGGAACTTTGGACTTCTGCTGCTATCTTCTCAGGCTATCAGCATGGAGCTGGGTCAGAAGTGGAGCCACCATGACTTGAGTGGATGCTGATAGAGCAGACAGAGGCTTAAAATGCCATGCCACAACACTGGCCCCAGCACGAATCATTTTCAAAGTGCAGCAAAATTGTCTGAGTGCTTGTGGTGCTCAGTGTTACATCTATTGGAAAGAAATATCTTGAAAATTTTAGAAAGACTTTCTTGTGTGTGCTTACCTATGTTTAGATTTTAAAATATCATTTAGTTTTTTTAAGTTAAATAGTAATTGTGTTTATGCATGGGATGTAATTAAATTAAAATTTTCACTCACATAAGAATGTATTTATTAGAGGTAACACATTTTGTATTTCATGTATACAATTTAAAAACATAATGATGCTTATGTCTGTCCCTACTCCTTCCTATATTATAGTTTTCACCATGACATAGGTTTGATTTGACAATGTGGTACCTTGATCACATATTTAACCCATTTGTAAATTTATGTCTTCATAGCAGTTTTGTAACTATGGGGGTATAATAACTTAACTAACTGTTTTGAAAACAAAGAACCTGGAATAATTATTGGCACACATATTGTATCCAGTATACAACACCTTTCCATATTCAGACTTTGTGGAGATTACAAACACATACTGAGAAAAACATCAACCAAAGCAGAAAAAAAATCCAGTACCCGTATTCTGCGACACAGTGTTTATACTTTTTGACTTCTAGAGTCTTCTTCACCATTTCTCACCTAATTTACTGTTAATTGGTTTCATTTCTTATTATTGTCTCAAAAGTGCCCTCTGTGGTAACTCCAATATTTGGACAAGCATTACTTCATTTCTATTTTTCATTCTGTCCTGATCATACTTTGCTGAGAACACTTCAAAAAGTTCATGGAAAACATAATGAAGTATTCACTTCATTCCCAAAAAAATGTTTTTATGGATCATTTCGTAATAGACAGTTAAAAGATGTATTTATTTTTATTGGAAAAGCAGATTTACAGTAAAGGAGAGACAAAAAGATCTTGTGTTCACTGATTCACTCTAAAAGTAGCCTCAATGGATTGAGCTAAGCTGATTTGAAGCCATGATCCAGAATCCAGGAGCTTCTTCTGGGTCTCCCACATGGGTTCCAAGGCTTTGAACCATTGTCTACTGCTTTCCCAGGCCACATATAGGAAGCTGGATGGGAAGTGGGTCAGCCAGGATAAGAAATGACATGCATATGGGACCCTGGTGGTTTCAAGGCAAGGATTTAGCAAGTAGTTTTTGGGCTGGGCATTTGAAGATCATTATAAATGTAATTTCCAAAGTTTTTGCACAAAAATAAACTATAAATTTCATTTTTCCACAAACTTTCTGAACTATCCTCATATTTGCTACCAATAGTTGCTTTCTCTTTAAAAATATCTTTATTTTGCATATGTTTATTCTGTGTATCTTTAATAATTGTTTCTCTTTTTCATTGCAACTTATAGGTTAAAACAAAATTGAATCATTTGATTGTATAGACTTTCTTTGCCTTTCCCTTGTGAATATGTGTTTATCAAAAACTCCTTAGTATATTTGATTTTAACTCTTTCCGTCATTTCTTACATTTTAGCTTTTAAGTTTATTCTATTTAAAATATTTTGATTAACATGTACTCACTTCATGTTTTTTATAGGATTCAGTACATTTTAATATATGCATACAGCAAAAAATGATCAAAGCAGGCAACAAGCATCTCTCCCCCTTCACCCTTCCTCCATGTTTGGAGCTTACAAGTTCCTCTCTTTCTGTTTTTTACAAAGCATCTAATAAATAATTGTCCTGTTTTGCAAAGGAATTCTATAACCCATTTCTTCTATGTTTGTATGGGTACAGTTCTCCAGCTTCCTTCTTTCTATATGCCAGAGAAGAAAAGACACAGAAAAGCATTACTGAGGAAAAAACTCAACAGGAAGGTGTGACTTTAATACATGCATATTATACATTTTATTATACATGCACCCAATGCCAAGGTGCCTGGATGGTAAAATAAATGTTGGTGTATGTAAAGGGTAATATAGGGTATAGTAAAATAATAATGCAGAATTTCTACATACTTCTTTCATCAATGAACAGACCAACTGTATAAGAAAGTAACAGTAAAACAACAGAACTATCATAAACCATGGTCTTAATAAACCCAATTGGTATCTATAAACCATTTTTCACCTTATGGCTGACAAACACATATTCCATTTACCAGTGTATAGAACTTTCTCTAGGGTAGATAATATGGTAAGCCATAAGGCAAGTCTCAAAAACTAAAAAAAAAAAAAATTAAATCATACCAAGTATTATTTCTGATCCCTATAGAATAAAGCTGGGATTTAACAACTTAAGAAACTCTAGAAAATATGCAGATACATGCAGACTGAATAATATGCAGACACATGCAGGCTGAATAATGTAGTCCTGAATGGAAGTACATTTTTAGAACAAATCAGAAGGGAAATTAAAGCAAAAATAAAAACTTCATAGACTATCTTAAAAGTGACAATACAACTTATCGAAACTTATAGGATACAGCAAAAACAGTGTTAAGAAGAAAATTTATACTAATTAGTGTTTATATCAAGAAATTAGAGGGAGTTATGTGGTGGCATATCAGACAAATGTCCTGTCAGTTTTCTGACATTCCATAAGGGTACTGCTGCTGGCCCAGAATGCTTCATTTCTCATCCATCTCTGTGATCATGTCCTTGGATAGCAATGGAGCATGGGACAAGTCTTTAGGAGCCTGCACTCATGTAGTCAAACCAAACAAGACCTTGTCTCCCATATTTTGACAGATTCAACTCTGGCCATGGTGGCCATTTGGGGAAGAAACCAGCAGATGGAAGATATGTCTCTCTCTCTCTTTGTAATTCTTTGAAGTACAAATAAATAAATCTTGAAAAAGAAAATAGATTGGATGGCCTGGCTCAATGACTCAATGACTAAATTCTTACCTTGGAAGCAACAGTATCCCATATGGGTGTTGGTTCATCCCTGGCTGTTCCATTTCCCATTCAAGTCCCTTGTTGTGCTTTGGGAAAGCAGTAGAGAATGGCCTATAGTCTCGAGAACCTGAACACACATGGGAGACCCAGAAGAAGCTCCTGGCCCCTGGCTTTAGATTGGCTCAACTCTGGCTGTTGCACCTCTTTGGGTAGTGAACCAGCAGAGAGAAGATATATCTGTCTGTCACCCCTTTTCAATGAATCTGTTCTGCCTTTCCAATAACAATAAATAAATATTGGATAAATATATAAATTAATAAATAGGAAAACATTAAATACATTGTGTAATGATACAGATGAAGACCTAGACAAATAAGATGCAACCCAACCCCACAGTAATATAAAAATAAATAATAAAAACTAAGAATAAGCAAAATTGATATACTAGTCAATCATATAAAAATGGGAGTATCCAAATTAATTAATACATTCATAAATAAAAAATTACAATGGATGATAAAGAAATTAAAAGACCCATCAACCAGGAATTATTGCAAGCAGGTATGGTCCAAAACCTGAAAAATATAGAGAAAAGGATAGAGTTTTGAGCACCTATCTTCCACCAAAATTGAGTCATGAAGCCATAACTAAAAGCTAAATAGACCAATAGCCAAGGCAGAGATTTAATCAGCAATAAACTCTCCCAAGGAAGAAAATTCCTGGTCCTTATAGTCTTGAGGCTGAATTGTAGAAGACATTTAAATAATAATGAAGTTCAGTTCTAAAACTATCCAAAACATTTGAAACGGATGAAATTCTCTAATATTCCCTCTAAAATCAAGTATCACCTAAATTCCAAATTCAGAAAAAGATGAAATAAAGAGAACCACAGATCAATATTGCTGATGAACAAAGAGGCACACATTCTTGAAAAAATCCAGCTAATTAAATTCAGAAATACACATGTAGAATATAATTTCATTCTGTAATTCATTGAGTTGCTCACAGGTTGGTCTCTTTAGATGAAATAGTATTCCATTCGACCCACAGGTTAATATATCTTTATTGCCTCCTATACTACCTTCCTAGGCATCATTTCATGTCTGACACTAGGATTTCAATTTTATTTTTTAATTTAATTAATTACATTGCATTACGTGACACAGTTTTATAAGCACTGGGATTCTCCCCACCCCTACCCTGACCCTCCCCTCATGGTGGATTCATCCACCTTGTTGCATTACCACAGTTCAAGTTCAGTTGAGATTCCTTCATTGCAAGCATATACCAAGTATAGAGTCCAGCATCTTATTGTCTAGGTAGGTTCAACGGCTTCTTTGGGAAACTTTCCCTGGTATGAAGGTAGAGCCAGCAGAGTATCATCTCGATCAATTAAAAGCTCCAATATGACATCAGCAACAATTTATAACATTATGGAATTAATTGACATAGTATTGAGAGTAACCAATATGTTAAAAATAAATGCAAGTTCTTTACCGCATCCTGTGACTACTTCATTGACATTTCAATTTTAGTTTGCATACAATGGGTTCTATACACCTTAAAATAGCTATAGATTACTGTTCAGCTGTCTTATGTCTATTTTCATTATATTATTTAGCCTTTTATAGTATTGAAGCATAATTTTGCTGAACCTGGCTATACCATACGTTTATCTTAATTTAAGATGAAATGATGTCAATGTGAAAAATAGTACCTGTAAAATGTAATATTATCTCAACCTCAAACAGCCTATCTCACATGCAATCAGATATTGTGAAGTAACCAATGAACCAACAATCAATGTGAGTCAGACTGCTTATGATCTACATCAAAGAATTGTAAAACATAATATACTTTTTTTTTAAAGATTTATTTTATTTTTATTGGAAAGGCAGATATACAGAGAGGAGAGGCAGAGAGGAAGATCCGTCCGATGATTCACTCCCCAAGTGAGCGCAAGCGCCAATGCTATGCCGGTCTGAAGCCAGGAGCCTCTTCCAGGTCTCCCACGTGGGTGCAGGGTCCCAAAGCTTTGGGCTGTCCTTGACTGCTTTCCCAGGCCACAGGCAGGGAGCTGGAAGGGAAGCAGGGCTGCCGGGATTAGAACTGGCGCCCATATGGGATCCTGGGATGCAAGGCGAGGACCTTTAACCACTGTGCCATTGCGCTGGGCCCAAATCTAATATACTTTTAATTCCCTATATTATTTTGTAATGGGGTGGGAGAGCGGAGAAATCTTCCATCACCCTAGAAGGTATGAAGAAGATGTGAAATATTAGTCACTCCTCACTAGGGCATTGAGGATTTCTCTGCACACCCCTCCTAAAACTGTTTCACAATTAAACTGTTGACATATGTCTTGTTGGAGTTATAAGCCAGTCTAGACTACCTGAAAAAAATAGCCAGGTTCAATTTTATGTTTTAAACATTTATTTATTTTTATTGGAAAGGTAGAAGTACAGAGAGGAGGGACAGAGAGAAAGATCTTCTGTCTGACGGCTCACCACCTAAGTGGTCAGTATGGCCAGAGCTGAGCCAATAGCTGATCCCAAGCCAGGAGCCAGGAGCTTCCTAGAGGTCTCATCTGTGGGTACAGATTCCTAAATCTGTGGGCCATCTTCTGTTGTTTTCCTATGGCACAAGCAGGGAGCTGGATGGGAAGTGCACAACTGGGACACAAACAGATGCCCAAATGGATTCCTGGCATTTTTGAGGTAAGAATTTAGCCACTGAGCCATCACTCTGGAACCTCAGTTTTTGCTTTTCCATTAATCTGGGTTTTATGTAACAAAATCTCTACTATAACAACAAAACTTAAACCTTTGTCTCCTTTTTTTCTCAAGTACAGTTTTATTAATTTTGATAAGCCTTAGTATGTGAGTTTTCTCTGAGGAAATATCAGCAAATATTTATTGAGAAAGCTGTTAAGTAGATAATGTTTTGAACTTGGAAATCACTATGATAAAATCTTATTCTGTGACTACAGAGCAAGTACTTTTTTAATGTTCTCAGATAGTTTAGGAATAGTGCTTTTTTTTTTGACTGATTGTTAAATAAAAAGGCTTACACTTTCCAGCATGTTTTTTAATCATTGAAAATATTCTGGAACATAAGTTCTCACTAGTTTTTAACTACTTTCTAATCATGATAGTGATGGGATAGTGTTACTAAGATAACCAGAGCATGTGTCAAATACTATGCTGGATACAGGAAATAGAGAGGAAAGTAAAGATTTCCAACCTTTCAAGGAGTCTACAATGTAGAGAAGAACAATGAAAATTGATCCAACATCTGGAGTTTGTAATTCTTAACTAGTTTAAACATCTGGAAGGATGATCATGACTAAATGGTGATAAGAGAATAAAAAATAAAAGGTAAGGCTTGTTAATGAAGGAGAGGAAAAATGGGAATCTCCTGCAATAGGCAAAGCCTCCGAGAGGCCCTGGATTCAAAGAAGGGGCAAAAGAAATTGTGTAATTCCCGCATCTGTAATGTGTGGAAAACTGGGACAGGTAAATTGCCAAGTGGCTCATTCAGTGTTGGATAAGCTGTATACCACTGCTAGCAGAACTTGTGCTTCATCCAGAGAACACTAATAAAGAAGGATGATGAGCAACTAAGGGTTTTAATTTTTCTTTTTCACATATTTTTTGATTTTTTGCATCTGTTCTAATAGATGCTTACAAATTGGGAGCTTAAAATCTCAGAATTATGCTTTTATAGTGTTATATTTTGAAAGTCTGAAATCAAGGTGCTGTTCGGGCCATATTTTTTCTGAAGACTCTGGCTGAGGATTCTCAATTGCCTTTCCCTAGCTTCCGAGAGTAAATAATGGTGGTGTCTCTTAGCTTTAAGTTGACTCCAATCTCTGCCTCTTTTAACACACATTCTTTTCACTATTTATATTTAAAATCTCCCTTTTCTTTTAAGAACCTGTCCATTGGGTTAAGCCCCACTTTAATCCAATTTTACTGTTAATTATTTGATTGTTTACAAGTAATGTCATTGCTAAATACATTGGGAGCCTGAACTTAAATTTCTTAACTCACGTCAGTCGTTATTACAGTTCTTATTTGGAGAGATAATTCTAGAATAGTTAGCAACAGAGGGACTATCTAGAAAGATTTGGCGGGAGTGCGGATGATCAGGAAGAGTAACTGAACAGATATTGTTACTAAAGAAAATAATGCATGAAAAACCAAAGTGGAATTCTGGAGGCATAATGAACGAGATGTTTATTGCTGAATATGTTGGGTGAGAGGATGAAGGAGAAGAAAGCATTTATGATTCAAGTTTCTTTCCCAGACAAGTGAACAGAAGATGCACTGGCAAAGGCGATAGTGGAGAGAAGCTGGTATGAGCTAAAAGGGATAAATCCATGATTCTATTAACTAAGTTCATTTTCTCTATAAGGTGCTGGACTGATGATATAGCAGTGGATCAGGCAGGGAAAGAACTTTTCTCATGTAATTTATGCCATGATTAGTTACACAGGAATTGATTCACACTTTAATAAACCCATAAAATTTTACATAGATTCACAATGCATATGGGAACTTTGAATAATGATGTAAACTTTCAAATAATTCATAATATGATCTTCTTTACCATTAGAAATACATTTGTATTTAATATTACACGCTACAGAGGAAATATAGGTCATCTATTCATTATATTTTCACATAGACACACAAATAATGCAGTGGTACTTGAGCAATACTACCAACAGTTCTGCAATAAGAATACATTAATGTAAACTGGAGGAGGAAATCAGGAACCAGAATTTGGAAAAATTAATTTATCGTGATGTTTACACATACATCATATGTACCTACCATTTGCTGGAAAAAAAATCTCATGTTTAGATTATAAAGGTTTTCAGAACAAGCAAGAGATAATTGTGTTTTAGATCTTCAGACATAAAAATTATGGAAACAGAATAATTGAAAAAAATATATACAAAACTATGAGAAGTAAAAGCTAAGACATTATAAAACATAAGCTAACAGATTTTTTTATTCTTGTACTATATTATATTCATGTCGTGTTCAATACTTTTTACACATGGGAAAAGGGTAGAGATGGTGAACAAGAAATATTAATGACAGCTTTATGATGAAAAAATCCAGTTATTTCATGAAAAGTATGTGCACTGCTCTAAAAAATAATCAATAAATAATTAACATTACAAAGTATTTTTGACAAATTAATAAAACTTAATTTGAGGATTAATTTAAGAACCATATTGATAAAAAAGAAATATTTCTTGAAAATGATTAGACATACACCAGATAATCACCTTTTGCTGTTTTTCCTTCAAATAAACAAGTAAAATTTGAATTCTCAGAATGTGGCCTTTATAGCAACCTTTCATGAAGGAACTAAATAGTATTTGCTAAAGAATTTATTTGATATTATTAGAAAATGATGTTATATTTGGATAAATAAAAAGCTAAAGAAAGAAGGGAATGAAAATTTAATAGATATATACCTTTAGATATATGAGACATATATAACATTTAATCTTTCTTTTTTATTTAAAAGATTTATTTATCCAAAAGTCAGAGAGATATCCCCTATCCACTAGCTCACTCCTCAAATCTCCTTACTTATCTAGGTGGGGCCAGGCCAAAGCCCCTCTAGGTTGACCATGTGGGTTATGGTTGCCAATGGACATGGTTATAAAAGTTGGGAATGGGAGCCAAGATTCAAATGCTAACTCAAAATCTAGCCTTTTACATCTAGCATAAAGAGCTCCCAAGGGAGTTAGAAGGCTCTAAAGCGGATGACAAGTTTACTCTTGCACCTATTGCATTTCTAAAGATGCTTTTTGATAACAGCCCTCCACTCTAGCACTTATTTGAGAAAGTGCCAGCCCCTGCCTCTGGAATAAAGTACATAATTCTAGCTAATGACATTTGAAAACATATCCCTTGTGATGGCCTTACTGAGAAAGATCACTTGCTAATATGAGTGTCACATCACCAATTAGTGTTGGAATGGCGAGTCCACAAACATGATTATTTTTCTCAGAGACCTGAGTTCCTCCTAGTCTCTCTGTTATGTCACTCCAGTCATCCATAACTTATGCTTTTCACTTGAGTCTAATTTGTGCATTCCTTATCTCTTTTGTTGAATTTTTCTTTTCTATCTAGAGAGGCACTCCAGTTCAGGTTATTCCTGCTCCATTCAAAAGGTTAAGTGGACACAATTTAGGCAAAGCATTTGAAAGGGAAATGACCTTATTTATACTCAAATGAATTCAATAAAAACACCGTGGATTTATTTTGTATATGTCAAATGTAAATTTATTAGAATCAATTCAAGGAGAGAAGAAACAAAAATAAGGAGGACTGCAAGTAGCACCTTCAGTATGGTTACATTATTATTGCAACAGTTTGTTAACATTCATAGAAACACTTTAAGACTATTTAACTTGAAGCACAAGTGTCAAGATGCAGGAATGTAGGAGAAAGAGCTTTCATTAGAATTAATGAAGCAATTTAAAATCAAATATTGATTTTTATCTTATATTTTACATATAAAATTGGTATATGGCCAATCTCTGGGATGTACCCTAATGTTTTCATACTCTTCATATTCAATGAATCAAGTTGACTTAAAGAAGCAATAGAAAATTGCAGAATCTTTATATATGTGTATATATATATATATACGATTACTACCTACATGTTTGAAAAAAATATAATTTCCAAATAATGTGAAAACAAATATAAATGGGTTTGAGAAGAAAAGGTAGCCACAAAGAGGAACGCTGCCTAATGAAATGTGAACTTAGATGATCTGTACATTGGTAACCCCAATATTCTGTACAAACCATTTCATGGGTACATATTTAATATAAATGCCATGTTATATGGAGTATCGATGATCATCCGAAATTTATTTTTTCTCCATTTTAAAGTTATTCTTAACTTCATTTCCATCCTTCAGAGGTAGAGAAACCAAGAGGCTAATGAAAATAGAGAAAGAAACAGAGACATGACATCTCCATTCACTATTTAATTTGTCCACTGTCGACTTGGGCTGAGGCTGGAACCTCGAGTCATCATGTCAACGCAGGTATCGCATGTGGGTTGCCAGCACCAAGTTAGAAGGGCCATTTCTGTGTTCTTTCCTAGTCCATATGAGTCAGAAATAGGGATCTGGAGCTGAAGCAAGGAACTGATCCTAAGGACTTTGATACAGGACATGATCATGCTCAATGCTAGGATAATTATCCTACCCACAAAAACTTTGTAAGTGAAGATGTCAGTTTTAGTTACTTAATATTTCTGGCATGCTACTTTATGATGATTATTTTTGGTTTCATACTCTGAAAGTGTGAGAGAGAACTAAAATATTTGAAAATCCCCTGGAACCTTTTTTTTTTAATTTGCCTTGATTTTTTTTTCCTTTAACTTTTGAAGAACTCTTCTTTAAATCTTTCAATTACTTTTTAGATTTTGTAACAATAATGTATCACTCAGGAACAAAGATGAATCCCAGAAGCTCTGCATTGAAGGACAAGATGGAGGTCTCCACATGATCTTGACCTTCCTGCCCATGCTATGCAAGGAGGGCAACAAGGCGACCCAGACACAGAACAGCATGTTGAATGTCAGAGACTTGGCTCCATGGATTGTGTTCTGGGTATTAAAAGAGTGGATACTCTTTCAATAATATTTTCAAAACCTAAAATCTTTAATATTTATACAAATATTTATATAAGATATGTATTTATATAAACCATAACTTTTCTGGTATTTATAAATGCTCTATGGGAAATAATTAGATTCATTCATTAGAATGAATCCTTGATGCTTTATAAGGAAAACTAAACCTCTTCTGTTTATATGTAATTAGACTGTCTCAGGTGTTTCATTGTGGTAATGAAAAAAAATTACCTTTTTTTACCTTGCATTGTTTACTCTGGGATGAGCAAATAAAGATATCATTGTAGTTCAGACAGAGAGGATTGGCTTGGCATTACTGTGCTTAAAATAAAAACATTCTTGAAATGGATTTTACATCCTCAAAAATGCCTTCAGATGACCATACTCCACCTAACATTAACTTACAATCTCTGAAAACTTAACATATTTCTGAATTCCTGACGTGTAGAATATATTAGCCAATGCATGATTATTATAATTTTAAACCATCAAGTTTGGGGTGATTTGCCTTGTAATAAATAGCAAAATAAAGTGCTGTATCAACTAGGAAAAAAAAAAAAGGGGGAAAATGGTTCAAAATAATGCTATCTTCAAAGGCAATGTTATAAAGAGTTTATAATAATAACTCTTATGAAAAAGAGTTTGGCAGTTAGTTCTTAATACAGCATTGACAGTTATCAGCTACAGAGTAGTGATGGAAGAGTTCTTATAAGTTCTTCACAGAGACATTGATAGATATGATAGAATTTTATATTTAAAATATTATCAAAAGAATAAAAGCTCATTTATTCATGTATCTGATTAGTATTAGTAATTACTAATTAGTAAGTAATTAGTATTTTCAGCAGCTATGTCAGAAAAAGGAGTTAAAGTAACAAATGATACAACTTCTGCCAAAAAGTTCACAATCTATTCATGAACCAGTAATTTTTAAAAAGCTTAATTAAAATCATATAGTCACTTATTGAAATTTTATTCTTTCATGTACCACAAGAAATTATAACTTTTTCAGTTTCATATTTTTTTCAATGAAAAGTGCCCTCCCAATTCTTTGGTTATAAAGACAGACAAAAATAATTTCTCTGTAGTGATGTTAGGCGAAGGAAATGTAACAAAATGTAACAAATGTGCCCCAATCCATTTGTTTTTATCCGTACTGATTATATATACTGATTGTATATCCATCAATTTAACAGCTTTAGAGTTACAATCAGTATATGTGTGTGTACATACATAATAGAGTTATGAATCTATACACAGTGTATATATTAGCACTCAAATGTTCTTATCAAATAGTTTATTATAATCTAAGGACAATAAATAATTTATTAAAACTATAAATTAATTTTAGATGTCTTAGCCTCCAGTGAGATCACAGAAGAAATTAGAGGCTGTAATGTTCGGTGTTTAAAAATTTATGTTTATTTAAGGGGAACATTGATGCATTAGAAGTAATTTTTAGGGTAGATATCTTATTTTCTGTAAAAGAATGACAGAATAAAGAACATCATGAGCCTGTAATATAATGGTCAGGCAATGATTTTATCATAGTTTCTGACTCTAGAATTAGATAGCTAATATTTGTCCCGGATTCAAAATAAATACATTAAGAACTGTAATAGATTAATTGCTATCTTTAGTAATATTTATAATAATTACAGATTATTATAGGTTACTATAGATTATTACTGCTATAGATTATGAAACTGCTTATACATCCATGCAAATTTGCTTTGTAGATTGCTTTGTGCATCTGAATATAGATGTATTTCAAGTATGAATCATATCTTCTGGAAAGAATTTTGCTTAAAAGTGAAGTCATTTCCTAATTTTTTCCCTTAAAATTCATCCAACCTAATGGAAGAGAATTAAATCTCAAACAAGAAAATTTGTATTTTCACTTTAGGATTATCAGCTAATAAACCATATATGGTTTATTAGGTGTCCCACTTGGATTCTTTATGAGAAAAAGAAAAGTTGAATTATAGTCAAGGTGGGGTAAAATTTTCAGAAAACTTGATTAAGGCATCTCGTTGGTTTCCAAGGATCCCTGAAATTGTTACTTTTCAGCAAAGGGAACGTAATGGCATGCTTTTTCTTTCCCTGGTGAATGCCTATTGCTTAATTAGCTTATTGAGGTCAACTACCTGGTTCATCGGTTTTTGAACATCTGAGGCTTGGCTTGAAATTCCCTTTTGAGAAATGAATTCCCATCACAAGCGCCTCGTGGGTGTGTATGTTGGGAAAATAATTTTGAGCAATTAGAAATTAATGATGACCTTGCAGGGAATAGAAGAAGACATAATCATAAAACTTGAGCATGCATCACTGGGAATGAGTAATGTACCACTGTTAGCATAATTGACTAGTATTAAAGTGGAGGTTGTGATAATTGCCAAGGTTTAGAAGCTTTCTGAGGAAATGAGGAAGTCATGCAAGGTGCAGCCCGAGACATTACTTTTGAAATTTCAGGTCATAATTATAAAAGCATATATAATGGAATCTTGAGATTTAAAACTTGGGAAAAAGAGATTGAACATAGTAAAATAGGAAAAAAAATCACTCCACTAAAGTGAAAAATGAGACAGGTGGGTATATGAGGTATTTGAGGGCTAATGGTTAATTAGATCAATTGAAGATTGTAATCCCTTCCTTCTGATTTGCTGCTAATCTGACCCTCTACTGACTGGATAAATTTAGAAACAGTTTTACGAAGAGGCTCATCAGAGAGGGCCATTTTGTGCATGTAAGAACCAAGGTGCCTTGGCAATTCCTCCCTTGGAATTCCCTTTCTGATTGCTGCAGCAGGAGGTTTCTCGCTCTCAATAAATCTCACTTTGCTCACTATCCACGTGGAAATTCTTCTTTAATGTGAAACTGGAACTGAGATTGCCCTCTGCCTCGTTCCTTCCACAATAGCACGGTGCTGTGATTTGTGTTCAACTTAAATCAGCATCAGATGGTCATGCCTGATGAGGGTGCAATAAGACTGCTTTGGTTTCTGCAGAGCCTCACTCTTCGCACAGCAACTTTCTCAAGAATACCAGGTCCCTTTAGCCAGTTCAAAGGGATTACTGGTGCTTTCCTCCTTAAGACTCAGGAGTCATGCATACTGAATCAGTTCCACAGAGTGAAACACTGTGTTAATTCCCCTCTGTTGGGTGCATTGGATCTTTGTGAGCAATTGGGAGAAGGTCTTCAGAGGACTGATGAGTTCTGGCCAGGAATCCACCTAGTACTTCTGAAATACTCTGGACTATACTTCGGACCTCTACAGCTCATAAGCTTTGGGCTGGGTTATACACCTCGTTCATGGAAGAGCACTGTTGGGACTGGGAATGGCGTGCAGCAAGACCTTGGGCTTCATGCCCAAATGCCACAGTTACTACTTAATGTTCCTCAGATCCTAGTGCTCACGGTGTACTCTTTCGAAGTCCCCTAGAGCTGTAATCGTGGACATTTCACTTTTTCGAATTCTCATCCGTGGTCGGAGAATGTTGGTCCTGTCCTTTTTCAGAAGTTCCTTGGGTGAATACTGGACTTGCCAGCTTGTTTGATGACTGTTCTTTCCAAATGGACCCCTCTTCTGAACTAAGACCACCAGCACTGTGCCTGGATGCCTCAGTAGCTCCTTACTTTACCCCAAACTCAAACAAAATCTGCTTCGCTTTTTTGCTTGCTCACTACAAAGTGGATTCTGGACAAAATGAGCCTTCCTCTGTTTTTACAAGCCCAGATTCCCGATCCCAATAGTCGGTATTCCCCTCAACAGCTGATTGGCTTTGGGTTAGAATGTGGTTACCTTTCTGTTGTCACAGGCAGTCTTTGTCAGCTAGTCACCTCTTTAGGCAGATCTTCTCATGACCTGGACTTGTGGAGACAAGCCCTCTGGTGTGTTTTCTCATGTCTTCCTCTGTTTTCAGGTGTCTCTGCTTTGAGTCTGCTATCATAAGACCCTTTATATATAGTCTATACCTTGACGTTGCTCACTGTGGAGGATTTTTATTCTCCCCTGTGCTCTTTCATTCCTTGCCTGCTTAGCCACCAGTCCTAGTGATGGCCAGCACGGGCCCTCTCCTTCCAAACTTGAGCTTGAAATATTATTTTGAAGGTTTTTGTCTTGATGGCGCATTTTCCAATTCAGGCTTGTGAGATATGGCTAAAAGCTAAGAGGTGTACAAAAACTATTTTCATAAATGGGGGCTAATCAGTGATGAGCCATATTTACACAAGGCAGCCATTCCTTTTCTAGCATGTTCCCAATGTGTATTGTTTTGGAAAATATGTTACAGGGTTATAAATGAGAAAGGCTGAGAGAACATTTGTAACATACTCTAGTCCAATCTGTTTCTTTTTTTTCTTCCTAGTGGAATTCAGTACATATCTAGGAACCATAAGTAACAAGAAAATTTGAGAGACACCTCAAATTCAGGACAGGTAAAGCCCGAGGGATACTTCTGTTCCCATTCTCTCATTCTAGATGGGAAACAAATCATCTACAGCAAGAATTCCCTGGGGACTCATTCTCAGACATTGGGGTTTATTTTGGCACCCAGAGATTAAGAAAAAAAAATTCCTTGTCTTTGTTTTCGCACCACTACCTTGATGAGTTACAGACTAGATGATGGAGAAAATAAGCCCCTAGAAAGAAATACTAACCACGATCACTTGCTTCCATCAGATATGTTCTGTCATAAAGCAGAGTAGTGGGTTAAGGCCGATTTATGTCTGGATTGTTTTTGTGCTGTGAGACAATACAGAAGTCAGTATAACTTGTTAGACTGACTCAGCTATTGTGGCATCTTATATCCTGCAGGACCATAGCAACCTCAATATAATCCAAACATTCTCACTATTTCTTCTACACACCAGCAATCTTCAGTTTCCCCGGTATCTTGTCAAATTTCTGCCTCTTCAGCAAATGGTTGAAGAGTAGGCATCTCTTTGGTTCCAAGTTTTTTTTTTTTCTCTGCAGTAACTTCAGTAGAATAAGGGGGACTGGATAACTTCACAGACTATCATTAGAGGCATTCTTAATTTGAAACCATGTAATACTAATCCATGACCAACACTGACATGTTTGCAAAAGTTTATACTTATATAGACAACATCAGGTTTTGGGAATGCATTGTAGGTGTCCTATGGACATCACCTGAAAATTACAATAGATGAGGAAGAGCTGCCATTCTGTATTCGTCAACAGGCCAAGTCATCAGAACAATCCACTTAGGACCGTAACAATACTGTAGACGAGTGAAGAAAAAGGCATTTTATTCTCTTTGTTACAGAGGGCCTAAAGAGAACTGGGGACAAACCTGTTAATTAATTTAAATTATCTTAGGGTCACAGGAAAACCTCTCTGCCTTCATGAAGTATTTGAGAAAAATTTTAAAGAAATACACCCCCATTACATACTGGTTCGCTAGAAGCACAGAGGATATTAAGAGAATAATTCCTAACCCAGTCTGCGTGGTCAAGAGAAAAATACTACAAATATTTGTAATGGGACCAGAAAGAACCTCAGAAATTCTTTTAAAGTCTACTACAGTGCAAAGAAGTGGGGCGGGGGGCAGTGTTTTTGCTCATGTCACTTACTTAATGACAATTATGTCTGTAACTCCTCACCAAAGCAAACCCTAGTTACAACTACTGGAAATTTGTGGATTAATCAATAATAAATTGGTCAAATCAAATATCCTTTTGTGTACCTAAAGAAACCTCAAGTAACATGCATAATACTCTCTTGCTGGTTTTGAATGCTCTAAGATTAAGCAACTAAAGGCAGTAAAGTCTCAGATGGTGATTTCAGATGAAGCCCCCAAGGAAATTTGAATTCTACCATAGATGGTTGCTATCTCACAATGATGTTTCCCACCTTTATTATGAAGCAGCTAGAGCAGGCCTCACCACATACTGCTTGTGGCAGTTAGAGTTCATTCTTCTGAGGGGATAGTGCTTGCAGGTGGAGGAACTCTGAGTGTTGGGTGAGCAAATGGACTGTCAGGTTAGTTGGGAGAGAGTTAAGTCATTCTGACACAATTATTTATATAAAAATGACATAGAATTGTAATCCCTGCCTTAGGAGAGCTGTTATTCTGCTATTTATTTGATTGATAGAATCTTGTTATGGTTTTAGAAAGGGAACCAATCAAAAAAGGCCACTTTGTCTATGAAAAAGTCAGCACTAATAGGCTGCTTCTGCAACTCCTCCCTTGGAATCCCTATTCCGGCAGCTATGGTGAGAGATCACTTGCTTTCAATAACTGTTACTTTGTTCACTATCCCTGTTCATGTGGAAATTCTTTGTTGTGAGACAAGAACCAAGATCTCCTTCATCCTTACTCCTGCCGTCACAAAAAGCAAGTCATTTTGCTATCGGTTAGACACTTAAGATTAGGTAGATGGACCTATAATCTTTTGGTTAATTCATTGGTACGAATAAATACTTCTGATATTAGAGTTCTTGGATTTCAGACAGAATCTTGGATTCTGTTCCAGTTGCCTGCCATTACAGACTCAGTGAAGCACAAGAATGTGGCTCAGGGCAATGCCTTCTGTCACCAGTGTGGAAGATCTGAACTGATTCCCTGGATCCTGGTTTCAGCTTGACCTAACCTTGCTTATTACTGGACATTGTGGGCATTTGGATCTACCTGTCTCTCTTCCTGGCTATTTTACTGCAGCTCAAATAAATTAAAAATAAAAGAAGAGCAATATGAATTTAAATATGCATGTTTGTACATTCTTTAACACATCCTTGGATACAGCATACTAAATGTTATTCTTGAGTATATTTCTATAAAAAGCCTGGTCCCTCTTACCAGTGGTGACAACCATCTTGCCTTCTACCAGCATAGATTTTCTTATTTATATATTTCATATAAAAGGAAACTAGCATCATGGACCCTTTTGTTCAAATTTAAATTATATGCCCATATAACAACCTCATTGACCCATTGTTCTTCCACTTGGTGTTTTTGTTTGTTTGTTTGTTTTAGCTTTTAATTTAAAAGGCAGGGTACACTGAGAGGAGACAGATACACACAGACACACACAGTTAATTTCAATCTACTGTTTCATTGCACACTATCAACTCTGCTCTCAGAGAAAATCATTTTCTCAAATTGAGACTACAATTTAAAACGTAAAAACATAATACTTCAAAGGCTTTTTAGAAGGAATGAAGGAGCTGATTATATTACCTACTTATCTGTGGTTGGGTAGCAACTTAATCCAAACTTCATATCTTAAATCAAGGTTTTATTTCTTCTCATGCTTGCGGGCACTGACGTGGCCTACCTAGACAGATCTCACTCGAGATGTCTCAAGAAATTGTAGTTTGCTCTTGACTGTGACTGTTACCACTTAAATGCTCCACTGGATGAATGTCCAAGGTAGCTCACCAACATAATTGTCAGGTAATGCTGGCTGTTGTCCACTATTCAACATATCTACATAGATAAAACAAGCATAGCTATCTCATTTTCAGGACTCAGTACAAAACCAAGTACAGTGTTTCTTTAAAATGTTAGTCAATATAGCAGAATGACAGAATGGTCCTGAATCTATCTCTGGGTTTGGACTCTTCTTATAAGAATAGCTTCATTTCATGATACATGATAAAAATTCTGTAAGATCTAGCTGGAAGTTCTAACACTTCTTTTAACTTAGTGGGTCACAATGTACTAAGTTGAAGGGCATCACATAGCCAACCCTGGTTAATGGAGAGGGAATTTCACCTTATTTCTTACTGTGGAGTGCAGCATGTATGTAGAGGTAGAGTTAATGCCATTCATATGCGGAGAATGTCTGCCCCATGGCCACAAGCTTTCATTTACTTATTAATTAGATAATCTATATTAGTTATTTTACAGAGTAACTGCCATGCAAATATTCTTAAAAGGTAACTTTTATTTTTAACCCAAATAATAAACTTGGAAAAGAGTCCAAAGGACGCTTTCTGTATTTCTTGACTTAAAGACATGTGTTATCAGATTTCATGTTCACTCTATCATTAAATTGTTCTTTCAAAAATCAGAATAGTCGGCCTAGCACAACAGCCTAGTGGCTAAATCCTCACCTAGCATCAGCTGGGATTCCAAATAAGTGCCAGTTGGTGTTTCAGCTGCTCCACTTCCAGTTCAGCCCCCTGCTTGTGGTCTCGAAAAACAGTGGAGGATGATCCCAGGTCTTGAAAACCTGCACCTTCCTGGGGCACCCAGGGGAGACTGCTGGATCCTGGTGGTTGTGGCTGCTTGGCGACTGAACCAGCCGATGGAGCATTTTCTCTTTTTATTTCTGTCTTTCCAATCAAAATATTAAATACTTTTTAAAAATCAGAAAAAGAAAAAATCAGAAAAGTTATTGTTGTTAGATTCTATAATGACTAAAGATATTCTTCAGTCATTATGAGTTTAATGTTATTCTTCAAGATAAATATCTTTTTTCTTTACCTAAAGTATTTTTGCAAAAGTGGGTGGTTCAGTTGGACTTTTTTGCCTATTAAATAGCCATCTGTGTTTTGTAGTCTATTGTCTTGCTGCATTTATCACAGATGAGTGTAGAAAAAAAAAGTGAAAATAAATTGCTTTAATATAATACATTTTCCTTGCTCTTTGCCACAGAAAGCCACAGTCTTTGAATGCATCTTAGCTAGTGTGTAACTTGGGATTCCAGGTTATAAAAGCTTTTTATAATCGTGAGTCATTTAATATTACCTACATCTTTTTTGATGACTTTTCAGATTGTGAGAAAAAACAATGTAATTTTTCAATTGGGAAGCAAACATGCTTTTTAAAAATGAGGTGCTGCTTCTGACGTTCAAATTTTATTCATAGGCATCAAAAATATTCTGGAAAGCCTTGTGTATAGAGATAATTATAAGTAAAAAGAACCACTAAATGATTATCCTGAACAACAAAAATGGCATAACCTGTTGTAAATTTTTAAAAGGAACATGGCCAGTTAGAAAGCTATGTTTATTCAATTGTGTATGACTCTTGCAATGCACTGAAATACCGTTTCTTAGAAAGCTGTTTGGTACACATTTAACCACACTCCAATTTGAAAGAGATCATCCAGCTGATTCTAAGCAAATCTGTAATTCAGTTTTGAGTGCTTGTAGTTTTATGAGTTGTTAAGCATGAAACATTCATATTCACTTTGCCAGAGTTTATTCTTTCTGAACTTTCACTTCTTCCTTATTGGCACCTATTTCCTTATATAATTTTCTTCTAGTATTAAGTACTTCATTTGTTTTATAATTTAAAATATTATACATTAAATGCATACATCTTTAAGTATGCATGCTTGTAGATTCTTTAACACCTCCTTGGATACAGCATATTAGATATTATTCTTGAGTATATTTCTGTAAAAAGCCTGGTCCCTCTTACCAATGGTGACAACCATCTACCAGCATAGATTTTCTTATTCATATGTTTCATATAAAAGGAAACTAGCATCATGGACTCTTTTGTGCATGGCATTTTTGTTCAAATTTAAGTGTGGTTAGACATCTCTTTTATTATTTGGCATTTGATTACTCTTTTTCTGAGATGTAAGTTCATTGTCTTATTTATTTACCCATTAATTACAAGTCGCATAATATTTAAGCATGATTATCCATAGCTCATTTGTTTGTATTTGGTTTATTCTTTTATACTCTTAAATCATGCTTTCAGTGAATAGAAGTTCTTTAATTTAGTATGGGAGCATTTATTTTTTAATAATCATTTTTTTGCCTATCTTATAGCATTTGGAAATATTCCCTTTTTTTGCCCAAGTGCTTTAATTTTAATTATCTGGTATATATCTACAAACTCTTTGGCCTTAATATTTATCCATTATGTAAAGAAAATCCAACTGACATTGCAACATTTATTGAGGAGAGAATCCTTTCTCTATTGTAATCTAAACGTCTATTTCATCAGAAATCTGTTGACTCTTATTTAGCAATCTATTCCTGGGCCCTTTATTCTACCTATATCAAATTCACTTTTCCTCAAATAATTAATATATTTTTGTTATAATAGTGTGAATAATCTATTCCATTCATATGGAGCAAAAGGATTAATGTTTTTTCTTGGTAAAAACTATAAGTTTTTGAATTTTTGCTGTAAATTCAAACTTAACACTTAGTTTGAATAATTTCCAGCACTTTTCACATTTATATGGATCACCTACTGTATTGTTCTTTGAATTTTTCTCAATAATGTCAGTTTATTAAATAATAGAAATAAAGTGAATAGAAATCAAACAATAATAACATATGAGGAAATAATTGTTTCTGTAAATCAGCATCTAGTATTCTTGAGTCTGGTAAAGATGGTGACCTGTGAGCTATGCAGGGAAGATTTGATGTAGTACTCAGAATCTTGGATGGAATTTTTGAATGATATGTTTTTACAGAATATAAGATTTTTTTAAAGATTTATTTATTTTTTATTACAAAGTCAGATATACAGAGAGGAGGAGAGACAGAGAGGAAGATCTTCTGACCAATGGTTCACTCCCCAAGTGACGGCAAGAGTCAGTGCTGTGCCAATCCAAAGCCAGGAGCCAGGAGCCAGGAACCTCTTCCAGGTCTCCCACACAAGTGAAGAGTCCCAAAGCTTTGGGCCATCCTTGACTGCTTTCCCAGGCAAGTGAGTTCTATTCGACTGCCGGGATTGGAACCGGTACCCATATGGGATCTCAACGAGTTCAAGGCGAGGACTTTAGCCGCTAGGCCATGGTGCCAGGTCCAGGATATAAGAATTTAGAACTGTAAAATTATAGAGCAGCAGACACAAAGGCAGAAGAAATGGATGAAAATACAATTTTGAGTTTAAGGACAGAACAGAAGACAAGGTCATAAACAGAAGAAACTACTGACAGGATAAAATAAGGAAACCAGAATCGCTATAAGAATAAGAAAAGCAATAATAACAACAACAAAAGAAGACCCCCAGAGAAATCAAATGTACAGATAGAAAAATAGGAGGATGTGGTTGGTGAGTGCCATTATTTGGATGCGTACATTCTTCTCAGAAGAGTGGGGCATTTCAGCGGATTGAGATTGAAGTCCTTTGAAAGGAAAATTGAAAGAGGAAGATGTGTTGGTTGGCATCTTAAGCACACTGAAGTAATTCAGAAATGTGGCAAAACATGGAATAGGAAGAAAACTACTGATCCTTGCCTGAAAGTCCTTGGTGTGTGCAGAGGGAGGTTGTTAGTTCATCCGAGGAAAAAGGCATTATCATCACAGTAATCAAGCTTACTACCTCAGACACCAAATGATGTCCTTTGTTCTTAGAGTACCCTTGGGAACCAAGAACAATGTAGCACTACCTAGAACTGCTGGAATTCGTGCACTGTGCAGTATGAGAGGGTTGCATGGCGAATGGTAAAACCAAGTTTTTTTTAAGCAGAAACTAGAGTTCAGTGATATTTTTCAGGGTACAGTTAAAAGGGATGAAGAAAAATGAAGTGGTTGGAATCACTTCACAAAAGAGAAGAACCGAAAGTGCAGTGTGGATGTAATTGGGTTGAAGGTAGAGAACAACACACGAGTATGAGAATTGCTAAGGAATTAGTGTGTTTCAATGACTACAAAATAATTAGAAGCAGTTATTGTTCAGAAGATTGATTCTGGATGCTTCTTCTATAGATATTCCCAGCTACTGAGTACAATCCTTGAGCTAAAAATGCATGAACTCATCTCAGATGTTTGGAAAATCTAGAATTTTTATCAGAGAAAGAGATGGAATGGATGCAGAGGCATCAACAACAGGGAAGTCAGTACCAATGATGCTTAGTGATTGGAAAGAAATATTAATTGACACGTAAAGGGCAGCTGGAGTTTATAGAAACATTAGATAAAGAAGGAAGATTTATTCTTAGCTTTAGATATAAGGTTGAGTATGGACTTAGAAATGAGTTATTGTAAGCCTTCCTGGTTTTCTTATTAATATTCTGAGTGGATTTCTGCTAAGATTGCTAACTAAAAAATAGAGTAGGCAGCACTTTTTAGAAACCAGATATTATATGTTATGTCTTTTTTATGATTTCTGATATCAATTATCTTTCTTTGGGGAATAGTTCCACACATTCTTTGGAGATGGATTGTGTCTAGTATGACAGTTTCTTATGTCCAGCTTAGTAACAGATTGCTGACCATACAGTTTGACCTATATTAACTTCTTCCTGTCAGTGATTATTCTGTAATTTCGTTGCATCAGTTCATGTCACATATAACTCAAACAGATTTGAATTGGAATCACTATATAAAATAAAAATAGAGAATAAGCTAGGGGAATACGAAAGTATACAAGATTGTACATATGCTAGAAACTCCTTGGAATGAATGCATTGTTGATTAATTATGAAAAAATCTTATTACCAGTAAGACGATATTTGTTTAAAGGAAGATGTATTTACAACAATGATATCAAAAAAAGCCTCTCTTAGAAACATTTGTTTCTTCTTTTGTTTAAATATTTTATTTATTTTATTGGACAGCCAGATTGACAGAGAGAAGGGGAGATAGAGAAAAAGATTTTCTGTCCCCTGGTTCACTTCCCAAGTGACTGCAACGGCTGGAGCTGAACCAATCTGAAGCCAGGAGCCAGGAGCTTCTTCTGGGTCCCCCATTTGGGTGTAGAGACCCAAGGCTTTGGGCCATCCTCTACTGTTTTCCTAGACTATAATATGGGAGCTGATTGAGAAGAGGGGTTGTCAGGACAAGAACCAGTGCCCAGATGGGATCCTGGGAGTGCAAGGAGAGGACTTTGAATACTTGCCCATTATTCAAGGACCTTAGAGCCATTTCTGAAAGCAGAAAAAGGAATAAGCTTGGGAGGGGAAAAATGTTGGATGTTCAGGTGTCTTTTCTTTTTCTTTTTCTTTTTTAAGATTTATTTATTTATTTTTTTTTCATTCGGAAGTCAGATATGCAGAAGGGAGGAGAGACAGAGAGGAAGATCTTCTGTCTACTCAAGCGGTGGCAAAACTGGAGCTGAGCCAATCTGAAGCCAGGGGCTAGGAGCCTCTTCTGGGTCTACCACAGGGATGCAGGGTCGAAAGGCTTTGGGCCATCCTCAGACTGCTTTCTGAGGCCACAAGCAGGAAGCTGCATGGGAAGCATGGCTGCTGCGGCCAGATCCTGGTGTGTGCAAGGCAAGGACTTCAGCCACTAGGTTACGTCACTGGCCCCAAGATGCCTTTTCTTATAATTTTTTCTTCTCTCTCTCTCTCTCTCTCTCTTCCCTCTCTTTTCCTTGCTTCTTTCCTTCCTTTCACTCTCTTTCTTTCACTTCCTTTCCTTTTCATTTTCATGGAAAGTTTCCATAGCCACAAGGATTTGCCCTTCACTGGTAATAAAAAGCAACTACATTTGAAATCCACCAGGGTCTTAACTGCCTGACTCAGTGGCCTGAAGAATGTGACTGAAAATACTCAAGGATCAGTTTTCTAACATATAGAAGTTAAGAAGAATAGTTCTAATAATCAAATCATTCACTACAGCTGAACATGCCACGTGTGGTTTTTTAAGAACTTACTAATGTAAAAGAGCTCGGTAATGTTTGTCTTCAGGAAAGGCCTCTCAAATACTCACTACCAGCCTATGTACCACAGCAAACCTGGGCATCAGAAACTGTGTTGTCTAAAGTTAGTGCTTCAATATGCTAGATGTAATAGCCTCCCCAAGTCTAGTTGTCTCTAGGCAGTTTATTCAACAGATTAAAAAATGAGCACCATTTACTAGTGACATCTCTTTAGTCCATTATCAACAATTTGCCATGATTTGCTAGGGTTCTGAACCTAGGCATGTTAGTAACTCCATTGAAAGATGCAAGTTAACTTTTCAGTTTAAAGCGTCTAACATTAAAAAAATAATAATTAGGGCCCGGCGCGGTGGCGCAAGTGGTTAAGGTCCTCACCTTGCACGCCCTGGATCCCATATGGGCGCCGGTTCTATCCCAGCAGCCCCGCTTCCCTTCCAGCTCCCTGCCTGTGGCCCGGGAAAGCAGTAGAGGACGGCCCAAAGCTTTGGGACCCTGCAGCCGCGTGGGAGACCCGGAAGAGGCTCCTGGCTTCGGATTGGCATAGCATCGGCCATTGCAGTCACTTGGGGAGTGAATCATGGGACGGAAGATCTTCCTCTCTGTCTCTCCTCTCTGTATATCTGCCTTTCCAATAAAAAAATAATTTAAAAAGTAATAATAATTATTAGAGGTATGATTGAGAATTGCAGGCTTCCAGACACTTTAATAAAAAATTAATTGTATTGGAAAGGCAGTTACAGAGAAAGAGAGAAGCATGCACACACACACGTGGAAAGACAGAAATTGAGATACAGAGATAAAGAATATATCTTCCTTCTGCTGATTTACTCAAATGGCCACAATAGCTGATCTGAGCCAGGCTGAAGCCAAGAGCCTGTGACTCCTTCTAGGTCTTCCATGTGGATACAGCAGCCAGTGTTAGAACACCTTCCCATGCTTCCCTACGTATATGCAGAGGACTGGATCAGAAATGGAGCAGGCAGAACATGAACCGAATTTCACAGGAGATGCTGTGTGGAAGACGGTTCGTTAACCCAGTTAGCTTCAGTGTTGACCCCTACACACTCTTGAATCTCCCGTGTGTTAATCTTTTCTGGAATTTTTCTCCTTTCTTTCTCAATTGCCCTTCTTTGTTTCTGATTTTTCTTTTTCATTTTATCTTCATTCCACATGTTGAACTTTCTTGAAGACATATAGAAATCATACATTGTGCAGCATTATTCATTAATTTAGAAATTATACACAGGTATTTCCTTAGTTGTCATATGCCATTTTGATTAAAAAGCGTTCCTAACTTCTCTCATTCTCTTTATCCAAATCAGCATTGAGTTTAAAAATAAAAAAAAATAATTCATACTTCAGATTAGCTGAAGAGTCCACATTTAAAGAAAATGCAAAAGAAGGAAATTCACCTTTCAAGGACAATCTCCAAAGACAGTTAAAAAGTTAATGGTAATACTGAAATAAAAAAATCAAGCGCTATTAAGCATTTACCATGTGTTAAATATTTTAACTATTTAAATATTAATTGTTGATTTTCATATTATGCATCTGAAAGAAATACTGCTATTTTAGTCAGTTTTTGGTGACATTCTATGATAAAGATAAAAGTTTCACAAAGCTAGAAAAAATGATAGTATCCATATAATGACTGTTTGAACACCAATTTCTGCTTTCAACAACCTGAAATCACAAAATAAGGTACAGTTTTGAAGGTGATGGGTCAGACAATTCTGCCTGTAGTTCTTATTGATGAGAAGGTACAGTTAAGGAGAAGACGGTATTGGTGCTGGCCAACCTCATTGGTAATTTTACGAAACAATATTCGTATACTCTTGAATCTCCACAGCAGAAGGCATTAGATGTCTCAGCAGACTGCCCCCTCATCATCCAAATCCAGGCAGTTTCTCATGAATAAAAGTTTGTAATATTTCCATACTATTTAGAGATTGGCAGCTGGTTGCACTATTAATTTCTTTTGGAGCATGCCACTTAAGATGGGCCTTAATGTATTCAGCATTTTATTTTTAATTAAAATACTTAGTTGAGGGAGTATTTATTAATAATTCTATCTGCAACAGATGGTCTGCTTATGTGTTGTAACAATCTTTATCCCAAATCAGTCAAAATAATTAACAAAATGTAAATTATTAATCGCTTAAATATGCATTATGTATCATTACTGTTCTCACAGCATATTCTGCTTTTTTATGAGAAAAATGACAAACAGTAGTGTAAGGAATGTTGTTTACCAAATGTTTTTAACAAAGATTTTCATATTTTGTTACATAAATACTAACACTCATACAGGTAACTTTTTGTAATGTTCCTGCCACCTATGTAGAGTTGAATCCAAAGAAAATAAAATTGTTTTTTAGAAACATTATGGACTCTAGAGGGATTTACAGAATAAATGTATCTAACGTCAAAGAAAAACCCAGAATTCCTTGTTTTTTTGATGCTGTTGCTTTCAGAATCTCGGGAAATATTCATTTTGTCTTTTCAACCAGGATATTTGCAACTCTACTGCTTTGCATTTTTTTTTCTTTTTAAGATTTATTTTACTTTAATTGGAAAGTCAGACATACAAAGAGGAGGAAAGACAGAGAGGAAGATCTTTTGTCTTTTGATTCATTCCCCAAGTGGCCACAATGGCCAGTGCTGTACCAATGCAAAGCCAGGAGCCAGGAGCCAGAAGCCAGGAGCCAGGAGCCAGGAGCTTCTTCAGAGTCTCCGATGTGGATGCAAGGTCCTAAGGCTTTGGGGGCATCTTTAACTGCTTTCCCAGGCCACAAACAGGGAGTTGGATTTGAAGTGGGGCAATTGGGATTAGAACTGGTGCCCATATAGAATCCAGGTGTGTGCAAGGAGAGACTTTAGCAGCTAGGCTACCATGGTGGGCCCATATTTTGCAATTTCTTTGAAATATTTAGACTAACATCATTTTATTACTTCACATACTTGGGCCTTTAAAGTGAAATGAATTCTTGGAGCCCTGAGTCTTGATAACTGTTGAGAATTTCATTGTGAAATATAGGTTTTCATTGTCATTTAAAATTACTTAGAGAGGGAAGTATTTGGCGCAGCTGTAAACATGACACTTGAGATGCCTGTACATCCTGTTGAAGATGCAGGGTTCCAATTCCAGCTCCACTTCTCTACCTCCTCTTCCCCTCTTCCCTTGCTGCTTTCCTAGGAATGGAGCTGAATGGGAAGCAGAGCAGTTGGGACACAGCCTAATGGTGATATGGGATCCCAGTGCTTGTAGAGGAAGGATTAGCCAATTGAGCCATCATCTGGGGTTCTCAGCTCCATTTCTAAACCAGCATCGTGAAAAGACTGATACTGCAAGCAGGCACATAATGATCCAATTATCTGGGCCCGCTACATGTGTAAGAGTCCTGGATGGAATTCCAACCTTTTGATTTGATTTGATCCAGCCTTGCCTGTTGATGGGAATTGAGGTGAATCACTGGAAGGAAAATGTTGATGTCTCTCTTTATCTTTCAAATAAAAATAAAGAAATTACAAACTTAAAAAAAACTATATAGGGTTAGCAAAGTAAAAACCATTCATGTACGGCTGTGAACACAGATCCAATATGTCAGGTTTGCTTTTTTTTTTTTTTTGCAGCATTTGGAAAGTAGGAGGTGTTTAAGAATTTTGGAAATTATTAGTTTCATAGCACAGATCCTTAAAAGTGTATTTTGCTCTGGAAGTAATGTTTGCACACAGAGGTACTAAATAATTCTATCTTAATTCAAAATGTATTTAAATTATATTTTTCAATTCTGATGTCTAAAGTAAGAGAGAGCTTTAAAGGTCCCTCCAAATGTCTGATTTTTGTGACCATGAGTGATTTATTTAAATAATCTCAATATCTATTTTCTCTCACGTATAATGCTTACTTGATTATTTTTGTTGTGACTTTTAAGTGAATTAATTCATGGAAAGTGAATTGATTGTATAGTGCCTGGCAAATATTAGGAGACCATGTAATCCAACCATTTTCCTTAAAAACTGATAAACTAAATTCCAGGAGACTAACTGCTTTTTACCTCCTCATAGGTGGAAATGACATATCATGGATTGCATGTCAGCTTCATTCGGTTGGACAATCCTGGTGCTTATCTGCTGCAAAAGAAAACTTGCCTGTCAATTTTTTATATGGATAATCACATAATTATCTTCAGAAAACATCAACAAATTAGCGTTGGAGAGTACTCAGTAGCTGTAGTTTGTGTCAAAATGTCAAAAATATATGTAGATTTCTACATTGGTCTTTATATGTACATCATGGTAAGTAATATTTGCATCAATTTTATTGTATCTTTTATATCAATTAATTTTTTTCTGAAAAAAAGCTAAAGCAATCAAATGATCAGAGCATATGTGGACTTAAATATACTGGTAGTTATAGTGATCAAGTGAAGTAGATTTTCTTGAAGTTTAACTGAACGCATCAATCAGAAAATCTGGAGGAGATAAGTTAATGTGAAGAACTTATTTAACTGTTAATTTTGACCTTTGAAATCTTCTGTTTTACCTTCTACAACTCTCTTCTATTGGGACAGCTGCTCATGCTTAGGTAGCACTTTAGCTTTCCTTATTCAGTCATATAAACCTTAAATGCCACTTTTAGAGGAATTTAAAAACCCATAGTTAAATCAATTTCAAAATTAAAGATTGGTTTGATAAGAAAGTTTATGGGATCGTTTTTTTAAGTATACTTAGTTGTATTTCATCCATATGTTTGTAAAATTTCATTCACTTAAAAAATAAAAATGCTTTCTCTTATGATATACTTTAGGCTAAACAGAGTTAGTAAGCAACTTAACCAGTTTGTTTATCAGAGTGGCAATGACAATTACACTGTAATTACACTGTAAAATTCAGCATATTTTACATAGAAGACTACTTAAAATTAAATATGACCATATAGCAATAATCACGCACTGTCCATTCAGTTTCTAACATTTGTTTATTTCCTTTCTCCCAAGGAGAATAATCTGTGTTCCATTAAGATGAATGTGCCGTCCTGGTTCATAATTGATCACTACTGTTCAAATGTCACTTATGGAGGTCTTGAGGCTGGATGGTCCCTGCAGTATTTGGAGACAGCCTTTCCTTCTATTTCCTTCTTATGCTGCCCAAGAGTGCTATTAAGCTTTGCAAAGTGCATGGGCATTTGTTTGGGGCTACTTAGGTTAGCATACATCTAGACAATTGCATACTTAAGTCATCGACCTCCACTCCTGTTCTTCATGGCAGGGAGAATAATTTGGAGATTAAAAATACTCCATAGAACTCAAAGAAATAAAATGCATTGTGACCTTTCTGCATATTTAGCTTTCTGTTATTTGTGAACACAACCAGTGTAGTTTCTGCCCAAAACCCCAAATAAAGCAAAGTATCAGAGTTGCAGGGTTTGGCAATCCAAATGGAGAAATAGTCCTGTTGGTGATTTGGCTTCATGGTCTAAAATTGTATTTTTACCTTCTTAAAACGTTTATGCTGTTTGAAGTTACTTACAACAGAATAAGGAAATAAAGAAATGAAGATAAATTCAGTGTTCAGTAACCTGTCCTGAGGCCTTCTACACAGAGAACTCACTGATTCTTGAGAAATATTTGATAGAGATTTTGATATTTTCTGTTGAAGATTTAACTTTTTTCCAGTGTGAAAATGTATTTTGTTTAGTCATAACTTACTTTATTTCTGAAAAGATACTCATATTTACATATACATTTCTTTCCCATTCAATTGTTTTTTTTTGGTGAACCTGCTTATTCCACCAGCTTATAATTTGTAAGTAGATTCAGTCTTTCTTTTTTATTGTTGAATCATCACTCTTCCATCTTGATCTCCAATAGCCATAATATGATCTTGGAAAGCAAATTTTGTATTCAATTTTTCTTGTAACATTAATTAAATCTATGTGTCATGTTACCATCTATTGTCACCCACCATTGATTTATAAATTTATTTGTTCTCATTTTATTTGGAAGACAGTTCTCCTGTGTAGTCACAGAAAATCAAGTGCATTTGAGTCATCCTCTGCTGTTTATTCAGAATGTGTGTTAATAAGAAACCGGAACTGACAGTGGATCTGGGGCTTGGATCAACACACTTCAGTACTGGGTGTGGATGTCTCAAATGCCATCCCAATTCCTATGAAAATGCCCATCTCCCTCTTTTTCACACAATTCGAGAGGCCTCTCCTTGATGCAATAACTTAAACTAGATTTTACTAGCAAGGAGAAATAAAATAATCTCTTTTGTGGGCAATGAACAAATATAAAATGATTTTTTTGTGAGTTGGTACACAAAATTACATTTTTTAATTATAGAATGAAGGCAGTTGTCTACACATATATCTACAAGTACCTACTATTACTTATGCTAGTGTTGTCTCAAGTTGATGTCTCATAATTTTACTTGTCTATATCATTTCCATCACAACATGCATATCTCTTATCTGGAAGTCTGACAGAGTCTGTGACTGTTTTGATCAAAATCATAATGAATTAATGGTAATGTTTTGGTGTTCAGACCCAACCCTTTAAAGACTGGCAGCTTCATCTTTCTCTAGAAGACTCATTCTTAGATGGAAAAATAGTCCTACTATTTCAAACATCTTTTGTTATCAGGAGCCTAACATAGCACATGGGCAAGCCCAATAAAAAGAAACACACAACACAGCACACTCTCTCTCTCTCTCTCTCCCTCTCTCTCTCTCTCTCTCTAACACACACACACACACACGCACAAGCATACACACACACATGCACACACACATACACACTAGCTTTTATGCCCCTTGTTCCATTTTTCCTAGCTTAAGTACTAGAGCTGTGAAGGAAAAAATGTTAAATGACTTCTGCCATTATTTGATTGCAATCATATGAGGGATTCCAAGCAGAAATTATTTAACTGGGCCTATCAGCTCTTGTAAATTTGAGGAATAATGAATTATTTCAAGTCACCAACTTTTTTGATTGTTATATATAACTGGATATCTAGTATAGTATCAATACGAAAAAACGCTTTATTTGTGGCAAAACATTTCTGCATCTTTTGAGAAAATTAAAAAGTAAAACATTTAAATAAAATCATCCAAATTGGAAAAAAGTTTGTTTTCTGCCTATTTTCTGTCTGATTCTATTAATATATAAATCCATTCAGAAGCACACACACACAAATACATCATTAGTCCACTGCCACAGGAGAAAAACAGTATTTCACCACGTGTGACAGCGTACATCCCTACTTTATCTTTTTCCATTGTCCATTTGATATATGGAGTAACCGGTCTTCTTTCTATAATCCTGTTTTTTTTTTAAGATTTATTATTTTTATTATTTTTTTTATTGGGAAGGCGGATATACAGAGAGGAGAGACAGAGAGGAAGATCTTCCGTCCCATGATTCACTCCCTAAGTGAGCACAACGGCCGATACTATGTCGATCCAAAGCCAGGAGCCTCTTCCGGGTCTCCCACGCAGATGCAGGGTCCCAAAGCTTTGGGCTGTCCTCGACTGCCTTCCCGGGCCACAGGCAGGGAGCTGGAAGGGAAGCGGGGCTGCTGGGATAGAACCAGCGCCCACATGGGATCCAGGGCGTGCAAGGCAGGACCTTAACCACTTGCACCACCGCGCTAGGCCCTATAATCCTGTTTTGTGATACAACTGGAAATACAGAGATTTCCTTAAACTCCTCCAGAAAGTTCTTGCCTTTGAGCAGGATTCAGGAGACACCTGCAATATTTGAAGCAGTCACCTAGCGGTTGTGTTATGTGGATGACTATGCCCTGCAGGCATATAAAGAAGGAGATGGAGCCAGTTGTCAATTATTTCTGCACTCAAGGCTATGGACTAACAATATACTTGAATGGCGCTGAGGTTCTACATGAGCTGCAAACCCACAGGCAAGCCAAATTTGCCATTAATGGTGGGGAGCTAAGAGTTTCAACAAGGTTGGAATTCCTTGGTTATGAATTCCCAGTGATGCCAAGTTGGACCAGAATATAGCAGTTTTTGTTAATATAAGTCAAGTGCATCACCCAGAAGATGAACAATTGAGGTATGGCAGAAACATGTCATCAAATTATGTTCAAATTCCAAGGCCTGTATGTTGTTATGCCCTTATGACTCTGAGACCTGCAACTCACTGATAGCACATGCCATCTAATTTTCTGCATATGTTTCCTCTGCTGGACTAAAAACACAATACCATTTATTTTGTTGCAATCCACAAACTATAAATGTCTCCAGCTGAATGTTTAGGGCATCTAATTAGAAGTCCTTGTATTACACTTTGATAGAGTGTCCAGTGGTCTTTTGTGAATGTATACATTAAGTGACAATGAAGTGGTAAAGACATCTGGTCTAAATGCTCCATTTGAAATTTTAGTAGCAAGGAAGCTATAGTAATGCATTTTAAGGGTGAATTAATTTCAGGACAACAATACCAATCAGCCCTAAGTAAAGTCCGTCACATAAACATTGTTCATTTATGTACCCAAGGAGTCTCTGCTTCATTGAGAATGCTTTGCTCTTCAGAACATGCCATACTGTTGAACTTCTTATTCAGATGTGTCTTCTTCCTAGACTGATTGGTGAACAATTCTGATTATTCTTTTTCATTTCTACCCCAAAATCTGAGTAGACCTAGTGAAGCAGAATAAGAAAATGTTCAGTTGGCTGTTACAGCTTATGATATATTTACCAGTTCACCTCGTGTTGATTTCTTGGTCACAACAACATCTTAACATTAATTTTTACTTTCGTTTTCTGTCATTTTTTAGTCTCCTTAAAGAAAACATTAACTAATCTTGCATTTGAAAATGAGAAGGTGATCATTTCTCCTGTCTTTCAATTTTTTTATATTAATATTGGTTTCTGATAGGGTACTGAGACTTTACAATCTTTCTGTCAAGGATGTCTCTGTGTTTAATCTCCATGAGGGAACTGTCAGTCAAGAAAAGGAAATGAACACAATAAATATCGCAGAGAGCAAAATGCACTAATAGTTGTATTAAAAAATATTATACTGCTCCTTTATGAAGGAGACACACATTCAAGTTTCTTTTACATAACGGAAAGTGTGAAGGCAGTATATACTTAAGAGAAAATATGCTTCAAATTTTAAACTTTGATCTTTTCCTGGGCTTGTGACACACACTATGGTCCTCTTGTGATGCCGGTCCCCTGCAACTCAATGAAGCACTGACAGCTATATGATCATGAATAAACCACATATACTCCGCTCTATGCTGTATTTTGATGTTCTTTTTTTTTCTTAGTTTTGTAAACATTTATTCATCTATTTGAAAGTTAGATTTATATAGAGGGAGAAAGGAAGAGAGAGAAAGGGAGGGAGGGAAGGAGGGAGAGAGTGAGCAAGTTGTCTTTCACCTGCTGGCTTACTTCCCAGAGTCAATGTCCAGGCCTGACCCAGACTGAAGCCAAGAGCTGGGAGCTTCATGCAGGTCTGCCGTATGGGTGACAGGGGACTGAACACTTGGATCATCAGGCCATTATAGAAAAGCTGGATCAGAAGAAGAGCATCGGGGCCATGAACTGGTGGGCACCCGTATGAAAGGTCAGTGTCGGGGGGAAGCTTTATCTATTATTCCATGATAGGGAATCAGTAAGTTATATGAGATGCTCAACAATATATTATAAAATAGGCAGTATTAGACAGTTTTGCCAAATGTTAGCGAATGTAAATTTTCTGAATATGTTTAAGATAGAAGCTAAGTTAGGTAGGTTAGATTAAATGAAATTTTGACTGAAAATATTTTGGATGTATGTTGACTTTATCAAGATACAGCCCTATTTAAAATTGGGATAGATTCTAACTATTTTCTTTCAGCTATAGTGTTACTTTGTCTTCTCTATATTTATTTTCTGTTTCTGAATGGGTATCTACCATACACATGCTGCATTAGCTGTGACTGGAGCTTCTTTCTTGCTTGTTAACTTTGCTGTCATCTTGAAACAAAGGACAAAAAAGCAATGCATTTTTAAGAACTTTTGGCAGGAATCCTCAGTGGCTAAATTTATCTATTAGGTTAGTTATACTGAAGTTCAATCCATAATGAATTAAACATTAATTAATTAGAGGTATTGCTACATTGTGACTAAAATCCACAACTAAATTTATTTTAAAAAATATTAGCTTATTTTACTTATTTGAATGGCAGAGAGAGAGAGAGGAGAGGGAGAGAGACAAATACAGAGACAGAGACAAACACATATATAAATACAAACACATCTGCTACCTATTGCTTTACTACTCAAATGCCCACAACATCCAAGGCAGGGAAAAGTGGGAATGAATTGAAAGCTTACTCCAGGTTTCTTATGCAGGTGGCAAAAACTCATGGGGTACACATGAACAGGAAGCTGGATTGGAAGTGGAACTGGGGCTCAAGCCCAGAAAGTCTAAAATAGGATGCAGTATCCCATGTGGCAACATAGCTACTCTGCCAAATGTCCATACTGAGTAGAAGAACTTCAGGATGGAGACCAGCATAGGCAGATGGCCTGGGTGGGCTGATTCTATCAGATGACAGGTCTTTGCAACAGAGCTGAGGCTTCTTTTTTTTTTTTTTAAGATTTATTTTTATTGGAAAGGCGGATATACAGAGAGGAGGAGAGACAGAAAGGAAGATCTTCCATCCGAAGATTCGCTCCCCAAGTGAGCACAACAGGCGATGCTATGCCGATCCAAAGCCAGGAGCCTCTTCCGGGTCTCCCACGCGGGTGCAGGGTCCCAGTGCTTTGGGCCATCCTCCAGGGAGCTGGATGGGAAGTGGAGCTGCCGGGATTAGAACCGGCGCCCATATGGGATCCCGGGTGTGCAAGGCGAGGGCCTTAACCACAGCGCCGGGCCCTGAGGCTTCTTTGAATATACAGATGCTGACTGTGTCTTGGATTTCAAGACTCTTCTCCCTGATGGCTTGCAGATGACCCTAGACAGTTGCTACATCATGCAAATCAATAACTTCCAAGAATTCTCTTATCTTTATCCTGGTAGTTCATTCCATTTCTTTGGTTCAATCCTGACTGATACAGGAACAAAAGAGTTAAGAGTGACACTGTCTTAATGCCCTGTCTTCCTCTGAGAAAATAAAATAAAATAAACTTTTTAAATGACTTCAAGCTGACTTCCAACTTTGGCATTATAGTATCCGCTCTGTACAGTTCTCAGGTGGTATGCCTTGTGTACTCCATTATGTAAATGCTATCTCTGGAGGGTTTTAAGTGTGGCTGCAGTAGTTTCAATTCTCTTCCTTGAAGTAATGAAAATATAGCCATTTCAGTCACTTTAGATGTCAGTTCTCTTGGGCTTTCCACATTGGATGCTGATTGATTGCTTCTCCATCTCTGTGTAAAAGAAGCTCCAGGGTCACCCAGATGCAAGAGTATTGCAGAACCCTGTTTGGGTCAAAATTGCAGAAAAGGAAGGACAGTCTTCTCTGTTAAAAAAAAAATTGCTGCTTTTGGGCAGACATTTGGTATAGCAGTTAAAATACCCACATCTAATGTTATAGTGCTAGATTCTACTGTCAGCTTTCTTCACAATACCATCTTGTTTCTAATTGGCAATCCAGCAGACAGGGGGTTAGGGTTCATGAGGCTAGGTTGCTGCTTGCCAGCTTGGGAGGTCTGGGTTGAATTCCTGACACCTAACATTAGGCCAGTTCAGTCCTAGCCATGGCAGACACATGGGAGGAAGCCAACTAGAGGGTACTCTGTTTCTTTTGGTCTCTCTGTTCCCTTATCTCTCTTAACTAAATAACAAATAAAAATGAGGAAAAAAGTAGTTCTGTCATTGCAATTAGTGATTTTAACAGACGCTGGCATCTGTCAAAGGGAGCTCTTAATATTTGGGAAATGGTTAGACAGTAGAAATAAGACTCCTGATTCTGGTACTAGAAAACAGTGTGCATCAGATTGTTCTGATGGGTTGGTGATGCAACCGTCAATCTAGTCCTTGTCAGGAACCTCTCATGACTACCATTTAGTCTTTGGAACTGAGAGAGTACAGTCATTGAGTAGAACAGGTGACGTTTTAAAATTATTTCTAAATTTGTTTTAGCCTATTTCTATTCTTCACTCCCTGCTTTCTGCAAGCTTTAATGAGTGATTTAATAATACTCTCGTAATTCCAATTAATTACTCTTATAAAAATGACATTGATTTGCTTATTAAAAATGAATGATGCCTCTGTCACGTCTCCAAGGAAAGTTTTAGTTAAGATGCTTAAATATCATGTAATAGCACCTTGTGAAATTATCTGGAAGTATTCAGCTAGCCAAAATAATCTTTACAAAAGCTCTAGCTTTAAATTTCATCTAGCAACTGTGAGTCTTGCAATGTCAGATCACCTGGCTGCACATGCGCAACCCCCATGGTATGCTGTCTTTTTAAAACATGTGCACTGCTTCGCTCTCCCCAGTCGTTTTCTCCATCTGCCTGCTGACCCATGTGGCTGTTTTAACATACACCTCAATAGAAGCCTGGTACCTGCCTGGCCAGCAGAAAGTAACACAATGACAGCAGTTTCTGTGGGACTAAACAGCAAGGCATGGGAAACCTTGGTTGCCCTGTCTTTTTCTGGACAGCTGGAATTAAGAGAGAGGACAGCTCCAGGAGAAGTCACTCCCTGGAATTTTCAATCATTGTGCATCGGTTCAGAGAGTCAGTGAATAATCGACAATCTATTTCGGGGCAGTTTCCTTCTGGAAGAAGAGGCAATTTGTTTTAGGGTCACATCCTAGGGAACTATCTGCATAACAAATCCAAATAGTTTGCTAGCACAAGTGGCGTGCCAGAGAATCTTGGGATAGCTTGCACAGGGAAGTTACTTTGTGATGAATCCAAGTCTGTCAACACACAGATCGAGATTGCATACACCTCAGCAGGCAGGGAAAGTGTGTCTGGGGTGGTAATTGCTTCCTTTGAAAGTATACAAGGTTATTCATGGGCTAATTTTCATTTGAATTTCTTGCATGCTTCCTGACATGACATTTAACTATCATAATTTCTTCAAATGCTCACGTAGATAGCATGTTTGGAGATCAGAATGTCTGTTTATTAAATTATCATACAAAGAAAAATAATTAAAAAGAAAAATAGCAATTATGTTAGTTTTACTTCCTCCTCTCCAAAATGACAATTTGCTTTACATTAAGTGAAAATGTTTCACATTTTTTCATTAAAAAAAGAAACCCATCTTTGGATCATTTGGGTTCAGCAGATTGTAATGATTAAGTGCAGAGAATATAAAAATGATTTTAGGGTATTATCGATATAAATGAAATGCACCAATGATTATGAAATATGTAAACAAAAAGACACAAACAGCTGATGCATGTGTCAACTGCTAAATTTTATTAAATCCAGTGGATATTTCCCCCAAAGTGTGAATGTTTCTGCAAGGATTTTATTTAGAGGCTGTAAGCTTATTAGAATTGTAAATTTACATGAAAGTTTTACCTGTAGTCAAAGCAAAGTTTATTTTAAAGCTCTATGACCCGAAATCACTGAAACTCATGTGCTTTTGCAGTTCACGGGGGTTCTGCGGGGAGATGAAGGCTCAGTGGTACTGTTACAGCATCCGCTCCTCAGCCTGGAGATGCTGCTGGTGACTTCTGCCTCTCTGTCGTTACCTCAGGAAATCTGTCTCATCTGTCTTGTAAGGCACCACTTCCAGGCTGAATGATGGCCAAATGCTAACAGAGCTTGCTGAGACTATCAGTTAACTTTTTTTAAAAGATTTATTTTTATTGTTTTTTTATTGGAAAGGCGGATATACAGAGAGGAGAGACAGAGAGGAAGATCTTCCGTCCCATGATTCACTCCCTAAGTGAGCACAACGGCCGATACTATGTCGATCCGAAGCCAGGAGCCTCTTCTGGGTCTCCCACGCGGGTGCAGGGTCCCAAAGCTTTGGGCTGTCTTTGACTGCTTTCCCAGGCCACAGGCAGGGAGCTGGAAGGGAAGCGGGGCTGCTGGGATAGAACTGGCGCCCATATGGGATCCTGGGATGCAAGGCGAGGACCTTAACCACTTGCGCCACCGTGCCGGGCCCTATCAGTTAACTTTTGAAATTCTCATTCTGTTAAAACAAAAAGCTGTCATATTTAAAATAAAGGTAATTCAGCCATATGACTGTCTTCAAATGTGTTTGTTTTCTGGTGACCCAAATCCATTTGTAAACTCTGGAGTTGGTCAAAGGTAGTCAAGGGCACCTCATTATTTTGGAAGAATCTAGACTTCGAGGTAACTTACTAGACTGCTCAATAATGGCTATCCCTTTAATCATAGATCGATAATGAAATATTTAAGGTGAATGCTTCCAGAGCGATTTGAAGCTGGTCCTTTAGAGAGCATTGATAAATCTTTAGGTAGCCTGAGTCATCCTTGTGGGAGGTGTCGATGTGCCACCTTGAACAATGCCTCTGATAAACATCTGTGGATCATAAATAAGAAAAAGCTGTTTTAGGAGGTTTCATAGTTACACCATAAAATTACTAAAAATGTGACAAGGAAGATCTCAGTAGGGAAGATGAGAAATGTGAGTTTTTAGAATACCAGCAGTAAAGATAAGAATGTGGTAATAGCTCAATTATATCAGAGTTGAAGAACCTGGAAGTGTTTGTGTGTGTGTGTGTGTGTGTGTGTGTGTGTGTGTGTGTGTGTGTGAAAAAGAGTGCATTTTACTATTGTATTTACTATAATGTTTGTTCTACATTTTGTTAGCTGTCAATATTTCAGATCTTTCCCCTTATTATTAAATGTGCTTTAGCTCCTCTGGGACAGAGATTATGGGATTTTCTATATTTAGTAGATCTCATCCTGTGACTTTACTCAATAATTAAATTTCTAGAAAGATGCAATGAGGAAAACAAGTGATGGGCCAGTTTAGACTGCAAAGCTGTATAAATTATTGATGCATATCTCCAGAAAACAAGCTTAATAGCCTATTATGAATCTTATTTGAATGAAAAGACAAAAATAGTCACTTACAGAAATTGTCTAGCAGCACTTCACACACAATTGCACAAATTATCCAAAAGCAACCGTGACATGAGCACCATTCCATTTATGATATGACATAGTTGATATGGCCCACTGCTTGCAGGGCTACGTATCAATTATTTTAAGTAGAAAGCTTTAACAAATACACTCAATTAAAGCCAGACTTGAATCAATTGCAACCTGGACTCAGCAATGTCACTTTTCGAAGAAGCAAAATTTTCATTTAAATAATTATAAGGCTTGAAATAATATAAGCATTTGATAAAGTTATCATTCTAAAACAACAAGCATGTTTTATAGACAAATTTAATGAAAATCTCCCTGCACTGTGAATAATTGTGAAGAAAAAGACTTAGACAGATATGCTAACTATATATCAATTCCAATTTCCACCTTTTCATCAAATTTTTTTTTAGTTACTTAAGAAGTTACTGAGAAAGAAGGAATATGATAGTTTGTTTCTGTGCCATATAAAATTTGGGCCAAAAATAGTTGTTCTATAATTATCTGAGATTAGTTGACTGCCTGTTGATAAGAAAAATTGCTCTTTGAACTCAATGTTAGAGAAATTCTCTAACATACTTTTCATTATGTCTTGTACTATTCAAAAATTTGATCTTAAATAAGCATTACTGTATTTATCATTCTGTTACATCTTGAAAAAAAAACATGAGAAGAAACACATTCATAATTACACAAACAATCTGAAAATAATTCCAGTGGGGGTGGGTGAATAAATCTTAAATCTATATGTACTGGAAGAGCTTAACTCTCAGCACGGTATTACAGGCTGTTACCTCAGATGATTGTTTTGAAGGGTTCAAATATAAATTGACTGCTGTATTGGAGATTTAAAAAAAAGGCCCATGTCATTCAATTTTATAAAAAAATTAGATAAATGATTAATTATATATTCCCAAAGTTATTTCAGCTTTGAAAAATTTTCTCTGGGTATATGCATATATTAACAGCATTTTTCAGTTTTAATGTGATCCAAATCAAAATACAAATGCCATTCTACTAAAGCGTAAAAATCCATACTGCTAAAATTCGTATGGAAACATAAGAGATCCTGAATAGGTCAACAATTTTCTTTTTCTTTCTTTTTTGCTTTCTAAAAAGATTGAAAATTTTATTTATTCATTTATTTTTATTGGAAAGGCAGATATCAGAGAGGAGCAGGGACAGAGAACATCTTCCGTCAGATGATTCACTCCAAGTGGCCACAATGGCTCGGGGAGCCAGGAGCTTCTTCTGAGTTTCCCACATACATGAAGTGTCCAAAGGTTTTGGACCATCCTCAACTATTTTCCCAGGCCACAAGCAGGAGGAAGCAGGGCCGCTGAGATTAGAACTGGCACCCACATGGGATCCCAGTGAGTGCAAGGCAATGAGTTTAGTCACTGGGCTACTGCGCTGGGCCCAATGTAATCACTTTTATTAGAAAGGCAGATTCACATAGATTAGAAACATCTGCTGGTTCACGTCCTAGGTGGCCACAACAGCTTAAGCTGAGCTGACCTGAAAACAGGAGCCAGGAGCTTCCTACGGGTCTCCCATATGGGTGCAGGGTCCTAAGGCTTTTGACCATTCTCCACTGCTTTCTCAGGCTAGAAGCAGGGAGATGGAAGGAAAGTGGAGCATCCGAGACACCAAGCAGTACCCGATGGGTTGCCGCCTGTGCAAGATGAGAATGCAGTCACTGATCCATTGCCCCAGGACCAAGTAAGCATTCTTTAAAAATAAACAAAGGTGGAAATAACAAAATACCAGATTTCAAGATGTGGTACAAGAGAGTTATAATCAGAGCAGCACAAAAAATAGATATAGAGAGCAACAGTGAAGAATAGAATCCCAAAAATGAATCCATACATTTATAGCCAACTAATACTTGAAAATTGGCCTGAACCAATTCCAGGAGAATTGAATGTTTGCTCAGCACATGGTGCTAGGAGAAATTGATCTGAATATACAGATGCATGAAAAAAGATCCCTAACTTGCACGTTATATAAAAGTCAAAATGGATCAACAATATAAATTTATTACCAGATATCATCAAATTGTTGAAAAAAATTGAGGAAAGTCTACAAGACATTTGCATAGGCAAGGGCTTTAGAAAATACTGCAGAAGCACAGGCAACAAAATAAAAAATAAAACAATGGGATTACAAAAGTTAAGAAGCTTCTGAGCTACAAAGGAAACACTCAACACAGCAGCAAACGCAGAATGGGAGAAAATATTTCCAAGTTATGCAGCTGATAAGTAATTAGTACTCAGGATCTGTAAAAGAGTTCAGGGCCCTGCACAATAGGTTAGTGGCTAAAGTCCTCTCATTGAACTTGCTGGGGTCCCATATGGAGACTGGTTCTAATCTTGGCTGCCATGCTTCCCAACCAGCTCCCTGCTTGTGGCCAGGGAAAGCAGTTGAGGAGACTGGTTGGAGAAGCTTGGCAAAATTCTTCATTGGGACACAGTCCCTGCAGGTGAGTGCAAGAAGCAAGGCAAACAGCGGCCCAGACAATGTCAGGTTACAGTACCCACTGGCATACATGTGGATCATGTCTGGGGACAGACCAGTTTGGGTCAGCATATAACATTAACTAGCAGATCTGAAAACCAGGGCAAGGGGCAGGAAGATCCAGATAAGGCCACAACACCAGCCAGTTCATATTAGACCAGGTCAGCAATCATACTTGGCTAGGATAGGCTGCAGCACCCACCAGTAAAAATTGGAACAGGAGGCACACTAGACTAGGCCAGGCTGCACAATAAGATTGTGGATGCCGAGGTGACATCAGTCATGCCAGCCTGGACCCAGTAGGGGTTGGGTTAGTAAGTCCCAGGAATGGGGAATCTGACAGGGCTCAGGTAGTTTGACTAGGGTCCAGGGGCCCACCTGTGTGGTGGGGGCCAGGTTCCAGAGCCCCAAGGATGGGAGAAACTGTGGGGTTTGCCTTTTAGGTGGGTGTCACGTTTGAGAGCCCCAGGAGTGGGGGCTTTGATGGAACTCGGGTCATCTAACCTAGGCCTTGAGTCCTGCCTGTGAAGTAGGTGTAGAATTTGTGAGCCCCAGGGCTGGGGATCCAGCAGTCCTAAGTCATCTGGCCCAGGTTCCAGAGCCCTTGGGATCATGAGCCCCAGGGGTGGGAGATCCAGCAATGCTTGGGACACCTGGCCTGGGTCCTTGGAATCGCTTCCAGGAACATGTCTTGCTTAATTAAAAAGGTGGAAGAGTGGACACAGGCCCTGTTATAAAAGGAGAATATGGCAGCTCATTTGGTGCTGTAGGAAAAGAACAGAACTAACTGGAAAACTAATCCAAACAAAGAATGACAGCAAAAATCTCGGTGAATGGAGCCAATGGACTTTTTGGGGGGGGCGGAAATCATCCTCAGACTGGTGAAATTGGCAGCATTTCAGAACTATCCAAACCACTTGGACAGAACCCTCAGAATATGTAACATTGAGACTCTGTGTTGCTATGAGGTGGCAGTTCCTTATCCCTGGGTCCTGGGAAATGTGATAAGTCATGAGTGGTTTCCCTTTTGTCTCTCCCATTCTGCCAGTAACAACAAAAAGAAATAGCAAATTGGGAAGCAATGAGTATACCCAATTTCCCCCAAATTTCGATCCTTCCCTCCTGATATACCATGTATTCATTATAAAAAATAAAATTTATGAAAAAATTCAAATGGCCAACAGACACATGAAAAAATGATGATCATAAGCCATCAGATAAATGTAAATCAAATCAAAATGATATTTCCCCTCATTGTAGTTAGAATGGCTCTCATCCAATGAAAATAAATTAATAAATGAAAATATTTGTAAGGGTATGGGGAAAGAGTAACTACTTTAATATACCATTGGTGGGAATGTAAATTAGTACAACCATGATGCAAGACAATTGCTACATTCTTTGAAAATTTGAAATTGATGTACCATATAACACAGTCATTACAATCATGTACATTTAGCCAAATAAAATGAAATCAGCAAAGGAAAAAATGTTCTGTACTTACATGTTTATTATAGCTAAATTCACCAAAGTTGATAATATCAACACAGATGTATATTAACTGAAGACTGGAAGAAAAGGGGGTATATACTCCACAATAACACTTAACCAAAGAAAAGTGTGAAATCCTGTTGCTTTGCCGTAAAACAGATGCAACTGGCAATTACTATGCTAAGTGATATAAGACAGTTCCTGAAAGATAAATGTATCTTTAATTTGGTGGTGGTTAATACAGAATACAAAAAAAAAAAGTGTACAGGAATGAAATTGATATCTTGTGAAATGACTGCTTCTTTTTCAGCCTTTGTTTATACTTCTGCAGAACTGTGGCATTTCTGCTTTTTAAAAATTATTTTTTAATAATCTTATTTAGTTAATTAAGGTACAAAGGCTCAAGGGTTTCAGAGTGAAAGTGGGTAATACCATTGTTTCCACACTAATATTATCATTTTTCCCTGTATCTGGGATCAGGGGAGAAACAAAGGGAGAAGCCCCACCCATCCCTGATTCCCAATGTGAGGCATTCTCTGAGGGTCCTGGTCAAGTAGTTTTGATAGTTCAACAGTTCTGGATTGCTGCCAAACTCGTCGTTCCAATTGCAAAGAAACCTATTCAGAGACCACTGCCTGACAGTCTCTTCATCGCTGGGGTTCTAAGATCAGCAGTTCAGTTGGAGGGATCTCCAATAAAACTTCATCTGAGATGATCCCAGACCTGATTCTTTCATGAGTTTGCTAGTACAGGGTCCAACACTGTCCATAGCACCAATCAGCTTATGCATAGGCTGGGAGTTGCTCTTGCTGGGTCCGTTCGGTTTCCAGCCCTGTCTTCCTCGTGAACCAATGGATGTTGTAGTCCAGCTCGATCCTGCCTACTTCATACTTGGTCCTCATGAAAACTCGTGGAAGCTGTAGCCTAGACTCCCCATAACACCCACCAGTTCTGCCCCCTACAATGGCTCCCATGCTTGCCAGTATGTAGTGCAGGCTTGTCCAGTCTGTCCCATGTCCCATCTAGCTCTCATACATGTCAATGGGCATTGAAGCTTATTTCAACCCAACTAATCTACTATCCAGCCCCACACACTTACTGGCAGGTGCCTTTCTGTCTAGCCACCCCTGCCCCTGTCCTGTTTTTCATGCTCTCAAGGGAAAGTGGTAACCCCGAGGGAGGTGCCCACTATTTCTCTTCTAGGCCACATCCACTCTTAGACAATGCACTCTCCAGGTGGTTCTGACACTTGACTTGACAGAATTAGCTCCCAGTTCCAGCCTCTGTCAGCTGATGCTGGGTCCAAGCCCAACCAACCCTCACCCACTGCTTGCACCAGTAGGATCAGTCAGCTCACCATGGCCCTTCCCTTATCTAGCTCACATGAGGCCCACAGGTGTTATAGCCCTGTCTAGTCTGATTTTCCCCCATCCCAAATCACGCTTTCCAGTGCAGCAGGGCTTTCCAGCAGGGGAGCCCACATTCCCCTGTCGGCTTTGCCTCCTCACCCAGGTTTTCACACATGCTGTTTGGGTACTACAACCACATCTGGCATGGCTCATCTCACCTTGGCATTCCTTAATGTGTACTGGAATGTGTTGCAACCAAACCTGGCCTGACCCATACTCTGTTCTGGTGTGTGGATTCACCAGCAGGTGATGTGAATGGGTTCAGGCGGTCTGCCCCCAACCCATGCCAAGTGTATGCCAGTGGGATAATTTCCATAGCCTCTTCTGGGCTGTTTCCTATTGTGCTTACCTTGGCTTACCTGCAGGGACTGCGTCCTGCCAAAGAAGTTGCTCAGGCTCCTCCATCAGAACCTCTCCCAGTGCCAGATTTCGCACATACCAGTGGGTCCATGATCCGGCCCTACTCTGTTCACCTCCTGTCCTATCAGGAACAGTGGCTTTTCCTGACTGGACTTCAACCCAATCTGGTTCTTACTGTTGGATTTTTAAACGCAGCCATGGCTCTTCCATACCCACATACAGCTCACACATGGTAAAGTATAGACTGAGACCTAGCCTAGTCTGTCACACATCTACCCTGGCTCTCCAGAGCACAAGATGGTGTTGGATTCTAGGCTGGTTTGGTACTTCCAGTCCCAGTCCACACTTGTGCTAAGTGAGATTACAACTGTAACCGGATCAGAAAGCAGCCCCCATTCCAGCCATGCGCTCCTTGGTGGGAAACTCAACCCAGTCAAGGTGTCCCCTCAGCTCCCTGACTGGGCCTAATCCCAGCCTTAGATCACGCGCAGGCCAGTGGTTGCTTGCTCTGACTCAGCTTGGCAGAGCCCCTTCATCTGTCCCGATCCCTGGCTTAGATGCTGTGGCTTAGCATCCTTGGCTTAAGCAGAGCAGTAGGTGCAAGGGCCTACTTGGCGTGACCTGTGCTCCAGCCTGATTTCTGTTGTTTCTTGTGAGTTAAGGTTTGTTCAGCCCTACCCATTCTGCCCCATTCCAGTTGCAGCCCGGCCCACCCCATATCCTGTTTTAGGATGCACATTCAGGTGCTGTTGCCTTGACCTGCCCAGATTGTTGTGGGTTCCTTTACCCATGAGTGATGGCAGGTGCTATGGTCACAACTAGCTTAGTCCATCCCAACCCTAGCTTGTGAGCTAACCAGGGGGACTTGTATTTCCACAGGGTTGGGCCCACACAACCCCACAGAGTCTCCCCCCAGATCAAGTTCTCTTGTGTGCTGGATAGTGTCTTGACCCTGCCAAATGTGATCACTCCACCACTCCACCATTCCACCACTCTACCACTCCACCACTCCACCACCCAGTCAGGTAATGGTACCCAACCCTGCCAAACAGGCTCCCATTCATAGCTTTGGTGTGGACTGGTGTGTGGCCATCAGTGATGTTCTATGCTAACAACTCATGTCTGAATTCTTAATTGGGCTGGTGAATCAGTCTAACCTAAATTATCTTATGGACACTTCCCTCCAAACCGTCTGGCCTCAGTCCCCAGGCATGCCTGAAACTTTCATGACCCTGTCACTGGGAATCACCAAAAATTCACCTCTCACCTACACTAAAACTGGCCTTATTAATGAGTGTCCCCAGGCAGCAACTACATATCTTAAAAATCCCAGAGTTTGCCATCGGGTGGCCAGCTGGTAAAGCCTGGCACTACTTGGTGCACTGGCCACCCAAGGGCGAGGACTGGTTCACTGCCTTCCAGCAGTGTCTTTGGCTTGAGTCCCCAGCATTGGGTCCGACCCAGCAGGGGCACCCCGCACAGCTGCCACACTGCAGGGAACTGCAGTTGCCCCCAACCCCAAGGCCTGAACCCCACCCAAACTCGCCAAGCCACAGGATCTTGACATTTCTGCTTTTAATGTGTTGAGTATTATGGTTAGTGGTGTTTTAATTAAGCCTTTGATTATAGAGTGGATTGAAATGATGACTTTTCAAGAATTAGAGAAAAAGGAAGGAAGGAATGGGATGAATGAACGAGGGAGAAAGGGGACTCTATGGTTATCTTCTTATAACTACCTGTAAAATATATGAATGCTGATACCTTTATTTATAAAAACTGGAAAACAGTCAAGCAAGAAAAAGTATGTTTTAATATGTACAAATTTCTTGCCCTTTAGGCAATTTAAACCTATGTTTTCCTCTATAATCCAGTTAAATTTTTCCATTTTTGTAGTTATTCAGCTCAACTAAATAACGTTCTACATTGATACTAAGTTTAGAAAATAAGAAAGAAGATGGTGAAGTTTTACAGTCAGTATTTGATTTGCTATTTCTTTAAAATCAAATTATGACTCAGCTGGATCCTTAATTTTTTTTCCAATTCCAAGTTGCATTCTATTAATATACTTGGTCAGCGGACTTTAGAAATATCTGCGAATACAGAGGCTGGTACAGAAATGCTTTAAAGACTGAAGGAGAAGCATGGGTTATCTTATGCACAGAATCCTATATGTGCAAGGGGAACTAGTGTTTCCATAGTAATTGAAGTCTTTCATATGTGGAAACATAACATAATGAGTTGTCATTTCTACTCACTTTGTGGAATTTCTCTAACCAGGCACTCTCTTAATGGGAAAATGAAGCCTTTGATTTTCAACAAAAGATACAATGTCAAGTTACCTGCCAATAATTGGTGTCCCAACCTGTATCTCCTTGAGAAACTAATTTAGATTGTGACTACTATGAAACACATGTGAGTTAGGCTAAGAGAATAATGAAGAACTCAAGAAATGAAGTCTAATTGATTTTAGAGGCAATCTCATACCTTAGCAACCACCATGTTTCTATCCTACAAGGAATGATCACTGTGTTTGCTAAGAACCTGTCCTATCCTTTTCCCTCCAGAGATTTCTATAAAAGTATGTTTTCCAAATAAAGCCAATCATGCACTTTTGCTTCCAAAGCCATGTTGAGATTTTAAGTATTTGTAGTTCTGTACAATTATTTTTCTATAAAGCATTTTGATGTCTAAAATGGGAATCTTAGGGAAATTAGGATAGAGCCTGTCAGCGTTCTCAGGACACAGAGGAAGATGCGAGGGAGTTCCAGGCAGTTATAAGGACTGCAACTGTGAGCAATAACACTCCACTTGGACAGAGTTCTCTCAACTCTCTGAAGGGAGGGTGTAGCCAAAGAAAGTGGCTTAAATTGAATCTGCTGTATCAGATGCTTGATTGCATTTACAATTGAATTTTTTAATAGAGATTTATTTTTTATTTTTTATTGGGAGGTGGATATACAGAGAAGAGAGACAGAGAGGAAGATCTTCCGTCCGATGATTCACTCCCCAAGTGAGCGCAACGGCCCATGCTATGCTGATCTGAAGCCAGGAGCCTCTTCCGGGTCTCCCACGCGGGTGCAGGTTCCCAAAGCCTTGGGCCGTCCTTGACTGCTTTCTCATGCCACAAGCAGGGAGCTGGATGGGAAGCGGGGCTGCTGGGATTAGAACCGGCGTCCACATGGGATCCCAGGCGTGCAAGGCGAGGACCTTAACCACTGCGGAATTGTGCCGGGCCCTACAAATGAATTTTTTAGTCCCCAACTTTTACCATACATTTGTGTGAAGGGGCAGATGGAGACAAGCATCTTGCAAATAAATAAATAAGTAAATAAATAAATAACAGCTATAAAATATGGAATGACAATGATAAAACACTTCACTATTCATTTTAATAAAGGAAGAAGAAAAGGTACTTGTGTAACATTAACAGTCTTGGCAGTTATGGAAAATCAGCTTTGCAAAATGAACCCAAATATCTTGACATTTCTTTAATTATTGTTGTCTCTAATTGTAATGAGAAAATTGAAAAACTTCTCAGAGTATATCATTGCATTTGCAGTAATACTTTGCCTGTTGTTTACCAAGTTGAGATTTTAAACAGTTATCACTTCTGAAGAAATAGATACAAAAGCAAAATAAATATATTACAGAAATGTCTTGTTAATAAGATGTTTTATGACAGATGAAATTAGTTCACATTGTGTCCTATTTGTTATGCCACATTTAAGAATTTGTCATCACAAATCCCATTGAATACTTTGAATACATTTTAGTTTTCAGGATTTCTTCTTACGTCAGTATTGCAGAATGTGGGTGATAAAACAGCCCACTATGGAAATAACATATTGTTGCCATGTGGCAGATCTGAGCATATTATTTTCAGAACGTATTAGAGTTTTCTTACTTTGCTGTTTTCATCAACATCATGCGCTAACATTCTATAGTCTCCTTTTAGAGAAAGAGAATTTCCTATTGCCTTGAGGAAAGTTGTTCTCAGCCACCTTGAATTTAAAGACAAAAACTTCAACAGCAGTCAACAAATAAGAAATACACTGGTTGCTTTAAAATTCTCTCTTGAGTATATTGTCCGAAAGACTCCAGGGAGCTGGGGAAATAGAGCATTTAAAAAAAAAATGGAAACAAAAATATACTTCAAAGGAAAAGATACTGATTTTCTTTTCCAGAAGGTTTTACTTCTAGGCTCTGCTGTGCTAAGGAGTAGAGATTTTAATGGCCTATATCTTCTTATTTTCATAGATCTTGGTTACATAGTTGTGAAATGATAGGTATGACAAGGACATGGGATGTTAATGTTTGATTCTAAAAAATATCAGACTTTGAAAAAGAAAGAAAGAAAGAAATGTAAAAGGCCATCAGGGCAAATTCTTGACTGCAAACTACATTCCCAGTAAGAGCTACATCAGAAAAATCTAGGATCAGCTGCAGCCACGCAGCAGAGATCAAGTAATTTATTTTGCTGTGAACTGACAACATTTTTTTTAAAAAACGATTTTTCTATATGTTTTGGTCTTGCCAGTGGAAACATAGAAGACTTTATTATTGATCTGGAAGAACTTATGCCCCATGACATTACCATCGTGGTATAAACAAATGACTTTGAGAAAAGAATCTGATATTTGCATGTCAGAAAGATTGAGGTGTGTGAGCATTTGGCCCTGGGATTAAGTTTCCACATGGAACATCCACTATGCATGTCACAATGCCTGGGTGCAACTCCTGATTACCCCGCGTCCAATGCAGTCATCTACTGATGCACATCTTTGGGGTTAGTAAGTCGTGATCCACCTAGAATGTTTCAACCCTGATTGTTGTAGTCATCTGAGGAGTAGATCAATGGACAGAAGATCTCTCTCTCTCTCTCTCTCTCCTACTCTAAGTTTTTATTTCTGCTTTTCAATGTATATAAAAATAAAAGAGCAGTTTTATCAAGGAAGGAATTTTCCAAAATAATCTTACAATAATAAACTGAGTGCCTCAGCCCTTGATCTCAGCCTAAATAAGCGATTCACAAAACATCTTTGATTAGAATTGTATCAGATCACACAAACGACACAATCATTATAGAAATTTTAGTACAGAAAATCTATAAAGGAAAATATAGTATTGATAATGGTAACTGTTTCTAAATACTTTAGTACATTTTCTTTCATTTACATGTCTGTGTGTTTGTATGAATGAAATATTGAAAGACCATCTACCACCATGTTTTTCATATTTTGTAATTTTCCCTATTGTTTTTCAGGCTGCAGAGTTTACTTTATATACACTCTTTCCTGAAAGCAAGATTATAAATAGCCTAAAGATACTGTAATAAATGAAGAGCTAAATGGATTTAGAAATTTATTATAATCTTTAGAACAAAGCCTTTACATACAAGCGGATTCCCTAAAACATAATAGAATACCTATATTTCAGGAAACCAGATCCTGTAAGACTTAAAATGCGAGCCTTCATAATGACCTGAAGAGTAATTCTCTTAATAGCTTTTTCTCTTCCAAAATGATATAAAGGAAATCCATTGGCAGGAGATACGGTGTCAGAGAGCATTACAATAGAGAAAACAATGTCACTGTGCCATTCTAGAAATAAACTTTGATGTTAGGGGTTTTGAACCAAGTAAAAAAGTTTCCCAAGGTTGAATTATGGAGACTAAATGAGTATGAATGTTTTCACACACAGCCCTGAACTTACACAGAAAGCCTTCCGCCCTTCAGGATGGCACAGGGGAAATAGAAGAGACTCAGTGAGGTTCCAAATATAACAGAACTGCTACATTTTAATAGGATTCGGTAAACAGTAAAGGGCTGGAATCTGAGGAGTATAGTACGGGCATAAGTGGCAGACACAATCGCAATGAAAATTCACAAAGCCAGTGGAAAGTTCGATGTTTGTGTATCTGTGAACAATTTTCTCACAATACATACTGCTCATGAGTTTTTTTTAAAGATCTTCCATATTTATTAGTCTATAAAACATACACCAAAATAAACATTTCAATGCATTTTTTCCTAAATTTATTTGAAGTGTTGTTATATAAGCTGGATACCAGCATATGTTGAAAACCAGGCTACTTGATCTGTTGGGACATAAGGTAGCATGTCAAATAAATACTTCCCTACTGAATCAGTAATATTAGTTAAGCCCTATGAAATTTAAAACATTTTGGATAAGAAAAATAGAAATTGAGAGAGAGAACCTTGTTCAGCTTAATTGATGAAATATACACAGGACATCAATAACAGACTAATTGTTCATTGTAATTTGCATTATTTTTTTCCTTTCTTCCAAATTGAAATGAGTTAGGCTGTTATCTGATTTCATTAAATTAAAGCTATGTAACATTTCAGCATATATTCCACTTATCAGGACTCTGTTGTTAGGTGTTTGGATTAGATTTCTATTTTGACTCATTTTCAGTAAACATCTACAACCAAATGCACTAGTATGCCTTATTGGTTATTTTGTCAAGACATATTTCCAGCAGTGTAGTTACTGATGCTTGGCATCATGGCATAATGGAGAAAACCACCCCTCTGCAATCCTGGCAATTCAGAGGGACACACTTTATGTCTCAATGGCTCCATTTACTATCCAGATCCTTGCCACTGGCCTGGGAAGGAAGCGAAAAAATGGCTCAAGTGCTTGGGTCCCTGCCATCCACAAAGGAGGCTTGGATGAAGCTGCTGGCTTTGGCTTTGTTACGGTCTACCCTCAACAGCGGCAGCATTCAGTAAGTCAAACAGCAAATGGACAATCTCTCAGTCTCTCCCTCTGACTTTCAAGCAAATTATTTTTAAAAAGAAATGTGATCATTAATTTTTCCAAACATTTTTTCAAATGAATGTATTTATTCTTCAATTAATATTATCTAAGTTTCTGTTTCTTTATCCTAATATTACAGACTAGCAATTGTAACTACTAACCATTCTGAAAACCTGGGGCACAACAATTTCAATTATATTTCCTTGATTACCAGAATATGCCATAACTTCTAAGGTTATGGTAAATACGTTAGGAGGTAAAAGAAAAGTGTTACACAGAAAAGCCCTCATTTTGTTTTTCAGATTAATCTTGTGTGTATTGCTTGGTGTGCCTGCTTGCTTATTTGTAATAGGAAAGATCTGTGTTTAGAAGTGGAGCTATGTAAGTTGGTTCTGAAAAGCTGTGGGTCCCTGTTCAAATATGCCCAGGATATAGTGAGAAGTGAAAATTAATATTTGCTAGTCTTGATTTGGTGCATTGGAGATCCAATTGCCCGAGGGAGGCCATGGGGAGCCTTGTTTTTCTATGCCCTTTCTGGATGGGATTTTTCTGGCATTCAGACAATTTTCGTTTGCATTTTTGTGGCTGAAGAATACAGTTAAGAGCTCTTTCCCCTTTGCTAATTGCCATTTTGAGATAGAAAGGATGAATTTTACACAATGACTCAAACACCTACGCATGCCAAAAGTCAATACACAGGCATTGCTACTTTTTGCTTTAGAGGATTTTACAGTTTATTTCTTGTTGCAATGCACAGCGGTTTCTGTCTATTCACACCTCCGCACATTCCAGTGTACACTCTAACATGCCAGGAGTTCATTATCTTTGTGTAAATTCATTCCATTGAGTAAATGTGATTAATATTTCATTTTTTTCATTTCTTTTCTTAAGTTGAAAGACATACAATAAATGTATCTAAAAGTTTGGACGCATTTTCTCAGAGGATTTTATTTAAGAAATTCAGATCTGTTTATTTAGTAATCAGGACATCCCAGAGTTACTCACAAGATGTAGTCTGGAGCTGGAGTCCTGGAAAGCTTTGACAGGGCCTAGAGGAGCCACTTTAAAAATTACTAACTCACTCAAAGACAGGCAGGTGTTGTCAAATTTTATGGCTAGTTCCTTCACTGTAAAATTTTAAATAAATCGATTTATGTGTTTATTACGCTTGAAGTTGACTTGATCCAGAACAAGTAAACCCAAACCCTAAAACAGAAGCCTCGAAATCTTTATATGATGTAGTTTCAGATAACATAATATATGGCTTCCACAATGTTCTCTTGGTAACATAAATCAGTCCAATTAATTGTGAAAGAGTACTGTACAAACATACCAAACTTGAGTTTCTTGACTTACATCCACATGAATATCATGACTTTAGTTACTAAGTTATTAAGACATGCTAAACCGTGAGCCATTTTTATGTTCTTTTTTGAGAGTTGTCAATTCTTTTTTTTTTTTCTTTTTGCTTATCTTAACTTGATTTGTTTGAATTCTGTAGAATTTCTTTTGAGTTTTCAGTATGGTATGAGTAGCAATCCTTTGTACCATGAGTAACTTAGAAAAGTTTTCTTTTATTACGTCATTTTTATTTTTGATCAGTTGCTTCCTGTACCATGTAGATATTTCAGAATTTTATAAAGCACATTAATGTGCTTTAAGATTGTCATATTATCTCCAAGAAGCTTTCACCTACACCAATGTCTTGAGCTATTTTTCTTTGTTTTCTCCTAGCAATTTAAATTTCCAGTGTTACATCAAATTTTCATCATCAACCCTTTGTTGATTTGTGTATATGTAAAGAAGAACCTAGTTCTTGCATATATGTATGCCAAAAGTGATCCAGAACCAATTACTAAAAACACTAACTTTTCTACAGTGTACATTATTAGCTAATATTTTTAAAAACTCAGTGGACTATATGTACATGGATTAATCTCTGGGTTCTTTGTGCTCTTGTGTCTCTTTCCTGTTCTCTGATGTATGTGTTTGCTCCTATGTCAGTACTACGCTGAATTTCTTTGACTATTTTTTGGTTTTCATATACATTTGGTTTTCATATACATTTTAGACTTTCTAGTTCTGTTACTGTATTTTTTTTTTTTAGGAATTTTACTGAGTCTGTAGGTTAGGTTAGGTGGTATATATATTGATTTGTTAATTTTATCAGTTTTGGTAGAATCTTTTGTTAGCTTGTTTTCAAAATCACATCATGCTCAAATAGGGATCTTTTCACTTAGACTTTCTGATGCTGGTGCACTTGAAATTTTTTTTTTTCAAAGCAGAGTTACACAGACCTTAGGAGAGACAGAGAAATACATGACTCTCCCATCCATTGGTTCACTACTCAAATGGTGACAACTGGACATAGGCTATATTGAAATTAGGAGTCGTTGTCTAGTTCTTCCTCATGGGTGCAAGGGCCCAATCATTTAGTTTTACCCCTTTCTGCTTTCCAACGACATTAACAGAGAGCTGGATCAGAAATGGAGTGAGTGGAAGATAACTTAATACCTATATGGCACACTGTAGTCATAGACAGAGGTTCAACTTTCAATCTCCTTTATTTTTTCTCTATTTCCTAATAGCTTGTTAAATTATTGAAAAAAAATTACGTTGGATAGGAAATAAAAAATGGCTAGCAAATATAAGAAAAAAAGGCATATCGTTACTATGCAATGGGAAATTCAAATGAAAAATATGTCTAAATAACACATTACCAGTGTCAGAAAGGCTCTTTTAAAATGAACAGAGTGGAAAAGGCTAGGCGGGATGTACAGAAATGAGAATTTTTATACGCTGTTGTTTATAGTGTTAACTAGTTCAGCCACTTTATAAAAATATAGATTATCTCTTTAAAAAGCTAAAAGTTAAACTGCCTCATGACAGAGCAATCGTACTACTTGGTTTGCATATCCAAAAATACATGAATTCCTTTTATCTAGTGATACCTGCTCCACTATAATTTTTAGCATCACTGTTAATAATAGCTAAAATGTTCGATCAACCAAAGCGTCAGTCAGCCTACAAATGGATAATTTAAAATATGAGGATATGCCGTGTATTTACAATGAAATATTATTCAACTACTAGAAAAGGAATCAAATGGATTCTATTAAAGTCCCTTAAACTGAGGAAGATAACTCAATTGGAAAGACACATGCATGTGATTTATGTAAAATGTGTGAACTAAAAGTGAGCAAAATTTGTAAACAGAATGTGGATTTCTAGCGTCTGGAAGTGGCTGAAAAGATAAATTTGAATTAAGAAAGATTGTGACACTGGGTGTGGTTCATGAATTGTGATGAATATTAATATTGGATTTCAAAAATAGAAGGGAACCCTTTTATTAATCTCTCACAGCTTTTGCTTTGTAAATATAAACCAATTCTCAAATAAAATACTCAAAATGTAAATAAGTGGAAAGAAGAATAATCTTGATAATACTGGAACCTTCAGATGCAATTATAAACAAAACAGTCTATGTTTAGAATTTTCAGTTAGATGAACTTTACCATAATCATTTGAATTGATGTTTATAATCTTCAACTTAACTAGGACTCTCTCCTAATACTTTTAGATAACATGACTGGCAAAAATAATTATGAGTTGGGATTTAACATGAGAGAATTTGATGTTTTCAATGTGTCATGTCTTTATTGAGATGGAATTTACACATCATAAAATCCATCCCTTTATGTATGCAATACAATTTAATCACATTAATGTAGTAATGCTATGGCACTGATTGTGAATTTTAATTTAAAAGATTTCTATCATCTCAAGACAAATATTTCTCCGAGGAAATAGTCTACTTCAGTTAAAATGGCTATCATGTAAAGAAAAAGAATAAATGCTAGCAAGAGTTCAGAGAAAGAGAAATAAGTATTTACTATCAGCCAAACTCTTCCAATGTAGATGCTCTCCTCATTTTGGTGTATGTTTGACACCATGGTCTGAACCACCCTAATGCAGTTAGGATGCTAACTGGAGGCTATAACAGTTATCTTTAAATGAGGAGCATTCATATTTGATATGTAGATGGAAAGGGCCAAACCAGGATCCAGCCTTCATGTATGGGAGTGTGAATACCATCAGAGAGAAGATGAAAATCACCTAAATAAAATAATTAATAATATGAATTAGTTGTTTTTATCTTATAAACATATTATTTGGGAAAGGTAGTATTACAATATTTTAATGGCTCTATTTAAGCATCACCTGAACTTCATTTCTTTATTATGAGCATTCATAAACCTCTTTCATTCTCTCTCTTTCTCTTTTTCATGTATAACTGATAGCAGGGTTTAGCATTTCATTAAATATTTTTAAAAGGACAAGCTTTTTATCTCTTCACTTGTTTTGTTTTCAAAATAGCTTTAAGTTTCTTGTTTTTCACTTTTCTGTCCTCCATGTTTAACAACATGGAGTATAAGAGTTCATAAAGAATCTAACATGCCTTTAACGTATAAAATCTAATGAAAAATGAACATTTTTCCAATCAGTCACGATTCAAGAACATATACAACTAGATTAAATTATTATTATTTTTATTTGAAATCTATTTATTCTATTTTTTATGATTCAGTACCATAGGTTCTGGAATTTCCCTTTCTCTCTCACTAAATACCCTTCCCCCAGTTATTTCCCCTATATTATTACAATAGAATCGTCCTTTACAAGCAGTCATAAGTTCATCATTCTGCTATTTAAGTGTATCTTGACATTGTCGGTATGGACAATGGCAGAGAGTCCAGCGTCCTATTGTCAAGATGTATTTAACATTTTCATTGGGAGTCCGTCTTTGATTTGGAAGTAGAGATGCATTGTATCTCCCCATCTATATTTAATATTCTATATTACACAGTTACTATGCATCCCCTTAATTGAAAAACCATAAAAGAAAATCAATAACAGTAAGAAAAAATTAATTTATCCATACCTTTCTTCCTTGCTCCAGCTTCAAGACCCTATGTTTATAATATACTGTGGTATATCATTTTTGAAATAACATATTTATATTGCATATATTTTATGCTACATTTCTGCCTTCTCAGTTTTATACAATTATAGACACCCTTAATTTTAATGAAATTACATGTATCATTCACACATTTATCACCATTGTTTTCAGCAGCTTATTTGAAAATACAGTGATTTTTTGATAAAAGTGATCAAGTTTTTCAAATTGCACCCTTCAAATTTATCTGTTATATCATACACCTTATAGAAAATATATTAATTTATTTCCCTTTTGCAGAAGAATATTTGATACTATTTGGAAGTGGCTGTTCTGGCACAATGGTCAACTGGCTAATCTTCCACTTCCAAGCACCAGTAACTTATAAGAGTATGGGTTTGTGTCCTGGCTACTCCATTTGAATCCAATCCTGTCTGTGGTTTGAGAAAGCACTGAAGGATGGCCCATATCCTTGGGATCCTGTACTCAGGTGAGAGACTGGCAAGAAGCTCTTGGATGCTGGCTTTGGGTTGGTTCAGCTCTGGTGGTTGTGACCACTTAGGGAGTGAACCAGCATATGGAATATCTTTCAGTCTTTTCTCTCTGTAAATATGTCCTTCCAATGAAATTTGATAAATCTTAAAAAAAAGAAGTGGCTAATATGATCCTTAATGGTGTCACTATTAAGTAACTACTGAGATGATATGTATGATATAATCAGAAATAACCCATTGCATCTCTATCAAACTAATATTTATTTTATTTTCTGTGTGATACATGATGATTAGATTACTCAAAATTTTCAAAGCTGGTGTTATTTATAGTATCTTAGGTAACTAGTATATAGTATTGAAATTGAGTCTGATTTAATTAAGAATGTTGAAATTTAAATATCATTATTTAAACTTCACTGTGTCACAAATGTTGTTCTTTTACCACCTTTTACCAACAAAAATAATTAATACTACCTCAATGAGACAAACTTAGAAATGAACAGTAGCAATTTTCAGTTGGTTTAAGTTTTATGGTGGCCACCAACTTTATAAACCTGTACACATAACATATATATCTATTACTAAATGTGAGCATACACATTTCTATCTATCTACCTACCTATCTATCTATCTATCTATCTATCTATCTATCTATCTATCTACCTATCTATCTATCTAATTTTAAGGCTAAAAGCTATTATGCAATCTCTAATATTCACATATCATTACAAACAACTTAGAAAAAATGAGCAAGTATAATATGTATACAAGTTTCGTATAAGACAATTTTAGGTAAGACATGACCACTAGAGTAGGCACTTGTAACAATTTTTAACTTTAAAAATAAAAGAAAAAACTAGAAATGTCCTTGTATAACTTCAAGATCTGTTTGACTTTCAGGTAAAATCAAAGACTTTTCTATAGTTTATTCCCATTTTTATACTGAGCTTATTTTAGCCTCAGTAGATCTATGATATACTTCTCTCAGTGGAATAAGAAACAAGTAACATGGATGGCTTAATAGGGAATTTGACTTTGAATTTATTTCCTATTCAAGCTCCAAGAAATTTTCACAGAGACTGAAATGTTTTGGACTATTTTTAAAAGAACAAACAGAATTCTCCCAGCTCATACACGATCTACAGGCTAAAAAGCACTCTGACAGCTTAAAAAAATTCCCTTTTGAGATGGCAAAATGGAACCCCAAGAACAGTACTTTCTCTAGCATAATGTCCTTGAACAGTTCTAAATCTTTTGTTCTTTCTAAGCCTACTTTGAAAATGGAAACATTAAAGATGTGCATATAACACAGTCAAATTTTTTGTGTCTTCTTTTATGAGAGTAGGATATTTCATTATGGAAGAAATCCATGAAGCTTCATCCTTGTAGACTTATCCTGTTCTTTGAGTTTGAATATGGAATTAGGTTACTTTTTGTTCATCCATGTATTTACTTATCCGTATTCAACTTTACTAAGATTGCTTCTTTTCCATGTAATGTCTAAATCAATATATCTAGAGTCACACACTTAAGATGTTATTCATAACAAAACAAAATAAGCAGAAAATGATTTGTTTTATATTTTCCAAAATTCATCAAATAAAAACACAACTGTTTGTGCCAACATTGGGTCTTTAACTCCTGAAAGAGGGTATGATATTATTATTGAATTGTTTGTAAATGTAAGTTTTAGTTTATGCTCTGATTACATATTGCAACAGAAGCAATTCAAATCAATTTATAAAATAATATATTTTGATTATTTTCAAAATTAATATTTAGCCCAAACCACAGAAGGTAACACTCAGAGTCTACAAAGGTATTTTAAGGTGCCATTCCATCATGGTATGTGGAATCTAACTTCCAATATGATAGTTGTTATCTTAAACATGCCCTCGCTGTTCTGCAATCCAGGTATGATAGAATTGCACCTCCTAGTCTGCACAGAACAGTATAGCTAATTACATCAATTTTCTTATTCCTCTCTTTAATTTGACTATTTCCATAAGTCCTGAATTTAATATCATAATGAAAAATGGAACAACACCAGGCAATCATTTCTAACTTTGATTTTGCACTTGAATCCTTGGAAAATGCTTGGGGATTCTGTAGCCCTGTCTTGGATTATAACTAAAATGTAATTTTATTTGAGAGGTGTGAACTACACTGTCATTTTAATAGGAAATAATCACACAACAAGTATATTTTAAAGATTTTATTTATTTTTATTAGAAAGGCAGATATACAGAGAGGAGGAGAGACAGCGAGGAAGATCTTCTGTCTGCTGATTCATTCCCCAAGCGGCTGCAACAGCTGGAGCTGAGCCAATCCGAGGCCAGGAGCCAGGAGACTATTCTAGGTCTCCCATATGGGTGTAGGGTCCCAAGGCTTTGGGCCATCCTTAACTGCATTCCCAGTCCACATGAAGGGAACTGAATGGGAAGCAGGGCCACCGGGATTGGAACTGGCACCCATATGGCATCCCAGGCATTCAAGGTGAGGACTTTAGCTGCTAGGCTATCGTGCCAGACCTAAAGTTTATACTAACAAGTTTTGCAAGCTGTTTTCTGCTTCTTGTTTTAGGATATCTGAGCAGTGAAAACAAAAGTAAAGCAAATATCTTAAAATATAATAGATATATATATTTTTTTTACTGATGCAGTTTGAAAGACTTTTGACTTTAATTTGAACTAAAGTTATATATGAAGTAATATGATTTTTTGGTAATGACACATTACTGCCTACAATTTATTATTTTAAATATTAATATTATAATAGCATGGGTAGACATAGTTTGTACATGTTGATTTTTAAAAAAATGTTGCCCACAACTTAATACAACATGGATTTATGTTGTAGAGACAATATGTCCTTTATTTAAATTTGTCATGGAGTATTTCATAGACCAATGAACAATATGATATAATTTAAATTCTATCTTGATATACAACAGACATGACTTGGATGAAAGATACCAGATTAACCTGGGTGAACAAAAGTTGAGACTGCTACAATAGTGAGAATCCAATATAGTTTAAATATTTGATAAGTTTGCATTAAGTTATTAGTTTTTTTAGGTGGAGAGAATTTTATTTTGAAAGGAGCAAACAAGGTGGGTGAGAGGGGAGTTAAGGAAGAATAAGTATAGCCTGTCTCCACGGAGGGCAGGAGTTGGAAGCCAGGTTTCTAAGTAGCAAAGTCCTTTCTGGAAGAGCTGCTTGGGGACCCTAACAAGGCCAGTGGGGGATTGTTAAAGGCAGCTCAGGCCCCTAGGAGTGCAATTAAGAGACTACAAAATTGTGCTTTCAATGCTTGTACTCATTTACACATACTCAATCCTAAATCTCTTATTCCTTTATCTAATGAACCTCTTAGCCTCTGGGTGGGAGTCACATCCTGAGACTGTGGTACTCACACTGTTTTTCCTGGAGGGAGTACATGAGGGAGAAGGAGTGAGCCTGAGGTCATCTTCGCTGTCACAGGTGGCATTAGAATCGTGTCGGGCTCTGTCTTCCCTTGGAGCTTGAGACAGTCTCATTCCTCTAGGAGCCAGCTGAGTGCTTTGTATGTTGGGCCGAATGCCTTCTGATGCTCCTTTTCCAGGTTCTGTGTTTGGTACTGATTGTTTGGCCTTCAGCTTTTCTCTCCTATCTCCTCCTTACTCGGGGTAGGGATGGGGAGGTGAACATTATCTTGACAATGCACACTCCTATGCACATCCAAATATGTCACAAACCGAGTTCTAACATGTCATTTGATATTTTTGGTGCTTACTCTAAGCGGAGAAGTTATGATGCTTTATACATCTCACATACAGGTTAACATAGCATGATTCACACTTCAGGAGGATAGGTTGCATGTAAAATTTTGCAAATTTAGTTACTAAACACATCACAGGAGTATGTAGAAAGGCTCCTTTGTGAAGTCCACAATAAAGTTTGCAATGTCTCCAGGTGTGTGTGTGTGTGTGTACGCATGCCCACATGCTTTCTGGAACAACCAGCATTCCACCAACGTTGAAATGAACTGTCTGCATGGAGTTCCATCAGGCCTGAGTGTTCAGGCCCAATGATCCCAAATCCAGCATGGTAACAGATATATAGAAACATATACAGCGTTTAGGCAAAACATAGCCAATAGCCTGGGGCGGTGGGCAGGGACTGGGATGGGACAGAGGCAGTGTCCATGGGGTACTGTCTGATGAGAGGGACCATATTCATGTGAGTAGTTTCTGTCTCTTCCAGTGCCAGCATCACTGCACCCAGGGCTGGAATTCATCAGGGTACTTTCTACATGTGTCGGTAATGTTCCAGATGATTGAATGAAAGAAACAATTCAATAGCTGAATCATGCATGGTTCTAGATAAAGGACAAGGAAAAATAATATGAAGGGTGGAAAGGGACCCAAGGCTCAGGGGCCTGGAGGACTTTTGAGACCAGTTGTCCTATCTTCTGGGTGCTCTGCCAGCTGGCAGACAGCATTGGGAAGAAAACTAGATTGAGTCACAGGAAGGTATTATTTTTCTTTTGGTCTTTTCCCCCAAATGTGGAGAATGCCTGTCAAATTTTTGAGTTGGAAACACTAAAATGGTATTTTGAACATTGGAGAGATTGTTAGTTTACAGAGGTGTTGCCAATCCTAGGGGTCTCAGGAAAATATTTAGCCTAGAAAACACGACACGTATATATAATGCCAGCAATGATTTGTTAGTAAGCATACATATTTTTGAGAGTCACATTATGGATAATAAAAGTTTAGGCTAATAATAATTACAAAAGTAACTCACCAATTCATGACATCCTAAGAAATATAGCAGAGTTTCATGGATTTTTAAGCTTTATAAATTCTTCTGATTGAAGAATTTTGTTGTTCATCCATGTATAGAGCACAGATAAATCTCATGTTGGTGCACAGAAAAGCATAGTAGATTAGCTAGTGAGAAAATTGAAACTTCGGGTAAATTATTTGTTTCATTTTGTCTGTGTAATCCCTTAGGTGCTGTTTACCTTTCAACTGTTATTTTTACTTATGAATTTACATTTTCAGTAAGTATTACTTCTGCTTCTTAACATTATACACCTATTCTCCTTAATAATAAGACCTTTTGGAAACTTCCCCGGATATGATCAGTCTACTTTGTTCAAGTGTAGTTAGATTGCCATTTCTATTAGTGTAAATGAAGTTATATGTAGTTTAATGAGTGAATGATGTTGATCTTATATTGTATAATTCCTGAAGATGTATCCCTAAAAATTGACAAGGTGAGGACTATTTAAGGCCAATTATAATTCACCTTTGTTCTTAAAAACTTGACTGCAACATAAATCGTAGTTAATATGCCATTGTTCTGGGATGGGGGATTTTCCTCCCTGGATCTCTCCTGCTTCCTTGTTGGAGTAGGAGGTTTATGATTTAATGAACCTCGCTTTACTCACCAAATTGCCCTCACAAAAATCTTTCATGTGAGACAAGATCTGAGTTTATTTCTGTGTTTATGTAAAGTTTTCCAGAGCAGCTTTCGCTCTGTGACTTGGATTTAACTTCAGTGTAACTAGGAAGCAGTTCAAATTCAACTCTAGCCAGCATTGGAGCATCACACCAGATTGAGGAGGAAGCATGCAGCTCTTGTTTCTATTCTTCAGAGAATCTCACTCTTCTATGTTTTCTGGTATACCCTCCTTTATTCTTCTTTTAGACTGTTTTCATTTTTCAGATTCACTCTTTCAGGTTTTCTTCCTCTGTAGCCCATACCTCAGAAGAATCTTATTGGGAAGAATTTTTATTCCCACCATGCTTCTTTATCCTTTCATTTGAATCGCCAAGCAATATCCAGTACTGGCACCCTTTCTCCAATTCCAGCTCAAATCATCTTTGCAGAGGATCTCCTCATGGCCAAGAGGTAAAGAACAACCATTTTTCTTGTTGGGGAAGTGATCTTGCCATGCTTAAGAGGTATGGAAGAATCATTTTCATTGATACACACTGGGCGCAAGCCCAGTTCTAGCATAACACTGATAAAGAGTATTAATCACTGCTTCACATGTTCTAAGTATGCATCTTGGTGTCAGCTGTGGAAGGATGAGCAACCATGGATAATACATTCAATCCTACATTCACTTTTCTCCCTTTACCTGGATGCAACAGACAATGAGATTTTGAGAAATGACTCCAACTCAGGAGAAATAAAAACTGAGGGAAACTTCTGTTTTTATTCTCTCACTCCAGGTGGAAACAAATGATCTACAGCAAACATTCTCTTTGGCTGTGTTTTTACATATTTTGATTACTTTAATATCCCTCACCCGCACAGCTTAAAAAAAAGTCTGATCTTTTTCTGTACCATCACATGGCTTCTTTACAAGCTAAATGATAGAGGAAATTAGCCTAAGACTGAGGTTCTTCATATCCAGGCTTTTCTGCACTGAAATAGAAAATTCTTCTGCCTTAATAGATTTGGAAAAGATTTTAAAAATACTCCATTAAATACCACCAATACCACTCCTAGGAATATATCCAAAAGGCTTATTTCACGAAAATACAATATGCATCTCAGTGTTCATTGCAGCACGATGAACGAGTGCAAGAACATGGAAACAACCTAAATGCCCTTTAACAGAGGACTGGATTAAAAAACACCTGTGGTTAATCTACACTGTAGACTACTACTCAGTTATTCTAAAAAATGAAATACAATACCTCGTGGTCAAATGGGCCAAATTATGCTAAGGGAAATGAACCAACCCCAAAAGTTTAGATATCATAAGTTTGTTCTAATATAAGATAATATGATGTCAAATCTAGGGATATTACATGTGAACCTTACCTTATGTTACTTCAACTTACCTGAGCCTTATGCAATAAGATCTTGTGATGTAATTCATTATTCAGCCATCCATAAAAGACTGATTGCTTATAATTATCAGAGATGATCAATGTCTTTTTTTTATCAGTTATTGGTTCTGTCCATAAATAATGAAGATCTTGCCTTCATTGTATCTTCTTTAGGGTCCTGGTGTACAAGAATGAACTCAATGAAATGTCTAACAATCTCCTACAAGGTTGGGAGACACTCCGGCGGCAGCAGGACAAATGGGAAAATTCACAGAAGATATCCACTGTGAGACTGGAGGGGAGAACATCGGGGAGGAAGGGAACTCATGGGATGATAAAGGGAGATCTCAGTGCCAACTAAACTGTATCAAAAATAATTTTTAAAAATGCTGTAAAAAGCAAGCAAAAACATACTCCATTAGATCCCAACTCTGTAGAAGAACAAACAAATTATAAGTCAGACTATCAATCTCATTGGCCCCAGACATTAGGCAAAAGCTCCAGAGACATGCAAAGGGGTCTGGGAGCATGCTGCTCAGCCTCTCAAGGTTATAACCATGCTGTTTTGTAACAGAGACCACAAGGAAACCCGATATCAGAGTTTAAAGAGCGGTAGGAAAGGTGTGCACTTGATGATATTGTAGTTCCAGTGAGACCCCAAAGGACCTCCCAAATGCTTCTGCTCAAAAGAATATGGATACTTTGCCAAGTATGAAATTCCAGGGTCATATGCTGTATCAAGAGGAGATCTTTGGAAATTTGACTATTTTGACCACCTGCCTTCTCCTATAGCAAGCATAAGGATTTTGTGTGTTCTCCAGTCTTTGAACATGTCAGAATTTATCTAATCTTTACTCATTCTCTTTTGATCTTATCAGAGAGCCCAGCACCTTCACTGGCTTAGATGGCGATAGTTTTTGAAGGATCATGGGAAACTTTACACTTCCTTCTGACAGACTCAATCCAGAAATCTGAACTGTCCAGGGAAAAGTTGACTGGATTGTAACTTTTCAGCCTCTCCAGATTTATCTTAAAGACCGGTCTTCTTTTTCCCCACCAAAGACAAAAATCTATTCACACTTATTCAGCTGGAATATCTTAAGAGACTTAGGTCAGCTTACTTTATCAACTGTCTCCCTAGGCCCTATTGATTTTGGTTTTCCTTATCCAAGCAGGGAGTTTTTAACACTCCTTTCTTTTGTCACAAATGTTGGTGTGTGTGTGTGTGTGTGTGTGTGTGTGTGGTTTATCTGTTCATCACTCAAAGCCCAGCACTTGACCGCAGATGACCGCCTCTACTAAAAGATGCTGCATGTCCTATTTTCCCTGCTTTCTTTTGACAGAAAGCTAGCAATAATTCATTACAACAGAGTTCATTTTAAACCACTTTTTGCTTGTTTAATTTTGGCCACTGACAAGTTTCTTTACAGGGCTGCGTTCTCCCAACTTCTTAAGTATTCTTCCTAGAGTTGACAATGGTGGATCACCCTGGCACCTCTGATTCAGAGTTCAGTTTTCATCACTTACTAAATTACAGAAGTTTCTTTGACCACCTATGGAAAATCATTCTGTTCTGTAAACATCAGGCTATGTGTTGTTAAGTCATGGAGCACTGGTTGTTTGGCACTCTCTTGAAAATGATAGAAGCCTGTGAAATTTTTATAATAAGCTGTTGATTTATTGTAAATCGTTAACTAGTTTAAAATTTTTGTCAGCCTCAATGTGATTTTCAAGAAACAATTAAGTATTTATTTTAACAAAATGTAGTTGATTCCATGAATAAATGTTTTGTCTTCCAGGCTGGAAATTTAGTTGAGCCTCCTCAGGTTTGCCAACTTTGATTAAGCATAATTGTGTAAAAATATTTTATCTCTTCCCTACCTCCTTTTGAAAACTTACTTTATAATTTTTAAAACTGAAAACAACTTTAAAGTAACCAGGACTTAAAAATCTGTATATTCTTTTAGAATGTTTTTGTTTTTTTCATGGTATCACATGCTAATTTTTTCCCATTAAGGTGTTTCTGATCTATCTAGGTAAAAATGTCATTCAATCCAGAAATTTAATATGTTTTCTGTTGCTTTTATAGAATTTAATTACTTTACAAATCTTGCCTTTAGGCGATTAACTTTCTACTTAATCAGATCTAGTTTCTTGTTTTGGTTCAGAGGCCCAGGTTAGCTTACTTTGTCCCAATGTTTTAAACTTCTGACAATTCTTTTAGATCTAAAGCTCTAGAACTGAGCCTTTGACATTGAGGCTTCCATCTAAACTGAAACTCTCAGATGACACTTTGAATTGGGAGAAATGGCAACAATCTTATCCAGGACTAAATAACAGGACCTGGGTGCTTTCTACAGGTTTGCTCTTGAGCCCGTGCACTTGTGCCATCATTCCGTGTTTTCCCAAGTTCATTAGAAGTGAGCTGCATTGGAAGTGGGACAGCCAGGACATGAAGTAGTGTGCAAATGGGACGCCACTATTGCAAATAGTGGCTTAAACTGCTACGTTACAATGATGGCCTCAATATCAAATTAATTCCAATGAACGATTTAAAAGTTATCTATTTTAGAACAGTAACAAATGGAAAGACAGTGCATTCTCCAATTTTTTTTCAAAAAAATTAATTAGGCAATAAGAACTATGTAAAACAGGTAATCACTCATTAATCTATTATTAGAATTAAATTATACTTAGAGTAACATATTTACTTCCATATCTATATGGACAAAATGGTCACACCCTTCTTGAGAAATCTTTAGTCTCTTTCTTAGGTAACCTTTAAATCATTTTTCACCAGAGGGATGGCTGGCAGATCATTAATGAAATAAATAAATGATCTGTATGATCTCAGCTCTGTGTATGTGGTGCAGTGCCTTGTGATGTGAGAACACTTCACAGCCTCCATAGGCATTCCTCCGAAGTGTTTGATAGGACTAGTGTTATGCTGAGGAAGATAAATGAAAAGAAATATCACCACCCTGTGAGAGTTAATTTGCTTTGATTTCTTTGAAAACTTCAAGATATATTTAGCAGCATTCTTAATGAAATTCACTTGTGAGTTTCTAACAGGATAAATGGAATAATTCACCTTTCAACATTACCTTGTTAGCATCCTTCAAAGATGAAAAAGTACTCAAATATATTATAGTGCTTTTATCCTCTCCTACTTCATCTCCATATTCTGTCCATATTAATTTCCTTGAACAAGAATATGTTTACATATGTTGTAATTCAATTATTACAGTTAAATATCAATATCAGTTTCATTTCATGATATAATTTTGGAGAGATATACATTAAAATTTCCTTTTTAATCCTCTATTTGAAATCTGATACCTTTTTGGAACATTTATCCTTTCCTTTGGCAACATTTCCCACAGTATTTTCCCTGTGATTTTCAAGCAGAACAAAACAAAAAAAATGACTGATTTTAAAGGTTGAACAATTTGTGAGATTTTGCCTGTACAAATCAAATATTATCTCGCTGCAGTTTAACAAACAAGAGCATATTAATCATGTACTGAACTAATAAAAAGAAATATCTGATTAACTCCCTGGACAGGAGTATTACAACAAAGGCTGTTTTTCGCACAGCTAAACATGAGATTGAAATGATATGTGTAGTCAATGAATCACTCTTTGCTGATACGGTGTTGAAAGATATGCATTTAGTAAACATTATTTATACTGTTGGCAGTTTTATTATTTAGTAGTGATGAGATTCAAACTTAACCTATACTAACCTATAATTATAGTATCTATTTCTTATTAAAGTTGAAATAATTCAGACTTTTGAATTATTGTTTTCTTATGTTTCTCAAGGCAGACTAGCTATAGTGACAGTTATCATTGAGTTTTGCCCCTAATTATTTTATTAAATCAAAAAATTAGCATTTCAGGCTATATATGCAATATAAAAATATGAAACAAAAGGTATGTCATTTGGCATAATTATTTTTTGTGTTATCGTAGTGACTTATTTTCATTTTCTTTGCTAGTGAATTCTCCACTAAAATCCTTTTTCATAAGCACAACTTTATTTTTAAACAAGAGTCATCTTATTGCTTTTATGGATATGTACTATTCATTTTTGCAAAACAGAAAAGCAAACTTCTCAGCAGTTTTCTATTTGGGGGCCCCCCTCGCTTTTTTTTTTGGTATTATGTCAGGGTTGAGAAGTTTTAACACTTTTATGGCTATCCCAAAGGACAATAGTGACTACTTATGTCCCATCTAACCAACCTCTCACAATCTACGGGCAAAGATTTTTTCACTTCCGCTGTTTTGCATTTTATATTATTTATTTATCCTTTAACCTTGTGTTGATTTTTTATATATCAAACAGGTTTTTTTGGTGTAGAGTGTCAGTTGTGGGTTTAAATCTTGAAATTTTAGTTTATGAATTTTATGCATCTTTCAAACTGATTTGTGTAACATTGGATATGTTTTGTAATGACTTTGTAATTCAAAGGAAAAGCATGCAGTTAACACTTTTACCTGTATTTTTTGTTTGATATTTTATATCAACAGTTTTTATTTGATATTTGGAGATTTGAGAGTAGAATTATTTATGTTTAAAATGTATGGAGATTAGTGCAATTTGTTTTGAATTGAAATTTTGCACTTAGTAACAACATCCTATTTTGAAGTTTTTTTCTTCTGCTGCTGATTGAAAATTGAACTATATATGTATCAATAAACAATGACTTTCAACATACACCTTTTGTATTTTGCTGTACAGAAAGGTTAGGGCAACATTTAACAATGTTTTAAACTTGTAACTCCTTGAATCTGGAATCTGGAATATTATTCTGATGTAAGGTTCAGCTGATCCTATTTGTTAGCTCTTCCATTGTTCTAGGCTGCTTTGCTTGTGATAATCTGATTTGGAATGACTGATTTGACCGAAGCCTTTCATCTCCCAGCAGGATACCGTGAGCCTGCTCATGAGTTAATGTCTATATTTTCTCCTTGTATTCCCTTCAGTTACATTTGTTTTGCTGTCATGCTGCCTTTCTCTATGATTTCTCGTGAAGGTATATGCCATAGTTGAGAAACTAAATTGCTTTATGTAGAATTATGCCCAATATTCTCTCTCTGTATATGTTTATTGTAAGCCTGTAATTTTATTTCTTAGCCACTCTAATTCATTTCACCAAGGATGAATGGGCATTTTATCAAAGAGGATAAAACACAATCTCAAGAAGTTGAATATACAGTTCATTGCTTTCCTCTGAATTATTAGAGAGCAAATTATTGACTTTATATGTTGCTTCTTTATAAATCTACAGTATGTAAGTCCTAAGAAGCAGCATCATTTGTCTACATAGCAATAGTATAACTAGCAAACCAAGAGATTAACATTAGTATAATACTACCATTTGCATTCATTTCTTATTGTTTCAGGGCAAATTACACATATCTGTTATCATTATAGTTTTAAGTTAGACATTCAAATAGTTCTTGATGGACTAAAATCAAGGTATTGGCAGGGGCTCACTTCTTCAGGAAGTTTTGTAGGAAAATCTGTTTTCCTTCTTCAATTTCTAAGGTCCATCTATGCGCCTTGGTTCCTGGTATTTGTGCTTTATCTTCTGAGAAGCTTACTCTCTTCAAATCCCTCTTTCTAATTCCTCTTTCAGTTATAGGGGCCTTTATGATATTTTTGGCTTTAAATGATTATACATCAAAGCACTTGGTGCTCTTCTCCACCTCAATACCACTAATAGGGACACATATGCAAAGTCCTATTGCCATGCGAGGCCATATTCACAGATACTGGTAATTCAGATGTGGAATCTTTTCAAGGCCACTTTCTGCCAATTTCATCATTTAATCCTACACCCTTACTCTAAGATTTTCAGGTTTTCTACTACTACTATTCTTTATAACAAAAATAATGAATCTTAAATGTTACATTGAATTCTGCTTTGTCAAATGTATTATGATTCTACGTTCTTTGCATTGCTTCCTATCAGGCGTTAACCTATTTGTCACATTTATCATAATAGATCATTTGATCAAAGTGGTAATTAGGAGGATTTGTACTTTCCTTTTGGTATTAATTATCAGTCTATGTGAAGATATATTGAAACTGTATGCAAAATCCAGTCCTCATCAACTTTTCAATTTATTAGTTTCACTATTTCAGTGAAGATACAGGGTAAGGTCTTGATTTCTGTTGCATTTATTGATATCTGTTCTCTTACTGTCAATTTGATATTCATATTATCTTTGCCCTGGATAACTAATTTTTAAGCCAACTTTTATGTTCTTTGAAACCTTTTTTTAAAAGATACATTATAGAATCAGCTTTTTATCTGAGAACACTGATTTACTACCCATTAGAAATGAACATTTCTAGTTTAAGTAAGATCATTCCTATTGATGTTCCATATTCTTTTGCCAGTATACAGTATATCAAATTCTTTAATTTATGCACACACATATACACAAACATATTCCTAATTTAGAATCATAAGTATAAATCAGACACTACATCCTAGTATGCCAGGATAGATTTTTTTTTTTTTTTAGGAAAGAGAACAAGGAAAACTTCTAGCAAGTGAGGCAGAGGAAAAAAAGATTATAATTTTATACCTAATTCATATTGAGGAAAATTGAGTTCACTTTGTTTGTAGTAACAGCTTCTTCTGATATCTATTTCAAGATAAGCACAACTTTGTTTTCTTTAATATCAATTTTATCTTTAACAGGAGCATAAGCAAAATAATCATATAATATATAATAGCCCATGTTTGATGTTATCTAATTAGCATAATTCATTTTATGTTTATTCATTTTGTTGCAATATATAGTTAGTTTTATGGTTGACTGGTGTTCCATGGTATGGATTTATTGGAGTTTGATTCTTTATTAATTATCTGACAATATTTTAATGCTTTCCACTTTTTGTTTTTTATGAGTAATTCTACTTTAGATATTAATTAAAAGTCTTTATGAGAACATATGCTCTTCCTCTCCTGGCAAAGTGACTAGGGGTGTGGTCCTCACAAGATAGAAGTATCAGAATATTTCAAAAAGTTCATGGGAAGTAGAATTAAAGCATATGTTGAGTTGTTACTAATATTTTTAAAATCTATATATACATTTCTCATAATTATTTTCTTGAACTTTATGGAGATCCCACATGCTCATTCCAAGACTTTTTGCATCAGGATAAAATTAGCTTTTAATTCAATTTTCTATTAACTTTTTCCAAATATTCTCACATGCTTAAACTATGACATTAGCAAATTACCTTTCAGGGTAGTTGTACTATATATATCAGAACTCCAGGTGTTCCACATGTTCTATGGAAGTTGATTTTGTTGGTCTGAATCATTTAGTCATTGTTATAATGATATACTAAAATCACACTATGGCTTTGCTTTGTGGTTCCTTGATCATGGCTAGTGATGTAAAACACACTTATTTTTCTTGATCATTTGACATCTTATGCAGTGATGCATCTTTTCAAAACCTTTGCCACTTACAAATAGATATGCTTGAGTTATAATTGCTGAATAATAGAAACTATTAATACATCATTGTTCCAGATATGTTTTGTAAACATTTTTTCCCAGTATGTAGTTTGAGTTTTGTTTAACTGTGCCTTTCAGTGAAAAAGTTATTTTAATTTTAATGAAGTATAATCTATCAGTTTCTCTTATTGTGTCTATTGTTTATGCTCACTGTCTCCTATTTAATATTTGCCTAACTTTTCCTCGTTGTTTTTCTAGATATTGCATTGTTTCAGTTCTAACCCTGAACTCTATAATATAGATTGAGATTATATCGGTATGTAGCATGAGACAGAATAGGAAGTTCTTTTTTTTTCCAGTATAAATATTTGAATATTCTAGCTCCTTTGGTAAAGATACTTTTCCCACAATGTGTGATTTTGGAAACTTGGGTATCAGTGAATGTATTTATAGGCTTTCATTGTACTCTATTATCCACAAGGTCTATTAATTGGTCTTAATTACAGCAGCTTAATTATAGTAGTGCAAGTTATTTAACACTATTCTTATTTTCTCAAATCATTTATGTTTCTGTATACATTTCACAATGGATCTGCCAATTTATTTAAGTAGATATTTGAAAGCAGGGGAAGGGAGAAAGGAAAGAGCTTTGAGAGAGAGAATCTTCTACCTTATTTTTATGTATTTTCTCCTTCTAATATGTAACTTTTTTTTCCTGATTCAGTATCTTGTGTTACTTCCCTGAATATTAACTCTTTAAATCTACAGCATGGAGGCTGCCGTGGTTGCTAAGCAGGCTAATTCTCTACCTGCTAGCAATGGCACTACTGATGGGCGCTGATTTTTGTTTTAGCTGCTCTACTTTTAAACAAGCTTTCTCCCGTGGCCTAGACAAGCAGTGGAGAATGGTCCAAAGCCTTGAGCTCCTGCGTGGGATTCCTAGAAGAAGTGTCTTGTCTCTGGGGTAGGACTGGTTCAGCTCTGGCTGTTGCAACCATTTAGGGAACCAGTGCATGGAAGGCCCTCTCTCTATCCATCCTGATAATGTGCCTTTCAAATAGAAACAGATTTGAAAATCTGCAACATAAACTTCAAGAATCAGAATTAGTAATACCTCATCGATTAAGGTTTGCCTACTGTTACACTAAAATCTTTCAAGAGAGCAGTGCACTAACTTAGAGAATTGGAATCGGGAGGCTGAATATTACTATGGTACACATTCCTCTTCATGGGCCCAAGTACTCCTACTAATCCAACCTGTTATGTCAAAAAGGACAATCCGAAGGAAAGATGGGCAGAAGGAGGTCTTATCTCAAAAAAACACTATGACCCATATCCTAAAGCTTGCCTTATTGTAATGCAGAGTTTATCCCATTTATTCCGTATTTCTGCCTGTTACAGTGGGCTATTCAACTGATGTGCTAGGCAACACTGATGCATCCAGGGAAAAATACTCCAAATTCTGGAGATGGCAGCAAATCATAGTGATATATAAAGCATAATTTATATGACTACATGAAATTAATTCAGTCATATGAAAAAAATGTTTTAGCATGCTGTGGAAGACAAAAAATATATTAGGACATGGAAATCCTGACCCCATATGAACTTTTATTTTTAACTTGTAATTTATAAAGTATGGATCTTTAGTGAGAAACCCTTTCATCCCCTTTTCTCACCTTCTTACTTAGCTTTCTCAGAGCCCTCAGAATCCTCCTAAAAAATCTATTGTCTACAGTGGTTAATCTTACAAAACACTTTTTACAGAGAAATTAAGTCTATAAAAATCAAACTAGTATGTTATTTAAATTTTTGTGTTTTTTTCTCTAAAGATACATTCTAAAACTCCAATAAAGAATATAATTTTCTAATCAATCTTCTTAGACATTGAAGAATATTGGTAAGCATATATATATCTTAACAAAGAAATTCAAAGATTCATTAGCATTTTTTGTAGAATTCATACTGATCTCTTTAGTGCACTATATTCCTTTAATCCCGGAAAAAAAATGAAGAACATTCTACAGAAAGTCATAGCTATCCAGTAGGATATGTTTATATTTTCTATACTTTTTGAAGGATTGCATTATAAACTATAATTTATTTTTAGCCTGATTGTTCAATGCTTTTATAAAACAGTTTAACATATATCATTGGAGAATCAAGATGGTGGAATATGGTAAAGACATGTTTAAACAGATGAAGACACATTAGCCAGCATAAAGCAGAGAAGGCACATTCCAGAAAATAGGAGAGGGTAGAATGACAGAAGAGGGGTACCTGCAGACTGATACATAAGGGAAAGTATGGGCACAATGGTGAGGTGTTGAAGTGACCGATAATCCGGTGGTATTCAGCAACGACTATCTTAACTGCACCGACAGACAGAATTCCACCAACAAAGTGGTAAGGAACATTCAGCAGTAGCCAGCCCCTGTCTAGCAAGGCCCACCCTAAGCCCTGGTTATCATGCTCACTAGTAGGATTTGCAGCTCATCAGAGAGGTGCCCATTATTTCCCTACTGGGCCCAGTCCATCTCTGGATTTTATACTCTCCAGGTGGTGCCTGACAGCACTTACTCCCAGTCCGGCACGTCCCAGATTGTGCTGCAGCAAAGCCCAACCAGCCCACACCTTCTCTTTGCCCGATACTTACACCAGTGGGTACATTTTGTTAGCCTATCACGATTCTCTTCCCAATCCTGCCTGCATGGCAGCTAACAGGCCTTGTAGCCCCTCCTAACCTGATCTGCCTCCGGTTGCACTTCTCATGCTCTTAAGTGAAAGCGGTAGCCCAGCTTAAAAGCCCTCATTGACGCCCTACACACTCCTTCCCCCAAAGGTCACATCGAGTTGTAGATGTGTAACCTAGTCTGGCATGGACCATCTCAACACAGTATATTCCGGAAGGTGCTGTAGCCTGGCCCAGCTTGGTCCATGCCTTGTTCCTGCTCTTTCTGGTGGGTACTGTGGCCTAACCCAACCCTGCCCAACCAGCTTCTAGTCTGGGCCCTGATGTAGACTGGATGGTGTTGCCTTCTGAACCACCCTATCTTGCACCCCGTCCTAGTTATCAGATCCGCCAGTGGGTGTTATGAACTGGCCCACCCTGCCCTCCTCCGCCACACCAGACCTACACATATGTTGGTGGATATCTTAGTTGCTCCCAACCTTGGTCCTTATGCTCACTTGCAGGTACTACATCTTAGTGGAGGGGTTTTCTAAGCTCCTCTATCAGATTTCTTCCCCATAGCAGATCTTTCAGACACTGGTGGGTCCTTGGCCTAGACTTAATCTCCTATTCCAGTAGAAATAGGAGCCTAGCTCAATTAGCCCATGCCCATCCTAGTTCTTACTGTTGGGTGTTATATCCCAGCCACATCCAATGCCTAGACACAGATCTCATGCGGTTCTGTTGGACCCAAGATCTTGCCCATTCCATCCCAAAACCATCCTATCTCTCATGAGTATGCGTGGGTGCTGGAGTCTAGCCAAGTGACAGACCTAGTCAACACCTGTGCCTAGGGAGACTACAGCCATATTCAGCCCAGACTGCTGCCCCAATTCTGGCTTTCACATTCACTAGTGAGAACCACAACCCAGCTGGTGCATCCCTTTAACTCCCCGAGCAAGGCTGTGGAGAGCCACAGAACTTGTTTGTGCCAATGGTTGCTCTAACCCAGCTCAGCATAGCCCATCCCCTGTCTTGGTCCTTGCCATCAGATCCTGCAGCCTGTTCTGTCCTGCTTTGTCCCAAGTTTCAAATCTTTCTGGCTGGTGCTGCAGCCTAGCTCTGCCAAGTTTGCTCCCATCCCTGACTCATGAAAACCAGTAGGTGTGATAGCCTCACCTGGCATGATCCACACTGCAGCCTTGTTCCTGCACATGCCAATGTGCTTAGGTTTGACCAGCAGTGCCTCATCTCTCCCTCTCCAGATAATCCAGACACTTGCCAATGGGTGGAGCTATGTTGCCCAGTCTGATCAATACATACTCATTATGGCCTGAATCATATGCTCATCAGCAGGAACTACAAATCACCAGAGGAGTTTCCCACGTTCCCCTATCAGGCCCACTCCAAGACCCATATATCTCATGGGCTAGTTGGTGCTAGGTTCTTAGCTTGCATAATCTGCCCCCTGCATCCCATCCTATTTTTGGGTATGCCTGTGAATGCTGCAGACTGGTCCAGCCCAGCCTGTTCCCATCCCAGTACCCATGCATGTCAGAGGGTTCCATGGTCACACTTAGTTCAGCCAGTCACTACTCCTAACTCTTAAGCAAACAAGTGCATTGCAATTCCACAGGAATGAGCCCACATACCCCCAACAGAACCTGTCCCAAGATCTGATTCTCATGACCCAGCCTAACACTACATGTCCCCTGCTCTGTCTCACTGTTGGGTACTGTGATCCAGCCTTCCCAGGTAGGCCTCCAGCCCTAGCTTTAGTGTATACCAGTGATTGGTAATCAGCTGTGGTCAATGTCAACTAGCCCTACCCAGGTATTCCATGTGTGCTGGTGCATCATTTTGACCCTTAAAGATCCTCCAGTCAATGACCTTGTCAATGAAAGTCCCTCAGCAGCACTTCCTCACCTAAAGCATATTCCCTCAGAGGTCCTCCCTCCCACACATCCTCCTATGCACAATCCTGGGCAATCTGCCCTCCATCTTTTCTATGCTATTGGATGTCTTCTGAAGGTCCCAATGGAGAGGTATATGCTTTTTCTAAGCCTCCAAAGAAACTCAGTTCTACAAGAGTAGTAACTTTGGGCCAAGTGTGTTGGGAAGCAGGTAAAGTCCTCGCCTTGAATGAGCTGGGATCCCATGTAGGCACTGGTTCTAAACATGGCAGCCCTACTTCCCATCCAGCTCCCTGCTTGTGGCCTGAGAATGCAGTCAAGGATGGCCCAAAGCTTTGAGACCCTGCACCCACGTGGGAGACCTGGAGGAAGCTTCTGGCTCCTGGCTTTGGATTGGTTTAGCTCCAGCCATTGTGGCCACTTGGGGAGTGCTCTTCCTCTTTCTCTCTGTATATCTGCCTTTCCAAAATAAATAAATGAATAAATAAATAAATAAATAAAATCTTAAAAAGAGAGTAGTATGCTTGTTGATACAAGTCCCTCAGCAGCACTTCCTCACCTGGACATTAACCCCCAGGTCCTGTTGTAAGCCCACACTTCCAAGACTACAAGGACACCTCAAACTGAACCTTGCCCAGCCTTTTTCAGGACTCATGGGCCTGCCCCCACTGTGTATTACCTATATTACATAAGGGAACATAAAATAATGATGTGCAGACTAGCTACAACATTCATTTACTTTAATTGAATTTGTTTTTATTCTGACTTATTGACATTTTCTGAAAATACACCTTAATTTTCATATTATTACTAATTACTTTATTAAAATCAATTATATCTATGGTTTCTACTGATTTCATTGTAAGCATTTTTAAATGAATTATTTATCAAGATAGGGTTTTGTAAGTATAGGAGCTCTTCTTTCCACTTTTTGCCCCTGCCCATTTTCTACCCCTGCTATTATTTCCCAAAATGATTACAATGGTATAATCCTTTAGCAACAGTTAAGAGATTAAATTCCTGCTATTTAACTCTGTCATGATGGGCTCACTGTGCAGACGCAGAATATTTAGTAAGGGATGCTTGTTTTTATAGGAATACATTTTAATGTTTTTCTGCTTGCAAGCTTTTGTTCAATACATTTCCCTTACTAAAAGTTTCAGAATTAGAAATTATTGACCATCTAGTTATTAAGAAATTATCATAAATTTTGCCAACTTACCTTAAAAAATACAAAGTAAATCTCACTTTTAAATACATTTAATGATATTGAATAAGATGTACAGCAAATTACAGATTAATTGTTTATATTTCCAAACATTCTAAAATCTGATTGCTTTTGGGCTGCCGGTGGAGAGACCATGTGATTCTTGTAACTTCATTTCAATTCCGCAGGCTTTCTCCTTTGACAAGAAATTTTTTCTATATCAGTAAACTGCTCTTTCAAAAACTGAGTTCATAAATCAACCACAAAAGCAATAAACTGATTTTCCATTGGGGGCTTTTTAAAAAGGAATTTATGACATTAAAACAATGCAGTATTTTAATCTTTACACAGGAAACTTCCAAAATCTTTCCTACATCAATCATGTTGCAGTCTATGAGTCATTAGTGACATCAGGAGAAAAGATAAACTAGTTGGTAGCCTAAAATAGTCATTGTCTGCACCCTAAAATCCAGTCACAAATGGTTTTGCCTTGAGCATGTGGTTCCCAGAATTCTTTCCAGGGAATACCTGAGGGTGTGTCAGAGTCAACTCTTTTTATCTTGCATGAACTCCTGTGTCATTCTTCGTAATTTTGCATTCTGTTTGTTACTTTGAGTTTGTACTTTGAAATTATTCATACTGATATATCATATAGATCATGCTACATATTTTCTACCCTTCCTTTTACAGTTGAACCTGACTGTAAAGTGCTTACCACTGTAAAGCAAACATGAAACCTCACTAGGCACAGCATGCAGCCTTTCCTTTCCAAGGATTCCCTATTTTTTTTTTAAAGATTTATTTTAGTTTTATTGGAAAGGTGGATATACAGGGAGGAGAGACAGAGGGGAAGATCTTCCCTCCGATGATTCACTCCCCAAGTGAGCACAACGGCCGATGCTATGCCGATCTGAAGCCAGGAGCCTCTTCGAGGTCTCTGATGTGGATGCAGGGTCCCAAAGCTTTGGGCTGTCCTTGACTGCTTTCCCGGGCCACAGGCAGGAAGCTGGATGGGAAGCGGGGCCGCTGGGATTAGAACCGGCACCCATATGGGATGCTGGGAATGCAAGGTGAGGACCTTAACCACTGCGGAATCGTGCCGGGCCCAGGATTCCCCATTTGTAAAGCTTTCTGCAAGAGAATAGTTTATTATGAGAATAAAATGCATCCTGATTTAGTTAAGAGCATTCCAGTAAGCACTCATTGAAAGCTGAGTCCTCTGCAATTAGTATTTGGATCTGAAATAAATATATCAAGAAATAAAAATAAATTAAAGAATAAATAAAAAATAAATTATAACCAAATGTAATTATTGATCACATTGAGTTTGTTAGGATGGATTTACTAAAAATTTTCTTGCATCTCCAGCATTTACCCTTACTTATGAAATAGTATGAAAATATTTCATCTCAATTTTTTCTTCCCATGTGGTTCAACAGAGAAAATAACTTTGCAATGCTCCCTTCCATTCTGCTGGTGCCTGGAATTGAAATTATCCCTATTTGCAGATGGCAAGATTCTCTACATAGGAGAACCGAAAGACTCAGTCAAGAGACTATTGGAACTCATAAGAGACTTCGGCAGAGGAGCAGGATACAAAATTAAAGAACACAAATTGATGGCACTACTGTGCACAAATAATTCCATGGATGAGAAAGAATTTGTAAGTACAGTCCCCTTTAAAATAGAGGAGAGGAATCTTAAATACCTAGGAATTAAGCTAACTAAATATGTGAAAAAACTCTCTGATGAAAACTGTAAAAGATTTTAAAAGGGAATAAAAGAAGATCTTGAGAAATGGAGAACCTTACCGTGTTCCTGGATTGGCAGGATCAACATCATCTAAATGGCCATATTACCAAAAGCAATATACAGAATCAATGTAATCCCAATCATAATCTCAACAACATTCTTCTCAGAAATAGAAAAGATGATACAAAAGTTCATCTGGAATCACAAAAGACGAATAGCTACAGCTATCCTGAAAAAATAGAAATCAAGCTGGAGGAATAACAATCCCAGACCTCAAGACATACTACAGAGCAGTGGTTATCAAAATAGTCTGGTACTAGTACAGAAACATAGAAGAATATCAATGGAACAGAATAGAAACACCAGAAGGGAGTCCACACATATATAGTCAACTAATATTTGACATGAAAACTGAAATCAATCCAGGCAAAAATCCTGGTCTCTTCAACAAATACTGTTGGGACAACTGGATAGCAGCTTGCAAAATTAAGAAGCAAGATCCACCCATGTCACCTTATATGAAAAATTAGCTCTAAATGGATCACAGACCTAAATCTACACTCAGAAGCAATCAAAATATTAGAGGAAAACATAGGAAGCAGACACCAAGATATAGGAACAGGGAAAGACCTCTTAGAAAAGACACCAAAAGCAAAGACAATCAAAGCCAAAATGAACAAATGGGACTACATCAAACCAAAAAGCTCCTGTACAGCAAAGGAAACAAGTAACAAAGTGAAGAAGCAACCAACAGAAAAGGAGAAAATTTTTACACACTACACAAGTGATAGGAGACTAATTTCCAGGATTTACCATGAGCTTCAGAAACCCAGGGACAGCAAAAAACAACCCTGTAATAAAATGGACAAAGGAAATGAACAGATATTTTTCAAAAGAACATATTCAAATGGCTGACATATGAAAAGATGTTCAGGCTCCCTAGCCATCAGAGAGATACAGATGAAAACCACATTTAGGTACCACCTAACTACAATGAGACTGGCCTACATTCAGAACTCAATGAACAACACCTGTTGGTGTGGATGCAGGGAGAAAGGCACCATCCTTCACTGCTGGTGGGAGTGTAGGCTACTACAACCACTGTGGAAATCAGTATGGAGAGTGGAGAATTGCAAATAAACCTGCCATATGGCACAGCTATCCCATTCATTGGAATATACCCAATAGAAGTGAAATTTGCATATGAAAAGGGAATCCATAATCCTATATTTGCAGCAGCACAATCTACAATATCAAAGGCATGGGAACAATTCAGATGTGCATTCAAAGAAGAGTGGTAAAAAAACTGGTACATCTACACTATGGAATATTATTCAGCTGTTAAGAAGAATGAAATTATACTATTTACAACTAGGTGATCCCAGCTAGGGACCATTATGCTCAGTGAAATGAGTCAATCATAAAAGAACAAATCCTGTATGTCTTCTGTTACATAAGGAAACCAACATGGAAAGTGTAACTTCAATATTGCGATCCATACTGTTTTTTTGTTTGTTTGTCTGGCTGAATCCCATGCGTTTTGATGGGTTTATTTTTTATTTCAGTTTTGTTTATTCCAAATAATTCATTTTCTCTTGTTGAATTCATCACTGGCTCATGGATTACACGGTGGTATATCACTTTTCACAAGAGACTTTTGTGTTTCCTTTTGTCACTCATGTGTTGGTTACTCAGTGGCATGTTTTTTCATGGTGTTGTAATTTGTTGTTGATGTTGTTGTGGCTGTTCTAACTCAAACTAGTTGTTGACCTTGTTTCATGGCTTCTCAGTTATGGAAATATATAGTGATGGAGTACTGGGGTCTATTATATCCAGATGTTGGGGTATAATGGAACATGCATCCCTGCTTCCAGATGAAAGATGGATTCCCAATGAATCTGTTGAACATGTGTATAAAGTGGAATGCTGGACTATCTGGCATTGTCTGTACCAATAGTGTCGGAGTACACTTAAGTAAGAGACTGATAGAATTATGATTCCTTCTGCAAGACTACACTATTGTAGCAAAATGGGGAAAATTTGTTGGGGGTGTTAGTTTGGGGAGGAATTCCAGCCTATACAAAATTGTACCACATTATTCAAAAATTCAAAACAAAAAAAATATTTTGTGTCTCCAGCATCTACACTCATCAAATAATATGAAAATATTTCATTTCAATTTTCTCTCACCTTGTGGTTAAACAGAGAAAATAGCTTTGCAATGCTCCCTTCCTTTATGCTGGTGTCAATGACATGAAAAATAACTAAGATTTCTCTTGCAAGGCAGTAGAGTAAGTGCTTTTTTATGATATGTACTCACATATAAGCAAGTATGATTTCAGCTTTATTCATTGAGGTGTGTTTGGTGGTATACGGAATACTCTCTTCAGATGCCCTTGTCTCGTGCTAACAAATAGCAGTTTAGGCTGGAAGTCAATCAAAACAGTCAATATCACTACAGAATTAAACCAACTAAATAGATGCTAAAGAGCCATCAGGGCTTGCATCTTTTTTTACATTATTATTGACAAAAATCAATATATAGATTCAGTATAGGTGTCTGTTGAGAAACAAATGGATATATATATAATGTGACATATAGTTACACTCATAATTGAATATTAATCATCTGTATGAGTAAAGAAATTCTGTTATTTGCAGCAACATGAAAGAACACATCAAGCACAAAGAAGCACATATTACATGATTTTACTTACGGAAAGGATAAAAAGTTTTTATCTCAAAATAATAGGAAGTAGAATAATAGTTGTCAGAGGTTGGGAATGGGGTAACAAAGCAGAGAAATGGTGGGGGAGAACAGCTAACAATTACATAAGAGGAATAATTTCTGATGTTCTAAAGCACAGTAGGATACCTATGGCTCACAAGAATTAATTACATATTTGTACTTCAAAATAGCTAGTGAGGCAGATTTTGAATATTGCTGGTACAAAGAAATGATACATATCTGAGGTGATGGATGTGCCAATTACTCAGAAGTGATTCTTGTGCACAGTAAACATGTATTAAAATGTCATGTGATACTCCATAAATATGCAGAATTATTCTGTCAATTAAAAGTAAAAAAAAAAAAAAGTGAAAGAGTAAGTGTACCTAATGCCATAGTGGAGAAATGTCTTGCAATCTCATTAAAATAGTTTTTACCAAAGGGTGATTACATACTAGCTGATTTTCAACAATAGTTAAGTTTCATATGTGTACTTTATAATTAATTGCATTCTAAAGCCATTTTTTCTTTATTACTTACTAGTTTTAGGAAATAGAATCAAAGTTATATTTTTATGAAATACATGGTCCCAACTTTGGCAAAAGAGGTACTACTAATCAAGTGAAATTTATATGGGTTATGTAAAGAATAAGGAAATAGTTAAGAATTTCACTATGGATTATTGTTAACGAATTATCAGTTAACAACTTCAGCCAACATAAATGTACCCCTATACAGTTGTACTGATCACACTGCCTCAAATAGGTTTCAATGGTCTAAAGGTTTTGCTATTTCTCAGAGCCCTAGGGGGGGGAAAATAGTTTCCTTCAATTTTTTGCCTTGAAACACTCTCCCTGCTGTTGGAAAATGAGCAAATTTACATCTCTCTGTCCATTCTTCTGTGTTTGTGTTTCCCTCTTTCTTATCACTTTGTTGATAAGCAGCAATTTTAAGGATGTAGTTTTAAAGACTAAGATATCATTCCACCTGAAGGAAATTGAAGCACATGTACAAAGACCAACTTGTCACATCAGATAGCCAGCCACAGACTTCTGTGATACACATATCAATGTCTTTTAGGGGCCCATTATGCTGTCCTCTGCATAAGGTGGTGTTTGTTCAGTGAAGAATAGAGTATATTGTGAGAGAGGGTGTTGAATTCAATGTAAAATCACCGTAAAAAAAAAATCAGAAGTTTCCCTAAATTTGGGACATTCTATTTCTTTTTGCCCACCAGAAGTCTTAAACTTACCTCTTAGCCATTAAACGAGACAACACCAGATATAAGATCCTAAACTGGACCATATCTGCATTACATTCATTCCTTGAATTTTTTTTTCATGGTAGCCAGATGTCTAATATTTGGTTAGGAATTAATTCTGTAATTGTTTTAAAAAATAGCTTTCTATCCAAGGCCACACATGTGGCTCAGGTGCATTTGAACAGCTCTGCTGTTAGTTTCTCTAATTAAAGCTGGGATTCTGGATGTACATGTGTTTCTCCCCCACTCCCCTGAAGGCTACATGCCCACTCAATTAAATGAAAGCAATAATTACTGAATGAAGCACTCCTCATTCTCTGCCAAATCTGTAAATTTTAATCCAAAGGATACTACAAAAAAGAATATAAATGGAGATTATATGTGTTGCGCTTTCATTTAAATTTTAATACTTGATCTTTGGTCAGATAAATGTTCTATTTACATAAATAATTACAAAAATAGCATATTTTGGTTACATGTCTGTGTAAGAAACACAAACCTCCATAAAAATAAGGCATTTTCAGTTTTTATAAAGATTTGTCAAGAATAAAATTTCTTACAACTCTCTTATATAGTTATTAGAAAAGTATTTGGAAATAAAAGTTATGTAATACAACTAAACACAATGGGACAATCATGGATATGCATGGAAGAAATAAGAGAAAATAAAATATTTGAAATAAGTGAAACTGAATTATGCTCAGTGAAATGAATGAATCACAAAAGAACAAATTCCATATGTTCTCTCAAATATATGGAAACATCATGGAAAGTATAATTTCAATAATCAGATCCATACTAATACTTTAGCTGCATCCCATGTGTTCCGTTTTTTATTTCAGTTTCATATATTCCAAACATGATATTTTAAATAGTACAAAAATTGTATATGTGCATACGGTTATCTTGAATACTTTGTTAAACAAGACAATAGCTGTGTGAACAAATGAATTAAATGAACACACATATTAACAAGTCATCTTATTTAATTGATACAATCTGAACTATGCATTGATTAAATAAGAGAAAACTGGGCCAAATTGTCTCCCTTACAGTTAACAATGAGTTATTCAAAAATTTTTGGAGAGTCACAAATGTGTTTCAAATAACTGAATTAACTTTGAGAAAATATTCTACGTAGACACCAAATTTCATTAAAAAAATTCAGTGAAATAAGCCTAATTTATTTCTTTTTTCATAAGGCACCTTTATATTATGCTGGGAAGAATAATACATTAGTTAACTGAAATAATTTTCTATTCATATATAAAATGCCCTTTCCTTTAAGTTTACAGGAATCATCTTCCAAGTAACATGTCATCAACCAAAGAGTTTCTCGTCCACTGCACCCAGCATGACTCCAGGATTTTCTGGTAAAGTACAGATTTTAGTGTGCAATCTCCCTAGGCACATCATTCAACACAGATGCCCTTTGATGCATTACGAGATTTCTTCTTGAAAAATCCATTTCAAATTGAAAGAACCACACTTTGCAACGCATTTAAGGAACTTAAAAGTTCGAACAGCACATTTTCTTAATGCAGCAACCAGTTGTTTGAGGCTGAATGGGAATTATGGCTTGCCGCCACTTAATAGTGGCTCGTAAGAGATCAAAATTTAAAACGAAAAGTATGTTTTTTATGGAAAGTGTATAACTGTTGAACCAACCTAAAGATGAAAAGTTTATAAATTAAGCCCTTTTAAATCAAGGGGCTTCTGTATTTTTTTCATGAGGTCCTACCCCTTGGCAATGATATTATTACAGAGTGGCATGTAGTCAAGATGAAGCAGATATTCTGATTTCCTTGAAACAATTCACAAATACCTGTTGTGCCCTTTTGTTTGACACCTTTAAATTGTTTTGTTTATAATATATTAGAAAGTACAAATAAATTCCAGAAAATAAACCAGAATCTGTGTGGTAGACTTCCATTTTATGCCAAAGTCAGAGCTATTACTGTGATAAATGCATGGACTAAATACATGAACTAAAGGTATCTTACAATAAAAAATACTTTAAAACGTCCAGCAATAGCTTATAACTCTTTCCTCTTTCTTCCCAGATAAGCCACACTGTTTTTTCCAAGGAAATTCTACCAGGATGTTGCTGATACTAAAACAAAATACATCTCACTGTGGTGAGTTTAGAGCTTAGGATACATGGTCTTGAAACACATAAGCTTTTTAAACATTCTTTTCTCATGTAAAGTTCAAGATGTCACATGAGATCTCATGCTCACTGAATAGTTTTGTATTTCAGAAAGAATATATTTTAAAGTTTTTTGCTGCTAAAATTAACAGGAAATGGTATTTTTAGTGGAAACTGACAGTTGTCCTCTTTGGTTATGCCTATTTTTTGTCAGACAGTTTCAATTACATAAGAAAAAAAATTTGGGAAAAAAAGGATCATACAAAATGGCATACAAGGACATAACAGCAGATTTTGAAACAATAAGAAAGAATGGGGGATTCCCAATGGAGAGGAAAGCTATTTGGCTGCATGACTAATTATATGCACTAATAGATTTCCATTGGGCCCTCTGGTTTTTAAGAGTTCATTTAATTGCTGGATCAAATTAGATGTGTTTTCAGGCTCTTCTAGCGGCCAGGGCATATATGCAGAAACAGAGCAAAATTCTGGAATTAGAAAACTTAGTTCAGATTCTCTTGCTCTCCAGACTTTTGAAATATCCAGAGTCTCTTTTTTTATTACCAATTGCAAATAATAGTAATTTAAGCAAAATACATACACATACACATCATTGTTCTGAGGATGATAAAGAAAATGAAAATTTCATTATTAATCTAAGTTGATTTAAGCTGTATTTTTGCATCTACTGTGCCATTTTAATTTTTTCCTCGAATTTGTAAGTAAGCTTATAACCATCACAGGCAACATAAAACTGTTTCCTTCCAAATATATAAAAAAATCTTATTTTTTCTAATCTAATAATAGAGATTGTTTAGTTTCATAGATAATAAGTACAATCTTGAGTCTACTTCCCATTGCTATAGGACAGTATTGAAGGGTAGGTAATTTATGGTAATAAGGGAGGTATTTTGGCTTCTTGGTACCAGAGGCTGGGAAGTGCAAAGGCGGGTGGTTGCATATAGTGAGCATGCTGTGGTGCTTTACGGCAGAAAACAAAAGTAGAAGCAAGTTCATCCAAAAAAGAAGCAGAAAAAAATATGAGGAAGTGACACTCCTTTTAGAACAATTCACTTTTGTCGAAAAAAATAGTCTGAAAAACAAGAACTCATATGAGAGAAGTATCAATCCTTTCAGGAGAGCACAACTCTGATGACAAAATTACATCTCTTCAGGTCTCTATCTTGAAAAAAAAATGATGCATTGGAGATTGAGCCTTTATCAAGTTTGGCGGAGACAATCCATTGCAAATCCTCTTCACAAATGAATAAAGTTTCTGCCTGGAATTTGGAAGCAGTAAACACAGTGTGTATTTCCTTGATAAACATAGAAATGGCCGTTATATGAAATTCAAACTTTATTTGGATAACATTGTATGATTGATCCTAGTAACTTAGCAGTTAATAAATGGCATTTTATTGTTTATAAGAATGACCTAACAGCAACATATATATCTACATTTGTTTTTTATTTCTCCTACTGGAAAATTTTTTTCCAAGGAAATATTATTTTATATTATTATTTTTTATGATGCCACCAATGCTTATAACTCAATAAATAAGAAAGAATAGGTAGGGGATATTTCTGCAAATAGTATGCAATAGTTGGATAAGCTGTTTCATGTAGTTCTTAAGATCATTAAGTATAAACTTGAATTGGGTCAGATTACAAGAATATATGGAAATTAAATGGAATTAATGTGAACTTAAAGTTTGATTATTTTCTTGAAGCATTAACATGTATCAGCTTTCACCAGCAATGTGAAGTAGAATTCAGTGACATGATGCTGAAAAAAGCTAGTGATTATTTCTTATTTACCTAAATGATGTCTACTACTTTTTCCAGCAACATTTCCTGTCCTCTGTTAAAATAATATTATTACAAGTGAAAAGGAAATGAAATATGAATTAGGAATTTTGCATACATGTGTGTAAACCAGTATGGCTATTGAGCTCGTAATGAACTACATTATTAGAAGTAGTGTTTTGATATTGAAAATGGTTGTTACTTACACGTTTATTTCTTTTCATGAGACCAATGAGCACACTCATAATGAATAAAACATTTATAGGTCATTTGTTATATCCACAGCTATGATGCCTATATAGCCTAACAACTGAACTCCTGTACCCCCTTATCTGTGCCAAAATCCACTGAATTTACAGTCCAAAATATTGAGAAAATGAAAGGTTAGGTTTCCCTGAGGCTGTCAATGTCTGTATATCTTTCAGAAACCTAAATGGTTCATTTTAGAAGGTAGAAAATATGAACAGATGGAATTTGACCTTTTGTGGCATATGGATAAAATAAATCTAATTTATTTTATGCTAAATATCATCCTGTAATTATGGAAAAGAATGCACTTTTGTCAGGAATAAATATAACCAGAAAGAATACATACTGATTGAGGGAATACTGTTGCTTTGAAGGCATCAATTTCTGCTGAATAATAAACATGAATACTAAACATGTGTAGTGGCAGCTCATTGATCTGATACCCTTCAGAGAATAAATACTTAACCATCACAAACTTCAAGCCCGAATTTTATTACTTTACATATCAACACATCAAAATGTTGATAATATTTGGGAATTTTGTCTAAAGGGTTACACGCTTTTCAGTCTAGGAAAAACCTGTATTTTTCATGCATCCCACAGTTAAAAACAATAAAATAAGCAATTTAAAATTTGAGATAAATGTGAATTTTAAGTTCATCTAAAATATAAACTGCACATAAATTATGAGTAGTATAATAATGTATGAATATGGAGACTAATTGCATACTAATTACCTTGTTCATGTGAATTGAGTGGAATGAAATGATCAAGGTTTTCAGAATTCCTACCAACTTTATTTAGAAAAGTATCTGCTAATTATACGATGAAATTAACATTAGAGGAAAGACTGTTGAGCTATTTCCAAATATATTTTAATGTTAATTTCATCCACTGACTGTGTCCCCTTGCATTACCTAATGGAAAGATGAAGCTTGAGGAAATAACTTGTATGAATAGCAATGTAGCGGAAGGAAGGAGGGCAATAGCAGGAGCATATGCTTTTACGCCTCTCAAAGAGACTTGAGAGATTGTTCTCTTAAGTAATTAAAGTTAACCCACAGTTAAGTCATCATCATCATCTTGAACAATTAAGAGATGAGCTCTTTCACGTTCAGTGCCAATTAAGGTGGACCAGGGTGAGCTGGGAAAGCTTTATGAATGAGGTAAGATTTAATTTGACCCAAAAGAAATAAGAAGATTTGGAGAGACTGCATAATTGTTCTGAAGAATGATACTAAAGCAAAAATACATTTCTTACATTGGGGAAACGTGTGCAACTTATTTGTCATAATTGGAAAGCTATGATGAGTTTGAATTGAATTGAGTAGCAACATCATTTTTATTGCCTATCACTTCAATACCTCTTTTTGCATAGCATTTGTATTCCATTACCGTACTTATAAATTTTGGACAGGAGACAATATTGTGGAAAATACCCAAGTTTAAATGCTAAGAAGGAAAAACCACCAAAATCCATGGCTTAAAAATGGTTACACTATGGATTTGGTTAGAATTTTAAATGAATCTTCCTGACATTTGAAAACAGAATTACCAAGCATTTTACTTAAAGCAACAACTTCCAAAAGTTTTAGATTTCAATATAATCACAAATATTTAAAATGATTTAATTAGGAAGTATTCAAGCTTTTATCTTTTTAAAAGTGCTTTGTAGAATGATATTTAAGATTCAAGTATTACACACCTAAAATTACATGATATCACATTGAAAATTAATGGAGTAACCATGATTAATAGAAAATTGTTCATAGAGCTCTAATGGCAGACTTCAGTTCTAGGGTAAGATACAAGTTGATGCCAATGATCTTTTCATTGTCCTATCACATGAACCAAATGAGTAGCATTTATTCTTTATTTTGTTCTTTGTTTATTTTTAAGGGGTCTCAAGTCTCACTTAGTTCATTTTTGATTGTTAATATTATTTTCCATGTGGCAATTTTGTAAGTAGTGGGGTCCCCCTTCCTCCCTGGGCATTGTCTCCCAAAATAACGTTTCTTGCTGTATTATTATTTATTTATATCTTTTCCAATCTCTACACCTCTGTGCTCGCCTGTTGTGGCAACATTATTGTCATTTCTGCCTTTTTTATACTAACTGCTTCATGGGCATCTGGCATCAGTTAAAATTCAGCTGTGATTTTAAACTAGATGACTGGTGGATGGTGAAGTCTGCCCTGTTCCCGCTCCTGTCTCCACCACTCTGCTCCTAAGGTTCTACCACTCTCTTTTGCTGCTGGTGAGATTAAAAAGATCTAGAGTACATGCAATCGCATGGCAAGATTCATTTAGTGCATTTCTGGTAGTCTTTCTATCCAAGCACCGCATGAGCTCAGATAACTGCTGAGGTTATCATGGCAGCTACACTCTGGAGTCTGTCTTTCTGTGTCAGTGGTTCTCCTGGAGCCCCTCTGTCACTGCTTTGTCCACTCGTATTCCCTGGAATTATGCTCTCTAATCCTTCTCCATCCAGTTTTAGGTGCCCTTACTCATCTCATCATCTTGACCTCCCTAACTTTGAATTCCTAAGAAAGGAAAAAAAAATACCAAGATGATGATCAGAGTGTATATAACACCTTTAGGTTATGTTTCTGATTGTCGGAGTGCTTATATTATATGTACAAATGTATTTCAAAACTTACATAAAAATGGAATGAAAAGGTAATGATGGTTTTAAATGTACTTTATACTGTGGCTCAGTCCTAGCTCTGTAAATGCTGGTTAAAGATGCCAGTTTTTTTGTACCATGGTAGCATACATTGTCTCTTATATGGGTTTTCTAATGGTACAATTTAACCTCTTAGGCATAGAAGAAACAGGGTACATTTTTGGATAGGCAATTAATTAATCTTTAGGCATTGTAAATTCTAATTTCTTCAGAAATTCTTCTAATGCTCCAGAATTTACCACTTGCTCCCCTTCAGAGAACTTCTTACATTAGAAGTGAGATCAAATTGTTTTTTTTTTTAATTTTTAAGTACTTTGCATTTTCCTTAATATATTTGAAACAGGATCTGGTGCGAGAGAATAGTGGTTAAAGTCCTCGCTTTGCATGCCCAGGATCCCATATGGAAGCCGGTTCTAATCCCGGCAGCCACGCTTCCCATCCAGCTCCCTGCTTGTGGCCTGGGAAGGCAGTTAAAGAGAGCCCAAAGCTTTGGAACCCTGCACCTGCCTGGGAGACTGAGAAGAAGCTCCTGGTTCCTGGCTTTGGATTGGCTCAACTCCAGCCATTACAGCCACTTGGGGAGTGAATCACTGGATGGAATATCTTCCTCTCTGTCTTCCTCTCTGTATATCTGACCTTGCAATGATAATAAAATAAATTTTTAAAAATATGTATTTGAAACCAAAGGCTACATTGATTATTTAGATCTGTGTCTCTTTTCTAATCTCTTCTCTGTGATATTTAAGTCAAGCATGGTCCATAAACGTATACATAGTTGTCATTGCTGCATGGATTTTTAAAAATCTTTTGCTACACACTGGCAACTGGTTCCCAAGAAATGGTATAAATTCTTGTGAATTAAGTGGGAAAAGGCTTTTTAAGGTGGTTTTGGAAGCTACTGTTCTTTATTTTAGTATATTTGTTTTTATTAGGAAGACAGATTTTATCAGAAGAGAGAAGGAGAGAAAAGTCTTTCATCCACTGATTCACTCCCCAAGTGGCTGCAACACCCTGAGTTAAGCTGATCCAAAACCAGGGGCCAGGGGATTCTTCTGAATCTCCCACATGGGTATAAGTGTTCCAAGGCTTTTGGACCATCCTCTACTGCCTCCCCAGGCTGAAAGCAGAGAGTTGGATAGAATTGAAGCAGCGAGGACATGAACTGGTGCCCATGTGGGAGCCTGACAGATGCAAGGTGAGTATTTAGCCACTAGGCTATTGTACGAGACCCAAGTTGTTGCTCTTGCAAAAAATTTCTATAAACAGATATAATATGAAACTTGAATCCAGGCACAATGCTTTGTCTTAGATATATTTTCTTAAATTTTTGGGTATACAAAATGTATTTTGACAGAACAAACAATAATTTTAAAACTAGGACAGAAACACCTTTGGACAAAATACAGATGAAACAAATTGCATTTCATCAAAAACAATTCTAATAAGTTGAAAAATAATTACTACTTTAGTGAAAGAAATGCAGTGTGGTAGTTTGGCTTCTAATCAGGCAGTTCTAAAATTTCTAGGTAATAAAATTGCAACATTAAAACAAAAGCTAATGTAAATTTAACAAGTATTGGAAATTTTAATAGAAAGTAAAATTCAAATTTGTAATCAGCAAGGGGGTTGGAAATAAAAAGGACATTCAGTCATTATTAAATATATAGTTTGTGAATTCATTACAGACTAATCTCATTTTCATTTCTGATTGGTAGCTTAATGTTAGTTATGCCTAATAAATATGAATGTGAGCAATGCATTTAATATACTAATTGGCATTTGAAAGATCATCCTTTTCCCCTGAGTGAACATAGAACTTTGGGAACACAGAAACCGAGGAAGGAGGAGGATTTCCTGTGTTTATTAAAGCAACATCACTGACATAAAGGATGGTTGCAGCGCAACAACTCACACAATCCTGTCGTGACATCTTTGTGATATGAAACCGTAATGCTGGATGTTAACAAAGGAGCACAGGCTGGGCAAGTGATGATTATCAATAAGTAAATTGTTGGTGACTATAATGTCTTGAACAGCGTGTTTCAGAAATCTGTTCCTTTAAAAAACTCCATGCAACAATTTTATCAATGACTTTTCACAACACAAAAACATCACAATCATTTTAGTTGTGGATGACACAAACCTAGATTGGTAGTAAATATATTAGAAAAAGAATTTGACTCCTAAAGCTCTATGTTTGAAGAATGATGTTGACAAAATAATAAAATATTTAACATATAGTTTAAAGTCCTACACTTATCTGTAAGATATCCAAAGACTAACTTTGAGTGGGAATAAAATTAAAATCAATTAACTAATACAATTTTATGTAAACATGATTTTGAGAACTTAGGTAACACTAAAAATGATACAAATCATTACAATCTAATACTAACAAAATTATTTTTGTAATGCATTGATACAGACTTTGTATGAAGGGGCTAGGCTGTCATATGATCACCTCTAATGAATATGGTAAGCATTCCTGGAGGTATAATGCATAGAACAAAATTAATCTAAGTTCCTTCCAACCCTATGATCACAATTTAAGGGAATGGCAGATATAATGCTACATTACTTAGAATGATAAAAATGCTATAAGGAACACCTCTGTTAAATATGTATTAAAACACATGTTTCAAAGGCTGTGTATGGACAGAGTAGCAAGGACACCAGGTACATCCTGACGGAGTGAGTGTGACACAGAGAATGACTCACCAGGACCCAAATATAGGACAATAGCAGGAGGAAGCACTGTGTCTGCGGAATTCTTTCTCATCAAATGACAACTTTGCTCAGGAAATACCTTGTATTCACAGATGTTGTCAGTGAAGAACAGATTGTCCAGAAGGAAAACAATGAAAATGACAGTAGGTGAGCTACTTCAGGGAGGCCGGGAGTTATCAATAGCATACCTTTAATATCAGAAATGATTTTTTTGATGATATTTTAACTGTGGTAGGTTATATATTAGTAACAATTATTGGAAAATCATCTCTGACAATTACGGTCTGCCCCTCATGAGAAGGCACTCTAATACTATGACAATTTAGGAGAATCCCGTGATTAGTGGTGTGTCTTTGACCAAAAAAATTGCTCTAGGTGGTGGATTATGTAACATATAAGATATTGAAAAGGGATGTGACATATGAGGCACTGGAAAGAATCTTAAATGTTATTAGGAGACTTGCCTCTATATGTTTCCTTACACAATGCAAACAAGATTGGAACAGTACATTCATTTGGTTTCAAGGTGACAATGGAGCACAGCTAAATCCCCGCTACAGATGCCCAGTTTAACTTCAGCATATGAAGTGATTGTCTTCACCAAAATTTGTGGATAGCCATTATGAAAACCTTACCTGGAAAAGTCCCAATAGAGAAGTAACACGAATTCATGAGAAGTATACTGTCATAGGGGTATAAATGCGGTCTTTGGATGGGTCACATCATATTTTCCTACGTCTTTGAATGGATACATTTGAAAAAAGATTGGCAGCACCAAAACCTTGTCAAGACAATATGGGAGACATAGTGATTGCCCACATGGGTCTAAGAGGGTTTAAAGATGCTTAGCCACCTCCAGAAGGTAGAACAAGGACAGATTATAGTCTTGTTTTTAACTTGTTAAAAATATAGTAAAAGGTCTTAAAAGTAGCATGGATTTCTCTTGAAGTATAATGCTTTCCATGATGAAAATCACAGAGTCCAGCAATTGCTTTTGTAAAATATTGGAGAGCTGAATAAATTGATAAAGCCATATATTGTAAATTTACTAATTTATTCAATTCATTTGAAACACACAAAGAAAGAGAAAGGGGGAGGAAGGAAGGGAGAGAGAGAGATAGAGAGAGAGTGAGAGAGAAACAGTGAGAGAGAGAAACTCCCATTTGTTGGCTCACTTCCAAAATGCCCACAAAAGGAGTTGATCCAGGATGAAGACAGGGATCAAGACCTCAAACTGTTTGTCCCTTGTGGGTGGGTGACAAGAAACTCAACTGTCTGAAATATCATTTCCTGCTCCTAAGACACGCATTTCTAGAAAGCTGGAATGGAGTGCGGAGTTGGGATTTCAACCCAGGCATTCCAGCAAGGGATGTGCATGTCACAAGCAATGTCCTAACTGCCTTGCCCATTGTCCTTTTTTAAACTGTAACAGTGACTAACCCAGTTTGGCTTTCCCAGGATTCCAAAAGTCTTGGCAAATAAAATGAAACATACAGTAACATTTTGGGCAGTGATTGATGGCCCAAAGCTTTGGAACCCTTCACCTGGAGGAGGCGTCTAGCTCCTGGCTTCAGATTGGTTCAGTTCTGGTCACTGATGGTCATTTGGGGAGTGAATCAGTGGATGGAAGATCTTTCTGTTCTCCTTCTCTATACAAATCTGCCTTTCTAATAAAAATAAATAAATAAAAGCATCATTCACCTTTTTAATTATTTATTTATTTTTATTGGAAAGGCGGATATACAGAGGAGAGACAGAGAGGAAGATCTTCCTTCCTATGATTCACTCCCCAAGTGACTCCCAAAGTAGCCAAAGCTGAACCAATCCGAAGCCAGGAGCCCAGCGCCTCCTCCAGGTCTCCCATGCAGGTGCAGGTCCCAAGGACTTGGGCTGACCTCTACTGCCTTCCCAGGCCACAAGCAGCGCATGCAAGGCGAGGACCTTAACCACTATGCTCTCGCGCCGGGCCCAGCATCATTCTCCTTTGATTCATCTGTTTTTCTCAATGTTTTTCTTTTTCTTTTTCTTTTTTTTTTTTTGATTATCAGTTACTGGCAAAACTGAACATCAGGGCGGTATTATCGTTTCTTTGTCTACCTGAATGATTTAGACACAGCATCAAGGTAATCATGAACTTATAGTTGAATATCATATAATTGCCCTGTTTGATTCTGTTTTGTGTGAATATGAGTGCTAACCCATGGGATAGATCATTTCAATCTATCAGTCTTTATGATCATTTTTAAAATGTATTAACATATACCAATAATGTTTCCCTTACATATAACATAGTGATGTTGCCATGAAGAAAATAGTGTTGGCAGAGAGATATGATTGTTATTTTATTTTCCACTATTTTACTCATCATTACTATAGATAATAATACTCAAAGGAAGACTGAACACTGACTATAATGACAACAATTTTATTCAGTATGAAAATATTAATGAAAAGTCTTTTCAACCCAGAGATCTTTAACAGGATCTGTCGAACTGTGTTAACAGCATTTTATTCCTGTCTGTAAGATTTCCTTAGCAGTGGAAGGACAAATCCCTGAGCCTAAGAAACTGTATTCTGAAAAACAAAGAGCTAAAAACAAAATCCCTTAAAGAGAAGGTAATTATGTAGTCACTGAAACCATGCAGCCAAGACTTGTTTATACCATTATACCTAGCAATTCATTTGTAGAGAAAATTGGTGACATAAAAGAAACTATATATACATTATATATATATATATATATATATATATAATTTGCTTATTTATGTGCATAGCCCTCATTCTCATCATTGGTGTAAGAATACAGAAGGACCCTAGCGACCTAATCAATAATATAAAATTTGATGACAACCTGACATGCAAAACATGAAACTGCAAATAAATTTGAGGAAATGCAGCTTTCATGTTATTTTATAAGGCACTAGACTTGTGATCTTACAGTAATTTAGAGGTCCACATATGGTGAAAGCTGATTATGGACATGATAAAATGTTTGGCACTGTCCACTTCTATTTTTGTTACTTTCAGATATTTTAGGATTTTCATTTCATAGTCTTCTAGTTATTGGAGTCTACTATAAAATCACCATGAATAAGGTAGCTTATATTTGACAGAATTGTATTTCTCATAGGCTGGAAGCTTGGCTTTCTAAGCTACATTTGGTGTCTGGTAAGGCTCTGTTTCTTGGTACACTTCTTACTGTGTCCTTAGTGTGGTTGAATTGTTGGCGAGCTTGGCTTTGCCTGTTTTATAAGGACACTACTAGTATACATGAAGACTATGTGAACAAATTAATTACCACACAGAGATCCCCACGTACTAATACCAGCACTTTGGCAGATGCCATGTCACCTATGCATTTTAGAATACATTAGCATCCAGATCATGGCACCTAATCTTTAGGTCCTTTTCTATTCTCATAGGTGTTTGTATGACCTATTTTGCCTTTTCCCGATCTGTTTCTTTACTCCAATGACCATATATACTTACACTAATAAAGTTTCTTGGGCTGTCTCATCAAATTTCTCACTTGCAATTATTGTTTATTTTAGAAAGATTTTTGTGTGACCTGTTACTGATAAACAAGAGCCATCACATTTTGAAATTGGTCTTTTATGGACAGATTTATGATAAAATTCCAGACAGTCTGGCAAAGGGGAGCACATTATTAATAATAGTGAAGGTATACTAGCTAAATCTGGATAAGTTTTTAAAGTATCATTTCAATCATACTATGAAATTTAACTGATTTATGGAACTATCTCAATAAGTGACTATAGAAATGCCAGAAAATATGTGAATTGTTAAATCTATTCTTTAACGGGAATAGCGTAAGGACTAACCATTACAATTAGAAAAAGCTCTAATGTTTTTTTTCCTTCTCAGCACTTACTACAAGGAAGATTTTTTTGCTGTTTTGGTTATTGCTCTCTAATTTATGCAATTATTTCTGACAGTTTCCAAATGCAACCTATTTTATGTACTAAACAGCAGTGGATGCATTTTTGGCGTCAGCAATATACATTCGGAAGACAAGAAACCTTGACAAGTACACTTTAGTTAAGATTTTTTAAAATGCACTCTATATTTTCTTTGCAAATGTGTTTAGGATAAAAATGTATTCATGTTATGATAGGAGGAAATAGAAATTTAAAATAGTTAATGGTTTTATTTATTTACCTTTTTCTATTTACTACATATTGTGAAAATGGATGTGTGGTGGTGTAATAAATGAAACCAATTTCTTGAAGCTAATAACTAATCCTGAGTGAATCTGAACCAATTCTATAGTCCATTAAGTTCCGAACTGTGGTTATAATTTTCTTTAACAGATCTAGATACTGGCTATATTTTTTTCATTATCATAAGCCTGAAGAGGAGACTGATAGTGAAAATAGATCAAAGTTTAGTAGTTCATACAAAGGTTCTTGTACAGGCTAGTAGCGAATTAGAAAATCTAAATGTATGTCATAGTTTTGACACCCTCCTTGATGATTAAACAGGTAAGACTCACAAATGCAGAGGACTTAGGGAAGTAAGTCAGAAGGAACCAGGATTTGACAATTGCACAAGTAACAGAAAATAAATGGCCTTTGGTAAATGCACATGTTGCTGCGCCTAACTAGATTATGTGAGACAGAACAGAAGGTACTCTTACCCGGGCAAAATATTTTGATTTAATACCAAAGCACAAAAAAGCACATCTCTAGGGTTAGCAATACCTAAAGCTTTATAGGTTTTTTTTTTTTTAATTATTTGGAGTGGAGCCACGCTTAAAAGAGAAAACCGATATAAATCAAGTGTCCTTTCTTTTTTGGTGCACAGCTTATAGAAATATGTTTATTTTGCATTTTTGTATTTGCATACATACCACTCTCCTTGTTTCTTTGATAAAAATTTTATGGGCAATAAATTATGAATCATGCTTATGTATAATTTATCCCTCTAAATACATATTTTATATTTTGGCTTTTAAAATAATAACCGTCTTTAGCTTTGTATTTTGAAGAGATTCAAATTCAAAACTTTAAGAAATTCATGAATAAAGCATGTTTCAGCCTTAATTTGCATTTTTATAGTGTCTGCTGTAGAACAGTATGGATTTTGCTTTCTGAGTGTACTCTTTCAAGCTGACACGATTCCCTGAAGAATAAGCCTTGAGAACATTCACTTGCCCTTCATAAAACATACATTTCATTATCTCCCTATAAATTGGACACTTCCTTAACATGGTTGTGCATTTGTGTCTACACCTTGAATATTGTAATATCATTTGGTTCACATACACATAGTAATACAAACAGAAAATGGCCATTTTATTGTGTGGAATTGGATGGTGATTGAACTGACATGAATCCAAAATGTGTTCTACCTCCCAGAAGATGATCTTGAAATCACACAATCCTTTAAGTAGCAAATTGTATGGGAGATCGGATTTCCTAAACTACACTCACATGTTAGACTTGTTTTAATATGTTTCATAAAATAACTTATTTTAGAATATGCTTATAATAGGAACTGAGAAATGTTTTTTGATAAATTACAAGGGAACATAGTATTCATATTTGTAGAACATACAGCCAGGGACCATGGCTCCTCTAGAAAGCCCTGTGGAATTACATCACGTTATCCTCCTCTGTCTTTCCTTTTATAGTGCTATTTTTTTTTGTAATTACTGCTGTTTATAGAGCCTTTGCTGAGTAATTGCAGGAGAAGATGCATCTGTCTTGAGGACAGAACTTTGAATACAGAGGAAAACTAAGTAATTACTAATTACCTGGGTTGCACCATTTTGTTGTTACATAGAGGATAAGAAAGAGACCAATCACCTTGGTTTTGTCTAAAGTGAAAGGGGACTTTCTCTACAGAGAATCAGTGAACAAAGCAAGATTTGTCAGGTCACAAACCTGCTCCAGCAATCGGAAGTTGATTTCTAAGAAAACTGTGAAAATTGAGTTTTGGGGGAATTCCAGCATATATAAAATTGTACCACATTCAAAATTTAAAATAAAAATATATTAAAAAATAAAAACACAGTTTCGGGTGAAAAAATAGAACTATCAATTAGGGTGTGGGGACAAAAACGATGAAGGCTATCCTGTGCAAAAAGCCATCAGAAGGATGTTATTGGTAACTTCCTGTTATAAGCTAATAGTTCAGAAGGGTGGAATCATTGTCTTGCTACTCCCCTTGACAAAACTAGAAACTCAAGAATGAGGCTGATGATTCTATATTTCAAAAGCAGCTCCTGGGGAGAAGCTATGATCTTCTACACTTTTTTCTCCTTTTTAACATATTTTTTACATTTTTATTGAAAAAAGCATATTTACACAGAGAAGGAAAAGATGGAGAAAAAGCTTCTATCTGCTGATTCATTCCACAAATGGCTGCAACAGCTGGAGCTGAGCCAAGCTGAGGCCAGGAGCCAGGAGCTGTTTCCAGGTCTCCTGCACAACTGCAGGGTTCTAAGACTTTGGCTTACCCTGTACTTCTTTGCCAGATCACAACCTGGAAACCAGATGGGAAATGGAGCATCCAGAACATGAACCTGTGCCATTATGGGATATCTCATTTTGACAAACATAACAATCTACATTAAATCCATTGATGAAATCATTTTTATGCTTAGGTAAAATCACATTAAATGGACAAAGGGACTAGGACTTGAACATGTTTTTGGAGAGACTACCGTTAAGTTCAGTACATGATGCAGCTGATTAAAATAATTTCATGGGATCTGTGAGATCATAAGCATGAAATATATGCTGCTTTGAGATCTAGTTGAAAGGGGTTGTAGGGAGTGGAGTGAGAATATATATATATAATATATATAATTATATATCATATTATATATAATATAAATTATAATATTGCCTATTATGTAATATAATATATAATATATATTAAATATTAAATAATATATAATTATATATAATATATAATATTTCAACTTTTATCTATTGGTGAAATCCAGCAACCTTTTGGTGACTTACTGACAGGAAAATATATTGTATTTCTTATAGGAATTAATATTTGTTCAGTGACAGAAGTTTGGAAATGTCTGTGCTTCCTGTAGCAGATCCACAAAGGCATGAAAAAAGCAAAGTTCGGTAAAGGAGAACAGATCGATTATGGATACCAAAGGATCCCTTAGCAGAAAGAAAATTATTGAAATGACAATGGGGAATAAATGTCAAGGTCAATTCACAATTGACCCACAGCCTGCTAAGGGCAGGTGACACTTAAATCTCCATTATCATTGAGATAAGAAGCAAAATATTTCATTATTGCACAAAATAAAACAAAGGATTTTAAATTAATCATATTAATGTGAGGATGAAATGAATGGTTGAAATTTTAAGAATCACTACTTAATTTTAGCAATTAGTTCACCATTTTGCTTCATTATTTTTATTATAAATGCAATTAATTCAAACTTTCAGTATGAGTTTGTTTCTCTATTTGGTTATAATATACTCTTATTGAGGACAATTAGGAAAAAAAAGTATTAAAAACTATGGTTAGTCTCCTACTTAAGTAAAATAACTCCTTTGAATCTACAATAGCCAGCTATGGTATCATAGATTAAAGCAGGAAATATGGCTGCAGAGGACAATATCTATTTCTACTTGTTAGAAATAACTTGTATTGATATTTTCCAGGATGATACTACACTGGAGTAAAGTTGTTGTGTGTAAAATTAAGATAGTATGGTATGAAAATGTAAAACCTCCATCTCAAATGCATAATTTGCAAACAGAATTCACTATCTGAGTTTTGGATACCCACACAATCTTCATTCTGATAGACTCAAGAGCTTTGCTAGATCTACTGCTTCGGGTCCTAAATAATAAGCACGTATATCAGTATTCGCCTGATTTTTCAAGAGTCACTGTTGTATGCATATTTATATATTGCATTTATATAGAGAGAATGAAGGTCCTACATACCTAAAGTTCAGCTGAGAAACTTCGGTAGAATTTCAGAAATCTACAGAAAGGATTTCACAAGGCATCTCAAAAGGAACCAAAGTTAAATTAATCCATTTTGCCTAGGTATAACCATACTGGAGAGTAAAACAGAAATGCAGAGTAACAGAAATAGACTTTATCGGACACCACATATAGAAAATAAATCCATGGGGTAATATCTTTTTTTAAAAATTCTAAATCTACTAGTTGAATATTGGAAACTAGTCCCATGCTTATGAATCATAAACTATTCTCAGTGCTTTATTCAAATCCAGCTGGTGAATACACAAGCATTATAGCATTGAAAACTAACCCACATTTTTTCCTTCCTAGACTCATCATCCTCACAAGGCAAGTGGTTTATCATAGAAGAGGAGACAAACAGATACATATGATCAAAAATGATCAGTTCAGAGGCAGTGTCATGGTGAAGCAGTTTACACCATCACTTAGGACACCTGAATTCCATATCTGGGTACCTGGTTATAGTCACAAGTAGTACATACTTCTGATTCAGCTTCCACATGGACTAGTGCAGGGATAAAAAATTCTAAAGTCCTAGAGTTCCCAAAAAAATATATTTCAGTATATTTTTGAAATCCACACATAAATTATTTATATTATTCGTTTTCCATGAATTTTTTGAAAATCACTTATATTTTTACACATTTTCAAACCAAAAATTAACCTCTTTTAATTATATTTTCCACAAACGTTTTTCTGTATCACCATATCATTGATGAATTAATGCATAATCAAGGTACAAAGTAGCATTAGCTGCACATTGGAGAACCTTTCTCTTCTTGCATGTCACATGTGGGCTGTGGCATATTTGTGTGCTCAAGTGTGTAAGCTGTAGCATGTCTAGTAGTGATATGCAGTGCCTTTTAATCTCTGAATGATGCGTGTGTAATGTCATGCAGCTCTGTCTCCTGATGTTATCAAGGATGTCTTCCCATGAGCTTCCAAGGTTAAAGGGGTTTGGTCAAAGCCAGCTGTCATATTTTCAGTGTCATAGTGGTCTAAGTTTCTGATAATGAGCTGCCCAACTACTTTGACAGTAATCAATGCTACAAGCAGTTTGTGAAAAGAAAAGAGTAATAATTGATTCTGGAATAGTCGATTAACAAGCTAATCCTCAGCCTGGAGTGCCAGCATTCTATCTGTGTGCCAGTTGTGATAATGGCTGCTCCTTTTCCAATTCAGTTGCCTGCTTATGGCCTGGATAAGCCGAGGATAGCTCAAGCTCTTGAGCCTCTGCAGTAATGTGGGACACCCAGAAGAATATATTGAATTTCAGATCTTCGCTGTGACCATTGCAGCCAGGAGAGTGTACCAGCAGATGGAAGATTTCTTTTTGCTGTTCCTTCTGCCTGTAGATCTGCTTTTAGAATAAATAACTCTAATGATAATAATAATAATGGTAATGACAGCTTGACTGGATAGGGGATATCAGGGTAGCTAGTGACTGGAATCTGCTGCCACTGGAGATCAAGGCTGAATCTTTTGGAAAATGGTCCACAGTTAGGCAATGAGCTGAGACAAAGATCAAGGCTTGTGGGCAAAGAGAATGTAGCTGGGCAACAGTCCAGGGCCACAGAACTCTGTGTTTTTAGAAGTTCCCTGAGACAGCCATGTACTGACTGCCAAATCTGAGTCATACTGTTGCTTCCTGATAAGCATTGGCTGCTTGGTGTGAATATGGGGCATGGCTATCGCACTTGGTACCCTGTAAATTTCTGCAATTTGATTCCCCATACTGCTGCATAAAAAATTGAGACAGCAAGACTGCTGGCTCAATGCTCCTTCCCAGGGGAAACAGGGCTCTGCTCTATTCACCCCATTTTTATATTTATCTAGTATCTGTCTTGTTTGTAGTTTTCTCAATTGCACCTTGTCTCCTTCTGCAAACATGTTCATGCTATGCTACGTGGCTTGTGGTACACAAGGATGTGTGAGGATGTGTGAGGATGCCAAGTTGCTTTCTGAGAATGAAGGTGAGCCACGCTAATTAGGAAAACTGTTTAGCGATTTAGTTGGCCATGGGAGGGTGAATATGGTCACCCATCTGCTTCCTTAAATTTGTATGTGTAAAGCTGCTCAAGTCTGATATCTCAGTTGTTCTAATGGATCAATGTTACTGAACAAGGGGCATTTGATCACTAAGTTATTTTCAAGAGAGCCATAGGGTAAGTAGGGACAATTGATTATTTTCTGAGTGTTTTTATGATTGTAATGCAAAGAGTATATTAACCTAGGGCCCTGGGTCTCCCTGTGCTGAAGAAAGATCAGTGGAGATGCAACCTTCAAGTCCTGTTGATAGTGCTAAATTGGCAGAAGATCCAAGTACTTGCAGCATGTAGAACTCCTAATAGACATCATCAGAAAATAACTTCACCAAGACATATCATGGCCAAATGTTGAAAATTACATTAAAGAAAGATCCTAAATGTGAAAAGCACAAATATCAAATTCTCTGCAAATACTTTCCAATTATATTGTAGCTGATTTTTCATGAGAAACCTGACAGGTTAAAAAACAAACACCCTCTAATTTATATACAACTAAATAAAGACTTTTCCAAAGAGACAGAAATTTAAAGAATGTGTTATTGTTTGTTTAGCCTTATAAATCATACACAGGCTGTACTAAAGAGAGATGCAGAAAGACATTGTGAAGAACAGAAAATTGCTGTGGAAAAGCATAAGGACAATTAAAAAATTAATAATAGGAATATTTGTGAATAATGGCAAAACTAAGTAATTATTTAATTTTGATAGCCTAAATGTAAATTAACTAAGTTCTCTAAAGAAACTGATGGAATGGATTAAAAAGAAAACCCATCTGTTTGCAGCACATAAGAAATAGATATTACCAAACAAGATACAGAAAAAGCAAATGTGAAATGATGGAAAAAGATATCCCATGCTAATGGAAAGCAAATATTAGCAGATATAGCTGTCCTAACATCAGAGGAAATAGACTTCACTGCAAAATTGTTAGAGGCAAAAAGGCATTATGCAATGATTAAGACATCAACTAAGCAGGGCACATGACACAAGAGCCCAATTATATCAATTGATTCAAAGAAAGCACTAGAACAAACTTTCATAATAAAAACATTACGCAAATTGAGTTTAACCAGAATATACCTGAATGTAAATAGAGGTAATATGTGTCAAATTCACACTGAACATCATATTAAATGGGAAAAAGCTAGAATCATTTTCACTAAAAATCAGAGAAGCACAAAATGTCCAGTCTTACCACTACTCATCAAGACAGCTCTGGAAGTTAGACATTAGGCAAGGAAAAGTCATTGAAGTGATGGAAATCGGAAATGATTCAATTAAATTATTCCTGTTTGCAGATGACAGGATGCTATTCATAATGGAAAAGGAATGCTATCAGAGATTTTTGAATTCCATATGAGACTTAGGTAATGCTGCAGGATAAAAACAAACACACACACACAGAGCTTTTGAGTACACAAAAGCATGCCATGATTGAGAAAAAAAACCTGTAAAAACTGCTTTTCATTTCATGATAGATACAACAATTTTTAAATACCTGGAAAAATTTAACCAATAATGTGAAAAATTTCTACAATGCAAATTGCAAACATTAAAGAAATAGAAGACACCAAAAACTGGAAACATCTTCCATATTTATGAATTGGAAAAATTAAAATGCCCAAAGTAAATTACAGGGTTAAAGAGATTCAGTAAAACTGTAGAAGTTGTTCTTTGCAGAGTTGTAAAAATGATCCCAAAATTCACATGGAATGATCAGTCCTTGAATAGTCAAAGCAATCCTAGTTTATGAAAATAAAAATAAAAACATCACAATATCTGATTGCAAGACATATTTCATGACGATTATATTCAAAAGAGCTTTGTTTCGTAATAGACATGTAGAACAGCGGATCAGACTAGAAATTTGAATATCAACCACTCACAAATCTTTGCTTAGTTAAAAAATCACTATCTCGAAAAAGAACAGTGTTGGTGAAACTGAATCTAGGTGTGGGGAAGTATAAATCAAGATCCTATCTTAAATCTGATACAAAAATCAACTCAAAACAGAGCAAATATCTAAATTTATAATCTGATGCCACAAAATCCTGAGAGGAGTGCCTGTCACAGTAGCCTAGTGGCTAAATCCTTGCCTTATAACCACCGGGAAGACATAAGATTTCTGGTTCATGTCCCTGACATTCCACTTCCATCCAGTTCCATGTGTGTGGCCTGAGAAAGCAGTAGAGGGTGAGCCAAAGTCTTGGGACCCTGCACCTGTGTGGGAGACATGAAAGAAATTCCCGGCTACTAGCTTTGTATTTGATTTGTTTCAGATCTAGCTGTTGAACCACTTAGAGAATGAACGAGCAGATAGAAAATCTTTCTCTCTTTCTCTTCTTCTCCTTTTAAATTTACCTTCACAACAAAATAATCTTAAAAAAAAATCTGAGAGGAAAATATTAAGGATACTCTGCAAGACATGGATACAAAGACTTCTAAAAAAAGACTTCAAAAGTACAAGGAATAAACTAAAATTGAAGAATGGGATTATAAAAAGTTTCTGCATTGTAAAGGAAAACACTCCAAAGTGGAGCAGACAAGTAACACAATGGAAGAAAATATTTGCAAACCATCTGACTATTAAAGGATTAAAATTCAGGATCTATGGAAACTCAAAAATCTTGAAAGCTACAAAGCAAAACAGCTAAGAAATGCACAAAGGACATGTACAGGCCTTTTTTTCAAAAGAGAGAAAGAAAGAGAGAAAGAAAGAAAGAAAGAAAGAAAGAAAGAAAGAAAGAAAGAAAGAAAGAAAAGAAGGAAGGAAGGAAGGAAGGAAGGAAGGAAGAAAGAAAGAAAGAAAGAAAGAAAGAAAGAAAGAAAGAAAGAAAGGAAGAAAAGAAGGAAGGAAGGAAGGAAGGAAGGAAGGAAGAAAGAAAGAAAGAAAGAAAAGAAGGAAGGAAGGAAGGAAGGAAGGAAGGAAGGAAGGAAGAAAGAAAATGCAAATGGCTAGCAAACATCTGAAAAATATTCTAGATCACTAGCCAATAGGAAAACGCAACATTAAGCAATTGATCCACATGTCCATTAACTCCACCATTAACTCCACGGAACTAAGAAATTTTGGCACACACACAATGGAATGCTATTCAGCTACACAGAAATGAGGAATTGCTGTCTTTGTAGCAAAATGGTTACAATTGGTGAAATTAGGCAGACAGTGAAAACTGAAATATACTTTCTTTGATCTGTGATAAGTAATATACTGGGTACGAAATGCAATGTGTGTGAACACTATGGACATTGTGTGACTTGATTATTTTACCCAGCTCTTATCTGTACTCTTAATATACATTGTGTTTCCTATTTGTTGAATTGTTTATTTGGTGGAGGTTTTCAGCCTGAGGATATAAGGAAGACTGAATGTATGTCACTGTAAAACTAAAAAAAAAAAAAAAAAAAAACGCTTGGAAAAAGCAAACAAAAAAGAAGAAAGAACAAAGAGGGATGGTTGGAAAAAAGATGGGTAGGAGGAAGGGTATGGCTGGGATCAGTATCATGTTCTTAAAATTATATACATCAACCACAAAATAGTTAAAATACAAAAGCAAAAGAAATTATTTAGGAAAGTAAATCATTTGCTGTTTTAATTTCCTAGTGGCCACTCTGATCGGGGCTGAGTTAGTTCAAAGCCAGGAGCCAAATAGTTTTTTCTCCTGGCCAGCCATGTACGTAAAAGGTTCCAAGCATTTTGCCATCTTCCAGTGCTATTCCCAGGAAAGACTGATTTAGGACTAAGTTGCAGGAAGATTAATCAAGAGATTAGAAAAGATATCCAATGAACAGTTAACAAATTTTAGAAGATGAAATAAAAAAACAAAAAATCAACTTGATGATGTGTCACTCTCCTCTTGTTCAGAAATTGAAACCAATAGAAATAAAAATTAGATAGCTCTAAATTAGCAAAACTGAAAGTCAAATGCATATTAACCAGGTTGCAAAGCAACATCTCAATAATATATATATTTATTTTCTGGGTTCTGTATTTTAAGTGTAACATGATGGTATCAGTAGTAGTAGTCTAAGAATGTTGACAAGGAAAAGACTGCAGATTTTCAAAGAACAAAGGAATATTTCAAAAATGTTCAGCTTCATCCAATATTTATCAGAGACTGGTTTTGAAATGTGTTTAAAAAAATCATGCATTTGATGATGTTTCTTCTAAATAGTAATTATTATTTTCCCCTGATTTGTAGAAGACTTCTGCAAATATCAGTATTTCCAAAATGCATGTATGCAAATGCAACGAGTTAAAAGTCACATTGAAGACAGCATTAATAAAAACAAAGGACAGAAAAGTTTTAAGAATTGGAACAGGAACATTACATGAACTAACTAGAAAGTTTAGGGTAAAATGTTGAAAAAGCTGTATTAAAACTTTTATCTTTTACGGGATCAAAAATGACATACTTTATTTTGACTACACTAGTTTCTAGAATTGCAAATTCCCATTTTAGTAGTGATTATAAGAAAATTTGCTCTTATTATCTACCTTTTAGTTTCTTCCAATTCACCATCACTATATAGCAATTGTGGTTGATAAAATTTGAGACTGACTTCAGCAGTTTCTCCATTCCTTCTGAGGTTTTGTGGCTAATGTTTTGAAAGCGTTATGCCCTTCTGGTAGAAATATAATACATACAGAGAGATAAAGACTTTTGTTTTCATTTTTGTTTCAAAGTTGTCAGTTTGGAAGAGAAAATTGTTCTTTATTTTAAACTGAGACATGAGGCAAACAGCACAAGGTATTGCTGGCAGAGCTGCAATATCAAACTTGACAAATCCTGGAGGAGAAGAAAGCGGACACTGTGAAGTCTGCTATGACTCTCTGCTCTGCCCGGCTTCCCTCGTGGCCCCGGGCTGCTGAGCAGCTCCTGACAAACAGGTGATACTAGTTTAGGTTTTCAGAAATGTTCAATTGGCAAAAAATAATTTTTCAAAATGCTAAATACTACCATATTATATAAAATTTGGGAACAAATTCAATCTCTTTTTACTGTCAATTGTCTTAAAATTATAATTTAAGAATCAATAGAAAAGAATCACTGAATACAAGAGAACTGTTCATGCCTATGTTAACTTACCATTTATGGTAGTAAAAGCCAATTGAAACTTTTGGAAAGTATTATGACAAAATATATTAAGAGCCACATTTATGCCCATATGTTATTACTGCTACTTACATATATCCAGGTAGTGTATTTATAAAAATCCAAACAGTGATGGAAAACTGAATCTAGCCAAATATATATTGACTTAGGATTATTTGTTTAGCAATCAATAAAATGACATATTAGCTTGATATGGTTAACACAACCATAAGAATTTAATGGATTATTCAATAGCAAGCTAATCACCTACCAAATTCATGGATTCTTAGAAAGAGTTTAACAGGGTCAATTAGACAGAGCTATTTTTGTTCTACCATTTAAAGATATTTATCAATCAATCAGAGTTACTCCATGCCTTTCACTTGCTCCTTGTATCTTTACTTCCAAAGTAGCTTCAACAGTCAGGGCTGAGCCAGGAATAAACAAGCAGTGAGAATTTTTGTCTGGGTCTCCCAAGTGACTGGCAGCAGCCCAGGAGCTTTAACCATCTTCCACTGTTTTCTCCAGGACATTAGCAGGAGGCTGGATTGAAATTAAGGTAGCCAGAACTCAAAATAGCACCTTGGTGAGTGCTGCTATCAGCACACAGTGGCTTTACTTGCTATGCCATAGAGCAGGCCCATTATGATGCAGAATTAAGTAAGAATGAAGAAAATATAATTTTTAAAGAAGAATTGTTGCTTTGATAAAATCTATGAATAGACTTGAGTATATTTATTGGCTAAATTTTGTGATAAGTGTGTATATTTTTTTTTCAAAAATGAACATTGTGAAAGACAAATCAAGACAATGATGCTGAGCATGTGAATTAATTCAAAAAGCACACCAATTTTTGAAGACTAAATTTTAATACTAAAATTTCTTATCAAAATAAGAACGAAAGTAATAGTAATTCAATAATTAATTCTATTTATTGATTTTGTAAGGCTTGCTTACGAGTTAAGGAGAGGCCTGGCACAGTAGCCTAGCAGCTAAGTCCTCAACTTGCACATGCAGGAATCTCATATGAGTGCCAGTTCTAATCCCAGCAGTCCCACTTCCCATCCAGTTCCCTGCTTGTGCCCTGGGAAAGCAATCGAGGACGGCCCAAAGCCTAGGGACCCTGCACCTGTGTGGGAGACTTGGAAGAGGCTCAAGGCTCCTGGCTTCGGATTGGTGCAGCTCCAGCTGTTGTGGCCACTTGGGGAGTAAGCCAGTGGACATAAAATCTTCCTCTCCTTCTCTCTGGATATCTGCCTTTGCAATTAAAGTAAAATAAATAATTTTTAAGAATAATTAAGGAAGTCATTTTGAGGGATGGAATGGACCAGGAGGGGAAAGATGAGAGAGAGTAATATTTGTGAATTTCATCCTGTGTCTTTGGGAAGAAACTTTCCACTGCTTTACCAGACTACACACGAGCATGGAAAGGAGAGTGTTTATATGGTACTGCACTAAAAGCTCTGGTGGGAGAGTGAATCATTTGATTCATAGACAGTTGAGACAGATCCTTTGATTGGTAAATAGATAGTTGGGACTCACATACATTTGCAGGAGAAGTATGACTAACTTGTGACCCTAAACTAGCTATCTAGCTATCCCATTTCATTCAGTCCTCAGAGATTTCTGATCCTCAATGTTAAAGATTGCGGAAGGATGTAGGATAATCACATCTTCTGTAGTTAATTCTGGCTGATTAGTGGTGGGCTTCCCTATTCCAAATTCTGAAATTGTTGTCTCATGTCGTGAACCTGAAAAATTCCTTTCATTGTCAATGGCTATGTCCCCTGCATCATGTTCAACCCCTGCGCAGTTCTTACCTTCAGAAACAGACAAGTTCACTTATTGTTTGTTGAGATTTTGGTTGAGATTTTTGATTGTATAGAAGAGTAGGGAGTCTTGCATGTGCACCTGGATATGTTTTTCACTTTTGCACAGGAATCTGCAGCAGAGATGACCTAATCATATAATATGTGTGCCAAGGCTAGCTCACAAATCAATGGGCGCTGTTCCATGAGAATGGGAATGCTAAAATGTCTAACGTCATCTTGAGAGAAAGCATGGCTTCTTGCTAATGCCAAAAGCAATGAGAGGTCCCCATACCCAGTGGGTGCAGCAGTTTGGCCCTGGGAAGCTCACAGCAAAACCCTCAGCAGCTTTCAGTCCAGTATGACAAGTGTTAACCAAAGGTCCATCAGGCACCCATGGACCTGAGTAGTTAATTCTCAATTTTTTTTGTGCAATGAAAAAGTAACATTTTTATTATTTACCAGAAAGTGCTGGACAAGCTGTTCATGTTAAAATTAGGCTATGGATATTATGAGAGCTTCAATATTAAGTAAATGAAGATATAAGTACAGTTGCTTCTGACTTGTATTAAATTTCCCATTGCTAATGTCACACATATATTTAAGGTAAAATGAAGAATTTGTGTTTCCTAAACATTTGGTAACAAATACCCATGCCTCCTACTGCAGATTTGCAGGATTCACTGATCTGCCTTATGAAGTTGAAAACAAGCAAATCTGTCACCCCTCGTTACTTAGGTAATTTATTCACAGGCTATGGTGTCTTAATTTCCTTTTTCCATGCATTCTTTAATAGTTATTTGCAGTTAGATACAAATATTGGGATTCATTGCTTGAATAACAAGAGATGAGTTTATGACCTTCTGCTTAAAAATGAACAAAGATTTAGAAAAAAAATATGTCCTAGGCGTTCTAATATTGTTTAAAAAAAGTATAATTACAAAAACAACTACTGCCTTACTTGAAACAACATAAAGGGAACAATAGCAACATCATAATGGTCTACTAACACAGAAACATCACACTCAAAATTAATCCCACTCTTTGCTATTTATCATATAAAATTAATTATTAAGGGTCTGGGTGATCCAGGTATCGCTTTAAGTAGTTTAATTATCATATTTCATCATTTTCTCTCAGTCTTTTAAACAATTTAATTTCTAAGTAAAGAAAAAGTCTTGAAAGAGCAGTGCAGCATAACAAATGCTAATAAATATATTGATTATTCATTTCATCAATTTCAACATATACATTTCTGTTTAGAAATATTCAAGTCTTGGACAAATTACTCTGAAGAATACCAATTCTCTATTTTTTCTTGAAACAGCAGAGTTTGTATTTTAGAACTTTTGAATGTTCTACTATTAAATGATGTAAAGAAATAAACGTTACTGTCTAAAGTGCTTACAAAAATGAAAAATTTCAAAACTACCAATAAGTTGCATTATTAGCACCAAAAGCTGTTTCATGCCATTCTCACATCATCGAACACAATCCTGCAAATATTGACTAAAGTAGTCAAAGAAGTTATCAGTTGCATCTAATCATCAGAACATTCTCTAGATTAAAATCTTATCCACAGAATAAAATCTTAGCACTGTATTATAGATTGAAGTGGATAAATTACTATGTTAACTATAATCTCCAACTTCAAATGTTCACATTTAAAAAACTGTATTATTTTATTGATTACATTTGTTGAATGCATCTTAGAAGAGAAAATGAGGGAATACACTTATACCATTAAGACACTTCCTTTAAATATATTTTGTTTTAAAAAATGATGATTTCCCAGTATGTAAACAATGGTCTAACTTGTCATGTACCTGAGCAAATGTTAGATATCTAGCAGAAAAGCATCCAATAGCTAGTGGGCGTTCTGGGCCTGGTTAATGCCGAATTTGTGTTAATTATACCAGTGTGCCAATATTGTTGCCTACCCTAAGTTCTCCTCATTGTTTAAAAAGAATACATGGGTAAATTCTGTGCACCACCATACTGCACCGTGTGGTGGAAGGTGGGGCACGTGAGGATGGGAAACTCCATCCTTGTACTCATGCCCCTGGGGTCCCACTCTTGTGCAGTAAGTGTGGGGAGGTGTTGGGAGGTTGAGGTGAATACTGACTGGGGAAGATATGTGTTGGAGTGCGAACCACAAAGGTCATGTTTGACAGGTGAGGAGTGATTTCTGGGGGTTTCCATGGACTGGGCCACTGCACTCAGTGAGGGAACTGAGATAGGTTGTTTTAGAAGGGAAAGCTAGGAGGCATGTCTGGTTCAGGTCAAGGTACCTGCATCCGTGGGAAACCGAAGCTGGACTCATCGCATCACCAGCTTGCATTCACAAAACCTGGGGATGGGGCCCATGGCTGGTGGAGCTAGGTGGCAATACCTACCTGAAAGTGATGGGGAAATGGGTGAGCCATGTCAGGATGAGCCTCCGCACCCATCAGAACATAAGAGAACCAGATCTGGTTGCAGATTCTGTAGGAGACTTGTGGGCTCACTTCTGTGGGACTGCAGCACCCTCTGGTCTGTGTGGGAGCTGGGGGTGGTGACAGGCCAAATCAGGCTGAAGCACAGAGCTCACTAACTCACCAATACATGCAAGAGCTAGAGATAAGAGAAGGCTAAATATACTGAGAACAGACCTTGCCAAGTATGGCCGGGGCACCCAGTGGCACATACCAGATCAAGGGCAGGGGAGGGTCTGGTAGGGGAAAATTGGGAAGCTCCTGTGCTAGGCTGCAGCTGTAGCTGGGGAGCACAAGAGCTGGGAATGACAGTAAGCAAGATCAGGCATGGGTGCAGCACTCTGGCATATGTGTTAAAATGTGATATTCAGTTTTGACATATTTCAGCAAAATACATAATATTTGATAAACTGTATTTTCTTTTATCAAAAGTACATAAAGATAAGAGAGGGAGAAAACCAGTACAATGGATTGTATTATAAGGAAGTAATACGATGAAATAAAATTAGTAGCTGGTCTTTTTTTTTTTTTAAAGATTTATTTTTATTATTTTTTCATTGGAAAGGCGGATATACAGAGAGGAGAGACAGAGAGGAAGATCTTCCGTCCGATGATTCACTCCCCAAGTGAGCGCAACGGGCCGATGCTATGCCGATCCGAAGCCAGGAGCCTCTTCCGGGTCTCCCACGCGGGTGCAGGTTCCCAAAGCTTTGGGCCGTCCTCGACTGCTTTCCCAGGCCACAGGCAGGGAGCTGGAAGGGAAGCGGGGCTGCCGGGATTAGAACCGGCGCCCATATGGGATCCCGGGGGTGCAAGGCGAGGACCTTTAACCACTTGCGCCACCGCGCCGGGCCCAGTAGCTGGTCTTTTATTATTTAATTTTATTCTTCATTTATATTTACCACATATTCTGGATCTCAAATTACTTGAAATACTTAATGAATGTCTTGTAGTCAATATGAATGCCATACTCCTTGAAGCTATAAAGATACTCCCTTTTTTTTTAAAGATTTATTCATTTATTTTTTATTGGAAAGTCAGATTTTACAGAGAAGCAGACACAGAGAGAAAAATCTTCCAACTGCTGGTCCACTCCACAAGTGGCCAAAATGGCCGAAGCTGAGCTGATCCAAAGCCAGGATCCAGGAGCTTCTTCTGGGTCTCCCATGGTAGTGCAGGGTTCCAAGACTTTGGAATGTCCTCTACTGCTTTCCCAGGCCTCAAGCTGGGAGCTGGGTGGGAAGTGGAGCAGCCAAGACACAAGCTGGCTCACACATAGGATCCCGGCTTGTACAAGGCAAGGACACCAGCCACTAGGCTACCGTGCCAGGCCACCATAAAGATATTTCCAAAATATTATGCAAAATAAGTTTTATTGAAAAATTACATTGATTTCATTTGTTTTTTGGCAAATGAATGTTTATTTTTTTTCATGGTGCAATTACACAGGCTTAGAAATTTGTCCTTCCAATCCCCAATTCCCTCTTCCCCTCACTGTTTTCTCCATAGTATAAAAGTTTAAACACTTTCGTCACTACTTAATGATTTTAAAAGTGGGAAAGCTCACCGTAACTGTGCAATTAAGGAGGTGTGGCTAATGGCCTGTGCATAGATTTTTGGGGATACACCCTTGGAAGGTAATTCACAAGAGGATGTTGACTGCAGAACCCTAAGATGGGCCCAGGTGCTCTTTTTAATATCTGGATAGTTGCCTTACTCGTCCTGTTCAAGAACTCAAAGCTGTTGTCATTTTTTTTTTCTGTCATCCTAAAGAAGGAAAATCACTGGAGGCCACCTGATTTTGAACTTAATCCCAAAACCAAATTAAGTAAAACTTTAATCTTTCTAAGTTAGTTACCAAGCATATTTTATAGTAACAAAACACTGATTAATATATTCCCAATCTCCCTATATGAATAATTAAACTCAGGGGCACTGAATTCTCTCTCTCCCCTAAATATGAACATCTCCATATCCTAAAAGTCCTGAAGCTCAGAATGAGTTATGTAAAATGAAAATATCATACAGTATCCACAAAATTTAATGGGGCCTTAAGGTATATGGTATTCCTTTAGCCATACGATAATGAGAGAACACGTTCCGCACTTGCACTGACTTAATAAATATTTACCAGAAACTGTTTTATATTGTGGAGGTTTATCTTTCCTTATATATTACACAAAGGCCATGTTTAATTTCAGGTAGTTTATCACACATCAAGGAAAGTCCACTAATGCAAACAGTAATTAAATGATCAGAACTTTAGTAGCTAGATGGTGTCTGCTCAAAAGGTGATTTGAAGTCAGTTTGGACTAATTGTTGCTAATGGTTGCTGTAGATATTTTAGTTTGGCCACACTGTAACTACACAGTGGTCCCCAATAGAATTAATTATCTGTGAATTGTTGTCATTGAAAAAATATTCCAAATGTTCAAAACATACTGTATGTATTTTAAGGCTTGTTTATATAAATATTTTTCACACACATTTTGTTGGTAGATCAGGACACTTAAAAAGCTACTATTAATATGTTGTTATTAACTTCTATCTCTGTTAAATGCATTGTATTCTTGGCCTGGTGTGATAGCTTAGCGGCTAAAGTACCGGCTTTGAAAGCACCGGGATCCCATATGGGCGTCAGTTGTAATCCCAGCAGCCCCGCCTCCCATCCAGCTCCCTGCTTGTGGCCTGGGAAAGCAGCTGAGGATTACCCATGGCTTTGGGACCGCGCACCTGCATGAGAGATCCAGAAGAAGCTCCTTGCTGTTGGCTTCAGATTGGCTCAGCTCCAGCCATTGCTCCTCTGGGGCAGTGAATCATCAGAAAAACGGAAGATCTTCCTCTCTGCCTCTCCTCCTTTCTGTATATCTGCCTTTCAAAATAAATAGATAAATATTCAAAACTGCAGGATATATCATTAACTTACTTTTTCTGATTTTTTGTGTTTGTTTTGTCCTTCAAACAACATCTTTCCAATTCCCTCTCACCTCCACTCCATCCTCCAGTTGCTGGCAAACACCATTCTACTTTGTACAATGGTGAAGTTAGTGTTTGAACATGGTTTGTGGCCTGTGAAAACTAATGTTGAAAATGGATATATTATTAGATGTTAAGAGGATGGAAACTTAATCTGATAATTTTGGTTAGAGCTGGGGCATTTGGGAAGAGATAAGCCCAAGATAAGGTCATTAGTATAGGACCTCCAAGATTGAATAATAGTGACTTTATAAGAAGAGGGAGAGAGCCCAAAGATTCTCATGTAATCTCTGTCTTGACACATGATAACTTCTCATCCTCAGAACAATGCCAGAAAAAGATTAGGAAAGAGGTTAGTGGCAGTGAGCAGTAGAACACTTCCCAACTTGACTTCTAATAATTAATTTGAAAAACAAATAAATGGAAACACGTATTTAGATTTTATCAACCAATGCAAGCAAGTAGTAAAAAATTACTAGAAATTTAAAATCATGATATAATTTTGCTTCATTATAAATGACATATTTGCATTTTAACCATTTCCCTATACAACTATGAAAGCAGAAAAACAACGCATTTCCAAAGTAACATTTTGTCATAACCCAAAAATACATTTTTTAGAAATAATTAGAAACATCAAAGAATGTAAAGGACATTGAAATAAGTAATTTAAATGGAGTATTATAAAAATATAAACATAAATATTGAAAACTCACCTATAAATATGTACAGAAACCCCTGTATGCCAGTATAACGAGTTGATTCTTTCCTTGTGTCATCACACATAACAAAAAAAATGAAAAAATATTAAATACAGGTAAAGTAAAAATACTAATAAGAAAGCAAATACATGTTATATAAGCACATTATTAGAAACTCGAGAAAGAATCAAAGGAATGTTGTAACATTTCACTCTTCAAGTAATATTTATGTGTGTTAAATCATCTAACTAGAAATGAGATATGAGCAATCTTTTTCCAAAGGCCTATCAACATTTAATATTAATAACCCACTTTTTTATCTCATAAAATACTTGTGTCTTTGACTTAGATTGTGTTTAGTTCATTTTGGCTGTGTCTAATGTTCTTTTCACTGTTTCTTCAGATTCTTTTACTTCTTTCTAAAGTCATTCCTCTTTAAAAAACCTGGAAAAAATCAAAGGTAACTATTGTTATTCATTCCAAATGAGAACCATGTGACAACAAAGAAAAATTATTTTTATGTGCTGCCAAAGCAAGCACAACAAAGAGAAATTTTGAATCGCTATTTATAAATTGACTCACAAACTCTGGTATACTTAGAAATCAGATGGAGATTTAGTTGCGAAGTGGCAATGTCAATTTAGAAGTAAGGCAGGAAGCAAAAGATGGGTCCTACTTTGCATGCTTTTTCTTATATCCTACCAGAAGTGTCCTTGAATTTCAAAAGCCTAAAACTAAATTGAAGCCTCAGGCTGTTACTTAAATTAGTAGAAAAATAATTCCCCTCCCCTCTTGTTTCTTCCACCATTTTGAACTTTCCTTGGAGACCCACTGTGAGGTATGCCCTGATTCAGTGGAATTAAACTATGAATTAAAAAGCTGTAATCATCCAAGCTTTCCTTTTAGTATAAAAGTTAATTAGTAGTGCCTTGGTATTACAAAAACAAAGATTGTATTGCCATGATATTTGCAAAAATTATAGTCATTTACCATAATTGACCTTTCCTTACTGTTTCAAATGGCAATTGCCTACTCTGCTTTATTGATAACTCTTTTATTTTCTTCACTTTATTCATTGATTAAAATTTATTCCCTGTGATGAGCTGTTTCTCAAAATATTTCCCTAATCCTTGACAAAATAACAATATTGCTTAAGAATCTATGTATATAGAACTTGGGGGAAAAATTGAATTGTCCTTGCAATTACAGATCAAATATGTAGACTGTGATGCTGACCTCTTAAATGTTTCTTATTCCTACCTTAATGCTTTGATGCTGGCTACGAATTTACAAATGTGAGACAATCGGAAGTGAATGGGATTGCTGTTATACAAGCAAGTATAAATTTTTTCCACCAGATATACAGAGTCCAAGTGGTGTTAGGAATGAGTTTCCTATAGAGAAAATGAAGAAAACATATTCCTTAATACCTGATTTTTTGTGCTGAGTTGTAAACCTGCAAATGATACTATAGATAGAAAATTCATATAATTTTTAATATAATTTAACTTTTTTATTTCCACAACTCAGCAATTCTAACTAAGAAATCAAGCCATTAAAAGAGAAATGATTCAGTACACTACAATGGAGCAAGGGGCAGCCAAGACAGTCAGAGACTTACTGTGGCAAAGAGGACTAATCTCTGAGGGTGTACTTGTAACAGCAACTTCCTTAGAGTTAGGGTGAGTTTTGATGTGGTCCAGTTGGTTTTCCCAATTTAGTAATTTTGTGGTGAAGCTATGGATATTGCATTGCCCTTAACTAGAGACAATTCTAATCTTCCAAGTTTATAAGGTGACCCTCTGCATTACCCACAAAGACTGACAATGACCAAACTTCCCTTTTTGACAAAAGTCTCATTTTCCATAATGGTTTCAAGCTGTAGAGTAGCCACATTGACACTTCCCACGATTCTCAGTTTGCCAGGGACTCAGGGTGTCTCAGTCTGGGCTGTAGGGATGCAACAGGTGATAAAGCCTCAAGAATGTCCTATTCTGGAAAAGCAGGTTTGCATTACAAATGGAATGCAAATGACCTCATCACCAAGAAGTTGGAATCACAAGGTTGCTGTCTTTGTCACTGTATCATGTGGAAATGGATATGTTGTATTCTGGATGACATAAACAATTATTTTTCTCAAAATACGAGGCCCAAGGGTTAGAATGAAGAGGAGAAATACTTACCATCACCTGAGTCGGTAACAGTCAAGTTTTCCACACAGGAGTTGAAAACTCAAGCCTAGTTTCTAATTTCCTTCTACTCTAAACCAATAAAATTTCATACATCTATCTTATATCCAGCTTCCAATTTTTATAGCATTATTGTATTTTTACCTGTTTGTTGACAAAGAAGGAAGAATTTCACCATCAAGAGTAAATGTCAAAAAATCCTTTTTATTACATTTGAGCAAAGCAGAGGCCTCAGAGGGAACGATTCTAAGTGTAACTTTGTCTTCAGTCTACTGTTGACTTTATTTGTTTTGCAGGCGGGAAACATCACCTCAAATGGACAGGCCAGGGTTCTTTTGCTGGGAATTGGTGTTCTGTAGAAGTATGACTAACACTAAGCATAAGACCCCACAAGCAAATTATATAACAAAACACACAAGAGCATAATATATTAAAATTGTTTTCATATAAGTATAGCAGGAAAGGTTGATTCACCATATAATAATGATTCCACATTAAAGTTAGAAGCTAATCAAGGTAAGCTACTCTCTCTCTCTCTCTATTTCTCTCTCTCTCTTAGCTCTGATGCCTCATATTTTGAAAATTTTAGACCAACTAAACAGTGATAAGTTCATTTACTCACCACAAGACTAAAACCTTTTGAAGTCAGGTAATCTTATCTTATTAAAAACAAAAGCCAGAAAGATCTTCATCTACTGGTTTATTCCCAAATGCATCCAGGTATTAGGGTAAGCTTCCATTGGTTTTCTCAGACCATGAGCAGGGATTTAGACAAGAAGTAATACAGCCATGAAATAAAGTGGTGAACACATAAGATGCCAGCTTGCCATGCTGCTATGGCTGGTCCCAAATGATTTTAAAACATTTTTCAAAGATTTATTTATTTTTATTACAAAGGCCGATATACAGAGAGGAGAGACAGAGAGGAAGATCTTCCATTAAATGGTTCACTCCCCAAGCGGCTGCAATGGCTAGAGCTGAGCCAATCGAAAGCCAGGAGCCTCTTTTGGGTCTCCCACGCGGGTGCAGGGTCCCAAGGCTTTGGGCTGTCTTCTACTGCTTTCCCAGGCCACAGGCAGGGAGCTGGATGGGAAGTGGAGCTGCTGGGATTCGAACTGGCGACCATATGGCACCCTGGGTGTTCAAGACTCAGACCTTAACCACTATGCTATTGTGCAGGGCCCCATTTTCAATTTAAAAGGGATTAAGCAGGAAGCAAATAATTAATTAAGCTGGAAACAGGTATTCACCCACTGAGCAGGAACCAGTGATACTTCTTTGGCTGGAAGCAAAAGGTCTGATGCTTCCCTCCTAAGAGCAAGCTATTTGATTCTGGGTAGGCAATCTAGGTTTAGAAGAGAAGTTTTATCTATCCTCAAAGCATCAAATCTTCCAGCCCTCAGATCATGCTGAACAAGCAGCTGGCCTAAAAAGGGACTAGAGTAGGAAAAATGCCATAGACTTACAACCTTTGTAAATCAAAAAGGAATCCCAATGTGAGAGGGTGTAATCTTTATGATGGAGGTCAATGGTTATTGCATTCTTTTGAACATGGTCCTTTAGATTTCACTAAGGAATCGCCATGATCAGGATATGTTGATTACCTCTGGATGGGCAAGCAAGAACAGGAGATAAGAGAGGGGTAGGATTGTGAGTGAGTCAAAGGGCAATGGCTGCTACAACATGCCGAACTACACATTCAAAGTTGATTCTCCAGTGATCAAAGGAGGAACTCCTGCATACACTCTAAAATGCTGCTGGAAGCAAAGAGTTGAGATCAGCATTACAGATGGCAGAAGAATTCACTGGAGAAATCAGACAGTATGAAAAGAGTGAGATTTAGTGAACACATTGCAAAAGGGAAGTGAAAAGACAAGAGAGAGACTAACTATGCAACACAGAATATAATCTGAGGTGTATACCTGTTAAGGCAATGGTTCTAGTTTGGATGAGTCTTCATGTAGTCGAGTAGGTTTTTCCAGATAGGCCTTTCTGGGAAGAGTTTAGGCCTTCTAGGGAGTTTACATTGCCTTTAGAGAAGGGATTTTCCCAGTCTGCCAACTGTCCTGGGGCAACTCTCCATGCAAACTTTATTGTTCACAAAGACATGAAGACTCAAAAAAAATATATATGGTTTGTATTGTGGCATAATAAAGATGCCACTTGTAACACAATTGGCTCACAGGGGTACCAGTCTGTGTCTCATCTACTCCACTTCCAAAATAGCTACCATGATAACAACCGGGGAAAAGCAGTAGAAGATGACCAAAGTTTTTGGGTCCCTGGTGCATATTTGGGAGACTTGGAAGAAGCTCCTGGCTTCAACCTGGTTTAATGCTGAATATTAAAACAACGTGGGGAGTGAATATGGAATTGCTCATTCTCTGTCTCCCCCCTCTGTAACTCTTTCAAACAAACAAATAAGTATTTAAAAAGAAAGTAATGTGTATATAATGTTTCTTCTTTATTTTCCAGTATTTGAAGAATACTGCAAGTTTCACAATAGAGTAATTGTTCATTAATTTTGTCTCATGTTTAAGGTTCCAGGTCATTGATTTTAACCAGCCTTTGAATGTAATCACACCAAATCCTACAAAACATTTTTACTTTGTTGGTGAATAGTAGCATTTTATCTTAATGATGGATGGGATTAGCTTAAAGAGAGTGAGTTCCTTAGGAAGAAAATTTGTAATAGAATAGTTAAACATTTAGATCCAGGAAAATTTTGACCCTACACTGCTATTACCTCTGAATAAGGGCCTCCTAAAATATTGCCTCCTAGAGAGGTCTTAAGACTTATATTAACATATATTTGCCTACTGTTAGACTACCAGGAATTAAAGTTGCTTTTTGAAATAAAGCTAGTGGATTTATGCTTAACATTGAAATGCCTTTTCATTCTAAACAAAATGCCGTGGTCCTGGTTATTCTTTCAGAAATAATATTCATGTTTTCATGAGTCGGAGTGTTTTCTTGCCACATTAAATTGACTAATTTTGCCATTAGTTTAGTGTAGATTTTTCAGAAAGTGGATATTACAGATCTGTTTTGCCTTTGATTATCTTGCTTTACTGAGACCCAAGAGGACACTTGATAATGATAAAGTATTTGTAAATAAAAGCAAAGATTTCACTGACTTGGTAAACACAGACTTTGAAACTTGAAATACCTCTGATGCAGATAATCATTGTCTTGTGCCAGGGAGGCCAGTTCTAGGCCAACTAAATTATTTTTGAGACATAGATATTATGAAGACTTAACTTTAACTTGACAGAAGAAAATAGAATAGTAACATCAAATTATTCTGAACTGAAGATTCATTGAAAGCCACTCTATGAGGCTGAGAAGCACAAAAGTTAGTAAAAGTCCAAGCACAGAAATTGACCAAAATGCTTCAACGTAATGAATAAAATTATATTTTCTCCAGACTTCATATACTGCTGCATTATCCACTATGCAAAGTAGGCACAGTGCCTAGGGTTAAAACAAAGTTAGGTGCAAATGGAAATGTTTTATTTCATCCTAAAGACTGAAGAAAAAATATTTTAACATACCTCATTGTTATAATAATAATAACGTGGTTTAAAAACACGGAGTTTTGGTGCTGGTGTGGTGGCTCAACAGGACAATTCTTCACCTATAAGAGCTGACATTTGATATGAGTGCTGGTTCATGCCTGGGCTATAATACTTCTGATTCAGCTCCCTGGAATTTAGCCTAGGAAAGCAGCGGAGAATGACCCAACCCCTTGTGACCATGCACTCACATTAGAGACCCAGAGGCGGCTCTTAATCCTGGATTTGAATTGTCAACGCTCTGATCATTGAGGCCATTTGGAAAAGAACCAGAGAATTATAGATCCTTCTCTGCCTTCTCTCTGTGTAAGTCTTCCTCTCAAGTAACGGTCTGCTGACATCCTTGGGAAAACAATGGTGGATGCTTAAAATGCTCAGGCGTCTGTGCCCATGTGGGAGACACAGACTAAGCTCCTGGATCCTAAGTTCAGCTTTGGCATTGCGGCCATTTGGAGAATAAATGCAAATGTGTCTGTAAAATGAAAATAAACGAATCTTTAGAAAAGTGAAGCGGAGCAATCTTAAAAGCACAGAGATAGCGAAAATCATAATGTGGATGTACTCATTGCCATTAGAAGGCCTTTTTATTCCTGTTAAATATCGCTAATGGCATGCATGTAGCACATGTACCTCTGTTGATATAAATGGTGCTGGGGTTTAAAACAGAAGTCCTATTTAAGAAGTAAGGTTTGGGGCTAGCATTGTAGCAGAGCAGGTAAATCTGACACCTATGATCTTGGCAACCGATAATGGGCACGGTTTTGAATCCTGGCTGTATCCCCTCTCATCCAGCCCCTTGCTAATTAAACTGGTAAAAGTAGCACAAAATGGCCTAAATCCACGGGAACATATCTGGGGTCTCACGAGAAACCTGGATGAAGTTCTAGCTCCTGGCTCCTGCTTCAACCTCACACAGTTCTATCTGTTTATCAGTGTGTGGATAGTGAATAAGCAGATGAAAGATTTCTTGCTTTTTTTTTTTGTCTCTTTGTCTGCCTTTCAAATAATAAAATAATTTGGTTTTGAAAATTGATGTAGATAGATGATAAATGACCTAAAAAAAGCAAATCAATAGATGCTTATTTTATAATAATTATTAGACAATGCTTCCAACAATGGGTTTATTTACATTGATGCGTAAGGAATCATTGTATAATATCTTTAACCTTGGCTTCCAGATGTCCACCTTTTCTTTTTGTCTTTTTGTAGTCTTGTCTACCCATCTATAGACTTTCTAGTTTTATGTGAACACAAGTTATATTGCATTGGAATGTATTATAGTGTTTTAATATCATTTTAATGATTATGTTTCCAAAAACAATCATATCCTTGGTAGTGAATATGAATTTTGGGACTGCCATTTATCCCATACTATGGAATAATCAAAATTCTGATCTTAGTACAATTAAATTTGTTAATATTACTATAGGTTTTAATATTAAATGCCAAGAGTGATGCAAAAATATGTGGCATAAACATGTTGACGATTATTTTTTTGTAAAGACAGCAAGAAAAAAAAAGCTTCCTTTATGGTAGTAGTTTTAAGATTGCGATGCATTGCTTACATTGGCATGCCCTGAGTTGCTACCAACTGGTTTTACCTCAAACCTGTTGAATTAAAAGAATCTTTGATGGAGAGGGAATAACAATCTAATTTTCTATAAAGCCTCCCAAATGATGATGGATTTTGAGACTGGCACTAAATTCATGATGCTTTTTTCTCTGTTTTTCATTCAATAGTTTCCAGATCCACAGAACTGTAACAATGATTACCCACTCATTATAAACTGTTGTATAATTTCTTTTAAAGATCTATTATTTATATTGGAAAGTCAGGTCTACATAGAGGAGAAGAGACAGAAAGATCTTTCATCTGCTGGTTCACTCCTCATGTGATTTCAATGACCAGAGCTGAGCTGATCTGATGTGAAGCCAGGAGGGTGCAGGGTCCCAAGGCTTCAGGCCATCCTCTAATGCTTTTCCAGGCCACAAACAGGGTTCTGGATGGGAAGTGCACCAGCCGGGATAAGAACCAGCACCCAATTGAGATCTTGGTTCATGCAAGGTGAAGACTATACACTATACACTAGGCTACTATGCCAGGCTCAATTTGTTTAATTACTCCATGATCCTTTTTGTTCCATCTATCTGTCTGTGTATCTATCATCTAAAATATACTAAATGTCCTCTATTTAAACCAAGAAATAATTAATTTTTATTTCCATTTTTTATATTGTTTCATTGGATGACAAAAATTGTAATTTACATACATTTTATCATTATTAAAATGTACATACTTACAAATAAGAACACATGTACATATTTCTAAACATACATTGTCATAGCATTTGTACATATCTGCATATCATCTATCTCTCTATCATTAAATTTTGACTGTTTGGAAAGTTTCAAAATGAGCACCTCAGTCTTAGCAATTGTTACATTTGTTTAGCTCTCTTCCTCCTGTATTATATCTGAAGTATTCTAAATTGTAACAGTTATATCATTTGTTTATTTTTGATACTGCAAATATAAACGTTTTTCAGAGATTTCATCATAATGAATGAATATACCATAATTTAATTTTTATTTCCTCTTTAAAAAGTTAATTTATAATTTATAATATTGTTTCACTTTAAATAACATTTCCACTAATGAACATTTATGTACATACAAGGACACAAATGTCAGGGATACTATTGGATATGTGCCTAGAAATACAAATGCTTTGTAATAGGATAAAAGAATGCTAACTCCAAAAATATTGAGAAATTATCTTTTGTACTCATTATAGCTACTTACATTTTGATCAGTAATGTTGACATTACCTTTTCTAATGTGTGATATTATCAGATTTTTAATTTTTGTCAGTGAAATGGACATGAAGGTGTATTTCATTGTGCTACTTATTTGCACTGCCCTAAACAAAAAGAGATTAAGACTTTGTATTTTGAGGACTGATTACATATTTCCTCTTCTCAAACCTGCCTGCTTAGTGCCTTTTAACTATTTTTCTGTTTAACTGTCTTTCTCTTGCTGATATAGAAGATCTTTGCTGTTGATTTATCTTTGACCATGGTCACTTATTAGCTAGATTTTTAGAGATATCTGGTAATAATTTTTTAGCTTGTTCTCTCTTAAATTTAAGTGAATTTTGAAAAACATAAAAACTGAAATTCTGTTTTCTAAAACATATTTATTTGAAAGACTAGTTAGACAAAAACAGAGAGAAGGAGGGAGAGGCTATCACTTAGTTCAGTCCCCAGATGGCTGCAGTGATATTCGGGCTGGGCTGAAACCAGAAGATAGAAGATGTATCTGTGTTTCCAGGATGGGTTCAAAGTTTCAAACCGGATATTTTCTGACACTTTATGCCAAAGTCCCCTCTAGGTGATGCTTAAAACCTTTATTTTGAATATGTTTAGTTTTTAATTTTATTGAATTTGCTTTAATGTAAGGTTTTTCCTAAGATTCAGATTTCCTGTACTTTTTTTTAACATATAATCAATTTTCTTTGGTTACATTGATAGTTTTGTTTTTATTTAGTCACCTTGTCATATATCAATCCTTCATATATTTATGTGTATCTACTTTTAAAAAAAGATTTATTTATTTTTATTACAAAGTCAGATATACAGAGAGGAGGAGAGACAGAGAGGAAGATCTTTCTTCCGATGATTCACTCCCCAAGTGACTGCAATGGCTAATATTGTGCCGATCCGAAGCCAGGATCCAGGAGCCTCTTCCGGGTATCCCACATGGGTGCAGGGTCCCAAAGCCTTGGGCCATCCTCGACTGCCTTCCCTGGCCACTAGCAGTAAGCTGGATGGGATGTGGAGCTGCCGGGATTCAAACAGGCGCCCATATAGGACCCCGGTGCATTCAAGGCGAGGACTTTAGCTGCTAGGCCACGCTGCTGGGCCCTACGTTTTTTTATATTTAATTCGTAAACTTGCAAACTCAATGTATAGCACTACCTCTGTTACATTTGTTGTAGCTTTATAGTAAATACTGATATCCTTGAAGAGCAAACCTTCAGTATTCATTATTTTCACATAAAAAATGTTTTTATTGTTATTGGCCTCTAAATACTCCAAATTGCTAGCCTGTCAAGTTTCTTTAAAAACCTTGTAGGAATCAAATGACTTTGAATTTAAGAATCATGGGTTGGCATTCTTACATAGCGGGTCAAGCTGATACTTATGATATTGGCATCATGTACAAGTGCTAGCTCCAGTCCTGGGTCCCTGGTGAAGTGCCTGCAAAAGCAGTGGATACTGGTTCAGGTGGTTGAACACCTTCACATACTTGGTAGACCTGGAAGAAGCTCTAAGCCGCTGTCTTTGGACTGACATAGTACCAATTGTTGCAACTATCTGGTCAATAAGGCAGTGTATGGAAAATATCTCTCCTCTCCATTACTCTTTGTAATCCTCCATTAAAAAAAAAAAAGTAAAACATAGAAAATAGAGAATCTTCATTTGTCATAAACTTTTGTCTATAACGCTACCTGGTGTAAACCTTTTAAAATTTGACCATATTTAACCAATAAAACATGTTGTTAAACAGTCTTCACCATAATATTAAAAACATGTTTGTTTAGGGCATTAAAAAAAAGCTTTGTAATGTAAGTGTTTGCACTTCCCTCTCCAGCCCACATTCATCCTGGTTTGCATATACAGTGTAGTTTTTGTGGCTTCCCTTTAAGATTTGCAATGCATTATTGTGTTTAATTTTTTGCCATTTCTTTTTTTATGTTAGCTACTCAAGTGGCAAAGACCACATTTTTGATTATATAGGGTCATTTATTCATGTTAGCTTGAAATTAGCCTTTTAAAATATTTTACAAAGGTTAAGACTTTAGTATGTGGGAAAATCCTATTTAAAATTGTTTTCTAGAAATAATGAAATTATTTATGAGTGCATATTTATCATTATAATGGCAAAATTTCAAATACAATCTCTAGATTGAGTAAACTTTTGATGTTGACATTGTAGTAGGATTCCATTCTCTCATCTCAGCTATTCAATTTAAATCCTAAATTAGGAAGTATGTAAATTTGCAGCAGTAATTTACAAAAAATAAATCCAGTGATTAAAGAAGATATATAGTTTATAGGGTGTGTTATTTGTCCATTATATGAAGCTGAGATAATGTTAGAATTTACCTTAGTTGCTCTGTTACTCCATTGTATTTTTGTTAGCGATAAGTTTTTGAAGTTACTTTATTTTCCCATCTCAAATTTTTTCAAGGACATACAATGTAAGGACACTTTAGTATTCTAGTACAGTGCCCTCTGTTCTGCTCATTATTTTTATACCACAAAACTGGAATGTGACAATGTTGTAAAATAAGGAAATAATCTCAAATTGCTCCTTCTTGTTCTAGCTTAATCCTATTTTAACAATTCACAAAAATGTTTACTAAATAATATAGTGAAAATGTGAACTGCCCTGTTTTTTTTCTCTGTAATTCTCTAAAATATCAACTCTAGTTTATATTAAAGAATAAAAAGAAGTTTGTAAAAGACTGAACAGTAGAGATAATTTGTAAATGTTGCAAATCTCATTTGTTTAAGTATGCTGGATTTAAAGTATTTGGACTGAGAGTAGCTAGAAGAAATTTAATTCTAGAAATTGAAATTTCTTCATAAAAAAATCAGAAGATTGAAGACAGGAAGAAAAGCAAAATTTATAATAGTGAAAAATTAAAATTCTCTCTTTAATTGAGATTAGAAGAAACATCAGATTACAAAAGAACAATAACTGAAATGAAAGTGTAAATCAGCAACATTCAGCGTTTTGGGACAAATTACATGTCCAATACAGGTGAAATTGACTTCATGTTCTATTTCTTAGTTAAGCTATTTAGCAAAGGCTGAATCAAGTAGCCTCTTGGATCAGTGTTTCTCAAACTGCTTCGTTTTCTAGGATTTATGTTAAAAATACATGTTACTGGGACTGCCACTGTGACTTACTGGGTTAAGCGCTGTTTGCAACGCCATCATCCCATATTGGGCACCAGTTAAAGTCCTGGCTGCTTCATTTCTGATCCAGAAACCTACTAGTAGCCTGGGAAGGCAGAAGAGGGTGGGTCAAGCGTTTGAGCTCATGGTGCACATGTGAGAGACATGGAAAAGCTCCTGGCTTCTGGTTTCAGTCTGATAGCCTGGCCCAGCCTCATTCACTGTGGCCAGTAGAAGAGCAAACCAACAGATAGAGGTGTTTCTCTCCCTCTCTCTTTTTCTCTCTGTCTCTCTCTCTCTAATCTTATTTTCTGAATAAAAAAATAAAGAACTTGAAAAGTACATGCCACTGGCCAATGTTATGGTATAGCTCATTAAGCCACCACCTAAAACATTGGCACCCTATGTGAGCATAATTTGGAATCCTTGATGCTCTATTTCCAGTTTACCTCCTTACCAATGTGTCTGGAAAAGCAGCTAATGAAAGCATCTGTTTTCTTGTAGTAGTCCAGGATTAATCTTCTGGCTTTAGATGGTACTGAATCTGGACACTGTGGTCATTTGTGGGTGTAAACCTGCAGACACAAGATTCCTCTCTCTCTCCCTCTCTCTCCAATACTGCCCTCAAATAAATACATAAGTAAATAAATATTTAAAAGTGAAAAATAATTTGTTCTAATTTATATCTACTAAACTTTGCCAGCAAGAAGGTTATTTTGTTTTGCTCTGTTTTGTTTTATATTTGGTTATCTTTAAAAATCCATGATTTGGGAAGTTAAAAAAACAGGATAATACTATCGAGTTTGTATGAGTGTGTTTGTATGTGTAGTGCTACTTCACAAAAAGTAATCTTCTACTTAAGAAAAGCGTTTATTCACTTAATGGGTGATTAAATTTTATTTTTCTGAAAGGCAGAGAGAGAGCGCTCAGGGAAAGGGAGATAGATTTATGCATTCTTCCACTATTCTGTTGCCCAAATTGCCTATGAGATTATTTCTCTCCCCAAAATGTAGAAAACTAGAGACAGTGATGTAATTAATATTCAAGTGATCTCAGTGACCTGTTGCTAAGTTAGACATGACATGGGCTTTGTATATTTCTGTGCTTATTTACTTATTTATTGTGGGAGCATCTGTGTTAGAGTGATACCAGTCATTCTGATGAAATAACAAGACATTATCAGAGCAGGGAACCCTGAGCAGTCTCTCATTTCTTGTCATGGTATGCAATGTGGGAAATGATAAGTTAAACTCCAATGTTTCGTTAACTCTATTAAAATGGCCACCAAGAAAAGATTTTCACAAGTCTTTATTGTTTATTAATTACATTGCATTATGTGACACAGTTTCATAGGCTCTGAGATTCCCCCCACCCCTTCCCAAACCCTTCCCCCATGGTGGATTCCTCCACCTTGTTGCAGTATTATAGTTCAAATCCAGTTGAGATTCTTTCATTGCAAGCATATCCCAAGCATAGAGTCCAGCATCTTATTGTCCAGATAAATTCAACAGTTTCTTGGGAAGACCATCTCTGGTCTGAAGGTAGATCTGGCAGAGTATCATCCTGATCCACAAGTCTTATCTCCTGTGTCAGTAAAAGAGAAAACAGGCCACCTAGAAAGTTCTGTTTGGTAATTTGGTGATGAGATCTTACAGACAAAATTTATAAGGAGAATTTCAATTTCACTAGATACTTCAGAATCACACCAATATGTATGCCTTTGAAATTAAAACATATGTAGCTTGCCTATTTGAGAGTGTTGGGCTCTGGAAGGAGATCTGTTTTTCACAAGTCCTTTTTGCAGTACCAAGATAGTTTCACAGAGATTAGCCCCTTGCTTGAAAGCACACAAGGCCCAGCAGTGTCAGTGCAAAGTCAGAACTTCGCTGTTGCTCTTTCAGAGACAACTCTGCCCCAGAGAATCCACTTTTCTTGCTTTGTTGAACACGGTAGCTCTTTCCTTTCAGCATTGTGTCAAAATTACTTTTGAGAACAATTATTCAAAATAAACACTTTTTCCTCTACGTGTTCATCATGGTAGCTTCTTTCCACAGTAGCCCCAGTGAGGGGCAGATGCTGTGTTGCACAAGCCTCGTCTTTCCCTCCTCCTGTGACCACCTGCTTCCTGCCTCAGCACTTGGATCCTCTCCGCAGCCCAGCTGCTCTCTCTGTTCCAGGCCCCAGGGCTCTCTTAGTCATGGCACAAGTGCTGTGTGGGCAGTGACCCTTGTGGCTTGCCTGTCCTTCGTCCAGCTGCCTCCAGCCTGTGCACTGACTTGAACAGGTTCTCCTCACATTTCTGCTGTCAAACCAACACCGCCCTTTGCAACTTCCCTCATCTGTTTCTGTAGCCTTTTTCAGGAGCTTTGAAGATTTTAAAATATGCATCTGCCTGATTATCCCTCATGGTTAAACTGCTGTGAAGAGTTAAAACTCCCCATCTCGTTGGACTCTACCCAATCTCATCTATAATGCAAACAATACAATTCTCCTTCCTCTGGCAGGAAAAGGGGAGATTGCTTTTCTACGACATTTGAATTTTGTAAAAAATAGGCATTTGAGTTTATCTGTACCTTAAGTCAGATGCAATGGGACTCTCTCATCAGGGTTCGGAGACAGTCGTAATTAGAGACAGATAAGTTAATTGCAGCAGAAAAATCATCAAATATGATGAAGTATTGGTTTCCTGATTTCTAGCAAATTTCATCAACAATTTAGCTGATATGGGTCTGAAAAATCTTATTAGTAAAATGTATACTGAAGAATTGTGTCTGCCTGAAGACATGACCTTGACCAGGAAAAATCAAGATAGAATAAAATATTTATCAAATTTTTATAACATCTAACTGAAGACATAGCATTGCTGGTTTGGTACTAGTGTGAGGACAGCATTTTGAAAATATAAAATAAGATTCATTGAGTGGGCATTATAGTACAGCTGACTAAACTGTAGCTAGAGATGAATTTATCTTATATTAAATTGTCTATGATAGGCTCCCATATCTGCTTTCAGTCGAGATTCCTGCTAATGTACCTGGAAGGCAGCAGATGATGATCCAAATGGTTGAATAAGAGACCTAGGTTGAGTTCTCAGCTCCTAACCTTTGTTTGAAGTTCTGGTATCAAGGGTATTTAAAGAGTTAACCAACAGATGGAAGATCTCTCTTTTGCTCTCTCTTCCACTGCCGCTCTCTTTTTGCCTTTGTGCCATTCATATAAATAAAATCTATAACCAATTTCAGTAAGATTCTGGAATTTATAAATTGGTTTTGATGATAAATTTAGAGATATATTACTTCTTTAATATTTCATATTTCCCTTTCTGTCATATATATAAATGCATATATATGTAGTAGTTTGCTTTTAATTAATCTCTATATTTTAGTGTAATTCACATTGATAGCACAATAATTCAAATCTTAGTATATAAATAAGTTGGCCTGGTGTGGTAGCCTAGCGGTTAAAGTCCTAGGCTTGCACACATCAGGATCTCTTATAGCCGCCGTTTTAATCCTGCAGCTCCCTATTTGTGGCCCAAGAAAGCAATAGAAGACAGCCCAAAACCTTGGGACCCTGCACCCACGTGGGAGACCTGGAAGAAGTTCCTGGCTTCGGATTGGCTCTGCTCTAACTATTGCGATCTCTTGAGGAGTGAATCATTGAAAGGCAGATCTTCCTCTCTGTCTCTCCTCCTCTCTGTAAATTGGACTTTCCAATTAAAAATAAATAAATCTTATTTTTAAAAAATTAACAACTTGGGGGCCCAGTGTGACAGCCTAGTGACAAAATCCTATTCTTGCGTGTGTGGGGATCCCATATGGTGCCTGTTTGTGTCCATGCTATTCCACCTCCCTATTTGGCCTGGGAAAACAGTAGTGGATGGCCCAAAGTCTTGGGACCATGCACGCAAGTGGGAGAGCCAGAGGAAGTTCCTGTCTCCTGGCTTTGGGTGGGCTCAGCTCCGGCCATTGTGGACAAGTGGGGAGTTATTGAGCAGATGGAGGATCTTTCTCTCTGTGTCTTCTTCTCTCTGTATATCTGACTTTGCAATAAAAATAAATAAATCTTTTTAAAAAATTACTTGATTTCACTTTAGCCTTTTCTTAATATTAGTTGCATTAAATTGCATTAATTATTATATCATCTTGCTTTAAATTTTTTCTTAATGAGCACAATCATAAATATGCACTATTCTCATGTCTAATTTCTATCAAATATTTTCCATGTGATATGTCATTTGAGTAGTATTGAAATTATTTCCTATTTTATGCCATTCCTTAATGTCTTTATTTTCAAAAAACTGCAAAATAACAATGTAAAAACAGCATTAGGGAAACTCAGAATATTAAGAAAATAATACTGGAAATGTACATCAAATAGATTTTGGAGTTTCAGCAGCAAGATTATCATATATTCCATTGTATTTTTGTTTTTTCAGCTTATCAATTAAAGCTGTTGGGACAGAGTCATAGCAAGGTGATGAACCATTTTGTCACTTTGTTTATATTGGCCAGACAAGTCTGCCAAAATTTGGAATCTAAAAATAGGTATGCTTTACACAGATTCAAGCATTTTATTAATTACATTCCAATCAAAGAGATATAACAGCTTTCATTTACTTTACGTCATTCCATCTCTCCTGTAGCTCGCTAGTAAAACACAAAAAGCTATTCTGTAATTCCCTTGGAACTTGCCATATTTTTGAAGAGCAATTTTAGATTGTGATTTAAGGACCAGTTATATTAACATTGCATTATTTTCACTTGCTTTTCTGTATTTCCTTGTTTTCCAAAGAATTTAAATCATTACAAAAATGAATGCTCTTTTTAAACATATCAATTGATGTTCCATGAGTTATGTTAACATTCACTTTAAAAACACAGCAGAATGGTTCAAAGCTCTGTTTTCAATCAGACAGCTCTGTTAGCATGTGGCATTACTAACCTAGACTTTTCACTTAGAATATGTTTTAATGCTTTGAAGAAATCTGTGCTGAATTCTCTTATAAAGACATCTGCTGCTGCTTGGTCATGTTGACTGCATCTGCTCCGTTCACACGCCATGTGAACTTGGACTGCTGTGTTGTGCAGCGCTGCTTTCCTCGGAAACACATATTTTCAAAATCTCTGGAATTGCAAAACACGAAGGAGTAGTGGTAAACAAAACAAATTTTAAAAAGATAGTTATCGCATAGCTAAATCCCACTTAGGCCTCAAGACTAATCTATTTTTTTATTCTTTCTTTTTCACAGTCTGAAAGAGAATGCCTAGGGGGCTGAACAAAACAGCGAATAAAAGAACTTGAATTATTCAGTCTGAAGAGAAGGTTGGAAGGTTAAAGACTTTCGTATTAATGGAACTCATGTGTAGTAGCTTGGTAATTGAGTCAAGATGAATTAACCTTTCTCAAAGGCAGTTCTGATTTCTGTTTCAACATCTTTACATAAGAGGAAATGGGGTGATACATTGACAGGTTGAGGGTATGGGAAATGCCTGTTTAGCCTGGCCAACATGCGGGGGATTTGTGTTATCCCAGCTCACTGGAGTTCACTCAGACAGAGCTTCTCAATCTCAGGTCTGTTTGAACTGTTCTTCCATTTCCACCACTTCTATTCCGAGTGAAACACTGTCCTGACAATACTGTCCCATGTATATTACTGAAAAAAAGATACATGGAGATCAGTGCCACCACCTTCTGATATCAGAATGAGAGGAAATCAGCATGGTTTTAACTTGGTATAAAACATACATTTCTAGAGGGGATAGCTGTTAAAGACAGGAAAGCTCTTGGGGAAATTAACTACGTATGTCTCTTCCTGGATTGTCAAAGCTGGCTTTTCCAGTTCACAAATGTCTTCAAAACCAAACATTGCCCCAAATAGCTTTTCAAACTGTTCATTGTAGGACATAGTATTCACAGAATGCACTGTGCCCCTAAACTTTAGATTCTAGAAAACTTTAGATTTTGTCCTGTCATTTTAAATTTAAAATCTAAGCCAGGGAGTCATTCTTATTATTGATAGATTATATTCTAATTGATCAAAATAGAAGCACTAATAATAAAGATTTTTTTGTCTGTTCAAGTAAATGAATGTAAGACTCCCTTTTCCGATTTTCTCAGTGATCAAATTAAATGCAAATTCACTTTACATACAATTTTTATTCCTAAATGAGATTGCGTGACACTAAGTGAAATAATCAGAACTTGATGTAGGGAAATTTGTGTCTAATACCAATAACATTACTGGTTTCATTTTATGATTAATGATGAAACTCTTTAATATTTATACACATCCAAAATACCATTGTAATAGCTCAGTTAAGTAAAATTTTTAAAAGAAATTACTTGAGAAAACAAAGAGAGAGAAGGACGGATCACTGTATGTTGGTTCACTGAAATGTCTGCAACACAATCTCCCTGATAGCTAGAAATCTAGTTACTTGTGACACTTATATACCGCCTCCTGCTGTCTGCTTGTTGAATTGTCAGAGTCAGGAGTTGGAGCCAAAATCACATCCAAGAAATTAGCTGAAAGGTGTGTATCTCGTAAACTTCTCAGCTATATGAGGGCTGTGTGAAGGTTAATTTATCTGGCAACTTGAATATGCCATGGGATGCTTACATATCTAATTAACAGATATGATGGACATATGACTGAGTATGAAGATATATGTTCACTATATGTTAGTGACGATATAAAGAAACTAGGTGGGGTGGGAGGGAATTGGGGAGGGGATAAGGGAATATGGAATTGTATCATAAAATGCAAAAAACACATTGCCTCTTGTAGGATGACTCTGGAAGAAATGGCTTTTTTTTTTTTTAAAGCATTTTCTCTCTCCCTCTCTTTTTTTTTTTTAATTTTTATTGGAAAGGCGGATATACAGAGAGGAGGAGAGACAGAGAGGAACATTTTCCATCCAATGATTCACTCCCCAAGTGGCCGCAACGGCTGGAGGTGAGCCAATCTGAAACCAGGAGCCAGGAGCTCTTCCGGGTCTCCCATGCGGGTACAGGATCCCAAGGCTTTGGGCCATCCTCAACTGCTTTCCCAGGCCACAAGCAGGGAGCTGGATGGGAAACAGGGCTGCCAGGATTAGAACCGGCGCCCATATGGGATCCCAGGCATGCAAGGTGAGGATTTTAACCACTAAGCTATCATGCCGGGTCCAAGAAATTACTTCTTAATCCATGGACTGAGTAAAGCAGATTTTCTTTTTTTTCACAATGTGGGTGGACTTTCTTCAATCCACTACGACCAGAATAGAACAAAAATGTGAAAAAAATCTCAAGCTCCTCTATTTGCTTGAGAGTTATACTGGAAGCATACGTGTAATCCTGCTCTTTAAATGTCTGTTAGAGAACTGAGGATTCCCATACTCAAACTTCTAGATATGTGTTGGAATGTACACTCCTGGCTTTCTTGGGCCTCAAATAGCATTGGACCATGGGACTTTCAAGATTTTGTATCTCTAGTTCCCGCTCTGCTTTTGAGAAAATCAGCAAAAGCTTTGGCAGAAAAACCAGGCTTGACTAGAGTTTTTCTTTACAATGACAGTATTTAAACTTAATTATTTTTATTTACTTATTTAAAAAATTAAGGACTTATTTTGAATTTTAAATACTTATTTGAAATCTTATTTTAAAATAAAGTAAAAAATATTTATTTCATTGGAAAGGCAGATTTACACACAGAGAGACAAAGAGCTTCTATCTGCTGGTAAATGTCCAAGTGGTTGTAACAGGTGGAATTGAGCTAATGCAAAGCCAGGAGTCAGAAGCTTCTTCTGGGTCTCCCACGCAGGTGCAGGGTCCCAAGGCTTTGGGCCATCCTGTACTGCTTTGCCAGGCCACAGACTGAGAGCTGGATGGGAATCAGAGCAACCAGGATATGAACAGGTGCCCATGAGATTCTGATTAATGCAAGGCAAGGATTTATTCACTGAGTCATCATGCCAGGCCCAATATTCTAGCTTATTCATCTCATAAAATAATGAGGATTTAGATAGAAGATCACTAGGCTTCTGTTGATTTGTTTTGCTTACTAATACTAAAACATCTCTAAATTGAACCTATATTCCTTCAATCAATAATTTGAATGATACTTCATAGGCATGATTAAAATGCAAGGAACTTCACTTCCTGAGGATGAACTAAATGAATTGTGTCATTGCTTACAAAACTATCTTGAATTGGAAAATATTATATTAGAATCATTGTTCTTATTTTTTGTTTTGCTTTTGCTTTTCAATTTAATTTTCCTAAACATGTTGCCATTTTCATCCATTACAATAAGTACTTTTTGAACTTATGGGACTGCCCATCCATGGAAGCATGGATAGAAAAACACAGAAATGATTCATAATGAATTGCTATAAGTGAAATGAAATTATTTGAACTGGAGCTTCAGTTGGATGAAATTGTAGTACAGAATATTAAATGCAATGAACCAGGTACTGAAAGACAATGCTAATTGATTTCATTGATGTACAGAATCTAAAAAGAGTTCATCTCAAAGATACAGGTAGTAGAACAGTATTTACCCAAGAATCAGGAGAAAGGAGAAGAAATGAGAATGAAGAGACTTAAAATAATAAGTAGAACAGTAAATATGAAAACAGTGCTCAATGTTCTTTTTTTAAAGATTTATTTATTTTAATTGCAAAGTCAGAAATACAGAAATGAGGAAAGACAGAGAGGGAGATCTTCCTTCAGTTAATTTCCTCCCCAAGGGCCTCTGACTGGAGCTGAGCTGATCTGATGCCAGGAGTCCGGAGCCTCTTCTCGGTCAGCCACTTGAGTGCAGGATCCCTAAGGCTTTACGACATCCTCTCCTGCTCTCTTGGGCCTGAAGCAGAGACTTGCATGGGAAGTGGGGCTGCTGGGATTAGAACCAGTGGCTCTTTCAAGGCAAGAACTTTAGCTGCTAGGCTTTTGTGCCTGCCCCATCATTCAACTTTCTTTGAAGAACTTGAATCAATTTCACTGCTCACCGCTGAGTATAATCCTCAGCAGATTTATATATCAATTCTACTAAAAGTAAATATGCAAATAAATCAAAATAAGCACATAAAATGAGTCAGATAACTTGTGCACACCGTATTTACTGATATTTTCAAAATCATTTTTCTTTTCATTCTACTTATGTTTCAAATTATGTACATTCACCATATAAATTTTATCAGAAATAAAAAGCATCATGTTTAATGCAATTAAATGTATTAAAAGTGATTTTTTTTCCAATTACGTAGTGTGTTTTTAAACTGACCAGATGAATATGTCTATAAATTTTTGTAACACAGAAGTCAAACATGCTTGTATGAACAATGAGTGATAATGTCTCATATGCAGAAGAAAAATGAACCTGGAAATGTATGTGGCCATAATTCTACCCAAATGAATATAGCAAGTGTATAATCTTAGACAATTCAAATAAATTAACAAGAGAAGTCAGAGGATTTCTTTTTATCTCATACATTGCTTACAAAGTAATTAAGAGATGTTTGCAGAAACACATTATGTTTAGAAACACAAATTCACAGATGTTCTTAAGTGTTTGTGAATATATTGACAAGGTGAATGAATATGAAGTTAATTATATTCATTCATATATATTCATATTATATTCATATATATATTCATATATATATGAACCACCTTATGCAATTAGAAATGATTCAACAAATAGGACAAGGCATTGATAATGCATTTAAGTGCTTTTCATTGGTTACTGATTAATTTGTAGGATTGGTAATTTTGAAATAAATATGCTTATGTTTTGATGTTTGTTATGTATAAAATATATTTTATATATATATATATTTTATTGTTGCTTACATTATATTATGTAGTACAGTTTTATAGGCGCTGGGGATCCCCCCCACCCCTCCCATACCTCTCCCCCCATGGTGGATTCCTCCACCTTGTTGCATAACCATAGTTCAAGTTCAGTTGAGATTCATTGCTTGCAAACACATGCCTAGCATAAAGTTCAGCGTCTTATTGTCCAGATAAGTTCAGTGGCCTCTTGGGGAGACCTTCTATGGTCTGAAGATAGGTCTAACAGAGTAAAGATCTGGTCAGTTAAAAGCCCCAACAAGGCCTCAGTATCATTATACAACATTATGGAATTAATTGACATAGTATTGGGTAAACAATATGTTAAAAATAATGCAAGTTCCATTCTTCGAAACATCTGGGTTGAGACAGTATCAATGACAGGTTCGGAAAATAACAAACAACCAAACAAAAAATTACAGGTTAAATCAAGGCAAACATGTGGTATCTAATCTTTTGGGATTCGCTCATTTCCCTTAGCATTATAGTTTCCAGTTGTGCCCATTTAGCCACAAAGAACTGCATTTTGTTTTTTTTAATAGCTGAGTAGTATTCCATGGAGTAGATGAACCAAAGCTTTCTTATCCAATCTTCTGCTGATGGGCATTTCGGTTGCTTCCATGTTTTCGCAATTACTGATTGTGCTGCAATGAACATAGGGATGCATGTTGGTTTGTCGTAAAACAGGTGTTTTGGATATATTCCTAGGAGTGCTATTGCTGGGTCATATGGTATGCAGATTTTGAGTTGTTTGAGTGTTCTCCAGACTGATTTCCATAAAGGCTGTACCAATTTGCAGCTCCACCAGCAGTGGAGTAGGGTTCCTTTTTCCCCGCATCCTCGCCAGCAAGCGTCGTTGGTGTTCTTGTTTATGTGGGCCAATCTTACTGGTGTTAGGTGGTACCTCATCGATGTTTTAATTTGGATTTCCCTTATTGCTAGGGAGCTGGAACATTTTTTCATATGTTTGTTTGCCATTTGGACTTGTTCCTTTGTGAAATGTTTGCCCATTTCCCGTGCCCATTTCTTGAGTGGCTTGTTTGTTTTGGTTTTTTGGTTGTTTTGAAGTTCTTTGTATATCCTGGAAATTAGCCCCCTATCGCCTATATCGTGTGCAAAGATCTTCTCCCACTCTGTGGGTTGCTTTTTTACTTTGTTGATTGTTTCCCTTGCTGTACAGAAGCTTCTTAGTTTGATGAGGTCCCATTTGTTTATTCTGTTCTCAACTGCTATTGCTTTTGGTGTCCTTCTTAGAAAGTTGGTACCTACTCCTAGGTCTTGCAGGGTATTTCCTACATTTTCTTGCAAGAGTTTGAAGGTTTCTGGATGTAGGTTTAGGTCTTTTATCCATGTAGATTGGATCTTAGTGTATGGTGATAGATGTGGGTCTATCTTTTTGTTTCTACAGGCTATCAGCCAGTTGTCCCAACAACATTTACTAAAGAGTCCTTCCCACTTGCTTAAGCTGTCATTGGTCTTTTTGTCAAAGATTAATTGGCTGTATCTGTGTGGATTCCCTTTTGGTGCTTCTATTCTATTCCATTGATCTTCCTTTCTGTCTTTGTGCCAGTACCAGGCTGTTTTGATAACCACTGCTCTATAGTATGTCCAGAGGTCCGGGATTGTGATTCCCCCTGCTAACTTCTTATTTTTCAGGATGGTTCTAGCTATTCGTGGTTTTTTGTGTTTCCAGATGAACTTTTGAATCATTGTATCCAGTTCCGTGAAGAATGTTTTGGGCAATTTGATTGGAATTGCGTTGAAAATGTATATTGCTTGTGGTAGTATAGACATTTTAATGATATTGATTTTGCCTATCCAGGAGCACGGGATGTTATTCCATCTTTTGAGGTTTTGTTCAATTTCCTTTTTAAATAGTTTGTAGTTTACTTCGAATAGGTCTCCTACACTTTTGGTTAGATTTATTCCCAAATACTTCATACTTCTCTCTGCTATTTTGAATGGTATCCTGTTGGTTAGATCTTCTTCCATCTTGGTGTTATTTGCGTACACTATGGCTGTTGATTTTCGTTCGTTAATTTTGTACCCCGCCACTCTGCCAAACTCTCGTATAAGTTCTAGCAGTTTCTGTATTGAGTCTCCTGGTTTTTCTATGTATAGGATTATGTCATCTGCATATAGTGAAAGCTTGACTTCTTCGTTTCCTATACGTATGCCTTTGATTTCTTTTTCTTGTCTTATGGCCTCTGCAAGTACCTCTAGGACTATGTTGAATAGCAGTGGTGATAGTGGGCACCCTTGTCTTGTTCCAGATCTCAGTGGGAAGGGTTCTAGCTTTTCTCCATTCAGTATGATACTGGCGTTGGGTTTTTCATAAATTGCTTTAATTATGTTGTGGATTTTCCCATCTATGCCTACTTTGGCTAGAGTTTTTAGCATGAAGAGGTGTTGGATTTTGTCGAAAGCTTTTTCTGCATCTATTGAAACTATTATGTGGTTCTTGTTTTGCAGTTTTTGGATATGGTTTATAACATTTATGGATTTCCGAATGTTGAACCATCCCTGCATTCCAGGGATGAATCCTACTTGATCCGGATGAATGATCTGTCTGATGATTTTTTGAATTCTATTGGCTAGGATTTTGTTGAGAATTTTAGCATCAATGTTCATCAGAGAAATAGGTCTGTAGTTTTCCTTCTCTGATGGTTCTCTATCCGGTTTTGGGATTAAGGTGATGTTGGCTTCATAGAATGAGTTTGGGAGGGTTGCTTCCTCCTCTATTGTTTTGAAGAGCTTGTAGAGGATTGGGGTTAGTTCTGTTCGGAATGTTTTGTAGAATTCTGTAGTGAAGCCGTCTGGGCCTGGGCTTTTTTTCGTTGGGAGATCCTTGATGACTGTTTCAATCTCTACCTCGGTTATGGGTTTATTTAATTCTGCAGTTGCCTCCGGACTGAGTTTTGGTAAGTGGTGGGAGTCCAAGAACTTTTCTATTTCTTGGTGGTCCTCAAATTTGTGGGAGTACAGTTCTTTGTAGTAATTTCTAATTATTTTCTTAATGATTGCAGTGTCTGTTGTTATGTTGCCTTTTTCATCTTTAATGCTGTTGATTCTCACTTTCTCTTGTTTTTTTTTTGGTCAATCGGGCCAGTGGAGTGTCTATTTTGTTTATTTTCTCAAAAAACCAACTTTTTGATTTGTTGATTTTATGTATAGTTTTTTTGATTTCTATTTGGTTTATCTCCTCCCTTGTTTTGATGATTTCTTGTTTCCTATTGTGCGTGGGACTCTTCTGCTGCTGTTTTTCCAGATCCTGGAGGTGTGTGGTTAGTTCCTGTATTTGGCGTCTTTCTTGGGCCTTGACATGCGCTCCGATTGCGATGAATCTACCTCGTAGCACTGCTTTGGCGGTGTCCCACAAGTTTTGGAATGTAGTATCAGAGTTTTCATTGGTTTCCATGAATTTTTTGATCTCATCTTTAATTTCTTCTCTGACCCATTGTTCGTTTAATAGCATATTGTTCAATTTCCAAGAGTGCCTATACTTCCTGGGGAGTTTTGAGTTGTTGATTTCCAGTTTCATCCCATGGTGGTCTGAGAGGGTACATGGTATGATACTAATGTTTTGGAAGTTGTTTAGGTTCGCTTTATGTCCTATCATGTGGTCGATTCTGGAGAAGGTGCCATGCACCGCTGAGAAGAATGTATAGTCTGTGGCCTTAGGATAAAAAGTTCTATATATGTCTACTAAGTCCAGTTGTTCTATTGTTTGTGTGAGCTCTGTTGTTTCTTTGTTGAGTTTTTGTTTCGTAGACCGGTCCATTGTTGTTAGAGGTGTGTTGAGATCGCCTACAAGAATTGTGCGGGTGTCTATGTCTTCCCTTAAGTCTGTAAGTAATTGCTTTACGTAACTAGGTGCATTAAGATTCGGTGCATAAACATTAATGATGGTGATTGCTTCTTGATGGATCATTCCTTTCACCAGTATAAAATGGCCTTCCCTGTCTCTTTTGATGTTAGTTAGAATGAAATCTATTTCGTCTGAAATTAGGATAGCTACCCCAGCTTTTTTTTCTCGTCTATTGGCGTGAAATATCTTTTTCCATCCCTTCACTTTCAGTTTCTTTGCATCCTTTCTGGTTAGATGCGTTTCTTGTAGGCAACAGATGGTTGGGTCTTGTTTGATGATCCATTCTATTAATCTCTGTCTTTTGATTGGTGAATTTAGGCCATTTGTGTTGAGAGTTAAAATTGAGAGGTTGCAATTTTTCCCTGCCATGTGATTGTGTTGTGTGTGTGTTGTTGCCTATGTAATTGTCTTGTTTGTGTGGCCTTTAGTTTGGAGACCTTCTTATTTGCCAACTTTGTTTGTGATTTGCCTCCTTTTTGTCCGGGACTAGCGCATTTCTAAGGAGACTTTGCAGAGCTGGTTTTGTGTAGACATATTCTTCTAGTTTTTCTTTGCTATTGAAGTATCTGATTTCGTTCTCATATACAAATGAGATCTTTGCTGGGTAGATTATTTTTGGTTGACAGTTGTTTTGTTTCAGGACTTGGAAGATCTTTGTCCATTCTCTCCTTGCTTGTAGGGTCTCTTCGGAGAAGTCAGCAGTGATTCTGATGGGTTTTCCCCTGTATGTGATCTTTTCTCTACTTCGTACTTGTCTCAGGATTCCTTCTTTGTCTTCATTGGAGTAGAACTTGAGCACCGTGTGTCTGGGTGAAGATCTCTTTGGATCATGTCTGTTAGGAGTTCTCTGTCCGTCCTGTATGCGGGGTGGATTTTTGTTCCAAGTGTTTTGGAAGTTTTCCTGTATAATTTCATCAAGCACTGCTTGCATCCCAGATTCTCTTTCTACTCCCTCGGGGAGGCCGATGATCCGAATATTCAGTTTTCTAAGGTAATCTTTCATCTCTTGCATCATTTTATTAGTTTTGCTGAGGTTTGTCTCCAGCTGTTTAATTCGCTGGACACCTTCATTTTGTGTGTCTTCTGTTTCAGAGATCCTTTCCTCTGCCGCATTTATTCTGTTGATGAGGCTTTCAATTTTATTCTCTTGGGCATCCAGTTTGGTTTTGATTTGTTGTATTTCGGTGATTATGCGGTTCTGGAGGTCTTCCAGCTTTGTGTCCACGTCTCTGAGAGATTTTAGCATTATTTTTATCAATTCCTTTGTTGGTAACACTTCCATGTCTTCATCTCGCATCGCCGATATTGATAATGGCTTTTGGCCCTTGTTTGGTGGGGTGCTGGCTCTTTCATCTGGAGCACAACTCTTTCTGGTGGTTTTTCCCATTGCGTTGGTGTATTCTGGTGGGGCAAATGGACCCGTGTGTTGAGGGGCTGTCAGGTGCTTTCCTGTAGAGATTGGAGCCTGCAGGCGTGGTGTTGCCGGGCGTGGTAATTTTCAAGGCACCGTTGGTGCGTTCTCAGGGCCCGGGGCTGTAGAGCACCACCTTGGGGGCCCAGTGGATTCCAGGCACACTCTGGGCACCTCTTCTACAGGTGTGACACCCCAGGGCGTGGAGGGATGGAGGCGCTCTCTGGGTGGGAATCCCCAGGGCTTAGAAGGTTTTATGTGCTTTCTCCCTGCGTTCTCCGTGTCAGGGACTGCAGGGTTTTTCAGGGCCCACCTGTTGCGTCTCCCACACACGGGACTGTGGGTGAGGCACTTTCCAGGCGTGGCTCTTGTGCAGTGAATCCACCACTCGTGGTGTGTGGGTGTTCAGAGCCCCTGCTCCCGTGTGGCTCCCCCACACAGGCCCTTAGCGGAGGAGTGACCCAGGCGCCCTGTTATAATGACTTCACGGCAGGTTCTCACCGTGTCAGTGTGATGCAGGAGTTTTCAGAGCTCTCCTGGTGGGTCGCCCACGCTCAGAACTGCGGGGTGGGAGGCTAGGAGTGAGCAGTTCACCCTATGGGAGTGGTACCTGCGTGCCAGGGACACACAGCGCTACACTTCCCAAAACTGGGAGCTCTCCTGACACCTGACACCTGACACCTGTGCTGTGGAGGCGGCTGCTGCAGGCAGCGATCAGAATCCTCCTGGTGTTCTCACGCATCCACCAGGCAGGATGTGGGGGACTCCAGATCCTCGCCAGCAGCCTCTGCGCACCGAGACGCACTGGCCCCCCTCAGCGCAGGAACATCCGATGTGCCTTCCCTCACCACCAACACCACTGCGCGTAGTTCCCAAGGTACAGACCCAACGGTTTCAGGCTGCCTGCCCTGCCTTCTCAGAGGCTGGAACCTCAGTAGGAGGCGAGGAATGCGGAGGCTGCCACGTCAACCCCCCGCTCACCAAACGTCCGGCTGCTGCAGTCTGCCTCCGCCGCTGTCAAAGGCTTCCCGCTGGCGACGATCCACCCGATCTCCCTGCCTCCGAGCTGGCCGCGTCTCCCGTCAAGCTGTTTTCAAAAGTGACTCTGCAGGTCTGGAGTGGGATGTCGGTTTCTCTACCTTTGTCCTGCTCCGTTCTCGTTGTTCTTCCGAGTTGTGTGGATCTTTTTGGCTCCACACTGTCCCAGGGAGCTTCACAGACCTCTCCCTGTGGTTCCCTGCTGTTCCTCTTTGCTGCTTCTGTAGCGTTTTATCCCTATCTCGCTGAACGCTCCCTCACAGCCTTCCTCCTACATCGGCCATCTTAAAACTCCTATTTTATATTTTTAAAAAATAAATTCTGATAGTTGCCTCAGTATAAGTAAGGATAAGAGTTTCCTTATTTTTATTTGTTTCCTCCCCACTCCACCAACATCTCAAGATAATTTGGAAGCAAGACAACTAAGTGCACTGTGTTGCTTTTGGAATTGATTTTGAATGTCAAAAATGTTTGCAAATCATACATATTTCTGAAGTGTATGATACTCAAAATTGAGGTGATCGAAGGTCATATGATAAACTTTGTTTATGGAAATTCTTTACTTTTCTATAAATCATTCAACAACACTGACTAGACATCTGTAGATGTAAAAATCATTTCAATAGCACTGTAGGAAGTTTAATAAAATCAGATTTTTCTTAGCATGCTTTCATTATGTATCAAGGTAGCACTATTTAAATAAATGCTAATGCTAAAAGAGTATACTTCTGACTTACCCTACTTATGTTATATGAGAGATGATGAAACTTATTGCCTCCAAGGTCAAAACAAACTGAAATTCTCTCTTTACTCCCAACATAATTGAATTTGCAACCAAACTGCACATTTGAACTAACTGGAATTTCCTTCAGTATCCCAATTTGCATAAGCAACACTAAACTTATTTTTTCCAGCATGCTTTCTAAACTCCCCAAGCTTAGATTTAATCTCTTCTTTGTTTCTTTTAGAGAAGCTTGAACATCATGTCTTGTTAGTTACTGTGTTGAGATATCATTTTAATTTTTTCTGTTTTTTCATTGTAGGCCTCTAATTATAAATTTACGTAAGAATGGATAAATAATGCACAATTGGATCCAGTGCTGTAGACTAGTGGCTAATGTCCTTGCCTTGTATGGGTGCTGCTTCATATGCTGGTTGTTCTACTTCTCTTCCAGCTCTTTGCTTATGGACTGGAGAAACAGTAGAGGATATCCCAAAACCTTGGGACCCAGCAGTCATGTGGGAAACCAAGAAAAAGCTCCTGACTCCTGGCTTTGGATTGGCTCAGCTCCAGCTATTGCAGTCACTTGGGGGGTGAATCAGTGGATGGAAGCTCTTTCTCTGTGTCTCTCCCTCTCCACATAAATGTGACTTTGCAATATAAATAAATAAATGAATGAATGTTAAAACAATTAAAACAACAACAACAAATAATGGATGGTAGATTTTGTTTTGTTCATCAGAGTTCCAATATAAAGGAAAGTAATTTACACAAATTAAGAGCTAAGAATTATTTACCCACTGAATGAGTAACTTGCTGAGGTTGAGACAGTGTAATCTGAGTCAAGCTTGTGAAACATACAGATACCAAAATTAAAACAGACATGTATTTCTACTTTCAAATCATTAAATTTCACATGAAAACGCAGAACAGTCTAAATCTCACAAGAATTTGTAGCAGTTTCTTTTGATTTTATGTACTTGGAAAAATATACTAATTTTGTCTTAAATTGTTAACAAAAAGATTTCCAGGGGAAAATGTAGTTATTTTTGGTATCAGATATTTGTTCCCAAATAAAAATAAATTAACTTTTGCATTCCCACAATGGAATTCAAAGCTATGATAGTGGAAACAATAGTCACCCATAGTTATATAGATGAATCTCACAAAAACAAAATTGATTGAAAGAAACTAAGCAAATACCAAGGGTCTCCCTTATGATTTCATTGTATGCAGTTTAAAAAGAAGCAGAACTAATTTGGGATTTTTGAAACAAGATTAATGGTTGCTATTTCTGTGGATAATGACTGGTCCAAGCCAGGAGCATATTTCTGTGATTTTGATGCTGTTCAGATTCTTCTTATAGGCAATAGTATAACAGGTATTTATTTTAAATATTCATTTTGTATGCAATCATATTTGTTCAAATTCATGTACATGTATTCATTCAAATAATTTCAGTATGCAAGAAGTAGAACTAACAGAAAGACATGTAAATCACACACCCACAGACATGCTCACCTGCATGTATCTATAACCACATATGTACACTACATTTTATCCATATTATCTCACAATCCCTACATACTATAATTGCACATGTAGATGATTATAATCCCTATATACTATATATATCCCAATATATTATAATTGCATATCCCTATATATATTCCTATATATAATCCAATATATATCCCTGTATAATATAATCACACATAAATAATTATAATCTCTCTATATGATATATGCAATTATAGTACATATTTACTATATTTATGCAATTAGAGTGCATATAATAGCATATATATATATATACATGCACACACATACTCATACATAGATATGCATGTATACACATCCTCACTACTGGGAATTAGTAAATATATATCCCAGTATCCTTAATGACCTATGACATTACTAAGTACCAATTGAACTTGTGATTGTTGTGTTTCTGCTTGTTTGTTTGTTTTTGTTTGTTTGCTTTTTTCTGTTCTAAGTGGTTTCTGTCCTCAATCATTCAGGAAACTCCCTAGCCATTCAGGAATCTCTCGGAATGGGCCATATTTTTCTGATGTCCCCCAAACTTCAGTATACTTCAATACTAGTTCTTTTGATGGTATCCTGGAGATTACAAATATTGTTTTGTCTGCTTTTAGTGGGGGTTGTTATGTCTGGCATATTGTACCAAATATCTGTTTTCAAGATCAAATAGTCTTTGTTTTCTTGATCCAATCTGTTCTTCCACTGTATTTTTTGTTTGAATTATTGAATTTTCCAATTCAGAAGCAAGATATATAATCTGAACATATGAAGCTCACAGGACCCACAATAGGCATGATAAAAAAAGAACTACACAATAATACATTATACTTAAGTTCTCAAAAGCACAGAATAGAGAATAATTTTTAAAAGTTTCAAGAGAAAAAATATCAGATCACTTTAAAAGGAAGTCTAATGAATTGAAATCAGATTCCTCAATAAAAAAGGTTACAGGGGGGCATGCTGGAGTAGCCTAGTTGCTAAATCCTTTATTTGCACGCACCAGGATCCCACATGGGGCCGGTTCATATGCTGGCTGTACCACTTTCCATCTAACTCCCTGCTGGTTGCTTGGGAAAGCAGTCTAGGATGAGTCTAAGTCTTGGGACTCTGCACCCACATGGACAGCCTAGAAAAGCTTCTGGCTGCTGGCTTCAAAGGGGCTTTGCTGTGGCCTCCCTGGCTGCCTGGAGAGTGAAGCAGCAAATGGAAGATCTTTCTCTCTGTATATCCTCTCTCTCTAAATCTGCCTTTCCAATTAAATAATAATAATAATAATAATAAAGTTTACATGCCAAGAGTTTGAACTCAAGCCCAAAGAAGCAAATAAAAAAGCCCAAGAAGAAAATACTTAGCCAATCCATGACTTTACCCAGTGAAGCTATCCCTAATAAATGAAAGTGAACTAAAGACATTTCTCTCTCTCTCTCTCTCTCTCACACACACACAACTTAAATTCAACACCACTAGCCTTGAATGATGGAGTTTTATGGATATGGCGGCAAAGAATAATAATCTATGTTGTAAAGATATCTGAAAATAAGAAATTAACTAAGAAAATAACACAGATTATTTAAAAGTAACAGGTATTCTAAAAGGAAAAAAGGCAACGCTCTGTCTTCCCCACAGATTTCTCTAGTACCTCGTCACCGGAGGGGGTGAGCTTGCTGTCTACCAACCAGTCTCCCAGCCTGCGAGAAACAGACAGACAGACAGGGGTTCTGTCTAAGCAGTTCCGATTTGTTTGGGGAGTACAAATTCTTCTATAGGGTACTGAATAGCCTCAGGCCAGGAATCCCAGAAATTCCAGAAGGGGAGAAACTAGGATCCAATTACTAGGAGCACGACTGTGGAAGCCACCTCCCATAGGCCAGGGGACAGGTGAGCGAAATGGCCCTGGCCAATCAGTCTTTCTTTGAAATGGCTTGACCCCTGCCCTGGTTCATGCCCAGGGCTCTGTCCTTGGCTACCATCTTGCTCACCACATGTAACCCGGTGACCTTGACTGTTAGTAGCCAGCTGGTTCACTTAGTGACCTCTTTGCCCCTGAGCAGCACAATTATCAAGTTAATCATATCAACAATAATATTGTATAGAAAAGCATTGATTTTGGGCCGGCGCGGTGGCGCAGTGGTTAAGGTCCTCGCCTTGCACGCCCGGGATCCCATATGGGCGCCGGTTCTATCTCCCGGCAGCCCCACTTCCCTTCCAGCTCCCTGCCTGTGGCCCGGGAAAGCAGTCGAGGACGGCCCAAAGCTTTGGGAACCTGCACCCGCGTGGGAGACCCAGAAGAGGCTCCTGGCTTCGGATTGGCATAGCATCAGCCGTTGCGCTCACTTGGGGAGTGAATCATCGGATGGAAGATCTTCCTCTCTGTCTCTCCCCTCTGTATATCCGTCTTTCCAATAAAAATAAAATAAATCTTTAAAAAAAATAAAAAAAAGAAAAGCATTGATTTCCCAATTAAAAAGCACAAATTGGGTGAGAACATATGTGAGAAGCATACAAGATACAACGGTATGCTGCCTATACGAAATGATATCTCTGTTAAAAATAGGTTGTGATGTACAGATATTATACACTGAGAGAGAGAAAGAGAGAGAGAGAGAAAGATTACAAAGCTCATAGAAGAATTTAACGTAACGGGTACTTAACTTTTAGCCCCATCATCTTATAAGTCCTGAGAATATACTTTATATGCCATGTAAATTGTGAAATGGGGTGAAGAATGCTGAAGACACACAAACCTTGACTTGAGAATGTTTAAGGGGTTTGGCAATGAAATGTATTTATTTATTTATTTTTTTAAAGATTTAATCTTTGGGCCGTCCTCGACTGCCTTCCCAGGCCACAGGCAGGGAGCTGGAAGGGAAGCGGGGCCGCCAGGATTGGAACCGGCGCCCATATGGGATCCCGGGCGTGCAAGGCGAGGACCTTAACCACTGTGCCATCGCGCCGGGCCCCATACATGCATTTAGAAAATAAACAGTAGAGAGAAATTGAGTAGAAATTTGTATTGTTTATATTGTTGACTAATATGAAAGGTATGAAGAGAAATGACAGAATTATAGAATCCAGCAGCAGTAGTAATCACACTTGAAGAAGGAACACTGGTATATTCATTACTTTGTATGCCAACCATGGTTCTTGTTATTCAGGTAACTGGATCCATGATCTACCATAAATACCAAAACCTACAGACACTCAAGTCCATTATACAAAATATAGCAGTATTTGCAGTTTTTCTGTCTGTAGACTCTCATATATTTTAAGTCATGCCTAGATCATACACACACCTAACACAATGGACATACTGTGTAAATCATTATTCTATCTCATTATTTAGGCAGTAATGCTGAGAGAATAAAAATTTTCATCTATTAAGTAAGCATGTTACCCAAGTGTTTCGATCCATGCTTGGTTGAATTTACACGTATGGATGTGGAGAGCTGGCTGTAGAGTGTGACTGCAAAGCCAACATGAGCATCTTCTTATGGAGTTCCACACTTCTTTGTTGATGATTCTAGTTGTCTACTTTCTGTAGAATTCTAGGCATTTGCCTAATGGATTTTGTATGTTGACAGTTTTAGAGCCATGGATTTGAGCTGGGCAGAGTAAATACCTAAATATTTGTTTGTTCTGTGCACATACTAAGAAAGTAAACTGGGATGGCTTTTAAAATCGTGAACAACTACAATAGAGCAACTCAGGTTAAAGCTGTCTAAATCATCCGCTAAGATAACAGAACAAATAGGCATAGAGCTTACTGGTGCTCTTTTACTTTCACAGTGACTACTGCCGTAGAATTCCCCAAATATTCCTCCTTTGATTTTGTGTGCACCATAAGCATGCCTTTCATTTCCTAGAATAACTGCAAGCAACGTAACTCAATGGCTACATCTAGGGAAATTACCTTTATTATTAGTTTTAAAAATGCTTATCAGTTTAGCAGATGCTAAATAACACTCAAAAATTGGAATTATTTACTTTCATTCAGTGCCCTATTAAATTATAGGGTAACAGAAGCTTGATACAACAAAGGCACTCAAAGGTGCATAAGAAAATTATAAGGAAGGGAAAGATGTCAATGATAAGAGATTGGAAACAATAAACAGGAGGCCAATACAAGAAAGAAAAATGTGTAGGAAAAATTATCTCACTGTTAATCCCTCTTCCCTTTGCAATTGTTGCAAGCTTCTCTTTAAAAAATCACCAGCCCCCCAGAATACTATATGTACCATTAAGAATATATTCATGCATATTTCTTTAGTGCTTAGGTCTTAATCACTTGAAATAAAGTATACAGGGGTTCCCAGAAAATCATGACTCCTAATATTAATGCTTCTAACGTGAGAACCAAGCTGTGTCTAGATCACTATATTACTGTTGTAACTTGAGTGAGGATAAGAAGAAAATTTCCAATTGTTAGTAAAATTTCCAATAGAAGAATCTCTTTTGCTTTGTATTTTATTTTAGTAGTTTTGGGGCAAGTGAATTTATTATTTAGTAAAGCAGGAGTGCTTTTTGATTTCAGTGACAGAGAGCACTCTCAAAAAATTATAAATATTTTCTAGAATATTGCATGTGTAGGTTTTCAAAGTACACAAATTTGATCTTTTAAAGTCCAAAAATATCCTATTGATCCATTCTTTGAACATGAATAAGCAGTATAAATTTAAATTTAACATGTAGTACACTTACTTAAAAGCATACTTCAGCTTCACGAAATAATTTTGTAGGTCAGGTTTAAGTATAGCATTACATTTATTTTTGTATCTATTTCTCTATCTGCCAGGTCAAATTACATTATTCACAACATAGATATTACTACTTTAAGAAAATTCTGGGCCAGACACAATAGCCTAGTGGTTAAAGTCCTCCCATTGAATGTGCCAGGATCCCATATGGGTGCCAATTCTAATCCCAGTGGCTCCTCTTCCCATCCAGCTCCCTGCTTGTGGCCTGGGAAAGCAGTCAAGGATGGACCAAAACCTTGGGACCCTGCACCCACATTGGAGACATGGAGGAAGTTCCTGGCTCCTGGCTTCAGATTGGCTCAGCTCCAGCCATTGCGGTCACCTGGGGAGTGAACCCTCAGGCAGAAGATCTTCCTCTCTGTCTCTCTTCTCTGTATATCTGTTTTTCCAATAATAATAAATAAATCTTTAAAAAAAAGAAAAGAAAATTCTGATTTAAATTTAGACACATCTGCCTTTCTCTTTTTCTTGTTGTTGTTCTTTTTTTTTTTTGTCATTACCTACTTATTCAAAACATACAGGAGACACCTTAATCTATATTTTCTGACCTTTCTGTCTCCATTAGTGGAGTTCTGTTTATTTTGGTTTTTGTTTTTTTGCTGTAAAGGAAAAGCATCCTCCAAGGAATGCTTCAGGAATTGCAAAGATGTGCTCTGCAGCAGTTAGAACGGAGCTGAAGAGGAGCGATCTCTCCCTTGTGCAGTGTGTCTCGGCAACCTAAGTAGCATTCCACTGCAACAGAAACCTGATACTGTCTGAATGGTGCCCATTTCGTGTTCCTTCATTTATTTTTTTCCTTTTTCTTTTTTTTTTTTTTTTTGTTTTTGACCCTTTGACAAGTGATGTTTAGGACTCTTTTCAGTTTTTTATTTAGGTGAGGCTCTAGTAATAGCAGAGGAAATTTGGAAACATAAAGGTTTTCATTCTTCCTATTTCTTCCTCTCAACAAAAGAAATTTGAAAGGGAAGAATTAAATTTAATATCTGAAATAATCTCTAGCTTAAGTTTTGAAATTAGATTATTCACAATTTATGTGGTTGATTAGATCATGTATAAGTTTAGATGTAAGCTCTGTCCATCAGAGGACTGAGAAATAAACCTTTATAAAAGTGAATGTAAAATTACTCCAGTTGGTATAAATTCATTGGAAAATGACTAGTAAGGTGTCCTTTTGCTATCTAGTTTGGTTCTATTTCAATGGCAAAATGTATAATGAGAGTCACAAAACTTAGAACTGAAGCTACAACAGCATGTTCAGCATGGCATGCAATTTAGAGTTGAAATTTTGTGAATTAAACGTTATCTTAAGCCATTGTATACTCTTTATGAGTATACAGTGCAAAGATGTAGTTTAATCCCTTTCTAACACTTTAAATGCAAGAGTTAGCAGTTATCTGCCCATCGATTACTTCCCTTTTTCTCCGCACACTCTTTCTTTCTTTCTCTTTTTCTTTCTTGCTTGTTTTCTTGATTTCTTTCATTTCTTTTAAGATGTTCGGAAGAGTTTTTATTGTCCAAGCTTGGTGACAGCAGCTCCTGCTGCACTCCAGGAACCACTGCACTGCAGTGCCAGAAGTCAGGGTTCTTTTTTGTTGTTGTTGTTGTTGTCTGGTCATTAGACAACATTAGTTTACATCAGAGAGTCAGTGGATTGGGCAGTTTTGTGCGACGCCATTTCCATAGATTTCAATCTATGTATTTTTCCAAGAATGTCACCATCTCTAAATAGAAAATAATCCTTGAATCTAGAACTGCTTTGGTGCCTCCATATTCTGGAAGAAACTTATCTCCAACTTTCACACTAATTGGTTGAAGCTCTCCACCTTTTCCTACTCAGAGTCTTATCCCGCCTCCACCATTGTCGCCTGGTCCAGAATATATTTTAATAGAACTCACTAATAATTTGTCATTACCACTTTCATGAAATATCCAACTATCTCAGTTGAGATGGATTTCCGTACGTACTTCAATACCTCTCAGTGATGTTATGCACCAAAGAAGGAAAGACATTAATGTCAAGTTTGAGATGAATCTTGCTCAAAGAAAGAATTAAGAATTTGTAGGTTGTCCTAGAAAAGACCAGAACATGTTAAGCCACAGAAATTTTGCCAAAAATAGCAAACAAAACTCAGAGCTCTCTTGTAGCCTAAAACTATATGCATTCCATCTTTCTTCCCCAAATTGTGATGATCCTTACAAATTGATTTTCTGAAGTTTCCACAATGAAGTCTTAAACCTTAAACTTAAAAGACTTTGTATAGTGCATGATTTCTCGATAGCTCCACTGCTGTCTTACAACTCATTTAACACATTTATTGATAAACACTCTGAAACCAAAATTTATCCACCTTCTAGTTGGTTAAAATATTTCTTTAGGTAGCACACAAACTATAGAGTTCATTAAAAATATGTGAACAAATGTTTTATGAATAGAAAAATATATACATGATACTGAGTTTGCGGAGAGCCATTAAAAGAAAGATAGATTTTAGTTTGAGACTTCATAATCGTGCTTCTTGTTTATCATGCCAGGTTAGATTTGTCTAAATTACCACAGGATGTCTTCTTTCTTGCAGCATGTTGTGCCATTGCTCCCATTGAATGAAAGTCTATATTTTCTTTTCTTATACTTACATGGAGACTTATTCTAGTCATGACCAAAAGAGTTCAATGAGAGTCGTTCAATGTGACACCAAAAATTGGGTATTAAAGAATAAGAGAACCAAAAAAAAAAAAAAAGAATAAGAGAACCATAAAATTCTCTCTTGGGAATCAAGCTTGCACACTCCTAAGAAGCTGATGGTGCATCACAAGATACCAGAAACAGGAACTGAGTTCTGAAGCCAAAAATCTTAAGAGCCACCACTCATGAGTCAACAATCTTAAACTGGTTTCAGACCACAGGTTTTGAATTTTTCAGTAGAAGCTTCAGGCAATGTGAAATGAAGACAAGCTGATCCTGCTGTGTGCTCTCAAGTTCCTGACCACAAGAATCTCTGAATACACTGTGATGTTGCTCTAATCCATTAAGTGTTTAAGTAATTTGTTACACAGCTCTGGTAAATGGAGCACCTACATCTTGAGTGAATGAACCATGAAGAACAATGAGGAGAATCACCTCACTGGGTGATGTTACAGTTAGATTGACTAAATCAGCTAAGCTGCTCTGTATGTGACAATATGAACATTCATTAGTGATAGTTTTTTTTTAAAAGAGTAAAACAACAATAAAGGAAAATTCATTATTTGTCCTTACATTACTGTGTATGTGAGCATGCATGTCTGTGTGTAGCTATTTCTCTCTATTCTCTGGTTACTAACCTGTACTATATCTAACCGTGGATCTCTTTGTCCAGTCCACAGGGTTCTATATGCTCTGGCTCAAACTACAAGTCACTCATTTTCATTTGTAAAAAAAAGCATTTAACTCCTCCTTGTACTTTGCTCAGACTTGTGAATACTTTCTGAAAATTGGGGACTATCTGTCTAGACTTTCTCTAAAGTTCTCTAAATGTGATTTTGTACCAATCCATGTATTGGTAGTAAGGAAAAGCTGAACACATTTCCACCTGGTAATATGATGTCACTTTTGTTTGTAATCTCTCATGGATTAGGGAAGAATAATTTGAAATGTATATCAACTATTAGGCTATATATCCACCTAGTGATTTAATTTTGGAAATAAGCTAAGACAACAATAAAGGAAAAGAGAAAGGCAACTAAGACTTATTTTCTTTGTGAATATATTGCAACAGATACATTATTAAAATAGTCATCACCCCTTTATCAAATTGAATTTTAACATAGAAAAAACAAAGAAGAAATACAAAGTAAGACAATTTTAGGTATTACATTTTAGTAATTACAACTTAGGAGCCATTTAAAATATTCAATTCAGAAAATGATTCCTGTTTCCTATATGAGGTCTGATGTCTGTGGAGCCAGCAGAAGGGAAGGAAACATTGATTTGAAATATAGGAGAGCAGTGTGAAATTGAAGCTTTTGAGGATGAATTGAACCTCCTATTGCAATTCTATATATCCCATAGCTAGATCAAAAGATAGACAAACTTAAAGTATGCTTGCCTTTTACCACTGCAACATCTATGTTTCAGGTAGTGTGCATAGTAAGGTACTCATGTATATTCATTCAGGTGTACATACAACTAACTCAGGTTTGGTAGATCATGGAAGAAATGTAACAGAGTTTGCCAGAGATGAGCCCAGTTGTGGCTGTGAGGCAGCAGGATGTGTAAAAATCAGTGGCTGTAGGGGAGAATCAAGATGGCAGAATAGGGTAAGGACACGTTTAAACAGACAGAAAAACATTTAATCAGGATGAAGCAGAGAGGACATATTTCAGGAAATAGAAAAAGACAGAACAACAGCAGAGTGGTACCTGGAGACTGAGAGACACAGGAAAGCAGCAGACACAATGGTGTGGTGTTGCAGTGACTGATACTCCAGAAATATTCAGCTAACAGCCATCTGAACTCCACCAGCAAGCAGGTGGGAAGGGACTTTCACTGGGAGCTTGGGAGGTGAACCCAGACAAAGAACTATCTGTCCTGCTGGTCCATTTGATTTGACCAGGGGCAGAGACAGAGCAGCAGATCTCAGATGGGTAGTGCGAGAACAGGGTGGATTTCATAGTCTGCTTAGCCCCAAAAAACTGAATTGGTTGCCATTTTGCTAATAAAGACAAAAGCAAGGGAAAGGACGGGGCATACTCTGAGCTGGGAGTGAGTTCATTTCTGACTAAGTGAACTGCATGGATGTGGCTTTCTATGGTTCCATCCTGGGCAGATCCAGGTAGCCTTCGGATCTGACGGCCAGCTGATCAAGAACTATACTGGTGGTAAGTCAGGCGCCATTTTGCGCACTGTGGCAATAGCTATGGGACTACAGGGGACAACAGTGAACTGTGTATGTGCTGAGCTCACAAGCACTTGCTGAGGTCCTTGGATTGCACTGGTCCTGCAAGAAAATAATACTAACTATGGCATCATACCAGTCAAAATAGGTCCGTGTGCCACCGAGACCTAAGGTCCAACAGGTCTGGCAAGATCAGCAGCACCAGCAACCTAATTATATAGGACACCTGGTTCTCTCTAAACCTTGGACCTGCTCCAGCCAGAAGAGGAAGAAAGGTTGTATAGATAATGGTTCAGCCTCAGCACGGTGTCACAGGAGGTGGACAATGGTGAGCCAAGAGCTCGAGCTGTCGAGACCATGGTGGAAATCTGACATGGTGGAGACCTGGAACTCGCTGGAGGGAGTGGCACAAGTGGCTATAAGCAAAAAGTTGTGTACCAACTGCAATAAGCAAAATCGCATTGTAGACCTGTGGGTGACAGAGCTTAGAAATCTGCCCCAAGGAGAAGACTCTGCTAACCATAAGTACAATGATTAAGAGCAAAAGAAGAGACATAGGCACAATGGATATTACTGAAAACTCCCCTGCAAAGGAGCAAAACCCTATGCCAACCTCAGAGTTAACTGAGGAAGACATAGAGAAAATGGGGGACACAGAATCCATAAGACTCATTTTAAAGCTACTAATCAACAATGAGAAGCACACACAAGAGTTCAAAGAATTTAAGGAAACAATAAAGCAAATCAAGGCTGATAGATCAGAAATTAAGAACACAGTAGAGCAATTTGAAAGTACAGTGGAGAGTCTCCAAAATAGAATGAAGCAAGCAGAAGAAAGAATCTCAAAATTGGAAGATATTTTCCTGTCACCAGGAGGAAGCAAACAAAAAACTGGGAGCAGAGCTGGATCAGGCCAAAAAAGTATTCAAGAATTGAAAGAGACTTTTAAGAGGCCAAATATAAGAGTTATGGGAGTCCCAGAAGGTGCAGAAAGAGAAGCTGAGTTTGCGAATATATTTAATGAAATAATAAAGAAAAAATTTCCTCATCTGGAGAAAGAATTGGGAAACAAGATCCAGGAGGGGCACAGAACTCCCAACAGGCTTGATCAAAACACATGATAATCAAGCTCTCTTCTATTGAACATAAGAAAAAGATCCTTAAATGTGCACGTGAAAAAAATTAATTGACATATAAAGGAATGCCAATCAAACTCTCAGGAGATCTCTCATAGGAAACTCTACAGGCAAGAAGAGAATGGAGCGACATATTCTAGATTCTAAAAGAAAAAAAAATGTCAGCCTAAGATAACATCTCCAGCAAAGCTTGTTTTTGTCTTTGAAAATGAAATAAAATTCTTCCACAGCAAAGTTAAAAGATTTTGCCTCTTTCAAACCTGCCCTACAAATGATACTTCAAGATGTTTTCTTGACAGAGAAGAGGAATAGCACCAAACAAAAACCAAAGGCAAATGTGAAGACCATCCCAGTAAAATGACAACAGAGGAATAAATTAATGAACAACCCATTCCTAAAACGGATGGACAAAGTACCACCCATACATATTAAACTCTGAATGTAAATGGCATAAGCTCAATCAAACGTCATGGATTAGTACACTGGATTAAAAAACAAAACCCATCTGTTTATTGTCTGGAGGAGACACATTTCAACAAAGATCAGTGGAAACTCTAGCACATGGGTTTTGTTGTTTTCTGTTGGTTTCATCTCTTCAAAGCACTTTCTTCTGATTAAATCATTCAATGACTCATAGATCATGCAGTGGCATCATTTTCTTCAAGAAGGTTCTTGATTTTCATCTCTTCAGCTATACATTAGTCATTTAATAGCATGCTGTTTAACTTCTTGGTGTTGTTAATTTCTTTCTTCTCCCTGATGTTGATTTTTTTTTTTTGTGGCTTTTCATTTAAGAGGATTACTGTAGTCATGAAATGGAGACTAACATATCCAGATGTGAGGATGCAGTGTAGTATGCATTTCTGCTTCCAGAAAGATGGACTTACAATGAATCTGTTGACTTTATCTTGACAATAGGATGCTTGACTCTGCCATTGTCCATGCCTGCAATGATGGACATATGACTGAGCATGAAGAACTATATTTCAGTAATGATATAAAGAAACTAGACGGAGGGAGGGAATTGAGGAGGGGACAAGTGAATATGGACCTGTATCATTAAATGATAATAATAATAATAAAATGTAAAAAAAAAGAATCAGTGATGATGTTCATTTGATTCTTTTAATGAAAGCTTCAGTTGACCTTTTATCAGTAGGTGTAATATCATGCTAAAGATGATCGCATCTTGAGGGTAAGTGAATTTAGATGTCACTAAGAGCGACACAGAGCCTTTGCACATTGTATAGTATTTATACTATGTGTACATGTTATGTTTACATTTAACATTTACAGTAATAACTTGATCAAGGGTAGATCTAAGACAGAATGGACTATTTTTTTTTCAGCTTTTCTTAAAAACTTGAAAGGCAGAGCTACAGAGAAATTAGGAGACAGAATGTGTGAGAGAGATCAGCCATCTGATGATCTGCTGTTTTATTACAGAAATGGCTTTATGAGATAGGAATTGGTTCAGAAGTAGAACAGTTGGATCTATATCCAGAGCCTACATGGCATGTTACCCTCACAGGTAGAGGGTTAATATCTGAAGCTGCAACAAAGGTTTTGAAAAGGAAATCTTAAAAATTTATCCTGTGGATGCATATAAGGTTGAGGAGTTGGTGCTATGATAAAGAGAATGAAGCTTCAGTTTGAAATGATGGCATGCCATATGTGTATTTGTTCGAGTTTCAAATGCCCCAGTTCCATTGCAGTTTTGAACTAATGCACCTGGAAAAGGAGTAGAGGATGGTTCAAGTGTTTGGGTCACTACACTTACGTATCGCACCCATAAGAATTTCCTGTTTCCTGGTTTCAGAGCAGCTCAGCTCTCCACTGTTGTAAACCAGCAGATGCATAATCATCTGCCCCCTGCTTTTGCTGTAATGCTGCATTTTAAACACATCTTTAGAAGAGACAGATAGTGAAAAATATTGCTTATACCAATCATTTAACATGCACATGAAAATTACTTTATTTTGAGCTTAATTTTTAAAAATATTTATTTATTTTTAAAGACCAAGATACAGTTAGAGGCAGAGAAATATTCCATTTGCTATATCTGTTTACTGCATGGCTGCAATGGCCAGGTCTGGGTTGAATAAGAGCTGGGATCCTGGAACTACATGTGAGTCTTTTACACAGATGGTAGGGTTCCAAGTAATTTGGCCATCCTCTGCAGATAACTTGGACTAGCAAGAAACTTGATTAGAAGTAGAATAACTGCAATTTCATTCAGCACTCAAGGGATTCCAGCATCGGAGGAGGTGAATCAACCTGTTGGACCAGTGTTGCCTCCAGCTCCTTCATTGACAAAGAGCAGAGGACAATATATAGGCTATAAAAAATGAAGTTCTTATATTTCTATTTTTTATACATACTATGTACATCTTATTCTTTGGGGATTTATTTTCCAATCCATCCCTACACTCTGTCTTAGTTGTGTAGTATTGGGCGGGTGATGTAATTTTCCCAGTTTTTAAGTGGGAATTATATAATTGTTTGTTATGGTGCTGTCAAATTTAAATGAAGAACTATGAAGGAAAATGCATGATGTTGACTGTCAACAGGCTGAATAGATCAATAGTAATAAAATATTTTTGCATTTATTTGATAGGAAACAAAGTATTAATATTTAAGTTGGCAAGGTGCATATTTGCATAATTAGCTGTTTTAGTTAGTGTTGTAGTTGCCCCTTCACAGGTGGACAAAGTCATCTCTTAGGTTAGACAATGCATCTTAAATGGTCCATGACTAAATTCTAGTAATTTCTCAGATAATAAGCCCTCAATCCAGTTATTTTCTTTAATTAAATAATCTGCTGCTCACAGAGTATTAATAATTATTTTACATTATATTAATCCTTTCCTTTTTGTATTTTAAATAATATATTTTTAGAATTTGGAACAAATGAATAAAAAGTGATGATGGCAGATGGTCTGGTGTTGGGAGAATGAGTTTTGAAGTCAGAATCTGATTCCTTGATTCAGAATGCACAGCTCACTGGTCCATAACCTCTCCCAAATTACATCCTCTCTCTAAGATTTGGTTCCCTTATATAAAATGTGTGCAAGGAGTAAAAGAGGAAGGTTAGCATGTATGGGTATCTAGCACACAGTCAGCTTTAACATAAAGTAGCTATTAACTCTGTTTTTACCCCTCCAGAGTTTCCGACATCAATGTGCTAATGGCAGCAAAATAAACTTGGTTGATGAGAACCAAGGGGGCAAAGTTTTGTTTGAGTTTGTTTAAAGAAGAAGTAATATTATGCAAAAAGTCATGTCCTCTGTGAATTCCCTTAACTCTAGAGATACAACAGCTAAATTCAGAGAACCAGTAGTGCAAGACATTTGAAGCCAGTGGAGCATGAGGCTGGACAAAAGATGCATTGCTATGTGAAAGGCTGGCTGCGAAAGGATACCGGTCAAAAAATAATTATTCAGACTGAATGATCCATGTGATATTGCATTGCATTATACTGAGAAAGTCAAGCCAAAGTAGAGCTTCTAACTGGACTAAAAAATATCATTACTGCCCTCTGGAATATGTGCAATCTTAAAAAGATGGATTTGTTAGAATTGTTTCTTGTTCAGGTGTTCTCAAACTTTCACTGAAAAGGATTTGCTGAATGAAAGATATTTGTTTTTTAGTATTACCTTGGATTTCCCCAGGGGCAATTATGCACTGTGCAGTTTTATTTGCTTCTTGCTGATGCTAATAACTTCTTTTGCTTGCATTAACACTATCAACGCAGAAAGAGAAATTAAGGTGTTTCCATGCTTTGTGGTATCTAAATCTGAATATGTCTCAGATTCCCTAAATGACAATCTTTCCAACTCATGCAACAACTTCTGATAACATAGACTGAAAAGATTTAATTTGTGCTATTTATGTACTCTTACACTTTAAGAACTACAAAATAATACCAAGAGAGCCATGTACTTACAAGACCTAATATTAACATCAACTTTGCTGTCATCAAAATTATTTTATATAAAAAGAGATTGAAGTGTGGAGCTGAATTCCCCTGCGAAAGGATTTGCAGTGCACTGGTCCATGACCTTTCCAGATTATGATCCTTCTTTAAGCTTCACTTCCTCATGGTTCATTTGTAGGGGAGGAAGTATTCAAACCCAGCAATGCTGGGTTCTAAATCTACTCATCTGTCACATCCAACATATCACAAATTTCAAAAGCCCTTTAAAAATTATATTGCTTTTTAAAAGACTGTATCTATCTATATATTTATTTACTTGACAGCCAGAATAATAGAATACGAGTGAAAAAGAGAGGGGCAGAGAAGTCTTCCATCTTCTGATGTGTTTCCTAAATGGACATAATGGCCAGGTTTGGGCCAGTGTGAGACCAAGTGCTAGGAACTCCATCCTGGCCCAGATCTTTTCATGTTTTCTCACGTCCATTAGCAATAAGCTTGGTCAGAAATGGAACATTTCAGATTTGAACTAGAATTGCAATATGGGAGGACTGCATGTAGGGTTAACCCACACGTTAAAATAACAATCTCTGACATAGATTTTTAATTTTCTCTTGCCTGTTAGGAATACAATTAATTCTGATCAAACAATTAATTAATTAATGTAGGGGTTAGGCAATGATAAGGACCAGGAGCTAGAAACCCATCTAGGTCTCCCATGTGGGTGGTGGGAATATATATATTTGAAACATCTGTTGGTTCCTTGATGCTTGTTTTGAGGAAATTGGAAGCAAGAGTGGAACTGAAAGTATGATATCAATTCAGAAAGTATAATATAGCATGTGGTATTGGTGGAATGTTAGGAAAATCCAGGTAACCACAGCATTATGATTATATGATTCTATGGTGATGCCTTATTTCGTTTGAATCAATGGTAAACAGGCAAGTTCCAGTAAGACCTGTAAAGGTTCATGCATTCTCTGCTGGTTAACTCCTGGGATAATTTAAGCTACTGTATAAAAGGTGCCAGCTCTTGTTGGCTGGTGTTGATCCTGTGTTGTGGTCAACCATTCTGCTGTTGCTGCTGCTGCCTGAGTGAAGCATGACCCTTCTGCCTACAGCTCCGTACGTGCTTTTAAATTTCCAGACCTGGGGCCCAGCGCGGTGGCGCAGTGGTTAAGGTCCTCGCCTTGCACGCCCGGGATCCCATATGGGCGCCAGTTCTATCCCGGCAGCCCTGCTTCCCTTCCAGCTCCCTGCCTGTGGCCCAGGAAAGCAGTTGAGGATGGCCCAAAGCTTTGGGAACCTGCACCCGTGTGGGAGACCTAGAAGAAGTTCCTCGTTCCCGGCTTCGGATTGGCGCAGTACCGGCCGTTGTGGCTCACTTGGGCTCACTTGGGGAGTGAATCATCGGACGGAAGATCTTCCTCTCTGTTTCTCCTCTTTGTATATCTGCCTTTCCAATAAAAAAAAAATAAAAAATAAATCTTAAAAAAAAATAAATTTCCAGACCTGTATACGTGCAGGTTGGAGAAGACCAAGTGGGAGCCAGATGTGTCCCAAAGCAAGGTCTTAATTGACAGAGTATTGTTTGACACTAAGCTTGCCAGTGTAATTTTCCCACTTAACTTTTCCTTTTGAATGTGCAATATTTAAAATGATCCTCAGCTGCTCTTGACATGCTAAGGAACATTAGTGTCATATGACATATGACATGCTAAGGAAGATTAATGACGCATGGAATGTCCATTCACTGAAACTGTTATAGGATTATATCAATAGTTTCAGTCTAATGGATTTCAGGGTGTTTAAAAATTATTCTTACGGCCTGGCGCCATGGCCTAAAGTCCTCGCCTTGAAGTGCCAGGATCCCATATAAGCACCAGTTCTAATCCTGGCGGCTCCACTTCCCATCCAGCTCCCTGCTTGTGGCCTGGGAAAGCAGTCGAGGATGACCCAAAACTTGGGACCCTGCACCTGCATGGGAGACCTGGAAGAGCTCTTTGCTCCTGGCTTTGGATTGGCTCAGCACCGGCGGTTGTGGTCACTGGGGGATTGAATCATTGGATGGAAAATCTTCCTCTCTGTCTCTCCTTCTCTCTCTCTCTATATATATATCTGGCTTTGCAATAAAAATAAATAAATCTTTAAAATACATAAATAAAAAAATTGTTCCTAGATTAGAATTTTTTCATTTTCATAGGCTGAGATAAGTTTGTACGACATTCATCATGTATCCCCTACTTTGTATCAGAGAACAAATGATCATATTATGCTTGTTTAGAGAATAATCTGGATGCTTTCACTATAAACACTGAAACTTTCATTGCTGATGATTAATTAAACCTACTATTTTTAAATATTGCATCACTATGGCAATGCATTGCAACATATCTTGTTATACACCACTTTCCTTCAGTCAGTACAAAAAAAAAATGATAGTTATTTTTTATCACATAAAACTGAGGAAGTTTGATGATGAAGTGTTGATTTGCATAAAATGAATTTTAACACTTGCAGTTCACACAAGTATCATAATTTCCATAAATGAACAATAGGGCACAATCTGTGAAGAAAATGTGAATTTCCACCTCAAAAATTAGTGAGTTGGAAGGGTGTGAGTAGAGGTGGCGATTTGACACATGCGGCTGAGGAAGACATGTTCTGTCCTTGCTTAGTGAGGACAGATTTTAATTTAACCAAAATATTGTTCATCTAATTTAATTTTACCACTTATCCATTCCAATTTTTCCTAGTGCAGTGGAAGTTAAGCTGTAATTGTTTGGATTAACTTTATTAATAAAAGTCTTTGAAGAGTTAAATAATGGACATTTTAGCTCAATTCATCTAATGTTTACAAAAGACTATTTTTTTAAAGATTCATTTATTTTTATTGAAAAGTCAGATATACAGAGAGGAGAGACAGAGAGGAAGATCTTCCGTCAGATGATTCACTCCCCAAGTGAGCGCAAAGGCTGTTGCTGTGCTGATCCAAAACCAGGATCCAGGAACCCCTTCCAGGTCTCCCACGCGGGTGCAGGGTCCTAAGGCTTTGGGCCGTCCTCGACTGCTTTTCCAGGCCACAAGCAGGGAGCTGTATGGGAAGCGGAGCTGCTGAGATTAGAACTGGCACCCATATGGGATCCTGGCACGTTCATGGCTAGGACATTAGCTGCTAGGCTATGGGGCGTCGGGCCCCAAAGCTTAATTAATTATTTTCCCTAAGTGGCTATGGAACTGACTGGTGTATTATTCTGTTCTCCATTCCAGGGAACATTATAAGCATGATAAGGTCTGTGCTTCCTTAGATCCACCATTGCAGTCATGCTGAAGGCATGTTTATCCTCAAAAGCTTCCTGCTAGTATCTGAGCTTGAAGGTGATGCTGCAAAGGCTATTTCTGCCTAGTGCACAATTCTAATGGACTCTCTTTGCTGGGGAAGGGGGGGAGCGGTTCTTATTGGACCAAGTTTGCCTCTTTTTCAGAACTGCAACATAACCTGAAGCGCTTCACAGTCACTCTCTTATTTTTAGAACTTTAACATCACAGCTGTCACATATACAGCATTTCCCTACCTGCTATTCTCTGTCCTTTAACCTTTATTAGTGTTTCTCTGCAATTATTCTGTTATCTTACCAATCTCGGTTTTCTTGTCCTAGGGAACATAAACTGACACAGAGATGATATGTACTCATAGAAGCAGAGGCAATAGTCGTCAAATAAATATTTTATACATTCACAGAATAACTTGGCACTTGCTGAAAGCTAAAATTTTATTTTTTGACAAAAATCGATTTCAGTGTAGCAGTATGTACTTTCTTGCCTCTAGGTGCTCACCACAACGTTAGAATTACTGGAACCTTTCAAATTCTATAGTTTTGCTTATTGACCTAAATTTATGGCATGATATTTTGGAAACTTGCATCTTATTGAGACAGACTTATATATTGAAGCAAATGATTCAATTGAGAAAGCATCCCTTTCTTTGAAACTTTTGAAATTAATAGAATTTCAAATTATTACAAATAAAAATGATTCAATTTATGTTTTTTCTTGAACTACTGTGTGTCAAAGGGCACTTCCTCAACAACAACAACAAACCCCACTAAACCTTATTTCTGAAGCAACAGGGGTAAAATGTTAGTATGTTTTCTACACAGACATTAGAATCAAGAGCATCCTACATTTAATAAACTGCTACAAGCTTTCAAAGTACTTTAATGATCACAGTCAATTTGATTAAATATTTAAAAATTAGAAACTCCTTCATGTTCCCGTAGCAATGAATTTTTGGCAAAAATTCTGAAAGTAAAAATAGACAAGTGAGATTTTATCAAGCTATTGACCTTCTGTACTTTAAAGGAAACATCCAACAAATTGAAGAGACACCTGACAATATGGGAGAAAATATTGTCAGATAATATAATTTACACATAAACAATATCCAGAATCTATAAAGAGTTCGTGAAGTTCAACAACAACATGGGAAACAATCCAATTAAGACATGAGCAAAAGACACCAATGTGCATTTTCCTAAGGATGAAATTCAAATGGCCAACAGACATATGAGAAAATTGCTCAGGATCATTAGCCAATGGAGAATTTCAGATAAAAGCCACAGTGAGGTTTCACCTCACCCCATTTAGAATGGCTCTCCTATAAAATCAAAGAATGAGAAACACTGGTAAGGATGGTATAGAAAAAGATGCCAGAGGTTTTATATACATATTTCCATTTCTATTTTTACCCTCACAGGCACTTTGAAAAATTCATGTGTAATGAAAATAAATTCATTGTTGTACAAATGCTTTCAGATTCATGCATAGTTTTTACATAACATTTATTCTTGGAAGTTTTGAAATGCCTTTCATGAGTATGCATGCAAAAATTAAGCATATTAATATTATTAAATGTTTTGGATTAGATTTTTTTAGCTACTATATCCAACTCAGATATTGTAGCCTATGTGATAATTTAAGAATGGTTTTGTGATATTTTGGTGTCCAATATAGTGCAATATAAACAATTTATTCTGACCTAAACTAACACACTTGAATATTTCTCCAAATATTTGTCATCTATACTTTATTCGTTTAGAATGAATTCTATGATATTTGTAAACAAATGCTTATATCTTTTTGTTCATTATGGTGTTTATATGCATTTATGTTACAAATATTCAAACAGTACACTGTTCTAATGTGTGCTATGACAATTCAGTGTAAGGCACCTAGGCTGAATAAACAAGTTTTCAGAGAAAGATGCATATAAGATGGGTTGATATTTAGTTAATTCAGATCAAAAACTGTTTTTTGAAAGTGGTTAATGTTTGCAAGGTGCTAGCTAATACGTATGCCAAGCTCTACTTAACACTACTGTCACAACAGCACACCTGCCCGGGGCAACGAACATTCCTTAAAATTACTTTTAACAGCAACAGAGAAAAAGGCGACAGGGTGAATTTGACCAATGGACTGTGAATCCTTGGTCTGTTCCTGGGCCTGACAGTTATTGATCTGGAGTCTGTACAGTGAAATTTATGAGAGAGTAGCTTTCTTGAAGGCAGGCTATTTGTCTTCTATCTTCATATCATTTATGATACCTAATAGTTGGTAGCACATCAGACACTGGATAGAATTCTTATTGAAAGAAAGAATGGATTGATCATGGGGCTGTCCATGGATGTCTTCTACTTCTTTCCACTGATTAAGGTTTTTGTATGTGAGATTGATACATAAAACTAATTTGATTTAATGGGAAGAAGGTAGAATATGGGATATAATGTTATGGCTGGATTTAATTCCTTGACTTACTGCACAACATGGGCAAATTATTTATCTCCACAGAGTTAAAAGGTTTGCACTTCTCCAAGAGGATTGTTCATAGTGATGTGTTGATAAGTTCAATTTATTACACATGGGTTTATTGAAAAAAAATAAAGAGTTGATAATTAGAAAATACCAGTTTTCATCCTTTTTAAACAAATTTCATAATTTGATTATTTCTGCACGATGGTAACAGATATGGACAGTAGTTGAAGTCTGCCTTTTTCTTCTGAGCTAACTTTCTGCAGAAAAGTGAACAGACGCCTAGGAAGACTAAGGCACTGAGAGGAAACAGAGAAGTCTGATTTTTAAGGCAGAAAGTTGATCGTTATTTAATATTAGTCAATTGTGAAAAATATTTCGCTTGTTTAATTTGTTTTTCTGACTGCTGAAACCAAGTCATCAAGCCTCTAATGTTCGACATCACTGTTGCCAAATTTGCTACATGTATCTCCCAATGAGTTTCTTTTTATCCACAAGGCACACATACACAACACCCATAACCTTATTTACCTACCCACACATGCAGAAACATTTTAAGTTTATTTGAAATTATGCCAAGACTTTATACGAGAAACAAAACTTTAGACAAAGTCAGAAAAAGAAAAAAATGCGTGATACTGAGACCATGCATAAGAAGTGAAACAATGTTTAACTGAGACCGTATTTAATGAAACATGAAACATTGAACCAAACAAGATTGAAATTCAAAGGAGAACAGATTGTGTGTTTACTGTACTAGATGACAAATTAGAGTTCCGTGAGTCATGTCTTTCCATACGTTCATTTCACTTTAGGATTCCCTGCTCACCTAATTCCCACCAAAGCCCCTTAAGCAGGTGGAGTATAAAGTTCTATTTCAAAAGCGTCTGCTTACTCTCCCTTTAAGGTAGCTCCATCACTCCTTCTTTTTCTTCCTCTAAAAAAACTCTGTCAGTGTAAATAGGCAATCAAACTATAACCAGCTACTCAGATAAACGGCAGGGTTGTGATTTTTGCCCCGTCTATCCAGTTTTTCCTTCTGCTTTATTGGCCTTGATCCTTTCCTCTCCCAGATACATAAAGTCAACACGCATGCCTGATTTTCTGCATGTGAGAGCATCAGACTCTGGCCACACAATGAGTGCAAAGTGATCAACGTACCACATTGTTAGTATATTTAGTTTTGTCTTAGTTTGACTTGTGAGTGATTACAGGGTCAGGCATTTGCATAGCTGTGAAGTTTTTGAGGGGCACATTCATAACACTGGTGTGCCTGGGTTCAATTCCACTTTTGATTATAGCTTTCTGATGCTGTACATTCTTGCAAGCAGCAAATAATAGCAGCAGCTGAGTCCTTGCCACCTACAGGAAAGAATTAATTGAAATCCCCAATCCTTGTTTCAGAACTATCGGATGAAAGATCTCTCTCTGTTTCTCTCCCTCTGTCTCTCTCTGTCTCATGTAAGTAAAAAATTAATTATATTCATGTTACAGAGGTTAATTGAGGTATTAATGTTACCTTAAATGGAGTTGTTTTGCTGACCAAAACTTGAAGGTATACATTTGTTTTAATTTCTCTCTCAGTTCATAGACAAAGTACATTGTGAAAAAAAACTGTGGATGTATATCACAATTTTTAATTAGAATATACTTACTTTTAATTCCATTCTTCAATGATATTTTTGAAATACACATGTGTGTGTTTGTGTGTGTATGTATATACATTGTGTACAAAGAAAGGGGGAGAGGTTTTTAAAATTGGCAATCTGTTATATTATTATTTAATCTCTCCATAAAGAAAGAACCACAAAAATCAACTTTTTTATGATGAGATATTTGAATTTAAGAAAAATGATAAAAGTTCATTCATCCTTAGTATAAATAGCAACTCTAACCCATTTTTACCTCCCTTCTCATACTTGCAATGTCAAAAAAATGTTCGGTATATTAACTTATAACATGTCAGTCCTGAAAGGAGAAAAGTACTGTGATAAATATAGCTATTGAGGTCATAAAGCATTTTCCACTTTAGAACATTTTTAAGGGATCAGGCTTTAATGTCACAGAGGGATAATTCTTAAATAGTATTGGGGAAAGACAGAAACATCACAGTTTTAGTATATCCATCAGAAGCTTCCTGTTGTGTACGTGTATAGGGTGTGTGTGAGAGAAAGAAAGAGATAGTTTCTGCTTTCTTTCATTTTATAAAAGAAACTTTTCTCTATATCTTAGAAATGACATGCATTAGCATGAATAAACTTAGACTATAGTGACATATATTGGGCCTGACACAATGACTCAGTGGCTAAACACTCATCTTGCAAGAGCCAGGACCCATATGGGCACTGGTTTCTGACCCAGCTGTTCCACTTCCCTTCCAGCTCCCTGCTTGTGGACTGGGAAAGCAGCAGAGGATATGGAAAGACCAAGGCCACTGCAACTACATGGGAGATAGGGAACAAGCTCCTGACACCTGGCTTTGAGTCTGCTCAGTTTTGCATTGACTGAGCTCCAGCTACTGCTGCCACTAGGAGAATGAAGCAGCACATGGAAGATTTTTTCTGTCCCTCTCTGTAAATCTGCCTTTCCAAAAAAATTAATAAATCTAAAGAAAATGTGACTTTAAAAAGACATAAATATCAGATTTTGATATTATTTGTTTATAGTTGATTCAATTAAACTGAATAACTGTTTTAGCATTAATTTAACGTTTAAAAATTAAAAATTTTATTATTTTCTCCATTGGGATGTCAAGATAACTGGCTATAAGACTACGACTGAATAATTTTATTGAGTATTTGTAGAAAAGCAATTTCAAGGGCCCAGTGCTGTGGCCTAGCAGCTGAAGTCCTCGCCTTGAACGTGCCAGGATACCATATGGGTGTCGGTTCTAATCCTGACAGCCCAGCTTCCCATCCAGCTCCCTGCTTGTGGCCTGAGAAAGCAGTGAAGGATGGCCCAAAGACTTGGCACTCCGCACCCATGTGGGAGACCTAGAGGAGGTTACTGGCTCCTGGCTTTGGATCAGTGCAGCACCAGCCATTGCAGTCACTTGGCGAGTGAGTCATTGTATGGAAGATCTTCCTACCTGTCTCTTCTCCTCTTGCTGTATTTCTGACTTTGCAATAAAAATAAATAAATCTTTTAAAAAATGAAAAGCAATCACATCCTGCAAGAACATCATAATTAACTTAAAACTATTAATAAGTTATGTAAGGAAGGAAAACTTGTTGAATCATGTATATGTATTATTGTCCAATATGATGTTTAGCATTGAAAGTTTGTAACTGTATTGTGGGGCAGTTACTTTGCATTGACTTTCTTTTGGTTTGTTCCATGCCAAAGATCAGCATAAAACATTTAAGGGCTGCAGAAAGTGAAATAACTTAGAAAGTTTTTTTTTTTTTAAATAAGAAATATCTGAAATGTTTTTAAGCTGCTAGGAAGTCTTTTAGTTTGTCAGTGAATTGAACTGAAAATCTCATTTGCGTCTTAATGTCACAACTCCTAAGCTGTGAATAAAAAAAACAGCAATGAAATAAAAGGATAAGTATATCCTATTGCAAATTAATATGTGAGTCTAGATTTTGTCTAGTTTTTTTAAACAACATTTACTAGAGATACTATGAATTAGATTATAGATGTTGTAAAGCTAAGTAGTTCCTGCTCCACTGATGGATTTGCAAAATATTTACATTTGGAAAGTACATGTGTAATAGCCTGCATAATCCCTACACAGAGCAAAGCAAGGCAAATGTGTGTGCCACCAGAACATATCTGACTGCACTTTATAACATGTAACAGTTCATATGTGCCTGGATTCAGGATGTCAAATATCCCAATGTCTCAGACTTGAAAGAAGCTATGAATAAATAGATGGATTAATTAATAGACAGATTAATAGATTAATTAATTAATAGATCAAGTAATTAATTAACTAATCGATCAATTAATTAATAGATTAATAGATTAATTAATTAATAGACCAATTAATTCAAAATATTGAACTGTATCATAATATGAATTAATTAATAAAAATATAGCTACTGATGACTGGTTATACAAAAGGCAATAACAGGCGCTTGGGAGATTTTTAGTTGATGATATTATGAGTTAAATAACAATGCAAGGTCATTTCAAAATAATACATGGAATGCTGGAAGAATTTTCCATCCAAGGGTACTTTTTGATAGAGTGGTTATATGTTTAATTTTGGTTAGAAGAGCTAATGAACAAAGTTTTTAGATTTGCCTTTGTACCAGTTCATGGGAGTCACCAAAAACAGATTCAATCCCTATAGATTGGATGATTTAAGTAATATAAAATTGTGTTTTATATTTCCTCAGGCTAATGTATAAGGTCATGGTTCCAGCAAGGGTTGGTTTCTGTGTAAATAGACATTTTCTCATTGACTGTCTTTATGGTATTTGCTGTCTATGCTTTATGGTATCATCTTTTGGTGTGTCCTAATTTCTTCTATAAGGAGACATTCAGATTGGATTAATGCCCACCTTAATAGCCTCATTTTTATTTAATCACACCTGTAAAGGGCTTATCACCAGGCACAAACATATTCTAATGACTTTCAATGAATAGTTTTAACATATACATTTTGTAGGGATATAACTGGACACATAACATACTCAGAATCTTATTTTTTAAGAGATTTAGTTTGGCATGCTTATTTTACAGGTTTAAAGTTGGAAACTTCTCCAGAGAATGAAATGTCTTATTTAAGGTCACCTAATTAGTTAGAGTCAGAGTCTAGAATTGCTCAAAGATATCCTGGAATCCTGACTAGGTATCCTTTTAATTTTAATCTAACCACACAATATGAGTCAATTATGCTTCCCAGAGCCATTGCATCTTGGAGCTATACTTTAGGACTGATTAGACATAGTATTGGGAAAGGAAGAATTTGCAGCTGTTATTGCTATGTCTAATCCAATTCTTAATTTTGGGACACTTTATTAGAGCCAGCAAAAAGACTCACAAAGCAAACTTAGAGATATTAATTAAGAGCAAAATCTGGTATATACTAACTGTTAATGGTTGTTATTTCTAAATTGCTCATGAGGATTTTAATCAAGTACCTGCAAATTTTATTATCAAGTTTTTACAGCAATGTGAAGGATAATACCATATATCAAATATTTGAGAACACTTTGGGAATGAGTCATTTGGCCAGTAGGTTAATCCAGCACTTGCGATGACTACAACCCATTTCATTGCCAATTTCAGTTTTAGCTATTCTACTTTTGACCCAGCCTCTTGCTAATGTCTGCAATAAGAAGCAACAGATGAGGAATCAATCATTCATGTCCCTGCCATTCACAAGGAAGCCTTTACTTGAATTCAAAGCTCTTGGTTTTGGTCTTGCACAACCATGGCTAGTGTGGGCATTTGAGAAGTGAAACAGAGAATGGAAAATGTTCTCTCTCTCTGTTTTAAAAATTAAGGTCAAAAGAAAAAAAATTAAGTTAAACTATGAAGATTATCTTTAAAGTTTCAATTTTCTAAAATTTTAGCTTAGAGGTTTCTTGTAAATTATTAATATCTGCTTAGACTTTCCTAGACTTTTTGGGTTCAGTTTTTCAAACTCAAAGATCAACTGAATTTCAAAAGAATTTATAAAAATTATCACCTACGCAAGTTTTAAAATGTAACAGTAAAATAATAACATCAGTAGATGAGCAGGTACACATATAAGATTGATAAAGTAAAATAACGCCTAAATGAGCTTCACTCAGAGAGATGTTTACATTTGGTAAAATGAAGAAAGAAAGGAAAAATTTAATGGAGTCCCGATAGTCTGTCCCTGCCCTCCCCGCTACCATCTCCCTCCCTTCTTTTGTTTCAAAAGTGGCATTTATTCAAAGAAAAAAAAAAACTTTAAAAGATGGCTAGATGTCCATATCTTGGCTTCCTCCTCTGTCATTTCCAGCTGTTCCTCTGTTCCCCTGGACTGAGGGGGTGTAGACACTGGACTGAACCCCATCTGGGATGGAGCAGGACAGCCTCTGTTAGATGGGGTTAGCAACATTGAAGGGCAACTCCTTGATGGAGATTCTTACAGATCTTGATGTCTCAAAGAGTCCTTTTGTCTTCTCCAGTCACCATATTAATAGCCTCACCCCTATGACCAAAGCAATCACCACATCCAATTCCATGGATGTAGTTTTCCTTGTCAGGGCAAGATCACAGCTGATGACCAGAGACACTTGTTACACATTAGTGACTCGGGCCACCACGTGATCATATCTCATTGTTTTTGATCTCTATCTCCATGCATCACAGACATAGGTAGGTCTCACACATGCATCTCCTCATTGTTAGCACTGCTGGTTGAGGGTTAACTCACAGTTACACAATACTGGTGCACTGAGCCCCCACTGACACGATTCTTAGAAGCTAGTGATACTTTTTAAATTATGGTGCGAGAATATCACCCACACCCTGACCCTATTTTTTGAACCAAGTGTGCAAAGTTACAGTAAAGTAATATATTCAAATATTGAAGAAAAGTTTAAAATGATTGTGCACTAGTATTGTGTAACTGTGAGTTAATCCCCAGCCAGCAATGCTAACAGCCAATATTGGAACATTCACTGATGTTCTGATTTGATCTACTTCTAATCCAGTTCCTTTATAATGAACTTTAGAAGCGACAAAATTCCCCCCTAGTGTTAGCTCCTGGCTTCAGCTTGGCTCAGCCCTGATCTTTGCAGACGTTAGAGGAGGGTGCCAGTGGATATTTTTCTGCCTTTTGAGTAAATAAACAGATCTTAAAAAAATAAATAACTAAATGAGAAGAGAAAGAAACTGTCTTCACCTGTCATATCTGCAAACCCCAGGGCTTGTACTGTCCTGTAGTTTGCTTAGGTAGCATGAATTTGGACACCTCTTATGAGTGCGCAGTACATGCTTGAATTAGCAAAGTCTTTCGGCCACTGTAACTCTACTTACTTGACTGTCTTTAACAACATGGATTTGAAAGGTAAAAATGTTGTCCTTGGAAAATATTCATGAAATTTAAAAGGTGAGCATCTCTCTTAGTCACACTGAGATTGTTATTGGTTTATATGTCATATTTGCATTGGTTCACAAAAATAATCATTCATGTCTTTTTCTATATGCCTTGTATTTTACACCGTGACTGATTAATTACTGACCAAATTCTTCATTTATGAAAAAGATAAAGGCAGGGGTGTCAGGCATCAGATATTTTTCAGGTTCAGCTATTAGTTCCATATGAAAAGATTCCTTTAATCTGTTAAATGTAGTTTTCAGTACAATGTACTTTAGCTAAATTCTAATTTATTATTATTTTATTATGATTTTTCAGTAACACAGTTTTATAAGTACAAGGATTCCTCCCTCCTCTTACCTATCCTCCCTCCAAATTTTCCTTCCATCATTGTTTTCTCCATTATTATAACAGTATATTCCTTCATAAAACAGTCAAAAGTCCAACATTTTGTCATGGCATTGGAGGTACAGGTAATGTCTGTTTCCTCCTTATCTGGGTATGGGATCCTGTCTAAAGGATCATTTGCTTTGAAAATGATGCTCAATATTTATTTACACTAGAAAGTAACTAATTCATTGATTCAGTCCACATTTAGTACTCGGTGCCCTTATGATTATTGTTTTACCTCTGCACAACTGATATTTAACACAAACACTATATGACATACATAATTTTAGTAATAAGTGTAATCATCTCTAAATGTTAGTTTCATATGAATTGTAGATAGTTTTCTAAAAGGAGGGTTATGTGTTGGAATTGAACACACACAGCCAAGGTTTAAAAAGAAGCATTGCTTAAATATTCATTTAGAACCTAGCATTTCTATGGAAGGATGTGAAGAGATGTGACAAAGAAAATGGGAGGAGGTAATAGTAGAGGATTTAGTTTAAATACAATAATTTAATTAAAAGTAAATCAGAAGGTGTCATTAAAGTTTTAACAGTCACCAATAATGAAATAGACCTGAAACTCTGATTTAAATCACACTGCTAAAAGAATCAGTTAAGATATTCAACAAACATGGTTGATATGTAGCTGAGTATAGAAAGATATCAATGGGCCTATTTTTATTATTTTTTTCATGTGCTTGCTCAGCCCTTTTTTTATTATAAAACTGAATACATATATTAATGATGAGAAGCTCTATAATATAAAAGAACATCTGGCCAATTTTAGATCATGATAAAATGTGAAAATTCAGATGTTCTGAAAGAAAGCATCAATATACAAATTCACAGAATAAAAGTAGCACAGCTAAAGAAGTCATATTAATAGCTTTTAACACACATTATGATCAGGGTAGTTAATTCAGCATGCTGAGATTTTAATGAATGAGTTTTGTTCTACCCTGTTTTACACAGAGTTTTTTTTTTTTAATTCGTGTTTCAATTTACTAAGTTCTAAAAAAGACACATTCTAACAAATTTTAACATTGCAATATATTGCTGATACAGAAAGGCTATCTTGCTTGACTATTTACAGAAATTTAGAAATGAGAAATATGCAGGAAACAGTCAAAGTTTCAAAAGCTCTTTGGGTGAAATTGGAGACTGTTGTAAAGATAGTTTCTTGGGTTAAAAACCTTTTTTCAAAATAAGTTGACAGGCAGGTGTAATAAAACCTGTCAAATCAATTTGCCTGACGTATTTAATCAGTAGATAACCAGAGATCCTAACTCAGGGTACCGCTCCCCATCCTACAGCTAAAAGAACATCCTGACAAAGCACAACCCTAATCATTGCCAAGATTCCTGTAGCCTAAGCTCTTATAAAAGAATATATGGACAGATATTCTTGCGCTAAAAAAGTCAGATTTTAGGAGCCCTTCATGTTTTTCACTTTTTCAGGGTTTAAGCAGAGCCTTAGATTATCTTAAAATTGGGGAGCAAACATTGGCTCAACGATTCAAAACGTTGCTTGGGATGACTGCATGACATGTCAATGTACTTGCTTCACGTCCCATTGCTGCTTCTGATACCGTTGCTTCCTCATCTGTACCCTAGAAAGAAGCAGTTGATGGCCGAAGTGCCAGCTTTTGTTTCATAAATGTGGAAGATCTTTGTACAGTTATAAGATCCTATCTTCTACCTGGCCTGGCTGTAGTTGTTGCAGGCATTTAAGGAATGCAGAGTTGAAAACAAAATCGAGTAAACATGGCTCATTGTTGACTGCAATACTTTTTGCTTCTGTGACTTCTGCTTTGTTTGCTTGGCTAAGAAACTTTGTCAGCTTTCAGGCCAAAACGCCTATGTAACCTTTAGCACCAAAGGGCCTCAATTTCCATAAATCAAGGTACAAACCTTGTTATCTCACCAATGGCTCCAAGGCTGGAGTCTGGTTACCTTCATTACTAGAATGGAGACGAGCCAGCCACGGACTGTACAGCTGAGATAGGCATGGGACATGTGTCCTCTCCTCCCTCACCTTTCAAGCTATTGTTAGTGGTCCCTTAGAAGCTGTTGTAAACCACCCCTAAAAACTGTGTAAATGTGCTGCTCAGGGCCACACTCTGGTAAGGGGTGTTTATCCCGGGCAGCTGGTCACTGTATTGTTTGTTTGCCTTGCCTTTCATTGTAATAAAACTTTATTGTGAGTGGTCACTGGCTTATGTAACATTCTGTGTTAGCGGTTGAGTGGATGCAACAGGAATAATAGTGAATAGGAGACTTTCTCTCCATTTAAAATAAAATGTAAATAAAAGTTGTAAGAATGAAGAAGCTTTCAAAAAGAAGTAAGAACCACAAAAACATACAGACTAGTGAAGTCCAATCCTATTTGATCCTTATTTTCTAAAAACATACCTTAACTTCCAGAGTCGAAGTTACGTTATAGGAATGAAAAAGAGTTTCCTTGGGAGAAAAAAATGAAGTGCCATATGGCTGGCCAGACAGATGGCCCTCTGAGCAAACACTGAAAACTACAACTCCTAGAATTTACTTATCAGAAGAGAGAAAGAAATCATTTTAATTTTCTTTCCTGTTTTGAAAGAAACTCTTTTAACATAAGTTCACTAACTCAATTAATAGGAAATAAAAAGTCATTGTTCAGAGGTATGGACAATGAAAGGTATTCAGAACATAAAGTGGTTTTAAGTAGAGAGGTTAGAAGAATTATTTTTTCTGCCTGAGTTAATTTCCAATTCTATTTAAAATTAGACACTTGTCTAATTTTCAACAAAACTCTGCTTAAATATTTTCAGTTATCAGAGAATATATTATTCTGAAGTCAGACTCTGATTTGTAAGGTTCTAATTATCTGGCAATATTTACACAGAATTGAAATCTGTCTCCTTATAATTATGAACCATTATTTCTAGTTGTCCAGTAAAAGACAAACGACATTCATTTTTAACTTAATTATTATGCATTCATTCATTCATTCAGCAAAGTCTTATTGGGTACCTTCCTATCCTAGTGATAGTACTGGGAAAGGTGGAAATGAGAGTTCACACAGCTAACTTCCTGTTGCTAGAAATCTTACACTATTTTATGTCAGTCAGTGTGAAGTACAGACTTTTAGGTGCCTCTCTTCTTATTCCTGTAACACTTATTTAAGTCATTATTTGATCAAGTGCTGAAGCTGGAAAATATAAAGTCATTGGAAGCTGTATCTTCCTTCACTTCCTCATTTAAGCTATCGTGTAGGCATGTTTAACATACCTCTAAGATATGTCTTGATGTTTCTATTTCTCTCAATATCACAGGCTCCACATTTAAAGCCATCACCACTTCTCAATTAGTATCACAATAATTTCCTTCTTCATTATCCGGTTTCCACAGATTAGAGTGAACTTGGAACACTGTAAGTCAGCTAGCGTGACAGATGAAGGGAAGGATGTGTTCAATGAGTTTTTCTGCCATAAGGATCAAATTCAAATTTCTAACCTTGACATGTAGAGCTTTGCTTCATCTAGCCCTGCTTTTCCTCTTACAAATTTTCCTCTTGATACTCTCTTACTGATAAATCAACACAAAGGTATATTTGCTCAATGTCATTGTTTGTACTTTCTGGGTTTAGTTCTCTATCTGGACCTGTGACACACCTCCCATACGCACCCACATTATAGTTAAATGAAAAGACTTCACTGACCACTTCAGAAAAGTCAAGATAGCAGAAGATATCCTTTTTCTTTTCACTGCACACCCTTTTTTCACCTTCGTAGCCCTTTATATATTTTGTTTTTTCTATATATTTATTTAATCTACTAGTTAATATAATGGCTTATGTCTATAGTTCAATATTAAATAAGTTTCTTAGTTAATGCATGGAGAACCTAGCATATGTTTGCATAATTTATTGCCTATACTTAGTCCTTTACTCATACACACATATAATCCCGTCATAGATTTTCATGTGGATTTAGGTCTTGTTATCTATTTCATTGATTATTATTATCTATTTCATTTCACTTGAATGTGCACCTCAAATGTTGCCACAATATGTTTTTTTTTTTTTTAATTTGGTAATACAAATTAAAATGTAGTAGTGAGCACAGCACAGTGGCCTAATGGATAAAGTCCTCACATTGCACACACTGGGATCCCATGTGGGTGTCATTTGTTGTCCTGCCATCCCGCTTCCCATCCAGCTCCCTGCTTGTGGACTGGGAAAGCAGTCAAGGATGGCACGAAGACCTTGGAACCCTGCATCGGTGTGGGAGACCAGAGGAAGCTCCTGGCTCCTGATTTAGTATTGGCACAACTGTAGCTGTTGAGGCCACTTGGTGAGTAAATTACTGGTGGGACGATCTTTCTCTGTTTCCCATCTTCTTTGTATATATTTTTTATTTCCAATAAAAAAATAAGTAAATATTTTACACATAAATATTAGAGTAACTTTTTCAACTCAGTAATTTTTTTGACCTAAAAAAAAATGTGTATTCCAGGCCTGAACAGCCTGCTACTGATGAATGTCGGGGTGGGCCAAGGGAGTGACTGAGACACATGCACTGCCCTACACTCGGACGCCATGAGAGCAGCAGGCCAGAGTAGGGTACACCCTTGTAGAGAGCTTTTTGATGCTTGTAGAACTGCATTTGAGGGCTTCCCCAAGCCAGGCCACTGCTCATGCTGACATGGAAAAAGCAAGGGCTGGGGACTGGGAGCATGGAAGAAAGTAGGGAAGCCAGCAACATCTCTCTAGGGCAATTCATTGCACCCACTAGCACCAGGGATTTGTGCAGGATTGGTGGGAAGCTTGGCTAGGCATGTCCTGCTTGAATCTCATGTGTGTCTCAGACTCATGGGACCACTGGTTTCAGGGAACAGAGTTATGAATGTTTGAGCCAGTCACTAATCATGTTGGTCACCTCCATGGTTGGACTCCTATGCAAAGGTTGAGTAACATAGCTAGAAAACTTTAAAACTGCGCTCACCTACTCTTCTGGTGCAACTGAAGACCACAAGTATCTTGTGGAAAGATAGCCAAGTTGAATAACTCTTCAGAACAAGTTCATAGTAAGCACCCTTACGTGTTTACTCCGCATCTGAGGTAGACATAGACAGCCAACTTGCCTCATTGTATATAAAACAATCAGGAGCTTGTGCTGGGACAGATGCACTTTGTCATATCCTATCCAATGAAACCAGAAACTTCTCAGAGCAATCAGGAGGACACCAGGGAACAAAGCCATAGAGATTTAATGGAAGATGCATAGAAAGGCATGGACAGAAAAAAAGATGATGCAAGAAAGGAGAGTGTGAGATACACAAGTGGTTCTTCCAGTTTGCAACACACGTTTTCAAACATTATAGACAGCTGATTGAGATTTTTAATGAAGATTAAAATAGAAAATTATCCTTATTATTGTAATCATGTTTCTAAGTTTCAAGTCTTAGGATCTCAAATAAGTTCAGTAGTACAAAATGTAGCAGGATGATTTGAGTCTTACTTAGCTCATAAAACTGAAAAAAAGAATTGCAATGTCCTCTCACTCCAAAATAAAATTTCTTCAGACTATTACTATTTGTGTCATATTAAATTGAGAAATAAAAATAATTCTATGCTTTCAGTTATGCTACCTACCTCTTATATTTTCAATAATTGTCTTTCCTCAAATATATATCAATTTGGCCATACACATGACTAGATATCCTATGCCCTTAAAAATACAAACGCCTGAAATCCTTCCTCAAGCTTGATAACACCTCTCAAATTCTCCAACTTTATTTCTTCAAAACTATTGAAAGACAGGTAATAATTAGCATTTAGGATTTTCATTTCCGATTATGCTCATAATATTTTCTGTTTGATCCTGTACAGAAAAAAAATCCAAAGAAATAGTAAATATAAATCTGAAAAATAGCTCCATTTAGCACATTCTGAGCCACGATCCATCATATTTTAGGAAAAAAGATTTTTGTCTATGGAGCTCAACTGCTTCGTAGACAATTGGAAATTCAGTCCTTAGGTTGAAGCTTTCATCAGGTCAAGTTTCCTGGTAGAAACCAAGCAGAGTCCTTGAGAATTCCAGGAGCGCAAATGCACAAACACAAGGACACATTTAGCGAATTTCTTCTCAACGTTCTTGTTTTCATTTGCCTGGATGTTTTCATTACTCAACTCAGTTATTACCAGTCTTCTAGGAAGCCTCAGATTTGTCCATTTAACTTCCTAGATGTTGTCAAAGTAGCCTCTCTTTAAATTAGTTCTAATTGTATCTCTTCTCTTGCATAATGTGGTATTTGTACAAACCTTTTTCACAGGAAAATCAGATTTCTTTACTTACTCTTGTGCTCCTTACCTATCTAGCTTTGTTTCCCTCCATCTTTCCATATTCTATTGTTCTTTACAATCAGTTGTAAGTGTCAGTGTTTTCCTAGTTCCACATTCCTTTTGCTATTGGTCCCTCTGCTGCCATATCTTTATTAGCATCATGCGTATAATATTTCAATTGACTAATTCCTATTTCCAAATCTGGGTTAAGAGTCATCAACTCAAATTCCCCAAATGATCTTGAATCCCTCATTCTCTGATCTCTCAAGACCTCTTGTAAACTTCTCTTGTGGCACTGAACAAACTTACTTATCTCCTATATTAATCTCTATATTAACTCAGGACACATTTTATTTGATTTAATATGTTAAGTGACTAGGAAAATTATGAACTCACAGTGATCACTCAATAAATATTTAGTGAGAAAATATTTGCCTTTTTGCTTTCCAGAGAAACTGAAACAGGAAATTCACAGAGTTACTCACTTCTGAAACTATGTATACATATCTTTATATATGGATTTGTCACACATTTTCCCCCTTCCGGTTTCTCTGTAGGTGATTTTTTTGCCCTTTACATTTCTTTTGACTTTTCCTGTTAATATTATTCAAATTTCAATTTATACCACTTCAATTGCCTGGTTACAGAGTCATCATATGACCTATGTGAAAATCAGCTAATCAGAATATTTTATTCCTTTGTCCTAAATAATTAGTTCATGGTCTTGGGACTCATTTGAGAAGTAACAAAAGTGTATTCCAAAGTGATTTTGAAAATTAGTGTTTTTCAGCATGAAATATGCTGGATTTCTCTTTGTTCCTATTTTTTTTTTTAAGTTTTAATGATGAGCCTTTCATTTTTATTAGAAAAACTTGATATTTTATTTATATTTTACATATTAGCAATATTGAAATAAAGAGAGATAGAAGGAAGGAAGGAAAAAGAAATGGAAAGTAAAGGAAAAGAAAGGCAAGGCAAGAAAAGGAAAGGGAAGGAAAGGAAATGAGAGAGGAGAGGAAAGGAGAGGAGAGGAGGGGAGGGGAGGGGAGGGGAGGGAAGGGAAGGGAAGGGAAGGAATGCGAAATGAAGGAGGACATGCCTTTAAGTGCTTAGAGTTATGTTGGAAGTGACCCTGAATAAGTTTACCCTGGATTAGCATCATGTTAACAGGCAAATTTATGAGGCTTATGTTTCAATTATCATTCATTTACTGTCACTGTGATAATCAGATGTATTAATACATTTCTTAAAATTTCATTATACAATTTCTGTACCATAAGTGGCATATCTTTCCTATTCTATTTTTTTTTCTTTTTGACATTTCTTACTTTTTACTCATGTTTTTCACTTTTTTTAACAGATTCATTTATGTTAATTGGAAAGGCAGATTTGCAGAGAGGAGAGACAAAGAGAAAGATCCTCCATCTGCTGGTTAACGCTCCAAGTTGCCACAATACCTGGAGCTTAATTAATTCTAAGTCAGAATCTAGGAGCTTCTTCAGGTCTCACAAACAGGTACAGGGTCCCCAGGCTTAGGGTCATCATCTACTGCTTTCCGAGGCTGCAAGCAGGAAGCTGAATGGGTAGTGGTTCATCCAGGACATGAACCAATGTCTATATGGGATCCTGGGCAACTCTCTGAGATTTAGCATTTCGGCCATCATGTGGAGCCCAGGTTTTTCAGTTTGACGATGCATAAAACTTGGATATATTTTATTAAGTTTCATACTAGCTGTTTCTATGTTTTACTGTCTTAGAATGTACTTTATGAATTTTTGAGATTATTTATTATTAATATGTGAAGGCAAAACTGTTCCACAGTTTCATAAGAATACAAAAATGGTATAAAAGCAACAATAATATCACAAAATGCATGTTTTATCTCATTATAAATCTGTACATTTGTTTGCATTCTACACTAATCAGCTAACTAAGTTAGTTGCTTATAGCTGCACAGAATAATTTCTAGGATTCCATTCTGTTCCATTGGTGTACATATCTACTTTGTGATAGTATCAAGCTGTTTCAACTAAAATTGCCATGAAGTATACCTTGAAATGGAAATTTATCCTTAGTCAAACTTTTGTTTTAGAAAAATGTTTTCATCTTTCATTCTGTCCATTGCTTTTTTTCTGAAGAAAATTAAGTTAGATGTAATTCCAATTTTCTATTTATTTATTTACTTATTTATTTTTCTGTGATTTGTTACTTGTTTTTTGTATTATATCAGGTAAGTTATTTCCCAAGGACAATGTCAAGAATAATGCCGCTATAATTTCTTCCAATGGTTTTGCAGCTTTTTTTCCTTTAAATATATAATTTCTTTTGAGTTGATTACTTAGATTTATGTATTTGATAGCGAGTTACAGAGGGAGAGAGATAAAAGGACACACAAAGACAGAAAAGAAGAAGTCTTCCATCTGCTGACAATTTCCCAATTAGCCGGAATAGGTGTGACAGAGCAAGTTGAAGCCAGACGTTTCATCCAGATGCCACACAAGCATTTGAAGCATGTTTTTCTTTTCTCTGCATTTCCCAAGTCATCAGCAGGAATCTTTCATTAAAAAGTGGAAAAGCTGGTACACAAATGGCTGTCTGTAAGGCCCACAAGTGTCAAAGGTGTCTTTTGTCCAGTACAACACAACACTGGTCTCTTTAGCTGACATTATGCATTTTATACAACAGGGGATCACTTTTTATATTTCTATGTTTTTTTAAATGTAGCTAACCATCTCCCATAGCATTTGGCAATGTGTTCATAATACTAAAATTTATATAAAAACACAAAAAACTGCATATACCTAATGCAACAAAAGCAAAGCTGAAGGCATGATAATGCCGGACTTTAAGTCACACTACATGACATTTATACTCAAATCAAAATGCATATAGAAATATGAGTAAAGACTCTTCTCTTCCACCTTGTAAACACTCAGCTCTTATCAATCAAAGATGTAAACATGACATGATACTAGAAGAAATCATCAAAGAAAGGACTAGATATTGAAATAGACAAAGTCTTCTTGGGGAAAAATTGGGAGCCAAAGAGAATAAAAACAAAGCATAGAGAAATGGTTAATGAGATGAGAAGTTTCTGCACTGCACAGGAAGGACTTGAAGAGAATGGTGTAAACATTTGCGAACTATGAAACTGTTAAGGGATTAATATACAGGATTTATAAAAAATACAAAAAACTGAACAACAATAAATCCAAAATCCTGGTAAGAAATGGGCAAAGGGAGCAAGCAAGCAGTTTTCAAAAAAATGTTTGGCCAGCACTCAGTATAACAATTCTCAGGATCACTAGCATCCAGGCACATGCAAACAAATGTCAGGATGAAGTTTCACTCACCATACTTACAATGGCTATAATCGAATAGCAAAAGAAACCAACAAATAAAACCAGTAAATGTTGGCAAGGAGATGGAGAAAATTATATCCTAATTCACTGTTGGTGGTAATGTAAACTAGCACAATAGTTTTGGAAAACATTATGGAATTTATCCAGAATCTTCAAAATAGATCTTCCATAGAATAGCTCTCCTACTCCTGGGATTCTACTAAAATGAAATGATACCAGCATATTAAACAATATCCCTATTAATAATATCCCTATTCTTACGGTAGTTCTGTTCACGATGACTAAGATAGGGAGTGAACCCAAGTGTCCACTAATTGAAATCAAAGAAAATTAGGCATGTACACACTAAGCAGCATTACTCAGCCTTGCATAAATAATGTCTTAGAAAATTGAGGCGACTTTAAGATATCTGAAAGCATAACTATTTCTAGAAGTTTCTTCTAGTGATGCCAATGATAGTAAGTGAGTATTTCCTGGAAGATTGTATCTATCTCAAGCTGGACTCTAATGGATATCCTGAAAGTTCTGTTAGTTTTCTTTTAACAAATTATTCCCAGAAAGATCTAAGAAAGTGAAGAGAAATGACTGGAGATGAACAAATATGCCTACATACGGCTTTAACTATAGCAAGATAATTTACTATCACTGCAGACCTTCTCATTTGGTATATAGACGATAATTAAAATAAATAAAAATATAGTAAACAAAAATTCGGATAAATCTAATTTTCAGCTTTTTTCTTGTATGAAATGGTGTACACTGTGTGCGGCGAATGGGACAACCACTACACTGTGGAAACTACGTGAAAGGGTGTACACTGTGAAGAATAATGCCCAATTTACATTAGAAATCTCATGCAAATTATTATATGTTATTAAAACAGATAAATACTGGGGATACGGCAGATATTTTATATTTATTTTTTATTTTTAAAGATTTATTTATTTTTATTGCAAATCAGATATACAGAGAGCAGGAGCGACAGAGAAGAAGATCTTCTGTCCAATGATTCACTCCCCAAGTGTCCACAATGCCTGAACTGTGCAGATCTGAAACCAGGAGCCAGGAACTTCCTCCAGGTCTCCCATGTGGGTGCAGGGTGCCAGTGCTCTGGGCCATCCTCGACTGCTTTCCCAGGCCACAAGCAGGAAGCTGGAAAGGAAGTAGAGCTGCTGGGATTAGAACCGGCACCCATATGGGATCGTGGCGTGTTCAATGTGAGGACTTAAGCCGGTAGGCCATCTCATCGGGTCCGATATTTGATATTTAAAGAATGGATGAGTGGATTCTGATAAAGGATTTCAATCCTCAAAAACTCAAATACCAAGGATTCTAACAGGACATTATTATCTCAAAAGACATAGGTCTGTAAGTTAAATAACTTTTTTATTCTTAAATAATGTGTATGTAAAATAGTTGGATGAATTGTTATAATGTATAAGCAGAGACATTGTTGGATGTAATGCCAAATTTCTCTGAATAGAGGGATAAAATAAATACTAGCATTAACAATCCATGCTTTTCAATGTATATGAAAACCTTCTGAAATTGTCAGCTCATTCTGCAACAATACTATTTTTATGAACGATGTTAAACCTGTTGCAAAAGAACGTTCATGTGAAAAACTCTAAGTGGGATTACAGTTTCTCTATTTGACCAGTTCAGAGAGCTAAAATAAAAGTAGTCGTGACTTATTTCAGGAGGGTTCCACATTCAGGTTTCTGGGGAGTGTTGTAACAGGTACACATTTGTAGAACAGGCTTTTGTGTGCAAAATTAAGTCATGCTGATATCAATGCAATATAAAAGTTTGTTTTCTCCTTTAAAAACCAGAAATCAGAAGTAGTAATAGAAATATCTCAAATGTATTACTCCAAAGCAGAATAATCTAAACAACTCCAGAAAACAGTTGAGAGAAAGGTCCATTTAGCCAGACTATACTTATTACTCATTTTTATTACTATTTTGGATAGTATCAAATGGCCAAGATAAAATATGCTCACAAAAGTGCCTAATTTAACTAGATTGTCTTTATTAAAAAGGCTCGATTAAGTGGTTTCAGCTGTAATAGCATTTGAATTCCATTAGATTTTCAAGTGATTTAGATATTCAAATTATTTTTAAAAATTAGATGGCAGGGTAGAGGAGGATAATTAGTAAATCCTAGGTTGTAGTTGCAAATTTATACTCAGTAGTTAAATTGAACAGAAATATTAGCTTTTGTTTAAATACAAACAGAATTGATAAAAACACTTTTACAACCACTTATTCTTTGGCATGTGCAATAGACAATATTTAGGTATTTAAAATGAATGTTTTTTTGTGGTATGATATAAACACATAAATTTCACTAATATTCTCTTTAAAGAAAAATATCTTCAATATGCTAACATATGGAATCTATTAATTACTCTCAATAAATAATGGGCCACTGAATTATTTCTATTTTTTATTGATTGATTGATTGAATTGTTTGTTTTTTATTTTTATTGCAAAGTCAGATATATATATATATATATAGAGAGAAGGATAGACAGAGAGGAATATCTTCTGTCTGCTGATTCACTCCCCAAGTGGCTGCAGTGTCTGGAGTTGATCCAACCCAAAGCCAGGAGCCAGGAGCTTCTTCTAGGTCTTCCATGTGGGTGCAGGTTCCCAAGGTTTGGGACATCCTTGTCTGCTTTCCCAGGCCACAAGCACGGAGCTGGGTGGGAAGCTTGGTGGCTGGGACAGAAACTGGAGCTCATATGGGATTCCTGCATGTGCAAGGTGAGAACTTTAACCTCCAGGCTACAGTATGGGCAGCCACTGTATTCTTGAAACTATGTTTAGTATAGAAAATGAAGTGATTATAGTAAAAGTAATCCCCCCAAACATAAGTTTACAAAATAAAAAAAAATAGAAACTTCCAGCATTTGATAGTAAAATCTAACCCTCATATTCATAAAGAATATGCTTTCAAATGGGGGGCATCTTATCCTAGCATGGTTCCAACTGATCCACTTACCAGTCGCAGCTGGTCCACTTGCCGTCTAATGGCCTGGGAAAAGCAATGCAGGAGAGGTGAGGCTTAGCAGTAGAGGAACGTGGGCAGAGAAGCCAAGGAAAGGTGAATGTCTGCAGCTTTGTGTTTCTACGTTATTTGTTGCATGTCCCTTCGGATAATTTATATTGTTGGGGAAGCTGGGACATAGGTCTTCAGCCTAATGGATAGACTTGAGGGTAATGAATATTTGCTCCCTTTTGGATTATGTTTGGTTGAATTATGACTGGTTGGATTGCCATATGGGCTTGTGATCTGCTATTTCTGGTATGTTCTATTATCACCAAGCTTGGTTAGTAAAGACTCCTTAATAAAACCTTAGACATATCTGGTGTGATCACACTTGCAGCCTGTAACATTAACTAGGAAGAGCTCTTATTTTCTGCCTTGCCCTTTTACTAAAACTCCTTCCATTAACCATAAGCATAAATTATATATATATATAAAACCACAGGAATTTCTTCCATTTTTAAAATTTTTGTTTTCACTTTTGGTTCCCACATGTAAAAGAGAATACATCATATTTATGTTTGTGTCCATCTTATTTCACTCAACATCATAACCTCAGTTGCATCAATTTTGCTATAAATCTTAGATTTTTTAGTAGCTATATAACATTCCATTCTTTATATGCCATATTCCTTGTCTTGTATTTATTTATTTATTTATTTATTTATTTATTTATTTATTTATTTATTTCAGTTGTATTGTTTTTAATGATTACACACTTGATCAGGGTGGGAAAAATTGCAATTTTGGGAAAATTGTGTGAACTCATTGTTTTAAAATTTGTTATTTCTTCTTGTTTCTGGGGGACAGGCAGAGAGAAAGGGGAAAGCCACACACAACATTCAAAACATCCCAATACCCAGGGATGAGGACTCACCACCTCATATCAATCAAGGGTCTCAATGTGTTCCAAGTAGGCAGTGTTATGCTCAACAAAAGGAGTGAATCCCAAAAGGACAAATACCATGTGTGTTCTCTGTGATATAAGGCAACCTTCATGCAAAATGCATGGTCAGTAAACCTTTCAATACTGTTTTTGATTCATATTATGGGTTTTGGTATTTTTGTTTTCATTTTAATTTCCTCAGAAGAGTCTCTTTTATTATCAGATTTTTCAATGTTTCATAGATCATAAAGTAACATCATTTTCTCCAGGAAATTTTTGTTGCTGTTTTCTTTTTCATTTTCTCATCAACAGATCAGTCATTTAGTAGCATGTTGTTTAACTTCATGGTGTTGTAATTTTTTTCAACATTGTTCCTGTTGTTGATGTTGTATGGCTATTCATTTAAGGGAGTGTACAGTGACTGTGCAATCAAGACTATAATTTCCAGATGTGAAGATATAATGCAGTATGCCTCTCTACTTCCATTCAAAGATGACCTCCAAATGAAACTATTAAATATACTTTGATAATATTCTGCTGGGTTGTCTGCCATTGTCCATACCTGCAATGTCAGGATACACTTAAAGAGCAGAGTGATGGACTTATGACTGCTTATGAAAGACTATACTACATTGTTATATCATGGGGAAAATCAGTGGTGGGGAGGGGTTTTGAGGAGGAGGCAAGGGAAATCTGGGGAGTGAACCAGTAGATGAACAATCTCTCTCTCTCTCCCTACTCCCCATTTTTGTTCCTTTTTTTTTTAAATAAATCTTAAGGTGTTTGCTATAATGCAATATGGTTTTTACTCTGAGTGCTCACACTTACTTCACTCTATGTAAGTTAGACATTTTCAAATGATCTGAGATTTTATTTAGTATTATTTATTTTCTTTTTTAACCCAAACCTTGAGTTGACATTGGCATTTATTATATTTAACAATAATTTTGAAACTTAGAACCAAACATCATCAAGTTTCACAAAGGAAAACATTATGTAGATTAATACACTTTTAGAGTCAAATGCCTAGCAATAGCATCACCCCAGTTTTGGTAGTAACCTTATGCTAAGTAGCAGAAGCTTGCGTGGAAAAATAAAAAAAATCACATGGAGGATAGAAAGTCAGAGAACAACTCAGGATTGAACTCATTGTGAAAGCAGTTTTTTCCTCATAAAGACAACTTTATTCACTTTATTCCCTGCCAAGGGCACCATTCACATTGAAGTGATAACCTCCCACAAGCCCTCCTTTCCTAAGAGGCAAGCCAGCCCATTGTGAAATACCACCACACAAAGGACCACTCCTCGAACATTTCAGCCCCTCTAGAACATGCTCAATCTGTGTCCAAACCTTAGCAAGTGAGCATTAAATACTGTAAAAATATTCTTAATGTTAAAAAAAGATACACTAAACTCTGAACATTTAATTTGTGACCACTGTGCTTATGAGCAGACCATTTTTCATGAGTAGATTTTTTAATCTTCATTTTAAAAATGGCAAAAACTCATAGACCCCTCCCAGTTTGAGCTTCATTTCCCAAATGGCCAGTACAGGGTCACGCTGACTCAAAGCCTTCAGCTATTTTTCCTCCCAGATATTTAGGGAGGGAAGTTGAAATCAGCAGCCAATAATCAAACACAAGGACTCCCATGAAGAATGGGGGCAAGATAGCAGGCATCTGTCAGGTCAAAAGTGCATTTTAATGTTTACAGCTTTATATAGTCTAAAACATATTGGCAGAGGACAATAAATCTAAAGGGATGAAGAGTAAAAATGAATAGGGTTAGTATATTTGCTTTAGAAGAGAGTTTTGGAGATTATATAAAGAAAAAAAGAATTAAGATTGCAAGAGAGATAGAACAGTATACAATATTGAAGTGACATATTTATTATTCATAATGAATTGTAAATATATTTATTGTAAGTAATTTTTATTAAAAATTAAAGTTTGATAATGCCTTTCAAATATCTGTTGCAGGTTCATCTGGTTGCCATGCTTTAGGATATTACTTTAGCTCATGAGATATTGTAGATAACCAGAAAGTATTTTAACAATTTATTTTAATATATCTATATTTTTATTGTTGTTTTCTGTGATATGGCTTTTTAGGTATGAATACACCCCCTTTTGCCATCTTCCCTCCTCATTCTGCACCCACCGTTTTTTTCCCCATATGATTACAATACTATAGTCCTAGAGTAACAATCCAAAGACCTACCTTCTGTCATGTGAATTAAGACATTGTAAGTCATATTGCCAATGTATATTTAACAATTTCATTGAGAAACCTCATTTTATTTAGGAGTAGAGAGGTATACTGCAACATATCTTCACTTCCAGGTATTCTAGTCTCCAGTATACAGCTCATCTATGTGAATATATACACACACACACACACACACACACACACATATGTATATGTTATTATCTCTGTATCTATTTATCTTGTATTTTACATGAAGGCTGCCTTACATCAGAAAGAACATACATTTGTCCTTTTAAGATTAGTTTATTTCAATGAGCATAATGGTTTCCAGTCAGGGCCAATTAGCTGCAAATGTTAGCATTTCTTTATTTTTAGGTTGAATAGTAGATATACAAAGGTTCTTTACCAAATCCTTTTTCTATTGTCATCTGTGTTGCATCCATGTCTTCATTACTGTGGATTGTGCTGCTGTAAATATAGGGTTTTATGTCACTTTCAAAAACCTTAATGTGATCTTTATTTGCATTTCCCTAATAGCTAAAGAGGCTGAGCATAATTTCATGTATCTATTAGCTGTTTGAATTTGTTCTTTTGAACAATGCCTGTTCATTTCCTTGTGCCTTCTCTAGGTTGATTTTCTGGCATTGAGTTTCTGAAGCTCTTTGTAAATTTTGGATATTAACCTCCAATCAGTTAAACTAAGTAGGTGCAAAGATATTCTCCCATTCTGTTGGTTGTTTCTTTGCTTTGTTGGTCATTTATTTTGTTGCACAGAAACTTCTTTATTTGATATAGTCCCACTTGTTTGACTGTGACAGCTTGAGATTTTATTGACATTTCTAAGAATTCTGTACCAATGCCTATATCATGGAAAGTGCTTCATAAGTTTTCCTCTAAAAGTCTGATGGCTGTTTGGTGTATAGTTAAGTCTTTTCCTTTCTTCTTAGTGCCACTTTCCAGCTTATTGGATTAACATTTCCAGCACTGTAGCAGCATTCCAACAGTGAAGGTACTGACAAATCTACGTAGAATAATATTTTCTTTAGAGCTGCTGATTCAACTTTCAGTATATCAATTCTGCAAGTTGCTACTTCCAAAATAAATAATTAATTTTAGAGGAATTAGGCCTTACCTGTTGAATAACAAAAAAGAGTGGATTCTCATCTTTAATACAAATATCAATCTCTCTTACTCCAGTCATATACATAGTTCTCTTTTCTGCTATACATATTTCTTCTGCTTTCTTTCTATTTCAGCAATATGTTTGGAGGTATAGCACTGATACATGAGTTTCACTATTTCCTTTGCGTTTCTTCTCTAGTTTTTCGTTTTTAATGACCAAGACCTTAGCTCCAAAATTTTACGGCTTTTATAAACCACATTTTGCAAACTTTTTTCCTGAATTTGGAGGAAGAGGAAAGATGAAATCTGAAGTTATTTGCATAGAGCAAAGATTCTTGATTTTATGTCTGTGTGGCCTCAAGTCTTTTGAAAGATGCAAGTTATCGTTTTATACTTTGCTTTTCACTACTTTTTACGATGTCTTGACTGGAAGATATTTTATTTCAGATATTCTGTTCTAAAACTATAAGTCAGGATCAAAAACCCTTGAATATCTGGGACAGACAGCGATAGTATCAACAATCTACTGAAATGTGTGTGGGATGTGACAAAAAGGAAAGTAAGCAGGCAAGCCATAGTAGTCAATTATCATTTGTCAGGTATTCATGAACATGCTTCTCTCTCAAATTTATAAAAGAGAATGGGGGGATTTTCTTCTTTATTTGAATAGGAGCAGTGCTCTCTGGTGTCAGATTTCATATATCATTCCTGGCTTTGATGATTAAATTTGGATGCAGTCAATCTTATTGATGAAGGAAGAAAGCATTATTTTTAAATTATTGTTTTGACTTAAATTTTGTAATTACTTCTTATTAATAAATTATAAGCAAATTGATATTGATTTCCATGCCACCCAGGTTAGCAAAAGCACCCAAAGAATTGGTATTTACTTGAGTTGAATTAAATCATTTTAAGCTTATATTGCATAGTGAAAATGTCATGAATCAACAGTATTGTAAATGACTTCCATAGAGAAACAAGAAGATGAATCTGTAGAATTGAACGCCCACATGCCACTTAACATTGTTCATGAATTCAGAAAGTGCATTATTAATATCTTATTTATAAAAGATGACATGCTTTAACAAAACATATGGCAAAATTGCAATATCAAGAGTCAATAGGTAAGTCACAAGAATTGCTCTAAATGCACTATTTTCTTATCATAAAATGTTAGTTAATAGTAGTATAATTTGTAGTTTCACATAAGAAACATTTAGTTCATCTATAGATGAACCCACTTTAAATTTGAAATTTGCATTGTTTTTTATAATGTACATGACATAGTCGAATGATAATTTATACTACTTAAGAATTTATATAAATCATTTATATGTTGCATAAAAATTAATTCATATTGAGACAATAAGGAATTTCAATTTCTCAATAAGTGGTTACTAATTCATTGAAATAGTTTTCATGTGTTTTAGTGATTTGTCTATACTAATATAATTTTTTATTCTTTATTTTATGACACAGTATAATAGGCATTGGGGTTTCCTTTCCCCTTCAGACCCACCCATTGTTTTACCCCCTAATCTATCAGTAGGTATCTTTTGTGTACTCTCAGAAGTCCATCACACTGCCATATAATAATATGATTTTAAAAATTACTTGGCTCAAGATAAATGAAAAAGATTCTTTGTTAAAGTAATGGTGTTTGTACAGTGGTAAATTTCAGTCTCATAAAGAAAAAAACCAAATTGGAGTCACAAATTCTATTGTACCATCATCCTCAATTGCTTTTATCTCAAGTTATACATTATATCATATGATTCTAGAACTCCATGCCTTATTTTGTTGTTAATATTCCCTGATATTGTCAATTAGAATGTAAAAAATTATGCTGGAAAAGGATTAAATTAAAACATAAACACCAAAGTGACCTTAGAAAACTCAGAACAGTTAAGAGAACAAATACTTCAAACATAAGACAAATCTGAAGCTGAATTTATGCTTTGATGGCATATTTTAAATTTGCGTTACAAAATTGTTAACATTAGGGTAAACAGGGCCTGGTGCAGCAGCCTAGCAGCTTACGTCCTTGCCTTGCACACACCAGGATCCCATATGGGCTGCTGGTTTTAATCTCGACAACCCCACTTACTATCCAGCTCCCTGTTTGTGGCCTGGGAAAGCAGTTGAGGTTGGCCCAAAGGCTTAGTACCCTGTACCCACGTGGGATACCCAGAAGAGGCTCCTGGCTCCTGGCTTTGGATCTGTGCAGCTCTGGCTATTTCGGCCATTAGGGATGTAAATCATCAGATGGAAGATCTTCTCTGTCTCTTCTCTTCTCTCTGTAACTGACTTAGCAATAAAAATTATATATATATATATTATATATATATATAATTAGGGTAGGTATTTTAATGTCGCAGGGTAATCTAGCACAGTCCTGGTTCCCAGAAATGCCCTCGAAGGCAGCAGAGATGGCCAGTTACTTGCGCTCTTTCCAGCCAGTGGAGTTCTGTCTCTGAATTCAGTCTAGCTGTCCTGGCTGTTTCAATAGATCGACTCTCTTTTCTTGTCTCTCTTACTCTTCCTTTCCCTGATTCTTTCTCTTCTTCTGTACTTATTGTTCTACCTTTCAAATAAAATAAATTGGTTAAAAAATACCAATTTTATAAGTTGACACTTAACACTAATCTCAGTGGATCTTGGATACATATAAATAATTTCTGGTTCAATAAAGGAAACTATCATATTAACATATATCTCAAAAAAAAACCTATTTCCTAAACTTATCTATATTAAGATATCCTGGATAACTTATCCCGACATGACTTGTCTAAATAAATAAGTAAAAATTCTTATAGTGCCTTTTCTTCTTTTCCAAAACATCATTAGTAGTCAAACTCATTTTAGCACAATGTGATGCAAATAAGTTAAGATTTCTGAGATGTCTCTTGCAGCATTTTGGTAATTATGATTATCATGAGAAAAGTAGATTTTCTTGTTCTCCTTGTGTTCTCCTTTCATTCATCATGCAGTCATCATTTCTCTGCTTCACAATTTCCTGTCTTTAAGGAAATTTATGCTAACATTTTGAAATAAAGATGTTTCTCAAAATTCTAAAATGTCATGGTTTTGTAATATTATTTCTTTATCATTAAGAATGTATTATAGGAGCCAGCATTTTGGCACATCAGGTGGATCGTTGATGTCTGTTTCAATACCATAGTGCTGCTTTGAGTCCTGGCTGCAAGGCTTTCAATCCAGCTTCCTGCTATGTACCTGCGGAGGTAGTAGAAGAAGTCCCAGTACTGATTCCCTGCCACAAAAATGGGAGATCAGGGTTTATGTATTAGGACCCTTCCTGGGCTAGGCTGTTGCAATCATTTGTAAAATATTTATCTCTGTCTCTCTCATTCCCCCATAACTCTACCACTTCTTCTTTCCTCCCTTTCAAATAAATTGACAAACTTAAAAAACAAACAAAAAAGACAAGTTTCATAAACCTAGTTCCCTAACTAGACATTTTACATGGATTATTTCCTTTAATCCTTTCATCTCTCTTTTCTAATCTTGAAACAGTGCTTCAGATTTTTTTCTACAAAAATAATTCAAGAGTTAATAGGTGGTAAAAAGCAAAAATAAGAAGAGAAGGAAAATGCAATGATGTTGAGTTGTTTACCGAGGAAGATACTTTTGGTTTAATCCCATTAGCAACATATTGAAGAATTTTGAAGAATACTCCATGGAATAATCTGTCACAAATGATGACAAGATGAAGCACTTTATTGCTTGTGAGTTCCCTTGTACCTTCCAAACTGCACCTGTGTACTCAAGCTAGGGGATTTTTTTTTTCTTTTACTTTAGAGAAAGACATAAGGCAGAAAAACAAGATTCCCAGTACTGCCGAAGTGGGAAGGTAAGCGTTTGCTAAAACCCATTCCCTAATGTTGTGCTGACGGCAAGTTGGCTAAGAGGGCATTTTACGACCTGTAATTTTGAACTGAGTACAGTTTATTTCTTAGTTAAAGAAATAAATTTTGTAATGTGACACTCATAGGAATAGGAATTTTGTAGTCAAATCATTTTTTGACTGCAAAATTAAAACTTTGTGGCAGTATACATAAGTTGTAGAGATGTGAGTTAGAACACTGAAGGGGTTTTAATAAATTTTATCTCTGCAAAGTAGTTGCAGAAGCCTCAGTAGATAACAGTGAATAATAAAAATGACTTTGTGTAATTATCATTGTAAAGTGAAAACATGGGGACAAACAGGCAATGTTATACCCCAGCTCATCTGTGTTCTGTGATCATTTCCATGGATAATTACTCAGGTTTGCCTAACTTTAGTTATTTTTAAGTATGTGCAATTAGTTTTATCTATTTGATAATCTTCCTCTCTCATTCTTTCTCTAACATATACGCATGTGCACCCATACACCCCTTGATGCTGGATTAATCTTTTGTTTGCTTATTCATTCCTGCAAATGTCAATAAGGGTAAGGGCTGGATCATGCTAAAAGAAGGAGCCCAGAACTCTAATCTGGGTTTTTGTATACATGCCTATAAATCAAACACTTGAGATATCATATACACTAACTAATAGGAAGCTAGCTGCCGAGCAGAATAGCTGGCACTCAAACCATGTACTCCAACAAGGAATATGGGTCATCTACGTAGGCAACCCATCTTGAGCCATTGCACCACCTCACTTTAAATAATAATAATAATTAAAAAAAAAAGACCTGGCACTATGGCCCTCAGGGTTAGACCACAGCCTACATCCCTGGAGTCCAATGTGGGCATGGGTCCTGGCTGCTCTTTTTGGTGGCTTGGGAAAGAAGTGTGGGACAACCTCATATGCTCAGACCAGTGCACTATCTGGGAGATCCAGAAGTTCTGGCCCCTGCCATTGGCCTGGTCATGTCCCGGCCACTGCAACCATTCAATGAGTGAACCAATATGTGAAAGACTTCCCTCTTTCTATCTTTCTGTCTCCTTCCCTTACCTTGACTTTGCCTTACAAGTAAATGCATGTTTAAAACAAATTATAAAGTAGGCATTGCAAAAATTTATTCATAATAGATTTACCATGGTAATTAAACAAGTTTACCAAAAGTAAAATATTTCAACTGAACCCAGGGCATAGAAATTGTTGTAAAGTGCTAATTATTTTTAATTAGCTATTTTAATTACTATTCTAGGGCTTTTCAAATTGTAATTACACTTTCAACGGTTGATAAAGAAATTCCAATTTTGACAGTCCCTTCTCCTGTTCAAGGGAGTACATCTTGTTAATCCTCTTTCCACTACAGGTAAAACATGGGTTTTGTAACACATGACACCACATACAGAGAAAAATAGTGTTTATCAGGTAATAGTTCTAAGATAAAGTCTTACTAATTTTTGTAAAAGATGGTCTAAGTACTATAGATATGTATGATTTACCTTGAGGGATTTGTAGAGTTAGAACCTTGTGACATCATTATAGTTTAAAAAAAATAGTATTACTATAGTCTAAATTTTAGCAGAAATGCAATCAAGTACAGATTCTTTACAGCGAGATTCTCACAGAAGTTTTCCATACTCCTTAGCAGTATTCTTTCCCAATTTCTTCTCTGGAAATTATTAACTGAGTAAAGCTAGAATAGTGGTGATTGCATACATTTTTTCTCTGTCTTCCTCTGTAAGTTCCTAATTCTATTTTTTTTTTGAGTGTTGCCATTTGTCACATTTTCCAGTATCAAAATGCTTGTTAATATATCAGACAGCTTTGTAAATCTTTTCCCAAACATTTGCTTTGCGCTTAACTTAAATATTAAGTGTTCATCAAAATTATTGTCTTCTTAAAATGTTATTATACTTGATTGAAAGAGTGCTGCCCTAATGCTGATTTGTATGTTTCCTGTTCCAAGCTTTGGCTCCATTCTGAACTCAGTCAGTGTTGTACAGAAGATTCTACAGCAGAAAAGTCTTTCCAGTGACTTTGGTTTTTATAGTCTGCCCCCTTCTTGCTCTTTGAAGCTGATGTCCCCTCCAGTCCCTAGATGAAGGAGTCTCCACTCCCTGCTGTGTGATTGTAGTGCCCACACTTACACATGGTGTATTTCTGATGCATTGCTGCAAACTTCTCTCCAACTCTTCCATGGAAATAAACTTCTTCTTTTCTTTTGCTAGCTCTCTGTGGTTAAAATCAATACAACTTTATCATGTTTAGCCATCTCAAAATCCTGTGTGCTACTCATTCTGTTGAACATGCTTGAAAATGTGCTCACACACACAAATGAAGAGTATTTGATTATCAACATATTATCAGATTTCAGAATATATTTATATCACATTTCAAGTTTTGTCATTCTGTAGAGAAAATTAGCAATAAATATTTTTAATTGAATTTCTAAGCACTGTATTCTTACTCATAAGTTTATAATGTAGTTAATTGACGTTTGACGTTTTAAAAATAGTTCTAGGGCCCAGCATGATGGTGCAGTGGTTAAGGTCCTCGCCTTGCACGCCCGGGATCCCATATGGGCGCCGGTTCTATCCCTGCAGCCCCACTTCCCTTCCAGCTCCCTGCCTGTGGCCCGGGAAAGCAGTTGAGGACAGCCCAAAGCTTTGGGACCCTGCACCAGCGTGGGAGACCCGAAAGAGGCTCCTGGCTTCAGACGGGCATAGTGTAGGCCGTTGTGCTCACTTGGGGAGTGAATCATCGGACGGAAGATCTTCCTCTCTGTTTCTCCTCTCTGTATATCCCCCTTTCCAATAAAAAAATTAAAAAAATAAAAAAATCTTTAAAAAAATAACTAAGTTAAGCTTATGTGCTTTTCAGAATTATAAATGGACCACAACTTTCTGTCTTTGATTCTATTATTTATATTGCAAAATTCCTATTGTTACTACCATCCATGAAGGAGGCAGAGATAAATTTTAGTCTTATTTTGTAAATTTTTCATAAACAGCTATTTTTACATATGTGTATCACTTGACTATTTTTCAGTAAACTATACAATATTCATGTACAACAATATTTCTATGGTTTTGATAATGTGAGAATGGTTTTCATATTTATTGCAAAATTTCTATACTAAAATAAAATATTTTCTTCCTTCTATGTATGTAATATACCACAAAATATTCCAAATGGAGGCAGCACTACCAAGTCAAAGATACAAATCAGTTGCAGTGATACAAGCCAAATATTTCCTTCTTTTAATTTAAAATTGTTTTCTCTTAGAGTAAGTAATATTTTATTCTTGAACAGCTTTCTTTCCTTCATTTGTGGAAAAACCAGATGGGTCTCATAGGTTATTCACTGTTACGAAAGAAACAACAAAATATTCTCCTCAGAGGTGAGGTCTCCTTTATTTAGTGAATAGAAAACACATTATCTGCTTGGATGGAACCTTTTGTAAAGCAATGTACTTGCTAAAATCTGTGAGGTGTCTTGGAAATGAGATGCTCTGTCTTGAGGAGTTATAACTTATCCTTGTGGATAAATTCTGAATAAATAAGTGGAGTATTCCTTGAAGTTTCTTGTAGAGAGAAAGGAGATCACACCGGAAATAAATCAGGACGGATCATATTCTTTGCTATTTTATATCTGTCTATCTATCCACATACATACATATATATTATTTCAAATTTCAATAAATTACACTTATCTATATCAATCTAATAGCAAATTTCATGTGTATATATAAATGCAAATTTTTATTCTAAGATTTTCTCATCGTACTTTTCATATTTTCATTTAATTAGATCCACTATAAAAGGATGGAGCAAAAGCAGTCATGTAACTTGGCAAATCATTGATTAAACAGTTGAGCACTTACTGTGAATCAATCATTGCTGTTGACACTATGAACAGAAAAATGAATAAAATAACCACAACATGTTTAATCTAGAAACTATAAATTATAGAGATAGAAAACACGAAAGTGCAACATGGGTCAGTTTGTGCTAAGTACGATTAAGAAATGGAAGGCTATCTGAGGGAAGTCTCTTACAGAAGATAATATTTATGTGACTATTTTAAGGAACGTATTAAGATGGATGATGTCAATGTAGAGAGGGAAGAATTTACAAAGGCCTTGGGAGCAAAAGCTATTTGATGTCTTCAGGAGCATTAAGAATTGTGTGGTTATGTTTAAATTATATTAGAACATCATAGAGTCTCCGTTTGCCCAGTATTTCGCTGCCAACATATAGCTGAGATGGTTGATTGACATGTTCTCTCTTTTGTCTTTTCTTGGTTAGGGTTCTGAGTCTGGCAGTTTGTTTGAGGAGATCCCCAAAGAAACTTTGAGGTGTTCCCAGACCAGATTCTTATATGTACTAGCAGGTACAGGGCCCGGCACAGTCCATCGCCCCATCAGCTGGTGGCTGCAATTACTGGGTTGGTTCTGTTTTCAGCCCCGACTTCCACTGGAACCAATGGGTGTTGCAGTCCAGCCTGGTTCTGCCCAGCACATACTTAGCCCTCACATAAACCAGTGGAAGCTTCAGCCTGGTCAGAGTGACCCACAATAGCCCCACCAGGCCCACCCCCTACCCTGGTTTGCCAGTATGTGTGGCTGACTAGTCCAGTCTGTCCCACATCCCATTTGGCTCTCATACATGTTGATGGGTATTGAAGCTTAGATCCATCTGATCAGCTCAACAATCAAGCCTGCACGGATGTTGTTGAGTGCCTCTTTGTCTAGCCATCCCTGCCCCTGTCCTAGTTTTCATGCCCTCTTATGTCAATCAGTGGGTTCTTCAATGACCTCATCGTGTTTAGAATGTCGAGATTGGCAGCAATTTATAACTGGTGGACTATCAAAACCACTTGAGCAAGTATCTCAGAGCATGCCCCACATACTGGACCTGGGGTGGGTGGGAAACTGGGTGGGGCTTCTCCCTCAATATCCCCCTTTACCTCAGATACATGAAGGAAGCAATATGGAATTAATAGTTTTACCCACTTTCCTATAACCCTTGAACCTTTTTACCCAAATTAACTATGTAAAGATTGTCAAAAACAAAATAAAAAATGAAAAAACAATAAATTATATTAAAACGTAGGGAAAAATAGGGAATTGTTCCTTGAAATTAATGAATACAATAAATATGTATGATGCCATGGATTTTATTACTTATTCTACTGAATAATACCAAAAACAATGACCCTGATTACAGTCTTGTTGAAATTCTCTCAAATCCACTTTTCCAACTGTATGCTTTAAAGTTCTACTTAAATATTATGGGCTGCATTATGAACTTCCTACAGATTCAGATCTGGAAGTCTCAATTTCCAAGGCTTCATTATAACTGAATATATAAAGCCCTTATGATATATGTAAGGTCAAGTAAGAAAGTTGAGTAGCATCCAAATGCAGTATGACTTATATTCTTGTAGGAGGAGACTAGGAAAGGCACGGGCAGCAACAGAGAAGACAATGGGAAGATATGATGAAGATTGTCATTAACAACACGAAAGAGGTTTCCAGAACAAATCAAAACTGACAAGCATTTAATTTCAGAAGCTTATGTTCCACATTAAATTGCTTTTTGCATGTCCTCCTCCACTTTGAAATGCTAAATTCATCAAATACACTGAATAGTCCACTGGCGTCTGGAACACATCTCCATAATTTCATCGAATCTTATATTCCTACTGGAATATCTATCTCAGCAAAGGATACATTTATTTATCTAATTTCTTAAATTAGAAATTATGTCTTTATTTTTGGTTCTTTTAAAAATTTCAGTACTAACATTTTTCCCCCTCAATCCATGATGGAAGCTCTCCAATTGATTCACTACTTACTATCCCTGAAGCTCCTTAACATAGATTATACCATTATCATCTCTTGCTTGTATTATTGCTTCGATATTCTGGACAGAATAACTGATACTGTTCTGTGCCCACAAATCCATCCAAGTTACTTGCTTGTTCTTTGTTGGTTTTCAATTATTTAGGAGGTATATACAAAACTTCTTACAGTTTAGACTCTTGTGAATTTTCCTATACTTGCTGCTTAACCTAGCTTGTCCCGTATCTTCTCTTTATCTTAATTTCGATTTCACTCGGAGGAAGCATTGTTGTAGAAACCTAATTTGTCTTTTAAGTGTGCTTGAATACAATGCTTACACAGTTATCTGTAGAACACTGCAAATGCTGTCGTTCTAATTATTAATATTGTCAGACACACCTGGCTCTTCCCTCTCCATTCACCACACTTAACTATTCCTTCCGTTAACAACCCACAGGCATTTGTTTTGACATCAGTTGGTTTGTTAAGTTTGTGTGTGTGTGTTTGATAAGGTCTGGCTTAGAGTCTTATTCTTTTTTTTTAAGCTTTATTTATTTTTTATTGCACAGTCAGATATACAAAGAGGAGGAGAGACAGAGAGGAAGAACTTCCCTCCAATGATTCACCTCCCAAATGACCACAACGGCTGATGCAGCGCCAATCCGCAGCCAGGAGCCAGGAACTTCCTCCAGGTATCCCACATGGGTGCAGGGTCCCAAGGCTTTGGGCCATCCTTGACTGCTTTCTCAGGCCACAAGCAGGAAGCTGAATGGGAAGTGGAGCTGCCAGGATTAGAACTGGCACCCATATGGGAATCCTGGGGCATTCAAGGCAAGGACTTTAGCACTAGGCCATGACTCTGGACCGTAGAGTCTTATTCTTTATGGACCTGAGTCTTACTACGGGTTTAAGTACTCACCAAGCAATTATGCCCATGTTTCTTGCTACACTGTACTATCGTGAGAGAGGAGTATATTTGTGTAGAATATGCAGTATATGCGGTCCTTAAACAGTGATGAGTAAATGAATGTGGTATTAATGATATGCAGTACAATGTTGGTTGAGATCATTCAAATTTAATCTGATTTAAAATTTGATAATATGTTATCCACAGTTTCTCTAAGTAAGTAGTTTACTCAATATAATTCCATCTTTTAAAATCAGATTACCTCAAAGATAACATTTCTGCTTGCTTTAGGCTTTTATGGTGTATACTGAAATAAGACAACCTGCAGTATTCATTTTCATACATATGTAGGCTAATTATATTTTAAAGCATCATTTGTTATTCTTAGTTTTAGCCTAATTTAAGAATATTTATGAATACCTTTTCTCCAGACTACATGTATACAGAAATTTGCACATTAGAGCATTTTCCTAGTAATTTAATGTTTGCATTCCGTATAAAAAGAAAGCAAAATATACTTCACATAAGTTCAATTTTTGCATGTGAACCTGGAAATATGAGCCATAAATTTGCAAATCTAAAAAAAAATCTTAATTCTTTTCTAATAAGTGTACATCCAATGAAAACTTAGTGGACTTCAAATTTTATTCTTGTAGTGCTAATTTGTTTTAGCATTATATGATCATAAAATCTATGGTAATTTAATCCTCCTTGCGCTACCTAATAATTGCTATCACTCAATAAGTTGTTAATGACATATAACTAGAATTATAACCAAATTTGCTTTATTTGAGAGATATAGATATAGAAGATATGATAAAAGAGTGAGAAGAAATGCTTTTGTCCACTGATTTTTTTATCATTATACCTACAATTGCTGTGACTGGACTACGACAGATAAACTTCACACATTTTTCCCATCTGAATGAAAGGAAACCAGTATTTCACAGCTACCACACAGCATCCTTGTATTAGCATGAAGCTGGAATTATGGCTTGGACAGGAGAAACATACCCAGATACTGTAAAGAGGCATGTGGTTTTCTTTCTTTTTTTTTCTACCTTTTTCTTTCCTTTCCTTCCTTCCTTCCTTCCTTCTTTTTTTCTTTCTCTCTTCCTATCTCCCATCCTTCCATCATTCCTTATTGTTTAAGATTTATTATTTTTTTTATTGAAAAGGTAGATTTGCAGAGAGAAAGATCTTCATCTACTTGTTTACTCCCTAATTGCCACTGCTGAAGCTGATCTGATCCAAAGACAGGAGACTAGAGATTCTTTTGTGTCTCCCACATTGTGCAGATTCCCAAGGACCTGGGCTGTCCTCCACTGCTTTCCCAGGCTGCAGGCAGGGAGCTGCATGGGAAGTCTAGCAGTCGGAGCATGAAACAGCACGCTTAGAGGATTTGGGTTACTGCAAGTTGTGCCATCACGCTGGGTTCGGATCTCGGTTTTTCAACTGATACCTTTGCTACCAGGATTTTGCCCACATCGACAACTATGTGTATGTTTTAAATATTTATCTGAAACACACACTCACACACACAGAGAGAGGAGAGGGATACTGAAAATTTCTTGGCACACCCCACCTAAAAGTGTTCTGCTTCTCAATTGTTAACATACGCCTTGTAAGAGTTATAAGCCTATTTGAACTGTCCTAAAATACGCCAAGTTCAGTAAAAATCATGCTTCAGTATTATAAGCTGCTAAATATAAAAATGAAAATAGACACGAGATAGCTGAATAGTTCTCTAAATCCACATTAAGGTGTATAGAAGCCAGTTGTATATAAACTAAAATTGAAATGTCAATGAAGTAGTCGCAGGATGTGGTTAAGAACTTGCATTTTATGACATATTGGTCACTCAATACCATGTCAATTAATTCCATGATATTGTAAATTGTTCTTGATGCTATGTTGTGGCATTTCATTGGAGGGGGTGATATTCTGCCAGCTCTGCTTTCACACCAGGGATGGTGTCCCAAGGAAATTGTTGAAATTATCTGAACAATAAGAGTCTGGACTTTATGCACAGTAAATGCTTGCAATGAAGGAATCATGACTGGATATGAACTGTACTACCTCAACAATGTAGAGAAATCCAACATGGAGGGAGAGCATGGGGAGGGGTTGGGGAAATTCCAGAGCCTATGAAATGGTGTCATAAAATGAAAAAAGAAAAAAAAGAACAATGATAGTACCTATAGTCTTAGATTTTATGGACATTTATTTGTCCATAAAATAAACATAATATTTTCCTATTTTACCATATTTCCTATAATAATGAAATGAAATAATGCGCTTGAAACATATATAGTTCAAAAAATAATAAATGCAATTTTGAAGTAGTTGGAAGCCCCTTGCTCATAATTTTCAATGAGCGCATATGCCTGTTTCATTTTGTCTGGATTCACATGCATTGTATATTGTCACAAAATCCCTCCTTTGCCAATTCTGTAGAGGTAAAAATAGTATCTAATATTTAACTTGAACTTTCTGAAGTTTTTGATGTATTGCCTATCATCATTGAAAATGCATATTAACTAAGCTTTTCAATGTTTCAATTATCAATACTTTAAATCATCTTGTGCAAAAAATATCCATAATCTTGCTTCCTGTTGAAGCATTGATCCCAAAGGTGATTAGTAATGACATTAACTTTTGTCACTTCACTAAAGTGTCATTCTGGGAAGTACTTCTGTGCTGGGATAACTTATATTCTTGTCAAAGAGCGTTAGTGTGTCTTCAGACATTCCATATTTTACTTACAGAAACAACTCATGAAAATATATTTGCTCCCTAATAATGATATGAGCTTAATATCCTTAGATCCTTAAAGTTACTCACTTTCTCAAAATAAGTGGAATTACTCATATTCTTGTCAAAGTTGAAAGCCCATTCTTACGATTTATTTCAACATTTAATGAATGCCAAGGGTACCAGGCAATGCAGAGTGACATGATTCTATAGTGATGTCAGTAATCCAGTAATTAAGCAGGTTAAACTAGTTTGTTACATGTATGCCAAATCCATTTTTTCCCAGCACAGATAATTTTATTTTACTTATTTTGAACTCAAAGCCACACAGGGCATCATGCACATATAAAAAGCTTTAAAAAGTTCAGTTGCTTCCTAGCTGTCTATGACAAGCTTCAAAAGCTTGAAAAGGAAGACTGCTGACAAAGCAGAGAATGCGGGTATATTTCTTTTCAAACAATAATGCACAATGAAAGGAGAAACTCAAATTCAACCAGAAATAAACCCCTGATTGTTCTCCTGTCAGTCTGTCACCTACATAAAACAGCTGCTAAAGCAAAGACAGACAAAGCAGCTATTGCTGCTAAAAGCTCTAATGAAAAGAAATCTTAAAAAAAAAACAAACTTTAAAAAATTGTTATTAGTCTAAAATTGAGATGGCATGCTTGATCTATACAGGAATACTGTTCTTGTCACTTAGAATCACTGAAGGCCCCCAACAGGTTTGTAGCATGGCCTTGTTCAAGATTCATAATTTTTTGAACTGACTGAAACTGAAGCTATCCTCTTCCTTCTCGTTTTGTAAATTATATCAGTGAAGAATTCTGTTCTTCATGAGACAAAACAAAATATTCAATTGTCTCAACTTGTATATCCATAAGAAAATACAGGAAACTTCTATGTTTGAAATTTCAATTATATTAAATTAAAAAAAAAAAAAACTAGCTACTCATGCAATCAATTTTCAAACAAACAAACAGAAAAAATAGCATCCTAAAACAACAAAAACAACAACAAAAAAACATGAAACTGAAGGTTCAGATATCATTTCTGTAAGCATAAATCAGATTTCAATTTGTAAAACTCCATCAATTACCAGGCCTCATTTTCTGGCATACGCCATTCCTTTGCCCTGAAATGCTCTGCCATCTTTTCTCAGCTAGCTTGCTTTTCACCATCTGAGTATGTTTTTCTTATGCAATGGGCCATTTTTGAGGCTTCTGGAAATAGAGTTAAATATTTTTTTTCTATTGTTACTGACATTCCAAATGACCCTTTATAGTGCTTACTATATTGCAATATAAAGATTTGTTTTGTGAACTCCTGATATCAAGAACTTGTATTAATTCATTTCATCATCCTATTAGCTAGCTCAGAGATTTTTCAATACAAAATGGGATATATTCAAATGCAGCAATAAATGATGTGAAAGCATCACCTTCAAGGATATTACCCAAAAGTAACAGGAAGTGTATACTTTAGCATTCAGAAAAAAAGTTGTGTGGATATTAGCATATATGCAGAAAAACTACAACGTACATATGTGAATCAAAGTGGTATTCCATTATAAAGAATTTGATTTTTCATACATAAAATGAAAATGATTACTTCTACTTGAAAGAGTAAGATTTGCCCAAATCAGTTTAATCCAGCCATCCAAACCTGATGCCTTAATACTGGTGAGGGGACTCCTTGACAGACATTTCTGCATATCTCACTTGTACCAAAGGTTTATAAACTGAATTACATTCAGAAGAGAGTGATAAAGAAAGATAGCATTTATTACAATATTTTTGAGTGCCACTTGAGATGTTTAACATCGCAAAAAGATGTCTCAGAGAACAACATGGTTAGATAGAGAAGCAAGAAGTAGGAAACATTAAAAAAATTTTGCTGACGACAGCAGTAGTTATACAAACTAATAATAATCCAAAAGGCAAATGAATTATTCCAGAAAATGCTAAATTGTTTGTCAATGGAAACACTCAAGCCCTTGACTGAGGAAATGAGGCTTTTAAATTGGGCTGAAAGATAAATTTGATTATGTTTCATGCACATTTTATACTGCAAGATTTCTAGATTTCTAGTTAAGAGTATTTGGGGTAAGATCCTACAACTTTCATTTTACAGTAGTCCAGCTCTCTAATTTGTTTTAAATTTTAGCGCTTTAAGAAAAAAACACTGAACTTTCTTTTAAAATAGTCTGTTCCAAAAAAATATCTGTTCTACTCTAAAAAATTCCAGGATTGCGTACCATGCAACTGTATTCAATAAAGTTGTAATAGATTTCATGTTTTGGTTTTATTAACATGGAATTTATCATTTTTTGTAGTAGTATCTGAGTGTACCTAATATGCAAAAACTTCTTTCTTTAACTATGAAACTATTTATTTCAGTGTTTTTGAACCATAAAATATCTATTATCACCATTGGATTACAGTGGAGTTCTTCACCAAGAATATGTGAAGAAAACAAACTAAAAATGCCCACAGTGTAGAAATGCAGTACTGAAAGTTTCATTTCAGAAGACAATTAAAAGTGTGAAAATACAAATTGACACAATTAACAAAAGCTATGAATTGTAAAACCGCTAAAATTATTTTCTGAATCCATCCAAATTTGTTACAGAAATTAAATGATCAAAAATAAGTTTATTTTGATAAATAAATAATACACCCTATTGTATTAGCTAATTCTATCAAATAGTAAAGGAAGAAATCAATTATCTTTATATTATATGACATTTTCTGAAGAATACAAAATGTTGAGTCTAACTAGTTGACTTTTAGAAAGTATATCAAGCATATTACGTGAAATAAAAAAAAACAGCAAAGGTCACACTATGATAAGATTATTTGATGTCTTCACTATCTATGTATATGTGGATGCCATAGGAAATATTATACATCAAATGCAACATAATAAAAATAAGTAATGAACTCTAGGTGCTTCTTCTGGATCTCCGATGTGACTGTAGGGTCCCAAGCCCTTAGGTTATCCTCTGCTGTTTTCCCAAGCCTTAGGGAGCTGGTTGAGAATTGAAGCATCCAGGACATGAACCAATGCCCATTAGCATCCTAGTGCTTGAAGCGGGAGATTTAGCTACTTAGCTACCGTGCTGGGGCCTTAGATTTTCCTTTTCTTGATTATCTCTTTCTTGTTTATGCAATGACATCAAACTGTGTTGAATTGAAGTAGTTTACCATGGGCAAGCTTGCCAAGTGCTGGATGTTATGGAAGAAGATTTTCGTATTTTTTCCTGTTACTCATCTTTTATCACTTATGGTCGTTACTGCTTCTATTTTTTTTCTGTATTTATTGATTGATTTATTTATTTTTGAATATTGAATCATTACTGAATTCTTTACAATGCTTTTGTGTTACAGTTGAAATAATGAGAATCTAATTATTCATTTTATTAGTGGGGTCTGTCATCATTGAGTGTTTTGTATATTTATGGATATTTCAGTCCTGCAGATAAGTCTCAATATGTTCTGGTCTTGTTGAATGAAATTTTATCATATTTCATTAGGTTATTTTTGCATTTATATTAATTTAGGTATTAACGTGTAACATACTTTGTTTGAGATGTCTTTTTTGCCTTTGGTTTTACAATGATGTTTCACTTACAAAATGACTTTAAAAGTGTTCCCTATCTTTCTATATTTTGGAGGCAAGTAAGAAGTGTTGGCATTAATTCTTCATTGAATCTTTGGCAGAATTCATGCTGAGGCCACCTGGGCATGGGCTTTTCTTTGCTGGAAAGATTCTTTTTGAATCTCATTTTGTTTTCATTCTCTACTGATATATTCACAGCCTCTATTGATTATTGATTCAGTTTTAGCAGATTTTGTATTTTCAAGAATTTATCATTTTCTGACCTAATTTTTCCACAAATAATTGCACATACTGAACCCACATGTATTTTTGGTTATTTCTTAGACATCCCTTATAATATATTTTCCATTTCTGAATTTACCATATTTGAAATTTAACATAATGAAGATTTGCATTATTATTATATTGAATTTAGCATGTCAGATCCCACGTATATGTCAAAAATAGCTGTTTTGGCAACCTAAAATGATTTTTAACTTTTTGAGTGTATTTTGAGGGTTAAAACAAAATATAATAAATATAGCATCATCCCTCCTTCTTTTCTTTCTTTTTTTTTCAGCATTGCAAAGCATTTTATCACTCAATGGATTTTTTCCTCCATTCTTCCCAAGTCTTGGAAAATTATTGGGTCCACATAGCTGTTATTACTTTAAAAAGCACACGCTAGTAGTTGCTGTTTGATAGAACAGTTGTCTTGCTGCTTGGGGAATCAACATCTTCTCTAAAATTACTGGTTTTCATATTTTGGCTCTGTTTCCATTTCCTGGTCTCTGTTGATGTATACTCTAAGAGGCGGCGATGCTATCATGAAATAGAGTCAATTTAATTTCCAGTTCCTGACTTCACTACCCTAGTTGAAATATGTGGGAAGAGATATATAATGAAAAATGTCTCTTTCTTTGGTTCTATCTCTGTTGTTCTTTTCCCATTATTTCTGTCAAAAATGAAAATAGTGGAATAAATTGTAAAGGCATATTCTGTATGTATCAATCATTGTAGATGAAAAATGATAGAATAAATATATTTAAAACCTTAACCTATTAAAAAGTTAACACGAAATCTGTTCTAAAATGAAATGTATTAAATTATCAAAAACATAGGAAACTATTATTTGATAGAGACACAAACAACTTAGAGACACAAACAAAAAAAGTTCATGTAAAGCAAGATGAAATGTATCATATTTCATAGCATGTTTCATATGCTAGAGTAAATTTAAGCTAAAGAAAATTACATAAGTTTGGGACACCAGACATGAAAGAGATTTTCATGTTACTTATTTTAACTTTTACTTAAACTAAAATCCTATAACATAAAAATTAATAGCACATCAACAAGTTGAGTAAGTAAAGTTATTGGATAAAGAAAGAACATACAAATGTGTAAGTGTTCAGTATGATATGTTATGTTAAATATATTCGGAATAGGTCATTGAAAACAAAAGAAGGTAGGAGATTTTTTGTAATTCATTAATTTCTAGTAAGTCAGGTAAAGAATCCATATTTTCATTTCTAAGATTAAAACTGATAAAATGTACTTGAAAGTGATATTTATTTGGTTTGTGCTAGCATCTTAATAATAAAAACAACAAAATATGTCCAACGTAAGGAGGATAGCAAAGATTAAATATCTTAATTATATCAAATATTGTCATGAGAAGATTCAAGAAAAATACTGAATGTAATTATTCTTCACATTAGGCAGTCTTTGACATGCTCATCAATATATTGGAAAAATTCAAGCTTTCAATTGAACTATTACAATCAGAGACATTTGTAGAATATGTATATGTGGCTTTTTTGGAACATCATTACGAATAGTTCAGGATGAGAACAGAAGTCATAATAAGAAATGCTCTGTAGAGACTTGGCCCAGTTCTATTTAACGTCTTCATTCATGACCTAGTTAACAACATGGAAGATGTGTTTTTTAACTAAGAATAGGTTTAGCATACTAATCTACTATAAAACTGTTCCAAAAAGTGACTGAAAAAATCATGGTAAAGTGACAGATTCAATGTAAGTACAAATTAGAAAGCAGTTTACATTGACATGATAGCAGAGTATTCATTTCTTTGATGAAATATAAATTGAAAATATAATAATCATTTATACTATATTTAAATCCCAGAAAATTGTGTTTTCTTTAATACATGCATGTGTAACAAATCCTATTCAAATTCATCTTACATTCAGCTGAAAATTCTACTTAATTAAAACTCACTTTTGAAAATTGAAAGTAATTTCAAAAAAGATACCAATAACTCAAAAGAATGGAAAACTCTATTCACACATTAATTGATGCTACAGGTTATGACTTATATATCAATAGAAAACGGTTGAGTCTTTAGGCTGGAAATTTTAAACCACAGCTTTACTTAAATATGTGTATGGTCTAAAATCTTCACAGTTGCTACTAACTTTATGATTCAGGACAGTGGAGAACCTTTTAATAAAATATTTGGATATAAAACTTCTATGTTACAATTGCTTAATCCATTTATGTTGGTTGATATGGGTAAGAACAGTTTTTAAATGACCTCTAGTATTCTATATTCTTGCATAATTTTTTTTTACCTTTCACAGTGAGCAGGTTGGAATACGTTTTTTAGTCCACAGAATATAAAAAAGTTATAATGAATAAATAGGTGTATTCAATTCTAAAGCAATTGATTCAACATGTGAGCACCTTAGAAGAAAATTCAGAAGTTACTTGCAAGGAATTCAAGTATGCTAACAATCTGAAAGACCTTTAAAGTTAATCTTTTCCCAGATAACCTTCTAGTAAGAATACAGCTGCCTTTTCTTAATTTCATGATCCTTAAACTGAGAGGATGAGAGGAGGATAGACCTATACCTTATTTGGACTCTTAATAAGAAAATATGGAATGATATTTTTGTCTGTCACCTTGCTATAGTTTGGTATGTATCATACTGGAATTGAATCCACTACCAAAGTAAGAATTTAAGAAAATTAGCGTCACATTCTATCAAATATTTACCCCAAAATTATCATAACACTATATCTTAGAATATTCTACTACATTAAGTAATGCTTCATATAAAAAATTAAAGAGCAGTTATTTTTTTAATGAAAGATTGTGTGTGTGTGTGTGGTTCTGTAACTTTGTCTTCAGTTTCCCTTTTTCTTCAAGGACATATACTTCATATCCTGTGTTGCTTCTTTTCTCACTTAAATGAATATTTTGAATCATCTCATTTCTATACATGCTTCATAGCATTTTGTGTTTCTCAGAACTCAAATATAAACTTCTATTTTGATCACTTTCACTCCCTCATGTGCTCAGAGAATAAAGCCATTGAAAATTCTGTATAGAATTCAACAAATCTATTCCACAGCAGAAATAAATTTTATGCAAAGCATTTTTACTTTATCCTATAGAGTAGTTTTAAAGAGTTTTAAAACAGGGAAATGTGATAATTTTGAATTTTAGAAATATGCTTCAGGCTTTAGGTATATGCAGAAAATAAATGAGGTAAAAATGAAGGCGTATAAATCTAGACTTGCTTTCTAGAGACACAGTAATATTCAGGATGAGGAATATAAGGTGAAGCTGTGATGATGAAGATGATGAAGAAGAACTAAACTAAAATAGCCTAACAAAAAAATATGTGAACTCAGATATAATTGCTTAAGAAAATGAATCAATTGCTGATAAACCATATTTTTCGATTATATAGTGAAATTAATCATGGGATATTCCACCAAAATAAAGAATTCTGGAGAGACAGAGTTTAGTGAAATGTTATTAAAGAAGTTTGAAAAAGCACACTTTAAATAGGCTATAGATTAGTATCAAGGAGTTTTTCTTCAGGAATGCACAAGAATGTTGTAAATTATAATCATGGATAAGGATTTTGCAGTGGAATATGCAGTAATGTTAATAATACCCCATATTTTTAAAAAGGTGAAATAGAAACTTTCATGTGACAAGTATCATAATAAAAGACCACAAACTATATTAAAAAGGCTAGTAAAGAGAGGTAAAAACTGCATGGAAATTGTATAAGATATGATACACACTGAACAAAGGCAACATTATGATTTTGATATGGTTATTGTGTGCTGAAATTCAACCCCTATTATCATGTACTAATCAGGTGAAAATAAGATGTCTTTGTGTAATGGCATGGTTCTTTGGGAGGTGATTAGGATGAGACAGTTACTAAGGCGGTGCCTCTTGGATTGTTTACCAGGATTACATAAGAAGGGAAAGGCCAGAAGATGTAGAAGTGCACGCTACTGATTTCATACCATATCCTGACCACATCACATAGAACACAAAAGCATTACCAAAGAAAAAAGAAAGTATGTCAATGATAAAGAAAAACCTGCTGGTGTAGTCATTCTACTATCAAATGATATAGACTTCACTGTGAAAAACATCAAAAGACATAAAGAGGGACATTGCATAATGATAAAATGAACCATCCATCACGAAAAAAATGACAATAAGAAATGTGCACACATCAAATATAAGAGCACCTTGCAATAAAAAAAATGATGGGCTTAAAGGAAGAGATGGATGCCAGTACAATAATGGTGGGGACCTCAATAACCCATTTACATCAATAGACATATCAATGAGACTGAGACTCACCATAGAAGCAGCAGATCTCACACAGACAATATAATGAAATGCACCTATTAGATATATACAGAATCTTCCTGTCCACAGACACTGAATATACATATTTTTCAGCTGCACATGAAACCTTCTCCAGGATATACCACATGTCACAAAATAAGCTTTACCATCTTAAAAAAAATACAAAATCACAACATGTATTTTCTCAGACCTCCGAGAAGTGAAACTAGAGATCAATAAATCAAAACACCTGAGGAAATTTATGAATTCTTAAAAGCTGAGCAACATGCTATACTCTTCACAACTTCCACACAGACTCCAGAACTACCTAAAAAAATCATGTCAAAAATAAATCATGAGAGTGGGAATTACATTAGTGTGACTAAAATTCGGCAAATACACATTTAGATTTGAATATATAACGACTTTTAAGCAAAGGTGAAAAAATAAGCTTCATTCTTATTTTATTTTTAAATATGTGTATTTTCTATTAGAAAGGCAATTTTACAGAGACAAGGGGAGATGAAGAAATGCAGAAAGGAGAGATGGAGGGCAAGATCTTCCATTGGCTGATTCATTCCCCAGATGGTCACAATGACCAGAGCTGAATATATCTGATCTAAATTCAGGAGTCAGAAACTTTTTCTAGGTCTCTCACACCGTTACAGGTTCTGAGGCTTAGTGTCATCCTCCACTGCTGCATAATTTATTAATGATTCATTTTATTTATTATTTATTTATCTATTTATTTATTTTACTTTTCATGATTCAGTTCCATAGACTCAAGGATTTCTCCTTTCATCTTCCCATTCTCCCTCCCCACCAGTTTCCTCCCATGTTATTACAATAATATAGTCCTCCAACAATGGTCCTAAGTCCATCATCTGCTTCCGCAAGCAGAAGGCAGGAGGGATCTGGAGCAGCAGGGACACAAGCTGCCTCCCATATGGGATGCCAGTGCTTGCAAAGAGAGGAATAGCCAATTGAGCCTTCACACTAGTCCTGTTGGCCTCATTTCATTCAAACTTACAAGCGATATTTTGAAGTGTACATCACAATCAGAGTAGTAAATGGAACTGACAAAATTCTTAATGTTTGTTTGACTAAAATAATAAGAAACACTTGTATTCACTTTATTTTGAAATTATAATGCCAAGGTATATTGAAAATAATTTATTTTAAAATACTATAATACTCATATGTTATTTAAGATGTCATAAGCAATCTTTACTGGAAAATCAAAATGTTCAGATTGAAATGTATTCTTCAGCACTAATAATTACTTTGTATAAATAAAAACAACTGCTATAAAAGTTTGAGAAATATTCACACTGAAATTCTACCTACTTCATTATATAATAAGTAACAGAGTTTGCTAACCACAACATACTATATTTGAAAAATACAATTTATTCTAATGATTTATGTAGGTGCTACAGAATACAGCTATATTTATTATTTATCACAGAAATACAATAGATTTCCTTATTTGAGTAGGAAAATAAAAACTTTCTTGGTTTTCTCTACTTTATGAATAATGAGTAATGTATCAATCAATTTAATGGCACTCACTTAATATTTAGTTTATAAAAATAAATTTAAAAATAAACATATATTCTTAAGTTTTTCCCTGCTTAATTAAGGTCCAAAAATGCAAAGATAACTAAGGCTTGGAGTAACACATTCAAATCCATAGCATAAATACAGTTGATTTTACACTAGTCTTAAAACAAAAAGTGTAACTTCAACATTTATAAGTTAGTTTCAAAGAAAGTATGACTTGTCTAGAAAAGTCATTTGATGGTCTGGTACTGTGGACCTGCAGGCTTAGTCCCTACCTCTGGCTCTGGAATCACACCTAAGCACTTGTCTGAGTCTGGACTATTTAATTTTAGGTTTAGATCCCTCGTAATATGCTTGGCAAAGTAGCAGAGGATGGCCCAACTACATAGCTGCATGGCACCCTCACTGGTAACCTAAATGGACAAGCTTGCTCCTCGCTTGAGGCTGGCCAAGTCCTAACTATTGTGACTAAGTGGGGAGTGAATTAGCAGATGGAAGATCTCTTTCTCCCCTCCTCTCTGCAATTGTGCCTTTCGTTCATTTTTCTTTCCAAACATATTTATCATGCTACTTTCCTGGTCAAATTAATAGTCATTTTTTTTCACATTCTCTAATACCTGAGAGGCAGATGGTGAGAAATAGAGAAAGCAAGACAGTAAGCAGAGGAAGACTGCTTTCAAATTCACTCCTGGGATGGAGGCTGGGAAGAGCTGTTTCTCTTGTAGGAATGGAATCATTTGCACCAACACCAAGCTTCCTCTGATTCACCTTAACAGGAAACTGGAGTTCAGAGCTGAAATAGATTTGAGCCTAGGAACTCTGCCTTACTTGCTAGGCATGCCGTAATCCTGGTTTTCACATCTTTAATGCTCATTTGTACCCTATTGTTAACTGCTATAAAAAGTATGTAAACATTCTGTAAAGATAAAATATGAAGCTATAAATCCTCAGTATAATAACCCTTATGGTGAAAAAATTATGTTTTTTTTCCATTATATACATAATTTTTCTTCTAAACCAAATATTTAAATATTCTAAATTATATTTAAGAATCATTCACATAAACATATTGCATTTAAATGTTTAAATACAAATCCCATTTTTACTATATTTTTAAAGGTTTATTTATTTTTATTTGAAAGCCAGATTTACAGAAAGAAGGAAAAGCAGAGGAAAAGAACTTCCATCCATTGGTTCACTCTCCATGTGGCTGCAATGGCCAGAGCTGAGCCAAACAAGCCAGGAGCTTCTTCAAGGTCTCCCAAGTAGATGCTGGGTCCCAAAGCTTTGTGCCATCCTTGATTGCTTTCCCAGGCCACAAGCAGGGAGATGAATGGGAAGTTGAGAAGTTGGGACACAACCCAACAGCCATATGGAATCCCAGTGCTTGCAAGGTGAGGGTTTAGACTTTGAGCCTCTCATTGTTCCAGTCCCTACATTAAAATGTTTTTTTATCAATCTTTAGCTTAGATATTATTTATCATAATCAAACATTAATTTGTCAGGTCTAAGATCTTGTTTCGGTACAAAACCTGTTTACTGGTTTGTGTACTTCGTGAAATATTCATCTTTTTACAATGAATGTAGTGCCTATAGAGATCTCAGTGAGCAGTTTCGATTTTGAGAAAGGTTTGAAGGAGGGAAGAAAATCAAACATATGTTTAATGATAAGCTTCATATTGAGAGAGATGTGTTGGCTGCATGGCTTTAAACTAAGCCATAGTACTGTATTCATGTGGACCTCATGATGCACTGTCACCAGAAGTGAATTATAGGTAGCTGTGCCATAATTTTCTTTGAAAAAAAAAAACGTTAAAAATTAAGAGAAAAACAGTACAGTGTGCCAATTCTTATCCTTTTTTGCTTTTTACTTTATTTTTAAACTTGAGTATTTTCTCCAGGCTATAATTTTAATGTCTAATGAATATGTTATAAATAACTTTATTCCTTCTCTCACCAGGTTATCAATTATCAAACAGAGTAGGGGTCTCCTGTACTACTGTTTTCCCTTTGTATTTTATAACGACATTAAGGTGCCAGGATAATTACTTTAGGTATTGTCCCTAAAATATGTGAAATGCATTTTAACGTAAGATTAATTATGCCTCACACTTCAATACTACCAGAATACAATCCATCTTTAGTAATTCAGTGTTACATGAAATCTACTGACATTCACATTGTGATTTGTGGAACTTGCCTTCTGGGTTTGGATTTTGTGTCTGATGTTAAAGAGGTCCTTGCTGTTGCTTAGCTGGATATCTTTGTCTTAATCTATTTGACTCTATATAATTGAACAAAATACAGTTTATGCAGCAGTGCAGATCTCTGCAATAGTGCCCATATTCATTTCCAAAGTAGGCTGACAAGTTCTCCTGCCTCCCCAATTGCCATATTCTTTCTGCAGTGGAATCTTTCAAGGTGGAACCAAACAGGAAAAGACTAGTGCATTTAGATGAGTCCAAATATAATTTAAATAAATTCCTTTACTGTCAGCAAATCTTTTTCTTTTCTTTTAGGAATAATACTTTTTTTTTCTTTCAAGTGGTAATTCCCAATTCTTTTTACTCTTAGCTGTGGATAAAACTTGGATGGAGTTAGAAGGACCTGTGCTGTAAGAATGCATACATTCCTGGGCCTGGTGTGGTGGCCTAGCAGCTAAATTCCTCACCTTGCACTCAACAGGATCCCATATGGGTGCTGGCTCTAGTCCCTGCAGCTTGCTCCACTTCCATTCAGCTCCCTGCTTGTGACCTGGGAAAGCAGTTGAAGACAACCCAAAGCCTTGGGTCCCTGCACCTGCATGGGAGACCTGGAGGAAATTCCTGGCTCCTGACTTTGAATTGGTGCAGCACCGGCTGTTGTGGTCTTTTGGGGAGTGAATCATTGGATAGAAGATATTTCTCTCTGTCTCTCCTCCTCTCTGTGTATCTGACTTTATAGTGAAAATAAATAAATCTTAAAAAGATGCATACATCCTTTCAATTGTTAAAATACCGTTACTTGTCAGGAACTATGGTAATCACAGACACATTCATCCAACAAATGAATTTTGAACTCTGTCACTCCCAGAATCAAAATATCTGGAATTAACATGATAAAGCATGAATGATAATAAACATCAACAGAAGGAAACACACAGCACACTTATTTCATAAATGCATGGTAGATACGAATACAGGATTAGAGTAAGATTAAGGATGCGTATTTTACAGCCATAGTGCATGCAGTTACACTCACACTCCACTTGAAGAAATACTCTGTAAAGTTAAAGAATTATTCATCTGATAGGTGTCTTATAAGATTTGAATTAGTTTATATGTGTAACATATGTGAAATGTTATATGCTGCATGTTCAATAAGCTACTGCTACACATAGTGTTAAAGATGTTCCTAACATTTTTTTTTCAAATTGTAGAACCTCAGCAAAACTGGGTGTGAAAAATTTAGGAGCACAAAGGTATAGTGTAGACACTTATTAAATATATTTTTAAATTTTATTCAATATTAATATAATAAAATTTCAAGGAAAATGCAAAGATGTATTACTCATATATACGAATGAAGAGAAAGTTTTTGGAGTACTCGTGAATTTATGCAACCATAAGATGGGATTCTGTCTTCATATACTGTCAATTGGTTTGTTTCTGTACAAGGAGTCTTTAAAATTCATGGACATTCATATTTTTAAATAAATGTGTTTCTTCTTTTTACATCAAAAAGCATGTCATGTCTGTTAGTTCCACATGTTCATTTTTCCTCATTTGAAAGTTGACATTACACGTAGGGAGGCTGGAGGACAAGACAGGCAGAAACTCTCCTATCTGCTGTTTCAATCCCCAGGTGGCCACAGGGGCCAGTGCTGCTCCAGGTCTGAACTAGAAGATAAGCCTTTTTTTCACATTTCCCACATAAGTGTAGGTGTGCAAGAAGTTGATTCATCCTCCACTACATTGCCAGGTGCATTAGCAGGCAGAAGGGTGTGAAGTGGAAAAACTGGACAGGAAACAGTCCCCATATGGTGTGGGCAACAGTCTCACTTATTTTGCTACAGTGATGATTCCTTCACAAACTATTGATGTACTTAATTATCCTCTTCTCAAATAATATCTTTGAAGCATGGAGAATATAAGAGGGAAAATTAAAAAAAAAGAAATACAAAAATCAACAAAATTCAGGTTGCTAAAATTTAATCCTCCAAGATCATTTTTTAACATTTATACTTGTTTTATATTTAGTTTGCACATCATTGATTTTTATATGAATGATATATTGCTTTGATTGAATCATTTGTTTTACACAATATAGCTTGAAATTTACTATTTTATAATTAATGTACAAATATTTAATCTTGAAAATAAAACCCATAACATTGTATGTATTTTGTTATAATATCATGCAATAAAGTGCAAGGCAGCACCATAATATATTTTACATATTTGCCCAATGACAGATAAAATGTAATACATTTACACTCTAATAATTCTAAGACTATAAATTCAGAACAATGGTTTGGGAGATGATATGAATTAGGTTATCTGATATTATTATTATTCACTGTGTTTTAAAAATTTGGATGTCTATAACAAATTGCATAACTTAAAAACAACACTTTTTTTTTCTCACTGTTGAAAAGTCCAAGATTAAAATTGCCACTGGTAGTGAGTGCCTACTTTTCTTGTCCTTAGATAGCACTTTCTCACTGTGTCCTCATCTGGTGAAAGAAGGAAGATCCTGCAGCCCTCTTTTACAAGAACATCAACCCATCAATTACGTTTTGTTTCTTTGACCTATTTAATATCCAAGCTCCCTCCTGTTAATAATATAGTATTGGGGACTATGTCTTGACAAATTAACATTCATGGCACACCAGCATATAAACAAAAGTACTCTTTTTGTGTGGATTTTGATAATATTACTAACTCTTCCTGAACTTTTTGTTAAAGATTCACTCACATATCTGAAAGACATTGTTTCATAGAAAGGGAGAGATACAACAAGAGAGAGAGAGATCATCTTTACCCTGGGTGACTTCTGAAATGGCTGCAATGGCTAGTACTGGGCCTTGCCAAAGCCTGGAGCCAAGAGCTGCCACTGGCTCTCTCACATGGATGCAGGGGCCTAAGGACTTGAAGCCTCTTCCATTGTTTCCCCTGACACATTATTAGGGAGCTAGTTTGCAAGTGGAGCATTTCAGGCAGTGGCATAACATCCTACATAAAAATGTTAGCCCTGAACTTAGTTTTTTATGAAGTGTAACTCATAATGATGTATACACTTGTGTATATATAAATGTGTGAAATTTAAAGGAAGACGTGTTGATGTGCCATCAATGAAAACGGACTGTAGTTAGAAGTGTTTGGAAACATGCAGCAGATTTAACATGTAGCTTCCTCCAAATAAAGAGATGGACATGTAAGCAAACAATAAGAATAGCAGTAAAAACGTAAAGCCCTGAACTAACTTAATGAAAGGAGGATATTTAATAACGCTTTCCTGAGGAGATACTACCTAACCCAATTTTGAGGAATGAGAGGAATTTAATGAGGAGAAAAATGAAAGGCAAAACAAATTATTTTATTGAGCAAATGTGATAACAAACAAGCAACGCTAAGTGGTACAGAATAGATTATGGTGGTGGGGAAAATAACAGGAAATTTAGAACAGCTGGAAGGTAAGTTGTGATTGGAATCTAATATGTAATGAAGTCAGAGACAGTCTGAAACATGAAGTTACATATAGCTTTATTTTCCACTGGGGAACAGATGACATCCATCCCTGCTAGCTTTTTGAAATCTTTCCATATTTCAAGGTTCAGTATCTGTCCAGGCAACTAATTTTGACTCCAGATAAAAACCCTGGGAATTAACAAAATGACAACAATCCCCTGATTTTAAGTCCAATGGGAGAAATGAGTAAATAAAGTAATAGTATCTGGGGAAAGTCTTTAGTGGAGATTAAGATATCAGCATCTCACATTGGAATACTCGGATTTCATTTCAACTCTAGGTACAAACTCCAGCTTTCTGACAATAAGAATTAGGTAGGCAGGTGATTCAGTGGCTGAGATACCAGGCAGCTATTCACTTCGTCCGGTGTGGGAAACCAAGACTAAGTCCCAGCTCCTGGCCTTGAATCCATGAGCACAATTATAAGCATCTGATGAAGGAATGAGTGAATAGAAGTCCTGTCTGGCAATATTTGTGTAATGACTCTCAAATCAATTTTGTGAAAGAAAGAAAGAAAGAAAGGAAGAAAGAAAGAAAGAAAGAAAGAAAGAAAGAAAGAAAGAAAGGAAGAAAGAAAGAAAGAAAGAAAGAAAGGAGGGAGGGAGGAAGGGAGGGAAAGAAGGAAGGAAGGAAGAAAGAAAAAGAAAGAGAAAGAAAGGAAGAAAGAAAGAAAGAAAGAAAGAAAGAAAGAAAGAAAGAAAGAATCACATTCAAAAATATGTCAGAAAACTTGGCATGTAGAATTTTGACACAGTATTTTTTATATGCATATTTATATATAAAGTCATTAGAAAGGAGAAATAACTAGAAGTAAGGGTTCAGTTTTTCATATGAATAGTTTTTGATTTTCTGTTAGGGAATATGTTTGCTCGCTGGATGGTATATAGGAAACACAGAGAAAGTGGCAGTCCACAGTTTCTGCTGTTTTATTATACTAAATGCAAGAGTGTTAGATTCAAGACTAAGAAAGTAGCCAGAAACCAGAGTGTCATTATATAAATAAAGTCATATATAATGGGGAGTCAACATTCTGAGAAATCTGTCTAAAGCAATCGCATAGGTATTCCAAAATCAAGCAGAGATTTTACCTGTCCTTCAGTACTGGGGAGACAGTGGGACAGTGGGACAGTGGGAATGCCTAGTGTGTAAACAAATAAGAGTCCCTGTCTTGCAGTGGAGACATTTCATTTATTCCTAATATGAACTGATACACTGTGTTAACATTGCTTCCAGTATGCTGATAACTCTAAAAGTAGGATTAAACAGTCTCTTTTTTTGTTCAAAAACAAATATGTATCTGCAATTGAAACTGGGTGTCTACCCTGTTCATTCCTAGTCCTGTCAATCACACTAAATTTGAGTCACAGTATATTCATTTTCTTTCTTCTTATGAGTACCTTTTCTTAATTTTCTGATTTAAAAAAGCTAATATATTCTCAAATAACCAGGGAAACAAAAGAAATACACCTATTATTTATTATTTCATTTCTTCAAGCTCTAGACAATTTCACAGACACTGTAAATTAATGCTTGAAACACCGCTAAGGGCATATTTTGCTCAAGTTCTTCCAATTATCATTGTTCACTTGTTGGCATTTCTTACATAATCTTAGTGTGTCCCTAATCGTGTTCTTCTTGGAGCAATTTCGTTCTTGAACATCAAGATCGAATATCACCATAATAACAGGTAATTTCTTATGTGGCTAATCAGTGCCCAAATGAATTTATGATTATTTATAATGTCACTTAATTTTCACAGCTTACCTTGTGGGGCCTGTGACCTCAGGTGCCCTACCTAAAATACTGCTCCTATTCATTTTATACCTGACAAAGTGCTGATCACCTTACAAGATCCTAACAAATAACTTTGCTTCAATGCAATGTTCATAATTTCATGGTTTCCCCTCAGTGATTATTTTCTTCTGTGACTCTGCAAGTACTTCAGTCATGCTGCTAGATTAATACTTACATTGTGTGGTCATGAATTGTTTATAATTCTGTCCCTTTTTTATGTGGTACACTCTGTCAGACTGACTTATCCCAAATGCTTTGATTCTTCATAACTTAACATAGGACTTCCTATGACAGAAGTGATTCATTGAATTCTGTTTTCTCCCCCAGGGGCCATTTTTGTCTGAGAACACCCCACATAAGGAAGGAATGGGCCTTTAAAATGAAACATTATATCTTTATATGCTGTAATATAATGAACAGCTTTGAGGAAAAAGCAGTATTCAGAAAGGAATATCAAAATTGCAGTCCTTTAGAACTTCTTAAGGGTTGTAAAAATAGCTCTCAAAGAGGTAAAATATGAATCAATTGAATGAATTGAGATCATGATGCATCACTTTTAAATTATATTCAAATTGTATTTGTCTTCTGATTTTTTTTGTGACCCTTTATGTCTCCAGACTTTATATGAATTGCCATCATTTTGCTGACTTTATGTGAATGATACAATTGAGACTTACATTGTTTGCTCCAATTTCTATAAATTTAATGAGGAAGTAAATATCAAAATCAATTTTTTCATCAATATTGTCTTAGTTTGTCCTATTTTCTAGGTTCTAGATTACCAGTAGAAAATATATCAGTTGCTACCACTTGTCTAATACTTAAAAATCAAGGATAAAAAGCAACACACACACACACACACACACACACACACACACACAAAAATATGAGATTAACTAATTTGTATTGGAAAGGCCGATATACAGAGTAGGAGATACAGAAAGATATTCCATCTGCTGGTTCACTCCCTAAGTGGCTGCATTGGCTGGAGCTAAGCCCATCAAAAGCCAGGGGTCAGGAGCTTTATCTTGGTCTCTCATGTGGATGTAGGGTTCCAAGCCTTTGGCCCACCATTTACTGCTTTCTCACGCCACAAGGGAGCTGGATGGGACATGGAGCAACCACAATATGAACTGGCGCCTGTACCGGATTTCAGATGCACAAACTAAGGGCTTTAACCACTAAGCTACCGTGCTGGGCCTGAAAAGTAATATTTTCTTATAAATTTTTGAAGGCTATAAAATTGTTGGTGATCTACTAGTACCATTTGCTATCTCTTGAGACAACAAATAAAACAGTTAATCTTTAAAAAGCTTAATTTAGAGCACATAAGATCAACCTAAATGGAAAAACAGCAAGCATTACTAGGAGAAAGCATCATGTGCTTTATTTTAAAACGTCATTTATACACAAAGTAATGAAAATATATTTAGGGCCCGGGGCAATAGTGTAATGGTTAAGGTCCTCACCTCAAACGCGCCAGGATCCATATGGGTGCCAGTTCGAATCCCGGCAGCTCCACTTCCCATCCAGCTCCCTGCTTGTGGCCTGGGAAGACCCTGCACCTAAGTGGGAGACCTGGAAAGAAGTTCCAGGCTCCTGGCTTCGGGTGGGCATAAGCACTGGCCATCACAGTCTCTTGGGGTGTGAACTATCTGATGGAAGATCTTTGTCTTTGTCTTTCCTCCTCTCTGTGCATCTGCCTTTCTAATAAAATAAAATAAATCTTAAAAAATATATTTCAAATATGTCTTAAGTGAAAACTAAATGTGTAGAATCAACATTTTACATACACCACTAGAGGATGATGGTGCCATTGTCAAAATGTCATTCATCCCTGGGTATATATTTTGATGTGATATTAGGGTATCTTGAAAAGACTTGTGTCCACTAATGCCTGTCTCCAGAAATCATAAAACACCATTTCTGAATTTGAAGAATATTATCGTGAATGCAAAATGTGTTAATAAAGACAGTCATCAGAGACAATTTAAATGTGTCTTTAGGTTGTCTGTATATATCTATCTTGTTGCAAAAACAGACATCACTGTGTTTTTATGATTTTCTTAGTAATTTCATACTAATGAATGATGCAAATGAGAATGTAATTTTCCCATTATTATAAACTTTAAGTCAATCTTAAAGACATTAGATTTATTGAAAATAAGTTTTCCATGTCCAATTTAAAATCTGTGCAACTTCCATAGTTATTTTCACATAGTAAGTGATTTTTTAGTAGAATATGTTATTGAGAATCAGAGTACATGGTGGGAGCTATAAATTAAGTTGCACTTATAAATATTCCTATAGATTCTGTAAAAGTCCATAGCGATATTAACTTAGCATATTAACACAGCGAATGAAATGTTAATTCATGTTGTTTAAAACTGTTTTAGGGAATCAGTGTGATAGAATAGCTAGGCTACACAATATATCTTGGATATCGGGCTTAAGTCTCCAGGTCTCCATTTTGGGTTTACCTCCATGTTAATGCACTTGTGAAAGCACTTAAGCCCTTCCACCCCCGTGAGAGACCAGGATGGAATTAATCCCATGTTCTTGGCTACAGGTTGGCCCACGCCTGGAGGTTTCTGTCTTTCCAGGAGTGAATTAGCGATTGGAAGATCAGTCTCTGATACTCCTTCTCTCTTACTGTGACTACTAAAAAGCTTTTACATTACTAAAAAAATGGATAAAAATAAATAAAATGTAACAAAACAATTATTAGACACTCAATTTCCTGGTAAATCATTCTGAACATCCAGAGATGCTTATAAAAACATTTGCAGTATTGATACATTCATCTGTGCCAAATAAACTACATTATTAGCATTTATTTCAATAATAAGAAATTTTATAAAATGGTTGTTGTAAACATAATACAGTAGAGGTAAGGAAATAATTTACTGGCTGAAACTACTAACACATCATTTTTTTAAGAAGAACAGAGCATATCTCCTATAATAACACCCAATTCGTTAATGCCAGCTCTGAGATAATGATTTTGTGAGATGACAAAAGCAATTACGATAAAAGTGGATTTTCTTTTAGGATGTATTTATTTTTATTGAAAAGTCAGATATACAGAAAAGAGAGACAGAAAAGATCTTCGGCCAGATGATTCACTCCCCTAGCGGTTGCAATGACCAGAGACAAGCCAATCTGAAACCAGGAGCCTGGAGCCTTTTCTGGGTCTCCAACGTGGGTGCAGGGTCCCAAGGCTTTGGGACATCCTTGACTGCTTCCTGGCCACAGGCAGGGAGCTGGATGGAAAGTGGTGCCACTTGGATTAGAACCGGCACTCCTACGCTATCCTGTTGAGTGCAAGGTGAGGCCATTAGCTGCTAAGCTATGGCACAGGACTCAAAGGCAGATATTTTTGTGTTCAATAATAAAAGGACTAATAATTTATTTGAAAGTACCAGGAATGAAAAATAGAAGAAACACATGCAATCTATTGAAAATATGCTAATTAAGACTTGGCTATTGTTTGGATATGGTTTGAAACATAATCCTCAATGTAAGATTTTTTTATATTTTATATTACTACTATTATTATTGTCATTATCATTATCACTTTATGATACAGTTCCATAGGCTCCTGGCATTTCCCTTATCCCGGCCCCAATTTCCCCCAGCCACCTAGTTTCTCTATATCATTACTAAAATATAGTTCTTCATACACAATCATATGTCCATCATTGCGGGCATGGACAATGGCAGAGTGTCCAGCATTCTATTGTCAAGATAAAGTAAACAGGTTCATTGTAAGTCCATCTTTGCCTGGAAGTAGAGATGCATACTGCATTGCATCCTTATATCTGCCTATTACTCTCCATTTCATAGCAACTGTACATCCCCTTATATGAAAAGTCATAACACAAAATCAACAATAGGAAGAAAAAATAGAAATTTACAATGTCATGGAGTTAAATGACATGTTATTACATATGACAGCCTCCAGTACACAGCTACTATACATCCCCTTAAATGAAAAGTCAGAAAACAAAATCAACATCAGGGAAATTAACAACACCAAGAAGTTAATAACATGCTACTAAATGACTAACATGTAGCTGAAGAGATGAAAATCAAGAACTTCCTTGAAGAAAATGATGCCTCTGCATGATCGATGTCATTGAAGAATTTAATCAGACGAAAGTGTTTTGAAGAGATAAAACTAAAAGAACACATCAAAACCCATGCAAGACATTTCCCGCTGATTGTTGTTGGTGAAATGTGTCTCCTGTAGACAACAAATAGATGGGTTTTGTTTCTTTTGTTTGTTTGTTTGTTTTGTGGGGGAGGTTTTTTTTTTAATCCAGTCTACTAATCTGTGACATTTGATTGAGCTTAATCCATTTACATTCAGGGTTACTATATATGGATGGTACTTTGGTCCTGTCATTTTAGGAATCAGTTGTTCATTGATTTAGTCTTCTCTTGTCATTTTACTGGGATGTTCCTTCCATTTGCCTTTTTTTTTTTTTTTTGGTAGGTGCTATTCCTCTTCTCTGTCAAGAAAACATCTTGAAGTATCATTTGTAGGGAAGGTTTGAAATAGGCAAATTGTTTTAACTTTTCTTTACTGTGGAAGAATTTTATTTCATTTTCAAAGACAAAACCAAGCTTTGCTGGATATGTTATCCTAGGCTGACTTTTTTTTTTTTTCTCTTAGCATCTGGAATATGTCACTCCATTCTCTTCTTGCCTGTAGAGTTTCCTATGAGAGATCTCCTGAGAGTTTGACTGGCATTCCTTTATATGTCAATTGATTTTTTTCACGTGCACATTTAAGGATCTTTTCCTTATGTTCAATTGAAGAGGGCTTGATGATCCTGTGTCTTTGTTAACATCACTTTGTATCAGGCCTATTGGAAGTTCTGTGCGCCTCCTGGATGTTGCTTTTCAATTCTTTCTCTACATTAGGGAAAGTTTCCTTTGCTATTTCATTAAATATATTTGTAAAACCAGTTTTTCTTTCTGCACCTTCTGGGATTCCCATAACTCTTATATTTGGCCTCTTAATGGTGTCTTTCAATTCTTGAATACTTTTTTTTTGGCCTGATCCAGCTCTGCTTCCAGTTTTTTGTTTACTTCCTCCTGATGACAAGAAATTATTTTGACATTCCTTCTTCTGCTTGCTACACTCTATTTTGGAGACTCTCCACTGTACTTTTAATTTGCTGTACTGTGTCCTTCATTTCTGATCTATCAGCCTTGATTTGCTTTATTGCTGCTATTGCTTGTGTAAAATATTCCTTAAATTCTTTGAACTCTTGTATGTGCTTCTCATTGTTGATTAGAAGCTTTAAAGTGAGTTTTCTGAATCCTGTGTCCCCCATATTCTCGATGTCTTCTTCAGTGAACTCTGAGGTTGGCAATGTGTTTTGCTCTTTTGCAGGGGAGTTTTCAGTACTATTCATTGTGCCTTTGTCTCTTCTTTTGCTCTTGGTCATTGTTCTTCGGGTTAGCAGAGTCTTCTCCTTGGGGCAGAGTTGTAAGCCTTGTCACCCACAGGTCTAGAGTTTGATTTTACTTCTTGAGCTTTGTGCACAACTCTTTGCTTGCAGCCAATTGTGCCACTCCCTCCAGCGAATTCCAGGTCTGGGTTCTTATGTTAGATTTCCAGAAAAAACTCTGTAGCCCCAATTCCTTGCTCACCACTCTCTACCTCCTGTGCCACTGTGCTGAGGCGGCACCATTATCTGTACAACCTTTCTCCCACTTCAGGTTGGAGCAGGTCCCAGGATTAGAGAGACACCAGGTGTCCGATATTATTTGGTCGTTGGAGGTGCTGATTGTGCCAGAAACTGTTGGACGTTTAGGTCTGGGTGCTCCACGGACTATTTTGACCCATACGATGCCACAGTTGGCATTATTTTCCTGTGGGATCAGTGCACTTCACTGAACTCAGCATGTTCTTATGAGTTCATCACATATGCAGTTCACTGTTGTCCCCTGCAGTCCAAAAGCTATTGCCACAGTGCACAAAATGGTGCGTGATGTACCTGTCTTGGGTGCAACCCATAGAATGCCAAGTCACTGCAGTTCACTTAGTCAGAAATGAGTTTACTCCCAGCTCAACGCATGCTCAGTCCTTTCACCTTGCTTTTCTCTCCTTAAGCAAAACAGTGCCCAATTCAGCTCTAGGGGGCCTAGCAGGCTGTGAAATCCACCCTGTTCTTGCACTGGCTGTCTGTGATCTGTTGCTCTGTCTCTGTTCCTCGTGAAATCAAATGGACCAGCAGGATGGCAGTTCTTTGTCTGGGTTCACCTCCCACGCTCCTAGTGAAAGTTCCTTCCCACCTGGTTGCTGGTGGAGTTCAGATTGCCGTTAGGTGAATGCAACTCCACGCTGTTGTTTTTGCTGCTTTCCTGTGTCTGTCAGTCTCCAGGTACCCCTCTGCTGTTGTTCTGTCCTTTCCTATTTCCTTGAATGTGTCCTCTCTGCTTCATCCTGATTAAATGTTTTTCCATCTGTTTAAAAGTGTGCTTACTCTATTCCGCCATTTTGAATCTCCCAATGTGAGATGTGGAGATTTAATCTGACAAGTGTATACAGGAATAATCTTTCAGAAGTGACTAATCAGACAAGGTCATTGGGAAAGAATTTATTGTTTGAATATTGGCGATTTTATAAGAACAGGGAGATAATTCAGATGAACGTAATCACAGACTATTCTTTCAACCATCCTTTGCCACATGACAGCTTTACCAGGCAGGAGGCCATCATTAAATGTAACTGCTGGGATATGCACCTGTACAACTGTGTGGCTACAAACTATGAGTTTGTAAGTAGTCTGCCTCAGGTATTTCCCAATAGAATTGAAAAATTAACAGCCTTAATTTGATGGATTTCAGTAATTATACTATTTGTGAAATATTTGAAAAGAACTCCAAGACAAATGCCTTAACAGTATTTTAGAATAAAGTGTACTAGAATGAAGTAAAATATATTTTTAAAAATATTTATTTTATTTTTATTGGAAATTAGGTTTGAGAGAGGAAATAGAGAAAGATCTTTCATTTGTCAGTTTACTCCTTAGAGAGCTGCCATGGCAGGAGCTGAGCCAATCCAAAGTCACAAACTAGGAGTGTCTTCTGAGTCTCCCACATGGATTCAAGGTCCTTAGGATTTGCATCATCCTCCCTTGTTTTCCCAGGTCACAAGCAGGGAGCTGAATTGGAAGTGGAGCATCCGGAATCCAAACAGATACCCTTACAGAATCCCAGAGCATGCAAGGCAAGAATGTTAGCCATTAGGCTACTGCACTGGGCCCTGCAAATTACTCTTTAAAAATCTAAGTTTTACAGAAAGCCATATTTGTTATACACCACTCTGGGAGAAGGTGAGTCTGAGGATACCCCATGGTGCTTGTTTCCTTTTTTGGGGGGGTGGGGAGATTTGCCTTTGATTCACTGTAATATAATGAGAAAAATCTTACTTAAATTTTAATATTAAATTTGTTCTACAGTGATTAATATGTTCATGTACTTAGTATAATAGTTTAAAACAATAACATGGATAAATATTTTCCCACTTTCTAAATAAAAACAATCTGAACCAGAAGGATTAAGCAATTTGTTTAAGTTAGACGAATAAAATTAGGATCATGACTATAAATATTTAGTTTAGATATAATCCTTTGTGGCTGTATTACGATGCTGCTGAAACACAGTTTATTCCATGTGTGTGCGCTTGTACATGAGAGCCTTGTTGATAGTCAAATTAGGAATTATAGATTCCATAAAAATAAATCATCTGTGTCTACAAGTTATTGTTTGGGATTCAGGCAGGGAGCTACCATTATCTTCCATTCTCCTGAATGTATAAGCATAGTAGAAAAGTTAAGAAGAATGAGCAGTAAATTTCCAATAATACCCTCATTAGAAAAGTTGGGCACATTTTTTTATTCATATTAGTAATCCTTAAGTTTCAGCAGCAATTCAGATTAATTTTTCTGAGGCCTACTTGTAAAACACTAGCTTATTTTTTACATGTTGTAATGTTGGTGAATAAATGAATAAGTAAATATTGGGAATAGTGACTGTCTAGGAAGAGAAATTGTTGGTTATTCATGTTGGATAGCAGTGTACATGAAGTGTCCTATGGAGCTGTACTCTAGTAATATGAACAGTATAAATTACTACAAATAGAAAATGGAAGTTTAATACAATATAAAATCATTTTAACCTTGTAAATTGTCAGGTGATTATTAATTTGGGTAATAATAGGATATTGCTTTCATTCATATGATGAGCAGTTAAACATTAATGATAAACAGCATGGAATAAGGAAGTCAGCATTTAGAAATAGTTTCTGCCATCTGGGAGAAGCACTTTAAGGACAATTTGGCAACACAAAGATATTTTGATAAGTTCAAGGAGGATGGATTTAAAAGATGCTTTATTTTCGTTCAAATCTTGATGAAATGCATTCATGAGTAGTTCTCAAAAAGTTCATGAAACATATATATCATGAAAGTTTTGCATTAGCTTTAAAAATCTTTACAGCAAAATAAATCCAGGCTTTCATTTCATGGTTCTACAAACTTCCTGAGGTTTCTACATTTATATATCACAATTGTACAGCCATAGTTTCCATAGTTTAGTAACTCTACTTCAACATCTTAGAATTCAGAGTAGGAAAAATACTCCTATATTAGCACAGAACTCTGCCTTCCACAGGATGGTATCTATATTTGGGTAAAATGGCTGTATTTCATCTTTCTAATACATCATCTTGGTTGAGAAGAGTACTTGGTTTTGGACTAGTTATTACATCCTCTCCTCCTATGCAAATACTGTGCACAGATAATGATGTCTGCTGATAAATATACCCAAGATCCATGCATAATTTCTTAGATGGGTATGTGATTAACCTTCCTGGAATAATGTATTCATGTTTCAACACTATAATAAAATAATCAAGACAACATAGCATTGTAACCAGAACAGGTTTATTTTGGCTCACTGTTCCAGAGGTTCACTGTATCATGCTGGGTAATACTAATTAATTGGACCTTTATTTGTTGCATTTTTCTCCTAGCAGGATATTGAGGTGGCAGAGAGCATCATTTGGCAAATGATGTAAAGAGTGTATCTATCTGTCTCTTCAAGTTTTCATAAAGTCATAAAACCACCTGGGCTTTAGCACCTGTCCCACCTTTATAATCTGGAAATGTACAGGACACACCACTTAACCCCATGGTCCATCTCATTTGTACTTCTTCCTGGACACCTATAAGACAATGGGGATTGAACTCTGGAGTCCAGGGAAACTTCTATACATAGCAAAATAAGCCAGTATTCACCGACAAATGATCTGTTTCACCAGTTGATGGTAACTAACACCTAGAATCCAGAGATATGTAACGCACATCAGCAAAATGTGACTTTTGAAATTTGAATATTATGTGAAACCCTTGTCTTCACTTAAAAATTATTATTTTTTTAATTGGAATTTCAGATATAAAGAGAGGAAGATCTTCCATCCAATGATTCACACCCCAATTGGCTGCAATAGTTGGAACTGAGCCAATCTGAAACCAGGAGCCAAGAGCCTGTTCTGGATCTCCCACATGGGTGCAGGGTCCTTGACTGCTTTCCCAGGCCACCAGCAGGGAGCTGAATGGGAAGCAGGGCCACCAGGATGAAAACCAGTGCCCATTTGGGATGCTAACGTGTGCAAGGTGAGGTCTTCAGCTGCTAAGCTACCTTGCAGTTCCTCTTGTCTGTATTCTTGAGCAATAGTGGTTTTCCTATTATTCTATAGGTTTAATTCCCATTTTTAAGTGAAAACTTTTATTTTATTAATTTGAGAGGCATAATTGCAGAGACAAAAAAAAAAGAAAAAAAAAAGATATATTGCATTAGTAGATTCTTTCTGAAAAAACTGCAAGATTGGGGCTGAACCAGGCCATCTTCCCATTGCCTTCTGCTTCTTTAGCAGGAAGCTGGGTCAGAAATGAAGCAGCTGGGAATGTGCCAGTGCTCACATGCCCCAGTGTATCAGACCCCTAGATGAGCCATTTTAAAATGAATGACTAAATGGCATTTAGTATGTTCACAATGTTGTACAACCACTTCTGAGTCTTTATAAAACATTTCATCACTGCCTCCTGCATATTCATTAACACATTAATGAATAAGCAAACATGGTCCACCCGTACTCCAGAATGTATCCAATATCAGAAAAGAGTGAAGGCCAAGGCAATTATTCTTTTTTTCATATTTTTCATTCTTTTTTATAATTATTTTATTTTAATAACCCTTACATAATTGATTAGGGCACAAAGGGTCAAGGACTACAGGAAAGTGGGCAAGACCATTGCTTCCACATTATTATTATTATTTTCTGTATCTGGGTTAAGGAGTGTATCTTTCCCTGGCCTGATCTGGGCTGCTCCCTATCGTGAGCCTTGTGCTCACCTGCAGGTACTGTGTCCAGACAGAGTAATTACTCCAGCTCTCCATCAGAACTTCTCCCAAAGCCAGATTTCATGCATACAACTGGGTCTATGAGCCAGCGCTGCTTAGTCCACCACCTATCCTGGCAGGAACAGTGGCCTTTGCTGACTGAACGTCAAACCACTCTGGTTCTTACTGTTGGAGGTTTCAGCCTTGCCAAAGCTTGCCCATACCCACAAATGGCTCACACATGGCTCAGTACAGGCAGAGACCTTGCCTAGTCTGTCCTACATCTGCCCTGGTCCTCTAGAACACCAGATGGTGCTGGAGTCTACCCTGGCTTGGTGCACCAAGTCTCAGTTCACACTTGTGCCAATTTGCACTGTGGCCATATCGAGACCAGAATGCAACACCACTCTGGCCCCCACAGTTACCAGTGGGAACCCCAACGCAACAAGAGTGTCCTCTTAACTTCCCAACCAGGCCTATTCCCAGCCATAGATTGTGCACATGCCAGTGGTTGCTCTGATCTAGCTTGCATACCCCTTCAACTGTCTTGGCCTTTGTCTTAGTTGTTGTGGCCTAGCATACCTGGTTCATGCAGCCCAGCAGGTGTAAGAGCCTAGCTCCGCATAACCTGTGCTCCAGACTGATTTATGTTCTTACTTGTGAGCTAAGGTTTGCTTGGTGTTGCCCTGTCTGCCCCCTTCTATAACCAATCACACATTAGCCAACGATTGGAGCTACTTTGTCCAGCTTGCCCAACCCCCAGGTCTAGATCATGTGATAATCAGTGAGAGTTGTGACCTACTAGGGGAGTTTCCCAAGTTCCCCCACGTGACCTACTTCCAGACCCAGATCTCATACATGCCAGTGGATCTGAAGCCAGGGCCCAGCATAGTCTGCCCTTCCATCTTTGCCTTGTATGAGCTGGTAAACATTGCAGCCCGACCCACCCCACACCCTGTTTTAGGATGCACATTTGGGTGCTGCTGCCTTAATCTGCCCAGACTGTTGTCAGTTCCTTTACCTGTGAGTGATGGCAGGTTTCATGGTCACATTTAGCTCAGCCTATCACCACCCCAATTCTTCAGCTAACCAGCAGGACTTGTATTTCTATAAGGTTTGTCCCACACATCCCCCACAGAATCTAGCCCAGACATGGTTCTCATGGGTAGATTAGTGTCATGGCAATGCCTAATGTGACCCATCTCCTGATCCATCTTTCTAACAGGTACTAGGATCTAGTCCTGCTAGACAAGCCTCTGGCCTTAGGTTTTGCATGGACTGGTGTGTAGTGGTCAGCATTGTTTGGTGATAACAAGGACATTGATAGCAAGGGTACACAGCACTCACAAATTGGCTGCTGTATGAAACTGACCCATACAGATCATCCTGTCTCTCCCTTCCAAACTACCAGGTCTCAGTACCCTGTCTTACCTTCAAGGAAAAGTTACCCTGTCTTTGGGAGTCCCTCAGGATTGATTCCTCAGCTTTATGCATAGTGCCTTAAACTTGGAAGTGCCAAGAAGGCAATTCCACACCCCAAGACCCCAGAGCTCACTGCTAGGCTGCCAGCAGGTGGAGCCTGGCGATCAATGGCACACTGCCCTTGCAGGCCCAGCTCACCAAGTGATCATGGTGGCTGGAGGTAGGACGTCAAGCATGGAGTCTGACCAGGCCTACATCCCCCCCAGTGGCCAACACGCTCTCTCTACCCAGACCCCAAGGCTGTACTTCCTTGGTGCTACCCACCGCATGATGTTGGCAGCAGTGGAGCCTAGGTCTGCCTTGTTGACTGCAGTTATTTTTATAACCTACACTAAGTTGTCTACCACAATTGTTTCTCAGAACTAAAGTGTCTACTATAGATATTATTGAAATGTGGATTAAGATATCTAGTGTGGTTATTCTTGTAATAATGACCAAGTAATTAGTAATATCAGCCTTTAAACATAATATAAACATATTCTGAATTGGTATCAAAAGTAATACCACTCTTTGAGAAAAATATCTACTTTCCTTATGCCAATTAAATATATATATATATATATATTTATATGGTTACTCTCTTTTTTTGTTTCTCTTCTATAAAATAATTCCACATTGAGTGGATTAAATAAACTGGAATATGTTGGTGTTTAGAATCATGTGAGGATAATCACTAATAAAAATGAAAGTTGCCTGTGGCTGCTTGAAAAGAATCAACACCCTTAGCCCACTTTATTGAGATTCACCATCTGGGACCTTGGGACATAACCTACTCAGGCTTTGGAGTCAGTGCAGTGGCTTTTTAGGCTAATCATCTGCCTGAAGCACCAGTATCCTATGTGTGCACCAGTTTCTGTCTTAGCAGCTCCACTTCCAACCCAATTATCTGTGTGGCCTGGGACATAGCAGAGAATGATCTGAGGCCTGTGGGCCCCTGCACTCACGTTGGGGGTCAGGAAGAAGTTCCTGATCCTGGATTGGTTCAGGTCTGGCTGTTGCGGATATTTGGAGAGTGAGCAAGCAGTGGAAAGTCCTTCCTCTAGCTCTCCTCTTCATAAAATACCTGCCCTTTAAATAAAAATCAATCCATCAATAAATACTAGGGGAACAAAATCCTTTGGCTTCACCTTCTGAAACAGAAACTTTGGGGTTGCAACGTGGGAGGCAGGGTGCTCCAGCAATTGATCCAACCAACACTGCCAGTGAATCTGGGGGTCCTTACCCAGGAGACCTCCTCCATTTCCCTGGGTGCCAGATGCCAACTCTGTATTTCATGAGATCACAGAGATAGCAACAGTGCAGGTTTGTGGCATTACACTTAGATTATGGAGCTCATTCTGTCAATACAGATCTACACCAGCCTACATGCCAATTGCAAAAATGTTTGTGAAAAATGTAACTAGATCTCTTTTGCAGCTAAACAAAATAAAACAAAACAATTGAAAGCCTTACATAATTTTTTTTTCATACTATATCTCCTCTGAAAACTTCTAGATGCAAGGCAAAAGAAGTCTTTCTACACATGTTCAACTTAGGCCACTTGAACTTCATGTCCATGCCTGAAAATGATCTGAGTTAAGTACAAACTACAGCTCAAATTTTAAATTTTTATATCGTCTCTGATGTTGGCAGGCAATCACTATATGTTAAATGGGCTTCCTATGAGTTAATTGTGCTCAGCTGTTTGAGATTGCTCTGAGGATAGGAAAGAAAGTGAAGAGAAGTGAATGTTGGTTATATTGCATTTGTTAATTGCCTTTTTCAAATCATATGATTTACCAATGAGTCTAAGATTAATATAGACAAAATTCCCTCTCTTTGGGATCCTGCAATGAGATCAAAACCATTTGAAGATAGCTTCTTATCTCTGCTTTTTTTCAATTGAAGTGTTTGTATTCAATCATCAGACATGGTAGCTCAATCCAATATATTCTGCATTGTCTGAGAGCTCCCTCTTGGGTCTTCTGACTCCCAATTTGGGGTATGTAGGTCTCCAGACCTGAATTGGTCAGCATGACAGTCAGTTCTGGCACCTGGATCTGGCTCAACCCACAGTATATGTCTCCCTTATATCTACATCAGTATTCATACTCCCATGGGGCATCCTGGAACAACCCTACTGGTTAGATAATTTATTAGGGAGTTAAGCTTACATTTATAAAATGAAGATTGCAAAGATTAAAAAAAATAAGAAAGGAAGGGGGAGAACAGTGAAAGCAGGCAGGAGTGAGGATAGTAGGCAGTGCATATTTATGCTCTTAAAATGTAAATCTGAACTGCATTGAATTTGCTCAACTAATATAAATAAAAATGTAAAAAGTGAGGTATACCAAGTAGAAAGTAGCATAAGCATCAATGAGTATGGATGTGGAGGAGACATATAGCAAATGTAACTAAGTAGATCCATTTTATGAAAACATCATGCTAAACCCTCTAATTTACAATAATTAAAAATAGATGAAAATTCTTTAAATTATTTGCCTTATTTTCCTTAATCTTCTAGTTATGCCTGTTGTAGAAAGAACGAATCACTTTCTAGATTGTAAGTTAATACATAACTACCATAATAACAGACATGTAAAGGGAATTCTAAGCCTTCTCTTTAGTCAGTCTTCTACCAAACTGACTTTACTTAAATAATCTTACATTTTAGGAGTAAAACTTTAGTAGTAAAATTTACTTTAGTAGTTAAATTGCCTCTAAAACCATTATGGAAAAAAAAAAGGAAAAGCAAAACATTATGGAAAAATTAAGACAATCATTTTGTTTTCTATAAAATATATTTAAATTAATACCAAGGCAAACTAGAAAGATAATCTATTTCTACTAGTCTCAAAACTAATATTTTCAATCTAATTTCTATCAAGAAAAAAATAATTGAGCCAGAAAATTGGATTTGGTCACTTTTGCATCTTTGACTTGATGATACAATACCAGAGACCTGCTCCAGCTGACTTGAGAGCTTGCAAAAGATGCATGGATTGGTGAGAAGATAAGAAGTGGCAGAGGAGGCATGGACCACTATGGCATCATGCTGCTAATGGACAACTCAGCAAAGTTGCTTTCTTTATTTATACACAAATCATCACAAGCTTTTGCACAACAGCCAATTGCTCCAGCTTTACTTTATTACAAGAGAATGATTACAAAATCAATCCTTAAAAAAACATTATCATTATTTTACTTCAGAGGAAATGTTTTCAGAAAGCTATTTTTCATTCGAACCTGCAGTGACCTGGCTGAAGCCAGGAACTCCATTGTTTGCAGCACATGTGGTTACACAGTGACAAGTGGTTTACTTATATCCAAAATCAATTTTCACTAAACCTAAACTAACATTACATAAATTATGAAGAGTACAAAATTTTAATAAAAAGCTCATAAATGAAAGGATATACAGAAAGGAGGAGAGACAGAGAGGAAAATCTTCCATCCGATGATTCACTCCCCAAGTGAGCGCAACAGGTGGTGCTGCGCCGATCCAAAGCTAGGAACCAGGAACCCCTTCTGGGTCTCCCACATGGATGCAGGGTCCCAAAGCTTTGGGCCATCCTTGACTGCTTTCCCAGGCCACAAGCAGGAAGCTGGATGGGAAGTGGAGCTCCCGGGATTCGAACTGGTGTCCATATGGAATCCTGGAGTGTTCAAAGCAAGGACTTTAGCCACTAGGCCACGGCCGCCGGGCCCAATTCTTTATTAAATTTCATAATTAATTATGCTTTAATTACCATCACCTTCACCTACTATTGTTTCAATTGATTTTTGTTGTTTAGTTAAAGGGCAGTGAAAGGGATCAGGGCAACTCAGCCATTCTACAGGGGCCTTTACAAGAATCTCCTTATATCTTTGTAAACCGTTTTCTTTTCCTAAATATAAATGCCAACATAAGGTAGAAATTTTAAGTAGGGGAGGGGTGGGCAGTTCACATTTGTTTCCCTTTAGAAGATGTCTCATATATTTTCTGCTTTCTGTGGTAAGAAACCAGAATGTGTCATTGCATGTGCATGGTAAACTCTTTGTACCTCTATGATTGCCATCCATTGCAAGATATTTTCAAAGCCATTTCTTAAGGAAAACATTACTTATATTAGGACAAAGTTGGGAACATAACAGGATGTTTGGAGACATTGTGGGCTCAATTGTACTATTATATGTTTCTTATTAATTACATTGCATTATGTGACAGTTTTATAGGTACTGGAATCCTCCCCACCTCTTCCTAAACCCTCCCTCCCTGGTGGATTCCTCCACCTTGTTGCATTACTTAAGTTCAAGTTCATATGAGATTCTTTCATTGCAGGCATATACCAAGCACAGAGTCTAGCATCTTACTGTCTAGACAAACTCAATGGTTTTTTGGGGAGACCATCTCTGGTCTGAAGATAGAGCAGGCAGAGTATCATCCCAATCATCCCCTTCGTTTGAGGGGTTTCTGGAGCAATCCTGATGGTCATTGCAAGACAGGGTGGGGATCCAAAGTTAGAACCAAGCAAGGACCAGAGAAAGCTACTCTTCCGAGTCCCCAAGGAAGTTTACTGTTCTTCTGTTTCTGCGGACTGCTCAGGACTCCTGGTTCTTGTTCTGACACCCTTGGATCCTGCGAGGAAGGATTTGGACTTCTTTCATCCCATGTGGTGGATCCAAGCAGGAGTGGATGACCTCAGAGTTCTTGGCTTCCAAAGGCACTCCAACTCCCTGTGGTCTCCTTGGCATTTGGGATGTTGTCCTTGGTGCTCGTACTGATGATCCTTGGTGAGAATCCATGAGTCTTCAGGGTTGGGATACAAGCCTCCTCCTGTCCCCCTGCTCCACTCTGGGGTCCCCCTGCTCTGTGCATATGACCTCCTGTTAAGAGGTTGTCAAGACTGCTCTTCATTCCCCTTACATGTCTTTGTAGTTTAACTATTGTGTGTCATTGCCTTACGTCACTAAAGATGTTTTTATGATAACATGATTAATCAGTTTGAGGTGTTATGCCAGTTACAGGAATCATTTCACATTTGCGGAAAAACAACAACAGCACCATCAGGAGAATTTTATGAAACATCAAGAGATGATCGAGTGTCCATATAATGGGGTGACATAGCAATGAGGTGACAAGGGGTATTCTGCTGTGCTTTGCCATGCAGCCAGGTACTCCAAGGAGTGGTACTAGTCACACCCTTACTCCATCAGTACCAATTGCATGGCTTCTTGCAATACACGTTTACTTTCATTATGCTGCTAACACACTCTGCAATTCAGTGGGGGTGGAAATGCCATTTTCCCAAGTTTATCAAATAGAATTCATTTGTAGTATGTCCACTTACATGATTTAAATAATTCATGCCCAGCTAGGCATAAACTCTTTTGTTGATCTCCCTTGCCTCTGGCAATGCAGGAAAGAACAGAGGCTAATAATAATAGGTATAGTCACATTTAATTACTAGAATTAATGTAAAGACTTTGTAATTACTTTCTATAAAGCTTTTTAAAAATCCAATGAAAACAAGGCAGAAAAGCAGCTAATTTCAGAAATTCTGTGGCTGCTTGCCAAGAGTTTAAGCAAGAAATGATAGTCAGGGTCATTGGCTCGCTGAAAACCAAGGGTGCCTGTTAGTTGTAGGTTTCAATAACACCACTAGGAACTTTCGATTTAACCTGATACTCAAAAACGGCCAGTGGGAGTTTTCAATAAACTCAATCAATGCTGAAAGGAGAGTACTATTAAAAACAAGGGTAAACATTGATTTTAAGCTTCAGATCCATTCAGGAAATATTCTGGGATGGGGGAGGGGAGTCTTTAACACCTAATTCCTTCAGTGAAAACTGACTGCTGTGGAAACAGAACTGCACATAAAAGCTGTCATGGCCACTTTCTGTGTATGTTCTTGGATGATCACATTTGTTTTCAAAGTTGTCTGTTCTTAGTAACCACCTTATGAAAAAAAATTCTCTTTAAGAGTGTGTGTGGCCTCGTGATGCATGCACACCTAAGCTTTAAGCTGGGTATAATTTTTGGATATGCAACAGACAACAAATCTTATAATTTGAGCATTTCCATTAGTGTCACTTCTGGATCCATCATCCCTTGACTTATGTCTACTGTAATATGCTGTGCTGATCGGCACATAAACAGGCTGAGAATTGTAGCTACAGATGGCTTAGAAACATACTTCATAGTGAACAAATGTTGGATGACTGAAAGAAAAGTGACAGAAATACTTTACGGTGATATCATACATCACTTCAATATCAGAGGGAACAAACCAAAACCTAAACAAGATCCAAGCCAAACGTTCCAGAAATGAGAACACTGCATCCACCAAATGAGTACAGACATGAAGTTGGTTGTTCCAAGGAAGACTCACCAGCTTTCCTTGTTGGCTGGATGGGATAAGAAAGGCATTTTTGTCTCAGAAGGGAAGAACATTGCTGAAGGTCAGCGTATTAAGTGATGCACAAGACCTTGAGAAGAGTCAGCTTCCTGCTTGCTAGTTCTGTAAGAAAGCCAACATTCAGAAGAATGAAGTTGGGCAGCCAACCAGAGGCAATGTTCCAGCTAAACTCCAATTTTAGCTGAGGCTGATTGTGAAGAAAGAAGGGATGCAGACAGGTACATGCAGACTTATGTTAATGTCTTAGAAAATTGATTAACTGATGCAAATGTCACAGAGAGCTATTTTCAATGGTAAATTCACACTTCTTTTCCCCTCAATTAACAGGTTTAAATTTCTAGTAGGTGAGCTGCAGAAATGGCTCATGCCAATTTGAACCTCTTTTTGTTTATTTATTTTTTATATTGTGCTGATGTCGTGTTTTTATGACTCTTCTACGTTGGTTTTGTCAGATTTTGATAGACTGCCTCTAGGTTTAGGACCTGTTTCCTCATCTCTCCAGGCACTAGATTGTATTTAGAAAATTCATTGTTTTGGAGGGATACTTTTCTTACTTTACATTTAAGTTGTTTACTAATTTAATATTAACCTCCTGTAGAATTCTTTTTTGACTGTGCTTTCCCATTCTTTTTTTTTCCCCCATGGCGAGTAACTGTATTTAATCACTACATTGTGACTAAATTAAAAATGATTTATTGTAGGAGCAAAGAAAGGTGGAAGACATTCCTTTCTAATGATTTGCTTGACAAGCAGCCAGAGCTGGACAAGTAAAAGTCCGGAGTCAAAAATCCAATTGGGTTTCCTGTGTAAGCAATAGATATTTAAATGTGAAAAGGAATGATTACCTTTCTGTGTCCTAAGGTATGCATTGAGAAGAACCTGGAATCTGAAGCAGAGTTGGGACTCCAATATAGACACCTTAACAGTTAAGCTAAAATGTATACCTATTATAGTGGTAAATTGTGGAGGCCAGCACAGTGGCTTAACACATTAATCATCCACCTACAGTGCTGATATTCCATGTTGGCAACATTCCTATTTCTGGCTGCTCCACTAACTACCACCTACCTACTGCTGGCCTTGAAAAGCAACAAAGGATTGCCTGAGTCCCTGGGCCCCTGTACCCATATGGGAATCACAGAGTAAGCCTTAGGTTCAGCTAACCATTGGTGCTATCTGGGGAGTGAACTACTGGTTAGAAAATCTTTCTCTCTATCTCTCTCTTCTCTTTTCTCTATAATTATGTCTTTCATGATTTTTTTTTCTTTAAAGATTTACTTATTTCTATTAGAAGCTTACGTATATAGAGAGGAGGAGAAATAGAGAGAAAGATCTTTCATCCAATGATTCACTCCATAAGTAGTTGCAATGGCTGGATCTGCGCAAATCTGAAGCCAGGAACCCCTTCCAGATCTCCTAAATGAGTGTGCTGGGTCTCAAGAATCTTAGCCATCCTTGACTGCTTTCCCAGGCCAGAAACAGGGAGCTGGATGTGAACTGGGGCTGCCTGGATTAGAACCAGTGCCCATGGAATCCTAGTGCATGCATGGCAAGGGCTTTAGCTGCTAGGCTATTGTGCAAGGTCCCCTGACTTTTCTAAGAAAGGTTTTCCTAGTTATATTTTGTGGCATTAGTAGCATTTCAAGCTCCCCTTAAGACATAACTATATAAACATTTCTCCAAGTTTCTTCTTTTTAGTGGTTTAGTTTTCTGCTGGTTTTTCAGACTGATAGGATCTTTTGTAGTTTCTTCCATTTGCATTAGTTTCTCAGTACATATGCCATTCTTTTTAATCTGTCATGAATATTTCAACAGTTTTTGCATATGGATGTCTATATGTAGAAGCCTTCAAGTTTCTCTGCCGTTAGGAAGGAGGCTTAGTTTATCAAAAGTCCTATGGTTCTTTTTCAACAGGCTAGCTGGCGGTTGAATGTCTGTGGGAGCACTGGGAATTTTCAATCCAGCATTGGTAAATGCATGCAGAAACTTGTGCTAGGCAGGCTGCAGCCCCTGCTTAGCTAAAATAAGATGAAGAAACTCTGAAGTGTTAACCTTTATTTGCTTTATGCATCCAGTTTCCATAAACAGAGATTCAGCTTTTGCTTTTAGAGAAACACTAGTGGTTGGAGGATTTTCTAAACTGTGTTAGAAATTGGAAGGATTGTAGGGCCAATTTACCAAGTGACCTGTGCCACAGAAAGCACTAATTAATAAGCCCATCATTTGTCCCCATATTTCCTTCAAATTTCAAAACTTTCTTTCCCAAAGTTATGAGTTTTTAAAAATCAGTTTGCCACCTGTCCTATAGTCTTTAGAAGCCTTTGTGTTAAACTGCAGCTGCTTGCGTCCTATTTTATTCTTTTAATAAAATAATTTTATTTATGTATCTGAGAGACACAAAATAAGAAGTAGATAAATACATTCAGAGAAATGAGAGAAAGATAAGAGAGAGAAAGAGGATGTTCAGGCCACTGGTTCATTCTCCTCAAATGCCTACACTTGTGATAACTGCAAATCGGGCACGGAACTCAGTTCAGATATTTGTTGTGAGTTGCAGCAACCGAAGTACTTGAGCCATTATCCCACCCACAAACTACACCTGAGAAAGAATCTGAAATCTGGAGGCAGAACTTGGCATGAAATCTAGTCTCTATGAACCCCCAGCCCAATGACTATTTTTATCTATTCAAAATATTATTTATAGTGTATGCATACTGATGATTCACTCTGCTACGGATTTGCCACATTTTATACTTTATTTCAGTGTAACTAACAGGAGATGGAGGGCTAATAAAGTTTCTCCCCTGTGCCAACATGAACAAAAATATAGCAGCCATGCAAATATTGTGCATGCTTTCTGTTGTTGCTATAATAAATGATCACAATTTTAGTGGCTAACAACAACACAGATGTTGCCTTCTATAACAAGGAGGTCACAAGTTTAAAAATAGGTTTTATTGATCCAAAAATCAAGCAATTGACAATTTTTGATTATTTTTAGGAATCCAGGGCAGAATTCTTTTTTTTTTTTTTTCCTTTGCTACTTTTCAGATGCTATTCATTACTGCATTGTTTCAAAATCTATTTGCTTGGGGCCGGCATTGTGGCAAAGCAGTTAAAGCAACTACCTACAATATCAGTATCCCATATGACATTAGTTTATTCACTGGCTTCATCACTTCCAACCAGACTCCTTGTTAGTGGACTGGGAAAAAGTGAGCGAGACCCCAGTACCTGGACGCTGCCAGTCACGAGGGAGAAGAGGGACAAGCTCCTGACCTCTGATTTCAGCTGACCCTGCACTGACCACTGTTGCCACCTAGGTTGTTAACCAACAGATGAAAAATTTCTTTCTCTCTGTTTTCTCCTATTTCACTACAATTCTGAATCTCAAAATAAGAAAATTTACTTTCTTGTTGCATATCTTTCTCTGGTTTTCCTTCCTCCATCATATATATTTTTGTGATTGTCTCAAATGGACAATTCAGAACTTATTTTCTAGTTTAAGGCACTTGATCATACATATGGATTATCACTGCATGTGAGGAGACCCTCTTTTCAAAGATTTGGATGTGGATATATTTGAAAGGCTTATTACTCTGCCCAGTACTTGTTTTTTTGTTTTATGCCATCAATCAATATCTTAGAAGATTATTATGAATCACTATAGATTCACAGTTATTATATGTCATTTCTTAGTTAATCAATAGTTTGTCATAGATGAGTATCCGGTGTTTGTAGCTTACCCCTGGAGAATCAAACATGATTTTAGCAATGGAAGTCAGATATTAAAAAATATCTAGCTGCATTTGACAGTTATTTTCCATTAGGAGATAAAGTGGAAAAACAATTTATGTAAGCTGAAGGCTTAGACACAACTCATTTGTTTTAGCCAATTCTAGTAATTTTGTTGATTATTAATCTCTTTGGCTATGCTTCCAGGGCATTAGATATAAACTGATATCTGAAAAGAAAACTATACTTAGTTTATAGGTGTGTGTGTGTGCGTGTGTGTGTTCATGCATGTGTGGCTTCTACTGAGAGTTTTGGAATATGAAACAAAATATTGTTACCTACAGGGTTATTGTTACGCCAACTTGCCTAAATGAGAAATGGGTTGAGTGAACTTTCCTAAGTCTTTAAAGGCCTGGTATAAAAACAATAATTATATTCTCTATAATAATTAGCTAGTGTTGTGCTTTTAAGTCTACCCTAACAATACATTAACAATTTAGTTGAATTGTCAGACATCGTGATTAAAATCACTAAAAACCGTAAATGGGCTGGTCCACCTGAGCCTCAAAGGCCTTATTCCCGCAGGATTCAACGATGTCAGAGCTCGACATATGGCTGGTTTCTGTGCCAATAGCTTCTTTTCACAGGAAAAAAAAAAAAAAAGAAATTACCGACTTCATTATGAACACTTTTCTACTTACTGAAGGAAAACGAGAAAGATTGTGCTCTGAAATGTTTAAACACAGAATATACCTTATATCACCAACTTTTGGACAGTGAAAACATCTACCACATGTATTTTTTAATGAAAAAAACGCCTTGTCTTCACAAACAAATTTATTATAGAAACTATGTCTGACAGATGAACCTTCAGATTCCTGTTAACATATGTAACACAAACAATTTCCACAGGCCTAATGTAGAGTAGAGATCATTCTAATATTAAATAGATGTTCTCAAGCTCATGCCAATCATTTTTTATGAGTGAATTCAATCATTTCATTAAAGAAGTGTGATGCAGAAGTGCAAAAATTTATCCTTATACCACCACGTTTAAAAGAAGACTTTGAAACCATGGGGTGTTTGGAATAATGATGCAATGATCTGTTAAAACGCCTTAATTTTTAAAGGATCTGGTTCAACACCATCATGATCCTGAAATAGAAAACCAAAAGGCATGAAAACAAACAAAATTCAGTAGAGATACATAATGTTTCATCTTTGGGCAACACACACACAAAATATGTAGTTTAACAGTGTTGGATTTTGAAAAGTACAAGTGCATCCAAAGTTAGAACAGGGTCTTAGGAATCAAAATGGCGGGATAGGGTAAAGACACGATTAAACGGATGGAAAAACATTTAATCAGGATGAAGCAGAGACATATTCAATGAAATAGGAGAGAACAGAACAACAGCAGAGGGGTCCCTGGAGACTGAGAGACACAGGAAAGCAGCAGACACAACAGTGTGGTGTTGCAGTGTCTGATACTCCAGCAGCATTGAGCGAACAACGATCTGAACTCCACCAGCAACCAGGTTGGAAGGGACTTTCACTGGGAGCTTGAGAGGTGAACCCAAATAAAGAACGGTCTGTCCTGCTATTCCATTTGATTTGACTAGGAGCAGAGACAGGTCAGCAAACCCCAGACGGGCAGTGGGAGAACAGGGTGGATTTCACAGCCTGCTAGGCCCCCTAGAGCTGAATTGGTTGACATTTTGCATAAGGAAAAGGCATGGGAATGGACTGAGCATGTGCTCTGAGCTGGGAGTGAACTCATTTCTGACTCAGTGAACTGCAGTGACTTGGCATTCTATGGGTTGCACCCAAGACAGGTCTAGGTAGCCCTCAGACCTGATGGCCAGTAGATCAAGAATTCTAGTACTGGTACAACAGGCACCATTTTGTACACTGTGGCAATAGGTTTTGGACTGCAGGGGACAACAGTGAATTGCACATGTGCTGATCTCGTGAGAATTTGCTGAGGTCCCGCAGGAAAATAATACCGATTGTGGCATCATACGGGTCAAAATAGGTCCGTGTGGTATACAGATCTAACGTCCAACAGGATCCAGCACAATCAGCACCACCAACAACCTAGCTATAAAGAACACCTGGTGTCTCTTAATTCTGGGACCTGCTAAAACAAAAAGTGGGAGAAAGGTTTCAGAGACAATGGTGCAGACTCAGCACGGTATCACGCAAGGTGGAGAGTGGTGAGCCAAGAGCTGGGGCTGTGGAGACCACTGTGGAAATCTAACATAAGAATCGAGACCTGAAACTTACTGGAGGGAGTGGCACAAGTGGCAGCAAGCAAAAAGTTGTGTACCAACTGCAATAAGTAAAATCGCATTGTTGACCTGTGGATGACAGAGCTTACAAATGTGCCCCAAGGAAAATCTCTGCTAAACAGAAGTGCAATGATCAAGAGCAAAAGAAGAGACAAAGGCACAATGGATATTACTGAAAACTCCCCTGCAAAGGAGCAAAACCCTATGCCAACCTCAGAGTTAACTGAGGAAGACATTGAGAATATGGGGCATACAGAATTCATAAAACTCATTTTAAAGCTTCTGATCAACAATGAGAAGCACACACAAGAGTTCAAAGAATTTAAGGAAGCAATAAAGCAAATCAAGGCTGATAGATCAGAAATAAAGAACACAGTAGAGCAAATTGAAAGTACAGTGGAGAGTCTCCAAAATAGAATGTAGTAAGAAGAAGAAAGAATGTCAAAATTGGAAGATACTTTCCTGTCACCAGGAGGAAGCAAACAAAAAGCTGGGAGCAGAGCTGGATCAGGCCAAAAAAGTATTCAAGAATTGAAAGACACCATTAAGAGGCCAAATATAAGAGTTATGGGAATCCCAGAAGGTGCAGAAAGAGAAGCTGAGTTTACAAATGCATTTAATGAAATAATGAAGAAAAAATTCCCTCATCTGGAGAAAGAATTGGGAAACAAGATCCAGGAGGGGCACTTATCTCCCAACAGGTTTGACCAAAAGTGATCTTCACCAAGACATATGATTATCAAGCTCTCTTCAATTGTACATAAGGAAAAGATCCTTAAATGCGCACGTGAAAAAAATCAATTGACCTATAAAGGAATGCCAGTCAAACTCTCAGGAGATCTCTCATAGGAAACTCTACAGGCAAGAAGAGAATGGAGTGACATATTCCAGATCTTAAAAAAAAAAAAAAAGTCAGCCTAGTATAACATATCCAGCAAAGCTTGTTTTTGTCTTTGAAAATGAAATAAAATTCTTCCAGAGTAGAGAAAATTTAAAGCAATTTTTCTCTTTCAAACCTGCCCTACAAATGGTACTTCAAGATGTTTTCTTGACAAAGAGGAATAGCACCTACCAAAACCAAAGGCAAATGTGAAGAACATCCCAGTAAAATGACAAGAGAAAACTAAACCAATGAACAACCCATTCCTAAAATGACAGGACCAAAGTACCATCCTTATATAGTAACCCTGAATGTAAATGTCATAAGCTCAATCAAACGTCATGGATTAATAGACTTGATTAAAAAACAAAAGCCATCTATTTGTTGTCTACAAGAGTCACGCTTCACCAACAAAAATCAGCAGAATCTATCTTGCATGGATGTTGTTGTTTTCTGTTAGTTTCATCTCTTCAAAATACTTTCTTCTGATTCAATAATTTGTAGATCATATAGCAACATCATTTATTCAAAGAGCTTCTTAATTTTCATTTCTTCAGCTATACATTAGACGTTTAGTAGCATGTTATTTTACCTCTTGGTGTTGTTAATTTATTTTTTCTCCCTGAGGTTGATTTTGTTTTGTGGCTTTTCGCTTAAGGGGATGTATAGTAAGTAGCTGTGTACGGAGATCATCATATCTACTAACATGTTAATTAACTTCATGGCATTGTAAATATCTATTTTTCTTCCTATTGTTGATTTTGTGTTATGACTTTTCATTTAAGGGGATGTACAGTTGCCAAAGTCCAGCTCCGGTTGTGTTCAGAACTCGAGAAGGGTGCGTGGATGAGGCGTAAAGAGGAAAGAAAGAGGCGGGCCACTAGGATTTCATGATCATAATGGACAATGCGGAAAAGCTGTCTGCTTTATTTATACATAAACAAACTCTGGCTCAGACTTTTTGCATCATGGTCAAGTTGGGGATTTCTAAGGACAATTCTGCCATTAGTTTTACCTAGAAACAATACAAGTTTCTGCTAACAGTACCTAGAAGTTCCTGCTACAATTCTTATCCTACAACTCAACCTTGTATCACAAAGAAAAGGGGAATCTAAAAAATGATGAAAGAATGAAAGCCTAAATCTAGATCCCTTAATTAGCATAGGCTCAATGGGGACAGCCAAGACAGTAGGAATAATAGAAGGCCCTTTTGCAAGACGCTATCACTGAAAATTACCCCCAAGCTCACGCTGAGCAAAAGGCCAGCCTCACAGTAGCAAACAAATGCCTGGTTGGATTAGAGTTCTGCCACAGGTAGTCCGGCGTCCATGCAAAAGAAGGTGGAGTTGCATTCAGGTGGTTGTAGAGACATCCACCGGGCAAGCCCTGCCAAACAGCAGGAAATTCCTTGCGACCCTGCCTGCAATGGAACAACACTCTTCACCCCTTCATGTCCCCCACATCTACTGCACGGACCCCAACATACAGTAGCTGTGAGTGGAGAGTAACATCCAGAGGTGAGGATACAATGCAGTATGCATTTCTACTTCCAGGCAAAGATGGACTTCCAATGAAAGTGTGTGCTGTATGTTGAAAACAGGATTCTGGAATCTCTGCCATTGTCCATGCCTGCAATGATGGACATATGACTGAGTATGAAGAACTATATTTTAGTAATGATATAGAGGAAGTAGGTGGGGGTAAGGGAATTGGGGAGGGGATAAGGGAAATGCCAGGTGCCTATGGAACTGTATCATAAAAAGATAATAATAATAATAATAAAATGTTTTTTTTTTTAAAAAGAACTGGGGCTTGAGAGGCAAAGTGGTCTGAAGCCAGGAGCCTCTTCCGGGTCTCCCACGCGGGTGCAGGGTCCCAAAGCTTTGGGCCGTCCTTGACTGCTTTCCCGGGCCACAGGAAGGGAGCTGGAAGGGAAGCGGGGCTGCCGGGATAGAAGGGGCGCCCATATGGGATCCTGGGCGTGCAAGGTGAGGACCTTAACCACTTGTGCCACCGCGCTGGGCCCCGGCTGTTCCACTTATAATCTAGCCTTTCACTTATGGCCTGGAAAATCAGTGGAGAATGGCTCAAATTTGTGGGATCCTTCACACTCATGTGGAACACACAGAAGTATGTGCTGGCTTTGAGTTGGCTCAGTTCTGGCCATTGCAAGCATCTGCAGAGCAAAATAGTGAATGGAAAATCCTTTTTCTATCTTCTTTTTTTTTTTTATTTCTAAATTTGCCTTTGTAATAAGAGCCAAAAACTTGAAACAATCATATTAATTTTAATTAAGACAATCTATATCATCTAAAATTGCCTCATATGTTTGAACTGTTATGCATCAACATGTGATAAACAAAAAATATTTTGTATATGTTTTTGCAATTAGTTTAATCCAAGAAAACTAGCAAAGAAAAAAAGCATTTGTTTCTGATTGCCTTATTTTGGACGATAAGTTTTAGTGGTCAGAGAATCTCTTGGTCCATGATCACACATGACAAGGGGCTTTACTGTTACAAAACATTCTGTTCAACTCATAGAAAATCTTGACACCACTCACGGGTTGCCATTTTTCTCAAAGTAGTCTGGCAAGATTTGCTTGGGGTTAACCATGGCAGTATTCTATACTAAGTATAGAATGAAGGTATTAGTCTTTTTCTACTGTTATGTAATAAAATGCTTGACATTGGATAAGTTACAGCGAACATAATTTTATGCTTCATATTTCTGGAAGCAGTGAAGGATAAGACACTTGCATTGGAGTGTGTTGATAGATATTGTTTGCTTCCAAAACCGTGTCTGCTTTTTGTCTATTTCAGTTAAGAGAACATCGTGTTGTCACATAGTGGTCAGAACAGGGAGTGCCCATGCCCATTTCAAAATGATGAAAAGGCTACTAATCTATTCATACTCATAGAAATCTCATGATTTAATGGCACTCCACCAACATCCAGTTCTGTTGATTATGGTGATGATGAACTTACAACATGAATTTGGAAAGGACACTATGACTTATACACTAGTACATGTTTATTTCTTAGTGCCTTATATACTAAATATGACGCATTTGCAATGGCTAAATCTCAATAAAGAGCATTCCCTCAATCATTTATGATGGAGATTTTTGCAGAGAATTAGTTACACATATATTGAGAAACTAATCTCCGGAAAAATAAAGCATTCACCAAAGATTTTACACCCGTGACATTGCTGCAGCTTCTCCATCCTACTGCTAATATGTTTTGGATGGCAGCAGAAGATGTTGCAAGGGCTTGGGATCCTGCTACCTAGGTGAGAGACCTGTGTGGAGTTCTTGGATCTTGGTCTTAGCTTGATTCGGGTGTGGTAGTGCAATGTACTTTATGTATAGAAGGTAACTTCCTTGGGCCTGGCACGGTGACCCAGCAGTTAAAATCCTCGCCTTGAATGCACCAGAATCCCATATGAGTGCCGGATCTAATCCCAGCAGCTCCACTTCCCATCCAGCTTGTGGCCTGGGAAAGCAATCAAGGATGGTCAAAGCCTTGGGACCCTGCACCTGTGAGGAAGACCAGGAGGAAGTTCCTGGTTCCTGGCTTTGGATCTGCACTGGACCAGCCATTGTGGTCACTTGGGGAGTGAATCGTCGCAGGAAGATTCTTCTCTGTCTCTCCTCCTCTCTGTATATCTGATTTTGTAATAGAAGTAAATAAAACATTAAAAAAAAAGAAGATAGTTTCCTCTGTCTCTTCCTCTTTCTTGTTCAATTTTTCACATAAGTAAATTAATCAATCCATGGATAAAAACATTTTAGAGAAATAAAGATAAGACAATATACCAGAGATTTGGAGAAATTTGGAACAAGCACAGCAAGCTTGTCTTTAAAAAGCTCGAACCACAGAATCAGCCATTCCTTCTGTAACCAAGATGGATGGGAAAAGGGGGGGAAAATCTATTTCTTGTCCAAAAGAGTTTAAGATTAAACTAGCAAAGATTAAAAGTCACCAAACTAATTGACAGAGCTGATAAAACATTGGGCAGTGACTTTTGCAAATGTTTTCCGAGGAGATAATAACGCTGACTTATTTTAGCTTCCATAATAATGTAACATAGAAAAGGTGTCTTCAACAAGACTATTTTTTTTTAAGATTTATTTTCTTTTATTTGGAAATTCAGATATAAAGAGTGGAGGAGAGAGAAAGGAAGGTCTTCCATCGGATGATTCACTCCCCAGGTGGCCAAAATGGCTGGAGCTGAGCCAGGAGCCAGGAGCTTCTCTTCAGGTCTCCCATGCGGGTGCAGTATTCCAAGGCTTTGGGCCATCCTCGACTGCTATCCCAGGCACAAACAGGGAGATGGAGGAGAAACAGTGCAGCCAGGGTTAAAACCGCTGCCCATATGTGAGATACCGGACATGAAAAGTGAGGACTTTAGCCACTAGGCTACCACACTGGGCCTAAGAGTAGGTTTTTTGTTTATTTGTTTTTTAATTTTCACACAGTTTTCAAGACTAAGGATTATTCCTTCTGATTATAAGGAAGAATTAATCTATGCCTGTCTCTTAGCTTCTGGTGACTAAATCGTAATCTTTTCTGTTTGTTGGTTTATGATAACAGAATTTCAGTGCTCACATATCATTTGTTTTACCTGTGTATCTGTGCTCAAAAGTCGCTTTTTCATAATGACAAAGTCATGTTGAATTGTTGATCCTTTCACACAAACACAGTGATTTTGCATTTTCTATAAGGAAGTGATGACATGATTGGAAATGGATAAAAGCCACAAATGCGAGTCGTCGGTCCAGGTCCAGGCAGCAGGTGGTCGGAAGACAGCATTTTTGAACTATGTCCTCTTTGAGATGAAAGTCAACCATAAATCATAACATTAGTGCAATTCTGGCTGCTTGACAGCATATAATCTTGTCAGAATATTGTTTCTCTCATTTATTTGATATATATATATGTAATCTTATGTGTTTTAATTTACTGTTTTATTATTATGGAAATATCTATGATGATAGAATTCAGAAAGGAAAATATCCTTTCATTGGGAAATTACAAATTAAAAAGATTTTGAAAATTTGTATATAATCCAGGTATACATAAATATGAAACAACTGTAAGTTATACATTGCATTCAAATATATTGTTACATATTTTCAGAAGCTGAATCCAGCAATCAAAAATAGAAAAAAAAAATGATTAGAGTCACAGGACACTGATAAAAAAGTGATTTTTTAAATTTTTTAATGTTTATTATAGTCTTCTTAATTAATCTTCATCGATACATTGGTTATTCAATAGCATGTTACTTAACTCTGTGGTGCTATATAAATCTTTTGTTTTATCTTGATTCTTGTCATTGATTTTGTTTCATGGCTTTTCATTTAAGGGTTTGTATAGTGATTGTGTAATCGAGACTATCACATTTAGTTGGGAAGATACAATGCAGTATGTATCTCTACTTCCATGTCAAAGATTGGCATCTGATGAAATCGTTGGATGTATCTTTACAATAGGATGTTGGACTGTTTACCATGGTCAGTATGAGCAATGTCAGGACACACTTAAATAGCAGAGTGATGACTGCTTATGGACCACACTACTGTAATAATATGGGAGAAACAAGTTGGCAGGAGGGAATTTGGGAAGAGGGTAGGGAAATCCCAGAGCCTACGGAATTGTACCATAAAACTAAAAATAAAATAGATGAGGGACGGAAAAGGAATCTTTAGAAATGTATAACCAGAGTGCTGGGATTTTAATCCGGAGATATATTTGAAAAAGAAAAGCAATTATGCAGTATTATTATTTTAAAAATCCAGAAGTACCTTTTATTTCAAATATAAATTTAAACATTTTAAAAAATTACTCCCAAAAGATAGGATCCTTATTAGGAACTGGATTACTGAAAAACCTCCCAGAAGATAGGTTTTTCATTAGAATGTAGATCACTAAAGTATGAGAAATTTCAAATTCTAAGGAGAATACATATAAAGTAATTATCTACTATCAGTAACTTGGAGAGAAAAGTTATTTTCTTTTAATGAAAAATTATTATTTCACTGAATGTATCATAGTTGGCTACATTCAATTTTTAATTGAATGATAGCATTACATATGAAAAATGTGGATCTTGCATAGTCTAAAGAAAGCATGGAAAAAACATCTGTTAAAACTGCTTTGTTATCTTATGATTTCATCATTCCGCTAGATAATGGGAACAGAATCTGTTTCTCAGTATTTTAAAGTCTGATTATTATGATTTTATCAATCAATCTAGAGAACTTAATTTGCTAGTTTATTCATCAAACTAACAATAGATTAATTTAAAAGTGACAAAGCAATTTTGCATTAAACTATTTAATGATAATCTCCAATTACATAAAAACTCAAAATGCCAATGATTTTCTTCAATCAACACAACTAATCCTAATGGGCTTATTGTGATGTGTAGAACATGATGATCGTATTAGCAATATGTTTTTTTACCCTTCTCAATCACTACTCCTGCCCCTTTCTGCTATTTTCCAGAATCTTTTCCTGTTTACACTGTTTATTGCCTTACATATTAGCTATAGTATATTCCCAATTTAGGTGATATTGAACATTTCTAACCTACTCTTTTTTTTTTTTCAGGTTTAGCTCCTGCTGTTTTTGCCACGAAAGCTTCTTCTATTCAACTTTCCTCTTCCAAATACCATATGAAAAATCATTATCTCTGTTTTATCTCCTTTTACTTAATGCTGCAGCTTTTTCTTATGTTTTGTTTCCTTTTCAGTTACATAGTATAAAGTCAGCAAATATATCAACCAGGTACTTATGATTTATATTAAAAACACTTCATGTGAAATTCGTTCTACTTAGCGTTTTTTCAGTAAAAACTGCAAGTCAAAGTTACTGGGTTGGAAAGGAAGAATATGAAAATATATACTTCATATTCATTTTTCAAATTAAAAAAATACAAATGGAGATATCTGGAGTAATTTAATAAGCCACATTAATAAATTCTATTTCTTTGATCCAACTCTATTCATCAGGAAAAAAAAAATCCTGATAAAACACAACTACTAGCCTTTCTTATTCTCTTAGCATCAGACAAAGTATTGCATAACACTTGGCTCAGCAGTAAGCGCTCAGTACACATTGTGCTGCTGAATACAAGCGTGCAGTGATAGTGTTTTGACTCTCCTGAATCCCCCTGACTCCATTGATGGCCATCAGACATCAGGCATGCCTTGGTATTCAGTTTGACAATGAACAGAAAAAGTAACAACTGATTAGATCACAGTTTATTCAACACTGACTTTATTTTATTCTCTTTAAAAGGCTTTAAGAAGCAGTATAATGTAACCATTTTACACTTAAAAACTATCTTAGAATAGGTCAGTTCTACAGATGCTAATTTCATTAGTTTATGTTGAATCTTCCTGGATTTTATCACAGCAAAACTTTCCTACAAGGTCAGTATTCTTAGAGGATCACCTCATTTAACACCCTTAGCTATCTATGTTCTTGAGGAGGAAATAAATCTACACTGATCTATATGTAGATTAAACTTCAGTGAGAATGTGATTGTATGAACATACTTTCACATTGTGAGAAAATACAAGTTAAATGGCCTCCGTATTTATACACTTTATTTTTACTCCACGAGGAGAGCCAGCAGGCCAATTTAAGAAGTATAATTTGAGCCTTTATCAACATTGGCCCAAATAATGACTTGTGACAACTCTATTAATGCTCAATGAAACACTATGAATTTTATTGAATTCTTATTCACCTGTATTCAATTCTAAACTTGAAAGCAGAGTTTGACTCCTACAGGCAACTATGGTATTTAACTACTATTTAACTACTTTGTCTTTCTATGATAAGAAAGCTCTGAAGTCCATGACAATGCTTTGAAACCTATGCATCGATCTTGTATAATTTGTAATTTCACAGATGGCATATGTACATGGGTTTCAGGAATCTTTTGTAGCAAGTAGTTTTGGCTTGGTTGAATTTTCTGTGAACCTTATGATGTATCCTTGTGAATTTTGCCAAAATGGCAAAAACAATTACAGATATGGACCAAGCAAACCAGAAACTTCTCAGAGAAAGAGACAAAAATCCCAATTTATCAACATCAGTAAAAAATATTACCAAGAAAATTTCACTCGTTGAAGTTGCAAATTACTGTCATAAAAGTCAACCACACTCCTGAGAGAGATTACTAAATGTTAGAATGGAATGAATTGTAGAGACCTTCTTAATCAATGCACACTTCAGTGAGCAAATAAATATTTAATGCTATTGTGACCTATACATGATCAAACAGCTAATTAGCTAGGGAAATCAGTCATGACAATATTCTCTTAAACGTGTTCTCATTTAAATTTTCACAAATGCATATTAATTAACTCTGATCTCTGAGATATGGGACTTTCCCCAGAAATTGGAAGTAGTCATTTAATAAGCATGGCTAACAATCTGGAAATCAATAGCTGATCTTTTTCAGAGATCTCTTCTTGTTGTCATTGACTGGCATTAACAGGTGAAAATCAATAATATTGTACTCTTATTTTGTGCGGTTATTTACTTTTCCCAAACTAAAATGGAGCGAAGATGACAAAGGGATTAGAAAACAAAGAAATGCCCTTTGTTATTTTGTGTGACCACATCAAAGTGTGGCATCCAGCAAGGAAGTATGTCCTGACTCTGTATTGAGTTCTGACTTGCATGGTAAATTACCAGTCAGGAAGTGTAGCACGGGGCATTGCCTCATGAATGTTTTCATGTAAAAGAAGCACACTATCTATCCGCCAATACTCCCTTGGCTAAAGGTAACCAAAAGGTAGTTCTGTTTTCCAATGTGGTGGGTAGGTAAAAACTTATATGTACAAGGGGGCTCTGAGAGTCCTTTGACTGGAACTGATGAGCTGAAAGAAAAAGTCAAACTTCTATTGCAGAAACAGTTTCAAAATCAGAGTTATTATAGAGGAAAAAACATATTTTGAATATTAAATAATTAAAGTTAAACAATTAAAATGAAGAATGTGTTATTATCACTTTTGTCATAAAGTACAAAAATAACAGTTACTACTTCAATTTCCTTTTATTGTTATCTCAGTGTTGAAGGTCTTTGTCTAGGTGTCTACAATTTAAGATTCTAACTGTGCAGTGAAAGGAAGGAAGAAAGAAAACAAGAAGGGAAAGGAGGGAAGGAAACAGGAAGAGAAGGAAGGAAGGAAATGAGGGAAGAAGGGAAGAGGATGATAGGGATGAAGAAGAGAGAGGAAAGAAACAGAGAATGAAGTTTTAATTTTCACAAATGTGTTGTAGAATTTCAAAGATTCTGATTTGTTTGTTATTGAGAAATGTGCTTATATGTGAAATTAAGTGCTAAAACCAGGAATGTCTAGACAAACTGGATTGGATGATCATTGTACTTGAAGACAAGTTTAATGAATAATGACTTGCACAGAGAAAGAGCATCAAGGTGTACAAAATGTTTCCCAGGCAGTTTCAGGTATATTGAAAAAAGACATAATATCCTTGGGCCAGAGACAAAGGACTCTATTACTCAGAGAAACAGCGGTAATCAGAATACTGGCATTATCTTACACTATTTTCTCAGTTCCAATCCCTACAGGATGATGTGAAAAAAATATATGTGTCCCTATACACACACAGAGTTATGTTATAGAGAAGTGAATCTAAGCTTAGGGAACCTTGAATCTTTTAAACAAGTAATAAGCTTGCCTGCATTTTGTTTCAGAGATAACTGTGCTGGACAGTAAACATTTGGAACATCTCTTTAGGAGAAGATACTATCACTATCTTTAAAACCTTTCTCCTACACACATATTTTTAAAGGATAGTCCAGAACAAAGATAGTCAGCTTCTCTCAAGAAACAATACACAGAAATGAGACAGACTCACAGATGAATTCTACTGATAGTTTTTGATTTACAATGTTGTTATGGAACATGGTGTATTGTGTTTAAGAGCTAATTTATGGGATGTTTGCTTTTTAAAGTAGTATTTTTGCTATGTGTTATGTAAAATATTTGAAATAATATAAAGAACTATCAAAAATTCAATGAGCACATACAGACATAAAATTTTTTAAATGACTTAATTTCACAGTTAACTTTATATTAATGCACACATAACATCTTGGAAAGCAGTGGTAGATATATTAATATGCAACAGGAATTCATTGCAAATTTCACAAAGTAAGGAAATTCAGACATGTTGTAAGAATGATGTGCCTAATTGAATGCACTTATCAATGCCAGTTTATCAAAATAATATGATATCCACACATTTTCATGTATACTATATATATGCATAATTACATTTATGCGTACAGTATTAATATGAAATTCTGCACATGAGGTGACAGGTATCATTTGTTTGTGATTCTAATTTATATCACTTAGCATAATGATTTCTTGTTGCAATGATCCTTTTATTCTGTTAATGTGATGTGTTGTATTTATTAATTTTTGTATGTTAAGCCATCCTTTTTTTCCTGGGATCAATAGGGATCAGGAGTGCTCCTGTGGCTCAAGTTTTAGCCATTTCTTCTTTGACAGGCTAGAGTCTAGAGCTCCTTTAGGTGAGTGGAGCAATGAGTCAGCCTGGCACTATTCCAGCTCCGAGATGAACAATGACATCCATACTGGTTCAAGGGATGGGCTCAAGGACTCCCAGCCACTGGCCAATTCCAGAGCTCCAAGAGTAGGACTAATGCTGATAGAGGATATGGTTCCTGCTGATACTGTCTGAAACCACAAGGACAACTTTGGCTAAGGGATAAGCAGAACAGGTAGTCCTGGAACACTTTCTAAGGCCTTCTTGCTGAACTACATTTCTTGAAGGATCACCAGGCCAAAGTCATAAGCTAACAGTGATATACTGTGGGGAGCGGCCGACCCCACGTGTATGATAGGCGTTCGCAAGATGGCAGCTGGCTGAGGGCCAGGAGGCGGAGTTTGTTCCACCAGTAGGCAAACAGGACGTCACGGGGATAGGCTGATGTCCTCCTTGCGATTATGTCATTGCTACTGGCCTATCAGGTAGCGCCCAGTGGACCCACGGGGAGAAGTGATTGGTGGAGAACTGTATAAAAGCAGCCCGCTTTTGGCAATAAACTTTTTTGTTCGCCTTCCTCTTTTTGTTTGCCCTCTTTTTTGTTTGGCTTTTCATTTGCTTGTTCTTTTGTGTGTGTGTTCGTGTGTTTGTTCAGTATGTGTGTGCCAGTTGTGATGGCGGTTCCTGCTTTTCCAGGCCCTCGAGATTCCTTGTCACTTTAGTATTGCTCCGAAGAGGCGCGGCAATTTACTTGTCTTGAAGAGGTATAAAAACACCTGTCAGCTCTCATGGGTAGAACTGAAGCCTTGAGTCCTGAATTGAACCTATGTGCAAAATAGAAACTCTGGATTAGAGACCCCAGGTAGCAGGAGTCACTTGATTGCATGAGGAACAAAAAGTTCAGGGCAAAGCCCTGAGAAAACATACTCTATGCTGTACTAAGATGGGTTTAAAAAAAAAAAAAGAGCTTTGCCCAAAGTAAAGTAGAACAATCAAGTGGAGTGTACTAGGTGCATCAGGGAATTCCCAGGTAAAATTCTATGTTGTCATAGATAGGACTGGAAATCCCAGCCCAGAGAGCCAAACTGCATTCACTGGATAGTCCATAAAGTTCAGGCAACTATTTAAAATGATTTAACTTTGTCTTGAACTAGCATTGCAGAGAAACTTTAGCTATTGTTGATGGCAGTTACTAAAGCTGAGTGGTATGAATATTAGCATACACACACTTCCCTCGAATGGTCTGTGAAGTGGACTTTTTCACAGTCCACAATAAGCATGTATCTTGGGTGTTTAATTCTCCCATCCATGCGCACTATCCTGAATATGAAAATACTTTCTGCTGGTGTTCAGATTCTAGTTAAAATTTCCCTGCTTCCCAGAGGGCTCTGAATCTCTGTAGGGCTAAACTCTGCTATAGCAAACATGGCTGAGTCACATTGCGCACAGGTTACATAGCAAACAGCTGAATTTTGAGTAATTGGTGGGGGAGGGGAAAAGAGAAGGCAGTAGAGAATAGAATGATCCCCAAGTCTAAAAAGAAAAATCCCAGCCATCATCTACAGTCTTATGGACTTCACATCTCATGCGTCCTTTCTGCTGTTGTTTTGCATTGAGTACAACATTGATTGGCCTGGGGTGTTGGTGTTGGCATTGCTGAGTATGATTCAGTGCGACACATGTGGCTTAGTCTGCCCTGCTAGGATATTGAAACATCTGTGGAGCCTTTTGAGTAGGAGATATGCAAAAGTTTTTGTCTCCAATCACAGTGTGATCTCCGATAGCACTCCTTTTCAAGGTAGTGCCATCCTGTCACTGCATGTGATTGAGGATTCTGAAAGGGACAACGCTGGTTTGTTTTCAGAAGTGAAGGATTTTATGAGTTCCCCGGGGAGTTCTCTTTAATAAACTATTGATCCAAGCTGGCTGGATTTCCCTCTAGTGAATATTACATTCATAAGAGATTCATACAGATGAGCTTACCAGAGTTTCCTGTTCAGATGTTCTCCTGCAGCAGTGATTCTCCCAGGCCATGGGTCCTGAAATTTTGTCCCTTATAATTGGATTCGTTTTTTTTTTTTTTTTAAAGATTTATTTTTATTATTTTTTATTGGAAAGGCGGATATACAGAGAGGAGAGACAGAGAGGAAGATCTTCCGTCCGATGATTCACTCCCCAAGTGAGCGCAACGGTCGATGCTATGCCGATCCGAAGCCAGGAGCCTCTTCCGGGTCTCCCACGCGGGCGCGTTTCGTTTTTGTCTCTGGGTTGCTATTCACACCAGTTTCATTGTCCTCTTATTTTGTTCATGTTCTCTTCTTTAGATAATATCCTTGACCAACAGCTTATTGAGTCCTCTCCATGTACAAAGACCAAGCTTCCTTATTCAGTCACATTAGAAAAATAACCATAGACCTTTCCTTTCCCACATTTTACCACAGTAATGCTGTGTGAAAAATAAGAAAATTATTTCTAGTGATGCGTGCATATTATTAATAATGATTGCAAATCTTCTGCTTGCAGGCAGGTTTCATCGTTTTTCTTTGACAGCACTTCCCAGGAGTTGAGCAAAGGCTAGTATAACTATGGACTTGACATGTTCCTCAATCTCATTTGTCTTCTCCATCAACCAAGCAATATGCCTCAGGAATCTCAAATATCTTAAGCATTAGCATCGATCAATACTGATAAGAATCTCCATTTGTCTTTTTCTCAACCTCAGTTTTCCACATGATTTTTACATGCATCATCAGAAATACCTGTGTGTGTGTGTTTGTACTTCATGCATTTCCTTTAATCACCCTTTCTTCTGTTGTTTTGTGTGCATCTTGAAAACATTTGGGATTACTATAGAGTTCCTCACCGTACATTTTCTGAGTAGTGTTTCAGATGAAAATCTTATCCCCTACCTGGGATTGACTAGTAAGCCCTGTTTTCACTTCATCCATTTCTGCAATGCTGAAGAGCTAAGACTGAGTCCAGAAGCTCACGGATTGGGTAAACGTATGTGGTTTCCAAATTACTTAAAATGGGATTTAAAAATAGTCTTGAAATTTCAAGAACCCAGGGTTTATTCCAGTTGTTGATTTGTCACATCAGGTGCTTAATGATCTGCATTGTACATGTTAACATTTTAATCATCTTTTCCCAGTTTATCAGCTATACACATAGGAACGAAAACTCTTTAAAATGTATTTAATTTAGCATCCGTTTGGGTAATAAATAAAAGAACCATTATTGTTGGCAAATGGATGCAAGAGAAAGTATAATTCAAGGATCAAAGATTTTATCAATGGTATAGATGTTGCTGCTGCTCTTTCAGCTGCTAAAATCTATAGCTGTACATCCTTGTGGTATTTGGAGAAGGTAGGGGTGCTGAGTGTTAATCTGCTTAGGCCACAATCTAATTGCCACTCCTTTCCAAGCCGTAAAGCTTCATTTGGAACTGACATTCCATCTGTTAATCTTGAAATTTCAGACAAACAAATGGAAAGAAATCAATCACCAACTCACAGCATGCTCCCTGAGTTTCAGGGATTCCTAGGAGGAGAAGAAATTGCGTGTGATCACCAACTTTAAATTGGAGTTCAATTACAAGGTAGGGAGGGAATAGAAAGAATGTGCATTCTCAGTGTTTAAACACATGTGGAAGTATTCATGAAAGAATTCCAAGTTCCATATTCAGTCTCTTTAAATTTTTGAAATTATGGAAAAAAATCAGTTCCATCTCCAGAGATGCACACATCTTCAGTAGCTGTGAGTACTGTCTACTAACAGTCAGGGCTGTCATCTTTTCAAGAGTTTCAGTGTTATACAACTGGAGGATACTGTATCAAGCAGCATTCCTTAGGAGCTCCTCAACTCACACACATGGCCATGTATCTGAAGGTCACAGGATTATGAACGCTTGCTCCTTCTGATATTGGGAGACCCACTATAGTTGAGCATCAGCATTCCCTGTGAGATAAGGGTTAAGCTAGCTTCTAGCAGACACCACACTTGCTGAGTTTTTCCACTCTATCGTTTTATTTTTCTCACTCATTTCTCCTAACTGCCCTCTTGCAATCAATCTATTCCATAAGAATCGACCTCTCAGACTCCACGTCTGAATACATAGACCGAAGACCTGAAAGTACCTTAGGATATAAGCAACGATGCTGTCAGCTCTTTTGTTATTTTTATTTGTCCTCAAGAAAATTATAATATAAATTGTTACTGTCCATTGGCAATTTTCTCTATTCCAAGCAATAAGTTATTCAAGTATAACATTTGAATTTATATTTTGTAATACAGAGTAAAACAGTAGCTACAAAAGCTGTAGAATAAATGAATAAATAAATGGAATACATATTGCATGCATTTTCACCATATCAGAATGTTTTATGTATTATGCAAAATAAATATAGCTAATTTATCTCAGTCATTAACTGCTCTTAATTAAGACACCAATTTTAATGAGAGGATAGGTGATGAATGCCACTGAGAAAAGTAAAATGTGCTAAGGCTGAAAAAGAGACATGTGTATGTGTTTGTTGTTAGGTTTGAATTCATGTGTATGTGTGTGGAGGGGTGATCTAAAATGTGAAAAGGCAGAAAGCAAAGTGTAAAATGCCTTGACTGCAGGTGGAGAAAGCAAATTGGAAATGACAGTGAGACTCAGTGCACCATGACAGAGAACAGAGAGCTTAAGGTGCTGCAGAGAAATGGGTAAGCAGTTAAGTTGGAAAGAATAATGAAAGACTGAAAGTTTGATTTACTCTGGGTGATAAGGGGCACCAAGAATAGCTTAAGTAAAGTAGGGGCAGAATCTATCATCTCCTAACATATCTCAAGTTGCTGTATGTAATCTAAACACAAGATCAGACATAAGCAAGTTAGTTCTTCAGGAAACACATGTAAAGGTAACTTGGATTCATTTGGTGATTTTGAAATTCTGAGAAATCAGATTCTAAAGATATTAGGAATTGAGTATTCGGTTGTATGAAAAAATCAAACAAAATTATTTTTCCTAAGCAACTGTCTTGATAACTTCTTTAAGGAAGGCACTTGCTTCTGCTGGGTATCAGTCATAACAACATTTCTTGGCCTGTAGGTTGAAATACAGAGCTTAGTGGCTGACTGCCAGGATGCTAGGCAGAGAGAAGAAAATCTGCATAATGTAATGAGAAGAATTAGTACCTGGGGCCTATGGCTGGTAGGGGTTGTAAAAAGATTCAGGACTTTGGAGAAGGATGTGGTTGACAGAAAGCAGATTGCTACACCAGGGATTCTTCCCTACTGTTTCCCAAATCTTCCATGTTCCTACAACATTCTTGAGGTGATCAAATTTCTTGTGGCGAGGCAGCTGCTTCAATGCTGGGCTGACATCGAATGAAGCAGAGGAAACATTTGGGACAGCACAGTATGGTAGCTCCCAGGAGACTCCGGGTTAGTCAAACCTTAATGAACGCTCATTGAACTGACTTCATCAGTCTGTTCATCAAATTGCTCATCACCAACTACATACAACTCTTTTACAGGAATATAGCTTAGTGACTCTGTTGTTAATACCACAGAATATATTCTACATGCCTTAATAGTGCATATTTATTCCAAGAAGATGACATGGCAAAATTCTAATATTTCTGGTTCAGCTTTATATTGAGCTCACAATTGCTGCACTTTTATCCTTCCTTATTGCTCAGCCTGGGAATAAACTACGAAACTGTGGGGTGAGGGGAGGATTTTCCTACTGCCTTTTCTCTGAAAAGAACTATATATTTGTGTTGAAATAAATCTAGATTTACACCTGACAGACATTTCATCAAAACTATAGTGGGGGATCCTGCCAAACAATACCCCAAACTAGTTGGTGGCATTGCTATAGAATCAACAAACTGGGTTTGCTGCCCCCAAGCAAAAAAAGATACTTGCTGACATCAGTGGGGTAGAATAAATTAAATACGTAGTGCAAAGCACGGAGCAAGGAGCTGGGCAGCTATTGTTTAATTCCTGGGCTCCACAAGGAGTTCGGGGTAATAGTATTTTTAGATAGAAACTAGGGTTGAGAAATGTATGATTAGCTCATGGCCAAGTTTCTGCTTGGTCGGTAGTGCTCAAGATCTGCCTTTCATTGATTGGCGGTATCCTGTTCTTACTGGAATTTATGATGACAAGTGAGCTAGGCAGCTACCTTTTGGCAGGACCTGAAATTCCCTTACAAAATCCACGCAAGGACAATACTGATCATCAAGGTCCTTATCTGGTGATCAGAACTTGAGGAGGTCAGCAGAATCACTCCTTCAAGTCACTGAATTGTTTTGGTAAAGGACAAGTAAGGCTAATTTATGCTAAGGGAAGCTAGCAAGAGGCTAGGTTCTGCATTTATGTTGGAGTGATTCAGTTTCAGCAGGAGGAGAAAGGGGCTTTCCTATTAAAATGGTGAGATCCCCAGACACTGCATTTACAAAAATAATAATTTTAGAACTTGGAAGGCCACTGAGGCCTAAGCCCCTAAACCCAGTAAGATAGCAAACAAACAACAACAAAAAGGCTAGTTGAACATTTATTGCTCTGCAAAGTCGCATACATGGGACATTCCAAATTTTTATCACTGTGAACTTTATCAAGAAGCTTTTCTGCAGGACCTCACTCATTTTATCAAGGTTCATGTGACACTTTGAAAGTCTGCATGAGCTCCTGTAATAAGCACATGAAGAATGAACTCTACAGCTGGCAAAGAGGCTGACCTGACTTGAGACCCCTGCACCCTCTCTGGACAGGCTGATCTCCCACTTTCTTCACCCCTAACAATAAACTATGTTCTTCTTTAACTGGCTGTCTCCTCTCCTTCATGGAACCATGAAAATCCTGAAACTTAACAATTGTTACTTTGGATTGTTCATTTGACATTTCTCATTACATCAAAATAGAATTTACTCAGACAAACACAAAGCAAAACAAAACACATGCACACACATTAAATTTAATGATCAGCAACACAAGTTTTCATAATCTCCACATCTTTGTACTACCCTGCAAGAAATAGGTGATTTGAAAGAAACAGATGTTTAATGTTTAGCTATATCTAACCATAAAAGCATTGGGATTAACACATATTGAGCAAGATAAAATAAGAAATTATCTTGGAGTCAGGGCCATGGCTCAACAGGCTGATCATCTTCCTTCAAGCACTAGCATCCCATAACATTTTCGGATCAAAGCTTGGCTGCTCCACTTCCCAGACGGCATTTTGCTTGTGGACTGGGAAAAAAGTATAGAGTTACACAAGTATCTGAGTCCCTGCACCCATATTGAAGAACCCCTGGCTCCTGGATACAGATTAGCTCAGCACCAGCTATTATGGCTATTTGGAACGTGAACCAGCATTTGGAAGTTCTTTTACTCTTTCTTTCCCTGTGTCTCTAAATATGGCTTTCAATAATATAAAAATAAATGTTTAAAAATTAGAAAGTAGGTTAATTTTGAACTGCAATGGCTGTCAAGACATATGAATGAATCTAATCATCTGTACTATAGAACATAATGTTTCATATAGCCTAACAGCATATATTTAGATTTTATAATAGATCTTGATTGTGAGAGAGAAAGAGTTCTCAAATTGCTTAATACAAGTTGTAAAGGAACTTGATATTGGTTTGCTTTTAAATAAAATATCACACTCTGAGGAAACTTTTGTATTTATGACATTTTCAAAACAGCAGGTGAATGGAGTATGCGTAGATTCCAGTCATGTTTATGTTTATTATCTCAGTGAAATCCAATATCACAATCACATCATTGAATAATGAGATTCAAGAAAGCATTATTGTTCAAACAGGTAGCTCAGTGGGATCAAAATAAATGTAAGGGTAAGACTATTGTTTTCCAATAATAGCAAGAAAGAAACAAATAATCTTGGTAGGGGGACAGAATGATATTCCATACAAATGGTTTTAATTTAAAAAATTGAAAGTCTTCTCTATTACTTGTAAATTGATGTATCATACTTTGAAATTACAAATGTAGCTTGAACCAGCTAGAAAACAGCAGTATCATTTATGTGCTTTTGCCCAGGAGGAGATTGGGCAGTTTGAGATTATTTCAGAAGCTTTAAGCAGGTACTTGTTTTTATACGAAAACACCATGTTTAATGTTTTTCATTTACAAAAATAACCTAAATCATGTTCTATTTATATGCACAGATACCTCTACTGTAATGAGTCATTCTGGTGGCTTTTCTTGACCCAGAAACTTCCAATTTCTAACTTTTTATCACTGTATGCACAATGCTTCTACATTCTCCATACTGATTTGCACATTGTCTGTACAAGCAATGTGTGGGCACACTTAAATAAGAGACTGATGGAATCATGACTCCTTATGAAGGGCTATACTATGTAACAACATAGGGAAAATCAGTTGGAGGGTGGGGTTTTGGTGGAGGAAATCTCAGTCTCTACAAGATCGTACAATAAAATTTAAACATTCAAAATAAAAACCTAACAAAGGAAAAAAAGTTGTTTTGGAACATTTCATTTACATATTTTTTTCAATTACATATATGCATTATACACATATTTATTTTAAGTATATTAAATACAAATGATTGAAAAACTCATGGCTATTAAAATATGTTCTAGTGCTAATGTTTTATAAACATTTTATATATTTGTACCCTATTTATGTATAACATATTTGATGCAAATATTTATCTGAAAATTTTGCTCAGTATGTATGTACATCTACATATGAAAGCTTTGTAAAACCCAGTACCTATAAAACTGTGTCACATAATGCAATGTAATTAACAAAAAATAAATAACTTACTTGAAAAAAACACATAACTAGATGTTTACTAATTGTTTTATAGATTTTATACTTTGTGAGTCTAAGTTATAGGTTTATATGTTGTATATATTTAATATAAGAGCTTCATATTTAACATTGTGTTCTTTTGTGTAAGTAAACTGTAACCTAGAATCCATTTCTGAACATTAATCATAGAAGCTTAGGAAATTTCTAAGGAACAACTAGAAAAATACAACAAGGGAATGTTAAGTGAGGAACAGAAGGACAAAATCTTCTGCAATCTTTTTTGCTGCTTAGAGAGTCTCACAGCTGCCTCTGCCCTTTTTTCCACCTTCAGATTCTTTCATGCATGATGATTGACCTGAAGCATCACCTGTTATTTCTTTTGGGATTGATTTTTTTTGTCATTTGAAAGGCAGAGTTAGCATAGAGTAAAGAAGATGCAGAGAGAGAGAGAGAGAGAGAGAGAGAACCTAGAACCGTGGAGATGAAAATGAATGGCTTTGCTGATTGACCAAAAATGTGAATATACTTAATACCAATTAGTTAGACCATTAAAATGGATAAACCATCCATGTTATTCTGTTTTACTGCAATTGAACTGGAAAGCATCTTGTTTTTTCTTGATATCTAAATGTCAGAGTAAGGTAACTTCTGATATATGGCTTAACTATTCACTTCTGAACTGAAGGTAAAATTCTTATTATGTCAGCTTTCATAATCTCTGTGCTAGTATTAAGTTTACTTTATTGAAAAACCATGGCTGCCACACTAATGAGTCATTCTGGTGGCTTTTCTTGACCCAGAAACTTCCAGTTTCCGACTTTTATCACTGTGTGCATCATACTTCTGTATTCTTCTTCAGCCAAAGGGCATACCTTACTTATGCTAATTGTAGTTGCAAATTGAATATTTAAACATAGAAACAGAGGTCATTGCATGTCAAAATACACTGCAACAGCAAATTTCCATTTTCGCGCAAGTACAGACGGTGAGTCAGAAGCAACTCATGGGTAAGATGCAGTTCTTCCCTAACCCTCTTTCCCTCCGTAGCTCTGATTCTATGGTGTATTAAAACTTGTAACAGGATTAGTTACGCTGTATTTATAGGAGAGTAGGTTTAAAAAAACCTTTGCCTGGGTCAAGTTTCTACATGCTTTAATATGACATATTCAATATTATGTTAATTATGTAAACCACATTTGAAATGAGTATTTGAAATTTCTAAGTTGAAGGTATACCATCTCTGAATGATCTAGGAGAGGGCATTTGACATCATAGTTCAGACTCCCATATCACATTGTTTGTGTTCAAGTCCTTGCAGTTTCCAAATTCCAGCATTCTGCTGATGATTATCCTACAAGACAGTAGGCTATGGCAGTGCTTGGGGCCTTGCCTTCCAAGTGGAAGATCTGGATTGAGATGCTGACTGATGCTGCATGCAAGCATATCCTGTCCTGATGACATGGACATTTGAGGAATTATCTAGTAAGTGGGAGATTTGTCTCAATTCATCTCTTTCTCTCTGTGTGTTCCTTAAAACAGAATAAAAAGAATTAAGTGATAATTAAAATTATTTTTAAGGATTCATTCATTTTATTTTTTTAAAGATTCATTTTTATTATTTTTTATTGGAAAGGCGGATATATACAGAGAGGAGAGACAGAGAGGAAGATCTTCCGTCCGATGATTCACTCCCCAAGTGAGCGCAACAGCCGATACTATGCCGGTCCAAAGCCAGGAGCCTCTTCTGGGTCTCCCACGCGGGTGCAGGGTCCCAAAGCTTTGGGCCGTCCTCGACTGCTTTCCCGGGCCACAGGCAGGGAGCTGGAAGAGAAGCGGGGCTGCTGGGATAGAACCGGCGTCCATATGGGATTCTGGGCGTCCTAGGCGAGGACCTTAACCACTATGCTACCGCGCCGGGCACAAGGATTCATTTACTTTTATTGGAAATTTAGCTCTCCAGAGGGAAGAAGAAAGAGAGAACAGGCAAAATGGCAAGAGCTGAGCTGATCCAAAACCAGGAGCCAGGAGCCGCACCCACCCCGTTTGTTCTCGCATGTGGGTACAGGATCCCAAGGTCTTGGGCCATCGTCCATTGACCTTCCAAGCCATACACAGGGAGCTGGAACAGAAGCAGAGCATCTGGAACATGAACCAGAGTCCATATGAGGTCCCGGCACAAGGAGAGGATTTAGTCACTGAACCATCACACCAGACTCAAAATCATTTTCAAGAATAACAGAGACAACATATGAGCAAAAGTTCTGTATGTATGTATGTACATATATATGACACAAAAGTAATTTATCCCTTGAAGTAATGATTAATCTGTAACACAAAATATGTATTTTACTACAACATTAAAATAAAATATAATACTAATTTATTACTAATAAATAAGGCTGCAAAAACAGGGAAATGGAATTAAATGTTAAATGACATTTTTAGAATTAAAATATACGAAACATAAAAATTCATAAAAAATTTCTGAAATTTTAGATAAGTTTTTGAAGATCACAGTCTGAAATTCTCTTTCTCTCATTTCCTTTCTGTCTATCATTATTCCAAAAGTGTGTAATTGCTACTCTTTATCAATAATTAATGCATTGTCTCCTGAAAATGAAGAAGCAGCTCTGAGATTGGAGCAGTAATAATAGATTCAACATTGTCCTACCAACACATTTATTGAACGAACCATGATAAGGAAGGAAAAAGCACAGTATACCTGGAGCTCCAAGCATAGTGCACAGAAAACAGAGATTATGTTAAAAGAAATGTAGGAGAAAAGGCAGATAGGGGCTGGTGCCAACGCATGTCAGTTTAAGCTGCTGTCTGTGGTGTCAACATCCTATTTTGATACGTCTGAGTTACTTCTCTGCTTCAGTTCCAACTCCTTAATGATGCGGCTGGAAACACAGCTGAAGATGGTGTAGACCCCACGCTGGAGACCAAAGAGAAGCTCCCAGCTGCTGACTGCACATTGGCTGAGCTTAGACCAGCACAGCCATTCACAGCGGATGCAGCATCTCTCTCTTTCTATCTCTAAATCAGGCTTTCAAGTAAAAAAATCAAAAACAAAACATTTTTTTTAAAGCAGAGATAAAGCATTTCTCTTAACATTTTTAATTAAAATTGCTAAATTTTATTATTTAGTATTGCTAAAGATGAATAATTGTTGATCATTTTACTTATGAACTTATACTACCTATTTTTACTAAAGTTAGGATTTAGATGGAGGTGAGTGAGCCTACCAACCAAAAGAATATGAAAATTTCGGACTGTTATATTATTAATTTTAATATTATTATTTTAAGACTTATTTATTTTTATGGGAAAGTCAGATATACAAAGAGAAGGAGAGACAGGAAGGAAGATCTTCAATGCACTGGTTTTCTCCCCAGGTGGCCGCAACGGCCGAAGCTGAATTGGCTTGAAACCAGGAGCTTCTTCTGGGTCTCCTGTATGGGTGCAGGGTCCCAAGGCTTTGGACCATCCTTGGTTGCTTTCCCAGGCCACAAGCAGGGAGCTAGATGGGAAGCAGAGCCATCAGGATTGGAACTGGTACCTATACAGTATCTTGGAATTTGCAAGGCAAGGACTTGAGCTTGTAGGCTATTGTACCAGACCCCCTCATACTGTTTTTTCTGTACTGTTTCAAGCACTGCAGTGATTTGTACCTCTAAAATAATCTGAGAAAAAGCTCCTTACTACTTATAATAAAGCCACTAAATATTTGTTAAATGGTAAGGGGATTGCTTTACATATGTTAAATAAAATGAATCAAATCAAATTTAGTTAGGTGTATCCTTAAGATAGATATTCTAAAACAAATAACTCCTTAAACAAATTCTCAATATTAAGTTAGTGCCATCCAAATTTTACAGATGTGGAAAAAGAAAGTGAAAATAATATCCTTTATTTCCATCATTCCCATCTCCTTTTATTTTTTAAACAAATACATACAAATGCATCATCTTCCATCCTGTAAAACTTAATTTTTTAAATAAATATAAGGAATGGAATTTAACATAAACCTTCACAAATAATATTCTTAAATTTTGTGGTAAACCAATAATTTATTACCATTTTATAACACATCATTCAGTTAATGACCCTGAATAAAAATTGCTAAGCTGATTTTGCTAATTTGCATAGGTACCATATTATTTAAATGTTCCAATAAAAATGTCATAAGTAACAGCCTCACATTGTGTCTATTTCCTAGGGAAGCCAACATGAAAGAAGCAAATCTTTTAAAATTATACTTACTATTTTTCACAGGTTTAACTTTCCATTTGGTACTGATATCGGTATACGGAGAGCAAATAATAATAATACTGACAAAGAATATATATAGCAAGCAATCAAAAAAATAATATCTTGGGTCCGGCACAATAGTCTGGTAGCTACAGCCCTCGCCTTGTATCTACCAGGATCCCGTATGGATGCTGGATCTAATCCAATTTTCACCGCTTCTCATCCAGCTCCCCGTTTGTGTCCCTGGAAAGCCATGGAGGACAGCCCAACGCCTTTGGACCCTGCACCCAAGTGGGAGAAGCTCCTGGTTCCTGGATTTGGATCAGCAAAGCTCTGCCATTGTGATCACTTGGGGAATGAATCACTGGATAGAAGATCTTCTCTGATTGTCATCTTCTCTGTAGATCTGACTTTGCAATAAAAATAAATAAATCTTAAAATCTGATAAAATGTTGTGCTATTTCTGAATGGTCTAAGTAAATAGGTGCTCATTAATCCCAGAATGATACACTCAGGCCTCTAGCTATAATTTTTTTTTGTAGTCTTTGTATCAGTTATTAAAGATTATGGAAAACATGATATTTGTCTTTTGGGAACTTGCCTATTTCACTAAGCATAATGATTTTCAATATCATGTATTTAGGTGCAATAGACAAGTTGTCATTCTTTTTTTGGCTGAGTAGCACTTTATGGTAAATATGTAGCATATTTTTTTATCTGGTCATCTTATCATGGAAATCTGGGTTAATTTCATGCTTTAGCTATTGGAACCTGAACTGCTATAAATATGGGAATATAGATAACTCTTTCATTTGCTGATTTCATTTCAGTTGAATAAACTCTCAGAAGTAGAATAGCTGACACATGTGGTAGAGCGTTTTCAGGTATCCAAAGGATCGCTACACAATATTCCCTTGTGGTTACAATAAATTACATTTCCACCATCAGTGGGCGAGAGTCCCTTTCTCCTCAAATCCTCACCAATATTTGTTTTTTTTTTTTTGATATTTGGATGATAGCCATTTTTAAAATGTATTTTTATTGGGAATTCAAATATACAGAGAGGTGGAGAGACAGAGAGGGAGATCTTCTGTCTGATGATTTACTCCCCAAGGGCCCACAACAGCTGGAGCAGAGCCAGGAGCCAGAAGCTTCTTTCTCTCCCACGCAGTTGCAGGGAACAGAGATTTTGGGCCATCCTATACTGCCTTCTCAGGCCACAGACAGGGGGCTGATTAGGAAGCTGGCCTGCTGGGATTAGAACCAGCACTTATATCAGATCCTGGAGCATTTAAGGCAAGGACCCCAGCCACTATGCTACTGTGCCAGGTCCGATGATGGCCGTTCTTACTGAGGTGAGGAGAAAGGTTACTTTGGTTTGTGTTTGCATTTCCCAGATGCCTTTAATTCTTGGAATTTACTTCATGTGTCTTGGCTATTTGGATTTAATCCTTTTGGAAATGCCCTTTCATACCCTTTGCTCCTTGTTTAACTGGAATGTTTGTTTTTGTTGACTTTCTTGTGTTCTTCATAGGTGTTCATAGATCTTCATAGATCCTGGACTTTAATCTTCTGTCAATTGCATTGTTTAAAACGATTTTTTTTTTTTCAGAATCTGTTGGCTGCCGCTTAACTTTGTTGATGAGTTTCTTTCCATGCGCAATCTTACTAGTTTGATATAATTATATTTGTTTAATTTTGTTTTGATTTCCTGTGGTACTAAGGTCTTTTCTAAGTGTCCTTTGCCTATACTTATGTCTAGCAGGGAGATCATTGTATTTTCTGTAATAATTCTGATGGTGTTAAGGCATGAATCTATATCCTTTATCCACTCAGATTTGACTGTTATAGAGGGTATATTGTAGGGGTCTTCTTCATGTTTCTGCATATGTTGGTCCAATTTTCCCACCACCAATTTTAATGTATCTATCTATCTATCTATCTATCTATCTATCTATCTATCTATCTATTTATCATCTATTTATCTATTTAATTTGTAAACGATGACTACAGAGGTGAGGGGATGTGTATAACAGACTCATGTGGACTACTGGTAGGAAAGGAGTGGATCAGGAAGGGTAGGAGAGATGAGATGTGTCTGCGATGACAAGCAGGTTAGGGTTATCTGCCCCTTGTAGTCATATATATAGTGGCGGGAGACAAAGATGATCTATCAATGCTGCCTCAGGTGCTTTGGAATAGGGAGAATGTCCTGGAAGGTCAGTGTATAAGATTTGATATGACCCATCTATCCCCACATAGGCTGTTCTCATAGCATGTGCTTCGTGGTCAGACCACATGCCTTTGAGTGATTCCCTGAGATCAAGAAGTCTTTAAGTCCAAGGAACCCATGTGATTCAGCGACCCACTCCTCATGAGGTCAGCCTACCCAGCCCATCTTCCGCCCCAGTTCTTATGCTCTTTGGCAGATGTTACAGCCTTGTGCAGACTATAATTGCCCTATCACCCAGATGTCTGAAGTATGTAAGGCAGGTTGGGGAGCCCATTGAAAAGTTCTATCATGTTATCCCCAAACTCTAGTTCTTGTAAGTGATGGAGAGTGTAGTTCTGTGACTGAGCCCAGCTCATCCCCAGCTCTCATCACAGTAGCCCAGTCAGGGCAACCCCTTGAGATTTTCCCCAGACCTTGCTCTGATGTGCACCAATTGGTACAGCAATCCAACTTATTCTACTGACATATGGACTCTCACGACCCCCTGTGCATGCCCTGGTCTGAATGAGGAAATGGCTTAGAAACCCTAGCAAGCCAGACCCCAGACCCAGCAGCAATGCATATGAGCTGATAATATGGCCTTATCTGGCTTTATCCCAGGCCCAGTTCTAACATGTACCTGCAGCTTGCAGGAACATTTGTTAGAGATTGTCCTTTATCCTTGGGTCCATTTCAGTGTGTCATCAAAAAATTAGTCGACTCTATATATGTGGATTGAAGCACAGGATTTCTATTCTAGTCCATTGATTTTTATGCTCTTTTTTTGGCCAGTGTCAGGCAGTTTTGATTATAGTTGACCTGTAGTACTCTTGGAAGTCTGGTATTAAGTCATCTCCAGTTTAATTTTTGTTGTTTAAAATTCCCTCAGCTATTCAGGGTATCATGTGATTCCATATAAATTTTAATATTTTTTCTTTTTCTAAATCTGCTTTGAATGTTGTCAGTATTCTGATTTGGATAAAATTAAATCTGTACGTTACATTTGTAGTATGTATATTTTAAGACTAATTCTATCAATATACCAGCATGGAAGAATTTTCCACATTTTGTTATCTTATATTTCTTCCCATTATATTTTGTGATTTCTATTGAAAATATTTCTCATATCCTTGCTTGTATTTATTCCGTAATATTTCAGTTTTTTTCAGGTGTTGTGAATGGGGCTCATCTCACAAGTTCTTTCACAGCCATGAGTTTTGTTTTGGTTTTGATTGTTTGCTCATTTGTATTGTATGCAATGGCTATAATGCCTTTTAGTTCATGTGTGTGTGTGTGTCTGTGTGTGTTTAAGATTTATGTTATTTTTTATTGGAACGGTAGATTTGCAGAGAGAAGGAGAGACTGACAAAGATCTTCCATTGATGATTCATTGACCCAGAGACTTCAATTGAAAGAGCTGAATTCATCCGAAGCCAGGAACCAGGAGCCTCCTCAGGGTCTCTCAGGTACACACAGGTTCTTAAGGCCTTTGGCCATTCTCAACTGCTTTCCCAGACCACAAGCTGGGAGCTGCATGGGAAGTGAAGGATTCAGGACATGAACTGCAGCCCATATGGGATCTTTGCTCATGCAAGTCAAGGATTGAATCACTGAGCAATTGTGTCCTGCTCTGTATGTTGATTTCATAGCCTGAAATTTGTCCTATTATTGTAGCGTTCCAAAAGTCTCTTGGAAGAGTATTTTGTTTCCTGTATATAGAGGATCATTTTACATAAAAGCAGAGGTGTAGTAACTCTCTCCTTTCTGATTTGCATCACTTTCATTTCCATTTCTTACTTAATGGCACTTGCTAGAACTTCCAGGACTATTGATGAATAGTAGTGGTAAGAGGGGGCATTATTATCTAGTTCCAGATATTAGTGGAAATGCCTCCAACTTTTCTCCATCCAAAATGATCCTAGCTATGTGTTTTCCATGCATTGCCTAGAATGTATTGAGAAATCATCCTTGTATCCTCAGTTTGCTGAAGGTTTTCCTCATGAACTGGTGTTATATTTTCTCAAATTATATCTCTTCTTCTATTGAAATAATCATATAATTTTTATTCTTCAGGTTATTAACATGATGTATCAAATTTATTGATTTGTATGCTGAGTTATTCATGTATACACCAGAGAAATGGCAGTTGGCCCATTTGAGTGATCTTTCCAATATGTTGTTGTATTTGATTGAGGATTTTTACATTTATGTTTCTCTGAAATATTAGTCTATAACTTTGTTAATTTGTTGCATCATTTTTCTGGTCTTAAAATTGAAGTGATGCTGTTCTAATAGAATGGATTTGACAATATTCCTTCCTTTTCAATTGTTTTGATACAATTTAATGGTGAAATAATGTGCTTGTGGGAATTTCTTTGGTGTGGGTCTTTAATCTGATTCATACTCCATCTTAATTACTAGCTATTTGAGATTATTATCTTTATGTTTAAGTGTGGAAAGTTTGGCTGTAAGGTGCCATGCAAAAGATTTTTTTCAGGTCATGCCTTTTAGAATTCTCTGTACTTTCTGTACTTGGATATGCGAAAGGTACTTCTCCATATTAGCAAATTTTTTCATGGTTATTATTTTACTGAATAGGTCTTCCAATCCATCCTGCCGTGCCATGCCTTCAGAAACATTATGTCATTGGATTATATCACATAACTTGTGAACATACTTCTCATTTCTTCTCATCTTTTGTTCCTCTGAGATTTTTCTTCCCCAATATTTATCTTCTAGCTCATAAATTTCATCTTTTGAATCACAAGTTTGGTTGTTAAGGGTTTCTATTGTATTTTTATTTGGCATACTGGATTCTTCATTTCTTTTTTTTTTTTATAATATCTATATACAGAGAGAAAGAGTGACAGAGAGAAAGATCTTCTTTCTGAAGTTAACTCCCCAACTGGCGGCAATGACTGGAGCTGAGCAAATCCAACATGAGGAGCCAAAAGCCAGGAACCTCCCACATGGGTTCATGGCCTTAAGCCTTTTGTCCATCCTCAACTGCCTTCTTAGGCCACAAGCAGGAAGCAGGACAAGAAGTGGAACAGTTGGGATAGGAACCAGCACCCACATGGGCTCCCTGCAATTGCAAGGTGAGGATTTATCCATTAGGCTGTCATGCCGGGTCCAGAATTCTTCATTTCTTATATTTTAGTTTGAGTTCCCTTCAAAATTTTGATCTTGTGAATGAAGTTCATTCAGTTCATATGTGGATTTTCTTAATTGCTGCATCTGCTTTTAATTCTTTTTAAGTAATCTTACGGCTTTTTAAACTTAGTTTTCAGACATTTTATCAGTATCTTCATTTTCTCATTCTAATTTTGAAGCATCTTGATGTTTCTTTTATTGGTCTTATTTTCACACTTGTGAATGTTTCTCATATAACTCTTTATTTTTAGTCATTTTTATCAGTTCTTTCCAAAAATATTATTCCTGTGATAGCGTTATCTTTGAACTATGCCTTTGTGGCTCCTTTAATAGGTTTTTGGAGGAGTATACTAGATGTAGTTGCTGTACTGTGGGCTGTACTGAAGAGTGGATGAGAGTCCTGCATGGCACCCAGATTGTGCATAGTGGATTTTCTCTTTTGTCAGCACAGGAAAGGCAATGATCCCCATTGTTTGTGAAGTGACATCTCGAACTCCATTTTTTTCCAGGTGATCAATATCCAAGGCTAGAACTCCCAGTCACACTATTACATTGACCACACAAAAAATCTGTGTAGTTCTCTGTGTGACCAGTTTAGCTAAGCATTATCACAGTCACTAAAGTGCCATATTTTTTTATACAAAATTCTATTGTCACTGGTGCTGAAGCTGTCTCCCCTCACTCAGCATCAGTGAGGGGCACTGGGCTCTCCTGTTGCAGAACACCCTGTTCATGTGAATCTCCTTAGAAATTGATGCATACCATGGCTGCCACAGTGGCAGAATCAAGCTGAATTCAAAATGCCCAATTCCTTTGCAGGTTTGAGACCCAGATAGGGAAATGAGAGAAGGAGCACATGCTTCCATCACCATGATCAGATAGGATCTTCCTCTCATTCTCTCACATGTCTGCAGCATGAATTACTGTGGTCCCTGAGTGTCTATGCCAGGCAATATCTCTGGCTACTCTACTATCCTATGTTCCCCAACCTCTTCTATGGTCTGTGGCATACTGATTCTACTTGAGGTGGTGGTTAGCTGTAGACCGTGTCACCTTGGGCTGTCCCAGAGCAGCACTCCCTTGCTCTGTCTTCCATCTTCTAGAGATTCCACTATTTTCCTTTACTGCCTTTCCCAAATGCATCCTATTTTTGATTCTTTGCAGACAAGCAGTCAGATGCTACTGGGCATTCCATATTCAGGCAAAAGTAAATAAATAAATATATATATAAATAAATACAGCAAGCATATTTGTTAGAAACTCCAAAAGGCAAGGACCAATTAACAAAATGCAACAGAAATATGCTTTTGGAAATGAAATCTGTAGATCACTCTTATCTGTAAAATGCACACTGGCAGTATTTAAAATTCTATAAGTAAGGACTAGGAAGCTACAATAAATATGTCATGAATTTTTCATTGATAATTTTATGTGCTTTAAGATGAAAGGATACTTTTAACTCTCTCAACTTAATCATTTTGTACTTATTAAAATTAAAATCAGTTACTTATGTATTTTATCCTAATTTTTCAGCTTTATCTTAGAACTGATGCATAAACATTCCATGTTTTTAGCTTTTAATCCAGATTTAAGCCATTTGAATTTAATGTTTAAATCTGTTTTTGAATACATCTACATGTAACCAAATTTGATGCATGTACATTATTATTCTTTTTCTTAACCTACTGAAAGCCTCTTCTAGCAGAGACATAAGGCAAGTTATCAACCATGAGGGGAGATTAAAAGCAGCTGTTCAAGTCTCCTCAACTTTGCAGATCAGTGATTTTTGATACATTTCCTTGTTTACTGGAATTACAAAAAGTGATGAAAGATGTTAAAGACAGAACCTATCCATGTGACAGAAAGTACTTAAAATTCTTTTCAGTTTAGTCATTCACATAGTGGTCAAAGCAATGTTTGGGATTCTCTTTCTCCATATCAGAGGATATGAAAAAAAAGTTTATAAAAGTACAATATAACAGCATAATAAAGTTACTTCATTTTGTGGAATGGCATGGGTTAATCAATGCCTTGTCTGGAATGCAAAGACAACTTTCTTTTGTAACTTTTTAATATGGCTCTCTGTCCATCGCTGCCATAGCTCAGTCCTGCTGAACAGAAGCAAATACCATTATAGGCATGACATGTAAGTGTAGCAAATTCTTGTGCATTAAAAGCTACATCAGATAAATCTTGTTTTCCTAAGGACACAGGAAGAAGTGTGGGAGTAAAAATATTCTAGAGTCTGCAATTTTAATATCAGAGTTGTTGGAGGATGTGGTTTAAATTTCAATGGGGAAATGTACACTTTATAAAAAATTAGCCTGATGTGTATGGGGTCCATGCTGATCACAGATTGTTAATTATATATATATTTCTTCTTTGTGTCTCACATTCCATTTTTATCATTGTATTCTTCTTTCCTATGAAAGTTCGGAGGCAGAAGCATCCTGAGGCGATCACCCAGGGAAGCATCAGCTTAAGACCCCTTCTGCTTTCCTGCTTCAGTAACCCTCATCCACTGTCAGCAGCTGGTAAACCACATGAATGCTTACGTGACTGAGAAGACACAGGTGGACACCATAAATGAAACAGTAATGAACACTGTTTGGCACTTACTACCATTCAAATTGTTTTTGTAGCTTCTTTCCCTGAATGAAAAGTATAGAAAATGATACTTTGATCCTTATACATTGGGAAAAAGTGTCCATGCATTGGTCAAATTTGTCATTGTGGGAAAAAGTTCAGAAAATGTGGAATTTAACGAACTGGAAATGACACTAAAATGAAAGAGAACACTTAAAACGAGGTTATTGTGTGTTACTCACTAGGGGGGATCTTGCTTAGCGCTCCCATTTCCCGTTTATCTTCTTAACACTGAGCTTCTTAGAGTAGCCAGTAAGAAATGATGTTCCATTGCATGATTAAAAAAAAAAAAACTTTATAAAAACATAAGCACTCAACCAAGGCCCCATATTTCCTCTTAATACATCATGATACTTTCTGGAATGATTAATATAATTCTCAAAAGCAATGTGTGGGGAGCAGGGAGAGGAAAAGACAGAGAGAAAGAGAGCGCGCGTGAGAGAGAGACAGAGAGAGAGAGAGAGAGGAGCCCAGTGAGTATAAGAAAATCTTGAGAGGCTTTGATACCTGCCTTTAAAGAGAAAGGAATATAAAAACCGCTGTTTGTATTTGCTGAAGCTTTTTACCGACTAGTCCTATCACATCTAACTCCGTCCTTGGGTAAAAAAGGAAGCAGAGACACTCCATAGTTTTTATGTGTTATCGTGATGTCACACATTTCAAGCAGCTAAACTGAAATTATCTGGTAACTTGTGTGACTCACCAACCCTTGATATTACATGAATTTCAAAAATTATAAACTGATTACAACTGTATTAAAAAAAAAAAAAACAGCTCTTAGGGCCCAGCGCAGTAACCTAGTGCTAAAGTCCTTGCTTCTCACACACTAGGATCCATAAGGGTGCTGGTTCGTGTTCTGGCTGCTGCACTTTCCTCCTAGCTCCCTGCTTGTGACCTGGCAAAGCAGTAGAAAAAAGCCCAGGCCTTGGGACTCTGCACCCACATGGGAGACCCATAGGAAGCTCCTGGCTCCTGGCTTTGGCTCAGTTCAACTCCGGCCTTTGTAGCCACTATAGGAGTGAACCAGGACATTGAAGATCTTTCTCTCTGTCTCTCTTTCTCTCTGTAAATCTGACTTTCCAATAGCAATAAATGAATCTTTATAAAAAAGAGCTACTTGTGAAAAAATATGTGGCATATAATCATAGTATGCTATGATTTACTATAATAATTACTGATATGGCAAAACAGCTGAATGGGCATGGGTAGAAAACGATCTTGTATCAATGCTATCCCTGCTTTCATGGGGCATACTTAGGAGCAGGGGCACAAAGTTGGGGGAATTTTGGAAGCAAAGGCAAAATGGAGGTGGGGAAGTCAGCCTTGTTCTCACTTTAAGTGGGAGAAATATCACATTTTGTCTCTATGGCTCCTGTACTGCCAGATGAGAAGCTCATGAGTGAAACAGAACTGAAGTGCTGAGATCTGTGCATCCTGACCTGGTTTAACTCTAGTATTTCATGCTCTAACATTCTCAAGTGAGTGAATTTATATTAACCAAGAGGGAATCTAGATAATGGAGTAACAAAGGCAATTGTCTAGTATTTTGAATAATATTTAAATTGTGATACATAATAGATAGAGTGGGAGGGAGGGAGGAGTGAGAGATAATGAGAGAAATCTTCATTCAAGAGAGAGAAAGAGAGATCTGCATTTGGTTTGTTCACAAGAACACAAATGCCAAGCTTTGCCCTGGATTGGGCCAAAGTTAGGAAACATAATTTCCACCCAGGTTGGGTGATAGGGGACCAGATACTTGGGCCATTTTTCCGGGTTTCTAAGTCAGTTTAACATGGAGCTGGATCAGAAGTAAAGCAGTCCTCATTCCCACTGATACTGATATGATTGCACACGTTCAGCCTATAATCACTGATGAACTTTTCTTCTCCTTTAGGATAAAATCAAATCTGCATCTCTTTTTACCTCCTGCAACATTTAAGGTTACGTGTGCATTATTATTAATAGTAGTAGTTTATTTTTATTTTATAATTATTTAATGTTAGTTATTTCATGTTCTATGGAAATATGAAGAAGGAATATCATGGATTCATGTTCATAATAGATTTGAAGTGAGTATTTAGCTCTATTTTGTATTTTCCTTTTTCACTCACAGGCAATTATTGTTAAAAGTTTCAGAAAAGGAATGTCAAGGCCAAGGCTCTGAAGGATCTGAATGGAATGCTTTCCTGGTTTCAGGCCCTTTCTTTTCCTTCGGTTACCTTTGGATCAGACATCAGACCTTTACTTACACACTGTGAGTTCATAGCAGCTCTGGAAGACCAAGCTCCAACTGCCCCTGGAACAAGGCAATGGGACCCAGGTGGCACCTTCATGCGGTGAAAGGCTTATAGCGCAAGGAGAACCACAAAATAAGAAACTCAAAATGTTTGTGTGGTGTCTGGAATGCATATTCTTCTGCCTATCCAGAGCGAAGATGCATGTGTGTGTGTGTGTGTGTGTGTGTGTGTGTGTGTGTACAGGGAGGCAGAAGGATGGTTTTGAGAGAGGTATTTGTGCTGAAATCGTTTCTCTAAGGAAGGCAGGTTCAGTCATCCACTGAAGCTGAGCAAATATCTGGAAAGCAACAAACAGTCTGTAAATTTGCATACAAGTTATGCTTTCTATGTCTTCAGTTCCAATTCTGCAGAATACGAAAATGCCCACAAAGATTATGGTTGCTTCAAAACAGTGAGATTCTTCCTGATTTGTGGGGGCTGCTTTACCTTTTGTGAGACCATGGAACAAAGTCAGAGCATCCACTTTTAAAACAGGGATGGTTTTAGTGATTCTTTACTATCTCTGTAATAACAACATCATTTAATGATGATAATACTGAAATACAGAACATTACACATGAGTATGGAAATATGGGACATCTTTTACCTAAGAATTCTAAGTTATATTTTAAAATATATATGGATTGGGCCTATGAGATAGCCTAGTAGCTCAATCCTCACCTTGCATGTACCAGGATCTCATATGGGTGTCAGTTCTAATCCTGGTGGCACCACTTCCCTTCTAGCTTTTTGCTGTGTCCTGGGGAAGCAATAGAGAATGGCCCAAATACTTGGGTCTCTGTATCCACATGGGAGACCCAGAAGAAATTCCTGGTTTCTGATTGTTTCAGCTCGAGCCGACATGGCCGGTTGGGGAGTAAATCAACCAATGGAATATTTTTCTCTCTGTTTCTCCTTCTCTCTGTGTATCTGCTTTTCCAATAAAATAAATATCCTATATTTTATAAAAATATGCAGAGAAAATCCTTTTAAAAACATTTATAGAAAGAAATTATATGGATCATGGAATTCAATCAAGAGCCATTCTACTTTGTCTTCCAATGTTCTTAGAAGATGTATTCGCTATGGTCTATATACCTCAATGTCTGATAAAACTCTTTTACTTTATATTTTTCCTATCAACTTAGTACAAGTGCTAGCAAAGATAAAAATGAATGTAAGCTACAAAATACAACATCAACTACCTTCTTGGAATGCCCTGTTCAGTGTGCTGGTCAGTGTCCTCCACTCGCTAATTTGTAGCTAATGCTTCAACTTATTGTTTAAAAAAGGCTAGATGCACTCCTGTGTGATATCAGAAAGGGAGGTGGTTACCTGCCCCTTTCTTTGTTGCCTACCTTTTCTGATTTGTAAATGCTTTCACTTTTTTCCAGAGGTGAATTTGAATTGTAAGTTAGTTTTACAATTGATATATATTTTTCAATTGTAGCTATGTCACGACTAAAGATATGTTAACTATATTTTGGGAAATTATATTTTAATTTAATTGGTTCCATTAATAACTGTCCACTAGTGTGCTGTGGAATGTAGGAGGCATTATCCTCATGTGTCATGCCGAACTAGGGCAAAGCATGTATAAGCCATGGTCTCATTAAAAGCACTAATGCTATTTTTCTTTGAAATCATGAGCTGCTAGATTTTCAGAAGCCAAAAGTTGTCAATAAATGAACACAAAATTTACTTCAAATTCAAGCATTTTGTGGACATAAATGCAAGTTACAGGCAGCTGTCTAGGATTTCTTCTTTGAGGAAAATCAGAGAGTCTTGGCCTGACAATATATTCTGCATATTGTTCTGTCAATATGGGCATTTATCTTAATATTTCTCTCTGAGCTACAGTGTTCATGTATAAATCAAAAGAGGTGAAGATACAACAAGTCAGAATGGATGTTTTCTGCTGTGTTTCTGCCTCTACAAATAATTAATTATCGGCTACATCAAGGGTGGCTAAGAAAATTTAAAAAATGCTGTATAAAAGGATTTATTAAAATATTCATATAGTTTAAAATAAGTATAATTGAAGTAAGCAAATAAAATATACTTGATAAAATAAAAGCAGTCAAATATCAAAATTTTTATAAAGAAAGTTTAAATATTAAAACACAATGTTCATAATAAAATGTAACATGAGTGTTTTCTTAATTTTTATTCTATTTTTGACAATCTTTACATGGTTAATTAGGCTAAAAAGATTCAAGGGCTATAGGAAAGTGGGTAAGAGTATTGTTTCCATATTGTTTCCTTCATGTTTAAGGGAGAAAGCCCACCCAATTTCCCACCCACCCCAGATCCCAGATGTGGGGCATACTCTGAGGTTCTTGTTCAGGTGGTTTTGATATTTCACCAGTTATGAATCGCTGCCAATCTTGCCACTCTAGGAACTATAAGGTCTTCGAAGAATCCACTGATTGACATCGTCCATCATGGAGTCTCCATTTGCCTGGTATTTCGCTGCCAACATATAGCTGAGATGATTGATTGACTTGTTCTGTCTTCTGTCTTTTCTTGGTTAGGGTTCTGAGCCCAGCATTTCGATTGTGGAGATCTCCAAAGAAACTTTGTCTGAGATGTTCTCAATCCAGATTCTTGTATGTATTAGCAAGTACAGGCCCAGCAAAGTCCATCGCCCTGATCAGCTGGTGGTTGTGATCACTGGGTTGGCTCTGTTTTCAGCCCCGACTGCCACTGGAACCAATGGGTGTTGCAGTCCAGCCTGGTTCTGCCCAGTACATACTCGGCCCTCACATAACCAAGTGGAAGCTGCAGCCTAGTCAGAGCAACCCTCAGTAACCTCCACCAGGTCCGCCCCCTATCCTGGTTTGCCAGGATGTGTAGGAGTAGTCCAGTCTGTCCCACATCCCATTCCACCCCAGCTGCTGTCCTAGTTGTTGTGCCCTCCTGTGGAAGTGGTAACCCAAGAGGGATGAGCCCACTATTTTCCTCCCAGACCTCTCCCACTTCCAGATTATGCACTCTCTAGGTAGGTCTGTGGTTTGACATGACAGAACTAGCCCTGAGTGCCATACTCTGCCAGATGCTGTGGCTAAGCCAAAACAACCCTCACCCACTCTAATTTGTTTGCACAAGTAGGAATAATCAGCCCAGCCTGGCTTTTCCCTGGTCTAGTCCACAAGAGGTATACAGGTGTTATAGCTGCTTACTCTGGTCTGCCCCCATCCCAGCTCATGCTCTCCAGTGGGAGTGGCTGGCCAGCAAAGGAACCACCCCTTATTCCCCCTACAGGCTCAGCCCCCACCTTTCCTGTTTCTACCGTGCACTGATTGGACGCTGCTGTCACATCTGGTATTTGCAACCTCGCCTTGTAATTCTGTGTTGTGCACTAGTTTTTTTGCGACTGAACCCAGTTCGACCCACACTGTTCTGGTGCCTGGATTTGCCAGTGGATGACGTGAACAGATTCAGCCTGGTCTCTCTCCAATCCATGCCAAATGTATGCCAGTGGGATAATTTCCATGGCCTGTTCTGGGCTATTTCCTATCATGTTTCTTGCACTTACCTGCAAGGTCTGTGTCCTGCCAGAGAGTTGCCCAGGCTCCTCCATCAGAACCTCTCCCCATGCCATATTTCGCGCATACCAGGGGGTCCATGAGCCAGCCCTACTCAGTCCACCTCCTGTCCTAGCAGGAACTGTGGCTTTTCCTGACTGCCCTTCAACTCAAACTGGTCCTTGCTGTTGGATGTTTCAGCCCGGCCATGGCTTGTCCATACCCACATATGGCTCACACATGGCTCTGTAGGAGTTGAGACCTTGTCTATTCCATCCCACATCTACCTTGGTCCTCCAGGACACCAGAGGGTGTTAGAGTCTGGCCCAGCTCGTTGTATCCAATCCCAGTGCACACTTGTGCCAAGGGAGATTACAACTGTTTCCTGATCAGAACACAGCCCCACTTGCAGCCCATGAGCCCCTTGGTGGGAGCCTCAACCCAGCTAGGGTATCCCCTTAGCTCCCCAACCGGGCCTATTCCCAGCCATACATCACACGCATGCCAGTGGTTGCTCTGACTCAGCTTGACTCAGCCTCTCACCTGTCCTGACCTCTGACTCAGACACTGTTGCTTAGCGTTCCTGGCTCATGCAGACCAGTAGATGCAAGAGCCTAGCTTGGCATGACCTGTGCTCCGTCCTGGTCTCTAGTCTCACTTGTGGGCTAAGGTTTGCTCAGTCCTGCCCGGTCCACCCTGTTCCATTACCAGTTGACAAATTAGCCAGCTGTTGGAGCTACTTTGCCCAGCTTGCCCGACCCCCAGGTCTGGACTACATGTTCACCAGTGGGGGCTATGACTTGCCAGGGGAGTTTTCCAAGTTCCTCCACTTAAACCACTCCCAAAAAAATAGATTTCAGATATTATGTTTATCTCCAATTAAAGTACAGAACCTTTAAATTAGGGTTGAAATATTTTAATCCAACTGACTTTTAACTCATGACATTAATTGGAAAACCTTTGTTCTTCATTTCCCCATCTTCATGAAGACCAACAGCTTTCTACTGCATATACCATAACTTAAATTATGAAGAGAAAATAAAGTCTCTTTAAGTATAAAGAAGTTGTTTTCAAAGCCTGAGCCGTGATAATAATTCTGCATCATGATTTGGTAGACTCCTAGATTTATTAATGAATACAGATGTTTTATAGATACACTTATAAAGCGCAACAAAACAACTTTTGATAATGCTTTTGTATTAAAAATCAAAAATTTCTGATTTCTTAAAAATCTTAAATGGTATTGTTTTCTAGAACTGAAATTCTAAGTACAATCCAAGGATACATTGAAAACTAACAATGATTAATTCTATAAACTAATGATCATGTTAACATAAATAAATAATATTATATTCTACTTTGATATTTATGGTAATCATTAAACAAATTTGGTCATTTGATTCTTACAACACTGTGACTAAAGAATTGATTTTTAATTTTATTTAAGACTAATTCATTGAAATTTGATTTTAAATAAAAATATGATTGACACTTTCAGCATTAGGCATTACATTTTTAAAATGTTATTATAATCCTGATTACCAAGATTATATTGTCTCACTGTGTAACTAACTTATTAAATATTTATAGTGATTTGAAAATCCTCTGAATTTTTCCAAATTGTTTGATAGGACATCAATAAGTAAATCTTTCCTTCATTATTGGCTACATCATTGACTACATCATTGAAGTATGATTTGACAAAAGGAATCACATGGTGCTGATTCCTGAACTTCCTGACATCTGTCACAGCAGAGGATGACCAAGGCTGGTAGCACCTGTCCTAGATGCCACACACTCTTTGCTTCCCTTCATGACTGAACTCAGAGAGATCTTGACTACTACTTATTTTGTTTGTCATTTGTTCCCCAACGTCCATCAAAATTGAGCATCTTCAGAGTAGTGGGTAGACACAAAATGCATATTCACCTGAGTAATGCCATCTTACTGCTTAGTGACTAATATCAGCATCCCTGTAAAGCCCTGCTGTCTTCCATTGTGGCCAACCTGGCCTGAATCAAACAATATGGGAAAATATGAATGTTTAACAATTGGTGTAATCCATGTTGATTATCAATACTCTCTGCACGGTCTTCAGAAATAATAATTTTTTAACATTTCCTTATTACTTTAGATAATAGCAGCGACTCAGAATTTATTCTGCATACATCACTTAGAAAACAAGCAGTACGTTTTAAGGAGCTGTCTATGTTAAATAGTAACAATGAAAAGAAAGGGAAAAAAAGAAAATATAAAAGCTTGCTTACTCAGTTGGAACAACACCTTTTTTGTTTTCTGTCTGGATGACTTCGGTTTGGCTGATTTATTAACATGTTTTGATCTTTTTTGATGTAGTTTAACATCTGTTCAATTAGCATAGCCTTAACACACATTTCCTCAGCATATTTTCTGCCCTGTCTTCCCTTTGTTCTCTTGGATAATTTGATTGATGCTGATTTCATTTGGGATGTGCAATAGTAAAGGTTAAGTGGAGATTATCGAAGAGAAAAAAGCTATCAGGATAAAATTGGAGAAGTTCAAAAGAAAAACAATGTGGAAAAGGTGTTCAACAGAGATACACAGAAAGAACAGTAGACTAGTTAAAAGAAGATGTGCATGTTAAAATATAAAATGTTGATGATACTTTTGACTGAATAAATTGATATTTTTATAAAATATTTCCATTCCAATAACAACTTGATAATTATCATGACATTCATATGTTAGCTTTCCAGAAAAAAAGAACCATTACACAGAATTCAAGAAATCACAGTAGCAAAAAGGCTTCTCATTTTTTCTGTTCAGTGCTTTCCATTAATTATTTAGGTATGCAATGCGATTGAACTCGGGTTTCTCCGAGTTCCTGAGTGAAAATTAAATTTGTTTTTGACATTGAAATCTTTATTGAGGTCTCCTATATCAATTTTATAAGCTTTTCACGTGTTCATTTTCTTTGTCACCATTTTCTTTAGCTTTTTACAGAACCTTTGTTTTCCAATGATATAATAAATGTAAATATGCAATTAAAGCTAGAATTCACTTTCTATATATTCTTTTCTCCTCCCCACATTGTGGGAAATGAAATGGGTGAGCTAAATCTTGGTATGCAAAGCAGATATTTCTTTGAAAAGTTCCAAAAATGATTCTCAAAATGCTGGGGTTTAATTGTGAGTGCCTCAAAAGTAAGCTAGATGATTCATCTTAATACGTGAAAGATTTACTGGTAGTTATTATTACCATCAAGTGATTTTTCCTTGTAACATTTGTTTAGCCAATTCATTTGGAGTTCTGATATGATTTTATAAGGGTCTCAATTTTATGGCATTTGTCAGTAGAGATTTCTGTGAACTCAAATGTAGGAAGCAGAAATTTTGAATTTCTGTTGAATATTTACTTAGGTGAAGCTAGTTTCACCTTCTTTAAACTGGTATTTTTTAACAATAGAAGCTTGAGCTCAGTTGTTCAAATAATTTGTGTTTTGTGTATTGTTTTTAATTGCATTATGAATTGTTTATTTTCTTCATTTATTTTTTAGATTTGTTTACTAGTTATTGGGGAGTCAGAAATAAGGAGAGGAGGAAAGACAGAGAGGAAGATCGTCCATCCGTTGATTCCCTATTCAAGTGGCCACGGCAGCCAGAAATTAGCCCTCTGGAATCCAGGAGCCAAGAGTTTCCTGCAGGTCTCCCACTTGAGTGCAGGATAGTAAGGCTTTGGGCAGTGCTCGACTGTGTTCCCAGGCCACAAGCAGGGAGCAGGATGGGAAGCAGGAGCACAGGGATTAGGACTGGCACATATATGGGATCTCAGCACATGCCAGGTGAGAACTTTAGACACTAGGCTGCCGTGTTGGGATGGCATTATGAATTGTGAAGAAAATATTTCTCACATAAAACAGTAGAGGCAACAGTGAAAGACATAAAAATGGTAGAAGGAACACCTGATATTAACTGTAGTCATAAAAAAATTTTATTGCATCAAGGGAATATTAATTTTCATGTGCTATATCAGAAACACATTTATTTTTCACTATTCAGGACCGAGAGCTTCATTTTAGAACATCAGAAAGCTTATTTCTAACTGTATATCTCCTCCAAGTTAAAAATATATGTATTTTCCTAATTTGAGACCAACAGTTCCAAATGAGAGCAACAAAATCACGAAAGGTGAGTTTTTTAAACCCCTATGTGGCACAACACATTAAACTGCTGATGGTGAAAACTGAATCTCCAATTAGAGTCTGATGCAAGTCCGAATTGTTTCACTTTTGATCCAATTTCCTGCAAATACACCAGTGAAACAGATTACTGTCTAAATACTTGAGTTTCTCCCATGGACACGAGAAAATCGGATGGAGTTTTTGACTCATAGCTTCAATCCAGCGTAGTGATGTTCTGACCATATATGGAGCAAAGCAGTGCATTCAAGAAGGATCTCCTTGCTTTGTTTCTTTCTTTCTTTGCTTCTCTCTGATGTTTTCTCTGTAACTCCATATAATGGATCAGGCAATCCTTGTGCGTGTGTGTGTGTGTGTGTGTGTATGAGTTACTTAGTTTTATTGAAAAGAGAAATGTACAGAGAAAAGCAGAGACAAAAATAAAGATGCACTGTCTGATGGTTCATTCTCCAAGTGGCCACAATGGCCAACGCTGAGCTGATCTGAAGCCAGGTAGGTGCCAGGATCTCTTTTTCAGGTGCATCGCCCATGCAAGTGTGGGTCTCAAGGCTTTGGGCCATTTTCAATTGCTTTCCCAGGCCACAAGCAGTGAGCTGGATGAGAAGTGGGGCACCTGGGACATTTACCACCACTCATATGCAATCGTAGTGTTTGCAAGTGGAGGATTTAGCCACGAGCCATCACAGGGGACTAGAATATCCTCTTTTCACCGTATTGATTGTGCCTCACAGTAGTTACCTGTAGTTATGTGCACTAACTTATGTGCCTCCAGTTACATGATTCCAAACAGGAAGAGCCTCAAACTTCTCCAAATGCAGTTAGTTGCTGGATTGTCTGCAGTCACTTCATACGCAGTATTGGAAATGAATTCTCTCCTAAATTATGAGATAAATATCTGATTAATTTATTAATTCAAAGCAAGAGAGGCTACATTCAATTATACTGAAATAATACAATTTGGGTGGTTAGTTTTCTGTTCAAATTATATTTATTTTGCTTTATTTGCCATATTTCTTTCCACTCCAAATGTGCTTTAACTTGCCTGACCTTTCTTTTACTCTAGACAAAGAGTTTGTTGATTTTCAATAATGATTAAATTTGTAGATAACAGCATTTAGCTAAACTACCTTGGCAACACTTCGCAACTGAATTTTTAAAGTCCAGAATCATTTTCTTAAGCAAATAGGATGCTTACAACAGTAGTTGAATAATATTCTAAAAAAAAAAAGATACACAAGTATTTACTGGGAAGTCTTAGTCCAGTTTATCTCTGAAATTTTATATAGCAACCCATGAAAAGTGAGGCAAAAATCCAAATAGACAAATCTGGAATAGAAGTGTGAGAGACTTGACTTCAAAAACTGAGTATCCCAGAGCAAATGGAACTGTACCATAAAATAACAACATAAACAAATTGGAAAAAAAAAGCAATTTCAGTAAGTTATTTGAAATATGGGCCAAATGTAATGGAAAGAAGGCAATAAAAATACTACAGCATAAGAGTTAGAAATTTATACATATATTTCCTGTCTGTGGTTGTTATTATATTTATTCTAAAACTGAAGTATAAACTTCTGAGAAATAGAGATGTTCCTGTAGATTTTTTTAAAAAGCTGAGTTCCTTATTATAGGTTTAATTCATAGAATATATTTTAGCTTTTCTTGATCCATTTTTAATGAATTTTATTTTCTTGTTTTTTTTAATGAGTAAAATGTGTGTAAAAGTTGTTTACTTTTTCTCTAATATTGCTATTGAATGCCTGTTTCAGAAATTTGGACAAAGGAAGATGGGACTATGAAATTTCAATACTTTTTAAGATTGACATAAATGAAAAAAATCATGTCAATTGTTAAGCTGAATGGTTTCACCTTGTGTATCTGTTGCCACAAAATGAAATGGAGAAGTGCTTAACCAATGTGGTATGTCGTGAATAGCAATGAAATTCAAGCACATAAAGGGAATATTTGTAAATGACATTGAACAATAAGTAGATTTTATTAAACTTAGAAACCATAACTGGTGCAGTACATTTTCCATAACTGGTATAGTACATTTTAGAACAGAAAAATGAAGAGATCATCAATTGAATTTACAATTAACTAATTTAATTCTTCAAAATGTATTACATATTTTCTTAATACTATATGGTAATATCGGTTTAGATTTTGAGTGACCATTGCTGAATAAAAGTATTTTTTTACACTCAGGGCCTTTGTAAGTTTTTAAGTGATATTCATGTAACAGAAAACCGCTGTAGCACATGTTGCATTTTACTTGATCATGTTTCCATTAAGCAAAGGAAACAGATTCTGTTTCTGTGAACAAATGTTGTGGATTAAACAGGATTGGCAAGAAATAATAGCACTTAGTTCAGATTGGGGATTTAATAGAAAACGTTGGAAAGTATTGTTACAAGGCAGGTAACTAAAAGGAAAGTTTGTTAAAATTTTCTAGATCGATTTAACTGTAATGTCTATATAGAATCCATGTGATAGGTAAATTTGGAGATGTTAACCAAGGACATGCCATAACTTTCCTTATAATTATTATAATTTTTGCAATACTGAGCACAAATATGACAAACTGTTCTGATAGCTTTTTTTTATTTGTTTTGTTTTTGGTTGGTTGTACTGGTTTTAAATGTGATTTTAATCCCTACTTACAATATTTATGATCTTAATCAGTCTTGGGTAACTTTAGACAAAGGTTGCTCACTAAGCCTCACTGAAGATATGTTTGTAGATATGAATCTGATAAAGAATAAACGTACTTAAGAGCTATAGGAGAGTATAGAAATTCTTTCGATAGTTTTCTACTAGAGCCCGGAATGTTGGTAGGCATACAACAAATACTTACATTAAAAAGGTATCCAAGTATTGCAGTCTGTAAGTAATGAGATCATTTTCTCTGAAAAAAAGCAGGGACAACCTGTATGAAAGTTGTAGGCTAATTGAAATCTGCATTATGCTTATGAACTGTATCCAGCTGGATGTGGAGAGGGAAATAGATGAGCAGGGCATTGCTCAGATCATTGACTTGGATTCTGGCTGACATGGAGACACTATTAAGGCAAACCAAGTGAGGAGAGATATTGTGGCTCAATTCTGACAATCCTTAGAAACGAATAACAAAACATCATTTTTGTGATCTGTGAGTTCCATAAATTGATTCTGCTGAAAATTCTTACCTTAAGAAAAGCTGAGTTTCTACAACTTATTTGCGGACTAGACTAGATTTGAATTCCTTAAAAAAGACAAGGATTAAATATAGTTTTGATTTCCCCCAGAGCAACAAAGGAAAAACATGAGGCTTGCTGTATCTACTTTCATTTTTTTTTTCTTGTTTTAATCATCTGGCAACTTATCTCTGTGATCTAAGGTCCGGGTAAATCCTTTTCTAGTTTTCCTCCACAAATTTGTTTCAATTGTAGAGTACGAATTATTTTCGTAACATTTTTTCCTGATAAAATTCTCTTTGGTTCTTTTACAAATATGGGTTTTCTCACTTTCTGTCTCATTGGTAACTTACTAAGAAAAAGATTGTCTTGACAGAAGGGAGTCACTGAGAAGATGAAATTGGCAATGCTGGTGACGGGATGAAGGAAGAAGGAAGCGAATCATCAAAGAAAAGAGACTTTTTAAGTCACAGATTTTTGGCATGAGGTAGGAAATAAAGAGACTGTGAAATTTTTTGTTGCTTGATTTAATTTTGTTCAAGCTGTTTGTTTTGATTTCCTTATGAATGAAATATTTTGCTTTGAACTAATATAAAGCAAAATCACATTTTTTCAGAGTACAGTGCCATGATTTCTTCCCATTGACTACTGGAAATGGCTTTAAAGGGGAGGAATGATTTCATTGTCAGGTCTTGTGAGGCATCATCAATATCTTTAACCTCTGGTTACACTGCTTTACACCTTAAGTAGAAACCTTCTTGCTGCTGTATTTTAAATGCCCTGAGGATGCTATTTCTGGCTATTTCTTCTAAATTATAGTACCATATGCTGCTCTCCCTGACTGTAGAAATTTATGACATGCTCTGTTTTACTTGTACCTCAGTTGACATAATATTTTCCAACAAGTTCATGTGTTGCTTTTAAAATAACTTAATTCAACTCCTGTAGATAAAAAGAAACATTTCCTTTCTGTGGTCATTCAGGATGAGATGGCAGCACCAGAGCTCTAAGTAACAAGACTTCAGGGAAATATTTCTAGGATCTGACACATTCAGCAGAGAAAAGGAAGATGAAAAACTGGCCTTTTTCAGAAAATATGATAAAAGCAACATCACACCAGAAGAAAACTAACAGCGAAAGGAGGTAGATCCACCTATGAGACCTAGAGGTCAGCACATATGCAAGCACAGATCAGAGAATGAGCTTCCACAGAAAGGGAAGCAGGAGACCTGAAAGAAAAGCCTTTTCCCAGAAAGCAAGTGTTCTATATAACAGAGCTCAACTTCAGCATCAGTGAATTCAGGGAGCTCTAAGAGCATGTGGATCCAAAGTCCAGATAGAGCAGACAGTTTCTGGACCTGGAGCAAATCTATCACAATGGCATTTCAAAATTGCTGTTCTCCATGGTTGTATAAAATAAAACCAATATGGGTCATTTCATAACATGGAGGGGAATTAGATTAATTACTCATTTTTGTTTGCTTTTTCAAAACCGATGAATGAAGCACAGGTATAAAAGGATTAAAAGTCTGTTTCTTGAAAATGAAATTATTACAATTAATTTATATTAAACACAAAACAAATTCTAAATGTAGAAGGTCATTTTGAATTACCCCATAATAATTAAAAGAAATAAAGTCAGCATTGCTTTATAAGGAAGATCGAATTTTGAAGACAGGATATTAAGGAAATAAACAGATAACTAGAAAATTAAAGGTGTTACATAAAAGAGTATGAACTCAATCAAAATAATCCTGATATGACTAAACCATTTATGGGGAAGCTAATAACTATGAACATGCTAATAAAAACACTAATAGCTGTATTTAAATACCCTGTATTATTTACTTAACTGCATTTCTCAATTTAAAATAATCTTAAAATAATAAAAATGCAAAATAAAATTGAAAATAAAACATGTTTTCTTTAAAAAACACATTAAATGAAATTTCATCTATATAACATTGACATAGAGAATTATTTTGCTTGGCACATCATTGAGGTTAAATTTATGGATTTATAGAAGAACAATAAACTTTCTTCGGGACATGGGAGAGGAGCCTTCTCCAGTCCTTGCCTAGTTCCAGCTCTGGGCCTCCACCCTCTATAATGACCAACAAGGTGGCTCCAGAAACCCCTCCCCCCAACACCCCCCCCCACACACACACGCTCACATACACACACAAATAGGAATAGACAAGCAGAGAACAATAAAGAAAGATAGGTCATCAAAGACTCACACATACCCTGCTAGATAGAACACAAAGAACAAGTATTCAACACCAAGGTTTGAGAGATTTCTCTGCAAGCCCCCCCAAACCAGTTATGAACCTCAATTGTTAAAATGTCATTGAAATAGTCACAGAAGGTTCTTAAGAACCTACATGTAATTTTAACATATTGTTTACTCAATACTATGTCAATTAACTCCATAATAATATATATTGTTGCTGCTGGGGCTTTTAATTGATCGGGATCTTGCTCTTTTGGCCCTACCTCCAGACCAGGGAAGGTCTCCCCAAGAAGCGGATGAAATTATCTGGAAAATAAGATGCTGGGCTCTATGCTTGGTATATGCTTGTGGTGAAGGTGTCTCAACTGATCTTGAACTGAGGTCTCACAGCAGGGTGGAGGATTCCACCGGGCGGAGAGGGGTGGGGAGAATCCCAGTACCTATGGAACTGTATCTCATAATACAATGTAACCAATAATTAAAAAAATAAATTAAAAAAATTTCTGAGCAACTAATTTTCTGAGCAACTAATTTTCATTGTGTTGTAAAGTTACATCCTTCAAATGATTTGTTAGTTCCATATTCCTTTCTTTGTTTTCCAAGCAAATAGATTTTTTATGACATCTTAGATCTTTTTAAGAAAGATCACAGAACTGGGAATACATCTTCTATTGATTCTTCTCTAATGTCCTCTGACTATGGATGTCACACGTTCTTAATAAGGAATTAAACATAGCGGATAATTTGTTTCCAAAAAGTTCACCGATTAGCAGAAGATAAATTTATGTAAAGGTTATTTATAAATTAAATATTGATAGTAGTTCATAGTGAATAGGTTTAATATCAAAGCTGGCAGTCAGAAAGAAGTCAAGGATATGCTAGAGAATTTAATCTAACAAAATAAAGTTTAACAGACATAAATTTAGCACCAGACTTCTGTCCAAAAACCCATCTGTACAATAGATAATGTGAGACGCCAATCTGTATAGACATAAATGCATTAGAGGCTTACTGACTGTGAAGAAAATGTGAGCCAAAAGTGAGATGTAGTCGCCAGAATGTTACAATATTTAATCTCATTATCAGTAATAATTGGTGGGGAGGGATCATGCCATGGCACTCAGGCAATCTGTTGTCACAAAACAAATGGAATTGTGTTCAGCTTTGTTGCATGACAGTTTCAGAGGCAATAGTATAATCTAATGTACAGTCAGAGAACGGCCATGTCAGCAATGGACTGGAAGTAGTGGCTTAGGAGCCTAGGAGAAGAGAGAAGCATTTCATAAGAAGAATGCAAAATGATGAAGCAAGAGTTAGACTCACGTTATATATATCTGAGGCCCAACCACCTGATGTAGTGGAAGCAATTCAAAATATAACAGAAGTGAAATATAAAAAAATAAAGAAATCTGCTTTTCCTATTACTATTACTAGTAACAGTATATTGATGTCCACACTTAGGTTTATAAAATATTACCATTTTTCTCCATTATCACATTTTTTGACTCTCTAGATTTTAATGTTCTAAGTATGTACTTTAGTGTATTTTGGAGATGCATGCTATCAGCAAATGGTGAGTTTCCAAATATTGGAAATATTCAAACTCCAAAAGTAACAAGTAGAATTAAAGTTTTCAGAGTGCACTTGAATTAAAACACTGCCAACAACTTTATCAGATCAAGCTGTACGATTTTTGTCTATAAATTATGTTCTGTTTTCTATTATTTTGTGTTCACAAATAGATTCCATTATATAGCAATGCTCAGCTAAAAATGAAATAAATTAAGCTGATATATGTTAGGTTCACTATTTAAATAAGCTTTGTAAATTAATTGAACATTATAAAGTTACCATTTGAAATCATATTTAATCTCACTGAAGCCTTTTCGGAATTGATATGGAGCATGCTCACGTAGATGGCAATTTCTGATGATATGTGCAGTGTGAAAGTGAAGCATGTATCTATTATATAAGTGCAGGAGAAAATCTTTGTCTCCTAATTTTTTGTTGTTACATTTTCATTTTTAGTTGAGCTAGTTTTCAGACTCACACACAAATAAATAGATTATTGGATGGTAATGACTTAAAATTGATATGCTTACTTTCAAGAACAGAAGTTGTATACTGTATTGTTGGGGAGAAAAATGTAAACTTTGTAAAAACAATATCAATGCTTTTAGGTCTTATTTCAGGGACAGCATAGAAATACACAAAACCTCAGTGTACTATGAAGATCGCTTAGGCTTCCATTTCTTGTATGATTCATTTTGGACTTAAAGAATTTCTTGATTCCTATTGCCATTTAACCTCTTTGCTGCACACCGCATAGGGAATATTGAGTTAGTTTTTATTGTTATCATGAATTTGCTATCCACTTAAAGTGAAAGTTGATACTGTAGATTACTTTTCAGCTACCAAAGTATATATCCCTAGAATCTGGATTTTATAGAATATCATGAATGATATTTTTTCTCTGCATAAGCGATCCAGCATAGCAAAGAAGTCCAACACATGGGTTCAAGAAGCAGCATTACATACAACTAATTTTATAAATGCAAAAATGGTTTAAATATAACAATTAATATGTAATTAAACAAATTCCAAATTTTATCAATATTTTTTGTTAACTATAATATTTATGTTACAAATGAGCATTGTTGAAAACTAAAGCATTCCTTCCCTGTTCCAGACTTGAAGTTTCAACTGCTTTCCGTGGCTTCCTCGATTCATCAGAATTGAATATATGAGTTGACTCAATGATTCTCTGTCTTTAAAAAGCAATATTTATTTGTAAGGCAAAATAAAAAAAATAGAGATTGAGATATAATAAGAGACATTTTCCATCTGGTGGTTCACTAAATGGATGTCAGAAATACAGAGTTCCATCTGAATTTGCCACAGAGTTGTCAGAGCCCCAAGTGCCTGCGCCATTATCTTGTCCTTTCATGGCACTTTAACCTGGATCTGTCCCAGAAGCAGAGACTTGACCACAGACTTCCAAATCAGGTGACAGCTACAAGCTGCAGCACCATGCTTCTCCCCCTTTAATCTTTGTATTGAATATTATTGAAAGGTGGGAGCATAGAGAATCTTTTATAATGAGCAATATGCTTTGCTGGCCTTTTGCCCTGATGGGGGAAAAAAAAAAAAACTCTCATCATTATGCAGGAAGTACAATTACTTTGTTCCAGAAGCAGATACTAGTTTCATCATCAAAGGCTATAGGCAAATTCACCCTTTGTTCCAAAGGGAACGTATTCCTGATGCCCAGAAAAGCATTCCTGTAAAGGTAGGGAGCAATGAGAAGTCAGTTACACGGCTCACGAGATACATAAGAACATGAGAGATATATGGGGAACTGTGTCATGGTATTTTCTAAAAGCTTTTGACATTTTGGATTTGCATTACAGTGTATATTCCATTCCAATCTCCATATGAAGTGAGATGGACATCACAATTTTTATTTTTTTTAGCATTTGAATATCCAGTGTTTCCAAAAGTATTGGTAAAATTAACATTTTTCCTTCTCATTGGATTGATTTGATGCATTTTTCTAAAATCAATTGCCTATTCCTCTGAAATGCATATTATTATATATTTGGTTCTATCTTTGTACTGTATATTGCAGATTTGTTTATACTTATATCAATGTCAACATGAATTAAAACATCACAGGAAGACATACAATTTTAATATAGCAGTTGTTATATGAAAAATCACTTTTAAATTGCTTAAAATCACTTTCTAAGTCAATGTGAGTCAACTAGTGCTGCTTTGAAAATGTCCCCTTGTCCCTGTGAAGTCTTTTTTCCTTTTTTCCTTGCACATGTTCTTAAAATGAAAGTGAAACTAGCTCAGATTCCTTTACCATTTAATCCATTGCCAATTTGTTCAGAACAAAGTCAGGTGTCTCCAGAATAACTAATAAGACCCTTGGATTTGGAGATCTGTACATTTGGCTTCATGTTTCACTGTACTTCACTGATTATTTTTCCTAGCTAGTCTGACTTCTGCTGTGTTCCTTTGAACCAGTAGCATGCTCTCTCCTCAAGCTCTCTGCATGATGCACTCCTTCACTTCCACCAGGAACTTGCTCAACTTAGTCCAACACCAATATTGCTCAGTGGCCCATATCTTTCTCCTGTTTTTTCTATCTTCTGTTCTGCAATGGAGTTCATTATTTGACATAGTGCTTTTTAATATGTCTGCTGCTTTCTTTTCACTGATACACAAAGATGTTGAGGGCATAAATTTTGTCTCATCATTTTTTTGCTTGAATAACATAGCTCAAATATGCACTCAAATTTTATAGATACTCTATCATATGTAATGAATATCTGATGTATTATCTCTAACTACTTATGCATAATTTTATAAATATTTTGTTACTGTGAGCCATGTATTTGTCAACTGTAACAAAACAAGTAAATTCTGGGCCCGGCGTGGTGGCGCAGTGGTTAAGGTCCTCGCCTTGAAGGCCCAGGATCCCATATGGGCGCCGGTTCTATCCCGGTGGTCCCCCCCCCCCCCCCCCCCCCCCCCCGCTTCCCTTCCAGCTCCCTGCCTGTGGCCCAGGAAAGGAGTCGAGGAGAGCCCAAGGCTTTGGGACCCTGCACCCTCGTGGGAGACCCAGAAGAGGCTCCTGGCTTCGGATCGGTATAGCATCGGCCGTTGTGCTCCCTTGGGGAGTGAATCATGGGACGGAAGATCTTCCTCTCTGTCTCTCCTCTCTGTATATCAGCCTTTCCAATAAAAAAAAAAATAAAAAAAAATCTTAAAAAAAAAGTAAATTCTATGTTTATGCTTTATGACCTGTGACAAGTAAATCTGATCATGTCCTTTTTCTTTCCCCTCTGTTTTTAAAGCTTATTTCCAAACTTTTGGGAGTACAATAAAAGCAGACAAAATATAGTCAACACGCATCATCCCAGGCACCAAGCCTCGAATCCATAGCTAGCCATGCTCCCTCCACATCCTGCTTGTGATTTTGAGTCAACTCACAAATGCAACAACATGAGCAGGCTGCAGGCCTCAATGATGTGTTCATCATGATGGTACTGTGGAGGGGTTTGGTGGGTGTGAGGAAAGCCCATAAGCAGTTGACCTGTAAGTCAGGAAAAGTGTCCTGGCTGATCTGAGTGAGTTTGTTCATATCAGGTCAAAGTCTATGAACTTCACGGGTGGGTGATCCAGCGATGCTTGAGCCACCTGGCCCAGGTAATTGGACTTGCTTGGAAGAACATGTGCTACTTGATGACAAAGGTGGAGCAATGGACATGGGCCCTGTTGTAAAAGGAGTATATGGCAACACATTTGGTGCTGCAGCAGAAGAAGGAGAACAGAACAAACTGGACAATTATCCAAACAAACAATCAAAGCAAAACATCTCGGAGAATGGAGCCAATGAATATTGAGAGGGTGATATCATCCTCAGATCAGTGAAATCAGCAACATTTCAGAACTATCCAAACCACTTGGACAGAACCCTAGGAATATGTATACATTGCTACTCTGAATTGATATGAGGTGGCAGTTTATCGTCCCTGGGTACTGGGATATGTGGACAGTCATGAATTGTTTTCCCCCTTTGTCTCTCTTCTTCTCCTAGGAAGAGCAAGAAGAAATAGGAAATTTGGAAGCAATGAGTTCACCCTATTTTCCCTAAACCTCGATCCTTGTTGCCCTGATCAACCATACAGTAATTATTAAAAAATAAAGTAAAACAGTAAGAATGAATTGTGCCTGTCCACTGTAGTTTGAATCCATTGGTGACAAGTCTGCCTCTTCCTGACCATGCTTCACAGAGGGTGCATCAGTTTGGCCAGCCCCAACATTGCAGCACCCATTTCCTCTTAATTAATATCTCAATATTTGCCCCCTACTTGGTTACTGATTTTTTGTGCCTTGACTTCTACACACCAGAATCCTTGTTTCATCAGGAAGTGGTTCAGCCTGGTCGGCTATAACAATTTTGGGGAGGAAGAAAATTCAGAATAGCATTATCTCATCTAAGCAAAAATTGATGGTTATCTTTTAGACATCATCAGATATTCAGATTGCTATTAGTGAAATAAGGCATATGTTCTCTCTCATGTAAACCAACTTTCATTCAAAATATGAGATCAACAGATGCATAAGTAAACATATATTCACTTATATTTATCTAGAGGAACTGTGTAATGGAGGCATGTAGTTAAGATACATTGCATTATAGATCTCCACTCCTAGATCAAAGATGGACTCCCGATGAAACTGTTAAATATATCTTGACAATATCTTGACAGTCGTATGCTACAGTTTCTATCATTTTCTATACCTACAACATCATGATATATTTCAATAGAAGAATGATGAACTTGTGACTGTTGTTGAATGATTATACTATTGTAATAATATAAAGGAAAAATGGGGAGGGCAGGGTGGGAGAAAATCCCTGAGGCCAAGGAGATCTATCATAAAAAATAAATATTGCAAAAAAAATTTTAAGTCTGGTGAATATAGTGAAGAGAAAAGGCATTAGTTCTTAGTCAATTGTTTTTAATTGGAAAGGCAAATATTCAGAGAGAAGGAGATAGAGATGAAAGATTTTCTGTCAACTGGCTCACTTCCCAAGTGGCCATAATGGTTTTAACTGAGCTTATAGAAAGCCTGGAGTTGTGGGATTCCCATGGAACTGCAGGGTCCCAAGGTCTTGGGCTGTCCTCAACTGCTTTCCCAGGCAACAGCAGGGAGCTAGATGGAAGTGAAGCAGCCCTGGATACAAACCTGCCACCATTTGGACTCCCAGTGCATACAAGGCAAGGATTTAGCCTCTAGGCTATCATGCTGGGACCAACTTACTCACTTTTGATGAAATTTCATTTGCCCTAAATTTTATAATATAAATATAAATGTCCAACAATAAAGTATTATGTTACATCAGAAATACTTGGTGTGTTTCATAACTTTATGTTTTGTAACAACAAACACACATTCTTCTCCATCTTTCTGAGTATGAAGAAGCAAAAACCTCATATTCCTGAATAAGTGTGTACTGAGAAAGACTTGGATTCCATATTCAGTTAGCAGGCAATAAAACCTTCTAAGTAGACCACTCCCAGATAAACAAAATAAAGAGGATAGTGGTGTCAGAGAATTACTTTAGAAAACTTCAATAAAATAATGAAATCTCATGCTCAAATACCCATTCATGACTGTAGTATTTATGAAAGCAACAACAATTCATGAAACTCATAATATCATTGTGGAGGAGCAAAACACATGAGTTTTAATTTTGTAAAACATGCCATTTTAAACTAATATCATGTTATTTTCTTCTTTGTTTTAAAATTCAAATTAAATGTCTTTCAGTCTTTTGAGGTTAAGATTGTTCAGAGCATTTCAAATAGTTAGCTTTTTCTGATATCCTGATATTTCAGTGTATAGCCAACACAAGATTCAAACTTAACCTCATCAGAAGTTTTAGAAAATCACATAATTTTTTTTTTAGTCAAGTTGTTTAACAATAATGCATGAACTCAATTCTTGATTGTTTGCTTGATTATGTTCCATACTGGTGTCCAACTTTTTGTACCCCCTTGAGTAATAAATCTCTATTTGCTTGCTGAACTCTTACCTGTATTATGTTCTCAAATATGCTAACTTCATGGCGTCATGGTTTTGTTCCTAATATTTTTTTAAACTCAAAATGTGTTTCTAGTTCTACATTCCTCTGTTCTTGATTCCTCACTTTATTGAGTTTTGGTTCAATATGACCAATAATATACTTCTTTTCTAATACATTTAAGTAATTCAAATGGCCCTAATCCGTCACTTTGGTTTCCCTACTCCACTTTGTTTCATCACTGTATAAGCCAACACAAATGCTATTTTGTTTTGACTTTTCTGTTACTAATACTAATCATTTCCCAAATATTTAGATCATATAGCAGGATCAGACCTCCAGTGTTTCAAAGCATATCTTACTGTGTTAATAAGCATGTAGTACATGGCTCTTGGACATCTTACTAAAATTGCAGCTTTAGAATGAAAGCATGCCCCAGCTATAGGCAAAGGCTCAGGTGGCCTCATAACTGGGCAAGTACTACATTGCTGGGAGAAAAGCAGCCGATAGCTGGTGGGAATTCTGGACCTGATTAAGGCTAACATATTCTTACTTACACCAGTATGTCAGCATACTTACCTGCTATACGCTTGCTTTCTTTTCTTTCTTTCTTTCTTTCTTTCTTTCTTTCTTTCTTTCTTTCTTTCTTTCTTTCTTTCTTTCTTTCTCTTTCTCTCTCTCTTTCTTTCTTTCTTTCTTTCTTTCTTTCTTTCTTTCTTTCTTTCTTTCTTTCTTTCTTTCTTTCTTTCCTTCTTTCCTCCTTTTTTATTTTTTAAAATCTGGTGAAAAGGGATGCAGTGTGGCCTGTACAACCATGGGCTATTGCACTACCATTGCAACCAACATGTGTGGGGAGGACTGTGCACATTACCAAGGGCTAGTGGTTTGGAAATGCGTTGGAACGGGGGCCACAGAAGACTCGTTGACATACATAAAATCATTTCTGGAGTTTTCGTGAACCATGCCACTTGACCCGCTGGTATTCAATGGAGCAGAAACTGAGTGAATCAGAAGGGAGGACGTAGAGGGCCTCCCTGTGTCAGGCCAAAACGCACACTCATATGCACAAAGCCAGGGCCACAGGCAGATATGGCTAGGCCAGGTCACAGCACCTGCTTATACTCTTGTGAGCTATGTTTGGGGGCAGGTCAGGCAAGGTTTCCAGACTTGGCTGCAGTGACTGTCAGAGCTGGGGTCACGCTTTGCTGGGCTTGGCCATAGCACCTGCTAGCACATGTGAGGCGTGGCTGGGAGCATGCCAGATAGGTGATTTGGGAAATACCCTTGCTAGGCCACAACACCCATCATAGTGCACAAGAGCAGGAGTTTGGGGAAGTCTGTGCTGTACCAGGCTATGAAATCCATCTGTGAATATATTTCAGGTCAAGAGGCATGCCAGGTAGGAGTATGCAGAGGGCTTGCTGACTTACCTCCAGCACAAAGCAGTGTAAGTAAGAGTTGACACTGAGGTATGTTGGTCTGTTATAGGCTATAACACCTGTTGGTAAATATGAGGACCAGCTCTGGGAGTGGTGTTAGTGGGGTTACTCAGGGACTTTCTGACTAGGCTGCAATACACTCTGTTACAAGAGCCAAAGTAGGAACAGGTTGAGCCAGGTCCCACTACCCACTCGTGTACAAGACAACCTGGTTTGAAGGTGAGCCAAGCTGAGATAGGCTGCAGTACCTGTCAACATGTGATCTAGGGGTAGGTCAGCTGGGCTGGATTAGCATCTATTGGTACATAAGAGAACCAAATCTGTGGAAAGGGGTCCTCATAGAAGTTCCTGACTAAGACACAGCCCCCATGATACAAATAAGAGCCAAGAATGGGGATGGGATGAGTCCCACAGAAACACTCACTGGCATATAACAGGACTGGGTCTGGTGAGGAGATTATCCAAACAAGCCATATAACCTCCCTGCATTCATGATGCTTAGTCTGGGGTGGAATTAAAATACATTTCAGGGTTCTCTCTGACTGGGCTGTAACATCTACTGATACAAGTAAATGCTGGGTCTGGGGGCAGGCAAGGCCACGACACAGTACCTACCTAAATTTCATGCAAGAACTGAGACTGGGGTCTGGCTGGGATGGGGTGACCTATAGCATCTGATGGCACACTTGAGAGCTGGTTCATGGGCCAGGTATGGGAGCAGTCCTCGGAGGTCTCCCATTAAGGCTGTAGCAGCTGCCTCAGCCCCAAGTAATGGCTTAATCTTGGGGTGGACTCTGTCAGGCTACAGCACCCACTGGCATGTACAAAATTCAGATCTGGGGACCAACCTAGTAGCATCTTTTACGAACATATTAGGTTACATTGGAAAGACAGAATAATCAGCCTCTCTGATTCAACAGAGGACCTTGAGTGCCTCAGCAAAAGAAGGAAAGAACAGCAAGTTGAACCATGCTACAAGTCAAATTCTTCACCAAGCATCTAAGGCATGCACACATTAAAACAGATATAGACATCTAGCAAGTATGAGAAGCGATATCTCACACTAGGTACAAGGAAACCAACATTGTCTCAGAACAATCAATGCTGCTCACGTAATTATCTTCAGCGCTTTCTTCCCCTAATCAGGGTTTTTGTGATGAAATCTGGGAACCATCTATATCTCATGTCACTGATGTGATCTATCAACAAGGCATGGCTCAACCCCTCAACACACCATATGGTAGCAGGAGGGATGCAAAGTTTTTCCTTCACCTACTTTTCCTCCATCCTGTTCCATTCCACCTAGAGTTTGACAAGAGTGCAATCTCCATCATTTCTGTAAAAAACATTTAAAAATAAATGTTAAGAAAAAAATCAGTGAAAATTTATACACTTTTATATTCAAATTATTTGTGAAAAAAAATCAAATATTCAAAAGGCGGGTTTCTGAAGGAAAGAAAGTAATTCTGTGCTAAGAGTGTAGTGTCTTGCCAGCGTCACCTACATATTTTATAGGTGTAACTTAATTTTATAAGTGTAACTTAAGTTTACCACCTCATAGAAGCTGTGGACTCAGGGCACTCTTCAAGTGCAAACAAACACAGATGTTTGAAACGCATGCTGAAAACTGTGATGAGTCAAAATCAGACTTTCTAAGGCTGCGTATTTAAAATTGCTTATTCAAGACAAAATTCTTATTTGACATTAAGAGATTTTTACCATTGAAAAAGAGCCTTCACTTTACCTGCTTTTGTTTGGAGGTTTATATTTGTGACTTATTCTCTTTGTCGCTATTCTCAAAAAACTAGTTTACTCAGCCAAAATGTGTTAGACTGACAAAAGCACTACACAAGAAAACAAACATAAATGCAAGAGCTGAAAAAAATAAGAATAAGAATGATTCTCACATTTTAAATACCCTCTTGATCTTGAGTATAAAGAACTTTCTTTCGTATTATAAGCATTTCTTCCATTTATATCTATTTTCATTCAATTACAATAAGTGATGTTGTACCAAAAATCTCTTTGAAGAAATTCACTTGAAAGAGAATGCATCATAAAGTTTAAACTGCAACTTTTGATAATTTTTCCTCTGTGGCAGACCTAAATTTCAGTATACATTCTAGTAAAATCATTAAGTGCATTGACAAATTTTTGTTTAATTAGGTAATTTCAACTTTGATTGTGCTTCTATGTACTGTAATCACATTTAAGGTCAGCTATATATTTTTAGTACTTACACTGTTGGTAGGAGTGTAGACCAGTGCAGATACTATGGAAGCCAGAATGGGAGTACTCAGAAAACTGACAATTGATCTACCATATGGACAAGTTATCTCACTCCTGGGAATATATCCAAAGAAAGTGAAATCTGCATATGAGAAAGTCACCTACAACCTTATATTTGTTGTGGAACAATCCCTCAATAGTGAAAACATGGAAGCAACACAGGTGCCCATCAAAAAAGGAATGGATGAAGAAACATTGATATATCTACTCAAAGGAAGACTACTCAGCCACAAAAAAAGGGTATTTCTATCATTTATATCAAAATAGTCCCAACTGGAAACCATTGTTGTCAGTGAAATAAACCGTACCCAAAATGTCAAATATCAGAGGTTCTATCTTATATAAGGCAATATTCATGCAAAACATAAAACAAATGGATATGCAGGTTAACAGGTACATGCATGTATTTTTATGGATGAACTGTATTGTGAAGACTAGCACACTAGAAAGTGACATATTTTGAAGTTGGCATTTCTCCTTCCAGATTAATGAGGACTCACAGCTAATCAGTTCTAAATACCTTGACAATAAAATGCTAGATTTTCTATTTTTGTGTATATCTATAATGTCATTATGTGCTTAAGTAGCAGAATTTAAACTTGTGACTGTTATTAAATTACCATACTAATGTAATAACATGGGACAAAATACTGGAAATAACATGGGCAGGAAGAAAGGTGGAGGTAAATTCATATACCTATACAAATACATCATGGAAAACAATAAAAACTAGTTGACGACAACAACAAAAAGAAGTCTGTGGCCAGCTACTCCTCCACCTGCAGCAAAGGCATCCCAAATGTTTTCTGATTTGTGTCCCAGCGCCTCCACTTGTGATCCATTACCTTCTTATGGCCTGAGAAAGAAAGAAAGGATGGCCCAAGACATGGTCTCCTATATCTATGTGGGAAACACCAGGAAGCTCCCAGTTCACAGTTTGTACCAGCCAAGCTCTGGTCATGGTGAAAATTTGGGGGAGTGAACCACCAAATAAAAATTTGCTTGTTTAACTCCAACCCTCTTTGTACCACTGACATTAAAATAAAACAAATAAATCTGTAAAAGTATATTATCTCCAAAATGAAGATGGGGAAAAAAGGAGAAAAAAAGGAAGAGAAGGAAGATGGGGGAAAAAAGGAGAAAGAAAAGAAGAGAAGGAAGGAAGAATAAAGGAAGGAAGGGAGGGAGGGTGGGAGGGAGGAAGGAAAGAAAGAAGGAAGGAAGGAAGGAAGGAAGGAAGAAAGAAAGAAAGAAAGAAAGAAAGAAAGAAAGAAAGAAAGAGAAAGAAAGAAAGAAAGAAACAAAGAAAGAAAGAAAGAAAGGAAAGTGGAAAGGAAAGGAAAGGAAAAGACAAAAGGAAAAGAAAGAAAGGAAAGGAAACTCAACTTGGGGAGTGATTTCCTGGCTGGAACATCTCTTTGATTTCTTTGTCTCCTTGTCACTCTGTATTTCCCTCTATATCTTTTTGTTTTTCCTTCTCTGTAACTCTGACTTTCGATTAAAATAATAAATCTATTCAATAAAGACATCTGAGAACACTAGCTCTCTACAATTAAGTAATACTATATTTTTTAGAAATTTGTTTAAAAGGGAAAACTTTAATATAAAATGGGTAACTATATTTGTGAGAGTAGATAGAGGGAATTTGTGGTATAATTTATTCTCATAGGTAAGAAACATAAAGTTGGTTTACAGGAATAAATATGTCTCTTTAATTTATACATAACTATATGTCCATATGCATTTAAACTTTAATATATTTGTTAAGTTATTTGAAAGTTAAGGATTATAGGGGCGAAGAGACAGAAGAGAGAGAAAGAGAGAGAGAAACACAGAGAGAAGTCTTCCATCTGATAGTTCATTCTACAAATGGCAGCGATATCTTGGACTGAGCCAAGGTGAAGCCATTAGGCAGGAGCGCTGTGCTGCTCTACATGAGTGATAAAGCGCCAAACAACTGATACATTTCCTAGTGCTTTTCTCCTGGCCTTTAGAAGTTTTACTTGCTGCACCATAACTCCTGTGCTTACATAAATATTTAAATGGTAGAAAATCATAATTAAAGGGTTTTAGTCCAAAAATATTTGAGATTACACACACAGCTTTTACATAAAATATTTTTCCCAAACTATTAGAAGATATCTTCTATGCCTAGATTTCATGTTTTTTGCACCAAAGATTTTTAATTTAAGCTCTTCAGAAACTTCTTTAGAATAAGTGCGTATGTGCGTATCAGGGTGAGATTTTATTAGGTATTGATAGGGAGAAAAATGGTCATGGAATATAAATCACTTGCCTTAAGAAATAGCAACATGGGCCTGACATAATTGTTCAGTGGCTAAATCTTACCTTGAATGTATTAGGATCCCAAGTGGGTGCTAGTTCACATCCTGGTTATTGCACTTACCTTCCCTCTTCTTGCTTGCGTCCTGCGAAAGCAGTAAAGGATGTCCCAAAGCCCTGGGACTCTGCACCCACATGGGAGACCTGGAAGAAGCTCCTCGCTTTGGATTTGCTCAGCTCTGGGCTATTATGGCCACTTGGAGATTGAATACAAGGACAGGAGATCTTTTTCTCCAGCTCTCCTCTCTTTAAATCTACCATTCCAATAAAATAAAGAAAGAAAACATATAGCAGTATGATCAGTAATGTGGGATTATCACCTACAATGGCACATGAAAAAGGTCAACAGTAAAATGCATCAAAAATAATATTTGGTTTGAACATGGTACACATTTTTTTTTACTAAATTAATGTCCCAGAGTTAAAATTAAAGTTGTTTGGCAGCTAATTATGGTGATGTTATTTTAATATTATGTGTAACCTAAAAAAGCTCTCACTTTTGAACACAAAGCTTTGTTTTTGTTAAGGTCAGAATTTAATGTGCCATAATCTAATGTGCCATAGATACCTTCCACTAAAACTTACCAGACTTCTTTACTATTATTGTTTTTAGCCATCTTTTCTTGTCACATTTAAAAGGATGCTTTGCAAGCTTGTGATATAATTGTGGAGTTTTAACTCCTAACTTATATGTAGAAGGGCTGTATAAAACTCCAATGATCTTTTAAAGCCATTAGAAACATCTCCAAAAAATGTGCATCTTTTACAATTTAACACAGTGGAATGAATGCACTTATAGCTTGATGGTGTGGAAACTGCAAGACACATAGAATGTTCTCTTCAATTTGTAACATAGATTTAGTTGGCACTTTTTATAAGTAATCAATAATTTGATATTAGTTTTAAAATGTGGGAAATTTGCAATTTACCTGAAACGAATATGCTAATTATTGAGCTCTCTGTAACCCTATTTTCATTCCGTGATCAAAAAATAGTACAAGGAAAAGAAAAGCAGAAGACATGGCTTTTTTTTTTGGTTTCTATGAAACTGCATGTGTGATCAGAAAAATTAAAAGATAAGATATAAACTGCATGTTACAGTTCAGATGTGGAACTTGGAGGACACAGAGGTTTAATGATTTTATAAGAAGATAATTCAAGGTTATGGCAATCCCACTTTTGAACAAAGAGTTTTGGGTCATTTTATTTTATTCATAAGTTAATCTGATATATCTTCATTTTTGTTGTCAGATTCAATTATAATAATTCACAAAGGATAACCATCTAAACTTAATTAAATTAATTCATTTCCTTTAAAACAACTGACCAAATACCATCTCAATACCATCTGTAATAAACTTTCATAAAGTGCAATTTGTTAAGACACCCCAGAAAGCATTGTTGTTCTACGATATACCATTTAGAGTTGTCTATCAAGTCACACTAGCAATAATATGAAGTTACTAAGTGAACCAGATATTGAACCTGAAGCTCTTGACAGGGTAAATACAGGGCTGTTGTCTTGAATGTGTGGCACTCAGAGTTCAGAAATGTATCCAGGCTATGACAACCACATGCAGTTACATACATAGCCAAAAACCCATGATGCTAGGAGACGAGGGGCCTATTGATTTTTTTTTTTAAACTTAACAACATTGCTGAAATGCCTGCATTTTCTTTCTAGGTAGGATTAATACCCTCTTCTGTGGGCAATCAATACCTTCTTTGCCCGGTAAATGGCATTCTTTCTCTTTAACAGGTATGGGATACTAAAAATAAACTATTATTAATCAAACGTTCTAATCCAAGGCAGAAAAAAAAGATGCTTATGATGCGGGGCACACATAGATGTTGATAATCATTACTCTATCCAGGACAGGACAATTAAAAATGCTTTTAAGCCTGTAACACTTTTTTTTTTTTAAACTTACTAACTTTCCATTCCTTCCTCCTTTATTCACATGCATTTTTCTTTGGATCTGTCTGTCTGTAAGTGCATGAGATTCCTAGGTGAATTGGGAAATGCAATTGTCTCAGTAGCTCCAGTTTCAAATCCAAAATCTACAAAATACTACATACTCTGAGTATGTCAGAAAAATTATCATATGCACGAATGTAATAGAACTTTGAATTTTTCCCTTCCTTCCTTCTCTCAGTTTTATCTGTCCTCTTTCTTGGTATTTTCTTTTTCTTCCTTCCTTGCTTCCTTTTTTCCTTCTCTCTCTCCTTCTTTCTTTCTTTCTTTCTTTCTTTCTTTCTTTCTTTCTTTCTTTCTTTCTTTCTTTCAAGATGTATTTATTTTTATTGGAAAGGCAGATATACATACAAGAGGAGAGACAGAGAGGATGATCTTCTGTCTGGTGATTCATTCTCCAAGTGAACGCAACAGCCGGAACTAAGCTGATCCAAAGCTAGGAGCCAGGGCTTTTTCTGGGTCTCCCATGCAGGTGTCAGGTCACAAGGGTGTGGGCTGTCTTCAATTGCATTCCCATCCCATAAGCAGGAAACTAACTTCCTTTCTTTTCTTTCTTTCTTTCTCTCTTTCTTTCTTTCTTTCTTTCTTTCTTTCTTTCTTTCTTTCTTTCTTTCTTTCTTTCTTTCTTTCTTTCTTTCTTTCTTTCTTTTTCTTCCTTCCTTCCTTCCTTCCTCTCATTCTTTCTTTCTCTTCTTTTTTTGTGATTCAGCTACATCAATTACTGTTACAAGAACCAAAATGAAAATATTTGATGTAGTCATTGATAATATACAGAATTAATTGGATTATTGTACCACATATTTAATATTATAAATTTTATTTCCTATGCAATTTTGTGACCTATCTAGTGTATTGCACACAGAAGTTGTTAAGCCTATATCCACTGATGTAGATATATATGTAGAGCTGTGTAAATATATTGTCTTTATGGAATGGCTCATGCTCACTGTAAGGAATGCTCATGCATATCCTGCTATTACCAGTTGTGGTGTATACAATGATTACGAAACAATTCATTTTAACAAAATGAAAAACTATTTAATTCTGTGCTTTATTAATATGCTATAATGAAACTACAAATTCTTGGAGTAGAGTAACACAATTGTACCACTGGCTGTGTTCATTAATAATTTTAGTATTAGTTCAAACAAGGTTAGGAATGAAGACAAGTTAGACTATATTACAAATGGTTATGTAATTTAACATCTTTGAGAGGGTGAGAATAGCACAGGATTCTGAATGAACTTAGTCAACGAGTGTTGGGCGGATGACACTTGATAGAGAACAGTTAGATCAACATTTTTGGAGTAGAAGATTTCTGTACATTGTTGGACAACAGAAAATAGAAGAAAGTCACAGTACTAGATGACAAGAATTGAGAAGAGACTTGAAGAATATTTAAAGAATTTGAATATTGCTAGTAGTCAAATTAAAAGTTGTTCTAGGATTAAGAGGACCTATGATCCCAGTTAATACAGAGCATTGAACATATCTGTCTTGTTGCAAAGAGGGCAAACATAGATGCAGAAATTAAAAATTGGGAATTTAATTCAATAATCCAGGTTACAATTTGTGCTGTTTTGGGTCAGAATGATAGCCGAGGCATGTAATATTAATATTGCAAAGACATTTTTCTTTATTTTTAAATTCTATTGTAATTTGCTAAAGAAAGAAGAGATGGGGGAATCACCCATTTACTGATTCATACCCCCAAATATGCAAAGCAGCCAGGACTGATGGAAGTCGGGAGCCACAGACTCCACCTGAATTTCCCGTTTGCAGAGCAGTGATGCAAGTACTTGAAATAACATCCCTTAACTCACAAGTTGTTCATCATTGGGATGCTATGTGAGAGGTGGAGAGGACACCCAGTCCCCAGGAGTCAGATATGAGAAGCAGACTACCAAACCACAGTTTACACAGAAATTCCAACACCCTCTTGTCTGGATAGATTTTTAAACATAATAATCACATATAATTTCTCAGCTGAGTATGGAATGTAATGAAAGTATGCATGTTGGTGATAGTTTTAAGCATTCTGATGTGAGCTAAAAGTTTATGTTCACCTACAAGTCAACGGGCAAATGTTTGGGAGTCAGGGAGGAGATGAAGCCAGGAATTTAGATATCCAAAGTAATTGTTTCTTTTTGCAAGGGTAAGTAATACTGAGAGAAAATATAAACTTCTATTACTTGAAGTGATTTTGGAGAATGTACTATGACAGAATATTTGTTGTTTTTTAAATCATCCATGGAATTGCATGTTAAAAGTATATAATGTGAGAGGAATGACAACATCAAATGTGGAATCAGGGAGTCCTAATACCTACCCTCTCCTCCACAGAAACATTGTGTGAGTCTCCAAATAGAAATAAAAGCAATCTCATATGATAACTTCAGACATTGGTTAACAATTTCTGGTTCCACAGAAAAGCCCACAGCTGGGGAAAAAAAAAAACACATTTAAGTGACTAAGAGACTTTTTCTTTTTCCCATGCTTGTCTCTTCCTCAATCTAGAACTATTTAGCTCAGTGCTGGGCTTCTTAGGGGAGGAAAGAGAGGAACGTGCACCCAGTGTTAAGAATCCCTGCCAAAGGTCCTGATAGGTTTCTTGACTGAGTCAGATTATTCGTGGGTTCAGCAATGAATTCCTGCAACTAGGGAATATATAATTTTGGATCAGCCAGAAAACAGATTCTGACGGAACTATTCCTCTCTGGCACTGCAGGACAAAAGAAAGTCATAGATAATACATAATTAATGGACATAGCTTTGTTCCAATAAAAGTTCACTTGCAAATTCAGATGACACTCATTTTGTTTGTTGAATTTTAGTTTGCCAGTTTCTGCACAAAATGATATTTGCATGCACATGTGAAAAGAGTGCTAATTCAGTAATGTAAAATGAAAACTGATAGTAGTACATATGAGTGTGTAACAGCAAAGTCATCAGCATTGCTTACGCAATGATTTTCTAAATTCAAAATAATATTCTACAAAGTCACTTTTAATCACATGACTTTATGATTTATATGTATATATATTCACATGAAATAAATAATAAATATATGGTGTAGAACAACTCAATTACAATTTCAGAATAAGGCATTTTCACACTTTTTGAAGCATAATCCTTTTCACTCAAAGAACAATATATGGAATATATTTTAAACTCACATTATTTATATGACTCTAAAGAAGGCTGCTCTGTATAATTGTTTTCTTTTACTTAATTTTTGAGACAATGTATATTTACTTTATGACATAGTCAAAGGTTTTTCTATTATGCTAAACATAGAATTGAAAACATAAAAGGTAACATCATGTTTCATCAGTAACAAGGCAAGTATTATAAATAATAACAAAATAAAAAGACGTGTAGCTCTGAACTTAAGGGGCTATTTAAATAGCCTTTATTGTCACACAAATAACTAGTAAGATCATTTGGACTATGCTTCACTATTTTTTTTAAGATTTATTTTTATTGCAAATTCAGATATACAGAGAGGAGGAGAGACAGAGAGGAAGGTCTTCCCTCCGATGATTCACTCCCCAAGGAGCTGCAATAGTTGGAGCTGAGCTGATCTGAAACTAGGAACCAGGAGTCTCTTCTGGGTCTCGCACGTGTGAGCAGGGTCCCAGCACTTTGGGCTGTTCTCGACTGCTTTCCCAGTCCTCAAACAGGGAGTTGCATGAGAGCTGGGCAGTCAGGATTTGACCCTGCGCCCATATGGGATCCTGGTACATTCAAGGTGAGGACTTTAACTGCTACGTTATAGCACTGGGGCCAGTTTCACTATTTTCATTGTTCTCTTTATTAGTATTATGAATTCTTACTAAGTAGCTAAATATGGTTTTATTCTTTAATGCTATTATTTTTCTCTCTACCATTATACGCTATTTACAGGGAATACATTAAACAATAGAATTTATTATATTAGTCCATATATATATTAATTACAGTTAAAAAGATATATTAAAATTACAAAAATGACCTATGCACATTTCTGTCAATCATTACAACATTGTATTGGAAAGATGGGGAAAACAAACAATTACCTCTTCTTGGACAGTCATCATATGGTCTGAGTTTCTTGGCTCTTTTCCCAGACAATTTATTATTATTATGTGTGTGTGTGTATGTGTGTGTGTGTGTGTGTGTGACTTTCTTTTCATCAGCATTTTGAAATAAGGAATAATCAATTCAGGAACCACAAACACCTTCAATATTGAAATTATTGCTGTGACATCAGAACTCTTCTGACATCTGATGGTTCTTCAGAAAAAAGCTCCTGGCAAAGTGAAATAAAAAGACAAGTTTGCTTTGGTCTTAAAAACAGTTTTGAAATTTATGCATCATATCCTTTATTTTTTTAATGCATGTTTCCATGAAATCTTAACGATCTCATGTATGCATGAATTTCAAAACATTGTTTTGCACCAAAATAAAGTTACCTCTTTACCACATTTTCCACAAACTTTCTGGGGTAATATTGTATGTGCCCTATGTTGTCCAATATCTCTTGATATAACTTGATAGAGTGTATTTATTAACATTATCTAGGGGCCACATTTAATGAAAATTATTTTGGCAGAATGATGGAGAATGTGAGCTATGGAACCAGTGGTCTCCAGACTCTGAGCATCTGACAGCTCTGTGACTGAGCTTCATCTGTTAATAGAAATATTAATATTGTTGTGAATGTCGAAGAGTTCTCAGAACCAGGTCTGGCACTTCAGAAACAAGCACTAATAGTATATTATCTATTTCTATCTGGAGAGCGAGTTTGGTGTTAGAGTATGAAGAAAACTACTGTATGGAGAATTACTATAAGGAGTAAAATACTACAAACATGATTCATGATGCTTTTTTTTTTTTTGGCATGGGTGATCACTGGAAACCAGAGATTATATGAGTTTCCAGTTCTGAACTGGTAAAGAAAATACCAGGCTTTTTGATTACGGTAGAGTAACTGGCCATTTCATCCTCATTCTTCATGTTCTCTGAAGCCTGCATCTCATTTGTGCCATATCATCTCAAGTTTATAATTGTAAAATGGAATATTGTGCTTAGATTTATCTTGATGAGATAATATCTAGCATTAGAGATAGTGGGGGTGGTATATCTGATGATTAAAACTCACAAAGGTAGAACTATACTGACTTCATAGCACACACAGCAGCACTGGATAAACTGCTTTGCACCAGAACTTGAGTACTTTGTTTGAAGGTGTTCTGAAACCAACATCTCCATTGTGTGGCCTCTGCTCCACTTTTCCTCCCATCATTTCTATTAACGTTGAAATTTTCAATGTGAGAATTTTGTCTGTGATATTATAAAAGTAAAAATAAACAAATAAAAGAGGGAAAAATCTAAGCCTCAGCGCTTCATAAATGTAGCTATAAGCAGAGCTTTTGTGAAGACCAAGGCCATCTACAATGAAAAGTTAACTTTTTGATGAACACAAAGTGTTTCTATGATGGGAAAAGCAAGCCAGAGTTTTTCCAAAGCTTGAAATATAAATGCATATAAAAAATAGTGGAGAATAATATTAGATATTTACGAGACTGTAGAAAAACTGTTTTTATATTTTATAAATAAGGCTACTGAGCAACATGAAGACAGTGACACTGGGCCTGAATTAGAGAGACATCTTGCACATACAAAATGAATGAACAGGTGAATAAAAAGCCTAAGACTGAAGAACTGTTTTCTTCCTAAGGAGACAGAGTTTCTGTCCTTTTTCTCAGAAGTAAATAGGGTCCAAATATTTATCAAAATTTTCAGATTTTTTTTGAAAAAAAAATTGAAGTTTATGTGTTTATTCTTTTTATAGTTAAATATTCCGTTAAATTTTTGAAGACCCTATAAACTACAAATTTTTAGTTGTGTGTGTGTGTATGTGTGTGTGTGAATTCAGGTTACTCTATATACTTAATCCATCTGGTTTTTATAACACCATCCTAGAAAATAAAAAGACAGAGAGAAATAGCGTCAATGAGGCTATAAATAGTGCATTATGCTTATTGTGAATATTAAAAATGGGTCATCATCTCCACTGGGGTTTATATGTTTGAAACAATTTCACAAATCTGTCACATGAAGTAGAGGTAAGATTTGAACACATGTTGCTTCCTTCTAGAAACTGAATTTTTAAATATCCAGTGAAAAGGAGATTTTCATATGCAAATGTGTATACATGTTATATATATGATATCATATATATGTATCAATGATACACATATATCATTGTAAATATATTAGATTCAACTGAAAGTTGCCATTGAAGTCAAATAGGGAAAGTGCTTGGGTTTGGGAGACCCAGCCTGGTAGCTGAGCAGCTAAAGGCCTTGCCTTGAAAGAGCTAGGATCCCATATAAGTGCAGGTTCTAATACCAGCAGCCCTGGTTCCTATCCAGCTCCTCGCTTGAGGTCTGGGAATACGTTTGAGGACATCCCAAAGCCTTGGAACCCTGCACCCACATGGGAGACCCAGAAGAGGTTCCTGGCTCCTGGCTTCGGATGGGCTAAGCTGCAGCCGTTACAGCTGCTTGGGGAGTGAACCATTGGAGAGAAGACCTTCCTCTCTGTCTCTCCTCCTCTCTATATATTTGACTTTGCAATTAAGAAAAAAAAAAATCTTGGGCCCGGCACAATACCATAGTGGTTAAAGTCCTAGCCTTGAATGCCTAGGATCCCTTATGGGTGCCGGTTCTAATCCTGGCAGCCCTGCTTTCCATCCAGCTCCCTGCTTTTGGCCTGGGAAAGCAGTAGAGGACGGCCCAAAGCGTTGGGACTCTGCACCCACATGTGAGACCAGCGAGAGCTCCTGGCTCCTGCTTTAGGATCAGCTCAGCTGCAGCCTTTGTGGCCACTTGGGGAGTGAATCATAGGAGAGAAGACCTTCCTCTCTGTCTCTCCTCTTCTCTTTATATCTGATTTTCCAACAAAAATAAGAAATAATTCTTAAAAAAACCTTTAAAAAAGAAGTAACAGCTTTTGGAAGGAAGGCAGTAATACTTGGGATAGATAAGTAGACTGGTCAGTAAGAAAACAAGCCTAAGATTAAGAGTGAAAGTGAGAATAATGTGAAAAATGTGGATGCCACAATTCATTCAGAATTTGTACCTAGTACAAAAAACAAGTGACTCCGAGAGAACATTATTGTAGATGTTGTTATAATCTTGTGGTTGGTTGGTTGGTTGGTTGGTTGGTTGGTTGGTTGGTTGGTTGGTTTTGTTGCAGAAACAACAGACATGTGAATAGGCAGATTTGGGAAAGGTTATCAGTAATTTAATCTTTATGTTGAGGTACTGAGCTATATATTTTTATTTACCATGACTTGAAGATTGCACTGAGATGTCAAGTGTGGGAAGGTTCACCTGAATCAATTCTCATGAATCCTCATGTGCAGAGCAGACCTAAGGGTCTTGTCCTCTTTTTCAGGTAGCATGAAGTTACTCAGACAAATCACTGCAGAGATTTGGGGTCATAACGAGGCCAGGGAATGAATCAGTAGAAATGGGAAGGGGTACAAAGGAAACACAAAGATATTAAGCGATCCATTGACCCCAGCCAGGCTGCCTAGAAAGATCACCAAAAATTCAAGGGAAATATACAAACATGCAGATGCAAGAAAACCTGTAGAAGAAGCCACACACCATCAGAGGGAAGGGAGATGGAATGTTGTACACCTCAATGACTCAATTGCTTCTAGATGAAGTCAATATAAAGAGATTATTAAGAGCAACATCTGATCGATTAAACTAGATGTTTAACATAAAAAAAACAAAAGATAAATTGATTAAGCCAGGAAAATCTAAAGGAAAGTTATTTGGTCTGTATTGACTGGAAAAGAAGGTAGAAGATTCTGAATATTACAGGAAAATTGTTGATTTGTTGTGTTGATTTTATCAAACTCTTGACTTTAAGAAAACACATTTCCATTTGAATAGGCTAAACATCTTTAGCATGACATCTTTCCTGTGAATACTTCTAACAAACTTTCCTGATGCTTTTAGTAAGTTGGGAATCAAATATTTTTCTCTCTCTCTTTTTCTTTGTTTATTTTTTTTTATTTGCAAGACAGAAATACAGAAAGAGAGAGAAAGAGAGAGAGAGAGAGAGAAAAACTAGCTAATCTTCTAAATGCTTGAGATAACTTGTGCAGAGTCAGGCTGAAGCCAAATGAATTGAACTCAATCCTGATCTGCCACATGGGCGAAAATCATACAAAGTTCAGCAATCATTTACTTTGTTCCAGTGCTCACATGAACAAGAATTTGGTATTGGAATCAGAGTCAAAATTCAGACACTGTAAGCTGAGATAGGACTTCTGCAAGCAACATCTTAACTGCTGCATCAAGTTCCCACATCATAGTTCTTCCCAATTCATAGTTCTTCCCAATTCATAATCATGTTTGTATTGGAATGAATAACTCAGAGGAGCATGGCCAAGGGTACTTACTCTATAATGTGATATGTTGTGAAAATAAGGTCTTTGCAAATATAATTAGTAAATGGAATGTCATATTGGATTTCAGTTGAGTCTAAATGTCATGATTGTGTTATTACGGAAGATTAAAGGGTATGCAGAAACACCTAGGGAGAACATCTATGTACAAAAAATAATTTTTTAAAATTGGAGTTATTTAAGTGATGTTTTCATAAATGTTTAAAAAATTGAACATTACAGGGGGTCAGTATAAGTTAGGGATTTATGAGGAAATATTCTTTTCAAGAGCCAGGGTAACACATCCTGCTAATTTTTGTCTTTCAGTCTCATCATGGATTGTACTGTTAAATGATTCTATTGGCTTAAGCCAACATGTTAATGGCAAGCTGTTGCAACAAGTCTAGGAAACAAATATTCATGTTGTCACAAGAGGTGGAAAATATCTCAAAATGTGTAAGTGATTCTCTGATAGTGTAGTGGATGGAGAATTAAAAATTTTGGGACACCAAAAAAAATATATAGATTTTCTTGAAGTGATGATTTGCAGGATTAAGTACCTTAAAGTTGACTTGGTCAAGGACTATAATAGAAATGGAGCAGTTTAGAAAACTTTCAGGATTCTCAAAGAATGCATACTATTGCATAATTAGTAAGTTGTAAATGTGAACATTAAATATGCTTCTATTGAAGCCTCAGGGAAAATGTGGAGCATATCACTGGGCAAGGGATGAAAGATGGTCGTATATGATTAGCCAATAAAATTTATAAGGAAAGTGTCACTGTTTTGGTATGGTTTCCTTTTCATGCTGAGAATAATACGAACTTAAAAGAACTGCATATGGAATAGTTAAATGCAATTCAACTGTTACTTGATGCTTTGCAAAACTGGTTAGTTATACAGATGGTAAAAGGTGAAAACAATGTGTACTGGAAAGAATATGAACTGTGTGGCTGGAAAAATCTCTGGATGTTGCAGGGATTAAATGTATGTGTGGCTTATAGATACATCAGCCATTTTAGTAGAAACCAGGAAAAGAGATGACATTACACAGAAAGAATATATGAAGAATCCCACTGCCTGGTGACATGAGTCTCCTTCACGTACACAGAACTCAGTATAGCTTTGGAAAATATTTTATAAGCCAAGAATTTGGAAGCCTGGGCAGAAACAGCAAAGCTTAAATGAAATGAAGAAGAAATGATATGCAGAGACGGCAGACAAAGTGCTACTCTTAATTTCAAAACTAGAGAGTGGCTGTCATTTTGCTTAGGACCATCGACTCCCCTTTTTCCTTCCCTGTTCTCTCCGTAAACGCAAGGATTGCTTTGCAGCTATCTTGCTTTCTATAAATGCAGATCAACAAATGAGAAGTCAACCTCACAAGGAAACAATCCTTTAAGTGTGACATATAAATGTAGTAAAATTCAGTTATTTGTTTCTAACAAGGACTATATGACAGAGTGTTTAACTTAGTATCTGAAATGACCTCTGAAGTCATTCTAGTGGGTTATAGTTTTATTACCCGCATAGGAGCTGGTAGTCTGATAAGCAACTGGATATTTCATCTATTTTGAAAAATAACTGTCTCTTGAATTTAACACCAGGTTCACCTCTCCTAGTTGTTTAACTGCCAAGTACCGCACTCATGACTTGGCCAATAAGCTTACTTTTTATTCTCCACCTTAATATTTTCTATTCTTCTGACAGTTTCAACACACTCACATACAAACACATAAAATATCCTGGTGCATCAATTTCCTAACCTTTTACTTCTTAAGAGTACATGTCATCTTAATACTTACATTCATTGTCATGGCCAAATCCCAGACCTCATTCCTTGGAATCACATCACTCTGAGAGCTAAGCATTCATATGATAGCTCAAATCTAGCACCCAATTCTTCTCACTTCCTCAGGCAACAGAAATGTTCATTCTGCTCAGTAATAGCCTAAGGGAAAGATTCCTGCTAGAATATATATGGAGCCAGTGTAAATCCATTCTAAATCAAGCATTCACTTTTTTTTTTTTAATAGCTTTACTGGAGCAGACATTCTGCATAGTAATTGACTGCATTTGGTGTGACCACAAGCCATTTTGCAGTGCTTGCTTCAAGTCTTGGTATCTCTAGATCCGAGATCTAGAGATCTAACGCACACCATAGAAGGAAGAACATAAGGGATCATTATTCAGGTTCCCGTCATGAATATTAGCAAACTAGATTGAATTCTTGGCTCCCATATTCATGTTGGTCCAGTCTTGGTAGTTGCAGGCATCAGGAGAGAACTATTGGCTGTAAAAGTTCTCTCTCTCTTTTCCTATCTTGGGAATGAAATGAATGCAAATACACTTACAATACACTTTTATGAAAGCTATTACCTAGGTATTTATTTTAGTAGAATGTTAGGATATTGGTATAAACTATGGATAAATAAAATATCACTTGAGGAGTAGGCACTAGCAATCAAGATATCCATATGCCACAACAGCACACACACACACACACACACACACACACACACACACACACACACACACACACACACAAATACACACACGCTTTTGGGATTTTGGGCTGCTAAACTGTGAAACAATGGATAAATATCTATTCTTTTAAGCTGTCAAGTTTGTGATAATTTATTAAAAAGCTGTTAGAATCCAATACATAATTTTTGTCAAATGTTTAAAATATTTGATTAATTTTAATATTTTGCCTCCCTGAATTCAAGTACTTTAAAGTATACTTTGTCCTTGTGGCTGTCTTTGAAACAATTCTGAGGGTTCTTCAAAAATCCATGAAAGTTTATTCTTTATATTTGTAAAACAGGAGGTGCTTAAATAATTACATTAATTTTATATGTAATTCATGATGAGTCACATTGCAGAAATGCAATTCTTGCCCAAGTTAAATATACAGTAGTAAAAATATCAGTTAAAATATGTCAGAAACTTCTACAATGTAACATAAGTTTTTTTTTTTTTTTTTTTTTTTTGCAAAGTCAGATACGTAGAGAGGAGGATAGGCAGAGAGGACGAACGTCCATCCCATTGATTGACTGCCCAGGTAGCCACAGAGGGTGGGGCTGAGCCTATCTGAAGCCAGGAGCCCTGAACCTCTTCCACTTCTCCCATGCGAGTGCAGGGCCCTAAGTCTTTGGGCCGCCCTAGACTGCATTCCCAGGCCACAAGTAGGTAGCTGAATGGGAAGCTGGGAGCACTTAAGGCAAGAACTGGACCACTAGGCTACGGTGCCAGACCTGGATAAGTTCTTATGGATTTGCCAGTGGCCTCGTTTTGTTTTTTTTTTTTTTCCAGAGGGACAAAACATCTAATTTATTTTACAATGTTTTTCTAAATATTACTCTAGAGCAGCTTATGTTTATGGATAGTATCTGAATATGATCTTTTTTATTATATTTTTGACAATCTTTACATAGTTAATTAGGCTAAAAAGGTTCAAGGACTATAGGAAAGTGGGTAAGACTATTATTTCCATATTGTTTCCTTCATGTTTAAAGGGGGGTATTAAGGGAGAAGGCCCACCCCATTTCTCACCCTCCCCAGGTCCCGGATGTAGGATATGCTCCGAGATTCCTGCTCAAGTGGTTTTGTTAGTTGACCAGTCATGAATCGCTGCCAATACTGCCACTCCAAGCACTATGAGGTCTTTGAAGAATCCACTGGTTGACATAGTCCATCATAGAGTCTCCATTTGCCCCGTATTTTGCTGCCAACATATAGCTGAGATGGTTCGTTTACCTGTTCTGTCTTCTCTCTTTTCTTGGTTAGGGTTCTGAGTCCGGCATTTCGATTGGGGAGATCTCCAAAGAAACTTTGTCTGAGATGTTCTCAAACCAGATTCTTGTATGTACTAGCAGGAACAGGGCCCGTTTATGAGAGGTATGCTTCTATGGCTGAACAAACATACTTATTAGCAGTTATATTTTCATTTTTCCTTTAAATATCTTAAATTCTTTTGGATTGACTTTATTACCTTGTTTTCTATGCCACAAGAAGCAACCCAACGCCCTTGTCAGTAACCTTATCTTTCAATGAAGTTTCTTCATATCTCAAACTTTTGAAGATTATTAGTCAGAAATTAATCCATGAGTAGTTAGTCTTTTACAGTCTAAAGATCTTGTTAAATATTGCTGTTTTCATAACATGTTTTTGTTAGTTCATTAAGGATTTGTTTGGGAACAGTATGTTGACAGCCTGAGGGGAGCAAAATGTAAAACAGGGAACTGACCACTTCCAAATGTGTGATCTGGAGCATCCATCTACCTGCATTCTCAGAGGTCCTGCTCCTCCGGCCTTTGTCCCAGCACTGACGTCTGCATCTTCAGTTCCCCATTGACTCAGGCCTTGAGAATTGGACTGAATGGCACCACCCACTTCTCTCGTCTTGGATTTGTACACACCACACTGATGTGTGTTGGATCTTCTCAGCCTCATCAAGTATCTAGGCCTATTCCACATCATGGAAAACTTATAAAATGAATACATGAATATGTTTGTAAATATTCTAAGCCAAAATAAGCTTGTATTTTCTCTTTTCCTGTGAATTTTTTGGTACCGTATTTGTGTGTGTGCATTTGTGTGTGTGTTATGATATAGATCTATATTTACATGGTTGTGTTTCTGCACAGACTCCTGATTAATACAGAGTTGTTAATGGAATGATGGAAATCGCATTAGGTCTTATTACATCATCTTCAATCTCTATCAAATATTCACTTTTTCAGTTTGTTGATGTTTAGCTACACTTCTCCAAATGAATATTTTCCAGTATCCTCCATGTCTGCTAATATGGCTGTGTTGGTAGATATGATTGCCATGTAACGAGAGTTCTCTGGAGATACAGAATTTTTATACATATAGAACATCAGGGCATTATGAGAGGATTTCACTTGCCTGGATGTGGCAGCTGAAAAGTCCCATCACAGGTTGCCTGTAGGCTATAGAGCCTGAGATGCTTACCATGCAGCCCAGTTCAATTTCACAGCCTTGATAAAAGAGAAGTGGGATGTGTGAGTTCAGTTCCAGACATTAGGGTTCAATGCCATAGTCAAAAGACCAGAGACTGACACGTGAAGCAGCAGTTCCGTGTACCCCACCCCTTTAAGAGGGGCCTCAATAGCTTTCTTATTTAACCTCTGGAGACTTTCAGGTTGTTGATGGTACAAGACCACACAGAGGGTATATCTTCCCACCGAGTCCACTCATTCATGTAATAATCTTCTTTAGAATGACCCTAAAAGGCACACTCAAAATAATGCAGCCTGATAGCAGGCTCTTAGATACTCCTTAATCCAGTCAAGCTGATACCATACTAACCATAACAATTGCCTTTGTAATGTTCATTTTTTTTTCCCTCAGGAATAAAGATCCATGAGCTAAGGCTTGAAGATTTGAGATAAAAGGCATAGAAATCACTGTCACAAAAGACAATGCATTTTTTTTTTCTTGAACACTTCATGTACTGAATCACTTAGGCATTCTGGAAAAGTACTTATGTATCCTGATGTGAGCGATCACCCTGAATGTGAACAACATATCCAAGGCACTTGGAAAGAGTGAGGAAACTCAAACAGTATAAATTAAAAATTACCTTTCACTGGCTTTTTTTGGAATACAATGCAAAATTTACCTTTGAGTTCAACAATCAACTTCCCATGCATTCCCACACATTAATGTGCAATGACCTGTCTCTTATTCCATTTGATGTATTGCTTTAGTAAGGTCCCCTTATGACCTTTGCTATCAGCTATTAATAAATCGTTTGACTGAGATGAAAAAAAGAACCCCAAAAGCGGCCAGAAGAGAGAATGGAGCTTTGTGGTCATTCTGAGTTTTCCACTAAAAGTCATTTTTGTTTGAAGAGAAGTGTAGAGATAAGAGACTTTGGCAATATCTTAGTTTGAACTTTATAAGCCTGCAAAACAGGAATGACTGAGAAATTTCCAATTTTTTCATGTTATAAGAAGTGGCCCATTGTAAAGGACTCCCCTGTGTATTCTTGGAATTCATCACCTACAGCCTGTCTTCATCATTCATCTTGTCTCCCATGATATTCAGTCCCACATAACCCATTTTATTTTTCATCATAAATTCTAGACTTTTTTCTCTGAGATATTTCTCACTGATGAATATTATCCAAATTACTGCAGCCTGAATAATATTTCCTTATTTGTCCACTATATTTTTATTTATCATAACTCAGACTAAAGAACATTTGATATAGATGATCAGTGAATATAATCTTAAGCACTGGCAAAGAAGAAACATGAGGAGACAAATTGGAGAAATAGAAAAAAGCATTTCTGAACCCAACAGAAACAAACTCACTTTTTAAAAGGGAGAAATGATCTGCATTTATCTCTCGATGGAAGAAAATGGTGCTAGCAAAGTGAAATCACTTGTATTAATACTCAACAGGCTGGCCTAAGATGCTTTGTACACTACTGGGAAGCTATGGTGAATTCAATTGGAGATTATGCATGAGAAATGAAAACAAAATTAATGTATGTTTATTTTTATTGGAAAGGCTGACATGCAAAGAGAAGGAGATACAGAGAAGAAGATCTTCCATCTGCTGGTTCACTCTCTAAGGGGCTGTAAGGGTAAGGGCAGAGCCGAGCCAAAGCCAGGAGCTTGGGGCTTCCTCTGGATTTTGCACAAGGGTGCAGAGTCACAAAGCTTTGAGCTTTTTGACACACACACACACACACACACACACACACACACATCACAAGGACCCAATTGCTTCAGAGACTCAGTCATATGAATAACAATATATACATATATATATATATATATACACACATATGTGTGCATGTATTTCATAGGGAAATTGTACATCATCCATACATGAAAAATTTCCTGAAGAGTCATGTGTCTTTAAAGAAATTATCTCCTTAATCCTTGAATTGTTTGAGGCCATTAAGTAAGTAGAAATGTGTTTATGTGACCAATAATTAATTAAACAGATACTTAGCTAGGTAAATGAAAAGAGAGAATCATAAAAATGTAATTATTGTTTCAGTCACTGCTGTTTTGAAAAAATAATGCATAAACCAGCATAAGTAGTACTGATATTATAAATTCTTAACATATGGTATACATTATAAGTGGTATAATATAAAATACATTTAAAAAGTTTCATGGAAATGTGCATTCCAGAAAATTATGAATGAAATTCAAATATGGCCAAACTAGATTTATTTTTTAATCCAACTGTCCATGAATTTTTGAGATGCCCTCATATAATAGTCCACTTTTAACTGTCATTTCACATTTTTTAGTTTCAGTTACCAAGTGGTAAGCTACAGTTGAAAAACTCATAAGGATTTAAGATATTGAAAGAGAGAAATAACATTAATATAATAGATATTATAGTATATACTTAGCATTACATTGTCATTAATTTCAAACTTTTACTGTGCTAACTTATAAGCTAAACTTCACTATAATTATGAGTGTAGATGATAAAATATAGTAAATGTGGAATTCAATAATATCCACTGTTTCAAGTCACTATGAGTCTTATATAGTCTATGTATAAAGAACAATGTTATAATCATTCTTTTAAACTTTTCATGTTAAAATTCTGTGATAAAAATGGTAAGACTACTTTTGCTTACACTATTTTTGTCTTGAAGGTTTAGGCTTCAAATATTGCCTGCACTGAGATAACTATCTGCTTTAAACAGATTGAGATGAAATCAATTTTCCAGAATAGACTCATGATCTTTTTCTTACTGATGGCAATTCAACAGTTCAAAATTCAGACAGGATTTTAGCCTCAGATCATTCTTACCATCTCTGATAAGAACTACATTGGTTAGTTTCAAAACATCTTAACATTTGGATAAGATGAGAAATCTAACTCTTGTGGGAATAAGTAGCCCAAGGCAGTACAGGCATGAGTAGCTCTTGTCAATACGAAGAATAATTCATTCATTCCGAATGTGTACACTTGTAGACAGAGGTACAACTGCATAGATAAGTGCATTTATTTTGCAGCTTTGCCTGATACATAAAAATAAAAACAAATAAAAATTATCAATTAATCTAATGTCTCAAGTACACATTTTGCTATATCATTGGTTATTCATTGCCAAATATCCAATTGTTCACTCATTGGGAAGATGCATGCTAAAATCAGGACTGATTGAGTCCTAGTTTCATGTAAAAATGTCAGTTGACAATGGGATTTGGATAGGGCAAAATACATATTAAATAAATATTTTTAAAAGCTTTATTTATTTATTGGAAAGTCAGATATACAGAGAGGAGGAGAGACAGAGGAAGATCTTCCATCCAATGATTCACTCCCCAAGTGAGCACAAAGGCTGATGCTATGCCGATCCAAAGCCAGGATCCAGGAACTTCTTCCAGGACTCCCACGCAGGTGCAGGGTCCCAAAACTTTGGGCTGTCCTCGACTGCTTTCCCAGGCCACAGGCAGGGAACTGGATGGGAAGTGGAGCTGCCGGGATTAGGACTGGTGCCCATATGGGATCCCTGCGTGTTCAAGGCGAGGACTTCAGCTTCTAGGCCACTGTGCCTGGCCCTAAATAAATAATTTTTAACATACGCAAAAATAATGCACATGAGAAGATTAAAAAATGTATATACTATTTATTTAAATGTGAATTTTTTAGGTTGCAATTCAAGCAATCAGGGAATGCCAAGCTTTTTTTGTTTGTAGTAGTCAAGAAAAAAAATCAAGCAGTGTTAGGAACACATATTGAAAATAACGATGAATGACAGCCTCAGTAAGATGCAAGTTTATGCTAGCATTGTTATGACACGCCAAAAATTCACCCCTTTAATGAACTGAAGTTTTTCGATGCTAATTTGAAAACTTCTATGAAACATTTCTAACAAATACATTACTATCAAGAAAAGTAGGCTAAATATTTTTTCCACATCATTTATCAGTGATTGGTGTAAATGCACTTTCACCTTAATTAATAAAATATGATTTTAAAATGAATAAATCATAAAGAATTTTGTTCCAGCACGTGTCCTAATGATGAATAAATGACGACAAGAGAATTCTATTGGAACATAAAAACTTCTCCATTAAAGGTGAGCTAATGTGGCTTTTAACGAAAATAAAAAGAAAATGCATTTTAATGAAAAGAAAAATCTTCACTCACTGTATTTAACTTTAAAGCTAAGAGGAATCTATAGAGTTGGTCTCTTCAAAAACCTCTTTCTGTGTAGGTGTTCTGATTAACTGATTGAGCATAGGACAATAATATTTTTCCTCCTTAGGTAAAAAAAAAAATGTAAAAATAATTGCAGTTAATACAACTGCCATAAAGGATGCAGTCAAATGGAACAGTCAGTGTTATAGAACAGTCAGATAGAAATAATTGTAACAAAGGAAGTTTTAAAATAGAAAAGGAAGTGGCAAATGCAATTTACTGTTGTGCTAAAAGAGGCTATTTTATGTGTATAAGAAGAAAAATATCTCAGAATATTTAATATTCCTTTGTATTTTCATGTGGAGAACAACCATTTGGTTGATGTGAATATGTGAGGATGCAGAGATGCTCTTGTCTCCTTAATGGTGTTCAGCATTATGTTTGGCTGAAAGCTAAGGCAATTTATGAATGCTACGATTGTGTTCTGGTTTCGACAATTTGTCTCTAGGTACTTTAGGTATAAGTCATTGACATTCCAAAGTTTTAGATTCTTCTTTGGAAGTAGGAAATCTTTTAAAGAGATAAGTTCCATGTCTCTTAATGGCATAATTTTATTATTTAAAAAGCCCTATGGCATGACAAAAATAACAGGGAGATGAAGCTCAGCCAATACAAAGAATCCTGCTACAATGGTCTGAATATTTTTTTCTCTCAGATTCACATATTCAATCCTAAGATGCTAGGTGATGATATTACGAAGTGGAACATGTTGGAATTGATTAAATAATAAATGAAATTATTTGCTTATAAAAGAGGTGAAGATCGAGGACAGCCCAAAGCTTTGGGACCCTGCACCCGCGTGGGATACCTGGAAGAAGTTCCTGGATCCTGGCTTCGGATCGGAATAGCATTGGCCTTTGTGCTCACTTGGGGAGTGAATCATCGGATGAAAGCTCTTCCTCTCACATTTAGTAACAAAGTCAAATGAACTCAACCACAATATCACAGTTAAGCATCCTACATCATTTTTCAAAGTTAACACAAACATAAATCAGAATACAGTAAGCATTTTTCACAAGGTGTGGGTTGAACACCCTTTAAAAGGTTAATTAACTCCTTCATCTTTCTCTATTTCAATGAGAATGGTTTCTCACAAAAAATGAAATATTTCAGATATTCAATACCACATCTTTTCTGTGGTTTGTTGTATTTAGAATGTAATATATTTTGAATAATATTTTTAAATTTGTAAGAACACGTCAGATGGGCAACTGCACATGCATGCTTTAAAAAAATGTCAGATGTGGAAACACAAATTTATAGCACACCTTTTCTCTATGTGGTACTTCCTATGAATTGCTTTTATTGCAACAATGAAAATCTAAAATAATTTTGTATTATTTTTATTTGTTATTGTCTGTATCTGCTTAAGTCAAAATATATCAATACAGCAAAATCACTGACTTAAACAGCTCACAATTAATAAAATAGAATTGGTAGATAGTTTTTCTTTAAAGCTTCCAGTTTTTCATTAAAATCAACTATGTCAGATTAAATGTGTTACAGCCTTTAGTAACTAGAATGTAAATGCCTTCAACTGATGGAGCATATCAGGATCACGCCTTGAAGAACGTGTGATTGGGTCATTCTTCAAATGCCTTCAACATCCCGAGCTTGGACAAGAGGGATCCTAGATCCAGAAACAATTCCACATACGCAAAGTAGCTGGCAGGGACATGAGCACTAGTCAGCAGATTGTGTGGAACATATTTACTGGGATTTCAGCATAATCAGAACTCAAACTTGATATTTTTATGTGGTTCTTTTTAACTCTTACAAAAGTAACATATATATTTATGATTATTTGAATATTTTTCTGCCTTTTTCCTTTCCTGGATTGAATTTACTATTTGTTTTAGTAGAAAGAATTAGAAAAATAGTGCAAGTCCATATTGAAATATGAAATGATGTATAATGTGATATCTACCATCTCATACACTCCACCAAACAAAAAACCTCCATCAAAGCAGAGCTTTGATGTGCATAATGACTTATCCCCATCATACCAGTTACATTGAAGACCTTCAGGAAGCATTTTCAAAATAAATTAATTGATGCGCTGACTGATTTCCTCATGTGCTGAGACTTCTTGATTAGAACATAGAAGGGAGTGATTGTATTCACTTATCTAGGGTTTTACGGAATTTTTGATCAAATATCGAGGGAGGCTTGTAACTCTTTTCAATGTCACAGATTAATTAGTAGGTTCTTCTTGTAAGAGAGTTAATAAACATTATTAAAACACTAAATGACAGACGTTAACTGGAAAGGTTTTTCCTCAATGTCCTTTTATTTCTCACTCACAGTAACACTACAAATGAAGTCTGCAGTTTGCTGATTGGCTTCCTATACCTGCTGCACGGATCTAAAAAATGCAACAGAGATCCTCCTTCTCATTGCACACTTCCTTAGAAGAGAGCAGATGATTGTTCATGGCCAAATTCTTTGTGGTAACTCCATTACTGTAGTATGTTTGAAATGAATGTTTCCTTATTTAAACCTCCAAATTGATGACAATGGCATTCAATAATGCTTTTTTTAATATTATTTTTTGTAAGGTGATAGATTTCCTTTGTTATCTCATTTAATTATATGAATCCGCATATTAAAAAAAGAACAACTGAAAAATGTGTGCTACAGTTTATACACAGAAATTTCTGGTCCCTTTTACTTATGATGCTCTGTATATGTTATTGCATGGAATACACTATTGGAGAGGGAATAGAGAGGCGAGGAGAGGAGTGGAGAGGAGGGGAGGAGAAAGGAGGGGAGGGGAGGAAAGAGAACAGGTGGAGAGGGGAGGGGAGGGAACAGGTGGAGAGGGGAGGGGAGGGGAGGGGAGGGGAGGGGAGGGGAGGGGTGGAGAAGAAGCTCCCATGTTCTGTGACTGTGCAAATACTCACAGTGTTCTAAGGCTGGAACTGCATGGCAGCCTGGACTCAGACACTCATTCCAGACTTCCCATGTTGTGGAAGAAGCTGAAATACTTGAAAACTGTGGCATTGCCTCCCACATTCAGAGGAGCCTGAAGTCAGGTGCTAGAGCCAGGATAAATACTCAGACACTCTGGTAAGGGAATTGGGTGTACCAACTTCTAGGTTAAACACTACTCTGCAAAACTCTAATTTGAGAGTGTGGTGGTGGTCCAAAGACAACCAGTTTTATGTCCATGAGAATTTAAATATGAGGACTTAATCATAGTGAGAAGCTCATGCTATTAGAGAATAGCATGCTTAAATAACCATATCTTATTATCAATTAGTATTGTCATTAACAACCATTGCTTTGCATGTAGGAACATGACATATTATCTCTTCCAGTCAGTGACTATGCCCTTTGTTGACACCCAGTGATTAAAAAATTCTCTACTCTGACACTCTATCAATCTTACGTTGAATGTAAACTAAAGATTCTTCTAGCACATTATGATATATTGCCAAAATAACCACATAATATATGTTGTAAGAAATATATATATTTTTCATACAATTTGGGGTATTAACAAACAAGAAAGTCTACAGGAAAAATGTAGAACCAGAGAGTTATTTTGCAAGGCATCAATGTGGTTTGTGGTTGCAGGACAAGCAAAAAAAAAAAAATCAGCTGAGGTAAATAAAATAACCCACTACCAATGTCATCGATATCTCTTTGTAGGGTGGATTTAGATATGTCTTGAATTACAAAATCAATCCTTAAAATTCAAAGAATTCTACCTTCTTTGAAAGCAAAACTTCATATATTTGTTTTGTTGTTAAGGAAGTCAAAGAAACCTGGATAAAGAGGTTAGATATTCTAACTATTCTGAAAACCTGCATAAATCCACAAATCATAATAGCATTCATAAATTAAATTAAATGAGTAGAAGAGACCATCAGATGACAATAGCATCTCAAAAGAAACCATGCTTATTCCATAAACGCAATCACAAGTTTCCTAGGAACACATCTTGAAATTGCTTTGCTTCGCTTCACTCTTAGTTTGCTGAGGGAATAAGGCTCTCCTTCATGATTCCTGCCAATCAGAATATTTGGAGGAGAACTTAAACGACATGAAGAAAGCGAGACTCATTTCTAGAAATCATTTGTAATCTAGGCCTTGTCTTTGCCATTGTACAAAGAAACAAACTACATGGTTATACTTTTGTATATGAATTTCTACAGCTGCACTTGATGTCATCACAAAACAGTTTTTGATACTACTTGAAAATATTCACTTCAAAGTTATTCTAGGAGTAGTTATTTGAAAAACATGTATGCATCACCACTGTAGGCTACTGCCTAGGTTGCCTTATACCTAGGTAATTGAGAGAAAAGAAACCAATGGCTTGCAAGCCATTCTGGGCCCGATTAATGTAAAATCTCTGTTAACTATACCATCATGCCAATACAATTGTCTGTCCTATTTTTGTTTTTAAGATACGTAGGGAAAGCAGTGGTCACTGGACATGGATGTGCCCCCCTGGCTTCCAGACATGCTACACCACTGCACAATGGGTGGGGAAGGGAGGCTTCAGATGGCCTGGGAAAGGGGTTCTGGGGACATGTTGTAGAGGGACTACAGAAAGCATGTTTAGCAGATGAGAAGTGACTCCTGGGGCCTCTCGTGGACCAGGCCATTGCACTCTCAGCAAAGCAAGAGAGGGGAAATTTAGTGGAGAAACCCAAAGATTTCTGGGCATCTGCCCACATGGGAGATATTGGCTGAGCTCAGTAACATTGCCCACTGTCCATAGGCACATGCAAAGGCTGGGGCTGGGACCATGACTGATTAGGCTAAGCTGCACTATCTCACCACGAATGTGTTGACTGGGGGTGGACAAAGACAGGCTGCACTACAGCACCCATTGGGACATGAGATAACTGGATCTGGGGGCCGATTCCATAAGAAATTTGTGGGCTTTTGTCTGTGGGACAGCAGCACTCTGGTTTGTGTAAGAGCTAGGAGTGGTAATAGGCTCAGCTAGAGTGGACTATGGAACTCACCGACACTTGCAGGCATCGAAACGGGGAGGGGTCCTTCCTGGGCCAGGTTACAGCATCTGCAGGCGCTGGTAAAGCCCAGGACTGAAGGCAAATCAGTTGGCACATGTGAGATCTGGAGCTGGTGGCAGATCTCGTAGGTGAACTTGGGGACCACCTCTGCCAGTCTGCAGCTTCTGCTTGGGAACAAAGGAGCTGGAGCTGGTGCTGGGGGCAGGCCAGGACAGGTAAGGCTGCAGCAATCATTGACATTTGAGTGTGTCATGTCTGGAGGCAGGTCATGCAGGGCCAGGGTATTGTACTTTCCAGCATGAGCAAGAGCTGGGACAAAGTATGGGCAGTGATAGGTTGCTATATCCACAGGCAAGCTGAATCTGAAGGTGGGCCACAGCAGGCTGAGCCAAAGCACCTACCAGCACATGCAGGATCTGGGCTGGGAACAGGCTTGATAATGAAACTGTTAGAATTCCTCTGCTAGGCTGCAGCTGCTCCTGGAGGTATATTAGGCTGAACCGCGCAGCAGTAAGCTCTCATCAGTGTGCATGGAGGCGGGATCTGGGGCAGGTTGGATAAACTAAGCTGCAACATCCGTTAGTGTACATGAGAGCTAGATAGAATGTGGGCTGGGCCAGGCTAGACCACAGCACAAGCTGGTATGAAGACACACTTGGACTGGGAGTAGTCCTGGGGGAAACACTGGGGATTGCCCCAACTAGGCTGTGATAACTTTGGTGTGTGTGAGGACCAGGCTTGTGCGGGCTTTGGCTGAGCTAGGCTGGACCATCTGTCAATATGCTATTTGTTAAAAATAAAGTCAAAATCAACCCATAACTTTTTACTGATCATAAAATGAGGCACTGTATCCAAATTGAGTTAGTAATGTCATATTCAGTACACATGTAAGTGGATTTCAAATTTTATGCGTAAAAAGTACCTTTTTGCTTAGTTTCCCATAAACATTTTGGAATTTACTATTAAACCTTAGTGTAAAGTAGTTTTCAATACTATATTATTAATTTTTCATAATTGTTACCTGACATTTAAATTGAACAGTGCATATTGTTGCTCAGCATTGGCTTATATTTAGGGATTCTATGTAAAATATATATGCCTATATTTATTTATAATAATTTTTGAGGTTGTTTTCTTTTATATCCTCTGAACACTATATGAATTGTATTTCCATGATGTCTAACTCATGTTTTTCTTATGTTTACTCAGATTGTTAATGCTGACACCATTATTGAAGATGTCATAGCAATTCCATAAGCAAACATTAGAAACGAATAAACCATTTGGGTCAGCAAAAGCAAATTGTTTATAGTTATTTTACATATGGACTTCCAAAGATTCACTACTATTTTTATATGTGATATTCTTAAATAGTTGAGAATTAAATATCATGTTTCATTATTGTGTGTTTTCATGAGGATCTTATTAAGCAGCAATAAAATATAATTTCAAGTGTCTGTGTATCTACATATATTAATTTCATATTGTCAATGGACCTTTTATCAAAAGGCTCTTTGCTTTTGAGACAAACAGTATTAAACAAAATGTGTTAAAGTTCAAATGCACTGTTGTAGCATGTTATTCAAAATATTTTTTTATTTGCCCACATTTAAATTCACTAAGATAGAATACTTAGACTGTGTTTCTTTCTTTTTTTTTTTTTTCCTACCTAGAGGAGAGACAGTTAGGTGACACAGAGAATTAATTTTAAGGCTGTCTCTTTTCGTCTCTAACGACCTGAAGGTCACATTTACTTATATTGACTTACAAATGGGAAGTAGAGCAGTTCTGGAAATCACACACCACACAGATTGCCAATCATGGAGATCCATGCTCAAAGGATGGATCTTGTTTGTTCTTCCAAAACAAGAAGGGAGTGACGTCACAGGTGAAAATTACATACTAAATAAATCTCGCCAAGAAGGCTTTTTGAAAGGAGGCATGATGAGTTTTATTTCTCAATATGCCTTTTATAATGTTATATAATGATAAGCCTTCGTAATCTGTTATCCATTAATTCTTTTCTTTTTAATTGATTGAGAAAATTATGAAATAGAGTTCTTGAGTAAGGTCAAGTTCACACAGTAAATAGAGCCAGACTCACAGGGAGCCACGATGTTTGCAGAAACACTCTTAAGTCAAAGTTTGAGGCACCGTTGCTCTAAAAATACTTTCTTATTGTTGAATTATTTTTTCTCTATGTGGTTTGTAAGAAAATGAAAGCTCTTTTATGCCTGGTAGCTTTTTATGGTGATATATTTCAATTAATACTGTATTTTTAAAACTACTTGTAAAGCGCAAAAGTTGTAGAACATAATCTTGATTAGCATTTATAACTGAAGCAAAATAAGAAGGTATTGTTAGTATTTTGATATAAGCAGGTACAATAGAACAGGATATTTTCATTTTCCATTGAACACCAAAAAATGAATTTTCTCCATCTCCTGTTATTCTTTGTGGTCTTCATTACCTTAAGGTATATTGAAGCCAACTGGTCTACAATGTGATTTTTTTTAGAAAGTTGTTGATTGTGTCCAATTAAAAAGCTCACTCAATAACATACTATTTAGAAATATTCACTTGAAAAAGGTGAATTATACATTCATGATGAGTCTTCCAGTTTCAGTAAAAAAAAAAAAAAATCAAGAAAAACGTTCTTACAAGCCTACTCATCTAGCAACATTTACTCCTTCCACATGATAAACCAGTCCCATCTTAGGGACACGCTGGGCCCAATGCAATGGCTCAGTGGCTAAATCCTCACCTTGCACTTCCCAGGATCCTCAGGATCCTGTATAGACGCAGGTTCCAGCTCCTTGCTTGTGGCTGGGGAAAGCGATGGAGGATGACCTACAGCCTTGGGAATCTGCACCTATGTGAGAGAACCACCCAGAAGAGGCTCCTGACTCTTGGATTCGGAATGGCACAGCTCTAGGTACGGGGGAGTAGATCACTGCATGAACGATCTTTCTCTCTGTCTCTCCTCATCTCTGTGTCTGCCTTTCCAAACAAAATACATCCCCAAAGGCCTCGTGCCATCCTTGTCTGCTTTCACAGGTGGGGAGCATGAAGGGAAGTAAGGCTGCTGGGATTTTAACTGAAACCCGTATGGGATTCCTACAGATGCAAGGTGAATTTTTAGCCACTATGCTGCTGTACTGGACCCAAAATAAATAAATATTAAAAAAAGAGGAACATGCTATCCATTCCATTGCTTTCTCAAGGAACGCTTGCTTTACAATATCTATATTACTGCTCTGGATGTGACTTAATTTGTTCCACAAGGAGATGGGACAATGCAATTTTTATTCTATTCCCCTGAAACTTTATTTCTTTTTCTAATCTCTGCAAACATGAAGAATTTATCATCAAAAACAAAAGAAATCAAAATTTAAAAAAAAATTTTAAAAATTTTCAAAAATGATGAAAATCAACATTTGTTCCTCTAAAAAATTACTTTATCATAACCACTATGAAAATGATGATTCATTTTCAAAATGGGAGCTTTTAGGGCCCGTCGCGGTGGCCAAGCAGCTAAAGTCCTTGCCTTGAATGCCCCGGGATCCCATATGGTCGCCAGTTCTAATCAAAGCATCCCTGCTTCCCATCCAGCTCTCTGCTTGTGGCCTGGGAAAGCAGTTGCGGATGGCCCAATCTTTGGAACCCTGCACCTTGTGGGAGAACTGGAGGAAGTTCCTGGCTCCTGGCTTCAGACTGGTACAGCACTATCCATTGCGATCAGTTGGAGAGTGAATCATGGGAGGAAAGATCTTCCTCTCTGTCTCTCCTTTTCTCTGCATACCTAAACTTCCAATAAAAATAAAAAAACTAAATCTTAAAAAAATTGGAGTATGCAGACTTTAAAAAGATGTATTAAATATTTACATACCTAGTGCAATAATGTAAGTTTATAGATGGGAGAGTACATCATAAAAGATTGTGCAAAAAAACAAACAAAAAAAGAATTAAAAAGATAAGTTCTTTTTGGTGCCTGAATTTAGAGCTCCCCGCTTGGTAGGGACTCAGGAAGGGAAGCAGGTATGCTCATTGTCCTATGATTGGTTCTGTGAGACACATGAAATCTGTTCTATCTATATTAATGACAACATTTCTTTAAGTTCATGAAATAATATGTATGATGCATAATCCTGTGTTCACATATATACATATGTACTTAAATATATTTGTAAATATATATATGCATGTATATATATGTGTGTGTGTGCATCTATATAGCTGGCATGTAACTATTTTTCTCTAAATATTCACTCCCACTTATCTTTGCATGCTTTATCTTGGGTGCCTCAGCTATCTTTCCTTGTATCAGCAATGATCTTCTAAAGCTTAACACATCATGCCATTCCACAGACCCCAGCTGTGCTTTATTTTCCATTGATTTCTGAATGTTTTTACTGGTTTGATTTTGCTTACCTCTTATCTATTATCTATCTATCTATAGATAAGTATTCAGAAATATAATTTAAATTATACATAAAACAGAAACTGAGAAAATGCTCAGTGATATTTTTTTCTAAAATGAACATGTCTTAAAACTTGTATCTTAAAAATTTAAATTCTAATATGATAATTTCCTCAAAACAAATTCTAACATATTTTTACCAATGAAACTCAATGTCTATGGAAATATCCATATGAAAAACAATTCATTTATTTGAATGGGACAATAACAGATTTTATGAAGATTAAACCAGGTATATTGTACTATGATTCTTCTACTTTTGAAACAGAAAGGATATAAAACCTCTAAATTCCCAGAATCTATTTCATCCAAATTACATCAAGCGTTTATTTGAGCTATGTTGACACCCACCAAAAAGATTTGTATTTATTGAAAAGAAAATAAGAAATACTATCGAGAATAAATCATTTTTGACTTTTTCCTAAAATATGTTCTTCAGATAATATAGAAATATGTAAAATTTATGGTAAAATTTTGAGACATCTTCAAAGGATTTCTTATTTCTAATACAGCAAATTTAATTCATTTGATACTTCCTTTTGTTGGAAAAGTTTTTTTTTTTGCTAAAATACACTTAATATTTGCATTCTATTCAATTACTCACTTATTGAGACTGTCTGTAGCAGTGCATTGTTCTTTTGCATCTTTCTTTGCCAAATTAACATCTTTCTTTTAAAATAAAGGTTAATATCTTTCCTTTAAAATAATTATCTACTCAATCTTACAACAATATTTTGGTCCCTAAAGTTCTCACCTTGCAGTATCGGAATCTTATAAGGACACTGGTTCTAATTCTGGCAGCTCTGCTTCCCTTCCAGCTCCCTGCTTGATGCCTGGGAAAGCAGTCAAGGATGGCCCAAAACCTTGGCACCCTGCACCCGCATGGGAGACCTGGAGGAGGCTCCTGGATCCTGGCTTCCTATCGGCCCAGCACCGGCCGTTGCGCTCACTTGGGGAGTGAATCATACCAGACTGAAGATCTTCCTCTCTGTCTTCCCTCCTCTCTGAATATCTGACAAAGCAATAAAAAGAAACAAATCTTAAAAGAAAAAAAGTTACTGCTTTTGAGAATATCATGCTGTGGTAATTAGTGGAATGGCATAACTGGATTAAAGCAAGCATGAGGCAATTGACCTACAATTTAAGATGCCAATAGCTTCTGCCAGAATATTTGGATTTGAGAACTGCTTCCGGCTGCTGACTTCAATTTTCTTCCCCTGCCTTGGCTGTTAGTATATCTGAAGGCAAACCAAACCAATAAACGAGTGCTCTCTCACTCTCTTCTTCCTTTTGTTTTTTTTTTTTTTCATTTTTTTTCTCTTTATTTTGACAATCTTTACATAGTTAATTGGGGCAAAAGCTTTCAAGGGCTACAGGGAAGTGAATAAGACTATTATTTCCATATTGTGTTTTTCCTGCATCTGGGGCAAAGAGGGAGGTAAAGGGAGAAGGCCCGCCCAGTCTCTCACCCATCCCAGGTCCCCGATGTGGAGCATGCTCCGATAATTCGACAGTTATGAATTGCTGCCAATCTCACCATTCTAAGCACAATGAAGTTCCTGCAGAATCTATTGGTTGACATAGCCCACCTTTGAGTCTTCTTTTGCCCAGTTTTTCACTGCCAACATGTGGCTGGGGTAGTTGATTGATTTGTTCTGTGCTCCGTTGTGATGCCAGGTATCCTCTGCAGGTTCCAATAGACTGCCATATTCTCCATGTACAGCTGGTTATGCTTTCCACTGCTCCATCTGAGCCTCTGTCAAGTTTAATTTCAGAACCACCTGGAGAGTGCGTAATCCATGAGTGGAAGTGGTCTAGAAGGGAAATAGTGGGCTCCTCCCTCTTGGTTTACCACTCCCACTAGAGAGCACAAAAACCAGTACAGGAGCAGGGGTGGCTAGACGGAAAGCCACCAACAACATGCGTGTGGGCTGGGTAGAGGAGCCGGTTAGATGGAAGTAGGCTTCAATGCCCATAGACATGTATGAGAGCTGAATGGGATGTGGGACAGACTGGACTAGTCTGCCACACATCCCTGCAAGCATGGGAACCAAGGTAGGGGACAGGCCTGGTGAGGGATATTGTGGGTCACTCTGAATAAGCTGCAGCTCCCACTGGTTTCTGTGAGGGTCGAGTGTGTGTGCTGGGCAGAATCAGGCTGGACTGCAACACTCATTGGTTCCAGTGGAAGACAGGGCTGGAAACAGAACCGACCCAGCAATTGCAACCACCAGCTGATTGGGTCGATGGACTGTACCGAGCCCTCAACTTGCCAAGCACACACAAGAATCTGGTCTGGGATCACTTCAGACAATGTTTCCTTGGGGACCTCCCCAATCGAACTGCCATGGAGTGCAAGTGCCAGAGCTGTCTCCTCAGAGGCTCTTCTTCCTTTTAAATAAAATATATGAATACATTTTGTTTTATTTTTATTTTCTTTAGATATGTCATGAAGAATTGGAATTTCTATTAGTTGCAATTAAATTTCTGCTTGATTATAAATGGTGATATTTACTATTGGACAATGAATATGTGATATACAGGAATTAAAAATATTGCATATTCAATAAATTAATTCTTGATATAGGAAAGACAGGGCTCACATTAAAAAATACATTCAAATATATTCAATAATGAATATTCTTTATCTATAGTTCAGTTGAGTGCGGAAACTATTCCTTCTATTTTTTTCTATGTAATTCTTATTTTTTTAAAGATTTTATTTATTTATTGGAAAGTCAGATATACAGAGAGGAGGAGAGGCAGAGAGGCAGATCATCCGTCCGATGATTCACTCCCCAAGTGAGCGCAACGGCCGATGCTATTCCGATCCGAAGCCAGGATCCAGGAACTTCTTCCAGGTATCCCACACGGGTACAGGGTCCCAAAGCCTTGTGTCGTCCTCAACTGCTTTCCCAGGCCACAAGCAGGGAGCTGGATGGGACGTGGAGTTGCCGGGACTAAAACCGGCACCCATATGGGATCCTGGCATGTTCAAGGCGAGGACTTTAGCTGCTAGGCCACACCGCCGGGCCCTGTAATTCTTATTTTTATGTCCACAAAGTCATTTGAGTAGTGTTTACACACTGCTTTTCTTTACATATATTAAGATAATGACTTTACAGTGGAATGTAACTTCTATTGCTTTACATGAAGTTTTATTGATCCAGCTGAGAAAAGGAATATTTTTTTTTTGTTTTTGCTCCAGTTTATATTTTTTCAATAATTATTTAAGTTTTTGAAGCCAGAATTATGGAGAGACAGGGAGAAACAGAGAGACGGTTTCTTTCTGCTGGTTCAATCCCCAAATGGCTTTAAATAAGGCTGGGGCAGACTGAAGGCAGGAACTGGTCTCCCACTTGGTTTCAGGGACCCATGAGCTCTCATTGCTTTACCAGGCACAGTAATAGGGAAGTGGATCAAAACTGAAGGAACTGGTACTTTTAAGTATGTCCGTGCAGATGCCAGCATCCCAGGTTGCGGTTTTAACAAATGCATCACAACCCGTGCTCGGATATTTACTTCACTCTTTAAGACTGCCTTCCTCATCTTTTTTTTTCTTTTCATAGTTGGAGTTATGAATTACTGTGTTGGAGTCATGAATTACAGTGAAGACTGAGATATTCAGATTCAGAAAAAAAAAATGTGTGACTAGAAGCTATAATCATTTCCTAGTAACATGGGGTATCTGTTTAATTTCCCTTGAGTCTCAGTTACAGCATCTGTAAAACTATCAAGACACTATTAGAAGTTTGAAATTGTTTTACAAACATGAAAGACTTACATTTTTAACTATTCTACATTAAATCAACTTAAGAAGCATTTCTTTGAAACATTCTTATAAGAGAACTTAAATGCAGATATGCAAGTGAATACTATTTTCAATTGGAATAGTTTGGGAAATTAAAAATAATCAAGCTCTGAATATTTGGCCCAACGTTTCAGAGTTCAGTTAACACAACAGCTTTGAGTCAAAGTAGCTGGATTCCTTCCTTCCCTCCCTCTCTCCTTCCTATATTTCTTTCTTTCTTTTTTTCAAACAATTATTTATTTTTATTGGAATGGCAGATTTACAGAAAGAGAAACAAATATCTTCTGTCTGCTGCTTCATTCACAAAGTGGCCGCAATGGCTGGATCTGAGCCAATTTCTTTATGCATAGACATTTCAACTAGTTGCTGCATGGATTCGGAGTTGTTAATTTTTAAAATTAAATCTAGGTATAAAGAAGAGGAAATAGAATATAAGCTTGCATGGTGATGCTGAAAGGGTCAGACCACCGGTATCCCTCTTACTTGTTAAGTCTAAACAAATAAAACAAGTGGAGAAGAAAAAAAATCTGTGAGTGTATAATCTGCATTTTGTGGTTCTCACTTTCAGGTCCCAGAACACTTCCAACATAACCCTTTGATATTCACAAAGTGAAGGAATCTAGTCCTTTCTGAGACTGTCATGTTCTAAAGTTTTGTCATATTAGCTTCTTTTTGCTGTATTTTGATGGCAATACTCATATGCCTCAAGTTGAATGCGAAGTGAACATTCACAAATTCAGACATAATTGAAGAAAAATCTCGCCTGTATTTTTGCATCAATATCAGTTATTATTTTAACTATTAAACATAACCTTAGCTGTTGATTCCCTGAATTCTGGCAGTGTTGTAAGTTCTCTTTTATTACCTAGATGACATTTTTTTGCAGCAAGAAGAACTATGAAAAACTTGAGTGGAGAATATGTAAGCTCTCAAACAGCCTTTTTCCTGGCTTGATTTCCCATTATTAACATCTTACATTAGTGAGTCATATATGTAAAATTAATGGGCAATTGCCGACATGCTTTTTTTTTTTTTAAGATTTTATGGTGCCTGGTGCGATGGCGTAGTGTTTGAAGTCCTCACCTTGCATGCACTGGGATCCCATATTGTCTGTGGTTCTAGTCCCAATGGCCCTGTGTTCCATCCTGCTCACTGTTTGTGGCATGGGAAAGCAGGTGATGATGGCCCAAAGCTTTGAGACCCTGCACCCGCATGGCAGACCCAGAAGAGCTCCTGGGTCCTGGTTTCGGATCGGCACAGCAACAGCTATTGTGGTCACGTGGGGAGTGAATCATTGGATGCAAAGATCTTTCTCTCCGTCTCTCCTCTTCTCTGTATATCTGACTTTCCAATAAAAACAATAATAAAAACATTTTATATTTATTCGATAATCAGACATACAGAGAAGAGGAGAGACAGAGAGAAATGTCTTCTGTCTTTTGATTCACTCCCCATATGGAGTTGTAGTATTTGCTCAATCTTGGAGGATTTACACTGCTAGACTCAGGAAACAAGGTAGATGTTCATCTATTCAGCAGGGAAACCATCATCATTTTAGATTTACATAGGATGCCTATCAGTTGTTCCAGAAATACTACACTGAGTCAAAAAAGAAGAGCTTCAATCTGCCCACGAATGCTGCATATTGCTCTGAAATTGCTAATGGTTCACTCAGCACTTAGCCACGTGACCAGAGCTGAGCCGATCCGAAGCCAGGAGCTAGGAGTTTCTTCAGGTTCTCCCATGCGGGTTCAGGATTCCAAAGTTTTGGGCGATCCTCTGCCACTTCCTAGGCCACAAGCAGGGAGTTGAATGGAAAGTGTAAGAGCCAGAACATAAGCCAGCAACTCACATGGGATAATGGAGCATGCAAGGTGAGGATTTAGTCGCTGAGCCATTGAGCAGGGCCTGGGAGATTTTTTTTTTTTTTTTTTTTATTACATTGGATTATGTGACACAGTTTTGTAGGCTTTGGGGATTCCCTCCACCCATCCCCAAACCCTTCCCCCGTGGTGGATTCCTCCACGTTGTTGCTTTACTACAGTTCGGATTCAGTTGAGCACAAACTCCAGCATAAAGAGAGTGAAGTCCAGGATCTTAGTGTCCAGATAGGTTCAACGGTTTCTTGAGGAGACCATCTCCTGTCTGAAGGTAGAGGCAGCAGAGTATCATCCCTATCAATTAAAAGCCCCGACATAACATCAGTAACAATATAATGTTATAGAATTAATTGACATGGTATTGAGTAACCATTATGTTAAAAAAAGAATGCGAGTCCTTAACCACATCCTGTAACTTCTTCATTGACATTTCGATATTAGTTTATATACAACCGAGTTTTATACACCTTAAAATGGCTATAGATTATTATTTGGCTGTCTTGTGTCTATTTTTAATTTAGTATTTAGCAGTTTATAGCGTTGAAGCATGATTTTGCTGAACTTGGCTGTTTTTCAGGTAGTCTAACTCTGTAACTCTAACAAGACATTTGTCAACAGTTTAGGTGAACAGTTTTAGGAGGGGTGTGCAGAGGATGCTGGCGAGGGTGTGGTGAAAAGGGAACCCTACTCCACTGCTGGTGGGGCTGCCGGCTTGTACAGCCTTTTTGGAAATCAGTATGGAGAACACGCAAACAGCTGAACTGGGAGGTTTTTAATCAAGGATCATTGTGTCACTTTTAATACAGAAGATGTGCCAAGCATGATGTGCTGTTTGTATTTCCCTTAGATGTATTGTTCAACTGCAGAAAGCTCAGTGAATTTTTATGTGCTGGCAACTGTAGGATTCATTTCTGGTTTTGAGTCAAGCTTCTTTCATGGAGAATCCCTCTCTACCGTCCAATTAGTGGGGCTTTCAGTTGGTGCTTTGTAGCCCAGTGTAGGATTTCCCTCCTTGACACTTTGTTCTTGAATTTGTGTGCGCTTGTGTGTGTGTTGGTGAAGTTCTTATCTATTTGTACCACAGCTTGAAATTCTTCTTGCTTATTTTCCCCTCTCCAAAACCCATTTCTTTTTTATTTAATCAATGTATTCACTTCCCACTATGTGGCAATGTCGTCTCAATCTACTGGATGTCATAAAATAGTTTAAATAGAGTATGCATGTGAAGTTAAGATTGCTTCCGCCAAACTCGGCTGGATCTTTCAGGCTGTAGGTAGTGTTGAGGCTGAGACAAGCTGCAAGTACAAGGGAGTTGCTGGGAAAGGAGCACTTGCATATAAGGAAAATAATAGAGAAAGTGTTTGGAAAACATGAGAAAATTTAACGCAGACACTTTTTCTGAAGAAAGAAAAACCCCTATAGACAGAAAAGTACCTGTGTGTGACTACAAGATATTCTTACAATATTATTCACAAATCCTGGGAAAACTTAACCTAATTTGCATTTTTCACTAAAAACGTTATCTCATACATTAAACTTAAAATGTCTTTCTGATTCCTCTGATACTTACGTGATCTACTCATTTAAAAATCACAAATGTTTGTACCACAGCTCGATTGTTTTTGTGGAAAGACTCAATGGGAAAGCAAGTCGTGCAAGTGACATTGTTATGAGTGGTTTTCTCAGCATAATTACGTTAAAAGCCCCAGTGAAAGAACAGCAAGGCTTTACAACACCAAAACAGAATTTTCCTTCATGAAACATTTAGTTTCATCCCTCAATCCCAGAAGTTTCTTTGTATTTATTAAAATTCTGAACGGAAACCCTGAACTCATTATCTTCCACCAATGTTTCTCTAATTTTCTGGGTGAGTACTGTGATCAAAATTAACTATGCTTTGAAATGCCTTGGTAGTGTACTAAAACACCACCAGGGTAAAGTCCTCATCGGATACCTCTTTAGTGTCTACAAACCCCCTAGAACTCAACGCATGTCTCCAGTGACTGATGATTATACCTGGTTTTGTGCTCAAAGTAATAGAATGCTGGTTTTTCATTCTTCATTGATTTGGCCCTTTGTTTAAACATTCAGTATTATCAGGTGTAAATTAATGAGTATATAGAAATATAGTCTCTGACATTAAGAAATAATTAAGTTCCTCTGCCCATTTCCTTTGGAGTTTACAGTCATACTCAAAATAATGTTGCTTTTGTGTTTTATGAACAATTGTTTTAGTCGCACGTACACAGAAATCTCATCATGGATAAGCATGTGTGCAGCACTGGAAGAGACACAGGCTTAATCATAATGCAATGCTTATTTATACAGGAGCATTTCAGATAGACACAAGATGCCTTTCCATGCTCTTCCATGTCTAGCAAAATTTGGACTCTGTTCTCTAATTGAGTAGTAACTTTTACAATACAATATGTAGGGCCCAGCGCAGTGGCGCAAGTGGTTAAGGTCCTCGCCTTGCACGCCCGGGATCCCATATGGGCACCGGTTCTATCCCGGCAGCTCCGCTTCCCTTCCAGCTCCCTGCCTGTGGCCCAGGAAAGCAGTTGAGGATGGCCCAAAGCTTTGGGACCCTGCACCTGCGTGGGAGACTCGGAAGAGGCTCCTGGCTTTGGTACCGGCCGTTGTGCTCACTTGGGGAGTGAATCATTGGACGGAAGATCTTTCCTCTCTGTCTCTCCTCTCTGTATATCCGCCTTTCCAATTAAAATAATAATAATAATAATAAAGTAAATCTTAAAAAAAACAATACAATATGTAGCTTCTAAGGATTAATCTTTCAAGTTTGAAGAGTTTAAGACTTAGTTGAGGTTCTGAGTGAAACTTGTGTAGCTGGAGTGAGATAGTTGTGACCGATCATATGAAACTACCTTGCTATAGATATCATGATCCACCTGAGAAAGAACAAAGACATGTAACAGATCTCTGGTTTCATATGACTTCTCTGCAGGGTCCTGTGGTCTCTCTTTGCCTTCCTTCTCAGATCTTCTGGTTTTTCATTTGAACTTGAACAGCCTTTGAATTCAAAAGCTGGAGATTTCTTCTCCTTCATTTTGCTGCGGTTTTACTTCAACTTTGATGTCCTACGGTAGAGCCTTGCAAGTAGGCTCATGAAAACAAGCACAGAAATAGAACATGCCTTTAAAAAAGGACAGCTTAAATTTATACTTCTGATGATGACTATTAATCTAATCTCTGTGAAAAATTTTTGGCTAAGTATGCAAAGTAGAAAATGATGTGTAGATATAACTTTACAGATAAACTACCAATGAAAAATTTTGTTTCAGTTGCCTCATGTTACTAATGTCTATAATTCAAAATTATTTTGATCTCTGTATACTTACTGAACTTGCTATATTTAGATGTTTTTTATGATAATCTTTAAATATACCTGTTTTAATTATAGCAAATGTAAGGAATGCAAGATAAATGTGAATATCTAAACATTAATGAGAAAAAAAAAAGTGGTTAGGAACACACACCTGGGGATTACAGGCATATTATTGGTCCTCTAGATAGCAAGTGAAAATCCTTAGCTGTATCTTCTGCATATTTCAGGCCACAGTCTTGCTGTAATTTAGCACATAAAATACTGAGTGTGTTTCAAACTTTAAAGTCATATATCAAAATGATTCTTCCTGAATACAAAAAAAAACCCTAAATGATTGGAGGATTAAAATAAATATTTAAATGTGATTTTGTGAAAAAAAAATATTGTCGTTTTGGAGTTGCAAAATGCATAGCTAATGGAAAACAGAAACACGAATTAATCTCAAATATGTAAAATACAAATTAATAAATATCTAAAGCCTTTTAATGTTGAAATTGCTCATTTCCTTGAAACCATAACGCTAATTGAATGGAATTCTCTTTGAAAATAAAAATAAAAATGAGAGAGATGGAAAATGTTACTAAACCACATGGAATGAAATCATTTTTCATTGTTCAAACCAATAAATAATGGCAGGCTCTTTATTAATACTAAGAATACTAATGGCAAAAGATTTCTATTTTCTCAACTATAAATAAAATATGAATAGCATAGTGAGCCTGGAAAGCCTCAATTCAAATAAAAGGGGACACTAAGTAAAAAGCAAGCCAGCTTGATCAGAAAAAGTGAACAAATAGATAAGCCAGTCATAGGGCACGGTACACGGCTGGAGAATGGAAGCACGATTTTACCAACTTCATGTGGAATGCCTGTGTCTCATAAGTACAAAAAGAAATCTCCTCTCACTTTAGCCTCAGCAGTAATTCAGAAATTCTTTCTTTGGAAGTAGGAACCCACAGGTGGAATCATAGTAGCCTTGTATATAACAGGATGCTGGTAGGGTGAGGGCCTAAAAGCAAGGTTGCTTTTGTAGAAGGTAAAAATGCTGCACAATTTTCTATTCCCTGCTCTACATTCAAAATAGTACAATCAAGGCAAATGTCCATTCGTTTTCAAAGCCAGGCATTGGAAAATAATTTTTACCTGAAGAAGCTAAAATATCTGGAAAGGAAGATATAACATCTGTCACATACCATGTCACAATCCTTCCAAGACTGTGTGAAATCATTGGATGACTAGCTTAAGAAAGCTCAAGGAACTTCAAACCATATTGTTCCTGTATATTTAAAATGAACTGAAAAATCAATTGTATTTATGAGAAATGAATGAAATAAGGCATAAAATTATAAATTAAACTGTATCAGGTACCTGTTTCCACTATGAACACAGTGAAATTCGTCTTGATGTATCAAAAAGATGACATAAGAAACATTAACTGTAATGTATGAGAGGTCTTAGAAATAATAGAGGTTAAAAATAAGAGGTATCTTTAGACATCATATTAGTCTAGATATTTTTTAAACCAAGAAATTGAAGTAAGTTGTTCAAATCTGAAAAGCCTAAATGTTGACATACTTATAATTTGTACGTGCATAATTCGCATGCAGCTAATAATAGATATTTTCAGAAATGATAATTGTATTTTACAAAAAATCAAATAAGTGGTTATCTCCCTTCATTGTCGTATTAAGGAGATAAATTGACAGTTTTTATAAGCCTAAAAATGGAATCTAATGCTACACTTAGTACAATACAGACATATCATAGAAACCGTTAAAATTAGAAATATTTAGAAAGACAGAAGGAAAAGAAGACAGACAGACAGAAATCCTGCATGCTGATTTATATCTGAAATGCCTACAATAAACAAGGTTATCATAGGCTAACACTGCTCCATGCTCTGCTGCATCCTGGGATACACAGCAGAAACCTGGATGCAGAATGAAGCTGAGGTTTGGACTCAGGCACTTTGTCTGACATAAGACATGTGTCTCCCAGCTGGCAGCTGCATTGCTAGCGCAAATATACTCTTTTTTTTTTTTCAATTTTTGAGAAGAACACAGATATCAAGATTCACACTAGGAATGCACAACAGAAATCCTAGTTAGCACTACTTCTCGTTAGTTTTAATGCTATTTCTCTCCTTTGCTCCCACATGTTCTAACAGGAACTGGTCCACGCAGAACACAGCAGATTCTCACAGTGCTGGGAACAGTTGATATGATATCCAGAGTTGCAAAAAGATGTAGACTGCTCAGGTACACAACGTTTATTAAGTCAACCCCACGTCAGTTTAGCCATCCCTTAATTAGAAAGAGAACTTGAGATGGACTGACTCAATTAGCTGCATAATACTTGGCAAATTTACTCTAACTCTGCAATGGTGATCGATGGTTTCATCAGGATACACTAAAATGGGCTGCAGCAATAAACGTTCAAATCACAATTGACAAACAGCACGTGTTGCTCTCACCTGATCTGCTGTATATCTGAGGTAAAATCTGTGCCAGGTGTTTTTCCTTGTTATGGCTCAGTGGTTCAACTTATTTTGACCATTGATAATAGCTCAGTTTCAACCCTTGCTTCTGTTCTGGCAGCAAGTCAGCAGGTAAGAGTCCTGCATAATGTGTAGCTGGCAATCGAATGTACCGTCACACTAACAGGCTAAAGAAGTCAAATGATGACATATCTTCAAGGAAATAATTGTTATATCTCTGTGAACAGCAAAAGAAAAGAACTGGAAACAAGTGTTTTAATTCTCTGCTGAATCTAGTACAGTGTGAATTTCAGATGCAAAAGGGGAAAGATGTAAACAAATGTGAAATACATGCAATCATTGAATGAATAAGTAAAATATATTTTTTATTCAAACCACAATATTGTAAATTCTCTGAGTTGCTTCAGAAATTTTTAACACAAAAAACTGGTCACCAATGAAAAAAGAGTAAACAATGGGCGTAGCGTGATAGCCAAGAGGTTTAAGTCCTCACCCTGAACGCACCAGGATCCCATATGGGCACTGGTTCTAATCCCAGAGGCCCTGCTTCCCATCCAGCTCCCTGCTTGTGGCCTGGAAAAACAGTTGAGTACGGTCCAAAGCCTCGGGACCCTAAACTCGCATGGGAGACCTGGAAGAGCTCCTGGCTTTGAATTGGCTCAGCTCCAGCTGTTGCGGCCACTTGAGGAGTGACTCATCGGATAGAAGAGCTTCCTCTCTGTCTCTCCTCTTATGTATATCTGCCTTTCCAATAAAAATAAATAATTTTTCCTTAAAAGAGAAAAAGAACAAACATGATTAAACAAAATTATTATTTATTAAATTTCCAACGCTGTTTAATGGGTTACTTAAAAATACCAATAGTCTTAGAATTGGGATTTGTTAGAAGTTTCTTTTCCTATAAATTAATGTTTTAAACATTCTAGAGGTTAAAAATCACTTATCATTCAAAAATCATTCAGGTCACTTAATCTTTCTCCCTAAAAATTTGGTTTATTAGGTCTAAATACAGGCTGCTTTTAAAAAATGTATTCATTCATTTATTTATGTTTTTAAAAGTGCAATGAGAGCTCAGATGATTCTAAAACCTGTGTAATGTTAACTCAAGTATAGACGATTTCATAATTCTCTTAATATTTTCATTTTATCTTCAAATTTCTGTGTGTTTTACTTTACATTTTGTCAGGCTATACATTTTACTATGTGTTACATTTTTCACTCAAGTTTTTCAGTTACATTTCAGGAGCAATTACTCCTTGTAAATGAATTTCCAGGTAAAAATCTTAAAAACAATTGCATTATAGTAGAGATATACTTTCAAAAATAATTGATATCACCCATGGATGGGTTTAGTTGTTTTTCATTCTCGTTTGCATCAAAGCAATTATTTAACCATGTAAGAGTTTATTGCTATGGTTATTATTATTATTATTATTATTATTATTAATTTAATTGCCAAGCCAGAATTACAGAGAGGAGGAGAGATAGAGAGGAACATCTTCCATCCGCTGGTACACTGCTAGAGTGGAGACAATGGCTGCAGCTGAGATGATCTGAAGCCAGGTGCCAGGAGATTCTTCTGGATCTCCCACGAGGCTGCAGGGTCCCAAAGCTTTGGGTCACTCTCGACTGCTTTCCCAGGTCACAGAGAGTTAGATGGGACGTACAGCCATTAAGACAGGAACTGGTTCCCATGTGTGACACTGGGCATGCAAGGAGAGAAATTTAGCCACTAGGCTACTGCACTAGGACAAATATAATAGATTATTGCTATAAATTATAAGTATTGCTCTGCTTTATTGAGAGGAGCTAAATTAAGTGAAATTAAACTTCCTCATTATCTCCTCTCATGTACAGGAAAATTTTCTTGGAGAAATACTGTATCTACTTCAGGTAATTAACTCAAAAATAATTGAATATGCTTCCTAAGAAACTTACTATTTACACATTGAATGCAATATTAATACATATATCTGGACAAAGGGCTATTTGCTATGAGTTTGGTCTTTCTAAGACAACGGTACTGCATCTAGAGCACCATGCGCTAGTATTCAACTTATTTGTAAGATTATTTTTTTTCCACATAAATACTCACATTGAAGTTACTGCACTTCAAATAAAATCTGTGGCATAAGTTTTCAGTTGTGTCCTATCAAGTTCAGCATCACTTGCATGATAGATTTAATTTTTCATTTACTTTATATCTTTTATAATTATCAGGTTAAGATTTTCCTGCCTTCCTGCCTGCCTTCCTTCCTTCCTTCCTTTCTCTCTTTTTCTCTCTCTCTCTTTCTTTCTGATTAATAACCTTGGCTTAGGCCAATAAGGATCTATTGTTATTTGGGGAGTGAACAAGAGGACATAATATACCTGTTTCTTTTTCTATCCCTATGAATTTCTCACATGCACACGGATACACAAAACAAATATTTTAAAGATTTCTTGTTCACCATTAGTAAAGAGTATGTTTTTTGTTGAGAACAAAATTTAAAACACTCATCTAAAATAATACAAAGTCCATTTTAAATTGGTTCATCACTCTTTTCATTGAATATGCACTGAGCAAAATTAATTGTGCTAAGAACTGAAGGGGCCAGAGTTATGGTGCAGTGGGTTATGTTGTGGCTTGGGGCACTACATCCCATATTAAAGTGCCTGGATTTGAGTTGTAAGTTGGCTTCTAAATCAATTTGCTGCAAGTAAACGAGGAAGGCTGCAGGTAATAGATCAAATGTTTGAGTTCAGAAACGCACAGGGGAGATGTAAATGTATGTCTGGACTCCTGGCTTTGGCTTCCAATTTTAAGGGTGAAATTAAAAACTCCTTTTTAAAATACTACTCTTTCTTTAGCTCCATTTATTCTGCATTTCAAATAGACAAATCTTAAAACGATGCTCAAAAGCGTAGTGATCATCAACAAGTTAACAAAGAGAACTATGCACCATGAACATATTATTCTAGTAAGAGTAAGAAAATGTAAACAATGAATTATTAAGATAATAAAATAAGTTATGAAAAAGGACATGTTCTATTTAAATCATTCAAATGAAGTGGTAAACTGCACTAGACATCCTGAACTGTGAAATTAAAAACTATAATGACCAGCATGATGGTTTAACTGGCTAATGCTCTGTATTTCATATGATCATCTCATATGTATCTCATATGAGCATCTGTTAGTGTCCTGGCTGCTCCACTTCCAATCGACTTCCTTCTTAGGGCCTGGGAAAGAAATGAAGAATGGCCAAAGCATTGAAATCCTGCACCTATATTAGTCCCTGAAGAAGCTGTTGGCCCCTAGCTTTGGATATGTCTAGATTTGTTACAGCAATTTGGGGAGTGAACCTGCAGATGGAAGATATTTCTTTGCCTCCCCTCCCTGCAAATTTGCCTTTGCAACAAAAATAAAACAATATTTAAAATACTAAAAATTGAAAGTATAAAAATAAGTGTTTGGAATTGCTGCTTTGACATTACTTATCTCTCTTATTTATAATTTTGGATGAGCCATTATAATCTAATAGTTAGCACTAAAACTTATCAGGTATAGTTCAACATATTTATTTTTTTTTTTCATTTTGCACAGCTAGAACTCATCATTGTGTCTTTCATAACAAAGTTTCATGGCACAAAGCGTAGAAGATCATTTATTTCATGTGACAGAATTTGAATATGAAACAAAGCCATCTCTTCTTTCTTTGGTAGACAAAAGTAAATCAATGCAGATGGAGTAACATGATCACGATTGTATTTTAAGAAGATCAATTTGCCTTCAGTAAACTTGATTGACTGGAGAAGGGATGAGACTGAGTTACAAGACAATTAATACAGTCCATTATGAGAAATGAGTAACTGAACAAGGAGAGCAGTAGAGGAGTGAAGATGGTAGAACACACAGCAGGCAGACCGAATGTGAAATTACACGGCTTTGACAGCTCGCCAGGTAAGCATTGACGGCTGGAAGAAAACAAAGGAGGCAAGAATGAGGCCAATTTATGCACTGTGAGACTTCTCTATAGTGCATTGGTGGGGCATTTCAACTGCCTTAGATTAAGAAATTAATCTAGTAAACTAGTTAAATAGAAGCAGACCACAGTAATTGAATAAAGTGTCAATTGATATCTGGGTCAGTTCAGAACTAAAGAGAAGAAAAACATTGAATGTTCAAGAAAATATGTAAATTATTCAGTGTGGAAATTATTTCTGGGAGAAGAGGAATATTATAAAGGATTATAATAACAAAAGTATAAATAGAATGGGAAAAAAGGAGTAGCAGATGTGATCTTAGTTTTCTAATCGTCCCAGCCAGCATGCATTGCATTCTCAACATTATGATTCAGCCTATGATCACCTTGCATCCACTAAACATCAGGTATTTGGCTTCCTATAAACACTGGCCAGGACGTCTTCACACCAAAAGCTAAAACTTACTATGGATGTATTGACATAAATGTCTTGAAAATCATCATATTCTTTTACACAATTGATCTATGTGAGTTGGGATATTTATAATACGCCATCAGAGTTTTCAGAACTAAACATTTATTTTGCTATATTTGCCACATATCTAGTTTATGGTGCTTGTTTCTGCCATTATTTTAAGTCCCTTAAAAAATAACTAAAATCATATGTATGAAGAATACATTCCCACGGGCCTGGTGCAGTAACCTAGTGGCTAAAGTCCTCATTCTGCATGTGCAGGGATTCCCATATGGGCACCAATGCTAAATTTGCAGCCCTGATTCTCATCCAACTCCTGATTGTGGTCTGGAAAAGCAGTCAATGATGGGGCAGAGCCTTGGGAATTTTCATCCATGTGGAGGATCTGGAAGAGACTCCCGGCTTCTGGCTTCAGCTTGGTTGAGCTCATGCCTTTAAAATCACTTGGTCCATTTTTTTAAAGACTTTTTTTTTAGTATTGGAGAATCACATATACAGAGAAGAGGTAAGGCAGAAAGGAAGATTTTCAGTCTGTTGATTAGCTTCCCAAGTGGCCTCAATGACCTGAGCTTAGCCAAGCAGAAGCAAGGAGCCCAGAGCCTCTTCCAGGTCTCCCACTTGGGTGCAGGATCCCAAGGCTTTGGATTATCCTTGACTGCTTTCCCAGGACACAAGCAGGGAACTGGATGGGAAGTAGGGCAGCTAGGATTAGAAGCAGTGCCCATATGGGATCCTGGTGCATACAAGGTAAGGACTATTTTTTTTTAAATATATGTTTTCTTTTTTAGTTAGAAAAGCATATATACAGAGACAAGAGAGACAGAGAGAAAGATTCTACAATGCTTGTTCACTCTCCAAGTGGTTGCAATAATAGTAGCTGAGCTAAACCGAAGCCAGTAGCCAGGAGTTTCTTCTGGGTCTCCTATGCAGGTGCTGGCACACAAGGTCTTAGGCCAACTCCACTGCTCTCCAAGGTCACAAGCAGGGAGCCGGATGGGAAGTGGAGCAGCCGTGAAGGAAACTGGCTCCCATATAAGATCCCAGTTTGCATGCAAGGCAATGCTTAGCTAGTAGGCCATCATGCTGGGACCTGACATCATATTTATTGCAATACTTGAAGTCCCTGCAGCATTTCAAATTTAAATGCCTCATTTTGGCTTGCATTATTTTAGAGTTTATCATCTATATGCAGTCTTTAAACTAAGTAGTCACACTCTCCTGTACCAACATTGCCAAACAATTTTCTGGATTTTTGTAAAATTAATGAATTTTCTGGGACCTGTCAATTTCAGTATTAGAAAAAAAAAATCTGTCCTACATGTTATGACTTTGAGTTAAGAGCAGAGAACCATTATTACTCTTCTAAATGATACTGGTGCTTCTCAAGCGGAACCTTTAACACGGTCTGGGTAAATGATGTGATTTCTGAGTTTCCATGGACATTGTAATTATGTAATCTGGCTCTGGTAATACAAAATGTTTATATTGACTGTGTCATGTTTTTCAAAGATATTGAATATATACTTCAGAATTCGTGATGATGATTCTTCTATTCACTCAATAAAATCAAGAACCATCCTTTTCATTCAGCTAGCAACTACCTTTATTATGAAATAACACCTTTTCTCTTGCCATGATGTTAAATCTTGTCTCTAGAGAGTTTTCACAAATGAAAGCATACATAAAAGAAAACAGGAAAAATCAACTATGTATCCAAACTACATCCTAGCCTAGCATACAACCAAACTGACCTATGATTTATCACCTGGCATTTCTATTTTTGCCAGTAATTAAGTCTCAATTTCTCATAAACTTACAGTAGAGAACCAGTGATATCCAGCAATAGTCATCTGAATCCTCGTCTTCATAGGCAGTATATCCTCAAGAAACCTCAACTTTTACACTCATCTTCTGTGCTGGTACACTCTTTTCCACAAGAATAGCCTTCCAATTCATCACTGAAGAAACTCTTAACAACTAGACTGCCACAACATCTCAGTGGCTCCCTGTGCTCCATTTATCACCAGTCCTCGGATCTTTACTGCCAGCCAGCTGGTAAATCATCCTGCTCTAAAACCTGATCTTATCAACTTTCTTGGGTCAGTCTCAGTATCAACCACTGTGAACTTGAGATTTATACTGATTGATTGAAACATGTTTCTGTGTGTGTGTGTGTGTGTGTGTGTGTGTGTGTGTGTGTGTGTGTGTGTGTGTTCCTGTTTCCGTGTGAGTCAGAGAGGAAGAGATAGAGGGAGGAAGCGGGAAAGGAAGAGGGATGGAGAGAGGGGAAGAGAGATAAAAAGGCAGGAGAGCACCAATTGACGCACTCACCTCCCAAATATTTGCAAGAGCTGCCTATAAGTCACCCAATGTCAGGGGCTAGGAATGAAGTTGAAGCATCTCATCTGGATATTGAAGACCCAAATCTTTGAGACATTTATCTCTGTGTTATCAAGAAGCCGGAAACAAGGTTATTCTGGGGGCCAGAAATCAGGCAATCCAATATAGAATGTAAAATCTCCCAAGTAACATGTAAACACTACGTCTGTGCCTCCTTCACATACTCGAAGTTCACTCAGTGATAAGATTTCTGCAGCTGAAGGGGTATGTAAAAGACTACACAGATGGCAAGCATGCCTTTATTGCTCCTATTATCTGTGCAACAAGTCCTGCCCTGAAAACATGGCTTCAGGGACTAGCCTTACAATCCAGTGAACAAAGCAATTTTCTTCAAGACTGCCACCTCAGAGCAGAGTGCTGATTAATCCTGGATTCTTCCTTACAATTCAACTCACTTTTAACAATCCAGTTATGGCTACAGAGTGACACCAAAATTATAAAAGCTAGGGAGGAAGCTAGTTTAGAAACTTCAGAACTGGAGGTACTTGCAAATCACTACCCCTGGCCCATATATGATATAGATCACTCTTGTATTGTCAATCCAAGTCTCCCATTCCCTGGGATACGTCTGTTTTATCGGGTCCTGGAGAAAAGACCTGAAGAGATGTATAATTATCTCCATGTAGAATTTAAGGAGAATAGCGTAAAACTTGCAGATAGACTTTTGCCTGTAGAAGCACTCACTTTTGACTTCAAATCAGTGGCCACTGGTGGGAAAAACTCTATTCCACAGACAATGACTGGACATGGTACCAGATGCCGAAACCTGTGTTTCAGTGTATGTATATGCTTGCTTTCTCAGCTTTTGAATAAAATTTATTTCAACTATGTCAGCATTAGGAATGCTTCTGCTTGTGGATGAAAAGAACACGGAATAGAACAACAACAGCTATATATATAGCGCCTGGTGCAGTGACCTAGCTGCTAAAGTCCTCAATTTGCACATATCAGCACCGGTTCTAATCCTGGTGGTCACGACTCCCATCCAGCTCCCTGCTTGTGGCCCGGAAAAGCAGTTGAGATCGGCCCAAAGCCTTGGGATCTTGAAACTGAGTGGGGAACCTGGAGAAAGTTCCAGGCTCCTGATTTTGGATCGGCGCAGTACCAGCCATTGCAGTCACTTGAGGAGTGAACCATCAGTTGGAAAAATCTTCTTTGTCTTTCTTCCTCTTTATATATCTGACTTTGCAATAAAAAGAAATAAATTTTAAGATAAATAAATAAATAAATAAATAAATAAATAAAGGAGGAGAGGAGAGAAAACTCTTCCGTCTGATGATTCACTCCCCAAGTGACCAAAATGGCCAGTGCTGCACTAATCCGAAGCCAGGATAAAGGAACTTCTCCCAAGTCTCCCACACGGGTGCGGAGTCCCAAGGCTCTGGGCTATCCTTGACTGCTTTCCCAGGCCACAAGCAGGGAGCTGGATGGGAAGTAGAACTGCCGGGATTAGAACCGGCACCCATATGGGATCCTGGCGTGTACGCCGCCAGACCCAAAATAAATAAATCTTGAAAAAGTGTTTTTTTTTTTAGTCTATACTTCACAAGTACTTGTGTGCCTTACGAACATAAGAAAGTCCTGGAAGTAATCCTGGGTTCCTAGTTTCTATTAAAACCTTGCTGAATGATGTCATACTAAAAGGGGAAAGAAAACATGTTTTTGGTAATATTTTATAGAGGTGAAATTTTTCAAACATTTATTTATTTTTATTGTAAATGCATATTTATAAAGAGAAGGACAGATACTAAGATGTTCTATCCATCAGGTCACTCCCCATGTGGCTGCTATGGCCAGAGATGAGCTGATCTGAATCCAGGAGCCAGGAGATTCTACCATGTCTCCTACATGGTTGCGGAGCACCAAGTATTTGAACTGTCCTCTGCTTGTTTCCCAGGCCACAAGCAGGGAGCTGGATGGGGAGTGGAGCAGTTGGAACACAAACTGGCAACCATATGTGATGCCAGAATTTGCTGTTAGAGGATTAGCCAATTGAACCACCATGCCGACCCCTGGAGCTATAATGTGACATTCAAACTCCAATTGTCCTTTTACTTTGCTTTTCCAGCATCTTCAGTCTGCAATCTTTCATCTGCTTCAGTGTAAATGGTGGCACTTCAGGCACTGTATCTGTGTCCATCATGAAGAACACAGAAAGTAAATGGTAAAAGTGGTTGATAAGTCTTTTATTTTCATAAAAGAAAATATATCATTCTCCCTAGAAAATTTGGTCATAGACTTAAAATTTAGAACTATGTCTTAAGATCACCATTTCTTGTAAAAAAAAAAAAAGTTAATGGTACAGCTTTTAATTTGAGAACAACAACCTCTAAAACTTTGTATGCATATTTCTGTTGAGGATATTTAGAATCATCCATCTGTTGGTTCACTCTCCAAGTGTCTACAATGGCTTGAGATGAACATATCTGGTTCCAGGAGCCAGGAGCTTCTTCTGGGTCTGCCACATGGGTGCAGATACGCAAGGCATTGGGGTATCCTCGACTGCCTTTCCAATCCACAAGCAGGGAGCTGAATGGGAAATGGAGTAGCCTGGACATGAACTGTCATCCATATGGGACCTCAGCATTTGCAACTTGAGTTTTTAGCCATTGAGCCATTGTGTCAGCTCACATTTTTCATGTTTTCTAACTTTAGGTTCTAGATAATGAATTGGACGTATCCTAGGGTGGGTGACCTTTTGATGGACAAGTAGGAGGATAGTATTATACTTGGAGTAAAACTTTGTACCCAACAGATATTTCTGTATCAGATCCTAGATTTAACCTCTGCCTATCTTCAAGCAATTTAAAGTGAAGATTGGGCAGAATGTAGCCAGGTTATATGTGTCTGGTTTTTTTTTTTTTTTAATTTTTTTCCACAGTTCTCCTTTCCTCTTTTGATTGGTATTTGGTAGTATATTCTATTTTGTATAGGAAATATCTCCAGTCTCTCTTGGTCTAATTACTTAGTTTCTGTTAACTCTTGGAATAGTGATCAATGTTAGGATATTAAATACAGGAGCAATTTGAGTCTTTGTGGTTCTGGTTTTGTCCTGGCCTCCCTCCTTTAATATATGAACTTACACCAATTTCAGAGGAACTGCAATTTGAGGTCAACCTCTTTAAGCCTGTAAAAATAGCAACAGGTTCCTAAAGGGGTGCAGATGTTACTCTAGATTCAGTAGATTTGTTTTCCAAGATCCCACAAAGGTGTATAAAGTCTGAACTCTTCACAGCTATACTTGATGTACTTAGTGTGGAGACTTGATCCAATGGTGAAGTCTTAGGGGTTGGACCACAGATGCTCTTTGAGACTCGGAGAGCATGCATTCAGAGGGTCGTTCTCATGACTGGCTTCATTATGTGTATTGAACCTCTGCTCAATGGTGTCTCTCTGCTTCCTGGTTTATTATTTCTCTGCACTCACCATGATTAGCTTCCAGTAAACTCTGACATACGCAGCTCTCTGATCAGTAAATGCACCTTACAAAATATAGCTTACAATAAGTATTTTACTTTTTAACTCCATGGAATACTAGTTAGCCATAAAAAGAATGAAATGAAATGAAGTGAAATGAAAGGAAGTGATGGTAATCCTGAGTAAAAGGAGGACTCTCAATGAAATGTTAAATATACTTTTACAATAGGATGCAAAATGTTCTACCATTACCTGTACTTGCACTGCCTTTGCACCTTAAATAGCAGAATGTTGTACTTGTGACTGTTGCTGAAGGACTATAATATTAGAATAACTGGCAGGGTAATAATGGCGGGGGGCGGAGTGGAGAATGCAAAGAGAAGAAGGGAAGATGAATGGCAGGCTCTTTTTATTTTCAATGCCATAGCATGAAAAAAATGTTTTTAAACAATTCAATAATAACAGCATTAAAAATATTTAGTTTTTGCTTGAAAATTATAGTTACAGAAACACAAAGAGAAGATAAAGAGATAAATATCCTCCTGGTTCACTTCCCAAAGGGTCGCAACCCATCACAGTTGAACTGGTTTGAAGTCAGGAACCAGTAACTCAGAGTCAAGAGCCAGGCACTTCTTCCAGATGTTTTAGTGGGTGCAGGATTAAAAGGAAACATTAAATTAGGTTAAATTTATTTATCATCTGCACCAGTGAGAAACAGCAAATATACTATAGAGAACATTATGGCTGAATCATCTGAGAAAGAAACTAATCCTGAATATAGACAGAGTTTTCCAAACATTGCCCACTCAAGATTTAAGAATTTTTTTCTGAATTTCCTAAGATATCTGGAAGATATTGAAACAGGAAAAAATAATGTTTTCCTGTTAAAAAGATGTTATTTTATAATCTAAATAGCAACATTTTCTGCTACAACTTATCAAATGATAATTTATTAATAAATATATTATCATTGATATCTTCTGTGATTTGCATTCTCATTCAGCAAGTAATGCCTAAGATGTAAATAATTATACTCTAAAGATCTATTTATCTTTTGGGAAGGCATAGTGAGAGGGCCAAAAAAAAAAAAGGAGAGATAGATCTTTCCCCCAGAGGTGTGAAAGCACATCTAGCTGGATCTCTCACATGGGTGGCAAGGGTCAAGCACTTGAGGTTATCATTCATTGTTTTCCCAGCATAGCAGTAGAGAGAAGGACCAGAAGCTAATCATCTGAAATTTGGACTAGCAGTTTGATAAGGATTGTTGGTATCTCACGCCAAGGTTTAATCCAAAGTGCTAAAATAGAGGCTAAGAATAATTGTTAGGCAGAAAAGTAATTTTGTTAGGATTTAAGGACAAAAGCGTAACAAATTTTACTTTCATTCTGGCTGCCAAAATAGACTACAGTGTTAAAGTGTAGGTTTGCACTTTGCTTACAAAGTGTGTATAGTGAAGGATGACTGTTACAGAGACACTGCCTAACCTGGCCTCGCCCCATTTGACATCTACAACCAGATGATCACATCTGGTCTAAAAGAAGAGAAACGGGTGGGATCCGGAAGAGGCCAGCCCCTAAAGTCCTAGTCTTGAAAGCACCAAGATACCATATGGGCGCCAGTTCTAATTCCTGCAGCTCTACTTCCCATTCAGCTCCTAGACTGTGGCCTGGGAAAGCAGTCGAGGATGGCCCAAAGCCTTGGGACCTTGTACCCATGTGGGAGACCTGGGAGAATTTCCTGGATCCTGGCTTCAGATTGGTGCAGCACTGGCCATTGCAGTCACTTAGGGAGTGAATCATCAGACTGAAGATCTTCCTCTCTGTATATCTGACTTGGAGATTAAAATCAAACAAAACAAAACAAAATGAGAGGGAAGAGAAACATGAATTTCAGTATGGAAAAATTCAAAATATAAGTCAAGTATTTTGGGGAATCTAACACTCCTGCACTGTACAGAAAAAGTGGTATATAGAACATACAAAACACTTTTCAAGAAAGTGTGTTTACATTTGAGCAGAAATTAAATAGATTAATCTGCCATATAGCTGACAAAATTGTAATGCCATCCATTGACAAGTTGTTGTGGAAGGATTAGGTCGTATTGAAAGCTGTGATAAATTTTTTTCTATTATACAAGTTTGATATTTTATAGGTTCCTAGTCAATGTAGTTTATAGTTTCTTCTCTTCTATTTATTTATTTATTTATTTTAGATGATGTTTACATAGTTGATCAGTATGGGAAGGATCAAGGGTTACAGAGAAATGGGTGTGGTCATTGTTTCCAAGCTTTTGATTTCTTCTTCCCATTTCTGGGGGTGGGTAAGGGGATAGGCTGTACAGAGCCTCCCCACCATCCTAGTACTAGAGGATGGGGAATGGCCACCCAGTATCAATCCAGGGTCACAATGATGCAATAATTTCAAAATGCTATAGATCTTGCCTATCCTTGGATGAAGAATTCCTTCCATTTCCATTGGCTGACACCATCGACCTTATAGTTTCAAGATATTTGCTGTCATCATTTGGCTACGGTATTTGTCCATATGTTCTGTTCTCTATTCTCTGCTATGACACCAGATGTCCTCTGCAGGCCTCAGTGAGCCACCATGTTCTCCATATTCACCATGGTCTTTCGTCTAGCACTCCATCCTCTACAATGGGGAAGACCAGTTCTCCTACATGAGCTCATGGACCTGAACCACAGGATCAGGGCCATGCTGGACTCCCCACCTTTTGGGCTCATGGATCCAGTAACCATCTCACAACTGGGCCCATGGACCCAGGGCCATGATAAGGGACCCACTAGAGCTCCACCCTGAGATCTAATGGACACAGTCCTCACCAGGCAGGAAGGCTCAATGACCTGAATCAGGAGAAAGAGATCCCTCCAGGCCCCCACCCCTGTCACTCACGGATCCAGCACCAACCATACAGGTGGTCCCAAGAACCAAGGCTAGAAGACACAGGCCCTGATGAATACCCAAGCTCTGCGGCTCAGAGATGCAGCATATAGGTGGGCCCTTGGATGTGGGCCAGGAGACTCAAGGCCCTCCAGACCCTTCAACCCTGGGGTTCACGAACCTGACACTTGCCATCTCCAGACTGACATGGCTCATCTTCCTTAGCATTCAACAGTGGGTACCTTATCAAAATTTGATGCAACCTGCCCACAGTTCTAACTTGTGCTGGTCAGTGCTGTAGCCTAATCTTTCCCAGGCAGCCCCCAGTCATAGCTCAAGTGTGAACTGGCTGGTGATACAGCCCAACTAGTCCTTTCTTGCACCCCAACCTGGGTCTCAGATCTGCCTGTGAATGTTATGAATTGGCCCATCCAGCCCAGCCCCAGACTTGACCTACACGTACGCCAGCAGATCCTATAAATTGGTCTGGTTTGGGCTGCTTCTTGCCTTTGTTTTTGCACATTGCTGCAGGGACTGCAACGTGACAAAGGAATTCACCAAACTCCTCCATTTGGTCTCCTCCCAAGGGCAGATCTTGCACACACCAGAGGTCTCTGGACCAGGTTGACTTTGTCCATCTGTTATCCTGGCAAGAATGATGGCCTTGTCCAATCAGCCTATAACCTTTCAAATTGTTGTTGAGTATTGCAGCCCATCCACGCATGGGCTGTAGCCAGACCCAGCTCTCACATGCATTAGCAGGAGCCAAGACCTAGCCCAGTCTGTTCTACACCCTCTGTGATTCTTATAAATTCCAGTGGGTGTGGAGTCTAACTCAGCCTAGACTTTCCCAGACCCAGGCCAACCCATGTCAAGGGAGATTGCAGCCATGTTCAGTCCAGGACAATGCATCAGTTCTGGCACTAGCATTCAGTAATGGGAATTCCAGCCCAACCGGAGCATCCACTTAGCTCCACAACCAGGCCTATTCCCAGCCACAGTTCTTGTGTTTGCCAACAGAGATTGCTATTCCAAATGGGTGATCCTACTTATTTCCCTACAGATTCTATCCCCAGAGCTGATTCAGTCACGTATCTGTTGACTTCACAGCCCAGCCTCACAGAATCTGTTCACTTTTCTAACATTCTCTGCCAGGTTCCATATTGTAGCCCTATAAGTAGAATGGCCTTGTGCATGGAAGTTCCAGAGAAATCTTTTCTCTCTTGGACTTGACCCTAAGGGCCTTGCTGATCCCCACCTATACCATCTCTCAGATTCCCTGTAAGCCCCACGCCTCCTGTATCCCAGAGTTCATTGCCAGGGAGCCCACAGGATTTTCCCAACACCATTGGTGTCTGGGCCACCCAGCCAGGGTCCCCTCAGGGGCCACCATGAGGCTGGGAAGGCCAAGCACCAAGCTGACGGTGGTGGGCAGAGACAGGAACTGCGCTGGCTCAGAACTGCCCAAGATCAGTCCATGGTGTAATTATTGTGGAGGGAGAAATTTCACAGGCTTAGACAGACCCAAAATTTGCCCACCACATGGCAGCAGGGGCCAGAGCTAGTGACCTGGCCTAAGTGCCCCCAGTGACCACCATGAGGCTAGGGTTGAGTACCTATTTCCACTTGGGCTCCTTCTTTTTTCTTTTTTCTTTTCTTTTCTTTTCTTTTCTTTTCTTTTCTTTTCTTTTCTTTTCTTTTCTTTTCTTTTCTTTCTTTTTTTTTTTAATTTCTATTGCAAAGTTAGATATATGGAGAGGAGGGTAGACAGAGAGGAATATCTTCCGTTCGATGATTCACTCCCCATATAACCACCATGGCTGGTGCTGTGCCAATCCTAAGCCAGGAACTTTCTCTAGGCCTCCCACAGGGTCCCAAAGCTTTGTATCATCCTTGACTGCTTTCCCAGGCCACAAGCAGGGAGCTGGATGGGAAGTGAGGCCACTAGGATTAGAATCAGCGCCCATATGGGATCCTGGTGCATGCAAGGCAAGGACTTTAGTTGCTAGGCCATCGTGCCAGGCCCACTCCTTTTCCTTTTATCAGTATCTTTTCTCAGGCTGCTTTTTCTTTGTCCTATTTCAAACTTTATATCACTTCTCCCAACTTGGGAGAATGAGGCAGTATTCTTTTGTTCTTGTGTAGCAGAACTCAGATACTATTGAACCTAGTCTTTTACTGCATTAAGAACTTGTAAATTGTGGATGAGTTAAAAAAGTTAGTCTAGTATCCATATTAAAACCATATTTGTAACATTTTTAGTTGGTGGTAGAACTATTAGAAACTCCGTCATGATTAATTTTGTCTTTGAATGTGTTGATATTGAGAGGTAAAACCTGAACCTGGAAATGATTGTGTGTCTCCAGTTCACGAAGTCCCCGAAGCCTCTTTGCTATGATATGTGGATTTCTCTTGTTTCCATCATTTATGCCAGCAGTATGGCCCCTGGAGGGCTGCCAGTTGTGACCCCTATTACATAACAGTCTCTCAAATGACAAGGAAGCCCAATTTACATGCTTTCTGAGAAGACAATAGTTCCCACTGGAAAATAATAATGAGGAATATTCAATGTTTGCAGTTTTTAAGCATTTCAACCTCTTCAAAAGTAAACAAAATGTGGGTTAAAAAGGAATGTACGTTTATGTGGTTGTTATCTCTGAACAGATTGTTTTCCTGAAAAAGCCAGAATGCTATTTCTAGTTTCATCATTTGGTCTTGTCCTCCTATCAAATTTTACATGAAGATTTTGTTTCTGTTTTGTGTTTGTTTGCTTTGTTAAATGGAAAAGGGCATATATACATGTCTGTGGAGTACAGTAAACTAATTTATCAAATATGTAAAATGAGAAAAGATCAACTCTGAGCAGTTAGCATCAATATCTGGTTAATTATTTATGATTTCTCTGTGTTGGGAAAGCACATATATGTCAAAGCAGTTACTTCAACATGGGCAATACATTTTTGTATACTATTTTTATTGTACAGTGCTGTATACGACTATCATTAATTTCAATTTCTCCAATCCAACATTCCTTTGGTATTATTATCTTTTTTTCCATTTCCCCTATCCTCTACTCTTCTCAACTCTACTTCCAGAAGATCAATTATTGTGACAACTACAAATGATTGATAACAGGCAACAGTTCTCTTGCAATGCCTGAACTTACACTTTCTGAAAAGAGGAAATCAAATTTTACCTCATGTGGACTGCAAAAAGCAAAAGCATAAAAAAAAGCAGAAAGGCATAAAAACATATTTCAAATTCTGGTTCTGTCCACAAATACTTATAACAGCTAGGAATAAGAAGAGTCCTTGCCCTGAACTTGCCCTGTTGTGGCCATTGTGGTCATTTGGGGAGTAAACCGATATATGAAAGATATTCTTTCCCTCTCTGTCTAATGCTGCCTTTCAGATAAATGTTTCCTATTGGAAATTTATTATAAGAAGAAACGTTTAGGTTAATCAAGGAGAGCAATTCTTTGACTGTGGTAATTTTGCCATAGTATGCATTTTATAGCATTTCTAAATTTAAGCTAAAGAGATTGAAGTTAAATGTGACAAAGAGCCAATAATGTATCATTCTTTTAATGTAGCTTTCACCAAATCATGGACTATAAATGGTCTTCTGTTTGTCGATTTTGTTTTTGCAAAGAACCTCTAAGGGTGTAAGAAGATGTCCATTTCTCAGAAACATTTACATATAAAATAATGCTTAACTTCTAACAATATGAAGGAACACACAAACATACACACTGAATTCACTGAAAACTTCTGTCCCTGAAATTCTACGTTTGAAGTAAGGTATGTGTGAACACGGGTGGGGGTGCGTTCCGATCTAATGTTACACAGCAACAGAATATAATACAATTTTAGACTTCATACCGAGAGCAATTCTATCAGGGAGTCTGAAGGTAATAGTTCTTTTTTACTAAGTTCTGGTAAGGCTGTTGGGATTACATGGCACGTTCAATTCTGAGGATATCTGGGCTGAAGAAAAAAAAAATAAAGTCATAAGTTAGAAATAGGTGAGAAAAGAGGTACCAAAGGTTGGGGTGTTGGGAAAATAAGAAAATAACTTGTAAAATCTAATTGACCCAAATCATCTTGAGTAGGTGAAATTTTCTTCGGTTACATGGGGAGTGGAGTCACACAAGACACTGACGAAATTACGAAGGCACTGCTTCCCAAAGGTTACCTGGAAACAATTTCTTTAGGAATCTGAATTGACTCTGGAAAGCAATTCAGCCTTAAATTTTCTCCCTGATGATCTTCCTTATAACTTTGTGCTCCTTGTCTTGTTATTTAACATCTTTATACAGTCTAGGCCTGTCTCCTTTTCTTGTCTGAGGAAGTTTGAAGTTTCTCATTTCCTTGGGTTTTGTTGCTATTGTTGTTTTTGACACTAGTGAGGCTACTGGCAGTTTTTACAAATTTCAGAACAGCTAGTGCAAATCAGTGGAATAATGCAGTTGCTCATTTTGATTTTTTGATGCAATGTAGAAACCATGCTGCATATGGCACATTGCATGGCTTTATTCATTTAGTTATACTTTGGGAAAATATAGGATATATGGCTAATATACATTAATGGAGGAAGAGAGCTATTTAATACTCAAATAACTCAGAATTCTAGAATAGATGTACTAAGCCCTGGTTAGATGTGTATGTTCATTAGTTTCATTTTGTATTTGTAATTTTCTGAAGAGTTCTACAAGTAGTTATATTTCTTTCTTTTTTCCCCTACTTTTAGTCGCATAAAATCAACAAAAAATAAACTTTTCATTATGTTAATAACCACAAATTGAAGGAGTCATTACCATAGTTTGTACAACACTTAAGGTATGCTTTTCAAACTTTCAATGATTTCTTTCACGCTGACTTCTTCTAATTGATGATGCACTTCTTTTATATTTGCATCCGTGATGAATTCTTGATTATGTCCTTCCTGAGCAACGCAAGTTTGCACACAGGAGCTTGCCCTGATGAGGCTCTTTCAGATGTCTGTGTGATGGATGATGTACATGAGAGTGTCCCCTGATAGGATACTGTGTGCTCCAGGTTGGTATATTATAAGGCTACTCTTTCTTCTTCCCCACTTTTTTTTTATTGGCCTACACTTTATTATTTGAAAGAAACCATGCAAAGGTGTCTGCAACTTTTGGGCTGCCCGAGTGAGTGATGCCTGAGAAGTGTAGGGATTTGAGTCACTGACTTTCAAGAAGGACTTGCCAGAAAGATAACTCTCAAGTCATGTTACTGAGTAACTGTTTTGTGAGGAACAAGCAGTCAGAGGCTGTTTAAAGGTTTACCTCCTTACTTACTTATTTAAATGTGAGAGAAAGAACAAAATCTCCAATTTGATGGGTCATCTCTTCAAATGGCCAAACAGCCACGTGTGAAGCAGATCGGAGCGAGAAGCGAGGAATTCCATCCTAGTTGCTCACATGAGTAGCTGTGGCCTATTACCCTGGGCCATCCTCCACTGTCAGGTTTGTCAGAGTTAGAACAGAGGCGCAATGGCCTGGATCGGAACTGGCAATCCAATATGGAATGTGGTAATTCCAAGTGGCTGGCTAACTTGCATACCACAATTTAGGGATTTATCAAAGCCTTTAAATATCACTTTTAATAGCTCATTTTCTGTTGTTTTCACTTTTGTCAAAAGAAGGTTAACAACATATGTAGAAGTCTACTCATAATATATGCATATTCTATTTATGCCGATTATAAAAATTGAATAATACAGAGGTGTGTGATTGAAATGTCTGAAGGCAACTACTGCTTCATAAATCACTTCTTAATATTATTCTAACTGAATTCAAAGAGTTGCTTCAATACACATACTAGATCATTGTATTTTTCTTATAACATTAATAACTACACTTATCAAAACTAATTTATTGGTAGGAAATATGTTCCTTTAATAAAATTTTATTTTATTCCATTGGTTGCACCTGAAGCTAACAATTTTATTTTTAAAGATTTATTTATTTTATTGGAAAGTCAGATATACAGAGAGGAGAGATAGAGAGGAAGATCTTCCATCCAATGATTCACTCCCCAAGTGAGCACAACAGCCAAAGCTATGCTGATCCGAAGCCAGGAGCCAGGAATTTCTTCCAGGTATCCCACATGGGTGCAGGGTCCCAAAGCTTTGGGCCATCCTCGACTGCTTTCCCAGGCCACAAGCAGGGAGCTGGATGGGAAGTGGAGCTGCAGGACTAGAACCCATGCCCATATGGGATCCCGGCACATTCAAGGCGAGGACTTTAGCTGCTAGGCCATGCTGCCGGGACCCTAACAATGTTTTGTTAAAATTTAATCTAATTTTTATTTTGAAAAATTTCCTCTGAGTTCAACATAGGTGAGGCATAGACATAGATTTAAGGCCATTTATTATTTTTAATTATTTCCATCCACCATAGCTTGGTCTCTGTCCTTTGAAGAGAGGAAGGCACATAAGGAAACAATCCCTCATACCACCAAGTTTGGTGAGCTAATTTTTACATAAAATCAGTATTGTTTCTTTTGAACAATGTCCAAGTAATAGAAGTAGTATTCTAGAGTCTTTTCTGGTCTGAATGTTGACTCAGAGCCTGGTTAAATGTGGTGTATGGAGGACCCTGCGGTGTTAGTTGGCAAGTGTCTCCCAAGTCCTTGGTGATTTCGAAGAAGGTGCAATTGTATTTTCCATCTACTCCATCCTGAATTTCTGGATTCTTTGCATGTGTTCCATTTCCATCAATTGCATAGATGCTGAACTGAAGCAAATTTCTAACTCGGAGAACAGCAGGTAAAGTAAAAGAATTCTTTGAATCTCCTTAAGAAGCTACTTTGGTGGGCCCAGTGCAGTAGCCTAGTGGCTAAAGTCCTCAGTTTGCACTAGCCAGGATCCTATATGGGCACTGGTTCTAATCCCAGCAACCCCGCTTCCCTTTAGACTCTCTGCTTGTAGTCAGGGAAAGCTGTCAAGGACGGCCCAAAACCATGGGACCTTGCACCCATATGGGAGACAAGAAATGCTCCTGGTTCCTGGTTTCGGATTGGCATAGCTCCAGCCGTTGTGCTCACTTGCGGAGTGAATCATTGGATGGAAGATCTTCCTCTCTGTCTCTTCTTCTCTTTGTATATTTGACTAAGCAATAAAAAGAGGTAAGTAAATAAATAAGCTCCTTTAGTGTTGGTCCTCTGAAACATTAAGCTTTTAGCCTTCTGTTTCCAGTGCTTTCTTCACATACCAGGGTTTCTCAAATTACACCAGAGATGAGTTTAAGCCTAACTAGGTTGAGATGTTGCCAAGAGTTTCTAAATGATAACCACACCATTACCGAGATTTTTTTTTCATTTTTCTTTTAAAATTTCTTATTTTTATAAAGTGAAAAAAAATTCCATGTTTCACAATATGGATTTGAAATCATAGAAATGCTCCCTACTCTAATTTGTTTTGGATAAGTTTCCTTTGGAAAGCTCTACATCTAGTTTTCTTATGGAAAATATGGTATTTTCTTAAGATTTATTTATTTTTATTGCAAAGTCAGATATACAGAGAGGAGGAGGAGAGAGAGAAAGAGCTTATGTGGCATGATTCACCCCCAAGTGACTGCAATGGCTGGAGCTTAGCCAATCCGAAGCCAGGAGCCAGGAATCTCCTCTAGCTCTCCCACACAGGTACAGGGTCCCAAAGCTTTGGGCCGTCCTCGACTGCTTTCCCTGTGTAAGAGCTGGCTGGGAAGTGGAGCTACCAGAATTACAACCAACACCCAGATGTATCCCTACTCGTTCAAGGAGAGAACTTTAGCCACTACGCCACCGTACCAGGCTGAAACATGGTATCTTTCTTCCACAGACACTAAAGGCATGCAAAACCATTATCAATCCTTTCGAAATTTTCTGCAACCTGGTTATAACTCAGCAAGTAGAGCTATTTTCTTCATCCTAGTCTGATTATCAATGCAGATATACATGCAGAAAAAGCATCATCTACTCATCTTCATGGATTTCCCTAGTTTGTTGTGGCTGAAGACTGTATGGTTTTTTTACTCAATATATCTCTGGTCAAACTTATAAATTATAAATGAGTAAAAATCAACATTAGACTTTATACTATATTAATTGAGACAATTATATACCACAGTAATATAATTCATTATTTAAAAAGAAGGTTCATACAAATGATATTTACACACATAATTTAAAGGTAGCTATTATAACATAATTATGTTAATACTATTTTTCGTTGAACATCAATACTAGATGTCTCATTTAGGATCATAGCAAAAACTGTTAAGAATAGTAATCACAAATGTCCATGTTATTTAAAGATCTATGCTAGTGATGACAACAGGAATTTTAAATTCCTATAACATACAATTACGAATATTTTTCTCAAAAATCTCAAGAAATATACTTTATTTCACCCAGGTACAATGCTTCAGGAAATTGAGTCTAAATAAATAATTTAACAGCTACCTAATTCTTACACATTAATAATGCTAATAACAGAATTTTATGGTTAGTTTTATAATACAAGATTACTAAAGCATTTATATCACATAAGTGCAACATAACGCAAAAAACTTACTAAAATTATCTTGCAGATGTTCATTAAACGGCACATATAGTTGTATTTCTGTTGAAAATTGCTATCTGTTTTCAAATCATAATTTTATTTGGGAAAATGATAGAGACAGAGAAAGAACGAGTGAGTTAGGGAGAGTATCAGTATTCATTCACCGCTTCACTCAACGCCCCAAACACCAGGCTCAACCAGTCAGAAACAAGGGGCTGGGAACTCAATCCGAGTTTCCATATGGGTGACTTAGAGTGGATGATTCTCAGGTTTATATTAGCAGGAAAGAGGAGAGTCAGGAGCAGAAAATTGTGATATTAAATGCAACATCTGAACTGGTGGTGTAACTGCTACGTTAAGGAACTGCCCTGGCATTGTACTTTTGTTGATTTAAAATATGTCTGTATGAAGTGGATACAAATTATTTTTAAAAGTGACAATGTTATTGCAATTTAGGCCAATAGCACAATAAGAATGCAAACATCATCAACAAAGGGATAATCATATCATATATTGCTTCATAAAGTCACTGAAAAAAATAAACTACCACTCCTGTAGCTTGCCTAACAGAAATACATAAATCAGGACTCATTATTTTTAATGATTAGAATAAGCCAGATAGATATATAAGAAGGTGTATTATCTTCACAAGCATTAATTAAGCAATATAAATATAGGAATTACTGAAAAATTATTCCAACCAAAGAAATTGAAAGACACAGTACATTTGAGTTCAGGTAAGTTATGCTGAATTGATAACTTGGCCAACAATGGAAAGAGGTTTTGATAAAGCTAGAAGAAATTCTAAAGCTTACATGGTATAATGAGCAGATTTTAATATGCTAATAACGACTTCCATCTCTGCTATTCACTTTTTTTTAATCCTCTTCTTTGAATGCAAGGTTGAGTTAAAAATTAAATACTAATGAAAACTATTTGACATATATGAACACTATATGTGTTTATTAACTTGAAGATACGGAGAACTTTACTCCCAACTTCTAATAAGAGTTGGCTGGTTTTTTTTTATAACTTTAGTGTCTTTGAAGAGCAGAGAATGTGAAAAGAAATCACGTAGGGAAAGAAATTTTTGAAATATCCTTCATCTGCCTGATCATTGGCCAAAAGCCCCCAAGTCAAAGACGCACTAGCCTGAAGCCAGGAGCTAGGAATTCCATGAAGAATTCTTGGTTCTCCAAATGGGTCACAGAGGCCAAGATATAGAAATCATCATCTTCTGCTTTGTGAGTTTGTCAAGAAACTGGATTGAAAGCTAAGGCAGGATTTGTTCACAGACAAAACTGCCCCAGACGTAAGTTTATTGCACTGCATCACAAAGCTCACTCATGGGATTTCCAGCTTGTAAACAGTTATGTGTCTTTTACTGTGATGATATCTCTCTATCATTTTGTCAACTCCACTTTGGAAAAGCCCACATGGAAAAGATTTTGAGAAGGTCTCTGAATAGCAGCCAATGGCAAATGAAAACTATGAGTTCAAGTTCCCAACAGCAAATGATCACCACCAGAAACCAGATGCGTGAACTTGCACATCAGTATGCCTTGGGAATCACTGCTCACCCATCTACATGATGAAAACTGGAGTTCACCCATTGAATGCAAACTTAGAGTCATAGTGAATTATACAGGATGCATCAACCAGATTCTTGATCAATAGAAATTTCTAAACAAAAATGTCTGCTATCTTATATCACCCCATTTAAGAAATGTTTTAATGCGATAATACAGAGCAAATATAAATGATAATATATACAGTGATGACAATGTCTTAATTTTCATGATTACATTGTGTGTATGTAAGAAAAATTTCAATTGCAAGAAATACAAAAATTTTAAAAGTTGAAGGTGATTAACTTGTGAAGCTGATTTCCAATGAATCAAGTTTTTTTTTTGTTTGTTTTACAACTAATGTTATATCTAGATTTTTTCATGTTTTCAGCTGTAATGGTTGTGTTACAATGTTCATAAGCTACAATGCCTGTACTGCTGTAAATGTAGGATTTACAGATCCCTTTCTCATATGCAGATTTCATTGCCTTTGAATATATTCCCAGAAGTGGGATAGCTGGATCAAAAAGTAGATTGATTTTCAGTTGTTTGAGCACTCTTCATACTAAATTCCATGATGGGTGCGCTAAGCTTCACTCTCACAAACTGTGGAGTAAGGTATCGTTTTTGTACACCCATGCCAGCATATATTATCAGTTTTCAGTATGCAGACCAATCTACATACTGTGTGGAGTTTGTTGGAACCTCATTGTAGATTTTATTTGCATTTCCCTAAGCTCTACGGAGCCTGAGCATTTTTTTTTTCATGTATCTACTAGTCATTTAAATTTGCTCTTTTGAAAAATCCCTGCTCATTTCTTTTTCCCAGTTTTTCACAGGGTGGTTTTGTTTCGCTGTTGTTGAGTTCCTGAAGATCTTTGTATATCCCTGGCTGTCGTGTAGTGTGTGAAGTTTTTCTCTTCTATTAGTTGCTTCTTCACTCTGCTGATCATTTCCTTTGCTGAACAAAAGCTCAGTTTGATATAATTCCGTTTACTAATTCTGAATTTGACTACCCCTGATTTTGGTAACAGTTCTAAAATAGTTATACCAACAGCCATATCTTGTAGAGTGCTTCCTAAGTTTTTCTGTAGTGGATTGATTGATTTTCATCCTTGGTCCATTTAAGGCTGATTTTGTATAAGAGCTCACGTAAAGGGCTTGCTTCTTACTTGATTCTTACTGAAATCCTGTTGTGCCAACAACATTTGTTAAAGGGACCACTATCATTCCCTCTGGATTAGTTTCAGGATTCTTGTTTAAGAGTATGTGGTGATAAATGTGTGGATTCATGTCTGAGGTTTTGATTTTGTTCCACTGTTATTCTTTGTTTTTGCACCACTAACAGGCCATTTTGATGGCCAATGACGAATTGTGTGTCTTGACATGTGGAATTGTGATTCCTTCAGCTTGGTTTCTTCTCTTCAAGATAATTTGGCTATTTGTGGTCTCCTCTGTTTCCAGATGAAGGTTTCTTCCAATTCTGAGATTCTTTTTCCTCACTCTACTTTTGAAGCTTTCTACTGAATGTTTTTTTTTTTTTAATTTCCTATATTGTGTTCTTCATTTATAATAATTCAGATTGATTTTGTCTTGATGTTGTTATTTTCTATGTGGCATATTCCTTAAATTCCTTGAAATTCCTGAATGTGATTCTTGTTGCTTTTAATGAGCTTTATACCAATTTAAAAATTATTTTCTGGCTGTTGTTCAATTTTTTTCTTAATAAACTCAGATTTACTGAAAAAGAGAGATTTCAATAACTCAATCCATTGTGCTTTTGTCCTTGGTCATTGTAACTCTGAGTACTATGTTCTCTTTAAGGCCGGTTTTCAGGCTGTGTCATTCATAAATCTATAGAGCCTTTGCCACAGAACTGAATATGGCATAATGAATAACAGGGTGGGTTTGACATCCTGTAATTTTGTTTTTTCAAGGGCAATATAAGTTAGTTTAAAGGTAAAATATTTTTATATCATAAGTTCTGGCTTTTTCTTTTCCTTTAAATTTCCTCTTTTTTTCCTTTCTTTTCGTATCCTCCTTTCTTCACTCAATACAATAAACTCTCTTATTCTCTTTATGTTTTCTAAGTTCTCAAAATATTTTCCTTGTCAACAAGATTGTAATGCAAATATAGAATAAGGTGATATGTTTGTCTTTCTCAAGGTTATATTTTACAATGATTTTGGAAAAACTTTGTGGAACCATGCAATTGAAATTACCTAAAAAGCGTAAGAAAGTTTGAAATAACTCTTGCATCAGTATGATATGATTTTTATTTCAATTTCTATGTCACTAGTACTACTTTTTCTTTTTAAATTTTATTCATATAAGGTAAACTGATTATAAATTTCACACAGTGTAACAATTAAACATACTTACCTTCTTCTCATCTCTACCTCATCCTATCATCCTACTTCTATCATATTTTTTCTTTTCATTGATATTTGCAGACATCCTTTTAATCCACTTTTTAATCACAGGTTTAACTCAATGCTGATCATAAAATTCAAGTAAAAAAATAGTGAAATCAAATTTTAAAAAGATTGTGAACAAGAACTAAAATTACAACCATATCATAAGATGTCTGTTTCATTCCCAAACTTTCTATTATTATTATTCTTGGTCAACTCTCACACTCATATCAGAGAATACATATGATATTTGTCTTTTTGAGAAAATAGTGGTAAGTTCAAATGATTTTTTCTGATCTAAGTTGTAGGATGTTGGTCCTCAGAGAGAAATTTCAAACAGAAAAATAATACTGTACATCAGTTCTCATCTTCAGTGAAATACAGAAACCAATCCACAATAGGACCCACAGTGATAGTAGAGTTATGAAGATGCTTATTACATCTCAGCAGTGCTCAGGAATTTTTCTAAAAGGCTTGAAAATCGGGGTATGTGAGTGTGTGTTTTGCAAATATCTTACTTTAGGAAAATTTGGCAGAATGCTTACTTGTCAAAGGGGCTCATGCCATTAATGTAGTTTAGAATTGCTACCATTACAAATAATTGATTGTAAGCCAACTCAAGTTTTAATTACTTCCATCATACATGACATTCTGTTTGCATTCTCTGTAAAATCCTTCTGATATTAACATGGCACGATATCATCTTGAAGGAAATACTGATAAATCTTATTTAATTGCTTTATATCCATATATAAATTCTATTCTTATTAAAAAAGAACAACTTGTTGGTGAAAAACATCCTAGCATTATGACAGACTCAATCTCCTCAAACAACTGAGTTCAGTTTATTTCCAATGAAAGATTATCTTCTGTGATTGTATGTATTTCCCTATTTCTCTCACATTGGTTAAATTTCATAATATATAGTGATCAGAGAACTTGAAGAAATCTTACTAATTTTGGAATTATGTTAAAAGCTTACCAGAGGCGTTTTTCTCTGTAAAGCTACTGTAACTTCTGAAAAAAGGCAGGACATTCTCCAATGTGATGTATATAAAAGAAGAACAGTGGAATATAGAGATGATTTTTAGGAGTTCCTGGCTCCTGGCTTTGGATTGGTGCAGCATCGGCCCGTTGCGGTCACTTGAGCAGTGAATCATGGAATGGACGATCTTCCTCTCTGTTTTTCCTTCTCTCTGTATATCTGACTTTCCAACAAAAATAAAATATATCTTAAAAAAAAAAGTTACTAACACAGGAGTTGACATTATGGTATAATGCGTTAAAATCCTGCATGCAGTGCTAACATTTCATATGGCCATTCCTTTGTGTCCTGGCTGCTTCACTAGCCATCTAGCTCTCTGATTATGTGTCTGAGAAAGGAATGGCGAGATGTGCATGCATGTGGGCTTCTGAACCCACAGGTGTTATCTGAAAGAAGCTCCCAGCCGCTGTCCTTGCCCTGGCTCTGTAGTGGCAATTGTGGTGATTTGGGGAGTGAACCAACAGGTTGCAGATATCCCTAAATTTCCTTCTGTCTTTTCCCTCTTGCTCCCTTACTGAACCTTTCAAAAATAAACAAGTCATTTGTTTTTAATAATATTTTAATTATATATGTAAAAGAAATTTCCTGTGTTTCATAGTACAGTTTTAGGTGCATAGCAACACTTCCCGCCCTACTCGCCCTCCTGCTTATGTTCCCCATGCACATTGCTCTTTTTTTCTTTTTAACTTTTTGCCATGTTTTTTCAATTAATATCACTATCATAGACTTAACATTCCTTAAGTCAAGAATTCAAGAAGCAGAAAATTGAAAGAAACAACTCTTCCTCAAGAGTATAGACAAAAGCTGTAAACAATCACCAAATCTCAAAATGTCAATTTTGCTCATATAGATTACAGTTCAAAAAAATAATACAGGAGAACAGATTTCCTGCATTTCATTGATACGATTCTAACGCAGTAACCGTCTCTTTTCCCTCCATCACTCTTTTTCTTATTGTACTCTTCATTCTTCATATCTTTTATTGTCTTTTAATTTTTTGCAATAGCATAACCTCAACTTGTTGATAATTATAGGGTTAGTGCAACACTAATGTTCAATAAGCAAAGGTTTGCATGGATCAGACTTTTAACTAAAAAGTAAAATTTATTTGCTCTTTTATGTGGAAGCAGGATTCCATGCTTAATATGTTCCAGACCATAACATTTATAACTAACTGGGATGAATGTAAATGTGTGTTACTAATGGCTAATACAATTATTTATTATTATAATGATTATAATATAATATCCTCATCTCTTTTGAAAGAAGTCTGCCACTGAAAGCTTTTAGATTTCTAAAGCAAATGTTATGCAATGCAGTGTATTTATTTGTACATAGAAGCATTAAATGAAATATATGTAATTTTAAGAGTATACCTTGAGAGACTCAGAATTTTTAAAGTTGCTTCTATGAATTGTCAATCTTTTTAAAACAGAAACTTCAAATGAGTGTTATATCTCAAAAACATCTAGCCTTTTTGTAAATGCAGAAAGTAGACAAGAGACCACATTACTGCTCGAATTTTTTTCTGAAATTCTTGTGAATTTCTATTTACATTTATTTAGTCTTTATAGTCTCCGTTGTGTTTCTATTTCTGCATATTTTTCACAGCTAGAATTGACAAGGGCAGAATACAAAGCATTTTCTTCCTCTTTACTACTTCTTTGGTAGAAAAAATTTATGCATTCTAAACACAGACTAATTCATGAGATACAATGTACATTATTTATTTAAATTACCCTCGTATTGATATTGCTTTTACTGTTCTTTCCTCTTGAACACAACACTTTACAATTCTCTCTTGTAGGGTTTATTATTAAGTAAATGTCAATATTTCAATATTTCAGACATTTCCTCTTTCCACACATGAGATTTATTTTTTAGGGACGAATCATGTCCAATCACCTATACCAAAGCTCAGACTTACAGGTGCCATCTGTAATAAAGGAGAATAGTGTCCTTACGCATGACCTTATTATCTTGCCAGTGCCTTAGAGATGAATTTGGTTATTCCACAGGGATCCCAAAAAGCAGTAAATAACCTCTCATACCAATCTATTCATTTATCCAGTGAAAGGTGAAATAGGGCAGGCATTGAATTAATGATAAATAACAATGTTTTAAATTTGATATTCAAAATAAACACCCATCATCTCATGATTAAATAGCTTTGGTGTTCACTTTAAAAATTTCCATTGTTTATGAATGTTTTTTTCACTTTATAAAGATTACTTGAAAGTATCCTATTTTTTAATTATTATTATTGAATGGGATGGAATCAAATCTTAGAAAGAAAAGTACACAATTGGATCCAAATACACAGATTCTCAGAATAAATTGTGAGCAACATTGTACATGTTTTGATAATAAATGTGACACAAACTGACCCCCTCAGTTCATATTATCTAGTTACTTTTCAAAGAGACCGGCACGTTTGTCCAAAAGTGTGACACTGCATTTATGAAACCACAGTCATTTTTGCAAGACTTCTTTAATTCAAAGGTGGAGCAACAAAGGATGAGGGAGACAGAGAGATATTTCCCATCTGCTGATTCACACTCTAAATGACTGCTCAGGCAAAAGCGAGTCAGGAATTGCAATCTGGACTCCCACATGAGTGAGTTGGTCCAGGTACTTCAATCATTTTGCCCTGTCTTCCAGACACATCAGAAGGTAGCAAAATAGGAAGCAAAGTGCCCATGATTCAAACAGGCCCACCGCTCTGGAAAATGGGCCACAGTAAGCAGTTTTTGAACCTGCTATGTTAACACACCAGCTCCCTAACCTCGTTTAATAGCTCACAAATGAAAGAAGATGAATACTTATTAAATATGAGCTGTTAGAGTGTTTGAAATAATTATTGAGCTTATGTTTCCTTATTTGAAATCAAAGCAACACAGACAAATTACAGGAAAACAATTCTGGAAAAAAATTGCAAGCTTTCTAAATATATGTTAACAGTTTTGAATTGACTAGGAATTGGACAAAAGGAACATTTGGAAATACACAGTTAATTTGTATAGTTATACATAGTATAATTTTTAGAGGATATTTTTAATCATTTCCTTAATTTAATTTATAATCATTTGTTGAGTTAATAAAGATGCTGGTTGAATACTCAAGACATTCTATATAGTTCATATTACTGGTTTTGTGCGTGTGTGTGTTTTTTCAGCAGCAAACACAGAAATCAGAAAACATGAACCCCCCCCCCCAAAAAAAAAAACAGGAAAAAGTGGGAAACTAATTGTGAGGGAGAGCTACAAAGGAAATCTAGAAAAATGATTCTTGGCAGATATTGTAACAGATACCAGACACAGGAAAGCAAAGGAGTGAAATGATCAATAAAACAGAAAGTATACAAAGTTACTGTTGTGTAGAAGGGAGACATGGAAACATCCAGGATGCTTTGTCTTAGGGGCCTGTTTTCAGCTATTTGCTCAATAAATATTGATTGAGTGTTAATTTTAAATATATCTTCTTCTAGAACTGTAGATAAGACTAAGAAAGAATTGGTTAATTATAAAGGACAAATAATATCTGTACAGAAAAGACAAGTAATATGCATGAGGCATCTTTAATAACTTCATATGAAATGCATTAGGATTAATTATGCATGGATTTCAATCAATGTTCCCCCAAATAAAGTTTTCTTCACACTTTTGCATGAATCTGTTGAAGCATTTATAATTAGAAGAAATATCACTTCACGAACTTTTGGCTAAGATCATGTGTAATATAAATAATAGAAATGTATATGGTTTATACCTAAATATATATGTGTAATCATATATGTGCGTGTATGAACTCATATATTTCTGTATATACATATAAAGTGCATGGCATCAGAGATGGTATTAAGTGTTAAGAAACATAACACAAAGAGTACTTGTGCGAATTTTGATATGGAATTATTATTCAAGCATTACTAAGAAATTCTGCACTGTATTTTTAAAGTTTGAAATGAACAGTGGTGAAGAAAAAGGGAGAAGAGATGAGAAGCAAGGATAGGGAAAGAAAAAAAGAAAGAGAATCTTCCATCTTGCAGTTAATATCTTAAACAGCTGCAACAGCCAAGGCTGTGCTAGACCAAGGATAGGAGCCAAAAACTACCTCCTAAGCATTACATCAAGTGTGACAGAGGCCATGTAGTGTACTTGGACACTTATCTACCATCATCATGGGCACATTGATAGGAATATGAATCGGAATCAGGACAGGTAGTTCTCCCTGCACTGATGTGAACAGCCAGAATTGCAAGCAGCAACATAATCTACCAAGCTAACAGCAGCCCAAATGATGTAATTGGAGTGATGGTTTGGAATCAGTGTGGCATTACTTCTGCAATATTTGAGAAAATAATAATCTAGGTGGAAGGATAGTAATTTATGAGCAAGTGAGTGTGCTACTTTGTGTTTGAGTGTGTAGCAAAAAATAAGAAAAGTAAGATCATATATGAACTTCTGCAGGTGACCAAATCAAGCCAAATCAGGCTATAGCATGAAGAATCTTTAAGGACAATGCAGGATTCTAGATTTTATTCTGCATGAAGAGGAAGGCATAGCGAAAGCAGACAAAATTTATTTTAAAATGATCCCTCTATTGATTTAGAGGATGCTTCAAAGGTGTCTGTGTAGTTTCCAATATCAGTTATCCTTCAACAACATTGAGCTGTATTATTAAAAATTTTATTTAGATTCAGTGTTGAAAGTAGTGTACTAGGTGTTGGTCAAATGCACGAAGACCTTTCTGGGTCTAATGCAACAACAGAGTTGCTCCAAATTACTTGCACAATGATGAAATCAATGGAGAACGGAAGTGACCATATGCTGCACACATGTGAAGCACTTGCAAAAAGATTTGCTAATGAGTGTTTATTCATCGTAAAAGAAGGACTACATAAAGAAAGAAATCAAGATTCTGGACCCATACAGTAATGCAGATTGATTTATCACTAATTACGATGCAAAGTTTTAATAGGAAATTGGGTTTGAATGGGAAATAGTAGGAGCTTAATTTCAAAAGTATTAAATTTAGGAATCCTGTTAACCAATGGAAGCTGTTCAAGAAACAGCTCAATCGATTATTTATTACCTTGGTGCAAACCGGGCTGGGTATAGGCAATTACAATTCTTACACATGTATAGGTATACCTTTTTATCTGTCAGCTAAATATCTGCATATCTCAGTAGTTGTATCTAACAAAAATGTTTGTGTAAAGTGTGTGGTATCAGACAAAACAGACAGTGTATAGGAGACAAAAATATTGAATTGTGTGACCATTCCAATATTTGGAAACTAGGAATCTGGTGCTCCCTGTTATTAGAGTAAAAGTAGATTGTAAAAACAAAGTAATAAATCTGTAGCTTATTTTCAGTGTTGTAAGTAAGATGGACTTTGATAAGTAATCCTTAACAATAATGTAAGTGATATTAATGTTGGGAAATTTGTAGTAAATTAAAACCTTATTGGAAAAATGTGTAAAGACTAGGAGAAGAGAAACATGGAGAAACAATATGTATATAAACTTCTCCTGCTGTTCTTTCGAAAGGTAAAAATAATTCACTAGAAGGGGTGAAAATAATTATGGTACTGGCCAGAAAATATTATAGGTCAAGCAACTTTTTTAAGGTAACAAATAATAGGGATGATGAGGAAATTCTGAAGTAACAATATACAGAAAGATTGCTGTTCTAAAAGCAGAAGTTGTTATTAAATGCACAAATATAGGAATTAAACCATGCTTCCCTCATCCTCTTGATCTTAACTACACAGTGGGAGATCATCCAATAAAGGAGATAACATGTATGCCAACAGACAAGAGTGTGTGCATAGGTGTGGACAGATAGACAGCTTGGAAAATTCCCATTTCATATTTTTCAGCAGACTAGGAAATCATTAGTTGGTGTCAGTGACGTTGAGAGTTTGGAGAGAGAAGAGAAACTATAAATTATTCATAGATAAATGTAGATGGTGAATGAACCAGTAATAATATATTACCCGGCCTCTAGGATCTGCTTGAAATTCGTAACATTAATCCCTTCATCTTACTTCCCTTTTTCCATTTGTTGTTAACATTCTACTTGGTCTGAACTGTTTATTTCAACTAATTATGTGGACCATATCTTCTGAACTATGAATTAAAATCATACTCCATGTATTTTTCACTACATTGATATTTTAGCTATCTTCAATCCTTACTTAAATGCCACCTTCTCAGGGCTTCTCAACCTGAGTGCCCAAATATATCTCAATTCCCTCTGTGATTTTATTATTACTTTCTTCCATGCTCAGTTTCCCACCCATCGAATTTAGTACTGAGATATTGTGATATAATCACTTATTACATTTAATTTTGTGTATTATATATATTGTTTCTAAGTTTTAAGCTACAATAAGGCAATAATTATTTACTGTTATCATTTCTAATACATATCAAACAACAATAAATATTTGTCACATAATGAGTAGTTAACATAAATTTTCTGAATATCACAGCAGAACAGAATGCTGTATTAAAAAAAAAAGGTAGAGTGGCAAACATATGCAATCTCGGAGTTTCTAGGGGCTTTAGACTCATTGCTGTATTTGTGCTTGAATGTAAGAATTTGAGAATGATCATCCAAAAACTATAGAAATACTGTTTTTGACTTTTAGGTGAAATATAATAATGAATGTTTTCTTAAATAACTAAGAAAACCTAGGACCTGTACTAACCTATAAAAACAAATGTATAACAAAGAGATGAATACTAGTATTCTAAAACAAAATATGTTTCTTGGATTCTAAACAATTCCCCTTTGTTTAGTACTAACTAGAGGAGGAAAAATTATTCTTAAAATTTCAACCATTTCTGGGACCTGGCATGGTGGCCTAGCAACTGAAATCCTCACCTTGAATATGCAGGGTTACCATATGGGTGCCTGTTCTAATACTGAGGCTTCCCATCCAGCTCCCTGCTTGTGGCCTCTGAAAGTAGTCGAGGAGGGTCCAAAGCCGTGGGACCCTGTAGCTGCATGGGAGACCTGAAAGAAGTTCCTGGCTCCTGGTTTCGGATGGACACAGCACCAGCCGTTGCGGTCACTTAGAGACTGAATCATCAGACAGAAGATCTTCCCCTGTGGCTCTCCTCCTCTCTGTATATATGCCTTTGCAATACAAATAAATGCATTTTCTAAAACATTTTCAACCATTTTCCTCCATTGAAAATTGCCTACAGGGACAGTGTGGTAGCCCAATGGCTAAAGTCTTTGCCTTGTATGTACTGGGATCCCATACTGGTGCTTGTGCATGTCATGACTACTCCACTTTCATTCCAGGTCAATGCTTTTGGCCTGAGAAAGCATAGAGGATGGTTCAAGGCTTTGGGACCATGCACTGGCCTGAGAGAATCAGAATAAGTTCCTGGCTCCTGGCTTTGAATCAGTTCACCTCTGGTCATTATGGCTACTTGGAGAGTGAACCAAAACATAGAACATCTTTCTTCTCTCTGTCTCTCCTTCTCTATAAAATCTGACTTTCCAATAAAAATAAAATAAATGCTTACAGATAAATAAAATTTGTCTTTTACAGAGGTTTGAAAGAATCAGGATTTTCTTTTCCTTGGAGCTCTTTGTAAAATAAAAGTATATGCATGTTAAAATACGTCTGTTATATTCTTGTAGATCTGTTAGCTTTGTTGTAATAACAAGCTGTTTGCATATAATTCTTGATAGAAGAAATTACTTGATTTTTTCCAAGAAAAAAAGCAAAACATTGAAATCAAACTACTCATCAGACTGAGTTTTTAAATTAAATACCACACACAAACATCTGCACACACACATATGCACATATAATCCCCCTCATGTTTATGTGCCTCTTGCTCTCTCCCCCCCCGCACACTTTCTATTGTAAATTAGCAATAAAGTTTAAACCACTTAGAAGATTATTTTTCATATCTCAGAAGCCAAGAAGGAGTATAATATATTCTAAAATTCATGAGAAAATCCTTTAAAATGTCAGACAACAGTTAAAACATTTTATGATTAGGGTATATTTTAATTTTCTTAATGTCAAAACTCTGCTTTGGGAGAAGCTTATGCACACTCATTTGGTATTAACATGAGCTGATATTAAAATGGAACTCCCCTCTTAGAAGTATCAATACAGGGGATTGTGAGTATTTTTAAAAGGAGACTAGTCTGACCTTCAGGAAAGATGATAGAAAGCACAGCAAAGCAGAAATGAAACCATTTTAATAATAAATAAATAACACAAATTCTTACATATGGGTGAATATGATTCTTCTCCTGAATTTTGTGCATGAAGTACATTTGCATCCAATAATAGAGATCAGTTGGGGAGAACTATTAGTAAAGATTGATTAAGAAGAACCCTGACCAATGCGGCAAGTACGGGTTTGGAGCGGGGGGTGACGTGCAAATGAGAAAATAAGAAAAGAGACAGATAAAAGATAAAGACACCCAGGAAAAGTGGGACCAGAGGGAATCCCCTTTCTTTGAGGAAAGAAATCAATCTAGAGGACTTGCTGCCTCAACCTTGTATTAAAATGCATGGGGAATCAAATTAAAGGAATTGATACTGCACAAGCATTGATAGCTTTGTCCCATTGATGTTAACCAGCCAATGCTTGGTTACCAGGAAGTAACAATGTGACCCAAGTACAGAAGTCAGTAACTGACTGTCTCAAGCATATCTGATAGCACAGAGTTCCATGGCCTCGGACCATTTCCCATTGACAGGTCATTGCCTCCAGTGTTTGACCCAGTCTCTGACATCAGCAGTTGTAAATGCAAGATTCCAGACGCAGTGATTTCTGCTTTTCCATATCAAGTCATACTATCATTTTTACAAATTGATAGTCACAAAACTGCGTTTTGGAATATGTTGTTTTGTTTTCTTGTAAAAAGTGTTCTTACCAAGGTTCACCTAATCCGTGTACAATCATATTTTATGCACGGTATGCTACCAAGTCCTTGAATCACTAAAAATGCAAATTAAATCTTTAAGATTCAAATTCAAAATGACAATGTTGCTGAAGCAATACAAACATTTAGTCAGCAAGGGATGATGGAAAGAAGAATTCTTCTGCCATCTGGCCAATTACTTGCTTGCTATGACTGTACTCCATGGAGACTCAGAAGAAACTCGTCAGAGCATTGATAAAGATTTCCCTTGGATAAGGACAAACAAACCCCACAAACCTAAAGGCTATATTCTGAAGGCTGAAAATGAGTGTTAAGATTTCCCAAGGAAAACATGCTTTGGACCGAGAACTCTGGCAGGAACTATGTTTCAGAATAGGTATGATTCTGGTGGGTCTCAGGACGGGGCGTCTCATGTCTGGATCCCAGACAACAGCTGCCATGTGCACGTGGTGAGCTGTTCCCGGGCCAGCCTGGCCCCCGGGGGCTGCTCCCTTCGGGGTGAGTACACCAAGGGGGGAGGTCTCCGAGACTGGGCAGGTCCGGGACCCACCCGCCGCCTTCATTGGGCGGTGAATGGGATTTGGGAGAGGCGCGACCTTGTGCCTGAGAATTTAAACTTCCAACAGCCTCCTGGCTGCTGGTGGGTCTTAGGACAGGGCGTCTCATGCCTGGATCGCAGACCACAGCCACCATGCACACATGGTGAGCTGTTCCCGGGCTTGCCAGTGCAGCATTAGGTGTCAGGCTCCACCTGCTGGCCGCCTGGCCAGGCAGATCTGGGGTTTTGGTTCTTTGTGTTGCTGCTTAATTAGCTCCAGGTTGAACCCATTGTGCTTCTAGTACCTGAACTATTCGTAAAGATTCCCACTCTCAGTAACTCTTCCTTTGTAAAACTTGTAATCACTGAACAATGCTGACCTCCAAATACCAGTCCTTGCAGAAGCTATGGCTGTGGCTTGTCCTGCAAAATTATATCATGTTACCTGACATGATGATAGATCAGGAGAAGGGTCACATTAAGCAAGCCATTACATTAACTAGCACTCAAAAACCATAATTAGGGGTAAATTCTGTGAGAGATGTGTGGGCCACATCCCGTGAAAATTCTAGCACCACTGGTTAGCTCAAGAGTTGGGGTGGGGATGGACTAAGCTAGGTGTGACCTAGGAACCTGCCATCAAAAACAGGTAAAGGAACCCCCAGTAGTCTGGACTAGTCAGGGCAGCAGCACCTGATTGTGCATCCTGATTACGTTGTGGGGTAGGCCGGGCTGCAAAGTTCACCAGCTCATACAAGGCCAAATGGAAGCTCAGACTGTGTTGGGGACTGGCCTAAATCCAATGGCATGTATGAGAACTGGGTCTGGGAGTGGATTAAGTGGAAGTACTTGGGAAACTCCCTTGGCGAGTCATAGCTCCCATTGGTGAACATGGGGTCCAGACCTATGGGTTTGACAAGCTGGTCCAAGTTGCTCCAACAGCTGGCTAATGTATCAACTGGTAATGGAACAGAGTAGATCAGGCAAGACTGAGCAAACCTTAGCCCACAAACAAAACTAGAAACCAGGAGGGAGCACAGGTCATGCCGAGCTAGGCTCTTATACCTACTGGTCCACATGAGTCAGGGACACTAAGCCACAGTGTCTAAGGCAGAGGTCGGGACAGGTGATGGGCTGTGCCAAGCTGAGTCAGAGCAACCACTGGCATGCGTGTGATGTATGGCTGGGAACAGGCCTGGTTGGGGAGCTAAGGGGACAACCCTAGCTGGGTTGAGGTTCCCATCAAGGGGCGTGTGACCCGGAATGTTTACTGCATTCTGATCTGGAAACGGTTGTAGTCTCCCTTGGCACAAGTGTGGACTGGGATTGGATGCACCAAACCGGGCCAGACCCCAACACCCCCTGGTGTCCTGGATGACCAGGGCAGATGTGCAATGGACTAGGCAAGGTCTCAAACCCCTATTGAGCCATGTGTGAGCCATATGTGGGTATGGACAAACCATGGCTGGGCTGAAACATCCAACAGCAAGAATCAGATTGGGTTGAAGGCCAGTCAGGAAAAGCTAGGACAGGAGGTGGACTGAGTAGGGCTGGCTCATGGACGCACTGGTAAGCATGAAACCTGGCATTGGGAGAGGTTCTGATGGAGGAGCCTGGGCAACTCCTCTGGCAGGACACAGACCCAGCAGGTAAGCACAAGAAGCATGAAAGGAAACAGCTCAGAACAGGCCATACTGGCATACAATTGGCAGGGGTTGGGGGAAGACCAGGCTGAATCTGTCCACGTCATTCACTGGCAAATACAAGCACCACTGTGGGTCGAGCCAGGTTAGGTCGCAACAAAGACTAGTGCACAATAAGGAATGCCAAGGTGGGATTGCCTGTAGCGGAAGGGACCACAGTGCCCAACCAATGTGAGAACAAGAAAGGGAGGGGGCAGAGCTGGCATGGGAATAAGGGGTGGTTCCTTTGCTAGACAGCTACTCCCGCAGGAGAAAGTAGGCTGGGATGGGGGCAGACCAGACTAGGCAGGGCTACAACACCTGTGTGCCTCATGTGGACCAGATCAGGGAAAAACCAGGATGGGCTGATTATTCCTAACTGGTGCAATCTACAGTTGGAGTGGGTGAGGGTTGTTTTGGCTTAGCCACAGCATCAGCTGGCAGAGGCTGGCACTGGGGGCTAGTTCTGTCAAGTCAAACCACAGCACTATTTGGAGAGTGCATAATTTGGAAGTGGGAGAGGCCTGGGAGGGAAATAGTGGGCTCATCCCTCTTGGGTTGCCACTTCCACAGGAGGACATAAGACTAAGATAGCGGCTGGGGTGAAATGGGGTGTGGGACAGACTGGATTACTGCTACACATACTGGCAAACCAGGGTAGGGGGCGGGCCTGGTGGGGGTTATTGCGGGTGGTTCCAACTAGGCTGCAGCTCCTACTGGTTTATGTGAGGGCCACGTATATGCTGGGCAGAACCAGGCTGGACTGCAACACCCATTGGTTACAGTGGAAGTCGGGAGTGAAAACAGAACCAACCCAGCAATTACAACTACCAGCTGATCAGGGCGATGGACTGTGCTGGGCCCTGTACTTGCTAGTACATACAAGAATCTGGTTTGAGAACACCTCAGACATAGTTTCTTTGGATATCTTCCTAATCTAAATGCTGGACTGAGAACCCTTACCAAGAAAAGATAGAAGACAGAACAAGTCAATCAACGATCTCAGCTATGATGGACTATGTCAATCAGTGGATTTTTCGAAGACCTCATAGTACGTGGAGTGGCAAGACTGGCAGCAATTCATAACTGTTGAAATATCAAAACTACTTGAGCCAGAACCTCAGAGCATTCCCCACATCTGGGACCTGGGGTAGGTGGGAAATTGGGTGGGCCTTCTCCCTTAATACCCCCCTTTAAACATGAAGGAAACAATATGGAAAAAATACTAGTCTTATCCACTTACCTGTAGCCCTTGAACCTTTTTACCCTAATTAACTATGAAAAGATTGTCAAAAAAAAAAAAAAAGAATAGGTATGATTCTGAGATTGGTTAGGATACCAGACACTTGCAGTACACAATTTTTTCTACCATTTCTCGATCTGAATTTTGATATTATTCCTCTTCTTAAATATCAAAAACATTGGTTTCAGAATACTTCAGAATATAATTTGAGTCTTTCATCTTATAATGCTTATATTCTAAAACAATTTCATATACTATCGTAATTACAACAAATCAAGATAAAGTGCACATATTTTATTCTAGCATTGATTTTTTTATTTTGTCATATTTAATCAATTTATTTCTTATTTTTTTTATTGGAAAGAGATTTGCAGAAAGAAGGAGCATAGAGAGGAAGATCTTTCATCCACTGTTTCACTCCCCAAGTGGTCACAATGGCCAGAGCTGAGCTGATCCCAAGCTAGGAGCTAGTGGCCAAGAGTCTCTTCCTGATCTCCCAGATGAATGCAAGGTCCCAAAACTCTGGGCAATTTTTCACAGGCCAAAAGCAGAGAACTGGATGGAAGTGGAGCAGCTGGGACATGAACTGAAGCCCCTATGGGATCAAAGTGGATACAGGAGATGATTTAGCCACTGGACCACCACACTGGGCCTTATTTTGTCCTATATTTAAAAGATTTGTTTATTTTACTTGGGAAGTCAGAATTACAAAGAAAGAGGGAGAGACAGAACAAAAGAGATATGCATGTTCAGGTTCACTCCTCAAATAACTCTAATGGCTGGAGCTGTGCCAATCCAAAGCCAGGAACAAGGAGCATCTTTCAGGTCTCCCAAGTAGTACAGGTGTCCAAGGATTTGGGCCACCCCTCTGTTGCTTTCTCAGGCCCTTACCAGGAAGTTGGATGAGGAAGTAGAGCAGGTAGGACACAAATTTGGTGCCCAAATGGGATGCTAGGGCTTGTATGAGGAAGATTAGTTTCTTAGACCGTTGTTCCAATCCTAATGGATATATTCATAATACAAAGTTACCAATCTGGGAGGACATAATGTTTGTCATATTATATTATATGCTTCATAATAATAAACTGTCTAGTTAAACTACCTTCTTTTAATTTGTTTTTGGTGGATGATAAAGAGAAAAAATAAGAGTAACTCCTAATGCATGAGCGCTATGTGTAAAAGCTGGAAAGAAGTATCAGGAGAAAACAGAGGAACTTTGAAGAATGAAGGCTCAAAATGGAAAAACTAATTCCATAATGTTTCAAACGGTTTTCTTGTAAGATTTTACGTAAACATATCTGCACCAGCAATGAAAATTGTATGACTCACATGGTATTTATTCATGTTAATTGCACTTACATATGTATCCAGAGAGACTTTTTCTTTCATCTGCTCATTCCATGCGCATTATATCCTGTTACCTGAGCCATGACAAATTCTTGATTTTTGTCAGGGAATACCACATGGGTACAAAGGACCCAATAACTTGAGGCATAACTAACCATACTCCAAAGGATGTATGTGCAAGTAATTGAGACTTCAAGCCAGGAAATTCAATATGGGACTCAGGTGTACTAAACACACATCGAACATCCACGTTTATAACATTTTACTCGGTTGTTGCTCATGGTGTGTTCACTGCATTATCTTACCATGTTTACTCAGTACAACTATTTTGCTTGGACACATCAATTTTGCTACTCCCATGGAAGTTGTTGGTCATTTCCCTTTCCTTTAATTAGATTTCTCGTCATTTTGGCTTGTATGATTGCACACTGCAGGATGGTATTCTAGGACAGAAATGCAAATGATTTGTCAGGAACATTCTTAAAATTGTGCAGTATTCACTCAGTTGATTTTTCTTTAGTGAAAAATTAGTCTACATGCCATTAGAGTAAAATATACTTAGAAATGCATTTCAGTATGAATATAAAACTGTTAATTAGAGAACTTTGCATATAAAAAAGAAAACTCTTCACCTGGAATAACCCAGTGCCTGCTGTTCATTTGCATATCCTCACTTTAACAGATTCAGGCAGTCAGAATATGCTAATAGCTGCACCTTAATACAGGAAATCCAATAGCTGACTGATAGGCATACAGGAGCCTTATAGAGAGTCTCTAAAATTACTTGGAAAAGAAAATGTATTTCTTGCAGTTTTGCACAAGTTCTCAGACAGCTCCTTTGTGAGTTGTAAGCACTTCATCAGCATCAGTTTTAAGCTACAGAAATGGGATCATTTAAACACAGGCAATATGTAAACTGAATTTTAATTACCTTCTTTTCTTACCATGCCTAATCCTTCTCTATCTATTCTTGAACAACCAATCAATTTAGCTCTACCTTACAAAGAAATCTGTTGCATAAGTTCTGTTCTGATATTGAGGATAGATTCTGTGGTGGCTAATGTTATGCTTTAGTTCAAAACAGGAACTATAGGTTTAAAACTTGTTAAGAAACCTCATTTGACTCTGTTCTGTTATGGTAACAGTGAGGGAAAAAGAGAGACGGAGAGACAGAGAGAGAGAGATGTGCAAAGTATGGAAAGAGAGAGAAACTTAGTGTTCCACTCTCCAAATGTCCTCAGCACTGGGGCTGTCTCTGTCAAGAGCTGGAAACTGCACTCCCGTGTCCTACATGGGGGCAGGAGCCCAGATAGTTGAGTCATCAGTTTCTGCATTCAAAGCACTACATTATCACCAACTTAGGGTCATGATTTCCAACGATGGGAATCAAGCACAGGAAATCTATTGTAAGATGTGGGCATCTTAACAGCTAGGCTAAACACTTTCTTAAATTTAGCCTAAGCATAAGCATTACACAAAACATCGCTCAATGCTGGTCCCCATGGCCCATAACCACTCGTATCAATTTAGTCAGATAAAGTGTAGCCTATTAAGTTTTTAATAATCACCAAATTTGTATCATCTTTGAGAAATTCTGCTTTATGCACGTTTCTCAAATGACAATGGCAAAGCTTTACAGAGAAAGCACCTAGACTTTCAAATTTAGTAGAAAGCAGAATTTCAAAATGACTATTTTTTGTGTAAGAAATTTTTGAAATCCATGCCTTTTTTTCACAATCCGTATATTTTTTTACTTAGCTCTAATTAATGTGTCAATGATTTGAGTCTTTATAGGCACATATTTATACAATGAATCTAAATAAAATGTTTTATATATTCTAATGACTAGCTTCCATCCAAACAGATATAGGCAACATCAGAATATAATAACTGCCAGTTGTAAATTGGAACATTCTATTGTGACTGCAAAGTACTGGCAAACGCTGCCAAATGCTTAACACCTGCATGGTTATGTGGAGCAGTATGTCATGAAAACAATACATAAAATGTCTCATTAGACCAAAAAAGAATGATGCCAATAAGATTTATTTGACATGCCACACAGGGATAACTATCCCAATGTGCTAAAACTTACTGTGTCCGTCTCATTACTTAGCATTTTATATGTGGCTAAAATCAATTTCATTTTGTGTTTTATGTGCTGTTTACTTATCCATTTCTTCATCTGTGTTCCCTGAGTTCAGAAAGCATTCAATCAATATTTGTGGCTGAATGAATGCTCTTCAGAAAGAGGCTTTTTGGAAACTGCAATACACCTGATTTACTCAGACTCAAACGGCATGTCTCTTCACTTTCTTATTTTGTGTGTCATAGCCATTTGTGTAAGAATCCAATTTTGGTGAGACTGGTGGCAGCATTTCAAACTGAAGATCCCTGCTCAGTGAGATAGTTTTAACACCTCGTTTCTTGAACGATGTTTTGGAAAACTTCCCAGTTTTGCCTGAGAAGCAGGTGGGACTGGGAAAAGATGTGTCTGTCAACAGGGCTCTATTACTATTTCAGTTTCTGTCAAGTAGTCCGCTGGCGCACTTACCTTGCTTCCTTAGCTATTCTCTATCCAAGCATCTGGCTGTTGGCTGATGCACTGCTTGCTGTCAGTGCCAGCAGTGGTCCAGTCAGAACACAAATTTCTCAGCTGCCTACACTGAGGAAACACACATCCCGACTATTCTGTGTATATGGAATAATTAGCAGAGATCATTTGAAAGGGTCAGCTTAACCAAACGAAAGCAGAATGAGCAAGCCATTGTTCTCAATCCCTCAACTTGAAGCCAACTTAACTTTTCAAAAGAATGTTTTATTTTTGACCAATGGAAGGTGATGTGAAGGCTGGAAACATGTATTGGCACAGTATGAACAGCATGTAAGTACACAATAACTACTAGACGGGGCAATTTGATACACAGGTTTGCATTAGCTACATCCCACATATCATCCTTTGGGGATGAGATTAATAAAATACACACAAGATAAGCAATGGCCGGTGCTATGCTGAGCCAAAGGCAGGAGCCAGGAACCTCCTCCGGGTCTCCCACATGGGTGCAGAGCCCCACGGCTTTGGGCTGTCCTCAATTGCTTTCCCAGGACACAAGCAGGGAGCTAGATGGGAAGTGGAGCTGCTGGGATTAGAACCTGCACCATATGGTATCCCGGCATGCTCAAGGTGAGGACTTTAGCCGCTAGGCCACGCCGCCAGGCCCGCAAATTATTCTAATTCATCTTTAGTTTCATCCTCATGTAGGGTACAAAACAAATAGATGTGTATGAGAAAAAATAATGTGCAAAAAATGTAAACCAAATGTGAATAAATGTATCTTTTAAATTATAAATGTAACTGATACTTCTAAGTATTTTTCAAAATTTCAATATGCATCAGATTCTTTCACTGTCATAGTTACTTGAAATTAAATGAAAAATGTTTCCATTAAACAAATTGAAATGCTAAAGAATGAAAATTCTGATTGTTTTATTATTTTTTTTATTGCATCTCCTCATAGTTTCAAAGAATTACTTTTTCAGAAAATTGTATCTTATGGTAATAAAGTAAAGTGCAAAAGATGTTTGAAACATAATCAAGTCTTCATCTTTGTTGTTTGTGTTAATATAGAGCCAGAATAATTCAGTAATATAAGAACCAATAATTCTTAAGTAGATTTCACAAAATTAGAATAATTTGTGCAACAGTTTAAGGAAAAAAATAAGTTAAATTTTCAAAGAAAAAAGGGCATTCTTTTGATATCTAGAAGAAGAGATACTGAAATTCATATGGAAAAAGAGAATCTGAATAGCAAACAATCTTAAACAGAAAAGAAAAACAGTACTATTACAGCATAGTATTTCAAGCCATATTTCAGGGAAATTGTTAAAAAAAAATACCTTATAGAGGCACCGAAATAGGTTTATTCATCCATGATACAAACCAGAAAATCCAGAAATTAATTCCCACAGCTACAACAACTAATACTGGGCAAGCTAAAATGAATTCCTGGAGATGAAAAAAATGCTTTTGATAAAATTGGATGTACATGCACAAAAGCGTGACACAATGTTCCTATCTTAAGTGTTACAAATATCTTCTCACATTGTATTAAGTATCTAAATCTAAGACCTGATAAAATTAAATCCTTATGGAACATCTGAAGCAGAACTCTGGGAGAAACTGGCCCATGTAAAGAATTTTTGCAAAAAACCTCAGATGCATGGGTGATGGAGGCAAAAACATACACATAGAACCATGTCAAGCCAAGTGGCTTCTACACTGCAAGATTAGCACACAACGATGTTAGGAGGTCACCAACATAATGGGAGAAAATAATTGCAAGTTATTCATCATATATTAATAGGTAAGATAGATTGAAAGATCTCTCTACATCTATCTATATCTATTTATTTATATCTGTATCTATCTATAAATAGATATAGAGAAAACGAAAAAGAATTCTAGAAACTAAACAGCCATAAACAAAACAATTCAGGCAAGAAATGCACACGAGACATAAACAGGCATATTTCAGACAAATGATATAATGCTAAGGGTACCCAGCTATCAGGAAAAGGCTAATAATAAATGCTGGCGAATATGTGAATGAAAGGGTACAGTATAAACTCTTGATGGGAATATAAACTATTACTACCATTATAGAAGATGATGTGGAGGTTTTTTTCAGAAATCTGAACATGCATTGATGGTATTTCTTGCAATCTCACTCATGAAAATATGCTAAACTGAGATGAAGTAAGCATACAATAAATTCATCCATATCCCATGCTTATTGTTCAATTGACTTTAGCAAAGATGTGAAACCCAGATGTATTTTGACTCATCACTAGTTAAAGAAAATAAACACGGGCCTGGCGGCGTGGCCTAGCGGCTAAAGTCATCACCTTGAACACGCTGGGATACCATATGGGCGCCAGTTCTAATCCCAGCAGCTCTACTTCCCATCCAGTTTCCTGCTTGTGGCCTGGGAAAGCAGTCAAGGACAGCCCAGAGCCTTGGGACTCTGCACCCATGTGGGAGACCTGGAGGAAGTTCCTGGCTCCTGCCTTCAGCTCGGCATAGCACCGGCCATTGTGGTCACTTGGGGAGTGAATCATTTGACAGATGATCTTCCTTTCTGTCTCTCCTCCTCTCTGTATATCTGATATTCCAATAAAAATAAATCTTAAAAAAAAAAGAAAATAAACACACACATACACATCCTATAGACTACTACTCAGCCATAAGAATGAAATCTTGCCATTTGCAACAGAATACATGAAACCATTATGCTTATTTTAAAAAGACAACCAAAATAGACAAATTCTATTTGCTTTTTTTCTTAAATGAGGCAGTTAACGTGAAACATAAACATGCATAATGAAAGAGACATATTGTGATTTCCTCATTGTTCTTAGACATTGTCTATAATTGTCTGTATTCCTGTAGAATATGGGTTTTTAGTTTTTATATATTGAGAATTATTGTTAGTGATTAATTAAGGCTGTGATTATAAACTAATTGAAATTATTTCGAAAAACAAAGAAAAATAGGAAGTAGAGAATTTGAGGGAATGAGAGAGGAAAACATAAATTTGGCTGTCAGAATTGTTCTCTGGAAACACATTACATCTGTTCTCTCTATATTAATTTATATTTACAGATTTATTTATTTATTTATTTTGGAAACACCAGTATACAAAGAGGATGAGAGACGATACAGAAGATCTTCCGTCTGATGATTCACTCCCCAAGTGACCGCAAGTGCTGGAGCTGAACCGATCCAAAGCAATGAGCCTGGAGCTTCTTTCAGGTCTCCTATGTGGGTGCAGGTTCCCAAGGCTTTGTACCATCCTCGACTGCTTTTTCAGGCCACAAGCAGGGAGTTGGATGGGAAATGTGGTTGCTGGATTTAGAACTGGGGCCCATATGGGATGTGGGTGTGTTCAATGCGAATAGTTTAGCCGCAACACTACTGCGCTGGATAAGATATACTAATATATTTTAAAAAGAAGTTATACAAATACAGATTTAGTTGAGGTATTACTTTATATTATAAAAAGTTAGCTTACATTGTTTTTTCTAATTTAATTTTGCATAGGCCAGTATGCAGTTTTCTAATATGACACCAAACTAAGGTAGTCAAATATCACACCTTACAATATCTCATTTAATAGCAACTATCTGCTTAAAAAATACATAATCTCATATTATAAATCTAGAAAAATTAAAGATAGTTATGATTTTTATTTGAAGTACAAATGAGTTAGATTTAGTTCTGCATAGTTACAACTTTTTCATGAACACACTGGTAAAAAAAATAGATTAAAACAACATTGAAATACGTCTATTTTCTTTTCATCTAGCAATGTGTATAGAAATTTCCTAGTTACGCATCAATTCCATGTATCTTCTAGCTAATCTATGTTTAGATTTGAAAACTTTAAAATTGTTTTCATTCAATCGGATTTAGTAAAGGCATGTGGCTGTTGAATCACACACATAAGCAAAGAAAGAAAGAAAAAGGAAGAAGGGAAATAACTGAAGTGAGATGGGAATCAAAGAAAAAAGATACGGAAAGCAAAATCATTAGAAATATTTAAAAAGTATTTTCTGTGTTTCTATATTATGCAAGAACGTTTTTCAAGGTATTTGGGTGTGGGAGAACAAGTCTGCATGAGTTTCTATAATCGTGTTTAAGCTTTTGCAGCAGGAGGACTAGTTCCATAACATCTAGGATCTTTATTGTAAACAACTTCCATGTGACTTGAAAATCAAGGGGGACATTTGTAGGAATAAACATGGTGTTTGCTGTGTTTTAGATTATTATTATTGAGATATTTAATGTTCTCTGCCAGCATCAAGGGGACTTGGCATGACAACTTGTTTGATTACAAGTCCAGTAAACTCTAAGATACTGCACAGTTTCTGACTAAGAGCTTCATCTTGTGGAGGAAGGAATGTTTCTATGTGTCCTCTTGAGATTTGGAAGGTGTGTATTCAGTGAGTTATTTCTTAGAACTGAATAAAATTAAGATAAGTTTTATTTACTCTGCAGTCCAAGGTAGACAAAGAAGTATTACTTCACCTAGTGATGGATATGTTACATTTAACATGCTTAGCCAGAGGAGGTTGACAATCAAATTTGTTCCTTTTTCTAATGTTTTTGGGGCATGTCATTCAAATACACCCATTCATTAGTAATATAATTGTTCTAGAATCAAGTATCCAGTTGAGAGCAATGGGTGCCTTATTTGATTGAATCTGCTGGCATAATTGAGCATGTTTTCTACAGCATGGCAGCAGATGTTAGATTATTATTTGTCAAGCAAACAATGAATCAGGAATCGCTATTGGGCCATACCACAAAAATTGGAATGGATACACTGAAATGATGAAGTGCTTTACAGCTTGGTCAATCTTCCAGGTCAGAATGAAATGTCAGCGTGTCAGTTGTGACAATTATAAAATACATTATGATTAAATTGACTTCCATCTGGAGCTCTGGCATTAGAATTATAACTTGAGCAATAAAATCTTGATATATGTAACTCACAGAAATGATGGCACTTGGTCGTAACTCCACTTGACTATGAAGTGGAGCTCAGATTAACAGTCACTGATCATTTCCGGAATTCTAATGACATATTCCAACTATGAACGTAAATTAGTCTGCTACATAGGGCCTCTAAAGTGTGTTAATAACTAAAATTTCATAAAGTTGAAGAAAACTTTACATTTTAATTGGGTTCCCTGAGTTACTTCTACTCATGTAAACATCTTATATGGTTGAGTCAGGTACGCCATCTACTCCTTAACTATTTCAGATTTCTTTATGTGGAGGAACCTTCAATTATTTCCAATATGATTTAAAAGTATTATTATGCACAATAATCCTAAATGCAATGTATTTAACTCTTTTAATGAATTGGCATTTTATTTCATCTAATGATAATTATATTTATGTGTAAATTACTCCAAGCAATTTTAGCATTTTTGAAAAAAATATTCACATTTCTTCTTTTGAAATGAGATTGATGAAATTTTAGGTATTCTTGTCTCTTCTATTATAATGGTATAATCTAATACAATTTATGCAAAATTCTGACAATTTCCACAAAGTAGATATTGTAACATTTAAAGATTTTTTTTTTATTGGAAAATCAGGTTTACAGCAAGAATGTGAGACAGAAAGATTTTCTGTCCACTGGTTCGTCTCCCAAGTGGCCACAATGGCTGGAGCTTAGCCAATCCGAAGCCAGGAGCCAGGGGCTTCTTCTGGGTCTCCCATATGGATGCAGGGTCTGAAGGCTTTGGGCTGTGCTCAACTGCTTTGCAAGGCAGCAAGCAGGAAGCTGGAAGGGCAGTGGAGCAGCAGGGATACAAAGTGGTGCCCATATGTGACCCTAGGTGCGTAAGGCTAGGACTTCAGCCACTAGGCTATCACTCTGGAATGAAACATTTGATTTTGATGATTCTAAAATATTTTCTAGGTATACTGAGAATCTACTGTATTATTGTAGGTTATACACAATGAATAACTTATAAAATTTTCAGGTTAAAATACTGATATCCTAGTTAAGATTATGTAATATTTGAATTTGAAATAACTAAATGTGCTCAGAATATTATTTACAAAAATATGTAGAATTTCATAACATACAATATGTAGAGAGTATTTTCTAGAAAACTACATTAGAGAAAGGAATTGTGGGTCTCCCATAAGCTATTTGATGTTTCTCACACATATATTTAAGTATCTTTTCTTTATGTTCAACTGAAAAGAGTTTGATTATGATGTGCCACAGTGATGATAGCCCTTTATGTACTATTTTGGAGCCCTCTACCCCTCATGTAATCAGACCATCCCCACTTTTTCCATGTTGGGAAAGTTTGTTTTATTATTTCATTAAATACATCTTTCAGTCTAGCTTTTCTTTCCATATATCTAGTTACTCCTATCATCCTTATGCTTAGCCCTTGATGGTGTTATTTAATTATTGGATGCTTTTCTTGGCTTTACTCACTTCCTCTTCTGGATTTTTTACTGTTTCAGTGTTTTCAAATCTGGTGTCTTCTAGCTTTGAAATGCTTAATTCTGCCACACTCTATTTTGAAAGCTGCTATTACAGTTTTAATTTGTTCTACTGAGTGCTTCATTGCTAATATTTCAGTTTCATTCAGTTTCAATGCTGCTATTTCCTGTATATCATGTCGTTTAACTCCTGGATCTGCTATTTGCTCTTTCTGAAGACCTTCATTACGATCTTTTACAAATTTCAAATCCAGGGCCCAGTGTGGTGGACTAGTAGCTAAAGTCCTCACCTTGAACGTGTCGGGATCCCATATGGTTCTAGTACCAGCAGGCCCGCTTCCCATCCAGCTCACTGCTTGTGGCCTGAGAAAGTAGTCAAGGACAGCCCAAAGCTTTGGAACCCTGCACCTGCATGGGAGACCTGGAGGAATCCCTGGCTCCTGGCTTCGGATGGGCACAGCATCAGTCTGTTGTGGTCACTTGGGAAGTGAATCATTGAACAGAAGATCTTCCTCTCTGTCTCGCCACTCTCTTTATATCTGATTTTGCAATAAAAATAAATCTTCTAAAAAAATAATTTCTACTCTGGGCCCAGTGCAGTAACCTAGTGGTTACAGTTATCCATTTGCATGTGCTGGGCTCTCATATGGGTACCGGTTCATATACTGGCTGCACCACTTCCCGTCCAGTTTTCTATTTGTGGCTTGGAAAGCCTTGGGACCCTGCATTCATGTGGGAGACCTTCAGGAGGCTCCTGCCTTCTGGCTTTGGATATGCTTGGTTCCAGCATCGGCAGCCACTTTCATAATAAACCAGCGAATGAAAGCTCTTTCTTTCTGTCTCTCCATTTTCTCCATAAATCTGATTTTCCAGTGAAATATAAATTTGTCTTTAAAAAAAAAAGTCCTAATCTGAGAGTTCCTCAATGACTTCAGCTAATTCTGAGATTGAAAGTCAATTGACGTTTGCAGGAGAGGTATAGGTTTCCTTGCTCACGTTGCTTGTGTCTCTTCTTCAGCATTTGATCACTGCAATACAGAGTAGCAGATACTTCTCTTTACACTGATTTTATCTTTAATCTCTGCCATCCTTAGGACTAAAGATAAAATTTGCTGCTACAATCCAATGCCTGATTCTTCATTTGTAGTGCCCATGCCACTTGTTCCAGCAAGTTGAGACCGAGGGTCCTTTGCAGGGTTTCTTCCCTGGCCTCTGCAGCCAATGCCAGCCAGGTCAGTTTTCTCTGCCACCTATGATCCTGTATCATGGCTGCATTGATTTCTGCTCAGCCTTTGCCTTATTCATAATTACAGTAGCACCCAGGATCAGGCATATAGCGGCTATGTCTTCAATCTGGATCACAGTACTGTTAGAATCTCCAGCACACCACTCTGCAATCGTTATTACATGTAGCACATTTTTTTTTTTTTACTTCCTGCAACCTTCAAGTGCCAAGGTCAGGAAACCCAGAACTATTTTGGAAGAAACTCAAGAGACGTTAAACTTGTGTTGCCTCATGGTGGGGGCAGAAATGTTTGTTCATGGCATCAAAACATGTGCCAGTGTCATGTAGAGCTGGATATTGTTGGGTATGTTATCCCTGGGATGAGCACTGCACAGCTCCCCATTATCCTTCAGGGGGCATAATGAAGGGTATGTTAAAGATAAATATAAAGCTGGAGGAATTGCAATTATAGTGTTTTAGACATACTACCATAGTAGAATATTCACAATATTCTAGTACTTGCACAAAAACAAAGAATACCAATAGAAACACCTGAAGTGAGCCTGCACATGTTCAACCATCTGATCTTCAACAAGTACACTGAAAGTAACCCAGTGAAAAGTTTGGTCTGTTCTACAAATGCTGTCGATCAATTGGATAGTGTTGGGTAGGCAATTGGATAGATAACTGTGGAGGTAAGAAGTAACACTCTCACTCTAAGTTTATATTTAAAAAATAGTTAAAAATGGATCTATGACCTAAATCTAAATGCAGAAACTATGAGATAATTAGAGAAAAAAGGCATAGGAAATACTCCAGAGGATATAGGCCCTGGCAAAGCCTTCTTTAAAAATATCCTCATAGCTCAGGCATTAAAATAGGACTACATCAAAGTAAGAAGCATTTGTACAGGAAAGGAAATGTGCTCAACAAGAGGCAACTAACAAAATGGAATAAAGTCTTTGCACAATACACAACAGATGTTATTATAAAGTGCAAAGGGGAATAGTATCAAGGATTTATGAAGAGCTCCTAAAATTCAATGACAAATTCAAACAACCCTGTGAAGAAACAGGCATGAATTTTTCCAACAGAATATATTAAAGTTACTAATAGGCATATGAGAAAATGCTTACACTCCCTAGGTATTAGGGAAATACAAATAAAAAAACACAGTGAAATTCCATATAGTGCTCATGAAAATTGACTACAGTGAGAAATCTACTAATGACACCTGCTGGTGAGGATGTGGGTAAAAGGAACCCTACTCCATTGGGAGTGTAGACTAGTGCATCCAATATGAAAATCAATATGAAGGGTGATAAGAAAACTGAAAGCTAATCTACGGTATGACCCAGTTGTCCCACACATAGGAATATATCAAACTTAAGTGAAGTTTATATGTGATAAAATGGCATACAACCCTGTATTCGTACAAGCTAAACCCACATATCAAAGACATTGAAACAACCCAGAGGCTCATCAAAAGAGAAATGATAGAGACACTGTGGAACACCTACTTTATGGAATACTACACAGGTCATTAAAAAGAGAAAAATCTGCTATTTATAGTAAAGTGGTCCGTACTGGAGACCGTTATGCTCAGTGAGATAAGTTAATCACAAAAGAAATAAATGCTATATATTCTTCCTAAGGCAACTTTCATGCAATAAAATACGTGAATAAATATGTGCTTATAAATATATGTACATGAACTGTATAATGGAAACTAACATATCAGGAATGAAAACACATTGCAGCTTACATTTCTATTCCTGAATAAAATGCAGACTCCAAACCAAACTGCTAAGTAGAAATTAACAATCGGATGCTAGATTTTCTACCATTGCCTATGCTAACAACACCATGATACACTTAAATAGCAATATTTTGGATTTCTGACTGTTGCTGAAGGAATATACTGTTATAATATTGGTGGGGGGGATCTTGGTTGGAGGAGAATGAGCAGAGAGAGGCCAGGAGGTACTCCCAACGCCAATAATGGCTATCAAAAGAGTATTTAAAATAAAAATATGCAAATAGTGAGATTACAGTCAAAATATCAACAATAAGGCCATATGATTAAATATTACTTTCTTCTCTGAACATTAACATAATTATTTTGGCTGAAAAAATCAATTTAGGCATATTTCAATATGTCAAGATGTTATATCTATGGCAGCTAAAACATAATTTTTTAAAATGTATTCACTTCTATTGGAAAGTTACATTTATACAGAAGGAGAGACTGACAGATGTTCCATTTGTTGATTCACTACACTAGTGGCTCTGACCCAGTCTGAAGCCAGGAGCCAGAATCTTCTTGTGATCCTCAAAATGAGTGCAGAGTCCCAAGGCTTTGATCTGTCTTTGACTGCTTTCCCAGGTCGCAAACAGGGAACTGAACGAGATACAGGGCACCAACCAACACCCACAGGGGATCACAGTACATGCAAGGAGAGAACTGAAGCCACTAGGCTACTTTGCAGGGTCCACATTTGTTTTTTTTTTTTTAGAAACCCAATGACTTCATTAGATCAACTTGAATGTGACATTTTAAAATACAAAATGATTATCTAGATCAGGCCCTGCACTTCTCACTAAATAAATTGTTAAGTATAATTCAGTCATTTCAAAGAGATTATTTTTATTTTAAAGGCATGGTTGCAGAGAGTGTGTTTAATTTTTCATCTGCTTGCTCACTACTCGAGTAGCCTCAATGGCCAGAGCTGAGCCAATGTAGCCAGGAGCCAGGAGCTTTTTCCTTGTCTCTCACGTGGTTGCAGGGAACCAAGGCCTTAAGTATCTCTTACTGATTTCTGAAGCATTATCAGTGAGCTGGTTTCACATAAATTAGCTGGGACTTAAATTTTTAATATATGGGGACTCCAGGCCAGAGGCACCAGTTTAGCCTAGGATGCTAAGGTATCAGCCCAGGAATTCAGCTTTCTCTGGAATTTAAAGTAAGCTATCTATCTATCTATCTATCTATCTATCTATCTATCTATCTATCTATATTTATCTATCAATGTGTCTCCACTACCTTACATGATATGTATTTGGTGACAGTGCATCTAAACATACCAAATCAATGCCAGAATTGAAAATTTAGATTTTAGTAAGCTAAATATCTATGACTGACTTTGTTTCTAGAAGTTCGTGCATTTTTATTCAAGCTATTATTTGATATATAAATCTTAGTAAATTTTGACATTTTTTTCTCATTTATTTTGTGCATTGAGTTACTTTTGAAGAATGTGAAATATCTACTGATAAAATTACCTGACAGTTATTAAAAGATTGACAGATTCTTTAATAGTTTTTATTTTCCCCCACTCATTTCTTTGAGTCAAAGCTATATCCTAAGAAAGTATATTTACTTCTATAGCAATTTATCACCATGATTTTAAACTCTCACCTTTGTACTTTGAATTTAACACTTATCTTTGCTGATATACTAAGGCTTATAAGAGTGTAGCAATACAAAAACAAAATCTGGCAAAGAGGTTTTTGAGATCTCCTGTTCCTCAAAGAGATATAAAATAGATAAGGACATGAAAGAAATTATCCTTCTGGGTATTGGCAATTGTAGTACAATTTCTATTGCAGTTAAAACAGTTTAGCCTCTAAGTACAGACTATTTTGTGCTTCATGCAGCTGCTTCAACAGATTGTCTTCCTCAGTAAAGTACAAGAGGAGATAAGAAGTATTTGTAAGTGAAATCTAAATTTAATTATTTCTTAATTAAGAAAATGTTGTTCCTTGAGACCAAATTACAATGAAGGAAAATAGAATGAAATGGCTAAACAGATTCTTCTTTTAAGCCAAGGAGAATAAACCAAATGTAGAAAGCCCATGGCAGTGACGAAAAACAGCAATAGTACATAAGATTGAACTATCAGGTGCAAAAATCATCATTTTATTTTATTGGTTTTCTAACACTAATTATAAATGTCATGTGATCTATCAGTCAGGTACAAGTTGTTTATCAAGACTCACAAAGTTTTATCTTCTCTAGATGCTCCTTTTTTGAACATAGCTCAAGGTTTCAAGTTAATTTTAGCAAGATTGTATTCTAAATAGTGTTGTTAAGTCTAATCAGCTTTTCAAAACATTTCCCAAACTGTTGCTAATTAATTATCCCACTGTTGACAAATAATGTGCTTATCAAAACACAGACATAACTTCTGCATCACTAAATTATATGAGGTCTCTAAATTATAGACAATACAATCCTCTCTTTCCAGTCCAACTCTGTCTTCATACATATGAAGCATGCATACAAATGAATTTCAGAAAATACAATCGCACAATAACTAACAACAATCCAAATGCTGTTTCTCCTCAGAATACAACTTTTTTTTAATGCTACATACTACATGTTTAGGTTATCTTTTAGCTGCATTTTCTTTCAATGTTCCCTTCTCACCCTATCTTGTTTATTGATTTGCCAACCCCAAACTAGACTTCTTACTTGCACAATTTTAAGTATTTTGACTATCTCATTGCTTTAAAACGTATGGTTTTAAAAGGTTTTCTATGTTTGTTTTCATATAGCATCATTTGGATTTGCCTTCTCTACTCAATAATACAATTAATGTAAGAAAGGGCAATGCTTATTTTGTTTAACACATAGTAGATAACCATGTAGATATTTAATGAAGGAAAGGTTATCTGGAGAGATATCCAGTTATTATAACACATATAATTGAGTTCCTCAGAAATTCGAAACTTGTTCCGATACAGGAAACATACTTTTCAGTTATTTACACTCAAAAAATCCTCGTGTGATCAAAAAGCGCATTTTTGTGTGCATCTTCAACACCAGCATTATTTCAACTCAATCAGTAGTAATGGGTGAAATGTGCAAAAGAGCTTCGAAAACTTCTTTCATCCCCTGACTTCAATACAAATCATAGGAACCAAGATAATCATGAGAATGTGCTCCTTGGAAGCACAATAGAAGATAACATAGAAGAATAAAATAGTATGATGATATAAAAGAAATGTGAAACTTCAGAAAAAAAAAACTTGAGTGATCAGAGAAGAATAACAGTGAAAATTATTTGCTATGCTCTTATTGCATGATATTAAATCCTCAAGTTTATAAATAAATAACTTTCATGCATACCTAGTTACACGTCATTATTATGCCTAGAGACTTACATAGCTAGTTACTACTAAGGATATTTGTTTGTTATGAAGTGGATGGCTTAGGAATACATATTCTGATGACTTCTATTGTTATTATATATCATTCCGGTAGAATAATGATTTTAAGGACTTGTTTTGTTTTCTTTTTTAATTTTAGAGGCAGATATACAGAGAGAAGGATATCCAGAGACAAAGATCTTCTGTTCGTTGGTTCACTCGTCAAGTGGCCATAGCAGCCGGAGCTGAACTATCCACAGCCAGCAGAAAAGTGCAGCAACCTGGACGTGATTCGGTGCCCATATGGGATCTCGGTGGATACAAAGCAAGGACTTAGCCACTTGACTAGCACGTCGGGTCAGAATAAATATTCTTAACCTACTGTCAGTAAATGAACAGTAGACATAATGGACACTGGGAGGTTTCGGTCAGCAACGTATATAGAGAAAATAATATCAATATTGGACAGGAATGTCTGCTAGTATCCTATGATTTTTTTTTTTTGATTGTTTTATACCATATCACTTGTGTGTGATATAACTGGCCTGTTTTGCAGCACCATGTCAGATTCAAAGTGGTCTGTGTGTGTGTGTCCTCTGTATTAGTGTAACAGAATCTCAGTGTCGCAAAGATACTCTGATTAATCCATTGACCCTTCCGAAAGGATTCATCAAAATTTTTAAATCTTGACACTCTCTAATGACCATAATGCAATGCATTTGCCTTGGATGAGAGCATCTGGAAAGACTGGAGATATCGTCTTTCCTTTTAGTTTGGAATGCTACCTTTCCCACTCTATGTTGAGGGAAAGTAAACTCGCAACACCATATGACACTAAGTTTTCCCAGAGTATAATTCAATAACGGTTAATGGCAAATCTTTGCATTTAGTGTCCCCAGGAGCAGACACTACTGAAACTTCTATGAAACTTTGAAATATAGGAAGAACAGAATGCAAATGTTATATTGTGCTTTCTCCGAGAACTCGTGAGAAGCTAACGGCTTCCTAACTGTGAATGTAGCATGAAGGAGAAGCAGAATGAGAGAAATCTGTGTTTTATCAACGTGAGGTATAAGATACTAAGATATAGACAAGAGAAACAAAATACTCTCTGAGGAATGTTTTTCGAATGATCTTCACATCTAAATGTTAAAGCAGATAGACATTAGAAGTCATTGAGCTATTTTTCAGTACATGAAAATAAAAAAATCTTTCTATTAAACAGAAATAGAGCACTTAAATCACTTTGCTATATTTTATACTTCTGTATTTCAAATAAATTACATTTAGCCAAATACAGCATTTGCTCTTTTCACAAGAATAAAGTAAGGTGCTTTAATTTTGATAGGTACAGCTGGGCAGGGAGCAGGGCTGCGGGATTAGAATTGGCACCCATTTAGGATCCCGGGGTATGCAAGATGAGGACTTTACCTACTAGGCTACTGTGACGGGCCCCCATCCCTTAGATTTGAAACACTATTTTTTAAAATGTTCTCTTCCTGGATTTTTCCATTTGTTTAATTTTTAAACAAACAATCAACAACAAAAAACATAATAAAGCAAAACCTTGTCTTCCAGTTCAGATATTCTTCATTCTGTCTTTCCAAGTCTGCCACTAATGCTTTTCACTGCTGTCTCCTTGTAGAATTCCATATTCATTTCTTGCATGGACTTTGTTCTGCATTTAAATGTTTCTTTGTGTTTTTGAGTGCTCTTGCTGTCTTTCTTTTAAATTTTTACCTGGCATTTTGTTAGTCTGCCCATCTCCACATCCTGATACTAATGTTTTACTGTGATCCATTTGGAGTTATATTACCTTCCTTCTTCATTCTGCTATTTGTGTGTATCTTTTTATGAATCTTGATAATCACTTCCTATCTCTTCTTCAAAAGTTTTTGTTCTTGCAAATGTGCAACCGTGGCTGGACCAATGCTTGAGCTTTTGGAGGATATCCAGCAGCATGTACTGGGCTTGGCCAGGGAGTATTGAAAAAGATTTATGGGTGGGACAAGGGTCTGAAGAGACACATCATTTGACACTGTTACGACTCCTCTATTGTCATTTCTCATGCTGACTGTTGGGTTTAAAGTGTTGTGCCCAAAGTGTTGTGCCAAAGTGAACCGCTGATTTTCTTCTTAGGGTAGACTCACATAGCCTGCACACCCCACTCACTCAGGCATATGAACCAGATAGAACATTCAGGTACCCATACTGTGAGTGTTGAGCCCACTGTGAGGTTCCTTCCTGGCATACAAGGAGTTTTGAGGTCTGGAGTAGAATCTGTTTACTGAAAGAAGCATATCCTGCACCTTTCTCAACTGGATGGCCTATGATGAACTCATTGTAAATGAATCCCCACTGTCCCTCTGTCAAACCCTCTGGGGATTTTTTTTTTTTTTTTTTAGTTCTGTAGCTTCCCAAACTCCAGAGTGACCCCACTGATAGAGGTCAGTTGAAGCTTCTCCTAGGAAAAATGAATCTACCACATTGGCAGAAAGAGGAGAAAGAAGCAGTGCGGTCTCCCTTCACGGAGCTAATTGGATACTTTGCCTCCTGCCAGCTCTATCGTGGACTCATGGGGGGAAGCATGGAATCTTACTCCAACACAATCACCAGTGGTATGAACCACTGTATTTTCTTTTTACATTGCTCTGTGGTGATGGCATCTTCTTGCTGGCTGCCAGCTGTGGGAGTTGCTGGTAGTGTACTGCCAGCTGCTGCATGTCTGTGCGCTGTCCTTGGTGCTTGAAGGAGTCTCTGTTCTATACTCTAAGATCTTACTGAATGTTTCTCTTCAAATATCTCCTGGAATCCTAATGATTTCTTTGCATTTCTGACATCTTTAGGGGACAAAAATCAGTGTGCCTTCTCCTTAGTTAGCCATCTTGAATCTTCTCATTTCTTATGAAAAGTGATATATGAAATGAAAGTTTTCATTTGTACTTCTGTCTTATATGTAAAGATACTAGGGTTTATGCTGAACCGTTGTCCAATTTTATATTAGCAAATGATTGAATGGGAATTGCAATCAATATATGTAGTAATTAAAAGTTCTGTTTATTATTCTATTTTAACATTTTCCCTGAAATGGGAAAGTGATGAAGTATGGCAGTTAAAGTTTTTCAGAGTAGAAGAAAGATGAAAAGTTGTGTAATTTGTTAATGAAGATACAGATTAAGTTTTAGTCAAACTTTTAGTAATCTAGCATTTTTACTGACCTAATTTAGCATCCTATGGAATTTTAAAAAAAGTGTCAAAATGCCTTGATTTTAGTAGCCTTAGATTTTACATAACAAATTTCTATATGCAAACATAAAGTAGATATTTATAAACATTGTGTTTACTCTGTAAAAAAGATAAGTTCTTTGAAGAAATTTTTTCTGACTTGGAAAGATCATATAAATTTGATAAAAGAATAAGTTCAAAAATTTTACTGAGAACTTACTTAGAAAATATTTTCTGAGAATTATTACAACATAATAGTGACAACAGTAACCCAGGCAATGTTGGAAAATGACAAAATAGAAAAATCACAATGTTAATCCTTTCCACAGAAGTCAAAGTATAAAATCTTTGCAAGCAAAACAAAACAAAACGAAAAAACATTTTGAATCCACCAGAACTTGGAGCAATAGCAGAACAATCTTACCAAGCTAAAAAAAAAGTTTTAAATTGACACAAGTTTATACATGTAGCTCAGGTGCTCAGGCTGTGTTGTACTATTCTGAGTGCAACTAAATATTTGCATACCAAGTCCTGATATTCACATTAAATCTTCCTCAGATTATAAAAGAATACAGTGTATCCTTCTAAGTGCAGGAAAAATTCTGAGTGTTCTCTCATTTGCATCTTTTGTATATTTCAAAGCTGTTCAGAGAATGAGTACCAAAGTAATGCATAAATAATTGAGTCTATGCTAAATCGGGCAACACCCTTTCCCCGCCCCCACCCCCAAAATCTCTAAACAGATAACTAATGTTTTAAGTTAAATTGTAAATATTTAAGGTTATCTGAAAAAGTAGGAAGAGTGGCTGAACTCTCCATTTCTCAGGCATAAACACAAAATCACAAAATACAAAGACTGAGGGAAATATGGTATCACTGTAAACACACCACCATGTTGACCTCGGAAGGAACAATCTGCAAAATGATGAACAAAGTATTTGCAGAAATCTTTCTGTAGAAACTAAGAAGATTATATAGAAAAACAGATGATATATCAGGCATGTTAAACTAAAATGTCAAAATTATTTCAGTGCCACCTAATTTAAACTAAAGTGATTTTTTTTTGAATTCTGCACATGTTCCACAAACATACAGTCCTCATACACTAAAGATAAAGAAGTGGAAATTTCTCTTATAAAGCCGATTAGAGAAAAAGGAAATCTGCAACACAACTAGAAAACAAAGAACAAATGACAGCAGTTAGTACTTAAGTTTAATAATCATTCTGAACACAAATTGGTTAAATTCTCCAATTAGAAGATATAATGTCTTTTTTAAATTTTTAAATGTCTTAGTAGATAAAAAAAAAATGAAATAGTGCAAAGCATAAAATCCCAAGCCCTGGAATGTGGTTTTTCAGATATGTTCAGATCACTACTAAGCAAGTATGAAAATTGAAAATGCTGGCATTACCGAGACACTTCAGAAAATGGAAACCAAGACATAGAGAGTAGTTCAATATTTATCAGATAATTAAGATTTTTAGAAAAACAAAACAAAACAAAAAGGTAAAACTAAACAATGAAGGATGGATGAGGACACATCCGGGTGCTTAAACACTGCCACCTGTTACTTGTCCCCAAACTTAGCAGTGGGCAGCATAGGATTGGGAAAAGATTCAGGACTCAAGTTCAGGCAGTGTGATGTGAATATGAATGTCCCAAATGGCATCTGAACTGGAAGGTCAAACTTTATCTCCATTGTTCTATTTCTGAATAAACTACCTCAAAGAAATTCTATGCTATAAAATGTTCCTGACACTTTATCTTTCTCCTAATGAAACAATTAATTAATTAATTAACTTTAATTTTCTAGCTGTTTTTTTTTTTAATTTCATTTTTGTGACACGGTTTCATAGGCTCTGGGATTCCCCCAACCCTTCCCCATGTCCTCACCCCATTGTGGAATCCTCCTCCACATTGTTGCAGTAGTACAGTTCAAATCCAGTCATGATTGCTTCATTGCGAACATGTACTATGCTGAGAGTCCAGCATCTTATTGTCCAGATAAGTGCAACAGTTTCATTGGGAGACCATCCCTGGTGTGAAAGTAGAGCTGGCAGAATATCATCCCCTCCAATGAAAAGCCACAACACAACATCAACAACAATTTACAATATTATGGAGTTAATTGGCATGGTATTGAGTGACCAATATGTGAGAAAATGCTAGTTCTTAACCATATCCTGTGACTTCATTGATGTTTCAAGTTTAGTTTATATACAATCGGCTGCTATACACCTTAAAATGGTTATAGAGTACTATTCAGTTGTCTCATGTCTATTTTTATTTTCATATTTAGCAGCTTAAAGTATTCAAGCATAATTTTTACTGAACTTGGTGAATTTTAGGATAGTCCAAACAGGCTTATAACTCTAGCAACGCACATGTTAAGGATCGGGGCGCAGAACAGTTTTTGGAGGGGTGTGTAAAGAAATCTTCAAGGCCTTAGTGAGGAATATCTAATTTTTGTGTGCTACCTAGTAAGGTATACATAAGTCCAAGCTGACCGTGAAAAAATTTATTTTTAAGCATGCACTTACATATATCACTTTAAAATGTGTTAACTAAACATCGGCATTTACAAATTGTTAATTGAAAAGGGTTGCACATTGATTTCAATATAGAGGCATTTTACTACACCTTTGCTTTAGTTTTTAGTCAAATCAAGGTAATTGTTTTCATTTCAAATGTAAAGAAGTTGCTTCACTGTATTCCAGTCTTAGACTATTTTAACAAATTTCAAGTGCATTTATATCAATACATGTTAAATTTACAATATATTAATGATTATGTCTCTTGTTGACCGACTGTTTTACCAACTCAATGGAAATTACTTCAAATTAATATTACTTCTGAAGGTGTATGCACTTTTACGTTGTTTTTGAAGTTTTTTTATGATATGTTAAAACTTATGCTTTCCTAATAATACCTTTCAAATGTAAAATGATTTTTTCATAGGCAATGCTTTTTCTTATAAATAAAATGTGAACAAATGGTTATTTGCAGCCTTTTGATAAACATTTAGATCTTTCAAATGTATTGTGAGAATGTCAAAGCAATGCCATGTAAAGTAAAAAGAAAAAAGTATTCTCACTGGTTCCTTTTAAAATTGGCAAGATACACAAGAAATACGGCAATAAGAATTAGCCATGATTTGGATGATTCTAAATAAAAGTAAAACTGGTTTGAGATATTTATGACTCAGATTGATAATAAGATCATTGGATTTGGGCCCACTGCGGTGGCGCAATGGGTCCTCGCCTTGCACGCCTGGGATCCCATATGGGCGCTAGTTCTATCCCGGCAGCCCCGCTTTCCTTCCAGCTCCCAGCCTGTGGCTGGGGAAAGCAGTTGAGGACAGCCCAAAGCTTTGGGACCCTGCACCCGCGTGGGAGACTCGGAAGAGGCTCCTGGCTTCTGATTGGCATAGTATCGGCCCATTGCGGTCACTTGGGGAGTGAATCATCGGATGGAAGATCTTCCTCTCTGTCTCTTCTCTCTGTATATCTGCCTTTCCAATAAAAAAATAATAATAAAAAGAAACTTAAAAAAAAAGATCATTGGATTTGATGAAAATCATATAGTTCAATGTTTGTAATGAAAGGTACAACTCAAAAATCCCCAGGGAACTTTTAAAATACATATACTCAGGTTCCAATTCAAATGCATTGCATACATAATCTTCTCCTGGAATACATGAGAAAAAAACAAGATATAAATCATACCTTAAAAATATTTGTGCTCTACTTTGTAGGAAAATATGTTTATACATTGCTATTATAAAGATATGTATTTATCTTATTAGAATCAGCTATCTATTATAATCTGTGTATAAATGCGTATATCTATTTAAGTCTATAATATATCCATCCTATTAATTATTTTACACATAATTTTCATTTTTCTTAAAGATTCAAACGTTTTATTTCAAAGGAAGATTTACAGAGAGGAAAGACAGAGAAATACCATCTGCTGATTCACACCGCAAAGGCCACAGCAAAGCTGATCCTAAGCCAGGATCAAGCAATTTCTTCCATGTGGGTGCAGGCCCTCAAGGGTTTGAACCTCATCTATTGCTTTACCATGCCATGATCGTGGAGCTGAATGGGAAGTTGAGCAACAGGGACACAAACTGGGGCCCATATGGAATACAGGCCTTTGCAGTGGAAGGTTAGCTTCTGGAATCTCTAGGTCAGCCAGTGGAATTTTCATTTTCTTTGAAAGACAGACAAGGAATACAAGACAGAACAGCTCACACTGAGGGATGGATCTTAATTCATTGGCCTACTTGTTAACTACCCAAAAGAGCAAAAAAAAAAAAAAAAATGGAGTTTGGCTTACATCATGGATCAGCTGTTGTGGTCAGTCCTTTTTGGATGCCCATTGCCATTCCCTACATAACAGTTGGCCTAGGACACATGACAACCTTGTCCACCTACAGGATCACTCCCTTAAAGTACAGCATCCTAACCCATTGTCCTTCCTCTATATCACTTAAATTTCCTTTTCAGTACACCACCCTGACCTGATTTCCAGCTTTAAACCACCCTCTTTCCATCTAATGGAAACAAATGTCTACAATCGTTACAACTTTATAAACTTAGAAACAATACCAACAGGAAATTGTCAATATGGCTACAGAATGTAACTGAGTGATTGCCTTTATACCATTGGTTTGGCCAACAATCTCATTCCCATCACAAACCATCAGACACGATGGCATGACGCTTCTGATGTTTTCACAAAACAGGGCCTTGGTCAAGATTCACCATGCACTCCTCCTTTTTTAAACACTTTTAAAACATTCATTGGACTGTACCCCAGACACCACCCATTTTGCCCTCAGATGCTATGAAAATACAGTTTTGAGCCTGTAGACAGTATTAGGTTTAGGATAGGGTTTCTTCCTGGGATCATTTTTGTGTTTGGATTATTAGCAAGCTAATTTTTTTGAAGCCTGAAATACTAGAATGTTCACTGACTTCATGTATAGACGCCTGTTTCTAAGATGAGATTGCCATTCATTTCCACGTTTGCTTCATAACTTCTGTACATTTATCTCTTCAATGTAAGTAAAACTTGTCCTATTACATTATGTCCAGCTGCTTTTATTTGTGTTTCTTTAATGTGTGCTCTGTAGAGGGACAAAACATGCTTCACAGTGTTTCTTCTTGTTACTATTTGGAAATGTTTATCCCCAATGATAGTGAAATTGAATGCAGCATTCAGATGTGGAGATATTTCTCATTTCTTTATTTGAAATGAAAAGAACCCAGACTCACTTCTATTGTTGAAAATATGTAAATTATTTTTGCTCATACATTCATTCCTAAAAGGAGAACTTTAAAGCTATTTTTACAGTAGTTAAATTTATTTATTTATTTAAGTTTAAAATGCTAGAAAGATCCTTCATTTTTTTTTTTTTCAACTCTTAAGATGGATGTAATGAGGGACATGGTTTATGACAAGCCAGAAGTTTCTGCAGGGTCTGTCCTGTGGGTGCCTGGAGCCAAACACTTAGGCCATTTTCTACTGCTTTCCCCCAAACATTAGCCTGCAGCTGGATGAGAAGAGGCACTGCCAGCACATGAACCTGCGCCCACATGGCATGCCAGACTAGCAGGCAGCAGATTACTTGCCGTGCCAAGTACCAACTTATTTTATTTTTCAAATTTACTTATCTTTATTTGAAAGTCAGATTTACAAAGAGGAAAGATATAAAGAAAAGCACCTTTCATCTGCTGGTTCTTTCCTTAAATGGCCACAAAGGCCAGAGCTGAGCAGATCCAAAGCTGGAAGCCAAGAATTTTGTCCTGGTCTCTCATGTTGGTTTAAGTCAAAGGTTTTGGGCTATCCTCTGCTGCTTCCCTTGGCCATAAGCAGAGAACTGGACTGGAAGTAGAACAGCAGGGGCATTATCCACTCCTAATTGAAATGCTGGAACTTGCAAGTGGAGGACTAGCCTGTTCCGTGACTGTGCCAAACCCTACACATTGACTTACAATGCAGCACACTTGCATTGAATTGAATTGAATTGAATTGAATTGAATTGAATTGAATTGAATTGAATTGACTTATAAACTAAGTTTCAGGTTTAAAAAACATACACTGTTTTTTCCCTCACTGTTCACTAATTGTTCTAAATATGTCAAGCAGTCAGATTGTAAGGGGAAATAAAGTAAACCAGAATACAGTGTTTTTACACATAAAAATAATAATGTAAAAATGATAATAACTTAGAGAAAAAGCATCACATCAACAATGTTTTCATGCTAAAATATAATTTTTGACCATTTTGATTGAAAACTGTATTTCAATAACAATAATTTTCCTCTGCCTAATTTTTTTTTTTCCCCTTTGACGCAGTCAGGCCATTGTGGCTGCTTGGAGGAATGAATCAACAGACCAAAGACTGTCCTCTCTCTCTCTCCTCCTCTCTGCATATCTGATTTTCCAATAAAACAGTAAAAAATAAATCTTAAAAAAGAAAGGAAATATGCTGAGTTACCCATGACAATATGAAAAAATATTTCATTATGAACACACATTATTGTATGAAACCAATGTATATACATAGTTCTGTACTATTGTCATGAAACGCTAATTAAATTAGGAAGTTGACTAGATCAGTTTAGGAAAAATTATGGCTGTCTAGGAAGTACACAATTCTTGTGTTTTTGCTTTTGTGTGTGTGTGTGTGTGTGTGTGTGTGTGTGTGAGTAAAATTGTCAGGACTGCTTATCCTTTTTCTCTCTTTTCAAAGTTCATATAAGTTCCTTATGAGGAAACAATGCTCTCTCTGCCTGGCAGGGTAACCTAAAGGCCGATGTCCCCTCCTTGCATGCTCTGCGATCCCACATGTGCTCCAGTTAGTGTCCCAGTTGCCCCACTTCCCATCCAACTCCCTGCTTGTGGCCTGAGAAAATCGTCGAGGATGGCCCAAATACTTGGAACCCTGTATTCACGCAGGAGACCCAGAAGAAGCTTCTGGATTTTGTCTTTGGTCAGCTCAGCTATGCTTGTTGGGATCACCTGGGGAGTGATTCATTGGAATGAAGATCTTCTCTGTCTCTCCTCCTCCCTGTATATATGTCGTTCCAATAAAAATAAATTAATCTTTTGTAAAAAAAGAATGCTTCCTGCCTTGTTATGACAAAAGAGGTACAAATTCCCATTGCTAAGTCAAAGATTATCACAACACTTCACACTTCCAAAGGAAGCGCTAGGGCCCAGCTCAAGGGCCTAGCAGCTCTTGTGTTACAAATGCTGGGATTCCATATGGGCACCCGTTCTAATCCAGGAGGACCTGCTTTCCATCCAGCTCCCTGCTTGTTGCCTGGGAAAGCAGGTGAGGTCTTAGAACCCTGCACCAACATGGGACACCCGGTAGAGGCTCCAGGCTCCAGGAGGAAGTTCCGTGCTTAGGATCAGCTCCACTCTGCCCTTCGCAGCCGCTTGGGGAAAGATTTTGCTCTCTGTCTCTCCTCCTCTCTGTGTATCTGACTTTGCAATAAAAATAAATAAATCTTTAAAACAAACAAACAAACAAAAAATCAACCAAAAAAGAAAAAACCCTGAAATTCCACCCAGAACTGCCAGAGCAGGGCAGAATTCCAAGTACACAGGCCATCTCCACTGCTTTCCCAGTCTCATTGGCAAAGATATAAATCAGAAGTGAAGAGCTTTTGAGGTATAATTGAGGTAGTCACGTTTTAAACGTGTACTGAAATAGGATGACAACATTTCAGGCAGCAGCTTAAACTACCACGTCATAACAATGACTTGAAAGAATTTTTAAACCACAGAACAGAAATGTTTCTGTAATTGATTATGATATTTCCATGTTTCATCTTGATTATTTCTATCAGCAAAAATGACTACTTAGCTGATTAAAGTATGACTGTGTATAAATCAGTTTAGGTACAATGAAAATAAGGCGGATAAACTACATTTTCAGGAGTCTGAGATGAGTTATAATTAACACCACACTCCAGGATATGCCTGTTATCATTCCTGTGTATCTTGATATGTTACATTATCCTGTGAATGCATGGAGGAGCTTGTTTCCACATTGCCACATTAGGGTTCATGTTTCTGTGATTGTGTTGGTTACTTTCATTAATCAAAATTACATAATGCAAAGGAAATTGAAATATACTAAAGATTTATAATCACAGTTAAATTTAGAAGAGTTTCATAATGAAATAAAAGATCCTCTATTTTGTATTTTGTGTTATTTACTTTATCCAGCTACATGTTAATTTTAGGTAAAATTCAATACTTACTTTTAATATATGTACATTCTCTTGACAAATACAAAATACTATGCAAACACATGCTGTTATGTTTTACTTAGAGTGTTTTTAGTTAATTTCTGTGACATCATACACTCATTGCTTACTAATAAACCAAAGACAGAAAAATATGTGCTCATTGTAAGAATACAACTCTACTCACACATTTTGCTACTGCAAAGATTTCTCTGTGATAAACGGATTATCTGAATTTAACTCAACTGCAGTAATCTATTCTCATCAGTTCAAAATTAAGGAGATATACTTGACTTTTATTATGATCAATTTATTATATTTAGCCTAAAATCAGGACATAAAAAATTTTTAACATTTTTTTTGGCATTTGTTTAACATAATACATTTTTTCTGTGTCAATTTTATTCATTTCAAATTTTTAAGATTTTGTTGTAACTTGTTGAACTACCCTTATTTTCAGCTTTTACTCCTTAAGTAATGTGTACAGTCTGACACCTGTTCAAAGCATTTTGCTGCACTATTTATATCCTAACAGTGCAGCATGGGTACAAACATAATAAATTCAAATAAAATGCATGAGGCTCAAGGTTCATAATTGTTCAAAAATTGCATGATGTTACCTGGACTCAAGCTTAAATTTCCAATAGTACAAACTAAATATTGAAGAACAATAGACTCACAATATTTAACAGTTTGTAGAATTTTTTGCCATTGTTATGTAGTAAATTTAGGCCAGAGGTAAAAGTTTTCAGACGCTTCATTTGCAGTTGCACTGCTATCCATATGGTAAATGTGTTTTTGTAGAGGTCACCATTATCATTTTCCTAATAAGCTACAATGACTAAAGAGTGAAAAAGTTAAAGACAAATATGGAAAGAAAGTAATGTTATTTTGGTAATGCAGGATGGTTAATTCAACTAAGTTTACTAGGGCTGCTGGCTTTAGTGCTGAAAATCCATTGCTCTTGTACTATATCTGCCCTCACAGTCAACAATGGAGAAATTAGTCCTCTGACTGCACCAAAGACAGAAATATTAAATATAATCTAGCTAATTCTACGGTTCAAGAAAAAGGATTACAAAATTGGTACTGCTAACCTAGCCCTCCACAAATCGACTCATTTTATTACTTTTCAGTCAAAACCCTTTAGCTTGTTAAATGATTTAGAGCTGAATAAACTTTAGTGATAGGGAATTAATGGAACAAATAATTCATTGACTCTTTAAAGTAAAAAAAAATCTAGAAAACTATTTTCAAGAAAAAATATTTCTCTAACACAATGATTTCACAAGATTGATGAAGTCAGTTTTCTATTCTAATGCTCATTTTTCTGTTTCTCAGTTAATCAGCCAATCTTGTTTTTACCAAGTTAACAAAATATTTCCCTTAAATGGGCTCTACAATTATACTTCCAAGATCCTCTTTCTCGACCTTGGAAAGTCACGACAGTAGCTATATGAGTTCAAGTTCAATGGTCAGAGGTTCCAGTAAGAAGAACATGCCAAATTCAGACAATCATAGTGTTGTCCATAGCAGTTGAATGGTTTTAAAAAATGCCGCTTAAACTGTCTGAACTTAATGCCGTTAATTGTCAGGTTTGAATATTAAACATACTCTATCAACTTAAATGAGTTATATTAAAGGCAAAGCCAGACAATGGAAAATCATGCCTGAACCTTAGCTCTCCTTAAGTACGGTGTGTATTTGTTGGACTGTGTGAAATACCATGTTTTATTTCAGAACCGTGACAGATTGCAGTGCTCGGGAAGCTCTGCTTATTCGAGTTTCCGCATCATTTGAGGTACAGCTGATCGTCATCATCATGATAATCATCACACTAAATCATCATGTTTGGGGCTGTGTTCTTTTTCTCAGAACACCTCAGAAAGGAGAAAATAATTTTTTTCCGATAAGGAAATCATGTTATTTCTATGCCCATTTTCATGTAAAATTGAAATTTGATCTAAAAAGTTTAAGCAACATAAAGAATTTGAAAGTTAACGGAACATGAATTTTGCTAAAAAAAAAAAAAGAAACTGTAAATGCATTGCAAAATATTTTTGAATCAGAATAAATGTATCCTTTGCAATTCCTTTTCAATAATCATTTTGAATTCATTTGTTTCTGTGTTGTGTGTTTATGCTTCTCTGAGTAAACGATGAGGATCATAATTTAAACTATTAGTTAGGTCAAAAAGAAGACGAGTATTTTTATGTCTCAGTCCAGTCACTTTTTAAATGATTACAAACTAGAATCTTATGTGATAATACAGTTGAATCTGAAGAAGTATGTAGCATCTGCATAGTAGAAAAAGCTAGAGTATGCTTACAGCTGTTTTCCAACTAACTCTTGGGCAACTAACAAATGAGTGAAGAAAAAAAAATAGCATGCTAAGCTGAAACTGTCATTTCTGTTGGTTTATCTGATTTCAATATCCTCAGGTCAGGAACACACAGGTATACTCTTCTAAGGAGGCTTGTATGAAGTATGTATTTATTGTGGGAAACCTCATAGGGAAAGAGTGAAGCGTCAGTTAACTTATCCAGCATACATTATGCCATTATGAAGTGAAGGCATGTTGAGGAAATGCTGGGACATTTTTCAAAAACTATGAAGTGCATAAAATCTAGACAATCATAATGGAGCATATAATTATCTGAAGTTGGCTTATGATGAGAGGAGAACCATGAAAATTTCTTGATAGAAGGATGTCATCAGACTCCTGTTCCGTGACACTATTGTCATGATATCCAGCAAATGCAGGTGGAAGGCGACTTGTACAAAGTGCTATGATCAGAAGGATCACTGAGCAGACTGATACATTGAAGTGCTGATATGATAACATAAGCTAATCTTTTTGGTGTGTTAGTTCACCTGGAAAGTATCAATAGCTAACACTGATGCAATATTTCTTACAAGTCAACTACCTGCATTTGTTCATTATCTCATGAACACATTTTAATAATAGAGATAATGAGACAAAAGCAGCCGAGAGAAAGCGCTCACATTTTACTGGGTCACACTCCAAATGCCCTCAAAAGGCTGAGAAATAGGAAGTTGAAGCCAAGATTTGGGGACACATTCCGATTCTCTTACTTGGGAGATAAGACCAATTACTTGAGCCACCACTACTGTCTATTCAGTGTCTGTGTCAGCAGGAAAAAAACCATAGCTCTGTGTCAGATGCGGACTCAAACATTGGACACAGAAGTTTTAATCAATGGCTTAACTGCTACTGCAGATGCCCATCCTGCTTGCAGACACTGGGTATTCGGTCTCAACATACCAGTTTAGAGCAGAACAGCAAACGCATTTGGTATATAACATCATGCGTTAGAAGGAAAGTGCATTCGGGAGAATATGAGAAATAATTTGCTATGATCACACAAGCATTAAATTGTAAAATCGGAAGTTGGACCCTTGAGCCACGATTTAAACCCTCAAAACTGTTTCCTTCTATATTCATGTGTGATTTCAATATTCTTCCACAACAAAATAATTGTTTCTACCCAATTTTCTCAGACTGCAAATATAACTTTTCTCTCTAGTTAGAAAAAAAAAAAGGAATGATTTTTTTTTTTATTTCTAAATCATTTGTTGATTTATTTTTAAGAATTGGAGTATATTTAGAGTTTAAATTCTGGCAAGCCTGCATGGAATTCCAAGTTTTTCTTTCTTCTTACATGACTCACAAGAAAATTTGATGATAATTACAGTACTGAAATATTGATGGCTTTGAATATGTTCTTCCACTTAATTTGCATGCTTTTGCTTATTAGTAGTGCCCCTTGTCATATGTATGAACATATGGCTTATGGAATTTGTATAGCCTATTGTTTGATTTCTTAAACAGAACTTAAAAACCTGAAGAGAATCCAGGCTAAGGTTAATCTTGCCTCCTAAGGTATGAGATTTTGATCAGTTGGACAAATGCCATCTACTATTTGTTTCTGTTACGTAGTATGATGTTGAATTAGTCAGATTTTCTTCTGCCTCAAAAATGCCCTGATAATCTACCATTTTGCCTTTTAAGATGAGAAGACTGAGAGCCTTAGCGCACTCTTCTCCAATTGCAGTTGTTGCATGTGAATATTAAGGAAAAATAGAGGATAATTTAGATTTTGTCCTTCAGAAGGTCTAAACAAATGGCAACATTTTTCTACCACAGTATCATTCAGGTTTTTTTAAGGCCAAACAGAGGACACAAATGAATTATTTAGATATCAATACATGTCCTTATTGAGCAATTCCAGAAATGTTTTCCCATTCTCAGTGAAGTCAAAGGATACAGTATTTAGTTGAATTTTGAAAATATATACAAGTCCAGTCTGGAGATCATCTCTCAGATTGGATGGAAGAAAATCAGCACATTTCCAGAATCTCATCCTAGTTTGCTCTCACACACTAGACAGCAACTCTATGTCATATTGGCATGAGGCTTACGGCAAAGAGACCCTGAAATGACGCATTTGTGTTTACTGTAGATCATTCATTCCATGGGAACTCTATGGAATTCTCCAGGGATCTCCAGTCATAGAGACATTCAGAAGTGCCCTGGGGTCAGAATTCAGAGGCTAACGCATGATGTTCTTGGCTTGTTAGGCAGAAGACTGAAGCGAGGCTAACTATGGTGCAGTGTAGCCGAGAGGTGGAACAGGAATCCAGATTAGACTGGAAAACCAAGAGCTAATGTGAGATATTTGAAGGGCAGAGGGTAAAAATTACATATATCCCTATGTATAGAACTATATATATATACAAATTAAATATGGTATATATTCTACATATAATACATGGAGAATACTACATACCTTTTGTAATATATAGTCTTTGATATACTGTATACAATTTTGGGATATATATTTTGCAGAATATTCTACATTTATTATATATACGTAAACACATGTATTATACATACACATATATGTCAGTACATATGGACTATATGTATACATTCAGTTTAAAATAGACCAAAAATGAAAATGAGAGCAACTACGTAAGTCTCTCAGATCTGTGGATTTCATAATTTAGGTTTAGATAGCACGCCATGTTTCCTCCATTTTATTTATTAGACTTTCCATTATTAGTTAGACTAGACTGCTTGACAACATAGTAGAACCGAGCATTCCAAGTCTTTTATTTTTAAATAGATTTCCTTATTTCAAATACAGAAGGAGATAAAGGGAAGAGAGATTAGTAGAAAGGTAAAAGATAATAGTACAAGAGAGGGAGGAGAGTGGGAGAAAGAGAGATTCTATTGGTTCATCCCTTAGATGACCAGAAGAGTCAATGCCGAGCCATGCTGAAGCCAGCAGGACCTGCATGCAGGTACCCTTATGAAGATGGCTCAGGGTCACAACATGGATCATCAGATGCTGCCCCTTAGGTGCGTTAACAGGAGCCCGGATGAATACCGGAGGTAAAACTCAATCCCGAGCATTATTACGGGTATTCGACATAATGGTTTCATCTTCAGTAATACAATGTCCTTCCGTAGACAGACTACCCTTCTCATTCTGCTAGCCCTTTGATCTGGTAGTTATTGATTTCTGTTTTATTCAACTCATTCATTGGCAGAATTAGAATATTTAAAGAAGTAGGTTTTCCGATGTGTTATAAAAATTATATGAGATGGTATGTGAAAAAATGGAGATATTTTATGCCTAATGTGTACTGAGTAAATGTTCACTGTTATACTTTCACTATCATCAAGAGCTCTTACAAGTTACAATTCAAAAGGAGGAACGTTTTAAAGGAACACTATGTAATTTTCATATTTTCATGTGTGGATTTGAAACAAATCTGCATGATAGTTGTATTTATCATGTTCCATTTGCTGACATAAATACTAACTATGCAAACACATACATTAAATGTGTTCTACCTCTATTATGTGTAAGTAGTGAAGAAAAAAAAGGAAATAAATGCCAAAGCCTAGTAAGGTGGCAGCAATAAACCTGCAAAAATAGTGACTCGCCTATTGCAGGTAATGATTTTTAGGATAAGTTATTCTCGGAAAGAAACTACATCATCTGCTAAGAGCTTGAATTAGGGTTGAATGAGATTTCTTCTCTGAATAGTCACTGAGAATCCAAGGCTCTTTCGATGAGTTGTCCCAACATTGTCTTAGTTTTCTCATTTCCTGAGTGGACAGGAATAAAGAAGCATAGACTACATGTGTAGATATTTTGTGATTCTTAGATCAGTTCCTGAATTCCTTAGGCCTACTTCATTATCCAGCAATCAGTGAGCCACTAATTCAAGGAAAATTGAGGCCTGTGATCTCAAACAGAAGGGAAGCAGGAAATAGATTTGGTGAACATTTAACATGTTCTGTGTGATGTGGTATCACTCACTCACACACACACACACACACACACACACACACACACACACACACACACACATATATGCCATCTCCTCTGCCTCATTTTACTTCATATTTGGAGTGTGTATTTATGTTCGTTTGTATATATACAAACTACTGATGTTTAGAAAGCAAGGGATTCTTGATGATTCATAAATGTGATTTGACTGGCAGATAGCTAGGTGATTGATATTGAAAATAAAATGTGTTTTAATATAAGAATGCTATTGCAGTCTAGAAATGAATTGTTGCTATTTATGAAGATTTTATTCAATATAACACTCTTATTAGGAACCAGATGGTCAACCATTTATTCCTTTAGTAGTCCAGGGAATGCTTTTTCATGACGGTGAGCTTTGCAGGGAACTAGGAATATGCCAAGAATGAATGCAACATACTTGCACTTAAGAAAATAAAACTCTAAAGGTAAAACCGACACAGCATAAAGTACTGTTAAAACTAACTGGACTCTGGATAATAAATGGGGATTTTATTTGGGAGCAGCTGCTACAAGCAAACTGACATTGAGCAACTTATGTTAACTTTCTATTCCACAGAATTCTCACTGTAGAAAAAAATGCAAAATATGTAATACATAATAAACCCTCTCATTAACAATGTTCTTTAATTTTATCCGTGAATAAATTTTTTGCATTTCAGTAAAGGATGTGAGGCAAAGCTAACACTTTTAGTAAAGACTGTTTCTCCAGTTAAGACACTATTTTCAAGCAAATTAAATATATAAACTGACTACTAGATAAGGATTTCTCTGTTTCTAGGTGGAGGTAATTTTTATAACTGACACAGGGAGCAAGAATGAACACTAAACATAAATTGCATTCTGCAATTTAAGCATTGAGGCTTAAATCAATGAAAAAAGTACAATTTTGGCAAAAGTAAGAAATATAATTGCATATATATGTGCTTTCCTTTTTAATATGAGAATAAATATTTATGTATTAATAACAGCTTGCATTATAATTAGTTTTTAAGCAATTTAAACATACTCATAACCCCCAAATCACAAGAATAGTATTATAAAATTAAAATCATTTTCAGATTACTTCTTTACTGGACAAATTTGTGGGCCTTGTTTCTCCCATCTATTATAGTTTTTATGTTTGACTTTGGGTCTTTAAATTAATGATGCATGAGATAACCTATGTTGTCCATTTCAAAATCTCTCATGTAAAATAAAAATGTTTACATACACATATATACTTGTGTATATATGTAATATATGTGATATGTAATATATACATTATGTAATAAGTATTATATATGTAATATATGTATATATGCAATATAATGCTTATAAATAATATACATAATACATCATGTAATACATGTATCCTATATGTAATATATTGTATACAATGTATGTATGATATATAACATATACACACGTATATATATGGGAGTGAGGTATACAGAAAAAAAGAAGAGACAATCAGATAGATGGAAAGAGACCTCCCACCTGCTGGTTTATTCTTCAACTGCATTGTAAATGTGTTGCTCCAGGTAAGAAGCTGACAATTAGGACTGCAATTTAGATCTATTATGTCTGTTGCACAAATTCAGTTACTTCAGTCAGCACTTCTTACTCCCTTTGTCTGAAATAGCGAAAATATAGACACAGGAATATGCAACCTAATTCAATCATCCAGTGTGAAACTTGGGCATTGTAGCTAGTCTTAATGTCCTCTTGAATACCATTTTGTAATTGTTTTCACTTACATACATAAAATTTGGTAAATGTTTGGCCATAAATAATAAAGTAATCCCTTACATTTCAGGCAACAAATAAATTAGCAACTATTTGAGGATGAAACATGAATCATATTTTTTGTTTGTTTAAAGAGTTATAAAAAATACATGGAAGATAAACATAACCCCAACTTCAAAATTTCAGGAAGAGATTTACAGCCTGGAAAAATTTTCAATTGAAAATAGTGAAAGCATTCTATTAGAAGATGTGCATCATGGCCCTTCCTTCTTTTTGCACAGAGAATATATTGCACAGAAACACAAGTGAAATGGTTCCAAATAGAAACATAATCTAAATGGTTTGGAAGAATCAGTTTCCAAAGCCTAACCATGCTTTACACATTCTTTACCCAATGTATATGTTAGGGATCTATTTAGATCTTTTGTCTAAACTTACAGGAATTCAGATAATCTAGCCACTTTAATAAATATAACATATTATAGATAATTATAAAGCAATATCACATGTTTTCATGGGCAGAATTTTATTTTACTTTAAGTTCCATTAAAGATGGCATATTTTTAAATTTATGGTATGACTGATATAATGAAGTACAGTTGAATAATACTTTCATAAATGCAATATATTTCAATTGTGTAGGTATTATATTCAATAATTTTCTGACCCAGCCTCATTCAGATATAAAATAATTAGCTATGTAATTTAATGATGGCTATGAGACAAGATTTTATGTCCAAAAAAAGTAAATGAGTGCCCTTATATCTACAAAAAGCAGAAGGGGAAAGTTATCTATGTAATAAAATTCCATAGAAAATTGGCAGCAACCTCAAGTACTGTTTACATAGATGTAATATTTATTTCAGTCATTGAATTTAATTCTACATGAATCTGTATTATATTGTTCTTCTTTCCATATATTTATTTTTAGTTATATGGAATAATGTTATTCCATCATAGGGAACTTAAATTGATGTTTAAACAAATACATGTAACAGCTAAACATATTTAAACGGTGAAAGTCTTTATTTTGAATGAGAATTCGAGTCTAACTAGTAGTTATATTGAGAGATATGAGGTTTCTGGCTAGTGTTTCTAACAGGGCAAGTAGGAATCACAGGTTTCAAATGTCTCTGATGTTCCTGTGCTTTTGAAGGAGAGCTGACTTTTTATCATTTATCATGGATTCATGTCACCCTTTACTGATGTCCCTCAGAGAGTGTTTCCATGCAATTGTCACTATTTAATACGAAGGGAATATTTTCATAAGCACTGGGATGAGTTACTTCTCAGAAATTTATTTCAATGGAGGAATGGATGGCAAAAATCACTCCCACTGTGTATAAATAGAACACATTTATTGTTAATGTAACTTGAGGAATCTCAAGAGAACAGAAGCTTACACAAGAGTCTGAATTTTAACATGGGAGAGAAATCTCTTTCATTTTAACTGGGATTGTAGAATGAAACTGCAATAATGGTTTTTCTCTTGTCTAGAACTACAGTATTTGAAACCTCTGCATCCCAGAGAGATGATATGGCTGTGTTAAGATGGTTGGGGGTGGCAGGAGTGAAATAGAAAAACGGTTGCAGGGGCTATCTAAACTCAAGCATTTTATAGCATATTTGTAGGTACTGCAGAGGAATGAATGTAGAGTTGGGTTGCATTAAAATACAGTAACTAAGTAACTTCACTGTAGGAATGCAAGACTGTTGAAGTTAAAAGTTTTTCTTTTGTTTTACAAACTCATATGCAAATAGGAATTTCTAGCACCTCTCAAATAAATGATACATGATTTAACAGCAAAAAATGAGCACTTTTACAGCTATGTAAAAATTTTCCAAAACTAACTTTGGGGTTGGTACAGTTAGGATCTTTTAGCTGCATGCTGTGAGCTCCTGGTTTGTAAATAAACATATATAGAGCACAGATATAACCTAATGTGCATCCTTTGTAATGTGGATCCTTGTAGGAAAAATATTTTCCTACTTTTAGCCTTCTTTGATTAACTTGATATATTTTACTAAGTAATAGAACATAAAATACTGTGCAGAAATTTATACAGCTGGGCCACGCATTGTGGCATAGAGAGTTAACGTGTCTTTTGGGAGACCCGCATATTATATCAACGTACCTGGACTTGTCTTACTTCCGCTGCCCACCCAGCTTCCTGCAAATGCCACTGGGAGGCAGCCGAAGGAGAGTTCCTGTTTCCTGAGTTCAATTTGACAATTTTCAGCTATTAAAGGTATTGAGGCAAGGAACACTGTCTCTTTTTGCTTCTCCTCACTTCCACTTTCAAAAAAATGATTCTCAAAAACACAATTTAAAAAAAGAATTAGTAAAATCGCTCTAACTACCAGAAATGCGGAAGCTGAGGGTTCAACAAGTTATGATATCAGAGAGAGTTTCACATTATAATGTCTGAATACATATTTCAACATAATTTTAGCTCTAGAAATCTAGTTATAAACCAAATGGCATGGCATCACACTTTTTTATGTTCTCTAAACAGTAACTCCCACAAATGAGAGAAAACATGATGTTGACATCTAGCCTAGCTTACTTTACTTAGCATAGTTATTTCTAGTTGCATTCATTTTATTTCAAATGTCAGAATTTCATTATTACTTGAGGATCATACAGTTTCATTCCTGTCTTTACTATAAACATGGGTGTGCAGTTATCTCATTCATCTGTTCAATTTATTTTTTTCAGTAGTGTCCCCAGATGTGGGAAAATTGGATTTTACAACAGATTTATTTTTGTTTTTAGAGGTATGTAAGCATTATTTTCCATAAAGTTGTATTAATTTATAACTCTACCAAGAGATTATTAAGGTAAACTTTTCCTCAAAGCATTACTAACATTTGATGATTTTTAAAAATATTTGGACACTAGACATTGTAACTCGCATGAGCTGACACTTCAGTGGTTTTCATTTGCATTTGCATTCCTTCATTGACCCTAAAAACTTTACTGTGACTTAGAGAACGCAGCTAAAACTAACTTGCACAGTAATAAAGTACTAAAGAATGTATTGTTTCAGCTTCTGTTATGTCCAAACAACAACAACAAAAAGAATCGTTATCACATGTGTTGAAAATCAAACTTTTCATACCCACGCAAATTTGTCGGTTCTGCTGTCACTCTTTTATGACATGTTTGGCAAAGCTAGTAAAAAGAAAAGATCAAGTAGTAATAGCATCATTTAAGGTTAAATAAGGGATGCCTATATTCCATACAACTGTAACTCAGAATTTTCGTGTCAACGTTATGCAATTAATCGACAAGCTCTCCTGTGAACTCTTGCACATCATTCTCTTTATCTAGTTTTCTCCCTCTGACCTTCTTTGCCCTTCATCTTCATTCTTTCTTATTCTTTCATGTTTTAAGTTTTCTTCTATTATCAATTCCTGAAACCTTCTTTCCTAATCCTGTAAATGATTGAAACTATGTGAAAGCTCCCCAGGGCATAAGAAGCAAATGTATTTGAAAACTTTCATGCTTCCTATCTCCGTCCTCAGGGCTGATATCCCGAATACTCAGTATACTCTGATGAATCTAACTCACTTCTGTAGAATTATGTTTTCCTTCCATCATTAATAAATGCATAAATATATAAATCACTGAAATACAAAAGTAAAGAACAATCACATGAGGCAATGAAGTAAGGTAAAAACAATAAGAAATTATTTTGAAATATACTTGTAGTCCAGGTAAGTCTCCACTCTCATCTACTTCCAAATACATATAGGAAATCACAGCTCCTAATCTTAATTTCAGTATTTTAATGACGTCTTTCAATCTCTAAGGTGCACTACCTACTGTAATCCACCATATTCTTAATGATCTGAAGAGGATTATCATAGTTCAAGTTACAGTATATAGTCCTACTTGTGTTAACATGAAAGATATGAACACATAATTGATAAGGTCTATGACAGATAACATCAGTGGCCCATATATACAGAGTGAGAGCTGATCATCCAAGACAGTAAAAAAGGTGATTTTTTTTCCATGAATATAAGTGTTAGCATGTAGGTTAGGATATTGTATTGATCACATTCTGGAATGTGCAAATATTATAAATTATTACCTATCCTGTACTTAAAATTGAGTGTTGTTTGCAATCATAAATCTTGTTTGTTTCAGCATTTAAAGAAATATGAGCTTTTATTGCTTGAGTCCATTATTCAAATAAATGTATATGACTGCCAAAACAGTCATTTGGATAGCTCCATTTAGGTAGTATTTTTCAAGCTGGATAACTTAGGTCAAATACACTTGTTTTGCAATTGTGCCATTTTTTTTTCTTCTCCAGTTTAATTTCCTCATCATTCCATTTCACATTGCCTACGTAAATTAAGCTGTCATGTTGTAAACCATAGTTCCCACTTGTCTATCTCCTCAGTAACAGCTTCAAAAGACTAAAAGGCAGAAAGAGCTACAAAAGAACAATTAATTTGTGCAAAATCACAGAAAATCACAGAAGCTCTGTAGGTATTAAAACACTACAATACAGCTTTTATCAATCAGTGAAAGTGCACAGCATTAAGGGAAAAATGTATTAGGGCTGAACAGGCAGCACAATAGTCTAGATGATAAAGGAATCTCAAGAACATGCAGAGAACCAGGAAACCTGTTGTAGAAACAGTACAAATATTTCAAAACAACAACAAAAAAAATCCACTTAAGTACATAGGAAATGCTGATGTCGTAAATGGTGACTTCAGACCAAACAACTAAATTTATATCTATTTTAGGAGAAAATTACATTTTTATGGAAATTACTGTGAAAGCCTCTGATAAATACACTCTGGAATTTTTCAATTTACAGATGTTGATTGGTGATGGGCTGGACAATTCAATATTCAATAACTTGAATCTCTAGGCTGTAAAACAGAAAAGATAGCATTTTATACCTTAAAATGCTAACAAAAAGAAAACATTAAAATGTAATCAGAAGTGCCACCACCTCCTGTGTTGAAATAGCAATGGAAACAATTACTTTAATCATCAATTGTTTATTTAATGGCTGCTCTTACCCCAAAACTGCATTAGATTCTATGGACTGGAAAAGAAGTTAAACTATTGCTGTAATTTCTAAGTAAACACATTAACTGTTGCCAGAACTAGATAGAGAAGAATGAATTTCTAATTGTGAAGTAACAGAGTGGGTGCACTAAGTCTAGAGGTAAGGGTTTGCATTGCAGAAACAGTGGAAAATAATGCCTTAATTTCAGTTGCAGTCCAATTGATCCAGATTTAAGTTCAGACCTTCCATGAATGCAGTTGGCAATTTCCCCGTTCAGTATCCCTTGTCTGAGTGTGAGTTTTCTCATCTGGCAAACGAGGAGGCTAAGATAGTCCTTACAATGTCATAAAACAGTGAAGCATGAAAATTAATTTAGCTGTGCAGCACACAGAAGACACTTAAGAATATGTCTGTATAGCCCTGCCGGCGTGGCCTAGCGGCTAAAGAATAGGTCTGTGTAACAAATGCATATGCATAGAGGTAGTAAGATCATGAATATAACAGACAAAAACTTTCTTTTCTTTCACTAAAAAGAGTATGTTGTTCTGATGCCTTCAATTTATAAATGTATATAATCAAATTAATACAAGAAATGTAAGATTTCTAAGAAGTATGCACACCGTATCTGGTGAAGAATCAGAAAATGGTTATGTTTGGGATATTGGAGGATTATTTCTAAAGATCCTGGGCTCTGTTTGTAAAATGATATTACCAGCTGTTTTCAGTCCCTACATCTTATTTCGATGTCATAAATCAAGAAAATCTGATTTGTTTATTACCTAGATATAAATATATTCATTATGATGTGGCCGCATGTCAAATATCCATCTGCACGTACTAACAAATATATTTTGATATAAATAATGCAGTCTACAATGTATTCGGAGTGACTTTCATGGAATACAAGGAGGGAATTATGTAGAATGATTTCTCTACTTGTAGCTCCTCAGGTATCATTCAAGGATATTAACTAAATGTGAAATATACAAACTCAGAGCATGGAAAAACCAACTACTTACTGATTGGAAAACTTACATCATGCCAATGAAATAAGCACATGGCATATTTTCTTTATAAATTCAGCTGTATTTGGCCCAGCACTGTGGCCTAGCTGCTAAAGCCTTTGCCCTAAACACACCGCCAGGATCCCATATGGGTGGCGATTCTTATCCCGGCGACCCAGCTTTCCATCTGGCTCTCTGATTGTGGCCTGGAAAAAAGTCAAGGATGGCCCAAAGCCTTTGGATCCTGTACCTATGTGGGAGACCTGGAAGAGCTCCTGGCTCTTTGGATCAGCGCAGCTCCAGCCTTTGCGGTCACTTGGGAGTGAATCATCAGACAGCAGATCTTCTCTGTACATCTGACTTTCTAGTAAAAATAAATAAATGTTAAAAAAAAAAAATTCAGCTGTATGACGTTAGTAAACTCCTCCAAATAAATAATGGAAATAACATGAAAGACATTCATAGTTTCATTCTAGATCTATAGTTTTAGATTTTCCACCCCTCCTTTTACATAAAAAAAAAGAAGAGAAAAGTCCTTAAAATATTTGTAGGGATTTATGTGATGGCTCAACTGGCTAATGCTCTACCAGGTATTGCCAGCATCCAATATTGGCACCTATTTATGTCCAGTTGCTTCATTTCCCATCAGCTCCATGCCTATGACCTGGGGAGGCAGTGAAGGATGACCCAAAACGTTGGAACCCTGCACCTGCATTAGAAGCGCAAAAACAGTCTTCTGACTTGGCTCCTGGATTTAGATCTTCTCTGCTCCATCTGCCAGAGCCTTTTGGTGAGTTAATTAGGAAGATCTTTCTGTCTCTGCTTCTCTTTGAAAGCCTGCCTGTTCAACAGAAATAAGTAAATCTTTAAAAATTATATCTTTGGGGCCCAGTGCAGTGTCCTAGTGGCTGAAGTCCTCACCTTGAACACACCGGGATCTCATATGAGCATCAGTTCTAATCCAGGCAGCCCTGCTTCCCATGTAGCTCCCAGGTTCCATTGGACAGAAGATTTTCCACTCTGTCTCTTCCTCTCTGTATATTTGACTTTGTAATAACTCTTAAAAAAAATTGTATCTTTAAAGAATTGGTACATTATAGCTTCATCAACATTCACACTTTTTTCATTTTTAACTGTTCCTTTCTCCCTTCCTCCCATGTGACTTCCAATTATAATCATTTTCTGACATATTAAAACTAACTCTAAAGATTTTAGAATATGAATTATGTCTCATATGTAAGTACCACATAGGATTAAACATAACCTGAGTGTTATCTGATAAAGCTGTGTAAGTCAAAATGATTTTTGGATCTGATCTTTGTTATTTTTATTGATTTTATGTTTTTATTTTTAAAGATTTATTTCATTTTTATCGCAAAGTCAGATATACAAGGAAGAGAGGAGAGTCAGAGAGGAAGATCTTCTGTCCTTTAATTCACTCCCCAAGTGGCCACAACAGCCTGAGCTGCGTCCATCCGAAGCCAGAAGCCAGGAGCCTCTTCCGTGTCCCTCACGTAGTGCAGGGACCCAAGGCTTTGGGCCGTCCTCTGCTGCTTTCCCAGGCCACAAGCAGGGAGCTGGAAGGGAAGGTGGGCTGCCGGAATTAAAACTGGAACTGATACTCATTCTTCCATATGCAAGGCGAGGACTTTAGCCGCTAGACCACCACGCCAGGCACTATTTTACTTTTGATGTTCGCAGGGCGGAAAAGGATGCATGCCCATAAGGACCACTGATTAGGGTGGGGGATGGTTCAAAGCCCTGGCATCCTGCACCTGCATGGGAAACCCAGAAGAAGCTCCTTTCTCCTAACTTTGCCCTGGAGAGTTTTCTCCAGCTGGCAAGTGAACCAGTAAAAAGCAGTTCTTTCAAACTGTATTTCCTTCTACCCTTCTAAAGCTGCTTTTCCAATAAAAATAAATAAATGTAAAAAAAAAAACAAACTCATGAAGATAACATTAACTGATCATTTTTGAAAATAAGCAGTACCGGAAGCAATATATGTTTCCAGTGTGAATGAAGAACGGAGAATATTTTTTCTGCATAGATCACTGGCTGACATTGAAACCAAGCTTCAAGGCTTTTCCCACACATATTCGAGCATATGTAGGTAAAAGTTTACATTAACTCTATGGAAAAGGTTTGCCATACATTTACACACTCATTTAATTTTTTTACACCTACTTTGTTTCTATTCATTTTTCCGAGTTAAAGTCTGTTTTGTATGATATGAGTTGAGCTGCTGTGGATTTAGGTTTGTATTTAGTATACATGTATGTCCAGGTATCTATTTCCAGTAAGTGTACATTTTTATTTGGGAAATAACTTTAATGTGTGCTAAAGTTAATTCGCAAATTTTTATTCACTTGGCAAAGCTAAATATTTTGGTTGGTCATTTTAATCCACATGCATAGAGGTTATTGTTGATATATAAAACATTAATAATTGGTACTTTATTCATTTGTTTGATTGTACCAGCTCTATTATTGAATTACGTAGGGAGTCTTGTTAGTAAATTAGGTAATGCTATATGTTTAAATATTTATTCTCAAGTAGGCCATTCATAATTTTTTTTTCTTTTTAAAGATTGTATTCGTTTTTATTGGAAAGGCAGAATTACAAAGAAGGAGAGAGAGCTTCTGTCATCTGGTTCATTCTCCAAGTACCTGCAATGCCTGAGCTAAGCCCTTCCAAAGCCAGAGCCAGGAGCTTTGTGGGGGTCTTGCAAGAAAATCTGGGGTCCCAAGGAATTTGGACAACATCTGCTGCTTCCCAGGATACATACAGGCAGCTGAATGGGAAGTGGAGCAGCCAGGACACCAAGATGTGCCCACAAGTGATACGATGCCTGCTACTTGAAGATTTAGCCACTTGGCCATCATGCTAACTCTTGTAAAGCTGACCTAATGGTTATGAATTCTCTCAGTTTTTACTATTTTGGAAATATCTTATTTCTCTTTTATTTTGACAGTCATATTATTTTTGAGGAAATTATTCAGTATTTTAAAATATGAAATATCACATGTTTTTTATGTGTTTTTTTAAATTTTAAGATATGAAATATATCATACATTCCTTTTTTTATTCTAGTACTTGGTTAATAAAAAGTACTGTCAGCCAAATTGATTTTTCTTTTTATGTAACCACAGCCATTTCCTCATATTATCTTTATGATTTCCTCATTGTCTTTAAGCGCGAACAATTTGAGGTCAGTATGCTTTAGAATAGATGTCTATTTCAGTTTAGTTTGCTTCGGCATTTTTAAAAGCTTCTTTTTTTTCTTTTTAAAGATTTATCTTATGGCAAAGGCAGATTTACAGAGAAAAGCAGATATGGGAAGATCTTCTGTCCAATGATTCATTCTCTAAGTTGCTGCAACATTTGGATTGAAACTGATCCAAAGCCAGAAGTCAGAAGCTACTTCTGGTCTCCCATGTGGATGCAGGATCCCAAGGCTTTTGGCCATTCTTCACTGCTACTTCATGCCACAGAAAGGGAGCTGGAAGGGAATGAAGCAGCCAGGAAGGACCTAAGGCCCACATGGGCTCCGGGTACATGCTTAGCCACCCAACCATTTCACTAGACTCACATCTTTGAAGTTCTGGTATCTGGATATTTATGCCTATTTCAAGAAATGGCAGGTTCATATTACTATTTGATTCAGTAGGTTCTTAGCAGTTAACTCCTTTTTTAATTTTTATATTTTTATTATATTTTTGACAATCTTTATATAGTTAATTAGGGTAAAAATTTTCAAGGGCTACAGGAAAGTGGGTAAGACTATTATTTCCACATTGTTTCCTTCATGTATCTGAGGAAAAGGGGGGTTTAAGGGAGAAACCCAATCCAATTTCCCACCCACCCCAGGGCTCTGTTGTGGGGTATGCTCCAAGTGTATTGTTCAATTGGTTTTGACAGTTCAACAGCTATGAATTGCTGCCAGTCTCGCCACTCCAAGCATGATGAGGTCATTGAAGAACCCACTGATTGACATAGTCCATCTTAGAGTCCCCATTTGCCCTGTTTTGCACTGCGAACATATGCCTGAGGTGGTTGATTTACTTGCTCTGTTTTTTGTCTTTTCATGGTTAGGGTTCCGAGTCCACCATTTCGCTTGGGGACATCTCCAAAGAAGCTTTGTCCAAAGTGTTCCCAGACCAGATTCTTGTGTGTACTAGCAAGTACAGGGCCTGGTACAGTCCATCGCCCTGATCAGCTGGTGGCTGCAACTGTTGGGTTGGATCTGTCTCCAGCTCTGTCTTCCACTGGAAACAATGGGTATTGCAGTCCAGCCTGGTTCTGCCCAGCACATACTCAGCCCTCACATAAACCAGCGGGAGCTGCAACCTTGTTGGAGTGACCCACAATAACCCCCACCAGGCCTGCCCCTTACCCTGGTTTGCTAGTATGTGCAACAGACTAGTCCAATCTGTCCCACATCCCAGACAGCTCTCATACATGTCAATGGGCATTGAAGTCTAGTTCCATCTAACCAGCTCTGCTATCCAGCAAACACAGATACTGTTGGGTGCCTTTCTGTCTAGCCACCCCAACCCCTGTGCTGGTTTTTGTGCCCTCTAGTAGGAATGGTAACCCAGGAGGGAAGAGCCCACCATCTCTCTTCTAGGCCAGTTCCACTCCTGTATTATGCAGGCTGCATGTGGTTCTGTGATTTAACTTGACAGAATTAGCCCCCCTGTGCCAGCTTCTGCCAGCTGATGCTGCGACTAAGCCCAACCAACCCTCACCCACTCTAATTTTGGTTTGCACCAGTAGGGACAATCAACCCAGCCTGGCTTTTTCCTGATCTAGTCCACATGAGGTGCATAGGTGTTATAGCCCTGTCTAGTCTGTTCTGTCCACATCCCAGCTCATGCTCTCCAGTGAGAGTAGCTGTCCAGCAGGGGAGCACCCCCAAATTCCCTCTGCCACCTCCGCCACCTCCCTCCCTGGTTCACACGATGCTAGTTGGGCGATGCAATCACATCCTGTACAGGTAATCTCACCTTGGCATCCCCTAATGTGCACTGTTTTTTTGTCGTGACCAAACCTGGCTAGACCCACATTCTGTTCTGGTGCTCAGAATTGTGAGTGGCTGATGTGAACTGATTCAGCCTGGTCTGCCCCCCAACCCATGCCAAATATATGCCAGTGGGAAACATTCCATGTCCTGTTCTGGGCTGTTTACTTTCATGCTGTGTCCTGCCAGAGGAGTTGCCCAGGCTCCTCCATCAGAACCTCTCCCCATGCCAGATTTTACGAATACCAGTGGGTCCATGAGCCAGCCCTACTCAGTTCACCTGCTGTCTTAGCGGGAACAGTGGCTTTCCCTGACTGGTGTTCAACCCAAACTGACCCTTGCTATTGGACGTTTCAGCCCAACCATGGCTCGTCCATACCCACATACAGCTCACACATGGCTCAGTAGGGGCTGAGACCTAGCCTAGTCTGTCCCACATCTATCCTGGTCTTCCAGAGCACCCGAGGGTGTTGAATTCTAGCCTCGGCTTGGTGCATCCAATCCCAGCCCACACTTGTGCCAAAGTAGACTACAGCCGTATCCTGATCAGAACGCATCCCCCATTCCAGCCCAATGCTCCTTGGTGGGAACCTCAGTCCAGCTTGGGTGTCCCCTTTCTCCCCAACTGGGCCTGTTCCCAGCCATAGATTGCATACATGCCAGTTGTTGCTTTGAGTTAGCTTGGCACAGCCTCTCACCTGTCTTGGCCCTTGCTTTAGATACTGTGTCTTGGCATCTCTGGCTCATGCAGGCCAATAGGTGCAAGAGCATAGCTCGGCATAACCGAGCTATATTTTGATTTCTAATTTTGCTTGTGGGCTAAAGCTTGGTCATTCCTACCTGGTCCTGCCCGTTCCATTACCAATCCACACATTACCCGGCCATAGGAGCTAGTTTGCCCAGCTTGTCTGACCCCAGCAGGTCTGGACCATGTGTTCACGAATGGGAGCTATGACCCACCAGGGGAGTTTTCCAAGTTTCTCCACTTGACCCACTCCCCGATCCAGTTCTCATACATTCCAGTGGGTTTTAGGCCAGTGTCTCGCATAGTCTGGCCTTCCAATTGGCCTTGTATGAGCTGGTGAACATTGCAGCCAGGCCCACTGCACACCCTATTCAGGATGCACATTTAGGTGCTGCTGCCTTGACCAGTCCAGTCTAGTTTAGTCCATCACCCCTTCAACTCTTGAGCTAACCAGTGGGGTTAGTATTTCCACGGGGTTTGGCCCACACATCCACCACAGAATCTACCCCCAAATATGATTCTCTTGAATGCTAGTTAATGTCATGGCCCTGCCTAATATTACCTAGTCCCTGACCCATCATCAAGTCAGGTAATAGAATATGGTCCTGCTAGACAAGCCCGGAGCCTTAGCTTTTGCATGGACTGGTATTCAGTGGTCATCATTGTTCAGTGATTGCAAGTATTACACTGGATTTAAAGGAGTTTGGCAAATCAGTCTTATCCATAAAGATCATCTGGTCCCTCTCCTCAACCTACTAGGTCTCATTACATTTCATTACCTTCAAAAGGAAAGTTACTCTGTCATTGGGAGTCTTTAGGATTGATTGACATCCCAGATGTACAGTGGGCTTAACATGGAGATACCTAAGCAGCAATTCAAATTCCCAAAACCCCAGGGTTTGCTGCCAGGCTGCCAGCAGGTAGAGCAGAGCGCCAAATGGTTCACTGTCCACCCTGGGATAGGTCACTGCATGGACGTGAATGCAGTGGCTGAAATCAGGGCTCTGAGCATGGAGATGATCCCAGCTTGGCACCCGCCAGCAGCCAAACAGCTGCTGAAAGTTTAAATCTCCAGGTCCCAAGTTCTCCTCCTCCCCAATCCCATCCCCTACGCTATTATGGCGGTGGGTGGGGCCCTGGGCTGCCCAGCCCTCCAAACTTCCCCTTTCAGTGAACTCATCATGAAGGGAGCAGTCTCTGGAGTTCGGGCAGGTCCAGGGACAGGTCACCGCATGGACGCAGTGGCTGGAATCGGGGCTCCCAGCACGGAGATGATCCCGGCCTGGCAACACCAGCAGCTCATAGGCTGCTGGAAGTTTAATTATTTCTTTTTCTTTCCCTTTAGGACTCTCTATAGTAAGTAAATTTGATTATTTAATTGCATCCCAGGGACAAGGCAGGGATTTTTATTTGCTTGTTTTCTCTTCTCTTTATTACCACATGATCAAGTATTTTCAAGACTGTCTTCCAGATCAAAAGCTCGTTCCTCCAATATTCTGCTATTGAAGCACCTACTTGATTTTTTTTTCTTTTAGATTTTATTAACAATTAAATCTGTATTTTTTTTTTTTGGTTCTTCATAATGACTTCTTTCTCCTTATAAAATGTTTAATTCTTTCTTTTTGGCAAAACTTTGAGTTTGCTCTTCGTGGGGCTCTTCCAGAAGCAAACCTATTTTTGAAAGAATTATCATGATCTCTGAAGAGCTCATGTTGCATTCATTCTTTTGTTACCATATCTCTACATTAAATTCTGTGAATCCGACGTAATTGTCCTTATTGTTCATGCTGTAATTTTTTACTTGGAAGAAGTTTATGGTTTAAATTGGATTCAAAGTGTGGCTTTGCTTTTTGCTGTGACTTTGACTTTAGGTGAACACAGAAGTGTGGTGGTTGAGTATTTCTCATTATTATCCATGTTTATAATTAGCATTGCCATAGTTTGTATTGGTAAAAATGTGACTTTGAGGAGAATTCAGGTTACCTTTTGTACGTATCTTTAGTCTCCAGAGGGTTTGGTAGCAGTTACACCTGTGACTGTGATAACTACACCAAGTAGAGTCGTGTTTAGTGGGAGGCCGAGGAGGGGAGGAGTGTGGTTTCTCTTTTCTAAAGAAACTATACTTACAGATCTCAGTCAACTCTCCAGAGCCAGTAAAGCACTTTGCAATATTCCCTCAGTTGAAACTGCAAGTGTCAGACATGATGGAAACTGCTTCGTTTTGGAAGATGTTATTTCTAGGGTAGAAGCCAGCTGTATAAATGCAGGGTTGGCTGGAAGCACAGCTGGCTGCATCAACAGGTTTTTCTTTTTTCCTGTCTCACAAATCCTGTTCTGTCACTTCTCTACCTGAAAATTCCTGTCATTCAGTCCCTGTGAACATGGTCCTTGGTTGCTGTTATTACTGTTTTTGTTTTTGCTCTGTTACCTTTCAGCAGCTGAGGTCAGTTTGGCTTCTCACTCTTAAGCCAATTTAGATTCTTCTCACTGTCCATTTTGTATTCAAAGATGAAATGCAAACATAAGAATGAAACCTAAAATTAACAAATAATACTCACAGTAATTTGCAGTATTAGGTATTTTGACCATTGCTCTCCTTTGGTGGCTATCTTGATAGTGGAACCCCAAAATAACCATCAGTGGACATCAACACTACTCCTTAAAATAGAAATTACATACATGGCATCAGCTAAATATTTTAGAGAATTATATTGTAATGTGCTATACTAAAAAGCACCAAAATAAAGATGTATAAAAGCATAAAACTTTAGATTTTAATGTGTATGTTCAGTCAATGATAGGTTAGGGAAATTAGAAAACTATGGATTATACATACTCTTTGTTTTCAAGATTCTGAGATTCCAGAAGTCAGAGTAAACCACAGAGGTAAAATTTGATAAAATGGGTCAAAGCAAATGTAAGTGACTGCTGGGAAACACCATCTCTAATTGATTAGAATCATATTTACTGAAAACAAAATTACTATGGAATATGACTCCGTGGTCTGTGAAGGAATATTCTCTTCCAGTAGTTTTCTGGGTTCAACACCAACTTCTGGCTCCGGATTCCTGCTTTCTGTTACTGCAGATCTTTGATGTAGAAATGCTAGCTAAAGTCATTGGGTTCCTGCCACATGGCATTGCGATCCCAGTTCCCAAGGTCAGCAAAACCCAGATCGAAAATATTGTGACCATTTGAAGAGTAAGGAAACAGTTGGCAACTCTATCTCTGCTTGTCTCCCTCTCTTTTTGTTTCTTTGTCTTTGAAAAAGAAAAGAAAAAGGCAAAAAAAAACAAACACAAAAGGTTACATGTTTTCTGCATAATAAATTGCAAATACTGTAAAAGATCTTAAAAATATTTTTTTTTACTTTTTTCTATTTAAAATCCAGTTTATTAATTTTAGAATCTTTTTTATTACATTTCATTTTATGACACCATTTCATAGTCCCTGAGGTTCCCCCAACCCCGCCCCATGCCCTCCACCCATGGTGGAATCCTCCACTTTATTGCAGTGGTACAGTTCAAATCCAGTCATGCTTCTTTCATTGGAAGCATGTACCATGCATAGATTCCAGCATCTTATTGTCCAGATCAATTCAACAGTTTCTTGGAGAGACCATGTCTGGTCTAAAAGCAGAGCCAGCAGAAAATCATCCCGACCAACTAAAAGCCATAACATAACATCAACAACAGTTTACAACATTATGGAGTTTATTGACATAGTATTGAGTGACCGATATGTTCAGAAATGCAAGATCTTAACCAATTCCTGTGACTACCTAACTGACATTTCAATTTTAATTTATATACATCCAGCTGCTATATACCTTAAAATGGTTATAGAGTACTATTCAGCTGTCTTGTTTCTATTTTCATTTTTGTATTTAGCAGTTTATAGTGTTGAAGCATAATTTTTACTGAACTTGGTGGATTTTAGGATAGTTTAAACTGGCTTAAACTCTAACAAGGCATATGTCAACAGTTGAGGCACAGAACAGTTTTAGGAGGGGCGTGCAGAAAAATCTTCAACATCCCACTGAAGAATAACTTATTTCCATGTCCTATCTAGTAAGGTATATGTGAGCCCATGCTGACTGTTTCCTGTCTGGTTCTAAGCCTTCCTTATTGTTCTCTATCTATTCTAATTTTTTAGCGGAATGGGCTCCAGACCGACTCTGATGGTCATTGCAGGAGACGGTGGGGATCCAAAGTTGGAACCAAGTAAGGACCAGAGAAAAATCCTTTCCCTAGTCCCTAAGGGAGTTTACTGTTCTTCTGTTTCTGCAGATTATTCAGGGCTCCTGGCTGCTGTTCCAATGACATTGGATTCTGTGAGGAAGGATTTGGGCTTCTTCCATCCCATGTGGGAGATCCACAGGTGTGGATGACCTCAGAGTTCTCAGTTTCCAAAGGCACTCCAATTCCCCGTGGTCTCCATGGCAGTTGGGACGTAATCTTTGGTGCCTGCACTGATAGTCCTTGGTGAGGATCGGGGAGTCTCCAGAGTTGGGATACAAGCCTCCTCCTGTCCACCTACTGCACTCTGCATTGACCCCCCCCCCCGATCTGTGCATATGACCTCCTGTTAAGAGGTTGTCAGGATCACTCTTGATTCCCCCTCTATGTCTTTGTAGTTTTGCAATAAAACATTTTTTACTTTAAAGCTAGAAGGTGAGTGAAAACTAGAGTGAGAGAGGGATAAATTATCTCTTTTTAAGATTTATATATTTTTATTGGAAAGTCATATTTAAAGAAAGAAGGAGAGACAGAAAGGAATATTTCCATCCTCTGATTCATTCCTTAAGTGGCTGCAACAGCTGGAACTGAGTGCATCTGAAGCCAGGTGGCCAAGAGCCTCTTCTGGGTCTCCGACATGATTACAGGATTCCAATGGATTTCAAAGGCCACAAGCAGGGAACAGGATTGGAAGTGGAGCAGCTGGGACACCAACCTGCATTCATATAGGATCCTGGCCTTTGAAGAGGGAACATTAGCAAATTGAGCCACTGTGCCACCTTAACAGAACACTATTTTTGTCTAAGCAAAAGTGTCTGCCACTGTCAGGGCTAGGCTCGGCCAAAACCATTAATTTGCAATTCAATCTGAGTCACTTATGAGGGTGGTAGGGAACCATGTGGTTATATCACAGCCCTTCTCACCCACCTTCCTGGTATGCATCAGCCTAACCCTGGAATTGGAAAGAAGGACAGGATTTGAAAACAGGCAACTTGAGATGCCAGGGTCTCAAGCAGAATCTTAATTTTTTTTGTGAAAATCTATGTCTTTAATTAATTTTGCTATTATCAAGGAACAGACTCTTGAAGCAGAGGAAATATTCAGTGATTTAGTATGTATTAAATTGTAATATATTTTGGTGTTGTAGGTGATATGAAAAATCTAACCCATGCATTTGCCAAAAATAGAAAAATATATATGTCTGGGCTTGACCTGATAGGCCTGATAAATAGTAGTCCTACCTGCAGAAGATTGATGCGGTGATGCATGAGAACATTTTCTTTTAAGAATAAGTTCAGCTACTTAAAACAATTATGAAGGTTGAAACTGATGTTGTGCAGTCTCTTTTCTGAAAACTCACAGATTCAGTGTTCAATGTGAAAAATAAAGAAGATACTCTATGGTATCTGGTGCCATTGAAAGCATAGTTCATTGAGTACTGCTCAGTTTATCAAAAGGATATTCAAAATCTTGCTATAGTGATAACAATTAACCTTTGCATTGGTTATTTTCAGTTCTTCCAGCCTTTCCTACAATTACTGGATAACATTGATTTTGAGGGTTGGATGACAATTTTAAATGAAAAATAATATTTTGTACTCCAAGCTATTGTGTGAAGCATTGCAATAATTAAGGAAAGTTGTATCTTATAAAAATCATAGGGATAAAATATTTAAAAAATGAACTTCAGAGAAACAAATATAATGGAGAAGCTGCAGGAAATAATGAATTGATATGAAACAAAATGATCTACAGCAGAGATTCCTGATCTTTGAAGTAAAATACAAAATGATAGAGCTGCACTAGCATTAACACTCAGTCCTATTTATGTCCTGGCATCCCTCCAGCTCTGAAATCACATCTTCCATTGAGTGCAATAATCTTACACACAAGGGTAACCACAGTATTGGGCACGGGGGGTTGAAAGAAGAGCAGAAATAAGAACAGCCTTTTCACATTAAGTCATCGGAGGGCTCTCAGGAAAAGAACAGGACAACAGATCTTGTGTCCAGGGGGAAATAGGTGTGCAGAATAGAAACAAAGTCAGACTAAATATATTTCCTAGGTTCCACAAGCTGAGTTCCATATTCTGGTTGTTGAATGATCCCAGTGGGGTATATCTTTTACGTGAAGCAAATTTATTTTCCTGCTGCTAAGGAGACAAACACTGCTTTCTATCAGAGATAATTTCAAATGAGTGATAATATTGCAGAGAACTTAGTGGACACATTAACCATGGAGGAGATACTGTTGATATGCACACTATTCAGGGTGCTGGCATGGGAGTGTTAATCTCTGAAGGCTCAATGACAACTACACCTTTTAATTAAAAGTTTAAAGTGCTCCTGCTCAAATATTCCTGCTGTGCTCCTGACATAGCGTTGGAGAAATGTCCATTGGATGAAGTCACAGGTTTTTACAGAGAGATACTATGAGACTAATAAAATGTTGAGGACAGCAGAGCACATTGCCTAAAAATCAGATGAAATATTATTTCTTCATAAGAAAAGTATTAAAATATTACTTCATATGTGTTACCATTGATCCTAGTGTGGCAATGTGAGTTAAATCAGCTGCAATGGACAGGTTTCAATTCTGGGCTCCTACACCTCCAATCCAGTTTCAAGCCAATGTGTCTGGAAATGCAGAGGATAATGGCCCAAGTACTAAAGCTCTTCCTACTGCTGGCGGAAACAGATGAATTCCAGCCTCCTGATTTTGGCTTGAACCAGCCCTGGACTTTGCAAAAATGTGTGGATTAAAAAGATGGAAGACCTTTCTCTCTGTGTGTATGTTTCAAAAAAAATAAATAAATAAATAATGTGATTTTAAATGCTCCTGCTTTTGCTGTCCACCTAATTTTTGTATTATATGTACTTACAGATATAAAGTGAGTAAGTAATCAAGCAAGTGAAATCTGTGATGCATGTTCTCTGAATGAATTGTTGGAAGACATGGGGCAAAAAGTTAGTAAAAAGAAGGGAAGGAGAAAACGTAGCTGAGTTAGGCAGGACTGTGGAAAAATGAAAACAGAAAAGAAAGGAAAAACAAAAAAAAAAAAGAGAAAAATAGCAAAAAACAAACAAAAGCATCAACAATGACAACAACGTAAATAACCCCTGTGTAGAGTACGTACATAAAGGCCCACATTGAAAACAACGGCATGCATGCTGAAGTTTGTAATGATTTTCCTTCCTTCTTTCTTTTTTTTTTTAAAGTATATGGAGAGAGAGAGGGAGAGAGATTGCATTTTTTGATTTATTCCCAAAATGGGACGCAACAACCAGAGCTGAACCTATCCAAAGGACCTTCTTCTGTGTCTATCACATCCTCTTTTACTTTTCTAGGCAATTATCACAAATTGTAAGTGGATTGTAAATGAAGCAACTGAGGCTGAAACCAACACCCATATGGGATGCTGACTACAAAGGCAAAGGATTAGTCCGCCACAACACCATGATGACCACAAATGCATTTATCTTAAATGCAATCAAAAGGTGGTAATAGTTGGGATTTATGTACTATCTTTGGAAGTTTAAGTTCACTGTTAAATAACGGATTTGATATGCATTTCCAGTAGTTTTAGTGTTGGGTTCACATGTTAATTTACAAAAAGCTTATCAATCAGAAAATTATACAAATGATCTAAGTTTTCCCTTTCTTAACCTGAGAAAACAGCGGGGTAAAGTTTATGACATATAGGAATGATGTTTGGCATACGGAAGTTTAGTATATTTTGTTCTTATTCCTCCAAGTTGTTGAATATTATTATTTTACTAAATTCTTGGTGAAAATCAGTATAAGGCAAATGGTAATGAAGAAATATGCCAATAAGAATATGAAAGCTTAACTAAAGAGAAAAATAACTAACAGCTTTTATCACTAAATAGGCATTATGCTATTAAACATAATTTTATGTCTCTTACAGTTGTAGAGAACTACAGTATACAAAGTATTAAAATAGCATGAAAAGGCAGCTAAGTGGCAAATAGCAACATATTAATAATATGTGAATACCAAAGAAAACAGAAGATAATGGTAACTGTCATGGTAGGGAAAACTTATTGAATGTTGTGAGATGTAAACTTGAGTGGCAAGACTTAGGCAAAGATAGGGGGATGGAAAAAATCCCACAGTTGTGTAAATAAAAAACCAATGAATGTCTGGCAATATTGGAAGTTACATAATAGCGTATCAATTACATTATATAATCTTCTTATAGAAAAAGTTTGTTAATCTGTATCACAAATGGTATATCCAGTAATAGTTTCAGATCATGTAAGCAAATTTATACATAAAATGTTACTTAATTTTCTTAAACTTACTAATTCTATTTTTATAAACTCATGCTTCTGTTGACTTTCTCCAGACTTTTTTAGATTTTTTTACTTCTTGTCTGGACTCTATATAATTCTGCAAAAATAGCATTTTGTGTTAACGGGGATAGTACCATTACAGTGTAGTGCTCCTTATGACTTTCATGTTATCTATTATCAATCTTCCATACAGTTTGATATATATATATATATATATATATATGTATAGTTAAGCTGATTTGAAATTAGGAGCCAGAAGTTTCTTTTGGGTCTCCCACGTGGATCCAGGATCCTAAGGCTTTGGGCCATCCTCTACTGCTTTCAAAAGCCACAAGCAGGGAGTTGAATGGGAAGCGGAGCAGCTAGTACATAAGCCAGCACCTATATGGGAGACTGGTAGTTGCAAGGCAAAGGCTAACTAGTAAGCTAACATGCCAGGCCCTGTTTTTGAATTTTTAATTCAACTAACTCTATAATACATATTGGAGCAAGCGTATAAACCTCAGGCATTTCCCACCAGCTATTATATTTTCTAGCCTGAAAGCTGATCCTTTTTCCCCAAGAACTGTTGTCCCTACATTTCCAAAACCATCTCAAAACCATGCCTACAAGGTTCACCAACTGACCTCATGAATTCTTTCCCATTTGACTCCCATAAGAAGATCTATTAAACTGAAAAACCCAGATTAAGCCACCTGCACGGACTCTAATTCATTGTTCTCTCCTCCAAATGCTGAGCTTCCTGAAGCTGTGTAAGACCTGTGCTACTGATGGACTGGGAAGCTCCCGGGTGGAAGATGGTACCAATGCCATTTGGTAGCTTCATATTGCATACCAGCAGTAGGCCACCCCCCCCTTTTTTTTTTTTCTTTAACAAGTCTGTTTTTGCTTAGAATTTGTAGCCCATTTCCTCTCTATTATGCATCTCTTTCCTAACAATATGCCTCTGATCACCCTGTTTTTATATTTATTACTACCTAAAAAATCTTCAATTACTTGGATTTTTCTTTTTGCTGCTTTTGTCCAAAAACAAATGGTAAAGATGTGATAATTTTGCTCACATTAAAATACGTATGTGCAGAAGAAAAGACCCAAAGACAGGTATAGCTTAATCAAGCCACTGCATTGTAACAACTCATTGCCACTCCCAATATTTTCAAGGATTTGCCTTTGTTCAAATTTCTGTGCTTTTTTAGAATACTCTATTTGTATATAATGTGATATATTTCTTATCTCTTTTATTCTGTGGATTTACATCCCCTAATTTTGAGTCTCTTTATTGGTGAAAGAGCTTGATAAAGTTTGACTGATTTCTCATGTTAGTTTTTCCTACCTATAATATCTAGCCTCTGTTTCTTATACACTGGTGGTTCTGTAGAGATATTTCATAAATTTTGTATTCCTCTTCTTGGGTAGATATTTCATGTTGAAGATATTTATGTGGTTTCAACAACTCTAGTGGTATAAAAGGTCTTGATTTTTCAACAATTGATCAAAATTGTCTATTAGGTAGGTTATAATGAATTCCTGTATTGTTCTCTGAATAATTTTCCCCAGATGGTTTGGCTAATGCTGACATGTTTTGTCTAATTTATGCTTCCCAGAGGCATGATAAATGATGAGTATATGATACTATCATGCCTTTATGTTACTTTATGACTTTCCACAGTCAAGAATTATCACACATAAGCTACAGCTGTTCTGAAAAAACATTACATAGAAATTGGACAAAATCAATTTGTATCAGTTTTTAATACATCACTTCATTTATTATTTTCAGAATACGTCATTCCATGTGTATGAATGAATAAAAGTTGTTTGTCTTATTTCAGCAATGGTGAATAACTACCTATTCAGGTTGATTCTTTTGTTTCACTGAAAATACTGATAGTTTTCATGCTTTCTGGCAAAAAGCAAAATTCTCCAGGAATATTTTTTCCATTTCCTGACCTATATGCTTTATCATGTAGTTTTCTAAAAGGCTTATGATTCAGAACCATATTTTTGGAGTTTTTGGAGCTCATTATAAATACTCTGTGGTACTTCTAAATCATTTAGTAAGGTAGCAAAATCTGTATTATGTAGAAAAGTAGAAGAATGTGTCATTATTTTCCAATTGAAACTTTGAAATTTCTATTAATATTCCTTTAATGATTATTCTTAATGTGATTCATCCTATATTTTAGCATTAGTTTATAAATGATAAAATATTGCTCTTTCCAAAATCAAGACCCTTTAAAAGATTTAGTTATTTATTGGAATTGAGTTACTGGAAAATGGAGAGACACAGATGAAAGAATGGCTTGTTTACTTCTTAGGTTGTTGTGGGATTTGTGAACTGAGAAACGAGACACAAGGTGTTTCACAGGAATCATTCTTTATTATTATTTATTATTACTGTTTTTACTGCAGCATAAGGATGAGTTTGATTTGTATACAAAGAATAAGCCCTGAACAAAGAGTGACATTTTCTTACAAATCTTTTTAACTTCTGTGTTCTCCATATGTGATTGCCTACATGGTGGCTATAGGAATTGCTAACACTGAGTAAATTTACATGTGTATAGTAAGTTTTAACAACTATCCCTCAATGCAATGCACATACTATTGCTTTAACATTCCTACTGAACTGTAGGAATTTTCATCATTGGATGATACCAGTGTTTTGTGCAATTAAGTGGAGGCAGAAATAATTACAACCAAATGGTTACATTTTATTCCCAAGATAAACTGTGTTCTGACTTTGGGCAGGCCTTTGCTACAGATGTTTAAAGTGACCAGGTTGAGCCAAGCTGAAGACGGGAGCTGGGCGCTCTATCAACTAATTTCACTTGGGTGATATCAGTCCATGCACTTCAAGTACTTTTTGTTGCTTTTCCTAGACCATTAGTACGCAGCTAGATTAGAAGTGCAACAATCAAGACACCATTGCAGATACAGAAAGCTGATGCTACAGCAAAAGATATACCTTATACATCCCAATGCTGATCCCTAAAATTAAGATTACTGATTTGTAATGCCGATGGTGGGTATGCTCACTGTCCTAGTGTAAGTCCCCAAAGGAATATGCAGTCATATTCAGCACTTTCTGTGTTGCTTAAGCACAGATTTTAAAGATATGCTCTGGGTCCAGAGTGATAGTATAGCAGTTAAAGTTCTCACCTTCAAGGCACCAGGATCCCAAATGGGCAGAGGTTTTAATCCCCATGGTCCCGCTTCCCATCCAGCTTCCTGATTGTGCCCTAGGAAAGTAGTAGAGGATGGCCCAAAGCTTTGGCACCCTGCACCCAAGTGGGAGAGCGGGAAGAAGCTCCTGGCTTCGGATTGGCTCAGCTCCAGTCGTCAGAGCTGCTTGGGTGGTGAACCATTAGACGGAAGATCTTCCTCTCTGCCTCTCCTCCTCTCTGTATATCTGACTTCGCAATAAAAGATATTTTCAGTTTAGAGTCAGTAAGACTTGCATTTCAATTTATAGCTTAAATATTTTATGTTAAGATATTGGTAATATTCTTTCTTTTTAGAATCACTAGTTATCTTTTTCTCTAAAAAGGTGATATAAAAGCTAACTTAGAGAGCAAGGGTGCTCGGCACAATGCTAAAACAGAGATACTTGCTTTTATTCCATTATGAGTTTATCTTCTCTTACATTCAAATTTGTTAATAACATCAATTAAGAAGCAGTTTCTGTTTTTCTTTGTAAGAGCAGTGTTTTGAGAATAAATTTCATAAGAAGAAAATTGTATAGCATCCAAGATATTGAGAGAAGCACATCCAGATTATTATTATTTTTTTTTCAATAAAATGTTTACCAAACGAGTGTGGCCCGATAATAATTCCATCAAGGAAGTTCTGGCAGCTGGCCATCAGAAAATCTAACCACATTTGTGTGAAGAGATTGTTTTCATTAAAATTATTAATCTCCCATTTCTTCCAAAGTACTTACTCTGAATTTGTCAAAGCACACAAGTACAGTTTAAAAATAGTCACTGATAAAACGGATAACCTATGTTTGGACATCCAGCACACACTCATAGTAGACATTTGTGGTTCTTTACTTTAAAATATTAATTTCTAGGAATTGAAGATCTTATTGTGTGTATTTTCTCTATCTCTGGTAACATATTGTGAGAAATCAATAAATATTAAAGCAACACATTGTGCCTCCTCAATACTAGAATGAATTCACAGAATGACGATCCAAGCACCAGGCACAATATCTGATTTGTAACTAACAGTATAAAGAGGCAAGAGGGAGCAGACTGAAGGGCACAGCTACCTCATTCCACAGGTTTAGTTGGAAAACAGCCCAGAAAAAAAAAAGGAATATGTGAACATGCATCTTTCCTATGGATCCATGCCTTTTGTGTCCAAGGGTTTGACAATAGCAATCTTCGTTTTCACTGCAGCCCTGTGATGATCACACATTGAAAGCGGTCACTTCTACTTACTGACCTAAAAGTTTCTCATGTGTAATGAAGAGTCAGAAAAACATCTGAAACACATAATTCAGTCCATATAATCCCTAGTTCTCTGCTTGTGAAATGATAGTAGAGCAGCAAAAGTAAATGATATGAGATCTATGTGTTTCAATTGTTATTTTCAGATTCCTTTAAGTAATAATGCCATACGTTTAATCTAGAATCATATCTAGATAAAATTTTACTTTTTAAAATAATATTGTCAGATAAACTATGTAATTTTACACTTAGTATTAAATATACACTGATATTCCTTCATTTCTATTGGTCATGCAGAAAATATAAAAACATTTTTATAAGTATAATTTTTAGGTCTTGAACTACTATGTGAGATAACACTAATTAATATATTTCCCAACTTAAAGTGGAAAATCCCTCAGAAAGAATATGTCAGCTCCTTATGCTCCTTAACTGGTGATCGTGAAGGCCAGACAAAAGCTATGTCTATGCTTAACACAGGTATGATTTTCAAGGGAAGCCGTGAGATATTTATTACGAGCTTCTTGTGTGATAAGAAAAGCTTTGCTGATGAACAGTGATACGAAGGTCTGAACTTTGGTTCTCTCCTGTCCTGTAAACTCACAAATAAATATGTAATCAAACATAACAGCCATCAATGTGGTGCAGTAATGGGATGCACAGAATGAGCAACAGCAAGGTCACAGGTGGTCTGTGAAGGCTGGCAGACTGAGCAAACAAACACATAGGAACCAAGCTACACTCAAATCTCAGATAATCAATTGATTTTTAAAATTAGATAGAGGACTAAAATCCATGATTTAGAAAAAAATCTATAAACTCAACAATAGGGAAGAAAAAAAAAAGTCCAGTTAAGAAATAGGCAAAGAACAAGAACAGATACTTCTGTTTTTTTTTAAGATGAAATTCAAAAGGGTAATAGGCACATAAAAAAACACTCAGGTTTTCTAGCTACCAGGGATGTGAAAATAAAAATGGCAATGGGGTTTTTGTGGCCTACATACAGAAATCAACCAATAATAATTGTTGGCAGAGATGCAGGGGAAATGGTACACTAATCCACTATTGCTCGAAATATAATGACTACTGTGGAAGTCTGTATGCAGATATCTTAGAGAATAGATACATCATATGAATTCTCCTTACCTCTCCAAAATCTGGAAATCTGCATATGACAGAGGTACCTGCAACCCCATACTTATAGAAGCACAACCCACAAGAGCAAAGGCACAAACCCAATTATCCATCAACAGATGGATGGACTAAAAACAGTGACACAATTCTCTATGGAATACTAATCAATCATAAAACAAGAATGAATCTTGCTGTTTGCAACAAAATGGACACAACTTTTCACCATTATGCTTAGAGAAATAGGGCAGTCCAAAAAATGCAAATATCATATGTTGTCTCTGATATACTAAAAACAATCAGCTATATATACTGTGAACTCTGTAAGGGAGAATAGCATACTGGGAACTATTTGATAAATACAACAAGTATGTTCACAAATAATGGGATAAATACTGCTGTTATTTTAATTGTGCTTTTATATTAATTTGTTTCATTTTCCTATAATAATTATAGCATGGCATATTTATTTGTTTACTTATTCTGTTCTATTTTATTCTTAATTTTATAATGCAATTCCATAATTTCTAGGATTTCCTATACCCCTTTCCAAATTCCTTCTGCTCAATTGATTCACTCCTATTATTTCAGTAGTATAGCCCTTCCTAAAGAGTCATAAGTCCGTTGTTCTGTTATTTAAATATATCCTGACATTTCCTTTTAACATGATGACAGATAGACCAGCATCCTATTGTCAAAATATATCCAACAGTCTCATTGGGAGTTCATCTTTGATTTGGAAGTAGAGATGCATACTGCATTGTATCCTCACATCTGGATATGATAGTCCATTATTCAGTTATTAAATAGTCCCTTAAATGAAAAGCCATAAAACAAAATTAACAATATGAAGAAAGTTTTCAAAATTGACAACGCCATGGAGTTAAATAACATGCTACTGAATAACAGTATGTTGATGAAGAAATGAAAACAAAAATCTAGGAGAAAATGATGCCACTGGGTAATCTATGAGTCAATGAAGAATTTAACAACATAAAAGAAACTGTTTAGAAGAGTGAAATATTCCATAAATATGTAGCTAATCTTTAAAAATATAATTTCTATTACTGTTAATATTTAACCAATATTATTGATTGCACAAAATACTTCTGTTGTTCTATCATGCACTATGTAACTTGATTATAACATTTTTATTATCATTTAAGTACCTAATTGTCTTTATTTTTGTATAAGAACATTTGGACATAATTCCACTTAATTGAACATTGTATTTTGCCCAATAAAATTCAATGGGTGTTGTTAAAAAATGTTTCAAATAAACTGTGAATTATATTATATTTTTGTGTTTTTAAAGTGTAACATTTTTGTTGATTTTGTCTTGAAAATCACATCTCAAGTAGCTATTAAAACAAATACACTGTTTCTTACCTAGCAAAAAATTTATTTAAAACTCTAAAATTTATTTTTATGAACAATTTTCTGTCTCATTCATTCACACTCTTCTAACTAGAGAGGTTAAGAATTTCAAAAACCTAGTTATTCATTGTGGTTGCTTATAAAGAATATGCTTCAATGTTTTTTCCCACTGTTTCTTGAGTATAGTCATGTCATAATTTTCACTTATGTCAATACTCTGTTTAATTTGATTGTGGCTACATAAATATGCCTTTCATTGTTGTGCCCAGAAATATAATACAACAGATTATTTCTGTAACATTGTTTTCTAAGTGATTTATATTGTTTCCATTTCTCTAGTGCTTTATATTACTATTTATAATTCCCTTAAACTTTCCATTGGAATGCATATTAGTTCATGGTTAAACAGTTCAGTCTTAAATCAATGCCAATATTTTCCTTTTCTGGAGTCAGCCTTCTTGGCACAATCTAGGCATTTGCTCCACTTGTTTTCCAGGTCTCTAGGACAGCTGCACAGCCGGCTCTTCCTCTTTCTGAATTGCTTCTTTGGATCAATTTTCTTCAAGTTTCTAGAATGGCTTGAGATGTTATAAACTGGAAAATACTCTTCTTTTTCTTTATATTTTATTTACAAGAGGAGAGAGAGGGGTATTGGTGTCATGTTGGGGGAGAATAAGGAGAGAGAATGGGAGAGGGATGGTGAGATTGAAGGAGAGGGAGAGAAGGAAAGGAAGAGAGTGAAATGGGAAGAGAAAGGGCAACAAGGGAGGGAATGGAAAAGAGAGAGAGACAGAGAAAATGCATTTTTCACTCCCCGGTTCATTCTCATCTGAATTAATCAGAATGGAGCCAGACTAAATTGGAAAACCAACAGCTCCACATGAATCTCCCTCAGGTATTGCAGAACCCATGCACTTAGGCCATGCCATTTCCTGCCCCAGGATGAGCATGAGCAGAAGGCTGAGTTGGAGGAGAGGGAGAACTTGAAACCATACTCATAGGACACAGCTATCTTAACCTTTGTGTCAAAAATTTACTCCTCCCTACTATTTTTAAACTCCATTAATGGATTAATTTCAACAATCTTAATTTAAAAATGTAACTGTTTGAAATCTTTGACTTCTTGTTTCTAATATTGCTATAGTGATATCCAATGTTGTAGTGGCTGTATTTATAAATATAAATATATATGTATATATATACATATAAAGTCTTTGGGTTTCTGTTTTTAATTCATTTATCAAATTCACTTTACATTAATGCTTCAGAACTTTTATGTACCAAGTTTTTGGTAGCAGTACTTCAAAATGTATTTATGTTTGTCATCATGCATATTATACTAGGGGAAAATGACTTATAACCAATGTTAGTAATAATATTTGTCCATGGTTAGCAAGCACTGAGAACCAGAGATGCTGTGTTTTCTGGAGAAAATCATTGGCATTGCTTGTTTTATCTGTTTCTCCAAATTTCTTCAGAAATAAACAAAAGATAAAGACATAATCTTCTCTCTAGAAAGGACTTGTTTACATTCCAAGCACCATTTCTCCTTTCGTTTGGTCTTTTGTTTCTTTTCCCATGCTCCCCTCCACCTTCTCATTCTCTGCAAAGGACAGAAGGGCATGCTGTCCTATCTATCTAAAAACTGCCTTTTTGGCATTTTCATATAAAACATTACTGTTTAATTCAGGCCAGAGCACGCTCTGCCCATTGAAATGGAGTGCTGGTAAGGTGCAATGGGGCATTAGGAGGCCAGAATCACGTGCTGTGATATTAATCTGACTACTATTTTGAAGTCCAGTCCCTGCTGTAGCAGAGTGTAAACAGTTTTACATGCTAGCCATATAGAACCTAATTCATTTGCAATTTCAATTGTAATAGCATGCTCAAGTCATTCCTCAACTATGTGTTGACATCTTTTACTTACAGAATTCTGTTTCCTTCAGTGTGTGTTGTTCTTTCATATCTTTTTTTTGGGGGGTGGGGGGGGCTTCTATTCCCTAATTTTTCTCTGTTCCTTCATTCTCTGACTTCCATTAGCTTAGTGGTGGACTAATAACCTTTATTTTTTTTTTTTTTCAAATTTTACACAGCATTCAATTTCTGGCTATGTTAAATTGACATTGTTTATTCTTGTATTATAGCTTACATTAATACTATTGGTTGTATAAAACAGTAAAATTTTTTGTTTCTTAACTTGAATATTTACTGAAGTTGAGCTTTTCGTTTAAACTATTTTTTAAAAATTTTCATTACAAAGTCAGGAATACAGAGAGGAGGAGAAACAGAGAGGAAAATCTTCCGTCCAATGATTCACTCCCCTAAGTGACCGCAATAGCTGCTGCGGTGCCGTTCCGCAACCAGGAGCCAGGAGCTCTTCCAGGTCTCCCACACGGGTGCAGGGTCCCAAAGCTTTGGGCTGTCCTCAACTGTTTTCCCAGGCCACAAGCAGGAAGCTGGATGGGAAGTGGAGCTGCCTGGATTAGAACCGATGCCCATATGGGATCCCGGGCGTGCAAGGCGAGGACCTTAACCACTGCGCCACCGCGCCGGGCCCCTAAACTAATTTTCAAAAGTGATAATCACAACATCTCAGTAAAATTTGAACTACTAGAAGCATACACATTATGTGTTAATATGCTGACCACAAATTGACCTGATCTCCCAAATTATTCTAGATTTATTAATAGCATTAGATTTAATGAATACATTAGATTGCCAAGCTCAGTGAGGATCTATGCTTATTTAGCAAGGTAATTTTACTTGATTTTCTTAAGATTCAGCTGCTTTTTCTCTAAAATAAATATAGTAATAGCTTAAGCTTCGTTGCAAATTTGCAGGTAAAATTTTACAGTTGCAAAGTACTTGAAATGCCATAAATGTGCAACAATTGTTACTTCTTTTAACTATTGCTGTTGTTGTGATATGATTGTTAGTACATTGGAAAAAGTTTCATCTGCCATGAAGTTTTCCCTACATTAGGTAAAACATTTGTGCTTTGTAAATGCTACATTTTCCTTCCAATATATTATCCCGGAAACATTTATCCTTACGTAAAATAATTAAGAAGCTGGATATGTTTTGAGTGATATTATATCCTGGATGTTAAGGTTTGCTTTAAGGTTTCAGAATAATGTGTGATTTGGTTTTATGAAATAAAACACTTTTACAAATTTGTGAATGAAAAGGAAAAGAAGGCGAGAGGAGAAGGAGAGAGGTTGTTGGGTCAGGGGCTAAATCGGAAACTCCAACCCAGGCACTTTGAACCCAGACACACTGATGTGAACTGGGGTGGCGTCCTCACTGATATCTTAACCTTGAGAATAAATGTCTACCCTTAAACATAGGTTTCAAATTCTTAATGATAATTATCCCTTTTTTATAATACGGATAGCAAAAGAACCGTGCTACTATTTTTGCTTTATTTCTCATTTCTTTATGTCAATTATTTTGGGAAAAGTCTCGGAAGCACATGAAAATCCGGATAATCTTGAAAGCTTCTTTCCCTTCTGAATTATTGCTCTGGGAACCACACTTCCACAATGCTGACCTTGCACAAACTGTAACAGACTTTGGGGGTTTTTCCTTTGAATTGAAGAGTATTCTTTCTATTACTCTTAGCTCTCTATATTAAAAAAAAATAATAAGTTTTTATTTCTGAAAAGGCTTCACATCTTTATCAAAATCCGAGAAATATTTTTATTAAAAATAAGATCTCATTTATGTAATGGATGAATTTGGTGTGGCAAAAATTACTGATAATTCCCAAATAGTCTAAAATACAACAATATTGTAACATGGGAACAAATGTAAATTTTAAGTTACGAGACACAGATATTCGTTTATATGAAATTTTATTTAATGTTTAATAATTTGATAAATAATAATAATATGAGAAATGTTTAAATAGATCCTGGGAAATATGTGCTATATTTTCAAGATTTTTAAAAGCAAATATTCACAAACCAAAGGAAATAAAGCAATGACATTTCTTATGAAATTTTGGATAACTTTTAATTACAGACTTATATAGTCATAAAAAGTGTTTAAATAGCTACGTGCACAATAGGAAAGTTAAAAGTTAGTTTAGAATATGTATCCTATTCTAAATGTAATAGCACATGTGAATTTTCCTATTAACAGAGAAATAAATGAAATTTTGTAAGTTCTGCAGCTTTTCTAATTACACTGAAGAAGTGAAAGCATCCCAATGTCCAGAATTAAGGCACTGAAAATGTTTATTCATTAAAGTGTTTATGAAACATATACATGATATTACAAATGTTATGATGCTTTCAAAAGTGAAGGACATATATGATAAACATTGTGTTTACAGTCTGCGATGTTTGCCCATAGTCCACAAGCCTCGGTGCAAGTTACAACTACACTGCAGATTTCAATTTCCTGATAATATTTACCCTGGCAGGGAGAGGGCAAAAAGTGTGTTGTTACAACTTTCATCTGTGGTGAAAATTCTTTCTAAATACTATAATGCTCTCTATTTTATTTTCTTTTGAATATGATATACTTGGCTCTGCCATTTTAATTTTACTATTTGCATAAATTGCAGTTCTGTGATCTCTGGGGTATTTTGAATTTAAGACTTTAATTGTTTTGGATAATTTTTGACTGCTATCTTTGAAAATGTTTCTTCTTTAGATCTCTTTCTTTTCACATTTGAAATTCTACACATAACCTTTTTAATGATTTATCATTGCTCTTATTTTGTTTAATAGTACTCCAAAGGGCTTCTTCCATCAGAATTTTCAGCTTCCCTTATTTTTATACATTTAAAAGATAGAATGCTTTGTTCTATGATATAATGCTTGTGTCTCCACAAAATCTGCGTTTGGAAAAATAATTCCACTTCAGCAGAATGGAGAGATAGGCCATTTGGGATGAAATAATTTGTTAGTGACTTTAAGAGGACATTGTGACCCTAGAAGGTCAGCCAGCACAGGATTACAATTAATTGGATAGTATTTGGATGAAAACAAGCAAATGAATAGTTTTTGTATAAATGTTTGGCAATCATTTGTATGAGAACAATTAAGTGGACAGCATGTGAATGAGAACATTTGTTAGAATATACAAAATAAAAGGAGTTCCAACCAAAAGTATAGAAACAGTTGATGGGTTTTGTTAATAAGCTCAGTACTTCCTCCCTTATCCCATAAGACCCTCAGTGTATAAAGTCTGGTGCCATTAATAAACTTTGGCTATTGACCATGAGTCAGTAGTCCATGCATATTCTTATCAGTTCTGTGCACCAAGCCCATTGCTGTGGAACAGTGACAAGTGACCTTACAAAGTGTCCTTGAAGAGCAGAAGCCACTACGTGTGCAGTAGATGAAAAGTTTTTGCGATTTCCACATTTTGTAATCCCCACCTTGATGTTAAAAACTGTAGCATTAGGAACTGAGAACTAAATGTTGGTTGATAAGCCACCTTCACACTATTTTTGAATAGTAACCTAATGGACTAACACATTTAGTGACTCCTTCCACATTAAATGTTTATAGTTCCTGTGATTAAGTAAGCTAAATGATCAAAATAGTTAAGTGATCATATTATTAGCATGGAAAAAAGTTACAATAGTTCAAAAGTTTAAAAAATAACTATGTAGAATATATAAACGAATATTTGCTGTTAAGTACCATCTCTGAAAAGCTTACAGCAAACATCATACTTGATAACGGGTCCTTTAAAGAAAAAAGATGGCAAGAGTGCCTATATCAACTACCTGTACTGAGCACTTCGCTGGAAGCCCTAGGTAGTAAAATGGGAAAGAAAAACAAATCAAAGTCTAAGAAATTGCAGGGAATAAATAGAACTGTCATTATTTGCAGATGATATCATTGTGTACAGAGAACATGTGAGGATCTGCAGATAAATTGTTAGAATAATAAGACAGTTTGTCAAGAATGCTGGATACAAAATCAATACAGAAATCTAGTTATTTTCTATCTACTAGCAATAAGCAGTTAACAAATGAAATTTTAGAAGATACTATTAACAATATTACAAAATAATATAAATTATCTGAAAAGAAATATCACAGTGTATGGAAGTATGCTGCATGGGAAAATTATAAAGCTTTGTTGAGAAACATTTAAAAAATCTAATTAAATAGACAAATGCAGCATACTTATGGATTTTGAAAGAATAATATCATGAAGATAAAATTCTTCCCAAACTGATTTATAGTTTCAGTGCCATCACAGCCAAAATCAAAGAGATGTTTTCTCAAGCATATCCAATATTCTATCTAAAATATGGAAGCACTCACTTTCTTTACCAGATAAAAGATTTATTATTACGCCATAACAAGTAAAGTAACACAAGGTTATTTCCTAGGAAAACAATCATAGCACAACAGATTAGAAAGCCCAGGTGCAGACTCACACACACATGGATACAGTATGCATGCATGATAGAGGTGGCACTTCAAAACAGTGAAAATATAGCAAACCTGTCTGTAAATTGTGCGATGGAAGACAATTCACTTCATGGGATAATATGAAGCCTGGTTACTATTATACAACAGCAGGAAAGCAAAGCAATTATAAAAGCATAAATATATGTGGCAATAGTCTTTAAAATTGATATGCATATAATTTTGTTCATTGCTGCGGCTGACAAAATCCATTAACAAAAATTACCTTGCTGCAATCTCCCTGGGGCTGTGTTGCATACATCAGTACTTCACCTTCCACTCAGTTCCATACCAGGATTCATCATTTGTGAAAATCTTAATAGTTGTATTGCTATTGCATGCTACAGACTATCATCAATCCACTTCCCACCAGTAGGTAGATCCTAATGACTCCTTCACAGGGAGTGATCTACTTCTAGAATCCAACCCTGAGGGAGGTTGCATTATGTCTACATTTTACAATTTATGTTAATGTAAACAAACTCAAATTGTTGTTACTTTGTTTTAAACACTGATCCCTATGAAAAGGAAAAAGAAAAAGAAAACCTAACAAATAAGAAACAATTCAAGAATGAGAAGCCTATTAAAATTTGTGTTATGCTGGATGTTATGACAATTCTCACTGTGTATATTCTGGGGAGTCATTTACAATCTATTGTGGAATTGTGCTTTTGCATAGGGGATTGCCCTTTTTTGTAGGGCAGATATCCCAGTGGCAACAGGAGAACACTGGGGATGCAAGACATGTACTAAACCATAGGATTGCAGATGCCTCTGAGTTTTTAATTCACTCACAAGCAGAAATAAAGTAGCAGGGACTTTTTCGATGGGTGTAGCAGTAATAGTGACCAGCACATGTACTCAGCTAGGGAAGAGGCTCAACACATTGCTTTTGGCACACTGGGAAAAGAATACTAACTTGCTGTCCCACAGGTTCCCATTCAAAATAGGTCATGTTGCCCCCAGATGTAACTATCAACAGAGTCCAGCAAGAACAAAAAAAAAAAAAAAACGTGGGATGGGTCCTGCTGAGAGCTGATGATCTAGTTTGAAGTAACAGTTATTATCTTCCTGCACTGGAGAAAGGATGAGCAGACAATACAGCCACAATGAAGGATAGCAGAGGGCAGAAGGTGGCAGCCTGGAATCCCTAGTTGAGGACACCATGGCAGAAGCAAAGTATGGGAGCCCAGGACTGAAACTTTCTGGGCAGAGTGGTGTGAGGGGTACAAATGCAGAATGAGGCACTGAATGAGATCAGCAGAGTGAACATTAAGATCTATGGATAGCACAGCTAAAAACAAAACAAAACAAAACGAAACACCAGGAGAAGCCACCAATCTGATTTGTAGTGACCAAGTACAAAGCAAGAAGCATACGTACAATGGATAGTGTACAATTTAGAAATATTTTCATCACTTACTGGTCAATGAGTACAGTCATAAGACTCTCAGAAACTCTACTTAGACTCAGAAATACTTGTATGTACAAATTAGAGGAATCTTCATACGCAAAGATAGGGTGAAGACGTCTGTATTCTCTGTAAGCATATTTACCAGATATGTCCCAATGAAAATTTGTGTTGCTTTGTCATTATAACTAAGAGCAAACAATAATTCAAAGCCTAACAATAAAATAGCTTTTCATGTACCAAAACAGAATCCATTATCAGAGAATATTCCAGCACTCTATTTCCTTCAGAAAGAATCATTAAGGATGCACATGACCAAAATATTTACCAATAAAACTTTCCCTAAGTAAGGGAAAAAACACTTGCATTTTATATAGCATATACTTACCAGCACATACTGTTCCAGGTAATTCATAGATAAGATGTGTACCTGCTCAAGATCCAGTGGTCTTTATTCTAACACAGTGTCCGTGTAGTTGTTAAATGCTGTGGTTGTGCTAAACTGTTAGAAAAATGCATGCTTTATTGAATTTAATATCTGAATAATGTTAGATTTTTAAAAATTTTCATGACTGACATATAATTATATTCTTCATTATATTATTATAACCTATAAAATATACAGATCATTCCAAAATTTTCATAATGATATGTAAAATTATGAATTAGCTAAAATGGACACTCTTTTATGACTTTTTGCTATTTATAGCAAATATTACTTTTTCCCAGTCTCCTCTGTTTCTGTCAATATTCATATTTCCTATGAAATCATATTTGTAAAATATTTATTTTTGAGTTTATTTGAGCTACAGAGAGAGAGCCTTTCCTTATCTGAGTCTTTTCCCAAATGACAATGACTGGATCTCTTTCAGACCTAAACCACGGGATGTGCTGATCATATGATCTACGCTGGAAGTCTAGGTGGCAGGAAACATGATTCTGGAGCTTTATTCTCTACTTTCCAGGAACATTGGCAGGAAAATGGATCAAAAACAGAACAACTGGAATTCCAACTGACACTGATACACCGCTTATGTCACCAGCAGGAGCTAACCCTGCTGCACTTTAGTGTGAGCCCCAGCGTCACATTTTGCCTTGATACTGTTACACATAAAATAATTAAGCCAACACTTTATGTTCTAGCCTGGAGAATTGGAAGTGGATTTAGAATTGGACTTACATTACAAATGGCTTTTCGTTTGTTTTGCATTCAGGAGATATTGATTTGCTGATTGCCTGGATTAGACAAACCACTTAGACTAGGAGCTTCTTGGAAACTAGGGGAAAACTTTTTGGTTTTACTTCTTACATGTAAAGTGGAAGCTTGGAGTGTTCAATCTTATGATAATACAAGCTAAAAAACCGAAAACCGTGTACTTTGTTAGTTTGTTTGTTTTGTTTTTTGAACCATTACGCTGTCAAACTTCCATCTCACACTCTGCGTACAGACTCAACTGGTATGTGTTAACCAGAAGCAAGTAAAATGAATAGAAATTTCAATGGTAATTTTGAAAAATGTCTGCAGGCTGAATATGACTACACTTACATTGGAAAAAGTCCTGACATTCTCAGTTTTAGGGGATCCCTGTATATGTAATTCGGTCTTATTTCCAGAAACAACATTAAGTATCCTGCTAAATTTTTGAAAGAACCATGCTCATATTTCTGTCAGGGATTTTAAACTATAGGCAGATTATATTTCAGAACAAAGGTGAAATCTGCCAGAGGAGAAATGTGAGACCTCCTCACTTGAGAAATCACAAGAATTATAAAGTAACAAGGTTGTATATTAGGCTCTGAAAAGGAGCTCACAAAACAAATGAGGAAAATCAAAATAAGGTAACGCATACTGAAGTTCCTTGTCACCAAATAAAGCTTTTAGGCCACAGAGATGACCACTAAATTCCGCGAATGTGGCAAGTTCAGTAGACATGGCTATAAATTTGCTCTGCTTTAAAATGAAAAAATAATACAAAAATAATGATCAGCCTGTAATGACACAATGCTAACTACATCTTGTTTTTAATTGCTCTATATCTCTGTCTCTTTTATAAGGCAAATAACTTTGAAATAACAGATAAGCCTCACTACTGCTTTTATGTTACTTTAATCCTTTAAATAATACCATCAGGGGTTACACAGGTATTTAGTTAGAGAAGAACATAGAAAATGCATCTCTACTCAGTGGAGAATGAGTATGAGTGCTATATAGACTCAAAGTATCAAAGGGCTGCACAAGTTTGTTTACAGGACATGAGGAGCTATATGCATGAAAAAGAGTGTTGTCTAAGAGTGGCAGAGAAAGTTCTGGAAGAGTACTCAAGTGTGTTCTCAGAACTCAAGGTAACAGCATTAGTAGAAAGTGCATCCTTCATTATCCCAGATGAAATGATGACTCTAAGAAGAAATATTGGAACTAGATATGATAGTTTCTGAGGTGTCTAATGTGCATTTCTTAGTATTTGTGTGTGTTTATGTAGGGGGAGTTTTCTATAGCTTTTCTTTTACTTATATTTATAAGATGAAATTTCATTGTATATAAGATATTTTGGAAATTGCATTGCAATGCATATTTAATAATAGACATTTAACAATTCTAGAAGATAACGGTGAATTTAAAAACTCATTATATTTGATAGAACTGTATATTATTTCCTAGAGACAAATAAGAACATAAGCTACTTTTGTTATATAAGTAAGATAACAAAGGTTATTTTTATTGCAATTGGTTAGTTTGATTTTGAAGACTTTTAAAAGGCTTTTTCAAAATGTCCAGACTTTTTTATATTGTCCTTATTTTAAGATTTATTTTATTTGTAAGACTGATTTTATAATGAGATAAGAGACAGAAAGAGAGGTTTTGCATACACTGATACACTCCCCAAACGACTTCAACAGTCAGAGATGAACCAATCCTAACCCAAGGACCAGGAGCTTCCTTCCTCTTCCCCCACATGGCTGCAGAGCCTAAAGAACACCAGTCATGGTTTGCAACTTCCCCATGTTGTAAGAAGGGAGCTGCATCAGAAGTGGAGCATCCTGCATATGAACCAGCTTCCATATACAGAGGATTAGCCTATTAACCCACTGTGATCGCCCCTTGTTTTTAAGGAAGACGTAAAGGTGTCCAATTTCATAAAAGATAATTGTTAAAAGCAAGCAAGTCAACTTCTGAAAAGATTGTTTTTTCTTATATTAACCAGATTCAGTTTATTTATAAGCACAATATAAAATGTTTAATAGCAATTAGCAACGGTCATTCGAATAAACAGCAACAAAGGATGCCTCTGGGTAATTTGAAATTCAATAACGTTATGAATACTGGCAGAGTTGGCAAGCAGTTTCTATTCTTGTTTTGCCACACTTCCCGCTCAAGTTCCCCAGATGCTTGAAGTTATTACCTTAGTGATAACTTTTTAGGTAAACCGGTAATGTCATCTGGATTTAAAAATAAATTTTTCACAGTTTTCTCTCTGACTTACATCTCCACAATTTTTAAACATTTTGACTTTTCTGGTGGTTAATAATTCTTCAAAGTTAAACAGCTTGTCTCCATCGATTCTTTTCCCGCTCACATGCTCTTGTTGTTCTCCTGTGCTTTGGGGCTTGTTTCTGTGAGCCAGTATGGCCTTAAGGTGCTCAACTTGAAAGGAAGAGGAAATGAATCCTGCCTTTTCCACTGTGCTGTGCCTGCTTTTTGGTTTCCACTGGGTTTTACTTCTTTTTCTAGTCTTTGCATCCTTCTAGAGGTTTCGGTTTTATTTTTTTCTCTCTCCTCCTATATGCTTTATCTGCTCCCAGAAGAATTGTTCAGCACTATGACTGACATGCATTAACTTTCCTTCTCTGCAATACAGAGCCAGGTCAAGCATTTATTTTAGGTTTGTCTTTTCGCTTTCAATAGATTGTAGCCAATGAAGCCTTGTTTTATTTGACAACTCCTTTCAGAAGTATGTCTAGTAGGGAGAAATTTTGCAAAATCACCCCAGACCCCAAGTTTTGAGTGCTCCATATTGGTAAATCTTATCTCACAGAGACAGACAATGAAAGCTGTACTAGCTGAGAGTTAAAAAAAAGGAAAGAAAAAAGAAAAAATCAGCTATACAATGTCTTTGCGTTTTGAAAATCAGTCTTAAACTCTGCCATTACTGCCAGAAAAAAAAAAGAAGAGAAAACTGTTTCCGCATAATTGATACTTACCAGGTTATCATATTGGTAAGCTGTTTTCTTTTTATGTTTGTTGATTTCAGGATTTTCCTCCTATTAAAATGGCAGGGCAGAATTTCTTAGCGAAAAAGATTATTTATGATTTGCTTTAGATCTTGGCAGTGTTAGGGCTGATACATTTGGCTCTCTTGTTATTTTCTTGTGAGTTCAGTATTCCCATTTTCTATGTTTCTTTTTTTTAAAGATTTATTTATTTATTTATTGGAAAGTCAGATATACAGAGAGGAGGAGAGACAGAGAAGAAGATCTTCCATCCGATGATTCACTCCCCAAGTGAGCGCAACAGCCGATCCTATGCTGATCCGAAGCCAGGAGCCAGGAACTTCTTCCGGGTATCCCACATGGGTGCAGGGTCCCAAGGCTTTGGATTATCCTGGACTGCTTTCCCAGGTCACAAGCAGGGAGCTGGGTGGGAAGTGGGGCTGCCAGGATTAGAACCGGCACCCATATGGGATCCTGGCGTGTCAAGGCGAGGACTTTAGCCTCTAGGCCACGCTGCTGGGCCCTCTCATTTTCTATTTTTCTTGTGCTGGATTTTAGCACATAACCATCACCAATTTACTAATCCTAAATTTATAGTTAATTTGTCCACATACAGTATTTCTATACATTGCAATGATGCATTTCCTAAAGTTTTAGAATTTAGGAAGAAAAAAAAAGCGTCATGTAATTTTATTCTTCAAATATTTCATTTACTTTATTTTCCCAATTCTACTAAATTTTGCATCTTTAGTGTTAAAATCTCCCAACTGATTCCACGTTATCTATGTAAATATGTTCAAATATGTTTTCGAAATGTGTTTATTTTGTTTGTGTCAATATAATAGCTTCTTCATGCAATTCCAGTTTTCTAGTTTGGTTTATGAATGCCACCTGTTCTACCTCATGATTTCTCTGGCTATCTCCATGCTTAGCTAAAGTCCACAAAGTCACGAGCTGTTCAGACTATCTCCACAGAGCTTCTCCACCAGTTCCGTTATTTCCCTTTACCCCCATAAGCATCCAGCTCTAAAAATTGAGCCCCAAAAGTAAAAATATTCATGTCTATTTATTCCTTTCTGGGACTGTCATGTTTGGATTCACAATTACATGTTCTTTAGACATTCCAATGGCCTATACGTTTCTCTTTTTGCCACATTGTATATGTGCATACTCACAGAACAGATGTTGTGAATAAATCATAATTTAATGATAATTTAATATATTTCAAAATACTTTCCTGATAGCCACTCTTCACAAAACATGTTTAAATTAGGTATTACTAGCATCATCTTGGTGTTTAAAAGTGGAGTCTGAAAAGAATTTGAGCGAATTGCCCCTAGCTAAGAAGTATGACTTTGGCTGTAAATCAACTCCAAACATCCCAGAAAGGAAAACATTCATGTGTATTTTGGAATAAAAGACTACAGTTTTACTTAAGACTTCATTTTAAGCACTTTATTCATAAATGTTAATTTATTAAAATTACACATGGTCCAGAATATATCATTATATTTTTGTTCCATTTTCCATTCTTTAAGATGTTTTTATTTATTTTCTATGTACTTATTTAATAGGAAAGGCAGATATACAGAGAAAAGGAGAGATATCCAGAAAGATATTCCTCTGCTAGTTTGCTCCCCAAGGAGCTGCAATGGCCAGAGCTGTGGTGATACAAAGCCAGGAGCCAGGAGCCAGGAGCCAGGAGCCAGGAGCTTCTTCCAGGTCTCTGAGACATGGGTGCAGGGTCCCAAGGTTTTGTGGCATCCTCAAGTGCTCTGCCAGGCCACAAGTAGGGAGCTGGATGGGAATTAGAGCACTCAGGATTAGAACCAGCTCCTATATGGGATCCTGGCAGATTTAAGGCAAGGATTTAGCCACTAGTCTATTGCACTGGGCCCTTTATTTCCTATTCTAATAAGGTTCTGAATCCCTTTTACTTTCTGTTCCCTACAAAGTCTGGCTTAATAAAGTGTAATGACAAATGTGAAATATTAAGAGGAGCCTCCCAGGAAAACTTGAACATTTCATGCTTTCCATTTGTCTGATATCTGTGCTGAATTTTAGCCTTGGGCATATGAAGTGAGAATAGGCCAAGTGGCAACATCGCAGCATCAGCAAGCGACCTAGCAATGAAAGCTATACCAAAATTTGAGGAGCTGTTCAACTGACACAGAGTTCAATAGGAGCTTGACATTGAACTGAAAAGGTATGTGTATCAACTCAGCTGGAGAGGGTTGTGTGGGAAGAGCTTTTGATAGCCTCCTACTCCCTTAGGGAATGACATGGGGATTATCCACTTTTACAGTATAAAGCTACAAAAGCAGGGGCTTGCCCATACTCTGTAACAGCCGAGTAAATAAAGTGTACAATAGACTTTCCAGAGAACAACTCTAAATGCTGTGGGAATGCTTAAATTCTGAAGACATGACCTTAACAGACTTTTTTTTTCCTCTCAGTTCTTCAAAGGATGTCTTTTCCTTATTTATACTTTACAGAACCCATTTTTGATAAAAAATATATTGAACTTGACTGTAGTTTTATGTTCTAACATGTTTTACACTGTGTACTCTAAATTTTGAGGTTGTAATGGCAAGATATGCTAGTCGTTTATATATATATATATATATATATAGAAATGAAATAAAATTGATTAAATGTTTCCAGATCATATAAGATTTTGTTAAAATCCACATCCTCTGTTTTTCAAATCTAGTAATTTCATTCTTGTGATAAACAAATGTTTGTCATAACTTTGGCACTAACCTCTTTCTGGGAAAAAACTATATCCCAAATAAAAAGAACATTTTATAACTATATTTATTTGGAATTTATGGTGATAAGAAATCATATAGTTAAATTGAATATGAAAGAGTGTCAAAAGCTTAATTATTGTCTATTGATGAAGAAGAGTGTGCACAAGCCATGGGGATTTCAAAGTCACAAGTCAACCTGCTATATGTCATTAAACTATACTTAAGGTTTAGGCATAAAAAGACAGAAATACATGTTTTTGTTTGTTTTACTTAGTCTTAAACTACCCTCCAGGATTAAGAAAAATGAATATATTTGGAGAAAGCAAATCAGGACAATCAGAGATAAAATTTCCTTATTTAGGTTTGGAGAAATAATAATTACAATCAGCAATAAAAATTGTAATGTTATTTAATTAATGCTTATTTATTGTTCAATGCTAGTACCTGGATCATGGAATGAGATTTAGTCAGAAATGAGACAATATCCTAAAAAAAAAAAAAACTTGGAATAATTTAAATCATAAAACTTGCATTGTCATGTCTCCTGAAGATAATTAAGGAAATGAAAGATGTCATCGGTGAATCATTTGTTACCATTTTGTGGAAATCGTGAAGCATGGGGTCTTTGATGACCAGAGAAAGGAAATGTCGTGTGCATCCTTATATTTTAATGACCTTGTTATATGCTAGACAAGTGAAAACCCTGCATAGTCTAAATTTCCCTGAAAACCACATAGAATTCATTTTTTCATAAGAAAAACGCTGAATAATCCACAATTCAATAAATTCTTTGTAAGAGCTTAATCTAGAAAATTGACACTGAAGAATACAATGCTTCATAACATAATGAGGAAAGCGATATGTCAAGAGATGGGTCTATATTAAGCATTCTTTTTCATTTCCATGTGACTTTTAGATTATTTTTATTATTGCTTTATGACATAGTTCCATAGGCTCTAGGATTCCCCATCTCCCTGCCTGTGTTCCCCCACTCCATTGATTTTCCCTTTAAAATTACAAATGGGTGGTCCATCATGAACAGTCATAAATCCCTCATGCCACTATTGCAGCGTTCCCCGACACGGTGGACACCGTGTTGAACAGTCCAACATCCGACTGTCAGGATATATTCAGTTGTTTCACTGGGAATGCATCTTTGGTTTGGGTGCATGAGGACATACTGCCCTTTGTCTCCACATCTGAACTTGTCAGTCCTACTACAATTCTATTATGTATCCCTTTAAACACGGAGCCAGTTAACACAGTCCTCAACAGAGAGAAAAATAACATATTTTTATAACATGAAATTACAGAACATGCTACAAAATTACCAATGTACGGCATTCTTATTTGATAGAGATAACTTCAAAATAAAATATAAAATGAAAGAAAATGTTTATAGAGTAACTTATAAGAAGGATGATTATTAAGTCATTTAAAACATTTGTCAGCAGTGTAAATAATTGACTTAAGAAAAATATGTATTGATTAAAGCTACCATCAAATGATGGGATCATGCAAATGAACCAAAGGTATCTGTCTCTATTTGCTGAAGTTGTTTATATAAATGTGTAAGTGCTGTTAAGGTAAATTAAAATATTGATGGACAGGCAATTATAGTATATCCTCGTTTGTGAATTTCCTACATTACCTATACAGTTTATACAGATCCACATGCATAAATGCTTATAATATAACTCTATAAAATCTTCATATGTGTTAGAGACTGCATTAAACACTATGTACCCAGGAATCTCATCTCAAATAAATGGATATGTCTTCTAAATGAAAATCAAAAAATAACTCATAGGACAAAATTAAAGCCAGTTAATATCTGATGGAAGCAATTAGAGGAACTACAAGTATGGTTTAACACTCTAAATTTAGAAACCCACATATTGAATGTAGTAATGATTTCCATCATTGAATATCATTGAATGCAATCTTTTAAGCAGGAGTTCTGAAGACATCATTGGACAAGACAAAAATTTCGTCCATTGATTTTCATTTCCTATTTTGGCAACTGTCAGTTAATGTAATGAAGGGCAAAACATCTTAGTATATTCAGGTTTCTATAGCAAAGATTCCATAAATTAGTAGCCTGTAAATTACATGGGTGTATTCATTGCTGTTTCAGAAGACAAGAATTTTAAGGTCAACAGGCCAGCCAGCTTTGTGGGCTTCCTGTTATTTCAGTGTGTTCTGACTGCCACATTTAGGAATGGGGATAAACATGTGGATGTTCTGAAATGCAAGTATTAATATAGCACCAAATGCTTTCAGATATAACCATTGACAAAAAAAATATATTCTGATTGACAGTAAATTTTAAATCTGCTCTAATACCAGCAGGAATTTTGGAAAAAAATAGTCAAGATGTTAATAAAAGACATATGCGGATGCAAATGATATGGGATATCCAAAAGTTTTGTTTGAGTTGGAAATAAAAATCATTCTGAAATAACTCTTGTTCTTGTTCTGTAGATTTCTGCTTCCTTTACAGTTTTCTCTAAGTGTGTTTTAGGCACCTCAAGGTTTGCCCTTTCTATTGTACAGGGAGCAAAAGAGCAAGGAGATTATTGTTCCAGTATCAAACACTGCATGCACTTCCAGTTCCATGGAGTTTCCCAGGTAACTTTTTCCAGTAAATGGTTATCCAAAAATCCTATCCTCATGATCTGCTATGAATGAAGTTTCTAACATTGTTGTTTTAATCAGTCTGCATTCTAAAGCCCTCTTTTTTCTTGACGCTTTATATACTGATTGTGTATCCTCATGGTTGCTGAAAATTGCATGTGTTGTTCCTAAAATTTTATTCAAACAAAATCAAATGCATACAACTACATTTGTATGTTTTTTCTCCAATCATCATCATCATCATTATTATTTTTAAAAGATTTATTATTTTTTATTGGGAAGGCAGATATAAAAAGAGGAGGACAAACAGAAAGGAAGATCTTCCTTCCAATGTTTCACTCCCAAGTGGCCCCAACAGCTGGAGCAGAACCAATCTGAAGCCAGGAGCCTTTTCTGGGACTCCCACGCAGGTACAGGGTCCCAAAGCTTTCGGCTGTCCTTGACTATTTTCCTGGGCCACAAACAGTGAGCTGGATGGGAAGCGGGACCATCAGGATTAGAACTGGTGCATACGGGATCCCAGAGCGTTCAAGGCAAGGACTTTAACTGCTACACTATCATGCCCGGCTGGTTAATCATCATTTTTAGAAACATGTTGTTGCATAAATGATCAGTCAATTTATTCTCATCAATAGCATCTGTTTCAGAACAGGTATAAACACATTATTACAGAAAGTATGGAAACTTTCCATATAACCATGCTGCTGGTTACAGACAACTTGCCATGCTATCCATAATAGCCACTATATTGGGATATTTGATAAAATTAATATATCTTAATTAGCACATCACTAATGTTTACTGTCAATAGTTTATATCATGGTAGAATATAGGACATTTCATACATTTGACAAATGTGATCTAGAATTGAATTGAGTACCTGCTTGTACTTTTTTAAATCCTCCAAACCAAGCCAATTAATCTTTCCTTTTTTGTTTTTGAAATTTGTTTATTTTAATGTGAGGATTATAAATAAGGAAAGTCAGGGAAAGAGAGAAACAGCTTCAATAGCTTGTTCATAGCCTAAATGCCAACAGTGGCCAATCTTGGGCCAAGTAAAAACTTGGAGCTATATCCTGTTTTCAGCCACATCGGAACATTCACCCAGGCAATGTTTGTGTATTCTTAGATACTTTAGGATGGGATTGAATTGGAAGTGAAGCACCTGGAACACTGATTTGAGTCCATATATGATACCGAAAATGTAGGCCTTGAAAGCAGAGTTTAATCCACTTCACTACAACACCAAACACTCCATCATTTATAGCTTGGTAACCGTTATTCTTTCAAAATTGCCTTAGTTCTGCTTTTTCCACAGTGTTCTATTGCTGGGATATTTATTATGTATGTCTATGAAAATGATTTATGTAAAACATATGCATTTATTTTTCCTTCTTCTTTATCTGTGGCCTGATATTTCAGTGTGTGTGTTATGTGCCACTTCTTTTTCCTTGACTGCGAGAGGGCAGAGAGAAAGAGTGGTAGAGGGGTGTGTGTGTGTGTGTGTGTGTGTGTGTGTGTGTCTATGGCACATGATTGAGAGAGATTGAGACAGATTGAATGAGGGACTACAGCTTGTTTCTTGCTCAAATGCCTAAAGTATTGAACAGCATAGATTTTTCTAAATGTCCTCCAAGTTCTACAGGAATACCGGTTCCTTTCTTCCTCCCATTTACTTTCAATAAATTCTATTTTCTGTCAGTTTTAACATAACAAAATGTAAAAGCATGAGGCCATATCTCATTGTGATTAACGTGTGCTTTTGCGATGATCGACTATCTTGACTGTTTTGTATGCACCTTGTTGCTAGTCTCAGCATGGTCCCTTTGTTCAGTCAGATACTTGACTTCCTGCTATTGCACTGTTCCTTACAAATTTCAAATACTAATTCTTAATAAAATCTAAGGTACACTAGCTTTTGTTTTTCATTCTCTATGTTACCTCTTTATTCTGTTGTTTTCTTTGCTCTGTAGCTGTTTCTTGCTAAAATCACAAGTGTTTTGTGTGTGTGTGTACGAGTATGTGTGAGTGTGTGTGCATGTGTCTTGTTTGTATGTGTTGGAATTACATGTAAAACATTTTAAAAGCAAATGTCATGAAACTTTACTCTGTGCTTTCTGTCAGTAACACACTTTGAGATCTTAGCGTTTAGGCTTGAGTTTGTTTCAGTGTGGGTTTTGCATATGATAGATCATGATTATTAAACATGTGTAAAACGAGTTTTTTCCAACATCATTGGCATAACCTATTACCCTTTCTTATCGTGTATTCTAGGTATGTTCGTTGAAACTGAAAATGTATGTATGTATGCATGTATGCACTTATGTGGCTTTTGTTACTATATTCATTTATTTAAAAGGAAGAAGTTGATTGGACTTAATTTTTTCAGTTTTTGTAGCATAATGATACTTCCTTCCCCTCCCACCATTGCTCCCATCTTCTCTACGGTTTCCTTTGCTATTTTTGCTTTAATGTTTACAATGGCATACTTTATTTAATTTGTAAGCACAAGATTAACCTTTTTCTAAATCATAATAAATAAAAAATTAATATGGAGAAAGGGTAACTGCTCCTCAAGAATAAAGACAAGTGCTACAAACATAAATCTGAAGATGTTAATATCACTCCAATGTATTGCTTTTTTAGATATTTTACAGTTAACACAAATCAGAGATAGTTAGGAGCCAGGAGCTCGTCCAGGTCTCCTACACGGAGGTGCAGGGTCCCAAGGATTTGGGCTGTCCCTGACTGCTTTCCCAGGCCACAATCAGGGAGCTGGATGGGAAGCAGTGCTGACAGGATTAGAACAGTGCCCATATGGGATCCCAGCGCTTGCAAGGCGAGGACTTTAACCACTACACTATCACGCTGACCATAGGTTTCTGTTTTAAAAATAAAATTTATTTAGTTATTTGAAAGGCCGAATTAATAGGAGAGACAATGAAAAAGATATTTGATTTTTGTTTTCTGTCCCCACACAGCTATAATAGCCAGGATTAGGCTGGTTTAAAGCCAGGATCTTCATCAGGGTCTCTCAATGGGTGGCAGGTCATTAGGCCATCTTCTAGGACTCCCTCAATAGCATTAGCAAGGGTTGGATTTGAAGTAGAAAAGCAGGCTCTCAGTGGTAGCCTAGTGGCTAAAGTGCTTACTTTGCATGAGTTGGGAGGCCACATGGATGCTGGTTCATATTCCAATTGCTCTATTTCACATCCAGCTCCCTGCTTATTGCCTGGGAAAGTAGTGGAGGATGAGTAATCATTGCAGCTACTTGGGGAGTGAACCAGCAGATGGAAGATCTCTTTGTCTTTCCTTCTCTGTGCAAATCTGATATTCCAATAATAAATAAATAAATCTTAATTTAAAAAGAAATACTGGAGAAGCTAGGTCATAAATCATCACCTGTGTGTGTGATGCCAACTTGTCAGGTGGCAGCATTCTTCATTAAACCTGCTTCTAGAATTCCTTACATTGTTAATTTCTACCTACATTCCATTGTCTTCCTTGCATACATGTTTTTGAATTTATGTTTGTTTTTCTGTGTTTGATAAACACTTATTAATACCTTCTGCGAATATTTCGCTCTTTTAAATGTATCCCTGTTCTTGGTGAAATTCTGTTCTTTCAGATGTCTAGAGGTATGTGTTGGATGGGCCGTGGAGCTCAGGCCAGAGCTCAATGGTAGGTAAGAATCCATAATGAAATTTATTGGCCATAGTAGAGTTTTACTGTGATTACCAGGAGAAAGATATTTTCACACTGATGTCATGTTAGCAACGTCAGTCCCGCTCTGGCAAGGTTGACCAACTGCCTTTGTTGAGCCCACAGTGTGTGCAGTTCCACACTCAGGTTAAGTTTATGGACCCTAGAAATAAACTTTTTGCCCCATAGTGTGAAGACACAACCTTCTCAGTGAGCTTTCCCACCATCCATGTCTCTGGAATTAGACATAAAGATTTCCCATCACTGAGCAGCACCTCGCAGCTATTGTTCAGTCTTCTGGTCAATTACAGAGTCACAGGATTTCCATAGTCATAAACTACATGACTTACACTGCCATGTGACACAGGGAATCCACTTCATTCTGCAACAATGTACCCACTTTTGGAAAATCAGACCCAATTTCCAACCCAGTCACCTGCATGACAGATGCTGCACAGGTGAGGGGAAGAGAGCTACGTGTCCTCCCTCCACGGGATCAAGTGGATATTCTGCTCACTAGGCTGGACTCATAGTCAGTGGTGACCACAAGTTTTTCCCTTAGACAAAATCCACCTGTGGCACATGAAGCTCACAAGTCTTCACCGGCCTTCATTTGAGGACATTGTGCTCTTCAGGTCACTATGCATCCTGGGGAGGAAAGGATCAGAAATCAATGTGCTCTCCCTAATGTTAGTGAGTACCTTGCATCCACTACATATTCAAGGTTCAAAGTCACCAGAGACTGTGATTCTCCTCAAGTGAATATTACCTGAAGGAGCCAAGTACAGTGATAGACAGGGTAGCTGTTCACAAGCAAGGAACTCCTGGGCTTGTGTATAACCTCAGAACATCAAGTGGCAGACCATGGGGCTGTTTCTCCTTTGTGCCTCCCTCTGGTTAAAAATAACGGAAGGGAGACTCCCTGGCCTTAACACTATCTCTTCTCGTGCTATCCTTGACTTGTAAATAACAGACAAAACCAAACCAAGACACTGTGTTAATGTCTTTTATTTTTACTTTTGTTAATGTAAGAATAATTATTCTAAGAATCGCTAGCTTCACCTAAGATAAGAATTAATGAAAGCCTTTGTGTGATATCTGCATTCTTTTAGGGTACGAAAGCCTCTGTGTTCTCAAACAAAGTGCATTATCCTGAACTTGTGGATGATGACCAGTGTGTACAATAATAAAGTTATTTCTCTGTTAAGCTGCTTCTTGTATGTTTGGTTTATCCTAAAAATTACCATTAACCCATGGCCTGATACAGATTCCAGGGGAGATTGTGTTTCTACTCATTTTTGGAGTTGACAATGACATTCCAGCCAAGCGGTAATTGCTACTTGTTGCAGTCTTCACTGATCCATCAAGCTTCCCTTCATTCTGTGTTCTTTATGCCATCGGGAGACACAGTTCCATCCATGTTCTTCTGTTATCTTCCCATAGCCAAAACTAGTTTGCTTTTCCCCTGTTTAGACACTTAACTATTCATTCCTTTCCATTATTTTATATGTCTGTTTTTTTATGTCAGTGCCATGTTTTGATTGTGCTGCTTTATTCTTTTTGCTGAGGATTGTTTTGGAATTTTTCTTTTTGGTGAAATTCTATTTAACACTGATCTATGATCAAAAACAGTTTTGAGACTAGTATATTCAGTGTAACTCACATAGGTATCATTTGATAGTCACTTGTGTCCTTCTGGAAAATTAAGTTATTACAGCATTCTAAACACTGCAGCCAACTACAGATTATTCTCACCTTCATACACTAACGTATATATTCAAGTGTAGTAATGAGTAGAGCATTAGCAGTATCAGTATTTTCAAGAGTAGTATGATTGCTTCTGAATTATGTAAAATAATCTTGAATAGAAAGAAGAAATTAGATATATATTTGGCAGGGGAAAATCCATAAGAATGTTTAGAAAAAATAACATGGTAATTTTTTTAATATTAAGGAGAAATACTTAAAGATATTATGACAAGTGCTCTCATCTAAAGAAGAGCACAACAATAGAAAGAGTCCAGAGAGGTGAGTCTACCTGCTGCTCTAAAATGAAATATTTTAAAAATAAATTTTTCACACTTTTGCACTCCTCATTTTTGCATGAATTGTAAACATCTCATTAATTTTTACCTATGTTGAAATAGTACAGGTGGCTTATAAAATCAGTAAGGGTCAAGTTATTAAATATGAATATTTTATCTTATGAGGTAATGCATTTTGAATGAAATAGAATTAATTCAACTTGCTTAATGCCCATACACAATTTTTTTCTTCTTACACAACTGCAAGAACAAATAGCTGGTATTTATTGTTATCCAATAAATATCCATGCAGTTTCCTTTATTAATCTCAATTTGCTTAAAACTATCTAAGGTCACTTTCCTATTACTGTGTTAAAAATATAGTGGATTTGTCTTAAGAACACACACAATTTTAGCATATAATATTGTATTTCCTTGTGAATTTGTTAGTTTAGCACACAGAAATCAAAATGGGTCTTTACCTAATTGAGGAAATAGCATATTCCTTTCAAATTCTATATCGTCATTGACTAGAAAATTCACTGAGAATGAGTATAGAGAGCACAGCATTATATCCACAATCAAAACAACTGGCAAAGAAGCTTATGTATTTCCATTTATGAATAGGAAGAGCCGTTGCTTATTATCCTGCCCAGGATTTGTCATGTCATTTGTTGAAAAAACGTGTGTTGACATTGATCTTAATTGGTCCTCATCAAATGTCATATTTTCCTGACAGAAGATTGAATTATAGCCATCACCAATCATCAGCACTCTAAATATTGATGCCACATTGATTTCCCTTGGAATCTCAAATTAAAGTACACATGCACAATATGAAGTAGAAGCAATGTGAGCCAGGTACAATTTACTAAAATATTCTGTGACTGGGAAAAACATGACAGAGCTGAGTGACATCTTCCTTAAAATCCTGAGAATAGCTATTATTTTTTGAATGCTAAAAAGCAGTTTCCCATGGTTATGAGCTTGAAAATTCCCCTGAGCATGGAAAAATTACAGAGATAGATGCTATTAAATTAATGATGATAAGTACATTATTATCTTAGCACTTATCATGAAATAAGTCAATGACCCCATTGATGGTGTTTTATTATTTTCATAACTTGTATTTGTAGGATAAAGGTAGTTTTCTCAGTGTGTCTTACAGAAAGGAAAATGAGACAAGACCATGTAACACCTCCCTCCAAAATAGTAGTTCAATAGTTTTTTTTTTCTATGAAAGAAATACTGAATTTGAGAGACTCATACACTGCTACTTACATTAGTGTGTTTTTGTTTTCTATATCAAGAAAAGGTCTTATGGAAACATTTATAGGAAAGATAAGATGAATAGCTTTGGTTTAACTTTTTGCTCTCTAAGATATTATTAAATGTTTGAAGGGAAAATATACAGCTTTTTTCTACACAACTGATAATATATACAGAATACAATATGAGGAAAATTCCTATTGAATTTGAGCAGAATTTTAATAGTTAAACTTATCTGATTCTTCTTAAACCAGATATTATGTCCATATAAAACGTATTCCTTAGAGATTCATTAACCTTTCAAACATCAAAAGAAACCTTAAAATTCAAGGAAAATTCAAGAAAATATTATGGAAAATACTTCACATCATTTTACTTGATATATTACTGAGTATAATTTATATATGTCACAATTCACATATTTTAAGTATATGTTTCAGTAGTTTGTGTTATACATCTAAAAAAGGATGTGACTCAAATAATTGTACAACATTTTTCCCTTCTCACGAACCATATATGCTTTAGCTATTGTCCATATTACAGGCTCTCTTGACTTCCCATAAGAGTGCTGATATAATTATTTTCTCCCTCAAAAACTAGAGTATTCAAAATATTTCATAACGAAATCATATTTCATGTGATACTTTGAGACTGTATTCTTTCATTTAGTAAAAAGGTTTCATGACATCTAGCATGGTGCCATAGAGATCTAGTCATCTACTTGCTAGCATTAGCATCCTCACATATATGGTAGCTCATGGCTCGGCTGCTGCACTTATGGTCCACTTTTCTACTTGTGGCCTGGGAAAATAGATGAGGATGGCCTAAGTTTTGGGGCTTCTGCAACCATGTGGGAGACCCAGAGGAAACTTCTGGCTCTCAACTTCGAAATAGCCCAGCTCTGCCCATTGCTCTGTAAAATTTATCTTTCAAATAAATTGAATATATTTATTTCAAAAAATATAAAGGCTTCATGGTTTATTCACATCATAATGTTAGTATTCCATTTCTTCAGGTATCCATGTAAAATCTTATGAAATTCTGTCCTTTCCAAATTTATATGTTGAAACTCCAAACCATCAATAGAATGTGCTTTTACTTACGCGTTTTTATGGGTGATGAAGGTTATATAAGAGCAAATGGATAGGGTCTAGTATAGCCTTAAAAGAAGAAAAACGGGGCTGGCACTATAAGGAACCACCACTCCATACAGGCAACACTTTAAGTCCCAGGTAGTTCAGTTCCAATAGAGCTCCCTGCTAATGTCCTGGGAGGGCAGCAGAAAATGGCTCAAGTCCTTGGGAGTCTGTACCCAGATAGGAGACCAAAAAGAAGTTACTAGATCCTGGTTTTGGATCCAACCCAGCTGCATCTGACTGCTTCTGCTGCTTCTCTTCTTTCCTTCCTTCCTTCCCTCCTTCCTTCCTTCCTTCCTTCCTTCCTTCCTTCCTTCCTTCCTTCCTTCCTTCCTTCCTTCCTTCCTTCCTTCTTTCCCTCCTTCTATCTTTCCTTTCCTTTCCCCTCTTCCCTCTTTCACCTTTTTCTCTTGTTCTTCTGTCTAGCCGAATAGCTATGAAATGAAGTCTTAGCCTGGCTGTAAATTTCTTTCACTTATGAATAATCATGTTTGACAGTTTCACATATTTTGTGCAATATTTGAAGGTCTCCTTTGGTTATTTATTTTGACACATTGATAATTTTTAAGTTGGCTTCTGTATCTCTGAGTTTTAAAAGTTTTTAAAATAATGCAAATATAAGTGTTTAACAATTAAAAATCACATCTATTTTGCCCTTGTTTTGTGGACTATTTTTCATTCCTGGTATCCTACAGTTAAAAAAAAAAAGGATTTTTAGCTTCCATGAAATTTGATATATTTTTACTGTCATAGCTTTATTGTACAATATGGCCTTTTGAGATTTAAGCTTATGTCTCTTTTGGAAAATTTCTCTTATATGTGCTCACTAACACAATCTGATAATTTAAGTATATTTTGTCAATTAAAGTAGAGCTATTGTGTTTTGCATGAAGCTATATACCTGTTCAATCACCACAGATTGAAATCACTATAGACATAAGAATTTATTATTAGAATTTTAGTTGTTTATTTTGATCTGGATGCTTATCTGTAATTCAGTATTTCATTGTCTGAATTATTGCCTTATAATGCATTCTGAGATCAAGAAACATAAATTCTCTAAATTCAATCTCCTGTTTTAGTTGCATTGTCTGTTATGTCCCCTTGCATTTCTAGCTATTTTACCACGTCCTAGAAAGAAGACAGTTGTGATCCTTAAAGTTTTGTAAGCATTCAGCAGAATGATGTGGAAAACTGTGCTATTTTTTTTTTGAGTCCTGCTATTTTAAACATATAAGTTTTCTGATCCATTACTGTTTTTCAATGCATTCTAAACGTTTTCAGGGATTTGTTCGCCATGTTTTCCATTTCCAGAAATATGTGTATGTGCGTTTGTATGTTGACAATACCCAGACTCTGCAGGCTCTATTAATATATTTGCATCATTTTCTTTTATTTCAGTTTCTACACATCCTTGTAACCCATCCTCAAATGTACTGTCTTTATTTTGCAACTTAAAATATATTCCTGAGATTGTGTTTACATGAGTCCTTTCTACTCCAAATTTTCCACCTGGTTTTTTTTTAAAGATTTATTTTTATTATTTTTTTATTGGAAAGGAGGATACACAGAGAGGAGAGACAGAGAGGAAGATCTTCCGTCTGTGATTCACTCTCCAAATGAGCGCAACGGCCAATGCTATGCCAATCCGAAGCCAGGAGCCTCTTCTGGGTCTCCCACACGGGTGCAGGGTCCCAAAGCTTTGGGCCGTCCTCGACTGCTTTCCCAGGCCACAGGCAGGGAGCTGGAAGGGAAGCGGGGCTGCCGGGATAGAACCGGCGCCCATATGGGATCCTGGGCGTGCAAGGCGAGGACCTTAACCGCTGCGCTACCGCGCCGGGCCCCCACCTGATTTTTTTACACTTTTATTTCTTTATTGTCCTTCTATATTCATATGACATTATCTCTCCACTTCCTTTCATTTTTAATTACAATTTTCCTTAGGTGTTTGAAGAAATTTTTGTAGCTAACATGAAGCTTTTATGCTCTATCTGATATCTAATCATGCTTATAGACATGGTATCTAATCATGCTTATCATGCTTATGGTACACATACACACACATATAGATATTGCCTTGTTACTGCTTCTCTACTTCTCTGGAGCTCATATTGTTTTCTGTTAGTTTAATTTTCAATGAATCATTGTGTTCCTTTAATGGAATTTATATCCCAAATGTTACACCCACACCCAACAATGTACTTAATATAAACAGTTTGGACATACACCGTCTCTTTCTCTGACAAGTCATCTGTTAAAGCCCACCAGTTAGTGATTGTCTAATATTTTGACTCAGTGTTTTGAGACACACATCTTTTCACATACCAATACAGTTGAATTCAGCCTTTCTTTGTATGTAATAGTTTCAACTGTCTGTGAGATCGTTTTGTTAGTCATGAAAGTTCTTCTGTTATGTTTTTGTCTCTGTTTTTCTGGGACAAACTAACCAGCCCAGAGGTTAGCCTCAAGCTGCAGTGAACTGCATCACTCCCTCCAGTTGCTATTCACCAGTATGTCCTAAATTTTTGAAAGTTCCCTTATGTTAGGGAGAATCTCTTTCAAACATAGCTGTTCTTTCCATGCAAAATTGCTGACCCATGCCTCTGGTGCTGGCTGCAAAACATCGCTGTGTTGTTTTTAGGACTTCCTTGACTTTCTGTTTTTGATGACACATTTTTGTAGGTAAAGAAATTCCTCCTCCCCATTCCCCCTTTCTTCCCACTATTTTCCCCAATTTTATCACAGTACTCTAACCATTTAATGAAGAGTTATAAGTCCTACATTTTCTAACTGTGTCATAGCATTGTAGGTATAGGCAATGGTAGAAAATCTAGTATATTTCAAGGCATATTTAAAATACTTTATAAATATTCAGTCATGGTCTATTTCACTGTTTCATTGGGTGTCCTTTTATTTGGGGAATAGGACGCATAGTGTAATGCATCTTCACTTTCCAGTATATTAGTCTCCATTATAAAATTCATCTATGAAAATGAATACATATACTTGTTAATCTGTATATGTATTCATTTTGTGTTTTTGTTTTTAATGAAAGTTGTGTTGTATCTGAGGGAACATGTGATATCCATCTTTTTGGCAATGGGCTGTTTCACTGAAAATGGTCGTCTCAGTTGTCCGCGCGCTCTCCACTGGTGGATGAGAGGTCCCAGGACCTCCAGCCTTCCTCCGACAGGATGCATGAGATAGCTTGTGAATTATCACAGCTCCACTCTTCTCTGTGGAGTTGTACCCGAGGTGGACCTTCAGCCATGAGTGGGATGCTGGCTGGTAGCAAGAGACTCCTGCTGCTTGATTGTACTGACTCACAGTGTTGCCTTTCAATTAAGTATGTAATGGGCTGTGTGATAAAGGTTGAAATTCTGGCCTGGAATGGGAAATAATGGACTGAAATAGGCTGTAACATATAGGAGAAGAAGCTCCTGTATTCTTTTTGTGCTGCTATGGAATGAAATCTGTCTAGTAGCTCTGAGAAGGAAAAGGACTATACTCATAGATGTTTAAGACTTGTATGCAGTTTTCATTAAGCTTTAGCAGATTTAGTTGAATGACTGACTATTGACACACACACAAAATTCCTTTTGGGCAAATTCAAATATTTAAAATTTTTGCAAATAATGCCCAACAATTTTCTTTATGGTAATCTGTAAATATTGCTTACCCTCAGATGCTATAAGTGGTTTTCTCCATATGCTCAAATAATGCATAAATCAACAATCACAGATTTTCACTCTTAAATACAAATGCATCTTTATAACAACACTATTTTTACTAATTGTCAATTTTTTAAGAAATGGAAAAAGACATTAGGTGAAAAAGCATAAAAATAACTATGTTACTAGTTCAAATAATAGCACAATAACTTAAGAGATTTGATCATAATGTGCTAAAATGAATAAATAACTTTTAAGTCTTATTGCCTTGCCGATGTTTCTGCTGTATTTCAAGAACATGGTATTTTTCACATGCTAGTTTGTTTTGTGAAGGAGTTAAGTTCAAAACTTGAATCTGCTGGTCTGGATTCTGTGCATTTTGAGAGCACTTTTTATGGAAAAAGAAACAAGCAAAAGCAAAAATAGAAAAAGGGAGGCTGGCATGATGGTTCAGTGGCTGAAATACTCACCTTACAAGCGTTGGGATCCCATATGGGCACAGGTTCATGTTCCGACAGCTTCACTATCCATCCAACTCCCTGCTTGTGGCCTGCGAAAGTACAGGACGGCCCAAAGCCTTGGGACCCTGCACTCATGCGGTAGATTTGGAAGAACCTCCTGTCTCCTGACTTAGGATGGGCTCAGCTCTGGCCATTGTAAAATAACTGAAATATATCATACAATGAAAACTTCTGTAATTTATTGTTGCTTCTTATTTTAGCAATATATGGCTTGGAAAAATATCTCTGAAAAAAACACATTTGGAAAACACGTATTCACAAAATCCTAGGAAGTGCACCTTGTCTTTGCTAATACTCGGAGCTTGCGCAGCCTTAGTTCTATGTCCCTCTTTACCTACCGGGAATCACTGCTCTGATCTTGTGTCCCAGGACTGGCACTTAATGCTACCTGTTTTCCCAAATGTGTCTGCTTGGGAGAGTTGATACTGTGATTTCCCATATAGTTTCTGGTGAAGATACAAACAAAATAAAATACATGCATTTTATTAAAGATTTATTCTTGTTATTTTTTTTTATTGGAAAGGCAGATATACAGAGAGGAGAGACAGAGAGGAAGATCTTCCGTCCGATGATTCACTCCCCAAGTGAGCCGCAACGGGCCGATACTATGCCAATCCGAAGCCAGGAGCCTCTTCCGGGTCTCCCACACGGGTGCAGGGTCCCAAAGCCCTGGGCCGTCCTCGACTGCTTTCCCGGGCCACAGGCAGGGAGCTGGAAGGGAAGCGGGGCTGCCGGGATTAGAACCGGTGCCCATATGGGATCCCGGGCGTGCAAGGCGAGGATTTAACCACTTGCGCCACCGCGCCGGACCCAATACATGCATTTTAATGGCATGGTTATTTTAATACCATTCTGCTACTCCTTTTGGAATGATTATAAAAAAGAATCATATTCAGGCAAAACTTTTGGTTCAGCACTCCTTATGTAATTCACTTTAAAATTATTTATTTGCAGCAAATAATTTTCAATTTTACTATCGTGGTAAGGGACTTTATCTTGATTTATTATTAAATCCATAGATTATTATGTTGTTTTCCTGTGAAATAAATGAAACCTGAATTAAATAATTGTGTTTGGGTGTATTTTATATTCATTTTATTTTCTTTCATTTTAAAATGATTTATTCATTTCAAAGAAAAAAAGTGAGAGAATGAAAGAATGTATATCTTCAGTTTGCTGATTTGTTCCCAAAATGTCCACAGAATCACAGGTTTGCCACTCAAAACCTAAGAGTCTAGAATTCCATCTGGGTTCCCATATGAATGGTAGGAATTAATATACTTGCACCATTAACCATTTCAGGCACATTCACCAGAAGCTGGGTAAGAAACAAAGAATAACTAAGCCTAAGACCAAACACTGACATAGGGTAACATGTCCCAAGAATTGCTCAAATTGCTGTATCACAATAATTATCGCTATTATTCCCCTTAGAATATGCAAGGATTCAATGAATAAAAATACATATTGAATGAAAGGATAGGCACTAGTGAATATCATGAAATTAACCAAAATCATTTGAATAATTGATGAAATACATAATCACAAAAGGATGAACATAAAAGTCAATAGAACATTAGTTTTTCCAATTATTTTCAGGCTGGCCCAATGGCATATCAAGCCAATTCTCTCCCTGTGGAACCAGCATCTCATAAGGGTGCAAGTTCATATCCCAGCTGCTCCACTTCCCATCCTGCTCCCTGCTTGTGGCCTGGGAAAGTAGTAAAGGATAGACCAAAACAGGTGGCCCTTGGAATTTTGGACCGCCTGTGGGAAACCCATCCTGGAAGCTTATGGCCTGGGGAAGTAGTAGAGGATTGTCCAAAGCAGTGGGCCCTTGGAACCCAGGCGGGAGACCTGGAAGAAGCCTCTTGACTACTGGTTTCAGATCAGCTCAGTTCTGGCCAGTGTGGCTGTTTTAGGGAGTGAGCCAACAAATGCAAAATGTCTTACTTTCTCTCTTTCCACCTCTTTGTCTCTGCAAATATGACTTTCAATAAGATAAATAGACCTTTTTAAAAAGTTAATTTCAAAGAATCCCTAAAAAGAAAAATGGTATATCATATTTTCAGGTTGAAAAAGAGAAAAAAAAAAAAAAACTTGTGAAGGTGGTATTTGACTATTTTTAGTGACTTGTGGAGATTAGATGCTGTCTTACAAATACTTTTCGGTATTCACTAGCTGTCAGATAAGCAAATAAGCCTGAGGACATTGAGAAAATAAAACCTTATTTACACATATCTTGCTACTTATGTTACTCTCAATTCTCTGCTACTTATTTGTCTGTGATCAATCCATGTAAGGCATGGCTTGCTATCCTCCTTTGATAGAAGTTTCAGGGTGCAAGTGTATTCTAACAGATGCTCCAGTTACTTCCCCAAAGCAAGAATGAACAATTTGTAAACTCCTATAGACAAATACATTTGTTAGTGTTTCTTTTCTATTTCAATTCCAACTTTTACTTCATTTTTTAAAAAACTGAGTGGGATTCTTCAAATAAAACAACCTTGGTGCTTCATCATAAAAAGCATAGATAATATTTTTATCGGTAGACCTGTTATTAGGTTATTAAATCTATATTCTCTCTAGGGCAAGGTAGTTTAAATAGACAATTTGATTACACTTCTCCTTGTCCTTTTTTTTTTTTTTAATCAAGTGCCCTGAGCAGAAAAGATAGATTCAAATAATGGGCACATTATAAATTATAATCATCCCTGTTAGATGTTTTTAAATTACTTTTATATTTTCATTTTAGTTTTGCTAACCACTTGCAATTTGACCCTAGGCAAGGTAGTTATCCATTCAGAATCCTTACTTTTATCTTTAAATAATGGAAAAAAATATTCAGGGCATTTGAATAACTTTTAATTTTTTATGTAGTATCTAAATTAATAGTTCTAATGAGAATATTCTGAAAGAACTTCCTTAAATTATTTTTAATTACAAAATCCCCTTTCTTTGTCAGATACAGAAAAGTCACCGATGCATTATATTCTGTTATAATTTATAATCAACTAATTTGAAATGGATTAAAATTTCACGTATTTATAGTATACATCATGGACTTTTAACACATTTTGTGGAATAGATTAATCAGGTAAAGTTGCATGCATTAACCCATACTTTTTATATGTAATGGAAACATTTAAAAATTCTATAAGCAACTTTAGAACATGTGATATATTTATTAATCATAGTTTGGTTTATAATAGTTCTCTTACATTTTTCGTCTTCCTTAATAGAAATATTTTATCCCCTGACAGAAATCTCTCCCTTTCTCTTCTGATAACTACTTTTTGCTTCTGTGAGTCATCATTTTAGGTTCTATATGTAAGGCAAATAATGTAGCATTTATCAATACTCAATAATGCTCAATAATAAATAATGCTAGTGACTGTTGGGATGTCAATATCTGCTTGATATACTAATTTCCACTTATTATAGATCTACAGACAATTGTGAGATTGCTAGGTTAAATGATGCTTTAAGTTTAATTTCTTGTGAGGATCCTTATTGTTTGCCGTAATGATATACTAATGTCCACTTTTACCGATAATGTGCAAAAGTTGTTTTTAACTCCACATCACTTTCAAATATTGCTATCTTTTCCCTTGTTGATAATAGCCACCCTGGTGTTCCACCATGGAATTAATTTTAATTTTTCTGATATTGATTGACATTAAAAATGGTTTTTATTATGTCTATTAACAATTAATTGTCTTCATTCAAGAAACATTTTGCATTTCCTTGATTTATTTTGTCATTTGAGCAGTTTCCTTGTCATAGACAAGTGAGGGCTTGTTATGCAATTTAGAGATTACTCTTGTATCAAACTTTTGGAGCTAGATAGTTACATCATTGTGTAAGTTGGCTATTCACTCTGTTGATTATTTCCTTACTTGAGAGTTCAAATTAAAATATCTGGTTCTTTAATTTAAATGCCCTGGAAAATTATATCCATGAACAAAATTGTTATATAACTATAATTATATGGAACTCTACAGATTTCCAAGTACATTATTAGAAATCTACATTTCGATGTGGGTTATGATCATAACTACCTAATTGGAGTCCTCATAGCCATACAGCAGGTAATTCAAATTCGGTCCATCAGAAATAAAATTATTTCTTTAATACACACTCTCATCCAAACACTATTAGTGATAATGATGATAAAGATGATACTGCTGCTGACAAGAAAAGCTCAAGACACATCTGTCATTTGTGTTTTTCCTTTTTGTGTAGTGACATTGTTATGTATTCATGTTGAAGACTTGTACAATCTACGGCAGAAATATCTCTGTATCTATTTCCTAATCCTTGCTTCAACCCCCTTTCTCATCCTGTTCCTGGAACAGGAACTTGTAATTGTTTTTCACACAGATACCTTTTGCTTTCTCTGTTTAAAGGTGTAGACAAGCATTTTAAATATTATTAAAAGAGTATCTGTGTGTATTTTTCTTAGCAATTGTTCAGTTTCTTTTGGAGGTATAGATGAATTATTTATTTAGAATTTTAAGCTTCCTTTTATTTTAAGCTAATTCACATTCAAGAATTATTTTATTGTATTAAATATCCAAACACAGACAATTATAGCTCAAACAATATTCATTCAACACAACTGCTATATACATGTATCTTCTTGAGGAACATTGTTTTTTAAAGTTAGCTTGTTTGAACTGTAGAATTACACATGCACTCACTCATACAGTCAGACACACACACACACACACACAATCTGTCCATTATTTTACTACTTCCATATGCTCATGGCACATTCAGCCTGAATTCAATCGCTAGGAAATCAATCTACGTCTCCCATATTAGTGACTGAAACTGTGTGGTTGAACTGTTAACTGCAGCCTCCCAGGAACATTAACAGAAACTGGGAGTGGGAGTACATGCAGGACTCACTCATCTCAGGCACTCTGATAGGGGATAAACTGTTAGTGACAGATAATGTCTGCTCCTATGAACACTCTTTATCACTGTAGATCAGAGAACTCACTTCTGCGAAACATAGTTCTATGGTCTGAACTAGCAGAGTTATTGGACAAGGATTTGTTGATGTAGGAAGATGAATTTTGGATTCATTTGAAACTAGACGGATGCATCACATAGAATTATTTTCAAGAAACAGCTAGTTACCTTTAATGCAATTAGCTAACAGCATCAATGATATTTTAGGTCAGTGTACCCCAAACAGTTGCCATTGATCACAGATACTAACGCCTAGATGATTCTATCATTTAGTGCTCAACAATTCGTGTAGCACTGTATAGACAGGTGTCTTTTTTTAATAGCCTTTGTGTGGGTAAGAATTTCACTTGAAATACCATCATTTCAGAGATTCAGAGGAACATTTGAAATAGAGAAAAGATGTTACACAGCATCTTCACTGTTCTCAGCTCCCCTAAATGTAGATGAAGACAAAAAACTGTGACAAACAAGAAATTGAAGCAATCATCCAAGTTCATGGTATCCAGAAAAGCTAACTCCCAGCTTATTGAAGCTTTAGGTCATATAAATATGTTCAGATGCCTTTTATTTTGTACAAGCTGAAACAGGCAAATAAATAAACAAACATTAAGCAAAAAAGAAAAGAAAAAAAAAACTCCTATGCAATTATCACAGTCTTACAAATCATACTTGCAGGTTCATTTTATATTCCTTGATATTATAATGAAATTGTAGAGGAGAGAGTCTATGAAAAAAGTATTTCATGTGTTTATTTACTCCCACAATTCTTAATTTATCACCTAACAAAACTGTAACTCCTTAGAAAGCAGATGAAATGTTAAATGCTCTAATCTCAACCTGATTACAATGGTTCAACAGAAATTAATTTAAAATAGACTATACACCAATTATTTTGCCACAGATAATGGAGGGTATAACACATATGACAAAAAGAAAATAAGAAAAGCTTGTTTTAGCATATAGGCATACATAGTGTTTGATTTCTAGTATAAAAATAGTAAATGGGAATTATACAACTTTATTATTATGCAGAATATTACACATATTTAATTCAATCATTTGGTACATATTCTCAGCAAAAAAACCTGCTTTTCTTTGCAATATTTCAGTTATTACATGCGCCTTATAAATTTATATGATAACTAGAGTGACTTAGATTCACTTAAAATGGCGAAATTAACCACAGGTAACTTATGAGTTCTCCTCCTTGACTCCTTTTTACTATAATTACTAAATGGATGAATCAGAATTGATATAACTGAATGATTTATTGGGCTAGATTTTGTGTAATTTTTATCTAGTAAATTTAAAAATACTTTAATTGGGAGCCCGGCGCGGTGGCACAAGTGGTTAAGTTCCTCCCCTTGCATGCCTGGGATCCCATATGGGCGCCTGTTCTATCCCGCCAGCCCCGCTTCCCTTCCAGCTCCCTGCCTGTGACCCAGGAAAGCAGCAGAGGATGGCCCAAAGCTTTGGGACCCTGCACCCGCGTGGGAGACCCGGAAGAGTCTCCTGGCTTTGGATTGGCATAGCATCGGCCGTTGCACTCACTTGGGGAGTGAATCATCTGATGGAGATCTTCCTTTCTGTCTCTCCTCTCTGTATATCTGCTTTTCCAATAAAAATAATAAAAATAAATCTTAAAAAAATACTTTAATTGGAACATTTTGATATTTATTTGTTTTATTGAAAGGGCATATGAAATATGTCTTAGTATTTGTACAGCAAATATATTTCATGCTAACTGATTCTAGGTCACCTAACAAATAGAGATTAATAAATCAAATAGTGAGAATGTTTTCTGCTGGAATCAGATGACCGCATGAAATAAAAGAGTCATTTTAAGAATTGCCCTAAGGAAAATCCTTTAAAAATAAAAAAGGAATTTTGATTTCAAATAAATCCAATTTTCAAATTCTGTAACATAAAGTAGCAAAATCACAATGTTAGATAACTGCAACAAGGTGTATAAAACTCATCAATTGTTGATAGATTACAGTCAGATGTGTCTTGTGCTATGCCTTGACATTACATGGCAGAAAAAGAGGACTAGACTGGTTTTTTTTTCCATATGAAACACAAGTTTAATGTGAGAAATCAACATTAACCAAATTACACACAAATATAATAACATTACAAGTTATTACTACATGCACTGAAATAAAAGAATAGCAGGTTTTGATAAAAATCAATGTAGTGATTTACTATACAGAGGCCAATAAAATAAAACATTTCTCTTTAATTGAAATCTAAGCTAAGAAATAAATCACTAGGGGAAAGAAATCCTCAAGCAATGAAAAGAGCTTATCTCATTTTAGAAGTAATATATATCAACATACTTTGAAATAGTGACCAAGGACAGGATGATAAAGGCAGGGAGAGCATATATTGTTAGATTTTGACTCTTAGGGGCCATCTTCATCATTTCTTAGGAACAATGATAATCAATGCCTAATTTTTTGCAGAGTCAGCTTTAAACCCAAGTTTTACAAGAATACTATTGGTTTCCCAGGCTAATACTCAGGACCAGGAGCATAGAGAGAATGAGCATAGAGTGAGTGAGTATAGATTATAGTGAGAAAGCTGATGTTTATTTGAACCTGAGTGATATTTCTGGAAAGGAGAAAAACAGAAGCATGTGTACACTACAGTGAATGAGATAACAACTCCAGTTAATACAGAAAATGAAACATAGAGATTTCAAAACAGCTGCAACTTTGAATTTAAATCATAATGAGCCAAATCAGAACTCTGGTGGTGAAATACAAAGGTGTGTGTAAAAAAAGCAACGTTTTAGCAGGGATGATTTATAACTTGATGCACATAGTAAATCTACTCTATGAATGGGCTTTTGTGGCTCATTCACCATATGGGATGTCAGGATTTTAAACAGACTTACTGGAATCAAGTCCTATCTCCTCTTCTGATCCAGTTTCTAACTACTATGATTGGATGACAGCAGATGTTAGTCAAAATATTTGAATTCTTGCCACTTACAAGGGGGCTTGGATGAAATTTCTGTTCTTGGTTTCAGTCTGTCATAACTGCAGCTCCTACGGACATTCAAAGAGTGTAAAATAAGACAGAATCTGTCTCAAACTCTGGATTTTACCTTCACTTCATAATAAACTAAACTCGATAGTTAAAAAAAAATAAAAACATTAATAAAATCATAAATTTACAAGTTAGCATCCAGGAGTCATGTTATTCAATTATAAACTGACATTCAATTTAGACACATACACATAGGCAAAACTATTCTACAAGTGGACATCAAACATTTGTGGCAAAAGAAATTAAGCAAACAAAACAAAACCTTTAATTACCCAGCTTAAACCCTACGATAAACCAAAGCCATGTGCATTAAATCATTTTCAATACTTTGGGTAGTTTTGCTTAATGTAATCAAATTTAAATAAAAAAGCTTGCCCTTTAAAAGATCATTTAAGGGGTTCAGTACATTGGCTCTATAGGCCACAGTTATTACTACTCAACTTTTCCATTGTAACAAAAAAGCAGTGAGGGCCAACAAGTAAACATAGAGACCTGGCATTGTGTTATTTGCCCAATTATGAATTCTTGAAACAAAAGGATGAGCTGGAGAGAAGAAATATTTGGCTTTACTGTTTAAAGTACTCATTTTCAAAAAATGGAAGGAATAAAAGAAAGCACAGTTTTTGAAAAGCCGTTTATTAAATTATTTATTTATTTATTTTTATTATTTTTTCATTGGAAAGGCGGATATACAGAGAGGAGAGACAGAGAGGAAGATCTTCCGTCCGATGATTCACTCCCCAAGTGAGCGCAACGGTCGATACTATGCCAATCCAAAGCCAGGAGCCTCTTCCGGGTCTCCCACGCGGGTGCAGGTTCCCAAAGCTTTGGGCCGTCCTTGACTGCTTTCCCGGGCCACAGGCAGGGAGCTGGAAGGGAAGTGGGGCTGCTGGGATAGAACCGGCGCCCATATGGGATCCTGGGCGTGCAAGGCGAGGACCTTAACCACTGCGCCACCGCGCCGGGCCCTAGAATGATCTTTGACATCTTTGTACCTGAAATGCTTGTGGTTTTTTGTTTGTTTGTTTGTTTGCTAGTATACCCTTACTATTCTTCTTATTATTATTGTTATTATTGATTGATTACATTGCATTTTGTGACACTGTCTGATAGGCTCTGGGATTCCTCCAACTCCTCCCCATACCCTCCCCCCATGGTGGATTCCTCCACCTTGTTGAAGTATTACAGTTCAAGTTCAGTTAAGATTCTTTCATTGCAAACATAGAGCCCAGCATATTATTGTTCAGATAAATTCAATGGTTTCATGGGGAGACCATCTCTGGTCTTAAAGCAGAGCTGGCAGAATATCATCCTGATCAATTAAAAGCCAAAACAGAACATCACCATCAATTTACAAGATTATGCTATTAGTTGACATGGTATTGAGTAACAAATATGTTTAAAAAAATGCAAGTTCTTAACCGCTCCTCTATCTACTTCATTGACATTGCAATTTTGGTTTATACACAGAACTGGCTGCTATACACCATAAAATGGCTTAAGGGTACTATTCAGCTGTCTTGTGACTATTTCCATTTTAGCATTCAGCAGTTTATAGTGTTGAAGCTTAATTTTGCTGAACTTGGCAGATTTTGGCCTAGTTTAAACTGGCTTATAACTCTAACAAGGCATATGTCAACAGTTTACATGCAGAACAGTTTTAGAAGGGATGTGCAGAAAAATCTTCAATACCTTGGTGAGCAGTAACTAATCTTTGTGTCCTACCTAGTAAGGTATGTGTGAGTCCATGGTGACCGTTACCTGTCTGGTTCTAAGCTTTCCTTGTTCTCTATCTATTCCAACTTGTGTGTGTGCGTGTGTGTGTGTGTGTGTGTGTGTGTGTATGTGTGTGTGTGTGCATGTGTGTGTGTGTGTGTGTGCATGTGTGTGTGTGTGTGTGTGTGCATGTGTGTGTGTGTGTGTGCATGTGTGTGTGTGTGTTTTGGGGTGAGGGGCTTCAGAACGACCCTAATGGTCATTGCCAGAGAGGGTGGGGATGCAAAGGTGGAACTGAGTGAGGACCAGAGAAAGCTCTCTCCCTAGTCCTGCCCATGTGGTAGATTCAAATGGGAGTAGATGACCTCAGAGTTCTTGGCCTCTGAAGGCATTCCAGTTCCCCATGGTCTGCTTGGCAGTTGGGATGTAGTCCTTGGTGCCCGTACTGATAATCCTTGATGATGATCTGGCAGTTCCCAGGGTTGGGATACAAGCCTCCTCCTGTCTACCTGCTCCACCCTGGGATCCACCCCCCACACTTTGTGCATATAACCTCCTTTTAAGAGGTTGTCAGGATCGCTCTTGATTCCACCTGTATATCTTTTTAGTTTTACTATTGTCTAATGCTGATTCAAGTCTGTTGTCCATAAGTTACTTGTTGTGTTCCTCATAGGTTATACTTCACGTCTTCCTCTGCATTATAAGGAGATGGAAGATTTCTCTGCTCTCTCTCCCCATTTCCAAGTAGCATAGGGTCTTAAAAGTATATTAGGTTTTACAATTCTTTGATGTAGAACATAACCAGTCTGACTCATATTGATTGTTGCTTAATTGGTTACTTCACAATATCTTATTGCATGAGATACAGGCTGTTTGGGGTTGAAATAATATTACTGTTTTTCGGATTGAAATCATTTCATGACAGCCACATCAATAACAACAACAACAGAATGTTTGTGTTTTGAACAGCACTACCTTTTGGTATTTACTGTGCCATTTGCTTGTCAAAATAACTAAAGAAACAGTGGAAACGACAAGTGAAATGACAAGATCACTGAAGTGATTTTAAGATGGTGATGTGTTGAAACCTAGGGACTGAGTCACATTTGAAGCTTTAATATACTGAAATCAAATTGATATCAGACAGTGACCAATTCGTAGGAACTCCTATTGTGCTTAGTATACCTCATTACAATTCCTCTAGCACAAACAAGGAAAATGCCAATGTGACTGCCAAAAGCAGAATGATAAAGCCAGGAAAACCGTTCGTAAACTAGCTCAATGAACACTACAGAAGAGAAATTCTTGAGCAATAGGATTATCCATATCTGTTGTTTGAATTTATTGGAGTCATTCTGCTAAACTCACAAAACCACAGTGCTGGTACCTCATTTGAACCTTTTAGTTGCATTTTTATCATGCCACTTATCTAGGTATTATGCTCTCTCAATTTAGTATTATGGATAATGTGAGATCAAATAAAAATGATTTGTATTTGTTATAATGAAAGTAAGAAAAAGGTTAGTTAAAAATTTGCAAGTTTTTACAGACTAGGATTTTGAGTTTCAACAAAAGTACATTTTTGACATTCACTTCTGATGTGAAATAAAACATCACAGAAACATTGCCTTGTAACCAGGAAATAGGTGTCAGTCTCAGGTCAAAAACCATTGACAATATACTAATTTACACAAACTATTTCACAATTGTATTTTTCAACTTAATAATCATTTCTGTTTTCTTCTTAGGTCTATACACAGATTTCCCATCTGCAGCACTTTGATTTTTTCCTTTTAAGGGTGCTAAATACATCTGAGGAGGCATGTGCTGAAAGTGATTGATGTTGCAAACTATCTTGAGCTAGGGCACAGCATGAAGAAATTGAAATATTTGAAAGGTTATATTAGAGGAAGAACAAAAAAGGAAGATGTTCTGTATTTAGTCAGCAATGCTATTCTTTGTGTATTTCCTTTCCATAATACCTCATTTTGGAACTTGAATGAAAAGAGAAAAACAACATAAAAAACACACTTTCCGCAAATAAATTCTCTATGACAGGATTAATAATTAAATCTATATCATATAATTAAAAACACTGTCATTGAGATGGTACCTATATTTAGTATATCATCGAAATTCGGATAGATGCAAAAACAAACTAACTTCCAGAAAAGAAAATTGTTCAGAAATAGGAACTAAAATTGAACTAAAAAAGTGATCTATGTTGATACTTAATATCAAGAAACTGTGTGGCTTATCTTTGGGAATATTTCACTAAGAAATGTACACAGATGTACAGGTAAATAAGGTTCTCTTTTTTCCCCTCTGGTCACTCACATAACCATGAACCACATTAAGAATTAATCATTACTAATAATCCAAGGTCCTAAATATTACTCTCTCTCTTTTAATATGAGAAAACATCTATTGTCATGTATATCGCATAAAGCAGCCAAACTATTTGTAGCTATATACTACATGTAATGACATCACGGAAAATGTTATACTCCTTTTATGTTAACTGCCACAAATAAAACATAAATTTATCACTTTGAATCTATTTTATTCCAATTGGCTTTTTCTCTTTTATTAGATGTGTACTGCCAATCACATGTTATAATTACATTTTTATATTTATTCTTCAGAATGTACATTTCTTATAATTTTAGGGGATAGTATTTTTCCACAAAGTCTTAGTGCAGCATTAATCATAATATTCAATAACTAAAATATAGATAGATGCCAGTTCCAGAGAAGTAGGTACAGGAGCTAAAAACAGCAATACATTTTTCAAGAAATCTATTCTGCTTCCGTGTTTTTCTATATTCTGTATGAACTACCGCATATCATGGATAATAGATCATTGAGTTGAAGAAACAATGCCCATGATATTTGCAGCTTTAAAGGTTTAATAGTGGAAAGACTAGAAATACATAAACAAATAACTATGTTGCATGAAGGAAAGCATACAAAAAAGAAAGATGCGAAGGTGTCAGAAAGGAAAGAGGAAAAGCTTTCATTGTCATGTTACATAAGGAGAAAAATATGACAGAAGCTTAAGTCCCTGAGGTTAGAGCATGCCTGTTATTAGAACAGCTGAGAATCGACAGTAGGTAAAACAGAGAAAAGAAGGATTTTATGGGTTGGGAGTAACTTTAAGAAAGGCTGTAGAGTCCAAAATACCTGCATATTTTTACTATGGAAGAGACAGGGCATCTGTCTCCTTGAGTAAAAGAGCTTCAAGGTTCAAAAAAAAAATGCTTTGAGAGTGACTCAAGATATTGGGTACTAAATAGGTGATACATGGACTCAGTAGAAGCAGGGAATCCACCATGACAACAGGATATATAGGAAATAATGGTGTTCATACTGATGTGATAGAGCTGTCATAGCAAAACACCAGCTTTTGTCTTAAGCAAAGGAAGAAAGGAAGTATACATTTCAAAGTTCTAAGTGGCCAACGTCCAAAAAGTTTGTGTATGTTTTGTGTCTCCTGATGCCTTGTTTCTCATCTTGTAGGAAACTCTTCCTGTTTTCATGCTTTTCCTCATGCTGACAGGTGCCTGTACACTAATCTCCTGGTCCTATTAGGCCAACATTCTAAATAGGTTCTTCAAGATCCTGTTCTCAGAAGACACAACTGAGTTTCAGGAGGACAGACCTTCAACACATACACTAACAAAGGTAAAATTAGGCACTTAAGAGCATTTCAGGTATTTGTGTAAGGTTAAAGTTTGTGCTCAGAACCAGGAATCCACACAGAATCAAGCTGAGCTTGAAGCACGCTTTATTTGGAACGCTTTGTGCCACCCTCTGCTGCTCCTGCAAGCTACAAGTAGATGGATGGGGGGCGGTGGCTGGATGGGAAATGGCCAGCTGGGACAAAAATGACACTCATATGGAGTCCCACACACACTTAGTAGGTCAGGATTTAGACACTGAATCAAAGCGCCTGGCTCTGAACCAAGAGATTTATAGCACAGTTTTATGGCTAAAGTTAACAATATTCACTTTGAAAATGTGTCACATTGTACAATTTATTACCAGAAAGCTTGATGGGTTCTTTCCTCAGCTTAGAATAGAAATAAAAGCCAAGAATCGATTGAAGGCAGAAAAGTTTTATTCACGAAATGACCAGATGAGCACACAAAGAGTGCAGGCAGACAGACACCTCCTTGGAGAGGCCCTGGAGGTAGGTAGGGTGTCTCTCGAAAAAGGAGAGGAAAAGACAACAAATGTGTCTGGAAAAGCCTTCAGATTTTAAGTGTTCCCTGACTCGTCTGGGCTGGAACCTGCCTGGAAGACTTTCCCCATCAGTGGTCTCTCAACCAGTTAGAAAATGGCTTGGTAATTCTTGCGCCTCACACTTGAAGGTGCTCAGGCTTAGACAGTCTCACACAATTATTCGTAAGTTTAGAAACAGTATATTTACAAACTAAAACATTGTTCTTACATCTGTCCAATGTTGTTGCTTGTATTTTTACTATACTTCAAAATGTAAATTTCAATATTCATTCATTCATTCATGCATTTGAATTGTCTGGTCCTCGAATAGATGCTAAGTGTTGTTCTTTACAAATTTTAGTTGATTATAAAATACTTTACTAAAAACTATGTTTTTGTTCCTGTTATTCTGTTATTGTGAGAATGACTTCACTAATATGACTTTAAAAACAAAAAGCTTGTAGTGTATAAGGCATCATACTCATTACCCATCCAGATAAGATGGGATAAAATATTAATACATGCCTTTTAAAACTACTAGTGTAGTTTTAAAACTACTAGTGTAGTTTTAAAGAGATAAAAATTGTATTTGAAATTCTAGAGAAAAAAATTATTAAAATGAAAACATCTGGATCTCAGAATTCCAAATAGAACCTGAATAAAATGAAATAAAATAATAAAAAAAAATGTGGCCCAATTTACTCAAAGCAATCATCTTTTATAAACATGATTCCCTTCTCTCATCGTATGTTGGGAATGGTGATTTCAATTGAATCTTACCTAGTTTAAAATCTCATCTGGTATTTTCAAGCAGTTTTGAGAATATTTTTAGAAAACAAATGGGTTGTTTCAAAAGGATTGTGACTTTTATACAAAATTACCTATGTAATGAATCTTAAAATGCCGATACTTTTTTTTTAAGATTTATTTTTATTATTTTTTGATTGGAAAGGCGGATATACAGAGAGGAGAGACAGAGAGGAAGATCTTCCGTCCAATGATTCACTCCCCAAGTGAGCGCAACGGGCCGATACTATGCCGATCCGAAGCCAGGAGCCTCTTCCGGGTCTCCCACGCGGGTGCAGGTTCCCAAAGCTTTGGGCTGTCCTCGACTGCTTTCCCAGGCCACAGGCAGGGAGCTGGAAGGGAAGCGGGGCTGGCGGGATTAGAACCTGCGCCCATATGGGATCCCGGGCGTGCAAGGCAAGGACCTTTAACCACTTGCGCCACCGCGCTGGGCCGGAAATGCCAATACTTTAAACTAAATAGAAATGCTTTAAATATAAATGTATGTTCTCTTTATATTATTTTTTAAAATAAAAGGAAGAAAAACAAAAAGGACCTTGACACTGTTACCTACCCCAGTTAGTTGAGACTACTGTACCAAATGAAGCAGAATGTGAAGATTTTTCAACTGTAAATTGGAAGTTTGATGCTTTTCGGAGGCATCTGAAAACAAATCTCTAATTTTTTTTCATGTGGATCAGTGAATGAGATGTATGGCAAATCTCAGCCTCATGAACATGATACCTTTACTCAAAATATAAAGTGTATTTTTAAATGCCCAAAATAGCCTACTCCCTAAAATACAGATGATAATGTCAGTACTGCTATTTATTTTCACCACTTGTTTTTGTTTTGTTCTTTTTTTTTTTTTATTGTTGCTTACATTGTATTATGTAGTACAGTTTTATAGGCGCTGGGGATTCCCCCCACCCCTCCCATACCCCTCCCCCCATGGTGGAGTCCTCCACCTTGTTGCATAACCATAGTTCAAGTTCAGTTGAGATTCATTGCTTGCAAACACATGCCTAGCATAAAGTTCAGCGTCTTATTGTCCAGATAAGTTCAGTGGCCTCTTGGGGAGACCTTCTATGGTCTGAAGATAGGTCTAACAGAGTAAAGATCCGGTCAGTTAAAAGCCCCAACAAGGCCTCAGTATCAATATACAACATTATGGAATTAATTGACATAGTATTGGGTAAACAATATGTTAAAAATAAATGGGCACAACTGGAAACTATAATGCTAAGGGAAATGAGCGAATCCCAAAAGATTAGATACCACATGTTTGCCTTGATTTAACCTGTAATTTTTTGTTTAGTTGTTTGTTATTTTTTGAACCTGTCATTGACACTGTCTCAACCCAGATGTTTCGAAGAATGGAACTTGTTTTGTTCTTAAAAGCAAAGAGAAAGAGAGAGACAGAGACTTTCAATTCACAGGCTAACTCCCCAAATGTGTAAGATGGTGGAAGTGAGTCATGCTGATGCCAGGAACCAACAACAAATCTGAATCTCCTTGGTTTTGGCAGAAATCCAACTACTTGAGTTATTTTCTGCTGCCTCCAAGGGTACTCTAAAGAGGATGCTGAAATCAAAAATTGAATTTAGACTCCATCCCGGGCACTTCAGTATGAGATGCAGAAATCAGGAGTGGTGTCTTAACTGCTGTCCAAACACCTACCTCATAGCCATCATTTTATATGATACAGACGAGACACAAAATACTTTGAAAAGTAAATATTGAAGTGATTATTATGACATTTTCTCAAGATATTTTCTAATAATATCAAGTGTTAAAATAGCATCTACTTCAGCAATGATTTTTTTTTTTCATTGTGGTCCACCAACCACAAAAGGGAAAATTAATCAGAGCTATGAAATGAGAAGCCCTCGGGCTAGTTACAAAGTAGAGATTGAATAGCTTATCATCAATCAGAACCAAATGCTGATATGGTATCTTAAGGACTCATATGTACTGAAAAGCAGCCATCTTATATAGGAATATAAGGGAACAGTCAATCCGCATGGAGAGAGAAATGAAAAGAGAAAAAAGCGAGGGAGCAAGAAAAGGACAGAGACAGATAGGGGCACACACATGCTTTGAGCATTACTGATGCAAAGATGTAAATAATATTTTAAATAAGTCAATAGCATGGATATGAACATCCTGTAATGGCAATACAGATGTTTAAATATCTTACAGTGTAATCAGTAAACCAATGTAAACAAGTCTAGGAAAAAAATCCTGAGAATTGTTTATTTATGCATACATTATTTAGAAGATAATTCATTCTCATTTTTCTTACGTAAATCAAGGTGAAACAGGTGCATAGTGGAGTATTTCAAAATGCTGGTGTTCCCTAGAAATAAATATGAACCTATCTTGCTGCTACCGTTTGAACTTCATGCATATTTTTTCAGAATACAAACTTTGTGAAATTTCTAAAGATGACTGCTTGTATGCATTAATTTCATTTTTTGCACCAAAATAAAAACTTTTAATTTTATTTCCATAATCTTTTTACAATACCCTCATCTAAATATGCATATGATTTCCTCTCTTTCCTTCACCTATAGTTTCAGTGATTAATAACATATTATTTTCCTCTGTTTTGTGTCATCAGCAGCCTTGATGGTTTTAACTGGTATATCTCCTTTAACTACCTACATAATCAGTTCAATTTTATCTGTAGTTTGTACAGTCTCAAGTGTTTGCTATGTGATTCTTTACCACAAACATTTGCTCTTAGCTCACTCTATTGTAAAGCTTTTTTCAGTATTTCTGTAATACATGCTACAATATTTGCTATTATTTTTTCTTAAGTAACTCACAATTCCTTGAGCCAAGCAAGTGTTCCGTATGCAACTTTTTGAATTTGGGTGAGGCATCATTTTTTTTACCCTAAAGTTAAATACCAACAAGATGAAAAAAAAAATCACCACTTTTGCTTTGAGAACAACATAGAAGTCCACTATATGAATAGATTTATCTAATATAATTTGATATTCTCTAAACATTGATTTATTAGAATGTAGGATTTAGTGACTTCAGGAGTGAGTTACAGCTGTCTCCTGTTACAGGATCTCTTATTAATATTGAATGAAAAGTCAAGCATGTCCTAAAACCGTCAACAACAGGAGAAGTCCCCCCTACAGAGTTGTTTGATTGCCATTTCTCTTCTGTGTAGAAAAGTGAATATTTGATTTTTTCTACCTAGAAAAAAAAAAAAGAAAGAAAGAAAAAAGAAAAGGAAAATCAATGATTGGAAATTGTTTTGAACATTCATAGATTAGGTGACACAAATGATATTCTAGAGTGTCCAAGAATTAAGTTTTAGCACAATACAGGCTGCATCAGTGCAAGCTAACAATAATCTGCACGTGTGCCATGCGGTAGAGTCCTCTTTGTGCTATCATGTACTGTCTCCCTGGGTGTTTTATTTTTGCTAACTAATCATTTCTATCAGATACAACTTTTGTGAATATACTCCAAATTTTCTCAAGATCTATCACTATATAGGAAGTCAAATCACAAGAAATATCTTTGTTGAGCTTACATCTTTTTCTGATGCCTTTAGGTTTATGTTGAAATGCTTAATTTAAAAAATGTACTTTAAGACATTTTTTCTTATTTTTATGAGACTAACAGAATTACCATTATAGACACACGAAAACATAATTCTGAATTTTATGCGAATCTAAGTTATGAAAGCAAACTTATTATTTTGAGTGACTTAGAAAATATGATTATAGCAAAATCATTCAAATTGCATTGGGCCTTGTATAGTTTATAAACTTTTCTTCAGCAGTGGACCATCAAGAAAAACAATGTTATTAAGCCTACATCCAATTTTCTCTTCCACTTATACTTAATTGACTTATCATGCAAGAGACTACCTATTCATTAGACTTCATTTAGATGATGCCATAACACTTGTCAAATTGAGTGAATGATTTCCAAAATATTAAAGAGGGATAAAGTTAGTATTCTGCATTTGCTAAATATAGTTGACTTGATGGTCATGGAATCAAGAATTTAAATATCAGTAGCAAATGGACAGCATAACATTAATAAGACAAGTTTAACACATATTGCAGGTGTACATTTCAACTATCATTATATTATGCATAACTCTGTAAACACTACATGGCCACTAAGACACTTTCACATACTTTTGCTTTATTTGGATAGCATTAGCCTGTTCAGTATTTGGATTACCTTAACATAGATGCAATGAACAAATGCATATATATTATTAAAAGTTGTGTAAATAAATTAAAAATGTATAAAAATTATTTTAAAATGTCATGCTACTTCATAAGATACTTCTTGATAAAGGTTAAGAAGCACATGAATCCTGCTCCTGGGGAAAATGGTCCCAACATCCACCATCCTCAGACTGGCATCACTTGCATTGCCTCGGTATCCACCAGCAGGTCTTTCATCGTGGCTCGGTCCACCCTGCCCTCAGTTCCAGCTCCTGTTGGTTGGTGCTGCAGCCTATCCCTGTCTTTGTTCAGTCGTCATTTTGGTTTTATCACTATATTGTACATCAATGCCACTAAAGCCGGAGATATTAATACGGCCTGAATCGTCACAACAGAAAATTATTTGTTTTTGTAGCTACAGAAATACGTGTAATCACTTCACTACATCATGTTTTCTATGATAAGAATGCCAGGTTATGAGCATTTTTGAATATATGTTGTTTTACTTTTAATTAACTTTCTTTACATCATTGGTTACACTAGTAAAGCATTATATTGATCAAGACTTGCTTGATAGAATTTTTACAATTCCTCCAAGATGTGAAGGAGTTTGTTAAAATAAATTAATGTTACATACATGTGATAATGGTTTCATAGTATTAAAAACGGTCACCTCTGAAAGATCAAAGATAAGGTTTCCTTCCTACGTTTATGGGTATCACACACTGACAAAGAAGGGAGCATTGATTTCCTCTATTCATTTCAAAACATTAAACACACACATGTATGTACACACACATGTATTCACCTCATTATTGTTAAATCTATTTCTAATAGGATCAAACAAATTATGACTAATATCGATAATATAAGCCATAGTTTAAATTCTACTGTTTAAATTTTGATAAATATGTAGAAATTATGCAAATCATAAACATTTTATTATCATTAACTGTGGCCCAGAAAAACTTGTATAAATAGAACTTGGTAGCATTCATTATCCTTCTGTTAGTTCATTCTCCAGTCAGATATTTCACTAGACTTGGTCAACACATATTTTTATACATTTTCTTTATGATATCAGGTGGTAGAAAAACTATATATATAGATTTACTGTGAAAATCCAAAGGCATAGTTTTTCTTATTATGGTTATTCACTATAAAGACTTTGATTCAAATGCACAAGTGCATAATGAACTCCAGCATAAATACAGAAAACAATTCAGAAATTATTTTCAAGCATATGAACAAACAAAACACATACTTCTTCTATGTTTGAGCAAACATCCTAGTATGAAACAAATATCAAACAAAAGTGGAAAACATGTTCACACATTAAAGGTAAATCAGTCTTACCTGTATTATCATTTCTTCTCGACCTGCTTTCCAAGATTTCATTTTGTGCTACAAGGTTAAAAACGAAATAATTACATGCATCTACTATTTATGTCATATATCTGAATAAAAGCAATAGTAACCTTTTCAACCAACTGCCACTGCTTGATTTAATTTTATTTTTAAAGGTGAAAGTTATCATACTAGTAACTGAATAACAGCAACAGAAAGTATAGAAAAAGATTTATTCTCATGCAGACGGAGGCTGAAGAGTGAATCTGGCTCAGTTCCCAAACAGACTTTCAATTTTTTACTTGACTACTTTTGAAGTAATTCTAAGTGGAAATGATGAGACTTCACTTTTAAAACAGATCAGCAAATACCTATGAAAACCTTTACACTCCATATCAACACAAGAAAAAGAGAAAGAGTTATTTACTTTCATTTGTAGCACATAGAGATAATAGTTTTAAAGTATCTTTGGAAATGTATGTATCAGGCCTAATGTAATGACTTAATGGCTAAACCCTCACCTCACGAATGTCAGAGCTCTTTATACGCACTGGGTTCATGTCCTGACTGTTCTGCTTCCCATCTAGCTCTTTGCTTGCGGCCTGGGAAAGAAGTAGAGAGAGGATGGCCCAAAGCCTTGGAACTTTGCACTCATGTGGGCCACTTGAAAGAAACTCCTGGCTTTGGTTCAGCTCAGCTCAGTCCATTTTAGACATTTTCGAGTGAGATGGCAGGCGGAAGATATTTCTCTGTGTTTCTCCTTCTCTCTGTAAAACAGATTTTCCTTTCCAATAAATAAATAAGACTTATTTAAAAAAAACAAAAAGGAGTTCAAGAAATCAAGCACAAGGTGTTTTTTGTTTGTTTGTTTTTGTTTTTCTGTTTGTTTGTGTTCGATGATTCACTCCCAAATGAATGCAATAGCCCATGCTGTGCCAATCTGAAGCCAGGAACCAGGAACTTCTTCCCGGTCTCCCATGGGGCTGCTGGGTCATAAGGCTTTGGGTCGTCCTCAACTGCTTTCCTAGGCCACAAGCAGGGAGCTGGATGGCAAGTGGAATCTCAGGGATAAGAACCAGTATCCATATGGGATCCCGGGCGTGTTCAAGGCGAAGACTTCAGCCAGTAGGCCATGGCGCTGGACCCCACACACTTTTTATTTAAAAAAAATGTTTGAGCCCAGCACGATGGCGCAGTGGTTAAGGTCCTCGACTTGTACGCCCGGGATCCCATATGGGCACCAGTTTTAATCCAAGCAGCCCCGCTTCCCATCCAGCTGCCTGCCTGTGGCCCGGGAAAGCAGTCGAGGACGGCCCAAAGCTTTGGGACCCTGCACCCTCGTGGGAGACCCAGAAGAGGCTCCTGGTTTCAGATTGGCTCAGCTCCAGCCATTGTGGCTGCCTGGGGAAGATCTTCCTCTCTGTCTCTCCTCTCTGTATATCTGCCTTTCTAAAAAAAAAAAAAAAAAAAAAAAAAGTTCTATTGTATTTATTTTGACAAATCCCCTAAGACAAAGAATTTTAAAGCATGAGAAATAATTTTATATTAAGCATTGGAATTATTATCTGGACATACAATCATTTTTCTTAAAAAAAAAATACTACCATTGCTGAGTCAGCTCTGAGAGGTCTTGTTCAACACATTTTCCCTTATTTTCTTTGCTTATATAGGAACAGTTGTCTTTTAGAATAAATCTCTGGGCACTATAGTGAAGACAAACTGAAAAAGATTTTGACAGGTGAAGAAAAGAGGATAAAACAAGTAATATTCTCTAGGGACAAAGACCGACATGATTTTGTGTTCTCTTGCTTACTTCTTGTTTCATTCAATCTGGAATTGATACTGAAAAAGCCAACAAGCCAGAAATAGCAGTGTACAAATCAAACAGCCCCCCATGAACGCTCTCTATATCTGAAGTTTCAAGAAAAATCATGAAAACAAAACAAACAAAAAAGCAACAGCAAAGACACCAAAAAAACTTTTGGAAAATAACTGCTTCACTGCAAGAAAACACAGGAAAAGTGTGTGCCCACAGAAGGGCTCCAGCTGAGTGAACATACTTCCTTGCCTTGCCTGGGAATGAAAGGACATCTTCCACTACCTCTAATCCCACCCCAGCAGTATCAGAGAAGTGTGCTAGACCGTCACTCTTACCTGCCACGTATCTGCTACTTGCTCAGGACAGAACCGATGACATTGCAAGAAGGAAGAGGTACCCTGAGCTTTTACACTAAAGGCATATTCACTAATGAGATGACAGCACATTCTCAGCGTAATGAGTTACACCATTTCCTAAATTTGGTGGCCCTTTGCACTGCTGAGGCACGACTACAATGTTCTTCTGCTTCAGTGTTTACATAGAGATCATCTAAAACGCAATGTTTGACAGATTCAACGTCATGTGACACAATATCTACTTCCCTAAGGTATTTTCTCAATAGCCAGGAACTTTTCAAACAAATGCAATGAAGATGATACTTGACAATACCAGGATGACAGAAATGTTAAATAGCCTGATAGATTTTTGGTTTTATTTTTTATGTAAGAAATTTATTTTGTGTATTTAAAGTATCTAATGATGGAATATCTTACTTTTTACAGATTCAGGAGTTCTATAACTGGCTAGAGTGTACTCTTTGTTATTTTAATTATTTTGCTTACAATATTTTGCATGCCTATCCATGTTATAACAAATGCAAGAATACATTCTTTTTATGCTAATATCACATACAAATGATTGAGGATTGATGGACAAATAGACAGCTATATATTTCTGTGTGTGTATATATATATACACAAGTAGATAAAGGTATATATGTAAATCATTTTCTATGTTTCAACTGTTGTGAATAATAGTATAATTAATGTGAGAGTCCAAATTATTCCATTTTGTTGTGCTCTGTATCCAACAAAAGGAAAGCAGGAATATGCGGCAGCTTTATTTTAATATTTTAGAAACCTCCATATTGTTTTAATAATATTTACACCAAATTGCATTCCTACCAATATGTAGAAGCAATTCCTTTCTCAGCACCTTCACCAACATTTAAATTTTTAAATTAATTTTTGCTGAATTGTTTCTGAGGAGATATCTATGCTGTCATCACTAGCAGCAATTCACTGACCTACTGAATATTTTAATCAGAGTACTTTTAATTTTTTATTTGCTTTTCCACTGACATTGAGCAATTTATCATCCCCTTCTATGCATTTTTACTTTTATTGTATTTTTAATTTGATGAGTTTGTTATATCTGTGATTTTATAATTTTAATTGCATCTAATTCTATGCATTATTTTCTTACATATTTGCTACCCCAAAGCCTATAATTTCATTTACTTAAGTTGCCTATTGTCACCTTGTAACTCATTTTTTTTCATGTAAATGGTAGGTTTTGATCTTTTTTTATTATTAATTACATTGCATTATGTGACACAGTTTTATAGGTACTGGGATTCCTCCCACCCATCCCCAAACCCGCACCCCTTGACGGATTTCTCCACTTTGTTGTATTACCACAGTTCAAGTTCAGTTGAGATTCTTTCATTGCAAGCATATACCAAGCATAGAGTCCAGCATCTTATTGTCCAGATAAATTCAATGGTTTCTTGAGGAGACCATCTCTGGTGTGAAGGTAGAGCTGGCAGAGTATCATCTCGATCAATTAAAAGTCCCAACGTAACATCAGCAACAATTAATAATGTTACGGAGTTAATTGACATAGTATTGAGTAACCAATATGTTTAAAAAAAATGCAAGTTCTTAACCAAATCCTGTGACTTCTTCATTGACATTTCAATTTTTGTTTTTATACAACCGGGTTCTAAACACCTTATAATGGCTATAGATTACTATTCAGCTGTCTTGTGTCTAATTTAATTATAGTATTTAGCATCTTATAGCGTTGAAGCATAAATTTGTTGAACCTGGCTTTTTTTTTTTTCCGGGTAGTCTAAACTGGCTCATAACTCTAACAAGACATGTCAACAGTTTAGGTGCAGAACAATTTTAAAAGGGGTGTGCAGAGAAATCTTCAATACCCTAGTGGGGAGTAACTAATCTTTATGTCCTACCTAGTAAGGTATAAGTTAATGCACGCTGATTGTTTCCTCTCTGATTCTAAGCTTTCCTTCTTGTTCTCTATCTATTCTAGATTGTTTGTTTGTTTTGACTGGTTTCTGGAGCCACCCTGATGGTCATTGCCAGAGAGGGTGGGGATCCAAAGTTGGAACCAAGTGAGGACCAGAGAAAGCTCCTCTCCCTAGTCCCAAAGGAAGTTTACTGTTCTTTTTCTGCAGACTTCTCGGGGCTCTTAGGTGTTGTTCTGGTGCCCTTGGATCCTGCAAGTAAGGATTTGGACTTCTTCCATCCCATGTGGTAGATCCAAGCGCGAGTGGATGACCTCAGACTTCTTGGCCTCCGAAGGTATTCCAGTTCCCCGTGTTCTCCTTAGCAGTTGGGATGTAGTTCTTGGTGCTCGTACTGGTAGTCCTTGGTGGGGATCTGGGAGTCCCCAGGGTTGGGATACAAGCCTCCTCCTGTCCCCCTGCTCTGCTCTGGGGTTCCACTCCGCCCCCCCCCCCCGCACTCTGTACATATAACCTCCTGTTAAGAGGTTGTCAGGATCACTCTTGATTCCCTCTAAATGTCATGGTAATTTAACTATTGGCTAATGCTGATTCAAGTCTGTTGTCTATGCGTTACCAGTTATGATCCTGGTATGTTATATTTCACATCTTCTTCATACATTCTAGGGAGATGGAAGATTTCTCTGCTCTCCTGCCCATTACAGAATAACATAGGGTATTAAAAGTATATTAGGTTTGCCCATTTCCCATGCCCATTTCTTGAGTGGCTTGTTTGTTTTGGTTTTTTGGTTGTTTTGAAGTTCTTTGTATATCCTGGAAATTAGCCCCCTATCGCCTATATCGTGTGCAAAGATCTTCTCCCACTCTGTGGGTTGCTTTTTTACTTTGTTGATTGTTTCCCTTGCTGTACAGAAGCTTCTTAGTTTGATGAGGTCCCATTTGTTTATTCTGTTCTCAACTGTTATTGCTTTTGGTGTCCTTCTTAGAAAGTCGGAACCTACTCCTAGGTCTTGCAGGGTATTTCCTACATTTTCTTGCAAGAGTTTGAAGGTTTCTGGATGTAGGTTTAGGTCTTTTATCCATGTAGATTTGGGCAAACATTTCACAAAGGAACAAGTCCAAATGGCAAACAAACATATGAAAACATGTTCCAGCTCCCTAGCAATAAGGGAAATCCAAATTAAAACATCGATGAGGTACCACCTAACACCAGCAAGATTGGCCCACATAAACAAGAACACCAACGACGCTTGCTGGCGAGGATGCGGGGAAAAGGGAACCCTACTCCACTGCTGGTGGAGCTGCAAATTGGACAGCCTTTATGGAAATCAGTCTGGAGAACACTCAAACAACTCAAAATCTGCATACCATATGACCCAGCAATAGCACTCCTAGGAATATATCCAAAACACCTGTTTTACGACAAACCAACATGCATCCCTATGTTCATTGCAGCACAATCAGTAATTGCAAAAACATGGAAGCAACCAAAATGCCCATCAGCAGAAGATTGGATAAGAAAGCTTTGGTTCATCTACTCCATGGAATACTACTCAGCTATTAAAAAAAACAAAATGCAGTTCTTTGTGGCTAAATGGGCACAACTGGAAACTATAATGCTAAGGGAAATGAGTGAATCCCAAAAGATTAGATAACGCATGTTTGCTTTGATTTAACCTGTAATTTTTTGTTTGGTTGTTATTTTTTGAACCTGTCATTGATACTGTCTCAACCCAGATGTTTCGAAGAATGGAACTTGCATTATTTTTAACATATTGTTTACCCAATACTATGTCAATTAATTCCATAATGTTGTATATTGATACTGAGGCCTTGTTGGGGCTTTTAACTGACCGGATCTTTACTCTGTTAGACCTATCTTCAGACCATAGAAGGTATCCCCAAGAGGCCACTGAACTTATCTGGACAATAAGACGCTGAACTTTATGCTAGGCATGTGTTTGCAAGCAATGAATCTCAACTGAACTTGAACTATGGTTATGCAACAAGGTGGAGGACTCCACCATGGGGGGAGGGGTATGGGAGGGGTAGGGGGAATCCCCAGCGCCTATAAAACTGTACTACATAATACAATGTAAGCAACAATAAAAAAATAATAAAAAATAAAAGTATATTAGGTTATATATATATATTTTTTTAAAGATTTATTTTTATTATTTTTTCATTGGAAAGGCGGATATACAGAGAGGAGAGACAGAGAGGAAGATCTTCCGTCCGATGATTCACTCCCCAAGTGAGCGCAATGGGCCGATACTATGCCAATCCAAAGCCAGGAGCCTCCTCCGGTTCTCCCACGTGGGTGCAGGCTCCCAAAGCTTTGGGCCGTTCTCGACTGCTTTCCCAGGCCACAGGCAGGGAGCTGGAAGGGAAGCGGGGCTGCCGGGATTAGAACCGGTGCCCATATGGGATCCCGGGCGTGCTAGGCGAGGACCTTTAACCCCTTGCGCCACCGCGCCGGGCCCTAGGTTATATTTTTTAAATTTTCTTTTTCTCTTTCCTTATCACATACAATGATTTCTACTAATATTCTCTTACATTTACTCATCTTCTGCAATATCCATCTATTTTTATTTTTCCCAGGAAATTGTCACATACTAAATTATGATTTTTGTTCTTGTAAATGTGATTTGTCTTTTCAACATTTCCCCATGCACCTAACTGATATCTGAACACTTAGATTTCAGATATTATAATTTATTTTTCTTAGCTACTAATTCTAACATTGGCTTAAAGGTGATCAATTTTCCTTTGCAGAATTAAGCTACATTTTCAATTTTTCTTTTAATTTCTTGGAGTCATTTAATTTATGGTAAGCACAAAATTACAAGTTCAAACATCATTATGCTATCTTCTCTTGTAGCAGTTTTATTTAATGTTATTTTAAAAAATGATTCATTAGCATAAATGAGAAACAAAAGCTTAAGGAAATATTAGTCACTATAACCATGTAAAGAGATTTAAAAACATCATAGATAATTCATTTTGTTTTTTAATTCAATGTTTTTGCATCCTTTTGTATATCATATAAACTGATTGAATAAAAGCCATGTTCCAAAATATGTGAAATATTTAATTCATATTAAGGAAGAAAGGAAGACAAAAGACATAACTTGAACTAATTTGAAGAAAAGCCAATGCTGTTATAAGACTAAATTTCTCAACTTTAAAGATAGTGTGGTGTGTCAAAGGGTGAAATTCCAAACAGTGTACAGCAGTGGCTTTAGCCATCTAAGCAGCATGGTATCCTGAAGATTGTCTTGTCGTGCTGGAAGGTCAGGTTCAGAGGCACACTAGAGAGGCTTGTCCCCACAGAGAAGGGAAGGGAGAGTGGCAGAAACTTTCTGCACACTGGGAAGGTGACTTTGTTCTCAGTGTGAAAGCAGGTGGGCACAGCTCTCCAGGCTGACCTTGCTGTATGCCTATCTATAATGCTGATGCAGGGAGCAAAATGGCAACTTTCTCCACAGCCTTCTCTCCCCTCCTCTTGACCTGGCAGCTTAGTTCTAATGATAACCAAGAGAAAGGAGAACAGAATGTCGAGTAACAAAATCGCATAGAGTGTCCATAATTTTTATGTAGGAAAATAAAATTTCATAACTCTAAGCAATGTCGTGAAATGTGAGAAGAAATTAGAAAAGAAATGAACTATAAGCATGATGGAATTATGTAAAAGGCATATATATATATATATATTTTTAACAATTTTAACATTGTGCTAAATTTTTCTGTTATTGCCTCAAAAATAAATAAATGGATATATAGGTCACTTTTTAATGTCAGTTTTACAGTGAAAACACAATATGTCATCAAGGAATATTCTTACAGCAATAATTTTGGTGTAACTCATGCGTTTGTAAAATGGCATATACCCAATTTCTTTTTTACAGCATTCTAAAGTATCAATTCATCTTTAAAGTGAGTTTTACTCATGACTCTTGCCTTGATTCCATAGATACGCAAGCATAACTGGACAGTGATATATAAACACAACACAGACATTTCCTGTGTGTATTCAAAGCTTTTGGAAATGTATCAACATCTTTCATATTTTTATACTCCATTTATCTAATTTTAAACATTTTATTTTTTTTTTAGGATTCTTTTTTTTTTTAATTTTTATTGTAAAGTCAGATATACAGAGAGGAGAACAGAGAGTTAGAGCTTCTGTACAATGATTCACTCTTGAAGTGACTGCAATGGCCGGCGCTGAGCAGATCCGAAGGCAGGAGCCAGGAGCCTCTTCCACAGGTTGGGACCACTTAGGTGCAGGGTCCCAAAGCTTTGGGCCATCCTCTACTGTTTTCCCAGGCCACAGTCAGGGGGCTGAATGGAAAACATTGCCACTGGAATTAGAATAGATGCGCATATAGGATCCTGGCACATGCAAGGAGAGGACTTTAGCTGCTAGGCTACCACACCAGGTTCAAACATTTTATTCTTTAGGAAATTTTCCTGGAAACCTGGTTACCACCTTCTTTCCAAAGCTCATTTTATCTCTTTTTACAATTGAATGCTGTGCTAAATTTTAACTTCTCTACTTTTGAGGTTGCAAAGACTATTTTTGGTACTGCATGGGGACATGGATATGTCAGACACCTTGAATCTATGTTTGAGTAGGTGTTTGTGGACATTCTCTTGAGCTTTTAATATAGCTAACCACAGCTAACCATGGCATGTTTGGTTTAAGGTAGTTTTTTTTTCTTGTCATTTATCAGAAGTTTTTCTATCTTAGCAGCCTAATAATTAAAATTTAAGCTTTTTCATGTGAAGTAAATTTGTTTTCCCAAATGAAATAAACTCTTTAACGTGTGAGTTTTATCAATTCTCTGAAATTACATACCAATTATATATCAATGTATCAATGGCTCCAGATCCATGATTCATACAACAGAGCTAAAATCCACATAATGTAACAGAATCTTTATCTAAGTGTGTTCAAATCTCAAGTTTTAAATAATAACACACTTACCTGAAAACATCACAAAATGAATTCCATGAATTCACAATCTCTTGTGTAAAATGTTTTCATAGTTTCATGTTTAAGGTGATATCATTATGTCCACAATTATAGCAGTCGTCAGATCAGTTAATTTTCATTTTACTTCCTTGATATCTAATGCTAATCTAATGAATTACAGATGTGCAAATAATATTATTTTAACAGATGTTAGTTATTTTAATTGTCAGCTAAATAAAGACAAAGGGAGGGAGAAAGAGACAGAGGGAGGTAGAACAATAGAGAGAGAAATAGGTATATCCTATTTGCTGATTCTCTCCTCAAACTTCCGGACAAATAGAATTGGAACAGAATGATGGTGAGATTCAGGAACTCATTGTGGGTTTCAAGCAGAGAAGGCAAGAAAAAAAAAAAAAGAAACACAAAAAACAGACAAGCAAACAAACAAACAAAAAACTTGGCACCCAGAGACTACATAAGCAGGAAGGTGTGTTTGGGAATAGAAATACAGTGTACAACCCATGGGCTTCAGTATGGGACGTCTGCATCCAGGAAACAGCGTAACTGTTCTCCCAGATGCCCCTTCCAATATGACACTATTAAGAAAAGAGTGTGACAAGGCATCGTCACATAACTTGCAACAGTGGCAGTCCTATAATTGCGCCAAATTAAACCATGCCTCCGCTGTGCCAGATTCAGATCGCTGACAATATTTTTGGAAAAACCAGCAGAGGACGGCTCAGTGCTTGGATCCTTGCCACTCAAGAGGGTGACCAGAATAAGTTGGCTCACAGCCCAACCGACATCAGTGTGGACATTCGGGAACTGAATTAGCTGATAGAAGGGATTTCTCTCTCTCCCTCCTCCTCCTACCTTGCACATACAACACTCTGATTTTCAAATGAAGTTTTTACATAAAACAAAACTATGAAATCATTTTATTTGAATTCTGTCTATGAAGTTTATATGAGTTCTCAGATTCCTTAACTTTTCTGAGTATCTGCATAATTTTTAATGAATCAACCACAAAAAGACAATGTTATTCTATAACTCTTTTCTAAAATTAGTAACTTGATATAAAATTTTAATTCCCACAAATGATATACTATCCTCCATGTCAAAATAGCCAACACAATATTTGCTTTTCCCTGAGACATGAACATAACTATTTACCAATAATATAAACCCATTTTCAGCACTGTGATAACAACAACACACAACTGAGGCATGTTAAGTTTGTAAAGATAATTCATTTATTTAGCAAACAATTTTGGAGATTCTATGTGTGATATAAGACAGCCAGAAATTTCTGGCTCTGATGAGATCCTAATGCCATCATGGTGGGAGTGATGATAGGTTTGGTGAGTTTGGCACATAGGTGCCAGAAGACTGCTCTTCCGTATCCAGAGATGTGTCACGGAGGAACTGAGAAAAGTTAAGCAACTGGCTTCTGGGAAGGATGTTGAGATCTTGGAATTCTTCATTATTGCATCAGACTTAGCAAGAATTTTGTGCATCTTAAGGGAAAGTTAATGTATCATCTGTTGATTTTATTGAGACTTGGAGAATAAACTTTCACTCAATTAGCCAATCCAATAATTTCACTGCTCTATGCCTCTCCTGGAGCACTCATGAGAATTTTCTTTTTTAAAGTTTATAAACACCCCTGTGCAACCAACCCTCAATGCTCCCTTCCTTCAGAAAACACTCTCAGCACTCAGAGATGGTTATTTCTTTTAGTTTCATTTTCTTTGCATTAAGAATAAATAAATAAAACTTCTTTACACATTCATCTTCTTTTGAGCCCCTAATTCATTGTAGATCCAAAATACAGCACCAGAGTGATTTTATCTGTGTAGTTTTGCAACATTTCTTGTGTGTTCGTGCAAGATTTTTCTAGAGATTCTGAACTCCAACACAGTTCTCTATCAATTAGAGATATCAGGCCCCTCTCAGTTAGTGAGAAGTGATTAGCACGGCAATCAGTTTCAAAGACTCAGAGGGCAGGAGTGTTGTGATAGCTCTGCTTAATCCACATCTGCCTTTGGCACCCAGGATATTGATCTTTTCCGACTTAGTTTTTTTTTGTTTTGTTTTGTTTTGTTTTTCACAGAAGTTTGTCTAACACATGAAACTGCAGTAAAATGTTGGAGTAATTGAAGACTTCTTGCAGGGTGGTTTCCTGTTTCTATCTGAGGCTCTGTGTGGTATGATCAGATTCCAACTTCCCATTATCTTATGAAAATACAATCTGTAGTCCTCATTCTCCCATTCTTTCGTACCCTTCTTCACTCAGGCTCAAAGGTATAAAGAGATGGATAGATGCTTCTGGCTACTGATTGCTGGACAGATGACTATGTTAATGTTTTATAACATGATATTTTCTCTCACTTCTACACAGCTCACATTTTTTTTTAATTCCTCTCTTAACAAAATTATTTTAGTCTTCATTGCTTGGAAGAACTGTTAGTAATGTTGTGACACAGGGGATTAAACTACTGCTTACGGTATCAACATCCCAAATCAGAGTATGAGTTCGAGTCTCCATTGCTTTTTTTTTTTTACGTTTCAAAATTTATTTTGGATAAACCAGTTTTACATTCACAGTTAAACTGAACATAATGACCTTCACCATCTATAGGTTTACAGGAAAATAAAGGCATTTACAAACTAATAATAAAATAATGGCTGATTATTGTATGCCTTACGTTTTTGATTAGCCTCTTAGTGATAGCCCCACACCATCAACACCACTAGAGCGGAACATTTGTCACAAAGGATGAACAGACTGTGAACCACCATTATTACTCAAGATTTAGTTTATCTAAGGGCTAACACTTGATTGTGTGCATTCAATGGGCTTGGACCAATTTATAGTGACAATTATGTAGCATCGTAGCATCATGCTGAGTAGTTTTTTTTATTGGTATTAACATTGTATTATGTGATACAGTTTTATAGGCACTGGGGGCTTTTCTTTTTTTTAAGATTTTATTATTATTATCATTTTATGGTACAGTTCCATAGGCTCCTGGCATTTCCCTTATCCCCTCCCGAATTCGCTCCCCCCACCTAGTTCCTCTATATCATTACTAAAATATAATTCTTCATACACAGTCATATGTTCATCATTTTGGGCATGGACAATGGCAGAAAGTTCAGAATCCTATTGTCAAGATATAATGTACAGTTTCATTGTAAGTCCATCTTTGTTTGGAATAGAATGCATACTACATTGTATCCTCACATCTGGATGTTAATTTCCATTTCACAGCTACTATACATCCCCTTAAATGAAAAGCCATAATACAAAATCAACAATAAAAAGAAAAAGAAATTTGTAATGCCATGAAGTTAAATGACATGTTACTAGGTATGACAGTCTCCATTTCACAACTACTATACATTCCCTTAAATGAAGAGCCACAAAACAAACTCAACATCTGGAAGAAAAAAGAAATTAACAACACCAAAAAGTTAAATAATATGCTACCAAATGACTAACGTGCAGCTGAAGAAATGAAAATCAAGAACCTTCTTGAAGAAAATGATGCTACTGTATCATCTATGAGTCACTGAATGATTTAATCAGAAGAAAGTGTTTTGAAGAGATGAAACTGACCGAAAACATCAAAATTCATGCAACCATTTCCCCTGCTTTTTGTTGGTGAAGTGTGTCTCTTCTAGACAATAAGTAGATGGATTTTGTTCCAATCTACTAATCTGTGACATTTGATTGAGCTTATGCCATTTACATTCAGAGTTAGTATGTATGGGTGGTACTTTGGTCCTATCATTTTAGAAATGGGTTGTTCATTGATTTAATCTTCTGTTGTCATTTTACTGGGATGTTTTTCCCATCTGCCTTTTGTTTCGGTAGGTGCTATTCCTCTTCCCTGTCAAGAGAACATCTTGAAGTATCATTTGTAGGGCAGGTTTGGAAGAGCCAAATTCTTTTAACTTTTCTTGACTGTGGAATAATTTTATTTCATTTTCAGACAAAAACAAGCTTTGCTTGGTATGTTATCGTAGTCTGACAGTTTTTTTCTTTTAGATTCTGGAATATGTCACTCCATTCTCTTCTTGCCTCTAGTTTCCTATGAGAGATCTCCTGTCAGTTTCATTGGTATTCCTTTATATGTGAATTGAATTTTTTTTTTCATGTGCACATTTCGGGATCTTTTCCTTATGTTCAATTGAAGACAGATTGACGATCATGTTTCTTAGTGAAGATCACTTTTGATCAAGCCTTTTGGAAGTTCTGTGCCCTTCCTGGATCTTGTTTCCTAATTCTTTCTCTAGATTAGGGACATTTTCCTTTATCATTCCATTAAATACATTTGCAAACCCAGTTTCTCCTTCTGCACCTTTGGGGGCTCCCATAACTCTTATATTTGTCCTCTTAATAGTGCTTTCAGTTTTTTAATACCTTTTTTTGGCCTGATCCAGCTCTGCTTCCAGCTTTTCATTTGCTTCCCCTGATGATAGGAAATATCTTCCAACTTTGAGATTTTTTTTATGCTTGCTTCATTCTATTTTGAAGACTCTCCATTGCACCTTTAATTTATTCTACTGTGTTCTTAATTTCTGATATATCAGCTTGATTTGCTTTATTGCTTCCTTAAATTCTTTGAACTCTTGTATGTGCTTTCTCATTGATAAGAAGCTTTAAAATGAGTTTTATGAATTCTGTGTCCCCCATTTTCTCGATGTCTTCCTCAGTTAACTCTGAGGTTGGCATAGGGATTTGCTCCTTTGCAGGGGAGTTTTCAGCAATATTCATTGTGCCTATGTCTCTTCTTTTGCTCTTGGTCATTGTACTTCTGGTTAGCAGAGTCTTCTCCCTGAGGCAGGTGTCTAAGCTGTGTCACTCACAGGTCTATAATGCGATTTTACTTATTGCAATTGGTACACAACTTTTTGCTTGCAGCCACTTGTGATACTCCCTCCATTGAGTTCCAGGTCTGGGTTGTTACATTAGATTTCCACCATGGTCTCCACAGCCCCAGCTCCTGGCTCACCACTCTCCTCCTCCTGTGATACCGTACTGAGGCGGTGCTGCACCATGGTCTTTGCAACCTTTCTCCACTTTTCATTGGACCAGATCCCAGGATGAGAAAGACACCAGGTGTCCTATCTAGTTAGGTTGTTGGTGGTGCTGATCTTTTTGGAACCTGTTGAACGTTAGGTCTGGGTGGGACACGGACCTATCTCGATCTGTACAATGGCATAGTCGGTATTATTTTCCTGCAGAACCAGTGCAATTCACGGAACGTAGTGAGTGCTCATGAGTTCAGCGCATGCGGAGTTCATTTTTGTCCCCTGCAGTCCTACAGCTATTTCCACAGTGTACCAAATGGCCCTGACATAGCACTACTAGAGTTCTTGATCTACTGGCAAACAGGTCTGAGGTATACCCAGACCTTTCTTGGGTGGAACCTATGGAATGCCACATTGATGCAGTTCACTGAGTCAGAAATGAGTTCACTTCCAGCTCAGCACATGCTCAGTCCTTGCCCTTGCCTTTGCCTCCTTACGCAAAATGGCACCCAATTCAACTGTATGGGGGCTAACTGGGGTGTGAAATCCACCCTGTACTTGCACTACCCAACTGGGATCTGCTGCTCTGTCTCTGCTCCTGGTAAAATCAAATGGATCAGTAGGATGGACAGTTCTTTGTCTGGGTTTACCTCCCAAGCTCCCAGTGAAAGTCCCTTCCTACCTGGTTGCTGGTGGAGTTTGGATTGTCATTTGCTGAATGCTACTGGAGTATCAGCCACTGCAACACCATACCGTTGTGTCTGCTGCTTTCCTGTGTCTGTCAATCTCCAGGTACCCCTCTGCTGTTGTTCTGGCCTTTCCTACTTCCTGGAATCTGCCCTCTCTGCTTCATTTTGACTAAATGTTTTTCCGTCTGTTTAAATGTGTCCTTACCCTATCACACCATGTTGATTCTCTCCATTGCTTTTTTTATGATTCAGATTCACAGCAGCGACCAGGCTGGAACTTTTGGTTCCTAGCCTGACCTAGCCCAACTATTTTTGCTATTGCAGGAATGATAAAGTAGATGAAAGCTGTTTTGTTTCTGCTATCTTCCCTTAAAATATATTGACAAAATATGTGTTTTTTTTTCAAATATGGAAGCTATCATTACCTACTGATTTTAAATTTTGAGTGATTATCATAACTCTATTTATAGCTGATAAAAAAAAATGGTTATCTTAAATGGATTTGGTTACATGAAAAGGATTACGATTGTTTTTAGTTTGACCAAATGGTTTAAACCTCTCACACATCTTTAGACTTAAGAGCCTCGTATAAGGCTTTTGGCTGTGAGGCTTCTAGCTGGATTTATGGAACTCTCAAAATATAATTATTTTGAGAGAGATAGTAGCTGTTTAAGGTAAATCATAATAAATTAGCAGGTTATAAAATGATGCCAAAGTTTATTTGTGCTAATATAAAAATCTGGTACTTTGCACTCCAGAGACTAGGGGATGTAATTTCAGAGGAATTCATCCTTTATGACTTTATAGACACAGCTTTTCTGAAATGTCTTAATTCTTCAACCATGGTGATAGCAGGCATGCATGCCGTTGTATGGGGACCCTTGTTGAACTGTGACTGAGTTGATGCTGGGGCATGTAGATGGTTGCCTTACTTTCTATCCTCGCAGTCTTGATCATGATTCTCCCCCAACTATTGCTGCCTTTCCCTAAGAGTCAACCCTCTGTAAGAAGTTAGGGGGAAGAGGGTATGCATGTCATTGTGTGTGGCATGAGCCATGGAGAATCTACTTCTGGAACACATGTCCACCTTAAAAATGACGATTAACCGGTGCCTGGGGCAATAGCCTAGCGGCTAAAGTCCTCACCTTGAAGGTGCCTGGAAGCCCACATGGGCACCGGTTCTAATTCTGGTGACCTCACTTCCCATCAGCTCCCTGCTTGTAGCATGGGAAAGCAGTAGAGGACGGCGCAAAGACTTGGGACCCTTCACCCACTTGGAAGACCTGGAAGAGACTCCAGGTTTCTGGCTTCAGTTTGGGGCAGCTCCGGCTGTTGTGTTCGTTTGAGGGAGTGAATCACTGGGCAGAAGAACTTCTTCTCACTCTGTACTCCTTGGTGTATATCTTACTTTCAAATAAAAATAAATACATTTTTTAAATGAAGATTACCCCAGCAATCATTGTGAAAGATATGTGCATAATTCTGGCCGTATGATCATAGTGTGTCCAAAAAAATGGATAAAAAAAATTTATTATGATTATCCAGAAACCTCCATAAGAATCTGATGTTCTATTCTTTATAGAGGATTGACAAAGTCACAGGTAAGGTATAAATTAACTAGCCATGCATAGTGAGAGCAAAATGTAGATTAAAACATTAGCTTAATAAAGAAGAGTAAAAGTTCAGGTAAGAGAAACCAGCCCTTGCAAATTTAGTAATACTTATTATGAATGTTAGCATTTTCATGTAACCATGTCCTACAGGTTCAAGAACACCAGGGAATAAAGATCATATTGCAGAAAGGTAAGAGTGTCTCCTATTACATGACCACTCTCTGTTGTGGGGCACAACATGATGCTCTCTTGTAGTCCAGTAAGATGGAAGGAGGGAAATATTAAGTCAACACAGGCAAAATGTTATGGAAACCTTTCTTTCTTGTCCTTTTATGGGGTAGTAGAATCCCTTTATCCCAACCTGATGAAGAGTGCCTACATTTTTCTGCCTCCCAAGCTGGAAGATGGAAATACTTGGTCACCATGGGAAAATATTAGCCATAGCATCATCTTTACTGCATTTCTTTTGTCATTGAATAGGGCTATGGCTTCGTAAGATTTTCAAATGACTTTGACAGATATGATCAGCCCCTCCAAAGTTAGTTCCAGGTCAACTGCCCTGCCCAGATGTATATAATGTTACTCCTAAATCATATTCTAACGAAATCATAAAGCTATGCTGTTCTCCATGCTGCAAAACCTTTCAGGAATAGATTTTATCTTATAGTTCCTCACAGCTTGAAGACAGAGGTCAGAACTAGATATATTCTAGAGGAAAGCAGGTTGTTCATCAGGAAAAGTCTCACCTTCAACTGACAACAATTGATATATATGTGAATAGAATCAAAAGCATCACATTGCTTGTGATCTAGAGGGTGTGAAGAACAATGGCCATACATATAAGCTTCTCCAAGATACTCAGGATGTAGATAGGCCAAGAGAAGAACTCCTTCTCATTCCAGCAGTACTGTTCCTTCCACCTGACAAGGAGCACTAACAGGTCTAAACATTGGAGGAAAGAAACTTGACTTCCACCTTTTACTGGAACTGCCTCTTCTGTTTTTCTGTCAAAATCAGTTCAATCTTCTTGCAGTATGACCCTGAGATACTTCTCTAGGAAACCTTAAATATCCTAAGTGGTTTCTAATATATGAGAATAAATTGTTTTTCATACAACACATACTGATTTTATGAAAACCTTGTCTTTATTTGAAGAAATTCAGGCACTGGGAAAATGTATAATAAAGCCCATAAGGTACATTTCCACTCATGAGTTGCAAGAGATGATCACCTCTGGAAATACACATTTGTAGAAGCAGTGTATCCTTTGTACTGACTGGTAAATATGCATAGACATCAGGTACCCCTAATTAGAACATGGGGCTCTGAAGCCCGATACGTTTTCATGAAATGTAACAGACCTTACTACAGGCTTGTTATTAAACCTACATATGAGTAACATGAAATACTTAAAGAACTATTCATCAGTGTTAAGGTTCCAGTTCAGCAGATTATTAGATACCTTACCAAACAACTTGACCTCTGGGCTGAAAGATTGCAGTCATGCCTCATGTTGTCACTCCCCTAGTACCTACCTGAAAGCCAGCTAACTGACCCTAGAACAAGATCCTATACCATCACAGGGTTACTAACGTAAGAAGGAAATCTATGGTTTACAAATGTGTTTTAAAATATCAGGTACTACTGCTAGGTGACCGGGCAATCCACATGAAGACATTCTACTGTGTTAATCCTGTGATGTTTCTCCCAAAGGAGATACAGAATCCAGAATATGCATTTGAACAGGTGGTTCTAGTTCTACACATATGTGTATTCAGAGAGGAATTTAAAAAGACAGGTATATGGTGCTCTTTTTACAGATAGGGATCCCTTTGCTGAAGAAGGAACACACTGGGTTCTCTAGTTCGTATTTGTCTTAAATACAAACATCCAGAGCCTTCATCTTTCTACCGACATGAGTCCACAGGCAGCAGAGCTGGGGCCTCCGGTAAGAGCTCTCAAGCTGAATTACTGAAGGGTAAATACTCTAATGCAGTTGTTTTGAAAGAAAGTCACTTTCCTGCTACAAATGAGTTCCTAATAAAACACTGTCAGGAAATATAGCAGTTGCTACTTTCCATGTTGTTCACTGGGGAAGAGGCAGTTATATACTGTGTGGTGCACCAATAGGGGACTGATGAAATAGGTAAGGGAAGGTGATTGGTATGTTGAGCAGCCTGAGCAGCACCTAATGATAACTCCTTTTTTGAGCACTATGCAATTTGAATTTGTGAAAAAAAAGTGTGGTATCAGGCAATGATCGCTAGTCAGTGTATGACATTTAACTAGTGAAGGAAGGATGGATCAATGTTCCTCCAACCTTCCTGCTCAAGACATTTAAAAATCATCATTATGCCCAGTGTGCTGGCTAAATCTACACCTTGCAATGATTTGGATTCCTAACAGATGCCAGTTCATGTCCAGCTGCTCCATTTCCCATTCAACTCCTGCTTCTGGCCTGAGAAGGCAGTAGAGGATGGCCTAAAGCCTTGGGATGCTACACCCACCTGGGAGACTATGAAGAACCTCCTGGTTCCTGGTTTCAGATCAGCTTAGCTCCGGCTATTGTGGCCACTTGGGGAGTGTAGCAACAGGTGGAAGATTTTTGCATCTGTCTCTGCTTCTCTCCGTAAATCTCACTTTCCAATAAAAAAATAAATAAATAAATCTAAAAAGAGAGGTGCAATCCCCTTTCCAACACTATATAGTCATCATTTTCAAACATCTGACCAAGTGACAACAATAGCATATTGAAAAGAAATCTTGTAGGTCTTTCAGGAATTTCCAGAGATAGAACACAGGGAACCAGAAAGCCAATAATACGCCAGCGGTCTCAGTGCTTTTCAAGAACCTTCTACCTTAGTCTCCATCTTTCCAGGTATATTGGAAGGAATCATGCATTGATATTCTTTCTACTATCACTCTGGTAAAAGTTCTGGCTTATGTTCCTAGATTCACCATTCCAAAAAAAAAAAGCCCTTATAAGTGTCAGAACAAGAGAAGTTACAATCAGGAATGGTGTCTTATACATCTCCAAGAAGATGTATATTCATGGCATGCCAGCATAGAACTCAAAACAAATTTATACATATATGTGGACTATTTCATGAATATCTAATTTTATGAATATGCATAACATGCATATGCACATATACATTATATAACTAAATCTATTTTGCACAATTCTCCCATGCCTTTTATCCCTCAATCCCCTCATCACGCTACCAAGCTGCCAGTATGTTGGAGAATAATGTTTTTACTTGGATGGCTAGTTTATTTCATACTATCAGTTTCCTTTTTGCCTCCATGAACTGTACGGTATTGTGGCTCAACTTTTCTTGACATTATTCCTGTTGACCATATACAACACAATACAAACTTTGAGTAGAGGTATGTTACAATCACCTCTTAGAAAAATCCAGAATGGTATACGCTGTTCAACGATTCCTCTTCTGGTTTGTCTGCATTTCCAACTTGGAGAGATAGTTCAGTAGACATAAAGGTCTAAAAGAAACCTCTATTAACTAACTAGGTTGTACATTCTTGCAAAATAGAATCATGCATTAGCCATCCTTATTGACCCCAAAAGTAGCATATTCGCATTTTAAATAAAAAATGCAAATTTGGGGTTAATAATTTCCCCCAGCCAGAAGAAAATATAAAGGTTCTGAGAAACAATATGAGGATAATGGATTGCCTAAAATAGTCAGGCTCTAATCCTGGATTGATCTCATTAGGATACTCTAACAAATGGACATAGATTTATCACTTATCACTGTGTGTGTGTGCCTATGTTGGGTTGTGGATATTCAACATTTTATAGATGTTTGTTCTTTTCTACCAAACTGCAGATAATTTTATAGATGGAACCATGAGTGCAGGACTTGTCTATGGGATCATTGGGCCGGATTTTGGAGGATGAGCTTTGAGTGCTCCTCCAGGGTTTTTTTTTTTTATCCAGTTCAATGTAGCATAATCACTCACTGTCCCAATTTCCTAACATCAAGGTTGCCATTTAAAAGAGGGGACTGATGGATGGATTTCTGTGTCGGTGATTAGCACCAGGGGGCCACTATTCAGAATCTGGGCATAGGATTTAGAAGATTTGAGAAAACCAAAGAAGTGAATTTGGGAAGCATGTTAGTGTCTAGGTAGTTCTTTTAATGAAGGTTTTCTTGTGCTATTGAAACTGCTGAACACAGTGCGGATGTTATGTATATTAGGCATTTGCATGTGTTTCCTCTTGTCTTTATTAAGTCTTGATAGGAAATTTAACTTTCACACAATTAGTCAATCAAAAATATTGCCGCATTAGTAGCACCTGCTAAATTGTCAGCAAAAAGTTCATGAAAAATGCATATTAAAAACCTATGCTTGGGGGCCCGGCGCGGTGGCACAAGTGGTTAAAGGTCCTCGCCTTGCATGCCCGGGATCCCATATGGGCGCCGGTTCTAATCCCGGCAGCCCCGCTTCCCTTCCAGCTCCCTGCCCGTGGCCCGGGAGGGCAGTCCAGGATGGCCCAAAGCTTTGGGACCCTGCACCTGCGTGGGAGACCCGGAGGAGGCTCCTGGCTTTGGATTGGCATAGTATCGGCCCGTTGTGCTCACTTGGGGAGTGAATCATCGGACGGAAGATCTTCCTCTCTGTCTCTCCTCTCTGTATATCCGCCTTTCCAATAAAAAAATAATAATAAAAAAATAAATCTTAAAAAAAAAAACTATGCTTGGCTTTAAAAATGTTTAGTCCAAAATAAACATATTGTTTGCATGTTCTATGAATTTTTGGAAGCCTTGTCATGTATTATTTTGATTTGCACTGTATAAAATTGCTACTACTTGATCATATTTGATAAATATCTATTCTCCATATTTCAAATACAACCAAATGTAATCAAAGATACTATTTATTAGACAAGGACTAGATTTGAAATTTCAGAACTGGTCTAGGTTTCACAATCTGAAGATCAAATATTTGCTTTTAGTTTGTTTGAAAATGCAGTATCTTTTAATGCCTGACATATCCAGAATAGTTGACATTGATATCTTGATGCATAAGTTATTAGTATTTAAATATATGCCCATATTATTTGAAGATACAGATTTTCCTGGAAATATCTTGGCAATCAGTGGCATAACAACTCCAGCTTTCACATTGTCAGGCAGTCTCATCAGCATGGTCAAACAAGAGACTAATGTGTCTGAGGCGGTCCTAAAATAAGTACTAAATCATTTGGGAATCCTGGCAGATAACATTAAATAAATACAAATGATCAGCTCTAGAGCAGGTGATTAGTAAGGAAGGCAAATTTTAATTGCAAATGGGATGCAGCAGAGAAACCTGAGTAAGTCTCAGCACTATTGAAATGTCATAATGATGCTTTAGGAAAACTTGCTGTTAAGTTTTGACATTTTGTAATTTCGTTACTTAGGGTGATGCTTTGGGTTTTATGGTGATAGGCTTTTTAAAGGGAAATGTTTAAAAAACAGTGAAGTGCATTTAGTCTACTGATACAAAATAACTTGTTCACCTCAAATTGAGATCAACAAAATACATCTTTGCTTTTCTTTTTTCAAATCTATGTCCCAAATATCTTTTCTATGTTTTTCTTTTTAATAATCTTTAAAATAGTAGCTTGAAAAGTGATTGCCATTGAAAATTCCAGTATTTTTCATCCACAATATTCAACATTAAATAAAATTATAGTAGGTTCTACTAAAGAATTTTAATATTGATTTTAAATTTTAACTGATAATAAGTGTTCAATATATTTTTTCAAATCAAAATGTTTTTGTTAGAAAGTCATAACTATAAGCATCATAAAAACTGATTCATTCATGAATTTTTTTATTTTGCACATAAAATAGGCAATTCATTACAATATATGTTAGAAAAGAGAATCATAAAAAATATCACAATGAAAATGTGCAGAATCTTTAATAATGTATAGTTAAATTGAGATTTGACATTATTTTAGGTGTCATTTGCTATGTTTTGAGTAAAGCAACTTGAAAATAATGTTAGTTCCAAACCTGTGATTAAATGGTTATGTTAATTAGATTAAGTAAAATATGTTGAACATTTATGATTAATCATGAGAAAAGGTAATAAAGTCAAAATTCCAATCTGTTTTAGGATTTTCTAAGCCAATTGACTATTTTTTATGTAAAATGGAGTTATGACAATAGATGGTGCAGTTAAATGCTAATAAAACTGTGACAGGTGTAAGTATAGTGATCAAACTACAGATATTATTAAAAATTTAAAGTCAATATAATTATGTTTAGAGTTGCTCCACTGTTTCATAATCACTTACCTGATAGCACAGCACTTTTGTCACTGTCTCTTGCATTTGTCATGGATCTTGTATCACTTCTTGCTATAGTGAAAATCAAAATACACTGATGAGACACCAAGCTTCCACTAATCTTGGTGAATAGGGCTGGGATCACCAGTCAGATTCTCTGCTAAATTAGTGGTGGAAATTCAGTTAGTGAATGTGATATTGACAAATTCTGATGAAATATGATATATACAAAGTGGTAGTTTGAATGTTTTCTTTTTTTTTTTTTTTGAGTGTGGCGGTTTTATCTGCTTTGCCACTATGCCGACATTGCAGTCTACTTTTTTTTTTATTGTTAATAACATTGTATTATGTGATACAGTTTTATATGCACTGGGATCCCCCCCACCCCTCCCACAACCCTATCCCCATGGTGGATTCCTCCACCTTGCTGCATAATCACAGTTGAATTTCAATTGGGATTCATTCATTGCAAGGATATACCTAGCATAGAGTCCAGAATCTTATTGTCCAGATAAGTTCAGCTGTTTCTAGGGGAGACCTTCTCTGGTCTGAAGGTAGAGCTAACAGAGTAAAGTCCCTCTAAAGAAAAAATATATTCTTGATTTTCTAAAATATTGTTTTAGAAAATTTTCTAGAATATTGTTTCAGTTCCTATTTGTCTGATTTTGAGACTCTGCCTTCAGCCATTTCCCATCGCTTAAATGCTATTATGAAAGTATTTTATATGAATGTACCTTGCATCAAAGGAGGCATGTTTCCATTGTAAAATATGAAAAATTTTATTGTTCTTTGAAACTACGGGTGGTATTGGGAAAAAATAGTGCATCGCTGCCTTGTCCAGATGACAATATATATTTTTTGAAGATATATTTTTATTTCAAAGTCAGATATATAGAGAGAGGGAGAAGGAGAGACAGAGAGGAAGATTTTTTTGTCCTGTGGTTCACTCCTCAAGTGCCCACACCTGCTAGTGCTGTGCCATTCTGAAGCCAGGAGCCAGGAACTTCTTGCAGGTCTCCCACACAGGTTCAGGGTCCCAAGGCTTTGGGCCATCCTTTCCTGCTTTCCCAGGCCACAAGCAGGGAGCTGGATGAGAAGCAGGGTCACTGGGATTAGAACTGGCACCCATATGGGATCCTGGTACTTTCAAGATGAGGACTTAAGCTGTTAGGCCATGGCGTAGGATCCAACAATATTTGTTTTTAACAAAAGAAAACCTATATCCTTATTTCTGTTGTTTTTTGATTAATAATCAAAGGGTTTGCTATAGGAATTCCATCCTTCTAAAACAAGTTATCTGAATGATCAAAGTGTTGACCTAGGGCCCAGCGCGATAGTGTAGTCGTTAAAGTCCTTGCCTTGCACATGCCGAGATCCCATATGGTCACCTGTTCTAATCCCGGTATCACTGCTTCCCATCCAGCTCTGTGCTTGTGGCCTAGGAAAGCAGTTGAAGATGGCCCAAATCCTTGGGACCCTGCACCCACGTGGGAGATGGAAGAGCTCCTGGTTCCTGGCTCCTGATTTCGGATTGGCTCAGTTACAGCCATTGTAGTCACTTGGGAAGTAAATCATCGGACAGAAGATCTTCCTCTCTGTCTCTGCTCCTCTCTGTATATCTGCCTTTCCAATCATAAGTAAATCTTTATTTAAAAAAAGTGTTGACCTATATGTAATTTGAATTATGTATTGAAATTGGGCATTAAACTTATTCATAAAGAGTAAAACAAGTCAATTCTTTAGCAACTGTGTTAGTAGTTTCCTTTAAAATTTCTGAAGTAGTGTATAAAAATTACTAATTTTTCTAGTTCTTAGTATTTAATTAATGACCTTTAATTTGACATTTTGTAATTCATTTTTATTAATGATGAGTCATCAATAGTGAAAATTTTAAGTTAATAAAAATATAGAAGTAAAAAAAATTATCAACAAATGTGGTCACACTCCTATTTATATGCATTTATGGAGAGAAAATAAAGAAATGTATCTTAAATACCAATAATTAATATGAACATTTCTAATATTTAATTAAATATGCATTAGGGCTCTTTCTGCATGTAAAAATCAGTGAAGACATAAAATGTTTAAGTTTCTATGTTTTCATTTCTAGATAAGAAAATAGTCCAAATAAAATGCATATAATACTGACATTCATGAGATGAAATGGTTGTTACAAGCTCTTTCAAATTAAATACAAATCAATAAACTAATAAACACTGATTTGTCATTAGTTGTAGGGTATCTACTGTTTTAACTGATGTATTAGATAATGATATAAATTTAGAAAAACCTGATTATCCCTGTCACAAAGGTAGCAAATAAGTCATGCTCTACATGGATAACTTAACATGCATTAGAATGTGAATTACCTCACTGTTTTTGGAATGATATTAATATAGTGGTGAACCAAGACAAAAAAAAAGGAAAAAAAAAACAAACAAAAAAAAAACTACAACCGCAGAAGATACATGCACTAAATTCCAATTGTTAAATATAAGATATAAAGAACTTCCTCATTGCTTTTATGGGATTTATTTACTTACATGAAGGCAATCAGAGAAAAGATGAGACAGAGAGATGGGAAGGGAGGGGAGAGAGAGAGAAGGAGAAGCTTGCATTTATGTGTTCACTCTGCAAAGGGCCACAACAGCCAGAGTGGGGGCTCTGCTTTGCTCAAGAGCCCAGGACCCCTTCCGTGTCTCCATCGGAGGGGCAAAGACCCATACACCTGATCATCCTCTGCTGGTCTCCCAGGTGCATTACAAGGGTGCTGTGCCAGAAGCAGAGATTCATAGGATATGGCATCAAAGGCTGTAACACAATCCACTTTACCCCGAAATTGTTCCTGGAGTTGTTCAAGTCAGTCTCAAAAGGACAGATATCGTATGTTCCTTCCAATCTATAGCAGCCAACACAAAGCACACACACACAAAACCTCATCTCTATGAGTGAATTTTCTTTTTTTTTGTCCCCCTCAGCGAGATGTTGATTATTGCTCTGTGATACATATCCTGTGTTATATTGAGGTGTATTTCTCCTGTACACAATTTGTGGAGGAATTTTATCATAAAGGATTTTGGCTAGCATCATATGTTTCACTGCAGCTATTGAGATGGTCATGTTCTATGTTCATCATTTTATTATGATTTTGGGCTTCTAAATTATGGATGTTGAGTCACTTTTGCAACTTTGAGAAGGATATTTTACTTTGATTATTTGGTACTTTATGAAATGTCCATTCAGTAAAGGGATATTTTATAAAGCATTTTTACAATTGTACTCACTATGGATATTGCTTTAAATTTTCTGCTGGTGTTATTTTTTTGTTTGTTTCCTTTTATTGCATTTTATGAAGATCTTACAAAAACGAATTCCATACTTTCCAATATTGTGGAAATTTTTTTAAAGTTGGAGCTATGCCTTTTTACAAACATAATTTTCACTACTTGAATGCCAAAATCCATTAGAGTCATTTCCTTAGTGCTTCAATCGCATGGCTTGATGTGCTTCTTTTGGTATGTTAGATAGCTTCTTAATTTAATCATGTTAGGATTTATGTTCCCAAAATGTATCTATTTTTGAAGCTTTTAAATTCACAACCACAAAGTTATTCATAGCAGTAATTTTGCCAAACCTTTGTACTTGTTTGCTATCAGTTGTGTTATCTAGTTTTTCTAGGGAAATTTTTTGGGTTTCTCTTTTTTCATTGTTAGAGTAGGTAAAGATGTACCTATTTATCTTAATAAAAATGGCTATTTGCCAAAAAATTGTTGGAACTGTTAAGCATATTCAATAAAGTTGAAAGATACAAAATCAAAATACAAAAACTGGCATTTTTACAAAGCAATGTTTTCAATGATAGAAATTTCAGGAAATAAATTCCACTCACAATAGCTATAAAAAAATCATTTTTTACGATTCAATGCAAAAAAAAACAAGGGGAAAACTCCTGTCATGCAAAATATAAAACATTGGTGAAAGGAATTGTCAAAGACTAGCAATAATATGAATAGTGTTTTCTGATGAATTATGTGATGCATATGTTCAAAATATTGATCTATAGATTCAGAAAAATGCCTTTGAAAATGCCTGATTTCATGCTATTTGGATCAAGACTCAACAACAAAAAGTTGAGAAAAATTAACTTTATCACTAATAACATATTCTGTTTTTCTCATGTTGCTGCTTTTATTTGGTCCACCTTCAGGACCAAATGATTTCAATAAATGAATACATATTTGAAGAACAAAGTCTAATTAAGGTTGTTATTCGTGTTTCTGTTTTCCAGAATTTTTATAGTATGAGTTTTAAAAGATTTATTTACTTCATTGGAGAGGCAGATTTACAGCAGAAAAAGAGTTTCCATATACTGATTCACCTTCCAAATGACTGTAATAGCTGTAGTTGAGAAAATCTGAAAGGAGGAGTTTCTTCCAGGTCTCCCGTGTGCGCACAGGGTCCCAAGGCTTTGGATGACCAGCTGCAGCTTTCTCAGGCCACAAGCAGGGAGCTGGATAGCAAGTACAGCTGCTGGATTGAAGCTGGATCTCAGCGAGGATGCTAGTAATTGCAGAAGACTTGTCCCACTGAGTCATCTTGCCTGCCCTATTTTCAAGAATCATTAGGACTATTTCAATTAGATGCTCAAAACATGAGTAATTCTTGAATCAGTGATTTTTATCTTTATATTAAGACTATCAGAGCTGTTATTACTATTTACCAAGCACACATTTTATTGCTATTTAATGACCCAGTGGAATATAATAAGCTAATGATTTTTCTTTCATTTGAAACTTAGATCCAAGTGCAATACTATGTTACAAATTGGAAAGATGAAAATATAATTAAGAAGTTAGTCTAAACAATGTCTAACTGCTCTTTGGGCTTGGGAACAGAGACTTTTACAAATACAACCTCAAAACAACCATTGTTTTGTTCATTTACTAAATAATTATGAATTAAACAGGTACTATGTTCTAACAGTATCTGTATTAGACACTTACTATCAAACTTTGAGCAAAATACTGTTTTCCAACCTTCACAAAGAGTATAGGAAAGCAAATTCCTTTAAACCTCTTTTTATTGAATTTCTCTATAGCAATTATTCTTACATATATTTCCTTCTTTATTTGCTTTACGAAATCCACACTGCAATATATTTATATATTTAAAGTTTAGTAATTATTCCTTCTACTGGATTTAATCTAGATTACAACAATACCAGATGAATTTGTACCAAGTAAATATTTCTATGAAAAATGTAATAAATGTTAAACTATTCTGACACACCTTTCCAATGTTAATAACCTAAGTGTGGAAGACTGAGTATTTATTTATTCACACAAGAAATATTGTTGTTGAGCTACTCCTAAGATATTTAAAAATAATCAGTTGCATTGGTACAGGGTCCTCTGCTTTTCAGGACCCACTGACCATTATTAATCACGAGTAATCCATGCTTATTGAGAAAATGCCTACACATAATTTTGTAAAGACTTCCACATTATTTTCTCCACTTAGATCCAGTATACTAACTTATCTATAAGTGAAACGCATAGGTTGCTTGTAGCTCAAAATGGCCTAAAGTACACAGGACTCCACAATTCATCTATAATACCCACAGTGTCTGACACCAGGAGTAGTCTTTACATACATAGTTCCCCACTAACAATGGTCATGATAAGCATTTTAGTGCATTCCTTAGTCCTTCAATTTGATTTTTCTTTTATTCTTTATTGCCTGCAAGTTATAATTTCTTTGGGCATTCTCAATAAAGGGCAAGTAGAGTATAAGCCAATTCACTTGTCTTCACTTTGTAAGATTATGAAACATATTTCTATGGACTATTCAGTGAACATTACAGAAGTTATAATAAAACTTGACTGAAGTTGATTATTCACTATTGCGTAGATATTACTGTGGATTTTTTTTTTTTCTCAGAAAGCCTTCTAATGCCATGATGGGGATGGGGGAGAGGAAGAAAAAGTGATGGAAAGACAATATTGATATGGCAAATTGCTCTTTATTTAAAGATGCTTTTAATATGAGTATGGCTTTATAAGCTGCCAAATAAAAATGACATACGGAGATAAAAATAAAGCTTCGGGACAGAAAAAAATGCTCTTTTCTTTCCTGTGAATAAATTTACACGCCTGTCAAGTATCTGTCAGTGCATCTGCAGAGTGAGTGGCATGTCTTAAGTAAGTAAAAGCAGAAGCAGAGCAGCTAACAAGAATAACTAAAAGGAGAAGTGGTGAAATTGACAGCCTTGATGAGCAAGGGGGATTCTTCTCTACCCACAGAATGTATTCTGTTAGAATAATGCCTGCAAGCAAGGAAAAAAACAGTGACAAACTACCAATTATGATGGAAATAAAGGTAAACAGAAATGCAAATTCCAGTGTTCAGATCACTCTGATGAAAGATCTAAGCGTTTGTGTTAGGGCTACGTCCCCACCCAGGGTTAGTGATAGTGATTCATTAATACCCAATATTAATTCATATTAGTATTTTGATGACATTGTGTTTACCACAGTGACAGATTTCCTTGATTTCACTTGCTTAGGCATTTTGAATTAATATAAGTGAATGAATGCTACTTACTCATTACTGTCCTGGTTAAACACTTGAATTACACAGAAGGATTTTAGTTGCAGTTTAACAAGAAACAAATTAATTATGTGAATTAATCAATCAGCTTCTTTCATTTTCTCACAAAGCATAAAGTTGGTAACTACAGCATTTGCTAATTGAGCAGCTTTATAATGTTACCAAATGCCCAAATTACCCCTCTGGTTTCTTCTTCTTTTTTGTTCTAGCATCTTCAGTGTAACCTTTTACATTAATGATCTTCCTTTGTGGTCTCAACATTTGGTAGTGTTCTGGGACTCTAATCATACAGTGTGCTTCTTACCTCTTTTGCAATGGCCTTAACAAACATCCTTCATAATGATTGCTGCTACAATTACTATGCTTCCTTTTGCAGTAACATATTGAATTTAAAGCATTAGGAAATCTATCATAAGTAAAATGCAATGAAATGAAAACATCGGCTAATCTAAACTACACTAAATGAGTATGTACATTGAATTAGAGTTGAGAAAATTAGATAATTAGATAATTTAGATGATTACAGTTGAATTAAAGTTGTTCTTGGAGAAGAAAATGATTTTTTTTTCTTTTTGATTGTCCCTTAACAGAATATATGTTCTATGAATGATACATTGAAATAAAAATTACTACTTGTGCAGTTTTTCAACTCCATCACTGTGTATTGCGCTCTCTGTTTTTGAAATGATGTTTCCATTTTTGAGTATGTTATAATAGAACATAGTAATTTTCTAAAGGTTGTATAACATATCTCTTCTGAAATATCAGTGTAAAAACTAAATATTGTACGATTCTGTTTCGTAGTCCATTTTTGTTGCTATGACAAAAATTACATAAATTGCATATTTTGCTATATACAAAGGCTAAGTCCAAAGTTCTTGGTCCTGGCATGCGGTTAACATGAGATAAGGGCCTTGTGGCTGCTAATCTATTATAGAACAAAAGGTCATGAGATCATTTACCTTCATATGTGCACATGTATCAGGCAGCTAGAGAAAAAAGGGGGGGCAGGGCAGTTTCCTATAAAAATTATCCCTTTATTTAGTAATCCACTACTGTAATAAAGGGAGTAACAGGTTTATGAGGGTGAGGTTTTTATAGAAGCATCGTCTCTAAGTTTGCACCTCTTGATGACATAATAGTGAATAACATTATAGTGGAAGTAAAATTTAATACAATTTATTAAATAAACATTCAACTGAGAGCAATGACGTCTTTCCTAGGTGCAACAGATATATCATGAGTTTGTGGCAGTCTCTAATTCAGCTAGCTATGATAAAAAATATTGTCTGTGTTGAAAGTGTCAAATATACTGTGGTAAGAATTCACTGGGGCTGTGAAAGTTAACACAGGGCTCTGAAGGCTGATTCTATGCTCTTACCAAGCTCTTTACACACACATTAATTATTATGGATAACTAATACAAATAGAAAATTAAATTTGTCCAAAACAAAATCAAGTATAATTATTACAACTTTTCCAGATACAACTCTGTGTAACTAAAGTTATTTATCATTTAAAAAAAATGTTTTTTTGCATTTCAATTTATAACAACCTTTCATAGGCTCTGATATTCCCCCTTCCCCCTTCCCCTTCCTTTGCCCTCCCACCATGGTGGATTGCTCCACCTTACTGCAGTATTACAGTTCAAATCTAGTCTTGTTTCTTTCAGTGCCAGCATGTGTCATGAATAGTGCCCAGTATCTTAATGCCAAGCAGAATTCAACAGTTTCTTGGGGAGACCAAATCTAGTCTGGAGTCATAGCTGGCAAATAATAGTTCCGACCAATTAGATGCCATAACATAACATCATCAACAGTTTCCAACATTATGAGGTTAATTAACATTGTATTGAATGGCTGATATGTTAGACAATGCGAGTTCTTAACCACATCCTGAGGCTACTTCATTAACGTTTCAATTATAGTTTGTATACAACTGGCTTCTATTTACCTTAAATTGGCCATAGGATACCATTCAGCTATCTCATGTCTATTTTCATTTTAGTATTTAGCAGTTTATTGCGTTGAAGCGTAATTTTTACTGAACTTGGCAGATTTTAGGATAGTCTAAACTGGCTTATACCTTTAGCAAGGCATGTGACACCTGTTGAAGCAGGAGGTGTTGCCTGTTGGGAGGGGTGTGCAGACAAATCCTCCATACCCTAGTTAGGAGTTGTTTATTTTCATGTCCTACCAAGTAAGGTATGTGTGAGTCCCCACTGATTGTTTTCTGTCTAATTCTAAGCTTTCCTTGTTGTTCTCTGTCTATTTTAATTGTTTTTATTGTTGTTGTTTGTTTTGTTTTTGGGGAGGCTCCAGGGCAATTCTGATGGTCACAGCCAGAGAGGGTGGGGATCCAGTACTGGAACTAAGCAAGGACCAGAGAAAGCTCCTCAGCCTGGTCTCGGAGGGAGTTTATTGTTCTGTTTCTGTAGACCGCACAGGGCTCCTGGCTGTTGTTCTGGTGCCATTGGGCTCTGCAATGAGGCATTTGGACGTCTTCAATCCCATGCGGGGGATTCAAGTGGGAGCGGATGACCTCAGAGTACTTAACCTCCGAAGGCACTCCAATTCCCCGTGGTCTCCTTGGCAGTTGGAATGTAGTCCTTGGTGCCCATACTGACAGTCCTTGGCGAGGATCCAGTAGTCTCCAGGGTGGGAACACAAGTCTCCTCTTGTCCACTACTCCACCCCGGGATCCTCCCTGCTCTGTGCGTATGACCTCCTGTTAAGAGGTTGTCAGGGTCACTCCTGATACCTCCTATGTCTTTATGGTTTTACTGTTGTCCAGTGCTGATTCGAGTCTGTTGTCTAGCAGCTACCTGTTATTAATTTAGATTGAAAACTCAGATACACAGAGAGGAGACAGAGAGGAAGATCTTCCACCTGCTGATTCACTCCTCAAATGGTTGCAATATCCAGAGCTGAGCTAATCTGAAGTCAGGAACCTGGAGGTTCTCCCGGGTCTCCCACACGGTGCAGGGTCCCAGGGATGTGGACCATCCTCCACCGCTTTCCCGGGCCACAAGCAGGGAATTGCATGGAAAGTGGTGAATGCGGGACATAAACCGTCAGCCAGTTGGGACACCGGCACATGAAGGTAAGGACTCACGCCAAACCCTGGAATTGTTCTTTTACTTCTTTTTCCTTCCTCATTGATTCTTTCATCTCCTTGTTTTGCATTGCACCACATTACTATCTCTAAAAGTATGTATTATATGTAACCCATTTTCATAATTAATCGCGGGAAATCAGGGAAGATTTCTGCTCACTTGATAAAAGAAGCATACAGCATAAACAATGTATAAAATGTTTACACATAATTTTCATTAGGGGTTCTGGTACCACCTTTAACCAGGTGTTTAGTGGTAACATTTCCAGAAAAGTCTCATTTACCCCTTGTGTTGCCACAGTGGAAAAAGATATACATTTGTTTCTTACAATTTCTTCTCAAACTATGCTGTGAAAAGAGGCAGGTGCTGTATCAAATAAATCCACACTGAGGGGCGTTCTGAAAAATAATTCATCACAAATGAATTCTTACATAATGCATTTTATTTTATGTATAATAATATATAGCATATATAGCATATCATATGCTATTATATAGCTTGTAAATTATTTATATAGCATATTATAGGGAATCGAATGTAGAATAAATATATATCAAATTAAGCTAGTCTTTCATATTCACATCACAATTGACTACAATAAAGCTTTTGCATTTTTGCCTTGTCTAAAAGACATTTCGGTATGAATGTCTTATATTCTAAAGTAATTTTTTAAAACTATTGCCTGTTCTGTGATTAAAAATGATTGCTGAGTCCAGCACAGGAACCTAGCAGCTAAAGTCCTCTCCTTGAATGTGCTGGATCATATATGAGCAATGGTGCTTATCCCAGGAGCCTTGCTTCCCATCCAGCTTCCTGCCTGTGGCCCGGGAAAGCAGGAGAGCATGGCCCAAATCCCTGAGCCCTGCACCCTCATGGAAGACAAGTAAAAGACCTAGAAGAGACTTGGCTCTTGGCTTGGGTTCGGCACAGCTCCAGCTGTTGAGGCTGGCTGAGGAGTTAATCACAGGATGGAAGATCTTCCTTTCTGTCTCTCCTTCTCTCTGTATATCTGACTTCCCAATAAAAATAAAACAAATCTTTAAAAAAATGAATGCCTTATATCTAGGAAAGCATACATTAAGCTTCTAAAGGAAAGAAACATTATATTTTTAAATATTGTAAAGTGTTTTCCTTTAGGGAATGTATCTGCAGAATATTTTCTTCTATCCATGTAACTTTACAATAAATTGGAAATCAAGTCAATATACATAGCTAAAAGAATAAATGAACAACAAATATTCAGCACTTTTTTCTGTCTCTTAAGACACATTTTCCTGAGCTGAAATTATTCATGTTAAGTGTAAACAGAAATGTAAATACAAATCAAACTTTGCTTTAATTTATAATGTACAGTATTATTTTATTTACCTTGATTTATGAGATTTGCAAAATCTCAAAAATTAATAGTTTTATACAATTCTGATGTGTATAAACATTTTACCTTAAAAAATCTTATTATTTCTGCATTTTCCCTCCTACCAAATCTGTATAGAGATTGCTGTAATTATACAAATATCATGGTCAATGATGTTTATAGAAAACCATGTTTATTTGTTCTAAGTAACTAACGGCCATTGTTCTGAAAGTAACATGGATGTATAAAGAAATATCATGTCGATATCTCTGGAAAATATGGGCCAAATAATGGGTTAAACATATGAAGTCCCTAACCTTTCCTCTCACAGATGTTTTTAAAATTGGATTTTGTACCTAGGAAGCTTATACCAAACCTGTTACAAGACAAAACATTTATTGTAGGTGTTTGGAAAGAGAAAATAAAATTGTGATATGCATGACTTAAGAAGACACAGTACAATATACTAAGAGAAGTAATTCATGTGAAAAATTAGATTTAAGCTAACATTTTATCTCTAACACATTCAGAATCTCCACGTACTTATACATATGCCGATTAAGTCAGACTTCTATGAAAATAAAATATACTTAGGAAAGAAATATACGTTTATATAAATTGAGGAGGAGAAAAAGCAGCTTAACTAATTCTTGCCTTACAGGAGGTATTTCCAGCACTCACATCCTGCTTGCCAACCTTTGATCTCCAATCAAAATTATTTTCATGGCCATCTAATACAGAAAAGACTGAATACAGTGAAAACATAAAGGACAATGGCCCCAGGGAAGCATAAAGATCGAGTTGTATTTTAATATCATTTTTTCTACATAACAACAGTCATAATGTCCCGGATTTCAATTTCATTTTGCAATTCAAGTCCCTCAAAGAATTTACTGGGTCACAGAAGACTCCTAGCCATGCAAGTTAGTCAAGTATTATTACCTGTTTTATAGTAAGTTAAGCCAATGTTATAGTAAATTTTAAAGATTCTTAGAAAGCAAAACATCTTTTACCAATTCCAAATGCTCTTAGCAACATCAAGTAAAACCCAAAGTGTGAATGCCTAGGAAAATAACATAATGAGAAATTAATAGTGGGAAAAACAAATGTATTAGGTTGGAAAAAAATAATATTTTTGTTGTTGTTTCCTGGTAAAACATGAACATAAAGAACAAAATCAGAGGCATACCATAGATATTTGTTTTTAGAATATTTTAATCACCAGACTAACCTTAACAGAAAATTAGCCAAAGAATAATCATAATTTTTTTTTCAAACGGATGTAGGAAGATTTCAACACAGAAGATGAAGGGAGCTGCATAAACACTATTTTATGACATGTTTTTATTTTTAAAGATTGCATATAAAATACAAGAAATAAAAAAATGTCAGGAACTGATATAAATGATACCAAAATTTTCCTGCTTGAATAAGATGAAAAAATACATAAGAAATGTAATGCAACAAACTCAGACCTCATTACAATTGGAAATTTATGATCAAAGGAAAGTAACAATTAAAACTAGATACAGTCACACCCAATCCATTAAGTTTGAGAAATTGTGCTTATGATTTCATTCCTTTTGTAAAGTGTAACTGCATAAGAATTTTTTCCAAATCCCTGATTACGTATTTTTCTTTATTTGTTTTCTAGCAGTGACAAAGACTATTCAGGGATTGTGCATTCTTCCATGCGTAGATTGACCACTAAGACAGAATTTGTTGGGAAACCATGCCCTTGGAGAATATCCAAAGCTATCATCCTCATATTCTGAGCGGATGCTATCTGAATTTTATCAATTAATCATCTCTAATTCTATTATAAGTAGTCACTCTAATAGAATAACCTCATCATCTTTAATAAAATGAGTTACATTTGGGTTGAAGATAGAAGCCCTCCACCAATTTGTAAGCTACCAAAGTGTGGTGAAATATCCCAAGAGAGATTCATTCCATCTTCTGGGTGTTCAGAAAGATTTGGCTTGATATTAATGGATTAAATGTACCTAGCAGGGACACAAATGTATCTGGGCGTGTTTTAGAGATCAAGAGAACCTTTATGGAAAAGAGGTTGTTAGTAAGAGAAAATCAGTTGCCAGTAAGACCAAGAAGAGAATGCAAGAGTGATGATTCATTCGGTAGTAAAGAATTAAGGTCTCATTCCCAGTTCTTGTGCACCTATTGTGAAAATACACACATTGACAATGCATATGGTTGTATCAGTATTCTTTCACAACTCAAGCCAACACATGAACAAAAACTGGAGAAGACAAAGCGATTATGCTTTTTTGAAAGGATGATATGTTTGGCTTCCACAACTACAATATGAATAAGGAAAATCAATGCATAGAAAATTTAAAACTTGTACCTGAATATTAGTTTTTCAATACCCTAAACAGGATATAAGTAATGATTAAATTTCCTTTTCTAGTTTGGGAAGAAGTGATGGAAATTTGGACATAGATAGAGGCATCCTTTTTCAGGAAGCAAGGCTCTTTCCTGTTTCTTATATTTTGCTAAAGTTTTGATAGATTTTGATGCAGATATAGGATCAAAGAAGATAGTGGAAACAGAGGACCCTTTAGAGGTCAAATTGTGTAGTTTCTCTCATGTGGCGGCTAAGTTGGGAGCAGTTTCATCTCTTTTGTTTCCTTCTCTCGCTTCTGTCTGAAAAGAGGGATGACTTTGGACTTATATAGCAGCTGGAGTCTTGGAGCCAAAATTTCATCTAAGAGAACAAGTGCATTGTTTTTATTCTTTATCTATTGTAATGAAGGAGTTAGAAGTGTCTCCATTTCCTGAGCCCATCAAAATTATGAGCCTTGCCAAATGCATGATTGCTTATCTGCACAAAGGTTGGCAGATTTGTCTTAAAGACATATGCTCTATTGAGGGCACAGAACTTTCCTCCTTTTGTGATATGCATTAGAGGTGAGCTCCCATTGTAGAATCTTACAAAAGAGATTATAGCATATCTGGCCTGAGAGTGGCGCTGACCTGTCTAATAGCCATGCAGTCCATAATGGATGACTGAGTGCCATGTAAACCATTGAAGAGTCAAGTGCAGTAACAGTGATATATCAAGAGGAATGCCACTGACTGGAAGGGTCAGTAGCGTAGCAGGTTTGGGAAGATCCCATTTAGTAACTGCACTGTAAACTGAGGAACAGAAGCTCTTTAAATTAAAAATCACCTTTCCAAGACAACAGTTTATAATAGTAAGTAAAACATGTTCATTATTCTTTAGTCACACCTTTTTTGAAAGATCATATCATTATTGTTATTAATATTCTTGTTATTTTGTTATCATTACAATTATTTTTAATTAAGGGAAATTAAATATACAGAACAGAAAATTTTCCCTTTTCAGATGCATTTCAATTTTTGCCTTTGAAATGCAATGCCATAAATGCATCTGGGATACTGTAGTGAAGAACAATTTTACTTCCCTTATACTCATGATGACTGACAGATCAAGGACGCACGCCTTGAGGTCATTCTGCTTCCTTGACTGAGGACTGACTGATCTTGTATTCTTTCTCAAAAGGCTTGGCTCTGACTTTTGCATTCACTAAACCAATCCTTTGCTTTACAACCAGCTAGTAGAGAAGATGGCCTTCATGTCTGAAAAGCCCGTGCAAGTCAGTTTTGCCCTCATTTGTCGCATTTAGCTGGCTTACAGTATGAAAACCCAACCCATACATGATTCTTGCTCTATGCAATTTGTGGGCTTGCTAATGGTAGCCACTCATATGATCTGATTCCATTTAATAAATAGAGTCTGTCTGCAAGTTTAGACCATATATCCTCTCTTTCTTGCCCTCCTTGCTTGGATTGCAATGATTGAGTAATGTTATTGAATGTAATTATTTATGTCTTGCATATGAAGTATATCAATTTTATTTATTTGTTTCAAAGAGATTTGCATATTTACTTGATGTTATTTATTTATACTTTATCTTTAAAAGCTACATTAATATCTCCTTCAAAATTTTGTACAAAAAACTTTATTGCAGGTCTGGTGGGATGCATCAGTGGTTGAATCCTCATCATACAAACACTGAGATCCCATGTGAGAGCTGCTCCACTTCCCGTCCAGCTCCCTGCCTGGGGCTTGGGAAAACAGCAGAGGATGGCACAAAGCCTTGATACTTGTACCAGAGCAGGTGACCCAGAAGATCTTGGCATCTGGCTTCAAATTAACAGTTCCAGCCATTGTGGCCACTTGGATAGTGAGCCAGCAGATGGAAGATCTTTCTGTCTCTCCTTCTGTCTATAAATCTGCCATTACAAGTAAAATAAAATAAATCTTAAAGAATATTTTTCCAGTTGACTAAAACATAATGAAATGCATATTGATACTTGTCCATAGTGTATACATTTAACATTTTCTATAGTTAAACTTTATATTACTCTTATTTATGTGTTGCAATACAGGAATAACAATGGTAAAGAAAGGAATTTAACTAGTGGTTATGCACCTCCATATTTACATGTTAAAAGCTTAATATTGTTAAATTTTCCAGAGGGAGATCTATGCAAAGGTCATCATCATGTCTGGATAGCTATATGTACTATGAGCCCTGAAACTTTTTCACATTTAGGGTTTTTTCCCTCCTATTATTATGATTAATTATGTACTTTTAGTAATTATGGAATTATATTCACACTACAAATATTCTAGGTGTTCCATCTGGAAATAATTACACACAATTTTATAAAATCTCGATATAAAGTCTAACTGGTCTGGATCATCCTACATTCACATTTTTTTATATTCATTGCTTAAAATCATTTTGATTTGTGAGGACTACACACAATTTTTATATATTTATAGATTTATTTATTTTTATTGGAAGGTCAGATATACAGAGAGATGGACAGACAGAGAGAAAGATCTTCTGTCCAATGAATCCCCCCCAAGTGACCTCAATTGTCAGAGCTGCACTATCTGAAGCAAGGAGCCAGGAACTTCCTCCACGTCTCCCATGTGGGTACAGGATCTCAAGGCTTTGGGCCGTCCTCGACTGCTTTCTGAGGCAACAAACAGGATGCTTGATTGGAGCAGGGCTGCCAGGATTAGAACCGGCACCCGTATGGGATCCTGGAGCATTTAAGGTGAGGACTTTACCTACTAGGCCACTGTATCACGCCTGACTACAAATTTTTACACTCATCAGTGATCTTGTCCTGAAGAACTGAAAATACTTCCAAATTATTTACCTTAAGCATTTCCTTTCTCTCCATTCATTATTCTGAATAAAAGTAATGGTAAATATTAAACACAGATTTAAATGTAGCACTAGTTACCAATGTATAGCCTCAATCCTTTTAACTTCTAAATGTAAGTAGTACTGTATTTTATTTGAATTTGAACAGAAAACTTTCCTCAGGTTATGGTGATGACAGATTTGTCCACATCCACAAATCCAGGGCTTGTATTCTATAGGATTGAAATCCGGGGTCCTGAGTTGAATCGATCTTCAAGCATATATGTCTCCTTTTATCTATTGGTAATGTTTTTTGAGATCTTCAGTGGGCATTTGAAACCCTGGATTGTTTGGAACCCTGTATATAAATAGAGTGCATTGTTTCCTATAGAGCTATGAAGTGAGTGACTTCTGGACCCAAAGTTCACTGGAAAAAAAAAAAACATGATGTACATGTGAAACAGGATAAGGTCATATGGCACAGATTTTCAGCAACTACTCAGAACAATATACAATTTAAAACCAATAAATTTCTTGCTGAGTTTTCTATTTACTATGACTGAATCTTCAGTTGACTATGAGTAACGAAAACCTTGGAAAATGAACAATGGTGACCAATGTATCATTATTCTTGGTTACAGTATTCTCAGTTTAATTCTCATTTTTTTTTTTTTACTAAAACAGTGGTCTATTTAAAATTATTTAGCATCTTACAGTTGGGCTATTATGTTATAAGTAGAGCATGACTTTTATCTTCATTCTTCTTTTACAATTTAAGTGATTGTTGCTCACACAGAAACGTTCACATGCTTTTCCTTTTTTCATGTCTTTCCACAAATACTTTCTTCCAATGTCATTCTTTATGAATAAATGATTGACGTCTTCCCCAATCTCCAGCTCTGCATCCATCGACAAAGACACTTGTGCGTGGCTTTCTTATTCATATATCACTTTAACATGATTGTTGAAAATCAAATCTAAAGCTACGTACCTTGGGTCAAAGAATTTGAAATTCAAAATGAATTTTTCAGAATATATTTTTCACTTTTTGAAGATCCCTTTTATATAACAACGTGTATTTATTATTTTTCTTGATAGATGGTCATTGTTGGTTTAATGTGAATTTTCAATGCATGTATCCTTCCATTTATCTATACCATATTATGGCAAAATTAATGGATGTCATATACATCATCACACACATCCAATATTACTTGTACTGACAACATGCAAAGTATTTTCCTTATTTTGAATATCTAACACAATATTTTTAACAACATCCATTATCTAAATTATGTGATAGCAGTTATATTTTTGTATCTCTTTCATTTTTTACTCATTTTCAAATGTCTCTTCAAGCCCTATCTATCCTATTCATATCCCAACCTCTGGTAACCAGTATTTTGTAGGCTGCTTCAATGTCATTAGTTTAATAACTTTTCAAATAAAAGATGTATGTATTTGAAAGGCAGAGTTACAGAGGGAGAGAAATGGCTTCATTCTGCAAATTCTCTTCCCAATGCACCAGGTTGAGGACAAGTACTTTGGACTTCCTCTTGGACATTAACAGGAATCACAGAGGCCCATGCACCTGTGGCATCTTTCACTTCCTTCCTAGATACATCACCAGGAAGCCAGATTGCAAAACAAACAAGCCTGGACCGGAACATACTCTCTAAAATGTGATACAGTCAGCAATAGTGAAAGCTTACTCTATATTGTAGGCTGATCACAAGTTCAACTACTCTAGTATTCTTTGTAAGATGTATTTATTTATTGTTATTGGAAGTGTAATATACAGAGAGGAGGACAGACAGAAATGAAGACCCTCCATCCATCTGATGTTTCACTCCCCAAATGGCCACAATGTCAGATCTAAAATGACCCAAAGCCAGGAGCCAGGTGTCTTTTTTGGGTCTCCCAAGCAGGTGCAGGGTCCCAAGGCTTTGGATCATCCTTGATTTCTTTCTTGTGCCACAGGTAGGAAACTGGATAGGAAGCCAGGTAGCAGGAACATGAACCGTGTCTTTGTGGGATCCCACGTGTGCAATCTGAGGACTTTAGCCGCTACTGTTCTGGGCCCTATTTTAGTATTTTTAAACTAGTGGTGGTGTTCCTTTCATTTCCTTTCTTTCTTTCTTTCTTTCTTTCTTTCTTTCTTTCTTTCTTTCTTTCTTTCTTTCTTTCTTTCTTTCTTCCTTCCTTCCTTTCTTTCCTTTCTTTCTTCCTTCCTTCCTTCCTTCCTTCCTTCCTTCCTTCCTTCCTTCCTTCCTTCCTTCCTTCCTTCCTTCCTTCCTTCCTTTCTTTCTTTCTTTCTTTCTTTCTTTCTTTCTTTCTTTCTTTCTTTCTTTCCTTTCTTTCTTTCTTTCTTTCTTTCCTAGTCCTTTTCAGATTCATTGTTACTGGAAAGGCACATTTGCAGAGAGAAAGAGAGACAAAAAAAAATCATCCATGCTCAAATGGCCAAAATGTTCAGAGCTGAACTGATCTGATCTGAAGTCTGGAGCCTGAAGCTTATCCAGGTCTCCAACGGGTTCCAAGTCTTTGGAAGCTCTACTGTTTTGCCAGGCCATAAACAGGGAGTTGGATGGGAAGTAGAGCAGCCAAGACACAGCTGGCACCTGTATAGGATGACTACTTGTGGAGGTAGAGGATTAGCACGTTGAGTCATTGTGCCAAGCCAAGTGTTGTTTACAACATCCTATAATACAACATTAATATCACAAGCTGCATATATTATAATTTATTCTTGATCCCTTAGTACCTGCTATAGAAAGTTTGATTAATACAGATGATTAGTTTATTTTTAAGATAGAACAGTATATATTGAAAATGAAAGAGAAAATCAAAAACTTTTTCTTTATATAATATTTTTAACGTTACTGGTTATTCATTTAAAATAGCAACTAGTAAATCATCAAATTCTTAAAGGCAAGAATGTTATACCCTTTAATATTTCTATCATTTATATGAAAGAAAAATTATTATTTAAATTAATAGTATTTGCTAATTAAAATTAAAAAAATCCAGTATAAATTTAATTCATAATGCTCTCTTAAACTCATGACTTTTTTATATCACCCTTAACCTATTGCAATTTAACTTTAAAACAACCATTCAGATTCAATTATGTGTTGGTTCCTAAGGGATATGCTCATATATCAATTTTCATCTCTCATGGACAGATCATTTGCGCTTAAGTTACAAACCACTGAAAATCAATTTTTAATGGAGTTACTCATATAGCCTTAACTGTAAGAGAGCACAGATTCAGGTATAATATTAAATGACAGGTTATTAATTTAATTACAATTTCATGTTCTGTTAACTTCCAACTTTATCAACCATACATAAGTAGACCTTTGCCACTCAGATTTCTCATGCAGAAGATTATTTGTCCAATATGGTTTCCGGGGGTCCAGTATTGAGAACATGGGTATCCTCAGGGAAAATCTGATCTTCTTAACAAGAAAACACAAAGTTGACATTAAAAGAAAGCTGAAATGCTAAAGGTCTGAATGGAAAATTAGAGCATGTAGTGTATGCAGAGGTAAGTCTGAGAACCATGCCAGCCAAGTTGTAGTAAGGGTTTCTTCAGTATAACTGTCAGTTATTTCAGTAATCAGAAACAATACTGAGAAAATATTTCCATAGCACATCAAACTTCATTTGTTCTTTTGACTGTTAGGATAAATAATATGTAGACTTAAAATATTCATTTGAGGGCCCAGCTTGGTGGCACAAGTGGTTAAGGTCCTCGCCTTGCACGCCCGGGATCCCATATGGGCGCCAGTTCTATCCAGGCAGCCCCGCTTCCCTTCCAGCTCCCTGCCTGTGGCCCAGGAGAGCAGCTGAGGACAGCCCAAAGCTTTGGGAACCTGCACCCGCGTGGGAGACCCGGAAGAGGTTCCTGGCTTCTGATTGGCATAGTATCGGCCGTTGTGCTCACTTGGGGAGTGAATCATCGGACAGAAGATCTTCTTCTCTGTCTCTCATCTCTGTATATCTACCTTTCCAATAAAAAATAATAAAAATAAATCTTTAAAAAATATTCATTTGATTTAGTTTTTAATAAAGCAAGATTTGAATGAATGTGAACTGTTATTAGCCAGAAGCCAAAACTGACAATTACAAATAATATGATTTCCCTTCTAATGAGTTAAGTGGTTCAAATTCCTTAATGGAGGGTCTGTCACAGTTTAGTTTGCATGCTCAAATATTAAAATTTTTTGAAATAGAAAATCACCTTAGATCCTATAAATAAACCAGACTATGTGAGGTTTATCTATTCTACAAAATAAATAAATAAATAAATAAATAAATAAATAAATAAATAAATAAAAAAGTATGACCAACAGTGAAGAAAGCTAATCTATTTTGCTATTATCCACTGAAAATATGTTGGGTAAGTGCAATTCTTCTTAAGTTTCTTCTACTTATTAATAATTGAGATGATATGAATGGAGTATATTGGTTATGCAGAAAGATTCAAACGCATAGAAATTTAGAATTAAAATAGCATTATGCTGGAGAAATAAAAGTCATCATTGGACACCCATTAGGTGATACTGGAATTGTGAGTTATATGCTACAATTATTAACTATCCTTTTTTTTTTTTTGGCCATGATTGGTGGCAAAAACATGACTTTATAAATTAATAAATCCTATGCACAGAAATTATAAAAAATGTTTTATTAACAGGTGTGTTTTATTTGTTTGAAGACACAGTCACAGAGGCAGAGAGATCTCCTTCATCTGTTAGTTAACTCTCTCTGTATAGCAGCAAAGGTTGAGGGTGGCCAAGGCAAAGCTAGACGTTTCTCTATAGGTCTCCTATACAGATGAAGAAGTCCAACAGTTTGGGCCAACTTCAGTTGTTTTCACAGGTGCATTTTCAAGGAATTGAATGAGAAGTGGACAAGCTGGAATTTTAACAGGACCCATATGAGCAAATGAAGCTATAGATAGATGCTTAACCTCTTATACCCCAAAAGGGGTACCTAAAATATTTCTTAAGAAATTTTATATTTATGATGCTGAGCGATACCTATTGAATGTGTTAGAGCTAACACAATGAATAGATTTACCCATAAGGGAATTCTTTGACTTGCTAAGAAAAAGATATGTATTATAGGCTCATCAATTCTCAGAGAGTAACCATTCAATTTTTAAAGTTAAGCTCCATTTTAAATTAATATATGCCTTCTTTTAAACAAATATTTTATTTGCATTGGAATACCAGATATACAGAGAGGAGGAGAGACAGAGGAAGATCTTCCATCCGATTGTACACTCCCCAAGCGGTCGCAATGATTGAGTTGAGTCAATCTGAAGCCAGGAACCTGGTGGTTCTTCCTGGCCTCCCACGTGGATGCAGGATCCCAAGGCTTTGGGCTGTCCTTGACTGCTTTCTCTGGCCAACCAGGGAGCTGGCTGGGAAGCAGGGCTGCCGTATTAGAACCAGCACCCATATGGGATTCTGGTAAGTTCTGGGAGAGGACTTAAGTCACTAAGCTATGGCACCAGGCCCTACATGACTTCTTTTTATGCTTTAGAATTTTTAATCTTGCACAGGGCCATGCTAATCTTCTCTGTATCGTTCCGATTTTAGTATATGTGCTGCCGAAGCGAGCACAGAATTTTTAATCTTAATCTTGAGACATGTAAATCTATGATTTTATAAAATTCAAAATAAACAAAGTAGATTTCTTTTTATATTTTGTTTACTTCTTATATGCCGAGAATGTAAAATTATTCCTGGCACGTAAAAATGTTTGAACAACGGTTACTAAATGACTTTCTTCCTAATACCAATTACTATTTTTTAACCAATAAAATATGTTTGAAAATTTCGTCTTGTCCACACCATCCAGAGAAAAGCCAGAACTATTTAATCTTACTGACACATTTCTAACTAGAACTTCAAGTTGCTTGAGGCTGAAGTTTAAATCCCCTGCCTTTCTTTCATAATATGAGTTTAATCTTTACTGCCAAATTTGTTTTAGCATGAACATAAATTATCTTTGCCACCTTTATCATCTTGGATGCTTTTTTAAAATAAGCAAAAGAGTCTATGCAAGGGTACTTGCTAATATACATTTTTCATTTCAAACAATTTAAGAAATAGATATTTGTTTTCAAAACATTTTTCCAGTAAATAGAAGCCGGTTATCTTAAGTAAAAGTAGGGTTTACATAAAACAAACAAACAAAAAAAAACTAAGTAACTTTTCATGGAACAAAAGTAATTCCCAAAATAACATTTTCAAGAACTTGTATACTTAAATTTTGGCAGTGTTTAATACAAAAATGACTTGTATTAAGCAACTTGTTAAATTTTCTTTTGGTGATAACAGAATATCATTGCTGTGAACTTCTAAATTTTGTTATTCTTTAATTGGCATGTTGTTTTATAGTCTTTGACCTAAAATCTAAATCTTTGGAATTATGTAATGTGTTTTAGATTTTATGTTATCTTGTATGTAGAAAGATGAACTTTAAAAATTATTAGTAACAATGTATGTGGTTGTGCGTTAAGTTACATTTTGGGTACTTGTTTTTCTGTCTTCTGTTGGAGTGCCTGGGATCACATTCTGCTTTCAGCTTGGATCTATTCCTTAGGACTGGACAGCCTTGGAGGCAACAGACGATGCCCCAGGCACTTGCAGTCTTGCCCCCACCTGGAAGGACCTACATTTAGTTCCAGGCCCTTAGAATCCATTTGATCCAGGTTTGGTGATTGCAGTCATTTGGAAGGGAACCAGCAAGTAAGTGGGAGATGTCTTTCCCTTTCTGTCATTCTGCCTTTGAAATGAACAAATAATTAAATGTTTTTGAAAAGGAAATACTATAGGACTAAAATGTGTGTATTCTAAAATATAGAATAGAAAGAAATGTTGCTGAATTAGTGGTAGTGAAAAATGAAATTCTAAGACTAGGTTAAGTTTATATAACACCTATGTATGCACAGGCTTGAAAGTGTTTTGCCTGTGACTATTTCTTCAGAAATCTCTTACACACTACAATAGGAGCAAGCTATACAGCAGAAGAAGCAATGCAAAGTCAACTAGCTTTAAAATCCAATTCAAAAAAAAAACATTTTTCATTCAATCTTGAAAGTCAAAAACTTTCCTCAGGCTTTATTGTTACATTGGAAATGACATTTTTATTAAACTTAATTTCTACTTTTGTTGAAAAAACTGTCTTCACTAGAATTTTTTAGCCATAAATACAGTGGGGAAAGAGTACTGCTTTCAGGTAAGGTGGGACATTAAGTGTGGGTCTATCACAGTGAGGTGCACAACACGTGGTAGGCACACGGGTTTACAGAAGCTTGTGCAATGATAGAGCTTTTCACTTTACATTCTTATTAAAGGGAACAGATTGTATGCATTCTAGACCATCTCCATAAGACCATACCTTTTCCTTCATCTAGTGCTTCTCCCCACTCTCTTCTCTCTTCTATCTTTTAAACAGTATTTGCGGGGCTGTAACTTCAATTCTCATTCCTATCTGACATTTGCCATAACGTTCAACAAGTAAAAAAGGAAAGGGATCACAAGAACATACTTCCACTGCAGACCAAGCTAAAAACAGAACAAAGCAATTCGATTCACAAATGTTCATTTTATACCTAGAACCCAGGCCACAAGCAAGGAGGTGGATAGGAATTGAGGCCACTGGGACACGAGCTGGCTTCTGTAAGGAATCCAGGCATGTGCAATTTAGGAACTAGGCTAAGGTGCCAGGCCCGCAAAATGTTGTTTTTTGCCTGAAGAAAATCCCAAAGTGTTTATTCCAGTGTGTGTGTAACACAGTCACCATTTTATAGGCATCTGGATTAAATATATAATTTAGGAAATATAAAAATAATATGGGGTTCTGCAAATAACTCTTTCATATGCTGATTTTATTTTGTCTATGATCATTTGTTTTACAACTTAAAATGTGCTGACAAAAATATTCTGATATTCAATATCCCATTGTAGCATCAATACAAACCTACATTTTACACATCTTTCTTCCAAATAAAATTCCCATATCTATCATAACTTACCTTTATATGAATAGAAATACTTTCTGTCTTCTCTAGCTGTAGCATTCTTCAGTTATTTCTGATGAAAGGTCCATGCTTCACTTTACTCCATGGACTTCAAATTGTGAGCTAAAGTGAAAATTGGTGTGACCCAACCATCCCTGGGATGTTTAACCCCATCATGGGAATTTATCCAAAATAAATGAAGTCAGAATATATAGCCCTATATTTGTAGCAACTCAATTTGCAATAGCTAAGATATGGAATCAAATCAGATGTCTAGCAGCTGATGACTGGATAAAGAAAATGAAATGTGATGTATTTGCATCTTGGAGTACTACTCAGCCATTGAAAATTATTGTCTGTAGTAACTGATGTGTTCAGTTGGAAACCGTTATTTAGTGAAATAATCCAGTCCCAAACATCATGTTTTCCCTGATCTGTGATAATTAATGCACAGAGTAAAAGAGTGTAATCCATACGAGTGATATTAGCATACTGGGATTTGGAGGTTGCTTGTAGATTTTGTCTGAGCCCCTGAGAAATGGTAGACTTATTTTCTTCTTTTTCCTGTGTGTTGCTATATTTACCTAATGGAATGTTAGGCCTTTGGATGCAACATCAAAACAAAAATAGGGCATTGTAAAAACTAAAGGGAAAACAAAAGAAATAAGGAAGGAGGAGGTTGGGTGGGCAATGTAAGCGTCAGGGAGTACAGGGCGGGAAGGATCTCTGTACTTTTAAATCTTTTTTGTGGACTGAATGAAATGTGCCCACTTTAAAGATGCTTATCAAAATGTGGTTATTATGTCTACTGTAAAATAATTGGCAAGGCAACAGGTAATATTTTATATATATATGCTAAATATGGTTATTTTTAAAATGTATTTTAGATAAGAATATTAGTAACTATCATTGTTGCTCTCACTTCTCCTATGCTTAAAACAACACAAAATATTGGGACTTCAGTTAGATGCTTTGTATTTCTTAATTATTTCAATTTTGTGTTTAGGTCAGTATTTCTAAATTTGACCAATATTATATCATAAAGATTCACTATGCACAAAAATTAAATCCAACCCCTTTGTATCTCTGCTGTGTAAAATACCATGTCTAATGATCTGTAATGCTAATATATTTAATAGCAATCAGAAACCTATGGTCTAGTTCTTGTTATTGCCACTATATACAATATTCCATAATCTCAGGTACATGACTTGTATTCTCTGAAAAGCATCTGTTGACATTCTGATTTACTCTCTCTTAGATATATATATAAGAATTTACCCCTGTGTAAGGGGTGCTACCTCCAATGTTTCACAGAGTAATTAGCATGATAACTTGAAATTCACTTATTAAGGACACACAGTAAAGCCACCAACCATCCAACAATATATGTACATACAGTTATCTTGAAATGTATTAACTTACATCTCTACTCCAAGGTTATTACACTGGCCCAGTTGCTTGTATATGCAATATTCATACTTAAATTAATTGATATGTTGTGACTTATTTTTCATAGTGTATCAGGCTATCATATCTGAAAAATACAGTATCTCTTAGACATGAAATATTAATTATTAAATTTGAACATATTTTCAAAAAAACCTTATTGACCATCAGTGAAAGTGATGAAAACTTGTATTAGAAATAGTTGCCTAATATACTGTATCTGTTTCTGAAGATGTTAAAAAGTCACATACTTAGTAGTGTATTTCCTGTTATTAGCATGTAAATATAGAGATTATTATAAAAATAATTAGTTCATTCAACAAGAGGACATTTAAGTGACAATCTATCCCTTCTTATACTTCAGTCTAATACACAAGTATAAGGCATAAAGTAAAAATTATATTTATGAAGATAAAAATTTCTCAAAATATTTTTACATGTAAATGAAGTACAATAAATGCCATATTTACATAAACCAGTGGGAGCTGCAGCTTAGCATGAGTGACCCACATTAACCCCAACCAGGCCCGTCCCATACCCTGGTTTGCCAATATGTGTGGCAGGCTAGTCCAGAGTATCCCACATTCCCTTCTGCTTTCATACATGTCAATGGGTATTAAAACCTTATTCCATCTAACCAGCTCAACTATTCAGCCTTCACGGATGTTGTTGGGTGTCTGTCTAGCCATCCCAGCCCCTGTCCTAGTTTTTGTGCCCTCCCATGGGAGGTGGTAACCCATGAGGGAAGAGCCCACTATTTCCCTCCTAGGTCACTCCCACTTCCAGATAATGCACTCTCCAGGTGGTTCTGTGGTTTAGCTTGACAGAATTATCCCCCAGTGCCAGCTTCTGCCAGCTGATGTTGTGGCTAAACCCCAACAACCCTCACCCACTCTAATTGTAGATTGCACCAGTAGGAATAATCAGCCCTGCTGGTTTTCCACTGATCTGGTCCATATGAGGCGCACAGGTGCTGTAGCCCTGCCTAGTCTGGTCTGCCCCCATCCCAACTCGTGCTCTCCAGTGGGAGTAGCTGTTCAACTAGGGGACCACCCCTTATCCCCCTGCCGGTTCTGCCCCCCTCCCTTCCTTGTTCTCGAATGTGCTGTTTCGGTGCTGCAGTCACATCTGGCTCGGGCAACCTCACCTTGGCATTCTGTGTTGTGTACTGCTTTTGTCATGACTAAACCTGGCTCGACCCACACTCTGTTCTGGTGCCTGGATTTGCCAGTGCATGATGTGAACTGATTCAGCATGTTCTGCTCTTGACCCATGCCAAATGTATGCCAGTGGGACACTTTCCATGGCCTTTTGGCTGTTTCCTTCCATGCTTCTTGCGCTTACCTGCAGGGACTGTGTGTGCTGGGCAGAACCATGCTGGACTGTAAACACCCATTGGTTCCAGAGGAAGACAGGGATGGAAATAGAACCAACCCAGCAACTGCAACCACCAGCTGATAGGGATGATGGACTGTACTGGCCCTTGTGCTTGCTAGCACATACAAGAATCTGGTCTGGGAACAACTCAGACAATGTTTCTTTGGGGATCCCCCCAACTGAGCTTTTGAACTAAGAACGTTAACCATCAAACTACAGAGGACAGAAAAAGTCAATCAACTACCTCAGCTATATATTGGCAATGAAAACAATGGGCAAACGGAGATGCTATGATGGACTATGTCGACCAGTGGAATCTCCAACAAACATATCATGCTTGGAGTGGTGAGACTGGCAGCAATTCAGAACTGTTGAACTATCAAAACCACTTGGGCAAGACCCTTGGAGCATGCACCACATCTGGGACCTGGGGTGAGTGAGAGACTGGGTGGGACTTCTCCCTTAAAATCTGCATTTACATAAGACACATTAAGGAAATAATACGTAACTAATTGTCTTACCCATCTTCCTATAGTGCTTGAACCTTTCTACCCTAATTACATCAAGATTGTCAAAAAAAAAAAAAAACCAAAAAAGAATAACTGAATAAAATGGTTTTAACTAAAAAAAATGCCATATTTAAAAACTCTATCTCAAGATCATACATGACTTAAGGATGCAATCCAACAAACTATTTCTGCAAATAAGCTTAACATCTCCATCACCTCCAAAACTTAAGTTTTTCCTTCTGTAATTCATCTTTTCTATACACAAGCAGTCAGTTGCTAACCTGCTTTCTATCACTTATAAAGCCAATGAATAGATTGAAGATTCTTAAAGCAAAGATCAAGTTGAGAAATTATAGTCTATTTGAATTTATTGACTTTCAAATATACAAAATACCTCAGGGCAAACAAAATAGGAATATAATTCCAACTAAGCATAACAGGCTCATGATAGTTAGAAATATAGAAAAATGATACAGGTTAGAAAAGACAACAGTTAGAAGATTCATTTCTCTGATAGCATTGTGTGTAATTTATTGCATACATATTGTAATTAAGGAAGTATGTTAAATATAAATTTTGAAAATACTGGACTTTTTAAAAGCACCCACAGACTTAATTTTTGCAGATTGAAAATTGGAGGATGATGACCAATGGCAAGACACAAGATTTCTCAACATCTGCCTTCAAATCTTTATGTGTGAGTAGCTTACTAATAGGTATTTAACATTCTCCACGGAGGAAAACTGCTCTGTCCTTATAGTAATTACTGAATTTCCCTGATGTGAATATTTTCCTCTTAAGTTAATCTCACACTATCACTTTAAAAAAATATGAACTGGTTCATAAACATTTTTATTTCTGAAAATTTATCATTTGGATTTCATGTGCCAGTGTCATCTGATTGAAACATGCCATTGGCTCAAATCTTTCTTATGAATGGAGCCACATACTTTGTGTATATTTTTGCTATACTCAGAATTTATGAAAGCTCATTAAATGGCCTGTCAGTACATTGTCACTAGACTAAAGGACTCCTCCTCCGCGATGTACCCCTCTCACTTTTAAATTTGGGGGCTGTACCATACAGTCAATCCTTTCCCAATTTCATTAGAGTTTGGTGATGGCAGAGGACATTTTTTTCTTCCTGCTGAGTAAGTGAGTATGAAATACCTCCCTCTCACTTTTCCCACCATCTTCTTCCTTCTTAACCCTTTCTTTTCTTGAACCTGGCCCACTTCTGTGTCTGGTTTCCTCACCTTTTAAATAATTGGATGGCTTTATAAATTTGTGTGTGTGTGTGTGTGTGTGTGTGTGTGTGTGTGTGTGTGTGTGTGTATGTATTTAGCATGAAGGCTTAACTAAAAGCCAACAAGGTGGAATAAGGAAATTTAGACTCTACCTGACCCACAACATGTTGGTAGATCAGGAAAGGAGAAAATATACTCTAGAAGAGGCAGCGTGGAGTTCAGTGGGATTCTCTCTCAGCAATACATGGCTGCTAAATCGTGAAAAACTCTTTGTTCCCCAGTCTCTTATTTCGGCATTCACAGCTAAAAAAGATCAGCTGGAATGCGGATGTTTACACCTTTTACACTTTCTAATTTGCTATTGCAGTGGTTGCAGGGAAGTCGGCCAAAGCAAACTGTGCGCGCTGATGGGATTTGGGCAGAGAAACCAGGAGTATCTGTGCCTCTTTGTGAATATTTGATGGTTAATAAATGTTTCCAGATTGTTTGTAACACATGTTTAGGGATGATTTATATTACAGGGCAAGCTGGAAACTAAACCTTTATTATTATGATAGGACTACAGTTGGCTGTGTCTTGTTTTTGTTTATTTGTCTGTTTTAAATTGACTTAGACTGGGCATACTAGGGTGACTTTTTATTCAGTAATTTCTGCTATCATTTACTGGGTCAGGGCGGTTTAACAGATTCTAATGTTTTGTAAGCACAGGTAGCATCAAGAAGGCAGTACGCTAAACATGGTGAAGGCTCCACTCTCCATTGTGGATGTTAAATTTCCACTCCATATAGTGATCTCAGCGAAAACGTGGTTACAAATGCTGTGGCTACCACCAACACTTCTGCTCTTACTGGAACATGAAAGGCAGACTCCATTCCCAAAATCATAACCTCCATAGCCACATGCCTGGATTATATCTTTATTTTAGCTTTGCTAGTTCTTAGCACTCTGGAATGAGTTGTATCTATGGGGTTCTGCAATTTTTGGATGTGGTTGGCTCAGAGGCAAATGATTTCTATAAATTCTTCAAATGATTGCATGACTCCTTATATATTGATTCTGTTTAAAACAAAATAGCTTTATGGCCTGGCATAATGGCTCAGTGGTTAAATCCTTGCCTTGCACATGTCAAAATTCCTTAGATGTACTGGTTAGTGTCCTAGCTGCTCCATTTCTCACCCAGCTCCTTGCTTGCGACCTAGCAAAGCAGTAGAGGATAGCCAAAGCCTTGGGACCCTGTAACACATGGGAGGTCCAGAAGAAGTTCCTGTCTCCTTTTCTTAAAATAGGCTCAGCTCCAGACTTCATGGCTAATTGCGAAATGAACCAGCACATGGCAAATACTTCTCTCTTTCTCCTTGTCTTTGTAAATTTGCCCTTCCACTATAAAACAAATAAATCTTCAAAAAAACAAAATAAAGCAAAAAAAGAAAGGTCTAACTTTAAGCTAGTTTTCTTGTTCTTCTTCTGTTGCTTCTTCTTATTTTTAAGATTTATTGATTTTCATGCAAAGTCAGATACACAGAGAGGAGGAGAGACAGAGCAGAAGATCTTTCATGGGTTGATTCATTGCCCCAAGTGGCGACAACGGTCAGAGCTGAGACAATATGAAGTCAGGAGCCAGGAGCTTCTTCTGGGTCTCCCATGCAGGTACAGGGTCCCAAGGCTTTGGGCTGTCTACTGCTTTCCCAGGCCTCAAGATGCGAGCTGGATGAGAAATAGGGTTGCTGGGATTAGAATTGGCACCCATAAGGGATCCTGATGTGTTAAAGGCAAGGATTTTAGCTGCTAGGCTACCATGCCAGATAAGCTGGTTTTCTATGCATTGCTCTTTGTGGAACACTGGGACTACAATGAACCCAAGTCTTCCTAATGTCACCTGACTGGGACATGGCCGCACAAAGGATTCACTTAGACTCTTGTCTATTTGTTTTATTAGCGATGAGCTTAACTTCCTGGAGTGAGGGTTGGCCTTCAGAATTTCTGTGTCTAGTGATTGTGGCAATGACTTCTGTTGTTTATTTGGAGCACTGCAGAAAAACAGCAGTCATGTGTGCATGTGCCTCCAAGTGTATGAACACACTTTTATGACTGTAGTGTATTTATTCTTCCTGATTGCAAGCTACCTCAGCTACACACATGCATATATACATACACATTCTATAGACATATACTCAATTACATACATATACTACATATACACATATAAGTCACAATATATTATATTATAGTAATATAGTATTATATATATATATGCTAACTCAAGGGAACAGTCTAACCTCATCCTAACAGACTGGTCGAGCAGGGATTCCTTTGAGCCCTGGTAAGACAATGGACCTTATTTTTTAATAAACAGGAGATAACACTGCTTTCCACAATCCTCCTTAAAGATGAGGCAATGGAGGCTCCGTGGACTACCACCAGAGAAAGAATTTAAATAGTAGTCAGCCCCTATTTACAGGGTGATAAACATGAAGCCCAGAGCATTAATAACAGTAAACTGTTGGATTCTCCCAACCCCCATAGCCACCAATCAACTTAAAGGTCAGTTTTAGATATAATTCCTCCTGATGAGAGCAACCTGCGACAGAACATGTCCTGACCACAGCAGCCCCTAATTGGTTCTAAGCAGAGGAATGCAGGATATGCACATCCAATCACAGGTTACCTGTTGGTCATCAGGTCAAAGTGGGGATCTCAGTTTGCCAAGCCCCCAGCCAGTTTCCCAGGGTCAAAGTGTAATGTAGCCTCATGACCTCAGGCATAGGCTAGGGAGGTCAAGAATCATGGGTAACTACCCACAAAGAGACACTAAGATTCCAAAACTATAGCAAATACAATAGATCAAAATCATATACTTAAGGATAATTGATGCCACGTAAAGCCAAAACTGTTCTTATCCTGTCACATCTTACAATGAGGATGTTCACCTGTGCTGTATCGATTCCTATGGACACACTTCTAATCTTTCAATCTTAAAAAAATGATCATTGAATCCCAAACCGTGCAGAAGCGGATGGTAAAAATAGATAAAAATTTAAGTTCTTAGTAGTACTATAGATAGGGGTGGGGATGAGAGAATTTTCCAGTATGAATAGCAGTTCATACAGCAGACTCACAAAATGTCAGTTACAATAAGTAACACACAATGACCTCAGAGTCAGCACAAAAGGCATTCTAGTATGCTTGAAAAGCCCACAAGAGAACACTGTGTTGTGGGAAGCCAGTATACCATTGTGAAGAGCTTTCTTTCACGAAAACTTCCTGTAATCCATGCTCCAGTGTGTATGTGTGATCATCAGTAAAGGATGTCCTTCTTTTACGGAATGGAGATGAGAACTTCCAATTATTCATGGACTTATCTAAAGAGCAATGGAGTTTACAGTTTCCACAGCCTAGGCATTTCACCTCCAAGGCCTTTGGTGATAATTGGTGTACACAACGGTGCTAATTTCTTAAATTTCATAACAAGAGTCACTGTATAGTGAATTCCCATGCAGGGCCTTTGTTCTCAAAGAATTTATTATCATAGTAAATTTTGCCAGTAAAGATTTGTTTAGTATGATAATTTGTTTCAATATATGTTAACAAGAAGATATTCTTAGCTTCTGCTCTTTTAATTATTTCTGAATTCTAACTCCTCTACTTCCAGATTTATTATTATCATAAGGTGTCTTCGGAAAACTCATTTCCACTAACTCTAGGATATGTCTTATGCTGTTAGCACTATTCTCATGAAATAAGAAAGTACATGTTCAAGTTTAGGATCAGGGAATACCTGGACATGCTAATCTGAGTATGTCTGTCACAGCTTTCTTAAAAATAAGAATAACATAGTGGCTAAAGTCTTTGGCTTGAATATACCAGGATCCCATATGCACACTGATTCTAATCCCAGCAGCCCCACTTTCCATCCAGCTTCCTGCCTGTGGCCTGGGAAAGCAGTTAAGGACAGTTCAAAGCCTTGGGACCCTGCACCCGTGCGAGAGACCTGGAAGAGACTCTAGGCTTTGGATTGGCGCAACTCCAGCCCTTGTGGTCACTTGGGGAGTGAACCATCAGATGGAAGCTCTTCCTCTCTGCCTCTTCTGCTCTCTGTATATCTGACTTTGCAATTAAAATAAACCTTTAGGGCCCGGCGCGGTGGCGCAAGTGGTTAAGTCCTCGCCTAGCACGCCCGGGATCCCATATGGGCGCCAGTTCTAATCCCGGCAGCCCCGCTTCCCTTCCAGCTCCCTGCCTGTGGCCCGGGAAAGCAGTCGAGGACGGCCCAAAAGCTTTGGGAACCTGCACCCGCGTGGGAGACCCAGAAGAGGCTCCTGGCTTCGGATCGGCATAGTATCGGCCCGTTGCGCTCACTTGGGGAGTGAATCATCGGACGGAAGATCTTCCTCTCTGTCTCTCCTCTCTGTATATCCGCCTTTCCAATAAAAAAATAATAAAAATAAATCTTTAAAAAAAAAATAAAAATAAACCTTTAAAAAATATTAAAAATATTTTAAAAATCAGAGTGAATTGATTTATTGTTGTCAATATCCCATAAAACAAACAAACAAAACTAAATGAGCACTTTGACTTTTGAATTAATGTGTTTCTTATACATAAACTTATGTTTTCATCTCAATCTCCCTTGAAACTCCTATATTTTCTGTTTTGAATATAAATGAAGAACAAAGGATGCTTGAATATTTCATGTCTATTAATTAGGCTGAGATTTAATTTCAGTTGTTTGGCTGAAGCCTTACCTGTAAGATGCTTTCCTCTGCATTCCATCAAGCACAAAATCTAATAGAAAAGCCATTTAGAGATTCCCCATCAAAAGCTTATATTTCTAACCAAGATGTTAATTATCTAGTTTGCATTCTTTCCCAGGAAAAGTTTCCTTTATTTTTAAATTTATGAAAAAAATATAACATGTATAGTGTCACAACAGACAAAATAGTAACAACAATAATGATAATGATAATGATAATAATAATAGTAATAATAAACAGCTGTTTACTAGTCACATGTAATGAACATGCCCCTGAGGATTATTTTCAGCCTAGGTGCCAGCTCATCCAGTCTTACCTAACCATGCACTGAACTGCAGCTTCCAACCCGGAATGTGGCACAGGATCTGTGACTTGATTGGAGGGTCTAGAGAGACAGCCATGCCTACTAGCCAGTTCCAATGTCTTTGTTGAGTGGGAGTACTTTTGGGATCACTTTTAAGCCTTCTGCCTTTTCTTATGTATATAAGCTTCCAACACGGAAGCCTTCACAGACTCTGCTTAAGTCCTAATTAGGTAAGCAATGTCAGCCTGGGCTCATCACGGGGCAGCTGGAGCCCTGCTAGTCCGATGACGTGTCTGGCTCCTGTGGCCTGTACCAGTTCCAGGCTGAGGCCAGAGTGACGTGTCGGATTTGAAATAAGGCCTGCCCCCTTGCTGTACCCGCGGCAGCCAACAAGAAACAATATTTGCACTCAGGCTAGATGGTCTTATAGTTTGCACATGGGCTCTCTGTCAGCTCCTGCAATTGGGACACAATAAATTACATTCTTCCCTTGTTAATGAGTTCTGTGTTTAATATAGATAGATAGATACATACATACATAGATACATAGATAGACAGACAGATAAAACCAGAAGTTCCTGGTTCGTAGCTTCTGGCTTTAGATCTGCTCAGTTCTGATCATTGCAGCTATTTGGGTCATGAACCAGTGCACAGATCTTTCTCTCTGTCAATCTTGCTCTTAAAAAAAAAAAAAAAAAAAAAAAAAGCTAAATCTTAAAAGAAAAATAAGACAAAAGAAGAAGAGGAAATACAATTGGTTAATGCATTGTAAAAAAAAAAAAATGCTTATTATCGGGCCGGGCGGCTTGGCCTAGTGGCTAAAATCCTCGCCTTGAACGTGCCCGGGATCCTGGGTCCCGGCTTGGATCGGCGCAGCACCAGCGGTTGCAGTCATTTGGGGAGTGAATCATCTGCTGGAAGATGTTCATCCCTGTCTCTCTCCTCTCTGTATATATATGACTTTGTAATAAAAATAAATAAATCTTTTTAAAAATGCTTATTATTTACATTAGAGTGGTGGAACAAAATTGGTGATCATTTGTAATGTGGTGGACAAGGAGTGACATAGCTATTGTCATGCCAGGTTCCTGGAGGCAGGAAGAACTGAACCATATAGTTCAAAATGGAGATTGAAAAATATGTAATTTTCTTGTATGTGGATTGTTGATTGGTCCTCAGAGTGTGTGGCCTCCTTTTGGTTGATTTGGGATAGGGGCGAATGTTGGCTCTGGAATGTCTTGTGCTATTCTTGATTGGCCATTATCTTATTTGAACAGAATCAGTGAGTTCCCACAAACCTCTCAAAACAAACACTAATACTGGAATTTGCCAATAAGGACAATTTGAATATTTGTGATTTAGGCTCTGAACTTTGGTGTCTTCATGTCTATTAATCTATTTACTGAATCGTTCTTTTACACAAGGCCTGCAAATTCAGAAATATATAATATAACCTGAAAAAAATATCTACATCAAATACATTAATGGTAGAAGCTTACCTTCCACCCTAGGAATAATGGAGTGGTTTATGTAGCAAAGCAAATTTCATTTTAGCATAAAATTACTATTATTTATAAAAACAGTTATATATATATATTATTTTACTTGGAAGGTAGATTAACAAGAAGAAAGATTGACATAGCTGCACAAAAGAAGAATATCCATCTACTGGTTCATTATACAAATATTTCAAAAGAAGGGTCTGTTTCAAAATCTAGAATCTGGAAGTCCATCGAGACAGCCCTGTGAGCATCAAGGAACGCATACGTGATCAATCAACTGCTACTGCATTAGCACACATACGCAAGTAATGGAAATCAGAAGCAGAATAAGGATTCACACTTTTACTATACTATCTAATACTTGGTTTGAACATCCAAAGTAGTATATTAATCCATTTGTCAAAATCTCACCATGTGACAGATTAAGTTAACAAAGGTTCCAGGCTGAGGCTTGAATATTGTTGGCTCATGTTTGTCAGATTTATAGTGAGATTCCGGAGCAAAGGGGGTTAGAATAGAAAGATTTGGAGAACTAGTATCTTAAGCAAGAAAAGAGAGAAGGAAAAGTATATAAGGGTGCAGTGAAATACACTTTGCTAAAAAGATTAGTGTGGGTTAAAGGCAGCCAGTTACTATTTTATTGATACAATTGGAGAAAGGCCTTGAGGGCATATCAAAGTCTTTGAAGTCCTTCCTTCCATAGCAACCCAGAGACCCCAGAGGGAAGAAATGTTTTAGGAAAGAGTTTTAGGGTGCCCTATGGGCATACTGCTCAGAGGCACCGAGGAATTAATTTTCATCTAAATATCCAGTACAGAACTTTGTAAATGTAACTCTGCCTAATCAGGCTCATGCACTACGTGGACTGCCATGACTAACATTCATTTTTTTTTTTTTCTCAGTGGGCTGATTCACATAGTTCAACAATTAAAAGCTTATGACAGTTTCTACTGAAACTTTAAAGGAAATATTTAAACTTTTTAAGGAGTCCAACAAGAAATTTTAGAGATGCCCCAATATAAAAAATATCTATAGGATTTGTGGAAGTAAAGTCACAGAGCAAAATCCAGAAAGCTTAAATTACCACTAATGCATAATATTTATTTGGAAAAGTTGGAGGCACAGTGCAATGTCAGCTCTGAAGAGCAATCACATGTGCTAAGATCAAATGAACTGATTTGGCATGGCTGAGAGAAACTTGGGGACACACCATAACAATCTTCACAAAATGGCAAGCTCGCATATTCTCTGGTGGATGTTGATCTGCTTTGGGCCCATCATTTCTTTCTTGTATGTGTCCCCAAAGTGAAAGAAAAGTGTTTATATGTACCTGTCTGCATTCTATAATAGAAGTATATGACTGGTATTCTTTTTTATATAAAAATAAGCACCTATTAAGATAAAATAGTTTCAGAATGTGTCATGTGACATACCTATAGCATTGTGAGAGGCACAACCAAATAAAATTTTGGAAAGCTTCTGAATTAAGTGTGCTCAAGGGAAATACAAACACACAGAAAATATCAGTAGGAGCAATAATATAACACATCTTGGAATTCAAGACAGAGATCATAACATGGGTAAAGCAGAATGCATTATCAGGCAAAGGGTGTAGTTTAGTGAAGACAATATTTGTGAATCTGACATATACAAGTAACACAAAATAATACCTAGCAGTTTCAAAAATTAAATAACTGCATTTTTGTGTTGTGAGAAAAACAAAAACCTTTGGAACTTGGATCTGAGTGCTTTGCTTTGAATATAATTTGTGTTTATCTTGTAAGGATTCAGGTACTGAAATATATCTCCAACTGTGACGTATTAAGAGTGCAGAAATAGCATCTGATTAAAGTGTTTGGAGGGCCAACTGTAGTAACATTATAATTGGGTTGGGTCATCAGAATAAACTGACCATGACTGCAAACAATAAATTTGACATAAACAATAACTATTCATTGGAGCAAACTGAAAGTAGAATGGTGGAACAACACTTAGGACCTACAATTTGAGGTGAACATGCGTGAGATGGGAAAAATACTTTTGGAAACCTGTGAGGAGTATATACAAACTAAAAAAAAAAAAAAAAAAAAAAAAAAGTAACTCACGTGCCCTGACATATAAGCAAACTCAATAATGGGTTGAAAAGCATGCAAGGACACAAGGGTGTATATATAAAATAAATAAAAACTAAATTTACAATGGCAACTCAAGAACTAAATATCATGTTACATGCAGAGAAATGCTACCAAATTGAGGTCCACATAGTGTTTCTAGAATCTGTTACCATATTGCTACACAGACTAAAAATAATTAAAAACACAAAGAATTTAAATTTGAGGTTAAATTGCAGTTAAATTTGTTTATCAGTCTGTCTTGAGACAAGAAAATAATGAATTTTCTGGAAGTGGTTTGAACAATTTCAAAGTTGCTGTTAAAGAATAGGATGAAAGGAGATTAGATTCAAATTTGCGCAATATTAGGCAGTCTTAACTAATCATTGTTGACATGGAAGTTGAAAGGGGATTACAAGAGACAGACTGTAGAAGTTGGAAACTGTAGAAGTGAAGAAATCATATTTCCCTTTGAGTGTATAAGAAGAATACAACTGGGAAGATATCTTTATTTTAGTCCAGTGCAATTCATTTCTAATTTCTAATCTCCATGAATGTAATGTGATAAACTTGTGTTTAGGCCATGAAAGTTTCTTACAGCAATAATAGGGAGTTAATTCAGGCTGTGACATCCAGGTGCTCATATCCCTTAAGTAACACTTTAGATTTTGCCCTATATTTTTTAAACCTTCTAGGACATAGTAAGTAGTAAAGTGACTTACAATATTGTGTCTAATTCATAGCAAGTAGACTGAAATGAGCTATCAGTATAAGCAAGGAGAGTATTTAGAAGTATACAATGACAAATCTGAAAAAACACAAAGGTTTTTAAAACAGTTGTACCTATGATTCTCATCGTGTAATGGTAGGACCAAGAAATGTTTAAAACGTAAAGACAACACCTTGATTGAGGTCTGTGTTTCCTTCCTGGTTACTCAAATGTTCCCAAAATACTAACTTCAGCCTTAAAAATGAGATTGAGAATTAGTAAACTGAGTGCAGTGATTGTATCTATGGACCATAGAAGTTGTTTAAGCCTAGAAACATGTTAATATATTAGATTCTAAGGGAGAAAATCAACACAGTTACAAATTTGCAGAATTATTGTAATATAAGCAGAGATCTAAAAAAATATATGCCCTGAACAAAAATTCAAAACATTTTAGAAGAAAAGTAAGGGTGAATAATTTTTTTTCAAACACCAGTGAAAAACAAGTAAAATTACAAAATGAAAATCAAGGATTATTCTTTGTCACTTAGAAGTATTTTGTGTCCGGGGGCATGGATTTAGGAAAATTACAAATATCTTTTTTTTTTTTTTGTATTTATTTAAGAGAGTATGGAACATGTAGAAGCAAAGTTGAGTTGTTTTACAATTCTTTTCACCTATCTTTTTTTTCAGCGAAGGAAAAACAGAAAGAGACAGAAAGATATTTCATCCACTGGTTCTGTCTGTTCACAGTGAATAATGTTGAGCCATGACTGAAACAGCAAGCCGGTGTCACATGGATTGCAGGACCCCAATTGAACCCAACCGAGAGCCATCATCATGGTCTCTCAAGGTCTCAGTATCAACAAACTGGAATGAAGAGCTGTAGCAACTTTCAAACCCAGGCACACAGATATTGGATGCAGGTGCCTGAACTTCTAGGCCAGATATTGTACAATTGCTGCAGTTTTTTAAAATATGTTTAATGTTTGAGCATTTACTTAAACATTAAAAGTAGTCATTACCTGGTAGTTTCAGAAGCAAAGTTTTGGGGAAAAACACATCATTACAACTCAGAAAGTTTATGTAGGAAAAGCGTATTCAAAATTCAGACTATTAAATAAAAAACAAGGGATCTCATCAAAAATATTAAGAAGCAGAGAGAATTGTTAATATTTATTAGAAATCAATTATAAGTTTTGTTTCATTTGCATGAAAGTGTTTCTCACACAGAGTCGTGTGGAAGACAGATCTCTCTTCTGATGTTCACCCTCCAAGTGCTGCAGTGGCCACGGCTGGGTCAGGCTTACACCAGGACTCAGGAACTTTCTTCTGTCTCACACATGGGTTCAGGAATCCAAATACTTGGACCGTCCTCTGCTACTTTCCCAGGCACTTTAGCAGGAAGCTGAATTTTAAGATGAACAGATGGATTCATAACAGTGTCCCTAAGGCATACTTGCATTAAAAGGAGTCAGCAGTGTTACCCAAAAATGCTAAAATACAAAACCCATTTTATAAATCTCAGTAACTACTGTCTTAATAAATTATTTGGGAAAATGGTTTATATAGCTTTATGTAATACATTCAATGGAATAGAATGTAATGAGGAAAAAATTGTGTACAGATTTATAAAACAAGATAAACATGTCTTTAGAATTTTGAGAAATAAGAAAGAAGCAGAAAGTATATCCTTTTGTGATTTCTGTAAAAAATAATGCATTCTCTGTTTTGGAAACTACTCATCAAGATCCTTGTTCATGATGTTTCATTATCTGTCTTATTTTATCTGTGCTCTGCCAAATGCTACATGTTCTGAAATTCTGCTTCAATCCATAGACTGCCTACCAAGTCATCAATTCTCTAACTTTGTGTGGGTTACATTCATATCGCTTACACATGTTTCTATTAGACAAAGTTGTACCCCATTAGGGTTCTGTGCAGGAACATGGCAAATGTTTGTGTTACCTGGTTTAAACATATTGATTTAAATCCCAGGCAAAGTTTTTACTAAAAAAGCTGTCTGTGATCTCACTTTATTTCTCTACTTTATCTCCCTTACCTGTAATTTTATAGTTAGTAATTAATTGTACATATGTAAAGATTTAATAACTAGATGATTTGATGCCTATGAAATTTCTGAACATGTTTAACTGTTTTACTTAATTATTAATAAGTTAATGACTCATGTTATAAAGAGTGATAGAGTTTTTTTTTTTTTTTTCTACCTAAAATGGGTCATTTTAGACCTAGCAAAATGGCTCAGTGGCCAAATCCTTGCCTTGCAAGTTTCAGGATCCTATATGTTCACATCTTGGTGTCCTGGCTCCTCCACTCTGACCCGTCTCTCTGTTTCTAGGAAAGTAATAGAGGGTGGCCAAAAGCTTTGGGACCATGCACCTGCATGGGAGACCAGAAAGAAACCCCTGGCTCCTGGTTTTGAATTACCTCTGGCTGTTGCAGCCACTTGAGGAGTGAGCCAGTGGATGGAAGATGCTTTTCTCTATCTTTCTTTCTTTCTCTGTGTAAATCTGCCTTCCCAATGACAATGAACAGATCTTATTGTTTCAATGGTTCATTTTTAAAGGTTTGCTTATTTTACCATGAGATAAACCATCATTTGCTGTGGTGGCACCTTATATCAGAGACTAATATTATCCCTCTTCACTCCAGCTTCCTCCTCATGAACCTTGGAAAGCAGCAATGTACCTGTCATGTGCTTGGGAAGACAAGAGTAGGAGATATCAGATAAAGCTTGGGGTTCTCTATTGTGGCCTGGACCAGTTTAGCACACTGCTTCAATTTAGGGCATGGGTGGCAAATCAGAGATGGGAGATCTCTCTTCCTTCAAAGTAAGTAAATACATAAATTTAAACATCGAAAATTTTTCAGATGAGTAACAGTGAGTTTTCACATAGGCAACTCATATTCAGGGAACAATTTTCTTTGTAATCTGGTTATTGTAACAACTAACAAACATGAGTTAAATATAATTTTAGAAAAATCGAGCAATTAGATATTTAACTTATAATGTTGCATACTTTGCTCCTAATATTAATTTATGAGTATAAAATGTGTAATATCTTTAGCATCACCAGTCTCTCAAATGAGGTGTCAAATATATATCGCATGACTTACCTTTGAAAGTAGATTGATGTTTCAGCACGTTTTGAAGTTTCTAAAACATTTCTCCAATTTGGCACAACACCCTCGTCCATCTGCACATTGATTCCTACGAGCAAACACATTATTCACATGCGGCACATAATGTGCATGCAAATAGTCAACTTAATTAGAACTCTCCAAATCTTTAAAATCAGGAGAAAACACTGGGAAATAATTAGTATAAAATGAGATTGATAATATCCGCTGTTAGCTCAAATTGCTTCTGGCATTGCTACCATATGTAGTAGTATGGTAGTAGACCAAGGGAGTCAAACCTGTAACTGCTGAAACCAACATCATATTAGATTGAACCAACGGCTTTGTACTGACTCCTGGGGTACAGCTTCAACAACTGTGATTAAACTCTTCTCGGGCAGAAATAAACCATGTGTAACATTAAAGTCCCACATGCGAATCTTACATATGCACTGAGTGAAGACTTCTGGTGCACATACTTTTTTACTTGTTGAATATTATAGTTAGAACTAAACCTATGATTATACAGCAAAATAAAATTATGTGATTTAAAAATTATAGAAAATAATTAAGGAAAGAGCGAAGGAAGCTAAAGGAGGAAGAAGTGAAAGGAGGGAAGTATCGTTGTCTTCTTGGAACTATATCTTTTAAATGCATAAAATCTGGACCTGGCACAATGTCTTGGTATCTAAATCCTCACCTTGCATGCCCCAGGAGCCATACTGACACAAAATCAGGTCCCAGATACTCCATTTCCCCTCCTTCTCTCTGCCTGAGGCCTGGGAAAGCAGTACAGGATCACCTAAAGGCTTGTGACCCTGCACCTAAACAGGAGAACCAGAAAAATTTACTAGTTGTTGCTTTAAATGCCTCAACTTTGTTTATAAATTACTACAGGGGATATGTTCCATTTTTGTAAATAAAAATTTAACAAAAGAACTCCTGATACACACATCCTCTATACAACCTACCTATCTTCCTGTGACTGCACTTCTGAAACAATAGCAACCACAAAAAAAATAGCATAAGATTTTTTCATCTCTAGAATTCTATAAGTCTCCACTCTTTCTTTCACTGCAAATAAAGATGACACTCTAAATGTTATTTCAAGTAAATATTTATTTACATTTATTTTTATCTGATTGAAAGGCAGAGAGAAAAATATATATTTTATTTTCTAGTTCAGTCTTAAAATGTCTACAACAGCTGTGGATTGACCAAAGCCAGAAAGCCCATCTAGATTTTCACAAGTGCGGCAGAGACACAAATTACTTATTTCAATACCTGCTTCCTTCTAGGTTGCCTGAACAGGAAACAGGGTCAGAGATTGGGCAGCCTAGAATCGATCCAGCATTCCGATATAGAAAGAAAAATTCCAAATTTTAAATTGCCTAATGACAACAGTTACACTACTATCCAACATATAGTATAGTATTGAGTCTATATTATACCACAGCTCTTATTGTTACCTGGAGAATCAAAATGCTACTTGTTGAAATTTTGATACGCACATTTTTCAGAGATTAGAATTTCTACTATCCAAAGAAAATTTCTATGCATAATGTTTACCAAATTGTTCTGTTGCTTAACCTATTCATTTAATTCCTTCCATGGGGTGGGGGTGGGGGGGTGGAAAATGTTCTTCCAGTAAGTTCTTGCAGACAGGCTCCACAATCTAATTTTTACTGTAGTTTATTCATGTTTGCTGTTTTTAGTCACATCTGTATCTTCATTCTTAGAGGATATTGCAAGTTTCATCTTGTTTGATCCTGCAACCAGAGCAGCATTACCAGGGTTAAAGAGGTGTAGACATGCAATTTGGAAAAATAAGAAATAAGACAGAAACATGATAAAGACTATCAAAGTGTCCTTCTCTGAGGAAGGATGGAGGTTGACCTAAAAGGATCACTGCCCCAATCTTTCATTGATTTGCTTAGTATGTCAAATTATAGGACTTGTTATGGCACATGCATCGGTTGCTGTGTCCCATAATGATGTTAACCAGCCAATGCTTGATGATTAAGAAGCAACAGTGGGTTCCATGTATAGAAGTGAGTACATTTCTTTCTCAAGGATACCTAAAAACATGAGTGACGAGGCCTTGGACTGTTGTCCTACTGCAGACCCTCTCCTTTAGGCCTCAATATTGGTCTTGGATTTTAGACTGCTTACAGACCGTGGTTTGCAGAGAATGGCATTGGTCTTGGCACCAAAAATCTGCGAACACAAGATTTTAGACAGAGTTTGTTCTGCTCTTCTTTACCAAGCCTGTCTTCCTTGCTTCTTTCCTCCCTTCCTTCTTTCCTTCTTAAGATTTATTTATGTGTTTATTTTTGCAAAGTCAGATACACAGAAAGGAGGATAGGCACAGAGTAGAATCCATCTGTTGATTCATTCACCAAGAGGCCACAATGGTTAAAGCTGAAACAATTCAAAGCCAGGATCCTGGAGCCTCTTCCTGGTTGCCCACATGGGTGTAGGGTCCCAAGGCTATGGGCCAACCCCAACTGATTTGGAGGCCGCATCAGGCCCCTGATGGGAAGCAGGGCCTCCAGGATTAGAATCAGCACCCGTTTGGGCATGTGGAAAGTGAGGACTTTAGCTCCCAGACTCCACGCTCTGCTCTATTTATTTATTTTTAACATGTTTCCTGCAGCACTTGATATTCCAAACATATTATTTTAGCATTATATTTTAGCAAAACAAAATGAACAAAAAACTGAATTATTTAAGACTGTATAAGTTATTCCCAAATATATATCTAGTTCTGATATTTTGTCTATGCCAAAACTATGTGTGTTATCTTGGAATTCAGCATTAGGGAATTAAGCTAATGGTCTACAGATTGACCTGTTTCTCTTAAACTTGAACTTGTCCATTCTTGTTTGTCTCTCTGAAAGCCACTATTACTGAAATAGATACACTCTGCAAAAGATCTAGAAGCTGATCTTCTGCTTTCCTTTCAGCATTTTTTAACCCATCATTTAGATTTTTAACTTTTTTCCTAATGAATTTAATGTATCCCTCTAATGTTATATCTATATTCTATTATTTTTTAAAAATGATTTTTTTATTGCAAAAGCAGATTTATAAAGAAAAAAGAGAAAGATCTTCTGTCTTCTGGCTCACTCCCTAAGCGGCTGTCACATCTTTAGCTGAGTTGATCCAAAGCCAGGAGCTAGAAGCTTCTTTGCCGCTTTCCCAGTCCACAAGCAAAGGGTTGGATGTGAAGTGGATCATCCAGGACATGATTTAGCACCCATATAAAATCCTAGCAGTGGCACATGAGGATTTAGCTACTAGGCTTCAGTGCCAGGCCCTGTGTTGCTTTAGTTTTCCATGTATTATACTTTATTTCAGTTGCATGTGTTTATTTGAAAGACAGAATGAGAGAGAGCGAGAGATGACAGCAAATTCCCATCTGTGATTTGAGTTGGTCGAAACAAAAGCAACCCCATCCTTGCCCTTCACTTCAGTGGCTGCACATACTTGGGTCATCCTTCACTGCTTTCTCAGACATATGAGTAGGGAGGTAGGTTGGAAATAAAGTATGCGGAATCCAATCAAAAGTTTATTCAGCTTGACCTCAGTCACAAGTTTCAAGGAAATCTATGTGTTCAGTGATATGTATTAAGGAATTGCGGGGAAAATTAACTTTAACAGTCTGAATAAATATTTTGAAGGCATGTTTTTGACAAAAGTTCCCAGAAAACAAATTAGACAAAGAATAATATCTTCATTATATTGTGCTAAAAAAGGTATATATATATATATATATATATATATTCATATAAATGTAGGAAAAATCAGATATTTAATTCCCATGATTTATAAAATCAACTCAGAATGAATAAAAAAAAATGTAAGAACTCAGAATAAGAAATTTTAGGACGAACATGAAAGGGGACCCTTCAACATGCCAGCATATGTATGACTCTTCAGATAGCTGCTCCTCTTTCCATCACAGTAACTAAGAGGAAAACTATACAAAGGAAACTACATGAAATCCAGAGGCTTCCACACATCAAAGGGAACACTCAATAAAAGATGCTTTATGGGACAAAACAGGAAAAATATTTCAGACTACTCACTCAACACGGAATTCATATCCAAATGTATTAGCAGTTAAAACAACAAAAACTACAACAAAAACCCTCAAAAAAATGCAACCAGTGCAGTTTAAAAATGGACAATGTACATCAATAGTTAGTTCAGAAGAAATAGAAATGGCCAAACTCATTTTTGAAAGAATATGGGAGACCTTTTTGGTATGATTGCTTGATAATAAATGAAACAAAAGATCCTGCTAGAACTACTCATTCTAAAGAGTCACCATTTTTAAAAAATTTATTTATTTTTGAAAAGTGAGATACACAGAGAGGAGAGACAGAGAAGAAGATCCTCTGTCCTCTGATTCACTCCCCAAGTAGCCACAATGACCAGAGCAAAGCCAGCCCGAAGCCTCAAGCCAGGAGCTTCTTTTAGGTCTCCTACTTGGGTGCAGGGTCCCAAGGCTTTGGGCTGTCCTCGTCTGCTTCCCAGGCCACAAGCAGGGAGCTTGATTGGAAGTAGGGAAGCTGGGATTAGAAATGGCACGCATATGGGATCCTGGCACATGCTAGGTGATAACTTTAGCTGCTTAGACTACGGTGCAGGGCCCGAGTGTCACCACTTCCATAAAGTATGTTAACTAGATATGACACTCATTATTCTCACATCTAGTACTTGTCCGTTTTCACTTGATCATTTCTTTTTTCATGCTAACTTTGGGACTGTTTGCTGTTGTTTTTCTAGTACCTCAAACATATTATTAACCCATTTACTTGGTGCCTTTCTAATTTCTTTACATAAGCCTTGACTGAAATAAACTTTCCTTTTATTGCTGCCTCCAAACAACAAATGAAAGATTGTGTTTTTTTTTCTCTGATGAATACACCTCTAACCAATTCCTCATCATAAATCTTGGTATCAAATATGTCTAAAAAAACATGAAAAGTCCAACTGGTTCTGTTCCTACAGGAAACACTGACAGATACAAGCAGAAAAAAAAGTATCTCTTATCCTTACTCCAGTGTAAGCATGGATTTTGTGAACTGCTGAAAAGAACAGAAGCAATCTGTTTTACAAAAGCTGATAATAACATTGGTGTCCCACTCAAAACCCTAGGTTTAATAAAGGCTGTTTTGATTTCGGAATATTGAGTGCATACTGGAAAACAAAGGGAGAAAATTTAGTTAAAGAGCAGAGGTAGTGGGTCATATGTCAGCCAAACTTCCTGCAAAATTAACTATCAGTATAAACATCATTGTATTCTCAAAGAAATTTTATTCAGAACAATTATTTAGAGTTTTCTTTGATTTCAAAATTAATATTCAATTTATTAACAATGCAAATTACCAAGCTAATTATTCCTTAAGCTTAAGTTCTAATATGAATATTATATTTTTAATAAATTTTAGTACTTACTTTAATAGGCCTCTTAGCAATATTTGACATCATTTACAAATTTAGCTAATTAAGCACTTTTATTCTTTAAATGCATTCATAAATTTAATATATCCAATCTTTTTTCTGTTATTTCAATTGTTTAATTGGTAAATAAAACCTTGGATACTTAGAGAACTTATGTAAATTTAATAATGCAAGTAAACCTCTTTAGTTGTTTGAAATGTTACAATAATTAATAGGAAATCAGAAAATCAACATTAATTTTTAATCATGCTTATTAAAGTTGGAAGTATGAGATTAATAATCCATAGTGCTATAATTATCAAAAACTGACAAAGAGTAAGTGCTTAAATTTCAAATATATCGCAGATTTCTTAAGCAAAACCAAAAGGTAAAACTCTGTAGGCTTATTTCAATCCTACATTTTAAATTTCCCAGGGATGAATGATATGTACAATTTTAAAAACAGCTTTTTAAAGTGGCTGATATTCCAAAAATGAAAGTATTCTGAGAGTTCTTATTGCTCAGAAATTCAGTGTGAGATATAATTGGTAAATATGTATATGAACTCAACTTTTCTCATGATCATGACTTTCACATTGATCCCCTGAAGCTTGATGCACTAAAAATAAGAAAAAATGATGAAGTTTTGACCAGTGGTTACATATGATATCCCATATTATTGCAACTGATACAAAAATGGGTTTGAGATCTTTCTGCTCCTTCCTTAGCGTGAATGACCTATGCTTGCTCACTCTGGGCTGCTGTATGTGATGACTCAAATATGTGCCTTGGAGCCCCCAGACTGAACATCCAGCTCTTACCTGTGACCCCAGCTTAACTGTTGTACTTGAAAAATGAATTGGCAGATGGATGGCATCTGTAAGCCTCTTACTTCCTCTCCTGTATCTCTACTTTTAAATATATGCAATAAATTAAGTAAAAATAAATAAATTAAAATGTATAAAAAGTGTTAGTTAACATACTCACATCTCATATGCAAGTTCAGATATGTATTCTAATTCATTTGTCTTTAATATGTGACTGAACTTAATAGAAATTATGATTTACCAGTCTGTGATGCTTCTTTCTATATTTTGTCTTTTTATCTGCTTATTAGTCAATCAAAATGTTATGAATAGTGAGATGCACTTACATTTTCTATTATTTCAAAGATTTGTCAACATCCAAACATTATGTCCTCAGATGCCTTTCCTGGAAGAAATCTTTCTTAGTATTTATGTTGCAAATTAGAAAATTCACAGTTTGGGCAAGATTCTGAACTCAAAATAATCCTGCTCCTAGGGATAAGCCACTGGTAACAAGCAGCCTTCCACCTTTCTAGACTTCGCTTTAGTTGGATAAATTGCCAACAGTGTGATAGCTGATTTATACGGTAGATCAATTTTCAACTACTTTTGCTTCTCCATTTTGACTACCATACTGGACTTACTAAACCACATGCTCACCAATACAATAGTAGTGTAGCTTTTTCCTCCATCCACACCAGCAGGCTTTGTTAGTAGATTTCCAAATAGAAGCCAATCTCATAAGAGTAGGTGGAGCCTCAACGTGGTGTTTATATTCAGTTTCTTACTAGCTAAAGAGACTGAGGTTTCATTCACAGCTTATTACTCATTTCATTTTGTCCTCTTGAAAAAGCATCTGTTCATTCACTTCACCCATTTTTTTTAAGATTTATTTATTTTTATCGGAGAGGCAGATATGCGAAGAGGAGGAGAGACAGAGAGGAAGATCTTCCGCCCAATGATTCACTCTCCCAGTGACTGCAATGGCTGTTGCTGAGGCAATCCGAAGCCATGAGCCAGGAACTTCCTCCAGGTCTCCCATGTGGGTCCAGGGTCCCAAGGCTTTAGGCCATCCTCGAGTGCTTTCGCAGGCCACAAGCAGGGAGCTGGATGGGAAGTAGAGCTGCCAGGATTAGAACTGGAGCCCATATGAGAAACTGGCGCATTTAAGGCGATGACCTTAGCCACTAGGCCACTGTGCCAGGCCCATCTTTCACCCATTTCTTAACAGCATTGTTGATTTTATTGCTTTGAGCTTTTGAAGCTCTTTGTAAATCCTGGAAGATAGTCCCTTATGTGTTGCGAAGTATTCAAAGATGACCTTCTTTTCTGTCAATTGCCTCTGTTGTGTTGATCATTTCCTTTGCTGTACAGAGACTTCTTAGTTTGATATAGTCACATCTATTTATTTTGCTTGACTGTCTATGATTTGGGGGAATCTCCCATCCCCTGGTTCATTCACCCAGTGGCTGCAAAGGCTTGAACTGAGTCATTCCTAAGCTAGGAGCCAGAAGCTTCTTCTGTGTCTCCTATGCATGTGCAGAATGCCAAAACTTTGGGCTGTCCTTGACTGCTTTCCCAGTCCACAGAAGGGAAAAGAGAAGTGGAGCAGCCAGGATATGAAGTCACCCATATAGGATCTTAGCAGCATATGCAAGGTGAGGACTTTAGCCACTAGGCTATTGTGCCAGGACCAATCAATGCCTGTATCTTGTACAGTGTTTTCTATGTTGTACACTAATAGCTTGTTCATTTTTGGATGCAAATATGAGTCCTTGATCTATTTAGAGCTGGTTTTTATTTAAGATGACAGGGATCTTGTCTCTTACTTCTTCAAGCTTCTATCCAATTTTCCTAACAGCATTTATTGAATAGAACACGCTTTTTCCCTGGACAAAATATCTTCAGTTTCCTTGTGGAAGACTAAATGATTGCATGTGTCAGGGCTTCTTCCTGTTGTTTTTATTCTGTGCCATTGATTTTTCTGTCTCTGTACCAGTACCAGACTGTGTTGATGGCCATTGCCTAGTAGTATGCCTTGAGGTCTGGAAATGTGATTCCTGCAGCATGATTATGTATTCTTCAGGAAAGATTTAACTATTCTAGTCACCAGCTTGTCTCCAGTAGTTCTTGTGGCTGAACGCCACCGTCTGCCCTACCCTTGGTGACTCAGGGCTTGCTGGCAGGCCTAAACCCTGAGAGTTGGGCTATAAGCATTTTTCTTGACTTCACCATCATACTCATAAGTCAGCAAAGATTTTTTTTTCCCATAGAAATAGATAGTAAAGATTTCAGAGTTCTAGGATCCATGCAGTGTCTTTCACAGCTACTCAAATTTGCCATTGCAAAGCAAATAACCCACTAAGTATACGAAGAATATTGCTATTATCATACTATGTTTTGTTCTGCTGTAATAAAATACCACATGCTGAGTAATTCCACAGCTCAGACATTTTGGGTTCTTAACTGTAGCTTGTCAGCGCTGAGATGATACTAATGGCACTTGGATAGGGCCTTCTTAATATATCACCACATGACAAGCTGTATGTTATGCCTGAGGATCTACTGAAAGAGAAGAGAGAGAGCGTGACAGAGAACCCATCTCCGCTATTCTAATGAACTAAGTAATCTTACCAATGAGCGCTGTTTAAAAACGGACCACATTTAATATCAGCTAAATTTCAATGTAACATTATGAAGCACAAGTTGAACCATAACAGTTCTATTCTGTTTAGTTTTATTTATTAAAAACACTGTACAAAATACTTCACATTGTGTAAATTGTGAATTCTGTTCTAACTCATGATTATTTCCAGATCTTGCAAGAATACTTTTACATTACAGCAAAAATGTTAGTCCAAGATGGGATTCACATACATATGTATAGGAAACATTGCACATTTCAGCTTCCAAGAGAACGATGCTTGTTAGTTTGGTTTAGCCAAAGGTAGGTCTCCTTGTGCAGGTTTTCTGTTTGCTAAATCTGATGCACCAATTATTCTCCACCACTGACAATCAAACTTTCCTGCCTCAGTTCCCAAAAAGGAAAAAAAAATATATCAGTCTTTATGTTGTGTAAAATATGTTACTGTTTCCTTAGGAAGCCATCATGCCCAGATATACGCCCTTCTTTGCAGTTTATGTAATGTATCAAGATCAAGTTCTGTAAAAACAATATATATGCTCTAACTATAATTTTAATGCCTGTGACATGTCACTAACATGTTCATTCCTGGTCATCTTCTCTAAACTTAACCCTGCAAAGCAGTGACTCTCTTATGCCTGGGTGTGTGATTGCTCACACAAGCCACATTTCTCATTGCATGTTCTCCAAATCATTATCAAAAAAGGTCAAGCGGCTGGGACTGGGGACTGGAACACATGTGTGTATCCTCTCTTATTCTTTACATGTAGTTTTGCAAATTTCTCTTAATGAAGTCAATCTTTCCTCAATCTCTTATGACAAGTGAAGCAGTTGAATTAGCACTCTCCATGGTTCTTAAAAGTAAGTGCATGATAGATCTAAATGTAAGGTTTAGCTCCAGCATCCACGTAAAACAGTGTCCAGCGTGTCCAGTACCATCTTCTAATGTGTACAATTGCTATGTTTTGGGATCTAACTCAATTTTCCTATAGGCTGTTTTTTCTGTGTGTTTTGACTTTGTTAATAATCGTCACATATTTGATTAGGGTGCAAAGGGCCTAAGGCTAAAAGAAAGGGGACAAGACCCTTGTTATCACATTGTGTTTTTTCCTTCTTGTATCTGGGGAAACGGAGAGATAATGGGAAAAAAATAATATCTAGCCTCCCAATCATCCCAGAATCCCTGATGTAGGGCCTGCTCTGAGCTCCACTCAAGTGGTTTATAGTTCAACAGTTCTGAATCGCTGCTGATCTCGCCATTACAGTCATGATGAAATCTATCCAGAATCTGTTGGCTGACATAATCCATCTTATAGGCTCCATTTGGCTAGATTTTCACTGCCAACAGTTATTGGGGGTAGTTGATTAATTTGATCTATCCTCTGTCTTCTGTGATACCAGGTATCCCCTGCACGTTCTAAAACAGCATTGTACCCTCTATGTGCAATTGGCCATTCTGTCCACTGTTTCATCTAAGCCACTGAAGAGGCTCTTTCACAAGCATTCCATGGTCACACCATGGACCGTGCAATTTCCTGCATTGCTGATGTTCTGAGTCCATTGTTGCAGTTGGAGGATCCCAAAAAAACCTCATCTGAGGTTATCCCAGACCTGATGCTTGTGTGTCTTTCCAATGAATGGACCACCACTATCTGTCAGCCCAATCAGCTTATATGCACACTTGTGATTGTCGCTGCTTGGTCAGTTCTGTCTCCAGCCCTGTCCACTATGTGAACTAAAGAGTGTTGCAGCTCAGCCTAGTCTTACCCAACACACACTTGGTCACATAAACCAGTGGGAGGTGCAGCTTAGTTGGTGGGAATCCCAATAACCCCCACCAGACCCACCCCTTCCCTGGTTCCCATGCTTGTCAATATGTACAGCAGACTGGTCCAGACTGTCCCATATCCCATTCAGCTCTCGTATATGTCAATTGGCATCGAAGCCATATTCAAACCAACCAGCCCCACTATACAGCCCACACACCTGCTGGAAGGTGCTGCTTTGTCTAGCCATGCCTGCTCCATTCCTCATTCTTACCAGTTAGAATGGCAACCCAAAAGGAAGGTGCCCACTATTTCTTTACTGTGTCCACTCCCGCTCAGATTTTGCTCTCCAGGTGTTTCTGCAATTTAGCTTGACACAATTTTTCCCCTATGCCAGCCTCTGTCAGCTAATGCTACAGCAAAGCCCAGTCAATCCACACCCGCTCTGACTTACAAATGCACAGGTAGGATTATCAACCCAGTCTGGATTTCCCCTGATCCAGCTCACATGAGATCAACAGGTAATATAGCACTGCTTGGCCTGGTCTGCCCCATGCCAGCTCTCATGTTCACCCCTGGGGGTAGTAGTCCAATAGGGGGGCCCCATGCAATGCCCCCTACTATATTCCATTCCCTACCACCCAGTCTGATGTGTGCTAGTTGGGTGCTGCAGTCTAGTCTGGCATGGCCTGTTTCACCTTGGCATTTGCCAGTGGATGTTATAACCTGGCTATGTCAGGTGCAAGCCCAGATTCAGCTCTCACTGGTCGGGGCTAAAGCCTAGCCTAGCCCAGCCCAGCCCAACCTAGCCCAAGCAGGTCCCAGTTGGCCCTAATGTAAGTTGACTGGTATGGAGTCCTGACTGACCTGACCCACACACCTTTGTGATTCTTGGATTTGCCAGTGGGTTATATGAACTATCCTAGCCTGGATAGACCCAGATCTGAGCCAATCGTATGCTGGTGGGTACCGTTCTCTGTCCTGTTCTGGGCTGCTTCTTGGCGTGGTTCTTGAACTCACCTGCAGGGACTGTGCTCCAACAGAAGAGTTTCCCAAACTCCTCCATCAGAACCTCTTTGAATGCCAGATTTGCACACACTAGTGGGTCAATGGACCAGCCTTACTTATTCCATCTTTTGTCCTAGCAGGAATAGTTACCTTTCCTGACTGGTCCTTACCCTTTCTGGTTTTATTTGTTAGGTGCTACCATCTAGCCAAGTCTGGTCCACACCTGATACAGCTCCTACATGGTTCAGTAGGGATAGAGACCTTGCCCAGCCCATCTTACACCCATCCTGGGTTTTCACAAGCTCCAGTACATGCTGGAGTCCAGCCAAATATAGCACAACCCAGAACCAGTCCACAACCATGCTGAGAAAGACTACAGACATGTCCAGTTCAGACCGCAGCCCCCATTCTGTCCCTTGCACTCATCAGTGGGAGCCACAACACAGCTAAGGCGGCCCCTTAGCTCTCCATCCAGACCTGATCCTAGCCACGGATTTTGTGCATGCCAATGATTGCTTTCACCCAGCATGGCATAGCTCCTCCTCTGTCTTGGCCTTTGCCTTTGAATGCTCTATAGCTTTGTGTGACCCAACCAGCCCCTTAAATCAGTGCTTGACAGTGGGTGCTTGCTTAGTCCACTAGATCCCTGGTTATTGCAAACCAGCAGTTGTGGTAGCCTAGTCCAGAATGTTTCTGCAGTAGCCAGTGGGCTAAGGTCTGCTGGGGTCTGCCTGGTCTTTCCCCTTCCAAAACCAGCCTGCATGCTTGCCAGTAGATAGAGATTCCTTGCCCAGCCTGCCCAATACCCAGGTCTGGACCATGTGCTCACCAGTGGGAGTTGTGACCCAGTGGGGGAGTTGCCCAGGTTCTCCCATTTGACTCATTCCCAGATTTAGATCTCACATATGCTACTGGGTGCAAGGCCCTCACCTGGCATGGTCTGCCCCCTCAGTCCTAGCCTTTGTTTGAGTTAGTGGATGATGAGGCTTGTCAGAATACAGCCCGTAGAAAAGCTGGGACAGCAGAGGCCTGTGGGACCCTGTTGAGAAGAGGCTCCAGGAAAGAGAAGGCAGAAGGCTTCTCACCCGCAGTGTGCTCTTGCCCCCAGTGAGTTCTTGGATGTGTTTCCATGCTCTCCCTGAAGATAGGCAGACATTTGTGCTCTGTCTAATCAAGGATGGACAGTATAATCTATTCCCTGTTACAATAACCTTTTGACTGGGTCACCTTGTTAGCTTCTTTGCTGTCTCTGAGTTCTTATACATGATCTAATTCTGAGTTATGTCTAAACCATTGTTTCGTGAAATGTATAAAAACTGAAACCGTGGAAATAAACTTTGTCAGTTGCCAAAAGAGAGCACTGTCCCCCCATTTCTTCAGGTCCCATCTCCTCTCCAGGAACCTGCAAGGTAAACTTGCAAAGCCAACCCAGCCCACCCCACACCCTAGTAGGGTGCACATTTGGGGCTGCAGCCTGTGCCTGCCCAGCCTTTACCCAGGCCCAATACCCATGAGTGTTGGCAGAGTCCATGGTCATACCTAGCACAGCCCCTATCTCCCCAACTCTTAAGCTAACCAGCGGGGCTTGTGTTTCCACAGAGTTAGACTCACATATCCCCTACAGAATCTAACCTGGGACCTGGTTCTCTTGTATACTGTATAGTGTCATGTTCTAGCACAATGTGACCCATCCACTGTGACGACATGCCCTGTCATATATTGGGATATTGTCCTGTCAGATAAACCACCAGCCCTAGGGTATGTGTGGGCTGGCGTGTGGTAATCAGCAATGTTCTATGCTGCCAAGTCCAGCTCAGAACTTCCATGTGGGCTGCAGCACCGGTCAAACCCATAAAGGTCGTCTGGTCTCTCTCCACCAAACCACAGGTCTCAATTTTCTTGCTTGCCTTCAAGTACAGTGCGCTTTTCCTTTGGAGTCATGCAGTCATTCCTTACTGAAACTCCGCCCCCGCCCGCAGGATTGTCCTGCAGCAGTAATTCCTCACCTAAGTATAAACCCATGGGTCATTACAAATCCTCACCTGTGTGACCCCCAATCTCCTTGAAAATTCTAATGCACAAGTTCCTGAAGCCCGCTACCAGGCGGGTGAGGATTGCTTACAGTGACATTGACATGAGGGGCACCTAGCCCTGAGCCAGCCCTGCCAGTGGCGTCAGCTGGGCTCGGGATAAATGACCCCAAAAGGCCCTGGAAGTTGCCCACTTCTCCTGAGGAGTATGTTGGATTGAGCTGATTTCAGGTAGGCCCAGCCCTGAGTTTCCATTTATTTCATTTTTATCTTTGAGGGAACTAACTAAAAGTTAAGGGACAAAATTAATGTGGAAATACACATTTCCACAATTTGGAACTAGTACTTTTACCAAAATCTAAACAAAAGCACTTAAAATACGATATTTTATAATTTGAGGATGACGAGAAATAAGAAACAGTCTTCTTACTATCCATCCTCCTCCTTCCCACCCAAAAAGAGAGAAAGAGGGGGAGAGAGAGAGGGAGAGAGAGGGAGAGAGAGAGGGAGAGCTCAAAGGACAGGGAGTAAGGAGCAGTAAGTTGATCTACAATGACTAAAATGTACCAAATGTGAGCAAAATGGCACAGCAAACTTGGAGAAAAGTAGAAAGGTAATAAAAAGAAAAAATTAAAAACAAGGTTGATGTTTCCAAACTGCAACTGCCTTGTCTATCAAACAGAAAAGTAAATATTTGGTACCATCTTATGGTTAAGCTCATTTATTTATTTTTTAATATGTACACTTAATTTGAGAGTGAGAAAGAGAGGACGAGAGTGCTCCTATCTGTTGATTGATTTCACAGAGAGAATGAGACTGAGAGAATATGAGCAAGCACCCTGGCATCCTGTTGATTCACTTCCAAAAGGCTTGCACTGAATAGGATCAGACATTGGGAACCAGGGAGAGCACCCTGCTTGAAAACGGAGTCAGTTGAGTATTTCCTGATGCTTTCCAGGTCCTTCATGGGTTCAAATCTCAAATCAGGAAGCAGACACATGTTGGAGCACAGTTCCTCCGATAGGGATCAGGGGAGCTTCACCAAGAGGCTAATAGCATATTCGTATTTTACTTTTTTATTTTCCCAATATTTTTTAAACAGCTACTCTCCTTCTAAAATTTCGGAGAAATTTCTAAAATTTCTAAAATATCCTTCAAATACGTAATGTAAGATGTCTTTACATGTTGAAATACTTGGTATATTTACTGTGATTCATTGAATGAGTTAATTCAGCTAACTTCATGTGGCTTCATTTGAATTCATTCTTTCACTCAGTTGCATATTTTGTGAGACAAAGAAATTTTGCTAGCAGTTGCATGCTTCTGTATATGTATGCATATATATATATAGTTTCTGTAGAATACATTGCATAAAAATTACATTGATTAACTTGAAATCTGATCTCTGGATTATAAAATGTTTATGTAAGGTAAACACAATGAGACAAAGTTTTTTAAAACTTTCCTAGACAGTCTAACATTGGAAAAACTTTCCAAAATTAAATATACAGATATTTTAGCAGCATAATATAATTACTTTGTAAAAAAAAAACTTAGAAAATAATTTAAAATATGGGAAAACTGAACAAGAAACTCATATTTTCATCAGTAGTGATATTGTACATCTAATCCTCTCCACATCTTTTAACACAATTAATGTAATTTTAAAAGTTTTTGCCTTCATTTTGCTTTTGCACTTTACATATTGCAGAAAAAAACATTCACAAAATTCAGATAGGACAGGACGATGTTAAAGGAAGTTATAACCAGCTGATGACAAATCAGAGTTGAAATGTGGTCACACTTCTTGCCTTTTATATTCAGGTAATGGTCCTGATAATGAATTCATGAGTATATTATTGCTAGCATTGTGCTCTCTATTAAACTGCTTTATTGTTTGAATATTTACATGTAGTAGTAATGACAGTGCACATTACTTCATAGTCAAACACAGAAACTTCTCGTGTAATTTTTATGCTGATGCACATGTGGCATCTCATTGCTGTTTTAATTTTGACAAGTATTTTAGAGGATGATCCAAATGGACTTGATCACTTAATAATATATATCTTGGGCCCAGCGCAAAGGCCTAGCAGCTAAAGTCCTTGCCTTAAATACACCGGGATTCCCATATAGGTACTGGTCCTAGTCCCGGCAGCTCCTCTTCCCAATCAGCTCCCTGATTGTGGCCTGGGAAGGCTGTCGAGGACGGCCCAAAGTCTTGGAACCCTGCACCCACGTGGGAGACCTGGAGGTGGTTCCTGGCTCCTGGCTTAGGTTCAGCGCAGCAGTGGCTGTTGTGGTCACTAGGAGAGGGCATCATTGGATGGAGGATCTTCCTCTCTGTCTCTCCTCCTTTCTGTATATCTGACTTTGCAGTAAAAATAAATGAGTCTTTAAAAACATAATATATATCCATATAATAATTTGTGAATACTATAGTGTAAATTAATCTACTATGCTTTTTAAAAGCAAATAAGTAAGGTACATTTTGCCCATGCTAAGTGTCCTATACTTTCACCTTTTTAAGGTTTAGAATTTTGGAATTAGCCTATTTTCCATATAAATACAACATTGCACACAATTAACCTTAACTTTACTGTCTTTTCATTAAGTTTTGGAAAGAGATTTTCTTTTTAGTTGTCATAAACCCTCATGCAAAATTTAGCAATATATAGGGTATCCTGAAAAGTTTGTTCTCAGTGATTTCAGATATAACAACATGTGAAAATGATTCTCCTTCCAGCATTTCCTAGGAATGGTGACTTGTCTTTTATGTTCAATTACTTTGAAAGCAATTCAGAGGAAACATAGCCTTAGCATGAGCATGCCACTGAGCATCATAGTGCAAAGCTGGGACCACCACTCGATTGCAACTTCTGTAGGAAGATGCTAGATATATTCCTGTTGTGTCTATGCTACCCTGCAAGGAAAGAGAAGGCACGTTAAAGAAAAGCACAGTGATTCAAAACTTGGCAGATGCAAGAAAGGATTCTACTTTCTAATGTTAGGATTCCTCTGGGTACAACTAGACATTTTGCTTTTGATTTTGTTTTTGTTTATTTATTGTTAAGATTTCTTATTTTTTCTCCCTTCATTTATACAGATTGTAATCGTCTATTGAGCAGCCTTCAGGCATTAGACAACTGCTAACTGACCGCTTTCAGGTGTCAGAGGACAGACTCTGAGACAGATGGAACAAGTGAGAATCAGCAAGAATGTTCTTTTGAAACAAGGAAATACAGGAAACACAAAACAATGCAGAGGTACAACAAGTGGGCAGTGTAATGTTCAGTTTTCATCACAAGGTCAAATAAAAGTAGAGGAGACACTGAGGGGAATAAAGGAGAGCCAAAAGGAACTAAAACTTAAGTGACTGATTTTCAACCTGTCTTCCAGAGTACTCACTGTGGGAAGATGGTTTATACAATGGCTATATCAAAATGATTAATTAGTCCTATGGTAATTACTTTGCATTAATCTTCATTTCATAATTTCTACATAAAAATCAGTTAAAATTATCACAAGCAGCTACTGGAAAAATTATTATAAGAAAATGATAGTTTCATATTGGCAAATTTGGGGTAGGTCAATATTCATTTGTATCTGGAAATCACAAAAGTAATGTGTGTGAAGAATTACAGTCAGATTATAAACTGAATTTTGCTGCTTGTGGAAAATCGTTAACAATAAAGAGATTACTCACTATACTTGGAAATGACATTTGTGAAAATGTCACTTTGCCTTTTTGGGTGTAATTTCTTTTTTATTTATTGTGGCATAATTTCTAACAAAGCTTTGTATTTGAATAAAATTCAGTTTAATATCAAGAGAACAAACTACTTAATAGGAAATGGGCAAATTTTGTAAAATAATGCCCAGTAAAGGCATAAAGAATATATTCTAGGCACCAGGGAAATACAAATTAAAATAAATAAGAAAAACTGTATGACTAAAATGGAAAAAGAAGTAAAAATAAAAAAATATTTGAAAAGTGCATTAAAATTGCATTAAAATTGTTAAGAAATGAATCAATAGCCCATTTTTTCTTGTATACACGAAGCACTATATAACATAATATCTGTTCTGATTTTCCAAATTTCATTTCAAAATTTTATGTTTGCTTATTTAAACAATTTGAAAGAAACTGATCCTGCATCTGCTATTTATTAAATACCCGTCACACCAAAACCATAGGCTATTAAGTCAGTGAGTTGTTTCATAACAGTTCCAGGAATCTACATATGAGAACCAGATGGAACCTTCATTCTGGAACAGACTGAGGACTCGAAAGAAAACCTTCACTTTTCGTTTTGGTTTGTTGTATAATACCACTTACCACTACAATGTAAATTATTCATAAAACTAACTGATGAATCTGAAAAATCTAAATTTGTTCAAGTTTCAAAATTATTTCAGATAACATTCCCCTCTTTCTGTAGCTCTTCCAAATAAAATAAAATGGATCCTTCAAAAGTAAGTAAGGAATAAAATGAAGCCAAACCTATTTGATAACTAAATATCACCAGCCACATAGTTCTTTCACTATAACTCAGCTGTAGATTATGATACAAGAAATACGACATATGTATTCTGTGTGGTGGTTTTAAAAATTGCATCAAATTGCAGTTTTTCAGTTTACAAAATATTTTAATTTCTATTGTATATCAAAAATCAACCTGAAAAAGGCATCTCTATTACAAATTAAATTATTTCTAAACAAAATATTATTTGCTTTAGGTATTTTTCTACTTTCATACAATCCTAATTTTTTCTGAGTTTTCTTCTACTTTGTTTTCTGTAGTTGATTGATTTTATTTCAGATTTGGTTTTAAAAATAGACTGCATAATGTTTGAGCACTCTATGGCTACTGTTTTAATAGTGACATTCTTAACACATTATAGTCATATTAATGTGTCAAATAATAATGTGTGAAATTATTTCTGCATTGGAAATGTGTTTCAATATTTCACTTTTATAACCACTGTTATTACCTATTTCTTTCTATTTATTTGGGGGAATATCAACAAATAATATTGCTAGAGATTTCTACAGATATCTACTCTATCAACCTTTCAATGACACCATTTTAACATTATTGCCCAGAGTAATAAAGGGCAAATGTTTTCCTCAGCCTGCTTTTATACAGAGTAGCCACATGTGTTACTTCTTGTGATATCTTTTTACTCATTCATGTTTTACTCAATCTGGTTTGTAGATATCTAAACATCCTAATTAACCAGCATCATAATGAAAAGAGAAAAGCTGAAACCCTTTCCACTGATCTGGAACAAGACAAAGGTGTCGGCTCTTACTACTGCTATTCAACAGAATTCTAGAGGTACTCACAGAGGCCGTCAGACAAGAGAAAGAAATCAAAGGAATTCAAACGGGAAATGAAAAAGTCAAGCTTTCACTATTCACAGATGACATGATGCTTTACATAGAAGAACCAAGAGACTCAATACAGAGACTGCTAGAACTTATACGAGAGTTTGGTAGAGTAGCAGGGTACAAAATAAACGAACAAAAATCAACAGCCATAGTGTATGCAAACAGCCCCAAGATGGAAAAAGATCTAATCAGCAGGGTACCATTCAAAATAACAATAGAAAACAAAGTATCTAGGAATAAACTTGACTAAAAATGTAGAAGACCTCTTTAATTAATCATTTTTATCCTTGGCTTTCAAACAGAATACAGTCGTTTGTTCATATTATTTTTGTTATCAAATACCATATTTTTAAATGCTTAATACTAGCTGCCAGGCAAGCTGAATAAATATGTCAGGTTCAACTAATTTTCTTACAATTATAAATATTATGATCCCAAGTTTCAATTGTGGTATACATGGAAGCATATCAAATACAAACACTTCCTGAATTCATTGAGAAATCAGATTTCTCATTTATGGGCAAATCACCTGAACGTGCCTGATCTTGACTGATCTCGGAGGCTAAGCAGGGTTGGGCCTGGTTAGTACTTGGATGGGAGAAATCAGATTTCTCAAAGCAATCATTTAAATTGTATTAGGCTTAAAATAAATAATGGTGTGATAGATTATGTGAAATATTTTAAGTAATTTATCTCACTGATTTTACTTTTAGAATCTATCATGCACTTTTCAATCAGAGCTGTAGATAGGGTGGAAGAGGAAGAGTGATGGGAATTTTATGTCCACTGTTTGGCTCCTGAGATGGAGAAAACAGCCAGTACTGGATCAGGCTACTGCCCAGTGCTTCTTTGGGTCTCTCAGCTGGACGATGGGGAACTGAGTGCTTGGATCATTTCTTTCTTTTCCAAGGCCTTTAGAGAAAAGTTGGATCAGAAATGCAACAGGAACTCAAACCATTGTTCTTACGGGATGCTAACTGCACAGGCGGAGGCTTTACTCATTGTGCTGCAAAGCTGGCTCCTTGCCTCATCAACTTTGAAAATGTAATTATAAAGACTTATTAAGCAAGAGATCTAAAGATTATCCATGTATAGAAACTAAAGTATTTGCTATCAATTTATAGGTAGATTACACTTAGTGGAAGGATCTTATAAAATGAGGTTTTCTAGTCATTTGTTGATAATGCATGTGACCTAGACTGAATGCCAACAACTATTTCCCATTGTGTTATGTGACCTAATAAGTGGTAGGCAGTCTTCAGCCTAGCTTTATGTTATGTTCATGTTTTGTGGCTCACTAAAGGTATGACACAGTCTGGGGGACAATTTGCCTGTATCTCCACCTCCAATTTTTTTTTTTTTTTAATTTCTAGCTCTGTTATTGTCAGTGCTCCCTCATTTATGTGAATATGTATACCTGTATTCACTTAGGAATAATATGCTGATAATTAAAATGTGAGCATAGTTTTATACATATTCTTCAATGAATTTAAAATTATGTTTTCACTTCACAGTAGAAATTCTTTCAGAATATGTAAGTAACTATGATAAAAATATAGGACATTTAAGAAATTATTTTACTAGTACAATTATTTTGATTTTCATTTTTTTTCTTAAAATGTATTTGTTTTTCTTGAAAAGACAGATTTGCAGAAAGAATGAGAGACAGAGAGAGACATCTTTCATCCACTGGTTCTCTACCCAGGTGGCTGCAAAGGCCCAAAGTTATCCAACCCAAAGCCAAGAGCCAGGAGCTTCAATCCTGTCTTCCATGTGGCTCCAGGGTCTCTAGTCTCTGGGTCATCCTCTGTTGCTTTCCCTGACCAGAAGAAGGATGCTGAAAAGAAACTGAAGCAGCCAGAACTTGAGCCCTCACAGTTGCAAGACAAGGATTTAATCACTCGTCTATTGCATCACACTCAGATTTTTCATTGTTTAAACATAATACTATAAATTGTAGCATAAAATCTCTCAAATCGTATAAACTCATTTTGTTTTTTATCAATTGCAATATGAAGCATCATGTTACATGATCAGAAGATGAATAGTATCAATTGTATTAGATGTTGTTTGTCAATTTTCAGAATAATTAATAAAGTTATTAAAGTATAATTCTGTTACTTCTAGCATATTATATAGATAATATATCTGCTTGCAGCTCGTTTATGTCTTCAAATATTTTTAGAGTGATGAAATACAAAATATCAAATTTTTAAAAATGAAATCCAATATATGAATATATTCTATTTTTGATGAAATTATCTATGCATATAATCAGGGTGTGATGCAGATTTCTGATCTAAAAACGGACAGTTGTGAACAACTTTTCCCATTGTCAAATCTCATTTGATAAGCTTCCATAATGTTACTGAATTTATATAACTGCTTTACTTCTTGACTTTTCTTAGTTTTTTTTTTCCTTAAACATTTTTTTTTAATACATTAAAGGCAGAGTTACAAAGAGACAAATGGTGACAAAGAGAGGGGTGGGAAGAGAGAGAGACAAAAGGTGTGTGTGGGGGTTCCATCCCCTTTTTCATTCCTCAGAGGCTGAATAAGCTAGAAATGGGCTAATACAAAGCCAGGATCCTGGAACTTCTATCAGAGCTCAGATCAGTGCAGGGGGCCAGGACTTTGGCAATCCTCTGTTATTTTCTCATGCATATTATGAAACACTTTCATTGGAAATGGAGCAGCTAGGACTCTGAACTGGCGCCCATATGTGATGTTGAACTTACATATATCTGCTTTTCTCAGAAAACCACAACACTGGCCCCATTTATTATTTTATATTGTAAATGTTCAATAAAATGATTTAAAAAGCACAGACTAAAAGAGCAGCAGAAGTATGGACGCAAGCCACTGTTAATAATGAATTCAAAATGTTCAAATAAAATAATGCATATCAGCAAATACATACAAAAATCATTAAATTTGTTAGTACAATAAAGTTTTGAATTTGGCATGAACTTATATTGCAATGGCATTTATGCAATAGCATATTCCTACAGAAAAATAGGCATCATAAGCTTTTTGAAAAAGAATAGCACTCACTAAAAAACTACATTGTCTTACATTAAATTGTTCTTTCTCCACACATTGAAATTCTGCATATAATGCAATAAAACATGAATGCAATTTTAACTTTGTTATTCAACATCTGGTGAGTTCATAGAAATTACGTTTACTCTAACTATATTATTATAGTGATAAATAGGCAAATAAATGATTTTCATGCCATGGTAGATGTTTTAATATTCTGACGTTTTGGGCTCAAGGTGGTAAGCCTAGTGGGAAAAGTCCTCACATTGCACTCACCGGGGTCCCCTATGGATGCAGGTTCCTGTTCCAATAGACCCGCTTTTCATCTAGCTCCCGCCTGTGGCCTGGGAAATCAGTTGAATACTACCTTAAACCTTGGGAACCTGTGCATGCCTGGGAGACCTGGAAGAAGCTCCTGGCTTCTGGCTTTGGGTTGGCTCAGCTGCATCTGTTGCAGCCACTTGGGCAGTGAATCAGTGGATGGAAGATCTTCCTCTCTGTTTCTCATGCTCTCTGTATATTTGAATTTCCAATAAAAATAAATATATTTTTAAAATTTTGATGTAATAAATGCATGAATTTATAATTGCCCCTAAATATGAAATTAGATGTTTATTTATTGAAATTTTATCTAAAATCACTTTAATACAAATAATTGTACAGTTGTTGAAATAAACTGTCAGGAATGTTCCCCAAGTTTCTTTAAAGTTTTTTTTTTTCCTTGTACTATTTCAATTTGCCAATACTCCCCACAGAGAAAGTAACTTTCTCAATTGTTTGTGATACCCTCTGTTCATAGAAACAAGCCCCTTGCTGTTCAAGTCCAATCTGTGAACAGTGGGGGAAAATAAGTTAACTGTAATTGATTTGCAGTCATCAGCTAAAGCCTTTCAACCAGAAAAATCAACTGAAATTGCTAGTAGCCTTGAGGATAGCCATATCTGTTTTTCCTGTAACCCCATCAAGTCCTAGATTCTCAGTATATTATCTCTTGAGTTTGCACTTTGAATTTTGAAAGACCGATATTATTGTCAGTGCAGTATGGCACTCCGGTCAATTGGTCAGCATATTAAATGAAGATGAGAATCTTCCTTTTTGCTATATTTGGTGAGCTGCATTATCAGCGAGGATTCAATTGTTTTGAACATTCATCCCTGTTGACTTTTGTTTAGCAGTCTGTGAAAGCCTTAAGTTTAGGTGTTTTTTGTTGTTGTTGTTGATGGTGGTAGAATTGACGCTGTTTTTTCTATTGTTGTTGTTGTTTTTAATCTTTCATAAAATAGCAAATCTGGCAGGATTCAGCAAGTGTAGTTTGACAATATTCTGATTCACTATTCTTTTTTTTTTTCCTATTGCTAATAACATTGCATTATCTGATACAGTTTTATAGGTACTGGGATTCCCCCACCCCTCCCATTCACTATTCTTAATGTCCAGTCACAATTCCTACCACACACATTGTAATCTTGATGCTTGCATCTGGAATGATCTGCTTTGCAAGTCCATTAAAGTATATTTGAAAAGTACATTCATTCCTTTCTGGTTTGAAGCTAAAAGCTATCCTCTGATTCTAACAGCGACCTCTTGCTGCTCCTTCTGTTTTTGCTTGTATTATCAAATTCATACAGTCTGATCTCCAGACGGAAATTGAGGTTATTATCTAATATGCAGTCTTCTGAAATCCAAGAAAAAAAATTCAATATGAGAAGGGATAACTTTAACCTCATAATTTTTGAAATGTTGAGTATTTGATAGTGTCGTAGAAACCAATTGCCAAAATACAAAATGCTAAGCTTTTCAAAAATACAAAATAGGATTTAAGGGGCTCCAGTGTGAAAGCGGCTGAAGTCCTTCGATTCAACACATGAGAACCCCACATGGGTGCAGGTTCTAATCCTGGCAGCTCCACTTCCCATCCTGCTCCCTGTTTGTGGCCTGGGAAAGCAGTCAAGGATGACCCAAAGCCTTGGGACTCTGCATACACGTGGGAGACCAGGAGGAAGTTCCTGGCTCCTGGCTTCAGACTGGCTCAGATCTGGCCATTATGGTCACTTGGGGAGTGAACAATTAGGTTGAAGATCTTTCTCTCTGTCTCTCCTCCTCTCTATATCTGCCTTTCCAATAAAAATAAATAAATATTTTAAAAAAGATTAGGATATAAAAGGAGTAGCAGAGTGACCTTTTATAACAATATCCACATCTGTTACAAACAAATGAGAAAACTTCTGACCATTAAGATAATTTAATCTATTTTTAAAATTTACTGTTTGTGATGAGGAAATAAGTGTTTTTAAAAATGCATATCATATATATGGAATCATATGCATTACTAGCTAATTCTGTGAGAAAAAATTATTTAATTTTATTAAAATTAACTCCTACATATATGGTCCCTTTAAGTGGAATAATAATAATAATAATGGCCCATTTTTACATTTCTGAATTAAACATTTTACTAATTTAACTTTAATTGAATCTTTTATAAATTGTATTTAGTATTCATATTTACATGTATGCACATTATAAGAATAAACAATTTTGAGTTATGCAGGTTGAAAAAGGTATGTCAGGTCTTACAGGTAACTCTCTACTAAAATCCATGCATTTATGATAGCATTATCTTAATTTTCATTAGAATGATTTAACATGGTAGTTATTTCATAGGTTGGAATCTGATCAACAATGTCAAAATCTAAGAATTCGTAAGTATAGAGTAGGATTTGGAATCATTAGAATAAACTTTTATGTATTCATATTTTAGATAGTGATGCCTATTTAAAATGTGTACTTTCATTTTTTTTTTTTTTACTTTATTTTGAAGGCAGAGAAACAAAAAGACAAAAAGAACCAGACAGAGAAATTTTATTTCTTGGTTCGCATAGCCAAATCTAGGAGCTTCTTGTAAGTCTCCACTATGGGAGCAGAGGCCCAGTCACGTGGACAGTGTTATGTTGCTTTTCCTTCAGCATGTTAAGGGAGTTGGATCACAGTTGGATTCACTGGGGTACCAATGGCTATCCATGTGGGAGACTGGCATAACGGGTTGCCGCCATATTACAATGTGGATTTTGAAATGCATGTGTTTCAAAGAGTAATTGATTGTCTGAACTTTCTTTTCTGTTATTTTCTTCCTTATTTACTTTTGCCTTTTTTGGTTTCATTTTGGCATGATTTCCCTTCATTCTTTACAGAAATTTTCTTATTCAGTAGTATCATATCACCTGTTGCATTCCATTTTCTTTCATACCAGAGACCTGCTCCGGCTGAGTCCAGAGTTTCCAAAGGATGCATGGATCGGCAAGACGATAAGAATAGATGAGATGTGGACTATTATGACATGATGCTCATAATGGACAATACTTTATTTATACACAAATTATCACAAGCTTCTGCACAACATCCAATTGTTTCATTTTTATTTCACTATAAAAGGATGATTACAAAATCAATCCTAAAAACGTTATTATTTTACTTTAGAGAAAATATTTTCAGCAAGCTATTACTCATTCAAACCTGCAGTGACCTGGCAGAAGCCAAGAACTCCACATTTGGCAGCACATGGGGTTACATAGTGACAAGTGGTTTACTTATATTCAAAATCAATTTTCACTAAACATAAACTAACTAGTATTTCTTAGAATATTAAGAGTATAGAGTTAAAATAAAAGATCATAAATGAAAGAAATTTATAAAAGCATATAACATAGATTCGTTATTAAATCTGACACTTGATCATGCATTAATTACCATCACCTTCACCCAGTGCTGATTCAGTTGTTTTTTGTCCTTTTGTTAAAGGGCAGTGAAAGGGATCAGGGCAGCTCAGCCAATCTACAGAAAGAGGACCTCTACAAGAAAGTTCCTTTTATCTTTTATCTTTATAAACTGTTTCTGTTCCCTAAATAGTAGTGCCAATATAAGGTAGATGTTTTATAAACTATTTTGTTTCCCTAAATATAAGTGCCAATATGAGGTAGAAACTTTAAGCCATTTTCATGGGGTTCACATTTGTCTCCCATTAGAAGATGCCCGCATACTTTCTGCTTTCCATGGTGAGAAACCAAAATGCGTCATTTTATGTGTTGTAATAGTTTGAGGCACATAGTAAATAAATTCTTTGTACCTCCATGATTGCCATCTGTTCGAAGGTATTATCAAGTAATTTATTAAGAAAGCCATTACTTATATTAGGACAAACTTCAGGATAAAGGTGGGCACATAGCAGGATGTTTGGAGACATTGTGGGCTCAATGGTATTATTGTACACTTTTAGCTGTGTGTCATTGCCTTATGTCACTAAAGATATTTTTATTATAACATGATTGATCAGTTTGAAGTGTTATACCAGTTACAGGAATCAATTCACATTAACAGAAAAACAACACCCTCAGGAGAATTCTATGCAACATCAGAGAGGTGATTGAGTGCCCATAAAATGGGGTGAGGCAGCAATGAGATAATCAGAGACATTTTGCCGGGCCTTGCCATGCAGCCAGAAACTCCTCTTAGTTTGCTAACCGAGGAGCCTTGATCATCACAGACCCATGCCATCTGACCCAGCTGCATGGCTCCCCACACTTTCAGTCTCTTATTGAGTTGGGAAGCATATATTTGGTCACAAAATGGAGCTCCTTTATTTGAAGGAACCAGAAATGTTGGAGAAACAATGCATTAGTGGCCTTTACTGTAAAATTAAAGGTTATTATTATTATTATCATCATCATTATTATTACTATTACATTCTGTGATTGCAAGTGTGGGGATTCTTTGTTCCCTTCCCCATCATCCTTCTTCATTATGTCCTCCCATAGTGTTTCCCAAAATTATCACAGTAGCATAGTCCTTAAGTAACAGTTAAATTTTAGCATTCTGCTATTTAACTGTATCGTGGCATGTAGGTATATGCATTGTTAGAAAATCTAGTCATACTGTCAAGGTATATTTAACTGTTTAATTGGAAGTCTTGTCTTTCATTTGGAAGTAGAGATGTATACTGCCACATATCTTCACTTCCTGTTATGCTGGTCCTCATTATGTAATTCATCTATAAGAATATGTGTATATACCTCTTTGCCTGTGTATCTGTTTATTTTGTGATTTGCATGATGTTTATCTTATATCACAGAGAATATTTGATATTTATCCTCCTGGGACGGGCTTATTCCACCCGAACTCCAGTTGGCACCCTGTCTTGCAAATGCCAATATTTTTTAATGGATGTTTTGCATTCTGTTAAGTAGATACACTACTATTTATCCTCTCCTTTTTTAATGGGCATCTGGGTTGTTTCCATGTCTCTGCTATTGTAGAGTTCCAAGTCAATTTTTCATAAGCAGGTTTAATTTTATTGCATAGCAAAAACTCACAGATATTGTCGTATTGAGAGAATTTAATTTTCAATATATCCTGGGCTTTGGTTTGGTAAACTGATCTCATGTTGAACAGGTAGATACAAAAATGTGTAGTCAGCCATGAAAGGTTGATGAATGCACCGTGGAACCACAGAGAGCCGTTCTGCAGTGCTCGGTAAAGCCTCCTGCCCTTTCAACAGTGAAGAATAGTTTCACCGATGATATTGAACAGCCTACTCTATGTATTACAAAATTGAAACTACCAAAGCTATGGAAGGCAGAATGGGAAAAAGAAGACTCACCTTTCCACTATTAATAAATGATAATAATAATAGTAATAATAATAATAATAATACATTTTCAACAGTCCATTTGCCAGCCAGTAATTAGTACAGGGGCAGAGGATGGCAGAGACAAGTAGGACCCTAGTTGAATCTAGTAATTGTCAGAAAAGAAAAAATGCTTACTTATTTTAAACTATTTAAAAAATGATCCCTATATCACTAGACAGAAAACAAGTCAGTGGCATGATTAGACTATCATTTCTAAAAACTGCATTTTTATCTTAGATGCCATGGACCAATTTGTCACAGTGGTATGCACACTGGAGAATTTGTTAAAAGATACCTATCAAAACTTCCACTTTAGCAAAACTGGTTGAACAATCACACCACATTCACTGTTTCTTTGAATTATGCAATATTAGAATCAAAATAGGAAGCCTGATTCTAGTCATCTCACATTTCTTAGTAAATCTTGTCTTATGACAATGATTTTTATAAGATATGTGTTTAATCATCTTCCTTGCATCATTTGCATAATTTTGTATATTTTATTGAAGAATGTAGAAATTATAGATAAAATCACATTAACTATTCCCCTGGTAATGTATTTCTGAATCATTGCTTATTAAGAAATAAGCAAGAAAAATCCACATAAACTTTTGAAATATAAAACAACAATGTATAATTAATATTTCTTTTCATTTTGGGAAATCAAAGAAAAATTTCAAAATACAGGAAAAAAAAAGAAATTACTGAAGTTACTTTTAACAACCTAGATTCGGCAAAGTAATTTCTAATGCTGCAAACTATAACGATGGGATTATAGGCCAATCCCAATCACATTTAGTGAGGCACTGGATTCAAACTCCACATACTTTACATTAGAAAGAATTAGTGCCTAGAGAGCTAGGTTGAAGTCTGCTGCTGCCACTGGTTCTCCTCCTATTACTCGTCACTTCACATCTTGTGCTTCACAACTCCTTGTTGAGACAGACTTCTGGGATCCAAACTTCTGGAGGTTACTGACTCCAGTCCTGATCATGAGTCTCTCTCAGAGCATCTTAGAAGGACTTGACTAACATTGTTGTGTGTAACACAGACTTTGTGCTGTGCAGACATTGCTGTTAAATACATCAGTAAGAAACCCCACTTAGTTGGTCTTAGGTGGAAGATGTGTGCCTGAAAGGTTTTCATGTACGTGATATCATCTTCTGGGAACAAAAATGGGAGGCCATATCTGACCTGTACTTCTAAAGAGATACTGAAAATATTGAAAATCACCAGGCTACGGCAAAAACAAAGTCAAACAAGCAAAGAAACTAGCTAGCAAACACAGACAGATTTCAGGCTGTTCTAAAGGCATGCAAGTGCCCTGTGAGCTTAATCCGTAGCTTCCCACGGTAGACCAGAAGTCTTCAGACCACCGCTGGAGACTGGCAAGTAGTGTCCACTATCTAGGCCACCAGAGAGGTGAGAACAGCCACCGAGTGTTCTAGAACTGCTCATCATGCCATCTCACAATCTACAAAGCAAAACTGGGAATAAATGATATAACATAAACACCATGCTTTTTAATATATATATACATAGATTTCATTTGTGTTATTAATTTTAAAATCTGTCAACTAAAGAAATGGAATATTATGTATGGATATGTTTCTTGAAATTACATTCAGTTTCAGTTAGCGTTCTCATGAAGAATCTGTTTAAAAACATGCAAGGATGTCATCTAGCCCTTAATGAGGGAACATAGAATGAAGACATTAGTAATACAAGCACATCCATTGTTTCCAGTTGTTATCTGGGTGAGCTTACTAAATATAACATGTGTAAGCTGATTGAATTCAAATTGATGATTCATAACAAATATTAAAACTGGATATTCATTTCTAAAATTATCAATATCCATAGCGTTTGCACTTACCAGAATATTGTAGAGATTATGCAAAGATTCAGTAATTTGAAATATAACATAGCAAAGCTTATATTCCATACTATTTTGCTTAAAGAATTTCTTACTGTTAAATTTCATATATATTTAGCTTTTTGAGTTTGGTCCATTAGTACATTTTTCTTGAGAAGAGTCTTTTGTACAAGGTATGCTTGGAGTACAGAAAAGAAGGAATAGCTGGTACTCCACTGAGCTTAGAAAATACAGTGTGTGAACTGTTGGCTTATTCCTTAGAAACAAATATTCTCTTAAATTAATCTTTGTACAAATTATCCTAAAATGCATGTGAATAGCATGATAAAAAGATGCTTGGAAAGTAACTAATCATTACAGAAATTTACATATCACCCTGCTGTTAAGCACTGTAAAACAGCAGGCAATTCTTAGCATAGGTAGAAAGAGGCACTTGATAATTGAAATGTGTCCCTACCCGAAAATATTTCAACCACAGCACATGACAAAAAAGGTCATTCACATAACAATTTAATTTTTGGGGGTTTGTTTTTTGGAAAGTGCGATGTACAGAGAGAGAAAGAGAGACAGAAAGGAAGATTTTCAGTCTGCTGATTCACTCTCCAAGTGGCTACAGTGACCAGGGCTGAGCCAATCCGAGGCCAGGAACCAGGAGCCTCTTCCAAGTCTCTCATGTGGGTTCAGTGTCCCAAGGCTTTAGATCATCCTCTACTTCTTTTCCAGGACACAGGCAGGAAACTGGACGGGATGTGGGGCCTCCCAGATTAGAACCTGTGTCCATATAGGATCCAAGCACATGCAAGGAGAAGATTATAGCTGCTACACTACCATGCTGGGCCCAGTAATTTTATTTCGAAGTAACCCTAACAAAACTTGCTGTTCATAGCAATGAGTAAATATCATTTCCCTTGAGATAGAAAATATTCAATGAGGAAAATTTGAAAATATAAATAATGATATAACTTACTGGTAATTTTCAAAATATTTATTTTATACTCTCTGGTTTTTGTACCCGATTCATAGAACATGGGAAATACCAGTGAAACAAATGGGTAAGTCCCACTATCTCATGGAAACTTGGCAGTTCAGTTAAACAGGTGAGGGAAAGAATAAGTACATAAAGGGATAGCTGAATACTAAAATAACACACACTAATAGCTTCTGTTAAGTGAACAATGCTTATTTTTGCAATGTAAATATAAGACTGAATACATCCTGAACTCAATCTAGCTTGCATAATTGTATTTTTCTATAACTGAATCAAAATTTCCAGTGAAATTCATCATGTCCAAATATATCATGTAATCCTTACTTAAAAGGTTTATAATATTTATAGGCACCTTTACTTGCTGTGTCATCTTCATGGTCATGTCAACATTTCAATTCCCCTACCTAAAACAATGCAATTAAATAATTATGTTTTCCATGGAAATGCCTTTTCAGTATGTTAAGTAACAGCACAAGAGAACCTTTCTTTGTAAACCATGAAAGCATTATGCTAAGCCTGGTGGGAGATGAGCACCAGTGATTTACAGCCAATACAATGTGACTGCCTGAGAGACAGAATATGCTTGCACACTTGTTGATTATTATAGAAACTGTCCATTCAGAGTAGCTCCTGCACAAAATAAATGAGACAAGAATTAACTAAATTAATGAATAAAACAGTATTTTTGAATTGTTACTTTTTATGAAACTATGTAGATTTAATTTAGGTGTGTCTGTAAATGAGTAGAGTATGCTTTAGACAAATACAAAAGAACATTTGGAATGTGAGTTGTTTTCTCTAGATCCAGACTGAAAAAAAAAATAAGAAAAATAGTAAAACAAGTGTAATTTAACTGTTACTATTCATGAAGTACAGACAGATATCTTATATAACTCCAGAAGCATTTATTTAAAGAAATGATTTTAGGTCCTAATTTTACTTTTTTTTTTAAAGATTTATTTTTATTATTTTTTATTGGAAAGGTGGATATACAGAGAGGAGATACAGAGAGGAAGATCTTCCATCCGATGATTCACTCCCCAAGTGAGCCACAACGGGTCGATACTATGCCGATCCGAAGCCAGGAGCCTCTTCAGGGTCTCCCACGTGGGTGCAGGGTCCCAAAGCTTTGGGCCGTCCTCGGCTGCTTTCCCAGGCCACAGGCAGGGAGCTGGAAGGGAAGCGGGGCTGCCGGGATTAGAACCGGCGCCCATATGGGATCCCGGGCGTGCAAGGCGAGGACTTAACCACTTGCGCCACCGCGCCGGGCCAATTTTACTTTTAATATAGCAAGGAACTGAATTTACTTGTTTGTATAATGGTTATATAACACATAATTCTGTTGTTGTTTTTTTTTTAAGGAAACACAAAGTCAACTGCACTGAAAATTAATCCCATGCTAATTTCAGAGCTGATTTTCATATCACTTTCAAGATGTGTCTAGAGAACTGTAAGGTTGAAATCCTTTTTGGCTTCACAATCCTCATAATCGTTTTAGGATTTATACCAAATCCATCAACAATCGGGACATTTTGTGCTTCACAAAGACAAATCTTTGCTGTTTACTTATACATTCGATACTATTTTGAACTGATTTCTAGTTGATTTCATTCTTACTACTTCACAAACCAGTTTCTTTTTCTCATATGCTGCTAATTTGGGATATTAGATTTGTAAATGTATTATTTTTAACGTGTTTATGTATTTGTGTGTTTCTTTTATATGTTTTAAAGTGAATACAGTTAAAGATCAAGAAAATCACTTAAATGTGTGTATATGTATACATACTTGCTTCAGCATGTGTATGTGTTTATATGAGAGAGATAGAGAGAAAGAGAGAGAGAGAGAGAGAGAGAAACTGGAGGGGAAGGGAAGAAGGGAGTTTTTAAAATTATTTCCTTGTGTAATTAGAACAGACCAGTAGGACCATTTTAAGACATGCACTGTGCTCTGAATTCTTGTAAGAGCTGAGGTTGCAGTTTGATGTTGGGGGTTGTGAATTCAGTCAGAATTGTTCCATAGCAATAACAGGGCAGAATTCTTTCCTTCCTGAGATATCCCAGTGTGTTTCCTGAAAGTCTAGAATTGGTTGACTAAATTTCACTCATATTATGCATGTAATTGGATTTATTCAAAGCCTACAGATTTAAATATTAATCATATGTAAAAATAACATCACAGCAAAATTCACCCTGCTTTTGGACCCTAAAACTGGTCCACATACTCTAACAGAGTTGACAAATACCGTTTACTTGTTGGCCATATGATAGCATATGTAACCAAATTTAATCTTCCGAGACAATGAAAATAGTTATCTATTTTAACATGATGCCACAATACTGTGTATAACTGAGAACACAATAACTTTCTTAGGAAGTGTTTGTGAAATTCTTGAATAAAGTGATTCAATTATCATTTACTAATTTTAATAATTTAATGTGCTGTGATTTATATTTTAAGTAACAGGATGAGAGAAAAAAGTTATCAAAAGTATTTTCCTGCTGTATATATGTGTATACATACACACATACATTCATAAGAAAATAAAGTATAGGGGTCCTGGAGTGGTGGCCTAGCGGCTTAAATCCCTGCCTTGAATGCACCAGGATCCCATACAGGAGCTGGTTCTAATCCCAGCAGCTCCACTTCCCATCCAGCTCCCTGCTTGTGTCCTGGGAAAGCAGACAAGAATGGCCCAAAGCTTTGGGACCCTGCACCCATGTGGAAGACCTGGATGAATTTCCTGGCTTCTTGCTTTGGATTGGTTCAGCACTGGTCGTTGTGGTCATTTGGGGAGTGAACAATTGGACAGAAGATCTTCCTCTCTGTCTCTGTTCCTCTCTATATATCTGACTTTGCAATAAAAATAAACAAACCTTTAAAAAATAAAGTAGTAACAAAAATTATGGAATTTGGTTCTGTAAATGATCATAGTATTCATAACTACCTACTTGCATCCCCCTGTTCCTTGAAGAAGTACCAGCAATGATACTATTTTTATGTATATATTTCATTATCTTTAATTATGTTAGGCAGCAACTGAAATACCATAGCAACCCCTTGTACTCCAAGCATACTCTTCCTTAGTGCCATTGTATAATATTAGTATGATTTCCTTGCAATAGTCAGGATGAGTGATCAAAGTCAATATAGCCAAGTCCTTATTTGCCTTTTGATTCAGAAGCGTGAGTAGCCACCAAATAGTTGTTAGGATTTGTTTAAATCAGTGGAATAATGTTGCATGTGTTGGAAGCATTAATTCTTTCAGAGCCAAGATTTCTATGCCACCAGAGAATAAAGTAAAAAAAAAATACTTTATTAGGTAATCATTACAGGTAATGATTAATTCCCATTTCTATATCTTGGCTTATGGACTCTTGAATGTTGGCTACTGGGGAGACAGAATAGGTGCAGAATGATGGAGAACCTTGCTACAGTCCTTCAAGATATAATGCCTACCAGATGTGATACTATAATTTATTTATTTATTTTATTTAAGATTTATTTTTATTATTTTTTCATTGGAAAGGCAGATATACAGAGAGGAGAGACAGAGAGGAAGATCTTCCGTCCGATGATTCACTCCCCAAGTGAGGGCAACGGACCGATACTATGCCGATCCGAAGCCAGGAGCCTCTTCAGGGTCTCCCATGCGGTTTCAGGGTCCCAAAGCTTTGGGCCGTCCTCGACTGCTTTCCCAGGCCACGGGCAGGGAGCTGGAAGGGAAGCAGGGCTGCTGGGATTAGAACCGGCGCCCATATGGGATCCCGGGCGTGCAAGGCGAGGAGCTTTAACCACTTGCGCCACTGCGCCGGGCCCTATAATTTATTTTTAAGACTGTTGTGCCTATCTCTCAAAGAAAATGACTCACAACATGATAAAAACAGTGATTTTTTTAATGAGATATGAGCTCTTTGAATAGAAACGTTCATTGTAGAATATAAAAGTGATGAAGCCAGAGCTGTGTTAAGATGAGTGTCAACCAAGATATCAGTCTGGTACTGGGGATGTATTTTACATGAATAGAGCCCATTAAAACATACTGTTCAAGTATTACTTTTTCAGAATTGATACGTAAGAAGAAATTGCTTACCTGTCTAAAAACTGCTAAGGGTTACGCTTATCTGTCCATGGGTGATTTGATTATATGGAATCAATATTTTTTATCATTAAATTTGAGAGACGTATTATATTTAAAAAAAAGATGATGTAATCATTTGATGTGTGAATCAGTACATGAAAGATGTTTCTGTTTTTGTTTGCATTTTTAAAAAATCTCTGTCTTTCCCCTGCTTCCTTACTCCAACACATGAAATCCCAATGCTCTTGCAAATAAAGCAATTTACAATTCCTAATAAGGAGTATGATGATGAGAACATTGGGAGATAAAGCATTGTATAAATACATAAATGTTAGCTTTGGAAGAAGCATTGCATGTAGGGAAAGCAAGTAAGACTTGGATTTCACTAAAAACAAAACTTTACTCCTGCCCTAATGAAAATTCCTCAATAGAGTAAAAATATTGTTGAGTGACTGACTGATCACCTTGGTGCACCATACCCTTTTAGGAAGTAAGTGATGATCTCTACTCCTGACATTTTGTAACACAGCAGCAGCTACCACCAAGGGCCTCTGATGAATGATACATTACTCACTCATGTATAAACTCAACACCTGTCAGCATGGTCACTTTGTTCATGGCCCCCACACAAAGGTGGCAGCAAGAAAAAAAATGATTTTGTGCTTCTCAAGCCCTTCAAAAATCCCTAGATATACTTCAGAATTGGTGTCTATAAGTCTTTAATTAATATACAGTCACTCGTATGATTATTTTTCCTTCCAAGAAAACAATCTAGGCTAATTCTCTACCCTTGTTTTTTAAAATGTGTCTAGAAAGGGGCTATATTATGCAATTGTCTGCTTTGTTATAATGGCTAAATATCAGACTGTAGAAGAATTCTTAAGTTAGGACAGAGTATCTCTATGACTAGTTGGCAGGATATGACCCATAAAGCAATAGAAATGGTCTAGGAAAGAAGACAGTTTCATGAGATTGAAAAAAAGTGGATATTTATCTGGAGATGTTTCAAACAAAATTGCTTGTTTCTAATAAAATTACTTTTCACTGCTTCTTGGAATAAATTCCAGAAGTCATAAATGAAATCAGGAAATAATTGTGAATCTAAAAGACTTTATGGATTTGTAAATTCTGAGTATACTTGTGTTGCAAGAATCAAGAGTGAATTTTTAAGGGAGAATACCAAAAATGATGCCGAATGACAATATGCTCCAGAGATATGCTTTATGGTCAAGAACCAACTCAACTATTTAAGCAGAAAAAAATAAAACTTGGACTGAAGAAGACAGGGATGCAATGAGAGAAGAAAGGCTCCCATATTCTAGCAATTTACAGAGAAACTAGGCATACATGGGCTATTTCATTACAAACACGAAAAAAGATTCTTCCAAAAGTTAATTGAGGATGGAAATACTTGAAAATCACAAATATGAAGCCATCGTCAAATTCATAAAAAAGGAATTATAAAACTTAAGTGGATGATTGGTCGCCATTATAAGTTTACTTTTTGTTATTACTTAAAAAGAGGAAAAGAAGGTCCAAAATGTAGTACAGAAACCAAAGCTGGAAGGGTTTCCCAATACACCCAAAGGCCCAGACTGTACATGTCCTGAGGGCAGGGGCCTTTCTCTTGAGTTCACATCAGCTAGGGGACTGTCCAGGTTTGAGGGACTCTAGTAGACTCAGAAAAAGTGTCACTTCTTCAGCCTGAAGAACAGATCATCATGCCAAAAGAGATTTAAAAATATATATATATTTACACTCTATCAACAATAACCAATTAGATTTTGTGTATTGTGAAGATATATGGGTGCAGGGTCCCAAGACTTTGGCCTGTCCTCTCTTGCTTTCTCAGGTCACATGCAGGGAGCTGGATGGAAAAGGGGGCTGCTGGGATTAGAAACAGTACCCATATGAGATCCTGGGATGTTCAAGGTGAGAGCTTCAGTTGCTAACCGATGACACCATATCCTTAAATTATTTTATCCCTACCACTACATGCAGTATCAAACACATTTTATGTGATCAATTTTGCAATATTATCATCACATATTCATTATAGATAGGGAATATGTTCAAACACAAAAATGAAGAAGCATTTATCCCTAAGGAAATCACTAATATACTAGAAGAAATAATGCATCAATTCATCAGTATTTGAATATTTTATTTCTTGAAGGGAGATAACAAGAGAGAGAGAGTATTCCATCCTTCCATTTGCTATTCCACTCCCCAGATGATTTCAAAGTCGTGAGCTTGGCTGATCCAAAGCTGAAAGCGTTATGTAATTTTGCACGTCCCACAGGGGTGTAAAGACCCAAGTCTTTGAACTCTTCTGCTATTTCCCAGGCCATAGGTAACACGCTGGATAGGAAGTGGAGCAGCTGGTCATGAATTAACCAGCACCCACATGAGAAGCTGGCATCAATGGCAAGAGATTAGTTTGCTATGCCATGATGCTGAACCCCATACAATAATTAATTGAAGAATAAGATATGGTGATGGGAAAAGAATGTTCTAATGGTCAAGAGCAATTGAATGAAATGTGTTAAGTTTAGAGAATAGAATCTGCAAGTTTGGAAGAACACAGCATTTATTTTTTGCTGTTGAATGAACAAACAGGGAAAAGTAAAGCAGATACACTGCTGATGTCTGTGATGGAAGCATGGCAGAAAAAAAAACACTAAAAAGGAAAGAAAAAAAATTACTAAATAACCTTAGAAAGATAAATCAAGAGACTGTACAAAGTTTTTGTAAGAGAATTTTTTATGACATACCTTGAAAAATCAGATCAGCAAATGTTGCATAACTATTTTCTAGAACACTACAGGTATTTCTAAAGGGAGAAAATTGTGAAAATTGAAATATGACATATTTCTTTAAAAGTAACCACAGCATTAAATTAAATTATGAGATAGAATTTACCTTGATATAAACATGTAATATCAAATAATACTTCTCAAAATTAAAGATAATATATAATAAAATAATACATTTGTAAGTCCGTAGTTTTAGCCAATATCTTAATGAATGAGAAAAAATTGGAGGCATTTATCCAAAGAAACAAATCAGACAATGTTGTCCACACTCACTGCTGCCATTCAGTGTCTTCCTGAAATTTTATGTAGAGCCATTAGGCTAGAAAAAGCAACCAAAAGGATATAAACTGGGAAGGAGAACGTCAAGTTATTTTTGTTTATAAATGATGCTTCTTGATATAGGAGAACAAAAAGACTACTAAGACTTACAACGTCTAAGAGAGTTTGATAAAGTTGCACGATATAAAATCAATACTCTAGAATGTATATATATATATATATATATAAACAGTTCCATGTTTAAGAAAATATTTGTAAGATTCTGCCCATAAACAATTACTACAACAAATTAATACCTTGAAATATACTTCATCAATGATCTGAGGCATCTCTATGATGAAAATTAAGACATTAAAGAAAGACAAAGAAGATATCATAACATAACATGGATAAATCTGACATGTTCATGGTTTAGGAGAATTAACACAAAAATGTCTATAATACCAACAACAATGTGATCTCAATCAGATTACCTATGTTATTCTCATATGCATGTACATATGTATATATGAACTATACATAATATTATTTTATATAATAATCTATGTAACATCTATTATATATGCATTATTTATTATGATATATTCTATTATACAAATTTTGCATTGCATATTTATATCCATATTATGTGATATAGTCTATATTATGATGTGCATTTTGATATAGCACATCATTATATGTATAACATGTTGTATTATATATGCTAGTATAAATATGACTAATATATAAGCAACTATTTCATATACAATATATACATGTTATTTGTAGATATTATTTATGCATTTATAAATAAACACATTTGTATGTAAATGAATGATAAATATTTTCTGCCATTTATTCCATATATTTATTCATATTTAATGTATTTATGTAAATATAGAGATTTGCTAAAATTTATATAGAAATGCAAGGAAGCCTGAATAGCTAATCAAATGGAGCATCAAAAACAAAGCTGGAGGAAACATAATACTAGACTTTAAGATATAACACAAGGTAGTTGTAATCAAAACAGCCTGATATTAGCATAAAAACTGCTATGTAGATCAATAGAACAGAATGGAACTATAACAAAGGAACTTGCACATGTAAAACCACGTAGCTATTGAAAAGTGAATCAAATCTATCTCTGGAGTGAGTACACTCTTTCAACAGGGGTTCTGGGTAAATTGGATTTGCATGCACAAAAAAAAAAGATGAAAAAACACATAAGTGAGACCTGACCTGATTAGATTATGCGATATGCTGGGGAACTTCCACTGAGAGTTTGAGATTTGAGATTAAATCATGCAAGGAGCCAGTGACTCTTTAGGAGTGAGCCAATTACACTATTCACTGGATGTGTTGATGACTTACAAGTTATTTATGCTCTTACATTAATGAATTTGCAGCACTATGTTATAAACTTTGCAAGGATATTAGCCTTAATTAAAATATTTAAAATTTGATTTTGGAAGTAGAAAATACATCAAATAAAGTATTAAAATAGGCTAAAATAGATCTCACATTTTAAGAATTTTAATTTTATAGATTATTTAGGAGTCAAATGTATGGAATCTTTAAAAATTAGACTAACTCTGCATGGCTTGAAGAGAAATAACCACTGTATGTTCAATAATTGAAAAGCTGAATTAATCTAAACCAAAAAAAGCCATTTACTTAACACAAAGAAAAAGATGGGAGAAGGAGTATCTTAGTTGATAGTAAGCAGATTACTGAACAATGTTTGGTTCCTTATGTACAAATAATCAAGGTTTATTGAGTACACAACAAAAACATTATTGAATGCTTCAAAGATTTGTTGAATGTTCAATGAGGAAAACTCACATGATTTTTGCCTATGACTAATTTTATCACAATTAGGTGATATCTTCCCTTGAATTAAAATTACTTCAACCACAATAAACAATGGCCCATATTTTCATAAAAAATGATTATCTGAAGCAGACTTCTTTAGTGGTCATTTTGTTTCATTTTTGTCTGGTTTACCATAGAATTATGAGTGATGGCACTTAAAAGTATTTTCATCATTTCCCACATTTGCTGCAGAAAATGAAAGAAAATGTTACATGAGTCTAAACTCAACTCTACTCAATTAAGCATATAATTATTAAGATTTCCCTATAATTTTTTATAGAAAACTTCAGTTTTATAAATATTGAACATCTTGAGCTAGGTAATGGTACAATACAAAATATTATTTTTGCAAGACATATAATGTGAGATATTGGTGAAAGCATTCCTTTATTTTCATTCTCCAAATAAAATTATAGGGAGATTTGAGACATAACTGACAGTTTTTAAAATAGGTGATGCAGTATGAGTTGTGAATTATGCATATTCTACCTTCAATGTAAAATTTTAGTTAGTATACTAAATAAAGTGACTTTTCTCCACCAACAATTTATGCAACCAAGGCAGTGCAATATTGCACGTACTATGTTTGTGAATATATTTTTTGTTGAAATATTAACTGGTGTATTTTTTCCCACACATTCTCTCTCAAGAGATTTGACAAAATACAAAATCTGGAAATGGCCAAAAATCTGCCAATAAGCTAAGTAACCGAACATATTTAAACTGAATTGCATTCAGTCTGTATGATGGTTAATAAATGCTCAGGCATGTTACGAATACCTGAATACAGGCCCAGCGCTGTGGTCTACTGTCTACTTGCCTTGCAAAAGCAGGGATCCCATATGGGCGCCAGCTCTAATCCCGGTGGTCACCCTTCCCATTCAGCTCCTTTAGTTGTGACCTGCGAAGGCAATCGAGGATTGCTCAAGGCCTTGGGACCCTGCACTCTTGTGGGAGACCAGAAGAGCTCCTGACTCCTGGCTTCAGATCGACGCAGCTTGGGCCATTTGCAGCCTCTTGGGGAATGGTTCATCGGAAGGAATATCTTCCTCTCTGTCTCTCCTCCTATCTGTATATCTGTCTTTCCAATAAAATAAAAAAAAAATCTTAAAAAGAAAATCCATGAATACATGATTTTAAGCAGAGAAAATGCTTTATGGATTTTATAGAAGGTTTTTTTGTTTGTGTTTTAAGATTCATCCATTTTCACTATAAAGGCCTATCCACACAGAGAAGAAGATACAGAGGCAAAACTTTTCCTTCTGCTAGTCCACTATACAAGTGGCCACAACAGCCATAGCTGAATGCATCTGAAGCCAGGTGCTAGGAACTTCTTCCAGACCTTCCACTTAAGTGCAGGTCCCTGGATTTTGAAACATCATACATTGCCTATCCGGGTGTAACAGTGAGCTGGATGGAGACAAATCAGCACCAATTTGGGATCCCAGCATTTGCAGAGGAAGAATTTGCCAAATCAGACATTGTACTGGGCTTAGGTGATTTTCAAAGAGCAATGATAAGGAAGTCATTGTTTTAATAAATTTATTGCATTTTTGTATCTGGAATAATTTCAAAGATTGTGTAAGAACATAGAGGTAAGGGATGTTGTTATGTTCTTATTATTACATCAACAAATCACACGTAATATGGTAAAAACTGATACAAAATTAAAATTCAAAAGTTGAAAATAAAGAATTTTTGAGAAAGTCAAGGATAGCATTATTGTCTTGAGCTTTTTATTATCCTACTTAAGCATTACAAAATCAATTTTGCACTAATTATGAAGATGTACAAGAGCGATTTCTCATATTTTTATAAAACGAAAAACTCAACATGAATAAATAAACTAATTATGACAGAAACAGTGGAAATACTTACTTGTAGTTTCCATGAAGCATTCAGCAATTAGTTATAACTGATTTCTTCAAATAAAATTCAATTAAAATATGTGAATTGCAGTTGAAAACTCAGTCATGCAGTAAAAAATATAGCTTGAAATCGAGACAATAGACACATAGAATAATTGCATTTTGTATACACAAGAAAAATATGTATAACAATAGAAAATTGCTAGAGAAAAGGTACCCTAGTACAAGACAAAGAAGTTTTTCTTGATTTCTACCTGGACAACAATCAGAGATGTCCAAAGCAAAATCATATTTATTTATGCCTATCAGAGCACTGGAATATAGGTGTGAGTATGTGTGCCATAGTAAACTAGGAGTGTTTCAAGGACTTTGAAGTGAGTGGAGGATTTATTTACAATAAGGAGAACCATTCTACATGAGCTCTGTGTTCCAAGAGAACAGAAGCAGGAATCAAGTTTGCAAATAACTCATTGTTAAAGCTACCATTTTAAAGCAAGTGTTTTTTTCTGAACTAACTTGCTTGAATTGTTTGTAAGTAATGCTAAAAGTCATCTTTTCAAGAAATCTTTGTGTTCCTGGGAAGACATGTACAGCAGATGGTGATTCCAAATGAAGAGTAACCTCTGGTACATCAAAAAATACTTCTCCCTAACAGAAAGACATGATTTCTTCAAGGCGCAATTTCACTAGTCTAGCAGTTTTCAAGACACTGAGACAAATTATTTTACCTTGCTGTCTTAAATAGTCACAACAGCAACCAGAGTGGTCACTTATTGCTCCTAATTCTGAGCTCTGAATTTGATCTATATTTTAAATGAGCACTAAAAGAATATATACATATATATTCTTTATATTCTATATATATGCACACACACATATATTTTATGCTATATATATATAAAAGGAAAAAATCACAGCTTTCACTTGCAAGAAATGTTGCAGCTCTTTGGTAAGTAAATTACCAAATGGAAGAACTTTCTTGCATCGTCTCCCTCTTCATCTCAACCTCTCTTGCCCCTCTTCCAACCCCCTGTCCTTTTCTCTTATTCTCTCTTATTTTACTTTCAAAGAAATAAATACATTAAAATATGTTTTGTTTTTTCATTGTTATGTATAGTTTATAATTAAGTGAAGCCTAACTTATTTGTTAGTATTTTGTCATTTATGTTATCATTCATGATTAGAATAAAGTGCATTCAAAACCGTGCAAACTATCCAGCAGAATCATCTATCCAGTTCTCTGTGAGTATTGTCAATGCAGAGCTACTAACCTTACCAGTCAAATTGACTTGCGTAATGTGCGCTTAGAGCTGCTCCATCTTAGCCTAGAACAGGCTTGGACAATGCTTTGATATTTAGTTATATATTTCTAACGATTTCAGAAAGATCCTTTATCAAATTTACCAGCTATCTGGAAGATTATATTGTCTCTGAAGAAATTTGTAATCGGCAATATTCTAAACACAACTTCTAATTTTACACAGCTGTGTTTAATATATGGCGTGCTAACATTAGATGCCATTTTCAACTGTGGAACTAACCACAAATGTATTAATACGGAATGAACAAGTTTTCAATTTTTTCTTGATTGTTTGGATTATGCCAATTTTTAAGAGCAAATTACCAACAACATGCCCATTTATTTTCACAACAATTAAATTTGGATACAAAATTGCATATTTATCTTGATTACAAAATACTTGTTTGTAATAGCTACTTGTTGTATAGCCACCTAAGAAGAGTTTGATTAAAAAAAAAAAACACTCAATTTGAATCTGCTTAGTAAAAATATGTCTGATTCCTAAATCCAAATGACATGGAAATTTGGGACCCAGCTCATGCCCTGACTGACTCATTGCATCATTTTCTAAATTTATGTGTTTTAAGCAGAAAACAAAATGTGTTTGCTTGTCAGGTTTTTGTGGAGTTCTGTGACAAATGTTTTTATGAATCATGATTACGGCATTGCTTTACGTAAGATATACATGTTTTCATGGTTTTCAAAAGCTGCTTGGCACTTTTGATCCATTCACGTGAATTCTGACTTACTTTGCTATCCTCCAAGCAAAAACCATGCAGAACATAATCATCCATATGTAGAATTGTATTGAATTTTACTCATGATGATAATATCTTCCTCTCCTCATTTGTCCTCTCCTTTAATTTTGAATATGGATAGATGTGAAAATGTTTACGTATACACAGTTATAAAATTGAAGCATATAATGATCAAAACAGGCTTAATCAACATAAGATGATAGAAATCTGAGGTGGAATTTAATCATGGCATATATATATACATGCATATACATCCAATATTTTATTATTGAAATTAAATACATATAATTATTATGCATGTATATGCAGTTAGTTATAATTAAATATTTTATCAGATATTATTTTTTTCCTTTACTAGAAATCTGAGAAATTAAAATCTGAATGTGTTCATTATAGTAGAGTAAGCAAAACAATGGAGTAGATTGACTTTGCTGAAAAGGAATTTAATATTGCATCTCATGAAATATAACTGTATTGAAATGTTTTATCTCACATATTGATTTTGTGTGGAGAACATTTAAGATTGACTGCCAAATGGGTCCAAGGATAGAGTACACTTCAGGAATGAATTCAACAGTTATAAACCATGGTTAAAATATTGTACAACACATCACTGAGCTCATTCTTTCCTGTCTCTTCAGTTTCATGTCGTTCTAACTACATCTCTGTCCTTAACTCTAAGTATAATAATCTCTACACTACTCAGCACTTCCATCCTTTCAACTGTCTAATATTCCACAAATATACGTATTTTAGCTATTTCACATTGCATATGTAATTCAACATATACGTAGCATATGATATATGATATTTATTTCTAGATCATAATGTTTGAATTCATGCTTTTACATATTTTAAATAATATAAATGTATAATTATAATATAGATATGTCATGTCTAGCATGCATTTATATATATACACAAATAATTGTGATACTTATAAAGATGAAGTCAAATTTTAATTGAGTATATATTTATCAAGAAAAATTGAGTCCAAATGGATTTCTGAATAAAACACTTTTCAATGATCAAAGGCAATTCAGAGATAGATTTGATTTTGTGTAATGTTTTAATTGTGTTTCTGGTAGAATATTTTAATAAAAATCATTATGAACTTTCACCATGACAATTTCATAGTAAAAACCACAATATCTCCCCATTATTCGGATTAGATTTGACTGATTGCCAAATGAACACCAGAGTTGAGACAAATATTTTATAATAATGATTTTGAACTTGTTCTACAGAAAGTTCAGAAATGGAATACAATTTTTTTTTTTGACTGACCCCTCTACATGCCACAGATTTCTCTATAGTGTTTTGGAATTTATCAATTTTCTTGGAATCTCATTTGAAATAAGAGATGGATTAAAATTTTACAACATCAGAAGTATGGTAATCAATCATTGCACACATCAAAGACTTTTCCATTGTAAAGGCTTTGTAGTATTATAGCATCTAAAATGCGTAATGTTCTTTGGTTTAGAAGAGAATAATGGATTACAAATATATACACTTCTTGTTCAATAACCATTTTTTCCACATTTGCTTTCATATTTGTTTAGAATTATTAACCAATATAATCTAGAAGATATTAAGAGTACTCCTTTCAACAGTTTTACACTAAGATGTGTTCATATTAAGTATAGTCACTCATGCTCAATTCTTGCTCTGTAACACCCATTACTGTTAACATGACCTGGCATCTGATAGATGCTTGCACATTTTGAAGTTTGTAAGAAAAACATTTTTCTTGTATAATTTTTAGCGAAACAAATGCTTAATTCAACAAAAAATTGATTCATTTGTTAATACAAGTACATTATGTAAATATGGCTGCTTTGTAATAAAGCCTAGTGTGCTGATAATCTTCTACAATTTTATTACATTGACCACATTAGAAAGTGTAGATGTAGGAACATTTTAATATTCTGTTTTACACATTAAAAAAAATGGGGTCTTCAACAGATGAAGCTGTTAGCGCAAAATTACAAAGATGACATGAGGTAAAAGTAAAATTGTGACTCCAGAAACAGGTGTTATTAACCTCTACAGCATGAACAGCCTCCTTTAGCAAATTTTTCTCCTATTGCAGAGACATGTTTAGGCACATGCCTGACCCTCACCATAAGTGATTTGATTCTGATAAACTAAGACTTTAAAATAGATAATATTGCCAGGAAAACCCCTGCAGTCAACCTCTCTTTCCATGAAGATTAGCTTTCAGAGGCAATGATACATTTTAAAGCTCACAAAGTTGCAAATGTGAAACATATGCTAAATGAAATGAGTGACCACAGTAATGTTAGAAGTTACTGAAAATTAGATTTTGGTTTTGTAATGCAAGCGAGTGCTGCATTATTTAATGCCTCATTCTCTTAGAGCAATTGAAACTTTGGGGAAGTAGCACTCCTTTCAATTCATGCCTTAAAGATGGGTGCATGTAATCATTTTGAACATTATTAAAATATAGTCAAGTTGTTCCTGATATTTGCATCACACTTGCTCAGATTATTTGGTTATTGTAAGGAGACAAGACATCGCTCCATTTGACTTAGCCAAAGGGGATTTATTCATGCGCCTATTTGCTGTGCTGTTGATAATGATGCTGTTGATCTTTGAAAAGGGTAAGAGGAGCCTGTAGAAGCGAACAGACAGGAACCAAGCCATTTCATATATTCTAGATAAAGTTAATTGGATGTGAACTTTGGAATGAAGGATATCTACTCATTTTTACATGTGCCACTACTTTTGTTCTTTTTAAGAATGAAAGGAGGGCCCGGCGCGGTGGCGCAAGTGGTTAAAGGTCCTCGCCTTGCACGCCCGGGATCCCATATGGGCGCCAGTTCTAATCCCAGCAGCCCTGCTTCCCTTCCAGCTCCCTGCCTGTGGCCTGGGAAAGCAGTCGAGGACGGCCCAAAGCTTTGGGAACCTGCACCCCTGTGGGAGACCCGGAGGAGGCTCCTGGCTTCGGACCGGCATAGTATCGGCCCGTTGCGCTCACTTGGGGAGTGAATCATCGGATGGAAGATCTTCCTCTCTGTCTCTCCTCTCTGTATATCCGCCTTTCCAATAAAAAAAATAATAATAAAAATAAATCTTAAAAAATATATATATAAAAAAAAGAATGAAAGGAAAGAAGACAGAGCCACACACATACACACATAAATATACAAATATAACTGTCCTAGGTAGTTGTTTAAAGGTATCTTACTTTTATTGTGAAAATCCATCCTGAAAAGAAATGTGTAAGCATAACTGCCATTTCAACATTTCACTTTGTCTGAAATTTAAAATATATGCCATAATGTTCAATAATTTTGGAACATTTGCTTACACCGAGATTAGATCCTCACTTGATTTTTGGAATCCAATTTCTAATTTAATGGTATTTTGCCACATTTGGTTCCTAAATACTATCATGCTATGATGGAATTAATGAAACTCATACTAGAACCTGACTCTTGGTGAAAACCAACCTAGTGTTGCACAGCATACTTCATTTTCCCTGCATCAAAGCAAACTCTGCACTTTATTCTGAAAGCTCTGACCACCAACTTTCTTAACTTCTGCATATCAATTCAATGCAATGATTAAATACATGAATTGAAGTTAAGTGGGTGGTTTTCCTTCAGTGTTATTGCAGTGGCCTGCATACACATTATCTCATCAAACCAGAAAAAAAAATAATAAAGGCTTAGATAAAGAGTAGCTTTTCACAGCTAAAATATTCATTCTGAAGAGATGTCTGTCTACAATGGGGGCATTTTCTGGGAGAACTGGCTCATTGGCGTTCTAATTACAGTCCAGGTAATGACCCATCTCTAAAAATTACCATTGGAAATTAGGATAATGTAAATGAGGTCTGCCTTCCATAAGGCCCACATTTCAGTGTGTTATGTTTCTTTAGTATGCTCAAGGAAAAAAAAAAAAGAGAGAGAAAGTGAAATAAAAGAGAAAGAAATAGGGCAAAAAGAAAGAAACAAAGTCAAATTGTTTTGAAATATGAGCAATGTAGAAAGTGTGTTAAGTGTGCCTCTGTGACTCCTTAATCATCTCCTTGAGATTAAGCTTAAACAACACTTGGTAAGCCAAATAAAATGTGTGATTTCAACCAAGCCTTTTTCTTGTTTTTGTTTTTCATATTGGAAAGTCAGATATATGGTGAAAAGGAGAGACATTGAGGAAGATCTTCCATCCGCTGATTCACTCTTCAAGTGGCAACGTCGGTCAGAGCAAACCCAGGAGTCAGAAGCCTCCTCTGGGTCTCGCACGCAGGTGCAGAATCCCAAGGCTTTGGGCCGTCCTTGACTGTTTTTCCAGGCCACAAGCAGGGAGCTAGATGGGAAAGGGTCAGCTGGGACTAGAACCGGCACCTATATGGGATCCCGGGTGTGTAGCTGCTAGGCTACTGCATTGGGCCCTCAATCATGTCTTAATGAAAATGATATGACATACTTAAAGATGTTATAATAGTGAATGAATGTGACATTTAACAATTAAAAAGGATTATATTCTGCTATGGTTCTTTAATTTTAGGGAACTTGCATATTTATGCATCTGATTATTGTTAATAGCCTTTGCTATTTTCCCATCGGGAAGCAATCTTTTGATATTTTATTTGTTGAATTATTTATTTAGTAGAGTCAAGGAATATTTCAGTATAATGGAAATAAAAACGTTAGCTCACAAAAGGTGCATAAATATTAAGGAATATAGTGTTTGGTATAGTCAAAATTTAGTTATGTTAATGCAAGAATATATTATTTAATGCTCTGAATAATTATACTTTAGATTTTATTATAGTTTCTTCTGAAGAAAGATGTTCTACACAATTTCATTGTGTTGATACTGGGTTTCATCAATTAACATGTTATACCACAGTTACTTACATCTGTAACTACAGTGAAAACTGTAAGGGTGATAAAAATGTGAAGAGGCTAATAAATGATAACAAATTAATTATTCAAGGGTGGCCAGAATCAATATCATTGTCACACTGTGCCCTTTAGAGCAATTTACAGAATCATTGTAATTGCTGTCAAAATTGCAGTGGCAGAACTAGTTTTCATAAAATTGAAAAAAATCCTTTCTATCCTGCTTTGAATACACCACCGTGCCAATGAGTCAAGAAAGCATTAGTAGATGACCCAAGTATTTTGTCCATGTGCACTAACATAGAAAGTCTATGAAGCTCCTGGTTTATGACTTCAATCCAGTCTGATCCTACCTGTTGAAGCCACATAAAGACTGAACAAGCGGAGGGAATCTGTAGGTCAATTAGCAGGACAATGGGAAACCTTGATGATGTTAAACTATAGCTAGCTGTAATCTTATGAGAAAGTTCTGAGAACTCAGGACAAGGGTCCTGAATCACTTGAACGGAAAAACTTGGGTGCAGGAACTCCCTGTTCCTCAAGCTTTGATGCCAGATCAAGGAATGGTATTTTTTCTAGCATGTGCTGCTTAATAATTAGTAGCCTTTTAGAAGAATAAGTTGTCTATTAATTGAACACCCCTTTCTTGAACATAAATATGTAAGCTACACCCTGTTTCAGAACCTCCCTCCTTATGCTATGTGGCCCTCAGTCTTAAGTCTTTTGTTGTTCATAAAATCTGACTATTGAGCATCAGTGAGTGGTCCATGTGTATGATTATTGACTCCATGCTTCATGTCCCTTGTTACCACAGAGGAAAGAAAATGAGTCTCTCTCTTTAACTCTCTCTCCGCCCTCCCCTCGTGTTTATGTGTGTGTTTGTGCACATTTTCCTTTTGTTTCTGTAATTATGCCTTTCAATTAAATAAGCAAACAAATAAATAAATCTTTTCATAATATGCTACAAAAATGGGAAAGTTAAAGCAGCATGGTACTGACATATTAAACATACCAATTCAACGAAAGGAATAAAAAGGAGATCCTTGCAGTAAACGCTTTCATTGGCAGAAATGCCAAGAACATTCAATGGAAAAAATAATAGCCGTGTTAATAACCGATCATGGGAGAGCTGAATATACACATGCAAAAAAATCCACAAAATCAAGATAAAACAAGCAATCAAACATCGTACTTCAGACTGGAATGAAAGAGTAAAGGTAAAGCCAGAGATTTTTGATGGAAACATTAAAAAAAAAAAAAACAGGTTTTTGGGTCCAGCACAGTAGGCTAGCGGCTAAAGGCCTTACCTTGGACACACTTGGATGCCGTGTGGGCACCAGTTGTAATTCCGGCAGCCCCTCTTCCCATCCAGCTCCCTGCTTGTGGTCTGGGAGAGCAGTTAAAAATGGCTCAAACCTTGCGACCTTGCACCCACGTGGGAGACCCAGAAGCTCCTGGCTCATGGCTTCGTATTGGCTCAGTTCTGGACGATGTGGTCACTTGGGGAGTGAATCATCAGATGGAATATGTTCCTTGCTATCTCTCCCCCTCTCTGTATATCTGACTTAGCAATAAAAATAAAATAAATATTTTTTTAACAACTCAGGTGTTTTTTTTTTTTTTAATCGATCAGGATTTTCTAGATCAGATCTCAAAGGCATAGGAAATAATAAAAAAAAACAGACAAATTTGATTTTATCAAATTAAAAAAACTTTTATATACCAATGCAAGCAATTAACAATAGAAAATGAACAGAGTACAGAATGTGAGAAATATGTGCAGACTATTCATATAATAAGAGATTAATAATCAAAATACATAACAAACTGATCAACTAAATAATAAAAATTCAAAAAACCTCATAAAGTGTCAATAATTCCAACCAGATGTTTTTCAAAGGAGGAGACAAATGCTCAATTGGCACAATGCAATAAACAAATTAATAAGCTGAATATTTCTACCCATCAGGAAGTTGAAATCAAAACCCTGATGAAATGTCATCATATTCCAATAAGAGCTACTAAAATTGGGGAAATATTAAGTGTCGGTAAGGAGTAAGTTAAAGAATCCTTGCACTCTATTTGCAGAATAAAAATCAGTACGACCACGTGCGAGGAAAGTGAAGAATCCTCAGAAAACTAAAAGCAGAACTACCCTTTGATTCAATAATACCACAAGTAAATATGTTTTCAAAGTAATAAAATTTATCAAAGAGACATATAAACTTTCATGTTTATTGTAACACTGAACACAACAGGAAGGAACTGGAAACAATTGGTCAATGGTTGAAGAAAATACGGCATTTACTGACAATGGGATATGATTCAAACATACAAGTATATAATCTTATTTTCATCAGCAGCAACAGGGATACAGTTGGATGTCATTAAGTGAATACAAGGGAAATACATGATCATACTCATATGTGGCATCTGAAATCATAGATATTTTAAAAAAATCAAAGGAATTACATTAATTGAAAAAATCATTTGAGATTACCAGAGGATAAGAAAAGAGTTTTGCGTCAAATTTGGGAAAGACTGCCGGATCATCACCATTCTAGCAGCTTAAGCATAGAGGATTTGGGGTTATATAGTACAAATGGGTGAAGGTCAGACTTTCTTATATTTAAAATCATGTCTTAAAGAATTTATGTATCGTTCATCATAAATGCTTGATAAATATTTGAAAGCATAAGTACATGCATCCTGATTGAACATTAAACAATGAATATATGTAATGAAACATTCCATAATACACACTTAAGCATGCATAAACTTATGTGTTAATTGTAAATGGAAAAGAAATTAAAATACAAACTCTGTGCATTTTTCCTGACATGATTTCTTTAAAGCAGCTACTCTAAACCTGGTTTTGTAATTTGTGAATTTATTGGCTCTGAGAAATATTAAATGACTGGTTTAGACTACCTGAACAAGTACAAATAAATTAGCACAAAATATTTCTTCAACTTAAAATTTTAATCAGGACTTTGTCGTTGCTATTCTTACAACAGAAACTTCCTATGGTTACATATTAAACCATGGCCAAACAAGTCTTCCATTGATTTCTTTATGGTTTGGTGCATTTTTGGTGAATTCAATTTATTCCTAAGCAGATGTGACCTAGGAATATTAAGCCCACCTGTTCCATGTGTTCTGTCCAGCCACTATCATGCCTGAGATCCTGAATGATTACAAAAGCACACTGGCAAGCATTGCACAGCCACAAGGGAATTCACAGGGTAATATGTGATAGAGCCGGAAGGCGACCCCTTTTTAACTCACACTTCTTTCACACAGTATTTTATTGTGTCATTTTTTTTTTCAAAATCTCCTAAGTTAAGCTACGTAACAGTTAACCTTAACTGTTCTGTTTATTAGAGAAAAGAAAAGGAAAGCCTTTGGATAGAGAATTAGATGAGAATTATAGAATAATTGGCCGTTGTTGTATCATTCAAGTAAATAATGCATGAAATTAATATGAGTGATAATTTATTCATTAATTTTGTATTATGTTATGTATTTACTATGGTAACTATGGTTAATATTACAGCATGGGCTGGTGAGATGACTCAATTAGCTACTCATCAGCCTGGTAATGCCATGATTTTATGTGGGTGCTAGTTCATGTCCCAGATGCTCAACTTCCCATCCATCTCCCTGGGTATGGCATGGGAAAGCACTGGAGAATAAAACAAGTTCTTGGACCCTCCACCACATTGACGATCCAGAAGAGGATGCTAGCCCTGGCTTCAGATTGGCTCATTTCTGGCTCTTACTGTTATTTGGAGAATGAACCAGTAGATGGGAGATCTGCTTCTCTGTCTCATTACATCTAATAAATTTGCCTTTCCAATAAAATAAATTTTAAAAAAATACAGCAATTAAGTATTTAAATATGAATAGAATCCTGCTATGTGCTTCCTAAATATTAGCTCAATAAAAACTATCAAACATAAACTCTTGATGTGTGTCAGTTAGTGACATGGTAAATGTCAGAAAATTAAGCACAAAATAACTTGTCCATTGACCTACTGCTAATAATTTGAGAGTCTTGTTTTATATCAGAAAATATCTTTTAACTGGTATATGACACTGCTCTTTCAAAATAAATAACTCATTCACTGACTTTGCAGGTACACACATATGATTTTATTGTATTAATTTTATGGCTAACTATTATAAATTAATTTTTTGTAAATATTCAGCTTAAATATATTGCCTCAATCTGGCATTCATGTGGAAATATCAACCATATTTCATATGGATTTTGGAGACAATGTAAATTTATAAGTCATATTTACTAGTGCACTTTTTTTTTAAAAGATTTATTTTTATTATTTTTTTATTGGAAAGGCAGATATACAGAGAGGAGAGACAGAGAGGAAGATCTTCCATCCGATGATTCACTCCCCAAGTGAGCCGCAACGGGTCGATACTATGCCGATCCGAAGCCAGGAGCCTCTTCCGGGTCTCCCACGCGGGTGCAGGTTCCCAAAGCTTGGACCGTCCTCTACTGCTTTCCCAGGCCACAGGCAGGGAGCTGGAAGGGAAGCGGGGCTGCTGGGATTAGAACTGGCACCCATATGGGATCCCGGGCGTGCAAGGCGAGGACCTTTAACCACTTGCGCCACCGTGCTGGGCCCAAGTGCACTTATTTTAATATTAAGGGAAATATTAAATAAAGAAACATTGAGATTGGACTACTAGATTGGAGTCAAAAGCTTTCGCAAACCAACTGATGACTGATAAAATTGTAACCTTTTTGAACTTCTCTTTATTGTTAGGGATTAAACCCTTAAAATCAAACAAAAATATGTTAAACTTGGCTGCCAATGTTATTTGCATGATTCTAGTTAGAAGCAGAGGAATTGTAAACGATGTAGTTCTTTTTATGATGCAGACTGTAACAAAAAAAGTCATCCAAATCTACTATTAGAAAAGATATATGTCTAATACAACTAAGTGCCTCTGCCTAATGCACTTAGTTAGAAATATTTTAAGACACTGAATACAACCAAATTACCAAGAAAACTAAGATGTAGGTACTATTTCAGATGATTCTTTTTTTATTAAAATGGCAAAAACTGAATCACACTTCTCTTTCCATCCCTTCCCCTTCTGGGGCTGTTTGCTTCAACTTAGAAACTAACCTAAGTTTATACTTTGTAATTTATGGGCACAAATACATTTACAGAATCATGAGTAAATTTTTGCTAGGTGTAATTTAGAGCCTAAATTATATTTTCTAGTTTTGAATACTATTTGTTTCATTGTTTTTACATTTCTCTCTTAAATTCCTGTGATGAATACAGAAACATTAAGCATCTTTGTAAATCTGAACAAATATGAACCTCAGAATTAATACAGATATCAAGCAACTATATCTTCTTTTGGATATACTGCAGGGAAATTATCTTGAATAAGAATGTTTTGGAGGGCAAAGGCACCATGTGTAGCTACAATAAAATTCCCATTTAATTATAAAGTGACCCAGTGTAAAATATGATATTAACATGTCAAGTCAATTTTATGCTCCCCTCTTCTTGGGCTATTTGGCACAACACATTTCATGCTAATCACTTCCAGAATTTTAAGTCAGAGATGGAAATTTGTCATTTCTGTATATCATAAAACACACATACTAATAATAATCGTGCTGATAACTCTCTTCCTGCAAAGAGCAACTATTACTTCTTTATTAAGTGAAAATTTATAGAGAATCCCAATACCATGAAGATGTGTGAAGTCAATGAGTTTGGAAGGCTGTGCAGATTGGCCTAGAGGAGAAGACATGTGGAAGCACAGAACGCAAATCTCTGACTTTCTGATACTCTAATCATGGACAGTGCACTCTTCTCATGTTGCTTCGTATGGTTTCGAAATGGTCAAACTCACCTTGAGTGAAAAGATCACAAAAATGTTGGGGATCGGGGATGGGTGGGAGGTAGGGTGGGGCTTTTCCCTTTGTTACTCCCCTAAACCCAGAGACAGGGCAAAATGATTATATTAGTGTGGAAACAATGATATTACCCACTTTCACCCTGTAGCCCGGGACCCTTTGTACCCTAATAAACTAAGATTATTAAAAAAAAAAGAAAATATCAATTGACATATAGAAGAATGGCAATCAGACACATATCTGACCTCTAAGATGAAATTATAGGCAAAAAATGAATACAGTGACATGGTGCAAATTCTAAAAGGATAATTTGTCGGCCCAAAATAAACATACTCAAGCAAAAAAAAAAAGGAAAATATGAGTAAAGTAAACAACAAAAAAAAGAAATAATAATAATTGGAAGCCCATTTTGTTTGTGTTGCTTCTAAACACGAATAGTGTACACATTTTTAAAAGAAATTTACAATGTGTGATGTTATTCTTTATCAGTGATCTGATGATGTTTCACTCTACGTATATTTTTATCATGAAATGGTATATGAAGTTTCTTTCCGCAAAGTCCTTAAACAGCACAGAAATGATTTTGAAGTCCAAATCATTTTCTGTAATAAAAATTCACCCATACAAATACTGAGCACAACTAAAATAGGACTGAATGGTACTGTAGTTGGATGAAAATCTAAGTCATCTGAGAGGGCTGTGAGACTCCTCATTTAAAAATCTTTGAAAAGAGTGTATAGAATATACTTCCAGGCTCTTTGATAATGTTCTTACCCAGTGATGAATGCTGTGGAATACTGTGACACATGCTACCATCTTTCTTTTCATTTTCAGTCTTACAGATATCCTCCTAAACTAATGAAACTAGAGCATAGATTTCCATATAAGCTGCCCTTTTGACATTTGCAACTTTCTTGATTTAACATTACAAAAAGAAGCAGTACTAGCTTCTAACAAATATTATGCTTTAGAAAAAATGAAAAATGCAGAAATTGCTTGAATTCCTGAGCAATGAGGTTGTCATTGTTTACCAAATTTAGTTCAGGCATTAACAACTAGCATGGGGTAAATTTATAATCTGTAGCATATCTTAACTGTTTATTATTAACTAATATTACTTAGAGTATGAATAAATGTATTTCTGGCACTTGAATCAACTTATTTGTATATCATTGGTGAGCAGATAAAACCAAGTAACTTCTAAACCAAGTTATAAGATAGCATGGTATACTAAGAACATAATAAATAATTACAGAATTATCTCAAAGCACAAGCTCATTGAAGCAATTTCTTCTAACCTTTACTATGTTTGCTTAATATATTTTTTGCTGTGAAATATTTTTAAAAATCACTTTCTATTTCTCAATGAATAACTATTACATAGCAAGGATACTAACATACTGCTGCTTTATATACCAAGCAGAAATTCATCCTACCAAATCCGACATGCAGCAACAGAAGAAAAGTTTACCTTTTATGTGTGTGTGTGTTTGTGTATTCCTTATATTATATAACAAGCAGCTACTTAATAATGCTATAAATTTAATGTATAACATATACTTAACTAAAAGACATATGTGAAATGTATTGCATAAGGTATTTTCATGTCTAGAATATTTCCAGACACAAGTATCTTATTATCAGAAAAAACGTTTGCCTTTTCACACATAGTTTTGTTTTATGGTTGAATGGACACAAATGTAGGAAAACGGATGTGTGAAAGGAAAATATATTTGAAAAAGAAGATAATTTAAGATATATGAATGGATTTATAGAGCTAAAGTTGCAACAATATGATCAAAGAGAGAAAATGATTTTACAAAAAGGAAATACAGAGATGTATATTTAAAACATGAGCATATCAGGTAAAAAATGTAAATGCATTTTAATTTAACTTATAAAATAAAAAATACATTTGATTAATTTTAAACATTCAAAAATATAACTTTTTGAAATTTTCAGAAATATTTTAATATTTAAAGTAATTACACAAATATAACATGGCATAGATTTCACGTTCAAAATGTAAGCTCCAAATGTATATATTGTTTATTTCTGTAAACAAATACTACCTAAACTTTCTCTAAATTCTATCTGCCACCCGGGACTAATACTCCACGCTATGATGCTAGCATTTCTTCAGGGTGTCAATGGTTAAGGTCCTCGCCTTGCACTCGCGAGGATCACATATGGTCACTGTTTCTAATCCTGGTGGCACCGCTTCCCATCCAGCTCCCTGCTTGTGGCCTGCAAAAACAGTCTAGGACGGCCCAAGACTTTGGAACCCTGCACCCACATGGGAGAACCAGAAGAAGTTCCTGATTCCTGGCTTTGGATCGGCACAGCACCGGCTGTTGCGGTCGCTTGGGGAGAGAATCATCCAATGGAAGATCTTCCTGTCTGTCTCTCCTCCTCTGTATATATCTGACTTTTTAACAATAATAATAAAGACAAGTTTAATACAAGATGCAAACTATTGAAAATGTAGCCATCATCAGTGGGTTCAAAGTCAGTGAATAATTTGTACCTTAATACAATCACTATAACTGTAAGAAAATTTAATGCTCAACTTTACTTTCTTTCAAAAGCATTCTTCATATCAATTGTTTTATTTTTGCAAGGTCAACAATACTCATTCCCACTCTTGCTCATCTCTTTTTCCGTTTAATTTTTGCAACGGTACATTTTCAGAAAACTTCACAGTTGTCGGCTTAACATTCCATTTGGTAAACATTAAACAGCAGGTAGAAAAACAAATAAACAACTCTTTGCAAGCATACAGCCAAAGGCTGTAAACAAAAATGAAATCTCAAAATGTCAATTTTGCTTTTATACATTATTTCTTTTGCACTCAAATAGCTGTCACTACCTGATAAATCATGTGCTGCCTTCCCAGATGCGTTAGTGGAAATCTGGATGTGGAAGAAATAAGAATCCATCCGTCTCTGTGATATGATGCAGGAGTCTGAAGGAGTGGTCCTTCCAGCTCTGCACATCATCATCACTGAGGCAGTAGTTTTGCTGCGGATGCTCGTCTTTGAGCAGTATCTGTTCTTTGCTATTTTTCATTGAGCATATTGGCAATGTTTCAAGTGACAACTAGTAAAAAATGAACATCAGAATTAGGTGAAACCAAACAATAAGAGCTTAATTTCTTTGCTTTTTGGTACACTGGCAGGTAGTTGATTTAGTGTTTTCAGAAACATTGCTGGACATCTCAAAAGATTATATTTAAGATTCATATTAGATTGTTTAAAAATGTGATCTTTTTTAAAAATCTGTGATTATAAATTAATTCTAGCTGTATGAGATGCCAGGCTGTTTTTCATCGAGAGACTATATATGCATAAGATTTTCATGTTTAGTTTATTTGAATAAACCACTCATTAAATGTTAAACCTGATGCTTCAAAATATATTATTGCTTGTGTTTTATGGGTTTTAAATGTAATAAACAAAAGATCTTCTGATTAAGAACTATTGAGTTTCTGACATAATGAAAACTGATAATGTTGCTCCTGGATTTGATATGAGTGTACACTTGTAAATTGGCATACCTACAAACACATACACACACGTCTGTTCATATTCTAAACACATGATGTCTTTATTATTAGTAGTAGTAGTAGTAGTAATAGTAGTATGGCTATTATTTCATCAGTAGTATCCTACAGGTTACAAATGAAAATATAAATAAAAAATAAAAATTATGTGGAAGGAACAACAAAAAACAGAAAATCTAGGGGAGAAAGCAAAGGTGGCACAAATGAATCCCTATATAGCATGTCACTCTAATCATGGAAAACTTTCTAGTCTGTTTTGGTGAAAATAACTGCAGATTCTATTACAGTAGCTGCACAAGTAAGAAAAGAGTTACAGCTTTGAGGTTCTGATGACTCCTCAGAGGTGTAACAGAAAAACAACACCAGATGGCTCTAGAGGAGTTAGTTCTAACGATGCTGATATACACATCCCTTCCTTGTTCATCAACAGCAATGCCCATCTGCATTCTATAAACTCTATGATCTGAATTTGCCCCATTGCCCCATTTTTATTCAAGGAAATCAGATTTCTTTTCTAAAGAAAAAACACCACAAAGGAACCTGTCCATGTGAAAATCGGTATACCCTGAAGTTGCATAAGCCGATTCTTTATTCTAAGATAACCATTCCCAACCCAATATGCAATCTTGATGGTATTCTTTCTCTGTTAAGCTTTTGTATTTTACTTAAACATCAAAAATATTGACTTGGCCAATGTAATTTAACTGTCTTAATCAAATATCATTACTAACATTTTATGATAGTCATTTTTCTTGATATAATTTTCTTTTCACACTGTAACTTAGCTCAAGTAACATTCCCATTGATTAAAGTTATAACCAAGATGTTAAATGAATATCTCATGATATTGAAGTTTCATATTACCTTTGTTTTGTTTTGGTTTAAACTACACTGCATTATTTATTTGATTCTCCTCTTCAAATAATAAAAGCAAAATATTTTTGGTCATTGAGAAACTTCTATTTTTTCACAATATCATTGTATCAGTTTGAAGCCCTACCGATCATTCCTAAATATGATATCAAAACTATATCAGAAAAAACAATATCTAGAAATTGAGTTTTATGAAATAGGCTATGAGGTTGCAAAAAGCTAAATGTGCACGTTCCTTTTTCTTGCAAGGGATTTGAGGTTTATTTTCTGATAAGGGGTGGAGCACAATTGAGGCAGTAGAGGAAGACAACAAAATAGTGACATAAAGAAAGCATTTGGTCGAACAGAGAAGATGCTTATTAGAATGATGAGGTCTCCCTTTTAAGTGTAGGAACTAATTTGTACATCCAGGTGAAGGCTCCATCTTGCTAATACAGCCTGTGGGTGGCGAGCATTTCCAGTTCCTGGCTTCAAGTGATGGAGTTCAATGCAATGACGGCAGTTTGGGAGTAAATAAGCAAAATGGGATGTTTTCTTCGCTCCTCCTCCTCTCCTGACATCTCACCCTTTCTTCTCTTCATCCTCTTCCCTCCAAGCAAAAACTTACCACTCAAATAATTCACTTTTTTAGAAAACAGTTATTAAATATGATTTGTGTTTTAAAAGATGATCATACGTGTTTTTGAGCAATGTGTTACAATAAGGCAAAAGAATAAGCAGCTAGATATTTTACAAGTTATTTTAATAGCCCATATACAGGTGAAGAGAGTTTAATGTCATGGCAATGTAGTTGGAGCATGCCAGGAGTGATGGCTAATTCCATGTGGTTGCCAGTTCCTCTAGTTTGTGTTCTTGTTAATCCACTTCTGAAACAGTTCTGTGATTGTGGTTGAGAAAGCAATGAAGAATGGTCCAAATCCTTGGACCCTCACACTCATGTGGGAGGCCCACGAGCTCCAGGCTCATGATTTTGGATCAGCTCAGCTCCAGCATCATGATCATATGATCCATGATCATAATGGATGGAAGATCTCTTCTCCTGCTCCATCTTTCAAAAGAACAGAGAACAACCTTAACCTGATTTACTGCATCTATAAAAAAGTTACAGTCCATATGCAGTTCATTTTGCACAACTGAAAGCTATTCTATAAGAATAAGTCTCCAAATTATGGAAAATATAAACAGTTTTTATTGCCTGATAGAAGTACAACTTTATGAATATACAAAAAAAATCATTGAATTGTGTTCTCGAGATAGAGAATATTGAAGTATATAAACCATAGTTCACTTCTTTAAAGATTTGTTTATTTTTTTAGAAAGGCAAATTTAGAGAGAGGATAGACAGAGAGAAAGGTTTTCCATTGCTGGTTTCATTCCCCAATTGGCTGTACCAACCAGAACTGAACTGAGCTGAGATGATCCCACGACAAACGCCAAGAGCATCTTCCAGGTTTCCCAAGCAGGTGCACACCCCCAAGGCTCTGGGCCATGTTCTACTGCTTTCCTAGCCACAAGCAGGAAGTTGAATGAAAGTAGAGCAACCATGACATGGACCAATGCCCATAGCCTATATATGATCTCCATACTTGAAGGGGGTATTGTGGGGGTGGCATTAATTGACTGAGCCCTCTTGCTGGACAGTTTTAGTCCACTTTTTAAAATAGACATAATATGTCATGGTGCGATGGCTCAAGGGTGAAGTGCTTTCTTTGCATGCGTGTGGAACTTACATGGGCTTCTAATTCTAGTTTCTGCTGTTGAACCTCCAATCCACCTTCCTGTTTGTGGCCAGCTAGTGGCTATGGAAGGCAGCAGAATATGGCCTAAAGCCTTGGGACCCTACACCCATGAGGGAGACATGGAAGAAGATCCTGGCTTCTGTTTTTAGCTCAGCTGAGCTCCAGTCATAGTGGCCCGTTGGAGAGTCAAGCAGTAAAAGGAAAATTTTTCTCTCAGTCTTTCTTTTGGCAAATTTGGCTTTCCTAGAAAAATGAATAAATGAATGAATGAATAAATGAATGAATGAATGCATAAATGAATAAATCTATAAAAATAACAAACAAATAAAACAGAACCTTTATTGGCAGAAAATAAGGAAGGGAAGAATAAAACAATGACCTTTTGTCTGAACTGATATATTTAAAAAATTGTCTTTTACTAAGTTCAAAACAACTATTTTTGTCTTTTGGTGAGTAAATATATATATATATGTATATATATATATACACACATATATGCATATATATAAAGAGAGAGAAAGAGAGAGAGAGCACTAGAAATAGCCACTAAAGAATTATATTGACAAAGCAGAGGTGACAAGATATGGGAATAGATGGAGCAGAGTTGGGAGGAGAGAATCACTGGGCAAAGTGACTGAGGCTCCATGGAGCCCACGAGATGCAAGCCTCAGCTACTCAGACAAGGAGAACTTATCAAAACATCCCAGGTTGTAGCCAGCACCCAAGCCACAGATTAAAACATGATGAATTTTGAACCAGTACAGGGCGAGCCAAAAATCAAACAAACAAACAAACAAAACATAAGACAAACACTGGTGAAGGAAGGCAATCCTGAGGCTTAGCCTATAGATACCACATAGCGAATCCCCCTGATGGAGGTGGGCATGCCATTGAAGAACTAGCCATCTGGAGTGTGAACAATCTGACAGAGGGACACACGAAGAGAGACCCGGATCTACATACACCCGAAGGGTTTGACCCTAAAACCACCCAGAGATAGATATTGGGACCATCCAAGTGGGAGAAGCAGAATCCATAGGGGTAGGATCTAGACTGGGAGCAGCTGCTGGCAATCAAGTGTGAACTGCAAGAAAATGTCAGACAAATCTGTGTCAGTCAGCATTAGGACCCAGACAGCAAACAACACACGGGAGTGTAGATTCACCACCATGGCTGCACACAGCTTCATCTGTGAGTGCTGTGTGGTACGGCTCTGCTCCTCTGCTCAGAAAGCGAAGGGCAGCACGTTCCTGGATCCCCACTTGGAGAAGGCGGGGTGATGCATACCTGGTCTCCACCCATGGAAGACAAATGAGACAGAAACTCCCCAAGTAGAAACAAAGTGGGTTTCCCTGCACCTTACTGGCCTCTCCTGGCCAGACACCTCAGAAACACACACACACACACTCTCACACCAGCATAACAACAGATAATTAAGGTGAACAGGGTATATATGTCACTAACAGGAATGAGAAAACACCAGATCTGAAAGGGAAAGGGAAAGGCAGCAGAAACAGGAAGCAACATAAATGAAGAAACTAAAACTTATCTCAAAAATGAAAAAAAAATCATATCAAATTTAAAGCTGTAGGATGAAGAAATCAAGGATACCTGATATATATATATCACCACACTGAAAGTGAAATATTTGAGTTAATGAACACAGTAGAAAATTTTAACAGCAGAATGAATGGTGCAAAAGAAAAAAAAATAACAAAATTGAAAGATAACCAATTGAAAAACACACAATTAGTTAAACATAAGGAAGAGAATCTGAATAAACTCAAAAATTTATGCAAGAAACAAATGACATCATCAATAAATGGGATTTCGGAATCAGAGGAATTCCTGAAGGCATGGAAAGTGTAACAGGCTCTCAGGAAGTATTCAGTGAAATTATAAAAGACAAGTCTCCAAACATTGGGAACATAAGGGGAATCCAAATATAGGAAGGGTGAAGAACCCCAAATAGCTTTGATCTAAAAAGATGCTCACCTACATACATCATTGTCAAGCTCCCCTCAATGAAACAAAGAATCATGAAAAACAGGATCAGATAACATATAGGGAAAACCAATCAGAATCACTGCAGATTCTTCAGACGAGACCCTCCATGCAAGAAAATGGATTTTTTTCAGATCTTAAAACAGTAGAACTGTCAATCTAGAACAGCAGAGATCTCATTTTGTTTGAAAATGAAATAGAATATTTCCACATTAAAAAAAAAAAGGAAGAAAGGAATATGCCGGGAGACTCTGGGACTCCCATGTGGATGCAGGGTGTCAAGGCTTTGGCCCTTCCTGGACTGCTTTCTCAGATTACAAACAGGGATCTCAAAGGAAAACAGGGCTGCCGGAATTAGAACCAGCAACCATATGAAATCCAGGCACATTCAATGCCAGGATTTTAGCCTCTAGGCCATTGTGCCAGGCATGATAATAACCATTTTAACAGATATAAAAGAATGTTTTATAATGAGTTTGTTTGCAGATTTTAGTCATTAGCTATGCAGACACCTTTTTTCTGTACTTGATAGCCACTATATGTATCACTGTATGTTTTCCTCGAAGAATGGCCACTGGATTCTTGTTCATATCTTTATTACTTGGTATTTTGTTGTTATTCTTATCATTTTGGTATGACTTGTGTGCACATATTCTAATTATTACTTAGAAAATTCGTAACGTGCATATAGACTTGCAATTATTAATGAATAAAAAAAGGAAAGAAGCCTCAAATACAATTGTTAGAAGGATGTTAAAAATTACGTAGAGCCCTTGAAGTACTTTAGGGACTTACATTATTGAAAAATCTATGAGCATATTTCTTTAGGTAATCAACTATTGAAGTAATTAAAATTAAAATGAAATATTAGCTATGTCTAAATTTTGAAACTTTTGTAAGACTATATAAATAATCATCTTTACTTATCCCTATGGTTTTCAAAATCAATACTCTTGACTCTGCAATGTGTGTGGGATTAATACTCTCACTATTGAAACAGAATTCTTATTCATTTGTTTAACATGCAACTTACTTTAACATAGACAATCTGTAATGTATCTACTTATTCATTTTTATATGATATTTTCTTTACTTATTTTATTGTGAATGGCAAGGTTTTTTTGTGCACATTTAATGCACAAATTTTAGGAGGTCTAAAACTAACAACTTGATTTGAGCCATGCCATGATTAGAAATGGTGACAAAAATAAATTTGTCAAAATTCATTTATTTGTACTTGTTCTTTATTGATTTCATTTTTATCACATGCAAAATTCATGACTTAAACCTAGTAATAAACATGTATTTTTGCTTAAATAAGATCAATATTTTATAAGAGGAAGAGTTGCTTTAGCCAGACTATAATTATAAACAAAAAATAATAAAACTATGCAGATCTGGTTGGTACTCTTGGGCCATATTCCTGTCTGGGAAACTGATCTATGCTTCTCTGCAGTGCCTATCACTCTGGAATTTAGGCACTCGACAGAAATATTGGACTGTAAAAATAATAGATGGATAGCAAAACTCCTATCCTCTCTTGGTATATAATCCTGGGACAAATTGAACACTGACGGGATCAAGTTCCTCCAAGCTTTGTGAGAAAAGTTAAAAGATGGTTAAGACTAATGAGATTTAATTTTCAAGTTTTTTAGTTACTTTTCTGAATTTCAACTGCTTTAAAAATAGGAGTGAAGGACAACAGAGTGTTTTTATATGTTGCTTTCAGAATTATTTTATTAAAAAAAACCAAAATATATCTTGCATTGCTTATGTTGGGATAAAATGTTTTTATTAACTGCAGAATGAGGCAGTTAACATTTCCTGTAGACACTTTTCTGTGTCAGTACCACTTCCTAAATTAAAGCATTATTCTCAAAAGTCCAAGAAAACCACAAATTAGAATTTTAAAAAATGAAGATGCTTAGACTGAAGGATTTGCATTTTTAAATTAATATTAGCTTTCATTTTACTGGAAGCAATAGTGGAGTTAGGCTCAGTATAGCTTTACTGTGTAGGCCTAATCTAGCTGGCAATCAGAAAATAGCCCAGATGTATATGGATTTCATGGCAAATAAATAAATAAATTGACCCAAATAAAAAAGAAAAACATTTCTGCTAACTCTGTCTGTTTAAGTAACTTGCTAAGAATTTAATATTAGTTTTAAATATTTGAAAAATTATTTTATATAGAGAAAACACTTCATATATTGGCTAGGCAATAATATAAGAACACAACAACAATTCCCTTGTTCTTTCTTCATCTGTCACTTGCTCTATTCCTCCACTTCAAAAAAGAATTATGGTAGCATATTTTCAAATTTCTTTGTAATCATATGCTTCATTTTCAACTAAATACATTTCCCAATGACTGGTAAGTAGAGAAACAATTATTCCTCAGGAATATTGACAGGACTAGGCTTGTCAATGAATTATGTCAATTTTATTAATCATTTTTATGGCTTTGTGTGTGTGTCTTCCGTGTACTGTCTACCACAAATCATACAAAACGTCTGATATCTCAGTAACCCTGCTTATTTCAATAAGCAAAAAGTTCTCCTCTTGCATCCACTTATTGAAAGTAACAAAATTTTATTTTCTTTAAACCTGAATAGTACTCCACCAAATATGTGAATACATTTTCTTCAGCCACTCATCCGCTAATGAGCATCTGGGTTGATTTCACATTGTAAATGTGAATTTAGTTGCTATTAACACAGGGAATAGGGTTCAGGTAACTAATAAACTGATTTCACTTCATGGCTATGTAACTCAGATTAGGCATCCCAGAACCTGGTGTTATGCAGCTACTTAGAATTTAGAAAGCAGTAACTACACACATAAGCATGTCTATATTTGAGTTTCCATTTGTAATACTTAATTTAGCTACATTTGTAACCGATTTACAGTTTTTTGACCTACAAAATATCTCAAAAAGTACCTCTTCTAATTTGTAAAAGTAGATTATTGGATCATCAAAATATTTAATAATAAAATATATTAGGAAGCTTTGGTATTTGTATTTAACATTTATAACATGCATTCAATTAAAAAATCTCAAACTAGACTCATAATTTATAATATTGTAACTTGTATGTATATTCAAATGTAACATTAATAAAATTACTTGCTATCTTTAAAAAATGGAAAAAATATTATTTTCCCATATCTCTAACGTTATGATCTCTACAGATATTGCTATCACACATCAACGAAAAAGCCCATGGCTTAAATTATATGTATAAAGTTATCTACAGCTAAATAATTTAACTTCATGGAAATTTTTTTTAATTGACACATGACAAGCCATATTATTTATGCATATTTTAACATTCAAAATATTTATATAATGTTTATCCACATATAAAGAAAGCACTTGTATATGTAAAAGACTGGCCCTGATAACTGACTTTTGTAATTCCACTTGGAACAGATCCATAAGAAGTGCCAAACTGGACTTCAAATTAAATTAAATATTTTATTTAGTGTGAGTAGAGAAAATAATAAAAGTTAAAATTAATAAATTGCAAATGATGGATTAACCTCTCTTAGTTTTATTGTCCTTTGAAGTTTTTAAAGATTTATGTATTTGTGTTTGTGTGTTTAGAAAAGCAGAGTTCTAGAAAAAGCAAGAGACACTGGGAGAGGGGTAGATTAGGAAGGAAGGCAGGGAGGGAGGGAAGAAACGAGAGATAAAGAGAAACAGTTCCTCCGTCAGCTAGTTCATGCCCCATGATGCTTCCCAACTTGGGCGAGGCTGAAGTCACAAACCAGGAATCCCATCTGGAACTCCAAAATGAGTTACAGAATACGTATACCTTACATTCAAATGTATTCTTTTTAAGAAGAAAGTATTTAACAGTTTGTAAAATATTTACTTATGACATAAGGTTTTTTTTGTTGTTGTTGTTGTTATGCTTTTTGCTAATGCCTGCTTTAACTAAGAAATATGGGGCTGACAGGCTCCTTAAGCAATATTTATTCTTCTTTATAGAAGAAGTTAACTGTATTAACTACATCCGTCACTAGAGTTTTGGAGAAGTAGAAGTTTTAAAGCATCTGTATTTCTATAATACTGCAGGAAATACAGGGAAGCAGAAGTTTCAAGTTTTGTATATTTTGAGATTGTGGATATAAAATTGGAATAAGCAAACAAACTGACTCATTCTTAGTGAATATGAAGGGATCTCATTTAGTATGAATACACGCTATGGATTGAAAAGTGATGGGAGATAAGTATATGGGAGACTTTTATCTGCTGAAATATGTTGAAGCAAGAGTATGATAACAAAAGCTCAAAAAGAGAAATTGTCATATTTACCAACACAGTAGTGATCTGTACTCAGTAAGTAAGCAGCCATCTGGTGAGGAGATTTGTCTCATCATGTTACAGTTCTCTCATTTGATGTATGGGTCACTGCAAATTGACTGTGATTAATAAATAGCAATATGATTAATAATATGATTATGAAGATTCAGGCACTGATGTCCTAAGATAAATATGATTATTTATGATTGGGTGAAGAAAACAAATTACTACTGATTATCTCCACAGACATGAGGGGAGTGTGTGTGTAAAACTTTTTCTTGGAATGTGTGTATATAAAACATCACTTGCTTTCATCTCTGTTTCTTCCGCTACATATCTATGGTTCCAAGATGTTTCCGAACTTTTTCATAACCACATACAGAAAGCACCAGAGCTGAATAAAAATTCTGGATTTTCTGATTGTATCAGAAATCACTCCTCAAACTCTAAATCTACAAGCTGGTGCTGTGATGTCATTGATAAGCCACAGCTTGCATGCAAACCACTCCCATATTGGAGTGCCAGTTTGTATCCTGCCTGCTCTGATTCCCTTCCGGGTTCTTGATAATGTACCAGGAAATGTAGCTTACAATGATGAAAATGTTTTGGACCCTGCCACACATGTAAAACCAGGATTGTATCCCTGGCTCCTGAATTCAGCTTGGTGCAGTCTGGCAGTATGGTTTTTGAAAATATTTGGAGACCGAACCTGTAGATAGAAAATCTTTTTTTCTCCCCTTCTGCATCTCCCTCCTTCTGTGTCAGTGTCTAACACAAATATAGGTTATATAGGTAATATACAACATATAAAATATATATGTTCTAACACATATATGCCTAGCATATATATAATCTTTGATACTTCAGTCTTTAACATATATGTGTGTGTGATTTCTTGATATACATATATGTACATGTGCAAAAAGAATACATTTAATTCTAAGTCAGATAGAATGTGCTCAGATTTAATCAAGATATATATGTTAATAACATACCATTAATACTTTGGTTTCCATTTATGGAGTCATTATTTTCTTTCTTTGTTTTTTGTGTAAAGGTGTATTTTACATGTAGCAGAATGCAAAATGAGATTTGGTATAATAAGAATTCATGCTAAAATCTAATATTGCACCTTACACTGAGTCTTTTATACTGAGTAAAAAGGAGGAAACAGAAGTGAACTCACTGATTCACACTGATGATTAATTGAAATATATATGTATATGTATGTTAAACACAAGTGAAATTTAACATTACAGAAATAGAATAATTATATGGAGCAATGCTTTTATGCTTTATTTAACATTTCTTTCAGACATGCGTGACCTCTACTTCCTTAACATTCTTTCTCCTTTTAAGGATATTAGGCCTGAGATGACCTAATTTTACTTGAAAAAAACGTAAGAAAATTTAAACATAGCTATGGACCTAAAATCAATGGGGTGAGAAGGTCTCTAAGAAACAGAAAATCCAATATTAGCAGGATTATGACTGAAATGAACTCACTACATTGATATTATTTAATAGGCATTTCATAAACTTTTTCACCGATGTCAGAAAAATATATCCTGCTGCTTGTTATAACATTAATTTACTGTATGAACATGAGTTATTCAATTATATTTTTCCCACATTTCTTTTGCTTTTTATTAAAAAATGGCTGGATAAAGAAAAACGTGCTTATTCTTCCAACCTCAATATGTATATATAGTTTTCTTTAGAAATTACAGCTTTTATTACTATTGAAATCAAGTCATTAGAACTTTTTAAAAAAATTTATAAATGTACCAACTACTTTTAATATGTATTGCTCCCTTTCAGGCAATGATATTCAGGATAAGTTAATTTCCTAAATATCTTGACTGACAAAATACTGAATACCTATCATCTGACTTAGAGTTCAACTATAAAAGTTATTTTCTATATTTTTCATCTTCATTGTTCTCATTCTTGACTTAAAGAAAGTGGATATCTTCATGTTGAGTCAGAATGGTAAAAACAGATCACTAAAATATTAGAGCCAAAGCACAGATTTGCTAGGGGATAGTGACAGAGCAACACAAATGAGATTGTGACAAATAGCTAGACTACTCAGGCAGTATCTGAATTAGTAGAACATAATTCTTTCATGTCCTGCTTACAGTTAGATGGATTAAGCAAATTAGCTAGACTTCCACATAATATGACGAAAGAGGTAAATTTAGGGATGGCTTGCATTTTTGAGAGGCAGAATGATTAAAGCCAGAAGGAGACAAAAATCAAACATGATTGTAGGCTAAGGACAAATTAAGCATGGATAAAGTAAAACACAACTGATTATGAGTGAGCCTGTAAATACTGAGGTACCATTGTGTTCTGATTTAGATGTGGACTCTCCCCCAAATGCTCATGTTCCAGAATCCTGTGAAGGTGAAAGAAGCTTTAAGAGGTGGAGCGTGGTAGTAAAAGATAAAGGTTTGATTGTCCAGGAATGTTGACTTTATGAAATGAGGCAGATCCAGTTTGTGTGGATTCATTTTTGGAAGAGCATATTGTTAAAAACGTTAAGCCTTGTCTTTATCTGAATTTTGTGATATGTGCCCCTGTTGTCTTGATGTAATTGCCTATGAAAATCGTGAAAGAGCCAAGCAAATTGGGCCTGGTGCTAGAGCCCCTGCTTTGAATGCACCAGGATCTCATACGGATGCTGGTTTGTGTCTAGACTGCTCTATTTCCCATCCAGGCCCATCCAGGTGGCCTGGGAAAACAGCAGAGGATGATCCAAAGCCTTGGGACCTGAACTTGCATGGGAGAACTGGAAGAAGCTCCGGGCTCCCTGCCTCAGATCTGCCCAGTTCTGGGCATTACAGCCACTTGAGGAATGAACCAGCAGTCAGAAGATCTTACTCTGTCTTTCCTTCCCTCTATATATATGCCTTTCCAATAAAATAATTATAATAAAAAAATCTTAAAATTGAGCAGCACCATCATCAAATAGTCATTTATATTTTGGATTTCTAGCCTAATAACATACTTCTGGAGTTTTGGTCTGCCATGAACTCAGTACAAGGTGTCCTTCAAACTCTGTGATTTCAACTTGTAATTAACACTTTTTGTCCACTTTTGCATATAATTCTTATTTATTGGTTTGATTTGTTTTACTTTTTAAAGATTTATTTTATTTTTATTACAAAGTCAGATGTACAGAGAGGAGGAGAAACAGAGAGGAAGATCTTCCATCCCATGATTCACTTCCTAAGTCAGCGCAATGACCAGTGCTGCACCGATCCAAAGCCAGGAGCCAGGAACTTCTTGCAGGGTCCCAAAGCTTCGTGCCGTCTTTGACTGCTTTCCCAGGCCATAAGCAGGGAGATGGATAGGAAGTAGAGCTGCCAGGATTAGAACCAGTGCCCATATGGGATCCCGACACATTAAAGGCGAGGACTTTAGATGCTAGGCCATGGCGCCAGGCCCTACTTCTTTGTGTTTAAGGTTAATTCTAAGATATCTACTCCACTACTTGAAATCAAGTAGATTTCAAGTATAGATTCTCTTGCTGAATAACAGACCCATTTCAGTTCTCTTGGAACCAGCATATGTCCTGTTTATGAGGTCTGCCCCAACTTGGGCAGAAGCTTCAGAAAAATTAAGATCTTGTCTATTTTGATTCAAGATCATTCCTCAATACCAGGAAAGTGTCTCTCCATTGTGCAACAAATCAAATCATTTTGTCTTTTATTCTGGACATGTATTATACTGGAAACGTATTACAAAATTATTTCTATTAAAACTGAAATGTTACTTATAGAGTACATTTATCCAATACCATTTATGTTGTTATTATTTCTAAGTAATTACCCATAATAATAAATGTTTGAAGTATATAGTTAAATGATGAACTTTCAACATAAAGAGAAAACATATTTTGAAGGTTTTACTGCTAACTAAAATTCTTTCATATTTTAGCCAAAGTAGTTAGTGATAGCTTGACTATTTGAAAAAAATCATTAATGAGCTTAAGTGTAATTGTTTATATAGCATCTATGACATATTTATGATATATACATATCATATATAAATATAAAATACTAGCTTTTATTCATGACATTAAATTACTGGTCACACAAAAAAAGCAGTGTGAGCAATTATTATTATTATTATTTTTTACAAGCAACTAGAGTTTATTATTGATGAGAAGAGGGGAAGAGAACAGCTCTTGCGGCCTCTTGGGGAGTGAACCATTGGACAGAAAACCTTCCTCTCTGTCTCTCCTCTCTAAATATCCACCTTTCCAATAAAAAATACATAAATAAATAAATAAATATATATTATATATATTATATATATATATATATATATATTTTTTTTTTTAGAAAAGAATACTTCCTTTGCTTTTCTGGCTCCAGCATAATGTTTGTGCAAATCCTTAGAAGCAGTAGAGATTAGTGCTGGTTAAAATAATTGTAAGCCAGTCACCAGTATGGGTGACCAAGATTGAGTTTGGCTTCAGGCTTAGGTCCATCTGTTTTGTGCCTTTGGGTAGTGAACGAGCAGGTAGGCAGTATTTTTGTCTGTATCTTTCTCTCATAATGAAAATCATAATGCTTATTCATCAGATAGTCTGAGAGTGAACATCATCTACAAGTATTGATTCAAAGGAAGCTGAGTACCTGAAAGATTTTTGGAAATTTTATATAAAATGGTTATTGGTAGAAATTATTCATAAAAGAAACCTCATAGAACCTAACAGGAACCTAATAGAGCAAATTGGGCAGGGAAATGGTCAGTAGCACAAGCCTTCGGCATTGCAGACCAAGGTAAACGGATTTGAAGCCCATTCACAGTTATTTCACAATATGAGATTTCATGAACTTTAAAAAATAGATTTCTTTTTCTTTTGTGTTTTTCGAAGTCTGATATATATAGTAAGAAAGAGAATAATATCTTCCGTCTGATGATTCACTCCCCAAGTGACCACACGGCTAGAACTGAGATGATCTGAAGCCAGGAGCCAGGATCTCTTCTGGGCCTCCCACGCGGGTGCAGGAGCTCAAACTCTTGGGCTGTCTTTGATTACTTTCCCAGACCACAAGCAGGGAGCTGAATCAAAAGTGGGGCTGCTGGGATTAGAACCAGTGTGCATATAGGATCCTGACGTGTTCAAGGAGAGGAATTCGCCAGTAGGATACCGCGGTAGACCCTTTCATGAAGTTTTTAAAGATCTCTTACATGCCTGGCTTTTCAAAATATTAAAAAAAAAAACAGGCTTTAGGTTTTAATTCTATTTTAATGAATATTTGGAACAACCCTGTATAATATAAAACATTTGCACAACTACAAAATCTCTTAATGGCCTATTTTTCAGGAAACATCTCATTAATAAATGATGTAAGAATATTTATAAGTAGTTCAATAAGTAAAATACTAATTGAGCTTCTTTTTATATTGTTTCCACTACTTATGCATATTTTATTTATTAATGTATTAAAGATTTTTTTTGAAAGCAGATATACAGAGAGGAAGAGAGACAGAGAGGAAAATCTTCCATCTGCAGATTCACATGCAAAGAGACTGCAAAAGCCAGAGCTGTGCCAAACCAAAGCCAGGAGCCAGGAGCCTCCTCCAGGTCTCCCATAGAGATGCAGGATCCTAAGGTTTTATGCTTTCCTCAACTGCCTTCCCAGGCCACAAGCAGGGAACTGGATAGGAAGGAGGCCACGGGACAAGAACAGGTGACCATATGGGATCCTGGTGCATGCAAAGTGATAACTTTAGCTGCTTGGTTATGGTACCAGGCCCTATTTACGCACATTTTTTAAAAATCAGGGATTGCATTAGCAACTCAGAATCCAAGTCTCTCTCCTGAGTTTTAGGGGAACAAGTACTTGGGTCACTGTTTGCTGCCTTTTGAAATAAGGTAGCAGGAAGCTGGATGGAAAGTTGAGTTGTCAAGACAAACCTGTGTTCCAATTTGCAATGCAGTAGTATAACCCATTTGTTGAATATATAAATCCCAGTAGGCATTTAAAAAAATGTGCACTCTCGAAGCAGATACTTTTGTAAAAGTATAACTGGAAATAGTCAAAACACAAATTTATAGTAAACACAAAAGATCTGCAAAATGCAAATGCAACCTTTTAATATTAGTCAACATATTATACTTGTTTTAATAAACCTAAGTACAATAATTATAACATTTGAAGTAAGAAGAAAAAACAACAAAAATATATTTTATTCATCAAAATGCATGCAGATGAAATCACTGATTATTGATTAGCCCTGTTTCACAAAATCCCAGCAGATTTCACTCATGATTGTGAACCATTTAAAGGACCTGGCGTTTTCTGTGACTAAGCTTGGACACTACTTAAGATTTCAAATCGAAGAGTGATTACTTTCAGGTTAAAATTTCTCAGTATTACTCTGAAAGTAGGCTATCCATTTAGGAAGTTAATGAATAAAATCATCCAAAGAATGATGGGTCAAGAAGAAACTAGGTGTGGGAGCTTCTTGTGGATCTCCTATGAAGGAGGCAGGTGGGGGAAAACACTCGGATGATTTCTGCTGATTTCCCAGACTGTTGGTAGGGAATGGGATCAGAAGTGGAGAAACGAGGCACAGAATGGCACTCACAAGGAGCTGGATGGAGTTTTCATAGGATGTGCATATATTTTTGTAAGATACAAAATATGATTTAAAAATTAATGAATATCTATTTACAGAGGAAAATTAAATGTATGGCAAAAGAAGAGGTGGTGTTAAATTGTTACTTAAGTTATCACATGAAAATAATCACAGGTCATAATTACAGGTAATTTAATATACAAATAGTACATCTCAGTTTCTTTTGGTCAGATACCTGGTCTCCACATAGGGGTATTTCTGCTCAGCCTCTGACACACACACACACCAAAACAGTACTGTGTAGTAGAACTAGAGCTTTCAACATCATCAAAAGGGCACTTGAGTTTTTGAAAAGGTTCAGTTCCTGCAAATTATAGGAATTAAGCAATACATATTTCTTACAGGCCAAGAGAAAATCTTCTGAGCTCCAGGAAGCCATATGTGGCTCCATGCCAATTGACTCTCACTATGGCAGCAAAATACCTGTACAAAGCTAAAAGTAGAATCCTGATGGTCAGTTAAATTGAAATGAAGTATCATGTTCATGAAGAGACTGTCCTTACATCTTGTAGTCTGACTTAGCCTGATCAGAGTAACCACAGTCAGATATACAGAGAGAAGGAGAGACAGAGAGAGCTGCTATCTGCTGGTTCTCTCCCCAAGAAGCTGCGTAGGTGAGTGCTGAGCTGATGCAAAGCCAGGAGCTATGTGCTTCTTCTGGGCATTCCATTCACTTGCAGGGTCCCAAGGCTTTGGGCCGTCCTCGACTGCTTTCCCAGGCCACAAGCAGGGAGCTGGATGGAAAGTGGAGCTGCCGAGATACAAACCAGCACCTATATTAGATCCTGGGTATGCAAGGTAAGGACTACAGTCACTTAGCTACCATGCTTGGCCCCACCACATCATTTTATGTTGCCAGATTCTTGCATGTTTTAGCCAAGGGGATTATACAAGATATAGATATTTAGGAACGGAATCTGAGACTATGTTAGGATTCTGTACACAAAGATTCTTATTTCGACTATAGAGCAGAAATATGAAATAAAGATAAACAAAAGTTGCAGATTCAGAGAAGGGTCTTTGTGGCAAATACATTTTGTGTCTTTTGTTCAGTTCATACTTCTGTACTTTCCCCCGTGAAAATTCTCAGTTAATTTTTCTCATCCATGTTATAGGAGACTAGCATTTATAGGAAGCCTCTCTGAGCAATGTTCTAGACTCCAGGGTTATTTGCCCGATGCAGAAAGAGCAAGGGAATTTTTCTGAAGTTGGCTTCTAGCAACTACTCCCTGAGCTTCCAATAATAACTGCTTTCCCAAGACTCTGATAATGCCACTTCTTCTCATTATCCCTCTAAATTTGACTAGTAACAGCTTTTCTACTCTCTTGCTGTTGGATTCTGCCAGCTCCCTTTTTCCCTTATATCTTGTTTAATTCATCTGCCCTTTGATAAACACCTTTTTCCTAAACTTCAGTTCCTACTTTTTCAAATTTTTTCAACCTGAAATTTTTCTTTACTGCTAAACCTTTATGGTATAGTTATAACCACAAATGAGAAAAACAATATTTATATGAAATAACTCAGTTAATAAATTCTTAAGTAAAAGAAAGAGTGTATGACACAAGCATGTTTTAATGCTTCTGATGCTAGTGTGGGAAAGATGAAATTAAAATTCACACATAAAACATTGCAATAGCTCAGTTAAAAATGGCATTATTTCTGTTATACAAGATAAAAATAACCCCAAAATCCACCAAAGGTCCGTGGTTTTAATATTAAAAATCTTCATATAAAAAATCAAAATCTTCAGAATATGCATGAACCAAAAAGTACTGGATGAGGTTAACAAATGGAGGTTATGTTTCTGAGGAACATTTGGGCTCCTGGCTGTTGCTCCAATGTCATTAGACCCTGTGTGGAGGGTTACCTGAGGGTGCCTCAGAAACAGAACAGTAAACTTCCTTCAGAACTCAGGAGAGGAGCTTTCTCTGGTCCTTACTTGGCTCCAACTTTGGCTCCCCATTCTATCTTGTAATGATCACCAGGATCTCTCCAGAGCCCCCAAAATTAGATCAGAGAGACAAAGAGAGATCAATATAGAAAGCTTACAACAGACTAGAAAAAGTCAGCTTGGACTCCTATATACCTCACTAGATAGGACACAAAGATCAGTTACTCCTCCCTGAGGTATTGAAGATTTTTCTGTGCACGCCTCCTCAAACTCTTCTGCTCCTCAATAGTTAATTATTAGAGTTTATAAGCCTATTTGGACTATTCTAAAATCTACGAAATTCAGTAAAATCATGCTTGAATAGTATAAGCTGCTAAATATAAATATAAAGAAAAAAAGGCATGAGACAGCTTAATAGTATCCTATAACCATTTTAAAGTTTATAACAGTCAGTTATGTATAAACTAAAGTTGAGATATCAATGAAGTAGTTACAGGATGTGGTTAAGAACTTGCTAATGTTGGGCCTACCTACCAGGGCTAGATTATAGTACCCACAAGTGAGATTTAGAACAGGGGATGGGTACTGTTTGGCTGGCCCATGACACTAACCAGAATGTAAGAAATTCAGGTCTGGGGGCAAAATCTGTGCGTGTTAGGGGTGGGGGCGGCTATGTGGGCTCACCACTGTGAAACTGCAATCACAGCTAGCATGTGCAAGATCTGTGCCTGGAAATATGCCTGCATGGGGAGTTAAGGGAACCCCACTGGCTAGGTTGGCTTCCAATGGTGAGAGTGAGAGCCAGAATGTGGGCAGTAGCAGATTGTGCTGGTCATGCCTCCAATCTCTCTCAGTCTAGGTGTGGACTAGGTCTGCAGAAGTTCCAGAATGGCTAGACTCCATCACCCAATGATTCTCCCAAGAGCGAAGTTAGGTGTAGAACAGGATGGGCTAGATTTCAGCTAGCACCAAATCATGTGAGAGCTGTGTCTGGGTATGGACAGGGTGTGGCTGGGCTGTAACATACAACAGTAAGAACCGAATTGGAGGTGGGTTGGTTGGGCAAGGATACTCTTCCTGCCAGGACAAGAGGTGGATAAAGCCAATCCGGGCCAATGACCCACCGCTGTGTACAAGAACTGTACTGGGAGGAAATCCAGTAGAGGAGCTTGGGAAACTCCTTTGTCACAACATAGTCCCCGCAGGTGATTGCAAGAACCAAGGCAAGGAGCAACTCAGACCATGCTAGGTTACAGTGCCCACTGGCATACATGTAGCTCAGGTCTGGGGGTGGGCCAGACTTAATCAGTTCATAATATCCACAGATAGATCTGAGAAATAGGATGGGTTACAGGAGGGGCCAGGTTGGGCCACAATACTAGATAGTTCACATTAGTGCTAGGAATGGGGGTTGGTGGGGCCATGATAAGGTATAGCACCCATCAGCAAAAGCTGGAAGTAGAGGTAGACTGGCTCTAGTCAGGATACAGCATTCACTGGTTAATGGCAAGCTGAGATAAGCCATGCCAGTGTGGTGGGGAGGGCATGTCTGTGAGTTCTGGGAACAGGTCATCATGTAGGGTTTGGGTCCCCTGGCCTGGGTAAGTGGGCCTGCATGCATGGTGCAAAACAGGTTCATAGGTTTTAGGGGTGAGGTCTGTTGGGACCGGGATAACTTTGTTCAGATCCTTGGGTCTACCTGCTTGGTAACTGCCGTGTCCATTGGCCACAAGGTCGGGGTATATAGAGGGACCTTGTCTCCTGGCCCAGGTTCTTGGGCCCATCTGTGCGGTATCTGCAAGGGCCTTGAGCCCTAGCACAGGATTCTGGTGCTGCCCTGGTTGCCTGATCCAGGTTCTTGGGTCCACCTGTGTGGTGAGTGCTTGGTCCATGAACTCTGAAGGCTGGTGGTTGGCAGGGCGTGGGTCACATGTCCTGGGTCCCTGGACCCACATCCATATTGGGTGCCAGGTTGAGCATCCTGGAGGTGGCGGTCCTTGGGCCCACCAGGGATGTGGGTGCTCGGCCCATGGACCTTGGGTACAGGATCCAGTGGGAACAGGGTCACCTTACTCAGGTCCCTGGATCCATCTGTGTGGTGCCTGCCTGGTCTGTGAACCTTGAGGTAACGGTTCCAGCAGGGACTGGCTCTCCTGTCCATAATCTTTGGGCCTACCTGCACCCTGAAGTAAGAGGTCCAGCAGGACCTGGATCACCTGTCCTCGATCCTTGTGCCCTCCATGAGAACTGGTCCTCCTCTTTCATGGGAGAAAAAAACCAGAATAGTGAATGGCTAGCCCTGATTCACATGGAAGTTCTCGCAGCCCGTTAGGGCCTGCAGAGCACTTATGGTATCAGAGCAGAGAAGGGAGAATAAAACAAACTAGACAAATACTCCAGGCAAGTGTTGACAGCAAAAATCTGGGTGAATGGAGACTCTAAGAACAACCAGGCCAGCCAATGGAGATTGGAAGGGTTTCCTCTTCCTTCAATCAGCAGGACTGAGCGCATTTCAGAAGTATCAAAAGCACCTGAAAGAAGACTCAGAGCATGCACCACACTGGGAGCCTGGGTTGATGTTGGGAGATCATTCCCCATTCCAAAGGCCTGGGGTAGTTGGGAGACTGGGTATGGCTTCTCCCCTTCTTTCCCCCTTCCCAAGAATCAGGAAAAAGAAATAGAAAAATTAGAACCAATGATTACATCCACTTTTCCTTAACTCTGGCTCTTTCCCTGATCAACTATGTAAACATCACTTAAAATAAAAATAAAACATTTTAAAAGTGGCATTAACATTTAGCTTAGTTCATCAGCATAGTATTAGAAGCATGCACATAGAACCTTTTATATGCATTTAAATGCAACAGAGTTTTGTTTATTGACAATTCATGCACTAGGAATGACTGAAATGGATTTACGTTTCCTGATCGTGTGAACAGCTTTTACGGCATCAGGGATTACAATAACAAGCTCTCAATCTCATGGAAGCAAATAGAGACGTGTGGCACATATGCCATTCCATTCCCAAAACACTGAAAGCTAATGTCAAGACCTTTCTGTCAAATAACAGCAGTAAATACATAGAGCAGTTTGCTGGATAGATTTTTATCATTCAAAATTAATTTTTTTTTCTCCAAATCATGTCATTTTTTTTTTCCTTTTATTCCCTGGAAGGCCATTGTGAAAAAATGACTAGTGGACAGACATTATAGCATAGGGATAGTTAATGTCATCAAAAGAAAAGCTGACCAGGGCCCGGCTCCACGGCCTAGTGGCTATAGTCTCCACATTGAACACGCTAGGATCCCATATGGGCACTGGTTCTAATTCCCTGGCAGCTCCACTTCCCATCCAACTCCCTGCTTGTGGCCTGGGAAAGCAGTCGAGGATGGCCCACAGCTTTGGGACCCTGCACCCATGTGGGAGACCCGGAAGAAGTTCCTGGCTCCTGGCTTTGGATTGGTGCAGCATCGACCGTTGCGGTCACTTGGGGAGTGATTCATTGGATGAAAGATCTTCCTCTCTGTCTCTCCTCCTTTCCGTAAATCTGACTTTGCAATAAAGATAAATAAATCTTTGAAAAAGAAGAGAAATGCTGACCCTAACAAGCGCTGCACTGTTGGAAAATGTGGTAAATGGTCTGCTTTTGTTATTATCTCTTATACCTTGTATGACTATACAAACCAATATAATGCAAAAAAAATAAGAAGGTGCTTGTGCCATTTAAGTTCTGGCAGTTAAAATACTAAGGATCGTCAAAACTGATTACATAGAAAAGTGTGTAGTGAGAGCTACATTATTTATAATGAAATTTTTCTAGTTTCTAATTTTTGTATTTTCACATATGAGCACCTTGACTTTCACTGGCCTTTTGAAAGGCACAACGGAAAAATCATAGATAATGAAAAGTAAGGAAAACGAGGATCCTGGCTCATTCAAGGCAAGGACTTTAACCACTACGCTATTGTGTCGAGCCCAAGATTTTTTTTTTTTAATTGTTCATTCCTCTATCACTAGCAAAATGAGTACACATACTTCGTCTTAGAAAAAAAAAAAAAAGAAGCTGTAAAGGCCATTTATGTCATACCTTCAAATGGTTTAAACATACTATGAAGATTCTGGACTTTTGGATTAGTTAAATTTCAACATGTATGTCCTCTGCTCTGGTGTTGCATCCTATGAGAAAGAAAACATACTTGTTCAACAGATTCATTATATTTACTTTAAATACTTTTCTTTAATCCATAAGCTGTGGAGTCAGGGTTTGAACTCAAAGATGTATGTCTTCCCTGTTTAATATCACCTTCTTTATTATATATATAAAATTTATGGCTACTCACCCTACACACAATCACTGCTTCTACAGAGAACATGAAGAATGAATTCACTAGAAAATATCGACCTTTATAATTGCCCTTTATAATCCTTACCTAAGAAGTGAGTTACTCTACTTAATTTTTTTAGAAGATGCATTTACTTATTTGAAAGATGTATAATGGGAGGGAGGGATGGGGAAAGAGAGAGAGAGAAAAGCCAAGGCTTCCATCCACTGCCCAAATAGCCACAACGACCAAAGCTGGGCTAGTCCAATGCCTGGAGCCAGGATCTTCCTCTGGAGCTCTCACATAGTTGCGGGGACCCGATAACTTGCGCCCTTCTCTGCGGCCATCTCACTCCCACCAGCTGGATCATATGTAGTGGAACTAGGACTGGAAGGTGACAGTTTTGTCTTCTATATTGCAATGCTGGCCCCTATCCTGTTCATACATCCATTCATTCATTCATTCATTCATTTTGATTGATTATCGATACATGACAATACCAGAGTCAAATTCCAGAAAATCACTTACACCTTAAGTCACTCTCCACACAGGCATCTGGGTGATCAATTATGTCTATGCTTTACTTTCCTTAAATCGATTTTTACAAACTCTTAGTGGCAATCCCTTAGGGATTTAAACTTTCTAACTTTATCTAACATTTTTAAGTCTCCAAAAACAGCTAAGAAACCAGATATTCACTAAAATGTTCATCTTTCATGTTCAAAAATTTTGCCTAGGAATAAGACACCGTTTCTGTTTGACCCTTACATTTGATTTTTATATCCTAACGACATACATTTACTTATCAGATTTTCATTTAAAATGCCCTACCTAAGGAATGAAAGTGCTCTACATGTAAGTTCATTTTTTGTCACTTCACTCAAGCCTTTCTTGGGTACATTCTATTTGGACGTTTTCCCATAAAAACTTACCAGAAAGGACTAGCTTACAGGTGTTATTCTCTCCTAAAGGAAACCGAAAGAGTTCATGGCAAATGTGTTACATTCTCTTTCCTCTGTGTTTGAGAACTAACCTTTCTCTTGTTCCCAGTGGCTGCACCAGACTACATCTTGATCTTTTTTCTAATGAAGCTGTCATTCAGAGTTGTTTTCAGGGCTACTGGATTTTAAACCTGGTTCATTGCCAAGGTTGAGCTCTAGGGTGTAAAACTATAGATCTTGGAACTTAATGTTAAAGTGGTTTGAGAATAAAGACTGGAAAGGAATCTTAAGAGTTCATATTTCAGTTCCTTATTTTATAAGAAATAATCCTCACATCTTTCATATAGTTCACTTTACATCTAAGTGATATTAATGAAGTTTGTGTCATAGGAGTATGGAAAAAGTTTATATGGGTGTACACATCATTCTTTATTTGATTGTAGAACATAAAAATGCACATGTATTTCAGATTATATAGTTTTCTAAAAACAGAATCAGGGCAATAAGCTGGTTTTATTTATTTATTTATTTATTTATTTATTTATTTATTTATTTATTTGTTTATTCTTTTTCTGGCCTTTCCCTTTCTCTGTCTCTGTAAATAAATAAATAAATAAATAAATAAATAAATAAATAAATAATTCTTGTGATTGGTACCATGGCATAGTAGGCTAAGTATCTGACTATAATGTCATTATCCAATATGGACAGCTGTGTTCCAATTGCTCCAACTCCAATTCAGTTCCCTGCTTCTGACCTAGCAAGGCAACAGACAATGTTTCAATCCTTGGGCTTCTGTGTTCACATGGGACACCTGGAAGAAACTCCTGGCCCCTGGCTTTGGATCAACTTATGCTCAGCAACTGCAGCCAATTGTGGGAATGAAGATCTGGTGGTGGTGGTGTTGGAGGGTGGGGTTATTTCATTTTCTCTCTGTGTTCTATTTTTGAAACACAAGTAAAATGAATATATATATTTTAATAAAACAGTATTTGATTTCCTCAAATTAAATTACAGGTCACTTGGTAAACTACCCAATAAATATGTAAAAAAAAAATCACAACTCTTAGTTTTTTTTTCTTAATTCTATTTTTGATGATGATTACATGGTTGATCAGGGTGAGAAGAACATGGGTGAAATCACTATTTCCAAATTTTTTGTTTCTTCTTCTTGTCTCTGAGGGAAGGAGAGACATAAAGGGAGAAGTCACACCTATTTTCCCAAATGGTCCAGGCATGGGCAACTACCACCCAATATTAACCTTGGGTCCTAAAGTGGTACATGCTCCTATGGTTGTGTCCAAGTGGTTTGGATATTTCTTAGATGCTGTTGATTTTGCAAATCCAAGGGAGAGTCAGTCTTCCCAATGTCCATTGGATGACAAATTAGACCTTAAATTTCCATTCACTCAGATGTTTGCTTTAATTGTTTGGTTTGGGTAATTGTCCAATTAGTTCAATTATCCTTCCTCTGCTATGGTATCTAATGAACTGCCATATTTTCCATGTGCATCAGGGTCTGAATCCACTGCTCAGCCTTTGTCATGAAATTGGAACAGGTGAACTGGGCCCTGTGTAGAAATAGACACAGTTTCTTTTCTATCCTTACATTGGATGTTTATGTCCTAACAAAGACATACTTTATTCATCAGTTTTTCATTTAAAGTGCCCTGAGGACTAGAATGCCATAATTATAACATAAGTACATTTCTTTGTCACTTAATGCAAGGCTTTTTGGGTACACTCTATTTGTACTATATATGTACTATATATGTATGTATGTATGTATGTACTTGTATCTGGCACTCATAAACCCAGAATCCACCCCACAGAAGGAATCAAGAACACAGGCTAGGTAACCTGAGCCTCAGGAAACCCTGGCTCCAGGTCTCATGAATCTAGCACCTAACTTATAAGTGGGCCCATGAACTTGGGCCAGGGGACTCAAACCCCACTGGATCTGCTGCACCCAGGGTTCACAAACTTGGCATCCACCTCATAGGCAGGCCGTAAAACCTGTGCCGGGTGACTTGGGCTCTACCTGGAACCCCTGCCCACAGGGCTCACAAAGCTGGAACTCACCATGCAGGCAGGCCAAGAGATCCAGGACAGGTGAACTGGACCCTGCCAGATCCCCTGCTTCTGGGATCAAAAGCATGGAACCCACCTCATAGGACCTGAGCCAGGCAACCTGAGATCTGCTGGATCGCACAAGCTTTGGGCTCACAAACTCTACAGCCATTTGCTGACATGGCTCGCCTCACCTCAGCAGCATCCACTATCACATTGCACAGCCTGCTGAAGCCAGCCTGACCCCTGTTCTAGCTCCTGCTGGTGGGTGCTATGGCCTAGCCCAATCCAGCCAGATTCATGTTCTGGCCCTAATATAACCTGGCTGGTGTTGTGGCTCGACTTGGCTCCCTTGCACTCTGTCTTGGTTCTCAGATCTGCCACTGGTTCAGCTTGGTCTGTCCCCAGTGTGAGCTAGATGTGTGCCGGTGAATACTACAAACTGGCATGATCTGGGCTGCTCCTTGCCTCAGTTCTTAAGCTCACCTACATGCAGGGACTGTGTTGTGATGAAGGAGTTTCTCAAGCTTTGTCCACTTCTTGTCTTGGCAGGAACAGTGGCCATTATCAATCTGTCCACACCCATTCTAGTCCTTACTGTTGAGTCTTGTAGTCCAGGCTAACCTGACCCATTTCCAGATACAGGTTTCATGTAATGTTTCAAGGGAAGTCAAGAACTAGCCCTTACCCTGTGCAATGGCTTTCAGGAGTGCCAGCGGGTACAGGAGTATATCCACACCCCATCTTTGTTTGCCCCAGTGGAGGATGTAGCTGTGTCAGGCCAAACTTAGCTGAGGTATCCCCCTTAGCTCCCCAGACACTCTTGTTCCCATCCACAGCTCTTGAGCATGCAAATGGAGATCGCAGTTCCACATGGGTAAGCCTACATATCCCCTACAGATTGTACTACCAAACCTGATTCTTTCACATTCTAGTTATTGTCATGGCCAATCTTAACATCACCCATCCCCTGTTTCAGTTCTCACTTGTGGATACTGTGTTCTCGTCCTGCCAAGTAGGCCAAGCTCTAACTTGTGTGCCAGTGAGTGGTTTTCAGTAATGGTCATGCTAACTACCCCAGCTCTGGTCTCCCACTTGTGCTGGTACTTGAGCCTGACCCTTAAAGGTCCTCCTGATTCCCTGCAAACCATTTATTCTCAGCCCCTTGCTTACTTACACATACAGTGGCCTTATCTATGGATGTCCCTCAATAGTAACTGTTCATCTGGGCATGAAACCACAGGTCCTCATCACTTACCCCCACATGTATGATCCCCACAGTTCCCCTGCAAATCCACAGCCCAAAGCCACCAGAGCATGCTGCCCGCTCCACTTTGAGCATCCCAGACCTGACTTGCTGGCCAGAGATTGCCCAAACAGTTGCCTGACCTGGACGGGGGAGGTCCCCCAATTCCTAGTTTTCTATCTGCACTAACTCAGTAATTGTAGATAGTCCTTCTTGTAAATACACAATAAAAACAGGAGACTATATTAACAATAGAAAAAAATCAAAAGGGAATGTGGTGATTGATTGAAGGGGTGAAGGGATGTCACCTAAAGAACTTTCTAACCAGGTATATGAACTCACCTTAGAGTGAACTATAAAGGTTGAGGTCATCCATGAATCAAATACAAGGCATTTGGCTAGAATTCTAAGTATGAAATAATCTGACTCTTTTTCACCACACCAGGGAAGCCATCCTTTTAAGAAAATGAAATGGAAAGGAAGTTTCCTGAAAGTTAGTTTCAGACAGATTTCTAAAACATAAAAGACATGATGACAGAGTAACAAAGACTAATTTAAAAAAAATATGTGTTGGCCCGGCGCAATGGCGCAGTGGTTAAGGTCCTTGCTTTGCACGCCCGGGATCCCACACGGGCGCTGGTTCTGTCCCGGCAGCCCCGCTTCCCTTCCAGCTCCCTGCCTGTGGCCCAGGAAAGCAGTCGAGGACGGCCCAAAGCTTTGGGAACCTGCACCTGCGTGGGAGACCCGGAAGGGGCTCCTGGCTTCGGATCGGCAGTATCAGCTGTTGCGGCCGCCTGGCGAGTGAATCCTCTCTGTATATCTGCCTTTCCAATAAAAATAAAATAAATCTTTAAAAAAAAATGTGTAAACAGACACACATCAAACAAAAAAGTCTACATATGGGGTGTTAAAATTCTTTTCCTCTACTTAACTGCTAACTTATTGACATCAAGGATTTTTTTTAATGTCCATTTACTTTATTTTTAATTAATTAATTTATTTTTACATTTTATTGTTATGATTATCATTTTATGATACAGTTCCACAGGCTCCTGGCATTTCCCTTATGCCCTCCCCAATCCCCCCCCCCCCAGTTCCTCTATATCATTAATAAAATATAGTTCTTCATACACAGTCATATGTCCATCATAGCGGGCATGGACAATGGCAGATAGTCCAGAATCGTATTGTCAAGTACAGTAAACAGTTTCATTGTAAGTCCATCTTTGTCTGGACGTAGAAATACATACTACATCGTATCCTCACATCTGGATGTTAGTCTCCATTTCACAGCTACTGTACATCCCCTTAAATGAAAAGTCATAATACAAAATCAATAATAGAAAGAAAAATAGAAATTTACAATGCCATGAAATTAAATTAGATATGACAGTCTCCATTACACAGCTACTATATGTCCCCTTAAATGAAAAGCCACAAAACAAAATCAACATCAAGGAGAAAACAAGAAATTAACAACACAGAGAAGTTAAATAACATGCCACTAAATGACTAACATGTAGCTGAAGAAATGAAAATCAAGAACCTTCTTGAAGAAAATAATGCTATTGTATCATCTATGAGTCACTGAATGATTTAATCAGAAGAAAGTGTTTTGAAGAGATGAAACTAAGAGAAAACAACAAAACCCATGCAATATAGCTTCCGCTGATTTTTGTTGGTGAAATGTGTCACTTCTAGACAACAAATACAGCCAAATTAAATGGAATGCTTACCTAAAAATCGCAAAGCCTTAGTAAAGAAATTACACAAGACATCAGAATGTTGACATAAAGGCTAATCCTCTGCCTGTGGCATCAGCATCCTGTGTGGCTGACAGCTTTACCCTGGCTGCTCCACTTTTAATCATGCTTGCTGCTAGTGGCCTTGGAAAGCAATGGAGGATGGCCCCATGATTCAGCTTCAAACTAGCCCAGCCCTGGGCCCTGTAGTCCTTTGGGGAGTGAACCAGCCTATGGAATTCCTTTCTCTGTCTCTCCCTCTGTCTACAAATGTGATCTTAAAACAACATAAATCTGAAAAAGAAAAGCACTCACTTATTTTGGTGTTAAGTGGAGTAGAGAAGTGCTATGGCATCATTAAAACATTCTTGATATTTTGTGTTTTTGTGTATGTAGGCATATGTTGTAAAGTCTATTTTATCTTTCTCCTCATTGTGTCATTGTATAGCAATAGATAAAACTTGTTTTAGCAAACCAATCAAAATACTGTATAATTGAGCAGTTTGCAAAATTCTTTAAAAAGGTAGTGTTGAATAAGAGCAAAAAGCAACTGATAAAACCTAAATCCATTAACTAAATGATAAAGTGCAAAACTCTTAGGGGCACTAAGGAAAAATACCAGATTAAAAAAAAAGTTCTCTGACACGAATAATGCAGAATGTTTGATTAATTCTTGTGTTATATTTGCATTTTCTGTTTGACAAATTTGAAAACTAAAATTAAACTACATTTTACTTCAACCTACACTGTAACATTTTATTAAGAAAATTATCTTGAACAAATATTATTTTTACTTAGTTACTACATCTATTTAATTCAACTGTTATTCTAAGAACGTGACTTATGTTCCCTGTTTCTGTGTCATGGACTCTTTACATTTGAGAACTGAAACTTATTCATACTGAAGCATAATGTGGCCTTTCTGCTTAGAAGACTGTGGAATCCATACAGTTCCTAATCTTTGAATTAAGCCAATAGAGAGATATTTTTGTAATTTCAAGCATCAGAAATATTTAATAATCTTTTGTACCAAATTTACGTTTAAGGAAGGAGATATTTGTTTGCTCTTGATCAATTACAATATCAAAAGTATCCCTGTCTTTTATTTAAACAAAATAAATATATAAGTTCCAGAATAACTTATGCTTCAATATATTCCTGTAACTCAGGCAAAGTTTTAAAATGTTTTTGAACAGAAACTGCAATCATTGGTTTTAAAAATTCCCAAAATTCATGTTACAAACTAGTTTTGACAGTCATTACACAGAAAATGCAAATATTTCATAATACAAACTTATTTTCACATCATTTTCTGGTGTCAGTGCATACTTAATTTTCTGTTTTAAATACTTAATAAAATGGATATGACCTACTGAAACTTTTATTGAAGATTATTTGTATTATATCAAAATATGTATTCAGGTTGTACATAATAAAATTACCATGATAACCTAACCTAAGTTTTTATTTGTATTTTTAAAAGAAATTATTCAGGAACAAAAGCAGGAATATGATGATTGATTGAAGAAGTAGACTAAGGAAGTGGTCAAAATGTTACCGTACTTTCCTAAAGGCTGAAGGCAAGTAAGAGGAATGCTGGCAGTAATTTAGCAATGACTTAGTTTCGGCAATACCAGTGAATATTTTTTCGTCCTTGACTGAGCCATGGTTATAGGTCACAATTCCACCAGTGACAAAGTTACAGACCAGCACATATCCTGTAAACTAAGCCTTCATTTTGAGTTTTGCTACAGACACACAGAAATTTTAGAGGCACACTGAAAGCCTTTCTCCCCTGCTGCTAGCAGAATTACTTCAGCTGTTTTACACTCTGTCAGCATCTGGAAAGTGGGGACGAATGGCACAAAACAAAGAGACTATTTGAACTCCAAAAATAAAAATATTCTGTAAAGAGATCATGGCATCAATATTTAGTTGGTATAATTTTATCAAACTGACTTACACATACACCCTTCACTCACCTTCCCCTCTAAGGTTCCTTGAAGCAAGTACTAGCACCTATGGGAAATTTTTATACCTCTTGATGGAGTGTAGAAATCCTGGTACAATATGAAAATTCCTTCGGAGGAAAGTCTAGTCAGTATATTTGATATAATAAAGATATAAAACAGATGTTCATATAATAGATCTTTTCTGCTGCCTTAATATTGCTTTTGTATTTGTATACAACAACCCTGCTCATTTCTATTAATGGGAGGTGACTAATTAGTTCTAATAATGAGCCTCTAGTTGTATAAAAATTTCACTTTGAAGGTCATCATTTTGGCTTAATGGAGAAAGCTCCATCATTCTAAATAAGCAGGTTCATGTCTCATTTTTCTCCACTTCCAATGGAGCAGTGGAGGCCTTCCCAAATGCTTAGACCTCTGCTACCATTTGGAGGACCTGGGAATACTTACCTCCTGGCTTCCACTAACCTCAGCCTTTGCTGTTGTAGCCAGCTGGGGAATAAATCAGCATTTGAAAAATCTCACCATCTCTCTCTTGCTTTCTCTCTTGTTCTCTCCCTCTTGCTCTTTCCCGCTCCATGTAATTCTTCCAAATATAAAAACACATCTTAAAATTATGCTGAAAATGCTAACATACAATGCATGTGAGGAGGAAGGAATACTACACAAATTTCAAAGTGTTTAGAATTCTCAAATTTGTTTTGAAGATCAACAAAATATCCACTCATTATGATTAGATAAGCAAAATTAGGTATCCCCCCAACCCCAAATATACACATGAAATCAATGATGATACAGTCAAGTGAAGCAACTTTTCACATATTTGAAGAGTGTGTGAAAAATTCAATTAAAAGATAATTTAGCTTCAGATGTTCAGAAATTGAGGCAGAATCCCTAACAGTCTTTATTTTATAAACTTTTCTGATTTTTAAATACTTACGTTACTCTGTAAAGAGAAGAGATTTCATGAATTTCATGGATAAGATTCTGAGAATGTAATACTTCCCACCTTGCCTCTTCCTTTTGTTTTCTCATCTAATTTTTACAATAACACACTTTAAGTTTATAATCACTGGCAACTTCAGTGTCCCTGTAAACAAAGAGCCCTGTGTACATATAGCATTTGTCAGTGCTTAGCTAACCTTAATGCGATTTTAACCAACTTTTTGAATATCCAAATGTAAGTTCTGCTTAGATTAAACATGCTAGAACAAGAATAAACCATGAAGAGATTTTATCAGACGACATTAGCCATTCACAAACAAATCGGTATGACTTCACTTAAAAGTGAAACTTACAGAATAGCTGTTTTGTAGAACTTGGTGGAGGGATAAAGGGCTTTTATTTTTTAGTAATTTCTCTTTGAGAGGTTGGAAAATTTAATATTGATGATAGTAACGTATACACAAAATGTGACATCACAGATCATGTGTAAAATGTCAAATGAAAATGAATTGTGTTTGCTTAAATTATGCATACTTAAAATAAAAGGGTAAAAATTGGAAAACCTTGGAAAACGCATGTGGCTGTTCTCCATCTGACACTTTACATCATTTCCTGACCTGAAATCAGTTCCTAGGAAAGGTATTCTTTGATCTCAAGGAAAAGCTCCCTGACAATATCCTTCCTTGAACAACATTCCCCGTGAGAAAAAGAGCTAAGCTGTCTCACTCGCTTAAGAAACCTGAAGAATTTCAATCTGAGCAGAAGTTGTAGAATTCATCTACAAATCCCCTAAACTCCTTTGGCTTTTACTTTTTATTTTGCCCTTGGCAGTAAGGCATAATCAGACAAGCAGCTTTCCAATATATTATTTGCATATTTTAGAAAGTATCAGTAACAGGTGAAACTCAAAGAATAGGGATTAGGTCTCTGTTCTTTGCTGAGAGAACAAAAAAGCAGAAATACTGTTTTATTAGGGAAAAAAAAAAGCACAACTTAACTTGCCTCCGACATTATTTGTAAACCTGTCAAGTCCTCTGAAATAAATGACCATGGAAGAACATGAGAAAGTAGGACCTGAACTATGCAAGGCTATGAAGACTACAAGAATAGCTATATTTTTAAAGTATTTCCTTTTCTTTCATTGTTAAAGTTAGATATGATTTTTTCAGGCTTCCCTGTGGTTTGTGTGGCTGTATTTGAGTGTGTGTGTGTGTGTGTGTACACACATATGGAGAGAAGGCAAGAGAAATTCCACCAAGGAGAAAAGAGGGGGAAATGCATTAAAATATGCATCCAAAGTATATCTGTTAGAGTTTGCACAGTTAATTTCAGATTTTAGAGAACTGATTGTGAAAAAAGTAATCCATCATGTGCATTAATTAAGTAAACTTGAGACTTGCCTCTTTTTGCCCTCCAGGAATGATTTCCCCTCCAATAATCTAGGTCAGCATTTTGCTGCACTTTTTGTGTAGGACCTATGCTTACTGCGCATCTTCCATCACTAAATGATAAAAGAAGGTGAAAGAAACAAGGTTTTTGTCTTATTTTATCTCTCTATGCTCTACTGAATAAAATTCCTGACTGACCATTCAAACTGTAATATTCTTTTTAAATGCTTTGTATGGAAGTTGATCATAAAATTGACAATGATAAGGAGATAGTGACAGAGAGAGAGAAAAAGAGAGAGAGGCAAAACAAAGGCTGAAAAATCGCTGATTTTAGAACTATTTAACCTTTGTTTCACACGTTTCACTGCAGTCTCCTTTAATTTTCTTAAATGTTTTTGTAGGGGTTACACTGACCTGAGTAATGCATTTGTATTTCCTCACATTTTGCATAAATGCTTTATCTTTCCCAATCAGTTCATGCGCAATTTTGTGGTAAGAGACTACTCTGAATCTCTATCAATGAATCCCAAAGAATTTTGGGTGCTCTACTCATTACTCAGATAGAAAATGCTCCTGAGGACAGAAAAAGAGTCTGCTTCTCTGCTTTGAGTATATATATATATATGTCATATGAATTATATATGTATATATTTTTGTTTATATATAATATATAATATTTCTATAAATATATATTTTATATAGAATTGTTTGTGTTTATTTATTGAGACTTTGTTACAGTGCCAATTAATTGCTGATAGAGAACTTATTATTCTGGTACTTGCCATAATAACGATGATGGACACAGCAGAGTTCCTCAGTCAAACCAATGTAAGTACTATTATGAACTCAAACTCAAAGGAAGATGTAGCTGATTTAAAAACCCATCAATTTCTCAAGAATCTAGAACAGACAATCTACGTTTCCTAACATATAACATTCCTGACAATTCTATGCTGACACAAGCAGAAAAAGATAGATGAGTAGTAAGTTGTGAAAAAAGAATATAAATGCTCTTTTCCATTTCAGATTTGTAATCTAGAATTTATTTTAATTAGAAAGATACAAACAAAAATTCAACAGCTTTGGTCTTACATGGCACATATGCTGTTGGATTTCTAGACATGCTATTTCCTTCTTCGTACCTAATAATAAAAGTATTCCTCCGCATAATAGGAATCAGTTCAACTGTGAAATCCAAACCCTTGTTACTTAAGAAGTACTGGACTAATATCTATTCATCACTAGGTGATCCTTTTATTTTTCCAGTGATGAGAAGCATAGAGGGAGTACTGGATTAATAATAACAATCATGTTCTCACCTTTAAATTGTTGAGTGATGTTTATTCAACTTTGAGTAGAAATGTAGAGGGCTAAAGGACCAACAAAATTCCCAACTGAAAGAGCAGCTTTCAATCTGAAGTCACAAATCAAGAGGAATAAAAACATGGGTGGTAATTAAATTCCACATAGTGAAGCAAAGCAATTTAACTGGAATACACGTGATGGAGAATTAGAGACCAGAGTCTGGACAACCTTGAAGTGATTATAGTGAAAGCAAACACAGAGTGAGCAATAGGAGGGTAGACATAGCAAGCAAGGACACATACAGGAATGCTATGTCAAAACAGTTCTAAATAACTTTAGTCTGATTCTTTGTAAGTTAATTACAAAAGTTGATGTTCATTAAATGGTGCTCTTTAGCATATGGTTCTGAAGACTTAAATAATAATAAGGAGAAAATAGTTATTGTATTGAAAACACTTGCAATCCTCATTATTATCTCATGAGGGTAAGTATGACTGAACAGGTAATTGGATGACAAATGTTATTTAAATACGTGGTAGTAAATGTCTTCCCTAACGTGTAATGGTTGGTTGGTGGAATCTCCTGTACAGTACAATTACAATTTCAAAATTACTTACTGAATAATAGCTGGGCAATTTATTTGAAATTGCACATCACACAGCATCACTTTATCCAGTATACACGGTGGCAGTACATTTTATTTTATTTTATTTTATTTAAACAAGTCAATTCAGCCAAGAGATAAATAAATCAGCTGCTTAAACATTGCATCCTTTTTCTTTTCAACAGCATTTTTAGACTTAGAGGTTTTGTTTAATAAAAGGAAGCTGAGAGACAAACACATTGAGAATAAAAATTATAAAGGGCAGAGAAATTGAACCAAGATAAAAGATAATTATGGTAATGAATCACCAAAATAGGACATATGCAGGAGTGTCACATCAAAACAATTCTAAATAACTTTAGTCTGGTTCTTAGTTAGAGAATTATAAAGGTTGATCTTGATTTGATGTTCATTAAATGGTGCTCTTTAGCATGTGGTTCTTAAGACTTAAATAAAAAATAAAGAGAAAATAGTAATTGTGTTGAAAACATTTTCAATCTCACTATTATCTCGTGAGGGTAAGTCCCTTGCTTATGTTCTTCATCAGCCTGGCTCTCAGGGTGTCTCTCTAACTTAGATTTTCAAAATAATTAAGCCTTTTTTTTTAAATATTTTGTTATTACCATGTCTTTCCAAACTTATCAGACAGAAAGAAATTGACCAATAATATATTGTTACATCCAATTGAAAAGGGAACATGCTTTCCCATTTGAAACACAAGTTGATATGGAATTTGGCTTTCGTTTTACAACATTCCATAGGGATATTTAAGGGAAATATTTCTATATTTTTTTAGTCTGTGCAAATATATAAAAAATTATATTACTCAGAACTATAGGGAGGGTGCATGTGCATGCGTTAAAGACAAAAAGATAGGATATTGAAGTGGGAAAACCAGCTTCAGTACATGACACAGGCAATCAATGGGACAGCAAGGAGATTGAGGGCTGATATGCAATGACAGAATGAGGGGCTAAGGACAGGGAATCACTAAAACGAATCCAGTTCAGGGATTCAGGGGCCAACACATTGAGTATATAGCCGGTGTGGTGAGAATATGCCCTAGATTGGCTTAGAAAGCTAATGGCTCTGTCGGGCACAGCAATGCACTACCAAGACTTCGCTGAGAAGAATGTTTAGAGAAAACTATATAGTCAAGATTTGCTCAAATATGCATCCTTGTCATTAAGAAAAATTCTTCAACATATGATGATAGGAACATATGATGATAGAAAAAGTTAAACTTGTAGAATTTTTTTTGTTGTTTATCGTCATTGAAGGAAATTAAATTTTTGTCCTTTTCTAACAATGTCAACTCAAAAAATGAGATTTAACTATCAAAAATAATTAAAATATAAAATATACATCTTAATAATGTATCACTTTTATTTAGAATGCAACATCAAAAAACCACAGAATGGTGAGGAAAATTGTTATAATAAATAAATTTTATTTGAAACACTCACAAGATGTTTACAATTATCATATGTATTTGTCATATCAAGAACATCAAGTTATTTTTAAACGGATGTTTAAATACTATATCTTATAATCCCATCTGTACATTTGTTTACTACTTGGACGAATCATTGTTATAGGTAATTTATTAAGATCAGTAAAAATTACACACTGAAATTTGAAGAAATGCATCAAATTTATAACTCATCTAATTAGTTTATATGAATATATTTCTCTTTCTTATTGATGATCCAAAGAAGCTGTTCGGAAAATCCAATCCAGGTTTCAAATATTTTAAATTCATAATATTTTAAATATATAATGACATGTTCAGTTGATTGATACAATTTTGGGAACAGTACTCACTCAAGTTTACTAAAAGTATTTTTTGGTAGATATTTACTACTAGAAAAAAATAGGAGGCATTATGAAATCTAAGAAAGGATTGTTCAAACAACATGCTTTATAATTTTTTCTTATTAATTTTTGGAGACAGTTGTCATCTTTTATTTAATTTTCTTTAATCTCAAAGCAATGACTTGTTACCCAACACATTAAGGATTATCCATAAATCTTCTTGTCTTCAGAAAGTTAACATTTTTGTATTATTTTCATGCATATTAATATATGATACCAAAAAGAGTCACACTTTTTGTCCTTCTGCCTTGACCTCCCCATCCCTCCGCATCACCATTACTTCCTTTCTGTTTTTCCTATTATTTTAATTACTTGCAACCAAACAATTTCAGTTTGCTTTATAATCACAAACTCAATGTTTGTCTAAGCAAAGAACCTTGCAAGGAAAGATAGACGACCTTTCCACAGTGATAGAGATAAGGATCAAAGCATGAGAATTTTTTATATTTGATTATTCACTACACTACAGTTTTTGTGGGTGTTTTGGGTACTGCAGCCAACTAGATAACACATATTACATACTCCTCTTACCTCTGGTTTATTTCACAAAGCAAAATGATATCCAGTTGTTTAGACAGGATTCCATTATTTTTTATGACTGAGTAGTATTCCATCATGTGTATGTACCATGTTGTTTATCCAGTCATCATTCATTGGACATCTGTGGACATCTGGGTTGATGCAGTCTTTGTTATTGTGAATTGAATTGCTGTAAACATGGAGCAGCATTTTCATATGCTGATTTCATTTTGTTTACATGTATTCCTAGGAATGAGCTGGGTGGGCCATATGGATTTATAATAACAATTGCCGACTAGGGTGTAAGGGACATAAATTACTGTAATACAATGTTGGTAGAAATTTAAACTAGTAAAACCATCGTGGAAGACAATATGGAAACTACTCAGAAAATGTGTTCTTTAGTAGTACTTAACATTGGCTTTGACAAACTCACTACAGGAACCACTTAGACTAGATTTTTTGAATGCTGACTCCTGACTCCTTAATGAACATGCTAAAGTAAGATTTTTCTGGATGAAGGCCAGAAGTATGTATTATATTCATGCTTTTCCTCTGATTTGAAGATTAGATCCATTTCATTATCAGGAACTTAAATATATCCATTGAAGGTATATTTTTAAAACAATTATTTTATTTAATATTGGTTGCAATCTCTAAATCAAGCATGTGATTTTATGCATGCATTATTTCTTAAAATCATTTGTTTGCACATCTATATGAGCTAAAAAGACAGAATAATGTGAGGTTAATAGGGACAGAGAGCTCCTATATGTTATTTCCCTGTACAGATTTCTGCAGTTCCTTAGAAAGCTGAAGTTAGTAGCTGTGACCTTAACCCCGATCTCTCACCTGGGAGGCAGAAATCCAAACACCTGACCTGGTGCCTCTGACTTCCAGGATGTGCATAAGTTAAAATCGGGTATCAGGATTATAGCCAGCAATAGCGAGGGATTCTTTTGTAAGCCCTATTTTTATTTCTTTGAAAAGAGAACAGTCAGATGTTGTGATCATCTGTTTCTTTCGCACCCTGAATGGTTACAATGGCTGGGGCTCAGATAGATCAACCTTCATCTGGGTTTCCTGCACGGATGAAGTTGTCTTCTGCTTTCTGAGGAGCATTAGCAGGAAGCTGGGTTGCAGTCTGAGCAGCTGTGAGTCTGACTGGTTCTTTGTTAATGATGTCGTTGATCACAAGCAGGGGCTTAAGCTGGAGCTCCATAAATTCAGTCCTAGGATGCAGATGTTCTAACACACACAAACACACACACACACACACACACACACATACATACACATTTTACAGATGTCTTAATGTGATTTTTAATAGAACCATGTAACACATTTCCTAAGCTTCAGGAATTTGTGTTTATAAGTAATTTTTATTTTCTATATATGATCTAAAACTTTAGCATTATTTCATTTGAATGAACACATTATTCCATACCTTGCTCCAGTCAAATGTCTAGCCAATATTTAAGTGATTAACACTTAATGTGTTTTATTATTATACAATTTTACTGCTAATGAAAAAGCAAGTTCAGAATTGTGATTTGTTTCAATACAAGTATAAATGACTCTTAACTGTAGAATGAAGTTTCCTACCTTCCAATAAATACTTCTGGAACTCTGACATTTCATCGTGTGTAAACATTTCACAAACCCTTGACCTGATCCCATAGATTGTTCTGTAGCAACTGTTCTTAGTGACAGTTTTCCTGCAGTCTTCTCTGCTTCCATATCTTTGATTGCATGTCGAGAATTTCGATCTGTAGAAAGTCTTGTTTCAAAATGATGTCCTTGAGTCTAACACAATAAAATCCATCAGCAATCACTCCCATCATTACTGACAGAATTGTCCTTCAACACCATTATGGTACTCATCAGAAACAGAATCTGTAGTTGGACCAGTATCTATCATTGTGTGGATTTCAATGGGCGTTTGTTTACCTATTTATTTGAATTCTTGTCAACACTCTCTATTTTCCTTAACCGGAGTTTGGACTTAATTTAGCTTGTTTTTATTAACTGTACTTCAAACTAGGTTGATAAAGGCATGCCTCTATGGTAATGATTAAAATTATTAGGTCTATATTTCTGTATATATTTTCAATACTCTCTCTATATATCTGTTACATCTGTTGCAATTTGGCACTTTTTTTTACTGGTGGCAAACAATGATTTATACGTTAGCACAATTAAACAGTGTGATTGTATTCCTACAGTTTTGTGAGTGCATTAATTTTTTAAATTCCACACTCACCCATTTCACATTTATCAATCCTTCCTATGGTTATCTATTTAATTTGATCACCGTGCTGTTGGATGATATCTCCTATCTCAAAGAATGTTTCTTCTGGAATCATTTTATTTGTAGCTTTGAATTAATAATCAAAATAATCATTCACTGTGTTGTTTTCTTTCTTATAAGGGAATTGATGCTGATTATTTTTCATTCCTGAGTCAGCACATTGTCAATACATGTAGCCAAACTGTCTGCTATTCATGGGGTTTTAATACACAACAATTATTGTTTTCATAGGAAATGAACAAAAATCAGGTTCAAACTTTACCTGTTTGAAACTTTGGTTGAATTATTTTAAGTTCACATTGTTATATAGGTTTGACAGGATGTGAGAGCAAATTTTCAGATGATATCACCATGAATCATTTGTTACAATATGTAAGTTATAAAAACATAATGGAAATTATATTTTACAATAATCTTCATGTAATAGTATGAACTAAATCAGGTTACTTGATTGGATTTTAAAAAATGAGAATACTCAAGGATCATTTATCACATATAAGATGACCCAAAGTTAACATGCGCACTACCAGCTAACGTCAAATTGAGATGTTCATTTTTTGTGTTGTATGTCTTCCGTCTTTCACTAAAGGAACAAGACTAATGTCAACTTGAGGGTTTTTACTGCCATAGGCAATATGAAAAATGTCTCCTCCTTCTAACAAGTAATCATTCACATAATAAACAGCCGCAAAACACTTTGCTCCTCAAATAGTTTGCTGCCCCAGGCAACCAGCTGTTCTACCTCTATTGCAAGCCAGTCTTAACTATTGTGCGTGTGCAGTTAGAGTAGCTTAATGTAATAGTAATAAAGATATATAATCTATTCTCACTCAAGTTTTGAAGAATTGCCAAGTGCAAGCCAAGAATTCTCATTATTTGAATGTAACATTTTACTATTAAAATGCCTACACAAGGGATGAATTGTAGGACTCAGAATTAGCTGAAGAATAATACAATTGTTTTAAGTTTTTTTTTTTTCTGATAGTTAACATTGTTTGGTATGTTAGTAAGGTGTGTCATTTTAAAAAATGAAAAAAAAAAAAAAACAAAGAGAAGAAGAGGGACAGTTAAATTATCGATGGACAGGAGGGTGGAGTGGGAGTTAAGTATCACTTCACTCCTAAAATCTGTGTATATGAAACACGTGAAATCTCTCATCTTAGTAAATCAAGTACTTTCATACATCCAAATACTTGTAAATATCCAAATACCTCTGATTCATTTTAATGATTATTTGAAATGTAATTTGCTTCTACATGGAAAACGTGTTCATCTAAATGTGGAGTCTTAAAAGTAAAATGCTTCAAATTTCTTTTTAGATTTAACAAAAAAGCAATGATTTACACATTGGTAGTAAGAGCGCACATTTGCTGATTCTCTGGTTATGCATTTGCAGGGAGCTAAAATTAGAAGTGAAGCAATATTAAACCCAGGTACTTTAATATAGGATAAAGATATCTCTACTGACAGCTGTACTGCTAGTGTAAGAACGCGATGTTTGTATGGGTTTGAAAAGATGAAGCTCATTTTCACTTGTATGAATGTCTAATTCTCATCATACCTCTATGAAATTAGTACTATCATAGTAGCTGATATGAGCTAGAGATTTAGAGAATGAAGAAGTGGTTGAGTTTATGGAGACAATAATTAGCAAAGTTAAGATTTGTATTTTTAATTAAAAATATTTAATTATTTTAAAGATGCATGAGGGAGAAGAGAGAGTTTTTTTATTATTATATTTTTGACAAACTACATAATTAATTAGGGTGAAAAGGTTCAAGGGCTACAGAAAAATTGGTAAAACTATTATTTCCATATTGTTTCCTTCATGTATCTGAGGTAAAGGGGGATATTAAGGGAGAAGCCACACCCAGTCTCCCATCCATCCGAGGTCCCTGATGTGGGGCATGCTCTGAGGGTCTTGCTCCAGTGGTTTTCATAGTTCAACAGTTCTGAATTCCTGTCGATCTCACCACTCCAAGCACGATGAGGTCGTTGAAGAATCCACTGATTGACATAGTCCATCATAGATTCTTTGTTTGCCTAGTTTTTCAGTTCCAACATATAGCTGAGGTGGTTGATTGACTTGCTCTGTCCTTTGTCTTTTCCTAGATAGGGTTCTGAGTTCGGCAGTTCAAATGGGGGGAACCCCAAAGAAATTTTGTCTGAGGTGTACTAGGACCAGATTCTTGTATGTTCTAGCAAGCAAAGGGCCCGACACAGTCCATCACCCGGATCAGCTGGTGGTTGCAATTGCTGGGTTGCTTCTATTTCCAAACTGCCTTCAACATTTGCCTTTGGAACAGAATGAAACATCCGGCATCTCTCATGAATGTAGATTCCTGAACACTTGGGCCATCCTGCATCACTTTGCTAAGTACATTACCCTGGAGCTGTATTAGAAGTAGAACAACCAGGACTTTAAATCTGTGCCTCTATGGAATGCAAATGTAACAGACAGCACTCTAACTTGTTATGAATTACGATGCTAGTTTCATAAAACTAAATTTTGAACTCAAGTGTAAATATGTAAAATAGCTTATTTATAATGTTATATTCTTTCATTATAGGCCATAGAAAATGGATCTGGAAAGCTTTACCGTATGGATAATAACTGATTCCTGTGGAGTATAGGAACATGTTAAAGGAAAGCTAGCAAATAACAAAGCAAAAACAGGATTCTGTGTTCAAGCAAAAAACATACACACGAAACTAGGAAGCATATACTTTCCCCCTGAAGACCAGTACAAAATAATAAAGAAAGAAGATTGTAGAAAAAAATTGATCTGGAGAATAAAAATGTGAAACTGCATCTTAAGAGTGTACATAATTGGGAAAGACGTAATCTAAAAGGAATTATCTTTCAGAAGCCACTTGAGAAAAGACACAAGGCACATTAAAAGGGGGATAGGACTTGATTATAAATGTCTCCAAAATTGATAAACAGATGACAAATAACCATATTAATTAGTGTTCAGTATCACTATTCATTAGGAAAGTGAACATCAAAACCTCAGCAAATGAGATGTTACTTCACATTCATTAGCATGCTTATTATAAAACATTAACAAATAATCAACATATAACAAGTGTTGGTGAAGATATGGAGAAATTGCAGTTCTTATGCATTATTCATGGGAAAGGGAACACATAGAATTGTTATTGAAAAGAATGTTTCAAAAAGTAAATCAATAGTAAAAACTGTTAATGCAAAACTGTTATAATCATGTGTTTTCCTATGGGCTAACACAACGAACCGCCTAGACAGGTGACTTATTAAAAAGATACATTACACAGAAATGAAAGTTGGAAGTTGGAAGTTGGTTTCTTGATGTGAGACCAATCTTTATTACTGGAAATTTCTTACTCATTGAATATCTCCTTACTTCCCCATACTCCTGCCTCCTATCAACTACCAACTTACTTCATGTCTTTATTATTTTGACTTTTCACATATTTTGGTGAAACCATAGAGTATTTGTCCTTTAATTTCTTGCTTATTTCATTTTGCATAATATTCTTAGCACTCACAGGTTGTACCAGAATTTGTATTTTAAAATATTTAATACTCTAATGTTATTTTTATTCATCATGGAATTTTAATGATTGCTCTGAGATTCAGCTTTCTTTTTTTAAAAGATTTATTTATTTTTATTGGAAAGGCGGATATACAGAGAGGAGGAGAGGCAGAGAGGAAGATCTTCTGTTTGATGGTTCAGTCCCCAAGCGTCCGCAACGGCTGGAGTTGAGCCAATCTGAAGCCAGGGGCCCAGATCCTCCTCCAGGTTTCACATGGGTGCAGGGTCCCAAGACTTTGAGTCATTTTTGACTGCTTTCCCAGGCCACAAGCAGGGAGCTGAATAGGAAATGGGCTGCTGGGATTAGAACTGGTGACCATACGGGATCCTGGCGAGTTCAAGGTGAGGACTTTTTTCACTATGCCATCCTGCCTGGCCTGAGATTCAGCTTTTATTTAAATTGAGCAACTGGTCTGAAATGGAATATCATATGAAAATTCACATACTGAAATGGAAACTGTCAATGTGATGGCAGCACAAAAACAGGACTTTGGGAGGTAGAGTAGAACATCGTGTGTAGAATTTGAGCCCTTGTAACTGTAACTTCATATGGTTTTCAGAACCTTCCCATCATGTGAATCAAGGAGAAATGGGCCCAGAGGTTTCCCACTAGAACTCAAAGATGCTATATGCGTTGAACTATTATAAATGAGAGTGACATTAAATTCCATGGAGATGAACTGTTCTCAGAATGTTGATCTCACATCCAACATGAAATTTTATGTAAGGTTTACAAAAGTTATTGCATAACCTAAGTAAAGACAAAGTGTCTTTATAAGAGGTAATGAAAACACAAGTTGCCAAAAGACAATGCATAGTACTATTGCCAATATATTTCTCTTTCTCATCAAATTTTTATTTATGAAGAAAAGAAGCTGTCATCAGTAGCACAGTCTACAATTAAAAAGAACAAGTCTTTGACATTTACTAACAATCAGTAGTTAGATTTCAATAAGTTTTGTCTTTAATTATTGCACACGCCATCACGTTCAGCCCAAACATTATCTGAAATAATTAGGTAATCTGAAAAAACAAGGCTGACAAAATTAAAAGAAAGAATTTGATGAAAGGGTGTTTAATTCTGATGTTTTTTGTATTATTCATCGAAAAAAAATTCACATACTAGAATTTGAAATTAAACATACAAAAATGACAATATTTGTTATGAAATGAATTACAGCTCTCTGAGTCATATGCTGAAGATCCATTTAGGTAAATCTCTGGGGCATTTGTGACAAGGAGTTCCTTGAGTTTATGGAAATAGAAGAGAAAAAGGAATTTTTCTCCTCATTTTCTCATTTTCACTGACTGTCCCAGTACCATTGTCAGAAAGCATTTCTAGGATCTACAGTTTTCACTGGGTCCAGTTTCTGTACAGCTGAAGTGTTCTTTCTGTGGTACATGTTAATTTCTTAAGTATGGTCATATAATCGTGCCTTGACTATGCTCTTCAGGCTATAACCTGTTCTGAAGTGTGAAGGTTACAAAAGGTTTATATAACCCAGCAGACCTACCCTTAAAGTAGGAATGGCAGGAATTGTGTAACTTTATTCCCAAATGGGAAATACTGTCTTACTCCAAGCAATGTGATGCAGTAAAACTATCAAAGTATAAAATAATTTATCTAGGTGAGAAATTGTGTAGCATTCTCCTTGATCTAAAACAAGGCCAAAAAAGCAAGTTTTCAAAGATAAAACATAAACAAAAATTCAGAAAACATTTTTGTAACTAATCTAAAATTAACATTACCTTTTCCGACTTATTCATACTTTTGATAAAACCTGTTTAAATCATTTGAGTATATACTCTGTACAATAAAACTACGTCCAGTTTTTTTTTTTAAATCTTCAGGCTATTTTCCATAGTGGCTGGCTAATTTTCATTTTGACTAACATTGTAAAACTGCTTCTCTTTCTCCACATTCTTACCAACATTTGTGACTCTCTGTGGTTTGGGTCTCAGTGATTTGGACATGGGAGATGTAATATCTCATTTTGATGACTAGCGATGTTGAGTATTATTTCATACATGAGTTGGGGATTTGTACATATTTTTGAGAATGCTGTGTTGAAATTCTTTGTTCATTCCTCAACTGGATTGATTTTCTTCTTTATTTTTTATTGAGCTATTTAAAATTGCTGATGCATTCAGACGTTATTCCTTTGACATGTAGCTTGTTTCTTATTTTTTGTTTGTTTGTTTAAGTGTTGTTGCATGTCTTCTCTGATTGTTTCATTTGATATATAAAAGATTCTGTACTTGATATAATGCTCGTATTTCCTCAGCTTTGCTATATTCCCTGTGCTTTCTGAGTCTTAAATTTGAAGTCATTCCTTATCCCAGAATCTTAGGATGTTTCTTTAATCTCTCAAGCAACTTCATATCATTAGGTAGTTTCTTTTTCCTTGTAGGATTCAATTATTCTTGCTGAATTTGAAAGCTAGAAGGACAAAGAGAGAACAGAGACAGATATGTTCCACATGATGGTTCACTTCCCAAAGAGCTGAAATGGCTTGTGCTGGAGCAGACTGAATCCAGGAGCCTTGAGCTTTTTTGATTTCCCACTTGGATCCTAAGGCCCAATGACTTATACCACATTCCCTGCTTCCCCAGATGCATCAGCAGGGAGTTGGAGCAGAAGTGGAGCTGCTGGGACTTGAACATGCCCATAGAGATGATGGCACTGCAGGTAGAGTTATGCACTGCTACACTAAGGTGCGGGGCCTTATATCTTAAATTTAGATTTAATGCATCTCAAGCTGACTTTTGTACACAATGATAAATATGAATATTATTTCATACATATGAGAATTTTATAATATAATGCATATTCCTAGAATACAGAGTATCATTTGCCTTGTTGGTTGAAGGTGAGCTCAGGTTGCTGAGTCATCTCTTTTGTCTTAGTGTCAGGTGGGTTTTTGTAAGTTAAAAAAAAAAAAAAAAAAAGTAGTCCCCTGTAGTTAAAAGGGATAGAATTGTGACTTTGTGCATCTTTGTTTCACAGTGACTTCACTGTTTTCAGTTTCCCTGGAGAATATGACACTTTGGGTCTTGTTTCTGATGCTGAAAGAGACATGGGTGGCTGGCTCCTTGTCTGACAAACCTGTGAGATGCTGGTGCTTAGGACACTGAATGTTATGTCCTAGAACTGAGTGATACCTTCCTCAGGTCCTGCTTGGACAGTACAAAAAGTCCTCTAGCTTATCCTCTCACTCCTGGTCCTTCTGCAGCAGGGAACCACACACACACACATTAACACAGAAAGCTAAGGCAATTTGACTCGTGTCACACACAAAAAATTCATGTGGACAAATGTTTTGAGCAAAACAAGTTTTTTTTTTTTTTAATAAGAAATCTGCTGCAATCGGGGAGGGGACTGGGAGAAAGAAATACAGGTGAAAATGCTGGAAATGGTAGCTTTTAAGCATAATTCAAGTGAGCAGAACAAAAACTAATAATTGCCAAAGCCCATTAAAAAGATAGAGCCATAATCCTGCCTAGCTTGCTAATGATACAAAAGAAAAAAAAAAAAAAAGAAAGAAAGAAAAAAGTCATCTGAACGGTGTAATTAGAAAAAATCAATTGTTTCCATTGTCAACATAATCCAAAACTCAGGCTGGTGGGAAGGCACATTAGTCTTGCTAAAACAAACTTATAGCAGAAGCATGTATTTTATACATCTTGAAAGAGACTCCATCTTTTCTCATTGTAACTGGTAGATGACCCTATCTAATTATTAGCACACCCTACTCTGTACACTCGGAATAGAGGGCAGGAAATCAACCATGATGCAGTCCTACAGGATGCCTACATGTTAAATAGGGCAATATACGCTGGAAAGAAGAGTCAAGAAGTGTGGAATGAAGGCAGGATCTGACCTAAGTCCCCAGGTTTAATTTTGACAATATTGAGAAGAATGGATGAATGAGTTACTATCGTCTGGATGTGGCAGGATATAGTAGAGTCACAACTAAGATTTTCCAGAGTGGTGACGTATTTTTAATGGATTTTACTGTCTTCCCTAGCATCAAAAATAAATAACCCCTCTCTGTCACACTTAGAGTGCATAAACGTAACTCTGGGGCCACTGCTCAATATCCCCCTTAGTTGTGGTCTGCAGGAGATCTTTGCCCTGTGTGTTTCCGTCCATCTGATTATGATGCTGGTAGAAGCAGAAGAGAGGCATACTGCATGGCTTTTCAATACAACACTCTGTAAGGTGGGCTGTGGGAGGGAAGCAATGCAGCATTCCTGCTTTAAGCCTGGCAGCAGCTCAGACCCCAGGGAGTTCTGCAGTGGTGGGTGATGACAGAATTCCCTTTGGGTTACCCCTGAACTGTTTTATTTGAATGCCTATTGTTCCAAGAACTATTCCTTTAAGGGAAAAAAAGAAACAAGTATTACCATTCATTATCAGTAGGAAAAACAGCTAACGCTACATGAATGCCAAAATGGACCAACCCTGTGCTAAGAAATGGCAAGGATCGTCTGATTCAATAGACATCATTACCTTATGAGACACGTATCTTTGTTCTCATAAATTAATAAAATTAGATAAACATCAATGACTTTGCTAAATTCCTATTAATAATAAATAGATATATGAAAATTTAAATATAGACAATGTGATTTGATACATGAAAGAATATAAGCAATCTCTGGTAGGTAAAGGCAATACTGAATGTATTTGTTTTCTGGAGAATATATTTCAAATTGATTTTAAGAGAAACAGTTCATCAAATCTCAAAAATCAGTTTTCTGTTAAATCCTTAATTCTAATAATTTAAAGTCCATTGTGAAACAATTCTAAAACAAATTGACTAATAATTTAGTTGCACAGCTTTTTAAATTTTTCATGAAATCATATAGTGATTATAGTCTTTTATAGTCTTTTATAGATTATTGATTTTCTGTGTTTTCCAATGATTGTAGACATTTCAAAAAGAATGATGTTAATGCTCTACAGCCTATGTATGTTATTATGAATCGGCAAAGGGGAATGAGTTTGTGATCTGCAATACATAGGCGTGCACGATACAGATGCATTTTGCAAGATTCAGTAGACTTTTGGCATGTTTTGTTACTATTAATGGGAAATCAGCCTCACTGACAAGTACTTCAAAATTTTGTTGGTATGCTGTTACTAATTCTTATTTTCAGCATGAGGCCAATGAGAACATGCAATCTATTTTACATAAAACATAATAAAATGTGAATATGATTTTATAAAATATCTTGTTTCATCAAAATGAATGACATTATACTTTTAAAAATTAGTCACCTTATTTCTTTTTTATGCTAGTTTTTATTGTTGTTATTATTTTCCAAGACTCGGGGTTTTTTGTTGTTGTTGTGTTTTGTTTCATTTTTTAGGTGCAGGAATTACTCCTCCCTGTTCTCATCTTCCCTCCCCATTTTTCTCTCTCAACATTTTCCACCATTACAGTAGTATGGACTTTCAGTAACAGTTACAAGATTAACATTCTGCTGCTTCAGTGTATCATGGCATTTTTTGAATAGACATTGGTAGAAAAAAAAGAATATTAAATTGTCAAGGCTGAAAGTCTTGAAAGTCTTACTTAAGGGTCGCACCTTTGTGGACCTAACACTCACCTACAGTACTATCATTTAGGCCAATCCCTTTAGCTCTCAAAAAAACCCAGTGGGTAGACAGGCCAAAGCCAGGAAACAGAGTTTCTACTGGGTTTCACAGAGGCAGGAAAGGGACCCAAGTATTCAGACCATCTTTTGATGCTTTCTTAAGCTTGTTAACAGGATGCAGATCTGAAGTGAAGCATTCAGGTCATGAGATGGCACACACACAGGAACTCCATGTCACAGGTGGCAACGAAGCTCAGTACACCACAAACTGCTCCTAGGAATTCAATATTAAGATAAGGCCCGATGTGGTAGCCTACTGGCTGAAGTTCTCACATCAGGATTCCACACTGCCTCTTTTTGTGTCCTGGCTGATCCACTTCCCTTCCAGCTCCCTGCTTCTGACCCGTGAGATACAGTTTCTGCGCATCATGTATATAATGTTTAGTTATTATACATTCTGGTAACCATTTTGTTTTTAAACCATCTTGATTGCTTCATGTTTAAGTTAACTTAATTTGTTTTTTCAATGCAGCCACATATAAATTATCCTCATTGGTTTACACCTTTAAAAGGCATGGGAGAATCTGAAATTCAAGTTAGAATTAGTATGGAACCGATTGTACAGTGTAAATTAAAATTAAATTAGTGAATAAAGATTTGCTCAGGATAATTAAAAAAGCAAGAAATATGATACAAAAATTAAATGTAGAAAAAGATTAAGACATATATCACTCTTGGAATATGAAACATTATGAAATATGAAGATCAAAATGGCAGTAAAATTTATATCCATGTAAGAAAATTATAAATTCACCATTTATATTGTTCATCATTAATTGTATAACTATTTATTGAATATGCTTCATTATAAGAGAATTTAATCTAGTGCTACAATATTGTTTATTTTAATAAAATATTTTGAGTATATATAACCCCATCTTAAATGAATTTTTGCTAATTTGAGCTAATTATCTGTGACTATATATGAGGATAGATAACATTAACAGAGCAACACAGTTTACATATGAATTATTTACATTGAAAAAAACTTGGTAACAGCAATATGATAGAGTATACACCTTCACTAGAGTAACAGGAAGAAAATTCAGGTGTCAGGAGAAACATTATTCCAAAACGAATGGAAAGGCATCAAAAGTTAAAATTATAGCATAAATATGATGGATGTAGAGATTGGAATGGAGATTTATCGATGCAATATTTAATTCTGTAGAGATAATACATGTTACCTTAAAATTCTCCTAGCTCTATAAGGGTTCATTTTCGTTGTCTGTTATAATGGCATGCAATTCATTATTCACTGGATCATAGAGCTCATGTCCTTTTAAAATATAATAAATGAAATAATGTAATGAATATTAGACTTAAATTCTCTAATAATGTCTTATATATATCAACCATGGAAGATCTAATGTCAGTTTTATTTTAACTTTCTACTTGGTCTACTCTTGACCTGAAAAACAAAGAAAGGTTAATACAATGAAGAAAATGAGTGAGAATGTTTTATATCCTTGACTCCCACCATTGGGTAGGTTCACAATTCTGAAGATTTGAAAGGACACACAAAATGGCATTACCATGCATAGTTATTTACAAAGCAGATAAGCCACGATTATTTTGCAGCATATATATTTTTTAAATATGGTCATGGAAAATAGATACCAAGCTTTGTAAAACAGAAGGTAGCTAATTAAAATGTTTGGAACATTCCATCTTTGCAAACTATTCAGAGTACTACAATTTTATAATATTATCAGAAACCTTTTCAAAATATACATGACTTGATGCTCTACTGAAAATGTTTTCTTTCATTTGGATTCTCTTACTTTTAAATGCACTTCAGTTTTTTTTTTGCTTTCTTTATTCATGTTTGTTATCATTCACTGATAATCATTGTAAGCCTGGATCTTTTTGATAGAGAAATTATAAGACAAACTAATTTTTTGTCTTCTATTAAACTCTACACATTCATACATAAAGCAATTCAATCATATGATCTAAACCATTCAAAATTTTTCAAATTTGTAATTATTAACTCTGTCTTTTGAAGCCAGTATATGTCTTATCATAGCACGGTGATAAAAATCATATGAAATCTCTAAAATATATTTCATTTATCATTTGTAACTCAATTTCATTTCTATTTTCCATATTGATCTACCCCTAATTATTTATGATAATCAAAAGCCACAGAGGAGGAATTGTGTCAATGAATACAGGCTGGAATTCCCAATAAAGTATTAGCTATTAAGAGTCATTGTTTGTACATTGAGAATTTTTTGAAGATATTGTTTTGGTTCCACACAATGACCTAGTGACTAAACCCTTACCTTGCAAGCACCAGGATCCCATATGGGTGCTATCAGTGTCAAAGCTGCTCCCCTTCCCATCCAGTTCCTTGCTTGTGGCCTGAGAAAGCAGTAGAGGATGGCTGCCAAAGGCAGTAGAGGATGAGATAGCAGTAGAGAATTGGAATTGGCACCTGCATGAGAGACCTGGAGGAAGCTTCTGGCTTCTAGCTCTGGATTAGGTGTGCTCTGGCCATTGTGGCCACTTGGCGAGTGAACCAGTGGAAGGAGGATCTTTTTTTCTGTCTTTGCTCCTCTGCATAGATCTTATCTGCCTTTCCATCTTTCCTTTTCTCTGCGAATCTGCCTTTCCAATAAAGATAAATAATCAAGATAATAGAAAATAAAAGTATGTATTTATTCATTTGAAAGGCATAGTTACAGAGAACCTGACAGTTCTCCCACCCAAGAATGACAATGTTACTGACAATAAGACATGTCTAGCTCTCTGGACCCTCAAACCAAGTCACAAGTCACATTCCGCATGGCTAGAAGCTGTGTCTCAGGTCACATTCACACATTCACCACGTGTGGCTTGCATATAGGCTGTGGGTCACATTTCATTTCTTTAGAGTTACTTATCAAGGAAGTCCCAGCACATCTCTTCCAACCATAGAAAACAGAGACTGGTGTGCAGCCCACCATTCTCACCAAATGCCTAGTGAACAGGCCAGGTTGAAGTCTCATTCAGTGGAAACCATTGACAGGGGGTAATCCCAGGGACATGGTGTGCAGCGTGCCTATGACCTTCAACATGCTAAGGAAACAGAGCTCCAGTGGTGATCTCCCACAAGGGAGTGAACCAGCAGATGGAAGATCTCCCTCTTTGTCTTTCTCTCTGTAAATCTATCCTCTTATCATTCTGTTGTACTTCAAGTTCATTAGCCCTTATAATTTGTGAAGGTAACACTCAGTGTTCCTGCGTGTATTATTATTATTATTCTCCAATATTTAGGTATTTGTTATTCCATAGTCAGTACATCAAATTGTGTCTATTTCATATTTATATCTCCTCTTCTGAATCTAGTGCTTGTGCTCTCATCTATCTCAAATCTTGTCTTTTATATATATGTCTGATGGTGACCTTGGCATGCAAAAACACGACGTATTTTAATTTAAGTACTGAGTTATCTGCATTTAAATTAATGACCACTGGTCCCAGCCCAATAGCGTAGTGGTTAAAGTTCTTACCTTGCTCGCACCCGGATCCCATATGGCCACCGGTTCTAATCCTGGCGGCCATCTTCCCATCCAGCTCCCTGCTTGTGGCCCTGGAAAGCAGTCGAGGAAGGCCCAAAGCTTTGGGACCCTGCACCCACATGGGAGATCCAGAAGAGGCTACTGGCTCCTGGCTTTGGATTGGCTCAGCTCCAGCTGTTGTGGCCGCTTGGGGAGTGAGACATCGGACAGAAGATCTTCCTCTCTGTATGTCTGCCTTTCCAATAAAAATAAATAAATCTTTTTAAAAATTAATGACCACTATATTCGGACATGCCTTTTTGTCTTTAACAAAACATTAAATTACTTTTATAATAATTATGAAATGTTAACTATCTTTTCTCCCTGACTGTATGTTATTTCAGATTTAGTTTCTTATCTTTTTTACCTCTTTCCTTGTATGTTGAATGATTTTTTTTCTGTTGTCTCCTATAGACATAGATGATTTGACTTATTAACAGGTACAAAAGAACTGTTTCCCCTCCTCTGTTGCTATATGTTCCATTAGACATATTTCAGCCCTCCCAACCACTACATTGCACTCAGATACAAACAAACAAACAAACAAAAACTAGGTGTCAGTTACTTTCCCTCCTCTGTTGTCATCACTTACTTCTGCTCAATGTAGCTCTTGAAAAGTTTTTGAAAATGCATATTCCTCAGCTAAGTTAGATATATTGTAAGCAAAATTAAGTTTATTTTTAGATTACATAATTAAAAAATAGCTTTTCATTCATTTGCCTTCCAATTCCCAAAATAGAAGTACGAAGATGCAAGTACTAAGATTAATTTTATCACAATCAACTGTTTTTATGTTACTCACTTTTAAAGTTACTTAATTTGTGTGTGTGAGAGAGAGACAGAGAAACAGCAAGGGATATCTCATTTCCTGATTCGTTTCCAAAATGCTGCTCTTCCTTTGTTTTAGTTAGGTTAAAGCCAGGAACTGCACTGGTACATATTATGTGTCTCCCACAGAGTAACAGGGACCAAGATGCTGGAGCCCTCAGTTCCTGTCTCTGGAAGAAGTTGCAGTCAGATAAGAGACAGCACAACAGCCCATAAACAGCCCAAATGCTTTTATCTTTTGAATTTCTGTATTTCTGAAAGTGTTTTAATTTTCAATTCACTGTAATAAAGACAACAATTGTGCCAAGGACACACAAATGACATTAAAATTGTTATGCCAAATGTTCATTATCATCTCACTTATTTCTAAACACTTATTTTGAAATGTTAATTTATTATTATTATTATTTGAAAGCAGATTTGCAAATGTTTGTTTTAAATCATTGCATGATCACATAAATATTAAATTCTTGATTGTCACTATTTATATTTATTTCTGTTTGATAGATTAGCATTTTATTTACCAGCATGATTTTCCCACACATATTTTAAAAAATTGTATTAACGTAAGATAATAGTTTTTGCACATTTTGTATATGTAGTTTAAGAAGACAATAATACTTCACTCATTCTCTTGCTTGTCCCAACCACGTATTCCTTCTTTCCATATCTATGATGAACAGTATTTGCAGTCATAATGTTATTCAGCTGTATGTGCACACACTTTCTTTGCCACTGCTTACAGTATTCAACAAGTGAAAATAAAAAGACTAGATACACCAGAGTATAAAGTGACCATTTCATTCCTACACTATTTGTGTGTTTGTGTGTGTGTGTGTGTGTGTGAGAGAGAGAGAGAGAGAGAGAGAGAGAGAGAGAGATCTGTATCTGTTGTTACATAACAGAGACATCATATATTTGCATTTTTGAAAGTGGCTTATTTCACTAACCATAACGCTAACTGATTGCATCCGTTTCTTAGCAAAACAACCATAGCAACAACAAGGGAAAGTGGGATTAAATTCTTTTGGCACCTAAGTACAATCCTGCAGTGTGTGTATACCACATTATCTTTATCCAGTCATGAATTGATTGACATGTAGGTTGGTTTCATGTCTTAGCTATCATGAAATGAATTGCAATAACAATGGGTATACAGACAACTCTCACATGCTCTGATTTCATTTTCTTTGTGTAAATTCTCACAAGTGGAATGATGAGTCACATGGTAGATTTGCATGACTTTATCTGAGAACTCTCCACCCTGTCTTTTATATTACATTTCCATTAACAGTAGATTATGGAACCCACTTTCCCACAATTTTACCAATAGTTAGTGTCTTTTGGTTTTCAGAAAATAATCATTCTAACTGGGTTGAGGTGAAACACCATGATGCTTTTTAGTTGCATTCCCTGATTGCTAGCGAACTTGAGTATTTTTCCAGGTCTGTTGTTATTTCTATTTCATCCTTGAAAATTTCCTGTTTATGTCCTTTTTCCTTTATTCACTGGTTGGTTTGTTTCATAACTGTTTTTTGAATTCCTTGTGGATTCTGGATGTTAATTTTCTACCAGTAGTATGATTTGTAAATAGTTCCTTTCATTGTGTTGACTGTCTATTTTCTTGACGGTTTCCTTTGCAGTACAAAGATCCTTAACTTAATGTAACTCATTTTGTTTATTTTTGCTTTAATTTCCTGTGCTTATGGGGTCTTTTCTAAGAATTTGCCTATGTCTGTATCTTTCAGAGGTTTCTTGAATATCCTCTATCCCCCACAGCAGTTTTATAGAATCAAATCATACATTTAGCTTCATGATCCATTTGCACTTGATTTTTGCTTAAGGTGTAATGTATTGGTCTTGTTTCTTCATGCACAGATCCAGTTTATCAGTACTCTTTGTTGGAAAGCTGCCAATGTCTCCTTAGATTTCTTTCTTTTTCTTTTTCTTTTTTTTTTTTTTTTGCCAAATGTTACTTGGTTCTAGAAGTATACAGTAATTCCTTATAATTCTATTCTACTCCATTGATTTACTTGTATATTTATGTTCTGAAGCCAGGATGATTTGATTACAAGTATGCTGTATTATATCTTGAAGCCTGATACTGTTATGATACAAGTATAGTGTTTGTTGTTTAAGACTATATTAAGCTTTTGGAATTCTCTATTTCATATGGATTTTAGCAGCATTTTTTCCCTAGATTTGTGAAGAATGAAATAGGTATTTTTATTTGGATCACATTAAATGTATAAATTTCTTTCACTCGTGTGGACATTTTGATATGAATTCTCCAACATATGCGCATGAGAGTTTTCCCACCTTCTGCTGTCATCTTTTATTTCCTTTGTTTTTTAAGATTTATTTATTTTTATTGCAAAGTCAGATACACAGAAAGGAGGAGAGACAGAGAGGAAGATCTTCCGTCTGATGATTCACTCCCCAATTGAGCACAACAGCCGGTGCTGTGCAGATCTAAAGTCAGGATCCAGGAACTTCCTCCAGGTCTCCCATGCAGTTGCAGGTTCCCAAGGCTTTGGAATGTCCTCAACTGTTTTCCCAGGCCACAAGCAGGGAGCTGGATGGGAAGTGTAGCTGCTGGACCGCTGGGACTAGAACCAAAGCCCATATAGGATCCTGGCACATTCAAGAAGACTTTAGTCACTAGGCCACCATGCGGTGACTGAAGTGTATTTCTTTTACACAGCACATATTGGGTCTGTTTTTCAACAAATTCAATTAGCTTGGATATTTCAATTGAAGACTTCAGGCCATTTACATTCAGGGTTATTATTGAAAGATAACGACATTGTCCCATCATTTTACCATAAATATTTCTCCAATTTTCCTCGAATTTTCTTAATCCTTTTACTAGGAAAAAATTCTGAATTCACATTCTGCTATTATAGTGATTATCATTCTCTGCTTATGTGTGTAGCATGTCCCTAACAATCATTTTTAGGTTAGATGTGAAGTTAGAAGGTCTTTTCAGTTCTATTTTTTAGATTTATTTGTTTTCACTGGAAGGTCAGATACACAGAGAGAATAAGAGACAGAAGTGAAGAAGATCCATCCATTGTTTCAGTTCCAAGCGGCTACAATAGCTGGACCTGTTTCAATCCAAAGCCTGGAGCCAGTAATTTCTTCCTGGTATCCCATATGGTTGCCTGGTCCCAAGGCTATGGGCCTTTCTCAAATGCATTTGCAGGCCACAAACAGGGAGCCGGATAGGAAGCAGAGCCACTGGGACTAGAACTAGCACCCATATGGGATTCCAGTACATTTAAAGTGAGGACTTCAGCAGCTAGACTGCAGTGCTGGGCTCAATTTCTCTTTGTTTTTAAAGATCATATTTTGGCCTTCAAGTATAAATGAGAATATTGTTAAATATATTGTTCTGGATTGCTATTTTCTTTCTCTTGAGAGCTGGATTATGTTTCCCCAGTTTCTTCTAGCCTATAGAATTTTGGTGAAAAATCAGCTGTTGGTTTAATTGAAAATCCTCTGAAAGCAATGTTGAATTTCTCCTATACACACTTTAGGATTTTTCATTTATTTAAGTTTAGCCATAGAAAAGTATAACTGTAATATGTCTTGGTAAAGTTTATTTGTAAACATATCTATTAGGAGTTCTATGTGGTTTCTATTCTTGTATATTATTCCACTATAAGGAGGCTTCCCATTATTATTTATTGAAAAGTTGTTCTAATCCATTATCCCTTCTTACACCAACAGGGATTCTTAACATAGGTATGCTTGGTTGCTTGGTACTTGTTTTCTTACTTTTGAGAGTCCTAATATCTTTAGTTTTCTTACAATTCTCGGTCATTTTTGAGGTACCTTTAGAAGTTGATTTTCCCTTTAGTACCCTTTAGTTGATTTTCTTTTATGATAAGTTTTATCTTTTAACTTTGCTTCTTTGGATTGATGCGGTGACTGTTTATATAGTAAATGTCTGCCAGTGTGTTCTGAGTGAAATCAACATACTCCAGTCCATGTTTTAATATGGGTTGAGACTGCAGCAAGCCACCCAGATTGGGTAAGATGGATTTTTTTTTTTGTCATCATTTGTGGGCAATCCTAATGATTGTTAGCCAACAGCTTACTTTATTCAGAAGATAGATGGAGTTCTTTGAGCACAGAGGTATTTGGAGCACACATTTCCCTATGAATTCTCCACCTTGGCAGCTTGTGCTGTGAGTCTGTAGGTGTGTAAAGATGTATGTACAACTCATAATCCAAGATGTCTGTGAAGACCCCAACAGACCCTGAGGCTGGACTCAAACTCAATAGTAAACATGAATTTACCCCTTCAACATGATCACCTGACTGCTTGTTAATGCAGAACTAGGCAAACGCCACACCTGCTGCAATGCCCACTGATTTCAAGATGGTCATCTCTCCTGGCTTAATTGGTTTAGGCACTTTTGGGAGTATTGGGAAATAAATCTGCTCAGAGTTATCTGTGACATTGTGTTACAAATAATATTACCAGCAACACTGGTTGTGATTGTCTACTGCCATCTCTCTCTCCCTGGATCCTTTGTCTTCTCTAGTCCCTAGCTGGGCATCTTTGCCTTCTCAGCATGATTACACTGTTCATGTTGGTTCATGGTTTACCTCCATTTTCCATAGATTTTCCACTAAACATATCCCTATATCTCCCCCAGAGAGAACACACCCTCCTCTTCTTTTTGCTAGCTTGTTGTAGTGGAAATCATATGATGGTTTTTATATAGCAATCTTGCCAACCTCCAGTTATATGATTTTTAAGCTCTTAGTTTTTCTTACAAGATTGAAGTTATTTCATTTGATTTCAGATTCACTATTACAGATGGTGGTCTCATGATATTCAACATATGTGTTTTAATTTGGTAACCACTCTTGTTCGCTTAGAATTTTATATGATCTATGTTTCTTACTTCAAAGTTTACACAGGGTCCTGAATATTAGCTTAGTAGTTAAGGCATCATTTTAGATGCTTAGGTCACTCTGGATAACATAGCTACAATCCCTCTTCCTGCTAATCAATCCTGGAAGGCATAACTTAAGAAATCCAAATGAAATTGCTTGAAGCTAACTTTATCCTTTCCCAGTTCTGGATATCTAGACATTTTGGAGAGAAACGGCAGATGCAAGATTCTCTCTGTCTCTCCCTCCAGTGTTTTCCTCATTTAGCTAAAATATTTAGTTTGAAAGCCAGCATTATAAAGATAGAAAGAGAGAAATCTTCTGTCTGCCAGTTTACTTCACGGATGTCCAGTAAAGTCAGCACTTGATCCTGCTGAAAGCAGAGGGCATGGGAATTTCTTCCATATTGAGAACAAGACTTCAGATATTTGTGTCTACAGCCATTGCATTGTTCAGGCTCTTAGCCAGAAGCTGGATCAGAAGCAGACTTGACAAAATGCAAGCCAGTATCTGTAAGTAATTTGAGTTTCTTTACTCACTGGGCCATAATGTCAGGCGCTGCTTTGTCTTTCAGTAGATGAAGTAAGTAATTAAAGATTTGTGTTGAATACATCTAATATTTGTCCAACTCTAAACTTTTTGACAGCTTTTAAAGCATTTTTTGTCTTTCTGTAGTGCAGTTCAACTTTCTTATATAAATTTATTTATTATTACTTCTAACATGTTTTATTCCTCCTGTAAACCTATAATTTCTCATCACCTTCATCCCTGCCTCCTCAGTTTTCTTGATATACTAAATTAATGGTATAATATCAGGATGAAATTCAACAAGTAAATTCTAAATTTACAAGTGACAACTGGTACCATCTCTAAAGGATATCCCTAAGGGAGAAATAGTATGACACTTTGATTTTCCAGTCACACTGGTGAATTCAGAAGTTGTAGTTTTCACTGATTCTCAGCAGTTGGTGACTTTCCCATATTGTTGGATGTTGTGCTTCAGTGAGCACTTACAAGTGAGCAGAGTGGCTGATACTCTTCGGTGATCATAGCTAAATATATTCAACGTTTCTTTTCCCTTCTTGTTTATGTCCACATACTGAATTTATTAGTTTGATATATGTATCAACAGAATTAAATGATCTATCAGCTTTTACAATATGGATAAGCTCAATGACTTCTTACAAGATGGTTATAGATCAATTAATAGGGTGTAAATATGTGATATTAAGAAAAAGATCTATTGCATATAAAACATACAAATGAATCATAACATAACTTACATATTAACAGGGAAAATGTAGTATTTATTTGAACAATTTTCAACCTAATAATTTTGCTGTTTTTGATGACAATGATATATATTTACTGCTAGAGGAACTTGTACATAGATGTACAATAAATCAAAGACACTAGACTAAGGGGATAATTTAACACCTGCCACTGCCTGGTGGTCTTCTCCTGTGTTTATAAAAAGATTTTTTTTGTTGCCTGCAGGAAACATGTGTCACCAGCAAAGATACATGGAAACTGAAAGTTAAAGGGTGGAAAAATATTTCAGGCTAATGGAGGACAAAAATAAGCCGGTATAGCCATTCTAGTATCAGATAATATGAAATTCCAAATGAAAAAACTATGAGAGATGAAGAAGGAGACCACATAATAATTAATTGATCTTTTTAGCAAGAGGAAATCAGGACCAATTACCAGGATGCCTAGCTATGTAAAACAGATACTAATGAAATTATATGGAGAGGTAGACTTTAATACAATAATAGTGGGGATCCTGAACATCCTACTAATTTCAATGGACAGAGTATTGCTGAAAGGAAGCCACGATGCTTACACAGGCAAAGGAACAAATGAATTTAATTGATATCTACCAAACTGTTAATTCTATAAATACAGAATTCACTAATTTACACAATTATCATCAATACGTAGAACTTTCTCCAAAATTGATCATATTATAGGTCATAAAACAAGCCCTAGCTAAGATTTAAAAATCAAAATTGTGCCATTCATTCTCTGATATCATCTTGGAATCAAACTGGAAACAAGCAAATCAAAATAGTCAAGAAGTTATGCGCGTACTTGGAGACTGAACAACATATTGCTATATGAACAGTAGGTTCTAGAAAAAATGAAATAAAAAGCAACAACAAAAAACCTTAGAACTAATGAAGACATCAGGAAAACATATCAAACTTGGGGGACACATTTAAGCAGTTCTCAGAGGAAGGTTCATTTCAATCAATGCCTACATCAAGAAATAGAAAAGCACAACGTAAAAAGGATGACCATATTTCTGAAGGAGTTAGAAAAAAAAACAGCAGAAAAATTCCAAGATTTTAAGAAAGAAAGAGAGTGAGAGAGAGAAACAATAGAGAAAGAAATTATGAAGCAATATATTTATATAGTATGTATTATTGAAAAGCTGATTTTTTAAGAAAACCAACAAAATAGATTATTGCCTACTAGCTCAACTTAGCCCAACTAATTAACAAAAAAAGGGAGAGGAAAAATAGGAATCAATAGAATCAGAGACAAAAAGGAATATTACAATGGACACCTATCAAATAACAAGGAAATGTTACAAGTTTATGCTGACACATCAGATGACCTAGAAGACTTAATAGAAATGAGTATATGTCTGCACACATACAATTTACCCAACTTGAATCATAGGATACTAAAAAAATCTGACTAGACCTATATTTGGGAAAGAGATTGAATCAATAGTTCAATCACTCCCAGTCATGAAAATCACAGGACCAGGTTCTTCCAAAGATTTCCAGAAAAAAATTACCTCAAGTGTCCACAAGTTATTGAAAGAACAGAAAGGGAGGCACTCCCTGTAAATTCTTTCTATGAAGCCCAAATCACCTTCATACCAAAGCCAGATAGAGACACAAAAGTGAAAGAGATCAACAGATTGATATCCATGACAAATACAGATAAGAAAGATTTCATCAAATAGTAACAAACAGAAACCAACAAGGCATGAGGCGGGTCACTGAATGGATGAAGTAGAATTGAGCCCTTTTGTGCAAGGATGATACAAAATATGCAAATTAATAAATGAGATACAACATAATTACAAATTGAATCATCATCATCACCATCATCATATCAATAGATGCAGAGAAATCATTTGATGAAATCTAACAGATATCATAGTGTAAACCCTAAGCAAGATAGGCATAGAAGAAACATTCTAAAACACAATCAATGCAAATATGAAAACAAACACAGAAAGCAATAACAGAGAACCAGTATCATAGAATCTTTTGCCTGCTGGTTCAATCCTTATGCAGTTAGGAATGGAAAATGTTGCATTGAGGAGGTTTTAACCCAATCAGAGGTCCCTGTGTAGCAAAAGCCAAGCATTTGAGCATTCACCTGCTACCTACCATCATGTGCAGTGATAAGAAACAGAGGAAGAACCAGAACTCAAACCTAGACGTGATAACAAAAGGTTTAACAGGCAAAAGTGTAACTGATATGTCATTGTTCTCTCAAATTTTCAAACTTTACATTCAGGTACTTCTCTATTATTCTGTAACATTTTGATTCCTAGTTAGAGAGCATGTGTTTATTGATCAAACATAAACATTACAAGATCAGGGCTGAGATTCTCTGAACTCATGCATCTACATATGTCATTACTGTACATTGATTTTTCTTACAAAAAAAAAAAATAAATTCAAACAGAAACCCAAAAGATGCTGAACCACAAAAGTAATCTTACACAATGGAGCATAACAGGAGGCTCAACAACATCAGATTTCAAAATATACTGCACATATAATGTAACCAATGTGACGATGTACTGGCATAAAAATATACACTGAAATATATCAGTAGTCTTGGGAAAATGAATTTCCACATGCAGATATTTGAAATAATACTCCTATACTGCATTTCATTCAAGTATCAATAAAGGATCTAAACTTAATATCTAAAATTGTCAAATTTGGAGGTCAAAACTTTGAGGAATCCTGGAAGACATTGATATATGTAAGATTTCTTAAGACCCCAAAATACAGGCAATAAAAATAAATATTCTGAATTATTCTAATTATATACCACATAAATCTAAAATGTTAAAATAGTTTATTAAACCATCTTAATAAGTCAGCAAATAACTTACATTTAAAAACTGTACTACTAAATTTATACAGTAGTCAGTAAGACTAACAAAATGACCCAAATACATTTCACCCCATCTCTAAATAATATTGTTTTTGCATATTTAAAATCACATGGACTATATGTAACTAGGATTCTAATAGGAGGACACCATTTCTGTGTAATAAAATTCACATTAGCAAAATATTACTATCTAGAAAATGTAGATTACCCAAGTATTTCTCTTTTTAAAATTTATCTATTTTCATTGGAAAGACAGATTTAGAGAAAAATAAATATTTCAAATTTGTGTTTGTAGCAGTTTACTCCAAATGTCAGTAGTCACAAGTACTAACACCTTGTTTAGTAGGTAATAAACATTAGGGAGATGAATTACAAATTATCTGACCAGAAATCATTCACTGATTAATTTTAAAGATTAATTTGCTTTTTTAACCACACACTTTGAATGATGAGGGATATTATCTTTACTGTAGTGTATTCATTAGAGAAATTATCATATTCCATTTTATGTATATTTTCATTGGAAAGACAAACAAACAGATATACATAGAGAAGGAGATACAAAGAGAAAGATATTCCTTCCTGTAGTTCATTCCCCAAGAGGCTACAATGTCTGGAGCTGAGCCAATCCAATACCAAGGGCCAGCATCTTCTGAGTCTCTCACATGGATATAGGGTCCCAAGCCTTTTCACTGCTCTCCACTGCTCTCCGAGACCCCAAGCAGAGAGCTAGATGGGAAGTGGAGTAGCCAATGTAAGGAATTGGCACCCATATGGGATCCTGGTAGAATCAAGGTGAGGATTTATCTATGAGGTTATCTAATCCAATGGGCTCGAAAGAATTATTTTTGAGTAAACATAAATAAAAAAAGGTTATTTTGCAACAATTCAGAATGTAATAAAAACATGGCAGATTAATTCCTTTTAAACATTTTTGCATAGATTATTCATATTACTAGATACTAGGAACATTTTAAATGTGTAATTCTGTTAGGCAGTTTAGAAATCTTTCTGAAAAGTGATATGGTCTCATTGTAACCAAATACATATCAAGCTGTGTCCCTTTGCTTTACATAGTAATGAAAGCAATCACATTTTTATTTGACCAATGTCATAATGTAACAACGCTTCCCATGTCCATTAAAAAACCATATTCATAATTTGCACAGGAGAGATACTATCTGCTGGCTTTTATGACAATATTATCTGTTTTCCTTTAATATCTTGTTATCGGAGATGTTAATTATATTTTCACTTTGTTTCACATGTAAATATTAAATGTTTTCATGTACACAATGCCAGAATCTACAAGGTAATTTTGTTTGCTGAGTTGATACAATCATTCCACATTCCTGTCTATCATATTCTCCACAAGGAGCATACTAATGTAAATTATTGAAGAACCAAATACCTCTTCTCCAAATAAAATAAGCTAATGGTAAATGAGGGAAAGTTTAAAGGTATATACATGTCGATGGAAATGTGGAATATCTTCTATTTAAAAAACTAATTGCATACTATTAAGGTATACAATATATTCTTGTTTGTTTTCACATTATGGTGTAACATAGCTAAGGATAATAAAAAGTGTGTTTGGAAAAGAATATCTCTTAAAGCATTGTTTTATAACCTTAGGAAATAATGTTCAAAAAGTGCTCATTGCCGGACTCAGAACCCTAACCATGAAAAGACAGAGGCTAGAACATGGCAATTAACCACCCCAGCTACATGTTGGCAATGAAAAACAGGGCAAACGGAGACTCTGTGATGGACTATGTCAATCAGTGGATTCTTCAACAACCTCATTGTGCTTGGAGTGGTGAGATTGGCAGCAAGTCAGAAATGTTGAACTATCGAAACCACTTGAGCAAGACCCTTGGAGCATGCCCCACATCAGAGACCTGGGTTGGGTGGGAGTGTGGGTAGGGCTTCTCCTTGATATCCCTCTACCTCAGATACATGAAGGAAACAATATGGAAATAATAGTCTTACCCACTTTCCAGTAGCCCTTGAACCTTTATGCCCTAATTAACTATGTAAAGTTTGTCAAAAATATAATAAAAAATGGGAAAAGTTTAAAAAATGTAATGTAAATGAATGACAAGCTCTAAAAGCGTAATGTGTATCATAGATAAGGGTAAACTGTTTTTATGTATGATGCAAAAAGAAATTAAGACTCAAGCTATACATGATATTTTTCATTGCTCAGCTAATGTTCATTCACAAAATGCTTTAAAGCATTTCAGCTTTACAAGTGACTACGTCATTCTGTTGCGAACAATATATTGCTTTTCTGTACATGCTTTAGGATTCTGAAGATGAATTATTTATTATGTGAAATATGTGAATTTTAAGTTGAAGTTATACACTTACTGCTCCTATGCAATAATGTGAAATCCAAAATTCTTTGCATTCTAGGAAGCTGTATGAATTTATCAAGAGATGTGTGAGAGAAAAATGTTGGGGAAAATGAGGCAATATTTCTAAGTAAGTAAATAAATAAATATATTGCAAGGGCAAAGGAAGAAGCAATGTGCACACAAAGAATATATAAATATCAGTACCCGTGATTTTACAGCAATGGAAAATGAGCCTATATGAATCAAACAATGAAAGAAGGCTATCTTAGATTATTTAAAATGGGTGGAGTGGCATAGAAGACACACTGTATAGAATAGGAAACAAGTAAATTAACACATCTATTTAAACATTTTAAATAGTAACCATGTCTTTTTTAAACACTTTCAATTTCTGCTTGATTTATATTTTGTTAAAAAATTGTTTTGGCTTTGATTTTAGAACGTTAAAACTGGTGCCAGGGCACTACACGGTAGCATAGTTGCTAAAGTCCTTGCCTTGTGCATGTCGGGATCCCATATGAGTGCTGGTTCTATAGCCAGGGCCCCACTTCCCTTCCAGCTCCCTGCTTGTGGCCTGGAAAAGCAGTCATGGATGGTCCAAAGCCTTGGGACCCTGCACCCGGGTGGGAGATCTGAAGGGGGCACCCGGTTCCTGGCTTTTGATTGGCTGAGCTCCGGCCATTGTGATCACTTGGGGAGTAGATCATTGGATGGAAGATCTTCCTCTCTGTCTCTCCTCCTCTCTGTATATCTGACTTTGCAATAAAAAAAAAAAATAAAATAAACCTTTACCGAAATGTTTGAAGATATTGCAATTGAATGACTGGTTTCATAAGATGCTTACAAGACATCTTTGTGCTAATTGTCCTGCCGTATAAATTATCTACCAACCATTGATTGGTTGTGCCCTACTGTCACACATCCTGAAGCAGACTGTCACTGTCAATGATTAGTTTATTTAAGAAAGTTATCTTTGACAAAGGAGGAACATTTATCCTGTGTCATCTTCATTTCTATAGCATAAAGGAAAATATTATCTCTATGTTATGTATACAATGTGAGAATAATAAAAATCGCAATAACATGAAAAAGGAAACAAATGACATGATCATATTTAAAGCCTATAATTATCAAAATAATATTTAATGTACCTAAGGCCATACTCAGCATTGTATTCAACTGTAAGGCTTTCTTATATGATTTTTAAAAACGTGCATTTGTTATTAAAATATTAGACTCCCAGATTAATACCAAATACTTGTTGTTTACTACAGATGTATATTTTCTGCAAGCGCAATGACATAATAAAAAAGTGCTAAATCACTACTATTCAGCATTGCACTTTAACTTCTTCTTTTCATTAAATATTTAATTATTTCTATTGCAAGGAGAGATTTACAGAGAGGAGAAGAGATAGAGAGGAAAATCTTCCCTCTGTTAATTCACTCCCCAAGAAGCCACAACAACTGGAACTGTACTGATCCAATGCCAGGAGCCAGGAACCTCTTCTGGGTCTCCCCCACAGGGGCAGCATCTTAAGGCTTTGTGCCATCCTCAGCTACTTTCCCAGGCCACAAGCAGGGAACTGGATGGAAAGTGGGCCTGCCGGGATTAGAACTGACACCCATGTTGGATGCTGGCATGAACAAAGTCAGGATTTTAGCCATTTGGCTACTATGATGCGTCCTGTACTTTAACTTTTAACCATCCATAGATCCAATTCAACCCATCTCTTAGATCAGAGGAAAATTTTTGGAAGAATTAAAAATATTCATGAATATGTTTTATTATGTATTTAATGAGAACAGCTTAGTCAAGGAAATATGATTTTAAATAAAGAATATAAAAGCTGGATGGGTTGCCAAAACTGATATCCAGAGTATCTCTAAGGTAACTATCATGGTGTAATGTTGATTTGTAGATAACAAAAACATTTTTTTGTGAGGCAAAACTTCATATTTGAGCCTAACGAAAGTCCATCTGTGTCGATAGATTGTGAAGTAAACTGTTCCAAGTGTGAATCTCTATATAATAACTGTGCATTTAGCAATTTAATATTGAAAATGAATTATGAACATAATTCAAACTATAAGTAATCTATAAGTAATGTATCAACAAATATAACAGAGAAAACACATGCATCGCTTTAATTGATGTTGTATTCAAATCGTATCTGACCTCATATACATTACTAAGACAACAACTCAAAAATATACAAACTTAAAACTGGGGCAAAAAAACAGAGAAGGATCGCAAATCAAATAGTGAATAAATATGTGAAGTCCATCAACCTTAAGGGCAAGAAAGCAAGTACAAATTAATACACAAAGGGAAGGGATTTGACATATCTATTATTATTGGCTAGATAAGTTATGTGCTGTTTTGAGTGCTGCATTTTATAGTCATCAACATCCAGCGCTCTGATAATCTAGACCCTAACTGGCAATGTTACTGACTCAAGCATGCACATGTTTCCTTGCTAGTTCTATGGGGATTCTGATTTGAACACATCTGTCCTCTTGGAGACTGGGTTGTAACTATTTTGGGGCATTTCAGAGAATGGAGTGGAAGCTCTCACTCTCTTTTTTCTGCTTCCTTTACCCAATAAACCTAAGAATGAAATTCATGCAATAAAATCATTCACATAACATAAAATGATGGTTGGTATCAAGCTTTGGCATGAACATAGATCTTCACGGCCTTTTGACAGTATTTGGTGGATTTTTAAATCACATTTTCAAGAACTATTGGGCAAGCGATTGAGTTCACACACTAATCTCCATTTGTATATTCAATAAAACACATGCATAGGTGCACAACAAGGCACATATAGCAATGTTCATATCAGTAGTTATATATTACCTTTGGGAACCATTTACATTTCTGCAGTCTGTGAAATTCTACAAAAAACATATAGGCTTTGACTGTAGAATAGCAAATATAAAATTATGATTAAATTATCCAAAATTACATGAATGGCATTCATAAATGTGATTTTGAGGAAAATTCTCCAGATTGACTATCTGTGTATCTCTCTCTCTCTCTCTCTCTCTCTCTTTCTCTCTCTCTCTATATATATACATATATATAATGTCTATCTATATCTATGTATCTATATCTATACCTATATCTCTATTTATATCTTCTGGATGATGTCATTCACCTAAAATGTTTTATCAAAATGTCAATTTGTCTGATTGAATAATGCCTTTTTTTTGTATTAAGAAGGTGGTGGAAGCCTGTTGTCTGTATGAAAAATATACTCAATAAAGGTCTTTTGCAATACTTAGCTTAAATTCATAATATTTTACATATTTCAGGTTGAATATTGTGTATTTATGCTTACAAAATAATTGGTGTCACAGGAGTTCTAATTGAATATTAGAAAAATACTCTAAATATTAACATTGGAGAGAGCCTTGGTTGATTGCTCAGTGGTTAAATCCTCACTTTGCCTAAATCCCATATGGATTCTGACTCATGTCATAGCTGCTCCATTTCTCATCCAGCTCCCTGCTCATGGCCTGAAAGCATGATAGAGCATGCCGCAAAGCCTTGCAATCCTGTACCTGGCTGGGATACCCAGAATAAGCTCCTAGCTCTGGCTTTGAATCGGTTCAACTCTGGCCATTGTGGCCTTCCGGAAAGTGAACAGTGGATGGATGATCCTTCTCTCAGTCTCTCCTCTTTGTAAATCTCATTTACCTTTCCAATAAATATAAATAAATCTTTAAAATAAAATATTAGAAGCTGCGTTCACACTTTCTTCAAAGCTTTTTGTTTGCTTTGCTTTGCTTTTTTTGTTTGTTTCTTTTAGGAAAATTATGTGTCCACCCTTGAGATGTGTTGAAATACTGAAATATTAAAAATAATCAATTTATGAAAAATCTTGCATTAGCTCTCTATATAAAAATATCTAATGGCTATTTGGAAAGAAGTGTTAGAAAGAAAGAACATGAGTATAATGAGAGCGATCTCTGACATCTGTTATTTCAGTCTATAAATGACTGCAATGGCCAGCATCAGAAAAGGCTGAAGCCACCTGCTTCTTCTTGGTCCCTGAAATGAGTGCAAGAACCAAAGCCCTTATGCCACCTTCCACTGCTTTTCTGTTGCATGAGCAGGATGCTGGATAGTAACTGGAGCAGCTGCATCATACCTAAACACCTGTATTGGTTTTGTAGGTGGTAGCTTATCTTTGAGTCCACAATGCCAGCCCCCTTAGGGTTATTTCTGTTCACTGATATATTGACGCCAATTTGTTTTACTAATTGGCACAAACTTCTTTCATTTATTTTTCACTTGGGTGGTGTATTTCATGAACACTTCTATGTTACTTATTGGATTTGGCTTTACTTCTTTAACAGGATTTTTTTTTTTTTGCAGTGAAACTATGGTACTGGTGATCCTTTCCAGATTGGGTTTTAGGCATTTGAGTTTCAACACTGTGCACCTTCTTCATACTTGGTATTTATTTTACAAAAGTAGCAGCTCTAGATTATGCAAATCATGACATCTGCCTCAATATTTCAGTTTTCTATTATATATTGAATCTTGGAAATTCACTCTGGGCAATAAAATGGAAGAATCATAGGACTCAACATTCTTTATTCAGTATTAATCATTTAGAGATGAGAATGGCAAATATCAGATTATATTAATTTTCTTATTCCCCTAAGTAATCTTCAGGTCAAGCTGAATGCTTTGACATGTATCTCTGATTTACAGATATGTAATGGAAGGATGGTAACTTTGTTTTCTGCTACTGTGCCATAGTAGAATATCGGTCATTAGGTAAAGAAAAGAAGGCACAGTATGCTTGCCCTATCTATAAAAGGATATTTAAGATCTGACTTCTGCCATCATGTTGCACATGATGACATATAAAATCAGTACCAAATAAATGAAAAACTAGGTATCAGTATATTACAAGCTCTAATGTATACTAAACAAATAAACAATAACAAAAAACAAAGAATTAATAAGATCTATGAAAACCCAGTAAAGCATGGTCACAAAAAGCTCTACATCCATAGCTCTGCAGAGTTGACTTACCCAAATGTATTATATGGTATACACACACATATCAAAATCATCTAAGTATCATCTAAGTATGTTTTGTTCATATAAACTCATTAACACCATATTTAAACCTCCTAATAAGTTAGTTATTGTATTCATCTGTGACTTGCATTTTTATATAGTTAATTATTTCTCTCATTCAAAATCCTGACATTTAATGTTTGTTCCTAAGAAATTAGAAATTGATTAAATGCTTATTTTGATGTGTTTTGTACAACAGTAAAAGGAGATTAAACTTTAAAATTTAAACGTGATTATTGGGCCCAGCGCAATAACGTAAGGGTTGAAGTCCTCTCCTTGCATGCATCAGGATCCCATATGGTCTCCAGTTCTAATCCTGGTGGTCCTATTTCCCATCCAGCTCCTGGCTTGTGGCCTGGGAAAGCAGTTGAGGATAGTCCAAAGCTTTGGAACCCTGCACCCATGTGGGAGACCTGAAAGAAGTTCCTGGTTCCCGGTTTCAGACTGGCTCATCTTCAGCCCTTGCAGCCAGATGAGGAGTGAACAATTGGGTGGATGTTCCTCTCTGTCTCTCCTCTTCTCTGTATATCTGCCTTTCCAAGAAAGATAAATAAATCTTTAAAAAAGTTGATTGTTTTCTGAGGTTTTAAACATGACCGTATTGTACGTAAAAAAATAGCTTGATTTTACAAAATTAAATCATTTTTATATTTTGGCATTTCGATATAAAAATACACATACATCACACCCATACGCATGTAATTGATTTCAAAATCAAATCGCAATCTCTTCCCAATAATGCCATTCCTGGCAAACACCATTTATATTTAAAGTAATCAGGCTTCTGGATTGATTTTCCAGGTCTTGACTGTGACCCTAGCTAAAATCCAATCACTCCAGGCTGGGATATTAACTCAAGAAATGGGAGAACTTTCACTCTTTCTCATTCTCATCTGAGGAATAGTTTATGGTTAACAAATAATAAATGCCTTCTACATGAAAATAATGTGATCTTTATACTGTCTGCATCTCTAAGGACTTGCCATGGCATATACACAAATTCAGCCACAAAAGGGGTTTGGGTAATAGTCCAGCCTTTAATTAACCAAGCCATGCTTATTGGAATAACAAACAAAAAAGACTTTTTAACTTATAGGGTCACAGGTAGATTGTTATTCAATAATAGCATACGTTTTGATTAACATGATAGTTATAACAATGCATTTCATACGTTTTATGGAACTGGAGGAGGTACATTGAACTAATTTCCAGTAACAGTTTGACTTTGGTTAAGAGCAGCAAAGCAGCATGCTTTGAAAAGTTAACATTTATAGATTATGAACTCAATGGGAGTCTACACCAATCTTTCAGAATCCTGCTGTATTCCTGGATGAGTCTCTATATGCATTTGACAAAAACTCACTCCTATTCAATATGTGATATTAATCAAACTGTGGGGTTCTGCAGACCCTTAACCCCACTATTCTTAATCATTTCCAATTTTCACCCTGACCTAATTACTAATACAGAAGATATCCATGCTCTGTCAAAGTTCATCATAGAAAAAATGAAATTATGAGCATTATATAGTTTTATTATGAGTGAATGATTTGCACTATTTCTTATTTTTTATGATATAATTTCTCTAAAAGAGGTACCTTAGCAGTAGTGTAAGCCTTCCTCCATAAAAGCCACAAAACTTGTTCTTTCATATTAATGTTTTAATGTTTTACAAGTGATTAGTTTTAGGAAGACTTCAATGTAATATCAACAAACTATTTTATAATTACTGAAACATTACTCTATTGCTATTTAAATCTCAAATACAATATAATTTCTGTTTTTGTTGTTTGAGGAATGTATTTTTTAAGTAGATTTATGGTGTTATTTAGTCTTCCAGAGAAATATAAAAGATGCATTTATACTTTTGCATGTTTGTTTACTCATTTTTACCACCCAAGAAAACTTCTCTATATCAAGCAATAATCTTTTGTAGATTTTATTCAACTCCTGATTTTAATACAGGTTATCATATCATCATGAAGAAACCTAATAGTGGAGAGACTTTTACTTAGCATGTGAACACCTGCTTTCGAAAACTAAGAAACTGAAATGTTGGTTAAGAAAGGTAGAATTATCCCTAGGCAATTATGATGAGTTTATTCATGGGATCAAATATAATCTCCTACATATTCCTTAGCTAAAGGTGAAACTGCATCTTTTACATACAGTTCCTCTAAATTTTTTCTATCCTCGCTGACATAGTAATGGAGAAAATATATGTGTGTATTTAAAATCTCAACAAAATTATAACTCAGTTCTGATTGTTATTTGATTATTGACTAAACAACAAGCAGCTTACTGAAATTTCTTCAACTATATCTGACCAGATATGAAATGGTAGCAGGTATGCCCTTTTACACTGCATATGCATTTGAAAGGGAAAACTTAAGTCAAACAACCTTAGTTATATAATTTGACATGTTTTTCATAGTTCACTCTTCACAAATGAATGATTTTAGGTTCTCTGGTAGTGAATATATTAAAGTCCATATATGCATTTTTCAGAATATGTTTTCCTATATAGTTTTTAAATCATATACATGTATACTTAAATAATATAGATAGTACATAAGGCATACTATATGAACATATATATATAATTATATGAATGCAAATATTTTCCATTAGTGAAGATGAATATATATGCAATAAATGTATACATTGTATAAATGTACACTGTATATAATAAATGATTATTTGCATTTTGTAGTTTTTTAAATAAAGAAAAATGAGATTTGTATAATAAGCTTTATGAATAGAAATTTTATCACTGCATAGTTGAATACACAAATACAAACTAAAAGTTCACAATCAAATTTTTATTAACGTTCCTAAATTAATAATATTTGTACAAAAGTATGATCTAATTTAATGCAATAAATATAAATAAAATAAATTTAATTTGAAGAAGTACAAATAGTAACTCTATCATTATATTTAAATCACTACATTTTAAAGTATAGAAAGTCAAAGAAGTGGAGGAGGAAGAGAGAAAAAGACGAGAGACAAAGAGGAACATTTGTCCATTGATTCAAGCGGCCGGAACAAACAGAGCTGAGCCTAATGGAAGCCAGGAGCCAGGAGCTTCTTCCTGGTCTGCCACGCTTGTGCAGAATATTAAGGTTTGGTTCGTCCTCAACTGCTTCCCCAGGCCACAAGCAGGGAGCTGGATGGGAAGTGGAGCTGCTGGGATTAGAACCAGTGCTCACCTGGGATCCCAGAGGTACAGGCAAAGAGAAGACTTTAGCTAGGCTGCTGTACTGGGCCCAGAAAGTATTTTTTTTTTTTATCACTATGCAGGAAATTGTAATTTGTCCTGTTTTTGATAGTAATTCACTGCAGCCTTGAACTTGGGCTCTGTAATTTTTACAAATGTGATGAATTCCTAATGTTTAAAAGTCACACATTATTCATTACATATACAAGTTGACATACGATGAAAATATCCACATTTTCATGTAATTGATTTTAAGACAAAAAAAAGAAAAATCCTGAGCAATAATTTATAGCTGTACTATTACTTAAGGAAGTTGTGTGGATGTAGCAAAAGTCCCAAATTTTGCACAAAGAAATAATCAAAAGAAAAACACAATGTAATCCCACAGAAGTAGAGACCTTTTCTACTGTCTCCATTTCTCCAAAATGCAAAAAAAAAAAAAGTGAGACACAGAATATTCAAATTGATTACTCAAAATTAAAAGTCAGATTACTTAGAAATCCAGGGTTTTGATTAATATTCCAATTTTGATAGTAGGTATATAATTTCAATTTATTATTAATCATTCCATTTATTTTAATGGAAACTTATATGTGATTGAAAAGTGTTTATTAAAAATCTAAGCAATATATAATGACCAAAACATTAATAAAAAGGAAAGGGTGATGATCAGTCTATCTGATTTTCACAATTACAATAGATCTAAATGAAAACATACAAATGCATTAATAAATAGAAATGTAAAAGATATCTATACAATTACTATCAATTAACTTGCCATTACTAAGAACATGACTCATTGACAAAACATAAGGACCTCCAACAAATGGTGCTGAGACAAAAATGCAGTGACCCTCAACAATTGCAATAACTTTAAATTCAATAAAAATTCAAACATGTCCATATGAAGACACTAAAACTTCCCTTAGCACTGAGAATCACCTTGTCAAGTTTGGAAATATGTTCCTTTACTAGAAAGAAAAAAAAAAAAGAGTCAAAGGCAACAGAAAAAAAGTAGCATTTAAATTTTGTATTAAATATCCATTGATACATTGTAAATTAAAGATACTGAGAGCAAATATAAGAACAATTAAACAATAGAAAACATCTATAAGTTAATTTATGTGAGTAGGTGTTGAAAGAATAATTATAGTGGGCCTGGTAAGATGGCTCAGCAGCTAGGTCTTTGCCTTTCATGTACAGGGATCCAATATGGATGCTGGTTCTTATCCTTGCAGTCCGCTTCCGATCCAGCTCCCTGCCTGTGGCCTGGGAAAGCAAACGAGAATGGCACAAAGCCTTGGGACCTTGAACCTGCGTAGGAGACCTGAAATAAGCTCCTGGCTTCCATATTCAGATTAACTCAGCTATGGTCAGTGTAGCCATGTGTGGCTTGAAAAAACATGCAAAACGTTTTTCTGTCTTTCCATTTCTCTACAAATCTGCCTTACCAATAAAAATACATTGAAAAATAATTCTGCCATATTAATAAACACTGTGATTTTCTCTGGTATCAGAATGTATATAAAATTGGTCACTCTAGCCCATCATTCTTGCATATGTAAAATAAATATGAATTATCTTCTAGACCCAATTTTTGATTCTCTCAAAATTACCTATTTTTAGTATATAAAATAAAGCCATGGATTTCACAGGTTGGAAAACATTAGTTTCTAACTCTTTTGTGAACTAGAAAATCAAAAACAGGAACCTATTTTCTTACTATTCCCAAAAAGTTATTATGAAATATATTTTGTTTTTATAATTATCTTGTTCTCTAACATCATGTTATCATAATAAAACATGATTTCAGTTCTTAGTGACAGCCAGATTATATCTTGAAAAATATTGCTAAATCCTTTATTGTGAAAATATATACTGTATTGCATAAGTAATAGCATTTATTGATTATTTTTTTTCCTTTTGTATCATCTTCCTCTACCTAAAAACATTGGTGGCATTGTGCTGTTCAAAACTTGCATTCTTAATGCAGCCTATGTTTACAACCAATGCTCATCTGGACAACAGTGCCATCACTGACAAAGCACATTAATTCCAGGTACATCAGTGCCTAAAGGGAGAAAGCATATTCTCCCACTGGGGTGAAATAGAAAAAAGTGAATTATGCAAGGTTAGGCTAATACCATGCTGAGAATATTTAGAAAGGTGTACACAAGCTGTGCCTTCACACCTTAAATGATAAAGGCTGTGTAATGCCTAAGAGCAGGACGATCCTCTGGAGTTATTTTAAGCTTTTATATACAATTAATGTTGAAGTCAATGAAGTGCGATGTTGATGCTTCCATAGAAAGGAATATAGGAAATAGTTATTCACTTGTCCAGCATTTTCTGTGTGGTTCAGCCTTACTCAGTTTTCAAGGTTGGATATTTTTTACCTGAAGTATAAAATTCGATGACAAAAACTGAAAAGTCATTTGAAATAGTGCAAAATTGATAATCATTGTGATGCATGTGGGGTTAGACTCTTACTGTTTTCTAGAGTCATTTTAACATTAAAGTACGTGAAATAGCATTCTTACTCAAGCGCCATAGAAATTTTCTGGCAATATTAAATAATTCAGTCAATGTATGGTAGAAAAGGATTTGTAGTAAATTAATCCTGTTGATAGATTGTGGGCTAAACTCGGGGCATAGTTGGGGGGGGGGTGGACCTCCAGAGACCTGTTTCAGAGATCTTGATCCAAGTTTATGGCATTATGTAACATTTATATAGGCTTAGGGTTGCTAGGTGGAAGCAACTCAGTAGGTGCTTAGCAGGTGCTTTAATAAATCAATGTACAAACAACAGCACAAACCTATAGTCGTAAATGTTGAACTGCACAGGCTTAGGAGGACGCCTGTTAATGGGTCTTGCAGGTGCAGGCAGGCTGCTCTAGTGATTGGGAAGGATAGGATTAGTGTGCTAACCATGTGGGTGCCGGTTCTCATCCCAGCAGCTCCACTTCCCATCCAGCTCCCTGCCTGTGGCCTGGGAAAGCAGCCGAGGACGGCCCAAAGCTTTGGGACCCTGCACCCGCGTAGGAGACCCAGAAGAGGCTTTGGATCTGCATAGCATCGACCCGCATAGCATCGACCATTGCGCTCACTGGGGAGTGAATCATTGGACGGAAGATCTTCCTCTCTGTCTCTCCTCTGTATATCTGCCTTTCCAATAAAAATAAAATAAATCTTAAAAAAAAAAAGAATATACCCCTTCATTCGTTGTTCTGTAATTTTAACAGACTGAAAATTATCCAATATTCAATGTCTTTCTCCTTTCTTTCTTTCTTAGTTTCTTTCTTTCTTTCTTTCTTTCTTCCTTCCTTCCTTCCTTCCTTCCTTCCTTCCTTCCTTCCTTCCTTCCTTCCTTCCTTTCTTTCTTTCTTTCTTTCTTTCTTTCTTTCTTTCTTTCTTTCTTTCTTTCTTTCTTTCTTTCTTTCTTTCTTTCTTTCTTTCTTTCTTTCTTTTTCTTTCACAATCAGTTTTCTAACGTTCTCCCATCTTACATGTTATATTAGCGGTAAACTCTTCAGCTAGGACCTGGCACGGTGGCACGGTGGTTAAACTCCTCGTCTTGCGCACCCCAGAATTCCATCTGGTCACCGGTTCTAATTCAAGCTGCCCTGCTTCCCATCCAGCTCCCTCCTTGTGTCCTGGGACAGCAGTTGAGAATGGCCCAAATCCTTGGGATCCTGCACCCGAGTGGGAGACCCGGAGGAGCTCCAGGTTCCTGGCTTTGGATCGGCGCAGCACTGGCTGTTGTGCTCACTTGGGAAGTGAATCATTGGACAGAAAATCTTCCTCTCTGTTTCTCCTCCTCTATGTATATCCACCTTTCAAATAAAAATGAATAAATCTTTAAAAAAAGAAAACTCTTCAGCTAAATATTCAATTAAATTACCTACTGCATTTTATCCAAGAATTAACCAAAGTAGTTTCATATTTCCACCAAATTCTCCTTAGCAGCAATCCAAACTTTTCTTAATATGCACCACAAATCTTTGATACTTACTCATTCCACAATTCAAAAGCCAATTTCACATTTTCAAGTCTTTGGTATAGAAGTTCTCTGCTAGTTGATCACAAATAAAATTAGCCTTAAATTGGGAATATTAGTGAAATCCAAAATGAAATTTAAAACCTAAAACAATTGAACCAGGGTCAGTGCCCTCAGACTTACATCTTGAAATAATTGTGATATTCTTATTTAAGCAAAAATCTCTTCTTTAACAGGTATAATCTGATATAATACACAAGAGCTTATTTGAAGTTGCTAGATCCAGAGGGTAAAGAATTCTAAAAGCCATCACACTTAACCCTTACTATTCAATACCTTTTTGGCACTTGATAAATCAAAGGACAAATATCAAATGTTCTTTCTAATATAAAACATCCTTCATGCAAAATGTAAGTCAATAGCCCTGTCAATTTTGTTTTTGATGCATTTCCTGGATTTTGATATTATTTGTTTTTACTTTCATTTATTCAAAATAGCTTATTTCCTCTTAATAAATTATTCATTAACTAAGGTCATACAGTGGCATGATCTTTTCCGAGAAGTTTTTCTTATTTTCTTTTCATTTTTTTTAGTAACACATTGGCATATTATTTAAATTCCTATTAATTTTTTAATTTCTTCCTGCTGTTGATTAGATTTATGGCTTTTTTAAAAGGAGATATAAAATAACTGTGTAATAGAGGCTGCACTATAGATATGTGAAGATACAATGCAGTATGTATCTCTAGTTCCAAGATAAACATGGACTCCCAATGAAACTGTTAAATATAATGCTGGATTTTCTGTCATTATCCATCTCTGCAATGTCACAATATATTTAAATAGAATGGTGTACTTATGACTGCTTATGAAGGGTTATGCCATTATAATAATAAGGGGGAAATCAGTTGAGGGGGGAGACTTGGATAGGGGATAAGGGAAGTCTCCGAGTCAATAGAATTGTATCCTTTTTGTTGTTGTTGACAAACTTTATTTATATAAATAGAGGAAAAATAGTCTAAAATGTGTATTGTATACTTAAAGAATCTTGATCCTTAAAAAACAAAATCCTACAAAACCTCAAAATACACTATGATAAAATTGTATCTTTTTGGGGGGTAAGATTTATTTATTGTTATTTGAAAGGAAGATTTTACAGAGACAGAAAGACAAATAGATCTTCTATCTACTGGTTCACTCCTCAAATGGAGCAATCCCAGAACTGAGCCAATCCAAATCCAGCAACATGAGTTTCTTCCAGGTCTCCCATGTGGGGACAGGAACCCAAACACTTGAGCCATGCTCTGCTCCTTTTCCAGGCCATAAGCATGGAGCTGGATAAGCAGAGGAGCAGACAGTACATGAACCAACACCTATATGTGATACCAGTGCTGCAGGTGGAAGTTAATTTGCTACATCACCTCACTGGCCACAGAAATTGCAGATTTGTTCTGTTTTGATTATTTTTTTATGTTTAATTTTTATTTTAATTATTTTTTTCTTTAGTTTTTGACAATCTTTACATAGTTAATTAGGGTAAAAAGGCTCAAGGGCTATAGGTAAGTGGGTAAGACTATTATTTCCACAATTTTTCCTTCATGTATCTGGGGAAAAGTGGGAAATAAGGGAGAAGCCCCACAAAGCATCCCACCCATCCCAGGTCCTTGATGTGGGTTATACTCTGAGGGTCTTGCTCAAGTGGTTTTGATAGTTCAACAGTTCTGAATTGATGACAATCTCACCATTCCAAGCATGATGAGTTCGCTGAAAAATCTACTGATTGACATAGTCCATCTTAGAGTCTCTATTTGCCCAGTTTTTCAGTGCCAACATATAGCTGGGGTGGTTGATTGACTTGTTCTGGCTTCTGTTTTGTCATGGTTAGGGTTCTGAGTCCGGCAATCTGAATGGGGAGATCCCCAAATAAACTTTGACAAGAATTATATATTAAAAAATAAAACTATGAAAAATTAAGCATTATATCGAAACTAAATTAAATAAAATTGCAAAATGTAAAATTATTTCATAGAACATTACATTCAACAGGAAATCCAATAAGATATCTGCTTCTCTATTCCAATGTTTTGACTTCGGACATTTTATCATTGTAAATATTTTCAACTACTTGCCATATCTGCATGATATTATCCTAAGAAATCAAGCTGAGTAGGATTATTTTTCCAGGTAAATATGATAATAAGTTTAAATGTGTAAAATTCATATAATAAATGGTGAAAAATAATGATAAGTTAACAAACATACAAACACACACACAAAAACTGAAAACAGAAAATAGACATTTAGACTATTGAAAGGATAATGATCACATACTTTATCATATTTCTGAAACTGAAATGATAACAAATTTATGTGGCATTAATTATTCATTAGTGTTAATTTTCAAATATCAACAGACTTATTACAGAAATTCACTGATCTGAAAGTTCATCTTCTTTTCTCTAAAACAAAAACATTCAGACCACTAATTGGTTGAATTTTAATGGCAATAAATGAATCTAAAAATGAGAAATCTGGATTTATTTTTACATCATTTGCTTTTATACTAATTTCCTGATCTGTCTATTCCACACAAAAATGAATTATTCTTATATAAATTAAGTGTAATCATCTTACTAAACACTTCTTAATTTATAAAGTAGTGAGGAAAAAAATCTCTTGAAGTGTTGAAGTGACTCTAACTGTAAAAGCTATGATTATGTTGTATGTGTATTTGTATATGTGTGTTTGTATGTGTAAAATTTGGTTCATACAAGCTTCATTGTCTTTGCTTTAGGGTTCTCATTCCTTATGGAAGGCTGAACAATAAGATATTTTCATATTGTATCATTCTAACATATCTCTCCTTTCAAAAAGTATCTTTTATGGTTTCTTAGTACCTATTGAAATAAATCCACATCATTTACCTAGTAAATCATCTGTATGACTAGGTGAATGAATCTTAAATGAGAATCAGTGTTCTAAATTTTCCTCTACCATTTTTTAGATTCATGTCTAAACTGTAAAATGCATAAAATGGAAACAATATCATATATTCCACAGGATAATATGGAAAATTTAAATACTGATTACATTTTAAAATAGCTTAATTTTATGTCTGTTAGTTGTAAGTATTCAAATATATTAGATATCTTATCAGTATTATTACAAGAACCTTTGTTTTCATGTATACCATTATTCTATATTCTAAAGATTTTTATGCAATGCCACTCTTTTAAATCCAAATGAGTCATTTCACCCAACAACAAATTCAGTCACTTTACAAATTATTCTTTCATACAGTGGGATCCAAGAGCGATCTTGACAGCCTCTTAACAGAAGGTCATATGCACAGAGAAGGGGTAACCCAGAGTAGAGCAGGGGGTACAGGAGGAGGCTTATATCCCAACATTGGAGACTCCTGGTACCTCACCAAGGACTATCATTATGGGCACCAAAGACTACATCCCAACTGCCAAGGAGACCATGGGGATTTTGAGTGCCCTCCCAGGCTGAGAACTCTGATGTCTTCCATTCCCTATCAGATTTCCCACATGGGATGGAAGAAGCACAGATCCTTCCTCACAGGATCTAATGTCATCAGAACAACAGTCAGAAGTCCTGAGCAGTCCTCCGAAAGAGATCAGTAACCTTTCTTTGGGACTCTGGAGGAGCTTTCTCTGGTCCATACTTAGTTCCAACTTTGGATCCCCATCCCATCTTGCAATGACCATTAAGTTCGCTGCAGACCCCACTCCCCAAAATTAGATCAGATACACAGAGACCAATAAGGATAGTTCAGACAGGGAGGAAACAGTCAGATTGGACTCCTATATACCTTACTAGGTAGGACACAAAGATTAGTTACTCCTCACTAAGGTATTGAAGATTTCTCTGACACCCCTCGTAAAACTGTTCTGCTCTTCAATTGTTAACATATGTCTTGTTAGAATTATAAGCAAATTTAGACTATCCTAAAATTTGCCAAGTTCAACGAAAAACATGCTTCAGTACTATCAGCTGCTAAATATAAAAGTAAAAATAGACATGAGACAGCTGAATAGTAATCTATAACCATTTTAAGGTGTATAGCAGCCAGTTATGTATAAACTGAAATTGAAATGTCAATGAAGTAGTCACAGGATTTTGTTAAGAACTTACATTTTCTAACATGTTGGTCACTCAATACCATGTCAATTAACATCATGATGCTATAAACAGCTGTTGAAGTTTTGTTGTGGCTTTTCATTGGAGGGGATGGTATTTTGTCAGCTCTATTTTCAGACCAGAGATGATCTCCCTAATGAAACTGTAGAAGCTATTTGGACAATAAGATTCTGGACTCTCTGCATGGTCCATGCCCGCAATGAAGCAATCATGACGGGGTATGAATTGTAATACAGTAATAATATGGAGGAATCCAACATTGGGGAGGGTACAGGGAGCGGTTGGGGGAATCCCAGAGCCTATGAAAATGTGTCGTAAAATGGAATTTTAAAAAAAGATTATTATTAATTATGCACTATAAACCATCCACTATAACTAAATAAAAGAAAATTATACATGTTTAGCATTTTTCCCAGGTACTAAATAAATATAAAATAATTTGATTTTGTAAAATGTAGTGAAATGTGGAAGAGCAAAAGTGTACACTTGGAAATCACATAAAAATAATGTTTACATTGAACTTTGATGGATAAATGAAAATGCTATGGGCCAAACTGTAATAAATTCCCAAGTGGAAAAAACCTTAAATAATAAGTCATTAAATAAAGAATAACATCCACATAAGGACAAAATAGTGGGAATGATATAGAGGTCATGATGTTGTGTAAAACTATAGCAAAATAAAAGTATATTTAGCTTCAATAATTGACTTCTTAACATTTTTGTTACTCTCAATATTTTTTAAAGCTTTAATTATTTATTTATTTATTTATGTATTATTTATTTTTTGAAAGGCAAATTTACAGAGAGAAGGAGAGACATAGAAAGATCTTGAATTTACTGACACATCCCAAAATATCTGCAATGGCCAGAGCTGAGCCAATATGAATCTGGGGGAGACTGGAGTTTCCTAATGGAACCCCACTCTAGTGCACATGCCCAGGGCTTTGACCTATCATCCATGCTTACCCAGGCCACAGGTAAGGGAAAGGAAGTGAGGTGGAGCATCCAGGACATGAACCCATGTTCATATGGGAATGCTAGCAATTGCTGACTAAATGTTAGGTAATTGAGCCATCACCACCACCCTCTGACTCTGAACATCGTCTGCTTTTTAGTTGTTTTTTTTTTTAAAGATTTATTATTATTATTATTATTATTATTATTATTTTTATTGGAAAGGCGGATATACAGAGAGGAGAGACAGAGAGGAAGATCTTCTGTCCAATGATTCACTCCCCAAGTGAGCGCAATGGCCCATGCTATGCCGATCCGAAGCCATGAACCTCTTCCGAGTCTCCCACATGGGTGCAGGTTCCCAAAGCCTTGGGCCGTCCTCGACTGCTTTCCCGGGCCACAGGCAGGGAGCTGGAAAGGAAGTGGGGCTGCTGGGATAGAAAAGGCGCCCATATAGGATCCTGGGATCCTGGGATCCTGGGCGTGCAAGGCGAGGACCTTAACCACTTGTGCCACCGTGCCGGGCCCTGCTTTTTAATTGTTAAGATGGGAGTAATAATAGCAAAAATATCATGAAGATATTTTTGAGAATTAATTCATTTAATGTGGATAAATTGATCTTATCATTATCTGTTATGAAAGGCCAAAGAACATTAAGTGCTAAGGAAATATCATACTTTTTATCAAGTTGTATGGTTATTATATCCAAAACATCTTGATAGTTGATGAAGTAAATTCTTTTTCTTTTTAAAGAGATTTTTTATTACAAAGTCAGATATACAGAGAGGAGGAGAGACAGCGAGGAAGATCTTCCATCAGATGAGTCATTCCCCAAGTGAGTGCAATGACTGGTGTTGTGCCAATCCGGAGCCAGGAGCCATGAACTTCCTCCAGGTCTCCCACTTGGTTGCAGGGCTCCAAGGCTTGGGCCATCCTTGACTGCTTTCCCATTACAAAATCAGGGAGCTGGATGGGAAGTGGAGCTGCCGGGATTAGAACCGTGACTCATATGGGACCCCAGCACGTTCACAGAAAAGACTTTAGCCGCTAGGCCACTGTACTGGGCCCATGGAGTAAATTCTTAAGTAGTTATTGATAGAGCACCAGATAGCACGCATTATCAAAAGGTCTGATCAAGAATGATATTTTGGGCCCGGCGCGGTGGCGCAAGTGGTTAAAGGTCCTCGCCTCGCACGCCCGGGATCCCATATGGGCGCCGGTTCTAATCCCGGCAGCCCCGCTTCCGTTCCAGCTCCCTGCCTGTGGCCTGGGAAAGCAGTCGAGGACGGCCCAAAGCTTTGGGAACCTGCACCCGCGTGGGAGACCTGGAAGAGGCTCCTGGCTTCGGATCGGCATAGTATCGGCCCGTTGCGCTCACTTGGGGAGTGAATCATCGGACGGAAGATCTTCCTCTCTGTCTCTCCTCTCTGTATATCCGCCTTTCCAATGAAAAAAATAATAAAAATAAATCTTTAAAAAAAAAAAAGAATGATATTTTGCACCTTACAAAATAATTGATGTTTTAGTCTTTAATTTGAATAATCAGTTAATTCATTGGAAGACAGAGTGGAAAGTCTTGCTTACATGAAAGAATCATGAAATTGTAATTGATGCTCTTCAAAATGTTCTTCAATTGATCTGTTTTCTACCTTAGTTTTGCTGTACTTTCTCCCCGTAACATCAGAATTAATTTCTGTGCCAAGTAAAATAAGGTAAAAATGATGACACATTTTAAAATTCATCTCATATAATCAGAAAAATACTACCTCACAGAAACCATAAATTATGACAATACAAATCCCCTTGTTTTACGAAGTTCCCTAACTGAAAAAAAAATTCATAAGTAATATCACTATATTACGTTTTATACGTTGTCCTAAAATATTAATCGTATTTTTCAATGATTTGAGGAAAATGTACTAACGAATTTGTACTTTATTTTTAATATTAAAAAAGATACTGTAATAGCATAGCAGTTGAAGAACAGAGTAAATTGCTCCAGCTAATTTTCTACATGCCAGGAAATGTCATGAAATTGCAGAAACCATATGGATGTTCCAAAACGGCTGTAAAATACTGAAAATGTATTGAACAAGAGGCAGTTAAAGAGCACAGAGCAGCCAACATAAGAAACATTCAATATGTCTTGTATTTTAATTGCTTGACCAGCTTTGAGACCATGTATATACCTTAATCTTCATAATAGTACAAATATTTCATAATAATAAGGGGGTTACACACTGCAGCTATCATATCTTTTCAAGTGAATGATTATGGAAATTTCTATTATTTCTAAAACCAATCAATCCTTCATAGCTTCCATGGCATGGTTACATTTATGGTATAATTTTTGGTTTGTTTCTCTATGACATATGTTTATGATGCAATGAATATATTATTAACATTCTTCAAATGCTTCATAATTGCATTTTTGGAGTATTGAAATAACTGAAAAATAGAAATTATTTTAAATTTTATAGAAAAAATACTCAAGTACAATAAATTGTGTGCTACAGAATAAATTTCAAAGGATTTCCAAAGATTAAAAATCATGAAATATATTCTTACCATAAGACTACAACTTAATACAGCAAGGAAACTAAAAGAAACATGGTATTTAGAAAATTCATATCATATCCCTTATTGTACCCATTATCAGGTTAAAAATTAAAAAAAAAAACTTGAATTGAAAGCTTTCTAAATAAGACAACAAAATATTTGAATTGTATTACATCAACATGTAAAGGAAAATAACTTATTTAGTATCTATATGCACAAAAAGTTGAGAAATTATGTATAATTGTGTTATTAAATTTTACACAACAAAATTCGAATAATAAAACAGAGTAATTTTTATTAAACCAAAATGGAACTGACAAAGCAAAAACCAGCTTGATAAATAACAACATTTTGGAATAAGGTCAATTTATAAAATATTGCATCATAAATTGGATTTTATAAAAATTAAAACTTTAAAAGCTGCAATATATTAAAATATATTAAACAGCACATGGATGGAGAGTTGATACAAAATTTCAAAAGCTTAAAATGACTGACACATTTTATAACTCTTAGCTAGTGTATAAGAAACACAGATTGGTAAATGAACAAGCTTTCTGAAAAGATATTTCAGATCAAAATGTAGTAGAAATTATCAGCCATCACAACATTTTCACTGCTTTTAAATGAAAAATACCATAAATTAGTTCCAGGAGCTTCTTCCAGGTCTTCCACACGGGTGCAGGGCCCCAAGGCTTTGGGCCATCCTTGACCGCTTTCGCAGTACATAATCAGGAAGCTGGATGGGAAGCGGAGCTGCCAGGATTACAACTGGCACCCATATGGGATCCTGGCATGTTCAAGGAGAGGACTTTAGATGATACGCTATCATGTTGGGCCCTGATGATGTTTCTAAAAAGATGTACATTCATTACTTTTTCTTATTATCTAAATCATCAGAGATAAAAATCGTCATTTTTAAATAAATCTAACAAAATAACCAATGGGAGAATTTTCATTAAAAAAATCTTACTAATATAGGTACAGTACACAAGGTTCAATTTGTTGTTAGTTTTATTTATTTTAGTGATTCAGAATCAGCAAATATTGCAAATAATTAAAATGCAGAACGTTAAACACAGTGTAAAATTATTACCATGATCAAATTGATTAAATTATTACATATTTCTCTGTTTTGTGCTGTGGGCATGTAAGATATACTTTCATAGCAAATTTCAAATATTATATTTTTATTAACTGTAGTCAGCATGGTGTGAATTACAGATCTAGGGGTACATGCTACTGAAAGCTTTAATGTTTGAGCATTAATTTTTTTAATTTCCCTTACGTTCAGATCTTTAGATAGTATTGATACATACCCTGTTTGACCCTAGAAATATGTGTGTTGATATGGCCCACCTATCATCATATTTCTTTCTGCATATATCATAATGCATAAGGGTTGTACATGTTACTTGAGCCAGGCTACTGAGAACCAATGTTGACTCCAAAACAACTCTTGCAAAGTTGATATCTGTATAAGTAAATACACAACTTTTTTTGTTATTTTTTAATTCAGAAGGAGTTAGAATTCCTTAGTAATGTGTAAATAAACATACCATATAACCCAGTTATTATCCTATTCCTGACAATTTATGTAATTTAAATGAAATCAGCATATCAGAGGGATGCCCATGCTTTAAACAGTTCAATTCACAATAGTGAAGATATAGAATTAATCACGATGTCCATCAAGACATTAACTGATTTAGAAACTGTGGCAAATGTGTACCTAACGACTAGGTTTAAGACTTTTGTTTGTTGTTATCTTAAGGTGACCAGATGTCATGTAATTGACAATACAGGTGTGGGATCACAGTGATAAATCCCATCCTACCCTCTCCTTCCACTTGCACTCCTCACTCATGCTCCTCCTTTTAGATCTTGATTTACTTTTAAACTTTTAAAATGAAGTTATTTTTGTTAACTTTAGAATCACAGGCTTAACACATATTAGGCATTAATTCAACAAATAGGAAATGGAAAAGGAAACAGTTACTTAATAAAGTCAGACTAAAAAAAACAATTCTATGAAATCAATGCATTCTTGTATTCTTTCTTTGAGGTTACACATATATGCATTTTGTCAGAAAAGAGAGGATTTCCTTATTTCTTGTAGCTATGCATCTTTCCATAGTGCATATTTAAGACTCTATATACATGAATTTTGTATATTTTTTGAGAGGCAAAATGTGACAGAAAGAGCAAGACAGAGAGTAAGCTCTTTATAACAGTTTGTAGTTAATATAATTTGGTTGCAAATTGTAGCATCTCATTTTTTTTTAACCACTGAATGGTATTCCATGAAGTGGATGTACCACCATTTATTTTTCCACTCTGCTCTTGATAGGCATCTAGATTGTTCCCATTTCTTTGCTATTGTAAATTGTGTTGCTATAAATACAAGGTTACAGATCCTTTCTCATATGCAGATCTCATTTCCTTTAGATATCTGACCATAACTAGAATAACTAGTTCATATAACATGTCAAATTTCAATTCTCTTAGCAGTCTCTGTACTGACTCCACAGTGGTTTTACTAGCTCACATTCCCACCAGAAGTAAAGGAGTTTAACTTTCTCCCCATGTGCACACCACCAACTGTTAGCAGAGTTCAGAATCTCGGCCAATCTCAGTGGAGTCAGGTTGGACTTCAATATGGTTTTCATTTCCCTGATAGTTAGGGAGCCTGAGCATTTTTCCTCTGTCTACCATCAAGCTCTTTCTGTCACATTTTGCCTCTCAAAAAATATATACAAAAAGTCATGCATATAGAGCCTTAAATTGAAATGTAGATTTAATTTGAGAATTTACATGAAAATAAGAAAATTTTAATTTCATTCCCCACAAACATTCTAAATTTTCCGCATTCTTTTCAAAACTATTATCTGCCTACCTGGTAATATAAGGAACTTAAAAACAAATAAAAAAAATACACTAGCAAACAGCCACATTCACTCACATATTTTCTCTTGCAGTTTTCACGTTGAAATGACAGAGTTAAGTAGCTGTGACAAATACCTTATGGTCAGCTAAGCCTAAAACAATAACTATCAGGCTCTTTGAGAAATATATCAATTCCAGTTTTATAAAATCAATGATTGTTTTTATTTTACAATACATTTAACACCTCATTTGCTTTGAATTCTGGCTAACATATCATTAGCCTTTCTTCTGAGATAAATTTTCTTTCTCCTTATTTTATAACTTTTATATGTTTCATGGTTCAGTTTATGGAGGTATTAAATTCTTCTAACCTAGCTTTCATTTTACCAAAAATCTATAGTTCAAATTCATCTTTTAAGTTATTTTCATTGAATATAGAACTTTAATTTTCCTTTTTTTTTTTTTTTTTGCTTTCAGCTCTTTAGTTAAGCCATTATTTTACTGCTTTACAGTGATGCCTATGGTATTGCATATTGTGTAAACAAAATTATCGCAGACTAAAATAACTTTAATATAGGTCAATTGTTGCTTCATCCAAGTCATGAGCCATAAAAACCAAACAAACAAACAAAAACAAACAAACAAAAATGGATAGCTGAATCTTCTTTTTGTTGTCACACAGGACTGATATAAAAATGCTTAGCATCAGTCTTTCTTGCATGATAGGGAATTGCTCGCTTCCAAGATCGTTCTGGTTGCTTATGGAATTTTGTGCATTGGTAGTATTTAGAGTGGAGGACCATGCCCTTCAGGACTATTAATCCTGTCTGTGCCCCTAGCTTCCTATGACCAGGCTACACATATGCTTTTACATGACCCTGTCCTTCCTCAAGGCAGACGTATAGTCCAAATCCATGTGAATCATCACTCAATTTATGCAATTTTTAATTTGAAGCTAAAGAATCATTAACCTTCCAACTTCCATGGCAGCCATTGGCTATCACATTAGGAGCCCATTTATAATGCTGATTTGATGTACAGGGAGTCAGCAATGTCCCGTAAGTGTCTCAGTGTAGAGATTTATGTCAAATACAATCTGGTACTTATTAGAAGCAATTAATGAGCTTTTCTGCAAACAAATTCTGAGCTTTTTCTGAAGTGTCCTATGTATCCCAAGACATGCTTATATATAGTCAAGTCTGTCTCCATGAGAATCAATAAAAATACAGATTTTAATCCAGTAATCATCCACAAGAGAAAAAAAAATATTAGTGTGATTCTGTGCATTAATTGGGTCATCAGTTCAGCCCTATGTTTTTCAGAGACGGTATAATTATTCCTGTTATAAACCAACTGCAGTTTGAATAAGGGCATAGACCCTTTAGCCAACTGATTTTGGTGAATGAGACCATGCAGCAGTTTTGAAGTAAGCCTTATAGCACAATGACTAGTTTGACCCTAGCACTTCTACAGTCATCATGAGGGGAGGAAAGCATGCTGGCTAACTGTTCCAAGCATAGTGATCTACGGAACAACTGGACTCAGTCATTAACTTGAGTCAAGAATCACTAACACCAGCCTAGATCTTATTGACTCATGATTCTCTGCAGCACTGGGATAAATGATTAATAATGCAAGACAGTAACATTTTATTATTGAAATTTATATACCAGCATCATCTTATCCAAAAATATGTCTTCAAGTTGAATACATATAAGCCTCATTTGCATGTGTAGTAACACTTCCAGCTTCTTTTCTACAATATACTTTCAGCATTCAGTAAACTTAAAGAACATGGTCAGAAGTATATGCTCTTATTTTCCTTATCTTTTTTGGTAAGATTTAGTTTTGTTTAAAAGACAAAATTTAGAGACAGGAGACAGAGAGGTCCTTAATTCTTATTTACAACTCAAACTACTTGAAAGACCAGTGTGGCCAACTGAAGCCAGAAGGCAAGAGTTTCTGCTGGGTCTCTCACCTTGGTTCATGAACCTAAGGATTTGAGACATCCTCCACTGTTTTTCTAATCAATAAACAGAGAGCTGTATTAGAAGTGACGTAGCTAGGTCTTGAACTGGTGCCCATATGGGATGCCAGCACATCCAGGCACAGATTTAGTCCATTACACTATGAAAAAGCCCCCTTTCCTTCCTTCCTTCCTTCCTTCCTTCCTTCCTTCCTTCCTTCCTTCCTTCCTTCCTTCCTTCCTTCATTTTTTTCTAGATTTATTTTTTTGTTGCAAAGTCAGATATATATATATATATATATCTGTATATATATGTGTGTGTGTATATATATATACACAGAGAGAGAAAAAGGGGGAGAGACAGAGAAGATCTTCCGTTCATTGATTCATTTCCCAACTGACTACAAGGGCGGGAGCTGAGCTGATCTGAAGCGAGGAGTCAGGAGTCTTGTGGGTCTTCCACATGCGTACAGGGTCCCAGGGCTTTGGGCCATCTTTTCTGTTTTGCTTTGCTTCATATCCTCCAGAAAATGTCCACTATAACCTATATTCACTACTGATTAATTCAATCTATTGGTGCCTACAAAGAGAGGCATTACATATGCATAACATAAAAGGTAAAATAAATAAATATCACCATCTATAATCAAGGGAAATAAAACAAATTGTACTGTAGAATAAATTTTACTCAAAGACAATCACGGAAAACAAAATCTGCCAACATTAAGATAAAGTACTGCGAGTCTCCAAAACTGTGAGATAATGAATTGCTGTAGTTTTAGCCATCAAATTTGTATATGTTTTTGAAGTTTTATTTAAAAAAATGTTTGCATTTAAAAAAATATATGTTTAAGTGCATATGGAATTTTTCTCATTTTCAATTCATTAGTTTCAGGATCTGTAAGAAAATGTGGCTTTTTTTTTTCTCAAACTAGTTCTAAGCAGAGATAGGATTGTCACCTAGTCAACCACAGACAAGCTTGCCCTTGAAAAGCTACTCACATAACATAATTGATGACTTCGTTACTTTTTTTTAAGCTGGTGAAAGGAAGTGGGCTATACGTGCCAATAGTGTTAACTGCTTAAAGCCTTATTTGACACCAAATGTCTAGTTTCACCACCAGAGTCTTGAGTTTATTTCCTACAGCTAGTTGACCAACAGAATGTGCATAGGGATCGACCTTTCCAAAACACATGAATCCCATAGCACGGAATAGCCTTTACGGGGGGAGAAACAAAAAACAATATATATATATATATATATATATATACTTAATCCTAATTCTTCCTTTACCTGTCATAAAGACAGGGTTCTTTTTTTTTTTCCAAAAGATTTATTTTACTTTTATTGGAAAGTCAAATATACAGAGAGAGGAGGAGAGATAGAGAGGAAGATCTTCTGTCCGATGATTCACTCCCCAAGTGACCACAAAGGGTGGTGCTGCACTGATCTGAAGCTGAAGCCAGGAGCCGGAAACTTCCTCCAGGTCTTCCTCACAGGTACAGGGTTCGAAGGTTTTGGGTCATCCTTGATTGATTTCCCAGGCCTCAAGCAGGGAGCTGAATGGGAAGTGGGGCTGCCGGGATTATAACCAGCACCTATATGGGATCCTGGCAAGTATAAGGTGAGGACTTTAGCCACTAGCTACCGCACTGGTCCCTATAAAGATAAATTTTTATATAGTTATGTATGGTAAGTGTTCAGGCTGCCACTCCTGTGTGCCCTCTTCTCTATGAAGGCTAGAGGAAACAGTTTCAATTGTATTGAATTTTAAAATTTATAGCACTTATTAAAATTGGCCTATTTCATCACATAGTCCTAATTTCATTTTATATTATTCTTGAAGAAAGTTTAGCTCCATTCTGCCCATTTATATAAAGGTAGATTTCAACTTCTGCTAAGGTAAAGCAAATATTTTCTTCGTAGAGTACTTCCATGAAACCTCACGGATATATAAATGAGATGGATAATTCTGCTCATTTTTTTTTTTATTGGAAAGGCGGATATACAGAGAGGAGAGACAGAGAGGAAGATCTTCCATCCGATGATTCACTCCCCAAGTGAGCGCAACGGGCCGATACTATGCCTGTCCGAAGCCAGGAGCCTCTTCTGGGTCTCCCACGCAGGTGCAGGGTCCCAAATTTGGGCCGTCCTGGACTGCTTTCCCGGGCCACAGGCGGGGAGCTGGAACGGAAGCGGGGCTGCCAGGATAGAACCGGCGCCCACATGGGATCCCCGGCATGCAAGGTGAGGACCTCAACCACTGCGCCACCGCGCCAGGCCCAATTCTGCTCATTTCTAAAGAAACACGAAAATGTTTGTTAGGGTGAACTTCCGGTAGTTTTTTTGTGTTGTTCCACTGAAGCTGTCTGCTGATTCTCAGCAATTCTTTTTGTTTATATATCCTTAACTGTTCAGTTAATGGAGGGCATAAAACACATTTTAAATTGTTTTCTGAAGGAAGTGTTGCCATTGAAACAGAAGCAATGATCATAACTTCTTACTTTGACTAAGTGAGCTTTTGCCGAGCTGGCATTTATTGCAAACATTTACATATTCTATGAAGCTGTACAAGCACATGGAACTTAGTAAAACAATAATCATAACATTCCCCAAGTCGCTGGTAACTCAAATATCTTAGCTTGCTTTTATAACTCTGTTTTTTTTTTTGTAATTTAAACTGAATTTAGAATATGAGTATGTTAACAATTAGGCTTATCAGTTTAGTTGGTGTAAGAGTCACACTTTGTGATATACATAGTTGCTCAGTTTTACTTTTTTTGAAACACCCGTTTATAAAACAATCAACATACTAATACAGATAAATGCATTGAGAACTCAATGAAACAAACGTAAATGAGCTTATGGGTTATTTAAATTTAAATTACACTAAGTATATTTTTATCTTAAAGTTGCATAGGAAATCCTATTCATAAATCCCCATGACTTCCTGCCTTTTAAAGCATAATTTAAGAAAATAAATATCCATTTTTTTCCCATTTACACACGATTGGAGATGTGGAATACAGTTTGAATAAATAGAAAATTTATAGAAGGACCTTGAACTATTTTGTATAGCATATTGAGAGTTCTGATGATGGTTAAATATCAGTCATATCAATTTTATATCAAGTGCTACATTGCTTCCACTTCTTAAAATGACTATAATTCACGTATAATTGACCTTATACTTTTCCATGTGTCTTTTACTATGCTCCGTTTCACTGCTTGAGAAGGTTTCTAGCAGCAGACAGGGGAGTGTCAGTTGTTGCCAGTGTGAGAGTGAAGGCACTAACCTTTAGTATAAAAAGAAGCAACCCCTTGGATAACTGTGACAGCTCAATTCAAGAAAATTGGACTGATTTTTGTTCAGTCCAGAAAATTACAAAGGGTCGTTTCTTGTGTGTGTGTGTGTGTGTGTGTGTGTGTGTGTGTGTGTGTGTGTGTTTGCAAGGCAGAATTACACAGGGAAGGAAAAACAGAGAGCTCTTTCCCCAGAGGACTTCAGTGGGTTGAACTGAACTGGTCTGAAGCTGAGAGCCAGGAGCTTCTTCAGGGTCTCACATGTGGGTTGAGCAAGAACATGTAGATCTCTTTTGGGATGTCCTCTGCTGCTTTTTCAGGCCACTTGCAAGGAACTGGAGCAAAAATGAAGCAGCCAGAACTCAGACCGGCATTTGAATAAGACACTGGTATTGTAGATGGAGAATTAACCTCTTATGCAATGACACTGATCCTGCAGAGTCTTTTTAATTTTCTCTGTTTGCTGTCACTGTCTCCACAGAAATTAGTAGAATTCAGTTTCTGAAAAGGTAATGCAATGAAAGAAATATCTCAGAAGTTTGAAGTAAAAAAGTCAGCGAGCAAGGATCTTGGTGTTTCAGGGCCCTGCGTTCTGCATGGACCTAGTCTGGCCCGTGGCCATCAGTTCCAGAGGCAACATGAAACTGCAAAATCTCATCTCTCTCTCTCTCTACTCCATCTCCTTCTGTTTGTGTCACTCTGCGAAATAATTAAAATGAAACTTAGTAGAAAAATACAAAACAGAAAGAAAATAATATGAAATCTTATTAGTAAAATTTCAGGTTTTTGTTTTGTTTTGTTTTGTCAAGTTCATATTGAATGTAGGTTACAATGGGAAAAATAAAACCAAATTGTGGGCCCAGAGTGATAGCATAGCGGTTGAAGTCCTCACCTTGAAAGCACCGGGATCCAGAAGAGCTCCTGGCTTTGGATTGGCTAAGCTCCAGCCATTGTGGTCACTTGGAGAGTGAATCATCAGAAGGAGGATCTTTCTCTCTGTCTCTCCTCCTCTATGTATATCTGCCTTCCCAATAAAAATAAAATAATCTTAATCTGCTAAACATAAAATGAATGAGTTGCGACCATATCTACCTAAAATTGTCATTCTATCTCTGTCTCATAATGCCCGATTACATAATAGAAATGCATGTTCTTTCAAAAGGAACAGTGTAAGTTTCTTTTAGTTCTATAGTCAACACAGTGTTTATTATACTGTTTATATGAAAAACCTATAAAATGAGGGGGTTATAATCTAAAGTAAAAATAACATAGAAGTGTTGTGAATTATTGAATTATAAGTAAAAGTTGATTTGATTTCCACAATCTAAAAATAAGTATTTCTTTCCTTTCTAGTTTTAGTGATCATCCCATTATCCTGAAATTTTTTCCAGCTTTCTGTGAATATACGACAAGTTATGCCTTATCCAGGAACAACCATTAAAGTGTAAGTGTAGAATTGCACTAGAGTAAGCAAAAAGAACATTTTTTTTACATCACACATAAAATTGTCATCTAAAGAAATAAATGATGTAAAGTTGTTACATTATAGCAAGGTCAAGTTGCATATTCTTCTTAATTTGTTCTAAAATAGAAAGATTTAAAATTAAAAAAAAATGCCTAAAAGTTCCTTAAATAATACTTGTTCGTTTGCTCTCCTGAATGGTTGATTGATATAATACAGGATTTCAGAAAACTTGTGAAATGATAAATTAAAATAAATTTCTTTTGTGATAACTGATTTTGAGATACATGAAAGTTTTGTCCATGATATATATATACATATATATTGAAATATTTAAAATGTATCATACATGCACATTTCAAAGTTTGAACAAAATTAATTTATTTTTATACTAAATTTTTAATAAGTATTTTGAAGTTTCTTACACATCCAGAGTTAATATCATGTTTATATATTCAACATTTTGTTAAGCTTGGTTGTTTCCTTGTAACTACATTTAATTGAAATACAACTAATTAAAACAGCGCAGTATATTTAAATGAAATGAAATAACAATATTAATATTCATTTAAATTTCATAATTTTTTTCAATTTGAATATACCATAAACATTTTAATTCACTAAAAAGTGGCAATTAAAATAACTGATGAATTAAAAATATTTTCAATTTACCTATGCAACTTAACTTTTCAATGCATACTGCTTACATGTACACCGATTATATGATGAAGACTGAAAAAATAAAATAGCAACTAAATTTCATTTTAAATTTATCACATACCAAGATTTGTTTATTGCATAAAACCTAGACACAGGGCCCGGCCATGTGGCCTAGCGGCAAAAGACCTCGCCTTGAACGCCCCAGGATCCCATATGGGCGCCAGTTCTTTTTTTTTTTTTTTAAAGATTTATTTTTATTATTTTTTCATTGGAAAGGCGGATATACAGAGAGGAGAGACAGAGAGGAAGATCTTCCATCCGATGATTCACTCCCCAAGTGAGCGCAACGGGCCGATACTATGCCGATCCGAAGCCAGGAGCCTCTTCCGGGTCTCCCACGCGGGTGCAGGTTCCCAAAGCTTTGGGCCGTCCTCGACTGCTTTCCCAGGCCACAAGCAGGGAGCTGGAAGGGAAGCGGGGCTGCCGGGATTAGAACCGGCGCCCTTATGGGATCCCGGGCGTGCAAGGCGAGGACTTAACCACTTGCGCCACCGCACCGGGCCCTGGGCGCCAGTTCTAATCCCAGCAGCTCCACTTCGAATCAAGCTCCCTGCTTTTGGCTTGGCAAAGCAGTCTAGGACGGCCCAAAGCTTTGGACCCTGCACCCACGTGGGATGCCCGTTCAGATCAGCGCAGAACCAGACGTTGTGCTCACTTGGGGAGTGAATCATCGGACAGAAGATCTTTCTCTCAGTCTCTCCTCCTCTGTGTATATCTGACTTTGTAACAAATAAATAAATAAATAAATAAATAAATCTTAAAAAAAAAAAAAACCTAGACACAAACCATGCCCTGAAAGCCCAATGCACACAGCATATCAACCAGGGCCTACTATGAAAATTGTTAGTGGATGTTCTGCTGGAAAGGAACAAATAACCTGAAATATGGTTTATATTACTAGGAATTTTTGTCTGAGGTAAACATAGAATTATATTTCTTAGCAGCATGAAATACTATCCACAATGGGAATAATTTTAAAAAGTAAGAAGAAAAGCAACCAAAACAGAAAAGTGGGGAAAATTTTGTAAGAACCTTTACAAAGAAAGCAGTAAATGACTTTTGTGAATCATTTCAAAGCCTGCAATAAGCTGTTTGTGTCTCCCAGAAGACTTGTGCAAAAATTAAAGAAATGTTTTAAATTCTTGAGTAGAGCATGTAAGACAATTTTCACATCTTTATGTTGTACATAAAATGTGAAAATTGCAATATTTGCTGTACAAAGTTTTGTTTGAGAAATTATTATGGGAATATGGAAATAAGTTTACATAATAACTGTAAAGCCATTAAAATTTCTACAGTAAGCACATGATCCTCTTTAGTAAGCTCATTTTGTCAGTATTTAACAGAGTACTTCTCCTATTATTTTATAAAAAATGTGTAAACAACTATATTTATACAATGCATTATAAGTGGACTGAAGGTGACGTTTTTGGTGCTGCCACAATTATAGCTTATACATTCCAAAATTTTAAGTATGTAAGCATTGTTGCTGAGATTTCTATGTGTTTTAGTATAGCGATACATAAACCAAAGTAATAAATTGTAATAAAGCTAATACCAAGCATTTAACACAAATGCAAAATTGATAAAATTTAATAAGCCATATATTTAAAACTTGCATCATATTGAAACATTAAAATACTTACATATGTTCAAATATCAATAGTATTACTTTACCATTGTTAAAGCTATTATTTATTACCAAGTCAGAAAGATCAATGGAGAGGAAAATATTCCAAATGGTGATTGCAAGCAGAATGAGAACGCAAACCCATGCATTCAGACACGAGTTTTGGATATCCTAAGCAGTTGCTCAACCCTTATGCCAATTCCCCACCTCCAAGTTATATTTAATATTATAAATTATCTTCTACATCTTACCTTCTAACTTTGTAACTAATGCTGCTTGATTTTAAGTTTTATCTTGCTTTACTTGGTTAATAAAATAAATTCTACCACACGTACGGCTGTGATTATGTTATAACACAGTATGCATTCTTAAATTTATTAACTGCCTTAAACACAGAATAGCATTTTGGAAACATCAGAGCTGTGTGATAACATTATGTACACACGCTAAGCCTAGAGTTTGTAATGTTCATTTTAAAAGAAATATGATGGAATATTGGTTTTGTAAACAAAATGTTTACTTTAATTGATTGACTGCCTAAAGAATTATAAATATTTTGTGATTAAAATTTATTCCTTATATGACTTTCCATACAAGTTGTAATGTACATGTTTTATGCTCTCTGAGAGGATCGCTGCAAAAGACTGGAGATGCTTACCTAAATAAACTATCATGTAAATCTCAATTGGCTGCATTGTCAATAGATTGATTTTCTCAATAGGTGAATAGAACACTTGAGGAAGATACAGACTGAACAGATTAAAAATTTAGCATCTAGAATTAGAAAAGTTACTTGAGTTTTTAAAAATCACAACATCATTTCAAAAGACAGAGTCATTTAAATAATCTTTCTTTTACTCAAACATGGGTTTAGAATAGACTCCACTACAGTAAGAAAACACTGGGTGAAAGTGACTGCAAAGATGTTCCTGACCTTGATCATTAGAAGGCAGCCCCTTAAAAATATTCCTGTGGTTAGCATTAGCTATGAGGTTGATGAACACCAACAGACTATGAAATACTACAACACATTGACAAAAAAGACACTCACCATTCCCTACTCATATCCTTTCTATATAATTCAACATGGTGGAAGAGCCAGATCTTGAAAAGGAAAAAGGAAATCTCTTTTAACTTCACACCTTGGGAAAGACTTGAATTTTAAACTGAATTGAGCACCTGGATAACTCAACGTGAATGGAATCTTACGAAACATTCCACATTTGTCGCAAAGCATTAAAACACAGTAACATAGATTTCAATTTGAAGTGCAAGAACAAAGATTTAATTTTGATGTTGCACTGCTCAGTAGCAATTACACACAATTCCAGGAACATTTGGTAATGAACATTCATGTTGACAGGGACTTTCTAGAGTCTGTGTAAATAGCATGAAAACCCCTATCGCACTCCATATGAGAAACAAACATACAAAGATTCATTAAGACAGCCATGCCAGAGGCAGAGCAAGCAGTGCCCTACAGACAATTTTATCCATGTATTGCACTGATGAGGCAGAAAATATTAGTGTTTTTATTTGCTTCTGACAAGTGCACACAGTGATCTAAAACCGAAAAATATCAGAAGCTTCTGGAACTTATTTCTAAAGCAGATAAAACATGAACCCCAACAAAGTCTTTTTCTACTTAGGTATTGGTGTGGTTAACTATTAATAGTTTATTGCTTTGAACAAATATAAAAGACAACACATATATATTCTATGTACCAGTGTTCTTTCTTCTTTGGGAACATTTGTTTCTTGAAGACCCTTGAGGAAAGGAAAGAGTAGATGAAGTAAATGCATCAAAATTTTATTTACTTGTTTTCATGTATTGAATGGCAACGCAACAGAAGTCTTCCATCTGATTGTTCAGTTCCCAATGCCCCACAGTGTGTGGAGATACAGAAATTTCTTCTAAGTGCCCCTTGTAGGTGAGAGGAGGCTAAGCAACTTTATTCATTTCACCTGATTCCTGGGTTGCAATAACAATAGCGGAAGCTGGGTCTGGCGCAATACCATAGTGGCTAAAGTCCTTGCCTTGAATGCGCCAGGATCCCCTATGGGCGCTGGTTCTAATCCCGGCAGCTCCACTTCCAATCAAGTTCCCTGCTTGTGGCCTGGGAAAGCAGTTGAGGATGGGCTCAAAACCTTGGAACCCTGCACCTGTGTGGGAGACACAGAAGAGCTACTGGCTCCTGGCTTTGCATTGGTTCAGCTCCAGCTGTTACGGCCGCTTGGAGAGTGAATCATCAGATGGAAGATCTTAGTTTCTGTCTCTCCTCCTCTCTGTATATCTGCCTTTCCAATAAAAATAAATACATCTTAAAAAAAAATAGTGGAATCTGGAAATCAGATCGACAATTCAGTATGGTAATTAGGCATCTGAAGTAGTGGTTTAACCCACTGTGCCTCGAAAATTGCTCTTGAAGTACCACTCATGTCATGACATTATACCTGAATTTATGTGCAGCCTATTCCAAATTTTTGTTTCATTTTATTCTTCAGATTATCTATCTGGAAAGATAGTATAGTGTTTTAAAATAGATATTGCTTGGAATTGTAGAAGAAATAAGCTGGAGACCTGACTGTATTAGTAAAATTTGTTTTAGACCACTAATATACTGAACTATTATTTGTGATTTATACATACAAAATCAACCAAGCTAATGATATTCATATATTTTCTCATTGTCTTAAAACTTACATAGTAAACTGTAGATAGAACTGCTAAAATCTTCATGTGGTATAATCTGAAAGGTATGATAAATCTTTTAGTCAAGTATATAAGTAACTTATTTTACCTGTTAAAAACAGAGAAGAACAACTTCATAGAAGAAAGTGACAAAATGCCAGAGTTTGGCCAGATGGACAGTATAATTTCCCTCTTCCCTCTACTGCAGGCATCCCATATGGTGCCAATTCATGTCTTTAATTCTCTGTTTACAATACAGTTCTGTGCTTACGACATGAAAAGCAGCAGAGGATGATCCAAGTCTTTGGAATCCTGCTTCCAAATGGGTGAGCCAGTAGAAATTCCTGGCTCGTCACTATTGATCAACTCAGCTCTGGCAGTTTTGGCCATTTGGGGAATGAGCCAGCAGATAGAAGACTCATTCTATATCTCTCTTTCACTCTTATAAAATCTGCTTTTCAAACCAAAAAAAAAAAAAAAAAAAGAAATCTTTTACAAATCCAGCAACAAAAATTTCCAACCACAAATGAAAATTAAGTCAGATCATGATATAAGTACAAGAGACTATAAGTAATGCAAATGCAACATAATGAAAATATCCAAATAAATATCAGAATGATTCAATGACCATAATGGAAATGATAAGGAGAAAAATCACCCCCAGCCATGAAGCAATTTCAAAAACTATATGTGAAGTAGATACTCTCTGCTACATATAAGTATCACAATTCTAGTCCAAAATCTTGCAACAAGCAGGGTTAATTTACTTCAAATTGTAAATGGTCAAAGAGTGGACTATGTTGTATTCATTTGTTGCCATAGAAGTCCAGGAACTCAGGAAAATAAATTATCTGGCTCTCCTGGGCATTTGGGAAGTGAATCAGTGAACAAGATGTCTCTATCTTTCAAGACTGTAACAATAACAATACTAATAATATCACACATTTTATTATTGAATCATTTTCAGTGAACCAGTATAAATTTAAATATCCTATGGATTGTTGCCTTGTCCAAATGTCTTCTAAAGAGATACAATGTATTCCAGAAAGAGCACACTTGGTTCGATAATATGAAGCTAACACAAATATTTTAGTAATTTTGTTGTCTTTTCATGAATATATGCATGTATCAAAATTCTGAGCATGAGAGGTGTGGCCAATGTCATTGTTAAATGACTGTAGTTGGAGAAAGTATGAGTTATAGAAATTCCATTACATGCTATAGTGTTAGCCTATTTGTGTGGATAGTTGTATTTATTTACTTATTTTTCCTTCATAAAAATTCATGGACTGAAATAGTTAATGCCAATGCTTCTATTTCCACTTCATGCCCCAATACTGTAAATCTAGTCTTAGAAGTTTATGAGGCTCAGTTTTTTACGATTTGACATTCCTTGTTCACATTACTGTTCTTTGAGTTTCTTGAGTGACAGGATACTGTGGTTCTTGAGAGACTGAAAATCCATGGAAAAGAAACTGTTAATAATAAAACATAGCAATAAATACAGCACTGCTGGCTTCGGAAAGACACCTGCAGCCCTTGCGGCCATCTGGGGAGTGAAGCAGTGGATTAAAGACCTCTCTTTTTCTCTCTCTCTCTCTCTCTCTCCTTCCCTGTTTTCATATTTGTGGCTTTCAAGTTAGGTGAATAGTTCTTTTTTCATTGGAAATGCTCTTTTATTTTTTTTTTTTTAGTTTACTTATTGTTATCACTACTATCATTTTATAATATAGTTCCTTAAGCCCTGGGATTTCCCTTATCCCCTCCCCAATTCACTTCCTCCTCACTAACTTCTGCTATATCATCACTATAGTATAGTTCTGCATACAAAGTCACAGGTCCATTGTGGACTTGGACAATGATAGAGAGTTCAGCATCCTATTGTCAAAATATTGTAAACAGTTTGGGAAGTAGAGATGCATACTGCATTGTATCATAGGACATTCTGGTGCTGCCTAAAGGTAACTTGCAGCATTGTATCCTCACATCCAGATATTGTTGAACTCATTTGGTTCCCAAAGCTATTGCTGATTGTTGTTCTCTTCATTTCTTAAGTATGTTCTCCATTAAATAACCACTTCTGTAATCTTCAAAAGGATCTGCTTTTTTCTTTTTCCTTCCTTCCGCCCACCGCCTCCCATAAAACTCATTGACTGAAACAGTTAATGTCAATGTCTCCATTTTTACTTCATGCCCCAAAACTTTAAACCTGTTCTCTATCTCTGTGACTACATAGAAAGATTTTGCTACAATTACAAATGAATTCCTCGTGAGTAAATTCAATCCCCAGGCTTTGTTCTCATCCTACTTAATCCTGCTACAGTATTTGGTTCTGCTGAATACACTTCTTTAAATCTTTCTTTCACTTCAGGGAGTTTAATCATTATTTTTTCTTTTGTGCATTTTCTGACATTTGCCATAACATAAGTCTCCATATCTGCTTGCAATTCATATTTGTGTAAAAGAGATTTTGCATGTGACCATTATGATTCTGCATACTTTCTTTATTCAGTAATGCTTACTTGTTAAAAAAAAAAGAATTGAAATTAGTATCAGTAGATATAACATCTCAGCGCAGGTTCAGCATAAGCTATGGCTATCTATGAATATTCAATTCTATTCTCCTAGAACCTTTCAGCTTGTAAAGTGGGACAAGCTATTTCATTAATTTGAGAACATTTAAATTTTAAATTTATACAAATTGCACATTCATATTTCTATGTTTGTGTTCCACAATTAGCTCAACAACAATAATGCATTTTTTTATTCTTCTCCTTCCAGTTTTGTTCTGTAAGTAGCATTGTATATCATGTCATTCATTCATTCATTCATTTCTACATTAAATATTCATCAGTTTTTACCTTGCATTACACAGAAGTTACAGCAGTGAATAGCCAAATATTCTGTTCTGATAGATTTTATACATTCTGTAGTGTAGGGAAATAACATTAAAAAAATGCACGAGTATTTCTTTTTTTTCTAAGACTTATTTATTTTTATTACAAAGTCAGATATACAGAAAGGAGGAGAGATGGAGAGGAAGATCTTCCGTTCAATGATTCACTCCCCAAATTACCACAACTGCCGGTGCTGTGCGGATCCAAAGCCAGGAACCAGGAACCTCTTCCGTGTCTCCCACATGGGTGCAGGGTCCCAAAGCTTTGGGTCGTCTTCGATTGCTTTCCAAGGCCTCAAGCAGGGAGCTGAATGGGAAGTGGAGCTGTGAGGATTCGAACCGGCACCCATGTGTGATCCTGGTACATTCAAGGTGAGGACTTTAGCTGCTAGGCCACGCTGCCAGGCCCAATACATGAGTATTTCAAATTTGGGATTGATGAGGACTAAGAAAGCATCATGGAGAATAGTGATGATAACATGTGTTCAAAGGCATCTAGCTTTATATCAAACTTAATTATGATTTGAAGAAAATAAGAAAGTGTCTTTAAATTCCCACATTTTCAGGATATGCAATCAATTGAAACTCATATCTGAAAATATATTGATTATTGTTTTAGTCTAGAATTACTAACATGTGTGCTAAGATATAAGCAGAATGCTCCATTCTGGTTGTAAACGTTGAGTAATTTTTCTAATGTTGAAATAGCAAAGGACATTCATTTCACAGAATTCAAAAAGATTTAACTTCACAAATTAGTTCTTTTAAGCATCGATTAAAACTCTGCATTCTCCTTGCCTCTGATTAAATGAAAGGAAATCTGTTTATCCATTTGGTTGCAGTCTAAAATGTCAATTTATTGATTAGTACTACCTCTATTTTTAATAATATTGAAAATATTAATATTTTCACATTGATTTTAATATCCTTGCCTTTACTTTTTTAATATTTTACATAAATTAAAGGTTCTTACTTATCATGTGTCATTTGATGGATTTTCAGAAATATATGCACTTGTGGGGTCACACCGTCATAAATGTTTTGAATGTTTCTGTTATGCTAGTTACTTTTCTCTGTACACTATGTAATGGATCTCTTTTCTTAAGGCCAAAAGCAGATAATAACTGATATTTATTGTTAAACATATGTGAATTTTCTACTGCATTATATAACCAGTATTAGATCTTATGTGCCCTTTTGTTTTATTGGTTTTTGTTTTTGTTTTTGTTTTTGTTTTGCTTGGCATGAGGTTTTAAAGAGCTATGCAGTGAAATGAAACATTAACCTATTCATCAGACAAAACATTTGTAGCTATTTAGTGATTAACTGATACTTCAATATATCTATATTTTTCAAATTTGGCTGCAATAAATACATAGCTATGAAGATCCACAAGTCCTGGTGTATGTGTGTGTGTGTATCCTGTTTTCAGAGTGTTTGGGCATTGTTTTTTGGTTTGCAGAATTGGCCGTATTATGCCACTTATTGCAGGTTTTTCATACATTATTTTTGAGAGTTTATAATTTGTGTGATACTGAATTAGGTTCTTCAAACAAGCAGCCCCAATGTCTTCTTTTTATTTTTCTTAAGTTTATTTATTTTTATTAAAAAATCAGAGTGGCAAGAGAAGGAGACTTAAAGATCTTCATTCCAATAATTCACTCACCAAGTGGCAGCAATGGCCTGAAATGAGCTGATTCAAAGCCAGGAGCTTCTTCGGGTGATGCAGGTGAAGGTGGTGACACAGCTGAAGGGACCCAAGGTTTTGGGCCATTCTGTACTGCTTTCCCAAGCCAAAACTAAGGAGCCAGCTGGAAGGGAAGTGGAGTAGCTGGGATACAAAGTGGCGCCCATAAGGGACACTGTATTATGCAAAGCAAGGACTTTAGCCAGGAGGCTATTTTGTTAGGCCCCCAATGTATTCTCTTAACACTTTGGTAATGCATTCATAGGACATTCTGATGCTGCCTAAAGGTAACTTGCTGCTTGTGTAATTTTCTTTGAGCAGTAAAAACATTAATTATTTTAAGAAGAGGGTTTTTTTTGTTGTTGTTGTTGTTATTGTTTGATTCTTATAGAATGTAACAACTTTAAAGGATTAATTTTATTAATGTATGTATTTCTGGAGCTATGAGAGAAAAACCTAAAATACTTCAATGATATGCATATTACACAAGTAAAGCATGACAAAAGGTTTGATAAAAGAGTTAGTAAATAGATGTACCTAAATTTAACTGTCTATCATGGATCAAATAAAGTAAGGCTAATTACAGTACATCTGAAAATAGAAGCGTGTGGATATCTCCCTGGAGATAAAAATGACAGGAATCAGTAGCCCGATAATTGCACCCCATGAAGATCAAAGACATAAAAGATAAAAAAGGGATCATCTCACAGAACCTAGACTGTTCCTTCAGGAGCATGATTGAAAAACCATCCTTCACCTTGGACACACATTGAGAAGATAATGAGGTCACCAGAGAGGATAGAACAGCTTCTAAGATTTAGTATAAAGTGTTCTGAGAATAAGACTTCCTGGATGCAATTAATCCAGTTCCTCATCTAAACTCCACTGGTCTACTATATTTTCTAATAATGCTATTATCAATTGGTTTTAGTGACTTTGAGATATGTAGGCAGACTATTGGTATAAGATCAAATTCATGGGTAGTTAAAACACATTGCTATTCTGTGTTGACCCTTCTTCTGATGATGAAAATATCACACCAAAAACCAATTCACAGTTGAGTTTAAGGAAGAAATCATTGAATAATATGTCATGGACAGAGAGGGTGAGTTTATTTATCTGTATTGGAGCAAGTATGTGCATGCGAATATTTTCTGCATATCGACAGGCAATAAACAAACATATAGTTGTCATATAGTTGGTACCTTGACCAAATATTCCAAGTCCCTTCAGATCTTGTTCTCTAACATAAATGCTTATACACTGAAATTCTCATATTTTTGGAATCATGTGAGAAATGGAAAACAAAGTGTGAGAACACACAACAGCTTACACTCTGAAATAAGCTGCAACATGCAGTTTCTGATGAGCCATATTTAGAATGCAGTTGATAGGTTGTTTTTATTTCCCAGTGAAACAGAAGGAAATCAAGGGAGATTATCATGAAATCAACCAACTTAATATAAAACTACAGACATGTAATGAAGAATCTAAACAATGCATTTCACAATTTTTGCATCTCCCCAAAAGCAGTGTAACTGAAAACAAAATGTGCTGTTAAATCAACATAGGAAGAAACGCTATGCAGCCTGCGAGCATGCAGTTTAGGATGTTCACATTGCACAGCAAAGTTCTAAAGTTGAATTCTTGGCGTCAGGTCACTTTTCCAGGTTCCAGTGAAGATACTGGGAAATGACAGTGATATCTCCAGTTGTTGCATCCTGTCACCCATGTGGGAGACCTCCGTTAAATTCCTGGTTTCTGGTTATATGCTTCAGCCTCTCCCCTAGCTACTTTATACATTTTGGAATAGCATTAGCAGATGGGATATGTGCTCACTTGCTCTCTCTCTCGCTCTCTCTCTCCCTCTCTCCCCCTCTCTCTTTCCGACTCCATCTCTCTTTTTCTTAATCTCTAATGTTTTCTCTTCAACTCTCAATCATAATCTCGGTCTGTTTCCTTCTCTGTCTCTGTCTCTCTCTGTTTCTCTTTTAGATTAACACCAGAAGTAATCATTAAAATGGAATGTGTAGCCTTTTAACAATATAGGGCACATTTTAAAATGCAGTACCCATGAGGTTGGTATAGTGGCATTGCAGGCTAATCTGCTAACTGACTCTTGTGCTAATGTCCCATATTGACACCAGTCTATGTCCCATCACTTAATCCAGCTCTTTTTGTGGTCTGAAAAGCAGCAGAAGATGGCTCCAAACCTTAAGCCTCTGCATCCACTTGGGGGACCTAAAAGATGCTCATGGCTCCCGGTTACCGATCAGTTCAGGTCTGGCCATTGTGTCCATTTGATGAGTGTAGCGGTAGGTAGAAGACCTCTCTTTTTGTCTCTCCTTATCTGTTAAATCTGCTCTCAAGCAAAAATCAATACAATAATACATCTCAAGCAATAAGCGCAGCTCCTTGGGTAGGTTGCTCAGTCACATGCATTTGAGTGTCAACAGAGATTTTTCCCAGTTTACAAATCATTTCTGTTTTACATCCAATTCTGTCAGCTTATCAAATAGTCTATAAAAAGCCATGTCTTGTCCACCTACATATTCCAGGTTTACAATAATCAATTTTATATCAAACTGAAAATGTTTCAAGCCTAAGCATTCTTTATTTTATATATCATTGATACATTTGTCATAATATTAACATATTATATATAAAGACAAAAAGAGATCAAACATCTATTCTCCCTCAATAATGACAGTATAAAGAGACATATTTGTCATGGCTCAGTTGTCTTAAATTCTTCCTCTTCAATTGTATATGGGCAAGAATGCCCATGGAAGAGTAATAGCTAAATTGTGTGTGTGTGTGTGTGTGAGACTGATTTGGGGAAGCGTCATATACAATCAGCATTTATTGTCCCTGGGATGTACTGTGTTCCTGCACACTTAAATGATCTTAAATGCTGGCATCTCATAATTGATTGTCCCATTATTTTAGTAATATAAATGTATGCATTATCATTGTCTCATATTAAGTGTTATTAGCCTATTAATATGTCAAAATTGTCAGTTAAACAGTTAAGGACTATCAATTATTATGCCATTTCTTTCTGTCACAACAAAAACTAGTCAATTAAAATGTTTGTGTTTTTTATGTTAAGTGAGGATTTATACTAACACAAATGCAATTTCAATCTTTGTAAAATGCATTCTGAACATATTTCAGGACAGAAATGCATATTTACATCTTCAATGTAGCACAAACTAGATTATTTGATGCATAAAATAGCAACAATTCAAAAATCATGTGCTAAAACGATTTTAATATAAATATGAAAATTAAACAGAGGATATCATTTAAAAGGTAACCCTGTGGAAAATCATAATTTACTTGAACAAGATTAAATGAATCTTTGATAATCACATGAAATTCACTGGCATGAATAAAAAATAATTGAATACTAGACCGTACATGGTGTTAGAAGACAATAAATGACAACATTCCATAAGCAAAAATGAAGTAACATGAAAAATGTTTATTTAAAACCGGTAGAATCAATGTTCCCTAATTTTTTTCAATATTCATGAAATGGATTCTGATCTAATAAATTTGATACAATTTTTCAAGTACTTTGCATATTATTCAGTACATAATATTAATAGTTTCTTTAAAATTAAAATTAAAATGCACTAATGATATATGAATACTACTTTGTTCTTGGTCATAATAAGATTGTTATTAAATTCATGGAAATTGAACAGAAAACATTATAATAAAAATTACTATCACATCTAGATAGTGAATTATCTGTCAAGACTGAGCTTGCAAGGGGTTACTTTTTTATTTTATTTTTATTGCAAAGTCAGATATACAGAAAGGAGGAGAGACTTCCGCCTGATGGTTCACTCTCCAAGTGACCACAACGGCCAGTGCAGCACCAATCCAAAGCCAGGAGCCAAGAGATCTTCTGGGTCTCCCACATGGGTGCAGGGTCCCAAGGTTTTGGGCCGTCCTCAACTGCTTTCCCAGGTCACAAGCAAGGAGCTGGATGGGAAGTGGGGCTGCTGGGATTAGAACCGGTGCTCATATGGAACCCTAGCATATTCAAGGTGAGGACTTTAGCTGCTAGGCCACCATGCCGGGTGCAACGGATTACTTCTGAGGAAGAATGTAAATCTGCAAGAATTTGAATTTAAAATTTTAGTTCATGAATCTGCTGAAAGCTTCATTAAGAACTGTCATCTGAGAAGCACTTGGATAGGCTCACAGTAGGCAAAACGGACTTTTCTGTTTTTCAATGTGAATTTCATCAGAGGAACCCAAAACATTAATGATAAGCACTTTGAAAGACTAAATCACCAGAAAAAGGAATGTTATTTTGTAGATGTGTCTGGTTGTCCTTTTAGGACTACTTAAAGTCAGGAAGAAGAATTTGTGAAATTGGAGATGGCATCTGAGATTTGAATGTCATGAAAGTAGCCACATATATTGCTTATAACAGAACAACATAGAAAGACACTAGAGCGAGTGCATGTGTAACTTGCTAAAGGTCCTTGAAACAAGTAGTACGTTAGAATCAGTGGAAGAGCAGCTACTTCCAAGTGCCAGATTAGCCCAGAAAAGTAAGCAGCGAGGCAGGGTCCTTATATGCTTAGCAAGAAAATACTTTGTTAATTTGTTTGAGCATATGGATCATAAAAGATAATCTATGTGAAAAAAACAGCTTCAAAAGTATTTGAATAATATAGCATTAAGCTTATCATTTCACCTGATTATTTTGAAATAATCTTTATTTATCCATAGTTACCTGCTCATGTTTCATTTTAGCTGTCTTTGTCTTTTATCACTACCTATATAACCATATTCATTTTTAATACTGGAAACTTGTTATTTAAATACCTTTTATTTATTTCTTTTGTAAGTTATACAACATTTAAAAATTTTTTTTTGAAAGAGTGACAGAGAGAGGGAGGGAAGAAGAGAGGAATGGAGGGAGAAAAAGTGAGGAGCAGGGGGGTTAAGGAGAGGGGGGAGAAGGACATAAAAAAGAGAATGAATTCTCAGGTGGCTTCCAATAGCCTCAACAGCCAGACGTCTATTTGAGTCTTCCATGATGGACTCAAACACTTGAACTATCAGCCACTACCTTCCCAGAAGGAAAGCTGAAAGCTAGATAGGACCAGGAGCCACGAAAATTGGAACTACCTCCTGAAGTGGAATGCAGGTATACCAAAAACACTTGCTTTCACAGTGCTAAATCCTGTTGAATTTGATTCTCTGAATAATTCTATTAGTATCTGGAATCCATATGAGCAATTTTTATTCAATTATTATTTACTAGAAACTTACTGTTCATTGTGACTAATTTAAGGCGTTTCTTTTCTCAATACGGTAAATATCCAGCCTAAGCATTATTCCATTATTTTATATGTAAAAAAATATTTGGGAACAGAAACCTTACTTAGTTTCCCTAATGTCCTTGTATAAATACGGCAGGCTAACCGATTGTGCCACTGGAGCTCCAGTTTCCCTAATGTCCTTGTGATGCTTGGTTTTTCTAGCTGACAACATTTTCGTGCGAAGTCTCTCAACATTTGTATTTCCTCTGTCCAAACAGTGCCATCTACATCCTGCTTCCTATAAAGCACCATGATTCGGTGTCTCCCTGGTCAGTTCTTGGGCCATCCTATCTTCTCCTTCCATGTTTGACAACATGAATAGCAGGACTTTCTTGGAGATCACACAGAACAGTTTTCAGCAGTTGCAAAGAAGGATACTTGGATAACAACAATACCATTACTTTGCAGTTCTTTATTATGGACATGTCTACTAGCCAACCTTTACATGATAGTGTATGTCAACTACTTTGTGTACACCCGTTACATATTTTTTTTTCAGAAGAAATTCATTGTGTAGAAATTGAAAGTTGATTATCTTCTAAGTACTAGCAGAACATTCATACAATCAACAATTAAGGGGCACGTAAAATATAGCTCTGCATGCTAATTAGTGTACACTCTTCAAATACATATAACATTGTATTTTATATGCACATATCACTATTACCTTTATTGTCACATTAGGGGCACAATGGGCAGCAACACAGAACAGGATGGTCTCAGAAGAGCAGCCAGCATCTGCAGACAGGCTAACGGGCCTCATCATCATTGTCTCCCACACCCACATAATCCTGCTCCATGGCAGCCAAGTCCTCACCAGCCTCAGAAAGCCCTCCCTCATCCATGCCCTCACTCATGTCCCAGGGAACAAAGGCACGCTTGGCCTACATCAGGACAAACTTGTTCAGAGTCAAGGCTTGAGCGATGATGCGGTGTTGCGCCTCATGCAGGCTGCTCATGGAATCCTTGCTAGGTCACCACCAGGCTCCACTGTGGGAGGCTGGTAATCGATGCTAACAGTGAAGCCAGTGGGGTACCAATCCACAACAACAGCAATGTCAATCAGTCACGTGTGCCATTTAAGTTCATTATGTGGTATTTCATATAGTGTCTTCTTTGTTACCAAATTTTCATGAAACTTTGCAGCACTCATATACATTCTATCACTTATGCCTTGGGAAACTATGCTTGCTTTGTGATTTCAGCAAAAATGACCACTGAAATAGTGAAATAAAAACTTAGGTAGCAACGAGAAAGTGCTGCTGTTATGTATAAAATAAAATAATAAAATATTCTTGCTTTAAATAAATTTTGCATAGACCTAGAGATTTTCTAAAGGAATTTGAGGAACATATAAGACTTTTGATTCCAGCTTTGGCTCTGGTCTAACTCCACTGTTGGAGACATTCAGAGTGTGAACCGACAGATAAAAGTTTGCTCTCTCCCCTTCTCTCTCTTTTTTTTTCTCTCACTTTATTTTTCTATGTTGTTTTACAAATAAATAAGTATTTAAAATCTTAATATGTTGACTAAAACACATCCTTTAGATTGATCAGTACTGAAAACACATCTTTTCTCAACACTGCCTATGGTAATATACAAAGCATCTTAACATTGTTTCTTCATATGAATAATAATGAGAAAGTATAAATACAAATCATATTATATTTTTGTCACAGATACCTAAAAATATTTGAAATGTGGAAAAACAATTGAATATTCTCTTGTAGGAATACTTACACAATTGAAAAACAAACTAATCAATTACATTATCTAGGCAGTTTCTTATACATATAATTACCGGTATAATACTTTACTCAATACATGTGTGTTTTCATATTACATATATACAATTTTCATATATCTATTCAGGGAAATAAACGTGAATATTCTCAATTATTTATGCAGCAGATGAAATATAGAAAATTGCATTTAATGCAAAAGGACAGTTTGGATTCCCAAATCTCAGGAATTTTAATGTTTTTCAAAAGACTGATTAAACATAAAAATAGAGTAATACAGTAAATAAGTAGAAATAAATTGAGGCTTACTTAAGAAAAGCTAAAATGCTACAGTAATACATAGTATAAAAGATACATAGATTTATTTTTTTTTCATTTAAAAAATATACATAGATTTATACTGCAAATATTTCTGCACCTCATACATGCACAAACGACAAGAGAATTTTCCCCAGCTGTATATGTTCATGTATACTTGATGCCCTGTCATTGATGCAAAAATGACAGTGTCCAATGGTCTAGCATGTCTTTAAATAACACAATCAATGTTATTTTATTGTCAGATATTATTCTCATGTGAGAAAGGACACACAACCCAAGTGAGAAAATGAGGGAAGCAGCCTTCACGATGATGCTCGCTCATTTTGTGTCACCAGTTACGTCAGAGAAGTTAGATTACCTGTGTTGTGGAAACATGACTTTTCAGCCCCATTGGAGCTGAGAAGTTCCGATTTCTCATTCACTCGTTTTGATGAGGGACTGCTGAATCTGCTTATTTCATTCTCTGAGGGAGCAGAATTAATGACAAAAAGATGAACGTGAATTACATAGATATAGTAGCCAAAACTCACACACAAAATCACCCTGGTTCTTCAACCTTTCTCCAGATTTTTACTATGCATCTTGCTCATTAGGCTAGACATAAGTCATGTGACCATGACTTGATGGTGATTAGGAGAGGACAGCGTCGATGTGTATGTGTGTGTGTACATGTTCTGGGAGTGAATATACATGCTTGCACACACTCATGCAATTGTGTGCACATGAAGATACTTCAAAGTTTTCTGGAAAAGTTAAAGTAAAGATGATGGATGCTCATTTCCCATTAGTATTCTGGAAAAAACAATTTGTAAGTGTGAACTAGCTGAAATTAATCCTATTAAGTTGTAGTATCACATGCAAATATATATACGTTCATTTCTGTTTTCTTTCAGTATCATTTTATCTAATATCTTGATTGATACACCTACTTAAACATGTCACATTTGTCTTCCCTTGGGGATATCTTATGCATTTTGCACTACGAAAAAAGTGATTGCTGTTAGAGAAATACACAGAAGGACTCTGACAGTGATTGAGAAGAATCTATCCCATCAGAACTATGCACATTAGAAAAAGTAAAAAAAAAAACGTTCTATGGAAAAACTGTCATTGATTTATTTTTTATCATGGCATGAGCACAATTATGATCCTTTCCTCCTTTTCCCATCTCATTTCTTTTCACTCACTCCCTACTCACCAAAGAGTATCACAGTTTCACCTGTATTTCATTGACCTATTCAAATTTCAAAAAAAGTTGAATGATACATTGTATTTTGGAGGTTTATGCTTTGTTTGTTCTGGGTAGTGTTACAATCCTTGTGGTTTTACACTATTTTGTGGCTAGGAGTCCACTATTACGAAACAAAGGAAACATAACAATCTATGAAATGTAATAATAGTCCAAAACAAAAGAAAAAGGATAAACATAAATCTAAATTCTGAAATGTTGAATATTGCTATAAAGTATACACTTGCCATTATCTTTTAACAGTAACACATTCAAAGGATTCTGTATCACTTCACACTGACATTAGAAGTAAACTGTTATAAAGAGTCAATATGAACAGAAAGAAATTCCATCTGCATCATCAATTTCATTTGAACTGCTGGTGTAGGAAGAAATACAAAATTCCAGAAAGAACTGTCATTCAATGACGAGGTCCATAAGAAATTTCAAACAATAGGCAACAAGAAGAAGCAGTGATGTGCATCATTCTGTGTATAAAATATTGAAAATTTATTTCACACAATTAAATTGAGGAAGGTTCTAACCATAAGTTATTTTTTTAAAACAGATGTTTTTATTTATTTTTTTAAGATCTATTTATTTGTATTACAAAGTCAGATATACAGAGAGGAGGAGAGACAGAGAGGAAGATCTTCCTTCTGATGGTTCACTCCCCAAGTGACTTCAATGGCCCCGATCCGAACCTGGGAACCAGAAACCTCCTCCGGGTCTCTCATGCGGGTGCAGGGTCCCAAGGCTTTGGGCCGTCCTCGACTGCTTTCCCGGGCCACAGGCAAGGAGCTGGATGGGAAGCAGGGCTGCTGGGATTAGAACCAGCGACCATATGGGATCCCGAGGTGTTCAAGGCAAGGACCTTAGCCACTAGACCACGCCTCCAGGCCCATATTTATTTATTTATTTTTATTGCAAAGTCAGATATGCAGAAAGAAGGGGAGACACAGAGGAATATCTTCCCTCTGATGATTTACTTCCCAAGTGACCACAATGTCCAGTGCTGTGCAGATCCGAAGCATAAGCCAGAAGCTCTTCCAGGTCTCCCACACCGTGCAGCATCCCAAGGCTTTGGACCATCCTTGACTGCTTTCCCAGGTCACAGGCAGGGAGCTGGCTGGGAAGTGGAGCGGCCGGGATTAGAACTGGCGACCACAGGGGATTCCAGTGCCTTCAAGGCGAAGACTTTAACCGCTATGCTAGCCCACCACGCCAGGCCCCTAAAAATAAATTAATTTTAAGAACAGATACTAAGTATGTAACTCACAGTCAAGTCCGTGTTTCAGTAGGCCCTAGGAAGTTGGGGAAATGAAATAAAACATTCATTTACCAGTACTTCTACATCACAAATTTCAGTTGGAAAGCAATAAAAAATACGTAACTGAAGATTATAATTTTCATCTCAATTAGCGAGGTTTGCAATACAGCCAATTAAAAAGCAAATAAAACATGCTGTGATGGAAGTATGAATACTGGCAAACATTGTAAAGTGTATTGTTATGAATAGTCTCAATTTTATTTTCATATGGTTATTAAAAATGGCAAGTGCAGTCTCAAAAGTATAGTACCACTTGAAATTGTTCCTCTAGGGGCACAGCAAATACATTTGATGTTCTTGGGTACATTTTAGTTTGAAAAGTCTGTAATAAGAAGGATTTTTGTGCATTTTTAGTAAATTTCCCTAATTAAGTATCAGTGTCCTAACATAAAATCAGAAGTATTTCAGAAAAAAAACTGTCAAACTATTTTTTCTTGCTCACTGATAGAAGTTCTGATGACTTTTTTTTTATTTTTTAAAGATTTATTTTTATTATTTTTTATTGCAAAGGTGGATAAACAGAGGAGAGACAGAGAGGAAGATCTTCAGTCCAATGATTCACTCCCCAAGTGAGCGCAACTGCCGATGCTATGCCTGTCCGAAGCCAGGAGCCTCTTCCGGGTCTCCCACGCGGGTGCAGGGTCCCAAAGCTTTGGGCCGTCCTGGACTGCTTTCCCAGGCCACAGGCAGGGAGCTGGAAGGGAAGCGGGGCTGCCGGGATAGAACTGGCGCCCATATGGGATCCCGGTCGTGCAAGGCAAGGACCTTAACCAATGCACCACTGCGCTGGGCCCTCTGATGACATTTTTTTAAAGTTAACTTTCACAAAGATGTTATAAATAAACAAAGATGAGAGAAATTAATTATTTGGAAATAAAGTGTTAATATAATTGGGAAAATAATATATAGAAATGTGGCTCATGTTATTCTATTATTTATACCATGTATGTTTAATTATGGATACATATTAAGCTTGTAGTCAACTAATGTGTGATTTCAGTGTGCCTTATATTTTTACATAATTCACACTATATGAAATTATTAAATATGATACTTAGGAATAGAACAGTATCGGAAATGGTGATAACTTTGTATTCATCAAGCTGTAGGGAAAAATTGTTAACACTCATGTTGTGATACTTAGTGCTTTTTTCCCATAGTTAGTAAATGTATAATTTCTTGCATTATATTTTAAATCCCTTACTTAGTAAATACTGACTTCACATCCTGAGTAATCAAAATGTAATAAATCCAGTCTTTTTTTTTAAGATTTATTTATTTATTGGAAAGTCAGATATACAGAGAGGAGGAGACAGAGAGGAAGATCTTCCATGTTATGATTCACTCCCCAAGTGAGCGCAGCGGCTGGTGCTGTGCCAATCCAAAGCCAGGAGCCAGGAACCTCTTCTGTGTCTCCCACACAGGTGCAGGGTCCCAAAGCTTTGGGCCATCCTCAACTGCTTTCCCAGGCCACAAGCAGGAAGCTGGATGGGAAGCAGAGCTGCTGGGATTAGAACCAGCACCCATATGGGATCCTGGAGCATTCAAGGTGAGGAATTTAGCCACTAGGCCATGCTGCTGGGCCCCTGTTTGTTGTTGTTGTTGTTTTTAAAGATTTATTTATTTATTGGAACGTCAGATATACAGAGAGGAGGAAAGACAGAGAGAAAGATAAGCCCAGTCTTTTTGTGCATTATTTAGATATTAATTATTTTCAGACATAATTGACATACAGCATATATTTTTCCTTAGCTGATGCATACCTTAAAATTTCACTATTCTGTAAGTACCAATGTGTTTTACTATTTTTACAGTAACTGTAATTAACATGAGGTTTTATATATATGTATGTGTGTGTTTAAACATGTACATGTATACCTTGTATGTGTATATAAAATATATATATATGCTATTCATATATCATATACATATACCATACATATGTGTGTGTATACTTATCAGCCACTAGTATGTGAAGATTAAATTTACTTGGACGTATTGGGTTCTTTTCTACACTTTACAAAACTCATTTTTATTCATGGGAGTTTTTGTAGAATCTGTGGGATTTTCTGCACATGCAATTATAAAATCCACAAATTAAGAATGTTATTATCTATTGTTTTCTAGTATCTAGGTGGGTGTCTTTACTTTAATCAAGGAAGTTTGCACTAAAATGCTAGAGAATGGTGAAAGCAGATATTACACAGTTGCTCCTGGATGTAAAGAGAAAGCATTCCTCTTTTTTTTTTCCACTTGTAAGTTAAATAATATACGATTTAAAAATAACAAAATTTTTGACAGCTGTGGAACTTTCCTACAAGCAAACCGTGACCCATTATTCCGAATTTTCATGATCCTGATTTTCAAATATTACTAATTTAGATAGTGAAGAGCATTGCATAATATTTAAATACAAACCAGTTTACCATAACTGTAATAAATCTACATTGGGTATGGCAAATCATTTGTGTTATGCCTTGCTCAATTATTTGCTAAGCTTTGTCAGTTTTTAAAGTCCATTTATAAAACATTACACCAAATAACCATAGAATAAAACATTTTTTTTATCAGCCCATGGAAAATCTTACAGGATAGAAAATACATTAGAGTAAAAATCAAGACTCAGTGACTGTAAAGTGGTTTAAATCATAATGTATCTTCTCAGGTTACAAAGGAATAAAACTAGAAATTTAAAAAGATAGAATATTAACAAGTACATGGAAATAAAATAACATGGTGTGATTGACGTGGCTTGGTGAGGAAAGGCATGGCTATTATTGCTTGCTTACGCTATGCATGCTGGTTCAATTCTCTGTTGTTGCACTACCACCTAAATCCATGTTTATGTGCTTAAAACACAGTAAATTGTTCCTGCAGTAAGTGATTCAGGCAGACCTGTATCAATCTCTAAGCTTATGTCTTTGGCCTGACACACCTTCAGGTGTTGCAGCCATTTGGAGAGTGAACCGGTGGATGGAAGACTCTTCTCTCTTTCCTTCTCTACCTCTGCCTCTCCCTCTCCTTGTCTCTGCAATTCAACCTTACACAACCTGTAGGACACAGCAAATACAGAATCAAGAGGACGTTTTGTAGATTAAATGCTAACTATTTAAAAAGAAAAAGGTGTCAAAACTATGATTTAATGATTTAGTTGGAAGATAAAGAAATTGCAATTATTTTTTTTTTACTTTGCTTTGTTTGAATTTATTCAGCATCTTAAAAAAGTGTAGACAGAGAAAGAGAGAGGATTTTCATCCTCTTGTTTGTATCCCAAAGTCCATGACAGTTAGGGGTTTCCCATGCTACGGTCAGGAGCATGGGAGTCCTCTTAGTCTACATGTGGGTGCTGGGGCCCAAGCTCATGCACCATCTTCCGCCGTGTTCCCAGGAGTATCAGCAGGGAGCTGGAGTAGAAGTGAGGTGATTTGTCTCAAATTAATAGCCATATGTGATGCTGGCATTGCCCATGGCAACTTAACTCTCTGTGCTATAACTCTGGCCCTTTTTGTAATGCTTACTAACTCTACATGCATTATTTTTTGGAAAATTTTCAGTTCCATATTATCTTTCCCTCTCCTGTGTATATCTCATGCCACAGTTGTTAAACACACCATTCTTGTCTCATAGTTCTGCAATATATATTTATTGTTTTGGTTGCCCTTTTATCATTCTTGTTTCTCAAGTTTGAGTTTATTTTACTTATTATTCTTCAATGTTTATTATTTTAGTAGAGTTTATTCGATGAAATTTTATTTCTCATACTTTTAATTGTGTAACTCCCATTTTGTTGTATGTTTAAAAACTATTTAGCAGAAGAATCATATGGTATCTATTTTTGAAATCAAGTATTTCAAAAATGTATTAATGCTCTCTGCAGAACTTTTGCTTTCTATGTAACTGTTGGTATGTATTTCTGCTGTTTTTCTTTATATGTTAGAGTTTCTAGGTTTTATTTTGATGAATGAATTTCAGTTGTCAAATGGACATTTTGTTATAACCTCGGGAGTTTCATTTTTGATTCTCCTTATTTGCTACTGCAAGTAATACAAAAGCTATAAAGCAATTCATCCCAAACATTTTATTTTGTTCCTTCTTTTTGTTAAATTTCTCAATTTCAACCCTTTATATTACCTTATAAGCAACACTTGTGTTAAATTCCTGTGGTTTGTGACATTTGCTTGATTCGTTTTTCTTGGTCCAAGAGATTAGATGTTAGCACCTTTTACCAAATTTCCAGTCCCTCTTTCTTTTCTTTAATTAGTTGCACTATTTCACCGATAGTAGAATGTCAGGCATGCATTATATAATCATTTATCAATCTTACGCTGCTTCCCTTTCTCTTTCAGTAGTCCATAATTAAACATAGTCAGTGCTTAAAATCATATTTGCTATAGTATCTTACAGCTCAGAATTTGACTTCTGTAAGATACAAGCCTAGAAAAGATTACTGACTTGGAGTAGGATCAATAAAGAAAGTAAAATAAGCACTTCAATTTTTAAGAGATATTTTAAAAAATCAAGACATCCAGGATTGATTCTATATTATATTATATTATATTATATTATATTATATTATATTATATTATATTATGTTATATTATATTATATTATATGTGCTATATGTTGTATTTTATTTTATATATTAATATTATGGATTATTTATTATCCTATACTGCACATTTTGGTTTATATTATATATGCATACAATTATAAATATTGGCTCTTGAAGATCTAAAAAGTATATAAAGCTCTGGCTAATTCATGGTATACATAAACAGTTACTTTAACGAAATATTACCTGGAATAACAGAACTAACTTAGCTATAGGTTTTGATTGATTGATACAGTTTCTAAGAATGCTTATCAAAATTTTAAAGAATAAGCATGAGTAAGTAAAGCAAAGAATATATCCCCTGTGACACTTTCCATGTGGCATTAGAAATTTAGTAGTTACCCAGCCGTGGGTGGGTGATATCAGAAAATATCTGAGGCTTTCTCTTCTTCGTACTACTCATAAATAAACATATGATAATTCTTGTATTCTGGCCTCAATTCTATTCCTCACAATAGTAAAACAAGGAAAAGCATCAAAGCCATTTGGTTTTCTTAAAGCATTGATCAGAGAATACACAGGATTGTTACTTTATTTCTCTGAATATTCTCTCAGTAAAATCATGATGATATCCAGTGCATCTTATTTTTTAGGCTTTATTTATTTTTACTGGTAAAGCAGATATACAGACAGGGGGAGAGATAGAAAGGAAGATCTTCTGGCCACTGTTCTCTCCTCAAGTGGCTACAAGGGCCACAGCTGAGATTATCTGATACCAGGAACCAGGAGCTTTCTCTGTGTCTCCCACCTGGGTCCAGTGTCTCAGGCACTTGGTCCATTTTATACTATTTTTCCAGGTGACAAACAGGAAACTAGATGAGAAGAGGATATCAGTATTTGATTTCCAATCTCTTTCAAAGTAAAAAAAAAAAATTTCCCAACATTCATGACTGGGTGAATTTGACTTTACCATTTTTTAAAGCCAGTAAATTTTAAAAATATTGAAGTAAGTTAACATTTTGTGATTTGATTGTTGTTTATACTCTCTATATTTATATTTGTACTCTTGAAGAATGATGATTTTTTCCATTTGCTAGATGTTGAATTGTTAATTTAGTGAAAGGCTGCACTTGTGATTATAAGTAAAGTGAGAGCATATTATTATGACAGATGAAAGAAGTGTACAAAGGAGGAGTTAGCATAGAAGGAAGAAGAGAAAGATAGGCTGGGAAGGATTAGTGTGCTTTTAAAATTGTATTCATTAAATACATGAAATTGAATTCAAAACTTATTTATTTGAAAGGAGGAGATGGAAAGTAGTACAATTTTGTTATCCACTACTCCACTGCACAAATGGCCAAAGAAGTTACGGGAGGAACCATCTGAAACCAGGAATCCATTTACGTCTCCCTGGTGAGTGATCTCCCATGTGAGAAGTCTCAGATACTTTGTGATATTTTCAGTAACTTCCACAGGCTGCTTATTATGGACCTGGGTCAGACGAACAAGCTGAACTAACTATCCAATATTTGAAGCCATTTTATTGTACCTCAGAAAAGCCACTATCATTCCCACTTTCAACTTATTCACATATGAGTGTTTTTGATTTTCTATTAGTCTGGAACAATTTTCCTTTCCACATACCCAAATCACGTGCCAAAACTCAAGGATCTAAAAACATTCTGTCAATTCTGCGGAATTAAAATTACAATGATGGCACTATTATCTATAAAGCTTAATGTGTCTTATTTTGAAGGTTTAACTTTTTCTCCTTCAACTTAAGGCTTTAAAATTGACATTATTGTGGAATATATCACTTCCAATATTTAGAAACTTTTTTTTTTCAGTAGAAGACATCACTTTAACCTTAGAAGGATTGAAATCTTGACTTATCGTTCCACCGTCCCTGCAGCCACTATCAGAGCTGGCTTCTGCATTGCCACCTCCTGTTTTCTTTTTTATTCCACTGTAGTGTCTTGGCACATTCTGTCCTTACTGAACCTTTTGTGTTTACCCACTACCTCCAGTCTGTGTTTTGAGCATGTATTTTCATTATTCAAATTTTTTATTATTTTCATTTTCAAATATCAGTCTTCTTTTTTCATCAACTCTAGGTCATTTTGCCTGGATGATAAGGTGGAACTTTATTAGTTTCATATGGCTGTAAAAAGAAATATGGCATCAAGACAAAAATGATCTTCTAGTTCTGGAGTTTAGAAATCTGAAACCAAGGCGTAGATACAAACTGCTAGTTATGCATCATGGTTCAGAAATCTGTGTTCCATCCAGTTCTCACAGGTTCTCCTAGATTTATTTTTTCTTGCTTGCTTGAAGATTTATTTCATTTGTTTGAAAAGCAGTTCTATAGAGAAAGAGAGGGAGAGGGGGAGAGAAGGAAAGACAGGAAGAGAGAGAGAAAGAGAGAGAGAGGGAGAAAATCCCCTATTCACCGGGCAAGGCTTAAGCTAGAAACATGAAAATCTTTCAGGTTTCAGATGTGACTGGCAGGTGGGCCTCATATTTGGATTATCTTCCAGTACTTTTTCTAGGCACATTAACACGTATCTGGATCAGAAGTAGCATGCCCTGGACTTAAATTATTACCCATAAGGGATGCTGTCATTGCAGATTGTAGTATAATTAACTATGCCATAATGAGAAATTGAATTTCCTTTAGTTACAAAAACAGAATACATGTTAAACACTGAGATGCTAAGACTTGTATGAAAATCATGAGGATAAGAGAATCACTATTGGTTACCATTCCCTTAAATTTAGAGATAATTGTCTAAATTATCTCTCAAAGTTCATGTAACATACAATGCTCTTTGTTCATTGATTAGGTTAATGAGAATGTTGAAGGACATATGCATGACCTATTTAAGATATTTGTCCGTAGCTTCATTATAAACTCAAGTCTACTAGCAAACTAATGAAAAGCCATGCAATGCAGTATACTGCTACTAACAAGAATAGCACACACATTAGCAAAAAATGGGATTAATATCCTCCAAAGATTGCTCTGGTGAAAAATCATATTGTTTTAATTTGACTTACTTAGTCCAATTCACCTATTTATTCTATGAGCTTTTTAACACACTTCCAGAAACGTCCTTTTCTTAATCGTGTTAGCTGAAGATAACTGTTAAATTGTGTGAGACAACAAACATTTGTGGGGTGGCACTGGAAGAAAGAATCTGCTCATCCAGATTTTGAAGTAACTTTAAGTAAAAAAGCATAGGTCTTTGGAAATGTTTGGAAAACAAATAAGCACATTCAAAGACTCAGCTGCATTAGCCCTTGAAATTTAAAGACCTGCCCATGACCTGTGATGAGCTGCTTGCTCTTACCTTCAGAAATCGCGCTCTCAGTTGGTATCACATCAAAGTTCCAAATGCGAGTCTGTAAGATAAACACGTGCTTCTTAAAACTACGTTTGTGACTTGTTGATTAATGCAAGTTGTGCCATGTGAAGTTCCCTTGTAAATCTGCACACCTTCAATAAGTTGTAAGATTCCTTATAACTGTAAGCCCGCCAGTTCAGGGTATAAAAATAGAGGAAGAGAAAAGATCAGGACTTAACTGTTGGCATGGGAGTCCAGTCGAGTCCACATGTGTAAATCAAAGAGCCTTTCCTCCCAAATGCCCTTTAGTTTCCTCAGCTTCCTGTGTAACAGAAGTACCCAGTGGACAGTTGTACAATATGAGGTGGCATTGCAACTGTAGAAATTGATCCCCAAAGAAAATAAACAAGATGGAGGAGGAAAGAACTTTAGTGTTTTCCAAAATTTTACAAAATATTATCAAAAGGAAATTGCAAATAGTTAACAAATCCCAAACAACATAAGTGCAATAAAAACTACACCAAAGCATATCTATCCAAAATGGAAAAAACAAACATACAAAAAACCAAAGCAAAAATGATAATGTTAAACTCTGAGAGAAGAAATAATGTTAAATATAAGGAAACTGCAATCACATTGATAAGATTTAGGTTAATAAACAATATTGTTAACAAGAAATAGAAAAATTTTATTAATTTGATGGTTAAATAGAAAATCTGTTAACCAAAAATATATTACCAAAATATATGTTTTAAAATATGATTTGTAATACATATTATGAACCATAAATGATATCATGCTATACAATAAAATTGTAATGTGTACAGAGAAAAGAAAAATTGTTTTCAAGAGGCCTCCCGTATCAGAAATTTCTAATCAGGATATTTTACTTTAAGGCAATTGAAAAAGTGAAATTTGAATTTGCAGGAAGCATGAAGTTCAACAAAAATGATAAATACAGATTTATGTTTGTTTAAATGGGATGATTATCTCTTCATTATTTTAAAAGAAATTTGACTGCCATACGAAGCAATAATGGTAAGAATAATGATGATTCATTTTTTAGTTTAATACATGGGCCAGAATAAAATATGTTGCAAAATAGCATAATAAAGGGAAAGACAAATATATGGATAACATCAGTTTTATAATAAACACTAGTACAACCTGAATTCTCAATCTACTATATATTAATAATTTGATTGCAACATTTACATCTATCACTTAAAATATATAAGGTAGCTGAGTACAAGATTGTCTAATATTTTTAAACTAAATATCATAATTCTGAAATAGTCAATGGATAATAAAGGATTATTTCAAATAAGCACTTTCATGTTTCAGTTCATTAACCATCTACTGGTATGAAGCTAGAATGGAAAAGAAGAAAGAACCATTAATTCAATGAGTTATTATATTATTAAAATAAGTTTAATAAGAGAAAACTAGAGTAAACTGCTTAAAACTGTGGACAAATGAAGCAAAGGTAACTGAACAAAAAGCCAAAATCACCTTTGTCTGTCCAGTTATGTAAGTGAAAAAAAGGGTGTTACATAATTAGTATTTATATTGAAAACTGACGTGGATGGAGATGTCACTTATCAAGGGAGAAAACACTGAAATTTGAAATGATGTCCAATTCTAGCAATGGACATCTTTAGCATTGTTGTTAAGGTTGCATGAGTGATTTATTTTTATCATTTTGTGTTAGTATAAATTTCTACACATACATAGCATGTGAAAAATCCACAAATTCAACTCAAAGTATGAGAAGAAAAGGAAGGGAAAGGAACCAAAGAACATGGAAGAAAAATACCTGGAATCAAGTGGAAATTGGAAGGCAGCTATAAAAACATTGAAAGTAGAAGGATAATGGATATTTTCTTCAAGGTAGAAGACAGCAATTGTAGAATTGAATAGATCAGTAAACAAGGTAATTTAAATGGAGCAATTGAGTTTATTCTTTGGGCTGCAAGGACAGACAAGATTGGTCAGAGAGAAGGAGGTGACAGAAGTTTGTAACAATCTATGTTGTGTAGATTTCAAAGCATTGTTGTAAGAAGAAATGACAAGAGATTGAGTACAAAATATTCTTGACAAACATCAGATATGCATAACTGAGAAAATAAAAGGCAACATTAACTTCATAAAGGAAAGTATATCTCTTTCAGCATACTATATAACATCTAGTTTGGGTAAAAAATAAAACAGCTCAATACTACTGATAACTGAATAATGTTAAGAAAACAACATTTCTGGACCCAGTGTGATAGCCTAGTGGTTAAAATCCTCTCCTTGAATGTGCTGGGATGTGCTCCATATGAGCACCAGGTCTTGTCTCACCTGTCCCATTTCCCATCCTGATTACTAATTGTGGCCTGGGAAAACAGTTACAGAGGACCTAAAGCCTTGGGACCTTGCAGCACATGGGAGAACTGGAGGAAGTTCCCGGTGTCTGGCTTTAGATCAACTCAGTTTTATCTGTTGTGGCCATTTGGAGAGTTAACCAGTGGACGGAAGAGCTTTCTGTCTCTTCTCTCTGTAAATCTGTCTCCAGTAAAATAAATAAACAAATAAATAAATCTATAAAGAGAAAAAGCAGTGCTTCAAAATAAATGTAAACAGAAAGTTTAGCAGCATTGCACTCACTACATGCATTAGGGATGTGTTCATACAGAGATATGCAAGTTGGAAGTGTTCAGTTCAAACAAAATTTACACTTATCCAAAATCAATTTCTTTGTAATTATGAAATGTATTACAACGTAGCATGCATAAAATTTCGATAAATTTTCAACAATATTGCTTTGTTTACCACACTACATTTTCAATTGTATTCATTGTTGTGTCTTCCTTCATAATCAATTTCATATTTTTACTCAAAGAATAATAATTTTAATTGCAGCAATAATGAGAGAGAAATATTTTCTTTTTTGCTTCAGGTAGTAACATTTCACATTTGAAACAATTATTAAGGTTAAACAACTGGGTCGAATAATTCCAAAACCTTCAAATTGTGAAGGTTACACTAATCCTTTTACCATAAATACCCCAAAAATATGAAATTGCATTAATAATTAGACAACAGAATAAATGAAACAATTAGAAACAAGGATAACATTCTTCTGATAATGAATGTATGAGAAAAAAAAAAGCCTTCACATTATTCTCCTCAGATATTATTTTCCAGAGAAGCTAAGTTTCATCCAAATTTTTCTCACACTTGTAACAATGGAATGAATTCAACCATGTTGAGACATCCTGGATCAACATGAAAGAAAGAGCCGTTCCAATGTATGCACCAAGGACTTAGAAAATAGCACTTTGTGTGAATTTATTACATTGAAATTACACATTAAAAACCAAGGACAGCTCTGTGAAATGGTTATCTCTACATCCACTTCCGCTAATAAAAAGATGCAGTGTTATGAATAATTCTTAAGGATTTACATAAACAGAGTTACAATGATGAAGTTACATTATTGACAATACGGCATTTTTTTTTTTTCCAAACTGATAATATTGTAAGCAGGCAGCAGGTGAGTGATGAAAGACCGAGTACTGCCAGCAACACCTGTTTCTGTAACCTGGCTGCACTCAAACCTTACTTGTTTCAGGAGGATGTCGCTGCCAGGCTTGGATCAGATGGAAAAACATCCAGCATAGCTGCGATATTGGCATCTCTACTCCCATTAGGCATTCCAAAATGACTACCTCCCAGTGCCTGTTGCCATTATATTTTTCAGATTAAAAAAAAAAAAGAAAGAGAGAAAAAAGTAGAAAGAATAAATAGGTATGGAGATGAGTGATACTCAGCCTCAGGTTAAGCCAGGCGTCCTTTGAATATTCAGTTAAGTATTGCCTCAAACATAAGCCCATAACCTCAGCCCATAACCTACTCGAGGACACCTTCAGATCGTATGAATGACAGGCACTCTACGCTGAAACTCGCTACATTCCTGAATGTGCACTTCCCATTTGTCTTTAAACAGATATTGTTTTTCTGTTCACCCTTTTATGTATCCTCCTGGAATTCCTTTAAAAGTGGCAATACGATCACTAACTAAAAATTCTTAAATTATAACATATAGAAAATGCATTAGTTCAGTATATTAGTACAAGAATGAGCACAACAAAACTCAATATAGCATGTTTAGAAACTAAAACTGCATCTTTGTTATGATAAACATGCCACTTTGGTGTCCTCAGGAAATTAAAGTATTACGGAAACTTTAATTTTAAAAATAAATGAAAGCCAAGCCCCTAATCACAGTATACACCCAAATAGAACACAGAATATAGGGATACACGTGAAAGACTAAATTAACAAACAAAAACTTGTAGGAGCTAACAGGTAAGATTTAGGGTGAAAAGAAAGTATTCTTCAACAGGCAAGGAAGAGCTCATCATGAAGAAGTGATGTGATGAAGTTCTTTAAAATAAAACAACAAAATAATATGTGTGAAAGTAAATGAATTAAATGTTTGTGATACTTGTATAAGACAAAGGAGTTGTATCCAGGATGCATAATAAATGTTAATGAATCTTGGGGGGGGGGGGACGGAGCTAGGGAGGGAATAAAAAAGTAAGATAAATCAGCCAAAACATTTGCATAGGACCTTTAGACATAGATAGGCAGAGATTCATACATCGCTCTAAAAATATGGCTAGGATTATATGATTTAAAAGAGAAAATAAAGTGAAAATTATCCTAAGCATAGCATTCCTAAATAAAAAGACACAAGATTCTGCTTCAAACTGTTTGCAAAACATTTACAATGCTGAATTTGTCAAAGTGATTTTTAGAAAATACATTTTCAAATCCAAGACCTTTATTTATTTACATCTAAAACCTTCCATATTCTTACAAAAAAAAATCTTGAATAACATAGAAAATAAAGTGTGCAGATATCATCATAAAAGGGTACAGCTTCAGGGATGTGACTCTGCTTTATGGCTGGTTACCCTCTTTTCAGCATCGAATGGATTGTGGCGGTACCCAGCTTTAAATATGCTTCTCATCAGAAAACATTCAAATAAGTCAATGATGCAGTGCAGTCGGGGATAAGTCTAAACACCATTACTAATGTTTTACATCATACAAGTTTATCAACAAAAACAATGGCTTTCTGTTGATTTTTAAAAATTCCTCACATTGAATTCCTATATTTGCTTTTTTCTGAATGGCATTTCACTGTATATTTAGGGGGGAAAAATTTAAATGATTTAAATAATTTTTTTTCTCATGTGTCCCTGTTCAAATATTCCAGAAATTATCAAATACCCAGGTGTGCTGTTTTTCTAATTCCCAAGAAAATACATATTTTTGGAAAAATGCTTTGCTCACTAAATAATAACATGAAACCAAAATGTGTGAACATTTTTGCAAAACAAAATCTCTAGTTCATGGTTTCTATTTAGTGAGTTGGCTGCTTTCATTATGGAAATTAAATCATGTCAAAATTTGACATGTAATGCTACTAACCAAGAAGAGCAATGAAAAAAGGACAAAATGTCAGAACTGTTAGAGGATTGTTGACTATTTAATAAAGTCAGCATTGCAGTTGACCCTCTCCTTTTCTGAAGGTCAGAAATGCAAACAAGCAACCCGTCAACTATCAAATGGATAGTGCTTTTTCCAGCATGATTGAGTATTTAAAAATCACTTTATTACATGATTGTTTGGTAAACTACAAAATATGATAGACTTTGGGAATATCAAGCCACATATTATTATTCTTGATTAAACATTTTAGTTCAAATTGCATGACACGGTTAAAAATAACTAATTCATTAAATTCATATCTGAACCATATAGTTCAAGTGACATGTAATTAAAAGTGAGGGGACTAAAAGGAAAATTGTTGTACTGATCAGTGAGTATTGGATGGCTGGGTAATGAGAAGAAAAGCACATAAAGCCAAAGTAATCACCCTACCTAAAAAAACTGTTTTTGTTTTTTCCTCCATTTATCTGAATGTTTAGAAACCAAAGCAGAGAATACCACCAGAGTTATTATGAGAAGTGCGTCACAAAGTTACTGTGAGGACAAGTTTCACAGTTTTCTTCATTGTTTCTCCAGTGGAGGTGTGCACTAGCAACACCTGGGACACTTGATGAACAAGGCAGAGGTATTTGAGAACTACAGGCAGACTAAAGTCTTAATCAGGTAAAAATGGAGAGGAATGGAGGTGACTGAGTGGCAGTTAGATAATTTCCTGTTCCCAAAATTGCCCTGTGCTATTGATGCTAATACTTCCCAAGTAAACCTTCAGCATCTCTGAGACTAGATTTTGGAAGATGTTTTAGTTCCTAGTCCTCACACCGTTAATTTTGTTCTAAGCTTCAAGAAGTGATAAAGCGCCAATACAATTCCAAAATACCAATCAGAATAAACTCCATCAAAGCTTTTTTGTTAATCTGTATAAGTAAAAAAAACATTCTATCCATTCATTTTCAAATTTGTCATTTCTTATTTATCTCCAGCTGGAATGTGAAGCTTCACCCTATACAAAGCACTCACCTTAATCATGTTTTTTCTCAGAACCAAATAGGTTACTTAATGTTAAGATAAAAACAAAATATCAAGCTTTATTTTTAGGAAGATATTAAGGGAACAGAATTCTTTAAACTTGCCATAGCTTTTAAATGTCTGATTGATTGATTGATTGATTATGCTCTAAACAGTATCTATTTGGAAGACATGCAATTTCATCTGACAAGGTGATTGAGAATATTAATGTGACAGTGTACAAATAATAGGAATTATTAAAAGCATTCAAATTTCTTAGAAATTCAATTTGTTAGCTGCCTAATTCTTATACTACATATTTTTATTTTTAAGCTGTTTGGATCTTTCACTGCATCTTAACAATAAAATATTTTATTCTTTTGATTAGTCATATACATATATATATATAATTAAGCATTGACTAGCAACTTTTACAACGATTTCTGTTCCTTACATGTGTTTTATAGATTTTTTTTAAAACAAGATATCATTTGCTCATTTTATTTATATGAAAGAAAAGAGTGAGACAGAGAAAGACAGATGACCTTTCCATTGCTGGTTTACTCTCCTAAGAGGACTGCGGCAGCCTGGGCTGTGCAGGGCCAAATCGATCAGCTGTAAGTCAGGCATGTGATGTCCAGGACCCACCTGTTTCACCCAACCACTGCAGAGATTACGGTTTAGCAGTAGGAAATTAACATCTAAAATGGACTGACATTTCAATGTGGATTCCATTATCCCAATTAGAAACTCAACAACTCTGTGAAGTGCATGCTCCTTGTGTGAATTTTTAATGAAATTGTCTGTTTAGGGAATTATACAGTAAGTCACAAACAAAGAAATGCAGAAAGAAAACCAAGTGATTTCTTTGTGTGAAATAAATGCACCCAGGTGTGTTTAGAGGGTGTCTGCGGACAGCTTATCACAGACCCCATTGGAAAAGAGCAACTTAGGCAAATCTAGAGAAGCAATAAAATCTTAAGAGAAAATCACATTTTAGTAGTAGTATTTCTTTACTCAAGTAACATACTACATGTTATGTTTAAACTTTGGAGAAGTGATTTTCACAGGCTCACTTTTGCACTGAATCCTCCAGGTTATTTTAGAGTGCAAAGTGTAACATCTAGCCATCTAACTCCGGGTTCCCTGCAGATCAAAGGTCAAAAGTACAAACTTTAGAAACTCCACTCTAAGGAGTCCAGGATGCAGGGACAGGAACAAATCAGCAGTGCTTATTTATTTATTTATTTCCTCTAGAGTCAATGTAGGTATGCTTTTAAAATTGTCTTCTGGCCCCGCATGGTAGCCTAGTGGCTAAAATCCTTGCCTTGCATGTGCTGGGATCCCCTGTGGTTGCTGCTTCATATCCAGCTCTCTGCCTGTGGCATGCGAAAGCAGTCAAGAAAGGCCCAGAGCGTTGGGTCCCTGCACCTGTGTGGGAAATCCAGAAAAAGCTCCTGGTTCCTGGCTTTGGATCTGTTCTGTTCCAGCTGTTGGGACCACTCGGGGCAACAGCCAATAAACCAAAGATCTTGCTCTCTGTCTTTCCTTGTCTCTGTAGATATGCCTTTCCAATAAAAAAATAATATGTTGTAGTAACAAGTAAAAAAAGAATAAAACACACACACACAAACCCAAAACAAATTCTGTTCCAAAATATGATAAAAATTAGGAGCAATGCATTTTTTCTTTCTTGCAGAGACACTTGTTGTTTAACAATCAGTACATGTTTTAAGAAAGGCAATTATGTTTTTAGCTCACGTCGCCATTGTGTGAATATTTAGAATCTAAGTACTTAAACGAATTTTGTTGTGTTAATCACGATGAGTTGTACAAACCGGATTCAGTAAATGCCATATGCATGAAGCTGTACTAGACAAGGCAACACACTATATTACTATAATTTTATCAGGGCACTCTAAAATAATAATTTAATGATATGGAGCTATAAATATCAGTAATAGTACCATTTGTTACTAAGTATTATGTAACATATATAACTGTGCCATATTTTTATTTTTTATTTATGTTTGAAAATTTACTTTTTTTTTAAGATTTTTATTTATTTTTATTGCAAAGCCAAATATAGAGAGAGGAGGAGAGACAGAGAGGAAGATCTTCCATCCGATGGTTCACTCCCCAAGCAGTCGCAATGGCTAGAGCTGAACCAGTCCAAAGCCAAGAGCCAGAAGCTTCTTCTGAGCACAGGGTCCCAAGGCTTTGGGCCGTCCTCGACTGCTTTCCCAGGCCACAAGCAGGGAGCTGGATGGAAAGTGGAGCTGCCGGGATTAGAAACAGCACCCATATGGGATCCCGGGTGTGCAAGGCAAGGACCTTAACTACTATGCTATCATGCCAGGCCCGAAGATGTACTTATTAAAAGGCAGAGTTATGGAGAGGTGAGGGATGGGGAAAATTAAATAGTGAGAGATCTCCCCTGCAAGGTTTCACTCTCCAAATAGCTGCAAAATCTGGGACGGGCTACGCTGAAGCCAGGACCCTAAAGTTTAACCATGTCTCTCATTTGGATTCAGTGGCCTAGGTCATGGCCTATCTATCTCCCACAGCTTTCCCAGGAGCATTGTCAGGGCACTGGATTGATAGTTCAGCAGCTGATTTTTAAACCAAACACGCATAAGGGGTGACTGTTTTGTGGGCAGTGATTTAACCTTTTATGACATATCATCCTGTGGGCAATTGCCATAGACGCCTGCCCTGCTGCCTGGAGGGCATGGCTTAAGCCTAACCTTCCCTGTGGCCTGGGGCACGGTTTTCATGCCTACATGTGGAGTGTGACCTCCAACCTGGCTAGAAGGGCAAAGGGAGTACCTCTGACATGACCAGAAAAGCCAAGGAAATGGACGTGTCATACAACCAATTACAGTGACTTTGGTGGCCGTGGCGTATGCTGGAAGGCTAGCTCCTGCCCTCTCCTTCTTTACCCTTTGAAGTCTGTAAACTGTGCTTAATAAAGCAGACATTTCTCACCAGCTTGTGTCCGGCGGTCCTTGCAGTCGAATGCCACCATCTACTTTACCCTCAATGACCTTGGGGCCTTCTGGCAGTCCTAAACCCCTAGACCACCTGCTCCTCTAGTTTTCATTTAATGGTAGTGTAGCATATGTGTGTTGAAACTAGCAAAAAGAGGGTACATTGTGCTGTGAAATTGTGATGGTTACTATAACATGTGGTAGTCAAAATGTTCCAAGTCCCTTATAATAGTTCGGGGCCACCAGGGAACATGAGATCTGTTATTGATGGAAACCCAGTTGTCATCACATGACTTTAGTGAAATTTTACAGAGCACAAAGCATATTTGGCTCCTTCAAGAAATAGACTTGGACTCAGCATGATAGTGTAGTGGTTAAAGTCCTTGCCTTGAAAGCACCAGGATCCCATATGGATGCCAGTTCTAATCCTGGCAGCTCCACTCCCCATCCAGCTCCCTGCTTGTGGCCTGGGAAAGCAGCCGAGGACAGCCCAAAGCCTTGGGACCCTGCACCCAGGTGCCAGACCCGGAGGAAGCTCCTGGCTCCTGGCTTCGGATTGGCTCACTTCCAACTGTTGTGACTGCTTGGGGAGTGAACCATCAGAAGGAAAATCTTTCTCTCTGTCTCTCCTCCTCTCTGTGTATTTGCCTTTCCAATAAAAATAAAATAAATCTTTTAAAAAGAAGAAGAAGAAGAAAAGAAACCGTCTGAATGGCAAAGTCCATCATGCTAGCAGTCCTTAGGGATTCCCTGTGCAGCATTTGCCTCCAGACGGGTGGAACAACCTTGTACAGAGAAGACTTAAGGAGGAAGAGCAGCGACAGAGCAGGAGAGACACAGTCCTAGGTACTAATGTCAACATTCTCGAAAAAGCACGTAGTTCATATAAAGTAAGAGTTTTTGGAGACTTTCTAAGCTGAACACGTTCATCAGGGAAGTAACAAGGAGGTGACTAACTATATAAATGAGAACAGGACACAAAGAAAGCAATAGATATTGTACAAACTACGGTCCTCTATTCGTTTACATCCATAAAAATATACTAGTAAAGAAAAGCCTATTATTTAGGAACTGTCTTTCTATTTTTTTTTCTTTAATTTTTTTTATTATATTTTGGACAATCTTTACATAGTTAATTAGGGGAAAAAGGTTCAAGGGCTATAGGAAAGTGGGTAAGACTATTATTTCCATATTGTTTCCTTCATGTTTAAAGGGGGTATTAAAGGAGAAGGCCCACCCAATTTTCCACCCTCCCCAGGTCCCAGCTGAAGGGTATGCTCCCAGGTTCTTGTTCAAGTGGTTTTGATAGCTCAGCCATTGTGAATCGCTGCCAATCTTGCCACTCCAAGCACTATGAGGTCTTTGAAGAATCCACTGGTTGACATAGTCCATCATAGAGTCTCTGTTTGCCCCAGTATTTTGCTGCCAACATATAGCTGAGATGGTTGATTGACTTGTTCTGTCTTCTCTCTTTGCTTGGTTAGGATTCTGAGTCCTGCATTTTGATTGGGAAGATCTCCAAAGAAACTTTGTCTGAGGTGGTCTCAGACCAGATTCTTGAATGCACTAGCAAATACAGGGCCCAGCTATCTTTCCATTTTAACAAAGAAAAAAATGCAGAAGGTATGGTCTCTTTGTGTGGAACAAATTAAACCATATGATCTGGGCTTTATCTAAACTAGCTCGACCAGTAACAATTTTTTCTAGATGTGTAAACAAAAGACAATATATCAAAGTAGCCAAAATGCTTTAGTGACTGCACATATATTTTCCTGTTGAACAGCTGATGAGGTGACAACCAACTGGGTCTTAGTATTTATCGATGTGGTTTCTGTCCTTTACATGTTTATGAGGTCAAAATGCAACTACCATCTTCTATATATACTAAGTAACTTAACAATAGCTTCACATGACATCTTTGTGTCTTGAAATAATAGAGGAAAAATATGAAACTGTCTAGGCTTAGGCTTGATGTCTCCTACATCTATTTTGCAGACTTCTTCTAGAAGGCAGACTCTTTAAGCCAATAGGAGGTTTCCACTTCACTTCACTAGTAAAGTTCCATTCTCGTCTGCTGTAGTTATGTAGTAATTACTTGAAATTCTGAAATTAAACAGAATGTTTCAATCACTTGACAGAGTAAACTATACAAGTTGCTAACATATTGATACTTTATCTCATGCAAATTAGTCCTCTTCTGTTTCCTGTGAAATTGCAGTATTTTTTTAGCAAAGATTTGAAAAATTGCCTCTATTTTAGTGTGAAGTCCAAAATAGTTGATTCTTACCCTATCAATCTTCTTTTGACTGTTTTATTGTTATGAATCTATTATTTCAGGTCATTTGCACTGAATGTATCTATATTAACCCAGTTTAAAACATTTTATAAAATATGAATATTTTATCAGTTATTTGTGTGTTGTAATGAAACTCTATCAAACACACGAACAGAAAGAGAAAAAAAATTAGATCAGGTTTCTCTGGACTAGGTTTTTGTCTGTAATTTTAGATTGATTCCATAAAATCCACTTGTTTTATTCCTGTAACTGTGATTTCTTGATAGATCAGCAGATAACTAGATTATGTCCACAATGGCATTTATTTTCCATTCATATAGAGTTTGATATTGTACCTTTTAATCCAGTATGCTAGCAATGAGTCCTTCACATAGTAGTTCTGTGATAAGGAAAACAGCATGAAGGACAACCGCAAGTGTGCAAATAGAGTTGAAGTTTGTTATTGCTTCACGTGAAGGCTTGGTCCCTTGGACACTGCAATGCAGAGAAGTATTGTACCATAATCACTATGAAAAACAACTACCAAAAGCATTTTTTGCAGAAATTTGTAGAATACCTTTATCTTATTCCAGTGATTCATTACTGAAACATAAAAGTACACAGATTAACTCACAGAATCTTTCCATATCTCATTCAATTGCTGCATTTAATAGAGTGTGTTGTTTAATGTTCTGTCATTGCACACTGAAGTGACTTTTCAGGTACCTGTCAATTCAGAACTCAATCAAATTACTGTCATGATAATGAAACAGATTAAAGTCATAGTCACTCCAACTGAAAACGGCAGAAATGCAAGTTTCAAGGTAGTCTCTCTTTTGTAGAAACATTGACATCTAACCAGTCATAAGATTTTTCTGCACTCTTCACCAATATTCTGTCCAAGAAAAGGCATTATGAACACTATTGCCGATGTGACTTTATAACTTTGATTTACTTCTCCTATAGAACATAGCTCAAGTTTTAATTTATTCTCTTAGTCTTCTTCCTGACTGTAGACTGTCAAGAAGTGAAAGACCTTTTGTGTATTCTTTTATAATCAGTCTTAATGTTTTAGGAGCAGTTTCCTCCTTCTGTTAGAAGTTCAAATGCATCTGATTCTTCCCTCATGGTACTCTTACTGATTTTTGTTTGTTAGACTTTTTTTTCTTTTCTTTTACTACTATTTCATTTCATGAATTCCCAATGGATTTAATATTTTTCTCTCATCAGTTGTGGACATTTTTTCTTACTATACAATACATACAATATAATGTTTATGATATATTATTTATACATAATAAAAACCACACTCAGAAGTATACAGCTATTCACTCAGAAACTCAATATATCTCATTTCTGTAACATAAAGTCTCCTTGAACATCAATTTTGAGAAAGTCTTCTTTCTCTGACTGCATTAATCACTTTACATTCCCTAGGGGAATAGGTGACTAGACTCAAATTTATCTAGTTCCCCTTGCCAATCATCACACGAGGAAAGCTGCAGGAGTGTGTCTGAAAGAGTTTCAGAACATCTTTGGTTTGTTTTCAGCTACTTGGCACGTTCACAAGCAACTGCTGAGCTTTGTTGTCTCGTCTAGGACTCATGAAATCTGATCAAATCTCATACATAGTATATTTGCTTTTAGCACCATGAAATACAGATACATTCTATGAGGTGCAAGTTGAACTTGAAACGAATAGGATGGTTTGTGATACTTCATTGCAATGGGTATTGATAAACCTTTTGGAAGTTATTTCTTCCAAGTTCCAGCAACACAAATAACTTTAGCAAAAGTAATAGTATCAGATGCAGTCAATGGGAAACATTCGTATGAATCCACACAACTGACAGTTGCTACGGATTAAAACTCCTAAAGATTTGTTTTGAACACAAAAGTATTAAGTATCTTTTAAATGACTACCAGCTTCTTGAGGGATTGCTACTAGCCATGCAATAACCCAAGTCTTTAGACGGTCTGTATGGACCTGCATTAAATGTATGACAATCAGTTTATGTCTAACTGGCTTTCAATCCTTCTAAAGTAACGATCACTTATTCTTACTGTGGAAGAGAATAAAAAGTGAGGATATTTAAAAGCTGTTCTTTGCCAAGTTTGTTCTCTTTTTAAAAAGTTTATTTTTATTACTGATCTGAAGCCAGGGGTTCTTTCTGGGTCTTCCACACAGCTGCCCTAATCCCTGGTGCAAGAGCAAAAGCTGGATTGGAGATTCAGCATATCTGAGAATAAAATGTGGCACTCCAGTGTAGAGTGCAGGTCTCTGAAGTGGCAGACTAATCCACTGCATTTTAATGCTTGCCTGGAATTTATTCAAATCAAAGGGTTTTTGTTGTTATTGTTGTTGTTTTTATTTGTTTTAAGACAATGGATCAAACTGCAAGTTCTTGTTAGTAAATGTAATTGGGCCAACTGTGTGATGTACCTACAAAAGCCACATACTGAGTTGCTGCTATCCCATTTGCGTGTCAGTTCAAGCCCTGGCTGCTCCACTTCCAATCTTGCTCACTGTACTGTCCAGGGAAAAGGAGTAAACAATGATGTCAATGTTTGGACCTCTACCACCAACGTTGCTGAACTTTATTTAGTCTCCTGCATGAATCAGCCCTGGTTCTGAGGAGTGAACCTTTAAGTGCAAGATTTATATTCTCTCTCTCACTCTCACTCTCTTTTTCTCTCTCCTCCATTTTCAAATAAACCAAATATATTTAACATAATTAATAAAATTTGGCCATAATCTTATTGTGATGATGAAACAATAATGGAAGGATCACAAAGGTAATAAGGTCTAAATTTTGAACTCTGTAATGTATTAATCATGTTCTACTACTTAGAACATTACTTTAAAACTTACTTTCTTTATATACTGATTTTCTGGTTAATCAGCTTGGCCCAATGTACCCTAAACAATCATTCAGACAGGGCCAAGATTAATTGTTATCAGGTAGTCTTACATTTCATTGGTTTTGTATCAGAGAACTAGGAAGGCACAGAATGATGGCATAATGGTAGGAACTGAAGTTTCCACACTTCTTGCAATGATTTATTAAAAAAAAATGAAGCCACAAAACTAGCTCTGATTCAATGGCTCCCTTTAAGTTCCATCATCAGTGAATTGTATAAGTGAACTGAGACTCAGTCCTGGCACTGTGTACAGGAATGACTGTCCAGATCATGGGCCCCAAACCTCTGCAACATGTAACCTGTCACTTGGCCACTTTTTCCATAGGTTCTGATTCTAATATTCAGAGATGAATCTTTTAAAATAATGTTTAATTCCAAGCTGATGAAATATGATGTTTTTCCCATTGGTTTTGGGTAATAGTATCCAATTACTAATTATAGTTCCTGATTGTCACGTTTCTGTTAGAAAAGGAAAGGCGATTCATAACTTCTAAATAATTTATCTTCACACAGGTAGGCTGTTGGCACCTAAGTGTAAGACACTGGTGAAATTACTTGTACAAATATTGAGAAAATTGAGGGAACACTTTCAAATGCCTCTAACAGTTTTTGGTAAATAAAAAATAACATGTTATATAGTATTACATGTAAGAATAAAATGCTGAGCTTTGCAACTAAAGCAATTGGGAGTTTAAGTGTTCATCTTAAACTTTGTAATGCACTATATAATCTGTAGCAATTATTAATTTTTCTTAGTTTTTTGAGAGAATCGCTGTGCTTTTACTGATTCCATCAATTATTCATTTATGTAAAAACTATAATTTCATACAAAGTGTGCCTCTGTAGTCAAATTTGGCTTGGCCTGTTTGTTAAAATGACAAATATCATATTTTCAACAATTTCATATTATGATTACCTGCATATGCACATATTTTAATTGTATAGAAGGAAAAAAATATATATGAAGTGTATACAAAATGCCTCTTTTCCATGTCTATCTTTTTTTTTTAATGTTGATGGTACCTAAAAACATAGCAAATAAAATATCTGTGGCTCAATTATTTTCTCTGCAAAATATTATAGCAACAGCGTGGTATAAGTAAAGAATGCAGACTAATTAGATTTTCCCTATTTTAGGGTATCCCAGATCCAGTAGATCCATTAGATAGAATATAAAACAATATATAGTAAAATGATCAGTAATCAAGCTTAATGATTTTACATATCAAATATTAAATGTTGTTATGAGTTATATGTTGACCTTTTAAATTACTTAGCAAAATGTTCTATAACTTTTTTCCAGTATTGGTTTTAATTTATCGTCATACTTTAGTGCTCATATTATTTTACTCACCTGTGCTATTCTGCCCTTTAGGATGGCTCATTTTATTTCAAAATGATCAAATAAAAAATTCATATCTGTTTTTGAAAAGCAGAGTTGCTTCATAATGAGTTCTATACATTACAATATATTTTATCATAAATGAAAAACATTTTTGAGGATGGCATAACTCATGCAAATATTCAACAAAGATACATATTTTATGATTTTTCTAATACTTAACTTTAAAATGTTTTATTATTCTTTTTATAGTGTGGTGTGCAATTTTAATGTGCTTAAAATTTGCTTTAACCTCTCGATCTGAGGCACTGATTCTGAAGGCAGGGAGCAACTACTGACTAAATCAAATATGTATTTCAGGTAAAGATATTTCACACTGAAGTCAGTGAAATGCAGCTTTTATGTTAATGCTTCAATTTTGATCAAAATTGGTCCATTTTTAAAGTTATTCCACTCAAGTCACTCTTCTCATTAACATGAAATATATGAAGGGCATGTGTCTCTTCGGAAACCAATAATACCTGTGTCCCTGAAAGAAGCTCTGTCTGAATATCAAGAAGAACAGGACTGTCTACAAAATAGGATGCAGGTGATATGACCTCTCTTTAATTATTCAGAAACAACACTGTCTAGAAGTTTCAAGTGCAATTTTTACAACTTATTGAGGTCACCTTCCTCTCTTATACTTTAATTGAAATGCTGTCTCTCTCACTTGTCTTTAAGCCTTTAGAAGAATATTCAAAAGACCTTCTTAAGCACACTCCAGTACTTAACCATAATATTTCACAGTGTTCTCAAGAATGCACATTGAAATAATGCAGTTAATAAAAATGTTACACCACAGAAATCATGAGGATTTAAATCGCATCAAAATCATGTGCCACTCAGTACCTTCTTAATAGTGTTAGATAATTGAGACCTGTTCATCCTAAAGTTCAAAACAACATTTCCTAAAGGATTGTAGTCAGGAAAGAGTTCACAAAGACATTAGGTAGGCCATACCTTCTGTACTTAGCCTCATTAGATCAATGGCATCATTAAAATACAGTGCATTAATTTTGCCATTTAATTCTGTATTCATATTGAGCAGCATTAATCAAGCTCTTAGTTTATCAAATACCAATTAGTTCCATGTACCAAAACTCTCATCAGTTTCCTGTATTATTTCCTATTACCTGAATATCTCAATATTTTATAAGTAGTAACAGGTTTTACTCCCTTGCAAAGACTGCATTTATAGCTAATAAAACAAAATGCTTTGAAATGGAATAATTGTCAATCTACAAGAGTGCATCATGTGCACAATACTATCATTAAAGAAAACAGTATATTCTCTGACATGGAAATTTTATTTTTTTCAAGTGCTAACTTTAGTGTTTTAAGCCATTCAGACCAAAACAGGCACTATTGAAAAATTAGCTTTAAGGCAAAAAAAAAAAATATATATATATATATATATATATATATATATATATGTGTGTGTGTATATATATATACCATTATAAAAATGATTGCTGCTAGCTGGGGGTGGGGACTGTGGAAAACCATCACCAGTGGCAGGTGGCCCATAGTAGCCTGAGTATGAAAGCTTGAGTAGGGAGAGGGCTAGAGGCATAACACTGGTGGTGCAAGTGAGGAATTTTGAGCCCATCTCTGGGCAAGTGGAGCAAACCTGGGGATTTCCACATGTGTTTGGTCCTGGGTGAAGTGAGGAGAGAGGAAGGGAGAGACCCAGGTCAGCATGCTGCGCTGGTGTGCTAGTGGACAAGGTCTGGATAACTTCAATGGACCTGAATCTTGGGTGTGTGAAGGGGTAAGACACTAAGCCAAGACATGTTCCAGGAGCTTGGGACACTGGCGCATGGAAAGAGCTCTGGGTCAGGACACCACCCACTGGGATTCTGAAGGTTGGGCTGGAGAACCCATGTGCTTTTGAACACAAGGGTTGTGGATTGATGAGGAAAGGCGCAAGAGGATATGGGGTAAGGAAGACCACTGTGGGAGTATCTTGTACATGTGGATGGACTCCTGAGTGACTCACAAAAACAAGACCACTGTACCTGCAGGTAAGTGAGGAGACTGATACCTGGTAGTTTGGTGGAGAGAGACCAGAAAACCTTTATGTGTCAGACAGATTCACCAGCCCACAGGGGACACCTGGATTGGGCTTGTTAGCATGGAACATTGCTGACAACCACATCCCAGCCCACTTGAACACTAGGTCTAGGGGCTGTCTGGCAGGATTAGATCCCAGAACTTGACAGTGAGTGTCAGAACAGGGAATGGATCACATCAGGCTGAGCCATGGTACTAAGCAGCATGCAACATAACTGGGAACGGGAGTAGATTCTGTGTGTTATATGTGTGTTATATATGGAAGTACAAGTTCCACTAGTTAAAGAGTTAGGGTGGTGATGGCCTCAGCTAGGCATGATCATGGAACCTACCAGCACTCCCAAGAACTTAGGTTGGGAACAGGTTAGGATGGTCAAGGCTGATGTACCTGCATGAGCACCCTCAAACAGTGTGGGACAGGCTGGGCAAAATCTTCTAACTCATACAAAGGCTGAGATGGAAGGGACAGGTTATGCTGGAAAGGCCTAGCACACACTGGCATGTGTGAGATTTGGGTCAGGGAGTGGACCAAGTGGGGGGACTTGGGCAACTCCCCTAATGCATCATAGATTGTGCTGGTGAAAATGTGGTCCAGGTCTGGGTGTTGGAGCAGGCTGGAAAAAATTAGCTCCAATTGGTTGGCAAGTAGGTGGGTTGACTTTGGAAGGGGTGGACCAGGCAGGGCTGCTGTTCAAACTTTAGACCACTGACAAGTGTAAAAACCAGGCTGGAGTACAGATCGTGCAGGGCTAAGCTATCACACCTATGAGATTGCATTAGTTAGGAATGGACGCAGACTGAGCAAGTCCAGGTTGCAATGCCCACCAGCAATAGTTGGGACTACTGACAGGCCTGATCAGGCCAGCCTGCAACATCTGAAGGCAAAGGCCAAGACAGATAAGGAGGTATGACAATCTGGCTCAGGCTGGGAACCAATCTAGTTGGGGAGCTAAGAGGATATTTTAGCTGGGTTATGGTTCTCACTGGTGAGTGTGAGGGTTGGAGTGTGGATGCAGTCTGGTCAGAACATGGCTGCAGTGTCCTCGGCATGTGTGTGGACTGAGTCTGGAGTATGCCAGACTGTGGTAGACAACAGGATCTACTAGTGCTCATGAGAACCAGGGTGGATATAGGATGGGCTGGACTAGGAATGTGCCCACTGCTGAGCCATGCATGAGCTGTGTTTGAGTGTGAATGAGTCATGGCTCGCAATAGCACCCAACAATAGAGACCAAAATGGGTGAGGGCAGTCAGGAAAGACAATTATACCTGCTAGGACAGGAGGTGGACTAAGTAGGGCTGAACCATGGGCCCACCATGTGAGCATTAAATCTAGTATTGGGAGAGTTTCTGAGTCCAGACATGGCCAGGTATTAATCTAATTCAACTGCATATATTTGGTTCACGTCTGGGGCAAGCCAGATCGATCCAGTTCATATCACCCACTTGCAAATCAGACAACCAGAATGATGAGGGTGTCATGCCAGGTTGGGCTGCAACGCCAGCCAGTTCACACCAAGGCCAGGTCTTGGAGCTGGCAGGGCTGGGTTAAGCTGTAGCTCCTACCAGCCAGAAACTAGGGGTGGATTGAGGTGGACCAGGCTAAAGCACCCACTGTAAAATACTGAGGTAAGGCAGGAGATGCCAGACTGGGCTGCAGCACCCAAGCAGCACACCTGAAACTCAGGGAATGGTGGAAAATCCAGTGGGCAGTGGAGGGGGGCTGCTCCCTTTCTGGACCATTACTTCCACTGGTAAGAGTAAGAGATGGATCAGGAGCAGATAAGGCTCAACAGGGCTACAGCACCTACTGGCATGTATGCGAGCTGGAACATTGAGTTGACTGTGCCTACTGATGCATGCATAAGCCATAGTGGTTGTAGGTTGATTGGACGTTGTCGCAGTGTCAGCTGGCAGATGATGGCATGGTGGGGTTCTGCAAATTTTGTCAAGCTAAACTGCAAAACCACATGGAGAGTGCAAGATCTAGGCCTGGGGATTAGCCAAATAGAGAAAAAGTGGGGACCTCCCTCTTGGGTTGCCATTTCCATTGTTGAGTATGAGAACCAGGACTATGGGCTGGCATGGCTAGACAGAGAATGACACCCAATGTCAGTAATTCAGACTCAATAATGGAGCTCGTTAGGATGAATTAGGAGTCAGTGCCCATTAACATGTGCAATAGATGAATGGGAAGTTGGAAAGACTGGTTCAGTCTGCCGTGTAAATTAGCAAGCACAGAAACCAGGGCTGTGGCCTGGCCCGGTGGGAGTTATTGGGGGTTGCTCCAACTAGGCTGCACATCCCACTGGTTTATGTCAAGGGCAAGTGTATGTTGCTTATATTTGGGCTGTGCTTTGAAACCAAATTTTTTTTTTTTTTAGAAGACAGGTCTGCTGCCTGGCGCAATAGCATAGTGGTTAAAGTTCTCACCTTGCACACGGCCAGGATCCCATATGGACACTGGTTTTAATCCCAGTAGCCCCATTTCCCATCCAGCTTCTGCTTGTGGCCTGGGAAAGCAGTCGAGGACGGTCCAAAGCCTTGGGACCCTGCATCAGCGGGGGAGACCTGGAAGAAGCTCCTGGCTCCTGGCTTCAGATTGGCTCAGTTCCAGCTGTTGCGTTCGCTTGGGGAGTGAACCATTGGATGGAAGATCTTCCTTTCTGTCTCTCCTCCTCTCTGTATATCCTCATTTCCAATAAAAATAATAAATCTTAAAGAAGAAGAAGAAGACAGGGCTGTAGACATAACTGATACAGCAATTGCAACCACCAGTGTGTGCATAGGCTAATTTAGGTGATGGACTCTGCTGGATCTAGTATTGGCAAGCACACACAAGAATCAGATTTGGAATAACCTTAAATGAGGTTTCTTTGGGAATCCCCCAAACAGAACCATTGAACTCAGAATTCCAACCATGGAGAAAATTACAGCTTCCATGCTTTGACCTTGGTGTGCATGTGTCAAAGCTGGGCCTCCTCAGTGGCTTCGATGAAGTAGTGGTCAGCATTTCGAGATGCATGTGGACAATATGGCAGTACTTTGCAGAAGACACCTAGTGCCATAACACAGGATGGAGCACAGAACAAATCAATCAATGGCAGTGAATATATGGGCAAACAGAGAGACTTTGAGGTGGACTATATCAGCCAGTGGATTCTGGAGAGATTTCATCTTGATATGGCGAGATCGACATCAATTCAGAATTGTTGAACAATCAAAATCGCTTAAGCAGGACCCTCAGAGCATGCCCCACATCAGGGACCCAGAGCTTGTTGGGAGGCTCCTCCCCTTATTTCCTCCTTTCCTTCCCCCAGATACAGGAAGAAAAAAGAGAATGTGAAAACCATGGTCTCACCCACTTCCCTCTAACTCTTGATACTTTACAACTGAATCAACTATGTAAATCATCAAAACCAAAACTTTAAAAGGCAATTGCAGTATAGAGAAAAATTCAGAAGGACATGATGAAATTCAAATGGAAATCTGGTGTTCACATAAATGCCAATAATTTATAGTTCACATTTATGAATTTGCTTATATAATCTTTAACACTATAATCAAGTTATCCCCCATGTGACTGCTACTATTACAGGAATAGTAGCAATGCAAATAGTATTTTGGAAGCAAATGCTTTGATTCAGATTTATCATCATTTAATTAACTATAATTAGTGAAATGTGCTTAATCTCAAAGACGTTTCTGAAAGCTAAAAAAATTAGCGTACTTATGCTTAATTTTGTAATGTGTGGTTGAAATGCTTCAAATTTCAAGATGCTTTCAAATCTCATTTTAAGGGGCATTCAGTAACATTTAACTGCAAAAGAATTACACATATAATATTATGTGTTATTAATGTAATATTAAATAACAACAATCATCTATTTATATCTCTTGTTTTGTTAATAAATCTATAATTTTTGACTATCTGATGCAAAATTTTTTCTTTGCTCTTTAAGGCATTTTGTGTATTAGATGTTGAGTGAATACAGATGATGTTTCAATTACGTAGTTGCATATATTATTAGCTATTAACTGGTATATATACCTAGTTTAATATATAAATTTATATGTTTTAACAAAGTACACCAATTAAATTCATCCTGTTTTTAAAATTTTACTTCATATTAGTTTTATGTGTAGTCAAAATTTAGAATTACAATGCACAGCAGCCATTTATCATTGACATTCTCTGTGGTAAACGTCATATATATTGGCTTGATCCTGAGCTTTCTGAACAATCAGTAAAACATATGTTGGTGTATCTGTAAGCATGTCTCCAAATGGATTAACATTTTAATTAGTTGAGGAATATCCTGTGATCTCATTAATAAATGAACAGGCATCATTCAATTTGTTCACAGCACAGATAAAGAGGTTGTGTGAGGGGCTGATATTGTGGATCAGCAGATTACACTGAAGATTCCATTACCTGCCTGAACCTTTAATAACTCATTGAAAATTAATAGCTTAGTGGCTAATACTCATCTTGCATGTGTTGGGATGCCATATTGTGTTCTGTTTGTGTCCTGGCTGCTCTACTTCCCTTGCAATTCCTACTAGTGGTCTGGGAAAGATAATGAGGACAGCCTAAAATCCTTGGCACTCTGCACTCACTGGGGAGACCCAGAAGAAACTGCTGGTTCCTGGCTCTGGATAAGGTCAGCTCCGACTATTGTGGTCATTTGGGAAGTGAACCATCAGATGGAAGACATTTTTCTCTGTATCTCCTTCTCCGGATCAGACTTTCCAATTAAAACAAACAAACAAGCAAATCATATTTTTTAAAAGAAAAGAAAAAAAAGGAAAATTGATTTTATGGAGCAAGAATTTGACTAAACAACTAAACTGCTTCAGATCCTTGTTGTGTATGCGATTCTGATTTCCTACTGATGTGCCACCTGGAAATAGCATTTGTGGTTTGACTGGTTGGGTGACAATTGCACATGTGAAAAACCTGCACTGAACTCTAGCATCTTTTGGTTTTGCCTGACCCAGCTCAGCCATTATTTTGTTTTTTTTTAAGATTTATTTATATTATTTTTTCATTGGAAAGGCGGATATACAGAGAGGAGAGACAGAGAGGAAGATCTTCCGTCCGATGATTCACTCCCCAAGTGAGCGCAACAGCCGATACTATGCCGATCCTAAGCCAGGAGCCTCTTCCGGGTCTCCCACGCGGGTGCAGGGTCCCAAAGCTTTGGGCCGTCCTTGACTGCTTTCCCAGGCCACAGGCAGGGAGCTGGAAGGGAAGCAGGGCTGCCGGGATTAGAACCGGCGCCCATATGGGATCCCGGGCGTGCAAGGTGAGGACCTTTAACCACTTGCGCCACTGCGCCGGGCCCATCAGCTCAGTTATTATTTAACATTTGGATATGAAACCAAGGAATCTGCATTCTCTGCATTTTTCTCTCAAAAATTCAGACACACTCATACATACACACATGCACACACACATACACACACACAGAAAGTTTAATAATAATCATTCTTCTGTTAGACACTGAAAAAGGATTTTCCAAAAGCAAATCCATTAATAAATCAATATTAAAATAGGTGAATAAATAAATAAATAAAATTCACATGAAATCAATCAATCTATCAATCATAGAACTGAGATTTCAATCTGAGCATTTTGGGTCCTGATGCCAGCCAATACTTTGAGTTACTTGCCAATAACATATTACCCTAAAAGAGATACTTCTGACTGGGGTCAAGGAAAGAATTTTTCACATACTTTCCAAGCCTTTTAGTACTGAAATTTAGTGATTTTTTTGGTATTTAACTTGTGCTTCTAGAAAATTTTTCACAAACTAAAATATATTAGCATGTGCTTAATATAAAAATTTAAGTTGATTACGAAACAAACATTATTCTTCAATGGCTTAGTATCTTGAAATATTGTCATCCTATTTTAGACTTTTGAAAATCAATGCTAGAACGAAACCAGGCTGCAAGGGATTCATCTTCTATCAGCTCGCTTCTGAATCTAGACAAAATAGAACAGTTGTGTCATATAGCACTTGAAAAATGTCATGTAGCATTGATTTACCATGTTAGTGACAGGACTGAAGAAATCAAACTGCTCAAGAAATAGCAAAAACAAGTGAATACCAATGTTGTCCTTTGAATATCAGCATTAGCTCTAGAAATACCAAGGTTGTAAAACTGTATTGAAAGGTAGCAATGCTCTCTTTTCATCTCATTTGACCTTTTGCCTTCCAAATATATGCATCAAAGTTTCCTTTTATTTTAATATACTTGTTGAATATATCCAAAATATATAAATGTAACTAAAATATAATTAGAAAATAGTGTAAAGTATGAAGGATACACACATTTATTCAGTTTATATGATATCCTTTTCTCTTTGATCATAAAGATGCAAATGCACAGCCCAATTAAAGCCAAATTCTGCACAATTAAATTATTTTTGATTCAGAAGAGTATTTTGTTACCATTGTTTATGAATTGATATGGGAGGCTAAGAAACCAGTACATATGCATACATAAATTGATATATTTTAAAATCAACACTAAAAGCCTCTCCTCCCATTTCATAGTTATGTTTGTTTTCCCTTTCATGCATAAAATATTTATAAATGTCAGAACTTCACACAAAGTTTAGATGATACTACCTGTGTGAGTATTGTCATCATTTTTGGAGGGAAGAGACCAGTTCTGAAGAGTTAAGATGACTGTGCCACAGAACAACTATTCCCAAGCTTTTGAAAGAGCAATTTCACAATCCTGTATCAGAAAGAATGAATGTTGGCCCGCTTACAGAGAACTGCACCATGTGAGCAGGTATGGTGCCCAGTGGAAACTGGGATTTGTCATGCCACTGTCAAACTACAGAAGACTCTAGGCCAAACCAACAGGGAGCCATGGTGGAGGGCCTTGGTGCAGGAAAGCCAAAAGATAAGAGAACCAAATGTGTGCTAGACTAATTTGATTTTTAAACCTGTAAGTCAGCCCACACTTTGGGAACATTTTTTCCCCCCTGGCAAACTTTTCTGTGGAAGTAAAACATCTGCTTTACCAATTTCTAATCAGATATTATGCTGCTCAGAGCAAATATTCACCAAGAGTAACAATTGTCAGGCAACCTTTTCCAGAAAATTTAGATTGAGTGCGCTGCCATGCCTCTGAAGTAAGGGTTGTGAGAAATCATAATTGCTAATAACATTTTGTTTCTGATTTGTCCAGTACTGTGGAAAAAAATAGGCATATAACTAATGGTTATTTTAGTGACATAAAAATATGTTGAAGTATTCAAAATATATAAAATAATATCATGCCATGAAGGGTAACAGATCTCTCACACATAGACTGAGTCAAATTCAGTGTTTTAGTCCCTTACAAAAAAATTCCTCAAATATTTAAAATTATGGTTTTATTGATAAAATTGTAATTGCAATTATAGTTTGAACAATTCTGACTTTTCAAATAAAACACTAATTCCACCAGAATGCCAAATCTATTTTTCCCAATAAGTTTATTTATTTTAATTTTAAAGATAGTTTTACAGAGAGAAGAGAGAGGGGGGGACTATCCATCAGGTTTCACTCCCCAAATGGCATCATTGGCCACAGCTGAGCTGGTATTAAGGCAGGAGCCGGGAGCTTCTCCAGGATTCCCACATGGGTACAGATCCTCAAGGCATTAGAAGATCCACCACTGATTTCCCAGAGCAGAAACAGGGAGCTGGATCAGAACTGAATCAACTGAGACAAGATTCAGCACCCATATGTGGTGTTGGCACTGCAGGATGAAGGATTAGTCCAAGAAGCCAGTGCACAGCCACCAAATCTGACATTTTATTCACTAACTTTGTATGTTTTTGCTTGTAATTGAAACAATAAACTGTTAACAGATTATTTATAAGTAAACTTTCCTCATAGGACACAGAATTTATATATTTATACATTTACTCTAGGACCCGGGATTCTTTGAAACTCAGTATAGTAGCTAAAGTTAGTTTTTGTTATATTCTCTGTGGTAACTTGAACATTTCATCTTAAAGACCTAATAAACAGGATAAAGCGCATGTATGGCATGGTACTTTTCTTTGTATGTCCATGCAATGTAATATTACCCAAAGATAAAGTATCTTCATCCGCATGACTTTAGTGACACCTTTATGCCTTAAGCATCAAATTTCTACAAGCCTGCTGCAGAAAACTGAAGGTCAGAATTTAAAGAATCCTGTCCAAGTCCAGGAAATGCATAAAAATCTCCAGAAGACAAACTGTCTGGCTTCTGGCTAAATTCAGTGAGATGTCACAGTCTAGATGAATCCAGTTTCAGGAGGTAGGATGAATGTCAAATGGTGGATGCCAAAAAGCATCTTATTCTTGGAGCATGCTTAAGGCAATTCTGTTCAGAGATTTCTTAGAGGAGGAAACCAGCAATCATAGCTCTGAAAATACTAGTTAAAATTATTACTTTTTTTCGGAAATATTGAGCTATACAAAATGACTAACTAGGCCTGCAGCATACTGAAAAACTTTGCTGTTGTTATTGATAGAGAGAAAAAAAGAATAAGAGCAAAACAACTGAGTATGTCGGTGCAGCATTCTGAGCCAAAGTTAACAGATGTCCTCTTATCTTAAATGTTACACGAACAAAAAGCAAACAGAATAAAACATATGGGCATGACAAAATTGAGAGTAGGGTTTAAATGGAAATACATTGTCCAGTTCTGGAGATCTGAATGCCTGTCTCAAGTAATCATACAACTGACACTACGTGCATAGTTGGCTGTAGACATGCATTCGGCCATTTCAGGATTTCTGATCCCACCATGTTGACTTCCATAGGTCAATTGTCAATGTCACGGCAAACATGAGTCTCATGCTCTCAGTGCTCACGTCAGCTGATACTGGCCACATAGAGATTCCCTCTGTTAGACACATACCTGTCACCTGAATCGTGAAGGATGCTATATTTGCATGACTTAAAAGATCAATAATTAATAGCTTTCATCTGTTTATTAAAACCAAGACAGGTTTTGCAAATCTTGACAAACTTTGGTCTGGAAATTGTCATTTTTTTCTTTGTGGATTGTGTGATTTTCTATTCAAATTGAACTGGAAGTTTTTAAAAAGGACACAATAAATCTCTAGCAAATTTAATGATGCTTCACCATATGTTTCACAAAGAATGCCTAAATGATATTGCATGCTATATAGAGAAGAGAAAACATTTGTGTTTACCAATCTACAAGGAAAGAATAATTGTAGACAGAAAACATTCACAGATTATTTATACGTAAGAAACCAACGTCAAACATCACACTAATTTTGGAGAAAAAAGTGGAACACTTTCTCTGGTGCAAAAGATTATGTTATCATAACAAGAACTTTCTTTCAAGCTCTCTACAGCTACATCTAAACCACAATTGTTTTGCCTCACCTTTCAAGGAAAAAACAAACAGAATGAAATTGAAGTTCATATGTGCATAAATGAGGGAAGTCAAAATGAAAGAAAATCATATATATTTATAGACATCTAATTTTAGGAATCTACTTTTCTCATCACTTATTTGCATATAATATATCATGCAGTTTCTGCATTATAAATGCCCTTACACATTATCTACCTGTTTAGTTGTAGTGTAATATGGTCCATGTATAATGCTATGAAAATTTAAAGCTAGTGAAGGAACCATTTCAATTATAAAAGAGTACTGCATTGCGGACATATTATCTAAAATAAATCAGTATATGAGAGTGTGTTATTTGTTATGGTTATTAAAATTATCAGACCTAAATATAAAATCAGGTTTCCTACAAAACAGCATTTTATTACCATGTGAATGAGATTAATTTGTCCCTTCCAATTTACCTTTATTTAAACTTCTTGATTTTTAAAATTCACAATAGCAACACCAATAATTAAAACAGCTAACATTCATCACAGTTTTACGAAGTTCAAGGCAAGAGTGTGTATTTTTTTATAGTATGGTTGGTTATATTATTCAGAACCGCTCCTTGTTGTGAATTCTAGTATTAGTTTTGTATATTAGACTATGAGTGCTTAGTACTGCACAATGTGTTTATTGCGAAGTGTTTGGAGCAGGTTTCAGCTCCTGGTTGTCTGCATTCTCCCACAGTCAGCACTGATTTTATATCTTCACTATTTAGCACGACTGTAGATATGGTCTCATATATCGCACACACAGCTTGATGATTTCTACCAACCATCACACCTACAGCAAGATCCTAACTGCTCGTGTGCCTACTCATAAATCATATACTATAGCACAAGCTTTATATTCACTTTTATTTTTCATTTTATTTGGAAGGCAAAAAATATAAAAATAATTTTAAAAGAATCTAACTGATTTACTGCACAAATACCCACAAATAACGCATTGGTTACTTCGAATCCTGATATACAGATATTAATCCAAGTTTTCCACATAGATTGCAAGACCATAAAGATGAGCTATCACCTGCTAATTCAGAGGATATATATATAAGCATATAGCTGGATTGAAAGCAGTGTAGCCAGGATATCTGAGACTTAATCTAGGCACTGCGTCATGAAATACAAGGAAGTATTCCAAGACATGGCATATCTGCTGTGCTGAAATCCTACCCTCTAATAGGAAACTTAGTATCAAAGGATTACCAGGACTTTTTGCTTAAACAAGTTTTTTCAAGCAGGTTTCTTTGAAAGTTTAAATTTAGTGGAAATTATATGTATGCATTGAAATTTATTTTCCATATAAGTTGATATTCCATAACAAAGTCATTTGAAAATTTCATTCACCACATAATATATTGAATGCTATGCAAAATTCTGTTTACTTCCCATCAAAAACACTATGTGCTTGAGTGTTGGCTACAGTGTTTGAAAAGCTAATAGGCATACCTATGTCTCATCTCAGTATGCATAGGTGAGGTCTCCACCCCACTTCTAATATAACTTCTGTCTCTTTCACTGACATAGTTACTTAGCACTTCTTTCCCTTAATACACAACACCATAATCCATGATAAATTGCAAATTTGTTTGAATTTTAAAATAAACACTAAAAAGCTATGTACATTTTGGACTGTTATTTTTTTTAAAGATTTATTTTTATTATTTTTTCATTGGAAAGGCGGATGTACAGAGAGGAGAGACAGAGAGGAAGATCTTTTGTCCGATGATTCACTCCCCAAGTGAGCACAACGGCCAATGCCATACCGATCCGAAGCCAGGAGCCTCTTCTGGGTCTCCCATGCTGGTGCAGGGTCCCAAAGCTTGGGCCGTCCTCGACTGCTTTCCCAGGCCACAGGCAGGGAGCTGGAAGGGAAGCAGGGCTGCCGGGATTAGAACCGGCGCCCATATGGGATCCCGGGCGTGCAAGGCGAGGACCTTAACCACTGCGCCACTGCGCCAGGCCCTGGACTGTTATTTTGAAGACAGATCACAAATGAATGCTTAAATTTTTTATTTCAAATTTAGAATTACAAGCAATGGGAAAAAAAATGAAGTTGACTTTCTGAAGGAAAAAATAGTGACAATATGGAATTCAGATGTAAATACTGAGCCCATAACATCACTAATAAAAATATGCTTTTGATCTATCTGGTTGATAAATCTGAAAATTTTAATAGTAGTTCTTCGTGGGAGTCTTAAGAAAAATCAACTCTCATTTTCTTATAAGTTATAAGGGTGAAATTGAAGGGAAACATTAAAGCAAATGTCACATAAATTTGTTTCAGAGATTACACTTCTAGATATTTATATAAAGATTAGACTTGCGCAGGTATGTGGAGATGTGCTTATAGATTATTAATTAAATCATTTATTTTAAGCAATGATGAGATGAAACAAGTGTTAATTCACAATACTATGCATCTCAGGGCCTGGACGCGGAGGACGCCGGATGGGACGGCCGCCCCATGCCCACCACACAGGAGCCACAGCTGCAGCCATGTGGTGTGCGGCCACAAGGCGGGCCTAGCAGGGCGGCGGGACCTGACCTCACAGGTGCACGCCTGCTGCCTTTGCTAGGCACATTGGACTCCGTCTACTGCTCCCCTGGGGGTCGAGCTGGGGCGGGGTTCCGGGGGAGGGCGGACTGGGAGTCCGGCGACCTAAACCTTCGCAAGCGTGCCTGGGAACTCTGGGATTTTCGTTAGCAGATATGATGTGTAGACAGCCCCTAGCTGAATCTACAGTAAATCTTCCTCAGATAAACCTGTGAATAATACTGTCCCAACCCATGTGTATTGATCAATTTTAAAACCTTTTACACTTTCAAAACCTTGTGCTCATCAAGAATGGGGCAGCGAGCAAAGAAATCTTCCATAGCCTTAGAAAGTGTGAGGAAGACATATAGGGTAACCTACCAGGAAAATGAAAGGTAACTTATTGGTAATAGGCTCAAAACAACATTTAGACAACATTTAAACTACAAAGATATACAGGGGGAACTAAGAGCAATCCTGACAACCTACCAACAGGACGACATATGCACAGAGCAAGGATTGACCCCAGAGTGGAGCACGAGGACGGGAAGAGACCTGTATCCCACACCTGGAGACTTCATAAACCCCACCAAGGACTATCAATACGGGCACCAAGGACTGCATCCCAACTGCCAAAGAGACCACCGGGAACTGGGATGCCTTCGGAGCCTGCGAACTCAGAGGGCATCCCTCCTGACCTGGATCTACTACACGGGATGAAAGAAGCCTGAGATCTTCCTCGGGGGATCCAAGGACGTCAGAACAGCCAGGAACCCAGAGTGGTCCTCAGAATCAAAAGAACAGTAAACTCCCTTCAGGACTAAGGAAAGCTTTCTCTTGTCCTTACTTAGTTCCAACGTTGGGTCTCCACCCTCTCTGCAATGACTGTCAGGGTTGCTCCAGAGCCCCCCTCCAAACACACACACACACACACACACACACACACACACACACACACACATTTGAATAGACAGAGAACAACAAGAAAAGCTTGGTCAGTATAGACTCAAATATACTTTGCTAGGTAGGACACAGAACAAGTACTCCTCACCAATTTCTCTGCTCACCCCTCCTGTAACGGTTATGTACCTTATATGGGGAAATGTCAATGTTGGGGCTGTTGATTGATTGGGTTTGCTCTGTTGGCTCTACCTTCAGACCAGAGAAGGTCTCTCCAAAAAGCCGTTGAGGATCACAATGCTTGGTATATGCTAGCAATGAAGGAATCTCAACTGAACTTGAACTGAGCCGTGCAACACGGTGGAGGAATCTACCATGGGGGGGAGGGTTTTGGGAGAGGTGGTGGGAAACCCAGTACCTATAAAACTGTGTCATAAAAAAAAAATACCATGCATCTCAAAGGAAATTCTAGATGCTACTGTTCAATGTTCGAGAGCATGTATTTTGATTAAAAAATGTAATCTAAAACTGTTCAAGAATTATTTCTGTTGCGGAATAGAAAAATGTGCTTATCTTTCATTAAATATGCAGAGAAGTAAAAAATTGGACTGATTATTTTAATTTCGCGAAGCACTACGTAAACAAACATTGCCTCGAAACATAACATTGAATAAATTTAGTGTAAGGATCTAATTGATTTGTATTTGCAATTCTAGAATTAGGTAATGTTTTGCTGTGCTGGGTATAATAAGTGCTGTTTTGAGAATGAGAGAGCAGTGGTAACAATACAGTGAGAGCTAAAGCAGAGGAGACGTGCTTGGTGAGCCTACACGAATGAACTGGGTCCTTCACAGCTTCTCAGTAATATTTGGGAATTTGCGTGTTTCCTTAAAACTCTAGTTTTATTATATAACATTTAGCTAAAAGATTCCATTTCAAATGAGGTTTTTGGGACCTTTCATGGGAGCTCAATTCAAAACAATGTTCTAAAGTAATTTATACTTAACATACGTAACATAAGTTTACAAAAGTTTTAATACAGAGAAAAAGAGAAATGTGGTACGAAACACAGTGGAGCAATTCAACTTAATGAAAAGGGAGGGAAAATGTATTACAGCAGAATTAAAGACAAATTTAAAATAAATATTAGGTTTTGAGGATTAAAATCAGAGGTTAGTTGTTATTTATTTGGTTGATTGCATTTGTTTTTTAATCTTTTATTTCTAAGTCATCTTTTAGCATAATGATATGTATCCCCTTTAAATTCTTCTGCTTTTGCAGCTCAGAACCTTGAAAAAAATCTCTGGAACTATCTGGTAATCCAACAATTATACAAATTTCTAATAATCTTTCACCTACCTAGAATACCCTTTTGCTCTTATATGCAAAGTAGTCCAGCTGGCCTTTACGTTAAAATTTTGATTTCAGACAATTCCTTTCCTTTAATATCTGAAGGGTGATTAATGTGTTTTACTAATTCAAAGAGTCATCTACCTTTAGCCCAAACCTTTCAAAACAAGAACTGACAGAGACTTTGCGATTAGTTTTCTGTAATTTCTTCCAGTACATTGTTTTTGACCCATAGATCTAGAGGACCTACCATTTTATGCTTTAATGACGCTCAGATTTTTCCTTTAAAGTATTAGCTTTAAAAGATTTAGCTAAGGAAGATAGGCTTACTTTTTGAACATCTGTTAAAATATTTTTTCTGTGATATCAACACAAGGAAAAACATTTCCTTCTTCATTGTACAAACATGTTTTTCTGTGTTTTCCATTTATATTAACATATGATTAATCCATATTAAAGGTATATGCACAATGTAATATAGGTATGTATTCTATAGTGGGATGAATATGGGGACAATATTTAATATTTTGGGCCCGGCGCGGTGGCGCAGTGGTTAAGGTCCTCGCCTTGCACGCCCGGGATCCCATATGGGCGCCGGTTCTAATCCCGGCAGCCCCACTTCCCTTCCAGCTCCCTGCCTGTGGCCCGGGAAAGCAGTCAAGGACGGCCCAAAGCTTTGGGACCCTGCACCCGCGTGGGAGACCCGGAAGAGTCTCCTGGCTTCGGATCGGCATAGTATCTGCCGTTGCGCTCACTTGGGGAGTGAATCATTGGACTGAAGATCTTCCTCTGTCTCTCCTCCCTGTATATCTGCCTTTCCAATAAAAAAAAATAATAATAATAAAAATAAATCTTTAAATATATATATATTTAATATGTTGATTTCTCATTTCACTCACTCAAAACGAAGGAAATAATTCAAAAGCTGTTATGATAATAAATGTTGTACCAGGTGTTCTTTAAAACCCAATCTTATCCAACAGAATCATTCCATTACCTTGTACACAGGCAAAAATTTTATTTGTTCATGCTTCAAAACCCAGTTTGCAACTAGAAATCCATCCTATGTTTTCCTTAAATCGTCTCTCATTTCACTTTTCTTGTCTGAAGGAATAATGATAACACTTAATTTATTTTAAATTATTTGAATCTAACAAAGTATGTTTTGTGTTTCTAACAAGATATATATGTCTTTTGTCTACTTTCCTATTATGTCTAATTTCTTCATCATTTAATATTTCAAGGTATATCTTTTTGATATCTTTAGTTTTATACTGTCTTTCTCTTTTATTTTTTAATAAAGACTTATTTATTTTTATTGGAAAGGCAGATATACAGAGAGGAGGAGAAGCAGAGATATAGATATTCCGATCCATGGTTCACTCCCCAAGCAGCCACAATGGCTGTAAATCTGTCTTTCAGATAAAAACAAACAAAACTTGTTTTTATAAATGAAAATCATCATAATTAAAATGAAAACGGATGTGATCTCTATATAACTGATGACAGTAAACAGAAAAATTATGCATGATCAAGAAGTAGAGCTTTTGTTTTTAAGACTTCCTCTGGATCTCCCATATGGTTGCAGGCTCCAAAGATTTGGTCTCTCCACTACTGCTATCCCAGGTAGCAAGCAGGGAGTTGGATGGGAAGTGGAGCAGCTAGAACATAAACAAATGTCCCTATGTAATCCCAGCAAAGGAACGTGAAAGATTTAGCCACAGGCCATCATGCCAGGTCCAATGAATGCATTTTTTAAAAAATGTAACTGTTGGACAGTAAAGGAAAAAAAAATCATAACAATTATTTAATAAGTACTTTTTTTCTGTCTAAAGCATTAGCTTATGCAGAAAAGCATCATAGTTTAATATTTAAAGTATATGATTCATTTCCCTAAAAGTAAAACACCTAGCTATCACAGAGAGGTGAAGCATGTTTCCTGAGTAAACTGCTAAATATTTTTGTGTATTTATTTTTCAAAAAAATATCTCATTATTTTACAGTTTTCAATGACTTACTCTATTTATTTATGGTTTTTTTACTTTATTGCTTATCCATTTTTATTATGTCATTCCTACTACTAATTTTGAGTTTGCTTTTGTTTTTATTAGGCTCTTAACATGCATTGTGACATCATTATTTAACACCTTTTCAGGTTCCTCATAAAGGCAACAAATTTCTCCAGCAATTATTTTAGTTCATTTGTCAAAAATGAGTTGTAATTGTGTTTTTTTAATCTTTGGAGCCTAATCTGTTTCATCCATTTACATATCTGTTCTTGTACCAGAATTAGGGTGTTTTGATTGTAACTGCACTCTATCTTAGAGACACTTCTGTCCATAAATGTATCATGTGGGAGTTGTGTGCACATTGCGAAAAGTTAAAACCTCTACCCTTTTCATATCTTTTATATGTTTATCATTATTAAATGTTTAACATAATATTTAAGAAGCATGATTGATAAAATAGTATATGTGTGGTACTAAAATAGGTAACTGATTCAAACATCTGAGAAAAATACAATGTAGAAGCAAGGTAGATCACCATCTAACATTTAAAATGTGAGACTGTATAGTTTTCTGAAGTCTCTTTAGATTATGCATCATGCTATAACAGAAGTGTTTCATGAAGGGAAGTTGGAACTTTAAACTCCTTTTCATAATTTCAGGTAGCATTATAGCACAGGTCTGTGAGAAACGTCAAAGGTGATTTTCAATATCTAATACATTGTGTTGTGCTAGAAAGTATTTTGGCAGTTGTGAAATACCAGTTGTGGCTCTTAATAATATTTTGATCAACAATTTTAAAAGAAAAGAATACTATATTTGTCCCAGTCCAAAAATTGATTTTATCCAAAATTTACACAATAAAATTTAATAATACATTTTTTGTTTTACCTAATTTTACTAGATTATTAAATATTGATTAGACAGGGTCAGATCATGATGTTTAACTTTACACTACAAAGATTTGGCAGCGATGGAGGAATAGACAGACATTGTGCTTTATTATTGTTTGAGCGAATACATTGGGTATTCTCAAGTTATCCTTGGACATTGCTTATGCAGTTGATGATCTGTATCAATATAAAATTACAAAGCAGAAATAATTTCTTAAGTGGTAAAGATAAACACAACAAAAAAGAAAATATGTTGCTGCAGAAATCAGTTTCTCTACCATCATATTTAAATAATTATCTAGAAACATGTTTATAAACAATCCATGAAAGATGCTCATAATGATGTTTTAGTATAAGCACATACTTATTAAAACACTAATCCACTGCCTCTCAAAGCCTTGAAGCATTTTGCATATTTCCCTGGCCATTATATTTAATTAGGAGAGTATAGTTTCACAATTTAATTACTTTGAAACAATCTAGAAACATCACAAGTCCATTGTAATCATGAAAAATGCATTTATACTTCAAAATTTTCATTTCAGTATTTGAATTAAAGGAAATAATATAACTTACTACATTATGTTTACACATTTCATGTTTTTGTAAGATTTATTTGTTATGTTTTTGTTGTGAACAGTTTACTGCCTTTGAGATTATTTAAGGTTCAGTGCTAGTTATTAAACGTTGATGAAAGTGGACATTCAAATAAATATATTATATAACCATAATCTCTTCCAAAAGAAATAACTTTAAATATAAAGTGATATAAATTTGTTAAACCAGGGGAAACTTTCAGAAAAAAAATTTATAAAAATAGAAATTGTTTTCCATAAAATCTTTTCTATGGATGATGAAATTCTAGTTTATCTGTCCAAAAGATATTTTCCATCAACTCAATTCAGCCATACTCTAAAATACTTGCAAATTTCTTTTTTGTCCATTGTCCTATTATTATTATCATTTTATGATACAATTGCATAGGCCCTTATATTCCCTGTATCCCTCACCCACTTGGATTCCACTCCCCAATCCGCTGAATTCCCACACACTATTACAATAGTGTAGTTGTTCATGTACAGTCATAAGTTCATCATTGCAGGCATGGACAATGGCAGACAGTGCATCGTCCTATTGTCAAGTTATATTTAATTGTTTCATTGAGAGTCCATCTTTGATCTGGTAGCATAGATGCACACTGCACTGTATCCTCACATCTGGATATGATTGTCTGTGCTACACAGTCACAATACACACCCTCACATGAAAAGATGAAAATCAAAATCAACAACCAGAGGAAAGAGAAATTTATAATGTCATGAGGTCAAATGACATGCTACTGAATGACTAATGCGTTGCACAAAAACAAAAACATCAAAATCCATGAGTTTTTCTGATATTTGTTGGTGAGTTAAGTCTCTGGCAGGCAACAAATAGATGCTTTGTTTTTAATCCAGTATACTAATGTGTGATATGTGATTGACAGGTTTAAGTCATTTAAATTCAGGATTAATATGAATATAACTTAATTTGATCCTGTCACTCTAGAAACCGGTTGTTCATTGATTTAGTCTTATGCTGTTATTGTACTAGAATGTTCTTCACATTTGGCCTTTGGTTTTGGTGGGTGTTAATAACATTCTCTGTCAAATGAACATCCTTTTTCATTATTATTTTTGAAAAGGCAGATGTACAGAGAGAAAGATGTTCTGTCCAATGGTTCACTTCCCAAGCGGCTGTAGTGGCTGGAGCTGAGCCAATCTGAAATTAGGTGGCAGGAGCTTCTTCCAGGTCTCCCATGGGGCTGCAGTGTAGCAAGGCTTTGGGCCATCGTCAACTTCTTTCCCAGGCCACAAACAGGGAGCTGGATTGGAAGTGGGGATGCTGGGATTAGAACTGGCATCCATATGGGATCCTGGTGCATTCAAAGCAAGAACTTTACCTGCTAAACTATTGTCCCAGGCATAAGAGAACATCTTTCCATCTCAGTTACAGGGTGGATTTGAAAGAGGGGTTTTCTTTGAGCTTTCCTTTAATGTGGAAGAATTTTATTTCATTTTCAAAAACAAAGAAAAACTTATCTGGGTACATTACTCTGGGCCAACAATTTCAGCTTTTAGAATTTGGAATATGTTATTCCATTGTCTACTGGCCTGTAGAGTTTCTTATGAGAGGTAAGCTGTGAGTCTTAGTGGCATTCCTCTATAGAACAATTTTTTTTTTCATACGCATATTTAAGGATCTTTTCCTTAAGTGCAATTGAAGAGAGCTTGAGTATCATGTGTTGTGGTAAAGATTGTGTTTGGTCAATCCTGTTAGAAGTTCTATTACCCTGCTGGTTGTTGTTCCCGATTCTTTCTCCAGATTAGAAATATTTTTATTATTTCATTAAATACATTTTAAAGCAAGATTCTCTTGCTGCTCATTCTGGAACTACCTTAACTCTTATATTTGGCCTTCTAATAGTTTCTCTTATTTCTTGAATACTTTTCTTAGCTTGACACAGTTGTTTTCAGCTTTTTGATTATTTCCCCACTGTGACTAGAAGTATCTTCCAATTCTGAGATTCTTTCTTCTGTCTCCTTCATTCTATTATTAAGACTTTTTATTGAATTTTTAATGTCCTCTATTACATGGTTCATTTCTAATAACTCAGTTTGATTTTGTTCCAGTGTTGCTATTTTCTCTGTGACATAGTTCTTAAATTCCTTGAAATCCTGTATGTACTTTTCATTGTTGATAAAATTTATAATATGTTTTCTGAATGCCATATCCCAATTTTCTCTATGTGTTCCTCAGTTAGCTCTTGGGGTTGGTAAATTATTTTGCTCCTTTGCATGTGACTCTTTAGTAATACTCATTGTGCCTCTGTTTCTTCTTTTGCTCTTGTTCATTTTACTTCTGGCTATCAGATTCTTCTTACAGTAGGTTTCTAAGCTGTATCACCCACAAGTCTACAATTCAATTTTACTTATTGTGGTTGCTTCCTGGTATTTTGTTTGCAAGCACTAGTGCCAATTCCTGCAGTAAATTTTGGATCTGGGCTCTTCTGTTAGATTTCCAACATGGTCTCTGTAGCTCCAGCAGCTGGCTCAACACTCTCCACCTCCTATGATCCCATGCGGAGGCTGCACTGTTGTCTCTAAAGCCTTTCTCCTACTTCCAGTTGGAGTAGTTCTCAGGATTCATGAGACGCCAGGTGTCCTTAAATATGTTGTTGGTGGTGCTGACCTTGTTGCAGCATGGTGTCCATTAGGTCTGACATCAGCAGGACCTGGTTGCTGGTGGAGCTCGGACTTCTGCTTGCAGCTGCTACTGGGAAATCTGGTCACTGTAACACCACACCTTTGTCTCTTTTGCTTTTCCATATGTCTTAGTTTCCATGTGCCCCTCTGTTGTTAGTCTGTCCTCTCATAATTCCAGGAATGTACCCTCTCTGCTTCACCCTGGATAATGTTACTCTGTCTTTTAAATGTGCCTTTACCCTATCCTACCATCTTGATTTTTAGTACTTGCAAATTTCAAACTTACTGTAAGAGCATACCTTACATTTTATGAAAATCATAAAGACATTATAGCTCTGCAGTGTTGAATGAATAGAATATTAGTACTAATGATTACTTCTATAAAGCACACTTTTCATGAAATTCTTTTACTTATACTCTAAAATATGAACTTACCAAGGTTGGATAGGATTTGATATATTAATGTGTGCTACTTAGTAAAGGTAGGCATTTTAAACTGTTGTAATTCTTTATTTATTAGAAAATCAGATTTACGAAGAAAAGGAATGATTGAAAAATATCTTATGCTTCCTGGTTCACTCCCTAAGTGGCTGCAACAGTGGGTGCTGAGCTGATTTCAAGCCAGGAGCCAAAAGCTTCCTCCAGGTCTCCAGTGTTGGTGTAGGGTCCCAAGGGTTTGGGCATATCAAAATTATGCATAGCCAAAAAGTGACTTTTAAGTAAGTATATATAGAACATATTAAAATAAATAAATCTTAGAATTATCTCCATTCCTTGGCAATACAAAAATGTTGCTTAAAAGAAGCTGGTGTGCATTTAAAAGTTCTGGGAGAACATATAGTATTTGTGTAATTTACATGGTACACTGGAATACTTCAATACATATAAACAGTATAATGTTGATCAGACAAAAAACATAAGTTTCCAATTTCCTTAGCTTGTCTTTGTGTTTGGAGACAAAGGACATTCCTATATTGAATAATTTTTTAAAAAGTAAAATAAAGTAAATGATCAACATGGTGGCACATCAGACTAGTCCCTGAACTTCAGTGCCGGAATCCTAAACAACCAGACGTTTGAGTCTGAGCTGTTCCACTTCTGATCCAAGTCCCTGATTTTTGCCCAAAGAAGCAGCAGAGGATAGTCCAAGGCCTATATATTACAGTAAATACTATGCTATGTTACTTAACACATATTACAATTACTAATAATATAATAATATTATATATTATATATGTAACAGTAAATTAAAGCATTACAGCAATAGAAGGCCCGTGCAATAACAATATAACAGGCTCATTCTGTAAATTTTTTTTTAAATTACTGAATCAAATTGAAGATGAAGATATTCTTTCTAATTGTATTCATGATTCCATTTGCAGAGATGTTGCTAATAACTTAAGGATCGTTTATGCCAGATTAAGTAACATTGTTAAAAAAAAAAAAGGATATTCATTCTTACAGGGTATATATGGAGTTGTCACTCCACCTAAATTAATGGGGGAAAAAAATCACATTTTACAAACTTGGATGCCGTATTTGAAGTTATTTCCTTGGTTTTTGATAACAGCTGGTCCCAAACTCTGTAATTTCATAAATATTTGCAATCATAAATTTACTTTTCATATTCTCACTCCAATAACATTACTCCTGGCATCACTAATTCATTTCTACACTGAATCTGCTGATTATCATTCAAATATTTACTTATGTTTAAATTAATTAAAGTTAATCAAATCGCTTGTATTTATTACTCTTTCAACTTACTCACTTTCCAACATTCACTGTTCATAAGCCATGCTAGTAGCATAAAGATTATGCTACTCTTCATGTTTCAGAATATCATGAGGATTTTTATTTACTTGCATTTTATTGTTAGCTTCTGCCATCAGATATTCATTTACTATCTTAATAAAGCAAACTACAAATAAAGTTGAGATCTAGCACCATTATTCCTCAGTTTTGAAAAGTATACTAAGTGTATATTAAAACCAATTTTTATCTATTTTCTGTGTGACTCATTCATGCATTATTTTGAATTACTTGTTACTTGGCTATGTATTTCTGATTTTCCTTCTTTTCCTGTTTTATGACATTCATTTTTACAGTATAAATGAAAAAGTATTTTAAAGTCCGAATTTTAAGAATTCTACTTGTAAAACATTTACATATGTCTGAATCATATTTTTGTTCCAAGTATACGATCTGTTGTTAATTCATAGAGCTAAGTTTACCAAAAATTGTTTAGAAATTAAGGTATTGCTCTACTCATTCCACTTGGCAAATGTCTGTATACAAGAATTGTGAGGCCTTTATTAAACTTACAGATTATAAAGCAACAGAAATAAAAAATCTACATTCTTACGTAAGCATACATGGTGAGTTGAAAAAGGAGGAAATAGTGCCCAGCATGGTATCCTACCAGTTGAAACCCTTGCCTTGCATCTGCTAGGATCCTGTATGGGCACCAGTTCTAATTCCCGCAGCCCTGCTTCCCATCCAACTCCCTGCTTGTTAACCTGAGAAAAGCAGTTCATGACAGCCCAGTGCCTTGGGATCCTGCACCAGCATGGGAGACCCAGGAGAGGATCCAGGTACCTGGCTTTGTATTAGTGCAGCTATGGCTACTTCAACCACTTGGGGAATGAATCTTGAGATGAAAGATGTTCCTTTCTGTCTTTCCTCCTCTTTGTAAGTAGTACTTTCCAATAAAAATAATGTCTTTTTTTAAAAAAGGAAGAAAGAATAATTTTGTTGCTTTCTAAAAGTTTAAGATTATAAGTAAATACTTCATCATTGCTTTAACAATAAATTGTTTTTCCTGACACATTGAATTAAGTGACATCTGTGATACCTTCTGAACTTGGGATATTTGTTGCTAATTTACTCAACGGGAAGAATTCTATTATAATCTGTAACATAGAAACTTTAATTGTATTGTAAAAGCTGGAATTTATTATTACACTTAATTGAGTCTTCTGGTAATTTTTATCTATATTTCTTTTTAAATTTTGAGCAGTATTAGACAAGATGTCAGATATATGTATGAAAGTACAATATAAATGAAGTGTCTATTGTTTCCATTAAAAGTAGCACTTTAGTTTTCAATGTTCAGTATGTGTTTAAGCTTCAGTGAATTTTTATAAACTATGCATAAACCCAAAGTAAAGCAATGGGGAGTTTTTAAAGAGCTGTCAGTTTCTTATTGCTTATGAATTCTGATTCTTCTTTTATCCTTAATCTCTTTGGCACATTTCTCTGCTTTAACAAGGTTCACATTAAGACAAAACACATACAAAAGAAGAGAAATGATAATCTGTCAATTAATTATTTCATCAATAAGAACAACTAAATTAGTTAGCAAAAATCAGGAAAAATATTGAGTGACAAGAACCATTCAAAAATATCTAAAATAGGTAAGGTTTATTCTGACAAATAGTCTGTGGCAGGTTTTGCTGTAAAGCAAGAATCATTTAATATTAACTAATAAGAAACATAATATTGACATAATTTGGCCTTTCAAATTTCTGTATTCCATTATTTTATTAACAATAAGTCAGAAAAAGCACAGTTAATATGTATTTTGCCATTAATAATTGGTATAAAGAAATTTTATAACTTAGAAAATGGAAAAATCTCAAAAAAGACAGAACATAAATTCTTTTAGGTTTTATGTTAGTACTTCAGGAAAAATATTTAATTTATATAGTGGAGCAATATTGAATAACTTTGTAAATATCTCAGTTAACCTAGCAGCAAAATTTAAACACATAAATCAAACATACAAAATGGTATTAAACTTTTCAGAAGGGAGAAAATTCTACACTGAAGTCTGTCTTGGCAGAATCTTGAGGAGGCTTGAAGTAGGATTGGCTTCTCATCCCATCCCTGGCTTTAATTTTCAAGTGAAGATACATCTAGTAAAAAATGCATCTCTTTTTCCAAATAAAGTGAGTACTCATAACAAAACTGTTAATCATAACTTCACAATGTGATACTATATTTTCTATTTTTGCCTATTTCTACAATGCTATGATACGTTTAAATATCAGAATGTTAATCTTGCAATTGTTACTGAAGGACACTGCTGCTTCAGTAACTTGGTAGGGGAAGATTTTGAAGAGGGAAAATGGTGGGAGGTATGAAAGGGGTCGGGAGAGGAGAATCCCTCTTTCTACAATATAGGATAATGGATAATCATAATAACAATAAAAGTATCTTTGTGTTCAGGAAATAAATAAATGACCCTTCCAGTTTGGTCAGCTCTAGCCAATGATTAATTTCTATCACAGAAACAAAATCATCTGAAAGTCACCATTTACAAAAATCCAAAAAGTTGCTTCATTTAATATTAATGAAAAAAGGTTATAAATAATAAGACTTACAAAAGAAATATAAACTCTCAACAGAAAGGAACTATGGAAGCAAAAATAAGCAAATGCTATATTAACCAGGCATCATCAGATAATGAATAGGTACTGCGTGGCAACACAAGAAAATAAGGCCTTAAAAATAGACACATTTGACCCAGCGCGGTGGCATGGCCAAGCAACTAGTCTTCGCCTTGAACATGCCAGGATTTAATATGGGCGCAGTTTCTAATCCCAGTAGCTCCACTTCCCATTCAGCTCCTTGCTTGTGGCCTGCGAAAGCAGTTGAGGATGGCCCAAGGACTTGGGACCCTGCACCATGGGAGACCTAGAAGAAGTTCCTGGCTCCGGGCTTCGGATCAACCCAGCACTGGCAACTGCTGTAATTTGGGGTGTGAATCATCGGACGGAAGATTTTTCTCTCTGTCTCCTCTCCTCTCTGTATATCTGACTTTGCAATAAAACTAAATTAAATCTTAAAAAAAAAAGGTACATTTGCACTGCAACATATACATTGCTTACTATTATAAATTGTCTCATTTACTTATAACTAATATATATCAAAGAATATCCTTAAATTGTATATGGTCCCAAAATCATTCATCCTTCCAGGTTCCAAAAATTGGTCAGACTTCATAAATCACATCTAAAAGGATGTGTAAGAACAAAATATCTAAAATTTACCAGGCTAGTAAAATAGAAAAAAATTATGAAAAATTATATTTTTAAGTTTTTAAATAGCATGCAACAAATTAAAATAACTTAATATATATATACACATTCCTTGAGGGTGCAAAAAACAATATTTTTCCATATTGCTACAGATTTTCCCTGTTACTAAAAGCTCAGTATTTATCAATGATACCAATCAAAATGACAGCACATTTTGAGAATAAGAGAAAAGGACGTTTAATATACCTATACATGAGGAAGTAGTAAAATATTGTCTCAAGGTCTATCACTGTGTTTCAAAGAATGGCTGGGGGCTTTAATAAGGCTGCAATGAAGTTTTTGAGCAAAATACACAAGCGAGGTACAGATCTGAAAACAGTGCATCTGGCCACCAGTGTATCTTTGGAAAAGAACTTGAAAGTTGACTCTTCCATGGAAAAGAAACAGAAATATGATCTGTGAAATTGATTAGTGTGAGAACTTTGAGACACCATACTGTGTCAAGAAATTTTAAAATCTCATTTTTTTAATTAAAAATCATTCAATTAGCTGATGTCTTGCTTGCAATCATCCCATATTGGAGACAGTTCCTTTTCCAGGTGATCCAATTAAATTTCAGTTACCTTCTTGTGACCTGGGAAAGTAGTGGAGGATGGCCAAAAACCTTGCGGAGGTGCAATCATGTAGGAGACCTGGAGGAGACTCCTGGCTCTTGTCTTTTGATTGGCCATGGCCCCACTTGGGGAGGGAACCTGTGGATGGAAGATATTCCTCTCTTTATCTCCTCAACTCTGTAGATCTCTTTCCAATAAAAATAAATCATTCTTTAAAAAATAATACAGCCTACAGCCTGTGGTAATCATGTTCTTGGTTATGAATACATATTTGCATTTTGTATTAATGAATTGAAACCTCTAAATATGATGCTAAATGTGGAAAGATTATTTTACAGTTTAACCAGAAAAATTGTATTTAAAAAGCAAATTATATCTGCCTCAACATTTAAAAAAAATCTCTATTTTCTTCAATGTTTTGTTTTTCTTTAAATGGTTGCTTAGATTGAGAAACTGGACCTTCAACCATTCCGCTAGCCCCAAACATGCACTTACTGTTTCTCTTTATACTGTTATAATGGTTCAGTGCCACAACAATAGTCACAAATCCAACATTGTTCTGTTTAACTATATCCTGACATTGTAGGCATAAATAATGGTATAAAATCTAGCATTTCAGTGTGAAGATACGTTTAAGTTTTGTTGGTACTCCAACTTTTATTCAGAAATAGAGATGCATTCTTCAATGTATCTCCAGCTCATGGTATACTTGACTTCATTATACAGATTCTCTAGTTTATACACACACACACACATACATATACGCCTACATATATATACATATACATGTATATATACATATATATAGAGATTGTTATTCTATTTGGCATGAAGGTTCCTTTATATCAGAAAGAATATTGGCTGGTTGTCTGTTTGAGTTTGACTTTATCACTCAGTACAATGGACTCTAGTTGGGACCATTTTTGTTGCAAATGGTAGTTTCATTAGTTTTAGTGGCTGAGTAGTATTCCATAGCTTAGCTTTACCAGTTTCTTCATTTCTTTTCTTATCTTTTTTTTTTTTGCATTTATTGATTTTTATTAGAAAGTCAGATATACCGAGAGGAAGAGAGACAAAAAGGAAAATCTTCCGTCTGATGATCCACCCCCAAGTTAACATAATGGCCAGTGCTGGGCTGATTCGAAGCCAAGAGCCAGGTGTCCCTCCTCTGGGTCTCCCAGCAGGACTCAGGGTCCCAAGGTTTTGGGTCATTGTATACTGCTTTCCCAGGCAACAAACATGGACTAGAACCAGTGGCCATATGGGATCCGGGCGTGTTCACTGTGAGGGTTTTAACTGCTAGGCCACCACACTGGGCCCAGTTTCATGATCCACTCCTCTTTTGATGGGCATCTGGACCATGTTACCAAAAGGAATTTGCAGATTTAATGTGACCTCAATCAAAATTCCAACAATATTCTTCTTAGAAATAGAAGAGATTATGCAAAGTTTATCTGGAAACACCAGAGTTCATCAGTAGTCAAAGCTATTCTGGGAATAAAAACAAAGTTAGAAGAATCACAATTTCAGACCTCAAGACATTTTACAGGTCAGTGGTCATCAAAACAGTCCTGTAGTGGCAAAGAAACAGAGAGGATCCATGAAAGAGGCAGCCCACTAATCCTTCACATGAAAGTTGAAGACAATTCAGAGAAAATTTCTGATCTCCTCAACAGTTACTGTTGGGACAATCAGATATCAGCCTTCAGAGGTAAGAAGCAAGACCCACACCTTTCATACACTACAAAAATCAGTTCTAAATGGGTCAAGACCCAAACCTGTACCCAGAAACAAACTATTCGAAAGCAAACAAAAACAAACAACAAAACACGCTGCAAGATGTAGGCATTGGTAAAGACTTAGAAAAATTATCAAAAGCACAGAGAGTCGAACCCAAAATAAATATAAAATCTACATTAAAATTGGTATTCTTAATTTTAAATACTAATGTGAATAGCGGTTTCTGAATGTTCTTTGTGATGATCTAGCTCCCTGGTAATGTTTCTGGGAATGCAACAGAATTTGACTTAATATGTCAGCCTCTGCTACCCACATTGAAGATTCAAATGTTATTCTTGACCCTTCATTTGTGTCTGGCTCAACCCTGGCCATTTCAGCGCTTTAGGAAATAAACCAGTGGTTGGAATATTTCTGTCTTTCCTTCACTCTGACTTGACTTTTAAATGTAAAAAATAAAACAACAAAAACAACAGCAACAACAGGACCTACCTATACATACTACATGTTTTCTAATTTTAAAAAAAAGTTACTTAGTTTTCTCTTTTTCTAAACATGATAAATTAAGCACAAATTGATAGATGCATAATTTCCAACTAGATTATGTTCTAAACAAACAAACAAAAAAACATATAAAAATCTATGTAATACAAAACTCCAAATAACTGCTAGGTTAATTGTTGGCCAACTGTCTGGTTTTAGTGTGTGAAAATCAGAAGCTGCAGCAGCTCAATGCTCTCCCCCTAGAATAAATCTCCTTATTTACTGGATGTTAAGCAAAACATTTGGAAAGAATATTTCAAGATGCATTGTTGAACTAAAACAATAGCCTTTATCTCTCCCAGTTAGATTTATGTCACTTTCTTTTAATGTAATTAAAAAGTAGACACCCACAGAATATTTAACAATTGTAACATAACTGAAGGGAATGATAAAGGAAAGCACAAATAAACTTGGCCAAATTAAAATTTGATTAGATAGTCCTTGTCATGAGTTGTGCAAGCACAAAATGAAAATCTAGCTACATTTTCACTTTCCCATTGTATGTATGTATGTATGTATGTATATACATGTGAACTTGGTTCTATTCTGAAAATAAAATGCTTTAGATTTTGAATTCTGACCTTTTATGGAAGAGATGTTGTATCACAGTAATATGCTTGTATATAGAAACCTCTCCAGATTCTTTTTCAAAAATGAACAATGCGCTGATTACATATTTGGAAGTAATGATAAATTGACAAAACAAATGGTGTTCTTGTGATTATTTATTCTTTTATTTCTTTTTAGTTATCATGTTATAATTAAGAAATAAAATATTTTTCTTTGAAAGAATGACAAGAAAAACAATAAAAAATAAACAAAATCTTATCATAGCACCTATCTGATGATAAATCCCGGCATAAACACCTATAATGGCTAAAATGCAATGTGTTACAGCAAACATCATTTAAAATATTAAATTATGATTAAGCATGACATAAAGTTGTCTCCAATTTTAAACAAAACTAACACTTGGCTTTATTTTTCTTTTAAAGTGGTCAATATATAAAGATCACAGTCTTTTTATCATAAGACATTACTGAAAATATTTCTATTGTAATGTTTTTTCACAAGCTTTTACATTAATGATTTTTCACTGAAATAATTATGTTCTTAAAATAATGCATATTTTTCAGCCACAGTTCAGTATATCATTAAACAACCTAACTTCTATAGAATTGAAGAGTGTACAAGGACAGAATTATCTTAACACAAGCTCCAACACAGTCATAGCAGGAAATTGTACTAAATAAATGAATCAGGTAAATTTCACGGACTAATAACAACAGTAATAATAATAATCAACCTATATATTACAATTCTGCTCTAAGAATGCCAATTCATTTTTAATAAATTAAACACCATAGCTTTTAATATAATATTTTTATAATTTCACTATAATACACTGTGTCATCTATGTAAGTTTGTATAACTATATTTTTATACCTTTATTCTGTACAAAATTCTCTCAGTTCTAGTAAACTTCAACAATGTATCATTGTAGCTGTTGACCAAGGTCCATAGTCACTTTCTCAAATTTTCCAAATCCATGTGATTGAATTCATTATATATTTGCATTTTTGACTACTTTAACTGAATACTTCCAAATTGTAGCTATTAAATATCAGAGATTTGTTTCTTACATTGCTGAAAGCTGATAAGAGCATACATTCTAGAGTAAGTGGACATAATTCATCTGTATAATAAGCTCATTGTTTCGATAGTGATCATATTCATTCCATAATGGCATTCATGCATTGATAAGAACTGTCCTCATGTGTAATCACCTCCTAAATATCAAATTTCAATACTGTTTGGAGTAGAGTGAAATTTCCAACACATTTTTTGAGAGGTACAATGAACTCATTATTATGGTGATAGTTCTGAGAGTTGAAATAATAGTAAGCAACATGCATTGTGAATGCTAGACACCAAAACTGAGAAAATGTTAGTTTGTAAATGAAGTTCACTGAATTCTAAAATTAAAAGTAAGAACTAGTAGCATTTTAAAAGTGTATGTATGTTTGAAGATATCTGTCTCATAAAAGTTCAGGAAAACCAGTATGATTTAACACAGTAAATAAACAAATAGAATATTTAAGTATTAATATTCAGATAAGAATCATGATACCTACTGGGAAATAAACTTCTCCATATATTAACATTTGCAAAGAGAAGTTATGTGCTTCCAGTCAAACTTCAGAATGAGGAATACTAGAAGAATAAAGATTAAAAATAAAAAATGTCTCCCAAATCCATGACAATGAAATTTATTACACTTGGAGTGCTATACTGAATGCTGTGTCATCTAACTTCACCTGCGTGGTGACCACGTATATACCGGCTAACTCTCACACACACAGTTCTCTGTTGCCTGGATTCTTTCTCTTTCTTTTGCCTATGGGAACTGAAGAAACTAGAACCAAAGAAGACACACCATCCTCAGGGCAAGTTATAGTGCTGTGTTGCCATAAACCAAAGCCATAGTACATGTGACAATGCAATGCAGATTGGTCCTACCAGTCCTAGAAGCAATTCTCACATACAATTCAAAGTGACATTTATATGGGTTTTATAGTGCACATTGGTAAGTAGGTTGCAATGATTTAATAAAACCTGGTGGACTGGGTTCAAATTTGAGATATAGAAATGTGGTGAAGATGTCAGCTATAGCTAAGGAGTCAGATTTAAAGTGATTTAACACAAAGCTAATACGATAATATTAAAGATATAAGATTGAATGTGGAATCATTAAACCAGCTATGATATAAGATATGAAAGATAGATTTAGATTTTAATTATTTGGTAGATCACACAAGATACTGGTAGGTATATTACCATAGATTGAGGACCAGTAGAATCATGGATGTAATATTTAGGAATCCCAAAAATGCTTTCATTAAAATGCCTAGCAATGAAAACAATTCAAGCATTACAGCAATCATGTTTCTTTGAAAACCCCAGGGACATCAACCTATGAACTATTAATATATGGATCAGCTTCCAAGGCAAAAATGCTTATTAATTAAGTTATAAATGAATATAAAGATGGCTAACAAAGAAAACTAAATAATATCTGTAGTCTCCAGTTGAATACCATGCATCCTCTATTTTTCATCCATTCTTGTCCATTTTCCCATGTATTTTCCTCATCTGTCGTCTATCATCTGTAATCTTGAATATAAAAGTTTTAAGTTTAACTTCATACTTCTCTAAGAATCTATGAAAAAATAAATGTATAGGAATAGAATAAATTGAAAAATAAAATTATTCAAAGATCATATCCTAGGATGTCCAATAATATTCCTGTTAAATCTAATAACTAGCCACATTTGTTGCTAACCTCTATTTCTTTATTCAGAGCAATTACCTACTCAAATGGCAGCTTTGCTTACTTCCAATGAAGGTGGATATATTTCAGAAGAAAACGTGTGTGTGTGTGTGTGTGCATAAAAACGTTGTTTTCAGTTAGTTCTCTCTCCAATAATTTTTCCATTCATGGCTTTGTTTTATTCATTTGGTTGTTATGCGACTAATAAGAAAAAATAGTCCCCATTCTCTTAATTCGATCTCCCATTGCCTTCCGTGAAAACTTTGCCAGGAGTTGACATATGAAGAACAGTGGTAGTTAATATTAAGTTATATGGTGACAAATAATTCATTATTTTAGCTTTAACCTGTGAATCTTGCAGTATTTCTGAAAGGAGGTATTGAGTAATTTAACGTATGATTAAGTTAGTAAAAATATACATTGATTGTTACTAGAGAATTTTAATATTAAGGAAAAAACTAAGAAAAATAAACCTCTTGTCAGGAAATCTCCAGTTTATATATTTGAGAAAAATTGGATTTGTGATATAGTATTAACATATGTAAAGAATACTACTACTTCCATGTTTCTATAATGAATTTATAATAACTGCTATATGAATTATAACAAATTTTACTTTGTTGCTAGCTGATATTGAAATCAGGAATGGAACTATGAACATATATGATGAGGAATAAAGACGTCTACAATATCAGTCAGAAACTGTGGAAATTACTCATCATTCATATACCCTTAATATGATTATCACATAGCCTCAATTATTTATGAACTTCTATCTATCTAGATACCCATCAGTGTATCTAATTAGCCATGTGTACTTAATTAAACGATACTCAAGGAGAGGAAAAGAGATTGAACAAGGGAGATAGTGAGAGAGAGTGCACCTATGTACTGATTCGTTCCCCAGTGCCTGCGATGGTCAGTACTGGCATGAACTGAAGCCAGGAGTTGAAAATCCCGTGCAGGTCTCCCACGTATTTCTGGAAAAGAGTAGATACAAGCCCGAGTATTGAACCCTGGTATTAGGTAAGCTCACCTTCAGTACCACTTAAAAAAAAAAATTAGTATCCTTAAATTTTTTTTCACTGAATCTACAGAGTAGAAGGTATATAGAAGTCCAATCTAAAAAATACATACTAGCTATCACAGCCTGTTTTGATGTGAAAAGGTATATTTTTAATCATATAAAATTATATAAAAATTGTTTATATTTAGTTGAGAAAGTTGGTCATTGTTACAATGTTCAAAATCAATGAATATTTTTTCTATGTACCTATGCCTGAAATCCATGAAGTAACTTATGCATTTAATCTTATAAAATTATGATTATGATCACATTGTATAGGTTGGGAATTTAGTTTTTAAATAACTGAAGTATATAACTGAAATTCTGTAAGTCTTACTAGGAGAAAACACAACAACACAGGTTAGCGTTTTTCATATCCATCATCGAAAATTGTGTAGCATATGGAAAAGGTTTTAGTTGTGCAGACAAAGCCATAAAGGATAAAAAACATATTAACCCTTAAAAAATCCTAGGTTAAATTTTATGGATTTTCTTAGTTAGACCTAAAAGATCAATCTGATTATTGTCTCTAAATTCAGAAATTTAACATTGCTGGCAAGCTGTTGAATTTTGCATGAGCTAAAACATATTTTTGAGCTCTTAAGTCATACCTGTGCATATAACCGCGCTTTCAAGTAATTACTTCCAGGTGCTTGCCTATAGGAATTCATTGGAATGCAGTGAAATCAGAGTAATAAACTCATCAGTGAAAATTAACCCACAGGCATGATATGAGACACATATATTTAAATGGCATCAGTGTTATAATTTGTCGATTCTAGATGTTTATCTTCATGATGAAGACTGTCTCCTCCTAGGTAATTAGGAAGATCTACATACAACAAGAAGTGTTTGACTTTAACTTCAACTCATTAGAATATTTCATTTTCCCAATTTTTAAATGCGATATTGAGACTTTAATATTAACCACATGGAAAATTGCAAAATTTAATTGTTCTGTTATTAATATAAGCATATATAACCTCCCTCTTGACTATCACTTCTTGCTTATGAGTTTATTAATTTCAGAGCTTTCTGAATTGAACATTAAAACTAGTTTGTGTGAGGGGGAAGAAAATGATTCCTATCTTAATATTTTTTGTTATTGTTGTTTTGAAATCCTAAATTAAGTCACTGAGTTGATTCAAATAACTTACAACAAAATTTCTATCTATTTATAGTGCTCAACTGTGCTGTGTAGAATTACTGAAACTGACATTGTGGAAATAATATTTGTGACTTCATGGGAAAAGCACATTCATTTGAGTATAAAAATCAACTTAGTAAAAAATGAAATTATTCCTATCGTAGTAGTGCTTATTCAACAAACATCTATTAAACTAGGATTTTCTTTTCAGAGTTACTAAATATTAAAGTTGTAATGTTTATGTGACCTATGTTATGAGACATAAATTTCTGTTCATGCGAAGAGTGCACAGATTATTTGTGCCATCTATGTCAAAATAAACAAACATTTCTATTCAATCACCAAATATTTCACTGAGTACTTATTGAATATTTATTGAAATTCTATAGTTCAATATTTACTCATTGTGTCCTGTGTTTATACTATTCGGCTTAATCTTTAATTAAATACAAAGCTGTAAGGATATGAGTATATCATTATGTGCCAATAAAATTTATATATGCTAGGGCCTGGCAAGATAGTGTAGTGGTTAAAGTCCTCGCCTTGCACACGCCCAGGATCTCATATGGTCACTGGTTCGAATTCCAGCAGCCCTGCTTCCCATCCAGCTCCCTAATTGTGGCCTGAAAAGTAGTCAAGGACAGCCCATAGCCTTAGGATCCTGAACCAGCCAGGGAGCCTCAGAGCCCCTGGCTCCTGGCTTCGGATTGGCTCAGCTCCAGCCCTTGTGGCCACTTAGGGAATGAACCATCGGACGGAAGATCTTGATCTCTGTCTCTTCTCCTCTCTGTACATCTGCCTTTCCAATAAAAATAAATTAATCTTTAAAAAAAGTATTTGTATAAAAAATAAGAATTAATTTTCCAGATACTTTTTTCTCTGTTTGTATTGGAATAATTATAATGTATTATAAAATAGTGGCACGTTAGTAACATTAATGTGGGAAGCCAAACTACACAGAATTACTTCAAATTTTTTTAGCTCTCTCATTTGATTGCATAAAATAAAATAGTAAAAGTAATTAGAGTCCATAACAGAACAAAATTTCTCTAAAGAAAGATTTGAATGTTCCCTTCAAACTGATATGCAAGTGCCAACAAGGGATCCTGAAGAGCTGGTAATGTGCAGAGCTCTCAAGAATGAAGGAATGCCATTTTCAGTGGAGTGAACATGTGATCCTGTCCAAATGAATACATTTGAAATAATTTGTAAATCTGTTTTCACCATGAATGCCTACTCTTCCATAAATAATAATGCAGTATGAAAGGCCTCGTTTGACTTCATGTCATGCTCACAGTCTTACCAACTCCAAAATTGTGAATCAAGTAAATCTTTGTTGTTTATAGTCACCTTGCCTGAAGCTTTATGTTAATACAGCACAACATAAAGCAATAATATAAGGCAGATGGACCAAAATGCAAATTAACAAAAAAATGCGCAATGCACACAAATGGACCTCAAATTATTTTATAATTGAAGAAAATTGTATATTCATTTTTTTTTTAATTCTGAAAAAACTAAAATTTTAAAAAGTAATGTGTTATTTTTGTGTGTATTTTGTAGTTGAGTTTTGGAATATATTTTGATCCAAAAGTTTCCAATCAAAATCCATACTGTTTTAGAGACAATTTTCAATATAGATCGTGTATAAGATAATCATTTGGTGTATCTGGTATATCCTTCTGTTATCTGCAGTTTGTTTTTCTCAAAATCTGAAGCAACATTTGACAAAAGCATATCTGCTATGTGATGAAATAACATATTCAATGAAATATATCATATTTATATTGGCATTTTTGCCTTACAATTTTGAAACAGAGACGAATCCATTGCTCATAAGTCATGGGCAAACTTATTTTCTGTTTTCACCTGTGTATGTTTATTTAAGAAATTTAAATCCATTTTTGCAATTTTGTTCATGAATTACCTGGAATCTGTTCTTTGTGCTACTACTGTGTCAATATGAAAATAAATGGGAATTGTACCATAATAATAGCCAAGTATTTTTTGTGATGTAGAAGATCTAATGTATTAATGTCTTAAAAATAAAAGAAATATTTAAAAAATAAAATTTATGATAGAAATCAGCCTGATTCACCTTTTAGAAGTTCATATTTTAATTAAGCTCTTATTCAACCATAATATACCTATCGAAGAGCTACTGTTTGTAAATTTTTGTCATGAGAGCTAGAGATATGTTGGTGAACAAGACATGACCCTGGTCTCTACAGTGAGCATGCGGTATTTGTCAGCTTTACATACTAAAATCTACATATGTAAGAGAAAATAACTAGCAAAGAAAAATATTAATTTTCTTTAATGGCTTTGGAAAGTCAAGGTTCAATACTGAGAAACCCTATCAGTTTTTTTTTTTTTTTTTTTTTTTTGTGAGGGAGGATACTGTCAATGGAGAAGTGCATAGGGTGGAAGAAGTCCATTCTGACACAGATAGTAGGAAGGCAAATAAGGAGGGTGATGAGTATACGCATCCAATTATTCCTTGACAATTGCCTCCTAAGACCAAGCCTTCAATGAGCACGAGCCCTTCCAGGAATCATGCTCTAAAAAACATATTTGATCAAACTTCCATCCTTAAACACCGACAATTAATGCTTATCCACAAACTGTCAACATCATACATGGAACAATGAACTGTCATTTTGGGACTACATTTAACTTGGAAATTTCTGCACATCAAAGAAACGATCAACTGAGTAAAAAAAAAATAATAATAATAATAAGCAACCAACAAAGTGGGAGAAAAATGTTTGCACACTACAAAAGACACAGGGGCCTAATACATAGAATATGCAAATAATTCAATTATAATCATAACAACAAAGCAAACAACCACACATGGGTGAAGAAAAGGGGCAGACACTTTTCAAAGGAGCAAACTCAAATGACCAACAGCCATATGAAAAAAAAAATGCTCGAGCTCCCTAAAAATAAGGTAAATTTAAATAAAACCAACAAGGTGGTTCCACTTAACTCTAGTGAGAATGGCCTACATACAGAAAAACGCTAAAACACCTGTTGGTAAGTATGTGGGGAAAAAGGACCCTTACTCCACTGCTGCTAGCATTGCAGGCTGCTGCAGCGACTATGGATGTTGTTATGAACAGTATTCAGACAATGGAAAAATCACCTAACACATGACCCAGCAATCCCACTCCTCAGAATATATCCAAAGGATCTGATGCTTGACGAATCACTTGTACCCATATATTCATTGTAACACAATAAACAATTGCTAAGAGTCAATCCTGCTAAGTGAAATAAGCCAATCCCTGAAAGAGAGATATCATATGTTTGTGCTAATATAACTTCCATCAAAAATGCAAACAAAAAAATAATAAAGAGAATAAACACACATGTTTAACCCCACAAAGTAAGAATGTAACGAAAACCAGACTACCAGGAATCAAGCAAAACCAACAGAGATTCTGTCCACTAAGGAATGAAGGTAGACTCCTAGTGAAATTTCTAAATATACATCAGCAACAAAAAGCTACAATCCCTACTATTGCCCATGCCAATTGTGTCATGATCCACCTGAAGAGAAAAAGTAGGAACAATTTATTTTTCATTTCTAATTGTAGCTGGTTGTTTCCTTGTAATGCTCATTGCTAATATGGCTGAAGGGTTGTCTTGGCTACTCTTAGGGAATGGAGCATTCTTGTTTTAATTTGCAGTTTTTTTGGGGTGTCAAAACCAATTATTTTTGCTGTGAATTTTACCTTTCGCACTTCCTAGTTATTTGTATCTTTTTCAATTAGTCCTTGCTATCTCTAAATCATGTGTTGTCTTTTAATACATTCCTCATAGTTACATTAAATTGCTTATTTACAATGACAATCTCTAGATACCTCTGAGTCTGGCACAGGATCTGAGTTTGTTGATAATGGAAACAGCACTGAATGTACTCAGGCCACTGGAGTCATCCTGTCCTCCCTCTTTACAGCCTCTTATTCTTAGAACTCTTTTGCTGTCATTGTTTGACTTTTTTCATTACTTTGCATTTTTAAGCTCTTCAGAAGTTGATCAATATTCTTTGTTCAAGTTCCAAACATGCATGTTGCACGTGAGATGAAGAGGAGGACATAGTCACTGGCTGTGGTTTCCTCACTAGCAGAGACACACACACAAAGACTTAATAAACCTTATAGTACACAACACATTTACTATTCTTCCCCCATGCCAGAAATCTTCTAAAGGAATTGGCCTAATATGTGGAGTGTGTGACACTTTTCTTCACTGTTTCAATGCTAGGTGTTTGCTTTCCTCTGGCCTTTTCCCAGGAGTTGCTGATCATCTTCAGCCTTGACAGTAACAACAATTTTTCCCTCTTCCTCAGAGTTTTATGTCTTTGATTCATGAAAAAATATGAAAGAGTGAAGGAAATAAGAAAGGGTGGACAAAATGGAAGGAGAAATATGAAAACACATATTAGACCAGATTTGGTGAGTCTAAACTGCTGTCCTATCTGTATCATTTATTTGTTGTTGTTGTTGAGGCTATTTTCCTTAGACCTTCAACTGATCAGCACCTATTTAAAACTAGTTCATGTTTTATTTCAATGTATTTGTTTATTGCTTCATTTGGCACTTAGCACAAGGATTTCCTCATGATATGCTCCCTTTATTTCTTTCATGTCATACTCATATTCATGTTATCACATATTCATTATATATAAGAGAGAGATGTATCTACACACATATATACACGTTTCTGGACCATTATGATTTTGTTTTCTGCTTGTTTTAAACAATACGGTTCAAATTTCAACCCAATCAATTCAATTTATGTTTCTCCAAATAAAAATTATGCTTTGCATTTTTACATGATTACAATGGTCCACATCATTAATTAGATATTTGAAAAACCATCAGTGAATGTATATTTTCATTACTTTTATTTATAATTTTTCTTCTCAATTTCTGCCTGATTCCATGACTTTATAACTCCTAACATGAAAAATTTTCTGTGGGTAATAAAATAGATTTGGCCTGGCGGCGTGGCCTAGAGGCTAAAGTCCTCACCTTAAATGTGCCGGGATCCCATATGGGTGCCGGTTCTAATCGCAGCAGCTCCACTTCCCATCCAGCTTCCAGCTTGTGGCCTGGGAAAGCAGTTGGGGATGGCCCAAAGCCTTGGGACTCTGTACCCATGTGGGAGACCTGGAGGAAGTTCCGGGGTCCTGGCTTTGGCTCAATTCACACCAGCCGTTGTGGTCACTTAGGGAGTGAATCATGGGAGGGAAGATCTTCCTCTCTGTCTCTCCTCCTCTCTGCATAACTGACTTTGCAATAAAAAATAAATGAAGCTTTTAAAAAATTTAAAAATATAATAGATCAAATATTATAACTTTTATACTTTCATATATATATGTGTGTATATACATATAATGGCCATATGTATATTACCTGAGTAGTTGTAACTGAGAGTAAAAATTTGTATTTTTTTTTCTAAACGAGCCTTACTTCTTTCCTGTGGTTGCTTGGCTTAGTGCCCCTGTCAAGATATATAGAGATTACTCCACATTTAATTTAAGCTGAAAATTAGCTTTCTTGCCAATCCAATTTTTAAATATATAACATTTTTATATCCTGAAAAATGATTGCTAAGCATCATTCCCTGTAATTATCTGACCTGTAACGTGTTGTGTCCCATTAGAAGGATTATCACACTTTTTTTTGTTATTGTAGCATTTTTGTGATCCATATTCTTGTGTTAGAGGTAATACTTTTTAAAATGCTGGTATGTTCTACTTGAGTAAGTTAGATTTGTTGTCATAGTTCCTGACCATTAAGCATATGGGAATCAGAGCATGTACTATAATATTTAGTAGGAAGATAAAACAAAGTTAGCAAAGCAACGAAACTGGTAGAAGTGCTTGCCACGCTTACCACAGAAGAGACAAAAGCAAAATCTGTCTAAAGACAACAGATAATTTTGCCAAGGAACAAAAATGCCACAGATGGTTGTAAGAGGCAGCTTCTTTAGCAACAGAAATAGATTTTTCTGAGAAAATGTTCTACCAAATTTTGCTTCTGGATCCATCTGTTCTGCTGTGTTGAGGACAATACTCAGTGAAAAAAGAAAAAAAAAATCAAACCAAAACAAAACAAAACAAAAACCCTCAAAGAGAGCAAACTTTGGAGATTGTTACAGAAATTGTTATGCAGTGATTATATTCTACGTAAATTGATAGTACAAAAAACACTTAACTAGATTGTGTCTTTTCATTTGTTGTTGAATGGTGTTTTGGTCTAAGCCAATGAAGGCACCTAAAGCAGAGTAACTGTGGCAACCTTAGCTGTCACCACTTCGATGTCTTACCACAGATTCAAGTCTCACTTGTTTAAAAATCCAAAATAATTCTTGATCATGAGTCCTTATTGGAAAAAAAAAAAAAAAAAAAGCTTTTGAACAACACAGGACACAGTGGAATTTCATGGTTATTTTCTTCAAGAGGTTTTGGAATGACAAATAAAATAAGCTCACATGAACTTTATGAAAGTGAATGAACCACTTTGAAAAATGAAAGCTAGTTTTTTTTTCTCTTAAAAGGAATATAGGGGCCTGACACTGTGGCCTAGTGGCTAAAGTCCTCGCCTTGCATGTATTGGGATCCCATAAGGTCACCGTTTCTAATCCCTGTGGCCCCGCTTCCCAACAGTTCCCTACTTGTGGCTTGGGAAAGCTGTCAAGGATGGCCCACCTTGTGGCCCTGCACCCACATGGGAGAACTGGAGGTGGCTCTGGACTCCTGGCTTTGGATCAGCTAAGCTCCATCCATTGCAGTCACTTGGGGAGTGGGTCATCGTAGGAAAGATCTTCCTCTCTCTCTCTCTCTCTCTCTCCTCCTCTCTGTATATCTGACCTTGCAATGAAAGTAAATAAATCTTTATTTAAAAAAACTAGTATAGTGTTGCAAACAATTCAATATATCATTGCTTATTGTGAGAGTAGACCTGCTTTGTTACTTTCTTTTTGAACATTCTAAGGAATTTGTTAAAAACATTATGAAAAATTACTATATTTAAGTACCACTCAGAATTATATAAAGTATATACTGCATACATTAATTATGAACTATAATTAGTAGCAACTGTTCTTAGCAAGGATATAGCTTTGAACATTAACTGATTTCAGTGTATACTAATTCTGATCTAATTGATATAAATTATGATTGTATCTTATGTTTAAGAATGTAAGATTTCCCTGAGGTGAATGATGGGATCCTCCACTTAATAATTACAAATTATCACTTACTTACAGCACAGGCTTATATTCAGTGACCCATTGGGACACCAAATCAGGCAGCTATTTTCTACATGTGAATGTTTGATTGCTGCCTCCAGCTTCTGACCCTATCTTACAACTCATGCTCACCCTGGAAGGCCATGGCCTTCCAAGTAACTGGAGTCATGATACTCACTTGGGATATAGAGATAGAGTTTCTGTCTCCCAGAACTTCTCTGGCTAGCCCCTGTTGAGGGCAACACTGACTCCATCAGTAGGAGCTCTGCATCTTTGTCTCTCAAATAAATCCATTATAAATTTAGAAGAAAATAATTAAGACATATTTACAAATAACACATGCATGCATGTATACTTCTCAAATCAGAAAGCTTTGCTAATGAAAACATAGGAAAATAAAGAATTAAAAAAACAATTATAATTGCAATTTAACAGATATGTATTATTCTATTTAGCATTATTAAAATATTAAATATTGATAAAATAATGATAGTAAAATATTAAAATTATTATATGCAAAATAAGAAAATCAACAATATCAAGTTGTATAACTTTAACATTTTGAATAATTATTGATATGATAAACTATTTAAATGTTTCTGATTTGTGCATAATACAAGTGTTGCATGGTTAAGTTTTATAGATAAATTTTCTCATGACATATTTTTTCTTAGAAGAAATTAGCTTCCAACACTTTATCTTAGCTAAAGGCCAAGAAGTGATAGACAACAATTTATTTCTCCTTCAAATATGTGCAATTTTGAAATTTGTATTTATAAAATTTAGCTCTGGAAGCCCAGCACAGTGGATTCTGCTCCAAGGCTCACACACCTCAGTTTATTTCTCTTAGCACTCTTCAAGCTTAGCTAATATTATTTTCTGAGCTTTACAGGTTTGTGTATCCATACTAAAGATATTATTTAATACTATTTCTCCAACATAATTTTATATATGTAAGTTAACCTGGAAAATGGCTTTGATTACTGCATTTCAAAGGAATAGATAAATTAATTAAAATAATGCCTTGAGGTAACTATATAAAATTAATTCTTACAATTAATAATGTAATTTGTACAACTAATACTTTATAAACATAATGATGACTGGAGATATTAAGTGATTATAATAGTATTAGGAATCATTAAGTTTTCTGTGACAGTAAGGGAAATATATTCTAAACAATTCTGATTAACTGTTTTATTCAAGACACAGCTCTACAAAGAGAAGGATAGATAGAGACAGATAGATGCCTTCCATTCATTGTTTCACTCTCCAAATGGTTGAAACAGCTGTAGTTGAACCATTCTGAAGTCATGAGCCCGGAGCTCCTTTCTGGGTCTCCAACAAGGTGTACATGCCCAAGGATTTGGGTCATCCTCAGCTGATTTCCCAGACTATATGCACAGAGATGGATCAGAAATAAACTTGTGTCCAAATGTGATGTGAGAGGATTAGGCTATTTAGTCACCATGTTGGCCCCAATTTAATACTTCTAAAAAGACTATCGTTTGCTCACTTTGATTTTTTTGCCTTCCAAAAATATTTTCTATAAATCTCCATTTCTGTTATTGATTAATCTGTCCTTTATCTTCCCTCCTATTGTAAAAAAAATTCAAAATAGTAAAAAAAAAATGACAGGTTTTTTCATGAGTTCGAAATCCAGTTAATGATAAAGATAAAATATTGAAGAGCCACTGGAGAAGAAATATTAACAACTGTCAAATTTACAAGATAAAGATAAAATATGTATTTCTATGTTTAAAAGGTACTTATGAATGCACATAGGGAACATACTCCACGCATTTTTTATACACAGTTTTAAGAACATAATGATAATCTCAACATTCCCTTCCCCTTCTTTCCTCATGTTTCTCTTATATTCTGTCAAGCTTTAACTTACCTTACAGTCACAAGTTCAACCCTGCAGTAAATAAAGAATTCAACAAGTATTGAGTAGAAAAACCACTTATTCATAAAAATATACAAGGTTTGTACATAGCAATAAGATCTCAAAATGTCATTTTCACTCATTTACATTACCCTTTAATATTACATTGTATGTTAGTTACCATAAATCATATGAAATACGATTTTCTTCATAGGACCAATTTATTTTATTAAACATTGTCATCTACAATTGCATCCATTTTGCTTCAAGAGAGAATTCCATTCTTTTTATAACAGGGTAGTGATACATCCTATGTAATGTATTTATCCAGTATGCCTCACTTTTGTATATTTTTATAAAATTCTGTTCCACTAAACTTATCTTCTTTCAATGTGTCATTTTTCTTCTCTTATCAGTGATGTTTTATCCTTCAGCCCACCACTGCATGCTTTACATTTTACCTGCTTTGCATATTACTCAGGGCAAGTTGGGTTTTCTGTAGGAACAGCCTCAAATTAAAGCAGCTTTAAATACCAACGATTTAGGTTGTTCTCATGCCAATGCTATTGTTCCCTCAGGAAATTCTCCAGTGAAAACACTTCCATGTGATGATGGAGTCTTCACATTGATAGGATTTCCATATTTGAACAGAGAAGAAAGGCATAGGAGGGCATGGAGTCCTAATATTTTTATATCTGTAGATGAAATAAAATGCATAGTATTTGTGATCAAAATCTATTGAGCAAAATCTATATAATTGCCAGCCAACATACCAAATGTTAGATGATGATTGCCGGCCACCTGCTAGAGAAAGAATAACAGTAAGTTGTCCAAAATTGTAACAGAAGCTTCATTAGAAAAATCTGTTCCTAGGCCCCCTTTGTGCAGCGTGGAGAGAAGGAGGAAGCGAAAAGGACAGGCCAAGAGATGTATCTGGGAGTTTTCTATTCTTCTCTCCACGGGGACTGGCAAAGGAGCTGTCCAGTGCTTTAATTAAGTAAGGGATGTCTGTACAGGTGTGTCATTGTCAGGCTGGAATCCAGCCAGACTGTTGACATAACTGGGCTTTGGGCTGAGGCCTGGAGTTACCTGTAGGGTCTGGAATGAACCCAGCCCCTCCCCTCTGGTGCCCTGTTATAAACCGGAAAGAAGCATCAACCAAATTAATAGCCTTTAAAGAACAGCAGTATATACATAAAATGAATTACTATTGATGTTACCCCATTTCAATGTACAATGTCATGTTCACAGTTATCAAGAACTAAAAAATGTGTAGTAACCTGAATCATCAAATGTGACTTTTTAAATTTTGTTTAAAGATTTATTTAGTTTTTTTTTTTTTTCTTTATTGGAAAGGCAGATAAACAGAGAGGAGTAGAAACAGAGAGGAAGATCTTCCGTCCGATGGTTTCCTCCCCAAGTAAACACAAAGGCCGGTGCTGCGCCCATCCGAAACCAGGAGCCAGGAGCTATTTTGGGTCTCCGATGTAAGTGCAGGGTCCCAAGGCTTTGGGCCGTACTCAACTGCTTTCCCAGGCCACAAGCAGGGAATTGGATGGGAAGCAGGGCCGCCAGGAGCCAGGAGTACAACTGGCGCCCACATGGGATCCTGGCGCGTGCAAGGCGAGGACTTTAACCACTATCTTATTGCGCTGGGCCCATCAAATGTGACTCTTCGTGTACACTTTGGTTCCCTTTTTAGTCAGAACATCATCTCACCAATTTGAAGATTTAATATAGTCAGGGCTTCCTTACTATTCCTTTAGTTGGCTAGCTAGCCATCTGAACTGTGGAGTACAACCTTTTCCAAGGTTGCATTCAAATAGCATAGGACAGGTAATAAGAGCCAGAAAGAAAATAATACCTATAACCCCTTGTATGACCAAATGCAGCTCAGAGAAATTACAGAATTCGCGCTTTCACCGATCCTAATTTCCTAAAATATTATAGGTCATGTAAGTTAGTAGTATATGTTTATAACATCGGTGGGTTTTGTTGTTGTCATTCTTTATTTTACAGACTGTTAAAAATGGTTGATTAGATGAGAAATATGCAGAAATTAGTCCTGGAACCAAATCAGCATTCACACATCAAAAGGTCTTATCCTTGTTCAATAAATTGTTGGTGCAGAATAATTCCCAGTGTGCATTAAGGAAGCTAGTCCAATGACATTATTTCAGTGAGATTCCAGAGGAAATTTCCAAAATACCACAACCAAGAAACCCTAACAGAGGGTGAATTGGCAGAAGACTGAAGGACATACGTCCCATGGGCACTGAAAACTCTGGTACAAAAGGACTTGGTCTCTCGGTTGTTTACAAAATGTCTGTCTGATAAGTTAGGTGTTTTGCTGCTTCATTTTTTGACTTTTAGTTTTGTTTGCCTTGGCAAGCGAGCTTGCTTTCTTCTGCAAGAAGATAAACAGAGAAGATACATAGTGTCCTTAAAAATCAATTTTCTTTTTCACATTCTGATAATATCTACCAGCAAGGTTTGTTTTAAGGCAAATTAATAAAATCTGTCATATTTGAGTGAAATAATACTTAGACAATGGAGCCATACAGAATCAGTTGTGTTTATTGAAAAGAGAATGTACATTTACTGAAGCAAATACAAAACTTATCAGAAGAAAAATATTTGAATACTCTGGTAATTTGTAAATATATATATTTATATATATATAGTTATATATATATTATATATTATATATATATTATATATAATATATAATATATAATATATATATATATTATATATATATATATTATATATATATATATAACTGTAAAGATACTAATCACAGTTTTGGCCCTGAAATTAAAAACCCAGCTCCTTGAAAATATTTTTCACATACTACTTTATTATTATTATTGCTTTCCATTATACAGTTTTGTAGGTATGGTGCAGATATTTTTAATTTCCCCTTCCCACAATTTTCACTTAAGTCATCACAGTAGTATAGTCCAATAGTAAAAGTTACAATTTAAGTCAACTTGACATACAATTAAAAGAAGATTAGAAAATGTATGAAAAATGGATTCAAAAATACACATTTTTAGTGTACATTGTGCATACATTTTTAATTATTATCTTAGAATGTAGAATATTTGTATTCATAGCAACCATATCAAATATGACTAGTAAGAACTACCCAAAAGACACTAAGTAAAATACTTCTGTATATTTGTGTTTAGAATATATTCAAATAATATACAAAAATTTAGTCCTGGGTCATAATAATAGATGAAAGTATCAAAATAATATACACCAATTTTCAAGTTATTAAGACCTTTTTATTCAAAAAGAATTGAATGTAAAATACAATTAGACAAGTATATTGGATATAGAAAATATAGTTTTCTTTAAAAATGTCCAGAACATGGTGATGTTTAGACTGGGGGAATATGTTCATAAGATTAAGACTGCTCTTATACAACCATTCCAGAAAGTTTACAACATGTGTGTTCATTCTCCCAAAGAAGTTCAGGCAAATAAATTCTCTCCACATTGTCCTATTGCAATATGTTTGGCTGGGGACACATTAGTCTTCATCATACATAAGTACTGGGCACTTGATATGATTCTCATTTCCTTTAAAACAGCTGTTATGTGTGACAGCCAAAGCCAGAAAAGAGGAAAGCCATTAAGGCTAATACAGATGCACTGGAGATGAATATAGGATGTGGAATTAAGTGTGTGTTAAGGAGAACCTAGCAGGTTTGATCAACCAAGTAATGAAAGATCCTGGTCCTGGTCCCTCTCAAGAGTGCAGAGATAGGAAGAGAGACAAAATGTGGAAAATGGAGAATATCTTATCTGAAGTCATTTTGAGAAATATATTTTTATAAATACCATGAGAATTATTATTAGTCCTAACAAATAAATGAAGCATTGAGCATTGCAAATGATAATATTTTCTCCAAAAGAAAAACAAAGTAGAAACATTCTAATTGGTTAATTAATTTTGTCATTAAGATATTCTAAGTATGAGGGCTGGGTCTCTTTAATATACACAAGGTCTTGCAAAAAATGTTTGGTTACCTTAATAGGAAGCAACTCAGGTTACTGTTTGTAGTAAGATGACATATACATTCATCAATTGGTATGCACATATGCAAATAAGTATCTGTTTAAACATGTGTTCGTAATTTATGTAAGTTTTCATATAAATCACTTACATGAACTATATAAAATGTATGCATATTTTGATATTTGGAAAGGAAATTGATACTGATATGTGTTAAAATACATGCTGGGAAAATAATAATACATTTTTTTCTTGGCTTTCTCATTGTATTCATAAGGCAAAAATTACTTCAGGCAGCCAATTCAGAGTACGTGAAACAAAAACTAAATGTGATTATATGGGGTTCCACAAAGAGTGTTACCTGCAGCAGAAATTCAACCATGAAATAAAATGATGTAGACAGAAAAGAAAATGAATCCATACTATATCAAACAAAAATTAAAAAAAAAAACTTAATGTTTTCAAAATAAAAATTAAGTTTAAATTCTCAGGTGAACACATGTAAGTACTGGTACAGGTTTCAGCTGCTAAAATGAACAAACAGAAATTACAGCTATTTTAATGACATAAGCTGCCAGACAACCATGACTCTCAATCATGTTTCCAGAAAGAGATCTTTTTTCTCTTTAAGCATAAAAAAAAAAATGACATGCTTCGTGGCTCCTTAGTGATAATAATTTGTTTTCAAGTTTGCTCAAATCTTGGCTTTGAAGATGACTTTTCTTTTAATGTTCTAATACTGAAATTTTGTAATTCTTATTTGTAATTCTGTTTTTCTGCATTCAATGTGAAGCATACTAAATTTAGAATGCAATAAAGAAAAATGCAGTTTTTTTTTTTAAAAGTCAAAGCTCAATCCTCAAAAGTTAACATCATCTTTTTCTTAAAACATTAGGGTTCACAATACTAAGAATAAATTAAACCAAACCTTCTATATTTTTGTGCTCTATCAAGCTTCTTTTATTTTATTAGCAATGTATTCATATTACAAAATTATAAATTAAAATTATTTCTTGGTTTCATAATTTAGACGGGTGTTTCACACTTTAATTATAGGATGCCAAACAAAATGAAAATATGTTAGGATCGTTGACAAGTTTTTGATGAAACACAAATCGCTGAACATTTTATCATTTAAAACATTGCATCAAAAAATTGTATCCAAGTGTCTCATGATTTGTTGCTTTACTTTTTTTTAGTTCAAATGATAGATATAATTAAAAATCATATAGGGAATAGATTAAAGGATATTTATGTAAGCTAGAATATAGGACATAGATTATCTACTACCTTAAAAAGATAGATTTACTAACAAATCTTTCTCTTTAATCATTGGCGTTAAAGTAAGATTTTTTTTTTGAGAGGAAAAAAGTATATATTCACTGAAATTTTCTCCAAATTCCCTTGCTTATATGCCTACTCCTTCTGCCATTTTTTTTAAGAGTCATGAACATCGGGCAGAGAGCTACAGGATGCCAACTACTGGAACTTTGATATAAGGCACTACCTGAAATTTTTGAGAGTCTTTAACTCTGCTTCCTTCAGTAAGAAGAACAGATTTTTGGTCTGTCTCTGCTCCATAAAAATCTTTACAAACACAGAGCAAAAAAATGAGCCTGGCGGATTCTTCTTCATGTGGTGATAAACCAAGAACTTCAGTGACTGGTGTAATGACACTCTTACAAAAAAGTATCATTTTATCATTTTGATAATTTTGTTTTCTTCAAGCTATAGAAATAATTCTTTATATATGTACAAATTGGATTTGTACTCCATTCACATTGAATATAGGTATAATTAAAAATTACATCTCTTTTCTTTCAACAAATATTTTTGATTGCCAGTCTTGTCACAACTTGCATACATTGAAACTATCAGGGACTATTTGATCAAAGCATATCATTTAAGGAAGTGCCAAGCAATTCTTTGCCAAGTGTCAGAAAGTCTGCACTTCCTGTTAATATCATACATAGAAGTCCTAACATTTAATACCTCAGAATATAAGTATATTTGGTGAGAGGCCCTTTTTTGTCAACATTGTGATGCTGGCTTAGTTTTGTTTTAGCTCCTTTCTTCATCTCTTATATGTTCTTTTCTCTGTGATTACACCGTTTTTATCCTCGTACTGGGTATATTTTAGCTTATAATTTTGGCAAGAATTAACGAGTTTTGTTTAGTTTTTCATGTTGTTTATATGAAATCCTAATTATAATAAGTTACTTTGAAGTGATATTTATTAAAAATATTGCAAAGTTTTCAAACCTGACAACATGGTAAATATAAATAAGTCTACAGGGACTGCTCAATTTGTAGATTAAACTTCCATCATCAGAACTGGCAATCATGTGAGCTCTGTCTCAAATCCAGGTAAATGTGTTTCCTGTCTAGTTTTTGGTTAAGCACAGAGAGCACAACTAATGACCTAAGTTTGTGGGCCCCTGGAGGTCACAAGACCTGATGCCATTTCTCACTCCCTGACTCCTGGATTCAGAGCCATAAGGAAAATGATTGAGTACATGCAATATCTCTGTCTTATCGTCTATCCCTCTCTAACACTGTTGTTCAAATACATTTTTTTTTAAGTCTGCACATGTACACATCACTTTTAATCATTTACCAATTTTGATGTCTCATTTGACTTTTGTGTAGTGCCTTTTGTCACATTAATATGCTTACTGTTTTCAATTATCCAGTATTTTAATCCTCATGTAAGTATAATTACTAGTATCTGAAATAATCTGGTGTGGGGAGCAGCTGACCCAATATGTATGAGAGGCCATCGCAAGATGGCAGCTGGCCCAGGGCCAGGAGGTGGGGTTGGTCCCACCAGTAGGCAAACAGGAAGTCACAGGGATAGGCTAATTCCATCAATGTGATTATGTCATTGGTACCAGCCTATGAGGTAGTGCCCAGTGGACCCACAGGGATAAGTGATTGGTGGAGACCTGTATATAAGCAGCCCATTTTCAGCAATAAACTTCTTCGTTTGGCCTTTTTTGTTTGCCTTCCCCTTTACGTTCGCCTTCTCTTTGGTCCAGCTTTTCTTTCACTCATTCATTCATTTGTGTGTGTGTTCATGTGTTTGTTCGGTGTGTGTGTGCTGGTTGTGGTGGTGGTTCCTGTTTTTCTAGGCCCTCAAGATCCCTCATCATTTTAGTGTCGCTGCAGGACAGCGACAAGTGGTGGCCCATACGGGGAATTTTCAGGCCAAGAACAGGGAAAAGCAGTACAGAAGCAGTAAGACCTACGTAAGGGGAATTTCCAGCCTGCACTGGCGTAAGTGTATAGAGTAAAAGCTATTTTATTTTCGCCTTTGAGGCGATTAAGTAGTTTTAGCCCAAAGAGGCAGATTTTAACCCTAAGAGGCGTGAAATAGCCCAAGAGAAGGATTTTAACCCTAAGAGGCTGTGATTTTTATTTCTGAGAGGTAGCAGGATTGTAATCCATCTTATTCGCTCAGATTGTGTTCTGAAGTTCCACGTGCTCTCATGGAGGAGCCGTTAAAGGGGTTGTTAAGGCACTCCCCTTAAATCTGCCACTGCCTGTGCATTTTTAAGGACCATAGAACAGGTTAGTTTGTGGTTCTTAGAAGAGGGCCTCGTTAATGTGTCTCTGTGGCAATATCTGGGAGACCACTTGAGGAGAGCCAATAACCAATAGCCTCTTCCCCCGGGGGCAGAATAGTTCAATTGCTGATTTTACCCAGCCACATGAGTTATTTCCAGTTTAAAAGCCCTCAGAATGTCCAATTTGGTTCCTGGCTTTTATCCTGCTATCATTGTGTTCCTATCCCAAAGGAACAAATAGATTATTTTGTGAATAACTTGAATAATTTCATTGCTTTTCTTTTTAGGCCCACTCCTGTATGCCTGAGGCCTCCGTTTGCACTTCTTGTGTGCAATGCTAGTTAGGCAGGGGATTTGCTTACCTGTGGATCCGATTGTATTCTTTCAGAATATTGAAATGCAACTGAGAACCCACTGGCTGTGGTAAGTGTGTGCCCACCTATATTCCAAGACTGATGATGGTTAAAGAAGAAGACCTCTCAGCCCTCCTGTGGCCAGAGCGTGACTTTGGGGTTACCGCTGCCACTGTGACAGCAACAGCTACAGCTGCTGCCGCCATGGCCACTGTGGCCCTAGTGACTTCTATACCAGCGGCTCTGACTGTGAATGCTCTGGTGCGACAGACCTCTGTGGTTCTTCAGGCACAGGAGCAGTTCAGCCAACATGTTTGGACTGATTTGCTAATCATAAACGAGTGGACTTGATTTAAGAACAGATGGACACAATATCTGAGGTCCTCTCAGTTTCCAGTTTGCTGCTAATCTGTTTAGAAGCCTTTCGGTTTATTTGAATGGGATTTGAGATGTTCAGTTTGATAATTTACACACTGGCTGCATGGGCAAAAATTGTAATCATCTATGCCCGGTTGAGGTGGCTGCTATAGAACAATGGGTTTGTCATGGGTACAATCTGTGGTCCAATGGGGCAGACATTGGCTTGGGTTTTTGTCCCTTGGAGGGTTATTGTGCCTCGTGATCTTCCTACCTGTCTGGTTCATGCATCTGAGACATCGGCAAGATAACACCATTTTGCAACAGGTCCTGATGGCCTTGGGAGTAGGACCCTTCCCTCGAGTATGGTTAAGCGTGCTAGACTGGTAGTCAAAGATGGGTAAGACCTGCGGGGGACACATACCAACCTAAGACAGGACATAGAGCTGGAAGTTCTACCACCCAATGACAGGTAAGGAAGTAGTCCTGCTGCAGGCCACCTAAGACAGGCACTTCCCAAATGATCGCAATAGCCAGAGCGGAGCTGACGTGAAGCCAGGATATGATATAAACCTGGAATACATGGATGCATTCTGACTTTGTCTATGTTTGGTTGCTATATTGATTGTGAATTTATAATTTCAAAAGAACACTTATTTAGCTAACAGTTTTTGAGGATAAAAGTTCAAGATCCTGGGAACATATCTGAAGAGAAATAGATGCTACATCATATGAAAACAGAGAAGAAAATTAGCATTGTAAGCAATCATGTAAAGAAGCAAACACACATACATGCACAGTATGGTCTTCATTTTATAATAATCCTTTATAGAGATATCAATAAATACATTTAAGTGCACAGATGAATAAATAACATATTCTAAACACAATCATAATCCACACCCAAATTAAGAATGTAATGCAAGCTAATATTCCACCTTGCAGTGACAACATTCTGTAAAGGACCCTGTTCATGTCCTGGTTGCCCACTGCCCATCCAGCTCCCTGCCTGGTGCCTGGAAAAACAGTTGGAAGATGGCCCAAGATCTTGGGACCCTGCACTTATGTTGGAGACCTAGAATAGCCACCTGGTTGCTGACTTCAGATTGGCCCAGCTCTGGAAGTTGCAGTTTTAGGGAATCAAAGAATGGAAGATCTTTCTGTTTGTCCTTTTCTCTGTAAATCTGTCTTTCCAATCAACAGAAAGCAATGGATGAATGAATGAATATGTTTTTTTTAAAGAACACAGTATTATTCATACATCAAGGCTATAGACTATTCTTCCCTCCAATTTTAATAACATGAGAAAATGAGTATGTCAACAAAACAATGTTTAGGACTATTTACCAATTATATGACAGCCACACAATTCCATAGTCTGTCTCTCTTGACTAAAAGGAATTGTACCTTCACCTTCTCTTGTGACAAGGGCTGCTTTTGTGTTTCTATTCATCTTCAAGTGTTATTTGTAATGTTGGCCAGGTGGTGATAAATTCGCTTAGTTTCCAGTTGTCTTACAAGTTCTTTATTTCACCTCATCTATAAATTAAAACTTCCTTTAGTAAGACAGTCTGGGTTCGCATTTTTCTTCATTTGAGACTGCAAACCTGTGTTGTTTCTTTTGAGAAATCTGCTGTCAGTCTAACGGCTGTTCCTTTGAAGTTAATCTGGCATTTTTCTCTTGCATATTAAGAAACACCACATGTTTCATTTTGAATTTTTGAATATAATGTGTTACGGTGGGACTCTTCTAATCGTGCCATTTTGGCGTTTTATTTAACTCCTATATTGGATGTTGATATCTTCCTCCAAAGTTGGGATGTTATCTATTGTATTTTTTTCTTTTTTCATACTTTTAGGAATTCCTAACATTTGGGTATTTTATCATTGAATATTATCTCATAGATATTGAATGCTTTTATCTGTTTTTTAATTTCTTCTTATCATCATTATCATCTTGTTTTCTTCTTTTTTGTCTCAGTGAGATATTTCAAGAGACATATTTTCCAACTTGGAGAATCTTTCCTTGGTCTCATCTAGTGTTTGTGTTTTGTTTTGTTGACAGATTGAATTTTTCATTTCTAAAAATTCTATTTGTTTTCTTTCATTCTCTATCCCTTTGTGGGATTTTAAAATTCTGCTTCTTATACTGATTTCCTTGTTTCCATTTATTGTTTCTCTGTTTTTCAGAAACCTAACAGTCCCTCTTTAGAATGTTTTTAATACATCAACCTTCCCTTTTTTTATGCATCAATATTACTCTCCTCTTTGGCATGCATTCTCTGCTAATGTTTCTTGTATTTATACATATATTGGGGGGGGGTATCAGTCTCTCCTTTGGACTTTCTTTAGGAATTCTTTATTCCTGGAAATGTGTTTCTCTGGCTCTGCACAGTGTCTATCACTTGAGTTTTGGGGTGTGTTCTAGGCAAATCTAGGGAGCTCTTGTCATTTGTGGGTGGCTAATTTTTGAGAGTATCACATGTTCATGGTGGAATACCCCTAGCTACAACCAGTGATTAGACAGATTAATTCAATAAACTTGAAGCCCTTTGTGACATCGGCAGTGTTTTGGTTCAGACACCTATTCCGAGAAAGGCATGATGGGAAAATATTTCCTGACTTGAGTGTTCCTTTTTAAATGTGAATTTTTTTTTTAATATTTTAAAATATTTAAACCTTTTTCTTGATCTTAAAGATCGTGTAGATTGGGGTTGGGGAGGAATGAAGGGTGAGTGAGTCTAGGATAATGAAATAATCACTGATTGAAACCATTTTCCCATCATTCTTTGTTCTAAGCATTCTCTGTACCCTTTAAGATGTCCATTGTTTTTTCTTTTTAAACCCCAGTCTCGAAAGAATTTATGATATAAAAAGTTCCACAGGTCAGTAATTTAGAGGAAAATGAGTATTTTTGTTACCCCCCCCAAAAAAGGAAAAATAATCAAGATTTTAGGGCTTTTGTTTTTTCTTTTGTAATCTTGTAAACAGGAGGGAAAAAAAAACAAAAAAGCAGAATTTTAATGTGAAGACTTTTTTTTTTTGCTATAATCATTAGTTTTAGAGGCATTGTTAGTTTAGTGTGTGTGCAGAGTCCATTTCCCACATTTTTCTTTTTTTTTTTTTAAGATTTATTTTTATTATTTTTTCCATTGCAAAGGCAGATATACAGAGAGGAGAGACAGAGAGGAAGATCTTCTGTCTGATGATTCACTCCCCAAGTGAGCGCAATGGCCTATGCTATGCCGATCCGAAGCCAGGAGCCTCTTCTGGGTCTCCCACGCGGGTGCAGGTTCCCAAAGCTTTGGGCCGTCCTCCGCTGCTTTCCCGGGCCACAGGCAGGGAGCTGGAAGGGAAGCGGGGCTGCTGGGATTAGAACCGGCGCCCATATGGGATCTCGGGCGTGCAAGGCGAGGACCTTAACCACTTGCGCCACGGCGCCGGGCCCCATTTCCCACATTTTTCCTCAAGTATCCTCTATTGTTATCATAAACTCCCTTCTAGTCAGCTGTAGGATATTTAAAATAAATTACTTCAACTTAACAGAAAAAAAATCGTCTATTATTTCATACCAGCTGTTTGATATCACATCCTTCATACCAGCTATCCACTGTCCTTTTTCTTTTCAATTTGAATTACTTATTACTTTATTCGAAAAGAAGATATATAGAGAAAAGGAGAAACAGAAAGAATGATTCTTTGTCCACTGGTCTACTACCCAAGTGGTTGCAAAGGCTGGAGTTGAGCATTTAACCCAAACCAGGACACAACAGTTTCTTCCAGGTCTCCCATCCTGGTGCAGGGTCTCAAGGCTTTTACCATCCTCTACGGCTTTTCCAGGCCACAGGCAGGGAGCTGGAAGGGAAGTAGAGGAGCAGGAACATGGACCAGCACCCATATGGGATCCTGGAAAATGCAAGGTGAGGACGTAGCCAGGAAGCTAGCACACCAGGACTCCATCATGTTATTTTTAACTTTATCACATGGATGAAAAAAAATGGTGATAATTTTATCTCTGATTATATTTACCCTTGATTATATTTTTAAAACTGTGGAATTCAAATTCTGAGTGCTATTAAAATAACACACTGAAATTAAGTAGTATTTGATGCTATTCCAAATAATTTTTGATTTATATAGATTCCAGTCCCTACAAAACTGCACCAAGGAGAAAAATAGTAATAGTAAAAATTACTCACTAAAAAAGTTACTTAAATACATTTTAAGGATTTGTTAATACATATATGAGTTTTAGGCATATTAATAAACAGGAAAAATAATGATAAGATAGTATTTCCAATGAGTGAAATTAATATGAAAAAGAGTATTTACCTTGAAAAATCTATAGTTATGGTGAAATAACTTGAGAAATAACTGTTAGATATAAAACAAAATTAGTAGTGATAAAGGTAAATTATAGAATTTTTCAGTGCTATATTTAAGTGTAACTTGTAGATCAAACGAAAAAAATATTAATAGAGTGAATTTGAAGAACATCATTGACAAGCTGAAAACAAATTTTTAAGTGTAAATGTAAATAGTAAAATCTCTATGTGTGGTGTTATAATAATTGGATTAATAAAAAGAAAATATACATTTCCAGAAACTTATGAGTAATCGAAAGTTTTTTTTTAAATGATCATGATATAATAGATATTTAGAATGGTGTGAGTGAATCAATTACGTTATATATTATCAAGTTGCTGCTAGTCACAGATGTGTAATTGCAGATGTCCAATGGGAAATTGTATACAAGATTGTTGCAATAATTATTTCTCATTAAACATGAATTTCTACCTCCATGTATAAAAAGCTAGGAAATAACCAATATGCCCTAAATAGCACAAAACTGTTCAAAGTAGATCCATACATAAATAAAGTTATAGGACAAATTGGCATCTTCAGAATTGGAGGAACAGTTATATACACAGAATTACAACTTATACAGCAAAAACTTATGAGCATATGTCTCCATGACAACAAATGCCACAGCCAGAAAATCTTAAATGTAATTCAGGAATTGCTGGAGGCTCAGTGTGGACAAGTCAGAGGATTAGAGACTCCAGTGGGACCCAGTAATGCTTTTTGTGAGTTTTATTTCTAAGAGTCCATTCAAGTTCATATAATAAATATTGGAGAAAAATCTTCTTATGCTTCCAGCAAGTGAGGAGATAAAAAACCATTCTGAAATATATCAGAGCCTCTGTAATTGTTAACAAGGTGACTGTAGCCTAACATACTGACTTTTCTTAAAGCTAACTGGTCTGGAGGAACGGAAGTATACTCCTGCCAGGAGTCAGCTATCTCTCTCTTTCGTTCTCTCTCTTATATACACATGCATGTGCAGGCACACACACACACACACACACACACTGATTTTTCTTTGGGGAAAAAGGAAACACAAAGTGTCACTCTTACCATCTAAAAGGAAACAAGAACTGAGAAAACCAACAAAGTTCACTAGCAGTAACTTGAAATACACCACAAGATTAAGAATGATTTTGTATCCCCAACACATTATTAACACTTTCACTAACACGTTGTAAAGATCTGGTAGCAGCAATGTCTATTATCCTATATGTAATGTCTCAGCCCTCCCTCCAAAAAAAGCATACTTAAATGCAAAAACAGATAGATCAGATACCAATAGCAGACAGAGAAGAATTATGAAATTGTGAGACAGTTAGACTCAAATAATTATCATTAATATGCTAATGGTTTAAAGAATAATGTGCAGATTCTACAGGAAATATGGGAAAATTAGAAACTTATAAAATCCCTAACTGAAAAAAATGCTAAATAAAAACACTGTACAATGAAGGATCGATTTTTGTCTTTATCTCTTTTTCAGGATACAGTTCCATATGCTTTCAGATTTTCTTGCCCCTTCCTCAAGCACCCTCCCACACACTGATTTCATCTATGTTATTACAAAGGTATAGTTCTTCATATACTGTCTTAGTCCATCATTGCTGTCATGTACAATGGCAGAGAGTCAAACAGAATGATAAATTTCATAGGTTAACAGCTAGATTGTACATAGCAAACGAAAGTACTTTTTAACTGTAACATATATGACTATATAGGCATTGGTCAAGAAAGCAGCCACAAGATGCATAGGCAGTGAAAGACAAAAGAAGCATATAGGACTACATCAAACTAAAGAAGCATCTGCAGACCAAATGAAAAGAATAACAAAGCAAAGACACAACCAACAGAATGGGAAAAAAAATCTGCACACAACAGATAGTGCATTAATATCCAGGATTTACAAAGAGCTTCAGAAACTTAACAAAGCAAACCAACCAACACTGTGAAGAAATGAATAGACATTTCTAAAAAGAAAACATTCAAAAAACTTAGTCATCATATGAAAAAATGCTCAAGCTCGCTAGCTATCAGGCAAATATAAATTAAAACCACATTGAGATTTCACAGAGCTTCACTGAGATTGGCCTAAATTCAGAAACCTTCAACAACACCAGCTGGTGTGGGTGTCAGGAGAAGGGTACCCTACTTCACTGTGAGAGTGTAGGGCTAGCAAACCACTATAGAGAAAGAGTAGTAACAACTGAAAATTGATCCACCACATGAACTAGCTGGAATATATCCAAAGGAAGCAAAATCTGCATATAAAAAGTGACCTCTAAAGTTATATTTGTAGTAGCACTCTCTGTAAAAATTAAGACATGGAAATAACCTGGTTTCCATTGAAATTGGAATGGAGAAAGAAACTGGTAAATTTAATCCATGGAGTATCACTCATCCATTAAAAAAAGATGAAACTGCAGAATTTGCAACAAAATGGCCCAACTGGAAACCATTATGCTAAATAAATTAAGCCTATTGCAAAAGGACAGATATCATACATTCTCTGACATGAGGCAATTTCTATGAAAAATACATATATTTGCATTAATGAACTGTTAAAAGGAGATTAGCATACAGGGTTGGGAAGATACATTGCAGTATACATATCTACACCAAAATAAAGGAAGAGTTCACAATGAAGATATTAAGTATACCTTGACGATAGAATACTAGACTATCCACCATTGTATATCCCTCCAATGCTATGTTACACTAAATAGCACAATGAGGTACTTGTGACTATTGTAAAGCAACGATATTATTGTAATAATATGGGGGAAATGGTGGGAGTAAAAGGAAGGAATTCCTGTGTCTATTGAACCATACCATGAAAAATAATAACAAAAAAGGAAAAACAAGAACATATAATGATTTATATGTACTAAATACTTCAACTACATATATGTACATATATTGTGTATGCTTTTATATAAAATATATGAGTGAAAGCTATGACGTAAATCATAGGGTACATCAGGATATGTTGTTATTATAATGTACAGATTTCACAGGAACCATAAAAATTAGTTTAAAGTGTATCAAAAATCAAACTGCAAAATTTGAAAATGTAGTAACTCGTAATAGAGGATATATAGCATTAGCTTATGAATTACACAGGCTTGTGAAATAACATTTAAGATGAAGCAGAGAATGTATGACCTATGACAGATATTTATAAGGTAGACTGTAATGAATTTCAAAATGACTGTGTAATGACAAAAATTATCAAGAAAATGAAAAGAAAATCCATAAGCTTCAGCAAACATTTGAGAAAGACAAAATTGCTACAGCACAGTTTAGCAATATTCCAACAATAAGGAAACGGACACTTGAGTTAAAGATGGGTCACAGACCATAATAGAAACATTGCTAAATTAGATACACAGACATGGCAGAAAAAAGTCCATAAAATATATTCTACAACATTTCCTCAGAAATTGAAAGCTGAATTAGCAAATTGACACTATCAAAATGACACCAACATTGGTTTTGAAAGCCTATGGAGCAATAGGAATTCTCATGTGACTAAAGAAAAGCCAAAATGTCACTACTACGTTTACAGAGAGTTTTCTGGCTTCTCACAGAACTAAACATAATTAAACTATACAATCAAGCAATCTTACTAAAAGAAAATTGTCTTAATATATTAAAAGGACTTCTACCAATAGAAATTCATCTAAAGGAAGAGAAAATCACAGAAGAAGTGCATAAACGTTAAAATCATAATTGTTAAATGTTACCAAACTTGGAAACATGTAAGGTTCTGTAGGTAAATGAACAAACTAACAGCGATAGAATAACACAGTGGAATAGTATTCAGACCTAAAATATGAGCTAGACATAGAGAACATTTGTATGAACAATTCCCCATGAAAAAAATTGATTTTAAACACGGCATAGAGTATTATTAAAACAGTAAGCTCTTTTGAAAAAGACAAAGCCATCAAGACAATAACAGTTGCATGTTTCAGAGAGAAAGTGAGATGTACATGCAGGAAAAACTCTCATTTATGTATTTTAACTATTAATTTAAAATAAAAAATGGTTTCTGCAACATTTATACTTAAGAATACATTTAATGCATATTTGTGTTTTCTATAAGTATTAAAATATGAAAACCAGGTGTTGTATAAATTTTCTGTTACAATAATTTTCTTTTCAAAATCTGTAAAAGACTTAGTGCGCAATTTTGATTACATCAGATTAAAGTAAATAATTGTCTCAGCTTAGTGCATTCATTCCCCCTTTTATATTACCCCAATGAGTGCAAATTTTATTTTGTAATTTAACATTCATGAATGTTACCTTATATTTGACTGCCTCTTTATAAAGCAAGTTAGATTTCATTTTTTTAGATAATTTGCATTCTCCATTAACTGTTTCTATTTTGGATTTTCATATAGCTGAATGTTGAATCTTATTTAAATAAATAATTGTATCATTTATCATGACATATTTCTAAGATTTACTGCCTGATCTTTTGCAGTTATCTTAATCACATTTTTTGTTAAGAGAGAATATCTTGGTCACAATAGCTGTAACTATCTGGATAAAAACTTTTCTAATTTATTTTTAAGACCTACATTTTTTTAAAGTAGAAAGACAAATATACAAAGAGAAACAAAGAGAATGATCAGTCCATTAGTTCACTACTCAAGTGGCTGCAATGGCCAGACCTTCCTCTTTCCAGGGCACTGATTGCATTTGACTCCTGGCTACCATGCCATTCCCAGCTTCCAAGTGACATGCATCCTGGGTGAGAGTAATGATGGCTCAAGTGCTGTGTGAGTCACCATGATGGGAGTGACTCGGATTAAATTCTGGTCTCCTAGCTTTGCCTGATGGAGCCACAGCTGAGGCAGTCGTCTGGAAAGTGAACCAGGAGACGCACATTTTTTTTTCTTTGTCAATGTCTAAATCAATCTCTTTTATTCCCCCTCTATATAAGCAGTTGTGTTTCTCTGCCTTTCAAAAATAAAAAAAAACAACTTTAAAAATCTTGATTTCCTCAGAAATTAAATATGTTGATTAAGGTTTTTTTTGACATGGAGGAGGTAGAAATAAAGAATAAAACGTATACAGGTAAAAATGACAATGACACATACTTGAAAGAAAAACTCACTTGTAAGACAGTTTTAAACTTTTCTCCAGATTTATTTGTGTAAAAATGTGTATAAATGTAGAGAAGCTGACAACAAATTTTTGAAAAAAATGGGCACATCTATTTATATTGCTGCAAATATTCATACTGGATCCTTAAATAAAAATACTCCTTAGGGCTATTAAAACAGCATCCTCAACATCATTTTGAATAACTTGCTTATGTGAATTATTGACAACTAAAAATTGTAATTTTTGGTCAGTTTACAAGAGCTAGAATTTGGAACCAGGTTACACAATTGTGATAGTGGATGTTGAGTTGGCATGAACCATGCCAGTCTGGGGTCAGTGGTTTGCCAGGATTATAAACTTTGGGGGCAGGGGATCCAGTAGAGTTCCAGTCCCATGGCTCAGGTCATTGGGTCTGCCTACTGGGTGGATTACAGGTTCTTGAGCCCCAGGGGTGGGGATCCAGTGGCGCTCAGGTAACCTGATCTGAGTCCTTGGGGACACCTATATGTAAAAAAGGCTAGGCAGAGTCTGGTGTGATAGCTCAGTGGCTAAAGTCCTTGCCTTGAACACGCCTGGATCCCATATGGGCGCTAGTTCTAATCCCAGCGGCCCCACTTCCCATCCAGCTCCCCTCTTGTGGTCTGGGAAAACAATTGAGGACGGCCCAAAGCCTTGGGATCCTGCACCCACATGGGAAACCCGGAAGAAACCACTGGCTGCTGGCTTAGGATTGGCTCATCTCCAGTGTTTGCATCCTCTTGGGGAATGAATCATCAGATGCAAGATCTTCCTTTCTGTCCCTCCTTCTCACTGTATATTTGCCTTTCCATTAAAAATAAATACATCTAAAAAAAAAAAAAGGAGGGGGTGGCTAGGCAGTGGATTCAGACCCTGACGCACTTGGAGAATATGGCAGCTCACTGGGTCCCATAACAGAGAAAACAGAAGTACCATTGCCAGATGATGACAGCAGAGATCTGGGTGAATGGATACCTGAGGTTGACTGTATCATCCAATGGACATTGGGAGGACTGCCTCACCCTTTGATGAAACTGACAGCATTTTAGAGCTAACTAAGCCATTGGGCAGAATTCTCAAAATATGCACCCTGTGTTGATATTGGGTGGTAGTCCCCCATGCCGAGATACTGGGGCATTTGAAAGGCTGTGTGTGGCTTCCCCCTTTGGCTCTCCTTTTCCCCCAGAGACAAGAAGAAAGAGAAGTTTCGGAAGCAATCACTTCACCCACATTTCCTGACCCTTGATGCTTCACACCCTGATCAACCCTTTAATCTCCATCAAATACTTAAAAAGTTATATGTATATGTATATATACATACATTTCTATAATCCTGGAACTTAAAAATACCTGGTATAACATTTGAAGATATTCCTTTAAAGCTAAATACTTGTGTCAAATTTGCAAACAATAAATAGTAATTTTGATGTATTATTTGATATTTCCACAATATCATTGGTTTATTTGCAAAGTGAAGGACACAGGAAAGACATAGTCATAGTCAAACATAATGACAAGTAATATAAGTATCATAGCATTTGTAACCGTGTCACACAAGAAATAATGAAGTGTTAGCTTTACTTAAAATTGAATTTACTAGTCCAATATATGAATGTGCTCAATATTTCAGTATAAAATAAGACACAAGCCTAAGGCTTAGATTTTTTGTAAGATATTTATTATGCAAGCATTTTCCTGGAAACATCACAAGTATAACCCATGTTTTATATTTTTAAATCTTGACAAAATATTTGCTGTTATTTAATTTTTTGACTGGGTGATGCCTATCGTAAAGTGTGGTTTGGATAACACTGTTATATTGATAAGTATATTTGTGTATCCTCTATGCTGTCTTTCCTTCTCTATATTTATTTCCTTCCGTCTACCTTCTTTCCTTCCTTCCTTCCTTCCTTTTTTCTTCTTTCTTTCTTTCTTTCTTTCTTTCTTTCTTTCTTTCTTTCTTTTCTTTCTTTCTTTCTTTCTTTTCTTTCTTTCTTTCTTTTCTTTCTTTCTTTCTTTCTTTCTTTCTTTCTTTCTTTCTTTCTTTCTTTCTCGCTTTCTTTCTTTCTTTCTTTCTTTCTTTCTTTCTTTCTTTCTTTCTTTCTTTCTTTCTTTCTTTCTCCTTTTCTTTCTTGTATCCTCTATGCTTACTCTTTCTTTCTGTCTGTCTGTATTTCTTTCATTCATTCAGCTTTCTTGCTTTCCTTTTACTTTTGCAGTAGAAAGTCTTCAGAGCTGATGTTCTGGCTTTGACTTCCTCCTGTTATTTCAGCACTAATATCCATGTGTCCTTTCCCCAGCACTGCTTGCCTTGACCCATTTTCAAATACGTAAAAGGGATGTTGGAAATTTGCATATGTCCTGCAATATTTGGGAGAACAGGTCTAATTGTGAATGATTATTTATAAAAATATTGCTTACAAGTAATTAAGAAATGGAAAAGTTAATTGCCCAATTTCACAGATATGATCAAATATATAGTGTATGTATGCATATATATGTATATATGCATAATTGTACTTCAGAAATATATAATTTCACATGTTAAAGTCTTAAAAATTAAGGAAATGAAAACAAATGTAATCACGTTTTATATATATGCAATCAGTACATTAGGAGCAGTTAATGTGTGTATAAGAAAACTTCAAAGTCTGATAGCCCTTTGGGTGTTTTATTTTATGGAATTATATGCTTGTAGATATCTAAACCAAGATATTTTCCTATTTTTAGTTGCACACGTGCAGTTCTCCAAAATATAAGTTATAAGGATTTGAGATATACAATGAGACTTGAATAATCATTTTATATGTAAGCTATATTTTATTAAAATTCTAAAAAAGCTATTTTTTCAACATTACAACTGTATTCTCAACAAGCCATGATACTCTTAGTTACAAAATGTTGCTATCTCATTTTAATTAAAATTCCACTTACTCTATTCTAGTGTTGTTTATGCAATTTCCCTCATAATTTAATGTGTTATTTATATTCAACACTATTTACCCGAAACAGCTATTAAGTGTTCTTACTCTACTAACTAGATAATTACTATTTAACACTGACCTATCTACTTTTCATTAAATACCTACTCATTTTCTTAATGTAACTACTATCATGGAAATTAGAGATGCAAGTTTCTTGAAGAATTAATTTACCAGTGAAACAAATTGAGAAGTAACATAACATGCCTAGCTTGTCTTGTAGAAATTTTAAAGCAAATGTTTTCAAATTCATTAAATTTAGGATAAGCCATAGTTTTTCAAATTACACCTTTCTATTAATCAATGTATTATTTATTTTCCTTACATAATTGTAAAGGCACGATTACATCATATGCCAAATGCCATTTGAGAAGTAATATAAATAAATTTTAATATATAGATTTGACAAATTCATAACTTAATATTGCTTATAGGTTCAAAACTAATTTAACTACTATTCCTAATGCTTGCTACATTTTAACACACAAATATTTCAGTTGATAATGTACATTTCTATACTGAAACATTTTGACTCACATTTTTATGCATTTTCTTGTAACAGATACAATTTCTTAAATTATTTATATATTTTTATTAGAAAGGCAAGTTTACACAGAGAAAGAGAAACTAAGTCTTTCCATCTGCTGGTTCGCTACCCAAGTGGCCGCAATAGCTGGAGCTGAGCAACTCAGAAGCCATGAGCCAGGAGGCAGGAGCTTCTTCTGAGTTTCAGTAACGCTTACAAGTTTAACATTATGCTGTTGAAGTATACCATGACATTGTAGGCATGGGCAATATTAGAAAAGTTAGTATCAAGTTGTCAAAGCATATTTAACAGATTCATGAGGAGGTTTTCATTTTTGGGGGGAATAGATATCCTTAATGTTACATATCTGTTCTTTCAGTAAGCTAGTCTCTGGTATACAGTTAATTTATGAGAATATATATATATAATTGTTTACTTATGAAATTATTATTTTATATGTTGCATGAATGGGACCTTATACCAGAGAGAATATATGATGCATATCCTGTTGGGATTGGTTTATTTCACTGAGCAAAATTGTTTCCAGTTGGGAAACATGTTGTTGAAATGGTAATTTTTTTCTAATGGCAAAGTAGTACTCCATGGAGGGCATATATCACAGTTTATTTATCCATTCCACTTTCTTTTACTCATTTAAAAATTTTAGCTTTGAAAGTGGTTATATATTTGAGAGCCATGCATATCTATGTGGGAATTTGATTAGGGTGCGGAGTGTCAGCAATGGAGGAAGATTGGTGGAATAAATGCTTGTTTGCCTTTTATTTATTATTATTATTATTATTTCTTTTTCCTTTCTCCTGTATCTTCAGGGTACAAGGGGGAAAGGGAGCTACTCCTTGGTATTAAACCACATCAGCACCCGGGGGTTGGGTATGGTCCTTTGATAAGGTACTCAATTCTAGCTCTCATGCTCACCAGTGGAAGCAACAGTCTGGCAAGGGAGTCTGTGAAGTTCTACCAGCAGGCTTGCTTAAAGCTCTGAGTCCCATTTTTGCCAGCAGTAACTGTGACCCCTTATGAGATAGCCCAGTCCTATCCCAGCATTCTTTAGCAGGTATCACAGCCCAGCCCAATCCAGCCCACCCCCAGCCTCCATGTGAACTGGCAAGTGTTGCCTCTAAATCTGATTAACATATACCCTTTCTAGCGCTAATTTGTGTCAACATGTGCTGTGGACTGACACTGTTCTGCTTACCCCAGATTTGGCTCACATATGCACCTATTGGTGCTGCAGCCCAGCCTGGTCCAGGGTGCTCCCATTCCTGGCTATCATGCTCATCAGAGGAAGCTATACCTAGCAAGGGACTTCCCCAAAGTCTGCTCAAAGTCCCAGATCCCAAAAGGTCGTCAGGCACTGCTGCTCAGATTGACATTTCCAGCCCCAAAATTTAAGAGCCATTTGTGGATACTAACGCATAGTCCAATCAGCCTTTTCTCATTTGGTTCTCACTGGTGGGTGCTACAGCTTAGCCAGCCTGGCTGACAGCCAGACTCGGCTCTTGTGTGTCCCAGAAGATGCCACAGCCGAGATGACTCTCATAAGCACCAGTGGGTGCTGCAGCCCAGTCCAGTTTGTCCTGACCCCAGATTCAGCCCACACACATGCCAATAGATGCTGTTACTTTGCCAAGCTTGATTTACCTGCAGTCCTGACTCTTGCATTCACCAGTGGGAACTGCATCCCTGCTGAGGAATACTCAGAGTACCCTTACAAAGCCTGTTTTCAGCCTGGAGTCTTAAGCATGCTGATGGATGCTTTGATCTAACCTGGCATGGTCCCCAAACACATTCTCAGCTCTTGCTAACAGATATTGTAGCCCAGCATAGCTGGGCATGACTTCTATCCTGTTCTGGCTCTCATGCATGCCAGGGGATGCCAAGGCCTGACATAAAACAGGCTCCCCCTAGACCTGGCCCACACAAATTCTGATGAGGTCCACAGCCCTGCCTTGCTTGGCCCACTTGCAGTCCTGATTCTCAAGTTCCCCAAACAGAGCACTATATTCAGTGTTGGCACTTTGCTCTGGATATCCTCTGTGAATTACTTGGATTTTTTTTTTAAACTTCATTTTGGAACTCTAGTATCAGCTAGGTGACAGGGCACCTGTGAGACATCAAGTTGATATTATTTTCTGGTTAGACCAGGAGAATGCATTCATGATATCAGCTTGTGCCTGAAGACCCTTGGAAAGCAGAGCTTGGGTTGCCCTGAGCTTAGTGTACACACAGGTCCTTAGGGGTTTGCTGCAGTACACAAAATGGTGCTTTTTGTGCCATCTGTGCAAGGGCAAAGAGGCTGGTTTGCAAAATCAACACCTACTCCCATGCTAACTACAAAAGCTGCACTACTCTGTTTCAGCTCATGATCAGGTTTAATAAATCAGTGGGACTGGAAAATCTGTGGCTTGATTCAGCTTCTGCATCTCCAGTGCTCTCTACTTCCCACCTGTTTGTTGATGAATGAAATCCTGATGGCCACCTTGGTATCTCTTTACTGCAGTGCCTTCCCACCTGTCTCTGCTGCTTCCCCATGTCTACTGGTTCCCAGGTGTCTCTCTGGAGCTTCCCTGCCAGCCCCTAATATCTGGGATTACACCCTCTCTGTTCATCCCCTGTTTGGCCTTTTCTGTCCATTTTAATGTGTATTCACCTTGCTATGCCAAGCTCAAGTCTGAGTTTTAATGTATCCAAATACAATACAAATTAAATAAAAACCTTAATTTAAAGAGTTAGTCTGCTCATTAAATGGCATTATCGTATGGAATCATTTATTAAATATCTAATTGATAGGTGCTATATATAATTCATAGACTGAAACCATCCCATAATGCATTGCTTACTGCTTTAAATGCTCTAATTTTTTTTTATATCAATTTCATCTGGCACAAACATTTTGGAGCACCCTTTTTGTTTTCTTTTATTATCCATTCATTTTGTTATATCTGAAAAAATCTTACAAAATAATTCATGATATGATAGTATAAAAATGTTTAGGCATAATATTAAGAAAAATAAAATGTGAAGCAGAATTGCCATGGAGTCATTTTTGTTTGTTTTACACCTAGAGAAACAGTTGCCATGCTATGAAATGCTGAAGTTGAAGCTGGCATGTTAATATCTGTAGGACATGAGAGCATCCTCTGACCAATAGTCATTAAAATAAATGAGTTGCTTACTAAATTGAATGAGTTAGAACTGAATTTTCATCTTACAAAGTGCATATATGAGAATGATGATTGAATGACTTGATTCATTTTAGATTATTCTAATCTTGAAAAATCAAATTAAGCCATACGTGACACTACATTCAAGAAAGCTTGGATATAAAACATGTGTTGACTTAAACCATTCAATGTGCTGATCCATGCTACACAGCAATGTCACAGTCATAAATTCTTGGGCCAGCACTTTGAAACAGACAGTAATTCCTACATGGGACATCAGCATCCCCTTTGGGCAATTGTTCATGTCACAGCCACTCCTCTTCCTGTCAAGCCACCTGGGAGACCTGGAATAGGGTCTTGACTCCTGGATTCAAAATGGCCCAGCCCTGGCTCATGCAGTCATCTGGAGAATGAAACAGTGGAAAAAAATTCTGTCTCTGTATCTTTCTCTCTGTGTGTAAATCAAATAAATAAATAGAACCTTTAAAAACGGAAAGTAATAGACATGTTTTTCATTCTCCACAGATTTATCCATATTCTTGTTCTTTCATGGCTCTTGCCACCAAAGAAACTCCAGATATTTCTACTTTCATAACATACCCTCATATCATCAGTAACCAGCACCTGCATAGACCTATGATTAAGATTTGTCTGTTCCCTTCCCAACATCAGTAGAGTAGGTCAAGGACATACTTGTTTTCAATCTCTCCCAGGCTAATGGAAAATAACAATGGCATTAACAATTATAAACAAGGATTAGAGAAAATTATTTAGAAGGGACCACAAATAGGATATGTGGCAATAGCAAAGCTTTAACAAGTATTTTAAGTTAATCCACTAATTATGTCTATAAGTTCACATCATTTTAATACAGCTTTAACATACAAAATCTACCCACATTATTTTTTTATTTGGCTTTCCATAAGATACCTGCAAAATGATTCTAATGACATTTTATAACATATTGATTCATTAGATTAAATTATCTGTAAGGGAGAAGAAGAAGAGAGACAAAGATGGAGAAATAGTTCTTTTGTGTTTGGACTGAGCTCCCGTGTGTTGGTTTAGACAAACCTGTGATGTGAAACTCAATCAAAGCATCCCTCACAGACGGTTGGGACACAGTTCCTGAGCCATTCTCTACTGCCTCCTAACGTTTACATCAGTGGAATTTCTAATCTAGGCACTGCAATATGGGGTATATACATCCCAAAGTGGCACTTTAACCACTGTATCAAATATCAGTCCTAATGTGACTTTTAAAATGAAGAAATTCCGAGCCAGAAAGATTAAGTAATATACTTAAAATTAAATATTGAAGTGAGTTGTTCTTAAAATAATGATACTTATTCTTACTGGGAAAGGAGATTTACAGAGAGCAGGATGCGTACAGAACGATCTATGTACTGGTCCACTCCCCCAGTGGCTGAATCACCAATGATGAGCCTATTCTAAGTCAGAACACAGGAACATCCTGCAGCACTTCCATGTGCATATAGGAACCCCAGCGTTTTGAACCACCCTCTGCTGCCTTCCCAGGCCATAAACGGGGAGCTGGACGGGAAGTGGAGCAACTGGGAAACAAACCGGCATGTATATGAGATCCTGGTTTACATGGCAGAGAATTAACCAGTTGAGTCACAGTGCCAACCCCAAAGTGAATTTCTAAGCTAAAACCAGTAATGCTGTCAATAGAAAGAAGTATGTGTATGTTTTATCAACTCATTCGTTGATCTCCAATCTCACTACATCCTGTATATCCCAATGCCTGCTTATATTCACATCATTCATCAGTCCTGAATCTGACAAAATTGTTCATATATTTTATGTAAAAATATACTAATAGGGGCCCGGCAGCGTGGCCTAGTGACTAAAGTCCTCACCTTGAACGTGCCAGGATCCCATACGGGTGCCAGTTCTGGTCCCGGCAGCTCCACTTCCCATCCAGCTCCCTGCTTGTGGCCTGGGAAAGCAGTCAAGGACGGCCCAAAGCTTTGGAACTCTGCACCCATGTGGGATACCCGGAAGAAATTCCAGGATCCTGGCAGATCAGCATAGCATCGGCCGTTGTGTTCACTTGGGTAGTGAATCGTTGGATGGAAGATCTTCGTCTCTGTCTCTCCTCCTCTCTGTACATCTGACTTTCCAATAAATAAATAAATCTTTTAAAAATTAATAAAACATAAAAATATACTAATAAATTTTTTCTACACTTTCTTGAAAAAAAAATAAGTGTAAAAATGTTTTATAACATCATTTTTTTCTGTTTTTACTATCTTAATTTTGTTGCTGATTTTTTTTCAACGAATTTCTTTTTAATAGAGATTCACTTTTTTATTTGGAAAAAGTTACTGAGACAGATACACAAACAAAGGTCCCTTGCTGGTTCACTTATCAGATGGCTGTAAGGACCATGGTGGGCCAGTCCAAAGTCAAGGTCCAGGAACTTAACCTGAATTGTCCACTTGCACAGCAGGGTCTCAAACACTTGGGCAATCTTCTGCAGATGGACAGATTGGATGAGAATTAGAGCATCTGAGACACTAACTCGCTAATATGCCTGAGAACACATCAGAAGATAATTCATGTGCTTAGGCCCCTGTCACCCGTAAGCAAGAGCTGGGAGGAGTTTCTAGATAAAACTTCAAACAGGTGGAAGTAAAATGTGCTTTACCTCTGTGGTGATTAATTTCACCTTTTAATCTTATGAAAAAGACTGCAAATGAGAAGATAAAGAACAATTACAGTGTAGTTGTTTTTGATAAAGTAGTTACAATATATGTAAGACTTTTAAGATTTATTTAGTTTTATTCCAACATCAGATATGGAAAAAAGGAGAAGAGACAGAGAGGAAGATCTTCCATCCAATGATTCACTACCCAAGTGGCCACAATGGCCGGAGCTGTGCCATTGTTATTGAAATAGCACCTAATATGGTCACAAAGTGTTGCATCTTCATTGTTGATATAAATGATTCTCATCCCTATATTTAGATTTTGTTCATGTTCTACTTTATAGAGAAATGTAACCTGTTTCTGTGCCTCCATTACATATGAAAATGGCAGCTTTGTTGTAGCGTTTTCATGCTCTGCAGATGCTAACAAAGACATTCTCACACAGGGTTCTGAGTAAGTTGAACTATGCATAGGACTCTCATATAATTTTTTGTCATTTCCATCAGGACACACACATTGTGTAAGAGAAAGACAAGAACAACCTGGGATGAGCAAACAAATCAGTGATATGTTTGTCTCTCATGGGACAACTAATAATCCGTGTTGGCAGATGTGCACATTGTGATGAATATACCCCTTCTTCTGACCTTAGATAAAGGAGAGTATTTTAAGTATGGTGAAACTGACAATCCCAGGGCAATATAATTGAATTATGATTTACTTTTTAAAATGGATGAAGACCATGGATTTAATTATGGATCTCATATTTTCTAGGGTTACTAAAGAAGTTAACAATGGCTTAAGTGCAAATACACTCAGTTTGAAAAACAGAGTTGATAAGAAAAAAAAAAAAAAACTTAGACTAAAACAGCAATCCCGATTTCAAATCTCAAAGCCATGTACTCTGGAGATGAGTAGTGTTCCAAGTGCATTTATTCCTGCTTTTTCTGCTATCGATATTTTGCTTCCTACTCCAGAATACCAGAATACTCTGTGTTGGTAATATCTGTAACTCCATAAATCTCTTTTCACTTACCCTGAAAGTTTGAATTTAAGCCCTGTTCTCTGAGGTAAAGGGTCAGGGGTTTTATCCACTAAGCCACCAAACCCCTCATTTCAAGTGTTTTTGAGACTGGGTATTTCTTTGTGACAGAAGACACTCATGAGGAATTATGTGCTGTGCCTGAGGGTGAAAAAGTACAAGAGGGGCAGCCTTACTAAGCATACATGCGCTGCAGCCTTACAGATTTTGACCTTCAGAATGACACAAAGGCAAAGATGAATGCAAAAGAGCTTTGTTGCTGTTAGACATTGATAGAAGCAATCTTCTGGCCTTTATTAAAAAGAAGAAGAAAAAATGATTATCAGTTTTAAAAAAATATAAACAAATCTAGTATCGGGTGTTGGTCTGAAATAGGAGCTCAAAGACAGAAAACTTTGAAAGCCTTAGGTCAAAAAAGATCCTAAGGATATAGAATGTGAAGCAGTTTGTAATCCTGTTTGAGTTTGTCAAGTATTGCTTGTCTTCTATAAATGGCAATATTGCAAATTCAGTTGCTTTTCTTTTACAAAACTGGGGATGATGCTTATTTTCCACACAGAAAATTACTGACTTAATTGTTTCTAGGTTACTTTTTAATAATATTTTCTCATTGAATAAAATCTGTCAAGGTTTAATCACCAAATAGAAATGAGAACACATACATGGTGCTGCTAATTCAAATGTATCCTAAAATAAGGTACACAATACTATACTGACAAGGCAAAGAAAAATGCCCTGGTTTCTAAATCTGTATTTAGTCAAGAATATTTGTGCAACAAGTAGAATTACAACCAGGATAACTCAAATGCATAGCTTTAAGTAACAAAATCATCTTTCTCAGTTAATTGATATATCTCTCACATGATGTTTACAAAAAAGGTATCTCCTTTGTCTTGTCTTTGTGCTACTTTACTCAAAGCATTGTGCATTACACTTTGCAGAAACACTAATCAAATTTTAGTCCTCCTGAATGCAGTGCAGAAAAGCCTGTTGCAGTCACTGCTTCTCCAGCTTCTGGAATCCTCGCGAGCAACATGCAATTATAACTGTTCAGAGAAAAACCACACAAATTAGAGAAGCATAACATTAACCAAACTTAGTTAAAAATAATTTAACTTAAAATTCATGTTTGTTTATAGTATTTCATTTCTCAAGAACAAATTTTTGTTACTTCCTAATCTTTTACATTTTAAAACAAGTATAGCTATTTAAACAAACAAGAACATTAAATATGTGAATATGTATTTTAATAATGAAAAAAGTACTCATTAGGATGAAATATTGATTTAATATGGCATAGGTCTCAAACTATATGATTATGTATTCTAATTGAATATATGTCAATTATCCTGTCATAAATATAGAAGCAGTCTGTGAATCTGAAAGGTACAGACTTTGCCATCTTAGCACAGAGGGGTAGAGAGCTTGTCATTTTACTCCGTGAATGTAGTACTTTGGCATCATGATTATTTTGAGCTATAGACATTTTCTGTGTTCTGTACTAGATGCTGCTATTCACAGTTTTACAAGTTCCTGCAAAAACAAACAAACAAACAAAATATAAAGGGAATTAAAGTCAACAGAGTTTATTTCTGCAAATTGCATTATTATAAATGCCAATATATGACTCCAGTGAGCCTAACATCCACGCAATTTTTCTCGCAAACCTAAAAGAAGTCCTTATTTTTCTCCAAATATTTGCTGGTACTCTACAAAGTCATGACTTTCCAATTAAGATAGTTTTAAAATTATCACATATGTATAGAGTTTAATTTGCAATATCTCTAGATACCTGAACCTGAGAGGAATCATTCCCCCAATCTACTAGCATATTTCAAAATGTATTTATGTAGTCAGCTAGCTCTTTACTGAATTCTCAGAGCCCATAAACTAGTACACAAGGAGGCAGGTTTCTTCTTCTGACATTTGAGATTAGATGCACAAAAATAAAGATAGAAACAGAGAAAGAGGTAAATAGAAAGTAAAGCAGTTGTCACGTGCTAATTTACTCCCACAAATTCCCACAATACTGAGGCTAGAAGACACTGATATAAGCCAGGACTCCCGTATGGATGGTAGCATAGTAGTTACTTCTTCAAGCACTGCTACCTCACTGGGTCAGCATCGGTGGGCACTATGAGTTATGGAATGTAGATATCACATACCGGCAGTCTGATGCTGGACTTGGGTGCTAAGACACTAGGTAAAGGGTTGTTTTGAATGTAGATTTCCTAGTTGACTGTCATATGACACTATCATAAATCCATAGGATTTCTTCTTTCCTGTCACTTCTAATTATTTTCAAAACTTGGAATTCTCCAAGCTGCCCACATCTCAGGTGATATTTTCATATATCCATAATGTCTTCCTCACTTCTAATTTATCAAAAGCAAATATTTTAAGTAGATATAAGATATGTAAATTTAATACTACATGACAGTATAATGAGAAAGATGTTATAATTGTCTTGCCCTTAGAGCCAAACTCACAGTTTCTGCTCCTCTAGTCAGGAAGGATCTTGTTTTAGAAGCTTCTAAGGACTGTTGCACACATAGTGTCATCCTGATCCAACACTAGATCATAGGGTTAGATTCACTCCATGCGCAGAGCTCCTGGACAATGTTTGGTACAGAAATGAAATGTACATGTATCTCCACATTCTTTTTCTTAAAATTCACTATAAGGATGTGCACTTACAACAGATTTTTCTCTTTAAGATTTCATTTTTTCCAATATTTGTGTACTTCTAGGAAAAAATAAATCAGTTTCTGAAGAACTAAAATTTAGTTTGTAGCAGACGTGTATGCTTCTCAAGCTCCTATGACTAATTTTCATCCTGGTGCTCGTCATCCCAGTCCCATATTCCTTTGAGCTACATGTGCATTTAGATACAAGAATGAGACTTCAGGGCCCGGCGCCGTGGCGCAAGTGGTTAAAGGTCCTCGCCTTGCACGCCCTGGGATCCCATATGGGCGCCGGTTCTAATCCCGGCGGCCCCGCTTCCCTTCCAGCTCCCTGCCTGTGGCCTGGGAAAGCAGTCGAGGATGGCCCAAGGCTTTGGGACCCTGCACCCGTGTGGGAGACCCGGAAGAGGCTTGAGGTTTTGGATAGGCATAGTATAGGCCCGTTGCGCTCACTTGGGGAGTGAATCATCGGATGGAAGATCTTCCTCTCTGTCTCTCCTCTCTGTATATCTGCCTTTCCAATGAAAAAATAATAAAAAATAAATCTTTAAAAAAAAAAAAGAATGAGACTTCAGCAAAGCATCATTCAATGTGACTGGGTCATTGTAATCAGAGAGTTAATTACATATTTCTTCACATGGTATGAAGCTACTTTTTACAAGTTTCACAACACTGTGCTTTCTTATTTATCTTTAATACAAGATTGCTTTAACGCAGTCTTTTTGCCAAGATTATGTGTTATAATTGAAAATAAATGTAAAGTATTTGAAGAAAAAGTAAATGAGATAAATGGCTCAAGTGGAAATTCTGATAAACTGGATGACATCTGTCTTGACAGACAGCTATTTGGAAAGGATATGGGGCCAATATAAATAAGAAATGTGTTTATGGTTTAAAATAAGACTAAAACCCAGATTTTTGTTCAGTCATGTGAACATGATCACTCAATTTGTCTTTGTTAAGTTCATGGATAGCCTAAATAACTATTATTGTTATATGATAATAAAAGTTGAAAAGAGAATAGAAGATTCCAATATTTCTAAGTCCATTTTCCATGTTTTAACATGTTACAGTTTCCTGGTACATTTGTCACAAATAAGGTCCAATTTGATGCATTATTATTGATAAAATTTTTTTTTTTTTTACAAATTCAGCCAGCTCTTATCTAATATGTGCATATTGGTTCAGGATCCCATTCAGACCACGTTGGATTTCATCATGACGCTTCAATACACTTATCCTTGAAAACCTTGACCATTTTAAGGCATACTGATATGATATTTTGTACAATGTCTCTTAATTGGAGTTGTCCAATGTTTTCTCCTAGTTATACTGGGTCTTCCTGTACCCAAAAAACATAATAGAGGTCACGTACCAAGTACCTCACTCACATGGAAGGAAGAAAATTGAATTGGATTATCACTGATAGACTTGGAAATTACCGGTGTTTTATAGCATTAACATTGATCTTCAATGCTAAGTTCCCCCACCTTAATTTATATGGTTCTTTTAATTTTTTAGCTTCCATAAAATTTTGAGGTTTCCTTTATATTTATCCCCTCAAAAGGCAAAGAGAGAGGGGCTAAAAGATGGGAGAGAAAAAAAAAGACTGTTGCTCCATTCTTCGTATTTCTGCAATAGCCAGGATTTATCCAGGTTGAGCTATGGAGCCCAAAATTTCAGCTGGCTATGCCATGTGTATGTCAGGGACCCAAATATTGGAAACAAAACCAAACAAACAAAAAAAAAACAAAACAACAGCAAACAGAAAACAGTCTAGTGAGGAAATGTAGAGTAATTAAATGTTGAATCAACATTCTGTAATAGGAAGAGGGTTACCAATCATGACTTTAGCCACAAAACCACAATGTGTAATAAAACACTTATCTTTTAGTGCAAGTTGATATATAACAACTCACATTCAGCAAATGGTCAGAGACTCCTAGCTTGGTGAGGGGAAAAAAATTGTTTTTATCTGATAAAGAGGTATAATGTATCAGAAATGTTCTATTCTTTATAGTCACAATATAGTTTAATAAAAATCAATGAAATAACATTTGATTCACCTAACATGATGCAAATTTTAAAGGAAAGTATACCATTTTTCATTCTATGTTGTGTGGTAATTGAATTCTTGCTTTCTAAATTTAGCTACTCCATAGCATCTTTTAGAAACAAAGCTTCTAAATTGATTACTAATTAATGAAATGTCACAATCAGAAATGATCTAGTTTTTGCTGAAAATTAGAAGCATCGATGTGCTGTATGTTCTAAAGAATAAAGTCATGTGACATTGATGTGAGATTTTGAATTCCATGTATCATGCAGTTTGCAAGTATGAGTGATATGCATTGTAGTTGCTCAACTTAGACATATTACAATATTAAGATTCTAAGGGTTTATTATAGATTTTAGATTCTATATTCTTTACTAGAAAAGAAATAATAATATACGCAGAAATGTTTACTCTGAAAAATTTGAAAGTCTTATATTGTAGCATAGAGCTATGACAAGAATAAACAACATTATCCCTATTTTTTTCTTTATTCCAAGTCTTTCCTTTGTTGTTACACTGTATCTTACTGTGAAGAATCATAGTAGAAAATACACTTTACCTGGAAATAATGCTGAATTGAAATTTTCTTTGTTGTACTTGTGCTGGTTTGTGTAGAATAACCTTGGATAAGGCTAAGAGTGAAGCTTTTGTGAATTCCGTTTCAGAGGTCGTGGATTAGAAATAGCTAGCAGTGAAAGTAACACTTTTAAAGGCCAAATGGAAGCATTGGCCTGTAATCTTGGAAGGTTCTCAAAGCTGAATTCAGTGAGGCATTTGGAGAGAGGCCCTTGAGAGCTTGCCTTGACTCCATTTAGCCAAGCAGCTGGCCTCTGCTGCTGATTCTTCTGACCCAGATGGTCCCAGGCCAGCCCTCAGGTGCTTGGCTACAGATCCATAGAAGAAGTATTTGCACAGTAGTGAAAGCTTTCCAAATGCTGTAAGTTTCCAAAAAGCAATATTTAGGCTTCTGTTTTTCCATTCAATGTTGTCAAAAGTGCTTTATTTCTCATATTTTTCTTCAAACTCCAATCCCATGTATCAGAAAACCAACTAGTGACTTCTGATTTGCTGACCTTTCCATTCCACATGTATTTTCCAAACACTGGTTATATTTGAATGAGATCAATCTCATGAATAGATCTCTAATATCTATAGTGATTAACGGCTAATTTCTTGGTTAACGTATTACTGATATGATTTTTCATTTATGCTTTCCTTCTTTACAACTCCTAACAAAAGAAAAAGGCGAAACACAGTATTTTTGTAAGTAAAGGAAAGCTCTACTGTAAATAAGGTGATTTAAAAGGAAAACATTCACTTACACAGAGTAATAGAAAGAAAACAAACCATACAGTTCCTCTTTTATGTCTGCTCAGATGATAACAAAGTACCCAAATTCTGGCTATCTTTTAAATTTTGTTTTTTTATTACTTGCATTGCATTATGTGACACAGTGTTATAGGCACTGGGATACCCCCTACCCCTCCCCACACCCTCCCCCCATAGTGGATTTCTCCTCCTTGTTGCATTACCACAGTTTACATTCAGTTGAGATTCTTTCATTGGAAGTGCTTACCAAGCATAAAGTCCAGCATCTTATTATCCTGGTGAGTTCAACGATTTCTTGGGGAGACCATCTCTGGTCTGAAGGTAAAGTTTGCAATGTGTCATCCCAATCAATTAAAACCCCAACATAACTTCAACAATTTACAACATTATGGCATTAATTGACATTAATGGTATTGAGTAACCAATATGTTAATAGGAAAATGCAGGTTCTTAACCACATCCTGTGATTTCTTCATAGATGTTTCAGTTTTGGTTTATATTCAACCGCGTTCTATACACCTCAAAATAGCTATAGATTACTATTCAGGTGTCTTGTATTTATTTTCATTTTAGTATTTAGCTGTTTATAGTGTTGAAGCATGATTTTGCTGAACTTGGTTGTTTTTTGGATGGTCTGAATTGGCTTATAACTCTAGCAAGACATGTGTCATCAGTTTAAGTACAGAACATTTTTTTAGGAGGGGTGTGCAGAGAAATCCCCAATACCCCAGTGAGGCATAACTAATCTTTGTGTCCCACATAGTGAGGCATGATTGAATCCACGCCTGCCATTTCCTGTCTGATTCTAAGCTTTCCTTGTTGTTGAAAGACTGGCTATCTTAATTGTTTCCACATACATAGGCATTCTTGTCCCCAAAATTGTTATGCCATAAACACTTTAATTTTCATGTCTCCCATGTGTTGTTCTTTTTACATTTCATTTTATGACACAGTTTCATAGGCTCTGGGATGCCTCCAACCCCTCCCCATACCCTCCTCCCATTGTGGATTTCTCCACCAAGCATTGTGGATTTCTCCACCAAGTTGCAGTATTACAGTTCAAATCCAATTATTATTCCTTCATTGCAAGCATGTACTTTGCATAGAGCCCAGCATCTTAATGTCCAGATAAATTCAACAGTTTCTTTTTTTTTTTAAAGATTTATTTTTATTTTCATTGGAAAGGCGGATATGCAGAGAGGAGAGACAGAGAGGAAGATCTTCCGTCCGATGATTCACTCCCCAAGTGAGCTCAACGGGCCGATACTATGCCGATCCGAAGCCAGGAGCCTCTTCCGGGTCTCCCACACGGGTGCAGGTTCCCAAAGCTTTAGGCCGTCCTCGACTGCTTTCCCAGGCCACAGGCAGGGAGCTGGAAGGGAAGCGGGGCTGCCGGGATTAGAACCAGCGCCCATATGGGATCCTGGGCGTGCAAGGTGAGGACCTTTAACCACTTGTGCCACCGCGCCGGGCCCAATTCAACCGTTTCTTAGGGAGACCATCTCTGGTCTGAAGGCAGAGCTGGCAGAGTATCAGCCTGTCCAATTAAAAGCCACAACATAACATCAACAACTGTTTACAACCTTATGGAATTAAATGACATGGTGTTGAGTGACCAGTATGTTAGAAAATGCAAGTTCTTAACCACATCCTGTGATTACGTCATTGACATCTCAGTTTTAGTTGATATACAACCGGCTGCTATACACCTTAAAATGGCTATAGGTGTTCTTAAATGTTGTCTTAAATTAGCATTCAATCATTTATGACAAAAAATGGAAACTTATCAAAAACATTCCTACATATATCAAATCAAAATTTTAAGGGTCGCAGTCGTAACATGCATATCATGAAATAGTTCTCCAAATCAGGAAATCTGACAAACAAGCAGTTTATTTAAGAAAACAAAATCTAATTCAGCGAGCATGTGTGTTTGTGCGTGTATAAATTATCCACATTACAAGAGACATTTTAAGGCTAAGCGTGGCCCTAATCTGAAACTGTTAAATGTAAACTATCTTGTATAGATATGAGAATTTGTAATGAGAGCACATATGCATATGTCTTTCAACTTTGTCAAAAGCTAAAAAAAAGGGATGAGTAAAATCAGTGTCTCCAACATACCAGTATGACAGACTTTTGTACTTTAAGTTTACTTAAAAATAAAGTTTGAATACTATTGTGAACATTTATACCAAAAAATAATCTTATATTGTATAAACATCAAATGTACTCAACTTTTGTACAAAAGAACTCAAGAGAATTATAAAGTTTAACAATAATTACAGATATTTTCTTGAATAATAATAAATATATAAATTCTTGAATAATAATAATCTAATATAAAATTAGATTCCTTACTGACTTCTAATATTAATACACAATTGCAAAATGTAGCCATAGTTTTTTTTTTAAATGAATTTGCTACAACTAAATTAAGAGACATAATTTATTTTAAAAAGATAACTTGGCACAGTGAGTTAGGAGTTTAGGAGTACATTATGGATTATCATAGATAATGCTAAACATTGTTTTCATCTTCAATTTTTTTTTCCCACATGACTCTTGTCTACTTTTAAAACACTGTGGCTAATATTTGAGAGCAAACAATGTCAATAAATGTGGGGAAGACGCATCAGGGTTATCAGAATGGCAACCAGGTGTGGAAGTTAATATTGTGCCATTAAGAACGTAGACTGGTCCAGTGGTTTAGAATTTTTAAATTCATCATTTTGCTCATTATTTGCATGTCTATTGGCAGTTTGCCAATCATAATGTATGCATAAAGACAAAAGCCATATAATTAGCCATGGCTGACCTGTTTTGGCTGGAAATCTCGCCTCAGTGATTCAGAAATGCCTGTTTTATGCAACTATTTTGATAAAATTTTAGTTGGGGTGAACAAAATTGTTATGTCCGTATTAAAATGCATGACATTTTCTCTAAAGACATTCATTTGTTGTGATGCAGACCTCAATTGATTCAGAAAATAGAAATTGCTTTCCGTTAAGTGTTTGTTAATACTATAAGGAAAAGTACTTGGAAGACATCTTCAGATGAAGAGTAATGATGCTCAAGAATTCAGTTATCATATTTTCCCATTCCATTTTGTGCTCATTTTGAATTGCATGGATGTTATATTTCATAGTTGATTTTAGCACAAAATCCAGATGTTCCTGACACATCTGTTTTCATACCTTCACATAAATGAACTTGAAAATGACGCTGGCAACTCCAGGGACTACATTAGTCACAATAAAAGGTACATATTTTTGTCTTGTCTACATGAGGATCAGCTATGTATAAGTAGATGCTGAGTTACAAGCCATTTTTCATATGTCCTTGAAATGCTGTTATTTACATATTACTGATTTGCTATGCCTGGCCATCTGGTTAACGGATGAAATGCTGCGATTTTTTTTTCTGTCATCTTTGTTTAAAAGGACTTCCTAAATACTGCCGATACCAAATGTCTTATGGCTTTTTATGTTACTAATCTACAAAATATTTTATTTTATTTTTCTTTCCAAGTTGTTGTGGAATACATTTCTAAATTTACATTCATTGGATCTCTTTACTTACTTTTTATTTGCTTACTTTTTATAAGATTTTATTTGTTTTGATTGGAAACACAGATTTGCAGAAATAAGGTGAAACAGAGAAAAAAAAAACTTTCTATCAAGAGGTTTTAGAAATGGCTGCAATACTTCAGCCTAAAGAGGTAATTAAAATTTATTACTGTATTATGTGTGAGATAGAAAGGTACCAGCAATGATGTTTCACTCAAGATCCCAGTGGGTTATGAATTTTAAATAATCTTTATTCTCAGAATACCCTCTCAGTAGAATGTGTTAAGAACATATAGGACACAACTCACCTAGGGAAATGGAACTAGTGAAAATAACTTCTTGAATATCTAAAAGTAAAGGACAACATACAATTGCAAGGGAAGGAACTTATCCCTGTGCTTTCTAATTACATAGTACCTGTAGTGTTCCCAATCTGTTCTCTTGATTCTCTTAAGAAGGTGCTACCGGAATGAAAATTTCCAAGTCAGTTCTAACACAATGAAAAAATTTCTAAAATATGTCTACCCTAACCCAAACTACAGGGAATTCCTCCATCTGTAAATGCTCTAGCTCAAGCAGTCATTACAAACAGATTAGATTCGGAACACACACTTGTCTATAGAAGAAGGTGGAGCATGAGCAATAATTAACAGAATCTCTTATTTGACTATAATAGCAATGTGTTTTTGAAAAAAAAAATTGAAAAGCTTTGTACTCAGGTTAATTTGCTCTATAAATTGGGCAAAGAAACTCTATCAGCTGCCACTTGCTGGAAAACATGGAACACATTCTCTCTGCCCATTGCGCTCCCTTGAAGACAATGGCATATAAGACTGCATTAGAATGTATTCCATTTGAAACATTATACAAAATACACTTTATCACTTCTGACATGATCTTTGATTCAGATACTCAATATCAGATAAAAAATGATCAGATATAAGTGTATATGATGAAGTATAGTAATAACATTTTCTGAGTTCCAGGTCCTTCATTGTAGGTCAGTGGCTAAAATCCTGGCTTTTTATGCTGGGGATCCCTTATCAGTGCTGATTTATGCCCCAGTTGCTCCATTTCCTTTCCAGCTCTCTGCTTGTGGGTTGGGAAAGCAGTGAAGGAAAGGCAAAGGTCTTGGGACCCTACACCCTTGTGGGAGACCTAGAGGAATCTCCTGGACACTGGCTTCAGATCAGCTCAACTGTGGTCATCACGGCTACTTAGGGAGTGAACCAGTGGAAGGAAGCTTTATATTTCTCCTTCATTCTGTGAATCTGACTTCAGTCCCAAAGACTAATACGACCTTGCCATTTTAGAACCGGTGCCATTTTAAATACCTGCTTCCCCTCAGTCTCAGTTTCCCTCCCATGATTTACTTCTGTAAGCTTTGTGCCCTTTAGATTCTCGGCCAATCTGCTGCACCCTGGTAACCCTGTTCTCCACCAATCTGCTCTAATCTCATGACACTGTGCATGATGCTTCTATCCACCAATCATTTGGCTCCTCCCACTAGTACCCATCTACCATTGAATCTGTCAATCCCCACAACCCTGAGATTCCTACCCACCAATCCCTTGAGGCCTTCATCCCTGGTACCTGGTCTTGGCCCTATCCACCAATCTCTTAAAGCAAAGCCCCATGTTCCCAATATCTGCCCATTCTGGCCATAAAAGCCCTCTCCCCATGTGCATGCATTCTCTCTGCCTTCACTCTCTTCCTTATGGCAACCTTCTTCCATCCAGAATAAATATCTCCTGTATGAAAAAATATATATAAATATTTTAAAAATAGAATATTCCAAGCTAAGCATGTTTATCCAGAATCATACTTTTATCTTTTGCACATTCACAGGAAATGAAGTAGGTAAGTGTCTACTCCTTTAAACCAATTAAAGATCTCAAGTATCTTTTCAAAAAGCAGCAAGGTAAGTAAGATCTATATTGTTTTTCCATATTAAGGTTATTTCGATTTTTAGCATACATGCAGCACCCACCTTTTCTCTTGATTCACTGAGGAAGTTAATTCTGGGAGGGACACTCCCAGGGAGTTGTCCCTATTAAATCACTTTTAAAATCTGTCTATTACTCTGGAAAACTAAATCCAAACTGCATGCCAGGTTTTACATTAAACGCTCAATTTGTGGATGTTCTAGCTAAAGCAGCTGTGAACCACCAACTAGCCTTAAAGAAAAGAGTTATGAAACAAGGTACAGAGTGTGAATCAATCAACAGATTTGTTCCACAGACTAATAACAGCATAATGTTTGAAAGGTACCTTGCAAAACCTTACACTCAGGTTAGATGTTTCAATGAACTAGACCAGGAAGTTCAGCAGTTGCCAGTATTTTGAAAACACTGAAACACATTAAAATGGATACAACATACTCTCTGCTTTCTTCTGAGTTTTCCCATTTTGATTGCCAAATGCCAGTTTCTCACAGTTGTCCAACTTCTGAAAGTAATGATGAATTTGCAGTAGTCATAACCAACTACCATAATGAGATAAACTTATGGATCTTGAAACAGATGCACTATGCAAGATAACTATATTATATAGGATTAGCAAGGGCAGTCTTGGGGCAGGCAACATATCAGGTTAAGCATCCTTCTGCAATGCTGGAAGTCCATATAGGTGCTAGTTCTAGTCTCAGCTACTATACATCATATCTAGTTCCCTGCTACTGTGTCTGGAAAAGCAGTGAAAGTCCTCGGTCCCCTGAACTCATATGGGAGATCTTGAAGACACTCCAAGCTCCTGACTTCAGCCTGTTTTGTTCCTGCTTAAGGAAATTTTGATAGTAACCAAGCAGACAAAATACACTTTCTCTTGTTTCATGCTATTTCCACTCCTTCTCTCCCCTCTCATCCTCTCCAAAGCTCGGCCCTTCTCGTCCCTCTTCTCCCCAGGTGGCTTCATGCATCTAGAGAGGCAACACATCCTACCTCATAAAAGAAGCCAACAACTGGGTACATCACTTTACATTTCTCTTTCATTGTGGACAAGAAGCTGTGCTGATGCTCCTTTTCTCATCCTTGCTCCCCATTTTCCCTTCAGGCAATCCTCTGGTTTACTCAGAATATGCAATTCCCTGTGTGGGGCAGCTCACACTTGCATTTACTTCTATTTTCTGTTTGCTCCAAGCTTGGTATCTTTGTCAAGCATTATACTTTTACTTCTTTTATCTCACACTTACATTAAAGCTGTTTTCTATGTATTAAATAAACCCTGCCATTTTAGCAATGGGTTGTTCATTTATTTAATCTTCTGCTGTTATTTTACTGGGATGTTCTTTGCATTTGCCTTTGGTTTGGGTGGGTGCTATTCCTTTTCTCTGTCAAGAGAACATCTTTAGGTATCATTTGTAGGGCAGGTTTGAAAGAAACATATTCTTTTAACTTTTCTTTATTGTGAAAGAATTTTATTTCATTTTCAAAGACAAAGGAAAGTTTTGCTAGGTACATTATCATGGGCTGACAATTTTTTGCTTTTAGAAAGAAGCTGGAATATGTCACTCTATTTATTTCTGTCCTCTAGTGTTTCATGTTAAGAGATTCTCCTGTGAGTTTAATTGATATTCCTTTATATATGAATTGATTTTTTCACGTGCAAATTTAATAATCTTTTCCCTATGTTTAACTAAAGAGAGCTTGATTTTCACATGTTGCGGTGAAGTTTGCTTTTGGTAAAACCTGTTTTGAGTTCAGGGTCCCTCCTGGATGGTGTTTCCCATTTCTTCCTATATCTTATGGAAAGTTGCCCTTATTATTTCATTAAATACATTTGTAAATTCAGTTTCTCTCTCTGCAATTTCTGGGACTGCCACAACTCTTACATAGTGGCTCCTATTTCTTGATTTTTTTTTTTTTTTTTAGCCTGATCTGGATCTGCTTCCAGCTTTTTGTCTGTTTGTTTCCCCTGAAAAAGAAAATATCTTCCAATTCTGAGATTCTTTCTTCTGCCTCCTTCATTCTATTTTGGAGACTCTTCACTGTACTTTTTAGTTTGCTCTATTCTAGTCTTTATTTCTGATATATCAGCTGTCATTTGATTGATTTCCAGTGTGACATATTCCTTAAATTCCTTAACCACCTGCCTTATGTGCTTCTCATTGTTGATAAGAAGTTTTATAGCAAGTATTTTGAACTCTGTGTTCCGCATTTTCTCGATGTCTTCCTCAGTGAAGGGTGAGAATGGCGAGGACTTTTCTCCTTTGCAGGGGAATCTTTCATAATATAAATTGTGCCTTTACCTCTTCTTTTGCTCTTGGCCATTGTCCTTCTGGTTATCAGATTCTTCTCCTTGGGGCAGGTTTCTAGGCTCTGTCACCCACAGGTCTGCAGAATGATTTTACTTATCGCAGTTGGTACACCAAATTGCCACTCATTCATATTAACCCTGAATGCAAATGGCTTAAACTCATTAACCAAACATCATAGATTAGCAGTCTGGATTAAAAATAAAACACAACTATTTATTGCCCACAGGAGACACATTTTACCAACAAAGATCAGCAGAAACTATATCTTATGGTTTTTAATTTTTTTTATTAGTTTCATCTTTTCAAAACATTTTCTTCTGATTCAATTCTTCAATGACTCATAGATCATACAGAAGCATCATTTTCTTCAATAAGCCTTTTGATCTTCTTTTCCATTTCTTCAGAGACACATTAATCATCCAGTAGCATGTTATTTAACTTTGTGATGTTGCTAATTTCTCTTTTTTTCTTTCTTTTGTTAATTTTGTTTTGTAGCGTTTTATTTAAGGGATGCATAGTAACAGAGTAATGGAGACTATCCTATCCAAATGTGAGGATACAATGTAGCATGCATCTCTACTTCCAGACAAAGATGAATTCCCAATTAAACTGTTCACTATATCTTGACAATACGATGCTGGACTCTCTGCCATTGTCCATGCCTGCAATGATGGACATAGGACTGTGCATGAAGAACTAAATTATAGTAATGATATAGGAGAACTCAGTAAGGGGGGGGGGGCGGTTGGGTAGGGGATTAGGAATTTTCAGGGCCTAAGAAACTGTATCATAAAATGATAATAAATAAATAACCCATGCTTTAATTCATATATCTATACAAATGTTTGCACTTCCAATTCTTGTCTTTCTATTAGGCAAGGAAGAGGAGAAAAATGAAAAAATACTCATGCCACAGTATCATGGGCTAGCCCAGGCTGAAGCCAGGAACTGGGACCTCATCGGGGTTCTTCCAAATAGGTAACAGGGACCCAAGCATTTAAGCTAGTTCCTGCTGCCTTCCCTGGCATGTTAGCAATGAGCTGTATTGGAAGTTGGCAGCCAGACTCCATATTAGCACTGCAGACAGAAGCTGAACCTTCTGTACCACAGCATCAAGTCCTTTAGGTAGGTGAACCCCTATAATACAATTTGAAGATAATTGTACTTCCCTGTCTCCTTCAATCCACCCCTTTTATTCTTGTCTCTTTTTTTTGTTTTTAATTTTGTTATAGCATAATTTCTATCTACTTTATAATCACCAGCTTCATGTAGTACAAATATTACTACTCAGTAAGTTGAAATTAGGAAAACCAGTGTTCCTCAGTGGTATAGACCAGGGCTGTAAATATTATTGAAATCACAGGATTTCAGTTTAATGCTTATACATTGATGTGTTTGTATTGTATATCAACTGCAATATATCACATAAAATGTATTTGCTTTTTGGGTATTGGGTTACTTCGCTAAATGTAATGGTCTCAAATTGCATCTATTTGTTGCAAAATACAAGAGTTCATTCTGTGTATAGTATTATTATTTTTTATCAGTAGCATTATTGCAAATACATAGCACGGTTTCTGTATCTAGTCATCATTTGATGGACATCTGGATTGATTACATATCTTTATTATTTTAAATTGAGTTAATTGATATCATTTTATTACTTGCCCCTTCTCTGCTTAATTCTACTTTTTTCATCATTTTTATTACTAAAACCTTACAAATATAATTCTATCTATATGTATATATATTTTAAAAGATTTATTTGTTTTTACTGCAAAGTCAAATATACAGAGAGAAGGAGAGACAGAGAGGAAAATCTTCCATCTGCAGATTCACTCTCAAAATGACTAAAACAGCTGGAGCTGTGTCAATCCAAAGGAGGTCTCTCACATGGGTGCAGGGTCCCAAGGCTTTGGGCAGTCCTTGACTGCTTTCCCAGGCCACAAGCAGGGAACTGGATGGGAAGTGGAGCTGTTGGGATTAGACCTGGTGCCCATATGGGATCCTGATGCATTCAAGGTGTGGAATTTAACCACTACGTTGCCAAGCACGGCCCCATATGTATATTCTTACTGTTATGTACGGCTCCAAATTCTCTGCTTAGAACTTAGCACCATCCTCCCCCCTTTTTTTAATACCATACATTTGTTGTCATCTACACAAAGTAATTTCCAATTGACAAATAGCATGACATTATTTTGTATAGTAGATATATGTACAGCATTTAGCATTTTATTTTTGTTAATTCAGTTATTTTAAAGGAAGAAAATGTGATCTGTATTTATGTATTCAATCTACTGTGAACTCATATTCCAAGTTGTAGTTTACTGAGAAGCTCAACATTTGTTTTACACTCTAATTCAGGGAATACTTCCTTGCCTTTAATACTTTTAGACTCATTTTGATGGAAAGTTTTTTGTGTTCCATCAGGTTTTTAGGATTCTAATATCTCAGTCTTTTCTTAATTTTACTTCACTTATTTTTTTAAGCATTCTTTATCACTTACACACCATGGCCCTCCTTGTCTTCTTCTCCAATTCTCTGGCAACTCCCAACTCATCTGTGATCTGGCTGTGGACATAACAGTGTTTTGAATTGGAGTTCCAGGCTAAACAGCAATAGGAAAAGATTTATGCGAAACATTGTGGTAGAGAACTATGTGGCAGCTTCTTTCCAGAAACTTAAATTTCTTTCTTCATTTTTTGAGTCAGTAGCTGGGTGTTACAATAGCCCTACTTCTTGTTACAGGAAAGAAGGAGCTATCAAATCCACGATATGACTCTTTAAGATGAAATTGTTAATCTAGATTAACCAAGCTTTTATAATATAGACTTTGAATCCTAGCTCAAAAGAAACTGAAATATAAAGTCCAGCACATGCTCTGGATCCAAATTTCTCTGTTAACTTTAATATTACTATGCTTATAGGATATAAGATCATTGTGTTTTATTATGAATTTTGTTTGGGAATTTTTTTATCACCCATATTGATGTTTGATTCCTAAAACACACGGATACTTTCTCTTTTATGAATTTAGAGAAAAATACGTGCTGATGGATTCAAAAAGTATTATTTTTATAACAAATCATTTTGTGTTATTTTCACAGGATTATTCTTCAGCCAAATTTACTAGACTTTTTTACTGTAGTCATTAGCATACCATTTTACTAACTTTCAAGTTTTTACAACAAAAGATAGATTTAGTTACGATTTGGATGAGTAGTTTGGCATTAACATAATGATAGAAATATCTGTATTCTCACATTTTAGTATATTTTAGAGAATTTTTAGGAATGATTCTTTTAAATTTTTTTTTATAACTTTTAACATTATGGAGTGCGAATTTGACATACTTATAAGTAGGTATATGATAAAGTTTAGAAAGTATTCTCAAAATAAAATATGCATTTTAAAATTGTTTCATTATAGAACTAATTGATCAGAACTTCATACAAAATAGCTTCTAAGTTCTCTTTGGTTATCTACAAAACTATATGCTTTTATCTAATGACTGTGAAAATGAACAACTCACAGATTTCACCATGCTTTTAACATAAAATAGAATCTTAATTTAAAATGTAAAGTATAGCAATTTGTAGTGAGCTTGCATTCTTTGGCTCAGTAACTCAAGAGCAAGAAGATATTCCTACGCTATAAAATCAAATCAGTTTATTAAATTTGACCAGAATATTGATAAAACATACTGTGATTACATAAATGTCCTCATTACATATGTGATGCTTATTATGTCAACTTAGTATCATTCATTTGTTTTCTTTTGTCTTATCTTTGTTTTCTAAATTGAGTATGTGACAAATTATAATGCACTCCAGGTTGAGAAAAATAATTTGAATATTCATGTTCACCCTAAATTTATGAATAGTACTAATATCTACTTCTAATTTTATCTAAGAAATGAGCAAATACATTTAGTATCACTTAGCTTTCCGCTTTAGATGTTACATATTTCTTTCCTTGCTTATTTAAAGTGAGCAAATTTCTTATATTTCATGATACAGATTTAGGAGGATAACAATATTTATATCCTCCCCCTTGTTCCCACATCCCACACCAATGTTCCTCCTTCATTCATTGTACAATGCCATATTTTCATCATCACACTTTTAAATCAGTCTTCTTCCTCTAGTAGGTAAAGATATAAATACACAGTAAATAGAAAAAAAAATAGTTTTTCTCAGAAGTGTAATCAAACTTTGCAAACAAAAATCAAAACTTTGGATGTCAGTGTCACTTATATAATTTGCACTGTGTGTGTGTGTTCTGTATGCTAGTTATCACAGTCCTGTTTTATACTGTAGGAATACCATATTTTCTTTATCTAACCATCAGCTGATAAGCATAGGGATTTATTCCAAACTTGTTAGCTATTCTGGGTTGAGCTGTTTTTAAGCATGAGAATACAGACAACACTCTGATATGCTGATTTCACTTATTTGGGACAAATTCCTTGGTGTAGAATTGTTGATAAACACAGTTTTTCTCAAAACTCTGAGAAAACTTCACACTGTCTCCCACGATGTTTGCATTAGTTTACACTCCCATTGTGAATTACAGTAGCCTTTCTAATACACTCTTACTAGCATTTGTTGCTGCATTTATTATTTTCTATTATTATTATTGAATGATAGTCATTCTAACTAAGATGAGGTGCAAACATCATTGTGTGTGTGTGTGTGTGTTTTAAGATTTATTTATTTTTATAGCAAAGTCATATACACAGAGAAGGGGAGAGACAGAGAGGAAGATCTTCCATCCAATGATCCATGCCCCAAGGGACTGCAATGGCTGGAGCTGCGCCTATCTGATGCCAAGAGCCAGGAGTTTCTTCAAAGTCTCCCACATGTGCAGGGTCCCAAGGCTTTGGGCCATCTTCGATTGCATTCCCAGGCCTAAGAGGGAGCCAGAAGGGAAACATGGATGCCAGGATTAGAAGCAGTGCATAAATGGGATCCTGGCACATTCAAGGTGAAGACTTTAGCTGCTAGGCCACCATGGTGGACCCCTCATTGTGGTTTTATTTGTATTTCCTTAATGGCTAGTGATCCTGAGCATTTTTTCATAAGCCTATTTACCATTTGTATTTCACTCTTTAAAAAAAAATGCTTATTTATGTGTTTTGCACATTTCCTGGCTGGATTGTTTTTGTTTTTGTTTTTGTTGTTGTTGTTTGGTGTCTTGAGCTTTTTATGCATCTAAAATTTGATACCTTATCAGTTGCTTTGTTTGCAAATATTTTATTCACTTTGTTGAGTGTATGCAATGTAGAAGCTTTACAGCTTGCTGTAATTCCATTTGTTGCAATTTCTTACGCTTCTTTGGATCTTTCTAAAATATCTATCTACACCTAAGTCTTGGAGAGTGCCCCTGCATTTCCTCAATAAATTTGATTGTGTAGATCATAGATTTAGATTTTGATTAAATCAAAGTTGCTTTGTTTATGACATGTAAGTTAGTGTTCTATGTAATTTAAGCCAACATGGAGCTTTGAAGTGAGGGCAATGCAACAAAATAACATATTGTTGAGGAAAATGTATCTTAAAGATACACCAGTACACAAAATTATAAATTAATGTGAAGAGGATGGCCTAAGATTTTGAGGTACTTGTTTCAAATAACATTTATGAGTCGGCAGAAAGCAACATCTTTACAAATTAAAGTAAAATAGTGCAAGATACAGCTGTTACTGGAATTCACATAATAGTGGTAGTTTGGGATAAAATTTCTAAACAACTCATTCCATTTTAAAGAAATAATGAAACATATTGTTGCCATGCTTTGTAATTAAGAGAATTACAATCTAATTCAAATGAGTTCAGTGAACCCTTCTTTAGAAAAAGAATAGAATTTCATGAAGGTGATTTCAGCATGTGGCATGCTGTGTATGGTTGTGGCCCAAGTCACAGTCCACTGAGACTAGCAGCCCCTGCTATCAGTAGCTGTCAAGGAGTAGACATTTCCCTCTGTATTATCAACAAGCTCCAGGTACCTGTGCTGGTCAGATGGCAGTGAAAAGCTGACAGTGAGCTGCTGCTCAGAGAGACCAGCACAAGCCTCTCGCTCTTTATTTAAAGGGCCCAAGAGCTGCAGGAAGATAGTGTTTCTGCCTCTTCTAAATGGCATGTATGAAGAGATATCTGATTTAGCAGCTCTGACAGCCTACAGGAAACTTGATTCAGACAGAGGCAGAATATGAAACAGCAGGAATTTTCATCCTTTAGTTTAAGAATTTTAATTAGGACTAAAAATTCTGAAAGCTTTTGATATATATATATATATATATATTTTACTGTATTGAATGTGTGTTTTAATTTACTAAAACGCTATGTGTATTTACAGAATCTAAATAGGTTATCCTTGATCTTATAACAACTATTTAGTTTGTGCTGGGAATTATTCTAATTAGAGGAATTATAGTAGTGACCAAAACACAGAAATTGAAAGTCTGGACTCTGACATCCTGCTCTTTGACAAAAATTTGCTTTTCTCCACTTAGAGGTGAGAACTCTAATAATTGTTCTAAACATTATGATATTGTTGTATCATATTCAAAATGTCAGCAGTGTATAGGCTAGTGGGTTAGTCCTTTCCTTGCATGACCTAGATCCTATATGGGTACCAGCTCATGTCCTGGATACTCCACTTCCCATCCAGCTCCATGAAGTAGAGGATGACCCAAGACCTTGGAATCCTGTATCTGTTTGGGAGACCCAGAAGAAGTTCTGAGCTCCTGGCTTTGGGTTAGCTCAGCTCTGGCCATTGCAACCACATCAAAAGCAAGCCAGTGAATAGAACATCTTTCTTTCTCTGTATCTCCTTCTCTCTGTATATCTTAGGTGTTTCCTGACCAGCATGTCCCCCCAAAAAAGTGGGAGGGGTGTTGACTGCATATCGGTACATTAAGGGATCAGAATCTGATGGCTGCTGTGAGGTGGGGTCTCTGAGATAGAATCATCCCGCAATGATCCCAGCACAGAGTTGAAGGGTGGAGTGTTACAGAATGGTCCTTGGAGGATCCTGACACAGGGTAAAGGTCAGGGTCTCTCATACAGAATGGTACTGGGAAAAGACTGATATAGAGATGCAGATAAGATGAGCAGAGCAAATTCTGAGAGCTCCATAAAGGCAAAGTTGGCTAACTAAGGAGAAATCAGCCAGGGAAGACCATTAATTAGGGTTGATCAGGTGCCCACTTACCAGAGTGAATGTGGAGACCACATTTCAGGGCGAGATTGAAGCCCACTCACCAGATCTAGGCATACCTGAAGTCTTCAAGTCCCTCTTCAGACACCAGTTCCCTGTGGTTTACTGACCAGCACGTTCCCCAAAACACTGAGAGTGACATGATGGTGTTTAGCAGCATCAGCCCACAAAGACCCCCTGGTTGAGCATATCTGCTTATTGTAAAGTGAGCACAAACACGTATAGACTAAGAAAGGGGAAGGCAGGGGGGGGTGCCTCCCAAAAGTCTACCCACTCAGCAATGACATTGTAATTGGCTAGAAACCATGGCTGTCTCTCTAAACCCTCCAATCAAGTCACAGGCCCAAAACAACACACATGGCTGGCATGTATGCCTCCAGTCACATTCAACCTGCAGACCGGCTGGTTTATCTCGGGTCATGTTCATCACGGACGGCCGACAGGTACACTATGGATTGCACTTGACGTCTCAGAGCTGCTTATCAAGGAAATCTCAGCACAGCTCAACCAAGGACAGAGAAGAGAAACTGGGGTGCAGCCTATATAGGCAACGGTCAGGCCAGTTTGAAATCTGAGTGAGCCAAGTCCATTGTCAGGGGGTCTCCCAGGGACACGGCATGATGCTGATCTTTGGTCTCCCATGTAGGCTAAGCAAGCAGAGACCCAGGGGCATTCTCTCACATGTACATCTGCTTTTCTGATAAAAAAAAAATTCTGATTTCATCATTAATATTATATGTTGCTGTTCTATGTGTTAGATGGAAATAATAAGCACTAATTTTAATACAACTGATTGTTTGGAACCAAATATCTGAATTGCTAATGTGCTTGTTAACATATTGAAGGATTAATTAATATAATATTTAACTAATGCCTATCATGAAGATTCACTCATTTCTCATATGGTTTATGTGTATATAGGAGTAAAGAGCAGAAATTATTCCTCTTTTTAAGTATTTTACATTGTAAAAAGAAATATTCAAAAAATAATGGTAAATTTTCTATTATACATTTACTATGTGAAATGCAATCTCACAATGAAACTGCCAAAAAAGATTCAATGTAATCAGATTACATTCAAAGTAAATGTCCAAGTGCTGGTTTTCAGCTTGGAACACGCATTCTAAAGCAAATTACGTCTTCTCTCATAGTTCTTCACATCGGTGTTCCGTGGCTGACTTCCCAGGGAATCCACCTGTAAAATCAACTCTCCTTCAAGGAAAAGTAAGCTATATTCATTTAAACATGTACTTTTTAAATTATTTGCTGTGCATAAATATTATCAGTCATTATAGGAAGCTTGGCTATTAACTATTGTTTAAAAATAATTAACTTAATGCTAATATGCATAAACTCCCACATTTGATCTTTTCCTCATTTGCTTGTATATTTATGCTCTTTTTCAGGCTCAAGAATGCAGTTCTGAAAAGAATGCTTCTCATTTGTTGTTGCCCATAATGCACAGAAGACACAATATCCCAAACCAAAACAAGTGAGGGACACAGTGGTCAGCTTCTCAAAAAAAGGGGTTGATGTTTTAGAGATATATTTAAAAGAAAACTGTTAGCCAAGATACAATATTTATGGGTACTTGAGTGATAAACAATCTAACGTTTTGCAAACTGCGTAGGATTTTTGGAATAATTAATGGTGCTGAATGCCTAGGATAGAGTGAAAAAAATGTTTCAATGAAATGATCATACACCGCATTAGCTGTTCCTGACTTCCTATTTGGGAATGGTTGGAATTTACTTTAAGTGCACCTTACATTTGTGAGATGCCTATGTGATTTAAGAGCATGTTGATGCTATGGCATCATACACATCCTTGTAGATGATGCAATAAATTAATTCAACAACAAGCTAAGTGAAGATCAGAAGATAAATAAAACTAATTTGCATACAAAAGTACACACTTAAAAATAATGCAAGCATACTCAAGAAAAAGTTGATTCCATATAGTTTGTATCCTTCATTTATGCCGTCAGAAGACGTAGCACAGGCATCTGGAGTACAGCTTAACCTAGCATTTACGGAAGTAGGATTTGAAACAGAGCCTGACTGCTACTCATTTCCCTGCCCTTTCTGGAAAACTAAAACGTGTCCCTGTATCAGGTAGATGTCTGATGGGAATTGACTCGTCAGTTGTGGTAAATTTATTACATGACTTTGCAATGGATTAAAGTTCATGACAGGGACATGTTGAACTACAAGGTTGATTATTTTTCTCATGTGTCTCTTAGAAACAACAAAGCCACAGGAGCCTTGAATTCCTGGTGTATATACGGGGCGTACGGAGTTATCTTTGAGTGGTACAAGCAGGCTTTGGAAATAACCTTAGCTCCTCCTCTCATTGCCTAATTTAGTGCAATAAACTCACTCATTCAGTGTAGTTTTTTTTTTTCTTTTAGTTATCTATTTGTTAATGTGTTAGAAAGGCAATTACAGAGCAATTGAAAGACACACATAGAAATCAGAGTTGCCGGCTGATTCAACCTCCAAATGTTTATAGCAGCCAAGGCTGAATTAGGCCAAAGCCAGGAGTAGATCATACTGGGGAACCAATAAGCACATAGATCTCCTGTGTGGGTGGTGGGCGGTTGGCCCCTAAGCACTTGGGCATCATCTGCTTATGCTCCAGGTAAATTATCAGGAAGACAAGTCTCAAACGCAACAGCTGACATTTGATCTGGCCCACTTCTCAGTATCAGAGTCCAGATTTTCAGGTGGAAGTCTCCCTGCACTGCTAACAATGCCCATCCCTTGTGACTGTTGCTGAAGAATTATAATATTGTGATAATGTGGGGGAAAGAGTAGGGATGGAATGGAGAGGGAGGAAGGGGTGTTGGAGGGGAAATCCTTATATCTACAAAAGAGTATCATGGCAAATGAAATAAGCAGAACAAACAAACAAGAAAAAAAAAACACCGTGTGGATTAAAAACTGTGCTGGAATTTTAGGCTAGTTTAATCTCTTGCTTGGCAAACATTTTCAGAGGACTTCCTGGGTCTTCTTTGTGGAATTTTTAAATTTTTTTATTTAGTATGACGTTTCAATATTGCTATGTTTATTATAAGGAAAGCATTTATTTCCCTTTTTAGTATTTTCTTAAATTATGCTCTTACTATTATTATTCTCATTTGAAAGTCAGAGTTTAAGAAAGAAAAAAGGAGAAAAGAGAGACAGAGAGGAGAGAGAGATCCTTGTGATTCACTACCCAAATGCTGCAACTGTCCACCTGCACTGATCACTAGCCATTGTCCTTGAGCCCCTTTCAGATCTCCCATATGAATGCATGGGTCCCAGGGCTTGATTCTTCCTCCACTGCTTTTCTCAGCCATGCCCAGGGAACTGGATCAGAAGTAGAGCTGACAGGAAATGGCCCTATGCCTTTGATAACTGCAAACTCATTTTCTTTACCCATTTCTTCACAAGAGTAAGAGGCTTTGTTTTTTTCAAAGTTTCTTAAGCTCTCTGTAAATGCAGTATGTTAGTCCCTTATCTGTTGCATACACAGAGATTTTCTCCCATTCTATTGGTTGTTTCTTTATTTTGTTGAACATCTACTTTGATACACAGACACTTCTTAGTTTCATATAGTCCCATTTTTTTTTTGCCTTTCTTTTTGTCCTTGACTGCCTGTACTTTTGATGACTTATCTCAGAAGTCTACTCTTATGTAATTATAACTTAACACCCTGCTACTCAGCACTTCCCATCCACTACCTAACCTTCATTTTTATCAGTCTGTGGCACCACCATTGTTTTCTTAACTCCTGTTATAACCTTTTATTTATTTGTTTATTTATTTTAAGATCCCATAAGAAAATCAAGTCATGTTAAGTTGCTTTCTGTGTTTGGCTTATTTTACCTAGCATAATGCCCCTGGTACATCCATGTTGTTGCAAAGGATAGAATTTTATTATGTTCATGCTCTCTCTTTCCTTTATGCATCAGTTGATGGACACTTGAACTCCTCCCATTCCTCCCCTATCATTAGCAGTGCTGTTTTTTTGATAGACAGATTTCAATTCCCTTGGATGTATACTGATTAGTAGGTTTGTTATGTCATACTGAAATTTTAGGTCTTTGGTAAAATTATACTGTATATTACTGCAATGAGATGATGTCATATATGGACTGATTTTCATCTCCCTGATCACTTTCATGTGCAGGAGAGCAATTTATACGATTTCCTTTGAGAAATATTTGTTCAAAGTTACACTCTGTTATAATTGGATTATTGATCTTTTGGCTCTTGATTTATGCAGCTAATATATTTATGTTATTAACTAATCTCTTTTCAGGCACATAACTTGCATATGATTTCTCTCATTCTTTAGTTTTCTCCTTGTTTTGTTGTTTCCTATTCTATAAGGAAGTTCCCTAATCTTATGAAATACGATTTGTCTGTTTTTGTTTCCTGCTTTTTTTCAACACCTTATCCAAATAATCCATGTCCAAGCCACTCTCTTGAGGCATTTCCTAGTCGCAGTTCTTCAAAATACCATTTATTTGATGTGCATCCTCAAAATTTTGGTCAAATATAAGTTCATTGTGTATCATGCAACTGAACAGGAATGAATTCACTTTTAAATTATAGATTTTCAGTTGGTCTATAGGACCAATTTCATTACTTTTGCTGCTAATATCATTATATCCGATTACTATATATTTTTACATGATATATCTTAAAGGCAAATATTTCAGTTACTCCTATTTTTTTCTTTTTTGCCTAACATTATTTGTCTATTAGGTATTTGTGATTCTACCTAAATTGTGTGGTAGAGACTTTTCCGGTTACACAAAAAATGCTATTTATATTTTGGTATGCATTATGCTGAGTTAGTTAATAGCTTTCGAATTTATGGAGAATGTTGTTAATTTATTATTGCTATAAGAAATTATAACTTTGAACAAGTAAACATAGGAAGACTTCAAGTCCACAGGAGTATAACTATGGGTTACAAATTAGAGAAAATAGATCATATGTAGAGATTGGCTTGTTTTACTTAGCTTAATATTTTCTAGATGCATTCCTTATTTGTTTAAAAAAAAGCAGAATTTAATTTTCATTTATGGCTGAGTAGTATTCCAGACGGTATTCATAACACATATTCTTTATCAAGTGGTCAGTTGGTGGTGATTTGGCTAAATTCTCTAACTTGTAAAGTGAGGCCTGTGTTTCTGGTATTTCCTTCGCTGGTTCATTATAGTAAACATGTTGGTTTTCTTAAACTGAAGATCCTTTAATCCTGAGATAAATTTCACTTGACCATGACGAATAGCATTTTCTTTATTGATTACGTTGCATTATGTGACACAGTTTTATAGGCACTGGGATTCCCCACACCCCTCCCCAAACCCTTCCGATGAACAGCATTTTTAATGTGCTAGTATGTTGAAAATGCTGGCATTTCCATTCATCATGAGTATTGTACTACAGCTTTTTTTCCCCCCCCGATTGAATTCCTATAGATTTTGGTATTTTGAAATTTGCTTTATTCTAATTTTTAAAATAGTAATTTTGATCTTTAATTACTAGTTAACAGGTCCTATATAGTTTGTAGATATACTTCTGAGAACATGAAAATATATCCCAATTTCCCTCACTCTGTTCCCTTCTCTGCTCTCTCATTCTTTACTTCCATCATGGCCTCAAGGAATTAGGATGATTCTGGCAACACTTATGCAACATACATACATATAAGTGGTTATTGAAGATTACAGCCTGTTTTTTCTTATACATTAACAACTTGCACCTAACATCTTTTTTTTCTGAGATTAGATTTTTCTAAGAGTTTTTGTTCTGTTCTGTTTTGCAAATTCAGATATACAGAAAGGAGGAGAGAAAGAGAGGAAGATTTTCTGTCCAATGATTCACTCCCCAAGAGACTGCAATGGCCAGTGCTGTGCTGATCCGAAGCCAGGAACCAGGAGCTCCCTCCAGGTCTCCCACGTGGATGCCCAGCCCTAAGGCTCTGGGGTGTCCTAGACTGCTTTCTCAGGTCACAAGCTGGGAGCTGGATGGGAAGTGGAGCTGCCAGGATTAGAACCGGTGCTACCACACCAGGCTCGGATCTTTTTAATATAAAGGTTTTATAGCATCTAATTGAGTGTCAGGCATTTTCTAACATAATAAAGGAACTTATATGCAAGATAAACTCTTAAAATCTGTTAGCATATTCAAAGGCATCACCCCCAGATAATGTGTGCTTGATTATTGTCAGAGCCTGAAACAGCAATTTGATAAGGCAAACTGTTACGTGTATTAACTTCCCCATGTGCTTTCACTTCATATCATCATTGAAACCTATGTGATTATAATTCAGTCTCAGCAAAGTAAAACAAAACTCACCCCTAAAGTCCAACATTTATTAGGTTACAGATAACTGTAATTGTGAAACTCTTAATTTCACAAAAACTATAAATTTTTGAATCAGGGACTGTGAAGACTTCTAATTTCAATTCTTCATTCGAGCTTTATATTCCTGTTAGTCTCATTAGTGGGGAGCAATTAAATTCCGTTATGTCATAAATTTGGCATCACACTTTATTATTACATCTATAGAATCTTCATTATTTTAGTCAATATAGAACTAACAGTGCAAAATATTTTTCTATGATGTTCCATAGGATTTACCTATATCAGGACAGACATACAAACATCTTCCTAAATTTGTACAAGTTTGCATGTTTGTATCATTATTTTGTCTAGAGAAAAACATCTGAAATTGTCTTTTTACATAAAACATCTTTGCAGTTATCATAAACTAATTTATACTGGTAAGATTGATAAATCCATGTATATTTTAACTACATGTAATAAAACATATTGAATATTGTTGTTGTGTCCTACTAAATATGTGATTTTTCTTAGAAGGAACTTGGTGTACCTTGCTGTGCACTGACATACAGTTTTATAAATTGTAAAAAAAAAAATTGATATGCAAACTTAAATCAAACAGTACATGTTTACTGAAACATCTCTTTCATTGCCAGTCCTGATATGAATAGTTTTATTGTTTCTTTCTATACTATATTTAGTATTCAATTATAAGCTTTACACAAGTAAGAATATATATGCGCTAACTATACTATCAATTACTCTATAACATGCTGCATTAATATATTTTTAAAAGCATTTTCACATAAGCTTTTTTGAACAATTCATGACTTACAAAATCTCAATTTATTAACACCCACCCATAAATCATAGCTATAACCTCTTTTAATTTAATGATAATAACATGGATACTATTTATTACAAAAAGTAAGCCACAAACTAGAAACAGAACAAATATGCCAAGCAAATCCATTCACAAAGAAGATAATCAATAAACATAGTATAAGTGCTAAGACATATAAAACAATCAAAAAATCTAGGAAAAGCAGAATTGAAAAAACTTTGGGCCATCTCGGCTAACGCCCTCGCCTTGAACGCACCAGGATCATCTATGGGTGCTGATTCTAAACCCAGCAGCCCAGCTTCCCACCCAGCTCCCTGTTTGTGGACTGCAAAAGCAGTGGAGGACAGTCCCAAGGCCTAGGGCCCTGCATCCACATGGAAGATCTGGAAGAGGCTACAGGCCCCTGGCTTTCAATAGGCACAGCTCTGGTCACTGCGGCCACTTGGGGAGTGAATCAACAGACGGAAGATCTTCCTCTCTGCCGCTCCTCCTCTCTTTATACCTGCCTTTCCTTTAAAAATAAATCAATCTTTACAAAAGAAAAAACAGAGTTGAAAAGATTTCTCAGAAAGTAACCTAATTATTTAAACAAATATACTTCCTTTGGTTACTGAAATGCAGAATTTCAGGTTAGAGCTGATAGCTATTAAATCAGATTAGTTAAGTATCCATCACCAGAATATGTTGGCATTAAAGTTAAAACACCATTGATGTTGACACACTGCACATTAAATCATCTGAATAGATAGATCTGGAGAGCTGCTAGTTTGGGCAGAGCAGAAGTGACTGCAGAACCCTGCCAAAGTCAAGCTGATACTCCCATCCAAGAACATTTGGAATTACTCTAACCTTGTGCATGCATAGAAGGTTAACACCCACCATAATGAGTATACCTTGTCACAGGTCACAAGCATGAACAAACTGAGGAGCTGCAGCCTTCTCCCATCCCCTGCAACTAAGATGTTTAACATTCCGTTAAAAGACCGATCACCGCTGGTTACAGAGTCTTTTTTTACAATGCCTTTTAAATATTTCTTTAATTTACTTTCCATTTGCTGTAATAAAAATAGCAGGGTTTTTCATGAAAAGATACTTATTTTGCACATGGCTGTAGAGATTCAAGCTCTTCAGCTCAGGTCTGGAGAGGACTTGTGTGAGGGCTTCCTGGAGAATGTCATTCTGAACTGAGTCCTGTGAAAAAGAGTGATTGCATGGTTAGACAGGAAGTTAAACTATCAGGAGGGTAAACATAGAACACATGCCCATGGGAAATACCTAAATCCTTAAAAGAAGAGTTATCTGACCCTGCCACCCAAACCCCACCTCCCATTGACTGGCCTGCAATCCTCATATCATCTAACTGAGGATCAAACTTCCAACACAGGAACCCTTGTTAGACACATTCAAACCATAACTGAAGCCGAAAAGACATTATTCTGTGAGAAGTCTTTTTCATGGAAGCAGATTAGTTACCTAAGAAGGTGAGATAAAAATTAGGGTGGTATGTTTCAATATGGTGTACCTTGGGATCTGGCCAACACAGAATACAAAATTGTTAATTCCGTCAAGGTTTGAGTTCTAATCTAGAAATGTGCATATGATATGAAAATTCTGACCCTAATAGTTTTATGTCATTAATCTTAATGTAAGGTACTCATGGGGATGCAATTTCGCTAGTACAATAAATTTAAAACGAACAAAAATCATATGCACAACATCTGGGTGCTAATCAAAAAGCTTTATTTTGCTTTCTACTGGTATCTTCAAGGAAAATACAAGGTCAGTAGGTATGTAGGAAACATGAATATACATAGAGTACATTTAGGATCTAGAGGAACTATATAATAGAGACTATCATAGGTGACAAAATAATGCAGTAATCCATCTGTACCTCCAAATCAAAGATGGATTGCCAATGAAACTGTTAATAATATTGTGAAAATAGGATGCTGCACTCTGCCATTCTCTATACCTACAATGTCAGGCAACAGTTAAGTCACAGAATTGTTTTCTGAATATGATATTGCAATGAAAGGGAAAATCAGTAGGCAGACGGGGAGAAGTGGGAATCCCAGAGTCTCTGGTATTAGCTCACAAAATAATTTAATTAATTAGGAAAATTATTTCATAAGGAGTGTGTTAATCATTATGTGGCTAAAAAGTGTCACCACTTTCCTGATGTTTCAAATAAGTTGCATGTAATGCAAAATTCTAAAATAGGTCCTAGAAGGTCTGAAAACATCTTTTCTCTTTTTACTCAAGTCAAAGAAATCTATTGTTCAAAGATTTATTTGTTTGTTTTAATTGGAAAGGTAGGTCACATTTATTTAAGAAGGAGAGAGAGAAAATTTTTTCATGCACTGATTCTCTCCCCAAGTGACCACAACAGCCAGGGATAACCCAATTTGAAACCAGGAGTCATATTCCAGCAGCATCCTCCAGATTTTTCATCTGGATGCAACATTCCAAGGCTTTGAACCATCCTCTACTGCTTTCCCATGCCACAAGCAGGGAGCTGGCAGGGAAGGAAAGCAGAAGGGACACAAACTTCTGCCCCTGTAGGATCTCAGTGCGTGTAAGGTGAGAACTTAGCCTTTAAGCCATCTTGACAGGTCCCGGTAATCCGGACTTTAAAGATGACTGAAATATGAATCAAGACAGTGGCCTCCTGTTGAATGCAATTCTACTTTGGTTCTTTGTTTCACTCTCTTTTCAATAGGCTTATTCATTTATTTGCTTCAACACACCCTGTCTAAAATAATGAATGATTCATAGTGTGACTCTCTGAAAGCTTGCAAAACTAGGAGAGTGGAATTGCAGCAATTTTAAATGCATTGAAAACACCAGGTATCCACCTATCTTACATACTGAGCATTAGTTCTTTAGGGTGATTTTTCCTCAGTTTCTTGTGTTTTTTTTTTTTTTTTCTGTCTAAATCATACTGCATTTTTTTCTCAAATCTCAATTCATTACTATAGTTTTTCTTGTGTTTTTCCTACTTTCTTTTCTCAATTTTTCATATATGATTCATTTTCCTTTATGGTCTTCAAAACTCAAGGAGTACATAGTCTATATTTTATTAAATTATTTTTTTTTATTATTCAGATAGACAAGATATAGGGCAAGTATAAAAATAGAAGGCTGACCAATAATCTGCAACAATTTTCTGAATAAACAAACTTTCTACAACAGCCACATGTCCAGGAAGCCAGCTTGCTGTAAATTAGATTTGTGGGAAGTCATACTATCATATTTTAGAGTGATCCAAAAAACCAAACAATAACATCTGCAGCAATTTGCCCAAATTGATGAGGGGTTGATGAGTAGCTGCCAGTGACAGATTCCTTAATGTCTATTCCTACTTTCAGTTTAGTATCAGCCAGGTAAAGCCTAACGTTGATTCAAAATTAACCACATAAACATTCCCTGTTTTTCTATTGCATGGCATCCCCATTCTTCTACTTCATTGCAGTGCAACAAATCCAAGTAGGAATATCGCAGTTTCTTAATGACCCTTTTGCTCATTTCATAGGTCTTAATTAATTATAGTATTCTCCAAAATCATTGTTACTTTCTACATTTGATAGTTATTTCTTTTTTGTGTACAACCTGGCTAAATCAGTGTCCAAATATCTAGTTTGTTAAGCATTTCTGCATGTGTCCTAATAAGAGCATTCTTTGGATGAGATCCACATGAAATCAATGGACTCTGAATATAGCAGATTGTTCTCCATAACACGAGTGGGCGTCATCTGATCAGTAAAGACTTTAATAAGAACAAAGTTTGAACTCCCCCTGAGCAAGAGAGAAGCATGTCATTGTTCGGACTTGGAATTGCAACACATCCTCTTCCTTGGTCTTCAGTCTGCCAGCTACCCTGTAGCTTTTGGACTTTTCAGCTTCTATAAGTGTGTAAAAACCCTTCACAGGAAAGCAATATGTAGTAACCTGTGTTTTTATTTTTCCTTTTGTTACTCCTGCTAAAAGATACATTTGGAAAGAGTATTTCTGAGATAAAAGTGTGGCAACTTCTGAATCAAAATGCCTTGAAAAGCTGAAAAAAAAAGGATGTGTTTTAATTCTTAAGATCATTGGCACAATAAAATATGTGTTATTTTGTTATGCTTTCGTTAATTTTTACTAACTTTGATACCTTGGATAGAGTTTTTACCCACAGTTATGAGATGGGTGGTAAAATATGTTTCAAAATGGGTTTCAAATACAATTGTACCGCAGGAGCGTGACTGACTTTAAAAATGATCATTGGAATTAGCATTCTTTTCTTGTTAGAAGCAAACCCCAGTCTGTCTCGGTCTGCTTTCTGAGCAAAGGTCTCTCAAGCTGATTGTTCCTTGGACTGTTCTCTCAGGAATTCTAAGCGTTTCATTCACCTTGCTCAAAAATGTTAGTATTACTCTTTCAGTTTCCATCACTTTCCTAAAGAGACACTTTTATGAAAATCTGTTTTCACTCATTTTTTTTTTTTCTCAACTAAATTACAAGTATCACATTGGCCATAGGACCAGTTTGAGATAGGTTCTCAAGACTTGAATTGTGGGAGCAAATTTTTAATCACTTGTCAAGACTTTCAAACAATTCCTTACCCAGATTTTCTGGAAATATTTCTAAATTAGCAGTTACAATGCCTTGCTTCTTTAAACACGGTACTCACATATTCTGCATTTCTTGCAGAATTTTGATGGCATTTTGAGTGTTCTTATGAGAACAGTTGAAGAGATTCTGTCAAGAAATAATTAAAAATTTTAAACTACTTAGCTGTGCTTTGATATAACCGATTAGGCTTCATTTCTTCCTCAATCCGATGTCAGATAAGTGTGCGTTATTGTCTGTAAGATCCTCTTCTAACATCAACACATCCGAAGGTCTCACATTTTCTTGATAATGGAGTTACTGTGATGGTTTTAAGAACCTTACATTCATGCATATTGTAATTGTATTTATTATTAGTGAGACCGGCATAAGGTGGTTACGATCAGGAGCAATTCTTGTATTTACTGCCTTCTCTTTAGAGGTAGACATGGGATTAGCAACATTTTGTGTCATAAATGCTTATTAATATGAGCCTAAATCTTAAAACTAAGAGATAATTGCGATTTTAGAACAAGTACATTTCTTCTGAACAAATATACTGGAATTTCATCTTCACTTATTTTCTGTTTTTCAGAAGAAACTGTGTGGGTTATTTGGAGAAGGGGAACATAAACATTTCTTTTCACCACTTTTAATTCTGTTAATGAATAATTTGAATATCTTCATATCTTGAAGTTGAGAAATGTTGTAGTGACTACCATAAAAATGTCAGAATTCTATTATATTATTTCAGTTAACAGTTTCATTCTGGCTCCTCTATGCTTCCGTATTTCTTTTAAACTCATTTGTTGAATATAATTAACCATAAGGTCATTTTCACTAGGAACTCCTTCAGGAATATGGCAGACATGACCTAAGAGTGTGTATAGATTGCCTTAATGTGTAAAATATCAGTAAGAGTTATAGAACACACTGAAAACATGTAACAACACAGTGTGACTCTATACTGAAATTTTCTATTAGGAAAATCAACTATTTTCACTAAGAATTATGGGATAAACCTATAAACATTTCTCTAAGATAAATTAAAATATTGACTATGTACAGGCTATATGACAGAAGAAATATCTGTGTGTCTCAAAGTCCTTTCCATTTGTAAGGATATTAATTCAACTACAAAGTTAATTGTTTATAAAAACATGAAATTAGGACACATGAGAATTCGGGACATACTAAATTAACTAAAAGATTGGTTAAAATTAACCATTATGCCCACTGTAAAAATGTTTATTTTTAACAGATATACTATAGTATGATTTGTTCTTATTCATAAATATTCAGAGCATTATTCATTATGAAATCTCCATAAGTAAATAATTAACATAGAGGATATTTCAATTTTATTATTAAAAATTCTATAATATTCATTTATTTTCTCTTTTATATTAAAAGAATTATATAGTGCCATTAAGAGGGCAATATTAAGAGGTGATGTTGAAATAAAAATAATAGGTAAATTACATATTTTTCACATTAATGGAAAATCAATGCAATCATATAAATCATGTGTCATTTCAAATATTTTTTCATTTTGTGAGGAAAAATTGAAGAAGGAATCAAAATGTGAAGAGAATGGGAGGGTGCCATGACAACTCCACCTGATTTTAAAAGAAAGAGCAGCAGAAGTATGGAGCCTCTTTTGTATTAAGGGACTTTTGGATATCTGTAACATTCATGAGTTATACAGGGTTATCAGCTTAATAAAATAGACTGCTATAATCTTACCAAATTTTGATAGCCAATTGAAACTATTTTCTCAGTAAATAGATGAAATAATTTTCAGAATCATATGTGTGCCATATTGAGTAATGCTTTTTCACATTTCAGACTAGCAGAAAAACATTCTAGCAAATGAAATAAGAACAGTAAATTACACAAAGAATGACAATAAAATATGACAGCATGGCCTGGCACCGTGGCCTAGCGGCTAAAGTCCTCACCTTGAACGCGCCAGGATCCCATATGGACACCGGTTCCAATCCTGGCAGCTCCACTTCCCATCCAGCTCCCTGCTTGTGGCCTGGGAAAACAGTCCAGGATGGCCCAAAGCCTTGGGTCCCTGCACCCGTGTGGGAGACCTGGAAGTTCCTGGCTCCTGGCTCTGGATCAGCACAGCACCAACCGTTGCACTCACTTGGGGAGTGAATCATCGGACGGAAGATCTTCCTCTCTGTCTCTCCTGCTCTCTGTATATCTGACTGTGTAATAAAAATAAATAAATCCTTTAAAAAATATGACAGAAGCAGAAACTTAAACACATTTCAGTGTCTGGACTTACAACATACAATTAACTGAGTAGGTTTATGCATTCACATTTTTTTGCCATAGATTTCTATAAATACCATTGAACCCCCAAATTTTCTTTGTAGCCCATTTCTCTTTCCTATACATGTAATTGCATATATATAATGCTCTACTAGCCATCTCCGTTTAGAGGTGCCTTAATACAAAATAAATGAGATTACCTTCTAATATTAGTTGTTTCAGGTTAAAGTGTTTTAAATTTTTAGACAACAAAAAGACCTTTGGAGTATATTTCTTAATTACTACATTTAGTCATTGTCATGAAATACATAACATTTGAATCCAATTTATGCTAATATGTCTTCCATTATGGCTTCTGATATGTCTGAAATACATTATTACAACACATGTGCAACAGTGTAGTTGATTTCCATTAGTGAAAATCTGCCTTACTCTCTCATCTGGTTTCTTTTGTTCCCAAGGAGCAAAATCGTCTTGATGCAATGCAAATGGGAAACCAGGAATACATTTGGAAAAACAATATATAATTATTTTTATTTGTAAGGTAAAGTTATAGAGAGAAGTAGAGACACAAATATAGTGTCTTTCCATTTGTTCACTTACAAGGTGACCACTATAGACAGATGTGGGTGGATTAGGAGCTGGGGGATCAGAAGCCTATCACATGAATAAAGGGTTCAAAGTACTTGGGCCATCTTCTGATACTTTCCCAGTAAATAAGAATGAAATTGAATTAAAAGTGGTACAGTTGGGACTCAAAACTGGTGCCTATATGTGATGCTGGTACCACAAGCATCGGCTAAAGTTGGCATGCCACTGGGTATGACCCAGATACATATTTTCAAAGTCTTCAAATTAGATAATAAAAGGCACTTGGTTTATAAGGTAAGTAGACATGGCATACATTTATAAAGTGGCAAGTTTCAATGTACCACACTGAACAAGTCAGCTTTCTCCATTTCAAGCTGTATAAGCGTTTCCTTCTTTTGTATTAGTAGAACCCAAAATTTGTCCTGTAGAGTATTTTGATCCAACAAGGAAAAATGGAATCATATTAAAACAATAATAGTAACAGGCACTCAGGGTAGCCTAGCGGCTAAAGTCCTCTTTTTACACGTGCTGGGGTCACATATGGGAGCCAATTATAACCCTGGCTACCCTGCTTGTCATCCTGCTCCCTTCTTGTAGCCTGGGGAAGCAGGTCAGGGTGGCTCAATGGCTTGGGACTCTGAGCCCACATGGGAGACCCAGGGGACGTTTCTGGCTTCTCGCTTTGTTTTGGCTCAGCTCCGGCAGTTGGGGACACTTGGGGAGTGAATCAGCATGGGGAAACATCTCTGTCTCTCATCTTTTTTGTATATCTGATTGTCCAATAAAATAAATAGATAGACAGATAGATAGATAGATAAATAGATAGATAAAGAACCAGTGTCACGGATAAACTTAGGTTGGTTATCTGAAGTGATGGCTTCTCAATGTTTACACTATAATCCAGTAACCAATAAAAAAATGTTCAGAAATTATTCAAGTTAAAATGGATTTTCCAGTGCCTAATAAAAAACACTGCTTTCCCATGCAAGTGTTTCTGCTTGTATCCAAATGTTCAGATAATTGGATGGACTGGTTTTAAGTTGCGAGTAGTTGGAGAATTCTAAAACTCTGGACAGAGTTACTGTCCAATGTACAATACTCAAGCATTTTTATGAAGTATTACCTTGTACCAGAGTATGCCACTCATATATAGTCAGGTCTCTGCTGTGACATCTTTGATATTGTTTCTGAGTGCCTGCTTTTTCTGGGCTAGCAATTGGTGAGTTTTGATTAATGGAGAGTTCAATGCATTTTTTTAAAAAGGAGATCATCATACTTGAACTGCTTTCCTATTACCATTATGAAAATATTACAAAAGTTTCCATGTAGCTCATATGAGTCCTTCAACCTTTCTTGCTTGCTATTTTCCACAGCTTCCTCACTATATTCCAATCTATATCCTGTAAATCCCAAGTTGTGTCTATTCCAGATCTCTGCAAATTCTTGGATACAGGATATTCTCTTTAAATTAATAATGCTATGAGGTTTAGGCTGGACTCATTTGCATGAATATAGCGGCCCTAGCTACAAAGATAGCATTTGGAAGACCTAGAAACACAGAACCCAATCACTGGCATCTAACCTAGAAACAGAACTTAATCACTGGCATCTAACTCTAAAGCAAGATACTTACTCATATAATTAAATCCCCAGATATTGACATGGGGATGCTACTATGGATTATTTAGGTGTGTCCAAAAAGTTAACAAAATGTATGTTCATCCAGGTGATCTCAAGGCCATGTGCCCAGAGTGCAACTATGTAGGCACTGAGATTGAAACTGATTATAATTTGATGAAGTTTAGAACAGGAGATTATCCTGATTTATTTACGAAGTTCATGAACACTGGAATGTATGAAAGTATTTTGTTTGTGTTATAAAAGAATTTTATTTCTAAGGCGGATGCTTTGGGCTATCCTCAACTGCTTTCCCAGACACAAACAGGGAGCTGGATGGGAAGCGCGTCTGCTGGCACACGAACCAGCAACCGTATGGAATCATAATACATACTAGGTGAGATTTAGCTTTTGGGTCATTGAGCTGGGTGCTTAGTTATAGTTGTTTCATTGTATTTTAAGATTTTTTTGGGGGGGGAGGGGAGAGTCACATATACAGAGAGAAGGAGAGACAGAGAGAAAAATCTTTCATCCCTGATTCATTCCTTAAGTGGCCACAATGACCAGAACTGAGCCAATCTGAAGCCAGGAGCCAGAAGCATCTTCTGGGTCTGCCATATGGGTGCAGGGTCCCAAGGTTTTGGGCCATCCCCCACTGCTTTCACAGGCCACAAGCAAGGAGCTGGATGGGAAATGAGGCCACCAGGATTAGAACTGGATACTGGAGCATGCAAGAGGAGAACTTTAGGTGCTAGACTATCACATTGGGCCATCTTTACAGTTTTAAGAAGACAAATATATTTCCTTTCCTCCTACTCTCTTAACTCCTATTGTTCCTCCTTTTTCTTTTGTTCTAATTAATTTTTCCCACTCAATTTTCCAGCATCAGCATAGATTCTGAAGAATGACCTTGATTTGAGTGAGAGGAAGACAATCTGAATGCAAGCAAATCGGGTAAAAGTTTTACACATGCATACATAACTCTTTCAATTCTATACTGTTTTTCACTGAAACTGGTGATTATTATTATAAAGCCCAGCACCACTTTTTATTTATTTTTTAAATTTTCTATTTGATAAATGTTCATGAAATAAAAAAAAATATGGCTAATATCAGCTAGAAAAATATTTTGGACACATACTCCATCAGGTTCCCCAAACATCTGTGCCACTACACCTTCATCCAAAAGCACTTGTCAAGTTCTGGGCATTTGCAGAGCGAAGGGTGCCAATTCTTGCAGCCTGTGCCAAACTGTGGGAAATTTGCCTGATACACTTAGCACCAGTTAGAAATAGATTTAAATTTACTTCATTTTTAAAAGAAAATCACATGCTCTTTCTCTGTTTTTCTTATATTGCTCTAGAAAGATACTGTTACACAATTTGAATGTTAAAATGACTGAGATAATGTTTTGAATTGCACAGCCTTCTGAAAAGAATAATCTGAGTTTCTAGAAAACTGGCTTTCATCCATTTGGCCATAATTATTTATTCAACTGTTTTTTTTTTCTCACAAACTAGTGTGATACATAGTGGTTTAATTTGCACATATTCAAGCAGTATAAATAGCTGAGCTAGTGAATAGTGACGAGTGGACTGATAATGAATTCAGTTCTGTTGCAGCATATAGTGTTCTAGCTAGACATACTTTCTATGAATGGAATAGGGAGTAATCAGTATAAGTGATAGTAGGTCTAATAACGAATATGCACTAATAGGTGTTTTGTTTTTCAAAATAAAATGAATAGGATCACAACAAACTCAGATAAATATAGTAAAATGAATGCTTATAAAATGGCATGCAGAAATTTTCATATATTGGACTAAGACAAAATCTCATTTAAAGTTATTTTCAGCCATTCCTGAGGGTGATCTTTGGATAAGGATCTAATGATTAAAATAAAATAAGTATTTGTGACATAAGGTATATTATAAAAAGTGTAAGCTTATCAAACAGAACAAATACAAATTGAACAAGATTAATTGGATTCTTTAAAAGGTTAAAAACTAACCATGATTAATTGAATAATCTACATAAAGTCTGTATAGCAAGAATAAAATATTTCAGAATTGAAAAACAAATTGTATTGAAATCAAATAATCAGTTCTTATATATTTGAGTGGTTTTAGGACAAAAGAAGAAATGCATTACAGATGACAATATACTTCCTACAATCGCCATGAATATAGACTGAGGTTTTTGAATTCTTTCCCTTAAGTTCCTATGGTTTTACTCATAGAGACAGTATCTAAATACAAATTTTTAGGTTTATTTATTTTCATTTCTTAATAGGCAAGACAAAATAAAAGAAATAAACAGTACAGATATTATTCACCTGGTAGAGCACATACAAATATCCACTAATAACCTGTATTAATATATGTTGTGGTTCAGAGTAAATATGGAAAAAACAATACTGTTTAATTTTCTAAATCTGTTACTAAACTTTGCTAAAAGGAATTAGACTTTTTTACCAGTTGTTTTTATTTGGATGATAAGTTTAGCTGAGGAAATTTTAGCTGTGAAAATTGTATTCCAGGTAAACTTTTCCAACTAAAAATTAACAAATCAAATGGTGATTTGAGTTATTAAAATATTAAATCAAATTACAAAGATACTGGGAAATTCTGCCATCTTAACTCCCATAAGCATTCAGCTTATTTTGTTTCACACGGATATAGTGTTATAATAATCAGCATCATGATTGTTAAATATGTAAATTTACCTCATTAGGTGGCCACTACAGTGAAGGATATTTGAATGCATGTTTAGATTCAGGGTTTCCCTTTACCACCTTTTGATGTTAATGTGATGGATAATGACTTTGAGTAGGGAGAGCAAAATAATTGACCTTTTTCTAATTTAGTGAGTTAATTTTTTTAATGTAATAATCTAAAAAGAAAATAATATTCAATACAGAAGAAAATAATATTCAATAAAAATGATAGATTTGTGAGTAAATAGTATGTGCAATATCCATAGATGTATTAATTTCATGAAAATTAATACCTTTTTTCTCCTGATGTTTTTATTTATATGTATATGAACCTATTGACTTAAATAAAGAAATGTGCAAATCTTTCAAATGTTTCTTTTAAACTATAAAGTTAAATTAAAAATATTTTTAAAAATGTAATAAAAATATGAAAAGTTAAAGAAACATGTATTTATTTACTCTATTGGTTCTTCTACCATGCTACAGAATTAGGGATCTTTAAAAATTAAATGCAAAAGTGCATTGATGAAACTGCAGATGCTCCTGACTTTTTGCTTTGCATGTCTCTCTTGCATGTCCGAGAGTCTCAGTACATTCTACTAATATTAAATGGAAAACTAAATTGTATACGCATTAAATTTTTACTAAATTTAAGGTTCATTGGGGGCCCTTAACATTATCTTTTTGTAACCTAATAACATTCTCAAAAGTAAATGCTACTGAGGGGGAAATTGTGTACCATAAACAAACAATAGGAAATAAAAGAGAGGCGTGTGGAGAATCACTACAATATAATTGCATGATCTTGTGTCTCCAGAGGCTCTTTATATTCTCAGTAGTCTGTAAGGAGAGATTCCTTTAAGTTTCAGATCAGAATGCAGAATTGAATTATGTTTTACCATGGCACTTATCAATGACTATCCCAAAACAGAAAATAGGGTGCAGGAAAAGAGAAAGTTGGCAATTTCTTTGTGTTTAGAAAGAATTAACCTTGTTTCTTAATGCAGCTAGAAAGAAAAAGAAACTAATTTTCTTAGACAGAAAGGTAACTCTCATGAGTATTTAGTATGTGGCTAAAATAGATATGGGAAACAGAAGTAAAACTGGAGGGATTTTCTAGTCTACTGAACATCTGTTGTGATCCTTTCAAATTGAAGTGTTTGGGAACATAAAGTGCTCTGCTTGTTATTCAAATAAATTAAAACCAAACAATGAAAGAAATAAAAGAAACAAAATCCTAACTGCTAAACAATCTTTAAAGATATTGAAAAAAAATTGCTTACTTTATGTTATCAAAAAGGCATTTTCTTTGTAATTTCAAAAGTACCAGAAATAGCTCTTGTGATTTTAAGCACTAGGAACATAGACACTTGTTATAGTATCATTTTCTGAATACATACACTTTTATTTATTAGACGCACAGGAGAGACATAGCTCTCACATGTTAGTTGGTTTCTCAAATGCTCACAAGGACTGATACTGATACAGGCACAAATCTGGGAGTCAGGTTTACAAATCAGGCCTCCCACTGTGATAGCAAGGACTCAGCTACTTGAGATGTCACCTGTTTTCTTGAAGGCTGTGTAGCAGGAAGATGGATTAGAAAATGAATTGTGACTCTTACCTGGTATTCCAATACAAAGGCAGGAATCTAAAATAATGTCTTAATTTTTATAAATTTATTTGAAAAGCAGACTTTACAGAAACAGAAGGAGGCAGAACGGTCTTCTTTATGCTGGTTCATTCACCAAATGGCTGTAACAGCCAGAGTGGAGCTGGTCTGAAGCTGGGAGCCAGGAGTTTCTCTCATGTTTTGCACATGGTTGAAGAGGAGAGGACTTTCGCCATTTGACTCTGTTTTCCAAGGCCACACAGAAAGAGCCTGCAAGGAACTACCAAGACATCAACCGTTGACCATATAAGATGTGGGTGCACAGGCAGACGAATGGCTTGCTATTGATCAGCCCACCTAAATGAAGTCTTTGCACATATCATCAAATGCCAGCCAACCATATATTTTTTTCAAAAAAAATTATTTTTTTAAATTAATTTATTTTTACTGGAAAGGAAGATATACAAAGAGTAGGGACAGAGAGGAAGATCTTACACTCGATGGTTTACTCTCCAAGTGGCCGCAATGGCTTGAACTGAACCAATCCAAAGCTAGGAGACAGGCGATTCTTCCAGGTCTACATGCAGGTGCAGGGTCCCAAGGCTTTGGGCTGTCCTTGAATGCTTTCCCAGGCCACAAACAGGAAGTTGGATGGGAAGCGGGGCTGCTGGGATTAGAACTGGCACCTTCACGGTGAGGAAATTAACCACTATGCTATTGCACTGGGCCCAACCATATACATTTTTAAAATTATGCCAATGTTGATATTTTAACAATTTGAAACAATCACACTTATCAAATTGGTAGTCAAATACTTTATCATAAATTATTATTTGAATTGCTGTTCATTTCACTACTTTATTTTTGTCATGAACATTCTTTGCTTTTTTAATTTATTTATTTACTTATTTATTTTTTATTAATTGTATCACATTATATGACACAGTGTTATGGGCACTGGGATTCCCCCCACCCCTCCCCAAACCCTCTCCCCATGGTGGATTTCTCCACCTTGTTGCATTACCACAGTTCAAATTCAGTTGTGGTTCTTTCATTGCAAATATTTACCAAGCATAAAGTCCAGTGTCTTATTATCCTAGTGGGTTCAACGATTTCTTGGGGAGACCATCTCTGGTCTGAAGGTAAGTCCAGCTAAGCTTCATCCCAAAAGATTAAAGGCCCAGACATGCCCTCAACAGCCATTTACAACCTCGTGGCATCAATTGACTTGACATTGATTAATCGTATGTTGATGGGGAAGATGTGGTTTCTTAACTACATCCTATGAGTTCTTTGGTTTGTATTCAACCTGTTTCCATACAGTTATCAGTTTAGGTACAATACATTTTTTTTTTTTAATTTAGGATTGGTGTGCAGAGAAATCCCCAATACCCCAATGAGGCGTTACTAATCTTTGTATCCCACCTAGTGAGGCCTGTTTGGGTCCATGCTGGCCATTTCCTGTCTGATTCTAAGCTTTCCATGTTGTTGTCTGTTCATTCTATATTTTTTGTTTGTATGTATATTTGTTTGTTTGTTTTGAGGGGTTCCTGGAGCGATCCTAATAGTCACCGTGAGGGAGGGTGGGGATCCAGAGCCAAAGCCAGGCTAGGACCAGAGAGAGCTTGCCTCCTTATTCCCAGAGGGAGTTTATTATCCTCCTGTTTCTGCAGATCGCTCAGGGCTCCTGGCCGTAGTTCCGATGGTGCTGGTTTCTGCACTCAGAGTTTGGACTTCTTCCATCCTCTGTGGAGGCTCCAGATGGGGCTGGGTGACCTCAGAGTTCTCGGCCTCCGAAGGCACTCCTATTTGCCCTGGTTTCCTTACTGGTTCGGATGTAGTCCTTGGTATCTGTGTTGACGATCTGGGAGTCTTCAGGGTTGGGATGCGAGCCTCCTCCTGACCCCCCACTCCATTCTGGGGTCTCCCCCTGCCCCATATGCATGACCTCCTATTTAGAGGCTTTCAGGGTCGCTCCCGCTTCCCCCCTTATGCCTGTGTAGCTTTCCTATTGTCTAGTGCCAATTCGAGTCTGTTGTCTATGGGTTATCAGATTTTATCCTGATAGGCTATGTTTCACGTCTTCTACTCACTTTTTAGGGAGATGGAGGATTTCTCTGCATTCCCTCCCCGTTATGGAGTAACATAAGGTATTAAGAGTGTTTTAGGTTTTACAGTTCTTTGATGTAGATCTTAAGCATTCTGACTCACATTAATTGTTGTATTATAGGTTACAATGTATTGTCTTATTGCATTGGATACATGTTGTAAGAGGTTGCAATAATGTTATAATGTATTGGTATTATTTTCCAGATTAACAACTTTTCGTCTCAGATTAAGGCAAACATGTGGTATTTAATCTTTTGGGATTGGTTCATTTCTCTTAGCATAATGGATTCCAATTGGGCCCATTTGGCCACAAAGAACTGTATTTCTTTTCTTTTTTTTTTTTTTTTTTTTGATAGCTGAGTAGTATTCCATGGAGTATATGAACTATAGCTTTCCTATCCAGTCCTCTGTTGATGGGTATTTCGGTTGCTTCCAGGTTTTTGCAATTACTGATAGTGTTGCTATAAACATAGGGGTGCATGTTGGTTTCTCATAAAACAGGTGTTTTGGATAAATTCCTAGGAGTGCTATTGCTGGTTCATATGGCATGCTGATTTTCAATTGAGTTAGTATCCTCCATACTGATTTTCATAGAGGCTGTACAAGTTTGCAGTCCCACCAACAAGTGAACAAATCTATAAAATTATTTTGTGTTTGTGTGAAAAAAATGCTTCAAATGAAAAAAATAAACAAAAACACATATACACATAAATCTTGTTTTGTACATTTGAGAATGAAGGGTTGGTGGCATATTGAAAATCTCAGGTTTCAGATTCATTGAGAAAAATATGGAACCATTAAGTGATAAGGAAATTTAAGAATAAAATCTGGTTTACAGATGTAAGGGAGACATGACAAGGAATTCAGCATAGGATATGTTGATCTCATATTTATATTGGCTTTGAATATTTATATGTCACAATGCTTAAAAGGAAGTAGCATCAATTATTCAATCCACTTTGATTAAATTGTGCAAAAAATTGATAAGAGAAACTTGATAGATTAAATGTAAATATACACAGAGACAAAAATGAGTAGATTTAGGAATAGCTCTGAAATATTTTTTCCACTCTGCTTGAATGCCTGGATTATGTCTTTCAATGTAAAAACTTAAAGTCTTATTGAGGACCAAGTTTTGAGAAGTTAGAGATGTTACCCTTTTTTTTTTTTTAAACATTGTAAAATTTGTATTTGGAAAGTAGGTTCATAGAGAGAGACACATCTTCCATCTACTGACTCTCTCCCAATTGCCGCAATGGCTAAAGCTGTGCTGATCAGAAAAGCAGAGCACAGTGCCAGGTGCCAAGGGGTAGTGGCTTCTTCCAGGGCCTCATGGTGGATTGAAGGCCTAAGAACTTGGGCTATCCTCTGCTACATTTCCAGGCAATAAGCAAGGAGCTGGATTCAACATGGAACAGCTGGATTACAAAGTAGCACCCAAATGGGATTGTAGCACTTATAGGTTGAGCCATTGTGCTGGCCCACTGAGGCTTGTATTAATCCATATTGTTATTATTATTTTTTTTTGTTTTACAGAATTCAACACTAAATGTGCAGTTACCAACCTCAGTAGATTTTATTCTAGAAATTATTTCTTAGTTATGTAACTTAGATATGTAAGTGCTGGAAGAGGTATATATAAGGTCAAGATTTGGTTGCCTAGCATTAATCATTTTTGCTATTGATACAATCAGTTTCCTAGCTATGCAGTAAAGAACAATACAACCTAGTCATATGATCAGGATTTTATAGGAAGTAGCCATATCATGATGTTTCAAGTGGAAGTGGTTAAATATTTTCCTACACGGTTTTGATGTGTATATTGTCTTTGCAAATTTAATTTAAACTAAAAGGATACCTTATAAGTACACTGTTGGGAATGAACATTTCCTCTTTCCAAACGTTGGTTAACAATGAATTTAGTCTCATAAAACAAGCCTCACTCCATGATGATAAGATCAAAGAGAAGTGATTAAGAGATCAATACCCACATGCTCTGTGACAGCTCAGTCAGCAGAGCACCTGAAAAGGTGAAACGAAATCATCATATCACTGAGTTATGAATGAAAATGTTAGAGGTCTGATAACGACTGTGCTCTATCTTCATATTCACATATAAATAAATATTTGTTTATCATTAGTCTTTTTTTTTCTCAGTAATGTTTCCCATTGGCATTCTGTTTGTACTTCATACCACAATGCAAGCCCACTGAACTTAGTGATACCACCTAGGAATCTAGAATCACTTCTTAATCTCAGACCTTTCCTATTTTCTTCTCTGATTCTAGCCATATTGACTTCTAAGTACTGGATTTTTATATGGAAATTTAAAATATGGTAATAATGCCAGGTCTTATCTCTATATCTGAAAATAATTTTCATTCAGGAAGCTCTATTTGGCAGGATATTCATCTGTCCTGTCTCTAAATCCTTCTATTCTAAAATAATACCCTTGGATATGTTTGCTGTCTCATTTGGTTCAAGTGTCATTAAATAATACCCTATACATTCAAATAAATATGGCATTTGGGTGTCAATGTTTTCTATTTTCAGGAAACTTGTTCCAAGTGAAGAGCAAGCATTTAATAAAATATTAAAATCTGTATGAGCTTCAGAAAATAGCTGAATTCATCTTGATTTCAGAACATGTTCATTTACAGAATTGTTTATCTATGCACAGAAAAAAAGCACCATAGATCCAGTAACCTTGAACTGGTAAGTTTGTTTAATGTACCCTGTAACATGTGTCAGAGATTACAGATCATTTGAATGGCTTTTGTGGTCTTAAGAAACACAACTGCAACCATGCTGGTACAATTCAAAATATGTAGGACAAACCATATTTATGAATATTATGATTCACAGCTTGCTTATTACTATCAACATAAGACCTAAAACATAGTTAGCTTATTGGACTCATTTTCATTGGCTCTCTCCAATTTGCTATTGAACAATTCTAATTCACTCCTAATTGTACTTATGCTTAAGCAGTTTATCATTTGCATGATTTACTACAAAATTATATTTCAGTGGCACTTAGCATAGTTGAAGTTAAATCCCCTATTTACTGTACTTTTTTGTTATTTTAGTATTATAAATATGATGTCAAATATAGCTGATTGTAAATATAATTGAAAATATAATTTCAAAACGTTATGACATAATCATAGATGCATATCTGCTGACATTAATAATATTCAAATCTGAAGACTTCTGAACTGGCTGTGAAGCTATTTGAAAATAGGCAAAAATGTTCAGTACATTAATTCTTCAGAAAGTTCATGTCCATTCAAGGAACCTGATTTTAGAGGGGGGATTTTAGAAAGTTGAAAATATTGTTTAATCAATAATAAATAAAATGAGAGAACGTGCATAGTGCTTTAAGAATGTCAACCTTCTTTTTTTTAAGATTTATTTATTTTTATTGAAAGGCCGATGTACAAAGAGGAGGAGAGACAGAGACGAAGATCTTGCACCCTATGATTAACTCCTCAAGTGATCCCCACTGCTGGAGCTGAGCAAATCTGAACTCAGGAGCTCTTCTGGGTTTCCCACGCGGGTGCAGGGTCCCAAGGCCTTGGGCCATCCTGAACTGCTTTCCCAGGTCACAAGCAGGGAGCTGGATGGGAAGCAGGGCCGCCAGGATTAGAACTGGATGCATATGGGATCCTGGGTGTGCAAGGCGAGGACTTTTACCATTATGCAATCGCGCTGGGCCCAAGAATGCCAACATTCTGATTTGAAATAGTGCATTAATACTAAGAATAAAAGTGATGAGATAGAAAGAATGTTTCAATCAGTATACAAGGAATTGAGTAAGAATTAGATCTATCATTACTAACCTTGATTGTAAGTAATATTATAAGTGATATCTGCTATGCATCTTTCATCAATAATTATCACTACTGAGTGACATGGCAGCTTTAAGTTGCTGCTTAGAATATGCTTGTACCACAAATGTGGAGTTTTTTTCTTTTCAAAAATGTTCATTACTAAAGATTTCACACACACACACATAAAAACATACAAAATTGCAAAGTGTAATGCTGTGTGACTCATTAAAATGAAGGAAATACTGGTTAATTTATATCAGGAATATAAATTATATGGAATTACAGAAACCCCTAAATATTAGATTCCAAAAGGAAGGCAGTAACATGGGACAGTGAGGTCACTTAAGGCTATCATTAGCAAGTTGCTGCTATCTGTAGGCCCAGATAAACACAGATCAAAACTTACAGCCATTACAATCTGAAAGTTTAGAGGAGGAACCTAATGGAACTGTATACCAGGTGGGGCTTCAATTTGGGAAATTCCCTCTGATAAGGAATTGCCGAAAGAGACCTATCTACCCCACTTCTTATCCAGCTTCCTACTAATGCATCCTGGGGAAATATATATATATAATATAAAAAAATAAAAAAATATATATGTATATATATGCACTTTATATATGTGTACTTTATATATATTATGTTTTATATATATAAACTTTATATATACATATATATATCTTTGTAACAGTTTATATATTTTTATTGGAAGTAAGATACAGAACAAGGAGGAGAGACAAAGAGAAATATCTTCCCTCTGCTGATTCATTCCCCAAATGGCTGCAACAGCTGGAGCTGAGCCAATCTGAAGACAGGAGCTAGGAGCATCTTTTGGTTCTCCCATGCAGGTGTTGGGTCGTCCTCAATTGTTTTCCCAGGATACAAGCAGGGAGCTACATGGGAAGCAGGGCCACCAGTATTATAACTGACATCCATATGGGATCCATGCATGTGGAAGCGACAAATTTAGCAACTAGGCTAATGTGCCGGGCTCTGAAATTTATATATTTTACAATTGTATATTAAAAAAAACCTAGTGGTTCCTGGAAAAGTAAATCCCAATATTTTAACTGTAATTTTGTTAATTGTAAATATGGTTTTTAAAAACAAATAAAGGGCCCGGCGCGGTGGCGCAAGTGGTTAAAGGTCCTCGCCTTGCACGCCCGGGATCCCATATGGGCGCCGGTTCTAATCCCGGCAGCCCCGCTTCCCTTCCAGCTCCCTGCCTGTGGCCCAGGAAGGCAGTTGAGGACGGCCCAAAGCTTTGGGAACCTGCACCCACGTGGGAGACCCGGAAGAGGCTCCTGGCTTGGGACCAACATAGTATCGGCCTGTTGCGCTCACTTGGGGAGTGAATCATCGGACGGAAGATCTTCCTCTCTGTCTCTCCTATCTGTATATCTGCCTTTCCAATGAAAAAATAATAAAAATAAATCTTTAAAAAAAAAAAACAAATAATAAAAAAAATCAAAGCAGAAACAAGAGCTAGCTTTAAAATACTCACTCAAAATCTAATTAAAAGATGTTTATCACTCAAATTGGGAAGTTTCCAAGATTTATGTAGTATGAGTATAAAAAAAATGTGTGCATAGACTTAAAAATGTGAGATAAAGTCTATTTTGATAGACTTTCTTTTTAGCTGTGTCCTTTCATGATTTTTGAGGTGTTTGTAACTAAATATTCATAGTTTTACTAAAAAAGATCTATTATTTCTAGTAAGAAGGGCACTGATATTTTGTTATGATTTATGTTGTTTGTCATAAAAATCCTAAAAAATGATGTTTTGTACTATGAACTATACTCACTTTCCTCTATTTGTTTGTGCCTTGCAGTATCATAAAATTTTTGCCACGATGTATTAACAGTACTAATACACAAATTATGGTTATATTTTAAAGAATATTTTTACGTGATCTTACTCAGCAATCTATATTGCATATAGTTGCTATGACTTTGAAAGTTTGGAGGGTTACTAATCAGATTTTCTTATATAAGGATTGTTTCTGATCTTTTTTTTTCAGTGGAAGATTTGTTTTCATTTAAATTTTATTTATTTTTCTTTTTTTAGAAACAGAGAAAGATTTATAGAGAAATGGATATCCCATTCAGTGGTTATGACGAGTGGGAGGGTGGCAGAAGCTGGGACCTGGAGACTATCCAGGTCAGGAATTTGACTACCCAAGTCATTAACACTACTTGCCATGGTCTACATTAACCTGAAATTGGAGAAAGCAAGTGAAGCTGGAAACTGACTAGGTACTCCAATTTGGGACATGGACATGCTAGCCAGTTTGTTGGTAGCTAGGCCAAATGCCTACTCTTTGTTAACTTGTGAATCTGATCCTCACTGTTTCCCTGAGCAGTTTTGTATTTAAAGTTATATTTGTTCTGGTTGGTCAATGATGGCATGAGAATTGTGTTTGTGAATTGATTCTGTATGCAGCAAACTTGTTGAATTTTCTTTTTAGTTCCAATAGATTATCTCTTCACTTTATACTTTTTCTATATGGATGAGATTTTCATTTGCAACTAATGGCAATTTAATCCATTCCTTTGTTTTTATTAACTTATTTATTTATGCATTTGTTTATGTATTTTTTATGAAACTGTTTCATAGGCACAAGGATTCCCTATTCCTCTCCCTCTTTCTCCCTCCCCCATTGCCTTTCCCCATATTGTTACAATAATAAAGTTCTCAGCCTTTTGGCTAAGATCAAATCTAGATTACTTATTTGAAAGTGTTTCAGAGAAAGCAATACACAGATACACACAGAAAGGGAAAGAGGACTCTTCCATCTGCTGGCCTTAAACACTAAGATTGGATCAGAACAAAGGCAGGGCCTAGAACCATCATTTCAATCTTTTGCATGGATGCAAGCATTTTTTATGTCTCTGTATTTTTCTATCTCTCTCTGTTCTGTTCACAGCTTTCAAATAAAGGCACAACTGAGGCTTTAAAAAATGAGAAGGGTATGACTCAAAAAAAAAAGGCCTGAGGCCATTCCCAAGCACAATATCATCATAACATCATAACCATTTTAACTATTTTTGAACTTGTGATAATGCTCATGAAAAGAATACGTATATGGGGTTGACTGGCTTCTTCTTATACTTCTAAATCTGTTGAAGAGTTGATGTTATAAGGATTGAACTTAAAGTAAAAGGGTAATTAATTAATGAAAAGAGGGAGACAAAGATTCCATTGCTGATCTTTCTCTAAATGGCTACAGCACTGCAGGCAGGGTAGGGTTATAGCCAGGATGTGGGAACTCCTGGTAGGATCTCTAGATGATTAACACAAATGAAAAACAAAATTTGACTTTGAATGCAAAACACTGCTGCTATACACAAACCATTAGCATGAAGCTGCATAGAAGGAGTGGGGGTAAGATTCAGTCCCAGACACTCTTATAATAAATCCCAAGCTCAAAACACTGAAATTATTTTCAAAATGAGAAAATTAAGTGTTTTCTTGTATAAAAATAAAAAAATAACAAAAAAAATTTAAAAAATTTAAAAAAAATAAATAAATAATCAAGGATATTAATAGTATACAGCTAGCGAATTCATTATAAATAATCATATGATATGTTATTATTCTATTATGAATCACGCTGCCCTTCTAATAAGAATTGTCTGAAGTATACAGAATTATAATGTAGAAGATCACATTTAATTTTACATTCATTTTTATTAATTCGTCATCCCTTTAATAAGAATTAGTTTTATTCATAAGCAAATGTCTTACGTTTTTCTTCTTCTTAGCCACCTCCAGTTTTCTGGAGTGTTCACTTTTTGATTAAAATCAAAACTGGATTAGCCACACAGATATCACACGGGCAGACTCTTAAGCTATCCCCTGATGCTCTTAAAGCTCTGGCTTCTTTTCTACTCTTCCTAGATTTAGAATAATGCACTTCTTAGTTCTTTCATCATTTCCACTTTGTGGATTTCCTTAGCAAAATAGTAGTTTTAGATTAGAGAATATCTTATGAGAGGTAGAAAAGAATCTTTAGAGCATCTAATTACTCAGCAATATTTACCCCTTTATCTATATGAAAACAGCAGCAATCATACCAATTTATATTGGTGCAGGTATTTCATAAGTAAAATAATGAAGCAAAATTAACCATTTCATTGGGATAATTTGAAAGAAATAAATATTCCATTTTATTAAAAGAGTAACTTATTGAATAGCTCTTTCATTGATTTTTTTTTATTTTAAATCTTATACACAAGATTTACTAAATAAAAGAATGAAAAAAAAAGAGATTTTGATCTAGTGATTAACTTGCCACATTATGCAATAAAATGCCAGGCTTCAAGTTCCAGATCTGGCACCTGGGTCAGAGAACTGTGTCCTTCAAATGACAGGGACACCTGAATTTAGTTCCTAGCCCTGTTCATTGGCTGATAAACAGCTGGCTGTTGCAGGCATTAAGGGAGGAAAAAAAAAAAATTCACTGTCTTTTTACTAAAAATAAAGGGGGGGACAAGAAGAAAATTAAGATAGCAGAAAAGAGGCAAATATCTTAACACACTTCTAGAAGATCATAAGAAGAAAAATAAAATAAACCAAAAATATATATGTTCACCCATAGTTAATATAATAATCAGATCATTTCATTGGAAAACAATGACATGTATAATTCCACTGAAGAATTACAGTATTGGGCAAGGGCTGGGTGGTATCCCCAGACTGCAGCTCAGTTACATGATGCTTTGGGGTAGGGGTGCCCATGGTAAAAGGCTTGCGGAGTTGGTCCCATCTGTGCATCAAAATAAGGATAGACTGCAGCGGGCCCGGCGCAGTGGCGCAAGTGGTTAAAAGGTCCTCGCCTTGCACGCCCGGGATCCCATATGGGCGCCGGTTCTAATCCCGGCAGCCCTGCTTCCCATCCAGCTCCCTGCCTGTGGCCCGGGAAGGCAGTTGAGGACGGCCCAAGGCTTTGGGACCCTGCACCCGCGTGGGAGACCCGGAAGAGGCTCCTGGCTTCGGATCGGCATAGTATCGGCCATTACGCTCACTTGGGGAGTGAATCATCGGACGGAAGATCTTCCTCTCTGTCTCTCCTCTCTGTATATCCGCCTTTCCAATAAAAAAAAATAATAATAAAAATAAATCTTTAAAAAAAAAAAAAGAATAGACTGCAGCAAGGTCACTGAGCTTAATTAACGTGTGTAGAATGGTTGCTGGGACCTGCACAGAACAGGCCACTGCAGATACATATCTACAAGAGAGCAGCGAGTGTTGGTGAAATGATAGCGGCACCCAGAAAGTTCTCCCAGGTTTTGTACACTGCTCGCTGACACAATATGCAGTTGGCCGAGATCCAGTTCTGGGGAATGGTGTGATAGGGATCTACAAGGACTGAACAAACTAGGCATTTACACCTGCAAGAAAGTGCAGTAGCTGGAGTTGGGCACACACAAATCAAGAAGCATATGAAAGACAAGACAACCGGATCCTTTAATCCAAGGGTGACATCGAGTAGCTCTTCAAAGAATGAAAGGAGTATAAAATGAAACATTGCTTTGGGCAACGTTGTTCACAAAGCATTGAAGCCTGTGGACATTCTGAGGCAGCTATGGCCAACCAACAGTCCTTCGACCTTGCTATGGGGAGAATAAGGAAGAACCCCTGTATGGGCAGGAAGATTATGTCAACCTTATGCAAGGATGAGTCTAATACTCCCGTGACATTACAACCTCCATTCCCACAGAGGTACCCAAGGGGGCATCAAGAGATCATCTTTGTTTCACACCACACCCTCTACCCCTCCATCCTCACTCACTCCCCAACCCAGACACATCTCACTCACCTCTCTTTCCCACCCGACATGGGTCGATAGTCCCCGTCTCTTCACCTCTGCAATGAATATTTTAAATACTAATAATAATAATTTAAGGTAAGTAGTTGCATAATTAAAAATGGCAAAATGAGTTGGGAAAAATGTTTAAAATATTACATTCTAGTCAAATAAAAGTCATGCCTCTGTAACTTGGAGCATTATATAATGTGCCTATACTAACTTGCATAGCGAGAAGACACACAGTTGGCAGATACCTGATGCAGTCATTAAATAGATGACATATAAAATGAACCCTTTAGTTAGGTAGAAAGAGTGAAGGGGTGGTTTCAAAGGATAAAAAGGACATTCACAATTAAAAGAAAAAAACAAAGCTATCTCCATGAGATTGAGGGGAGCAGTCATAAAGAAAAAAGCACATAAGCAAGGACCAAGCATACATTTCAGTGGAAGCCTCATGAAAGAAATTTGAATTTTAACATCAGGACACTGCTTTGTGGACCTTGTTTAGAACAAAAACAACAAATTATGCTAAGTATCAGTGAGCACTTAGATCATGGGTATTACAAAGCAGTCAAAGGAGAAATTAAACTACAGATGCTTTATTTTCAGATTAGAATAGCAAATTGATATTAATTAGTAAATCAATGTGTTGATTGTTATAAAGTCTGAGTTAATATTTTAAAAACAGTGTTTTACTTTTCCTTGAACTAGCTTTTAAAACAAACAAACAAAAAAGAATAAAATGCATAATTCCTAGCATTAGAAATGTTACATCTTAGAAAGCTATTAAGGGCCCGGTGCAATAGTGGCTAAAGTCCTCGCCTTGCAAACGCTGGGATCCCATATGGATGCCAGTTCTAATCCTGGCAGCACCAATTCCCATCCAGCTCCTTGCTTGTGGCCTGGGAAAGCAGTCCAGAACGGCCCAAAGCTTTGGAACTCTATGCCCGCATGGGAGATCTGGAAGAGCTCCTGGCTCGAGGTTTTGGATTTGCTCAGCTCCAGACATTGCAGTCACTTGGGGAGTGAACCATCGGACGGAAGATCTTCCTCTCTGTCTCTCCTCCTCTCTATATATCTAACTTTCCAATACAAATAAAATCTTCAAAAAAAAAGAAAGCTATTAAAAATTTTAATAAAATATTTTCTGAATCTGCTATTAAGATGGATGTGGGAACGCCATTGTCAATGAAGAGAATCTGTCCTTACATCAATGACCACCACTTTCAGACACAAAATATTAAACGGTAGACTGTTTAAAAATGTACGCAGTGAAATAAGATACTTTCTGCATAGTCTTGGGAGTGAATTTGCCTGGATTTAATCTGGATTTTAAATGCCTGTATGTGCCAGCTTAACCAAATAAACTCTGCCTGGGCGAGTATTTTGACCCAACATTTAAAACAACATTGGAGGGCCCGGTGCAGTAGCCTGTGGTTAAAGTCCTCACCTTGCACGCCGATCCCAATTGGATGCATGTTCTAATCTTGGCAGTCCCCTTCCCATCCAGCTCACTGTCTGTGGCCTGGGAAAGCAGTCCAGTACAGCCCAAAGCCTTGGGACCTTGTATCTGCTTGGGAGACCCGGAAGAGGCACCTGTCTCCTGGTCTTGGATTGGCTCATCTCTGGCCCTTGCGGCTACTTGGGGAGTGAACCACTAGTGGAAATATTTTTTGCTGTGTCTCTCCGCCTCTGCGTATGTCTGTCTTTGCAATAAAAATAAATGAAATATTAAAAACAATAAAAGAAAAACAATATTAGAAATGCAGATCCCATAAAACATTGCTTGGGGTCAAATCCTAGGTTTGGATTCTCACACTACCTTTCTGTTTATGTATACCTCCATAGGCATCAGCTAATAGCTAAAGAACTGGATTGCATTTTTGTCTCCCATCAGGCACACCTATTGCTATTACATGGGGAGTGAACCAGTGGATGGGAGCTCTGCCCCCCCCACCCCTCTGCCTATCAAACAAATGACACATACGTTTAAATTCTAAGTATTTTGTTTTTCTGTAGAATAATGATGGTAATGACATGCACACCCTCACAGGATTATCATGAAAATTAATGCTAGTATATGCATCTAACGATCATAAACAGTATGTGACATACATGGAGTCGGAGACACCATCTAAGTTTTAGTTGCTACTATTATCAATGGAGTAAAGATGAGTAAATTATATCAGTTCCCTTTAAATATTTATGATAAAGATGCCTTAAAAGTATCTAAATTATTAAGTTCATGTGTATTAAATCTCATGATATGAATCATTAAGTGTATAAATCATTTTGCTAAATAATCTATTGCTCAAAAGGACAGTTTTAAATGCTAGCTGTTAATAATCAGCTTAACGATAGGTTACACTGCAGTTATTCCAAGTGCAAAGGAGATATCTACTAGTACCAGGTCTAACGGCCTCAAAGTCAACAATTCCTGAGGTAGGTTTCATGCTAATATAATTTATATGAAGTTTTAACCTATATCATGGTTAATGATGCATATGTAGTCCCTTAATAGTTTGTTTCTGCTGAATAACATTTATTTTGGTAAAATGACATAAAGATGGTAACATAATTTTTAGTAGCTTAAGCCCAGGAAACTACATTATAAATAAAAATGTTTATTTTTTAGCTGAGTAGTTTTTTTTTTTTTTTTTTCTTGCAGCCTAAGCTTCGTTTCCAACTTGTTTTCAGATTTAAATGTGAATATTTCCAAAAAATCTTTTAGGGGCTGGCACTGTGGCATAATGCTGTAAATTTCTGCCTGCAATGCTGACATTGCATGTGGAAGTTGGCTGAAGTCCTGGCTGTTGCACTATGATTGCTGATGACCCACACGAATGAGCCTGATGGAGCTCCTGGTTCCGAGCTACAGCTTACCCTGGGCAGAGAGGAACATCTTCCCAGGCCACAAGGAGGGAGCCGGATGGGAAGTGGAGATGCCGGGATTAGAACCGGCACCCATAAGGGATCCAGGAATGTTCAAGGCGAGGACGTTAGCTGCTAGGCCACGTGGCCATGCCCCATTACAGTCATTTGTTGAGTGAACCAGTGCATGGGAGATTCACTCTGTGTGTGTGTGTCCTCTCTGGAACCCTGACATTCCAATAAATAAATAAATAATGATAATTATTATTTTAGAGAATCAATAACACTGGAAAGATATAAACAGATTTCATGAAGTATTTATATTAAATTGTTTTGTTGCTAAGCATTAAGTTTAGATTATTACAACTTGACATTAAAACAATCATACAATGTTCATTTGTAAACTGTTAAAGCTGATTTTCAGACAGTAGGTATATGAGTTGAGGTAAGAAAGAAAGGACATATATCTGGAACAGCTTACTGTGTTAGAATGTAAGTACAGGTATGTACCTTGGGCACAATCATTTGTGCAGTTTTTTTCTTTAAGATGAATGGATGTTGATTTTCATTAAATGATATTTTTACATCTGTGGAACAACTATAATACGGCTTTTGCCCTTCCTCAAAATGGTGTGATTTATGACATCTATTAATATTCAACTGCCAAACTATCCTTGCTGTTTTTCATATGGTGTTGGATCCATTTTTGCCAATATTTTGGTGAGAACTTTTCCACATCTGTCCATCATGTATGCAACTTTTAGTTTTCTTTTCATGTTGTGTCTTTTTTCAGTTTTAGTATGAGTGAAGGCAGCTTCATAAAAAAGTGTGGATGGCTTTCATCGTTTTCAATATTTTGAGATGTTCTGAAAAGTGTTGCAAGCAAAATTTCTAGAATTGTTTTATAAAATTCGGTAAGAAATCTAATATGTCCTGTTCCTTACTACTTCAGCCTTGTTTATTGTGCATTTGCTTACATTTTTTTCTGTCTTCTTGATTTAATTTTGGTGGATCATATCCATTCTAGAATTATACATACAGTTATTTTGGGGAGACTGATTTATTTCACTTAGTGTAATTGACTCCAATTGCAATTTTTTCATCACAAAAGATCGTGGTTCACTCTTTTGTGACTGAGTAGTATTTTGTGTGTGATTTCCATTTTTTCTTCATGCAGTGATCAGATAATGTATATTTTTATTTCATAGCTTAGCTATTGTGAGTTTAACTGCTATAAACATGGGTGAGTTGGATACAGATAATTCACACACAGATTTCATTTGCTACACGTGAATTCCCAAGAGTAGAATAGCTACATCTTATGACAAGTAGAGTTTGTAGGCAGCTTCATACTGTTTCTTATAATAGTTTTTGTAATAAAGTTTTATAATAATTTTTATAATAATTACACTAGTTCACATTTCCAACAATAATTGCTGTCCCATCCTCATCAGTTTCTTGTTTTGTTTTTTTGTTTGTTTGTTTTGTTGGATTCTTGGATGGTAGCCATTTTCACTTGTGTGAAGTGAAACTTCCTTGTGGTTTTAACTTGCATCTACTTCATATCTGGTGATCCTAAGCATCTTTTTAATGTACCTGTTAGCTATTTTACTTCATCTTAAAAATGGCTGGGTTCTTTATCAACAACATTGCTTCAATCTTGTTGAGTTTCTCTAACTCTTTATAAATCCTACATATGAATCCTTTATCAGAGGGATACTTTATCAACATCTTCTGCTACTCTTTCACTTCCTTACATTGTTTAGTATTTCCTTTGCTGTGTAGAAACTTCTTAGCTTGATATACTTCCATGTGTCTACTTTTACTTTTATTGGTTGAGCTTCTGGAAATCCTTTGCTAATGCCAATGTCTGGAAGTGTTTCTCTCTTGCTCTCTTTTTAATAATGTGATGATTGCAATCCTAGACCTAGACCCCTGATTTGCTGTGTGCATATCTGATATGCTGTGTAAATTAAGATTCTTGCTTCAAACTTCTGTATACAGAGGTCAAATTTTATCAACACTATATGTTGAAGAAACTGTCTTTTCTCCAAGGAGTCAATTTGTTGCTCTGGTCCATGTATTTATTTCACCAGGCCTGGGATATTTTGGTTATAGCTATCATGTAATGTATTTTAGAATCTGGTTATGATCCTTACAGTTTAATTATCATTGCTTGGGTTTCTGTAGCCATCTGAGCCCTCTCATGATTCCATAAGAATTTGTGGTTAATTTTCTTCTAGAACTGAGATGTTAGGATCACATTGAATATGTAAATTAATTTGGTTTATATTGATGTTTTGTTCATATTAATCATTTCAGTTCCTGAACATGTATGAGTTTTGCTGTGTGTGTTTTGTTTATTTCCTAATTTTTCTACAATTTTCATCTTAGCAATATTTCATACCCACAGTTGAATTTATCCCAAGATACTTTTTGTAGTTATTGTGAGTGGTATTCATCTTACATATTCTTTTTCAGTCTTGGGATTCTTGTGTATATAAATGCTAGTAATTTTTCATTGATTTTGTATCCCGGAAGTTGGACAAATTATTAGATGAGTTTTAGTTATCTTTTAATAAACTTTGTTTATTCCTTATGTGTATTATCATATCTCTTGCAAACAGGAATAATTTACTATTTTTTATTTTTAATTTTTATCTTTTTGGTGTCCTTCTCTTGAGTAATGGCTCTGGACAAAACTTCTGTACATATATTAAACAGTGACTGTTAAAAATAAGCATTCTTGTCTGATTCTGTATCCTGTGGAAATTCTTTCATGTGTCCTTACATGTGTGCAGACGTCTAAAGATCTGGACCATCCTTTGCTATTTTCTCACGACAAAAGCAGGGAGCTGAATTGGGAAGAATTGCATCTGAGACACATACTGGCATCCAAATGGTGTGCTGGCAAAAGCAGGTACAAAATTAGCCCGGTACATCACTGTGTCAGACCAATGTTTTGTTTTGTTTTATTTTATTTTATTTTATCTTATTTATTTTATTTTATTTTATTTATCATCAAGCATATTCTAACATGCCAGAGGCTAGCTTCAGCCAAGTTCAGAATTCGAGAAGGGTGCGTGAAATAGGCATAGAGAGAAAAGAAATGGACCACTACAATTTCAGGATCATAATGGACAGTGCAAGAAAGCTGTCCGCTTTATACAGAAGCAGTCACAAACTCTGGCACAGACCTCTTATGTCATGGTGATGCAGCCACTTGACCGCAGAGTGCAGGCCTCAAGCAATACAATTACAAAGTTTTCTTTAAGGGTAGTTTGACACAGCTTCAAGAGGGGCATAATTTACAACAGGTGAGTGAGGAAGGATTATGCATTCCTTGCTTATCTTGACTTGCCAGCCCCTACATGCTCTCCTCTGGTATGGGCTCTATTCTTGGTGCCACTGCCTGTGACAACCAGATCCCGATCTTGAATTATCTGTGGGTTGATAAGTCTGAGGCCGTGGTTTATGGGGATTGGGGTCAGTGGCATCAGTTGGCTGTTAGGCCTGCAAGCTCACAGTTTGTTAGCCAAGCAAGTAAAACAGGAGTTATAAAGGCAAAAAAGAATTGCAGTTAGCAATAAGCCATGTCTACTTTATTTTGATTTCAACTCTACAATGGACAAGTGGGTGCTTCTAAAGATAATTCTACAAATTGTTTCACCTTAAGGCAGGGCATTATCCATTCTGACATTGCAGTCAGGAATTTCTCAGTAAGCAGCACATATTAATCAGCAATACACTCCTATTCCAACTCTCATTCTACAACTTATCAGTTAGAAGAGGAAATATATCAGGGAGGGGAAAAGGTAAAGATCAGAAACAGAAAAACTAGAAACATAAATTTCCACTACAACTACAGAACCAATAACCCTAAGTTAGTTTGAAAGCATGTATTATGATGTTAGTGCAGACATTCTTGAGCTCTTCCAAGCAAAGGGCCATAAGAGTAACTGAGACGGCATACATTGTTAAAGGCCAGTTCACCAAGACATCAGCAGCAGCATTAACTCCTAAGCTCACATTGGTTGTAAAAATCATCTCACAGGAGCAAACAACAACGCCTCAATAGATTACAAAATTCTTAGTGGATGGTCAGGCATCCTCGCAAAGGGAAGTGGAAACTGCATTTCAGGTGGTTGTAGGGACATCTGCCAGGCCCTGCTGTGCAGCGGGAAGCTCCCCTGGGCCCTGCCAAACAGGGGGGCTATCATCACACCTTCCTGTCGTCCACACCTACTGCATGGACCCTGTCACTAACATGTTATTGAATGCTTTCTCTGCATTTGTTAAGTAACCATATGGTTCTTATTCTTTATGTGCTTAATGTGATATGTCATGATTAATGATGTGCATATATGTTGAATCATCTCTGCCACAACCATAAATTCCACTTGATCTACTTGAATGACCTGTATGAAGTATTGCTGACTTTGATTAGCTAGTTTTTTGTTGAAGAGTTTGCATCTATATTCATCAGGAATATTGGTCTATAGTTAACTTTATTTATTTATTTATCCATTTCTTTATTTATTTTGAGAATTCAAGTGATACTGGCCTCACAGAAGCAGTGTGAGAGGATTCTCTCTGTTTTAATTGTTTTGAATAGCTTGAGAGGAAACAAATTAATTATTGAAAAGCTGGATAGAATTCAGCAACAGAATAAATATTCCTGTATTTTCTCCATTATTGACTTTGTGTTGGTTGTTGCTTTCTTTCTGGTTTCTGAGTTTTCATGACATGATTTTACTAAACAGTATGAATCTAGAATTCTTTCAATTTCATCCAAATATGATAGGTTGGTTTATAGCTGTTTGTGGTAACTTCTGATTCTATCTGCACAACAATTTCATAATGTAAATCCCAAGTTCATTGTGTATCAGTCAGAACAGAATATGGCATGATTGCCATTTTTATTTCAATATCTCACATGTTTATGTCCTAGAGAGTGTTCCATACACTGAATAAAGAAGGTAGATTCCATGCTGTGCTATGAAATATTTGAGGGTATCAATTAAACCCATTTGGTCAGTAGTACAGATTAACCATTGTGTCATTGCTGAAGCTTCTTTATAGTTGAACTGCTGATTGGTGAAAGTGGCGTGCTGAACCCCCTAGTATTACAGTAATAGAGATTATTTCTCCCATCAGATATATTATAATTTGTTTTGGACAGGTGCCCTAACTTGGGTGCTTTTTTATGCTTATTCATAATTGTTATATATTCCAGTTGAATTTATTCCTTAATTGATTTATAATGTCTTTCTTTTTTTTTTATTGTTGCTTACATTGTATTATGTAGTACAGTTTTATTGGCGCTGGGGATTCCCCCCACCCCTCCTATACCCCTCCCCCCATGGTGGATTCCTCTACCTTGTTGCATAACCATAGTTCAAGTTCAGTTGAGATTCATTGCTTGCAAACACATGCCTAGCATGAAGTTCAGCGTCTTATTGTCCAGATAAGTTCAGTGGCCTCTTGGGGAGACCTTCTATGGTCTGAAGATAGGTCTAACAGAGTAAAGATCCGGTCAGTTAAAAGCCCCAACAAGGCCTCAGTATCAATATACAACATTATGGAATTAATTGACATAGTATTGGGTAAACAACATGTTAAAAATAATGCAAGTTCCATTCTTCGAAACATCTGGGTTGAGACAGTATCAATGACAGGTTCAAAAAATAACAAACAACCATACAAAAATTACAGGTTAAATCAAGGCAAACATGTGGTATCTAATCTTTTGGGATTCACTCATTTCCCTTAGCATTATAGTTTCCAGTTGTGCCCATTTAGCCACAAAGAACTGCATTTTGTTTTTTTTAATAGCTGAGTAGTATTCCATGGAGTAGATGAACCAAAGCTTTCTTATCCAATCTTCTGCTGATGGGCATTTTGGTTGCTTCCATGTTTTTGCAATTACTGATTGTGCTGCAATGAACATAGGGATGCATGTTGGTTTGTCGTAAAACAGGTGTTTTGGATATATTCCTAGGAGTGCTATTGCTGGGTCATATGGTATGCAGATTTTGAGTTGTTTGAGTGTTCTCCAGACTGATTTCCATAGAGGCTGTACCAATTTGCAGCTCCACCAGCAGTGGAGTAGGGTTCCCTTTTCCCCGCATCCTCGCCAGCAAGCGTCGTTGGTGTTCTTGTTTATGTGGGCCAATCTTGCTGGTGTTAGGTGGTACCTCATCGATGTTTTAATTTGGATTTCCCTTATTGCTAGGGAGCTGGAACATTTTTTCATATGTTTGTTTGCCATTTGGACTTGTTCCTTTGTGAAATGTTTGCCCATTTCCCGTGCCCATTTCTTGAGTGGCTTGTTTGTTTTGGTTTTTTGGTTGTTTTGAAGTTCTTTGTATATCCTGGAAATTAGCCCCCTATCGCCTATATCGTGTGCAAAGATCTTCTCCCACTCTGTGGGTTGCTTTTTTACTTTGTTGATTGTTTCCCTTGCTGTACAGAAGCTTCTTAGTTTGATGAGGTCCCATTTGTTTATTCTGTTCTCAACTGCTATTGCTTTTGGTGTCCTTCTTAGAAAGTCGGAACCTACTCCTAGGTCTTGCAGGGTATTTCCTACATTTTCTTGCAAGAGTTTGAAGGTTTCTGGATGTAGGTTTAGGTCTTTTATCCATGTAGATTGGATCTTGGTTTATGGTGATAGATGTGGGTCTATCTTTTTGTTTCTACAGGCTATCAGCCAGTTGTCCCAACAACATTTACTAAAGAGGCCTTCCCATTTGCTTGAGTTGTCATTGGTCTTTCTTTTTTTAATGAAAAGTTTTTGTCTGAAAGTTCGTTTTCTTTTACTTCATGGTAGCTGTGATGTATGAGACACCAGCTTAATTTTTAGAGTGAATGCCCATTCTCAATGAGCTTTTCAGATATGTCTCATTGACCATGGCTGTTATTGTGTCACTATGAAAACAAACAAACAAACACAAAAACACCCAAATTAAATTTTACATAGAACAAAGTGCATATCTTAAGAATGTTTATGATAGTTAGGAAAAGTATAATTTAAATGCATGTTTTAATGAATAAAATGCAATTATACATGATTTATATTAACACTTATACATCTTTTTTAAAATAAGATTTATTTTTATTATTTTTTTATTGGAAAGGCGAATATACAGAGAGGAGAGACAGAGAGGAAGATCTTCCGTCCGATGATTCACTCCCCAAGTGAGCGTAATGGCCGATACTATGCCGATCCAAAGCCAGGAGCCTCTTCTGGGTCTCCCGCACGGGTGCAGGGTCCCAAAGCTTTGGGCCATCCTCGACTGCTTTCCCGGGTCACAGGCAGGGATCTGGAAGGGAAGCGGGGCTGCTGGGATAGAACCGGTGCCCATATGGGATCCTGGGCATACAAGGCGAGGACCTTAACCACTTGCGTCACCGCGCCAGGCCCTACATCTTTTTTTAAGTGTGAAAAAAACCATCATGCTTTTAGGAAAGCAAATGTTATGATGTACGGTTATATTTCTTTGAGATTAACATTCTTGGTGCTTGTTAAAACTAGCCCAACCACTTTGAATGTATTCTGTAAGAATTTTCTCTGGAGACATGTTCATTGGGTTTTGAAATGGATTTTGTTCTAAGACTATTTAAAAGTTTACACCTTCTGAAAGTGTAAATGACTTCATACACGATTGTCACAAATATAATTTCCATGTCATTATTTAATACTTGAGTTAATTAATAAATGCATAATGTATCAAATTATACATAGATATTTAATCCTCCAAAGTCCTTGATTATATTTCTTTTTCCCATGTTATACATTCATTTTCCTATTAGAATGTATAATAAGATACAGATTTTCCAAAATGAGGTATCACTGAAATATTATGACATATGATGCAATCAGAGTTAAAATGGGATTTGCCTTATTCTTACAGATTCCAGAAACTGTCCAGGGGAAATAAATCGATTGTTGTGAGTTACAAAAATGCATGAAAGTGTAAGATATAAGATGTGTGAGATTGGATAAAAAGTGCATATGGTGTTTTTCAGGACTGAAAGGTGAGGGCAGCTGAAGCACACAGCACGCTTTTAAAACAGGCTGAATTCCATGTAGGACTGGAGAAACTTTTAAATTATTTTTTCATAAAACCAAATTAAAATCATTTAAATTATTGAAGTTTTGGGAGCGACATAATTACACTATAATAATAAGCTATTTCTCACTCAGGTATACCACTGATCTTGAGAATACACTCGTCTTTATTAGGCCTCATTAGAATTCATTGCTTGTATTTCATTTGCCTTGCATGGAGTTGGCCTTGCCGGTTTTTTACTTTCCTTGCAGCTATACTGAAGGTATCTCAGAGATGATCATGCATACATTCACATGGCATGTTTTGTATCCTATGAGAAAAAGCATCATCAATTCAATAGCTTAAAGCTTTATACCTGTTTTACTTAGTTCTGTCCTGTATCAGGGGCCTCATAAGTCTGCAGTCCAGCTGTTGGTAAGAAATCCCTTCCTGTCTGGGACACTGAGTACAAAAGCATCTAGTCTCCTGGCCTCGGATTATTGGTACCATCTAATTATTATAGTAGTTAGGATTCACAGCAACTGGTTTTTGTCAACAAAGGAAGAGATTGTAGGGATACTACTAACTGAAACATTTATTATATATGATGTAATTCCATGATGAAAATGACACTGCCTTTCGCTTTGTCATACTAAGGGTTAGAAGTAACTCACGGTTCTGTGCAAATTGAAGGTCAGAGAAGGAAGCAACTTGGAATTGATCATAAAAAAGACAATAACATGTAAAGATGTGCGGCATGCCTAAAATTCTCTGCCACAGTCTGTCTGCCACTTTCAACGTCATTGTTGTTGTTATTGTTGTTTTTTTTTTAAGATTTATTTATTTTTATTGGAAAGGCAGATATACAGAGAGGAGAGACAGAGAGGAAGATCTTCCATCCGATGATTCACTCCCCAAGTGAGCGCAACGGCCGATGCTATGCCGGTCCGAAGCCAGGAGCCTCTTCCGGGTCTCCCACGCAGGTGCAGGTTCCCAAAGCTTTGGGCTGTCCTCGACTGCTTTCCCAGGCCACAGGCAGGGAGCTGGGTGGGAAGCTGGGCACCTATATGGGATCCAGGGCGTGCAAGGCGAGAACCATAACCACTGCGCCATCGCGCTGGGCCCTGTTGTTATTGTTTTTAAGGATTGGTTTATTTTTGTTGGAAAGGCAGATCAGATTTCTGGAGAGAAGGAGAGATAGACAGACGTTCCATCCACTGGTCTATTTCACAAATGGCCGTAATGACCCAAGATGAGCTGATTCAAAGCCAGGCACCAGACACTTCTTCCAGGTTCCCCATTTGGGTGCAGGTTTTCTTGGATTTGGGCCATCCTCCGCTTCTTTCCCATGTCATAAGCAGGAAGCTGGATGAGAAACAGAGCAACCTGGACATAAACTGGCACCAAATTTGTGCTGGTTTGTGTCCGGGCTGTTCCACTTCCCATTTATCTCCCTGTATGCGGGCTGGGAAAGCAGTCGAGGGCTGCCCAAAGCATTGGGACCCTGCACCTGCATGGGAGACCTAGAGGAAGCTACTGACTCGTGGCTTTGGATAGGCACAGCACTGGGTGTTTTGGTTATTTGTAGAGTGAATCATCATATGGAAGAGCTTCCTCTCTTTATGTCTGACTTTACAATAAAAATAAATAAATATATTTTTTAAAAGTGAATACTTCATTCTTTTCTTTGCTCACAATAAGAAGACATTATAAATACACTTCAAGTTTACCCAAGAATTATTCTTTCTTGGGAGTTTTCTTTCTCACCAATGAAAATCAGAGAAAACATTTCTGGTAGTATTTTAACTTTCATATGTTAGCAGAAACAATGGCAAACAGAAAAAGAGGAACATTAATGAAATGATTGACAGTCTTCTCTATGCTGTTCAGGTCATAATGACTTTCTTCAGTGTCTTCCAAATGCACCCGCAGTGTATTACAGCTCGAACCTCTGCTAACTTAAATAATTTGCATGCTGGTGTGACCCAAACTTTTTCCTTAACAAATATGGACTCAGTGGTGAAGATTAGGTTCTTCAGGAAAAAAAAAAAGTTAAGCATATGGAGTCAAGGACTCACACAAATAATAAACACTTGTTAAAGATAAAAAGACATGACTAGGGAAAAGAACATGGTGATACCAGGTAATGGCTTAGTCCACTCAGCAATGAGTTCTGGATTCAGTCTTGTTTTGCCAGTGTTGTGTTTTGTCAAACAAAAATAGCAAATTCTCTGTATGTGATTCTTACAAAGCCATCACTTGAAGGCTTCCGAAAAGGGGTTTTCACTGTGGGGAAGCACTCACCTTGAAGGAAGTGACTCAATGGAGATAGACTGTGTGAGGCTTTCTGTTGACTGTATTTCCTGAAGCTGAACTTTACATTCTCCATTAACTGCTTGGTGTCCATACACTTAGAACATGGTTGTTGTGCCACCATTTGCAAATATAACTCACTAATACATGTTCCTTTGGATTACTAGAACATGATATATATCCCTCTCACCTGCCGCTATTTTGTGTCAGTTCTATAGTTTATAAAGTTAGTTTAATTAATCATGAAGTTATCTTAAATATTACTGTAATCTCCTTGACAAAAATGCAAAGATGAGTAAAACTAAAGTACTGAGAAACAACAGGACATGTAAGACTTGAACGATCAGACACAGGAAAAGTAAATGAGTGTAATACCTAAATCTTGCTCATGTTGTGTGAAGACGCTCATTTTAAAAGAATGAAAAGTAGCCCAGTATTTTGGTTTTGTTTTGTTTTTATCCTATTGTTATGACTGAAGATCTCAGAAGTATATACACGAATAGCATTTTAATATTTCATTAGTGGATGTTCACAAAAGAAAATCCAAACCAAGATTTAATTTTTGTATTCTACATCTCTTGCTCTCATTCTCCAATTTATGCATCTCACCGTGTGTATACAAGGTTTTGCATATGCATTAAATACAGTCATGTATCATTTAATGATGGAAACATTTTCTGTGAAGTGTTCTGCATCATTAAGCAATTTCAGCCTTCTATGAACATCATAAACTATTCTTTCATAAACCTGCAAAGTTTATTGCTCACAACATAAGTAGACAATATGATATAGCCTATTACTCCTTGGCTGTAAATCTGTATAGCATGTCTTTAAATTGAATACTACATGCTAACAACATAAGCAATGCATATTTGTACCTAAACAACAAAAAAGTAAATTGTAAAACTACAGAAAATTATAAAAACTTTTATAAAATCATATAAAAGCAAAATATATAAAAAAGGAAACATTTCAAATCTGTTTCAATTTCTTTTAGTAGAATTTTTTTATTAGAAAGACAAATTTACATAGAGAAGGAGAGAGAGAGAGAAAGAGAGAGAGAGAGAAATATCTGCTGTCCACTGGTTCACTCCCCAGGTGGCTACAACAGCTGAAGTTGAGCAGAGCTGAAGCCAAGATCCAGGAATGTTTTCCAGTTATCCCTCATTGGTGCAGGGTTCCAAGGCTTTGGACCATCCTGTGTGGATTTCCCAGGCTAAAATCAGGAAGCTGGATGGTAAGTGGAATAGCTGATACTTGAACTGGTACTCATATGGGATCTCAAGGCATGTAAGGTGAGGATTTAGCCACTGGAACATCATGCAAGGCCCATCTGTTTCAATCTTATAATGTCATCATTGTATTTGAACATTATTTTGATATATGACTATCTATATATACATAAAATATATGGAAATTATAGTAACTATATATGTACATTTATATTTGCATAAGACATTGTGTAAATAATCTAAGATTGAGGTCAAACTTACTTGAATACCTTTTGTGAATTAACTAAGTGTGTTCTAGTCATTTTCTTGTTAGTTGCTTGAAAAATGGACACAATAAGTGACTTACTGGGAGTAAAATCTCACAAATGTCTTAGGTAGGCCCTGCTACATGTAAGTCTGAATGCAAAGTAAAGGGTGATATTTTCTTCATCAAAAACAAAAGCAACATCATTGTGAAGCATATAAAGGGAAACTTTTTCTCCTGTGACTTCTAATGACTCTGCTTTTCTTTGTGTGTGTGTTTGTTGTTGTTTGATTTTATTAACTAAAATTTTAATTCCCTGGCTTGACTTAGTACTTAATTTTTATCATATAGAATTCCAGCTTTAAATACAAATATACAAGCATTTACCTCATTTGGAATTTGTGTAATGTGGGTTTATATCTAATCATGCATATGTGTTTCATTTTACCAGAAGGCTGAAATGCTGCAGAAGACTAACAACATGGCTTTCATTTGATTTTTTCAGAACTTGTGCATTGTATCAAACCCCTGTATCTTAGAAATACAGATGAGACTTAAAAGCACAATTGGGGAAGGAAAAGCTTAATATTTGTTTTTATTGCAAAGGCAGATATACAGAGAGGAGGAGAAACAGAGAAGAAGATATTCCATCTATTGATTCACTCCCTGAGTGGTTGCAAAGGTCAAAGCTGCCCTGATCTAAAGCCAGGAGCCAGGAGCTTTTTCCAGGTTCCCCACAGTGGTTCAGGGTCCCAAAGCTTTGGGCCTTCCTGGACTGCTTTCCTAGGCCACATGCAGGGAGCTGGACGAGAAGTGAGGTTGCTGAGATTAGAACCAGCATCACTATGGAATCTTGTCACGTGCAAGGCTGACATTAACCGCTAAGCTACCACTCTGGGCCCAAGATCATTCTTTTGTTTTGCATGTATCTCTGATCATCTTTTTCCTCCTTCTACTTTTTAGTATGTTTTCATTTAAACACAGATTTTGACATCCCCAGGATGTAAGTACCTATGATTGTTTAGCCATGTTTATTATAACAAAATTTTTTCATACTCTTGGAATCTTATTGACCTGGCTTATTAATTATGAATTTTATAGAATTCTGTCCTCACTGGATATCACAAATTCAATGCTCATACTGTAAGGAGAGTATGATCTTTGCAAGTATTCTTTGCTTTGTTTCATGCATTTTGTATTGCCCTTCTGAGCAATAGAATGTCTAGGACATGAAAGCAAGCATGAGATTCTTCTGAGTATTTGGATCTCTACAACATTGTAGATTGTCTGACTATACAGTTGATCCTGACTTGATTTAAGGTGAAATGAGAGGCTTAAAGCCTTAGGTTGACACATCGCCATTTTTTCCACATAAAATATGTGACAACAACACAAATTCAAAAACAAGAAAAAGAAGACTTTATTAAGATCTTGGAATGAAATGTTAAGAATTTCACAAACTATAATGAGCAACTGCCATAGTGACTGTCTTCCAAATATTAGCAATGGTCATTTTTGTGAGCGGCTTTTGTACTAAAGTACTAATTGGAAATACATATAAGAAAATTCAAGAAAATGTTATTCTACTACCTAGCATTGCAGAATTTTTTTTTTTTACAATAGACTGATTCAGTAGCTACATGATCACTCATTTTCATAGAATATATGAGGTGTGCAGCTAAAATAAATGGCAACTGCAAAAAACAGTAGCAGGGATATTACAGTTACACTTACTAAAGATATAGAGCAAGTCCTTACTTTTTAAAAAGATTTGTTTATTTTTGTTGGAAAGGCAGATATAAGGAGAAAAGGAGAGACAGAGAGGAAGATCTTCTGTTTGCTGATTCACTCCCTAAGTGGCCACGATGGACATAGCTGACGATGGTATTTGAGCCAATCTGTAGCCAGGAGCCAAGAGCCAGGAGCTTCTGCCAGGTCTCCCAAAATGGGTACAGGGTCCCAAGGCTTTATGCCATCCTTAACTGCTTTTCCAGACCAAAGGTAGGGAGCTCGATGGCAGCGGGGCCACCAGGACAAACACTGGTGCCCATGTGACCTCCCAGCTCGTTCAAGGCGAGGACTTCAGCCACTAAGCTACCTCGCTGGACCCAAGTTCTTCCGTTTTTGACAAAACATGACTTCTTTAATATAGCTTATCAAGAGAACACAAAACAAAACAAAACAAAAACACCTCAGACTTCTTAGAACTCTGATATCTAAAGTTCAGCTTTGAGGGGTCAATGTGGTGGCAAGAAGACTTGTTGCACTTGCAAGGTGGAATGACAAATAGGCACTTTTTCATGTCCCAGCTGCTTCTCCTCCACCCAGTTTCCTGTTGACATTTTGGAAAAACAATCTGGCATGGTCCAAGACTTGGTAATTCTGCAACTATGTGTGTTAACCAGAAAAAATTCTGGACACCTGTCTTTCCACTAGGACAGCTCTAGCCATTGTGGTCACTTGGGGAGTGATCCAGTGGTTGTAAGATTTCTCTGTCCCTCTCCATCTCTCCATAGTTCTAACTTTCAAAAGACAAATGAATCTTTAAAAATAAAAGTACAGTAAATTCCAGCTGAGATTTTCAAAAGCATGAGGATATACTGAAAGAACTCACTGAAGAATAGCCAGTCTATAATCAAATAAGCACGATGGCTTAGAATGTGATCAGTTACTTCTTCCTTAAAATGCATTACCATTTTTTCCACATAATAACAACACAAATTCAAAAACAAGAAAAAGAATACCTTATTATGATCTTGGAAAATACAACGTTAAGGATTTGGCAAGCACAAAACTACAAAAATAGTCTTCTAGGTCTACATTAACATTGTAACACAAACGAGGTGACCTGTGTAACAAATGAGCATTTTCTATCCATTTGTTGTCCTGGGGGTTTAAGCTCAATCTGCCAATAGGATTTGTTTCTGCTGAGACCTCTTTCCTTGGCCTGGGGTTATTCACTAGTGTTTTGATATTCTTGTTTCTATGCTTATATTTGCCTACTCTCCTTATAGGGACATGGACCATGGAATAGGTCTCACCAATATGAATTGATTTTACATTAATAGTATCTTTTTAGAACCTTGCTCCAAATAAAGTAGTAACCCAAGGTTCTGGGATTTTTAGGGCATCACACTATACATTTTGGGGAAAAAAATTCCTTCCAAAATGACAAGTTATGAATTCATGAACAAAGAATCTATAGTTGTAGTAGTCTAAGACATGAGAAACTCAGAAACATGGCCTCCATTTATCAAATATGAAAGGACTCCTTGCAATACAAGCACCTTTCCACCATCAGCAATGACCAAGCAATGTTGAAAATTTGAAATAATTTCTTAACTGTAGATTCCAGGATATTGATTTTGCTGTATCCTTTTCAAAGAACAGATTATATATTTTAGAATTAGCATATCAAATACACACGTGTTTTACTTGCTGTGAGCCTATATTAACAGATTTTCTTCTGTGCTGTGAGTGACTGACTGATATATCATGCAGCTTTTCTCAGAGCCTGAACAATTCAGTCCTGAAAGTAGGGAGAAAAGTTGGGTTGCTGTTTATCACTACTATATCCCCAAAGTACTTGTGAAATATTTATTCTTTGACCCCCCAAATCTGGACTCTAGGGGTTTAAGAGGCTTTGATGGTTTAAGGAATATGACCTGAAAGGCAAGCCCTGCTGATTTAAGAAGTCTTACTGGTACCCAAGAGAGTAATCCTTCCATGAAATGATGTAAGAAAGTTTTTATTAAGTTGAAAGTTAAGATTCTCACCTTTACTTTTAGCCCCTAATGGAACAGATAGAAAAGCAAAGATCCAATCATATAGAGACAGAATTTGAAGGTTTCATAATCTGGAAATGGAAATTGACTTTTATATAACAGAAGACATGCTCTATTTTCCTTAAACTACTCTAAAATGTGTATTTCAAAAGACAAAATATCAAAACTGGTCTAATTTGGCTGATTATCACTTAAAATTAGGATATACATGAAATACTTTCTACAAAATGAAATAACTAAAACTGTATTTTGAAGCTTACCCAAACATACTTGAAAAGTACATGACAAGATCAAAAATTTATTAAAGTTGATAATATTAAAGATCTTTCAATATAGCAAGATTTCAAATATTATATGATTATTTTGGGATATGGCAATCCTAATTTTATCACAGAATAAAAATGTAGCAATTTGGTAAGGACAAGATGGCAGCTTTGGTAGGAAGATTTTGCTTGGAGTAGAAAGAGGGTGGTGAAGAAAAGCAGGTACTGTGCAAAATTGGAGAAGAAAAATTGCTGCATTAGGTGAGTGAGTGGAGTTCATAGGTCTGTGGAAGGATAGTGGGACTGCATGGATAAGGAAAATCTGCTAAAAATGCCCAAGGTTACAGCCTGCAACCTCTGAGGAAGGTGAGCGAAAGGGCACTTCAGTAAAGCAGTCCAATCCGTAGACAAGAGTTTCACGGGTTTGGGACACACATACTGAGCAGCTTGACTCCATGGGTGGAATATGGGCCTAGAAGCCACAGGAATGAAGCATGGTCACAAACAGCTATCAGAGGAAGCAAAACTGAGAGGGATTCCAAAGGCTGCCAAACGCTCCAGAAGCAGCCTTGTCACTGGAGAGCCAGCCATTGTGGATCAAGGCAGTCAAGGAGGAACCCCAGAGACAAAAGAGACATCCACTCCACACCCAGGTTATCTACAGTATAACCACCCCTGCCCTCTGCTAAGAGATACCAGGGCTACGTGAGAGTAAGACTTGATACCTGGATCAGCTACATGGCTCCTGATGAGGAAGCCAGGACTAAAGACCAAACTCGATTACAGAGACAGATGTTAGTGCCCTATGACATGGATTCCAGTGTTTAGAGTGTACCCAAGTGGGAGGAAGGAGTGAAGGTGAGCTAGGCAAATATGAGCAATCCACTGCCTGGACACATGGAGCATTAAGGCATACCAAGCAATATTTAAAAACAAAACAAAATAAAAGTTGAAATTAGTGTTGACAGCAATACAAGATGTTGCTAAAAGGAAAATGCTAAGAAACTAGACAGGTGCCATGTAAATTGGTTAACTATACAGTTGAAAAAAATGGAAAGGCAATAGCAAGATAATCCAAAAATTAACAGAAAAAAAAATGAGTCATAATAATAGAATAAATATGCCAAATAGACCAAAAGTATAATACATGTCCATTGAGAAAATAAACAAAATAAATCTGACTGGGTCCACTGATTAAAAAATAAGGAAGAAGGTATGAATCAATAGAATTAGAGATGAAAGATGAAACATGGTAATGAATACCTCAGTAATACCCAGAATAATCAGGAAGTAATACAGACATTTATAATCAAATAAACTGGAAAACTTAAACGAAATCAAGAGATTTCTGGGCACACACAGTTTACTAAACCTGAATCATGATGCAATGGAAAATCTAAACAAATCTCATAATCTTAGAATAGTTAGGCTTTGTATGATTAATTGCTAAAACATTTCAAGTGCTTAAAAAAAGTCAGATTAAAATATTGACTTGAGATAGATAATAGAGTTGATCTCCTTTTTTCCAATCATTTATAAGGAATGATCACACATGATTTGGTTAAAAAAAACTAAAGTTGCAATAAGGCAATAAGATATATTTTATATGACAAATATCTATTCATTTTAAATGTACATTTCAGGCCTAGTGTGGTAACCAAAAGTCCTCACCTAGAATGTGCAACGATCCCATTTGGGCACTGGTTCTAATCCCGGCAGCCCTGCTTACCATCCAACTCCCTGGCTTCAGATTGGCTCAGTTCCAGCCTTTGTGGTCATTTGGGGAGTGAATCATTGAATGGAATATCTTTCTTTCTGTCTCTCCTCCTATCTGTGTATATGATTTGCAATAAAATTAATAAATATTTTAAAAAGTATACACTTCAATATTTTTAGAGAATTTATAAACTTCTGTATGATCCATGATTTAGCATTACAACATTCTTAAAAATCAGTGCATTTACAAATAATTTTCAGCCATACTTTCTAATCTCTGGCAATCTGTAATCTATTCAAATTACAAAATATGTGTTTTATTAACGTTTCATATAATGGGAATAATACATGATTTTTTACATATGTTTTTCATTTAGAATAATACATATGACTTAAGTATTGCTCTAGTATGCATAAGATATCATTTTACTCATCAAATTTTTCATTTAAATTGCATTCCCTGTTTTTACTTATGCATTAATGGACTATTTGAAATATTATCTATAATAGAAAATATAAATAAATAGATTTATTTATATTGACAAGGTACACATGCATGCATATTACTTCAATTTTTGAAAACTGTTTTTATTTGTTTTAAGGTTAGAATTATGGAGAGAGTTGAAGATACAAAGAAAAAATCTTCCATTTGCTGGCTTACTCCCCAGTTGGCCACAATGATTGGTTCTGGGACAAGTTGAAGTCAAAACCTTAAACTTCTTCCAGGTCTCCTATGTGGGTTCAACTGCTCAAGCATGTACTTCCTCAGGCACAATATTAGGGGTCTGGATCAAAAGTAGAGTAGCTTGATCTGAAACTGAATCCCATGTGTGATCATAGCATTGCAGGCAGAAGCTCACACCTTATGCTTCAATGCCAGCTCCAGCCTGTTAATTTATAAAATATTAATGTCTTGGATAAAGAGGCAAAGAAGCAGAGAAGCCAGTTAATTAGAGGACCCCATATGTGATGGAGTATATCACCAATGGCAGAAAATTATGAAAGTGTAGATGAGGTAACTAGGTATTGAAATATATTCATTAGTTAATGAGAATAAACAGCAGAAAGGTTCTGAAATGCAGCAAATACTGATGATTGAGATAATTGGTAAGCAGCAACATGTGATGTGAAGGTGCATGAGGAGTTGACTTAAATGTGAAACAATGGAACTCTTATAGCAGTAGAGTGGAGATGTGCGTAAAATCTTCATTCATAAATTGGGTACATCTGTAACCACCAATTCGTATCCTAGAACATAACCTCTAATTCTATGGTATTAACGATAGGGTTTGGCAGATGTAATTCATTTATGATGTTGCAGTCTTTATCAATGAGATTAGTGTTCCCATGAAAAGGGCCTCGGGGAAACTGCTCTCCTCCTACCCATCATGTCAGTACAGACTGAGAGTTTCTGCGCAAGAGCAGTCTCTCACAGAGTGATCGCCAGGTACCTTGATCCTGAACTTCTCAACCTGTGGAACTGAGCAAAATATATTTCTGTTGCTTATTAGTCACTGGATTTAATGTTTTGCTTTTGTTTTGTTCTAACAATCTGAATAGAAATACTTAGACATTAATGCACAACAATAGGCTCACGATTTTTATAAGTATTAAAGTCCCTATTCTTACAAATCTTAAAAAAAATCACTTATGTATTGAGAAATGGAAACACACATAAAAGTCTATGAATTTAAAAAATAATCCATAAAATGTGATATTAGGAATCAATAGAATGATTATCTTACATATAAATATGTACAGGTAAGTAAAGGGAAATAATTTATATTAAACTTGTGAGAAAATACATACTTACTCAGATAAGACATGATTACAAAATATCATAACATAGTTTGAAGCATCCATTTCCATTTAGAATCATCCTTAAGTAAGTGATAATATAAGCTGTTATCAGAACCATGTACTAATAACTCAAATAGTATTAGTGAATATTGCTGAAACACTTTTCAGAGGAAAAATTTTGAGTAAATTATCTCTAAAAAATGTATTATTTCTTTTTTCTCTCTTTTTTAATATAATTTTAATTTGAATTCTGAATTATGTGGTACAATTTCATATAGCTTGGGATTTCATCCTCCCCACAAACTCCCACCCCAGATAGATTTTCCCAATTTTACTACAATAGTGTAGTCCTTCATAAGGAATCATAATTCTATTAGTCCCTTATTTAGGTGTCCCGTTACATTGTTGATACAGAAAATGTCGGGAAATGTCAGGCAGTCCACCATCCCATTGTCTACACAAGTCCAACAGTTTCACTGGGAACCCATTTTTTTGTATGTAAGCAGGGATGCAAGTTCCATTATTCCCCCACAACTGTATATGATAGACCCCAGCACTCCATCCCTGGGGGATAATTAAAAAGCCAGGAAAACAGGTCAACAACTGGTATGAGTTAGAACAGCCACAACAACAACAATATCAGCAACAATTACAGCACCATGAAAAAAAATGCACCACTGAGTAACCAACACGTGAATGACAAAAAGGAAACACAAAAGACTATTGGGAAAAATCATGCCGCCGTGTAATCCATGAGCCAGTGATGATTTCGACAAGAGATAAGAAATTATTTGGAACAAACAAAACTGAAATAAAAAAACATCAAAACACATGGGATTATTATTTCTTAATTACTAGGTCATACCTACTATTTCAGAAACAGGAACATGAAATACCAAAGTTTATCCCCTCAGTAGACAGTATAAAAACAAATGAAATAAAGTTCTTGCGAACACTCAAATGCATTTTTAGAACTATTAACTGAAAGAATACACAAAATATTTTGGAGAGTTGTATTCATAAATGAGTGATTTTCTCTTTTTGTAATTAATTTTAATTTTTTCAAGCTATATGGTGAGTTTGTAATTACATAGAGTCTCACGTCACTGCTCATAGGATTTTCTCTATTTGCATTTCATATTAATCTGTTTTCCATAATTAATAAACCTCATCAATTCTTCCAACTTTTGTTCAAAATTCCTGAAACTTTTTTTTTGCCTTTCAGTTTCTCAAAAATCGGTCCTGATATATAAGAGATTGTTTGCAAACTTTGTATTCCTCTGTTTTGCTAATTTCATTCAAAATTATGTACTCCACTTTTATCCATTTTATATAACTTTAATTCTTTTTTTATTAGTGAATAATGAGTTTGTTTATATACCTGGTAGGACTGTTGAACCATAAAGTATCATAGCTGCACTAGTTTACATTACTACCAAAATTATAAAATCATTCTCTTTCTCCACATCCTTGCTGGGAATTGTTACTCTGACTTTTGAAAACCAGCAATACTGCCTGGTTTCTTGTGATTTCTCATTGTCAACTTAAATTGCAATTCCTTGGTGGCTAGTAATCACATATCTGTTAACCATTTTCTTTATTCTTCAATCTATTCAGGCTCCTTGCCTATTTCATAGCTGGTTTAGTTTTATGCTGTTGTTGAAGTTCTGGAATTGTCAATATATTCTGCATATGAAATTGTTTAACGTATAATCATATTTTCTTTCCAATGTAACATCATGACAGATTTTATATAGCTTAAAAATAAAACAGTAAACTTTATAAATCATGGGCAATAATTAGCAAAAGATTCAGAAATATGTTAACACATATAACCATATTTATTTAAAGTTAGTGATATGCTTATTCTCACCATATTCCATAATTTTAATAACTAGTATGTAGTTTCTAATTGGCAATTGAAAGTATTGACCAGAATGTAGATTTGAAATTGGCAACTATTTATAGCTTATTCTCTTTCCATGTGAAATGAGCATCCAAGCAATCTAAGCATGTTTTATTTTCATATACAAATGTTTCCACTGCAAGAATCTTTATATAAAATTATTTTAGGATTAATATGTAAGTCAAAGAAGACAGACAATGCTTTTTTGACTTTTCCCAAAATTGTTTAAATTGTGTTCTTTACATTTAAATTACATTTTTTTTATTCAGAAATGGTGAAACTATGTACATAAATGTGCATTTTAACAGTGTTAGGTAGGTTATAAACACATTAAGTATTGATTAGCAGTCAATATAAATAATATGTATTTTCAGAGTGATTACTCTTAAAAGAATATAAAAAAGAATAAATACAGTTATGGCTAAAACAATAAAATTATGTTGAATAATTAACAAAATATAACATTTTAATTGCTACCATGCTTCTTTCCAAAGATTAAGCATCTTAATAAATATGATCAAGCAAATTCTACAATGAAATTGGTATGTATTTTACCATATATTTGTCCTTGGATCAATGCTAAATTGGAATGTACATTGAAAACAAGTTATATTTTACATATTTTAAAATTCACTCAATATATAAAGATTTGTGTTAGGATACATAATGAGAATAATTTGGAATTTATTTTTAAGCTTTTTATTAAATGATAAATATCTCCTTCAAACGTGTCTTAAAATTGTGAAATATAAATTTTATTACTTAATTTGGAATAAAAACCTGAATGATAAAATGGTAAAGTTCTCATAATGTAAATAAATGGATTGCACCTTGCTGATCAACCCTTCATTTTTTCACAGGCTCATTTTTGCATGTCCCTTGAGATACTTATGCTAAGGATTTTCTCACTCTTCAGCATGTAATGATCTTCCATTTTTACCTGTTATCAATTATCAGCCCCATCAAAGTTATCTGAACATGTAGTTAGTGCACAGATTAATGGCATTCCCCAACTATTTTCCAATTTATTCAGCGTTCAATCTAGATTCCAAAAACAGAAACAGCATTGTATTGAATTACTCATGAACTGCTTATTAAGATGCTAGCATTGCTCTCTTACTATGTCTTGACATTCCACAGAGTTTAGGAGCTATCAACCATGTCATTGATTATTACACTTGCTCTCCATTTTAGGTCGGCTGTGGAATAGTTTTTAGTGATACCTTTGCTAATTGGTTTCAGCTGCTTAAATATGGTTGTCTTCACATCCTTCAGCTCTGCTTCTGCTTTTTTCTTCTCTTTGTATTTAGTTCTTGACCCTTTAATATTTATGACATAACTCTTGATTTAAAAGTAGCCAAAATATTGCTTACTGCTACCTACACATTTGTCATTATAATACAACAAATTGTTCAACCAGTAGACATTCTCTATTGTGTTACTGTGTTCAAATATATTTCATATTTTCAAATGTCAGTTTTTTATCGCAACTCAAATTTTATACCTGCTATACAAATCTTAAATAATTATATATATATTTTTTCTGAATTTTTAAATATGTTTTTTATTTTAAAATAATGATTACATGGTTGATCAGGGTGGGAAAGATTGAGGTTTAGCTAAAAATGAACAAACTCATTGCTTCCAAATTTGCTATTTCTTCTTATTGTTCCTGGGGAAGGGGAGAGACAAAGGGGTAAATCACGCATGACTTTTCACATGTCCAAGTACTCAGGGATGAGGAACCGCCACCTCATATTAACCCAGAGTACATATTCCTAGAGTTCTGTCCAAGTGGTTTGGATACTTCTGAAATAATGTCATTTTCATTGATCCAAGGATGATTTCACGATTCCAATATCCATTGTCTCCATTCACCAGGATATTTTGCTGTCATCATTTGTTTGCCGTAGTTGTCCACTTTGTTCTGTTCTCCTTGCTCTCCAAATGTGCTTTCACAACAGGTCCTGTGTCCACTTCTCCACCTTTTTCATATATAGGAAATGTTCTTGCTCTCCGTGGCCATACCACCCTGAACGTGCCTGATCTCATCTAATTTTTTATTAACAACAAGCTTAGCTATACTTACTGGTGTATAGATTAAAAGGAAAATTTAGTCATTCAAATGAGCATATTTGCTTGAACTGATAAGCATTATTTTAATAAAGTAGCATTTTAATGTTAATTAAATACAATTATTAAAGTTTTGATTGATATAGTTATAGATTTTACAGATATGTACTTCATGGCTAGAAATGAGAAGATTATGTTGTACTGTTGCAATTATTGTATTCATTAATATGAAACTAAGCTTATAAAAGACATTATCATTAGTTGCTTCAAATGTCAAAATAATGTCTTACATTATCTCAGTAACAGTTTTAATGAAGACCTTAAATCTTTAGTATGCTTCCAATTCTAGCTGAGCTATTGAATACAGTTCTTGGAACATGAAAAATCATTTATGACTCTTTTAAGAAACAGAATAGTTGACAATTTGCTCTTTGATAAAATTCTGCATTGCAGTGTACAGTCATATTACCTAGTTTGTTGTATGGAACTATGATAGGTATTTCATATACATTGAATAATTTTGTCTAACTTATCTGACAATAATTCCATAATTATTTTATACATTAGATATTAACACTAATAAAATGTGCATACCCTTTTCTCATAACACTGCTTTTTATTAAAATGTCTTGCAATGAATTTTTTTTTCATTTTATTATATTTTAATAAAACATTTTACTTTAAATATTTGTTGTAGTACAGAATCTCACAATACATTTGGGAAGATTTGAAGATGTATAACAAAAATGTCTTTTCCAATTAGCTTACAGTTGATTTTCCTGGTTACATCACATTTGGTAACATGCCTCATTTGTCTACTGCATTTATATCATGCTCCCATTTTTTTTCCTTGTACACAAGAGTTAATACATTATGCCTAGTTACTTCCTTACAGGATTTTATCCAACAATTTCTTGATTCAGAGGCCAATTTCTTTATTCATTTTTGTATAACAGATTCTCTCATATTCTTATGATTACTTGGGTTGCATAAGATCAATTTCACAGTTAGCTGTTTTTTAAATGCATGAGAAAAAAAAAACATTTGAAAGATGAGGTTATGACCAACATTGTTCTTTTCCAATTTTAAACCCTTCCAATATTTATTTTACTGATTGGCTCATCCCTTCTCTGATTTTTTTCCAGGTTTAAATAAAATACAACATGCTCTCCTATACTCTGAGAGTCATTCATTTTATATTTATTTATAGAAATTTGATGCAATGTAGCACAATAAATAAATCATATGTATCATACATTTACCTGAACATCTTATTCCTGTACGTCTCCATACACTAAATAAATCTTAACTTTCTAACATTTGATTTAAACCACATATTCACTTGTCTCACAACTTTCCTCACCTATTTATCTTCACAATTCTGTATTTTTTTATGTTTCTAGATTCCTCATATGCAGTTAAATAAAAAACAACTAAGGTATTTCTCTTATTTCAGGCAGTTCAATGTCCAATGTATCCGAGCCCAATATAACATCAAGACTCTTTAAAACAAAATTTCACCCTTCACTAACCCTGCTTTGAAGACCTATGTTGATTCTCCCCCAAATCCCCCTTTATCATTTTAAATATGGAAGCAGACATTGTTAATCTAATAAAGGGTTAGATTTTAGCTACAAATTCTATGTTTGAGTTGCCCAGAAATATCACTTATCATTTCTGGGACAGATTGAACCACATGAGATCCTGGTGATTGCAATGTGAGAATTTAGCCATTGAGTTATCTTCCTGGCTCTGCCCCTATTTTTGTTAATCATCTAATTCCTTACATTTTCCTTCTCAGACAATTCTCAGAAGAATACACCCTAAGCACTTGAGGGCTGAGAGAGTGATAACCTTTCTGGCAGTTTCAGGCTGAGAAGCGGCATCTGAGAAGCACAGCAGCAGTGTCTTCTTTTCTGACTGTTGTTCTAAGAATTCCTGATAAAGGAGCCCAGTGTGGTAACCTGCTGGCTAAAGTCCTCACCATGCACATACCGGGATCCCAAATAGGCGCCAGTTGGTGTTCCGGTAGCCCTGCTTCCCATCCAGCTCCCTGCTTGTGGCCTGGGAAAGCAGTTGGGTAGCTCAAAGCCTTAAGACACTGCACCCACTAGGGAGACACAAAGGAGCATCCAGCTCCTGGTTTGGATCTGCACAGCTCCAGATTTTGTGGTTGCTTGGGGAGTGAAACAGCAGACAAGATCTTTCTCTGTCTCTCCTCTTCTCTGTATGTCTAGCTTTCCAATATAGATAGATGATAGATAGATAGATAGATAGATAGATAGATAGATAGATAGATAGTAGATAGATAGATAGATAGATAGATAGATAGATAGATAGATAGATAGATAGTAGATAGATAGATCTTTAAAAAAAGAATCCCTGGTAGAGTGCAGATTATTTCAGGGATGTTGCCTAAACCAATGCCTGGATCTGGAGCTTGAAAACTATTTAGTGTTTAATCTGCAAAGAGACCCAGCATGTAGGCCTAGTAATATCATGAGAGTCATTTGTGTGAGTTATAGAACAAATAGATTTTCAAAGATTGTGAGAGACACAGACACAGTGATCACAAAGTCACCCATTAAATAGATCTACTTTTAAAATAGCAGTTGTTGGGCCTGGCGCAGTACCTCAGTGACTAAATCCTACATGGCCGCTGATTCATATCCTGGCTGCTCCATTTCCCATCCAGCTCACTGCTTATGCACTGGGAATGCAGTAGGGAATGACCAAAAGCCCTGGTACTGTACAACCATGTGGGAGGTGAAGAAGAATCTCTTGACTTCAGATGAGTTCATCTTGGGCCATTGCAGCCACTCGGGGAATGAATCAGAAGATAGAAGATCTTTCTGTATTGCTTTCTCTTAGTATAGCTAACCTTCCAATAAAAATATATAAAATATGTCTCAAACAGGTGCTAATTATTATTTATAATTTATCACCTGAAATCTCATGTAAGTCAGCTTCACTCCAAATTAAGTATGTAATTATCTTTCATTTACAATTTGACAGTGCTTTGTATCAAACCCCTGAAAACACACATGGGTGATTCAAATGGAGCTCTGTGCACCTTGCTTAGATCTGGCCCATCCATGGCTAACATGCTCATTTGGTAAGTGAAACAGAAATGATGAAATGTTCTTGCACTATATCTCTGTCTTTCTGTTTCTCTCTCTCTCTCTCTCTCTCTCTCTCTCTCTCTCTCTCTCTCTCTCTCTCTCTCTCACACACACACACACACACACATTATGGTTTTTAACACTGTGGGTCTGCATATGTGATATAGAATACAACTGCCACTAACAGTGCTAAGATTTCATACCAACAGAAGATTCATTATTGTTTGCTCCACTTTTTTTTTCAGTATCCCAGCATAATGTCTGGTAAAGCAGCAAAAGATAGTCCAAATCTTTGGGATCCAGCACCCATGTGGGAGATCCAGAAGAAGCTCCTGGATCCTTGCATTGGACAAGCAAAGCTCTGGCTTTTGTGGCAATTTAAAAGTGAACTAGAAGATAGAAAACCTCTGTCTCTCCTTCTCTTTGTAACCATCACTTAAACAAGTCTAAAAAATTGTATTTTTCTGTTGCTGGATTTCCCTCTTTCAGAGTTTTATTACACTCCTGCTCAGATATTATCTCTGTCATTCATTCTCTAGAAACAATACACAAATAAAACGTGTACATGTAATTCTGATTTATGTGTCCAGAGAGTGAGCATAAAGGCTATTAATTCTCCATCAGAGTAGCTGAAATTACTTGTCATGCAAATTCTAACATTAATTTGTTTATTATAGTCATTATAATGTCCTTGGTAAAGTTTTATTTGGAGGTTTTACTGTCAATGAATAAGAGCAATGCTTGTTTTCCAATCTGTATGTGTGCATGTGAATAAAATGTTGTGTCATAATATTATTTCAGACTAAAACATCCTTAGCAACAAGAAACCACCATGAAATGATTGTAATGTAACAATTTAATCAAAAGCAGGGCACAGCTGCATGACCTCAACAATGCCTCCAGATGAGCTTCTTTGCATGCCAGTGGATAAGCTAAAATGAGCCAGCCGGAGTAACACCAAGGAGTTAGCAACAGGCCCTGATGCTTTGAATAGACATACATTCAGACTTTGGCATCTGTTTCTTACTTTTGCCAAATGTGACTTGTTTGCATACACAGATGTTAAATGTGTTTGCTGAAAAGAGATAGATCAGCGAGAAGAGACTAGTGAACTATCTGCCAGCATCTGTGGGAGGCAGTGTCAAGCCAACATGCAATTTACTCACAGATAATTATTTGCTGTGGAAATGTGGTGTCATTTGTAAGATTGGTGAGGTTTATGCAGAACATGACCCTGACTCTAGGGTTTATATCTCTGTATTTCATTGCAAATATTTTATAATTATGCTGAGCTAATTAATAGCTAAAATAAGTATCTATTCTTTTATCTCAAATGGTATGATCTGCAACATTTACATTGAATTATTAAATATAGGTTTATTATTACTTCTCCACTCGTTTTTAGAAATATCTTCTTTATCAAATATAATTATTTAACACTCAAAAGTTACCAAAGAGTATATGAAATATTTACATATTGAAATATTTTGGAAATGTGTATACTGAATCTTGATCCGTACTTTTTCTGTAGCAAACTTATGAAAGATGTGTCTTGTCATAACCTGCCTCTTTGTGATTCAACAATCTCTTATGATAACAGGAATGTTGCACCTACTCTTGTAACACTAAAAAGTAATGACAAGAACCCTGAAAAGCTAAAAAAGAGAAAAAAGGAGAGACATAAAGAGAGAGAGAATTATCTCTCTTTCTAGATGTTTTTGAAGAAGGATGTAAATGACCGATTTAAAGTGGACATATTATTTCAGCACAAATGAAGAGAATGCACCATCTCATATGTAGACTTTGCTGCAGTTCACTTGATTAATTCTGACAGTTCTAACAGTCACCAGTGGCGTATCTGAACAATCTTATTATCCCATATGCGTTGAGGATAGTCTCTTAAAACGGATTATGAGGAAACACGAACATAACAAGTAATTTTAAGAATCATACAAATATGAAGCACACTAATATATAATGACTATGATTGCAGAAAATGTTATAAATTCAACTAAAAGTATAATTTAATTATTGTCCATGATACTTTTATTTGATAACTATTAAAATGCTAACTAGTGCCAACAATGGAAAGATGTATAAGTGGTCGAAGTTTAAATGTTGGTTTGGGCTTCAAGGCCGTAATTCTAACTTTAGCAGCATTTTGCCTCACTGTTTTCATGTGATCTCTGTCTTGAATTCTTTTACACCACTGATATGAATCACCACCAGCAGGCTGTATGCTTCTTGCCTTATACATAAGGGAAATAAAATAATTTCCTTTCAAAATGAGGAGCAAAATTCTGAGACAGTCTTATGCTATCATCATGGCTCAATCTTGTAAGTGTCAGAACATAGGTGCTTTGAATAATTGGCTTAATCTGGGTTATTGTTCTTGCTGGAAATCACAACATTGTAGTGAGAGTGGAATTTGAAGGCTGATTTTCTGAAACTTTATTCATATCAGGAAAAGGGATATTTATTGGCAGAATAATGTTATCTTCTCAACATTTTTTTTTTATTTATTCATTTATTGGAAACTCAGATATACAGAGAGGAGGAGAGACAGAGAGGAAGATCCTCCCTCTGATGATTCACTCCCCAAGTGAGCACAACGGCCAATGCTATGCCAATCCAAAGCCAGGATCCAGGACCTTCTTCCAGGTATCCCACATGGGTGCAGGGTCCCAAGGCCTTGGGTCGTCCTCCACTGCTTTCCCAGGCCACAAGCAGAGAGCCAGATGGGAAGTGGAGCTGCTGGGATTAGAACCAGCACCCACATGGGATCCCAGTGCGTTCACGGTGAGGACTTTAGCCACTAGGCCATGCCACCAGGCCCTGTTCACAACATTAAAAAAAAAAAAAGGGTGATTTTAGAATTCACCAAATGAAATAACTACTTTGTGTGTACTTGCCATTGCTCTTTTTTTAATCAACTCACAAATATGTGTTTTCCACATATATCATTAAAATCTTTAGCTTGTTTTATTATTGTTTTGTCAAAAGCAATAAGGAAACCACTGGGTTTTGTTTTAAAGCATGATGATATAATATTTATTAAGATGGCAAAAAAATCATTTGTAGATATTTTCATTGTTCTTTTTATGAGAAAATTAGCATATATATGTAACATACACACCCACAAATACCTATCACCGTGCACATGTGAAAGCATGAATGCATACTTACACAACTACAGGTAATGTACAAATAATTATCCATTATTTCAAGTTGCAAAAATAACACCTTAATAAACTGATTCATTTATAGATACCTTCAAGGAATGCTAATCTCTATCTTTCAAAGAAGTGTGTGTTTATATGTAGATATTTGAACAAGTCTGAATCTCAGAAATACTGTTTAGCTGGGACATTTACCACAATTTGCTATGTAGGTTAGACGGTTAAAACTGTAAATCTGTCTATATAAAATAAAGGACAGGTTTGAAGCTGTCTGATTTGAAGCATATAAAGTTTTAACTGCCACCAATAATGTCAACTCATATTATTATTTCCATTTCAACGCAGATTATGGGACAGAAAGACATAAATGGAAATTAAAAAGCAAATTCAGCACATATTTCATGAACTACCTTTTCATGTAGAGAATAATAAATGCTTAGAAGAGCCTGCAGGCAAAGTTGTTGAGGCAAAAAGCAAGAAATGTCATTCAAGAAACAATTAGATGCCATTCTTGAGGAAATGGGGTACTAAAAAAATATGTCTTGATGGACCAAATGACCTTTATTCTCTCTCCAAAAATATCTCATGTTCTTTTCATTCTAATCGAGCAATATTTCAGTAATTTAGCCCCCAGCAATGTCAATTCTCACCTGAATCATTCACCTCGCCAGCTTGCTGCTGAGGAAGTACCTTTCTCACAAAGTTACAAAGCTTGCATGTTGACCAGAGACAATTCTCATGGCTGTTGCTCATTGATAGTCTATTCACTGTCTTAGGTCTAATACTCAAACGTATCTTCTTGTATACATGCCACAAGAAGCAAAAAGAAGCAAAAACAAATTTATTCAAGTTGAATAATTACACAGAGCAGGAGGATTAGTTGCATCCTTAGCTAAGATTCTTTACAAAATGTTGCCAGTGCAACACAGCCTATATGATACTAGTTTTAAACTATTATTAGATGTTAATCACTCTTCCATAATTTTTGATTCTTCTCAAAATATCATTATTACAAGTAAGAAAACAGAAAGTAAGACATTAAAAATAGATTTGTCATGTTAAATTAGACCCCAAAATAAATGCGTTTAATAATGCTGCATGTTGGAAAGCTAGCCTTTGACACTGAAGAAATGTATTGTAAAACTTTTAGTTGCTGTACTTGAGTCATTTTTGGAAGTCAACCATCTTCATTGTCCTTGTTTTAGATAGATTTACCTAAACAGGAGTTCTTGAGATAGTGTGAGAACTACAGCACCCTTAATACTGTCTTAAAATGATATTTAGTGAAATAAAAACAACATGTCATTTATTTATAACATCTGTAATCTAAATGGACTCCTAGAATTACCTCTGTGTATCACAAACTGGAACTCAGTGGTGAATTCAGTATTGAAAGTATATTTTCAAAAGCTAAAAAAGGTTACATAAATTGGACAGATCAAAGCAAGAGAAACTAATGGTTTGTAAAATACCTGATATATTTTGGCATTCCAGGAATAAATAAATATTTTATGAAAGTTCACCAAAATAAAATATATTAACTACATTTAAAATGTAAGTAATTTAATGAACATTATTTGTATTCATAGTGTATATGTGATACTATTCTAGTAAAATATTCTACTAATAAAGTAAGTGTCAGTGTTTAGCAAGTAATCTACACTAGGAAGATAAAATATAACAATATTATTTAAATAATACTTCATCAACTACCACATACATTATGTAACCATAGGGAACAATTCAAACTGAACTTTCATTTAATGGAAGATAATCTCTTATCTTTAGTGTATTTTAAATATATATGTATATATGAACTATATATGTATACACATACACATGTATTTAATAATGTTAAAGTTTTATACAATAATCCTTTATAAATGTGTATTCATTTTATTGTAAAGGCAGATCAGAAATGCAGAATAAGAGAGACAGAAAGATCTTCTACCTGCTGGCGCATTCCCAATGTGGCCCTAATGGCCCAAGTTGAATTGATCAGGAGCCATGAGCCAGGAGCATCTTCTAATTCCCACACAGGTGCAGGATCTCAAGGTTTTGAACTATCCTCTTCTGCTTCTGAAGGCAAGGAGCTGGATAGGAAGTGGAATAGCCAGAGCAAAAAAAAAAAAAAATGTGTGATCCCAGAGATTGCAAGTTGATTATTTAGCGATGGAACCATCGCTCCTGGTCCCAGTAGTAGAGCATGATCTTGCAGTTTCATTTAAAACAATAACCAAAGCATTGATCCTTAACCGATGCATACGTAAATTAATTTTAACTTAAAACAAATATTAATCTGTAACTCCAAAGATTTATGTCAAATAACCAACCTTTGTAAGTTTATAAAATTTTAAGCAAACATGAATCTTGAAAATTATTAAAATAATTAAAATTCAACAATTTAGATGGAATAGTTAGGTTGCTTTAACTGGGGCAGGCATTCTGTGCTTTACGTCTTGCTTATAGGCCTAGTTTGACTTTTACTGACATCTGGAGCTAGACAGAAAAGATGGAAATTCTCTCTCTTGTTCACACTCTCAATGAAACAAACATAAAATTTAAAAATTTGCATTTCATCAAACTTTGATGGGTTTTTAATATTTAAAGCTATCTGGAAACCACTCAGAGCTTTTAAAAATAGAGTATGTGATTATTCTTTTTAATTATTCTACTCCTGTTCAATAAAGACATGTTATTATATGTAGTAAGCAAAGGCTGCACTAATCTGATATAAAAGCTAGTGCCAATATTTTATCAGATAAATAGCTAATATTCAGGTTAATGTCCTAGTCCAGCCAATGATCAAAATTCCCTTGATTTTGTTCTTATTTAGTCTTCAATCCCTATCAAATACTCTAAATTTTAATTATTATTTTCGGTTCATCTGACTTCTTATATTGGTTATTAAGTTGTACTATATGTTATTGAGTTAAAATGTCATTTAATTTCCATGTCTTTCTTTCAAAGAGTTACAAAAATTGTATACTTTGAAGTGATCAAGAAAATAGTTTACTTAATTCCTTCTTTTTGACAGAATTTTAAAAATTGAAGATTGCAAAGAAAGAAACACATTCATTATCATTGCCAAGTCACGTGAACTTCAAAGTGAAAACGTTAAGTTATATAATTGATTGAAGAAATAATAATAATTTTTCAAATTCTTGAAAAGTGAATTTTTTGTTCTCTTATGTTCTATTTTTCTTAGAGGAAATCTGGATTTTGAAAAAAGAATTATAACATCTCTAGTAAGAAAAGTTAAAGAAACTGGCAAACTTTAATGATTACTCTTGACAACATCAGAAAAATTAGAAAACATGAATAATTACAAAGTCAATACTGAGAGAAAAGAAAGGGAAAAGCGGTGTAATATTTGAAATCATTTTATACCCTACATTGTCTATCTAAAATGTCTCCCACAGATCATCTTGTAGTCCACTTATTGCTCGTATGAATGAATGAACAAATACAGGGAAACGCAGAAAATCATCTAAGCAAAAGATCATTAAGTATTAGAAAACATGTTTTACTTTTTGAATTTTCAGATAAATATAAATTGAAATGATCTTAGGAAAGAGTTTTTATATCCATGTTATTCATTAGTTTTACATATATTGCCAGATTCCTTTATAATTTATTATAGAATTAAGCTTACTAAAGTTCTAAATCTGCAGCTCTATTCCTTGATGATGTCTACCAAAACTGAGTGTGTGTTTGCTGCAAGAGATCTCAGCAATGTCATTATTTGTTGTAGGGTAAATCAGAAACCAATGTATTATGATGAGCACAATTCATAAATACAAGGCACAGATTCTTTACATCTTAAGAAAAAAACAATGTTCCTGAATAAGTTGGGTTGTCCTCTGCAGTACTTAACTGAAGAAATAAGTAAGGCTTAAATAAATAAATACAGAGAGAGAGAGAAAGTTCACTTATACAAAAGATAACTTGTCTAGCTATTTGGTAGTGTTGGATGCTAGTGTAGCATTCATTATTGGTGAACATAATAGAAGTTGTAACGTCAAGAAAACTGCCACAATCTGTGCAAATATTTCACAATTTGACACTCTAAATCAGAACTCAGTTTTTAATGTGATAAAAATTCTCCCACATAGGTGCAAGGTCCCAAGCCTATGGGTGGTTCTCAACTGTCTTCTCAGGTCACAAGCAGAGAGGTGAATGGGAAGCTGGGCCACCAGGATTAGAACCAGTGTCCATATAAGATCCTGGAGCATGCAAGGCAAAGACTTTAGCTGCTAGGCTACCACGCTGGGCCCTCCAACACCAATTACCAAAGGAATTTATCTTTCTTCAAGAAGTAATCTGTGCATTTCTGTCAAAAATCAGTTATTTTATGTCTTTGATTAAATGTATGTCTATTTGTGTGTGTGCAGTTAGTGTGAGTGAAGTTCTGGTTCTGCATTCTCTTTCTGTAACACACTAACAAAATAATTTCTATTTTTAATATTCATACCCTGAAAATATGGTGAAAAGGTTTGTTAGCTCTAAACCTTGTGCACATATATTTTGGGATTTTATAATTTTCCTTTGCTCTTTTTTATTAATGCATAATAAAAGGCTCAAAACTTAAGAAATAATTATTTTTGTAATATAAGAGAAACATTTTTAAAGCATGTTAGAAAATAGTACCTTTGCATGTATAGTTCAAGGGAAAACCAAAGGCAGACAAAGACATGAAACAACTTTATTGATTTGCTGCTTCTTTCACTACTTAGGTTTAGCATATTCCGATAGTATTTTCATACCTTCTTTTACCTACAGAATCATCAGTGAGTCAAGTTTGCATGGATTACCCTTTTCATTCAAAAGTAAAGGACAACCACCCCTACATTAACTTTAGACTATCTCAACTCCTTCCATAAGGGTGTGTGTGTACACACATATTTACAAAAAAAAATGTAAAGGACAGTAGAAAATATGCATATTTGGGGAATCATTATGCGCACTATAGGAATTTGCACTTAGTATGGCTTAGTTTGCTTTATTATACTAGGTGAAGCTTTAACACAGGGAAATAGATACTGTATTGCAACATTTCCAGCTTTTAGGTATACACATGACAAACTATGTGAACTAATCATAATCAAGCTTTGGTCTGGATGACATAAATGATTAACAAGGGGGGGAAATTGAGTCAATTCATTAAGAATACTTCACTGGAAAACAGGGATTCAGATGTTCATATGATACTACAAAATGTGCACTGAACACAAAGATAAAATAAAAAGGTTTGTTTATTTTCAGTGAGCTGTTTATACTTTCATTGACTATTTCCTATTCACTAAAATCCATGAATTACTCAGTTTATACAAATTATTGAATATGCGTGTAAAAGAGAAAATTAAATTTTACATTTAGTTGCATATTAGAAACAGTATGAATTTTTATATAAATTACACAAAATGTTTTATAATAATTGAAACTGTTTGCAAGATTGGGTATTCACTAATAATGCAATTTTCAGTGACAATACAAGTCACCTAACTAGTCTATAGAGTAACTACCTGAATTTAGATATTATTACTTCTACCTTTTTAAAGGCCTTATCATGATTCTGATTTCAATATTTCTTTTAGCTTTACTTTTGCTTAAACTCTTTTGTCTGTCTCTTATAAAAATGATCTAAATTCCAAAAATCGACGGTGTTCCTAAACACAGCACTAAGAAAATGAAATTTGACCTTACTTGTACAGACCATATAGACTCTGATTTGCAAAGTACTTTTCACTGCTTACAATGCCCATGTAATGTGGAAGTGGGGAAATTAAATTCCTAACTCAACTTATAGTAAGTGTCAGTCACACTAGTAGCAGTCTTTAGTTGGGAAGGTGACAGAATCATAAACATTTAAATAATTTGCAAATGCTATTGTTACTTAACTGATGAGAATATACAAGAGTACAAGAAGGCAGTTTTTCAGTAAATAATAAAAATATATTTGCAAATAATCAGGATCAACATGAATGAGCCTAAAATGAAGATTTTTTTATGCAAAGAGGATTTCCCAAGACAATCTAAGATAATAATCCAATTAAGCTGTTTTTACTGGTAAATAAGAAGCTAAAATTTAAGTACTACAGTAAGGAAGGAATTAGAAACGGAAATAATGTATTTTTGTTCTTTTGAAATAAAATTATATTTTGTTAAAGGAATACCTAAGTTTTAGGTGAACAGAAACTAATATAAAATATATTTGATAGTAGATAGAATTTAAGTTACTAGAAAGTCAGATCATCACCTCACACTTAAAAAAATCATGAGTTCAGCTCATGAGTTCAGCATAATATTTAGTAAATAAAAACAGCATATGAGAAATTTGAATGACTATGAAGTTTTAATATCATAATCAATACTCAAGCTAGTACATCTCAGAATAACAAAATAACAATTTATTCATGCTGTAATATTTTCATCAGGAACTAAATAACAGAATAATGAATATTGTTTCAAACACTACTAGCATTACATATTTACTTGTTTTTAAAGATTTTTAAATTTTTATTGTGAAATTAAACATACAAAGAGGTGGAGAAACAGAGAGGAAGATCTTCTGTCTGACAGTTCATTCCCAAAATGACCACAATGGCTGGTGCTGCACCAATTAAAAGCCAGGTGCCAGGAACTTCCTCCAAGTCTACCATGCTGGTGCAAGGTCCGAAGGCTTTGGTCAGCATTTACTACCTTCCCAGGGCAAAAGCAGGGAGCTAGATGAGAAGCAGGGTTGCCAGGATTAAAACTGATGTTCATATGGGATCCTGGCCTATTCAAGGCGCAAACATAAGCCACAAGGCCACCATGCTGGACCCTATCCCACTTACTTTCATTATGTTCCATAGTATTAGTATTAACTAAATGTTTATATAAAATGGAGTACAACATTCAAATGCATACCCTTCCATTGAGACTTTCTCATACTTTCAAAATGCAGATATTCATGAAATTTTAAATTTTTCATGATAGTTAATTTGCAAGTATTCTGGTATTAAACATAAATTATATGGTTCCCCAAAATGTTGACAACAATGGCTTTTTATTCTACATGACACTAATATGTTTTATAGTCGGGGCCGGTTGTGGTGGACTAGTGGCTAATGTCCTCACCTTGAATGCTCTGGGATCCCATATAGGCACCGGTTCTAAAATTGGCAACCCTACTTCCCATCCAGCTTCCTGTTTGTAGCCTGAGAAAGCAGTTGAGGATGGCCCAAAGCCTATGTGGGAGACCTGGAAGAACTCCTGGCTCCTGGCTTTAGATGGGCTCTGCTCTGGCCACCGTGGCCATTTCAGGAACGAATCATCAGCAGACGACCTTTCATTCTGTCTCTCCACCTCCCTCTGTATACCTGACTTTACAATAAAAATAAATAAATCTTTAAAAAAAATAGTATGCTTTACAATTGAATCAATAGCTCATTTCCATCCTCAAATGATCTCTGCTATTACTTTTGGTTACAGAAGTATAAAAACTTGCATCTTTTCAAAATTAACAATGATATCTAACCCATAGTCTCAATTCAGTCAAATATGTAATTGGGGTATTTATTTATCCAGTGGCTAGAATGCCAGATTGGAACAGTAGAATTGGAACGCCATCTCTGGGTACCTGGATTCAGGTCCCAGACCCAGTTGTAAGTTCAGCTTCCTAATACTGTAGAGTCTGAGAAACAATAAATGATGGCTGAAGGTCCCTGCTGCCACAAAAGCTTAGAGTGTGCACCAAGCTCCTGATTTTCAGCTCATTCAGTTCTGTCTTTTGAAAATATTTTGGAAATGAATCAAAGGAAGTGAGGGCCCCTTCTCTGCAGGTGCATCCATCTCACTCCTTTCCTTAATCTATCATATAGGTTAATATATATTTAATTTTAAAGTCCCAATTGTATTGTGAACAAGCGTACATGGTTGACTTTTAAATTATTTGAACATTATTTGAACATACTTGATAAAAGAGTGAATTTACAGTCAAATCTATGAATCAAGAGATGCAAATTGCACAGATGCTTCACTGAATGAGATTCTTAATATCATTTTATTGAATCTCTAATGGAAAATAAATATTAAAGTTTGCATTAATCTCAGATCACTTTGTTCTTTTTCTTTCTGTTTATAAAAGAATACTAATTCTCATGTCCCTGATTTTAAAAATTATGTTAATCACAAAGTGCATAAATCTGTTAACCAATTTAGAAAACATAGCATTCAGCTGTGTTTTGTATGAATGTCTTTTTAAGTCTTTCAAACAAATCCCTAGTGTTTCATTAATATAATTATTCTGACAATATTTTAAAGATATATCTTATTTTATGAAGAATTATAGCAAGAATTCATTCTTTCAAGATTTTCTTTTTTTTTAACTTACGTATCATTCTAGCTAATTGCTACTTGGCAGGTTTTAAAAAAATAGGGTTCCCATTTGCTTTGACTTGAACTATGAAGAATTGGACTGAAAATGTCAACCTAACAATGCCTGCCAACAAGTACACAAAACAGAACAAGCACTAAAATGAGTAAGCATACCAGGGTAGACTTAGAGTAAAATGGCTGATAATCTTGCTATACTGTTTGGGGAAATCTGAGTGGCAGCACATGGATTTGTGAAAATTCAGGCAAGATGTTTACTGTAAGATTGGGGGAGAATATAAACAGAGGGGAGGGAACTTGAGGAGAGAAGTGAGACCCAATCCTATTACACAGTGCCATATTTTCTTTTAAAAGATACTACCACAAAAAAAAATAATTTTGTATTTAACATTTGACTTCCTGTATCCATGTACATATAGGTTTAAGGTTTGGAATCTTATTTTAATTGATGATGGATTAAGGTTGCAATCTTGATCTACCTATGGTAGCCGAGAGGTGGGCTCAGAAGAGATATTTAGGAGATTGGAAACATATCTTCTGAAATCTATTCTCTTAATATGGTTGGCAGATCATGAATCTAGTTGGTGGAATAAGGTAAGAACACATTTGAACAGATGGAGAAATATTAGCCATTGTGAAGCAGAGAGGGCACATTACAGGAAATATGAGAGGACAGAACAACAGCAGAGGGGACCTGGTAAAGGAAAGACACAGGAAAGCAGTGATGGTGTGGTGTTGCATTGACTTATACTCCAGAGGCATTCAGCGAACAGGAATCTGAACTCCACAGGCAGCAAGAACTCCACCAGCAACAAGGTGAGAAAGGACATGCACTGAGAGTTCAGGCAGTGAACCAAGACAAAGAACTAGCTGTCCTGCTGATCTGTTTGTTTTGACCAGGAGTAAGACAGAGCAGAAGATCCCAGAGGAGCAGAGTGGGAACAGGGTGGATTTCACAACCCAATTGGCCTCCTAGAGCCAAATTGGGCACCATTTTGTTTAAGGAGGCAAGGGCTATGGGGCAAGACTGCACTTGCATGGAACTGGGAGTGAACTCATTTCTGACTCAATCAACTGCAACAATGTGGCATCCTATAGGTTCCACCCAAAACAGGTCCAGTTATCTCTCAGACTTGATGGCCAGAAGATCAAGAACTCTAGTAGTTGGCACATCAGGTGCCATTCTTTACAGTGTAGCGAAGAACTCAAGACTTCAGGGGACAACTGTGAGGTGGCACGCACTGAGCTCAGTTGATTGCACTGGTCCCACAGGAAAATTATACCGACTATGGCAATGTACAGGTCAAAATAGGGCTGTGTGGCCCTTATACCTAACAACCAACAGGTTCTGGCAAGATCAGCACCACCAACAATTTAGCTATATAGGACACCTGGTTTCTCCAGAATTCTGGGAAATGCTCCAACTGGAAGTGAGAGAAAGGTTGTACAGACAACACCACAAACTCAGCAAGCTATCACTGGACATGGAGACTGGTGATCCTGGAGATGGGGCTATGGAGACGATGGGGGAAATCTAACATAAAATCCTGGACCTGAAACTTGCTAGAAGGAGTGGCACAACTGTCTGCAAACTAAGGGTCATGTACTAAGTGCAATAAATAGAATCAAACTGTAGATCTGTGAGTAACACAGCTTAAATACCTGCCTCCAGAAGAATCTGATTACCAGAACTACAATGACCAATAGCAAAAGAAGAGACAAAGGCATAATGAATATTACTGAAGACTCCCCTGCAAAGGGAAAAAACCATTTGCCAACCAGAAAGTTCACCAAAGAAGATATCAAGAAAATGGAGGATACAGAATTCAAAACACTTGCTATATAATTTATCAATAATGAGAAGCACATAAAGCAAGCATTCCAGAAATAAAAGGAATATGTCACACGAGAAATGAATCAAATGAAAACTGATATATCAGAAATGAAGAACACAGTAGAGGAAATTAAAAATACAGTGCACTGTCTCTAAAATAGAATGAAGAAGGCAGAAGAAATAATCTCAAAATTAGAAGATATTTCCTGTCCCCAAGGGAAAGCAAAAAAAAAAAAAAAGAAAAAAAAGAAAGAAAAGAAAAGAAAAGAAAACAAATCGGGAAGCAGAGCTGGATCTGGCTAAAAAGATTCAAGAATTGAAAGACACTATTAAAAGGCCAAATATAAGAGTTATGGGAATATGGGCATGTTACAATAGCCTAGTGGTTAAAGCCCACACATTGCATACGCCGGGATCCCATATGGGTGCAGGTTCCAATTCTGGCAGCTCCGCTTCCCATCCAGCTCCCTGCTTGTGGCCTGGCAAAGCATTCAAGGATGGCCTAAAGCCTTGGGATACTGCACCCGTGTGGGAGACCTGAAAGATTTCCTGGCTCCTGGCTTTGGATCAGCGTTGTGATCACTTGGGAAGTGAATCATAAGACAGAAGATTTTTCTGTGCCCCCTCCCCTCTGTATATACGTGTTTCAGATATATTTATTTATTTTAATAAACCTTAAAAAACTTATGAGAGTCGGGCCCGGCGCGGTGCTGCAAGTGGTTAAGGTCCTCTCCTTGCACGCCTGGGATCCCATATGGGTGCCGGTTCTAATCCCAGAAGCCCCACTTCCCTTCCAGCTCCCTGCCTGTGGCCTGGGAAAGCAGTCGAGGACGGCCCAAAGCTTTGGGAACCTGCACCCGCGTGGGAGACCCGGAAGAGGCTCCTGGCTTCGGATCGGCATAGTATCGGGCCATTGTGCTCACTTGGGGAGTGAATCATCGGACGGAATATCTTCCTCTCTGTCTCTCCTCTCTGTATATCTGCCTTTCCAATGAAAAAATAATAAAAATAAATCTTTAAAAAAAAAAAAACTTATGAGAGTCACAGAAGCTGCAGAAAGAGAAACTGGATTTACAAATATATTTAGTAAAATAATAAGGTAAAATTTCCCTAATCTAGAGAAAGAATTGGGAAACAGCATCCAGGAGTGGCACAGAACTCCCAACAGGGTTGACCAAAAGCAATCTTCAACAAGATACATGATAATCAAGCTCTCTTCAATTGAACATAAGGAGAAGAACCTTAAATGTTCATGTAAAAAGAAAATCAATTGACACATATAGGAATGCCAATTAAATTCATAGTAGACCTCTAACAGGAAACTCTACAATCAAGAAGAGAATGGAGGAACATATTATAGATTCTAAAAGCAAAAATATGTCAGCCCAGGATAACATACCCAGCAAAACTTTCCTTTTTCTTTCAAAATGAAATAAACGTCTTCCACAATTAAAAAAAAAAAAAAAAGTTCTCAAAGAATATGCCTCTTCCAAACATGCTCTGCAAATTATACTTAAAGATGGTCTCTTGACTGAGAAAAGAATAGTACCCACCAAAAGCAAATTTACCACCTATTTTTATTAACCCTGAATGTAAAAGGATTAAACTCATCCATCAAATGTCATAGATTAGTAAACTGGATTTAAAACCAAAACCCATCTATTTGTTGCCTACAGGAGACACATTTCACTAACAAAGAACAGAGGAAACTATATCTCCTGGATTGTGATTTTTTCTGTTAGGCTCATCTCTTCAAAATACTTTCTTCTGGTTAAATTCTTCAATGGCTCATAGATCATACAGCCGCATCATTTTCTTCAAGGTTCTTGATTTTCTTTTCCATTTCTTCAGCGACAATTTAGTGATTCAGTAGCATGTTATTTAACTTCATGGTGGTGCTGATTTCTTTTTTATTGTCTTCCTGCTGTTGATTATGTTTTGTGGCTTTTCATTTAAGGGGATGTATAGTGACTATGTAATGGAGATTATCATATGTAGTAGCATGTAATTTAACCTCCTGGATGTATAAATTTCTAGTTTTATTCTTGCTGTTGATTTTCTGTTGTGGCTTTTCATTTAAAGAGATACATAGTAACTGTGTAATGGAAACTGTCATATCCAGATGTGAGGATACAATGCAGTATGCATCTCTGTGTCCAGACAAAGATGGACTCCCAATGAAACTCTATATTATATCTTGACAATAGGACAGCAGACTCACCATCATTCCCATGCCCACAATGATAGACATGATTGTGTATGAAGAACTAAAGTAATGATACTGGGGGACTCAGTGAGGAGCGAGGGAATTGGCTGGGAGATTTGGAAATTGCAGGGCCTATGGAACTCTATCATTAAATGGTAATACTAAAAAGAAGTAACATTTTTTTTTAAAAAAGTATGATTGGCTAATTAAGTAGGGCTAGGCTTTGCTTCTGTCTCACGTTATAATTTTTCTTATGAACATACTCCATCACTGTTACCATGGAAAACTGAACTGGAAGCATAAGTAAATTATTTGCTTTCAGGAAGCTTCCCTCAAATATTTTACCTAAGGAAAGCTAATAAAGGAATAGTTTCTGCCTTTGTCACCTATAGGGGATTTGTTAGCTTACGTAGTGAGGAAAATACAAAGAAAATATTATTTTTGTGCATAGATTTTACCATACAGGAAAGTCTTAATGGACTTGAAAAATAAGTGTCTAGAGCTTTATTGATAAAAAATTAACTTATGTTCATTGATAAATTCTCCAGAATTGGCATTATATGCATGCTTATAAACAAAAGTCAAAATAACAAGAAACAATTCTTTTTCACAATTTACTGGCTGGCAATTACTTGAACCCAACTAACTATGGTGATTTTGTGTTTTGTTGTTATTAGTAAGGTACAAACAGGTAAGTTAAATATTTGAATACTTCATTTCAGATTTCATACAAATTCTATATTTTATCTGTTAATTCATTCTTCTATTTGAACAATTAAACACTTAAGAAGCAAAACATCACCTATGATTTTACTGTATTCTTACCACATCTCTCACTTACAATTTTAAATACCACATCAAGGGGAGCCTCTTAAAGCGAATGTCCTCATTGTCATTCCAAAAAAATAATAGGGTATTATCTCCTTGTGATGTGGTTCACATCTATAATAACGCTAAATCCAAATCATTCCTTTATTTTTTCTAAGTCTTAAATGCTTAGCAGGAATGTATAGTAAAAGCCTTATATCTGATTGCATACATTCTATTTAGCGAAGAAATGCAATTTAATTAACCATGGGCATTCTTCATTTATGTTTAATATTATATCTAGTCATCTTACTCAGTATTTTCAAGTGCAATCATAATCTGTGATAATTATCAAAGGATATTTTCTTTTAAAATAAGATTATCTTTTAGTAAAATACCTATGCTCAAATGTGCAGGTATTTCTTAAAATATCTTACATTATGAAAAAATTAACTTTGTTTATATTCACAAAATATTAAGATGAATGGATATCTTAATTATTGCTATTATTTGAATGTGGTTCCCAAATCCATCTATGTGTTGGACATTTGATCTCAAAACAAGGATGCTACAAGATTAAACAGGTATCAATTCCTGCAGGAAGAGTTCTTTCTGAAAGATTCCCATCCTTATCATATGATTGGACTCACTGCTGTTGCATTGGATACTTGGTAAAAATGAATTTGGCCTCCTTGCCTCCTATCTTTCATATTCACCATAGCCCTTACATATGCAATAGGGTGATGAATTAATAAGGGCCTCAGTACTTGTGGTCACCTTAAAGTGGGGCTTCCTGGAAGTTAGGATTGTAGCAAGGAAATGTGCTTCATGTAATATTTAGTCTCAGGTATGCTCTTAGCAAAGCAATTGAGAGTATTAACTTTTTCTTGTGCATTTTATTATTACTATTATTTTCTATGAGGTTTAGCTACTTACACCTCTATTTCCCTTTCCCCACTTTCCATTCCCCACAACACACCCCCCCACACACACATTATTTTCACCTAATACTCTTACCGAAGTATCGTACTTCATCAGCAATCACAAGACAAACATTCTGCTATTTAACTGTATCATGAAATTCTAGGTAACGGCAATGGTGGAAGATCTAATATCATATTGTCAAGGTTTATTTAACAGTTTCATGGGGAGTCATGATTCTATTGAGGAATACAGATGCAACGTATATTTGCTTTCCAAAGTGCTAGTCTCCATTTTACAAGTCATCCATGAAATATATATGTACATATTTACTCATGAATCTATTTCTTTTATAAAACTAATGACATGGATTGATATGGGCTATAGTGCTTAGGATGCTAATTTGAACTGCACACATGTTAATACTGAACTGACTAGATTTAAACTCAGCTCCAGTCCTGATTCCAAATTTCTGATTATGCATATCCTATAAGATATTGAGCTAGGGCTCAAGTGCTTGAGCTTACATCAGAGAGTTAGACTGATTTTGCAGGTGCAAACTTCAGTCAGTTCCCACCTGGTTACTGAGAGTATAAGGGCAGTGAACCAATGGATCACATATTTGTTTTCAATTCTCTGATTTTCAAACAAATAAACAGATTGAGTAAAATTAAAATAATATCAAAGAAATGAAAATTCCCCATGCTATTCAAATTTCTTAGAAAATTTTGAAATCTTAAGCAATAAGATCATGGAAAAATATTTTCACTCTTGCAAGAAAATCTACCTCACTTATAAGAAAGTAGCTCAAAGTATTAAGGAGTTGCTTCTTATAAACAGTAGCTGCAAAATTGAAAAATACATATTAAACATTTAAAATACAATTATAGGATTCCAAACCTGTTGATTTTTTTTTTTAAACATAAAAATGTAGTTATAGGGCCCGGCGCGGTGGCGTAAGTTGTTAAGTCCTCGCCTTGCACGCCCAGGATCCCATATGGGCACCGGTTCTAATCCCGGCAGCTCCGCTTCCCTTCCAGCTCCCTGCCTGTGGCCCGGGAAAGCAGTCGAGGACGGCCCAAGGCTTTGGGACCCTGCACCCTGTGGGAGACCCAGAAGAGGCTCCTGGCTTTGGATCAGCATAGTATTGGCCGTTGCGCTCACTTGGGGAGTGAATCATTGGACAGAAGATCTTCCTCTCTGTCTCTCCTCTCTGTATATCCGCCTTTCCAATGAAAAAATAATAAAAATAAATCTTTTAAAAAAATGTAGTTACAGTCAGAACGAGAGAAACACATAGAAAGAGACATAAAGTGAAAGCAAGAATGTGAGAGAGTGATGTCCCCGCCTCTGGCTCACTTCTCAAACAACCCCAAAGACCAACATGTAGCCAGAAACCAGGAACTTTGTCAGATATCCTACCTCAAGTGAAGAGGGCAGGGACTTGAGATAAATTTTCCTGCTTTCACAAACCATAATCAGGGAGATGGACTGAAAGTAGGGCAGCTGAGACTCCAACTGGCGCCCATATGGAATACCAGGCAATAGGTGTGATCTTACTCAACTATGCCCCTAAAATTTTTGATAAATTCATTGTGCATCATTTTGCTTACACAACTATAGGATTTTTATGCACTTACTTGTTATCATTGTTTGATAATACTACTCCTGATGTTCAAATTGACTAAAAACCCTGAGTTTACAGTTTTTAAATACCTATTGTGGGGCCTGGCACTATGTCATAATTTCCAATTCTCTACCAGAAGCACCAGCATCCCTTATGTGCAATTGTTGGTGTCCCAGCTGCTCTACTTAAGATCTTCCCTCCATATGGTCTAGCAAAGCAACAGAAATAGTTTGAGCCATTGAGCCCCTGCATGCAGTTCAAAGTCTTGGAAAATGCTTGTGGCTTCTTGGATAAGACAGGTCCACCTGCAGTCATTGTAATCATTTTGAAGTAAACAAATGGATGGAAAACCTCCCTAAAAATGTGTTTCTCTCTCCTTCTTTCTGAAATTGCCTATTTCAAATAATGGTAAAAATAAATTCTTAAAAAAATCCAAGGGAGTAGTAATGTATTTTACACTACTTTTTCTGCTATTTTGAGGAAGAAGGGCTCTATCCTTACCTGGGTAAACAGAAAAGTCCAATTTGAGCCAGTTTATCTTCTGGGTGCTCAAAGCTAGAGGGGGGCAAACTAGCCCCAGCAGTGTGTTTCCAGGAGGCAAAGCAGAGACTTGGTGCCCTGGCTTCTCATCCAGCCACAGGCTTGGAGCCTGGTGGTCCAGTTTGTCCCTGGACAAGGCTAAGGTCTGGGGATTCTGTTCCAGTGACTTGCCTTGTTCTCAGACCCAGGTGGGTTAGTCTGTCGCAGGGACAGGACTTGAGTGTAAAGGTCTGAACCAATTGGCCTCTGGGTGTTTGCAGCTAGCCATGGGAATATGCTCCTAAATGGCAGAGCTTTAGCCAGGTGACCCAAATGCTCCTTCCAGTGTCATTAGCACCTGGGGCCACTCAGTGGTGGGATCTTCAGGGGGGAACATAAGAGCTTTTAAGGTTCAGACCCAAGCACCAGCCCCAGAGGAATAGCAAAGCTTGGATAGTTGTATTGACCATTGTAGAATACCACTCATTGCTACAAACTAAAGCTAGAGTTGGAGGCCTGGATGGCATAGATAGATCACAGTACTTACCAACTTGAATCAAAACAGAGGATGAATAATCATAGGCTGGACCATGACACTAACCAATATGCAAGACAACTCAATCCAGGGGCAGATTTTGTGGGGGATGTGTGAGCAGAAGCTTGTGACCTTCAGTTTCAGGTGGGTTGTTTGAAGCTGGGAGCAGTGACAGGCTGAGCTAGGCATGCCTATGGAACCCATAATACCCATGGGTACTGAGCTTGGGAAAAAGATGGATTGTTCCAGGCTGCAGCACCTGCAGACACACTCAAGAATGGGATGTGGGGCAGGTTGGGGCACAACATCCACCACCCATATATATGCAGGACAGAGGGTATAGCCAATAACTGGTAAGGGCCTAGCATACACTGGCATATGTGACACTTGGGTCTGTAGTGGATCTGGTAGGGAAACTTGGGAAACTCCTCTGACAGGTCATTGCTCCCACTTGGGATCCTGAGATTCAGGCCTGTGTATTGGTGAGATAGGCAGGGTAGCTAAACCAGTCCACATACATGTGGGATGGTTTTGGCAGGGGGTGGAATAAGCTGGGCCCAGCCAGCCTTAGTCCACTGGGAAATGCAGGATCCAGGTTGGAATGCGGGGCATGCCCAGCTGGGCTATCATTTCTGCTTGTTTGCATGAGTCAGGAATGTGAGAGGCCTGGGTGGGGCCAAGCTCTAGCACACATCAGTAAGATCAGTCTTTCTGGGACAGGTTGAGGCATGTCAGGATACAGCATCCAAGGGCAAAGTTTGAGACAGGAAATGGGCTATGCAGTGCTGGGTCAGAGCAATCACTGACATATGCAAGATCTGGGGCTAGAAACAGGCCTGGGTGGGGAGCATAGGAGATGCTTCGTCTAGATTGTGGTTCCCAGTGATGAGCACTAGTGCCAGAACAGGGATAGTGATCTGGGCTGCACGTAGGTGCAGTACTCCTCAGCATGGGTATGTATGGGCTCTGAAGCATGCCAGACTGAGCTAAACTCCAGCCTACACTGGTGATTGAGAATATGAGGAAAAGATCCTTAAATAAGCATATAAAATGTCAATGAACATACAGAGGAACTACAACCTTCTCTCTCCCTAATGCTTGTCTTGCAAATAAATATTAAATGCATTTTTAAAAAGATTAAAATATAATAACTAAGATGAAGCACAGAAACATATACTGAAATGCTATGCCATGTTGCATACTTGGAATTTAATGTGGATGCACATATATGCATGCCATAAATATAAACTTAATATTGGATTGCCCCAAAGCATGTTCTTGAGTGTGATTTCCTATGTGTATTAAATGTCTTGGCTGTCTGGTTTTGCAGTGCAAAAAGCAGTCCATTTCTATGACTTTCAGAATTCTACTACCAAACTCTAGACTTAATTATCCTATAGCTGTTCTGGACAATCACTTCCAGGGTTCAGTGGTATTTCAAAAATAGCATGCTAAATTGGCTTCATTTGAATTCTTTCCCATCTCACTTGGTGGAAATTCCATCATTCCATTTACTCCATCTGAAAACTTTTGAATCATTAATGGTATTATATCTTTTCTTTCAATTTTCGCAATTAATCTGTCATAAAATCCTCAGAATATTCTCATTCTTTTTTTTCCCCCTGTCTACTCCCTCAATATCCTACTGTACAATTTTCATTCCCTCAGGGAACACTGCTTAAAGATATTTTTCAATTTCCCTTGAGAAATAATAAGCCTTTAAAAATATCCCTGGACAATTATAGTTTAAATCTTACTCTCAGGCTGAGCATCATTCCCTTACCAAAGACATTCCTAAAATTAGAAAGATACAATTAAATTCAAAGTTAAATGATGAATTCTACTGGACATATGTTATTTTGGACAATTTGATTTTTTTTAACTTAACATCCATTGTGTTACGACATTTTAACAAATTCAAAGAAGAATATAATGGTCTACACCCTTGGAAATAAACACAGTCCTTACATAAAATATAGAATGGATAGATCTGAAAATGACAGCAGCAAAATAAGAAGTTACTAATAAAATCTTCCTTATTATCATAATGAGCAAAACTATACAATCCATTAGGAAAAAATGAACTTAATATTTACATCAGAAATTGACGGCCAAATTAAGAACATTTTGTCTGTTGATCACATTGAATTATTACCGAACTGATTCTGGCTTGAACGCATGCTGTTACACTTCCAGTACTTGGATCTTCATATGCTGAAAACAGATGCTTACACAATTCCTGGTGCCCGTGAGCTACTGGAAAAATAATCGCAGACTTTTTGCAAATGTTTTGCAATCTTTCTATGCTCTTCTTAGTGCCACCTGTGGGATGAATTTACAATTTGTCATTATTGTTATGATTAGGTAATCTCTTAATTGTTATGGCTAGACAATATTACTCTGAGTGTATATGGTAGAAATAAGTACTTACTAATGAGTCAAATTTTTACTAAAATGGAATATTTTCTGATGCTTGAATCATAAAAATTAAAACAAATAGTTTATCAGCATGTACACATCAACATATTAAGTAGTTATTACATATTTTACTTCTATTTTATAAATGGCTACAAGAATGATTCCAAATTATTTCAAAAGTGTTAAAAAGGATGTGAGTTCTTTAAAAAACAACCTAAATTTTGTTTCGCAATTGCTACCTTGACCATGAATAGAAGGTTCTGTCTACAAGAGAGTATTACATGTTAGAAGACTATACAAGTCAACTACCAAAAAGAAAAAAAAAGAAGAAATATTTTTGTGACCCACAGAAAAATATAAGCAGGGAACTTCAACACATTCTAAAACTGTATTGCTGTTATATAATTCAGAGTTCAAAAAACAAATCATAATGATCTGATGTGTTTCTTTAAAGATTTATTTTATTTTTATTGGAAAATTAGATGCACAGAGGGGAGGAGAGAGAGGAAGATCTTCTGTCCAATGGTTCAATCACCAAGTGGCTTCAACAGCTGGTGCTGAGCTAATCTGAAACCAGGAGCCTGGAAACTATTCCAGGTCCCCCATGTGGATGGAGGGTTTCAAGGCATTGAGTCGCCCTTGACTGATTTCCCACGCCAAAAGCAAGGAGGTGGATGTTAAGTGGGGCTGCTAGGATTAGAACAGGTGCCTATATGAGATCCCAGAGCATGCAATGTGAGGGCTTTTGCCAATAGGCTACCATGCTGGGCCCTGCTTTGGTGTTTTGACATTGAATTTGCCTTTAGTGAGGTTTCTACATGAACCTCTTACATTGAGTATGCTTTTTAAAGCTTCATTTGTTTAGTTGAGACTCACATTTACAGAGATAAAGAAATAGAAATGAAAAGTGATCTTCCATTTGCAGATTCACTCCTTGAAGAGTTCAACCACAACGATCAGAAACGGGCTGGTCTGAAGACTAACTTCAGGTTGTTCCTTTAGGTCTCCCATGTGAGTGCAAGGAGCCGGGGCACTGGAGCCATTCTCTACTGTTTTTCCAACCAAATTATCCGTAATCTGTATAGGACCATATACTAGCACCATGTTATATTAGCCTGGCATCTGCCTGCTGCATTGGCATCTCATGTGAGTATCAATTTTTGTCCCGATCACTTAACTTTTGATTCAGTTCTCTGCTTATATAATCCAGCAATCATTATTCAAACTGTTATCCATATGGGATACTGGCACCATAAACAATAGCTTTGCCCTTATACCACTGTACTGTCCCCTACACTAGGCCTTTTCAATTAGCATGTTTCATGTTTATATTTTTTAACATAGTCTATTTTGATATGACACAATCACAAAAGATCACCCTTTTTTTAAATGCAGAGATTGCTGATAAAATATAAAGTGCAAATATTATAGCTCAGTCATGTTGTGGTAAAGGCGTGTGACTTGGTTCAAAACTAAAAAGGAGTAAATCTATGGAAGGTATAAAACTCTCAAATAAAATCCAAGAGATATCAATATAAACTGGTAAAGATAAGATGTCCATCTCGTAAAATCAGATAGTATGCAATGGAAGTGAAAGAGAACTGTGTATATGACCACTGGTTATGATAGGAATACTCTTTGCATATTTCTGTACCAGAAGAGAAAAAAAATGTGGCTAGACTGAATTTCTTTTGTAGTCCACATCACGTTAGCAAATCAAGAATTAGGGATAGAGGTCACTATCTACAGATAGATGAATCCATGAAAAAGTTCAAACTAGATGCAAAATTTGACTTCAAAGTGACTATTCAAACATTTTCTAATTTGTCCAAAAGGAGAGATAATGAATCATTCTGAAAATATAGTTATGACAATCCTCTTAATCTCAGTTGAACTGAAGACTTTCTAAAATCTGCTGTCACTGTGACACTGAAAAAATGTGTTAGCTTTTTCTCCTTTTCCTTCTCTCCTTCTTATCCTTCTAATGTATCTGTTTATTTTCTCATGTTAGGGTAGCTTTACTTTAAAAAAATTAAACATTCACAAGTTTACACAAATACACTGCTGTTAGCAAAGAGCTGATATTTTAGTGCAACATGTTAAGCTGATCCTTGGGGTCCAGACATTCCACATGCAGGTAGCAACACCAATTCTAACTGCCCAGCTGCAGATGAAGCATAATGATTTTTAATACACACCACTACAATTTAACAACTTCATTTAAATTTCACAACCTCATTGTTTTTAAAACTGATTTCTTTTGTGACAGTAAACACAGAAGAAAGAGAGAAAACCAACAGCCTCAACTGAGCCAAGATAAGGCCAGGATCTAGCAACTTAATACATACTTTTGTCTCCCATCCAGGTATCAGGCTGGCAACGTTTGAGCCATTACTTGCTGACTCCCAAGGTGCACATTAACATGAAACTTTAATCAGGAGAAGGGTTGCAACTCAAAATTAGACACTGCAACAAGGGATGCAGACATTTCAAAGTAGCATCATAACCACTATGATAAGTGTGCACCTGTGATATCTGGTAAAAAAAAAAGTTCCTCATATCGAAGTACTTTTCTCTTGTTATAATCTAGGCATGCTTGGCTTATTTTTTTTTCCTCAGTCAATGGCAAAATTGTGAATGTAATCCCTTCTTATAGAGCTCAGAGTATACTTCCAGGATTTTAAATCTTGTTATGCTACTGGCTGTGACTAAATAACATAGACTCAATCACTCCAAAGATATGATAATACAAAATTCTTAAACTTTAAATGGTAACATTAAAACAACCAAACGTGTGCAGTAAGGTGGCTATGTCATGTAAATAAACATTTGCTTTTATAAACCTTCCCAAGAAAGCAGCCAAAAGAGAGATTTAAATATTGTATCCTAAGCTCAGTGGAACAAGTTGAGAACTATTATAAAATACACATCCATGTTAACAGATCATACAAATTAGTTTTCAATCATATAAATTGATTTTATCTTTATTTTCAAGATACTGGTTTTAGTATATTTCATATTTTAAAAGAAGAATAACCAGAGATATACATTTTTGCTTAATTTATACTTTAAAAATTTTGTCAAGCAATGACATCAATTAAGTAATGTTTAGTAATGTCATTAATTAAGTAATGTTTAGTGTAAATAATACTAGTTTTCTGAGTTTTTGTTAAGATGATTAAAATTTTTATTAGATAAACAGTTTTACAGAGAGAAAGAGAGACAGAGCAAAGGCTCTTCTGTCCACTGGTTCACTTATAGAGTGACTAAAACAGCCTAGCTGAGCCAGTCTTATCTGAAGCCAGGAGCTAAGAGTTTCTTCTAGGTCTTCCATGTGAATACGGGGTCCCAAGGCTTTTGGCCACCCTCTATTGCTTTCCCAGGACACAAAGAGGGAGCTGGATGGGAAGTAGAGTAGCAAGGATGTGAACTGGCACTTGTAAGGGATTTTTGCGCTTGCAAAGTGAAGATTTAATCACTGAGCTATTGTGCCAGGCCCTGTTTTCTGCTATTTTGTTACAATTCTAGATACCTTTAAGAAACCTACTTTTATTAATTGATCTTTCCTTTCTCTTCTGTTTGAGAGTTAAATGTAATATGACTCAAAACTATTGTTTGATAATATTGGTATTTAATCTCAATGTCAAACATTTTATCTGAGTTCATAGATGCAATTTTTTCTTCTCTATCCCCCAATTGACATTATATTAAAAATATGGTCTTTGAACAATATCTTTCACAATTTATGTTAGATGAGTATGTGTTTATATGTGATTTAATCTCCCTTCATGTTGCTCAGAGTCAGACTCTGAGAAGCCTTTTTCTCATCTTCCCATCACTGAATCTGCTGGCTGCCTTTGCTTGCATCATCATATCACCATAGCAAAATGCTTTTTTCTCTGTCTTCTTCCTTGTATGTCCTGGGGAATGCACAGAAATACGGACATTCTCTCCACATATTTTGAAAATGCCGAAACTCAGCAGTACTTGCTCAGCAACGCATAACCACTTTGCTACATAAATCTTTCACTGACCCCCTTGCCACTCTCATACAGGCCAGGTTGAGAGATCGTCATGGACTAGAATTCTAAGTGGAAATCTGAGTACACTTGTTGCCTGTCCTCAAGTCCTCAAAACTTTCAGTCTTTTCTCATATACTTGTACACTTTATTTCATGAAAGTTGCAAGCCTTTTCACCATGATATTTATATGGCAGTTTTTCCACTGTTCTTCAGATTCTTTAAAGTTATAATTCTTGGAACCTCTTTATGTAGTTTAGCGTAGATCTTTTTGTTATATTTTGTATCTACTGCTCTGCATGCAAAACAGTTTCTGTAAGATTTCACTAGCTCACATACTTACTTTTAACACATTATCCCCCAGAACAAAGGTAAATCTTGTTACCTACATACGTTGAATAACAATAATAGTAATAATGAAAGATAATATTTTGTCCTCTGGTTCTACTGGTTGTGAGAATCCAAAACCTTCCCATGAATGGCACATAACTCTTTACCGAGGCTGTAAGACTTCATTAAGCAATGCTATGAAGTATCTAATATGGAGCAATAGTTCCATTATATCCAGCAATAATTACAGAGAAATATGATTACCTGTGTAATTCTAGAGTGAAGAGCATTACACACACTGATTGTGGCCTTCCCCAGCCCTTGTAACTGCAACAATCTATGGGCTAGGGCCCGGTGCAATGACGCAATGGTTAAGGTCCTCGCCTTGCACGCCCAAGATCCCATATGGACGCCGGTTGTAGTCCCAGCAGCTCTGCTTCCCTTCCAGCTCCCTGCCTGTGGCCCGGGAAAGCAGTCGAGGATGGCCCAAAGCTTTGGGACCCTGCACCCGCGTGGGAGACCCGGAAGAGGCTCCTGGCTTCGGATTGGCCCAGCTCCAGCTGTTGCGGTCGCCTGGGAGTGAATCATCGGATGGAAGATTTTCCTCTCTGTCTCTCCTCCTCTCTGTATATCTGCCTTTCCAATAAAAATAAAAATAGAATAAAAAAAAAAATCTATGGGCTGAACCACTGGAGAAAGCAAGTCGTTCTCCCTCTCTATTCCCTTTCTTTCTCTCCCTCTCAGTAAATATGATTTAAAATAAATAAATGAACTGTTTTTCAAAGTATTAAGAATTGCTTAGATTTAATACAGCACACTGATATGGGAAACCAGTTTACAAGCAATGATTTCATTCATTTGGCCACAGTACCAGTCCCTCTATAGAGCATTTTTTTTTTCATCAATCATAGAAAACTTGCATATCCTGCTGTGTCTTAAAATATTTTAGCAGACAAAAAGGAATTAAACTTTTTAAAATATACTTAAGTATAAATAATACAATGGAATGGACAGTGAGATGGTAGAAGTGGGGCTTAATTTCTTGGGCTCTGGCTATCCGTGTGGCAACCCTGGATGTATTTCTAGCCCAGAGCTCCTGGCTTCAGCCTAACCTGACCCTTGCCAGTTTAGCAATTAATCATAGAAACCAGCATCTGGAAGCTTGATCTTTCTCTTTGTCTTCGTCTCTGCCACTTTGTCTGAATTTCAAGCAAGTTAAAAATAAATGAATCTTTCAAAAGCAAGAAAAAGCAGAGCAAATGGGCCTTTAAGGTTTATAATCACTACCATACATACTTATCAATTGGACCCGTCCCAAGGGTTAATACATATTCTAAAAAATCTTGAATAAAATTAGATTTGTTAAGAATTTAAACTAATATTTAGAAATGTGGATGACATTTTGTCCTGTGTATAGTAGAAATGATGAATATATGACCTCTTTAAAATAGAAATATATATTTTTAATAATATTTATCTATTTTTATTGGGAAGGCAGATATAAAAAGAGGAGGAGAGACAGAGAGGAAGATCTTTTTTCTGATGATTCACTCCCCAAGTGGCTGCAACAGCTGGATCTCGCCAATCCAAAGCAAGGAGTCGGGAGATTCCTCATGGTCTCCCACATGAGTGCAGGATCCCAAAGCTTTGGGCTGTCAATGATTGCATTCCCAGGCCACAGACAGAAAGTTAGATGGCAAGTAGGTCTACCGAGATTAGAACCAGCACCCATACGGGATCCTGAAGCATTCAAGATAAGGACTTATGCCTACACGCTATCATGCCAGGCCCAATATATACATTTTCCACTGATTGTTCATGTAAAACATCATTCAGTATTAGTTTTTAAACAGAATTATGCTATAGTTTTACTTTTTACCTTCATGAAAAACAGTTGATGAACAATAATATTTTGATTAATTTTTCTAAAGACTCCCTGGTCAGCCCATGTGGCACAATACAGCTTGAAATGGTATTATTTCAGTTTAAGAATAGTTAAATTTATTACAATCTAAAATCAGTAGTACAACTCAGCTATATAAGTAATATATTTATGTACTTTAATTTGTAAATTTCTAGATATCAAGGGAAAATGTGAACATAAAATGTACCTCAAATATGTTCTGATGCAAAAGAAACAGCTAAATTGACATCATCATAGCATTTTATTATTTGTCATTATTAAAATCACTTTCTGCACAATTGTTTTCTCAGATATGCTTTGGGGAAGTACACTTTTGCTCAAGTAATTAAAGTGTTACTTTGTATGCTGATATCTGATGTTGTTCCAGCTCACCTCCTCCCCCCAGTGCTTACCTGGGTGCCAACAGATAATGGTCCATTCAGTCCCATCTCTGCCACCCACATGGGAGACCTTGGTGGAGTTCCATGCTTACCTTAGAATAGGTCAACTGTTGTGGGTATTTGGGGAGCTAAACAATAGATGAAAGGTGTTACTTCACTTTACTTGTCAAATGAAATTAAGTGAATAAATGAACAATGAATGAAGGGATGAGAAGCTCTTGGCTCCTGGATTCACATTGTCCCTGCATTGACAATTACTGAATTCAGGGGAGTGAAACAGTGGGTGTAAGGTCTCTCAGTTTCTTCTTTTCTCTTTATAAATCTAATTTTAAAATTGAAATAACAGACTCTTAAAGAAAGGACTAGTGAGAGGATGCATCTACTAATAAAATTTTAATATATAACTTTGTAAAGAAAATGAATGAGAATTGTCAAAATGAAAAATAGAGCATATTTGGAGGTGGAAATCATGTTTCTGCCAAAACGTACAAGGGGACATTGTTCAGAACAGTGCACTACATCGTTTCAAATCAGGGGAAAGTCACATATTGTTCAACATTGCATCCTCTGGAAACACAGTATTTGTGAGACATAGATTGGGAGCAAAAACAAAATGAATACCTATTCCCAGGGAAAAATGGCATCTACATTGGGGTCTTAAAGATAATTGCAATGTTTGACAATCTTTTTCTGACAAGCTTTATGACAAACTATAAGAAACAGTGTGTAGATCACAAAGCTAACATCTCCTATAACAACACCATACCCTGCAGAAGAATGGACACAGTACAACTGAGACAAGTGCCACTGATTATTTTTATAACTTCTAAAATGAGTTTTAGAATCACTTTGTTCTGCAAGGAAAGCTTAGAACCAGACAGAAAATGGTCACCATGGACTCACACATACCTTACTAGGTAGGACACAAATATTAATTACTCCTCACTAAGGTATTGAAGATTTCTGTGCAAACCCCTCCTAAAACTGTTCTGCACCTCAACAATTGACACATGCCTTGTTAGAGTTATAACCCAGTTTAGACTACCCTAAAACCTGCCAAGTTTAGCAAAATTATGCTTCACTATAAACTGCTAAATACTAAAATGAAAATAGACATGAGATACCTGAGTAGTACCTTATAGACATTTTAAGGTGTATAGCAGCCTGTTCTGTGTATAAACTAAAATTGAAATGTCAATGAAGTAGTCACAGGATGTGGTTAAGAACTTGCATTTTTTTAACATATTGGTTACTCAATATCATGCCAATTCATTCCATAATGTTATAAATTGTCATTGATGTTATGTTGTGGCTTTAAATTGATCGGGATGATATTCTGCCAGCTCTGCATTCAGACTAGAGATGGTCTCCCAAGAAACAGTTGCATTTACGAGGATAATAAGATGCTGGACTCTATGCTTGATATACTCTTGCAATGAAACAATCTTGACTTTATTTGAAATGTAATACAGTAACAATGTGGAGGAATCCACCATGGAGAGAGGGTAGGGGGAGGTGTTGGGGGATGCCCAGAGCCTATGAAACTGTGTCACATAATGCAATGTAATTAATTAATTGTATCTATATAATATAAAATAAAAATTTTAAAAAGAGTTGCTTTGTTCTGGAGATGAACACTCAGGCACACTTGATGTCAGAACATCTGTGAGGTTTTCAGGATTTCATCCTAATAACTTGTGAACTAGTTGGCCATTCAGTTATTGCTCCTCTTGTTGAATCAGAGGAGGTTAAGCTGCATGTGTACAGTGCTCTGGCCATTTTGACTTTCCCATATAAACTAAGATGTAAAATATCTAGGTAATATATCAATAAAATGGTAGCTCATATTTCATAGATTTTGAAATCTCAGGATTATTGCAGTCTTTTCTTCACCAAGTAGTGAGATATCACAGATGAATTAGTAAACTTCTACTATTGCAAGTTCTGCTAAACACTCTATGTATTACTTTTCTGCATATATCCATAAAACTGAAAAATTTGCAAAGGATTGTATTATGTCTACCAACATCCATATTTCAACAAAACTTTAAAATCTAAGTCACTTTCAATCTGTTGTGGCTTCTTAGAAATTCTTCATCAACAATGGAACACAGATATGATCCTGAGTGGGTGTTCTTGGACTTGGTGGCTGTTACAATTGTAATATTGATTTTAACATTTAACATTTAAAATATAATTTAACATTGGTTAAAAATCATGGTTAAGCTTTTATATTCTGTTTATTTTAAGCATAAGCAAGATCATTAAATCAAAGTTCTTTTTCAGTAACTTACTAGAACTCATTAAATATTGATATTCCTTAAATTGCCCTGATTCATTTGTCATATGGTGGTAGTTATTTCTTAGAATCACTTTCATTCAGCTATTATTATCACTCTCTATTCTCCTATAACATATGTACTACAACTCTCAGAATAATATCAAATAAAACCAACTTTTCAAAAATCAAGTTATTTTTTTCATTTAATGTATTTAGCTTTCTTTTCATTTTTTTAATAAAGATCTAAAGCTTTTCATGATATGGCCATATAGGCACAAGGATTCCTCCTTCCACCCCTCCATCCTTCCCCACCTTGGTTTCCCTCAATATTATAAAACTACCATCCTTTTGAAACAATCACAGTTCCAACATTCTGTTATTTAAATGTATCATGGCATAGAAAATTTAGATACTTTGGTATCCTGTTATCAAGATATATTAAAAAATGTCATTGAAAGTCCTTTTAACTCAGGAGTAGATACATACTACAAGGCACCTTACTTCTCAGTATGCTAGTGTCCATTTAATTGAAAAAGCGGACAGACAGGCACAAATACAGAGAAAGAGAGTCCAATGAACCTATGCTGGTTCACTCCCCAATGCCTGGGTCATGACGAAGCCAGGAGCTGAGTATTAAGAGTAAGGCTGGGATTCAAATCCATGCATTTTTATATGTAATAGTAACAAAAGGAGGGGTGCCTTAACTACTGTGTTTAATGTACACCTCATAAAATGTGTCAAATAAAATGAAATCATAACATTTACTGTTACAAGAAATGTAATTACAACACCAAATACATACAAGGTGAAAATGTTTCTGATTTAAAGATTATATTTTTGTGAAGGAGATAGCTAAGTTTCATTTATACAGTTTTTTATGTAAAAACATTTTCATAGAAAGTTCCAAAATCACATTATAAATATTTTCTAAATTTGCCTAGTCTCTGAGATGGAAATGTTAACATATTATAAATGGGTTTTATTCAGAATTATTATCAATGATTTCTGCAAGTAGTTATAACACTAGTTTTAGCTCAGTATTTACCTATATTGACATCGGTAGGCTGTATTTCAATGGATGTTATGGATGTAATAAATCTTCAAACACTGATGTTAGCCTGTTGTTCAAAGTAAGGACTGCGTTTTTGGACAATATTACAAAACAGGTAAATACAGAGGTTCAAACACATTTTTAGAAACACCCGTCTCTACTTTGAGATTTCCATAATTTACAGTGGTGTGAATAGCTTCCCGGTGGAAGCTGAGATGATAATGCTACTTCTCAGCAGTGGTTCTAAACTAATGATGTGGGAAAGAAACAGAGTAGGCTGAAACTATTTGAATGCATTAAGCTACTTTGAAATAAAATAGAAAATCCTAAATAATAGAGCACTTATGTTGCAGACATGAAAATTTCTTCCAAAGGTATCCTGTTACTTCACTGCTTCTTTTACAGATATTTCAAAACTATATTTGAATCATTACCATAGAAGTGTGTATAGTGAAAATATATAATAAATCACATTTTCTCTTTAGTATTAAAGATACATTTCTCAGAGCACATTTTATGTGCAATGTAATTGAGTTTGCTATTTCAATTAAAATCATCATTCACACATATTTATGCATAAATATATCTGTTTCTGCTTTCTTCTTTCAGTGACATTGAAGTTACAACAAATGGTAAAGTTTTTATAATTAGTCTATCTATCAGGATACACAAACGTAATGAATGAACCAGTGGAAAAAAGAAAGTTCTCTATTTACCTTCTTTCTGTGAATCTGCCTTTCAATAAAGACAAATGCATGTTAAAATATTTCCATTCAATTCATTCAGCATCACAAGACTCATGCACTAGAATCTATTCCTACAAAATGTTTTTGATTCCTGTTTTCATCACTATTTTTAATTTCATTTTTGTTTGAAAGGCAGGTATACAGAGAGGAAGAGAGAGGGAGCAGAAGATTTTCCATCGGATAGTTCACTCCCCAAGCCACCACATATCAATTTTTATATTTTTATAATTGAACAATATGTGCCTTTCCAATAAAAAAAAATAATAAAAATAAATCTTTAAAAAAAAGAAAATTCTCCTTTACTTTAATTTGAATCCTTCATCACTTTTGGCATACTGAGATCCTTTAGTTGATTTCTCCTTCCTTTATTCTTGTACTTTAATAGCCCACAACATTTGGGTTTACAGGTGGACAAGTATGTCACAGTCTTTGTGGAGCAAGCTTTTGCAAACTTAGGAGAGAAGACTACACACATTTCAGAGATAGCTTTGTGGACACAAATTTGTTTTCCTACTAAAGCATGAGATCATGGTAAATTTAATTAATTTTAAGTCAACTAATAGTATTCTCTTAGAAATTTGCATTAAGACCTATTTTGAAAACTTTTCATACATTTTAGAATTCTTATGTGTTAGCTTAACTGATAGGCATTGTACAATCTTGGCAGAATATTTTATAGTTGAAGGGTTTCAATCTTACAGAGGATGACATGGCAGATGGCAATGTAAAGGAACTACTCAAGTATTTGAGTGCTATGATTGCACAGCCATCTGCTGAGTATTCATTTTCTAGGGTTGTACACTTTGGAGTCTAAGAAGTATACTTGCAGATTCATACTGCTCAAAGTTCAAGTACCATCTCTCTTTGTGTATACAAATGCATGTACTTCATGCTCTATCCTAGTTTCAGTTTATGAAGACATCTTGCTGAATATGTTGTATTGATATATTTCAAGTCCCTTGTTTAATCTTTCTGCTGCATAACCAGACTGTAATTAATGTTACAGCTCAAATGATCTTTTGAAATTATTTTATTTGTTTTTCTTATTGAAAAGTCAGATTTACAGAGACAGGAAGAAAGAGAAAAAAATTATCTTAGTCCTAAAAAAGAGGATACAAATTGGATTTCTGTGAGAGGATTGTATTTATGAAAGGCATATATACATTTTTACATATACTTATATTTTTATGTGCATATGATGATATTTATAAGTATCCATGCTTAATATATATGTGTGTATTTATATACATATGCATATATTTGTATACATATACATGTGTGTATGTATCCTAAGCATATTTACCTTTATTCATGAAAAGGTTATTCAACAGTAAGTATTGAGTATAAGAATCTTGTGGTGTCCTGGTATATACTGATCTTAATTGATTTGAACTCATCACCAGAATGGTATTAATTGAAGTTCTGAGAAGGGATGACTGGGGAGAAACATGTCACATATTTGGAGCATCACCTAGTGTCTTCATGGTACTCAGTGACAGTAAACTGGAGCAATATTTCAGATAAAGTATATGATTTAGGTGTAATGTCTTACTGTTCATCATGTAATAGAAAGGAAAGATACAGGGAAATCACAATATATATTGTGTATAGGCTGTTTTGAAAACCACTAGTCTTTTGATTTGTGTGAATATAGAAAATCAGTAGGGCAGATATAACTTAAAAAAAAAAAAAAAACTTTTTCCAGAAATTTTATGTTCGTTTTCACATTTCACAAAACCATAGTGTATATAAATGTCTTTATAAGACATGCCATACATATTGTTTCTTGATGTACTTATTCTAAATCCACTCAAGAAGATTGTTATTCTGTCAGAAAGGCAGAACAAGAAATGAACAATATTTGAGCTCAATTAGATACTCCTTCTGAAATGCATTTAAATGTCAGAAAAGAATATTTTGAAAGTGATTATTCAATGCCTGAATATTTATATATGTATACGACTTGTAATAAATAATAAAGCAATGTGTAAAAGGCTGTAATCCAGAACACATTAGGTACCTACTATTATCTTAAATTATCTGTTTACAATTTTTATTTTGTTGTGGTTTGATTCCTACATCAGATTGATTTCATTGTGTTAGATACTTCTAATTTATTAATCATCTGCACATGTGTTGATTATCTTAACATTAATATTAACATTGAAAATATTGCATTAAAGTTTAAAAATTGAATATAAATATTTTATCAATATTAACATGCTTCACTTTCTTACCTGCAGGTAAAATTCTGCAGTTGGTATTTTCTCATGACCTCTGGTGTAAGTTTTGAAATAGAGAGGATCATTTCCATTGCTGTACTAAAGATTTTTATTTCATTTTGTCCAACTTAGGCCCAGTGCAGTAAGTCTTCACCTTTCATACATCAGGATCCCATTTCGGTTCTGCTTCTAATCCCAGCTGCCCTGTGTCCCAATCCACTTCCTGCTAGTGACCTGGGAAAGCAGTGGAGGGCAGTCCAAATCTTTAGGATCCTGCACTTGTGTGGGAGACCCACAAGAGGCTCCTGGTTCCTAGCTTGGATTGGCTCAGCTCCAGCTGTTGCGGCCACTTGGTGCGTGAATCATCAGATGGAAGATCTTCCTTTCTTTCTACTCCTCCCGTCTGTATATCTGACTTTGTAATTAAAAAAATAAATCTTTAAAAATTAAAATAAAATATATACAGGTAAACATGTACATATATGTATATATATATATATGTATGTATTTTTCTCAACAAACTGTGCAATGATGATTGCCATACTGAAAAGTGGTGATACATTTCAGTAAACATTTCAACAGTTTTTTTTTTGGGTGGGAGGCGTATTTAGGACATTAAGGAGAGAGAACAAAAATGTTTGACTTAATAGTGTGGCAACTCTTGTATCTCATTTTTGTAAGGGAACATTAAAAACTTCATCTGCTATACATAAGCCACAAAGACTTACAAAGCACCATTGTCTCAATACCTTCTCTCTGTTCACATTAATGTTTATACATCAAATGACCCTGTACAGCAATACTCATGGATTTTTTATTTTGCTTAATATTCAGTAACCTTATGCTACATTATACATTATGTTAATGTGTATATGCAGTAGTTCTTGAGTATGCAGACAGCTATGTGAACAGAAAATTGACACTTTCAATGTAGAAATGACTTGGAAAAGAAAATAGGACTTAGATCCAACAGCTCCATTCAAGAAGGCAAAAAGAATAAAGGAAGGAGAAATCAACTAAAGGATCTCAGTATGCCAAAAGTGATGAAGGATTCAAATTAAAGTAAAGGAGAATTTTCTTTTTTTTAAAGATTTATTTTTATTATTTTTTTTATTGGAAAGGCAGATATACAGAGAGGAGAGACAGAGAGGAAGATCTTCTGTCCGATGATTCACTCCCCAAGTGAGCGCAACAGCCGATACTATGCCGATCCAAAGCCAGGAGCCTCTTCCGGGTCTCCCACGCGGGTGCAGGGTCCCAAAGCTTTGCGCCATTCCCGACTGCTTTCCCGGGCCACAGGCAGGGAGCTGGAAGGGAAGCGGGGCTGCCGGGATTAGAACTGGCGCCCATATGGGATCCCGGGAGTGCAAGGTGAAGACCTTAACCACTTGCGCCACGGCGCCAGGCCCAAAGGAGAATTTTCATATCTTAGGGACATATGTATGTTTATTTGTGTGTGTGTATACCTGACATCAAATCCATTCTTAATGTTTATTTATGTGTTCTAACATGAGGATGATTTGTTTTTCATAAATATGAATATATTTCAATATTTAGTATTAATATAACAAAATTTTTGACATCTATTTCTCCATGTATTCAATATGTATATATGGTAGGTATGATTCCATTTTTTTGTGTTTAAGTGTAAATATGAATAAATATATTTATTAATACTTTAAAAATAAATTAGTACACAGCTCTGTTGTGTATTAAAATGACAAGTTCTATTTAGTACAGCAATTGACAGATCCTCTTCTTTTAAGTGCCGGGATACGATCTGCATGATGTGTCATGTCTTTCCTGCTCCACTTCTCATACAGCTACCTGCTTTTGGCCTGGAAAATCAATGGAGAACGGAATGGCCCAAAGCCTTGGGACCCTGCATCCCTATGGGGAGACGCAGAACATGCCCCTTATTCTGGCTTTAGGTTGGCTTAGCTAGGACCACTGTGACCATTTGGGTAGTGACCCAGCAAACGGAAGATCTTCCTTTCCTTCTCTCTGTAAATCTGCCTTTCCAATAAAATTATGTAAATCTATAAATAAAATAGCATAAAATAAAATAATATGTTCCTATGCAACAAGCACTGTATTTAATTATAGAGGTTTGTGCCACCGTCCTGAGGCAACACTATGATGAAGAGGAACTCTTGAGGGCCTGGAAAAACAGGAACCGCCACCGCAACCACACACACCGAACAAACACATGAACACACACACGAATGAACGAGTGAACGAAAAGCCAAATGAAAAGAGGGCGAATGAAAAGGACCCAATGAAAAAGGTTTATTGCCGAAAGTGGGCTGCTTATATACAGTTCTCCACCATTCACTCCTCCCTGTGGGTCCACTGGGCGCTACCTGATAGGCTGGTACCAATGAGGTATTCGCAGTGAGGGCTTCAGCCTATGCCGGTGACTTCTTCTTTGCTACTGCCAGGAACAACCCCACCTTCTAGCCCTGGGCCAGCTGCCATCTTGAAGCCTATCATGCACGTGGGGTCAGCTCCCGCTGCACCGATCCCCACAGGTTTGTGTGTCGGTGTGATGCACATGTACATATTGTTCAATTCAATTTTATATTTTTTTTTCCCTGGGGATGTATATTAGTACTTTTTGGACACTTTGTTTTTTATATGTTATTATTTTTAAAGATGTATTTGTTTTTATTGGAAAGGCACATATACAGAGAGGAAAAAAGACAGAGAGGAAGATCTTCTGTGTGGTGGTTCGCTCCCCAAGTGAGCGTAACAGCGGGTGCTGCGCCATAATGAAGCCAGGAGCCAGGAGCTCTTCTGGGTCTCCCACGCTGGTGCAGGGTCCCAAAGCTTTGGGCCATCCTCAACTGCTTTCCCAGGTCACAAGCAGGGAGCTGGATGGGAAGTGGGGCGGCCAGGATTAGAACCAGCCCCGTATGGGATTTCGGCAAGTGCAAGGCAAGGACTTTAACCACTATGCTATCGTGCCAGCCCAATTTTTGGTCACTTTATCAAAATAAATTTGGAAAACCTCAATTATGCAAAGTATTTATTTTGGTACTTCATTCCAGCATTTTAAAATCTAAAGTCAGGATATCCCATTTGTCAGGCTATGTAATTATGTGAATGAATGACAATGGCGGTATATATTTAGCGGAAGGATAACATTGTGCAACTAGGCAAGAAGCAGAAAAACAGGATTTAATGCATGCTTTTCAAAAAGCAATCCCAGGAGAATCAGCTTCTGGTCACAGTCATGATCCTCTAAGAAGTTTCAAATAGACCATCTGTGGAAATATTATAATTGGAGTTATTTTTCCTTAAAAGATGTGTTTATTTATTTGAAAAGCATTTACTTCCCAATTGGCTGCAGTAGACAGGACTGGACCAAAGACATAAGCCAGGAGCTTCTTCCAAGTGTAATAAGTAGGTTCAGGAACACAATTTCTTGCTTAATCATGTGCTGATTTACCAACATCTTTAGCAAGGATCTGGGTTAGAAGTGGATCAGCCAGGGCCTGGCAGCATGGCCTAGCAGCTAAAGTCCTTGCCTTGAACATGTTGGGATCCCGTATGGGTGCCGGTTCTAATCCTGGCAGTTCAACTTCCCATCCAGCTCCCTGCTTGTGGCCTGGGAAAGCAGTCGAGGATGGCCCAAAGCTTTGGGACCCTGCACAAGTGTGGGATACCCAGAAGAAGTTCCTGGCTCCTGGCTTCGGATCAGCATAGCATCAGCCGTTACAGCTCACTTGGGGAGTGAATCATTGGACGGAAGATTTTCCTCTCTGTCTCTCCTCCTCTCTGTATATCTGACTTTCCAATAAATAAATAAATCTTAAAAAAAAAAAAAAAAGAAGTGGATCAGCCAGTACCCAAACTGGAGCTCACATGGGATGCTGATGTCAAAGTTAAAGTTTATCCTGATACACAACAATGTAATTCCTCAATTTAAGCACCCCCTCATATATATATATATATATATATATATATATATATATACACACATATATATATATTTTTTACAATTTGGTTTAACTGTTTCAAAGAGTTTTTGGTATTAGGTAGTATAGACCACTAAAACCACAGCATATGTAAAAAAAAACCTGAAAAAGTATAATTAAAATTAGAAAATAACTTTAACCAGGTGCTAATGAAGGTGTTTATGTTACACAGCTTAGCAGTACTGCTAGTAAATTCAGAACTCTTACATTTGTTGCATTAACAATGAGGATAGAATGCAAAATCAACAAAATCCACCTAAAATTAAAAAGCATAATAAAGCCAAATGCTGTAGGTAATTAAAAGAAACACAAGCATAAAAGGAAAAGGAAAAATATTATTTTAATCTTACAGTAGTTACATGCTAGAAAATTTCTCAAGATAAAACACATATAAACAAAACACTTATAGATTAAAAAATAAAATGATAATGTCTGTGTTCTGTATCAGGGTGCCACAGTTCATGTACCAATTTAGTTTCCAACTCTAGATTTGCTAATGCACATCACGGAGAATGAAGTTGGATCTCTGGAGGTTGGGGGCCAGCTGTCCACATACTACACTTGAAATGAGTTTATCACACCTGGCTTTGATTTGCTTTTGCTCCGCGGCTATGAGGAGTAACCTGAAAAATAGAAATCCCACATGGACGGCCCCAAATAAAAATAAATAAATATATGCATAATTTGACAAATAAATACTTTTAAAGCAATAAAAAAATTACTAATATTAGGAATGTAAAATAACTATGAAAATGAAGTCATGTCAAACAATGGAAGGAAGGTGTATGAGCAAATTAATAAATTTTTCAGTTAATTAAAAAGAACACAAAATCCTTACTACTATTTTTGCAAAATGAATGTAAAGAAATACAAAAACATACTTCATTTAACAAATAATTATGTTTGGAGAATGATACATCATGTGTTATATTACGTTTTTACTGTGCTCTGTCACTTTAGATTTTACCTAAATTATTATTTAAAACAAGAATACAACTGCATGACAGTATCTCATAGGAATCATAAAACTTCTTAATAATTGAAAATTGACCATGTAAATTATTGATTAAAATAAAATCACATAATTAATACTTTTAACATAACAAATGTTTTTTTTTTAATAAATTTATTGAAAGCAGGGAAACATTGGACTAATAAAAATGTACTCATAATATGTAACTTAAAATAATATATGCATATTTTGTTATATAACAGAACTATAAATATGATATTCAATGAAATATAGATCATGGTGCATCCTTATTTAATAAAGAATATACATATAAACTTATAAATCCATCATCATAGTTAATTGTAGAATACTGAATATTATTCCCAGGAATTCAAGCATAAAATAAGATTTCATTTAACATGTCTTCTACTCAGGTTAATACCAACATTCTATAAAGACCAAATGTAAAAGCAGTTGTCTTTCTGTTATGATTTAGCAACTATAAATTGATTTGTTTTCTAAAGTTTCAAAGCTGCTAGCATTTTTTTTTTTATTATCTTATATTTGATAATGTTTACAAATGTGAATAGGGTAGGAAGGGCTAAGGATGTGAGTGAGACCATGATTTCAACATTTCATTTTTTTTCTTTCTGTATGTGGTTGAAGGAGGAGATAAGGGAAGAAGCTGCACCCAGCCTGCCAACTGCATCAATACTTGGGTATGGTGTAAGGCCACGCACATCATCCCAGGGTCCCAGATGTGGATGCATTCAAGGATTCTGTTCAAGTGGTTTCAATAGTTTAATAGTTCTGACATCTTGTTTATCTAGCCAACCCAAGGGTGAGGAAATCCTTCCAAGGTCCATTGGCTGACATAATAAACCTTAGGTCTCCATTTTCCTAGATATCTGCTGCCAACACTTTGCCAGGTTAGTTGAACAACTTGTTCTGCCCTCTTTCCTCTGCTGTGTCATATGTTATGACATAGGTACCAATATGTCATCTACAGCCCCAATGGCCTTTCAGATACTCCGTAAGCATTTGTATATGCCATCTACTGATCCATCTTGGCTACTTAGGAGTGCCTGCTGTGATAATGTTCTCCAAGCTCAGGCCACAGATCCTGTGATTCTCTCCATGGTTGAAGTTCTGAATCCAGTGGTTCAGCTAGGCTGATCCCCAAAGAAACCTTGTCTGAAATTATCCCACACCTGACGTTTGTGTGTGCTTGACATTTTTGGGTCCAGCTCAGTTGGTCATCCATATCAGTCTACACACAAACTAGTAGTTGTAATTTTTGGGTCAGTTGTCTTCAGCTTTGTTTCTTACACAAGCCAAGAGATGCTGAAGCCCAGCCCAACCCAGCCCATCACACACTTGGCCCCCACATTCACCAGTAGGAGCTGCAGATAAGTCAAACTGACCCCCCAAAACCCCCACCAGGCCCAGCTCCAGCTCTGGGTCCTGTGCATGCCAATTTGTACAGTCGAAGTTCTAGTTTGTCCCACATTCCATTCCGTACACATCAATTGCCACTGGGTTGGCTGAACCTGACTGAACCAATTACCCAGCCCAGCCAGGCCTGTCTTGCACCCCATGCTGGTTCCCAGAGATTCCAGTGGATATTATGAACTTTCTCAGCTTGGTATCACCCCAGACATGACCCTATATGTGCCAGTGGGCACTACAACCTGGCCTGGTCCGGAATGCTCACAGACAGGTTTCTGTTGCTTTTTTTCTTTTTTAATATTTATTTGTTTATTTGGAAAGACAGATATATAGAGAGGAGAGACAGAGAGGAAGATCTTCTGTCTGATGGTTCACTCCCCAAGTGACTGCAATGGCTGGTGCTGCGCCATAACAAAGATAGGAGCCAGTAGCCAGAAACTCTTCTGGGTCTCCCATGTGGGTGTAGGGTCGCAAGGTGTTGGACCATCCTCAACTGCTTCCCTAGGCAACAGGCAGGGAGCTGGGCAACCAGGATTAGAACTGGAGACTGTATGGGATCCCAGTGCGTGCAGGGCGAGGACTTTAACCATTACACTATCATGCCATGTCCACAGGCAGGTTTCTTGTGTCCACTTGCAGGGACGGTATTCCAACTGAGGAGTGCCTTAAACTTTTCTCTCAGATCTCTTCCTGGATCCTGATTCCTTACACACCAGTTGGTCCTTGGTCCAGACTGACTTAGTTTACCTCCTGTCATGACAGTAATAATGGCATTTCCCAATTGGCCTACACCCAATTCGGTTCTTGCTCTTGTTTGTTACAGCCCAGCCACATCTGCTCCACACAGACACAGCTCCTCTGTGGTTCAGCATGGGCAGAGACTTAACCATCCCATCCAACATGCGTTCTGACTTTCATAAGCACCAATGGATGCTGGAGTCTAACCCTGTCTGGCACATCCAAGATTCAGTTCACACAGAGAGCAAGATCTTCCATCTGTTGCTTCACTTCCTAAAGTATCTGCAAAGGCCAGATCTGCACCAACTCGAACCCAGGAGCCTGGAGCTTTTTCTGGGTCTCCCACATGGAGACCCAAGGTTTTAGACCTTATTTAGCTGATTTCCCAGACCACAAGCAGGGAGCTGGATGGGAGGCAGGGCAGACAGGATTAGAACCCGCACCCATATGGTTTCCATGCATGTACATGGAGAGGACTTTAGCAGCTAGGCTGCCACGTTGGACCCCCAAGCAGCATTTGGAAGAGATCAATTACTCCACAGCTGAGAAATAACTTGCAATTACTATCCCCTTTAAAGTAATAAGGAAGTATCTTAAACACCTTGGAATGAACCTAACCAAAGACATGGAAGATCTTTATGATAAAAATCACATTGAAAGAAACAAATAGAAGACATTAAAAGAAGGTGAAATTCACCATTTTCCTGGTTTGGATGGCTCAACATCATGAAAGTGTCCATACTACGTAAAATAAAATATGAATTCAATGCAATTCCAATGAAAAATCCAAACATCATTCTCCAATAGGAAAGATGACAGAAAAATTCATCTAGAACACACCAAGGACCATGGATAGCCAAAGCTATCAAATTATCCTAAAAGATAAAAATAAAGCTGGAGGAATCACAAATCCAGATTCCAACATGTGCAACAGGGCAGTGGTCATCAAGGTAGTTTGGTACCAGTACATGAATACAGAAATATGCCAGTAGAATATAATAGAAGACCCAGATATGAGCCTAATCTTTGAGAGGAGAACTGAAAATAATCCAGGAAAGAATTCTGGTATCTTCAGTATCTTTTGCTTTATTGCTATTAAAATATTATTTTCAAATATGTCATGATATCCTCCCTCTTTGTTTCTCTCTCTTTCCCTGGAATTCCACTTTTGCAATAAAAATGAATTAATCTTTTGAAAATTCTAACATCCTACACTTCCAAGTAGGTATTTTTCATTATACAGTTATATATATTTTTTTTTCAATTAAATGTGTAGGATATATTTGCATGAAAAGATTATGCAGGGCCCAGCATGATGGCCTAGGGGCTAAGTCCTCGCCTTGAATGCACCGGGATCCCATATGGGCACTGGTTCTAATCCCAGTAGCCCTGCTTCCTATCCAGTTCGCTACTTGTGGCCTAGGAGAGCAGTTAAGGACAACTCAAAGTCTTGGGACCCTGCACCCACTTGGGAGATGCGGACGAAGCTCCAGTCTCCTTTCTTTGCATTGGCGCAGCACCAGCCATTTCGCTAACTTGGGGAGTGAGTGAATCATCGGATGGAAGGTATTTCTTTCTGTCTCTCCTCCTCTCTCTATATCTGACTTTGCAATAAAAACAAATAAATCTTTTAAAAATTATGCAATGTGAATTCACTTAAAAGTAAACTAAATCTTTTACACAAAAGTCAGATTTACATGTTGAATTATTAATAACTAAGATATTTCTGATATTGAAACTTTTGTTTTTGTCCACTACATAATTATATCTAATATTTTTCAATCAGCTAAAACTATGTGATTTCAAAATCCATGCTCATTCAATTCTCTGTTGTTGGAATTTTATACTTTATTTTCTATAATATCTTTGCATAAATAAGCCAATACTATCGCTTTATGCTTCATTAAATATTGATTGAAATTACTTCTTTGCAAAATTCTCCAAAAAGTAAGAAAGCAAGGAATTGTGAAAGTGAGGAAGTGGAGCTTAGCTTTATTCTCAGAACTATATCTATGAAATCTGTTCTTTTCAAGTGAAAGACAAATTAAATAGGAGCAGAAGTACAAGGGCCATGTACTTCCTGTTATGTGTGGAAATTAAAAACTCAATTATCTGGACTTTGATTATCCATATTTACTGATTGAGGGGGACAGTGAGGAGGAATAGGGAGAGATTGGATACCAGCTACCAAAACTATCAGACGCAGTAATGATCTTTACTGGTTACAGCAGAGTGGAAATGACTGGTTCATACTAATGTATTCCATACCATATAAAGACTGGAAGACAGGTATGGCAGGCTATGAGCCCAATAAACAGGAAATGCAAATCTTTGCCTTTTTCATGCTTTGAATACACTGTGCTCTATCAAATATTTAAAATATGGCATGCTTATAAAAATCACAAATATTAAATAATTACAAAACAAATAAATGAGTAACTTGACATTGAAATATCAGACATCCACCAGTGATCACAAAGGTACTAATATTTATACATGCACTTTCAAAAAGAAATACATTAAACTAGTTAAAGAATGTATAAAATGCAAGTAAACAAAAGAAAATCAATAAAAATATTAATATGCAAAATAAGTATTGATGAAGACATTCAGAAGTCTTAAAGATCTAAAATAACACAAAGAGAAATAACTATTTTCTCACTAATGGTAGATTCCAAAGGACTTCATTTAGATTTATTTTCATTTATTTCTTCTAAGAAGAGAAAGTTCTTGAATAGGGTCATGTGCTCTGTGTCTCCAAGACCCTTACTTCTATTGCTCTGCCTTTTTGTTTTTTGCTTGGTTATTTTTTGTTTGTTTTGTTTTGTTTTGTTTTGTTTTGTTTGTTTCTTTAGTACGTATATTGCTTCATCAGATAGAAACTTCACACTGTTAGGAAAAAAAATATCCAATAAGGAATTTATATCAACTGAAGACAGGTCTTTCAGTCAAAAGAAGTGAGTTTTAAAATTAGTTGGAAAGGGCCAGTGCAGTAACTCAGCGATAAATCTCTAATCTCAGCTGTTCCACTCCATTCCCTGAAGGCCTGGAAAAGAAGTAGAGGACAATCCAAAGCTTTGGGACTCTGCATCTACTTGGAAGACCCAGAAGAAGCTCCTGGCTCCTGGCTTCAGATCAGCTCAGGTCTGGGTACCATTGCAACCACCAGAGGAATGAACCAGAGAATTCAAGACCTCTCTTGTCTTTTGTTTGCTTTGTGAATTTGGCTTTTCAATATGAAAAATAATACTACTACAATTACCCAAGTAAATGGTATATCTTTCCATCTGTCTCTTCTCTGTAAATTCTAATAGCCTTTGCAGTAAAAATAAAGAAATGTTAAAAAAAAAAAAAAGAAGAAGAAGAATGGGAAGGAAGAGGAGAGATTGTTTGCCATACAGGTGTTATAAGAAAATTAGGGACAAATGGACAAGTGTAGCATAAAAATGTATGCTTTATGCATTGTGGAACAAGAGGCTTAACTGACATGATTACCGATGGTTATTGTTGCAATGTAAATAAAGCTAAAAACGTGTGTTTTTAAAATATATATTTTGTTGTTTTCATGGTAGACTTTTGTGGAGAAACTCACAGAATCCTTTGTGGCCAATCACAGACAATGCAGCATTATGCCAGTGTATATGGCTGCCCTCAATTTCTGAGAGTGTTAGAAAGCCAGAATAGATAGCAAGGATTACCAACAAATGTGCAGCAACAGCACACATCAACAAAATGCTAACATTTTAACAAATGCAGTAGCAAACTTTGAAGTTGAATTTTAAAGCAGATCAGAAGGTCTTTCCGATTAAGAGCATAAACATAACCCTAAAATCAATCTGATCTATCCAATCATTTTGAGCACAGATACGACACACTGAATGTAACAAGTTTAAAATATTCAGAAAGGGAGTGCTGAGACTCAATACCCCCTGTTTATCTAAACTTAATGGTTTTCATGAGTCAGGATCTTGAGTACACAATGCTATTAGTTCTACTTTGCCTTGAATTTATCAGAGCATTGTTTCTTTAATTTTTATATAAATTCAACACAGGTGAAAATCTAAAAGTAACTTATGAAGTTGTATGTTTCTCTTTTGTATACAAGAACAAAATTAGCGTCTGCTTTTTATAAATGGTTGATTACATTATTTCACAAATTTCAATTTTTGCATGCTATTAATTTGCATATATTTAGGCAGTAGTAAATTATTAAGACTTCAAATATGAACAGTGCTCAGTTGAACGGCTTTTGGGGTTCTTAGATTTCCTTTGGTGATCTTACATTAAATGAGTTATATGTGAATTCTAACCAATATTTATGTCCCTAAATACTATATTTTCCTCACCTAATTTTGCTAACTAAAATTTTAAAGAGTTCCTTTGAGATTATTGTTGGGAATTGCCTCTGAGGAGAGCTCAGTTGATAGCTCTCTGCTTTACTATCAGCATTTAATTCTCTTTAAACTTCAATTTATATTAAGCATTTTATTACTGTTATGTATTCTCTTTTTTCTGATTGTCATCATTTTTGTACCACTATCATGTACAATTAATTTATATCAGTCAATTTCCTCTATGCTTTGGGATATAACAAGAACATGAACTTTGTGAGACTGGCATTTACTCTCTTGAGCTCTGTATCCTCGCAGTTAGTATTGATCCTGATTCTATAAAAAGGAGATCATTATTTTGCTTAACACAGGAAATATTTATTTACATATCTCAGTGCTTAATGTAACGTAATCTGCATGTATAAGTGTGGGGGATTGTCAAGAACATTTCAAAAGTACTAAAATCAGCACCAGTAATTCCATTTGGTTGTGCTGGCATCGTCTGCAGCTAAACTTTTTCTCATTTTGCAAAGGTAATAAGTTCTTTGCACATGACTTTTATCAGGAAGAACAATAATTAAAAAAAAACATATTTACTTCCAGGTTTTGAAGTTTCAGTAGAATTTGTTTTTTGTGTATATGCTCATAATTATACAACATTAAGCAACTTCTAGTATAAATAAACATGAAATACTTAATTGAAATAGAAAATTACATATATTTTTCAGATTACTTGTTATTCTATTAGTAATGATAAGCATTTCAATTAATTTTATTTTTTAAAACAACTTAAAGAATTTGGTATTTATAGGATACAGCAGCAGAAAATACCATTGTTTTCCAGCGCACTCAGAACACTTAACAAAATGGACCACTTCATTCCATTAGCTTTAAATTTAAAATATTTTCATAGGATCAAAATGGATGAATATTCAAATAAAATAATACATCTCATGAAATATGTTTCAGTTGTAGCTGAAGCTAACTTAAGTTAGTTAATAGCTAATCACTTCATAAGGGAGAAGATAAATTCCAGTGTTTACAATGAAATATTTACATTTGGAAATGCAGTTTATAGGGTCTGGATGAGTCGAATAGGTTAGTCCTTTACCTTTGACGCTGGCAATAAATATGGGCTCAAGTACTTGTCCAGGCTGCTCCTGATCAAGCTTCCTGCTTTTGGCCTGGGAAAGCAGTGACAGATGGTTCAAGTCCTTGGACCTTTGCACCTACATCGGAGACCTACCAATTGTGGTCACTTCTGTAGTGAACCAGTGGAAGGAAAATCTCTTTTCTTCCCCTCTAAATCTGCCTTTCAAATACCTGTAAGATAAAATAATTTTTAAAAGATGTTTTAATTTTTATTGGAATGTCAAATTTATAGAAAGGAGGATAGACAGAAAGATCTTCCATCCACTGGTTCATTCATGTGGTGGTTGCAACAGTCCCCAGAGCTGAGCTGACCTGAAGTCATGAGCCAAGGACTTATTCCAGGTCTCCCATGTGGGTGAACGATCCCAGGGCTTTGGCCTCACCTCTACCGCTTTCCCAGGCTATGAGCAGCAAGCTGTGGAGTAGCCAAGACACTAACCAGTGACACTAACCATATGGGATATTGGTGCATGCAATGGGAGCAATTTATCCACTAGGCTACCTGTGCCAGGTCCAACTAAATTGATTTTCAAGATAGAACTAAAGGAAATAAACAAATAAAATTGGGGATATACATACAAAACACATTAAGACCCTGTTCTTATTCTTAAGAGATATAAAATGTCCAGTGGACCATGCATTGGCTTAACATGTTATTGCTCTAGCTGCAGTGCCAGCATCCCATACTGGTGTTAGGTTGGTTGATGCACTTCAAGCTCCCTGCTTATCCTCAAAAAGTAACAGATTATGGTTAAGTCCTTGGACCCTTGAACCCCCATGTGAGATACAGAGGGAGACTTTGGCTCCATGCCTTGGATCTGCTCAGCTCTACCACTGAGGGAATTGGCAAGTGAATCTGAGAATAGATCATCTCTGTTTTTTCTCTCTCTCTCTTACTTTCTGTCTCTTGACTGCTCCCAACACACACACACACACACACACTTCTCTCCTCTCTATAAATCTGCCTTTCAAAATGAAAATAAATAAAGCTATGTTTGTTTTACAGTTCAGTTTTATGAATGATATAAGCCTACATGATGTTTCAACTTAAAAGAAAAAAAATTCTACTTCATGAATACAATATCTTTCCATCCAATTAGGTTTTCATTATTTTTCCCAGTAATATTTGGTACTGTTTCATATGCATTCTTTGCTCTTATTTTTGTGAATATTTTTTCACAATGACTTTATGTTTATTTATTCTATTGCAAGCTAGTGTTGGTCTCTATTGTTTCTTTCCAGTTCTGAAAAACAGTTCAAAGTGCAAGTGCTGTGTTTTCTCTTGCTTCCATATAAATATGTTCAGTCCCCCCATCAATTTTTATTGGTTTCTGATATCTTCATTAGAATTGAAATGACCAGGGCTTACTTTGCTGCTACATATTGAGAAGTTGTTTTCCGGACCCATGTGAGGGTTCAGTGTCTAAATCCTTGCCTTGCACTCACTGGCTTCCCATAAAGGCATCAGTTGGTGTCCTGGATACTCTGCTTTTCATCCAGCTCCCTACTGTGTCCTGGAAAAGTGGTAGAGGATGGCCGGATCATTTGGGGCCCTGGATTACCTTGTGAGATCCAGAAATTCCTGGCTACTGACTTCTGATGGGCTCAGCCCAAGGCATCACAACCACTTGAGGAGTGAACCAGCAGACAAAGGTTTGTCTCTTTGTATTTCTTCTTCTTTGTAAACCTGACATTTTAAAAAAAAATCTTTATAAAATCAAATTTAGCTAATCAAAGTAATTTTGATAAGATGTATTTCAAGCATTAGATAATATTGGTTTTTAAAAGAGACAGACACATGTTTTGGGTGGAACTGCTAAACCATGGTCAATAAATTTATTATTTTGTAGCTTTATTTGTTACTAGTTTATTTTCATTGGAAAAGTAGATCATATTTATAGAGATGGAGATACAGAAAGAAAGATCTTCTGTCTGCAGTTTTACTCTGCAGTTTAGCTATAGTGCCTGAGCTGAGCCAATACAAAGCCAGGATCTAGCAGTTCCTTCCAGGTTTCCCATGAGGGTGCAGGGACATAAGGCTTTGCACAATGTCATCTGCTTTCCCAAGCCACAAGCAGGGTGCCTGATGGCAAGTGGAGCAGCAGAGACACAGACCCACAGTCAAATGGCACCCTGGCACTTACATGTTGAGAATTTAGCCATTCACGCATCATGGTTTCTAAATATTTTGTTGTTGCTGTTATTGTTGTATTGTTGTTGTTTTGAATTTAAAACATACATTGTCTTTAATGTTCAAATATTTGTAAGATTTTTAGATAACTACTTTCTGACTTGTATTGAAAATTCTCCTTCTAGCTGAATAAAATAGTTATTTCTTTCAATGCTATAGTGCTTATACTAGTTTAACAGTTTGTTAACATTACTTTGATTACCTTTGGATGACTTTATGGCCTTGTTGCTGTTTTTTTATTTGTTTGTTTTAGGGTAAGGGATCTGCCATTCTAACTGGGGTAAGTGGAACCTCATTCTGTTTTTTTATTTGCATTTCCCTAATGGTGATACTGAGCATTTTTTTTAAATTATAGGTTTTGTTCATCATTTACTTTTACTTTTTGAAAAATATCTGTTCATGTCCTTTTCATGTCTTATCTGGACTTTTAAAAAAAATTTTTTTTTTCATTAAAAAGTCAGATATACAGAGAGGAGGAGAGACAGAGAGGAAGATCTTCCCTCCGATGATTCACTCCCCAAATGAGCTGCAATGGCCGGTACTGTGCCGATCCGAAGCCGGGAACCAGGATCCGCTTCTGGGTCTCCACACAGGTGCAGGGTCCCAAAGCTTTGGGCGGTCCTGGACTGCTTTCACAGGCCACAAGCAAAGAGCTGGTTGGGAAGTGGAGCTACCAGGATTAAAACTGGCGCCTATATGGACCCTGGGAGTGTTCAAGGAGAGGACTTTAGCTTCTAGGCTACACTGCCTGGCCCTTATCTAGACTTTTTCGATGCTGTTGAATTATAGCACTCTTTTTTTTAATATTTTTTATTAATTAAATTTTTGACAAACGTTCCATAGTTACTTAGAGTAAAAAGTTCAAGGGCTACAGGAACGTGGGTAAGACTATTACTTTTCCCATATTTTTTCCTTCATGTTCAAAGGGGGGTATTAAGGCAGAAGGGTCACCCAATTTCCCACCCTCCCCAGGTCCCAGATGTACAGTATGCTCCGAGATTCTTGCTCAAGTGGTTTTGATAGTTCAACAGTTATGAATTGCTGCCAGTCTCGCCACTCCAAGCACTATGAGATCATTGAAAACTCCACTGATTGACATAGTCCATGATAGGGTCTCCATTTGCCCCATATTTTGCTGCCAAGATATAGCTGAGATGATTGGTTGACCTGTTCTGTTATCTCCCTTTTCTTGGTTTGGGTTCTGAGTCTCTTTTCAATTGGAAAGATCTCCAAAGAAACTTTGTCCTAGGTGTTCTCAGACCAGTTTCTTGTATGTTCTAGCAAGTACAAGGCCCAGCACAGTCCATCGCCCTGATCAGTTGGTGGTTGCAATTGCTGGGTTGGTTCTGATTTCACTTCCTACTTCCACTGGGGCTTCCAATGAATGTTGCAGTCCAGCCTGGTTCTGCCCAGCACATCCTTGGCCCTCACATAAATAAGTGGGAGCTGCAGCCTAGTTGGAGCGACTCACAATAACCCCCACCAGGCCTGTCCTCTACTCTGGTTTGCCAGTATGTGTAGCAGTAGTCCAGTCTATCCCACACCCCATTCCACCACAGCCGCTGTCCTGGTTTTCGTGCCCTCCTGTGGAAGTGGTAACCCAAGAGGGAGGAGCCCACTATTTCCCTCCCAGGCCTCTCCTACTGCCAAATTATGCACTCTCCAGATAGTTTTGTGGTTAGACTTGAAAGAACTAGCCCCCAGTGCCAGCTTCTGCCAGCTGATGCTGTGGCTAAGCCCAAACAACCCTCACCCACTCTAATTTTGTTTGCACCAGTAAGAGTAAGCAGCCCAGCCTGGCTTTTCCCTCATCTAGTCCAGATGAGGCATACAGGTGTTTTAGCCATGCTTAATCTGGTCTGCCCCCATCCCAGCTTTCAAGTGCTTCTCTGTGTTTTAACATATAGCCCTTTAACAGGGAGTGGTGCTCTCCACATGCTTTTGTAGTTGAGACTGCTTCTTCTTAATTCATGTGGAGATGCTGTTGGGACAATTGAATAGCAACCTGCACAGGCAAAAAGCAAGACCCCTATCTGTCTCCTTACCAAAAACCACCTCTAAATAGATCAAGAACCTAAATCTGAACCCAGAAAAATCAAACTATTACAAATAAAGCACGAGCACTCTCCAGGATATAGGAATTGGGAAAGACTTCTTAGAGTTGTCTTATATAATGTTAAAACAACATTGTGATTTTGCCTCTCATGTAGAAAACAGATGTGAAACTTGCTTTGTACATTGATGCATAAATGCATGTGTATTTTTCTCTGTGTGGGTGAAGATCATTATGTTTCATTTATTTTTCTTGTGACTTTCTAAATGACTTAGCACCTTATGTTCCTTCTCAGCTGCCGAAAATTAGTAGACTGGTATTCAGTGTCCTATAGAGGTGGCCCTGTTTTTAATTGTGTATTTTTTTCATGGGAATCTTGATTCATACTTTGTGTGAAGCATCACAGACTAAATCATTATGATTTATAAAATCACAGAAGATATTAGAACAAATTTATCTACTTTTTTATTCCATAATTTCAACATATTAATTACAGTTTGATATTTTAAAATATGCTTACAAATTTTTATCAACTTACAATTACACATAGGGTGGCATTTGAATAATTTCCTATGCTATTATTTAAATTTTTAAATATATTTGAAAATATGAATAAATTTCCTCTTATATTTTCTTCTGGGATTGTCACAGTATGCATTTTAGTAACATTTTGTTCTTTGTTTTTTATATTACTCATCAATGCCTATTATTTTTATTTAACAATACTGTGATTCATATTTATATTATTTTTCACCTTTTTTCTGCTTTTTTGTTGTATAATTTTTCACAAATATTTGAGCTTATTGTTATCATTAAATTATCACTTGAGAAAGATTTGTTTTCTCCAGGATATGGAAACTTAAATCTTAATATCTTTCACTAATGTTTAATCAATTTATACTAATACTTGATGGGTTCATAGGATAATCAAATTATAACATCTGTGTTTTTCAGCTTACAGAAAGGTCATTAGTTCAATTGGCTTCTATGAAGGACTTCTGAGATTTTAGACTTAACTTTCAAAAGATGAAAGAAATGATACCTTCACTTCTCAATGTTTTTGCTAGATAAATCGTAAGAACTTGTTCTTTACAGACTATCAAAACATTTAGATAATCAACTCTCAGTGGATTCCTGAATCTGTGACACTCCCAAATGTCTGTTTGTTATTGTTGTTGTTGTTTTGTTTTGTTTTTGAAAAGTAATTCTCCTTTATTTTGCTCTCTATTCCTTGCCCACATTCCTCAATTCTCATATCTGTGTGTCAAAGAATTCATAGAGGAAAAAAAAAGAATTAAATGTAAAACACTTGCAATATTAAAAAAAATTGATAGAAGGAAAAATCGGCAATATTTCATGTAAGTGACACTCATGTCTAAATAATTAGAACAACCCATTCCTGAAACATTTCCTGAGGGCTAGGGTTGTCAAAGGATGAACAAAGATAAATTGCCACTGCTCTGTTTTTGAGATCTTTTTTCTACATCATAGTCTACCATCAATTTACACAATAAAGATTTTGTCAAACCATTAAAAGCAGTTGGCACAGCTGCCTATCTGAAAACTCAGAAGGTAGTCTTGCTAACACAAATCAAACAAATCCCCTCAACAATTTGGTGTTAAGAAGGCTGATTTGGCTCTACCTCAAATTACTTTTGTAGAAACTCATCCAACGCATGATACTGGAGTAAGAACTTGGAATTACTACACATTTCCAGTTAGGTTGCCATCCTGGCATTGTGTGAAGTCTCCCTGGTCTGAATCAGATTCTGACTGCTTGTTCTCTTGTGTTAAAAACTTGCTCTTTCTCCCTCCCTGTTTTGCTGACTTCTCCTCTTCAAACTGAGTAGTCAGGAAGAGAAGTGGGAGGTTGCCTCCAGTTACAACTGACTTGACAGGCTTCCTCTACTCTAAGAAAATGCAGAACAGTTTAATCCATTTAATCTTTTCAGTCTGATGATTTTTTTTTCTTCCTTTATCAATAGTTTACATTTTCTTGGCTTTTCTTCAGCTCTTGACAATTGTTAAAATGTTCATATTAAATGGACAATAAAATGCATTTTATGATTATAAATATATGGCAAACTATATTGAGCTTATACAAAGACCTGACCTTTGATTCTCTAGGGTCTATGAGACATGGTTTCAGAGCAGCCCCATTTTGCATGGCTTTATGTAAGATAGCTTATTTCCTCCATTATGTTGGTTGAATTTTGATGGGGATAATGAAAGCATGCATTCTTTCCTCAACTCTTCGTATGTGACTAGGGTCTAATCAAGACTGAGATAAGGAACTGGTTGTTTCCTCCCACCTACATTCTCATCCTTATTTGCAATTTTCCACTGCCTAGTGTGTCCTGACACTAAGGGTTAAAGCCTCCAAGTTGTTATCACCTGTCCATGTAGGGATCAGGATGATACAGCCATGGAAAGTCTCTATCTCTGAATGGGACACCTACAAAAGAGACAGGAAACAGCACGATGCAGATGAAATAGACACATATGAATAACTTTTGGCTATATGGTGATGTGCAGCAGAAGAGAAAGTCAGGACCAGGGTTGGAAGTAGGCGTTGTCAAATGGTATCATTTTCCAAGCACATAGCAGCAAGCCAAAGACAAAAAGGCAGATTCTCTCGTCAGGCACAGACAAAAGAACAGGCAGTTAGTGCATTAAATGTGAATTGATAGATCAAAATAAGGATCAAAAAGGACATACTAGAGGATCAGGTTAGGCAGACATTACGTGCAACTACTCCACATAAGAATACTGAGTGCCAGTTCACACATGCACTCATGCATAGACTTAACAATCCATCGGATACATGATAACCAGGAACAAGGGTAAGAGATTTACTTCTGTCTCTGACCTTTCCTTGCTATGGACTCCAAGATGCTATGCTCCAAAGCCAAGCAATCTAAGGGAAATCACAAGTGGGCACAAGCAGACACATAAAATTTACTTTACGTATCCTCTTATTTCAGATGAGTAATAAACAATCTTCAGATAAATACTCATTTATTTTGCATCATGAGGCACTAGGATTCTTTTTAACTTCAGTCCTTGAAGAAAGAATGGTATTTCTATGCAGCATTGCATGAGTAAGACGGAAGCACCACCATCGTCTGTGCTGAACCTCTTTTTGTTCTGCAACTAAGCCAGACTTGTGTCAACTCAATGGGTAGATCCAGAAATTTTAGCAAAATGTACACTCATGACACAGGCTCCCCATCTTCCCTTGCCCACTAAGAAACCTACCACCATAGTGCACATCTATCCTATTGCCTAGCACCCCAGTTCCCTCATATAACCCCATTAGAGGATAACTGTTAGAAGTAGGACACTAGGATGCTGATTTGTCTTTTATCCTTCCAGGATGATCACCATGATTCAATGTACCTGTTTGATGTCAGATCCTCCTTTTCCTTTTCAACCATAGACAAATAAAAGAGAATTTGAAAATCATTTTGTATGGCACTTAGAGATAAATGACGGTCTTCAAAGTTTCACTCAGGTGTATGGTCTAAACTGGAAAGATTTATTATTATCTGTAAATCAGAACCTAACTTAGACTAAGAGCAAGCTGTTCTTGAAGCCATAGGTACATGAAGGCACAAACTTTTATGACATTCATATGATCATCTGATTGGGAGGCCAACAACATATATAACTTGGCCTGGAATTATCTCAATGGCTAAATCCTAATTCCTATGAATATTGACCATGTCCTCACTGCCTCACTTCCCATTCAGCTCCTTGCTTGTGGTCTGGGAAAGCAGTAGAGGATGGTCCAAAGACTTGGGACACTGTGTCCCTATGGAGAGACCAAGAAATAGCTCTTGGCTCGTGACTTCATATCAGTTCAGCTATGGCCATTATGGCTACCTGGGTAATAAACCAGTGGACAGAGATTTTTCTATGCCATCTTTGTAAATCTGCCTGTCCAATCAAACTAAACAAATCTAAAAAAACGTTGTACTGATAATAATAATAACATGAGTTGTTTCTCAAGATCTAAAGACATAGGCATCTTTTTGTCTGTGTCATGGAAAATTATTACCAAACTCCCAAACATATGCAAAATAATAATATTAATAATAATAATACTGCAAAAGTCCACAGTATTCCAAGGTTCAGAGGAGAAATCATTGATTTTCCTGTAGAGATTTTAGGAGGCATTTTTGAAACATACTTTCATATTCCAATTTGAAACAAAGCAGAAAACTTAGGAAACTCTATCAGCTTTAAACGTCAGAATGAAGCTTCAAAAACAAGCTAATGGATTTGAGATAAGATTAAATAAACAAGCAAACAAAAAACCCAAAAGTTTACAATGAAAAATGAAAGAGGGCCCGGCGCAGTGGCGCAGTGGTTAAGGCCCTCGCCTTGAACTCACCCAGGACCCCATATAGGCGCCGGTTCTAATCCCAGCAGCCCTGCTTCCCATCCAGCTCCCTGCCTCTGGCCCGGGAAAGCAATCGAGGACACTCCAAAGCTTTGGAACCCTGCATGGGTGTGGGAGATCCAGAAGAGGCTCCTGGCTTCGGACTGGCATAGCATCCGCCGTTGCGACTCACTGAGGGAGTAAATCATCGGATGGAATATCTTCCTCTCTGTCTCTCCTCTCTGTGTATCTGCCTTTCCAATAAAAATAAAAAATAAATCTTAAAAACAAATGAAAGAAAGCCACTCCTGGCTGCTGGTGGGTCTCAAGACTGGGCATATCATGCCTGAATTCCACACCCCAGTCACCATTTGACCATGGTGAGCTGTCCTCGGGTGGCCAGTGCACCATTTGGTTACAGACTCCACCTGCTGGCCGCCCAGCCGGGAAGCTCTAAGGTTTTGGTTCTTTGAATCGCTGCTTAGGTAGCTCCAGATTGAACCCACTGTGCCTCTAGGACAAGAAGCACTCATAAAGATTCCCAATGACAGTAACTCTTCCTTTGAAAAATTTGTAATCACTGAACAATGCTGACCACTAAATATCAGCCCATGCAAAAGTTGTGGCTCGGGGCTTGTCCAGCAGAATCATATCATGTTATCTGACATGATGATGGATCAGGAGAAGGGTCAGATTAAGCAGGGCCATTACATCAACAAGCACTAGAACCATAACCAGGGGCAGGTTCTGTGAGGGAATTTCCACAGGATGCCAAACCCTGTGGAAATTCAGGCCCCACTGGTTAGCTCAAGAGTTTGGGTGGTGATGGACTAATCTAGTTGTGACCAAGGAGCCTGCCTTGAATCACAGGTAAAGGAATCCCCAATAATCTGGACTGGTCAGGGCAGCAACATCCAAATGTGCATCCTGAATAGGGTGTGGGGTGGTCCGGGCTGCAATGTTCACCAGCTCATACATGGCCAAATGAAAGGCCAGACTGCACCTGGCACTGGCTTAAACACAATGGCATGTATGAGAACTGGGTCTGGGAGTGGATTAAGTGGAGGAACATGGGAAACTCCCTTGGCAAGTCATAGCTGCCACTGGTGAACATGTAGTCCAGACCTGGGGGTCAGACAAACTGGGCAAAATAGCTCCAACAGGTTGGTAATGTGTCAATTGGTAATAGAACAGGATGGACTGGGCAGGATGAGCAAATTTAGCCCACAAGTGAAATTAGAGACAAGGAGGGAGCACAGGTCATGCCGAGCTAGGCTCTTGTACCCACTGGTCTGTGTGAGCCAGGAATGCTAAGCCTCAGTGTCTAAGGCAGAAGTCAGGACAGGTGAGGGGCTGTGCCAAGCTGAGTCAGAGCAACCACTGGCATGCACGTGATCTATGGCTGGGAACAGGCCCAGTGGGGGTGCTAAGGGGACAACCCTAGCCAGGATGAGGTTCCCTCCAAGGGGCCTATGGCCTGGAATGGGGGCTGCATTCTGAATGAGAAATGGTCATAGTCTCCCTTGGCACAAGTGTGGACTGGGATTGGATGCGCCAAGCTGGGCCAGAATCCAACAACATCTGGTGTCCTGGAGGACCAGGGCAAATGTGCAATGGACTAATAGGCAAGGTCTCAACCCCTACTGAGCCGTGTGTGAGCCATATGTGGGTATGGACAAACCATGGCTGGGCTGAAACATCCAACAGCAAAGACCAGTTTGGGTTGAAAGCCAGTCAGGAAAAGCCACTGTTCCTGCTAGGATAGGAGGTGAACTGAGTAATGCTGGCTATGGACCCAATGGTAGGCGAAAATCTGGCATTGGGAGAGGTTCTGATGGAGGAGCCTGTGCAACTCCTCTGGCAGGACACAGACCTGGCAGATAAGTACAAGAAGTATGATAGGAAACAGCCCAGAACAGGCCATGGAAAGTTACCCACTGGCATACATCTGGTATGGGTCAGTGGAAGACCAGGCTGAATCAGTTCACATCATTCACTGGCAAATCCAAGCACCAGAACAGTGTGGATAGAACCGGGTTTGGTCACAAAAAAGACCAGTGCATAATACGGAATGCCAAGGTGAGGTTGCCTGTACCGGAAGGGACCACAGTGCCCAACCAACAAGCATGAGAACCAGGAAGGGAGGGGGCAGAGCCGGCAGGGGAATAAAGGGTGGTTCCTTTGCTGGACAGATACTCCACCTGGAGAGCTTGAGCTGGGATGGGGGCAGACCAGATTAAGCATGGCTAAAACACCTGTATGCCTCATCTGGACTAGATGAGGGAAAAGGTTGGGCTGCTTACTCTTACTGGTGCAAACAAAATTAGAGTGGGTGAGTGTTGTTTGGGCTTAGCCACAGCATACTCTTACTGGTGCAAACAAAATTAGAGTGGGTGAGTGTGTTTGGGCTTAGCCACAGCATACTCTTACTGGTGCAAACAAAATTAGAGTGGGTGAGGGTTGTTTGGGCTTAGCCACAGCATCAGCTGGCAGAAGCTGGCACTGGGGGCTAGTTCTTTCAAGTCTAACCACAAAACTATCTGGAGAGTGCATAATTTGGCAGTAGGAGAGGCCTGGGAGGGAAATAGTAGGCTCCTCCCTCTTGAGTTACCACTTCCACAGTAGGGCACGAAAACCAGGACAGCGGCTGTGGTGGAATGGGGTGTGGGATAGACTGGACTACTGCTACACATACTGGCAAACCAGAGTAGAGGACAGGCCTGGTGGGCGTTATTGTGGGTCGCTCCAACTAGGCTGCAGCTCCCACTTATTTATGTGAGGGCCAAGGATGTGCTGGGCAGAACCAGGCTGGACTGCAACATTCATTGGAAGCCCCAGTGGAAGTAGGAAGTGAAATCAGAACCAACCCAGCAATTGCAACCTGGTGAGAACACCTAGGACAAAGTTTCTTTGGAGATCTCCCCGATCAAAATGCCGGACTCAGAACCCAAACCAAGAAAAGATAGAAGACAGAACAGGTAAATCAACCATCTCAGCTATATCTTGGCAGCAAAATATGGGGCAAATGGAGACCCTATCATGGACTATGTCAATCAGTGGAGTTTTCAATGATCTCATAGTGCTTGGAGTGGCGAGACTGGCAGCAATTCATAACTGTTGAACTATCAAAACCACTTGAGCAAGAATCTCGGAGCATACTGTACATCTGGGACCTGGGGAGGGTGGGAAATTGGGTGACCCTTCTGCCTTAATACCCCCCTTTAAACATGAAGGAAAAAATATGGGAAAAATAATAGTCTTTCCCACATTCCTGTAGCCCTTGAACTTTTTACTCTAAGTAACTATGGAAAGATTGTCAAAAATTTAATTTTAAAAAAAGCCTATCAAGAGAAAAAGAAAAAGATGGTTAGCTGGTAAGGTAGAGTTGCTGTACTTTCCACTTAAGATGCTTGTATACAAGGGCACTGGTTCCCAATTATTCTGCTTCAAATCCAGCATCCTGATAATGGCCTGGGAAAGCAACAGAGGAGAATGTCCTAAGTCATTTGGATCCTACACTCATGATGGAGACCTAATAGAAACCCTTGTCCCCTGAGTTTGGATTGACTGGATCCAAAACTGAGGGTCCTTGGTTTGAAATACCCTTCCTTGGAAGAACCACTAGGACTGAAAATGGCCCAGAAATTTTCATCCATGTTTCTACTACGAAGACTGTTAGAACTCAGGAGGCTCTGTGGTCCTATTTGTTGAAGAGAAGGAATTTTGTTCCTCCTAGACAGTGGAACTGTATGTTCTGTTCTTTTATCAAATCCAGATCTTATTAGTCACTTAGTATTACCATAACAGCTGTCTCAGAAAATATCTCATATAAATATTTCAGCCTAAGAAGTAGCTGAAATTATTTATTTGTTCACACATGCCTTCGTAATCATACAAGAGAGCCTAACACAAATTTCTAAGTAGATAATCATAGCCCAGATGAAATCTATAATCTTTATGGTCCGAGGGTAATTTTATATCTTTTTTAATTGACACATATATTAAACCAGAAGTTTAGGCAGTAGTCCTTGTAAAGCAGCCATCCTGGGACTCTGGAAACTAAGCAGAGAATGGAACCTAGCATAGGTTTTTACTGGAGGGGATGACATTCTGCAGCTTTGCTTTCAGAAAAAGGATGGTCTCCTAGTGAAATTGTTGAATTTAACTTAACAATAACATGCTCAACTCTCTGCATGGTCCATGCCCGCACTGATGGAATTATGACTGGTTATGAGCTGTGCCACTGTAACAATACAGTGGAAATTAATATGGGGGGAGGGCTTGTGCAAGGGTTGGTGAAATCCCAGAGCCTATTGAACTGTGTCATAAAATGAAAAAAAAAAAAAAGATTTATTTTTGGGAAAGGCTTGCGGCATAGCAATTAAGATGTCAACATATATTAAAGTGCATTTGGTCAATTCCTAAATATCTTATTATCAGTTCGAACTTCCTATTAATGCACAATAATGAAAGAAACAAGTGATGGCTCAAATACTTGGGTCCCTGCCACCCACATTGGAGACCCAGTTTAAGTTACTGTTTCCTGTTTTTGGCCTGGCTCAACAACAGCTGCAGTGGACATTTGCAGAGCCAAGAAATAGATGGGGCATCTCTCTTGTGGACAATCTCTCTTATGCTTTCAAATTAAAAAAAAATGAAAAAAATTATCTATCAGAAATCACAACCTTTGCCTAAAATATTTGTATTAACAAAACACAGTTAATGGGTTTAAGCTAGTCTTCAAAAAAGTAATAATAGGTTACTCTATGAAGTATAAGGTTGAAACTTAATGGATAATAGACTAGTCTCTGGCATTATGCATACGTTTACTTAACTGATTAGTTATAAAACCACAAAAATCAGCTATGTGTATCGTTTAGGTCTCTTGATTTTTTTTTAAGATTTTTATTTATTTATTGGAAAGTCAGATATACAGAGAGGAGGAGAGACATACGTGCATATATACATATATTAAATATATATACATTCAACTTTATATATTTTTTCTTCAAATAATATACCTTCAGTGTGAAATCTAATTATTGGATAAAAGATAAATATTTAAATAAATTATATTGAGAAAACTTAACAGTCTTTTTTAAACTTTAAAGTTTATATTGTACTATACACATTCTACACCAAATCATATATTTAAGTATGAAAAAAATTAAATGCCAAAAGTAATAAAGAAAAAGACTCAATATATTCTTTTCATTTTCAATATATGATTAAAATAGTTTCTTACACATTGACTAAAGTAATAATTTATGCAATAATATTTAATTTAATAAATAGAAAGCAAAAGCAAAAATGATGGATAGCTAGCTAAAGATGGAAGAGGGTAAATAAGTGATGGACAGATAGATAGAAGATACAAAGAGAAAGCATATATAGGATCTAACTTATAATAATTTAAGACTGAGGAACTAACTAGCAAGCATCCACGATGAAGCAGCTTCTAGACATCGGTTACCAGTTTGCTTGTTTTTTTTTTTCTTTAATAGAAGACACCTTTACATTAAATTCAGTAATGCCAATTAGTTACATAAAAAGGATGGGAAAGGGCCCGGTGCGGTGGCGCAAGTGGTTAAAGGTCCTCGCCTTGCACGCCCGGGATCCCATATGGGCGCCGGTTCTAATCCCGGCAGCCCCGCTTCCCTTCCAGCTCCCTGCTTGTGGCCTGGGAAAGCAGTCGAGGACAGCCCAAAGCTTTGGGAACCTGCACCCGCGTGGGAGACCCGGAAGAGGCTCCTGGCTTCGGATCGGCATAGCATCGGCCCGTTGCGCTCACTTGGGGAGTGAATCATCGGACGGAAGATCTTCCTCTCTGTCTCTCCTCTCTGTATATCCGCCTTTCCAATGAAAAAATAATAAAAATAAATCTTTAAAAAAAAAAAGGATGGGAAAAACAGCAAAGAATTAGACTTCTCTAACAGTTGGTCTCGCAAAAGCTCAGGAAGGCTTTGCAGGGCAATGGGGGACACACTATGTATTTGTTGTTTGCTCCATAATGGAAGCATTTAAGAAAGTAACTCACATTATATACCTTGGAATCAGAGGAATAACTGAAATTAAGCACTAAATGACATCCAGCTAGAAATGAGTGCTGGAACATTTAGGTGTGAACCATCAGCCATTCCCTTTATTGATGTACTTCCAGCAATCCTGCTGTGTATCATTAAAGAAAAAGATATTCTGTGTAACTTATGCTGAAATGATAACCTCTATAGACCATCATACTGAATTATCAAACACACATACTTTTTTTAAAAAAGATCTATTTATTTAATTTTTTTACAAAGTCAGACATACAGAGAGGAGGAGAGACAGAGAGGAAGAACTTGCATCTGATGATTCACTCCCCACAACAGCCGGTGCTGCGCCTATTGGAAACCAGGAGCCAGGTACTTCTTTCGGTATCCCACATGGGTGCAGAGTCCCAAGGCATATGGGCCATCCTCGACTGCTTTCCCAGGCCATAAGCAGGGAGATTGATGGGAAGCGGAGCTGCCAGGATTAGAACCGGCGCCCATATGGGACCTAAGCATATTCAAGGCGAGGACTTTAGCCACTAGACCATGCCACCAGACCCAAACACACATACTTTTACACAGTAAGTATCCATATCTGTCCAAATAACAAAGATGCTGTTTGAATACATGAGAACATTTCTCCAAACTTGGGTGCCTAAAAAGACTCAATGTATGATTGGGTCCTAGGTATTTAATCTGCATATCATGAGAGAGTAAAAGGGCAGTTGGTCAATTTAGATTGTATATAAAAATGCTGTATTATATCCAATTTTGGTATTATGAATTACAACTGTTTATGGCAATATATGGTTTCATTTCTACAGAAAGGAGCAAAGCAGATAAATGAGGTTAGAGTGATAGAGAGGGCATTGAAACAAATGGAGTAACAATTTGTGAAACACTGATAAAAGTTATATAAGAAGTTTGCAGGTTTTTAAAGATTTATTTATTTTTATTGGAAAGACAGATAAACAGAGCAGAGGAGAGACAGAGAGGAAGATCCTCCATCTATTGATTCAATCCCCAAGCAGCCACAATTGCTACAGCTACACCAGTCCAAAGCCAGGAGCTAGGAGCCTCTCACATGGGTGAAGAGTTCCAAGGCCTTGGGCCGTCCTGGACTGTAATCCCAGGCCATAAGCAAGGAACTGAATGGGAAGCAATCAGCTTGGATTAGAACTGATGCTCATATGGAATCCTGGCTCATTCTAGGTGAGGACGTCAGCCCATAAGTTATGGCACAGGGCCCAATGTTGACATTTTTTTTTAATGAAAGTACAGTTTAACTTCATACTTATAATTTGCTATTTCTATTCATATTTGAATTAGAATGTTTCAATGAAAAGCGATTTAAGGTTGAGAGTCAAGGCTTGTAAAGCTAGTATAAGACTGAATGCATAAAATGATTTCAAGAAAACAAATACATACTATATATTATTAAAATGCATTAAGAAAGTTAAAATAAATGGATAGTTATAGCTCTTTTGTTTCATAGCAAAGTAAATTTTTCACAGTCATTATTTTACATACTTTAATGTTAATGTGAGAATGGCAACTTAAATGTAGGAAAATTTTCGCTCAAGATTTTTCTTTCTTTATATGACTCATATAAATATACTAAAGTGATTCATAAATTCATAGAGGAAGCTCTGAAAATGTATGTCATGTCCATATTGTGCAGAGAGTATACAGATTTAAGAGCCAGACAGAACTGCATTTGCATCCCAGTCTTTCAATTTCTAGCTTTTTGACAAATGTTAGTTCACTTTATATAGAAAAGAAAATGGGCTAATGTTGTTAAGTTCTGTGAATTTCAATATGAATTTCAAGAACACAGAAGGAATTTGAATCCTCAGTTTTTAAGAGGCTAGTTAGTTTCATTCAGCTGGCTAGGTCTTTGCCAGAACAATATCTAATTTTATCTGCATAAAAATTTCCCCCAGAAATGATGCTTCAATGAATCTGGAGGAGGATCCAAGAGTCTGAATGCTTAACAAGCACCCCCAGATGATTCAGATGTACATTGCATTTTGTGAATCAGTGCTTAAGTCGAACAAGCCTCACTCATTACATTGGGGTGAACTTGCCCTGAAATGTTAATGCTGTATAAAGCTTTTCAGTTACTTTAGATATATTTCACCCAATGGAAAAAAAGAATTCTTTGTCTCCTTCCTTTGTAATAAAAAGTATGCTTGAACCACATAAAATGACTGACTGCATTCTATCTGTTATAAAATACTATAAATATCTTTCTATCCAATATTTCAAGTGAGACATCCAATATCAGAATATAATTACTTGTTACAAAAATGATTTTAGCTTGGACCACTGATTCCATTCTAGTTATGAAATAATTGGAAATTAAATTTCTCCACTACTTTGCAAGCAACTGTAACTGAGAAAACATGGAAGGAACGAAAGGAGGAAGAAAGCAAGGGAGAAAGGGAAGAAGCAAGGATATTCCATCTGCTGATTCACTTCCCAAATGGCCACAACGGCCTGGCTAAAAGCAAGATTGTGAAACCCAGATCCTAGGAAGCCACGTTAATGACACAAGCAACTGATTCAAGTGATGCAGTTTGGAGAACTGGATTGAGTTCTCTGTTCCCAGTTTAGTTTCAGGCCATTTAAGGTGTTGAGGAATTAAAAAAAAAAAATGGATTCTCCCTCTCTATCTTCCCCTCCCCCATCTTCCTGAAAAAAACAAAAATAAAAAATAAGTATAAATATTGATATATGAATTGAAGTAGCTTATGTTCATGCCTATGAAGTGTGGGATTAAAAAAATAAAACATTTTGAACAGCACTTTGGTAGAGGAACTGATAAAGTACCACACAATTTTGCTAAATATATTCGGATTAATGCAGTATTACCATTTTTAATTACAAAAATATTATACTACTGCCATCATATATTTATTCAAATTACAAATAACATGTAAAATACAACTTAAACAGCTCAGTATTTTAGACAGTAAAATCTGCTTTCATTGATCCCTCACTGGTAAACAAACTGCATTTATTTCTCATTTTCTGCTACTTTGACTTTGCAGTCATGCCCTCATTACCATATTCAATTAATTAGTGCACAAAGGTAATATTATAGTGCTCACAACTCATGCAGTTGCATTACTGACTCCAAATAAATAGGGCCGGTTCCTAATGCAAGGCAAGCATTCAGAGATCAGAGGAAACAAAGCAAAGTGTTCCACAGTTCTATGGAAATACTAACAATAATACCACATTGCTTGACCAAAGACCTCCTACAAGGATGAAGAATCAAGAAGGAAAACAACAAAGAGAGAGAAATTAAATGAGGTATTACAATAGAATGTGAAAAAGACTTTCATGTATTTTTAAATTTCACCTGACTTAACTGAGTGGGATTAGGAAAGAAAGCATTTATTTAGAATAATATCATCCAAAAATCAGAGAGAAATCACATGTAGTATTTTCAATATTTAATTTCATAAAACTTCTGTTTGTCACATTTGTATGTCAACTGTAAAAAATAAATCCATATTCTGTGGGAAAGATCATACTCCTTGTGGAGTTAATGCACTATAGGGTTTTGCAGAGTTTTACATAGCCTTATTGAAACTTCTTATATGTACTAGGCAAATACAAAATTGACTCAATACTTTTGAATCCTTAGATTTTGTCTAGGTAATACTGTCATTATAGCAAGCTACTTGAACTGAAAGCATTTTGTAGTATTTTGTTATATCTGATTATTACATGTATTTCTGCTCATATTATAGCATATCCAAAATCCCCATAGCACTGATAGCAATAAATGATTAAGTACTTACTCAATTTCAATAATGCTGACTTGTTCTTTCCTGTGATCAATTCTTCAATATTTTTTCTGTATTATCATTGCTTTGAATGCACATCATGAACTTGAGTAAAATAAGTGTACTATAAGTTCAAGCAATGTAGATATTTCAAAATGATCTATTGCCATATCCAAATAGATAATCCCTGGTTCCTTAATATTTTCACATTTACATGGGAGGTCAACAAGGAAGGTCATACAAATTACTCTACTCTGCCTCTTCCCAATCATGAAGATTTTATACTAGTAATATAATCTTGAAAGAAGCATTTAATATAGAATGGTTGTTCAGTAGTAGAACCTGCATTCACATTTGAGACTCAGTATCTAAAATTATTCCTTAAAACATCCATCTCTGCCCACCTATTGAAGAATTAGGCCAGTGCTTTACTAGATTCTCATATTTGCACAATCCCTCCCTTTCCTCCTTCTTTGACATAATAATTCCTGATTATCAGATTTTATATCTATAAAGGTATGAAGGAACTTAAATTGCTCTTGTTTCAAACTTTACCATGATTTGCTTGATCAAATAAAAGCATATACAAGTAGTATATATGCATTAAGTTCCAATACCTGTTCATTCCAAAATCACTCATAATAGAACTGAATCAACATGAAAAATTCCACAAATACTTAATTTCCTTTTTTGCAGTAATAGCAACTAAGATTTAATTTTTAGCATATTTAAAGTCTACAGTACATGTTGAGCCCTAATCACCTTGCTGTATGTAAGTCTCCAAAATGTATGTATTATAAGTCTGCTCATTTTTAAATCCAGTTATCAGTTGTTAACCAATTAGATTTTTAAAGAATATTTATTTATTTTTATTGGAAAGGTGGATATACAGAGAGGAGGAGAGACAGAGAGGAAGATCTTCTATCCGAAGGTTTACTCCTCAAGCGGCTGCAACTTCTGGTGCTGGGCCAATCCTAAGCCAGGAGCCAAGAGCTCTTCCAAGTCTCCCACATGAGTGCAGGGTCCCCTGTAATTGGGTCTTCTTTGACTGCTTTCCCAGGCCACAAGCAGGGAGCTGGATGGGAAGCAGGGCCTCCAGGATTAGAACCAGCGCCCATATGGGAGTCCGTCATGTGTAAGATGAGGACTTTAACCATTACACTATCGTGCTGAACCCACAATTCGATTTTTTTTCTTTGTTTTTTTTGCCAAAAATTTGACTATATTGAATGATGTTACCTTACAGTTGTGATAATAACATATCTCTTTGAAATATTGATTTTTTCCTTAGCATATATAGTAGTAATGAGATCCCTGTTCATATAAAACAGCAATCAGTCAGGGATCAATTTCTTTTTGCCCACCACGCTTCACATGACTCATTTTCTGAAGAGACAAAACCTCTTATTTGAATCAGAATCTATTTCTGCTTTCCACAAAACAAAGGATCTACTCTGCAGCAAAATACCCTGTTAAACTTTAAATGTATTGTGCTTCTACTACTTCTTATTGAAACTCTTTAATATTTATGTTTTTATTCAAATATGCATACTAAAAGTTGTAGGTCACATCTAAACAGCAGTGACACTGCCATAACAGCTACGGTACAGATGCTTCCACTGACACAGAATCTGGTCCAGTTATTTTCTAATTGCTCTTCATTATGCAAAGCACATTCTTAAATTGATCTAATGACTTTTTACACATTTAAAACTTATGATGAAGCTGATGAACATTATTTTACTGTAATAGATCTAAAATTGAAATAAATCCTGATTTTAAGATAACACGGAATTCCTTTTTGTGTATTCCTAATGTTAGTAGAATAGAATTGGTTACTTCATCATATTTTCTTTCTTTTTTTTTGGATTTATTATATTTTTATTGAAAGGAAGATAAACAAGAGAAGGAGATATAGGGAGATAGGTCATTCATCTACTGGTTCATTCCTGAAGTGGGTACAATGGCCAGAGCTGAGGTGATTTGAAGCCAGGAGCCAGGAGCTTCTTCCTGATCTCCTACATAGGTGTAGGGTCCCAAAGATTTGTGCCATCTTCTACTGCTTTCCCAGGCCACAAGCAGAGAGATGGATGGGAAGTGGAGCAGCCAGGATATGAACCGGTTCCCATCTGGGATTCTGGGGCATACAAGGATTGGACTTTAGCCACTAGGCTACCACAAGTGACCCTATCATATTTTCTGAACAGGTATATTCTTAGAAAACTAATATGATAAAACTTGTAATTTTTAATTTTGTGAATGTATTATGGATAATTGAAAATGTTTAATAACAAAATAAAATTGGTTCTTTGAAGCAAATGTAGAGGTGACCCAGGCATTTTGTTGTTGTTATTGTTGTTGTTTGTGTGTTCTAGAAATAACAAATTTAACTCCCAGTTGGGAATGACAGAAGTCCTTTTGAGGTATATAACTGAGAGTTGGCCAAAATGGAAAGAAAGCACTATTGACACAGATGAACATTTTAACATATTTGAAAATTTTGCCCAAAATTCACTGTGAATACTTAAATATCAAACAAGATAAAAAGGCAAAACATTTTGAAAGACTGTAAAATTGGCATAGTTTAGACACAGATTTAAGTATGATTCATTATTTAATCACTGTAAAACTGCTGTACTTTTCCAACATGTTGTACTAAACACATAACTTTTACATGAAAACAGTATATGGCAGAGGAAATATCTTTCCCTATGTTCAAATTAGAATAAAATAAGACAGATATGGGTAGAATAATTTGTTAATCCATCTAGACAATTCAAAACTGATAAAGCTATGAGTTTTAAATAGACACTTAAATGTCAAAAAATGTCAATGCATATTTTAATTATTCAGTACTTAAAAGCTCAGAGCCATGTGAAATTACAGCATTTAAGAACAATAATGACAACCTTTATAGTCACAATACAGATTTATAGTACTTTATCTTGAATGAATAAAAATAAAAATATAGTAGAAAGATTAAATAAAAACTCATGAATGTTATTTTATTAAACAATTTGAAATGTAGAAAATATTAGCATTTACTATTCTTTTGAAAATATTAATTTGAAAAAACATCCAATTCAATATGCTTGAAAACAGGTCTGTTTGAAGACATGTTTTTCTGTTTTGGTCTCTCTTTAATTGAATTATTTCAAAATTCCACATTATCATTTTTTATTTATCCATTCTACATTAGCTTTTCCTTGTTCCTTTTGTGCTGCGAAGAATGAGTCCTTTAAGATGCCACTAATTTGTAAGCATTTAAGAATATGTCCAAATATTCTTTCAAGAAATTTGTTCGCTTGGTTTTGTATTTTAAACTCTCAGTAAATATAAGAAATTCAATAGTGTGACTGGCTAGAAAATGTACACATATGCCATTAGACAAGCTTATTAATGATAAGAAATTTGTAAAAAAAATAATATTTCTTCTTTTATATGTATTTTTGTCATTGGTACTCACATGTATCAAGTTTTAATTCAGCTTAATCCCATTTTTGTCTCCCTTTTATTGCAATTGCAAAGATCCTTTTTCTGACATCGATGTTTTTATATTTCTTCCCCCTATGCACAAGTACAATATGAGATACTCGAATAAAATTAGTGAAATTGCTAGGGAAAGAAAAATCTCCAAAGCAATATACTGTCTATAAAATCTATAAAATCAGGTATGAACCCTTCAGGTAAATTAATGAAAAACCTCCATCTGAAAAGATGTATTCTTACACTGTTATATTTAGAAATGTCTTAAAATTTGTTTAAATCAGATCTATACTGATAAAAAAAATGAAAAAGTTGAGATTACCATTATGCTTCCATGAATTTCAATATCACAGCACTTTTCCCCTATCTCCATTTTTCCTTTCCTCCATATGAAACAAACAAACAAAAATTACAACAATTTCACTGTGTATGGTACTGCTTCTGTTTGGTAATATCTCAATCTCTCCCATAGAGTTTTGTTTAACATGATAATGAGGAAATACATGTATGTATGAGTTCAATTGATATAAATCAATAATTTTCTAGAAGGCAACAGTAAGTGATCTAAGGTAAATTAATAGTATTAGTGTCATAAGTCTACATCCACTTTGATACCATTCCTGCTTTCGTTTTTCCTAAATATTCATGGCTGAATCCAAGGACGTACACATGAAAAACTTTGAACTTCTAAACATTTTGGATTGATTTCAGTTTCACTACGGCTACACTATTTCTTAAATGGATCCCCCTAACTCAAAAGTTTCATATTTGAACAGTCCCACTTTAGTAAGAAATTCCAATAGGAGAAGCAGAAAAATGATAAAGCTAGGGATCGTGGTTGTGGTAGTGAGGAGAACAGCTCAGGCAACACACCAGTAAAGATGATAGTCCCGGCCCAAGCCAGTGTTGCCAACCACTTGTGATCCGCGTCCTGCTTTTTTTCACCTGACACTAATAATCCAAATCTGCTTTCAGTGTTAGTATCTATTCATCTTACTTATTACCTGCTTCTTCCCAAACAGAATTTAAAAGCACATAAAGGACATTCTTTTCTGAAGTATCTCTGCTTAATATATGCTCAATGATTATTTGTTTAATAAGTAACTGAGTTATTGGCCACAATTCTGATATTTGATATTGTGTTATGGAATACTGACAAAAATCTTACATATTTTGAATTTAATAGGATTTTTTTCCTCAAAACGTACACAGTCAGTCATGCAGATAAAAGGCAGTAGCAGAATTGAAATCTAGTCTTTCATTGTCAAACCTATTTCTGAGGAAACATGAAATCTACTCACGTGGCTTGCACTATGCGCATGCTATAAAGAATCAAAATTAAGTGTATATAATTTTAGATGAAATATTGGAAATAATTTCATTTATCCATATAAAAATGTATGCACATTAAGAAATAAGAAGTAACTCATTCAGTGAGGCTGGTGTTAGAACTCAAGTTTCCCAAATTAAATTGTAAACTTCATCTTACTATCTTTAATTAAGAAAGGAATTCTGTCAAAATTGGCAAAACTGTTCTAACAGACTTGACACCATTTTTAACAAACACTGCACAGCACACCCAGAGGCATTAGGGAGCAAGACTTTCCAAAGTTTATGTGTACTTTGTCCATCTGCATATTTTAAATTTTTGAGAACAATAAATCTCACAAAATTAACATTTTGTACAGACTTCAGTGTGTTCAGATGCTTTTTTTGAGGGGGTGTTATTTTTTCAAAATGATAAATTTGTTTCTGAAAAATCAATTTCAGAACATAGAGTCTTATTTTTCGTTAGGTTTATTGTTCCATTTGACATATGTACTACTTGCTGCTTAAATGAATATGTTTGCAAGACCAATTTCCCCACTATATTTCCATATTAGTTGATAGACTTAAATGGAAAAAATTATGAGAAAGCAAAATTCATAATAACAAAGTAATATGTAAGAAATCTAGGTTTTGCATATATTTTGGATGCAAAATAATAACAATGCCCCAATTAATTTAGAAATGGTGATATGAATTTTGGAGAAATGTTTTGACGTCTATGTCATGCATAATTTAGCATATATAGTAGTTGGAGATAATGAGATATTCTTAAATATGTTTATGTTAGCATCTTTCTTGCAAACGGTCTTACAGCCCATAATATGTATCACTTGAACACTAATTAGCACCAAGTCACTGCTTTTGATTAATTTGTTGCATCGTTTAAAATATGTGACACAACTTAAATTTTACACATTCAGCATATTTTAAAAAAAAATTTATGTATTTATATTGGAAAGTTGGATATACAGAGAGGAGGAAAGGCAGAGAGGAAAATCTTCCATCCACTGGTTCACTCCTCAAGTGGCTGCAATGGCCAGAGATGAGACAATCTGTAGCCAGGTGCCAGGAAGCTTCCCCTGGGTCTCCCATGTGGGTGTAGGGTCCCATGGCTTTGGGATGTCCTGGCACTGCTTTTCCAGGCCACAAGCAGAAAGCTGGATGGGAAGTGGGTAGCCAAGATTAGAACCAGCACCCGTACAGGGTCCTGACTCATGCAAGGTGAAGACTTTTACCGCGCAGAGCCCCACACTCAGTTTTGAAAACCAGAACCTATAAAAAGCATTTTTAATAGGTTTACACAAATTGTTTTTCAGAAAAGTTAATGAACTTATTTGTGAATAAGTTCTGATACATTATGAGAAAACACCTCAAACCTGTTTTATTTACATGAGCTCAGAAATTAAGGCATTTTTTATCACTCTGTTCTATTATGTTGATTCAATCTCTCTTAACTGAGTATAATCTTGATTCCTAGAAAATGACCCATTTTTCTGACACTTACAAATGAAAATAAATTTCTGAGCTGTGTTAGGGAAATGGAATTTGTGAGAAACTTAAAAGGGAAGGAAATTGTTACATCCTTAAACAACTTGTAGTATTTCTTACCTTAAAACTTATATGTGTGTATGGTATTTGGCAGGATAAATACAAAACATACCACATGAATATAAATTTATAATGCTGTCTTCTAACAGTTTTGCAGAATCTTTTTAACAAGGGTTCTTGTGGTTTTGCAGGATGAATTATAATGAACATCTAAACTTTACATGGGTCTCAACTAAACCTATGAATATGAATATCACAAGCATGTTTTAAAAGTTATTTATCTAGTTATTTGTTTATATATATATATTTGACACACAGGGTGACAGAGAAAAGAAAGGGAAAACTCCTCTTCCACCTATTGATTCACTCTCCTAATACCTGTGCCATCAGCATGTTGAGCAAGAGCCACCTCAGGACCTGAGAACTTTCTCTTTCATATGTGTGGCAAAGACCCAAGTGATGCTGCAATAATCTGTGGCTCCCCAGAATATTCCTAAGTAGGAAGTTGGGTGTGAGTTGGAGGTAGGACTTTATCCCAGATGTGTTAATACGCCATGTGGGCTTTCCAAACTTTGATTTTACCTGTTATGCCATGATGCCTGCTGCAGAAACCTTTCCACTAATATCTCTAATAAACTTAATTAAGTGATTTTGATATATTTTAGTTCTTCCTTACAAACAAGTAAGGCTTTTCATTCCTGAGTACAGGAATGGTATTTTTTATTTTCTTTATATTCTGAACAAAAGACATTGTTCATTTTTATAAATGCATAATAAAATGAAACCAAAGGAGAAAGAAAAGTCTGAAATTTACCTAACATTTTTTCTTAGGATTTTCTCGTGTTCCATGATATGTGGAATTATAATAAAAACAGTATGTTTGTCAATGGTTAGCAAAATTTATGGTGAATACTAGATGATACAGAGACTCTAATTTATCAATATATCTATTATCTACTTTTTCCATATCAGGTATGCAGCAAGTTTGAACACTCAATAATGATCAAGAGCATTCACAATACCCTCAGCTAGCGTATTCTATATGTTTTGCTTCCAATGGCAATAGAATTTCAAACAATCACATTTTTATTTGTTACTCTCTAGCTTTTTCCAGAATTCTTGTTGGTCTTCTTTCCTCCAGTAGACCACATGTTTTGATGATAGTCTAGCAACGCAAGGTTGTGTTGTTAAGGGCTTCAAGAGACTAGTTAACAACATTAGTCTCTCCACAGAGACAATATCGTGAATGTGCAATTGTGACACCTGAGAAGATACGAGTTAGACTAACAGTGACATACGAGATACACTGACACAACAAATTCAGTTTCTGGAATAACGGTGGAATATACAACGGAATAATTTACAGGAAAGTTGTAGTAGAGTTGTAAAATTATACAGACAGCATAACATTGCAATGTAATAAAGATTATTTAATGAAAACTCTTCATTCTATATATACATATATATGAAAGTTAAGTGTCATAAGCAAAGATTAATTATTTTGTTTATTCAATAATAACATAAATACTGCTTTAGATTATCTTATTACATAGGTGTTATTCACTGTGACTTGATTTCATAAGATTATAGTGATATTCACTTCTAAAAACTTCTAAGAAATAATTCTCAAATCTGTTTGTGAGATTATTTGTAACAAACACAACTGTCAGCAAATAGTAAACCTAATCAGAAAAGAAACTCTTTTTATAGCTCTATAAGCTCTATTGAAGCACTCTGGCTCAGTGCTTGGCTATATAATCCTCTTTCACCTGCATATCAAGGATAGCCTCTCACAGAAGTATGAGGATTAATAAAAAAAATAATTAATACTGCCTTCTATATGATTCCTTGTTCCAAGGATTCAATATAAGATACTTTTTTTGTTATTACCTAGCACCTTTCCAAAAGGCAAATAGGTAACAGCAATCTTAAAGATAAGAAAACTAATTCTAAGGGATTAAAACTTCCCCAGTATGATGCCCAATATTTGCTTCAAAATTGAGAAGTCAAAATGTTGAACTGGTTGTTTTGTGGGATCAGCAGCAATGGTTAGTGGACAAACAAGTCCTCAATGCTGTTATTAAGAAAAGATCTTTTCTTAGTGAACTCTATTTTAAATGATCACTGCCTATATCAGTACCATCTCAGAAGCATAAAAACCAGAAAGTCGAAGGACACAGAGACCAACTCTCTAAAATAAATAAAGCCATCAAGAAAAAGCATTTCCAATGTTCAATTAAATTGATAGTCCTTCTAAGAACTTCACAGATTTTGAGTTCAGTAAAATTCAGACACTGTAGTGAATATTTTATTTGGCTCATATTATATAAAAAGAACCTGATTCAGCATAAATTTTCCTCTCTGCAACTCTGTTAATCTATCATTGAATTCATTAGCCCAACATTATTCATCTTAATAAATTCACCCACCTTTTTTCATCTTTCAAAAAGCATTACATTGCTGGTTCAAGATCCTAAGGTAAACATCTCTTAACATTTGTTCTGTTTTATTAGGTTACCCTTCAATCATAAAATCTTGGAACAAGAAGTTGAAACAAGTTTTAATCTGCATTAGCCTTTTTCAGTTTTCTTTTGTATAATTCCAGAGTCATTTTCTAAACTGAAATGAATAAAATGAAAAATATTCTTAGTTTAATAAAATGGATGAAATGAACACAATTCTTAGTTTAAATGAAAATACTAAAGATGTATTTCTGGATTTTTAGTGCATTAAAGCGTTTTCATAGCTTTCACTTCATGTTTATATTTTAGTACCATGTAAGTGAATTATACAAATTATCTTGGCATTCCTCATTATTTCAATACTGCAAAATAGCTTCCACCAAAATACTTAATTTAGATGTAATTGTTCCTACTTACTAGTAATGTATAATGCAGAATATAATTGTCATCTTGCTATTGAGTAAATGCAATTTAACTTCTTGCGTTCTTTTAAAAACTGCCTGATGAAAATCTAACATGAGTCTCAAAAACATGTTTCTTCGAATTTTGAAAAAAGAGATATAGCAACTAATTTCTTCTGGCTATGTCTATTAATGTAAGCAAAAATAGCTTTTCATGCAGTTATGTTTCACTTTATATCACAAAATATTCAGTAAAAAAGATGGCACGCATTTTCCACAAAGGGCTGAAAATTCCATATATCTTAGTGAAGAATAATTTTGCCAGGTTTGAAATGTATTAGCTTCTTTGTGTTTGTTTTTGAGATAATATTTCAAATTGAAATTACAAAAGCCTTAGTGGTTACACTAATTGAAGAGTTCAACAAATAAAAAATAAAAAAGATCATAGTACAACACGAAATGGGTGAGTGCTATAATATAAATAGAAGACATTCAACTTTATTCCTAACAGGTAAATTTCAAACTTGTCATAAGATACTTAATACTATAGTTGTATATAATTCCTTCCAATTTATCAGTCCAATATTTAAAACAAAAATTGATAAAATACTGCATTTATAAAGGGCCTGTTGCTAATTTCTTTCTCTTTTTGCTAATTTCTTTCTCTTTTTGCTAATTTCTTTTCTCTTTTTTCTTTAATTTTTAAAAATTCTACTCCCTGTGTATAATGAAGAACCTGAATTATTTGTCTTTAGATAATGGAAACTATTTAGCTATATAATATATACATATGCTGAGATAAAGGACTTAAATTGGAGGAAATGATGCAAACTGAAATATGCCAGGTGCAGAGAAAAGTTTTAAAAATTGAACTCATGGTTTCTCATCATGATTTATGTTAATAGCAAAGCAATTCTTCGATCTGAGATTTAAAAAATAGCAATAAAACTTTAGTGAATTTAATATTGTCCTGGCAGAATGGTGACTACATCAGGATCAAGGTAACAGATGTTAATAAATTAGTAAAAGCATGACCCTAATGGATAGCATGAAAATGGTGTTCTACCAGTTGTGTTCCACAACACAGGGACTAGATGAGACTACTTTTAATTTTTCTTCCTAAGTTCTTTGATTATTCCATCCAACTGAATTTGGTTTATACCTTATTCAATATTTTACTCCAAGAAGTAACTCATCCTGTACTCTAATGTATCATTCCTTTCTCTCACACACTCCAGACATTATCAAACCCTGCCATTAATTAACTTAGGTTGTGTCATCACTGGTTTAGAGATCTTTGAAAATGGAAACATTGCAATATGTTTATATATTGCATAATTCCAATATTTCTCATTTGTTTTTCTCTCCTTTCTGATATTCCTTATTCACAGTTTTTTAAGTTGTATGAGAATCTTTCCAAAGCTCACAAAAGGGCCAGTGTTATGGCATGGCTTGTGATATAGATGGCCAGAGCATCAGTATCCTAATTGGATGATGATTAAATTACCATTAACTCTAATTTACCCCTGCCAGTGACCTGGGAAATCAGTAGTAGATGGCTGCTGGCTCTCACCTTCAAACCAGCTCACTTTAAATATTGCGACCATTTGAGAGGTGAATCAACAGATGAAAGATCTGTAACTCTGCCTAAGAAATAATTATATATATATAGATAGATCTTTTAAAAATAATAAAGTAAGCCCAAAGCAGTACCTATCATTAGTTTAAAAGTAATGCCTACATTTCAAAACAAATTGCATCCAACAAAGTTCATCCTTTAACCATGTTTCCATAAGCACTGTAAAATAATCACATTTATGTTATGAATATACTACTCATTGTTATAATAGTTTCTTTTTTCCCCTTGCATTATGTGACATACTACCTGGTAAATGTCTGCGTGATGTATGTCAAGACTTCTCACATTCTAGTTCATCTTAGAGCATATTTTTTTTCATTATATGAATGCAAACCTTCAATTTCTGTTTGGGACCTAAGGCTTATAAGTATCCTTTTGCCCTAAACTGACATATATACCTTCTACGTCAAAGAGGAAAGTAACATCACCATTTGATCTTTTATAATTGTGCTAATACGTTACATATTTTGAGTGTTTTTCTGTTAAATTTAAATAATACAAATGAATATGTATATAGTGACCTGAATATATGCAGATTTTAAACCGCGGAGTAAAAGTATAAAAATAAGAAATTGTATACTGAAAACCCCATCATATCTTCAAAGACACTCAGTTTGTGCACAATTAACCATGAAACTAAACTGTTGAGTGGCGATAAAAAATGCATATGTGTCAGTTTTCTTATATCTTCTTCAATCCAGACTGAGTCTGCCTGCAAGACAAAAATAGAAAATCCATTTCAAATTGCCAGTGAAAGTGTTTGGCAAACAAATTCCATTAGTGTGAAATGATCTAATTAATGCACCCCACAAAGGACAAAGAACAAATACCAACATCAAACATGGCTACAGAAAGAAATAGCTGTTTTGAACTGACACTTAACAACATGAAATTTAGCTGAAATGTAACCAAGCAGATGCTAGTGCTTGAATATAGCAAATAAAAAAAGATTGCCTTGCTATTAGAAAGACAGCATAAATTTCTCCTCTGTGTCATTTAGTGTTACCAGGAGACTCACAGAGGAAAATTTGGATTTTTTTCTGGGTCCTTTCTAATTATTTTTATTTTCTATGGTTCATTTAGTTTTAGTTGATAGTATTTGGAGTGAATTCCTAGAGATGAAAAATTTCATCCTTCAAACTTATTGAAAAAAAAAAAGCCGGAAGAAAAATTGGCCGTAGGGAGTGAGGGCAGGTTTAAATTGACAGAGAATGATTAGTAAGAATGAAGCAGGGAGGACAGATTTCATGAAATAAGAGAGCACACACTAGTGGCAGAAAAGCACCTGCAGACCCAAAGACATGGAGAAGCAGAAGAGACGATGGAACAGCGTTTTAGTGACCAGATAACCAAGAAGTGGTGAATTGTTGCGTGATTGGAGCTCTACTGATGACCAGACGGGAGTGGATCAGGAAGTGAACCAAGCCCTCCCACTCCTCCCCCAAAAAGTCCTATCCTGCTGATCTGCGTGGTCTGACTGCAAGCAGAGATGGAGCTGCAGATACCTACAGTAGCAATATGGATTTCATGGCACAAACCTCCACCAGTACCACATCTGTAGTCACTTTATTTACTGTGGCAAAGGCTAGAGTACTGGAAGCACAAAAGTGAGCTGTGTGTGTGCTAAGCCAGGAGTGAAATCAATTCTGGTATGGCACATTGCACTGATGCAACAGGGAAAGTAGTACTGACTTGGCATCCTGCTGGTTTCAACTAAAATAGTTGCAGGTGGCCCCCAGACCTATCAGCCAGCAGACCCAGAACCCCAAAAGGACAATAGTGAGCAGTACAAATGCTAAGCCAGGTGTGAAATCAAGTGTGACTCAGTGCATTACATTAATCCCATGAGGAAATCGGTGCAGATGTGGCATATTACATGTTCTAACAAAAATAGGTTTGTGTGACCCTAAAGCCCAATGGCCAGCAGGCTCCCACAAGACCAGCACCTAGCAATTTAAAACACCTGACAGCTCCCTAATCCTAGGCATTGCTTGCACCAGGAGTTTGAGAAAGGCTTGCTGGTGGCAATGACATGATAGATGATAAATGAGGAAAAAGATATCAAACACAACTGTACAATTGACAAGTAGACCAGTGGCCAAACATAGCTTCGAAACTAGCCACAAGAAGAGCAATGACAAAAAGGGAAAGAAGAGACAGAGGGACAATGACTATTACTGATGCTTCTCCCACAAACTTTCAAAAGCTTTTATCAAACTCAGTGTTAACCGAAAAAAAAATGATAATAATAATTGGGAAAATGAGAGCTAAATAATGTTTAAACATTACATAGGCTTTTATCAACAATGAGAAGAACATTTATGAATTCAAGGTATTTAAGGAATATGTTATACTGTAAATAGCAGCAAATAATCAAATTAAAGAGGTTATGTTTGAAAGTTAAAATGAAATGGGGTGAAATAAAAATCCAGTGGTCATCCTCAATAACAGAATGTATGATGCTGAAGAAAGAATCTCAGAATTGGAAGACTTTTTTTTCCATAGTGGAGGAACAATTAAAAAGCTGGAAATGTATCTCATTCAAGCAAATAATAATAATAATAATAATAATAATAATAATAAAGAGTTAAAAAACACTATTAAGGGCCCGGCGCGGTGGCGCAAGTGGTTAAGTCCTCGCCTAGCACGCCCAGGATCCCATATGGGTGCCGGTTCTAATCCCGGCAGCCCCGCTTCCCTTCCAGCTCCCTGCCTGTGGCCTGGGAAAGCAGTCGAGGACAGCCCAAAGCTTTGGGAACCTGCACCCGCGTGGGAGACCCGGAAGAGGCTCCTGGCTTCGGACCGGCATAGCATCGGGACGTTGCGCTCACTTGGGGAGTGAATCATCGGACGGAAGATCTTCCTCTCTGTCTCTCCTCTCTGTATATCCACCTTTCCAATGAAAAAAATAATAAAAATAAATCTTAAAAAAAAAAAAGAAGTGACTTCTTTCTCACTCTTGTTTCTTAACATCATTCTTAGTGGAAAGAATATTTTAAGATAGGCTTAAATTAATTGATTAAAACATGGCAATGCATATATCATACATTTTTGCTAATAATTACTCAAAATTAGGAATTATGTGATGTAAATAAGTTTTATAAACATAATATGCTTTGTGTAAGCCTGAAGTCATCTCACTTTATTCCCTTTATTTGAGTCTAAACTCTCCAATGAATTTGGAGATACACATCTTTTTGCAGCTCAAATAGCTCCTGAAGAGGCAAATACCTTTGGTGATAAAATAGCCGTAAGCTATTTTACCTTCAAAGTACATCTGTTGTTAAAGAGATACTGTGAGTACAAAAAAGAAAAGTTTTTGTACTCACATAATTCACTTTGCACTAACATTTACTCAGCAGCTTTTCCTAGTTTCATTTTCCTGCAGTAAACCTAGGTATGAGGAACGTTGTTTTCTTTCTGTGTTGTAGTTCATTGTGAATGTCTAATTTGTAAACTTTATTCCCATAGAAACATGATGGAAACACAAATCATTTCTGCCCTTTTAAACAATTTTCTGACTTAATCAAGAATGAGAATTCACTAATATGTTCTTACTTTTTTTCAATCTTTGTTTTCCGGATTTTTTACATCCAGTGGATGTATCATACGTAAGGACATTTGCAAATGCTTCTGATTAGAACCAGCATTCTCAAACATGATTTCAACAGTCGCATTAATGGACTTAAACTGCCCACAAAATAAAAGGTGAAAATGCGATAGCATAATGTTAATTAGCAATTGTAAAAGCAATGAAAAGTACAAAAGATAAAGGTGTGAAGCCAATATATAAATGATTAACAAGGTAATATTGACGCCTGATGATGCACTGAAATAACTGATTCACTAACACGTATTAGCTAATCCTCAACAAAACTGTGTAAAAAGGGCAGTAAGGTAGATTTCTTCTTAAAGATCATTAAGGGAAGATTTAGAAAGGCCAATTAAATTTTCTAAGGGCATATGTTAAGAAGGAGGCACACATATTCTCAGAAATTAAATCCTGATTCTCTAATATGTATTTGCTACAGTTCTTCAGAAAAACAAAACAGAATGTGCAAAAAGATAAGATATGTTTAACAATAAATCCTGATTACAAAAAACTACTTTCAATAATGTTATACCAGCACAGGCTTTTCTTTTAATTCTATTTCTCATAGATTATTTTTAGGGATTATGTATTTACTTATGTGTTCAAAAGGTGGAGTGACAGAGAAGCATAGTTTTCATCTGCTTGGTTACTTTACCAATGTGTACAAAAACCAGGATAAGCCAAGTCAGAAAACAGGAGTTAAGAACTCAGTGCCCTGGCAAGGTGGTCTAGTGGCTAAAGCTCTCGCCTTGAGTGTGCCAGGATCGTACATGGCTGCTAGTTCTTATCAATGCAGCCCCACTTCCCATCCTGCTCCCTGCTTGTGGCCTGGGAAAGCAGTCAAGGAAGGCCCAAAACCTTAGGATCATGCTCCCATGTGGGAGACCTGGAAGAAGTTCCTGGCTCCTGGCTTCAGAGTGGCACAGCACCAGCTGTTGTGGTCACTTGGGTGAGTGAATCATTGGTTGGAAGATCTTTTCTCCTTCATTCTGTATTTCTGATTAGAAATAAAAATAAATAATACATTTTTAAAAAAACTCAATTAGTTGTCTAATGTGTTTGACAGAAACACATAAATGGAACATCATCCAAGGCCTTTCATAAAAACCAGCAGGAGGCTGAATTGCAAGGGCAGAGAAACCAGGACAGTCAAAGCTGTAATACGATATGAGGAACATAGAAGCCATAGCTTAGCACTCATCAACAATGCCACCAGTATGGCCTTTTACAAGTGTTATCATGAATAAATTTTGCATACAGATTTATTTTATATAGATAGAGCTACAATGAGGGATTGGCCCCAGTGATTACGTATACGTGGAGGCCTGAAGTCTGTGATCACCACTTGTAAGCCTGAGATAGAGAAAAGCTGATGGTCTTATTCTAGTGGAGACTAACCGCCTGAATGCCAGGAAACGAATGGTGTAATTCAGCACACTAGTGGGGAAATTAGATCTTCCAATTCAAGAAAGAATGTATGGAGCAAAAAGAAACAAACTTCTCCTTTCTCTGCTTTTTGTTTTATTTAGCAGATTGACATATTGTATGATTCCCAATCATGTTGATGAACATCTACTTTGATGAATCCATCAGTTCAATTTTTTTTTTCTGCAAACGTCCTACAGAAATAACCAGGGACACCTTTTAAGTGAGACACTCCTTAGCCCATCTGAACTGGCGTATGTAATCAGCAATCGTCACCCAATGTAAGAGATGAGTACAAGCATTGACACTGACATGCAGAAGATAAAGTTGTTAATGAAGCAAAAGAAAATCTTTCAATTTTCCTCTTTACGATATTCTTTCAAAACTCTTTCAAAATTCATCTGTAAGGTAGATTTAGATGTGACTAGATAAGGACAACCCAAAATTTGGAACCCTGTACCTGCATGAAGAGACTCCTGTCTCCTGGCTTCAGATTGGCTCAGTTATAGCCATTCTGGCCACTTAACACACAGAAGATCTTCTCTGTCTCTCCTCCTCTCTGTATATCTGCCTTTGCAATAAAAATAAGTGAATCTTTTAAAATAGGTGTATTGAAAGCCAAGCTAATTTTTCTTTTTATAATTTTTTAAACCAATAATATTAGTTTCTATTTTTTTACAGAAAATACTATTCTCTCTCCTTTTCTATCTCCTCCTTTTTCACTTACAAATGAAATGAATAAATCCTTAAATGAAAAAGTGCTGTCTTTTCAATTATCAAAATTTTCACAGACTTACAAATGATTTTTGTTTATTATTGAATTGGAAATGATCATTCAATATGTATATTTTTTACTTTTTGTATTATATTTGCAAAGCTTCAGAAGGACCAAAATGTGCTAGTTATGAGGTTGACAAGATCACTTTCTGCTATAAGAAATGATATCTGTGTGTTTCAGTTAATCTTAGTTAAAATCATAGGCTAGAAAGAAACAAACTTGAAATAATTAGGGGAAATAAAATTATTCATAGCAAAAAACACATAGAAGATTGGCAAGAACCATTTGACATAATTGTTTAAGATGCCTCATTTTCCACCTTTCAAATTTGAAGAAAATGTGATAAACAATAGTCTCAAAGGATAAAGTACAATTATAAGTCTTTACAAAGCAAAAATAGTATAAATAATAATATGATAGGCACCCAAGTGAACATAAGGTTTTCAGTTTGAGTGACTTGTTTTATGGTATTTCGTTGCATCGTAGGAAAAATAAAAACTTTGCAACTTTTAAAAAAGTACTGCATGGACAACTTCTCATAGCTATGTGTTTATGTCTCTCATAACTAAAGAAAAATAATACAACAATCCCAGAAATTATCTTCAGTAAATACATTTGAGAGTGAATGCCATTTGGCCTTGAAGATTTCAAATAGATGATCCTTTCAGCTTCTGTCCATTCAGGTGTTATAGGTTTTATGAAGATTAATTCACCATTACTCCTTGCTAAAATATGATGTAAGCCAGAATTGTGAAAAGCCACAGGAATTGAGGAATTTTGATTTTCTGCTACAACCTTCACCTGACCCGTTTAACAAAGTATAAAACAAAATGTCATACATGTAATGCATAAAATTTCAGGAGTTCTTTCAAATTAACCATTGGGCCAGTTAGTGACTTTGATTCATATTTAAATATTTGTTTCTATTGCTTTTATGATCATTATTTATATGTAAAGATAACATGAAAGCAACCTGCAGGATCTCAATAGAGCACAGCTCAACAAAAACTGTAGTATTCATTGAATTTTGCACAGAATGTGGCAAATCTATAACAGTGCATAGTATATAAACATATCTCACAAACTTTCTAGAATGCTGACTAGTCACATCAATATAACTTTTCATATGTTTTCAGAGTACGGATTCAGAGAATCCTTCGCTTAACTTACAAAGTTTTTCTTAGGAAGTTACAAGTAATCATAAATCAATCACATTCTTTTAATTATGGGGAAAATCACATTGTTTTACTTTATGATTTTTGCCATTCTTTTAGATCTACTTGATTTCCAGGACAATTTTGGATCTGTCAGCTATGGCCCCAGCTACTCTGTTTTGCTTTTTATCTACGGGAATTTTTTTTTTTTTTTTGGATAGCTGTGCAAACTCAATTGAAATGTGATGATTTGTACTAAAGGCTTATGACATCCAGGTATGTGACACTTACACAAATTTACACAAATATATAGACTAGCTGCTGCCTACGCAAAAGTAAAAGCAAAAGCAAAGAAGAAAAAACTATTGTATTCTTTTCATTTCATAAAAGCCAAACATTATGAATCTTCTCCCTTCATATGTCAAACTACTGTTCATTAAACATCAAGTGAAATAAACGTAAAGGCAGTGATCAACAGCCTCTCTCTCTCTCTCTCTCTTTTTTTTTTTTTGCGTTTTCAAGATCAGTTAAAAAGGATTGTAGTGAACATTTGCTTTAGATCACAATGAATTGATTTTGTAGTATAACAAGTATGTTAAAAAGACCAAAGAAAACTTTGAGACATTTCAAAATATGTAAAGTTGCAAACACTTAAGATGAATAACAAACCTATGACAGAACTGGGTCAGAACTCAAAGTGCTTTCAAAAAGAAAGAAAGAAAGATATTTCACTATACAGTGATGGTTTAAATAGCATCAGATAATCAGATTCAGAAAAGCTTTGTTTCTTTCAAAGTTTTGTTGCAGGTTAAAAAAAAAAAGATAACTGAACACTATTATTAAATGCTGTCACATTCACTGCAGGTGAGGAAACAGTCTCAAAACAAAACAAAAATAAACATTTACAGAGAATTTTATACACATAAGAACTTCACAAACTTTTCAAAAAATGAAATGGGAACAAGTATAGTTTAGTACAAAAAATCATACACCATTTAAGATTTCTTAATTTCTGTTTGACTTGAAATAAAAGGCTCTGGTAGCATCTCAGGAAAAGAGAGCTCTTGCATGCTTTGATAAGCTCAGTCACCTCTTGAAAATATCTAATATTCAAAAATGGGTCAAGCTAAAACCAGAAACTCAGAATTCAGTCAAATTCCCCATGTAGGAGGCAGCGATGCAAGCACATGAATTATCACTTGCTGTCTCTAAGCACGTGCACTAAGAAGCTGGTTAGGAACACGGGGTAGAGCTCCAGTCACATCACTTCCGATCCAGCTTCTTGCAGGTTTGCCTGGAAAGAGGGTGGAAAATAACCCTAGTCCTTGGGCCCCTACATGCACATAGGTGACTCAAATTTGATTCGGGTGTCTGATTTGATCTTCCTGGCCCTGGGAACTAGATCAAGCTGTGGTCATTGGGAAGTAAATCAGCAGATAGAAGATCTCTCTCCAATTCTCCTCCTCTTTCTGTGACTATTTCTTCATATATGTATATATGTAAACATATATATATATATGTAAACATTTTTTAAAAAAGAGGAATTGGTTTCAAATCAACCAAACAAGTTAAACATGTAGCTGTTGTCAGAAATTGTGCCTAATATCAACCAGATAAAGAGAGAGAGAGAGATAGGTATTTTAACAGTATGTATCTCTCTGTCATTTTTTGAATACTTTTCACATGTGTGATGGTTTTGCACTAATATAAGATTATCTTTTTATTGAGATTTTTAACTGAACATTTATGTTCTTTCCTCTGTATTAAATTCCTTTCATATATCCAAAGACTTCTAGTATTTCTGATCTCTGCTCATGACTCCCTAACTCACTTAAAAGGGAAAAATGTTTTTCCATGTCATGAAAACTTTAGCTATGACAATTCCCTCTTTTGAATGTAACATTTCAAAATTTTACTTAAGTGTTTAAGTATCCACACAGGTCAATATCTGTCATGAAATTTGAAATATATATGTAGAATGATGTAACTCATTTAGAAGGAATAATTTGGTAGAAGCACAGGTTTGATCAGAAAAGAAAATGAACAAACTGTAATCTAAATAATGAAGGAGTATATGAATCATGAGTTTGCATAAAGGGGTATGTAGATTTTCTGTAATCCTTTTGGCAAAAAGAGCAAAACCTAAAGAACAATGTTTTTATGACCCATAACTTTGAAATCGAGAAATTCTAAAATCAAAGTTCTGCATAGATTTATTTACTTTGAAGGACATCTTTCTGGATTGTCATTTTGTCCCTAAATGGCTTTTCCAAGCTATGGTTGAGGGAAGGGAGTGTGATGTTGTCTCTTCTTACAAGTACACACAAGCCCTAGATCTGTGAGGTTCACATTCATCAATTTAACCAACTGCAGATATCAAATATTAGGGAAACATGTGTCGAACATGTACTGGAAATTTTTCTTTTTGCTATTCCCAAAATAACACAATATAACAATTCTTTTCTTTTTTAGATTTATTTGTTACTTGAGAGGCAGATTTACAGAGAGGAGAGACAAAGATATCCCATCCACTGATTCATTCCCCAAATGGTGACAAAAGCCAGAGATGAGTCAATCTGAAGTCAGAAGCCATAAGCTTCTTTTGGGTCTGCCATGCCAGTTCAGGATCTCAAGGCATTGGTCTATCTTTTACTCCTATCTCAGGCCACAATCATGTAGGTGGATTGGAAGCAGTAGCCAGGACATGAAACAGCTCCCATTGGAGTTCCTGGAGCTTGGAGATGAATGATTAGCCAGTTAAGACAAGGAGCTGTGACTCAAAAACTATTTTCTTTGATTGTATTAGGTTTAACAAGTAGTCTTTAAATGCTCTAAAACAAGCATGAAAATAGGCAGAGGTTATGGCCAAATATTATATCATTTAATTTGAGAAACTCAGTTTCTGTGGAAGTTAGCATTTGTGAAGGTTCTAGAACTAATTTCCCTTTAACAAAAAGGAAGACTGTACCCTGAAACGATGACATGACTGTAGTAACGATGTAGTTCTGAATTCCAAAATGACTCTTAGAATTATTTATAAAAGGAAGGATGCTAAGTGTGTTAACTTTCTGGTTTTCCTTATGGTATACTTGCTGTATACTATCTAATTGTTTTCTACTGTGCGTTTTCTAGGACAGGCTGAGTTAGATTGATCTCAGGAATAATAATTATTTTGTGAATTTATAATGACTATTAAGATCACAGGTAAGAATTTGTTGAAAAAAAACATAAAAGTCAAACAGTAATGAACAAAACATATAAGCTTCGCATCAAGCTAGACTTTTGCAATAAAGCAATATGAGAAAGATATAAATGTACCAGTATTATGAAACATAATACTAGAATTTTTAATAGAGAACTGATATGTTTGTGTCCCATATACTTACATGTATGTGTGCATATACTTTTGGATAACCATGCATACTAGCATCAAAACACTACACATACTTACCCATGTGCAAACACAAAGGCCTCCCCCAACACACATAAACCAAGTGTTAACCTTTTAAATGACCACAATGACTCAGGGAAAACTTTTTCTGGTGAGCATTATTTTAAACTAATAATCCTGTAGAAGGCATTCTCTCCATCTAAACTGTATCATTTTCCTCACAGAACTTTTACAAAGATATTTTCAAAACATCATAGCACTACTCTTGATTAACTAATCAATTAACAAGCTTTGGAACCAATCTCATTGTATGTTTGCCATATGTGTGTTTTTGATTATCAGAAACTTTTGTAGATTTTTTCTCAAATTGTAGTCATCTAATAACCATTTAAAGTGCTAAAATGTAAGACACTATCCATGTACAGTGAAGAAACAAAGATAAAGAAACTTAGGGATTTATAAACCAGTTCATTGTTAAGCTTGTGCATGACTCATGGAATTTCAATGAATTATGAATGCACTATTGACTTGCATATGTGGCTTATGTTGTGCTGTTTTCTATTTGAAACACACCCACTTCAACAATAACAGAATACATATTATTTGGTAAAACCAGCAAAATTGGAACTTTAATTATATGTATACTGTGTCATCAATTTGATGGTTGATAGTAATAAGAGCTGTTTAGAATTAATCAACACTCAATAAGAATTCACCTCAGTATTTAAACAATTGCTTCCATTCTTTACACCAAATGAAATTAAGAAAAAATAAGCACTTCAATTAAAATGAATTATATCTCTTAGTTGATATATTTACATGTTTCACTACAGAAAGAAATTTTGTTAAAATCTTACGCTAGGTACTATGCCTGCTATATTATCATAACATAAGTATAATGGCAAAAAAAATCTCATTTTAATCTAGAACACTCTTCAAAGTTACTTCTCTTGATCACTTTAAATTTTAATAAATGCATATTGCTAGAAAATTCCAACAAAGGTAGTACTAGATAAAGAAATGGGAAGGAAACACAGAAATAAAGAAATGAAGACAGATGGATAAGAAGGGGAGAATGAAAGGAAGGAAGGAAGGACAGAGAAAAAAACCTCAGTAATTTTCCAAAATGTACCTACTTACACCAAAAGTCACACTAAGAACCTTATGTTGGTAGCAAAACACTTCTTTTTCTGTTTTTACAGTAAATTTGTATTTGTGATGTTATAATTTAGTCAAAGTACATCTTGAAATGTATTTCATTCTTTTTGAAAGCTAGTAAATTTGTATGGAAAGAATGGGGAAGACAAATGACTCCACTAGGTGTTGAAGTTAAATTCAATATACTCATGATGTTGAAATATTACGTGCAGTGTCATATGTGTCCAAATTTCTTTGGCCCTTTGTGCAGATGCCCATCATCATTTCAGATACTGCCATGAATACGTTTTTTGGCATTTTAACATTTAAACCAGTAGTCATTGAATGAAGTGTATCACTCTCCTTATTGCAATCTAAAGAGGAAACTCCTGCCTCCTGGAGAAAGCAAGCGTTCTACTTTAAGATTTCTTTCATGCTCAAGCTGAAATTTCACCATTTTCTTAGATTTTTAATATGTTACCTTTCAGATTTTGGAAGCACCATCCTCTGAAATCTTATACATCAATTTCTGAAAATCCATCTTGTGATAGCTAAAGAGTTAGATGGATACATTGAAATTTCTTGTTTTCCATCGAGTTTTGGTTTCTGGATTCATTTCCATTGCCAAGACTATAGATATTCAAACCCATTATATAACGCTGCGTGATATTATATATATCCTAAACAAATATTTCCACATGTGTTAAATTGTTTCTAAACTGTTATCATCCATACTGTAATGCTATAAGTATAGAGGTATCCCCATGTATATTCCTATCCAAATGGATACTTTCTAGAATCTTATAGGAAAAGATTTCTAAAAAGACTACATAGTAAGTTCAGTTGTAATTTTTTTCCCATAATGCTTTCCTGCTCTAATTGATTGAGTTCACAGATATGGTACTCAAAAATATAAAAGTTTCCCTGCACATATAATCATTGAATCTTGTTTTCCTGGAAAATGCCAGTACAACAATATTTTTACATATTATGTCCATTCCAATAATCTGCTTCATTAAAATATAAACATATAGCCACATTAGCCTAATTTTAATTACTTTCACTAAGATACTCAACAATATCCTCTTTGTGATAAAAAGATTAATATAACTTGCACATTAGAGTTTTTGGGAGCTGATCAGTGTGCATACAGATGAATATATAATGCATAGTAAGCCAGCATGCAGAGAGAAAGGACTAATTAGAATTTGAACCATAATTCTGAAACTCCCTCATGAGGACATGCCCTCCCAATGATGTAGTGACCCATATTAGTAAGCGTCTTGGTTTTGTAGTTGCCACCTGCATCAGATATGGGCACTGTTTCATGTCTTGGCTGCTCATGCAGCATGCTACCAATACAACTGGAAGGGCAGCAAAGGACAGTCTGAATGCTGAGTCATAGATAATAGGATGCAGCTCTAGGCTACCCGCTTTGCTCTGATGGTGAGGACTGTCCAGCTTTGTGGAGTAAATGAAGTGAGGGAGAAGCATTTTCTCTGATTATTCATTTCACTCAGTAACTCTGTCCTTCAAAAACATAAAAATATTTTTAAAATATTTTATTATGACCATCTCTCACTGACACAAATAGATAAAGTCCCACCAACCATTAAGACATCAGCATTTAAATATTTGCATTGGTTTGGTTTGCACCCATGATAGTTAATCTATAAAATACTTAAATAATAAATTTACTGTAAGTGCATTTACATGAAAATTTCAGTAGTTTTTTGCTTATTATACATATTGGTCATTTATTCATTTTCATGTATGCTGCATTTTGAGTCATGCCTGAATGTAATGTGTAAATCATTTTTTTATCATTTAATCTAATATGATAAAATACCAATGTATGTTGGCATACAAAACAAATAGAAAGTAATGAACAATAAGTGTAGAAATTCAAAGAGATAGGTACTAAAATTTGATTTAGATGTATTTTATTTTTGCTTTGTGATAAGTGATTCATCATTGTTTTTATAATAGCAGATAGAGATACAGAGAGAAAGATATTTCACTTGCGGGCTCACTACCTATATGGTAGAGATGGCCAAAGGAAAACCCATTCAAGCCAGGTGCCGGCAGTTTCTTCTGGGTTTCCCTTGGGGGTTCAGAGCCCTGAGGTTTTGAGTCCACTGCTTCCCCAATTCATAACCAGAGAGCTGGATGGGATTGGACCTGCTAGGACATGAATTAATCACCATTTCAAATTCTAGTGCTGAAACGGAAGGATTAGGCCAATTGAGCCATTAAATCAGGCTAAAAACAAAAACATTTGTAAAATCTCAAAGAAACATTGCATAAAATTATTTCTTTTTGACAAAAAATATTATGATTTTTTATCTTTGGTGAGCCAAGAAATATAAACTAGCACTACATATTAATTAATGTAGTTGCATATGTCTGGTAAATTTGATAAACGTAATTGTACATTAGCTTTCTGTTCCAGTCATAATTCTACAGCTGAATATCATTATTTATGGAATATAAGTTATTGACATTAAAAACAAGCAAAAAATGCGCAAAATATTTCTATTTCACTGTTTATAGATAATGAGGAAGCCTAATAGCACTCACATTATACATACCTAAGTGAGTGTGTTGTAAAAATACGAGCTTTTAGAAGATATTATTCAAAGACCTTAAGGAATAAGCTAATTGCAAAATGCTTATAAGCTAAGATTGCTATAGCATCATTAATGGTTAGCATAATAAGATAATTTGGCTTTTTAATAAGATTGTCAGCATTTTAGGAGATGTGATCATTTTACAACAAATTTGAAGATGTGTTCTTCCAGGACCAGTAAACAGAAAAAAAGCAAGAGCTATAACTTACAATTACTTTTCTATTTTCTATAAGTCTTATACAATTTGCCTTCATTTTTCCCTGATAAAATCCAAATATGATATTAACTTAGTGCTAGCTTTAATTTAAACATAAACAAAAGAATGATTCTAACATTGCCAAGTAAGGGAATAATGCACTGCTCTAATTATAGAAAAATAACACAAAAATAGGCAGATTTGTGTTCTGAGGTGCAATTTGAAAACGTTTTCACTAAAAACCTACAGTAAGAAGAGTGATTCCACAAAATGGCAAATATTGTACAAACAGTAGCTCATAATACACCACCAGTTACTCCCCAGCTGGCCGGACAGCTGTCTTCTCAGAGTAAGGTTGAAAGAATTTCACTGGTTACTATGTTTGGCAAAGACATTTATTGTCCTTATGGACTTTGAGTCCAGTTAAATGAGTCCATTGGCAGCAGAAAGATGACCTAACTCTGTTAACAGAGGGTCTATACTTCCTCCCCCAACAGCTGAAAAAGTATCATCTTTCCAGAATAAGGCAAGCAGAGAGTAAATCTTAATGTTTCCTTGGGAATTCTTATCAGAGGATAAACAATGTGGTCCCCACTAATTTGAGATGCGGAGAGGTGACTGAGGTAGAGGGTGCACCTAACTATGACAGTAAATACCTTAACTTCTCAAAATTAGGGAAAGTGTAATCTCTAAGAATAAAGGAATGTAGGCTGTTGTGCCCAGTAGAACTCTTGGAGATTTTGGTCAGAGGGAAAAATCAATGGGTCCGGATGGAAGAGCCCACATGTCAAAGTACCCACATAACGAGCTCAACAGAAATCATGTTGTCTCCTTTCTTTATGCCCAAACCAGTGCCCAGCCCAGGGGTACATTATTTCTCTGTTTGTTCAGTCTCCCAATGAAGAGTAGATGTCCTATAGAAGCACACTGGGGGGTCCTTGTGTCTTGTCATTATGGGAAACCTGAGACTGTGCTTGAGGCTGGGAGAACGCCATGCTTACACAATGCACGACAATGGTTTTATGTGCAGGTCATTTCCTTGAACGTGGAGTGCAGAAACAGCAAGTTTGACCTTGGCAAAGACAAAGGCAAAGGTAGTGATCAAACAAGCAGTGATCACCCAGGATCACATTCCAAAGCAAAAAAGTCTTCCAAAATAACTACTATGAGTGTTTCTGCAAATGTATAAAACAAATCATACAAATACAAAAAGCATAAACAAGAAACACAAAATTTTCACCCTGGAGAAACAAAGAAAAATATTTCAGTTTAAAACTGAAGATGAGGATATTGATATAATACTTGAAAAGGAAATAAAAGGTTGATTGTAAGATTACTCAAAAGTATCAAGAAGCAATTCCAAGAGTTAAATAAATTGATGAATGCTATGGTTGGGAAATAGAAAAGTTTTTAAAAAGATTTGTTTATTTTTATTAGAAAGGCAGATATACAGAGAGGAGGAGAGACAGAAAGGAAGATCATTCATCCAATGATTCACTCCCCAAGTGAGCGCAATAGTCAGTGCTATGCCAATCCAAAGCCAGGAGCCAGGAACTTTTTCCATGTCTCCCACGCAGGTGCAGGGTCCCAAGGCTTTGGGCCGTCCTCGACTGCTCTCCCAGGCCACAGGCAGGGAGCTGGATGGGGAGTGGAGCTGCCAGGATTAGAACTGGCGCCCATATGGGATCATGGCGAGGACTTTAGCCGCTAGGCCACAATGCCAGGCCCGGGAAATAGAAATGTTGAAAAAAAAAAAAATCCAAGGCAGTAACAAAATAGCATGTTTCTGATTGAATACTAGGTCATAAAGGAATTCAAAAAGGAAATGTAAAAATTCTAGACTGTTTTTTTCTTTTTTTTAAAGATTTTTTTTTATTATTATTATTTTTTCATTGGAAAGGTGGATATACAGAGAGGAGAGACAGAGAGGAAGATCTTCCGTCCAATGATTCACTCCCCAAGTGAGCACAATGGCCGATACTATGCCCATCTGAAGCCAGGAGCCTCTTCCGGGTCTCCCAGGCGGGTGCAGGGTTCCAAAGCTTTGGGCCGTACTCAACTGCTTTCCCGGGCCACAGGCAGGGAGCTGGAAGGGAAGTGTGTCTGCTGCGATAGAACCGGTGCCCATATGGGATCCTGGGCGTGCAAGGCGAGGACCTTAACCACTGCGCCACCGCGCCAGGCCCTAAATTCTAGAAATTTTGAAGCTACAGATCTCATGCATGTTAATGGATACTCAGTCCAGCCTAACATAGGCTGCCCATTCTTAATACCAAGCGGTGGATACCTTGGTCCTGTCCAGTGGCCCTGCACCCATTCCAGGTTTTGACCGAAAGTACAATAGCTCGTCCCTGCCGGGCCCATCATCAGACCTGTCCCTCCTGTGGACTGATGAGTACCATGACCTATACACCACTGTGATATATACCAGAGTGTATATGGACCCAGCCTGGCCCATCTTCTGACCCAGTCCACATTTTTGCCAATGGCTTTAACCTGGTTCAGTCCACTCTGCACTTGTTTTGGTTCTTGCATTCACAAGATTGTACTGTAGCCTAGCAGGAGACTCCCTGTAGATACCTTTCTGAGCATTATCCCAGCACTAGATTTTTCCTATGCCCGCACATGCTTGTGAACTAGCCTGAGCTGGCCCAACCCCAGTCTTGGCACTTACTTGCATATGGTCCCACCCTTAATCCCAGCACTTGCCAGTAAATGCTACGGTTCAGCCCAGCTGCCCTGGCTCCCATGTGAATTGGTAGGTTTGGCAGCATACTCTGCTGTAGCTTATACCTCATCCTGGCTCCTAGTTGAGCGAACAGATGTTAAGGCCTGGCCCATCCTGACCTGCCCCCAGATTCAGCTGAAACAGGCTGATTAGTGCTGCAAGCATCCCTGGCCTGGCCCACCTTCCACCTCAGCTCCCATGCTCAGAAACATGAACTGTGGCTTAGTAGGGCAGTCACCCAAATTTCCCTGCCATACCCACTCTTACATGTGGCAGCAGGTTCTAGGCCCCTACTTAGCATAGTCTGTCTGCATCCCCAACCTTTGCATATTCTTGCAGGTGCTGCAGCACAACCTAGGCCATCCCTTGTCCCAGTTCTCAGCCGTGGATTCTTATGTGGTTATGTCTGGCTTGGCCCATCACCACTCCCAGCTGTCACACACACCAGCAGGCATTTCAATCCCACAACAGACTAGGTTCTCATGAGTTTGTTAGTGCCACGGTCCAGCTCTACTGAGTCCATCCCTGCCCTAACATTCACTGATGAGTACTATGGCTAAGACCTGCCAGGCAGACCCTCCAAGAGTGGCACCTTTCCCAGTTGCTGACAGGTGCGAATGATGCTTCTTAGTGCTACACAGGTTTCCAAGGCCTGGATTCTGGTTTATTATATTTTTTACATTTATTTTTATTGAAAAGGAGATTTACAGAGAGAAGGGAGGCAGAAAAAGATATTCCATCCACTTACTCCCCAAATGGCTACAATGATTGGAGTTTAGTTGCTCTGAAGCCAGGAGCATCTTTTTAGTTTCCAACACAGACACAGGGTCCCAAAGCTGTCCGCAATTTTCTACTGCTTCCCCAGAACAAGAAGGGAGCTGGATGGGAAGTAGAGCAGCTAAGACAGGAACTAGTACCTGTATGGTTTGTCGGCTATTGCAAAGTTATGATGCATCCATTACGCCAAGCTCCACCTCCTGAATCACTCCATCTCAGCTCCCTAGGTTAGTTATTAGCAGATGGTCTGTGGAAGTCTCTACAAGGATTCTTCACCAGTGAGTGCAGTGGCCTAATCCTTGGGTCCCCCAGAAGTCACACCACACTTCTGAAGTCTTCCCTTGGTGACTCTCTCTCCCACACATCCCCAAATACCCTTGTCTAGGCAATCTACAGATCTCCCCAAAAGTGGGACCCCAGCTTTGACTCCTGGGTTCCAAATGGGGCAGGACTCCTAGGGTGGTGCTGGGCATCCATGTAAGAATTTTTTTTTTAATTTTAAATATAAGAGAAATATATTTCAAAGCTGTTGCTAATAAAATATTGGAGAACATTTACAGATACACACAGATTTATTTATTTAAATAATTGCAAATTATATTCAAAATATGCTGAAAATTTAATTGTTGGTAATTTTTCTCTGGTTTAAGTATATTTAAAACAGGTATTTTAATAATTTTATTGTTTTATTAGTAATAGATGCTTGCAGTATTTAGTGAAAAATTAGACTGCACTCCACAAAATAAATCAATGGATGACAAAGAGGTTAATCTTCCAAGCAAAAGCAGAGAACATATAATTTTTTACACCTTTGTCTTTCAAAAAGATTGTTGAAAATGCAATTATTTGAAGAATAATAGCAAATTTCAACTACATTTTAGACTTTTATAAAAAGCTAGAGGGAAAAAAAAAACGACTTTCTGAATGCCAAATAAAGCAACATATTCTTGATTTTTGTCACTGAACAAACCAAAGAACTTATAAAAATAAAATCAAAATTATGTAGACATGAGTTGCAACTAAGTTTACATCCCAATATGTATGTAAAACAAGTTTAAGCAAACCATAGCACGTGCATCCACATTTATTTCCTTCACTAATTTTTCATTTTTTAATATTTATCTTTGTTGTAAAGGCAAATTTATATAAAGCAGGAGAGACACAGATATTTCTCCACTGGTTCATACCACAAAAGACTGCAACTGCCAGAGCTGAGCTGATCAAAAGGCATGAGCCAGGAGCTTTTCCTGTCTCTCCCAGGAGGCTGCATAGCCACCGGACATTGAACCATCCTCCACTGCTTCCCCAGGCAATGAGCAGAGGCCTAGAGTGAAATACAGCAGCCAGGATATGAACTGGTTCCTATACAGGTTCCTGGCACTTGCAAGGTGAGTATTTGGCCATTGAGCCATCATGCAGTGAACAAATTCTTGCATTTTATATATCTATGTTTAATATACACACAAACGCAAACACACACATACTTCAAAATATTTGTGGAAAATGACATTAAAATAAAGTCTACATTGATGTAACTAATAAAAGTTTATTTTAATGTAACTAAGAGATATTCTTGGTATGCATTTTCTGTGAAAGTTTTGAAGAGCTCTTCTTTTTGCGTATTCAAAATGTCGCTTTTTGGCTTTAGTTATCCATTGCCTGCTTTTACAGACACACATCCTAATGTATTATGAACATGTTGTTGATGTTGCATCTGAAAAAGGAAAAAAAGTTTAGAGATTAGTATCATAAAATCTTCAATGTCATTTTTCATTACTCATATCCCTTTATATATGTCATTATAGATGTCTGTCTTTTACTTGTATTTAACTTTGTTGGAGAAATATATTACTTACATGGTAATATGTCTTAGAAGGTATAGCATCAGAAAATACAATAAGCATTTTGTAGATAATATACCCAGTCCATGTAGCAAAACTGGTTTGCAGTCATTTTTTTTTTCTTGGAATAAAAATACATAGGTGCCAAGAGAAGACTGAAGTCAAAATGCCACAATGCTGTGAGTATCAATGTCTAGATTTCTTCTTTTAACATTCCACAATAGAGGGCCCAGCGTTGTGGCCTAGCGGCTAAAGTCCTCGCCTTGAACACCCCGGGATCCCATATGGGCGCCGGTTCTATCCCGGCAGCTCCACTCCGCATCCAGCTCCCTGCTTGTAGCACGGGAAAACAGTCTAGGACGGCCCAAAGCTTTGGGACCCTGCACCCGCGTGGGAGACCCGGAAGAGGCTCCTGGCTTCGGATTGGCATAGCATCGGCCATTGCGCTCACTTGGGGAGTGAATCATCGGACGGAAGATCTTCCTCTCTGTCTCTCCTCTCTGTACATCCGCCTTTCCAATAAATAAGTAAATATTTTTAAAAATATATTGTACAATAGAACCAACATATACAATTTTTTCTAAGCCATCACTATTTACTTATTCCCCTATTCTCTAATAAATATAATTATTATAGTATGAACCTTTTTGAGACTGCATGTTCCATTTAGACACTGTATATGAGAGAAATCACTTAATATTTGCCTTTTTGTCTATTCTATGTCATACATCAGTTTCATTTTTAGTTATATTGTTTTTGACAAGGACTATACTCATGCACATTCCACTTTCGAGCCACATAAATTTCCACACTTTTCTCCCCAAATCCTTGTGACAGTTTGCCACTTTGCTAAAGGCTATTCTTCCTGGATTGAGATGATGCTAATTATGATTGTGAATTGCATATTCTTGATAATTAGTGACATTGAATGCTTCTCATATGCATCGGTTGACCATTTTTCTTTCCTCCTCTGAGAACCATCTGATTAGTTTTACTGCCTGCTTCAAGTTGGATTGTAGCTTTGTTATAGTTATTTCAGCTTTTGATGCATGCTTGATATTAATCCCCTGTTACAGGGACAGTTTGCAATATTTTCTCCCATTGTCTAAGTTTTCTTCCAGGTCTGTGTTTACATCATTTTCTGTGCAAAACTTCCTTAGTCTGAAGAACTCTAGTTTATATATTTCTGTGCATATTTTTTTGTGTTTTTAATCTGAAATCCAGATAATGCCTAGTCGTTTCAGTGGCCTAATGTATTTTCTTAGTTTTCTCTAACAGTGTCAATGTTTCAGGTCTGAAAAATGGACATTTAATGCGTTTTTAGTTTATCTCAGTAAATGATGATATAGTTCTATTTTCACTCTTTTGTGTGGTATTTTCAATTTCCTTAGAATCTTTTATTTATTTTAAAGTGCTGTTTGCCACTTCATCATCTTAGTATTTTTATCAAAATCCAATTGTTATAGAGATTAATTTTTTCGAGAAGTCACCAAAGAACAAACAGCCCAAACAATCCCAAAGCACCAAGAATATATATATATTTGTTTCTCTCTCTCTCTCTCTATATATATATATACATACACATATATATATGTATATATATGTATGCATTTATTTATTTGTATTGGAAAGTCAGCTATACAGAGGAAGAGAGAGAGAGAGAGAGAGAGAGAGAGAGAGAGATCTTCCATCTGCTGATTCACTGCCCAAGTGTCTGGAACTGCAGGAGCTGAGCTTATCACCCAGGAGCCAGGAGCATCTTCCAGGTCGCCCATGCTTGTGCAGGATCCCAAGGCTTTGAGCCGTCCACGACTGCTTTCCTAGGCCACTAGCAGGGAGCTGGATGGAAAGTGGAGTCATCAATGCATGAACTGGCCACCATATGCGATCCCAGTGTGTGCAAGGCAAGGATTTTAACCACTAGGCTATTGTGCAGGCCCTAAAGAATTACTTTTATGATCTCTATCCTTGGAAGCCCACGTGGGTGTCAGATTCAGGAGACCCAGGGTGGGGGATTCGGTGGGGCTTTTCTTCTCCTCGTCCAGGAGGAGAACCCACCTACAATGTGGGTGCCTGGTTTGTAAGCCCCAGGGAATCCAGCAATGTTTGCAATGCCTGATCTAGGTATTTGGGCTTGCCTTCAAGAACATATCTTATTTAAGAAGGTGGAACAGTGGATTATGTAAAGGATTCTTTAGCCACTTAATATTATTGAGAACACTAACAATTTTTTTCTGAACTTTGAAAATTACATAGGATTTGTACAAGGGGGATTGCGTCTTTTCTACTACATTTTTGCCACAATTATGTTTCATATCAGAACACGTAGATTACTTAGTATTGACTTCTATATTTCCCCTGTAAAATAAAATGTAGGAGAGGTTATGTTAACAATTGTTTATTTCTGCAACATCCTATGAAAACAAAATAGCATCAATCTTCTCTCCATACTATGTGCTCAGAATTATACAATTTATGAAGGAATATTTACTTCTTTTATTTATTTCTTTAAAGTTCTTGAAGACAGAGAATATTTTATGATACACTGGATTTCCCAAGTTCTGCTGTAGAATGAATAATTTACAAGGCCTTTTTTACAAGCCAGAATAGTTGGATATGCAGTGAGTAATTTCAATATCCTGGAAAGGAGGAGAAATTCTTAGCAAGAGAATCAATGAGACACACAAAAAGTATTTAAAGAAAAGAATGTGAATACAGTCCTGGGGAGAGGAATCCAAGTGGCTTACACAAAGACATAGCCCTGACCACATTAATCAACAGGAAAGGTTCAGAGAAAAGACTTCACAATTCTCATCATAAAGGTAAAAGTTCAGAAAATGTTTTAAGAAATACTTAAAGGTTTTGTTGAACTCCCAGAAGGCATAAGATAGCTAAATGTGAAAGTGTTCATACAACAAAGATAAAAGAAAAAATAGTTTGAAAGATTTCATTGAAGACTGACCCAAAGTTATACCACCTTGAAATTTTCTTAGAACACCAATATTTAAACAGTTAAATAGTAAGAAAAGACCATTGTGCTAAGCTAATTTCCCATAGAAAGGAAAAAAAAATAATGTCACACCTATATCCAGATTTATTTTATTAACAGTTCTATAAAATTATATTATATATTACCTATTACATAAGGTTTTGAAATGTGTAATATGTTTTTAAAATTCCAAAACAGTAAGAACTTCCCTTTAAATGATAAATATCAAGCTCTATTCTTATACCACAATTCATAAAAACTGGAATATAAAAATAAAGTAAAACACTAATTATGGACTATTAAAGGAAAAAGATAAAATGTGATTGAAATATATAAATGACAGGATCAGATCATTTTAAAAACACAGATAGTTAATCACCAGGTAATGTATCAAAATAAACTTAGTTGATATAGATGAATTAAAATAGAATTTTAGGGACAAAAAAGATGTAGAAAACTGAAAAAATATTGCAAACACAATATCCTCTACTATGAAAAGAATGCAGGGTAAAGGAAGAGTATGGGAAATGATCGAGAGATCTCTCGAGATGACCAGAGGAAAACCTTGCCACACTTTATGAAAAAACAAAAAAGATCCACATTTCAGAATGATAGTCCCAGCATATCTGTGCTATATTCTCCTATAGTGACCCTGCAAGCATTTGCTCCTCAATGATAAGTGACACATTTCACCTCCAATTTATTCAGTCATAATATTTTATTGCATTGTTTAATTAATTAATAGATATGATAATCAGATTTAAATTCTAGAGTCTTAACTTACACATTATCATCTTCTCTTAACCTTTTTATTCTCTTAGCATTTAAATATTTTTAGGCATTCATTTTGTTTTTTCCTGCAGATCTGTAGATAACTATCATTGCCATAAGTTTTCAGTCATTTGTCTAGGGATTAAATATACTTCCCCAAGTGTTCATGCTACACCAGGAATAGCACTTTTATATTTGATACAAGATATTTGAACCTTATATCTATAATAATGTTTTGACTCTTAATTTCTTACAACAATATATGTGTAGATGTATGTGCATATTTCTACACAGACAGGTCATACATGCATGAGTTGCCAACATTACAAAACCTTATTTAAAATTTGTCTTTAAGTAATTGCAAGTTGCTACAGATATTCTAAAGAAATTGTCTTTCATTTACCACTTTTTCCATAGTTATGCATCTCATTTCCTTGTTTTTCGTCCCAGCATAATAGCACAGCTAATAAGGTCTTCACCTTGAATGTGCCAGGATCCCATAAGGACGCTAGTTCTAATCCCGGTAGCTCGGCTTCACATCCAGCTCCCTGCTGGTGCCCTGGGAAAGCAGCCGAGGACAGCCCAAAGCCTTGGGACCCTGCACCCACATGGGAGACCATGAAGAAGCTCCTGGCACCTGGCTTCGCATCAGCTCAGCTCCAGCCATTGAGGTTACTTAGGCGGTGTATCAACGGATGGAAGATCTTCCTCTCTTTTCCTCTCTATATACAGACAGGAGGCTAGATGGGAAATGAGGCTTCCAGGACAAGAATCAGCGCTCATATGGGATACTGGCACATCAAAGGCAAGGACTTTAACCACTAGGCTACTGTGCCTATCCCTGCTGTTTCACTTTCTATCCACCTCCCTGCAAATGTGCCTACAAAGTTATTGGACCATGGTCCAAATCCCTAGCCACTGCTATGCACAAGGAAGACCAGAATGAAGTCCCAAGCTACTGGCATCAAAATTTCCCAGCCCTGGATGCTGATACCAAACTGAATATGATGGAAGATCACTCTTCGTCTCAATTCCTTTGTAGCTCTGCTTTCATATTATTAAAACAAGCAAAAAAAAAAAATGCCTGCAATATTTACTAAGTTCTCTGTTTTCTCAGAAAAAGTGTTCTATTCCTGAGCTATCTTATTCAATCCTACAAGCATGAGGCTACTTCAAAAGATTTACAGGTGAATGAACTTAAATAACTTATGTTTGTAGAAAATATTATGAGAATATGCTTATTGGGTTATTTAAAAACTCATAGAATGTGCATTTTATGAAAAATTTACACATGAATATCTACTATTTCCTCTTCCATTTCCCATTAATTTTCAAATATTCTTGTACATCAGTATTTCATGTGTGTGTTTAAAAGAAATTCTTTTGTTATATAAACCATGAATGTTTTTATGTTGGTTCACTAATAATTCTCTAATAATTATATATAAATACACATGTGTATATTCCACAGAGAAGCATTTAATATTTTCTGTTTTATCTGTCTTATGATATAATGGTGCTTTAAACCGTTCTCATGACAGGAAAAGGAAGTGATGACTAACATTGAATGACACAATAATTGATAGAAGTATTGAAATAAATAAGTAGTCATTCTTGCTAAAAGAAGAAAAAAATGGTTAAAATAACTTAAAAAGAAAGTAGGAAATATTCAAATATTTGCTAAATGTGACAAGTTCATACTCAGATGAATAATTAAAAATAATAAGAATATTCTGAAATGCAAGGGGAATGCTAATGAATATCAATGAACTTGGAGTTTAAAAGCATTCAAATAATACCTTAAAATGAATGAAACTGAGCACACATAAGACACTTTTATCAATAAATACTTAGGAAGCAAGATAAGGTTTTGAAACACTAAACTTAATTTCATTTAAAACATTTAAGTATACAAAATATATTGAAGGATTAGTGATAATTTAATGCATGTGTCATGATTAGAGTTTAAACCAGCATATCATTTTATAAGACTAAAATATGAAAAGTACTAAAACTGTCCAATTCTAAGGCAGAAAGTAACAATTTTAGGAAGCTGATATTTGGCTTATTACCTTAAGAAAAGACTGAAGAAAATGTATGAACCAGATCTGTGCCTGACAGGTTTCAGTAACAGAAATTTTGTCACATTCATAGGAATGGAAATTCCAGAATACAGAATCTTGAACTGAAAATGCAATCCCTTTATTTAATGAGTGACTAGCGACTGATAAATTGAATTTCTACATTAAGTGAACATATATGATAAAAGAATAACTGAAGATCATAACGATGGTTTGCTGTGTACACATTTATTTAACTAGTACTTGCTATATTCAAGTCATATTCTGAGGATTTTCCATATGCAAAATAAATGATGTGAATAAGAGGTCACATTTATATTCTGCTTAATGTGCTTCAGACACTATTCCAGTTGCTTCAAAGTATCAATTAACATAATCTTGATGATAATATTGTGTTGCAAATTTTCAAATTTAGAAGCTTCTTTATTCTTCACATTATTGAAAAGTTGTTCACAACTGTATCCTTATACTCGAAATAAAATTTAAACAGATAAATATTTAGTTCTATACTATTTTCTAGTCTTCAAAACAAGCTTAACATTTCACATGAACTATAAATTCAATAGTTCCCAAAGACCACTCTACAGTGTGAAAATTCACAGAATTCAAGGAGCTCAGTGAAAGGTGTTATCCCAACAGATGCCATTTAATGCAGTGAAAAGATGAGATTAAAATCTGCTTGTTTCCAAATGAGAGGCTTTCAGTAATCCTCTTCCAGTGGAGCTGTGGACAGCAACACAGCTTCTGCCAGCAATGATGCATGACAGAACGCACAGAGGGAAGCTCACCCAAGTCTTGCTGACCAGAATTTTTGTCGGAGCTTTGTACTGTAGAAATGACTCTCATCTCACATGGACAGGTCTAACCAGTAATTCACACATAACAAGTTCATCCAATGTGGCACCAAATTCCCACTGCAGACTGTTGTTACCATAAGCTATCATAAAGATCCCGATACACTCAAGGAAAAAAAGGCAGTCATATTAAGCAGGATATTTCTAAGGTTTAAAGACAACCTTCCAGAAAATGAGAGTCAACCAGACACAAAATTGACTTCTGATTACGCCAGTCCAGCCATTATGCATCTTGATTAGTTTCTTTGTGAACACAAAAGTTGTTAAGATTCATAAGGAGAGTCATATTTGTGATGTGTTTGTTTTGCTTTCTTTAAATATTTATTTTAGTTTTATTTGAAAGAGTTACTAAAAGAGAGAGAGAGAGATCTTCCATCTGCAGATTCACTCCCCAAAATGGCCGAGAGTGAGTCTAACCAAAGCCAGGACCATAATCAACTTTCAGTTCTCCCACACGGGTGCAGGTACCCAAGGACTTGAGCCGTTCTGCACTGCTTTTCCAAGCCCTAGAGAGGGAACTAGATCAGAGGAAGTATAGGCAGGACACAAGCCAGTGCCCATATAGGATGCTGTGCTGTAGGTGGAAGCTTAGCCTACTGCGCCAGGACACTAGCCACAACTTCTCAGATTTTTATTTAAAATACATATTGTATATTAATTATATATACATATATAATATTTATTTTCAAATTCTTATTTAAATATATTATATATTTATGATATATAAAATAAATGTTATTCTAATATGTAAGACATAAAAAGATACATGCAGAAAAATACAGTCTCACAATGTGTCTTTTATAAATGCATTTTCCTTTTTTGAAGAGCAGAATAACAAGAAGACATCTTCCATATGCTGGTTCTTTCCCCTAATGACTGGAATCTGCAGATTTGACTAAGTAAGATGCAGAAGCCATGAATCAGGACAGTCATGGGTATTATGTGTTCAACTATTTGGATGAATTTTCATTGCCTTCCAAGGAGGCTGGATCAGAAATGGAACCTCCAGGACATAGAAGCAGCAGCTTACCTTGCTACACCAAAACTCTGGTCCCTGCACTTTTATTTTAAGCGAATGTGCTACTTCCTCCAAATGGCAATATTAAAATAATTTGAAAAATATTACAAAACTTCAAAAGTCTCCTATATATTTTTCTATGATGGAAAAAATGGAAAATAATGTGAGGAAGGAAAACATACCAAAAATTATTATTTTTTTTTTTTACCCTCTGTCCTAAACCCAAAAGACAGAGGAAATGTAACCTAAAATTCAGTAATAAGTGTGCTGCAATTTCACACTTTGCAGGATGGACATTCCCCTAGTTATCAATAAACACTTTTTAATAAGACAATCAGAAAAGATGTGAAAGGAAAGCGTGACGCTCACTTTGCAGTCAAGGTAAAATACAAAGCTAAAATACAAGCATGACAATTCTGCGAAGAGGAGTGCAAACCCTTCTGGCTGGAATGTGTAAGGTTATGTAAATGTCTGTCCTTTGACATTATCAGTAGAAATTGAAAAGTGAGTATGCTTTCAAATAAGCCTGCTATGCTAGAATACACTTGGTGAATTATATATCAGTTGTGAAATATGCATATTTACATTATGATGGGAATGTGTCTAAAGCAGATATTTTGTTTGCATTAGATCCTAAGTAGAATGTGGTGATGTAGAATTTCCTTTCAATATTTCCAGTGCATCTATTACAACATAGTAGTTGCTGGCATTCTGACATTTAGCTTTAATGACTACTTGAACTGAAAATAAAGTACATTATTTTGGACATTCATTTTCAATTTCATCTGCCAAGTGCAATTTTATCATGTACAAGATCAATAGTGACTTGACAAAATACACAAATCAGATTATATTTTCTCTCCCAGAACTAAAATTTTAAACCTACAACTGCACTTCATATATCATTCAAAGATATCTTTTCTCCCAACATTTTCTAGGGCACACAGTATCTTTTGACAAGATAACGAAACCCAACTAATGGAATATTTTATTTGATAGAACCTTATTAAGGTCATTCTTCTAATTTCATTACCATATTTACCATTTTCTAGGGACATATTTATAGCAAATAATCCATATTATATAAACTGTTTTGATCATTAAGCCTCTTAAAAATGCATTCAGTTTTATAAGGTAGCTCAAATAGACAAGCTCAGAGGAGCAACATTTCTCTTAGGTATTGATATTTACGAGTCTACACTTCATATTTGGATATTATAACTAATGCCAGTAATGTGGATGCCTTTGCCCCAGTACTATAGAGGCTTATTTTTCATGTTTTTAAAGATACCTCAACTGCTTCATTTCTCTATGCATGAGTAGGGGAATTCCTTACTAAGCTCTGAGCCTATAATTTTACTGGTTCACTCCGCAAAGGGTCACAATGACTGGAGCTTTATCAATGATCAGCTAGAGCAGAATGGGAGAAGTCAGTACTAAAACCAATGCCAACACTGTGTGCCAATGTTGAAGACAACTGCCCTACCTATCATGCCAAAGTTCTAGACAGAAGGAATGGATTTTGAATGAAATTCATTAAATAGTTGACATGCATCTTACAGAGATACCAATGAGCTGCCTCCAATTCCACAATGTGCTTAAAAATTCTCATAAGAGCGCCCAGCATAATAGCTCAATGATTGAATTTTCATTTTTCAGGCTCTGTGATCCCATAGGAGTACCAGTTCATGTCCCGGCCACTCCATTTCGCATCTACCTTCCTGTTTATGACCTGGCAAAGCAATAAAGGATAATCCAAAGCCTTAGGTCCTGAACCCATACGGGAGTCCTGGGAAAAGCTTCAGGCTTCTGGCTTCGGATCAGCTCATCTCTGGCTGTTTTGGCACTTTGAGGAGCAAACCAAAAGATGGAAGATCTTTTTATTTTTTTCTCTCTTCTGTGCAAATCTGATCTTTCCAATAAAAATAATACCTTAAAAAATTCTTACACAGTTAAACTAAAAAGTACTTGATAATGGAAGCAAACCTTTTAATAATGTATTCTAGTTTCTTTTCATTATGCCCATGTGTATTAGTCAACATTTTTCTATACTAACAGTAAATATAAATTATAAAACCGTTAGATGCAGACCGCTCATTTAGAACTGCTAATTTCTGGAAGTAAATGAAGTTTACACATCAATACTTCTAAACATATCTTGCAAAAATATCAAATGCATACCTAATTGAAGAAATTATGAAAAAAAACAATATTTTATTAATAACATTTTGATAATTTCAGGGAGTTCCATCTTTACTTTTTGTATAGAAATAGATGCAAATAAATTAAATTTAAAATGATTTGTTGTTATTTATTTGAGAGGTAGAGTTACAGAAAGAGTTAAAGATCTTCATCTGCTGATCCACTACTGAAATGGCACCAAACCAGAGGTTAGGATGTTCTTCTAGGTCTTTTGCATGGGGATACGACTCAAGGCGTGGACCAGCCTCCACTGCTTTTTTCAGCTGTGCAGTCAGGAAGCTACATCAGAATTGGAGAAGTATGAACCCAAAACGGTGTCAGTTTGGGATACCAGAGTAGTTAAGTTTTAACATAGCCTGTTTTGCAAAATGATAGCTCTGACAAATGAATTAATTTATGACAAAAAACTATATGGATTAATTTGGGTAACATTCAAATCTTCGGATGCCCTCCATCCACATGAGGGTTGTATGGAGTACCTGCTTACTGGCCTCAGCCTTGCCCGATATCTGTTCTTGCGGGCATTTGGGCACACAACCATTCTATTGAATGAAAGAATGGACGATTTAAAGATTCTCCCTCCCCCCCACACACACCCTTCCTACCTTCCTCCCTCTCCATCTCATTTTGTCTCCCTGTCATTTGTTTGTTCAAATTAATCAGTTGGTAAAGCCATGACAGTCACACATGATGTCCTTACTGTGAAAACAGAGAAAGAATTATGTTTGGAGCATGTAGTCAATGATTCATCATTTTGGCTTGAAAACTGCATAACTATATCTCTAATACTTAGACATAAAATTTTTCATAAGTTAATTCCAAATGGACGCATAGTATAGTATTCGTAAAGCAAACTGATCTATCTCTGTAATTTCATTTTTTCATAATCCTCTATAGTATAAATCAAAAACAGTGTATCTACTCAGATTCATTGATTTTCTTTACTCAAATTTACCAGGGCCTGTGCTTCGCCTCTCATATTGTCTAAATCATGATTTTCAACAGCAACTTTACTATTACACATCGCAGAATTGGCATCGTCACACACTGTCCTTATTCATTCATTTCCCATCTTCATTCCTACTCCTATATCTTAGAGCCCATTTGAAACTGTGCTTTCTAAAAGCTCCTTAATTTTTTTTCCCATGTCTTTTACCAATTTGACAATGCTATCGCTATTATTTTCTCACACTAGTTTTATTCCTGGTCTCAAAGAATTATAATTGTGTGTGTGTGTGTGTGTGTGTGTGTGTGTGTGTGTTTAATCATCTCTTGAAACAGATTGCCTTGTAAGATAGATACTTTAAAAGTGTCATGGATATTTTCCTGTTCCTGAAATCTGGAAAACAATTTTATATGCAATATATGCACTCTTTTCTGCTTACTACTTATGTAATTCTAAATAAGACATTTATCTGCTGTATATGTCAATTCTATTTTCAGTAAAATCAGGAAAATAATGTATCACATGCTTTGTTATGATGGTTACTAAAATAAACATGTTAAAGCATGTAACATTATATTGGTTACATGCTAAGCATTATGTAAATGCTCTTGCTTTTTAAGTAATACATTAAGATGAAAAATACTTTTAACCTATCTTGGTTTAACAGTACATATCATTCTTTATTTTATAAGGCCAAGTCTTGTATAACCATCAGATCAAACTACAACTTGCATGTAACAAAGCTACACATATTAGAGTACACTTCCAGTGGCACTTTGAAAAATTTTGTTCTCATATGTGTAACAATACTATCATGGAAATATAGTACGAACAGATCAAAATATAAAATACATGAGTATATTTTTGGCCTTCAAGAATTTATTTTATCATCCTCCTCTTAAAACACAACTCTAAATCAACTTTGCTAAAACAAGTGCACCTTTTATTGCAGGCAGATGGATAATAATGAGTAAATATTTGAAATGCAAGATTTTCTTGAAAGCCTCAGTCTCAATGTCTCCAGGCTTCAAAAGAACAATGGGAGTTATCTATTCACAATGAAATTTAAGACTTTCCGGTTAGCAGATTTATTTACCTTTATAAGGCTAATTAACAAGTAAACTGTATCAAGTTATCTTTTTAAGCCTTCTTAGTGCTGGGTAATCACTCTTCATCAGAAATTCCTCCTGTGGGAAGCTGTCATTCAAGATCCCTTTTCCCATTGTCATAGCAACTCAGTGAGTTCCTGGTCTGATTAATTTGAAAATCTTTCTTGTTTTCTACGATGTGATGCTGACTATATTTTCTATAGAGACTGGAATACTAACTGTGGCTAATGATAATGGAACTGTTGTGATAAGGAATATCCCTCTATGCCATGATGATACACACTATGGAAGACTAGGATAAATCTGGTTCCTGGCTTTGGATAGGCTCAACTCCAGCCACTGAGGACATTTGAAGAGTGAACTAGTAGATGGAAGATCTCTCTGTGTCTTTCTCTCTGTATAATTCTGCTTTTCAAATATATATATATATATACATATATATATATGAGAGAAATAGATATTTCAATATATAAAAATATATATGCAATACATATGATTACATATATATAGAGAGAGAGAGAAATAGAAAATTAAATAGAAAATCGAGTGCCTTTGTTTTCCACTCTGGTACAAGGTAGTCAATATCAAGTTCTTATTCTTTCAGAAATCACCATCCCAAATAGGAATTTATAGTTTTATTTTTCTTCATATGTAATAACTGAGTTCTCAAGAAGATTCAAGAATAACTTAAAAAAATCAAAATCAAAAGTTGCTGCAAATAACTGAATCTACATAGGATTTTATATTTCCATTCACCTCTTCCTGATGCATTATAAAACAAAGCAAAACAAAACATTTTTTCTTTCTTGAATTATGTTCCTGACAATTGTAGATTAAGCTCAAACCTACATGCCTATGAATGCAACATTATTTGAACATTGGTCTATTGTGTTAAGTTAAAATAAATGAGGTCCTAATGGATTATGATGAATTCTTCATTAAGAGGAAAGGCATACAGGTAAGTCCAACGGGGAGCATGGTTGAGGAATACATAATAGTTAAAATAACAATTGGAATGATATATCAACAAACTAAGGAATGAAACCACAGGAAATTGTCAAAAGTTAAGAAGAGGTAAAGAAAAGATCTCCTCTAGAACCTTCTGAGGCAGTTTGGCCTGGGGAAACCTTGATGTGAGTTGCAGAGTTACTAGAACAGCAAGCAAATATATGTGCTTTGCTTTTAAGGCAGTGGGATTACTGGTCACAGAAGCCCTAGGAAACCTCCGCAGTTTCTTCATTCTTCAAGTTAACAGTTATGTGAACTCCTCCACAACAAACGTGTGCATGTTGACTGTTCCTGTCTGAAATAAAATTTCTGAGCCTACACACAGAAAATTGAGTTACGGTTAGAAGAGGAAACTGAGCAGGAAATAGAGATGAGATGCTCTCCTGGCCATATATTGCCAAGAGAGAATCATCAGGCAAATGACAAAGTGCTCAACACTATACTGCATGACAAACGTGGAAAGTCACTGATAACACTTTTTTTCATTGACTTAACCTACTGATATTTCAGATCTTAATTTGGGAATATCATTGTGCTGTATACTGAACTGGTTCAGAAATTACCTCAAACAAGGCTCAAGTCTGGGGTTCCACAAGGCTGCAATACCAAAGGAATTAATCTTCAGTTTACTTAGTCTTTAGTAATTATTTAGGATTGACTCTGATCTTTGATCTTTCACTTGAACAGAAAATAAGGGCTTCATTAGTTTTTAAAGACATGGTAGAAAGGCACATCTATCACCATACACTAAGATCCAATCTACATGGATAAAAGACCTAAACCTACATCCAGAAACCTTCAAACTCTTGCAAGAAAATGTAGGAAATACCCTGCAAGACCTAGGAGTAGGTTCCGACTTTCTAAGAAGGACACCAAAAGCAATAGCAGTTGAGAACAGAATAAACAAATGGGACCTCATCAAACTAAGAAGCTTCTGTACAGCAAGGGAAACAATCAACAAAGTAAAAAAGCAACCCACAGAGTGGGAGAAGATCTTTGCACACGATATAGGCGATAGGGGGCTAATTTCCAGGATATACAAAGAACTTCAAAACAACCAAAAAACCAAAACAAACAAGCCACTCAAGAAATGGGCACGGGAAATGGGCAAACATTTCACAAAGGAACAAGTCCAAATGGCAAACAAACATATGAAAAAATGTTCCAGCTCCCTAGCAATAAGGGAAATCCAAATTAAAACATCGATGAGGTACCACCTAACACCAGTAAGATTGGCCCACATAAACAAGAACACCAACGACGCTTGCTGGCGAGGATGCGGGGAAAAGGGAACCCTACTCCACTGCTGGTGGAGCTGCAAATTGGTACAGCCTTTATGGAAATCAGTCTGGAGAACACTCAAACAACTCAAAATCTGCATACCATATGACCCAGCAATAGCACTCCTAGGAATATATCCAAAACACATGTTTTACGACAAACCAACATGCATCCCTATGTTCATTGCAGCACAATCAGTAATTGCAAAAACATGGAAGCAACCGAAATGCCCATCAGCAGAAGATTGGATAAGAAAGCTTTGGTTCATCTACTCCATGGAATACTACTCAGCTATTAAAAAAAAACAAAATGCAGTTCTTTGTGGCTAAATGGGCACAACTGGAAACTATAATGCTAAGGGAAATGAGCGAATCCCAAAAGATTAGATACCACATGTTTGCCTTGATTTAACCTGTAATTTTTTGTTTGGTTGTGTGTTATTTTTTGAACCTGTCATTGATACTGTCTCAACCCAGATGTTTCGAAGAATGGAACTTGCATTATTTTAACATATTGTTTACCCAATACTATGTCAATTAATTCCATAATGTTGTATATTGATACTGAGGCCTTGTTGGGGCTTTTAACTGACCGGATCTTTACTCTGTTAGACCTATCTTCAGACCATAGAAGGTCTCCCCAAGAGGCCACTGAACTTATCTGGACAATAAGACGTTGAACTTTATGCTAGGCAGGTGTTTGCAAGCAATGAATCTCAACTGAACTTGAACTATGGTTATGCAACAAGGTGGAGGAATCCACCATGGGGGGAGGGGTATGGGAGGGGTGGGGGGATCCCCAGCGCCTATAAAACTGTACTACATAATATAATGTAAGCAACAATAAATAAAAAAAAAAAGACTTGGGACAATAGAAAAAAAAAAACTCTAAGGAAAAAAATTCATTGGTTTTATATATATATACATGTGTGTATATGTATATGTACACACACATATACACCAATGAATATATGCTTGCATACATTTTTATGAACAGAACCAAATTCTTTTTTTTTTAATCTCTGCGAATACCAAAATATCTGGACACATTTCTGTAGACTTCAAAATCAAGAAAAGTGGTTCCAGTGACTGATGTTTCCTGATTTTATAACAACTATCTTTGATAAAGTGCATATTTTTCACCAATGTTTGTGTCTTATTACTTTCCTAAACTTGTAGATCTAACTTGTAGATCTTTTTTTCTGGTAATCATGTTAAATCTTTAAGGATACTGTGCAAGTGGAAACTGGAAAGTAAAACGCGTGTATTTCTCTCAGCTGGGTTTGTTTTCTTGCTGGTGACTCAGAGACTTCGGGCTTATCATACTTTCAAATTGCTATGAAAAATTAAAAGTGCAAAACGAGTCCTGACTTCAGAATGTTCAATTCTAGCTGTCAAAGAAATTCTACAGGAGAAGATGAGAATTAATCTACTCCCGGATGGCATAAGAGGAATTGTATAGGCAGGAGAGATTGAAATTTGCATGAAAAAAAACATAGGGTTCAAAATGTAAGCTAGATTAGAGAAGAAGTACATTAATGTGGATAAAATGGGAAGTTTGAGCTTTATTCTATCACTTCATTACTTTCAGGACTTTTAGTAAATTAACAGCAGATGACTTCTACATGTGTTCATTTAAATAGGAACAAAATGTATGCAAAAACTCAACAGCAATAGATTTCATCATTGTAGGTATAAGACTTATTAGCTTAAAGCTTTAAAATATATACCCAAAAATATTTAAATAAAAAAGTAACAGATAAAATATTTTTTAGAAATGTGAACTTCTATATTAATATATCAACTTATTTTGTCAACCTTCTGCAATACTGAAATGAACATTTTCAAGGTATTATCTGAGGAAAATAATACATGCATATATAAGTGAGAGAGTTCATTTATAAAAATAAGCCAGTGCATCATAAAATCAGTACCATCTTATGCAAACAAGATATTTGTTGCTAGGACATCGAAGACGAATTTTAGTGAAGAAGAAAACTCACTGGAAGCATGACTTTTTTGTTCAAAGAGATACTCAAGGTAAACCAGAATGCAGGAATGCACAAGGCAAACCACAATGCAGGAGAAAATTGACTACATGCTACAGTTGTTACAAATTTGACCTTATTAACCTTATTTATGTTTCTCAGATCACACTTTTTTGAATTTAAAGAGAACACATTAATTGTCTGAGTAGGAACCATGTAACAATTTGTCATATGTACACAGTCCATACTAAAACTTAAAAAAAATCCTATGTGGATATTTTCATCAATGGACAAACGTTTAACAAATAGTTGAGTCGATCTTTCAAAGTACTACAAGTGTAAGAAATGTCAGTAAGGGTGACAGAGGCACGGTTATTGGTCTCAAGGGTCAAGCATTCTGTTTTGTGATTCAAGATATACAATTTTTGGCCACAGAACAAGACACCTTAAGGCGATCACTCACTGTTCTGGGGAAATGGAGCGTGTGGAAGAGCTTTATATAAAGACCTAGTTCATAACCCAAATGGAGTTAAAAATATTTCTAATAAATCCAGAATTTGTGAGACAAAATGCAAAAATAAAATAGCATAAATGGTGTTTGACCACAATGATTAAAATATTTTCATCATGTATGCAATTACAGTGAAATATTAGAGTTAATGAAGAAAATGATTAAATCCTTAATTACCCATCATGTAGAAGAATGATCTGTGAGACAAGAGAACTAACTGTAAGAGATTCTTAGCAGAACAATACAAATTAGTAAATATTCTGTCTATAAAATGAACATTCCACATGAGACTAGAGAAAATTTGGAGCTGCATTATAATATTTAATCATGACACCCAAGTTGTCGGTCACATTTTTCCTGAATTTAAGATAGAAAATTACAGCTTTATCAATAAAGATGTGTTTTAGAAAGCTCAAGTAAGATAACTTTTTGGTTATTTTGATGAAGTAAATGTAAATGCAAATTCTTCTCAAGAAGAAAATTGAATTTGACTATAAGCAAAAGGTTATAGATTTATCACTTAAATAAATGTTAAAGAATTTGTGATTGATTTACTTTTATCATAAGAATTAATGCTGCTCATTGATTCTTAGGTAATGATGATTGCCAAATATTCAACTCATACTTATTATACATTATTTTACCATGCTTCTTCTATATTGGGATTTATCGATGGCTTTGGTGTTTTTGATCCATTATGACACTACTGAAATTCCTGTTCACATAAAAATGTAAGTTCAAGTTCTATTGATTATGAGAAATTGTAAATGGAAACACAACACAATAGGTTTTTAATTTGACTTTATGAAACAGGATTGTTAAAAAGAGAACCCCAGGAGTTAGCATGGTGGAGGCAGCAGGTTCACCCTCCACCTTGTGGCACTAGCACTCCACGTGGGCACTGATTTGTATTAGATCTATTCCATTTCTGATCCAGCTCTCTGCTTATAGGCCAGGGAAACAGGGTAGGGTGGCCCCAATATTGGGGACTCTGCATTGATGTGGGCGATGAGAATAAGCTCATGACTCTCAGCTTCAGATCAAATCAATTTGGCCATTGCAATCATTTTTGAGAGAAAAGCAGCATTCTCTCCATCCCTCCTTCTTTCTATATAAGATCTGCCTTTCAAATAAAACTGATAAATAAAAAGAGAAACAACCACAAACATTTAAGCAATTTCCAAAAAAAAATTATGTGTACTCTCAATAATTTAACTTCAATTACTACAAGATGCTTCACAATAGAAAATGTGTCTGAGGATTCAGCTTACTATTCAATCTTCATTGTCACTGATTTAAGAATAGGACTTTGAATAAACTCAGAAATGGTCTTTAGCTTGTGCTTTCTGGAAAACGTTTAATTTCTTCCTTTAAATAATATATATTGATTTTATACAGAGCAAAGGAAATTTTAAATTTTTTTTGTTTAGAACATTTTACTAACGTTACACCAAAAACTGTTTCTACAACCATCTTACAGAACATGATAGAAGGCAAGACTAATGAACACATTATTAGATTTCATTGTCCTACATGAATACAGTTAGCAAATTTTGAAAAACTGAGGAAGCAGGGAATCAGAATACAGTATTAGGTCAAAATAATATTTTGAGCTAAAGAATGTATTGAGGGCAACATTTTGTCATTTTTTGTCTGCATTGCTCATATGAATTTTAGAATTTATGAGCAAATTTGTATTTTATTAGTTCATTTTCACATTTGGAAGCATAGAATAGTTAAAGGGAAACTACAAAATAAGTGAAGAAGTATTTACACAAAGAAGATATTCAAAAGTTTATCAGTTATATAAAGTTACTATGATGTGGAATGAAATCAAATCTTCAATTGCTGAAATTCAACAAAAGGCAACTTACAAGCTTGTAATCAAACGTTTTCAGAAAAAAATATATACTATCCACCTAATGACAGTGTTTAACATATATGAATATCTGTAGAATCTCTATAAAACCAGAAATGTGCAAGAGATGTGTTTGTTTTAGTTGGAAAGAGTTACAGAGAAAGAAGCAGAGACAGGGAGGTCTTGCATCCTTCTGGATCTCTCCCTGGAGTGCTAGCTACAAAGGCCAGAGGCCAGAGTTGAGCCATTCCAAAGCAGGAACATGGAGATTCTTCCAGGTCTCTAATGTGGCTGCAAGAGCCTAAGGACTTTAAACAGCCTCTGTTGCTTTAGCAGGCTGTAGGTGCCAAAAGTAGGGAGGTAGATCAGAATGAAAATAGTTGGGACGCTAACCATCTCCTGTATGTGAGGCCAGTGCCAAATATGCCCCTTTGCCAGCCCCTAAAAATGCAACTTTTACCATGTTATTATTTATCAAGCTGTAACATCATGTAGACTGTGTGAATTTTACCTCATCCATTCCTCAATATCTGATTGCAAAGACACTGTTGGCTATTCAATAAGTTCCTCAATAAATCTGTCTTGGTACACACTTACCAATATCAAAGCAAGAGGAATAGAAGCAAGTCATGCATCTAAAAATGTAGTATTGTAATACGTTGGCGGTAGTGACAATGTTAGCGATATTAGTATGTTTGTCACCCTGTTGGGAGACTACAGAGAAATGTATTTTAAAATGGAATAAAGTTCCAACAATTCAACAAAGTTACATTTCAGTTAACTAATATATATATACACATATATATGTGTGTGTGTGTGTGTGTGTGTGTTTTCACAGACATTCATACATATATGGTGCAGCATTAAAAAGTCACAGAAAATGCAATGAAAATAAAAACAGGGAAGGACTGAAGAGAAGTGTTAGTATATCCCCATGACTATACCTATTAATGATATTATATCTGCTATATTTTCTATTAGTATTACATTATCATAAGAACTGATGAAAATTGTGTCGCAGCAATTATCATACATTTTCTGTGACATTGTGAATTTACTGTATTAATCAATGTCTTTAACAAAAGGGAAAAATTATCTCACATGTTCAACAGTTTCTAAATATAAACTAGAATTGATCTTTGATTCACTGGTTCATTTACTGTTTGGATGCCAGTATCCTCTTGTATTATACTGTATACTTTTGAGTCCTTAACTTGATTCTGGTAAATGATTACTGCTAATGTGTCCTGCACAGCTGTAAGTGATGGCTCAAAGAGTTGCATCACTGACACAGATATAGGTTATAATATGGATTTTTTCTGGCTCCTAAATTTCAACTTATCCTGTCTAAACTCCTATAGCCAATTAAGGGTGAAAAGAGGCAAACAGAAGAATTCTGGCTCTTCCTTCTTTTTAGCTCTTGCATTTTCAAATAAATAGTTATAATTAGCTTTTCAAAGATAAGTTAATTTTTATGCAGCAATATTTTGAATCCCTATATTTGTTTTTTTAGATGTTACACAAATTTTTGCAGATCTTTATTATACATACATATATGACATTATATGTAACCATATATGTATGCATATGTTCTGTCACTGCTAGTTTAAAAACTCACAATATAATTATTACAGAAAAATTATCAAATTTAAAAGGAATTATATTGAATATATATGCTCAATACTCCAGCTCCATAGTCACTACATATTTATCTCTGCCGTTACACATCATTGTTGGCAAAACATCTATGAAACCAGGCCTGGCATGGTGGCACACTGGCTAAATATTCGCCTTGTACACCCCAAGATCCCATTTAGGGAGTGGTTAGTGTGCTGACTAGTGCACTTCCTATTTAGTTCCCTTTAATAACCTGGAAAAGAAGAAGAGGATGGCCCAAAACAAAGGACCCTGAACCCACATGCAAGACCTGGAAGAAGCTGCTTGCTCTTGGCTTCTGGCTTTGGATCAGTTTAGCTTCAGTTGATGAAGCCACTTGGGAAATTAACCAGAAGAAGGAGAATTTCTGTATTTCCCTCTCTCTGCAGCTATGCTTTTCAATATGAGTAAATAAATAAGTAAATATATATATAAAACTCTAGAAAAAGACATTTATGCAAGCAAATTAAATATTTTCATGAGATCAATTCACATCAGAAGATCTAGGAAAGAATTATTATTCACGAATAAACAAAAAAGCAAAACAAAGCATTTGTTTCTGCACTTTTTTCCAAAGCAACTTAACAACTTTTTATTAAATAAATGTATAATTAATTTCCAAGTTCTTGTACTATTGAACTCATATATTTTACATGTATATTATTTGAACATATTAGGTATGATATATATACATACACACACACATATATATATACACACATAGAGTATCAGTATGTGTTTGCTCCTGTTAATATTATACTAGACATTATGAGGAGGATCATCTTGGGCCCTAAAATTAAAACATGGTTTGTCATGCTCTGAAGCAGAAACAGCTGCTATTAGTTGACTGTCAGGCCTCAGTCTGCGCAGGAACAGCCACCATGCAGCAGACTACCCTCTGGGTGTGGGCTCAACCCGGTGTTCATGGGGACCTGGTAGTATAGGCTTCTGAAGAGCCTGATTGATGCTTCCAGGAGGAGCCAGGGAATGGGGAGACTATAGCATCGCATCCAGACAGGCAGAACAAGCCTGGAAATTTCTTCACTAGCATGGTTCCAAGATTAATTGGGGAAAGGGCTATGGAGATTTATGGCAGATAATACCACTGAGAGAATATGTTGCAAGCAAGGAATGGTTTCTGAAGGACTCATATCAATAAGCCCATTGAACTTGCAGCTAAATGAGGGTAATGGCATCCAGGGGTTTGGACGATGGAGCCAGGAGTTATATGGATCAGACAGAGGAACCAACCCACAATCAAGATGACAGTTGGGCTGGTTAGCATGGACCACAGCTGCCTTCCACTCATCTGTGCATACTAAAGTTAGGGCTGGGGCCTGCTTGGCAGGGCTAGATCCCAGTACCCACTAGTGACTGTGAATAGGGTACAGGTAATGTCAGGTAGGGTCATGACACTAATCAGCACATGAGAGAACCATGTCTTCGGGCAGATCCTTTGATGCTTTGCAGACCCACCCCTGTGGAATCTCAATTTCTGCTGGGAGTGGTGACAGGCTAAGCTAGCCATGACAATGGAATCCTTTGAAACCCACGGGTGCTGGGATTGGGAACAGGACAAGAGGTCAAAGATGTAGCACCTGCAGTCACAACCAAGACTAGGGTGTGGGGTGGATGGACCAAAACATTGACCAGCTCATACAAAGGCTGGGAAGGAGGAGGTAGACCATTCCTGGTAAGGGCCTATTCCCCACCAGGATATGTCAGATCTGAGTCTGCAAGTGGGTCTGGTGGGGGAACATGGGAACCTTCCCTAGTGGCTATAGCTTTTGCTGATGAGCATATGATACAAGTGTGGGTGTTGGTCTGGCTTGATAAGATACTTCAATTGTTTCAAGTGTGTGGGTTGGTTCTGAACAGGAATAGGCAGGGCAGAACCAGACCAACCTTAAGTCTTTGGCATGTGCGGGAGCAAAGCTGGAGTGTAGATCACAACTACTGGTTTGTATGAGTCAGGAATGGGAGCAGTCTGGGCAGGGCCTGGCTGTAGTACTTGCCAAAGAGAGTTGGGAGTGGGGGTTGAGGGTGGAGGGACAACTCAGGCTGCAATGCCAGTCCACATTAGGACTAGAACTAGGGGCAGACTGGACCAAGACACACTGCAGCACCCACTGGCAAATGCTGAGGTGAGACAGGCCATGGCAGACTGGGCTGCAGACATGAGAGAGTACGGTAGGGAGATGCAAGTCCAGTAGAGGAGCTTTGATTTGCTCTCCTACTGAGCCAATGCCCACACTGGTAAGCATGAGAGCTGGGACTGTAGGCAGAACAGATCAGGTAGGGTCACACACAACACCTACTTGCCTGCTTGTGAACAAGGTTAGGGATGGAACCAGGCTGGGCTAACAGACTGGTGCATGCATGAGCCAGAGTATAAGCTGGAACATACTGGTACTGGTGGCAAATCCTTTCAGCTGGAGAGTGCAAGATCTGGGACTGGAAATTGTCACAGAAGGGAAACTATGTGTCTCTCCTTGATCTGTTGCAAATTCCACTTGTTAGCAAGAGAATCAGGGCTAAGAACTGGCCTGGGAAGACAGAAGGTAGCAGCCACTGGCATGAGCATGGGCTGGATAATGGTGTTGGTGGGATTTAGCAAGGTTTCAACTCCCATTGATATGTAAGATACAGCCAATTAATCTTTGACAAAAAGACTAATGACAGCTTAAGCAAGTGGGAAGGACTCTTTAGTAAATGTTGTTGGGACAACTGGCTGATAGCCTGTAGAAACAAAAAGATAGACCCACATCTATCACCATACACTAAGATCCAATCTACATGGATAAAAGACCTAAACCTACATCCAGAAACCTTCAAACTCTTGCAAGAAAATGTAGGAAATACCCTGCAAGACCTAGGAGTAGGTACCGACTTTCTAAGAAGGACACCAAAAGCAATAGCAGTTGAGAACAGAATAAACAAATGGGACCTCATCAAACTAAGAAGCTTCTGTACAGCAAGGGAAACAATCAACAAAGTAAAAAAGCAACCCACAGAGTGGGAGAAGATCTTTGCACACGATATAGGCGATAGGGGGCTAATTTCCAGGATATACAAAGAACTTCAAAACAACCAAAAAACCAAAACAAACAAGCCACTCAAGAAATGGGCACGGGAAATGGGCAAACATTTCACAAAGGAACAAGTCCAAATGGCAAACAAACATATGAAAAAATGTTCCAGCTCCCTAGCAATAAGGGAAATCCAAATTAAAACATCGATGAGGTACCACCTAACACCAGTAAGATTGGCCCACATAAACAAGAACACCAACGACGCTTGCTGGCGAGGATGCGGGGAAAAGGGAACCCTACTCCACTGCTGGTGGAGCTGCAAATTGGTACAGCCTTTATGGAAATCAGTCTGGAGAACACTCAAACAACTCAAAATCAGCATACCATATGACCCAGCAATAGCACTCCTAGGAATATATCCAAAACACCTGTTTTACGACAAACCAACATGCATCCCTATGTTCATTGCAGCACAATCAGTAATTGCGAAAACATGGAAGCAACCGAAATGCCCATCAGCAGAAGATTGGATAAGAAAGCTTTGGTTCATCTACTCCATGGAATACTATTCAGCTATTAAAAAAAACAAAATGCAGTTCTTTGTGGCTAAATGGGCACAACTGGAAACTATAATGCTAAGGGAAATGAGCGAATCCCAAAAGATTAGATACCACATGTTTGCCTTGATTTAACCTGTAATTTTTTGTTTGGTTGTTTGTTATTTTTTGAACCTGTCATTGATACTGTCTCAACCCAGATGTTTCGAAGAATGGAACTTGCATTATTTTTAACATATTGTTTACCCAATACTATGTCAATTAATTCCATAATGTTGTATAATGATACTGAGGCCTTGTTGGGGCTTTTAACTGACTGGATCTTTACTCTGTTAGACCTATCTTCAGACCATAGAAGGTCTCCCCAAGAGGCCACTGAACTTATCTGGACAATAAGACGTTGAACTTTATGCTAGGCAGGTGTTTGCAAGCAATGAATCTCAACTGAACTTGAACTATGGTTATGCAACAAGGTGGAGGAATCCACCATGGGGGGAGGGGTATGGGAGGGGTGGGGGGGATCCCCAGCGCCTATAAAACTGTACTACATAATATAATGTAAGCAACAATAAAAAAAAAAAAAAAAAAAGATAGCTGAATAGGATCCAAGAAGGACTAGACCAGTATGCTGCACATAATGCAAGCATAGGATGCTGGAAGTGAGCCTGGTGGAGGTTATTGGGGGTTGCCCTAACTAGGTTGTAGTTCTTGCTGGTGCAGGTCTTGAGGGCCACATATGTGGTGAGCAAGGTTGGGCTGAGTACAACATTCATTGGTTTACGTAAGAGAGGGGGTTGGAAATAAAGCTCACCCAGAAATTGCAAAAGTTGTTGCATTCTACCCAGATCTGGAATTCCCTCATCCAAATCTTTCCAGCAAAATAGGGTCATTGATATTCTTATCTGTTGAAAACCAAAGGATTACTAGAGCCCAGTGATTGGAGGCTTGTAAGGTCAGCAGGATCACTCTAAGTCTGTGAATTCCTTTTGATAAAGGGCAGGTGAAGACACCTTGTTCTAAGGGAGATAGACAGTGGACTGGGACTTGTTCATACATTCGGAGGCTTGGTTCACAATGAGAAGTCCACTGAATGAAAAATTAATAGGCACAAGCTCTTGAACAAATTCTTGAATATGAAAAAGCAAATAGGAACACACTCTTGAAGAGCAGACAGATACTTGTGACAATAATTGAGCAAAGTCCATATTACAAAAGGCCTCAATAAGGACATGCATATAACTCCAAATGTAAAGGCTTTTGGAAAAGATAGCCCAGGAAGGGATAAGCTTTTGAAACTATGTCCCCAATGACTGACAGTGGAGAGAGAGGGATGGGAAGTGATAACTACGGTAGGTATAATAAAACTTACATATATTATTTGGACATCACTGTGATAATTAGGTAGAATAACAGATCGTTAGGATCATGTTCCTCAGAGGATGACAAAGCAGAATCTTTAAAACTGTGCAAGATGCTTGCTTCTGCTCCAAAGCTGTTCTTGTAAGACAAAATAACAACTGTGGCTGTAACTGTTTATTATGTTAGGATCTTATGATACGGTGATTCATGGTGGATGTCTGATTTCTCCATCCAAGAATGTTCAGTTACTATCTATATCTTATACTTTCATCTCAATTTATGTATCAAAGCTGAAAAGAAGGTCTCATCATCACCATGTTGTCTTTCTTTAACATGTTATTTGTTGCCTACATGTTTTCCCCCAGCTCTAGTGAAACTGAAATTTTCATTTTTCTCTCACATGTGCATTCAAAATGCAACTACTTCTAATTATAACACAAATTAAAAATCACTAAATAGTGATCTTAAAACTTCACCATTTTATAAGTTATATATAATTGGCTAGAGCATTATTTAATTAAATATGCAAACAATCAAATATAAACCGTCTGTCACACTCCTATTAATGGAATCAAACTATAGATGAGGAACTTTCACATTGATATATCCTTAATAGTCTCAGCTTTTAAAAAAAATTAGTAAGACTATATGTTATTCAAAATACAGCTAGAGATCACCCTCAGTTTGAAATTACAGCTTGACTCAAGGAAAAAAAAATATACCAATTACATGTAGCTCAAAGTTTTATTGTTAAATTCTGATTCTAAATATACTTCACACTTATAAGCAAAAATGTTACAAGTCAGTTGGAGACTACTTTTCTGTATGGCGTTTTCTTCTTTTGTCCTCAAAATAGTACTAGAACTTATATAGGAATCATTACATCCCGCTGTATAATCAGTTTATATTGAATATAAACATCAGCTTTGTGGTATTTGAGGGTGACTTTTGTTGGGCCCCAGAAGAGGAAATAAAATGGTTTTATTTTTCAATGCAGACAACCACATTCCAACTGAATGGCCTCACATTTGCAGGCTGTACTCATACCTTATAATTATTGAAGAATACTTTTTTGTGTTTGATATTCCTGTTTTTTTTCAGGTAACATAATTGTATAAAACAAGAAAATAACCTTTCATTGACTTTGTATTGAGTTATAATTTACTTGCTTTTGTTGTTGAATTGAGACTGCCTAATTAACATGTTTCTTTGTATTGAGCAATTTCAAGATCCACAGGCAAGCACTTTGAGCCACATTCAGTGGCACAGAAAAATGTACAAGTCACATTCCAAGGGCAAATATGAGACAAAGAGTGGTGATTCTACTTGGTAATAATCAGTCATTCATCATAATGCAATAACAGATGTTTTCCCCAATGGAGTTGACCAAATGAGTATTAGAAAAGAGCTCAAATCATACATCATTTTTGGAAAATTAGAATCTTATTTACACACCATATTTATAACTTGAGAGTGTTTGCGATAAGCCATCATTGCATTTTAATGTTGAAATTTTAACTGTATTACTTAGAATAAGGTAATTCCTCTATCAAATTATCTTTTAAAAAATATTTAGTTTTATTGGAAAGGCAGATTTACAGAGAGAAGCAGAGACAGAAAAATCTTCCTTCTGCTGATTCATTCCCACAAGCCTGAAATGACCAGAGAGGAGTAGATCTGAAGCCAGGAACCAAGAGCTTCCTCCCTGTCTCCCACACAGGTTCAGACTCCCAGCTTTGAGCCATCCTCTACTGCTGTTTCAACACATAAGCAAGAAACTGGATAGGAAGTGGAGTGGCCAGGACACATATCTGCATGCCTATGGGATGCTAGCACATGCAAGGTGAAGATTTAGCCACTGAATCTTTGTGCCAGGCCCCAAATTATCTTTTATTTAATCACTCTTCAAATGTCCACTGAAAACAAATTAAATATTAGGAAACTATCTTCATACATAGAGAAAATCAGTGTTTGCTCTGTGATTTCCATTATTATATCTTACACATCATAAATTTAGACTATAGTTCTAATACAATTTTTTAAAATTTCTTTTATCTTCATTGGGAAGTCAGATTTACAGAGATAAAGAGAGACAGAGGGAAATATTTGTCTGCTTATTCACTTCCAAAGTGGCCACAATGGCCAAAGCTGAGCTCATCTGAAGCCAGGAGACTCTTTCAGGTCTCCCACATGGGTTCAGGTTCCCAAGTTTTTAGGCCATCCTCTACTCTTTTCCCAGACTATAAGCAGGGAGCTGGATAGAAAATGGAGCAGCCAGGAAGTGAACAGGTCCCCAGATGTGATCTTGTCATATTCAAGATTAGAATTTAGGCACTAAGTCATCGTGTCAGGCGCTTTAAAACAACACTTTCAAAACAGAAAAAATAGTTTTCTATATACATATAAATTGTGTGTGTGTGTGTGTGTGTATAACATCAGTCATACTTTGAAGAAGAGTAAACTACAGGTGATATATTGATGTTCTCAGGATGTTGTGATAACACAGTTGGATAACTTAGAAGAATAAATGAAATTCTTCCTTTCTTTGGAAGAGAGAAATCTGAAATTTAGGTCTATTAGGATTGAATTCTTCAGCAACAAGAGGATGTCGATTCAATACCTTCTTTTACCTTCTGGTCTCCTAATACACAGCTCTGTCTACAATGACCTGTTCTCTGAGTCTTATTTTCCTGCTACATGTTTTTTCTTCATTTGTTTATATTATTTTGTTTTGTTTTTAAACCAGTTCTCTTTTGATAAAGATATGGCCATGTCATGTTACGGTTCATAAGCTTAGGTTCTTATACTGATGAATTCTTTATGAATCCCATTTCTAAATAAGGTCACATTCATAAGTACTGATAATTAGAACTTCAACATTATTTGAAGTCTTAATCTGTAAAAAACAGAAAAGTATTTTTTAGCAGCAAGATCTGAAATTGTAGTTTTTAAAGCCTCCTTATAAAAATATGTATGTACCTCACATGATATCTAGAAAGTTATATAGCAGTTTGTATTATAAACATTTGAAAAATTCTGAGTAATTTGCCTGGGTAACAGTGCCATTTAATAGGATTTGATTTGTTATAATGGGGTAGCCCTAAAAAAGAACTTCACTTTTCTACTTTGATCTCAGGCAACCCCGTTTTGCTTCTGATATTATCCAAATGTAGCTTGCATTTTGATTTGCACAAGGCCAGAATGGTGTTCCTTCTTGGTGGTGAATATAATTGGGAATGATTCTCACTTCCCGGTGATGGTTGCGCTTTATTTTCCTCAGGTGAAACATGGAACATAACCATTATGACATGCTCTTATCTTAAGATTGAAATATAGGGCCCGGCGCGGTGGCACAAGTGGTTAAAGGTCCTCGCCTTGCACGCCCAGGATCCCATATGGGCGCCGGTTCTAATCCCAGCAGCCCCGCTTCCCTTCCAGCTCCCTGCCTGTGGCCTGGGAAAGCAGTCCAGGACGGCCCAAAGCTTTGGGAACCTGCACCCGCGTGGGAGACCCGGAAGAGGCTCCTGGCTTCGGATCGGCATAGTATCGGCCCGTTGCGCTCACTTGGGGAGTGAATCATCGGACGGAAGATCTTCCTCTCTGTCTCTCCTCTCTGTATATCCGCCTTTCCAATGAAAAAAATAATAAAAATAAATCTTTAAAAAAAAAAATTGAAATATAGAACATGCCTTTCAAACATTGAATACTTTTGTTTGTTACCACATATTATGACTAATTATGGAAGTGAAAATATTGGTGATCTAGAAAACATGTGTTGTTTTAATTTTTTAGTTATAAGCAAAATTTAGATGTTTTTATATGTGAACTGATGGTATCATATTTTTCTATCACTTAATCGCCTGCTTGTTCTGTTTTGTGATATGTAAATTCTTTCATATGGGGGAGAGTCCAACAAAAACAAAAGAACAAAACTACTGGCCAGTGTTCTATTGTCAGAACAATAATAACCAACGTCTCCCAAAATTAGATACTTTGTAAGTTAAGGGGAAAAAAATGTGTCTTGCATCCTTTGAGTAAAATTCTTCTCCCTTTATACACATTCATATGCCAGTACCACCTCTAAAATTGGGTCTACTTTTTAATAAAGTGTTGATCTGGAAATATTTTTACTTTGATCTTATAACAGTGCTAGTTTAGTGAGGAATATGCAATGTGCTTAGGTAAATTGTTTTCTGACAAAAAAATATTTTCCCTCTAAAATGCTTTGTCTCAAGTTAAAAATAACCAATTTCAGTCCTTCTGTAGAAAAGAATCGTAGCATTGATGTAATAACCATGTGAGAGTCACAAGGATGGCTTAGCAGATTGTGTTTCTGGGGAACTTCCTAAAGGCATATTTTCCAACCACATCAGGCCAATTAAGCACCTCATCTTCCCTGGGTAGATAAATTGAGTGCCACACACTTTGCTGAGCAGAGAACTTCTGAATGAAACCTTTTAAAACAAAGGGCCCGTTTGCTGTGACTGAAAATCAAAAGAGAACCTTGTAAGTTCTCTTTCTTAGAAACTTCTTGAGATTAATATTTACATAATATTGGGATTTAGTAATAGCTACATATTTATATTAATAAAATACAAGTAAAACTCCTATGGTTATTATCGGTGGGTAGATAGACAATGAACAAAAGCATTTATATAATGATATGAATAAGTGAAAACTTATTTTTAGAAAACTCATAATGACTAAGATGAAACAATGTAAAGAAAAAATCTATATGAAAAACAAAAATCAAAAAATACAGTACACTGGCATTTCACATATTTGTAGAAATGTCATGTTAACTGATATATTTAACAAAATATCTTTCTGTTCTTTACTACAAATTCATTTGCCAAAGGAAAAATAGACATCTTTTATGTTTTTTTTCTTAAAATGCAAGAATAAGCATGTGACATTGTAGTCTAGTAGAATAAGCTGTGGCTCCTGAATAGCTTTCTCATTAAAGGGCAGGCTCAAGTCCTGAATCCCCAGCTTCCAAATTAGTACATATATGAGGAAATATGACCCATGTCACCCATACGGGAGAAAAGGACAAGGTTTCTGGTTGTAGGTTCTGGCTTGCCCTAACCCTGGTATTACAGCCACTTGTGAAGTTATTCCATTTGAAACAGATTTCTGACTGCCATACTGTTTTCAAATGAATAATTAAAGCTTTAAAAATAATAAAATACAAGGAGCATGTAACATTCAAACATTGTTCTCTAAAGTCACTGGAATTGAGCGAGCTATTTATTACAACCTGATAAAGTTGTGAATTAAATTATAACTGTCCGTATAAAAATGTTTAGCATACAGCCTACTACATAAGAAGTGTTGAAAAAAAATGTCAGGTTTCAGCCCCGTGCAACAGCATATTCGTTAAAGTCCTCACCTTGTTCGTGCCGGGATCCCATATGTGCGCTGGTTCTAATCTGGGCGGCCCCGCTTCCCATCCAGCTCCCTGTTTGTGGCCTGGGAAAGCACTCGAGGACAGCCCAAAGCTTTGCGACTCTTCACCAGCGTGAGAGACCAGGAAGAGCTCCTGGCTCCTGGCTTCAGATTGGCTCAGCTCCAGATGTTGCTGCCGCTTGAGGAGTGAACCATCAGACAGATCTTCCTCTCTGTCTCTCCTCTCTCTGTATATCCACCTTTCCAATAAAAATGAAGAGAACTGATGAGAGATTTATTATATGTACATACACGTGTGTATATAAATGCTTGCAGGAGAAAGGAGGGATTTTAGAAGAAGGCATGTTCCTGTTTATGATGAAAACATTTTGCACAACAAAAGAAGAATAGGAATGTGAGTTATGCAATGATGAAAAAGGGAAAAGTCAATAGAGATTAAATAGCAAGGTAAAAATGAAGTGGAATTAACTTTGAAATATTTGCTTTTAAATGCTGAATTAAGTGAAAAACGAAAACCAAATACATTATTGTAGAAACTGTATTTTCACAGTATTTTATTAGTAAGTGATTTTGACTGCCCTTTTCTGTTGTGTTTTTGAATAGAGTATTGGAGATTGAACAAGAGCTATATTTTCTATTTAATAGATGATGAACTATGGCCCAGGAATTTTAAGTGATTTGAGCAGCACACTATCAACAATAATCTGTAAGGCTTAAAAATGAATCCAAGATTCCCGTGATTCTATTTTTTATTTGAGATTGTCCTTTTTAAATAAATTTTAGCCACATTGTTCATTGCAAATGCCTGCTGAGTACATAATATTCTGCAAACCATGTCTTACAATTTTCAGATCTATCATTTAAGGTTTTTAAGAATCCTGTAAGCTGGTGATCCTGGATGTGATCTGACTGGGGTCTTCTTGCAGTATGCCATAAGTGAGGGTGACTGGGGACTTGAGGCTTTATATCCAAGTGAGGAGTAACTACTGAGAGACCTCCACAGACAATGCCACTGCACGTGCAGGTAAGCCATGAGGCCGAGACCGAGAGGTTTGGAGGGAGGAATGGGATGAATGGGATTTTAAGGGTCAGGCCAAAGTACCAGCACATGCGGGAGACCTGAGCTATGGTAGTTATCAACAACCATTACCTAATACCACTCAGTGACACACAGTACAAATTAAAGACAGAGCTGTGGGCCTGCCTGGCAGCTGCTAGGTCACAGTTCTTAGCAGTGAGTCAGAGCAGGATGTGGGAAATGTTAGGCTAAGCTATTACAATAACCAACACGCCAAAAAATCAGGTGTGGGGGCCGAATAACATGTTGTCGGGGAGAGGAATGGAGTTTTATTGCTTCGATACTGCAATCTATACTGGCACACACACAATCTGTGGCTGTAAACAGGCTTAGTTGAGCATCTAAGGGGATGTGAGACAGACTGGACTAGTCTGCTGCACATACTGGAATGCCATGGTTGGGGGCAGGCCTGGTGGGGGTTATTGTGGGTCACTCCGACAAGGCTGTAGCTCCCACTGGTTTGTGTGAGGGCCAAGTATGTGCTAGGCAGAACCAAGCTGGACTATGGTACCCATTGGTTCCAGTGGAAGTTGGAGCTGAAAACAGAACCAACCCAGCAGTAGCAACCAGCAGCTGACCAGGGCGATGGACTGTGCCGACTCCTGTACTTGCTAGAACATACAAGAATCTGGTCTGGGAATATCTCAGACAAACTTTCTTTGGGGATGTCCTCAATTGAACTGCCTTACTCAGAACCCTAACCATGAAAATACAGAAAACAGAATAAGGCAATCAATCACCTCAGCTATATGTTGGCAGTGAAAAACTGAGCATATGGAGACTCTATGATGGACTATGTCAATCAGTGGATACTTCAATGACCTCATTGTGCTTGGAGTGGTGAAAATGGCAGCAATTCATAACTGGTGAACTATCAAACCACTTGAGCAAGAATCTCAGAGCATGCCTGACATCAGTGACATGGGGTGGGAGATTGGGTGGGATTTCTCCCTCAATATCCCCATTTACCTCAGATACTTGAAGGAAATAATATGGAAATAATAGTCTTGCCCAATTTTCTGTAAAAAGAAAAAAAAAGTCATATAAATTTCAGTATTTAGTAGAATTATTCACTTTATGTATAACGGAAGTGTCATAGAGGTTTATTATTTCTAGTACATATAATTTAGTGATTTTTAAAAGCTTTATTTATTTAGGCACCAGAGTTACAGAGAGAGCAATCTACCATTCACTGATTAATCCTCAGAAAGCCTGAATGGGTGAGAATGGCAGTACAGGAAGAAGGCGTTTCAGATGGCGACTTATCTATATTGACGAAACAGTATATTGATCCAGTGATCTGTAAAAAACATGACACGCTAGGTGAACATGCCTTCAGGTTGTATAGTGACTGATGCATTTGACAGCAATCCACAATGGATAAAGAAAGCAAAGATAGTGGACTTTTGGACTTTTGGCCTAGAGTTTGAGACATAGTTTGGAACATCTGCATCACATGTCAGAATGCTGGGATTGGTTCTGTGTCCACTTTTACTTTCTGCTGCCTGCTAATATCCACCCCCATAGGGCACAGAAGATGTTTCCAGTAGCTCAGGCACTGCAACACGCATGGCAAACTCTGACTGACTATTACTGCTGCTTGAAGAGAAAAACAAAGGATCAATATAATCTTTTTTTCTCTTTTTCTCTACATTCTGTCATTTAAAAATATAACTGAATTTTAGATATACCTAGATTGAAACTGAACTTCAAAAGAATTCATTTTGTGTATTCTGTGAGGTTATCTTTGAAAACGGTTTAAGATTTTTGTGCTTTAAAAAAGTTATGTTATTTGCATGTCTGAAGGACAAAGAGAGGGAGAGGCAGAGACAGAACTTCCATTAACCAACTGGTTCATTTTGTAAATGGCCACAGTGGCCTGTTCTTGGACCAGAGCCAGGAATTTCTTCCTGATCGCCAACATGAGTATAGGGGCCCAAGACATTTGCAGGGAGCCAGATCAATAGTGGAGGCACCGAGACAGACTGCTGCCCTCAACTGATCCCAGCATCATAGGTGCAGGGTTACCTTGCTAATCCATCAGCTCCTAAGGTCTTTTCTGATATTTCTAGAGCCACTACTAGAGAAACATATATATAATTATACAAGCCACGCAAAGACATATTGTTAAATCCTTAGACGTAGACTTAACAAAATATACTTCTTTATCTAACAGAAGCTTAGAGAACATTTTACTCCACAGATATAGAATAAACTTTCCATTTTATTCAGCACAACAAGTATTCTCTAGGATAGACCACAGCTTAGCTTACAAATTTAGTTTCTGGAAAATTTTAAAAATTAGAGATACATCTCACATTGTTTACAGACTACTACAGAGAAAAGTAGAACAAACAAAATGCTAGAAATCATAAAAGTACTTGGAAACAGAATAATATGTTCCTAGACTAAAAAAAAAAAAAAAAAAAAAAAAAGCGGCCATAATAGCCAGAGCCAAGCTAATCTGAAGCCAGGAGCTTCCGCCAGATTCACCATGTGAATGCACAGACCCAAGCACTTGGTTCATCCTCCACTACTGTCTCAGACCATAAGCAAGGAGCTGGACAGGAAGTGGTATAGCTAAAACATGAATAGGTGCTCATATGGAATATCAGTACTGCAGTGGATGATTATTAGCTGTGGACACTTTCTTGTAACTTGTTCTTCTTTCTAAAGATTTGTTTATTTTTATTGGAAAATCAGAAATACAGAGAGAAAGAGAGAGAAAGAGAGGAAGGTGTTCTGTCTGCTGATTCACTCCACAAGCAGCCACAATATTTTGCTGTGTTTTCCTGTATCCTTAACATAAATGGCTAGGTATATTTAAATATCATTATAATGTTTGATGTAGATGATTACCATTTAAACTCATTTTTAGTATAGCTTTTGCAATATCCCATAAATTTTTGAATTTTTAATCCATTTTCATTAGTTTCAAGGAACATTCTAATCTCTCCTGATTTTTTTAATGATCCTAAAATATTTATTTTGTAAAGAGATATATGTATTTTCACATGAAAGACAGATTCACAGACAGAAGGTGAGACAGAATGATATTCTATCTGTTGGTTTACACTCCAAATGGTCACAGTGGCCAGAGCAACCAAATATGAAACCAGCAGCCATTAGATTTTTCTGGGTCTTTTACCAGGGTACAAGGTCCCAAGGTATTGAGCTATCCTCCACTGTTTTCCCAGACCATTTGCAGAGAGCTGGACAAGGAGTGCAGTAACTGAAACACAGACCAGTACCCATATGTGATGGTGGTGCTTGTAAGTAAATTTTAACCAGGTTAAGTCATTGCTCTGACCCTATGAAAATATTTCTTATGTGCTTCACTTCTTTCCCTTTTCAATTGCCAGAGATTTAATCAGATACTGATTTGGATAGTTGTCATTATGTCCTTAATGGTTCAATGCCTTTCATATCCACCAAAAAAAAAAAAAAAAAAAAGTGAGAGAGATTACTTCTCTGTCTATTTTAGCACATAGGATTATTGTTTGTTCTTATTTCAATATCTCCAAAGACCTACAAGAGTGATGAATACATTGTTCCAAGACAGACTCGAAGATGAATAACTTCAAAAACGTCACAATACCACATTCAAGCAGTGATCAGGAACTCGACAGAGAGGAGAAGCTAAACCACTTGAAAACCAGTGTAAGCGATTCTGATGTGAATCGTCTACTTCTTAAAATGAAACTTTTATTAAGGTAAGACATATATCATACTGCAAAATCATCCATAAAATCAGGAACTCTTGGCCCAGTGTGATAGCCTGATGGCTAAATTCTTGTCGTATATCAACCAGGATCCCAAATGTACACGAGTTCATACCTCAAATGCTCCGCTTGCCAATCCAGCTCTCTGTTTTTGGCCTGGGAAAGTCAAAGAGGATGGTCCAAAGTCTTGAGTCCTAGCACCTGCATTGGACACCTGGAAGATCCTGATTCCTGGCTCAAGGTTGGCTCAGCTCTGGTCATTGTGACCATATAGGGAGTGAACCAGTGGATGAATGAGCTTTCCATTAGTATCTCTTTTCTCTGCATATATGCTTTTCCAATAATATTAAATAAACTTTAAAAAATTATAGTGTCAGGCCCGGGGTAATGGCGCAGTGGTTAAGGTCCTCGCCTTGCACGCCCCAGGATCCCATATGGGCACCGGTTCTAATCCCGGCAACCACACTTCCCTTCCAGCTCGCTGTCTGTGGCCCGGGAAAGCAGTCGAAGACAGCCCAAAGCTTTGGCACCCTGCACCCGCGTGGGAGACCCTGAAGAGGCTCCTGGCTTTGGATCGGCATAGTATCGGCCCGTTGCGCTCACTTGGGGAGTGAATCATTGGACGGCAGATCTTCCTCTCTGTCTCTCCTCTCTGTATATCCGCCTTTCCAATAAAAAGTAATAATAATAATAATAAAAAAAAATCCTAGTGTCTTTCTTCATGTGTTCTCTGTCTACAAATGCACATTGTTCTTAAAGATCAATGCAACGGGGCCCGGCACAATAGTGTAACAGTAAAGTCCTTGCCCTGAACATACCAGGAATCCCATATGAGTGCCTGTTCTAATCCCAGAAGCTCCGCTTCCCATCCAGCTCCCTGCTTGTGGCCTGGGAAAGCAGTCGAGGACAGCCCAAAGACTTGGGACCCTGCAGCCGCGTGGGAGACCCAGAGGAGTTCCTGGCTCCTGGCTTCAGATTGGCTTAGCTCCAGCATTTGCAGCTGCTTGGGGGGTGAATCATCAGACTGAAGATCTTCCTCTCTGTCTCCCCTCTTCGTAATCTGCCTTTCCAATAAAAATAAAATAAATCTTTAAAAAAATCCATGCAACCATATTAATATTTGTACCTATCATTAAAATTTCTAGCATTTACTAATTATTTTAAGTTGCATCTTGTGTGTAATACATTTATTTGATTGAGCATATAAATTCTTTCTGTGAAGTTAAAATCAGTGGTTCTCCAAATAAACTGTAGCATCTAGCATGGATTTGAACATATAACATTTGATGAACACGGGATAAATGAGAATTGCAGGGTACCATTATATTAATCAATTTCAAAATGGCTAGGTTGAATTTAAAAATATATGTTAGTACAACCCAAAAATCTGAGATTATTTCACTCATCAAAACATTCAGAAACTTTTAATAGCAAGTTTAAGATATGTTGTAAACTTGAGAGATCCTTGAGAAATTCTCAAAATACCCACATTGAGATTGTGTATTCAAAGGATCCTCATTTTGCTCTGAAAAAGAAAAAAAAAAGAAAAAGATCACTACACATCTCAGTATTTCAACCCCTATCTTGTCACTCAGCCATCTTACACTTTCCAAAACCCCAAATGTTTTTCTTTTAGAAAGTGATCATTTAAAGGAACATATTTGATAGAAATGGACAAAATTAAATTGTGATCTCAGAAAAGTGAAAACACAAATTCTAGTGTTGGTACATTGACTCAAGTGGCTAATCCTCCATTTTCAAAGCACCACATTCCATACGGATGTCAGTTTGTATCTCAGCTGCTCCCCTTTCTAACCAGATCCTTTCTTGTGTCCCAGGAAAGCAGAAGAGTTGGTCTAAAGCCTTGGGAATTTGTACCCTCACTGGAAATCTGGAAGAAGTTCCTGGCTTGTGGCTTCAGATTGGCTCAGTTCAGGTCATTAAGATCATTTAGGGAGTGAACCAATGAATGGAAGATCTTTCTATCTGTTTTTCTCTGTAAATCTGCTTTTCCAATGAAAATAAATAAAACTTCTTAGGCCCTGGTCCGATGGCTCAATGGTAAATCCTCACCTTGCAAGTGCCAGGATCCCTGAGGGTGCCAGTTCTTTTCCTGGTTGCACTTCCCATCCAACTCCAGGCTTTTGACCTCGGAAAACAGTAGCAGATGCCTCAAGGACTTGGGACAATGTGCTGGGTCGGAGACCTAGAGGAAGCTCTTGGCTCTTGGCTTTAGATCGTGTCAGTCTGATCATTGAGACAATTTGGGGAGTGAACCAGTTGATTGGGGGAGGGGGGTGTTCTCTCTGTCTTTCATTTCATTTCTCACATGAATCTGATTGCAATTCCAACAGAAATAAATAAATCTTAAAAAATAAAGCAGAAATGGAAACAAAGAAAGTGCAAATACAAAAATTAATCTCTATTTTCAATACAGCACAATGGAAATATAAGGTCAAAATGAGTAATAATTAATTCAGAGGCCTCATTTGTCTAATGCTTGGATTAACTAGTTTTCAAACAAGTTTTTGCCATTCATATCAACAACTACTAATACAATTTCAATATAAAATATAATTTCTAAAATTTCTTTTCAATTTTCATACAATTATTTATTCATTTATTTATTTATTTTATTTTATTTTATTTTTATTTTTTTTATTGTTGCTTACATTGTATTATGTAGTACAGTTTTATAGGCGCTGGGGATTCCCCCCACATTTAATTTTATTACAAAGCTAAATACACAAAGAGGAAGAGAGATAGAGAAGAAGATCTACTGTCCAATGGTTCACTCCCCAAGTGAGTGCAACGGCCAGTGCTGTGCCAATCCAGAACCAGGAGCCAGGAACTCCTCCAGATCTCCCACACAGGTACAGTATCCCAAAGCATTGGGCCGTCCTCCACTGCTTTCCCAGGCCACAACTGGTGACCTGGATGGGATCCTGGTGCGTTCAAGGTGAGTACTTTAGCAGCTAGGCCATGCTGCAGGGCCCTTATTCATTATTTTTTTTTCATTTTTGCCTGTGAAAAATTCATTTGGAATATAGAAAAAATAATATTATCCCACAAAATGTGTAGCTTAGGTTAGGTAAAGGAACACACAGCATCAAAATCTTTGGCCTATATTCCCACATACCAAAACAAATCATGTGGCTATAGATTTAAAAGGGAAAAATAACAACGTAGTGCTGACATTGACCTTGACTTGGGCCTCATTTTCTACAATTGAGTCATATAGGACTGAGACACAGTCTTTACTTCCTTGCTTTCTATCTTTACGTGTGTTGACTATAGGTCCCTTGATGCTGTGAAAGGCTACTGAGTTAAATGCTTATCCTGTGTGTGTAATTCAGAGAAGACCAGCCTCTTAGAGCTAAATATTGGAAATAATTATAGATGGTTCATTCTTGAGGCTTGAACACAGGGTCTGACGGCAAAATGCTTTTAGCAAGGCATATCATTTGGAAAAAATTCTACTGCATTATTATTTTTCTTAAAAAAAAATCTCTTGCTGTACTCCTCTAACAAGAAAAAATGTACTTTCTTTTGGAATTTGACATTTTTGGTTCATAAAACTTGCATGCACAAATTCCAAGGCTAATTAAACATTCACTTAAGGATTTTATGCTGTCTTCTTTGCAACATCACCATGATAAGCTCTTGTAAAACAATCTTTTTTGAACAGTTTTTTTTTCTGAACTTAAAAACAAAGTTAGATATTCGAAATGTTTTGATATTAGGTAGTTTTGCAAGAATTCACAACAATGTGCCACTTTGGGGTACTACTCAAAACCAGTGACATCAATCTTTATGTTTACTTTGCTGTATGAAATACAATTCAGTTACAAAACCTATTTGGATCATATTAGATTTTTTTCTTAAATATACAAAACTACTAGGACATAAGCCATAAAATTCTGGAATGAGCTAAATATAGAAATCAATGTCATGAATCAATACAATATTCACCATACAGGGTCTACTAAAAAGTATATTTTATTTTTTATTTGAAAAAATATAATACACACACATATACTTTAAGCCACTGCATTTATGTCATATTGTTGACTCATTAACATTAAATCTTATAAGGAATAGCATCACTATCATGCATGAACAAAGCATCTGTAACATATTTTTTCTTAAAGCAATTAACAGCCTTCATTCATTGAGGAATATTACATAACACTTAAGCAATATAAGTGGAACATTTGAAATAACAAAATCAATTATCCAAAGCACAGAATAACAAAAACTGTGGAATGGAAAATTCCACAAAAGATATTGATATATACTAAGAATGCAGAATCTTGTGTTTGTCAACCTAGTCTGACAGAGAGGAAGATCTTCCGTCCGATGATTCACTCCCCAAGTGAGCGCAACGGGCCAATACTATGCCGATCCGAAGCCAGGAGCCTCTTCAGGGTCTCCCACGCGGGTGCAGGGTCCCAAAGCTTTGGGCCGTCCTGGACTGCTTTCCCGGGCCACAGGCAGGGAGCTGGAAGGGAAGTGGAGCTGCAGGGCTTAGAACCGGCGCCCATATGGGATCCTGGGGCGTGTAAGGTGAGGACCTTAACCACTGCTCCACCGCGCCAAGCCTCAAAATAGCTTCTTACATTGGTCCTCCTTTCTGCTTTACTATAGCATTCACTACTTTAATATTAAATGAATGAACATACTTTATTAATATTTTACATATAAATTAATAGTGCTTATTGATTGCATGATTATAACAATGTAAGCACTATATTATTAAATACAAGATATGTAAGATTTAAATGGCTAAAATTATTTAGAAATTGATATATGAGTGAAAATGACAGGTTTTTTTTATTAATATTGTTTTAAGCACCTGCCTATATTCCTGCTGAATTGTGGTCATTTTACATTTTACTTGCTTAACTCTATTTTGTGGAGCATTACCTGGAAAATGTTGAAAATGCTTTTAAAAAGGAAAAGAATTTGAAAATATGGAAACATGCTAAGAAATGATATATAGTACAATGAGCCTCACTTACTGAAGTTAAAAGTTCCCCCATGTAAAATGTTAGTATATATATTAAGTTAACTGGCTTTTAGTAAAGCGTCGATAAGTGTCTCTGCAGCAGCAGGTATATGTAAGTGGCCATTTCATCGTCCCACTGTTTCGTGCCATTTATGAAATTTTTATAGAGATGCTTGGTCAGAGGTTGTTGTCTTTGTGCACAAAAACAAAAGGAAATGATCAGACTAGTAGCACAGAGCAGTAATGAACAATGTGACAAAGCTTAATGCAGAAAAGTATATCTAAAACAACAGGCAGGTATCTCAACAGCAACAACAACAACAACAACAACAACAAAACAAGCACTGAATCTGTCTGGTGAATCATTCCCCAGGCAGCTTCAACAGCCTGAGCTGAGTCCATCCTGAACCTGGAGCCAGGAACCTCTTCCAGGTCTCCCACACTGGTTCAGGATCTGAGGCATCATACCATCTCCTGCTCTTCTCAGTCTTCAACCTGTGAGCTGGGTAGGGAGTGGAGCAGCTGGGACAGTAACCATTCCAGAGTATGCAATGTGAGGTTTTAGCCACTAGGCTATTGCACAGGGCCCACATTCTTCTTTCCTTCCTTTCTTCCTTCCTTCCTTTCTTTCTTTCTTTCTTTCTTTTTTTCTTTTTTTTTTTTTTTTTTTACAGAGAGAAGCAGAGATAGAAAGATCTTCCATCCACTATTTCACTCTTCAAGTGGCTGGATCTGAGCTGATCTGAAACCAGGAGCCAAGGATCTTCTTCCAAGTCTCATATTGCGATTGCAGGGTCCCAAGACTTTGGGCCATCCTCAACTGGTTTCCCAGGCAACAAACAGGGAGCTGGTTGGGAACTGGAGCCACCGGGACAGAAACTGGTGCCCATATGCTATCCTGGCCTGTGCTAGAAAAGGAATTTAGCCACTAGGCTACTGAACCCAGCCCTCACATTTAATTTTTGAAAAAGTAATCTTGTTGTATATTTTTCCAGTTCTGCAAACTACATTTTTATATCATTTGCACAATTTTTGTTAGAATTACAATATTCATAGTAGTGATTTGAACTTTTTTGAACCATTTTTTCCATTTGTTCAATTATTGATAAATTATTTCACACTATTTATCATTTGCATTTCCTATTAAGTATGTACATATTTACTAACTTTATTTTCTTCATGTTAGAGCTGACCTCTGATTATTGTGGCAAGATCTCTGCTTTTGAAATCAATTTAACTAAAGTTCCTCCAGATTCTTACATTAAAACATTTGAGGTCAATCTTTATATTTCTTTTCTTCTCATCCATCAACTCTGCCAACATGTTTCATTATTACAATCAATTGTCTCCACTGCTACTGCTAATAATTCATTCTATGTCACTGTCATCTCTGCATTGCCTTGTGACTGAATTGGTTTCCATTTTAGTCCTCACTCTATTTTCTATAAAATTGCAAAGCAATCCTGTGGAAATATTAAGTAAGATGAGCTCAGTCCTATAAAGCATTCTCTATAAAAACGGAATGATGTTAACTTAACATGTGCTACAAAATCTATAAATTCTTGAACAATGTTTGCACTGTCCAACCTCATGTTTTTTTTGCTTGGAATCTGTTTCATTGAACTTGGGCATGACTCTCCCTCACTTTTGTGCTCTGGTTCTTCCTTGAGCATGGGCTGCCTGGGGATGGAGTCTTTTGGATCACTTGACAATAACCTCTCAGCCCAGTGTGGCAGCCTAGTGGCTAAACTCCTCTACTTGCATGGGCCACGATCCCATATAGACACCAGTTCCTGTCCCTGTGGCTCCACTTTCCACCCAATGCCCTGCTTGTGGTTTGTTGAAGCAATTGGTTACTGCCCAAAGCCTTGGGACCCTGCATCCTTATGGGAGACCCAGAAGAAGCTCCCGGCTTCAGATATGCTCAACTCCAACTGCTGTGGCTACTTGAAGTGTGAACTCGCAGACAGATCTTTCTTTATTTCCTTCTCTCTATATATCTACCTTTCCAACAAAATTAAATAAATAAGCAAATAAACTTCAAAACTCCATTTTATAAGGAGGTTAATTTTCAATAAAATTTCTTATATGGTTAATAAAGATGGCTTCAATGCATTGATCAATTATATAATTTGTAGTATCTGTGATAATAAGTTAAATCCAAAGATACATTTTAACACTCAGGAATTTTTATCACATGAAACTTAGAACAAAATGTGATCACTAAATGCATAAAACTATATTTAATTTACATATTTTGTAGATAGACTTTAGGAAATAATTACTCTCCCTTCAGAATGTAAATATGATTTTCTAAGAGAAAAATGAAATATTTCTGCATTTAAAAATATTATATTCTGACACTCATGAACAAATTATGTTAGTATTAAATGGTGCTCTTGTGTTGCATCAATTCAGACAGACCACAGTGCTCAGTCATTTTATAAAGTTGCAATGGAGATAGTATTGTGAAGGTCTTATTCAGTGAAATTAAAAATTATGATTTGTGAGCTTTTTAAAACACAAATTTACATTTATGTAAGTGTAAAACATAGTTTGTGTGCACGAGTTAATTTAGAAGTTATATGGTGTCTTCCCAAATCAGTTATCTTTGGTAGTGTTTTCCATCCTAAAAACAAATCACCATATTCTACTGGTAGAGTCCTACTTTCTTCTGTCATATGACATTGAACTGAGTTACATATAAATTGAAATGATACTCAATAGTTTTTCTTAAATGTCATCCATTTGTAAATACTTCTCTTATTTCATGGAGTTTTTCTTCTGAACTATATCACAGTGAAATAAGATAAATGCTAATATATCCCATAAAAAAGTTACTGCATATTGACATTCCAATATTATAGTTAGTCTTTTTTAAGAGTAATTCCTGTGTTAAAGAGCTACTATAGCAAAAAGAAGTTCAGTGAAAACAAGTTTATAGCATGAAATTTTAGGTATGCCTTATGAAATTTTAAATTATAAGTTGAAAAGAATAGTTAAGTGCTTAAAAACCTAACATGTGTACTATAAATCATATTATAGTTACTATTTGTTGCAACACAGCACCGACATTCATGCTACATCTTACAAAAATGAAATATTCAGACAAAAGAAAAAAACCTTCTGTATTTGTGAATATTGCTAAAGAGGTGAGTTTTCATTTAAATACATACATATGTGAATGCAGTGAAATTTTACACTTAAAAACTACCATTATCTAGAGGTTGTTGTATTTCACTGACTGTACTATGGTATCTTACTGAGTAAAGCATTCATCTCAACTTTTGGATCAATCTCAAGTCATTGATGAATCTGAAAAGAATCACAATCATTTTGAAGTATGATGACTACAACAGCGAAGTTTTTTTGACTATTCATGAGTAAATACCCTTTTAAGTAAAAATTAGTATAGAAGTTAAACTTACAGTCAGAGCATTTAAGAAAAAAGCAAGCTAATTATGATCCAGATCTAACTATGACATTAAAATTTTAATACAAATGCCTGTGTGTAAAAATGGTTTCATAAACTAATTCTATTTTAAAGGATCCAGATTGATTGAGTGAGTGATTGATATTTGAAATGTAGACTTTTGCATAGAGGAGCATAAACAGATCTTCCATCAAGTGGTTCACTTTGCAAATGTCGACTAAGTCCAAAATGTCTCTTCTAGGCATCTTGTGGGGAAGATGGGGCCCAAGGACTTGAGCCATGTTCCACTGCTTAGCCAGGCCATACAAGGTTGATCTGTAATCAGCTTGGAGACATGGTTGCTAATAAATGTCATGAACTGAAGAATGAGTGGCATTTAAAAGTATAATTTAATTAAAATAATATTCATATTAGTGGTCATTTTGGATGCTGAATTTTTACATATAAATATGCTAACCACTGTTTGATTATTTCCTCCAGTTAATATTATGTAGTGTGATGATTCAAAATATATTTATTTAAATCTTTTATTAAAATGAATCTATATGTGAACCTGAATTATAGAAATTCTGGTAAACTAAAATAATACCACAAATTCCAGTATGCTAAATATCACTACATTTTCTTCGTTAGTATTTCAAACTTAAAAGAACAGTTTCCTTTATTTGAGTGTCAAAAATAAGCAAATACACAAGGTCAGAGAAAAGATGTAAATAAATTACCTATAAATAGGTTTTAACCAGTTCAGAATGAATTGTTTTAACACTATCATTGCACAATAAGTGGTGCACAATGTAGCTTTATGTGCTGCCAAAACAATGCCAACCTTCAATCAATTCCTAGAGATTGTTTTATTTACCACTCAAAATGAATGATGCCACCTGATGTTTTCCTATAAAATCTCAATTTTCTGATGAATTTTACACAAATGCTGACAGATTTGATGCTGCCAAGTTATGAGATGACTAAACCAGAACACATATTGGCCTGCTTGCATGCCAAAATATCACTTTAATATTTTGCCATGATTTACTATTACATTTCATTCCTTATTTTGTAGCATTTCATAATACGTGTATGAACACAACAATTTCCTGGTATGGTTGACTTTGATTTGTTGCAGTACTTTAGAATCCACAAATAGCTGCGTAATATATAATTGAATATATTTTGGTATTCACAAGCACTGCTCATGTTTATTTCCTACACCACTTATTCTATCTGGAGAAAAAAAAAAATGTTTTCTCCATATTAAAATGTTTCATAATGTAGTTTCAAAGCACTGTTTTTTTTCTAATATACAAGCATTAAAAAGTGCTACATATTGAAAATTTATAATTTTTACTGATTCTTAAATTGTCAAAAATGTGTGTCCAAGTTATAATGCACATATTTGGAGAGTAACAGGAACTAAGCTGCACATGCAATATTTGTGTAGCATTTCCTTTCAAGTAAGTAAATAAGGGATGCCTAATCTTGAAGGTAAAGTTTGGTAGTTGTTCAATATCTCTTGACAATGCCACAGATTTGTATTTGCTATTTATGTGAAACCTGAGAACTCTCACCAAAGGGCAGAAGGACAAAAATCTTCAAAATGTTTCCATGGGGTCCTTTCAAAATCATAATTTCAAAGTTATCACACAGATGTGATCCTGACAGCATAACAAATCAACTCAGTATTTGAAAACTCAAGTCCTGTATGTAGCTATTCATCAGGCCCTTATATTTTCTGTGTGTATTTCTCAACATATAAGCACACTTACTGACACATACAAACAGATGGTGTATACACTGGTGAAGCACAAATGTCAGAAACAGTTGCTAAGTCTTATTTCACTTACAGTTAACTAGAGCAATTCAGATGAATTGATGCTGAGGGCAAAAGGAACATGGAATGGGCCAAAAAACAAGAGTTTAAAATATTATTTACAGTCTGATAAAGAGAATACTGTATAAAGCAATCATGAAATGACCTACCTATATATGTATACAGATACATACATAGAAATATAAATATATATAAATACATGTAATATAGTTAAGTCATCTACAAAGAAATGCTCTAAACCTGATTATTTCTAAAATCGGCAGTGTGTGTGTAAACTAGTAATGATTTTTTAAATGGCTTTAATGTTTTAAAAGCTTATCTGAAACACACAGACAGATATAATTTATCTGCTTATTCCCTGTATAAATAAATACCTGCACAACCAGAAGTTGACAGGGGCAAAGGGACTTAGCCACCTGAGCCATCATCCATTGACCCCCACTGTCCACATTTGCAGCAAGCTGGAGAAGCAATTTAGACAGAACTTGGGTTCAAGCCCTGTGATGGGGGAATGTAACTGCCTGACAAACACTTAACGATATGCCAAATTTCTGTTCCTGTGTGTGCGTGTGTGTGTGTGTGTGTGTGTGTGTGTGTGTGTGTGTGTTATTAAATGAGAATGTGATTCTTTTAGGAATTAAAGATTAATACATCCAACATTTTTAACCTATGTGTTTGATATATATAAATTTTTCACTTTTCTGTGTTTTTGAAATTATTAGAGATTTATAAATGCAAATTTTCTCAGTATGAAGGAAGTAATATTCCTCTCAAATGACTAAGTTCAAGGTGAATTTTAAGGCAAAAAACCAGATTTTTTTTCTTGTGTAGCATCTGGTTAAATATGTGACCTTAGCTTAACAAGACTGTTATCTCAGGAACACCAAGAGATTCTCTCTCTGTGCTTGGTTGATTGGGGCCAGTTCACCTAGTCTGTGCTTCAGCTTTTTTAGTGATTAACACAAAAAGTACATAGATCCATTAACAGTGCTGTCAGGCACCCAGATATGGGAATAGTAACATAAATATCTGCTGGCATCAGTCTAATGCATTTATAAATCAGTTACCTTCATGATACTATTGTACACCAAATATTTCATGTTACAAAATGATCTTGTGATAGGAAGGGCTCAATTAAGAGGCAAACAATACAATATGTGAGACAGAGGCAAGAAATAGGTAAAGAAAAAAAGACATAGTTAATCTGGAAGCTGATAAAAATACTACAACATATAAGAGAAGTGTGAGAATGGAACATGATCATAGAACGTTCTGAATTCAACGTTGATAGTAAATGTAGATAGATAACTTTTAAAAACAGACTGCATAATTTGCACTGCACAATGCCTTTACACATAAATTTAGGTTAATCTTAATGCTATTTCTAATTTTTGCATTATATGCACCTAAATATAGAAAGCTGAATAGGTAATTAGTATCACAAAGACAGAATATTATTATTTAACAAGCAACACAGCTTAGTTATTCAATTTTCAAGTAATGCAAGAAGTAAATCAGAAAAAACTGATTAAAAATCTTTCTCTTTTTAAGATTAATTTAGTCTTGATTGGAAAGTCAGATATACATAGAGGAAGAGAGACAGACAGGAACATCTTTCATGTGTTGATTCACTTCTCACATGGCCGCAACATCCGGAGCTGAGCCAATCCAAAGCCAGAAGACTGGAGCCTCTTCTGGATTTCGCACATGGGCATAGCACCCCAAGTCCCTGGGTCATCCTCGACTGCTTTCCCAGGCCACAAGCAGGGAGCTGGATTGGAAGCGAGGCTGCTGGGACTAGAATCAGCACCTGTAGGGAATCTCTTGGCATGTGTAAGGCAAGGACTTGAGCCACTAGGATATTGTGCCAGGCCCAGTAAGATTTATATGTATACAAAAGAGTATATATTTCTAACAATTTATCTCAGTATAACTTAAAAACTTTTGCAATACCTTGTACAAACCACATACTCTGCATACTCCTAAAACCCATAGGAAATTTGTTAATTTTGAATGATGTCTTTAACATAGTACAAGTAGAGGGATAAGGAGTAAAAGAAACATTCCTTATGTGGTGTTATGTGTTACCAATGGCATTATTATGTTATCAATGCTCTTGCTCTGAAAGAATAAACAATTCTAAAATAATAATTGTAAAGCTTACCATGATGGACTCTTATAAATATGGTAGTGAAGACAATTTCATACAGATAAACCCTGAAAGAGAAGCATTTCAAAATAATAGTTCTCCAATTCAGAATTTAATATCAGAACTTCATGTCCTAGTCTTAATATCTTTGAAATGAGGGGCCTTAAAACTTGAGTGTCCCGTCCAGCAGGACAGTCAACGGGGGTCGCAACCAACCTTTCAGAGAATGAAGGGACAAGAGACACAAAGAATGAACAGCAAGACAGGATGTCTGATCAAGCTGTCAGTTTATTGATTTTAATTGAAGGTTTTTATATTCTTCAGTAACTAAGGCTCAGAGAGGAAAGGAAAAACTGGTATGCAAGCCATGGTCTCAAGACTGATTGTTCTTGAGCAGCCACCATATCAACAATAGTAACCAACATATCAAAAATAGTGTAGGTAACCAGTAACAGGATGTCGGCAGGTACAGCATAAATCACATTCTGAAACAGTTGCTAGAAACAATTGAAGCTAAGCATGTGATTAGTTTCATAACTTCTTTCCCAAGCATCTAGCCAGCCTGGGGTTTTCCACCGGCCCATAGTTCTATATTCAGAATGGCTTCAGTGTGGCTATAGTACACGGCTCCTGACACTTGAGGTTTATAAGCATTTCAAAGTTTAAATTTTATGCTAATTTCAATTACAAAGGAAATAAGCAAATTAACATGCAGCAAGTCTACCATATTATTTTATTATTAAGGAAAACAATTGATAAAATTGAATAGTGTACAAATGTCATTAAAGGAAAGTATATAAGAAAATTTCAAGAATTTATTTCATTATATTCACTAAACATTGAAATATTAATCATAATAATAAATAGATATAAAATTATTAGGAAATGTATATTTTAAATATAATTGACTTTTAAAACATCTACTGTTTAAAATGTTAAGATTTTAATAAGTAGCATGACCAATATTGAACAATATATTAACATTTAAATAATAAGCACTCTAGTAAGGAAACATATTATTTTGTGGTGATATCTCAATTGTTGGTACTAATACATGTGAGCAGAAGAAAGATTTTTAAAACTATAGCCCTGATAATATTATAATGTATTGAAATGATTCCAAGAGAACTGAATGAGAAATAGACTTTCAGATTTTGATCAGGGGAAGCAGGTGGAAGAAATGCATTCACAAGGATAGAGCCAGAGAAACCTGCAGGAAAACCACTGTGGATAGCAGAAAGACAGGATGAAGACGCAACAGCACGGTGCTTTAGGATGAGCATTGGTTGTTCCCTTGGTTTGGGACTGGAGGGAAAGACACCTTGTCGAACGAAGTGTTCAAAGACAGGACAGTGTGTGTGTCAGTCAACATTTCTTGCTATGAAATCTCATGGATAACACCATCTTTGGATTAAACCAGTTCTGCAGAACACAGCTGGGTTTTGCAGGATCACAATGAGAAAGGATTGTGTGCCTTTTCCCATACTCTGATCCAGGAACCCAACCAGGGAAGTCAGTGCCATTTTGAACTCAGGAGACACTGCAATGGATTTTCACACACTGATTATAAAAGCCCAGTGCCTATGGCAGCATTTCATGACACAGAATTTTATAACCCAGAGTTCCTTGGAGCTACCATTGGAACCAGTGCAGGGGAAGGGTGTCCAGGGGAGAGTGAAGGGGTTCTTCACTCCGCAACATACCAACAAGGATATAAAACCACCTAGTCAGTGAAGGCACATGACATTTGCAACAGCTTCCAGTATCTGAACAGGCATGTGCCAGGGCAGTTTAATAACAGGAAAAGCTCTTTGCTCCCCACAGACTTTGAGTTGGTGCTACTAGTTTGCCAGAGAACTGCACACACATTGGGATGCATACATACATAACACAACAGCAAATTGCAGAGGTGAAACATGCATAGGTAGCAGAACATCTCTGCTTTCTCTGGATGGGATGGACTTCCAGGCTCAGCAGATCCTCAGTTCAAAGGATCATGAGTGTAAAGACAATGGGAATTTTGTGACTGAATGAAAGACCACAATATGTGGTTGGTTCCCTAGATGTTATGTGTCTAACACAAGAAAGTAAGACAGCCAAGATTACCCAAGCTGTATTATAGAGTGGTAATCTCTGCCACATTAAATTGTAGGGAGCTTCTGTGTAGTTTGTGAAGGCAGTAGCCAAAATCAGCCATTAATAACCATAAAAGGAGGTGATACACTAATGAATCATACTCTACTACTTTTCCAGGCCACAACCAGGGAGGGAGCTTCATGGGAAGTGGAGCAGCTCCAGCACAAACTGGTGCCCAAAATTAATCCTGGTAATGGAAGACAAGGATTTAGCCACTGAGCCATCATACTTGGCCCCATGCTCAGTTTTTTTATTGTTGTTGTCTGTTTGTTTGCAGATTACCTATAGCAGATGTTATCCTGGACTCCCACCCAGTATTTGAAAACTCATTATATATAACTGGCCTCACTCTGAATATGTTTTTTGATTTTGACTAAAGGAACATTCATTCTTCAAAGCCACCAAGACAGAATTTAAAGACAATCTATGAAGGCTTACGATATGGCATGACAGGCTTAGGTTTAGTGCACAGTGCCTGTATCCCATGTGGACATTACTTAGAGTGCTAGTTCCTCCACTTCTTACCTGGCTGCCTGATGGTGTCACAGGAGTTCAGTGGAGGATGGACCAAGAGCTTGGGTCCTGGTGCAAATATCAAACTAGGAAGAAATAGCTCCTGACTGCTGGCCTCTGATTGACCAGGTTCCTAGCATTGTGATCATCTGAGGAGTGAAGTAGCCAATGGAAGCTCTCTCTCTCTTTGTCTCAGTAACTCTGTATTTCAAATAAAATAAAAATGTGTATACTATAAAATGTTGGATAACATGAATGGTAACAGAGTAAATAGAAAAACAAAACATATATAAATGATCAAAGAGAAGCAAGTGAATCCACACTGCCTAAAAATAAACAGAAACACAATAAACAAAAACAATAAAAGCATCATTCTGTTCCAAAAGTAGGACAAAAGGTGTACAAAAATTGTGAAGATGAAAAGATTGATAACATGCCTACAAATGAATGTGAAAAATGATCATGTGATGATTCAAAAACACACATTATTGGGGTGAAAAAGTTTATACACATGGATGATCCCTCTGAGGAGACCTGGATCCATGCCAAGAAAGATCAGGAATAGGAGATGTAAGCAAAGTGAAGCAAGGTACATTTGATTAAACTCAACAGGGTAAAACACCTTGATGAACAAGGCGGCCAAAGACAGTGCAGCGTGGGTGTCAGGCAATATTTCCTGGCGTGAAATCCCAAGGATTATGCCATCTTTAGGTTGAACACATCATGTCTGCATATATATAAGGTATGTTACTGAGGCAACCACATAATGGCCCTCTAAAGATAGCAAACAAGAAAACTTAATAACAATCACCACAGTGGAATGTTTTTCAGGAAAGAATTCTGATGGTAAAACCAATTAACTCAGGAAAGGGATAAGCTTGGCTACAAGCAACTAATGAGGAAGGAGACAAAGGGAGGTGCCACTCATGCCCAGCCATGCTTGGCCAGCGAGGCAACCACAGTCCCCAGCAGGAAGTCTGCTTCCTGAGAGCATTCTCAGTCTGCTGAGCGTGTAAGAGTTCTAGAATTCTCAGGCATCCAGCAGATTGGTTCTGGGACACACTTACACGATGGATGAAAAATTATCCAAAGAGATTGAAATTCTGAAGGTAGATTAAATGAAAATATTAGAAATGAAGGACTCTATGACAAATATGATGAAAAATAAAGTGGAAAGCTTCCACAACCAGCTTGGGTTTGTAGAACGAATGAATTAGAAGACAAATCCCTGAACTAGTTCAGTCTGAGCAAAACAAAACAAAACAAATAAAACACCTCAAAGCATTATTTAAGGATTCTGGGATATTACCAGGTAAGCAATAATACGTATCTTTGGAGTTCTGAAGGTAAGAACAAACAGGATGGCTTAGAACTCTGATTCAGTGAAATAATAGCAGCAAAATTCCTTACTGTTGAGAAACAAAGGGATACTAAGTACAGGAAGCACATAAAACTTCTAATAGGCATGGTCAACATTAACCATAACACATTATCCTCATTTTTTTAACAGTGAACATTTAAAAAATAAGACATTCAAAATGTTCAGGAAACATCAGATTACATTCAGAGAATTCCCAGGTAAACTCATAGGTGAATTCTTATGAGAAATCATACTAACTTACAAGAGAATGAAGAGACATAATCCAGGTTATATTAAAAAAAAATAGTTAGACAGTCTCTCATCTGTACATGAAGGTAAAATAAAACTATTGCAAAACAAGCATGAAGTGAAAGGCTCAAGGAATTCAACAACACAAATCCACAGCATTTCAAACTTTGATTCTCTAAACATGTCATGCCATCCTCAATATCACATTTGTAGAGTTTACAAACAACTGGAATCAAAGAAGATCAGCGATACCTTAGTACCATTTACTTGATGCAACAGTAAGTTAGCTATTGCAAAAGCAAAACTGATTTTTGCAATAGAAGACACAATTCATTATCACTTTGACTATTTTAACTAAGGATCCCACACTGCATTTGTATCTTCGGCTGATGAATCAACTTTAATAATGTAAGCATATATCCAGGCAATACATTTTATTGTGATATATATCATAATTGTTTTAGATAAGAAGGTGCTCCATTTCTTAAGTATTATTTGGAGAAGCTAGTGCTATAGGAAAATTTTCCCACGTATTTCCACATAGAAAAAAACTAGAATAATACTATGATTAATGCCTCCCATTGTCTTTTCTTTGTTTTTCATTATGTTCTTATTGCATGTTACTTGTTTTTTTTGTATTACAAAGATATCTCTAAATGTTGCTCATAAAAATATCCACATTGAATGAATAAAAATAATTATATGTGTATCAAATATACTATACAACTCAGATTTCCAAGAGTATAGGAATTTTTTTTACTATTTTTTTTTGATTCAGTTTATTTAGAACTGGGGTCTCTCTTCCCCCTCCCGCAAGCTCCCTCCCCTCTGCTGAGTTCTCCCCTCCAGTCTCACAATGGGTATCTTTCTTGAATTTTCCCAAGTCCCTCATGCTGCTGCTCAAGTGTCTCACAACCATGTAGGAGACTGTCAGTCATTTCAAGATCATTCTTGTATCCCAGAGTGCTAATGAAGGCACAATGAGGACTAAATCTTCATTATGTATGGGCAGTACCAAAAACAGTGATTAAAGTGGCATTGATCATTTCAGGTAATTATAAGCAATCAGTCTTTTATGGATGAGTGATTAATGAATTACATCATATGATCTTATTACGCAAGGTACAGGTAAGTGTGACATGACATAAGAACGAATTCAGAGGTAATATCCCTAGATTTCACATTGTATTATCTTGTATTAGAACGAACATGATATCTGTCATTTTAGGATTGATTCATTTCCCTTAGCATAATGGTCTCTAGTTTGCCTCATTTGGCTGCAAAATATTGTATTTCATTTTTTAAATCGCTGAGTAGTAGTATTCCATAGTGTAGATAAACCACAGTTTTGTTGTTGTTGTTGTTGTTTATCCTGTCCTGTTAGTAGGCATTTAGTTTGTTTTCATGTTCTTATGATTGTTGATAGTGTTGTAATGAACATTAGGGTACATGTTGCTTTCTCATGAAACAAGTCTTGCATAAATTGCTAGAAGTAATATTGCTGGGTCATATAGTAGATGGAATTTTAATTGTCTAAGTATTCTCTATGCTGACTTCCGTAGTGGGTGCACCAGCCTGCAGTGCCAACAGCAGCGGAGTAGCACTTGAATTTGGTCCATCAAGGCTGAAGACAAACTAACCAGCATGGTGTCCTTCAAAATAACAGAGCCAAAAATGAAATATTTAGAAATAAACATAACAAACAATGCAGAAGACCTCTATGAAGAAAACTACAAAGCATTAAGACAACAATTAGAAGAAGATTTGAAAAAAGTGGAGAAACATACCATGTTCCTTGATGGGCAGAGTATACATCAACAAAATGTCCATACTATCAAAAGCAATATGTAGATTCTACACGATTGCAATGAAAATACTAAGACCAATCTTTACAGAACTTGAAAAAATGATACAAAGATTTATCTGGAAAAGCCAAAAACTGAATAGCCAGACCCTATGCTGAAGAATAAGAACAAAGCGGGAGGGATCACAATCCCAAATATTTGGATGTATTATGGGGTAGTAGTTACCAAAAAGAACCTGGTACTGGTACAGAAACAGAGTAATGGACTAGAATATAGAATTCAGAAGGGGGAAGGGAACCCACACATGCACAACGATCTAATCTTCTACAGAGAGAGAGAGAGAGAGAGAGAGAGAGAGAGTGAGAGACAGAAACAATGAACAATCCTGGAAAAAGGAAGGTCTCGATCAATGCTGTTGGGATAACTGGCTAATAGCCTGTAGAAAGATCTACACCTTTCACCATATACAAATATCAAATCTAAATGGATAAAAGATCTAAATCCATATTCAGAAACCATCAACATTTTGGAAGAAAAAGTTGTAAATATCTGAAAGATATAGGTGTACTCAGACTTCCTATGAAAATCGTTAAAAGAATAAGACCAAAATAAACAAATAGGGCTACATTAAGCTAAGAAGCTTCTGCACAGCCATGGAAACAGTCAACTAAGTAAAAACGCAACCAAAAGAATGGGAGGAGATCTTTGTACACTACACAAGAGACAAAGGATTCAGCTGGAATATAGAAACAACTTTATAACAGTAACATCAACACAAATTTAAAAAGTCAAGGAATGAGTACAGGAAATACGCAGCACTTTACAGGGTATAGGGGATTTCTACTGACACAACTTTATCCCATCTGCACCTTCATAACGTTTACTTCAAACGTGATAGTTTAGCAGAGCCAACTCTTTGAAATGCACTGCTTTATCTTAAGATTCCATATTATCTGAAATATTATGAAATATGAAATTAAAACATGTCAAAGTAAATGAAAATGAAGTGTTTGCTTCTAGATTAGAATGTATATGCATATATATACATATATATGTTCAGATATATATATTCAGTGAAATGCAGATGCCATATATATTTTTCCACCTAGTAAATAGTCTATCTTGTAGGGAACTCATTATAGGGCAGAAACGAAATGCAGAGGGTCAAATTACCACTCACTTGCTGTTCCAGAAATCATTGAAGCTGAAAATACTTTAGGATGCCACGTTTCTGCACTTTGTTGATTGAATAACATTCTAAGCCAAATCATTTTTCAATTGTGAGTAAAGGATTTCACTGCCCACCTTGAATATAAAAGCCTATAAACAATGAAATTGAATGTTTCAATAAATCAATTTTTGAAGAGCCCTGCCAAGAGAAAATATTGGTGATTTATGAATCTCTAAGTACACATAAGACTGAATTTCAGTGATGTTGTTATATAAAGGAAAGTTTTAGTATATTCATCAATCCAACTATTATTTTTGGTTACTCTGAGTATATACTTTACTGTATACTCAGATTGATATTGGTAGAAAGTATCCTCTCTGTATTCACGCAAACCATCATGGGGAAATATGACACACACAAGTGATAATATTTATCATGATTTTCCTAAGGTATTTATAATTTAATTAAAAATGTGCAGTATATATATGACCAATCATGCAGTTCTTTGTCAATTTGTGTGTTTAACACATGTTTTTTAAACAGAGAAGTGCGACTCTCTGAGAGAGCATCAAACACAATGCAAGTATTTTAATAAAAAGATTAGTGAAACTATTATTAGTGTATGCATCCATTTATTAAGGAAACAGTTTTTATCAGAATACATTTTTCTGAGCTCTTAATAATGCCAATAAAGACAGGAACAAAATCACCAACGGTTAACTTCCATATAGAATATGGAAGGGTGAATAATGTAATTTACTTTTTGTTTTTGTCCACATTCGTCATATTTTAACTTCTTTTTTTAGGATTTTAAACCTATCCAAATTGATTGAGGTGTGTGTTTTTTAGTTACAGCTCACATTAAATGTTCATAAACTTAAATAACAATTTCCAAGTTCTAATGTGGTTGTATGATAAAATATTGAAGATATGATAAGACAAAGTATTTCCATCATTGCTCTCTGTACCTGCAACAGAATATGGAAACAATATACACACAAAAACAAACACAGACCAGCAAAATGTGAACTTCCTAATAAGCCTGTGCATTTCTCCTGCTCATAAATTTGGAAGGATTTTTACCTGTTATTAATAACGAAAAACCACCTTAATTTATTATTTCATCACAAGGATGATGATGATGTAATCATGTTACAATTACTCCTAAAGTTGTTTCAAATAATTGAACAAGACCAAGAATATATAGTCCCTTTTACAACAGATCAAACCACATTTTAGTAGCCTCTCATTTTTGAACAAATTTTCTTTTCAGTTTTAGTTTTACCAATGATTTTATTAAAATTCTAACTATTGCTTATTAATTTTAAATTTTAAAAATAATTTAAAGTATTCCACACATGAATATGATTGAAACCATATTATTTTCCTGAGATTTTGCCATGTGGTCTGTGAGATACATTCATATTTAAATCAAAGAACAAACAAAAGAATAATGGGTGTAATCAGAGCAGTGCCAATTATAAGAATGTGTATCAGCATTCAGAGTTGATGAGCTCAAGACATAAAGAGCAAAGAATCATTCGTGCAGTATTTAAGCCTTGCTCCATAAAAATAGAAAATAGTTGATAAATATATACCAACTTCTAATTAAACAGTTCTCATAATCATCTCCTAACTAAATTAATGTATGAACATTCAAGTCTCGCCAACATTTTTATTCACCTTTTACTACTTTATTATATACCATTAAAATATGTATTTTACCTAAAATAGTTAAAAAATCCAGTGCAATGCCAATTAAGGTGTCTTCCGTTTTTATTACTAAAAAAACACTACTATCATTTTACAGAAGCCACAAAAGGTCAAGAGTGCCAAAATAACAAAATAGGAGCATGATGTTACATGGTGTAAATATGTATTATATACCTACAGTAATAAAACTGGAGGGCATTAACAAAAATGGGAAGAATGGATATCCTAGGAGAAAACCGAGGCAGTTATGGGCTTGACAAAGTTTCTAAGAATATCCACAGAGAACATAATAGAATATTTTTAATAAATATTGCTGGGGAAATCAAATATACAATAACAGAATACTGCAAATGGATCAAAGATCTAAAATCCTAAAGGTGAAACTTTAAATTCTGAAACAATTAGAAGTAGACAAGGGTAAGTACTTCAACAAATTGATGTCAGTATAAACGTTTAAACACAGGAAATAAAAAATACAAACAGACAAAGGGTATTTCTTCACAATGAGAAACTTTTGCACAACAAGGAAAGCAACTAATAAATCAAAAAGATATGCCCATTAAATGAATGAAAACATTGAGTTATACACGTGGCAAGTCAAGATAATAGAAGCATGCCAATCAAGTTTTCAAAAGGAGAAACTGATCTAAGCTTCGTAGATATGCAAATGACTAATACAGACATGAAAAATGATTAACATCACTATTTATCATCAGGGATATGCAGACAACTCCTCTGGTTATATATGGCTTCCAATAAGTTTAGCCTTTTTTCAAGCAAATAAGTGCTACAGAAATTAATCAGAAAACAGAAAATAGAAATACCATATTATCCAGAATTCCATTTCTTTGTATAAATACAATTGAGTTGAAATCCATCTCTCAAAAAATACAAATGTAATCCATGCATACTGTACCCAAGAAATGAAGACAATTTAACTGTCCATCAACTTATCAATGGATAAAAATGTGGTACACATACATATGGAATATTAGCTACAAACATGCTGGAAACATTGTCACCTGTAATAACACAATTAGGGTTGAGGTATTTATGTGAGGAGAAATGAACCAAACACAGAAAGACAAGTACTAGAGGACTGAATCTGAATGGTAGCTCAAATGGGTAAACCTCTCTCTACAAGCACAGAGTCCCATATGGGCACCAATTTGCATCCTGGCTTCTCCATGTCCCATCCAGCTGCCTGCGTGTGGCCTTGGGAAGCAGAAGAAGATGACCCAAGCACTTCGACCTTGTAGTGACAACGGAGACCTGGATGAAGTTCTTGGCTCTTGGCATCAGTTTAGCTCAGTTTCAGCCATTGCAGCCCATTGGAGAGTGAACCAGCAGCTGAAAATTTGTTTTTTCTTTTCTGATTTTTCACTGTAAAACGAAGTTTTCAACATTTTTCTTTAAAAAAAAAAAACTAGAGTATCTCACTTCTATACAAGATCTGTTAAATATATATGAACATAAAGATATAATTGTCATTATTATCAGAGACTGGGGAGGGAAGTAGGTAGGAAAAATGCGAAAAGGTTGACTGACTAGAACTGGGTTATAACTGGCTGTGTGCAAGAGGTTCTGTGGTTCTACTGCACCGTAGAGTGAACATGGATATGTGAAATTTTGTGCATAGTTCTATATTAAAAGCTAAGAGAGAGAATTTTTTAAATTTTCATCACTTCTCTGCCTTTTGGCTAAGATCAAGGATAGGATTTTTTTTAATTTTCTTATTATTCTTATTATTAAAGATGTTAAGTATATAGCCTAGTGGTGAAAGTCCTTGTTTTGCGAGAATCAGGCTCCCATATGGGTCCCCTTTAAAATCCCAGCTGTTCCACTTCCCATTCAGATCTCTGCTTCTTGCCTGGGAAAGCAGTAGATGATGACCCAAAACCTTGCGACCGTGTACCCATATGGAAGACCTGGAAGAAGCTGTTGGCTCTTGGCTTCAAATCGGCTGAGCTCAGGCTGTTCCAGATACATGAGGAGTGAAGGAGCAGATAGAATATCTTTCTGTATGTCCTTCTCTGTATGCCTTCCCAATAAAAACAAATAAAATCTTTAAAAAAGGGAATAAACATAACTGCCCTAATTGGATATATAACTTAACACTATATCACATATTGTAGCTTTTATATGTCAATTAAACTTCTGTAACAAACTTTAAAATATGAAAACTGGCCACACCATTTTCAGTTTTATGTTTTTATCTATAGAATATGAGATAAAAGACAAAATAATTGTAAGAATCATATAAAGACATTTTCATTTTTCTGTATTCATTAGTTTTAGTTGAATTTACTTGCTGTTTTCCTCACGATACTTCAGATGTTTAAATGGACTCAGTTTTCTCAGTATCTCCACTAAAATACTTTGTTTGGCTTCCAAAGCAAAGACAATGTGTTTTCTTCAGTTTTTTGTTTCAACTTTCAAATAAGATCTGTATTTTCTTGCCTATTAAATTCTAATACTTTTTTTTTTTTTCAGGAATTGAATAGGTGGGTTTGTACCATTACAACGTGATGCCAGAGGTTTGGTGATTTATAAATTAATGCAGTTAACCTTACCCGTAATTCTGGTGGCTAAGGACAACCTCAGTGAGATAATGGCACCCTGATGAGAATTCACCAAGTCGCAACACAGCATAGCAAAAACCAGAGTACTAGCCCTGAGTACCAGGTGTCAAGCCCTTGAGGTCTCTCGGCTGAATGACAACCGCTGTAAAAGAGCTAATCACTCAGAGGTGGTCATTAACTACAAGTGCACTGAGTCATGTCTGATGGCATTCTATCTGACTTCGCACCTTTAGTTCTTACCATTTCACCAAAACTATACAGCACTATCACATGGGCGGTATTATTCAATGACATCATATGTAGGGGGCACACTTGTAAGCTCTATCCAAACTAATAAGATTCTGTGAGGTTAAAAGAATACGTATTTTCCTTATAAAAAAAAAGATTTATTTATTTTTATTGAAAGGCGGATACACAGAGAGGAGGAGAGACAGAGAGGAATATTTTCCGTCCAATGCTTCACTTCCAAAGTGACCGCAACGGCTGGAGCTGAGCCAATCCGAAGCCAGGAGTCAGGAGCCTCTTCCACATTTCCCAGGTGGGTGCTGGGTCGTCCTCAAGCCTTGGGCTGTCCTCGACTGCTTTCCCAGGCCACAAGCAGGGAACTGGATGAGAAGCAGGACCGCGGAGATTAGATCCAGCGACCATACGGGATCCCGGGCATGGAAGGCAAGGATTTAACAACTTGGCTATCGCGCCAAGCCCAAGAGAATAACTTATTTTCATCTTACTTTAGAACTACAAATTATTACCTAACATTTGAATGAATCTCCTGTGACTAGTGCCTGGTTGATGGATAGAGTGCTCTTTAAAGTTGAAACTGGTAAGGTTAAGAGAAATCAGATAGATATGCAAGAAAGTGTAATGCACTACATTTTAATACTGTACACTTTAAATTTTATCTTATATTCGTATCAATGTATTCAGATTCTACAGAGTTGTGAAGAGTACTCCAAACATTGACAATGTCATAAAATAAGCAATTTATATATATATACATATATATAAAGTTGCTGCTTTAATATAACAGTTGATTCTGAGATTCTATTACTATTCCGTTTATCTATTTTCAAGAAGCAATTAGATTTGCAGAAATTGAATTTGGAGCCTGAAATTTTAAATATAGAATGTTTCAAAAGATTTTCTCTTTGTAAGAGTGTTCCTAATAAACGACCTACAGTAAGAAGAGCCTGAAGTTAATTCTTCAGAAGGCTTATTTTCTATTACCAAGATCCATTCAACTACCCCCCCTTCCAGAAATAAAAGAGGGAGCAGCCAACTAAAAATCAATTCACCATGTCTGATCCTGCCAGTTCTAGAATGAGCAAGTGAAGATATAATATGATTATGAGAACTCAGAGCTTTCAGGACACACAGCTGAATCCCACCGAAATTGCCATCCGAACGAGAATGTTGCTGGATGCTCTACTAACAGGGATTTGTAACAATCAAGCTTTTTGATACGTTTCTGTGGTTAAGTAGTGCCTGTGTCCAAAAGTTAGGCTTCCATAGCTATAAATTCTGCCAAAATGTCAGTTCATTGCTTCTAAGCAAGTCTTCAATAATTGCAATTCTAGCGTTGTTGGATATTTAGTGCATCAAAGCAATTATCACTATTATCATGCTTCCCCTTAAAAAAAGTTAAAATCATCTTTATTTGTAGATAAAACTGAAACATGAATATAAATGCTTTACATAAGCATGATGAAAGCTATGAGTGTTAAGTTTTCCTGAATGTTTAGCTTCATATATCTCTGGTGGGCTGCAATAATCAACCTAAAATACCAGATCAAAGATTAGAAAGATATTTTATGCTAAATTATTAATAAATGCATATGATTTTATGTGTGAAGATACATAATACATGACATTTAAGAAGTCTAGATACACAGACATTTTCAGAATCCCATTATCATGGAAAATAGTATATCAAGCCAGGAATGCAAGGATTATTCTCTACCTGTGGCTAAACTGTTTAAACTGGATCTTCTTATGCTGTCATTTTACCTTGGAAAACATGATTTTCTTTTGTGTATCTCGGCTACACAGCCACAAAGAGGGTGCCACTAGGCTCAAAGTGGAGACAAAAAGGCCTATCCACATATTTTAATAAACAGATGTCAAGAATGTACACAGGAATAGAAAAGCATCTTAGCAGGTTCATGCCCCAGCACAACATCTCAAGAATTGAACTTTCCTGTCATACCAAATACACAGAAAAAAGAAACGGCCCTTCACAGGGCAACTGTATATCTAATTATAAGAGTTCAGAAAAAAATTACACATCAAACACCAGATTCTACTTATGGAGCTGAATATTTAACTTACTAAGAAATTATCCAAAATGGCATCTTTGAATAATAAAAACAAATGAAGAATTTGTATTATATGGCAAGTACTTAATGCTTGAAAAAGTTACCTGAACTTTGTTACCGTATCATACTATTCAAATAAGAAAGTGTTATTATGCTAATATCCCATAATTCACATCATATGTATTCTAATGTGTTAAATACATATATATTAATACATAATTAAATTCATAGAAAAAGTGTGTTTTTTTCCAAAATACAATTATCATAGTTATATTTTTCTTCAGCATTTGCTCATGTTTCCTGTGCTTCAAAGACAGGTTTTACATACCTTTGGATTTTAGAAAAAGTAAAAACAAAAGTGACAACCAAAAAGATATATGTTGTTTCTGTTTGAGCCCAATTTGAAAGATGTTCCTTTCTTTCGCAAACCTTGGTAAGCTCTGTGGCACATCCTATGAATCACATCACAGGGAATCCAACTGGCATTTCTCTCCTGAATTATTTACACTCACTGTAAGACAGGATACAATTTCACTGAGTAGTTTCAAACTATGTCATAATAAAGCATGTTAATAAAAGAGTTACAGGGTGTCACAATTCACAATTCATAAATGTCCATGTTAGAAATGGCACAGGTACAATTACCTCTGGAGAATTTCTAACTTGGTATAACCTACATCCTCTTCAAGATGACAATTTTGTGATTTGGAAGAACTTTCTAACTAGTAAGGAAGGAGTTGAAGCATAACTTGTGATCTTGAGCAATGACAGTTTGTGCTTTTAATCATAATTTTATCATTACAAAAATGATGCTGACAGATGCATAGCTCAAATGGACAATTTTTTCTGTAATATTAAATGGAAATAGAGACTGCAGGCTATTTATTTTACATTGTGGTTATAAATTAACAGTTGACGCCTTCTAACATGGATGGAAGGAGGACACTAGTCCTTCCCTAGTAAGGATGTTCATAAAACATATATGAAAGTCTCTACAATTTAACATTAGAAACATTAGTTAAGTGTAAACACCAAGAACATACAAGAATATCGGTAGATGAGAGGGAGGAACGACCAGTAATTTGTCTTACCAACTTTGAAATGTCGAGTCATATATGCAAATGAAAAGAATGTTAAAGCTTTCTATTAAAAGATAGGTGCTTAGCCATACGGTTAAGATGCTGGGAAGGATATTCATGATACATGTTACAGTGCCTGGATTCAATGCCATGTTCTGCATGCTGACTCCTGTCTCTTCCTGATACAGACCCTTGTGATCATTTAAATAACTGTGCCTCTGCAAGCCCCGTGAGACTGGATTAAGCCTTCCGTTTCAGCCACCAGTCCAGTAAGGGCAGATGAATAAATTAAGGAATAAATAAGATGGAAGCTCTACTTATCTTCCTCTCTGCTTCTCAAATAAAAAATAGTAATATTCAAGTTTATTAATGTTAAGACTCTTATAGGATATAATGCAATAGAACAATAGCATTAACAGATTTTTGTTTTCAAAACTGGGGGATTTTTTTCTTATATATTCTTTTAAGATATCAAATTTCCAGTTTGAGAAGTTAAAGGATGAATTTATTTATTTGAAAGACAGTTACAGAGCAAGAGGGAGAGAGTTCCTCCATAACTTGTTCATTCCACATGTGGACAAAATAACCAGTTTAGGACAGGCAAAATATCAGAGTCTAGAACTGTATCCGAGTCTTCCACATTGCTGACCAGGACCCAAGCACGTGATCAATCTTTCACTGCCTTCCCAGGACTCCAGGCTGGATGCTGGATCTATCATGGAACAGCCGGGACTCGAGTTTTTACCTACATATGATGACAATCTCACAGACACAGTTTAATCAACTGTGTCCAAGAATGAAAATATTTAATATCAGTTTGTTGAAATAATATGCATACCATTAAATCTATCATCCCAGTGATTAGCGTCTATAAGTCTTATTTCTAATGTACTATGTCACATCATCCTCAACAATAAACAAACAAGCAAAAATCATGACTTCCTAATTCAAATTCATTGCCCCTTGAGTTTATGACAATCAACCTACTTATTTTCTTTTCATATACTAGGCTTTGTCTGAATATCAAGTGAATTTACAAAAGTTTTCTCGTGTCTGCCTTCTTTCTCTTAACACTGAGATAAATCCATGCTATTACTTGTATCAATGTGTTTTGTGTTTATTATTCCATAGTATGGATGTACCCTAGTTTCTTTATCAGCTCCATAGTGGAAAGGCACGTGGTATGTCAAATATTTTGGTGATTATGAATAAAGTCCCTATAAACATGACACTCAAGTTTATGTAAAGCAGATAAAATGTTTGTGTTTCTGAATGTATTACCTGAGAATTGCAGTGCTGAATAATATTTTCAGTACATATTCAGCCCAATTAAGATGTTTCAGCATAGTTCACTTTGCAAGCTATGTATGAGATTAACAATTACTCTGCATTTTTACATGACCTAGTTTATTCTCTATTTTCATCTTGGTGATTCTACCTAATCTTTGTAGTGTTCTTCTTTATTTGTTTTTCAGTTCCAACTCCTAAACATTTAATGGTATCAGCTTATTTTTACATCCTTATATATCATCCAACAAAAAAAAAATGCTTCAAAATGGTTTTGGATAACAAAATTAAAAGATTTTTTTTCTATAAATCTTCTAAAGTGCCTTCAAATATATTATGTGTTGAAGTTACAGTTCAGAATTTTTAACTCTTTACCCACCGGGATGCTTGCTTTCTAGTTGTGTGAGTTCTTTATATAGACTGGATATACGTTATAGAATGTTCATTTTTGTATTAACACCTTTTTAAGAGTCAAAGTCTTTAATTATGAATTTTTGCATTTTTAAATTGTTCTAGCTTTACTTTAATGGTTAAGTGATAGTAGAGATACAATCAATGAAAAAGCATTCTATGTGTATAGATTTATTGAATTGACTAAATAGTCAAGAAGTAAATGTAAGGAAATACTAACTTGCTCTGATCTTGAATGGATTTGTGAACCTCTCTGACTTTATTGTTTTTATATAACATTTTGATTTAATTAGCACACTCCATCACAGAGTTTCCATCAAAGTTAAAGTAGGTAATACATAGAGAGGGGCCTACCTAGTTAGAGTTTTGAATAAATATATAAATACTGATCAGTGCTGAATTCTGTCACTTCATCTGAAAGGTGAGAAAAATAGAAAAGTCCCAATTAAAATACATATGCATTAATCTATTTACCCATGAAGTATACTAAATATGCAAATAATATGCTAGCTAGTAAAAATGCAGTGACAAACGAATCAGACATGAGAAAGTGATGAAAATGTTAATGGGCAGTATGACATGAAAAAAAAATAACAAGGATCTCCAAATTTATATAAAGAACTGCAAATACCTTCTCTGCAAAAATATTTCACTCGGGACTCCTTGTATTCATTTTCAGGCACTCCATAGCATGGTGGAGCATCATTTGGTAATAATATCAAATATAAGATATCATGTGTGGGGAAAAATTCCCTATATCTACAAAACAGTATCATAGGAAATTATGATAATTAAAAAAAAGCAGAAGGACCTGATGAGAGACACGATTTAACAGAATAAAACATGAAATAAGACAAATAAGTGAAAATGCAAATTAAATAAGAGTAAGTTAAAGTAAAGGCAAACTAGATTGTATACAATCCTTTCAGGCAATGGTTTAGCTGTGTGAAAAAATATGGATATCTGAAGCTTCCCTGTGGCCAATCGCTCCCCTAAAGTCAGACTCACTTTATGACATTCTGCTTGCAGGAGGATCACATTTTTATTAGGGATTTTGGATTTGAGGATTTTAGGACATGGATATTCACGTTGCCTCAGTTGACAAACCCATTCAAAAATGTATACAGTAGCATACGAGTGGAAGTGTATCTGAGGGTACCTTGGCGTTGCCCAGGGAGTATGAGAACAGCCAAGATGATCAGCTTACTGCTTTAGGGGCTGATAGAGAACCATACATACCTTTAATACTCATAATATAAGAATCACGTCATTTCATGTTTCAACAAGCTCTGTGGCTGAGATCAATGTTCTAAACTAAAAGTAATTAAGGTCATCTTGAGTGGCGTCACTTCTTTTTGGTTATGACCTAAAGAAATACATCAACAACTGACAGCATATATGAGACTATCGCCTGAGCCATCAGCATACCTTACTGCAGCTGCTCTGCTTTCAGTCCTGCTCCTTGGTGATGTGCCTGGGAAAGGAGGCAGAAGAAGGTGGCAAAAATGTGAGAACTCTTGAAACATATTCCAGGGAATCAGATGGAGTTCTAAGATTCAGGCTGCAATCTGCCCCTGATAGTTTAGCCTAGGAGGAGTGAGCCAGTGGATGAAAGATCTCTTTCTCTGTTCATCCTCTCTGCCAATATACCTTTGAAGTAACTAAATATTTTGAAAAAACAACCAACAAGTGAAAACTGCCATGCCAAGGCCTGGGTGTCCTGGATTATTCAGAAACTGAGAATAAAGGGAGTCAACGACTGTTTCTTTTTTTTTTTTTCCAGATTTATATATTTTTATGGGAATGTCAGATATACAGAGAAGGTTAGAGACAGGAAGGAAGATCTGTCCATTGGTTCACTCCCCAAGTGGCCACAATTGCTGAACTGATCCAAATCCAGCAGCCAGGAGCTTCTTCCAGGTCTCCCATGCAGGCACAAGGTTCCGAGATGTTGGGTCGTTCTTGACTGCTTTTCCAGGCCAAAGCAAGGTGCTGGATGGGAGGTGGAACAGTCAGGTTTAAAACCAGCATCCATATGGGATCCTGGCACCGGAACCTACCATGCCATGCCCAAGTCATGTTTCGAAAGCTGTGATCCTCCCTCCCCTCCCTTAATGATTTGGTCATCATGATGCTGAGTGTGACAATGGAGGTGAAACAGAACACTGCACGTTTTCCCAGTGTGAAGTGTACTTAGGGGAGAATATTATTAATTTCAGTCTTCAGTATCCAGTAGCCTTTCCTAATAGATCATTTGCTCATTTCTTCCACACTCTACATACAAAACAAAAATGAAGGGATACTTTAGAAATTAAGTTTACAGATATCTAAAAACCATGGAGAGGACAAGAAATTCATACTACAGGACAGGAAGTGAAAGATGCACAATCAAAAGTGTGTTATAAACAGGTAATATTCTAGAGCATCGAAATCCAGCTGAAAGGAATACCCTGTAGATTTAAATGGAAGGAGGATAAAAAATAAAAGTACAGATTCATTAAATACACCAAAGAGGACAGAATGCAGAGTAACTACAAAGGAATTATCTGCCAGTAGAAAGAGAGTCTTTCTTCCTTAAAGTACAGGGAGGAGGAATTAGAGCCTGGAGAGTAAGGCTGTGGGATTCTAACGTTCTTGATAGAGAAATGAGGGATTCTCCAACTGATGGGTTCTATTTTGTGTACGAAGTCTATGGCAAAATCTTCCTCTGACCATGTGCATTGAGTTAGAATGCCCTAAGCTGTCTGAGAATATGAAAATCACTATCTCAATCTTTAAACAACATGGGAGATTAAGCCAGAAAAAAAAAAAAAAAGGAAGCCTCTATACTTTATCATTACTGAATAAATAATTAGTGCCATACTTTAATTTGTAAGAGAATTCAAGTTATATCAATTGCAAATTCACATTCAGACAATGAGTCTACTCAGTGAAAATTAACCTGGAATGTCAGATACGGATGGTTGACTGAGCTAGAGGAGCAATTGTGTTCCTAGTCTATACCATATACTGGCTTCACATCTTGGATTGCGTTATTTATTAAAGATTAAGCTATGGGCCCGGCGCGGTGGCGCAGTGGTTAAGGTCCTCACCTTGCACGCCCAGGATCCCATATGGGCGCCAATTCTATCCCAGCAGCCCCGCTTCCCTTCCAGCTCCCTGCCTGTGGCCCGGGAAAGCAGTCGAGGACGGCCCAAAGCCTTGGGACCCTACACCCCCACCGTGGGAGACCCGGAAGAGGCTCCTGGCTTCGGATTGGCATAGCATTGGCCCGTTGCGCTCACTTGGGGAGTGAATCATCGGACGGAAGATCTTCCTCTCTGTCTCTCCTCTCTGTATATCTGCCTTTCCAATAAAAAAAATAATAATAAAAATAAAATCTTTAAAGATTAAGTTATTTACGGTAAAATTTTAAAATATCCAGTAGAAAATTTTAGAATAGTTTAATTCTTTATGTATTGAAAAGCAATACACATACAGCATTTAACACAAATTCTTATGTGTGTTGAAATATCAGTGCTGATACTGGTATGAATAATACAAGTGATGAGAGTAATAATTTCAAAGCCATGTGAATTAGAAAAATCACTAAAAGAATATAACATAATTTCTTCACCTGCTCAAGTAAATTCCCTCTAGCTTACTTACTAACTTCTTTTCTCTTTACATATTTCGCTTTATTTCAGCTTTTCTTTTATTCTGCTGCCAAGCTAAACTATTTACAGTGTTTCAAAATCAATTACACATTACTTATAAGCATATTTGCAAGAAAGTTTTTACAATCAGAACCACTAGTACCCCAACCAAAACATATATAAACACACATAAATTTTAACAACAGTACCCCATTTTCTCCCAAAGGTATACTTATTATATAAAATTTAACTTGTCCTATAAAATTTAACTTTTCAATTCATTTCTTGATAATTTCATTTGCTTTGAGCATAGGTGAGTAGCACTCAGCTCACTCTCCTGCTATAACATGAGCCATGTACTGTGCTGTGTTGTCCCAACTGAGTTTTCTGAGAGGAGCGACAGCCTGTGTCCATTAAGTCCTTTAATATCACTGTTACTGAGAAACGGAGGGCTCCATTCTGTCACTGAACTAAGACCCAACTCCTGTGAACTCAGGTGTATCTCAATGCAATCTTTTTCTCTTTTTTTAGATGTATTTATTTATTTAGTGTATCATTCCATACTAGGTAAACACAATAAAATATATTCTATTGAGATATAGAAAAAATATGCAGTAAGTTTTTCCCTTGATCTGCTCTGCTAAAACTTCCCTTTCTGGAGGACTTTACATAATGATTTTTTTTTTTAAACTGGGAATTAGGACCTCTAGCTTATTATCCTCTTTTATTATTAATAGTTTTATTATTTTATTTTTAATAAATTTATTTATTTTGTGAAACAGTTCCACGGGCTTTAGGATTTGTCCAGCCCCTACACCAACTGATTTCCATTATTTTATTAAATAATTTAGTCCTGCATAAGCAGTCATAAGATCATCATCCTGCTATTTACATGTATCCTGATAGTGAAGGTATGGAGAATGTTAAAGCTCAGCATCCTATTGTCAAGATATATGTAGCAGTTTCATTGGGAGTCCATCTTTGATTTGGAGTAGAGAGGCATGCTACATTATATATTCAGATCTTAATGTAGTACTCTATTATACCGTTACTCTTATTTTTTTATTGTAAAGGCAGATTTATAGAGACAAAAAGAGATAGAGGGACAGAACTGTTCTCTGATCTACTCCCCAGATTGCTTTAATGGCTGGAGCTTAGTTTGCCTGTCTCAACCCAGTAGTTAGGAGCAGCATTCATATGGGATGCCAAAGCTTGCAGGCAAAGGATAAGCTAGTGGAGCCATTACACTGACCCCTACAGGCACTCTGAAGTAATGCTTCAGGGAAAGGATATTTGCCCAAGCACACCATGAAGCTTGTCTTTATCTTACATTTCACTAAATATTCTAAAATAGCTAGAATGGGATGATTCATTAAACTATTTTTTCTTTAACTAACAGTTCTGAAAGCCTAAGCACAGTGGCCACTTGTGCTTGGCTCATGAAGAACATTTCATGGCAGAAGGACAGGTGTGTGTACATAAATGAGAATATGTATGTGAGACACTGGTGTAAGGTGCCATTTTTACTTCATATCCTACCATGCTTGGGAAACTCTTCCAATCTCACAAATGCAGGAACTCTCTCAAGAGTATTAATCAAATTATGATGTTTGAGCCCCTATCACCTAACCATATCTCAGTGGAACAACCTACCAAATTTCAACTACTGGGATCAACCTTAAATATGAATATTACCTCAACAGATCATATTTCAACTGCGATAAGGCTGAAAGGAGTAGGTTTTATGAGTGATAAAAATTTTACCAAATGATCATCAGCAACATCATTGGGAGTAGCAAAACTCCCAGGAAGGTTTTGAGTGAAGATTCACCATTATGAAGAAGAGTGAATCCTCTGACACAGATAAGTGAATGAGTAGGTTAAAGTTAGAAATAAAGAGGAGTTCCAGGATCCCCCGCACCCCCCAAAAAATCCATAAATTCATAAATTATTTATATCCAAAGAAAACTAATTTCAAAATCTCCTTGAAGGTTACAATACTGCAGGTCTTCAAAGACCATTCAAATCACTAGACTCCTTATGTGGATTTTAAAATGATTTCATGAGCCTAAACTCAGTTTTCCCAATTGGTCAAAACAAAATTTAGGAGTTTCTTAAACTTGGCTTGTGTACTTGGTTGCTAAGTCATGGTAAACAGTTAAAAGTAATGTCACACCTTTAGCCTCAAACATTGATGAATCTGTTATGTAAAGGTATTCATTGTCCAAAATCTTTAGATTTCCAAATGGATTGTTTTATGTATGTATGTATGCATGCATGCACGTATATATATATAATATATATGTGTGTATATATATATATATATATTTTTAGTTAAAATACAACGGTACAGCAGAGAAAAAGAGAAAGAGGGGAGATGCATTTCACTACTCAAATAGCCACAGTGGTAAGACTGGGCAACATTGAAATGTGGAGTCTGGAACTTCATCAGGATTTCCCAAGATGGGGACAAAGGCCCAAACGTATAGGTCATCTTCTGCTGTTGTCCTAGGACAGCACATTAGCAAGAAGCTTGATTATGAACACAGCACACTGGGCTATAGTGGTGTGTATCTCCGGTGCTTGTGATACAGGAAGTTCCTTTATCCTCTGTGGCCCAATACAATGGATGGATAGACTGAAGGCAAAGGATTCTACAGTTTTATTTTCTGTTTCCTAACCTCAGAGTTCATCACTTTTCTTTTTAATGACATTTACATAGCTGAGCTGGAGGCATGACGATGTGGGCCTCTGATTAGGATGGAGAGGTTTCAGGTACAGAGAAAAGTGGGTGAAAAAAATATTACAGTCTTTTTTTTCTTCCTGTCTGCTGATGAGGAGAGGAAGGGGGTCACTCCTGTCTGTCAAACCACATCAGCACCCAGGGCTGGGAGACTGTCATTGGATGATACCTTGGAGACCACACTGTGGGGAAGAGTGTTACCAAGGGTGTTACTTCAGTGAATTTGATAGTTCTGAGATGTTGTTGGATTTTTGCTCCAGGGTTAAGAAATCTTTGCAAGGTGGATTGGTTGACAAAGCTTGATAAACATCTAATAGCATTTTTTGACTTCACAGGTGAGTGACTCCTTAACACTGTGTGAAGAAAACACACATACACCGACAGACTGTTCTTTTTACATAGTATTAGTGAATTCCAATTGCTAGAGATAGCTGTTTCAGAAAGACATACTTAACATTCTTGACTTTTTTCAGTTTTTCAGATCTTCATAAGTATTAGATATCTAGTACTCAGAATCAAGTTTTCATTCTACATTCTCACATTTTAAAGGAAGAAATGGAAATATGTGTAGAGTAAGAAACTGGCTTAAAGTCTCACATGTGAGTTGTATTATGTTCATAAATTTTTTAATCACATGGAATCTATTTTCTTTATATCAACAAAACTATTTTAAGAGAAACCAAACCTCTAATGTTTCTTTAACACAGCTTTTTGTTCATTGAATTAGTAAAGTTAGCTGTTATTTTTTCTAGCACTCAATCATGGGTTCCTTGGTGTGTTGTCTCTTCAGATTCGGTTGTGTTCTGTGGGGCACTAGGTTCTCTCAACTGTCCTACATAAGTTGACTAATGCTGAAGAGACTAACATTAAGTTCAAGTAAGGCTAAATGGAAGTGAATTAGGATTCATCTGACTAATACGGCTATTTGAATCTTCCTTTAAGTCATATCTGTGTTTTACCTCTCACGATGGAATAGATCTGTGTGGGACAACATTTCCATTATCAAGTGTTTTACTTTTAGGTTCCTTGTTATTTGACTAATCAGCTTATATTGTTTTATTATATTTTTAAACGTTTTTGTAAGAATATATCTCCCTATAGAAAAAAAAACACATATTTTGATCAAACTTACATTTCATTTACACATTTCAATTTGAAATTTCGTTTTTCCCTGATATATTGTGCATGCAATGTAAAGCTTGCTTTGGGGAGAAGTTTCTGCTGTGCCTCTTGCTTCCCTCCCCTCCCCCAACTAATTAGTGCATTACTATGCCAGTTTGTGACAGCATTACACATTTTTTTAACTTAAAAATGAGGTAACCTCTGACTTCTCCAGTGTGATGTTTTGCATGTTTTAACATGCTCTCCTAACTTCATCTGATGAAAGTTTCTCTCTCATTCTTTGTTGTCCAGCTCCCAAAGGAACACTTTCCACTAAAATAATAATTCACAGTTTTATTTGGTTATTTTTCATTTTTCTCCAAACACTGAGAGGTTATCAAGTGGTATCATTGTAATCTGTGCTTTTTAATTTTGTTTCCTTTTGATTCCTGTTTTAGAGTATTGACTGGTTACAGGACATTTTTTATCTATGAATATGTCTTTAAATCATGGCAAATAATGACACAAGTGAATACCATATTATTTGCTCACACGACTACTAATTACTATTATTAATAATTTGACTCTTCTTTAAAAACTGTTGACCTACTATTTTTAATTTGTACATGTCTGTTATATATATTTATATATTTAAAAGATTTATTTTTATTAGACAGCCAGATATACAGACAGAAGGAGAGACAGAGAGAAAGCTCTTTCATCCACTGATTCACTCTCTAAGTGGTTGCAACAGATGGAGCTGAGCCAGTGTGATCCCAGTAACCAGGAGCTTCTTCCAGTTCTCCCACATGGGTGCAAGATCCCAAGGCCTTGAACTGTCCTCCACTGCTCTGCCAGACCACAGACAGGGAGCTGAATCGGAAGTGAAACAGCTGTGACACAAACTGGAACCTGTGTGGGATCCCAGTAGATGCAAAGTGAGGAAGGATTCAGCCATTAGGCTATCACATCAGGACCATATATGGCCATTATAATTTTAATGGTAATGGAAACAGGTGGTATATCTCCTCCCTTATTTTTAATATTTCTTTGTACTGCTAATCTTTTTTTTCTGCTTTATTGCTTTTTCTGTAGCTCCTTCAGATGCATGTGTAGGCTGATATTGATTTTATTTTTCTTAAGTTTTTTTTTATTATTTTTATCACAAAGTCAGATATACAGAGAGGAGGACAGACAGAGAAGATCTTCCATCCAATAATTCACTCCCTAAGTGACCGCAAAGGCTACTGCTGCACTGATCCAAAGCCATGAGCCTGGGGGTTCTTCCAGGTCTCCCAAGTAGGTGCAGGGTCCCAAGGCTTTGGGCTGTCCTTGACTGCTTTCCCAGGCCACAAGCAGGGAGCAGGCTGGAAAGTGGAGCTGACAGGATTAGAAGAGCACCCATTTGGAATTCCTGCACATTCAAGGCAAGGACTTTAGCCACTAGGCCACTGTGCTGGGTCCCTGATGTTGCTTTTCCAACTACATGACAAAAGCATAGAGTGCAATGAACTGTCCTTGTATTGCTGCTTTGATCATGTCTTTTAAGCTTTGATATGTTGTAATGATGACTTTCTCTATCCCAAGCATTTTAACCACCTCTTTGATTTCTTCTTTAGTTCATTTATCACTTAACAGTAAATTATTCAATATCCCATTATTTGCATATACAGCATATTATTCAATATCACATTATTTGCATATCTTCTGGGCTATTTTGACTTGTTAGTTTCTAGTTTCACTCCATCATGGTCCAAGAAGATGCATAGTATGATTTCACTTTATTTTTTTAATTTCTGTAACATCTTTTTGACTTTTAACATGACCCATCCTGAATAAGTTTCCATATACTAATGAAGAAAGAGGATGTTTGGCCTCTACAGGATGAAAGGCTCTGTACATATCAATTAAGTCCATTTGCTCTAGAGTCTGAGTGAACTATGCTGTTTCGTTGTCGAGTTTCTGTCTCGTTGATCTGTTCAATGAGATTAGTGTGGTGTTAAGTTTGTACAGCATTAATGTATTTGAGTCAATTTTCCCTTTAAATCAATTGCTGTTTGTTTCATGAAACCAGGTGCTCTGGCTTTTGATGTGTATACATTTATTCTGGTGATCTCTTTTTGTTGAATGAATCCTTTGATCGTCATTTGGTGTCCTTTCTTGTCAAAGCCTATATTATCTGATATAAGAATGTCTAATTAAAATAATTCTCTTTTTGGACCATTTTTTTTAAGCTGCAAGGTTCGCAGGTCTACGGATCCACTTCACTCATCCCGTTTAGTGACCAGTTCTTGGCTGGTGTTTTTGCTATTCCCTACAGAGTTTCAGTCTCAGTTTCTCATATAATGCTTCTATCATTTTCTTCGCAGCCTCGGCTCCTGACTCACCACGCTGAACTCCCTATTGCCCTGCGTTGTGATTGCACCATTGCCTGCTCAGACTTTCTCCTCCAGTTTCCACAATATTCAGGATAATGGATACACAAGCTTTGAATTTCACCTAGACCACAGGGTAATCAGCAGTGTACTTTGCCTTCCTTTGTTTTCTTTATTCTTGCCAGAACCTGCTGAAAATTAGTTCTGGGGAAAATCTGGACCTGTTTTGAATTTAACCAGTGGGATGCCAAGTAGGTTTTCACAGTGGGACTAGTTCAATGCATTGAGCTGGAAGTGAGTCCTCTCCTGGCTTAGTGCCTGCACAGTTCACTATTGTTTCTCCCCAAAACCTTTTCTTAGTACACAAAATTATGCCTGATGTGGCATGGGTGGGAATTTGGGCTGTGAAATCTACCTTGTTTTCTGACTGCTTGAGCTCTGACACTCTGCTTCTGCTCATGATCAGATTAAATAAATTAGCAGGAGAGGCAGTATTATGACTAGGTTCACCTCCTGACTTGCTAGTGATTTGTTTCCTGCCTAGCCGCTGATGGATATCTGATTGCTTCTGGTGTTTCTATTTGTTACAGTACCACACTGCTGTCTCTGTTGCTTCTCTGTGTCTCTGACCCTCCAAGTACTCCTCTGTCATCAAACCTATCCTGTCCTATTGCCTGTGATTCTGCCTTCTCAGTTACAGCTTGGCTAATCCTTCTACATCTATTTAAACCTGTCTTTGTTTCACCATCTTGAAAGTACACCACACATTACTTCTTCAGATTTTACGCTGATACCACATGACGCCTGGATGGAGAATCAGGAAAAATATGGAGAAAATAAGCAGCTCTTCAAAGCCCTCTAACTGAATTGAACTGTTAAATTCCTACCACAGTGAATATAATTTCAGATACATCCAAGCATCTAGATTTTTTACTTCTAATTTTAAAAATTATTTTTAGTATTGTTCTCGTAGTTGGGAAGGATGCATGCCAATGTGGGCCTCTGATTATAGTGGGGAGGGTCAAGGAATGAAGGAAGGTGGGTGGGACAAATGTTTCAGTTCTATTTTCAGCTGATTCCCTCCCTATCAAATATGTCCTCAGCTGTCCCCCCCCAACAGGACCCAAGACCCCTTTTCCAGGTCATCAGCAGTTCTCTACCTAGAGGCCAGGGTGATGAGTCCAAGGACAGCTTTTCCACTTTCCCCAAGTGTTGTGGTCTAAGGAGTTGATCAGTGCTCATTAGGCTGAGCAAGAGCAGGAACTGGGCAGGAACAGGAACTGGGCTTGTGGCTAAAACCACTGAGACTAATTGGACTCATCTGTATCCAATATCCTGCTAAATGAGGATATGGGGGAAGGATATAAGGAGGATATAAGGAGAAGCTAAGGAGCAATAAAGAAAGACTTCACAGAGACTTCCACCATCACTGGTCTCCATCCCCAGACCATCTCCCTGTCCACATTACTGACTCTGCTGGCCGGAGCACCCAAGTATAAAACAAGAAAAAAAAAAAAAAAGAATAGGCAACTGTGCTGGTACACTGATATAGTTAAAACAAATTTGACGTTGACCAGACCAAGAATGTGCACCAACTAATGGCCAGATTTTTCCCAATAGTGTAACACAGACTTCCTGTCTTCTTAATGACAGAATATAGTGCTATCAGGGCAGTACATTACAATTCCAGTTGTGATTAAATGAATTCAGCAATTGATACTTTTTCAAACAATAAAATTTGCAGTGGAAGACTTTCTATCTCTTGTTTACATTCTATGCCAGTATACTGCTGCCTGAAATCATTGAATACTTCCATATTTAAGCAGAAAACAATAGGGATCTTGAAACATTTTTAATTTATTTTTTAAAATATTTATTGAAAAGCAGATATACAAAGTTGAGGAGAAATAGAGAGGAAGATCTTCTGTCCAATGATTTATACCCCAAGTGGCTACAACAGCCCAAGCTATGCCATGCTGACACCAAGAGCCCGGAGAATCTTCAGGTCCCAAGAATCTGGTCCTTCTTTGACTTCTGTCCCAGATCTCAAGCAGGGGGCTGTATGGGAAGCAGGGCAGCTGGGATTAGAAGCAGTATCCACACGCATAGCAAGGACTTTAGCCACTAGTCTACCATGCTGGGGCCAGGATTTTGAAATATTTCATCCCAATAAATGAATCTGAAATGATCTATCAGAAGCAGCAAAATTAAGCAAACAAAAAATAGTAGAAATTATCACACATTAGTTCATAACATTTCGATTTAAACACACTGAAATTCTCTATATTTTTATATATAATGTTACATCTGACTCATCTCACTTCTGCTCATGATGTGCCAATTAATCCCCCTCTTGAACTGCCAACATCAGGATATGAGGGTTTTTTTTTGTCATTTCTGCTGAAATTTGATGCTTCTTACAACACTTTCCATGTATGCTATACCATAAATGATGTTAGCACTCTTTGGTACACAGTTGGCTGAATCATTTAATTTAATTTTAAAAAAAAACACTTTTTAAAAAAATGTTGTGATTTTGTTGTATTTTTTGGAAATACAAAATGAACTTGATGTTTAAGGGTAAATGGATTACTCAAAATATTGATGAAAGTTCTTGGACCCAGCAATGCAGCCTATTGGCTAAAGTTTTCGCCAGGCATGTGTTGGAATCCCATATGCATGCTGATTTATATCACAAATGCCCAAGTTCACATTCAGCTCCTGATTTTGGCCTTGGAAAGCATTCAAGGATATCCCAAAGCCTTGGGACTCTGCATTCCATATGGGAAACTTGGAAGATGCGCCTGGCTCGTGGCTTCAGGTCAGCTCAGCCACAGTCATTGCAGCTACTTGGGGAGTGAACCAGCAGACAGATTTTTCTCCCTGTCTCTCTTCTCTGTACATTTGACTTTCCAATAAAAATAAACATTATAAAATTTTCTTTACAATTTTGAAAGTAATGTAAACCCTGTATCACAAAATAGTTGTAAGCACCAGAAAAATCTAGTGGGGAAAAAAAAATTCATTGTCTCTGTGAATGACATTTTTGTCCTGTGCATCTGAAAACTGATCATACAATAAGAGATCTATTCACATTATTTGAATTTAACTGTCTGAAGCACATCCATATACTATGAATTGAACTCCTATTTCACTATTTCCTAATTTGATAGGGTGTACTTTTCAGCATGGCATTATAAGAACAAAGGATGACTTAGTACAGGAAAAAGCTCACCATGACAGAATGAATGGAAAAATACAATTAAGACTATGTTGAGGGTCCGGACCCACCACGGTAGCCTAGATGCTTAAGTCCTCGCCTGGTACACATCAGAATCCTATATGGATGCCTGTTATAATCCTGGCTGCCCTGCTTCTCATCCAACTTCCTTCTTATGGCCTGGAGAAGTGGTTGAGGATCGCCCAGACATGGGCCTCTGCACCCCTGAAGACACAGAAAGGTCTGTGTGCCCCCTGATTTCAGATTGGTGCACCTGCATCCATTGCAGCTGCTTGGGGAATAATCAAGGGATGGAAAATCTTCTTCTCTATCTCTCCTCCTCTCTACCTATCTGATTTTTCAATAACTATAAAAAAATAAATTTAAAAAAGATGATGCTGAGATTCAACATTTTGGCTAAAAACATTGAGGTATGAATGTAGTCATAGGAAACTGATCACCTAGGAAGTTTATATCTTTTGAAATGCTAAAGGATAAAGATAAAATCTTTAGTTCTGTTAACAAAGTTTAGTCATTTTACTAAACGCTGAACTGGCCTTATTTTTCTTCTTCATTTGTACAGTGTGCAATGGTTATCTGATCATCCAGGCCAGTTTTTTAGTCTTTACAGGGATTTCAGGAAATGTTGATAGCTAGATGCACCAAAAAAAAAAAAATCTTGTGATTATCTCATGGCAACATTTATGATAACTTCAGCTTAACGGATGGACTTCAGGTTGAAGCCAGAAACCAGGTCTTTTATCTGAATGTTCTCTTGTATATGTAAGATTTCCAGGTACTTAGGCCATCTTAACATGATTTCCTAGAAGTTGAACATTTAGGACACAAAGAAACAGCCACATGGACTGCCAGGGTTGCAGGCATCAACATGCTATACAACAAATGCACAATATTCTTATTATTAAGTTTTAGAATGAATCTCTGTCTCTTTTGAGCAGATTGGAAGAATACAATAAAGATACAGATATTAAAGGAGAAAAATGCCAAACATAATAAGTGATAAATTGAAAGAATTGTTATGGAAGTAGAAAGGTTAGTTTTTGTAAGTAAAATTAAACTGGGGAGGTCATGGAAAGGAACAAGTATGCTGACATCAGAAAACATTGTTTGTTATTTTTGTTGCTGTTGTTGACAAAGAAGAAGAGTCAACATAAATAAGATAGTGGTCTAAGTCAGGCTTTTGTATAAAGTAGAGCATCTGGGTGTAACTTGACAAGCATTTAAAGCCACAGAATAATCATAGAAAGTAATTCACTAAGCAAAAATTTTCATTGAAAGTTGAGACCATCCCAGATGGCTGAAATCTTGACCATACCTTCAACTGGGTGGCACAAGAACTGCCCAGGAATTTCTGAACTGGTTAAGAGACCACCAAAGGGGAAGCATTTTCATGTAGTTTCCCACACCATAAGGAGGGGTCAGAGAATGATTCAAGCCCAAATACCCTCTTCAAACTTTCGGTGTCTCTCATTTTCTCCTTTCAAGAGGTACCCTGACTCTCTTTTCTTTCCACATCCACCTGGTCACTTCACAAATTAAACTTCTCTATCTGCAATTGGTTCCCACCTTTTTATTTCTATATTGAACTGAAGAAAGAAACCACCAAGCTTTACTGGAGACAAGAATGATTCATCTCATAATACTCTGGACTTGTGTTCAAAAATGAGCTTGAAATAAGCAAGACTTGTCACACATTCTGATTTACAAAAGAATTCAAGGACCTGGAAAAGGATGCAAAAACAGAGGCAGGGATTGAAATGTTCAGAACATACATATTTGTCCCATTCAACTTCCATATTTAATTGACATTTATACAACAGCTACTATACAAATAAGTATATGATCATCTATCTTGACTTACGACAACACAAATTTCATTATAAATTTACAAATTGTCCAAAATACATTTTTAAAAATTATTTATTTGAAAGGTTGTGTGACAGAGTGGAGTGAGGAATACGAAGAAGAGGAAGAGGAGACAAAGAGGAAAACGAGAGAAATAAAAAAAAGAAAGAAAGAAAGAGAGAGAGAAACACTATTTTTGGATGCAAGGGAGATAATGCCAGACAAATCTACAATGTATTTAGGAGCCTTTATTAACCAAGCTTGGTGATAACAGGGTCAACTAGAAATTAGCAAATGACAAGTTCATGTGACAATCCATTCTGAATTGAAGCCCTGAGAAGAACAAATGATTATTATCCTGAAGTCCATTCATTCCATTAAAGACCTATGACCCAGATTCTTCAGCAACATATAAGTTATCCTAAGAGACATGCAGCAAATAATCTGGACACACTTTAAAAAAAAAAACTATAAACATTCACCTTTTTCTGGCGTCTCTGCCCATATCTCATTACTGTTTGGCCTCACCTCTCCTAGAACTCTTGAAAATACACTAACCAAAAATACAAAGCATGTTAGCATGAATATCTTTAATGTCCCACCCAAAGAGTGAACTGAGGGTGAGGGGTAGGCTCAGGCGCTACCTGTTGCAGTCTGTCTGCAGTAAGCCAGAGAGAAAGTAGGTGCTGGAGATGCCAAGAGTCGGAGTGCTAGAGCCACAGAAGCACTAACAAGAGAAGGATCCCCTCCCAATTACAGGCCTTGTGGGTTTTGTGTGGGGAGTGCTTATGCAAGAAATTAATACCACTCTCCTCAGGTTTCAGGTGATAAGTGAGTGTTACAAGTGGGCAAAAGGACCTTGTATATGAGGAGAGGGGTGGGGAGTGGCTTTGGAGCTCATGACCCTGAAATGACTGCCTTGTCCAGAATGAGAGAGACAGAGAGAGGGAGGGAGAGAGGAGAGAGAGAGAGAGAGAGAATGTAAACGACACTGCAATGTGGGATGTGTGTCCAATGCAGCAATACTATCTGTGCATCACAAAGTCCACTGGGGAATAGGTAAGATTCATTCAAGTGAAAGCATTACAATCAAATTTTGTCTACCAAAGGAATTAACTTTTGGCAATATTAGAAATGATGTGTTGGTTACACTATATTTAGATTTAATCAGCATGACTTAGCATTTTGGAATTGGAGATTTGACTTGCTTGTTGACAATGTGAGGAGTCAGATAATAGGCAGTTAGGTACTCTGGTCCATGCTGAAATTATTTTTGTAAAATATACAATCTTGCTTTTTCCCAGTACTTATGCTTCCAAGAGCAACAGAGGGACAGAAGCAACATATCAATTCCCATCTCCTAGAGTTAGGAGACACAGCCCACACTAACATCCCAAATTCACGTCTATCACCTTGTATGAAACTAAAGGATATCAGCAGGATGGGACTGGTGGCTTCCTCCACCCATTCTGATGATAAGCTGAGAACTCAGGCACAGACTCTTTGACACTGCAAATGATTGTTTTTTCTGGCCTTTGAATGACTGATCTGTACCCCCTCCCAGGGATGGTGCATAGAGCACGCCATTTCCACCGTTTTCTGGGGTCTTTCTTTCCTTGGAGACCTCTCCTTTCCCTATGGCAGGAGACATCTTTCTTACTCTTTCCTAAGAAAGTCTTGCCTTATACGCAGAAGTTGTCTGTGTGAAAATTCTTCATTTATGTGAGAGAACAAACAAAGTTGCTGTTATGTCTCATGTCAAATTTTGCACAAAAAAATTTGTAGTCTTTTCCAAAATATTTGTTTATTAGACAATGACAGTTTCAGAGCAAGGGAGAGACAGAAACAGGGAGATGTTCCAGCTGATGATCTTCTCTCCAAATGGCTGTGATGGAGGGCCTTGGCCAACCTGAAGCCAGGAGCTTCATCTAGCTCTTCCACATGGGGGCAGGGCCCAAATATTTGGGTGATCTTCAACTACTTTTCCCAGACCAACTCACACAAACTAGATCAGAAGAGAAGTACCCAAGACACAAACATGCACCTGTATGTGTAATTGTATTAATATTATCATTATTTTATATTTATACATTAGTAACTAAAAAGTTAATTTTCCTCAGTGTATTATTTAAAAAAATAATAAAATAAATCCTGTTTTGTGAAGTGATGCTTTGAAATTCTCAAAATAAATTGCTGTGCCCTTTCTTTTTTCTTTCATTCTTTCATTGCTTCTTTTGCTCATTATTAATCCATAGAATTATTGTAAACCCACAGGACCAATACAGTCATTTGAGCTTTGCTCTCAAAAAAGAATAAAATGAAAATTACATTTGTAGAGTAAAACCATGTTTTATTTACTTAGAAGAAAAAGCAAAATAAAATATTTCCAAAGGAAAGACATTCCCTGTTGATTTATGTCTGCAACAGGAGAATAATATAATAAATGTATACTTTCTAGAAGAAAGTAAGGACTGCAGAAAAATGTAAATTATGTATAAGCATACTACCATGTTTTATCAGAGTTGTGAATTATGTTTTATTTAATTTTCATATATAATTAGTAAATAGAACAGATGCAAGGTTTAATTTAATATATATTTTCATAATATAATGAAGAAAGAAAACATCATGCACATTGTGAACAGAAAGGAAATATTTTGCTTTTGTATCGGATTTTTTGCTACTGTAAGACAGAGGAAATAGGAATTCCTCTTGTCTTTCAACTTCTACTTCGGGATTACTCAGCAATAGCTGTCACAATTAGTGCCAACATTTGTTTATGGAACTTATTTTCTGTTGTGAGGATCTCTGGAATTTGGAATTTTATTTTGGAGATTTAGAAAATTTAAAAATTGGTTCAAATGATTCATCATTGGACTGATTTAATTTGTGCACCTGCATTATAAAAGAAATCTCCCTCCTATCCCATCTTCAGGAACAGGATTAGGGTGTGCAGTCAGCTCAGATGCAAGTTTTTCTTTATTGTTATTATTATTATTACTATTATTTTCCATGACACAGTTTTTCAGATAAAGAGATTTCTCTTCCTCTTCTATTCGTTCCTCCTGTTTTCTCCTCCCTCCATTCTTTCTCATATTATTTAAAAACTGGATTTCTTTTGTAATAGTTACAAATCTAACTTTTTGCTATTTGTATATTTCCAGGCATTTTAGGCACAGGAAAAGGTAAACATCTCACATCATACTGCCAATGTACATTTAACTGTTACATTGAGAAACATCATTCTGCAGATCATTCTCTCTTTTTCACTGTCTGCATTTTGGCTCCGGTTATCTCCAAGAGCCAGCTTCTTTCTGTTTGGCCAGATCTATGCACCAGAACAAGCAGATGAAGTAAATCAAGTCTTGGTAAATCAGAATCTGAAATAGACTATCAGAGTTGTTGATTGTATCTTTGCATCTTATGGTAAAAAAAAAAACCTATCATTCTATCATTCATGTTACTTTATATTTTTAATTTGCATTCAGAAGCAAAAGCAAAATTGATAATCGACTGCCAGTTTTACCCTAAGCTATAGAATAGTGTTTGCACTAGTCATAGAAATTGCCAACTCAAAACACATTACATGAAATCATTTTGTTTCAGGAAAGCAAAATTTAAGTAAGTTCTGTCTTAAGGGCCAAATACTTTCTGCACATATCACATTTGATCTTTTGCATTTATTTTCCTTATAAAGAAGTTATTAATTTCAGAAAAAAAAATCTCCAAAAGAGACTTATTATATTCTGAATACTAAAACCCAAAAGTAACAAAGTGTCTGCTTTGAAAATTTCCTAACATTGTATTCAGCATTAAGTCTATATGTAATGATAAAAGAAGAAATATTTTTGAAATGCTTCTAACAATGCACATAAGTATTTGATGAAGTTTTGGATTTAAATAATTCTTAATATTAGTGATCCACAATGTGCCTAGTAAAAGACCAACTTCCAAGAAGGCGTTTATGGTTCAACTCGGTTTCAAAATGCTACAGTCAAGTAGTTTGGGATGCATAAAGACAAAATTTTAACTGGTGACATGTTTTTAATATTATCCATAAGAATATTTTCAAATTTAACAACACCTAATAAAATCCCTAAAAATGTTTCCTCGGATTTATCTGGAAAAAACAGATATTAAAACCAAATTAATTTTAGCTTTTAAGATTTCTTACTTGTTTTATTCCAAAAAGTGTACTCTGTTAAGTGACAGCCATACTGGTTTGAACACTCACCATTCCACCTATCAACCTTTACTGTTTAATTTAGATTTGTGTCTCAGCAATAGAACCTATACTTATCTGTAATGCATCTGTAGTTAAGTAGGCAGCTATCAGGGTCACAAGCTTGAAAGCCACTGCCCACCTCTGATCGTCAGCTATCACCTAAGAGGGGGCAGTATTGGATTGTTGTGTAACCATTCCCCTCACAAGCCCCTATCAAGGCTCATGATAAGGGCTCTCTCTTGGTCCTATGCTTCTGTCACTCTGGCACACTGACTCTTGGCCAGGACAGAGTCCGAGGACAGAAATTCCCTGAGCATGGCCCCTTTGTGCCTTTACTCCTCACCCTCTGTTTACTGCTTGAATGGGACGGTGAAGATAGCAATGCCAAGATGCTTTGTATTTCTAACTTGTTTACTATTGGGAATTCCAGGTGAGGTGAGGCCTAGTAGTAATGGAATGTGGACTGAGAAGCCAGGGAAAGCTGAATGTCAGCAGCTTTGTAAGTGTGTCCTCGTTATTCCACTGTGTATCTCTTAGCGTAACTTATATTGCTGAGGAAGCTGGGACCTAGGTCTTCAGCATAACGAATAGACTTCAGGGTAATGACTATGTGTTCCTTTTGGGGTTATTATTGACTGGATTGCCATATGAATTTGTGATTTGTTATTTCTAGAGAACCCTATTATCACCAAGCTTGGTAAATAAAAACTCCTTCATAAACCTTGGCATGTCTGGCATGATCTTGCTCGCGCCTTGCAGCGTATCATCATTTGTCTCTACACATGGTTTTATATCCTATCCTAATGTCACCATAACTGTATTCCCAAGCTCCATTGCATTCCTTGTTTTTTTTCTAAAATGCCCTAACATTTATAATAATCTCTGTGTCTATCAAAATTATGAATCATGACTCTTATTATTATTATTTGTTCTAAACTCTTTGACCTAAACCACCTTCATTTTTAAATTTGTTGTTTGATTTTCAATGACCAGATTGTAGATTACATGAAAATTAAATTAGCTAAGTACAGGTGCAGTTTCTTATTTTAAACTCTGTGGGGTTTTTTTCTTAGTGAAACCATAGCGAATCCTAATAGTTCCAAATAGATGTTATTTGCTAACCTGAGAGAGAACAAAGTGAATTTTAGCAGCAGGTGATGCCACAATATTCCAAAGAGGACTGGATGTGCTATGGATGAGGGATTGAGCAGGGATAATCTTGCCTTTGTGATGCTGGCCAATTCTGTAAATGACTTCCTTATTTCTTTTCACCCCCTCTTTCCAGCCACTGGCCAGACCATTCTATTTAAATTACCCTGTCTCAGCATCTGGCCGAATCAGAATGGTAGTCAGTCTGTTCAGCTCATTGTTCCCGCAGTGCTCAGCTCAGTAGGAGTAGAACATAATGGCCCTACATAATGGATGACTGAATTGGAAATAAAAATAAGCTATTTGCTTGAAATTTACCTCCCATTTATTATATATGTGCATAGGAGGTCTCCCACGAATCTGTAGGGGAGCCTTGTCTGGAAAAGTTATATAATGCATGTTTATGTACTAAAAGAAGAATACACATGTGATTACAATAGTGTTTCTTTTTTTTAAAGATTTATTTTATTTTTATTGCAACGTCAGATATGCAGAGAGGATAAGAGACAGAGCCACAGATTTTCTCCCCACATGGTCCAGACGGCCAGAGCTGAGCCGATTCAAACTCAGGATCCAAGAGAATGCTCCAGGTCTCCCATGCAGGTGCAGGGTCCCAAGGCTTTGGGCCATCCTTGACTGCTTTCCTAGGACACAAGCAGGGAGCTAGATGATAACTGGGACAGCCAGGATTACAACTGGGGTCCATACGGGATCCTGCCGTATATGAGACGAAGACATTATCCACTAGGCTACTGTGCCAGGAACTACAATATCGTTTCATAGTGCTGATTTTCTTCTTCTTCTTCTTCTTTTTTTTTTTTTTTTGAGAAGACAGCCTTGAGAAAATTGAAGCATAGGTCCCATCATTGAACATACAACTGCAGGACATGCTAGTTTTGAGAGAAAAAGTCATTCTGGTTCATAAACACATAGACATAAGCCACATATAATAATTGCATTGCCCATCCTTACAGTATTTCAAACGCTGTTCAGTTGTTAACTGTACATAAGGTGTTCTTATTAAAATAAGCGATGTCTCTGTGTACACTAGAGTTCCATCAAGAAGGAGAATCCATGCCTAATGATTCACAAAGAAACATTACAAAGGTCCATTTTCCATATCTGAAAGAGCTATTACTTCAAACATAAGTGCTATTACAGGTAGGAGGAGTTTTGCCCATATTTCACCATGTGCATCATTGAAACACACTCCCGTACATTTTACATTATTATTACCTGATGGCCTGTCAGCAAGCAACTATCAAAGGGCAAGATGGATAGCTCTCCAGTTGAACACCAGAAAGCAATAAGCTAGTGTAATTTACCAGCTTTACAGAGGAGTGTCACTTGAAATTTATGACTCCTAAATGGAAATAAAGGATGATATACAAAGGCTTGCAGGAAGAGTTGCCTGTGTGGGAAAAAAGTTGACACTGATAACATGACGGGTTTCAGATATTTCCTTAAAGTCTCTGAAGAACAAAACATTTAGTATGCAAGCCTGTGAATGGGAACTGGTGAATATATCTGAATCATGAAATTTATTTTATCCAATCCTTTAAATCTTCAGTTTTAAAAATTCACATAATAGTGTGATCCATTTCCAAACGAATTACAAACAAACAAACAAAAAAGGTTATCCTAATTCCAAAACCAAATTTCATTATGTTTCGTTGACTAGGCTAACCAAGTCTCTGTTTAATAGTTTCCCTTAACAAAATAGAAAGATGGTATTCTATTTCCTGACACTTCCTGTATTTGAAAACAAGAAATCCAAAAGAGGTATTTTTGTCTAGTGTAACAATCACCAATTAGTATTCTAGCATCCCATATTTGATATCTTGCTTTTATCTCTCTTTCAGCACCTGATTTCATGTGGCCACCCATACTCCTACTCAAGAGACTGCAGATATGGATGAGATCATCGGGAATCCTACTGTCCATCTGAAAGTTGGATTGAGCTCCTGGCTTTTGCTCCAGCCTAGCCCTAACCATTATATATATATATACAAACATATATATATATATGTATGCACATATATATATATATGTTTTAAAGTCTTTCTCAGTGGACAAAAGCTTTGTGTTTCTAAAGGAAACATATGTTTTCAATATATAAAAAAAAAGTCTGGAAATCTTCATTCCCAATTAGTTATTTTAGTACTGGAACAACTGAAATTGTCAGCTGACTTAAAAAAATATGACCAGAGAATGATGACAGAAGCCATTTATGAAAAGATTTTGGCATTTTGCCCTGGAATGTATAAAGTCAACATATTGCAGTTAGATCTGAGTCCTCAGATACAAAAGCACATAAATGACTGATTATGATAACAAAGAATTACTGAGAAGCAGCAACTAGAAAATGATGGATAAGCCAGTGGATTTTGAAGGCAAAACAAACAAATCAATAACTGGACTTAGCTCACTCTTAGTAAATATGAAAATTAATTCTTCAAATGTGACATATCTACAGCATACTTGTGTGGTTAGAAGCAGGATTATGGAAGTTCAGTGTCTAATAAAATATAGATGCATCTATTAAATACATTCATATATATACACATATATACATATATCATGTGTATTTGTGTGTGTGTGTTTTCAATCCACCACTGGATAGGAGCAAGCGTATATCAGTAATGGTTAAAAAAAAATTCTAGAAGAAAAATGCATTATGGAAAACCATACCCAAATTTCAAAAAAAGAACACCAAAATATCCACATATTTTGATTTTATTTTTCTGCACTTATTTAAAAATTTCTCTGCCCGGCTCAGTGGCCTAGTGGCTAAAGCCCTTGCCTTGAATAGATCAGGATCCCAAATGGGTGCTGGTTCTAATCCTGGCAGCCCTGCTTCCCATCCAACTCCCTGTTTGTGGCCCAGGAAAGCAATCAGAGTCGGCCCAAAGCCTTGGGACCCTGCTTCCGTGGGAAGACCCAGAAGAAAGAAACTCCTGGCTCCTAGCTTCAGATCGGCTCAGCTCCAGTCATTGCAGTCACTAGGCGTGTAAATCATTGGATCGAAGATCTTCCTCTCAGTCTCTCTTCCTCTCTGTATATCTGACTGCACAATAAAAATAAAATTAATCTTTATAAATATATTTTCTCTGTATTTCTTTTTGGGTTTTGCTATTATTACTTATTATTCTCTGAGAAATTATGGTAGCATTGATTGAGAAAAAATAGAATAATTAATATGTTAAGAAATCAATATTCAGTATTTTGCTTATAGATTTTTTCATAGTTATTTACTTTTGGATTATTGTATATGTTTGCATATAAGATATACATATATGCATATATATAGCAAATGCATGCATGTGTGTATATGCATATGTGTATATGCATGTATGTATATATATATATATATATATATAAACTAGATGCCTACTGATTGTTATAGATTGAGGTAGATATAACTTTAACTAAATAGTCTTTTTGTCCACAAATTCAACACTAATCTTCTTTTTTGGAATACGTGATTGTTATTTAAAATTTTAAAAATTATTTTTCACTTTTGTATAAGTCATTGTCAAATAAGCATCTGTCCCCTATCATATTAAAACAAGAAAAATCAATGAATAATTTAAATGACCAAAATATAATTAATTTTTAAAAATTAATAGATCTGTTTTCATTTGTTTGAAAAACAGAGACACCCAAAAAGAAAGCAAGGTAGAGAAAGAGAGAGAGAGAGAGAGAGAGCACTATTTCATCTTTTACTTAATTTGCAAATACTGCAGAAAACATGGCTCTGCCAGATGGAACTCAGGAGCCAAAAACACATGCCTCTGTCCCTCATAAAAGAATGCAAACACTAAAGTCATCACCTACTAATTTCTGGTTCCTCATAAGCAGAAAGTAGGATTGAGTATAAAGAAAAGTCTTGATTCAGGCACTGTGGTGCGGGAAATAGGCAACTCAACTGATGACTTAATTGCTTGTACCAAATCCCAGTCTCACTGGTCCAACTTTGAGTGCAGTCTGGCTAAGCTCATTTACAGATCTCTGTCTCTGTTATAAAACTCATTGAAATTTTTGTGAAAACTGATGTAGCTCTATCATTTAATCTTATAAGTAAAATGAAGGAGCCATGTGAAAAATATAGAATGATAAAAAATTATCCCGTGTTATGATATGTTGCTATATTTTAATTGATAAATTATGTACACATATTTAGGATTAAATTTTTATTTCCTTGAGCAATGGCAAACTTATGTTCACTAATGCCATATTTCATTGTCATTTAGTCATCAGAAGTTATTGCAAAAAGGACACCAAACATTAAGAGACTAAAATAACTTTGAGAAATGTTCTAAAAACCATTATTTTTTTAAGCTGGTATGAACAGAGAGCTAAATTCCAGCAGCTAGGGAATTGTTCAACTATGTTTACAGCAATACCACTTCCAGGAATCCATCCAAAAGACTTGTTACGTGAGAAAGCAACATGCATCCCGATGTTTATTGCAGCACAATCAACAATCACAAGAATGTGGAAGCAACTTAAATACCCATCAACCAAGGACTGGATAAAGAAACTGTGGCTCATCTACACTATGGAATACTACCCAGCTATTAAAAATGAAATACTATCCTTTGTGGTCAAATGGGCCAAAGCAGTGACCATTACGCTGAGAGAAATTAGCCAGTCCCAAAAAGTCAGATATCATGTTTGCTCCAATAGAAGATAATATGATGTCAAATCTAAGGACATTTTTGTGATTTTACTTTATGTCATTTTACTTACTTGTACCTTTTATAATTAGATCTTGTGACGTAAAACACTTTCTCATTATATTCTTCAGTGACTCATTGATCATACAGTAGCACCGTTTTCTTCAGGAATGTTCTTGATTTTCTTTTCTTCAATAACACATAAATCATTCACAGCATGTTATTTAATTTTATGGCATTTTACTTTCTTTTTTTTTTTTCTTCCTGTTGTTGATTTTGCTTTATGGCTTTTTGTTTAAGAGCATATACAGTAATTGTGTAATGGAGACTCTCATGTATAAATGTGAGGATACAATGCAGTATGCATCTCTACTTCCAGAGCAAAGACACAGTCCCAATGAAACTGTTAACTTTATATTGACAATATGATCCTGGACTCTGCCAGTGTCCATGCCTAAAATGATTGGACATGTGACTATTTATGAAGATTTACACTACAGTAATAACATAGGGGATATCAGGGATATCAGTGTGTTGGAGGGTATAGGGGAGCGGGAGAAGGAACATCTCAAGGCCTCTGAAACTATATCATAAAATAATAATATCAATAAAGGCATAAAAAAGAATTCCATTGTAAAAGTTAAAATACTTCAAAAAAAAAAGACAGATGAGGGGGTTTATGGGGAACATGGGCAAGAGGAACTCTAATGTGAGAATTACCACTTTGTTCCTAAATCTGTTTTGTGAAGCACATTAAATTTGTTCATTTTATATAAATTAAAGTTTCAGAAAAGAATGCTTTTTTTTACTTAAAATACAGCATTACTTAAGAAAAACATTTCTTTTCTATAGTGATTGAAATATATCAACACAATGAATAATATATTTACCATTATACAGTTAATTTGTAGTTGTGCAAATGCTTTGTTTAAAGACTGAAGAAGACTCACTTTATATTTTTAAAAAAAGAAAAAGTATGAATGCTTTGCATTCTTTATTTCTGACAATCCTTACATAGTTAATTAAGGCACACAGGTTCAAGGGCTACAGGAAAGTGGATAAGACTATTATTTCCACATATTTTTCTGTATCTGGGATAAAGAGGGAGATACCATATGACTCAACCATTCTATTTTTGTGAATACATGCAAAGAAACTGAAATGTACATATGATAAAGTCACTTGTAATCTAATGTTTACTGCAGCACCATTCATAATAGGAAGACATGGAAACATCCCAGATGTCCATTGAAAGAGAAATGGGTGAAACAACAGTGAGAGAACTCCATGGAATACTACTCAGCCATTTAAAAAAAAATGGATTTCTAACATTTGCACAAAATCATCCTAAATGAAGACTATTATGCTCAGGGAAATAAGCCAATACTGAAAGGACAAACATCATATGCTCTCTCAGATATAAAGCCACCTTTATGCAAATACAAGATCAGTAGATATATAGGCAAACATATGCATACATATACTCACTTAGCAGAACTGCATACTGAAGGCAAGAATGCTATGAAGTGAAGATACATCACAGTATGCATCTCTGCTTCTGAATTAAAAAATGGAATGCCTATAAAACTGTTAAATATATCTTGACAAAGTAATGCTGGACTTTATGCCATTGAGAATGCCTACAATGTCATGATACACTTAAACAGCAGAATTATGTTTTTGTGACTGTTGTTGAAGAATTGTTATTTTAGAGGAAAACTGTGTGTGTGTGGAGAAGGAAGGAGCTGAAAAGCGAAATCCCTGAGTTAACGGCACTACATCATGCAAAAATTAAAAATATTAAACTGAAAACAATAATGACATTATATTGTGGTTATTATAGAAACAGGATAGCAATTAAACTCTCACCTTGCACACACTAGGATACCTTTGAGAACCCATTTTTGTCCTGTTCTCTCCACTTCCCATCCAGCTCCTTCATTGTGGCCTGAGAAAGTGGTTGATGATGACCCAAAACTTTGGGACCCTGTATCTGCATGGGAGACCCAAAGAAACTCCTGGCTCCTGGCTTCGGGTTGGCTCAACTCTGGCCATTGCAGTCATTTGGGGAGTGAACCAGTGGATAGAAGATCTTTCTGTCTGTCCTCCTTTCTGTAAATGTGACTTTCCAATAAAAAGAGATAAATCTTTAAAGCATGCTTACAAAATAACTCATGTTGATTTCATAAAAAAGATGATGAACATTCAAATTAGAAACTACCTCTCCTCAAATGTAACTACATTTTACAATACTCATTTTACATCACATAGAATTAAAAAAGCATTGATATGAATGGCATACTGTTCCAAAATTATTTTGTTACAGACATTTTAATATAATAAATGAATGCATAGAATGTGCATTTTTAAAATCTAAAGTAGAATGGTGTATTTCATTTTTTACTTTATGTAATCTTTCACAATGTCCAAATAATATTTCATTTTTGATTAGCCTGTTTTTGATAAAGTTTTTACCATTCTATACTGAATGTTCAGACATATCAGTTTCAATATGTTAATGTTATTAGTCAACATGAAACATATTCAAACCTACCAGAAATAATTAAAACATACACATGAGTTAATATTACTGATATGTATCCCAAATGTACCAATATTACACATAGGAATTATTTATCTTTAGTCACACATATGTTATATATTGTTTGTTTTTATTGTTGCATTTATAATGTATATGTGTATGTATTTTAAAAACGTATTTATTTTCATTGGAAAGTAAGATCCACAGAGAGAAGTAGACAGTGGAAGAGATCTTACATCTGCTGGTTCAATCCCCAAGTGGCTACAATGGCCAGATTTGAGCTGATCAGAATCTAGGAGCTAGGAGCCTTCCCTGCATGTTAGGTGTCAAGGCCTGAGGGCAGTGTTCCAATGACTTGGGCCAGCTTCTAATGCTCTCCCAGACCACAAGCAGGAGCTGGAAGGAAAGTGGAACAGTTGGACACAATCTGACACCCACACTGGATCCAGGTGCACACAAGGTGAGAACTTAAGCCATCAGACTACCATACTGGGCCCTAAAGTTTATTTATTCGTTAAAATTATTTCATAGGGTCTCAGGACGGGGCATCTCATGCCTGGATCCCAGACAACAGCCACCATGTGCACGTGATGAGCTGTCCCAAGCCTGGGCTCCAGGGGCTGCTCCCTTCTGGGATGTGAAGCATTCGCAAAGATTCCCATTGGCAGTAATTCTTCCTTTGTAAAACTTGTAATCACTGAGCAATACTGACTACCAAATACCAGTCTGTGCAGAAGCTATGGCTTGGGGCTTGTCCTGCAGAATTATATCATGCTACCTGACATGATGATGGGTCAGAGGAAGGGTCACATTAAGCAAGCCATTACATTAACTAGCACTCAAGAACCATATCCGGGGGTAAATTTTGTGAGGGATGTGTGGGCCACATCCTCAGCAAATTCTAGCCCAACTCGTTAGCTCATGAATTGGAGTGGTGATGGACTAAGCTTGGTGTGACCAAGGAGCCTGCCATCAATCACAGGTAAAGGAACCCCCAATAGTCTGGACTGGTCAGAGCAGCAGCACCCAATTGTGCATCCTGAATAGGGTGTGGGGTGGGCCAGGCAGCAACATTCACCAGCTCATACAAGGCTAAATGGAAGGCCAGACTGCACCGGGCACTGGCCTAAACCCAATGGCATGTATGAGAACTGGGTCTGGGAGTGAATTAAGTGGAGAAACTTGGGAAACTTCCCTGGCGAGTCAAAGCTCCTGCTGGTGAACATGTCATCCAGACCTGGGGGTCATACAAGCTGATAAAAATAGCTCCAACATCTGGGTAATGTGTAAATTAGTAATGGAATAGGGTAGATCAGGCAGGACTGAGCAAACCTGAGCCCACAAGCAAAACTAGAGACCAGGACGGAGCACAGGTCATGCCGAGCTAGGCTCTTGTACCTACTGGTCCACATGAGCCAGGAACCCTAAGCCACAGTGTCTAAGGCAGAAGTCAGGACAGGTGAGGGGCTGTGCCAAGCTGAGTCAGAGGAACCACGGGCATACATATGATCTATGGCTGGGAACAGGCCCGGTTGACGAGCAAAGGGGACAACCCTAGCTGGGTTGAGGTTCCCACCAAGGGGTGCGTGACCTGGAATGGGGGCTGCGTTCTGATCTGGAAACGGTTGTAGTCTCCTTTGGCACAAGTGTGAACTGGGATTGGATGCACCGAACCGGGCCAGACTGCAACACCCTCTGGTGTCCTGGAGGACCAGGGAAGATGTGCAATGGACTAGGCAAGATCTCAACCCCCTACTGATCCATGTGTGAGCTGTATGGGGGTATGGACAAGCCATGGCTGGGCTGAAACATCCAACAGCAAGAACCAGATTAGGTGGAAGGCCAGTCAGGAAAAGCCACTGTTCCTGCTATGACAGGAGGTGGACTGAGTAGAGCTGGCTCATCAACCCAATGGTAAGTGTGAAACCTAGCATTGGGAGAGGTTCTGATGGAGGAGCCTTGGAAACTCCTCTGGCAGGACACAGACCCGGCAGGTAAGCACAAGAAACATGATAAGAAACAGCCCAGAACAGGCCATGGAAAGTTACCCACTGGCATACAATTGGCATGGATTGGGGAGAGACCAGGCTGAATCAGTTTACATCATCCACTGGCAAATCCAAGACCAGAACAATATGGGTCGAGCCACGTTCGGCCGCAGCAATGACTAGTGCATAATACAGAATGCCATGGTAAGGTTGTCTGTACTGGAAATGACTGCAGCGCCCAACCAGCAAGCGTGAGAACCAGGAAAGGAGGGGGCAGAGCCAGCAGGGGAATAAGGAAGGGTTCCTTTGCTGGACAGCTACTCCCACAGGAGAGCATGAGCTGGGAAGGAGGCAGACCAGACTAGGCAGGGCTACAACACCCGTGCACCTCATGTGGACTAGATCAGGAAAAAGCCGGGCTGGGCTGATTACTCCTATTTGTGCAAACAAAATTAGAGTGTGTGAGGGTTGTTTTGGCTTAGCCACAGCATCAGCTGGCAGAAGCTGGCACTGGGGGCTAGTTCTGTCAAGTCAAACCATAAAACTATCTGGAGAGTGCATAATATGGGAGTGGGAGAGGCCTGGGAGGGAAATAGTGAGCTCTTCCCACTTGGGTTACCACTTCCAAGGAGGGCATAAAACTAGAACAGCAGCTGAGGTGGAATGGGGCGTGGGACAGACTGAACTACTGCTACACATACTGGCAAACCAGGGTAGGGGGCGGGCCTGGTGGGGTTTATTGCGGGTGGCTCCCACTGGTTTATGCGAGGGCCAAGGATGTGCTGGGCAGAATCAGGCTGGACTGCAATACCCATTGTTTCCAGTGGAAGTAGGAAGTGAAAACAGACCCAACCCAGCAACTGCAACCACCAGCTGATCAGGGTGATGGACTGTGCCGGGCCCTGTACTTGCTAGCACATTCAAGAATCTTGTTCGAGAACACATCGGACAAAGTTTCTTTGGAGATCTTCCTAATCAAAATGCTGGACTCAGAACCCTAACCAAGAAAAGAGAGAAGACAGAACAGGTCAACCAACTATCTCAGCTATATCTTGGCAATGAAATACGGGGCAAACAGAGACTCTATCATGGACTATGTCAATCAGTGGATTCTTCAAGGACCTCATAGTGTTTGGAGTGGCAAGATTGGCAGCGATTCATAACTGTTGAAATATCAAATCCAGTTGAGCAAGAACCTCAGTGCATACCCTGCATTCGGGACCTGGGGAGAGTGGGAAATTGGGTGGGCGTTCTCCCTTAATACCCCTCCTTTAAACATGAAGGAAACAATTTGGAAAAAATAATAGTCTTATCCACTTAAAAAAATAAATAAATAAACTCAAAAAAATTAAAATTATTTTGTAATACAGTTCCAACCCTCTGCTTAATCCCCCTCTCTCTACTGATTCTCCCCATATTATTATAATAGTATAATCCTTCATAAGCATTCATAAGTGCATCATTCTGCTATTTAAATGTATCCTGACATTGTAATTATGGACAAAGGCATAGAGCCCCTCAAGATATATTTAAAAATTTCATTTTGAATCCATCTTTGAAATGAAAGTAGAGATGCACACAGCATTATATCTTTGTATCTGGATACCACAAGGTTGCTCTATAACCTGTTACATGAAAAGCCATAAAAGAAAATGAACAACAGGAAGAAAACTAGGCTACAATGACTGAAACTGAGTTGAACTAAAAAAGGACATTTTTCCAAGTCTCCCACATGCGTGCAGAAACCCAAGAACTTGTCATCCTCAACTCCTTTCCCATGACATAACAGGGAGTTGAATTTGAAGTAGAGCAGCCAGACACAAATTGCTACCCATACACAATTGTGCCAATACATGTGGAGGGGTCATCATGGGACCAGCCCCAAGTGTTGTATATTTCTCAACAAATGTCAAATCACCTATTTCATTAATGGATCAAAAGTGAGATTTTATACTCATTTTAAACTCATTTTAAACTCCTGACAAAGACCCGTAACAATTCCCTAGTGGCATTGTCCCAGTGTATTTTTGCTCCATTTTGCACATTTGCATCTCATTTTACTTAAAGGCAATTTTACAAAACACTGATAAAGAAGGACTTTTGAATGGCTGCTGGGATTCAATATCAATTTATTATTACATAACACACAACCCTAAAGAATTCATCTTACATAGGTTATGAATAATTTTATCACAAGCAAAATAAATATATTTAATGTGATTTGTCATTTCATATAGTAACATGCTTATATTAATATTAATAGCATTTATATAAATTATGAAAAACATGGAAAGAATGAATAATAACACTGAATAATAAGTAGCATCATTTCCTTTCTAGAAAAGTGGTTTGCACAATAGTGACTGAAATAAATGTGCTAAAAACACATGTTAGGGCATAACTTAAATATATGTAATCAGCCTTGCCAATTTATAATTAACTTTCCACCATTCCCCAGATTGATTCTAATCATCATATTTAAGGACAGCCCAAAGACTTCTTATACAAATAATCCATTAGTAGTCATTTACATCATTAGCTCTGAAATACAGTGTTTGAGGTCTGACCCATATATAAGTCTCTTTATCTTTCAGCTCTGCTCTGAGGTTTCATATGCAGTCTTACAATTATTACTAAGATGTGAAAGGCAAAGGAGCAACAATATCACTTCTAGGGATACACAAAAATAACTTCCATTTCTCTGCTTATATTTACATATTTATATATTTAGTTTCAGTGTGCAATTACTTACTTTTATAGTCTGGCTTCATTATTTTTATTTATTCATGTTTTATTTATTTTTTATGACATTTTCTAAGTGGTAGCTCTCAAGCCTGCCACATTTTAAACTGAAAAACAGCCATCTTGTAGAGATATGCTTAGTTCATAAAGAGTCTTATAAAAGATTGATAAATGCTATTGTTTTTATTTTCAATTACTCACACAAATCACTTTTCTGAAGCTGAATGGAAAGCTGAGTTATGAGACACACAAAATTGAATTTTTGTCCCCATTTTTAATAGAAAATGATCCAATATTGTGCTGTTTCTCAGCAATTTCAGCCTTTTAAAGTACTGACATAAAATCTGTTGATCAAACTACAAAACCTCCCATTAGTAAGGGAAAAAAAAAGAAAAAAGAAAAACTTCATAAACATAATGCGCCTTCAACTACAGCCATTTTGCCTGAGAAGTAAAAGAAAATCAGTCCTGAACATATTTTAAAAAATCCCTCGTCTTAATTTTCAAATGTTTTGAAACACATTTTAAATGAAATGCATAATTTCTGTTGGAAACTGTGACAGCATTTATTTGCTTGTATGAAGATTCAAGTAAGTTTCAGTAATTGTTTCCAAAAACACATTTCCTTTGTTTTTACATCAATGTGTACTTTAGAAGTTGTGGTTGTTAAAGATAGAGAATGTTAAATTCAGCAGGGACAACAGTAGCAGCTTTCATAGGAAGAATTTCTTCATTCACACATTCGTGGCAAAGTCTGATTCATTCAGTCCACGACCAAAGGACTTTAGAAATACTGATGTTTAACAGAAACGGAGTACATTTGTGTTATACTTAAGTCTATCTCACGTGTTTTCCACTCCTGCAGAGATAAAGCCAGTCTGGGACAGTAATCAAAGATTTCCTTTCCTCTTTAAAGCAAGCTTAAGTATATGCACAAGACACTTTTTTTTTCTATCCTTTGAAGAATATCTCACAGCATCTGTGCCTTGAATGTGGTAAACATTTTTAGTCACCAGGTTTTAACATTGAGATAACAAAAGACATTGCATAAGGCAATAAAAGGCAAATGGACACTGTCAGTTGGGCGTTGAATAGGAAAATATAGAAATAGAGTCAGACAAAGTAAAAATATAACACTTAATTTGGAATAATAAAAGCTTTAGTAATTTAATGAAAAAATATGTGTACACTCTACAGAATATTATAAAGGACTATCTCCGAGCTTCATCTCAACTTCGCTCTGGCCTTTGAGACCATTTATGGAGTGAACCAGACAATGAAAGAACTCTCTTTCTGTCTCTCCGTTTTTATATGTAACTCCACTTCTCAAATAAAAATAAAATAAATCTTTAAAATGTTAACAGCATATCTCACTAAGTATTACAATAGGTAATTTCATATTCTTGCTCATTTCTGATTATCCAAAACGCATTGTATAATCTGTGGCCAGTTTAAAATTTCATCATAAATAAAGCTTATCGTATCAGTGTTTACCACCAAGAAAGATCCTCCATCCACTGGTTAACCCATCAAGTAGCTATAACAATCAGAGATGAGCTGATCCAAGGACAGGTGCCAGGATCTCCCTGCTAGTCTCCCACTTGGGTGGAGGATGTTAAGGACTTGGACCATCTTCTACTGCCCTTTCAGGCCACAATATGGGAGCTGGATGTGAAGTGAAGCAGTCAGGACACAAGGTAGTAACCACACGGGAGGTGGGGGATCAGCCAGATCAGTCTCTAAGTCACTTTTATCTTGCTCTTTTGCCTCTAGTACAATTCATCTGATTAAATAATGCCAAACAGTATCATATTTGTATTTACTAAGATGCATTTCTTTATTGGATAGAGATACAAAGACGGGAGAGATGGGAAGAGTGTGTGCACAAGTCAAACAGAGAGAGATAGAGAGAAGGAAAGGAGAGAGGGGAGCGGAGTGGAGGAAGACAAAGAGGAGAGGAGGGGATGAGAAGAGGAGAGATTTTATCTTCCATCTGGTGGACACTCCCCTACTATCACATCAGACAAGGGCGGAAGAAGCAGATTTACAATCTTGACCTCAGTTTCCCATGTGAGCAGCAGAGTCCAGACACTGGAGCCAACATCCACTGCTTTCCCTAAAAGCATTAGCAGGTAGGTATAGCATAACCCAAACAGCCAAGACGTGGGATTGTAATTTTCAGGTTCCTTAACCAATGAGTACTGGCACATTTTCTCCTCGATTGTCAATAATACATTATCCTAAATTTAAGTCGCTATTAAAAAAAAAAAAAACTATGTGTCAGAATTGTGCTGCTCAGCTTTTGGGCAGGTGTTTTCCAGAAATCTGTTCTGTTTTTTGTTTTGTTTTGTTTTGCTTTTGGTATCAGCTTTGAAATGCAGTTGACTATGTTCATCTTACAACTGAGTTAGTCCAGCAGAGCCATATAGGCTGGCTTGTTTGTATCAGAAATTTACAAGGTAGAAATTTCAAAGTAATGCTTAACATTTTATTCAATGATATGGCAAACATAGGAGATGGTAGGATATAAATTCAACTATTAAATGTTGAATAAACAATAGATATTCAGCAAAATATTTTTAATAAAATAGTGATAGAATTCACTATTTCTTAGTGTGTTTCTCTGGCTACCAACACAGATAAATTTATTTGTATTTATGAGTAGTCCATTTTGTTTTATATTGAAAATCACTTGCTTAAATACATATAGGATTATGTTAAAAGATAAAATATATGAGAAATTAAGTAGAAGGAAAATGAAAAGAAATATGTAGAAAAGATTTTTAAAGCAAGAGCTGAGCTTTTGAAAATCTATTACAATTTATAACGCCGTTTGTGCTTTCTTTGGAGGCTACCTAAATCTCATGTAGTTGGTTATTATTTTAGTAACACATTTTTAAGCAGCCAGGATTTAAATAGGCCAAATTAATTATTTTTAGACATCTCTTTATTGCTCAGGATTAGAGAGAAAAACAAAGAAAGGAAGAGAGAAAGAGAGAGAGATCTTCCACCCAGTTTTTCACTCCCCAGATAACTTCAACAGCCCGAGCTGGGCTAGTCCAACGCTGCGCCATAAGCTCCCTCAGCTCTCTCTTGCGAGTGCACGGCACCAAAGCATTTGGACATCTTGTGTTCCTTCTTCATACCATTAGTAGGGCCACAGATTTAAAGTAGAGCATCCGTTAGGTTGTTGCTTTTCTTAGTAAGATTTAATTATTTGCTTGAAAGGCAGGTTACGCAGAGATGGAGATAGAGATACCATCCACCTGATGGTTCACTCCCTCGATGACTATAAGGGAGAAACTGGGACAGGCTCACGCCAGGAGCCAGCAGATTCATCCAGTTCTGTCATTTAGATGACTGATGGCCAAACACTTCAGCCACCTTCCTCTGCTTCCTCAAACCCCTAGCAACGACCTTGTCTAAAACGTGTAAGCCAAACTTACATCCTTTTTCCATGTACGGTGCTAGCACCACAAGCAGTGATTTAACGCACATTGCCGCAGCCATCCTCTAGCTTTCTAGTCCTGCATAACAAATAACTGGAAACTCAGCATCGTAAAGTGTCAGGTTTTTATTTCACTCCCAGATTTTCTGGGTGACATTTGTGTGAATATCTTTGCTCAGCTGCTTATGACTGTCTGCCAGTGAGTCTTCATCACAGATACGAATCTACTTTCCAGGTCATGAATGTTGGAAAAATATACTTCCGGCTACCTTTAGTGCTGAGAGTTCCAATTTCTAAGAGACCATTTACAAGAGACCACTTCAGGTCATAGAGGCCAGGCAATTTCTTGCTTCTTGACTGTTTCCACAAAAACTTCACAAGTCTCTACTCGTTCAAGATCAGCAGGAAATAATCTCTGCTAAGTGAAAATCTGTGATGAAAGGACTGACATCTGATCACCTTTTCCTTGATCTCTGGGTTAGGAGCAAAGCACAGATAGACTCAAGGGATTGGCAACATATCAGTGTGTGACTCGCTGGGATCACCTCAGAGTACATCTATCTCAGAATTTGTGGTGAGCTATTTGATTCAGAGTGCAAGCAAAAGGAAAGTCTAAATTCAAAAATAAACATGTCATTTTTCCCAAAAGAATATAACACATGTCTTTACATCAAAACTGATAATAATTCTACCTTGAAGCCTTCTTTTGATGGCACGATATGGGAAACACATTTGATGCAGCAATTAAGCTGCCGTTTAAGACACTCCCATCCTTGGGCCCGGCGCGATGGCACAGTGGTTAAGATCCTCGCCTTGCACGCCTGGGATCCCATATGGGCGCCGGTTCTAATCCCGGCAGCTCCGCTTCCCATCTAGCTCCCTGCCTGTGGCCCGGGAAAGCAGTCGAGGACTGCCCAAAGCTTTGGGACCCTGCACCCGCGTGGGAGACCCGGAAGAGGCTCCTGGCTTCGGATCGGCATAGTATTGGCCGTTGCGCTCACTTGGAGAGTGAATCATCGGACGGAAGATCTTCCTCTCTGTATATCTGCCTTTCCAATAAAAAAAAATATTAATAATAAAAATAAATCTTTAAAAAAAAAAGACATTCCCATCCTTATCATTGTGCCAGCCTACAAGACCACCCTGGCTCTGTTCCATGTCTTAAGTCATGTATGACACCATTAAGTTTTGACACACCTGTATTTTGGGCCAACAATGATTAAGTGAGGAAAAAGCAACAATTTTGTAGTAGAATCTTAAGTGATAAAAATAATATGGTGTAGGCTTGATATTGCTTTGTGGTTTTATGAAATCCAATTTAATCTTAGAGTAAGAATGAAGACGAAGGGTGCGAGTTTGGTGCAACAATTAAGATATTACTTGGGACACTTGCAGATTTAGCCCTGCTCAGAAGAGCCACCCTTAGTTAATGCGTATGCTGGGAGATGGCATGCAGTGGATCAAGTATCGGATTCCTCTTCCTCTGTGATAGCCCTGAGGTGAGATTTTGTTCCCTCGCTTTCGCCTAATCTAGCCCCTGGATGTGTTGGATACTTGGGCAGTGATTCAGCAAGTAAGAATTGTGTTCATGTTTAAAAATCTCTTTGGTTTTCCTTTTTCTGTATTTAAGACAAATAAAATAAATAATAAGTAATCTCAATATCAAACAATTATCAGTAAATATTTTCTTTGAAACAGGCTCAGTATTGTACTGAAATAATTTAAAGCTTCATGGTCGAGATAAGAAATACTAATTTAAAAACCATGTACGCATTTGAGTTTTCAATATACTTATGTACATATTACTATTATGATTCATATTCACTTATTAAAGTTTGTGTGTGTTTAAAGGAGTTTCTCAACATCAGAACTCCACTCAATATCCATCTAAAGCATTGACTCATTTATATGTGGAAGTAACAAGACTAGATTTACAGTTTAGAAGTATTTCCTCGAGACTTTGGTGAAGACTTGGTAAAATGCTAAAACAAATGGTCATCAGAACACTGACTTACTACCTACTTGAGGCTAGGGCTTAAGAAAGAGCAAAACAGCAGTACAGTTAGAAGTGAAGTATGTTGAATTGGAGTTCATAGGTTTGGAGAAGAAACGGTAAGACAGAAGTTCTTCCTGTGTCGATAGATTAACCAAAATGTCATCAGACAAAAATTGCAGAATCTTCTGGAGAAGAAATGGTGAGTTAGTATTTGGATTCCTCAAGGTATAACTTGAGGTGCTTCTTTGCAGGTTGTTAATTATAACCAACAAGTTACGTATACAGAAATCTGATTCATGATGAGAAGATTTCTGAAATCAGTCAGTTCTGTATCAAAATCTTCACAGAAAAAGTCATGCGTATTAATATTTTCCCAATTATGCATATTAATTATCATGTGCATTAATCAACTTGTATTAATTGATCCCAATTAATGCTCCTTGTTACATTCACAGGATGTTGGTAATTGATTTGCTCATCCACAGACTGATAGATAATGTCTATATTCATGTTTATTAAATGTTTATAGAAAAGATTCCTGTCAGTAATATTGTTGTCTCAGCTAGAAGTTGGCATTAGTATCATTCTAGTAAGAAAACATAGCTTTCTGTATGAAATAATCCACAAATACCAACAACTTGGAATAACTCAAAGGGATTGTTACTCATTATGAGTCAAAACAATTCTCTAAAACAGTGATTCATATATGAGCGAGTCAGTGATTTCTGATTCCAAAATATGGTATATTTTCATATTAATATATATCCTAGTGTTATTGTGACGTGGAGAAATAGATGATGGATAATCAACAATTAATTGCTAAATGTATCTACCTAAGAGCTTAATTGATATGTTTTGCTTCCATAAAAATTCACTGTCAGGCCCGGCGCAATAGCCTAGTGGTTTAAGTCTTCACCTTGCATGCTCTGGGATCCCATACACTCGCCGGTTCTAATCCCAGCAGCCCTGCTTCACATCCAGCTCCCTGCTTGTGGCCTGGGAAAGCAGTCTAGGATGACCCAAAGCCTTGGGACCCTGGACCCCACATGGGACACATGGAAGAGCTCCTGGCTCCTGGCTTCAGATCGGCACAGCACCAGCTGTTGCAGTCATTTGGGGACTGAACCATCAGATGGAAGATCTTCCTCTCCGTCTTCTAGTCATGTTGGAACATTCACAAGCAGTTGATGAGAATTATTTTAATAAAGAGTAAGGCTTGACTTTAATGGGCAGATTTTTGCTGGTATGTTTACATGTAAACAAAGATTTTTCTAAGTCTAGAATATAATGTTTTAGGTTTGGGAGAAGCAATATATAAAGTGTTAGTTTGTATTTGGGAAAAATATTGACACATATGAGCCAATGTGCTTTCTATTTTTCTCAATGGGTTCTTATTGCAGGAGGAAAGCCAGCATGATCATGCTACAGATTAACTCCTAAGGAAGATTAATGGATTTGTCACTTAAGGATTCCTCCAATGGCCTTAACTACTGTGATTCAAAAGAATCATTTTCAACTTTTGAAAAGGGTAGTACATAGCAAAATGTGTGCTCATGTGATTTATCCAATAAAAGAACATTTTAAAAATATGAATTTGTGATAATAAAATATATTCATGGATTTGGATGGCTATATTATTTATACCTAGTCTCTTGATGTAAATTCCTTGGTTAGAATTTAAACCCTTTTCATCTTTCCTAATTAAAGTAAATACTTTTGTGACAATGAGTCTGATTTGTGGTTGATTCCCTAGCACAGAGGAATGAATTTAGCCGCAAGCAGAACAGCCTTGGGAACAAATGTGAATGTTAGTGAATTTGAAACTACGAAGGTATTAAAAACCAAAAATAAAATAAAATTATTCCACTCCTCATATTGAGTAAAAGAAAGAATAAAATTATTCCAATCTTCATATTGCAACTTTTTACATGCATTATTACTGATACTTTTTACAACACAAAAATCACTGTGTTTATAAGAGCCTCCAATCTCCTAACTTTCACACTGAACATATAAAGACAGATTCAAATTGTATATGTTTTCAAAACTTAGCTTGACATGTAATTACAGATTATTTTAATTTCTTGTAGTTATTGTAAATCACTTGTAACTTATCATGATTGATATCATAATGCAGTTAAAAGAAATGTGTGAATAGAAACCCCGTGGTGAGAAACGCAGCTACATACAGCACTGCCTCTTCAATTTTTCTTGCACTCACTCTCAATGAGCACTAGCACTTCAGTGTTTTATTCATTATTTTGTGCAGAACACATTTCTATATTAACTATTACAAGTTGTAAAACACATATTTAAGGCTAGTAGCAGACTGGTTAGAAATAGCAGCACAGACTAGGGAAGCGATCGCCTTCCTCTGATTGATGGCACTTGTTCATCCGAATAACTGCCCTTCGTGTCTGTGGTAATAAAGAGCAAAACCCTAGACATAAAAATGATAAACCTTCTCTACACCAAATCTCTTTCTCCGTCTCCGGTATACTATACATTTACCAAAAGGGCATCATTTCCCCAAAATATAAAAGTGGATTAAATTTTTTTAAGCATCTCGATATGTTGGTCGTAAGGAATACTGTAGTGTATTATCATGACTTGAATATGACCAATTGCGAGTTATTCATCTGAGATTCCCAAAACAGAGGTGAGACCTTTACGAGGATTAAAGACATAGGAAATGCTAAGTCCTTAATCATTTTTTCACACATTTTATGGTTACCTTATTCTTTCTCACAACTCAATCACGACTAGCGGGAAATAGTCGACAAATTAAACTTCAGACTTTCAAAAAGGTCAAAATAGTATAGTGTGTAACTATGCTTCACAGAATAAACGAAGCATGCAGATTCCAATTCTTCATTCTGGTGACAAAATCAGAAAATAAAATGAAAAGAAATTGAGGAATATTGTCTTTTTGCTTTTACAACTGGCAATCAAAATTTGCTAGACTTTCAAATACAAACCAATTGTTTTTTCTATGAAAGACCATGGTTGCTGATGGTCTTATAACTGCCTTTTAGAAGTTACAGGTTGTGTTCTTGAATATAGCTTTCATTGCTATAGATTAAAAATATGGGACAAAAATCCCTTTTAGTTATATGTCTAGTAACTAAAACTTTTTTTTACATTGTTAACAACTTTATCAATTTCTTCTATCCGTATATTTAACTGAACAACCACCTTTGATCAGTATGTTTAAAAATAATAAAATATGGCAAAAAGCAATATCAAAATTATAAAATGAAGATAGGTATATATAAACACATGCATACACATACTCACTATATACACATAATTCTTTGTTTTTAATTTCTTATGTGCAAAAAAAGCATAACACTGTACATAAAAGTACTTGATAAGTTTCTTGTTGCTTTCCTTGCTATTCTACAGCAATCTAAATGATATATCCAATCCTTCCAAGAATTCATCTTTGTTTAAGTTCTACCTGAAGATGCAAACTAAAATTTAAAAAAAAAAATAATTTCAATGATGGATACCTGCCTTCTCAATGTCCTTGCATACATTGCATCTTAGGAAATGTATTTGTTATGTACAGTGAACAAGATACATATGTGTAGCGTTTATTATGGGACTTGAGGCAAATAAAGCATTGTAAAATATTTTTTAAATTATTCTTATGATATAACCCCCTATGCTCAGGGATTTCCTCTCACACCTCTCTAACTCCCTCCCTGACAGTGTTTACCCCTATATTGCAACAATAGTTTAGTTCCTCAACAACAGTCACAAGTCCAACATTCTGCTATTTAAGTGTACTCTGACACCTTAGGCATAAAGAATGGTGTAAGGTTCAGCATTCTGTTGTCAAGAAGTATTTGACAGCTTCATTGGAAGTCCAACCTTTATTCAGATAAAGACATACATACTGCAATCTCCACTCCATGGTATAATTGGCTCTATTATTCAGGTCCTCAAAATAAATACATGCATATACATACTTAGCTCTATATTTGTATTGATCATGTATTTTGCATGAAGACTACCTTGTTAATACATATTAGTGAGAACAAATACAACTGCGTTCTTTCAGGATTGGTTTATATCACTGAGCATAATAGTCTATACTTGGGACCATTTCGTAGCAAATGGCAGAAATTCATTTTTTTTTTAATTTAACAAACATAACTTCTTATTGTCTATGAATTTTGTAGTTTGATCTGTATTGGCTTAGACTTATAATCTCTAATGATTATTTTTTCCTTTAAAATAATATTCAATTTCTCCATGCATCAGTTTTCCTATGTATAAGATTGTCAAAATAAAACTTGCTTTACCAGATTATTAAAATGATTATATGAGATAAATGTTTAAGATGATTGACTTATGTAGTGTATATTCAGGGCTCAAAACAAATATTCAATTCCTTCTACAATTTTAATATAGTTTTGCATTTCAGTGTTCTGAAGTGTCTCATTTCAAGCTTCTGAATACATACAGAGTTCTGAAAAATCCTTCAGTATTAATTTCCTGTCATTAGCTTAGCTAATTATCATTAATTTATTGGTTTAAAACCATTGCAATCTATAATAAATGTGTCAACTTTTATAATCTTGCAATTTTTTATCACAAAAATCAGACATGGATATAACAGAGCTGAGATTAAAATCTGGTAATTGCTGTTTTCTTTCTTGGGGTCGTTTAGCTTCACAGGTAAAGCTTTCACATTCTGTGTAAGGGCACATGGGGTCCCTGCTCTGGCTCCTAACTCAGAATATCTGTCAGTGAAGATTTAGACATAAATAGTGATACCGATGACTCAAATAACTGGGTTCTTCCAACTAGAATGGGAGGTTTGGCTACTGCTGCTGACACTTGCCTTTAGTCGTAACTCAATTTTTATCAGAACTTCTGACATTTTGTGTATTTGCAGAGTGAATTCACAAGGAAACATTTTGTCTGTCCTTTCCTAATGTTCAGACTTCCAAAGGAATAAAAACTAAGTATTTTTTTTTGTAAAATCCAATAATGACACAATAACTTCTCACACGTCTTTTCTGAAATGTCTTTGATTAAATGAGTTATACCTAGTCAATTAAGTATAATCTTTTGATATGAAGGTTTATATAAACTAATTCACTATTTGTAATCTCCATTAACATTGTACAAATTCCATGGTGCAGGATTTGGATATCATTAAAGATTACTTTTCTGTTAACAGCACTCCATATAAGAGGACTTGTCTATTGAATATACCATATTTACTAAATTACATAATATTCATTAAACTGATTATTTGTAGTTAATTTTGTCTTAGGATTTCTCAGGAATGCTATTGACAGTACATATTTAAACTTTCAATTAACCAATTATATCATAGTGCAAATCCACAAAAAAGATGTCAAAGGTCTGATATGAAACCTAATTTTATGTTTTTAACCACCCAGAACTCATGCCTAAAGAATACCCAAGAATTCACTAAATGTGAAGATTTACTGCTTTGTCTTAACTTTACCTTTTACTGATCACAAAGTAGTAAAGCTAAAACATCCTAAAGTGATTTAGTACAATTGCTGCAGATTCACTATTGGATTTAATTAATAAAATAATTCCTAGATTTTAAAATGCCTCACATATTAATGAGGTTCAGTCCGTGATTCCATTTCTCAACACTGCTATCACAAAATATATTGCTTTCATTCCTTATTCTTCTAGTTCTTCTAATTCCATTGATGTTTAAAAAAAAACATAGCATTGGAAAGTTTAATCTTTGTTTTGCATCTACTCTGGGATGAAAAATGATGTATTTCAGCATCACAATAGCTCAACTAGTCAATCCTCCACCTCCAAACACCAATATCCCATATGGGCTCTTTTTCCTGCCCTGTCTGCTCCATTTCTCATGCAGTTCCTTGGTTCTGGCCTGGGGAAGCAGTGGAGGATGGCCCAGAGCCTTGAGACCCCACAACTGCATGGAGAGACCAGGAAGAAGCTCTTGGCTTCAGATAGGCTCAACTCAGACATTGTGACCACTTGGGGAGTGAATCAGAGGAAGGAATATCTTTCTCTTTCTGTTAATCTGCCTTTCAGTTACAAAAAAAAAGTTAAAAATAAAATTACTGTATTTGGATTTTTCAGCACATATTCATTTATTATTTTTTTTCTTAGATAAATCCTTCTTAAATAACTGAATGTGAAACGTGTTTGTTTCATACTCTGATTTCAAATGGACATCTCATTTCTGATGCTTTTGCTATATTCTCCATTCTCAACTTTTCCTAAAGTTTACACTTTGTTCACTTTACTCCTGTTCCCCATCTGCGATGATTATTTTGTTTATATGGCTAATGCAGCTCTGGATGTCCAACAACTGAAGTGACTGAGTGTTTTTAGTACACAGATTTCTAAAGGGCTCAACATTTAATCATACTTTCAACTTCTAAGGAGATGTCTGTTCTATAATAGGTAAAAGTTAATTTTTAACAGGTAAGCTGCTCATCTATGTACATATACAAACGTATGTACCCACTGACATACCTAAATGTGGTCATAGTAATGTAATTTGTATGTCTGTATGGTAAAATCAGCAACACATTTGTAAAAATGAGCACACCATTTATTATTCTAAATACCCTTCCCTGTTAAATAAGTAATCACTACTTTGTAAAGAAGCAACTTTCTTCAGGGCAAAGAATACATAAAATAAAATGAAATGTAATATTAAAGATATTTGCTCCAAAAGAAAACAAGAGTCATTAACCTGAAGGTTTACCAATTGGCCAAAATGGGAGAAATCTATAAACAGAAAATAATTATGATTTTGGATGTTTTATATCAATATTCATAATACTATTAAGTAAGCCTGTGGAAGACAGTATACACACTCTATAAATGATACAATTCTAAAACATACATAAAGAAAGAATGAAAGGGATGTATGAAATATAACATTGTTCTGTCATTCTTGCATAAAAATACATTACATTCCAGTACTGCTCTGAAAAGAAATCATCAGACAAATGTGAATTAGGGGCATTGAACAAAGTACTTTGTCAGTATTCTCTAAAAGTACTTTGTCAGTATTCTCTAAAGGTTGAAGTAGTCAAAGATTAAAAAAAAAATGCTTTGGAAATGTTTAAAAAAAAAACGGAGGAATAATCAAGGGAACTATCAGCCTTAAATAATGCATATTCAGGAAAAAATCCTGAAATGGAAACAGAATACTTCAGTAAACCTGGAAAAATAAAATACTAACAACAGAAAATAAAATGCAATAATAAGACTTTTTCATACAATTTCAGCAGCTTTTGTACATCTTTAACCAATTAAGACTGATTTTAAGGATTTATTTATTTTTGCAAGAAAATCAGATTTACAGAGAGAAGGAGAGACAAGGATCTTCCATCCTCAGGTTTATTTCCCAAGTGATTGCATCTGCCAGAGATGAGCCAATATGAAGTCAAAAGCCTGGAGCTTCTTCCAGGTCTCCCAAATCGGTGCAGAGTTGCAAGACTTTGGGTCATCCTCTACTGTTTTCCTAGGTCACAAGCAGGAAGCTGGATGGGAAGTGGAGCAATACGGTCATGAACAAATGCCCATATGGAATTCTGGCATTTGCAAGGTGAGGATTTGACCATTAGATCATTGTTCTAGGCCCATCATCTCAAACTTGTAAAAATTTTAGACTTGTGTCATCTCATGCAAACTAGAACTTTATATTCAGATACCAACCAGTGCTTTGTGTGTGGTAATAATACTGGCAATATGGTTAAAAAATATGCTACTTACAATGGTCAATTTATTTAATAAATTCTATTACATAATACTCATGGGAAGAGCATAAATGCAATACTATATTACTACTCATATTTTATATTTGAAAAAATTAAGCCACAGAGACCACAAACTTTACCCAAGGACTCTGAAATCATGCAAAGCCCAAGCTTTTACCCACTATGTAGCTTTTACCCACTGGTTCCTTACAGCAACATATGAAAGACTAATAAAGGCTTAATTGGGCTGATATTTGGACAGAAATTTTATAAATAAATAGTCGCATTTTGAGAAATGTAATGAAGAAAGAAGTAAGTATCACTTCTTAGTAAAAACATATAGTTATTCAGACTAAATGTAGAATGATGTGTAGAAAGAATGAAGCTAACTGAAATATTTGCATGTCAGTTTCTACTTTATTTTTGACCTTTTGTTTTTAGATTTGTACATTTTTTAAACCATGAAATTAACATTAATTTTATTTTAATTCAATACTTTTAGCTCCCAAATTTATGTTATAATCCTTTCTGTAGTGTGCATGCTTCCATTCCTATACCACTCTTTGGTTTCCTCTGAGTTTTTTTGTTTTGTTTGTTTGTTTTATTTTGTTTTGTTCTGTTTTGTTCTGTTCTGTTCTGTTCTGTTCTGCATAGAACTTGTTCTTCCTGGGAATATAACGTGCACTGCTTGTTTTCTCACATTACAGCAACTAACAAAACATCTATTTTTGTCTTAAGCATCAGTATAAGACTCCCTTTGATATAATTCTGAAATAGTCCTGTGAAACTCTGATTCTTGCAGCAGTCTTTTTATAAAATACCATAAAAGTGACAAATTCAGACAATGACAAACAGCACGTTATAACAAACTCTACAATCTTCCTCTTGCCTTGCAATCCTTCCCTTTAGTATCCTTTCCAGAAGAAAAATTTCAAAATTCATTCCTGAGAATCTTATATATCTGAATTGTACTTTTAAACATAGTAGAACAGTTCCCATGGCTAGAAAAACAAGCCATACCTATGTACTATTTTACTATTTCAAAAATCATACAAATTGTTGGCTGGGCTGCCATCTTGACTCTTGTTAGGAGCCACAGACTTAAGGGCCTTAGACTTGGCCTGACAGCTTGCTGCATTGCAAAGCCTGCCTTGGGCAAGCAGGCCACAGCAAGCAGGATATTAGGCCAGAACATCCTGTGTAGAGCAAGAGGAATAGAACCTCCACCCTTGTTCCTGTTCAGATGATGAGTTCCTCCCCTCTTTCAATACAGATGATGAGTTCCTCCCCTGTTTCAATACAGATGATTAGTTCCTTTCTTGCTTCAATGAAGATAATTAGTTTCAGGAAGCCGCTCCCATTCTCCTTCTCCCTTAGAGAAGAAGAGATATAGTTATAGATAGAGATAGAGATAGAGATATATAGATATAGATATTTATATATATATATATATATATAGAGAGAGAGAGAGAGAGAGTAAAATAAAGGACACTGGCACTCTTTTCCACCAAGTACCTGTGTCCATGTGTTTCTTGGGCCAGCAGCCCGGGTGCTAGCAGCCTGGTATTCCCAGTCCACCCTCAGGGTTTGAGCGTCATGTCCTGCAAGTTGGGACAGGCTCTGACAGTATGCCTGATCAAATCACTCCTTTGGCCACTTTTTACAGGCAGAGAGGGACACAGCCTAGCTCTAACGCCAGGCATTTAAACTTGCAGCTCCTGAAAAATGACTGGTGCCCTTTTGACTTAGACTCAGTGCCCAAACCACTCCATGGTCCGCTTTTGGCTAGTGCGGAGGGTGCAGCTTAGCTCTGGACCTGGGTATTTAAACTACTGGCTGCTGAAAAGCAGATGGCGTCATCTTTGCTTGGGTGGCCAGTTCTCCAGTGGCTCCCAGCTTCCCACACTGGTCCCCTGGCCATGAGCTCTGGGGACTTGGGGTGATGAATCGCTACCTAGGGACATCCATGGATAGGAAACTGTATGTGTAGGTGAGAAATCACTCCTGCAGGGACTCCAAATGACAGGGCCACTGTACTTGTAGGTAAGCGAGGGGACTAATATTGTGGTGTGAAGGGGAGAGACCAGGAGACCTGTGTGTCAGACCCATACATCGCCCACATGGGAGTCCTATGTTGGGCTTGCTGGCAGGAACTATTGCTGATCACTACACTCCAGTCCACGTGAAAGTTGCATGGCTAAATCCCAGGATCTGCCTGCGTGTCAAAAGAGGGTACGGGTGATTTTAGGCAGGTCCATAGCACTAACCAACATGCAAGAGAACCAGGTCCAGGAGGAGATTCTTTGGGGAATTTCTGGGAGTAACCCTGAAGAAGTACAAAGCCCACTGGTCAGCTTAAGAACTAGGGTGGTTCTGTGAAGCTACAATCTCTGTTGGCACATCCAAAAACTGCATGGGAACAGACCTGGCTGGACAGCTAAGGTTATTTACCAGCTGGGTTACGATTCCCACCAGTGGGAACAAGGGCCAGATTGAGGGCAGCAGGTTGGACTGGACATGGCTAAAGCCTTCCTCAGCATGGGTGAGACTGGCAAAATTGGCAAGCAAAACCAAATACAAGCTGCAATTTCAGTTCATTGTGAAAGCACTGTGAACGATACAAAGCCAATTTTATTTTCTTTTTTTAAGATTTATTTATTTTTATTGCAACATCAGATATATATATAGAGAGAGAGAAAGGGAGAGAGAGAGAGAAGAAGGAGGAGGAGGAGGAGGGGAAGGAGGAGGATAAGGAGGACAGAGAAGAAGATCTTCTGTCCAATAATTCACTCCCCAAGGGGCTGCGACGATCAGAGGTGTGCTGCTTCAAAGCCAGGGGCCAGGAGCTCTTCAAGTTCTTCCAAAATGGGTGCGGGGTCCCAAGGCTTTGGGAAGTCCTGGAATGCTTTTCCAGGCAACAAGCGGGGAGTTGGATGCGAACTGGAACTGCCGGCATTAGAACTGGCATATACGTGGGATCCTGGTATGTTCAAGGAGAGGAATTTAGCCATTAGGCTACCACCCCAGGCCTCACAAAGCTAACTCTTAATAGAGCCCTAACACCAGCTAGCTGTCTGTCCTTCAAGAGAAAAAAAAATCATAAATCATAATAATCATTCATTTCTGTTTATTTTTTAAAGATTTATTTATTTATTTATGGAAAGTCAGATATAATGGAGAGGAGGAGAGACAGAGAGGAAGATCTTCCATTCATTAATTTACTCCCAAAGCGACCGTAATGGCTGGAGATGAAGTAACCCAAAGGCAGGAGCCAGGAGCCTCCTTCACGTTTCCCACGCAGGTGCAGGGTCCCAAGGCTTTGGGCCGTCCTCGACTGCTTTCCCAGGCCACAGGCAGGGAGCTGAATAAGAAGCAGGACTGATGGAATTAGAACTGGTGCTCATAGGGGATGCTGGCACAAGCCAAGTGAGGACTTTAGTCTCTAGTGTACCTCACTGGGTCCAATCATCATTTCTTTATCTATACAATGCATGCAAATTTTGTTTTTCACTGGGACATGAAAACTACTTTGAACAAATGTAGACATGATCTTCAGCTCATAATAATTTCTATGTAAATGTTCTTTGAAAGTTGTCATTGTGACTAAAAATGCATGAAAAAAATCACAGCAACAGTGATTCTGGGTTGCATTAGTATACATAATGGTTCGTATCAAGCCCCTGATAGTTCTTCAGTTAATTTATTCTCAACATTTTCTGTCAAGAATTTTCAAATCTGGTGGAATTTAATCTCACCCACCCTAAATTCCCAGTTTTTATCCAATTAGCTTCTCAAAGCACATATCACATAAAAAGCATTGGAAAAAAAATGGGTTCTGTTCATTGCTTTTGCTTCTATCATATCCATCTGTTATCAAAGAGCAAAAGTCCAATTTATTCTGCGGGTCTCAGACCTTTCATATTAGGAATATTGTAGGGCCTGATGCGGTAGCCTAGCAGCTAAAGTCCACACCCTGAACGCACCAGGATCACATATGGACACAGGCTCCAATCCCAGCAGCCCTGGTTCCCATACAGCTCCCTGCTTATGGCCTGAGAGAGCAGTAGAAAATGCACAAAGTCTTGGAACCCTGAACCCTCAAGGGAGAACAGGAAGAACTTTTGGCTCCTGGCTTCATGTTGTCTTACCTCTGGCCATTGTGGTCACATAGAGAGTCAATCAATGGGCTTAAGATCTTCTACTCTGTTTCTCCTCCTCTCTGTATATGTGACTTCCCAATATTAACAAATTAATAAACAAATAAGTAAGTAAATCTTCAAGAAGGAATATTATAGTAATTTTTTGTGCTTCAAACAATGACAGTTATGGAAACTGAAGCATGAAAATTCCGTTCTTATTCAATTTCGTAAGAATGCATCTAAAATGTCATTTTTCTTCCATTAAATTAATTCTGTCAATCAAATTGACAGCTATAGTTTTGTTGATAATCAATGGAACATATAGCCTCAAATTTCAGGTACTAAAGAATCGGTGACAATGAATGTAAATTTCCAAGTAAGAAAATTTCAAAGATGATTTCAACTGAGAACAAGTAATATGAAAGAACAACTTTGTTATAGCACTACTTATCATACGAGGTGGTTTTGTTTTAAGAAAACCTTTTTTTTTATTTGACAGAGGAATTATAAAGAGAAAAAAAGAGAGAGAGAAAGATCTTGTATCTGTTGATTCGCTCCCCAACTGTCCCCGATGGTTGCGTTTAATGATTTGATGCCAGGAGCCATGAAATTCTATAACATCTCCAGTTTGAGTGCAATGGGCCAAGGATTGGATTCATTTTTGGCTATTTTTCCAAGTCATCTTCAAGTCATTGGATCAGCATTAGAGATACTGGGACTCCAACCAGCAGTCATATGGGATGCTGTCACTACAGATAGCGGATTAGCCAGTTGAGCTGCCATGCTATTTCCATTAGTAAATGTTTACATTAATTACATATATTCTTCATCAGAAATGGCATAGTGTATGTAGAACCAATGTCTAGTGCAGTTAAATTTCCTAATATGTGAGGAGTGATTATATGATTCATGTTAGAGAAGCGTCATTGAGGCAATGCAAGCTTAAATCAAAAAGCCTAAAAAACATGAATGTGAAAATAAATTGGGAGAAAGTGGGAAAAATGTATGATAGAATAGGTTAGGACTAATGTGTACTGACTTTCAATTATGCTAGGCACCATGTTATTGGCAGTATATATGTTATCTCAATAATTAGGATGTGAAAAATGCAACCCATAGGAAAAATCAGCAGAATTATACAGAGATTTATGTTGCAAAAGCTGCCTGCAGGGCTGAAAGTGTTTAGTGAAACAAAGCGTCCTCTACACCACTGTGTTCTGTAAAAACAAATAATTGCTGTCTGCTAGGTCCTTTGGTAGCTGTGGATTATACCTTTGGGTAAAGCAGTCATGACATCCTTCCTCATAGGATTATGTTAGAAGTAGTTTAAAAAGTTTACTTAAAACCACTTAACAAAGTGAGAAAATGATTGAAATAAATATGTATTTACCTTACAAATCTGAACAATCCCCCTAAATTAAACAACTGAGATAGAAACACATTTAAAAAGACTATGATAAAATGACGTGAAAGAAAAGTAGAAACAGATGCAAAACAATCAGAGTGTTAACAAAAAAAGAGTGTTGAGGTGTCTTCCATCAGTTCTTTGACTGTACTCTAGCACCTGAGCTTCTGCATTGATTATTGGGCACAGGGAAGCACAGACAGAGTGAATAACCTGCAGAACCTATTGGTAAAACTTACGACTCCACAGTGAATTGGAAATAAAATAAAATGAAGCTTAATTGCAACACTTTATTTCAGCTTTACCTAATTAACTTGAAATTAGCTTTGGAAATGCAAAATTACTATATGGCCCTAACACTGATTTTCACTATAACATGCTGTGTTCTCTAAAATTACTTTAAATATTGAAGCTATCAGATCTAAATCATATTCTAAAATAAACTTATTTGGATGCTGTGTTGTGAGACAGATCAAATTGCTACCTGTGATGCCAACATACCCACTGCTGCCTACTTGCCTTTCAATTCAAGTTCCTGCTTCTGCACCTGGGAGGGCACCAGATGATTGCTGACAAGAGACCAGATGGAACCGCGACTCTCCGGCTTGCAGCCAGTTGGCATTGATCCAGTGGCTAGGGTTCTGTCTTTCTCTCCATTCCTCGATCACTCCTTTCAAATCAGTAAATAATAAAATTATTTAAGTTTCAAGGAAATAAAATTAATATATTCGTAGGTAATATTAAAACATAAAGGCAAGTGACTAAGAAGTCAGTTTCAGATCTAGCACTTAAGAGAACTGAAAAAGCTATCACTCTGTACCAATACCAAATAAAAATAAACTGTGAAAATTAAAAATTGCTTAGGTCTATGATAAAAGTGATGCTATAAAAATATTACTTTTGAAACATTTACATATTTACTGTGAATTTTTGCAGAAGTTTTTCATATAAATAAATATGTTTAGGAAAATGAGTGCAAAGCAAACACATAACCAACCATTTAATTCATACATTGTCTAATTTAACTTATATGAATATCAATTGCAAGTGAACAACGCAATAAACAATTTACCGGCAAATAAATGATATTTAAGAGTGACAGACACAGACTAGCATGGTAAGCTAGTGGCTAAACTCCCTAACTTGTATGCGCCAGGATCCCATATGAGCGCTGGTTCATGTCCCAGTTTCACTTCTCATCCAGCTCCCTGCTTGTAGCCTGGGGAAGCAATCAAGGACAGCCCAAAGCCTAGGAACCGTGTACCTATGTGGGAGACACGGAGGAGGTTCCTGGCTCTTGCCTTCAGATCAGCCCAGCTCCAGCCGTTGTGACCAATTAGGGAATTAATCATCAGACTGAAGATCTTCCTTTCTGTATATATGACTTTTCAATTAAAAAAAAATTGGAAAAGAAACATGAGAGACAGTTTTTACTAAAATGTGAATGATAACGGCTCTTCATCGGCTCATATAATTGAGTAAGTTCAAATTCCTCCTTGAACAGCATTACAAAATGTGTGGGTTTTCAGTCTTTTAAAAGCTGTTCCAAATGAAGTCAATCATGGTAATTCACAGCAACGGAGACATCAACATGAAGCATGAGGCAGATGTAAATTTTTTGACAATGATTGAAAAATATACAAATGCTGTAACATCAACATAGACAAGATACTATATGATTATATCACCACACCGCATAATACAGTTGGGCCTAATTCTTCATCTATATTTGAATAAATTCTTCATATATTTCTGGGTTTAGCCTCACAGATTTGATCCTCTAGTTCCCCGTGGTCAGAGGTGAGCCAGCTGCCACCCATCCAGCCTCCCAGCGTGCGAGAAACAGACGCTGCAGGGGTTCCCACTGAGCAGTTCTGGTTTATTTGGGAAAAGCACACTCCTCGTACATGGAGCAGCGAACAGTCTCAGGCCAGGCCTTCCAGGACAGGAGGAGAACTAGGAGCCAATCCTCATCAGCACAACTGTGAACGTCATCTTCCACAGGCCAGGGACAGGTGAGCGCATGGTGTTCTTGAGCACGGAAATGGCCCTAGCCAATCAACCTTTATTTAAAGCAACTTGATCCACCCCACCCTTCATGCCCAGTGCTCTTCCATTGGTCATCGTCTTGTTCGCCATGTGCAACCTAATGACATCAATATCTGCTCAGGGCTGTTCCAATTAGTGGCCATCTTGTCACTAAGTGACCCATTTGCCCTTGAGCCCTACAATGTGTGTGTGTGTGTGTGTGTGTGTGTGTGTATGAAGTCAGAAAGAACTATGTAGAGCATGTAGTTACACAATTGTAACTAATTGTTTTATATATATACTTAAACATTCTTCTATTTATTTTAAATATCTTCACCAAGTATCTTGGCTTGGTTACTTCTTCATCAAGTAAGAAACCCACAATTTCATTCTAGAACTGCTGATTTTATTATGTAATTCTGTTTTTGTCAATGGCAAAGGCTTGGTTCTATACTCTTGTGACATTACTCTGTCTAGCTACGCTAAGCTCACCAGCTTTGCAAGTATTCTAGGTCTGTGAAGCAGGCGAAAGGAACTGGGGCCACGGTGGGCCCTGATCCTCTTCTAGGCGCTGCTAGACACCACTTAAGGTCAGAGTTGCTGACATTGCTTGTGTCACTGAACTGGAAGCTGCCAGCTGTCCCCTCCATACTCAGGTTTTTTCCTTTGGTTATCTCTGGCCACCCACACCCCACCAGACATCCCCCTCTCTCTACTCTCTCAGGTCTTCGTCACTGTTTTCTCACTGCGAGCAAGAACACTGACAATGAGGAAGAGCTCAGCTCAGGCACTCCAGGGGTTGCTTTTTTGTGGTCTCGCCTCTTCCTCTCAGGAAGCATCTTGGATTGCCTCAGTAGAATCAGTCTTGTCATCAATAACTTTGAGGCCAACACAAACATTTTGGTTGCTTTTATTGATTTGGGAAAATTTAATACAATTGGAACAGTTTGGTATCCTGATTTTTTTTTGGTTCCAGTGCAATGTCAAACTACTTAAATAAAATCAGAGTTTTGTCATACAAGTACTTTGTAAATGCTTTCTTACTTGAATTTTTGGGGAAAAAAAAATAAACACTACCCTCTGATTTGCTCTTTTTTATTGTTTGTTTAACTTGAGGTTACTACTCAGGAAGTGTGACCTGTATGAAGAAGAGAGTCACACGTGCTTTTCTATTAAAATTTTTTTATCAAGGCCTGGTGGAATAGCAGAGTGGCTAAAGTCCTCACTTTAAACACTCCAGAATCTCACATGGGTGCTGGCTCTGATTTTGGCAGTCCCACTTCCTATCCAGCTCCCTGCTTATGACCTTGGAAAGCAGTAGAAGATGGCCCAAAGCCTTGGGACCCTGCATATGCGTGGGAGCCTTGTGAGAGACTCTTAGTGCCTGGTTTTGGATTGGTTCAGCTCCAGCCATTGCGGCCACTTGGGGAGTGAACCATTGGGCAGAAGATCTTCCTCTCTGTCTTGCCTCCTCTTTGTGTATGTGCTTTTCCAATTACAAAAAAAAACACATTTTAAAAAATGTATTAAGTGATATGTAATATATATGTAATTCTGAATTAGATTTTTAAATTAAAACTTATTTGATTAGTCTTACTGTTCACCTGTTTGTTAAATTCTGAAGAACAGCATTATCTCAATTTAAAAGGTAGTTGAACTGTTAATAGAAAACACAAATTTAAATAAACCAATAGATGTGGTGAAGTTTATTCTGAAATATATGAACTTAATTTTCATTAGTCAAATGGTTGATCAATTTCTACATCTCTATAAATTATATAAAGCAAACAAAATTGATAGGTTATCGGACACACTGAAAAAAAAGTGTAAGAATCTGAATCTACTATGTTTCTCAGAGATACAAGACTGTTTAATTTCTCCTATTTATTGTATTAGATGATATGAGTGAAATACATGAACTTAGTCACTTTCCTTTATATGCTTATTTGTTTTAATTTATTTTAATATGAAATATAGAATTATAGAGACACCAAACACACACAGATCTTAAGTCCATTGGTTCACTCTCCAAACTGTCATAATCTTGAGAGCTGAACAGAAACAAAGCAAAGAATCAGTAGCCTCTTCTGGGTCCCTCCTCTGAGTTCAGTGACCCAAAAATTTCAGCAGTCTTCTGCAGCCTTCCTGGGCAGCAAGGAGCTAGATCAAAAGAAGAGCTGCCAGGATACGAACCAGTGCTCATCTGGGGTGTCAGAATCAGAGGTGGTAGCTTAGCCTACTATGTCAGGATGTCTGTCCCATTAGCTTTCTCAATTTTTTTGCTTTGTCTTGTTTTATTTTGTTTTGTATTGGGGCAAAGAGAACTAACAGGTAAGTTTATTGGGGGAACAGGTATTCAATCCACCCAAAGGAGAGGTTTTTGATAAAATTCATGAAGTACATATTATGAAAAATGTTGTATACATTTTACCTTTAGCATAAAAATTATCAACTTTTCATTTCATGTTCTATGACTTTTAATTTTCTTATTTCTTTTTTATTTGTCTGATTTTTTAAAGACTTTTTTTATTGGAAAGGCAGATCTAAAGAAAGGAATGGGTCTGGCAGCTGCTCGGAAAGGCTCTAGCTGCCATGCTGGGTAGCAGGAATCTTCTCCTGTCCAGGTCAGGAGGTTGCTCAGATGGCCCGGCTGCCATTGGCACTGGGAGAAGTCCCCAGGCCACTTGGCAGCATGCTCTCGGGAGTTGTGGGTATGGAATTGCAGGAATACTGAGGGGTTGTACAGGTGGGGTCAACGATGACCTGTAGATTCATTTCCAGGAAAGGAATTACTGCTGAAGGACATGCATGGATAAGGCCAGTACGTGTAGGAGAGAAATGAGTCTTGAGGCACTCCCAATAACAAGGCCACTGGACGTGCAAGTAAATGAGGGGACTGAGACCTGGTGGCTTTGGGGAGAGAGGCTGGAAAACCTTTATGAGTCAGACCGATGCACCAGCTTACATGGGAGTCCTGAGCTGGGCTTAGAAGCATGGCACATTGCTGACCATGAAAGTCCAGCCCACACAAAAGCTAGGATTGGAGGCCTGTATAGCAGGGTTAGTTCTCAGTATCTGGCAGCAAGTGTCAGAATAGGGGATGTGTCACATTAGGCTGGACTGTGACATTAACTCACACGCAAGGTCCGGTGGTAGCTTCTGTGGGCATTGTGTGGGTCTAACCAAGTGAAAATACAAGTCCCACTGGTTAGCTTAAGAGTCGGGGTGGTGATGGGCTGAGCTAGGTGTGACCATGAAATCCACCAACACTCATGACCACTGGAGCTGGGAACAAGCTGGGCAGGTCCAGGCTCCACCACTCACATGCACACGTTAAAACAGGGTGTGGGGCAGGTCAGGCCACAACATAATCAGACATACAAAGGCTTGGACAGAAGGAGCAGGTTATGCCAGGTAAGGGCCGAGCACCTGTTTACATGCATGAAATCTAGGTCTGAGAGTGGTCCAGACCTAGGTGTTGGTCAGGCTAAGCAAGTTACCTCCACCGATTGGCAAGCCTGTGGGTTGTTTTAGCCCACTGGCAACTGTAGAAAACAGGCCAGAGTTCAGGTCATGTCAGGCTAAGCTATAACCCCTAATTGCTGGCATCAGTCAGGAATGGATGCAGACTAAACAGTGCTGAGTAGACCAGCAAGTGTTAGGAATGAGAGTTTGCTGGTGCAGACCAATCTGCAGCATCCAAAGGCAAAGGCCACACAGGTGATTACCTGTGTCAAGCTGAGTCAGAACTACCACTGGCATACATGCGATCTTCGGCTGGGTAAGGGTCTGGTTGAAGAGCTAAGAGGATACACTGGCTGGGTCATGGTTCCCACTGGTGAGCATGAGGGCGGGATTGAGGGGATGGGGCTGTGGTCTGGTTTGGACTTGGCTTAAGTGTTCACTGGCATGGATGTTGGCTGGGCCTGGGGTGTGAGACTGGGCTAGACTCCAGCACCAACTGGAGCTCTTGAGAATCAGGATGGCTGTAGGGTGGGTCGGGCTACGTCTCTGTCCCTGTTGAGCCATGTGTGAGCTGTATCTGGATGTGGGCCAGTCTTGGCTGGGCTGTAGCACCCAACAGTAATAACTGAAATGGGTAGGGACCAGTCAAGCAAGACCACTGTTCTGGCTAGGAGAGAAGGTGGACTAAGTAGGGTTGGCCCATGGATCCATCAGTGTGCATGAGATCTGGAACTGGGAAAGGTTCTGATGGAGGAGTTTTGCAACTCTTCTATTGGGAGAGTCCCTGCAAGTGAGCGCAGGAACCAAGAAAGAGAGGAGCCCAGATCAGGCCAGATTATGGAACCCACTGGCTTACATTTGGTTCAGGTCTGAGGTGAGCCAGGCTAGGCCAATTCATATCACCTGCTGACGCAACTGAAAGCCAGAATGGCACGTGGGTCAGGCTGGGTGGGGGCCACAACAACAGCTATTTTATATTAGGGCCAGGACTGGGGACTGGTTGGGTTCAGCTGGGCTTGGTTGTACCCCCACCAGCTTGAGCTGGAACTTAGAGACGCTGGCCCCAGGCCAGGCTAGGCTATTGCAGCGACTGGCAAATGTCAAAGTGTTGCAGGCCATGACAGAAAGGGCTACAGTGCTCAGCCAGCACATGTGAGACCTGGACATGGGTGCAGGGGGAGAGGGAATAAACATAGCAGGGGTGCTTCATGAAACTCCCCTGCTGGACCACTAGTCCCACTGGTGAGGATGAGAGCTCAGATTGGGGATAGACATGGCCGTCTAGCAGGATAGAGGGGACTAGTTGGGTTGAACTAGGCTTCAATGACAATTGACATATATGAGAGATGATTAGGATGAGACAGACTGGACGGTTTTTGCTACACAAATTGGGCAGGGGGTGAGGGTCATTATGGGTCACTCTGACTAGATTGCAGTTCCCACTGCTTTATATGAAGGCCATGTTTGTGGTGGTTAGATTTGGGCTAGGCTGCAACACCCATTGGTTTGCATAGAAGAAAGGGCTGGAGATTGAACTGATCCAGCAATTGCAATCACCAGTGCATTTATAATATGATTTGGCCAATGGACTGTGCCAGACCCTGTATTGGCAAGCACACACAAGAATGAGGTCTAGGATTGCCTCAGATTAGGTTTCTTTGGGGATTGCCCCAACTGAACTGCTGGACTCAAAACTCCAACCGTGGAGAGAATTGCATGTTCCATGGTCTGATGGTGGAGTGCATGTTTCAGAACTGGGTCTCCTCGGTGGCTTAAATGAAGCAGTGGACAGCATATCCAGTTGCACATGGAGGACAAGGCAGTACATTGGTGCCAGCAGAGGATACCTGGTATCATAACAGAGGACAGAGGAGAAAAAGAATTGGTTAAATGCCCCACCCATACGTTCAAAATGAATAACTTGGAAAACAGAGACTCTAATATGGACTATGTCAGCCAGTGTATTCTGAAGATTCCAATATTCTTGCATGGCAAGATTGGCAGCTACGCAGAACTGTTGAACTATCAAAACCACTTGAGCAGGACCCTCAGAGCATGCCCCGCACTGGGGACCCTTGGATTATTGGGAGAGTAAGTGTGGCTTCTTGCCTCATCTGTCCACTTCACCCGCATATACTGAAAGGAAAATAGAGAATGTGAAGCAGTGGTCTCATCCACTCTCCTCTAGTCGTTGACCCTTTGCATACTAATTAATTATGTAAAAACATCAAAAATAAAGTTAAAAATAAAAAGAGGGTGCTAGGCACTGTAGCCTTGCAGCTGAGATCCTCACCTTGCACAATCCAGGATCCCGTATGGGTGCTGGTTCACACCCGCAGTGTTCTGCTTCCCATCCAGCAAGTACACACAAAAATCAGGTCCGGGATTGCCTCAGATTAGGTTCCTTTGTGGCCTGCTTGTGGCCTGAGAAAGTAGTTGAGGATAGCCCCAAGCCTTGGGACTCTGCACCCACATTGGAGACCTGGGGGAGTCTCCTGCTTTGGATTGGCTCAGCTCCGGCTGTTACAGCTGCTTGGAGGTGAATCAATGGACAGAAGACAATCCTCTCTCCTCCACTCTGTGTATCTGAGTTTCCAATAAAAGTTAAATAAATCTTATAAGGAAAGGAGAGGCAAAGAGAAAAATCTTCCATCTGCCAGGATACTCAAGTGAGATAAATGACCTTATCAGCAATGAGCTGATCCAAAGCCAGGAGCCAATAGATTCTTTTTGGTTTCCCACATGTGTGCAGGGTCAAAAGGCTCTGGACCCAGGCTATGGGTAGGGTGTTGAATGAGGAGGGTAGCATCCGAGACACAAGCCAGCACCTGGATGGAATCCTGGTGCATGTAAGACAAGAATTTAGCCATTGAGCCATTGTTCTTGGCCCGTTTTTTTCTTTCTTTTCCATGGTACAGTTGTATAAGCTCAAGTGATTTCCTCTTCCAACTTTCCCATTGAAATGAGTTGAAAAGAAGATTTTGGAAAAAAATATTTGATCCATCTTCTTATATCAATATATTTATTCATAATATGTTTTTATTTAAGATTTGTTGATATTTAGAACTTGTCAAAAGTAGCAAATATTAAGTAATTTTAAGTGACATTTTTAACAACCTAAGCTATATCTATAATGAATAATTCAATGAGATCATTTAAAGCTATTTATATATTCTGAATGCTACAATGTAAAATATGAGAACACAAAAACTAAACAAAACACCATTTACGTAATCAATAACAGCAATTACTATGTTTTTTAATCATGAGTAGATACCAGGGGAATATGTGGCGACTGAAATAAAATTAACATACAGGAGTAATTCAGAACCTGAAAGAATGAAATGGTGGGGTTTGCAGGCGAAGATTTTGTGGTGGAAGATTTGGGCTAGTATTCAAATGTCCGTGGAAGACCATCATTTCATGTGGGAACACAGTCATTATGAAGATCCAGCAGCCTATTCTCTTTGTCTAGCAGATATAATTACTTTGTATCTAAGGGAAATTGATAGCATCTGCCTAGAAGTAAATATAATATTATGAACAGAAATGTAACAGAGTAGAAGTATAATGCATTTAAATAAAGCATATATTACTTTTTCATTTAAAAATAGCCTGTATATAAATTTTGTTGGAAAAAAAAAGAGAGGGGAGAGTGAATGCAAAGTGCATATGTGTGTGTATGTGTGTACATGTGTCTGAGAGAGAGAAAATTTCCGTCTGCTGCTTCAGTCTCCAAATACCCACAACAGCCAGTTTTGGGACAGGTTCAAACCAGCAGCCAGAAATTCCATTTGGATCTCCCAGACTGAGGACGGTGCTCCAGATTACTCGGCTACCATGAGCGCCACAGATGTTGTGCATAGGCAGAAAGTTGGAATACTTAACTGGAATCCTTAGTTTTCGACACTCCAACATTAGACTTGAGCCTCTTAAGTAGTAAGCTATATGCTGCAAGGAGCGTTCAGCTTCTGAGATATTCCTCATAGATAAGCACAGTTTGCTGTGATATGCAATGGGTCTTATTTTTATTCTTTCATTTCAGAAATGTTTGGTTACCATAGCTGCCATGAAAGAAAGCTATCTCTCAGATGTCCCAAAGTCAGGTCTGAAGCAGCACTTGCACACATACGTGACTCCCTCTAAGATTAGCTCGTTAGTGATGGCCAATGCTTCAGTTCTGTCCAATGTATACCCTGTTCTCGTTAGTCAGCATAGTTCTGTAGCAAATGAGATATCAGTAAATGCTTCTTGAAAAAATAAGCAAAGAAATGACTACACACAACTAGGATAATCTGTGGAAGGACTTCATTACTTCCCCCTTGTTTTCTCAACTAAGTGAATTCAATGAAATGCATTTTGATTAATATAGATTTTCATTTTCTTTCACAACGTAATTTGCTGCAATACTCAGAAAATAATTTTGTATTTCTAAAAGAGCTGATTCTATTGAATTTCTGCTTAAAGAATGTAAATTCCCTTTTCTGTAATTTATATTCAGTTACTCCAGTAATGATAGGATGAATTAAAACATACAGTACAGTATTTGCTGTGTAACTGCCTGTAGTTCATTATATTCCTAACATAATTCTAACTCATCTTTAGGCTAAACAATTATATCCATTTTAGCCTTATTTTAGGGGTCACATTTTTAATCCTTAAATCATTTATGGAACTTTTTTTAAAATTCTCAGTACGTTTCCTTTTCAGTTGCGCAGTCAAAATGAAATGCTCTACTCATGAAAAGGTTTAACCATGCTGAGTTTCTAAGTATAACAGGAGTTTTATCTTACAGTATCTTTGCATTCTTCTTCTCACCATGAATTCCAGTATTGCACTTTTTAATAACTAAGAAATCACATTGTACATTCATGTTCATCTTGTTAGTTCATCTTGTTACCCACAGTTAATGAATAGTTCCCATTGGGAATATGAATGAGAGAAGCAAAGATGATACTTCCTAGGATCAAATGTGAATTACACATTCACAATAAAAGGAAGAACCATGCAAATCCAGTGACCTTCCTCAGTAATGAAAAGACTATTACTTACAGCTCACCCTGGCCATTTATTCACTAGGGTGGGAATTTAAGATTAATTTATCCTTCTGTCACATTAATGAAAGGCCTGAACAGCTCAATATGCAGCAGAAACAGGTGGGTGGATTCAATTTAAATTAAGCATTGGATTTGTAACATATGCCAAACAGTGATTTCATTGGCTTGATGATAATAACTATGAAAGAGAGAATTCTATGTCTTTAATAACAATATAATATTGTTGTCTCATGAAATTTTCTAAAGACTTGCTATTTAAGAATATCCAATGGGACACCATGGTGGCCTTGGAAACTTATCCTCAACTTGGTGTGACGGCGTCACATTTAGGTTCTGGTACATGTCCCACTTGTTCTTGTTTTGTTTTGTTTTGTTTTGTTTTTATTGGATCTTTTTCTCTTTTCTCTATATTTTTATTTTGAAGTTTTGAATTTTGTAGTACAATTTCGTATAGATTTGGATTCACCCCCAAACTCCCATGCCCCGACAAATTTTCCCCATGTTGCTACAATGGTATAGATCTTCGTAAGAAGTCATAATTCCATCCATCTCTAATTTAAGTGTGTCCTGACATTGCTGGTACAATCTGATCTCTGCTTATGGCCTGAGAAAGTGGTGTAGGATGTCTTAGGCCATTAAACCCTTAACTCCATGTGACAGACCGAGAAAAACTTGGGCTCCATTGTTATAGATTGGCTCAGCTCCAGCAAGGGCCTCCACTTGGGGAGTGAACCAATTCATGAAACATGTTTCTCTCTCTCTCTCTCTCTCTCCTTCTGTCTCTAAATCTGCCTTTTAAATAAAAATAAATGGATACTAAAAAAAGCATTTCCAAGTACCAGATATAGCAATATCAAGAAATTTAAAAGCTACTTAAAATGATTTTGCTTGGTTTTTTTTATTTGTTTGTTTTAATTTGATTTAAAAAAGAAATAACCTTAGAATCACCAGAAGCTTAAAACACATGTGCAGGGACCTCAGCCAAACTTCACTCAGTCTCCTCATACCTGATTCTTATATTTGTATAACTCTACAGCACCATGTTAAAACCAGTAGCATTGATGATAGTACAATTCATGTGGCTTAGACAAAACAGCAAACAGCAGCAAAATACCAATAATATTTATCTTTGCATGTGTAGTGTTTGCATGTACATTTCTATGCAATTTTTAATACTGTGTAGTTTCATGTATCATCTGTGAGAATTGTTATGCCTACCTATGACTTTGCAATGTTACCCCTTTATTCAAATAGTTTCTAGACTTGCTTATTATTATTTATCCAGCTTATTTTAATGATGTTACTCCAAAATTGTATTTTTTAGAACAGTGGATTTTGTTTTTACCAAATAGGATTCCAGAGGCTCAGAACTAAAATAGTATGACTGAGTTTATCTAAACTAAAATGTATACCAAATTTGTTGAATTCCTTTGCCATTAAATGTAGTATGGAAAACACCAGGATAACTAGCAACTGACTGAATACAAGTTCTGATATTAAAATTCAGTCATAATAAATTATGTTTATTCCATTATTATTAAGGGATTCTTAAAATCTACTGTAGGCATAATTTTATATGTGCTATGAGAAGCCACACAAAATAGTTTTACACACCATACAATAATAAAAGAATAATTCCAAATATATTCTAAAGGCATGCTGCTATATTATTCTAAACGAGATAATTAGAAACTTGGACAATTTCGCATAATTAAGTAAAAATTACTTGTTGAGGATTGTTAGCATGAAGATTTTTTCTTAGAAATTTTAAAAATTAGTGGAAAACATATATGATAGAATATAGCAATGATGTTAGAACTGCCAATATATGTATATGTTAATACAGAATATTTATAACATTTTATAACATCACCATAAAATATTTAATGAAAATACAGTGTGTATAAGATTGCAATGTAAAATATTTTCAGATGGCTATTTATCAGAGGTGAGGAAATGTTTCTTCTACAAGAGCCAGTTGGATAATGAAAGCATCATTTATGGCAATGCAAAAGTAACAACTTAGAAATTTGCCTGCCATTTAATATTGAATTTCAAATTACACTTCCAGTGGCCTTGCCAGGACCCAAACAATTTGATTTTATGGACTTTCTTCAGTCTAAAGGAGACATATTTCATTTACATTAGAGATAGTTCTGAAGAATCTAGAAATAAATCATTAAACATATAATTTTTGCTCATAAAAATTCACCTATATATAAAAGGTGCTTGTATTTACTGTTATTAAAGGGAAAAGGCCTCCATAATATTTTGACATACTTTAAAAAAAATGCTTATGCAAATATATTAAGTGTTTAATACTGGAAATTACAAAATATTGATAAAGAAGTCTAAATGACTTGAATAAACAGAGAGAGATTTTATTCTCATTTTTTTGAAGACTCAAACTAGACCAGATGTTATTTGTTTCTCATTATAATTCTGAAAATATTATATAAATATGAAGAATACTCTAAAATTACTGTGGAAATGAACACTAGTTAAAATGATTTTAAGTAAGGGGAAAAGAAAAAGTCAGAAATCATATAGTAATGAAAAATGCGTGAGATTGGTGGCTAATTAGACAAACACATTAATGTAATGAAATATAATCCTATAAATAGAACCTCACAAATAATTGCAGCTGTACGAGTTTATACAATATCTTCAAAGGTAATCTGAATGAGATCCCGGCCTTGGGGTTGGGGGCAGCTTGCAGCTCCCTGAAGTGTGGCAGCTGAGTGGGGTGCCCCTGCTGGGCCGGATCCAAGGCTGGGGACTCAGGCCAAAGCCCCTGCAAAAAGGCAGTGACTGAGTCCTTGGCTTTCTCCAGGCCCAAGGGGAATCTTCCCTCAGGGTGAGTACACCATGAGGGAACCTAGGGAACTGGATTGAAGTCCTATTTCCAGCCTGCCGCCAAAACCTTGTGATAGGACAAGTCTGGGAGGGTTCCGGGCCTTGGGGTTGGGAGCAGCTTGCAGCTCCCTGCAGTGTAGAGGCTGTGGGGAGTGCTCCTGCCAGGCCGAATCCAAGCCAGGCAAAAGTGGGAACTGAGACCTGATGGTTTGGAGGGGAGTGTCCATAAGATCTATTTGGGCCACACTGAATCACCAGCCAAATTAAGAATCCTGAGATGGGCTGTTAGCATAGAGCATCACTGACTGCCACACACCAGACCACACCAAAGCTATGGATGGGGGCCTGTCAGGCAGGCCTAGAGACCATTAATTGACAGGGTGTTGGAATAGTGGACTGGTCACATTTGGCAGGGTCAAGACACTAACCAGCATGCGAAGAACTTGATCTGGGGGTAAACTCTGTGGAAGAAGCGTGGGCCCAACTCTATGGAAATATAAGTCCTGCAGGTCAAGGCAGCACCTTTTGTTTCCCTTTGTTTCTCCCCTGACCCCTGAAACAGGGGAAAAAATTTATTTTAGTGTGGAAACGATGATATTACCCACTTTACAGTAGCCTTTGGCCTTTGTACCCTAATCAACTAAGTAAGATCACTTAAAATAAATAAATTAATTTTTAAAAAGTAATCTGAATGAGAGAAAACTGCGATTTCACAAACTGGTGATAAGTTAAACTAAAGCGTGCATCTGATATGATTGAGAACTCTAAAAATTTAATAGTGTAATAAAAGCACAAGCAATGTCAATATATGACTTTTTTTTCAAAATACGCTATTGTGATTTTATATTTTCCAACAGGAACTGCTATTATTTTTATTTCTTTTAATTGAAAATTAAAATCATGAATTACATACTTTTGTCCAATAAATGAGTATGTAGCAAAGAGGCCAAGGAAAACTTTGCATTCATTGAAGCTATTGTGTAAACATGACATGTTTTACTAAAATACCACAAAATACTATTGATAGTGTTTTTGCAATGATTATGCACTTTCTCATAAATCCCTGTTCTATAAATGGTAAATGAATATAAGAAAAAAACCTTAATGTTTAGGTTAAGATAGTTGCAGAAAGTATTGTACTGAATGTAACTATGAAGGATTGATAAATCAAGAAGAATTGGAAATGTGTTATAAATTATATACATGCATTTTATAGAAAAACTTTAAACAAATTTATCAACACAAATAAAATTATGGACAAAATTATAGGAATCCTGAAAATAAGTATGGAAAAGTAAATATCAAAATGTTCTGCTTTGGAGTCAAGTTGTGATATGCTGAAAAACAAGCCAAACCATTCTATCTCCATTTTGAAAATACTAAGAATAGAGTAGAACATTCAGCATTATATTATACATTATTAAATTAGTTCAGATTTATTTAATAACTACATAAACATTTGCTTGTTATTTATGTCCACTGAAAATAGCTCAACACTTTGGGAAAAATAAATGGCCACTTAAATAGTGTTAGATGAGACAACAAACTAAAGAAGAGTTGAGTGAGAGAAAAGGCTGATCACAAGTGGTTTTTATTTATTATTATTTTTATGTTTTCTTTATTGCAAAGTCAGATATATACAGAGAGGAGGAGAGATGGAGAGAAATATCTTCCGTCTGATGATTCACTCTTCAAATGATCATAAAGTTTGGTGCTGGGTCAATCTGAATGAAGCCAGTAGCCCAGATCTTCTTCTGGGTCTCTCACATGGGTACAGGGTCCCAAGGGTTTGGGCCATCCTCCATGGCTTTCCTAGGCCACAAGCAGGAAGCGGGGTGGAAAGTGGAGCTGCCTGGATTAGAACTGGCACCCATATAGGATCCTGGTGCGTTTGAAGCAAGGACTTCAGCCTTTGAGCCCTCAAGTGGTTTTTATATGTGAGAGCAGGAAGTCTCTACTCTGAATATCTGTCCTTTAAACAAAGTTAAAAAATATAGGATAAGACATTAAATAAATAAATATATAAGACATTGTATTAGAATTAAGGTTGAATGTACAATACAAAAATGAAATCCATAAATATAAACTAAATACTCAAGAAATTCATTGATTCTAAGAAAAATGAATAGTTTAAGAACTGAATATAGTGCTTTATCAATTTACGAGAGAGTTAAAGAAGTAGAAGTGTATTTGTACCTGGCTGCTGATGTTATGTCGGGGCCTTTAATTGATTGAGATGATACTTTGCTGACTTTACCTTCAGACCAGAGATGGTCTCACCAAGAAATCGTTGAATCCACTAGGAAAATAAGATGCTGGATTTTATGCTTGGTAAATACTTCCAATGGAAGAACCACAGCTGAATTTGAACTGTGGTAACGCAGCAAGGTGGAGAAATCCACAATGGGGAGAGGGTTCGGGGAGAGGTGGGGGGAATCGCAGTGCCCATAACACTGTGTCACATAATGCAATGCAATTAATAAGATAAATAAATTAATTATAATAAAAAAAGAAGTGTATTTGTACCATGGGAGACTACAACCATTTCCAGATCAGAACGCAGCCCCCATTCCAGGTTACACGCCCCTTGGTGGGAACCTCAACCCAGCTAGGGTTGCCCCCTTTGCTCCCCAACCAGGCCTGTTCCCAGCCATAGATCATATGTATGCCCGTGGTTCCTCTGACTCAGCTTGGCACAGCCCCTCACCTGTACCAACCTCTGCCTTAGACACTGTGGCTTAGTGTTCCTGGCTCATGCAGACCAGTAGGTGCAAGAGCCTAGCTCAGCATGACCTGTGCTTCCTCCTGGTGTCTAGTTTTGCTTGTGGGTTAAGGTTTGCTCAGTCCTGCCTGATCTACCCTATTCCATTACTAATTTACACATTACCCAGATGTTGGAGCTATTTTTCCCAGCTTGTCCGACCCCCAGGTCTGGACCACATGTTCACCAGTGGGAGCTATGACTCGCCAAGGAAGTTAAGGGTGGGAAATTGGGTGGGCCTTCTCCCTTAATATCCCCCTTTAAACATGAAGAAAACAATATCGAAAAAAAATAATAGTCTTACTCACTTTCCCGTAGACCTTGAACCTTTTACCCTAATTAACTATGTAAAGATTGTCAAAATATAATTTAAAAATTGAAAGAATTTTAAAAAAATATACATATTTGTAAAAATTCTATGAATAACAAGGGGATCAATGCCAAGAAAAACATGCATGTTCATTCTTCCTTAAGGACACAGGTCATTTCCAAGTCATCATAGCGAGATTTGGTCTGGAATAAAGAAATGACAAATGCCTTTTTGATGTACATGAAATGGATAAAAGGAGAATGAGTATATCATTTGATTTATGAATAAGTTAATGAAAGGCAAATATTTGTTGCATTTTGATGATACTGTCTGTCAAATTAGCACCATAAATAGATAGTTCAGTGTAATTAGAAAATATTCAAAATTGGGGATGACATTGTTTTGCATTAGTTTAAGCTACTCCCAATGACTCAGAACTCATATTTCTGAGCTGTGGCTTCATATTCTGGCTATTTCACTTTCCATCCATCTCCCTGGTAATTAACTTGGGAAAGCAGAGGTAGATAACCACAAGTACTCAGGTAGTTTTCTCCCAAAAGGAGACCAGGATGGAAGCAGCCTATCCTGCCAGCAACTGTCGCAACACCAATTCAATTGCATGCTTATATCCTTATAAATGCATGTGTTGAAAATGTAAACTCCATGTTGGAAAGTGGGCTTTAATGAAATGGGAAAGGTTTAGTTACTACGAGTTCAATCCTGCTCCAAGGATTAAATTATAATAGGGCATTAGGCTTCCAAACTCTTTCTCTCTCACTCTTGTTCTCTCTCTTTTCACTTTCCATCTTCCCAATGTGTGAGTCTAAATTTTGTTTCTTTTAAATTAACCATTCTATGTCTTTGTGTTCCAGCTGCACGTACTGGAGAGCCACACTTAAACAGACACTATTCAGACACTTTTCAGTGAATATATTTTGGAAGATACTTTAGGAGGTGTTTTTCTTGCAGAATTTTCTAAGGAATCTGTGATATATTTTGAAACTTCTGGAGGAAATGTATTCTACAAATGTTCTCAAAGATGGAATTATGTCTCAAATTGATTTTCTTTCAAATGTTTGACTTCTCAGTACAAACGGGCTTGCTTTGACTAAATTATAGGTTCCAAATAACTGTGCTGTTACAAATACATTTGTATATTATTTCATGTAGGTCACCATCACAAGTAAACTTTATTTTTAATTTGTAGCTTCTGTACCTCAAACCTAGATAAACAGTCATCACAGTTGTGTTGTTATTCTTAGTACTTCTCAGTTTTCTCAGGTATTTCTGACAGTTGCTTTCATTTGGGACTAGCCAGGAGTATGATAGAAAAATTTTTAAAAAGAGAGAACAAGTGAGTAATTTGGGAAGACTGATCTGGTAATACATTTGGGAAGACTGATCTGGTAATACATTTGTGAATTCTTAAAGTTCCATCCATTTGTCTTAAAAACAAGAATGCCATCTGCTAGACACACACCTTTTGTAAAATAAAGATATTTTATTTCAACACAGAGAAAACTGAAGTTGGTAACATAGCCTATGAAAAGGTTACTTCAATGCCCATGTCAAAATATCTTAATCTTTCCAATACCATCTCAAAAAAAAAAAAAAATAGAATGTTGAATATATTCTGGGAAGAATTTCATAATATTTGAAAGAATTTTTTTTCTTCTAGACATTAGCAAAGAAAACTTCACAAAAGTAACTGTATATATTCTGTTTATAGTACAAGTATATGTTTAGCTTTTATTACATCACTGTATACCACTATACCCTTACTTACCCTTAATATTTTGTCTTCCTACAATAGTCTTTTAGTTCTCAATTTAGTATTATGCTAACTTTCAAGTATTTAAAACAAGATGTTCCTTAGTTTTCATAATTCATACTAATTTTAATATCATTAGTATCACTCTATATTTGTTTAATGCAATCCGTTGGTGGATATCTAGGGCTGAAATTTGTATGTAGATGTAGTGTGTTTATTTATGTGTTTGAGAGACAAAAGAGACCGGCAAAGAGGTAGAGATACATCTGCTGGTTTGTTAGCCACGTGTCCACAGTGACTTCCAAAACTGGAGTCACTATTGCAAAAGCTGAAGGCATAAAAGTGGGAGTGGCAAATTCAGTCCTGATCTCCTGTGGGTGACAGGGACTCAAGGACTATCAGCCTCCAGTGCTGCTTCCCAAGGAATACATCAACAGGAACCTTGATTAAGAGGTTAAGTAGGAGTATTCTAAGCTTTCCTTGTTGTTTTCTATCTATTCTCAATTTTTGTTTGTTTGTTTGTTTTGAGGGGTTTCTGGAGCGATCATGATGGTCATTGCCAGAGAGGGTGGGAACCCAAAGTTGCAACCAAGCAAGGACCAGAGAAAGCTCAACTCCCTAGTCCCAAAGGAAGTTTACTGTTCTTCTGTTTCTGTGGACCGCCCATGACTCCTGGCTGTTGTTCTGATGCCCTTGGATCCTGTGAGGAAGGATTTGGACTTCTTCCATCCCATGTGGTAGATTAAGCAGGAGTGGATGACCTCAGAGTTCTTGGCTCCCGAAGGTACTCCAATTGCCTGTGGTCTCCTTGGCAGTTGGGATGTAGACCTTGGTGCTGGTACTAATAGTCCTTTGTGAGGATCCGGGAGTCTTCAGGGTTGGGATACAAGCCTCCTCCTGTCTGCCTGCTCTGCTCTGGGTCTCCCCCCACCCCCGCTCCATGCATATGACCTCCTGTTAAGAGATTGTCAGGATCACTCTTGATTCCCCCTATACATTTTGTAGTTCATTGTCTAATGCTGATTCAAGTCTGTTGTCTATGAGTTACCAGTTTTGAACCTGGTAGGTTATATTTCATGTCTTCCTCACACATTCTAGGGAAATGGAAGAATTCCCTCCTCTCCCGCCACATTACGGAATAACATAGGTAATTAAAAGTATATAAGGTTTTACATTCCTTTGATGTAGATCATATAGCAATCTGACTCACATTGATTAAAAAAAAAAAAAAAAAAAAAAAAAAAAAGGTCTGGCGTGAGAACATAGTGGTTAAGGTCTCCGCCTTGCACAGGCTGAGAATCCCATATGGTTGCCAGTTCTAATCCTGGCAGCCCTGCTTTCCTTCCACCTCCCTGCTTGTGGCCTGGGAAAGTAGTCAAGGATGGCCCAAAACCTTGGAACCCTTCGCTGGTGTGGGAGAACCATAAGAGCTCCTAGATCCTGTCTTTGGATTGACTCAGCTCCAGCCGTTGTAGTCACTAGGGGAGTGAACCATTGGACAGAATATCTCCCCCTCTGTCTCTCCTCCACTCTGTAAATCCACTTTTCCAATAAAAATAAATAAATCTTTAAAAAACAGTGGGATAAGCAACTATGATGACATACTGGTATAGTTAATACAGTTGTTAATACAAATTTGAGATTCAGTAGGGCCAGAATGCTGTTTTTCTCCCAGCAGGGTTACAATTGTGCAAGTACAAGACAACCTAGGCAATTGTCTACAGCTAGAGTTGCCATGTAATATTAGCTTTTGATTAATGCAAACCAAGGTTTTTAATTTATTTTTATAACAATTATCTTCTGGCTGGATCTAATTTACTCTAAGGTCGAGGGATGACTTGTCAGATACTACTAACTTATTTTATTAGTATGAATGCCTGAGAAAAGTCCATAAAAAATGGAATAAGAACAAACAAGAAATATAGAAAACTGGCAGAACCAGATAAAATGGAAAAAAAAAACAATGAATTCTGAATTAATACATATTGGAGATATGGCTTTTAAGAAAAATATAATCAAAATATAACATTCAGAAAATGTGAGTTCTTGGCAAGTCTAAAAAAGAAATACTATTAACAATATATTGAACATATTGAAAGAGATTTTTTTTAATTCAAAAATTTAAATATTTATGGATGTTATGAAGAATAACAATTAAATTTGAGAAATATAGTGTATTTAACTAGTAAGATTTACAATAATAAAGAAATTATGGAAGATAACAAAATTAAGAAAATTTGGCAGAACTGATCATTGGATGAAAATGGTTGAACAGGATACTCAGACTAAAGGGTGGAAATAAAAGAAAAAATATATAATAAAAATCTGAAACCAGTGGAAAGTGTTAATTGTATTCTGAGATTAAGTGTCTAGCACAAGAACATACCCATTTTTGAAAATTAAAATGATTGCAAAATATATTCAATTTTCTAAGGAAAACAATCATTTTTATAGTTAAACAATCCAGGTGAAAATATGAAAAATGCATTTTAGGTGTGTCATCCTTCCAAGTAAATAAATCTTATGCAGTTATCAATTTTCAAAAAGTCCTTTAAGCATGTGTTCAAGGGAAAAAATCAACCATTTTTTCCATAGTCCATAAATAATCATACTAGAAAAACAAAGAGAAAAAATACAGCTCACATTCAGGCAAAACATATCTGAAAATGTCAAAGGATAAGAAATATTGCTTTTAATTAGACATTAAGTCACAACTGCAAGTCTCTCCAGTAAATGACTCCCATTAGTGTTTAAAACAAATACAATATTTTCAGAAGACAGTTTTGGAAAACATGTACAATTTTAGAGTCAGAGAAGGAACACAACATCTTGTTTTTGAGAACAAACAGGTGCAGAATTTCAAAATGAAAGGTGGAGTAAATATTGATCCACAATATCCAAGGTTAAAGTGTCAGTGGTGATGGAATACTAGAGTCTGTATGATGGAAGATTCTAGAAAAACGGCAACTTAAACACCATGAACTCAACAGAATGAAAAGTGTGCAATTTCGCAATATCACAAACAACATATAGAAAACATACATTTGATATCAATGGTTCATAATGCAGCCTACATAAGATTTTATGTAACATTCTAACTGGAGAGCAATTTTTTATATATTTAAAAATAGAGCTTTAGAAGATATGATCCTTAAATTTTTCATGAAGATACACATGAACCTGAGGCTATTTTTTGAGGTTTTCTAGGTCTTTCTTTTTCACTTTTATCAGGTATACAAAGAAAAACAAAACCAAAAGAACATGAAGACATCTCCCTTGAAGTTAGGTAAATAATTTTGTTTGGAAAATAAAAGAAATTTTTTTTTCTTGAAGAAAATTTAACCACACATCAAGAAGGAACATACCAATCTCTTTGCTCAAGTTTCTCTAGATGAAATATAAGAAAAATTAAATATAGTCTAATCCCTTCACAAATACAAAAACAAACCAAAAACAAAGGGAAGCATAGTATTATTAGGTTAAAGGATGTTTAAATAGTTTTAAAAGTAGAGACAGAAGGATGGATTCATCAATCATGTAGTGAATAACATGGGTAAGTTAAGCACATCATACAAATATGCATTTCCACTAAACTAAATTACTAATAGGCAAAAGTTGTCAATGGGAGAAGTACAAATCATGCAACATTGACACTGTCTCTAAAAAAGGCTTATTCCTTTCAAGAAAACCTGTGTATTTATAACCAAATGGGTTATTTTCACACATATATTCATTATAAAAGAATAGTTAATTATGACTCCAGAGGTGATATCAAGATTTGAGCTGTAGCTTCAGAACTGTGTTAAAAATACTATGCAAGTCTTCAGTACTGTTTGTCAGTTGCCTCTGGCTCTCTGAAGTGTATCTGGTAAAATCACACTTATAAACCACGTGACAAAGTGAGGTAACACAATGAAACTTGAATTTGTGTTGAAATTTAAAAAGACTGCTCAGCGCTCTTAGCTTTTGTTAAAATGTCATTTGACCCTGTGTGGGATGGTTCAGGGCTTCTTCCATCCCATGTGGGAGATCTGATAGGGAATGGTTGACCTCAGAATTCTCAGTCTACAAGGGTACTCCAATTCCTTGTGGTCTCCTTGGCAGTTGAGATATAGTCTTTGGTGTCCATACCGATAGTCCTTGATGAGGTAGCCACTTCTTTGGTGAAAGCATTTGGGAGATTACTAGGAGTCTCCAGTGTTAGGATACAAGACTCCTCCTGTCCTCCTGATCCACTCTGGGGTCCCCCACTGCTCTGTGCATATGATCTCCGTTATGAAGCTGTCAGGATCGCTCTTGGATCTTCCTGTATGTCTTCATAGTTTTTGCTAATGTCTAATGTGGATTTGAGTCTGCTTTCTATCAGTTACCTGTTACGATCTTGAGAGATTATACTTAACATCTTCCCCACTCTAAGAAGGTGGAAGATTTCTCTACTCTCCTACCCATTGCAGCATAACATAGGGTATTAAAAGCATATCAGGCTTTTCAGTTCTTTGATGTAGATCACAAGCAGTTTGTCTCTCATTGATTATTGACTCATTGGTTGCATTATCATATCTTATTGCATGTGATACAGGCTGTTTGAGGGTGTAGTAATATTACAATTTATAGGTACTATTTTTCATACTGACATCATTTCATTCTTAAATTAAGGCAAACACGTGGTATCTAACCTTTTGGGATTGGCTCATTTCCCTTAGCATAATTGTTTCCAGTTGGGCCCACTTGGCCACAAAGAAATGCATTTCGTTTTTTTAAATAGCTATGTAGTATCCATGGAGTAGATGAACCATAATTTTCTTATCCAGTCTTCTATTGATGGGCAATTCGGTCACTTCCAAGTTTTGGCAATTATTGATTGTGCTGCTATGAACCTAGGAGTGTGTGTTGGTTTCTTGTGTAATAGCTGTTTTGGATATATTCCAAGAAGAGTTATTGCTGGATCATATGGTATGCAGATTTTCAGTTCTTTGAGTGTTCTCCATGCTGATTTCCATAGAGGCTCTACCAACCTCAGCCCCACCAACAATGGAGTAGGGTTCCCTTTTCCTCGCATCCTTGCCAGCAAGTGTTGGTGGTTGTTCATACGTGAGCCATTCTTACTGGCATTAGATGGTACCCCATTGATGTCTTAATTTGGATTTCCCTTGTTGCCAGAGAGCTTGAGCATTGGAACTCAGAAGAGGAGCTTTGCCTGTCCTTACTTAGTTCCAACTTTGGCTCCCCATCCTCTCTTGCAATGACCATCATGGCCGCTCTAGAGCCCCCAAAATTAGATCAGATAGAGAGAGAGACCAGTAAGGAAAGCTTAGAAGAGACAAGAAAAAATCAGCTAGGACTCCCATATACTTCATTAGGTAGGACACAAAGATCAGTTACTCCTCACTAAGGTATTGAAGATTTTTCTGCACACCCCGCCTAAAACTGTTCTGCTCTTCAATCATTAACATATGGCTTGTTAGAATTATAAATCTGTTTGGACTATCCTAATATTCATGAATCTCAGTAAAACTCCAGCTTGAAAAATATAAGCTGCTAAAAATAAAGAAAAAAAGACATAAGACACCGAAATAGTACACTATAACCATTTTAATATTTATAGCACTCAGTTATCTATAAAATAAAATTGAAATGTCAGTGAAGTAGTTACAGGATGTGGTTAAGAACTTGCATTTTCTAACACAATGGTCACTCACTACCATGTCAATTAACTTCATGATGTTTTAAATTCCCATGTTTCTTCCTGTTGTTGAATTTGTGTTGTGGCTTTTCCTTGAAGGAAATGATATTCTGCCAGCCTACTTTCAGATCAAAGATGGTCCCCCAAAGAAACTGTTGGATTTATCTGGACAATAAGATGCTAGACTTTCTGCATGATCCAAGCCTGCAATGATGAAGTTATTACTGGCTATGAGCTGTAATACTGCAATAATTTGGAGGAAATCAATATGCGGGGAGGGCTTGAGGAAGGTTTGAGGAAGTTCATAAAAGCAACTAATAAAAAAAATTTTAAGAAATTTAAGAAGAGGGCACAGTGGATTTTCTCGATGACTATGTGCTTAACTTGCAAGCACTGGGCTTCTTTATGGGCACTGGTTTGGCTCAGGTCCACCCTTTGTGGCGATTTGGGGAGCAAACCAGCAGCTGGAAGATGTTTTCTCTCTATCTCTGCTTCTTTACACAAATCTGATGTAGTTTTCCAATGAAATAAATAAATGAATAAATAAATCAGTCTTTCAGAAATAAAAAAGGAATGTAAGAATGAATTGCAAATGTACAATGAGAAAATTTTGAAACTTAGCTCACAGTACACTACATTATCTAATTGTCTATCTTACGGTTCCTGAATCAGAATGAAAAATATCAACGTTCCCAATCAAACTACAACCCAAAAAAAGTAGGGGGCAGGAGGAGATATTTCAGTAAGAACCAAGGTCCAAAAGGCTCTGGAATTTAACTTTCAAGTTTCTCAAACTGCTCAAAAGTTACTCCTTAGGCCTGAATGAGTTTCACACCAACATATCGCATTCCTCAGTAGGTCTCTTTTCAGGCCTGGTCATTGGGAATGTCTGACTACTAGGATCTTGCAGGAAGTTATCATCTCTGAAGCTCAGAGACAGACTCTGTAAGTTTCCAGGTATGTTCTTTCCTTTCTTCCTTCTTTCCTGCCTTTCTTTCTTCCTTCCTTTTGCTTTCCTTCCTTCCTTCCTAACATATATTTATTTTTATTGAAAAGGCAGCTTTACAAAGGGAAGGAGAGACACAGAAAAAGATGTTCCATATGCTGATTCACTCCAAATGACTGCAGTGTAGGAGCTGAGCTGATTTGAGCCAGGAATGTCTTTGGGCATCTCAAACAGGGGTGCAGGTTCCCTAGGCTTTGTGCCTTCCTCAACTGCTTTCCCAGGCCACAACAGGCATTTAAATGAAAAGTGGAACAGTTGTCACATGAACCAGTGTCTGTATGGGATCCTGATACTTGTAAGGCAAGAATATATACACTGAACCATTACACCAGGCCCTCCAGCTAGATTGTGTGAGCAATGTGATTGATTGTAACAGCTATTTTGTCAAAGTAGCTGGAGCTTCTGTATTAAACTCTCCTTAGGCTTTAAGGCACAAATCCCTTTGACTAAAAAGACAAAACGGTAAAAAAAACCAAAATCTTTTTGGGGATCTGGATTCACAGCATTTTTGGTTTAAATAAATAGTTCTTCCTGAAGGTCTCTCATGCAGTTTCCTTCACTTATTCGTTGAAGTTAGAGTTCTCTGGAAGCTAGGTTATTGGTTTTTCTAGAAAAAAAAAAAAGATTAAAATTGCTGCAGAAATGTCTTTCTCTCTGGTTATTGCATATGCTCTGCCAAGCGTGGCAGCTTCCCATACTTAAACTACTGTTTTTGTGGATCAAATTTCTCAATGAACACGTCCTGAAAGACAGCCAGGACAAAACCTTATTACTTTTTATGATCTGACTTCAAAAGTTGAAAAGTAGTACTTCTGCTCTAATTCAATTATTCACATTATTAGTAACATATTCTTGGGTTCAAAGGAAATAATATAATATCCACTAACTAAAGGGAGGACTTTCAAATCATACCGAAAGAAGTAGAGATGGAAAGTGATTGGTTGCATGCTGTGGCCAACTCAAAGTGGCAGTTTAGGATTATTCTTCTCTCAGTGGCATCTCACTAATAGAATCATTTTTTTTTTAAACAAAGCAATATTTCTATACTAGAAATTGACAGTGTAATACTGTTGCCTAACCTTATGTACATAGAATCAGTTGTAAAATGTTTACTAGCATTCTACTCAATGGGATACATATTAGTACTGCTGTCTTAGCAACGTTCAACCTGCCTCATTAAACTACTATAGAGCAGAGGGAATAAAACTATGAGATGAAGTTATCAGCTCAAATGTTTCAGGGCTGTAATGATTGCTCTAGCCAATCTCAAGCAAAAACAAAACAAAAAACAAAAAACAAAAAAATTGAAACATAAAGAGCATCATAATGTCCCCTGAAAAACTGAGAAACCAGAGATGAGACTGCCAACAAAAATTCACCTTAAAAATCGAAGTTTGTAGGCCCTATGCCGTGGCCTAGCAGCTAAAGTCCACACCTTGAATGCACCAGGATGCCATGCCGGTGCCAGTTCTAATCCCAGCACCTCCACTTCCATCCAGCTCCCTGCTTGTGGCCTGGGAAAGCAGTCGAGGAGGGCCCAAAGCCGTGGGACACTGCACCGTATGGGAGACCTGGGAGGAAGTTCCTGGCTTCTGGCTTTGAATCAGTACAGGGCCGGGCTTTGTGATCACGTGGGGAGTCAATCAATGGACAGAGGATCTTCCTCTCTGTATATATTCCTTTCCAATAAAAATAAAACAAACCTTTAAAAAAACAAAAATCAGAGTTTGTGCTTTATGATAATCTTGATAGGTTAATCTGATTAGAGCAACTGACATTGCTCTAATGGGCTAACAAAATCTATTCATGTATATGCCTTCAGAAATATGAAATGCTTTACATGAGAACAGAAACAGATTTTGTGTGTGTGTGTATGTATGAATAGCTAGGGACTAAATCTCAATTAAAATTATGATCCAGAAACTTGATAACAGTTCAATAGTGATTATATCCAAGGGGAAAAAAAGTGTTTTAAATCTAACTGAATATCTTAATTCTTTTGAGTCATATGCATATTTCACTGATATTTATGTTGTAAATACATAGAACATATTTGTGATATGAATATAAATTTATTATTTCTATTTATAATAAATCAAATATATAATAATATGTCAATAATAACATAACAATATAATATATAATATGATATGTAGTTTTGTCACATAAATAGAAAATAGAATATATTTTCATTTTTGTGATTTTGATTTGCACTTCTTTCAATACTGATTCATAATTTGCATTAGAGGGCTATTGGGTTTCATTAACTGCGCTCATCCTAAATGTTTAGCTATTGCCAGTGGTGCTTCTCTTAGGATTATTTGCTCAGTTCATGGTTGCATAAAAATTACTGGTATTTACTTACTAAATTTTTCTTTACAAATTTACTTAAACTGTTGATCAGCTTATTTTTATTGATATAAAAAGGAAAGGCTTTATGTGGTTTTTATTTTTTTATATACTTTTCCATGATGTGGTTCTGTAGATACAGGGATTCCCCACTCGCACTTCCCTTTCCTCCTGTATCCCCTCCCACCACGTTCCATCATAGTATTATAGTAGTATATTTCTTTAGTAACAGTTACAAACTTAACATTTTGCCATTTAAACACACCATGGCATTGTAGGTATAGACAAAGATAGGAAAATCTGTTATTATCTTGTCAAGGTCTATTTAATTCTTTTCCTAGGAGTTCTGTTATTATTCACACACAGAGATGACTTCTGCAACAATGAAAATATATGTATATCCTTGTTCACCTATATATCTATTTATCTTGTATTTTGCATAAATGTTGCCTTGTATCAGAGAGGACATTTTATGTTTGTCCTTTTGGGACACTGAGCATATGTACAGTTCCAAGAAATCACATTCCCCTTGTTCCTTTACCCACCACCAATATTGCTCCCTCCCTTTCCTCTTTTTAACAGTGTTTACACAAATATAACTGTATTCCATTCTAAGTTTAGAAGCCTAATTTACTACTAAACATAAAACTAAATAAGTAGAAAGAACAAAGCCACAAGACCAAGACCACATTTCCACTGAAGTACAAACACAGACTAAATATGACAGTAATACTCCATTATAGTTATAAATGTGTGGACTCTTTTCTGGGGTTTCTAATCTGCCCCACTGTTCTCTGTTTCTGTAACAGTACCAGACTATTGATTACCATTGCACTGTGGTATGTTTTGAGTTCTAAAATGGTGATTTTTCCAGCCTTATTTTTGTCCCTCGGGATTTCTTTTTCTATTCTATTTCCAGATACACTTTTCCATCAACTTCCCTATTTCTGAGAAGAACGTTGTTGGGATTTTGATTGGAATCACGTTGAATCTGCTGTTTCTGCAGCTTCACCATGCCTGTGGGTTCCCAGGTGTCCCTTTGCTCCCGGCATGTTCTCTCCTGTTTCCTGAGATCACATACTGTCTGTTTCACCTTGGCTAATCCTTCTCCATCTGCTTAAACCTACACTCACCCAATTCTCTCATCTCGGTCACTCCCCAATATATTTGTTTTATACCTTCTTTCCCCCCACATCTTTGATCAGAAATAGTTGTTAAATTTTATCAAATGCTTTTTCAGTTTCTGTTGAGATGATTTACTTTAAACCTTTATATTCTGGATGGTCACAAGCTATGTTATTTATTTATTTATTTATATGTATTAAAACATCCTAGTACTCTGTGCATAAATCCCACTTGAATGTAAAGAATGATATTTTTAGTGTACTGTGAAATTTAATATGCTAACATTTTGTTCAAGGTTTCTAAATCTAGTCTTTGAAGATACTGGTCCACAATTCTATTTATTTATTTATTTATTTATTTATTTATGCTGTTCTTTTACCTACCTATTCATAAAATTAATTAATACTGGTTTCATAGAATGAGTTTGAAAAATATTTCTTTATTTAAAGGCTTTAGAATCATTTCAGAAAAAAAAATTGGTGAGCACTTTCTTCAAAAAAATGATATCAAAGTAGCTGGTGCAGGGGCATAGCATACGGATCCTCTAACTGTGATGCCAGCACCCTGTATGTATGTGGTTCAAGTTCCGGACTATCCCACTTCTGATTCAGCTTCCTGCTGTTAGCCTGGACAAGTAGTGGAGTCTGGATCAAATCTTTGGGTCCCTGAACCTACACGGGAGATGTGGACGATTCTGGCTCCCAGCTTAAGAACTGCCCAGCTCCAACCATTTTACCCCTTTGGGGAGAGAATCGAGAGATAAGGATCTCTCTCTCTCTCTCTGTTTCTCTCTTGATCTCTCCTTCTCACTCTGTAACTCTGTCTTCCACTTAAAATAAATAAATATTTGGATAATGAAACTTTCAGATTCAGGTAGTATTACCCCAGGCTTTTGTCTAGTGGTCTATGCTTGGTTACTTATTCACTCTCATTATATATATGTTCAGGATTTTTATCTATACTATTCAAATTTGGTGACTTTTATGTATCAAATATATCCATTTATTCGAAGTTTCCTAATATTTGATGTATAGTTACGCATAATAGTTTCCAATGAGGTTCTATATTTGTGTATGTAGTATTTTTTCAATTGTTAATTATATTTAATTCTATTTATTATAGGTTCATTTATTTTGTTTATATTTTCAAAATGAGATTGAAGTGGCTTTTGCTATTACATTGTTAAATACATTTTTTCTAATTTTTTCTTTTACTCTTATTTTATACATTTAAGTAGCCCTATAATTTTAATATCTGTTCATCTAATGAGATTATTACAAAAGCTTCAGAAACTATCTTTTTTTTCCTTTTTTATTTTATTCTAAGATTCTTCAAAATGTTTGTCTTAAAGTTCAGGTACTATTTTTTTTTAGTTTCTTATTGAGATTTTCAACTGTATTTTTAAATGTTTACTTATCTTTAGTGGCATAATAGGGCATGAAGCAGAGACCTCTCTGATCCACTGCTTCAATCCTTCTGTACCCATCTCAACCATAGCTAGCCTGGCCAGAACCAGGGTCTCAGAACTCCGATAGGCCTCCCACGCAGAGAGAAGGTGAGTATGCAGAATCCTGTGCCTCCCATGATGCGATAGCTGGAGGCTGATTGGAAGTGGAGGCGCTGTGGCTTGTTCTGGCACAGTAGTATAGGATGTGGGATCTCACACAGTGACTTAACCCACCGTGACACAATATTCACTAAGCAAATTATATTTTTTTATTTGACTTAACCTGGTTTTTCATTGTTGTGATGACTATTTGATTCTGTTTTCACAAAATGTATCTCTTTTAGGAATGTCTCAGTAACACCATGCACTATTCTTATTTCATCAAAAGGTTCTTCAGCCTTGAGTCTCTTTGAGAACTCTTTTAATCATTATTTTGAATTATTTGTCAGGAATATTGCCAGTAAACTTTTGTTTGCAGGCTATTACTAAAATATTGGTGTATACTTTTGGTGGTATCATATTACCTCATGTTTTCATTGATACACATTTAATGACTCAAAAATTTCTATTAATAATAATGAGTCATATTTTTTTTTTGCCCAAGAGATTTTCCTAGAGATGTGTTGCAGGTGTCAGTTGAATTCACAATTTGTTTCCAGGTGGGTGCTACAGTGTAATCTCCAGATATTATCCACAGCAATTGACGGCAGCAGCAGTTAAGTGTTGCATGTGCATCTATGACCCACATTGAGTGTATAAATCTCAGCCACAGCACTCTGATAAGGAGCAGGGTTTTGGTTCTAGGGACCAATGGTCTTAAGTTTGTCCACCATGTTTAGAGTTTGGGGAGCATCTGCCTTGCTTTCAGGAGGGGTTGCTTGGGGACAGACACAGGCCAAAGTATAGCCAACGTAGCACACGTGCAAAGTCACACTGCAATATGCAGCTCCTCACAATACCAGCCTCAGGTTTCTTCACAGTGTTTTAGCAAACGCATAAATAGGTCTTATTTACGTAGATAATTATTTCAGTGTTTTGCTTCATGGACTGGAGAAGGAATAAACTGTGCAGTACTCTCATACTCATTAAATTATGATGGCTAATACTCACTGTCCACAGATCACCAAGATTAGTGTTACACAGGATAGACTGAATGTTCATTTTATCCTTAGCTGCCTCTTACTGGTTTGTAGTTGCACTTTGAAGTTGCTGCCAATAACCTCAGCCAATGCTGACTCTGATAGACATCAGAATGATTCAGTCACGGTCTTGGAACCAGGACAAGGCCAGAGGCTCCATCCACAGGTACTAACTTAGACACAGTGATCTTTAGTGTCTGTGCATCCGTAGCTTTCCAGATGCAGTTCTGATTGTTTACCTTTGAGCACTGATTCCAAATGTTAGCCTACTGCTTGCTACATGCCCATGGTTGATGCAGTGATTGTAAAAGGTGATCCCTTGACTGTGAAGGCTAGCACTAAACTGAATTTCACTCGTACCTCAAAGCTAGAATCCCTTATACTGTTTAACAGATACACAAAGGATTATAAGAAGTTGAGGGTAATAAACACTGATACATGCACCGGTTTTGTTCAGATTGCATGTTCTACACCTGATGCTTTAGCAGGACAAGAAGTACTGACTGGGGGTACTGACCTGCGAATAAGGACTTCTGTTCTTCCTTCTGATTCCGGGTCTAACTGGCAGGCTCTGTTATGAACTTCAATGCAAAACCTTATTTTCTTCATTGCATTTTTCTTCTCTGCTTGCTCTGTTTTCTACCAGAGGTAGGGGATATATAATTCAGTAGTCCCTTGCCTGCTCAAACTGTTTACGGAACTGAAAATTACTCTACATTACAGCATAGCAAGGATATAAGGCCAGTCTCATCCCCTCAGGACATAGATCTCCATTTTGCATAAAAGGCACATCAGGATGTTGCATCTGTTTAAAGAGAATACAGGTTTTTGGGCTTTATATGGTACCAGGTCACACCTAACAACCCAAGCTCTGTGCTTTAAGCCAAGCCCTAAGTTTACTTTTGCAGCGTATTCTCCAGCATCAGGAGAGTTGCTCTTCAATTTGGAAGACATAATGGAAAGGAAGGTGGGAACATTCTATCAGTCAAAAATTCAGTACTAAAGACTGCTCTGGGAATGGAAGGTTTTGGGAACTCATTCAACTTTTATATTCACTGTAGCAGATCTGGTGTTCAAGTTATTTGCATTATTTCCTCCAAGTGGGAAGTAGCTTTGTTATTTATTTGTTTGTTTGTTTGTTTTGTTGCAAAGTCAGACATATATAGAGAGAAGGAGAGACAGAGAGGAAGATCTTCCTTCTGATGATTCACCCTTCAAGTGACTGCAACGGCCAGACCTGAGCCAATCCAAAGCCAGGAGCTCTTCCGATTCTTCCATATTGTTGCAGGGTCCCAAGGTTTTAGCCATCCTTGACTTCTTTCCGAGGTCACAAGCGGGGAACTGAATGGCAAGCAGGGCTGCCTGGATTAGAACTGGTACACTTATGGGATCCTGGCATCTTTCAAGGCGAGAACTTTAGCCAAAAGGCCACTGTACCAGGCCCATGGGAGGGAGCTTTCTTCACACCTCACTGCTTTTGCAGCCACTCTTTTCTTCTTCAGTAGGTATTTTCTTGTTATTACTCTAAAATCAAGCATAGTGGTCTTCTTGGATTTATTGTCTCTTATGAAGTTGTTTTGTTATAATTGCTCCAACTGGTGTCTGTGTAGCGAGATCAATGGAGATCTTAATCTGCATCATCTTGTTCCACTTTTCTTCTCTGAAAAAATCGTCATGCAAGCACTCAAGAAAGTGCATATTATTCGGACTGCTTAAAATGGAAATAGAATTTATACATATGGGTTGGGCATGGAAGGATAAAATTTGGAGAAGAAACTGGAGATTTTTTCATGGCTGAAAAATTCCCTCTCAATAAGGAGCGGCCCATTTCATCTGCCATGGGAAGTCAAAAATGCCTAAAGACATCTGTATGAATAAGGAGGAGGACTGGGGGAACAAATGACTTGAGACTTCAAACTTCTCAAAGACTCACTGAAAATCTCATGGTAATACCAATCTTCAAGAAACTATAGTAAAGTTGGGTATTAGGGAAGATGATGGATTCTTCTCAGTAGAACATGGCAAGCTCGCCCTTTGATAACACAGACTGGCACTATTCTGTGCAATCGCCCTTAAGACCAAAGTTCCTTTGTGTAAGGACAATCAAGAAGCAGAAAGAAAATGAAAAACACAATGGTAATTTGATACTGTGACAGATCTTTCTATTCATATGAAACACATAATCTTGAGGCAGCTTATACAGATTTTAACAATGAAGTAAAGAAAATTTAGACTTAAGGAAAATATTTAAATGTGTAAGCAGGTAACATGCTACCAAACAGAAAAGGTATTAGGAAATTTTGACTTTTCTTACTGCCGTTATCAGCTTAGATCAAAAGAAATCTTTTTAATGCAGTAAAACATAAATAAAACTGGAAGTTTCTGTCAAGGTCTTCTGCTGCTTGCATAACCAGCTGGGCAGCTGGTACATTAATCAAGTAAATTAACTCAATTAAGGACACTGATTAGTCTGAAAAGTATAAAGAATAAAAGCCATGGTCAAATAACCATGAAATCCCAAGGATATTATAATTTTTTTAAATTAAGGTACTGAACAGTAGAATCATGGGGAGTCATTACTAGATTAGGTGTATTGTTTCTTATAATTAATCACACAGTGGAATAGAACATCCCTCTGACCAGACTATGCTGATAGGAACAAATTCCTTAAGTTAACTAAAAAACAAGACAAACTAAAAAATAAAACAAACAAGTCATACGCATGGGCACAAGTTTCCAGATAGTGGAAACTAGCTTCCTACATTTGAATATTAACTTGTTCCTTAAAGGTAACTGTTAATATTCTGTCTTGTTTCAAATATAAATAATTTTAAACCTTCAGTCACCTTCAAATTGACACACAGAATATTTTTCTTTGCTATACTCAAGGAATTGTTAAAGAATCACAAATTATAATAAAAGGTACTAAGTGGTGTAATATTTGGTCAAAATAGAAAGGGAAACCAATGTAAAAAGTCAGCAAATCGAGCTGTGAACTAGAACTCAAAGCCTATTTGCGATCATTCCAGGTGGGTATCTTGATACACACAAAAAAAGCTGGGTGACCTGTCACAGACAGTAGTTTGTACATTTTGAAAAATTCCATATCCACAAGATCAACGTCCATTATCACCTATTTCAATACACATAATTCCATAGTAGGCATAAAGGTAAAGATATAGCACATAAAGATGCTAGGGAAAAATAATTTTGAGTCATAAATTAGAATGTAGAACTAAAGAGATTCAAATAGACTTCAACAGAGTGAGTATTTTGGATGGATATTTGGCATGATTGAGGAGTGGTTTTAAAATGCTTTCCAGATAAAATCTACTTTTATACTAGTTAGTTAGTTAAGGTGAACACAGGATTTGCTTTCCTTGTCCCTCCATACAAAACATTAAGCAATCAAGATTTCCAGGAAGGCAGTGAGAGATCACTATTATGATTAACCGAATGGCTAAATGAAGCATTTTTTAATTCTTCAAAGTCATTGTTATCATTTTTGCATGGTCAATATGCAAAACAGATGGTTCCTGGAGGTTAACAATAGACTAACAGGATTAAACAAGGTGGTTGGTTGTTCAATTCACTCTGTTTAATAAGGGGTAAATTTCACAGGAAATGCAACAAGCCAAGAGGGACAGCAGGTCATAAGGTTAATGCCTTATTTTCTATACAGATTTGTATTTCATCCAGGTACAAAAGTCAGGTTGAAAAATTTAACGATGGAAACAGGAACATATTTAAATTTGGCAATTAGGTAAAAATAAATAGTTTTTTGTTTTAACTTAGGCGACTGACGCATTTTAAGTGCCAGCACTGTAGGTTATTGTTGCAGATTGAGTATATTATTAGTATTATTTCCTTCCATGGGAATAGTGCAATGTCATAACCTGTTGAATGAGGATTATGACTGTGACAATTTAAAGTATGAATATTAGTGTAATCTGTCTTCTTATAACATGATACCAAATTGGAGTGAGTTATAAATAAAAGATCTTTGCTCACCTTACAGTTCTGCCAACACAGACTATCAGATGCATCTGGTAAAGGTCATCATATCCATAAAATGGTTCATCTTGATATATCTGCCAATAGGCTCAAGAACATACAAATTGTTTTCACTGTGATTCTCAAAAACTGCATTTCTGAACTTGCTTAAATTGTCAGAAAAAGGGTTGGACAACACAATTTTAAAAATTGCGAGAACAAATTCTGTTTAAGTTCAGAGAATTTAAATTTATTTCTTCAAATAAAAGTACACATACCACTACAGTCAATGTATATGAAAAGTGAATAATATAGAAATTGGCTAACCCAACATCTAGACCAAACTCTCAGGATTATTATCACAAAAAATTAAATAGCTATTTGAAATACTTGCTGCTAAAGATACATAATGTAATATTAAATTATTACTATTTAAAATGTTTAGTTATTAATCTATCTATTTCATTTGAGAGGAAGGGATCTACAGACAGACTCAAAGAACTTCCATCTACTATTCTAATTTCAAATTTTTGAAACAGCTGAGGCTGGTCAAAGCCACAGTCATAAAGTGAGAACCAAATAGAGTTTACCAATTTGGATGATTAAAAACAAATGCAGTGCCCTGGGATCAGAACTATGACTTAACCCAAAAACTCTGATATGAGTTACTGGAGTCCTAAACAGTTTTTACTCAATGGGTTAAGTGGATTATATTTTTAAATGTGTGTCATCACATTGCATTCAAAGAGTTGAACATTTGGCTTAGCAAAGATAACCCTTGGGACCTTCATTTACCTATACCACAGCTCCCAGATTCGAATTCTGGCTCTGCTTCTGATTCAAGATTATTTCTCTGCACAGCTTTGGAAGAAGTGGATGCTGGCTCACATGATTGGATTGCTGTCCCTCACATGGAGACCCTAAAGAACTTCATTGACGTTGAAATGACTCAGTCCTATCTGTTACAGGTATTTAGGAAGTAATCCAATGGATGAAGTCCCTTGTCTGTTGCCTCTCCTTTTAATTAAAATAAACTAAATCCATAAAAAAGGTGTAAGGAAAATTTAACAGAATGGTTTCGAATATTAGACATGAAGCTGAAGAATGGAGTCGAAGAAATACAGAAGTTTTTATTTCACATCACAAAATTTTTCAGATCTCATAATGCCAAGTCTTCATATGAACCTGGGTTTATCCAAAGCAGCTGATAGAATTGTACGTGATCCATGTTCTGCATCATCAAACTTCACCGTTTCTATTCTCAAATATATTTTAGAGTATGTCATCATTTCACCTCGTGTACCTAAGTTTGAGTTAATTATAGTTGACTCTTACTATCAACACAGAAACTTTTTAAAATTTTCTTACCAGTTAATTAATACGTTTGTGAGACAGAAGATTGACATCTGCTGGTTTATTTCCCAGGTGCTTCAGGTACAGAGGACTAAGCTAGAGCAAAACTCAGAGCAGGTAAGTCAATCTAAATCTCACTCATGGATATCAAGAACCAACTCGTTGAGCCATTACCACTGCCTCTTGGGCTGTACATTAGGAGAAAAGGGAGGCAGGAGCTGGAGCCAAATATCAAACTCTGGCACTGTGATGTGGCATGCATGTATTCTTACTGTCATCATAATTGCTGGGATAAATATCTCTCCAATTTTACACATTTTCCTTTCAGTTAAATTTGCTATCCATATCAAGTAGTGGTCTCCAATGACTGATGCTGAGAGAAAACTATAAAGTCCCATGAGGTACACTGGATTTCTTCTTACCTATGAAGTACAAATTCTAAATTTTCAAAATTTCATGCTTAAGTAAATTGGAAGGAAATAGGTGTTATATTTCCTGATGGTTTAGCTTCCTGATGTAAAAAAATCAATTAATGATCAATTTGTATAGTATAGTCTGCATTAACTTCCTGGGTAATAATAAAAATGGCTAAAAATAATGGAGAATGGAGAGAGATAAAGCAAGAGGGCAAATGGGAGATAAAGAGAGGGAGAAAGAAAGAGGAGAGGGAAGGAGAAGAAAAAGAGAGAGAGAGAAAGAGAGAGAGAGAGGGATCCCATCCATTAGTTTATTGTCCAAAAGAATGAAAAAGCAGAGGCTGGACAAGGCCTAAGGCAGAATCCAGGAATCCAGTCTATATTTCTATATGTGACAAGGTATTAAATATCTGAGTTCTCACCTGCAGCCTCAGTGGTGTGTGTGTGTGTGTGTGTGTGTGTGTGTGTGTGTGTGTGTGTGTGTGTGAGTGTGTGCAACCAGGAAGCTGGAATTAGAATTAAGACTCAAACCTGGATATCTGATATGCAATGCTTGTGACCTAAGTAGTGTAACTGCAACTTTAAAAGCTTGCCTTATTACAGACACTTTGAAAGCGCAATCTGTTATGTAGACCTGTTATACTTACATAAACACTACTGCCACAAGTTAATGTCATTATTTGCTTTATTGTGCTGATTACAGCAAATGTACACTTAGATGAAAAGCATTTAAAGAAGTGAAAATTGAACTTGAATGGCAATAAGATATTTGGCTTGGCTGTTGTTTCCTACCAAAATCATCCTTGTTAACTTTGATGACATTCTCTAGAAGACTTGGGATGACCTGAAATGAGGTTGCATTTTGACAAACTGTATGTAATAGTAACTGTAAGATATGCAAATATTTTTACCTGCATGCATTGTATTAACAAAGACAATGCCATATGTTATGACTTGATCAGCTCTGTGTATTTTGTGTCAGTACTATACAATCACATGTGGATTTCTGAGGGTATTCCAGGAGATGATTTAAGTGATTGATTTGATCTATAATAACATTATTTGATGTTATTTATGATAGTGACATGGAATTGGCAATCCAAATGAAGAATATAATAAAAATTTTCTTACCAGAAACCAGATACCGTCAAATTTTGAAGGCACTCAACTTTTCAGAAAAGTTGTAAGTTAATGAACTAATTACTCTTTCTTAAAAAAAAATATTTATTTTCATTGCAAAATCAGATACACAGAAAACAGCAAGACAGAGAGGAAGATATTCAGTCTCATGATTCACTTCCTCAGCCGGAGCTGAACTGATTCAAAGCCAGGAGCCAGGATCCTCTTTCAGGTCTCGCGTGCAAGTACAGGGTCCCAAGGCACTGAGCTGTCCTCGACTGTTTTCCCAGGCCACAGACAGGGTGCTAGATGGGAAGCAGGACAGCTGGTATCAGTACCGACGCCCATATGGGATTCTGGGGTGTTCAAGGCAAGGACTTTGGCCACTAGGCTCCCATGCAGTGCCCAAGATAATTATTCTAATGAAACAGTGCTGTGGGATAACTTAGAAGCTTAACAGAAAGGATCAGTGAATATTTCAATCATTTAGGAATTTGATATATTTTTAAGACTAGTGGCCTGGAGTTTAAGAAAGCTAAGTTAGAATGGAATATTTTATCAACATTTTGGGGCAGCCTGGCTTGATGTCTTGGCCAATATTTTTTAAGGGAGAAATTTATTTATTTTTATTGAAAAGGCAGATATGCAGAAAGGAGGAAAGACAGATCTTCCATCAGATGATTCACTCCCCAAACAGCCACAATGACTGAAGCTGATCCAAATAAAGAAACCAAGAACTCCATCTGGGTTGCCGACATGGATCCAGGATCCCAAGCCATTGGGTCATCTTTTACCATTTTTCCAGGTCATTAGCATGGAGCTGGAAAAGAATTGGTGCAGCCAGGACTCAAACGTGTTCCTGTTTTGGATTCCTGCACATGCAAAGTGAGGATTCAGCCATAGCCCCAGACTCTAGACCAACATTTTTAATGACCTAGATTCCACCTGGAAGCAGTGAAATTTTGACATTATATGTTAAATAAAGAAGGAGTGATCAAGGAAGAGATAGATGGATCATGTTAGATAACCTTGTCTGCAAATGGATATGTCTGAAATCTATCGTGTAGCATTAATCAAGAGAATCTTAATATTTCCTTTTGTGATGAAATTTGATAATTTTATTTCTCACCACAGATATGTTACCTACACTTCCTCAGAAGAAACACTTTAGAACACTTACCCTGTTAATGTTTTCTCTGCTTTTTGATATATAAATACCCTACTCTTCAGGAATGGCTTTTTCAACAAGAAATTGAATACTTAAAAAAATGCCAGTTATTAGCAGAAGTCAATAAACAATTCAACAATAAGCAAACACAGATTGTCTAATCATGTTGAGTAACTTCTAGAAACTATTTTCCAGTACCTTTTTATTAATTCACTCTAAAAGCTAAATATCTTTTTATCGCTATGTTTACTGAAGCTCAATCCGCACCAGCAAAAATATAAAATCAATCCAAATGCCCATTTACTAATGACAGTGTAAGTACATAAATCATGAAATACCACTACTCAGTCATTAAAGAATGAGATCTTGTCTTTTGCAACACAACGAATGCAGCTTGAAAGCACTATGCTTAATGAAATGAGACAGTTGCAAAAAGATAAACACCATATCTTGTCTCTTCTGTGTGATAATTGACATAGAAAACACACAAAAGGCAATGAAACTGACATCTTATGATTCGACGATTATTTTTTACTCTTTCCTTACAGAAGTGTAACAATGATCATTTTACTTTTTCCTTGTTGAATATTATAGTGAGTGGTACATTAAGCCTCTGGTTATAAACTAAATTGAAATTATGGTATTTCAATGATAGAAAACAAGCAATTCAACAAACAAAAAAGGATGGACAGAGCAGGGATTGAAGCAGGGAGGGATGGAAGGAAGAAGGTATAGTAACCTTCTCAGAATTTTATCTGTAAAACTGAAATCTAATCTCTTTATGTTCATAATGTTTTGAAAATGAAATGTTAAAGAAAACCTGACTTTGGTTTAGCTGAATTTAATCTCGTATTTTTCTTTGTCATTTTAATAAGTATTTTTAATAAGTAATAAAAGCATAATCATGTAAGTAGATTGATAAAGCATCACCTATCACTTTACAAGAATGGGAAGCATAGAAGCACTGCATACATGGAAAGATGAGCAAGACACTTGGACTGTCTCCTCTTGAATCACCAAATATGCAATCAAGCCTTCAGTAAATAGAGTAATCTGTTTTACCTACTGTGACCAACTAAGTTGACTTTGAGTTACACCTGTCTTATATTGTTATAATCCATTAATCACACTGATCAACATTTGAAATGTTGTGTACTGCCACTTTATAAATTTAAAGGAAAATGGAAAAACATTGTTTTCTATGAAGGTTTTTGCTATTCATGCTTTCCGCAATAAACATTTTGTGTTAACCTGTTGAACTGCACTTGCATATTATTTGTGGTATAATTCTGCTTTTCTTTGTGTGATAATAATTAATTTCTAAATTAGAGAATTTTGAATTTTTTTATGTACGTGTATATTCCTAGTGCCTAGAATTTAATAGGGTGTATTTGTGTCCTCAATAATTTTGATTGAATGGATGAATAGTTGCCATAATGCTGACTGTTGACAGTATCAAAACATATTTTTCTTTCAGAAAACATTGTATTCAACTATTTCATTAGATTTAATGTAGTGAAATATATTTCCATTTTAATGTTGGGAAAATGGAGAACATTACCCTTTGATATTTTACTTCAAAAATCTCTGGAATAAAGATCTACCTATTCTGTGTGTGCTAGAAAAGGAAAAGCTAAAATTATTTGCATAGGATTGCCAGTTTTATATTTCCTTGGGGCAATCAGTTCTAGAGCTTTCAATCATTGTCTTAGTCTTGCTATGAAAACATCTGTAGGCATTTGGCAATTTGGGGAGCATTTTTCTCAGTCTGACAATTCTTACTTGGACAGAGTACTTTTGTTCATGCTCTTTAAAAAACAATATTACTTTTTTGTTCTAGCTTTATACTTTTATCTATTTCAGTGAATGATGGTGGAGTCTTCCCATTAGGGACTCCTTGCAACTAAAAGCCATGTAATTCAAAACCCCAGATAATTATTTGACATGTTGATGTCTGTAAAAAATTTTGACATACTAGGGTGCTCTAGTATTAAATGACTCTATCATTTTGCTGGCTCTTATTTTTTCTACATATATTTAAAGTTGCTTGAATTTTATTTGGAAACATTTACTGTAATAGAAGTATCTTCTCAAATGTGTGTGTGTGTGTGTGTGTGTGTGTGTACAAGAGGGAATAACCCTACATCAAACAAACAAACCGTAAGGAGCTTTGAAATTGTACTATAGCAGTTTTAGCCACAGTCTGTTACACTGACATCCTGTATGAGCACCAATTTGAGATCTACCTGCTCAGCTTTTAAACTAAATCCCTATTAGTGCCCCCAGAGATGACAAGGTGACTCAAGTGCTTGGGTCCCTTTCACACATGTGATAGAGTAACATGAAATTCATAGCTCCTTCCTGGCCTACTCCCGGCTGTTACTGCCACCGGAAGCGTGAACAAGCAAATAAAAGACTCTCTCTCTCTCTCTCCTGTGTGTGTATGTGTGTGTGTGTGTGTGTGTGTGTGTGTGTGTGTGTGTGTGTGTGCATTATTCCAGCTTTCAGATAAATACATAAATTTTAAAGAAAAGGTGAAACAGAGAGATGAAGAGAAATAATGTATATATGTATATATTCTGGAAGCAAATGAATTTAACTCTGCATATTATTCCTTAATGATAATTACATAAATTGTTGTGAAACAGAATTCATTGATGATAACATGATTTTGGATTTGGTGCTAAAATGGTAATGCAAGATTGCAAGTGTTTTACACTCTTTCAAATAAATTTTGTAGTTAACCTACCTAGTATTGATGACCTACTATAACAAATGGTTAATCCTTACCAGTTTTGCAGAGTACTCTGGGTAAAAACTTGTAATAGGGCTGAAGATGGTTAAACAAGGATACTTTACCATGAATGTAGAACATGATATAGAGGTGTTTTTCCTATAAACTAATTTGAAGAAAAATATCTCCTAAGCAATATTAGCAAAAATGATCTAATAACTAAGATGTGTGGCTTGAAAGGAAAAGGAGTAAAAGTACAGGAAAGTCAATAGGTTTTTAAAAATATCTTTCTTCAGGGTCTGGCACTGTGGCCTAGCAGCTAAAGACCTCATGTTGAATGCACCAGGATCCCATGTGGGCACCGATTCTGGTCTTGCTGGCCCCACTTCCCATCCAGCTCCCTGCTTATGGCCTGGGAAAGCAGTTGAGGATGGCCCAAAGTGTTGGGACCCTGTAACCGTGTGGAAGACCTGGAGGAAGAGCTCCTGCTCCTGGCTTTGGATCGGTTCAGTTCCGCCCCTGGAATCAGTTGGGGAGCAAATAATTGAGCCAGGGTCTATCTCTCTGTTTTTCCGCCTCTCTCATATATGTGACTTTGGAATAAAAATAAAATAAATATTAAACAAACATTTTTCTTTGAAAAGGAGGGAGGGAGGAAAGGAGGGCAGTGAGGAAGAGTGAGATTGAGAGGGGATCCATGCCACGTCCTTATCCAATCCTTAATGCTTATAGCAATTAGGACTTTCAGGGTAACTGCGAATGTCCAAAGTTCATTCTAAGATTGCAGTATGGATTCTAGAAGCCTAGGCACTTGGACAATCATTTGCTTCCTCCCATGTGTATATTAGCAGTTAGTTGGAATTGGCAGCAGAATGGAAAGTCAATGTTACGAACTCCATAATGGGATGCTTGCATGACAATATTGCAAGCAGTATTTTAGATGCTGTGTGAAATGTCTGCCCCCAGACACTTTTAAGATGTATGATTTAGTGTAAGATGGTAGGCTAACTTAGATATTTGGTAGAAGATAAATAATTCAAAGGCAGGAGATACATTTTATGTTGTATCTAATTGATTCTAAATAGGTCACACAAATGATGATGGTGCCATTTATTTATTCATGTGAAACATAGTACTCAGAGACTGAAGAACTGAAGTTACAATTTATTACATCTTCCAGTGTTGTGTGTTGCTGGGGTCCAGCAGGACAATTCCCCTCAGCACTCTCAATGAATCATCATTTTAGATGGTGACTGAAAGGTCAACATTGCAAATGGTTTTTCTGTTAGTTCTGGAAACTGGGATGAGTTGTCTGACCAGAAAACACTTTTCCCATGTGGATAACTGCATTTTTCAAAGAGAAAATGCTGTCTCATGGTGGTCAGATATTTGATTCAATATATCAGATATACTGATATTTGATATATTAGTTCTCTATAGACTAAATATTTTAGGAGGAAGTTGTTTAAGAATGTGGTCTATGGGTCTATGGGTCCAATGCTGTTGCACAGCCAGTAAAGCAGTGGCCTGCAGCAATAGCATTCCAGGTTGACACCAGTTCAATTCTTGGCTGTTCAACTTAACCCCTGAATCCACACAGAAAACCTAGAAGTCCCTGGCTTCCAGCTTCAGTTAGTTCCAGCACCTTTTACTCTTCCTATGTGATCATGCCTTGTAAAGAAACAAATGTTCTATTAAAATTTTAACTACTTATTGTTTCTGAAGCAGATGATTAAGACTGTTGCTCCAATATGAGGCTGAGTCTAATTTGAAGGCAAAAAGAGACTCCAACTATTAGGAGAAAGTGATATCCAGGAAAATAAAAGAAATTAATTCCTCATAAGCATTTGGGGGTATAAGCTATTATATAAATTTCTCAAACCATGTACTTTATGTTTCATGCATATGAGGAGAGAGAAAACAGGTAAGCACACAGATTTGGCAAGGCCTGGACATATAAGTAATAAAAAAAAAACATAATAACTGATGTAATTATTTGGGGAAAATGTAAGATTTAGGAATAATAACTGTTATAAGGTAGTCAAGCCAATATTTAAAAACTCAATATTGTAGTGTCAGATTTTACTCTCCTGGAAAATTTCCCAACATATCATGGATATTGACATAATACATAAAATATATTTATATATGACACCCGCTTTCTATGCGCATATGTTTCCCTAAGTTCCACAGGGTAATATGGGTGAATATAGATAGAGATTATTTATGTAGTAGTTTGTTTCAAGTTAGAATTTTGTTTACACTAAATGTCTTTTTCTGTTGTTGTTGTTGTAACGATTGCAAGCAAGCCTGCTTCGTCTCTACCCTGAAGAAGATATTATCAATATTACCCTGGACAGCACACAAGCATGTCCTTTTCTCTGCATGATGGAGATTTCATCTATATCTTCCCAGGCTGCCTGAAACTTGAATGTCCTTGAAAGCTTCTTCGTTTTCTGTCGCTGCCATAACAAATTATTACAAACTTAGTGGCTTAAAATAACATAAAGTTACTATTTCACAGTTATGTAGGTCAGACATCTGGGTTGATTTAACTGATTTCTCTGCTCCAGGTTTCACATATCTGATATAAAGATGTTGGCCAGCTGCTCGATTATCTGGAGGCTGTGAGAATAATTCCCTTTTAAGTTCATTCAGGTTGTTGCAAAATTTAATTCCTACTGATTGAAGATTTTAGATCACCATTTCCCTGGTGTACCTCAATTGAGAATTACCCTGTTACTAAAGGCCTCACTCTAATACTTCCCAATGTACCATTTGATCTCACCGCTGGAGACATCACATTTAATCATTACTGCCCTTAGAATATTCTGATTTCTTCTTCTGATTGCACTTGCAAAAAGCTACCTGCTTTTGTGTGATTGAAAAAATACATTTTTTTTTCGGATTCTTACTTATATCTGCAGTAATAGATTTTCCTCGTAATTGTATATTTCCCAGGTTCTTAGGTTAGGGTGAGGCATTCCTTGAGGGGGAAAGGACCGATCAAAAATGGAAACCTTGAACCACAATTGTCAGCATCTCTGTTAAAAATACCTGCCAGAGGGCCTGGCGCGGCAGCGTAGTGGTTAAAGTCCTCGCCCTGCATGCACCAGGATCTCATATGGTCACCAGTTCTGATCCCGGCAGCCCTTCTTCTCATCCAGCTCCCTGCTTGTGGCCTGCAAAAGCAGTCAAGAATAGCCCAAAGCCTTGGGACCATTTACCCACCTGGGAGACTCAGAAGAGCTCCTGGCTCCTGGCTTTGGATTAGCTCAGTTCCAGCCATTGCGTTCACGTGGGGAGTGAACCATCAAACGGAAGATCTTCCTCTCTGTCTCTCCTTCTGTCTGTATATCTGAGTTCACAAAAAATAAATAAATCTTAAAAAAGAAAAGCCTGCCAGAAGTATGCAGACCACGTTGGAACATAATCTCAGCACTCTGAGGAGTGAGGAAATGTTCCAAAGCCAAAACTGAATCAAGGAAAAAAGGAGAAAAGAGAAGTGACTCCTTCTGCCAGAGTTGATGGACTAGGCAATCAAAATATGTCAAAGTCTAATATTACATAAAGTTTCACATATACCTTACTAGGTAGGACACAAATGATTAGTTACTCCTCACTAGGGTATTGAAGATTTCTCTGCACACCCCTCCTAAAACTGTCCTGCACCTAAACTGTTGACATATGCCTTGTTAGAGTTATAATCCAGTTTAGACCACCCTAAAAACTGCCAGGTTCAGCAAAATTATACTTCAACACTATAAACTGCTAAATACTAAAATGACGATAGGCACAAGATAGCTGAATAGTACCCTATTGCCATTTAAAGGTGTATAGAAGATGGTTGTATATAAACTAAAACTGAATTGTCAATGAAGTAATCACAGGATGTGGTTCAGAACTTGCATTTTTTTTAACATATTGCTTACTCAGTACCATGTCAATTAATTCCATAATGTTGTAAATTGTTGTTGATATTATGTTGGGGCTTTTAATTGATCAGGATGATATTCTGCCAGATCTACCTTCAGATCAGAGATGGTCTCCCCAACAAGCCGTTGAGTTTATCTGGACAATGAGATGCTGGACTCTATGCTTGGTATATGCTTGCAATGTAAGAATTTTGAATGAATTTGAACTACAATACTGCAACAACGTGGAGGAATCCACTATGGGGGGAGGGCATGGGGAAGGGATGGGGGAATCCCAGAGCCTATGAAACTGTCACATAATGCAATGTAATTAAAAAAAAAGAGAGATAAATGAAATCGGTAACTATCCATTACTTGTAGTAACTTTGGTTATAAGTGGTGTTCAGCACAGTTTCTACAGAATCACAACAAAAAATATGAAACTGCTGAAAAATACACTGGAGAATCAACTTCAGACCTGTGCTTAGGCAATATTTTCGGATAATATACCAGAGATAAAAGTAACTGAAGAGGACACACCCAAAAGCACAGGAGAAAATATTTGAAATTGTTCACATATTCAAAGACTAAAGTGTGAAACATATGAAGGAATAAAAGTCTAAGCATCAAAGCCACACACTTAACTAACAAACGTGTAGATTGCCAACTGTATATGAAAGATGTCCAATCTCAGTAGCCATGATGATGTAACATCTCTAGTTAGAATAGCTGTTATGAAAAAGACAAAAATACTTATCAGAATATGGAGTAAAGTCATACCATATGTAATGTTGAAGAGAATGCAAATTACTACAACTAGCATGAATAACAGTAAAAATGTTCCTCTAAATATTAAAAACACATTGAGCAAGACCCTGCTATTTCACTTCTCATATGTATTTATATGATATATATACAAATATATAACTTCACTATTTGTTATTTCACTTCATATATATATATGAAATTAAATCATAATATGAGAGGAATACCTGAAGGCTCACATTTATTATAGCAGTACCTATAATAATTGATGCTATTGGATGGCAGAATGAATGAATAAAGTGAATGGGTTGTCTATACACAACAAAATAATGTTCAGCCATATAATGATGGAATTAAAGAGACCTATATTAACTAAATAGGCATGGATCATGCACACAAATATTATATATTCTGTCTCATATTAAGACAGAGATTATTTGATGTTGTGGATTGTGTAAGAAGGAAATAATCTGAAAGAGTTGATAACACATTTGAAGACACAAAGAGAAGTATTAAGTTACACAACTGAACAACAGAATTGAGCTCATTGTAGTTCAAACTAATGAGCTGTGCAGCGTAGAAATAATTGTGACATTAGAGCTGATAGTCTGAACAGGCAGAGGGAGTAAGACCTCATTTGAGAACAACATATATGGAATTTAAATAAGAATAAAATATTAGGTAAGGACAAAAATACATGCAATTATATTATGTATTAAATATTGTCATTGCAACAGAAGCAGTGAACATATTATAAAGAGTTGCCATCATTTCGGTGGGCAGTCTCATGTACTCACAGCTGCATAGGCTAGTACAGCCACTATAAAAGTCAGTAGGAAGAGTGCTAAGACAACTGAACCTTGATGTACCATATGACCCAGCTAGCCCTCTTTGGAAATATATCCGAAGGAAATTTAATTCCACATTTGAAATTGATCTGTAATTCTATATTTGCAGCAGCGCAATTTACAATAGTAAAGGCATAGAAACAAACCAGATGCCTGCCCAAAGAGGAGTGGATAAAGAAACCATGATACATATACTCTGTGGAAAAACACTCAGCCATTAGACATAATCAAATGATGCCATACAAGAAAATACTGATGATGAAGGCCAAAGAGAAATGCTTGCTCAGCTAAACTCTTTGGATATATAATGTGGACTTTTCCAATAGAATCTGGTATGCAATTAGAAGGGTTGCCTATGGACAAATTCTGTTTTTTATATAATAAGAATAAAAATAGTGCCTGGTGTGATATTTTGTGTTAAGCTGCTATCTGTGGTGCTGGTTTTCCATATGTTGGTTCAAGTCTTAGCTGCATTACTTCAAATCCCACTCCCTAATAATATACATTGTGAAGAAAGCAGAGAACAGTGCAATTCCTTGAGTCTCTGCATTTAGTTGGGAGACCCAGAAGAAATGGCCATTTAGGAAGTAAACCAGAGGATGAAAAAATAAAGGTTTCTCTCTTTCTCCATTTCTCTTCTCTCTCTCTCTCTCTCTCTCTCTCTCTCTCTCTCTCTCTCTCTTTCTCTTTTCTAAATAAACCAAAACACAATCTGAAAAACAAAGGAGATTAAGGTAGAAGTGCCATGGGCATAGAGATAGGTAATTGTGAGCTTCCATAAGTTTTATTCTGTTTCAAATGAAACACACAGTAAAAGATGGGAAGAAATAGAGCTGTCAGCACGCTGAAAATTGTAGGCTGTACTGCACGCATCTAAGTCTTAACAAATATCAACACTGATCTATTATATGTTATCAAAAGGCATGCCTTTGATGCTTTAATTATCTGACCTGTATCCATCCATTCACTCTATGCAGTTTGTATTTTCTCTGAATGAAAGCCTAAAACTAATAATACCCAATATTTTGCTAATTCAACTTCACTGTGATTCTTTAAGGAGCTTAATTCAATTTGTGTTGAACCATTCTGACTCCTTCAATAAACATAAGTGTAGTTTTACCCATGTTTATATTCCTTTCTGGCTTATTTACTAAGTCATAGGGATGTTTCCTCAGACTTTGGATAGCTATTCTGTTATTAACCTTTAATGTATCCTTAGTTTTATTGCCACCGTTAACTAGCGGAGGCGACACTAAAACGACGAGGCTTACTCTTGTGGGTCTGCGTTTCACTGCCAAAAGCGACCATGTTTAAATCCTTATCTCCTCTGCACCTGTCCCCATTGGCCTTAGCTTTCCTCCCTGCTTCTTCAGACTCAATTCTGCTCCCCTTCTTCCCATATTTCTTCCCGTACTCTCTCCGTCTCCTTTCCCCCACCCTTCTTCCCGCCCCCAGGCTTTCTCATCTGTCTTTGTCTGTCTGTTTGTCCTCCAGTCTATCCTGTCCATTCTTCGTTGTCTGTCCGTCCTCTCCTAGCTTTTACCTGCTACGTTTATATAGTTCTCCACCAATCACTTCTCCTCATGGGTCCAATAGGCGCTACATGATAGGCCAGTAGCAATGACATAATCACAGCGGGGGGCATTGGCCTATCCCTGTGATTTCCTGTTTACCTGCTGGTAGACCAACTCCACCTTCTGACCTTGGGCCTGCCGCCATCTTGGGACGGCACTTCCTAATCCCAGAGTGGCTTCAGCACCCCGCTCCCTACATTTTATTAAATACCAAATAAGGAAAAGATTGTACAATATGTAATGTAGTCTTCAACAAAGATGGTGACCATTATATTTGGTGAAAAACCTGTTTCATACAAAATAATCATTATTATTAATTTCCTAGTAAGCTGATTAGAATTCATAATATGCAAGTGGGAATAAACTGTAGATACAGCATTTTCTTAAAATACTTATTATAAAATGCTCATTTTTGAAACAGTAAATATATTTTTGATTACATATAAAAGCTACATACATTTTAAAAGAAAAGTTTCAACTTCAAATGCAGAAGTATACAGTTGGTTTTTAGATTTTAGTAAGCGTATTGTAGTGAACAGATGGAAAAGCTGCAGATAAATTTCAACTGCCATTAATTACATAAACCTGTTTGATTTCAGCATATGGTCTCATTACAAATGTTATTAGCCTTAGCAGGTATCTATGTAGCATTCTGTTGTAAGTTTTCTTTTTTTTTTTTCAGTCTTTATTCAGTGCATAATGGACATGAGAAATACATGTGGGTGTTGATATCAACTTCTAGGCTATGAAAACCAAATTTGTAAACTTTGTCTTTACAACTACTGCCCCTTGTGCTGTTGGTATCACAAAGATTCAAAGACATGTCAGTTTTTATAATTATGTTCAGTGTTTAACTTCAAATGTAACTTTCATTTTTCTTAAGTTTTATTTTTGATGCTGTTTACATAGACCACTGATTAGGGTGTGAAGAGTGGAGAAACGGTGGAAAGTTGATGAGATCATTGATTAAGATTTTGTTTTTCTTCTTTCTGTAACTGAGGAAAGGGGAGAGAATGGTAGAAGCCGTACCCGGCCTCCTGAACACATACGTACTCAGGGTCCCCGATGTGGAACCTGCTCTGAGATTTCCACTCACTTGCTTTTGATAGTTCTGAAATGCCGTTGATTTCATTGCTGCAAGGATGAGGAAATCCTTCCAAGGTCCGATGGCCGACATAGTACATGTGAGAGTCTCTTTTCACTTAGATACTTACTGTCAACACTTGGCTTAGAGAATTATCCAGTTGTTTTGGTCTCCATCCTCTGTTATGGCACTAGATGTCCTCTGCAATTCCCATTGGATTTATATCCTCAGTTTGCATCTGGGCATGCTGTCCACTCTTCCATCATAGCCACTGAGAAGCCTCAATTCTGATACCTGTGCTGCATGGTCAGACCATATATTCCGTGGTTCTCTTCATTTTTGGGGTTCTAAGTGCAGTGATTCAGTTGTGGTGTTTTCCCAAAGAAACTTTATTTGAGGTGATCCTAGACCTGACTCCTATGTGTGTTGCCATCACCCACATCATCCTACATACAAGTTGATGATTGCAGTCACTTGATCAATGCTATCTCCAGCCCCATTTCATTAATGCAAAACAACGGATGTTGTAGCCCAGCCTAACCTTGCCCACCACACATCTGGCCCTCATATACACCAGTGCAAACTATAGTCCAGTTGGAGCAATAAACAATAACTCCCACCAGGCTTGTCCCCAGTCCTGGTCCCTGCTCATGACATTATGTGAAGCAGACTGGACCAGTCTGTCCACATCCCAATGAGGTTTTGTGTTCACCAATGGATGCTGCAGTCTAGCTAAGCCCAACCAGCCCAATATCCAACCAACATTTATGCTGCCGGGTGCCATCATCTGTCCAGCCAGGCCAACCTCTAGCACTGGTTCTCATGGTTACAGTCCGTTAGAGAGGTGTCCACGGTTTTCATAATAGTCTCATACCAGTCTTGGATCTTGCACTATCCAGATGGTTCTACAGTTTAGCTTATCAGGCTTGCCCCCAGTCCCGGGGCTTGCCAACTGATGTTGTGGCAAAGCCCAACCAGCCTACACTTACTCTGGCCCATACATGCCCCAATAGGCCAATGGACTTTGTACACCTGTCCAGCCTGATCTACCACAGTCGTAGTTCACAAGCTCACCAGTGGGAGTGGTGGTAGAGCAGAAAAATCCTCCCTGTCCCCTTATTGGGATCATGTTCCCAACATCTCTCAATCTTGTATGTGCTGGTGGGTGCTGCAGCTGATTTGTCTTGGCCTGCCTCACCTTGACATTTGGTCGCAGGTGCTGTAGCCTGGCTCACTGGGCCTGCCCTCACTTCCAGCTCATGCTGGTGGGTGCTGCAGGCTACCCCAGCCCAGACTGCCTGCACATTGGCCATAATGTGAACTAGCTGCTTGGGGGGCCCAACCCAGCCTTTCTTGCCACTGTCTTAGTTCTCGCATCTGCCAGTGGATGTTGTGAAATGGCTCAGGCTAGACCAGCCCCAGATCTGGACCACATATATGCCAGCAGATACTTTAATATGGCCTGGTCTGAGCAGTTCACCTGCAGGGATTGCATCCAGAGAGAGTAGTTTCCTAAGCTTCTCTGTCATGTCACGTCCCAGTCACCGATATTATGCAAATCAGTGAGTCCTTGGGCCAGCTTGACTGAGCCTACTTCTTGCCTTGGCAGGAACTGCAGCCTTGGCCGATCAGCACACACCCATTCTGGCTCTTACTGTTGGGTGCTAGAGCCCATACATGGCTGGTCCAACCCTAGACCCAGCTCTTGCATGGTGTTGTGGGTGTCAAAACCTAGCCCAGCCCATCCTACACTCTCTCTCTCTCTCTGGCTCTCATGAGTACCAGAAGATGTTAGTCTAATCAAGTCTGACACTCCACAGATTCTCCACACCCATGCCAAGGGATGCTTCAGCCATGTCCAGTGCAGTATGATGCCCCCATTCTGGCTCTTGGGCCCGCCAGTGGGAACCAAACCCCAGCCAGAATGTTCTCTTAGCTCTACAACTAAGACTGGCCCCAACCACAGATTTTCCATGTGTCAGCATTTGCTTTTACCCAGCCTAGCCCAGCCTAACCTTTGTCTTGGCCTTTGACATCAGATGCTGCAGCCTGACCTGTCCCAGCCCAGGCCAAGTTCCAGCTTTTCTGGGTGGGTGCTACATCCAAGCCCTGCTCACCCTGCCCCCATCCCTGCCTTTCATGCAGGTTGGTAGGTATGATATCATAGTTAGGCATGGCCTGCTCTCCAACCTGGATCCTACATATGCCAGAATGCTAAGGTTTGTCCTAGCCCTTCCCAGTTCATCCCATTTCCCCAAACCAACCCACACACTTTCTGACAAGTGGAGCTGTTTGTTCAGCCTAAGAAATAACCATGCCTGTATCACACACTCACCAGCAAGAGCTATGGTACACTAAATGAGTTTCCCAAGTTCCCACACAAGGTTCACTTTCAGACCCAGATCTCATATGTGCCATCTGGTGCTAGGCCCTTCCTTACCTGACATAGTCTGTCCTCTCTGTCTTGGCCTTTGAGCGAGGGGATGTTGAGACCCAGGACTCCCCACATCACATCCTTGTGTGCACTTATGGGTGCTGCAACCTGTAATAACCCGACCTGTTCTCAACCACAATACCAATAAATGTCCAGGGTTCCATGGTCTTGACTAACTCAGCCTGTTGCCACCCCACCTATTAAGTTATTAAGTAAAGCAGTGAATATTGCAGTTCCAGAGCAATGAACTCACCTATCCTCCACAGAATTTGCCCCCAGATCTGTTTTGACGTACTGATTAGAATTAGGCCCAGCTTAATATTAGCCATCCCCTGTTACAACACTCAGTGGTGGGTAACTGTTACCTAGCCCTACCTAGCCCTACCTAGATCTAGCTTTAATGTGCACCATTGAGTGGTTGGCAACTGTCAATGCTATCTAACCTAACACAGCTCTCCCTTGTGGGTGGGTGCATCACTCTGAATCCAAAATGTCCATGAGCTTCCCTTCTCTAACCTGCTGAGTCTCAGCTCCCTTGCTTACCTGAAAGTACAGTGCCCTTGTTGGTGGAAGTTCCCCAGAAGTTATTTCTCAGCTGCAACATACTCCCTCAGCAGTCCTCTCTCCCACAGATCCTCTTAATGACTTCCCTGAGCAATCCACAATCCCTGCTCCTAGAAGTGCATGGGTTTCCCAACCAGGTCTTCCCAAGCCCAGTCTTCCAGTGGGGTGGAGTGGTGGCCTAGAGCTCTGCCCACCCATCAGGTACCCAAGCTCTTTTCACAATTCCCCAGACACAATCCACCAGCACACCCTACCGGTATGCTAGCCTAAGTCTTTCCTTTCCCTACATCTGCCTGGTATCAAGCAGAAATGCCCAAGCTCACTCCAGATGCTTGGGTATAAGCCCTCAGCTCCACATTTGTCCCCACCACTGCCATTCCCCAGGTTCCCTGCAAGTCTACACCCACAGGCTCCAAAGAGGCATTCGTGCTGGCAGAAGTCAAGTACTCATGTTAGTGGACAATTCTTTTTTATTTTCATGTAGTTTTTCATGCTCTGATATAAGACAGTTTCTTTTCAGTTAAGTTCCTCTAAAGAAAAATGTCCATTTTGGAAAGTACAAAGTAGAATTTGTTTATTTTTATTTTATTTTCCATTAAAAATGGAGTATAAGATAGTAATAAGGATTGCCCAATTCATTTTAATTAATTTTATAAGAAAAAGGTAACAATTGAAAATTTAAGTGTCATAAAATATTAAGTTCCTAAACATTTTTTTAAGGTGTAAAAGCTCTATTCACAAATTCACAAATCTGATTATACCTACATTTTAATCAGTCACTCATCTAAATCTAGACATTAATCTACACATTAGGGGTTTTGGTCTCCAGACAACTAAAGCTGATATTATTGATTGTATTATGTAGATTACAATTTTGGTTCTCTTTGAAACAATGAACGCTGTAAGACATACTATTTATATACAGCTTTATGCATATTTTAACACCTCAAATTTGTGAAAGCTGTATAAATGGTTACATGGCAATTAAGATGCAAGTGGAAAATAAAGGTCTCAAAATTTAAGGGATATGCAATAATTTGTATCAACTTCAATCTGCAGTGACATAGTATAATGCTTACTTAGTTAAGGCTAAGTAATTTCAGACATTGAGCTAACAATTAATTAGTGAGTCAACGATAATAGAACATATTCTATATTTTTTATAAAGTTATAACTTTTATTTTCTACAATATATGTATATATTACACAGGGAAACAGTGAGTTAAAGAGTATTTCAAAGCTAAAATAAACATTTTATTATTTCTATTATATTTATTATCGTGACAGCTCTTTTTTAAAAAAAAATATTTACTTTTATCTGACAGATTTTTCAAGGTGTACATAGCTTTGACAGAGACAAGGTGGTGAGAGAGAGGTGGGGAAGAGAGAGTTTCCCTCTGCTATTTGACTCACCAAATTGCTGCCACTGCTGGAGTTTAGCTTAAGTGATATGATGTGAGGGGCCAGGAGCTTGTTCTTGGTATCTCATGTGGGTGCAGGGGCCCAAGGAATTGGACCACCCTCTATTGGTTTCGTAGGCCACAGGTTGGCAGCTAGGTGGGAAATGAGACAGCCAGCACCACAGGTGAAATAGCTTGCTACCGCACCAACCCCACATAGTTCTTAAAACAAAGAGATGTAGATAACCTTTAAATATTGATGAAAAGGTCATCAGAGTTTCTTGTACATGGCCAGGTGGATTTATTATAGTCAAGCTAAATATAAACCTCCTTAAATCGTTTTTAGAGTGAATCAACATACTCATTGTTAGTTGTGCCAAATAATTGAGTACACGTGTATGATACTAAAAGGCAACATATAATGTTTCCAGTTGCAATCAATGTGGAAATTAGCATTATTTTCAGCTTTAGAAAATATTTAAAGAAACAAACAAAAAAAAAGATGTTATATTGCATTTAAAAAAGTAACTCTAGGGCCCAACGCAATAGCATAGTGGTTAAGGTCCTCGCCTTGAACGTGCCAGGATCCCATAAGGGTGCTGGTTCTAATCCCGGCAACCCCGCTTCTGATCCAGCTTCCTGCTTGTGGCCTGGGAAAGCAGTTGAGGACAGCCCAAAGCTTTGGGAACCTGCACCCACGTGGGAGACTCAGAAGAAGCTTGAGGCTGATAGCAAGAGCAGGGACAGGTCTCAAACCTAGACATTCTGTCTGAAACCGTAGCTAGTTGTTCAGCCACTGCTAAACACCTGTGCTTTTTATTATTATTTATATTCAGTATCATTAATTGGAATTACTGATGAAAGAAGATATGCCTTTGCATACATTTTTTTTAATTTATTTTCTTTATTTTGTACTGTGTTTACTCTGGGGCCATACGTTTTCAATTTTTTAATTTCTTCTGGAATTTGTTTTCTTCTGTGACTCTTCTGCTCCTTATCATTGAGGATCATCATTTTTAATTTTGTTTCTATTTTTAATGTTTTATTTTCATATATTTAGGAGGCAATAATAGGGAGAGGGAGAACAGAAGAGTAGCTGATGTTATACCCTCTGGTTTATGTTTCAAATTATTGAAACTTCTGGGACTCATCAAGCCAGGAAATCAATCTTGGTCTCCAATATTATTAGCAAAGAATGAAAAATTTGGACTATCAGCTGCTGCTTTCCCAGGTGCATTAGCAGGAAGTTGGATTGAAAATGGAGCAGCCAGTACTCCAACTTATGCTCGAATACGGGATGCCAGCATGGCAATATCAGTTTAAACTGTTGTACCCTAACTCTGGTCTCTGGTATACAGTATTCTATTTCAAGTAGGTTCTGGTGCAAGAAGTTAGAAGTGTTAATAGGCAGTTAGAAAAGACCTCTGTGGGAATTAATTTGCTTCTGTGAAACCAGCCACCAACTGATTAGATAAGTGATTCCCCCCCCAAAATGAAACTATTAATAAGGAATAGAGTGGGTCCTGTACTGACTGGTAACCGTGAGAGAAACTGAGCTTTGACACCATAGCAGAACACACAACCAATTGGCATGTCTCAAGTGCTTACCGACTGATCATGCAGGTTTAATTTGCCTGTGTTATTTTTATGGCATTCTTAGGAAATTCCAATAACATTAATCTACATCCTTACATTTACTTTAATGTTACTTATTTACAATTTAAAAAATCATTTGCCCTCATTTAATTACATCTAATTAATCAGGACAAATCCTCTACATAGCTACTTCTTCATAGTTCTCTTCACATCTGATTAATGCAAGTGGACTTAAAAATAATCCTTTGAGTGCATTAAATATCAGGTGAAGTGGTAAGTCAACTTATTTGGATTTTGAATATTGACATTAAAGATTAGATAAGGAATCCATTGTAATTCACCAAATGTGTTTCTTCACCCTGTCACTTTATACAGTGGTGACTAAAATGTGTTACCATCATTGAAATATTCTGTTAGTCTTCAGTTGTTTGAAACTAGAGCCTCCACAACTGTGCCACGAAAGTTAGTAAATTCTAAGTAAGCTTTTATTTGATAGGATAGAGTGCCTAATAGAGAAATTACATATTTTAAATTTGTATTCAGGTTGGCATAGCCATAGAGACTTTAACAAAATTTACGAGCCAAAGAGAAATGGGGAATATATTGCAATAACTCTGTTAAAGTCATCTGTTAAAAATTTACCTTAAGTAATATTCCCTAGAATTGTAACACTTAGGTACTCGTGAATGCATTAAGGCAGTTCATATAACTCTACCATGGTTAAGCTGATTTAATTATTGTCCTATTGAATGCACATGTGATATGCTGAGTGACTTTTGGAGAAAAACAAGAAAAAAAATTAGTCAATCACTCTTACTGTTACTTCTGTTGTACACGCTGTTAACAAGGAGCAGGGGCCATGCATTAACTTTAAATCATTAGATAAAACATCCTTTATTTTAAAAGAAATGTAAGCAGTAACACAACATTGCATCATTCCTATTCAATTGCATTTTGTCTACACAGGTCTCAATTCTTATTTTTTATACCAGTTTCAAACTTTTTGAATTTCAATTAAAATTAAATCATAACTTTAATAACTGTTGAAAACATAGGTATATGTATAAAATAAGTGATAGGTACCATTAAATTTTTGTTTCATTTCAGTTATTATACAGAAACTTTACCATAGCAACACAAATAGTAAGAAAATAATTCACATTTAAGTTTTAAGTAAATTTAAATTGAAAATGTGTAATTCTCATGTAGTTATACCTTTTGATGTAATTTTAAACAAAACTGTTTCTGACTCACAAAACTATTCCTTACACATGGTTGGCTCAAAATGTTCTAAGAAGACTTGGCTTAATCATAGCATGATTATAAATGTAACACATTAGTTTAGTATCATAAAAACTAAATAATAAGTTCTGTTTAGGATTCATTACTTTCTCCCACTAAAACTGTTTATATCATGCAGTTTAGTGTAGAAATTCAAACTACATTTACTTTTGCCATCTTCACTGGCTCCTTCCATGAGAGTACTTCTCTCCCTGTCTTTCATGACTGTGACATTTTTGAGTGCTAACCAGATATTTTTAGAATATTATTCAATTTGGACTTAACAGCTGTTTTATTTTCATAATTAGATAAACAAAAATTTCTGTAAAACTAGTATGCAATGCTTGACTTTTCAATGAATCACAGAAAGGGTAGAACATATAGCCACATGCCTGATTATTGTAGATTCTAGTTTTACTGAGATTTATTTATTTATTTATTTATTTATTTATTTATTTATTTTATTGAAAGGCAGATATTCAGAAAGAAGTAAAAACAAAGATCTTCTACCTACTAGTTCACTCCCTAACTGACTAGAATTATTGGAGTTTAGCTGACCCAAAGTCAGGATCCAGAAACTCCTTCCCTCCCTTCCTTCCTTCCTTCCTTCCTTCCTTCCTTCCTTTTATATTTTTAAAATTACTTTACTTATATAAGAACAAATTTAAGAACATAATGATGCTTCTCACATTGCCTTTTCTCCCACCTTCCCCAACACATGCTGCTCCATTCTTTCTTCTTTTTTCTTCTTCTTTCTTCTAGAATTTTCACACGTATCATTAATCAAAATCAAGAGATGCTCCACCGAGAAAAAAATAATAATAAAGTAAAAGGAGACAAGTTGTATGGTAACTGAAATTTGAGAGTTCAGAAATATTGCAGTGCTCCTCAACTGAGCCAAGTTCCTAAATCTTGATAAGATTAAATCAAACCAAGAATTGATTTAGCTGAAAAAGGTGATCATTCATTAAAGAATATAAAATATTAATTATTCTATCAAGAAAAAAGTAAATAAAGGTATACATCTGAAAGTAACTTATTTACTTAACTTCGAGGTCACTACCACAGAAACTTCCCAAGAAAACATAAAAATCTGGAAGAACAAACAACTGGGTTATCTTCATTAAGTTTTCCCAGGACAAATTATCAGCTTTCACCTGAGCAAATTCCATGTTCAAATCTCCTCATTCCCATATATTACATGAACAACAACAACAACAGAAAAAGACCTACTTCTGTCTCTCCAATGAGAACTTTAGGTAAAATTTTAAATTACCAGACTTAAAGACAATAAGGGACCCTGCAGGGTGACCTAGCGGCAAAAGTCCTTGCTTTGCACACACCCATATTTGTGTCGGTTCTAACTCTGGTGGCCCTGTTTCAAATTCAGTTCCCTGCCGGTGCCTGGGGAAGCACTTGAGGATGGCCCAAAGTTTTGGGACTCTGAACATGCGTGGGAGACCTGGAGAAAGCTCCTGGCTCCTTGCTTCAGATTGGCTCAGCCCATGCCGTTGTGGCCACTTGGGGAGTGAATCAGTGGACCAAAGATCTTTCTCTCTCTTTCCTCCTCTATGCATATAACTTTCCAATAATAAATAAATAAATGAATAAATCTTTAAGGGGGGGGAGGGACAGAACATTGACCTCTTCACTGACAGCTTAGCTCAGTGAAATCAGAAACATGGAAAGGTGGCAAAAGCTTGCAGAGACTGTGTACATGGGAGATACCAACCAAGCTAACAGAAATAGCAGTCACCACCTGACTGGTTCCCCTTCCTCAGTACCTGAATGCCATAAGATATTCCACTAAAATTACGGTATATTACAAAGGCCGTTGAACACATTACATTTCACTGCATTTAATTTCCATAAAAATCATTCCTCACAGGGGGACAGAATGTATTCCCTACTCTCCGGCACAAACCCTGTTAGAAAGTTTGCATTTTCTCCCCTTTTCCTCAGGCATTCAGTCTTCCCACGTATCACTACGACCTGTACTTACTCTTGCACAACACAGTACTCACCGTGCCCTGAGAAGATACACTGCTCCATAGAAAGGAAGCATTCTCCCTCACCTCCAAAGTGAAGGCCCTCCTAATCCCGTCTTCCAGGACAGGGCTTAGGACTCTGAAACACTCATTGAACAAGTAGCTTCAGCCAACACCCAGTTCATAAGCAGGATCTCGTATTCCATATTGGCTCACATGTTAGGATCCAGAAGCCGGAAGAGCCATGCATTTTCCATCCATGTTGAGTCTCAGTTACATAAGACCAGTATCACGCACTTGGCTGCACCGTTCAGAAGGGTTAAAGCACAACACAACAACCACCAAAGGATTTAGGCCAAGAAGTCCTGAAGAAAAATAGCTGAAAAGCAGGACAGTGTACATGAAAAGAATAGGAAACATAGAAACTCATTTAAAAAAAAAAAAGTGCCACAACACCGTTAGTATAGGAAGAACTAAGGGCATAACCCGAGTGAAAGAGAGATTGAAAATGATATTAAGGATAGGTTTGAACACCTGTAGGAAAAAGTGCCAAGGTTAATATAGATGTCCCAAGCATCCCGGTGTTAGATGCACAGTTTGGATATGATATAAATTTTAATCTGTACAGAATGAAACTGTAAAGTTGCTAAAATATGTTTGGGAATTAAATTATAACATTTGTGGCAATGATTACTAGGATGAGCTTATATACAAAAAATACATCAGAAGAAGTGAATTTTCATTTAAATATATACCAGTGGTTTATTAATAATATTTTTAAATTGGCAGCCGAAAGGTTTATTTGCAAAAGCATTTTATGTCAAAATATTTATTACCTCTAAATTTAGTTTGAATATGCTAAAGGTCTTACAATTCCCTAAAACTCCCTAGCTTCTTTCCTGGTGTATAAATTTTTCATTTGAGTGCTAATCCTAATTTAAAACATGATATTCTGAAGTTTTCCATGGTTTGCACACGTGTACAAAATTAGACTAGTATGCATCTACCACAAACATGCAACTGCAAGCTATAATGACAAAGTCTTCCCAGGTGCTTTTGGAGCCTCTGCTAAAATTACAATGTGAGATTTAAGAAGCTATAAAATGAAAGTATGATACTAGCTATGACTTTTTGGGTTAGATTGATGTGAAATAAAATACAGGGAGGGTGAATTGTTATGTTATACTTTTACTATTACAGAAAACATTTTATATGTCATTGATGAGAATTCTCAGATGACCACATGTCCATTTCTCCAGCCCATCTTCAGCATCTCCTCCTTTCTTTGCTTCCTTCCTTCTTTGTCTTGATTTTTGCAATAAAAAAGTTTTCAATTTTTTATTATGTACCTAATGAAAAAATGTGTTGGGAAGTTGTGGGATGAATTAGATCCATTTGATTGAAACTGTAGATTAACTCTGTTGTTTTTTGATTATTGTAATATCTGATAGATGTATCCACTGATTGTATGAAAGATCCATATTATTATCTTGGAGCATGTGTCTCCCTTTAAAGCTGTTAAAACGTGTTTTAAGAGTCTGTGTGCTCTAACGTTGTGTGTGTAAGCATTACTAACGTTCCATTTAGTTAATTTCTTATTATTTTTACTAGTTTCTAATTAACTCCTTATTATTTTTCTTTTAGTTAATTCCTTAGTCATCATGCAATTGTTTTTTTTTTTCATCTCTTTTAACAGTCTTATCTTAAAATCCATTTTGTGCAATATTTTGTAGCTATTTCTGATAGTTTGAGACTTTGATTTGCATGGAATATTTTTTTAGGACTTTCCATTTTCAGTGTGTGTGTGAGTGTGTGCTTAAGTAAGGTGTGTTTTCCTATGTAAGCCAGGTCTTGCTTTTTAATTGAGTTATCCAGGCTCTGTCTTTTCATTAGTTACTTTGTTGACTTTGAAGCTTATTGAAATGGCCTTTTATCCTATACATACTTCATGTTTTGTTATTGGATCTCCTTTGTTCTATTGCTACACATTTTTCTGCCTTCGCATCCTTTATATGCTGGCTGTCTTTTTAGGTTTCATGTGTAGTTCATTTTTAAGTGCCATTTCTAAAGATTGCCAAGGGGTGACAATTCATTCAAATTTTGTTTGTTTTGGAAATTCTTCATTTCACTTTAATTTGAGTATGAGTGCTTTTCTGGGTATATAATCCTTCTTCCTCCATATTGATAGCTGTAGCTTTGTACATTTTTTTTTCACTGAATACATTTTAGTTCATTCTGGTTTTTCTTCTATTGTGATTGTTTTCTATGGTACAGTTTTGTTGATATAAGGACTCCCCTGGCCCCTCCCTATTTTCTCTCCCAACCATTTCCCCCCATAGTATTATAATATTATAATTCTTCAGCAGCAGCAACAAGTCCAACAATCTGAGGTTTAAGTGTTTTATGGCAATTAATTAAGGTATAGGCAATGCTAGAATATCTAGTATTTTACAGCTAAAGTATATTTAACAGGTTTTTATTTAGGAATAGAGAAACAAACTGCAAGGTACCTTCACTTCCCATTGTGCTAGCATTCATTATACAGTTTATCTAAAATCATATGTATATCCTGGTTTACCTAAATGTCTATTTGTTAGTACTTTGCATGAAAGTTGCCTTACATCCAAAAGAGCTTATGATTTTTGACTAGATTATTTCACTGACCACCATTCTGCTTTGTTGTTGTTTTGTTTTGATTTAACCTAAGTAGCTCTAAATACTTGCATATTATTTTGGTTGATGGCTTCCCATAGATTTAACACTGCTTTCAGCATTTCTACTTTTTTTCCATTCAATGTGTGTGTGTGTGCATGTGTGATATTTTAAAACATTTGTCTTCGTGCTGAGCATTGTTATTTTCTGCCTCACTGACTCACTGAGACTGGTTAAGTTTCCTACTGTAGTTTTTGCTTGTTTTCCCTTTACTTGACATTTAATTCAGGATGATTTTTTCTTTAATATTTCTATTTCTGGAAATAATTTTTTATCCGTATTCTTAAAGATTCATATAACTCATGCAATTGCTGCCACGTGTTGCTGTTCTTCTCTTTTTCTTTTTCTTCTTCTCTTCGTCCTTTTTATTTATTTATTTTTCTCTTCTTAGTATTAATCCTGCAAAGATTTTTGTTGAATTCTTTTTCAGGAGTTTCCTTATTCTTCATATCTTCACAATCTTTTTTTTTTCTTAAATACCACTGCATTCTTTTTGGAGAGTTACATTGTTTGCAGTATTCATACTTTGCAAATGTTTTGTTGTTTCCATGATTTTTTAATTTTCATCTTGAGGAACACTGATTTATCCTCGCAGGCTTTGTTCCTGGGAATGTGGGTTTAGCTGTGGCAAAGTGCTTGCCCCTTCACTGGGTGTCCTGAGGTGTACTTTGCTGGGGCCAGGAAACTCTGACAACTGTTTGCATGGGAAACAAATGTCCAGGGTGACTCAAAAACCTATGGATCTCCTTCATGTCAGTGGAAAGGGGAAGTGTAATCACTTTGGCATAATCACTACCCTGTCATTTTTATCATTTTTTGTTTGATGGTTAAAAAGCTTTTTATCAAGGATACATTCTTTTCTATTGGAAAGGCAGATTTTCACAGAGAAGGAGAGACAGAAAGAATGATCTTCCGTCAGCTGATTTACTCCCCTAAAGGCCGCAATACCCACAGTTGGGTCCATCAGTAGCCAGGGGCTTCCTATGGGTCTCCCAGGTGGGTGCAGGGCTTCCCCGCATTAGGCCATCGTCTGTTGCTTTCCTAGACATGAGGTAGTCAAATGGGGAGGGGAGCAGCCAGACACAAACTAGCACTCACAAGGGGAGGATTAGCCATCTGAGCCGTTGTACAATGATGTAAGTATCCTAGGAGGCACTTTTACATTTTAAAGCTGACCATAATTATGCGAGTCTACAACTTATCTATTGTTTATCTCTTTATACTTGCTTTTGGTAATGTGCTCTTTTGAATAATGCATTAAGTAGATTTATATTAAGTATCAAAATTATAGTGGCACTCCTCTGATATGGGCCACTGCTAAGTTTGCTTTGGCAATTCTATACTACTGTAATACTATCGGAGGAAATGCTGGAAAGGGAGAAACCCTATACATACAAAACTGTATAATGAAATCTCTTACAATGACTCAAGGTTGCTGATCCTCCACCTCCAAGCACGAAGACTACACATATCATGATGGTTCATGTCGAAGCTGCTCCATTTCCCATCCAACACCTTGCTTTTGGCCTGGGAGGGCAGTGGAGGTCCTTGGGCCCCTGAATCCATTTGGGTGTCCCACAGTAAGCTCCTGCCTCCTAGCTTTGACTTGACTCTGTTCTGGCCATTGTGGCCATTTAGGGAGTGAACTAGTGGATGGAAGAATAAAAATTTGAATACTTTAACAGGAAAACATATATACACATGCCTAACTTAAAAATCATATCTGTGAATGTTTCACATTAAAGTATTTTAATTATACAAATATCAATTAAATATGAGATACTTATTTTCAATATACAAAGAGTTTCCTAGTGCTTATGGACATTTTCTTGAATGTAGCATAACTTCAAATGTCTATCATTAATGATGATGAAAGAAGAGCGAAATTAAGAAGCCCAATTTAGGAATACATTTTGTTGTGGAAGTATTTAACACCGGCATCTGTCATCTCACCAATGATAAAAAGAATCTTCACATCCTTCTTTATGTATGGTTCTGAAAAGCAACAGTGCCATTAACAACTGAAGGTGTATATGAGGAACCAAAATGGAGACTACAGACATTAAGGTAAGCCCTAACTTTCCCAGGTTTTATAATTTTATCTGGCTGTCCCCATGCAGAGGCCAGCTTGGATAGAAGAACACACGGAGTAGATAGTGCTATGGACACTGCGTCAGTCTTGGAGAAGCAGGAGATGTTACAGAGAATTGTAGGAGGCTGGGTAGGGCCAGCATTCATATGTGGAAAGGAAATAGAGTTCTGGAACAGTGTATGATTGTCTCTAAGAGAGACTTGACTGTCTGTGACCACGAATGCTTTCAGTGGGAACTCTTCATTTGCCTGGTGGCAGCCACTGAACCCAACTTTGTCGGCCCTCTAGGATCAGGTTTCAAAACAGGTGCCAAGTTTTTGCAGAAGTCTGATAAAAGGGCCTCATTTCCTGCTGCAGCCATGAGATGTGAGGATGCTTCTTATCAGCCAAGACCAAAACAGATGTGCTTCCAACAATGTCAGAAGTCAGATAGCAGGCAGGGTTTCTGGCCTCTGCTGAAACTTTCTTCTTTCTTCTTCTTTCCTTCTTCCTCTTCCTCTTCTTCTTCTTCTTCTTCTTCTTCCTCTCCTCTCCTCCTCCTCCTCCTCCTGATTTTTTTTTCAAAGTCAGATACACAGAAAGGAGGAGAGACAGAGAGGAAGATTTTCTGTCCGTTGATTCACTCTCCAAGTAGCCACAATGGCTAGAGCTGAGCTGATCTGAAGCTTCCCCTGATTCTCCTATGTGAGTGCAAGATCCCAACTCTTTGGGTCATCCTCAACTGCTTTCCCAGGCCACAAGCAGGTGGCTGGGAGGGAAGTAGGACTGCCTGGATTAGAACTGTCACCCATGTGAGATCCTGGAGCGTTTAAGGTGAGGACTTATAACCAGTAGGTTACCATTCTCCCTTTTTTTATTAACATTTATTTATTTTTACCGAAAAGTCAGTTGTCCAGAGAGGAGGAGAAACAGAAAAGCAAGATCTTCCCTCTGCTTATTCACTCTCCAAGTAGCCACAATAGCTGGAGTTGAGCCAATCCAATAGCAGGAGCTAGGAGCCAGGATCCTCTCCCTAGTCTCCCACATGGGAGCAGGGTCTGAATGAATCATTGGACAGAAGATTTTCCACTCAGTCTCTCCTCCTCTCTGTATAGCTGACTTTGCAATAAAATAAATAAATAAATAAATCTTAAAAAAAAAAGAAGCAGTGGACTTCTGTCCATTTTAGGTGTGGGGAATGGGACAAGGCAGCAACTTCTCCGTTTGCACATGGGAAGATCTGTGCAATAACAACCTGTATCAGGGTGCTCCCCACAGTGGGTTGAGACAAGGCCTGAATGGTTCCTGTGGGGCATTCTAGACAGTCCTGGGCAGATAAGGCCTGGATCATTCATTATATACGCACTGAGTGCTTCAGGCCAGCATCCAGCTCTGCCCAACATAACAAGCTCATTATAAGAACGATTTTGTGTCCAACTTTTACATCTGCTTACAGGAAGCTCGTGTGATTCTTTTTTTCTTCAGATGCTTTGGTATCCATTGTCTTCATCAGACATCAGGACATCTGATATTGGATAGTGAATCTTCAAACGTTTAATGGAAAAGCCCTTCTTCCTTCCTCACTAGGTCATCTTAGAAATTTTTATTCTAATAATAAAGTTAGCAAAAGCTAATGATGCCAGAGAAGTTGATTCACTAATACCAAATATGTCTAATATATATTTATATAGGAGCCTTTAGAATTGGTTTGTTAAAACAAAAAAGAATGATAACAAAAAAGCATGGAGGTTTAGACTGACAGGTGAGAGGATTTTAGGTTCCTATAAACTGAGTGTTATGGGTGATTTTGATAAAGGCAGAGAACTGACTAATGACAGGATTGTGGAAATTAAAGATTGGGTTGACAAAATTTCAATTTTAAATAAACATTCTATTAGGAATTGAATTAAAAACTACATTTGGGGCCATGTTATAGAATTAATGTCCATTTTGTTTCATCCTGAATCTTTCTGAAATTCAAACAATGTCCAGATCTATCAGGACTGGATCTGGATTTGATATTGCTGGTAAAATTCTGTGAGGTTCCAAAAGCTAGGTTTCAAATAGGCTCTTGCTGGTGATAGCTTTTTTTTTTTTTTTATTGTTCATTTGATTCTGGTTTTAAGATACAAAGAGTATGTTATATGGTCAAACCATCATCTACCATTAATTTCAAGAGAAACCTGAAGGGGCCAGGCAGAAATGTGCAGCAGGTTGTACTTCACACCTAGAGCACATGATAGAACAATGTCCTGGATAGCCACGGAATGAACAGAGAGTGGACATCTGAAATCAGAGTTGGTAGCAATGTGAGACACCTCCCAAGGAAAGCTGCAAGCAGTGTTTCAGGTAAGTCCTGAAATGTTGTGTATATCATAAAATATAAGAATCCAACCATACTGATAAAGATCAAAAGACTTGTAGGGACATGAAAGCTACCATTCAGGTGTCTGAGAATATCTGGAATAAAATAGAAATCTAGACAAATGTTTATTCCATTAGCTGAGTCAAGGAAAAGAGTCTCTATCTTATTGAATTGTAGTTTGAGCAGCTACAGACAGTCCATTCTAGGGCAGTGCCTAGTGGGGAATGCAAAGATGAGACTATAACCTTGAAAGTACTAAAGGGTGGCCTGTAACCAACTGAGATGTACAGGTGAGTCTGCCCAATATTTTTTGGCTCCAATCACAACCACGCTATCTCAAAGTGACAATAGGCACAAATATTCAAGATTTAATGCTTTCTGTATTGGTTTTTAGTCTTACCAGATTACTCCCCCCTCCATTTCCAAGTCTTCTGCTTTTATGTTGGAAATGTGTACCCTGTGCTCATATTGCCATTTTATCTCAGAAGCAAGCAACTTTAGAAAAAATTAAAATGCAGGATTCACAGCTAAAGGAGGTTTTCTTTAGTCTTGGGTAAGATTTTGGACAACAGAATTATGAGCAATGTTGGTAAATTAAGACTGGGACTTTGTGAATCTATTGAGCATATTTTTTACATTGTGAAGTGAACATGAACCTGTCAGGGATCAGTAACAGAGGTTACTTTTGAGTAATAATTTTGGTGCTCCCAAGCCCCATTCGTTGGGAGGCTGGTCTCCGAAGTCCTTTGGTGGTCAATAGATCAAGGATAAAGACCTGATATGATCATGGAATCCAGTGGGTGGCCTCAGTTAAAGGTCCTCGGTCTGTTGGGACATGCCCTCAGAACACATGCACTAAGAGATGATTGATTTACCACAGCGGAGTTGGGTCTATTTTCTCTGTGTGTTTCTGAACTCAACATGTGATCTTCTCACTGCATGCATCCTATAACACACTGCCAGAACAGTGGGGATGGTTGATCCTGGACTATGATGATTTGAAATTTAAGCCAAAACAAATATTGGTGTCTGAATAATTCCTCTCAGATGATAACTGTCGTGTAGTCTGAAAACATGACTCTAAGATTTCAAGAGAAGGATATTGAAAACCTAACTAGACCTTAATTTTATAACAAATGAATTAAACAAGATAAACCTCATAAACATTCTATAACTCAGTGTGATGTGTCTTTTTTGCATGATTTAAAGGTAGAAATACAATTTATTTCGTAGAGTATTAGTGATTCTATTGATCTCTTGTTGAGCGCACTGTATTGATGTTAACACGTCTTTTAAATTTTAACAAGTAATTACATTGCTTTTCAAAATACTGTTATAATTCACCCTTTTTAAAGTCACCTATGACAGTTCTGCCTTTCCTGCACTGCTATAAAAGCAATAGCAATCACAATACTAAATATCTACTCTACTGAGACTGTGAAAATCACTTCATTGATACTTCAATTTAAATATGATGCATAGTGACTAAATAATGTTTGTGACTTTGAATTCTAATTGCTATTTGAATTCTGTTGTATGACTGGCCTAATTATCGGCACGAATTTCTATTATGCGTACTTAAGTTGTCAGTGAGGCATAGATCATGCGCTTATTTATCTTGTGTAGCTGTATTTATTTGTTCAATTTCTGTACAGTTGTCTGTGTGTTCTGAATTTTAATATATAAATAAGACTGCCTAGGAGTAAGCAAATTAAGGCATGTGGACTAGTTATGGCTGATAGAATGATTTCACAAAATACAGAAATGTTTATTAATTTAGATATTAACAATAGCTAATTACGTCATACAATGCAAGAATTGAGCAGAGTTAAATAGTCACAAATAGTAACACGAAATATAAATTGATGGCACTCTTACACTGTAAAGCAAATTTTACTCATCATTTAGGTAGACCATAGATAACTGACCTACAAAATGAAAAAAAAAATAAAATGTATGTTTCATTTCTAAGTTGTGGACAAGGAGATGAATTTGAAGAACAGGATAATTTATATGAGCAAATGCATCCAAATATTGTTAATGAAGATGAAGACTTTGGCTTTCACTTAATTATTTTTACTGTTTTCTTATCTATCTTAAAGTCTGTAAACATATATTTTTATTAGAAAAACCTCAAATAGAGTAAATTTTGATAAAAGAGATGGTAAGTATATTACAATTTGTTTTGCTCAAATGGTAAGTCTATAATACGGATTATTAAGTTCTTAAACTGTAATTAACATGAATACAGGCATAATTCATTTTATTGTGCTTTAGTAAAATCCATGAACATTACATTACTTGTACTAAAGACCTGTGAACACTGCTATTCAACATCTATAGCACATCGTGTCTCTATGTCACATTTTGATAATTTTCATAGTATTCCAAATTTTCCATTATTGTTATGCCTGTGCTTATGATATTTGATCAGCAATCTTTTTAAAATCTTTAGACAGCACATACATATGAATTTCCAAAGGATATTTTGTAACACAACTACATTCAAATTATAATGTCCCATCAAGATGAGTCTAATAACTCATCAAAAAGCTGAGCTTTCCTAATAGCAAGCATTTTAAACCATACTTTATTCCATTTATTTGTTAGAGAAATATGCCATAGTGAATAGTATCCCTACTGTGCAGTTGTACATTAAAACCATTTCTTCTTGAGTAGCTGTATCTTCAGTGCTAATATGGTAAATACTATGGAGTACACAATGTCTACATCAAATATTGTGTTTATAAGTAAATATCTATTTTCTGACTACTTCATAAACACGTTCTGTTAAATTCTGTCTCTTCATCAGCCTTTCTATTCTCTGAGATAAAGCAGTGCTGAAGCTAAGCCAATTAACAGGCTGACAACAGCCCGAAAGTGTGTAAATGAAAGGAACAGTTACATGTCTCTTACTTTAAGCAAAACACAAAGAAGGATGTCTTGAAAAATGAGCCAAACAAAAAAACTAATACTCTTCAGCTAAATACTTAGACAAATTATAAGTGGAAATAAAACTTCCTAAAGGAACCTTTTATTACTAATACCGTAAATGAATACATGAAAAATAAAGCACATTGAAATGGCCAAAATGATCTGTAGGCAAGGTTTTGATCTGTTTATAAAAACTAAAGAACCACAATGCTCCTTTAGCTCTTTAGCTCAAGGTCTAATTTAGAACAATGCAAAATAAAAGGCTAAAACAGAGAAACAAGTCTCAAAGCCTTAGTTTTGAATCTAGGAGAAATGGGTTTGTGGAGTTTAAAGAAATAAACTGTCATCATAACCGAAATATGCAAAGATGATGCCAGCATCCTGGTATGTAGGATAAAACTGTTGCCTGAGATAGTGACACCCCACATAGGATTCTGGTTTTCCCCTGACCCAGTCCTAACAGGCCAGGAGTGAACCAGCATATGGAAGATCTAAATTTCAGTAAGTAAATAAATAACAACAAATTATCAAGAAGTCCTACCTAAAATAATTGGTATATATAGTCACACTGAAGGGTAGATTTTCAAAGTAAATATTAAAAAAAGAAAAAAACACAACAACAGATTCAGCTAATCCCACTTTTACAGAAAAGAGAATAGTTGGCTTAAAAGCTTCAAAGGAGAGGCTAACATGCTTGTTGGCTATTTAGAGCTAACTTAGACAGTGGTTTTACATCAAGGCTAGTGCTCCTTTATCATATAAAAACCCATGTGTTATTAAGCATAAGCAGAAATATAATATTACAGTGCTCTATATTTGGAAATATCAGGCATTCCACAGGACCCTGGATAGGAAACAAATAAGCAAATAAAAAACATAACGGAGAAAAAAGGCTTGCTGCATCTTTCCAGGTTCCCTAAGGAGAGAGAGACTGATGTCATGGGAAACATACACAGTGCGATCTTCACATGTTGCAGCTGAATGGACCTCATGGATAACTCTGCACACTTCTCTGCGAAATCGGCTATTCCAATATTGGTTCCATGACTTAGTTTATACTTCAATCCTCTGATTGGTTCAGGTCACTGGTTCATCTAGCATGCCTTATTAGCACATACTTTGAATTGCCTGATTTGCTGTTATTCTTACCTTCTGATTAATCATTATTTTTGACATCTGAATGGTTGCTACTTGTCCCCCTCCCATTCAAAGTTAAGTCTGCATTCACTTCATTCATTGTTCCTAAAGGGACCCATGAGAGAAAGAGAGAGAGAGAGAGAGAGAGAGAGAGAGAGAGAGAGAGACTTTGCATATAAAAGAATCAATAACTACAAGCTCACACAGCAATTCCTCCTTTAGAATCTCCATTCAGACTCCTGTGTAGGAGATTTCTTGCTTTCAGTAATCTTTGCTCACTGTTCATGAACCTATGGCAATTCTTTTTTGAAATGAGATAAGAATGGAGATTATCATATTGTCCAACAAGAGGGGAAATAAAACAAAAATTGGCCAATTGTACATTGCTTGCAACAATTTTTTTTAACGTTTTAACTTCATTCTTGGGATGGCACGGAAAAAAAAAATTTATTGACAAACAGGAATGTTTATTGACATTGTGCTCCTCAGTTGAGATGTGTCATTGAGATGTGCAACAAGGCAGATGCCATGTTCATGCCTGACAACATAGTAGTATTCTTCAGACCACAGACTAAAAGAATGATTTTGATTTTCAATTCTTTTTATATGAAAACATCCTGAATATGTAGTAAAATAATGTAATCTAGTTCTCAGATCATTAATGTCTTTTTTTTTTCTTTCCTATTTTTCTGGCTTGGAATTTCAAAACTGTTTTTAATAATATCAGGCAAGTGATTATAGATGACTTATTCCAAAATTTAGACAAAAAAACTTCAATTTTTTCCATTGAATATGATTGTAGTTGTTGCCTTTGTATGCATGCATGCATATGTCAATATGTTCTTCCTATGCTAGTTTGTTTGAAGCAATTATCATAAAGAAATGCTGAGCTTATCAAACATATTTTCTGTATCTATTGAAAAGATCATAGAATTTGTTTCATGACATATCACATTGAAAGTTACATATATGTCAGTTAGTCCTTGCAGGCTTGGGATGAATCACTTTTGTGTAAACTGCCTGAAAACATGTGCAGATTCAGTGGAATTCTTACCAAAATGATGATGACAGTTTTTGAAACAACAAAAATCATTAAACGGCCATAGAGTCATAAAATACTATAAATAGACAAAGCAATTTGAACAGAAAATACAAAATAGTAAGCATTACCTGGTTTACTTAAAAATGCATGGAGAGCCACAATTAATACAACAAGTTACTGGGGTAAATGTAAATTTGTTGACCCATAGCAAAAGTTAAAATTGATAGAAGTAAACTCACACACTGCTAAATACAAGTAAACTCACACACTGCTAAATACAAGTAAACTCACACACTGCTAATTAATGCAGTGAGAGTAGGATGACATTCTCCTCAAACGGTGACAAAATTGAATATCCACACACAGAAGAATAAAACTAGGCCCTAACTTGTGAGTCACAAAAATCAACCCAAAGCAAATGAAAGACTTACACGTAAGTATCAACACTTTGGAAATACATTTTGAAAAAACTACAGCAAAACAATTGTGTGCATTGGAATGAGTATAGATTTTCTTTTCTTGGAACATATTACTAGTTCACAAGAAATGAAAGTAAAAAAAGACAGATTGGTTTTAATCAAACAAAAGGGCATGTGCACAACAAAAACAGCCATCAACAGAGTGAAAATACGATTTTCCGAATGGAACAAGGACGGTTGGTTACAAGGCACATGTCTGACAAATGCTTCATATCCAGCAAACAACAACAACAAAGAATTAGCAGCAAATATCAAGTAATCAAATTAGAAATGAACAATGTATGTAAACAGCTATTACTCAAAGGACATTATACAAATTATCAACAGAAGCAAGAAAAAATGCTCAACATCTCTAATCATTAGAGGAATAGAAATGAAAACTGTGATGATATAATACCTCATGTAGGCTAAACTGGCTGGTTTCAAAAAAAAAAATTAGCACCTGTTGGCAGGAATATAAAGAAAATGAAACACTAGTACAATGTTGGTAGGAAGGTAAATGGTACAGGTATTGTGGAAAATGTACTTGCTTGTCCAAGACTGGAAATAGTACTGCCATATGGCGTCACGAACCCCAAACCGGGTAAAGATGACTGGGATATGAAATTTTTGTGTTGAAGATATAAATTCATTTCCAGGACTATTGATATAATATACACAATAGCTAGAAAATGGAAATCACCTATCACTAATGAATACAGTTGATAATAAATACATAATGAAATGTATTTCAGAAACTTGAAATACAAATAAAAAAATAATGGGATCTCATTTAAAACAATAAAAAGGGAACTGGAGGAAATTATGTTAGTGAACTAACATGGAGAGACAAGTATCGCATTGCTTCATTAATATTTCTAATCTACATATAAGGTAAAATATAATAATGATTATCAAAGACTGGGATTAATGGCCAAAGGGAAATCCATGTGGAGGAAACTTGGGGAGAGGGGAGTGGGAAAACCTAGAGCCCATGGTTAAATAAATAAAATGTTGAGTAATGGTTCCATGCTTATAGCTGGATAGTGTTTAGAAAAATCTGGAGTTCCGGCCCGGCGCGGTGGCGCAAGTGGTTAAGTCCTCGCTTTGCACGCCCGGGATCCCATATGGGCGCCGGTTCTAATCCCGGCAGCCCCGCTTCCCTTCCAGCTCCCTGCCTGTGGCCCGGGAAAGCAGTCGAGGACTGCCCAAAGCTTTGGGACCCTGCACCCGCGTGGGAGACCCAGAAGAGGCTCCTGGCTTCGGATCGGCATAGCATCGGGCGTTGCGCTCACTTGGGGAGTGAATCATCGGACGGAAGATCTTCCTCTCTGTCTCTCCTCTATGTATATCCGCCTTTCCTATAAAACAAAATAATAAAAATAAATCTTTAAAAAAAAAAAAGAAATAAATAAAAGAAAATCTGGAGTTCTATTGCATAGAAGAGTGGGGGTTTATAATTCTATGTTATTTCTGAGTGTTAGACTCAGAAACTTTTTGTTATATTCCGTGTAAATGTGTAGAAATGTAGCAGGGATTTCAAATTTAATATTGCAAAACAAAATACTTGATTTTGAGTATGACATTTGTCTTTTATATCATATCTGCCCCTGTCACCCTATAGTCTCTGAGACAAAATATCTTGTGGTCTTCTTTGACACCGTTCGTTAGGAAATACCCAAGATGTAGACAATGGGAAAATCTTGTCAGTTTTAACTTTGAAGCATATTCTAAATCTTCACCATTTCCCACCATACTGATGACATTGCAGTCTGAGCAGATGGACAATCTGCTATGCATTCTATCTTGTACGCTTGTTCTTAAATTTGTTCTGTGGGTTGTACGGAAGAAAGTATCCATTTAAAATACAGATGGGGTATTGGCCCTCTCACACCTCCAGAGTATATTTACATAAATCCTTTTCTGTCATGCTCAGCTTTTCTTCCTTCCATTTTTCATTTTGAAGTTTATAAATTCATTAACACTGAGACTGGAAAACAAAACAAAACAAAAAACTGTGGTACTATATTCTGCTACAGAATGTGTTTGATTTTGAAGAAAAGGAGCCATAAGATTAGGAACACAATTTATATTCATAAATGTAAATTTCTCACATTTTACCTTCTTTAAAAAAAATTTAAAGCTGATATAAAATAGTCTTTAATTTACAAAATATTTCAAAATGTATATATATTCATATATAAACAATATGTAATATTTAAATCTAATAAATGTATTATCTTTATTGTCAAATTTCTCAACTTATTCAAATTTTATTATTTTGATTTATAATTTTTATATAAAATGTACAAATTTCATGATTTCACAGTATAGAAGTAAGCATATAATTTTACTTCTGATCCTACTGTTTTTCCTGCCCATGTACAGCTACCCTTCTTCTGTTTCTCTTTTACCTTTTGCCTTTACTTTTTACAATGGCATTTTTTAAATTATTAATTTACAGATTTACAGAGAAGGAAAAATAGAAAGTTCTTTCATATACTGGTTTACTTCCCAAGTTGCCACAACTTCTAGAGCTAAACTGTCCAAATCCAGGAAACAGGAGCCTCTTCCAGGCCTCCCATGTGGGTGCAGGGTCCCAAGACATTGGATCATCCTCTATTGCTTTCTCAGGCCTCAAGCAGGCAGCTAGATGGAAGCAGACTATCCAGGACAACAGCCGGCACCAATATCGGATCCTGGTTCTTGTGGAGAGAGGACTAGCCAATCGAACAATGGGATACTTTAATAGTGCCTCTTAATTCTTGAATATCTTTTATTTTTATCTTGACCCAGTTCTGCCTCCAGTTTTGTTTTTATTTTATGTTTATTGTTTCCCCATTGGGACAAGAAATATGTTTTCTGTAGTTAGCAGAAGTACAGGTAAATAGTAAATTCTAGAGTGAGTGATTGCTGTAGCCATTAAGTTGCCTCTTAGGATGCCGATTCCCAAAATTGGAGTATCTGATTTGAATCATGTCTCGTCCTCTTTTAATGCAGAATTCCCACTCTTGTGCACCTAAGAAGCAGCATCTTGATGATGGCATGATTTCCTTGAGCCCTTACCAGACCGAGTACATTACTCCTGTTGAACATATTGACTATCCATTGCATGGCCTACATGTCTTTCCGGGAGGTGAGACACATGCACATTTTTGTTTTAAAAAAAAAAAAACTCAGAGAAGGAATGAGGGTGTATTTCAAAATTCACTAACTCAGTATTTGCTTGTTAGCAAATAGCCATCTTTTTTTTTCAAACTCCACTTAATGTAAGTATCTTCCCCCAGTTCCTGTTGTGTGTCTTTCTCTATCTGCATCTCTCTCTGTAAATCTTCCTTTCAAATAAATGAGTAAATAAATAAGTGTTTCTGTGGTGGATAAAAAAAACCTACAATGTGTTGCTCTTCTTTTAGTAACACACACTCACTCATGTTTCTGGATTGAAATCTAAATCAAGGTCCTATATCAGAAGGACACAATTTGGTACCCTATTCTGTTCTTGATTCTAAATGTCTACTTAAGTGGACCATGAAAGGCAACAGTGATGAATCACATATTTTGATTCCTTTTACCCATGTGGAAGAAGTGAATTGAGTTCTACTGATTTTGGCACCATCCTAAACTGCTAAAGAAATATTTCTCATTCTCGCTTTCATTTATTCCTTGCAAATAGATAAATTGTTTTAAAATTAAAGCAAAAGAAAAAAGAATATAAGATTTAGATCATGCAGGGTAACATTTGATCTAGATACTATCAGTTAAGCAGCAAATGTACTGTTTCACAAACCATGGTGTCAGACCTGGTCTGATCTTAATTTTGCCAGCTTCCTACTCATGTGACTCCTGGTATACAGCAGTGATGGCTCAACTATCCCTGTCACTTGGGATTGCATTCTTGGCTCCTGGATTTGGCCTGAGACATCAATTTGGTCTGAGCTACAAACATTTGGGACATTAATTAACATTGTATTCTCAGGCTTTCTCTTCCTCTCTCAGATTGGACTCTTCCTTTCATCACGTCTCTCTTTCATGTAGGTTAAATAATAATTACAAGTTTAAAAAATCAACCTTGTGGAGTTAGATAAACAGTTATGTTTCACCTGAATAAGTTCATGAGCAACAGACAGATTTGAACACAATGTATGGCAATTTCATCATTCTTTTCAAAACAAAAAGCAGAATACTCTAGAGTGAATTAGTACGTACAGCAGAGACAGTCAATGTATTTCCTGTCTGTTGTATGAGTGCCAAAACAATTCAGTTTGCTTCTAAATTCTTCTTTAAAATACTGCCTAGAGACTACATTCTTATGCCACCAGGGGTACCTATTATGGTACATATTAATTTATATTGGCAAGAGACTTTGGAAGACAGCCATTTGCATCTATTCAAGTACAAATTGTACAACTATGAATTTGTAGTGGTAGGTATATAAAAAAAGTTAACACAGTAAGAAAAAATGACTATCAATTTCTTAGAGTTATGCTAAGAACTGGGGACTATAAAATGTTCAAATCGGGATCTTTAATTTCAAAGCTTATTTCAGTAAATTAACCAGCAAATTAATAAAATAAATTAAACTTTATTAAATTTCAAATGCTGGGCTTAAATTTAAATCTACCAAAAAAAGCTAAAGAGAAATGTATCTGTTCAAAAATAGATTCTCGGGCCCGGCGCAGTGGCGCAAGTGGTTAAAGGTCCTCACCTTGCACGCCCCGGGATCCCATATGGGCACAGGTTCTAATCCCGGCAGCCCCGCTTCCCTTCCAGCTCCCTGCCTGTGGCCTGGGAAAGCAGTCGAGGACGGCCCAAAGCTTTGGGAACCTGCACCCGCGTGGGAGACCCGGAAGAGTCTCCTGGCTTCGGATTGGCATAGTATCGGACGGAAGATGATCTTCCTCTCTCTGTCTCTCCTCTCTGTATATCTGCCTTTTCAATAAAAAAATAATAAAAATAAATCTTTTAAAAAAAAAGATTCTCTTGTGAAGAACTTTTGGCAGTTCAATATTTCTCTGTATGTATCAAACTTATAAAACTATTAACATAAGATAAATATCAGTGGCAAGTAATACCATAACATATTGCTTTAATTTAATAATATATAATGAAATGGTTTTAAATCTGAAATTAAGGGGGAAAAAGGAAACAAAAAAAATTAGATATCCCTGACTTGAATTGCATTCACAAAGGTATCATTTTAATAGAGTTTTAAAAAGCACTTTATTCCATCTCAAATCCTAAATTTGAAAGATAATTAATCTATTTCAACTATTCTTAACTCCCTATAACCCAATTATGTAAGTTCCCATAAGATATATTAACTCTGATTATTACAAAGTACTGCATATTATAAAATTAACCCATTCGTGTTACCAATTCCACATTGTCAATCTGAAAATTTTTTCGTGAACTTCAGTAGATGACAAAAGAAAACACATAATAAGCTTTTGAATGTTGATTGTGTTAACCCACAATCATTATTATATTAAAATATAAATTATATGGTAAAATGTACTTTTTTTCCACTAATAACAATGCTAAATTCATTGAAATATGCAGAAAAAAGCAGCAGACTTTGTTTAATATTTACCTATTTTTATTAGGAAGTCAGATTTACAGAGAGAAGGAAAAAACAGAGAAAGATCTTCCTTCTGCTGGTTCACTCTCCAAGTGACCACAACTGCCAGAGATGAGCCAATTCGAAGCCAGGAACCAGGAGCTACCTCTGGGTTTCTCACACATGTTGCAGCAACCCAAGCTTTGGAGGTTCCTCTACTGTTTTCCCAGGCAGGAGAGTTGATTTGAAAGTGGAACAACTGGGACATGGACCAGAGCCCATATGTGATCCCATCACATTCAAGGCGAGGATTTTAGCCACTCACCCATCTTGCCAGACCCGATAGCAGGTTTTAAAACAAGTCTGTGTGTGTGACAGCCTAAATGGTGATATTCTTGTTGTTTCTAATATTTTTCATTTTTTCCAGGTTAAAGATCCATGACTGGATAATCATATAGTGAAAAGAAATATTATTGAGCAGCTAATCAAGGTGAAATTTAACCCTATGATTGTAAATAAAAATCATATGCTTAAAAAATTTAAACTTTCTGGTCAAATTCTCCTGCAATACAACTTTTATAACTTTTGTATTACTTCATTAAAAGGAATGGTAAATATTAAATTATGACCTGTATTTCAGGATTTATTAAGATGTTATTACATAGTCAAATGGGCTATGTCATTGAGTAAAGAACACTCTACATTACATGAAATATTTTCCTCCTGAGAAATAATTTTTAGCAGATGATAGAACTGTACTCTGAAATGGAGACACGATAGGAAGAGAGATGCATAGATATGTAGGATAAGAAACAATTTGTAATTCTAGTATCGATTGAATATTAGCATTGAGATTTACTTTATAACATGGATACTTATACAGTACTATATCTCATAAGTTTTAATTTCATATTTCAATGATATGTTTATTTTATAGGCAATTACAGAGATGGTAACAGAGGCAGAGGGAACTCATCCATCATTGATTGTCTCTCCACAAGGCCACATGCCAGGGCTCAGCAGTATGACTGGAGGAAGCAGGAGGTTTCTCTAGGTCAAAAACACTTGAGCCATCCTAGGTTATCTTACTAGGACATTGATAGGGAGCTGAGTCAGAAGTGGAATAATTAGAACAGGGTAAAATGCCCATATGCGTTCCTGGTAATACAGTAAATTATTATGCCAAATGTTAATTCCAATAAGCAGTTTTTATAAAACAGACAAACAGCAACGTAGAAGTTTGAGTCCATGAAAAGGATGATTTAAAAAAATGTACTTTCAACATATTCCATATTGTCTGCAGGAAATTTTAATATATCATGTGTGAATTTTAAACTTCTTTCACAATAAAAATTAATTGCAAAATTAAGCAGAGCTTCGGGAAGAACACAAAATACCAAATTTTAATTGTAATAAATATTTATATAACACATAATCACTAAAAGTATATACAAATGCTGTTTAAATTGCTGATGGATTATTCAACAAGAAAAATCATGGGGGCTTGTGTGTTGGTTCAATTCATGAATCCTCTGCTTTCAAATTGGCTTCACATATGGGTGCTGGTTCGTGTCTCAGCTGTTCCATTTCCCATCTAGCTCCCTGTTTCTGACTCAGAAAGCAGTAGGAAGGACTACTGCTCTCACTGGGACCTGTGAGAGACCCGCAAAAATTCCTGATTTCTGGCTTTAGATCCACTCAGCTTCAACTTTTTTTTTGCCATTTGAGAATAAACTACAGAAGATCTTTCTCTCTGCTTCTCCTTTAGTAAATCTGACTTTCCATAAAAATAAGTAAAACATAAAAAAGAATAAATAATGAACTGTAGCATAAAACACATATTGATAAGTATAAAAGGAAATGTATGTTCATAAGATCTGAACACAGCAGAACCACTGTAAGCATTAATAACAAAGCTATTTGAGGTCATCTATATGCATGTAAAAGTAACAAACAGGAATTAGTTCATGTAGTCAAAAATAAAATATCTATGAGAATTGTTAATTTTTTTAATTTATTCATTTTAAAATATTTATCTATTTTTATTGAAAAGGCAGATTTGCAGAAAGAAGCAGAGTCAACGGGAAAGATCTTCCATCATGGGTAGTTCACTTCTTAAGTGTCTGCAATGGTCAGAGCTGAGTGGTGCAAAAGCCAGAACCCAGGAGCCTCCTCCGGGTCTCCCCTGTTGGTACAGGGTCTCAAGGCTTTGGGCCATCCTGCACTGCTTTCCCAGGCCACAGGCTGGGAGCTGGATGGGAAGTGGTACAACCGGGACATGAACAGGAGCCCATCTGGGATCCCACTGCATGCAAGGTGAGGATACAGCCACTAGGCTATCATGCCGGGCCCTAAATTTTATCATTCTACAAAAAAAAAAAAAAATGGTTGTAAGATAAAATAGAGTAGTATCAGGATTAAAAACTACAGCTTTAACAAATTTTACCTGAAAAGTAGAAGTGTCTAAAAATCAATAATGGAATTTTTTTTTTTAGTTTAGAAAGTTAAGAATAGAAATTAATTTGAAAGTATTCACAAAAACAGAAATACATGTAAGAACAGAAGCTTAGTGAAATAGCAGATGAAAATGAGAAAAAATAAAACTTGCTTTTTAGGTTACTTGACTACATTAAAACTTATTAAACAACAGACAAAACAAATCAGAAAAAGATACAAATGCTTGTGAAAATGGAGCAAGACTGTGATGCTGCAATAATACAATGATTATAAGAAAAGATTATTAAAATCTCTATGGTAGTACATTAATGTTTAGATAATAAAATATTATTTAAAAGTAAAAAATATTATATTACTATACATGTTTCTATCATTGAAATATACACATTTATGGAAGAAACAATAACTTTTTTAAAAGATTTATTTATTTTTATTGAAAAGCAGATATACAGAGAGGAGGAGAGACAGAGAGGAAGATCTTCTGTCCAATGGTTCACTCCCCAAGTGACCGCAATGGCTGGAGCTGAACCAATCCGAAGCCAGGAGCCAGGAGCTCTTCCATGTCTTCCAAGCGGGTGCATTGTCCAAAGGCTTTGGGCCATCCTCAACTGCTTTCCCAGGCCACAAGCAGAGAGCTGGATGGGAAACAAGCCTGCCGGTATTAGAACCGACGACCATATGGGCTCCTGGCGCATGCACAGCGAGTTCTTTAACCACTACGCTATCGCACCAGGCCCAGAAAGGATAAAATTAATGATGTGATGCTTATTTAAAATTGGATCTATATTTTAAAATATTTCATGGTATAAGGAACATAACTATAGCCAAAACAATTTTTAAATGAGGAGATATTCTGAACTTTGGTTACATGATATTTTCACTATAAAGTCACAATATCTGTCACGATCCATTGTTGACATGAGGATACAAACATAGCTACATAGATCAGCACAGAACACTAAAAGTTCCAAGACTGTCCACCTTCCTAAAGTCAATCAATTTTTAATAAGTATGCAAAGCAATTTCTGCTTTAAAACCATGGCCTTGGGCCCGGCGCGGTGGCGCAAGTGGTTAAAGGTCCTCGCCTTGCACGCCCGGGATCCCATATGGGCGCCGGTTCTAATCCCGGCAGCCCCGCTTCCCTTCCAGCTCCCTGCCTGTGGCCTGGGAAAGCAGTCGAGGACGGCCCAAAGCTTTGGGAACCTGCGCCCGCGTGGGAGACCCAGAAGAGGCTCCCGGCTTCAGATTGGCATAGTATCGGCCCGTTGCACTCACTTGGGGAGTGAATCATCGGACGGAAGATCTTCCTCTCTGTCTCTCCTCTCTGTATATCCGCCTTTCCAATAAAAAATAATAAAAATAAATCTTTAAAAAAAAAAAAACATGGCCTTTTCTAAAATCAGTGTTGAAACAATTGAGCATATGTGTCTAGAAACTGAAAATATCCTCAAACAGCACACATAAAACTTAAACATGTAACAGACATACATGTAAGAATTTATAGAAGGTATTGATGTTGTTGACAAAGTTAGAAATATAATATGATCTAAGCTTGGGTTTATCAATATGGACTTCTGAAAGCAGTAACACGGAATGAGTACTCACTCCAACGTGGGGAAAGGTTAAGTGGAAACCGTTTGATGTAACATTGCTTGATTGGATGAGGTCCAAAACCATCTAAATTGACAAGACTCAAGTGCTCAATCCAAGAAAATCCCTATTTAGGAAATTAAAATTATAAATTACAAAATATCTTCATGGCTTGCTTTGGGAAATCGCTTCAATCCCGTTTATCGAAGCATTCTATTTACATTACTGGGAAAATATCTATCAGATCAGGTTACCAACTTATTATTCAGATGGGCACTTTGGTTATCTGGACAAGAGAACAGATTGTCCTTCAAATTATGCAAATAGCTTTATTGCCCTGAAAAAAAAAAAAAGAAGTGGGATCAGATGCTGAAAACGAATACATATTTTGTTAGTTTATTAGCTTATATGGAAGTATACAAGATTCCAGTAAGCTGCATATTTTTAAGTGACAAGCAGATGTCTTAAAATTGGATGATAAAATAGTAAATATCAAGAACATTTGAAATAAAATGTCAATGAAACCATAACTGTATGCACTAGACAAATCTAACCCAAGTTAATCTTGTTTGGTTTAGCCTGAAGATGACAGTTTTCTGAATGAACTTCTCCCAGTTACCGTTCGGAACACTCTTCCTCAATGTAATGTCATAATCCCAAAGTTTGTCAAAGACCTATATTTTTTCAGACTATTTCCCGTAACTCTTCAGTATTATATATCACAGCTACCTTTACACATTTCTTTATTTATTTGATGAAGTGAATGTAAGAATGAGAATGAGACAGACCAAAGTGGGAGCTGGAGAGAGAAATTCCACTCATTTTTTTTTCTTCATCATGTAGCAGAAACTCCCAATGACAGGTGAACTGAAGTCAAGATCCAGGAACCACACATAGGTTGCCCATGCAGGTGACAGAATCCCAAACTCTTAGGCCATTAGCCACAGGTTTTCCAAGCCAACTAGCAAGGAGCTGAGTTGGAAGCTCAGGAGCTGGGACTCAAGAATTGATAGTCTGATATGTGATGATGACTTCACAAGGAATTGGTTAACTCACATGGTCAATAACTCTGGTCTCTTTGTCACAGCTATCTTACATATCCGTTCAGAAAAATAATGCATTAAAGGAATAACCAGTTCTGGATGAAAGATTTAATATACCTGTGGTTAAAGATCTGATAAAAATCCAAGCAATAGGGCCCGGCGCCATGGCCTAGCGGCTAATGTCCACACCTTGAACGTGCCGGGATCCCATGTGGGAGCCGGTTCTAGTCCCAGCAGCTCCACTTCCCATCCAGCTCCCTGCTTCTGGCTTGGGAAAGCAGTTGAGGACAGCCCAAAGCCTTGGGACCCTGCACCTAAATGGGAGACCAGAAAGAAGCTCCCGGCTCCTGGCTTCGGATTGGTTCAGCTCCAGCCATTGCAGTCACTTGGGGAATGAATCATCAGACAGAAGACCTTCCTCTCTGTCTCTCCTCCTCTTTGTATATCTGCCTTTCCAATAAATAAATAAATCTTAAAAAAAAAAAGCCCAAATATACACAATTGAAAAAGTATCTTAGCTATTTCTATAACTTAAAATATTTTAAGATGGTGACCATAATGACAACTAGGACAATTAAAATGTTCACAGCTTTTGGCAACATTTATATAAATGGGAGACATTACATGATATAAGCAACATTTTTTTTTGCAGGTTTAAGGTTTTACACATGGCCTGTGGTGGTAGCCTAGCAACTAAAATCTTTGCTTTGAATGCACCAGGATAACATACGGATGTCAGGCTATATGCCTGTTGCTCCACTTCCCATCCAGCTCCCTGCTTGTGGCCTGGGAAAGCAGTTGAGGATGGCCCAAAGCCTTTGGACAATGCACACACATGAAAGATCCAGAAGAAGCTCCTGGCTTCTTTTGCATATTTGATGGCTGAAGTTTTTACTAAACATCCTTTACCTGTGTCCAGTAAAGACTCTTTTACAGAAGCTATTATTGGATCATTTAATAATTTAGAAACTTCTGAACTTTACTCAATCAACACCACACTGTCATGTTTCAGATTTCAGGAACCTTCCTTTTAAAGGGAAATCCTAAAATGAAGGATTGTATATAATTTAAAGGATCCCCACAATGGACACTGAAATTCGATGTTATCCCTTATAATATTTGTAGAAAGAAACAAGTTGTCAATTTATTCATACTGGTATTCTAGCTTTGTCGTGTAGCTCATGACCTCTGACCTTCTGGTAACTATACAGTTCTAAACTTTGCCTCCTTGGGAAGTTTTTACATATATATAAATGCCCTTTTTATTCCTTGGTTTTCCCATGTCCTTCTTAAATGCAATAACTTGATATTTGCTCTTTTAATTGTATCTGGAAGTATTATCATTCTGATTTATTTTTAGTTTCATTCTGCGGAGAAAAGTGCAGATACATTAGGTTAGTGACAACACGGAGTGTGGTTGGAAGAAGCCATCCACTTAAGCATGGTGGAAATAGAATCATAGGAAATAAACTAAAGGAATAAAGCCAAGTGCCATGTCAAATGTCTGAGTAAGCGATTGTCAAATTACTCACTGCACTCATGTAACACACCTCGCTTGTGATAACGCAATGATTAACGGGGCCACCATGGTGGCATAGCAAGTGAATCTTGCATGCACAGTGCAGACATCTCAAATGGGAGCTGGTTCATGTCCAGTTACTCCACTTCTGATCCAGCTCCCTGCTTATGGCATAGGTAAACAGAAAGGAACAGCCCAAGAGATTGGGTGCCTGCACCCATTTGGGAGACATGAAACAAGCTCCTGGCACCAGTTTGGCTTGCCTCCAGCCATTGTGGCCATATGGAAAATGAAACAGCAGGTGGAAGATATTTATCTCTTTCTCACTCTCTCCCTCTTTGTAAATGTTCTTTTCAAATAAAAGAAGTGTATCTTAGGGAAAAAAAGTGACTTGGTTAAACATCCGAGTAAAGATGATAAAGATCATTGCAGCATGTGTGTAGGAAGCAATGTGAATCAAAACACAGAGCAAAAGACAGCCAAAGACTTAGAAAGAATTCTATGAGGATCCAATATCCTGCCAATTTGCACCCAGATAGGCAGTAGTTGATAATTCAAGTACTTCAGTTTCTTTTCCCTAAAAGGAACATATAGATAGATTTTCTGGGTCCTGGATTTGACCTAGTTTATTCTAAGCTATTGCAGACATTTGGGGCATGAACCAGCAGATGGAAAAATTTCTCTCCTTTTCTTTCTCTTCTTCTTTTGTTATTAAATAAATAAAAATTAAAAGTTTAATTAATTAATTAATTAATCAATTCATACTTAGTTTGATTAAGAAAATCAACTTTTCTGTATGTGTCGGGGGTAATAACTTAGTTAATTGGTAAGTAAAATGTCAGCTATGTATTGATTTACTAAAGTATAATTAATATCATTCAGTGACCAAATCACATCTCATTCACAAATATGATAGCAAATTGACTGCGCTTTTTTCATTTTGTTGTGTTTTATTATTATTAATTTTTTTGGTCCACGTACTGAACTGTTGAGTGCTTATCCATTCCTGAACCCATATTTATATTAATTTTAGACACAACATAATGCATAATAATAATAATTTTACCTTAACTTGCCTTGCTTATTTCAATTATTTATATTTAAGAACAATGACATCTATTTAACACTGTTCAAAAGCAAAGATTTTTTTATATAGTCTTTTAAGAAACTTGAATTCTTTTTTCAAAAATTGTCAGTAGAATGAAGTATGTATAGATGGCCTAATCAGTATGAGTGAGGTACTGCAAAAAACGCAGCTCATTCTGTATGTAAAAGTCAATATGGAAAGCATCAGACTTAATAGTGAAAACAAAAAAACAGTAAGGCAGCATTACAGGACCAGTCATTTAGTTGGCCCCAAGGTCACTTCCTTTTGTCTATCTTTCTTATACAGAAAAAGACTTGAAGGTGGAGTATGGAAGAAATAAATTTTTTGTGAAATATGTTTCTTGAGTTCTTACGCTTCACTGAGAAGGCCCATTTTAAAGCAAAAGACTGGTAGGGTACCAGATATCATAGGCAAAACTTAAGTGTTCCACCGCATAATTGGGTCAATGATGCATGATACGGTAATAATGCAGAACTCTCCCATGGGCATAAAACCTGGATAATAAAAGAGTATTTGTGACCCTGTCTATGTGCAGACAATAACTCAGAATTTCCTGTATCAAGATTGAAAGCCAAAGGCTTTCGTTGTGGTCCTGTGACTTAAGCACCTCTTATGATTGTGACATGCAATACAGAGTGCTAGCTTAAATACCAGCTCCTCGGCTTTGGTCTAGTTCCAGCTAACACACCTGAAAAGGCATTGGAAGATGTCACAACTGCTTGAGCCCCTGCAAGACATGTGGATAAACCAGATGATGTTCTGTGTTTGGTGCAGTGCAAAACTGCTGCTGTGAGTCTGTGGGAGTTAACTAGCAAGGTGAATATATGTCTATGTCCCACTATCATTCTGACAATCTGAATTTCAAATACATCTTTAAAATGAGTTAGATAAATTTTTTTCAATATTTAAATACACACCTATAGGGATTTTAATGTGAGGAAAATACTGAATACAATACTTTATCCCATGCTATAGTCCACTACATTTGAATTCACAATAACAAAGACCGTTTTAAGAATGCATCAGTAAATATCATACTCTTTATTGCTGATAACACTCTACAGATCTCCCTGAATATTATGTTCTTCACCTGCAGAGGAATAAACAGAGAAGTAAATGGGGCAAAAAAAAGATCTAGGAGTGAGAAAGGTAGAAGAAGAAGGTAAGAAAAAAAGGAAGAAAGAAAGGGAAGTGGGAAAAAGTTACCTTGCAATGTCAGAAAACATAATTAAATACTAATGATCAACTAGAAAAATAAATGTTTATGAATCTTTATAATGGGACATATTTAAACTAGCTCTACCACAAAAGATTAATATGTTATATTTATCAAAGAAACCTGATTACGTATGTTTAGATATTTAGATGAACTTGTGTTTTAGGTCACAACTTTAACAGGCATTAACCCCACTTCTTTCTGCCTTCATTGGACAGCAGTTTTTTTCTAAATATCACTGTAAATTAATTCTATTGGACTTACTATCTTTTACCTAACTTTAGATTTTTTTCTCATTTTTTCCTCTTGAATTCTCACGCTTCTCACCTACCAATATTTCACAATATGTTTTCTTTATTCAATTTTTTCTCTTATTAAGTTCTTTCTCTCTCTCTCTCTCTCTCTCTCTCTCTCTCTCTCTCTCTCTCTCTTTCTCTTTCTTCTGATCATGGGTAAAATTCTAATAGGACTAGAAACTTCAGATACCTGGTTAATCTTCTTATTCAGGTTATTATTATATGTTTAATCATTATCAAAAGTGTCTTTAAATATTTATTTGGATGTCAGAGTTATACAAAGATCAGGAAAGAGAGTGTGGGGGTGGGTAGAGACAGCAAGGGAGATTATGTATATTAACAAAGTAGAAAGAGGTCAGATTTTTTGTGTTTCCAGATGAATCTCTGTATCATTGTTTTTGAGTTCTATGAAGAATGTTTTGGGTACTTTGATTGGGATTGTGTTGAATGTGTATATTGCTTTTGGTAGTATGGACATCTTGATGATACTGATTTTACCTATCCAGGAGTATGGCATGTTCCTCCATCTTTTGAAGTCTCTCTCAATTTCTTTCTTAAGCTTACTGTAGTTTTATGCAAAGAGGTCTCTGTTTTTGGTGCGGCTAGTACTTAGGTACTTCATACTCTTTTCATCCATGCCCAACTCAGTCTGCTGTTCTGCTTTTGCACTGGTCAGTAAGAACCCCAACCCAGCTAGTGGTTCCCTTAGTTCCCTTCGATCTTGTGTGTATCAATGGAGATTGTGGTTCCACAGGGGTAAACCAACAGATTCCCCCCCCCCATCCACAGATTCTGCCCCCAGACGTGATTCTTTCACATGCTGCTTAATGTCATGGCCTAGCCTAACATAATCTGATTCTTACTGGTGGGTACCATGATCTAGTCCAGCCAGATTGGCCCTCAGCCCTAGCTTTAGTATATGCCACTTAGTGGTATTTGTAATGGTTGTTGCTAAGTATCCCAGTTCAGGTTTCCCATGTTTGCTGGTACTTTGGTTTGATCCTTAAAATACCTCCTGTTCTCCCTTCCAAACTACTCTGTCTCAGCCCCCTCCTTACCTGGAAGTACCATGACCTTGTCTCTGGGAGTCCCTGATTAGTCACTCCTCACCTGGACATGAATCCTCAAGTCCGTGATTGCCCCAACCTCTGCCATCACCAAAACACCTTGTGAGCCCACAGTCCCAACTCCCCAGAGTATGTCACCTGGCAAGCTGGTCACATAATTCCAGCCCAGGATGCCCACTGCAGCCACCTGGCAGGCAGGTCAGGTAGTATGAAAACTGAAAAGATTCATATTATATTCCTCTTCTACAGATACTCAGTATTCAGTGAAAAATATGATACCTACAATGCAGGTTGAATCGATGATTTCTAATTTTTTCTTTGTAGCTTTCAGCTATCATCAAGCTATTTGAAATATTTATCCATATAAATTTTCATTTTAATATATTAATCAAAGAAAAACAAACAGAAAGTGTTTATATCTACTACATCACTCCTAAAAATGCTATTGTTGCAGGCTCTGGACTGGTGACAGTGGTTCTGGAAGGTAAGAATGGGAATAACTTCTCCAATTTGGGAGCTCCACTTGAGCCATCACTCCTGGCTCTCAGGCCTCACCAGCAGGAAGATGAAGTCATAAATTTCTCCCAGGAATCCAAATTAGGTAATTCTATGTGGGATGTGGGTTTCTTAAATGGTAGATTCAGTGCTTAATCCATTAGATACATTATTAATAATACCAAAACTGTGTTAGGAATAAAGAAGATTGTACCTCAGGCTCAGCACAATGGCTCAAGGACTAAATCCTCAACTTGTATGTGCTGGGATCTCATATGGGCTGCATTTTAATGGCCTGGCTGCCACACTTCCCTTCCAGATACCTGCCTATGGTCTTGGAAAGCAATGGAGAATGGCCTAAAGTCTTGGATCTCTACACCCACACAGGGTCCCAGCACTGGCTGCTGTGACCATTTGGAGAGTAAGCAAATGAACGAAAAATCTTTGTATTTTCTTCTCTTCATAAAGCTGACCTGACTTTCCAATAATAAAAAAAATTCTTAAACAAAATCGTTCTTTAATGGTTTTTGTATAATACACTAATTTGGTTTGCATTCAGAGAACTCTTTAAAAATGTTAAACTACTCTCTCATCTGAACACCAGGATTCTAATTTCTTTTCACTAACCAGGGTGCACTGAAAGCACCTGGCACATAGTAGGGGCTTCAATTTATAACACACAAGTTCATTTGTTTTCCCTTGTACCTTTCACAATGAATAAGAAGAAACTATTTAGGTTGTTTATTTGTGTGAGTTCATGGAATGCAACCTTACATCCTCTTGTGTTGCTCTGTTGCTTGGAGACCTATGTTACCATCTACATTTTTTTTGCTATAAATAAAGCTGCAGAAACCAATTCCAACACTTTTTGGCAAGGAAATTCCCTTTTATTATGCACGTCCATCCCTAGAGACTTGATGAGTCTTCTATCCTTGGAAGCCCTAAGCATTTGCACTTGTGCATATTCATTGTGGCAACCTGAGATATCTTTCTCCCAATTTTTAACAAAAAAAATTGGAACTGCATTTTCTCACGTTCTATTCACACCTCTCTCAAGGAAAGACTAAGCACGTGGTGGTAGCAGCAGCAGTGATATTGCTGTTTCCATCATTAATGCTTTACAGTATTTAACACAATCTATCCTTATGGCATTTATTTTAGGTTTGCCTTAAAGGATTTCTTTTAGAGTCTTCTGAAAATGGCATATGAATTAAAAATTTCATATATTTCAGCATCAACATTAGCTCCTATAAACTATCTTCCAGATTCTACTGTTTTATTATGGAAATAATCATCAGTCTGCTCTATTATCAACAATAATACTTTTGACTTAAAATGTTTTAATTGACCTAAATTATGTAGTGTCTTTCTATTCTCTCTTAACAGCAACACAGAGAAAGGGAAAGGGGATGTAGTTCAGAAAAACCACTGAAACAAGTTCCAACAGGGAGACAGAGAGATGGAGAAAGAGAGCGAGGAGAGGGAAAGAGAGAGAGAGAGAGAAACAGACTGATTGGTCTTCCATCTGCTGGTTCACTCACCAGAGACACAAGGTCAGGGCTGGGCCAAAGCCAGGAGCCAAGAACTTCATCCAAATCTTACATGTTGCTGCCAGGATCCAAATAAGCTATCCTCCATTGCCTTGTCAGGTGCATTGGAGAAGAACTGGATCATTGGAAGTAGAGTGAGTGTGACACAAGCCAGTGCTGATATGGCAGGCTGGCACTGTAAAAAAAACACATTCACTGGCAAAACCACAGCAACAGCCCCAAACTTAGGTCATTAGGTCATTCTTGTTATTTGGATCAATCACTTTATACCTGGGACAGTATTGGTCAGAATATTGACAGGGATTACAGGGATATGTTTGTCTGGGATTTTCTTTTTAATCTGCATTGTTTTTCTCAGTTCAGTGCCCACTGAATAAATGATTTCTGATGTCAATTTGGCACATGGTTTGGAGATCTTTGATTCACATGGCTATTGCTTATGATTGTTTGACAGCTTGATACAAACTTGGAAACATGTAAAAACTACCAGATAGCAATGTATATTTGTAGCTTTTTTGGGAAATTGTGAACATTTTTTCCCTAATTACATTCAATTTAAACCTCAAAATTAATTATCTTAATAAATGTTAAATTAATTAACAGTTGGCTTAGACAGCTAGAGGTATCACTTTGTTTACATTAGCATCTGTTCTAATTACATAGCCAAGGTTACTGGACACTGTCCAAAAACATGCAGCTATCATTACCCTTAAAAATAATAACTGGATTATTTCTTAAAATAAAAAAAAAATAAAAACACAATCCTTTTCTCTACTAAAAATGTTAATAAAACAGATATAGATCAACTTATTTAGTGTATAATTTAATTAGTGTATAATTCCTAATTATCTTTACATAACAAGAGTAGATAACAGGGAGTAGAAGGAAATTAGTAAACACCTTTTTCTCAACTCTTCGACATTTTTGTTTAAAATGTGTATTTCATACTCATGGGCTTGAATGTTGTTTGATACTTAATATCCAATTTATACATTCTAAGGTAAGAGTTTATGGGCATTTTGTTTAAACTAAGTGATTTCCTTTATTTATTTGGTTTACTTAGGTTCTGTTTGCTGTCATTTTCTAGAAAAGTGTTCTCTTCTATCTTTCGAGGACACTGTGATTTGTACCTTCCTTGAATTTAAGTTGCATCCTCCAATGAGGTTGTATTTCCTCCAAGAAAAAAATGATTTTAGATATTGTTGGTTAAGTCTGTGTCTCTATTTGCATAGTCAAAGGGGTGTAAGTAATTTCGTTAACCTTACTCTTTCATCATCTCCATTTATTATTTATCTTTAGTTTTCATGCAGTTATGAGAAAAAAACCACAGAGCAGTTTCAAGAGTTATTTAAAGGTTAATAACCTATAAAAAAGATTATAGTAATGAAGAACGGTCTACTAAAAAGTAAGATTGCTAAACAACATAGAACTAATACATAGAAGTACAGTTGCTGACCTTAGCTTGTAGAATGTTCATGGCCAGGACACGTAGGATAAGATTCGGACCTTATTGAAGTACAGTCTTGGTTAATCAGTACAAATGAATCCCAGATTGCTAAAGGCAGAAATTGCTGGAAAAATGTCTTATAAAACTTGCCCTGAACCTAACTTGTAAAGTGTTAGAGAAGTCTCCTCACAGATGCTTTATCACTAGATAAATTTCACTAGGAAACTACTAAAATGCTATTTGCACCACCAAACAACAATAGCAGCAACAAAATGTAAATGGAATAGACACATTATTTAAGATTTTGAGACTCTGGAAACAAAGATATTAAAGGTGAGAGGTAAGAATACACTGTGTATTTGAAAATATTGTAAAATATCAAATGAACCAAAACAAGACCATATAAATATCAGATGAGACAAAAAAAAGAAGACATCATCTGATTGTCTATATAGTTTGAAAATAGTTGTCCAGTTTTCTACTAAGTCTTCAAAGCATAAATTTTCATACAGCTTCAGACATTTTTTCTCAATTGTTCATGCAATATGAGCAAAGTATTCAAATGAATATAACACTTAGACAGAATATTTGTTTCATTTTAAAAATGGCAAGAGCGTAATAAAACAAAAACATTTCAAGCTGTATCACCTCAAGTTTAAACATCCATAAGCAGGAAAAGCTGGTATGGCGTTGGCTTGACTTTATCACTACCCACTCTCTTTTTTCTCTCTCTTCCTCTTTAGCTTTGGTGCTAGCTGAGAATATATTGTTTCATAACTTCAACATATTTGACCCTAGCTTCGATGTGGGAGTTGCTGAGCTGAGAAACTTCAAACTGTGATTTTCAAACCCCTAGTTCAAATGCTCCGGAGGTGATACTGTGAAGAGACTATTCCTTAAAATAAATGATTTGATCTTCAATCAAGAAAAGTGTTAACTTCCTGGAAAATTTCCAGTTTGCTGTTCTGAAGAACTCAATTTAGCGATTTCACCAACTTTCACTTATCCATGCTGTTGGAAAGAAGCAGTGCCATGAATAATCTAAAAGAGCATTTAATTTTAAAATAATTTTTATGAAGTGATTTTCTGCAGGAGGTTTAACTTTTTAGTTGTTTCATACCTAAGCTAATAATAAAGTTAGTTTTTCTTTCCTGAAGGCATAATAATTGGTAGCTCAGTAAAATAACATATGATAAGGCAGAGCCGAACAGTTTTGTTAGTTAACATGAAAATTTCTTCACCAATGCATACATAAATAGCACTTTGGACATTATTTTTGAAGATTGTTGATAATCAAGAGGACCAGAAAAATCCAGATATCTTGTCCTATATCATAAAATGCTTGTTTAACTGAATTTTTATCCCATAAGTGAAGTGGAAAGACGTGAATGGCTGATCCTTCTATAAGTCTGTTTGTATAACAAGTATTTATAAAACTATGAAGCATTACATACATAATTGCTGCACTGTCAATCAGCCTTACAATAATGTGGTGTTTTGGGTGTGATTCATGAACGTTTAAAAATGCTAATTTGTATACACACAGAAGATGAATTTTGTAAAGCTCACTTTCTGTTCCCATGTCTCCTTCCTTTTCTGTTTCATGTTGAGTGTGACAATTGTTATGATTTCTTAACACAATTAAACATTCCTGCAATGCAGAAATTCCATGTGGGCACCGATTTCATGTTCTGACTGTTCCATTTCAGATCCAGCTCCTTGTTAATATAATTGGGAATGTGGCAGAGAATGGCCCAAGTGTTTGGGACCCTGTACTCCTATGGGAGACCTGGAGAAAATATTTGGTTCTTGGTTTTGGATCAATTCAGCCAGGGCATTGCAGCCATTTAGGGAGTGAATTTGTAGGTGAAAGATCTCTCTCATTCTCTTTTTCTGACTTTCACTGTCTTTCTCTGTACGTTTGCTTTTCAAATAAGTGAATGAATGAAAAATAAATAAATATTTTAAGCCTACTAAGGAATAACGTTGGTAAGGAGTGGTTTGCTATAAAATATGACAGAAGCCTTCTGGCTGGAGAGAAGTAGAGAGCATGAGACAGTACTGTGGAAGACGACATGAAGAAACAGAGCACTATGGAGATACCATCATGAAAGCTCTGGACTGGGCCATTCAGCAGAAATTTCATTCAGCTATGAGCTAATTGCCTAATGGAAATATAGTAACAGAAAGAAGTGTGAAATCTAGTTACAAAAGCAAGAAATGTAACTAAGTATAAAGGGAAACTGAAGTCCCTGTAGGATCAATTTATGTGGAGTACTAGGGACTACCCAGCTGCGTTGCCTAAAGAAGAAAGGCAGTATATTTGAAGGAACAATTTAAGCAATACTGATTCCTTATTAAATGACTTTATGTCTCTCAGCAATTGGAGAAAACAGACATTACGTCAGTAAAGGACAAGTTGTTACCAGTCATTTGTATTTCTTTTTGTACCTCTTATTGGGATCACAACTTTTGTGAATGCCAGGCCCTGATGCTTCTGTGAATCATGTTTATGAATGTGTGAAGACATAGTTCATAATAAGAATTACAATCACAAATCTTGGGGAGAAAAGATAAGTTATTAGATATATCGGGAAAATTGGTTCATTATATGGAGAAAAATATTTGGATCTTTACCTTGTACCACATAGAAAGGTGGACTCCAGATGGTTTGAAGACATAATAAAAATAAAAGTGCAAATTTTATTTTTAAAAAGTTAAGGACTCTAATTTTACAAAGAGGTGAAGATGGGTTTCTTTATACATATGATAAAACATTAATTAGGAAACAAAACAAATAAAAGAGAAAAGAAGGTTGATAACCAAGATACCATAACCAAATATAAAAAGCCATGAACAAAAACTGACAATAAATATTTAACAAGCAGAGATTATACTAAAATATACTAATAAGTAGAAATAAAGATGACATGATAACAATTGAATAAGAAAACAAACCAAGGAATGAATGATAACCCGAAATTTTCAGTGATATATTTTTCAGGTTAAACTAGGTTGTCATATTGTATAACTAGTGAATTGCTTCTAATCAATACATGCTACGACATAATTTTAATGATTTGTCCTTCCAAGGATAGGCAACCGATTTAAAACCTCCAAAATGTCTCTTTTCATTGTCTAACAGAAGATTTTGAGTGTTGCTAAGGGTGTTCTTCCAGTGTAATTTGTTGGGTGTTCCTGTGTCTTATACCTCCAACGAAGGAGCCAGATTGCCCTGTTTATAGTAACAAACCACAAGAGTCCCTTCATACATATACAAGACCTCGCTATTGTCCTGCATTATTGTTAATATGTTATTTTAATTATTTTATTTTCTATACATCTGCTTATAAAATGATTGGGAAATATCTGCATTTCCCTAATTTGGATGATGAAGAAAGGAGGAAAGCAAGGAGGGAATCAAGGAAGGAAGGAAGGAAGAACGAGGTGTGAAGTTTCCTGAATTTTTAAGTTTTGCATGTAAACTTTGTACCATTTATGATATAGAACACATTCTCATCCTATTCTGCTATAGTACTTTTCAGTAAATTCTTTAACCACAATGAAACACTAGCATGATATGTATTGGCATAGGTTAATTTTTCATATTGCAGGGATTCATTGGGGGGTCATATATTTTCTCTCTATGCTTTTATAGTTATCTTCCTAAAATTTTTTTAACATTAATCATAGGGATATGCATGTTACAATTTTTCTACATATATTTGTATATAAGTATATATGCATATATATGGGTGTATATGTGTGTATATATATACACTATATATATATAGTGTAATAAAGTCCATGACTGTGTAAAAGGATTTCTATATATGAATGAATTCTTGGAAAACATTTAGTTTCAGATGTTTGTTATTATCCAAAAGTAATGATTGAAAGGATCTTCCATTACTACTGTCTTGCTACAAACATCTTCAATGCTAACTGAGCAATTGTGCGTGGAAAGCAGATCATGTAAGTATTGATTGGAAGCTCCAGAAAAAAAATTATCATTTTGTATTTACTTTCATATACTAGGAGTAGCTATGCACTGATTAAAGTAGTTGAGACAGAATTTTAGAAAACTAGAATTCCCAATTTCGAATGTTGAAAGATTATGTTAGAAAGAGAGACACTGATGTGCAGCTGGTTCTCAGTTTGTACTAGCTATATTTTAATTATGTAACTGAATAAAAAAACAACATCAAACTTCAGTACAACTAAAATTTAAGTAAACTGAAGACATGTATCTTACCTTTTTTATGCTATTTAAGTATCTTCATTATTTCATATCATATTTAAAAATTCTTGTCATGTTCTGAAAGTATTATGTTACATCTCTTTCCATCAGACACAATTGAGTGTATACAATATTACAGGTAGTTAAAAGTGTAAACATTTGTTACATCCCTCTGAAAATACACATGGGAAGGCAGCATAAGATAACCACAATACTTGGACCTCTAGAACTACACAGGAGACCTAAAAGAATGCCCAGGCTCTTGGGTTAAGCCAAGGCTAGGACAGACCAGTATGGTCGTCTGAAGAGTGTTCCAGTAGATAGAAGATCTCTTTCTCTGTCTTTTTGATTCTCCTTGTATAATTCTGATGTTTGAAGGAGTAATCTTTTTTAAAGATTTATTTGTTTTTATTGGAAAGGCAGATATACAGAGAGGAGGAGAGTAAGAGAAGATCTTCCGTCCAAGGGTTCACTCCCCAAGTGGCCACAACGGCTTGAGCTAAGCCAATCCGAAGCCAGGAGCCAGGAGCTATTCCAGGTTTCCCACATGGGTGCAGGGTCTGAAGGCTTTGGACATCCTTGACTGCTTTCCCAGGCCACAGGCAGGGAGCTGGATGAGAAGAGGAACCGCCGGGATTAGAACCGGTGCCTATATGGGATCCCAGCGCAAGCAAAGCAAGGACTTTAACCATCAGGCTATTGTGCCAGGCCTAGGAGTAATCTTTTTAAAAAGAATTCCTTTTATAAAATTTTAATAAATAAAATGAGAATTTAAATGCCATACAAATAACTAATCAAACATCTCAGCATATTACCAGAAGCAAAATTCTGAAAAAGAATAACTGTTTAGACAGATACAAATTGAAAGATTTATATAAAACACGTTCACCTATTGCCATGTAAAATACTGATAATGAACCACCACAAATTTACTGGCAAAATAAATAAGGGATAAATGAAAGCAGAATGGATCTAAAAAGAAAAATAAACTAACATGATGTATGAGAGACAATTAAAACATGATGTAAAGCATATGATGAAAATCATTTGAGAATTACAGATTAGATCACATGATAATTAAAACTAGAAAAATTAAAAATGTAACAATTTATATGTGCAAGTGCATTTCATATATAAATATAGATTCTGATATACTCTCAGTATATATGCATACACATATTTATGATTTTGCATAAATGTTGTTAACAATAAATAAATAATGCTTACAGTTTCTAAAGTGTTTTTTGTGTTATTTATTTATTTATTTATTTTTGTGTATGTGCATATGTAATTTTAGAAAGACACTTTATACTAAATAGTAAATTAATTTATAGAAAGGCTTAACTCATAGTTAAAAGTGATATATAACTTTACATAAAAGTTTCTTTAATCTCTACATTTTGGAGAAGAATGTCAATGTCTAGAATATGTCAAATATCTTCAAATGAAATGTTATGAACACAAGTCCCTAAAAAATTATGTAACTTATAAAGTGACTTAAATCCTAATTAGAGGCTATACCTTATTTTATTTTATTTTATTTCATTTTATTTTAAAAATTTATCTTATTTTTATTACGAAGTCAGATATGCAGAGAGAAGAAGCAACAGAGAGGAAGATCTTCAATCTGATGATTCACTCCCCAAGTGAGCGCAATGGCCAGTGCTGCGCCAATCCAGAGCCAGGAGCCAGGAAACTTCTCCAGGTCTCCCACACGGGTGCAGGGTCCCATTGCATTGGGCTGTCTTTGACAGCTATCCCAGGTCCCAAGCAAGGGAGCTGGATGGAAAGTGGATCTGCTGGGATTAGAACCGGTGCCCATATGAGATCCTGGTGCTTTCAAGGTGAGGACTTAACCACTAGGCCACGCTGCCGGGCCTATGGAGATTATACCTTATTTTAATAAAGACATATCAGTAAGAAGAGTTCTTATGATGAAAGCATACTGAATATGTTTTAACTATTGCTAATGCACAACACATATTCTATTCAGAATGTTAAAATGTTATCTTAATTAAGTAATGCAATTTAATATCAGGTTATTTAAATTTTAAAATAAAATTTTAATGTAGAAATTTCAGGACTAGTGATCTAACAAACATAAAGCTAATAAATGCATTACTGAGAGGAAAATCAAGAGTATTCTTTTTCCCTTTACTGCATTTGATACACAGTTTGTTGTTGTACTTTAATCAGATAGAGCTAAAAATGAAAAATTGTCTTATCTTTTCAATTTGTAGGTCTTTGTACTTTAATCTTTTAGAATTGAATGATCTCTTAGTGCTGATATAATCTTGTAAGAAACTTGAGGATATTTAAGACACATTAATCTGATTCATACGTAATTTGATTTTTCAAGATATGTCAAACAAAATTGGTTTAAACGTTGTGTTCTGTATAGGAGCTCAAATGTTTCTAGTAGTACTATCTAAATGCCAACAGCCAACATACGAGATGTGGAAAACTCTTAAATTCGATATTTGTAAAGTAAAAGCATTTGAGAGTTAGGGGAAACTAATGTTACATTTTGAAGCAATATATATATACATATCCCTACCTGGTGGAGGCAATGAAACACAGACTAAATTTTTCTAACAATATTAAATTACATTCATCCACTGCACTTCTCCTTTTGGAATGTGCATTTATATCCTTTTTCACTTATTGCTCATAATGATAAACAATTATCTTAAACAATAGAAAGAGCTTATGAATAACCTTCCCTAATCAGATTTTAGAAAAGGACAATAAATTTACTTTTACCACCCTTTATTTTATAAAAGCATACTTGCTTTTAAATTATATAATGACTAACTAAGCCGCAGTTTATACATTCTAAAATTTGATTTAAAAGATATGTTAACAAGATAATATAAAGAAATTATTGCATATTTTCTCAGCATTTAAAAAAAAGAGAGAGACATAGGGCCTGGCACGAGTGACTAGTGGTTACGGTCCTTACCTTGAATGCTCCAGGATCCCATATGGGCACTGGTTCTAATCCAGGCAGCTCCACTTCCCATCCCACTCCCTGCTTTTAGCTTGGGAAAGCAGCTGGGGACGGCCCACAGCATTAGGACCCTGCATCTGAGTAGGAGAACTGGAAAGAAGTTTCTGGCTCCTGGCTTTGGATTGGCGCAGCACCGGCCATTGCAGCCACTTGGGGGAGTGAATCATCAGATGGAAGATCTTCCTCCCTGTCTCTCCTCTTCTCTAAACATCTACCTTTCCAATAAAAATAAATAAATCTTTAAAAGAGAGAGAGACATAGAAATAATTTTCTTTTGCTTAGTATCAGTTTGTTTAACTAAGAAATATTTACTATGCTTGCTTTGGCAGCACATGTAATAAAATTGAATCGATACAGAGAAGCTTAGTATGGTCCCTGCACAAGGATGGCACACCAATTCTTGAAGCATTCCATATTAAAACAAAATACTCACTAAAGTGTAAAACAATGAAACATAATTCTTAATACCATTGGATTATTTATGCATGCTATGGAATGAAAAATTGAAAATTGTTAGTGAATTAAAACTGCAAATGTTTGTTATTCCTCATCTTAACTGTGCAGTACAATATGTGTTGGGCTCCATTTCTCTGTATTCTTGGATCCAGAGTGATACAGAATTGTGGATTGGCATGCTGGCAATTTCCATTGTGGATAAAAAAGAGCTATTAAGAGAAAACTTGTATTAACTCTATGTCAATGGGCATTGAAGCCTAGTTCAACCTAATCAGCTCCACTATCCAGCCCACACATATGCTGTTGGGCACCTGTCTGTCTAGCCTTCCAGTGGCAGTGGTAATCCAAGAGGGAGAAACCCACTATTTCCCTTAGAGGTCACTCCCACACCCAAGTTACGTACTCTCCAAGTGGTTCTGCAGTTTGATTTGAAAGAATTAGCCCTCAGTGCCTGCATCTGCCAGCTGATGCTGTGACTAAGCCCAACCAAGCTTCACCCACTCTAATTTATGCTTACACCCGTAGGAACAATCAGCCCAGCATGGCCTTTCCCTGATCTAGCGCACATGAGTCCCACAGGTGTTGCAGCCCTGTCTAATCTGGTCTGCCACATCCTAACTCATGATCTCTACTGGGAGTAGCTGTCAAGCAGGAGAGCACCCCCACACACACACACACACACTTTCCCTTCTGACATTCCCCCTCCCTACCTGGTTCTCATGTGTACTGTTGGGCGTTGTGGCAACATCTGAGGCAGGTCACCTCACCTTGGCATTCTGTAATGTGCACTGGTTTTTGTCGCAAACAAACCTGTCTCGACCCACACTATGTTCTGTTTCTCAGATTCACCAATGGGTGATGTGAACTGATTCAGCTTGGTCTGCCCCTTACCCATGCCAAATGTATGCCACTGAGAAGCTTTCCATGGCCTGTTCTGGGCTGTTTCCTATCATTCTTGCACTTACCTGCAGGGGCTGTGTCCTGCCAAAGGAGTTGCCCAGGCTCCTCCATCAGAACCTCTCCCAATGCCAGATTTTGTACATAGCAGTGGGTCCATGAACCAGCCTTACTGAGTTCACCTCCTGTCCTATCATGAACAGTGGCCTTTCCTGACTGGGTTTCAACCTAATCCGGTTGCTAGTATTGGATGTTTCAGCCCTGCCATGGCTCATCCATACTCACAGCTCACACATGGCTCAGTAGGGGTTTGAGACCTAGCCTAGTCTGTCCCACATCTCCCCTGGTCTTCCAGAGCACAAGATGGTGTTGTAATCTAGCCCAGTTTGGTGTGTCCAGTCCCAGTACACACTTGTGCCAAGGAAGACTACAACCGTAACCGTGATTAGAATGCAGCCCCCATTCCAGCTCGTGTGCCCCTTAGTGGGAATCTCCACCCAGCTATGGTGTCCCCTTAACTCCACAACCAGGCCTGTTTCCAGCCATAGATCATGTGCATGCCAGTTGGTGCTCTTGGCAGAGCCCCTCACCTGTCCTGACCCCTACCTTAGATGTTGTGGCTTAGCATCCCTGGCTCACGCAGACCAGTAGGTGCAACAGCCTAGCTCAGCATGAATTGCACTCCATCCTGATTTCTAATTTTGCTTGTGAGATAGGGCTTGCTCAGTCCTGCCCGGCCCACCCATCCTATTACCAGCCCACGCATTAGCCAGCCATTGGAGCTACTTTGCCCAGCTTGTCTGACCCTTAGGTCTGGACGATGTGTTCACCAGCGGGAGCTATGACCTGCCAGCAGAGTTTCTCAAATTCCTCCACCTGACCCACTCCCGACCCAGTTCTCATACATGCCATTGGGTTTTAGGCCAGTGTTCCGCATAGTCTGGCCTTCCATTTAGCCTTGTATGAGCTGGTGAACGTTGAAGCCCAGCCCACCCCACAAGCTATTTAGGATGCACATTCAGGTGCTGCTGCCTTGATCAGTCCAGACTGTTGCAGATTTTTTTACCCATGATTGATGGCAGGCTCCATGGTCACACCCAGTTTACTCCATTGCCACCCCAACTCTTGAGCTAACCAGTGGGGCTAGTATTTCCACAGGGTTTGGCCCACACATCCCCCACAGAATCTATCCCCGGATATGGTTCTCTCATGTGCTAGTTAATGTCCTGGCCCTACCTAATGTAACTCATCTCCTGATCCATCTTCATGGCAGGTAATAGGATATGATCCTGCCAGACAAGCCCGAAGCCTTAGCTTTTCCATGGACTGGTGTTCAGCGGTCAGCATTATTCAGTGATGAAAAGTTCTACACAGGATTCAAAGGAGGTTGGCATATTAGTCTTACCCATAAAGATTATCTGGTTCTTCTCCTCCAACCTACCAGGTATCAGTACCCTCATTTACCTTCAAAGGAAAAGTTAGTCTGTTGTTGGGAGTCCTTAGGATTGATTCACATCTAAGAAGCACAGTGGGCTCAACATGGAGCCACCTAAGCAGCAATTCAAAGCCACAAAACCCCAGAACTTACCACCAGGCAGTCAGGAAGGGACAGCTCACCACATATACACAGTGGCTGGAATCAGGGCTCCGACCATGAAGACGTATGTGGCCTGGCACCTTCCAACAGCCAATAGGCTGCTGGAAGATTTAACCCCCAAACCCCCAGGTCACCCCCTCCCCAATCCCATCCACCACACAATGATGGTGGCAAGTGGGGCCTAGGCTCACCCTGTTCTCCAGACTTCGCCTTACAGTGCACTCACCATGAAGAGAAATGCGTCCGGAGCTCAGGCAGGCCTGAGGACAGCTCACCACCTGTACCTGGTGGCTGTAATCAGGGCTCCAAGTATGAAAACAGACCCAGCCTGGCACCCACCATTAACCAACAGGCTACTAGAAGTTTTAACCCCTAGGCCCCAAGGCCGTCCTGATACTGGGCTCTATTCACTGTTCTTTAATAACCTGATTTTTTTTCTGTACTGCAGTCTCAAATTGAAGGCTCTTCATTTTCCTATCGAAATGTGAGTTTTAATCCATCCATTTCAATTATTGTGCTTTTCTTTTCCAATTTATGTAATTTAATTTTCAGTTTTAATCATATTTTCATACATTAGTGTATCCTTTTTAGAAACATTAATATCAACTTTTTGATAGAGTATATATTTTTTTATTGTTGCTTACATTGTATTATGTAGTACAGTTTTATAGGCGCTGGGGATTCCCCCCACCCCTCCCATACCCCTCCCCCCATGGTGGATTCCTCCACCTTGTTGCATAACCATAGTTCAAGTTCAGTTGAGATTCATTGCTTGCAAACACATGCCTAGCATAAAGTTCAGCGTCTTCTTGTCCAGATAAGTTCAGTGGCCTCTTGGGGAGACCTTCTATGGTCTGAAGATAGGTCTAACAGAGTAAAGATCCGGTCAGTTAAAAGCCCCAACAAGGCCTCAGTATCAATATACAACATTATGGAATTAATTGACATAGTATTGGGTAAACAATATGTTAAAAATAATGCAAGTTCCATTCTTCGAAACATCTGGGTTGAGACAGTATCAATGACAGGTTCAAAAAATAACAAACAACCAAACAAAAAATTACAGGTTAAATCAAGGCAAACATGTGGTATCTAATCTTTTGGGATTCGCTCATTTCCCTTAGCATTATAGTTTCCAGTTGTGCCCATTTAGCCACAAAGAACTGCATTTTGTTTTTTTTAATAGCTAAGTAGTATTCCATGGAGTAGATGAACCAAAGCTTTCTTATCCAATCTTCTGCTGATGGGCATTTCGGTTGCTTCCATGTTTTTGCAATTACTGATTGTGCTGCAATGAACATAGGGATGCATGTTGGTTTGTCGTAAAACAGGTGTTTTGGATATATGCCTAGGAGTGCTATTGCTGGGTCATATGGTATGCAGATTTTGAGTTGTTTGAGTGTTCTCCAGACTGATTTCCATAAAGGCTGTACCAATTTGCAGCTCCACCAGCAGTGGAGTAGGGTTCCCTTTTCCCCGCATCCTCGCCAGCAAGCGTCGTTGGTGTTCTTGTTTATGTGGGCCAATCTTGCTGGTGTTAGGTGGTACCTCATCGATGTTTTAATTTGGATTTCCCTTATTGCTAGGGAGCTGGAACATTTTTTCGTATGTTTGTTTGCCATTTGGACTTGTTCCTTTGTGAAATGTTTGCCCATTTCCCTTGCCCATTTCTTGAGTGGCTTGTTTGTTTTGGTTTTTTGGTTGTTTTGAAGTTCTTTGTATATCCTGGAAATTAGCCCCCTATCGCCTATATCGTGTGCAAAGATCTTCTCCCACTCTGTGGGTTGCTTTTTTACTTTGTTGATTGTTTCCCTTGCTGTACAGAAGCTTCTTAGTTTGATGAGGTCCCATTTGTTGATTCTGTTCTCAACTGCTATTGCTTTTGGTGTCCTTCTTAGAAAGTCGGGACCTACTCCTAGGTCTTGCAGGGTATTTCCTACATTTTCTTGCAAGAGTTTGAAGGTTTCTGGATGTAGGTTTAAGTCTTTTATCCATGTAGATTGGATCTTAGTGTATGGTGATAGATGTGGGTCTATTTTTTTGTTTCTACAGGCTATCAGCCAATTGTCCCAACAACATTTACTAAAGAGGCCTTCCCACTTGCTTGAGCTGTCATTGGTCTTTTTGTCAAAGATTAATTGGCTGTATTTGTTTGGGTTCCCTTTTGGTGCTTCTATTCTATTCCATTGATCTTCCTTTCTGTCTTTGTGCCAGTACCAGGCTGTTTTGATAACCACTGCTCTATAGTATGTCCAGAGGTCCGGGATTGTGATTCCCCCTGCTAACTTCTTATTTTTCAGGATGGTTCTAGCTATTCGTGGTTTTTTGTGTTTCCATATGAACTTTTGAATCATTGTATCCAGTTCCGTGAAGAATGTTTTGGGCAATTTGATTGGAATTGTGTTGAAAATGTATATTGCTTGTGGTAGTATAGACATTTTAATGATATTGATTTTGCCTATCCAGGAGCACGGGATGTTATTCCATCTTTTGAGGTTTTGTTCAATTTCCTTTTTAAATAGTTTGTAGTTTTCTTCAAATAGGTCTCCTACGCTTTTGGTTAGATTTATTCCCAAGTACTTCATACTTCTCTCTGCTATTTTGAATGGTATCCTGTTGGTTAGATCTTCTTCCATCTTGGTGTTATTTGCGTACACTATGGCTGTTGATTTTCGTTCATTAATTTTGTACCCTGCCACTCTGCCAAACTCTCGTATAAGTTCTAGCAGTTTCTGTATTGAGTCTCCTGGTTTTTCTATGTATAGGATTATGTCATCTGCATATAGTGAAAGCTTGACTTCTTTGTTTCCTATACGTATGCCTTTGATTTCTTTTTCTTGTCTTATGGCCTCTGCAAGTAACTGTACTCCCACAAATTTGAGGACCACCAAGAAATAGAAAAGTTCTTGGACTCCCACCACTTACCAAAACTCAGTCCGGAGGCAACTGAAGAATTAAATAAACCCATAACCGAGGTAGAGATTGAAACAGTCATCAAGGATCTCCCAACGAAAAAAAGCCCAGGCCCAGACGGCTTCACTACAGAATTCTACAAAACATTCCGAACAGAACTAACCCCAATCCTCTACAAGCTCTTCAAAACAATAGAGGAGGAAGCAACCCTCCCAAACTCATTCTATGAAGCCAACATCACCTTAATCCCAAAATCGGACAGAGAACCATCAGAGAAGGAAAACTACAGACCTATTTCTCTGATGAACATTGATGCTAAAATTCTCAACAAAATCCTAGCAAATAGAATTCAAAAAATCATCAGACAGATCATTCATCCGGATCAAGTAGGATTCATCCCTGGAATGCAGGGATGGTTCAACATTCGGAAATCCATAAATGTTATAAACCATATCCAAAAACTGCAAAACAAGAACCACATAATAGTTTCAATAGATGCAGAAAAAGCTTTTGACAAAATCCAACACCTCTTCATGCTAAAAACTCTAGCCAAAGTAGGCATAGATGGGAAAATCCACAACATAATCAAAACAATTTATGAAAAACCCAACGCCAGTATCATACTGAATGGAGAAAAGCTAGAACCCTTCCCACTGAGATCTGGAACAAGACAAGGATGCCCGCTATCACCACTGCTATTCAACATAGTCCTAGAGGTACTTGATAGAGTATATTTAACACATTTATTTTGAAGTATTTTTCTAGTATATTGACATTATTTTTTCAGAATGTGTCTTAAATTCTCATTTCAATTAGCCATATTTTCCTTTGTATGCTGTGTGTTGTTGAGACCAGGATATTTAGTCTGTGTTGTAACTCAGGAAATGAAATCATCTTTCCATCTTTCATTGCTTACAGTTTGGTTCTTTTGCTGCTTAGTCTTTTGTAATATATAAATTATTTTTAGGACCTTACTTGGCTATTATAAAATTAAGCCTTCCTCACATCTGTGCTAAACTTCTTTTTTTCCTTAGTGCATACACTCACTTTCCGAATTTTCTGCATGAACACAGTTGATTTGAACATCTTAGTTTCAATGTTTACCTGCTAAAAAGTGAAAAGGAGAAAATTGAGCATGAGCCATTGGCACTATAAATCCATCCACTGTTATAATAGTGACAAAGGTTTATAACAACTTGTAGAAAGTCAAGTGAAAAGTTGCCCAAGTCTTTGCTTATATTCTTGTGATTTGATACATAAAACACATCACAAATTCTACACTTGATCTTAGCCAAAAGCCGGAGAAGCGATACAAATTCTAAATATCTGGAAATATGTTTGTAGTGTTCATCCTGTCTACCTTGGGTTATATTCAGGTTAGTGTTATGAGCACATGAACAATTCTTTGCCATTGGACTGAAAGTAAGGGGTAGATATATGGTGGGTGAAGCATGGCAGCCATTACTGTGCTAAGAGTTGAATTTCACAGAAATTACCCTCCCCAATGTAAAATACAACTCTTTAACTGAAAGTCATAAATCTTAAATAAACTCTGAGTCCTAAAATGATTACATTATGTGTATTCAGAAGCAGCAATTATACAGGCAGGGTGAAAACTAATTGCCATTTGGTGTTCTGATATCTATTAAATCCTGTTATTTTAATATGCCTACAATCTGAAACTATCTTTAAATATTTTGCATTACACTGGAATGAAATCAATCTAATTATTATTTTTTAGGTTTATTTGTTTTTATTTGAAAGGTGGAGTTACACAGACAAAAATAGACACATGAATCTCCAATGTGCTGGTTCCATAATCTAACACAATGGGTGGACCTGAGTCAGCCAGCAGTCTGGAGTCAGACATTCATCTGTCTTGCACAAGGATGCAAGAGGCCCAAGAACTTGACCCCAACTCCTTGAATTTCCTATACACAAGGAGCTAGACTGGAAGTGAAGCAACCAGGGTTAAAACTTGTTATGCCACCAAGCTGGCACCAAATCAATCTAGTATGTAATTTTCTCCTGGTAAGTCCAAATTTCATAATTAGTACAGTAAATAAACTTGTAAAAATATTACAAATCTTTATTATTAAGTTACACAATTTCGCCTTCTGGGGCACATATTTTCTTCTATGATATATTAAATGTCCCATTTGTTAACTATACTTTCATTTTTATTCACAAAATGTCTAATAATAAGCTTTTCACAAATTTTAAAGTTAATTTGATAATTATATGCTGGGGTCCATGTGGTGGGTGTGTGTGTCTGTTAGTCTTCAACAAAGCTATAGTATAAGCTACTTGCAAAAAAAAATCATTTGAAAGTAATTTAGCTCCTGAAAGGTTAATGGAAAGAATAGGAGTTTGAACCATTTTCCTCTCATCATTGGACTTAGTGAGCCTGCAAATTCTGATCTGAAACATATGTATGTAGAAAACTTTAGGTAATCAATTAAAATCTAATTCATTGGATAAATGCATGTTAATTTAAAACACAAAGAGAAAAGCCTAAAATTTTAGACTTATTATGTTACATTTCTGATATATTTTCCAGGATTTGGAATATGAAGTAGCATCTTATCAGCATGTTTTCTTCTGAAATTGCATTTTCTTTATAAAACAGTCACATTCATTATTTAAATGATAATTCATTTTATATTTAGTTGAAAATACACAATCTCATTCACAGTGAACACCACTGGTTGTTTTAATTATCTTTCAGACAATTTATCTCTCCTTGATTCCATTCCAGCAATAATGTCTTTATTGATCAACCAGCAAAAACTGGTGCAAATTCTGGCTACTGTGGATTTTTGCTAGTGAATCAGCAGATGCAATACCTCTTTAACCTCTTGTCTCACCCACCTCTCTTTCCCTCTACTCATTTGCAGTGTGGTTTTTTTTTTTCTTTTTTTTTTTTTTTATTATTCTATGATACAACTTATTTGGCACTGGCATCTCCCCTCCCCCAAGTTCCCACTCTTCCCCATTGTTCTCCCCCTGCAGTCTTACAATTGGTGTTGTTCATGAATTTTCATAAGTCCATTATTCTGCCACTGAGATATCTCCTACCACTGTAGGGGATTATCAGCTATTTTGCTGTGAGTCCATCCTTGGTCTGCATTCTTGGGGAAGTACTTCCCTCTGTTTCCACCTATGAGCACATTGTTGCACTTCCACTATGCATCCCCTTAAGTACATCATTCCACCCACCACAGAGAGAAAACAATGTTGAACGTTCATTCATGAGAAGGTAACAGAGATGTAGCAAAGGTATCAGTGTGACACTAGGGTGGTGAAAGAGTGTCCAACATCTTTATGCAGGAATAAATGCCAGGATGGGTCCCATGTGACACTAATGATAGTACAATAAAAACTAGATCATCTTTACTTATGGGCAGTACCAACTGCAGTGATAATAGAGACATTGATAATCTCAGGAGATTACAAGCAGTCTGTTATGTATGATTGGATAATGGATTACATCACAAGATCTTATTTCGAAAGGTGCAAATAATTAGAAAGTGCAATAAGGTAAAACTCACAGGTAAAATCTTTACATTTGACATAATATTATCTTACATTAGAGCAAACAAATGACATCTGACCTTTTGGGATTGGCTCATTTTTCTTAGCAGTTCGAGCAGCTCTCCAGTTCAAGCCATTTGGCCACAATTACAATTCATTATTTTTAATAGCTGAATAGTATTCCATAGTGTAGATGAACCGCTGTTTCTTTATCCAGTCCTCTGTTAACAGGCATTTAGGTTTCTCCCATGTTTTTGCAATTATTGATTTTGCTGTAATGAATATAAGGATGTATGTTGATTTCTCATGTAATAAATCTTTTGGATATATTCCTAGAAGTGCTATCACTGGGTCATATGGTAGGTGAATTTTCAGTTGCCTAAGTGTTCTCCATACTGTTTTCCATAGTGGCTGCACAGCTGCAATCCCACCCGCAGTGAAGTAGGGTTCCTCTTAACTGTGCAACTTCCACACCAGGTGTTGTTGATAGTTTTCTGTATGTGGGCACATCTCAATGAAGTAAAGTGGAACCTCAGTGTTGTTTTATTTGAATTTCCCTTATTGCAAGAGAGTTTGAGCATTTTTTTTTTCATATTCCTGTTAGCCATTTGGATTTGTTCCTTTGAAACTTGTCTGCCCATTTCCCTTACCCATTTCTTGACTGGTTTGTTTGTGTTGTGCAAAGGTTGCTTTGGAGTTCTTTATATATTCTGGAAATTAGTCCCTTGTCTCCTGTGTAGTTTCAAAAATTGTATCCCATGTTTTTTGTTTGTTTTAACTTTATTGATTGTTTCCTTTGCTGTGCAGAAACTTCTTAGCTTAATGCAATGCTTTAAAATGAATAGAATTTTTTAAAAATTCAGACATTGATAAATGTATACTCTAACTTGATATCATGGGTGAAGGGGAGGAAATTGTCTTTCAGCTTCTTTCTTTCTTTGCATCTCAATTTCCATGTACTCAGTCTCAGATGGTCATTATTTTTACATTAAAATGATTATTACATATTTTGTAAGATGTGTTTTTAAAATATCAATTTATATATGTCTGTATATATAAACATGTTATACATATATATATATGTACACACAGACAACACATTGCTTTGTTTAAAAACAGATTTTTCAAAACTTTTTGTCTTAGTCAGTGTCCACATATAACTGTTATTGGAACAGCCCAAAAACAACAAAGGCCTAATCCTCACTGAACCTACATTAGGGCCCCAGGATACAAGAATTAGCCTACAATGAAAAGTTATTCTCCTACATGGTTGGGAGACACTCCAGTGGAAGCATGATGGACTTGGGAAAATTCATGATGGACACACATTATAAACCTAGAGACCTAGAGGGGAATACAGAGGGGAGGAAATGGAATTTTGGGGAGTGGGAAGGGAGAGCCGACTGCCAACTAAATTATATCCAAAAAAAAAAAAAAACTTTTGTCTCACTGAATACAACACTACCCAGTTCTTTAGTTTTAGATTGATGCCATTTATACTTTGGCTTCAGTAATGCAAGAGCTCAAAGACAATACTAACTGAAGGAGAAATTTCAATAATTCAATTTAATATTTTCACTTCCTCACTCTAAGCATTTATTTCTCTATTTAGTTTTGCTTCCTGAATTAGTCTCAATAAACTGGAAACTAGGTTTGCACCCTAACTCTAATTTTTAAATCATTTTATATTCCTCAATCAATCAGATTACTGAATTTGGCTTCACACCTAGAAAGACACTCAAACTATTTTTCAGCGTGAGGATCACGATCCATTTTTACTTATTAAGAAAAATTAAATTCATTTTTTAGTGAACTTAAAGAGGAAAAGAAGAAAAGAGTAGAGAACAAATTGAAAAAAAAAAAGAAAAGCAATTCAGTTGAGATGAGGATAAACCTTTTTGGTTGTTTGTTTGTTTGTTTAAATTGATATTTACATAGTCAATCAGGCTGGCAAGGATCCAAGGTTTGGAAGAAGTGGTCATGAACCTTACTTCCAAACTTTCAATTTCTTCTTCTCATTTTTGAGGGGAGTGGAGAGAGAGGGGAATAATCCATACAACCTGAGGATGAGAAAGAGCCACCTGATATCAACCCAGAGTCACAATGGCACTTGTTCTGAAGGTTCTGCCCAGGTGGATGTACTAGTTTCAAAATAATGCCAATCTCACCTATCTGTGGCTGAGGAATCCCTTCTAATGACACATTCTACCTTATTGTCTCCATTCACTCAGATATTTGTTGTCATACTCTGGCTGGGGTAGTTTTTCATATTTTCTGTTCTACATTCTCTGCTATTGTACCAGATGTCTTCTGCAGGGCTCAATGAGTTACCATGTCATCCATGTGTGCCATAGTCTGCCATCCAGCTCTCCATCCTCTATACCGAGGACCATCAGCTCTCCTAGGTGGATTCATGGACCTGAACCAGGATCACCCATGGGGGTGCTCACCCAGAGGCTCACAGATTCGGCAACCACATCACAGATGGGCCCATAGCTCTGGGTAATGTGACCCAGCACCTGCCTGACTCCCTACCTCCAGGAATCATGCACAGATTCAACATCCACTGCACAAGAAGGACCAAGGACCTGGTCCAAGAGACCCAGGACTTGCTGGATCTCCAAACCCTGGGGATTATGGACCCAACTCTACTACGTAGAAAGGTTTTAGGACCTGGGCCAGGAAACCGAGGCCTCTCCATGTCCTCCAGCCTGGGTCTCATGGACCAGCACCCACCATGTAGGTGATTCCAAGGTCCTGGGTCAAGAGAGCAAGACCCTGCTAGATCTCCCACCCCTGGGGCTCACAGACCTCTATCCCAGTGCATTAGTGGGCCCTGTAACTTGGGCCAGGAGATCTAGAGTCCTCTATGGCCCCCATCCCTGGAACTCATGGATTCAGCACCCACCATGCAGGCAGGCCCAAGGAACTGGGCCAGCAGACCACCACCCTGCTAGATTCTCCCCCCTGGACTCACACACCCAGTACCCACCATCTCAAAACTAGCATGGCTCATCATTCCTTGGCATCCACCAGTAGGTACTTTAGCTACAGAGTCAACCCCCATCGCTGGCTTGAATGTAAACTGACTGGTGATGCGACCTGACTTGGCATCTCCTGAGCCATATCCTGGTTCTTGTATCTGCCAGTGGATGCTATGAACTGGCCCAGCATGGACCACCTTTGACTTGACATACATGTGTAGCCCACATGTAACCTGGTCTTGCTTGGGCTGATCCTTGCCTTGGTTCTTGTGCCTACCTGCAGGGACTGCAACCTAACAAAGGAGTTCACCAAACTCTTCTATCTCGTCTCTTCCCAATGGCAGATTTTGCATGTACTGATGGGTCCATGGCCCACATTCACTTTGTCCATCTGTTGTCCTGGCATCCACAATGCCCTTACCCAATTGGCTCATACCCTTTTTGATTTTTACTGTTGGGTGTTGCAGCCCATCCATACCTGGTTCCTACCCAGACACAGCTCTCACATGTTTCAGTGGGAGCCGAGACCTAGCCCAGGCCATTCTACACCCATGTAGACTTTCACAAGTACCAGTAGAAGCTGGAACTTAGCCAAGTCTGGCCTTCCCCAAACCCAGTGCACACCCATTCAAAAGGAGATTGAAGCATTTTTTCAGCCCAGGAAAATGCACTGATTCTGGCACTTGCATTCACAGATGGCAATTCCAGCCAAGCTGAGATGTTCTCTTAGTTCGCCAACCAAGCATATTCATAGCCACAAACCTTGCATGTGCCAAAACATATTGCTGTTCCACATGCATGAACCCACATATCATCCTGCAGGTTCTACCCCTTCACGCACACATTTGTTGACTTCATGGCCAAGCATCACAGAACCTGTTCCCTTCTCTGACACTCTGGTGGGTTCCAGGTTATAGCCCTAAGTTGAATGCCCTTATCCATGGAAGTTCCACAGAAGTCATTCCTTACCTGGACCTAAACCATAAGATCCTTACTGATCCTCCGTCCCATCTCTCAGACTCCTTGCAGGCCCAACACCTCCAAATCAGAGTACATTGCTGGGAAGGCCACAGTCTTCACCCAGGCAACTTTGATGCCCAGACTGCCCAGCCCAGGTCCAGCAGCCACCACATAGATGGGAGATTGGAGCACACATGTCTTCAGTTTCAGACTAATCTCAGCTGCCCTTACCAAAATGGAAGCACTAGGCCAATCCAGGGTCTTGCATTTGTCCAATTCTGCCCAAGATACAGCCACAATGTAATTACATTGGAGGGAAGGGTTTGTTGGGCCTTGGGAGAAGCTCAAGATTTGCCCACTACCTGGCAAAGGTGGCTAGAGCTAGGATCCCATGCATTCAGCCTGACTCAGCCTGGGTCTCTCCAGCAGCCACCATGCAGCTGGGAGAGTAAGCACCAGTGCCTCCAGCTTCAAACGCACTTCAAACTTGATGCCCCAATAAAGATGGCAGTGCTGGGTGGAGTCAGAGGCCTGCATCTGCCCAGTTCTGCATGAGATCTGCTTACAGTGTAATTACTGCAGGAGTAGGGGTATTTCAGGCATTGGGACAAGCTCAGGTCTTGTCACTTGGCAACCACTTGGCAACCACTTGGCAACGGTAGCCAGAGCCAGGATCCCACACATTCAGCCTTGCTCACCCTGGGTTCCCCCAGGAGCCGCCAGGCAGAGGGTGAGTAGAGTACCAGTCTCTCCAGCTTTTAGATTCACCTAGTCTGCCCCAGCAGAGTTCAAAGTGACTTTATGAAAAAAAATGTTTAAAGAATAATGATAAAGAAAATAAAGGAGGGAACATATAAATAGGATATGATTGACTTGTTCAATCATTTACATTAATGAGAGGAAAATTATATCCTGTAATGATATGTTTTCTTTAAAATTAACTATAACAAAACTTGCAATGCAAATGTCATAAACTTTTTTATATTGTTGAATTAGAACTATTCCAATTAACTTCTCAAGTAATAAAAATTGAATGAATATAATCCTATTATTACTACTTTAACTTCTCTGAAACTGTGCCACAATTACCTGATTATCTTAAAACAAGGCCAAGTCTTATAAGGTTTATCATTTTTTAATATTGTCACATGTAGACCAAGAATCAATAACATGGCAAATAGATCTCTCTTTCAGATGATTTTGTATAGTGTCTATCTGTGTGGATGTGTATATGTGTGTTTGTGTGTGTTTAGAATGGGCATGAGCTTATTTTTACTTCAAAGCATAGCACGTAGTATTTATGAGTGACACCTCGAAGTTAATTTCGTTGCTGTGCTAACCCATATTCTGGTCTCAGTCTCTAACAATTGAAAGAGATGCAGGCCATCTGATCTAGATTACTAAAAAACACGGTAGTATTATATTCTGACTGCCTGAGAGCTTTCAAGATAGTTTTGGTTGCTACATGATGAATTGTGTGTGCTCTTGTATTTCATATTTCTTCACTTCACTATTACTATATAACCCACAAGCAGTTTAGCCTGAAATGCCACTATTAGAATTTCATCCTCCTTATTGAGAAATTGTGGTCAAGACATATTTATGTGTCACCAGAATAACTGAACTGGAAGCTACTGCAAACAGAATATGATAGTATACTTTTATTTTCCAGCTGAGAAATATGTGTGCTTTATTCGCACCAATCACACATGAAATATCTTGTTTTCTCTACTTACACAAAAATCAAAACCTTAAACATTGATGTCTGTCGTAATTTGATTTCTCAGAAAAAAAATTATCTGATTGAAAAATTCCAGTTTAAAGATTGTTTAAAGTTTAAAGATTGAAATGAAAATGAGGAATTTCCCCCTCACTCTTTCCCAAAACACAAATGTTTACATCCAATTTGTAGAGTTATCAAATGCTATGCTGACTCATAAAGTACATTACAATTATTAGTTAAGGAAAATATTTGTTGGTATTGAATGAGTTGAAAAGAAAATGTGAGATAAACTGGCTAGCATAATCAGATAATAAAAAATATATTTATCTTCAGGCAAGAAGAATCCATAGTTAAAATGGGTAGATAGGAAGAAATGATTAGCTGAATTGAATCACAAGTTCAAGAACGCTATTGTTAAAATGTGCAAGCTGACAGAATTTTCATCTTGTCAATTCAAGTTTAGATAAAATCACAGAAATAAGGCTAGGCATGATAGGATACAACTGAGATGGATTGACTATCATGCATCAGGGTTTGGGTGTGATTTTCATACAGTTACTGTAGAATGTAGTCAATTACTTTCTTAGGTCAAGACATGGAATTTTGAAAATGTCTTAAATTTATACAACATTTAATATATTACCTCTGCCTACTCCTACTTTCCTCCTATTCATTCTCTTCCTTTATGTAGTCTTTATATTTGCAGGAGAACAAAATGGAAAGCTGATCTAATCAAATTTTAAGTCATTATGCATCACTATTAATTTGCATAGGATGTTCTCCTTTGCATCCGTATCTTTATTTTTATCCTCAATCCCATCCCATATACATAACATAGGAACCAATTACATTGCGCTTGACATATATCTACAAATAAATCTATAAATTAAAACATTTAGTCTTAGTTTATCTATGTGTTTGAATGGTTGTATAAATTGTTAAATGCTTAGTATTTCCAGGAAATATTAAAGCCAGTAAGCACTTCCTCTTTTTTCTATGCAAATACCTGTTTGTTTTGCAGAGTTAATCCCTGATTTCCCCAGAAATTATACTATGCTCTTTATGAATCTCATATGCCTTAATTCTATTGTTCATTATTTCTTATTAGCATTTCAGCAAAATTTTTTTAAATGCAGTTACTGAGATTTTGGAACAGACAACTATTCACTATTTTGTGCCCTATTTATGTCCAACTACTTTAATGTATGTTTCACTGAGATCTGATTCTTTAAAGCAAATCATGTTTTAGAAAATTTGAGCAAATAATTCACTAAGAGAGTGTTATCTGGAGATGGAAATGTTAGATGTGAAAAAGAGTATGATGGAGAGGCTAACCAGGATATTGCCTTCGCTGTCCCACCTTCAACCTCATTCCTTGTATTGTGCCAGAGCATGAATTGCTTCACAGAGTTAGAGAGTCCCACAGGCTAAACCTTAGACATTCTATATGAGTTATCAGTTTTGCCCACAGAGTTCCCAAAGGGTGGGGGAGCACCACAATCTGATAAACTGGACTTCATAGCTGCAGACAAGTCTCTGAAGTCTGACAGATAAGACTCATGAGCAGTTAACATTCACATCATCAGCAACCGCAGTCCTGTGAAGAAATAAGTTCAATTGCTCAGAAAAGCTATCTGGACAGAGCACCAACAAAATGTACTATATATTCTAAGTGATTTTCTAAAGCCTCTCTTTCTCCTCTAATTAGAATCCATCAGTGCTTTCCTACAGACCTAATATTAAATACAAATTGCTTATCACTGCATGCTCTTGCTTCCTTTCAATTCATCCATCTTTATGCGCTACTTATTTGAATGTATTTGTAATGTTGAAGTGTTGTCTTCTGTGTCTGTGCATACTTTTGACAAGCAGATCCATCTTCAAAAATAATACTTTGAATTTGAATATTCAGGCACCTGCTTAATTTCAGTTTTTATTAATCAATCTAGCATTTCATTTCCTCTTAAATTCCTAACCATATGGCCAACACCTGAACTTTTATTTCACACAGACATTTCCGTACACCTTCTGGTGCTTACAATACTTAAGTATCTGTTCTCTATTTCCTTACCTCTCTAAGTTGTCATCTACTTATAAACAGAAATTTCAATTTCCATCTCTATAATATCTTTGACACATGATGAGCATTCAACATATTTTAATGGATTGATGAGGTTTACATTCTTATAATGTTCAAGGTGAAAAATAAGAATACATTATCATGGAACCCAGTTTTATCATATTCTATTGTTCTTTACCACCCCAATCCGACTGATTACTGAAGACTGTTTGTAAAAATAAATACATACAAATTATATGTGTAAATGAATGAATGAATGAATGAGCTCATAGATAAATAACAGTGTGCCTAATAAGGAAGAACAGTTCAGTTTTTGCCTGGAATCTTTCCTGGCATATTGTTGGTGTCAGAGACTGAGTTCAAAGCCTATGGGCAATGGTCCATGAGTGGGAAAGATTCCAAGCTCAGGTTGAGTGTCGTAGCTAGGCAATGCTCCAAGGCCATTGAACCATGTGCTTAAACGTATCAGTGAGACAGTCACATGCTGACATCTGTACTTGAGTTACAATGTTGTTTACTGATCATCAAACATTGGTTGGTTAATATCAATAAGAGGCATAGCTTTCAACACTTGTGTCACACTGATTCCTGTAACTCAATTCCCCAAGCAGTTTGCTATGAGGTTGTGGTAGCTAATCTATGTCAATATGCTTCTCCAAAAGAGAGGACTCCCCTCAGGCAGCCCCTCTTTCATAGTCATTCCCTTATATCTCTCATTTTTTTTTCTCTCTGAAGATAAGGTTATTCATCTAGGAAACCAGAGTATTGCATGAGGATTGCAGAAATCACATTTATAACGTTGGGAATTTAATTGTGCATATATGAGCAGAGAAGAGTGTGGATTCATATATTAGTATTATTTGTTTCGATTGCAAGTCACCTTCAAGTCTTGGTGTATGGGCTGCAGAATTTTAACACACACACAGACACACACATGCAATCTCTGTGTTATTACCCTACAAGTCTGAACTTATACCTCATAGTTTATTTTTAAATAAGATTACTGCTTGTATGTAACAAGACAGGCCTTGAATTTGAAGGAAATTATTCCCACATAAATACTTATGTTTCTAAGCATTGCTCATAGATGTTATCCATTGCCATCATGTGAAGGAGGTGTAGTTTATTATCCCCATATACAGGACTCTTTCAACATCCTGTTAATCCTGAGTTGTGAATGTTCGTACAATTACAGACCCATGATCTCACTTCCCTTTCTCTACCTATTTCAGTGCTTTTGTGCTGTACTCTACTTCTTGGTCAACAGGTAAGTTAACTAGGGTTTTTTTTTTTAAACTCATTCTCATACTTTCTTTCATTTGCTTTATTATAACTGTCTTTGGCATTATTGCCAAAACATTTTACTAACAATTTACTTCAGGTTCACACTCCTCTATTTTAGTTTCATGCAACTAACATGCAAACATGCATGTATCCAAAAATCAATATAATTTCTCACCCAACAAGCACCTAATCATGTCCAGTACTGTTAACAAGTTACCATGCATCTCTTAACATAAAAAAAATGGTATTCATTATTTGATAGGTGGAAGAATAATATTTTTACCCAGGTATTTTGCAGATTTGCTTATTTTTCTTTTATATTGTCATTAATTGATCGTTTCTCTGCTGTAAATGGGTTTTAGACGAAATGCTCATTTGGGGAATTGAAATTGACAAGCGATGATGTCAGTGGTTTTGGTGTGATAGCCCCTAGCAAAGTACTTGCTCAAGTCCCAATATTTCTGCTTGTGATCCAGCTTCTAGTTAATATACTATAAGCCAGCAGAAGGTGACTCTAGTGCTTGAGCCCCTTCTACCCAGGAGGGAGACTGGATGCAGTTCCAGGACTCTAGTTTCCATATGGCACAGCTTTGTGTCTTGCAGGCATTTATTTGGGAGATGATCCAGATGTGTGGAAGTCTCTCTCTCTCTCTCTCTCTTTCTCTCTCTCTCATAACCAGCTCATACTGCGTTTAAAGCAGCCTGACATAAATATTTTTTAGAGGTTAAAAATAGCGGTTTGGAACACACAAGTAAATGGTCACTTTTTCATATAGGTGCTTCAGTACTAAGTTTACTCTCTGTCTACAATTGCCCATTCTTTGACTAAAAATGTAGCTTTGTGCCTCTGTAGTTCTGTGCTATATATCTCATTCAGCCTATAAATCTTCTGTGACTCTTTCTTTTGATAGAAAAAGAATAACTTCTAAGCTAAATTCTATTGGAGTAACTCCTCTCCACTTTTCAAAAGTCACTGATTCTAAATAACTGCCGAAGTTTATACTTTCAGTCATGCTTTTGGTGGTCGCACCCCAGGGTGTCTCTTTTTAACAGTTTCATTTCCAGTAGGCTGGTACATTGAAACTGAGGAGGGCTTTTGTTATCAAAGCGTTGTTAGAAGTTGCAATCTGATTCAGTATAGGTCACAGAGAAGACAAGCACAACATCACCCATAGATGAGCTCAGTACTAATTAATGAAAAGGGAAGTTGGATAATATTATCTCTTCTGTACTGAAAAGCTGTTTTGTTCCTATAGCTGCCTGGCATACATTTGCTCCTTAATTCCCAGTTATCACTATGACACAAAAAGGAACTCCATTTCACAGACAAGATGCACCAAGCTTAAGAATTTTATCCAGAAACTTTGCTCATGTAAATGTTGTTGGTCGGCCACATCAGATAGTGAAACAGGTATTTAAAATGAGATTTCTGTGATTAAATATCTTTACTCTCTGTTTACTTACAGTGCATCTGTCTCTGTGCCATTGTGTGGCAAACTGTTCTAAGGGATTAAGAGGCAAAATGTTTATTCCTAACCTCTATAATACTTTTACAATACCATTCTTAGCTTTTAAAAGAAAGAATTTAGGATATGTAATGTTTAACTAAATTGCCAAGTTTATTAATCCTAGCTTTCCAATACAAATGCAATTAGATTTTAATGTGTCCTCAATAATTGTGATAACCATCATAAACTAATATTTAAAATTGCATTTTGTTAATAAATATGTTCATAGTTAGAACTAGAAGATTCTTTCTGAGTTCTAGCAATCAAATATCTATACCTAGAAAATATGTGGCTTTCAACTCTCAGCTGCTTTAGCTGCTACCACTACTATTTTCTTATAGCAGCTTCTAGAATTTCAGGCTTAGAAACTTGGGATTAATAATGGTTTCTAGGAGACGTACATTAAAGATCCAATATATTTCATGGATGACACATGCCGTACTTTCTCAATATCCTTCACTTCAGCCAAGGCTGTCTGTGACTGCAAGAAAATCTTTGCAGCATCCTCAGAACTGCAGGCTGCTGACAAGGGCCATTAACTAATTTAGATTTAAGTGTCTGTGGGATTGCTGGCTAGAGCTCCAATAGCAGTGGCACGGGATAATGAAGGTTTCCTTCTCTCGGGGAGTCTCCAGCTATGCCTGTCTCTCCTCTTTTCACTGTGACTTATTGCTTTGGAGATTTACTGTGTGTGTGTGTGTGTGTGTGTGTGTGTGTGTGTGTGTGTGTGTTGTGTCTGTGTGTATTGTTGTTAAGGACAGGTGACATAGTTTGAACAAACAGTACATCTTATAGTAGCCAATTAGCTGAGTGTCTATTACACGGACAGCATTGTTACACGGATTCTCTATGATGGTATTTGGTGTGATGCTCTTCACATGAATTGCTCTGACAGTTTTTATATCTTGTCATTGCATGCTGATGGCAGTGTGCAAATAGGTTTGCCACATAGGAATTACCTGTCCCACAAGTTCATTTTCAGTAGCATTCTAAAGATCAACCATCCTTAAAGGAGTTAAGAAAGATTTATAGAATCATTACGATGCAAATCCTCAGGAAAAGATGGAAAAAATCAGACTGTGTCGTGTAGAAGAGAATGTAATGAAAGTCACTATTTTAAATGTATTCTTTACATTTAAATGTAACAAAATAAAATGCAAAAATAAAAGGTCCATACAATTGAAATCTAATGTCCTTTTTATTTCTTAAAAAATACTTATTGAGAAATCCTTGAAAGCAGCCTATATTAGAACTGATAAATAATTACCATTCCTGTAATTTTTAGAATATCTTACTCATCCTACTCAGTATGCAAGGCAGTGATTTACCTTTAAAATTATCCAGATAAAAATTACCACAATGAGCATTTGTCCCATTGCATAATGTGTGGATCTGCATTTATATGATTATAAATAAGCCTTATATTAACAAGTTATGATACTTTAATTAAATATACATATACATACAAATTTGAGAAAATACACATTAATACAATTTAAAGGTTTTTAATTTTACCATATTCAATGATATTCTAAAAGTTCATAGAAAAAATTAAACAAAAGGCTTATTTTTGTGCAAAGAAACATGGATATTTATATAAGTTAGGAGTTTTTTTACAATGCATCAGAATATGGATCACCACAGCTATACAAGACTTTTCAACGTTTTATATCAAACCAAACTGATTCTTTTCAGAAAAGAGAGATTTGGTCCTGGCGCAGTAGCCTAGGAGCTAGAATCCTGGGCTTGCAAGCACCAGGATACCATATGTGCACCGGTTCTAATCCCGGCAGCTCCACTTCCCATCCTGCTTCCTGCTTGATGTCTAGGAAGGCAGTCAAGGACGGCACAAAGCCTTAGGATCCTGAACCCACATGGGAGACCAGGAAGAGGATCCTGGCTCCTGGATTTTGATTGGTGCAGTTCTGGCAGTGCCACCGCTTTGGGAGCGAATCATTGGATAGAAAATCTTCCTCTGTCTCTCCTCCTCTCTGTATATCTAACTTTCCAATAAAAATAAATCTTTTTGAAATCCATTCCAAAAAGTGGTGTGTCTCAAATACAGGAAGAATGTTACCTAAGTAAGCCATTTCAAGATAGTCAGATTCATGTTTATGAGATAATTACACTTATGATTCTACTTCTTTGTGGCCGCATAGGACATTTTATTATCCTATATACTACAAAGAAAAGGTTGTATTTTTATATCATTGTGTCTATAAAAATCATATATTCAATTCAAATCAGGTACATAAAAATGTAGTAAGAATTTGATTGTATTCTGAATGCCTTCGTAATGGAAATGCCTAGAATTTGAAGTTGGAAATACAGCATTTTTGACTACATTTAGACTATTGTTTTAGATTACCTTTTCAAATATTTATAATAGATTATGTAAACCATGATGACGGTCATTTAATTTTTTTGCATGCACTATAGGTTATAATTGCACGTAGATTCTAAAGGTTTATAAGATAAATCAACAGAGGCACTGCTTGGTGCAAAATTATGTTTTGCTTTTTCTCTCAAAATACATTATAGATTCAACTTTCCACTTTTTCCAGGTCCATCTAATCTGCCCTGGCTTAAGTACTCACTGGTGACATAACAGACTCCCAAACACCTCAGGTGCTTTGTCTTATAATATGCAAGACACGCAGTAATGTTTTAATCTATTTATTTATTAATTTATTCATTTATACCTCTTAAGAGTTTAATACCTATTGAAAAATAGCACATTACTTCATTACGTCCAAAAGGAGGAGCCTAAATATTTTGCAGAATAAATAAATTTTTTGTCCTGATTTGTTGTCTTAGTTCTTTTTTATTTAAACATTTTCTGCAGCAAGTGTCTTATCTGCTCATAAATGCATATATAAGGTCATCTATCAGTAGACACAGCAGCTACATGAAACATTCATCGAAGTCACAGTTTTTGTCCATGTTTCAATTCAATACTCACCTTATAACCTATTTTTCTAATATAAAAGACATAAGCAAGTTACACAGTTATAAAAATCACCATAAAATTAAATTATCATGTTAATATAAACCCTCTTTTGTGAATTTCAATGTGATCCAAATTATAACTGCATAAAATTAACATTTATGACACAGTAATAGACAATAGTCATATTGTCATGAAAGTCTTATTTTTTGGAAAAGGATAAAAATATTGAACAGAAATCATGGCATAATTATACTTTGGTAAAAAAAAAGATGTATTTATTTATGTATGTATTTATTTATTCCAAAATCACACCTATAGAAAGACAGAGAGATCACCTGTGATGGACACAATGGCCAGGGTTGTGTCAGTCCAAAGCAAGGAGTCAGGAGTTACATATGGATCGTCATGTGAGTAAAAAGACCCAAATAATTCAGCATTGTTTTGCTATTTCCCCAGGCCATCAACAAAGAGATGCATCAGAAGTGGAATAACCACGACACAAACTGTGCTTGTATGGGCTGCCTGCATTGCAGGCAGCAGCTTGACCCATTATGACACAACAGCAGTTACAAGGCAGAAAGTTGTTGACTTTATCTTACACACGCACATACACTTTATATATATATATGTAGTCCTTTCAGAAATACTGATAATTTTGAAAAAAATCAGTTAATATTCACATTATCATGGCATAATGTTTGAACAATGTCTTGCTATTTTAAGATATCGAAAATTTTATGTATTATGAATTATAGCCAGATGTAAATTCAAAAATTATTTACAACATTAATACAGAAAATATGAATTTAGTTTTCATGCTTAAATTGTGTTAAGAAATGTAAAACATGATGCACAAATGTCAAGTATATATACTGTTTGAAATTTACATCACACGGGGCCCAGCGCAGTGGCGCAGTGGTTAAGGTCCTCGCCTTGCACGCCCGGGATCCCATATGGACACAGGTTCTAATCCCGGCAGCCCCGCTTCCCTTCCAGCTCCCTGCCTGTGGCCTGGGAAAGCAGTCGAGGACGGCCCAAAGCTTTGGGAACCTGCACCCGCGTGGGAGACCCGGAAGAGGCTCCTGGCTTCGGATCGGCATAGCATCGGCCGTTGTGCTCACTTGGGGAGTGAATCATCGGACGGAAGATCTTCCTCTCTGTCTCTCCTCTCTGTATATCCGCCTTTCCAATAAAAATAAAATAAATCTTAAAAAAAAGAATTTACATCACAAATATGAAAAAGAAGTGGTATACTTTGAAAGATATTGGTAATTATAAAAACAGTGGAAAAAATAAACTAAACATCATTTAGATAGGTCTATGCTCATTTACTAAATGAAAACAGGGAATTCAACTAACTATAATTTTAGCCAGTGACTTTCTAATAAGCTGGATTCTGGCAAGAAAAGAAGAAAAATGAGCAGGGGAAAAAAATAGCTCGTTAGTGCTACATCATGAAAATTAGCTTTTCATGCTGAACACATACGCATGACTTGGAAAACATTTTTGTAGAATAGTCAAAAATATTTTTGATTATGTCACAAAAGGTTTACATTGTTATATGGTACACACAAGCACTTATAAATAGAGTGATATAGGAGTAAAACTTAATCCATTTCAGCATGTATAAAAATGATGGCTGCAAAGCAAAACACAGAACTAAGAGTTACATCAAACTAGCATGCTCCTCTCTCTTCCATTCCTGCTCAGCGCCCTCATTTCTCTAGCCACGTAACATCAACTTGTGAATGTCACTGGATGTAGTCCTAAAGCTCCACTTTCTATACACTCATTTCTTGAATGTCATCTAATTCCACATTTTACATACCATTTTTACAGTAATAGTTTTATATTTTTATTTCCAAATAGATATATGTCTTGGACTCTATACATATATAGAACTGTACCTGGAACATTCTGTTTGGGAATTTAAATTTATTTATTTATTTATTATTTATTTATTTATTGGAAAGGCAGAGAAACAGAGAGGAGGAGAGACAGAGATGAATATCTTCCATCCGATGATTCACTCCCTAGGTGGCTACAATGGCCGAAACGGTGGTGATCCAAAGTCAAGAGCCCAGAGACTCCTCTTGGTGCAGGGTCCCAAGGCTTTGCGACATCCTAAACTGTTCTCCTGAGGCCAATAACAGAGAGGTAGGTAGGAAGTGGTAATGCTGGGATTAGAACTGATGATCATATGGGATCCTGGTGCTTGCAAGGTGAGGACTTCAGCCACTCGGTTGCCGCATTGGGCCCAATGTTTGTGCATTTTTAAAAGAAATATCAATCCTGATATATATAAAACAGAAACTATTTTAGTCCTTTTTTTAAAGATTTATTTATTTTTATGGAAACGCATATTTGTCGAGAGAGGGAGAGAGATCTTTCACCAGTCGGTTCACTTCCTAAAAGGTCGTAAGGCTTTGGGCCATCCTTGACTGCCTTCCCAGGATACAAGCAGGGAGCTGAATAAGAAGTGGAACAGCTGGAACATGATCCAGTGCCTATATGGGATCCCTGTGTGTGCAAGGCAAGGACTTTAGCCACGAGGCTACTATGTCAGACCCCGTTTGAATCCTCTTAGCACTTAAATTTATCTTCTCTATATAGATAAATGAGAATCCCATCCATTTGGCTGCTTTGACCAATTCACTCCTTGAGGACTTATTATTATTCAGAGACTAATGTTAGTAGATTTAAAAATTTACAGCAAAATTTAGAAGAGGGTAGAGTGCAGTATTTCATATCTTCCTTTGCTCACACATGCATGACTTCCCCTTTTATTGAAATCTCCTCAAAAACTGATACATTTATTACAGGCAATTGACTTACATGGATACATGACTGTCCCCCAAAGCTTATAGCGCACATTAAGATACACTCCTGATATTATACATTACATAGATGCAGAGAGACCTGTAATGATACATGCCTATCACTATATCATACAATTTTGTTTTATTTATTCTTACTTCAATAACAATTATTTATTATTTTTAACTTCTTTTCCTCCCTATAACCTTTGACAATTCAAAATATTTTTGTTGCACCACTATTTCCCGTAACATCATCTAATCCATCATCTAATCAAAACCATTATTTGTACATAGTCCTTTAAACATACCTCCAATATTTACAGTAGCAACATCTACAATAGCAAAGGCATGGAAACAATCCAGATGACCATCAAAGAGAGTGGATAAAGAAATGGTGGCACTTCTACTCTATGAAATACTACTCAGTCATTTAGACTAATGAAATTCCACCATTTCTAACAAAATTGCCCCAACTACAGACTGTGCAAAAAGTCAATTCCAAAAGGACATATATACTCTCTCTGATTTAAAGCAACCTTCATGCAAAATACAGGATGAATACTTATATAGGTAAACTCACTTGTGCATTGTGTCATTGACAGAACAATGTAATTAGAGACAATCATATCGAGATGTAAAAATACAAAGTGGTGGGCATTATTGCTTCCAAATCAAATATGCACTCCCAATGAAGCTGCTAAATGTATTTTGAAAATAGGTTGCTGAATTCTCTGCGTTGTCCATATGTACACTACCAGGATATACTTATATAACAGAATTATGGACTTAGGACAGTTTTTGAAGGATTATACTATTATAATAATATTAGGTAAGTGACTTGTGGTGGAGGGAGTAAAATCTGTGAGCTGATAGAACTGTAGCAAATAATTTTAAAAAATAGTATTTCCTGAAATGATATTTAAAAATTAAGTTGACATGTTTTCAAATATTGGTTTGTTTGTTTGTTTGTTTATGTTGGAAAGGCAGATTTAAAGAAAGAAGGAGATGCAGAGAGATTTTCCAACTGCTTGCTCATTTCCCAAGTGACTGAATTGGCTACAGTTGAGCCAGTCTGAAGCCGTGAGCCAGGAGCTTCTTCAGGGTTTCCTATGTAGGTGCAGGATCCCAAGGCATTTGACAATTCTCTACTGCTATCCCTGGCCACAGGAGCTGGAGGGGAAGTGCAACAGCCTTGACTGGAACTGATATCTATATGGGATCCTGGTATATTCCAAGATGAGGATTTTACCACTCATATCCCCACCCTCATCCACCAACCCCAATGCCCTAAATTGACTTTTGAACAATGGCAGTCCTTTTATACTGGCCTTGTTCAATAAATTTATTTATTTTAATAGATTAACCATTATTGTTTACTTGTCTTGGTTAATACTCAAGGCATTTTTAAATAATGCAATCCATTTCCACTGGAACTTATCATTTCATTGTTAATTACAGTGTTAGGGGATTTGAAAGTGTAGTCATACTCATTTTCTCACCAATATCAAATGAAAATTCAGTATGATGTTGGGTTCGGGTTTGTGCGCATGTACTAGTCAGGAGAGATTCTATTAGCTTTGAGCATCGTTAAGAGAGTTACACGATCTGTCTTTCAATGTTTTATTGCTATGCAAGAAACACATTCATTCAAAGCCTTCTTTGTCACCTAATTTCTAAACTAATTCACATATTCACATTCAGTCCTCGGTCTCTTGCCAACCCCATACCTGAATGTCTCCTGAACGTCTCAGCTCATAGCGCGTGTCCTGAGGCCCTCACACTGATTAAATGGTCCTTGGAAGGAGTCAGACACACGGGTGAAGGAGAGCTTGTCTGCAGGCAAGGCCGGGTGAGAGCGCCGCCTGGTTCTCTCTTAGGCTAGAGCGCTCAGCATCTGACACACGGTCTGTTTCCTCAAGGAGCTAGTTCAGAGCAACTGGCTGAGCCCCTTTGTGTACTCACTGAGGCTTCCCCTCTTGAGATTCTCTCACATGTCCTGATTGCACATTAACGAGGACAGCTAAGCTCTGCGTTGTCTTACACAGCGTGCAAGCCATTCCTAGTTCACAAGGAACCGATGCCGCTGAGGACTTCGCCTCACTCTTAGTTGCACGTATTTATATTTTATTAACTAATAACTCACATACAGATTAAGCATTATGCCAGTTAATATATATTATAATATATATTATTATCATATCATATATATTACATAATGTATCATATCACATATTACATAATTATACTTATTATGTAATATATACTATATTATATATAATAATATATTTATATGATATGTAAAATTACTGCAATATGTATTTATATATAATATAGTATATATTATATAATTATATAGCATTTATGTCATGCACATATATGTTTTATATAATAGATAATTCATATTCATATTTATATTTTAGAAAAATATATTATAGATTTATATTATATAATTATATATTTATATGTCTCATATAATGATATATTATATAACATATAATATTATATGCTATATGTAAAGTACATATAGTATATTTATATATAATAGTATGCGTAAAATAAATATTATATATTATGTGTATTATGTATAATATATATATTAACTGGCATAATGCTTAACCTGTGTATATGCATCTTCTTTTTTTTTTATTGAAAAGTCAGAGGTACAGAGAGGAGGAGAGACAGAGACGAAGATCTTCTGTCTGATGATTCACGCTCCAAGTGAGCGCAACCGCTGGTGCTGCGCCAGTCGAAGCCAGGGCCAGGAGCCACTTGTGTGTGTTTTACATGGGTGTAGCGTCCCAAGGCTTTGGGCCGTCCTCGACTGCTTTCCCGGGCCACAGGCAGGGAGCTGGATGGGAAGTGCAGCTGCCGGGATTAGAACCGGCACACATATGGGATCCCAGAGCATGATGGGGAGGACTTTTGCCGCCAGGCTACCGCACCAGACCCTAAATTATGCTTTTGTTTGTTTTGTTTTATTTTGTTTTAAAAATCATTTCATTTTTGTTGGAAATTCAGACACACTGAGAAGAAAATCTTCAGTCCACTGGTTCATTTCCCAAGCAAGTGCATATGTTAGAGCTGACCATATTTGAAGATAGAGCTCTGCCACTCTGCAGGCTTTGGGCAGTCCTCTACTGCTTTCCCAGGGCACAAGCAGGGAGCCAGATTAGAAGTAGGGCCGCCAGCATTAGATTTGGCTCCCAGATGGGATCCTGGTGCCAAGTGCAAAGCAAGGTCTTTAGCAGCTAGTCTCTTGTGCCAGGCCCCCTCAATGATGTTTTTAAAGAAGTTCCGCTATTGGCTCATCACATAGCCCTGTAAATTGGGAGAGTTCTCTTATTCAGATTGTGTCTAATAAGACAAGATTTATCTTTTCTCCTGAATGAGCAGTAATTTTGTCATATTTTACTTAGTCATTAATATCATCTGGTTCTTCAAGATAAGGTAGACAGAGTATTGAACATTTGTTCAAGCAAGTAAACAACCCTGAACAATTGGAATGTATTTACATGCGTGGCTGCATTAACATTTTACAATGTTGTTGAGTTTGATTGTTTTGCATTATCATTAATAGTTATGAAATATATACATATACTTTTTCCATTCATTAGTTTACCAATAATTATTTGATTATCCAATTAAACTATCAAACTTCCCACTCATGGAAATAAGTTCACCAAAAATAACAGGAAAAATAGTATTTTATTGTTAAATGTATGAAGCTTTTTCAGAATTAATTTTGTATATTTTCTATAACTTTGAAGACTTCATTAATAGAAGTCTTCATTAAGACTTCATTCTGGTTCTGAAATAATGCTGTTTATAAAGAACACATTTAGGTAAAATATACATACTTTTTTTTATTCTTTTAAACTTTGGCAAATAATCTTTGGTGAATAATGTACTCATTGTATTAAAGTTCATTAACCAGTTGATGTAATGTTGTTTCTAAGAACTTGTTATCAGCTTTGTAATAAATGAAATGTTTGTGCTTATGTATAAATTTTGCCTTCTGTAGTTTTAGTATGTTTCTGTATCTATGCAAAATTAGAAAGTTTATTGTGCTATTTTCACTTGCTGATTTCTATTTAATTTTATTCTCTTTTACTGTGCTTTCTTATAAACTGAAATCCAAGTAAATGCTTCAGTTTTAGGTTCTTACTTCAATACTAGCATTTTCTTCTAAGAATTCCTTTGACTCATGCCTATACACCCAGCATGACAGATTTTTATTAACATCTGGTTTAGAATACTTTTCTTACTATAACCTTCAGTTTTCATGTTATTTGTATTAAAGATTCATCAGCTATTCATATTTTATAAATCTTTACTTTCTCATTACTTCTTCATGCAAAGAATTAACAATGTATAAACTTATTTTCCTTTTGTTTAGATTTCATCCACAAATACTATGCGATGAATTTTCTAACACCTTCATTGTGAACAATCTTGTGTATGACCATATGAAAAAAATATTTACAAAAATACAATTATTATTTAATTTATTATAGTACAAATTCCAATTCCATAAATTGTCTGAACAGTATTTTTTAAGGCTACCATTCTCTGATCCCCATACTTTTCTTAAAATGCCAAAATCTAGGATCCTGTTTTGAATTATCTTTTCATTTGATTTGATTGATTCTTAACATTAAAAAATTGTGTAGTCTTTTACTGTCATTATTACCTTCCATTTTTATTTAAACAGTTTGACTTGTGCACTGTTCCTGAATTTGTCATATGATTGCTCATGTTTAATTACATGATATGCATTTTTTACTTCTTTTTATTATTATCATTTTATAATACAGTTCCATGTGTCCTGGGATTTCCCTTATCCCAACTCCAATTCCCTACACCTCATTTAGTTCCCCTATAACAATAATGCAGTATATTTCTTCATACACAGCCACATGTCCATCATTGCGAGCATGGACAAAGGCAGAGAGTCCAACATCCTATTGTCAAGATATAGTAAACGGTTTCATTGTGATTAATTACATGATATTAATTATGTGATATGAATTTTAATCACAAAAACAATAAAATGATGTTATGTTCTCAAGTAATCATTCAAATTCCTCTCATTAACTTTAATCACTGAATTATGATATAATTACTCCAAAATTGATTTTGCCATTATAATTAATATTTGTGAGAAAAAGCTTTGATTTTAAGTAAATATTACTATTTAGCATTTTTCATACAACACATTTAGTATTAATTGATGATTGCATTGGATTATTACGTTTTCATAATTCATTATTACTATCACATTATTTTCATTTTATGATAGTTACATAGACCCTGGGATTTCCCCTGCCACTGAGTTGTTCCATAAAACTACAATAGAATAGTTCCCCATAGACAGTTATAAATCCATGAGTGCAGGCATGGACAATTGTAGAGCATCTAGCATCCCACTGTCAAGACGCATCCAACAGTTTTACTGGCAGATCATCCTCAGTCATGAAAAAGAGAAGCACATTGCCCCATATCCTCACATCTGGACACGTCAGTCTCCACTACATAGTCACTATAAATCACCCTCTCCCCTCCCCCAGCCAAGTGAAAAGCCAAACAACAAAACTAAAAACAGGAAGAAAAAGAGAAATTTATGATGTCGTGAAGTTAAACAACATGCCACCGGATATGATAATTTCCATTATATAGCTACTATATATCCTCTTAAACAAAAATAACCACAAAACAAAATCAACAACAGAAAGAAAAAGCAGAATCTTATAAAGCCATGAAGCTGAATAACATGTGACTGAAAGACTAATATGTCGCTGAAGAAATAAAAAAAAAAAAATCAAGAGCCTTCTTGAAGAAAATGATTTAGAGTCATTAAAGAATTTAATGAGAAAATGAAAAGAAAAACCATCAAAATCCAAGAGATATAGTTTCCACTGATCTTTATTGGTGAGAAGATGGGTTTTATGCTTTTGATCCAGTTGACCACTATGACATTGGATTGATGCCTTTAAGACATTTACATTCCGGGTTAGTATTAATAGGTGGTAATTTGGTCCATTTATTTTACCAATGGGTCGTTAACTGATTTTGTCTTCTGTTGTTATTCTACCAGAATGTTCTTCACATTTGCCTTTGACGTTGGTGGGTGCTATTCCTTTTTTTCTATCAAGAGAACATCTTTAAATATCATTTGTAGGGAAGATTTAAAAGAGGCATATTCTTTTCAATTTTCTTTACTGTGGAAGAATTTTATTTCATTTTTAAAGACAAAGGAAAGCTTTCCTGGGCATGTTATTTTGGGCTGACAATTTCTTGAATTTAGAGTCTGGAATATGTGATTCCATTCTCTTCTTGCTTGTAGAGTTGTCTGTGAGAGATGAGCTATAAATTTAACTACCATTCTTCTATATCTCAATTGATTTTTTTTTTTCATGAGCACATGTAGGGATCTATTTCTTCATGTTTTATTGAAGAGAGCTTGATTATTATGTGTTGTGGTGAAGATCACTTTTGGTCAACCCTGTTGTAAGTTCTGTGCCCTTCTTGGATGCTGTTTCCTAATTCTTTCTCCATATTAAAGAAAATTTATTCATTATTTCATTAAATACATTTTTAAAAGCTGGCTTCTCTTTCTGCATCTTCTGGGACTCCCATAACTTTTACATTTGGTCTTTTAATAGTATCTTTCAATAGTTGGATACTTTTTTTTAAAATGACATCAGCTCTTCTTTCAGCTTTTTGTTTGTTTCCCCCTGGTGACAGAAAATATATTTCAATTCTGAGATTCTTTCTTTTGCCTTCTTCGTTATTTCCATTGGATTTTTAATTTGCTTTATTGAGTTCTTCATTTCCAAAAAATCTGCTTGATTTTGTTTCAGTGTTGCTATTTGCTCTGTGGCATATTCCTTAAATTCCTGCATGTGCTTCTCATTATTGATAAGATGCTTTATACCAAGTGTTTTGAATTCTGTAGCCTGCATTTTCTTGATGTATTCCTCAGTTAATGCTGAGGCTGCCAAGCTTTTGCCCCTTTGCAGGGATTTATTTAGTTATTTTCATTATGCTTTTGTCTCTTCCTTTCCTCTTGGTCATTGTACCTGTGGTTATTTGAATCATCTCATTAGGGTAGGTTTCCAAGGTGTGTCACCCACAGGTGTTCAATTAAATTTTACTTATTGTGGTTGATACAGGGTTCTTTGATTGCAGTCACTTGTGCGACTCCCTCCTATGCATTTCAGGTCTGGGGTCTTATGTTATACTTTCACGACGGTCTCTGAGGCCAGCCCCTGACTCAGTACTCTACCTTCTGTGAATCTGTTCTATTATTGCATCATCATCTGAATAACATTTCTCCCAGGTCTACTTAATGCATTTCCCAGGAGTTGGAAGACACCAGGTATCCTGAATAGCTAGGTTGCTGGCAGTGCTGATCTTGTTGGAGCCTGCTGGATGCTAGATTTGAGGTCTATATGGACCCATTTTGAGTTGTAAGATGCCAATTCAGTATTATTTTTCAGTTTGGGACCAGTGCAAACTACAGAGCTCAGTGAGTTTGCTCGCAGCTCAGCACATGCACAGTTCACGGTTGTCCCTGCTCAAAGCTTTAGCCACACTGCACAAAATGGCACTCGATGTGCAACTTGTGGCATTTTAATTTGCTGGGTGTTATCTCTGGGGTCCACTCAAATCAATTTTTGACAGAACCTGAAGAATTTCACATTGTTGCAATTCAATCATCCCAAAATTCCGCTCCCAGTTTAATGCACTCACAGTCCTGTTCCATGTGAACTCCCCTTCCCGCCTGGCTGCTGATGGAGTTCCAGCAACTGATGGGGTTTAGATTGCTACTTGCTGAATGCTGTTTCATATCAGTCACTGCAAAACCACACCGTTGTCTGCAATGCTTTCCTGTGTCCATCTGTCTCCTGATATCCCTGTGCTGCTGTCAGTCTGTCCTCGCATTTCCTGGAATGCTCCTCCTCTGCTTCACCCTGGCTAATGTTTCTCCATCTTCTTAAACATATCCTCACCCTATTGAATGATCTTGATTCTTCTGAGTTATTATTATTTTTAAAACATTTATTTTTATTTGAACCTCAGATTTACAGAGAAAAGGAAAGACTGAGAGAAAACTTTTCCATCTCTGAGTTCACTCCTGTATTGGCTGAAACAGCCAGAGCTGAGCTGATGTGAAGCCAGGAGCTGGGAGATTTTTCTGAATCTCCCACACAGGCACAGGTCCACAAGGCTTTGGGCCATCTCTAACACTTTCCCAGGTCACAAACAGGTAGATTAATGTGAAGTGGAGCAGCGAGGACATGTACCAGTGCCAGTAAGGTAGCTCGACATATGAAAGGTAAGGATGTAGCCAGTAGGCTATGATAGTGGGCCCTTAGTTAATTATTAATAAGAACTTTGGTGAGTGGTGATAATATGATGTCCACATTTTTATAATATTTTTAATTCAGTGTCTCCTTTTCCTTCTGCCTCCATGTCTTCAATAATCTGTGACTGCATCTATGCTGTCTCATGTTTTTTTATTTTATTATTCTATTGATATTCTTTTAGATAAATATTCCATTATAATTGTTATGCAGTTTAAATGTTTGCTTTAAATGTCTAAGTTGTTATATGGTAAAATGTTTGCAGATGCAAAGCCCATATACGTTCCTGCCCTTTTTCATATGTTCACATCTAACATTTCACTTTCTATTTTTTCTTACACAGGAAAAAAAAATTACTAGGCTCATGTCATCCATTTTTATGCATAGGTCAGATTCAGGTATGGGTGCTTATTTTGGCTATCCAGTTGTTTAGTAAAACATAGTTCTAAATATATGTGGCAAGTAATTTTAAGCTTGTGTTTTATGTTTGCATCAGAATACTTACAGCAAAAGAGATCAATGTGAATCTCTTCACATGATTTAAGTAAAGAAAAAAGAGACTAAAGCGCAGGTATTTTCAAGTTGCTTCTAGAGCACCAGAATCCCATCTAGAAGCTTACTCAATTTCAGCTATTGCATTTCCTATTCAGCTGCCTTTTAACACACCTGGGAAAACAATGGAAGGTGGCCCATGCACTTGGTGTGCCACACTCCTGTAGGGGAACTAGATGAGGCTACTGGTTCCTGCCTGCTGAGTTTGGTATGATCAAGTACCTACTGCTGGGGTCATTTGGGAAAACTGAAACAACATATGTAGCATATTCCACCTCTCTTTCTCTCTCACACACACAGTTAAGTGTCTGTAGCTTTGCCTTTAAACATTAAAACTATGTCATTGACTCTTCCCTTGTGTCTTTAGTCAATTTTTAAAAAATAAATTAGTACATACATACATAAATCTCTCTCTCTCTCCTCTCCCCCCCCCCATTCTCCCTACATGTGTTTTAGGTAGAGGATGGATAGATCAAGAAATTGAGATGCAGATCCACTTTCGTTGCAGAACCTATTTTAATATGCACCTTTCTCTTCATGACTTCTTTGGTTTGTTACTTTGTTTTACTTTTTACTCAGTGATGCTATCTGAAACCAAGTCATGGGTCTTCAGTACCATGTTCATCACTATGGTCGTCAATGCTTTTAGGCTCCTTCAAGTATTTTAATCCTAGAAACAAAGATACATATTTTCACATAGATCTGTTAATGCATGTGTGTGTAATTGACTCTCAATGTTTCAACGATTACCTCTTCAAGTTCCCTATTTCTCTTAGTTTGCATATACAACAATAAGAAATATACTCAGAATGGAATTATCAAATAATGCTAAATGTGTTTCATAAAACTTTGATTAGGAGTAGCAATCTTTATCCGGAATCAAATAATCTTCCAAAAATACCTTCTAATTATAAAGGCTAAAATATATTTTGACTAATTATATAATTCAATGATCTTTTTCTTAACACATTTTTTTTCTATAAGCTAGTATACTATTTGAGTAAGATGTGATTTGTATATCTGAAATGAATTTGTATAATCAAATCATTCTTATTAGTGTTTATTAATAGGCTGTGTTTAAAGTGGCACATTGTCTATGTACATTTGCAAGTAAATATAATTCCTGCTGTAAGTTCTGACATAGCTGTAGGTTAAATTTCAGATTAAATGGGCATTTGGCTTAACTGTAACTTTATCATTGGTTTGCCTGTATTGCTATTCAGATGCCTGAGTTCCAGTTCTGTTTCCAATTCCAATGTCTTGCTAATGCATGCTATAGGAGGCAGTGGGTGACTCTTATAACAATTGAAATCCTTCCTTCCATCTGCAATATATGGATTGAGTTCTTGACTATAGTGGGTTACAGTCTAGATCACTGTGGGAATTTGGATGTTAGCTCAGCAGTTGAGCCCTCTCTAACTTCCCTCTGTTTTTTTTTTTTTTTCCCACGCACTCTAAATTTTTTAATCTTCTCCTTTTTATAAATAAATAGATAGATACATATATAAATAAAGTACATTCAGTAAGGCTCGATGGTTACCTATCTTTGTTATTAATGTTTCTTTAAAATAATGAAATTGATTAAAAGTTTTTCAATTAAGCCTGTTTAGTTATAAAATAAGTGTTTATGCTCTCAGTCACATAAGCATAACATGTGAAATTCAGATAATTGCATTTTAATAAAAAAATATTACCATAAGTGATGGGTGAACTCTTAATTTGCTTATTTATGGATATTTGTAGATCAGAGTCCCATAGAATGGCAAGATCATAGTATATGTTGCATAAACATAAGGGATATTTTGAGCTGAGAGTAATTACAACAGTACATACAAAAATACAAAATCTATCTGCTTTTCTTCAAGACACAATTTTATAAAGATACCCCCTGCCTTTTCTATCTAGAATTGGTAAGCAGACGTTAATCCTGAAACTTGAGGATTGCAAGTCTCAATATAAGACAATCTAATAGTGACCTTCTATGAGGTGATAGTTAACTTTCTGTTAACATATGGCATTCTTTTCTTTTCATCCTTTTATTTATCAGATTTTTCTTCTTTCCTCTTTACCCTTAGGTATTATAGTGCAATGGGTAGGTATAATATTAACCCATGTAAAACTAACATTGTTGTACTACATTAACACTATTGATAAAATAAAATCACATTTTTTGAGAGTAATCAGCTTTTCTTGCTGCATTTGTGTCCATTCTGTTAAGTAAAATTTTGAATTATCATTATTCAAGGTGAATGACACATTGTACTACCATGATTATTTACACATATGAAAGATATCACATCCACTCAGATGTAGAAATTTGCTCCAGGGTCAGGAGGCATAAGTTGCTGTTAACACACAACATGACTTTGGAGAAGATGCTATATTTTGATCTTTTTTCCAGAAAAAAAAATGAAGTTTATGATATCACTAATTTTCTGATTTCTTGTATTTTAATTGTATAGGATATTATTAATTATTAAACATTTTGGATTTAGAGTCCTGATTTACACTTGAATTTTTCATAGAACACAGACAATAGAGAATGTGAATCATAGAGCGTGGTATAATTGTGGATTCCCCATGACTTCAAAGGTCACAGAAATCTTCACTCCATTCTCTCAGGAAAGGAGTGATGTAAAGATAAAACCAAAATGTAAGAACTGGTCCTCATGGAATTCTAACAGCAGAAGAACAATATAGACTTGGCAAAGGAAAATGAGTATTCAAGTCAAAATCTGAAAAGCATCCATCCATTTCATATAACTCCATGCCAGCTACTATTGGCACGCATTTATAATTCCTTGTCTTCTCAGAAAGGTTATAGAAATCAGTATTGAGAATAAGAAGAATTACACATCAGAAGATTGATAGTACATTGAAGTATAAAAAGGTCATTTATACTGGTATGCATATGTATCTATCTATATCTCCAACTATCTCTCTACTACAGATATTATTGCTATTCTTTTTTATTTTGTTATTAGTTTTTTTTTTTACTTTATCAGGGATTCCCCCACAGACTACCACCGTCTGACAGATTTTCCTCATGTTGCTACAATAATATAATCCTTCATAAGGAGTCATAATTCCACCAGTCTCTTATTTAAGTGTGCCCCGACATTGCTGGTATAGACAGTGTCAGTCTGGCATCCCATTGTCTACACATTTCCAACAGTTTCATTGGGAGTTCATCTTCTGTTTGGAAGCAGGGATGCATGTTGCATTTTACCCGCACATCTGGATATGGAGATATTGCTATTCTTTCAAAGAATAACTCAAATGATTAAAAAAAAAAAACTGTGAGGATCTGTATTGTGATGCAGTAGGGTAAATCTCTGTGAAAATTTGTCAGTTAGGCCCCCTATGAACTTGAAAATGAGTGGAAGGCTCAATACTAGAGACATGAAGAATTAAAAATAATTGTTAAAAGTAGCTTGTTGTAGAATTAAAACTTATATCTGTAATTTAAATACTAATTAGTTGAACAAGTATAGTTTTTCATTCTCATTCTCATTTTCTTGGCAAATTGCAGTGCTGTATTGATATTTAAACTTAGTGGTATTTTGCAAAGCAACAATAATATCTTCTTCTGAACCAATTCATTTATTTTCAAAAACAGTATGTATTTCAACATGAATCAAGCAATTAAATGAAAAACAATATACATATATCCTTCAAATTTGTTATAAAATTTATTTATGCTATGCTAACAGATTTTCAAATGTTAACTTCAACTCTTAAGTGGTAATTGTTTATTAAACTACTTTGTGAACTCATATAACAACATGTAAAAAAAACATGTTTCAAAATGCAAGCATAATATATAAGTACATCTTATGAATCACGAAATTAAATACACTGCTTTTTGAATTACAAGTATGTACGTTTTTTGGTAGGATTTTTTTAAAGTGGTATTGAAACAAAACAATTACTTTGCATGTTTCCTTTTAATAAAGCAACTTCATATGGCTGTATCATTTTAAGTTAACACATTATTTGTAATTTATTTAAGCTGCAATGTCAGTTTTTAATATATCCAATGATATAATTACCTATTTGTTATTCTTTTATAGAATAGTCCATATGATAAAGAAGTGTGAGGACCTGAATTGTTATGCAGTAGGGTAAATCTCTGCTTTTGAAGGCAGTATCAGATATGGACAACCACTCCTTTCCTGGTTGCTCCACTTCCTACCCAGACTGCTGCTAATTTGCCAGAGATGCAAGTGGTTAAGTCCTCGCCTTGCACACCCGGGATCCCATATGGGCACAGGTTCTAATCCCGGCAGCCCCGCTTCCCTTCCAGCTCCCTGCCTGTGGCCTGGGAAAGCAGTCGAGGACGGCCCAAGGCTTTGGGAACCTGCACCCGCGTGGGAGACCCGGAAGAGGCTCCTGGCTTCGGATCGGCATAGTATCGACCGGTTGCGGCTCACTTGGGGAGTGAATCATCGGATGGAAGATCTTCCTCTCTGTATCTCCTCTCTGTATATCCGCCTTTCCAATAAAAAATAATAAAAATAAATCTTTAAAAAAAAAAAGAAAAACAGCTAAGGTGCATGGGTGCTCTGACTAAGCACAAAATCAAGTCGTAGTGTTTAGGACTTTGCTTTGGTTTTGCCCAGCATTGGCCGTTTCTATTGAAACATTTGCAATGGGAATTACAGATGAAAGATCTCTCTCTCTTTCTCTCTCTCACACACACACAATTTCCTTTCACATAAATGGGTAAATATTTTCTTAAATAGCAGATTTTTTTTTTTTTTTTTTAGGTTTCAGCAAGGTAGCTTGGTTGATAAAGTACTTCCCAAGCAACCACTAGGACACCATATGGGTGCCAGTTCATATCCTGGCTGCTCCACTTCCCATCCAGCTCCCTGATTGTGGCTTGGGAAAGTAATAGGGATATCCCCTATACTTAGGACCCTGAACTCATGCATCAGATCTGGAAAAGGCTCCTGGCTCCTGGCTGTGGATTGGCTCAGGTCCAGTAGTTGTGTCCATTTGGAGTGTGAACTGGAGTGTGAAGGGGGATGGAAGGTTTTACTCTCTGTCTCTCCTTCTCTCTGTAAATATGTCTTTCCAATAAAAATACATAATAATCTTAAAAAAGGAATTTTTGATATGTGGACATAGGCACATACATATTACGAAATAGAATAGTTTTGAAAAATTCATGAAAAGTTTCATCATAGGGTAAACAAAATTGGGTCTAAGACTCCAGAATGTGAATTTAATATGTGGCATTAATAATAAACAAGGAATAAGCAATCTTTCATGTTTATCTAATTTCAGGTGTAAGAGATCTGTGCAATTTTACAGCAGTTAAAAATGTTTTTGTAGGGCAAGGCGCGGTGGCACAGTGGTTAACGTCCTCGCCTTGCACGCCCGGGATCCCATATGGGCGCCGGTTCTATCCCGGCAGCCCCACTTCCCTTCCAGCTCCCTGCCTGTGGCCCGGGAAAGCAGTCAAGGACGGCCCAAAGCTTTGGGAACCTGCACCCGCGTGGGAGACCCGGAGGAGGCTCCTGGCTTCGGATCGGCATAGTATCGGCCGTTGTGCTCACTTGGGGAGTGAATCATTGGACGGAAGATCTTCCTCTCTGTATATCCGTCTTTCCAATAAAAATAAAAATAAATCTTTAAAAAAAAATGTTTGGTATACTCTCCATATCTGTCTGAAAAAAAATTGGAATATTACTATATGGACATTTCTCATCCCAAATATATGTGGTGATCTATAAAAACATACTTGCAATTCAGATCCTAAAATATCTACACTTAAGGAAGAAATGTATTTTTAAAGTTAATTTTACAATGCAAAAGAAAAGTTGGCTAATTGTGAAAGTAACGCTTCTTAACAAGTCCTTTCAATTACCTTATATTACCTACATAAAGTATCAAACCATGTCTGTGTAGAGTTTGGAGATATTTTAACGTCTTACAATGTGGTGACATATTTTGCTCATCTTTTTTTTTAATTGTCTTACATGTTTTAGTCCTGTTTCACAAATGTAAACAATTTTAATTTTCCATTTTCTGTGACTCAAAGCATTTCTATTTTGTAGCTTAAATAATAACACGTCAAACAAGCTTCCTTAGTTTCCTGATCTAAAATATTACTCCTTTCTTTCAATAAGTTGAAATCTCCTGGGAGATGTGCACTGATGAATATATTTTCTATTTCAGTAGTAGACAAACTTTTTTTTTACTTATCAGGTTCTTGAAACGTTAGTATGTAAGTAAATACATGAATAGTTGCTAGTGATCTATTCATTACTATCTCAAAACCAATATAGGGAAAGCACAATATCCTTCATAATTTTTTGCTGCTTAATCTATTTCATTATGTTTTTAATTGCCACTGTCCTGCGGTGACACAAAAATGACAAGGAACTCTCGAGTTCCTTCGAAAAACAGGAACCACCACCACAACCAGCACACACACTGAACAAAACACATGAACACATACACAAATGAACAAGCGAATGAAAAGGAAGAGATGAACGAAAAGGCAGGCCAATGAAGAGAGGAGGGCCAACGAAAAAGGCAGGTGAATGAAAAAACTTCATTGCCAAAAGTGGGCTGCTTATATACAGTTCTCCACCAATCACTTCTCCCCACGGGTCCACTGGGCGCTACCTGATAGGCCGGTAGCAATGGCATAATCACAGTGGGGGCATTAGCCTATCCCTGTGACTTCCTGTTTACCTACTGGCGGGACAAATCCCGCCTCCTGACCCTGAGCCAGCCACCATCTTGTGGCCTCTGATATGACTGGGGTCAGCTCCTGGTGCACCGCTCCCCAAATTTAATGTTATTGTATTTGTTATTATTAATTTTTCCATGACATGTATATGAAGGAAATCACATCTTGAAGTCTGATTATTGCCAGATAGTTTGTAGTCTATTACAGATGGATTATGTCAATAGTCCTTAAACCCAGTGTGATTTCTAATTCCTGCTTCTTGAATTTGTTAGTCGTTGTTTGCAAGTTATTGCAAATATTTAAAAAGGGAAAGAGTTTGAAGGGTAGGAATTTTTAGTATGTTATTAATACAATATTTATATATAAATTAAATGCATCCCCTTTTAATGTATAACTTAGTATTATATAATGTGATATAAAATAAATAAAATTTTTTTGAAAACTTGTAAGTAAAGATCTTCCATTTTCTTGCATATTTGAAACAATGATGCTATTAAGTAAACATTTCCTTTAAAGTGGACATTTTCAACACTGAAATTTTGCATGTGATTCTAAATGAGATTGCTTTCAAAATATGCTCACCTGTAACTTAAGTCAGAAGCACACTGCTGGGCATGTGATATTACTATCCCTAGAAACAGGATATGAGATGTTGGAATCATCATGTGGCTCACACAGTATGCACAAACAGTCACGCTTTAAAAATTCACCTTATGAGTGTCACCTGCTCTTGATTGAAAACTCTAGTCTCATAAAACGTTTTGATTTTTGAAAATATATATGTGTATTATTTTCAAAAATAAATATATGTGTACATATATATCAGTAAGTGAACTGGGTTCTATAGTGTTGTTAAAGTATTACTGGTAAAGTTGTTATATTGTATCTTGACACTTTGTATACATATCAGCAGAGAAATGTAACTTGTGTAATTCTCCTACATAAAAGCTGGGAGGACTAATTCAAATACCATGATAATATTATACAGGGTATTTGTGCTGTAGTTCCATTATACTTATATAATCATTATTCAATTAAATTAAGCATGTTATGGAAATTTCAGGAGTAATAGCATGTCAGATCTTTCCAAACTTCAAAAAAGGAAGTAGAACTATATCATATGCAAGATTTGAAAATTGTAAATGAAAATAAAACTATTATTACCTTCCTCTTTTATTTCTAGTACAAGAAAGATACTGAGATTAATTTCTCCCATTAAACCATTAGACAATATAATTAGTGTATTTGCAAATGCCTATCTGTATAATAGTAGCAATTTATCATAATTGTAAGTTGTCATGTACTCTGCACATATTTTGTTAATTATTGTGTATCTTTATAGTGTGGATATCTTTAATTAATATCATACATTGCAATAAAATACTTTTTGCTTGTGTTGGTTGCCAAGATATTTTAAAATCTCTTATTTAAAAGAATCATTTGATCATATAAGTCATGTTGTCAAGGATGAAGTGAATAATTTATGCAAAATGAATCATGACACTTTCAAAATGCATCTTATTTTATTTTCCAATCCACATTACTGTTATCTTTCACATAACTTTAACAATGATTTAGCATGACTTCATCCTATTCATTGTATTTTATATCAACAGCGTATTTTTTTTCCTTTTTTTTGGTGTATCACAATAACTATTATGGCATTTCATTATGGGCATTACATCACCTTAATAAATGCACCAATTATACTAGCCATACAATTGATACACTTTTTGTTTCTATTGCTAATAAGAGTTTCAATGTGGGTGTAAGAACAACTTTCGAGTATTGTAAATGAGATTTCTTTTAATAACTAAAATAAAATTAGTTGGATGCTGTGATAGCTGCTACAATCATGGCCTCCTGTGGCAGCATCTCACATTGTCACTACCTGAGTCCTGGTAGCTCCACTTTTCTTCTCCCTCTTTCTCTCCCTCTTTATCCTCTCCTACTTTTCCTTCTCTTCTGCCACCATTTTATTCTTTAAATGTATTTTTTCTTTTATTGGGAAGACAGAGTTCCAGAAGAATGAGACAGTAAAAAAGAAATATTCCATTTGTGCCATGCTTAGTGGTTAAGTCCTCAATTTCTCATGTCAGGATCCCACATGAGCACCAGTTTGTGTCCCAGATGCAACACTATCATTTCAGTTCCCTTTTTGTGGCCTGGGAAAGAGTAGAGGCAACTTTGGGACCCTAAACCTACATAGAAGACAAAGAAAAAGCTTCTTCCTTCTGGCTTTAAATCAGCTCAGCTCAAAACTGTGTAGCCATGGAGGAAGGAACCAGCAAACAGAAAATATTTATTTATTTATTTATTTATTTATCTTCTTTATATCATTATTTTATTTTGATGATTTTTACTGTTGATCAGGGCATAAAGGGTCAACTGCTACAGGAAAGTAAGATCATTGTTTCCACATTCTCTTTTTTCTTCCTGCATCTGGCTCAATCCAGCCTCCCAACCTCCCAGGGTTCCCAGTGTGGGGCACGCTCTGAGGGTGCAAGTGGTTTTGACAGTTCAATAGTTCTGAATTGCTACTAATCTCGCCATTTCAAGCACAATGAAATCTCTCCAGAATCCAATGGCTGACGTAGTCCTCCTTAGAGTTTCTGTTTGCTCAGAAAACTCTTTGGCAACACTTGGCTGGGGTAGTTGATTAATTTATAATGTCCTCCATCCTATGTTGTGGCACCAGGTGTCTTATGCAGATTCCAATGGACTGCCATATCTTCCATGTGCACCTGGATATGCTGTCCACTGTTCTGTCTGAGCCACTGAGGAGACTCAGCTTTGACACATTTACTTTATGATTAGACCATGAAACCTGTACTTCTCTCCATGGCTGAGGTTCTGAGTTCAGCAATTCATTTGCAGGGATCCCCAAAGAAATTTCATCTGAGGTGATCCTATACCTGATTTTTCTGTGTGCTTGCCAGTACAGACACTGGCACATTCTGTCACCCCAATCAGGTTGTGCATGTTCTGGTGATTGCAATTGCTGAGTCAAATCTGTTTCCAGCTCTGTCTTCTATACAAACCAAACATGCTATTACAGATTCAGACCGGGACTAGGTTCCGGCTGGGCTGGGTGAGGTTATATCCCCCACCAATGTGAGCTGGGATTGGGGGTGGGCCAGTCGCAGTCAAGCTAGAGCACACAGTGGCAAATGCTGAGGTAATTTGGGCCATTCCAGACTGGACCACGATACTTAAACACTATACGTGAGAACCAGGATCTGAGACAAAGATGGTAGGGGGCTGCACGGAGTCCCCCTGAAGGACTACCACCCCCACTGGAGAGCATAAGTTGGGATGGGGGAAGACCAGGCCTGGCATGGCTACAACACCTGTTGGCCTCATGCGAACTGGATCAGGGAAAAGCCAGAATGGACTAACGGTTCCTACTGGTGCAAGCATAACTCAGATTGGTGTAGGTTGGCTGGACTTCACTGCAGTATCAGCTGGTAGATGCTGACATGTGCGGCTAACTCTGTCAAGTTAAACTGCAGAACTACCTGGAGAGTGCATAATCCAGGAGTAGGAGTGGGCCAAGTAGGGAAATACTGGGCACCTCCTTTTGCATTGGCATGCTGACTGGTGAGCATGAAAATCAGGAATGGGGAAGGCATGGCTAGACAGATTGGCACCCAGCAGCTCGTATGTAGGCTGGATATTGGGGCTGGTTGTGGTGAACAAGGCTTTTGACATACATGAGAGCCAAATGGGATGTGAAATGGACACAACCAGGCTTCTGTACATACTGGCAGAAACAGGAACTAGGGCAAGGGGTGGGACTGGCGGGGGTTATTATGGGTCATTCCAAATAGGCTATAGCTCCCACTGGTTTTAGTGAGAGCCAGGTTCGTGGTGGGCAAAATTGGTGCTGAATAACAATGTCATTTTTTTTTTCTAAATGCTTTAAGTTTTATTAGAAACAGAATAACAGACAGGAGTGACAATGAAATTTCTTCTATTTGTTGGTTTACTATCCAAAATGACTACAAGATCTATGTTGATCCTAATCCAGTAGCTAGGAGCTGCCTCCAATTTCTCATGTGAGTGCATTGGCCCAAGACTTGAGCCACATGCAGCTGATTTCCTGGTCAATAATCAGGGAGCTGTGTCAGAAATGGAGCAGTTGGGATGCATACAGTTTCCCATTTGAGATGCAGCTATTCTCCATTACAGGACCAGCTCCTATTCCACTTCTAATTTAATTCAGCTCCCTTCTAATGTGCCTGAGAAAGCAGCAATGGTGACAAGATACTTGTTTCAGATTGGTCTACCTGAAGTCATTGCAGCCTCCTTGGAGTGAACAATGCAAGAAGATCTTTGTATTTCATTTCTTCACACTGCAATTCTTATTTTCAAATAAAACAAATAAATCTTTTGAAAAATGAGCTAGTCTTAGTACAATTTGATTTTTGTAAAAAAATTCTGAAATCAGATAGATTAAAAGATGATGACACAGTGGTTAAGATAAAATGATTAATTGTACAGTTTAGGCAGAAAGAAACAATATTTTATCAAAGCCCATGTAGTGATAAATGTTATTTTTTTTATTTTCAGTAGTGCCTTTCATAATTGTTATTTTCCATAGTGTTTATTATTTTGCTACATAAAGCATTTTCAATAATCAGGTTTACTGGAGATTATGGAAAAGGAGTAGAATTTCTCTTGCAGAGTCAATAATATCAAACTAGTGTTTCTTATTTTTTTTTTCTTTTGAAAATTTGTTATCCAAGTCTTGGAAAATGCCACCAGATTCATATATTTGAATTATAACTACCATTATGTTACATCAAAGGTCAATATTGGCCTTCACCTTTAAATGTAGTTTAATTTACAACTAGTGTCATGTAGCCAATTTTCATTTTACATGTAATTAAGGCTTTTTATTTAAGTTCACTCTTGCTGATTACCTACAAGTCCAAAAAAGGAAATATGTAAATATGACAATTTGTGCTATTCACATACAAGATATAAAAATTTCTATAGTAACATAAACTAGCATATGTTTATAAAATTAAAAGAAAGTGACTTAACAAAGTGTGTGGAGGGCAGGCATTGACATAGCAAGGCAGCCATGAAACATGAAACAACCTCAAATGCTGGCAATTTCAGAGACTCTGAGTGTGTGCCCTGATTTAACTGCTTCCAAATCAGCTTTGTGCTGAGATTTCTAGAAAAGAATTGAACATGACATGGAAGCACTTGGACACTGCCACACATGTAAAAGACCCAGGTAACGTTCCTTGCTTTTGCCTTTGGCTAGTCCCAACTTAGTCACTGTGGCCATTTAAAAGGTGAACCAGCATGTAGAAGAGCCTTCTCTCTATCCTGAAAACATTTGTAATCATTACAAATTTGTAATTACAATTTATAATATGTGCATAGATATTAATCTTTCTTATACCAAAAGTAAATGTAACTTTAATATTATATTTTAAAAGCTTTTTGAGGTAAATTCACATAACACATCCGTGTAGGATACTCAGAGTATTTGCTACACAAGAATTATTTAATCTTACATGTAGACACTTCTTTAAATATGAGAAAATATCTAGCTTGTGGATTAAAATGTAAGATATAAATATCAAGCTAGAATTTTAAATAATTGACATTTAATGAATGCTAATGAATAGAATAGGGTTTTACTAGTGAAATAAACCTCTGAAGTATAATTTTGAGACTCATCAAAAGGAAAATTTTATGTAAAATATGTGTAATTAGACTCTCTCTGAAATTATTATATCGAGTCTTGCTTTAGTTGACTCACTTATACAGGAAAATGTCTACATTGATACCTTAATTCCATTAGGTCTAAACACTAATTACCAAAACTTATACTATAGATTTTATTTTCTTAAATAATTAGGTTTTATTTTATCAAATAAACATAGTGTATTTTTATTAAATATTACTTTTATTTTTCTCTATTTATTCATTATTGTTAAAATACATACATATTAAAAGGCCAATATCCTTTTCAAATTATTCTCTTATTTTGAATCACAACTGAATTATTTCCTATATATATTCTTTATATTTGTACTGGATTTCACATTTGTTCAGTTCATTGGATTATAAATAGGTTACCTAGGAATTCTGAGAGTGTTTTTTAAAGAATTTTGCATTTTCTTTCATTAATTACATATCAGTGTTATAAAGAGATGAAACCAATAGAAAACAACAAAACCCATGCAATATAGTTTCTGCTGATCTTTGTTGAAATGTGTCTTCTCCAGACAATAAATAGATGGATTTTGTTTTTTAGTCCAGTCTACTAATCTATGACGTTTGATTGAGTTTAAGCCATTTACATTCAGGGTTACTATGTATGGGTGGTACTTTGCTCCTGTCATTTTAGGAATGGGTTGTTCATTGATTTAGTCTTCTGTTGTCATTTTACTGGGATGTTCTTCCCATTTGCCTTTGTTTTGGTAGGTGCTATTCATCTCTTCATAACACTTTATTCTGATTAAATCATTCAATGACTCGTTGATCATGCAGTGGCATCATTTTCTTCAAGAAGGTTCTTGATTTTCATTTCTTCAGCTGCATGTTAGTCATTTAATAGCATGTTGTTTAACTTCTTGGTATTGTTAATTTCTTTTTTCTCCCAGATGTTGAGTTTGTTTTGTGGCTCTTCATTTAAGGGGATATATAGTAGCTGTGTAATGGAGACTGTCATATCTAGTAACATGTCATTAAACTTCATGGCATTGTAAATTTCCATTTTTCTTTCTATTTTTGATTTTGTATCATGATTTTTCATTTGAGGGGATGTACAGTAGCTGTGAAAAGGAGACCAACATCCAGATGTGAGGATGCAGTGTGGTATGCATTTCTGTTTCCAGATAAAGATGGACTTACAATGAAACTGTTTACTATATCTTGACGATAGGATTCTGGACTCTCTGCCATTGTCCATGCCCGCAGTGATGGACGTATGACTGAGTATGAAAAACTATATGTTAGTAATGATATAAAGGAACTAGGTAAGGGGGAGGGAATTGGGGAGGGGTTAAGGGAATATGGGACTGCATCATAAAATGATAGCAATAATAATAAAATGTAAAAAAAAATAAAGGTCAACTAGAAAAAAATAATAATTAGATATTAGTAAACATGTTAATATTTGATGGTCATAAGATTAAGACAATTGAACTATAGATTAAAAGTGCTTCAGAAATTCAGATACTTCAGGGCAAAGCAAGATGTTGGTACAGGGTATGGACAGATTTAATATGACAGAAAATCATTAGCCAGGGTGAAAAAGAGGACAGATTCCAGGAAATAAGAGAGGGCACACTGACAGTGGACGGGTACCTGGAGATTCTTGCACAACTTTGCAGTGTTGCAGTGACCAGGTAACTCAGCAGCAGTCAACAAGTGGTGGTTAGAGCCCCACAGGAAGCCACAGTTCCAGGCAGCCAGGTGGGAAAGAGAGGTCACTGGGAGCTCAGGAGGTGAATATAGGCAAAGAAACATGTCCTATTGATTTGTTTGTTCCATCCATGAGCAGAAACAGAGAAGCAGACCCCAATCGGTGGTACAGGAACAGGGGGAATTTAACAATTGAAATCTACATTGGTACCACATTGGGGGGAAATTCTGTGTAGAAGAGCAAAAGATGTGGGACCAGAAGGACAGCCAGGAATAGGCTCACTTTTGGGTCAGTATATTTCACTGATCCCACAGGGAAAGTAATGCCAACTTCACATCCTGAAGTGGGACCCATCCTCAAGGCAGGTCTGGGTAGCTCCCAAACTTAATAGCATGCAGACCCAGAATTCAAGCAGGGACATCTCAGGTGCCATTTTGTGTCATGTAACAAAGGCTGTGGGATTGGAAGTATACCAATAAACGGCACATGCATTAAACCAGAAGCAATCAGGTGCCATTTTGTGCACATGGCAACGACTATGGGACTGGATATACAAGAGCTGATGTGCTAGGCTAGGAGCAAAATTACTTCCAGTTCAGTGCATTCCACTGGTCTCACTGGGAAAACAGTTCCTATGCATTCTCCTAAAGGTTCCACCCAAAATAAACCTGGGTGGCAACTGGATAACATCCTGCAGAGGTCAGAAGCAAGACCTTCCACCTGTTACCTCATACAAAAATCAGCTCCAGAGGGATTAAGTACCTAAATCTGCACCACAAAGCCATCAACATATTAAAACAAACAAACAAAAAACAAAGGAAGCAATCTCCAAGATATAGGAATGGGAAAACACTTATTGGAAAAGACACAAGGCACAGGTAGTCAAAACCAAAATAAATCAATGGGACTACATCAAATTAATAAGCTTCTATACAGTGTAGAAAATGTTCAACAAAGTGAAGAAGGAACCACCAGAATGGGAGAAAATCTTTGCCCTACACAACCAATAGGGGACTAAGACCCAGGATTTATAAAGAGTTTCAGAAACTCAATGACAGCAAAACAATCTTGTGAAGAAATGGGCAAAGGGAAGATACAGATTTTTTTTCAAAATAGTAAATTCAAATGGCTATTAGATATATGAAAAAATACTCAGTCTTGGTCACCACCGGGTAAATACAAATGAAAATCATCTTCATGTTCCATCTAACCCCAGTAGAATGGGCCTAGATTTATAACTCTATTAACCACACCTGGTGGTATGGATGTGGGGAAAAAGGATATCCTCCTTCACTATTGGTGGGAGGGTAAGCTGTTATAACCACTCCGGAAATCAGTATGGAGAGTGCTAAGAGAACTGAAAATAAACTTGCCATACGGCTCAGCTATCACTTCTGGGAATATATCCAAACAAAAGATTTGCATTTGAGAAAGGGATCTATACTTCTATTTTCACAGCAGCACAATATACATTAGCAAAGTCATGGAAACAACCCAGATGCCCATCAATAGAGGAATGGATGAATAAACTGATACATCTACTCTATGAAATGCTACTTAGCCATTAAAAATGGTGAAATTGTACCATTGGCGACCAAATGGTCCCGACTAGCAACCATTAGTCTCAGCGAAATAACTCAATCCCAAAGGACAAATATCACATGTTCTCTCTGATACAAATAAGTCTCTTTGCAAAATACAAAATCAATGTTCCTTTATAATGCAATACTCTTTTTTAAATATTTATTTTGTTTTTATTGAAAAGGCAGATATACAGAGAGGAGGAGAGACAGAGAGGAAGATCTTCTGTTAAAAGGGTTCACTCGCCAAGTGAGCACAATGGCTAGAGTTGTGTCAATCCAAAGCCAGGAGCCTGGAGCTCTTCTGGGTCTCCCAAGCAGTTGCAGGGTCCCAAAGCTTTGGGCCATCCTTGACTGCTTTCCCAGGCCACAAGCAGGATGCTGCTTGGAAAGCAGGGCTGCTGGGATTAAAACCGGCACCCATATGGGATCCTCGGCGAGCAAGGCAAGGACGTTAACCTCTACGCTATTGTGCCGGGCCCCAATGTTCCTTTCAATGCTGTTTTTTATTGCAACTCATGGGTTTTGATATTTCTTGTTTTTAATTTCATGTCTTCAAAATTGTTTATTTTCTCTAATTAATTTCTGTATTTACTCATAGATCATACAGGAACATAATATTCTCCTAAAACATTTTTTATTTTCTTTTTCATTTCTTCAGTGACACATTGGTTATTCAGTACCATGTGATTTAACTTTGTGGAATATAAACTTTTTTAAGTTTATTCCTGTTGTTGATATTGATTGTTTTATGGTTTTTCATTGAAGGGAATGTGTAGTAATTGTATATTAAACACTATTATATCCAGATGTGAAGATACAATGCAGTATCCAATTGTACTTCCAAATCAAAGATGGACTACCAATGAAACTATTAAGTATATCTTCACAATGGATGCTTTACTGCCTGCCATTATCTGTACCCACAATATAAGGACACACTTAAGTGGAAGAATGATGAACTATTTATCGAGGATTATACTACTGTAATAATATTGGGGAAATCATTGGGGGAGTGAATTGTAGGAGTGGTTAATCCCAGAGGCTATGGAATTGCATCATTAAAATAATAAAAAAAAAGGGGAATTCAATTTTTTCAGCTGAATATTTTGTAAATAACAATAAAATTATTTTTAAGAAATTAAATCTGAAAGAATACAATTCAAAAAGAAAATTTGTAGGCCAGATATGTGGCACAATGAACTAAGTCAATACCTGAAAAACTAGAGTATGTATAGTGGTTCAAATCCAGGCAGCTTCACATCCTTTCTAGCTCCCTGTTGATATGTTTGAGAAAGAAGCAAGTAATAACGTAAGTTTTTGGGCTACTGTATCCACATGGAAATCCTAGATAAGCTTCTAGTTCCTTGTACTGGTGTGACATAACCCTGGCTTCTGTTGCCATGTCAGGAATTAAGCAGAAGGAAAGATCCCTTCATCGGTCCCAACTTTGTAACTATGAATTTCAAATGGATTAATGAAAGTTTAAGACAAAGGGAAGTTCAGTTAAAATTTCAAAAACTTACAATTTATAGTTTAACACTTCAATAATATAATATAGAACATATACTATGATATATATGATAATGATGTATGATATAACACTGCATTAATAAATACAATTTATTTTTATTTACAGAAGTTAAAATAATACACTTCATGCAAATGGATGATGGGCAGATAGTAACAAACGGTTGCTATATTAGCCACAGAAACATTGCAGAAAAACAAGAGAGAGAGAGAGAGAGAGAGAGAGAGAGAGAGAGTATCAAGTAGCACTTGGTTGTTATTTCTGCTTTGGTCCTAGATGAACCCAGAAATGTTAATTGAGTGATATCTTTTGGTTTGATCAATTTCAGCAGTTCCAAATATGATCCAATTGCCTGATTTGTACCAGTACACAAACTGGTGCCCATACAACATCCTGGTGGATACAAGGTGAGGATATAGCAACGAGGCTATCATACCACGCACAAAACAGTGATTTTTTTTTTAAGTTCAATATGTTGCCAGAGAATATATAGAGATAGCTGGAAGAAATGAGGAAGAAAATAGATGGCATGATGAAAAGCTGATAAATAGCAACACCTATGAAAAATATGTGATACTATTGAGTATCCAAATGATTGTATTAATAGAATGGAAGAGATTAATAGAATGGAAGAGAATGTAAAATCATTAAGATCATAATTATATGCTGTCAACAAGAAGCTTAAGTTACAAGTGAGAGAAAAGGAATAAATAAATAATAATAATAAAAAAGTGCTCATGAGGATCTGGGTAGAAGAAGGAATATAAGCTATTATAACCATTATAATGACAGTATGAGCATTCCTCAGGGACCTGAAATAGAAATTTTGTATGAGTCAGCCATCCCACCCCAGGCCATTTACTGAAAAATCACAACATACACTTTTTGTATGCCAATATTTAGTTCAGTTTATATAACATTGGTTAAGGTATGAAGTCAGCACTGATGCCTAGACACTGTTGGTTTTGGAATGAATGAATCACATTATGTAACAAGAAGAATGCAAATGGAAGCTAGTGAGCTTATTAAAATAAACCAGTCTCAGAAAGATAAACATATATTTTGACTGATATCAGTTCTTAAATACATAATGCAACAAATGTAATATGTGAACAATTTCACATTTCAAATTTTGATTATTGTTTACACTGTTAGTTTATCATCTTCTGTAAAAATTTTACTTTTGATGATGTTACAAAGTTGATTAGTGTGGTGATGGCCAAAGATTAGCGGAAAGTGGGTGAGACCATTGTTGCTAAATTTTCTTTTTTTCTTCTTCCTGTATCTGTGAGGAGGGGGGAGATACAAGGAGAAGTGCACCCAGCCTCCCAATCTGGCACCTGCTATTACCCCAGGATCCCCAGGTGAAGCATGCTCTGAGGAGTCTGCTCAAGTACTTAATGATGCTTCTGAAATGCTGTTGATCTAACCAATCCAAGGATGAGGAAAGCCATACAAGGTCAATTGGCTGAAAGAGTCCACCTTGGATTCTACAGTTACCCAGATTTTGCTGTCAATGCTTGCTTCGGGGAATTGACCAATTTGCCCTGCCCTATTTCCTCTGCAATGGCACCACAAGTCCTCTGCAGGCCCTGATGGACTGACATATCCTCTGTGTTCATCTGGGCATGCCATCTACTGCTCTGTCCTAATCCAGTTCTGATACATGCACTCTAAAGTCAGAACACAGACCCTGAGACTCTCTGCATGGTTGGAGTTCAGAGTGCAGTGATTCCTCAAAGAAACTTTGTTTGAGGGGATCACATATGTGATTCTGGTGTGTGCTCAAAAGAACAGGGTTTGGTTCAGTCTGCAAACCATATCAGCCTATACACACATTGGTAGTTGTAATTCCTGGGTCAATTCTACCTCCAATGTGTGGTTTTTTTTTAATTTTTTTTAAGATTTATTATTATTTTTCTTTTATTGAAAAGTCAGATATATAGAGAGAAGGAGATTCAGAGAGAAAAGATCTGAAGCTGACCTGAAGCTGATCTGAACCTGGGGGGCTAGAGCTTCTTCCAGGTCTCTCAAGTAGATGCAGGGTCCCAAGGCTTTGGGCCATCCTCGACTGCCTTCCCAGGTCACAAGCAGGAAGCTGGATGGGATGTAGGGCTGCCAGGACACAAACTGGTGCCCATATAGAATCCTGGCCAATGCAAAGCAAGGACTTTATCCACTATGCTGATGCACTAGGCCCCTCCAACTCCATCTTTTACATAAACCAATGGAGGCCAAGGTCCAGATCAACCCTGCACACCATGCGCTCAGACCTCATGTTCATCAATAGTAGCTGCAGCCTAATTAGGGTGAGCCCAAATAACCCCTCCAGGCCTACCTCAACCCTGGTTAACTTCACAGTATGTTCAGCAATCTGGTCCAGTCTGTCCCACATCTCATTCAGTTTTACACATCAATGGGCATTGAAGCCTAGCTCAGCCGAACTGACCCTACTATTCAGCCCACAATCATGCCTATCAAGTCAGGCCCACCCCGAACCTAGTTCTCATGCTCACCAGTGGGTATTCCAGTCCATCAGAGAAGTGCTCACTTTTTCGTTACTGGGCCTACAACCAGTCCAAGATCTTACACTGTCCTGTTTGCTCTTCAGTCTTGGTCAACAGGACTTGCTTCCGTTCCCAGCACTTGCCAACTGATGCTGGAGCAAGGCCTGATCAGCCTGTGCTCGATTTGGCTTATACATGCACCAGTAGATACAGTTTCTTATTGTAGTGTGGCTCTACCCCTAAGCCAGTCCTCTATTTCAATGCTTACTGGTGGCTATTGTGAACTATCCCTGCTAGACACCCAAACTGAGCTTTAATGTTTGCTGGTGGTGACTCATGTTTAATGGCCCAGCTCTGGACTCTCATGTGAGCTGTTGCACGGGTCTGAATGACAAAAGTCCTCCAGCTTTCACCCTCCAAACCACTCAATTGTAGGCCTCTTACTTACCTCCAAGTACAGCAACTTTGTTGATGCAAGTCCATCAGATGTCATCTGATGGAAGTCATCCCTAACCCTAAGGGGTCCTCTCTCATGCACATTCCCTGAACCTCTTTCCTGGTCAATCCAATGTCCTTGTATCTGGAAATTGTGGTTCCCCCAGCCCAGCTTTCCAAAGCCTAGTCTTCCAGGCAACAGTGTATTGGCCTGGAACTTAGTCCAGCTACTAGAGTCCCAAGCTCCTAGCACAGTGCTGACCTGGGATCTTATACATTAACACACCTGACACAAGGTTTACCTGGCCATGACTTCGATGTTGTCGACTTTTAAGAGTAAACCTTCACACGGAAGATTCCTGTCTTTCAGTCTCTCCCTGTTCCTTTGTAACTCTATTTTATTTACAAATAAATAAATAAATAAACCCTTTAAAATTGTTATAATTAGGGCCTAGCACGGAGGCCTAACAGGCAAAAATCCTCTCCTTAAAAGAGTTGGGATCCCATATAGGTGCCAGTTCAATTCCCAGTAGCTCCACTTCCCATCTAGCTCCCTGCTTGGGGCCTGAGAAAGCAGTAGAGGACGGCCCAAAGCCTTGGGACCTTATACCTGCGTGGGAGACCTGGAGGAAGTTTCTGGCTCCTGGCTTCGGATTGGCACAGCACTTGCCATTGCAGTCACTTGGGGAATGAATCATCGGATGGAAGATCTTCCTCTCTGTCTGAGTTTGCATAAAAATAAAATAAATATTTTTTTAAATGCTATAATTCAAAGTATATGCAATGTGAAACAATAACAATTTTAATAGATTTTTAAAAATCTTAAAATTTATGTGGAATTACAAATACATTACATTATAGCCAAAGTGGAAAAAGTTAGCTGAATGCCATGGAATGTTTGATCTCAAATTACATAAGGATGTAGTAACAAGAACAATTTGGTAATGGCAGAAAAAATGAAGTATATATGAACTAATCCATAAACCTGCAGGCCAAATGTTCACATTACACTTTAAAGAAATGAAGCTCTCTTCAATATTTTCTTCTGATAAATCATATATATTCAAAAGGAAGATATTACATACTAAATTATCACTATATTTAATAAAAAGACTAAAAATTAATCAAAGACCTGCATTTAAGAATGAAGACTAAAAGCTTTTAAGAGTAAATCTTCAACAAAGTGATATAGGGGGTGATGTCTTTGATGAGACACTCAAATCATAGGTAATAAAATAAAAAAAATGATGCATGCATGTGTATAATATGTATATATAACATGGACATTTCTGTACACAAAAAGAAATAATCAAGCACAATGACCCTTCTTTTAGGATGAAAATAGGTATTTGCTAGCTACTTATTTAATAAAGATTATTTTGGCCCAGTACTGTATCTCAACAAGCTAATCCTCTGTCATATGGCACCAGCATCCCATACAGTTTGTGTGTGAACAGCTCCACTTCCATGGAGTTCTCTGCTTATGCCTCTAGAAAGCAGAAGAGAGCAACACAATTCATTGGAACCCTGTTGCCATGGAGGAGATTCCATCGCAGCTTTTGGCTCCCACTTTCAGTCAACACTGTTCTGGCTGTTGCAGTCATTTGAAGAGTGAAGCAGCAAATAGAGACCATCCTTATCTCTCATTGTCAGTCATCCTACATATAAAATAAAATTTAAAAATAAGTATTTTTATATAAAAATAAAGAATAAAGGATTAGTATGCAAAGTACATCAGTCAAAAAACTCAATGAGAAAAGTACAGTCCCATCAGGATATTAGGAAAAGGATCTGCATAGACAGTTGTCAAGAAAAATAATATGCAGATGGCTGATAACTATATGAAAAATGTTGTTGAACATTGATTGAGATGAGGAGAAATACAAATCAAACACAAAATGAGATAATATTTCACCCCATTAGAATTGCAATGAAACACAGAAAATGACAAATGGTATTGAAGATGTGGCAAAGGGGAATTTCTTATTACTCTTCTTATTCTTGGTAGAAATGCAAATTAGAATAGTCACTGAGGAAGCTGAAGTGAAAATTTTCTCAAAAACAAGGAGTGGACTTTTCATATTATCCACACGGTATTAAAAACATATCTGCAAAACCATGTTTGTTTGTTTGTATTGAAAAGGCAGATTTACTGAGAGAAGGAGAGACAGAGAGCAAGATCATTTTTACTGGTTCACTCCCAACTAGCCACAATGGCCAAAGCTGAGCTGATCCAAAACCAGAAGCCAGGACCTTCACCCAGGTCTTCCATTGCAGTGCAGGGTTCCAAGTCTTTGGGCCATCTTTCACTTTCCCACGCCACAGGCAGGGAGCTGACTGGGAAATGGGGCAGCAGGGATATGAACCAATGCCAAAAGAGGATCCCAGCAGATTCACAGTAAGGATTTAACCACTAGGCTATAATTATAACACATCAGTTCACACCAAATAAACACAGAGTAATTAACGGCCTCCATCATCACATTTGAAAGGATAAAAAAAGTCTCCCATTTACACATGTGCATGATACTCAGGTGTAAAACAAAATAGTAATTTCACTCAAATCAATACAATTGGATTGCTTCAGGTGGAGTGAAAAAAGTCCCAGAGTGACAAGTATCACATGTATTATTCATAGAAACTAAACTTTGTCCAATAATTTTAAAAAAATGTTCGTCCACTTTTTCTGCAAATATATATTTTATGTCAAACTTTATTTACGACTTTAAGATTTATTTATTTATTGGAAAGTCAGATTACAGAGTTGAGAACAGAGAGGAAGATCTTCTGTCCGATGATTCACTGCCCAAGTGACCGCAATGGCTGATGCTATGCAGATCCAAAGCCAGGATCCAGGAACTTCCTCCAGGTCTCCCACATAGGTGCAAGGTCCCAAGGTTTTGGGCCGTCCTCAACTACTTTCACAGGCCACAAGCAGGGAGCTGGATGGGAAGTGGAGCTGCCGGGATTAGAACCAGCGGTCATAGGGGATCCTGGCGCGTTCAAGGCGAGGACTATAGCAGCCAAGCCATGCCGCCAGGCCCAGTTCTACGTATTTGTAAAAAGTAAATATTTTTAAGTGAGCTTGAACATTTTTTTCACTTGAATATTCTTGTATAGCCCTTTCCTACATAATGCTAAACTCTATTTTTCTTCATTTTTTGGATTGACGTCTTTACCATTAGGTTCTTGACTATACTGTTACCTCAAGAATAATAAATGCAATATTATTTTGAAAAACTAACATAAAGCCTACTAAAGTAAAAGCATATGTATTAGATATTTATGGAAATGCATGAATTATGTACAGAACATGACAAATCAGCCTTTAAATGGACTGCTAATAAATAATTTTTATATAAAGTAGTTGAACCTTGAATGTACATTATATATTTTTGACTGCAACTGCACACAGATATGTTATTAATTATTTTCCTAGACTGCTTCTGCGATAGAATGTGGTGCATCTGAAATGCAGAAAACTAAAAATACTCAGTTGAAGTCATTTAATATGTAGGACTCTGTTGGGGGCACTGACTGTGATTGGCCCTTTGCCCTGATTGGCGTGCTTTCTGCATGCCTTGGTGATCTTTAAGCTGATTGGATAGGATTGATATATAAGCCAGGGGCTTTGGGGAGGGGAGGAGCTTCTGCGTAACAGAATTAACGGATGTAACGGTTTTAGTGGAAGGTCTGAATAAAGCGCCTCTGAGATGCTCTCCAGTGTCGGGTGGTTTCTTCCGCAAGACAGGAGACCCCAATAGGACTCAATTCCCAAAACTAAATCTTTAGTTTCAGTATTCAAAATTGTTCAGTTCATTCTTCTAACGTTCAAATATTTAAATGCTAAAAGAAGCATTATGATAAAATTATTAATTATAGACAAACTTTAAATAATTTCTACATAAACTTTTTAAAATGAGAGCTCTTTTGTACTGAGTATATTAAAAACACATTATTGACTAGTTCATTAACTAATGTATTATTCTGAAAAATTTACTGCTTAATATGGGAAACCTTCTGTAGAAAAAAATGTCTATTTATTTATACTATAAACTAGGTTATTAACTAATGTTCCTTACTAAAATGTGAAAAACACACTAGGGTTTTCTTATGGCATGATCCAGAGAAAATAATACTTAATGTCAAAGTTATCAGTTATTCAAACAAATATGCATATTATATTGATTTAAATCTATAAATATGTTGACAGAAACCATGACGTGGTTTAGTTTTCATACTACCACTAACTCATACTATACAATGTGACACTGTTTTGCTTACCTGCTAATTTCAAAAGAGTCCTGTGGAATATATACAGAGTGGAACACTACTCAATCATTTAAAAAAATAGAAATTCATTCTTTTCAACAAAATAATTCAACTGGAAATCATTATTTTAGTAAAATAATCATCATTAAAAAGAAAAAAATCATAAATTTTCTCTGATATGTGGCAGGAAACATAGGACACAGAGTCTGTAGGAATAAAATGGTCACTTTTCCCTGCATTTATCCTCTAGTGGCAATGTGGCATTGCTTTCTTTTAACATTTTAATTGTCAAATATTTTGATTATTATCAAATGAAGTCTGAAATCACATTGGATTAAAATGATGACTGTGTAAATGTATTTGAAGAGAGACAATGGTATTGGGGTTGCGAAGCAGGGAAACAAGAGTCATGTGATTATTTAGAACTTTCCATAACCTATGAATTGTGTAAAATGTATTCTTTTTAATAATCAAATTTAGAAAGTGGAATACTGTACAGGAATTCAGTTTTAAAATGTAGCAGACAAAAGAGACTACCAGCATGTACTGTTTTAATGAGCTTAAGATAGTAAGGTACTATTGCAAATTCATTGAAAAGATCATTAACACAATTGCCAACATACAATCATATTTTTCAGTGAAGATAGAGTGACAGAAAAATCTTACCAAAGTATCTTCTACAAAAATAATAATAACGACATCCTAAAAGCAACATCAGATTAATTCATTAGATGAATAATAATCTTATTTAAACTTTAATTGTTTTTATGTTTTTATATCATTTATAAGGGATGCCTTTATTATCTATATATTATCTATATATTCACATTGTATACTTTATCTTGAAGTGAAAAATCTATTTTCCTACTTAGCAAAGAGAAGTCATCATGTTTATGGGTCAAGAAGGCAGAAGCTTAAGCGCTTTCACCTCTCCTCACAGTTAACTAACTGGATATTGTGTGGCTGTGGAAATTGTTTTTTAAATACCTTCCAAGGCAATTGATTTCTGAACTAAAATCCAAAACATTTTGCACTTTTTTTCTTTACTGAATAAAATGTGTATAACTGAAACAAGTATTATCATATGTTGCCATTAAGATTTGAAATTTGCTATAACTGCTTGGAATACATAACAGAATTATAATTCCCTTGATTGAAAAAATGTATCATAAATCTATTTAATACTTTAAGCTATATTTTTGGTCCACTACATTTTGTCATTTATTATAATTACAGTTTATATTCTGACAAAAAACACAATATATAAATATAGAAGCGTAAGTGAATATGTAGAAAAACCTAAGAAAATTATGAAAACAGTATAAATACCATGGTACTTACAATGTTACAAATTGTGTTACTGGAAAATAGTAGTAGATTACTAAACCCTAGTTGCTCTTCTAAAAATATGATCTTCATACTTCTCCTGCATTCATGATGAAATCAAAATATGCCCACACATACGCAGTCACACAGCTTTCAGACAATGAGCACAACCCCAAAACACAACATGAAAGGCCAATGTTATTCCACTGATAGCTACAGATTGCTGCATGGAAGTTTCTGGGGCCTGAAAAGGGGAAGGAACTCTCAAAGAGAAACAGAAAATCTGTGAGTTGCAGATGAGTTCAGAGTTCTTTAAAGGCAAGGTGTGTAATTTCCAAGGGAAGATTATTATAAAATATACAGCTGCTCCACAGACATTTGGAAAAGGCCACTATTTTATTTTTTGTTAATTTATCATTTATATTTTATTCATGTATTGCTTTAGGGGACATCTGTGAAAAGTATGTACGGAAAAAATCACATGAAAGGATCTTGCACTCCAACCATAGTGGACTCTAGGACTAGCTAAAAATCTGACAATGTTCCCAAACATGATTCCCATCCCGGTTAGAAGTATTGCTGAATCCTCATCAGGATTTACTCACACAACATGCAGAAAGTCAATCATTGGCAAGGGGGAGGGGGGCGGCGGGAGAAGGAAGGAAGGCATTTATATCAATGCACAGAGCAAAAAGCTAGACAGCTGTTGCCTAATGCCCAGGCTTCAGGAGATAAGGATGAAGGTTCTTCCACATTGAAATTGGGCCTCAGAGATACATGAGAAGCTCATGTCAAAGTTTCTGGTTGGCGAATGGAATTTGTGTTCTTCCTTTGATTGGCCAGCAAATGATGTGTTCATAAAGCAATTCGTCATAGCCATGTGGGCTCCGGTTGGTCTAGGGGTTATACAGATGCAGCCATTTCATTCTGCTCAGACCTGACATTCCTGTATCCAAATGCACCAGGACAACACTGGCCATCAAGGTTTTTATCTCTCGGAGAAACAAAAGACTTGAGTTCAGTGATTAGAAGTATATAAGGTCAGATGGATCACTCCCTTAAGTAATGATTACTTTTGTTAATATTATTATTATTATTATTATAAAGATCAGGTCAGGAAACTTTGTGCTGAAGAAGACAGACAGAAGGCTGGTTCCTGCATCTATAGTGTGGAGGTTTGGTTTTATTCACAGAAATAGTAGTGAAGCATGAGGAGAAATGATTGTTCGGCAATTACTGATTTGGAATTCTGCAGCTAAATATATATACATATATATGCATCTATATATATTTTTCAGTTCCAATTTAAAAAAATGATGATTTGGTAAAACCAATTGACTTTGGATTAAAAATAATTAAAATAGTTTGCAAATGCAGTTATAATGTTGTATTTAAAATTAGAGCAGTATCTTCCAAAGAATAGATTTCACAAGTACTATATTATAGAAATCCCTAAATACTCCAATGTTTTCATACAACATCAAAACTATATTTTTACAACTACTCTATACATGTATCAGATTGCTGTATGATGATAAAATTTTTCATAAAGTCTAATTGGCAGTAATATATATGAAAATAATATTTTTGTTTACATGTTATTAAACTTAACTTTCATTAATCTTTACATTTCTTTTCTTTTCCAGAATTTACTTTTCTATATTTTCACTATGTGTAAAAAATTATAGTTTTCCAGTAGTCTTAAAAAAAGTTCATAAATTTGCAGATATATTTAGAAAAAGAATATTTAATGATTTTATTTCACAAATAATGAGCATTTTAAATGGTAGGATTTCTTAACAATATAAAATTTTTAAGATAAAGAGGATTTGAAACTTTAATCTTACTCAATTTAAGAGAACAGACCAGCAGATACAATTTTTAGAAGTAACTCAAAAAGTTTACATAATTGTTGAACAACAGAATAGTTCAAATTGAATTGCTAACAAAATTCAATCATATATTATATAAATCAATACTAAAAATACTATGAAACTAAGTATTTTGTAATTAAAATGTCTCCACATATATATACATTAGAAAGCAAAAAATATATGTGCTTTAAATTTTATCATCAAATAAAATAGAATTTGGGTATATATTTAAAATAGAAATCACATTGGTAAATAGTATCTATTACTTACATGAAATACATAATGCTCAAAATGCTGTGATCAGTCAATATTTTGAGCTTTAAAGTTTATATCATTAAGACACTGTTGTTCTGGTAAGAAAATAGTGGAATATAAAATCCATAAAATTCCAGACTACATGCCATTATGCAAGACATTGTGAAAGTGTGGTTATTATGGGGCTGGCATATGTGTTCTTAAATCTATAACAAAAGAGAAAAAGGAAAAATGAAGATGGTGTCCCAATGAATTTTACAACTTAAATTAAAGCTAAGAACATAAATTAATGCTAAATAGGAAAATACGGAAGATTAAAATAATAAAATATTAACCAATATTGCCTTGAAAAAATAGATGTATATTTTGTATTCATAAAATCTAAACTATCAAAAACAATGAAACATTATAATATGATTCAAGGACACATTACAGTAAAGAAAATGTTGAAGCTCATAAATAAGACCAAAGAACCAATTGCCTTAATTCATTAAAATTTCCTGAAGTCATTATGAGAAGCATTTATAATCTTGCAATAAAATGAATATAAATCCTGAACACACAGAGCAATTGAATATAAATATGCTTCACATTGAAACTTGCAATAGAGGGAAGGGAATATAAAAATAGTAACCATAATTATGAGAGCAGTATTTTATCCTCTGCTTCTTCAAATATTGAAAAGTGTGATAAATCATTGAGTTGAGCAGGGTTTCATGAAATAGTTGTTCTTCATTCAGTATTGCTGGAGAGTGGGAAAGTATATCACGACAAAATAGCAATGTTTATCAAAATCGTAAACCCAACTCAACAACTGTATTACCAGAAATTGATTTTTTGGTTAAAACCATATTTGTGTGAAGTACCATTTGAAGATAGATAGATTGATAGCAAAATTCCCATGGGTTTGTCACATTCATACATGCTTATGAGTACAGTTTTGCTACAGACTATTTTTTAAGGAAAATGTGGGTTGTAAACACACTGGGAAAATAACAGAAAAATACCTCCCTACTGAGCAAATGGTAGATTTGTCAGTTATGCAATTTTTTTTTTCATCCTGAAGCAAACATTTTAAAACAATTAGTGGACGACTGGTGCTGTAGGTAGCACTAAATAGTAAATACACTACTTTTACATAGTCACACATTAACAATAACTAAATACAGTAATTACAATATAGAGTAGTTAAAGTAATGTGAATGTGTTCTTTCTTCCTCTTTTTCTCTCCCTCTACGAAGATATTTACCAATTGAACTTGCCTTTCATCTTGTAATTATGAGGGATAACGCAAAGCTGATGTGACCAGAAGAAGTGAAGTGAGTGACATAAAAAAAGTGGCTCAGCATTAGTCCCCAGCTGACTTTCTGGAAAAAAGTCAGGGGTATCTCTCTTAGGTGATCTTAATCGTGGAGGCATAACTGTCAGGGGGTGGCATGAACTGAGCAGATGTGCTGGACAAAGGGGAATCACGTTTTGGTCTACATTGTGAGAAACAAAATGGAATTTCATAGTGCTACTCTGAACAACCCATTGTTTAAAAGTGAGAAATATTTCACATCTGGATCTTCTTTAATGTTCTTTCATATTTTGGGCACCAACTGGCTGCAGATAACTGAAGTTTCAGAAAGCATAACTGCAGACGAAGAATAGTACACATTGAAATACATCATCTTTCTTTAGTTCTTCATGAACTGAAACTCTGGGGACTCACTGCCATTTCTTACCAGATTTATTTGACTGTTACATCATTCCCTAAATATTCAAACTCCTCTATCACTATGACATCAGAAATCAGTGCAATTTTCAATAATTTTGCTACTGCTATAGCTATGAATAAGGTTATAATTCATCATGATACATTGGGTGCTTGTAAAAGATGAATTACAAATTCATAGTCAGGGTAATATTCCAGATAAGTCACTCTTTTTAAAGGTTTATGTTATTTTTATTGCAAAGTCAGATATACAGAGAGGAGGACAGGGCTACTGGGATTAGAACTGGTGCCAATATGGGATCCCAACGTATTCAAGGCGAGGATTTTAGCAATTAGACTACTGCACCAGGCTTGACAAGTCATTTTCAAAGGGATGAACAACATGCTACTGTTTGATATGGCAGTCTGTCAAATTTTAAGTGTTTAGAATAAAGTAAAATAATTTATGACATACTGAAAATGCTTAAATTAAATGCTATTAAGTTGTTGAAAATAATGCTAATTCCATTTATATTGGTACATAAAAATCCTCAAAATATGTGATTTAGCTAACAAAATATATAAATAATTGTATTTCGAATGTGTAAAAAAATCCTTTGATATGATGTATTTTATCATGTGATAGAGAATGAGAATAGTAAACACTTAAACAATTGATGCAACGCATTAACAGAAAAAAAATTCACTGGAGGAACTCAGCAGTTCAGGATCAAAAATGAATATAATTAACGTACTTCAAGATAGAAGAGTAAATTGATTTTGACTCTGCCATATAAATAATAGACAAAATAAGAAGGAAAAACAAATGTCTCTATGATTTGTAGGGGGAAAAAGATAAGAAAACTGATATTCAAATTGGAATAGCAAAAAGAAAGAACAAAGAAAAACCTCACATAATAGCTAAAATCTCCCAAATATGGGTGCAGGAAGGAAACACTAGAATTCAAGAAATTATGTGAGTCCTAAAATAGGCATACTGATAACAATACAATTTCTTTTTCTTATTTTAAGATTTATTTATTTATTGGAAAGTCAGATATACAGAGAGGAGAGACAGAGAGGAAGATTTTCCGTCCAATGATTCACTCCCCAAGTGAGCACAACGGCCGATGCTATGCCGATCCGAAGCCAGGATCCAGGAACTTCTCCAGGTCTCCCACACGGGTGCAGGGTCCCAAAGCTTTGGGCTATCCTCTACTGCTTTCCCAGGCCACAGGCAGGGAGCTGGATGGGAAATGGAGCTGCTGGGATTAGAACCTGTGCCCATATGGGATCCTGGGCGTGTTTAAGGCGAGGACTTTAGCCGCTAGGCCACACCGCCGGGCCGAACAATACACTTTCTAAAAGTTGTAGGTGGAGCTGAGTGTTTGATGTACTAGGTAATTTACCAGTTCAGACAATAATTGTAAAATAGCTGGATTTGGTAGCCGCTTTGCTTCCTATTACACTCTTGGAAATGCGGACTGTCAGAGAAAGCTGTGGTCGCTCAAATAATTGCGTTCTTGCCACATATGTAGATTTGAGTTGCACTTCTGGCTCTCAGTTTGGGCTTTGCTCCAGCCCCAGCTCTGGTGGGTATGTGCAGAGTACCTCAGCGAAGGGAGGTGCACTCTTGCCTTCTGTTTCACTCATTATCTCTGTTTCTGTAAAGGAAACAGTCAAAACTAAAATGTGACACATTTCCCATAAGCCGCCCTAATCTGAAAGCATGGGAACAACATGGCACAATGGTTTTCACATTGCAGGCCCATGAACTGTAAGTTGTGTAACTGTTGAAGCCTTTTTCAGAAACGAAGGAAGAGTAAAAATATGAGAAAAAGTAAAAATTAAAAAAAAAAACTACTAAATATTCTTGAAAGAACTATAACATTTTTAATATGTATTTATTTTTGTTCGAAAGTTTTACAGAATGAGGAAATACAAAAAGATCCTCCATCTGCTGTTTTACTCCCTGAATGGCCCCAATGGCAGAACCTACCTGATCCATAGCCAGGAGCCAGGAGCTTCCTCCAAGGCAATCTTGAAAGGCAATTCTAAGCCATCTTTCTCTGCTTCCCAGGTCACACCCAGAGAGCTGGATGGGAAGTGGAGCACTTTTGGGATTTTTAGCGCTTGCAGGTGGAGGATCAGCCAGTTAAACCCATATGTCTGTACATCAGCTGCAACATAATTTAAGGAGACTACCTGAAGCTGTCTCTGAATATTTTATAAAAAGTTGAAGGAAAATCACTTGGTGTTTTGAAGTCTACAACTCCTTCACATATCCTCCTTTAGATTGGCACTGCTGTCTCAATGAAAGGATTTCTTTATTTTCCTTCTGACAGAGTCAAAAAAAATTAGGAACAAAGTAGAAATTTATCAAATCTTATGTCTAAAATAAAATATTCATTTTTTTCTTTGTCTTAGTATAGAGAAACCTAAAAAAATCTTTTAAGAATTAAAGGTACTTCCAGGATTATAACTTTTGATTATATCAGTTAATAAGTATAAGATATAAAATACACTAATTAAAGACATAAATACAGGACAAAGAATTCTGTGTTTGAGGATTTCAACAATTAAATATCATCAAACCTAATATTTTATACATGCCTAGCTCCTTGCCAGATTATCTCAAAAATATTTGATGTGTTTTTCATGTTGTATAAATGTAATACTTATACACAACTTTAATGACAAAGCTATTAATTTTAGTGTGCAGATTCAATAAAGAAAGTGACACCAGCAGCTCACTTTTGGTAGCCCATGCACAGTCTCAATCTGTTGGAATAGAATAACTCACTCAAAGCACGTTCTGGATGACTGCCCCTGACTTTTGATTTTCATGCTCTCCAGCACTTGATAGCAAGATTCTTTCTTTACAGAATAAGCCATATCCATTATCTCCTTTCAGGGGATCCTCTCAAAAGAGATAACCATAACATTTTTCAAGCTTTCTAGGGTTATTAGCACACTATCCTTCGCCTCTCCTACCATTTTCCAGGCTTCAAAAATTCAATTTATTTTTCTGTAAATTGTTAAAATTCTGAGAATGCAGTTCTCAGTACTTATCAGCTAAGAATGTTTATAGAGCATGACAGAATCTGTCCATTGCTTTCTGATCTTCCTTACACAATGAATGTTCAATGGAATATTTATGACTCTCACATGAGGAACAAGTCTTATGTAACTTCCATGATCAGGCAGTTAGTTCATGTCTAATGACAGCGACATGGCATCTATTGAAATGTACAATTCTAAGAATGACACCATTGTTATTTCATGAAAGTCTGAACTAACTTTGCATTATATCATTGTCACATTCAATTGTTTATCTAATACATCGGATGACAGTTTCTATTGATTGTGATGGACTGTTTTCAAAGAAATGAGAGTTTACAAAGCTAGAAAGCAAATCATAAACAAGTATTGTTCCTCCTCCTTTCATCAGTAATAACTGCTTCTTTTCCAGTTACAGCTTCTAAGAAGTAGTAATCAAGGCAGAGAATGTTGCATGATAACTGCAGTTTTTTCTTTCCTTATATGTAAATCAAGATTTACCTTTGTGTAAAACTCATGCTTATGGGGGCAACCTACTCTTATGTTATTGTATTTTGTTGTACACTCCATATTGTTTTATCTTTTTGATTATAATTCAAATTATAGTTATTTACATATAACTACATCAGAATTTATTGTGATATTGTCATTTCATAGTGACCATTATTAGATTTAAGGTATATATTATTTTTAATAAATCATTGTTGTAAATGTCAAAAGCTTATAGGAGCACTACTGTATGAAATAAAACATAAAGAAAATATTCAGAAAAAAATTCAGAAAATATTTGGGATATTATAACAGTTTATTGGAAATAAAAACATTAAAAAATATTGAGTTAAATATGGATATACTTATTTTTAGCAACAAAAATGATATTTCAAAAGAATGTCATATTTGGAGTCTTTAATAAATTGGGTACTACATAAACCTCATCTGAGTTTAAGGAAACCAAAAAGGAATATATATTATCCATTAGCTAGGAATAACAGCAGATCATTCTACTACTCTTAGACCTAAAGAGGCAGAAAGGAATTAGATTTCAGAAAACAAAGAAGGTAAAGACAATGTAAGAATATTGTGAATTATACCAAGGCCCAATACCGAGAGAGAGAAATAAATGGTGTTGCCCCACTTAATTTCATACTCTAATCTCTTATTAAAATGAAACAGATTGCACCTTAAAAATAGCAAAATAATAAACATTTTCATTGATATAGTTCATGCAGAAGAGTCAGTTAAGTAGGGCAACAAGTAAGTACCATATGTTACCCCATAAATATGCTTTAAATGTTCGGAATTCTACGAAAAAGAGGGGATTCCCATTCCTTTCACCTTCATGGTGATTCTAAGACTCAAAATTAACTTTTTCACTTCTCTGCTCGTTTGGGTTGTTCACACTGTTTTTAAAAACAAAAGAAATCGGGCCGGCGCGGTGGCGCAAGTGGTTAAAGGTCCTCGCCTTGCACGCCCGGGATCCCATATGAGTGCCGGTTCTATTCCCAGCAGCCCCGCTTCCCTTCCAGCTCGCTGCCTGTGGCCCGGGAAAGCAGTCGAGGACAGCCCAAAGCTTTGGGACCCTGCACCCGCGTGGGAGACCCGGAAGAGGCTCCTGGCTTCGGATTGGCATAGCATCGGCTGTTGCGGCTCACTTGGGGAGTGAATCATCGGACGGAAGATCTTCCTCTCTGTCTCTCCTCTCTGTATATCCACCTTTCCAATGAAAAAATAATAAAAATAAATCTTTAAAAAAAAAAAAGGAAACCTTCTAATTTTAAAAATCAGCAATATGTTTCCCAAAGACATATAGATGCCATATGTTGGAAACATAATCAAGTATGATGACTATTTATAAATGCATAGTATTATATATTTATAAACTGGAAATACAAAGGAAAATAAAAATTGGGGGGGGGAGGTAGTACTTATATTTCCCAGTACCTGTGTATAGTAGGAGCTTAAATTTAGCATGAAACTTATCTCAAGTTTTAAAACTACTTTGTATTCTTCATAACAAAATATATTTTTCTCTTTAGGAAAATGTAATTAGAAAATGGTAGAAGTCCATGAACTTAACCACCTCAATAAAGCTCCCAAACCATTGGTTTACACTGAATTTAGTTCATAATGAATTATTCCCCATTCCCCCAATCATGATGGTCAGAATGAAATCTTTAAAAATAAAATTAATATGTAATATATTTTTGTTAATGATTCTAATGAGTTTTTTTAATGTACGAGCCAATCTAAAGATTTTCCAGAAGTTATGCAAAGACCTGCTTTTAATACTAATATGCATATATTTCAAATAGGATGATTATAAACACATCAGACTCAGTCTATTATCTTCATTTGAATTCCTTAGGAATTAAACCTCAGAATTTTATATGTGTGTCTTGTTGAGAAAGTGCTCATAGATAAAAACATAAAGATACAAGAAATGAATGAAGTGTGGACAGATAAAAATGTAATTATCATTGACAGGCCCTTTGTGCCATGTTTCTTGTGCTGTAATTGATCCTGAACATACCAAGGCATTCCCAGATCATGTGTTACTTAAAAATCAAGTTTTATAAAAATTTTTTTTTAAAATGTAGCTATAATTACTAATGTTCAACAATTAAGTGTTGGTAACATAAGTACATCTGCTAAGTAAAGGAATGATGAAAGGAAATATGAATCGCAGATAATGTCACCTACAAGTGTCAATAAAAGTGGAAGTGTTTGAGTCTGGCACGATGGCTCAGTGGCTAATCCTCTCTTTGCTCATGCCAAAATCCCATACAGGCACTTGTATATGTCCTGCTGCCGCACTTCATAACATGCTTCTTAGGAAAGCGTTAGTGGATGACACAAAGACTTAGGACTATTACACATGTGAGACCCAGAAGAAACTCCTGGCTTTAGGCTTCAATCAGCTCAGCTTTGGCATTGTGGACACATGCGGAGTGAACCAGCAGTTGGAATATCTTTTTGTCTGTGTGGCCTTCATACTATAAATCTGCCTTTCCAGTAAAATAAACAAATCTACAAAAAGAAAAAAATATTAAAGTGAAAATATTTACGGGAGAGGACATGTAAGCTAGTAGATGAGACACCCTATTCCTCATTACAGTGTTTAGGTTTGATTTCTGACTAGAGCTCTTGAATCTACCTTCCAGGTAATACGACTTAGGGAAGGCAATAGTGTTGACTGAAGTCATTTGATTCCTAGTACCCATGTGAGAGACCTGAGTTGAACTGCTGGCTCACACCATTAGGACCAGCACAACTCAGGCTATTATGGAGCTTTAGGGATCCAGCACTTACATAGCTCCACCCTTCATTCCTTTTTTTTTTTTTTTTTCAAGCACAGAAAATATGTGTGTTGTTTTTCTCTCTTTTTTTTTTTTTTTTGCTTTTTTTTAATCATATTTTTGACAATCTTTACATAGTTAATTAGGGTAAAAAGATTCAAGGGCCACAGGAAAATGGGTAAGACTATTATTTCCACATTGTTTCCTTCATATATCTGAGGTAAAGGGAGATTTTAAGGGAGAAGCCCCACCCAGTCTTCCATCCATCCCAGGTCCCAGATGTGGGGCATGCGCCGACGTTCTTGCTCAAGTGGTTTTGATATTTCAATAGTTATGAATTGCTGCCAATCTTGCCACTCCAAGCACGATGAGGTCGTTGAAGAATTCAGTGATTGACCCAGTCCTTCATAGAGTCTCTGTTGGCCCAGTTTTTCATTGACAACATATAGCTGAGGTGGTTGATTGACTTGCTCTGTCCAATGTCTTTTCATAGTTAGGGTTCCGAGTCCGGCATTTCAACTGGGGGGTTTCTCCAAAAAAACTTTGTCTGAAGTGTTCCCAGACCAGATTCTTGTATGTACTAGTAAGTACAGGGGCCGGTGCAGTCCATCGCCCTGATCAGCTGGTGGTTGTAATTGCTGAGTTGGTTCTGTTTTCAGCCCTGTCTTCACGATTCATTTCTCTTTTCTTCCTTCCCTCCTTCCTTCTTCAGCCCCTCTGGAATATATTAATCTTTTCTTCAATGTTTCAGAAAGTTACATTACATTTAACAATTTGTCAAAAAATTATTTGATGGATAAAATGTATTCAAGAAAAATCAAGGGTTTGAAATGTAGAAACACATATCACTATGTATTTAACTTCATTTCAAATATAGAACTGTTAATGTAGCAGTACAACATTACAGTTTTAACAGAATGATATCTGAGCTGAAATAATATTAAAACTATGTAGGTTCTTTTGAAGTCTAAAGAGAAGAAACAAAAGTTAGAGATTAAAGTGCTTTTGAGTAACAACACAAAGGTGCTCTTAAAAGAAGAAAGAGTACAATTTTCCTGAAAACTACGGAGTTTCCACTCAAAACTCCCAGTGGAGCTTTATAATTGCAATTCTTTGGAAGTCCATTCTTGAGTAAAAGATGAATGAATATTTGAAGGTAAGGAATCTATATTTGAAATCAAGTTTTCTTCTGTATAACTGCTGATCTGTGTATGATAAATGCACATACACACAAGCACAAGATGAACACACAGACATGTTTGGGTGCACAAGTGTGTATGCTTTCTGAATATATGCTTATGCTCACAGATCCATTGGTATGCTAGAAATAACATGAGGAAATACCAGAATACGTTTGTGATTTCTTTGGATATCAATATACAGACACTTAAACAAGTAGTTGGCCTGAACCAAGAAGTTTATTTTTACCCAATAACATAAGTGAAGTGTAATTACATGCACTGACAGCATAGTTGTGAAATTTGGTTGAAGGAGAAATAAGTTTCTCAAGTAGAAGCTAAATTATGCCATGTGAGTATGAATATACATGAAATGGCAAATGATGTCTATACATATACATGCATGTACACAAATTTACATATATTTACAAAAACTCAAAAACAAATCTCTGCTGCTCAGAGACCAAAAGCCAACAATGAATTAACAATCTTTTTCTTTCCATTTACAATGCATTTGAAACCACATTTAATGAAGCTAAGAAGGACATTTTTGATATATGCTTACAACTGCTTGGATTAAATAAATCAGGGAACTAATATTTTAGTAACATATTCTTCTCAAACATTGTGTGAATTGCTTTTTTATGGTTTATTTGTATAATTCTATATTAAACCATATAAAGCAGCACATTTTCAATCATGTTTCAAGAGCTCTTTCAAATTATGTTAAATATTTATGTATTGATTTACTCCATTTATGCATAGAATTTCTTTTTGTTTGCATCACAATTTATGATATTAGTACTTATTTGGTTTTGAATACTTTTACATCCTGTTACTTTGAAAGCAGAGAGAGAAACAGAGAAAGTGAAAGAGCGAGACAGAGGGATTTATCCTTTGAAAATTCACTTCCTAAGTTTCTAGACAAAGAAGCTAGAACTCAGTCTGGGTGCCAATTGTGACCCAAGAATGCCAATACACAGTAGATCTCTTGTTGCCTCCAAGGATGTGCATCACTAGGATGTTGGAATCAGAATAAGAAACAGAATTTGAGCATGGATATTCTGATACCAGATGTGAATTTACCAAGAAGCATCTTAGCTTCTGTACCAAGTATCTGCTTCTGTATTGTATTTTCTTTTTCTATGTATTATACCTGTCCCACATCCCTAATCTCCCCAACTTTTAAAAAAGTGGTTTATTTGTTTGTTTGTTTGTTTATTGGAAAGGCAGATCAGATTTACAGAAAGAAGGAACAACAGGAACAAAGATCTTCCATGTGCTGATTCACTCCCCAGATGGGCGCTGGCCTGAGCTGTGCTGAATTGAAGTCGGGGATCTCCCTTATGGTTATAGGATCCCAAGGCTTTGGGCCATTCTCCAAGGTTCTTCCAGGCCATAAGCAGGGAGCTGGATGGGAAGAGCAGCAACCAAGGCAGGAACCACTAATGGGATTCTGATGCTTGCAAGGTGAGGCTTTTGCCATTGATCCATGCAGTTGGACACTCCCGTCTATTTTATTTTATTTTATTTTATTTTATTTTATTTTATTTTATTTTATTTTATTTTATTTTATTTTATTATTTTATTTTCTGTGGTATGGTATGGTATGGTATGGTATGGTATGGTATGGTATGGTATGGTATGGTATGGTATATGGTATAGAACTTTTCCTAGAGACACAACATGCTACCTTGCTGGGTTTTTTTCCACCATGTTGATGAAATGAGCAATTGAAAATACAGCTTTGAAAACACCAATTGCCTCACACGCATGTGTTAATTCTTGTCAAATTCAAATAACATTACTGATGTATTCATTTTACAATTTGTTTTCACAACATTGAGCAATTTTCACATTTACTAAATAATTTTCACTTGGCCCCAAACATCATCACTTAATTTATAAATCCCTGCCATATCACAAGCGTTCATAGTAAATATATGATCTTACAAGAATTTCAGACAAGAATTAAAATGGGAATGTGCTTTTAGATGGGAACCGTGGCATCTAAAAATAAACAGTGATTGAGAAGGAAAGAAAAAGAAAAAAAAAACACACTTGAAACAGTAAGCATGACAAAAAAGCCTAAACAATGTTATCATAGTCAAACGAATCCTTATTTAATTATTACTGCTATATTCATAGTAACTATAAAAATTATTATCCATTTGAACGTTCAATATTTCAATGCTATAATCAGTGCAACTACAATATTGATAAAACCATTTTTGCCGATATTGGATGTAATTAAAGGATGATTATGTACACACATCAGTTAGTGAGTCATGGTTTTTAATTAAAATTTTCATTTCTATTTATAGATTTTGGGAGCAGTAGTTGCTAAAATTGAAACTAGTAGACTATTTTACCATAAGTGACATTTTACTTTACTATATAGATTATACAAATGTTGATAATCACATTTGTATATAAAAAGTTCATATACTAAAACTGTTTTTGTCTAAAATTTTTCTTTTTTTAAGATTTGTTTATTTTTATTACAAAGTCAGATATGCAAAGAAGAAGAAAGACAGAAAAGATCTTCCGTCTGATGATTTACTCCCCAAGTGGCCACAAAGGCTGGAGCTAGGTCAGTCCCAAGCCAGTAGCCCGGAGCTTCTTCTGGGTCTCCCACACAAGTGCAGAGTCCCAAGGCTTTGGGCTGTCCCAGGCTGCAAACAGGGAGATGGGTGGGAAATAGAGCTGCCAGAACTAGAACCAGTGCACGTATGAGATCCCAGCACATTCAAGGCAAGGACCCAAAACACTAGGCTACCGTACCAAGTCCCAGAAATGTCTTAAAGAAAAAAAAAAATCCAAATTATTCCTTATTTCCAAAACAATTTACATAATGTATATTTTTTACATCTAGTTTGTTTTCACATCTATTTTTAATTTCCCTTTATTTAGGCCAAAGAAAAGCATTCATAATGAATTAAAATTATATATAAGTAGCCTAGTGGCTAAGTCCTCACCTTGCATCCGTCAGGACACATACAGGCACTGGTTCTGATCCTAGCAGCCCCGCTTTCCATTTAGCTCCCTGTTTGTACCCTGGGAAATCAGCGGATGGTGCAAAGCCTTAAGTTCCTGCACACATATGGAAGACCCAGAAAAAGAGACCCAGAAGAGGTCCCTGGCTCTTGGCTTTGGATTGGCTCACCACTGGCTGTTTTGTTCAATTGGGGAGTGAATCATTGGATGCAAGATCTTCTTCTTCTTTGTCTCTCCTCCACTCTGTATCCGACTTTCCAATGAAAACAAAATAAATCTTAAAAAGAGCAAACGGGACCCAGTGTGGTGGCCTAGCAGCTAAATCCTCGCCCTGAATGTACCATCCAGTTGCCGGTTATAATCCTGGCAGCTCCACTTCCCATCCAGTTCCCCACTTGTGGCAGGGGAAGGCAATCCAGGACAGCCCAAAACCTTGGGATCCTGCACCCCTTGGGAGACCTGGACGAGGTTCCTGGCTCCTAGCTTCAGATCGGCACAGCAGCAGCTGTAATATTCACTTAGGGAGTGAATCATCAGATGAAAGATCTTCCTCTCTATCTCTCCTCCTCTCTGTATATCTGACTTTGCAATACAAATACATAAATCTTTAAAAAAAAAAAAAGAAAAAAAACTACATATAAGAAACATGGCAAACAGTTCCGTTTTTGTTTCTATGCTTCTTTGTTTTTGTTTTTAGGAGGGGGGCCACCATCTAAAGCTGTTTCTCTTTGAAATCATACACTATAGTAAAAACAGTACTTAACTCAAATGAAAATTTAAGTTTAATACAAAAAGAAATAAAGTGTCATTAATATAGACTAGCAACAAACACACTTTATACGTTTTTAATTTTATGATTAGTTAATTTAAAAATAGTTAACCTTTGTTTAAAATTTGCAAATAAGGAAACAAGCATATAGAAGTTGTTAATGAATTTTCTAAGAAAAGTTGGCAAGTAATTATTGAGTATTATTTGTTCATATATTCTAATTTTTAAATAGTATGTATTTCAAGGGTAATATTTAGTCATAGATGTTCAGAATTTTATTTCAAAGATTTAAAAAATGTTCATTAATAATTTATCAGTACTTGAAATATTGTAGTTGCAAAACATTCTTTCCAAAATAATGTGTCTAGAAATGAATGGTAGGTAACATTTCTAAACCTCATTAAAAAGCTTCAAATATGAGCAATTCATTTCTTAATTTAAGGAAAAATAAAACAGCATTTTCAAATCAAATCTACACCAATATTAAATCATAATCTTTAACTACAAAATCTACTTTCTTTCCATTGAATAAAAATTTTGAAACTTACATAGTTTTAAAATTTTACTTCACGATGTAATATTTTATCTTATAAATTATTGGACAAAATATATTATTTTCACCTGAAGGACTAAATATACATATATTTTAAAATCTGTCCAAGTAAGCAATTGCAAACTGTCATGTGTCTATCTACAAAGGTGTTTTTGCCCACGAGTCAGAAAGCTTTCCATATCATTGTTTCATGCATTGCATTGTTGCATTGCACTTTCTGTTTTCTTGCTTTATGTTATCACATGACTTTACCCTTTTATCTACAGTGATAATTTTTAGACATGCCAAATTGTTCAATAATCATTATCACCATAAATATAATTCTTTAAACAACTTTAAAAACACTGTCTAGATACTGACCATCTGAAGTATATTCTCCTTGTGAAGGAAAAAAATCACCAGGTAAAATATGTTATAAATAATTGCTAATATAATCAGTGTTAGATAATAACACCAATTAAATAACTCTAATTATGTGACAAAGCATTTTAATTCATATGTAAATATTTTTCTATGAAAAATCTCACAATTGTTCTTATGCATATGAAAGGTATTACCGCTATTTTATTTCTTATAATGTGATAATATTTCTAGTCAATTTCTTTTGATGGATCAAGCACTTGGATCCTTCTCACACACACACTGGAAACTTCAACAAGTTCCTGACTTCATGTTTGGTCCAGCCCAACTGTCAAGTTCGAAGGATGTGAGTTCTATTTCTTTGTTTTTGACTCATTTCTTTTCATAACACTTACAAAATCTGTTCATCATACTAATTATCACTTGGTTTTAAAATACTTTAAAAGTCAGAGAGACAGAGAGAGAAAAGAGGAAAGAGAGAAAATGAACTCCCCAAATACCCATAATGTTTATGAGTTGGCAGTTTGTGAACTCATTTTTTTATCATTGACTTGGAAGGTAGGACCCCAAGGACCTGAGCAGTCATTACTTTTTCATCTGGTAGTGTGCTTTGAAACAAAAAGTCAAGAGTTGGAACACGATTTACTGAGGTACTTATATTCAGCAGTGTATCTTAGCCAGTGTATTAACAGGCAGGCTAAACATCTATTTTAACCAAAGATGTTTTATTATTATTATCTTACAGATAGTATCACCATGTGACAATATATTTTGGATGATTCTGTTTTTTTTCCTTTGTGAGTAGTGTTTTCTTAAGTATTTTGCACAAGATAACTTTTGATCACATTTTTTATTTATCTCGGTTAAAACGATGTGTAGATTTATAGTGTCAAAGATAAGGTTGTACTTAGAAGAAGCCGCTAAATCATTTCCCAAAGAAAATATTTTGGTTTTTCCTTCTAATGGTTAAGTTATTGCAATTACAGATCTGATACATCTTTGACAGTAGTAGATGCTGGTTTGCTTTTAGTTGTTAAGTATATTTGTACAACAATGATATAGAACTTCAGTAAGCATATAGTGTAAGTACTGAAAAATCAAAATTTCCATTAACCATTAAATAATTGATAGAAGACAGAAAGACAAAGATATAAAAAGCATAATTATTCAGTAAGTATATTAGAAAAAAATCCTAACCTAGCTTATTCCACACCAAACTGCTGCTAAGTAAAATATGATGCTCCTTAATCATATAAGCAGTTAAACATGATTTTTTTTTAAAGATTTATTTTTATTATTTTTTTCATTGGAAAGGCGGATATACAGAGAGGAGAGACAGAGAGGAAGATCTTCCGTCCGATGATTCACTCCCCAAGTGAGCGCAACGGGCCGATGCTATGCCGATCCGAAGCCAGGAGCCTCTTCCGGGTCTCCCACGCAGGTGCAGGGCCCCAAAGCTTTGGGCCGTCCTCGACTGCTTTCCCAGGCCACAGGCAGGGAGCTGGAAGGGAAGCGGGGCTGCCGGGATTAGAACCGGCGCCCATATGGGATCCCGGGCGTGCTAGGCGAGGACCTTTAACCACTTGCGCCACCGCGCCGGGCCCTAAACATGATTTAAAATAAAAATTTAGAATACTCTCCCAGGACTGTGAAAGGGTCATTTAGATGTTCTTTTGATAGGAATACATTTTTGTTTTCAGGGAAAAATTATATAGAGTTATAGTTATATAATAGTTACAAATATATAACTATATAAATATATAGTTATAGTTACATATAAAATATAGAGTTTTAGCATTTTTAGGATGAAGAATAATATAAAATATTTGGCATCTGTGTCTGCAAAGAGAGTATTATATACATCAAGTTAAAATGACAACATATAAAAAGAAGTGGATGATTTACCTTATAAAACACCAAGCTTCTGCTTCACAAAAGCTGGTGTAATAATATGACAAGATCAGCTGAATTTGGGTAGTAAATATTTAAGGTATTTTATAAATTAAACATTGGTGCCTACATTACTGAACAAAGAAAATCCTGAACTTTTTACAGTAAAAGCAAAAGACAATTTAATTGAAAAAATTGAGCAAAAAAGTGCATGTAGAAATTTCAGTAAAAAGTAGTAAAAGGAAGATATGTATACTAAAGTATTCAACATCGAAGGTATTCACAAATTGTATGTTAAAACAGTTTTCTAGCAGATGAACTTATCTGGATAATAAGATGCTGGACTCTATGCTTGGTATATGCTTACAATGAAAGTGTCTCAACTAACTTGAACTGTGGTCTCACAACAAGGTGGAGAAGTCCACCATGGGGGGAGGATTGGGAGAGGGCTGGAGGCAATCCCAGTACCTATGGAACAGTGTCTCATAATACAATGTAATCAATAATTTAAAAAATAAATAATTTTTTAAAATCTACATGAAAAACAGTTTTATAACGCATAGGTTTGCTGACAATACCTCAAATAAAATACATTTTAGCAGTAGTTGTGCACAAGAAAAAAAAATACATTACACACTATTGGTGTGAACAAAATTGCATTGCTAATCTGTATAAAAATCAAGATATTTCAAATGAAACTATTTTTGTTTACATAAATAGTCTCTGGAAATATTCAGATAAGCTTTTTCTGTGGCACTTGAGAACTGGAAACGAGTGAATCACAGCTCCTACAACTGTGAATATCTAAACAGTCATCAACACATGTCATGGCATAATCTGAAACAATCCAAGAAAACAAATCACTTTTTAGTACACATAACAAAGTTCAATGGAAGATGAGAAAACACATTTTATGACTTCATATACATAACTTTGGAAGACAAAACCTTAGAAAAAGTGTGAAGTCAGTTCCTGGCGGTAAAAGCACACCACGGTGATTAATTTGGCGATGGAACAATTTTGTACATACATGCTTTATTTGTATCAAATCAAATTACATAAAATTCAATTCCCACTCCCATCACATACATAGGATCTAGAATAAAGGAATAAAATTAAAACATGGGAGCAATAACGTAGGTGGATTTTGCCGAAGTCAATAGTTTTTAATTATGTTATTTTACTACAATTTTAGGAGGTATTAAACTCACTTGAGATAAGTGGAAAGGGTACATGAAATCTTTCATTTCTTCTAAAATCTTCCATTTGTTGCAATTTTTAGCAAATATCCAACTGCCTCAACGAAAGCTGCAGGACAAGTACTGAATTGCACAATGGACGAAGCTGCATGCAATTCTGGCATCCCGTTTCAGAATCCTTGGTTTAAGTCCCAGTTGTTCCTCTTCCAATCCATGTATCCGAAGTACCTGGGAAAGGTGTAGGGAATGATCAAATCCTTGAGTCCCTGCTGCTTGTGCGAGAAAACAGGAATGAGTTCTTGGGTCCTGCCTCATCCTGACCCTCCACCCCAAAACACACACACACACACACACACACACACACACACACACACACACATACACAGAAATTGGAATAGAGAATAACTAGGAAAGCTTGGAACCAGACAGGAAACGGTCAGCGTGGACTCACACATGCCTTACTAGGTAGACACAAAGATTAGTTACTCCTCATTAAGGTATTGACGATTTCTCCGTACACACCTCCTAAAACTGTTCTACTCTTCAATCATTAACATATGACTTGTTAGAGTTATAAGCCAATTTAGACTATCCCAAAATCTGCCAAGTTCAGCAAAATTAAGCTTCAACACTATAAACTGCTGAATGCTAAAATGAAAATAGTCACGAGACAGCTGAATAGTACCCTATAGCCATTTTAAGGTGTATAGCACCCAGTTTTGTGTATAAATTAAAATGTAAGTGTCAATGAAGTAGTCACAGGATGTGGTTAATACCTTGCATTTTTAAAACATATTTGTTACTCAATACCATGTAAATTAATTCGATAATGTTGTAAATTGATGTTGATGTTATGTTGTGGCATTTAATTGATTGGGAAGATATTCTGCCAGCTCTGCTTTCAGACCAGAGATGGTCTCCCCAAGAAACAGTTGAATTTATCTGGACAATAAGATGCTGGACTCTATGCTTGCAATGAAAGAATCTTGACTGAATTTGAACTGTAATACTGCAACCAGGTGGAGGAATCCACCATGGGAGGAGGGTATAGGGAGGGGTTGGGGGAATCCCAGAGCCTGTGAGACAGTGTCACATAATGCAATGCAATCAATAAAAAAAGAAAGAAAGAAAAATTTTTTAGTTTCCCCTGCCCTCTCTCTTGCTCTCTCTCGCTATTTCTTTCTCCCTGTTTTCTTACCTCATTCTAACTCACTCTCCTCACCCATTTCCTCATCTTTCTGTGTATCTCTATGAAATGCATACAATCTTTAAAAACTGTGGAATACAGCATATTATCCCTATATATGCTTCAAACTTCAGAACAAAAAATGGCAGACTTCAACAGTGCATTGCATTTGTGAGGCTGTGAGGAAGTCAGTCAACTGAGATATTTAATGCTTCATAATAAAGAGAAAACCTCTGATATATGAGGATAGAATTGCTTATGCTATGACCTAGCAACTGCAAATCTAAATATTTACTTTGACCGTAATTCTTCATCACTATCACAAGTGTATTCAGAAATTCAGTCAATTACAATTCCGTATATTGGAAGTAATTTGAATTTTAAGATATGGGAAATGATGAAGATATATTATGTCAAACTTCACAAAAGAAAAGATTGAGGTTCTTGAGAGTTTTATTAATCACAGAGTTGTTAAAAAGTACAGAGCGGTTTCAGGAACTAAACCAATTCACAAGCAATGTTAAGCAAAATTCATAAAAATTTTAAAGAGTTGTAATGAGACTTTTTCTCCAAAAGAAAATAGGAGCATGTAATTGAGAATCCATTTCACAGGAAACTGGCAATGAAATAAAAGGATTATGTTTGGAAATGTGGTTAAAAAAACATGGTAATGAGAATGTGTCAGAGTAAATTTTGGCAAATGATACTTTGCTGGCTATTGTTTTTTTTTAAAGATTTATTTTTATTATGTTTTTATTGGAAAGGCAGATATACAGAGAGGAGAGACAGAGAGGAAGATCTTGCGTCCAATGATTCACTCCCCAAGTGAGCGCAACAAGCGATGCTATGCCGATCCGAAGCCAGGAGCCTCTTCTGGGTCTCTCACACCCATGCAGGGTTCCAAAGCTTTGGGCTGTCCTTCACTGCTTTCCCGGGCCACAGACAGGGAGCTGGAAGGGAAGCGGGCCGCAGAGATAGAACCGGCACCCACTTGGGATCCGGGGCGTGCAAGGCAAGGAACTTAACCACTGCACCACTGCGCCACCGTGCCGGGCCCTGCTGGCTATTGTTTTTCAATAGATTTCAATTATGATTCTCTAGCTACACTTATTAATTCAGAAAAATTTTTAATGAATGTAGAGCAAAGAAATCTATAATGGAACACAAATCTAGTAAGCCCATAGTAATTTCAACAAATTATGAGTAATGTAATTCAGACAGAAATTTAACATAATAAATTGATTATAAAATGTCTATCATCTATCATCATCTATTTATCCATTTATCTATCTATTTAATTATTAATTTAATTATATAGTTCCAGAGGCTCTGGGAATCATCCTGTTCCCAAATCCCCTTCTTTCACTGATTTTCCTTATATTATTACAATAGTATAGTCTTCTAAACTGTCATAAATTTATCATTATGCTGTTTAAGCGTATTTGACAAAATACTGCAATAAGATGCAGAGAGTTCAGCATTCTATTGTCAAGATGTATCCAACAGTTTCATTGTGAGCCCATGTTTGATTAGAGATGCCTATTGCTTTGTACATTCACATCTTGGTATGTTAGTCTGTATTATTCATATATATGACTATATATAAATCCATGCATGTTTAACTATATTTCAATTTATCTTGTATTTTGAATGAAGGCTGTTATGCCAGTAAGAACATACAATACATGCTTTTAAAAGGATTGGCTTATTTCACTGAGCATAATGGTGTCTAGCTGCGACCATTTTGCTTCAAATGGTAGAATTCTATTATTTTTAATGGCTGAAGAGTATTCCATAGAGTAAAAATACTACTGTCACATTCAGACCTATTTTGACGGGCATCTGGTTTGTTTCCATGTCTTTGCTATTGTAGATTGTACTGCTGTAGTGTAGGATTATAGGTCACATGCTCATATGTAGACTGCATTGCTTTTGGATATATTCCCAGAAGTGGGATAGGTGGATCATATGGCAGGTTGATTTTCCGGTCTCTTACCAATATCCATATTGGCTTCCACTGTGGTTGTAATAGCCTACACTCCCACTTGCAGTGAAGGTGGGTACCTTTTTCCTCACATGCATGCCAGCATGTGTTGTTGGTAGAGTTCTGAATGTAGGTCAATCCCATCACAGTTATCAGTTGTATTTTCTTGATAGCTAGACAGTCTGAGCATTTTTTCATTATTCTATTAGCCATCTAAATGTGTTCTGTTGAAAAGTGCTATTTAAAATCATAATTTTCTTTGTCCATTTCTTCACAGGGCTGTATCTTTGTTTTGTTTTTTGCTGTTGGTTGATTGGTTGGTAGATTGGTTTATTTCTTTTTGTTGTGTATGAGCTTCTGAAATGATTTGTTAATCTTAGATATTAGTCCTCTATTGGTTTTGTACTGTGGAGATTCCCTCCCATTCTGTAGACTGCTCCTTCACTTTGTTGATAATTCCCTTTGCAGTACAGAAGCTTCTCAGTTTTATGTAGTCCCACCACTTTGGGTGGCTTTAATTCTTTAGGTGATTTTTCAAAGAACTCATTGCTGATGCGTATACTTTGTAAAGGTATAGGCATCACATTTTTTTCCACTAATAGTTTCATGGTTTCTGGATGCAGATTTAGGTCTTTATCCACTTAAACCTCATTTCTATATCAGGTGACAGGTGGGGGTCATGCTTATTATCACTGCAGATTGTTAGCCAATTGTTTCATCAGCATTTATTGAAGAGACCAGCCTTTCCTCCTGGATTATTTTCAGTTCTCTTGTCAAAGATTAGTCGGCTATTAATAAGGTATGGGTTCCTTCTGGGGTTTCTACTTTATCCATTGAGTATCTGCTCTATGTCTGTATCAAATTGTTTTGATTACCATTGTGCCGTAGTATGTCTTCAGGCTCTGAATTGTGATTTCCATGTGCTTTATTTTTATTTTTGAGGATATGTAAGGATATTTGTGGTCTCTTGTGTTTCCAGATGAGCTTTTTTTTTAAAGATTTATTTTTATTATTTTTTTATTAGAAAGGCGGATATACAGAGAGGAGAGACAGAGAGGAAGATCTTCCGTCCGATGATTCACTCCCCAAGTGAGCGCAACGGGCCGATACTATGCCGATCCGAAGCCAGGAGCCTCTTCCGGGTCTCCCACGCGGGTGCAGGTTCCCAAAGCTTTGGGCCGTCCTCGACTGCTTTCCCAGGCCACAGGCAGGGAGCTGGAAGGGAAGCGGGGCTGCCGGGATTAGAACCGGCGCCCATATGGGATCCCGGGCGTGCTAGGCGAGGACCTTTAACCACTTGCGCCACCGCGCCGGGCCCGCAGATGAGCTTTTGTAATAACTTTTCTATTCCAGAGAAGAATATTGTTATATTTAACAAACACAAAATTTAAAAGGAGATTTCAAAGTGCTATGCGACTTTTCACATAAATGTGTGTAACTGGAAGTACTATGACAATTTTGTGTAAATAAGGCTTATGTTTGAAAATACATTGTTCCATCATAGCTTCAAATGCATTACTTGTAAATACTATTGCAGACTTACTCTGTATGAGAATCACTCTCTTCTCTATCACTATGCTTAATAGTTACCTCACAATTCCTGAACTTAATAGTAAATGTATTATTAAAATTCCATTTATTTCAGTAACAAAGGAAACCAAATTATGATGTGTTTTCAATTCAAATATCTAAGCTAACAGCATACATTACGCTAATATTTCTCTTTATCATTTACTTAATTGAAATGGGGCATGCAATCAGTTGGCTGAGGAAATTTTATTTCTATAAATAGAATTTAAATCTGTAGTGTATCTTTAAAATGTAAAAATACAAGTCCCATCACTGTAATTTTATCTCTTAAAACCTTTGGCTCCAAGGAGAAAAATTTAAACATGACACAATTAGAAATTATTGCAAGAAGGAATATGGGAAAATTCAGTTAAAGAAAGTGCAGTTAAAAAAAACGCTGAATATGCATGTTTAGGATAGAACAGAAACTTGGCAACACAGAATGTAGGCTAATAATCTAATGGATGTTAAATATGAGGCAGCATTGTCTGGATAAATCAGTTCTAATAAATGTTATTCAAGACTCTCAACTGTTACACATAAATTCTAAGCTTAATATTACAAGTAATATAGCACAGATTCAATGTCCAAACTTGTCTAGGAAGGGAATACTGACTTTATGACCCCGAATAGCCAAAATTTAAGAAATAACGTTTCACTAGGTGATAGGAATGTTTTAGTCATAACAAATAATATATATTAGACTTTTGAATGTAACTATTATGCAAGAAAAAAGGAAGAAGTGTTTACTTTAAAATTGTCATATAATGTTTATTTTACATGGAACCAATTAAGAATCAAACAGCCCTGTTAAAAAAAAAAACAGAAAAAAAGAGTTTTTTTTATGCCCTCACTATTTGAAATTGTGTTGATGTATATATAGGATTAAAGGTCTCTTCCTCATATGCAGATTTCATTTTCTTTAGCTATATTCCCAGAAGTGGTATAGCTGGATCATATAATAGATCAATTTTCATTTTCCTTACCACTCCCCATACTGCCTTCTATAGTGGTTACAGTAGCCTGAACCCCAGCAACAGTGGACTAGAGTAACTTCCACAAGCACACCAGCAGGTGTTATTCGAATTTTCAGTGTAGGCCACTCTCACTGTAGTTAAGTGGGTCCCCCACCTTTTATTAAGTTTCCATGATAGCCAGGAGTCTAGGAACAAGAGCTGATCAATACCTCACTCCTCAGTGAAAATATCCTTCCCAAGGGCCTTACTTCATGTCCATTGCAGAGACTGCAAAAGGTTTCTTCAAAAAGGAAATATTTATATGTTGCAAATTATATCACTAGTCACTTAAAACCAAAGTAAACCAAAACAAACAAAGCCAAAATAACTAAATGCATTTCAGATCCGTTTGGAGGGAAGGACAGAGTAAAGCAACCATATCCTTTGTTTTCTTCAGGCTCAAATGTTATGAACACCAACACACTATAATTCTATTACCATTAAGTTTTCCCATTTAAAAAAACGTCTTTCCTTCCTGATGTTTTGCTTTTCATGTACAAGGAATTTGAATTTGAGTTCTGTTTTCTTTGTTGAGTGAGATGCAACCATTAGGATCTCAGACAAACACTAACTATGATATTTTTGGACTACATTTTTTGGGGAAGTTAGGAGAGGTAGAATATAAGCCTAAAAACCAAAAAAATCATGAAGTGCCCAGCATGAAAGCCTAGTGTATCCTCAGCTTTTTTTCATCAAGATCCTATCTGGGCATCAGTTTCTGTCCTGTCTGCTCCACTTTCTCTCCCTGCTTATGACCTAGGAAGGTACTCAAGGATGATCCAAAGCTTTGGGACCCTGCACTCATGAAGGAGACCTGGACAAGTCTCCTGGTCCTTGGCTTCAGATCGGCTTAGCTCTGGCCATGGCAACCACTTGGGGAGTGAACCAGCAGATGGAAGATATTTCTCTTTCTACTTCTCTCAGTATAACTGCCTTTCCAGTAAAAACAAACAGATCCTTTTTAATTTTTTTTAATTTTTTTAAAGATTTATTTTATTTTGATTGGAAAGGCAGATATACAGAGAGGAGAGACAGAGAGGAAGATCTTCCATCTGATGGTTCACTCCCCAAGTGAGCGCAACAGCTGGAGCTGAGCCAATCCAACGCCAGGAGCCTCTGTCTGGTCTCCCACGTGGATGCAGGGTTCTAAAGCTTTGGGCCGTCCTCAATTGCTTTCCCAGGCCACAGGCAGGGAGCTGGATGGGAAGCGGGGCTGCTGGGATTAGAACCGGTGCCCATATGGGATTGCGGGCATGCAAGGCAAGGACCTTAACCACTGCGCCACCGCACCGGGCCCAAACAGATTCTTTTTTAAAGAAGTTCATGAAGTATGTGATGATTAAAAATATGAAATTGTAACACATAATTCAAAAATTCAAAAAGTATATATATATATAATAAATACTTCACAAAAATCAAATGAATACATTTAATTTTTTTCCATCAAAAAATAGGGAAAATAAATTAGTCATTTTTCAAAATAAGTTTCAAAGGGAAAATAGGGGGAAAAAAGTTCAGACTCCACAGATATTAAGGAAATACAAATAAAAATCGTTTTGAACTTCCATCTGATCTTAATGAGATTGACCTACATTTTGGAATCTAGTAATAATATGTGCTGACATTAATGTAGACTAAAAGATACATTGCTCCACTGCTAATGGGAGTGCATGCTGGAGAAGCAGCTATGGAAGTCAGTATGGAGAATGTTAACAAAAGTAAAAATCAATCTATTGCACGACTCAGCTATCCCATTCCAGAGAATATATTTAATGGGATTAAAATCTGCATAGGAAAAAGTGACCTGCCACTTTGTATTTATAGCAGCACAATATACAATAGCAAAGGTGCCAATCAAAAAGTGGAATGGGTAGGGCCTGGCATTATGGCTTAGTGGCTAAATCCTTGCCTTGCAAGTGCCAGTTTCTCATGAGTGTCAATCTATGTTCTTGTTGCTCCACTTTCATCCAGCCTCATCTTGTGGACTGGGAAAGCAATATAGAATGATCCAAAGACTCAGGACCCTATACCTACATGGGAGACTCAGAGGAGGCTCCTACCGCCTGGCTATGGCATAAATCAGCTTGGCCCATTGTAGCCATTTGGGGAATGGACCAGTGGATGGAGGCTCTTTCTCTCTGTGGCTTCTTCTCTCCAGAAATCTGATCTACCTTTCTGATAAAAGTAAATAAATCATAGAAAAAAAGTAGAAGAGCAATGGATAAAGACGTGGTGGTATAATTTACTCCATAGACTACTACTCAGTAATTAAAAATAATGAAATTCTACTTTTTGCAACAGAATGATCCCACGTGGAGATCATTTCATCAGCAAAATCATCCTCATAATTAAAAGTAATATGTTACAGGTTTGCAACTTGCAACATTTTGAAATCACAATGGTGTTTTTCATCACATAATCTCATTTTGTGTCAAAGTGGTTTGCGTATGTGTGTGCAATAGCTATCAATTTAGCCTTTATTATATTTATGAATACTATTTTGAAAGAGTGACAGAGAATGAGTTATGTAGGTATGACCTTTGCTCAGATTACTTCTCCAAATATTAATAACTACAAATAAGTGGCCACCCTGACACTTGGGTCCAGATATTCATGTAAGTTCTTTCACATAGGTGGCAGGAACATAATTAGCTAAAGCATAGTAATTTTGACGTGATACTTTCATACTGACTTTTAAAACTGAGCAAAGGATAGCCAAGTTATGCAAAACAATTTTTCAGCATATATTTGACAATGTAAAACTCTTAAATTTCCTGGAATTCATAAAAAAATCAATACTATAAAAATTAAGGTCCATGAATATTTCAAGAGAATGTGTCAATTGTAATTTGAAAACTTTATACAATCATAAAAGTCAACTTAACATGTTTGTGATTTTTTTTATGATTAGTTTTCCTCTATCCTGTTTATACATAAGGTGAATCTGTAGACTACTTGCAAAAATTGATTTTGAATCCTAGGAAATGAAGCTAGATTGATGCTTTTATTTTTATACACTCCTCAAAGGTTATTTGACAGCTTTCCATTTTTATGCCATTTTAAACTGAATACCATGTCATTTGAAATATGCATTTATGATATGAGTTTTTAGAATGTAATAGAATTCTTAGAATTATTCTCCCCCTGATGTGTAACTGTGCCAAACAACACAATTTCAAAGGCATCATTTACACTGATGGTTAGAACATGATGTGTGGAATTGCTAGAAATTCTGTATGGGTAAGTTTTTCTCAATGGGAGGATGCAGTTACTATCTCTGCAGCTATACATTGCAATACCATTAGTTCATGGGTTGAGGTACTGACTGCATTGGTTTTTTCATGATAAATAATCAATAGGTTGAAACATTCTTAAGAGGGCAAACACAAAGTTAGAAATTAAAATAGAATGTTATAAAAGCAACTCTACAATTTTTATTATTTGGTTTTGAACTGATTTTTAAACTTATTTTATCATAAATGAAACAAATAATGAGAATGAAAAAATGAGAAAGAAACAAAGTAAATGTAGACAAAAAATAAATGTAAAAGATTGAAAATATGTAAGACTTCTTTTAAAATTTATACGAAAATGTAATTAAAAGGTATGTTTATCTTGGCTCAACATTTTTAAATCCACACATATTTTTCCCATAAGGTATATTTCCTTGACTTTCAGAAAATCTTGCACATATAGAGCTTAATTAAACACTTTGGTTTAGATACAACTTGATGTTACTTTTACATATATGTAGAATATTTACAAATACGCTTATATGAAAAGAAGCAACTTAGCTAAAAGCCTTGTAATATTTTCCTTTCTGTACAATCCTTTGGCCATTTTCTACCACTTTTTGAATAAACATTTTCAGATGGATTGCAGATTTTGCTTTGGATTGTAACACCCCATTGATCCACAATCCACTGACCATGGATCCAAAATGGGCCTTTTATGTAAATAATTTTGTACAAGAACAAAACATGGATATCCATCTGCCTATTGTGCATCGTTAATTTCATGCTAAAATGGAAGACCTAGGTGGCTCCCTCAGAGGCCATATGTACCAGAAAGCCCCAAATAAATATCTCCTGACCTTTGCAAAATATTTGAGACCTTTCAGTCTGAAATGTCCATATGGCAGTTCTTTTTGAAGTATATTTGCACAAAAATATACTGGAAATGTTCATTCAGTGAATTTAGTTGAAAAATTGAGTTATATGCTATAAACTGAGTATAGTAATTATTTTCAAAGGGAACTTGTTACCTTTATGAATTACATTTGATCATACTCAATGCTTGAGATTTTAAAGTAACATTTTTAGAAGTGTGTACATTTTGCAAATTTACATTATACTCAAAATCCACTGTATTACAATATTAACCAAGGAAGCTTTAAGAACAAGATCACAAAACAGGAAGGGAATGAAATGATCACATTGGGATAAGATTGTTTTTATCCTATGTTTATAATACAGTGAAAATATGCTCATGGAGGTTCTTTTACTTGTTGAATATTATGATTAGTGAAAAATTATACTGTGAATGCAGAGAAGATTAAAATAAGGCTGTGCAAATTCTGCTGAAGAGAGGAAGGGGAGGGATGTAGGGCTATGTGAGAGAAGTAGGGTGTAAGGGAAATGTGATCATCTTCCTCAGACTGTCGCTATGGAATACATACAATGCATTTTCTTTATATTAATGAAAAGGTTGTACAAATTTATATAAGAGAAGTTAACTTTGTTGCAAAAAAGCTATCAGATGTGCCATCAGATGCATTTTGAATAAGTGCTGTTGAAATAACAATAAAACCTACAAATGCAAAAAATAATGGAAATAGGTAGTTTGAAGTTTTTAATAATGAAACTCAATATTTGTAAAGGTCAAATTATGTTCAAATTCTTTCATTTTAAAACCTAAATAAGACTGGAGTTATATAAAATTTCACTTTAATATGCAATTCAATATAATATTCATGTGACTTTCAATACATAATTAAAGCAAAACATATTCAACAAAGGTTAAATCATTTTAATTCTCTATTGAATAATCTAACAAAAATATACCAACATTGCATTATTCTTTTATTTTTTATACATAAGATGCAAGTCCATGACTGGAGCAACGGTTCAATTACTAACTCTCCAACTCCAAGTCTTGGGGTCCCATATGAACAGTGGTAAATATCCCAGCTTTTCCACTTCTCCTACAGCTCCCTGCTGAATGCAGTGCAGGATGTCCCAAAACTTGTGGCTTTGTACTCACTTGGGAGAGCCAGAAGAAGCTCTTGGCTTCTGGCTATGGATCAACTCACTTCTAGCAGTTGTGGCAATGGCACTTTGAGGGAATGAACAAATGGATTAACTTTTTTGTTTTTCCTCTCCATAATTTGACTATCCAATAAGATCTTAAAAAAAAAATCTAGGCCAAATATTACTAAACTATTGATATGCAATATATGAAAGAAATCCTGGACTGGACAATGTGGGAAGTATGATTGTCTTCCAGAGTATTATAAATAACTGACATACATGATTTCTGTTTGTACTCCAAAGTGAAATTATTTTTATTAAAAAAAATTTAATACAAATAATTTTTTTCAAGATACAAAAAACCCTATGAGATATTTATTTATTTCTCTATATTTCTTTTTTCAATTTGGAAACTTATTTCCAATAATGTAGATTTAACTTAAATATAGTAAAATTCTATCAACCCAACAATATTGATACTGTGTTTTATGAGACCGTCTTAGATCAAAATAAATGTAAGTGAACATAAAATATAAAAATTTCACTTAATTTTGAAGAGATTTGTTTAGTTCTAAGTAAAAAATAAATGCAATGAGTTTACTAGGTAAAAATTTTAGTGTAAATTAGCTGAAACTCTATTTTAAATGAAACTTTAATTCTTCAATTTAAGTAAATTCTCACAGGTTTGAATTCTAACATGTATGAGTATTGGTCGGTTTTCCAAACATCAGGAAGGTCATTCTCCCATTCCCCTATCAATGTCTTTTTTTCCTCTTATTTTTATTTAAAGATAAGGTGGCATGAAGTGAACAATAGCACAAACTTTTGTTGCAAATGACATAAACACTGATAATGTTGTAGATTTGACCACTGAAGGTCTGTCAAACTGGTTCTCCTGTAGATGTACATTACATCCAACCATTTAAATCAAAGAGCAACCCGACATTCTATAGTGCCTCAGATATTCAAGATCTGCACTTATTCCCTTCTCATGATGGGGGAAGCCACAGATGATGGCCCTAGTCATGGACGCTGCCATTCATTTGGTAGATCAAGATAGAACTCCTGTCACCTGCATCTGACTTCATCCATCCTAGGACATTACAGCCATCTGTTGGGTGGGACACATGAGGGAAAATCTCCCTCTCAATCTCTCTCTCTGGAACTCTCATCTTTCTTAAAAGAAAAGAATTTCATGACTCTCCTCAGTATGTCAATGGGAGATTATTCTTTCAAATAACAGACCACTCACAGGGATTTAACAATCCGACATACATTGCTGGATATTTCTGAGATGACTAAGGGAACATAGGCAATAAGGTTCCAAATCTTTGGGTTTCATTGAAAGGTTTTGTGATTTATACCTTTAATCTCTCCAAAGCATCATTTGCTGAATATTTGAACTTTTGGTCTTACTAAGGTATTTAGAAAAATTTTGCACAGTCCCATTTTAAATCTTTCTCACAAGTTGTTGATTTTGAATTTTGGCATCTCTTCCTTTAAGGGTAGACTAAATATTTCTCAAATGACCAATTACTGCTTTTTTATTAGTACTCCCCTAATCTACTTTTTCCTCCTGCACTTTATTAATAACTCTAGGGAAAAAAATCACATTTTCAGTACTTCCTTTCCAATTCCCCTTAGCTAAGTGTTCCAGTGAACTGCCTACAAAGCTACCCCCACTTAACTGTAAGACAGGATCCTATGGGGCATGCTATGGTCTAACTACTTGTTTTCCTGTGATTCTCCATTTCCTTTTGAGTCTTCACATGTATTTCAATTGAAGCAGTGAGTTGGGCATTCTCTAGTGATTCACATTTTCTGTAAGGTGAAATGTTTTTGTTATTATAATTTGCATTTCCTTCCACTAGCTCACTAGAAACCAGTGTATTTTAGTGTTACTCATTTTAATATGCCTAGTCTCTGCTTACTGCTCACTTTTAAAAGCCCTTGTATAATTTCCTTATATATGCGTCAAACAATATTCCATCTCTGGATAGGAAAATGAGTTTTTTACTGATGTCTTGCAGCTTGCCACAAGCTTACCATTTACAATCACATATTGCTGTAGGTTAGACTTTATAGACTGGCATGACTAGTGAAAAATCAAGGTCTTATATGACTCTTTTCTGTCTCCCCTAAGGTTGAATATCTTTCCTTGCCCAGACTTTATCATAAAGGTCCTCCCTACTCACCCTCCAAGTTACTAATGTAGCATATCTCCACTTTCTTTCTGTAGAACTATATGCCTGTAACTCTCCTTTTTGTTTCTTTAATTCTGAAGGGACAGGCAAGGGCAATAAGAATTTTAATTCCTAGGTGACACATTTATAACAAACATGAAAATGGTAATAAATGGAAAATGCTTTTCTGTGCTTTAAAAAAATATTCAAAGCAATACAATGATACTGTCCACAATAACTTAGAAAGTATTTGAATCATAAAACTCTAACATGAAAAATATTTGTTCTGAAAATTATATAATGCCATTTAAAATGCTATATCATCAGAAACTAAAAATGGGAAGGGAAAATAATTGTATTTCAAGCTACAGCATGAGTTTTTAACATTCAGAAAGTTAAACAAACTAATATCCAAGCATTAAATCTGCTTGAAATGCACTCATCTTTGGCTTTTCTATGATTCAGTCCTAAAATTTTGTTCAGAAAAAGATAAACATAATCCATGTCAATGCATTCCTCTGTTTTAAAATTGTTATGCTCAAAAATGAATGAACAAAGGAGTCACCAAAGAAATGTCAAATATAAATTCTCATGTAGTAGTAATAAGGAGAGGTTTTAGTCTTCAATTACAATAACTTCCATGTAAACACATATTAGCTTTTATTGGCCATTCTAAATAGAGTGTACTCAATAAGGCGCAGATCAAAATACACTTAAAATGTGTCTGCCCTGAAGAGTTTTTTCTTGTCATTATTTGTTAAACAACAAAGTATAGCAACTATTTCTAAGCTGCTTTTAGTCACATGTACGTAAGTGAAGCTAGTGGAGAACTGAGGACTACATGCTTGCAGTAATGCACTTTCTGTACAAAATGCTTGACTACTCTTAGCTCTTATATCAGCAGGATCTCCAGTGGATAATAAGGAACATTTCTGCCCAACCATATAAGAAAATAGCAAAACACTCAAAGCGAACATCTTTATCGAACTATAAGGAACGAAAAGGAAAGATATTAAAAGGAAAATTTCATATGTTCCCTGAGCTGTAGACAGTATCAAAGACATTAGTATCATTGATGGTGACATCGGTATGAAAAAATAGTTAATACCTGACTCCTCCCATCAAAAAAAGGACTAATCATGTACCAATTCTCTCCAAGAAATTCAGAAGATATTTGTGAAATCCACCAAGCATTTGAGGGGAAAAAAATCTTTATCAACAAGCAGAAAAAATTATAGCATATTTAGTAAAAATTCACCCCTGGACATTGTGCCTCAAAGTAGGGAAAGTCATCCACAAGGCTCATTTTTGCTCCATCGGGGGAAACGTTGACCCAAAATGAGCTTCTGTCTGAAGCCTTTTATTCCCATGATTTGAATTTTTATGGACCGACTTTGCAACCAGATTGAAAAACACAGATAAGCCTCTTTAACCCTAAGAAAAGTACCCATGGAGTCCAGCAACCAAACATCTGCCTGGAGAAGTATAGAAAAAGGGCTTTAAATATATAGCCCTAAATTACATTATTTTAAATTATTTTTCTTGTGAATAGGCTCTTTGGTTTTCTTGACTTATTTTTATTCTAGACATCATAATGACAATAAAGTAGTACCTCACTGATGTTTTGATTGGCACAACTTTAATAATAAATGATGTTGAGTATTTCTCAAGTGATTGTTGGAACCTGTATAAGATTTTTGGTGAAATTTCTTTATGCACTATTGCCTGAATGTGGAGAAAGATTATGGATAAGATCCAGGGATCAGAGGGCTGAAAGAAGATTTCAGGGCAAGATGACTGAAACTCCCTGGAGTCCACCAGAGGGAGGCAGGTGACATGCAAGTGAGGAAGAGCTTCTGATAATGCTCAGGATGGTAGCTGTCATCCCAGGAAGGTGAATACAGATGGCACACCAGGACGAGGACAACAGTCTTGTGAGTGTTGAAGCAGTACAGGGAGCCTCCCAGCAGGAGTCTTTGTCTTCCCCAAGGAGACAGAAGGATGCAAAGGAAACCTTAGCACAAAGCAGTGGGGAAGGAAGGGAAAACAAAGCCACAGGCACCTGACTGGGTGTCCTCTGAAAAAGAAGGGTATACCATTGGAAAGGGAGCAGGAGGGGAGTGGATCATTTGAGACTGGGACATTCAGAGGGACAGCTGAATCTGCCCACACACAAAGGATCAGTACTCTGAGTCCCCGGAGTGATACCAGATTCACCTGAGAGGAAGACACAGGATCCCTGGTGGCGGAGTACCACAGCAGCCTCCAAGACTCCGGAAAGTTTCCCAGAAAACTCGATCAAAACAGCAGAGACTGAGGGCCTACGGGGGCATGCACATTTCCAACACAATAAGAAAGCACACAGATCCAAAAGGCCATGGGAAAAGGCTGAAACACAGGAAGTAACATAGATGAGGGAGATAGAATTTTCCTCAAAAATGAACAAAATACCACATCAAGCTTAAGCTGCAGTATGAAAGCATTGAGGAGCTCCCGGGCAGGGAATACAAATAAACCATCACAAAACTCTTCAGGAGTAACGTCAAGAACTCAAGCAATTTAAAGAATATATCACCACAGAGATAGATTCGGTAAAACAGTTCCAAACTGAAATACTTGGACTAAAGAACATAATAGAAAACCTAAACAACAGAATGAATGCTACAAGAAGAAAGAAAATTTGAGTTGGAAGATGGCCAATCTGAGAAAAATTAATTCAACATGTGGCAGAAAATATGAATAAAGCCAAGAAATGTATCCAAGAGATGAATGACATCATGAAAAAATTGCACATCAGAATTATAGGAATCCCTGAAGCATGTAAAGAGAAGCAGTATTGAAGGAGGTACTCAATAAAATTGTGAAAAAAACGTTGCAAACACTGGGAACATAAGGGGAAGCCAAATACAGGGAGGGCAGAGAACGTCAAACAGATCCAGTCTAAAAAGACCCTCACCCTGACAAATTATTGCCAAGTTGTCTAAAACTGAACATAAAGAGAGAATACCAAACCAAGTGTGAAAAAGAAATCAGATAACATATAGGGTAAACCCAGTCAGAATCACTGTGACTCGCAAAGGAGAATCTTCAAGCAAGAAGAAAGTGAAATATTATTTTACAGATCCTGGGCCCGGCACGATGGCGCAGTGGTTACGGTCCTCGCCTTGCACACCTGGGATCCCATATGGGTGCCAGTTCTAATCCCGGGAGACCTGCTTCCCATCCAGCTCCCTGCCTGTGGCCCGGGAAAGCAGTTGAGGACGGCCCAAAGCTTTGGGACCCTGCACCCGTGTGGGAGACCCAGAAGAAGGCTCCTGGCATCGGCCGTTGTGCACACTTGAGGAGTGAATCATCGGACGGAAGATCTTCCTCTCTGTATATCCGCCTTTCCAAAAATAAATAAATAAATCTTTAGAAAAAAAAACCACATTTTCCAGATCCTAAAAGAGAAAAAAGTGTCAACCTAGGATAATATATCCCACAAGGTTTGTTTGTATTTGAAATGAAATAAAATATTTCCACAGTAAAGAGAAGTTGGAAGAAAATGTCAGCACAAGTCAGTCCTAAAAATGTTGCACAAAAATACCCTAAAAGCAGAAAGAAAGGAAGTTCATCATAATCAATGATGGCAAAGGAGAAATTCTTCCTGTTAAATCCCTCAAAATAAACCAAAGTTAAACAGACCCCAATACAGACACACATACACACACACACACACACACACACACACACACACACACACCAGGACTAAATTGCAACCTCTCATTATTAACTCTCTATACAAACGTCCTAAACTCACCAATCAAAAGACATAATGTATCAAAAAGCAGACAGATATAATCAACACAGATACAAGGAAGCTGAGGATGAGAGGATGGAAAAGGATATTTCAAGCCAAAAGAAAAAAACAATAAATGCTGGTTTAGCCATTCTGCTATCAGATGATATAATTTCACCATGAAGAACATTAATAATAAATGTGTACACACCAGATACAAGAGCAAAACAATTAATTATTGACGGACCTAACAGAAAATATGGATGCCCAAACAGTAAGAGTGGAGCACCTTAACATGCCATTAACATCAATACACAAACTGATGAAACAGACACTAACAAACAAGATATCGCAGAGAAAATAGAATAAATTGACTGAATAAATATACACAGAAACGTCCATCCCAAGAACACTCTGCATATACCTTTTTTTTTTTTCAGGTGCACATGGAACATTTTCCAGGATTGATCACATGATAGAAAACAAAACAAACCTTGCCAGCTTTAAAGATTGGAAATCATTACCATTCATCTTCTCAGACCATCATTGAGTTAAAGTAAATATCAATGCATCAAAATAACCAGGAAATTTGTAATCTCTTGAAAGATGAACAACATGGTATTGAGGGAACGATAAATTAGAAGAGAAATTAAGAAGAAATTTAAAAAGAAAATCCTTGAAACTAATGAAACTGCAACACAACATACCAAAATTTATGTGACACTGCCAAAACAGTGTTAAGAGGTAAATTTAGAGCATTTGTTGCCTACATTAGGAAACAAGAAAGATAATGGGTAAATGTACTAAGTATATACATGAAGGAACTATAAAAACAACAGTAAAACGATCCCTAGAACAACAGAAAAAAATCAAAATAAGAAAGAAATAAACCAAACAAAAATCAAACGGACAATAGACAAAAATCAATGAATCAAAAAGTTTATGCCTCGAGAAAAGTCACAGAAGAGACACACACTGACCAAATAGAGACAGAGAGAGAGAGACAGAGAGAGAGAGAGAGAATTAATTGCATCAAAGAAGGGATTATAACAACAGATACCTCAGCCAAACAGGGAATAATCAGAAACTAAAACAAGAAAATATATGAGAACAAATCCTGGACTTCCAGGAAATGGTTTCCTGGACTCATGTTATGCAACAATAATAAGTCATATGGAAACAGAAAATCTAAATAAACCTAAAACTGAGGCAGAGATTGAATTAGTAATTTAAGCCTTAACAATAAAGAAAAACCTGGATTCAAATGTCTTCACTGCTCAATTCTACAAAGCATTCCCAGTAGAACAGACCACAATTCCTCTTAAAATTCTTAAAACAATCAAAGTGGAGGCAATCCATCCACCCTCTTTCTATGAGGCCAACATAACCTTAATATCAAAACCAGACAGAGACTCAATTAAGAAAAAAAGCTATAGACTGATATCCTAAATGAATATCAACAGTAAATGCTAACCAACAGAAATACAATACATCAGACAGATCATTCATCTGGACCAGGTGAAATTTATCCCTGGCATGCAGGGATAGTTTAACATATGCAAATCTATAAATGTCATATACCACGTCAAGAAACTGAAGGCAAAAAACAATAGATTCAGAAAAAAAACTGATAAAATCCAACATTCCTTCATGCTAAAATTCTAAGGTTTAGAAGGAACATTCCACAGGATACCCAACTCAGTTTTATCTCAATTTAATATATCCTTATCCAAAGTTATAAATATATATTCTATATATGTTAATTACATGGATTACAAAACTAAAACAGTTTGTTTGGAGTGTGATACATTTATAATTACTCTGACTTCTCTTTAGAGGCCTATTAGAATTTTTCTAAATATATGTGTGTGTATACATATATTGAGAAAGAGAGAGTCTGTCTCATATAAAGATATATCATATATTATAGATAAAGAGTATGTATATTATCTAAATATATAGAGAGAGTATTAAGACGAATGTATGATGATGATAACTTCATCTTAACTATAGGAGAAAACTTACTATACCATATTAAACTTAAGATTGTTAGACATTTTAATTAGGGTCTGAAATTTAAATACAAAGTTTCTGTTAGACAATATTATCTAGAGAGATGGAGTCAACTGGCTAGAAAAGTAGATGATGAAATACAGATAGATTATACACTGTATAGATAATATATGGGCAAGTAGGTAGGTAAATATATAGAAAGTTAGAATGAGCTATATCTTTAGACTCCAAATTGAGATACTCCCAGACTGACCTTCTGAAATCTAGAAGTGTTGGAATGCTGGGAGTGTAGTTTAATCCAAACCTAGCAACTTCAAAACAATGCAACTTAATGAAACATTTTTACATAAGAGGCAAAAGTCTGAGAATCCAGACACATTGCTGTTGTACGTCCTGGGGTCCAGAAGCCAAAGAAAATTAAGTTTGGATGAAAATTAAGTTTTAATTAAGTAGCAGAAAAATGAAAAATCAGTTATCTCCCATTTCTAATGTATTAGCTCCCCTTTTGCTTGGCTGGTACTTGCTGTCACTGGGAGTGGTTCTTTCTTACTTAGTGCATGACATCTCAAGGTTTTACTCTCTGGAAAAGTTTTCACAGAACCATCTGAAACAGTTATGATTCAATTCTTCAGACATAATCCAATGACAGTGTGTTCACTAACTTATGCCTGTGCATTCATCATTTATGCCCACAACAAAACAGAATGAATTTTCTAATTATTTTTGACTTTTTTTTCAATTGTCATGCTATCTTTCATATGTTGCCTTTGTTTTCTAGTATTTATTTCATTGAATGTCAGAGATATCTAGAGAGGGGCAAGCAGAGCCTAATCATAATGGCAATGATTAAGGCTTAGCCAGACTGAAGCCAGAAAGCTGTAACTGTCTCCTGATCTCCAAAGTAGGTAGACTGATCCAGGGACCTAGCCCATATCCTGCTTTCCAAAGCATATTAGTAGGAGTTAGATCAAAACCCGAGCAACTGACCTCAAAAATATGATTCTATGGAATGCTGCTATTGTAAGGGGCAGTTTAACCTGTTGTTCTACAGCACCAAACCCACATCATTGTTTTCTATGTAGATGCCTGAGTGAAAACATGATAAAATGTGTTCTGTGAAAAGTTACCAAAAGAAGCCAAAAATAGAATGCTTTTACTAACGACAAAGGATGTTAAACATTAATACAAATTTGAGTGCAGTAAAAGTATAGTAATTATAAATATTTAGGGATCAGTATAAAGACTGAAAAAGAAGAAAATACATACTGTGGAGCAAATACCAATGGATTTGAAAAATGAGGATGATCTATGACAAACCCCAAATTTACTAGAGCAATGGAGCTATAATGCAACTCTATCAAGGCAAGACTTATCAAATTATTACAATGTCAAAAAGAGTGTGTATGCCTCAAAAGAGTGTTTTTATAAATATCAGATATCCTAAAGAAACGATTATGTGTGAATGTAGAATTTTTATATTTAGAAAAAATGACAAAAATGTATTTTTAAAAGAGCATTAAAGTACGTTTTTGTGTTAAAATAGTAGATGCTTTAATTCTTAAAATCACAATATTATAGGCTATAATCATGTAAACAGGAAGATAAATGATAATTGCAAAACTAAGATTGAACAAAATAATATTTAAAAGTTTTTTAAATGCAGTTCAGGACTCATTTGATGATTCCTAAGTAAGTTATGTCCGCATAGATTTTGGACATAAAACATAACACTGAATAATTTCTTAAACATTCACAACATGCGTTCTCTTGTTAAGATATCTAAAGTAACCTCAAGATTAAGGCCATAATAATACACATTTAGATCCATAACTTTGATTTTAAGCCATATACAATTCTTCATCTTTCTATCTAAGCTAAGACAAACTGTTTTTGCTCAACAGCTCATCAATATAGCAGCCACAAATCAAAATGTTGTCATCTCTAGGGATGAGACATGTACAGAAAATGCTATCTCAGTTGCGGTTGTGATTACATGAAATTACAAGTAATTTAGGCTTCAGTGTTAAAGAATGGAACATGTTAAATTGTAACTACTTTTTGACTAAATATTGGTGAATTTGCAAATCATACTTCAATCCTGCATGCAGTACAGAACGAGAAAGAACACAGAAAATGGCACTATAGGATGACCTGATGAATACAAGCAATAGTTAAGTATGAGACACTGAGGTAAGGCATGATTACATCAATCAAATGAGAACCAGTTTTTAGAATTAATTTGTGACTACACCTCAGACCAGGACCAAATGGGACTAAATTGGACAGACTATTAAACCTAGGGTACAAAATATGGGATAGACTACCAAACCTAGGCTAAATGGGACAGACTATTAAATCTAGGCTACAAAATATGGACAGAATGTTACAGTAATGAATATTGTTATGATTATTTGTACCTCCAAACATACATGACATGTGGCTAATATATGGCTAATCAGTGGTATTGTAGATCAGTATATTTAGCTGCCACTTGGAGCAACTTTAACTCATATTGCTTTTAAAGAACACTTAGTGTGAATGCACTGGCAGCACTGGAAACTGCTCTGGGTGGATCAGTGAGTATTGAATGAATATAAGCTAGAAATTGAATGAATATTGAATGAATTATTGCATACAACCATGAGTTTTACAGTGTATTTTTAGGCTAAATAAAATACAAAAAATAAAAAAAAATACTAATTTGCTCAATAGTAAGCTAGCCTTTGTGTGCTACAACTTTTTATAAGTTTGATATTTTTAGTCTTTGATTTTTTTGTACTAGCAGTTAAATTAAAATAGAATACATTTATTAGATCTACAAAATTTTTTCTTCATTCTTATTCTATAAACATTTTGCTGCTTTCATTTTTCTAACATTTCTAGTTAAAGATTTTATTAGAAACAAAGACCCAAGTGTATATATTATCTCAGGCCTACAGAGTCACAGTCATCAATAACACTCTTTAACCTCGACATTTTGTGCCATGGCAGGTTCTTCAGGGAAAATAACACACATAGAACTGTCACCACCTATAACAATGCTTTCTTCTGGAACACCTCCTGAAGGTCTCGCCTGAGGCTGTGTTTTACAGCTAACCTTTTTATGTAAGTAAAGCGGCATATTTTATAACAGTAGTACAGTGTATCATATAGTAAATATATAACTACTGTATTAATTTGCTGTACAATATCAAGTACTGCATCCAATACTGCATGCACTATTCATTTACAAAACTGGCAGTGCAATAGGTTTGTTTGAATGAGCATCTCCATAAACGCATGAATTATGCATTGCCTTGTTATAGCTCTGGTAAAGCTAGGCAATAGGAAGTTTACACTTCTATTATAATCTAATGTGAACATGACTGTACACGTAGCCCACTGCTTATCAACTTACCTTTGGGTAGCAATAGAAAATTATCAGTATGTGCTGATGTATCTGATATTATTGAAAATATATGATAAATTTAGTTATTTTTATTATTGATCCAATTCTCTCTTTTTATCTACCTTAATGGAAAATGTGACTTATATGTAAGAAAAAAATTCTTAACTGTGAGAAACAGTTGTCTTTTTGGTACTTTGCTTAAAATAAAGCCTTGATCATGACGTTAATGTAAAGGGTAAACTATATATGATTTCTACATAAAAAAAAAGAAAAAGAGCTTCTCAAAGCTTAACAGAAAGTCTTCAGGAAGCCACATGTGCCCCTATCTTCACAATCATGGTACAAAGAGCTGCAGAGTTTTATTGGACTATTGACATCTAACATGATGGCCAGGAGTGTGATGATTTTGTACTTTCTGCGAGTCTTCAATATAAACTGTCAAACAAGGGAATCTTCCTTGTACATTCTGGCCAGTGACCCTTCAGTGGCATGGGAATGACTGGCAGGTAGCAGATTTTCTATCTTATGTTAGCACATTCTTTCTATTGTTACACATTTATCAAAACCACATGGACAGCTTCCAGGAATTACATCTGAAATTTTAGGGTATTTAAAATGTGATGTCAGTAGCTAGAAATGTAACCTACAAATACATGAAGACTCCCTCTTTCATATTAGCATGTACTTCATTAAAAATTATTAAAGACATGATGTATTTAAAGTAATTATTAAAATCTTTAATGCTACACATGGTATTCAAATGTTGCATGCATAATTTGGAGCACGTAATTATTTTTCTAAGAAGAACCTGCATTTACGTCCTAAACCAAAGCCAAACTCAAGTGCACATATCATGGAGCAATATTTCATAACACTGAAACATGAGTATATTCCAATACACAGTTCTGGAATGCTTGTATATACATAATAGCAAAAAAATCGGAAACTGCCTCTAAACACAAATTTAATTCCATATAGATTTTCATTCATGAATGACAAAATTAAAACACTTAAATATTCTGCAAAGAAACAATATGAAATAATGCCTGCACCTTTATTAAGAAGGATTTCTTAAACCAGGTATAAAATATAGAATCACCAAAGTATAATAAATGAAGAAGAAAGCTCCAATGACCTGCTGGCCACTTGGTGATCCAATCAGAAAGCAATCTCAAAAGTCTTGTTTATCTGTGTGCTTCCACATCCCTACTTCCTGTCCAGCCTGACAGAGGTGCTGATCCACTCAGTATCTCTGAAACACATTAGAGTGGTGATTGCACTTCATCTTGACAAATGGATAGCCATATGCCAACATTGTGTGTTTGTCAGGAAACAGAAGAATTGTAATTTGCCTTTTTGTTTCCTGAAGTTACTGTGACTAAGGGTTTTTGGGACTGTTGGACAAAACTGCATAACACATATATGTGCTGAACTTGAACTGAATGTGACAACAAAGTAGATTTTGGATTGTCAACATTGGATATATTTTCTCAGTTGCATAAAGGCTGCCCTTGGAAATTTCATATGTAAAGTAATCACTAAAATCTGCTGTTTATGAGTTTTCCTCTCTTATATAGATTAATTCTCACATATTGTACAGCCATACATTTTCTCCTGAACAGTGTAAGTATAAGGCATGTCCAGAATTTCCAAATCAGATTTTGCCTGTTCAGACTTCCCTCTGTGTTCAAGCTTTTTCTTCTTTTCCCCAAAGTCCAGAATTTCCCTTGGGCATTAGTTGATGAAACAGTGCAGTTTTGTTCCATTATCTACTCAGTCAATCTAGATCATTAATCTGTGATACTCAGAATTGTAAAGAAACTTTACATTCATTAAATCAGGTTATCATGGAACAATTGGCCAGTCGAAATCTATGTTGACTGTAAGTGTAAAAACAAATATGTTTTTCTTCACTCTCTCTCTACCTATTTGGTTCATTTACCTTAAAGAATACATAATAATGTATCTCTAACTTAAAAGAATGCATGTTGTCCCTAAATTCTGGAAAGGAATAAACAGAACCCATCAGAGAAAATGTTAGCAGGCCCTAGTACATAAAGCATGTTTAAAAAGTAGCATTTAATGGTTGTGGCATGGTAGCATAGTGGTTGGGTTCTTTGTCTTGCAGGTGCCAGGATCCCATATGGGCACCAGTTTGTGTACTGCTGTTCCACTTCCCTTCCAGCTCTCTGCTTGTGGTCTGGGAAAGCTGTGGAGAATAGCCCAAAGCCTTGTATCCCTGTACCCATGTGGGAGACCTGGAAGAAGCTCCTGGCTCTTGATGTTGGATTGGGAAGTGAATCAGCAGCTAGAGGATCTTTGTGTCTCTCTCTCTTTCTTTCTGTAAATCTGACTTGCCAATAAAAATAGGTATTTTTTTTTAAAGTACACATTTACAAATTTGACAAAAGTAACATTTATTAAGGATGGCATAATGATTTCCATTCCTGTGATTCCCTACTTCGCAAACACCAGGAAACTTGGACATAGATGTGTGCTATATCCTAACTTTTGCAAATATATTCCAAAATTAAAAGAAATAAAATTTCATTCATTCAAATGATTGGTAAACTAAACATGTAACCAGTTAATGTATTTTTTCTATGCTACTCTTCCATTAAAGTGATATTTTTCACTACATGTAAATTCCAAGCTATAGTTGGCATACTAAGGACAGATATGTGGAAAAATTCTTGACCACTTCTATTTTTTTTTTCAATGTACTAAGTTGCAGGCAAAAATCTTTGTCTTTCAAAGTCCAAAATTACTTAGCAACCAGTTTATACCCAGGTGATTCTTATTATCATCCAAATGACAAAATGAAAAAGCATATAATAAAATTGTTCTATACTATCTTTGATAGGTAATTTGATAGGTAAATTGGCAGATCATTCGTGAGGGCAGAACATTATGAGACGTAAACATGTGATAGAAATCTTTGAAGTGTTGGAGACAAAAATAATAGGGTTAAAAAATTTAAGTTACACTTTTATGTAATTTATATGCACTTAGTATTTATTTGAAATACGGTGAGACAGAAAGAGTCTAAGATTTTTTTTCTTCGTAAGTTTACCACTGATAGAAGACGTGCTTCTGAATATTACATCTATTCTATATATGAGATTGTTAAATATGTCATAAAAGATTAACAACAGATCATGCAACATGGTTGAAAGCATTCTCTTGGTTTCATGAAACATCATAAGTTTGTGCATGTAATTGTATGTGTGCATACACACAAACACACACAGCTACATGTATCAGTATAATTCAGCACAGAAAAGAGTAGATAATTGTTCTCTTGAATTTTATCTCAAGGGTCATAGTAGAAGCTAACTGATAATTACAAAAAGAAGAAATTTAAGAACTTTATGCCAGTTAATACAAAATCTGTTTTACTGATTGTGTTAAAGTAATCACTAATGAAGTGACAAACAGGAAAAAAATGAAACTCGAAGTATGTCATTTTTATGCTTTGTTTTGCTCAAAAAGCCTACACTGGGTACAGGAGCACATTGTAGAAATTAAAACAAACAACAACCTTTCTAGTGTATTGACAGTGAAGAATTTGCATTGTTTATTCAAAAAATATACCTTGGAAATTTGTACCAGTTTTAAATGGTCCATTTTTCTCATTGTGTTAGCTATCCTTAATGAATCCTTTCTTGAAATCTTGCATCTAATTCCAAAGAAAATTTCTGCATATTGCCAAAAGAAAATAAAAAAGAAAATGTTTAGCATACAGATTAAGCAGTAAATACTAATAGCATACTAATACTAATACTAATGGTGACATCTACAGTTTGTCATAAGCCAAAACAAAACATGTCAACTGATTTCACCAGTTTCTTTTCTACAGTTTTGCCAATGATAACAGTGACAACCTTTGCCTTAAGTAGCTTGTAAAAATTGAAGAGTTTTTGTTGGTAAATGCATTGTCTTCTTCAGTGAGATTATTTGTTTCTTTGACAGTTTCAATGTTAATGAGGACATGAGAAATTACTTTTACTGCAGCACTTATGATATGTGGAATTTTTATCAGACAGTTGTTATTAAACATTGTTCAAATGAAAAGTGGCACAATTCTTTAATGGACTGAATGTTCCAGGGATTAGCGAGGAAAAAAGCTTCCTGCCTGAACCGTCTTTTTATGACATTTCTTCTTGGTGCATTTTGAGCTTAGAGAACTTTTAGACTTTAAGTGCCTCCTGGGGTGGTCTTAATTCCCAATTCCACAAGGAAGCTTCAAAATACTGAGCATTGTCTTCTGCTTCTTCTTTGGAGATGTTCTTTCTTTCTTTGTCCTTTATTGATCCCAACCATCACTCAAAGCACATAGTTTATTTTGCAACAGAAAGTAAAAAGGTATTAGGGACAAGGAATATCTTCTTCCTGATGAAAATATAGACCAAAGGAAATTTTCTGGCTTCCAAATAAATAATAACATTTTCAATGTAATAAGAAATTCATACTTTATTTACATCCCTAATTATATTTTATTCATCATGTGGTACTAAGAAATATAAGTATATTCTATTTTGTAATCCAGACACGTTTGCTGTTGTTGCTTTCTAAACCCACTATAAGATATTAGTATCTTAAAATGCTATTCTATAACCATCAGTTTATTTCTCTTTAGTAAATAATGCACATCTTTACTGTACTTGATATTAGCCTAAAGGCAAAGAAGCAATAAATAATACACTTTTATGATTTGTAGGTATTAACGTCTAACAAGATCTATTTATAAATAGAGGAGGATTAGATGTGGGTTTATATAATAATAGTATGAACATGGTGACATAGTGTCATTTCAACAATTTAAACCTTTCCCATTATATGGAACAAAAAATTAGACAGTTTTACTGTTAAAGATGATCATTTGGCAATATCCCAGAATTAAAACTTTTTTTAAAGAAAAAGTACAGAATTTATGGGTATATCCCTAGTGCCTAGAGATGAGCTATAATAACAGTATTATCAATGAAAAATGAAAATTAATTTTGCTACTTACAGATTTATCTAATTTTCTTGATTCTGCCTCATTAGCCTATAATTTAATGTCAGAAATTCAAATCATACTTCATTTCTACTGCATATCAATTTTGCTGTATTTAACCAAATCAGCTGTATTCTGAGAAAATTTATTTTCCATTATCTTGCCTTTTATTTGCTTGCTTTTTTTCTTTACTTATTGATTCATTAGCTTTTATCTACAACTTATCTTGCATCTCCTCGTAAATTTTCCCTAATTAATCACCTAATATTAAATTATATGTTTAAATTAGTTAAGATTATATCCTATGTCTCTTTATGCTTTGATTGTTTTTCTTTTTATTCCACATTTTATACCAAGGATCAATGAATATTTAAACCAAGTTTTCTAGGGATACTCAACTTAGAATTTTTGTCCCTAAGGGCTCAAACAAAAACATATATTATTTGTAGCTACCACTATTCCAAAAAAACATATCTAATAAACAGTAAATCTGTAATATTTCCTTTTACGTACAGTTTAATGGTATCCATTTCACTATGTCTGACTTCTATATCTGTCACTATATCTGAAATCATGTCTTCATTCTTCCTACAAAAGATTCTTAGTTGAAATGTACACAGTGATATTTATAATATACACTCCATTGTTTCAGCTTGCCAAAAGAAAAGTTGTTTTAGAGTAGTGCTATTTATTACCTTTTTTATAATATCCTGTATTTTTCCATTTATATTAAAATAAGTTCTAAATGGTCTAAAATGCTTTAGCATTACTAAGTAGGCATCATCCATAATGAAAAGTTTGTATTAATATTGTGATATTTTCTCCTGTGAATCTGCATATGAGAAAAGTAAATCCTATTAATTCAGTAACAGTTTTATTATGAATAATTAAGGAGGGAGCTATTAAGGCAAATTTATTTCTCATTTTATCTACAGATATTGTATAAACCCTATGAAGGCAACTTTATGTTTCCAAGATTTATATTACTTCAAAGAATGCATGCTTAAACATGCTGTACAACATAATTTTATATGTTTCTATTATGCACTATAGAGGTAAATTATGTATATGGGCAAATGAAACAATATCCAAAACATCAAATAAAACTCAAGAAACCTCTAATATTGTTGCATATAAGTGTAATGAACAACAATAATGGATCAAGGGATGGCAAGGAAGAATCAAAATTATTGCACTAGGCTGGTTTGGTGGATATACAGGTTAATCCTCTGCTTTCCATCACCTGCATCACAAATATACACTGGTCCATGTCCTGGCTATGCTGCTACCCATTCATTTCCCTATTTGTAAGCTGGGAAGGCAGTGGAGGATGGTGAAATTCTTTGATAATCTGCATCTACATTGAAGATGTTGAGGAAATGCCTGGCTCCTGGTATTCAATGAACTCAGCTTTTGTTCACAGCCAATCCAGCAATGAAACAGCAACATGGACTATCTCTCTCATTCTCTCTCTCTTTTTTTTTATAAATATGCCTTACAAAAACATTTTAAAATATCACTGAGTTATTAAAATTGTATTATATATGAATAATAGAATAGTATTATTGAAGGTATGCTTGAATTAGTTTTAACAAATGTTATAATTTATAGGTTTATCATTATACAAAATGAAACACATATATACTTACATATATATAGTACATACATACACACACATATATATAGTATACACATACATATATATGTTCTAACATGAGGAGCAAAACTAAGTTCATCTAGAATGTGCACAAAGGGGGCAAATCATAAAATAAGGGTAATAATTCCAAATAAGTAAAATATTAATCTAATTATATTAGCACTTGTACAAACATGATTCTTCTAAATGAAACAATAAAAAAAACAGTGGGGGAAAAGAACAGATAAAAATGCAATAGGCATCATTTAGAAACTATAATTATAATAAAGACTAGAAAATGAATAGATACAGACACACCACACAAACTACTCAAGGTAAAAGTAGCTGTATATATTTAAGATAGGTAAGGGAGTAAATTTATGAAAGCCATAAGGGATCAAGAGAGGAATTTTAAATGATAAAAGGATCAATTCTCCAAGAAAGCATGTAAGGATTAACATGTTTACTTAACAACAGACTATCAAAATATATGAGGCAAAATATAATGGAATCACAAGTATCAACAGGCTATTTCTTTCATATAATATTATTAATATAACATGAAAGATTCCCACACTCTTTTAATGCAACGTGAGTGGTTCCCACCTAAAGTAAACTAAAAAGAACACAGGTGAATTCAACAATACCCTAGGCTAACTGGATATTATGGACATTTCCATACTAACCAACAATTGCAGATTACACATTCTTTGAAATACAACATAAAACATTCGTTAAGATAGACCACTTTCTGCAACAAAAAATTAGATGCTAACAAATTTTAAAAATGTGAGAGTTAGAGTGTTTTTGTATGACAACAATGGAATTAAACTAGTAATAAATAACATAAAGATAGCTGGACAATCTGAATATCTTAAGATTTTATCTCATATCACTAAATAACTTATGGTTCAGAGACCAAGTCACAAGTAAAATTGAAAGTATTTTCAACTAAACAAAATGAAAACAACTTATAAAAATTTCTGCAATGAAGTGAATGCAGTGCTTGGAGGGAATATAATGCTATTAGACGAATTTATTAGAAAAGAGTCTAAAATCAATAATCTCACCTACCATTTTAGGATATACAAGAGTCAAGAAAATTAAACTCCAAATACAGAGTTGGAAAAAGAAATAAAAACAATTACAACAAAGATAAATGAAATTGAAAATAAGAACTGTATCAAGAAAGTTTAAGATATCTGAAACTAGTTTTTGGGGAAAAAAAGATAAAAAAAAGTAGCTTTCTAGAAAGATTAATTGCAGAAAATAAGAGAACAGAGATTACTAATACAAAAATGAAAGATGGACACTAAAAGAAATCAAATCAAGTGTAAAATTATAATGAAGAAACATCGCAAATACTTACATATTCCCAACAACTTGATAATTACATAAAATGAACCAATTTCTTGAAAAACAATCTACTAAATGTCTCAGTAGAAGAAATAAAAAAAAATCTACTAATTCTGAATCCATTGATTATATTAAATAGTTAATAACTCTCCAAACATTGGCAACATGATATGTATTAACTTTTGAATTATACATCAGCTTTTAGGAAAGGTATTTAGCCCATTTCCATATTGTCTTTCAAAATTGGCATTGCAGAGGAGATTCAATTAGCTTTTTGCAAAAGAGTCAAGATATCTTTCCAGAGGATACAATTCTCTACTTTCAGAAAATCTGCCTATAGACAACCCTAGAAAAGCAGCAAAAAGGCCAAGTACTTGAGACCCCGTAGCCTACATGGGAGAACAGGATGAACCTCTGGGCCCTGGCATCGGCCTCATAGTGTCCTTGGCCACTGCAGCCATTTAGAGAATCTTGCAGTGGAAAGGAGATCGCTCTCCCTCTCTCTCTCTCTCTTTCTCTCTCTCAAAAATCTTCAACAAAATAAAGAGAGTGAAAGAGTAAGGAAAACTAATGAAATATCACCATACACCAAGATCCAATCTACATGGATAAAAGACCTAAACCTACATCCAGAAACCTTCAAACTCTTGCAAGAAAATGTAGGAAATACCCTGCAAGACCTAGGAGTAGGTTCCGACTTTCTAAGAAGGACACCAAAAGCAATAGCAGTTGAGAACAGAATAAACAAATGGGACCTCATCAAACTAAGAAGCTTCTGTACAGCAAGGGAAACAATCAACAAAGTAAAAAAGCAACCCACAGAGTGGGAGAAGATCTTTGCACATGATATAGGCGATAGGGGGCTAATTTCCAGGATATACAAAGAACTTCAAAACAACCAAAAAACCAAAACAAACAAGCCACTCAAGAAATGGGCACGGGAAATGGGCAAACATTTCACAAAGGAACAAGTCCAAATGGCAAACAAACATATGAAAAATTGTTCCAGCTCCCTAGCAATAAGGGAAATCCAAATTAAAACATCGATGAGGTACCACCTAACACCAGCAAGATTGGCCCACATAAACAAGAACACCAACAACGCTTGCTGGCGAGGATGCGGGGAAAAGGGAACCCTACTCCACTGCTGGTGGAGCTGCAAATTGGTACAGCCTTTATGGAAATCAGTCTGGAGAACACTCAAACAACTCAAAATCTGCATACCATATGACCCAGCAATAGCACTCCTAGGAATATATCCAAAACACCTGTTTTACGACAAACCAACATGCATCCCTATGTTCATTGCAGCACAATCAGTAATTGCAAAAACATGGAAGCAACCGAAATGCCCATCAGCAGAAGATTGGATAAGAAAGCTTTGGTTCATCTACTCCATGGAATACTACTCAGCTATTAAAAAAACACAAAATGCAGTTCTTTGTGGCTAAATGGGCACAACTGGAAACTATAATGCTAAGGGAAATGAGCGAATCCCAAAAGATTAGATACCACATGTTTGCCTTGATTTAACCTGTAATTTTTTGTTTGGTTGTTTGTTATTTTTTGAACCTGTCATTGATACTGTCTCAACCCAGATGTTTCGAAGAATGGAACTTGCATTATTTTTAACATATTGTTTACCCAATACTATGTCAATTAATTCCATAATGTTGTATATTGATACTGAGGCCTTGTTGGGGCTTTTAACTGACCGGATCTTTACTCTGTTAGACCTATCTTCAGACCATAGAAGGTCTCCCCAAGAGGCCACTGAACTTATCTGGACAAGAAGACGCTGAACTTTATGCTAGGCATGTGTTTGCAAGCAATGAATCTCAACTGAACTTGAACTATGGTTATGCAACAAGGTGGAGGAATCCACCAGGGGGGGAGGGGTATGGGAGGGGTGGGGGGAATCCCCAGCGCCTATAAAACTGTACTACATAATACAATGTAAGCAACAATAAATAAAAAAAAAAAGAAAAGAAAACCTAGATCACTAAAAGAAAAAATTAATCTGTGTTAATATTCATTTTAAATTACAACCAATTTATATAAATCCGTATATATGTACTTAGAATAAGAAAAAATAAACATATTCTATCATATTGTATAATGGAATATTATTCATTTTAAAGTATTATTGGAATCATAAATTAAAATAGTGAAAAAAATCATAGTGGTTCACTCTTATGCTATTGAGCAATGATGATTGGTTATGCATTAATCTCAATGATGCCAAGAAGAACTTGATGAATAAATTATTTTGTCTATTTTCCCTATCTAAATACTTCTTTTCAAATTGTCTTTTTATTCTGTCATGGTGCTTTTTTGTATTGCAGCCAGGACAATACACAAATGTTCTCAATATCCTAATATACCTTGTTTCTGGGCACTGAAAATTCTTACAGTTAAATGATATCTCAGCTTGAGAAAGGCACATCTCAAAGGAACACCTGTTTAGACAATGTTATGTAATAGGACTTATGAAGAAGATTCTTCTGTTCTGGTAAGACAATGTCAAGAGTGTTGTAAAAGGAAATGTAACTCAGCTAGTGAAATATTTAATAATCATAGTAACTTTTCAGAGTCACATCATGTTTGTCATTTATAAAAATGAATATACAGTAAAGGAAATGTGTTATGGATACATTACTTGAGTTATGACATATATTTATATAACTGTCTGCACCGGCAACTTTTTGAGACAATATGAGCTTTTCATGTGTAATGCCCCATCTTTACATCTACAAGTAAAATTCTTTATTTAGTGGAAGCTTATGCTAGTGAGTATAAAGCTGGTTATCACAAAAAACTACCAAAAAAAGTAAGAAGAAAGAAGGAGCAGAGGCATTTTTTTTACGCTCTTAAAACTGCATGTAAAAAATACATGAAATCTGTTCTCTTTAAGTAAATAAATAAGTAAAACAAAAAACTCAGAATCAAATTTTGAAAGAGAAATTTAAAAAAAAATACAGTTTAACCCAGTTTATGAAATTTCAAGTACAATGAATGCCAAAGTGCAAAATATATGGCACTGAAAATCTGCTTTTGCAAAAATTAAAGAAATAAAAAAAAAATGAAGGAAGGGCATCAAGGCAGACTTAAAGAGAAGAAGGGAAATAGGCTGGCCTTTTTAGAACTGTTACAATGAAACAGATAGACTCTGGTCTCTATTTGTTAATAAATGCAGAATGTCTTTAAGAAAATACAAGGTTAAATTTTTTAAACATTTAACTCACTTCCTTCAAATATTTTATTGTCCAATAAATGAAGATTTAAAAAATGAATATAAAATGAAATATCAAAAAACAATGAGTGGAACAATGACTTTGGTCATGCACTCACTTGAGAGACTTTGAAGAAACAGGCTCCTGGCCTCAGTGTAGCCTAGTCTGAACCTAACATTATGATCATTTGGGGAATGAAGCAGAATATGGAAGACACTTTGTTTTCTTTCTCTTCACTACCCTCTTTTCTCTCTCTCTCAAACCTCCTCATTCTGTAACTATCCCTTTCAAATAAGTTTAAAAAAAACCTTAAAAATTATAAAATAATTTAAAAATGAAACATTATTAACATTGCAAATATTAGTTTAATGAATATTATGTAAGAAGCAGGTAATAGTCATAGAATGCTATAAAAAACAATATGTATACCTATATTCATACATGATTAGTGTTGTCTAATGCAAAAAAATCGTGTAGATGAAGAAGAAATGCATTATATTCATTTCTACTAACATTATTACAAAACAAAAAAGTTTTTATTAATATGATATTAAATCATTTACATCCAACCTCTTTTAATGGTGAAACTGTATAACTTAAAATGAGCATATCTGTGATTAATAATACAGAACAGTAAATGATTATTCAAGATTGGAAATGATTTGATAATTGCATATCATCAACCATGTTTAGAACACAGATCACTGCTTACTATATAAACACGTTTTAAGAATTCCAAGGCTTCTGTAGCAAGAAAGCAATTTTTTTTCTTAAAATCTAATAAATTCCAGGGCTAGTGATACACCCTAGTGGTTGAAGTCTTATCCTTATACTCACCAGGATCTCAAATGGGCACTGGTTTGTGTCCCAGAGCCCCATTTCCCATCATACTCCTTAGTTGTGTGTTGATAAAAGCAACTGACGACAGCCCAAAGCCTTGGGATCCTGCACCTGTATGGGAGACCCAGTAGAAGCTCCTGGCTCCTGGTTTCAGAATGGCTCAATTCCAGCCATCGTGGCTTATTGCAGAGTAAATCACAGATGGAAGCTCTTCCTCTCTGTTTCTCCTCTTCTCTGTGTATCTGCCTTTTCCATTAATCATAATGATAATAATAATAATAATTTCTAACACATAGAAATTCCAGCATATTTTCTCTCACTTTAGACTATCTCTGCTTCTCAAATTTAAGATAAAGGAGAAACACAGCCTCAAACGGAGGCAAAAACAAACAAACAAAAACACCTTCTTTCCTCCACAGACTTTCATTGCTAATATTAAACATAAAGGTTATTGTATCATCGTAGGTGGGGGTGACCCTGGATCTCTGCGAGATCAGCCAATGTAGGAGGCCATAGGCAAATGGCCCCAGGGGAACCTCGACAGATGTCTTGGCTAACCAAGAATCCAACCTGGCCTGTTCACTGGGCATGCAGCAAGAGCAGTGGACTACATCCCAGTCTTTTTATGGCTCTTGAAATGAGCTGTATTAGGACATCCTGGATAAACAACTCTAGGAAGTCAAATGTTACATTCAACCTGTTTTTCCATACATAATGATTTTGACCTGAGGCACAACTTCCTGCCCTATGTGCAAAATATGTTCCTTAACTTGTTATCAAAAAAACTACAAGGAAGATCCAGAAAGATAGACCTGCCAGCAGCCAGGCCAGTCACAACATTATTGTTGGGTGAAAGTACCTTCAGGAGCATCTTTTTGTGTCCCTCTTTTCCCACTCTATGTAAGCTTGTAACTTCTTTCAAATAAATGGGAATCCCTCACCAGTTTGTCTCTGTTGGTCCTGCTGCAGACCACTGTCACCTCACCACACAGTGGCCTCAGGAATTGCTGGAGAGAAACCACCCACAATGTTGGTGCTTTTTTGAATTCCCATGCAAACAGCCTGTGTTTTGATATGACACAGATGATAATGCTAGAAAACATGTCCAAATAGGTTCTATGGAGTAATCAATTTCTTCTGTGGTTGTTATATGAATGCTATTATTATGTTGCTCCATTAGTTCATTAAGAGCCTTAGTAATCAACTGCTCTAACCCCACTCATTTTATGCTTGCTTTTGGGGGAATCTCAAAGAAGCCAAACAACTTGCTGAAGGTGAAAGCAAAATTACTGAATTTCAGTGACTATATTTTCAGTTTCGACTATATAGCAGTGGCATGTTTGAGAATGTTTCTTAATTAGCTTTCCTGCCTATCACGATGCTTTCCATTATACATCGTCTATCCTGTTCCCAGAATGATCTGTATACATACAAATCTGGCCAATTCATCTTCCTGCTTAAAGGTTTCTAATCAGCTCATCTTTTATAGAACACAATCTAGATTTCTTATCACCTGCTTCATTATTGGTCTCTTTTATCACTAATTTTGTAATCTGGAAATCAACTTGTCTGCGTTAATTTCTGTATATATATTTCCATATATGTCTATAAACCTTTCTTTAAAGTTCACTGCTGGGGAAAAATACTGTTTGTTGATTCTTACAGTTGTTACAATCTTCTAAAAAAAATGTGTCTGTGGGCAAACCCTCGCCCTGAGGCACACACACAAGTAGCTGATATCTTTAGGGAGCACTAGTTAGGTGTTCTTAAATTCAAGTGAATTGTGAAACTGTATAGTTGATGATACACCCTAAGTTAGGTGTTCAGTCCTACAAGGTTATTTTAACTCTAGACAAGTGTAACCTGCATTTCTCTGAAAGCAACTATAACATCAAGCTTCATTTCCCACCTATATCAATTTGGTTTATTTTCTAGAGTGATCCAATAAACTCAACAAAATATTTAAATATTTAATATTTTCTCTTATTATAAAGGATGCTAAACAGAATATAGGAGAGCAGACATGTGTAGAAGAGAAAAGTAGGAAGATATGCAGAGTGTCTGTGCATCTTCCTGAACACCCTCCTCTACCCCCCAACCTCCTGCCCCTGTGTTGTAAAGGTTCTGAAAGTTTTTTAAACCCTATTTTCTATTTTGTGGACGTGTCATTGCATACAGATACTAATTGATCACACATTGGTGAACAAATTAAATTTCAACCAATCTGAGAGGCTGGGATGTAGAGATAGTATTCCCTTAGTCTTTCTGAATTTCCATACTGATGGAATTGGATTCCCCTAGATAAATATATCCATTTATTGATAGTCAGGAAGAGAGAGGGAGAGCGAGAGATGTGTCTATTCATCATTATAAAGAGCTCTATATTTTATTCTCAGAAAGTTTTGAAAGCACAGTTTTCTTTTTTTTTTTAATTTTTTTTTCTTTTTTTTTTTTAAAGATTTATTTTCATTATTTTGTTATTGGAAAGGCGGATATACAGAGAGGAGAGACAGAGAGGAAGATCTTCCGTCCAATGATTCACTCCCCAAGTGAGCGCAACGGGCCGATACTACGCCGATCCGAAGCCAGGAGCCTCCTCCGGGTCTCCCACGCGGGTGCAGGTTCCCAAAGCCCTGGGCCGTCCTGGACTGCTTTCCCAGGCCACAGGCAGGGAGCCGGAAGGGAAGAGGGGCTGCCGGGATTAGAACCGGCGCCCATATGGAATCCCGGGCGTGCAAGGCGAGGACCTTTAACCACTTGCGCCACCGCGCCGGGCCCGAAAGCACAGTTTTCAATAGAAAGAGAATGCATTTGCTTTGTCAAAAAAAAAAAAACAGAGATGCAATAATAAAATCACAAATAGAAAACATAAGTCAAAATGCATTTAGTGCATTTTTAGAAATGCACCACACATCATTGTATAGCAGCAGAGGCCACTGTAGAGTATTTGTTGCTTATGCTGTGACTGTGTGCAAGCCTGGGAGCTGTGACTCACAGCTCTTGTGCCATGACACCCAAGTGTTTTCCACAATGTCTCATTAGCCTGTGAAAGGATCAAACTTCAAAGTACACTTTCTACTGAATATGTATATCACTTTAATATGATCAAAAAGTTGAAAAATGATTAGTTGAAGTGCTGTACCATGTTTATCTAACTTTTGATTGAAAAAATGGATGTCTCTATCATGTACATTTTGACATTTTTCATAATGATCATGATCATAGACACTGAATACATAGTAAATTATTATACTGTAGTATATCACATTTGTAAAAAATTGTGTAGGCAATTTAAGGGCCATGGTAACAGCACAGTGCGTTAAACTAGCATCCCACTGAACAACTGCCACACTTCAAGTCCTTAATGCTCCATTTGGATCATGCTTACTGATAATGTGTCTGTGAAAGCAACAGAACACAGAGTTGTGCTTGAGATCCTGCATTCACATGGTAGATCCAGGAACAGCAATTCGTAATTGTGTTTTGCTGTTGTTGTTTTAATTCTGGGGCTGGTATTGTGGCACAGAGTGTTATGCAGCTATTTGCAATTTCAGCATTTTAACAACTCTACTTCAAATCTATCGGCCTGTTATTGTGTCTAAGAAGGCACTAGATCCTGACCCATGTACTTGTCTCCTGTAATCTGTGAGATTGACCCATATGTAGTTCCAGGCTTCTGTGTCTCTCACATGATTGGCAGGGACCCAAGTTCTTATTTGATGATCTAATGCCTCACAGAGTGTACAAAGTAACAGAAAAGTGGTTAGGAAATGGAGTGGGAACTTAGATGCAGAATGTGGGCATACATATGGCATTTTATATACTGTATTACAACATCTACCTTCAAATCCCTTTAAAAAGACAAAAAATTATATTGTCTAAAATTTATATTTCAAAAAGGATCGTATTATTTTAGTTGACAAATCAAGTGTATGCATTTATGGGATAAAAGGTGATATTTTAATGTATTACAAATTTATGGGCTTCTTAAATCAAGGTGATTATTGAATTCATCATGTATCACATTTTAGTTATTTGAAATTTACACCACATTATTATTGCCTCTAGTCCAGTTACCCTTGTTTGTTATAGATTTCAAAACTTCTTCTACTTGTTTACGTAACATATTGCACCCTTTAATCTTCCAATTTCCTTACTCACTGCCTACCCGCACCTAGATAATTAACTGTTGATTTCCAATTCAGCTTGCTCTAAGAGAATACAGCAAGGTGCGTAGTTTAAAATGTAAGTAAAATTAGTCTTTAGAAGCTTATTTAGCCTCACAGGATATGAGGTATAAGTGCATTGTTGTGATATGGTGAGAGACTTCATGCTTTGTCAGCATGATGGGAACATTACATGGTGAAAGAGAAAGATGGTATATTTACTTGTCTGAGAAAGCCATCCTGAGAAAAGAAACTCAGTTTGTTCAGGGGGTGTCTACTCCATTTATGATTATTTTATCTTTTGAAGTCTTTTCCAACTCAATAAGAAATTAAGGAATTATTATTTCTACAAAAATATCTCAGTTTTTATATTTAATCTGAATATTTAGGCTTTTACTTATTAATGTTTCATAGTTTTTACTATACACATGTCTTACTTCTCAGTAAATTCACCACCCATTACTTAATTTGTGTTACTATAAATAAGATTAATGTTTAATATTTGCTTTTACAGAATTCAATCTTAGGTATATGAAATGCCTATTTTTATATATAGATATTTGTAACTGACAGCATTACTGAATTTATCATTTTTATCAACACTTTTTGTTGATTGTTTAGGTTTTACTATATATATGATCATTTAAACAGCTGAATGGCGAATAGAGATAGGTCCACTTACTTGTTTTCTTTTAGGACTACCTTTGTTTTGCTTTACTTTCCTTGGCTAGAACTGGTATTGAATGGAAAGCAAATGGTAAGAGTAGAAATCTTTGTTTCATGCGAAAATTTGTAGAAAAAAAATGCTCAAATACCATCTTCTAAGAAAATGGAACCTACTGCATTAAGATCCATCACCATTGCATACAACCTGTTTTTATCATAAAAGCCTGTTGAATTTTGTCAAGCATTTTTGTTGTTGTTGTTGTTGAATTCAGCTGTTTTTATTCTTTGGAACTCTTCATTTTTGACAGAGGAATGTTAAAATCTCTAACTAGAATGATGGGTTAGTGCAATTTCCCCTAAAATTCTGTAATTTTTCGTAATATGTTTTGATGCTCTTTTTTTTTTTTTTTGTCAAGCACTTTTTGTCCATCTATTTAGATTACCCTGTAAAATTTATTTTTCGGGCCCGGCACAGTGGCGCAAGTGGTTAAGGTCCTCACCTTGCACGCCCGGGATCCCATATGGGCGCCGGTTCTATCCCGGCTGCCCGCTTCCCTTCCAGCTCCCTGCCTGTGGCCTGGGAAAGCAGTCGAGGACGGCCCAAAGCTCTGGGACCCTGCACCCGCGTGGGAGACCCGGAAGAAGCTCCTGGCTGGGGATCAGCATAGCACTGGCCGTTGTGCTCACTTGGGGAGTGAATCATGGGACGGAAGATCTTTCCTTTCTGTCTCTCCTCTCTGTATATCTGCCTTTCCAATAAAAAAAAATAATAAAAATAAATCTTTAAAATTTATTTTTCACTGTTTCTGTAGTATATCACATTTATTAATTTTTAAGTTTCTACATTTATTGATTTTATTAAGCTTTTTTGAGTATGACTTCCTCAATTTAATTATTTTTGATGATATAATTTAAATAATTATTGTACATATACTCCTGGAGTAGGTGACTAAGAACATCCTGATAGAGGCATACTTTGGGATTTGATTTTCTCTGCAAAGGTTTTTGTGCCTCCTATTTATGAGGACAAATAGTGGCTGGCTTTGCTTTGGTCTAGAGAGACTACTGGCTGAACTCTGCCAACTACTGGCTGACTCTGAAATTGCCTATGATCAGGCAGGGCTTCAAGTGGCTTTCACTAGATACTCATAGTGATCATTTGTAGTTGCACAGAACTCTGTGGGCTTCTGCCACTGATTGAAACATATGTAGTTGTCCCTTGGTTACGAAAGTTGGTTAGATCCAGAGACTATATTCCACTGATACATATGGTCTGGGCTTTTGTCTCACTCTAAGACAGATTGAAGCAGGGATGGGACTGGTGGTTGTTCATTGCGAAGTAAGTATAAGTGATTGAAACCAGATGACTTTTCAGTGTACAATTATTCACATTTGATTGATACCTGGTTTGTAAACACCCTGATATGAACACCAATATTCAGTTGGATTATTTCTTTGCTGCTAGGGTTTAAATAGGCCATGGCTTCCATGGCTTTTGAAGCTAACTATAAACATGCAGCTGTTTCTTGAAATGAAGAAATTTAAACAAAACTAAACAAGACAAATCAAAACAAACTAAAACAAAAACTCCATTACATAAGGCAGTGCAAGAAAAATTTGAGGTTGGAAGACAATACATCTTATTTAATGTATTACGATACTATTCAATGGTCTTTTTGGTTTGAAGCCTCTATTCACATGAACATAGAAAAATATTCAACACATGCAAGCTAGTCACTATGAACACCATTCTCACCTTGAATTAATACTTGCACATGCTGTGACTTAAGACTTTATTTTCCATGTAATATTAATGCTTAGTTTTGATGTCTTTATGACTACAATTGAATACACTATCATTTTTCCAATGTATGATTATGGCATTTTGTCAAATATCACTAAAATGTAAGTAGGTGGATTAATTACTGGACTGTCATATTTCCCATTCATTTATGCATTGTTTCTTTTTTAGAAAAACATAAAGGATCAAAGAGTTATGCTAAAATCAGACATCAGAAAACTTCAAAATTATACAGCACATATAACAACCCTAAAAACAGTAAAAAAAAAAATTAATAACAATACCAAATTTAGCCTCTCCACTTGAAAAATTCCTTTACCTCATCCTTAGTGTGAAAATAAACAAAGATGAACAATTATCACTTCTTAACAAAATTTTTTAACATTCTTAACAAAAGATAAAAGGAGTTTATCTTAAATAACAAAAACATTAAGGAATTTGACATATCAGAAAGAAAAATGAGAACATTAGAATGGGGAATTACTACTTGTGGTTATTGTGTATGATGCTTAATTGTTTAAACTAACAGCAAAACATTAACAGGTACTCAATGTGTACAGAGCTAATTTTATTTAGGAGAATTATAGGCAAAAAATGTAAAGTAGTATAGGGTATTACGGATTTTCATCCTAGTCAGTTTTGCCAGTATATATACTATGTCCCACTAAATTAACTGATTATGAATGATCATGCACAAAAATGGACTCTCAAATACTCTGATTTCTCCTCAGATCATATAAATCTTTCACCTTTTACAAAAATGGACTCTCAAATTTTACCTATGGCTTTAAGTGTGTCATTATAAATAGGAAACTTCTTATTGTTTTATAATTATCTTCCTAAACACTTGTCCTTTGTTTGGGCTTTAAAATAACTTTGTCAAATAAAAAAAAAAGTTCAGAGGCAGACATAATATAAACGAAAACTCCAACTAAGTATGGGGCAATGAAAGCATATGTGTATGTCAATTTATTCATTACTTCCATAAATGGTGTTAGCCAGATGTATCATGGTTGTGAATAGCATATAACCAGACTGTGATTATAAAATATTGGGTAGAATTAGACATGTGTGTGAATTATGTGTCTTTAACTAAAATGGTGATCTAGATGGAATGGAAAATTTATTCCATATCCAGGAATAAAATTTGTCTAATGTGATAGAAGTGGCAGGTGACACAAATTGAATGGATGGCTCATTTTCCAAATGTTTTAAATAGTAAAGTAGTATTTTGGCAATTTAAATGATTTAGTGTGAATTAAATCAAAGTCTTTGCATATAAATCAAATCTGCAATTAAAAAGGATGGAGGACATTCTGTTTGACAGGAATTTGTATAAAATATGGGATTTTAATTGACCTCTAGCACCTTATGAGATATTATTTGCTATGGGTTTGTCTACTGATATGATAATTAAAGCATATTAGCACAGACTATTCCAGCCAAAAGAAGGAATGAGCTGGTGAAAGGTTGATGATATTTGGAAAATTGCTTCTATTTTTGGGTGTATTTGAAGGTTTCAATCATATGAAACAGAAACATTTTCAGAAAGAGGAAAATCATGAAGCGGTGTGTGAAATTTCCCCTCTACAGGATGTTGAAGAAGTACGTTTGGAAATGATATGAAAGTTGGCTTTACATATTTAGAAAACTTGTAAGAATACACTTACTGACTTTTTCTAAAGATCCATATATTTGTATATATAAAATAGAATCAGTATTTGAAAGGTACAGTGACAGAATAGTGAGGGATAGAGATGTTTTTCATCTACTGGTTCAGTTCACAAAGGACAACAGCCAGGTGTGGGCCAGGTGTGGGCCAGGTGTAAGCCCCCTATGTAGCCCGAGATCCCATCTAGTTCCTTCACGTGTGGGGAGAGGTTACAAGTGCTTGGGCCATCTTCCATAATCCTAACAAATCCAAACAAATCAATAAGCAACACTGGAAGTAGAGTAGCAAGGACTCTAAGTTAAAAACTGATTGGGCATGCTGATTGTATAAGGTGCAAGCAGAGGTTTAAGTTGAGGTGCTACAATGCCTTTGGCTTTTACAGATTTGCTACTTTTATTTTAAACAAAGGTATTTTATTCATATAAGGTGAACAAATGCCATGCTTTTTCATAATGATGCTTTCTAGCCCCCACCCTTTCCAGCCTACTGTTCCAACTTACATCTTCCTTCCATGTTCATTTATTCTCAAAGTGTTACAATGATAGACTTTCAATTGATTTTGTGGGGGAATGATTGATTTAACTTCTCAAGTTGATGAAGCAATCAAAGGAAAGGAAACGATATATTGCTTTATTTCAGGTAAATATATGGGGTGGAATGTTTCCTCTTTTTTTCAAAAAAAAAAAATTCAACAGATTCAACACCATTCATGTTAAATTTTTTGATTTTTTTTTTGAAAGTCTGATATATGGAGAGGAGCAGAGAAAAAGATCTTCCGTCTGTTGATTCACTCCTCCAGTGACCTCAATGGATAGTGTTGAGGTGATCAAAGCCAGGCACCCAGAGCCTCTTAGATGTCTTCCGTGCAGGTGTAGGGTCCCAAAGCTTTGGGCCGTCCTCAACTGCTTTCTCAGGCCCCATCCAGGGTGCTAGATAGGAAGCAGGGACACTCAGATTTGAACTGGCATCCATATGGGATCCTGCAGCATGCTAACCACGTACTTAAGCCTCTAAGCTACCACACTAGGCCCTCACGCATACATTTGTAAAAGTATAATGTGATCCCAACTTCTCCATTCCTCCTCCTCTGTACCTCCCTCTGATTTTTTTTTAAGTAACTCTGGTTGTAAATTTGGAAGCTATTTATTTATTTTTCCTTTTTATTTAATCAAAGACTGGTAGATAAACATAAATACAGCACAATTACTTCAGATCATTGTTCATATCATATACACACAAACCAACGAGTGTTAAGAGGAAAGAATCCTACCGCTAGCAATGAAATGCACACAGCTTTTCCTTCCTTTGCTCAAAAAAAAGAAAACCAAAACTTTTTTTAAATGCATAAACCAACAATCTCATCATACATACTCATCTCTTGTGACCAATGATTCAGACATAAATAGTGGGTGCAAAGATACTACCAGCTAGCACATGTGTAACCTTTGTTAATGAGACAACAGAATCAGCAATAATGATTAAGATACATTCAGTTACTGGTCAGTAGGTGTGAACTAAAGCACACCATAAAAAGAATCATGCTGCAAGAGAAAAACTATATATAGATACACAACAAGAAATGACTGCAAGAGGAACGCATGCATGTTTAATACTGGAAAAAAAAAATCAGCCCTCCAAAATTTCTCCACATTTCTTATAAAAGCCCTCTGCACTCAACTAAAATTAAATGATCTTAAAAGGATAATACTTGTAAAGTTTTAAGTCTTTTCAGCCAAAGAAACTGCAATGGAAAAAAAGTTCAGAGTCATTTTGAAAACAAAAACAAAAACCTATTCTTCTGATGATATGCATGATTAAAAGCTCTATGCAAGATACATTGCTCTACTTTCCCAATGACTAGAAAAAGAAAAACCAAATCTCAAGTCAATTTTTAGTATGCAGATGGTCAAAGGATTTTATATTCCTGCAAGAGTTCAAATCTGGATTTTTTCACCAACGACGACTGGATTTTGTTTTCTGATTTTCTCAGCAGCATTAGCTTTGTAATTGTAAGAGCAATTGTGCATATCTGAGTAGGGGTGTACTGTGGGGAGCCCTGCACCAGGAGCTGACCCCGTGCATAAGAGGGGCCACAAGATGGCGGCTGGCCGAGGGCCTGGAGGCGGGATTTGTCCCACCAGTAGGTAAACAGGAAATTACAGGGATAGGCTAATGTCCCCACTGAGAGTATGTCATTGCTACCAGCCTATCAGGTAGCTCCCAGTGGACCCACAGGGAGAAGAGATTGGTGGAGACCTGTATATAAGCAGTCCGCTTTCAGCAATAAACCTTTTCGTTCGCCTGCTTTTTGTTTGTCTCTCCCTTTTTGTTCATCTCTTTCTTTTTGTTTGTCTCTCTCTTTTTGTTCGCTTATTCGTTTGTGTGTTTTGTTGTGTGTGTGTGTGTGTGTGTGTGTGTGTGCTGGTTGCAGTGGTGATTCCTGTTTTTCCAGGCCCTCAAGATTCCTCGTCATTTTCGTGTCACTGCAGGATGGTGGCAACTGGTGGCCTGCATGGGGAATTTTCAGGCCAAGAACAGGGAAAAGTGGCAGAGAGGGGAATTTTCAGCCTGCGCCGGTCTAAGTGTATAGAGTACAAGTTATTTTATTTTCGCCTTTGAGACGGTTAAGTGTTTTTAGCCCAGAGAGGCGGATTTTAGCCCTAAAAGGTGTTTTTTTTTTTTTCTTTCTGAGAAGTTGCAGGATTGTGCTGCTTCTTATTTGCTCAGATGGTGTCTGAGGTTTCACGTGCCGGCATGGAGGAGCCGTTAAAGGGATTGTTATGGCACTTCCCTTAAATCGGCTACTGCCTGTGCATTTTTAAGGAATGTAGAACAGGTGAGTCCCTGCTCCTTAGAAGAGGGCCTCCTTAATGTGCCTCAGTGGGAACACCTGGGAGACGACTTGAGCACCAATAACAAACGGCCTCTTCCCCCCCCCCCCCCACAGATTAGCTCAACTGCTGGTTTTACCCAGCTGCCATGATTTATTTCCAGTTCAGAAGCCCTCAGAATGTCCTGTTTGGTTTATTTCAAGGAACAAATTATTTCGTTTGGATAATTGCATTGCTTTTCTTTTTAGGCCCACCCCTGTGTGCCTGAGGCCTCCGTTTGTGTTTCTTGTTAGCAATGCGAGTTAGGCAGGGGATTTGCTTACCTGTGGAGCAGATTGGAAGCTCTGCCACCCAATGACGGGTAAGGAGATGGTCCTGCTGCAGGTGACCTAAGACAGGCACGGCCTTGCTTAAATAAAAAGCGGGGAGACGTGGGGAGCCCTGCGCCAGGAGCAGACCCCATGCATAAGAGGAGCCACAAGATGGCGGCTGGCTGAGGGCCAGGAGGCGGGATTTGTCCCGCCAGTAGGTAAACAGGAAATTACAGGGATAGGCTAATACCCCCGCTGCAATGATGCCATTGCTACCAGCCTATCAGGTAGCGCCCAGTGGACCCACAGGGAGAAGAGATTGGTGGAGACCTGTATATAAGCAGTCCGCTTTCAGAAATAAACTTTTTTGTTCCTCTCTCCCTTTTTGTTCGCTCGTTCATGTGTTAATTGTTTGGTGTGTGTGCCGGTTGTGGTGGCAGTTCCTGTTTTTCCAGGCCCTCGAGATTTTCGTGTCGCCACAGGACAGCAGCATTGTACACCACAGTAAACATTACCACACCGGCATTCAAACCTAGTAAGTCCCACTTTCTGCACATGAAACAGTGATTCTTTTTTTTTTTTTTAAGACTTATTTTATTTTTATTACAAAGTCAGATATACAGAGATAAGAGACAGAGAGGAAGATCTTCCGTCCAATGTTTCACTCCCCAAGTGAGCACAACGGCAGATGCTATGCCTATCCAAAGCCAGGAGCCTCTTCCGGGTCTCCCACGCGGGTGCAGGGTCCCAAAGCTTTGGGCCGTCCTCGACTGCTTTCCCGGGCCACAGGCAGGGAGCTGGATGGGAAGCAGGGCTGCCGGGATTAAAACCGGCATCCATATGGTATCCTGGGCATGCAAGGCAAGGACCTTAACCACTGCGCCATCATGCCGGGCCCGTGATTCTGTTTTTGTTTTGGTTTTTCAAGAGACTTGCTTTACTCTTCAGATGGTTGCTATGCTGCATCTGATATCAAAGCTTGCAGATCTTCTGTTTCAGGTGCTGCTTTGTCCACAGATGTACTGTCCACTTGGGAAGATGCTACAGATTCTGTCAAAAGTGACTGATTTTATGTAGGGCTTGGCTGCAGAGATGGACGGACAGTCTGCCACAACTGCACCTCAGGGCTGCTGCCATCTGCGCACTGGGCTGGATGGAAGTGACTCCAACAGGCAACTGGCAGGAGCTGCAGATGGGCTGATTCTATCATTTCTACTGTTTTGTCTCTGAAGATGCTCTTTGTAGCACACTGAACACATGCCATTTGTAGGAGAGTTTCCATAAAATCCGCAGCCAGAGGAACAAAGCATAGGCATTTGGCTGTGATTTGTTTCTTGAGCCATGTTCCTCTTTTACACACCTGGCAGCGGCTTCCCCACACCTCGCTGGACGAGCTATCCACCGCTGTTCCCCCGCAGGTCGCCACTGGAAAATGGGAACAGGTAAGGCCGCCGTACCACCCAACCGCCAAATTTGGAAGCTATTTAGATTCTACTTACATTGATACATCATTAGTTTTAAACATTTCTTTTACTTGAAGGATACAGAGCGTGAGAGAGAGTAGAAGAGAGAAAGTAGAGAAAAAAGATCTTCCGTTAGTTGATTTCCTCTTCAAATTGCCACAGCATCCAGAGATGAGGCTATCTGAAACTGGGAGCTCTGAGCTTCCTCTAAGTCTCCCACGTGGTTGTAGTGTCCCGGAGCCTTGTTTTATTCGCCACTGCTTTCCTAGCTGGGAACTGCATCAGAACTAGAACAGCTAGGGCTAGAACCCATGCCCAAATGGAATGCTGTACCACCAAGTATTAAGTTATAGTGCCACTGCAGCAACCCTGAATAGACAACCTTTATCAATGCTAGTACCTGAGTTCATGTCCTGATTGAAATTCCAATTTATCTTCTGATAATGTGCAACCTTGTAGAGAAAAGATAACATAAGTAGCTAGCTTCCTATCATTCCTATAGGGAACCTGGATTGAGTTCACAGATCCTGGCTTCAGCAGGTTCCCTAGGTGAACCAAACCACTAGATAAAAAATCGTTCCGTTTTTCTCTGTCTTTATCTCTCTGCTTCAAATAGATTCTGAAAAAAAAAAAAAAAAAGAAAAGAAAAGCTACTAAGTGCTATTGAAAATATTTTAGCATCATTTGAAAAGTATTACAATTTTAAAATCAAGTATACTTTAACAATTTGATTTCTATAATTTCAAATTGCTACAATGGATGTCTACCCTTTAGATTCTTGCTCTTTTATCTCCCAAAATGTTATGAAGTGCTGTTAGCTTTTTTCTTTATGTCATGACTCAGTTATTCATTATGTTGATGAAATTATTTAGTGTTCTCTTAGTGTCCAAGAAAGAGCACAGGCCAAGAGTTATTTAGGGAAAGAAAGAGAAGAGAGAAGAAAAAAAAGACAAAGAAGAAAATAAAGGAGAAAAAATGGAATTGAAAGAAGGGGCAGGGCCTGGCACGGTGGCGCAGTGGTTAAGGTCCTCGCCTTGGACACCTGGGATCCCATATAGGCACAGGTTCTAATCCCAGCAGCCCCGCTTCCCATCGAGCTACCTGCCTGTGGCCTGGGAAAGCAGTTGAGGACGGTCCAAAGCTTTGGGACCCTGCACCCGCGTGGGAGACCTGGAAGAGGCTCCTGGCTTCGGATTGGCATAGCATTAGCCGTTGGGCTCACTTGGGGAGTGAATCATTGGACGGAAGCTCTTCCTCTCTGTCTCTCCTCTCTGTATCTCCGCCTTTCCAATAAAAATAAATCTTTAAAAAAAAGGGGGGGGCAGGGAGAGGAGGAGAGGAACAGGAAGCAGACTTTCTCATGTCTTAGGACAAGTTGGTTGGGAAAGAGGAAAATTAATACTATTCTAATATTGTGTATTATGGAAGATTGTGATAGATTTATTCTTCATGATATTGTCATGTCTTTTTTTTTTCAGATTTGGAAGGTGCTAGAAGTACAATTAGCGAGAATACTATAACTATTAAGTAACACATTTCCTTCATTATCCCCTATAGCAAATGTTACTGTTGTTGTTTCTATATACGTAAATAAAATATTCATTGCTGTATTTTTAAGTCAGATAATAAATGCAACAAGCCACTTATTTGTTTTAAAAGTTAGCAAAATATTTTCATATTTTTTCATTTGTTTATAAACCATAGACTTTTTTTTTTAAAGATTTATTTTTATTATTTTTTCATTGGAAAGGCGGATATACAGAGAGGAGAGACAGAGAGGAAGAGCTTCCGTCCAATGATTCACTCCCCAAGTGAGCGCAACAGGCCGATACTATGCCAATCCCCAGCCAGGAGCCTCTTCTGGGTCTCCCACACGGGTGCAGGGTCCCAAGGCTTTGGGCCGTCCTCGACTGCTTTCCCGGGCCACAGGCAGGGAGCTGGAAGGGAAGCGGGGCTGCTGGGATTAGAACCTGTGCCCATATGGGATCCCGGGCGTGCAAGGTGAGGACCTTTTAACCACTTGCGCCACCGCGCCGGGCCCGACTTTTTTTTTTTTTTTTTTTAAGATTTTATTTATTTTAGGGCCCAGCAGTATGGCCTAGCTGCTAAAGTCCTCGCCTTGAACGCGCTGGGATCCCATATGGGCACCGGTTCTAGTCCAGAAGAGGTTCCTGGTTCCCGGCTTCGGATCGGCACAGCACCAGCGCTCACTTGAGTGAATCATGGGGCGGAAGATCTTGCTCTCTGTCTCTCCTCCTCTCTGTATATCTGACTTTCCAATAAATAAATAAATCTTAAAAAAAATATTTTATTTATTTTTATTGTGAAGTCAGATATACAGAGAGGAGGAGAGAAAGAAAAATCTTCCGTCTGATAATTCACTCTCTCTTCCATCTGAAGCCAGGATCCAGCAAATTCTTCCAGGTCTCCCACGCGGGTGCAGGGTCCCAAAGCTTTGGGCTGTCCTCGACTGCTTTCCCAGGCCAATCAGGGAGCTGGATGGGAAGTGGAGCTGCTGGGATTAGAACCAGTGCCAATGTGGGCTCCCGGGTGTTCAAGGTGAGGACTTAGCTGCTAGGCCACGCTATTGGGCCCAAAACCATAGACTTTTAAAAATTACTTTTCACTCTATGGTATCCAGGGTTTTCTTCTGGCACATATATTAGGATAAACCTGAGGTGGAAGTCATGATGGTATTTACAAGCAAACGATGACAAATGCAGCAGACAAGATTTGTCAACTCTATGTTTTTTTAAATAAAAAGCATTTATCATTTTATTTTGTGACTTACCTAAATATGAGTTTAGTTTAATATTGCTGTATTTGTGTACCAAACTGCGCATTTGTACACAGGCGTGACAGTGGGGTTAAGATGCTAATGTGTTTGGTAACTATTTAATTGATATTTAGTAATTAAACAGGAGCATCTCATCACAAATGTTTTCCTTAAGTTAAAATTTTCTTAAGCTTAAAATAAAAATTCTGGGTCACTCCTGAAAAAGCCACAACAGTCAGAGCTGAGCTGATCTAAATCCAGGATAATGGAGCTTCTCCTGGATTTCCCACTTAGGTGCAAGCGCCCAAGGACGTTAGCCAACCTCTGCCACTTCCCAGGCACTAAGCAGGGGAGCAGCCAGGACACGAACCAGCTCCCACGTCGGAAGCCAGCACTGTAAGGCAAAGAGTATCCAAGGGAGACATGGTACCGGCCCCCAAAATATTCATTCCTTATTCATGAGTGTTTGATAAAGGAGGGTAATATTGGCAGTAGTCATTTGAGAACCTTGACTTAGGCCTAAGAAAAACAAAATGGAAACAGTTCTTTTTTGAAGTACAAGACTGAGCATGAGGAATTGATTGATGGTTGATATATCTTAACAAGCTAGAAAAAATAGCTCAGTAAACTTATTATAAGGTTAAAAGTTTTAAAAAGTAAGTGCTTGCATGGAGGTATAGTAGTGGATAAAGACACTTGTGTGTGAAGCTGGTATCCTATATGGGCACTAGTGGTGTTCCAACGGTTTCAGTCCTCAACCAGCTTCCTGTTAATGTGCCGAGAAAAGCAATGGATAATGGCTCGAGCTTTTGGGCCTTGGAAATCCACATGGAGATCCAGGTGAAGCTTCTGTCTCCTGGTTTCAGTGGAGCTCAGGCCTGGCTTATGGCCACCTGGAATGTGATTCCTTGAATGGAAGATCTCTTTCCCAAACTTTGTCACTATGATTTTCAAACAAACAAATCAATCTTTTACCAAAAAGTGTTTTTAAAGTATGTGGTATGCCATGGTATCTCTCAGCCTATAGTAATCAATTATTAAATGTGTATTTAATATTCTTAATATGTTGTATCAATGCCACTTATTTTCCTGTATGTATTAATTCTGTACATGATTATTTGTTAAAATCTGTACTTATGTAAATAAAGTGCAATGCTTTTTTTTCTCCAATTGGTATTATATTATCATAAAACATTTTAACTCAGTATTAAATTATTTTAAATAGATTAAAACAAATATTTTCTTAGCAGCTTTTGTGAAAATCTATTAATTGTCCAAAGTAAGTGGCTTTTGTCTGCCTATTTTCTCTTGCTAAAATTGAATATTATAGATTGTTCAATTAATAAATAATAAGGAGGGACATTCAGTGTGAGAGAATAAAGTTTGGTGAGGCCTTCAGCAGGACCGGTGCCTGTGTAGTGTCCCCAAGTACACTGTGCACACCACAGCCAGACAGGCTTTTGTAGAACTCCCATTCACAAGACAGACCCTTAACTCATCTGTAAATTCATCCATAAATAACAAATCCATTCCTGACAACAGAATCTCCACATCCTGTTGATCTCTCAAAGGCCTCAGGCCTAACATGTTTTCACCTGCAAATATCTCAATGTTGAGATAAAGTTCTAAAATGAATTTTTCTGCGGAAAGTTAAGTCAACAAAGGAGACTGTAGCATATACACTTATTCACAACATGTATTATACAATAGTCACTGTTTTGAAAACTATTAATTCTTGGCATCTTTTTTTTTTTTGCAGTTAACTTTTATATTTGATAGTTCCAATATCTGAAATATTAATTTTAGGGGTTGGCAGGGTGAAATAGAATCTAATCCTCTTGTAGCACGTACATTCCATACGGGTACCAATTTCAGGCCCAGATTCTCCACTTCCGATCTAAACCTCTGTTTATGGCATGAGAAAGCCACCAAGAATGTCTCAAGGCCACATCCCTGCGCTGTGAGGATAATCTGGAAGAAGCTCCTGTGTCCCAGCTTTGGAGTAGCCAGCTCTGATTAATGTCATTTCGGGAGTGATTCCTATAGGCTTTTATGTCCATTCTCTCTTTGCATGACAGAGAGAGACAGAGATTTGGGGCCTGTGGTTCACTCGCCAGAGGCTGAATTGCCTAGAGCTGGATTAGTCTGAAGCCAGAAGCAGGAGCTAACTGCTTTTTCTTGCTCACCTAACATGGTAGCAGGGATCCAAGAACTTGGAACATCTTCCACTGCTTGCCCAGGCTATGTGCAGGGAGCTGGATCAGAAGTTGAGCAGTCAGGAAGTTAAGCCCATATGGAATTGTGACACAACAGGTAGAGGACTAATATAATAAGCCACTATGCTGGTGCTAAATCTCAAATATGACCTTTTTTAATGAAAGATTTCTTCATTCATTTAAAAGACAGAATTACACATAGACAGTTTTGGGTATTTTAACTTCAGCCCTAGTGTGGTTCAGGCTTCAGTAATGTCTGGTTTTAGAGGAGCCTGTGGTCTGGCGGGTAAGTGACCTCAAGTAATTGATAGAAACCAGGTTCTGTAACTCTCTCATGGCGCCTATATGGGATGCAACTTGGTTCAGAGGATTAGCACATTGTGTCACTGTGTTCGCACCTATAATCCCATTTTTGATTATGTACTTGTTCTATAATTTTATTTAAAGACTTACTTGTTTTTATTGTAAAGGCAGATATACACAGAGGAAGATCATCATCCACTGATTCACTCCCTAAGTGACCACAATGGATGGAACTGAGCTGATCCAAAGCAAGGAGCCTGGAGCCTTATCAAGGTCTCCCACATGGGTGCAGGGTCCCAGGGCTTTGGGACATCCTCAACTGCTTTCCCAGGCCACAAGCAGGGAGCTCAATGGCAAGTGGGGCTGCAGGGATTAGAACCAAAGCCCCTATGGGATCCCAAAGCATGCAAGATGAGGACTTTAGCCACTGAGCTATTGCGTCAGGCCCCTTGACATTTTCAACTACTAAATATGGGATTCCACATCACGTTTTGAAATCATTCTGCAAGTTCTGTCTTTAGATCTATATTACAACTTAACTTTACAATTTTATAAAATGTTCTTAGGAAAGCCCAAAATCAAATAAAATTTGACAGGAGGAAAACATTGCAATGTGCCATAAAAATAAAGCAGGTTTAGCACAATTGGAAGAGTACACATCTATTTATACAGCCCTTACACTAACGTAAAAAGAGGAATAGATGATAAGCATCGTCCTATGAGGTTTTTTTCTAATTGAAAGTGGATTTATTTTCATGAGTAAGCTTATTCTGTCAAAGTATGATACCAATGTAACTCAAACTTTGAAAAATTCATATCCAAATCCTCCTATACATCTCTAATTTTAAGCAGGTGATTTTTCTCAACCTTAAAGAATAAATCATGTGAGGCACAGGGGGTATGTGTTTATATATGATTTCATAAGAAAGTAGCGCATAGCTAAAAATTATTTCTCCATATAGGATTTACAGCTGGGGAGAACACTCCTTCCTGGTAGTTTGAGGAGAGGAAAGTTTTTTTTTTTTTCTTTTTTTGAGAATAAGCTAAAGTTTCAAATATGCAGCACGTCCTTCTCAGTCTTCCCAAACTGCTTTAGCACAGCCACAGGCAAGAGTCTCAGTGCTTGGCTTAGGGGTCAGAGAGAAGTGCACTCACTGCCTTAGCAAAGCTGCTGCTGTTCATATTAGTTTGCCTTCTTGGGGAACACAGGGACCTTTTCCAAGTATTGTCTGGAATTCTAAATTTGAATACATTAATTATAAATTCAACTTGCAAAAAGAAGAAACTTTTGAAAAACAAATCCTGCAAATATTTGATAGTTGAAACTTCCTTGTAGAACCATTTTAAGAACAGAACAACTTCACTATTTGTAAAGATCCAGTCATTAAAAACAATGACTTGTTTTATAAATGAAAAGAAGGTAATTACAAGTAATGATTAGAAGGTTAGAATTGTATTGACCTGTGACAGTAATTTTTACTTGATTTGAATGCATCACTAGGCAGAGCCTTTTAGGATGAGATAATAAAGTGGTAATATATATGCACCTGTTATATATACTGTACTCAGTTATGCACAAGGATGTGTGAGTGTGTGTAAGTAAATGTACTTGCAAGGTTATCCTACTGTGATACATTATTCAAAAATTTTTATTGTACAATTTGTGCAAAAGTCAAAACGAGCCAGACATTAACTCAAATCAGTGCAGGCAATTTCATTTTTTTTTGAAAGTTATGCTAGTCCAAAAGCAGTTCAGAAGATAACAGGATGAAGCTGAAATCAGCGTTCTGTCTATTCAAACTCATGGAGGTAGAGGGTTACAAATATGCGGAACCTCAGGGAATGGTGTCTGGGGAATTTTTTTAGTAGAGTAGCTTTATTAATAAAATTCAAACTTTTTTTCAGTCTCTGCTTCCTATCATTTGTCATGTTTGAGAATTTTCTTTTCTAATATATTTTTATTTTTGAATTTTGAATTATGTAGTATAATTTTGTATAGGCTGCTATTATCCCCTCATTCGCACTCAACAGATTTTCCCCTTTATACTATAATGGTGTAGTCCTTCATATGCAATCATAATTCTCTCAGTCTCTTATTTAAATGTACCCCGATATTGTTGGTACAGACAATATGAGACAGTCCAGTATCCCATTGACTATACATGTCCAACAGTTTCATTGGGAATCCATCTTTCGTCCGAAACCAAAATACCTCTTTCATGTACTTAAAGGCAAGCTGGTGTTATCAGAAAACCTACCACAGTCTGTTTTATACTCCCTCTGGGCTGTAACTGTGATAATTACAAGAATATTCTGATTTGCATCAGCAGGCAATACAGACACATATTCATCCAGGAATCAAATAATAACAGGTTCATGGTTATGCTTGTTTTACTTTTTGAAATACGCAGGTCTAAGATGTTCTCTTCCCTGTACAAAACTCCAAAACACACGAACAATAAACAAAGACTACCATCTGCTTTAGCTTATATTAGAGAAGCTATATAACTTTGAAAATAAATGTATCAGGGCCCGGCGCGGTGGCGCAAGTGGTTAAAGGTCCTCGCCTTGCACGCCCGGGATCCCGTATGGGCGCCGGTTCTAGTCCCGGCAGCCCCGCTTCCCATCCAGCTCCCTGCTTGTGGCCTGGGAAGGCAGTGGAGGACGGCCTAAAGCTTTTGGACCCTGCATCCGTGTGGGAGACCTGGAAGAGGCTCTTGGCTTTGGATTGGCTCAGCTCCAGCCGTTGCAGCTGCTTGGGGAGTGAATCATCGGACGGAAGATCTTCCTCTCTGTCTCTCCTCTCTGTATATCCGCCTTTCCAATGAAAAAAATAATAAAAATAAATCTTAAAAAAAAAAAAAGAAATGTATCAACACTTAAAAGTAGGCCTGTGTTGCATGTTAAAGAAAAATGAATGAATAAAATAAACAGCAATGGGAAAAATGACTCTTGGCAAAGATCAAAACGAAATAATATGCACTACTATACAGAATAGAAGCTTTCTTACACGTGAATCTATCATAAACCGTATTCCTCCAATTAAAATAATTAAATAAATCTGTTTAATTAGATATTTGAATCGATTCAGCCACTGGCATGACTACTAAAATAAAAGAACCAAACCAAACCAGAGAAAAACATTGTGCAGCCCAAGAAGCAAGTTGAGCACCTGTATCTTTGTGAGAGTCGGGGAGGTGAATACAAAGAGCCTAGTTTCAGTTTTACCTTAGAAAGCGCCAGCTCCAGGATGCTTTCCTTGTGCTTCCACAAACTGGAATGGCGTGGAATTTGCTTGCTGAGTTAGAGAAATTCTCTGACACAGTGTTGGTTGAGAAGAAAAGAAAACAACGAACATGTTAACAGACATTTCTGGCAAGGATCAAGCTGGTTCTGTGACCCTGTGGGCAATCACCCTGCCCTGTTGCCTGGAGGGCGTGGCTTAAGCCTAACCTCCCCCATGGCCTGAGGCACAGCCTTCAGACCTACACCTGCAGTGTGACCTCCAACTTGGCTAGAAGGGCAAAGGAAATACACCTGGAACCTGACCTGTAACCTGACCGGAAGATCTAGGGAGACAGACAGGCCATACAGCCAATTGCAGCATCTTTGGTGGGCGTGGTGTATGCTGGACGCCTCCTTCCTGCCCGCCTCTTCCTTACCCTTTAAAAGCTGTAACCTGTGCTTCATACAGCAGACGTTCTTCAGGAGCTTGTTTCTGTTGGTCCTTGTGGCCTAAGGCCGCTGCCTGGCGCTTCCTTGGAGACCTCGGGGACTGCTGTCAGGCCTAGACCCCGAGAACTGGGCCAATGAACAGGGAGCCCAGAACTTCAAGATTCAGGACCTCTGGACTTCAAAACAGGGACTTCAAGGCCGCAGAACTTCCTAACTTCTGGACTTCAAAACGGGGACCCTAGAACTTCAAAGCTTTGGGAATTCAGGACCTCAGGTAAAATTGGATGAGGCCCCCGCCTCGGCTTGTGGGCTTAGTTTTTCTTCTTAAACCAGTGGGCTCTGAGTTTTCGCCTAACCAGTAGGCTCTAAGATTTTTTGTCCCCATTTGTGGATTCAGTCTTTGCCCAAAGGCGAGCAACTCGGTTTGTGCTCTTGAGATTTTTAGCTTGTGATTTGGTTTCTGTGTTAGAGAATGTATGCCTGTTTGTGGAGCTCCTAGCCCGGGTACTGCTTGCTTGAACTTGGCCACGAGACATAGGAATTCCGCAGTCTTAGACTCAGAAGCGCAGAGTCAAGCTTCCCATTTTGAATTTGAATAGGAGGAAGGTGAGACCCCATCCATTGGAAGCTTGGCTCAATGCTTTGCTCCGAGAGCCATTCTTTGAATGCTAATTTTGTTAGCCCGGGCTTCTATTGCAAACAGCTGCCCGCTTTTGATTTATCCAGACTTCCTTTACCTGACCCTAAGGTGTTTTTTTTTTTTGGCCTGGTTGCTTACTGTTTAAATATCTTTATAACATTACAACATGATAAGGAAGAAAAAAATCAAGGGAAAAAGAACGATTTTACAGAATTTGTTCCCTATGCTTGCATATTCTACCCTGGAAGGTCTTTTGTTGTGATAAACTTTTAGCAAACTGACTGACTTCATCTGTATGTCCATGGCAACTTTTGGGAACTTTAGAATTCAATGAAGATATTTGTCTCTCATAACTGAATATTTCTCTTGTGGTATTTTCAAAAATATAAAAATTTATTGTAAATAATTTGGCATAGAATTAAATTTTAAAGCATTATTGAGTGAGTTCAAGGTAAAAGTTGAAATAATGTGCTATTCATCGTCTGCAAAACATTTTTAATATGTTAAAGTAATTCTTGTGTTTTTGACTGATTATCAAATTTCTCACTGCTTTAATTTGGTAGAGGTTTTGTATTTGTTTTAAAGCTGTTTGATGATTTCATGTAAATAACTGAGTCTAATCTATAATGTGTTATGCTAACTTCAACAACAAGTAACCTTGTTTCAGATGTTTTTAGTCGTCCTTGAAAAAGCATCCTAGAATTCAAAAGTTTCAAATTCTAGAACTTTCCTTGGTATTCTGAAGCCTCAAGAATACCAATGGATTATGTCCCATTTTGTGGAGACAGTGGATCGGGTTGACTGGATTATATTAAGTTTTTGCCAAATGGAGAAACATTTTGTCGTGTCAGTGTTTTATATGTCCATGGAATTGTGAAGGTTTGATTTTAGTTTGCACGCTTTTAATGATTTAGCACTACAGTTGAACCTGGTGGTTCACTATGTCTTCTTGGTATAGCTGTATTACTGGGAAGGCTGAAATTCCGGTTTTTGCATTGCTGGAGGGATTTCATAGCGGTGACTTTTCTCTCAGGGTCTTAGTTCATGGCTGTTGAATTCGTGGCTTTTTAGATATTGGTTTCTGGCGAACACTATTACTATCATGTGTTTCTGTCTGTTTATTGGTCGGAAGGTGTTCTAGTTTTGTGAATTAAGTTTAAAGTGGGTAAGATTGTTAATCTGTCTCACTGGCTGTCTGGATCCTCACTTGCAAACACAGGGCACATAGTTTGTGCATCAACAGCAAGAGTAGGTTGCCTTGGGACTGTGGCAGTGCCTGGATTCTGCAGCCACTCCCAGAGCTTTCTGCTAGGATTGCAAAAATTATCCAAATGATTTTGAACCATTGCTTAAAACTCAGATACTTTGTCCAGCAATAAGATTATTTAACACAGATTTCTTTGATTTATGTAATTTAAGTTACTAATAGGCTGTTTGCAAAATGTTACATCATTGATACATTTCTATTTAAGGTTATTGTCAACTTGTACTCCTGTCTCATTTATAACAGGCAATAGGTCTTTGTTTTATTTATTTTTTTTTGAATTTTTTTTTAGTGTTATTAACATTGTATTATGTGATACAGTTTTACTGGCTAGGTCTTTGTTTTATAAAGCAATTTTTTGACAGTTCACTTTGTATTGTTCCTTACAAGAGTAAGCAACGTGGTAGCTCAGATCTAAGGCCCCTGCTTAATATCCTCAAGGCAAGGGCACAGTTAGAAGAAGACACCAAGAAGAACATGCTTGAAAAGCGGAGGGGAGAATAAACTATACCTTGTGAGCATCTTAACTTGGCCTTATTCCCCCTAAATTGCCTTCATGTTTGAAGTTCTGGCGAGTCGCCAGCTGTATGCCACTGGGAGCTGTTTGAAGGTTTAAGGAGTTACTCAAATATCCCACCCTGGACCCGGCTCCATTTCCTCTTCCTCACAGCTTGTGAAATTCGCAGCAGTCTAGCCATCCACCAATCAGATGTAACCTGGCATTCCACCTGAGAATCCCAACCCCAATCTTCCAGCCCCTTCCCCCACTCCGCCTACTCGCCAATCATCCCTAGGCATTCACCTGCAGACCCCAATCCCCTGGGGCCTACCTTCAATTCCTCCCAACCCCCGCCCCCAACACCTTGCAGACAAAAAGGCCCCCAGGTGTGGCTTTGTTTTCTCTCCTCCTCCTACCTCCCCCCACCATTCCTGCCCCACTGGAAAAATCCTCATAAGATACCTCATTGCGTCTGGTATTTTCAGCTCATGGTAAAGAACCAGGTTGCAGGAATTAGCTGTGAATAATAATATCGTAATACTGTATGAGCTAGAAGTCAAACTGTTTTAAATAACAGCAGGTCCAAAACAGATGCCTTTGGTTTGATGGAGAGACCCAGCCCCCCTAAAGTGGAGAGGTCCTTACCCCTTGCTAACTGTGGGAAGATGGTTTGCTTGTGTTTTCCCAGAAACTGAGCCGCAGCCTGTAGGTGCCTGCCTGTAATGTCAAGCCCTGGACCCCATGCACTGGAGGATGCCCCTCCAGTAAGACAACCTCATGACCTAATCCTGAAAGATCCATCATTCAGGAGACAATGGAGGAGGAGGCTAGACTCCTCCCAACACTGGGTGATGTGGGGAATTTTAAAAGATTGGCAGATCAAGCACAACTGTTTCTGACCTCAAATGTATTCAAATCCCTAATAGATTAGTGTTACCAGAAATGCCCGGTGGGTTCTTTCCTCAGCTTAGTATAGAAATAAAAAGCCGGGAATCTGTTGCAAACAGAAAAGTTTATTTGCGAAGGGAGCAGGGAAGGGAAGGAAAGGGAAGCACCTCCGGAAGAGAAGCCAGGAGGTGGGGTGCTCTCAAAAGAGGAGGGAGAGAGACACACCAAAGGTTTGAGGAAGGGTCTAGGGGTTTTAAGCCTTCCTTGACCCCTCCTTGTTGGGCGGGGAACCTATAGGTGAGATGTTCCCCATTGGTGACCTCTTGATTAGCTAAGAAATAGGTGGGCAATGCTGGTGCCACCCACCTGAAGGTGTGACCAAGACCTCAGAGGACCTGGATGGTCTCAATTAGTGCCACAGAGAAATCTTCCACCTTAAAATGTTTAAAAATCCTCAGCTAGATCCTAACTGTGAGAAACAGGTGCTTTATAAGTGACAGATTCTTAACTGGTTTCGATAATAAGAAAAACTGGAGACTTGCAGTGGGACCTTTCCTCATCCTATTACCTCTTAAAGGTGGTTACAAGGTCTCTTACAGACCAGGAAGGGATCCCTTAGCAGAGCAGGAGGACAAGAGGAGGTTTGTAATTCCAGTCCCCGTGAGACCTTCGGAAGCCTCTCAAGAGCTTTCCTGCAGAAGCAGCAGACTTCTCTAAGCTCTGTCAAGAAGGGCACCCAGGACCATGTCCCAACTGCCAAAGAGATCAGTGGAGGTTTGACTGCCCCTGAAGGCTGAGAACTTTGGGGTCAGCCACTCCCCATTGAGTTTCCCACTCAGGACTGAAGCGGCCCAGAATTCTCCAAATACTCTGGTGCCACAAGAGGCCAGCACCTAGGAGCCCCGGGTGGTCCTCATGGTAAAGGGAAACAAAGTTCTTCCTCTGGGTGTGGGAGAGCAGCTTTCTCTTTCCTTAGCTCTAGCTTTGATATCCTTTCATCTTGGAGTGACCATACGGGTCTCTCCGGAACCCAGCTAAGCTCAGATAAAGACCTCTATTCTCATTTAGAACTGAGACAGAAACTAATAGAGAAGATTAAAACATCAAGGCAAGTTGGCTGGCCTATTATCACCCAGCTTGTTCCATTGGCCAGGCAACTACAGGGCTATTTGCCAGCCTCCCTTAAGGTTTTTTACTAGACCCACGGAGGTGTGGGGTAACTATTGCTCTGTTGCAGAGTCCATGTCATATACTTGTCTATATGTCTTATTCTCTTAGAAGCATTTGATCACTTGTCTCTGCCATTAGTATATAAAATTCTGCAAAATCTTACTAGAGTGCTAATAACTGCTGGATTGTTGTGTAGATCCTTTGCAAGCTACTATATGATCCACACAAGTTTTATAACAAGTGCTTTGTTATTGTACTATGTTCTAGGATAGTGTAATTGCTTTAGAGGATCTAATACTGCCTGTTTCCTGCCTACAGGCAAAATGAGCTTAGCATCTTAACACTCAAGTCAAGCCTCCAAGCTCTAATCAATACTTCAGACACCAGATGACTTCTACCTTCTATCAGGGAATTCTAGAAATGAACCCCTGGAGAGGGCCCTGCTGCTGCCCTCTGCCTTTCAATGCCCCCTTTTCATCACGAACAAGCCAGAGTGTCCATTGCCCTATGTCCCTGGCAGCAGCTAGGGTCCATTCTCCTGGGGGAATATGAGGAGCCAGATGGGTAATAGGCAGTTAGGGTATCTAGTCCCTGGTGGAATTACCTTTTAATTTCCACCATGTGTTGGGTGTAATATCAATGACATTCAACATTTCTGTGACAGGCATTCTGCAATGTGATGCTATGGCATATGATGTTCTTGTGTTAAATTTTGGCCCTCTAGTATCTGTACTAACATCCTAGAATTACAGGACTTATGACTGCGTTTATGGCAGAATCTTTGTGATATAATTTGTTCCAAAAGCAGAGAGGGGAGATGTGGGCAATCACCCAGACCCCTGCCCTGTTGCCTGGAGGGTGTGGCTTAAGCCTAACCTCCCCCATGGCCTGAGGCACAGCCTTCTAGGCCTACACCTAGAGGGTGACTTCCAACTTGGCTGGAAGTGCAAGAGAAGTACACCTGGAACCTGACCTCTGCCCTGACTAGAAGATCTAGGGAGACCTGTCTAGATCTCCTAGGGAGACTTTTGAGTGCTAAGATGCTATTGACATGTCATACAGCCAATTACAGCATCTTTGGTGGTTGTGGGGTCTGTAGGAAGGCTCCTTCCTGCCCTCCCCCTTCCTTACCCTTTAAAACCTGTAACCTGTGCTTCATAAAGCAGGCATTCTTCAGGAGCTTGTTTCTGTTGGTCCTTGTGGCCTAAGGCTGCTGCCTGGTGCATCCTTGGTGACCTCAGTGGCCTGCTGTCAGGCCTGAACCCCATGATGACCCCACAGAGGAAAATAGAAACAGTAAGAGGTTGCTTGTGTTGTTGATATTGTGGAACAGATAAGCAGCTTGCTTCTTGTAACACAGGCATTCCTTATTGGACCATTTACTGTTATCCTGGTTGATCCACTTCCTGTACCAATTACCACTATTGTACTTGGAGGAACAAAGAAAATGATCCAAGTACTTAGAATGGTGTTCTCTGCATTTCAGCTTGCCTGTTGTTTCTCCTGCAAATACTAGGCAATCAAAACATAAGAGGAAAATTCTTATTCTCTCTCCCTCTCACTTGCAAATATATTTTCCCACTACATATCTTCAGAACAGCTATAATGAGTCTACTGAAGTTGTACTCTGCTTTTACAGATCTGCTTAATATAAACTTGGTGTGTGGGGATCCATGACTGAGTGAAGGTTAAGGAAGGAAACCACAAAAACAAGCCTGATTGCACATACTTACTTTACCTATAGGTGACAGTCGATTTATAGTTACATTCCAATGAAGAAAAATTATGTGTACATGATTTAAAACATCTGTATTAAGCTACATTAAAAAGCCCTTAATTTCAAGTTGGATTGTCTGGTTTCAAATCATAGTTCTGTTGCTTACTAGTTACAAATATTTGCCTTCTTTGCATTCCATGTTGTATATTGGAGATAATAAGATTGTCTCAATGTTTTATGGAGGATCAATGAGCAAAGCTTGCAAAAACTCTTAGAACACTATTTGGTATGAAATCAGCGCTATGTGCTGAAGGATTGAATGCTTTAAAATTGAATATTATGCAAACTGGAAACAAAATATAAAATAAAATCATGAAATGTAAAATAGCATCTAAATAAAATTAAGTAGCTTTTTTCCATGTAATATCTACTAATAATATGCATGTGAATATTTTCCTGTTTATAAAATACATGCATTTTTGCCAAAAAAGTTTTTATCTTTGAGTCTATATTATTGAAATCATTAGGTCAAAGAAACACATATGTGTAAATGTAATATGTGTACATACATATATACATATGTGTGTATATAATGTGTTAATATTTTAAATTTTGTAGTTGGAGAATTTTGAAGTATGTGATTAACATGTGTATTAAAAATATTTTTGATTATCATTGTAACTTGTTTTACTCATAAAATGAAAGAAAAACTCACAGAATAATGAGCACGCGTACAATCTCTACTGTCCTTGTTTGCTACCTTCCTTTTTTCTTTTTTAAAAATTATTTATATTTATGTATAATATATACATGTTTTTATATAGATATATATGAAAGGCAGATTAACAGACAGAAGCAGGTACAGAAAGAAAAATCCTCCTCTGCTGGTTCACTCCCCAAGTGGCTGCAATGGCTGTAGCCAATCCAACCCAAGACCAAGCAGATCTGTAGTTAGGACTCATCAGCCAGGACCCAGGTCCCTCCTCAGGGTCTCCCATGTGGGTTCAGGGTCCAAGGCTTTGGTCATTCACTGTTGCTTTCTTAGGCCACATGCAGGGGGATGGATTGGAAGTGGATCAGCCAGGACACAGACTTTTAGTTGTTGGGCTAAAGTGATGGGCCCTCTCTTTCTATCCCCCATTTCTGTTTCTCACTTCCCTTCCTCTTCTCTTCCTGCATTTGTTCCTCCTTCACTCCTTTTTTTTTATTTCTTCCTTCCTTCTTTCCATTCACGTAGTTTTATTTCACTTTGTATTCACAGATATTTTAATATTTCATTGCTGTTTATAGCTTATAGAATTCAAATGTGAATTTTTATGAATCTCAAATCTTAAATAATATATAATGTAGTTACCACCCAAATTATTCTCTTGAACTCTCATTCGTGATATTTACAATTGAGAATGAAATGTATTGTCATAATGAAATCATAACTTTTCTGAAATTTGTGCATAAGCTGTAAGTCATAATATTCCTATTACTTGCATTTTTTCATTTTTATTGAATTAGAGTGATTCTTAAGTTACAATATTTTTTTTATTAGTTTCGTATTGTTTCCTTAATATCTGATGTAAAAGGAGATTTTAAGGGAGAAGCCCCACTCAGTCTCGCACCCGCCCCAGTTCCCGCGTTTACCTGAAAGTTTTAGGACCTTGTAACTGGGAATCACCCAGAATTCATCTCTCCTGTACACTAAAGCTGGCCTTATTCATAGGAGTGCCTAAGCAGCAATTTCATATCCTAAAAAACCCAGAGCTCGCAGCTGGGAGGCCAACAGGCAGAGCCTGGCACCCTTTGGTGCACTCATTGCCCAAACCCATGGACTCAGTCACTGCCTTTGGCCTGCTGAGTCCCCAGCCTGGGATCTGGCCTGGTAGGGGCACCACATGGTGGGGAGCTGCCATCTGCCCAAATCCCATGGCCCCGAATTCTCCAAGTTTCACTGTTTTTTTCAGTAACTAGTCTGCAAATAAAGTTCAATAACTCTACCAATGCATAAAACATCAAAATTTATATGGATTTCTAGTTATTTTTGAACTCTCACATCCCCAAATACCATCCTAAGTTATCATTTTCATGATACATAATATCAAGGGTAAAATGATATATCCACAAATTATAGCATATGCGAAAAGAAATTGGAGAGAAAAAGGGGTGGGGTAGGTCTTAGCAAATTATCAACTTGTCTGTTTTTGATATTTATAAAGGGATGATTATTTGGCAATAATGGCATTTACTTAAATAAGTGCAGAACTTCCAGATATATTTTTTTAAGATGCATCAGGAAAGGTTATGTTACATTGCTTTAGTTCCATTAATTCCTGTTTGCAGTTTTCAATATGAATTTTTTGACAGTATAGAATTTATATATTTAACTCAAATTGTGAAAATGTCTTTCTACCAAATAGTTAATATTCATACATTCATTAATGGTAAGAAAGAATGCTCATAAGTTCATATACACAGCTTTTGAAGTGCTCATGCACACTTTGTAACCAAGTTAATCTTTTTTTTTCTTCTCTTGTTCTCAGTGATTTTGCTGTCAGTTACAGAACCTAGCATGTATTCTAAAGTTACCTTTTACACTTATTGTAGTTCTATTGGTTTCAAATAGTTTCTGAAACTACATTGTTCTAACAATCTTACCTGTGATTACACTGTATTGTCTGGAACCACTCACTCTTGCATTCCAGGCTTGTATTCTGTTCCCTGTGCTTTGACTAACATCTCACAGAACTTAACTTACTGCCCTCAAAGCTTTCAGAATATTTGATTCAAATCTCTGCTAGATGGTGTTGTATATTTCTACCAAATCTTAGTGTATTGTAAACTTTTAATTAGTAAATAGATACGTAAATTATTTATGCTCTCGGAAGTTACCAAACTCCTTTCATCCTATAAATTCTTGATAATCCTAACTCAGTAAAGACAACAAATAAAATATTCAGTCCTAGTCTCCTGTTGGTTGACATAAAAACCAAGTTACTGGAGTCATATTTGCTTACTATAATAATCTACATTAGTAGGAAACTGATTTCTGGAGTCAGATCTCAAACTGAGCTAATCCAAGGATGTCATCATCTCCACTACTCTGAAGTAACAAATTATTGTTCAGCGTCATTTTCATTCATAATCTAAGATCTTTCTGTACAATTGTATTGCCTAAATCAATTTGTAACTTCAATTACCTTTTTAAATTATTGATTGTTTGATTGATACAGTTCCAAAGACTAGGGAATTTTCCTTTCTGCCCTCCTGAAATATAGTTAATTGAACTTAAAACACATTTCTTAAAGATGGCTGTAAGCTTTCCATAAAACATTTTAGGACTAGAGTGTTTTTCATTTTTTAAAATAGTTATTTCCATCTCCTTTGTTTTGTTTTTTTCCTCGGGATTCCTTTAAGATTTTTAAGTTTATTTGTCCCCATCCTAAATAATATTGTAAACAAAGTTTACCTTTGAGAATCCCAAACATGACACTGTTTAGATTACTTATTTGAATATTATTGAAAAATTTAAGATACTATGTAGTATGCTATTTATTTCACATCAAGGGAAAATAGTGCAAATCACATTTATTAATACTGCAAATCTGGCAAGATATTGTTATTTTGTTTATCTAAACTCCCAAATATTTATTCTCAATCATTCATTTCTTTAAACTAAGAAGCTGGATTTTTAATTCAGTACCAGCTTTCTTTTTTTTTTTCCCATTTCTCTTTCCCAACAGTGCAAAATTTGATTCCAACCCATTTTGCCTGTATATTTTAATATTTTAAATCTATTTAAATCATTTAAAAAAATGTAGCAGTTTTATATTGATAGGTGTTAGAAATGATTTCTTTCCAAAATGACCAACTTAAACATGCCTTCTCAATATGCCTTTTTGTTGTGGCTGTTTTGAGAAAACTTGCTTATTTTCTCTGGGAAAAAGCATTTCTTCAAGAATCATGTAATTGATGATCAAAGTATAAATTGTTTTACAGTGATGGAATTCTAACTTTCTGTACATTAAATACTGCGAGTCTGACAAACATAAATCGTATGTTCAGTCAAGCAAATCAGTTAATAAAATATTCCTAATTATACTGTCTTTAACTAAATATGATAGCAAAATATGCATATACACCAATCTTGTATGAAAGTACACATGTCAGTAGTTAAGGTAGTCTTAAAAATTTATTTTTATTTGAAAGGCAGACTTTTACAGTGAGAGAGGGAGGCAAGAATCTTCCATCTGCTAGTTCCCTCTCCAGAGGGCTGCAAAAGCTTGAACTAATCTTGCGTAAAGCCATTACATAAGAACTTCTTACCAGTTGCCCATGCAGACTCAGGAGCCTAAATGACTTAAATCAACTTCGACTACTCTTCAACGCTGTATGCAGGAAGGTGGATTGGAAATACTGTAGCTGGGACACAAGTAGGAACCCACATGGAATGTTCATGTTTGCAGGTGGGGATTAGCCTGAAACACCACTGCACTCTTATTATATAGAAAGAAGAGAGACAGGAATCTTTCTCTCCTCTTTCCCATCCACTTTATTAGGGATACGGATCAGAAGTGGGGAAGTTGGGACTATTTGAGACACCAGATCGACAGTAGGTGGCTTCACCCACTCTGCAACAGGACAAAGCCGTGAATTTATATTTCAGAACAAAATTTATGTTAATTTGTTGATATATTCCTGTTATCAGAAAGCTTTTCATACCTATTCAAACATATTGAAGGAAAATAACAAGGAAAAATTAAAGCATATTATTTAATCAACATTAAATATTATTGGAATACAAAATTTTTAAAGCATTGCTAGTATGAAAATGGCTAAATATAATTTTGTGGAAAATAGTTTAAATGGACATCTTTAGAAATTTAGAAAACATTAAAAGTTATGATTATAAAAATATTCTGCTTATCGGAAGTCTTTTTCTGTGAGCCCTTTTTGGCAGGAAACTGTAAGCAAGACAAATTGTAACTATTTGTCATTCCATTAAATAAATATTCATGCAGTCTGCATGTTCTGAGAGCCACTACTTGTACTACAGAAATGCTTAAGACATGTTCATCTATAAACATTTTACTATTATGTTTACATGAATTTCTGAAGATACATTCAACAACTGTTAGGGAAATGGAAGTGAAGCATTCTTGACACTAGACTTTAATTTCCTGTAGCATTAATCCAGGTATCATTCTCCAAGGTTCTTAACAGGCATATCCATCCGTAGGTAAAATGTCTGTGCTTGCTCAATTCTAATGCATAGTTTCAATAAGAATATGAGAGTTAGATAAGGACACATGCGGTAGAGAAACTTGTTAAAGAAGAAAACGGTCTTTTTGACTCCTAATTTTTAATATTTCAGCATGTCAGTCCCACTCATTTTTTTCTCTGATTTATGCCACTTACTTGATAAGACAGTTCCAGTAAGTAAACTGAGATATCAGCTAGAATGAATTTTGTCAAATTTATGCTGATGTAAAGTAATTAAACACGTTGTAGATTTTTGTAAAATATAATTTATAAAAATGATATGATCTTTGTGATCATTTACAAATGCCTCTAGATATGGTAGAATTAATTCAGAATGATTATGTTTTATCAAAAGCAAAAAATGATCATGGGACAATTCTTTAAAATATTAAATTTTCAAAACATTTTTTTCAAGAATTATATTATTGAAATGCATTGGGAAGTATAAAAACTTTGTCTTAATTAACCTATTTGGAAAAGAAAACACAGTGCAATCTGAAGCAGTGTTTAAAACACAGTGCAATCTGAAGCAGTGTTTAAATCATATTTCCCGTTCTAAATTTAAGTTTGCATGCTATCTGAATTCGTTATTTGAAAAGTAATCCCTATTATGATGACGTGGCTTCAGGCCGTTTTGAAAACATAAATCATCATTTTCTGAGACTACATGACTGAGACAAGCACCCTTGTCAGTGGGATTATGTGAAGTCCTTTGAGGATGCAACAATGTATCTGAACCACAAAGTAGATCCTTCTCAGACACTAGATCATCTGGCAGAACTTCCAGAATTGTGGGAGTTGTAATCTGTTGTTTATAAGCCACACTGGATGTAGGTTTAGGTCTTTTATCTCTGTAGATTGCATCTTAGTGTATGGTGACAGGTGTGGGTCTATCTTTTTGTGTCTGCAGGCTATCAGCCAGTTGTCCCAACAACATTTACTGAAGAGGCCTTCCCATTTGCTTGGATTGTCGTTGGTCTTTTTGTCAAAGATTAATTGGCTGTATCTGTGTGGGTTCCCTTTTGGTACTTCTATTCTATTCCATTGATCTTCCTCTCTATCTTTGTGCCAGTACCAAGCTGTTTTGATAACCACTGCTCTATAGTATGTCCAGAGGTCCGGAACTGTGATTCTCCCTGCTAACTTCTTATTCTTCAGGATGATTCTAGCTATTCGTGTCATTGATACTGTCTCAACCCAGATGTTTTGAAGAATTGAACTTGCATTTTTAACATATTGGTTACCCAATACTATGTCAATTAATTCCATAACGTTGTTATATTGATGCTGATGTTTTGTTGGGGATTTTAACTGACCGGAACTTTACTCTGTTAACTCTACCTTCAGACCAGAGAAGGTCTCCCCAAGAGGCCACTGAACTTATCTGGACAATAAGATGCTGGACTTTATGCTAGGTATATGCTTGCAATGAAGGAATCTCAACTGAACTTGAACTGTGGTTATGCAGCAAGGTGGAGGAATCCACTATGTGGGGAGGGTTGTGGGAGGGGTGGGGGGAATCCCAGTGCCTATAAAACTGTATCACATAATACAATGTTAATAAAAATATATATATATAAAAAGAAAAGTTAAAAGAATTTGCCTCTTCCAAACCTGCCCTACAAATGATACTTCAAGATGTTCTCTTCACAGAGAAGAGGAATAGCACCTTCCAAAACCAAAGGCAAATGGGAAGAACATCCCAATAAAATAACAGAAGACTAAACCAATGAACAACCCATTCCTCAAATGACAGGACCAAAGTGCCACCCATTATATTATCGCTGAATGTGAATGCGTTAAGCTCAATCAAACATCATAGTTTAGTATACTGGATTAAAAAATAAAATGCATCTATTTGTTGTCTAGAAGAGGCACATTTCTCCAACAAAAATCAGCGGAAACTATATCTCATGGGTTTTGATGTTTATGTTAGTTTCACCTCTTCAATATGCGTCCTTCTGATTAAATTCTTCAGTGACTCATAGATCATACAGAAGCATCATTTTCTTCTAGAAGATTCTTGACCTTCATTTCTTCAGCTACACGTTAGTCATTTAGTAGCATGTTATTTAACTTCTTGGCATTGTTAATTTCATTTTCTTCCTGATGCTGAATTTATTTTGTGGCTTTTCATTTAAGGGGATGTATAGTAGCTGTGTAATGGAGACTGTCATATCTAGTAACATGTTATTTAACTTCATGACTTTGTAAATTTCTATTTTTTTTTCTATTTGATTTTGTATCATGACTTTTCATTTGAGGGGATGGAGAGTAGCTGTGAAATGGACACTAACATATCCAGATGTGTGGATACAATGTAGTATGCATTTCTACTTCCAAAGATGAACTTACAATGAAACTATTTAGTGTATCTTTACAATAGGATGCTGGACTCTCTACCATTGTCCATGCCCGCAATGATGGACATATGACTGTGTATGAAGAACTATACTTTAGTAATGATATAGGTGTGGGGGGTATTGTGGCTGGGATAAGGGAAATACCAGGAGCCTATGGAACTGTATCAAAAAATAATCATCATAGTAACAATAATAAACGTAAAATGTGAGAAAAAGAGATCCAAAAAAAAAAATAAGCCACTCTGGCCAAGTGTTTGACTTGGACCTCTCAGATGGACTGTGACAGGACACGGTGGGAAATTCACCAAGAAAATTACCTCAGTGTTTAGTTCCTCACCAGGATCATAATTTTGACGCAGGCCAACTATCTGTGCATGCGCATGCACATGTGTGTTCTATGTGAGTGAAAAAGTGTTATCCCATTTTAACATGTCTAAGGCAACTGCTAAACAGAAACCCTAGTTTTACATGTACTAAAATACAAGATGGCAATTTAAACACAAACAAAAAATTTAGTTTACTTACTATAAAACAACCGCTTGCAAAAATGTAAAGCAAGCAAGTGGTAGCAAGTTTGTAGGCAGTGTATGCCCCATTACAGAACTATAATTTTCCCTTTAAAACCTATGAAGTACACATTATTGCTGAAGAAGGGTTATGACACTTAAATACATAAAATACTAATATATACGTGAACACTTAAGAAAATGACTGTTATTTGTGAAATTGATTTTTATGAGTACAGTTGTAGCCTTGACCTTTTGTTCATAAAGATATTTATTATGTTTGATTAAAATATTTAACTTACTCCTATTAATTTCAATTTTCAACATTCTTCCTAAGTCAGTTATAGAATGGGTCTATATTTCATTTAAAAATATGTGCCTGATTCTCCCACAGAACTTAATATGATGTCCTTATGAAAATTTAATTTCTGCAATATCTGTGATAACATCTCATCATTTAATCATTTTAGTCATTGAGTCTTCCCACTCTTAATCTGTAACACTCAGTTTGTCAAACTGATTGGTCATTTAAACACCTGAATTTGGGTAAGTGGAATTGTTCTATCATTTTTCTAATCTCTGTCATTTAATCCCTTTTCTGATCTTCATTATTTGCTCCTACATATAATAAGCTTTATGCTCATTTTGACCAAGTAAGTCAAAGTACAGACTAATTTGAAAATTTTATTTTCTACTGATCGTACTGTATTTTGGGCAACATTGTACACATATTACACTCCTTTCCATTCACCTAAAGTGTTTTAGATCCATGAGAAACTTTTTTTCTTTCAAAAATTACTTAACAATTATTTGTTTTTGACACATTTGAATTATTCTCCTGTTTTTAATCCCATTCAAACAGTTTTTTGTCTAATATGTTTTGATTTAACAATTTATGGTTTCTTACATTATTCTGGATAATGCTCCATATGAACTTGACAAAACTACTAAACTGCTGCTAAGTGTTCTAAACTGAATATCAACTCACTGTTGCTGGCATCTACTATTTTAATAAGTCAGTTGCTGATGCAGTTCTGTATATACACTGAGTGATTTTGCTTTAAAAATGTCTCAAATTTCTTTTTCATCTTTGCAAAAAAAATTTCTGTGGTTTGTTTATCTTTGACTTTATTTTATCTTGATCATTTTGGATCTTAAAAGCTGTAATGCATTTGTTTGCAAATGATCAAGCATTATTTCCATGTTTGTTTCTACTATTATTTCTGAGTCATGGAAATGTGGAAAATGAGAAAAAAAATAGTGGAAGCCTCTTTTTCTTCAAAGTAAAATCAATGGACTTGAGTTGGAGCTAAAGGTAGAAAGAATTCTGTCCTTTCTTACACATTGCCCAACTAGAATAGACCTGTTAGACTAAGATTGAGTTGATCTGGCTAGTGGGCTGTGTTCCAGTGCCACAGAATCTCACTGTTTTTCAGAAGTTACCATTTTCTCTTAAGATTTAATTTTATCTAGGTGCTTTGGAGAAGTCAAAGATATTTAAGAATTTATTACTATTGTAAAAAATTACCTTTCAGTATAGAGTATTTTTACATATTCCCCTGCAGGTATTCCACAAGTCTGTTAACATTAAATAACAATGTTTTGACTACAGAAAACATTGCAAAAACTGGTAAGCTTTTCAAAGACTAGAAATATTTCTGTCCTCCATATTTCTCATGAATATATCTAAATACAAAAGAGCGTTAGGAAAAATGTTTAATTATTTATTTCAAAAGAAATGTAACGATTTTATTTTATCTTGTTTTTATTTTTTACATAGTTTGCAAAGGTGCAAGCCCATGAAGATAACTGATTGTGTCTAATTGTGTTAGGTGGGTTGAGGTGTGGGAGGTGGTAGTTGAGACAAATGCTTCCAGTTTTCCTTTTCTTCTTTCCTCTAGCTAGATGGAACGGAGTGAGGTATGGTGAAGTGGTTGTTCCTACCTGCCAGCTTATACCAGTACCCTGGAATGGGGAGTGCCCATTTGATATTTTTTTGAAACCATGAGCGGATAAGAATGTTCCAAGGGTATTTCTTGAGTGGATGTGACAGTATCAAGACACTGCTGGTTCTATACTCCAAAGCTGAGAAAATCTTTCTAAGGTCCATTGTGTGGCAGAGTTCCTTTTAGTGCACCCACTCACCCAGACACTTGCTGTCAATGCTTGTGCGGAAGAGTTTTCCAACCTCTTATGTTCTCCATGTACATTTTATGTACTGTGCAGACCTAAATGGGGTGCATGCTCCCTTATGCACTCGGGCATGCTGTCCATTGTATAGGTATCAGCAATTGAGAAAAGCCAGTACCAGTACATGTATTCCATGATCCAACTATAGATTTTGTGATTTTTCTCTATGGCTGGAAATTTGAATAATTTGAATTCAACAAACCGATTGGGGTTTCCCCCAAGAAATTTCCAGAACTGACAGTTGCGTGTGCCAACCAGTACAGTGTCTGATTCAGTCTGTCATCAGCATCAGCCTATGCACACACTGGTGATTATACTGCCTAGTCAGTTCCATCCCCAGCCCTGTGTCCTATGCAAACTGATATGTGCTGCAGCCCAGGCCAACCCAGCATATCTCAGATCTGGTGTGTACAAGGGTCCCTAATAATCTCCAGCATGCTTGCACTAGCCTTTCTTGCATGTACCAGTATCTGCAGTAGGCTACTCCTGTCCATACATACTGCAACCTGATCAGATGCTTGTGTACTCCAGTGGGTGTTGCAGCTTAGCTCAGCTCACCCCACCCCACACCATGATCCAGCCCACATAAATGCCAATGGGTGCTGCCACCTTGTCCAGCCTGGGCAGCCCCCCAATACTGGTTCTTATGCATACCAGTGGGAGATACAGCTCACCAAAAGAGTGCCCATAGCTTTCCTATTAGGCCTAATCACACTCCCAGATCTTACACTTTCAAGGTGGTATCCCAGTGCCGGCTGACATGATTTGTACCTTGTCCTGCCACTTGCTAAGCAGATGCCACAGCAAACCCAGCCGGTTTACATTCATCATGTTCTTGCATGTACAAGCAGGTGTAGTAGTCTGGCCAAGCCTGGCCCTTAACCACAAATGTAGCTCACATGCAGGCTAATGGTTGTTACAGTCCCACCGAGCCTTTATGGCACCCAGGCCAAGCTCTCATCAGCGGAAGCAGTAGCCCAACAGGGGCACCCCCATTGTCCCTACCCATCAGACTTGCTGCCTGCGTGATATCCTACAAGTGCTGTTGGATTCTTTGGCCCAGTATGTCATGACCCATCTTGCCTTGGCATTTGTCAGCAGGTGCAACAACCTAGTTCCAGCTCAGGCTAGAGGTGCTGCAGTATATCTAAGTCCAGCAACCCCACAGCCACAGCTTTAATGTTAACTGAGGGGTCGTGCTTCTCAGTCCATCAAAGCCTACACCTTGTCCCGACTCTTACACCTGCCAGGAAATGTTTCAGACCTTCAGGTCAATGTTGTTGACCTCGCCCGGCCCACTCCCAGAACTTATCCACTAGTATGCATACAGTAATATATCCAAGCCTGGCCTCAACTGTCCCAAGCCTTGGTTCTCATACTCACCAGGAGCTGGATCTTAACAGGGGAGTTCCCTAAGCTCCTCTTTCAGAATAGCTCCCAGTCATACATCTTGTGTACACTGCACACTGGTGGGTGTTTGTCTCAGCCTGACTAGACCGACCTCCCATTCTCAACATTCACCAGCATGTACTGTGGCCTTACTGGACTAGCCCACATTCAATCTGGCTGTCACCAGTGGGTACTACAGCCCAGTCTTCCTGGGTCCTCCTGTAGACCTGACTTTGATTTAAATCAGTAAATATGGCAACCTAGCTTGGCCATCCAACACCCACTCTAGCTCTCATGACAGCTAGTGGGTGCTCAAACCTAGCCCAGTATGACACGCCCCTAAACTCAGCCCACACACACTTTGGGAGATGGTAGAGCCATGTTCTGTCTGGTTTGCCCACACGTGTAGCTCTTGTGCTCATCAGTGGGAACTGCATCCCAGCAGGAGAGATCCTTCAGCTCCTCTGTCAAAACACTGCATGCTACAGACCTTGTATGTACCATTGGTTGCTCAGGACCAGACTGGCATGACCTACTCTTGTCTTGTATGTATTGCTTTCCCATCACAGTAGTCAATGTTAACTAGCGTTTCTCGGATCTCTCATGTGAGATCCTACATGTGGTGCAACAAGAGAGGGTGCATTAGTCTGATTCAAAAAAGTCCTCAGGTTTCCCTCCTCCAAACCACTTGGTCTAGGCCTCCACGTTTGCCTGCAAATGCAGTAATCTGGTCAATGCAAGTCCCCCAGAAGTTATTCCTCACCTGCACCGTAATTCTTTAGTCCCACCACACTCTCCAACACAACCATTTCCATACCCCCTTCCCTAATCATTGCACATCACCCATGCCTGCAGGCATTCAGATGTCCAAGGTAATCTTTTATCGAGGTAGCATGTTGGCCTAGAGCCCTGCCAGCCTGCTTACAGCCATTGTGCCTGCAGGCTTCCGGCTTGGTCTGACAGCATACTGGCATCCACCAGCATTTATATATATATATATATTTTTTAACATATATATATTATATATATATATTTTAACAACACTGTGATGCTCATTACTCTCCCTCCTCCATCTGTTCTTATTTTGCTAATTTCTGTGATTGCATACTTTCAATGTACTTCATAACCACACATCTTATTCACCACTAAATGAAGAATTAATAATAGGTAGAAAGACCACTGTCAGCAGTAAAACCAGAGCTATAAGCAATAATTAAATCTGAACAGGTCAGTTTCTTTCATGTGCGTTTGAAATGTATTTATCAGCTACCAAACAAGAAACATTTGTGAATATGGCTCAATTTTCCAAGCACAATAATCTCCAATTGTATAAATTATGTTCTAAAACATACCACTTCGTTTTTTGTGTAAATCTACCACTTTTGATGTAGCGTAAGTTATGGACATCTATGGACATCTTTGTTCACTGAATATTTTAGCTACGGTGAATTGAATTGCCACAAACATAATAGTACAGCCCAGACTGGAGTCCAGGCTGGTTTACATGTGATGATAAAATTTATTTGCCTGGGAAATCAGCAAAGAATGGACACATTGCTTGAGCCCGTGCATCCACATGGAGCTCAAGTAAAGCCTCTGACAAGTCCACAAGCTGTTGTTGCAGCACTTATGAGAAGATGGAAGCTTCTCCCTCAATCTCTCTCCTGCATAACACTACCTTTTAAGAAATAGTTCTTGAAGAAATATATTTAGATAAATATATATGTATGAATATTCTAGATATCCAATTAGAAATATCTAAATATATAATCATAAAATTACCTAATTATATTTCTATAAAACAAGTTATGTTTTACATTTATATACAAGTATGAAATACCTGATTATATATTTTTCTGCATACATGTATGTGTGAGTATTGTACTAAAGTGGATATAGAAGTGTTTAGAAAGAATCATTTACCGTGGAAGATCTCATGATTGTGGCAAGTGATAATAGCAGTATGAAATGCCATAAAACTAAAATATATAAATTATAATTGAAATTGTGCAAGGGGTAGATTTATTATCAGAAATACACCTAGGCATGTATGGAATCTCAGAATGTGTAGAGGGTTTTAAGTGAGATACATCAGCTATTTTCTTTAGAAAGTCAAGTTATGTGATGTTATGGCAGAAATTTTGTCAAGGTCACATTTATTTCTGTTATCACTGCAAGGTGAAATACTTTGGCTTCATGGGTTACAAATTCCCTTTCCACACATTGGTGTACTAGCATAGAATCTACAAATCTTAGACAATCTTTATACAGTGAGAATTAGCGATAATGGTATATCAGTTTGGGCAAATATTTTATTTTTCCTAGAGAATAAAGTTGCTCTCTGATAAGGCTTTCAATTTTCAGTTTTGAGTCACTATGGTAATTTTGTATCTTCCTACAGTTCTCAGCTTAATTTTAGTTTAAAAGTGACATGGAGTAATTTAAAGAATGATATTTAACTAATTACATGAAAAAAATTGTTTTGAGCCTCACTCTTTTAAGGTTCATGTAAAGTGTACAAGGGGCAACTGAGAACTTTTAGTAAAAAAATAGATCACTGTTATAATTTATCCATGCATTCAGTATTCATCTTATTTTTGCTTTTTTATTTCTGTTTAGTAAAGGTTACCTAAGTATAGCAGTACTGTATATATAATGCTACATATTTATTTAAAAATATTTAAACTTTTATATACACAAAGATATAGGTAAATGAGTAGGCTTGCTGCATTGAGGGTGATGTTGCCACTTGCAATGCTGCCATAAGCACTGATTTAAGCCTCATTTACACTTCTGACTCAAGTTCCTGCTAATCTGCTTGGGAAATGAGTGGAATATGGCTCATTTTCTGTGGTTCCCATACCCACAGAGGAGATCTGAAGGATGATCCTGGCTCCTGGTTTCAGACCAGCACAGCTCCAGTCAAAATGGCCCTTTCTGGTGTGAACAAGTTGATGGAAAGGTTCTCGCTGTCTTTCCCTGTCTCTCCCTTTTATATATGTATAAGTCTAACTTTCAAATAAATATATTTTCTCCCTTTTTATGTGTAACTCTGATTTCCAAATGTTATATATATGAAAATATGATATACAATTTTTATCACATTTTCCCTTTTAGATAATCTCACTTTGCCAATTTCATTATATGCAAGATAGGTTCTGTTTTTAAGTAACAACTTGAAAGCTGAGTCACAATAGAATCAGTAAGTAATTGATATGTTGATTTTTAAATTCAGTATGCTTTAATTAGGACTTTCGTAAACAAAAATGAGTTGAATCTGTGCATAAAAGTTTGAGCCATTATCACAATATTTATTTAAAATTCAGCAAATCAGTATATGCAAATGTATGCATCTAAGTATATAGATTATTTGCATATGTGCTTAAAGATGTAACAAATGAAAGCAGAGTTTGACATTGCCACAGAAGATTAAGGCATAGATTGCACCATCAGCATCCTTCATCAGAGTACCAGTTTGAGTTCCAACCACATTTTTTCTCATTCGACATCCTAGCAGCATGCCTGTGAAGGAAGTGAAGGGCAACCATTTCAGTCCCTGCTGTGTCTGTGGAAGATTGAGTTTGGAGTTTGTGCACCTGCTTTCTTCCTGGTATAGCCCTGGTTATCAACAGGAGTTCCCAAAAACTGAAAGGAAAACACAAGTGTATTGCACCAATAATTCAAGGGCGATGTGTTTTTCTTCACTGTGATAGTATTATTTTCAGAGTTAAAATTACATATATTCTGTGAAATCTAGTTATTATGAGACAGGTATCAATTTACTCTTGTGATAATAGATCTGTAAAATACATAGTAATTTTCAACAAGTTCATAGAGAACCAAGATTTAAAAAAAAATGTAATTGACCAAAAAATTTTATCATTAAATTGGACTTCCTGAGAAAGATTTCAAGTGTGCATGTGTATGGGAGGGTTAGTAGTTAATTTATGTATGAATTATTTGCAATTAGGAAATATTTTAGAAGTACAAAACAGAATAGTAGAAATACATCCTGAAGTGTTGTTACCTCGATATAGTAGAAAAAACTGCAGGGTGATAGATGCTGAAGTTAGTTTTACACACAATATTTCAGGTGGTTTTCTCCACTGTCATTGTGGTTATAAAAAGTTCCTAGTGGGCTGTGTGTCCTCAACCACAGCTGTGCAGTCTACTTTCTATTTATGGTACATGCCAACTTTTATCGGAAAGTTGCAGTTTGCAACATGTTTACAAATCCTTGTAGTAGACATGAGAAAAAGGAAGATAGAAGTGATACATTTTCAGTAATTTATAGAATAGAGCCAGTCAAAACATTTAAATTATTACAAGGGAATCTAGTTACTTATACTATATGCACAGATGTTTCATTTCTTCTCATGGTTGAAATGTTACTGGTGATCCTATTGCTGTATTAATTTTAAGTTTTTGATACTTAACATGTAAAACATTTCATAGTTTGTTTTTTTCAGTTTCTCAGTCACTAGAAACACTGATATAGTTTTCCTGAAAAATAAGCCGTAAACTTCGTTTTTATTTTGAAAAAATATATACATATATATCTGCTATGAAAAGGTCTATATGTGCTGTTTACAAATTCTCCATAGACAGATTTGTCATATCCTGAAGGTTCCAAGTCTCTATGAATCTATTTTTCTTTGTAGTTATACCCTTAGGTTGTTATTCAGCTTTCAAATCTGATACATTATATAATCTCAAAGGACATGCACATTTGAGCCATTTATATGAATCTCAAGTATTGTGCTGCAGTCAATGATTAACAGAACTCCACATGTCAGCCTAGTTTTGTATTTTAAAAATACATTACATCACAAGCACAAGGCATTCTATAATCGCTTCTCTGTTGTCATTGGTCTTAACGTAGAGTGTTATGTCAGTATGAAATATAAAGAAAGTTTAAATACAATAAGCATGTTCAAAACATTTTATAAGCAATGGTACAAGCCTCAGTGTATCTTTAATGCATTTGTGCTCTTGGAAACTTAGCCCTATTTATGACCATCTTAAATATAAGAAAACTGGGAGGTAGTGGGTTTGGGTGGTGGTCAAAACATTTTTTGGTTGTTTAATATTAACAAAGGAAAATCAAGCAAAAGCAGCCAAATGAGAACTTTAACGTGAATTTTTAAGAGTCTTCTACTGAAACTCGAAAATTACCTTGTTTCATGAGGATAATGAATAGGAAATTTGTATTGCTGAATGATTTTTGGAAAAGTTGTCCAGGATGATTTTGTTATGATTTGCATAAACACCCCAAAATAGTCTTCACAATGAACAAAGTATATTGTTTCACTTTTCAAATGGCAACTAATAAGGTATTTGGAGCATCCAAATAAAACACATCATAATCATTGTTCCTCTAAGCCCACTCTTGTTTGGCTGAATCATTTCTATTAATCATCACTTGAGGATCTACTTTTCATTTACCAACCAACTATTTTGTTACAGGGATTCATGAGGAAGACAAGAAGCAAACAGGTAGTGCGAACTATGACTTGAGAAATAAAATGCTTTTGTAACTGTGTAGGTCCTGAAAGAAAGAAAAATCCAGATAGAGAAAGCTCTATGGGTGCCAGGTACCTAATCCAAAGTTCATTTTCTAAGACATACTTAGGTCAAATTTACAAATGCTAATGAAAATGAGACAATTCTAAATACAGTAGAAGTAAACTGCAGGTACATTAAAAAGAAAAATAAATTGGATTAACAGCTGATTAAATCATTACAGGTTAGAAGAAAAAGCAAAACAAACAAATAACAATATTGGATCTAGAAAAAAACTGTCCTTTAGGAGGAAGGAGAAATAAATTATCTCGGACTGAATTAATTACAAGAACAGCCGTCAGTAAAATCTGAAGGAAGTTCTATATTGAAAATCGTAAAATCTGAAAATTCCAAATTCACTAACACAGAAGATATGATCATTAGTAATAGATCAACAAAATGAGTTTTTTTGTTCAAAATTTTCAAAAGTAAGCTTAATGTGAGTAGATGAAGTTTCCCAGCAAAAAATACTTTTATCGGAAGAATGGAAAATATTACAACCAGACTGCATGTTGCTTTTCAGGAAAGCAAACCAGAAATAAATATGCACAGAGTGAAGTGAATAGTGGAAAGTTTTGCTGTTTTCTGTATATTAATTAACTTGGTATCAGGAGCAGCTTATTGATAATTAAAGGTTTGAAAGTATTTTAACTTCATCAATCAATTTTAAATATGACAATCTGATTAATTCAGTATGAGTAATCTGGTGGCTGATATTTTATACACATTGATGTTAAATTATATCTTTTCAACCTTGAACAGACCTCAAGAAACATGATTGAAAATTAAAATGCATCCTCACTTAAACCAAATGTGGATCTCAGGCCTTGGCATTGCACCTTAGTGAGTTAAGCCTCTGGTTGCATTGCTAACATTCAACATCAAATTCTCTTCTGATTTAAGCCTAGGAGAGGTCTGGTTCTTGAGGCCCTCTGGGACATTTACTAACAGATGAAAATTTGTGTGTGTATGCATGTTTGTGTGTATTTGCAATGGAAAAACCATTTGATAGTAAAACTTTAAATCAATCTAAAGAAATCAGCTACTATAGTATTAATAATCTTCCTGGATTTTACAATTTAAGCATTATATTTAATACAATGGAAATTTAAGTATTAAATGTTCATAAGATTCAATATTCATGCGATGGGATATTACAAAACATAATCAAAAACTATTTTTCATAGCTAAAACAGCATCCAGAACACTTTTTTAAGCAAAATTGATCAGAAAACTATTAGTAATGTAAGGTTCCTGCCAGGATTTGATCTGATGCAGACGAATGATATAATTTTGGATTGTAACTGAAACAATTCCTGAAACAACTTATACCCCAATGGTAATCATTTAAACTTCACTTTGATAGTAAAAAATAAAAAATTCAAAGTGATGCGTTTGTTGTAATTATAAACAATCATTTATGTAAAATATCCTAGAAAGTTTTGGTTGTGAATATTTTAAATGTTATCAAAATTACTATGATTAATATAATTTTATAAAACAGAGGATAAATGACACAATTTAATGTAATTCTTTTTAAAATGACTAGTGCAAACTTGACTACTTAGCCAAACTTAGACTAACTTTAAATTTCTCAACATAGTTTTCATTTAACACTTCAATTAACTTTCTTTATAAAGTCAAGCGTAGTTAATGAGATTAGTATTTGGCTCAATTGCCTAAAATTTCTTTAAAATAGTAAATTCAACTTTTCACATCAGAATTGACACTTATTCATCTCCAATAATTACACTGAATAATTTTGCATGATATAAAAGTTGGAAAGATTTGAAACTAATTTAAATTAACCTATTTTGATTAATAAAAACATAAATGAAGCATGGATGTCCAACAAATGGAATTGACAAGGCATTTGAAATAAGACTCAATATTGTGAAGGTATTTGGACTAAAAGAAAAAAACACCATAAATAGAATAATTTGTAAAGTGATGTCTGACCAAAACATCTAATTTTTGTAAACAGTCAATGTATGTAAAACACATGTTGTGAAGTATTTGTTAAATTTAAACATCCGTCTTGCCGCAATTATTTTCTACACACACATTCATATGTGTATATATGAGACAAGAAGACTCTTCAATTATTTCATCAACTCGATTTTCAATTAAGTTATCATTACATTATGTTGCATTACAGTGGAAGTGAACATCTTATTATCAGTGAGGTAAAGGTAGACTTTTTAAAGTGCCTATACTCATTTTTAAATGTGTTTTGTATTACCAACAAACATTTTACAGATGATTTGTAAACTGACATTGATTTTGAAAACATCTTATAAAACATATGAATTACATCATCATTATATATAATTCATAGTATGTCATACCATTCTTATGATTGCCGTGGGTTACCACCAAAGGAAAACATAAAAAAATATGATGCCAAAAGTAGCATAGATGATTTCTAAAAAGTTGAGCTCTGAAATCAATGTTTCGGCAGAGCTGTGTCCATTCCATTGCTTAGCTCAATGGGAGAGTCAGCACTTGCTTCTCCAGTTTCCAGTGCTTGTGATAATCCTTAGCTGTAGACACTAGCCAGATGACTCTTGCCACAGCTTATGTTTTCACTTTTCTTTTGTATTTGACTGGGTTCAATTTTCACTTGCTGTATTTTACAACAGTTATTTGAGTAAGTTTCACCCTAATAGCCTGATTTCTCCCCTATCGTTATGAAACCAATATTTCCAACTTGGATCTTACTGATAACTTACTGGATATTATGAGTTCAACTAACCCTTTTCACGGAAACATATCAAGCTAAAAACAAGAGAATGATGAAAATAGAGTTTAAGGATTCTCATCATCTTAATGATATGTAATATAAAAATAGCTTTATAAAGGAAGAAAAATGTGTATAACCACCACTTAAAATTGCATAAATTATAATGTGAACATTTTCATTAGTATACATTATCTTAAAATGACTCTAAGAAAATAAAATTCTTTAAGTTGCATCTTGCCAAGGGAAATGTACTTCTTACCAATTCCTATTTTATTATATTCAACCACCAGAAGCTAGGAGAGTCAAGAAGTTTATAACTTGGTGTTAGTGGTATGATATAATGAATCAAGGCACTACCGCATGCACACTGATGGAAGTCCCAGGGGCTCCACTTCCAATCCTGTTCTGATATGTCTAGGAAGGCAAAGGAAGATGGCTCAAGTACCTGTAATCCTGATCCAATTTGGGAGGCCTCAATGGATCTCTTGGTTTCAGATCCACCTAGCTTGAGTCATTGTGGGCAGCAGAAGATGAAACCAGTGCTTTAGCCCCTGCATCCACATGGGGGATCAAGGGGATTTCTTTTCTCTTGGTTTTGGTTTTTCTCAGCTCTGTTGTAGACATTTGGGGGATGAATATGAGAGATCTTTCTCTTTGTGTTTTCCTTTATCCTTCCTTTCTGTAAACTGCCCTATGGGCCCACTGCCCTAGCTTAGTGGTTAAGGTACTTGGCTTGCAAGTGCTGGGAATCCATACAGGTGCTGGTTCTAATCCTGCCAGCCCTGCTTCACATCCAACTCCCTGATTGTGGCCTGGGAAAGCAGTCAAGGATGGGCCAAAACCTTGGGACCCTGGACCCGCATAGGAGACCCCGAAGAGCTGCTGGCTCCTGGCTTCTGATTGGCTCAGTTCCAGCTGTTGCAGTAGCTTGGGGAGTGAACCATTGGATGGAAGATCTCTCCTCCTCTCTGTATTTCTGGCTTTCCAATAAAAAAAAAATAAAGCTTTAAAAAAAAAAAAACTCTGCTGTTAAATTAAAAAGAAAAATGATTGCTAAAAACATAGACCTTTAAAAATCTGTCTTACCTGAGCAACCTCTTGCTATGGGACTTTTGCACATTACGTTGTTGATTATAAGAGTTTCTCAGGCCAGTGCAGTGGTGCAGGGTCTAATCTGCCATGTCTGTTGGCATCTTATATGGGCCCCTGTTCTTGCTCAAGGCTGCTCCACTTTTGTGATTGAGCTTGCTTCCAATAGCTATGGAAGGACCGAAGGATGGCTGAAGTCATTAGGACTCTACACTTGCTTGGGAGAAGCTCCTAGCTCCTTGCTTTGGTTCAGCTCACCTCTGGCCACTGGAGCTGAGCAGGAGTGGGCAAGTAGGTAGAACACCTCCTGTCTGGAGAAACCTGAATGTCAAATAAAAATGTATATAAAATAAACTGTAAAAAAAACTAAATAGCACCTTGAATTACGTTTAACTAAAATTTTACTACTTGGGGATTATTTTCAGAAACTCATAGAAAATAAATTTATGAAAACACTATGAATGCATTTCAATTACTCAAACCAATTGTAATCCATAATTCAATTTTGCAGAAATATTTAGAAGTTCTCATGAATGTGCTTGAGAACGGAGTCCATTATCAGGTACGTTTTACACATTGAACATGTAAATTAATTTTTACTACAACAAAAGAGCTTCCATCCTCAGTATTGCTCACCATTATGAGCAATATGACATTTTGATTTCAACTACCTCTTCAACTCAAATTTTATTTTGGGGATCAAGTTTTTTTCTTCGGTTATTTTGTATTTATGTATAGAGGAAATGTTAGATTCAAACACCAGGTATCCTAAGTGCTTGTTGATGTGACTTTTATCAATTGTTTTGATGGCAAGGCAGAAAGTAAAGGCAAGTACTAAAAGAGCAGCCTGATTTTACTGTTATAAATATTGAGAGTGGGTTACAGGTAAACTGAATTAATCATTAGTTTTGGACTCTAACACAATATCCTATTTTTTAGGTATAATACTTTGTCCAACATATAGAAAATGTATTGGAACAGACGGTGGGAAAAGGATGGGCTTACATTTTTTTGTTTTGTTTCTTTCTTAATTTACCTAAAATAGCATTCTCAGGTTCTCATGCAGCAAGTAAGAGTCAAATACAGAACCTTCAAGTTTTTTTTTTTTTGTATTTGGAGGATGAGGTCATAAACAACTGTACAACAAAGAAAAGAGACAAACTGTAGCTGTCTTCTTAACAAAAGTAGTCACAATAACTGATAAATGAGTTGTTTATGCTCCTGGCTTGTGAAACCCTTCTGTTCCTATTTTTTCTGCCAGTTTACAACCTTCTTGATTTTATTTTGAAATTTATGAATCTAATTTTATTAACATTCAAGTTTTGAAATTTTGCAGGGAATCTATTATAAACTATAAATATTTGTTAAATATGGATAGTCAGGTATGATCTTCAATTTTTCATGGAAATATGTTTATAACTATTATGTGTTGAGGTTCATATTGGTTTTCAATGAAATATATTTACCCTTTAATTTTCTTTCAGCACACCCTACCATGTTCCAAATATCATGCTAAGTAATGAAGAGTTGAAAACCATGCATATATCTATGAATTCTATACTCTAGTGGGCATAACATTTAATACAAAAAATGAATAAGTAATGTCTTTTAAAAGTGTTTATCTGTTCTTATTTTGGAGTTGAGCTACAATGAGAGAGGAGATACAGAGAAAGAGATGTTTCATCCACTGTTTCCCTCCCCAGATTGTTGCAATTGCTGGAGCTAGGCTTATTGAAAATGAGCTCATCCCATTTCTTGTGCAAGAGAATTGATTCTCTTGGAACATATAGGAAAAAAAAAAAAAAAAACCATCTGCCTTTCCATACTCCAACAGGCTCTTAAGCCTTGAAAAGTAGTGGATGAAATGTGTTCTTCCCAAAAGCTAATTTGAGAGGACTGTTAGTTTTTCTAGACCTCCAGGAAGTAAACTATTCCAAGATAGGTCTCCTTCCCTGCCTTGCATTTGTTTACCAGTTCTTTTCTGCATGTTGTATGAACATTGGTTTGGATGGAAAATGTTGACAAAGAAGATTGCACAATCACCCTCAGCAGAGGTGTGTCACGTTATCTTTTGTTGTTTTTTGCTGCACAGGGTCTAAAGAATTCATCAGTGAATTTGTTTATCTCTAAAATTTAGCAGTTTAGGATTTATCTATAACCACTCTTGTCATCATCAGCACAGCGTATTATCATTTCCAAAGCCTGTATCTTTGCATTTTGATGCCCAGTCAGTACCTCTTGCAATGTAAGAAATTGAATACACCGTTTTCTCCAGCTTTACTTAATCATTTAGGCTGCTTCTGATTTGAGGTGTGACATCATTTAGCAAAGTGATATTTTAATATAGACTCAATACCTGTGCCCTCCAATAGTTGTGTCCAATTAAATACCAGTTCTCAAAGTATTGCATTGTATTCATCATTCCCCAGTACAAACAACTCTTCTGTAAAACAAACAGATGTTTGGCATTTAACACACTTTGTTATTCTGCAATGGGTCAGGAGTGCAGAGAAACATTCTGCTTTTTTAGAGTGTGTGAGAAAGATGCTAGGTGTAATCTACCAAGATTGTAATAGGTAACTTATATAAAACAGACTCAAAATTGCATTAGGCATTAGCAAAAGCTATACAGACATACAGTGGAATTGAAGAGCGATCCTGACAGCCTCTTAACAGGAGCTCATATGCACAGAGCATGGGGCATCCCCGAGTGGAGCAGGAGGATAAAAGGAAGTCTGTATCCTAGTCCCAGAGATCCCTGGAAACCTCCCAACCATTTGCCACAGAAGCAGAGGATACCTCATCACAGAGTGCCAGTATATATATCAACTGACAAGGAGATCACACGGAATTTGAGTGCCCTCGAAGGCCAAGAACTCCGAGGTCAACCATTCCATTTCCCACTTGACATGTAAGAAGCCCAGAACCCTTCTCATAGGGTCTAATGACAAAGGAACAACAGCCAGGAGCTCTGGATGGTCCTCAGACATAAGAATAGCAAACTTCCTTTGGGACTCAGGAAAGGAGATTTCTCTGATCCTTACTTAGTTGCAATTTTGGCTCCCCAATGTTTTTTGCACTAACCATCATGGCCGCTCTGGAGTGTCCAAAATTAGATCAGATGGGCATAGAGAGGGCAGTGAAGAATAGGCAAGAAAAAAATCAAAGATAAGTAAATAAAAATGCTTAACAACGTTTCAACGCAGGTCAAAATTTCGGAAGTATTCACAAGCTTTTAGAGCTGAGGTAAGGTGAATAGTAGGAAGAAACAAACTCTTAAGTGAGTCAAAGGCCAATGTTCTTCAAAGGATAAAACAGATTAAACTGACACAGAAAAATTCTGTAAAGCATTTTTCTCTTTATACTTTTAAACAGGAACAATATTGATAACTGAAATTATTAAGCATGCTAGATTTTCCTCCTGCTTTTGAGTCATAAGAGTGTACTCCTTCCTGTAAACTCATACATGTTCTTGAGTTTTGTAATTTTAGTGCTTTAGAAGGCAGAGTAACATGTATTGCTGTGGTGCAATTGTTCACATGCAGCTACTTGCTTTGGAAACAAGGTTTCAACTATTTGTTAAATGATTTTTGTTATTTATTCTTGATAACTGATAGCATTATTTTTGTAGTTTGAAAAATACTTTGAAAAATTTAAGCTTACAACGCAGGAAACGGTTATAAGTCTCACTACTTTTTGAGAAAACTAGTGGAAAAAAATTGCCTAGTTGGGAATCTTTTGATGACTCCCTTTGATTTTTTAAAAGAGAGAAATAGTACAAAATTAACAATATAATAAATAACAAGTTTGGTAATATCTTTAGACTAAAAAAAATAAAACAATAAGCCAAAAGGATAGCAAAACTATTTTCCCTGGCCTGATTCTTGAGGTTGGAAGTAAAAGTTAAAAAAAAAAAAAAGACTAGTGAATGTAGTAAAACAGCCCAGCAGGATCACAGTTTGCGAAAATATCCCAGTTAAAAGTTTTTTAGAGGGTGGGACTTAACCTCATCAGAAATATAGGTGTGATTTGCGCTGATGGATCAGGCATGGAAAAGACTAGATGGACTGAATCTGATGTACTGTGGAACTGATGCAGTTTTTCAGTGATGTGCCTAGAAAAGCAGCAAAAGTTGAGCATGGGGTGGCACCTAATGTGACACCCAGATGCAATTCCTGACTCCTGGCTTTGGCTCATCCCAGGCCTGGGTTCTTGTAGCCACTCTCTCTCTGCCTTTGAGATAAATAAATGCATACATACATAAAGCAAGAAAACATTTTTTTGGTTCTATTCTTATTTTGATTTTTAAAATATTTTTATTGGAAAGTCAGATTAGATGAGAATAGAGAGAAATGAAGATTTTCCATCCATTAACTCACTCCCCAAGTGGCCACAGTGGCCACAGATGAGCCAGTCCTAGGCCAGGAGCTTCCTCCTGGACTCCCACACTGGGGCAGGGTTCCAAGTCCTTGGGCCATTCCTCACTTTCCCAGGCCACAAGCAGGAGAGCTAAATGGGAAGAGGGACTGCTGGGAAAGGAATCATCATCCATATTGGATCCCTGAGCACATAAGGCAAACACTTTAACCACTAAGTTTGCAAGCTGGCCTCAAGAAACTTGCAAGATTTTTCTCAGCTATGGCATTGTTTGCGTATTCAGTTCTGAAGTTCGCCTCATGGTGTAGGTGTACTCACCTTGGGGAGTGAGTACACCTCTTTCACCTGGGGAAAGTCAAGGATTCGGTCACTGCCTTTCTGCAGTGATTTTGGCCCGAGTTCCTGGCCTTGGATCCTGCAGATTTTATATCCTGTGCAGATTTTATATCCTGCAATTTCATTTAATTTCCTTATGAATTGCAACCATCTGTTTGTGGAATCGCAAGTACTCATACCTGCAGCATAAAGTCATCTGCAAACAGGGGCAACTTTAAATCCCTTCATCATTTATGGTTTTTGTTTTCCTTTTTAATTGCTCTGACTACAATATCAAAAAGTATGCTGAACATTAATTCTAAGAGTGGACATCACTGCATTGTTCCGAATCTTCTTAGGAATGTTTTCAGCTTTCTTTCAATATGAAGATAGATAGCTGTGTGGTTGTTGTATATGAATTTGATTGTCTCGAGATACATTCCTTGTATAGAAAATTTTGAATATTTTTAATGAAACAATTTTGTATTTTATTGAACCTTTTCTGCATCTATTGAAATATTCATCGATTTTTATTCCTAAATATGGTAATAAGTTGTATCATGTTTATTGACTGGCATCATTAAACCTTCCCTGCATTCCATAGCTGAACCATACTTCAACCAGATGGATAATCAATCTTTTCAATAAGTTGTTGAATTAGGTTACATAGATTTTTTTTTTGAAGATGTTTTCCATAGACACTAGGTTTTAATTGTTGCTTGATGTTGTTTCCTTTTAATTTTAATAATTAGAGCGATACTTGCCACATGGATATTTTGGAGGATTTTTTTTTTATTTTGAAAATTGAGAATATCTCTTATTTAAAAGATTGGCTCAAATCAGCAATGAAGCGTCACATGCAGGGCTTTTTTTTCTTGGATGAGCTTTTTACTGTTCCGGGTTTCTCTTCTTTATTGATTTATTTAGATTTTCTACCTGTTCATGTCTGAATTAAGCTAAAGTGTACATGTAAAGAAGTGTGCTATTTGTTTCTGGATTTCCCAATATGTTGGCATTTAGCTGCTTGTAGTAATTCCTGATGATTCTTTTTCTAAATGTGTAGTCTGCTGGTATGACATCTATTATATTCTCGTTTTATTGATCTGGACCTGTTTGTAATAAATCATGATGGTAATTTCTGTTTTGTTAGTATTTGTTGTAACATTTTTTTTTCGACTATGACCAAGCATAAGATGTACTCTAAAGAAAGTTGAGCAAACATATAAAAATAATGTGCATTCTACAGTTGTGGAATGAAATGTTATAGAGCTATAAGTTGCATTGATTTAGATCACAACAGTGGCGAGTTGCCATTCTTTTTCTTTGTGTTCTTTTTGTCGAATTGATGTGCTCATTGGCAAAAATCTGGTAGTAAAATCTGCTATTACACTGGCTTTTAGGTCTATCTGCAAATTCATTTACTTTTGTTTCTTATGCTAAATGCTCTACACCTGGGTTCATATGCATTTACTGGAGTCGCATTTTCAGATCGAACCTCTTAATAATAACATGTTGCTGGTCTCTGTGTCCTGAAACAATTTGTCTTAAAGTCTACATCATATATTTTTTAGGATAGCTAGTTGAGATCATGTTTGGTTTATATTTGCATCAAATATATATTTGTATTCATTCAGTTTCAGACTGTGAACCTTTGTGCTGATGTGGAGTGTTTCTTGGATGTAGTGTGTAGGTGGGTTCTATCTTGGAATTCACTCAAATAATCTGTATGTTTTAGTTAGCTGATTGAAACATTTATGTTCCAGGCTTTTTTTTAAATAATGATTTGGTCCTGCTATTACGTTTGTGCTCTTACTGGAGAGATTTCTGTTACTACATTACTTCATGATGATATGATGATTATATTTCTGTGTTTGTTTCGCTATGTTAAGTGTAATTTATAAAGCTTGTCTGAAGTAATTTTTTTTTTCCAATTTGTTTCAGGGTATTAGTATTTCATCTTCATTTATAGATGAGAAATTCACCAAGTTAAGTATTCAGCTTCAGCATTTATTTTTGTTTTAAGAATTTAAAATATCCAGGTAAACAGCAACACTGAGGTGGACCATGTCAGCCAGTGGATACTGGAGAGATTTCATCGTGCTTGGAATGGCGTAATTCAGAACCATTGAACCTCATGAGCAGGACCCCTGGAGTGTGCCCCACACGGGGTCCTCTGGGGTTGTGTCAGGTGGCTGTTCTTCCCAGGTGTTTGAGAGGCTGGGTATGGCTTCTCGCCATATCTGCTTCCTTCCCTCAGATACAGGAGGAAAAAAAGAGAATGTGGAAATAGTGATCTCACCCAACTCCCTTTAGCACATATTCATTCTCTCTTAGCCTGTTGGGTTTCTGATGAGAAACCAACAGCTCTCAATTTCATTTGGACTTCTTTAAAGGTTCTGTCTCATCACACAGTTCAGAATCTTTTCTATGAAGTATTTTTTAGATTATTTTTGGTTTAAAAACATTGGAAAGATGAGAGAGAGATTCTTCCATAGGTGCTGGGATCTTTTTCCAAGGTACCTTTGCAGGGAACTGAATTAGAAACATAACTTGACCTGGTGCCAAAATAACATGAGAGAATCATTAGTGGTCACTTTGCTACACCAAGACAGAGACCAGTATAATTTATATTTAAACATCAACCTCTTGTCACGGTGAAGATTTTTTTTATGATCATGGCCAGTAGAATTTCTATGTGCTTCCTGTACTAGGATTTCCATGCTTTTCCAAACAAGGAAAATAATATGATATTGTTTCAATGTGAAGACTTTCCATTCTAGTGTCTTCCTTCCTTATATGACTCATTAAATATGTATATTTGATGTTTGAATTATATCTCACAAATTTTAGTCATTTCTCTTTTAATGTGTCAGATATTTCCAAAGATTTGTCTGCTAGTAAGGATGTTCTTTCATTTGTCTCTCCGTGTCTGTTTATAAGCTTTTCCAGAGCAGTTTTCTTATTTGGGTACTGACCTTTTTCCTTTGCAGTAAATCAATTTCATTTTCTTCAATAGTTATTGAAAATTGTTCACATCCTACTATTAAGATATTTTTGTCTTTTGTGGAGTTATTTTTCTCTTCTTGTTCATTTCTTGTGTTTTTACATGTGCTTTTAGGCGTCTGTAGAAACATCCACTGAGTTTTTACTTTTGAGGACTTTGTTTTGAAACTATACCTATATGCCTCAGTGTGGGAGAGTTTTGTGTTGAGTGGGACCAGAGAACTCCTGAAAATGTTTGTGGTTGATACAACAGTATTGAATGATATTCAGGTAGATCTTACTATTAACAGTGTTACGTGTATGATTGCAATGGGTGGTGTGTTCACAATACCAGCCCATTTGTGCCAAGGTGAACCAACTATCCAGAGTCCACACTGCCATTGCACTCTACCTACTAGGTGTATGCACTGCATGAAAGACTTACGTATTTCTCTTTGTAACTGCATAGCATTCTACAAGGAACTATGCTCACACTCGGGCATTGAGTCTTTGGAGTTGAATTTAGTGACTGTCAAAAACCCAGCCATATCATGACCGGATTCTGACAATCTGAATCTGCAATTAGCAATTGTCAATGTAGATATTTAATTTTATCTAACAATATTCACCAACATAATTGATTACAGAATCATACATATTATGGGTTTATAATAAATACATTATTTTTAAAAATAACAAAAGCAAAATTATTTTGCATTAAATAAAAGCAAAATTATGGTCTCAGAAAATGAGAGCTGCACTTGGTTACGACTACAAGAAAGGAATAATTATAATTTTGCAAATATAACCCTTATATATTTTTCCCACCGAAGAACTAACAAGGCCTTGTCCTCATTAGCTTCTGAGATTAGATGACATTGGGAGTATTCAACCATGGTATGTCCATGGAAATGCTTTCAAATATATCAAAACAGAGAAGATGAAAGCACCTTTAAAAGAAGTAGGAAAAGATAATATACTTTTTAAAATTCTAAGTGAATTTGAGCCTTCTGTGAAACATCCGACTCCCAATATAAACAAATGATAGGCAATTGAAAAATCTTACAATTTAATTTCATCCATTCCCGGCACATTAAATGTAATGCAGTATAAAGTTATTATTCACATTTTTTTATTCTTCTGAAATTCAGTTAAAATTCTAATATCACCATAAAATAGTAATATCTTTGAGAGTTGAACAACTTGACATTAGTGATTATGTCCAAACGAAAGTGTAAATGGTGAAAAGTACTTGTGTACAGTGTACTAAGAGTCTATACTAGATAGTAAGCATTTGCAAGGATTTAAATAGCAACTCAGTGTTCCAAAGGTTATGAAGAGTCTGATGCATCAAAAAAAAGGTGAAATAGTGTAACATTTAGAAATAGACCAAGTATACATTAAGTAGTGAATAAAAATGGCATTAGAGGTGATTTGAGTGAAATTAAAAATCAATATAAATATCATCTGCCTATTTAGTTGCCTATGTGTGTGCTTTCCTAAAAGGAGATGAAACAAAAGTAACACCAAGGCTGCGGTATATACCTCTTCAGCATAATAAATTATCAGTTAATGAATGGTATAAACACAAAGGACTTTTTATTGGAAAGACATGTGTACCGAGAGCAGAGTGACAGACAGTTCTTCCATCCATTGATTTACTCCTCAAGTCACCGCAACAGCTGGAACTGAGCTGATCCAAAGCTAGAAGCCAGAAGCTTCTGCCAGGTCTCCAGTGTAGGCATAAGGTCCCAAGGCTTTGGGCCATCCTGTTGTGCTTTCCCAGGTGACAACCAAGGAACTGAATCCAAAGTGGGGCAGCTGGGATGCTAATTGGTTGCCTACATAGGTTCTAGGCATGTTAAATGTGAGGATTTTAGCCAATGGGCTACCATGCTGGGCCCAAAATGCACAATCTTCTATATGGCTGATCACAGTATAATAGCTTCCACTAATATCACACTTTTGAAATAATTGTTAAAATATATGTTACTCTTTAATTTTACGTAGCATTTTTCCATTACAAATAAAACAAGAAGACATACCCACAAAGCTTAATCTTCAAAAGTATTTAAGCCAAAATATTAGGGATTAATTTGGTTCATTAAAATCCTGTGGTACTTCTGATAAGACAATATTGTTAAAAATGATGTATATGAAAAACATAACAATGTATCATATTTTGGGTAAAAGGCTATATATTTCATATTGGTTCATTCAAGCTGTCATAAATCACAACACTGAACAGTATCGTTCTTGAATTTCCTTTTTTCCCATGTTGAATATGGCACAATGAAACACCTCAAAGTTTTCTGCCAAACATTTCTAGTTTTCCTTAAGTTAAGCCTTCATACATTTCTACATACTCTTTCCTTAAGGAAGTAAATTGCAAGCCATTCTGATAAGAGACAGTAAAATCAGTCCCAAGGGGTCAGCATCTGTCCTCTATTGACCCCCACCTTTGCACAGTTGACGTTCCTTCTCCAAAGCAACCCAATGCATTCAAGTGCATCACTTACTTGTATAGTGCTGTAACTGGTTCCCATCCTTTTCAGCTATTAAAGTTATCTTTATTATGCATAGCTAAGACATTTCAATAATGAGTGTGTTTCTTTACTCTGAATTCCCTTATACCAGGCCCTAAGGAAAAAAAAAACTTGTCTGAAATGGTCTATTTCTAAATGTTATCTTGAGGAACAGGAATATAGGGCAGGGGAAGTTAACAAACTTTGAGAGAAATACAGTTCAAAATATAATAAGTTGATATTCCTGTTTGATTAAATATGTTCTATACTACTAGAGCTTTATAATCACTTTTATGGGTGAGTCCTTCTAGGTCAAATATTAAGAATGCCAACATTCCTTCTGTGTTGCATTGGTCTATGATTTAAAGCGGTATATGCATTTATGAGGGTAAAACAAATGTATTTGACATGCTGTGATAACAGAGAAACCTAAAAGGAAAAACAAGTGGCCTACATGAAGAAAGATTGTATCCAGTTTTCCTTTACTAAATTGATCAAAACTAGTCATGTCTCAGACTGATAAAGTAAATAGGAAGGCCAGAAATTTTGAAAAACATACCCTAAACTAATGATACTTGCTTTATTGTTGCAGTTATTTTTTTGTTCCAAATGTGCATCCAGAAGAATGAATGTTTCCTTACAAGAAACAGAGATGGAGAGAGAAAAACTTAACTATTAAAACTTTATGATTTATAACTTCTCTATGAATATGCAAACATAAGGCCTCATGTTATTTTTATGGCTATTTCAGGACTCCGAGGGTACTACTCAAGAAGTTTTGATAGTTCAACAGTTCTGGATTGCTGCCAATCGAGCCAGTCCAATCACAGTGAAACTTATTCAGAATCCTCTGGCTGACATTGTCTCTTTATGGTTCGGGTTCTGAGAGTAGTAGTTCAGTTGAAGGGATCTCTAAAGAAACTTCAATTGAGATGTTCCCAAACCTGATTCTTGTGTGAGTTTGCTAGAACAGGGTCCAACACCATTTGTTAGGCCAATCAGCTTACCCACATGCTGTTCGTTGCTATCGCTGGGTCACTTCTGTTTCCAGCCCTGTCTTGCTCGTGAACCAACAGGTGTTGTAGTCCAGCTTGATCCTACCACTTCATACTCGGTGTTCACACAAACCAGTGGGAGCTGCAGCCTAGTTGGGGCCACCCCCCTAACTCCCACCCTGGTTCCCATGCATGCCAGTATGTACTGCAGGCTTGTTCAGTCTGTTCCACATCCCATTTAGCTCCGGTACTTGTCAATGGGCATTGAAGCCCAGTTCAACCCAGCTAACCTACTTTCCATCCCACACACATACTGGCAGGTACCTTTCTGTCTAGCAACCCCTGCCCCTGTCTTGGTTTTCATGCTATTTAGTGTTAGTGGGCACCTCTCTTGGGGTTACCACTATCTCCTTACTAGGCCACTCTCACTCCCAGATTAAGCAGTCTCCAGGTGGTTCTGGCATTTGACTTGACAGAATTAGCTCCCAGTTCCAGCCTTTGCTAGCCAGTGTTGCAGCTAAGCCCAACCAACCCTCACCCACTCTAATTTTTGCTTGTACCAGTCGGGACAGTCAACCCAATCTGACTCCTCCCTTATCTTACTCACATGAGGCCCACAGGTGTTATATCCCTGCCTAGTCTGATCTGCCCCCATCCCGATTCACACTTTCCAATGGAAGTAGTTGTCCAGGAGGGGAGCCCACATTCCCCTATAAGCTTTGCCTCCCCCTCAATTTTCACATGTGCTGTTTTGGGCACTGCAACCACATCTTGCATGGCTCATCTTACCTTGGCATTCCTTAATGTGTACTGGTATATGTTGCAACCAAAACTGGTTCGACCCACACTGTGTCTGGTGCTCAGATTCACCAGCGGGTGATGTGAACAGATTCAGCCTGGTAATCCCCCAACCCATGTCAAGTGTATGCCAGTGTGAAGCTTTCCATGGCCTGTTCTGGGCTGTTTCCTATTGTGTTTCTTGCACTTACCTGCAGGGATTGTGTCCTGCCAGAGGAGTTGCCCAGGCTCCTCCATCAGAACCTCTCCCAGTGCCAGATTTCACACATACCAGTGGGTCCATGAGCCAGCCCTACTCAGTTCACCTCCTGTCCTAGCAAGAACAGTGGCTTTTCCTGACTGGCCTTCAACCCAGTCTGGTTCTTACTATAAGATGTTTCAACCCAGGTACGGCTCTTCCATACCCCCATACAGCTCACACATGGTTCAGTAAGGGCTGAGACCTAGCCTAGTCTGTCACAAATCTCCCCTGGTCCTCCAGAGCACCAGATGATATTGGAATCTAGGCTGGTTTGTTACTTCCAGTCCCAGTCCACACTTGTGCTAAGTGAGATTACAACCATATCCTGATCAGAATGCAGCCCCCATTCCAGCCCATGCGCTCCTTGGTGAGAAACTCAACCCAGCTATGTTGTCCTGTTAGCTCCCCAACCGGGCCTATTCCCAGCCCTAGATCACATGCAGGCCAGCAGTTGCTCTGACTCAGCTTATCAGAGCCCCTCAGTTGTCCTGGCCCCTGCCTTAGAAGCTGTGGCTTAGTGTCCCTGGCTCACGCAGATTAGTAGGTGCAAGGGCCTACTTGGCTTGACCTGTGCTCCATGCCTGATTTATGTTGTTTCTTGTGAGTTAAGGTTTGCTTGGCCCTTCCCATTCTTTCCTGTTCCAGTGGCAGCCTGGCCCACACCCATATCATGTTTTAGGATGCACATTAGGGTGCTGCTGCCTTGACCTGCCCTGACTGTTGTAGGTTCCTTTACCTGTGAATGATGGCAGGTGTCATGGTCATAGCTAGCTTAGTGCATTACAACCCCAGCTTGTGAGCTAAACAGGGGGACTTGTATTACCAGAGGGTTGGGCATATAGAACCCCACAGAGTCTTCCCCCCAGACCAAGTTCTCTCACTGCTGGATAGTGTCTTGACCCTGCCAAATGTGACCCCTCTGCCACCACCCAGTCCAATAATGTTACCTAACCCTGCCAAATAGGCCCCCATCCATAGTTTTGGTGTGGGCTGGTGTGTGGCAATCACTGATATTCTAGGCTACTAGCCCATCTCTGGATTGCCGATTGGGCTGGTGAATCTGTCTGACCCAAATTATCTTCTGGATACTTCCCTAAAAAATACCAGGTCTCAGTCCCCACACATGCCTGAAACTTTCATGACCCTGTCACTGTGAATCACGCAAATTTCACTTCTTACCTACACTAAAACAGGCCTTAGTCATGAATATCCCCAGGTAGCAACTACATATGTTAAAAAACGTAAGGCCGAGGACTCATGCACTGCCTTCCGGCAGTGTCTTTGGCGTGAGTCCCCAGCATTGGCTCCAATCTAGCATGGGCACCCCTGCAGCCGTTACACTGCAGGGAGCTGCAGTTGCCCCCTCTCCCAAGTCCCCAACCCCTGCCAAAGTCACCCAGTTGCAGGATTTTAGCAGCAGGGCAGAGTTAGGATTTTAATCCAGTTCCCAAGTTTCCTCATGGCATAATTACCCTGAAGGAAGTGCTCTCTTGGGTTCTGCATGGAGGACTTGTTCACTGCCTGCCAGCAGTGTCTTTGGCTTGAGTCCCCTGAGATGTCTCTTATCTCCTTCCCAAAACCCTCCTCTTCACTGAGTTCCCCTATAATATTGCTATGTTCCTATTCTTCATAAACAGTCACTTGTCCATCATTGTGGACATGCACAATGGCAGAGAGTCCCAGTATCCTATTGTTAAAGCATAGTTTCATTTGGTGTTCGGGACTCAATTTATTAAAAACTCACATACAGGGCCCTGCATGATGACCTAGTAGCTAACATCCTCGCTGTAAATATGCCTGGATCCCACATGACTGCAGATTTCTGTCCCAGAGGCCCTGCTTCCCATCCAGCTCCCTGCTTGTGGTCTGGGAAGCAGTTCACAATGCCCCATAGTGTTGGAACCCTGCATCCATGTGGGAGACCTAAAAGAAGTTTGGGTTTCCTAGCTTCAGAATTTCTCAGTTCCAGACATTGCAGCTGCTTGGAGTGAACCATCCAATGGACAATCTTGCTCTCTTTCCCCCCTCCTCTTTGTATATCTGGCTTTCCAATAAATATAAATAAATCTTTATTTAAAAGTCATATACATATGTCATCATGCATAACTTCATTCTGCAGATTCCATCCATGGCCCACAATCTTAAAATGCAAAATCTCAAAAGTCTAATTACACATACAGTTTAGCCAGTAGCAAAAAAGGAATTCAGAGAGAAAAATATTGGATTGTGCATTGTAATACAGGGCAACAGTATGGACAGGAGAGGAAGCACCGGCTAGCTAACCAAGGAAAGCTGCAGAGATGCCTTTTGGGCAGCGAGTAAGGCATGACTTTTCTTCTCTGCGTCCAGCACTTGGCTCTACACTTAGCTTGGTTTTCTGGCTTTTCTCGCTGAGGCTATAACATTTCTGTTTGCATTTAGCCTTGCATTCTGTATAGGAATTTTTCAGTTTTCTTGTACATAGCACAATCACAATGTCCATATTGCTCATTACTATTCCCATATCAATGTCATGTTTCATTCCAATTGGATTATCCTGGACGTGATTGTACATAGATAAGTCCCGATAAATGAAGTAAGTAATTTGCTCTAGCTACTTGGTTTTGACTGGCTTGGGACTAATGATGGATATGTGTCAGGTAGGAATTGTCCAGATTTATTGAATTTTATCCTTACACTCTTTCAGTTGAAAAAAAAGTTGAAAAAAATGTAGATTTGATTATATCATATTACATTATATCCCAGAAGCCATATGGGATCCTTATTTTATCCTTGTGGTTGAAAGTGAGCCTGTAGCCACTATACCATTCCACCAGGCCCTATTTAAATCTCTTAATTGAAGAAATATAACTTACTTGACCTGGCATGATAGCATTTTGTTTAAAGTCCTCGCCCTGCACGGCTGGGATCCCAAGTGGGATCCCTGCTTGTGGTCCTGAATAGCTATCAACTCCTGGCTTTGGATTGGCTGGCTCAGCTCTAGCTGATGCAGCAGCTTCTGGAGAGAACCACTGGACGGAAGATCTTCCTCTGTGTGTCTCCTCGGTGTATCTACCTTTCCAATAAAAATAAATTAAAAAATATACCTTGACTTTTAATTTTTCATATTAATAGCAGCATCTGAACTTCTGAAACCTAGAACTGCAAAAAAAAAAAAAAAGAGCTAGACTCATTTGAATTCTACCAGTGTGGCATTATGCTATTTTATTTACTTAGTTTGCATTTTTTGGACATTCTAGAGTGAGTTTGTCTCTGTTCTTCTATAATAACCACACCCATTCCACTGAGAAAAGGTCAAGGCTAACACTTGTGTTCTGGTTATGTCAAGTTATATCCAGATTGTGGAGGCAGGTATCGCTCGTTTCTGCTCAGAGCTTTTGACATTTAAAACAGTGAGAGCAAATTATAGTGATGCTTCATCAAATGTATCATGTATGTTAAACTGCTTATGCAATGAGGAGGCTTAATCATTACTGAATATCAATACAAAAATATTGTGTGAATATTAGCTGTGGAAGGTAAAAATAAAAGTTACTGAAATTTTCCTATCTTTGAATTACACAAAAATATCAAATGACACTTAAATTTTATGCTAAGATAAACCTATTGTCTGTTCTTTTCCCTTTTAGCTATCTTATTTTATCTGAGCAATTAACTTGGATAAATGAAAAGGTGACAAATCTTAGCACTAGAATGAATATTTAACTCAGGGTGGTGTCTGTGCTAGTATTCTTTCCAGGTTAAATCAGGACAGTGCTCTTGAAAAAGAGCTCTAGAATAAAGATGCTCAGAAACGAATAGATTCTGGGTCAGGAACAAAAGCACATATCAGACGTTCTATATATCGGATCCTTCTTGCTGTTTTACACCAGTATCCACACGTCCTAGAATAATTCAGTGCTTGTATAAATATTTATTTAGCAATGCATGAATCATTTACTTTGTCAGATAATTTGCCGTTAGTTCATCCATTGACACATATTAAAGTGATTTTCTTTGATGGAGGGGTTATGGAAATGTAAGACTCTGAAATCTAACTATACAGGCTTGTGAAAGCATCTATATGTGTGTGTTTGTGTGTGTGAAAACACTTTGTAAACGCGGCTAGAGAATGATGCCAAAGAAGACACTATCAAAATATGATGAATATTTTTAGGTATTAATAAAATGGTAGTACTTGCACCGTTTCACATTGCTGTAACCAAAACTTATTCTACCAGGGAAATAATCAAAATTGGAAGAATAATAAGATGGGTAGTGGTCATTTATTGTAGTGATATTGCTAAATTCATCATCAGAAAAAAACATAAATGTATTTTTCAGGCAAAATATTTATTATACACTGCAGAGTGTATGTTTGAGACTTCAGAAGGAAATATTTTTAAAATGTAAATGAAAAATTTAAGATGGTTGAAAAAGAAACAGTATCATCACAAAATATGCCATGGAACATAGTAAAAAACCTTAGTTAACAAATTATAGGCCAACATCTGTCAGCAGTTCGATGATAGCTAGCCTAAGAAAACAAATACATTCATCATTTTTAAAAGATGATGTGCTGCTTTGTCTTTCCCATGTTATGCGTTTTTATGAAGTATGTTTTTTTTTTTAAAGATTTATTATTTTTATTGGAAAGCCAGATGTACAGAGAGGAGGCGAAACAGGAAGATCTTCTGTCCAGTGGTTCAATCCCCAAGCTGCTGCAATGGCTGGAGCTGAACCAATCCAAAACCAGGAGTCGGGAGCTATTCTGGGTCTCCCACACAGATGCATCTACCCAAAGCTTTGGCCCATTCTCGACTGCTTTCCCAGGCCACAAGCAGGGAGTTGGATAGGAAGCAGGATCACCTGGATTAGAACTGGTGCCCGTATGGGATCCTGTCGAGTGCAAGGCGCTATGTAGTATGATTAACTGACTGAACAAATGCAACCAATAGAATCGAGAGAATTTTGCATCCTAAACAACAGACAGCAGGCTAATAAATATCCAAGAGTTACAGTTTCAGAACTGTAAAACAGATAGTCCTGTGATGTAATGGGCAAAGCAAATGAGCAGATATTTTCAAAAGAACAAATTCAAATGGCTATTAAGCGAAAAAAAATTGCTCATTTTCCCTAATTAGAGGGAAAAAAAAAACATCGAAGTTGCTCCTAAAACTATAATGATAATGTCCTACGTTTGGGAATCTGTTGATAATACCTACTGATACATGTTATAATTCACAATAGCAAATACATCAACCCAAATAATCCTCAAAAATGGATGAAGAAATGGTGTTACACCTATTCCATGGGCCAAAAAGATTGGAATTATACCATTTGCAAGTAAATGTTCCCAGATATAGCCTGTATACTCAATGAAATAAGCAAATTCCAAAAAGACAGAAAAATATAAGATAAATAGATATATAGAAAAGTATCTGTATGCATGCATTGGCCTAGTTAGACTCTATGGATTTTTTTTAAATTAAAAAAAATTTCCAAAGCCAGCTTCTTCTGGTCCTCCCACACGGGTGTAGGCTCCTTACACCATGGGCCAACCTCTTGTACTCCCCCAGGCCACCAGCAGGGAGCTGGGATATAAACAAGCACCCAAATGGGATCTTGGTGCATAACAGCATTGACTTATTTTTTCTTCTGCTTTTACTTTTCCACTGGTAGAGAGCAGAGGGGAAATAAAAATCATCAACCCTCTGCAGAAAATGACTTACAAATACCTTACTAAAGCAGTGAAAGCAACGTTAATGATTTCTTATTTGCAAACATGAATTGTAAAAGCCTAAATGAATGGGAACATGGTTGGTGTAGCTGAAATTGGGTTAAATCATCTAAATCTAAATTTCTCGCTCTATTACTAGATTGCACAATTTCAACTCAGTTTTCTGTTTATGTGCAACTTGGGAAATTGCCAGTATTATTTCAAGAATTTGGATACCATGCTTGGCCTGGTAGCCTAGCGGAAACGTTCTTGCCATGCATACTCTGAGATCAGCTCATCTGGCTATTGTGGCCAGTTCGGGAGTGAATCAGAGGACGGAAGATCTTTCTGGCTCTCCTTCTCTCTTTAAATCTTACTTTCCAATAAAAAAAATTCTTTAATGGAATCCCTGCTATATGTGAAATATCTAAAATATGGTCTCAGTTCCTAGGTTCTGCCTAGCAAAGTCGGGGTATTAACGACATTTGAATGAATCTATGGATAGAAATACTCTCCCTACCTCTACCTACCTCTTTCTCTCTCTGTTTTGCTTGTTTTCCCCACCCCTCTCTCTGTGCTCATCAATGCAGACATGCTCCAGAAATATCTTAAAGTCACATTGTAATACGTTTGGATCATATTCAGCTCACAGGTGTTTGTAAATTAGTTCATAATTTAAAATGAGGTTGAAGATCTCATCAGTGTCTCACTTTTACAAATGAGAAATTTCCAGTAATAAGAATGTCCCTATAATTCTTTTGATCAGTACAAGACAACTTTCATAGAAATGTATTAAGTTAATGTAAGTCAAATAAATTTAAAATAAAATACCACCCCCCAAAATAATCACCTATAATATCTGTTGCAAAAAGTATCTTCAGGTCTTTTAGGATGTTTTTCATTTTAGTTTTTACATTGATTTCATTGATTCTGCATTATTTTTAAGTTACATTTTGCACTACCATGCACAGAGTTTAGATCTCAAACGTAGCCTGATTTGGCAGCATATTTTGATTTAGAATCCATGCGAACTGCCTCCAGACCTCATGCATGCTAACAGTGTAAATCAAAAATAAAAATCTGTAGCAGAAAACATTTTGTCAAAAGAGAAGATGAGGTAATCTAAGATTTAAATGATATTATTAAGTATAAAGAATTAATAGAAGCAATATACAAGTACATAAGACAATGAATTTCTAAATATTTGAACTTGATTATCTGCAAATTATACGATTGCGGAATCATTAATGCACGTCAAATTAGTACTTGGGAAACATATAATCTAAAGTGTTTTTAAATAATAAGCACTTTGTATTAAAAAATGCATAATTTGGCTACTTTTATTTTTCCAGAACGATACTGTCTTATCTTATGCAGCATGCTGTCTTTACAAATTACAATGATAAGCTGATGGATTTATTTTTCTCTCCATAGATTTGTCTTTCGTGTAGAATCAGTCCTTGGTCTTTCCCCTTTACTTCATTATGCTTTAGAAAGCTCGCTCTGCTATGTAATTTCAATCTATATCATAAGAATTCTAAATCCTTTCAAATCTTTTCATAAATACTATAATCCTTTATCAATGTGAGCCTATAAAATTTTGCTGATTTCATCATTTTTGCAAACTTAGGAACTTATAGTAATTTTGCCATAGTTATACTCAATTTCTTTTTTCTCGAATTGGAATTAAAGGATTCTAAATAAGGCTAAATCACTGGAATTCATAGCGTACTGCATATAGTTATCAAGTATTGTCAAGATAAATTTCAAGTTACTGCAAATTACCTCACTGCTTTAAACTTATTTATTATTTTGCATGTCATTTGTACATTCACCTTATATAGTGATAAACAAATACATGCTTGGAAAGGAAAGAATAGCATCATTGTATTTTAATGATTTTATCATTGCTGGGAATCTCAACAATTAAATATCTGAATCATGTCAAAGAATGACCTAATGTGTCAAAGCTTAATGGCTAAGTAACAACTGTATTCATTATTTATTAAGTGTGTATTGTGAAATATCACTAGAATGGCATGAAATCTTTCTTTAGCATGTAATAATCATTTAAATTTACAGAATAAGTACATGCACATGAGTATACTAATGAATGGGCAAGGTGCATATTATTATACTTGTATTAATGAGAAAAAAATCTTCAATGTTTTGATTCTAATAAATCAGATTTTAATATCACAACAAATGACAGATTCAGAATCCTATTTGGGGGCATTGGACACTATAACAAGAAAAAGTGAAGTGAGATACTATGTAGGTAATCTAAATATTAAGTTAGACACTCAAAATTATACTAGGTATTAGTACTATTTGTACTATGGATATTTTATCCTGAAACATTTTAATTAAATGTAGATAATACCATACAGTACTTTTGAAAATACAATATCTTATGTTTGTAACCATTTACCAATTACATAGTTACTTCATTTTCCAAAAAATTTAGCCAAAGATTTTATCAAATGGCATAATATTATAATATACATATATTCTATATATGTATAAAAGGATATACAAGTATATATAAAATTTATGTAAATTTATGCAGTAGTATATATTGATAATGTATTTAGACATTTGTATTTATTTACATATTTATCTGTACTAATCCATTGGCTTGTTTTGCTTTATCTTTACCTCTCAAGAAATTTTGCTTTTGTGCATTTGCTATTAACAAAATGTGAAGTTCAATTTTAAGTTTCAATAACCCAATATGTAAAAGTAATCTCTATGGTATAACCTTTGTTAAGTGCACAATTGCATTTTTATAAGAAGGGACACAAGTACGTCGGTATGTGCTAACAACCAAGTTTACACAGACTTCATGCACACTCATTGTAACTAGGCTGGGAGGGTAATTCTGACATAAAATATGTAGGCTTTTCTTGTAACTGGTTTTCTACATGTCTGTCCATTTTTACTTTCACGATTATTACTCTTTCAAGAGTGCCAGATATTCAATGTTGGCAGAATGGCCAGGAGCACACAACAGCACAACCAGAAATTAACATTTTAAATATTCTTCAAGTAATTGTTACCACAAAAATAATCATGATCACAGGTAAAACTGGAATTTATGCAGAGCAATATTTGATTATTTTGCGTGCAAATGAAAATGGGACGTCACCTCTAGGTATTCAGGATGAGAAATTTATTCTTGTGAGCTGAAAAAACACTGAAACAAGTCAAAACATATAAAAATCTAGGAAAAGAGAAAGTGTGTGAAGCTTTCATTGTACAATACGAGGGGCTAATTTGTTAACTGTGTATTAAGCCAGCACATGAGGAACCAACATCTTACATTCCCGAGGTTCAAGTCCCAGATACTCCTCTTGTGATTTTCTGCTAATACATGTAGGAAGTATTTTTTTTTTGGCATGGCCCATGTCTGGATTTTGAGTGAACAAGCAGATGGCAAATATCTGTAGCCTCTCCCTCTTGCCTTCTCCATTGTGCTACCTTTCAATACCAATAATGATAAGTTCAAATGTATATATATTTTGTATATATATTTGCTTAAAATATTTAAAATTTTGGCATGCAATGTAATATATCCAGTTTACCTGTTTATAATTTTTAGTGTACATTTTAATGTTCTTCTTATTTAGCTATTTTTTTTGCAACATTTCATATAGGAATGGTCAGTCAGCATTTTGTCAGAATGATCCTGCATTTAATGATGATTGCCGTATAATGTGTTTTGCTTCTCTTTTGTTTTGTGTTTTTCTAATAAGCATTATTGAAAAAGTGTTTTGAAACTTTACGTAGGTGTTGTCTGCCTTCTTCTGCCAAGCCACAGTAGCAGCTCAGAGTTTCTGTTCCTTTTGCTGGTATTTCTTATCCTGAATGCAATCTCATTCTTCCTTACCTTTTTAGTTCCCAACTGCCATTAACAATACATATCCGATACTTTTCAGGCTTCAGTAGGTTTACTGAAGAATCTGCTCTGACTTTCTTTGGCTGTAATTACTGGAAGCTAAGTCAGTCAGTTGTACTTTAATATTTGTTATTGCAAGTGGTGAAGCTTTCTCATCTTCGTAAGTCAGTTTTTTAACATGAAGCATGCTTTTACATTTTTCAACATTAGGACTCTGATTTATAACTAGTAGCAATTCCTACTCATTTGAACAACTTTTCTTATATTGTCTGTTGAATGATACTAATAAATATTAGAGAAAATGGTATCATTGAATTGTTTATTTGTAATGTGAATCATCATTAACATAATTAATGTGATGCTTACTTTTGAAAGTAAGAATTGTCAATGTTTAAATTTTATCGTTCCGATCTCTGTCACTAAAATCATTATATTCTCAAATGTGTTTAGTTGTTTCTCAAGCTTCCCTAAAATTGAATTTTTTTTGCCTTACGGTCTTAGAATTTTTGGCAATGTCCAATCATTTCCTAAATATCATGAATTTGTAGTAGAGTATTAGTCATTTATTCTGGCCTCATTTGTAAGTGAAATAATTTGGAGTTTTTTTTATTAAACCTTCGATTGAGAAACATTAAAATTTTAATGAGTATACTAATAAGACCTTTTAAAACTTCTGTATGGTTTTACATTAACATTGTAATTAATTGTTATTGATTAAATTAATTGAATTTGAAGAAAAAATGAAGAGTTATTTAACTATCATTGTATGGATAATTTAATTCAGGCTGAATAAATTCTACTCTTTAAAAGTCAAACAAAATTAAAATATGAATAATTCATTTTCTGGAAAAATTACCTATACTAAATTTTCCAGAGAATGTTGTTCTTACATGTTTGTGTCACTAGAAGACTAAAACTTCCTTCATTGAAATAAAATTTAAATTATAATTTCATATCCCAGAGTAATGTAACTCTGCCAATGCATCATTCTACGTATATACATAACTTTTTATTGCTATTTAATGTTTTCTTCTATCTCTGCAGTAGAATCAAGTATATCCAGCATGTGGTTTATACAAACAATGTGGTGTAGCATTCCATATTTGAGCGCTATTTTCAGTCCAGGATAACATTGCTTAGTATTCAGAACCCTGCTGCCAAGCCCTGGAAAGCAGTCAAAAATGTCTCAATAGCTTGACCCTCCTCTAACCATATAGAAACTTGTGATGGAATTCTTCATTTTGGCCTGCTACAACTCCTGACAGTGAGGCTGTTTTTGAAATGAAGCAGAACGTGAAAAACCCCTCTATCTCTTCCTCCCTTCATCTGTCTACATGTATTCTCATAGTTGAATTCTATATTGAAGCCTAGTATATAGTGAAATGCAGGTGCATTACAGTAAGCACCTAAATAAAAAAAGGACTCTCAATAAAACTGGTAAATATACCTGGAAAATGATACTAACCTTTTATACTGATAATGCCATGATAGACTTGAATGTTGTGACACTTGCTGAAGGTTGTAATAATTTGATTAAAACAGTGATGTGGCCTAGAATGAGGAGCTAGCCATGCGAGTGGATGGTGAAATCCCTATACTTACAAAATCATATAATGGTAAACTATATATGTATATAACCAAATAAACCCAAATATTCAGATTTATGTGATAAAACTAGTGTATGTAAAATGTAATTACATGATGTGATTATTCTTCCTTCCCTAGTGTATTTGGCTACTTTCTTCTTGGATTTCCCTCTAAAAATATAACTCTTAGTTAGTAGTACAAACTTTATTTAACTTTTCCTGGTGATCTTCTTGAGTCTCAATTAAAATCCTAATTGAATAATTTACACAATAGTTGATATTTTATTTATGTTAAATTCTTAAGTTTGCTGCTGATCAACTTTGATTCCCTCTTATAGACATTCTCTTGTTAGATAGTGTTCGTATCATGACCTGAAAATGTTATTGATAATCTGAAAAATAATGATCATTCTCATTTTAAGCATATAATTAGAATGTATATGTTTTAAAATTGCCAAAGATTGTTAGTATTATGTATGTAAGCCAGTTCCTGTACTTTTTTGAAAGTATGATTTAATTATTTGAAAGGCTGAGAAAGAGAGAATCTTTCATTCGAAGGCTTATTCCACAAATGGCTGCAACAGTCTGAGCAGGGTTAGGCTGCAGCACAAGTTAGCATGCAGGAGCTACTTCTGCATCTCCCAAGTGTGTGCAAAAGTCCCAGAATTTGAAACATTTTCCACTGTTATCCATGGAATCAACCAGAGGAGCTTCTCTTACGTATGCTGCAACTGTCCAGACCCTGAAGGTACAAAACATGCAATGTCACCTGTAAACCTGGGTGGTCATTTGCTCCTCCATCAAAGGGTCACAAGTGATAGTATGTGAAGCAATAGCACAGGCTATTGAAGAAATGCAGTCTAGCAGAAGTGGAGATCACATATGTTGTGCCACATTTTAAACATCTGTTTATGCCTGCTGTACAGATCACTCCTATTTGATACAATGTTGCTGAGTGCAGCACCAACATTTCAGTTTTGTGTCTAACACCTAGTTCAAAATGTTCAGCTCAGGTTGGTTACTTCAGGCTCTGCAGAATACCAAGAGCAGGCAGAGGGCTGGTTCTCAAGGAGAGCAACATCTAGAGAAGATGGCAGGGCTTTTCCCCAGACCCTGAGCTTCTGTTAGGATTCCTCCATAAGCACCTGCCAAAGCTCTGAGCATCATCCCCAGCCACGATTCAGGCATCGTTTTAGTCTTTCAACACCCTTTATTTTCATTTGTATGAATCTCTAGAAACTTAAATTTGATCTGTTCTGAAAGAAGCATTTGAGGCAAGCTCAAATACAGAGATTACACTGCACACTAAATAACTTTTGGAGAGGATAAAATGCCTGAGGAAAACTAGCTAATTTGGAGAATAATGAGATAAATCTGTCTTGGGTCATGTGAATGACCGGCATTTCAATTTCTGCTTGTGACAACTGTATTCTACATTTAATTGTCCCTAATGCAGTTGCATATCTGCTTCTGGTCCAGCTTCCTGCTCATGTGAATTCTGGAGGCAGTGAATAATGGCTCAAGTACTTGGGTCATACAAAAAGTGCATCTTAACAAGCTCTTGCTTTCTGTCTATCCAGAACTCGGTTACTGTGTGTGTTTGAAGACTAAGCCACCAGATGGTAGTTTTTGTGTAAATGTGTGTGTCTTTTCTCTGGCACTATGCCATGCAGATTAATAAAAGCAAATTAACTCACAATGCGATTTTAATTATAAACTTGGAGTATTATTAAAAAAATTACTTCTCAAATGTTGATGCCTTGAATTTTAAACCCCAATTGCACATTGTTTACCTAGTGTTTTGTTATATTACTACGACTTGCTTCGTTCTCATAAATAATAAAGTATTTGTTCTGATCTTCCAACCATATATAGACAAAATGTACAATAATATAACACATCATTCAATGATTCTGTTCTTTTCAACATATTTGAAAGTACTTTTTAAACCATTATCTTCTCAATGTTGTAAGAGGGAATCAAATTTGATCAGTAGCAAACTGAAGAATTTCATATAAATAAAACGTCAACTATTTTACAAAGTTGAAAGTTTTTCATGATTTCTGGATGTGCTTACCTTTCAATACCTTTTATTCTTAACGCCAAACAACATGCCATTGGTTTAGTCACCTATAATTGCTGTTGCATTTCAAAATAAAATTAAGCAATTTAATAAATCTTAAATAATTATGTAAAATAAACAGCCAGACTGCACATAAGATTTTTTTTTTCCTTTTGGCCTTTCACCCTCTCTTGAATTCTGTGTATTGGAGATTGATATTGATGTAATATTTACTCTCATTTTTTAAGAAGAAATTTCATCCATAAAAATATAAATTGTGATAATTAAATTTATCCCATCTATTTATATTTGATTTTATACCTATTTACAAGAGAGATAACTACCAGTAATTTTAAGTTTATTTCAGGATTTAACTTTGAAATTGAAAAGTAATTTTATAAGTATAGTATAAAATATAAACCCTATTGATGAGAAATTATGCCTCTATGCTTAATGTTAAAGTATAAATTTCACAATTACAAATTAAAAAATATCAGGTGACTTGAAATAATAGAATAAAATAATAAATACTAAATAAAACGACTGCTAGATAAAGTGCAAACATAATAGTTAATTGGATATGTCAGAAAAAAGAAAAAAGCGAAGAAAGCATGTTATTAGAGCTGAATCTGTGAAAGAAAATGTAATTTTTTATGCATTTTCTTGCTTTGTCGAATAGATCATAATATTAAACTGCCTTCTCAGAATAAAAGAAAATAAATGATGTGTCTACTAACTACTTAACATGTTTCATACGATAGGTATTTTCATTTTGATTTTTCACTTTTCAAATATGAGCAATATAGTACCTGATCATTATCATCACCTTAAAGCTAATGAAAATGAAGCTCAGAAACATAAGATAAATAGCTCAATATCACAAAGGTGATAAGATTAGCACAGTATCTCAAGGATAGGCGTTATATTTCCAAATTATGGTAGGCAGGGTGTGGAAAAAAAAAAGTTGAATTCCTGACATATTAGCCAAGGGTTGATGTATTGGTTTTACTTAATGGCTATTTTTCACCACAACCTAGATATATTTTCAAGATTTATTAAGCAATAAATCCTTTCTGAAGACACAGTGAACTCGGTGCCTCTTGATGTGTTTTGAAGTCATAGATGTGTTAAATGTTCACATATTGCTATACAGTAAGTGTGAAAAATATCAATAGAAAGTAGGTTTAAAGGATTGGCAATGCATATAAAAATCATATAACATTATATACTTTTAGTAGTGTCACAATATATCTTTCAATTTGTGTCCCAAAACTGAGAGGTAGAGTTCACATTTTTATAAAGGCAAAATGCCATGTTATGAGGAGTTATCTAAAATTACAACACAATTAGGACACTATTTTTTACTTCATAATGATGCTATTAAACTAATGAAGTGGCTCTGATTCTTTTTAAGTCCTACATGCCGCCAAGGTCATGGTATCTTTCCGTCATTGGAGTCTAACTACATTGTGAAGGAAAATTGACAATTTAGTGAAATGCTGACTACATATAATCACCAAGAAGGGGTGTTGAGGCACATGACGGTGCATGACATTATTTTGTTAGCCCTGAGACAGTAACATGAAGAGGTATTATGCACAGAACACTCTTAGACCTGTTTTTTTGGATCTCTAACTGCTTTGCAGAAGGCAAGGAGTGCCTTGGATACTGGTACCAATCCTCAGTGAGAAGGTAGATCTGCCTGCCTCCAACTTTCAAACCTCCAAGCATTCTTTTTCCTTGGTCAATTCCATTTGTGAAGGCACTCCTATGACAATCTAGAGTCAATCTCCCATACTGTGCATTGGAGAAGAGGATCCCAAGAGGGTCAACAGACTTTTCACCTGACCACCCTTACGCATCATAATACAAAATCGTCCATGGTATGCTAATCGGGAAAGGAGTGCTTCTAGGAAGTGTTGCCATGTTCCAAGAGTACAGAAATTTGAAAAATGTATGTTCCCACTAAATAATTTTAACATTTTAGAAAAATTTTGAAGGAAGGTTTTGGAGCCAAGATCAAGGAATGTGTTCGTTGTTAAAACCTATAATCACATTACATCAAGAGCTCACATTGCTCTTTTTCCTAGTTGCTGAGGGGACATCATCTCCAGTTTTGCTGACTATCGTACTATGTGATTGTATTTTAAATACCAGCATACTGTAAATCATGTATATGAATCATAGAATGCTGTATTTGAAAGACAACTTAAAATTTTCCTATTAGCTGAATAAGTCACAGCTAAGGTTATAGAGATCATCATGTACAGAATTTTGTAATTATTTTTAAAATTATCTTTCTATGAAAATTACTTTATAATTTCCTACATTATTTTTATACATGTGTTTGTGTAATTTCTGAACTGCAATTCCAGAAATACGTTTTGTTTCATAATGTAAAAAATCAAGGCTTTTAATCCCTGTCAGTGGTTCGTTTTCCACGATAATATTTAGGCTTCTTAATATTTTGGAAAATTAGTTTGATGTAATCCATAGGAAAAATGAATACTAATTGTGGCATAATGAGTAAAATCAACATCACTGTCTCCTGAATGTATATGATACCTGCATATATCTTGTTGGAAATCCTGGTTCTTGGCCTAGACAGGGCCCACTGATTGCCATTGGAGCTACCTAGGGAACAGTGTTTGAAAAGTTAGACTTCCAAACAAATTATTATCAATAGCAAGAAATGCCCTCAAAGCAGAATGACTTGAGATATCTTCCTGTCATTAAATGAAACAAGTGTTTTTGTATTTCAAGGAAAATGAATTCTTTAGGTAGATAATAAATATAATTTAATTTAGTTTCCTGTTCTATAGAAAGATTTTCCCTAATGTGTACATCTTTAACCATATAACAGTTGAAATAGCTGTTAGTGCATATAGAGGTACTAAAAATTTATGATTGTCAGAAATGAAACAAGAATCAGGAAACACACTATTTTTTGTCTTACTTTCATTTGCTTTGATAGTGCCATCACATTGTCTTCTATGTCAAATCTGAGTTTGAGTTTGAAAAGCATATGATAATTTTAACCAAAATTTCAAATTCAGATGCGCAATAAAGAAACAATGCCTGTTAGGCTACTATACTTCTACAAGGGATAATAGTAAGTGTGTGGTGAGAGAAAAAAAGATTCTGACGTCTTCTCTGGTTTCTTTCCAATTTAGACACTGTATACAGCTCTATTAGGCTGTCATTTCCACCCACACACCATCACATTTGTAGTGAAAGTACATCAAAAATTCAGCCATTAATGTACAGAAAAGTTCCCTCCTATCCCCATTAGTTTTATTATGTTCTAAACTGTCTAATTTCATATGTGTGACATCGCAGACACATTGACTGTGCAGGAAAACCTCACCAAAAGAAGCCACTTGACACTTGCTGTTTAAGAAGAAAGGAAATAAGAATTATAGGACATGAGACAAAGGCAGGGCACACCATTAGCCACATTCCATGTGCTTAGAGTGGAAATTATCCACCCTGGGCACTGAGTTTAATTGCTGCAAACAGCTCCAGAAGGCTGCACTTTCATCCCCATTGTAGGTCAATGAGCATATTTGCATGGTAGAAATTATTAGCAACTGGGCCTGTCCCCAGGAGAGTACCCATGATACTTACTATTCACAGAACATTAACAGCCGAGTTCACCCATGACAAGAAGAGGCTGTGAAGAAATGCTCTCTCCTTGCTTAGCAACAGCCATTAGTGGACTAATACCATTATATTCATACATATTTAGTATATAGTTGTGAAGTACACAGACTTTAAACACTTTGTGACAAAGCTAAGGTATTCATAAGTGCAGGTCACTGCTATACTTTGTAATATTTTTAGACATATAAGTGCTTTATAATCATTATTATTCATAAAACTGCTTAGAGATCTAAGAATTTTCTTTCAGTATTACATTTTTATCTAAATTGCTGCAACAAAGCAACATTTGTTTAGGAAATGTTGAATAAAATTCAATCTTAAAGAGAGCGAAGAGAGGCAAGACTTAAGGTTTCGTACATTCCACGCTATGTAGCACATTTATATCCGGTAACACAGTACATGATACCAACACCCGAATTTTGCTTCATATACAGCTTCCTACGAATGCACCTGAGAAATAGCAAATGATTATTCACGTGTGTGTTTTCATTCCACCTAGGCAGGGTATTTAGGTGGAGTGACTATTCCACATTTCTAGCTTGGCACAATGTCAAATATGTACACTGGCAAAATGAAGCAGCAGACCAGAGGGCTTTTCCAGAGCTACTCTGCCTTTCAAATAAATCTACATGCAAAAGTCTCAAAAAGATAAACTGGTTTTTATTTGTTGTTTGCTTTCTCCAAAAATTCTAGGTAAGGTTATTTATTTCCTTTAGCTTTTGTGTATCTTTGTTACTATGTATCATGTCCTCTACTTTCACCAGAGCAGCAGTGGAAAGCAGGTGCATCGGCCATGATGCAGTCATGAGAGTTGGGAGTCTAGTCTTGCCCTGATGTCGACCATGCTGAAAGCTACATCTCTGATCAATGGAAATATGCCTTTTTAGTTCCTTCTTCTTTTTACTCTTTTTTATTTTACTTTGACGTGGTAAATAAACAGCCCTTAAAATGGTTGGTGCAGACACTGGTGATAATAGGTACAATATTTCATAGAAGACCTCTAGATTTTACTCGGCTTGCTTCATTGAAAGTTAGTTTCATGGATTAATAACTCCCCCTTGCCGCTTCCCTCCAGCTCTGGTAATAATCCAGTTCACTTTTGAAGCCAACAATGCAAAAATCAACAAATGGAGTGGAAATAAGAAAATTTTATTCCCTGGTGATGGAAAAAGCCACATACAATATCCACAGTGTAGCACATTGACTCATGAGTTGTGATTCCCAAGCTCATTCTTTGTCTAGAAACTTGATGGTTTTGCAATCCAGATGTTACACGTATCTGCACATCACATAAATTGTGTTCTAAAATACTAGGACAGTGACTTAAGGAAAATTTGGGTGGCATTACTACTAAATATCAAATAATCATTTGCCAATATTCTCAAAGGCTTTAGTTTAGAAATGGCAAAGCAAGTATTCTCTATTGTTATTGGTCAAAATCTGGTGCTGTTTATGAAAAGTGCATCAAATAATTCACCAAACTGATTCAGCCATCTTCAGAAAAAGATGTCTGGAAAGAAAAGGAAAAAAAAAATTATATAGCCGTGTATAAAAGTTCAGTTATAAGCACTTGTAATATTATTCTTCTTGAACAATAGACATGATTTAATTATGTTTAGGAGGTAATTTTGGGTAGAGGAAGAAATGTGTCACATGAAACAGATTAAAGAAAAGCAATCATTAAGATAATAGAGGAATAAATGGGAAAATTGATATGAAGAAAGTATATATTTCTTTTCTGAAAAATTTAAATTGTGTCATTTCTTGTACTAAAACTATGTTCTGACATTGAGAAACATTCAGTATTTTTTCATGCACGTTGGGAAATTATAGTTAGAATTAAACAGAATGTCAGAAGTAATGGAGAATTGTGGTCATGAGTGAGGTTTGCAAAACTCTTTGTGATTATTGTCATTAAAGGAGCTAAAGTCAGAATGGTTACATGTAGGACAAATTTCAGTCTTTCAACCACATTTTCTTACCCCACAGTGTTTTCAGAAACATGAAGTTGATATTTTGCAGATTTTGTACAATTGGAGTTTATGATATTTTTCCAGAAAATTGAAAAATGTGTCCTTGGTAAATGAATTTGTGTGTGTATGCACTTCATGCGTATGGGCCCATATTTTTCTGTGAATATGTATTTTACACAATGTCAGCCAATTATGACTGACAATTATGGGTAACATTCTCATTTGAATACAGTTATACATATTTTTAAGCAGAAAACAAGGAGAGAGGAAATAGGGAGTTATTGTTAGAGATATCCCTTTATCTGCTTTACTCTCTAGTGACTCAATTGGCCTAGCTAAAATAAAAAGACTTGTAATCCATTCCATTTGGGATTCCCATCTGAGTGTCATAGGTGCATGTATCTGTAGCATCACAGAGTGCTGATTAAACGGGGCTAATTGCCCAACCTGTGAATCTGACAGCTATTCTACTCTCTAAGTGCCAGGAAAATCAGTTAAACTTGCTCATCATGGTTGGAATCTTTGAATCCAGAGCTTGGTCTGGCGCTTTTTTTTCCCTGATTGAGAACAGATTGTTCAAATAAGGGCAATATCATGTACAATAGTGTAAACGTGTAAAAATGACACTGCCTTTCATCTTTGCACTCACACAGATGAATCAGTATTAGAAAAACTTTTTTCACAATGTATTTATGGAATGCTGTGTTTCACCTAATCTGTGAATCGATTGTTCTCACATCTTTTCATTTTAAGATTTATTTATTTATTTATTTATTTATTACTTGAAAGGTAGAGAGAGTGAAATTCTATTCACTGTTTCACTCTCTAAATGTTCCCCACGGCCAGAGCTGGGTTGATCTGAAGCTGGGTGGCAAAAGTTTCTTCCAGGTCTCCCATGTGAATGCAGGAGTCCAAGCATTTGTGTCATCATCTGCCACCATCTCGAGTCATTAGTGGTGCACTGGACCACAAATATATAATACAGGGCCCACATGGGATGCTGGTGACATAGGTAGAGTTGGCACTGAGAGACCTCATATCAAATCTATATCATTGAAATTTGAATGTGTGCAGCTATTGTAAATATTCATTTATTTACCATAAACCCCTTTTATGCATGAATTTTTAAAATGTTATGCCACAATTCACATCTTCTCATTTAACTTAGAATGCACAAGCTATAACTTGTGCTGTTCTCAGAAACAGTGCATCTTTTGGCTTTCCCAAGATATGGAGCCGAAATAAAAACTTGATCCCAGAATTTCTCAGTATACAAATACTTATAATTTCTTGAAATTCCCTATTTGTCTCCCTTATAGAGGATGCAGAATCAGACAGTCTCTTACTAATGTTCTTGATTAGTTCTACTAATTTATTCTCATTTCCTTTCATTGATCTGTGATGTAAGCCCACCTTAAGTATATTCTTGTCTGTGTGCTAAGGCTTTGTTAAGATCCAATGTGTTCATTGATTTTCTGTACTACAATGCAATAACAGACAAAACTACTTCTGAATTTCAAAAAGAAGCTTATTTATCTTGGTAAAATTACAAAAATTTAAAAAAGGTGCTTTATTTTCCTCAAGCTTTACTTACCTGGATGTTTAAAAATCCAAGTCCAGAACTCAGTAGTCCATTGGTTTGGTTTCTTCTGTAACTACCTCCTGGTAATAGTGGACTGTGGTTGGTGGTTGCTTCACATGGTGAGTCATGAAACCGAATGGTTGTGTCTAAGCTCAGGCTTTGAGACATGTTCAGAGAATATGCTTCTGGGGTGCACCTGTTATTACCTAAGGAACTCCCACTGGGTCTGCTCTTAAGCTTCTGAGTTAAGCTTCTCCTTCCTTAAGTATATATATTTTTTTATTTTTAATTTTTTTCATGATTCAGCTTCATCTACTTGAACTCCACTTTCATTCCATACATTTCCTGTACCTTAAAAAATTTTTACTATTTTTAAAGATTATGCTATTTTCTATGATACATTTTAATATATATAGGGACACCACTCTCCAACTCCTCTTTCTCCCTCCTCATCACTCAACCACCTTTTTCTTGTATACTATTATAATCCTTCAACAGCCGTCACAGTCCATCATTCTGCTATTTAAGTAAGTAATGACATTGAAGGTATAGACTATGGTATAAAGAGTCCAGGAGTGAGATAAGCCAAACCCAAAAGGGATTGATATAACACAGCCTTCATGCAAAATACAGGATCTGTAGATATAGAGGTAACATGTTTATACATACATTCAACTAGAGGAGCTGTATAATGGAGACTGTCATACTGAGAAGTTAAGATACATTGCATCTCTTGTGGAATAGAACATGGACTGCTAATGGAACTGTTAATTATATCCTAAGTATTTTTTAAATTATGACTTTGCAGTTTCACATCCTGTATAATTTTTGCAATGAGGAGAGTGAGTAGTGGAGAAAATATCTCAGAAACATTACTCTCTAGGTAAAATATTTGAGCTTTGGGTTCTTATCTCTTAGAGAGTACTGAATCAGCAGTTTGCATTACAGATTTAAACTGAAAAAGACATGTATGTTTATAGAATACTCAAAGGACTGTACCTACATTTTACTCGTTGAAAAAAATATTTTTTTCTCAGTTGCAGAGTTATGTCAAATTTCTAATTTGCATAGATATCATTTACTTTTATTTCCTCTGTAACAGCATGTGGATTTGAAGAGGATCTGATCAAAGTAGTATTTTTGATTTTATTCTGTGTCATGAAAGTCGATACATGTGATCAAAAAGAAAATGACAAAATGCATCTGAATTAAGTGATTGACTAGAATTGTTAGTTTTCAAAAGATTTGAATTGTTTTGATGAGCCATTCCATAATGCTTACATATTTTGTTTCAATGTGTTACTTGACTCTGTGACTGCAAACTTCCACAGTGACAACATTACATATTGGCATATAGCATGATAGTAATAACTTAATACAGCTGTTACAGATGTTAATTCTGTTACCCTTATTTGATCCAAAGTTCAATAACTAAACAAAAAAAAGTGGACTGCCAGGTTTCTCTAAGTTGTAAAGGCAAAATATTCTTTTATTTAGCCCTCAGTCTAGTATCATCCTTTGGAAGTCACAGAATTTTCAAAATTCTTTCATTTGCTTTATACCCCTTATTTTGGTTTTTGTTCTGAATACATCATCGTTGTTCTGCTGTGTCATTTAGGAAAGAAGGGCTGCAACATGTTAACTAACATGATCAAGGCTGTGCTAGAATAGTGAAAATAAAATAATGCAAAATTCTTTTTAATATCTTATATATTGTAGGCATTAATGAGATAAACCTGGAACTGTAGTGTAGCTTCTGAAACTATATATATTACAGATTTTAAATGAGTTACTTTACCCAATTATATATTCTATAAATATGAAGTTTTTGTGAAATCATTTTAGTTACCACCAGTCTCTTTGGACTGATCCTGCATCCACACAACAGAGTGAGAATTATTTCCTGTGAGTATATAGATAAGTATGTTTTATTAGACTTTCTATACACTTCTGAATTCTCTTTTAGTCTCTCTAGCTTTTGTATCCTCACAAAATAATTAAAGTTTAGCTATATCTATTTTCTAGAGTCCTATTGTTCTCATATATAAAAGCTTGTTGATGGAGTTAGGATGAATTTTCTAATTACAACCTCTCATAACATCTTAAATGTTGTCAAATTTTTCAAAAAATAGTCCAGGTGACAATGATTCCATATCTTCCATTTCAAGCTTAAAAGTAGACAACTTTGAAGCACTTCCTAGTGCAGCAATGTTTAACATTCTTCATGCCTCAGACATTAACAAACACTCCACAATTCGCATTTTGAATGATAATTATATTTAAAAGTGGCAATCGATCATCAGATTAGACCTAAAGCACAAAAGCTATACAGAATTAATAGGCATCCATACTCTACCCATCCACAGAGAAACAAATTGGCCAAACATATATTCTCCTGAATTAAGCAACAACAACAATGACAACAACAAAGTCAACAGTTTACATTTGATGATAGCCAAAGAGTAAACGGAGGGAACTAGCTCCAAACAGGAATGCTGTGTTCTGAGTTCCAACACAACAATCATTATTATTATTATTATTATTATTATTATTATTATTATTATTTAATTCCGCAGGCTCTGGGTTTCACCCTGCCACTCCATGAATCACTTTCACTTCACTGATTTCCCCATTGTTATTATAACATTTAGTCCTTCATGAACAGTCATAAACCCATCATTTCACTATTTTTGCACATTTCACATTATAGGTGTTGAAAATGTTGGAGTTCTAATTTCCTTTCGCCACGATATAGTTATCAATTTCATTCGAATTCCATCTTTGATTTGCATGTAGAGATGCATACCACATTGTGTCTTCACATCGAGATATGATCAACTCTGCTACACATTCACTGAGCATTCCCATAAACAAAAAGCCAGATAACAAAATCCACAAAGAAAAACTGCAGCAGCATGGTTTAGAGTGTATATATTTTTTTGAGAGTATATTATGCCTCCACTTATAATTGTGAGTACAGCCACTTTCCAGGTAGCCAGACTAAACTTGAAGTCACTAGGGATTATGGAATTATCCCTGTAATAGAATCACGTTATGTGCCTTAGTAAAGCCAGACATGTATTCTCGTAACAGCTGCTACAGTCAACACAGTAACCACTACCTTGGATTATCTTAATGTAGTGGACTTCTTCTAAGTTAGCTAGGTCCCTCTGCACACTGGTATTTTCTCCTCAGTGGTTTGGTAGGTCTGGGAAATATTAATGGAAAAAAAGTGTTCTTCTCGCTGCCATGATCTCTTAGAATTGTGCCCTCCCACCCCTTCACCTCCGCTCACCAGCTCCAGTTCTACAGGAGTTACAGTGTGGTGCATGCAATTCTGTAACAGGCAATGCTGCTAGTAACTTTGCAAATCTGCCACATTTGTCTGGACTTGCCATTGTCTCCTTTTCCCAGTGTGGAGTTTCTGCTTGTTGCTGCATGACTGAAGTATCCATGCCTTGCCTTCTTTTTTTGTCTGTAGTACTTCCACCAGAAACCTCCAACTATCCGCCAGAAAACGTACTCCCTGAAATTTGTTGCAGTAGCTTTCCCTAGTTAAATCAGCAAATCCTTTCTCTGTTTACCCTTCATGCTTTTGCCCACTTCCAATTTTTTTAAAAATTATTTCAATGAATTTCTAAGAATATCTGTTTTTACATTCTGTCATGGTTGGATTTGTTCTGATAGCATTATTCCAATGTACAATTTTCAATAGTTACAAACTCACATTAATTTTGCAATACAGTCACATTTTCAATTTTATAGGTGCTTAAATTTCTTTCCTGACACATTTCTTGATTACTTGATTATATATTTTTTAGTAATTTTTTCTACACAACAAACTCATCAATAATGTATCAGTTTTCCAATGGCTGCTAATAAAAGTATATTACCCCTTCCTTTAGGATTCTATTTAAGAAATGTTAAGCAGAATGTTGTATATAATAAAATCTCTTTATAATACGTCCAAAAAAGATTTTTATCTGACGTAATGTGCTTTTAAAATTTTAAATGTGTTTTCCTACGTATAATACTCATAGATTAAAGCAAGATAATTATTTACCGAAATCTAACCCACCATATAAGGTCTCCTTTGACATCTAACATAAAATAAGATATACAGATTTATATTTTTCCAAGCAGCGTTGAACATTTTAAAGATATCTAAAGATTTTTGTAGGATTCCCTTTTCTTGTGTTTTAGTTTTTATTTATGGTAGTTCAGTATTATTTACAAAGCAGAAGGTAATCATAGTGAATAATTCTCAGCATATTGAATGTAACTAGAAAACAAATTGCAAGCATTTAGAATTCAGCAAGATAATCATGGGCCAAAAAAATACAAAGTAGACTACATGGCAATGATATTCCAAAAGATTCAGGACAGGTTAAGGGACAAGAAGAAATAAAGTATATTGATGAAAATTTACAAAAGATAATGAATAAGTGGCATTGATAAAAGTAAAATAGAAGTATAGTAAGAAGTAGCGACTACCTGATTCTTTGCAGGCTAGTATCTTATTTCACAGCAGTAATTCCAAATTGCTGTACAATACTACAGCTGGTAGCTTATTGGGTTGCAGTGATGAGTGGTTAATATCACATACTTGTGTCTTACTCTTTGATTGTGTTAGTATGTAAACACAACTTTTTTATTTTGTTAGTGCTTTGCTTGAGAAATATAAGATTAGACTGGTATTTCTTTCATGTCCAGGAAGAAATATTACCTGATCAGTTTACTGATAGGAGCTTAACCATGATGATCTGTTTATCTTTCTATATCTATCTATCTATCAATCATCTACCTATTTGCACGCACCTAAATACTACAGTTTGGTGTTCCTCAGAAAGTTGAGGCCGAGAGAGATTTTAAAATAATTATTTTTCAAATGTAGAAAGGAATATGTAGATGGAGTAGAGCATACGATGGGTCTATAGGTACAGGATGTAACAAGATATCAGTTAACTTGGAGAGGGGTATTGTTGTGTAGAAAAAATTACTGTAAAATATATAATCAAGTAATCAATAAGTCTTTTACAATAAGTGTTTGAAAATAATTGTTGTAACTTCTGTTTTATTTTGTCAAAATGGTGTTCTTGAATAAATAAACTATATAAATTAATGTCCAGAATCAATATATAAAAAGGAGTAACAAGCAGAAAATAATTTTTAATAATACAGCATTCATTTCAAATGTAAATGCTTAGGTAAAACTAGGAAATTAAGTTACAATGCTTACGCAAGTGTTCTGTGCTTGAAAAGCAAATATCCTTTGGTGGATTAATATTGATGATCCAGTATCCAAAATTATTTTCCTCAATTGCGATAAATTCAGACAAAATATTCTTGATACATTTGATTGTCATTTTAACTATCCTAGAATTTCAATAATAATAACAAATGTGTAAAACATTGAGTCATATTAAATACAGTTGAATGATATTTTCGCTTTATTCAAAAATAATTTTTTCTCTAGGAATTTCTGATAATGCATTAAATGTAAGTCATATGAGACAAGAATCAATTCCGTATGGGAAAACAGCTGTAAACCGCATTCCTTCACAACCCATTAAATCCCACAATCACTGGTATAAACAAATATTCTCCTAATTGGTTGATGCCTTGAAAAGCCAATGCCAATTCTGTTGAACATGACTTCAATGTCTGTTCAGCCTTATAGAGCATGAAGGAATTGTTAATCAGTTGTCCTCTTTATGGCCTGCAAATTTAAAATTGGTAATAAGTTTGCATGTTTTTTCTCTTTCACTCTCTCAGAACTAGGAATCCTTATAATCAGTAACTGTTTGTTAAACAAGTAAGAAGAAACCCCTTTGTTGATTTCATTGTCATTAAGCATAAATTTCTGATCATTTTGTCTTCCTGTGATGCCATGACTACTGCTCATTTGTGAACTATAGACCTGAGTTTTAAAGGCTTGTTTTTCTGACTAGGATCTGCATAGTCAGAAAATTAACAACACCTTCTGAGTGTTAGTTATGCAGTTGTTTACCAGTGTGAGGAACCTCTTTTCTATTGATGGCTGTTTGGATATTTATAACATCATTCTTGCGCTATTAGAATTACAGATTAAAACATTAGCCTGGTATGGGTTTATTGAAATTTGAACCCTACCTGCAGTTGCTTGGCAGGATCAGAACAAATGATATTGTGTACCTTATTCAACCTGCAGGCCAGACATTCACCACCCTTGGCTTAATCAAAAACTATAGCCAACATCGATGAGTAATATGAGAATTAAAGTAACTAATGTAGAGAAAACCTGCAATTATCCTAGGGGGTATGTAGAACGTAGAGGTAAAGAAGGTGTGGCAATAGCAAAATAAAAGAAAAACAACTAACTAGATTGGGATGCTAGACTTTTTCTGTAGACAAACCCCTAATTGATGGAATATGTACCTGATAATGACAAATCGGAAAGCCTGGTGGGAAAGAGAGAAGTAGATTCTGATATAGTACTGGGGCAAAGTCGAGTAGTTTTTGCCACCTCAACTCTGACATATCAGTAGGATGACTCATGGGTGAGATCATGATTTATCATTCTACATGGAAAATTTTGGAAATAGAGGTTGATGCAAGTATTAATTATGCTAGCAAGAATGAACATAATCTACAAGTTACCATGCGATCAGGACTCATTGTCACCTTAATCACAAGGCTAATGTGACAACAGTGATAACTATGGTTAAAATAAATCTTACACGTTTTAACTCTACCACTGTTCTCTTTTACTCGTGTAGCTTCTTAGCTGTAGTTGCTCCGTATTTATTATTTTTATTTAATATCAATTATTACCATTATGTCATTTACCCTTTTTGTAATATAATTATTTTAAAGATGGGTAGGTAATGTTTTACTGAATACATTGTATTCACACAGATTAGAAACCATTACTTTCAAAATAATAATCATGTTTATCATATTCATTTAGCCGTTATTTAGTACGAATATATTTTTGATAATTATTTTCAAAAATATTATGTTAACTGTACTATTTTTATAAAGGTCAATTTCATTAATTTGGTAATGAAAACTCTAAAGTCTATGGAATTGTATTAAATTAAGTTACATTTTGCACTACTCTACTTTCTTGCCCTAAATTTGAATATATAAATAAAATTATGAAGTTGTTTAAAATGATATAATGACAGTTATATCTTCCTATAGATTATGATTATACAAATGAAGTCTTAGATTACAGTCTATTCATGGTTAATAAGGTTTGTACGATTGTGTTGCATGATTAATGAAGAAGAAAAACCTTATTGTACACATACTTACTGAATTATTGCATCCATTTCCATGAACTCAGCTACTAGATAAATGGCAGTAGCTCCAAATTTTTTATATATGCAAACAGATTACATTTTTAAAATTTTAGTGAAAATAAACAATTTTATGCTTTTAATTTTTTCCTTCCATGTATTGGACAGATACAAACAGATGAAGATTGTTCTTCCATCATTCCATTTCTCAGATGCCTGCAGTAGGCAGAAGTGCACCCAGTCAAAGTCAGAAGACCAGAATTTATGTCTCACACTTATGTGACACAGACTGCATCATCTGCAGTCTCCTGGGCCATTCATAGACATGTGAAATCCAAAGCAGGATTTGAAACAGGCTGATTAATATGCTTTTTAACCACAGCACTCATTTCAGTTACTACTTTTTATTATTGCACCACTTCCAGCAAATGAACACATCTAGTATTGAAACTAATTTCTCACTTTCAGAACCGCCCTTATACATTCAAAATACATCATTTTCTGTGGTAGATTCTTCTCTTCCTGTCTCAGTTACTTCTCTGTTACAAGTTGACAAATGAGGTCAGCTATTTAATACTTCATTACTAGTCATTTTAAACTTTTGTTTTCTTTGTTATCTGTGTTCCATAATGACTTCTTCTGGGTCTTCCATGTGGATGCAGGGTCCCAAGGCCTTGGTTCATCCTCTAATGGTTTTCCAGGCCAAACGCAGGGAGCTAGATGGGATAGTAAAGCAAAAGCGAATGGAACTGGGATCGTGACCCATGAAGGCCAAGGATTTAACCACTAGGGTATCACTGCGTCCATGAAGGAGAAAATTTTATAAAATATTTCTAGTTGCGGTATTATATTAGCAAATCATATTTTGAAAAGATTTATTCATTTTAGTGCAAAATCAGATATACATTAAGAGGAGGAGAGACAGAGAGGAACAGCCAAAGCAATGCCTCTCTGAAACCTGAAGCCAGGAGCATCTTCCGGATCTCCATGCTGGGGCGGGTCACAAGGCCTTGGGTTTCCTGAGCTGCCTTCCTAAGCCACAAGCAGGGAGCTGGATGGGAAGTGAGACTTCTGGGTTTAGAACCAGCATCCATATGGGATCCCAGAAAATCCAAGGAGAGTTCAACCCCAATGCCTGCACTCTGGCCCTATTATTAAATAGTATTATAAAAAATAGTTATACAACACAGCACATGAGGGAGCCAGCATGGGGAATTTTGCTCACTCCCCTGCTAGGCCATTGCTCCTATCTTACAGCTAAAATGTGCGAATAGAGCCAGGACTGAGGGCTGGGCTGTAGCACATGTCAGCCAGTATGTGGGTGAGTCTGAAGTAGGTAGGGCTGGAGAAGGACACAGCACTCGCTGTGAAGTGCGGGACTTGGAGTGGATGAGCCCAGGATGGGTTACAGACTCTGGCTACTGCCAGATCCAGTGCTGGGAGTCGGCCTGGACATCCTGGACTCCCTCATTGGTTGCAGCTCTCACTGGTAAGCATCAGGGCTGGGGATGGGATTGGGATTCAACAAAGCATGTGGAATACCTCTTCAATGGCAAGCAGAACACAACTCTGTCAGCCAGGCTTTGCAGCAAGCCTTCTAGGTTGATGAATGTAGTGTAATAAACCTGTTTGGCCAATATGGCCTAGAAAGATTTTCTCAGCTCTGATGCAACGATGCATATGATATCTCAGAACTATGAAACAGCAACCTCAGAATAATAATCTTCTAGCAGGATTCCTAAGGTGATATCAAATAACTGCCTCCAGCTACCCGCATTGAGGTAATGTGACTACATGGAGTGGGCCCAAATAACAAAGAAGGAAGAAGAAAAAATGAAACATTTATCTCACCCATCTAGCTCCATACCTCCAGACTCCACACTGTAATCATAGGCCCATGTGTGCATGTATTCACTGCAAAAAGGAAAAGAAAATACAATAGCCAAGTTAAACAGATCTCTGTATATGTACATGGACATGTAGTCATGGTCAAAGATGAAAAATACATATATGGTTATGTTCTCACCATTATGCATATCTTATTTTCCACAAAACTGAACCATTAAAAACTGCATGTTTCATTAACACATGAAAATATTATTTTCAACAGGCATAAAAAATGTTAACATATCCCCTCTGCAAATTTTGTGTTGAAGATGATAACTATTAGGAATTCAAAGGAAATGCAATGTGTCAGTCTTACAGAATTTCCTGATGGAAATTTCATAGGGGAAAAAAAGAGAAAGCAAGGAAACAACACAATGTATTTTGCATTTGTCATTTATGTTATAGTTGCTTTAATTCAAAATATTAAGATGTGACCAAAAGGAAAAAATTAAATTCAGATCCATGTATTTACACTACAATATAAACGTTCTAAAGGAGATTTTTATGATCCTAAATCAGAAATAAAGTAGATAAAATTCATCTTTAGAGAAATGGAATTTTAATCTGTATGCAGTAAATTATAGGTTAAAGGTAGATTTATAGCATATTTATATAACACATGTTCTATCAAAACATATCATTTACTCTCCTGAAGTCACAACACACTAAGGCAATTATAATTCCATTCAATTGACCAAAATAAATGTTTTTGCATTGTGCATAAATGAAATATCATTTTTAAAAATGTTGCAATTAAGATTTGTTTCAGCTCTAGTTTGGTGAAAATGTTTTGACCTTTCTTTATAAAATAGAAATGTTAAAACCACCTTGAACATTATGCAGAATTTTTTTTTATCTGTTGGGATACATGCTATGTAATTAAGCTGAGGTGTCAAGATCATTTAAATATTTTGTCTTTCACACATGATGAACCTTAGCATTCATGATCTAGCAAGAACCTTCTAAAACTGACCTTAGATTAGAATCAATTTAAATTTAAACATATTGCAGAAGTCTTTTATAATTTAATGCATTTGATACATTAAATTTCTTCATAACCATTTAACTGCCACTGAGCAAAAATATTCCAAGAGAAACTTTTTCATTTGTAATTCTGAGTGGATCCATTTGTATATGGAAGCTTTAAAAGATAATGCCTGGAGCAATTGCATCCCTATCCATTTTCCTTTGTTCTCAGAAGTTATAGATAGTTCTGCTTCTGAATTAGAGCCTGCTAATGAGCCTGAAAAGACAGCAGAACGTGAATGAAGTACTCCTTCCTCTGACAATCATGCAGGAGACCTGGACATAATCCCAGGTGCTAGACTCAGTTTGCCCCTTTCGATCCAGAGTATGGGAGATATTTCTCTCATTCTATTCATTCTGTCTAAACCTCTTTCATACTTTTTCCATAACACTGCATTTCTTTTTTTTTTTATTTATTGTTGCTTACATTGTATTATGTAGTACAGTTTTATAGGCACTGGGGATTCCCCCCATCCCTCCCATACCCCTCCCCCCATGGTAGATTCCTCCACCTTGTTGCATAACCATAGTTCAAGTTCAGTTGAGATTCATTGCTTGCAAACACTTGCCTAGCATAAAGTTCAGCGTCTTACTGTCCAGATAAGTTCAGTGGCCTCTTGGGGAGACATTCTCTAGTCTGAAGATAGGTCTAACAGAGTAAAGATCCGGTCAGTTAAAAGCCCCAACAAGGCCTCAGTATCAATATACAACATTATGGAATTAATTGACATAGTATTGGGTAAACAATATGTTAAAAATAATGCAAGTTCCCTTCTTCGAAACATCTGGGTTGAGACAGTATCAATGACAGGTTCAAAAAATAACAAACAACCAAACAAAAAATTACAGGTTAAATCAAGGCAAACATGTGGTATCTAATCTTTTGGGATTTGCTCATTTCCCTTAGCATTATAGTTTCCAGTTGTGCCCATTTAGCCACAAAGAACTGCATTTTGTTTTTTTTAATAGCTGAGTAGTATTCCATGGAGTAGATGAACCAAAGCTTTTTTATCCAGTCTTCTGCTGATGGGCATTTTGGTTGCTTCCATGTTTTTGCAATTACTGATTGTGCTGCAATGAACATAGGGATGCATGTTGGTTTGTCGTAAAACAGGTGTTTTGGATATATTCCTAGGAGTGCTATTGCTGGGTCATATGGTATGCAGATTTTGAGTTGTTTGAGTGTTCTCCAGACTGATTTCCATAAAGGCTGTACCAATTTGCAGCTCCACCAGCAGTGGAGTAGGGTTCCCTTTTCCCCGCATCCTCGCCAGCAAGCGTCGTTGGTGTTCTTGTTTATGTGGGCCAATCTTGCTGGTGTTAGGTGGTACCTCATCGATGTTTTAATTTGGATTTCCCTTATTGCTAGGGAGCTGGAACATTTTTTCGTATGTTTGTTTGCCGTTTGGACTTGTTCCTTTGTGAAATGTTTGCCCATTTCCCGTGCCCATTTCTTGAGTGGCTTGTTCGTTTTGGTTTTTTGGTTGTTTTGAAGTTCTTTGTATATCCTGGAAATTAGCCCCCTATCGCCTATATCGTGTGCAAAGATCTTCTCCCACTCTGTGGGTTGCTTTTTTACTTTGTTGATTGTTTCCCTTGCTGTACAGAAGCTTCTTAGTTTGATGAGGTCCCATTTGTTTATTCTGTTCTCAACTGCTATTGCTTTTGGTGTCCTTCTTAGAAAGTCGGGACCTACTCCTAGGTCTTGCAGGGTATTTCCTACATTTTCTTGCAAGAGTTTGAAGGTTTCTGGATGTAGGTTTAGGTCTTTTATCCATGTAGATTGGATCTTAGTGTATGGTGATAGATGTGGGTCTATCTTTTTGTTTCTACAGGCTATCAGCCAGTTGTCTTAACAACATTTACTAAAGAGGCCTTCCCACTTGCTTGAGCTGTCATTGGTCTTTTTGTCAAAGATTAATTGGCTGTATTTGTGTGGGTTCCCTTTTGGTGCTTCTATTCTATTCCATTGATCTTCCTTTCTGTCTTTGTGCCAGTACCAGGCTGTTTTGATAACCACTGCTCTATAGTATGTCCAGAGGTCCGGGATTGTGATTCCCCCTGCTAACTTCTTATTTTTCAGGATGGTTCTAGCTATTCGTGGTTTTTTGTGTTTCCAGATGAAGTTTTGAATCATTGTATCCAGTTCTGTGAAGAATGTTTTGGGCAATTTGATTGGAATTGCGTTGAAAATGTATATTGCTTGTGGTAGTATAGACATTTTAATGATATTGATTTTGCCTATCCAGGAGCACGGGATGTTATTCCATCTTTTGAGGTCTTGTTCAATTTCCTTTTTAAATAGTTTGTAGTTTTCTTCGAATAGGTCTCCTACGCTTTTGGTTAGATTTATTCCCAAATACTTCATACTTCTCTCTGCTATTTTGAATGGTATCCTGTTGGTTAGATCTTCTTCCATCTTGGTGTTATTTGCGTACACTATGGCTGTTGATTTTCGTTCTATTCATTCTGTCTAAACCTCTTTCATACTTTTTCCATAACACTGCATTTCAAATAAAATGAGTCTTACCAATATTGCGGCAGTAGGATAGAGTCAATTCCTATAATGGCAGCCTCCAACATTAGATTATTGTTCAAATCCCAGTTACTGTATTTCCAACACAGCTCCTTGCTGATGATCATAGGAAAACAAAAGAATACTCCAATGTATTGGTCAGATCAGAATGGTGTTCCTGGATCCTGGCTTCAGTCTGGTCCAACAGTCTTACTAAAGCCTGGCTCTGTGGTATCTTATAAAGTGAACTAGATGTTAGATAGTCTCTCTCTCTCTGTCTTTCATTTCTTGTCGTTGTACAAATAAATTAACATCTTTTTTGAGGATGTATTGAATTTTTAAAGAGAAATTGAAGAGATAATCTGTACTTTCTAAGATGATTTTTTAAAAATTATTTTTTAATAATCTTACTTAATTGATTAGGGTACAAAGGTCAAGGGCTACAGGGTGAAAGTTGGTAATATTGTTTCCACACTAATATTAACATTTTCCCCTGTATCTGGGGTAGGGGAGAAACAAAGGTAAAAGCCCCACCCATCCTAGATCCCCAAAGGGAGACGCACACCGAGGGTCCTGCTCAGACAGTTTTGACACTTCAACAGTTCTGGATTGCTGCCTATCTCACAGTTCCAATCGCAATGAAGCCTATTAAGAGTCCAGTGGCTGACAGTCTCTACATGGTTGGGTTTCTAAGATCAGCAGTTCAGTTGAAGTGATCTCCAATGAAACTTCATCTGAGATGATCCCAAACCTGATCCTTGCCTGAGTGTACTAGTATCCAACATCGTCCATCACAACAATCAGCTTACGCACATGCTGGTCGTTGCAGTTGCTGGGTCAGTTCTCTCTCCAGCCCTATTTTGCTCGTGAACAGGTGTTGTAGTCCAGTTCAATCCTACCCATTTCATACTCAGCCCTCACGGATATCAGTGGGAGCTGCAGCCTAGTTGGGGCAATTCCTCATCAGCCCCACCAGTTCTGCCCCCTATCCTGGTCCATGCTTGCCAGTATGCAGCACTGAAGCCTAGTTCAACCCAACTGACTGGCAGGTGCCTTTCTGTGTAGCAACCCCTTCCCCCTGTCTTGGTTTTCATGCTATTTAGTGATAGTAGTTACTCCGATGGAGGTGCCCAGTATCTCCTTACTATGCCACTCCCACTCCTAAATTAAGCAGTCTCCAGGTGGTTCTGGCATTTGACTTGACAGAATTCACTCCCAGTGCCAGCCTCTGCCAGCCAATGCTGCAGCTAAGCCCAACCAACCCTCACCCACTCTAATTTTTGCTTGCACCAGTCGGGACAGTCAACCCAATCTGACCCCTCCCTTATCTTGCTCACATGAGGCCCACAGGTGTTATATCCCAGCCTATTCCGAGCTGCCCGCATCCCGATTCACACTTTCCGATGGAAGTAGTTGTCCAGGAGGGGAGCACACATTCCCCTGTAAGCTTTGCCTCCCCCTCCCCCACCTCCTATTTTCACATGTGATGTTTTGGCACTGCAACCACATCTTGTATGGCTCATCTGGTGTGTGTTGCAACCAAATCTGGGTCGACCCACACTCTGTTCTGGTGCTCAGATTCACCAGCGGGTGATGTGAACAGATTCAGCATATCTGCTCCCAACCCATGCCAAGTGTATGCCAGTGTGAAGCTTTCCATGGCCTGTTTCCTATTGTGCTTCTTGCACTTACCTGCAGGGACTCTATCCTGTCAGAGAAGTTGCCCAGGCTACTCCATCAGAACCTCTCCCAGTGCCGTATTTCACACATACCAGTGGGTCCATGAGCCAGTCCTACTCAGTTCACCTCCTGTCCTAGCAGGAACAGTGGCTTTTCCTGACTGGCCTTCAACCCATTCTGATTCTTACTGTAAGATGTTTCAACCCAGGCACAACTCTTCCATACCCCCAGTAAGGGCTGAGACCTAGCCTAGTGTGTCACAAATCTCCCCTGGTCCTCCAGAGCACCAGATGATATTGGAATCTAGGCTGGTTTGGTACTTCCAGTCCCAGTCCACACTTGTGCTAAGTGAGGTTACAACCATATCGTGATCAGAATGCAGCCCCCATTCCAGCCCATGCGCTCCTTGGTGAGAAACTCAACCCAGCTAAGTTGTCCTGTTAGCTCCCCAACTGGGCCTATTCACAGCCCTAGATCACATGCAGGCCAGCAGTTGCTCTGACTCAGCTTATCAGGCATCCTGGCCCACCCCACATCATGTTTTTGGATGCACATTAAGATGCTGCTGCCTTGACCTGCCCTGACTGTTGTGGGTTCCTTTACCTGTGAATGATGGCAGGTGCCATGGTCACACCTAGCTTAGTCTGTTTCAACCCCAGCTTCGAGCTAACCAGGTGGTCTTGTATTACCAGAGATTTGGGTCCATACATCCCCACAGCGTCTATCCCCAGTCCATGTTCTCTTTTATGCTCCTTAGTGTCTTGACCGCTCCACCACCCAGTCCAGTAATGGTACCTAACCCTGCCAAATAGGCCCCCATCCATAGCTTTGGTGTGGACAGGTGTGTGATGATCACTGATGTTCTATGCTAACAGCTCATTTCTGGATTCCCAATTGGACTGGTGAATCTATCTAACCCAAGTTATCATCTGGATACTTCCCTATAATCCACCAGATCTTTGTCCGCACGCATGCCTGAAACTTTCATGACCCTGTCACTGTGAATCACCCCAAATTGACCTTCCACCTACACTAAACCTGGGTCATGGGTGTCTCTGTGCAGCAACTACTTATCTTTAAAAAAAAAAAAAAAACTTCAAAAACTTGCCCATCTGCAAGATTGTAGAGGCAGGGCAGAGCTAGGAATTTTAACCAGTTCCCAAGTTCCCTGATATTGGACTAACCCTGTGGGTAGAGCTCTCTTGGGTCCTGGGGCAAGCCAAGCACTGTTTCAGTGCCTTCCAGTTGTCTTTGTTGAGAGTCCCCAGCATTGGGTCTGATCAGGTAGCTGCACCTCCCACAGCTGCCACACTGCAGGGAGCTGCAGTAGCCCCCAATCCCAAGGCCTGAACCCCTCCCAAACTCACCCAGCCTCAAGAGCTTAGCAGCCGGACAGAGGAATTTTTACCCCTTTCTCAAGTTCCATCGTGGTGAACTTACCCTGAGGGATGAGTTAATTCTCTTGGGCCCTGCGGGAAGCCAAGGACTTGGTTACTGCCTTCCAGCAGTGTTTTTGGTATGAGTCCCCAGCATTGAGTCTGACCAGGCAGGGGCACCCCCCACAGTTGCCACACTGAAGGGAGCTGCAGTTGCCCCCAACCCCAAGGCCCAAACCAAAAGTTTTCTAACACATTGTTTTACTTAAGCTTAGATTTGTGTCCCGTAGTTTTTATTATTTTATAATTAACTGTTACAATGTAAAATTAACTATATTCATGAGTAGATATGTAAAGATAGGAGTAGTTTGCAAATATTTCAGTGATTATTTTTCATTAGCATAGGCTATCTTCGTGAGTTGCATGTATTTATGATAACCAGCAAATGGGAGGATAATTCCTGAAGTATATTTACTAATTATTTATCTCAGAATGTGGATGCATACCAAAAATGAAGTGTTTCCCTATTTGTGGATGTTAAGTTTTCCTAAACTCAAAAAAATATTAGTTGTAAATTTTTCTTTTACCAGCATTCTTATCAGTATTAACTTTTATTAATCTATATTTTTATTCGCAATAAAATGTTGACCATGTCTTCATGGATCTGAAAAATCTGGAGTACCTCCTCTGGAATATCATGTGCATCTATATTCAGATGATTGATCAGGTGACTTTAGGATCACCTGAAATGTCCTTGTGTGTCTGCTGGCCATTAGGGTTTTGGCTGGTTACCGTGCTTATCTTCCAGATGGTCTGTCATTCTGCAGCAAGCTTATTCTAAATTTCTAATAACAGCAACACAGCAAGACGTCTGATGCACAAGAGTCTTTCAAGGCTCGGATTGCATTACATTTATTAATGTTTAGTTGGTTAAAATGTCTCATATTCAATGTATTTTGAAAGAGTGAGAATTTTAAAGGAATGAGAATATTTATCATTTGTTGCCATTTTTGCATTCTTTTATGGGTTACATGTTACTAGTCTGAGAAATATCAAATTCTTATCAGTTACTAATTATGAATATGGTTATTGAATTTGGATATTGGCTGATATCTTTTGGTGAAATCATCTTGTTCTCTTTGCTTGTTACTTCTGGCGCAGTGATGCCACTGGCATGATGTTAAAATTGAGTGCAAATATTAACATTCTTTTAATTTTCTGTGATCCATTCATTCAAATGTCTCTGTAAATGTTTCTGCAATTTTCTAATCTTATAAATTCTCAACAAGGGAAGACCCATCGTTCTTTCAAAATGAAGCAGCAAAAAATAATGAAAGTTCCAACTACTGAGAAAAATTCTTAACCTAATTTAATTCTTAATCTTTAACACTTCATTTTTCTTATGTGTCCACATTCTGAGAGAAATAATTAGTAAATCTGGTTCAGGAATTATACGCTCAAAAACTATTCTTGTCCAAATTAAGAAGATAATCACCAAGGGTATACATGCACAAAATTGATAATAATGTGTTCTGCCTGAAGATGTATGTTAGAAAGTGTACTTAACTGAAGACTTTACCAGAAAATTTTCAGGCATTAATTTGAAAATATAAATGAATTTTTCTTCAGTCCATTATATTTTTTCGAATGAATTTACTTGAAAGAACTTTTATTTAGATACATAACCCCAGTAGTCATCCATTCTGTGACATACTATATAATCAGCGAAGGGCAGTGGGATAAGCAGTGCTGTCAGCATTAAAATCATAGTTAAGAATGCAGCTGCAAGGTAATCCCCAGAAAAAATTGAGCATGTTTTTAAAAATATGATATCTTAATAGCTATTGTTGTCATTATCTCCTGTTGCAATTATACTTTGACTAAAAGTAAAAGTGTATAAACTAGATTTCTTCCCACTTAAAAACACTGATTTGTTCAATTGGAGAAAAAATAATTTCTGCAACAAATAGTTTAACTGCAATTACAAGATTCAGTTTAATAGTCTTCCTGGTCAATTTGAATATTTATGTATCTCTAAAACTGGCAGAAATAATGCAGATACCAACATTGAAAAAAAAATCAAGGTAGGGAATTATGTTTTACTTTCTTATTACCTACTTTGGCTTCTACTCCCAATATTTACTGCAAAGTAACGTGTTTGTTTATCAGTATCTTGTGTTTAAGAGCACAAGCTACTCACATTCCGCAGATGAAGAAATCATGTACTGTTGCACAAAGCAAGTCATCTAGACTAAGAATAGTTCCATCCAAGAAGGAATTTTATATAAAATACATAGCAAATGGTGAACTCTTGCAGTAAACTCTAAAAGTTATCCAAGTAAGCTATTTCGTAGTCATTTTTACAGTAACATTGACTGATTAAACTAGAGCAGGTGAAACTGTTTTCAAGCGCATCTGGAAATGTTTGGTATCCCTGTTGGTCACCTTTCTTATACAGGTGCATCCCTTCTCTAATTAGCATAAATTTAACGTATTGATGCATCAGAGTAGCTATTTTCTTTGTGTGCAAAATACACTGCAAATGTATACATAGTCTTATGTATACTATAAATATTTTATTTCAAGAACGTCTTGAAATCTAATTAAAAAATCTAATAAAAAATCTAATAAAAAATCTAATAAAAAAAAAATCTATTCGGGTACAATTTCTCCACTATGGAGGCAAATCTGTCCTGAAATTTGTATTGTTTACCCACCAGCTGAATATAGCATGGTTAATGGACAATTACCACAACATTCAAAGTTTGCTATTTTCCTTTAAGATATCTTACTGTAACATATAGAAATATTTTAGTTTTTCAGGCTTTGTGATTTCAACGCTACTCAATTTAACATTACAGTATGAAAACAACTATAAACATAAAAGTAGGTGTTCTATACCATAATAAAATTTTATTCTAATTGATAGTTCAGTGGTCATTGTATTGAGCCTATAGATCATTTTGATTTTTTTGCATCGCATTTGAACATAGCAACATGAGATATCATATTTTTCTGTTTATGATTGCATTGCATAGAAGGTTCTTCCAGATATTTATGGGGAAAGAATATATTAATATTAATATAATATTTTTAAAAAGAGTAGTTTATGGATTTCTAGAGTTTCAAATATTGTGTTTTTCTCAAACTTTTTGAAATAAATTAGTATCTTTGCAGAAAAATGGAAACTACATCATTATGTCTTATCGTTTATAAAAATTAACTAAAAAAAGAATAAAAGTTCTAACAGGCAGACTCAAAACTGCAAAACTGTGAAACAATGTAAAAAGTGTATACAGAAATCATTGTAAGTGTTAAGAGTCAAATTTAATTTATTTTTTAATTAATTAATTAATTTTATTTTATTATTTTATTTTTTTAGCTGTGATTCCCAAAGTAAAAATAATAAAATAGAAGTCTAGATTGTTGGAGCTATACAAATTAGAAACCTTCACACAGAAAATGTAAAAGCAGAGATGACCTATAATATGAGCATGCTTTTTGCAAAGTTTCATTTATGAAGAAGTTATTTTCCACAACATGGAATAGTCAGAACCACCAAAAACAAGTAATCCAATATTGGATGTAGCTTTATTTGATGTGTCATAATAAAGTTAAAGTTAATATAACGTTCATTAAAGATCAAATAAAGCACATAAATTAGTGAAAACAAGTGGTACTATTAGGATAAAATCAGTTATGAATGGGCCGTGATAAGCTGAAGAACAAATTACTATACTAGTATTTTCAAGAGTAAATATAATGATTCATCAGGAAACCTAATTAATATAGTAGAAATAAGCTTGCATGTTCAGTCTAATAATTAAGACAGCCAGTTCCAGATTAGAGTATTTTGGTTCAAATTCAAGTCTCAGTCTTAACTAATCTCCTGCTAACACATACGTTGAAAATCACTAAGACAGCTTAAAGAATTGAATTCACTCACATTGGAGACGTTGATTTCATTCCTTAAGTTGAAAAGTATATTACTTGATGGAAACACATGTCTCTCTCTCTCTCTCTCTATGTGTGTGCCTGTGTGCACGCATGCCTGTGTGTTCTTCAAATAATAGAGACAAATTATAGATTAAATTAAAAAATTCATATGACACATTTTCCAACGTGTCAAAGCTAAAAACTTATGTTTACAAAAACACGAGGTTTTGTGTTGTGACTGAAAACACCTGAAAAATGAAGTATGGTAAAATAATTAGTTTAAACATTCCAAACTTTAAAAATCACATATATACTGGATCAAGTAATAGAATAAATCCTTTAACTTACAAAATATATGCAAATATGTAATGGCATCTCAAACTAAAAATATATGTTAAGGAATATGTAAGAGAGACAACTAATACATCCGCATCATTAAATGCATATGTATATGAGAAAATGCATATGTATATGAGAAACATGTGTAAATGTCTTCCGCAGATAACATGACTGTGAGAACTCAAATGTTTGACCCATCACTGCTCTTGATCTTTACTGGCAGGACATTGGAGTTCGGATCCAGAATTAAAAACTAAATCCATGGTGGTCAAAGTGGAATGGTGATATTTTAGCTCTCATGAGCAGGGTATACTCTAGAATTAGAATTTTTTTTTAAAAGATTTATTCATTTTTATTTCAAAGTCAGATATACAGAGAGGAGGAGAGAAAGAGAGGAAGATGCTCCATCCGATGAATAACTCTATAAATGATCCCAATAGGCTGTGCTGCGCCAAAAATTTACTCAACTTTATAGCCAATAGAGGTTAAAGGCAAACAAAGTAAGTGGTACAAATATTTGATTTGGCAAGGGATAATAATAATATGTTAAAAACATACATATTAAAACATAGAATCATAAAGCGGATGTGTGTGATTAAATACAGTGCCAGATATGCATGTTCAAGCATATATTTACAAAGAGTATATTATATATACACATATATAGTAGTTAACAACAAACATTTTAATAAATTGATTCTTGAAGTTTCATTTAAAAGGAATCCACAACAGTATGGAAATGTTTAGATACAAGATTCCTGAAAAAATGGCTTCAATGCAGAGCTCTGACACTTCTGCACTTTTTAACTGAATATGAACTTTTGTACTTTGAGTTTTGTTTTTCACCTTTAATAAAAGTCTAGCCTTATATAAATAAAAGTGAATTAATACATAAAGATATATAAATATAAATCATTAGCATTCTATTCATTTTTGAAATTTAGGTTAATTCAAAAACTTGAAATTCAAAGAGTCCTATAAAAATCATGCTATGAAAATTAAATTTAGTGTAAGATTTAGAAATTAATGTTAAGATAACTTTAAATATGTATATAATTATATTAATCCACTCTGTTTCAAAAGCTTTGATTTTAATATATGTTAGCTACTCTGTTGATTTTTAACAGCCAAATCTTGGAAGGAATTAAATTTAAGAATTTGGAATGATATGTTAGATGAAAATGTCTTGAAGATTTTACATTCAGTTAGTACTTTGATTGACCTGAGCTGTGGCATAGCTATTTAAGCAGCTGCTTGCGTTCTGAGATGCCATAAATGTGAGTTTCAGCAAAATGGCTCACTTACAATCCATTTCCAGTTCCTGATCAACCAGTGGGTATAGCATAATGGCTGGATTTATTTGGGAATTTGTTTGTAGAACGGAAGAGTAGTTAAAAAGAGCACCCCTTTGATGCCATATATACTGACAAGCCACTAACATGACAAAAAGTCAAAGATTGTGTGTCCATATAACATGCACACAGTGTATAAAAATCTAATAGATATTCTAAAAGATGGTATAATGAAATACAAACGGATCTATGCATTCATACATTCATAATACCTCATGAGAATGATCAGTGTCAAATTGGGTGCCGTTTTGCATGAGGGGACAAAAGCAAGGTAAAGGAATGAGCATACACTGAGCTACAAGTGTAGTGGTGTTGGCCATATCTAGTAACATGTTATTTAACTTCATGGCATTGTAAATTTCTGGCATTGTAAATTTTTCTTTCTATTGTTTATTTTGTATTGCCACTTTTCATTTGAGTGTATGTGCAGTAGCTCGTAAATGGCAACTAACATATCCAGTTGTAAGGATACAATGTAGCCCACATTTCTACTTCCAGACAAAGATGGGCTTACAATGAAACTGTTTGCTGTATCTTTACAACAGGATTAATGGACTCTCTGCCCTTTTCATGCCTGCAATGATGGACATTTGACTGTGTATGAAGAACCATACTTCAGTAATGATACAGAGGAGCTAGATGTGAGTGGGATTTGGGCTGGGATAACGAAAATACCAGTAGTCTATTATTAATAATATGCACAATTTTTTAAAAATGAAGTTGAACAACAATGCATACATGGCAACTAAATTATAAACTCTACTGTAGTTGACAATAATGTTAGACTGTGCCAGCTTGTTCACTGGAAAGCTGCAACAATTGCATTAGCAACATAAATGAAAAATATTAATGAAAAGTAGAAACATCATTAAGGGATACAAACTGAAAGGCATATTGAAATGTACTTTTAGTCTTGTAATCATTGTCCAGGGAAAAAGGACTAAATATTTCCTTAAAGAAGAGTCATACTTATAAATTAAATGTTATTTAAACTTACGTTAGTAAATTTTTGGAGAATTCTTTCCTCATAGATGAATAACAATATTTACTTAGGAAGAAAATGCTATATTCCAATAATATGCTAAGTATATAGGCACAAGTTTACTTTATATTTGTTTACATTACTACTAATGAATGATAAAACATTTTTCATCTATACAAATTGTATATATATAATTTCACTTAATTTTTTTTCCAGGCTTAAAAGAGCTAACAAATATTGTCAAACAAAAATGTTACAGAAGATTGCAAATATTCTGAAGAGCTATTAATAAACCATGAACATAAATGATAAACTTTCCCATCATTCAAAGTTTCTAATGAGCTATCCTGGGAATAAAGTCTAGGCTGAGCATTGCAACTCCTTCATTAATGAAATCTGGGAAAAATAAATAGGACATCATCTTACATGTTAAATTTTGTTAAATTGGGTTTTAAGACAAAAAAAAAAAGACTAATAATATCTAACCTAGATAACAGTAAACAAAGGACTAGTTGGCAAATGTCAGGAAAGTTAATTTCAGGTGCATTGTTTTCAAAATTATCACTAAAATCTAAACTCATATCTTATTATAAGAAATACAAATTGTTTTTTCTTACAAGCACTGAATTAATTTCTGGTACAAAAGAGGTCAGGAATCCAAATAAGATATTTTGATACTGGTTGGTGATCAGTTGTTGTGTTTATTTGAATAAAATATCCTTTAAAAAATGTTCCAGCAGGGAGTAAACCGTATTTATAATAATAAAAACATTTGAGGATGTATACATTGTTGCATATTATAAGAAAGTATCCCAAGTTGTATTTGATTTCCCATTAAAATCTTGCATGTTTAACATTGATAGGTGGTAAAATGATACTAAGTACTCTATGAGAAAGGCATAAAGTTTTGTCAATCAGTTTTACTAATTGTTTTTAAAGAAGATTGTTGAAACTAAATGATGTCAATGTTTATACTGATTCCACATCTCAAGGGCTTTTCAAACTAGCTAATCTGTGTCTTGCTCTTAAAAACAAAAATTCATTTGTTTTATTGGAATGACAGGTATACAGAGACAAGTAAAGACAAATTCATCTTACATCTTCTGGTTCACTCCCTAACTGACCCCAACACCAGGAGTTGCACCAATCAGAATCCAGGAGCCTGGAGCCTCCTCTGTGTCTCTCATGCTGTCCTTGACTGATTTCTCAGTCTACAAGCAGGGATCTGGAGAGGAAGACGAGCAGCCAGGACTAGAACCAGTGCCCTTCTGGGATCCCAGCGCTTGCAAAGAGAGGACTGTAGCCACTAAATCATTGCATCAGGTCCCTAATCCTTGTATTTTTCACAGGAGGAGTCATGGAAAAACAAACTTAATAGGTTAACAAATTTATTAGTCTCATCTAAAACATTCATATAATTTTGAATTAGCAAAATTAAAATATTTGGTAGGATATACAACTAAAACACGACTTATAAGTAGTGATAAGTGAAAGGTATACATTAGTTTTTTTAAAAGTTAAAATTTTTATTATTTTCCCTGATACATTTCTGTAAGGCATTCTACACTTTCCCTCACCTTTATCACTATGAATTCTTCCCCTCAACACTGTCGCCCACAATTACAGTAGTGCAGTCTGTAGATACAGTTACAAGAAACCTTATGCAACTTAAGTTCATCAAGGCATCCTATGTATATTCAAATATAGAAAAAATATAACCCTAATGACACAGTGTATTTTGTTGTGTCACTGGTAGCTATGCAGTTATTCAGGAGTGCATAGTGCGTTGGTATCTTTAGTTCACTGTATGCCAGTCTTCATTATACAGGTAAACTAAGTGTATAAATTAAAAAAATAAATAAATAAAAGGAGGAAGAATATACAAATCAGTAGAATCAGAGATGAAAAAATACAATGATAAATCTCCTGGACATACAGAGAATAATTGGAAACAATTTGAAGCAACTATATGCCAGCAAATCAGAAATCACAGAAGAAATTTATAGATTCCTGGAGCTATGCAGTTAGCTAGAACTTAATCATGAGGCAATTAAAAATCTAAATAGATCTGTAGCCAAGGCAGAGATTGAATACACAATATAATCCTTCCCAACAAAGAAAATCCCAGGGACAGATGGCTTCAAAATTCTACCAAATATTTCAAGAAAAACTTAATCATCACAAATTGCTCAAAACAATAGAAAGGGATGCGGTCCTACTCATATATAGAAGGCAACTACTGCACAGAGAGTGGTATCATACTATGTGATTGAATGGTGTATTTGTGCATTTCTCATTGTTTGAACCAAGACACGTGAGGAGACTTTCTTTGTATAAGCAAAAATTTACTGTACATTTTGATGTTGCAGCATGAGGTACTCCACTCTCCATTGTCTAGCAGAGGTTGATTTTCATGACAATTCAACTGAAGTGTTCAAATCATAAACAGAGAAGGAAAGAAGCACTTAAACTAAACACGAACTCAAAGGACCAAACGCTCTACCTAGAAACTCTGTCTAAAGTCACACTTTCCAGATGAGCAGGAGACCTACCACAGGTTATAACTGACAAAAGCTACAGGCCGATCAAGTCTCTACATTATGTCTAGAGCTTGTTTAGTTAATAATAGTCTTTATTGCTAATTTCTCCAATATTTAAGCTTTTGCATTTTAGCTATCTATGGGCTATTACTGGGTATGTAAATATTTCATATAGGTTAAACTTTAAGTGAGTACAATATATTAGCATTGTACATTATTCTTATATTTAAATAATAATACCGTGACATTTAAAATGCCAATTGGTTAGTGCCTGCTGTACTGACTTCTGGAGTGAGAAAACAATGAATTATCCACCATTTAAATTCTATTACTTAGTCGTAAATTACTAAAAATATTTTGACCAAGGTGACCGATATGTGATTTAGAAATATGTACTCATCATATGATAGAAACAATGACTTAGGATGCTTTGCTTCTCATATGCATTTCTAAAAAGTTTATAGATGGTTTAGATTATACAGAAGGGATCTACATTAAATATAGATGTACCAACGATACATAATACTGGTTCTATACTAGTGTTTTTTTAAAGTTTATTATTGAGATTTGCTGTTGTTTATTTTATTGAAATATTTGAGTCTGTCCATCAATGAATATAAGCACTAGACTATGTACTTATGTGGGCGTAAAAGAAATCCGATCACTCTAAGGTAAAGCAGATAAAGGAACTCGAGAGAATAAGAAAGTAGGTCGAATGAAACACTTAACGCTGATAACTTTTCTTGAAGTTTGTTAAGGTACATGGAAATCTTTTTTGGGGTGTATTTCTCAGGAGGGTAAAAAAAATCAGCATGTACTGATTCATTCTACACCTGCAAGGGACAACATTAAAGAAGAGAGATGTGTTCCAAGTTCTCTCTGCATAGGGAGGCACCACAAGGAGATTTGAGAAAAGCAAAAATACTGATCAGGTTCTTACTACATGTGATTACAGTCATCAAAAAAGGACAACTGGTGGAAGAAATTGTATTATATAGGGGATAACTTGGCAGCATCTCATGCACATTTATAAACTGGTCTGGGAGATCCTCAATGGTTGCCATAGACATTTGTCTTTCTTACATTGTAATGAAGATTATATTAGTTGGCTTGAAACTATAGAATGAAATGGCCTCAGCCACAGAGCACATGGTAAAAGAGAAGGCAGAAATTCCAAAGGCTGAGATACCAAGGTGTTTGGTTTTGTAAAAAGAAGGAATAGCAGATATGCATAGCTAATGGCAGGATAAAAACTGATACCTTTCTCAGCATTTGTCTCTCAGCATTTAATTTAAATTGTTCATTTGAAAATCTGTATAACTTGATAAAATTCTGAACCCCTGCTCATTTTTCATGCTAAACAATTATGTTACATACATAAACTATGGACTGTTGAAAATTAGTTATTCTTGTAATACTCTATTAATATTTCTTCCATTAGATTATATTTCTTGTGTACCTTGACACTTCATATTGTGAAAATTTCAAAGGAAAACTGCAGCAAAATGAGTATTTAGAAATATTTATTTTTATTGGAGCATAGGAGAGAAGGAAATGCAAAAAGAAAGATCTTTCCTCCATTTGTTCACTCCCCTACTGGCTGCAATTCTGAGACAGGGATCAGGAGCTGCTGCTTGTTCTCCCACTGAAGTGCAGGTGCTCTTCTGCTTTCCCAGGCCACAAGCAGGAAGATGGAAGGCAAGCCCAGCAGGAGGGGCACAAGCCAGCACCCATAGATAATCCCATATATAATCCCAGCATACACAAGGTGTAGAGTTGAGCATACACATCAGGCCCTGAAACGTTCTTTTAGTTCTATTTTTTTCATGTTAATTTTGAAGCACTTCATATCTGTATTCATGGAGGCTGCAATTCTAAATATTCTGGCTAGTGTTAGAGTGTGGATAATTTGGCATGATTCTTACACTGAATTCACTTAAAACGTAATTTTGTGTGAAATGTGTGGAAGAGAGTTGTGAAGATTTAGAGCAATCTGACATACCTAATAACATTTAAGAATAACATATTCAATAACTTCTTAGGGTATTTATTTGATAATAATATTTGACAGGAATATTTAGTTTGTCATTACATCATACCCATCTCACATTTACAGTAATTAAAAATAAAAAAATACTGGTCATGGTGCAGATATTCTGAAATGGCTTTCTGGTTCCTACTCTGAGAAAGAGGTACTGCTTTCCTTCCCAGCATCCACAGACTTAGTAACGGGCAAATCCTCAAGTCTCCTAGCTGTGCTTTTTTTTTCATTATCACTACTTTAACTTGAACTTCAGGTTCATCTTGCCCCATTCTCTTTTTAATCCTGATTCTAGCAATTATCTATAGTATCTCTTTTACCCTTGTTTCCCTGGATTACTCCTGTTACAGTTAAAATTGCAATGCCCTCCGGCCATTTATTGAGCCTAAGGTTGTTTAGCAGTACAGTTGTGAACTTCCTACTAAAACTAGGCTATGTTACTATTCATTTTCCATTTTGCTGTGTTATGAGTCATTCTCCATTTTAGTTTTGTACATGGGTTACTTCTGTTATATTTCTAAAAAAGTGCCTTATATTCTAGTTTGTTAAGAGGCCATAGAATTATTCACATGGGCAATCCGGGGGGGGGGGGGCGGGCAAACAGTTATAGTTAGAAATAACACATCTATGGCAGGCAGTTATCAAGAAATATAGAATTAACACCTAAAGCAACCTCGTTCTTTTCCATTTCTCTTTTCAAATGCTCTGTTCCTTAGGTTCTTGAATTCTCTCTCAACTGTGAGTTATTTCTTCTGCTTTTAATAGCTAAAGCAGTTTACTAAATAGCAAATGCAAGTTGATTAATGTAGGAGTATTTAAAAAAAAAAACTATACTGGACTACAACTATGATACACTGTCTCTGAGAATCTGCTTTCCTCAAGTGAAACTCCACCATGAAATAGAGAAGAAAATAACGGAAGGATTTCTACTGCAGTCCTGGACTGCTTTCCCGGTCCACAGTTGCGCCACCGCGCCAGGCCCAGGATATTTATTTTTAAAATCAGCCTACATTGATAAACTTTTTTACAGTGATTATTTGTAAATTTCAAAAACTAAAAAAGGTGATTTTGTGGTCACATAGAATAAACATTGTATTTTAGTATGTTTTATTAAATAATTAAAAACTAGTATGCAGTCATTCATTAAATCTATATTGAGATTGAAGTAACTGATCAGAATTACTCTTGATGGACAACAGCTATAAATTATTTCATTTACTGTAGTTTACTTTCATTATGTTGAAATTATTTTAACATTTACTTGATAATATTCTGGAAATAATTTTCTGAACTCTGTTTATGGAACATTTCAATGCTTGAAAAGAAATCTCTCAGTTTGAAACTTAAAATATTCACGTAACAAAATAATGATAGGGCCTTATGCGGTGGCTTAGTGGTTAAAGTTCCTGCCCTGCACGACCAGTATCCCGTATGGGTGCTCCTTGGGAAATCAGTTGAAGATGGCCTAAAGTCTTCGTACCCTGCACCCTTGTGGGAGACCTGGAAGACCTCCTGGCTCCTGGCTTGGGATTGGCGCAATACTGGCCATTGAGCTCACTTGGGGAATGAATCATGGGATGTAACATCTTTCTCTCTGTCTCTCCCCCTCTCTGTATATCCGCCTTTCCAATTAAAATAAATAAATAAATCTTTAAAAATAATAATCTTTAAAGATAAAAATGGTGATAATAATGGAGTCAAAGCCTTGTACAGTAGCCTAGTGGTTGTTGTCCTCACATTGCTTGTGTCAGGATCCCATATATGTGCCAGTTCCTGTCCTGGCAGCACTGCTTCCATCCAGCTCCTTGCTCGTGGCCTGGGAAAGCCTTCAATGACAGCCCCAAGCATCTGCGTGAGAGACCTGGAGGAGAGTCCTGGCTCCTGGCTTGCTCTTGGCTCAGCTTTGATCATTGGGGACACTTGGAGCCTGAATCAGTGAAAGGAAGATTTCCCATTCTGTCTTTCCTGCTCTCCGTGTATCTGACTTTGCAAGAAGAATAACTAAGTATGTCTTTAAAAATAAAAAAAGAATTTATGTAGCATTGAATTCATTAGGTACATATTATCTGAAAAATATCTTACTGCCATTGGTATAAGCAAGTGATCAAAATCCAGTAGAAAATCTACAGGCAATTTCAAGTATTTATAAACACACATTAATAAAATCTACTTAATGTGAATTTCTTATTGCTATCACACCAGATGCACATAAGATTAGATTTGAAACCTCTTACAGGGACACTGAACTCAACATATATTTAAAATGTTTTATGAGTTCTCATTTTAAAATGTATACATTTGTTTCCCAGATGAGTAGTCTTTAAACTCATTTGTTTAAAAACATACCTCAAGTAATCTATGAGATATTCCGTATGAATCCTTCAATGATTGTTTGACACAAATCCACCAATTGTATCCTAAAGCCACAAACGAATTTTGAAAGCTAAATTGTCTTAAGTAGTACAATAGAATTATTTTTGTAATCGGCAAACTTAATTATCAGGTTGTAGGACTTTATGATGTATTAAACCATGAGATATCGTAATCTCTTGGCACAGTATCCCCGTAGTTAAGATGATCAAACTCTCGTCAAATTTCTCTAAAACCATGCCATTTCATATGTAAATAAAAATTATGAATTGTACTTTGGTGGTAAAACGGTTTCTAAATAATTCCCTTCAACTAAGATAGCTTAGTCTTTTTCCTTTAGCAATTAATTTTAAAACATGCTTTATAAAAGCTTATAAAGCTTATTATTATTAACCTTAACACTGTATCTCAATTTAAAAATTACTTTCAACTGTTGTCACAGATTTTTGTATCTATTCGAAATAGGTATTTCAAATTCTGCAATTCATAAAATAATGCATATGTGCTTTGCTCTAGGAAGCTTGACTCTGAGGTTTTATTTTTAGCTGTATCTATTGGCAGTCAGACATTTTTTTTGAAAGGACATCCACCATAATTATTTCATACCAAATGTATTCCAACTATTGCTCACAAATGCAGTCATCTTTATTCCCTCCCGACAGTCTTGGCATCTTTTTCCTTTCCAGAATAAATTAGAAACACAGATGGGTAATCCGGGAAATATTCCATATGAATATTTTTTAAAAGCACAATTCTTGTCAAGCTCAGATTTTGTGAGATACAGTTCAAGATTCTGATTATTAAAACTATTCCTTGTTCAGAATCAAATGAGATGTTTTGCTAGATCATACATAAAGTTTCATATAATCATGTGGTTGGAAGGCTAAATTTGGAATCTGATACGTTTTTTCATTATGGTGTTAAAAATACTATTTTTTCATAAGTTGAAGTTCAGAGGCCACATTTAAGCATGTTCATTTCGTCCAATCAGTTTGCTGACTCCATTTAAATCCTTTCCTGTTTATTTTGCTGCACATGTTTGAAAATCTGAAGGTTTATTTTGCTCTTTAAATTTCACTCCCTGGAATGCGGACCTACCACCAACAATACACTCAAAATAATTTTGAAGGGTGACACAAAGTCCTTCATAGCCACACCAATCGTATTCTGGTCATCCACGTGCATGTGTAATTCTATTTATATATTCTTTCAAAGATTTTTATTTTTATTGGAAAGTCAGATGTATAGATCGAAGGAGAGACAGAAAGATCTTCCATCTGATGATTCACTCCTTACTTAAGTGAGCGCAAAGGCTGGTGCTGTGCCTATCTGAAGCCAGGAACCAGGAACTTCTTCTAAGTCTCCCACCGAGGAACAGGGTTCCAAGGCTTTGGAACATCCTGAATTGCTTTCCCAGACCGCAAGCAGGAAGCCAGATGGGAAGTGGAGCTGCCAGGACTAGAATCGGATTAGAACCTGCAGGCATATGGGATCCTAGTGCGTTCAAGGCAAGGTTTTTAGCTGCTTGGCCACGCCCCTGAGCCTGCATGTGTATTTCTAAAAGACAAAGCTTGGTCCTGTAAGTTCTCTAACTGTCTTTATTAGAATAGCTTATGACCTGAAGTATGTTGGTATCTGAAAAAGGAAGCTTATTAAGTATAGATTATAAAGGAATTGATCCTTTATGAATTCAGTTATCATAGACAAATGGCAAAGGGATAAACAGAGGTTTCTGTCTGAGATTTTATCTCCTAAATGACTACATCACACAGACATAAGAAAAACAACCCTCATAAAACAGTAAAGCAGTGACCAAGCATCCTCAATTAGTGAAATTTGTTAGATTAGTACTTTTTGAAGTTCATCAAGTGTGAATTTACTGCAAATGATGTAAGATTGTTTCAAATCATTGTTTAACTTGAAAACTGGAAAGGCAGGTAGATGGATACCTTCCATTATAACTTATCTTCTCAAATGTCTGCCAGAACCAGAGATGAGCAAAGGCTTGGCCAAGCTGTAAGAAGTCAATTGAGATCTGCCACTTGCATGTTTTGAAGCCAGACGCCAAATCAAAATTGAAATAGTTTGGCTTCAATGTCATATACCAATATGGGCGGAGGTATACTGACAAGGGATGCAGCACATGGATGAAGGATATGATGTCTTCACCCTTACACAGAATACCCATCCTGCAAACAAGATTTTTAGAATGTAGTCATTTATCACATAATGAGCTGAGTAATCATTAGAGTATAGGTAATTTGATTTATTAAAGAGAAAAAAGAGATTGTAAATGATTTTCGGATATTTTGAGTAGCCAAAACGCAATGAGAAATAGTTACTAATCAACACAGTTTTTGCTCTTTTTACTTGGTTTCTTCCTCTCCCTGGTGTATTACAGAAGCGTGAGATATTTAGTAAACTTAAATCCAAGGTCTCTCAGCTTCGTTTGCTTGGCTACCCTGTGCTTTGATTCAGAGGAATACATTGACAAGAAATCAAGGACTGAGGGGCAAAATAAGCAGTGCGATGTTTATTCCATAGGGTTTCTATTTTGGTATGGGTTATAATATTCCTCCAAAACAAAGAAAAAAATGAACTTTCTGTGCCATTTCAAATCATAATATATAAAACTCAGTATAAATACAATCTTTTTGTCTCTACAGAGAATCATAAAGTTGTAAATAGTCAATAATCATTGTTTTTTTTAACCTCTTTTAATTGTTTCAGTATCAAAGAGCTGAAATGCTGCAGGCATAGTTTTAAAACCCTTAATATATTTGGAATGATTTTTGGTGTGTAGAAAGTGAATTAATGACAAATATTTTAAGTTACACTCCACTTTAAATAGTGTTATACAAAAGTTTATCATTACCCCAGATATATTACTGAGAATTATTCCTTGTGTCTGAATAAATGAGAACAAGAGAAATTTTATTATTATATACATTGTTGTTGGTGAAGTATCAAAATTAAGTAATACATTTTCATACCATTTAAAATATCATTTGGGATGCCTTCTACTCACAATGGAATGCCTGTGCCAACTGAATTTTGGCTCTATTTCTTATTCCAGTGCTGCATTTTCTGTTAAAGCATTCTGAAAACAAACAAACAGAATAAACAGACTTAGAGACACCAGGTTATAACTGATATACTGAATCCCTGTTACCAAACGGAAGAACCAGACCTAGGGCTCTCCCTTGACTTCAACTGAGGAGAGATCTGTATGTTACAGACATTAGTTCCAGTTTCTTTCCTCATGTGTCTTTTTTTGGAGGTGTGTTTATATCTCTCCCTCTTTTTTGCAGTGGTTACTAAATAGGTAGTAAAAAACTTAAAACGCTGTGTCAATTATGATACCACTGAATGGCCTTAATAAAAATAGTGGAACCAATTTTGCCAGTTCACATGTTGAGTTTTCAATTTTTTAAAATAAATGTACAACTAAAATCTTCTAAAGTGTTTTAGAGAAAATATTATTTTGTGTTTCAGGATACTTTATGATTCATGCTGATTAGGATTAAGTTATATTGTCATTCTTTCTAAAATAAATAAGTCTAAATCATTGATCATGTTTTCTCACTGCAAGAGAAAATGGGAGTCTTACCTTCTAATTGATAGAAGTGAACCTTAAATTCCTGGTGTATTAATTTTTGGTGTATTATGTTGATTTTTAATAGAACATGTGTATATGTATAAATGTGTGCACACATATGTATATTGAAATATTTACATTGAAATATATATGTTTATATAGATGCCATTGAAAAAGTACAATATAAAATAAACCCAAGCAAAGAAATAATAAGCTTACCTCAAGGGTGAGCTGTGTAAACTTGAGGAACATTTTTCAGGTTCAGTATAAAGACAAGCCGAAATTATCCCTGAGAATGATTTCATGACGTCTTCTTCCTTAAATAAATGTCACTTCTTTTTTGGTGCCCTGAAGAGACACTTAAATCTCCAAATGTTCCTTCAAAGTTCAAATGACAAATGTGTACCATCTGCAAACTACAATTAAGGACATTAAAATGTATCTAAAAGGTTAGGTATCACTTATGCTTAGGAATTAGGAAGCAGAAAAAAATTATTCTTCCAAACATAAGAAACAGAAAAAAAAATCTCAGAATCAAAAATATTTTTGAACACTTCAGAATTACTCAGGCTGCAGGACACTGCAATAGCCTGACAGTTAAAGGAAGAAGACAGGGGAAAACTTCCATGATTTGCCAGTAGAATGAAGACTCAGCTGTCATGCAAGTGCATAAAAATTTGTATAAAAATTTCATGAGTTGCTAAAGGCTAAATGTTGTCTTTCCTGACAGTATAGAATCCTAGGAGCCAAAGATATAGGAGAGATGGCATCACTTTCAAGTTCTTTTTTGTAGACTTTCATAAGATACTCGAAAGAAATAGGTGAAGTACTGTAAGAAATCAGAGACAGCATCTCTCAGTATACAGATCAGGGAAAGGAAAAAAAAAAGTCTGTAGGAATGCAGGAGCCCTGCACAAACCCCTAGCACTGGAAAACTGTACGTCTTTACATCTCATCATCAACTTTGATATATCAAGAACTCTAACCTCGGTCACCAGAACCTGTGAGTGTATGCACTGGCCTCCATGAACAGGTTGTGTGATTTGATCATTCATGTGACTGACTCCTGTACTATGAAGCCAATAATAGTGAGGTAGTGATGACAACACTGAAAATAGTTGTTGATACTGAGTGAAAGTTGTCAGTCTTTTGAGAGCTATCTATTAGTTGAGATAGAAACAGTTCTGAGGCTTCGGTGAACAAGATAAGCAAGCCCCGTGTCCCTAGTTTGCAGGCAGTAGTGACAGATGTGATGAAACTGCAAGCTTTTGCATCCTTCACATACAGTGGAAAAATGCTAAGGAATGATTGGAATCGGACATTCAAACAGCTTAACATCAAAAGGTGGAAGCCAAATGCCCCCTGCTCTTTATCAATACCATCAATTTATAATACCATCTACTTATCAATCAAGAACACCACCTCTTGGATATCCTTCTCCTCACTTGTGATCTGTACCGGGATCATGAAACCACCCCCATATCAGATTGTATAAAGACTTCTAATGAAGAGTGTGACCTCTCTGTGTAGTCACAGAACGGAAGGCAGTAACACTTTCTGCTCTTCCATTTCTGCTTTCAGAAAACTTTTCACGCTTGCAAATGCCCCGCTTACACCTATGGTCTCCTGAAATTTTAAATTAATTTAAAAATAATAAAGAAGCATGAGGAGAGGATAAGAAAAAGGAGGCAAAATGTTCATCACTGCTGCCAGTAAGAATGAAAGCCTCTTCTCCCTTAGGGTATAAATTCAGAAATGCTGCTAGTTTTCTATAGGCATTAATGAATATTTTTCTTAATCCTTATAAGTTTTAGGTGTTTAGTATTTCTTAATACTAGTAGCATTAATTTATACTTTTGTAGCAACACAATATTTATATAAACAGCCAGTGCTTGGCTCAAGTCTTCACAAGGAGTTTAGACAGGGCCATCTTGGGCTCTGTGTACCATGTATTGTGTTTTAAAAAATAAAAAAAAAAAGTTACCTAGTGTCACACCTGCTGTGTTAATTAACAAAAGATGTCTTTCCGGTCTCCTGTGTGGTTGGTAGGATCCAAGGAGTCAGACTGCATTGGGAGGTGGTCAAATTGATGCTTCTTGGGACGTGTGAACCCCTGAGACCAAACTTGAGGGTGTATTTAGGGTTTTCTGTTTTTTGTCTTTTGGGTTGTGTTTTTTTGTTTTGTTTTGGTTTGGTTTTGGTTTCACTTTGGTTTTGGTACCATTTCTCCATTTACAGCCAAATCGGTTTTACAATGTTTAAAACTTACTAATGTCAAATGGAGGAACGGAACAGAAGAGAAAAGATTTTTACAAATAAAAATAAAATAAATTTTAAAATAAATATAATTTAAATAAAATTTAAAACTAAGCTGTTTAAATGTTGCCGTTTTTACCTGTCGTCCAAAAGTGGAACATTCCCGGAGAAAAGAGGAAATGTCCACTTGTTTCCCTGAATCGCCAAAAGCCCCAGCCCAGGATTCAGTACCTCCCTCCCCTGCCCCCATCCCCTGAATTTGTCACAGTGGTTGGTTGATGCCAAGGCAAAAACAAAAAACAAAAAGAAAAGTCCTTTTAATGGTTAGAGAGGATCCGTTGCTGAAATGATTTCATGTCAGTGTTGTATTTATGGTTTTACAATAAAATGACCTTTAGGAAAAAAAAAAAAAGAACAATGAAGGCCTGACACAATGGTTCAGTGGCTAAATCCTCACCTTGCTGGCATTGAACTTTGGAAATGATTCAAATTCTGGCCAAACCCGTACCATCCATTTCAATGCTTTCATATTGGAAAAGCAGCAGAGGATGGCCAAAAAAGCCTTAGGACTCTGCCCCTGAATGGCGTGACCTGGAAGAAGTTCCTGGATCCTGGCCTCAGAATGGCTCAGCTGTGGCCTTTTGTGGCCACTTGAGTAGTGAACCAGCAGACAGAAGATATTTCTCTGTCTCTGCTTCTCACTTTAAATCTTCCTTTATATCAAAAATAAATCAGTCTTTAAAACAAAAAGAGAATGAGTTGGTCTGTGTCATACAAATGGCAGTGTGATGTGAGACTGAAAGAGCCATATCCTTGAAGCCCAGAGACAATAATTCTGCCTTGTAAAGAATTAGCTCAAGTCAGCAGTGAATTAAGCCTCAAACACAAGAACCACTATCAAAGAATTCTAGCAAACCACATGGAGTTTTTGGCTCTTGTTTCTTCAGTTCAGCCAATCACTGCTACATATGTGGCAGATATTTTTTATAAGGTTTATTTTTATTACAAATTCAGATGTACAGAGAGGAGGAGAGATAGAGAGGAAGATCTTCCATCCAATGATTCAATCCCCAAGTGAAAGCAAAGGCTGGTTCTGTGCCGACCCGAAGCCAGGAGCCAGCAACTTCTTTCCAGGTATCCTACATGTTTGCAGGATCCCAAGGCATTGGGCTGTCCTTGACTGCTTTCCTACGCCACAAGCAAGACACTGGATGGGAATTAGAGCTGCCAGGATTAGAACAAATGCCCATATGGGATCCTGGTGCGTTCTATGTGGTGACTTTAGCAGCTAGGCCACACCACCAGGCCCAGTGGCAGACATTTGAATAAGCTAATTGATGGAATATTTCTGAGTGTCTCTCTCACTCACCCCACTAATTTCAAAATAAAAAATTAAGTTAATAGTAACATAGGCAGAAAAAATGCAAAAAAAGCTGTGAAAATCCAGAGGATACATGCTTATTAAAAACTATTTATTTCATCTGAATGTCAGAACTACAGAGAAAGAGAGAAAGACAAAGATAAAATAAGTTGAGAGGTAGAGAATCTTTTACCATCTGGTTCACTCCTTACCTATATGGCCACCACAGTGTGAGCTGGGCAGTGAGAAGCTGGTAGCAAGGGTTATCTTTTGGTTTCCCATATGGGTTCAAAGGCTGCAGGACTTGAATCATCCTTCACTGCTTTCCTGAGAGCATTAGCAAGTAATTGAATCAAAAGTATGGCATCCAGGAATTGAATCAGTGTCAATATGGCATACAGGTGCCACAGGCAAGGGACTCAGAGTTACAACACAGCTTCAGCCCGAGACATAATCATTTTTAGGCATAAATAGGATAAACTTTAGAATCTATTGCTCAACAAATAGTATAATAGGAAAAGTCTTCTAGAAACACAAGGAAAATCAAGGTGGAAGACTGCCAATTGCAGATCTCAAGTCAAACCACAGGGCAGTGATAATCAAAACAGTCTGGTAGTGGTGTAAAAACAAAGATCAGTGGGAAAAAAAAAAATAGAAACCCCACACTTGAGCCCAAATATGCCCAGCCAATCAACTTCAGCTAGAAAGATGAAAATAATATAGAGAGTTTGTTTTCTTTAATACATGCTGTTGGGGCAAGTGGATAGAAGCCTGCAGAAGCAAGAAACAGGACCCATACCTGTCATCTTATAGAAAAACCAGATGTAAATGGAGTATGGGCCAAAACCTTGGGACTCTGTACTCACGTGGGAGACCCAGAGAAGGCTCATGCCTCCTGGCTTCAGATCGCCTTAGCTCCAGCCATTGAGGCCACTTGGGGAGTGAATCAATGGGTAAAGGATCTTGTGCTCCAATAAAAATGAAATAAATTTTATATTCATAAACAAAACTGCAGAAACGCAAAAAGGAGTACCAAACTAAACTACTTAAACTAATTTAGAAAGCATACATTCTGAAAAGTTTAAAATTCAAAAATTAAAAGGGAAATATATTCAGAACATTAAAAATAGGAAATTATATGCTAGCAACAGCAAATGCTTTATATGTAAGACATAGGTATGTTTGACTTATGTTGTGATGAAACAAATTAAAATATTTTTGGAACCAGCTAATAAAATGTAGAATCCATGAACCAGACTTTTGGTATGGTAGGTTAAGTGACAACTTAAAACAGTTTGTGTCCTAAAAGCTCTACTTCAAATTCAGCTCCTCACTAAAATATTTGAGAAAGCTGTGGAGGATCACCCAAGCTCTCAGCTCTTGTTCTTGTATTGGAGACCAGATAATATTTCAGTCTCCTATATTTGTCTCACTCAAGCCCTGAGAGTTGAAGCTATTTGAGGAATAAACCAGCAGATGGAAGTCTCTCTCCTCTCCTTTCCCTTGCTCTCCTCCCCTTGTTCTATTTCAGTTTTAACTCTTTCTTAATCCCTTCCTAACTTCTACAAAGCTACCACACTGCATTGCATATAAATGTTATTCAAAAAAATAATATGGAATGCACAAAGAATCCAAAAGAAATAAAGTTTGGTGTATATATACGCAATGCAATACTACTTAGCTTTTTTTTTTTTTTAAAGATTTATTTTTATTATTTTTTCATTGGAAAGGCGGATATACAGAGAGGAGAGACAGAGAGGAAGATCTTCCGTCCGATGATTCACTCCCCAAGTGAGCGCAACGGGCCGACACTACGCCGATCCGAAGCCAGGAGCCTCTTCTAGGGTCTCCCACGCGGGTGCAGGGTCCCAAAGCTTTGGGCCGTCCTCTGCTGCTTTCCCAGGCCACAGGCAGGGAGCTGGAAGGGAAGCGGGGCTGCCGGGATTAGAACCGGCGCCCATATGGGATCCCGGGCGTGCAAGGCGAGGACTTAACCACTTGCGCCACCGCGTCGCGCCCGATACTACTTAGCTTTAAAAAAGAAATGTAATTGTGTTGTTAGTAACAAAGTGGATACAATCAGAAACTATCAGTATCATAAAGAACAATGTGTTTTCTCTAATGTGGTGGATAATATTAGAGATCATATTGGAGATATAGTATACAAAATGGTATATAGAAATGATACAGTATATGTCTGAATTATTGCGTTTAGCCATGATCCTTATCATGGTATAACAGGAGTCCATCTAGTTTTGGCTTCTTGAATATCATGCTAAAGGTTGCATCAGCTCTGTATTATAATGTGAATTGAAATTATGTCATTAAAAAAAGTTAAAATGGGAAAAAAAAACTCAAAAAAATGACAGAAGTAAAGGAAAGGTATAAATAAAAGAATTGTAATTATCTTCTTAGAATTGTATCTATGAAATTGCCAAAATGTCTTCTCTGTGTGCCAGGATCCCATATGGGCACTGGTTCTAACCCAGAAGCTCCTTTACCCATTGAGCTCCCTGATTGTGGCCTGGAAAAGCAATTGAGGACAGCACCAAGCCTTGGGACCCTGCACCCATGTGGGAAACCCGCAATTGCTCCTGGCTCCTGCCTTTGATTGGATCTTCTTTAACCATTGCGGTCACTTCTTCATGAGAAGAAAAAAAAAAGTAAAATGCTGGTGACAGTGAGGAGAAAGAGAAACACACACTCTTGAGAGTGAATGTTTGCTAGTACAGGCCCTGACTTTGACAGGCTTTGCCCAGGACCTGCATTGCAAGTAGAATAGTTGGGACTCAGGCCAGCACCTATATGTGATATGGCACCACAGGCAGAGGCTAAGGTTAGTACTGAGAAAATCTTTACATAGCTCAATTAAGAAAAGGTCTGGATGAAGCTGTCTCTTTTTGGAATTATATGTGTATATAATCATCATCACTACCAGGACCTGAAAACAAAATTCACTGGGCGATTTTATGTTGTTACTCAAAAAGTATAAAGCAACATTGAGAAAAATCAACATTTATGTAAAAGAAGATGCATTAAAAATGTGTATATATATACATATATACAAATATACATATATATCAACAAATTATTCCTTTCCAAATGAGATACAAGGCTTCAGTCTGGTGAAATAATTTCTGGAATGACTTTGTCATATGAATTTTCCCAACATGATAGGGAAGGTGTCTCATTTCAGCGAGAGATTCTAAAGGCATAATTCATTTAGATTATGTTTAGTTTCAATTGTGATTAAACAGAGGAAAGAATGCATAAAGGCTATACATACATTTGCATATAAGAAATGTGTTATAATTTTTTTGATAATGTTAAAATAGTTTATGTTTAGCTATTGTGATAATTTTTGAGCTTGCTTTTTCCTTTGTAAGGAAGAGAAACAAGAAGCCAGTACTTCAACACTGGCACCAGGATAACAGGGAAAATGTTTATATGTCCCTCTGAATAAACTTATACAAGTTTCAGTTTCTTTTTTTGGTTTCTATTTCTTTACTTATTTTTTTATTTGTGATTATTTTTTTTTCTTGTTATCATCATCATCATCTTATGATACACGTTCATACACTCCTGGCATTTCCCTTATCCCCTCTCCAATTTCACTCCCCCCACCTAGTTCCTCCATACCATTACTAAAGTATAGTTCCTCATACACAGTCCATCATTGTGGGCAGGGACAATGGCAGAGAGTCCAGTATCCATTGTGAAGATATAGTAAACAGTTTCATTGTAAGTCCATATTTGTCTGGAAGTAGTGATGCATACTATACTGCATCCTCACATCAGGATGTTAGTCTCCATTTCACAGCTACTGTACATCACCTTAAATGAAAAGTCACAAAGAATTTGTCTCTTCCAAAACTGCCCTACAAATGATACAGTGATTACAGTTATTTTAAGAAATAAGCCTTATATCTTGTCTTGCCCTATGGCATAAAATGTCTGTGAGTTTGTACTTCCCAAATATAAGAAACAATAATTTGAGGCTATTAGGTTGAGCGTAATTTTGCAAGGAGATAATTATGACTTTGTTCCCTATGCATATTCTTTAAAAACAAGTAATCAAAATTCTTAAAGCCTCATTGACCAACTAGCGTTATTTATGTCTACCTGCTATTTAAGGAAAATGATTTCTCCTAATATGTTTGAAGTAATTGTAACAAGAAGCAAAACCAGTAAAGGAAAAAATAAAATCCCTATGTATTTAAATAGGAAATATTGATATTTTGTTAGCAAAATATTTCAGTAGCTAAAACAAATACAAGCAATTCCATAGATTTCAATAAATATCATGTGGTCATGCCTTATTCAAATTGCAGGGGTTGGCTTTGCTGCATGGTGGGTTAAACAGCTGCCTGCAGCATCACATACTGGTGCCATCTGTGACCACGCTGTTCAGCTTCTCATCCAGCTCTCAGCTAATCTGCTGGGATAGGTCAAGTGCTTGGCTCCCTGTACTCACTTGGAAAATATGGAAAAAGCTCCTGCCTCTGTCTTGCACTGGAATAAGCCCTGGCCATTGCAGCCTCTTATGATGAGAATCTTTTTCCGTCTTGCTCTCCAGATCTCTGTTTCTTCTTATTTCTTTTGTAACTGTGGCATTCAAAGTAGCGTTGAATTTTTTTTATTTGAAAGCAGATATCTTAGAGAGGCAGGCATAAAGTCTTCCATCTGCTGAGTCATTCCCTAAGTGGCTGTAACAGCAGAATCATTCTTCCTAATACCCAGTGGACAAATACTTGAGAGCTGTGCAAAACTGTATAAAAACTTGTTTCACAGATAGTTGAAATCAATTAAATGGGAAATTTTATTTTGACTTTTGGTGGTGGTAGAATTTTGTCATTTAATATTATACATATACGTTGTTTTAGGAGGCAATGTCTCGTATAGCTGCCTGGGAAAACAGCAGAGATGCCCCAAATTTTGGTGTCCTGAATACATGTGAGAGAACAGGAAGCAATCCCTGGCTGCGGGTTCTTACTGGACCTAACTTGGGTAGTTGCAGTCATTTGGGTAGTAAGCCAGTGGATGGTTGGCTCTCTCTCTATTTCTGCCTTTCAAATACCAATACACGTATCAGATATACAACTTACACAGTAAATGGAATGAGGGGTGGGATTTTAGGGCTCAGTAGGATTCCAGCATTCACACTGAGAAATCTGAGTTGGTTCGTAACTGTCAATCCGGATCTGATCCAGCTTGGGCCAACACTGTGGTGATGGATGAAAGAGTTGAGGCCTAACCATCACATGAAATACTTGGATTGAGTTCCCAGATCTCAGCCTTATGTAGCCTAGTCATGATCATTTGAGGCTTTTGGAGATGGAAAAAGCAGATGGAAACACCAGTCTCTGTTTCTGTCAGTGAAATTAAGTAAAATATATAGTAATAACTCAAAATATTTTGAATTGTCAGAATAGAAAAACAAAACCTTAATTATGACATTTCCTGTATTCCACATACCTTTTTTTTTCCTTCTTGGTTGAGTTATGTAATCAATATTTATCAATCTACAACAAAGTACCTTTTTGAACACATGTCTAATTTTTTCAAGATATTATTTATAAAATAAAAACTCGACACCAGTAAAAGTGATCATTACATTTTTAAAATCATTATATAATGGAATAAACGTTAACTTAATACAGTCTTGTAGGTAAAACTGCCACCTGTGAAGTTTTTATCACACATGGACATTGGTTCATTTCCTAGATTATCCATTTGCATTAGAGCTTCCTGAATCCCATGTCAAAAACCCCAAGTGAGAGAGAGAGAGAAAGAAGAGAAGCATAAAGTTTCTTTTTTAAGAAATGGTTTGACATTGATACTTAAATTTGAGTATAAAGATTTCAAGTCTGGCATTATGGTGGAATTAGTTTCTTCTTTCTGAATATGCAAGCGGAAAAGCAGGGAAAGATTACCCAAATATTTGGGCTCCTGGAACCATACGGGAGACCAGGGTAAATTTCTTGGGTGTTTGCCCTACCTCAGCTAGGTGTTACAGGCATTATACAAGTGAATCAATGGAAACATGGAAGATCTGTCTATTTCTCCTTCTCTCTCAAACTCTGCCTTTCAAATCAATCAATCAGTCCTTTAAAATGTGATTTTTTAAAACTATTTTTATAGAAAAGACAGCTTTATATAGAGAAAAAAGACAAGAATAATGGGCTTGCATGCACTGTTTCGCTACTTAAAGCCTGATGCATGGAGCTAGGAGTATTGTGGCTTTTCCTGGAAGCATAGGGTCCCTACCATGTGGGTCTTCCTCTCCTACTTTGCCTGGGCACAATTAGGGAGCTGGATCAGAAGTGGAACACCTGGGATATGGACCAGCACCCATCAGTAGTGCTCGGGCTACAGGCAGAGGATTGATTAGCTGGCTACACTAATACACTGGCTCCAATATTAGAGTTTCATGCTGAATATTTAACTAGCTTATTTTATATAACATGGTGTACTGAGAAAATGCAGGAAAGTAAATACAATTATATAGCACACATATAATAGCTCTTATACCTACATGCACTGTGTTTCTATCCTCAGATGCCACTGGAAGACAGCTTCTTCCTATACTGTACATTTTACAAACTAGCACATTGAATAAGACCACATAGGACACTCATGTTCGTAACATTAAAATTTAAATGGACATGACCAAAGTCAGGAACCAGATTGAGAACGTAGTTGTTTTTAATAGCCATTGTCTTAAAGGTATATATATATATTCACAGTTCTACAACAAAAGAGAAGCGTGAAGTTAACACTGTTAAACTACTTTGGCAAATTAGATTAGTTACTAACTTCAACGTGAAAGTCGTAAGCTGTAATCATTTGTATACTTTCATTGATATACTGTCACAGATGCAAAATCTTTCATTTTTGGAAGTAAATATGAATGGAAATACATTTAATTTTACAGATACACAATAATGAACTTTTGAAACAAAACTCGACGAGGATGGATTGTGAAACAGAGGGTTAGACCATGTCCTGTGATGGCAGCTCCCCACATGGGAACATAGGTTCTAGTCCTCATGATCTGCTTCTTAGCCAACACCCTACTAATGCACCTGCATAGCAGTGAATGACTGGTTCAGTCAGTTGGGTGAGAATGATGGAATTCCTTATGCATTTGTGGCCTAAGTCCTGACGAATATCAGATCAGCAATTGCAGCCCTTTAGGGAGTGAATCAACAAATGGATGTCCACTGTCTCTGTGTTAAAAAGTGTGTAAATCTCTAAAACTTAATTAGAAATATTGGAGACACTATGTAATCAGTATGAAGAGTGTTTTACCATATGAACTGTTTTGTTGTTGGAATTACATTCAAAGGAAGTGAATTGTACATACAAGAATGTGACCTGCATTCCTATATTTATAGAAGCCAAATCAACATCAAAGAAGACATGGATACAACCTACATGTTCATCAAAATAGAAATGAAAAACGAAACTGATGCATTGACTTCATGAAATACAACCTGGCCATTAAAAATAATTAAAACCTGCCATTGGCAACAAAGTAGTTCCAATTGAATACCAATATGTTGAATGAAATAAACCATTCCCAAAAGGACAAATATCATATGTCTTTCGCAATATAACACAAACCTCATGCAAGATATAAAACACAGATGTATAGGTAAACACATATTTACATTCTCATCAATTAACAGTTATAATATTACATGTTATGACTGAAAATACATGCTAGTAGGCATCTTGACTTCTGAATAAAAGGAGAACTTCCCATGAAACTGTAGATACATCTTGACAATTTAATATTAGTTTTACTTCCAATGTCTAAACCTACAATGCCATGACATAGTTAAATAGCAGACTATTAAATTAAATATGGAGGGTAAATATTATTACATATGGAGGATGATAGTGAGAAGGATAAGTGTGCATGGTGGAGTTGGGCTGGTGGAAGAATTTCTGTATCAGTAAAACTATTTTATGGAATGGAAATAATAATAGTAAAAACCAAAGGACACATAGGAGATTTTGGGTCTGCATTGTATAGTTGCAATTATAGCTGTCAGTTTAATTTCTGCCTATTCCATTTCCAATCAGGATCCCTACTAATAATGCATTGGCAAAGCTGTGGAAATGGCCCAGTGCTGGGTCCCTGCACTTGAGTACTTGGTTACAGACACAGTTGGGAGCACATGAAGAAGCTCTTGCCTGCTGGCTTTGTACCACTCAGTTCCAACACTCAAAGACATTTTGGAAATATACCAGTAGAACAAAGATCTCTCTCCTCCTCTTTCCCTTTATTTCTCTGTGATAGATAATTTTTTAAAATATGCTTTTTTCACATAAAATACATAAATTTGAAATGAGAAAAATTGAGTTTTTTCCCTGATTACTAGAGTTAATTATTTTGTCTTTTTTCCTTAATCAATCAAATTTTTCAAATGAATTTTGAAATGTAGTAAGATGTAAGTTACTTATAATGCAATGAAAGAAACTGTATTTTGGTTGTTATTTCCTGTTCAAGTTTCTGATTGTAATGTAAGTACTGGTGCCAGTATGAGGGGTCTCAGGACATTTCCTGTAGATTTACATCTAGATGACTGTTACATCTCCGTTTTTTTTTTTTAATACAAAATCACTGGACCTGCCCCAGTAGGCTAGCTGCTAAATTTCTTGCCTTGAATGTGCCTGCATCCTGTATTGGCACCAGGTTTAACCCTTGCATCCCCACTTCCTAACCAATTCTGTTTGTGACCTGAGAAAGCAGTTTTGGATCACCTAAAGCCTTGGGACCCTGCACCCATATGAAAATCCAGAAGAGGCTCTTGGCTCCTGGCTTTAGATCAGCACAGCTCTGGCTGTTGTGGCTGCTTGTGGAGGGAATCAATGGGCAGAATATCTTCCTCTCTTTCTCCCTTCCGTATATCTGAATTCCTAATAAAAATTAACTGAATAAATAAAATATTTAAAAATACAAAATCACAAAGCACAACATGAAATGTTTCAGCAGTGCTAAATTGATTCATTCTTGTTAGTATCTCAGCTTTCATTAAATCAGTGCTCTTTGAAATTTTAAGATATTAATAATAACAATAATAAAAGTATGATATTTTGGAGCAAGTCCTGATATTTTACAAATTTGTACATCACAGTGAATATTGTGCTGCAGATTTGTTACAAAAGCTTAAAACATATGGATTTTCATTGTAATAAAAAACAGGAAGCCTTCACAAACAAAACGTAATTGTGTAACTTATGATATTTGAATTTAATATATTAAAAAAATCATTAAGGTGTTATAAAGGCCAAAGTAAATTAAGATATATTGTATTGAATTCCCACTCTGGAAAAGCAAATAATGCTTTCCTCAAATGTGTTGTAGTATTCACATCTTGCGATTGAATTAAATGTTTCTGCTAGGCTCAAACCAAATTGAACAGAGTCTGAACTCTCCCAATGACAAAGTAATCTCAATTAGTAAATTGAAAATATCCATGTGTATTTTTTACATTAGTGAAAAAGGCACGTTAGTAAAAGTTCTTCTGCAACTTATTGCAGGATGCATTGTTGTCAAGGGAAAACAATTCTGTGGAGAACATAGTTACTCGACCTAATGAAAAAATCCTCATTTCCCCCGTATTTTTATATCAGGAATAAATGTTTTGGTAATTCACAATTCACTGCAGCAATTGTTTTTTTTTAAATATTTATTTATTTCAATTGGAAAATCAGGCACACAGAGAGGAGGAAAGACAGAGAGGAAGATTTTCCTTCCACTGACTCACTCCTCAAGTGGATACAATAGCTGAAGCTGAGCCAATCCTAAGCCCAGAGCCAGTTACCTTTTCTGTGTCCCCCTCACTGGTGCAGGATCCCAAGGTTTTGCTTTTCCAGAGTGCATTCCTTGACTGTTCTCTCAGGCCAGAAGCAGGGAGCTAGATGTGAAGCAGTGCTGTGGGGATTAGAACTGGTGCCCATCTGGAATTCCAGCACATGTAAGGCTACAACTTTAGCTGGTACACTACAGTGCCGGGTCTCACTACAGGAATATTTTAAAGAGATGATTAAATTAGATATTTCTGTTTTAGTGACAGAACTAATGTGGGAAACAATTTTAAGCCTGTAGCCTTTAAAGGGCCTTCTTTTCTTTTCTTTTCTTTTTTTTTTTATATCACTCTGGTGGTATTTAGTTGATTCAGGTTTCCATTTGTTTGAAATTCAAGGTCTAGGATTTTCAAGGGTAAATTTAATGCTCCATTAAATCAGGACCACCTTCTGTAAGTAGCACTTGATATTCAAGCCCTAATCTTCTCTTTTTTTCCATCCAAATGTAAATGTTACAAGTTGCCCTGTTTTTCAGCTCACTCATTGATGAGAATAACTCCCATTTTGCATGTCCTATGAGCTGCAGCATATACATGTTTCCAAATGTTTGTATTGTATCACCAAGAAAAACAGTACTACATTCTGTAGATAAGGCTCCTGAAGTGTTATTAAACATTAACTGGATTTGAAATGTTCCAGAAATGGGAAAGCTTAACACATTTAGTTTTGTTTTAATCAGTCTAAACTTTTGTTTTGACTGGAACTTAAAGACTGAAAGTCGTTTTAATTTGGAGGAATTCTATAGCACCTGTGGCAGGAGAATCATCACTTAAGATAATTGTGTTCCGGATTTTGTCATTCTGTACTCCTTCCTTTTTAATTTCTTCAATACTTTCTTTTTGGAATATATCTCTGTGTGTGTGTGTGTGTGTTATATTTCACACAACTCTCTAACTTTCTCTCCTGGGAGCTGCAATTGATGACAGAATTCCATTTGAGCAGTAGTTTGTTTATGTCCTAGATCTTATACTTGTGGCTCATCTCCCTTCTAATGACTTGAAGTAAAAGCAAAGGAAAATGACCCAAGGGTTTGGCCCTGGCCTCATTTAAGAGACCCAGAGAAGATTCTAGGGTTCTGGCTTCTGCTCGCGACAGTCCTGGCAGTTTTGGCAATGTAGAGAATGAATGAGTAAATGGAAGATCAAGAAAGCAAAAGCACCTTTTAATAAAATTCTACTGTCTCATAATTATTCTAGGTAAAATTTAGATTAAAATCACCAAATAGAGAAAATACCCACAAACCTTCTGGCATCAAATAGTTGAAATTTACATATATTTCCCAATTTGTGGAAAAGCAGTAATGCCTGCATGAATGTTACCAATATTTTGAGTAATACTTGCTACTCATGACAACATTTAGACCAATAAAATAATATTAATTTATCATGCATTTTCTTCATGTGTTGATTCTTGTATGACTAATCCACCTTGATAATCAAGGAGTTTACACTTTAAAATTATATGGTCTAGGCAATGAAGACAAAGGGAAGAAAAAAAGCAAGGTCTCTTGCTTCTAAATAATTTTCAATCTTGAGTTGCAGCCAAGAATCTTGATTTTGTAAGCAATCACCTCACCAGCTGTCTTGGTGCACCCGTGCCATGCCCTTGCTATTCCTTTTCTCAGTGGTGCATGTGCTCACATGTAAATAATAGATAGGGTACATTAAGACATGGGGTAAATTGAACAGGTTTATTTGGCACTGAGGAAACATCTGTTGTAGAAAATCAAAATTAATCGCCATCATGATTTTCCTGTACCAATTTACTGTCACCCATTTAGAATATATTCATTGCTCAAGGAATGTTAATAAAAGACACACACACACATTCATTAAAACTTGAGTTCTCAGTTCTCAGGGTCAGAATTTTGTGACACTGAATTCCAAAGCAGTCGCATTGCTCGTCATTTTCTGATCTCTGAGAATAAGTTACTGCTAAACAAAAATATCATTGGAATGAGTGCACAGTGTCCCTGGAAGCTTCTGAGGAGCCTTTCGCGTTTTTCTAGGAACCACTGATTTGAGTTCTAGGTTACAGCAGGTACTGCACAGATCCTTTAATGATGGAACAGATATTAATAACCTGCTGTGCCAAGTTACATGCTGAATTTTGAAAGTGTAATCAAAATGAAATTCCAGTATTATAAAAATGTTGGGCATTTCAGTTTTGTTTTGCTGTCTGCAAGAAAATATAGCATAAGGTTGTGTTTGCCGTGTGCATGCTTAAGGTCCAAGACATTTGCACACATAGTCAGAACACTGAGTATGATTGTTCAGACACTTGGGGTTTGGCAGTTACTTTTCCACTGTAGGTTGTGTAGCCTTTCTCCAGGACTGTGGCCAAGTACTTCCAGAGATGCTGTCCTCAGACTGGATGCTAGTTTTTGCATAGTTGACGCTAAAATTCTTTCAGAGTCAGCATGGTAGTCAAGTGTCTGAACTCCTTGCATTAGCCAGGATTCTATATGGTGCTTCCCATCCAGTTCTCTTCTTGTGGCCTGTTAAAGCAGTTGAGGATGGCCCAAAGGCTTGGGACCCTACTCCCAAGTTAGAGACTTGATGAGGCTCTGGGCTTCTAGCTTCTGCCTCTCCTTCTCTCTGCATATCTGACTTTCCAAGAAAAAGAAATAAATTTCATATTATTCTTCAAAAGTATGTGTAGGTTAAAAAAAAAGATGCAGTATTTACCAGAAAAAAAAAAACTTGATCACAGAAATAAAGATAAAATCTCATATAAACAAAAATATTCAGGGTTTATTGTTTTTCATTTCCATGGATTATAATTCAGTGAGTCTATTCATAAAATACATTTTTTAAGTTCAGAAATTATGTCACTGAAATATTTATAAGTCTTATGTGATTCAAACGTGTTCCCTACAAGATTATTTCTGTTACTTTTCTGCTTAACTGCTTATCAGCTAATTACATAATTTGCCTCCCTGCTTAGTAAATTAAAATCCCAGTTCTCCTTCTCATGGAGCATTCACTCCAGATGAGTCAACATCTGCACGCAAAGGATAGCGACCATTCAGCAAGGTTGCTGCTGTTTCCCACAGCGAAATACTGAAAATGTCAGCAGGACTTAACACAGAGGTGAGCTCTAAATTGTCAAGGTGAAAACAAGCCAAATGTGTTTAGCCAAAAGCACTATACAACAAATATATTCTGTGAAATCGGTAATTGTATGTTTGATAGCTTGTGACAAATGTGTGTGTTCATCACAGAAAGAATTTTACCATCTTCTTCACATTATAGTAATTTTGAAGTTTAAAAATGTTTTGTACGTTGAACTTTCATACCAAAAATGATTCTTGTGAAGCAGAAAAAAAAAGGGTTGTGTTTTGAACTTGTAAATGAGAAAACAAAGGCTACTATGAGCTATTAGATGGTGGTGGTGGATGGCAAGATATCTTTTCTTCTGACTCACGTACAATATCATTTTGACAATATTATGCCACATTAAATACCTCCCACTACATTTACATTTATAAAACCCTTTAGTTACTTTGGCAACTGCATTCCTATTTCTGAAAGTCTGAAATGGAAGGAGGAGTCGGTTTGAAGATTGGAGTGGGGGAAGAAAGCTGCAAGTGAGCATACTGCAGCATGAAAAGGGAGTGCATTCTAACGACAGTGATGTCTAACAAGGGAGGAGGGTGTCACAAATCAACGTCAGCCATCAAGTTATACAATTTACTTTCTGCCTTTTCTATGCGAACTCCCATCTTGGTAGATAATTTTTAGTTTATTTTATTGTCTCATTTTATTTTTATATGCCTCCAGGCATCAAGCACTAAAGATTTTTAATCTGCAACCACTCAGAGCTTCTACTGTTATATTTTCTTACCTAAAGCACTCATAATCTATCTTTACTTGTATCTCCTTTCCCCAATCTTCTGCATAGCCCCGTAACTTAGTCTTAAAAGAGGCCCCAACCTCCTTCAAGTTCCTGAGAAGGGTTCCTTTTTTTTTGTTTCTATCCAGAGTAGGAGCCTTACATTCAAGTATCCAATTTTTTCTTTATCAGAGAGCACTTTCCAGAGTTTTCAAGTAGGAAGCTGAGCAACTCTGACTTGCAGGGTATTATGGGAGCTCTCCAGCAGGAGAGAAGAAGTGGAACTGCCCTGCAGGGTTTTGGATAGGGCACTAGAAAGTGGTCTAATGTGATAATGATTTAGTGATAGCTCTAATTATAGCACAGCTCAGCCCAGCAAATGTGTATTGAACAACATAAAGCCATTTAGCAGGAAGTCACAAGCTTCCCTGATGGCAGGAATAAAGCAGCATATCACTGTGTTGTTAGTTACAGGTCACCATTGCCCTGACTCGCCAGTCTTCCTTTTCCGTGAATGTGAGTGCATGAAGTACCACCAGCTCAAATTTGCTATCATTACAGCAGATTTCCGAAAGTGAAAAGCAGCAAGGCTTTAACAGTTTCATAGCATCAGGCAGTACAGTGGCTGAACTACATAGAAACTTCAGTTAAACAAAAACTTAAGCATATGTTTTGTATTTCAATACTTGTTTATGTGCAGGTGCTTGCATCTAATTGTAAGTAAATGTCAGGCACATAGCATTCTGTTCATTCTATGCTGAACATTATGACATTTGTGTAAAATAGAATGTTGCATGTACACATTGTCTAATGTCCAATCATAGTAAATATTTATCCTTTCAAGCACTTAATAATGTTCATAGTGAGTATACAAAATCTGGACTTCTATATTTTTTAATAGAAAAAAATATATATACAGGATTTGAATATCAGCAACAATTACCTGTCTGTGTGCTTGAATTCGGAACTTCTTAGTCCTTATCTAGCTATAAAATAATAGACATATATTAAGCTTTCCACATCCCTTCTGCCTTACTTTCCTCTCCAAATTCTGGCTACCGCCGTTATACTTCTAACTTGTAACCGGTCAGTTTTTTTAAAGCTCCACTTGTGTATCAGATTCCGGCTGGGGGAGGGGGAGCTTGGCTGTTTTTCTGTTGTGAAAAACACCACTAATGTTTGAAAATGATAGGATTTCATCATTATTGTGAATAAGTAATTTTAAGGTATTTGTACCAAATTCTATGTCGTCATCAGTGGAGACACCTATATTTTTCATTTCCTGGCTGTTGTGGCACTGTAGTAAATTTAGATTGACAGTATTTCAGACAGATGGAATGTGATTGTTAAATGGAATACATACTTTACAAAGCTCCATACAGTTTCCACTATAGATTGTCAGTTTACATCAGCATTCATAAGAGACAAAGGTTTCTTTTTTTTTTTACTTGCTTTTTCTTTCTAGGTTTGATATTTAACGATATTAAGATTAAGATGATATCTAATTTTCACATTTCCCTGATGATGATGATGTTGATCAAGATTTTTTTATTTATTCTATTTTCTTTCTCTTGTTTTGTTTCGATTCATTTTGTTTTAGAAAATAAAGCCACAGAGAGGAGAAACAGAGTGGGTTCATCCACTGGTTCACTTCCCAATGAACAGAATGGCTGGAGCTAGACCACTCTGACGCCAGGAGCCTGAGGTTCTCCAGCCTGAGCTCCTTAGGCTTTCCAACATGAATGCAAAAGCCCTAGGACCTGGGCCATCCTTATATTTCTCAGGACATAAGCAGGGAGCTGAATCAGAAGTGGAGAAACAGAATACAAACTGATATCCATATAGGATAACAGAACCTCTGGCAGCGGCTTAACCTATTATGCCACAGCACCAGTGCCTGGAATGTATTTCATGTCCTTGTTGCTGATTTCTGTCTCATCATTTCAGAAATGGCTATTAGATTTACTATGCATTCTTAATTATAAACTTTCTTTTTCCACTTGTTTGAGGTCCTTGTACATTCTGCATATGAACTATTTGGCATATTTATGGCAATTTTTGAATATTTTGTCCCTTTCTGTGGTTGTTGATTTACTCTTTTAGTCATTTCTTTGTATGCAAATGTTGTAGCTTAATGAAATTTATGTGTAGTTTTTGTTTTATTTCTAGTGCTTTAAAGATTTTATCCAGAACAATCCTTTTTTTTAATTCAGTGTCTTTAACTATTTTTATTATTTTGCCCAATATTTTCAAAGCTTCAGTTCTGAAATATTATTCTTTCATTCACTTCAGTTGGTTTTGATACATGGTGTGAGAAAAGGGGCCTAGTTGCATTATATGTGGGAATATCCCATTTTCTAACATCATTTCTTTTTAAAAATTATCCATCTAACAAAGCCTTTTCTTGGCATCTTTGCTAAACATCAGTGACCTCTAGGTGTGTGGACTCCTTCCAGCGTTGTTATTCTGCTCAATTGACCTACAGATCTATTTTTATTTCTATCCCATGATGTGTTTTCTATCATAGCCTTAAAGTCAGTTGGTGAAGTGCCACTTTCTTTGTTATACGGGTTCAACATCTCTTTGAGTAATAAGAATATTTTGTGGTTCCAGAAAAAATTTTAAGACTTTTGAAATAGCAAAGAAAAAAGTTTCTGACAAAAGATAGCCTTCAGATATGAGGTCGAGATAAACACTTCCATTTAGAATCAAAATAATTTATCAGCAATCACTTGCAAATAAGAAACTAATAGTGTGCTTTAAACTCAGAGATAGCAATATCAAAAATATATCAGACTATAGAAAATCCGATGATTTCAGCAATTTCGTAAAGCCATATATGATGCTCAGTTATCATGTTATGATTTAAGGCATACTCATTGCATTGCAATAGTTAGAGACAATATAAAAAAATACATACAATACCAGTCTGCTACAGCTCTGTTTTCCATTCCATTTAATACAGAGCCAGTTAACACAGTCTGCAACAGGGAGAAAAAGAAAACATTTTCATTAACTTGAAGGTACGCCACATGCAACAAAAATACTATTGTGTCGCTAGAGTGATGAAAGAGAAAATCAAAAACCTTGCAGAAATTGATGGTACTACAAGACCCATGTGTCACTGGAGAAATTACTGTTAAATGCCCTTGAGATGCAACAGACACAGTGTTGAAAGGAACATTTACAATCTCAGGTATTTACAAGAAATTGTCTCTTGTGGATGATAAATTAACGAATCGCAAGACATTAGTGAGAAACATGGAATCATTAGGAAGTATGAAAAGGTAAAAATTCACAAGAAAAAGATTAGTTTTTGACACCGCAAAACTGCCAACTGAAACAAGAATGGACCATTCCCTAAGAAGATAAGCACAACCCCTTCATCCTATTAGCATTGAGCACCACTAGGGTACAATCACTTAAAATCACAGATAAAGAGAAATAGTTCCAATTCAAAATGTGGGAAAGAAAGGAGAAAAAGGTAGAATGTTGTATTAGGATTTTAGAGGATTTTTTTGTTCGTTTTTTGGGGGTTGCTTATTTGTTTGTTTTATTTTGTTTTTACCTCTGTCTTTATAATTCATGAGAATCTCTTGTCCTTTCTGCATATTTTGTTATAACCAACATACACATCTTATAAGCGTGGAGAGCATCACAAACCAAAAAACATGTTGTGATTCAGCGAAAGCTTCATCCCACAATGCTGGCATCTCCTACAAAGATGGGTTCAAGTCCCAGCTCTTCCTCTTGATATGAATCCCTGTTAAATGAGCATAGGGAATCCAAGATAACTCAGGTGCTGGAGCCCCAGCTAGCCAATGAAAGATTCCAAATGATGTTCCACACTCCATGTTTAGCTGAGCCTAGCCCCAATCCTTGTGGCTGCTTGGAGATCAAACTTGTCTATTGAAAATTACCCTCTCTTCTCTTTCTCTCTCTGTCTCTCAATTCCCTCTGCATCACTTAACTAAAGAGGATACTAAGTGCAAACAAAAAGAAAGTTAAAATTAACTTACAAAGTTAATTTCACAATACCAATAGTAGGAAATTCCTTGTCAACAATTAGTTTAAATGGCAATTGACTGCTCTCAGCAATTAAAAGACATGGAATACAAAAATGGATTAGAAAGCACAGCTGAATTAGAGGCTGCTAACACAATAAACACAGAATGGAAACGAAAATAACGGAATAAAGTATTTCACTCAATTTGATCATAGGCAGCCATAGTTGTACCAGACATCATAGATTCTAAGTGAAAACCTATTAAAATAGACTAATAATATTTTATAATGATAATGACTACTATCCAGCAAGTGGAAATAGCATGCATATATATATATAGCCACTATATATTGGAGTGTGCAAATACATAAAGCAATATAATAACCCTTGTTCAGAAATGTTGAATCATTTAGGCAACAAAATTAACGAGTAGACAGAAAAATCAAATCATATCCTAGATCAATTAAACCTAAGTATATCTGCACAACTTTCTAGCCAAGATAGCCAAGGATAGATGCTTCTGAGCAACATATCAAACATATTCCAGGGTAAATCATATATTAACTCACAAAAGCCATATCAGCAAATTGAAAAGACCATTTAGATAGATGAACGCCATGTTCTGTCATGTTTTACCAGAATGAACTGAAACATAGTATCAATAAAAACAAAGATAGCAGAAATACCTAAATACACAAAAGTAAGCAAATTGCTGCTGAACCAAAAGAGTCAAGTAAGAAACCAAGAAGGATTTTTTTGAATGTTGGAGCAAATGCAATTAGGAAGAAAACATACATAAGCTATGTCATAGTGAATTTCATACACTGAATGGCATTCAGGGAATTTCAAAGCAAGGGGCATATTTTAAAAATTTATTTGTTTTGATTGGAAAGACAGATATACAAATAGGCTGGGAGAAAGAGAGGAAGATCTTTTATCAGTTGATTCACTCCTCAGTGGCAACAGTTGCAAGGGTTGATATGATCCAAAGCCAGGAGCTTCTGGATCTCCCAAGTGGGTGCAGGATCCCAAAGCTTTGTGCCGTCCTTGGCTGGTTTCCATGCAGGGAGCTGGATAGCAAGTGGGGCTGCCAGGATTAGAACCAGTGTCCCTATGAAATCCCCATGTGTTCAGGACGAGGATTTAACTGCTATGCTTTCTTGCCGGGCCCAGCCATGGACGTTGTAATTAAAATATCTTGAATGAACACCTTAATGCATTAAATAATTAAAACGATTTAGATTCAAAATGGCTAAAAATAAAAAAAAAATTAGAGGTTGAATAAATGCCACAGAGAAATTTTGAAATACTTGCAATTTCCAATGATTACGGAGAAATTGTGAATGACACTGAAGAAATACAAAGAATGTTTTCAGATTTCTCTGCACCATTACATGAAAACAGAATGTAGCACAGATTTTAGGACAAATGAATTACTAAGATTGAATCATGAAGAGCAGAATTAACATGTCAATACCAAGATTAAATCCTTCATGCAAAATTTCCCAGCAACAGCTCACATGTCTTTAATCCTGAATCCCGAATAAAGGTTTTAAAAAATAGTTAATATCAATTTATAAACTTATTTTAATTAATAGAAAATGAGAAATTTTTCCAAATCATTATTTTAAGTCCTGTATAAACTGGAAAAAGAAACAAGATAATGACACACACAAAATAAGGACACACAATATTATTCATTACAAATATTATGAGCATCAATTCAAAATTTCTCAAAAATACACAAGTAAACAAATTCATCAGCACACTAAGTTTAATTCAGTGGATCTGACATTACAACAAAAAAATGCTTGCGATACCAACATGCTCTTGCATGATCAGAAGGGAATTTCTAGTTCCTGGCTTCATCCTGCCTCATATGCAGCAGTTACAGTGCATTGGTTAGTGTGCCGGCATATTGATGATTCTAGCTCTCACTTTCACTCTCTTTTTCTGTCATTCTGTTTTTCAAATAAACTTATATCTCTTAAAAACAATTCTGCCTCATTAAGTGCAATTCATCCCAGAGATGCAAGGATGTCTCAGAACACTCAGCAAAGCAATGATTACAGTAGCCAACATCTACAGAATGAAGACAAATATCAGTCATGATCACTTTTATAGATGAGTTTGATAAAGTGCAGTATCCCTTCAGAATATCATTCTGACCAAATCATTTGTAAATGGAACATATTTCTATATAATAAAGGTCATATATATAAAAGAAGATTAAAATCCTGAATGGGAGAAAATCAAAGACATTTTAGAGATCTGGCACAGGGCAAGGATGTAGACATCCGACAATGATATGCAATGTAATGTTGGAAACCCCAGCTAGATAATTAGGAACAAAAAGTAATAATGAATGACATCCAAATTGGGAGGAAGTTTATCATTATTTTAGATGACACAGTATTATAGAAAATTCCATTCCCGATAGCTATAAACATATATACACATGTGCTTATTTGGGAAGACCAATCAAAAATGTGGATACTACCCAATTAATTTACAGACCCAGTACAATCTTTTTTCAAAATCTCAAAGGCATTTTTCACAACACTACAGATGTTATTGTTAATTCAGACTGATACATAATTGCTTGAGCTAGTGTTGTTATAGCTATTTATGGATTGGTTTTTCCACATTTCAATTTCCATGTGTTTTTGTATAGGGATACATTAAAATTCCTTAAAGAATTGCATAAATTATCCATTAAAAACTGAGAAATTAAGGAAAGTGATGTTATTTTATGATATACTAAAATTCAACATAATAGATTATCTTGCAGATACATTAGTCACTTAAAATATTTCTGTATGTTCATAAGTGGAATTTTATTAGGTATGTTGCTATTTAAAAATATCACTCAATTTGGTGAAAGTTTAACATGATATGAAACCATAAAATTACTGGCAGTACTGCTGGCACCCTGTTCTGGATATTACGTAACTGGGGACAGCATTGGGGCATAGCAGGTTATATAATGTCTGTGACCCCTGCATCCCATAAAGGCACTGACGCAAAATCCAGTTACTCCACTTCTGATCATGGTCTCTTCTAAATGCATGGGGAAAACAGTGCAAGACGACGCAAACCCATGTTATCATGCTACATTCATTAAATAATTTCTGCTTACAATTTGCTTCTACTGAAAGCATATTTCTATTCTCGTAGGGTTGCCAGTCTTTCCATTAACAACCCAATTCAGTGTGACTGATTAACCATATATGTGAAGCTATTCTTTTCAAGTAAGGTCATCTGGTTACATTAAAACATTCACAATGGTTAATTTCAACAAAACAGTGACATGAAAAAGTGAAAGATATCAAAACTGTCTGTGTTTCATATACTATTACAACTATACATGATAAAATTTATGATAGATAAAACTTGGCTGGCTAATAGCTCCAAGTTGCAAAATGGCTTTCCAATTATTGACAGCTACACTCCAGCTTGACTTACTTAAAAAAAAAATTGAGTCAATTCTATCATAACCTAGTGTTATCTTCCTTACAAAGACATAATTTGTTCTAAAGACAGAATGAATAAACATTTAACAATCAGCATTAGAGAATGTCAGCATCTTTTAGTTCACATTATTTCCTCCAAATGCCAAGTGTGAACTTATCACTGAATATGTATCTCAGGAATGTGCCTCTGAAACACAAGAAGATTAAAGATTCAAGCTTTGATAATGCAATTCATTTGCTTTCATTTAGAAGACAGGATCTTGGGCATGAAACCAGAGAAAGTTCTTTTATAAGTCTGGAGGAAAATATTTTCTTCTTCTGTATATGGATGAAATAAATTTTGTTGCAGTTTCTTTTCACAAGTTAATGTACTGAAGATGAAATAACAGCAATTTCTAAGATATTTAAAAGTTATGTGATCTTGAAGCAGGTTTGTTTTTCACACTGGCTTTCAAATCTAGGTCACACTGATATCTCATTTATGATCCTATTATGTGATGTTTTAATGTACACTGTGTTATAGGCCTTCAGTATCATTGAATCAGAGCTATTAATTTCTTTAAGGCAAGCAGTATACTTCTTGACTCATAGCATGTGCATTTCTTGTCTTTCTAATTATCATGGTCTGTGTGAGACATTGATTGTACGAATGCAGTCATATGGATTCTGAATTAATTTACAGAATATTTTAGGGCACAATAAGAAAGGGCAATACTGAAAAATGTTTCATGAAAGCCCTAATTAAACAAGCAGAATTTGAATCCATCTAATGCTTTTATCATTTTATCCCACTATGCTGGTTTGATAAGAGAATACTTCAATTCTTAGAATTAGTTTTTGTAAGTTTAGGGAAAGCAGATAATTCATTTACATATAAACCCTTGCAGGAGCACATAAACATATATGTAATACTTTCTTTCATAATAATTTGTGACACAAATGTTCCCTGTTTTAATGGAAAAATTCCATACACTTCCTGGGTTTTCACATGAAAACTTGTTAATGTGACTAATTCCATTTACCTGTATTGATTAGATATTAATTTTTTTCCAAAATTTATTTATTTGTTGAATAGGCTAGGCTATTGTCTAGGCTCTCACATCAGACTCTAGTTGTTAATTCTAAGCAGTGTCCTTTGTTGTTTATTGGTTGTTTTTTTAGTTATTGAGTAGTGTTATTCTATATTGTCCTAATCTTTGTAGGTAAAGAAAAAAAAATCAACTCAATGAAGGCCTGGTAGATGAGTGATGCACATGTGTGAATATTGCTTTCTCTGATCTCATTGTTACAGTATTTCATAAGAAGTGATGCAGTTTTCCCAAATCAAGCATTCTCAAAAGATACTTTAATTTGCCTCAGAAATTCTGCTTTTTGATAGAAAATATATCAACATTTTGAAGAGATATAACCATATGCCACTCTAAATATTTGCCAAAATAGGAGTGCAGTTGTCATTTGATATGTCAAATGTCTTAGAAAATAAAAAAAATCATAAAACATATGTAATACTGACATCTTGAAACTTTAATGAACTGTTCCTTTGCAATCTCTAGAGCTCTGAGCTAACATGCACAGAATAACTGCCAGCAGAAGAAGGAAATGTGTTGGTACTCTTTTATACACACGAGGCAGACTCATTGTGAAGGACAGGAATCTTTGAATCTTTTTCCATTCTCTGTGTTTTCTCTATAATTCAGGATATATCGTGTGATATATTTTGCAATGCACACTGCTTTGGACACAAAATGAATTGCTTTGAGTTACCAACTGTGTGATCATATTTTCTTAAGTAACATAAGCTTCCTTTTAACTTTTACTTCTTAAGCTTCATATAGTATTTGAACATAAGCAACACATAGACGTGTGATAAGACAAAGCATCATTACTGCAAAACAAGATAAGGAAACACTAGACGTTATGATTAAGATTTAGAGGAATGTCAAATCAGAATTCCATAGTTTTCAAAATATTCTTTCCTATCTCAACACTATTGTATATTAAGGGTTCAAATGAGAATAATTTCAAACCATATGATGACTTGGATATCTTCTTTGTTAAAATTTGACTTGATGATAAGGCCTAATTACATTTAAACCTAGAAGCAGTACTCATGGAAAACAAACCTACTCACTCACTCTCTCGCGCACGCACGTGTGATATATGGAAATATGTAATTTTTACGACTGTCTCCATCTAGAATGGATGCATATTTTTTCTATTTTTATTTTTATAGATACTCATTGAGCCTAATTAACGATTAATGAGATCTGTTGTCTTTGTTCTGTTTCATGTTTTTTCGTAGAGTATAAGGATTGGATGGTAGGAAAGAGAATGAGTTAAAGTTCTTAAATTCTGAAACCTGGGAAAGCTGAAGTTGAATATGTTGCATCTGGTCTTGATAAACTTGATACAGCAATTTATGTACTCGAATAATAGTGACATCAATGCATGCATGAAGGCAGAGTATGATAATCTAAAAGGTATTTATTAGTCCCTCCCTTCTAAAATTAATGTAGGCCATCATGTTCAGACATGAGGAAACAATGCATTATGCATCTCTACTTCCAGATAAAAATATGGACTTCCAATGAAACTGCTATATACATCTTTACAATAGGATGCTGGTCTCTTGCCATTGTCCATATCCAAAATGATGGAATTATGGCTGTGTGTAAAAAAATATACTGTTGAAATAAGATAGGGAAAGTCAGTATCAGGGAAAGCAGATTTAGGAAAGGGGTAAAAAAATCCTGGATCACATGGAACTGTATCATAGAGTAATAATAATATTCCGTGGAAAATCAGAAAAATAAATTTAAAAATAAAAATAAAATAAACAAATTAAAAGTAGAGAACAAAAATGATTCTGAAACACCTTAATAATCCAGACCTCAATATTGTCATTAATATCCCTTATATATTTGATGAGAAAATGTTTCTCAACACAATAATACAGAAATATTGTGGTTGTGTGGGAATGCATCAGCATGGACATCCAGATGAAAAGTAGAGAAAAATTAAAATAGTATAAATGTGGGCATGATGAGATATTATGTAATAACACATATTTTTTTACCTTGATTTAACATAAAATCACAGATAAGCCAGCATTAGAGGTTAAACAGTTACCTGTAAATCTAACATCCTAAAATGAGAGTGCTGGTTTTAGGCTTGGTTGTTCCACTTTTAGTCCCAAATTCTTACTAATGTAGCTGACAAAGTAGAAGAAGATTAATTGAGTGCTTGACCCCTGCCACTATCCCTGTGAGAGGATAAGATGGAGTTCATGGCTCTTGGTTTCAGCCTGGCTATTTTGAGGTGTGAACAAGCCAATGGAACATTTATCTTTCTTCACACTCTCTTTCTCTCTCTCTTTCATTTGCAAATAAAGAAATTCCAATCTTATAAAACAAATTGAATCACACATGCTGTAGTTACCTACTCCTCCCATGCCCTAACTTATTTTGCAATGCATTATTGCTGTTCCAGTTGAGTATTGAATCCTTTGTTTCCACTTTGTGGATTCTGGGTTGGCTTTCTGACTTACTTGCATTACAAGTATATATTAAAGACTGTGGGTGGCTTTTGCCACCTATACATGAAAATATATCTTCTGTCTTCACCTTCTTAACTCTGAAACCAAATTAACGTTCTGAGAATATTTCATGTTATGGATAATAAAATGTAATGATGTACAATTGATTGATAACCAATGAAGAAGCAGTAGCAGTTGCATGATGTATGAGGGAATCCATGATTGACTCAATAGTCTCAGTTGAAAAGTTTGATGTCAGCCTCTAAATGAAATTTTAGGAGGCAATTGTAGAAAGAAAAGATCTAGATCTCCACCGACAGAGTCATGGGAAACTATGACTTGGTACAGTTAAAATTTAAGCATGAGCAATTTCTTCAGTAAGTTGAAGAAAATAAATGGGCTGGTAGAAGTTGATGCAATAAAATTTTTATACAATTCCTGTGGGAATATACTAGTTATATCATCACCAAAATCCGTTGTAAGCCTACAGCTAATTTCCCGACTATCATTTGAATATAGTTTGAGTGCTCTCTAATTATCCAGATTTTGAAATTCGAACTCCATTGTGAACTATCAAGATGGTGTAAACTTAATCTGAGTATTCTGATTGGTCATGGCATCATAAGAAATGATGAATATTGGATAAATTAATTATATTGAAGATGCAATTACTGAATCCTGGAAGTTTTAAAGTAGAAGAGAGGGAGAGAAACAAAATTTTAAAGTAGAAGAGAGGGAGAGAAAGAAAGTGAACTGAGAAAAATCTTAGTTTGTTAAATGAACTCACTCTGAGTTCTCCCATAGGGTGACCCAAAACAGATCTTTTCGTTGTAATTGAGTAATCTGTCTCGGACATTTTAAGAAATTATATGATTTATAGGAATTTAAACCAGAACATATCATATTTCAAAGTAATTTCATATTAGTGAAACTCTGACTGTTGTTCTTACCAGTCTAATATGAGACGTGAATGACAAATCTAGACAAATTTATTTTCTCATTTACCCTGGATTTGACTGTAATATTTATTTAACCAGTTTAATTATTAGCTGTAATTGCTATAATCAATTGTGGTTATTTATGATGATGTGTACAGATTTGTGGACTAGTGTCTGACATTTCAATAGATGTTTAACATGCCCCTGTCTTTCACACTACTTTATAAGGGGTGGAGTTTGCTCTACTTGTTCATGAAAAATTTACTGGATTATTGTGAACTAAGGTATATATCTGTGGGAACTGATTCCTTTGCTCTAACTTTCACTTGCTACTTGTCCTAAAAATATTTAGCATATGTAAAAGAGACCAGGTTCACAATTTATAGAGATTGCTACTCTTTATATCACTCCATGGAAACACAGCACCCGGATCAGCATCATAACTCGTATCACATGAGAAAAGGAAGAAATGAACGTCTTTGCTGCTAATCAACTGAGACATATAATTTACTTTTGGAAATCAACCCTTTAATATTCCATGTGGCATGTGTAAGGCTATTTTTCTGGTCTTTCGTGATGAATATATGACCCAGAATTATCAGTAAATGTCTGTCAATATGCTGGCTAGAAAGAGTGAAAGATTCCGAAATTACACATAACCCAAGTGGGGCCAATCAATGCATTCTCTGGAGCATTTTCAACATACTATTCAGAACAGGCTTTTCTCCAGCTTTGGGACTAGAAGACAAATGGATGTTAAAAATGGTGCAGGTGACATTTATCCTTTTGGACTTAATGAAAATATCAGGTGTTGTAGGAAAGAATGATGGCTGCATTCAAATAAAAGACCAATTTAGAGTCGTTCAAAGAAAGAAAGATCCCTCAGAAGATGTTTTGAGAGTATTGTTTCGGTCGTGCCTCAAGTCAGTTTTTTCTCTAAGGCTTTAGTCAAGAAAGACTGATTTTTTTTCTTGTTTTGCAGTTAAGTGAATTTCAATTAGATTCACTACAGTTGTAGTAAAACTCTAACTAATAGATTTTATTAGCCATATTTTAACCTGGAGTTTACTTTTAGTATTACGATTAATTTGTTACATAGAATATAATGGAATAAAGAAGTAAGAATTTCTAAAAGAGATGTAATTATACTTCAAATATGTAATATTGGCTTCAAATTTGATTCATTAACAAAAATTATTCAACTGTTGAAAATTTGCCAATGTGCCTTGTCATGTAAATTGTATTCCTTATGCTTAAAGGCATGAGATACTTGGCATAACTTGTGTCCTCCCATGTGTGTCAAATGTGTTTCTATGTGTTTCACTTCATTTTGCAAGTGTTACTCAGTCAAACTAATTCCATTATTGTGCCAGTATTTGGTAATTGGAGTGGTCTTCTGATGCTTTTACAAATGTGTAATTGTATTTTATTTCTTGAGAAAAAACTAAGACACTAAGTAATTTTAAGTAAAGAATTGCTGCTATGGGTTTCTTCATTATTAAGAATTACATAAGCAGTAAGCATTTACCGTAATTATTAATGATCTGAGTCGGATATCCCTCTCTGACTCTGACTTCAACTTTCTATTTATCAAGAATTTTAAAGGCGGCGATCATGATTCAAGCAATAGGTTCCCATTGAGCACATGGGAGAGGTGGATTGAGTTCTTGGCGTCAGACTTCATCCCTGCCCCATTTCTAGTCATGCTAGATTTAGAGCGCTGTCACTTTTCTATGCCTCTCTGTCTTACCCTCTTCTCTCTCTCGCTGATTCTCAAAGAAATAAAATATGTTTACAAATGAAAAAATAAGTAATGGTATCCCCGGTTAATGCAAAATGTGCCATATACTAAAGATTAGTTACATAAATTGAGCCTTGCAGATTTTTCTCTTCTGGAACGACTACCTTCGTCAATAGTGAGAGAGTAGCGTTCAGTCAGATGTTGGTATGTACCATCCAGAGGCCTGTGGCTGCAACCTGCTGGTGTTTTCTTGGAATAGTAAATGAGGCTCTTCACAGTGGAACTGTACAGATTTAGTCTCCCGTGATAGTCTAGTGGCTACAGTTCTCCGTTTAAATATGCCAAGATCCCATATGGATACCAGTTCGTTTCACCCTGCCCATTTCTTATCCTGTTTTTTGCTTTTGACTTGGGAAAACAGTCAAGGATAGCCCAAAATTTTGGGACCCTGAATCCACTTAGGAGACCCTGAAGAAGCTTCTGGATCCTGGCTTCAAATCAGCTCAGTTCCAGCCATCCTAGCCACGTGGGTAGTGAAGTGCGTGGAAGATCTTTCGCTCTGTCTCTCCTACTTTCTGTATCTGTGACTTTCTGATAAGTATAAGTAAATCTTGAAAAACAAAGAGCTTATGTATTTCTGTTTTTACTGTTTTGTGCGAAAAAGAAGGTACTTAGAATGAAAATGGGGGCTCATAAGTGGAAGGTTACCAACAGAACAAAGCAAGATCTCAGATCATGTTAAATAATTCATTGAAGTTATCCCAGTTTCAGATCTGTCCGAGAGCAATTTCTAGAGTTACTATTACTCTAGGTCTCTTACAAAACCTGCATATATGGCTTACAAACAGTTTTTCAGGTTTTAGAAATACACAATATAAGAAAATTCTCATTATCAATATCTCAGACACTAAAGTTCCATATACGAAGAATCTCACATAATCAAGAATCTTGCAAGTTCGTATTCAATTCGTTACCTCATATACAGCACTAGCAGAGAGATTAAAAAGCAGGCTAGAAAAGAATCCGAACACCTTCCTGCCAAAGAAATTTTTCAGGAAGTTTAGGTTTGAGTTTTTATAATATTATGGAATATAGCTGTATGAGAATTGATGTAATTTGAGATGCAACAGACATTTTAGTGATTTATCCATATCCCCTTAGTTTATTAAGAAGTTGCCAGATAGGCAAGGCGACCATATTTTTTAACTTGAATCCATAGAATCTGTCTACTGTGGAAAATGCAGTTCAATATTCTTTTCAGGATTTTTTTTTCTGTTTATAGATTATTTATCTTTTTAAAGTTTTCTTTAAAACCAATTATTTGAAAGGTAAATCTCTTACTGAGAGAGGAAGAGAGAGATGTCGTTTCTCTGCGGATTCACTCCTCACCTGGGTAGAATGGGCGAAGGAGTTGGATCATTCTCTGTGGCTCTCCAGGGCATAAGCTGGATCCGAAGTGGAACCGATTGGACTGAAACAAGTGCCAATGTGGCATGCATGCCACCACACCAACCCCTAAATTATCTTTCTTGACTTCAGTACCATGATCCTGCATCTCTGAATATTTTTATCGTTGTAGAAACCATTATACTCATCCAAAATTTTTGCAGTTATTAGTTAAAAATGTCTAACTTTCTTAAATAACTCTTAAAATCCAATAAAAGTAGACAACATGCAATTCATATTTTTCTCATTTTGCTTTCAAATAATACTGAAAAATTATGTAATGTGTAAAGCCACTTTAACATTTAATGTTGTAGAACACAGTTGTTTGATTGTTGCAAATTGAAAAATGGCCTTTGAAACAATGTTTCACTCCTCCAGAATATGATAACATTGTATTCATTGTAGATAATGATGACATTTGTGATTAAAGTTCTTGCATTAATTTTTCTATGAAAATTGCCATAGTGATTTTAGGCAATAGATATTTGAAGACCTTCTTAATAATACTAAATTACTTTAATTACATTTTCTCAAGCTCTTCTAAGGTTGGCAATGGGTTTTGCTCCTTTGCAGGAGAGTTTTCAGTAATATTCATTGTGCCTCTGTCTCTTTTGCTCTTGGTCAGTGTACTTCTGGTTAGCAGATTCTTCTCCTTAGGGCAGGTTTCTAAGCTGGCTCAAATTTCTGTGTCAGAAATTTGAAACTTTCTTAATAATACTAAATTTCTTATATCATATTTTCATATTTGATCAAACTAGTTTGCTAAACTAATATTAGATTTTATTGCAGTAAAATATTACACTTTTTTTTAAAGATTTATTTATTTATTGGAAAGTCAGATATACAGAGAGGAGGAGAGACAGAGAAGAAGATCTTCCGTCCAATGATGCACTCCCTAAGTGAGCGCAACAACTGATGCTATGCCAATCTGAAGCCAGGATCCAGGAACTTCTCTATCGATCTCTGGTAACATGGTTTCTGTATAAGACAGTATGCAGGTATCTGCAAGTCCCAAAGGCATGTGCACTTTCTACTTGCTCTAATTTTCTTGGGTCAGAGTATCAGTTTTGTTTTCACTCCATCACTGCATGTAGACTCAGGATCTCTTATTTTGCATCCACTCTCTGGTGTCCTAAGTTTCCTGTAAAAGCTTAGGCAAAGCCCTATGACTCCCTATTTTCTGCCCTTCGAGCATCTTCAAAAGCAGCCATTACGTGCATCATACCAAGGTATGTTGCCTGGATGAGCCACATCTGGGCCTGTTTGATCCATGACTGGAGCAGCTCTAAAGTAACTCATTGACAAGATATAATGTCAACTAGGCCATGTGTGAGATGAGATCCTAGAAGCAATTTCCTAATAGAAAATATTGTGGTGACAATTATAGTGAAGTTAAAACAGATGTGGAAGGGCTGTCACATTGGTGCAATGGTTTAAGCTGACCCCGCAGTGCAGACATTCCATATGGATCCAGTTTGAGTTCTGGCTCCTGCGCTTCTGATCCAGTTCCCTGGTAATGCACAGTGGAATGCAGCAAAGGATCCTTCAAGTGCTCGATCCCTTGACCCACCCAGAAGACCCAGAAGATGCAACTGTCTGGCTTAGGGTCAGTTTTGTAACCTTTTGGTGGTTAGACCGGATGAAGTTCTTGTTGTTGCTGTTGTTGGTTTTTTTTTTAAATTAGGATTTACTTATTTTTTATCAAAAGATAGATCATATTTGCAGGGAAAGGGAGATACAGAGAGAAAGACCTTCCTTCCACTGGTTCACTTTTCAAATGTCTGCAAAGAGCCAAAGCTGAGGTGATCCATAACCAGGAACAAGGAGCTTCTCCTGGTTCCGTCCAGGGAGCTGGATGGGAAGTGAAGCAGCCAGGACACGCATTGGCACCCATGTGGGGTCCTGGCACTTGTAATGTGAAGTTTCAGCCATTGAGCCCAAGAGAATTTTCTTTTTAAAAAGAATCTCTCCCACTCTCTCCTTAGTTGGGGCTTTAAAACACATGAAGTAAATATTTTACAAAAAATAAAATACATGCAGAAGATAAGTCATGTTGAGCCAGGAAACACAAAGTGTAGCTAAGTCAAAGTTGGTTTTATGGTCAACCCTGTCATAAGAATTACTAAGAGGCTCCCACTAGGTCCGCAGAGACCCTAGGGCAATAATTTATTTCTAAACCTTTAAGCTTATGAGGTAGGCTGAAGATTTTTTTAAATGAGTATGAAGTCTTTCTCCCATTGCTTTTCCCATTAGTGGATGTCTCTGTGTAACGTGTGCTGATACATTTAGGAAACAGTCTAGCAAACGCTGCACTCAATTCCAAAAACAGTTTTATTCCCTCCTTCTCAGGCTGAATGGCAGGTTTTTCCAATCATTCCCTCTGCTTATTTCTTTCTTCTGAATCTCCCTTTAAAGTAGGAAAAGCACAGTACCTTATCTGCTGTCTGGACATTTGTTTCCCTTGAAATATCCTCTGAGAACTGGATGGGACGTGGAGCTGTCAGGTTTAGAACCAGTACCATATGAGATCCCGGAGCATGCAAGGAGAGAACTTTAGCCACTAGGCTACCAATCCAGGCCCGTAAATCTTGCTCAGTTTCCTCACTTTACTTGAATTTTGTCAGAAAATATATAATTTTCCAGGAATAGGCGCTTCTAGAGCTCATGTGGAATTATCGTCATTGTTTTTCTAGCATTAATGTTAAATTTGATTATGTCTTTACATTATGAAATATGTGAATAAAATGCGTATTGTTCGGGCAGTCAAAATGCTGAGGACAGCACTTGCTTCTTTAGATGAGATACATGGATTCAGATTCCTTTCCTGCATCCTGATTCACTTCTTGCTTTGACTTCATTTCTTAGTTTCTGATGTTGTGGAGGTTTGTTCTACTGCATAGAAGAGCCTGGGAAGTGAAAAATTTGGCCACTGCCAGTTCACCTGGACAACTGTATTCTGTTCATGTTTTTTAATTGTTATAGTGACCTGTATTTAACTGTGGATTTATACTATTTTCTCATATCATAGGAAGCCTGGAAAAGTGATAGTTGCTATAATTTTTGGTATGAAAAACCAGGTCGTGCCTGGCGCGGTGGCGCAAGTGGTTAAAGGTCCTCGCCTTGCACGCCCGGGATCCCATATGGGCTCCGGTTCTAATCCCGGCAGCCCTGCTTCCCTTCCAGCTCCCTGCCTGTGGCCTGGGAAAGCAGTCCAGGACGGCCCAAAGCTTTGGGACCCTGCACCCGCGTGGGAGCCCCAGAAGAGGCTCCTGGCTTCGGATTGGCATAGTATCGGCCTGTTGCGCTCACTTGGGGAGTGAATCATCGGACGGAAGATCTTCCTCTCTGTCTCTCCTCTCTCTGTATATCTGCCTTTCCAATGAAAAAAAAAATAATAAAAATAAATCTTTAAAAAAAAAAAAAAGAAAAACCAGGTCAATAAATAAGAGAGAACAATGTAAGGCAAATGATTTTACAACATCCATTTCTACAGGTCACTAATAGAGTAATTAAACATTCTTCCAGCATTCTTTTCTGGTTCCATCTTGTTTCTTCACCAAAAAACTACTACAGGAAATATAATTTTCTCAGCCTTGCTAAAGTATGTTTATGCAGTTTGTTTGTGCTAAGTGACTAAATGATAAATTAAGTACTAAAGCAAATTTGTTCAAACTTCATATTAATTAAATATTCATGATAATCTAGTGTTTCGGTATTGCTATCTCATTAGGGTTGATCATTAGCAATTGTTTAGTGATACAACTGCTTTAATACTTGGTGTATTTCTATTGCCTGCTCACTCCTTCATATGATCATACCTTTGCATCGTCCTTAGTAAAAATGCACATTTCAATTTAGGGTGACAGGCGCTTATGAATATAAATAAACTACAATGAATTAAAAATGTAAATTCTATTGTCACAGCTTAAGTTCAATCTGGCCATTCTTCCAACTAGAATATTAGAGCATTTTCTGGAGGTTTCTCATGCTTATCTAAAATACAGAACTTCAAGTCTTATCTTGCTCCATCTGTTAGCCAGAGGCAAAAATAAAACAAAATGAGCTAATGCAAGTTTTTTATCCCCAAATATCAATTAAAAGTTTAAACTTCAATTAAAGCAAGAAAATAAGAACCTCTCCTTAATTTCAATTTAGCCTAAATTCTCCCATAAAACAGCAAAATCTCATGGTCAATTTTCACATATTTCAATGGCATAATATGTAAAACCCCCATCGAAACATTTTATTTTAAATTTCTGTCTCAAATATTTGTATGAAATGTCAATGCATCCTTGAAAACAGATGTGTGTTCTTAGAGTGAATATAAATCTAAAAACCTAGATTTTTGCTTTGTTTTCAGTGACATCTGTTTACCTTCTTAACTAGTAAATCCTCAAAATTCTTGTGAAATATTGGCTTAAGGTTGGTAATTTTTATGTTTTCATAAAAGTTGAATTTATTTTGCATGTAGTTAAGAAGATATTTGCCTTGTAATTCCCACCTTTCCTTCTTAAAGAAAAATATATTTATTGCATTCATTGTAGATCTTTTGTTATACAAAATGTATTAATGCAGATATTAATAGAATGATAATTCTAACACAGTTTGGTGGTAGGTAATAGCAAATTTCAGGAAATAAAGTAGATCTAATTTAGTGAATAAGAAGACAGAAATCACAGTTTTGGTGTGGAAAGAAGACAAAAAATTCATCAGTCAATAGCATCAGTATTAATCCTGCATATGCGTCTTCATTGTTACATAAATTATCTAGTCAAAGAGTTTGCTGCTTGTCTTAGCATCTAATCCACCACGTGCATTGTCAGCATCCCATGTAGACCTGGTTCATGTTTGGACCAATCCAGCTCCCTGCTTGTTACCTGGGATTGCCCAATTCCACAGGGCCCTGCACTCATGTGGAGGATCCAGAACTTACTAGGTCCTGGCTTCCATTGGCTCAGCTTTGCTTGTTGCAGCCATTTGGGGAATGAACAAGCAATTGGAAAATCTGTCTCTCATGTATAAATGTGACTTGGTTGCTGGGTGCTGCTTCCCCATTTCTCTCTCCCCATACCCCGGAGATAAGAAAAAATAGAGAATTTAGAATTGCAGTCACTTTGCTCTAACCCTTAATCCTTCCTACCCTGGTTATCCATATAATCATTATCAAAATAAAAATTTTACAAAGGAAACATAAAAAATATTAATTGTCATGTCTCAAATATGTTTGATAACAGTTTCTCTAAGAGGTACAGCTAAAGCATGTTTATCAACTTAGGTACAGATAAAAAACATTTTGATACATTTCATATATTTGAATTTGAATAGTTTAATATTAGAAAATTAAAGAAGAGAATACAAATTTTTTATTTATTGCATATCCAATTATCAAAGTTATATTGTATATTAGTGTGCTGTGTTGGGAATCACATTGATATTCTGTTACTTATTCAAGTTTATATATTACCTAGAGTTATTTTTCCTTAATGATTGCCTGTTTCTATTCCAACATCCAATTTAGCACAGCTTGCAATACTGTCATATCTCCTGGTTTCTTCTAAGCAGTAGCATAGATTGCATATTTTACTTGATTTTGTTACCTTAAATTTATAGAGTAATACTATTATAATGTGTAGAAAGTGTTCCACCTGATTAGATATAGCTTAATCAATTTTTAGAATAATAGCACAAAGTTGAAATGTTGTTTGTTCTTGTCTTATTCAGAATACATCCTACCAATTTGACTCATACCAGTTACTAGCATGACTCAGATAGTATGTCAGGTGTCTTCACTATAATTATGCATTTTTACTTCACTTTTGTAGTATAAATGTGTGATAATATGGTTCTGCAGACCATATTTATAAAACAGTGAGTTATAGGTTCAGCAAGATAGCATAGCGTTTAAGGTCTTCACCTTGAATGCGCTGGGATCCCATATGGGTGCTGGTTCCAATCCTGATAGCCCAGCTTCCCATTCAACTCCCTGCTTATTGCCTAGGAAAGTGGTCAAGGACCGCCCAAAGGTTCAGCACCCTGCACCCATGTGCTAGACCCAGAAGAAGCTCCTGATTCCTGGCTTTGGGGTTAGCTCAGCTCCGGCCATTCTGGCCACTTGGGGAGTGTAGCATTGGAAAGAAGATCTTCCTCTCAGTCTCTTCTCCTCTCTGTATATCTGCCTTTCCAATATGAATAAATAAATGTTAAAAAAAATGGTGAGTTATGATATGCTTTCTGCAGATCAAAATACCCTTGGATTGGGAAGGAATAAACAAAAATGTCCACAGATAACACAATGGTCTTTCTGGAAATTCCTAATTAATTGAAATTTAAAAACACATGTCTTTCATGCCATAAAATGTAATACAGTTCACAAAATCAAATTGTTTGAAATTTTTATTTGTGGTACTATGCACAGGGGGCTGGGGGTTAAGCCTCTACCTATGGCTCAAAATATATGTGGCAGTTTGATTCCTTGTCCAACGTACAGTCCATATCCCTGCTTAAAGTTTGGGAATGCAACAGAGAAAGATGATGTTGCATGTCCACATGCACCCAAAATCCATGTGGAAGACCTAAGGCTTGGAAGAGATTCCTGGCTTCAACCCAGGACAACTCCGGCCATTGTGGCCATTAGTGAAATTAACCAGTCATTTAGAGATTTCTCTCTTTCTGTCTGTCTCGTATAATTCTTCTCTCTATAAATCTGCATTTCAAAAAAATAATAATGGAAAAGACATCCGGAATCAAAAACCCACTACCACTTGAAATACCATCTCCCCACAAAGAAACATTGAGTCCAAATTTAGCAAATATGATAAGGAACATGGTTAATCTGTGTTCTGCATAGAAACAGAAGCCACAATAAATATACAGACATTAAGGTTGTGGCTACTGCTGACTGCCCCAATGTGCATTTACGAATCACAGAGAAAATAAATCAGTAGTATTACTCAGTGTGAGACCATATCACTGAGACCAAGACAGTGCACATGCTTACTGATATAACTTTGCCTAAAATGCAAAGAGGCAGGGCTTCCGATGCCTGAGGACAAAAGAATACCCAAGCTGAGAGAATGAGAGGAGGGGCATTTACCCTCATAATTCAGAAATATACTCCAAAATAATACATTGTCTCTTATCTGGCCCTTCCTTAATCCAGTCGAATGGGAAACATGCAGAAAAATATTATATCTCAATCGTGTGCTATTTGCATGTCAGCGATCCACTCTGAATTTTATAAATGAAGGATAGCAGTAGGAACTTTCTGCACAATATTGAGGAAGAATAGATTGGGAGTTATGACCACTACCAATATCGAACTTGTACAGTAATCGTATAAGCATGTGAAGAAAAGATACTTATTTCAATCAATGTTGCTTAAACATTAAGTTGAGAGATACCACTGCAAGCCTATTTTAAAGAATAAAATTAAAATAAAAACACCAAATGCTGCTGATGTTTTGGTATAACAGAAACATACTCATTCAGTATAACACATGCTGGAACAACTTACTATATAACAGTTGCTCCAACTTTATGCAAAACTAAGCATCAGCTTATGAACAATTTATCAGTTGGGCATCTAGGTTACAGATACAAGCTGCCTAAAATTTATGATCACAGAAAGCCTGTAGATGGGAGTTCTCTGGACATTGCCAAGATCCGATTTGATAGGTGAATGGATAAGCAATCTGTGAGGCATTCTTATGATGGAATATTAGCAACAGAAAAAGCCTAGTAACTCCTGAGTGTACATGTAGAAAGTTTAAGTGCATACAAGGTTTATCACACATTCTGGCAATGGCAACGCTATAGAGACATCAGGAAGAAGGATATTATGTGTCTAGGATTTCGTAGGGAGAAGAGGAAGGTAGAATAAGCTACAGGGAATTTGAAAGATGAAACTCTTTTTATAAAAATACATAAAGAAAATGGTGTATTTGTCAAAAACCCCTGAATGCACAAGAAAATATTCTTAGTGTATGCAAGTTAAAAAATTCATTTTAGGAGATGTATTAATTCACTAGTTCTTAAAGTTTGCTAGTGGTTGAAACAACGTTCATTTTTTTCTCAGTAATATTAGGACCCATTATGTTAATATTTTAGGATCAAATATATTGATGTTGTATTAAAATTAGCTTGATTATACTCCCAGAAATTTTTTTAGGGGTATCATAGATTTGACTTTAATACATGATTATATGGAACAAAAATGAGTATATAACAGAAGGTTAGAGGATTCCATAACGCAATGTAGAATGTTGTGTATCAAGCCTGTGAAATTCTAAGTGTAGGAAATGAGTTAAAGGCAAGAGGAAAAGATATGTATTTTAGTAACTTTGGAAATAAGCATAGGTTCTGAAACTGCACAAAAGGGATTACTCATAATTACTATTTCATAAGCTCACTAAATTGTTTAAGCTAAAATAATTATAGAAAAAGAAATTACATAAAAGGCATATGCAATCTCATATACTTTAGTCAATTTTTCTTTAAATTTGAAGTTGTAAAATTAAATTCCATTAAACTCATTTCTAATTCCTTCACAGGCACAATGGGTGATAAAGAAAGCCTAAGCATTTTCTTATCATGCTGGAAAAAAATAAGAAGTGAGCAGATAAATCTATTATTTAGGAAAATTATCCCTTAAAATAATAGACATTTTTCATCGGAAAACTGCCTCTAGTAATGTGAAGCAAAAGGACTTAAGTGGTTTCTTCATTCTACAGGCAAATGACACCATGCACCAGTGTCATTTCTGTGAACTCTGCCCTCTAAAACATCTCCGAGCTGGCACGACTATCTCAGCTTGAATGCCACGATAAACTTTTTTAGCTGGTACTTTTTTTAATATAAAGATTTATTATTATTATTATTATTATTTATTGCAAAGTCCAATAGAGAGGAGGAAAGACAGAAATATCTTCCGTTTGATGATTCATTCCCCTTGTGACTGCAATGGCTGGTGCTGCACCAATCCAAAGCCAGGAGCCCAGATCCTCTTCTGTGTCTTCCACACGGGTGCAGGGTCCCAAGGCTTTGGCCAGTCCATGACTGCTTTCCCAGGTCAGAAGCACAGAGCTGGATGGGAATTGGGGGCGCCCACATTGAATTCCTGTGTGACCAAGGCGAGGACTTTATCCAGTATGTCGGAGCACCAAGCCCGAGCTGGGACTTTTTTAAGACATCGCAACCCTTTCCACTAGGAAGCCCATTAGCCAGTGCTGTAATTTCCACTACCACAAATTCCTGAGTCCTGGACTACTGCAGTCTCTGAACACATCATACATTTCTCTAGCTTACTCTACAGACTCTTTCAATCTTTTCAGCAAACAGATTCCAAAGTCCTGTTGTCATCTTCAGACTTGATTAACAGTATTGTCTGTACTCCCTTTGTCCCAGTTTTCTGTTTTATTCTACATTAATATTATATTATTATCATTATGACTAGAATAACTAAGAGGAGCTACACAGGAGGTAAGCTTATTTATGTCTGTCTGAATTAGGATATTCACACTCTCAGATCAAGTGCACTCATTGTTTTAGACATCTCATGAGGTCAAGGGACAGATCTCTATTGGGTACCTTAGGGAGCAAACGGAGAGACACAAGGCTCCTTTGGCTAATTTACCCAACCCTGAAAGGATTTCCTACTAGAGTGAAGAGTAGACCAACAGCCTGGATGCCACTAGTTCAAGTAATCACTTTAACATATCAAGGATTAATCTACTAACTGTTGATATAAATGTTTATTGTTTAAAATTCTCTATAAGTTTGGATAACCAAATCCTGTTAACAAAACAGTAACTTTAAAACATGAAACAGTGTTCAACAACAAATGAATAACCTAAAGTAAATGGATCAATACAATTCATCACATTGAATCAGGAAATAATACTAAACTTGTATAGGACAATATTTCAATATCCCTTTTCATAGAATTAGAACACTTTGAAACCCTTTCTGGCTGCAACATACAAGAGTAAAGTCTGAGGTCACCCCAGGTGATATCTCTAAGGAACATCCCAGCTAAATATATAGATTTAATTTCTGGACAGAAGGAAAATCACAAAATATGTGATCTGATCTTCGAGTGTCTTTGTTGAGACTGGCTGTCGTCCAATTTTGATGCCTATATTGCAGGCAAAATGCTCAGATCCACATGTGCGTATATCAGCCAGATCATCTAGGCCAGCAGAGGACATGGAGTGCCTTGTAAGAGAAAGCAAAGCAGACCAGGTTGTGCAGGTCTCCTGGCCAAACTCTGCAAAAAGAGTGTGGGTGTATGAATTCAATTAAGTGGACTTGTTCGGCCGATGGACCTTGCAAAGATTTTCTCTGCCCTAATGCAATGAAACTGATGAAGTCTTAAAACTATCAAGGCCACTCAAGTAACATTCAGAGCATTCTTTGCCACATCAGAGTCTCTAAGAGTTCAGTAATCAAATTACTGTCCCTTATCCCCAGGTACTGATAAAATCTGAGAGTAAGAGGCAACCCACTCTATTTCCTTTTCTTAGTCATAGGAAGAAATACAGAAGAGAAGGAGAATTGAAACTTTTTTCCCACACATGTTCATCCATGCTTCAACTCTCTCCACCATAGTTGGAGTCTCACATAGGCATGTATCCCTCTCAACTGCATGAACAGAATAGAAAATAAAATTTTAAATTTTAAAAATCTTACTTTGAGCAAAAGACATTGAATAGCCAAAGAGATACTTGGAAAAGCAGTATAGGAGTCAACAAAACTTCTGATATTAAAGTATGCTGCAAAATTATAGTAATAAAAACAGATTGTCCTGGTTTAAAAGCAACAAAACAGATTAGTAGGACAAAATGCATATCCTTGGGGAAAAAAAAACCCTCATTTGCTCTTCAATCTTCTATTTGACTCCCTAAATGATCTACAACACCTGGAGATAGGTGGTTCTGTAGCCAGTACCCAGATGTCCCATACTGGTTAATGGAACCTAGCAGTTGATGTGTAGAACAAAATTAAATAAACCTTTTATTCAAAGTTAACATAAAATAATAAACTTTTCACAAAAAGAAGCAAACAGCAACAGAAACAAGTAAAACTGAAAAAATAGACAATTTTGAATGACTGCAAGAAAATTATGGCATAGAACTTTATTTCCATTGAAAATATACACCAATGAAGGGGAAATAAAACTGTTCTTATGTAAAAACATGCTGAGAGAATCATAAACAGAAGAATTCCATTACAAAGCAACATTAAATCAAACTTTTCAGACTTAATGGGGGAAACAGAAAATTTAAATCCCTATGGAATGTACAATTTAACTGTTTATTGAAATGCTGTATTATTTAAAAATTGAAGTATTCAAATTTATGTCATGATGTAAAAATAAACGTGTACTTTATAAGAATTATTATTAAGATTGTACTTATGATTAAAAAAGCTGCAGTGACAGCACTCTTCACACATCATTTCTGTAACCTAAATTTGCTAAAAAGACAACAAATTAAAGTCCAGTGAAGGAACATGAGATTTCATTAGGATAGAGTCACATTCCACATAGACACAATTTGGTTTTTCAAGGTAAAAATATAATTGGTATCATAAAAACAAAGGGGAACACGTCGGAAGCTGTTTAACCTAAAAATTGGCAATATGTGTTGAAAAGAGTAAGTGAGTATCTCCTATGAAATGATACACAAATGTTCGTTTATGTGTCAGAGCAGGAAGTAAGCAGCAAAGCACTGAGAGAAATAACAATGAGGAGTAACAGCACCATAGATATTATTTCTGATTTATAAAGAGTTATATTAAAATTTTAGCAATATAAAATGAACAGAATTAATATAAAATCTGTTACACATATCACAGCATATGTTAACATAAAATAATACTATTCAGAATTTCTTTTCAATCAGAGTGATAAGTAAAAGGCCCTTTTCAGGGAGCGCCCACTTTATAGCACGTGTTCATTTGTCTTGGAGAAATTGAGCTAGAGTCACTTTCTGGTTACTGAAATGTTGGTTTTATCAAAGAGGAAGGGAAGATTGCAGAAAAGGAGTTATTAGGGCATTGGATGATAAGTACAGTTAGATTTAATTAGGGCAAAGTGATAAGTGATGGTTTTAGCAAAAGAATTAACACAGATGGTCGAAAAAGACAAATTTAGTATCTTCAATCTGGAAAATGTCAGGCTTAGCATGGATAATGAAGTCCTAGAAAATAAAGAATGAAATAAAGGCTTTACATGAAATGGCAAATGATTCTAGGAAGGAATCATCATCTACGAGGTATGCACACACCATACTTCAAATTCCTAAATAGATAATGACATTATTGGTTTTACGCAGATTCTCTGCTCCATGAAATTAATGAGCTCCAAATTTGAAAACTTTTCTCAGAATAATAAATATTAAGCCGACAATTTTGGGCAGTCATTTCATAATAAAAATAAATAAAATACATGTATAGTGACCACATTTCAAATTTGATATTGCTTATTATTATTATCTTCCAACATATACTTAGCATATTGCATATGAAAACATTACTTAAGCTTATGAATATTATTTGCAACAGTGCAGCTTTAATCATTATTTGTTTTATCTTTGATTAATGTACAAGTTAATGTTGAATGTCTTAGTGATGTTTCAAATACTTAAATATTTGCCATCCATATCAGATATCTGAATTGAATTCCAGTCTCCTGGTTTTGGCCTAGTTTAACTTCCTCAGGTTTTTCAGTTGATAATTAATGAGATCATTTTCATAGAACATCATATGTATAGTTGACAAATAATTAATCTTGAATCATATTTTCCCTTAACATGAAAAGCAATGATAGTTCCCTGTTTTCTTTTGAATCACAATACGGTATTAAAATAATTACTTTTTCCTATTTCTATTTAAACCAATATGCTAAGAAAGCCAGACACAATGGGCTTAACTTTATTATAGAAGGAAGGTTTGTTCCCCTACCCTGTTTTCATGATATGTATTAATTTGTAGGACTTCTTTGACATTAGTAGACTAAGGCATTGGTCATTTCATTTTTAAAAAGAAACTTCAAGATCAAAGGTCATTCACTCTTTTAAGTCAATTTTACAATCTGCATACTGGGTTTCACTTTTTGTTCAAATTCTTATGGTAATTATATTGTGTCAGTAAAAATATGCAAATCTATGCACATAAAATAATAGTTTCAGCAAATAAGGAAGTTTTATTTATCTACATAGTTATGTATTCTTTCTTTAACTGATATTGTTTAGTTTATTTGCTTATTCAAAGCTGATGGCTTTATGTGGGATGCCTGTGCTTGCAGGTAGAGGATTAGTCAGTTGCGATATCACATGAGTCCCACCATTAATATTTGTTTACTTATTTGTTTTATTTTGGTTTTATTTTCACTACTAATATTTATTGATTACCATATTTTTCTCTATTTGTCATTTCAAATCCAATATTTTGACTATGTCTGGCATACCATTCCTCTTAATAAATATCCATGGAATAACTTAATGAAATAAGAATGAAAGTTTAGATAAGATAATTTAAAAATTAGTCAATATTCAAACGTCCTATGAAGTATGTTCCTATTTAGCTGTGCTAAGAAAAAATAATTTAATAAAAGTTCTCAAAACACAGAAAAATTATAAACACAAACCACCAATATCAATACAAAGTGCATTAATTCATGAAGTATGATTCTCTCCATGACCAATTTAATATGATCTCCTTAACTCACTTTTAACCCGTTTGGTATCTTCTGGATATTCTTTTTAAACATGCATGTTAACGCCAGCAACTTGGCCCTCTGATTCCCATGATAGTGTTTGAAAGTGATGTCTTTGCGAGGTAACTACGATTAGCACAGTTCAGGATAGATGGGCCTGTTCAATGGATTAGTCTCTCTTTAAGAAACTAACAAGGGATCTTCTGTTCTCCCATTGTTTACGTGCTATGCCCACCACCATGTTACGAATCAAAAAATCATATGCCAGAAGCCAATACCATAATTTTTGACTTCAGTTTATAAAACCATAAAAAGATAAAAATAGTCTATGTTCTGTATGAATTACTCAGTGTCAAACATTTTGTTAAAGAGAATAAATGACTGATACATCCTTTACTTTTTTTTTCTCTAGAAAGTATTTATATTTGTGCCCAAGAAGAACTATAACCTAAACTAAAGAAATGATTCTTTATGAAATGTCTGCTGTGTTTTAATCACTGTTTGGTATGCTAAATCTATATGCGATCCTGTTGTTAAATATATCTTTCTGCCAAATATTAATGGAAAGTTCCAAATTCCTTTCCGAGACCTACAGAAAGCAGTTATAAAATATTGCTGTTGATTTCTTGTTTTGGAATTCTTCAAGGTGGTATATTACACTTCCCCTGAAATCATGGTGTTTACAAGGTTGTTAGTGGCCCTAATATTAATAATAAAGGAATATAATACAGGAATAAAGAAAAAATACACACCATCAGGGTAAAAAATATTTTGTGGTTCTCAGAGAAAGAACAGTTTATGTAAATGGCAAACGATATTACATTCCACTGTGACATCCATCAAAGATGTTAGTGAAAAGCATCTAAAAAATTAACACAATTCATTTCTTACAGTTGACCTTCCTTTTCATATTTTAAAATAAATTCAAAAATATAAAAACTGACAATTGATAAGAGCTGTTGAGAAGGGGATTTCACATGGCTTAATTTTAAATAAAGGAGAACCCGAAAGGAAAATGGAATTTGTAAAAATTGAAAATAAGTGTGGTACTGAGGATATATGTTAGCTAAAGTACTTAATAGTGGAATTTGTAATCCTGGCACTTTAATTTTTCAAATATATTGATTATACAGATATTTTAGGATGTGAAATTAGAGAAAATGCTGCAATAAATTGCAGGATTACCTATGTAAATAAGCTTAAACATGATAAACACAAAAAATTGTGTTCTGCAACTAAAGCCATCTGTTAAGACAGCATCCCTTACTGATGCCAATTCATATTCTGTCTGTCGCTTTTCTGATCCAGCATCCTTCTAATGGCACAAGGAAAGCAAGGAGAGGATTTCTTAAATAGTTGGACTTCTGTCCTAGAGGAGTGAGACCTGGAAGTGTGTGCTGGTCTATATGGGCAATGAAGTCATCTGGGAAATCCAACCAGGAGATGGAAAATTTCTCTCTTGCTCTCTTTAATTCTTTCTTTTTTGGGGAGGGTAGGGGTTCTTTTTTTGAATTAAATATATATATATATATATATATTATTAATTACATTGCATTATATGACACAGTTTCGTAGGCTCTGGGATTCCCCCAACCCCTCTCGGTATCATCCCCCCATGGTGGATTCCTCTACCTTGTTGCTGTACAATCAAGATTCTGTCATTGCAAGCATATACCAAGCTTAGAGTCCAGCATCTTATTTTCCAGTTAAATTCAACAGTTTCTTGGGGAGACCATCTTTGTTCTGAAGGCACAGCTGGCAGAATATCATCCTGATCAATTAAAAGCCATAACATAACAAAAGAAATAATTTACAACATTATGGAATTAATTGACATGGTATTGAGTGACGGACGAATATGTTAGAAAATACAAGTTCTTAACCACATCCTGTGACTACTTCACTGACATTTCAATTTTAGTTTATATACCACCGGCTGCTATGCACCTTAGAATGATTATAGGGTACTGTTCAGTTGTCTAATGACTCTTATCATTTTATATTTACCTGCTTATAGTATTGAAGCAAAATTTTTAGTGAACTTGGCAAATTTTAGGATAGTCCAATCCGGCTTATAACTCTAACTAGAAATATTTTAGCAAATGAGGCACAGAACAGTTTTACGATGGGTATACAGAGAAATCTTCAATACCTTAGTGAGGAGTAACTAATCTTTGTGTCCTACCTAGTAAGGTATAATTCCAGTGGAGCATCAGAACAGGGTGGAGGTAATGGAAATCAGAAAAGGGGGAAGGGCAAGGGGAGGAGAGGTAGGGAGACTGGAAGAAGAGTGAGAAGAGAAAGAGTAAGGAAGAAAGTGAGAGCTGCACCTGGGGGCCTTTTTGTCTTCCTGGTGTGGGTGGTGGGGTTTGGGAGGAATTGAGGGCAGCCTCAGGGGATTGGCAACTGCAGCTGAATGCCTAGAGATGATTGGTGAATGGGTGGGGTCAGGAAACCTACTGGAAGATTGGGGATGGGATTCTCAGGTGGAATGTCAGGTTATATCTGATTGGTGGATGGCAAGATAGGTGCAAATTTATTGAGCTGTGAGGAAGAGGAAATGGCACCAGGTCCAGCGTGGAATATTCAAATAATTCCTTACATTCTTCCCTTTTGTTATATATAAAGGAAATGGGGCATTGTTCTTTGGCTTCTAGGAGCTTTTTTCTCTTGGCCGTGGTTGCAGCCTGGTGGGGGGAATGCTTCTAGTCGTGCAAAAGAAACTGGTCAATGGTTTGATTAGGAAAAAAAAAAAAATTACATTTCAGTGGATGGGAATGGAGGGAAGGGTGTTAAGAGTCCTTTTCAAAAGGTGGCTTGAGTTCATTTTCTCTTAGCCAGGCCTTCTTGTACTGGATTCTTCATTACTCCTGAATGGTCCATGTAGACCGGGTAGCTTTACCACGAACCAGAGACCCTGACTGCCTATCATCTTATCTAACTCCTTACATTTCCAATCAGAGGAGTGAACAGGGAGGAAAAAGGGAAGACAACTGCTCTAGCTTCTTCGAGCTGAAAGGGGGCGTTGTTAAGTAACTGAAGCAGTAGTAGATCTAGAGGTTCCTGGAAGAAGGTAGAAGTCATTGGATGTCTGACATACTGGCTGGCACTTGTTGACTTGTTCCCAACCTAGCAGATCATGAATTCAGTTACAAACCCAGTTGGAATACTTGAGCTTTCAAGCTTAGATATAAAAGAATTGTCAGGTTTCAACCTTTCTCAGAGTAAACATTACAATAGATTAAAGGAATGGACAAGTATATCAGTTTAACTTAACTACTGTAAGTCCCAAATTTTTGAAACATACCCAATGAATGCAATGGAACTCATGAAATCGTTTGAGCTGTGCGAAATTGTTATCTGAAACAATGAAAGGATTGGCATGTGCTGTCAAATATAAACTCATCAGATAAAAGCAAGCTGACTCCTTGACTAACCTTAACAATTATTGCATTTGATATTTGAAAATACTATATATCTAGCTAGGAAGCTGGCAAGTGCTAGATTTTCTAAAAAATTATACTTACCAATCATTGCAAGCCCTAAGAGATTCAGAAAGACATTTAGCCTAGAACATAAAGCACAGCATTTAAAACTGCCTGTTACAAGACCTACTATTCACATGGTAGGTGGCACAAGAGCTGCAGTTCATTTTTTTTAATAGCTGAGTAGTATTCCATGGAGTAAATGAACCATATCTTTATTATCCAGTCTTCTGTTGATGGGCATTTCGGTTGCTTCCAAGTTTATAATTCTTTCAGCTAAATCTTTAAAATAAAGCAGTCTAAACTGCGGAATGTTCTTTCCTCTGTCATTTAAGAATAACTTTTACTATCACACTCTTACCCTCACGTGGTATTGATTCAGAAAATATGCACATGACTATATACTCCAAATGACTTTTTTGAATATGAAGAACTCTAGGAAGTTTTTATTTCACCTCCACTAGTCCAGCTTTTATTCATTCAGTGCTTCAACAATAATTATATCGCCCAATTTTATTAGCATGTGTAAGCTACAAATAGAAAAATGTAATGGAGATTTTAATCTTTTGAGAATTAATATATTTATTTTGAAAAACAGAAATTAGGGAGTTTACCTGAATATTAATGAAATAAATGAGAGTGAAATAAAATATACTGCTGATTTTTGTAAAGTTATATATTACAATTTTTTCACGTAACACACTTACACACTGATGATCGATGTTGATCTTTATGGACACATAGTAAAGCAATGCAGTTTGCATAGCACTAACCTATTACTACAGTTGCTTTCATCAGAATGCTGAGCAGAATAGTATCTCAGCACCGTTGAAATCCATTTGTGGGAAACCTTTGGGTAATGTCCATTTGATTGTTCAGTTCTGCCTTAGGAAGTATGCCAATCTGAGAAGATCAGTAGGAAACAGGTCCTTGCATTCTTTGATTACTGACTCTCATTGTATACGTGAAACGAATGCTTTAGATTAAAGTAATGATGGTGAACTAGTGACAAAGATCTATAGAAAAATGTGAATCTGACACAAAATTCATTTATGAAAAATCTTTAATCTTCATTTTATCCAAATTAATGATTAATCACACACAATTTGTGTGTCATCTTGGACATTCTACACAAAATATGGTTACTTCCTCTCCATATATATTTTATGATAGAAGAGGGGATTTGTATTAACTTTTGCTTTTTAATCTTATGGGGTATTAAGACTATAAGGCAAAGATAAAATATATAAAGATTTTAAAATATATAAAATATAAATATGTGAGACTTAGTAAATTAATATTAATTGCCTGAAAACTTAAAAATGTGTTGCAAAAGTAATAGATTTATATCTGAAAAAGTAGGAAATGCATGAAGAACCTTGCCAAAAGAATTATTTAGTTTCTGGAAAAGAGAATGTAACAAAATTTTTAAAGCTATGTGAATACACAATTGATTAATACAGACTCCCTAACAGAAAAATCAATTAAAAGGTATTTTGAAGTTTCATTACTATCATTGACCAATATAATTCACATAATAGGCTTTAATTAATTTCCTACTGTACATGAAAGCATTTAAAATAAAAATCTCAATGCAAAGTAATTCCCTTGTGATGATTGTGTGGCAGGCAATGTGTAATAGACCTTCCATTTTTATTCAATTATTAATTTTATATTAACTCCAAAAATTAGCCTGTAATGTAAGCTACATTATATTCTAGTTTTGAACAAGAGCATGATAAGTACTGTTTTTATTTGCTTTCCAATTAACCTTTATCGGGAGATATGATCAAAAGCTTCAATGCTTAAATAAGGTTAGCAAATATAATAGGGTGAAATGACAACAGCACACATATGCAGTTTATCCTGTTAGAAGCCAATTGGAATGATCTATGTGTCAAAACAGTTGGGTAAAGCAGTGTAACGTTAAACTACTAATAGGATTTGAGGCAGGGCATTCATGTCCTGTTGTCCTTTATAGATTGAATCATTGTTGCACATTGAATCTTTGCAAGGCACTATGAAGGATGCTGACACAATCAATAATTCCCTCTTGAAAAAAAAGTTCAAAGATTCAACGTGAATAACATTATCCTATTTTCTCAAAAGCCCTTTCCTGCATCAAGTAATATGGCTTCAGACAAGGATTCCAACTGAGTTGTGGCATAAAAAGAGATTACAAGGATTCAGTAGTTCAGCAGGAAGCACAAAAAGAAAGCATCCTGTCTTGCAACTGGCTTGATTAAACCTAATGATGTAAGATAAAATTAAGATAGCTGACTTATTATCAGTAAGTCCCCTAGAAGTTGTTTTCCTATTTCTCTTAAGGTGTAGAATTACCTGCTACATTTTCTGAGAAGACTATCTTTTCATTTATTTTATATGCCTAATAACCTTTCTTCTTGATTGGTCCCTAAAGCATCAATCATGAAAGCTGGATTGATTCCCTCCTTTGCTTTGAGTAGCAAGTCTCTGACTCTGTTCCCAATCCCCCAGGCTTCAGAAACATAAAGAAGCTCATCTTATGGTTTTCATTTTCTTAAAAATGAAGAAAAACAATTTGCTAATATGGGCATTCTTTCTTAATAATCAAATGGGAAAAGATTTCTCTATGGTAAACAATGAATAAAAATTAATAAATTTATTTTATCTCATTATTTTAAAATCAGATAGCCTACATATTTTGATTTCTGATTCATTGAAAAATAGCTATGTGGCTATATAGGTAAGTGTCATACATTAAAGAATTGCATATATAATAACACTTTTTCCTCACATTTCTAGATATTAACACTATTTCATTTTTTTTTTTTGGTTTTGTAGCTATGATATATAAAAAGAAATTGGACACAGTTATAAGAGTTGATCTCAAGCCAAAAGATTTTGGCAGCGTCTAAAATCGTACTGATAACCCCATTAACTTTGCCATTGCTTTAGATCATTATGAAGATGTTACGATGAAAATTCAGCCAACATTTGAAATAACAGATGAACCACAATGGCTAGTATAATAGCAAAACAAAATACTCATGACTGGAAGTGACCCAATTATAATTCAGTATAAGTAACACCTTTTGGAGCAACACCTGTTAACGATACAGCTTTTTTCAAGATAGTCTTTTCAATTATTTCAAAGGAATAATTTTTCTCAAGTGGTTGCTAGAGTAAATGGTACTTAGTTGGTATGTAATATAACTTGGAAAATAAATTGTGTACAACTAGACAACAGAATGCTAAAATGAGTTCATGCCAACTTTGTCAAATATACATGGACTAACAAATAAAGGATCCTTGCCTATTCTAAGCAATGCTATCATCAAACTGAATGTCTGAATCTCTTAAAAGAAACATTTCTAAAACCTGCTTTTCAATTAAAGGAACAACAATCTTTAGCTCCGCACATTCCTACAAGTAACTTTTAGTACAACTTTCTATCCTCAAAATCATCAGGGAATCTTTGTAAAATTTAATTCAGTTATCAGGTATGAAATTATAATATATATAAATAAATGAATATATATATACTCATGCACCTGCTAATAAAATAAGTAACATGTAAGCTGCAGTGGGAATTGTGCTAAAATAGCAATGTTTCAATTTCAGTGCTTTTACTGCTTATTATTATTATTATTATTATTATTATTTATTGGAAAGACAAGTTTAGCAAGAGAGAAAAAGAGACAGAGAGAAAGATCTTCCATTCTATGATTCACTTGGCTAGTGGCCACAACGCTGAAACTGACCCGATCTAAAGTGAGGAGCCAGGAGCTTCTTCTGGGTCTCTCACGTGGGTGCTGAGTCACAATACTTTGGGCCAACCTCTACTGCTTTCATAGGCACAAGCAGGGAGCTAGGGAAGTGCAACAACCAGGACAGGAACCAGTACCCATATGGGATCCCAGCACACACAGGGCAAGCCCTTTAGCTACAAGGCAGCACCAGGGCCACTGCTTTTACTTCAACAAAAAAATCTAGTCTTTTATTTATTTTGTCATCAGATTTCCATTCCACAGATCTTAATGCACATATGCATAGATCAATAAATATAGTAATTATGCACTGTAAAGCAGTTCAATTACATTCATAACTTCAATTTCATATGTAATTATGAATTTGGAAAATGTTTACACTTATCATTGGCTTTTAATCAATTTTGAAGAAGTCTTTAGGTAGAAGGACAAAACCTGTGAAATGCCTTAAAAGCTTCTTAAAAGGATGGTGAGAAATCTGACAGAATCAACCAACCAATCAATAATCTAATCGACTTGAACTTAGCTGTCAAACTTGCTTGACAAACAATACCTGGACAACAAGTTAAATCTTACCACCTTAAAACATAAAATGTATGGAAAAGCATGTAGCATTCCTTGAAACATGTAACTTTACTGCACTGCATTAGGTTGGCTATGATCCAAAGAACATGTAATAACAACCTCTGGTAGGGATATATAGAAAAGTGACCCAAATACACTGTTGGTTAGAATACAATGTAATACAAACATTGCAGTTAACAATACAGAGATATCGTCCCCCACAGAAAAAAAAATCTAAAAATTTGTTCCCCATATTATATGCAAAGGAGTTGTCATACTTCAGAGAGTAAATATATGGATGAAATGATTTCAGATTTCTGTGAGTTGTAATCTGGATTCAACCTTATAGGGAAAAAAGAGAAACTAAAAATGATGCATTACACATTTGTATAATTTAGAGATATATTTTAGCTCAGTCATTCAATGTAGAATGTCAGGAATTTAAAAAGGGAGAAATTGTTGCTATTAAGAAACAATTTTAGGGCCCGGCACTATGGCACAGTGGTTAAGGTCCTCACCTTGCACGGGCCAGGATCCCATATGCGCGCCGGTTCTAATCCCGGCAGCCCCACTTCCCATCCACCTCCCTGCTTGTGGCACCGGAAGGCAGTCGAGGACGGCCCAAAGCTTTGGGACCCTGCACCCGCGTGGGAGACCTGGAAGAGGCTCCTGGCTTCGGATCGGCTCAGATCCAGCCATGGTTGTGCTCACTTGGGGAGTGAATCATGGGATGGAAGATCTTCCTCTCTGTCTCTCCTCTTTGTATATCCGCCTTTCCAATAAAAATAAAATTTTTATTTTTTCCTCAATTTTAAAATATATTCATATTCTAAATAAATATCCACTTCAGTTATATAATATTGATCATTTCTTTCCAACTGTATGAGCTCTATTTTCATGAGCATTTATTGTCAAGAATTTTTAAATCTTTAGTTATTGAAAAGTTATTTTTTAATCCAGGAATAAAATAACTGATAGAAACACAGGTTCCACTGCTGTTAGGAGGGAATGAGTCAAAATTCTTTTGGAAGGAAAACATTCCCTTGCAACAATAATGCTACAGTTAAAAAAATAAATTATGCACAAGAAAGTGCAGACGAGATTGGGCGTGTTCAGGGTGGCGTGGCCGTATACATGCACAAGAAAGTGAATAGGAAGCCTCATCAAACGTTTGTAGAAAAGGGAATTTATGTATGTTTTGGTGCCACCAAAAATTGAAGTTCATGAATAGCTGTATTCTAAAAGTTTTTGAGGAAAAACAATAATATGATACAATGGCATAGATTTTGCAACAGAGTAATATTTTAATTCCATTTTTTACTGGGAGTTCTTAAAGTGCCCTTGTTTAGTAAAACATAAACTTTCCATGACTCAATTCAAGTCTTTATGACAAGCTTTCAAATCAATCATCTGTCCATACATTGCCCTAATTTTCTTAGTATGGAGCATAATCGTGTTTATGGATCCAAAATTATAATAATGAATCTTTACAACTTCTCCTTTATACATATTGAGGAAGGTAACAAAATTTTAAATATTCATATTATCTGTCTGAGAATCAAACACTACCTGGCACAGAGCCTAGAGGAACATAGAATATGTATATCTTACTTTTCTCATTCAGTACCTAGTGCGGTAGCATATACCTGAAGGTACTAAATAAATAATTTGACAAAGATAACGATGACTGTACATTGGTACAGCAAAGAAAGTTATAAAATTTGAATTCTGTTTTGCACTAAAAAAATGTATCCCCCCGACTCATAATGATTCAGTTGCCAATATTTCTCTGCTCTTTTGCCACTTTTTGACATGATGTTATACCTTTTTTTCTTTATTTTTCTATAATATAAGTTGATTCCATCAGCTGGAAAATTGCAATAATTCCATTTGATTGCTTCCTTATGTTTGGCAGGAAACCATGGTACATAATAAACTGGTTGATGAGTTAAAAAAAACATTGATCCAAAATTCTTAATAAGAAATCATTATCTTCATACAACAGGTAGGCATACATCTACTCAGATATTTCTGTTGCTTAAAAATGAATCTCCTATTGCTGGATAATATTTCAGTCCCTAAACCAAATCTTATGCTTAATTGATTCCTACATTTCCGTAGATGAAAACTTATTTCTTTAATAGCTTGAGAAAGAAAACTTACTCACATTTGTTAAAAATGATATGATCTACCCTCTTTGCTGGAAAGTTCAAGTTCATGTCTGTTTTCTTGGAAGACAGTGGAAACCCTCTGTATCAATGAGGAGAAAAGGAGCAGTGTGGACAGCACAAAGATGCAGCGGTATGCAGTGATATAACCTAGGTTTCTGCCTTAGCCCAAGATGTCCTTGCTTAGCAATTATTAGAAGGAATCCACTGGATTAAATAGACTGATCTCCAGGAGTCATTTGCTACTCCATTAGATAAGGATATGAATGGCCAGCTTAGTCTGGATTGAATTCTTGTAAGTCCATTCCGGTAACTGCTCCCTGTCATGAACAGGAGACCACTGGTTCAGTATCAATCCCCTGAAGTTCGTAGCATTGCTGATTATTCAGGAACCATGCATATACACACCTCTCAGGCCCAATTGTCTATCTATAAGAAGTGTCACCAGTAACTACTTGGGAATTAAGCCATAGCAGCCTGGTTCCTTGTGTGTTTTGTAATATAGAACTACTTTCTTGCACAATCCTGATGTCGTTGACTGGCTTTCTGCATGTTGGTAAAACAGGTCCGTTGTGGGGATTACATGATAATGCGTTCAGGCAGTTTAGGATGTTGTTCAGCAACACGAATGTGGAAATTTCACTCTTGTATGACTTGTCATGAGATGACATGACAGCATGTTTTTCAGAGTAATCACAGAGTTAGATTTCAAGAGGCTCATAACTCCCTAACCCCTTGGGGTGAGTCGTCACATTGAGTTCCATCTTTACAGTAGTTAAGGGCAGAGATCTTTTTGTGTATGGTTCATATGTTTATATGGGCGGGACTGTATTTACGGTGGGTTTTCCCTGGATGTTAATCATCCCAAAAGTCAAGAGATTAGGCTATAATCCCATACACAGACAAGATTACGCCCTTCCCTTTGCTGTCACTCAGGATTTTTACCTTACTCCTGTGCATCAATAAGACACAGGGGTGTAGCTCAAAAGTAAAAGCCATTAAAGCAGAAAACCAAGAAGAGTTTCAACAACTGCATTATGCAACAGACTGCAGAAATAAGACCAAGGAGGATATTAAGACTCCTCAAAAGTAACAGAAAGGATGTGAATATTAGTATGCAAAGATGAAGAAATTGATAATACACCTAAAATGCATTCAAGAGGATTAACATAAGCAAAAAAAGTCAACAGCTTTAGAAATCCATACACAGTATGAATGACAATTTTGCTGAGAAAATGACATGTTGAAAAAAATAAAATTGTAAAAATTCAAAATGATGAATGTAAAACCTCAACATTAGAATTGATGAAACAGATGAAAGAATATCAAAGCTAAAGGACAAATTCTTGGAAATATTTCATTCAGAAAAAAAAAAGAAAAATTGGAAAACGTAAAAAAAAGTGTTTGGGATTAATGAGACACTATCAAATGAGCAAACACAGGGCCCTTAGGAGTTTATGAAGATGTACAAAGAAGAAATGGATTAGAAGGCCTATTATCAAAATATCATTGAGAAACCATTCCTTACTTGGAAACAGGTACATTAAGAAGCACAACAGCATTTCTCCGTGATTTATATCAAGCTTTCAATTCTAAAACATAAAGAATAAATTCTCTAAAATTTAACAATCCTGAAATGTGCATGAGAGAAATGCATGAAAGATGCTTGATAACCTCCAGGAGAACCCCTTTGGATTAAAGCTTTGCTTCCAGTCCTGGAGGCTAAGAGAGGGTGGAAAGGCATTATACAAATCCTCAAAGAAAAAGCTGTCAACAAAGAACACTGCAACAAGCAATGTTCTCATTTATAAATAATGATGAAATAAAGCTTTTTTAAAACAAGCAGAAATTGAATTTATCACAACTTGTACAATCTTGCAAATGATTCTTAAAGATACGATACACACAGAAGCACAGAATGACAGCCACCACCTTGAAGAAATGTGGAAATAGAAAAACTTCTAGGAAAAAAATGTATAGGAGAACTAAAACACTATGGGAATATTTATGAAAAATGTTGAATTGTTACTTATCAATAATGAACCTGAAAGCTAATTACATACATTCCCCAATTAAAAGATTTACAGTGAATGGATTTATGGAAAGTCTGATCGATTTTCACCAATGAGAAACACATCTCATTAGCAATAATACAGACTGAAACAGGAAGGATAGAAAATTATAATACATGTTAATGAAAAGTAAAGATGAGAAGATGTAACCATTTTATTTTGGGCGAAAATAGACTTTAACCACACACACACAAAAAAACCCACTAGAAGACAAATAACATTATGTAATTAAGAGAGAAGTTAAATAGGATGATGTGACTATAGTAAATACATACACATTCATTTATAGGGCAACTGAGTAAAAAATAACAGGTACGTTAGTAAACAGGATGACGTACACTCCAACCAAGTTGTAATGAAAGTCTTCAACAGTCCACTTTCATTAAAGAAGAGATCATCTAGAGGATGAGCAAAAACGCAGTAGAGCTAATCCAGAATTTGAACCAACTTAATCTAACATATCATCACAACATTTCATGTCACAGTTGAAGAACACAAATTGCATGCAGCAGTTTATTCAACATTCTTTAATATTTTGCAAAATTTAAGCTATAAGGCAAGTCACGCCAAATTCAGACTGAAATAGTTCGCTCAACTCTTATGAGCAAAATGATATGAAGTTGGAAATTAGCACCAGCAAAAATGCTACATTATATGCAAACACATATTGAATACACAATAGGATCACAAATGAACAGCATGTCAGCAAGATGAAAATGGAAAACAAAATTTAATTCTGGACATGAGTGAAGATTATAGTAAACTATATCATGTGACAAAGTAAATCGGTGTAAAGAAATTCAAAAAACATTAATAATGTTTCTATCCGTCACACCAAAGGAAGTAGAAACAGGAAAAATGAAACATTATTAGGCTGAATAATTAAAATCAGAATTTTAATAAAATCTGTGATGTATCACAGTTGAAAATCTAAAACCTAATATCATTAAGATACTAGAAGAAAATATTGATGAAATTCTGCAAGACATATGAATTGGCAAAGACATCTTAGAAAATACTTCAGAAACAGGCAGTTAAAGCAAAATATACAAATAGACCACATCAAGCTCAAGAATCTTGTGCAATTCTAGGGAAATACTCAACAAAGTGATAATTCAATGATAGAGTGGTAGAAAACATCTGTAAATCAAGAAACTGATAAAGGAATAATATCCAGGAGCTATTAAGAGTTCAAGCAAATTAGCAATCATAAAGCAAACAATGCTGCTAAAATATCGGCAAATGGCATGAACTGTCAATAATGGAGGAAATACAAATGTCCAACAGACACATGAAAAAAAAAAAGGGCTAGGATTACTTGACCTCAGGAAAATACAGTTGACAACTACAATGAGATTTCTCCTCTCCCCGGTTACTATGACTATCATGCAAAATCAAAAAGCATATAACTTTTGGTGACCAAGTTGTGAAAGTGACACCCATTCCAGTGGTGGTGGGAATGTAAACTAATACAATCATTGTGATTGTAATTTTGAAAGAATTGAGAATAGATTCACCCACCACCCCCACTCCTGGCAATTTATGCAAAGGAAATTAAATCAGTATATTAGACAGTTATTTGTATGCTAAAGTATGAAAACAACCCATCCATCTCTAAAGTGATACATGAATAAAGAAAATATGGCATAATACTCTTTGAATATTAATTAATCAAAAGCAGGGTAAAATCATGTCTATTGCAGCCTAATGGGTTTTACTGAAAATAAGTACACTGTGCAATAAGCCAGATCTAAAACTACAAATATCATAGGCTCTGTATGACATCTGGCAGCTAATATACAAGACGAATGAAATTGTCACATTGGAATATGATAGTTGTTATAGCCCGTGGTTATACTCCAAAGTGGTCTTTGTATTTTTACTTTTTGAATATAATGATCAGTGACCAATTACACTTGTGCACATAGAGTTCTTTAAAATTATGACTTTTTGGGCCCGGCGCTGGGGCGCAAGTGGTTAAGTCCTTGCCTTGCACGCCCGGGATCCCATATGGGCGCCGGTTTTATCCCAGCGGCCCCACTTCCCATCCAGCTCCCTGGCTGTGGCCCGGGAAAGCAGCAGAGGACCGCCCAAGGCTTTGCACCCTGCACCCGCGTGAGAGACCCGGAAGAGGCTCCTGGCTTCGGATTGGCATAGTATCGGCCTGTTGCGCTCACTTGGGGAGTGAATCATGGGCCGGAAGATCTTCCTCTCTGTCTCTCCTCTCTGTATATCCGCCTTTCCAATGAAAAATAATAAAAATAAATCTTTAAAAAAATTATGACTTTTGTTAAAAACTTACAAAAGAGAAGAGGAAAACTTGTGCCTTACAGGAAACAGGAAGTGAGAGAAGTTTTACTTTCCTCTTGAAACGTTACCTATGGAGTGCATGAAGTGTGGTTTCATATTAATAATGAATTTTAACGATATGTTGATTTTTTAATTGAAAGTTGGAATTGCAGAGTTGAGGAGTGGGGGAGGGAGAGAGAGAGAGAGAGAGAGAGACTGTCCATTCACTGGTTCATTCCCCAAATATCCACGTTGAACAATGTATAATTGATTCAAAGCCAGGAGCCTGGATCTTTCTCCTGGTCTCTCACATGAATGCAAGTGTCCAAAGGCTTGAGCCATGCTTTACTTCTTTCCCAGAGCATAAGCAGGGAGCTGAATTAGAAGTGGAGCAGCCCAGTCTAGAACTCCCCATATAGGATGGTGGTGCTACAGACAAAAGCTTAGCCTACTGCAACTTGGTGCCAGCCCCATCAATGACAATTTTTATGTGACAAATAACATCTGCCATGAAAATTAAATATCACTTACAAAGGAAACTAATTAGTTGTGTATAGAATTGGAAAGAATTGTTTTAGTAGACCTTTAGTTTCCCTATCACCTGGCAAGATAATATCCAATAAGCTGTGTAATACAAGCTCAGTGCCAGACATACCAATTTAATGCTTGATTCAATGTGTAAATGACTAAAGATAACTCGTCATCATTTCATGGGGGCAATTATTGATAAAAATCCAGTATAAAGGTATGGTATGACTAGGGCCTGGTAAGTTTGGAATTCTTGTCTATTGGTGAGAAAATTATTCAATCTTAATGCCCCTGTAAATCTCTTGATTTGTCAGCCAAAACTGGAATGGCCCATGTCCCATTTTTGAAATACATGAATCTGCCAGGCAACCAATCTGTCATGTCAGTATGTAATGCTTGCAATCATATATTAGCTTTTAGAACTGGGTTCAAACAACATCTTTGTTTTGGAAGTTTCGCATGCCGGTGTTCCCTAACAAAGTACACCTCCCATTTTTTTAAGATTTACTCATTTTTATTGCCAAGACATATTTGCTGTGAGAAGGAGAGAAATGTAGAGAAAGTTGCTTCAGCCACTGGTTCATTCCCATATGGCTAATTCAGCCAAAGGTGAGTCCATCTGAAGCCGTGATCCAAAAGCTTCTTCATGGAACCACACACGTGTGCAGAGTCCCAAGGATAGGAGGTTTCCTCCTCTGCATTCCCAAACCTCAAGCAGGTAGAACTAGGAGGTAGCACTGTTGGGACATGAATGAGCACTCCTATGGCATGATTAACCAATGGAGCAAATGTGCTAAACCCCAGAGTACCCATTTCAAGTCTCATTTGCTTCTTCTTCCCATCCAGGTTTCTGATGACCAAAGTATTTCAGTCCCTGCCGTTCATGTGAGAAATATGGTCAGTGCTTTCTTTTGCTTTAAATTGGATTAGCTCAAATTTTGACTGGCATATGTATAGAGAAAACTATTGAATAAGAGCTCCCTCTGTCTCTCTGTCCCTTTGCCATTAACATAAACAAATACAGTGATAATTTTAGAGAGTAAAACAGAAAAGTTTAAATTGCTTTTGCAGTTACATCCATGAATGGTGCAAACCTACAAAAAATGATTTTACTGTTCACCCAAACCTTTGAATTTTTTGTTAAGTATCAGTACTCAAAGTTGGATTTTAATAAAAATTCAAAAATTAACATGCAAATTAAGTATTGCGTCTCACATGGGAGTACCTGAGTTTGACTCTGAGCCCTGGCTCTTGACTACAGCTTCCTGTGTCCATTGAGAGTGAGACAGCAGTTACAGCTCAGGTAATTGAGTTTCTACCTCCCACACGAGAGATTTGGATCAATTTTCCAGCTTCTTCATTTTGACCTCTGCTAACCTCTAGTCTTTAGGCACTGAAGTTATCTAGTAAATAACAAAATTCTCTGTCTCTTAAAAAGTACTTTACAACATTTGAGGTCGCTTTACAATATCAAATCCATATTTTTATGTCCAAACAAAATTGATAATAAAGGCAAAAACTGCACACGTTGTTAAGAGAAGATTCATTGCTTCAAATATTTATCAAAATGCTTGGATAGTCAAATTACAGAGGCGATGTGGCATAAACAATGATAAGTGTGCCCCATATTGATGTTAGCAACAATATGACCCAAGCACATCAAGGATCTTTTACAGCACGGATTTCTGTGGCCTCGGAACATTTCCTCTCTGTTGACCCCCACACACAGGCCTTGGCCTGGGTCTCGGACCTTTGCGCACTTGCAGACCATGCCTGCAGGGTTTGATCTCCGTCTCTGGCACCAGGAGTCTGTGAATTTGAGATTTCACACACTGTCTGTCCTGCTGGTCTTTATCAAGTTACACTGTTGGTTTTTTTTTTTTTTTTTTTTTTTTTACAAACTGCCTGCAACTATATAGATATAACATATATATGCTATATTTTAGCTATATATGTATATAGTTGTGGAATATTCCTGTCAGTCTAATAAACAACTATTTATTCTTATAAATTAGTGTTGTTAATTTTCACCTCAAAATTCTGAAAGGTTTTTTAAATTAAATTAATCTGTTTTATATTTGGCCATGTTATTTTGTATAGTGAATTGAGCTACACCACTTAAGATACCTCTATCCATATCCATGTGCCTGACTTAAGTACTATCTAATTCATGTTGATAATTCCGCTTGTTTGAATGGTTCTTAGGTTCCTACCACTCGTGTTCTATTCCCGAAGGAAGTTCATAGTCCCTGGCTTTGATCTGGCCTAACTTGGGTCATTATGTGAATTTGGGAAATCAGCAAATGCAAGACTCTTTCTCTGTTTCTCAGATTTTCAAATAAGTAAATAAATCTTTACAAATAACTAAAAGTTGCACATTGTATAAAATAATAACAATTTTAGTAACACTACTAGTACTACTACTACTTTCTTTGACAAATCCTGGATAATTTCTATGGCTGTTAACTATGTACAAAATGTGTCAGTCATATTTAAGTAAGCAGTGATATCCTTTTATTGAAATATATTAGAATTAGAAAAATTTGGAAATCTCTATATACAAGAGAAACAGAACTATATACTTTTTGTTAGGAATCTGGTGTTTGTTAGAATAAAATAGAGTCAGGGAAGGAAAGGAAAGGATGGAGGGAGGGAGAAAGCAAAGAAAGCAAAAAAGAAGGAAAAAAGGAATTGATCTTTTTAAAAAGATGCACTTATTTTATTTTTTATTTGGAAGGTTGTTTTTAAAGAGAATACCTTGCATCTGCTGGTAATCCCAAAATGTCCACAATTACTAGAACTGAGCTGATCCAAATCCAGGAGCAACAAACGTCTTCCCAGTTTCCCATGTGGCAGTAAGTGGGGAGCTTGATTGGAAAGCAAGTAGGCAGAACTAATAGTGGTGCCCATAAGGGATGTGAGCTCTGCAGGAAGGGGAGTTGCTTGCTGGACCCAGGATTCTATCTTTGGTAAATGCATCTTCTACATTTCACAGTGAATAAGAAATCAATCAATCAATGTTTAGATTGTTTTATGACATAAGATGAACTACCCCAATGCATTCAGTGACGGAATGAAATAGAGGACCGCTTCATGTATCAGCATATCCTGCAGAAGAGCAGCTCATCCCCACTAGCTGCCAATGCAGTGTATGTGCTTCAAATTCCTCTGAAGGTCTGCTCTGCCTCCAGTGGTCTCAAGTGGGTACAAAGCAAATGAGCGGAATTCTATCTTTAGGAGTCCTCTCCTCATCTATCTTCCTTCATTTACTTTTCCTTTAGGAATGCTGTTCCCTGAAGCATACATTTACCAAGGAACATTAAATAATTCCAATGCTGACCACGTATAGTATAGTATAGTAACAAAACCTCAGTATTCTTACGTTGAGTGAGATATGTTTGAAAATTGCCTATGGAATGGCTTACGTTTGGAGACAGACTAACCACAAAATACTTAAAAATACATTCTACAGGACAGAATTTGCAGGTGTTCATTTAAAACTTTTTTAAAGAAAATTTATATGATGATTTTGCATGCGCCCTTAGAGACATAGTTATCGCAGTTCTGCTTTAATTGCAATACAGATTCCAGTTATCTATTTTGATGTATAAAAATATTCTAAACTTGAATGGGTTAAAACAACAGTTTCACTTTTTTCTAAACGTGTGGGTCATGAATTCAGCAAACACTCTGTTGGACAGTTTATTTCTAATTTATAGGGCATCGTGTAGCAGGCCGGGGACAAGTAAACCATTTCTGGGACAGCCTTCTTACTCGGGTGTTGCTTCAGGGCCCTTCAGCCTGCAGTATCCCTTCTTTCTTTTCACCAGGCACCTTATGATTAAGAGCCACATCAACCTGGATGCAAACATAGCATGTTTTCTTTCTCTGTTTTTATTATGATTCAGAGTAGAAAAAGTCCCTGTTTGTTCCTGGTTACACTCTTCTTAAGAACTGATTCATATTAGAAATGAAATAAGCTTCTCAGCCTGTTTTCTACCTAAAGTATTTTAAATACTGAAAATCCTTGCATGTTATCACTCTACCTTACAGTCTAAGCTGACATGATGGTTTTAAAGCTGTGAAAATGCAGTACTTGACGTCTGATTCACTCTATGTTAGAAAAGTCACACCCACATTACTTCAAAGGCAGTCGTCTGCACTTTGGGTGCAAGGCAAGTAGGTCATTGTTAGGTATTACTCCTTTGGATTCTTACAAGAGTTTTTATCTTGTACAAAGTGTTTATGTGATATGAATTTATGATAATTGCACATTCACACTTTTGGCAACAGAATTCTAAGAATAATCTTACAAGATTCTAGATGCCCTTGTAGGTATTCATTACATTTTTCTAAAGAGCGTTCTTTCTCTTTTCTGAAGATATATTCTGAAGACTTTAGCTACTAGGCTACTGAGTAAGGCCCCTATTTCTTCACAGTTTTCTGAGATCTCATCACTAGGTCTTTGAGAAATTCTGTGAATTTATACTGGAGCCTATATTGGTGCTGCAACATCCACTTCTAATCCTGAATATATCAAATTAAAGGTTACAATTATTTTTATTTCTAAAGTAAACAAGCATGTCTGGTGCCGCTTATTTTCTTGAAATTTTTACTTTAAAAGCTACATAATTTACATGTTAATTTAATTATATTTTTCCATGGAGATTTAGAAAAAGACAACTAGGAGTTTCTGCATATTGCTAGTGACATTTTCAGGACACTAAAACAGTCATTATTTATCCTTTCTGTTTTCAACATTGCCCCTCTTCTTCCTTCCTTCAATAATATATCCCCTACTTATGCTCAAATTATCAAAATTCTTCACAAAATATTTCTGACTGACATACCATCCTAAAGCAATGAATAGTGTGTTCAGTTTTTTTTTAAGGATTTATTTATTTTTTTCTGTAAAGTCAGATACACAGAAAGAAGGAGAGACAGAGAGGAATATGCTCTGGCCGCTGATTCACTCTGCAAGCGGCCCCAATTTGCTGAAGCTGCGCCAATCTGAAGCCAGGAAAGAGGAACCTGTCCTGGGTGTCCCATGCAGGTACAGGGTCCCAAGGCTTTTGGTTGTCCTCCACTGCTCTCCCAAGCCACACTCAGGGAGCTGAATGTGAAGAGGAGCCCTTGGGATATCCCTACAATGTAATGATTCAGGATCCAGCATCTTGGCAGTGTAGGTTGAACAGTCACCTGTAATGCTGGCATCTCATATGAGCACTGATTCCAGTCCACTGATGCACTTTCTCAGCTGGTTCTCTGCTAATGTGCCTCAGTATGCAACAGATGATGATCATCCACATTGGAGATTCTGATGGAGCTCCTGGCTCATTACTTTCATCATGTAAACTTCCAACTATGGTGACCATCAGCAGAATACACTAGAGAATGGAAGGTCCCTATCTTTCTCTTGCCTCTCTCATTCTTTCTTTAAATAAGTGAATCAATATTTAAAGTTAACTAGATTTACCATTTGAGTTATAATATTAACTCTGGAATAATATACTGGTAACTACAAGACTATTTATATCTTACTTAAATAATACCAGCTGATATGTCTGAGTCCACGAGATCCAGTTACAGATCGCTGTTTAACTTCCATTTTTTACGTTTTTCTGAGGTCTCATTGCTGGCCCTTTGAGAAATTCTGTCAAATGTAAACTATTAACTTGTTTTTCTGCGCTTTGCAGTCTGATTGTTTATCTATTTCTCTACTTGGTAACCCATATTGGACTTCCCAGTGTGGCATATGTTTCTCACACATAGATTTCAATATGTCCAATAATATTTGGACAAGTATTTCACAAATATCTTGGGAAATTCAGGCAGAAGTTGTGCAGCTTCCAAATAACTGACCAAAGTATAAGCTTTTGTGAATTCCATTACTCAAGCAAATCTCCAGGAAGAGTTTATGTTCCACAACTGGATTAAAAGATTCTGCTGTCAGTGGAGCAATAGCATGAATTTATACAATAGGAATAATTCAAAATAATCATAAAGAAATGTTAGTCAAAGTTGTTAGATTTATAAAATACAAACCAAATCTCAAGTATATATATTCAATATGAAATAACAGTAACAACAAGATCTCTTTGTTTATTATGTTACAGCCTGTAGCCTATAATAGTTCATTAGAATCTAATTTATCTGAGTAATTTGGGTGTATTAACTCAATGTATTTATGTCTTTGCTTAAATGAATTTGCAATAGAAAAATGTTTTTAAAAATCCCTATAAAATAGACAATACTTTTACAAAGAGATATCTTTAAGAACTTGCCTGTCCTAGATAATTTTAACCCTCATTTACCTTTTGGAGTCAGGAGAGAAACTCCACTAAGAACAGATCTGACCTCTTTAAAACTTGAACCAGTATACAATTCTATAAAGACTCTAGCTATAAGACCAAAGGTCAATTCACTTAAGCCATTTGAATCTCTAGTGGTTTAAGTAAGAATAAAGTTCAGAAGCAACCTCTCTGACGAGTGTAAAGATTTAATGACCACCAATTTCTTATTTTCCAAGCCTGATCTCCTGGGAGAGACTAGGACCCTGAACAAGTGCTAATGGGGCTCTGCCCTCAAGGCAAGGTTGGCTTTTCAGTGGTTTGGAGTTTCACACACTAAATTTCCCTGAGCATTTAAAAAAATGAATCCACACTCTGAATCTAAACGTTTTCTCAAAAATGTAGAATTCCTTTACTAAAACTATAAAACTTGGTGCCAAGGGACAAGGTTACAAATTCTTAAACTTTCTATGTTATAGTGAAAAAAACATTGCGTTGTTATTTCTACCTTCATGTTAGAGACTTATAGGAAAGGACAGACGCAGTTCGTTTCTGGAGATTTGGCAGTGAAATCTCTACTTAGAAACTTACAAATTTGTTTCCTTTTTGAGTAATCCGGAAACAAGATAATTACCAGTGAAGAAATAGGCTTGAAATTCTCAACATTGGGCCCGGTGGGATGGCCTAGAGGCTAAAGTCCTTGCTTTGAATGTGCTGGGATCCCATATGGTCACCTGTTCTAGTCCCGGCAGCCCCACTTCCCATCTAGCTCTCTACTTGTGGCATGGGAAAGCAGTCGAGGACAGCCCAAAGCTTTGGGACCCTCACACACATGGGATACCTGGAAGAGATTCTTGATTCCTGGCTTCAGATCGGTGCAACATCGGCCTTTGCACTCACTTGGGGAGTGAATCATCGGACAGAAGATCTTCCTCTCTGTCTCTCCTCCTCTCTGTATATCTGATTTTGTAATAAAAATAAATAAATCTTAAAAAAAAAAAGATTCACAGCATTGTGTGTTATTACTATTAGAACAATGTACTGTTTTCAAAAATACCGATCTGGATTTTTAATATACTGCTCACATAGTTGTCCTTTTTTCCATTGTAGTCCATTTTCTGTGTTTCAGTATTTCATTTTCATTGTTCTACTTATTAGCCATATATTTGCCATTCAGTATTGAGAGATTTCATTGTTTGCCATTTTTTGTTTTTGTTTGTTTCTTTTTTGTGACACAAGACTTAGAATGCTGCTCTAATTACACACAGCAGCAGTAGTAGCACTATTTTAGCAAGGTGTGCCATGAAATTTGCACTGTATTTTACAGTTTAATTCTTTGTATTTATAATGATGAAAAAAGAAGTAATGAAATTGTGAAGCATTTGTTAATAGGAAAACATTATAGAAAGCAGTTTATACTCACAATTCTACAGTGAACAAATACTAGATTTTTTTTTGAGATGACTGGAGATGGATCACTTAAAGTTCAGTTGTTCTGACAAAAATTCACTTTCAAACATTTTGAGATTATGGAGAAAATGAGCTATGTTAATTAAGGACAGAAAGTGATGGGACATCAGCAGGTACAGCATGAGTAATGTGTATTTCAGAATTAGGAGTGGAAGCACTTCTTAGTGCTTCCCAAGGTTCTTTGGGGTGGGTTGGCGAGGATTTTGGGTTTTGATTTTGCAGCAATGGCTGAAGTCATCTCTGAAGTTAGCAGCTGTACACAGAATGTAATATTCTGATCAAGACCCTTGAGGTGGTAAAAGACGCTTGCACTCACTAGTACCACAAACAGAATGTCTCGTGGTTTCCCACTCTGCTAGTCATCACAAGGAAAAAATAAAAATACTTTTAATTAAGTCTTTGTAAATATTCAACTATATGTAACCGATTCACAATTTTGTGAGTTATAAGTTTGGCTGATAAAAACTGCACTGGAAATATCTTTTAAAACTCGAAGTGAAATCAATATTATAAATGGCAGCTTATATTTTCAGTTAATTTCTATCTCTCTAAACAGTCTTGCCTGTTTAATTTTCCTAAGCAGCAAGAAAAGAGAAGTATGGAATTATCTGCTAAGAATAATTGGGCAAAATAAGTTCGCAAAGATGTATTCAGTCTTTATTTAGAAGCAGTTGTGTATTATAAGCAAAGAGAACATTGACCACACCCCAAACCTCTGTTACACGATAGTACCCTCAGTAAGGTGCCCATCAATTGAATCATCAAGTCTATTTGTAAACAAAACCTAGGTTGCCAGCAGTTTGGCATAATATAATTATTTGAAATCTTGAATTGGAGGATTAGTTTTTTAACTTAAGAAATACACAATTATTAAAACATATCAGCAAATATTGAAGAAAACTTTTCCTTCACAATGTTAATAAAACAGAACTGCGACAAGATCTCACATTACCTAAGGTTTAGGAAATATGAACTAATCCAATTTTTTAATCATTTCTTTTTTAAAGTGGATAGATGCAGCTTATGATAAAATGACTACTCCAGCAAATCTCAAAAGATTTTATAACAAAGAACATGCTAAGATATGTTCCTCTGAATTTAGATTTCAGTGTAGGAAAAACAACATTCAGGAAAAAATGACTGAGAAAAATAGCTACTTGAAAAATCATAGCATTGGAAACAATTATTTGTTTTTCGTTGGCAGACAGTAACATCTTTATTTTATGGAACTAAATATAAATTATATCTGACTATATCTTATAATAAAGATTTATATCTTTATTACTTATAAACAAATATACTCAAATTGAATCAATTGTCAGAGTTTGAATAATTTGTAGTTTTAATAATTTGCAGTGTGTTTTATTTATTGCTTATTTTAGTTTTAACATGATTAACTTCAGTGTGTTTTAAAATGCATATTTAAAGTCTTCATATCAATTAACTGCAATTATTTTAAATTCTGTTTTATTAAATAAGAATGGAGAGGTATCAGAGTTGGGAGAGTCCCCATGTGCTGTTTCACTCACTGGAAGCTCACAAAGCTTATCAAGGTCAAGAGCCTGGCGGCCAGTGCCAACCATGGTGTTTCTGAGCAGTAAGGTACACTGGCCTGTGCATCTGGGACTAGACTCCAGGCATGCTTAGTAGATCTTTTGCAATCTACTCAACCAAATGCTTGGCCTTGTGGTGACTTTTCTTAAAAATGGGTAAAACCACTTGAGATCAGGCTCGTTCAGTGCGGTAGTATGAATTTTTACAAAGGAAAAAAAAATGGTCTCTCCCTTTATTAAAAAATAAGCAAATCATATCGCTTATTTTATATCTATACATATATTGATATATTTCTGTAGTTGTATATTAAGCATAGTGTTATATACTTTGCATGAATTTTAGTTTATCCAAAGCATTCAATTTTGTTTCTTTCATAGATACTACTAGAAAATGAAAAGAAATCCCAAACTCGCTAGTTCCTTATGTTTAAGCAAGTTTAAGGTGATAAAATATACATAGTGCCACTAAAATTCATTAGTTTTACTCTCACTAAAATTCATCAGTTTTACTTATGCAAATAGTGTTCAGACACCCAGATATTATTTTATTAATTACTTCAACTTAATGCTTGACTAATATATATACACACACACATATATATATAATTTATATATATTTACTGAAAACACAGAATTTAAAAAGAGAAGGAGAAACAGAGAAATCTTCCAACTGCCAGTACACTCCCCAGCTGGCTCCAGTGTCCAGAACAGAGCTGATCCAAAGCCATGAAAAAAGAGCCAGGAGTCACACATTTTTTTCTATGTCCCCCATTGTTGGTTCAGGTTCCCAAGGCTATAGGTTATCCTCTGCCGCTTTCCCTGGTCATAAGCAGGCAGCTGGATGGAAAGTGGCATAAGTTTAACCAAAAAAAGAATTGCTGTCTGTATGGGGCTCCATTGCCTGAAGGTTGAGGACTATCCAGCTGATCCATTGCGCCAACCTCTGTCTTAAAACATGGAAATAATACAAATGAACATATTTAATCAATTGGAATTGATTATTTATTTATTGGTCTTTTTAAAGATTTTATTTTTATTATTTTTTATTGGAAAGGCAGATATACAGAGAGGAGAGACAGAGAGGAAGATCTTCCGTCCAATGATTCACTCCCCAAGTGAGCCCAACGGCCGATGCTATGCCAATCCGAAGCCAGGAGCCTCTTCCGGGTCTCCCACGTGGGTGCAGGGTCCCAAAGCTTTGGGCTGTCCTCGACTGCTTTCCCGGGCCACAGGCGGGGAGCTGGAAGGGAAGCAGGGCTGCCAGGATTAGAACCGGTGCCCTTATGGGATCCCGGAGGTGCAAGGCGAGGACCTTAACCCCTGCGCCACCGCGCCGGGCCCCTATTTATTGGTCTTTTAAAAGAATCCTTTTATATTCAAAATATTGTGAAAACACTGCAAAAGAAAATAAAAATATTCTTAGTCTTTAATATATCTGAATATTTTACTTATATTAATCATTGATATTATACACAAGGAAATGATCATTTTATTTATATGTATATTTATTTATAATATATTTAACCTTAATTTATTCAAACATTTATCAAGAAGAGAACAGAAATTATTAATTAATATAACTTATGGGAAACTCAAGCATAAATTCTTTAAGATTATGTTTAGAAGTCATTGTTTTTCTCACTCTTGTAATTATTAAGCAGTATTACCCTCGGCTGAAAATAATGTTAAAACATAGATTATTTTACAAGGAAAAATAAACATAGCACCATGATTTTATTTAATTATTTATATGAAACTCCCACATAAGGTCAGCAGTTGTCCCTCGGCTTGACCATATTAGTAAAGTATCTTGCTAAGTGCTAGCTCTGCTTTGCTAGCTAATGCACGTTCTGGGAGCTGGCGCACAGCTGGGAACAGCTCAGGTTGTAAGTCGCTCCCATTTACAGAAGAAACCTGTGTCCTGTTACAGTCTTTGCGCTTTGGACTGCACTGACGTTCAGTGGTGCAGCCATTTGAGGATTACGCAGCAGTAGAAGATTGGTTTGTTTGTCCATCTATTTCCTCTGTCTTTATCTCTCTGCTTTACAAATAGCTAACTTTATATTAGAAGAGGTTGATCTCTCACATTCTATTTACATCAGATTCTTGTAAACTGCCTTCACAGTTTAAAAACACAGAATTTGAGAAATTAATACAACATGAAATTAAAGAGAAGTGGGAAAACAACACATGATCATACAAATTAAGGCAAAATACGGGGAGGATCATCTTAGAAAAAAAATGAAAGCTAATTATATCTCCTCGCCAGGAAAGGGAAAATGTAAGAAAGAAAAAGGCAGGAAAGATTATTTGTAAACGTTTCTGTTGGGCCTTGCGGCGTGGCCTAGCGGCTTAACTCCTTGCCTTGAATGTGCTGAGATCCCATATTGGGCACCGTTTCTAATCCCGACAGCTCCACTTTCCTTCCAGCTCCCCTCCTGTGGCCTGGGAAAGCAGTAGAGAATGGCCCAAAGCTTTGGGACTCTGCACCTGTGTGGGAGACCCAGAAGAGGCTCCTGGCTTTGGATCGGCATAGCAACGGCTGTTGTGCTCATTTGGGGAGTGAATCATGGGACGGAAGATCTCCCTCTCTAAAAGGGAATAAAGTCTAGTGACAACTTGGCAAATGAAAACTGTCTGCTATCTTCCAGGCAATCTTCCAGTGACATGAAATTTAAAAGACTTGGCAAATTCCTTTTATTCCTCACTTAGTTAGCAGATCCAATCACTGACAAGGGGCAAGATGATTCCCATGTAAATAGAATGATGGTGATTATGAGAATGATACCCAAGCCTGAATTCCCACCCAACACAAAAAGTCTGGAAACCGATTTCTACTAAGTCACCCAGCTTAATAGCCACAGAACCCAATAACGATCAAGATACAAAGCATTTTCAGCATGTGCCATCCTTGTGAAGAATTCTCTAGCCATTAGATCATTCAAAAGGGACAATTAAGTCAATTATTTTATGCCAATATGTAAAACAATTTGTTTTCTGGAATGTGTAAAAGGGGACTCAGTCCATTTGCTATGATGATGTCATAAACTCATTTTGTTAAACCACAGATTTAGTTCACATAATACTGGACACCATGAAGTTCCATATGCAGGTTCCAGAATATATCTTCTTTCTGGAATGCAGACAACAAGTCAGGGAGGGTGTGAGCTGGTTGGATTATGCCGCGGAACCAGCTAGTAGATGATCCATCAGGGTACAAACTCTGTCAAGCTAAATGCAGAAGTACTTGGAAAATGCAAGATTCATGAGTGAAAGCGAGCCCAAGGAAAAGGGAAATACTGGCCACCTTTCTGATGGACGGAATGCAAGTATCACTAGTGAGCATGGAGAACAGTACTAGAGGTAGATGTGGTTTAATGGAGAGCGGCACCTGCTAGCACCTGTGTGGACTGGAAAGTGAGGCTGGTAGAGATTATCTAGGCTACAATGGGCATTGACATGTATGAGAGCGGAATGAGAAGTGGGACAGACTAGACCAGTCTGCCGTACATGCTGGCAAACACAGAAAGCAGGGCAGGGAGAGTACTGTTGAGGGTTATTGTGGGTCGCTCCAATTAGGCTATACTTCCCAATGGTTTGCATGAGGGTCAAATAGACGGTGAGCAGGACTGGGCTGGACTGAAACACCCATTGTTTTGTGTAGAAGATAGGCCGGGATGCAGAACTAATCCAGCAATTGCAACTACCTGTGTATACGTAGGCAGATTTGGCAACAGAATGGGCCGTAACTTAAATTGACATGCAGACACATGAACCAGTTCTTGGATCGCTTCAAATGAGGTGTCTTTGGGAATCCCACCAACTGAACCACTGGACTAAGACCTCCACCCATGGAGAGAATTTCAGGTTCCATGATCTGATCGTGGAGTGCATATGTCAGAACGGGTTATCCTCAGTGGTTAGAGCAGTGGACATCATATCCAGATGAACATGGGAGATATGGCAGTACATTGCAGGCTGCAGAGTATACTTGCTAACCATAACAGAGAACATAGAACAGAACAAATTGATGAACAATCCCAGCCAAGTGTTGGTGGTGAATACCTGAGCAAACGGAGACTCAAAGGTGGATTTTGTTAGCCAGTGGATTCTGCAGACATTTCAATGTGATTGGAGTGATGAGATCGGCAGCAATTCAGAACTGTTGAATTAACAAAACCACTCAAGCAGGACCCTTGCCGTATTCCCCACATGAGGGACCCAGGGGATGGTTGCATGGTTAGGTGTGGCTTCTCCCCTTATCTCTCCTCTGCCTCCAGATACAGTAATGAAAAAAGAGAAAGTAAAAGCAGTATTCTCACCTATATTCCTCTCGCCCTTGATACTTAGCGCACCAATCAAATATATAAACAAAACAACATTAATTGAGAGATGAAGGGTTTTGAATTTTACAGAAGTATTTTGGGTGTAAAAATTATTTAGGTTAACAAAATGTAAATATTTATTGTTCTCTGAGGAAGAATATCTTCGTCTAACAGTATTCGATGAGAGTAGAATGTGAAGATGTTGAAGATGGTGCTTGAAAAATAATTCTAAGAAAACTGAGATAATTAACTTCAGGAATAACCCAACAGGTCATGAAGTTGCTCAAATTAGCTGGTGATGGAGAACTGAACTGAAAATGTGTCATTGTAAAATTTAGAAAAAAAATCTGGAAGGAGGAAAGTAGCTATGTAAAAGTAGTACAAAGGAGGGTAAGGAAAGATGTATTGCGACATATGTGAAATTGCTTCACTCTATATGAATATAATAGTTCTAAAAATAAAAAAAAAGAATATATAAGTGTAGCATGATTAGGTCAAAGGCCAAATTTGAAGAATAACCCTAAGATATAAAACAAAACAAGCAGAAACGAAAACACCTGACCGATTCATTATCTTCCACGTTTTCCTCTGCTAAACTCAATGTGCAGGTAGACAAGCTGGCAGTAGGACCATTTAAATATTACATGTGAGAAATAGAAGTTATTTCTTTACCCAATTATAACGTGTATTTACTTGAAAAGGTGAAAAGTAGGACAACCAGTAAGAGATACCTGTTGAAGAGAATACAAGAATAAAAGAAAGAGGTGAGGTAACAAACAAGCAGTCCTTCCAAATGCTGGCAGAGGAAGCAGGAGATGCATTAAAATTCAGTTTGGATAATTCATCAGCATGTAGTCAGTTCTGAATAATGAAGACATGGCTGTAAATTCTGTGGATGCATTTCTCTCCATGTTTGCAAAACATCTTCATGTAAGAATTCAATTTTAACACACAGAGAGTACATTCTCTTTAATGTCTCCAACAAAATTAATTTACAAATACTGGTATACATATATGTTCCAAATTTCAAAGTTTACTAATTAAGCCGTCTATGGATGACAATCTGAAAATTATAGTGAGCATTGCCTTCCAAGGTTAGATGAACGAAAGTAATGTTTTGATAAGTCTAATCAAGCTTATGCAACATGGTTTTAAAAAATTATTTTCCATCTAGTGATTTCATGATCGGAATAATTTTAAAAAGTGTAAAACGTAAATACTAACAGTGAATGTTCTCATCTGAAATTCTGAAGGACTTCTTAAAGTTAGTCTAAAAGCTTCTTTGCATAATAAACAATATTTTGACAAACATAAGCTCATCTGATTGATGAATTTTGACTTGCTACCTGTGTAAAGGGACCAATTATGTTATCTACATGTATTGTTGTCCTGAAGATAATTGGGGTCTAATGGTAATGCATAGATTTATCTAATTTCTTATTAGCTATCAGTGGATACACAAACACTACCACAAAAAGTGCCTAAAAGAAAATGATCTATATTTTAAATTTAACTGAGACATCAGAAATAGTGAAATCTTTTTTTAACACTTTGAAATAATATTTCTGGACTTCATTCCTGGGGATGGAGGGGGAGGGAGTTTTTTCCTTTGAAAGGCAGAGGCAGAGAGAGAGAGGAAGACACATACACAGAGATATTTTTAATCCATTGATTCACTTAGAGTGACCATCGTGGCTCATATTGAGTCAAAAGCAGAAACCAGAAGTTTACTCCAAATCTGAAATGTATGTGTATGGGTCCAAATAACTGGGTCATGCTCTGCTGCTTTCCAGGACACATTAGTAGAGATGCATTGTTGGATAGGAAGAAAGAATTCAAGCAGTGCCTGTATGGGACGCTGTTGCATGTGGTAATATTACCACTAAACCCTCTGATCTAACACGTAATGCAGACCTATTTCCACTGCAGAACAAAAGGTTAAGTATTTAGCCCCTCCCCCATATTTGCTCAATGGCTAAATCCTCACCTTGCTAGGGCCAGGATCCCATATGTTCAATAATTCATGTCCTGGCTGCTCCAATTCTCACCCAGCTCCGTGTTTGTGGCATGGGAAAGAGTGGAACATGGCCAAAGCCTTTTGATCCTACGCCCATGTGTAAGAGAAAGCTTAGGGTTGGTTCAGCTCTGGTCATTTGTAAAGTGAACCAACAGATGCAAGATTTTTTTTTCACTCTCTCTCTCCCCTCTCCATAGATATGCCTTTCCAATAAAAATATTTTAAAAACTGAACTTTCTTTTTTAAAAAGATTTATTATTATTATTATTTTTTCTATTGGAAAGACGGATATACAGAGAGAAGAGACAGAGAGGAAGATCTTCTGTCCGATGATTCATTCCCTAAGTCAGCGCAACGGGCCAATACTATGCCAATCCGAAGCCAGGAGCCTCTTCCGGGTCTCCCACGCGGGTGCAGGGTCCCAAAGCTTTGGGCCGTCCTCGACTGCTTTCCCGGACCACAGGCAGGGAGCTGGAAGGGAAGCGGGCTGCTGGGAATAGAACCCGGAGTCCATATGGGATCCTGGGCGTGCAAGGCAAGGAGGACCTTAACCACTACCACTGCGCCTGGCCCAAAAACTGAACTTTCATTGCTCAGATTTAAAACAACTGATCATTTTACATTTTTATTTTCAATATCTGAAATATATATCATATTGTCATACCTTTCTATGTATATTTTAAAAACAAATGTCAAATGAAAAATACCTTCCACTCTAAATATGATGATACTTTAAGACTTTGTTTCTTGCATGAGTGAATGTTCTAGATAGAGCCGTAATAAGGAGTAGTAGAACAGAACATGAAGAGACATATCACCATTTTTGAAAGATACACATTTTAAAATTGACCTCTAAAACTGATTCATTTAACATTGTATATCGTTCATCAAAAGCTTAATATAAATTCCATAAAATCAAGAAATTGAAATAAAGATATGTGTTAAAAATATAACTAATAGTATCTTTATTATGTTGTAATAGAAGGATTTCTATTACTGACATGTTTTCGTATTATCTTCTTTACATTTAAATTTTCAAAATATTTTTATGTCTCTCTTGTTAGGATTTCAGTTTGTTAAAACTAAAATAGCAGAAACTTTTGATATATATTACATTTTTATTAAGTGAGATAACTCTAATTCCTTGTTAATAATGTCATAATCCAATTGTTGTGTCCAAATGAAAATACCACATGTGAATCACATACAACAGGCTTAAATTCTTCCCTCAGATATTGTGCGCTTTAATTTCAGTTAATCCATTTACATTTTTTCCTCATAACTTTGGTGTCATTTCATTTGTTATATACCATATAACCATAGAATGAGTTAAAAATAAACTTAATCAAAATTAAACTAAAGCGGGTCTGAAGGCAGAGACCATGGTGGGGTATGTAGTCCCACATCTGCACAACTGCCATCTCCAGGGCAGACACAGACCCATGGCTGGGAACAGCATGATTGAAGAGCCAAGGGTTTGGGTTCCCACTGGTGAGTTCAAGAGCTGGAAGGGGAGTAAAGGTCTGGGCTGCATATGCCTGCAGTCTCTTTCAGCATGAGTGTGGACTGGGTCTGGGGAGTGCCAGACTAGGCTAGACTACAGCACCCACTGATACTTGTGAGAAGCAGGATGGGTGTAGAATAGGCAAGGCTAGGTTTTGCCTTCTACTGAATCTATTGATACCAATGTCTTTGAGTAGATCAAGTGTAGCTGGCCTGAAGCACCCAGTGTGAGAAACAGAAAGGATGTGGGTCAGATGGGCAAGGACACTGTTCCTACCAGGACAGAGATAGATTGAGTAAGTCAACAATGGCCTAGGACACAATGTGTGAGATCTGCCACTTAAGGAGACCTGATAGGGAAACATGGGGAACTACCTTTTCAGAATTCAGTCTCTGTAGTTCAGTGCAAGAACCAAGGCTCAGAGCAGCCCAGACCAGGCCAGATCACATTACCTGTTTGCATACAAGTAACTCAGGCCACATTGGCCCAGTTCATAACATCCACTGGCATAGGTAAGTATCAAGACAGGGTGCAGGATGCGCCAGGTTGGGCCTCAACACCAGCCAGTCCACATTATGGGTGGGACTTGGATCTGGCTGTGTTGGGTTACGCTCAGCACCCATCTGCAGAAGCTGGAACTAGGGGCACACTGGACTGACCTAGGCAGTAGCACCCACTACTGGTGACAGAGTTGAGCCATGCGACTCTGGGTGTGCTTTTCAATATTTTATAAAAACAGTAAGTGTGTCATGTCTTAAAGTATATAGAGTACTATAATAAAATAACGCTTTTGTTTGTTTAATGAATCCTCCAAGCTACACCCCAGTTCTAATCATTATAATGTTACAGTGCCTTGATGAGAAAAATCACCTTTTATAGAATCCTAGAAGCCAAAATAATATTACATTAATCTAAGAGATTTTATAAAAGAAACAGCTTATTTCAATAAGAACTGAATTTTTGCTCCATCTTGTCTCCCCATTTTGTCAGTATCTGTTAAAATAAATGTTCTTACAACTGAACTTACATGAAATACATCTGTTAGTTTCCCTCAGGGTTAAGGAAATTGTCAAGAGAATATTATAGGAACTCCTTAAAATTTTCAGACTGCAGAATTGTCACAATTTGAAGTTTATGGAAATCTAAAGAATAGCTTCATAGCCAGGGTTTGTCTTTTGTTGATCTAAATTAGAACATGCTTTATGTGAACAATTTTATTGCCAAGAAAATGTTCTCAAGATATAACAAGCATCTGAGATATCATCTGCTTAATACTGCGGTACCATTTGGGATGCTGACCAGACTGAAAGCCCTCACATAGTAGTATAAACACATAAGACTATGTTTCCCCATTTACCTTGCAGGTCCCTGGGGAAGATGTGACCAAAAAGTAATGAGTGGACAGTGTTCTCTTGGGCCACTTAATACAGTTTATTTCCAGGCATACACGTCTTATATATTTAGTAAAGCAATAGTTATAACTCAGCTATTGTAACAAAATGGGAAAAATCTGATGGAGGTAGGAGTTTCAGCAAGGAATCCAAGCCTATACAAAATTGTACCGCAACTCAAATTCAAAATAAAAATATATTTAAAAAATAAAACAATTCAGAATTAGGTCATGGCAGTAAGCAAGCAGTTCAAGCAAAGCTAATAAGACATCTTGGTCAAAACACTTTTGAAATAGGGAATAGACAAGGAGTACTGTCTGTCCTTGGTTAGCTGACTAGACTGTGCACAGATGTTCACCCATCATAAAGGAGAGCATGAAAACATCTCCAGGAACTCAGTGGGGGCAGCATGCATGCTGCGCAAGGAGCCTTTCTCCTCTCCTTCTCCGGGACCCTCTTCTCAACAGCTTCCCAGCTTTGGCATATCTTGTTGGACATGTTCCAGCAACAGTGTTATTCATAGGAAATGCAGGAAGCAAATGTTAAGGAAAATGCCTTGTCTGAGTATTAGAGGCATGACCCAACATATACAAGATTTTAAAGAAACTGTGGAACATCATTTTTTAACACATTTAAAAATCTTGTTATAGAATTATTCGTTCACATAAAGAAAGAATATACAAACATACCAGAATGAACTCAGAAAAGCCATTAAAAAGCTACCAGAAATATCAGTAACATACACCAATAGCACTAAACCTTGGAAAAAATTATATCTTACATAGAATTATAACATATTTTAAATGTTTCTTTTTCAACAACTATTAAATATTTTAAAAATAGGCAAGTGTTTCTCTGTCTCTCTTTCTGTCTCCCTCTTTGCTTCTTCTCCCTCCTGTGTCTCCCATTCTGTATTTCAAAAATATTTCATAGAATATTAATCCATAATTAATATTTCAAAATATTAATCCATAATTAATATTTCAAAATATTAAAGTTAAAAGACACTTCCCAAGCTTGGAAGTAGGTCACTTGAGACAATATAGTATGACAAAGAGAGAAATAATGCCAAAAAATGAATAGGTGTGTGGTGAATGGGTGAGAGTATATTATACAGAAAATAAATGATCCAGATGAAGGATAATAAAATTAAGCCGAATCCCTGCACCCGCGTGGGAGACCCGGAAGAGGCTCCTGGCTTCGGATCGGCCCGTTGTGCTCACTTGGGGAGTGAATCATCGGACAGAAGATCTTCCTCTCTGTCTCTCCTCTCTGTATATCCGCCTTTCTAATAAAAAAAAAATAAAAAATAAATCTTTAAAAAAATAGTGACAAAAGATTCCAAATTCTATAAATATTAATTGTATACTGAAAAAGCCTAACAAACCACCTAGGATAACATGAGAGGTATATTTCTAGACCTGTCACAGTCAAATTAGCTTGGAAACCCAAAAGCAAGAATAAAACCTTGCAAGAGAAGATAAAACTGTCAAATACAAGAGATTATAAATAAAAATGACAATTGCTGTAACATCTCAAAACAGATTGTGATGACATATAAAGGACTGAAAGGAAAAGACTACCCAGTCACAAATCTATCAATCTATCCAGGGAAATTTTCTTTTTAACAGCATCAGATTAACAAAAAACTGAGATTTTTTTTTCCTTCAATATCAATACTTCCAGAAATGCTACAGCGACTCCAAATGCTTTAATGAAAATTGGACAGTTCTGGACTTTAGAAGGCACAAATAGATCTTATAGCATTTCTGCAAGAAAATGTTCAGCGAGGATTGATTTTCTTTCATTTTCCATCTTCTGGGGCAGCTGCTACAACTTGTGCAAGCCACTCTTTAAAGCAACATTGACGGTTCAGGTTTTCTCATATCACCTAATTCAGACACTTATACATTTTTATTCCCTTTCCACATTGAGATCCTTCATTATCACAGTGAGAATACACAGAAACTTAAAATATTGAATTTTTAAGCAAAATATCATTGACAAAATGAAATCCACATTTTATCTCATTATGCTTTCTCATACAGCAGCATATCTATATGTCCTGGGAATTTACCTGTGAATTCACTATATATGTAAAGCAAATTAACACAAATTGTTAATGAAGTCTTTAGAAAAAGTACATGAAAACCAGACACTGCTACTAGTCATTTTACAAGGCCAATTCCAGAATAAAAGTCAGGCAAATGCAACCACAAGGGATAAAACTGCAAACTATCACTCATTATAAGTAAGGTTGTGAAAAACTTCAAAAACATCATTGAACCAAATGCAACATATAAACATTTTATAGCGCAGTTAAGTGTACAGTAAAATGCAAATTCTGATTAACACTCAAAACTCCAGGGTGAGTGTTTTGTGCAGATTGTAATCTACTGTTTCCCACATAAGTTCCTGATTCAAAGCCTGGCTCCACTAAATCCAATAAAACGTCCTCCTGTGAAGCACCAGAGTGCAGCTTCCCTATGATACATGCTAATGTGTTCTGACCTTACATCTTCGGCATGACTCAGGCCTCACTGTTGAGAGTATTCAGGATTTGAATGGTTCATAGAGACATATATAAGTTAGATAGATATGTGTGTGTATATATACAGTCAAAGAATATATTATACCATGTAAAAAAAAAAAGACTAAAGAGCCAAAAAATTGTTTTCTTAACGTACTAAAAAAGCTTTTTGACAAAATCCAACAGTTTTTAATGAGCAAAACAGTTAGCAAGTCTTCAGCATTGTTTCATGTGTTCTAGCAGTTGAGTTGCTAATTGAGATATTTATTCTACGTAGAAGTAAGTGAATGTTGTGCCCATAAGTGGCCCTGGCTCCAAGTTCTTTTCAGTGCAGAAAGCACCTGATTAGGTGCCTACAACTAGTTCTTAGTTATGGAATTCTGGCTTTGGCATTACCTACACCACAGCAGATGGAAGTTCCACTCTGTTTTTTATCTGTTGCCTTTCTAATGAGTCAGCATGTTAGATGAAGGTTTTGCAAAATTAACGAAATATAGAAAATGATTTGAAAAGGGAAATTACTAGAATGTCAGGATTAAGGTATCAGCTAAGCAGCACACCCTTGAGAGGACTCTTACTTGTACGTTGCTGCCGTCTTGCTGTATACTGTGTTGGCCTTCATCAGTTCATGTGTGTGCGGTTAGTGGTGGACAGGCTGTGGGAGCTTACTTGGTTGCTCTTTTGTTTTCTTTTGAAGTTATCCCTCAGCCTTTGAGTAGGAACACTATGACATCGTGTACTTTAATAACTTCTTCAATGTTTTGTCTCCAGATATGTGTGGAATGACAGTGGAATTAGCATATCAGAAGTATATTTTGGGAGATGCATAACTAAGCTTAGGAGACACACCTTCCCTCCATGCTATAAAATTCATAAAAAAAGAATAAACCAGCTAATATCATCCTTAACAATAAAATACTATTAAGATAATCAACATCTTAAATGTCAGTTATTTTATTTTCAAAGATGTATGTTATTTTGTATTGGAAAGTCAGATAGGCAAAGAGGAGGAGACACAAAGAGGAAGGTCTCCATCCATTGATTTTCTCCCCAAGTGAATGCAACAGCTGGAACTGTGCTGATCTGTAGCCAGGAGCCTGGAGCCTCTTTTAGGTCTCCTGCGTGGTTGCAGGGTCTCAAGGCTTTAGACTATCCTCGACTGCTTTCCCAGGCCAAAGCAAGGAGTTGGATGGGAAGCATGGCAGTCACAATTACAGCCATTGCCTATATAGCGTCCCGGCACGTGCAAGGTGAGATCTTTTGCCACTAGACTACCATACCATAACTTGGATCTCAATTCTTACCATTTTTCTCTCCCACATTGTTCAGAAGAATCAGGCATAGAAAAACGGGTGAGAAAGGATAAATAAATCACATTCAAATATTTAAGGAAAAAGCCCAAATCTGATCATATATGTGAAAATTTTCATGCATTTAATTAATAAAGAAAAGGCAATTTTGTATCGGAGTTGACTCTTTCCCTGCCATGTAGGGGTTTGTTCCCAAGAATGGAATTAGAGAACATCGGTTACCCAGTAAGCTTTGGAATAAGTATGGTAAAGTATGACAGTGGCTCTTTCCTATGAGGAAACAATAAGAGAAATATGACTTATTGCCCCACATCTCCACAAATCTATATCAGATGGGAAATTGACTGTGTATCATGAATCTCTCAATATGATATATGTATTTATCCTTAGACTTTAAAGAAAAGATGAATATTTTTCCTGTATTTCTACCTGACAAAAATGTGCAGAGCTGAAAAGCATAACCATAAAATGAAAATTTAAAATATGATATGATTTTACAGCTACACTGATTCTTCTGTGAGCAAGAAAAACAGGTAGAACTCCCTTTTCCAAGCCAAGGGAAAAAGGCTATGGGAAGCTTAACTGATGACTGAAAAATATAGATTGATAGCTTATGTACAGTAGATACTGTATTTCATCCTAACTGGAAAGACAGTTCTCATAGGCATTGACTTAACTCACAGAGAAAGTTACATCAATATATGCTTATAACTGTAGAGTTATAGCTGAGAACACCCTTGATACTAGAAGGAAATTTCAAGAGTTATGTATAGGAATGAACATCCTACAGCTCTCTTTACAGTTTACTGTAACAGACACTAGTAGAAAGCAGAGCAAGCTAAGCAAACGTAAGGGCATATTTGGAAAAATATGGCTCACGAAGTTAAAGTACAGGAGACAATGATGGAAAATTAGAGACAGATCGAGACATTTCCCTACTCCCCTAATGTTCCTGGAACTAACTCAATCAGTACACAAGGTTTTTTCTGCAAATATGCAATACTCCTAGGCATGATGCATCATCCATTTTATATAACAAACAACAATAATCTTCAAAATTAAAACAAAATCAGATTCTTTTCAAAAGATTGAAGATTTTAGCTTCTTTTCTGGACAGCTCTGCAACTTTGCTCTAAGACAGCTATATATGAGCAAAGATAAAGACATAACTTATTTAGATGCTAATTCATGTTTGATATTTTACAGTCTCTTTTTTAATAAGTTAGACATAATATCATATTGAGGTTTTTGGAGAACTTTTATTGCCTGGTGTTAGAAGTTGTTTCAACTCAATTTCAGAAGTTAGTTCTTTTTGATTGGTAAATTTCTCAATTCTAAATCTTCTAGGACAAACAGTACATTCAAAACAGAAAATAGTTTTCACTAGAGCAGTAGTAGAAAAGTAAAAATTCTGTTACACCTAAAAGTGACTACAGAAGAGTGGAAAGTTGCTAATTATTCAGTTGCTGGTTTCCAGGGAGATGCAAAGCCCTTAGACTACTGTCTAACTTCACATTGGTAAACATTTAATATGTCTGTCTGCCAACTTTCTGGGTCTTCAAGAGAAATCAGATAGTAAGGAAATCCACTGGATGCTGAGACTACACTTGATATATTTTCAAAGATATTCCAGGTGATTCAGTGTTCCAATGAAGCGATCAATAATTTGCCAATGTGTGATAATGTTGTATGTTTAAAAGCGCCTGGAAATGGAAAGCTGTAATAATGCTGAGTCCAACTGAGTAAATAGGATGCATACACAAAATATAATCTATTGTAATCTTCTCAAAAGTGACAAAAATTTTATCAATAGAAGACATGATGCTGTTTACTTTTGATAAAAATAAATATAGCATTCTCAAACACATATGAAAACTCAAAACAAGTCATAATTTGGTAAAAACTGTAGAAAGACTGTAGTTGAATGCTGGGGAAGATTGCAAATTTCCCATGCTAGTTGTTTATCAGCCAAAAACATGGTATTCATATTACACAGAGAACAAGCTAAGGCTTAGTTTATTTGATTTATTTATTTTACTTTCCAGTTAAAATTAAAGTTTTCCTTTTCTAAATCAAAAATAAGTAATATGAAGAACAATAAATTTAAGGTTAAAGCTAAATAAATATTTGGTTACTTCAGTTGTTTAATTTTATCTGGTATTTAAATGACAGTGAGTGAAAAATACTGAAACACAAAAATGTCTTTACATTATATGTACTCTAAAATCTACAAACCCTAATTTATCTATTCTCTACTTCTCCATAATTTATAAATTAAGCATATAGCAGCATCTTGAACTATACAGCTATTTCCTATTCTGAATTAAAACAAAAAACAAAACGAAACAAACAAACAAAGTGAGCTGGTTTTCCACATGAGAAGGTGTGGAACGATTTTAAAAGGAAAGTAATTTGTATAAATATATAAAACATATATGTGTGAATGTATATGTATAAAGCATACAGAAATGCTTCAAAAATTCCATGATCAAAATAAAATAAGCTAAGTTTATTTTAATACCAAAAAGCCTGACATGTGTGCTGGGTTTATCTCTGTAAATTTGATGTACTTTTTGGAAACGTTTTTGAAGCATTCTTACATGTTTTATGTAGAAACACAAAAATCCTCAATAAAATACTGGTTAATTCAATTTAACAACATATAGCAAAGAACACTCACCTGACCACCTGGATTTTATCCCTGGCATGAAAGGGTGGTTCAACATATGTAAATCAAGAAATTTGATACCCCTCATTAACATGATGAAGATTGACAAACATGTAATAATCACACAGCTTCAGGGAAAGAATTGGATAAAATGAAACAAACATCTTTTCACAATTTAAAAAAAAATTAGGCCAATTGAGTATACAGAAAGATCATTCACAACACGATCAAGTCAATATATAAAAAACACGTAGAACCGTATTGAAGTGGGAAATGTTGGATGCATTTTCAGTAAAACATAGAACCATTCAGGGGTCCCATTTTCACCAGTGCGGCTCAGTTTTATTCTGAAAGTCTTATCCAAAGCCATTCAGCAAGAAAATGCAATCAAAGCAATACAAATGTGAAAGGAAGAAGTTTAGCTATTTCTGTGTACAAATCTCATGATTCTTTATGTAAAGGAAGCAAGAGCTCTACTAAGAGAATACTGGAACTGCTAAGAGAGTGTGAAGTTGCAGGATATAAAATCAACCAACATGGCTATGCATGTATACACATATACTTATCTGGAGGATTTGTAAAATGGAAGTAAGTACACCAAGAAGTAGGTACATTTCAGAATGCATCTCTGCTTCTCGAGAGACTTCTGGTGCTAAATGTTACATATATCTTGAAACTAGAATGCTGGAGTTTATACCATTCTCTAAGCCTAAAATATCAAGAGACACGTAAAAAGAATGATGGAACTGGGTCTGTTTTTGAGAGACTAAACTATTATAATAAATTAGGGGGAGGAGGACTACATAGAGAAGAGCAGAGGAGGAAATTCCTGAGGTTAAGGAACTGTATTATGGCTAATAAATAATTGAAGAAATCAATTCACAAGTAGCAATACTCTATATATAGAAATAATTCAATGCCCAAGATAGAAATTGTAACATAAGTCTAAATACCTTGGGATAATTTTTAGTCAATGACATAAGGAAGCTCTAACATGAAAATCAATACAAAAACAAACAGAAGACACCGCCCCCCGCCAAAAAAAAGTTGTGGGTAAACTTACATCATCAAAATGCCGTACTATTAACAAAAATTCACATAGTCAATGTGATCTCAATCAAAACACCTATGACATTCTTTTTAGATCTAGAAAAACTGTTGAAAAAATTCATAAGGAAATCCAAAAAATTCCAAATAGCTAAAGCCATGTTAAGCAATAAAAGGAAAACTGTAGGCATCAAAATTCCAGAGTTGAAGATGTGCATCTGGGCAGCTGTGCTCCAAACAGTCTGGTGTTGGCATAAAGGCATACGCAAAGAACAATGGTACCGGATAGAACTCTCAGAAATGAATAGAATCATCTACAAATGCCAAAGCGGCTCTGTGTGTGAGGAACCAGAGTATGTACAGAACTATAAAACAAGACTTTTCCCTTACAACTTAAAGAAAACTCAAGAGGCAGTGGATAAAGGATGTAAATCTTTGTCATGATACCATTGGAATTCTAGAAGAAAACATCTAGGAAACTGCAAGGCGTATGCCTATTCAAAGACTTATTAAAAATGACCCCAGACGCGTAAGCAATTAAATGAAAAATAAACAAATGATATTACATTAATTTAAAAAGTTTCTGCATTGCACAGGAATGGATATATATATGTAAATAAAAGCAATAATACTGATATCACCTAATGACAATGTCATAAAATGAAGAGAAGCGGGTATATTATTCATCTGATTCATAATTTCATTTCAAATGCCAGAGTTCCATTCTGCTTTATGATGGAGTATTATTCTGTTACATACATTCTACATTTTCTTTACCTATTTGTCAGTTGCTGAGCATCTAAATCCACATCTTATATTTGCTATTTTGGGTTGTGCTGCAACAAATTGGGGATGTGATATATCTTTCATGGCTAACTTCACTTCCTTTGGATATAATCCCAGGATTAAGGTGCTGGTCATGTGGTAAATACAGTTTTAGTTTCTTGGAGAATCTATACAGTTTTCTATCGTGTTATTAAAATTCGTCCTCCTGTAAACAGTGTGTTAAGCTCCCTTACTCTATCACCTTTGTATACTTTGTATTGCTTCTGATGGATAATTTTCGGAAAATTATCTGAATCTTTTAAACTTCTGGATATTAAAATTGTAAATTTATTCTCACTGGGATAAGAGCAAGATTTCCATTCTGTCAAACTCCATCCAAGAACTCTAAGGAAACTTTCTTTCCTTGACTTTGACAACTTCTCCAGGCTACTGGCTCTGCTTCCTGTGTGACCACTCCTATCTTCAGAGTTAGCAGTTTTGGGCCGAGTGCAATAGCATAGTGGTTAAAGTCCTTGCCTGAATGAGCACAGATAGCATATGATCACCAGTTCTAATCCCGGCAACCGTACTTTCCATCCGGCTCTCCCTGCTTGTGACCTGGGAAAGCAGTTGAGGACGGTCCAAAGCCTTGGGACCCTGTGCCCATGTAGAAGACCCAAAGAGCTCCTGGTTCCTGGTTTCGGATGGGCTCAGCTCCAGCTGTTGCGGCAGCTTGGGGAGTGAACCAGTGGATGGAAGATCTTCCTCTCTGACTCTCCTCCTCTCTGTATATCTGCCATTCCAGTAAAAAGAAAACTTAAAAAAAAAAAAAAAGTTAGCCGTTTTACCACCCACCTTTCTCAACTATGCTCTGTCATTTCTGCTTCTCTAAACCTATTATCTCATCTTTCTGTGATAAAGCACTTACAATTACTCCTGGCCACGCAACATAGCAGAATAGATTTGATAGCTATGTTCCTTAATTCATGGTCATGCACATAGCTTCTTTAATTATTTCAGTTACATTGTCACAAATTGCGATGACAAATTATCACAGATTGTGAGGACAAAAATAGGGGTATTTGCGGGGATTTTTTTTATTATACAAAAAAATTATAAGGGATCAGAAAGAAAGTACATTTTGCATAGAAAGGGAAAGCAATTCAACAGTTTTGCACATTATTTTTTCATTAATACAATTTATACATAAATATTTCAAAAACAGATGACAGCATAACTAAAATTTATTAGCTCAGGATATGAGAATCATCAGATTCCAAAAATTACTTTCTAAATGGAATTTTTTTATGAAATTATGGTTGTGGATACAGAAATGGGAAGCACCAAGAAGAACGAGGCCTACTAGGCCATTATTCACTACTTAAAAAAAGATATGATCTATAAGAGGGTTAAGAGTTGGACCCGGCATGGTGGCCTAGCGGGTAAAATCCTAGCCTTGCACTCACAGGCACCCCCATATGGGCATTGGTTCAGATCCTGAGTGCTTCACTTCCAATTCAGCCGCATATCTGTGGCCCATAAATGCAGTCAAGGGCAATCCTAAGCCTTGAAAACCTGCACTCCTGTGCAAGACACAGATAAAGCTCCTGGGTTCCAATTACCTGAGCTCTGGCCTTTTTTGCTACTTGGGGAGAGAACCAAGAGATGAAAGATCCTTGTCTCTCTTCTTTGTAATTCTGACTTTCCAAAAAAAATGAATAAGCCTAAAAATAAACAAACAATAAAGCACCAAAGGGTAGAGTTAAAGAATAATCAAAGAGATAATTCAGCAGCAAAAGGACAGAATGAGTAAAGACCTACCAAATAATTATAAAATTAACTTTCGTGTTTTTGAGAGGAAGACAATTAAAAGGACTTTGGGGTGAAAAACTTCTCCATGGAAGTTGACAAGGACTTATAATCACTGCCATTTAAAATATAAAACTTTGACTTCTGTCTTTAAAGATAAATGTGTCAACTTTCAAAAACTATCAAATCCTATGTCTATAAAATCAGATTTTCATTCTAAAAATGCTTATTAGAGCCATCCAACAGATAGATGTTAAAGAATGTTCGTTACAACATCGTAAGTATAAATACTTACGATGGAAAATCATCTAAATATAACAGATATGTGTATTTGCCTGCAGTATGTTATTTATGCATGTAAAGCCATAATCAAAATGGAATTATGAGAATCCATATAGTAATTAAAACAAATGAAGAATGCGTAAACATATGTGGATGAATAAATTACAAAATATATCGAATGAAACTTTTGTAAATTATGCATATAATTTCATCTATTTATATGAAATGTTTAAACAACTTCAAGTTGTGTTGCAAATTATTTTTGAGCATCTTTCTGTATATTTGTCAAAGAACACTGAAAACAACCTTTCTTATAGAGTTTGCAAAATCAATGCCAGAAAAAAACTGGCTGTATGTAAGGAAGATGAAAAAATGGTTTTTAACCTGATAATCATATTTGTTTATAATGTATAATTCTTGAATTATAAGGTACTTTGAAAGTATTGAGTGATTAAATGTCTATCTGAAAATAAAAGGGCACTGATTTTCTGTACTCCATAATTTTGTCTCCTTATTAGATATTTCAATAGTTACAAGTAGCAATAACATAGGAATAAAAGTGAAAAAACCTTGGTTATATAGTGACTTGCCGTCTTTTCTTTTGCTTGATGTTTGTGGCACTCTCCTATATTGCAGCCAACCTAAGGTCTTTTCCTTTTGGTTGTTGACTCCTAACTTAGTGGACCATTAAGTCTTTCAGTATTATGTAAATTGAAAATATCTCAAAAAGGAAGGATATATTCTAAACAGGAACATGATGGAATTTTGTCTTCAAAATTTTGTTAAAAGTTGAATTAGTCACTTCTTTTGTCAATTTTAATTCTTGTCTGTTGTTGAACTTCGTATAACTGGAATTAGCCATACATTCTTTATTGCTGATTTCTTTCATTTGTATTGATTTGTTATCACAAAAGCTATTTTTATTACATCTAGTTCTAGTTTTTGGTTAATTTCCATTGTCTTCAGGTTTTTCAATTGCTTGGTTAGTGCTGGTTTGTTCTTTCATTTCCTCAGCTGCTGGTGGATAATTACATTGACTTCAGTCTTTGATCTATAAGTATATTTTGCTTATACTATTTGTGTATTTTTGTTGGAGCATACTAATATTTCTTTGTGCATATATGGCTGTTTTTTTTTTAATCAAAGGATATTTGTATGGGGAGACACTGTATGTATTACGAATGCTCCACCCAAAATAAGACCTTTGAAGTTCCAGATACAGTGTCTCCTTACCAAAACAATATTTTGGGATTTAAAAATTTGATGGATGAAGATGATCTTGATATGATTTTAATTTTCATTTCCTTCATGATTGAAAGTATGGGATCCTTTAAAATATACTTAACATCTTGAATTTACCTTTCTGTTGGTTGTTCTGTACAACAATCACTATATATTAATTGAACTTGACCTTAAAATGTACAAATTTAAAAAGTGAAATTTCCTAAAGACCGAGAAGATGATGTTATTATTTGAGGTATAAATCATGTTTCAAATAAAATCGTATTTTTACTTTTACACACCAGAATAAGAAATTGGTATAGAATATGATAGAACGACTTCAAAAATCATATGGATTGTATTTATCCTTCCACACATAAAAAAGAAAGAAATGCCACATGAAACAGAAATATGCAAAAACATGTGGGTGTCACCAGCAAGCTTGCTTCTGATCATAATCATTGTCAGAATCACACAGGTTGTTGTGTTGCTGAACTGATTGTCTGATTCCCTTATCCAGTGACAGCTCTTGAGTGGCTTCTACAATCTGGATTCCTTGAACGTTCTCCCTTCCTGGTTTCTTCTAACACTAAATCCAGCAAAATGTTTCTGCTATTTCTGGGCCCAAGATATCCAATCCTCCTTTTTACTGACCTCTTTAAAAACACAACAAGGAAAAGGTGTAGAAACAATCAAATTTTCCTCAGTCACTTAATTGAAGAATTTATTTTTTTCCCCTCCAGGGTTTCTACATAGAAATATGTTCTACATTATAAAGAATACAAAGAACTTCCTTTTTTCACTGACACTAGCTATTATTATTAAGTTTGTCTACTGTGACATTTGTAATTAGAAGGAATTATTTAGAAATGAGTCACTCTATTTGAAGAAAATGATATATACATTTTCTCAGTTTGTGTCATAGACTGGCTAATTTTGGCTCGTATTACTGGAGGTTGAGACTTATGAGACCAAGAACCATCACTGAGAAATGCATGTGTCACTGTAGTATCTCACAGCAGAGGGACAAAGAAAGGCCAGTGGACAGAGAACACCGGAATTAAAATTTCTCTTTCACTAAGAAATCCACCATCACCATAATGAACCCAGAGAGAGTAGTAATTCACTTCTGATGGACAGGCAATTGTTGCCTAGTCATTGCTTAAACATCTGATCAGTTAGACTTTGATATTGCAAGCTAAATTTTCAACAGATACTTTTGGGGAAATCCAGTCAAGTCCTAGCAATACCCTAATGAGTGATTTGTCTCTATGCTTTTTTATGAATAGAGATTTCCAAAGTATCAGTGTTTTGTGAGCTTTCCTTTGGGTATGCTGTGCTTTACTGCTACAGTTATGTTGAAATGCTTTAGAGTAATTTAAGGAATAAGTGTAGGGTTTAGCTGTTAGAAAGGAGACTGATGTATGTGATATAAAAGAAAGGGTGACAAGAGAACAGTGCATGAGTCAAACTCATGCTTTGGGGTATAGTATTATTAAAAATTCAAACTAAAGCATTTTACTAATTTTACTTAACCTTTTTAGCCATTGCAATTTTGTGTGCAGCCAGGAAGCTTTCTCGTGCCAGAAAAGAGAACTAGTTCACAGTTAATTTTGCAAATTACTTTGAAAAGGTCATCTATGTCTTCATACTTTTAAAAGTTTATATTCAGAAAAAAATGTAATTGTCAGGTTATTATTTTTTGTTTCAATAGTAATACATAAATTGAAATTTCATGCACATGATATTCTGTGTGTTTTAGTGTTGCTATTTCTTTTCAGTATAATATTTGTATATAGAATTCTTTATAAAAATTAATTGATGCTTTCCCTGTGACTGTCTTATTGATAAATCACAGCTGTAGTGCTTTTCTGTGCTTTAGGGGGACTCCTACCAAAGCTTGAAAAGATATTCAGAATGATACTATGGACAAATAAAGAAAAGAAAAACATAGAAGTGTTTATGACCAAGGTGAATATGCCAAAGCAGCCTAAACTTTCTAGGAAATCAGATACAGGATAGAATTTTTCTTTCAGGGCCTTGCACAGTATCCTAGCTGCTAAAGTTCTCTCTTTGAATGTGCCGGAATACCACATGGATACTGATTTTAATCCTGGTATCCCTGCTTCCCATCCAGCTCCCTACCTGTGGCCTGGGAAAGCAATTGAGGATGGCCCAAAGCCTTGAAACTGTGTGTCTGTGTGGGAGAGCCAGAAGAATCTTTTGGCTCCTGGCTTCAGATCGGCACTGTTCTGGCCATTGTTGTCACTTAGGGGGTTAATTATAAGATGGAAGATTTTCCTCTGTATATCTGAGTTTCCAATAAAAAATCTAAAAAACAAAAAAGAATGTCTCTTTCAGAATGTTAAAACTAGCCTTCATAGAACGAGAAGGAAGGAACAAATACAAATATGCTGAAATAATATCCAACTTGTATTTTAGATTATATACAAAAGTTAAAAAAATAGGGAATCCATAAAACCTGGCATATCAAAACATTGATTTCTTAATGTAAGAGGAGAATTAATACCATCATCAGTATCTGTATCATCTGTATAACCATTGGCAATTCAGAATGAACATGGTAGATGTTTTGACATATGTCATTTCATTCCACATAATTTTATTTTATAATTACTTAACTTAGAATATTTCACAGCTTTATTAGCCAAAATATGGCTTCGCCCAGGGTCTTCACTTTCTTTGTGACATCCTTAATTATTAGATTTTCTCCTAGAATTTTGCTTTCCCAGTATTTGAAACTTAAGAACGAGTACCAAAATATTTAAATTTCAGCTGAAGTGAGAGTGATCAAGTTTACACTGTGAACTTTGTAAAAACATAGAATCTTTATCTGTATGATTATGATGAAATTTATGCATTGCAATTGCTTCCTTGGGATCAGAGTCAAGCTTTGCTATGTATCTGTGTATGTCAGTCAATCCTTTATAGCATATATATTCGATAGAGGTAACTGAAGTTTAGGATTAGTATCATTTGCAAATGATTTCAAATAGTTGAATTTAGGATGCTTTATTTTTTTTAAGATTTATTTTTATTGGAAAGTCAGATACACAGAGAGGAGGAGAGACAGAAAGGAAGATCTTCATCTGATTAACTCCCCAAGTGACCACAAGGGTTGGAGCTGAGCCAATCGAAGCCTAGAGCCAGGAGCTCTTCCAGGTCTCCCACACGGGTGCAGGTGCCAAGGCTTTGGGCCATGCTCCACTGCTTTCCCAGGCCACAAGCAAGTAGCTGGATGGGAAGCAGGGCTGCTGGGATTAGAACACATATAGCATCCTGTCTTGTTCAAAGCCAGGACTTTAGCAGCTAGGCTATCATACTGGGCCCAGGATGCTTTCTTTATGATCAAAAAGTTGTGGCTTCTCTATTTTCTCTTAACATGTTTTTTTTTTCCTGTTTCAAAATACCATTAATGATTTTACTACTGAATGAGTATCAAAATTCTTTTATTTTGACTGAAAATATTACTTTTTTATTCTGAAATTAGAGTGCACTGACTTGATCTCTAAAGAATATTACATGTTTCTCAACATACTTCATTTTATTTAGCTCAAATTATTTAAATAAGAAAGTAGATGTATGGATTTTGTGTATTAACCTTATGACATTAGCGTTTTGTCTTGCTTACGTAGTTTTGCTCATTGCCTCTTCATGAGTAGCACAGTGTGTGTCAGCGAGTACAAAGTGAGAATCCCATCCTAGCACAGGCTTTTTCTTCAACGTCTATCTTGCTAACTTGAGTGGGAACATATAGAGAATGTTTCAGGTTGTTTGCAAATAAATTGATAAATAACCGTCAAATAGGCTTTTGCAATATCTGCCTTACTTCTTAGATTTCACCTTACTTCTAAGACAGAAAAATACCCTGTTACAGTTTCATGTTCATATACTGAAAGATGTGAGCATATGCAGATAGAGAGTAAGTAATGTGTTGCTCCCAGCAAATGTTACATGCAAAGCCAGCACAATGGCCATTTATCTATCTCTCTGTGCAAATGTCTGTGCTACAAAAAAGAAAATTCAAAATTCGGAGACTCTAAGATCACGTGAGATGGAATGCACATCTGACGCTCTCCTCCATAAATGTATGTTAAAGAACTATGAGACACAGGAGAAACCACAGCTCTCCTGGATCATGAGCACTAAAGGAAAAACAGAACAAAACAACAAACAAGCAAACAGAAAAAACTGCAACTTGTCCATTTCTCTGAAGGCCTAAACTATCTTTGAATTCCAAAGTATGACTGATTTTCAAGTACACCTTTTTCTCCCAAAACCTGGACTATATTCATGAAAAAAAATGAATATACTGGGTATTATTTCTGAATGCTATTGAAATGTCTCATTTGTTTGTTCATTTCTTTTTTGTAAAAGATTTATATATTTATTGGAAAGTCATATATACAGAGTGGAGAGAGACAGAGAGGAAGATCTTCCGTCCAATGATTCACTCCCCAAGTGAGCACATCTGCTGATGCTATGCCGATCCGAAGCCAGGAGCCAGGAACTTCTTCTGGGTCTCCCACAGGGGTGCAGGGTGCCAAGGCTTTGCGCCATCCTTGACTACTTTCCCAGGCCACAAGCAGGGAGCTGGAAGGGAAGTGGAGCTGCCGGAATTAGAACCGGCACCCATATGGGATCATGGCGCCTTCAAGGTGAGGACTTTAGCCACTAGGCCATGCCACCGGACCCTGTCCATTTCATTTTTGCCTGTTTGCAATGAAAATGTGTGCAAACTTCTAATAGAGTTTCAAATTATGAAAACTAAATAAAATGATTTAAAAACATAAAACCAATTTTAATGTTTTAAAACAAATTATTAAGCATCTATATGTGAAAACTAGATAATATAGGAATTAACATGGATATTTCAATGCACTCATTTTTTAACAATAAACTTAAGACTAGCTGAGGTTTTCTAAGTGATGCTGCAATATTGCTGTTTATATATGTGCTGGCAATGTATTAATTTGGCGAATGCTCGATTGCTTTGGGGAAAGGAAAATAAAAAGTGAAAGAACAGCATGGTAGTAAAGTGGGGCTGGCATATTTTTCCTTCGAAGTATCTGGATAAGCAGCAGTTGGAACTGGGTTATTTTTGAGAATACTGAAACAAGGAATTATTCTTAGATAAATATAGACATAAGGTTCTCTAAATTTATTTCAACACAGGAATCATTTTAACAAAGCAAATCTTAAAATGTTGTAGAAATACTATTGTAGATGAAACTATCCACAAAACACTAGCAAGTATAAACGGATAGAATAACCATCAAAGTGTCATTTATGAATTAGACTTTTAGAATGAAACAGCCTATTTTCTGGAGAAAGAAACCTTCAGGATTTAAGAGAAGTTATACACAGAAAGATGACATTGTAAAAAAAAAAAGGCCTGGAAAAATTAAAATATATATAAATGGCATACTGACACTTTGGGGTGCCGTATCAGTTGTACTAGGAAGTAAATAAAGATTTCACATAACGTTTTGCTGCATCTCAAGAAACTAGAAAGAAACAAGAACCAACCAAGTGTAACATACTAGAAGGAAAGAAATAATAAAATTTGGAGCAGATATAAATGTATTAGCAATTAGACCACCCAAAGATGCAAAAGTATTCACTTTTATTTAATAATAATATTAATAATAAGTATATGCATATATCTTAAAACTAGAAGATTCTTAAATGTTTGCATTATGTGAAAATGATAAATATTTGAAAAGTTTGATGTTACTGTCATTTGAACATTTCACAATATATGTACGTACTAACACATCGCAAGTACCCTGAAAATACACACACTTTGTTAGTCCCCGGTAAATATTGTAAAAATAAACAACCCATAGACAAATGTAATCCAATGAGCATAACTATGACTTAACCACATATTCTTTATGAACACTGGGATTAAAAAAGCAAAATCAAACTTTTCTTATGAAATCAAATCATCACTTAGTTTGGTTGCATGATTTATATAGTTTTCTGATTTTCCTCTTCTTATCTCAGTCCACCTCTGCACTGTGCGCTGTATTCCACATTGTGATTTCAGAGTTGGAGCTCTATGCTGAATCCTGGATCACAATACACTATTTGTGCATGGTTTACATACTTGTCTATACTTGACTTGCACTCTACTTTCATCCTTATCTCCTTTTACTATGTCTTTCTGTAATAGAAATCTTGAAAGTTAGAATGGGTAATTGTCAATTTAATAGATTTTAAAAGATATGTAAGATAGCTTGATTTTTTAATGTATGGAACACTAGGAAAATCGCCTTTCAGTTCTCCCAAGAAATGAAAGAATAAACACTGAAATACACCCTGACCGTGACTATCATCACAATACCCAAGATGGAAAAATGGAACAATGCATTAACATGCAGAAAATCACTATCACATTAAGCAAATATATAACTGCTTCCTTTTGCCATGCTTGTACACTTTACATAATTTGCACATAGGACAATCAACTCTGACTCCCATAATACAATGTAAAACAATTGTGACAATATGAGACACTTTAGAATGGAAAATTACTGTGATATTTATTCTATTTTGTGCAGCACTGCCAATAATACTAAGCACTTCATCAAAATAGATATGAACTCAAATGAGAACATCTTATGACAGTGAATATACACTAAGTAGTCAACATGCAGCTAAACATTTTCAAGGAATTTAATTCTTTAATTTTCACAAATATAAAAATAATATTTATTATATTTCTACAAACACAAAAAATGATCGGGTTCTTTTTCACTGAGAACCAGAATTATTGCAGAATAATCAGATTGATGTTTACAAAAAGACATGCTTTTATGAATATATAACCTAGTTGGAATTGACATGAGATTTGAATGTCAAGCAGATTTAACTATGTTTGAGGTATCAGCAGTGTTTTAACACACACCATATTGCATAATACATAAACAGGATAAAAATGGACATGTATAGAATTTTCAAGATATTCAAAAGTCTTCCTTTGTTGGATTCTGTTATGGGGTATGAGTGAGATCACACCAGACATGTCTAAGATTTATTAAGGAGTCTTTATTAACCAAGCTTGGCGATAATAGAGCATATTAGAAATAGCAAATCAGAAGTCCATATGGCAATCCAAGCAGTCATAATCCAACCAAACATAATCCAAAATGGGAACAAATGCTCATTGCCCTTAAGTCCATCCGTTAAGTTGAAGACCTATGTCCCAGCTTCCCCAATAATATAAATTATCTCAAGAGACACGCAGCGAGTAACATGGACTCAGAGTTGTGGACATTCACCTCTCTCTGGGTTCTCTGCCCACACTCCATCACCGCAAAGCCTCATCTCTCCTTGAACTCCTGACACCACACCAACCAATATTACTATATCCATTGTTCCATCTAAGCAGTACACGGGGACCATGATTGCTCCAACCCACAGAGCCACTAATGTGGACAGGGAGAGGATCTGGGGATGAAGCATCAGCAGGAGATCAATGATGGTAGGATTCTCTGTGAAGTCTCTCTTTATTGCTCCTTCACCTCTCCTTATATACTACCCCCTTCACCCCCATCCTAATTTAACCAGGATATTGGATACAGATGAGTCCAATTAGTCTAGATGTTTTTAACCACAAGCCCAGTTCCTGTTCTTGCCCAGCTCGACAAGTGCTGATCAACTCCTTAGCCCACTGTCAGTAGGTGCTGGCTATCACTGGCTGCACCCCATAACAATTCTAATGCATTGCCAGTGCTGACTCAGTGACTTATCGATCTTTTACCAGTAGGTCACTTAAACTGAATTTTATCTATTCTTATGAAAAATGAAAGTGGTTATTTTGTATTAACTTACCTTCATAAAAGAATCCGTATGGATGCCAAAAGGGAAATTATTCTTGTTGTTAGTTTTTTTTTTAATGAGATAAATTTCCTAGTCTCAGTGGGCTCAACGTAAGAACTGATAACATTCCTTCAAATTTTCTGATCTCTTAAAGTGTCTTTACTGAACAATGCTTAAAATTTGCCATGAATGGCAACACAAGAGAGTAAGTCCTCTTTTTTCTTTCTTCATTCCTCCTCCTCCTCCCTCTCTTTCTCTCTCTTTCTCCCTGTCTCCGGAAATTCTTTTTGATTTTAAGCAATCAGGATGTTTGAACATTTCCGACTCTATTCTGTTTCATTTCCTACAAAATTTTATTTGAATTCAAGTTTATTATTCCAAATAGTTTGATACCTATGTAAGCATGCACAATTTGGATTTTTCGTTTTTCTTTTTTCGTTTTCTATTTTCCTTAGCTCACAGGACCCAATCTTCTTAATCTTCTTTTTTGGTCTAATGATAAATAATACATATGAAATCTTTTCATAATGAAACACCAAAGTTTTACTTTTTTTTAAAAAAAAGATTTATTTATTTTTTATTGCAAAGTCAGATACACAGAGAGGCTGGGAGACAGAGAAAAAGATCTTCCATCTGATGATTCACTCCCCCAAGTGACTGCAACCACCAGTGCTGCACCAATCCGAATCCAGGATCCCAGATTCTCTTCTGGTCTACCACGTGGGTGCAGGGTCCCAAGGCTTTGGGCCATCCTAGACTGCTTTCCCAGGCCACAGGCAGGGAGCTGGATGGGAAGCTTGGCTGCTGGGATTAGAACTGGTACAGATATGTGATCCCTTCGTGTTCAGGGCGAGGACTTTAACTGCTAGGCCATCACGCCGTGCCTGAAAGTTTTACTTTTAATAGGTAAATAGCACCCTAGCCAGTGATAAATGTAATTAAATGATTTGCCTATAGATTGATTTTTAGATTCTCCTTACAATATTGTATAAAACAGAGAACAGTAAGAGGGAGTAGAAATTTGCAAGCCATGTTTCTGCAATGAGTAATTCAAGGATAAATTCCTTGTATCAAAATCTCTGAATCAAATCTTGCATAAATAAGATTAATAGTTTTGCTTTTGTATAGGTCATGCCAATATATCCTCCTACAAAAAGTGATAGCTGATCATATCAAGGACAAGAGAGAGTTATCAAGCTCTTGAAAGTTTACTAATCTATAATGTGGAAATCATAACTCAACCTAATGTTACTTTATATCTTTTTTTAAAGATTTTATTTATTTTTATTGGAAAGTCAGATTTACAGAGAAGGAGAGACTGAGAGAAAGATCTGTGCACTGCTTCATTCCCCAATTGGCTGCAAGGGCCAGAGTGCAGCAGATCCCAAGCCAGGAGCCAGGAGCTTCCTCTGAGTCTCGCACTCAAGTGCAGGGTCCCAAGGCCCTGGGCTGTCTTCTACTTCTTTCCTAGGCCACAAACAGGGAGTTGAAATGGAAGTGGAGCAGCAGGTATAAAAACCAGGTCCCATATAGGAACCCATTACATGCAAGGTGCGGACCCTAGCCGTTAGGCTACCATGCTAGTCCCATAATGTTGCATTATATCTTTCAGCATTTCCGGGTGGATATGCTGTAGAATGTTTAAATGTTTGTCTGCAATTTCTTTGCTTTTGAACTTGTATGATCTGTTAACGTGCAGATGATGTTTATATGGTAGTGAAAGAATTGCTATTAATTGCTAGCAATTGTAATGTGACTTAAGATTTTCTCAGCTTGTCATTTTATTTTATTTTGTCTGTGTCATTTGTGAATAGTAATTAATGTGTATATGTGTGTGTGATTTAGATATCTAGTTAAATATTTTACATGTACGTATGCACATTGACATATACACTATCAAATGCTAAATCTCATTACTTTGGCATATTTGAAGAAACTTTTGCTGGAGTCAGTGTTAGCTAGCACTTCTACTAGCTGTGAAAATTTCCTTGCTAAAAGATACCTTGGGACCGACGTGGTGTCACAGGAGGTTAGGGAGCTGTCTGATGAGACTTCATCGTACAGTATGAGTGCTGCTTCAAATTCCAAATATCCCACTTTTGATCCATTTTATCACTAATGTTCCTGTGAAACACACAAGTGATAAACAAATATTTAGGCCCCTATCACATACACGAGGTACACATGGCTCCCGGCTCCTGGTCCTAAGCTGGCCCAGTCTCTGTTGTTTTGGGTATCTGTTCTCAGCAAACGGAATCTCTTCTTCCCTCTCTTTTCTTTCACTCTTTGTCTGTTTCTCCTCTTACTGTAACTCATTCAAATATAAATGGTAGTGTATCATAGATTATATACATACATATAGATAAATCTTGATTAAATTTGTGTGAAAGAAAATTACTGAAGAAAGTAAAACTTTAATATAAAGGTTTAGTCTCAAAATGAAAATTTTACTTGCACTTATGATCAATTGTGAAAGTTTCAAATTGAGGGCTGGTCTGGGGGTGGACTAGCCTGGGGTAGGCTGTTGCACCCTGCTGATACACACTAAAGCCAGAATGTGTGTGGGCCAGTTGGGCTAGATCACAGCACCAGTTGGCAAGCGTCAGGACTGGGTATGAGTCATGTCAGTCAGATTTGCAGTTCCAGTTGGGAGGCACAAGATTCAAGGCTGGGAGTATGCCTTGTAGGAGATTGTAGGCATTCTCTGACTATGGTGAAGCTTAAAGCAGTAAGCACAAAATCCAGAGTGCTGGGAGATGGTAAAGCTTGTCAAGACAGCAACATCTGCTGGCTTAGATCTGGGCCATGTCTTGGCAGGCTTGAGCTAAGCTGTAGTACCCAAGAAAGTATACCACAACCAGATGGAATGTGGGACAGCATTTGCTAGGTCATATCACATTCAAGAACTGGGGCTGAGGGTTGGCCTGCTGGAGGTTATTAGGGATTGCCTCAATTACTGCCATGACATCTGCTGGTATAAGTAATGATCAGTTGTAGCAGGCTGGGCTGGGTTACATCACAAGACCCAGCAGTTTGCATGAGATGGTGCTGAGTGCAACGCTGACTAGGTAGCTGCATCCACTGCTGTGTGCATTAGATGGTGCAGCTGATGAATCATACCTGCTCCCACACCGCTGGTTCACATAAGCATCAAGTCTGAATTCACCCCAGTGAGGTGTCTTGGGGACTCCCCAGCTAAGACGACAGGATATAAAAGCTGACCACAGGGAAAATCATGATATGTGTGGTATAAACTTGGAATGCATGTCTTCGGCCTGGATCTCAGTTCTGACGCCTGGGAGGTGAACAGCATGCCAAGATATGCACAGAAGACATGACAGCAATCTCAACTAGGCCATCAAAGTGGCTCCTTGGAGGGTGGAAAGCAGAATTGGTTAGACCACTCCCCTGGTCCAGCTTTACCACACATTTCTGGCCCTGTGGATTCATGGAGGTAGATTTGGCCAGCCAATAGACCTTGGAATGATTTTCTCAAACCTGGCCTATTGAAGCCAATGGAATGTCAGAAGTATTAAAAACACTGAATTAACCGTCAGAAAACTCTTCCCCACACTGAGCATTTAAAGTATCTTCAAATGATTGTCCTCCATCCACAGGTGCTGATGTAGTTTGAAAGCAAATAGCAGTTCTCAGGATTCTCCTCCAGTGGACAAGAGAGAAAACATCTAAAATGACATGTTCCACCCACATTCCTCCATCCCTCCAGCCTGAACACTCTAATCAGAGGGCTACATGCCCATGTGACCCTCTCAAGTATGCAAATGATATTGTTTTAAAAAGGTAGTGGGGAGCATCCTGGACACAAACCTCTGGCCATATGGGATGCCGGCATCTTCGGTGACATATTTATCTGCTGTGCCAAACATGGGTCCTGCAATTCAGGTTTGTCTCTTCTAACATCATGATTTCTTTAAAAGGCAAAACACCCAAAAGCCTTTGTTCTAGCTTTTAAAACATATAATACGTTATAGTGCTCACTTGAAACAGTTTTACCAAAAGCAATTTTACTAATTTCATTTTTGCTATCAACGTTGAAATCAGTGAGAAGTCTTTTGTTATCTCAGTCACCTTTAGTAAGAACAAATCATAATATCTATATCATTTAAATGTTAGTGATAAAAGAAGCACTTTGCATTTTAGGAAAAATAAATTGCATGAGGATGCTTGTGAGAAATTGAAAGCAAGACTGTTCTAGCACTCTCTCTCCAGTGTTTTCTTACAGCACCTCTGCTTATTTTCTCCCTGATTCCTTATCTTCTTTGAATTGCAATAACATAATTTTATTTGTGCTAAATTACCTCATTTGCCTCTACTGGGCATGGCCTGCTGTCAAATTGAAAGTGCTTGTTGGCTACCATATATACAGTGCCCTCTAGTGATCAATGAGAGCTCTCTCCTGGACAAGAAAATTTAGATGCTGGGAAATTAGAAGTCAGACAGCTGTCCTCTTTATAAACGGACATAAAGTACTAAGCTTTTCTCATCCGTTTATTTACTATCAGAATTGATACACACAGAACATATGGACCTTCTTTATTTTTTGTAACTTAATAAAGTGTTATTTTGAACAATGCAGGGATTTGCGAATGTGTATGAGGGAATTCGTTTCAGTAGGAATTTGCAAAGTGAGTTTCAAAGTGAATTTGCAAAAGGGAATCAAAAAGTTAAAGGATTTGAGCAAGCTGATTCTAAAGCAACAAGAAACCTACAGCTTCATAATGTATTGCTGAATTTATTACCCTAAGTATCACAGCTGGTTAACTCCCCGGGAAGTGGTATGTCTCACTCTGGACTTCTCAGAGACCCAAATGAATACATGAAGGTGAAATCAAAGACTAAAACACCCTGGTTAGATAAATGACAAACATATTATTTTCTTGACCCAACAGAAATGCTTAGTATCAGTAAAGACCATTTGCAATCCACATTACACGCATAGTTTGCATCTATTGCCTGAAGGAACAATAGAGATGGAGGGTTGTTGACATTGTTTGTTCATAGATTTATTATCTATTTTTGCTTTGATGAGTTGCATTGCTGGCTCAGAATCTGACTTTTACAACCTGGGGGAGAATGAAGGAGTATACTTTGATTGATGAAAATGCTAAAAACAGACCTTAATGTGGCTCTCAAGCAAGCAGAATACAAACAGCGGCTTTAGAAGTCATGACAAGGTTTTTAACAATGCCTGGGAAGTAAGAAGCTTGCAGAATTAGGTTCCTTTACTCAGCAGTGGAGATGCGTTCTGTTGGTTTTCTTAGATTCGTGTTTGTGAGGTTACACATGTGTATTTAATTACATTGTCTACTTAATTTTGTTTTGCATTTTTGATCGGTGTTGTCTTACATTAGAGCACATATACAATAATTGTTCTTTTGTGCTTGGCTCTTTTTGCTTAGCATAATGGTCTCCACTTAGACCTTTTGGTTGTAAAAGATAAAGTTTCATTGTTTTTAATTGCTGAGTAGTATTCCATAGTGTAGATGTACCACAGTTTCTTTATCCAGTCTTCCTTTGATCTGCATCTGGGTTGTTTACATACTTCAGTGATTGTTGATGGTGATGCAACAAATACAGGAATGCAGGTTGCTTTCTTATGTGTATGTATAAAATCTTTTGGATATATTTCCAGCAATGGGTTTCCCACGTCAGATGGTAGGTGAATATTTAGTTGTCTGAGTATGCTCTATACTGCCTTACATAGTGACTGCACAGGTCTATAATCCCACCATCAGCAGAGTAGGCACCTTTTGGGGTACAAACATTTGACACCTTGCAGACGCAAACTCAGCAACACCAACACCAGAAGGTTTCTTGGTAGTTTTCTGTATGTGAGCCATTCTCGCTGGCATTAAGTGGAACGTCAGTGCAGTTTTTATTTGAATTTCCCGTATTGCTAAGGACCATTTTTCATATATCTGCTAGCCATTTGCCTTTGTTCCTCTGAAGAATTTTCTAAATACACCTAGAAGACAAAAGACCAGACTTTCTACCAATCCGGGTACCAACAGTGTCATGACCCATTTAGGGAGCAGAAACTTGGAGTCATTTGTTTTACATCTCTGATTTTACTTGCATTTTGTCGTGTGCTTCTCTTTGTTAATGTGATTGAAAGTTTGTTCTTTTCACCTTCTTAAAAATATCTCTTGTTGCAATTAGTAGCTTTTTTCTTTTGAAATCTGTTTACTTTGGGCTGTGAATTTTATCATTTCTCACTTCCTATTCATGCTTTTCTTCTTTAGTAAGTCCTTGAAATAGACTATGAGATAATTTACATTAGACATTTTTATTATTTTGTAGGCATCTGATAGTATGAAATGCCCCTTTTAGTTTTTACTACACATTGTGGGTTTTAATATTTTGTTTTTATTGTCATTTCTTCAAAACTTATTCTTACAAAAATGTTATTTTCTTTAGTGATACATAGGTCATACATTAGCGTCGTTTTCCTCAAGAAGATTTTTTTATTTTCTTTTTCATTGTTTTAGCTACACATACGTCATTCTGTAGCATGTTATTAAATTTCCTGTTATAAATTTTCTATCTTTCATCCTTTCGTTGATTTTGTTTTAAGAATTTTTACTTGAAGCGATGTATGGTAACTGGGTAATAGAGACTATCATACCAGATGTGAAAACAGTGCAATACACAGCCCTTCTACCCAATCAAAGATGGACTCCCAATGAAATATATCTTTACAATAGGATGCTGAACTTACTGCCATTGTCGACACCTATAATGTCAGGATAAACTTAAATCGCAGAGTAATGAACTTAGGACTGTTCACAAAGGACTATGCATTGACGTAATAGAGGTAAGATAGTGGGAGGGGAGGGGTTTCAGGTACGGAAGGGTGAAACCTCTCTCTTTCTGTTTCTCTCTCCCTCTCTTTCTCACACACACAAAAAGTAGTCCCATATTGTTCCTTTGCATTGCCTATGTTCTCTCATACTCAGCTTACCTCATTTGCACCTTAATTAATCTTATAGAAAATACCAGGCTCTCTTTCCCATCTTTAGTAAACCAATAAATATCATTTAAAAGTGTGTTCTAAAAGAAAGTTTGAAAGACAGTCATTAAGAAACAGATTGTTTTTAAGTAAACTGTAAGATCATGGTCATATAAGATCATTATGCTAACTAGAATAAGGCCAAAAGAATGTAATTGATACTAAGTTAAAACTAGGTAGGTTGAGTAGTGGAACAGTATTTTCCTCTTGCAAAGCACATTACTTCTGATTGTAAGTATTTATTTAACTCTTATATATGTATGAAGACGCACATCCTTTCTCTATAGTATAATCACTGATATGTAATTTACCAATCAGAAAATATGCACTACATTCTCTGGACAATTTGCAGCTGTGCACAATGCTCTCACACACATACATGCACACTCACACAGCTCAGAGTTGTTTGTTAGAGAATTATTGCATGAGTAATGATAAAATGATATCACAAAGGAAGATTCAGTGTCATATGGAATCGAGGCAAAGAATGCACAGTACATTACTTTCCCTGTAACAACTCAGCACAGTGGAGTCATTTAAGGCCAGATATTTCAGTCTTCACTCTGCACTTGTATATAAATGCAGATTTGGTAAAGCAGAGGGAGATTTAGTTCCACCATCCTCATTAATGTCACTGAAACTTTCATGCCTAAATTTTCAAGTATAATATTTCACAAGGAGCCTGCTGTTGTTTACTTTCCAACCTTTTTCTCTGGCACATTTATTCCTTATGTACAGAGTTTTATTTAAAAAAAAAAAGCCTGAATGAAATCTCCCTTGGAAATAACAGGTGGTATGATTAATATAGAACCATGTGATAAACATGGTGTTTCCATATATAGAAAAGATATTCTAGCCTCTGAATTCAGAAAAAGGGAATATTTTTGCTTCGTCTAGTATTAAGTGGCAGTTTATTTTTTAAAATTTGTTCTTTAAAATGCTGATGTATTACTTACAGACAACCTAAGACATTACTTATATTTGAGGTCATGTATATTGAATAAATACTTATTGTGATCACTAAATTGATATGTTTGTCCCTATTGAAATAAATGATGTAAAGAAACAAAATTAAGACATCTCCGCAACAGTAAAGGAAATACGTGGTCAATTTCTAAAGCTATTTTCAGAAACAGTTCTGGAAAGAATAGCAAAAGACTATAGCTTCTCCACGAAAGAAATGTAATGTTTTTAAAAAGTTCGGCTGAGTCGGGATGCATGCACGGCTGCCTGTGGTTAACATCAACTAAGAGCCAGCTTGCTAGAGTGTGTTCCGGTCTGCTCTGACAATCAGCACAAAATCCAGGCCTGTCTATCACTGGGTCTTAGCATCAAATCCAAGTGCACATCTTAACTACATACTGGTTTATGTCCTGGCCACATCATTTCCAGTTCAGTTTCCTAATAATGGCCTGAAAAGAACAGCAGAAAGACGCACAAGCTCTTGTCTCCATGCCACTCATATGGGTGAACTGGAAGAAGTTTCTGCCTTCACCTGGGACATGTCCTGGCCATTAGGACCGTCTAGTGAGTGAATTAGCAGATGGAGAGCTCTCTCTTTCTCGCTTTCTTTGTAATTGGCTTCCAAATAAACAGATCTCTGTTTCAATCTCTCTCTCTCTCTCTCTCTCTCTCTCTCACACACACACACACACACACACACACACACACACACACACACACACAGTTTATCTGGCAATGGGAAGGTCTGTTTAGAGAAAAGATCCATTTCCAAAAAGCTCAAAATGGACATCCAGGCTAATGAACTTAAGACGAGATACAGAAATTCCATCTTGGTCTCCCACATGAGTGACAAAGACCCATCTTGGAGCATCTTTTGAAAATTTCCTAGGCACATAGCCAGAGAATTGGAATGGAAATGAAGCAACCTCATTTCTTAATGTTGTAAGCATAGAATAAATCATTAGATTGAGGATAGGTCAGGGTCAATGTAGTAGGTAAAGCTGTCTACTGCAGAGCTGGCATCCCATGTGGACATATGTTCTAGTCCAAGCTGCTCCATTTCCATTCCAGCTCTCTACTAATGTATCTGGGAAGGCAGAGGAAGAAGCCCAAGTGCATAGGCCCCCAGCATGTGGGAGACCTTAAAGAATCTCATGGCTTCTATCTCTGGGCCAGCGAAATCTTGGCTGTTGCAGTTATTTGTGAAGTGAACCAGGAGATAGGAGCTGTCTCTCTTTATCTCTTCCACCCTCTCTTTCTCTCCTTCTCTCTCTCTATTAAAATTCATAATTCTAGACTTGACCCAGTGTCCTTACCCTTCAATTATATCCTCCACACAATTGTAAGAGTTCATTTTTTTAGAATTAAAAGGATAACAGATCATCTCTATGGACTCATCTTTTTATTATCACAGCCATATTGCTCATAACTGACCCTGCAGATGATCCCAAGTCCTATGGACAAACAACAAATTTCTTAAGACAATCCTAAGCTTGCCTCTCAAGATAGAGCCTTGCAATGATCCTCATCTAAGACCTTGAATGTTAATTTCCCTTGAGAAATTCTAGATGTGCATACATTGCACCAGCCTTCTCCAAATCATCATTTTTTTTTCTGAAAACTTTAATTGCGTTGACATGTAACTTAAAACAAAATCCAACTTTTACTAAACGCCTGGAAGGCTACATAGGAACTACTCTGTCCTCACTCACCTGCCTTGTTTTCTGTAACTCCTTCTCTTCTGTTTAGTGCCCTAAAGTTATGCTCTTATGATGACCATGCTGTCTCTCTCATAATTTGTGCTGAGTTTGTTCACAGCCTTTGTCCTTCTGTCCACACTGATTCTTCTTCCTCAGAATTCTTATTTAAAGAAGGATGCATCGTGCTTCTTTAATCTCCTCTCAGAAGTCACCTCTGCAAGAAAGTCTTCTCTTTCCTTCTCTATCGCTTTCTAACTGAATTACCTTTGTAGTTCTCCAAGTCAGCTATGACCTGCTAGGATCCAATAATGCGCATATTTTATTAGTAAAGCAATGTAAACATCATGAGTAGAATAATGCTGTTATCACCTAGCATTACAAACATTTATTGAGTACTCAAGTGTGTTTTATTTATGAATATACTTCTGAATGCATTGAGGAAACACTTTGAATGTGTGTATATGCGACGGAAATTATTTTGCCTATAAGTGTGACAAACCTACCTGAACAGGGGAGCAGAAAACTAGCAGTATGCTTCGAAAGTAAATAAATATTGTGTAAGCTAAGAACAGTCCCAAATCCAAAGCATGACGTTATATCTGGATTCAGACATATCCTCTCTAAAATGAAGTTCCCTGGAAGTTAAAAGCAGAGGAAATGTTTCAGGACAGTTTCTGCTTTCAGAACTGTCACGTAGACACATAATCATAGATTTACTCATTATTAAAATTTTATGTTAATTCAACTTCTAAATATTTGCCGAAATACATGCCATCATTGATTCTTTTAAGTGGAAATTTAAACTCCTCCTATAGAATAAAGAAAGCATTAAGTGAAGATTAAAATTAAAACGAATTCTAGACTAATACATTTGTCAATTATAAATATGCTCATTTGGCTTCAAAATATTTGTGTATGGGTTTCAAAATTGAACACAGAATATAATGCTGTTTGTAGCTATATGTAAACTTCCTTTTTATGGCTACATCTTTTGTACCATCAAGGAGCTCTATAAAGAAATGCACAGGGGTGGATACAATGAAATCATAAAATAAGCCTCTGACTGTGGTGTTAGCCATCACATCTGGGCATTGGTTTGCATTCCATCTGTTCCACTTACAATTCACAAACTCGCTAGTAGCCTGGGAATGCATAAAATTATGAGCTAAGTGCTTGACCATCTGAACACATGTGGAAGACATGGAAGAAGATCTTGGCTCCTGGCTTTGAATTGGCTCAACTTCATCCACTGCAGCCATTTGAAGAGTAAATTCGCAGGTGGAAGAGCTCTGACTCTCTGTCGCCCCTCTCCCTCTGTTTCTCTTGTTCTCTTCCTGTAACTCTGCCTTTCAAATACATAAATACTTCTTACAAAATAAATTTATCTTTGGGTAAAGTTTATGCTTATGACTTTTCTTTTCCTGTTGTGTGAGCAGTTAATGTTTTAACTGAACAACTCAATCTTGAACAGACTTGTTTTTGTAGAGACAGATATGAGAAAAACCTTATGTATTTAAAAGATTGATTTGTTTTTATTTGAAAGGAAGATTTGAAGAAAGACAAGGTGATACAGGAAGAGACAGAAAAAATTTTTTTCCAGCTGTTGCTGGTTTATTTCCCTAATGACCGCAGTGGCGACAGATGCATCTGTCTGAAATATGAAGCCTGATTTCAAGTCTTCCATGTGAGTTCAGGAGCCCCAGGACTTGGTTCATCTTTTGTTCCTTTTCTAGCTGGGTTAGCTGGGAGCTAGATCAAAGTGTAGTGTATGGAACAGAAACACTGCAAGCAGAGGTTTAATGCACAGTGCCATAGCACTGGCCCCCGTGTCAACATTTAATAATGCAAAAATGCTATAACATAGTTGAAGATATTAAAGTAATCTTTAAAATTATCACAGAACATATGTTTTTCTGTTGTGAAAATAAGTACCATCAAAGTATTGTGGATATATACCAAGAGGTGTTGTGCCTTGTATTTTGAAATAATCCTATATTACAGGTGAAGACATACAATATAATGAGTCATTAAAACAAAATGCGTGGCTGAATTTCAAAAGAAAGCTTGGCTGCAATGATTCTTCATTAAATATCGAAAGTGTCTAAAGAACAGTATCTATAATAACTCTGTTATCAGTCTCGCAAGCTGAGAGGGAGGGAGTAAGTGGGTTATCTGAGAGCCAGAAGGTAAGAGAATCAAAAATGAGCCAATGGTCAAACACAGGAGAGTAAATCGGGTTAAAACAAGTTTTGTTTTGCTTTACTTTTCCTCTTTTTCTTCTTCTTCTTCTTCTTCTTTTTTTTTAACCAAATTGTACATAAATGTAAGGGATGAAAGTGAAGTGCAAGGGGTCTGGAAGTGTCTGAGCTCTGTGTTCTCCTGAATCCGCTGAAGATTTGTCAACACTAACCTAAGTCACATCTCATTCTAAAAGTCTGAGAAAATCACCTCAAAATCAAATGACAAGCAGAAGATAAAGACATAAAACTCCTCTTCAAAATTACCAGAATGCAATGAAATAAAGGCAGATGATACCGTCACTACAAACAATGAAAGGATTGCAGAAATATACATCCACAATGGACACATTAGCACAGTATTTCAAAATTGCCAAAAGAAAAGTTAAAATAAAAATAGGTAGATTTTGTAAGAAAAAACAAAACAGGAACAGAAACATATCAGAAGATGAAGTCACAAAGAAATTAAGTTTTCCTTTTGAAAACATGGAAATGAAAACTGAACAGTTTTCCTTTCCTCAGTTCCTTCTGAATAATATCAGGTATTCAATTTTAATTGCTATTATTAGTATAATAATCATTCTAATATTGATAGGAATAGAGTGAATTACAATTATAATGTTGCAATAAACATTGAAATACTGTAGTACGCATTGAAATGAATTTTATCTATTCAATAGTAAAAACTCTGAATAGTAATATTTAAAGAAAATAGACTTCCTAGTACCAAAAACTATATTTTTCTATTTAAGTATTTATGATTTCTTCTAATACATTTTATAGGCATGGAGTTCGTTCCTCACCCCCTTCTTCCTCCTTGTCCATTTCCCCCTCATATTATTTGTTCAAATGCTGTCACAGAGCAGACGCTCAGTGTTCTCAAATACATTCTACAATATAAAATGCTGAGACTACAAAAGTGTTAAAATTAATGAAGTAGTTTGATGTGACTCTCATTTGGCAAATCTGTGAAAGTTTTTGAATTAAATTATGACATAAATAGTTCGTTATACATTTAATGAAATAAAATTTATCAATATATACTCAGGTATAAAAAGCAAGAATATATTGCTTATAACAGTAGTTTTTTAATAGATAATATCTGTACATGAAACAGTGCATTAAAATAAGAAAATTCAATTTATTAACTAAAAAAGTTGTGATGTTTCAAGAAAGATGTTTCAGTAGACAATAAAATAATTGTAAAATATTCTTTGAGGGGAAGTATGTTTATAGGCTATGGCTCTGTAACATACTCATTAAGTTAAATGGGAAAGCAATTGCTTTTATTGGAGTAATCTGGTAGACATAGTTTTAATAAAGTGAAATAGCAGCATTATTCACAGTGATGGAAGGCAATAGACACATGAAAAATGAAGGAGTACTTCTACAATATCCTCACCAAAATTGTATAAGTTGAACTCATTTCCAAAAATGTATGGGAAAGCTAACAAAATGAAGGATGTTCTCCATGATAGCAGATGTGCAATCTTCAAATGGATCAAGGTTATGAACTGAAGGAACAACAAAGAAATTCTTGACTGTGGAAGAATGTCAAAGATACATGGCAAATAAACAGATATTTGTGGATATTGGAAGAGAGCTTTCTATGATTTTAGCACATAGATCATGACAGACTTCATTCTATACTATATTAAAATTAAAATGTTATGTAGAAAAAGTGATTAAAAAATACATTTTTAAAAAGATTTATTTATTTTTATTACAAAGTCAGATATACAGAGAAGAATATCTTCCTTCCGGTGATTTACTGCCCAACTGACTGCAACGGCCGGTGCTGAGCTGATCTGAAGCTGGGAACCAGGACCCTCTTCCAGTCTTCCTCATGGGTGCAGGGTCCCAAGGTTTTGGGCCGTCCTGGACTGCTTTCCCAGGCTACAAGCAGAGAGCTGGATGGGAAGTGGGCGTGCCAGGATTAAAATCGGTGCCCATATGGGATGCTGGTGCGTTCAAGGCGAGGACTTTACCCACTAGGCCATGCTGCCCGACCCAAAACAAATATTTTTCAAATATAGAGGGTTTTTAGTTTTATTTATTTTTAATGCAGATTTATGAAGAGAGGAGAAAGATCTCTCTTCCACTGGTTTTCCATCAAAATGGCCAAAGAGGTTGGCATAAGCCTATCTGATGCCAGGAGCCACGAGCTGCTTCTAGGTCTCCAACATCAGTTTAGGGTTCCAATGCTTTGTGCTACCCTTTGCTGCTTTCCAAGGCCGCAAGCACGGAGATGGATGGGAAATGCAGCAGCCAGAAATGTAGCAAACACATGATCGATGCCTTTGTTTCCAGTGGAGGATTAGCCAATGGAGATGTCGCCCTGGTCCCTGAGAAATAAATTTTCTGAAATAAAATTACACTTATAATTGTTCACATTAAATCAAGAAAAGCAACAACTTTTAAAAATTTGATTATTGTATTTAGCAGCTTTCTATTTCTGTTGAACCACAGTCTTTTGCCTTTTATTCTTGAACTCTTTATTTAGTATTACATTTTTGACTGTAAAAAATGTTATTCCAAACCGTAATTAAAGTATTATGTGGGAAATATTTTAAAAACAAAAAGCAACAGCAAAATGTCAAAAGGAAAAAAAATTGCACATAAATTCCATGAAATAAAAAAATATATACGAATACAATATGTTACAAATTTTAAAAGAATGTTGAAGTATATTATATACCTGACATTATTGACTAACATTGGCCATTTAGGTAATAAATGAAGGAGTGGTGTCTCCTTTTCTCTCATCATTTCGTGTCACTCCGCATTATTCAAATAAGCAAATATTAGAGAATGAAAATGAAAAGAATTTCTAATAATCTGAAGCTTTCTACTGAACAGAAAGAAAGAAAGAGAGAGAGAGAGAGAAAGAAGGAAAGAAAGAAAGAAAAGAAAGAAAAGACAGACACACACACACTTAGGTGTTTGAAAAAGAAGATTAAGAGAGACTGAAATTATGGAAACTGAACACTACTTTAAACTGAGTGTAGTCTGATTCTTAAAGCAAAAGAAAACAAAACAATAACATTTCATGTGTTCCGCACTGAGGCAAATGGTCGCTTCCTACAGTGCCAGCGTATCATAAGGGCGTTACAGGTTCTCTCTGTTCCACTTTTGATCCAGCTCCCTAATAATGGACTTGGAAATCAAACAAAGATGGATCAGTCCTCCTGTGGGTCTGTCACAGCCATGGGAGATCCAGGAGAAGCTTTGCCTGGCACATTTGTGACCATTGTCACCGTTTCGGAGGTGAGAAGGTGGATGAGTCGCCACTCCCACTGTTTCTCCTTCCTTCTGAACATAAATCTTTTCAAGTAGACAAATAAAATCTTTAAAGAATATACAAAAAGTACTTTTCTTGCATTTCCTTATACTTCAAAAATGAAGTTTCTAATGCCAGGAAAGAATGCATAAAAATACGTAATATGTTCAAGAACGAACATTTGAGGCAAGACATACACCCACATCCGTGTACACAAATACACTGTGAGTTTTAAATGTAGACGTAGTTACAGTTATCATCAACATGAACATGAAAGTATTCTAAACTTCCTGGAGGGTACATTTAAAAATAAGCTTCACAAAAACCAAAAGGTCATTAAATATTTACTAGCTAATTTAGACTGAAGGGTTATTATATATAACAAATACATGCTCTGATACAGGAGAGAGAATCTTTTCCTGAAAGTTATGGGGAATAGTTTAAAAGACCATGCCAAAAAATGTAGGTTTATTCTTTAAATGGCACTAGCATTATTAAGATTTCTGCTTATAAAAAAGGAATGCAAGCCTCTGAAAACTGCACAATGAGCTGCACAATGGTCTGGAGCAGCAAAGCCGCGTTTCTGAGTGTGTAGTTTATTGCAATGATGTCTGTTTTACAAGAATTCTCCATGTTATGCATATGTTGTGTGTGGGCGTGTGCCTTTCAGTTAGTTTGTAATTTATCACATTAAAATAAAAATAAATGAACACTGAATATATGAGAAAATTAGGCCACAGGAACAAATGAAAAATAAAAAATAGCTTTGTTAATGAGACATCTAAATAAGAAGCTATAAATAATAATGCACTGTTAAATTTTTATCATACTTGAGCAGAAAAACACTTTTTTTGACAGTTATTACACATGAACATGAATAGCAAACGGTATTAGGATAATGTTGCTAAGTTCAAAACAGTGTTGAAAATGTGTTAACATGAGAATCGGATCCAAAACAAAGGGTTTAGCCCCCAGCAAGGGGACACACATATTGTAGAATTTTGGAATGAATCCTGGCTCCTTTGCCTCCTTCCAGCTTCCTGCTAGTGTGGTTTGGAGGCAATAGGTACTTGATTCCCGGCTACTTCTATGGGAGACCAGACAGCTGGGTTAGCCCTTCTCCAGCCCTGGCTGCTGCACTGTTGTGGATATTTGGGAAGGCAACCAGTGAAATTGCAGGTCTCGGTCATTTTCATCATGAGTATGTGAGTATGTCTCTGTTACACTACTTTGTAAATAAATCACAAATAAAAAGATTTAGCTTTAAAGTAAGCTGGTCATGGAAGGTCACAAAAGTGTACATGGGAAAAGTTCTAAACAATTAATTTATGGGGCTGGCATATCACTAACACTGAAACAAATGAATTTCGGTTGGTGTCCCAGATTCTTGGTGGTGTCACTTTTGATCCGCTCCTTTTGCAAATGAACCTTGGAAATCAGTGGAAAATGGGATGCACAGTTTTCCCTTTGTGGCCGTGATGGGAGGTCTGGATGCTGTTAGGCTATTTCTGACTCCTGGTTTATGTCTGACCCACACTTGGCTTTTATAGCCATTTAAGGAGTGAACGTGTGGGTTTAAAATCTTTCTCTCTAGGTCTATCTTTATGTGGTTTTGCCTTTAAAAGAAATAAATAAATAATTTAGAAATAAATTGATATTACTACAATTAAGAAAATTTGGGAAAATGTACAATTAAATTTGTAAAACATCAAAAATAATACTGTATGATAAATAAATCTGTATGAAAAAGTGTACTAAAAGGACATAATTCAGTAAAAAGTGCAGTAAATTGCCATAATTCAGGAAATGGATTAGAGCTCAGCACAGTAGTCTAGTAGTTAAAGTCCTTGCCTTGCATTCACTGGGATCCAATATGACCACTGGTTCTAATTCCAGCAGCCCTGATGAAAGCAGTCAAGAACAGTCCAAAGCGTTGGGACCCTGCACCTGCATCGAGACCTGGGCACCTGGCTTCAGATCAGTGCAGCTGAGGCCGTTGCAGCCATTTCAAGAGTGAATCAGCAGATGGAAAATCTTCCTGTCTCTACTCCTCTTTGTATATCTGACTTTCCAATAAAAACAATAAAATAAATCTTTAAAAAAATGGAATACTCAAGAATAGTTAAGTAAGAATAGATAATTAGATGAAAACTTGTACTCAAAAAATCATGGTAAACACATGAGAATTATGTGTTTCAAGTGTTTGATGGGAACCATGTGTTTCATGAGAAAACTATGCATAGATTTCAATTTTTAAGAAAAGATTTATTATTATTATTATTTTATTGGAAAGGCAGATATATAGAGAGGAGGAGAGACAGAGAGGAAGATCATCTGTCCGATGATTCATTCCCCAAGCAGCCGCAATGGTTGGGCTGAGCCTATCCTAAGCCAGGAGCCTGAAGCTTCTTCCGGGTCTCCCACGCGGGTGCGGGGTCCCAAAGCTTTGGGCTGTCCTTGACTGCTTTCCCGGGCCACAGGCAGGGAGCTGGATGGGAAGCGGCTGCTGGGATTAGAACCAGCGCCTATATGGGATCTTGGTATGTGCAAGGCGAGGACTTTAACCACTATGATATCATGCCAGGCCTCAATTTTTTTTTCCATCAAAACTAACACCTTGCATTTCTTTTCCTACGATCTGTTTAGAATGCAGAATTTCCAATTCCTGGGACAACTTTTTATCTTAAGCATATGATATGCAACAGTGGCAATCAAATCAAGATAATTGTCATGGACCTCCATAGTTATTCATTGATAATTATGTTCTCTTAGATATGGGAAATGGAAGCGGAGGAAAATAATCTCTCAACTTTTCTTTTTCTAAAAGTACTGGAAGATTTGAAAGGTACAAATCTTTCTATTTTCATTGTTTTAATTAAACATTCATGAATCAGATGTTCTTTACAATATGAACCCTGGCTGATACGGTATACTTGTTAAATCATATAAACATCTTTATGGTAGTAAAAAGGAATCAGGATTTATAAAGAAATAGTCACAAGCTAAAAGGGATAAAAAGGAAATAAAACTGTTATACCTTTACTCTAAATATTTAGCAGATCCTAATAGTATCATCAGCACATGAATTGGAGAGTGGATACATCCTTGGGCCAGGGGCCTACACTTGTCATAGCAGGTAATCCGTGGGGAGCAGGGATTTGAGTTCCTGTTGCTTCACTTATAGACTCCAAATGAGTTGGCATATTTATATTTCATCAAGTCAAAAGTGAGTTTTAAAGTATGAAATCATTAACTGGATCTTGTTGATCTTGATTCCCCAGTGTAATAATTCTGTAACTGAGAAAGAGTACTTATAAGTGTGAATATTTAGCCCAGTGACTTAGATGCCTACATCATGCACCTGAGTGCTTGAGTTTGATTGCTGCCCCCAGTTCTTAACTCCAGGTTCCACTACAATGAAAAGCTTAGAAGGCAGTGTGACTGGCTCCAGGAAATGGGGTCCCTGTCAGTCAGGTTGGTGACCTGAAGAGTATGGCTGGCTTTTGGCTTTAGCTGCAGCCTAGTTCCAGTTATTGAGGGCAGTTTGGGAATGGACTCATGAACAGGAGCTCTCTCCTAAGTCTGTGTCTCCCTTTATGCCATTGGGGCTCTCAGCTAAAAATAAAATCTGATGAGTCATAGGAAACAAAGATAGGTTGTAGCTGATTTATCTATGTCACCTTTTCAAAATTTCCATGAATGACACAAGATGTTCTCAAGAACAAAAGAGACTATCATTTTAACTCACTATTATGTTTTCTCTTAACCCTGGAGTTTAACTTCCTTCCTAACATTTTAGAAGGAATGAAATCCAAGGAAACCATGTTCAAAGAAAGAGCTTGATGGATACTTCATACTTAACCACAAGCTGAAAAACTTTCACAAAAGGCTTATGGAATTATATTTGGAAAAATTATGAGAACTCAACAGGAAATAAAAATTTTAGCGTTAGGAGTAAAAGAATTTGGAATAATAATGATAATGCTAGATAAAAGTGGGATTTTTAATTATCTTCTAGAAATAAAAGACATTCTAGAAGTTACAATAGTCTATTAGTGGCTACAAGACAGAGTAAGAGTGACAAAATTTAAAAATATAATTTTATTGTAATGCTACACAGCATTAGATAATGTTGTCTAGATAGAATGATTTAGTTTTGTGTGCTTTTCTACATCCATAGGAAGCATTTGAATGAGATGACATTTAACAGTTTTTCAGTTTTAATATTTCATAATCTTACTTCTCCGAGATGGATGCCACATTACATTTACATGAGCTATTCTTCTAGAATGTTTACTTAAGGTGGCTATAACATGAAAGATCCTCATGCCTGTGTACATAGGTTTACCATAATGTCTGAGAAGTTGTGGGACTTTTATCATGCTGAATATTCATAAAGACAAAATGAATTTGAAGCAAAGCTAAAATTTTGCTAACTACCCAAAGCTCTTTAATCATACCTTTCTATTGCAACATCTCAGTTTTCTGAATTATTGTGTCTGTGTATACATTTACTTATTTCTTTTCTAGAAAATAAGCACTATTTATAAAATTGTAATTGTAGGTGGTTATCGCCTACACTGAAATCATTTGAAGTCTTAAATGCAAATCTCTGGAAGTGACTCTAGAACTCGAGGGTGATGTGATATGTAATTAACTTGTATAAATATTTTAAATTTTCAATAAGTTTTACAGAGCCCTACTATAAAGTGCTGTAGATCTCCTTTCTGTTTACTCATTTTATTTTCTAAATTGTCTCAACCCTTGCTTTAATTAATACCCTGCTTCAGACTTGCCTCCTTTCTTATCTAATATGAATAAATTTTCAGTATATCAATATGACTCCTCAGTCAGGGCATATTGATGTGAATGTTACTATTATAAATCTGGCTTCCTAAGAATTTTTCCTCAGTGACTCCAATTCTAACTAATTTCAAAATAGGAGATTTGGAAACATTTTTTCTTGCCCATTTAAGGATAGATCTAAAGTTTGCCGTAGTATCCTATGGTATGTTGTGTCCATCAAGGTGAGCCACCTTGAAACTTGATGACAAGACAAGCCAAGCCAAAATCTGCTGGCTTTCTCTGGTATTCTAATTGATTCTCTTTCACCAGCATCATACTTGTGACACTTTCCTGAAAGTCACAGTGCTGGTTAAAGTTATGGGATTAAGCTTCATGCTGTAGAATCTGAGCAGAAAGCCTGCTTCTCATGGAGAGTGGGAAAGGCAAGTTCTTTACTCACTGAAAGAGGGCATTTAAGGCAACACTACCAGGCCTTGAAACAGTTTGTTCTCTTTTCTTTTCACCTTCCTCCTCCAATATGCCTACACAGGGTGAAACAGATGCTCATTAATTCTTAAAATTCCTTTAAAATATATAATATGCTCAGATCACTGAGATTAAATCACATGGCAGTTATATAATGTGCAATGTACCCAGAATCGATCAATAGATCAACAGTACTGTTTGCAAGGAAGGCAGTCAAGCCTGAAGATTTTTTTTTCCCCCAGTGCCTGAAAAGGAAACACTGCTTCTCGGGTTTCCATTGGTTGTCATGATTGGAGCAAACAAATGATATTGTTGCACAATGTCAATAGCCCACATTCTATTCCTTGTTTTGCTTTTAACAGACTGTGAAAAGACCAACAGCTGTTACTGAGCTAAGAAGAACCAAAGGATTTACAGTAGGTGGTACCACCTGTGCTTTTCTTGTTCCACCCTTTAGAATCTGCCACTTTATTTTGGAGCTGGGTGGAGAAGATGGCAGTGATTCAATGTCTGGGGGAGGGCATAGTCGACTGTGCCTCAGTGCTGATGAAAGAGAATGCTCTCCTTTACAAGTTACAGAATGTTGTTGATACAACTTTTGTGATGGGTTTGTTTTATTCATTTGAGATAATGCAGGAACAGTTCATCAATAAAGTGAAAGAAAAGACTTACAACTAAGATTTAATGCAAACGTCCCTATCAGTGCAACTAAAGATCTTTGTATATGATAATTCATTTCAGCTTATTTGCTTAAGAACTAGAAGAATACATTTGCCAACTAGCAAGCTACTTGATCCTGGTAGTTGTGGAATTTCAAATTTAAACATCCACTTGATGAAACATGCCTTCTGTTTCCAAGTGAAGTATTTAAGGGATTATGGAAAACAGAGAATTAAGTCATTTTGTAGCAACAGTAATTCTGACATGTGATAACTTGAATAACCTATCATTTTCATAGGAAGTTTTACCCAAACGATAAATTTAAAATGATATACAGAATTATTTAAAACATCATCTAAATTTAAATTATTTAAACCAATATTTTTTTTCCAAAAAATACATGAAGTAACTCAGTTGAAACAGTTTCCATGGTTAACCATAAGGTGATATTTCTGCATCTTGTCATGTAAAATTAGTGTTGCAAAAATCTGACATTTCTTTGTCTGATAGAGAAAAATCACAAGATGATGACAGTCTCTTGTTGTTCTTACAGCTTTTTATATTCCACAGTTAATACAGGAATTCGGCCAACACTAGAAATGATTCCATCAATAAAGAGAGTATGTTCTGGAAAGTCCTGAATTCCAAGATAGGCTGAGAACTTCTACACAAACAAAAAGAATCATGTGATAGGGACTTCTGATTCCATTGGTACTGGGTCCCACAAGCTGGATGCATTCATTTTTCATTATATTCATATATTTCTATAACTACATTTACTTAAAAATAAAATTTTCCAGAACAAAATGGTAATGTGATATGTCTCAATCCCTTCTGCTTTAATGACTTTTCTTGATTTCTGAAAGAAGGAAAAGAAATATTCCAGAAAAAAGACATAGTGTGTCTTCTGTGTAGCTTGAAAATTATTTCCTTCTGGTGAATTAGTTGAAGATTTTTCCAAATAGTAATGCTGTTTTTAAAGTCTTGAAATTAAACATCTTTGCATACCTGAACAGATTTTATATATAGCATTAAAATATATTTCACTTAAAATCATGAAACATCAAAAATCAGTTCAGGGAACAGTCCAAACTTACTCATCCACAATATTTACCACTTTTGTTATTCATCGACAAGTTTGTTATTTATTATTATTTTGTTTTGTCGTCTATGTCTACATTATATTATTAATGAATAATATCAGGTAGTAATACTTAATTAGTACTGGACACGTTACTCTCGGCACATTCTTTATTGACAGCAGATTTACTCAAAATGCTGTGTTTATTTCTTTCCAATCCAATGAGACACATTTTCCTCCATATGTTAGTAACAGTACTGTCCCACGCATTGAAATCTTACATGATGATTAGATGTTGGAAGTGCTGCAATGAATGTGTCCAGATAGCTGTAAAATCTCTTTCTATTATCGGTGTTTGTCATGTCCAATGCACAGTCACTGATGTTGGTGGCACTTTGCTTAGATTCAGTGTTAAGTTTCTGGATTCTGTGACAAGTGACTGTCACACTGACACCAGAGAACCATCAGTTGAAATAGGGAACATCTCTCTGAAGGCTGCCTAGTCAGGGTCGTTGTCTGTAAGTCACCGCTAATCAAGAATTACCCAATGTGAAGAACAGATATCTCCAGTGATTTTCTTTTGCACAAAGAATGTCACATGTTCTTTGACCCCTGCACAATTACTTGTACTGACTTAAAGAACATACAGCAAATGGACTGATATATTGAGCAGTTGCTGTCTGATAGTTCAACTCTGTAAAATAAGAAGAGAGTTGATACCGAGAGGCAGACTCCTGAAAGATACTCAGGTGAAAATCAATGTGTAACCTCCTACAAGATGAAGTGGAAAGAGACGTTGGCAAGAGGGACTTAACCAAAAGCATTTACCAAATAGACTAAATCAAAAAAGAAAAATATTTCTAAGATGCAAATCACAAAATTTGTGCTACCAAAATGAGTAAGCGAAGCAGAAAGCAAAGAATATAGATGTCGTTTCTAATTTATAGTTGAAGAAATCACAAATAAAAAATGTTTTGCCAAGGACCATAAAATTTTTAGATGAGTATCTGGAATCACATGTCAGTTCTGTCAGACTCTGACCCAAATTTATTTTTTTCAGTGGGCTACAGCAAATGTTTATTATAGATGAGTGACGTTGAAATTGCATTTCAGACGGTTGAAATTACAACAAAGAGTGGATTGTTTCAAGAATGGGCAAAGTATAAGGCCATTCATTCTTACGTGATGCTACCTAACAATCTAAGAATTTTATCTATGATGCTAGATATGTCTTGGACAAAACTTATGCCTAGAATAGAAAGATAACATAATTTGATTGAAGAAAATTAGGTAGATGTACTTGGAAGCCCACTATCACATTTACCTGGTTAAATTCTTTGTCCTCATTCCTTTTTAACAATTCATTAATTTTCATATTATTTATTTAAAATGCCTTTGAACACTATGAAAACTTTGCATATATGGTCACACTTGATACTATCTGCTACACCTAGAGCATATTTTCTCTTCCCTAGAATCTGGTCTGGCCTCTTAACTTATCACAGTAGGTGTGGAAATGTGCTGCTCAAATTTCTCTCAAAGGAGAACATGCCATTCATCTGTAGGCCACACAGTCAATAGAGAGCCCACAGATGTTAACCATTTCAAAGCCCATGCAGCAGGCAATCACATCGGCCAGCTAAGGTTGTATCTTTTCCAGATTAAAATGATTTCTGCACGTGAATAGAAAAGTCCAATTAGTCCTCTCCAAAGGAGGACACTCCGATAGACTAACCTTAATCCAGACCTTCTTACCGGTTTATTTGAAACTTTGACACGCATGACAGAACAAATTCTGTGTCCAATCTTGTTTCTTCTCTTTGCATTTTATAGACATTAGATGCTAAAGGGGCAAGGATATATCTGCTTGTAGGGAACACAGTATATGGCAGTATTCAGTAAAACTGCATCATTTGCATCCTGCCTACTCCAACATAAATCTGCAAGATGTCTTCCACATTCCCTCTCTGAGATTCCTACCAAAGCACTAAATGAATCATGTAAGGATAATTTATTATAACATGAGAGATTATGTGGAAGAAAAAGCAGCCAAACCCATAGGTATCATCCAAAACAACTGCAGCTGCTCAGTTGAGCCATTGAATATATGTATGTGTAGATATTGTGTCAACCAGAACACACTGTCAAACTGAACTCAAATTACCAAACAGCAGAATCCGGGCCTAATATATAAGAATTGTTCTTAATAAGCAGCGTCTCTCTCTCTCTTTTACTAACTACTCATTCATTCATTTGAAATGAAGAATATCAGAGACACAGAGTGAGAGCAATAGAGAGACAGAAACAGAGACGTTCCATACTCTGGTTCACTTCCAAACGGCCTCAACACCAAATGGCAGGGAGAGGCCAAGGCCAGGATCCCAGAATCTCCTCCAGCTCTTGAAATGGCAAAGGACAAAGGACTTGGGCTATTGCCAATTATGTCTGCAGGCTCCTGAGTTAAGTCTGGATCAGAAGTACAATACGGGGACTCCAAATGGCTGTCAGAACGGAATGCGAGTGTCGAAAGTGGTAGATTAGCCATATTATGTCATAATCCCCTTAAATTAATTATTTTAAGATTTTAAACTTTGAGGATACATATTATCAGCAAGTATATCTGATATTTTTAAAAAGCCATGAATTTGAATTGGCATTAGTTTAGTAAGTTTTGTATAGTTTCTATAGCAAAATATTACAATGCACACATTCCAATTAAAATAGTTATTTTCAGCTTTAGAGGTATCAGATAGCCTTATGTTTATCTTTAGAGTTGCCTAGAAATTTGGCACTGACTCTTGGCCAACATACGATACTGGGCTGATAATGATTTAGTATGTGCCATTTCAAATTTAAAACACTGTTGCTCTGCTCAGGTCCAGTTGGTTTTACATAGACTTACACCTGAAGTAACTTGTATCACTCTTGAATTAAATTATAGTGGTGTGATGAAGGATTCCTCATGAAGTTATTATGTAGCTTTCCTGGAAATAATGTTCATTTTTCCAAGTTTGCAATTTAATCCAGAGACAAGTCAGATTCTTGTAAACTCAAAATCTTTTGAAACATGACTAAGTACTACTACTATTATTACTAATTGTTATTATACTTATTATTATCATATGAAGAAGCACTCCATTGTAGGATACCAACAATAGTAGTTGTAGCTAGACACTCTGCACCACACTACCAGGCCTTGACTGAAACGTTGGCATAAAGTCTCTCCTCATCTTTCTCTGTTATTGTAGTATCCTATTCCTATGTTTTAAAGGACATAATGTGTTTGTCCTCTGTGATGTCTTGTGAATACTTTTAAGTAAGCAGTATATTGTATTGTACCTTTACAGATGTGTTGATCTATGTGTATGTGTGTGCATATTTTCCAGGATATCTCAAAAAATTAAGAGAACTAGATTGAGAAATTTCTTAGAAGTTGTGGATCTAAGAAAAACCATATTTTCACAAGCTCAAGATCAAAGTAGGATGTATTTGAATAGGATCTAAATGTGTGCCCATGTTTACATGGTCGTATTTTGTTTGGAATTTTGGTCTAAGGCATTGCTAAGAAGTTCAAGTACATGCAGAAAAGGATAAAGATTAAAACTCATATTTTAAATATAAAAATTAAATAAACATTTTATAAGACATAATAAAATAAAAAAATGACTGAATCACAATGTACTAAATCAATACAGAACATAAAGAGAGTCAATTTCATAAAAGGGTTAAATAAAATTAGGACCACTACACAATGTTTATGGCCAAGACAGCATCCTTTAAAAGCTCAGTATGGTGCTTCAAAACCCTGTAATAAAATCTCTGGTAAGCTCACAATGGAAAATAATTTATTGGCAAGAAAGATACTATACAAAAAGGGATGCGGCAGGATAACAAGGCATTGGGTATGCCACGGTTGAGGACCTGGCGGCAGTGTGTGAGTAATGTTAATGAGGAAAGAATACAACAGGAATGGAATCTCAGCCAAAACGTGATGGATGAGATGCAGAGTGGATCATGGTTACTCCATACCTGTGTTTTACCAAATTCAATGAATCTACAAAGTGAAAATTGCTACTGAAGAGCACCATGTTACGCTAGTTTCTTATGTTGTGATTAACTGGAAAAACTACAAGTTTTTTCCTTCACAAGTTTGACTTCAGTATAATTTTCTAAATCAGTTTTCCTTATAGAATAAAAATGCATTATTTACCCTTCATCCCTGAGGAATAGTGATAATAGTAAAATAAATAAATAAGTAAAAATAAAAAATAGCCACCATTAGTACATTTCACTTGGAAGGGAATTAAAAACAAATTGATAAAGAGCCACTGCTTTAGGATTTACTAAATGTGTGACATGAATCTGGGCATGGCTCCTGTTGGGACTCTAAGTACACCACCCATGGAATTGTGACAAGAGCCACTGGCTCTTTGGGGGATAGAATACCTTGACCTCCTGCCTGATTTGCATGCACTGATATATATTTTTTAATTCTTAAATTTTGTTCCACACAACTTTGCACCATCGCATCTTTCATGAGTCTGTGTCGTGCTATCAGCCCTCTTCCCATCGTGCAGAAGTAAACTACAGGGCAATTAACTGCTCAGTGTGCAGAAGTAAACTACAGGGCAATTAACTGCTCAGTGTGTAAGTCCGAATGCACTATGTTCTTTAGATCAGCAGAAGCGAATTTGGATGAGCAAGATTCTTGACATTCCTTGTGGGAAGGAACATCACTGGAGAAATGTCCCTCTCTCTCTTTTCCTTGTGTGTTTCTCTCTTCTTTCTTACATTGGGTGATTCCTGATCAGTGGCAGTTTACAGAGAATGACTCTGACTATGCTGAATTCAGAGAGATATTCCTCATTTTAAATGGAAGATCAATAATCTCATCAAAAGTATAGGGATTAAAAAAATTTTTTAAGTATAATTTGATTTTTATTTATTTTAAGGATACACACAAAGATATTGTCCAACTGCAGGTTCACGCCCCAAATGCCTGAAAACCCCAAAGAGCCTGTAACTGCTTCCAGATCTACCATGGGGTGTCAGACACAGGAATCATCATCCGCTGCCCTTAGGGTATAAATTATTGGGAAGTCAGGTGAAAAGCACATTAACCTGGGCTTTAATCAGAAACTTATGTGGCAGTCCCAAATGGTAATTTAATCATTGCCAGACACCCAAACACCCACCTGCCAGCATCAACTGTATAGTTTTAAGACATTTAAGGTCATTAACACTTTAAACTTTCCCAGCATGGTAGTCTAGTGGCTAATTATCTCACTTTGCAACTCCTGGGATCTCATATGGACACTGGTTCTAATTCCCACTGCTCTACTTTCCTTCTACCTCCCTGCTTATAGACTGGGAAAGCAGTGGAGGATGGCCCAAAGCCTTGGGAGCCTGCACCCGTGTGGGAGACCTGGAAAAAGATCCTTATTCCTGGCTTTGGATTGACTCAGTCCCGGCTATTATTGTCACTCAGGGAGTGAATCAACGGACAGAAGATCTCTCTCTCTGTCTGTCCTCCTCTGCGTATATCTGACTCTCCAATGGAAAAAAAAATGGCTATGAGACAACTTTACTTTTTTCTGGAGATTGTCTTCAGTATTTCTTAGAAAATCATCAAGTCAGTCATTATTCTCATTTTTCCTATTTATTGAACTAAGTTCCAAGTTGGACTGACCTTCTGTAACAGTTTCAGATGTAAGTTAGATGTAGTATCTATTATCTAAAATGAGCTACTTTGGAGCGTAAAATGGTACTATTTCGAACTGACACTATTGTGGACCATTGTTTGATAGGTGTGCATGCTAAATTCCTCAACTGATTCTTAAGTAATAGTTTCCATTCATATAAATTTTGTATTCAGTACAGTGTATTCTCCAAAATTATTATTTGCAGTTATCATTCATCGATAGTGTAAAATCTTTAAGGACAAAAATACTTTTATTCTCCTAAGTCTTTTATCCCAAGTATCTAGCACAATTTCTGAAAAATTAAGCTTTTCTTGATCATAGAATTATTAGAAGAATTGACAGCTGCTTGGGAACATGAATAAGTGGTTGAGTTAAAAGAGTACAATACAGAGAGGAGAAAATATTAGCCAACTATCATGTTACAAATTCCTAAGCAACACAAACATCTTTGTAGCAATCATTAGATTTTATTAGAGTTTGTACAATAAAGATGATGTTTTTTTTTCTTTGTTTTAATGGGTGTCAAGACTATTAATTCAATGTGGGAATTTTAGAAATAGTCATTATCAAACATTGAGTCTGTTGCCACCCCTCACCCTTTCCAAGAATGTTATCAATAAACAACATAGTTAGAACTATCACAATGCATGGCATCCGTTGATATTCAACAAGTAGTTGATGAACAAAGTTTTGAGGCTTATTACTGTTATGGCTTCACTTCTGGATAAAATTCTTTGATAATTCATGATGAGTTACAATTATAACTTACTCTTCAGTAAAAATAAAAGTTTTGGGTCTGCTATTGTGGCATGGCTTGGTAAGCCCCCACCTGCAGTGTTGAAATGGCATAAAATAACTGATTTTAGTCTTGGCGGTTCCACTTCCAATACAGCCCTATGCTTATGTGCTTAAAAAAACAGCAGAAGATAAGCCACCTACTTGAATCTTGTATCCCAATGAAAATCAGAAGTTTCTGGCGCATGGCTTCTGCCTTCATCCTGACCCAGGCACAACCATTGTGGCAATTTGAGGAATCAATCAGTGGAGGGAGGACCTCTCCTTCCTGTCTCTCTCCCTCTTTCTAAATAACCTTGGCTTTCCAATAAATAAAATCTTTAAAAGTCTTCACATTGCACATATAGTACCATCACTCAGATTTGATGATATAAAATAGGATTCATGCTGAGAGTAAAATCTCATAATGCTTCTTTTTGTGGGATGAATCATAGGTGATTTCTTAGGGAGAGAGGTAATCAGACCTTGCTAGATCTTACATGCTAATTGTCAAGTATATTATAGTTAAACATTTCTTACTTACACATAAAAATCTGAGTTTTTTATGTTATTAAGTTGGGAATGATGAGTTGTGAATTTCAGTATGAATCACTGGAAGGTCTTTTCTTGTTATTTTTTGTTTGTTTCCTTTTCTCCTTTAGTAACTGTCAAGACTGGATCACAGTTGTAGGAAGTTATGGTTAAAAACAAATGAAAGGTATATATTTATGAAAATATCCTTGATTGTATCTCACATTTAACCAATTTGAGAAAATATAAATCAGAAATTTAAAAAAATATATAAATGAGATAATAACTCAAATATATCAAACCATAAGATGAAATTTGCAGAGGAAATAAAACTGCAATGTGGCTCAATGAATTTCACAATGTATCAGATGTTATAAAAATAATTTTTATTTTTATTTTCTAATTATTTTTTTGTTGTTTCCCACTATATACTTTTTACATGTGGGGGTTCCTTCCTCTGATCCCCCTCATCCTTCTCCATATTTCATTTCCACTATTTATCTCCATGTTATCACACACGTATAGTCCCTCAGTACAAGTAACAAGTTAACGTGATATTTAAAGGAGTCAGTTTTTCTTGGACTGATCAATGAATTTAAAAAGACCGATGATCTGTCCTATCAGGAAACAGGAGATATTTGAAAAAGAGAGAGATTTAAATTTAAATTTAGACTGGAATTTTTGCAAAACCTATACACACAGCTCGAATTCTATTCGTGAAAAATACCAAAAGCTAGTATATGATACATGCTTTATGATTTTATCTTTTTGGCCACCGATCTCTACTGATATTTCACCGTTGTCATCCATATTGACTTCTTATTGCCTGTAATAGAGGTTGAGTGAAATTGCAATATTGGTCACGATAAAAAGGAAAAGCCTATGTTGAAAGAAAAAAAATTAATGATAGTTTTCAAAAGCTTAGGAGTCTTTGTCTCCAGGTTGGAAATACCTTTTATCTTCCCACTAGGAGATTTTTTTTTTCTCATAATTAACATGGCTGCCAAATATAGGGATGTAGAGATTTCCTGTCCTCTGTGTTTAAAGTTTCTTTGCATTTTGTCTTCTGGCTATTCAGCGTTCTCATGTTTTACATAAAACCAAATAACAAAAATCATGAAACTTAATCTGAACTTTGCTTGTTACAAGGGGAAATTATCTTAAATCTTCCACTAGAATATATTCTATACCTGATCCAAATAAATGTTTTAATGACCTTTTAGGTTGTATCATATCTCAGAAATTGAAAATACTGTTACTGTGAAAGAAATAAAATCAGAAAGTTTTAGTTTTAAATGGTTACAAAACACTTACTTACTGTGTCTCTCACTTACCATGGAGGTATCTTTCTTGAGGTGTCATAAAACCATATAATTATTAATACACTGATGATTCATATGAAATATTGACAATGCTTAAAATGTATATATGTTATTAGAACAGTTAGCATTTTCATTAGACATTTTCTGCTTTAAAAGTTCTATTAAAGGAGTGTAATTTAATGTCTTCATGTGACATATTAACCAGCATTAATGCATTTGGTAGCTTTTCCTAGAATTCTCATTGTTTCTCTCTCACTGTTTTCCTATTTAGTTTACCTACCAACTGTGTTCTACCTTGAAACTGTGTTTTAGCAAAAATCATCTCTTTGACTGTCTCAGATGAAACACCATGGACAGGAATTATCTTAAAAATATAACCTCATGTCTATTTGTTTAAGTATCTAGTAGTATAGTTCCTCTGACATGAATGCACATATAAAAATTAAACATCAATGTCAAATACCCGAGCTTCAAAACAAGTTTCTTCAGATTGCCACATTGAATTAGACAGGAAATAAGACAGCTTGAATAACCAGGTTGAAACCTTTTAAATAATTTTAACCCCAGCATGCCAGTGAAGACATTGATTGCTGTACATTAGTGAAACTTCTGAGTCTTGGACCAAATAACAATCTAGTTTTCTTCTTCCTTGTAAACTTAATCTTACAGATTGACTGCAAAAGCAGATATAAATAGTATTCGTCTTGTCAAGAATACCTCTTTGTATGAGGGAAAAGCACTAGCCAGCCCATCAATTTCAAAACAGTCTCATTTCTTCTCTGCTGAAGTCTGTTTAAAAAAGAAGAAAAGGAAAAAATGTTGATTAAGCCCATCACGAGAATGTATTCCACCCAGGAGAATAAGAATAAAAACTTGAGAAATAATTGCGATGCCTTCTTGGATAAGGCTGTAAAAGAAGAAAAAACTCGAGGAATAGAATACATGGATTACTTCCAATCGGAGATCCTACTGATTTTTTAGAAGTGCTGATTCAAAAATTGCTGCGATTTCAGTCCAATCTCAATTACAGTACCATAAATTGATGTCCACAATTATTATGTCATTTCCTTCCTTAAGTATACTCATGAAAGCGACAATTCCTGAATAGAAGAGAGCTTTAAAAATTACTATTTGCCTTATAGTGTATAGCAAATAGTCTTGACTGCAGATTTCACTTATAAATATACATAAAATAAAAACTATTATATGTCCCAAAATCTTGCACGAAATTCTGTATTATTTTTTCTTCATATAGCTATGTGTTTCATATATCCTTACACATATGATTAGGTGATATATTTGATCTGCTAATAGCATCCATTCCTAACTCTGAGCATGCCCCAAACTACGAGATCTGGGACAGTAGCCCATGATAGTCCTGAGAACTCGCTGAAGGTAAAGTTTTAGATTCAAATCATATTTTGCATATGAGAAGCAATTGTTCTATTACTGAAAATTCAGACAAAGATTATCTTCCTCTTGCAGTTATTGTCATCCAAGAATTTTTCAGAAATGAGCATTTTGGGTGCTTCCCACATTGTTTAGTGCTAAGCTTCATTGTTAGGACAAGAGACAGGACACGTGCATCCATTCTTGAAGACCCTGAGCTCAAGCGCTGGCTTTGCTTCTAGTCCAGCTTCCTGCTAGGCTGCACATTACTACACACTAGATGGCAACTCAATTGCTTTAATCTCAGATACCTATATGAGAGACTTGAAATAGATTTTAGGTTCTTGACCTTGTGTTACCTGAGTCCTGGTTGTGAGGGCAGTCACAGAATGAAAAAGAACACAGAAGGTCTCTGTATGTATACCTATCGCTCTCTTTCTTTCAGCTTCCATAATATAGCAACACAGATGCGCGCGCACACACACACACACACATCTCTTAACCTTCATCTCAGGGACAATTCAAAAGAAGTTGAGTATATGCTGACTGCATCCCAATCTGTAGACTTGTACCTTTTTTCCCAGATCTTCTATTAAGTAAAATAAAATTCTCTCAAGACAACCCTTGGTAAATTGAATGGTATCTTCCTTTATCTTTACCTCAATGATGTAATTCCTGGTCAGAGTGAAACTAAAAATACACAGCTCTGAATATATACCTTACATACATATCCATGGATAAAAAGCCTTGAATCTTCTGTGGAACAGCAGCAATGTGTGAAAAGAAGGCTTTAAATTTGACAGCATTTCAACTTTTCCCAGATGAAGTTTATCCAATCACAGAGATGTTTTATTTTGGAAATGGACAACATATCCAGTCAGAATATATTATGTACCCATCAAGAAAGTTTATGGAAAGGAACATTTTCCTGCTTAGATTCTACTTCTTAAGGACCGGTTAAATATGGTATGTCTGGTGTTCTTACTCAGCAACAGTAACAACCACTCTTGTGCTTGAACGGACTTTCTGATATTGGTTAACACTGTGGTTCAAGAGTTCAGTCAATCATAGACACTCCTGAAATTAAAGTCTATACCATGAGTTGATAACATCAAACCACATATAATGGAGCTTTGGAGCTCCCAGTCCTACCATTTATCCATTTGCAGAGAGTAGACCTCTGGATGAAAATCAAACTAGGAAGACAATGTGGTTGCCAGCTCTGTAACACCACAGGTGAGACAGAGGACATCCCATACGAGCACTTTTCAAGTATGGACTACTCCACTTTTATCCATACCACTGATACTGTGTTTGGGAAGCAGCAGAAGATGGAAGCACTTAGGGCCCTGCACCGATGCAGGAGCCCTAGAACAAGATCCTGGCACCTGCCTTGAGACCAGACGAGCTGTGGGCTTTGTGGCCATTTGGGGAATATGGATGGAATATTGTCTCTGTCTTTCTCTCTCTAACACTGTTTTTTACTGAATAATGAATCACTCTTCTAAAAAGAGAACCATGTTTAGATGTGGGAATCCTGACATATTGGAGAAAAGAGTGAAGCCATCTTAAATTAACTCAGTGTCATTTGTTTCTAAATGACAGTACATTTCAATTTCAGCATTGCTACGTTTCTAAGAAAGGTTTTTTTTTTCTTTTTTAACTGCAAATTTAATGTTTTTTCTTTGGACAATATTTATTGCTCTTGGAATTTTTCTGTGTAATATTAGGCCAGTTTTTTCTCATGACAAAACTACAAGTAGAGTCCAAATGTTGAAACAGCAGGTGTATATCCTTTGTTCAGTTGCGTTTGGAAGAGGCTGTGGGTAGAAAGTGTATTACAGCAAGAATGGCATTAGCATAAACTTACCTATTCAAAGTGCAGGGTTCATTGGGAAGGAATTAAGCATGAAGCCTTCCAGTTATTTCATGGTTGCCCTCAAAATGCTTTATTATAGAAATTTTAAAAATTGGTATTCCAATCAACTGTGTTTAGATTATACAAATGACTTGTAAAACATTATTACATTAAATTCATTGCCATTGTCATACTAGAAAAGAAAGTTAACTTTATTTCCCTGTCCCCCTTCCCCTAGGACTATTTTAAACCAAGTGGATACATTGCGACTATTTTTAGAGTGAAACAGTGGATAGAAGATTGCTTCCTCTCTCTCCCTTCCTCTCTTTCTATCACAATGTCTTTCAATTAAATAAGAGTGGGAAAATAAAAAAGAATAAGGGGCAAAACTCTGGCAAGTTTTGAACCCAAATTCATCATAGAATACTTGTGGCAATGTAAATGGAACAGACACTCTGATATACAATTTACAAATTCTTTTAAAGCTAAATACCAGAAACAACCAGAAACTATACTCTTGGGCAAGAACATTGAATTATATTCTTCTTAAGTCAAAGTGCTTCCTGAGTAACCTATACACAAAGATTCATAGCAAATTTAATTACAGTAGCTCCAAACTGGAATTCACCCACATGTCCTTCAGTAGAATAATTGGAAAGCTACATAACCATCCATGCTAGAAAATTCCAGAAAATAAATACATAGATAGGTAAACTCAACTATAAGCAAACAAATAAATAGGAACAAACTATTTAACGTTTTTATTATTATTTTTTTTACTTATTTGAAGGCCATGCTGGAGTTTGGGGATATATCTATTATCTGCTTGTTGATGTCCTATAATTCTATAATGGTAGTTGACTTAAAAATCCCATTTAGAACTTTGTTTGGATCTCAGTTGAGTAGTACCGGATTATTTTCCACTACTTTCCCAATGGCAGTAGCAAGGAACTGGTTTAGAAGTGCAAAAGCCAGATTTCAATGCAGCACTCATGGATGAAGGTGTCTGGAGCAGGGGTTTAACACACTGTTCTAGAACACAAGCCCTGGGAATTCAGGTAAGAACTCAGCAAACAATGTCCCATGACAGTAATAATTCAGAAGAGATATACACAGTGAGATTCCACTTATACAACATTATTAACATGACATAATTTAAAAAATGTAGATTAAAGGTTGCCGAGGGTATTAGAAGGTTGGCATAACTCAGTTATCAGGGCTATGGTGACAGATACACAAGCCACACAGAATCATAAAATTGTGGAAAGTTCACACATACACACATTTGCACAAACAAATCAAAATTTAAAAGGTTTGAATGAAATTAGAAGATACTGTGGCAAACATGGTGGAACTACAGGATAATCCTCCTACTATGCCAGCATCCCTTGTGGGCGCCAGTTCATGTTCAACCTCCTCCATTTCCCATCCGGTTCTCTACTTGTGGCCAAGGAGAGCTGCAGGGGATGGCTCACGTCATTTGGCCAAAGCACCCAGCTGGAAGACTCAGAACACAAGCCTGGCTACTGGCTTTAGATAAGCTCAATTCCAGCAGTTACCGCTATTTGGGTGTAAACCAGCTGATGAAAGCTCCGTCTCACTGTCTCTCCTCTCTGCCTTTCCAATAAAGGCAAATAAAACTTTAAAAAATAAAATGTATCCACTGTTTTTTGTTATTGCTTTATTTATTTTTGTTTGGAAGACAAATTTAAGTAGAGGCAGAAATATTTTTTATCAATGGGTTTACTCTCAAAATGGCTATAATGTCCAGAGGTGAACTGAGCAAGAGCCAGGAGAGATGAGCTTCCTTCAGGTCTCCCACATTGGGGTAAGGTTGAAAGGACTTTGGCCAATCTCTGTTACTTTCTAAAGCCATAATATACAAGGAACTGGATGGAAAGTGGAGCATCCAGGACACAAACTGCCCTCAGTTGGGTTGCTGGCTTCTTACAGGTCAAACATTAGCTGATTAAATCATCACACTGGCTCTAGAATGTATCAATTGTTAGACTGTATTATAATTTTGTAAAATGTTGTCAATTGGAAATTACTATATGTGAATCTACAATTATAACAACTTCTTAAAAAGGCTTTATATCTTTTTTTTTTTAAGCAGATTGGGAGCGTCTGTTTATCATATTGGTTCTAAAAGGAACGTGGCTGCATTTTCAAGTTGAGAGCAGGTGAAGATTTAAATTCTGGAGCCAAGTATGTGAGTCATTTTTAATTCTTCCTGGAATAAAATAGCTTTGATTTGAAGGAAGCAGCTTGTGATTTAAATAAGTAGTAAGTTTAATTAACGGATTCGTGTTGTAGTCTCCGTCTATAATACACATATACGTATTCATTTTTTCCACTCTGATCCTGAGATTTTCAACTTTTGTTTTCAGGTGAATTTTATAGAAGAATCTCTTTTGTAACTGATAAATTAGAACACAGCCACGCTTCATTACAGTTTTAGAGCAATAATACAAATTCCAAAAGAGGCCAAGAATATGACAGTAAATTAGGAGAACCTGGAATAAAAAACAACTCTTGCTTCATTCAAAAAAAAAAATACAACCATATATAGTCTTTTCATAACATGTATAGTCCATGAGCTTCACATAGACCTTCATTGTATCTTGTATAGTGTACCTTATATATTATCCCACTATTGTCTATAAGGAAGAAAAGTTTTTCTAATTCAGCATAATTTTTATACTATATTAATTAAGTTATTTTAGTACATTTTAGAGAATGTCTTCTAACTATCTTCTCCATGACCACTTCGCTAGTAAAATCTCTATCCATAGAATAGTAAATCCAGGAACATCCATTGCTGTGCAGTGGTAAAGTTGCCACCTGGCGTGCCACCTGAGAAACACAAATCACATGGAAGAGTGAATGGATTTCAATCCTGATTTTTTTGCGATCTAGGTTTCTGTGAATGTGAACCCTGGGTGACAGAAGACGATGGCTCAAGTAATTGAGTTTCTGACATTCAGGTGAGAAACCCTGATGGAGTGCTGTATCCTGATGTTGGCCTGACTTGCTCACCACCACTCACTGCAGGACTTCATTAATCATTAGGTGGGAAGTCTCTCTCTCTTCCCCTTGCCCCAACTCTCTTTCGTTTTCTGTATCTCTTTCTCTGTAATTCGGCCATTCAAACATATTAAAGTACGCATCCTAATAAAAACAATGAACCAACAAAAGTGTACTTTTGACAACAGGAAACAGAAGCAGAACTGGCTGTTGAAATGAGTCTCAGGTTCCTGGTCTCATGGTCACAGATGCTGCCAGAATCTCCTTCCAACAGCCACACCCACCTTGTAATCCCAGAGAGGCAGAAGAGGTTCCAAAGAACAGCTGTTGCATTTATTGCAATGTTATACACAAAAGTCAACAAATGGAATCCCTCTAAGGATCCATCAATGTGTGAATGGACAAAAAAATGGGTTACATGAACACAATAGTATACTACTCAGTCATGGAAAAAAAGAAAATCTGTTACTACAGCAACACAGACGACATGATGTTAGTAAGGTAAACCTTTGACAGAAATGTGAATAGAAAAAGCACAAAGCATTTTTGTGCAATTGAATTTTTTATTACATTACAATAGTAAGGACATCATTGTAAGTTTGTGAAAATCCATGGAATATTCAGTACACATGAAGAGTGGATTCTAATAGAAACTATGGATCTTGGCCAATAACGACGTGCAATGTAGCTACTCTGAGTGCCCCAATGTGCAACTTAGTGAGGCTTAGTTTTGATAAACACATTTTATGTCTTCCTTGAGAACAGATCATATATCTAATTCTTTCTTCTTGGTTTTTTTTACACTTTTCAAATCTAATATGTTTAACGGGGACTTAATAAATCATGGTTGATTTATGTTGGCTAAAATAACATGAAAACAATAACAACAAAAGTACATGGTTTTCTAAGCAGAAAACGTGAATAAAGATGAGCCATCTTTACACTATGTCAGATAATATTTCAGACCTTTAAATATATGTGTACAAATCCACCTCCTGGTTACAAATACACAATTTATAAAAAGGTTTTGTAAATATCCACCTCAACTGAAGATTCAACTTCCCACATGTTCTTTCCTAAAATTATGTTCACCAAAATTTCTGGAATACATACTCCATATTTCACTTTCTACGTGTATTCTCTTTCTTTCTTGGGGGATTACAGTGGGGGAGCAACATACCCAACAAGCATAAGAAAGACAAAGGCGAGTACTGCACCTAACAGGATAGAATTGGAAATGACTTTTTATGGAAAAACAACACATTGTGAAAAGTGTCAAATGAAGTGGCATTGTAAAGTGATAGGAGCTCTTGTATATGATTTGTAAAAGTGAAACAATATCTATGAGATAGTTTCTTCACTTAAAAATGCCTTCCTCATCAGTTTTCGAAAACTGGACTTCATCAGAAGATATTGGCAGACCTTTGACGAGTTTACCACTGCCTAGAACACAATACTCGTAGTTTCATAACCCAAGAAGCAAGCATCTGGAAAAAAGTACAAAATAAGTTGTAATGCATAACAGTACTTGCAAAATGGTCATGCAAGACCAATAGTAAAAGCTAACCAACACTTCAGAACAGAGCAACAACCACTAAAAGCAGTCTTCATTATTATTTTCATTTCTTGGAGTTTCTGTTTTAGAGACAATATTGACAATATTGACAAAGTAGCCCTCCACCCCTGAAGAAGTCAGTGATAGCAAATTCAAATTGCAAGTGGATACCGAAGGAGAAACAAGTGCTTATTGATGTGATATATCGAAGTCAAATATCTAAGACTGAAATCTAAGACAACAGGCTTCATTGGAAATTTGAACATCTGAAGAATTTGGAGAGGAAAAGACAGTGTCAAAGCAGTCATTCTTTTGGATCCATTCGTGAATGTTACTAAGATCCTTCATTTTCAATGTTTCTCCCAAGGTTGAATTCATTAAGTTTCTTTCATTCTTCAAAGCCTTTTATTTAATTTTTTACTTAAGATCCACCTTTGACATTCACTTTTGGTTAATTATGTCAACTTCTCTCTTCAAACCTCCATGTTCTTGGAAGTGTCCATAATCTACAACAATATAACATGAAGTGAATGCCAGCTAAATTGCTCCTGGGTAAGTCACCTATTTCCACATGTTTACTGCCTTGGCAGTTTTTTCAGATCAAATCAATGTTTATGAAATGTTTCACGCTGATGCCCCTCAATAAATGTTTAGTCTGATCATTCCTGGAACCAATATTAATTAAACGGCCTTGTAAGAACAGCTTGCAACATGTTTTGAAAAGTCCAGATAGTAGTTTTATAAAAATGCACCACATTGATTAATATTTATCATCTGGTTAAAAATTTATATAGTAGCTATCACTTTAGAATCTAGAAACTTTGACAACAATACTATTTTAGCATTAGAGTAAAATACATGGGAAGAAAGTTTATCCTATCTGCTATTATTGCTAGATTAGCCCATGGCTACAGGCAAGAAATCTTATGTAAGTAAGTACATGTGACTTCAAAGAGGCTTTCGAATTTATATTTTATAGCAATTCCCCTGCCACTTATACTTCTGCATTTTTAAAATGAATTTTTATTGTACTTTTTAAAAAACATTTTTCTATATTTAATCTCAGTGTGCCACAATATTGCTGTCACCTCTGGCTTGACCCATTGCTCTGCTGCTCATAATCTTCTCTGCCATGCATAGGCTCTCTTTCTTCTGATGCATGCATACAAAGATATTAAAATATGTATATATGCCTATCATATATATACAAATATATGTATCTGAAGGAAAAATACAGTATATATATATATACATACATATATTATATATATATATACAGTAGAGTTTCTTAAACATTTTTCAAGAGGTTCTACAAAATGTTTTTGTAGTCACTATAGTTTCTTCCAAAATACACAATTACCAGAATCAAAGATCTTCAGTTCTCAGATAATCCTGTTTTCCTGATTGAAATAAATTTTCCATCTAGGAATTTATATCAAAGTTACAAAAAAGACAAAATGTCCCAGCATGGTAGCCTAATGATTAATGTCCTCTCCTTGCACATTCTAGGATCTCATATGTTTGCCAGTTCTAATCCCGGCAGCCCCACTTCCCATTCAGCTTCGTGCTTGTGGCTTGGGAAAGCAGTGGAGGATAACCCAAAACCTTGGGACTCTGTACCTGCATAGGAGACTCAGATGAAACTGGCCTCCTGGCCTCAGATCTGCTCAGCTCTACCCATTGCAGCTGTTTAAGGAGTGAATCAACAAAAGGAAGATCTTCCTCTCTCTTTCCTACTCTATGTATCTAACATTCCAACAAAAATAAAATAAATTGATAAAAAATGTTTTTTTCAAAAACTGTATACTTTATAGTCCAAGAAGGATGAAATTATTATTTTTACATACTCAGAGCATGCAAAAAAGCATTAAAAATTAACAGTCTAATAATTTCAGCAAAAGTGATTAACTCCAGGAAGTGTGTATTTTTCCCATGTGCACTTGTTATATTTTTTAAAATATTTGGAATTAAGTATTTTTCCCCTGAAATATGCACAACAGTCACAGGGACTTCCAAGAAAATCAAATGTTATCCCCTAATCACCATCGAGCTTTTATCAAATTCCCAGAGAGCCTTAATGTTTTCTCAGAAATATTTTGAGATTAATTGTACATCTTCAAACATTTATGTAGCAAACAAAAAACCAAGAAATTAAATTAACTCCATCTATTCTTTTCCTAATGGATATGGATTAACTTATCATCATTATAAAGCAAGAACAGACAATGCTTATTATTCTTGTCTGTGTTTCTACCAGTGATATATCAACTTGATGACACCTGTCCCTATTCTATAGAATATCAGATAAAACTATGCTGATGAGTTACACAGATGAAAGAACTTTTACCTGGTTTATTGACAATGCAACTGATCATACGTAAGGTAAAACAAAATGACAGGAAAATGACAGAAAAGTTTTCTTCAAAATTTCACTAAAGAAAAAGAAAAAGCGGCATCCTTCTTCCTCTCTTCTCAGAACTGATGGAAGAAAAAATATCAGGCTCAATATATTCACTAATGATTGAGGAATTACGCTAACGTTACAGATGATGATGAACAATTTCCTTCAAGACACATGTGATGACGCAGTAGTAAAGCTGTGGGTGCAATGCTCATATGGCTGCTGATTGGAGTCCAAGGCACCCAGTTCTTACCTAGCTCCCTGTTAACAGTCTGGGAGAGCAGCAGAAGATGTTGCCCACATTGTGTGAACTCTGTCACCCAACTGGAAAGGCGGGTTGAAACTGGCTTCTGGCTTTGGCCTTAGCTAGCAACGACCATTGTGGCTGTCAGAGGAGTAAACCAGTGAATGAAAGATATTCTCAATCTCTCTCTCTCTGTGTCTCCTTGACAATCTCTCTTTCAAAATAAATAATTATTGTAAAGATAATTGAATTTATTTCTTCTTTCATATTCCACTGAAGACTATCACCAGTCATTAATACAATGAAAACTTGGCTACTTGATCTTCACAAGATTATGAATTCTAAATCATTTTCCTAACAAAATTTTTAACCAAAATCTTTTCTAAGTGGTTTGTTTACAAAATATTTACCTATTATTTTATACTAATTTTGTGCATGAATTGGGATAACTCTTATTTTCCTAGACTTTGTTTTTGTTTTCTTCGTTTTAGAATTTTAATCCTGTAGTTAATTTTATTTTTGATGGTTTTTACACACTTGATTAGGGTGATAATATTGGTTAAGTGGTACAGGAAGATGGATGAGACCGTTATTTCCAAATGCTTTTATTTTCCTTTTTGTATCTGGAGGGAGAGGGGAGAGAAAGGGAGAAGCCACATCCAGCCTCCCAAACACCTCTGCACCCTGGGTTGGAGGACTGCCACCAGTACCACTTCAGGGTCCCTAATGTGGGGCATGCTCTGAGGGTCTGCTTAAAAGGTTTGGTAATTCAACAATTCTGAATTACTGCTAATCTTGCCACTGCAAGCACAATTAAATCTCTCCAGAATTAACTGTTTGACATATCCCACTTAATTAAGGACTCGCAGAGGCAGGCATTTTGTTCTGTGGTTACCATATTGCTTGTGGTTTTTATATCCCTATCTGAGTTCTTGGGTTCAATCCCAGCTCTGCTTCACATCCCTACTTCCTGATAGTGCACAATGGGGTCCCCTATTTTCCACATGTCGGCTCTGTGTTGGATTTCAGGCTGCTGTTTGCAGCCTGACCCAGACTTCTCCATTGAGAGTGTCTGGAGTATCGACCAATGGGGTGTATCAGAGACTCTGTTTCTCTGTCCCTTTGCTGTTGAAATACAATTATGATCAACAAATAATATTTTTAAAGATTAAAAATAAATAAATACTAGGAAAACTGTGAATCCATACCAATGTATATTATACTGTAAGACTCAAGCAATTACTATTTTTCCAACCTGTTTAATTATGAACACTTCAAAGTACGGCTGCAAATACAGGGCAATTTTAGTGGCTTGTTTTTAACTCTAGCAGAGACAAAAAATAGACTTCCCTTTTGCTAATAGAATGTTTGAAAAAAGGCCATCTGAACAAATTTGATTAGTCTCAGCTTAACCATACAAAAAGGCTATGATTTATTAACAATCGATGACACAGTGATTTTTACAGTTTAAGTAAACTTTTCAAAAGATAGTAGTATTTTCACAGTAGAAATTAAATTCATTTTTGTTAGCACTTTACGAAAAGTGACAAAATGCACTTCATATCTTGAATTTTTCATTATATTAGACACTATATTTTTTATCATCATGATAGCTGTTACACAAAATTAAGCAATCAATTCACATGATGGCATGAATAAATAACATCTCTCCTGTAGTAGATGATAAAAATCACTGAAGAATGAAGTCATTTCTTTTTTCATTTTAAAATTATTATTTATTCATTTGTGAGTCAGAGAGAGGGGAAGGGAGAGGTCGTAAGTTCCCAAACACTTTCCATTCCCCCACATGCCCACACTGGCTGGAGCTGGCCTGCTCCTCGCCTTGGCAGTCAAGACATAAGTTCACACTGATGGTAAAATAGCAAGCTCACATGATGATCAAAATCCAATTCTGCGAACCTTCGTGCCACCTCCCAAAGTCCTCATTCGAGCGACTCTGTAGTTAGGAGATGAACTAAGTATTGAACCTAAGCACTCCAACCTGGTCATTGTATCTTAGTTGCTAGATCAACAATGTGCCCCAAATTCTGTAGGTCTTTTTGATTATTTGTATCTGCATTGCTATAAAGAGCAGTGAAATTGGATCGATATTTGACAAACAGGTAAATATGGTAAATACACACAACTGTTGCATTGTGTTTTGAAGGGATTCTATGCTTTCTCTCTCTCTCTCTCTTTTTTTTTTTTAAGATTAAAAAAAATATTGGAAAGTCAGATACAGAGAGAGGAAAAGCTTTCTGGCCACTGATTCATTCACCAAGTGACCACAATGGCTAGAGCTGAGCTAAACCGAAATCAGATGCCAGGAGCTTCTTCCTGGTTTCCCATGCGGGTGCAGGGTCGCAAGACTTTGGGCCATCCTCCACTGCTTTCCCAGGCCAGAAACAAGAAACTGGATGGGTATTAAGGCTGCTGGGATTAGAACTGACACATATGCAATCCTAGAATGTGCAAGAGGAGGACGTAAGCCACTAGGCTACTGCTCCAGGCCCAGTTCTGTACTTTCGACTGGCATCCAGGCTAGCAATCATCTATGTAATCTGTAAATTATGCCATCCACTGGATTTGTTCCCAGAAATTTCAAAATGCTATTTTTGTCATTTTATCACTCTTTGGCATCCTGTCCAATAACAATCTCTCAGCTTCAGAAAAAGTAGAGCAGTCAAAACATTAGTAACTTTTGAAGAATTCTAATTGAACACTGATAAAGCTGTGAGCCCTCTAGCATATTATCAGGAATTTATCAGCTTCACTGTCAATAACTGTATTCTGTTTTCTCTACCAGTTTCACCTCTTCAGAATGAAGGACACCCCTTTGTGCTCACGTGAGTTGGGATTGTGTTGTGTAAGAACCACTGAAGGTGATGGATGCTGAAGTGATCTTTTGCTGTAGGCCTTAGCCAGTGAAGCAGCTGAGTATACTAACAGCAGCAAAGCACGAGCAGTGTTGGCTAGTTTAAGATCCTGCCAGTCTCTGTTGATGTAAACAGAGATTTGATGGATGCAATGATCTGTCTGCTCTCCACAAGCCTCACATCAAACTCGTTTTAAATTGTTTATCCGCTTAGATTTCATCTGAAATGCGGGATGGGCTGTAACTGAAGTGACGATAACTTTGCAATATGACTTTGAGGAACACAATGAAGCTAGCACACAGCTTCTTTTTTCTTTTTGCTCACTGTCAGTTACAATCCCCCAGAATTAACTAGGAGCAAAATAACATTTCAAAACAGAAAAAAAAATAATAATCAGAGAATACCTATTGCTCCAAATCAAGAATGAAGGGAGAGACCCAGTGGCATGGCCTAGTGGCTAAAGTCCTCAACTTGAACGTGCTGGGATCCCATATGGATGCCTGTTCTAATCCCGGCAGCTCCACTTCCCATCCAGCTCCCTACTTGGGGTCTGGGAAAGCAGTTGAGGATAGCCCAAAGCCTTGGGACCCTGAACCCGCGTGGGAGTGGGGAGTGAATCATCAGACAGAAGATCTTCCTCTCTGTCGCTCCTCGTATCTGTATATCTGATTTTGTAATAAAAATAAATCTTTAAAAACAAACAAAAGAATGGAGGGAGGATTTAGCAGTTTGAGATTTAGTGGCATCATGTAGGGCCCTAGCATAACTGACTTTTTTTCCCCATATTCTAGCAGTATGTACGTGTCTGAGATAGGCAGTCCCTGGCCGTGGATGGCACACACGTGGAAGAAAAACTGTTTTATGATTCTATCCTCTGAAGATACTTTCTCTTCCAAATGCACAAGATGGACTTTTGTTTTCCAAACTCAGCATTTGCTTCTCCTATGTTTTGCATAGTTATGTGTGCTTTGGCCTAGAAACCGCACCCCTGGGGTGAATCATTGTAACAGTAACTAACGTGAAAAGTTGATTTGCAGATGTTCCTGTGTCAAAAGCTCATTTCATGACATTATCACAAAACATTTATTCAAGTATCAGAGGAACAGAGGATTCACATTTCTAGAGATAGAAGTAAAAAAAAAAATCTTTGAAAAAAAGGTGAGCACTAGTTAATAAGAATCTAAATATTTCTTGTCAATGCCTTCATATCTATTTTATTAGCTAAACTTGGAATCAGCTACATGGTAAAATGCCTGCCAAAAAAATATCAAATATCAAGGACACAGTATATCAGGGCAAAAGCTTGAAGAATAACAACTGTAAGTCAGATTTTTCTGATATTCAAAACATTTGATTTAAGAACCACTAATGAGAGTCAAGATTGTGGACTAGGGTAAGAACATGCTTAAACAGAGAGAGAATCATTACCCAGGGTGAAGTAGAGATAGCACATTTCAGGAAATAAGAGCGAACAGGCCCAAGGCAGAGGAGCACTTGGAAACTGACAGACATCTGATGGCTAGCAAGTTCTGGCCTGAGTAGTACCACAAACAACCTAGCTATTTAGGACACCTGGTGTCTCCCTAATGTTGGAAATTGCTGGAATCAAAAGTGGGAGAAAGATTGTACAGACAATGATCCAGCCACAGCACAGGATCACAGGAGGTAGAGAGTGCTGAGCCAGAGGCTGGGGTTACAGAAATCATGGTGGAAGGCTAACACTGCCTGGACTGGAAGTTCACTGTAGGGAGTGGAACAAATGATTGCAAACAAAGAGCTAGGTACCAACCACAATCAGTAAAATCAAACTGTAGACCTGTGGGTGAAACAGCTTAGAAACCTGCCCCAAGGAGAAGACTCTGCTAACCAGTACAATAACCAAGATAAAAAATAAGCAAACAAAAAAAAAAAACCCAAAAAACAACACAGAGGCACAATGAATATTACTGAACACGACCCTGAAAGACTTTACCAACCTAAGAGTTAAATGAGGAATACATAGAGGAAGGATACGAAATTCAGAAAACTCAATATACAGCTTTTCATCAACAATCAGAAGCATATACAGGAATTTAAGGAATATGTTACACAGGAAATAGCAAAGGTGAAATAAAATCAAGCTTTATTTTGATCATGAAGGACACAATAGAGCAAACTGAAAATTCAGTGGAAAGTCTCAATAACAGAATGAAGGAGACAGAAGAAAGTATCTCAGAAGTGGAAAACATTTCTTTTCAACATGTGGAAACAATCAAAAAGCTGGAAGTAGAACTGGGTGAAGCCAATAAAAAGTATCCAAGAATTAAGAGATACGATTAAAAAGGTAAATTAAAGAGTTACCGGATTTTCAGAACTTGAAAAAACAGAAGCTGAGTTTAAAAAATATATTTAATGAAATAATAAAGGACTTAATTTGAAGAAAGAACCAAGAAGCAGTATTCAGGAGGGGCACAAAACTCCCAACAGGTTTGACCAAAAATGATATTCTCTATGACACATGATAATCAAGCTCTCTGTAACAAAACATAAAGAAAAGACCCTGAAATGTTTATGTGAAAAATAATTAATTGACATATAAAAGAATGGCAATCATAGTCACAGCTGAGCTCGCAGAGGAAACTCTACAGGCCAGAAGAGAATGAACCAACATATTGCATGTTCTAAAAGGAAAAAAAATGTTAACCCAAGATGACATACCCAGCAAAGCTTTCCATGTTTTTGAAAATGAAATAAAATTCTTCAACAGTAAGGAAAACCTCAAAGAATATTCCTCTTCCCAACCTGCCTTGCAAATGATATTGCAAGGTGTTCTTGATAAACAAACCCACCAAAACCAAGGCAAATATGCAGAACATTCTGGTAACTTAACAACAAATGACTAAATCAACAATGAGTAACTCATTACTGTTACTATTGTGACAATAGTTACAAATCAGTAAGGAAATCAGTGAGGAAGCAGGAAGGTTTGCATATGGGATAAGGGAAAGCCTGCTAAATTGTATCATAAAATAACAATAATAATAAAAATGAAAAAACACACTATTTCATTTATTTCCTCTCTAATTTTGTGCCCTTGCAAGAGCAGTTCTGTAGAAATTTTTTTTTCCCCAATCCAATCTTTTTCCTTTCGGAAATGCTTTGTTCCTTCCTCTGCCAATGACCTGCTTATATTTTTACCTTCAATCTTTTTAAAAATTTTACCTATTTTTATTATTATTATATGATCCAGTTCCATACGTGATTTCCTTATCCCATCCCCATTCCCTCCGTCACTGAGTTCTCCTCTACATTTACTATAGTATAATTCTTTATACACAATCATAAGTCCATCATTGTGTGCATGGACAATGGCAGAGTCCAGTATCCTATTGTCAAGATATAGTAAACAGCTTCATTGTAAGTCCATTGTTGTCTGAAAATAGAGCACATACTGCATTGTATGCTCACATCTGGGTATGACAGTCTCCATTACACAATTACTATGCATCCCCTTAAATGAAAAGCCACAATACAAAATCAATAACTGGAAGAAATATAGAAATTTACAATGCCATGAAGTTAAATAACATGCTACTTGATGTGACAGTATCCGTTACAGAGTTACTGTATATCCCCTTAAATGAAAAGCCACAAATCATAACCAACAACTGAACAAAAAAAAATTAACAATGTCATGAAGTTAAATAACATGCTACTGAATGACTAATGTGTTGCTGAAGAAATCAAAAAAAAGTCAAGAACCTTCTTGAAGAAAATGATGCTACTGTATGATCTATGAGTCATTGAAGAATTTTATCAGACAAAATCTGTATTTATTTTTAATGGAAAGGCAGACATCCATCCATCCATTTTTTCACGCCCTAAGTGGCCACAATGGCCAGAGCAGAACTGACCTGATTTAAAATCAGGCGCCTGTAGTGTCTTCCAGGTTTTCCAAATGGGAGCAAGGTCCAAAGGCGTTGGGCCATCCTCCCTTTCTTTTCCCGGCCACAGTGGGGAGCTGCATGGGAATGGAGAAGCTGGGATGCTGGCAGGTTCCCATATGTGTCAGAATCCTGGCCACATGAAAGGTGAGGATTTAGCCATTGGACTATGGCACCAGCCTCTATCTTCAATCTTCTTAATACCAGTCCTGTTTTATGACCTTGTGTCTCCAGGCTATATTCTGGATCATGATATTCAAGCTAACTAGCAGAAAAACCTCAATAGTCTTCCAATAGGTTGGTATAATAATTCAACTATACTAAAATTTTAATCACAGATATCTTATTTTTTTTAAAGATGATTTTATTAATTTGAAAGGCCAAGTTACACATAGAGGAAAAGATTTGTTCCATCCCCTGTTGCACTCCCCAAATGGCCTTGATGGCTAGGCCTCAGCCTGACCACATCTACAAGCCAGGGCTTCATTCAGGTCGCCAATTTAAGTGTAGCAACTCAAACACCTGGTGCATTCTTCTGCTGTTTTCCCAGGTTTATCAGCAGTGAACAGGATGTAAAGTGGAACAGCTTGGATTAACCTACATGGGATGACAACCTATCAGGAGGTGGCTTCATTGTACCACAGCTCCAGCCCACTTACAACAGAAGTCCCATTTCAAATTAATATAAACAAGAAAGACATAAGTGTCTATAAATTAAGGAAATGCGTTCTGTTTTATCCCTGAAATGACAGCACAGGAACTGTTTTTTATTTGCAAGTTCTCTGAAAACATGTGAAAAGTACAGAATCAACATCCTTTCTAAGGACTGAGAAAAGTCTCTTCAGGGTTTATGTGGTATTTCTTAGAGAGTGAACAAAATAATATGTCTCTCTCTCTCTCTTGCAGAAAACAGTACACTGTATCAGAATAGTAGACACCTATGTAAGTTGAATTTATCTCTAATGTAAGGACAAATTGCCCCACTCTGGTTATTTCTAGCAATTGATATTTTAACATGTTGGTGGTAAGTGATGCTATTAATTTGGATCAGACTTTTGTATGAATTTCATACAGTACAGATTATCTATATTTTAACCACTAGTCATTGGCCCAATATTAATCATGATAGAAAAGGAAAACCCATGACTCATCTGAACCAGCTTTCTGAATTACAAGAAAGATATTCCATTAACAAGTTTCACTCATGTACAGGCCTTTCAATACAAAGCGTTTAATGCTCTTTGGGTAACTGTAATACTCCACCACAGTCACTACTGAAGTGATTTAAATCAAAAGACATGTCATAATTTAGGTGGAAAGCAGAATTAAATTATATTAATTTTGTATAAAAGAAAACAATAAAATCGCGTATTTTCTTCATAATTCACATTTCCATGAAACTGAGTTTCCTCCTATAATGAATACTGCAACATTATAACTTCCATTGTATGATAAAATTTTTATAGTTTACCATTTGTTATTTTATTTGTTCCTCCAAACCATTCTTACTTATGTATTTAAAATATTGAAAACTTAAAGATATTAGGTTAAATAGTTAAGTTTTAGAGAACTACAATGTTTTAGAATATTCTTAGCATGACATGTATCTTTGTATTACTTTTTAACAATCTATCACATTTCTTACTATCTTTCAGTAATGAAAAGAGATAAATGTCTTCATTTAGTACTTTAGTAACAGAAAAATCACAGATTTACAATCCAGATTTTCCAGTTCCTTACTAAAGTGCTCATTAGCTTGTGTGATGCACTCCATGCCAAGATACTCCAACCCTTAATTAAAATGAACAATCCCCAGCTTCAGTTCAGTATCCAAAGCTGCCAATATTGCCACTCTTTGAAGTCCATGCCAAAAGGTATCAATGACTGTGGATTTGGACATAGGGCCTCTTGAATTGTTGTAAACTATTCATGAAGCTCCCATAGTGTTCAATGGCATTGTGTTAGCTCCTACCAAGGAGAGCACAATTTTCTCTGATAGAATGATTTCACATAAATCAATGACCATCAGATAACAGTTATTTTCAGTCTTAATTTATATTGGATCTAATGGAAATAAGACATCATTAAGAATAAAAGCAACCTTAGATAATGCTGGTTTTATTTATTGCATCATAAAATTTTGAAATAGACATCTTATTATAAGGTTTTATTTATAAGAAGAATTCTAATGATTCCATGCTTTTTTAAATGTTTTCTAAAGCTAATCTGAAGAATTAAATTTTTATTTTTTTCAAAACGCAGTAAAAAATATATTGCTTCACAGCCCTTTACACTGCCCAAAATTGATTAGTTGTATTCATATGTTTTCATGTTTGATATGGACTTTGATGTTGGATGTGAGGTGTCCTTGTAAAAATTTTATGACTGGGGATCCAGAGAATTAAAATATGGCCATTTCCCAACTGCTTGTGATAGAGAAAATTCTGGAAAATTAAGATTTTTAAAATCAGCATGCATTGTGTTTTAGTATATTCCTCATTGGAGGCAATTCTAATGGAAAAGTCTTGCATTAAGGAATATATAATGAGGGACTTACAGACTACACATTTAAAATATAGATAGCAAGCATGTCTGATAATTCATTTTTAAAAGTTGTAGACATTGCTTGTTGCTATTTTCTGTCATACTCCCAAAGAAACAGGCACTAGATGATAATTATGCTTTGGGACATATCTGCCAAGAAGTAAACTTGGCAGCATATTTCATGGTGGGTTCCGTAAGGAAACAAAAACACTGACTGAGACAACTTCAGCAGATAACTAGAGTGATTTCCTTGCATGCTTTGTATGTTCTTAGAAGTTGCTCTAACTCAAACATTTCTCTTCCTCTCAAAAAGATTTCAAAGCAGTTGCTAGAAATATTTTGTCTGGTGTGTTTTAAGTATACATTATTTTCATACATTTTTTATAAACAATGAAAGGAAATAATTATTTTCCCATTTCCTACTAACTAGAGCACAATCACATGATTTATACTCTGTTCATCACTTAGCGATTAGCATGGCCTCAGGAGCAGTGCAATCATGATGAGAATTGAAAAATCAATTGAGTGACATGGCACTTCCTTACAGTAACAGCACTTGAATGAAATATAGGGGCAGGGAGTAAAATTGATCTTTGCTCCTTGTTTACAAATAAAGTTTTTTATCCCAAACAAATTTGACTAAAATTAGTTTCTTATCCAATGAAGTTAGTTTTATTAGTTTATTTATAATTTTCAATAGAGATTTCTGACAAACTAAACACCAGAAAGTATTAAATAATCCTGTAATAGATTATGATAAATTTAACTACACAAATTGGCTTAGATTCATTTATTCTTCAACTCTAAAATAAGCTAATTGTGTATTATTTCTATCCTTTTCAATGAACTTTGGATTGAAAAAAATAGAAATAATACACAATTAGCTTATTGTGAAAAAAAATCCACAAAGCAAAGGAATGAAATTATTTAAAAGAAAAGAAGGAGTGGACAAGGAAGGTAGTTGTATTTGAAAGAAAGGGAGATCTCCAAGGGGCTTTATGCTGTTGTGGCCCTTTATCGCACAGAAAATTCTTATTGATAAAACAGAACTCTAGTCCTGTGCCTCTGCTTCTGAGTTTTGAATGTTAGAGATATAAAAAGTGGGAAAAAAATGTCAAAAGACTCCATTTTTACAGGAATAATACAAAGTGTGACCTTGCTATTGTAGGTGGTAACATGACAAGCTTGATAATCTCCCTTCTCCTGAGTCATCAGTTTTTTTCCTTCCCCAGCCCCACACCGACTCCTTATCTGAGCAGAAGCCTACCATTCTATGCTTATTACAAAAATCTCTTTAACTCATGTATTCTCATACATTCTTTGTGCTCCTGTAATTTTCTTTATCAAAGTTTTCCAAAAGTTGTGTTTGCTTGCTGTCTGAATTTTCTTAGCACTCATTCTCTGGATAGTATTTCTTCCGAAGCATTCCTCTGAATTAGCGTCAACTCATAAATGACTGATTAACTTGAGACATCATGGCCATTCCTGAGTCTTCATCTCTGTCAGTCCTTCAGCAGTTTGACACTGAGAAGCTTCCTATATTTATGAGTCCACGTCTTGACTTTGAATTCAACAGATTATAGGCATCTGGCGTCTTCTCAGACACATGTTGTTACTCATGTCTGTTTATGAAACCTCCTAATCCCACCTAACTCTAGGTATTGAATTATCTTTAGACTTTCAACTTAGGCACTTTGTTTTTCTAACTTTAATTCACTGAGCAACTTTATTTTGTCCTACATTTTTGAATACCATCATCATAGACTAACTCTCAAATAGATATCAACCATTGTGCTTATTCACGTTGTTAAATACTCAGCTTTCCACTCACTCTTTTCAATGCCTAATTAATAACTAAAGCTTAACCAAACTTGAATTACCCTGAATTTTCTCCTAAAATATTGGTTACATTAATCAATATACCTCATTCATGTGGAGTTGCTCATACTTCTCTACTCTTTATGCTCATGATTAATCTGTCTGCAAAGACTTATTACTGAAACCTAGAATGTATACAAGATATAACCATATCTGCTCATCTATAGCCTTAGCTAAAGAATAACTTTTATATTTCCTGAGACACTAAAATTGCACATTAACTGATAAAACTGTATCAGCAGTGCCTTTTTAGAGACTATTTTCTCTGTGTCATAAGTCATAATATTAATGTAGTTGTTAAACTGCTGATGATTTCCTACACTATTAAAAAGGAGAGAACTTCTAGGAAGGTTTACAGAGTCCAATAGACCTATTTAAATTCTTCCATCTGCCAACGCCCTATCATCAGTAAGCCATACTCTGATTACTATTCCTTGTATCACACCACTGCAATCTCATTGACTATCTTGTCATTTCTCATTCACCCTTAAAACTTGCTGCTGCTTCTGTTACATTACTCATCACTAAGAGATCACAGGACCTGTTCGCATAGTTTTGGATCTTTGTTCAAATGACACATAGTAAGAAACTCTGTATATTACCTCACCCCACCCAATTTCTTTCTGTCTCATTTCTCATGATTTATATTCAATAAACTGTTCCACCAGAAATCATTTTCTTAGGGTGTATCTCATCCCTTAAATGTAAGTTTTTCAAATGCAGCAATATTTTTTTTAACTACAGTATCTCCAGTTCCTCAAATGATGCTTAACTGACCGTAAATCCTTGCGTAAAGGAAAGAAGCAATCTGTTTGTTTGTACTACAGGCCACAAATAATTTCAATGAGACCTGAGCAATGAGTGAGAGTATGCTTATGCTCTAAACCAGGCAGTAATAGATAAGAAATATTCATTTTTTAACCAGCTTGAGGTACTGAGAAAAGAAAAAAAAATAATTATCTCCAAGAGAAAAATAGTGTGATATTTGTCACCTGTTAATCAATTAGCCTTGTTCAGAATCATGAAACTAAAATACTGCTGATATTTCTTTATAAAAACAGAACATGAGAACATTTTTTCATTTATATCCTGGAGTTGGGACCTATGTCTCAGAGGAGAGTTAATGTTGTGGATGGTGTTGAATCCGGTGTTTGAAGACTGTATTGATCCTTGCAGTCATGTCTGCATTGTACAGAACAAAGGGGAGATCTGGATTGGGCACTCAACATCACAGAGTCCAGTGCATAACCCCAAGTTAATTTTCCAGCTGTTGCTAAAATCTCCCTTTCTTGCTGTTTTGTCTCTTTCGGCACAATAGCCCAGCTACACACTCCTTTCCAGATCTGGCTTGATTTTTTTTGCTTCACTTCTTCTGACTTTCCTTGCTACCACATAATGATGTATCTGTTTCAAGGTACCTCATGTTTCATAGACCCTAAAAGGTACTATGTTTAGTATTCAAATTGTATATTTCATAGAAGTTTCTTGAACTCTCTTATTCACGTAACAGGGGTATGATAACAGATTTTGGTAATTAAAGCATCTAGTAAGTTATATCTGAATCTATGAATGATATCACTTTTATCTGAATGGAGTCCTAATATGGATCACAAACATAAACAAAATGAAAGTACATAATTGTAAAGACTAAAAGAAAAATAAGAAGATGGAAAAGTAAGGGTGGATTTAAACAAGGAAGCTAGATGGGGAGTATTATTATGATCTTTATTTGAATGTATAAAATACATGAAATTTGTTCCCCTTACATAAAGTTTCAGAAGTAAAAACAAAATTATAAAACATCTAAATTATGAAAATATATGGTGAAGCAAGTAAGTCTACATCTTCCTCTATTAAATAGATCTTGTAAATGGTATTTGGTGAGTCAAAGATTATTGTGCTGTATTGTATAATGATGTTAAGCACAAAACAATATTTCAGTGAAGTTTTTCTCCCCCCTTATTATTTAAGATCAATGAACAGAAAGTCCCCGAAACAATGTAAAAATTAAGGAGGATAAATGTGAGATGTGGTATTTATAATCTTTACATAGTATAAAACTTATTCATCAATAAGCCTACTTATTTCTTATTCTTTTTAGAAAACAAAGTTTGGGTTTTTTTGCTGCAATTCTGTGAGAAATATAAATTACACTGTCTAAATCCAATTTGCGTGGTTTCTATGTTCTGCAAATGGAAAGGGTAAAGTAGAAAATGGGCACCATTAGCATTGGCCAATTTGATGTTTTTTGGAATAAACTTGAAACACAATGATAGATAATTATATGATGAAACAAATTGATTTAATATGTGGATCAAATCTCGAAGATGAACGCTGCAATATTGGTTTTGTTGAATCACTTTTGCAGTGTGTCTTATATTTTCAATGCTGTGTCATGTGGGAATAAACTTTAGAAAGTGCAATGATGTATGATATCTATGGGGTACAGACACAATAGCAACATATAATCAAAGCAGTAGGATGCCTTTCTAGAGGAGGATGGTGCCAGAAATCCTTGTGCAGAATGAGGAGATTCTTATCATATGTAAATTGATGTAAATGCATCATGTATTATACACTTGGCAAGGGTAAATGTGAGTCATTTGTATTCTGATTTCTTAGTAACAGAATTAAGTCAGAAACAAGCACTGTAAGCAAACACAATACTGGTTATACCAATATTTATAGATTTTTCAAGACATAAATTGCAGAATACAGGCATGGAGCTCACCACATTTGTGGCCATTCACTAACTTCGTGCAACACAGATTTCGTTGTGTGAGAAAGCCATTTTACTTTTTCAATTACATGTTGGAAAGATTTTTAAGAGTAAAAATTTGGTTTTGGTGGATTATATATTACAGACAATAAAATGGACAAAAATAGAAAGTTGCCTTTACCATCAGCAATACAAATCCAACATGTATTCTTTGTTTTCAAATTGTGTTGTTATTTTATACTTATGACCTTCATAAACACCAAGAAGCTTATAATGTCAGTTTCTTTTGTTGACAACAATAACATAGGCCCTAAATTCATGTATTCTTCTTTAACTCCATTATGACTCACTCTAATTTTGTTCTTCTGTAACTCTGTCACACAAAATTGTACAAGAGCCTTTGTTGGGATCCAGTGCAGTTGTTAGCTGTTAAATCCACCTCCTGCATTGCCAGCATCCTATGTGTGTGTTGGTTCCAGTTGAGGGTTTTTCATTTCCATCCAGCTTCCAGTTAATAGTCTGGGAAACAGTAGATTTTGTCTCCATGCACATTCATGTGGGAGACATCTGAAAGACGCTCTTGATTCCTGACTCCTGCCTACAAATCAATAAAGTTCTGCCTCTTCAGGCATCTTTGGAGTGAATCAGCAAATGGAACATCTTTGTTCCTCCTCTCTGTAACTCTGCTTTACAAATAAAAACAGATATATCTTTTTTTTTTCTGAGTTTTCTTTATATTCTTTTTTTAAAATTATGTGGTACAATTTCGTAGACTGGGATTCCACCCCAAACTCCAACCCCCCAACAGATATTCTCCATTTTACTAAAATGGTGTAGTCCTCCAAAAGGAATCATAATTCTATCAGTCTTTACGAGTGTACCCCAACATTGTTGGTACAGACAGTCCAGCTCCCATTGACTACACATGTCCAACAGTTTCACTGGGAATCAATCTTTTTTCTGGAAGCAGGAATGCATGTTCCATTATACTCCCACATCTGTATATGATAGACCCCAGTACTCCATCACTATATAGACCCTAGTACTCCATCACTATACGTTTACATAATTGAGAAGCCATGAAACAAGGTGAATAACTGGTATAAGTTTGAACAGCCACTACCACCACCATAGCAACAACATCAACAACAAATTATAGCACCATGAAAGAATGCGCCACTGATTAACCAATGGTGTGAGTGACAAAAAGGAAACAGAAAAGTCTCTTCCATTTCATTTCTTTAACATCAATGTTCTACAACTAAGAAGAGAATATGGATCTTGTTCAGATATTGTATACTTTCAAAGATATATAATATGTAACTAGACCCTCTCTAATATTTCTTAATCTTTATTTTTGTGCAATAAATGTTACCCCTAAACAACTTTTTTCCTTATTGGAAATGTTTACTTATTTAAAATTGAGAGGGAAGGAAGGAGAGAGGCACAGGAAAGAATGAGATGAGAGATTTTCAAAGAAAGAAATTTCGTATTTGTTTGTTAACTGCTCAAATGCCCACAATATTCAGCTCAAAGACAGAAGAGCAACTACTTGAACCATATTCCCAAGCATTGCAATGGAAGAAACCCGGTGTAAATAGCCAAAGTAGACAATAAACCTCGACACTCAAACATAGGATATGAAAAATTCAAGTATATATGAATATGTATTTCCTATAATTATACATTATGGTATCATTCTTCCTTAGAAAACATGCAAATTATGCCAATTGTGACAAGAATCAATTCATATGACAGTATGCCAAATGATATAAGCCACTTACAGGAAGAACAAAACTATGATGTCACTTGTACACAGAATCCAAAAGAAAGACTGAACTTAGAGCTGAACTTTTGTTACTAGCAAGTAGAGGCTGTATAAATGGGGGAAGTATTGGTCAAGAGGCATGCAATTTTAATTACACAGAATGAATAGGCTCTGGAGATATAAATATAGCAACATGACTGCTGTTAATAATAGAATTTTATGTTCATGAAATGTATTAAGAGTAGATCTTACATATTCTCACTTTAGAACAATATATGTGATATAATGGATGTCAATTAACTTGCTTTGGATAATTTTTTACAATGTATTCATACACTAAATTATTACTATATACCGCAAATGTATAAAAGGCTTTGTCGATTAGACTTCAATATAACTGGAAAGATTGAAAGAATTTACAGTGGCTGGTTTTGTGGCATAGTAGTTAAGCAACTGCCTGTGATGTGGGCATCCCAGTTAGATGCTGGTTCATGATCTGGCTGCTTTGGTTTTGGTGCACTTCCCTACTGCTGTGACTGGAAAAGCACTGGAAGATGATTGAATGGTTTTGATTTCTATCATCTATGTGGGGTATCCAGTTGAAATGCCTAACCTTGGCACAGTGCTGACCAGTAGAGCCAGGTAGGGGTGGCCTAGAGGTGGGTGATCGTAATTACTGTATCTCCCTCTTTGTCATAACGACCCTCACATACACATAGAAAAAAGAAAATGTGGAAATATGTATCAACAGATGAATGTAAAAGCCTGAACATTTTAATTTGGAGAAGATTGGCTATACTGCATCTTTTTCCTTTCTTTATGTTCCCTAGGAAGCACTCTTTTTCCAAGAGTGTTGATACATCTCAGTAAAATTGAGAAATGGCATTTCCCTCAAAGATCAGAGTAGAAATGAAAATCTCCAGATTTTGCTGACATGTAACGCTGAGATGAAGAAAGGCAAATATTGTCAGCTACTGAAAATATGAGTCATAATTTTCTTCAAAACATAGGTTTTCAATGAACATCTGGAATTAACAAAAAGAACAAAAATATGTGAGTATAAATTTATTATTCTTCAAGTTTGAAATTTATCAAGAAACTTCATTTATCAATACTAACTGCATAAAACAGCTATTAAATGTTTGTTTTTGAATAAATGTATATGTATGATGAATAATATTCCATAGTTTTTCTGTTTTAAATTGATGTACCAATAATATAATTTGCAAAATTCTGATTAATTAATATGTGTATACGTGTCTGCTTACACTCATCCACTGATTCTTACAAAAACATACATTGTAAAACCCCAGATTCTCTGTTTTCTTTATGCATTCTTAAACTCTTATTATATATTTTCATTCATTTAGTCCTAGTTCATTATACTCATCATTACTGTAGCTCTCTCTTTATTTCACAAGCATTAATAGATGCCCTTACAATTTTTAAAACTTAAGTCACCAGCTGGTTTCTATATTTAAAATATTCAACCTATTATTAAATTTCGATTTGCAAATATAATAAAAAATTCAACATTATTAATAAGTTAAGGGAAAGCATTCCAACATTTCTTGAGTCGACTAACATATACCAAAAACAAATACTCACATGTTTAGTAAGAATTAAACCAATGTACTGTTGCCTAGAGGTTGTTTTCCTGCATTAGGCTAGCAAGATGGCCGCCAAAAGACCTCCAGGGTGGCATTCATTACTTTAGCAAATTTGCTGTGGTCAAATGTCAGCCCTTCAGTACTGCAGATACATAAACCTGATTTTGTCAGCACGTACACGGAGTATCCATCTCAGGACAAGATATTGACTAGGCTCACGTGACTGATGTATAAAAGCAGAAAGTCAATTGTTTTGTGGATAGAGTGCAATGGGTTCTTAACCCTCCTTTGGGCTATTACTCTTTGTTGTTTGTTTTCCTTCTTTAATCAAATGGTGCTGTCTTACTACAAGTGCAATTTCTTTCGCACCAATGTTCTTTCGCTTATGAAATAGAGAATGGAATCAGAGTAAACACAAACTTTATTGTCCATGCCTGGTTTGAATGCTTTCAGTCTGTCAGCAAAATTTCTATGTTGACTCTTTTTCATATGCCCAATTTCTTGGGAAGAAAACTAACCCTCTAGATGTTTATACATGTATGTGCCTGTGTTTGTGTGCGTGTATCTGTGTGTGTTTGTGCAAAACAGTATAGATAACAAATTGAAAGACAGCAAGAGGAAATAAACAGCTTCCTTGAGATTCTACATCTAAAAGTTTAATGATGTCTAAATCTTCACTGAATTTATCCTGCCAATGAAGAAATAACCTCTGCTTTCTTGTGTCATTGAACAAAATATTTTCCAAATAACTGGCTTGCCACATTCCTGAACTTGACTCCAAGTAGATTTTTTAGAAAGCTCACTAACCATCAATTACTTGTGATAAGAGTCAGGAGATCAGATGCTTAATAACAGATCTGTCCACTATGAACCCTAGTATCCAAACTCCATTTTCCATGATATCTGAAAAACAAAGTGGTTGACTAAAAATTCTTACATATGATTATAATAATTCACATATTCTTTTCCAAGGACAAATTCATGGTAAAGAGTTAGCCAGTGCGAAGCAAGCAATAGTTCAAATACTAAAGTCACCAGTGAATACAATGATGCCTTCCTTTCCAGCAAAGACTGCAAAGATGGTATGAAAGAAAAATATGCCATTATCTGAAATTAGATACCATCCCTGGAATCTTGAAAAGATAATAAAATTATGCTTCCAGTTCCCTGGAAACTCCTGATTTATATATGATCCTTGCTGAAGCATTAATTATAGTTAACTTTCCCCAAACTGTCCATGTTTGCAAAAGTAAAAAAATACTATTTCTGCTCCAGAGATTCAAAACTGCAATCAATGACTGAAAGCTCATTTGTTTACCTGTGATCTGCTTCTATTTAAGACAGGATCCCTTGTTGGGAAAAAAAAAAAAAGTCTAATAACACCACTTCATTGTCAGTGAATTTTTTTCATTGAAATAGTCTTTTATTTTAAACTGCCCCCCTGCCTCTTCCCTTCAGTGTCTTTCCATTTAGTTTACAAGAATAAATGGGACTCTTAATACGGTTCAACATTACTTGAAAACTCAATTCAAAACTGTCTATGCTAAAGCTCACACATTTTTCACTTGTACACATTTGGGTACAATAATACTGGCTTTATGGTGGTCACTTCTAAGCCATGCTCACATGTCGTACAGGTTATTTTGCACATATTACATTATATGAATGTTGTTTCCTCCTTTAACAATAAGTCTTGTCCATACATTCTTCAGGTCTCAACTCAATAACTACTGAAAAAAAAATCTTTGCAGGTTAAGCTTGCACCATGGTGGCAGAAGCTATCACCTGCAGCGCAAACATCTCAACAAACTTTCAATTTTTTCCTTTTTTTTTCCTTATTGAAAAGTCAAATTTACAGAGAGAAAGACACAAAGACAAAGATTTTCTGTCCACTCTTTGTGGCAACAACCAAAACTGAGCTGATGCAAAGTCAGGAGCCAAGAGCCTCTTCCTGGTCTCCGTTGCAAAATCAGGGTCCTATGGCTTTGATCCAGCTTTTACTGCTTTCCCAGGTGACAAAGCAGGGAGTTGGATGAGAAGTGGAGCTTCTAGGACACAAACTGGGGTCCATATGGGATCCTGGCAGCTGCAAAGGGAGGGTTCAAGTGTTAGGCCACTGCATAAGGCACTGACATCTCTACTTCTGATCCACTTCTCTATGTGCTAAAGCCCTGAAAAAAGCAGTGGAAGATGGTCAGAGTGTCTGAGTTCATGTCACTCATGTGGTAGGCCTGGAAGATTCTCCTGGCTATAGCTGACCAGGGCAGCCATCTGGGAAATGATTTGTTAAAAGAAAGATATTCTCTCTCTCAACTCTTGCAAAATAAATAAGTCTTAAAATAAAACCTCTTTAACTTCAATGACTTAGTACTAATAATTATTCACAATTGTGCAATATTCACAGTCACATATATGTGCACCAGAGTCCTCAAGGACTCAGCACCCACCATGCATGTGTCCCTAAGGTCCCAGGCCAGGGAACACAGGCTCTGCTGGACCCACCACTGCTGGAGCTCATAAACTGGGCACCCACTATACAGGTGGACCTACTAACCCAGACCAGGAGTCCTGACCCTGTCAGAAACCCATTACTGTGTCTCATGGACCTCACCAAAAATGTGGGCATAAGGACTCAGGCCAGTTAACCTGGGCCCCCAAGATTCCCAGACCCAGCAGCCCCACACACATATGTGAGCACAAGATCCAGAGCTATGAGTGGGCCAGGCCAGAAAAGTCTCAAGTTCTCATCAGCATTTGTGTAGGCTGGATCTGAGACAGGCCACACAGTGGCAGACCTTAACACCTGCCAGCACACATGAGAGCCAGGACAAAGTGGGAGTTTCACTTGACTGGGTTAGGCTGCACCTTCTGATGAGAACTTGGAATGGGGCTTGGCATGTTGAGTCAGGTTGTAACACCTGCTAGTGAAAGCTGAGACTGAGGGTGGGCAATAGACTGAGCTGTGGCATGCATTGGCACACATAACCCAGGGCTGGCAGGCCTGATAGGGCAACTTTGGAGACTTCCTTGCATGGCTGCTGCTTCCACCGATGAGATTGAGAGCTGGGACTGGGCTGACTGGTCTGGAGGCTGGTCAGGCTGGACTATCCTGTCGCACCTGCTGGCATACATGATAGCCAGAATGCTACTAGTTGAATCCTCCTACACTCAAAAACCAACATGAGATTATATCTGTATTTTTTCAAGTGAAATAGGCTATGAGGGACAGAGTCATTACAGATATCTGTATGTGAATGTTGATCGGTTTCTTCAGAATAAGCCACATCTTGACATGTCTAGTGGAAGTCTGAAGGGAGTACTTAAAATATATGACCCGTTTAGTAAATAATTCAAAATAAAAAAATAATATTGACGTTCCAGACTTTGGAATTAAATGTACCTTTCCTTTGTGAGGTGTGAACTAGATTCTTGCTAGTCAAAATTCTATTCATGAAGCATCAGGGGCAGGATCACCCACAAGTTTTTAGTATGCCTCTTCTCAGGCGCTTTCACACTTAGACATGCTGAATTAGCTTTAATTAACCAATCTCTCCAAACAACCCCTATATTATCAATGAATTTTCAGAAACCCTATTGCAGAAAATGCTCAAGTATGTGACTAGTACTGCATTTTGGTACAAGTTTTTGTCCAGTGGTTTTATGCTATCTGGAATATCTGCATCCCATGGTACTACATTCAAATTTTGGTTCTGCAATCAACCCAGCTTCTCGCTAATGTGTGCTCTGGATGATATCAAGCTAGAGTATTTAGTCCTGGCCAGCCACCTAAGAGACTTGGTCGGTTTCTAAGTCCCTTGCTCTGACATAGTCTAAATACAATTGTGTTCGTTTGGAAAGTGAACCATTAGATGGAAGATCATTCTCTTTTTCTACATGTGTGTATGTGTTTTTATATTTCACATAAATTATATATATATGTATTTTAATTTCAACAAATTAATATATTTTAGATGAGTTTCTTAGAACTGTGCTTTATCAGTGTACTTATTTCGGTGAATTTTGGAGTTACATCACCGTAGTTACTCCTAGTTAAGAAGCTCATTTCAAAATATTAATGCAAATCTGTGTATTGGACAAAACTAAACACATTGATGAACATTTGTAGCATTAAATTTCAAATACAAATATATTTCAAAGGAATTCAATTAACACATATTAAATGGATATATACTGATTTTCTTAAAGATTCATTTATTTTTATTGCAAAGTCAGATATACAAAGAAGAGGAGATAGAGAGAGGAATATCTTCTGCCTGTTGATTCACTCCCCAAGTGACCACAACTGCTGGAACTATGCTGATCTGAAGCCAGGAGCCAGGAGTTTATTCTGGGTCTCGCATGCCGGTGCAGGGTCCCAAGGTTTTGGGAGGTCCTAGACTGCCTTCCCAGGCCAAAATCAGGGAGCTGAATGGGAAGTCGGGCCACCAGGATTAGAACTGGTGCTCATGTGTTATCCTGGTGCGTGCAAGGTGAGGTCTTTAGCCACGAGGCTATCATGCTGGGCCCAACACTGAATTTTTTACAGCACACTTTGCTGTGTGTATCATTTCAAGAGAAATGTCTTTATGTCTTTGTTGAAACCACAAACTACAGGCTGTTACATATGAGACTTGCAATTGAAAACTAAAGCTTTTAAAATAATTAAATTTACAAAACTATGTTCTATACTTCTAGTCAAAATTAACATTACATAAAATAATTTATTGTGCCAAAGCTCCAAGATAAAGGAAAACCAATTTAAAGCAATTGATTTGCTATTTTTAAGACCAGGCAGCAAAATATAGTGATAGACTTTGATCATGCAATTTTAAGTAAAATGTTAAAGCTGCAATGACATATGTGGGTGAATGCTTAATTTTTCTCCTCGTATTACCTCTACTGTAATTTGCAAATATTAAGCTATAAATAGGATCTCCTTCATACATTTAATTTTTAAATTCAAGTGAAAGATTGATAGTAACAGCCTTAAAACCTTCCAAAGACTGCAGTCACTGCCAGTTATCTGAGCAAAAAATAGAGGGGAGAAAGGACAAAACAATTAGTGGGGGGCAGAAGTATGTAAGGCCACATAAATTACATAACTAGACCTATCATATTTCCCATAAAATGAGTAAGAGAGTTGCATTGACTTCCTTTGTAAATGAGTCAGGAATTGGCCAGGCACACCACTCATTTGTCTCTCTTTCACTAACATATTTGCCTTCTTTCTCTCTAAATCAAGTGAATGATCAATACGATGCTGTTGTGGGGTTATTGACTCGCTTCTCCTATGGTCTTAGAGTCAGCTTCACTGATATTTTGGTTGTATATAATTCTCACTTAAAATAATACTGGCGAAAATGGTGATCTATCATACCTCAAGGAGATAATGATTCTACTAGAACAAATTTTAATGACAGTTGCTACTTCTCTAAATTACTGATACAGACATCTAAGTTATTTAAAAATACATCATTGTAAGAGGAAATAGTGAAATTTCTTTTAAAGTTCATCACCAAATAACCAAAGAAGTCTGGTTATTTTTTACTAAAAGTTTTATTTTATTCAAAATTTAACTGGGGTGACCTTGGTTACAAACATTAAGTTTTGGTGCAGAGTCAACATTCAATCTGTAGAGGATACTTTAATTTGATATTTTGTTTCTTTCTGTCTCCACATTTCTTACTTCTTTCCCTGTCTTTATTATTTTGTTCATATTTTGTTGCACTGAATCATAAATTTATCATTAAAATATAACTAAAGAATTAGCCAAAACAAGAAAATCATCACCTTTAAAAACAAAATTATGAACAATAGCAATACCACCACCACCACCAACAACAACAAAAAAGCCTTGTTTGAAAAGATCAAAAAATTGGTTTGAAATGCAATGTGAGAGAAATTTGCCATCTGTTGACTCATTACATAATGACCACAAGAGCTAGGGCTGGATCAGGCTGAAGCCAGGAGCCTGGAATTCCATCTTGGTCTCCTACATGATTAGCAGGGGCCCAGGCATAGAATTAACTGTTGCTTTCTCTCGGACATTCAAATTGGGTTTGATTTGAAGGGGAACAGGCAGGATTGGAAACAATGTCTCAATATGAGATACTGGCTATCCCAGTATGACTCCCCAAGATTGGCAAAGGCTTTTCCTTTTAATCTCTTTAGTATCTAGCATTATGCTTTGTGAATGCCAGGATCTTAGTAAATGCTGACTTAAACTTATTTTCAGAGCAGAAATGCATAGATATGTTGGCAAATATTGTTTGCACAGCTAGAATCTCATTTTCCTTAAGGCTTCTTTGTTTTCATAGTGTCTATGCACTTCTTTCTGAATTTCTAACTTCAGGCATTCTAAAGACTGCCTGATTATCATTTGCAAGACCTAGTCTTGCTCTTGGATCTCTGGAGAAGAGCTTAAAGGTCTACAGAAGCAAAAGCCAAAAGTAACCTATGAGAAATCAAATTTTTAGAAAGAGCTTCAGTTTCTTAAGCTCCGTTATCATCTTTCATATAGGTAAAGAATCTGATGTCACCAACATTCATTAGGCTTAGGGAGCAATACAGGCTAAACACTGAGTTTAAACTACACCTTGGGGTAGGGGTGGCGGGTAGGAAACACATAAACAATGATACGTCTTCATTTTGTAGGAGGGCACCAGTTAACAATGTAGAACACTTTTTGCTCTGCATCAATTTTGAAAACACACCTTCATTTCTCTGCAATCTAGTAAACTCCTGGAAGTATGTGAGCTTAGAAGGCAATCCTTCTAAAATGTTTTCCTTTCTGATTCTCAGCTGTTTTACATTGTGGCACCACAGAATGGCTCTCAGTGCTTGGATTTACCTAATAGACTTAAATATTAGCAACCCGGCTGATAAAATCTGTGGACAAATTAACACCTTGTCTGATCCTGACCTCCTGACATAGATCAGTCCTTTCTACTAATTTACTTATTTCCTGCAGAGAACAATTGTGAAAGTAGAAATTACCTTGAAGAAAGTGAAACATTGATTCAAGTTATTAAGTTTAACTGTTACTGTTTAAAAATTTCAGCACATTAGAATTTGAAGAAAAGCGATCTTCCAGAGGAGTTTTGCTGAAATCTGATGAAAGTTTCTTATGATTAAACTATATCCCAAATTGGAGGCAAGTTCAGTTTAGAACCAAGACTTAATCCTGTTTCAGGAAAGAAAAAGTGCAGTGGAAGGCAGATAATAACTGTGATCCAGGGATTTTAAGGGTCGCTTAGTCTCCACTACACATCCTGCCATAATGTTCTTGTTCATAACCTAGGATTGGATGTTATATTTAAAAACCACACACCAAAAAAGCACTTAAGTTTTTATGATTTTAAATCAGATTAGGCAATAACATCCAAAGAAGGATGTTGCTAAAACTTTTTTTTTTTTGGCTAAATGAAGTCGTTATTTTAAATAGCAATGGATGTTGAAGACTTAACTGACAATTCCATACCAGTGGACTCTCCAAATCTTCCAAATAAAGGCAATAGTGTAGGATAAGGGAAAAATGAAAAATGATAACATCATTTTATGTCAAGGAAATTTGGTGCTTGTTTTCTCTTGTTCTGAATGTATACAGAAGAAGACTATATTAAAAAGAGATGGAACAGGCCAACAAGTACTGTGTGTAACTTGATTTCATATACTAAGGGATTACATTACTAATGAGAGAAACAAAGGAAGCTATACAAAGCAAAACAACCCAATGCTTGTTGGAAGAATGACAAGCAGCCACTAAGAACTGTGATGAAGTAAAGCTTCAGTGTTGAGAACCAAACGAAAATATTTAAGTTAGAAAAAAACAAGCATACATGTATTTCTATTGCAATATCCTATGCTTGTGTCAAAGAGAAGACTAAAAGTTTTAGCCACAATCTTACTAGGTGTCAGACTTTCTTGACTGGAATCCAGATTCTGCATTTTATTAGCTAAATAATCTTACACAATATATCTATGTACTTTTCCATACCTCTTTGCACTCTATATTAAATGTTGAATTTCCAAGGTTGCACACATAATTGCATAATTACATATATATCACATATATGCATATATTTAATATAAACATATTACATACATTAGGTCTGTAAATGAGTATGTGAATATATGTACATATATAAGTAAAATGCATATTTTGTAAGTGGAAGTTTATACATGTATATGACAGCAAATATCAGAGCAGTTAAAGTATCACAAGGTCATGATCACATTCACATTGGCAACCTTGGGAAAACATCAAGCATCCATTTTTTTCTCTTCAAGATTTAGTATGCAAGAAGCCAAGCTCAGTATGTTGTGAGATTCGTCGGTTTGAAGATTCACTGCCTCAATTTAACATTTCAAAATGAGGCCTATGTGACAAACCTCCAGTTACCTAAACACAATTAAAACTCATAATCATTGATCAAAAATTAACATAGTTTGGGCTAGAACTTCACACAACACATCAGACCTCTCCAGGAGCAACACCTGCAGAGCTGTTAATGAACAGGCTTGGAGAACATGCCTTGACCTTGTTCTTCAAGATAGAGGGGAAAGACTATAACAAAAAGAAGGCAGAAGGAAAGTTAATCAAGCCACGCTCGATTTAGAAGGCAACTTCTAAATTAAAAAAAATGATACAACAATTATGTCAAAACAATGAAACTTGGCATTCACAAATAAATTGAAGCACACAAACACAGAATTCACTGTCAAAAAAGCAGGTATGTTATTAATACTGCAATTATAGACTCTGATCATGTAAATGGTGTTTATTTTTAATTGTTTTCATGGAAGATTATGATAACATCACTAAAATTTGCATTAGTGAATCTATACTGTGTTATTTGTTAAGTGGAGGCTACAAACGCTTGAATAGAAAAGATCGAATAAATTCAAAAGATGAGTTATGTGTTCACAAATACACAGAGTGAAAAAGCCCATTTTTACATCATTTTGTAGCAGCTTACAGAGCTAATTCCCAGGAAAATACTCTCTGCCTCTTGATTTAAAAGAGAGAATTGTTCTTGGAACACTGAGCTAAAACATCTTCTAACTGTTCTTCACATCATGTCAGTTGCCCCCATCCCAGTTCAGAGAATACTGCTTTTGAATAAACTGTAGATTTTCTTCCTTATATTCACTGAATACCAATGATAGCACACAGGAAAATTTACACCATGTGTTTTTGTTAATTAAGCCTCCATTCTTATAAGCCATTTGAAGAATCCAAGTGAAATTTCACTTCAGGAGTCTCCAGATATTATTAATGGATGGTTAAATCATTTATATTAGTTTCATAAATATGATTTTAAATTTGCAAAAATTCTTGTTTAAGAAACGGTTTACATATACAATAGATATTTCATGATATTGGCATTCACACGAGGGTGTAGAGAATTTGACCAAATTGTATGTGGTTTTTTTGAGCAAGCATGTGCCTAAATAATGTTGTCCTATGGATACATTAGTGATAAGCTAACATCATAATTAAGTATTTGGTCATGATATAAAGCTAGCAAAGTTGTGACAATTCTATCAATTCTTAAGCTTCTATAATTTCCTTTGCTTGAAAATGAACAGTTACATATGCTTTCATTAAATGAAGAATCACTCTCCTTGTGCAGCAACAGGGAAGAAACGCAGGCCATTTTGTTATGATCATGCCAGTTTGGAGTGACTCAGGGAAAATGCATCTGGAAGGCTATAGAAAACTGAACTACAGATCAATCTGCAATGTGATCAGTGAGACACTTATTCCAACAGATTAATGGAATGCCTTCTGTGGACTTTGTCTGAATATTCTTTTCATAATGTCTCCATAGCAGAAATGAATGCCAGTTTGTGGCTTGCACTTTGGTCATTTATATCAACAAATGGCTTGAAAGCTACGAATAGCACTGTTTCAGCTGAATTTTTAAAAAGAGCTGGAGCAGAGGTTAATGGAAAGGAATTTCTTTTAAAAGACTCAGTACTGCATTGTGGTTAAACATTCTTTTGATAAAACACTCTGGAATCACAACCTTATTTAACCGCATATAATCTTGCATAATTTACTGAATTTCTCTATGTATTGCTTTGCTGTGAAAAGGACCAATAAAGCCACTATGTATAATTGAAGTGAGAAATAAATTGGGTACTGTATGGGAAGCACTTCATACAGAGTTTGGTGCACAATAAGAGCTAATAAACATTAGCCACTACTATTACTTTCCAGGTGATGAATCTTGGAGGTTGGGAAGAAGTCACCTAGGGAGTAGATGTGGAGTGAATTTGAGGCACTGGAGAGTATGACTGAGGCTTAGAACGAACACAGATTTTACACCTCCTTGATCATGCTTACATTCTAGTAGCATGTATCTCCCCCATTCAAGCCACTTTTTAAGTCCCTTTAAGACACATCAGCACATTCCCTAAAACTTAGCTACTTTGACGTTCATTCTTTTGGTTCATTGCACCTCAAGGCTGTTGCACATATGCTCTTCTCCTCACATCTGCTAAACTCAAACTGTTCCTTTTTAAAAAGTAGATTTTTATTGTTATTGGTTTTCGTGATACAATTTTGCAGGTATAGGGAATCCCCCCTTTCCTTTCTCCCTGTTCATTTTCCCTCCTCCCCCACTATTTTTTTATTAGAGTAGCACAGTCCTTTAGTTATAGATACAAGTTTAAGATTTTGCTATTTGAATGCATAACATGGAATGGTAGGTATAGGTAATGATAAAAAAATACTATCGTATAGTAAAATATATTTAACTGTTCCACCTGAAGTACTCTTTTCTTTGGGGGTGCATGGGGAGTAACATCTACTGCAACATGTCTTCATTTCTGGTATGCTAGTCTTGGTTACATCATTTGTAACAAATGGTCCAAACTGGAGAGCATTATGCAGGATTAAATAAGTAGGTCCCCAAAGGACAAATGCCACATTTTCTGTCTAATATAAGGCAACTTTCATGCAAAATACAAAACATATATAGGAAAGCAAGTAAATACATATATTCTCATACATGAACTGTATAACAAAAACTAAATTGTACTTATTCCTCAGAATTGAAATGCATGTCTCTTCTCGAGGTACGTCATTCCTGAAACATACTAGAATCATGAAGGCATTAAAATCCCATCACATTTTGACAGACAAATTCATGGTAAGTATGTATCTATAAATATTTCAGTGTTCCTATTGAATTGTGAGACCTAAGTTAGTAAGAACTGCATGTGATTTACTGTGATATTGTTGGGAGCCTAAAACAGTACCTACCAATGTTAACAAAGACTCACATGTGAATGAGTGAGTAAATGAGTGTGTATTATCTTTAAACTTTTGCAAAGTAGTTTTAAGACCTATGTAGATTTTTCCAAAGTGTGTCCAAATTAAAAAATAGTGTTTTTCTTTTTTATTATTTATTCATATTATTTCCATGATATTGTTTCATAGGTATAGGGATTTGTCCCTCCAACTCTCCTGTCTACCTCACTATTCTTTCCTTAATTTTTTTTTTCGTTTTATTACCTTAGTCCTTCAACAGCTGTCGCAAGTCTAACAATTGTGTTGCGTAACTGCATCATGATATCGCAGGTATAGACAATGGTAGAAAGTCTAGTATCTTATTGACTAGTATTTTTGACAGTTTCATGGGAGAGGATTCCTTTTACTTGGTAGTAGAGATGCATACAGCAATGCACCTTAAATTCCCAGTATGCTAGTATCCATTACCCAGTTCATCTATGAGAATATACGTGAGGAAAAATGGGTATACATCTAGCTTGCATTTCACATGAAGATCGTGTTATATCAGAGGAAACATATAATTTTTGTCCTGTTTGCGATTTGTTTACTTCACTGAGAAAAAAAGTTGTCTCCAGTTGGGATGATTTTGTCGCAAATTGTACAATTTCATTCTTGATAATGACTGAGTCATATTCAATGGAGTAGATATACCACAGTTTACTTATTCATTCCTCTTTTGATGGGCATCTTGGTTGGTTCATATCTTCACTATTGTGGGTTGTGCCTCTATGAGCATAGGTTTGCAGATCACTTTCTCACATGCAGATTTCACTTTCTTTGGATATATTCCCAGAAGTGGGTCATATGATAGATCAATTTTTAATCGTCATAGTGCTGTCCACACTGACTTCCATAGTGGCTGCACTAGCCTAAACTCCCATCAGTACAGTATTCTTTACCCATATCCAGCAGGTATTGTCAGTAGGACACAACATGAATGGACATAAATTAATGGCCCTAGTACAAACAAAGAACCCCATGACTGAGAAAGAACTTGTAAGTGGAGAAAAACCTTAAACAATTCAAAATAAAATTAACCAAAGACATGGAAGACCTGCAGAATAAAAATAAAGCTGGAGGAATCACAATTCTGGTCCTAACGGTATACTGCAGGGCAGTAATAATCAAAACAGCCTGGTATTGTTACTGAAACAGATAAGATTATTAATGGAACAGGATGAAACCACATAAGTGAGATCACACAATTATAGTCAACTAATCTTTGACAAGAAATCTGAAAATAATCCAGGGAAAAAGCTTGGTCTCTTCAATAATTGCTGTTGGGACAATTATATAGCAGCATGTAGAAAAAAGAAGATGCCCACTTGTCACCTTATTAAAATATCAGCTCTAAATGAATCAAGGATCTAAACCTGCTCCCAGAAACAATCAAACTATTACAGAAGGACATAGGAAGCATTTGACAAATATAAGCATTGATAAAAATTTAGAAAACTCATCAAAACCACAAGCAGGCCAAAGCAAATTAAATAAACAGGACTACATCCAACTAAGAAGCTTCTATACAGCAGAAAAAATAATCAACAAAGCAAGTCAGCAACCAACAGAATGGAAGAAAATCTTTACACGCTACTCAACTGATATCCAGGATTGATGCAAAACTTTACAAACTCAATGACAGCAAAAAAAGCAAATTTTCAAATAAATAAACAAACAAAAGAAATGGGATAGTCTTGTTTCAAGCATATTCAAAATCAAATGGCTCATGCTTCCTTACCATTAGGGAAATATAAGTAAAAACCACACTGCAAGCCTGACAGAATAACCTAGTGAGTGAAATCCTCTCCTTGCATGCAATGGGATCCCTTATTGGCAAAGGTTCTAACCCAGCTGCCCTGCTTTCCATCCAGCTTTCTGCTTGTTGCCTGGGAAAGCAGTGGTGGACAGCCCAAAGCCTTGGAAACCTGCACCCACATGGGAGATCCAGAGAAGCTCCTGGCTCCTGGCTTTGTATTGGCTCAGCACTTGCTGTTGTGGCCACTAGGGGAGTGAATCAATGGACAGAAGATCTTCCTTTCTGTCTCTTCTTCTGTCTATCTGACTTTCCAATACAAATAAGCATATCTTTAAAAAAAATTGATGTTCCACCTAATTCTGTTGAGAATGGCCTACATTTGGGAGAAAACAATATATGATTATATTGATTACATTAGCTGTACTTGATTGATGAAGGCCATTAGTATCAGTCTAATAAATTATTTTGCAAGAAACCATAAGTAAAATTTTGGGGATGGTTAATATTTTTATGTGTTATAGCACTTCCTTCATGTGCACTTGAGTGACATTGGTGACATTGATTGTAGGAAAGTGTTGTGAGAAGGTGTCAATCCTAAACAAAAAAATAGAGAACTTCTAAAACTAAGCATTCATGGATTAATCCATAAGTTCAATTACACAATAAACAAGCACATAGTAGAATATGAATTTTTTAGCTTCTAAAGAAGTGTCAAGAAGTGTCTGCTAATAACTACAACAAAACAATGTAATTACATCCTCTCTTTGTGGATTTATTTCCATGTTCTTTTATGTATTTCTAAACTTTGTTTATTTAACTTTTATTTATTTCAAAAATAAAGAGACATAGGGAAACAGACACTGAGTTTTGCTTTCTCCTAGATTCCTCTCCAAATCTCCACAACAGCTTGGGCTTGCTATTTCTAAGATCCCAGACTCTATCTGGTTCTCTCACAAAGATGACAGAAACATGCTTACTGCCATTAGGGTTCAATTTTACAGGAACATTAGAATTAGTATCAGGGTGCCTGGCAGAGGCCTAGCAGCTAAAGTCCTTGCCTTAAATGCACCAGGATCCCATATGGACACAGGTTCTAATCTCAGCAGCTTCACTCCCCATTATGCTCCCTGCTTGTGGCCTGGGAAAGCAGTCAAGGATAGCCTAAAGCCTTGAGACCCTGCACCAGTGTGGGAGACCTGGAAAAAGCTCCAGGCTCCTGGCTTTGGATTGGCACAAACCAGCCATGGTGGTCACTTGGGGAGTGAGTCATTGGAAGGAAGATCTTCCTCTCTGTCTCTCTTCCTCTCTGTATACCTGACTCAGAAATAAAAATAAATAAATCTTTTTTAAAAATGTGGAAAGAATTAGTATCAGACTAGGATTCATGCCCAGCTACTGCAACGTGGAATTCAGTGTCCCAAATACCCTTTGAACTACTCAAAAATTTGACCTTATGATATTTACTTATTTATTTTTGACATGTGGCTGTTAATTTTTTTTTCATTTCTTTTAAAATTATTACCATTTTATGACACAGTTCCATAGGCTACTGGTATTTCCATTATTCCAGCCCCAATCCTCCCTCCCCCTCCCCACTGCCTAGTTCCTCTATGTCATTACTAAAGTATAGTTCTTCATACACAGTCATATGTCCATCATTGCGGGCATGGACAATGGCAGAGTCCAGAATCCTATTGTCAAGATATAGTAAACAGATTCATTGTAAGTCCATATTTGTCTGGAAATAGAGATGCAAACTACATTGTATCCTCACCTCTGGATATGTTAGTCTGCATTTCACAGGTACTGTACATCTCCTTAAATGAAAACTCACAATACAAAAGCAACAATAGGAAGAAAAATAGAAATTTATAATGCCATGAAGTTAAGTAACATGTTATTAGATATGACAGTCTCCATTACACAGCTATTATACATCCCCTTAAATGAAAAGTCACACAATAAAATCAGCAGGAGGAAAAAAGAAATTAACAAGAAGTTAACATGCTACTGAATGATTAATATGTCGCTGAAGAAATGAAAAAGAAAATAAAGAACCTTCTAGAAGAAAATGATGCTACTCTATGATCAAAGCATCATTGAATCAGGAAACTGTTTTGAAGAGATGAAACTAAGAAAAACAAAACATCAAAATGCATGAGATATAGCTTCCGCTGATTTTTGATGGTGAAATGTGTCTCTTCTAGAAAACAAATAGATGAGTTTTGTTTTTTCAATCCAGTTTACTAATCTATGATGTTTGATTGAGCTTAACCCAATTACTTTCAGGGTTGATATGTGTGGGTGGTACTTTGGTCCTGTCATTTTAGGAATGGGTTGTTCACTGATTTAGTCTTCTGCTCTCATTTTACTGGGATGTTCTTCCCATTTGCCTTTGGTTTTGGGTGCTATTCCTCTCTGTCAAGAAAACATCTTGAAGTATCATTTGTAGGGCAAGTTTGGAAGAGGCAAATTCTTTTAACTTTTCTTTACTGTGGGAGAATTTTATTTCATGTTCAAAAACAAAAGAAAGCTTTGCTGGATATGTTATCCTGGGCCACCTTTTTTTTTTTTTTTTTTTTTTTTTTTTTTTTTTTTTTAATCTGGAGCAGGTCACTCCATTCTCTTCTTGACTGTACAGTTTCCTGTGAGAGGTCTCCTGTGAGTTTAATTGGCATTCCTTTAAATGTCAATTGATTTTTTTTCACATGCACATTTAAGGATCTTTTCCTAATGTTTGATTGAAGAGAGTTTGATGATCATGTGTCATGGTGAAGATCGCTTTTGATCAAGCCTGTTGGGAGCTCTGTGTCCCTCCTGGATGTTGTTTCCTAATTCTTTCTCTAGACTAGGGAATTTTTGCTTATTACTTCATTAAATAAATCTATAAAACCAGTTTCTCTTTCTGCATCTTCTGGGACTCCCATAACTTTTATATTCGGTCTCTTAATAGTGTCTTTCAATTCTTGATTACATTTTTTGGTTTAATCCAGCTCTGCTTCCAGCTTTTTGTTTGCTTCCCCCTAGTGACAGGAGATTTCTTCCAATTCTGAGATTTTTTTTTCTGCTTGTTTCATTCTATTTTGGAGATTCTCCACTGTACTTTTACTTTGCTCTACTGTGTTCTTAATTTCTGATATATCAGCCTTGATTTCTTTATTGTTGCTATTTCTTGTGTAATATATTCCTTAAATTCTTTGAGTTCTTGTATGTGCTTCTCATTGTTGATCAGAAGCTTTATAATTAATTTTCTGAATTGTTTGTCCCCCATATTCTAGATGTCTTCCTCAGTTAACCCTGAGGTTGGCATAGGGTTTTTCTCCTTTGCAAGGGAGTATTCAGTAATATTCATTTTGCCTTTGTGTCTTCTTTTGGTCTTTATCATTATACTTCTAGTTACCACATTCTTCTCCTTGGGGTAGATTTCTAGGCTTTGTCACCCACAGGTCTACAGTTAAAATTTACTTATTGCCATTTGTTCACAGCTCTTTGTTTGCAGTCAGTTGTGCCACTCCCTCCAGCAAATTCCAGGCCGGGGTTCTTATGTTAGGTTTCTGCCATGATCTCTGTAGCCCCCAACTCTTGGATCACCACTCTCCACCTCATGTGCTATCGTGCTGAGGTTGGACTGTTGTCTGTACAACCTTTCTCCCACTTCAGGTTGGAGCAGGTCCCAGGATTAGAGAGACACAAGGTGTCCTATATAGTTAGGTTGTTGGTGGTGCTGATCTTGCCAAAACCTGTCGGTCGTTAGGTCTGGGTGCCACATGAACCTGTTTTGACCCAATGGATGCCACAGTCGGTATTATTTTCCTGCGGAACCAGTGCAATCCACGGAAGTCAGTGAGTGCTCATGAGCTCAGCACATGCATAGTTCACTGTTTTCCCCTGTACTCCTAAACTTTTGCCACACTGTTCAAAATGGTGCCTGGCGTGCCCCTACTAGAGTTCTTGATCTGCTGGCTGTCAGGTCTGAGGGCTACCTAGGCCTGTCTTGGGTGGAACCTGTAGAATGCTGCATTGCTGCAGTTCATTGGGTCAGAAATGAGTTCGCTCCCAACTTGGCGTATCTCAGTCCTTTCCCTTGCTTTCGCCTCCTTACGCAAAATGGCATCCAATTTGGCTCCAGTGGGCTGACTCAGCTGTGAAAACCACCCTGTTCTCGCACTGTCTATCTGGGATCTGCCACTCAGTCTCTGCTCCTAGTCAAACAGACCAGCTCTCAGTGAAAGTCACTTCCCACCTGGTTGCTGGTGGATTCGGCTGCTGGTGGAGTTCAGATCACCATTAGCTGAATGCCTCTGTAGTATCAGTCACTGCAGCACCACACCATTGTGTCTGCTGCTTTCTTATGTCTGTCAGTCTCCAGGTAACCCTGTGCTCCTGTTCTGTCCTCTTCTATTTCCTGGAATGTGTCCTCTTTGCTTTATCCTGATTAAATGTTTCTCTGTCTATTTAAATGTGTCCATACCCTGTTTCACCATCTTGATTCTGATTATTTGTTCATTTTTAAATTTGTAATGATGTATGTTTGACAGTATTGGAGTAGTGACACCATTCACAATTACTGCTTCACAGATAGTTCGGGTTTAGCCGCATTAACAGAAATTTCCGGATCCATCATGTTTAAAAAAAAATTGCAAAACAATTTAGACACAGAATAAACTGTTAGAGACTACTCTAATTGTGTTAGTCTGATAATGGTTGACATTACCCTAAATATATAGAAACTGATGATAGATTAAGTGAGCACCAAATACAAAAAGAGAAAAATTATAAGATTTGGCATAAGAGGTCTGGAACTTTTTGATAGGTTTCTAGTTTGTGTTGCTATATATCCAAGGGGAAAAAGAAAAACAGAATATGTACAAAACAGATTTATATTGGCACATAATTATGAAAATTTGAAAGTCCAGAAGCATGATGCCAATATCTGCTTAGCTCCTGGGGCAGCAGGGAAGCCTTGAATTCTGTCCACTCAGAGCTGAAAGCAAAATAATAAATGAACACACATAAAAGCACTAAATGACAAGAGCCAGCACTGTGGCACAGCAGATTCCTCTGCCACTTGTTAATTTATGCTGTTTCAGCTGTCTGCTGATGTGTCTGGGAGGGCATTGGTTGATGACTGAAGAATGCCACCCATGTGGGAGACTGGGATGGAAATTCTAGCTCCTTCTTTAAGCTTGGTCCAACCCTGGGCGTGGTGACCATGAGAATGAGGTGAACCAGCATATATATATATATGGTAGATCTTATTCTGTCTTTCCTTATCTCTATTATACCATGTTCCCAATAAATAAATAAATCTTATTTGTTAAAAAGACACCCAGAAAACAAGGTGAGGTTTCTCTTTGTAATACTGTGATCTCATGATGATTAATGCAGTGTCAGAAGTCACTCCCTTGAGAAAGGAATTAATCTCTTACTGATGTAATCATTCTTCAAAGGTTCCCAACACATCTCAGCATCACTGCATTGGGGAATTCAAATTCAAATTCATGAATTTTGTGGTGTGTATTCACACTGTGGCAGAAGCTAATTATATTAAGTGGTGAAGCAATAGGAACTGTCCTTGATTATTTTTACACTTCTGTGTAAAAGGTTGATGAAATGACAGAATTAAAAAAAAAACCAACAAAATAATACGGGGAAAACTTTTGATTGTGAAATAACTATGTAAAGACAGGCTGCATACATTTTACAGCTGTTCATGCCATGATATCTATACTAAAAATGTAGATTTCAATCTAAATTTGTAACTTCAGTTTCTTCCTATTACTTGATTACTTGGCAATTTTCAGTCTTAGTTTGTCTTTATCTACCAAATCCGTCTAGGGATGGAAACACCTTTTATTTTGGAAGGTGAGATTTTTATCTTCAAATGAAATATGTCTCTAGTTACATGCCAATATTTGTGGAATTTTGAGTTTGACATGATTTCCCCCTTTTTTATTCCTTCAAGGATATTTTAAAGCTGATGTAACACTTCTGAGCCCTCTGGAGCTTCTCTAACGTCAGAAGACTTGTATTTTAACTGCATACTTTATCAAAGATAAAATTCAATGCTTTTAAAATGAAGAGCTGTGTGAGCTATTTTTATTTCCTCTTATTCACATTGATATATCTTTATGCTATGCACTCTTACATTGCCCCTAAACACTTTCTACTGAATCTTTACTTACCCATAATGTAGCAAACTAAAAATTGGCAATAGCATCAGCCCTTTAATATGCTCTCAGGATTATGAAGAAACAGGTTGTAAATCATTAATGCTATTAACTTGTAATGGCTATGACAAAGGAACACACCTAACACTGCATGTGTATTGGAAACACATATGTTCAAGGTAATTTGAGATTTGAGAATATAGTTCACAATCCATATCTGTGGTTCTTTTTTAAATATTGTTCCAAATATTCCCTTCCCCCAAACTTCACCATTTTTGGGAGGGAGAGGAGCTGTTATGGATTGTTAGCTGAAATCAAATAATATCTACTGATCTTCACATGAGAACTCATCAATAATCTCTACTAGAGAAATATTTGCAAAATTCAAAGTATACTTTTTTTAAAATAATGTTTATTTTCTTTACTACTTATAGTTTAAGATCATTTTATATCTATTTTGAGGACTTTAAAGTGGCTAATGAACAAAAATATTTGAACAAAACGTAAAATATGGCATTTATCTAAAGCAAATAAGATATATTAAGTAGTCATTTCTAAGTAGTCATTTCTTCAGTAATTATCTTTTAGTAGCATACTTTCTTTAACATTTTGTGTAGCGGGTTAAGTAGCCTACTGCAATACTGACATCCCCTTTGGTTGCACTTTCAAGTTCTGTGGCTGCTCCACTTCCCTCCCACTTTCCTGCTAACACAGGAAATGGAAAAGCAACAGAAGACAACCAAAGTCCTTGAGTCCCTGCAACCCTGTAGGAGACCAAAAAGAATCTCTCGCCCTCTGGCTTCTGCCTAGCTCATTCCTGCCCTTTTGGCCATTTGGGATGTGAAACAGCAGGTGGGAGACTGACGCTTCCCCCCCACCCCCCGCCTCTGTGTGTGTGTGTGTGTGTGTGTGTGTGTGTGTGTGTGTGTGTGTGCGCACGCACACACTTATAAATGTCTTTCAAATAAGTAGCCTTTAAAAAAAAATCAATGAATTTAGTGCCAAATGGTTTAGAATAAACAAAGTTTAAATATAAACAAAAGAACCAAGCAAAACCACTAACATCCCCAACTACGCTAATCTTCCTTTGATGAAGTAGAGAAAAAATTGAGTAGCCTATGGTTCAGAACTCAAGAATTACCTTTTATAGAGGTACATTCAAACACTAATTCTCTTTTTCTAATATCCCTGGAATATCTTCCTTGTCTTCCTTTCCAAGTCTACAATAGATCCTGCTTGTTAGCTGGAATAATATCCTTATGCCAGTTCTTATCCAAATTTAAACTTCATGTAACCAACATTAGTGGTCCAAACATAATGCCTTACATAATGAAATCATGTTATTGAAAAGTGAATCAAGACATGGAAGACTGGATTCTTTTTCAACTTGACTCAGTGTTTTTGTTCATAGACTGTTTCTTAAGTTTCCCTCCTTGCCATCCTGAGCTCGTCAGTGCTGTTGAGTACCAGGCACAAGTCAAAAAGAAAAAGTTGTTCAAGCCATCACGGCTCAATCAAACATTATTCAAGTACAAAGCTTAGGAAACTAAAGGGTAAGATTGAGCAAGGATCATCTTACAAATCTTGCCATAAGACCGTTTAAGTGTGATATGGGGTGAGAAGGAATAGTAGGAAAGCAAAATTAAGAGGGAGAAAGGGGAGGGAAAAGGGAGAATCACTCTAACAACGAAATCATATCTTGAAAAAGAATCCAGGTAGTGTTTTAATAACAAGTGTAATTTGTTATTAGTTCTGAGTGTTCTGTCCAATTTCCTGTAAGCATGTAACATGCCAGCATAAAATTAGGGGGTGCAATATTCTGAGACCTAACATTTATGTGCATATACAAGCATGTGTGGGTATATACACATACAGACCGTGTAATTATCCTAATAGTTAATTATGAAAATGTGAGCTCCCTTAATATTGAGGCATTTATGCAGAGAAAGAAGATGAGGTTTATAAGCTGAACATTAAAAAGAATCAACATTTGATAAAGGATTGCTCATGCAGTAATTAGAGAAAACAGTTAAAAAGTAATAAGTAGGACAGAACTGAGTAAAGCCCAAAGGAGTTTCAAGAGGAGTGGTCAAGAGTGTCAAAACAAAGAAAACATTCCCCTAAAATGAATACAAAGTATCACATTACATGTAGCATTTTTAACAAAAGGCATTTGACTAACATTTAGGAAAGTCATTTGATAAATGGGAGTGAAGAAATGTAAAATTCCAACATGGGGAAATATAGCAGTCTCAGTACATAACTAAAGAAGAAACATTGTTTAAGGTAAATAATAAGGAAAAATTAAGTGAAAAAATATTTTACCTGGTAAATTTTAAAGTTATCTCAGATGCAAAATATCACAATGGGATATCATTTCATTGAGAAATGGAATATCTGTTGGGTAAGTCATAACATGTTAGTCCCTCCAAGTTTAAAATTGGTATTGTCAGTTGATGCTAACTCCAAGAACCCTGTTGGCGAAATCTCTCTGAGTACACTCCATTCATATTGCAGGATATAAAACCTGTAAAGGACCTAATTTCTCTGAATCTCAGTTTAGGAATTTAGTCAGGATTATTCAGCCTCTAGAATTTGCTTTTTATTACAGTCATATATCTGCAAGTCATTCCTGATAGTCTGCCTGTATTTGTATTGCTGCTCTATCACTTTACAACTTTGGGCCATGGCCTTATCCCTTTAGTGTTTCTGTTGCCTCGCTAAGAATATAAGCATAAGAGGGAATGGTTATTTCATAATGTTATAAAGATAATAAAAGAACATTAAATGGGAAGACAATCTCAGAATGTCTGGCTTAAGGTAATTTTTCAACAAATGCTACCTATAGTTATAAGAGCATATAATTCTAAAGTAGCATATTATATAAAACACTATTCTAAACTGTAGATATACAAACATTACCACATATGTAATTTGAATTATTAGATATGAATATATTTCTTTAAAATATTCGATCACTTTATAGTTTGAAATTCTTCTCCATGAAGTTCATAATCTCTGGTTGTTAGGATTCTCACAAAGGGGATGAGGGGAGTTAGCTCTTTTTGTGACTGGAAAAATACAAGTACTTTTTAGGCAAATGTGTTCTGGATATGGTAATCCACTTTCTTCCTACCATTTTGTAACAGCATTACAAACCAGAAAATTGTTTGAGCAGCCACAGATAAGAAATTACAAATTTGGAGGTTCAGGAATTGCATAAAGCAGATGTATGGTTAATTTGCATGGTTTAGTTGGCTGCTGTATTTTTTCAATGCATTTCAATGGCTTGAAACTTTGAAAAACTGATAGCAAATGGAAAGGTTTGTACAGGCTGCCAGACTTGTTGCTGAGTCAGCTGTCCGAAGGCAAAGCTTCATTACTATGGCTTACATTTCCTTGTGCAGGAACCAGAACGTACTCATTGTTAGATAGACCATTAAATATTTAAAGGAGAGAGAAAGTTTTATGAATTGAGCTAACAGTGAAAGGCCACCTATGGGTAGTTTTCCTCTTAAACAACAAGAAAATACTTTTCTAAGAGCCACTTGAAAACCACTAGCATGAAATATGATTTGATTTAATATAAATTCAATAGTCTTTTTAAAATGTTGATTTTTAGGCTGGCATAGAAGGTAGAAAACCTCTGATATAAAGCTAAAGTTTCACCTCAAGTAATGAAAGAACCAATATGGTCTCCTGAACAAAGAACTAGCTGAAGAATTGGGATTCTATTTTTGGCCTCACCAGCGACTTGCTCAGTGACCTTCGACATATCACTTAAATGGCTTTGTGCCTCAAGGTTCCCAGCTGTAATATAGAGATTATAATGCCTGCCCCTACTTCACAGCACTCAACTATTTCGGTTGAGTTTGTTTAAAACCCCAGATGCATTTGAAATCATTGGACATAACTATTAAATTCCAAGCACTGTTTTATTAATTTCTTTTTACTGTTTGTTTTGGCTTTCTTGTAGTCTTTCCTAATTCATCTCGAGTAAAATATATCATTGAGGTAACACTGAAATGAGTTTTTCATTGACTACTAAAAAGCATTTGTAATACAGAAGTAAAATTAATGCTATGCTCCTTAGAAAAACCAATATAATTTCTACTCTTCAGCATATTTAATACTCATAACTCATAAATAATTATATTGTGGTCATGCCATTTAGAAGTTTGTCCTGGATATGTTACTGACAATTTTCTTTTTATTGTACTCTTTCTTTCCATGATTTTGCCTCATAAAGTCTTTACAAATGCATTCTATCCCATCTTCAAATTCAGAATACCCATCAGCACCCCTCTCACATGCCATGTCTTTTTAGATTCCTTCCCTCTGCATAACAGTATTTCTCCTCCAGCGAAAGATGCTAAGGACTCGGAAGACGTAAATGAAAGGAGACATCTTTTTCGTAAGTAATAATTTCCTTCTCTAACTTTATCTTTGACCCTTGTATATAATTATTTGATCAAAATCAGTTAAATATTTGTGTTTTAAGTTGTTCTCAAATCTCACACTACACCTCCCTACATTAAGAATTAGCCTCTGCTCCCCTTTCACAATGTTTCATGATGCTTGAACTTTACGTTTTGCCATAAAATCTTATCTGGAGGCACATTCACTGTTTTTCAACTGCAAATTGGAGTGGTTTCTAACCAATCATCCTTTTTCCTGTCACATTCATTTAGAATATCCTCTCCAGTGATTTTAACGCAGACTTTCCAAAATAAGAATATGTAAAAAACCAAAATGTACTGCATTCTGCTTAAAAGAGTTTTGAAGTCTCTCATTTACTCCTAGACAGAAGTTTTAATGTGGCATATAAGGTGCCAATATTCTTACCCTTTCCCACATATCAGGTTCCCCACAATCTCCAAAATGTAGTTTTCTCATTCTTATTTACATGTCTTTCTATAGCATATTCTTTCTGTCTACTTGGATGCGCTATTCCCACTTTACTCACTGTATTCACATGTGTCTACCAAATTCCTCTTTCATTTTTAATTAAAAAAACAGTTGCTAATGTGAAGTCTACTCTTGGGCTATCTATAGGTTAATATTTAATACATGGATATACATATTCATTACTAATATATAATTTTGCCAAAATCTCAGTGATGTAGGTAACATTCCTATTCTACCATAAAAAAAAATTGAGTTTCAGAAATACAACTAACCCAACATCGTAGTTAGTAAGCTAGTAAATGGTGGCACTTTCTTTGAAATGTATGCAATCTAGCGCCAGGATCTGCATTTATATCTATTACAGAATAGACCTAACCACCTAGACCTTTGTACCATCATTATAACTTGAAGACGCTATGAAATACAGAAAAATTATATCAACAATATTATGCTCATGATTTGCATAGTTGGTATTTACAAATCCATCCACTGGTGATGATGATGTATAATCTGAAAGTCAGTACTCATAGTGCTTTCATAATGATCCAGAAACATACACAGAATGGAAAAATTTTGAGATGTCCAGTGTACAGGCAATTGCCCAAAGTCAAAGTAATATTCTTGTTTCACTCATATACCACAAACAAGTATTTTATGTGGTTTTTCATTGCATTGTATAACACATATTCTTTAGACATTGTTGTCCATTGTTGTTTAAATTTTATTTTTGATACTTTTTACATATTCGATTAGGGTGTGGAGGGATAAGGGCTAGAAGAAACTGGGCGTGGCTATTGTTTTGACTTTTTTTTTTTTTTACTATCCTGTATCTGTGGGGAGGGAAGAGATAAGGAGAGAAACCACGCCTAGCTTCCAAACCATCCTATGGTCCCTGATGTGGGGCATTGTTCCAAGGGTCCCGATCAAGTGGATTTGGTAGTTCAATAGTTCTGTACTGTTGCAAATCTTGCCACTACAATCATGATGAAATTTCTTCAGACTCCACTGGCTGACAAAGTGCACCTTAGCATTTCCCTTTTACCCAGGTATTTACTGGCAACACTTGGCTGGAGTAGTTGATCTATTTGTTCTGTCCTCCACCCTTTGTTATGGTACCAATGTTTTCTTTAGGCTCCAGTGTACTGCCAAAGCCTCCATTTGCATCTGGATATGCTGTCTACTGCTCCATCTAAGCCACTGAGGAGGCCCGGTCTCTGACACTGCACTGCACAGTCAGACCATGGAGGCTGCAATTTCCTCCATGGTTGGAGTTTTGAGTCCAGATGTGGGGATTCTCAAAGAAACTTCACCTGAGGTGATCCCAGTTCTGATTCTTGTGTGTGCATGCCAATACAGGGTCTGGCACAGTCCTTTACCCAAATCCTCCCACCCATGTGCACGCTGTTATTTGTGGTTATTAGGTAAGTTGTCTCTTTCTACTCAAAATAATGGGTGTTGTAATCCAACTCAATCCTGCTCACCACAGACTCAGCCCGCACACAAACCAGTGGGAATTGTAGCCTCATCAGAGAGACCCACAATAACCCCCACCAGGCCTGACTCCTGCCCTGTTCCCATGTTTGCTAGTATGTAGAGCAAACTGGTCCTGTTTGTCCCACATTCCATTCAATTCTCGTACATATCAATGGGCTTTGAAGCCTAGTTCAACCTAACCAGCCCCACTATCCAATTCACACACATGATGGTGGGGGCCATTTTCTGTCTAGCCATGCCTATCATGGGCCTGGTTCTCATTCTCACCAGTCGGAGTGGCTACCCAAGAAGGAGGTGCCTTCTGTTTCCTTAATGGGTCCACTCCCACTCCAGGATCTTGCACTCTCTGGGTGGTACTGCAGTTCAGCCCAACAGAGTCTTCCCTTAGTGCCAGCATCTGCTAGCTGATGCTGTTGCAAAGCCCAATCAACCCTCATCTCCTCTGACTTATGTATGTAGCAGTACGTACCATCCTCCCAGCCTGACTTGTCCTAGATCCAGCTAACAGCCATGCCAACATGTATTGCATCACTGCCTGGCCTCGTCTGCCACTGATCCCAGTGCTCACACTCACCAGTGGGAATAGTGGTCCAGCAGGATGATCTCCCAGCAGACCCCCTAATCGGTTCACCCTCTCTCTTCCATGTCTCATGATTGCTTGTTGGGTGCTGCATCCCAGTCTGGTACATATGACTTTCCTCACCTCAGCATTTGCCAGTGAGAGCTGTAGAAGGCCAGGCCAGGCCTGCTGCTAAGTTTCAGCTCATACTGGTGAGGACTACCGCCTAGCCATCCCAGCCAGCCCCCAGTCCCAACTCTAGTGTGAGCTAGCTGGTATTACAGCTTGACTCGGCATGACCCACACACCATTCTGTCTCTCAGATTTGCCAGTGAGTGATATGAAGTGGTCCAGCCAGGTTCTCCCCAGACCTGATCAAAAGGTAAGCCCATGTGTACCGTAACCCATCCTGGTCCAGACTGCTCCGTTTTTTGGTTCTTGTGCTCAGCTGCAGGGACTGTGTCCTGACAGTGAAGTTACCAAGATCTTCCATCAGAACTTCTCCCAGTATAAGATCTCACATACACTGGTGGGTCCATCGGCCAGCCCTACTTAGTCCACATCCTGTCCTAGCAGGAACAGGGACCTTTCCTGACTGGCCCTCACCCATTTTATTTCTTATTGTTATGTGTTACATCTCAGCCTAACCTGGTGCAAACCCAGACACAGCTGACACATGGCTCAGCAGGGACAGAGACCTAGCTAAGCCCATCTACACCCATCCTCTTTCACAAGAGCTCCAATGTGTGCTGGAGTCTAGCCCAATCTTGCACACCCCAGACCCACACCACACCAGTGCAGAAGGAGAACGCATCCATATCCCGACCAGACCACATCCCCCACTCTGACCCCCATACTCACCAGTGGGACCCACAACCCAGCCAGGGTGTCTCCTTAGTTCCCCAACCAGGTCTGATTCCAGCCACTGATCTTGTGTGCACCAGTTCTCGTTCTGACCCAGCGTGGCATAGTCCCTCCCCTGTCTTTGCTTTTGCTTTAGGATGTTGCAGCCTAGCCTTGTCCAGCCAGTCCCTAATCATGACTCTAGCTGGCAGGTACTACTACCTGGCCATTCTTATTCTGCTCTTGTCCCTGACTCATGCAAATCCATAGCTGTGGCAGCTTAGCCAGGCCTGACCTGCACTCCCTCCTGGTTTTTGTACTTGTCAGTGTGCAGTGGTTTGTTTAGCCCTGCCTGATCTGCCCCCTTCTAAAACCAACTAACACACTTGCCAGCTGATGGAGTTACCCTGTCCAGCCTACCCAAAACCCAGTCCTGGACTACATGCTCATGAGTGGCAGCTATGACCCACTAGATCTCACACATGCCAGCAGCTGCTCGGTCCTTACTGAAAATGGCCTGGCTTCTCCTTCCTGATCTTTGCATGAGCTGGTGCAGCCCATCCTGCCTTACACCCTGTTTTAGGGTGCTCATGAGGGTGCTGCAGCCTGGCCCTGCCTGCTAATTCCCAGCCCCAGTACTGGTGAGCATCAGTGGATTCAATGGTCATGCCTAGCTCAGCCCATCACCATCTCAACTTTCGAGCTAACCAGTGAGACTTGTAGTTCATAGTGTTGGGTCCACCCCGGACCTGGTTCTTTTGCATGCTGATTGGTGTCACAGCCCAGTCTAATGTGGTCTATCCCCTGATTTGACACTGTCAGTACTGGAATCTAACCCTCCCAGACAGGAATGCAGCACATGTGTGCTGGCATGTGGTGGTTAGCCACATTCCATGCTAACAAGCTCAACCCGGGTCTTCCATTTGGGCTGGTGCATGAGTCTGACCTTAAAAAATACCTTCAAGTGTCTCCACTCCAAACCACTATGTCTCAGTTCCCTCACTGACATGCAAGTACAGTGACCCTGTCATTAGGTGCTCCTCAGGATTCATTCATCACTTACATGTACAGTGGTCTTATCCATGGATGTCCCTAGGCAGTAATTTGATATCGCCAAGACCACAGAGCTTGCTGCTGGGTAGCCAGTGGGCAGAGCCCAGCACTTTGCCTGCCCACAAACCCAGGACACTCTCTCCTGCCTAGCAGTGCTATATGGGGAGCTAGGATCACTAGCAGGAAATTTGGCCCAATGGGATCCAGACTCCCATGCTGTGCTGCTACTCAGACTTATCTGGACTCTGCCCACCAAACTGGCAGCAGTCTTCTTTCTGTTGTCAATCTTACTACTTAAAATGACCTCCAAATACATGACTGCAGAATCCTACTGTTTCTACATTCGAATGTCCATTTTAATCTTTACAAAGACAACGTCAAATATTAAGTAAACTGTTGTCTATATGATCCTGAAAGTAAAATTTCCTTGATGGCTTTCAGATTGTTGTGGAATTGTGAATTCATTCCAAATTTCTTGCAGTCTTCCCATTTGCATCAGTGAGAATGCAATTGCTTCTAACTTCTTGGCAGTATAGCCAAATTGTTTTGCTTGTTGAAGAGGTCTGTGACTAAAATCTTTCATGCATTCATTTTTGAAAAAAGCTATTTTCTTATTTTTTTTTGCTCTCCAAACATATATCTGAGTATGGATATTTGTCAGCAAGGCTAAGTATAATTTCATAAAGACTCTCTAAAATTAATTCTGTCTAATTATATATGTTTATTTTCTCTGATGTTGCTTAATAAAACAAAACTAATGAAATGTGTTAAAAGCATGCAGAAGGAAAAAAAAGCCTACAATTATATGTTGCACTCTTCATTGCCTTATCATGTGAAGATGTTCAACATGACATTTCGGCATTGTTTTCATTGTGAAAACATTATGGACTTTAAAATAAAGTCTATCTTGGGTCTGACATTATAGTCTAGCTGCTAAAGTCCTCACTTGGCACTCACCAGAATTCCATTTTGGAACCGATTCTAATCCGAGAAGCTTTGCTTCCCATCCAGCTCCCTGATTGTGACTGAGGAAGGCAGTGGAGGACAGCATGTGGCCTGGGGACCCTATACCCACGTGGGAGACCCAGATGAGGTTCCTGGCTCCTGGCTGCAGATTGTCTCAGCTCGGGCCATTGTGGCAGCTTGGAGAGTAAATCAGTGGATGGAGGATCTTCCTCACTATCACTCTTCCTCTCTGTATATCTGACTTTCCAATAAAAATAAAATAAATCTTTGAAAATATTAAAAAGAAACTCTTTCTTAAGGTGTCATTTCTAAAAGAAATAATTGATACAGTAATGCTTAATGTTATTCATTTTTTACTTCTCCACTTTTTGGACTGTTTGCTTCTCCACATACTTTTTGAAATCACAGCATGTATTAACGCAAAATTTGCAACATCTTCTTGACAAAACTGCCCATGTATATCTTTGTAGACAGTGGACTCTCCATCAAACTAAATTCTTGAATTAAGACAATATGGAGGTGAATATCATGATCATGACATCAAAAACAGAATACTATCTTTAAAAAATGTTATGTGATTTTATTCTCTAAATCCAGTGGGTTATAAGATAAAAGTTTTATTGAAAGCTAAAACTAGCATTGCTCAAATATTTCATAAGACAATGCTTAAAGTAACTTAGAAGACAGATTAGGTACCCAAGAATTTTTTAGATGTCAACATTCAAAGTTAGAAATTGAATTCAGAGTATTGTTTTATCGCTCGTGGTTACTTTAAGAAATACATGTATTTTGATTTTAAAAGTTCTTTAAAATCCATGATTTTGCACACAAAAAGATGAGAAAAAGAGAAATTTAAAAATTCCAGGCCATTTTGAAAATTGATATAAAGAGATAAAACAATTTTGTTTGAAAAGGGAGATGAATATTCAGTTCTAAAGTAATTTGAGCCTACTAATGTGATGTTACTGTGAAGTTGAGAAAAGATGCATAGGACTAGCTATTTAAGCTAGTGCTTTTTGTTGCATTTCTGTTTCTTTTGCTTCAGAATGCTGTATTGGTCTTTCTTGTCTACTGGTGGCCTGAGTCTGAAGAGAGCAGGATGAATTACATAATACCACTTTAGGTCTTAATTTAAAGATAGGATACACTCATATCCTGTTCTCTTGTATTGTTATTGCCAAGAGTATGAAACAAGAAAAGCCCAGACCAAGAAAGTCCAAATTCCAAGTCATATGAATTTCTGTAATATTAGCTTTTAAAGTATCTCAACTTTTGATGAATGTTCCTTAACACAACCAACAGAAAATTAGAATAACAAAGGTGGATGCAGTCATGTGCTCAATTTTTAACTTAATTTTCAATTTAGAAACATGTGATACATCAAATCTGTGAAGTTGAAATAACCAAAGATTCCACAGATCGATTTCTCCCAGGCTTGACAATTTCTTTTGTAATTGTTTTTACATTTTTAAAAACTTTAAGGTTAGACTTGAAATCTTTGTTGAGGTAATAGACCCTGATTTTAGTGGCATAAAACATTATCATGTCTGAACTGTTACTATGCTCTATGTATGTTCACATTGTGGACTGTAGTTAATGAAATGAAAAACAAGCAAGGAAACAACAACAACAAAAAAATCGATGCAGAAACTTGTGGATAAAGTTCTTGCCTTGCATGAGCCAGGATCCCATGAAGGTGCCAGTCCATGTCCTAGCTGCACCACCTCCTGTTCCAGCTCCCTGTTTGTGGCCTAGGAAAGCAGTGGATGATGGCCCACAGGCTTGCAACCCTACACTTATGTGGGAGATCTGGAAGAAGCTCCGGGCTTTGGCTTTGGATCAGCTCTGTTTTGGCTATTGTGGCCCACTGGGGAGTGAACCAGTAGATGGAAGATCTTTCTCTCTGTTTTTCTTCTCTGCAAATCCAACTTTCCAATAAAAATAATAAATCTTAAAAAAAAAATCTCTGAAACCTCTTTGTTATTGGTAAGTGGGGAAATACAAATAGATGAAAGGAATCTATAATGAATTGTGTTATTCTAATATGTTTTAAGCCTTATTTGTTCAGACTTAAGTTACCAGAAAGTTGGAGTAACCTTATACCATACTGATTTATTTTGAATATATGCTTCTCTCACAAAGGGAAAACATGATCATTCACTTGGAAGTGGAAAAAGAATATTTTAATAGGGAGAAATGAGCAAGGAAATAAAATCTACCAAATTCTAAATCAAGCAAAGTTATTCAAAAAGTTTAGCCCAAAATTGCTTTGAGATTCAAGTTCATAGTTATTTAAATTCCATGGTAGGTCTGGATATAGTTTGCAAAATTTGGAATCCTGTTGTTTAAAGATATCGTTTTCAAGAAAAGAATATAATAATGAACTTTTTGAGAGCAAAAAGAGAATGTAAAGGCCACACACAGTTACTTCAACAAAACAACAGAAATTTTAACTTAACAAGTTCTTAACTGTTTAACAAGTCCTTAACTAGTGAAGAAAATTTAACATTCTTTTCAGCATAACTCTGATTTATTGAAAATTATATATCTTGATTAAAAATGAAATATTAAAGTAGAAACATGTACATGAACTACTTAAGAATGGGAAATACTAGACAACTCATACAAATTATTATGAAATGGAAACAAATAAAAAACATCAAAACATTTGAGGCAATGAATTCTCTACAAAAATGTAATCAAAAGACAGAAGTGCATTTTACTATTTGCAAATGACACTGAATTAGATATGCTCAAGAAGCAAGTCACAGATAAAAATAGGCTAAAATATTCATAAATATAACAGGAATGGAAATGAACATTATAATAAATACAAATATTGTTGACTAGAGTTTAAGAAGAAAATTACAGAATAATATAAGTATAAAGAATAAGGAATAAGGGCCCGGCGCGGTGGCGCAAGTGGTTAAAGGTCCTTGCCTTGCACGCCCGGGATCCCATATGGGCGCCGGTTCTAATCCCGGCAGCCCCACTTCCCTTCCAGCTCCCTGCCTGTGGCCTGGGAAAGCAGCAGAGGACGGCCCAAAGCTTTGGGACCCTGCACCCATGTGGGAGACCTGGAAGAGGCTCCTGGCTTCGGATCGGCACAGTATCGGCCTGTTGCGCTCACTTGGGGAGTGAATCATCGGATGGAAGATCTTCCTCTCTGTCTCTCCTCTCTGTATATCCGCCTTTCCAATGAAAAAATAATAACAATAAATCTTTAAAAAAACAAAAAAGAATAAGGAATAGGGTCCAGCAAGGTAACCTAGGGGCTAAAATCTTCACTTTGAATGTACCAGGATTCCATATAGGCGCTGCTTTTAATCCTTGCAGCCCTGCTTACCATCCAGCTCCTTGCTTGTGGCCTGGGAAAGCATTGGAAAATGTCCCAAAGCCTCAAGAGCCTGCACCTGTGTGGTATACCCTAAAGAAGTTCCTGACTCCTGGCCTCGGATTGGCTCAGCTCTGGTTATTGCAGCTGCTTGGGAAGTGAATCACTGGATGGAAGATATTCCTTTCTGTCTCTCTCCTCCTCTCTATATATACCTGACTTTCCAATAAAAAAAAAACCTAAAAAAAAAAAAGAATAAGGAATAATACATTAGAACAAGAAATTGATTTTAATAGACATTTATTAACTCCTAATAACTACCCCTGGTACTACACCTGGGAAAGTAGCAGAGAAAGAGCCACATTCTCTGATGCTTTAATCTATCTAGAAGGAAGAAACTCCTGGTTCCTGGATGCAGTCTGGCACAGACTCAGCCATTGTGGCAATTTTGGGAGTGAAACAATGGATGGAAAATCTTTCTCTGTCCCTCTCCTTCTCTTACAGTACGGGCTTTGAAAAAAACAAAATAAATATTTTAAAATGCATACAATTAAATGAAAAAAATGAATGAAAGAAGAAATATGAGTTCCATGCAAACAGTAACTGAAAGAGAAAAGGGCAGGACTAAGATCAAAGCTTGCTCACTGCTTGAATGATTGCAGTGGCCGGCATTGCATCAAGATGAAGTCAGGAGCTTCTTCCAGGTCTCCTACATGATTTCAGAGGCCAGATAGCAGGATCAGCCTCCCCCGTCGCACAAGGTCACATTAGCAAGGAGCTGAATTGGAGATTAAACAGTCAGCTTTTAAGTCAGCACTCCCATTTTGATGGTGGCATCTTAGGAAGCAACTTACATTGCTGTGCCACAACTCTAGTTCCTACTTATTCTTTTAGTGTAGGGTGAAGATGGTGAATGCAAAGTAAATTGAAAGTATATCATTACAACTTTTAGAAGAAAAATAACAAAGGAAGGAGCAGAGAGCAGGGACCAACAAATGAAGGATGAAGATGCCACATACTCCTACAACTGTATATATAAAATATATGACATGTTCTAATTTTATGCTAAAATAACTAAATGACTTTTGATATGGTAAGAATGACTACCTTAATGTGAGTATTCCATTTATTAAAAAAAAAGCCAGAAAATAGTGTTCACACTTCGTGACATAATTTATAGGAAATTCTAAAGTATTCAAATTAATCAATAATGACAGAAATAAAGAGAACTGTTGCCTAGGAAGTGTGGAAGGTGTAGTGGTAGGAAGACAGAAATTTCCAGTGAGCACATGCATTAGCTTGCATGATAGAGATATGCTTAATATATTGATTATAATTATCAATACAAAAGTCATACCATCAAATGTATGAAATTATTGATAAGATTAAATGTATGCACATTACATACTGATTTTACCCTAAAAATAAAAGCAATCAAAATTGATATAGTAACATTAACAATTCCATCTAATGATAAATATGAAACACATGTTCTAAAGTAAGTCTTGGTTTAGCTGTTTTCTTCTCATCAGAACTGTTCAGTGAAAAATGGTTCAGAAGCTGAGTATTGTTCAGTTGTTAAGAAGTGAGACTTAAAGTAGGTCTGATTATTGGTTCCAAATTTTGGACATAATCCTCCTGTTTTTGGAAGAAGGGAGAAGATAAGCAGATGAGCCTTGCCCAGTTTCCCAACCACCCCGTACCTCAGGAGGCAAAAGGAAACCCAGTATCAACCAGCGTCCTGATGTGGAACACTGCGGGCTCGGCCCAGGAGATTGTGATAGTTCTGAAGAGCTTTCACTCTCCCAGATCCAAGGATGAGCAAAACCTTGCTATGCCCATTGGCTGACATAGTTGCCCTTACAGTCTCCATTTGACAAGATTTTTGCTGTCATCATTTGACTGGGGTTAGTTGCCCAATTTGTTCTATTCTCCTTCCTCTGCTATGGTACCTGCTGTCCTCTGTAGATACGAATGGGCTGCAATATCCTCCTTGTACTTCAGTGCCTGCCATGCACTGGTCCATCTTTTCCAATGAATAGGACCATTTCTCACAGATGGACCCACGGGTCATGGCCAAGTGACATAGGCCCCTCCAGGACCACCACCACTGGGGCTCACGTAGCACTCACCTAGCATTCACTTAGCAGGCAGGTCCATAGACCCAGCCAGGTGATCCAGCACCCACCATACTCCCCACCCTGGAGGATCCCACCATGAACCCACCATGCCAGCTTGCTCCAAAGATCCAAGCTAAGCAACCTGAGCCCCACCACAGCCCCCACCTCGGGGGCTCATGTACCTTGTGCCCACTGTGTCCATATTAGGATGGCTTGCCTCACGCCAGCATCCACAAACAGGGATTGCAGCCTGAACTGGTCCAACCTGCTCCCATTTCCAGCTCAGCTTGCACCCAGCCCTGGACCTAATGTGGACTGGCTGGAGCTGCGATTTAAACCAGCCTGGCCCACGCCCAATCCTGGTTCCCAAGTCTGCAAGTGAATATTATGAATTATCCCAGCCTGGCATATCCCAGACTTACTCACATGTATGCTACTGGGCAAAGTACCCTGGCATGGTCTTGCTGTTCCTTTGTTCTTGTGTTCATGACAAAAGTGCTCCCCTTGCTTCTCTAACAGGTCTCCTTCCAGAGGTGGAGCTTGTGCATACCAGTGGATCCTTGGCCCAGGTTAACTTAGTTCACCACTTGTCATGACAGTTACAGTGTCAGTGCCCACCCAGCTGGCCCAAACCCATTCCGGTTGTTACTCTTGGTAGTTACAGCCCAGCCATACAAATGCACTCCTGGACACAACTCTGACATGGTTTAGCAGTAGCAATGATGTAGCCCAACCCATTGTACATCCACCCTGCCTCTCATGAGTACAAATGGATGCTGGAATCTGGCCCAGTCCAGCTCTTCCCAGACTCAGTCCACTCCCATGATGAGGTAGGCTACAGCCATGTCCAGCCCACACCACTGCCCCCATTCTGGCAGTAGGAACCCCAACCCACCTGGGATTTCCTAGATTTGATTTTCTCAGGTGCTAGTTAGTGTCACAGGTCAGCTCAATAGTATTTATCCCCTGTTCTGACTTTCACTATTGGGTACTGTGATCTAACTCCACCTGAGAGACTGCAAGCCTTAGTTTTACTAGGTGCCAGTGAGTGATATTCAGGGATGGCCAATGCTAACTACCCGACCTCAAAATCTCCCATGTGTCCTGGTGTTTCCATCTCATTCTTAAAGGTATTGCCATTCCCCTCATTAGACCACTCAATCTCAGTCCCCTCATTTACATGTAAGTAGAGTTGCCTTGTCTGTGGGAGTCCCTCAGTAGTCATTCGTCACCTGGGCATGAATCCTCACGTCCTTCCTCAGCCCAACATGTGCCAGACCCCATGTAGTCCCATTCTCCATGTCACCAGAGCTTGCTATCTGCTGTCCGCATCTGTGCTGGTCTAAACTGCACCCCAGCTGGTGGGAGGCTGGCAGGGGAGCAGGCAGGGGAAGGGGGAAGCTTGGGCCTTGTCAGGCCTCCCCACCACCCCCATCCATGTGTCGTGGATTCATGACACCCATCTGTCTGCACCTGTGCAGGTCCAAGAAGACCTAATGATAACTGATATACCAGGTTTGATTCTTTGGTTTTAATCTGTGTGTTTATCAGCAGTGTGGGTAAATGAAACATAAATTAGCAGATATTGTCCATATTTTAACTGACTCCATGTACACTATGATTTTTTTTGTTTCATTTTAGTTGTTAAGGTGTTAAGGTTGTAATTCCGTAAGAAACTAAACAAGCAAAGATGTTCCTGATGATAGCGATCACAGCCCAAATACAATGTGGATGTAAAACTACCCTATACTAACGCTTCATAGAGTTCATTTCCATGCCCTGTTACTCACTGATTTTACTGTAGTTAAACTGGAATCTAAATGGCAACTATCAAATCACATGAAATGTTTCTTCCTAATTATTATCTTAGAAAAGGACATGTTATGAAAACTGTTAGCTTGTTTAGTTAAAACATGCAAAATATGTGTTCCTTCACATTCTTGTGAAAAGTACATAGCATTTTGCAGTGTTGAATTAAAATTTTGGAGATTTCCCAGTTTGGGTACAGTAGCTTAATGCTAAAGTTCCTCACCTTGCATGCTCTGGGATCCCATATAGGCGCTGGTTCAAGTCCCAACTGCTCCAATTCTAACCCAGTCCCATGACTGTGACCTGTGAAAGCAGTCCAGGGTGATCCACAGTCTTGGAACCCTGTGTCCATGCGGAAGACCGGGAAGAGGCTTCTGGCTTCAAATCAGTGCAGTTCCTGCCATTGTGGTCAGTTGGTGGGTGAATCAGCAGATGGATGATTTTTCTCTTTTGTTGTCATATTCCCTATAAATCTTACTCTCAAATGAAAAAAACCAAATAAATCTTAAACTAAAATGTGTTGTCATAGGTAAAATATATGAATTACCATTTTGAATACACCATCTTGGTTATCTTATTTTATTTTGATCTAGCAAAGGTCAAATGCCTAATACACATGACAGCATTTTCTCAAATGGTCCCTTCTTTTGTCTAATTTAAAATAAATGAATTTTGTGTGTGATTTCAAACTTTCGACTCTTGACTAAAGAAACATTTTGCAGGCCTTCAGCAAGCTTGATTAGTAGGACACCTAGAAAATGCTCTTGTACATGGGCAAAAATACAACGTGCATTTTATTCTCTCAGAATGATTTCCAAATGTTAGTGGTACAAGCCAAACTAAATAAATAAATAACCTGAAATTCACCATGTTCTTTTTTCCATTATTCATTTTCTTTTGCCATAGATTATTCCCTCCATATGTTTTGTTTCATTTGGAGACCATCCATAAATTTTGCTGTAATAATATTGCCCCACATTGATCTATACAAAGTAGTGTGATAAAAAACAAATCAAATAGCAAATGAAAAAATGCAGTATTTGGGAATAGATAGAGCATTATTTTCTACTTGTTCAAAGTCTAGTATTATGCAACAATTATTTCTAACATTTTTGTCATAATACTTCCTAGTTGTGTTACCTCAGCAGAGTTTCTGAAGATAAATCATTTTTTTAAAAGACAAAATTTATTTTTATTTGAAGGTAACTTTTACAAAGAGAGAAAGACACACAGAAAAAGGCCTTCTGTCTTCTGGTTCAGTCCCCAAATGGCACAACAGCGAGAACTGAGCTGACCCAAATCCAGGAGAGAGGAGCTTCTTCCGGGCTCCCTACATGGATACAGGGACCCAAGAACCTGAGCCATCTTCCACTACTTCTCTGGTTCACAAGCAGAGAGCTGGATCAGAGTGGAGCAGCCCAGAACAGAACTGATGCCCACATGGGATACCAGTGCTGCATGTATATTACTCGGAGGGATTCTTGAGGCAGATGACTTCCCTTAACGGAGAGAGTGAAAACCTGAGCAGATCGTTGCTGTGACAGTAGGTCTTGCACAGTGGTGCTTTGTGTGAATTTGCAGAATAGAGTTCAGTAAACTAAAGCCTATGGGCTGCTTTTATACTGCTATGCCCAAGGGCATCCTTCTACCGGTCTAGCCTTGTGTCATGGAAACTAAGTGGAGCTATTCCATCCCCTCATTTTTTTAAATGCCTATATCCTATGCCAGCTGTCACCTCTGTCCTACTGAGTCCTCTCTGTTGCAAACCACTGAGGATTCGGTGTTGGAATCTCAATATAAGTGGGAGCTGATGTCTCAGAAATTTGCCCTCTCTCAGTTTAAGTGTTCAAATTGAATTTACAATACAACTATAAGAGAAACAACAAAATAGAAGGATTTAGGTCTTCCTGGAACCAAGAGCACAAGCAATATGTAGAAGGCAGGACAATGCTTCCACTGTCAGACAACTTACTCAAGTCAGGTTCTATTCCTCTGGAAATTTCTTCATCCAAACCTGACTCTTCCTATGTTGCCTTTGTAGTATATTGGTAGCTCCAATTTTGCCTCCTGGCAGTTCATACTTAAAATATTTATAATCTAGCTCTGTGACAGACTGAATAACAGCACTCCCCCCAATCATGCCCAAAATCTGCATCCCAATACACAGAACTTGTGAATAAACTGTTTTATATTGCAAACAGAATTTCACAGATAAGATTCATTGAATAGCTTGAGATGGAGAGATTAATCTGAGTTATCCTGTGTGTCCAAAATAACCACAAGGGTTCCCCCAAGAGCGACAGAGGAAAGTGAGCCAGAAAAAAAGCAATGTGAACACAGAAACAGAATTGGTGAAGCATTCACAGTGCCACTGCCCTATACAGGACTACTAGTCATGAAATCAGGTTGCTTCCTGAAGGCTGTAGACGATGAACTGTTGACCTGCCTTAAGCCTCCAGCATTAAACATTTTGCTCATAGTTTGAGCTTACCATAGTGGGAAAGATGCTGGATTTCAGCTTTCTGTAAATGTAAAATAATAAAGCAGTGCTGTTTTAACTACTTTTCACTATCCTAATTTGTTACAGTAGTAACAGGAAACATGTTGCAGAAAAAAAAAAAAAAAGCTGACTTCTCCTTGGTGTAAAACAATGTTTCCCAAATATTGCCATGTAAGAAGATTTACTAAAGTTCTAGGCTAAGCACATCATGAAGTTTGTGTCCCAGGAATTCTAACTCAGTAGCTCAATGCTTGAGATGGGCCACAGACTTGCTCACACATCGCTAGCTGATTCCAGTTCTGTCATAATGTGCATTCAAATATATATGTGATTTGTTGCAGCCTTGTGGCACATAACGTGCAATTTTTCCCTCTTCTACTAACACAGGGTATAGACTGTTCCCCAGAAATCTACTTGCCGAGTAGTTCTGGCCTTTATTGCAAGAATATACTTGTGGTAAAATTGCGAGGTGAGAAGTTTAAACTGCTTATTGCAGGTAGGATATCTGAGCTCAAGTGATAGTGAGGGTCAAGTTTGAATGCAATGGGATACCTGCTAACAGCTTCTGGAATCTCAAATGATCCTGTCACTTATTGTCCTACATATAAATGGTGAAGGTAGAAAGTGGTTTCTATCCAAGACATGATAATATGTTTGTTAAATAATTTTGGCTTATCCACACATTTTGGGATGTTGGTAAGTCTATAGTCTTCTTATTCTCCACATGAGAAGAGATGAAAAAGGGTTCCTGATGGAATAGTTAATGTCTAATCACAAAGAAACAGATCTAAAATTTTGATGAGTGCTATTATTTAATATTCTTATATTAATAGATAAGCATACCAGGAGGAGTAAAGATTTTACAATATAGCTCTCCATGTAATATTTTGCTTAGGATATTTAAGGCTAAATTTTATTTCTAAATGATTTCTTTTACCTCTGCCAACATAGTCCAATGTTTCTATGCATCCATGCTGGGCTTATTTTTGAAAGACATTTCTCTAATGTCTTTCTCTATCTTCCATTTTTAATAAAATTTAAATAAAATGAAAGAAAATATAGCATTGTTTCCCCACAAATATAAAGGCTAAGACGTATTTTCACTTTGCAAATGAGAGAATAGGTTTAAACTAGAAGAATAGGTTTAAATGATTCTTACTGTACACAAATATGATCTTCCCAAAGGGAAAGAAGAGCTTATGCCAATAAATACAAACACACAGTTGAAAAGAGGGCAGACATTGGGCATTAGAAAGTATGATGGACAGGGATTGAAACTTGCAGCTGAATGAGCAGGATAAATGATAACAAGTGTTAGAGATTGCAAGACTAAACAACAGTCTTCACTATGTAAAAATCAAATCTGAACATTATATGTCAGCAGTGCACAAAGCCTCAGAAAAGATTATCCAAGAATGTAACAAAAATGAAATTAGCATCAGTATCTCCAGAGCTTGCAAACAACATCATAAAACCAAGGTAAGGTATTTTGTTGTGCATACAAACAATGCTAAGTAACAATGTTTTTTTTTTTTAATTTGGAAATTGAAATTTAGTTAAAAGCTGATTGTATAGATTAAATATAGAGCTCATTATTCTAATTTGCCACAATGAAAATTATGATGAACATATTGTATGTAAAACAAGAAAATGATTTCTCTTTCAAAAGGTAAGTACAAAATCCTGTCTTTAGAATACTAAACATAGGCTTCTAAAAATAAGAAAGCTCTTACAAATATCTTACATGATTAGTGTCTCTGCTAAGCTCTTGTAGTAAATATTTAAATTATATGACAATAGAAAAGGACTTTTAGATTTCAATGTTAACATCACCACACTCAGGTCCATGGCATATTAATATGTAACAGTATTTAAAACATGAGAGTAATTCGTCATATGTCACTGATTTAAGTTCAGAGATCTAATTACTTCAAGTAAATCAACCTCCAGAAAATACATTTTGTTTTCGTTTTATGTTTTGTTGAAATTTTAATTTATAAAAACCAAGGGAAATAAGTAACAAAAGTTGGGATCCCCTATGGCTCTGGTTCAAGTCCTGCCTTCTCCACTTCCCATAAAGATCCCTGCTTAAGTTATGACAAAGCAGTAGAGGATGGCCCAGAGTCTAGGGAACCCACACCAATGAGGGAGAGATCCAGAAGCAGCTCCTGGCTTCTGTCTTTGGGATCAGCTCACCTCTGGCTATGGTGACCTTTAGGGGAATGAGCCAAAGGAGGGTAGATCTTCATCTCTGTCTCTTCTTCTTTCCATGAATCTGATCAACATTTCCGATAAAACTAAATATATCTTTTAAATTAATTAATTTATTAATTAAAAATATTTATCTATTTTTAAAGAAGATTTAATTTTATTGCGAAGTCAGATATACAGAGAGGAGGAGAGGCATAGAAGATCTTCCTTCCGACGATTCACTACCCAAGCAGCTGCAATGGCTGGAACTGCACCAGTCTAAAGCCAGGAGCCTGGATCCTCCCCGGGTGTCCCACACAGATGCAGGGTCCCAAAGCTTTGGGCTGTTCTCAAATGCTTTCCCAGGCCACAAGTAGGGAGCTGGTTGGGCAGAGGGCCCGTGGAGATTAGAACTGGTGCCCATAAGGGATCCAGGAACATACAAGGTGAGGACTTTAGCACTGAGCTACCATGCTGGGCCCAATAAATCTTTCTTAAAAAGAAAGAAAAAGACTCCAGTGCAAATTAAATATTTTCTAGACTTGCATATTTTCTATTTATACAATAAAATTTTTGCCTAAATGAATCATTTACCCATTCATGATAAATTTTGGAGACATGTTTCTATGTTAATTTACCTAATAGCCATTTCTTCAGCAATGAGCTCCCTTTGTGCTGTTTTCTCCTGTTTATTGCTTTCTATAGGTTTGTATTTTAATTTTTATTTTATTGACACTATAAAATATACAAGATAGAATTCTACTGTCTTATAAAATAAGCTTAGTTGGAATTAATGTACTGCCAAGACTAAGCATTAAAATGTTTCATCAACTCAACAAAATAATATTTTAGCATTATGTAATTTGTATACAATTTATTGGTATTCATAAATATTCTTCATTTATATTAATTTAGAGGGCACGTTCTTCAATTGTGGCAGAGTGCAACAGATTCCCCAACAATGCAAGGACTGTTTTTTATTGGCAATTAAATGTTTTACAAATGCAATTGCAGGATTCACATGTGTTTAAACTGAATTAATCTGAGGCCCAACACAGAGTGTGGATGTTCTTCTACAAGAGAGCAGGAAAGACACATATAGCTGTGGGGTAGAAGGGTTGGGTGAACAGTAGTCAGGAATTGGGTGATGCAGTCACTGATGGCCTTGCTGGATATTACTAGAAATGCCAAGTAGACTTAGGGCACAATGTCCTTCAGACTTTCTAGAAAGATGCCTCCCAGACTGCTTAGCCACAGGGATGTCAGACAGTCAATCTCTGGGCTTTTATTGTTATGAGAAAGTTGTGCAGGCATAGGGAGTCCGTCCTCTTTTCCCCTTCAATTTCTTTTGTTTTAACTTGTCAAGTTTAGGACAATTTTTTTTTTTAAATAGCAGTTCTAGGAAAGTACTACACTAATAAAGACAAATACAGAAGTTCCACTTGTGTAACGTGCACATACACAGAACACTATCCAACCATAAAAGAAAGCAATGCGGCCCTGTCATTTTTGACTGAATGAATAAACCTGAAATTTATTATGATGATAAGTGAAATAAGCCAAGCACAGAAAGACAAATACCACATGACCTTACTCAAATGTGATGCACAAAAATTCTGCTCTCAGAACAAGACAGAATAAGGGCTACCAGAGTCTGAAAGGCAATGCGCATTGAGGAGTTTGGTCAGTGTGTACCACGTTACAGCTGTAAGGTAAACCATCTCTGGGGTTTCAATACATAGCATGGCGACTAGTTAATAAAATGTCAATCACAGAAAGCTATAATGGAGAATTTTGACTGTTACTTATCATGAGGTAAAGATAAATGTTTAGAGTTTTGGAAATGTTTATTGCCATGAAGTAAACTGCACAATTTACAAATGAAAATGTCACATTATGCTTCATAAAAATGTGTTTTAATCTTCAACCAGATATAAGATAAAATCAGTAAAACCTTGATGAGCTTTTACTAAATAATCATTTTTAGAATCATTGATGAAGCATATTGCCAGTCCTTTAAATGATACTACCTGATAAAGCTGTAAATATGCAGAATTCATATGATCTTCATAGACCAGTGTATATTCTACTTGTGAACTTAGTTTTCCAGAAACCTATGTGTACTTTATACTGACATTAATATATTACAATAGCAAAACACAAGCCTTAAGTGTTTATGCCTTTGCCAATATTTGATGGTATTACATTTGTATAATTATGCACTCTATTGAGAACAGTAACAACAAATTGTGCTTTTAAGTTTTATCTACTTGGCTGTTTCAAGTTGAACTCTCTAAATTCTTCATAATAAGTACCATTCTTTGCAAAGTGTCTGCTCAAGTAATGTTTTATTTTTTAGGCTTTTTAATATAAATGTTTAAAAACCTTTCATAGAAGAATATGTAATTTAAAAAATCTATTAAATATAGGATCTCCAAATCTGATGAATCGTGTCTGTAAGGCTGCAGTTCTCTTTGCTATTTCATTGAAGACAAATTGAGGGCTGGCCCAGGAAACTAGTATGTAAACCATATAAATCACTTTTCAATCTTCAAGAAAATGATCAAAATAAATTGTCAATCTTTTATGGCTGAAGTCAAGTTTACTAATCAAACCTTGTCACATGAAGTAATTGGTGCTTAAGAGCTAACAACCAAGGAAGCATTTCTTGCAGTATCTGAGTTACTGCAATAAAACTCAAAAAACTATGACAGCATCTTTCTTTGGAGATTTTGTTCTTTGAGTTTCATTCCTCCCTTCTATTCAGTTACTCCACTTTCCATGGGAACATCCTGTTAACACTTCAGTATCACAGCTCTCCCCCATTTGAAAAATCAATACTTTCCCTAGGCTCTTCACTACCCTTCAGTGTTGCAATTCTGCTTTATAAAGAACCAAGTATCTTCAAAAAAGCTCAAAGTCCCTTGGTCATTCCTTATTCCTTGTTTTATGTAAAGTGCCCTGAAGTATTACTTTGCCCTACCACCATGCTTGAGCTGTTCGGCTCTACCAAGAATCCGAAACAAATCATCATTCACATTTTCCTCTTTGATGCCATTGATGCCATTAACTATTGACTCCTCAGATCACCTTTTTTTCTCTAATTTCTAAGTGTACCACCACATTTCTCTCTTATCCACTACCCTGGACACATTTTGTAAAATACATTTAAGTGGTTTCTTTTTATTTATTCCATTACAAATTAAAATCCTTATTTTGGGAACTCTGAAGCATAGACATAACTTAAGAACTTTATTTGTCAGCCTCAAATCCATATTCACCACTGTGGCCTGACCACAAATACATATTCCCAGATGCCACAAACATAATGTGTTCTAAGCTGAGATTGCTCATTCAACCCATAAGCCTACTAATTTACCAGCATTCCTCATCAAGAACATGGGAGCACCTTGTTGTCCAAAAATGCATTCAACGTGTTTCTGAAGTTCATTGTCATTTTACCTACATCAACTGCCATTATTCTAGGATATGCTACTATTCTTTATTCTAAGATCATGGAAAATCATTAACTGTGGCTCACTATTATTCTACTAAAATTAGTTCACTCAGAGGAAAAGTTTATTTTATTGATTTGAAGAGCAAAAACTGACAAAGTGCCATTTTTTTTTTTTTTGCAACTGTCTTCTGATTCACTTTTCTGATTCATTGTTGTCTGGTATGTTGTCCAATAGGCAAATACATATACCCCAACTGCAAATTCAATGAGGACCATGTACTCTACCTTATGACAAAAAGAACAAATGGCCAGTGCATACATGCAGATTGGAAGAGAGTAAAAGAAAAAAAAAGGTGACTTAAAACAATTAAGTTCCAAACTAATTATCACTGATAAGGCACTTCATTAATATTTTCATGAGGGTAAAATTTCCATTGCCCCAGTATCTCTCAACCACATCTCACCACCTTTACACTGGAGACAAAATTGATTATTACTTTTGCTGGAGGTTATATTTAAGCTGCAATATATCAACTCTGGAATTATAGACTTATATGCTTTTCACAACAAAATGCAAACATTTCATTCCAGTAGTCCCAAAGTGTTAATGTTATAGCATTAACTTAAATATCCAGTCTCATCTGAAACTCAAGACAATCTTCTTTCAGGAAAACTATAATATGTTATGGGTTTATTTCTTAGAATGAGTTCCCAGAAGTTCCATTTTAATTTCTAAAGAAATAGTTACGAAGGGAGGAATAACTATCCAAAATCAAGTCCAAAGCACAGTAAGACAAATATTCAATATTCAAATTCCAGACTCTCACTCCATGTGGAGACACAGTGGGAGAGATTGGCCCCAAAATATTACATAATCTGACCCTTTTGATTTTTCTGAGTTCAGTTATTACCTCAGGTGTCTCAGGTTGAAGTTACACACTGGAAACTTTAACTTTCATCATTGGTAATTCATGCTATTGATGGATTTATGGTTCCACAATTCCAGCATCAATCTTGCTCCCATGACTCTTCTAGGCATTTCCCTGGTAATGATTCTGTACGGTGGCAAAGAGATATAGCTAAATGCTGCTATTTCAAGTTTACTAGCAATTGGGATTAGACTAGCCAAACCTGGGAGCTCAAAACTCAATTGAGGTTTTTCAAATCAGTGTAGAGATCCAAGATCCAAAGTTAGTCAACTGTTGCCTCTCAGGATTTGCATCAGTAAGAAGATGGAATTGAGAGATCTGAGACCCAGGTCAAGTGTGCCAATGTAGAATGCATGTGTCTTAACTGGAACATTAAACTTAAGGCTATTTGATATTTTAAATTAAGCTGGACTCTCCTATTTCTCAGTAGCATATTCCTCATTTTCACTTGAAATCTTATCAAAATGGATTTTAATTTTAATATTCTCACCAGCATCCTGGTCATCATAATTTAAATAATCTCTAGAAATGCACAACCTTTCCTTAGACTTCCTTTTCTCCAAAAAAGTGCATCAAAACAGTTCTTAATAAAGCATTGTTTAAGCAATACAGGAGTTTTTCAACCTTCACTTGAGAAGATTTTCAGATAGTTATAATGACACCCTGTTTCTCCAAACATATTTGCTCTCTTACTTCATTTTCTCAGACTATAACAAAATATCTCATATTGGCTACTTTATAAACATTGAAGATTTGAAGATTTATTTTGGTTCTTGGTTCTGGAAATTAGACAATTAAAGAACATGGAGTCAGCATCCACTTGCCTTCTGGTAAGGGTGTGTGTTGTTTCAGTTGAATTTCAAGTGTAGCCTTTTACTTTTGCTAAGAAGTTCCTTTTGCATATATTCAGATTTCCAACATATAAAATCCAAATCAGTAAATTGACTATATCATTTGCCTATTATTTCTGTAACAAATTATCAGAAGCTCAGTGTCTTAATAAAATATTAATTTATACCTTACAGTTCTGAAGATTGAAAGTTCAAAATGAATCCTACCAAGGTAAAGTCAATGTTTGGCAAGGCAAATTTTTGCTGACTTTTCGGGGAAGAATCTAAGATCTTGCTTGTGGTAAGCCTCCAGAGTCTTTCTACATTTCTTAGTTTGCTTATCTTGAAAAGGGTGGCTTATCACCTTCTCTATATAATTTGACTTCCATTATCATCTGTCCTTATCATTCTTACCATATCTACTTTACTTCTTTATTAACTCTTGTGTTTACATTAAGCCCACCCATATAATATAAGGTAACCCCTCATCTCAAAATCTTTTAACATAGTCAATTATGAAGCAGTACTATAACAATGTGAGGCAACATAATCAAACAGCTAAAATAGAATCTAAAACTCAAACATGCACAAGAATAATAACTCAAAATGTGTGCAGAATTTCAAAGAAATGTTTTAAGTAAACCATAATAACAAATACTGCAATCACATTGATTTTTTTTAAAGTATCAGATTAGCTCTTTTAATGTGTCCTCAATTATGTTAAAAAGTACTGTTTTCTGTCGATACTATTTGTTGTTGATTTGGATATTTTTGAAAGTTTACTTTTCATATTAACACATTAGAAAAATAAAATGTGTAATCAAATATCAGTAAATAATAACTTGACATTATAAACAAGACACAAAAATCTAGAGAAAACCCAAATAGCAAAATAAAACTTTAAAGTTTGAACCTCATCCTCTCATCTTTCATATTGGAAGATATTTTCCATTTGTACAAGTGTGGCTCTGAGAAACCAAATTGTGGCTTATGTTTCTTTCCGCCCATTCTTTTCAAAACCTGTCACCATCCCGGGCTCTGCTTTTCAATTTAATGGGTAGCTTGAGGCCTATTTTTAAAAAAGATCCACCCCGTCTCTGGTTTCTGTAGTCCCATCTGGCCGACCTGCTGCTCCAAATGTTGCATTCAGAATGTCTGCCACAGAGGAGATTCTGATTCTTTTTTTTGCTGAAATGTTTATGCAATTGTCTCTGGTGGTGAACTCATGACTTCAGCTGCTTGAAGAAGTAGTGATATCTTTCAAGATTCTTGCCCTTCGTTGTCTTCAAACCTTTGTCCCTGATATTACCTTATGATTCTCTCTCCATCCTTTTGTTTATCTTAATCTTATTTATCTCCTCTGACCCAGAATAAGTCTATCTATCTCACTGCAGCCTTCCTTTGATTGCTTAAAATGGCATTGACCTCTCTATTCTTTCCCTTCCATAGTGCAAGTAATTCAATTTCACAGTTATTTTCTCATGAATATGCTTTAATTATTTGACATATTTTCTTCTGTTGCTCCAGAGACAATATTAGTTTCTTAAAGGCAAATGTCACGCCCTCAAGTGTTTTTGTTTTTTCTTTTAATTGCAGCAATTATAACTCACATGGAATTGAGAACACAGAGCGCATGCAAAAGAAACAAGATGTTGGTTTGTTGTTTGCTTATATATTAACCACTAAAATTCTCAGATTCCATTAAATATGAAGTACTATGCAAATTTCACTGTATAAGAAATTCAGTAATAAGCTGGACATGTGTCTCAGTAATTTCTTCTCCCTTTCTTTTTTTTTTTAATATAATCCATACATTGGAAATAAGAACATTTTAAGTCAGTTCAAATCCTAAATGGTCCTAATTTCTCCATGCTCATGGTTTTCAAGGCCTTCATCACTGCAATGAAATATACAGATTTATGTTGCACACAGCTCACCAATGCAATAATTATTAACACTTCTGCAAGTAGCTTGTTCATCCCAGGTGCAGTATGGTTGATAAAAACGAGACCTATTCTTAACCCCTTGAAATTTGAGAGCTAGAAAACCAAGTTCTCACCCACTTCCTCACTCCCAATATTTCATATTGCAGTTTAAGCCTTCATTCCTTTTTTATTTCCTGGTCAGAGGTTTGGATTTTTCTCTTGCACATGCTTGAAAACAAACAGATAAACAAATCACATTGAATATTTTCAGTGTGAAGTCTGAATTGCATGCCATTTTTACACTGAAAATTATGTTCACCACAACGAGTGCCTCTTCTTTCACTTCAAGCATTTTCGTGTCATCTTTACTCATTATTTATGATGTCTCAAACCCTCTAGAATTTTACTTTGTCACTGTTTATTTTGTTTGTTTCAACATTCATTGACAAGCATTTAACCACGTTTTGGTCTGAAAACAGATCTACTGAGGTTGTGCAAGGTGTTTCCTACCTTCAAATCTCAACAACCCTTTCTTTTTTTCTCTTCTTGAATTCTCCAAAATATGGCATATTTTTCACTTTCTGCACTTACATGCTTCCCATCTACAGTGCAATTCAATAAAATCAGGGTATCATGTTGTGACTTCTTGAAATTACCTTAATAAGGAATCCAGAGATTATTCTTATTTTAAATACAAGAACACACTCTCCATTTTTTTCCTCTTTCTTTGCTATGTTCCATGAATTCATTGCAGAAATACTTACTGAGGAACAAATGTGTCAGCAATGTAGCTGTATTTGTGATGTGCAAAAAATCATTATGTCTAAAATATGAAACAGTTAAAGCCACAATTTGCAGTAACTCTTCGATTAAGAGGTAAATCTTGTTTAGAAATCAACAATAATGAGCAAAAGAAAGTAAGAATCATTTCAGTATGAATAATTACTTAAATAAAGAAAATCAATTACTATGAAAAGGATAATAACGAGCAGAATCTGAGGATTGTCTCTGGGGAAGCTATCTTCAAGACTAGCCACGAGGATGAACCAGGAGACGGTAGGAGCACTCAAGTAAACATGTCAAGCAGAGGAGATTGCTGTGAAACCCGACTTTCAGAATATGTTCTCCAACCCTTCCATCTGATACTTTTCACTCCTTTGGTTTTGATAAACTTACGTTCTCACTTACAAGCATTGTTTCTCTCTCTTAAAGTACTTCTTTTATTTATCTGAAAGAAGATTATAGACAGGTAGAGAAGAGAGAAGTTCACTCTCCCAATGGCCACAAGACTGCAATAGTCAGAACTGGATGAGAAGCCTGGAACTCACCCCTGGCCTCCCACATGAATGCATGAGTGGCAAGGGTCCAAATACTTGGCCTTCGTGTAATGTCTTCCATGGTGCATCAACAAAACTCCTTGTGGGAGAAGTGCATCACTCAGGACTCAGACCAATGCTCACGAGGGATGCTGACCTCACTGATGGCAGCTTAACCTATGTACTGCCACCCAGGTCCCACTTTACCAACATTTTGATAATCACACATTCCAGCTATTATGCTTTTCAATATACATTTTATTTGGGTTTTAAATTTTCACCTTCAGATTATAGCACATGAAAACGTTTGGTTCATACTTTCTCTTATCTTATTAAATCGATCTTTTGGTTGTCATCTCAGTGGAACTAATGTTCTAGTGTATCATTTAAACATTACTTAAGTTCACTTTACTAAAGCATACATTTTGTTGTAAATCACACCTGTATGTTTCAGTATTCCCTTAAATGTTATATGCCCAATTGTGAATCAGTTAGGATTGATCACCAAGATGATTTTTGTTAATGATTGTTAACATTAGTACAATTGAGAGAACACTCAACCCGAAAACCTAATAATCATTTCTGACCTAATTTTCTCCACCTTATAACTCAAATTTAGTTCTATTCCATAGATTATGTGTGCTTTTTGTTTACCATCATGTGTTGAGTTCAGAAAATTTCCACATTTCTTAGTAATTTTTCTCTTGTTTAAATCCATCTTATTTTTCATCTGAAAGACTTCATGCTTCTCCCTATGTCGAATCATGGCCACCTTATATAAATGCCATGAATTACCAAGTATAATCCAAAAGTAATTGATTGTATCACAACTAAATGCAATTTTTCAATACTCAAATATGTGCAGTCTCATGACCTGGCTTTACTCGTATATTGTCAACTTGAAAGTCTGTCATCTCAGCATTCATCAAGTAAATATTATTATGTTATTCTTTACGAAAACGATCATTCTTCTCTTCCCCAAAAAGCTGCTCTGTTAGTATTTAGCATCTATTTTTCTTTCATTTATATTTATCCTGCTGTATGTATATATGGGGTATATTATTATTGCTCAATATCTGCATGCAATGTATGATAATTAAATCAGGTATTAGCATCCAGATCTCCTTAAACTTTTATTAACTTACTTAATGACTAACAATTATAGATATTTATGGAATCCACTGTGTTTTCTAATCTTTATTTCAGAATATATAGAGAGTATTAGAACAGAGGAAGAGAGCGCATTCACTCTATATTTTTTTACTCTGCAAATAACCACATTGGCAGGGTTTTGAAAGCCAAGTTGCCAAATAGGGAAATATGGCTTCAGTTATTATAATTCATCTTCACTCAGAGATTTGTAATTCTTATTCTTTTGCTGAGAATTCAGATTTGTCTTGCTTTCTGTGGCTACTACCTGCTGATTAGGGGAATAGACCTTGCATTTTTTCTGCTTGAAAAACTCTTCATGTACTGTATAATGGCTTTGTCTCATGAGCCGCAGAAATTTCAGCCAGTGCCAATGCCTTTGTGCCCTAAATCACCCATGCCACTTTGAGAAGTCAGCCTCTTTGTCTTTTCAACTGGCATCCAAGGTCCTCAATTAGTTCATAGGTGCAGGCAAAGCCACCATTCATGTGCGTGCACCTGGGTATGCTCCTCTCCCTGCACAGAAATCAACATAAAAGGAAGAGCAACATGCAGTGCATGTTCTCATGCAGGACACACACCTGGACTCCAATCCCTGAGATCTGACTTCCTCTTTTATCTGGGTCCAACAGGACATGAATTCCTGAGCTTCTCAGAAATCCCAAAGAGCATCAGTGGACCACCATCCCAGAACTCTGGCTTCTGGCTGCTGGCTGGCATGGCCAGAGGTGTGGCCTGCCTAGGATCCATCAGTGCCCTAGTCCAATACTTCTGTTTTGGTATAGTGATGCCCTGTGAGCATGCACTGCCTAGAACCCCAGCATCAGCCCCATGATCTGTGAAAGACCCTGAGTTGGCCACCATACTTTCCCTAACCTGAACATTGGTCTTATGCCCTTGGCATAGCTCTCTGGTACAGGGTAGAATCAAGGATACATGAAGCTCCTGGTCTGCCAGCTCTCAGGTCAGCATATTGTCCCACAGCAAGTACAGCCTGCCTAGGATCACAGCCTCAGATCTTTGGCCTTCCTTTCCTGCATGGGACCAATCAGGCCTCTGATCTGCAGAGGGCCATCAGCAGGACACCTTACAAGAACCTCAGATTCAGTCCTCTGTCCTAATGCAGCTTATTGAGGAAGCCAGTATGGGACACCTGTCTTGCTGGTTCCCATCTCAGAGCTGTGTTGGTGGAGCTCCACGCTGCTGGGAATACCTGTCTTAGGACCAAAAGTATGGGTTTTTATGTCTCACCCTAAAGAATTAAAGACTTGCAGATCTAATGTTAAGGAATAAGCAAGTATATTAGTTCACTGGTGTAGTGGACACAAGATTGAAAAGAGCTAGGCCCACAATGAGAGGCAGAAATTAACTGTTTTTCTCCCAGCAGCACAATATTTGCCTAGGTTCCACACAGAGCTGACTATAGTTGTTTGTTTGTTTGTTTTTCCTTTTTAATAATATCCATTACAACTTGGAATGACAACCTTTCATTTCAGTTTTTCATTTGGATTTTCCTGACAGCTAAAGAAGTTGAGCATTTTTTTTTCATAAATTTATTGACCATTTTAATTTCTTCATTTAAAAAATGTTTATTTAAGCCATTTAATTTGGGTTTCATGGAACAGTTGTTGCTGAGTTCTGTGACTTTTTGCTCTGGGTATCAGTCCCTTACCATTACGTGTTTGTAAGTACTTTCCCCATTCTATAGGCTAGGTCTTCACTGTATTGATTGGTTCCTTTGCTGGGCAGAAGCTTCTTGGTAGTTTGGATAACGTTTTTTGTCACTTTTTTGTTCTTCTGTGTCATTTCAGAATGATATCAAAAAACATTACTGTAAAATGCTTTCCCAGTGTTTTCTTCTGAAAGTTTGAAGTTTCAGATTTCTCACCCATTTTGAGTGGCTTTTGTATACAGAAATAGATGCAGTGAGCATCCTACTTTCTGTATTTCTGTATCTACTTTTGCCAGGAGCATTCATTGAGAAACTGGTCTTTCTTCAGTGTATGCTTTTGGTGTCTTTATTGACTATTACCAGACTGCATTTTTGTGGTTTTATTTCTGAGATATTGATTCTTGTGCATTGATATATAATTCTTTTTTTGTGAAGGCAGCCAGTTCTTTTGTTTGCTATAGCCTTATATACTGTCTTGACACCTGGCTTCAAGAACTCTCCAGCTTTAATGTTTTCTTTCAGTATTGCTTTTGACTATCTATAGCCTCTCTCTCTCTCTTTTTCACTCTCTTTTATTTATTTATTTATTTATTTATTTATTTATTTATTTATTTATTTATTGGCAGGTGTATTTTATTTGTGGTAGAAAGGTAGATTTACAGAGAGAAGAGGAATGAGATAGGATGTGAGAGAGAGAGAGAGAGCACATGCTTCTATCTGCTGATTCACTCCCTACATGCTGCAACAGCCACAGATAAGCCCAGTGGAGGCCAAGAAGAAGGGTTTCTTTCCAGGTCTGTTATGTGAGTTCAGGATCTGAAGGACTTGGGCCATCTTCCACTGTTTCTCGCGTTCGTAAGAAGGGAGCTGAATTGGAAGTAGAACAGCTGAGACTTGAATTGACGCCCTTTAGGATGCTGGCACCACGGGAGGAAGCTGAACCTACTACCCTGGACACCAACTCCCATCTGCAATGTTTTGTGTTTCCAATGACTCAGCATTGTTTTCAGTTTTTTGAAGAATAGTACATATATATATATATATATATATATAAAACGATTTATTTATTTTTATTGGAAAGGCAGATATATAGAGAGGAGGAGAAACAGAAAGGAAGATGTTCCATCTGATGGTTCACTCCCCAAGCGGCTGCAATGGCTGGAGCTGAGCCTATCCGAAGCTAGGAGCCAGGAGCTCTTCTAGGTCTCCCACACGGGTGTAGGGTCCCAAAACTTTGGGCCATCCTTGACTGCTTTCCCAGGCCACAGGCAGGGAGCTGGATGGGAATTGGGGCTGCCGAGATATGAACCGGCATCCATATGCGATCCCAGTGAGTTCAAGGTGAGGACTTTAACCACTAAGCTATCGCACCAGGCCCCAGTACTGATATTTTAATGGAGGTTTCTTTCTTCTTCTTCTTCTTTTAAGATTTATTTATTTTTACTGCAAAGGCAGATATACAGAGAGGAAGAGAGACAGAGTGGAAGATCTTCAACCCAATGATTCACTCCTCAAGCTGCCACAACAGCTGGAGCTCAGCCAATCCGAAGGCAGAGGTCAGGAGCTTCTTCTGAGTCTCCCACACAGGTGCAGGGTCCCAAAGTTTTGCGTCGTACTCAACTTCTTTCCCAGGCCACGGGCAGGGAGCTGGATGGGAACCAGGGCGGCTGGGATTAGAACCAGTGTCCCTATGGGATCCCAGTGTGTGCAAGGTGAGGACTTTAACTGCTAAGCTATTACACCAGGCCTGAGATTTCTTACTTCTATATGATGTGGCTTTTGCTGAAGCCTAAAGTTTTTGCACAATACGTTCCTATTCAAATTTCCAATTGCATCAAGGGATATTTGGGCTTCCTTTTTATTTCTTCATTGATCCATTACTTATTTGCAACAGTGTGGTTCTGGTTGTATGAAATGGTGGGCTTTTCCATACTTCATCTTTACTCTTGTTTGAAGTTGTGTTATAATTTTCGCTGTAGTTATGTTTTACTTTTATTTGTTGTTGTATAGTAGCGTGGTCACAGCAGATAAACAAACAAATTTTTAAAGATATGTTTTGTGATCTAACACATAGTTTATGCTAGAAAATATTCACTGTGTTAATGAGAAAATTTTGTACTTTTCAGCAGGTGGATGGATTTTTTTGGTATATTTCTTTTAGGTCAAATTGACCCATAGTATATTTTAACTATGTTAATAATTATGTGGTCGGTCCATGTTTAGAAATTAGATATATTCCCCAAATTTCAATTTGTGACACATTTATATTATTTTAAATTTAATGTTTGCTTTGTGAAATCAGGTGGTCCTGTGTTGGGTGAAAGTAAATTTGCATAATTATACTCTCTTATTGAATGGATTCCCTGGTAGTGTTGCATTCCCTATCCCTTCTATAGTATTCTCCTTAAAGTATGTTTTATCTGATGCAAATATAAATACAGCTGCTCACGTTTGATTTCCATGCACATGGAGATGCTTTTCCACTTGCTCTCTATCTGAACATGTGTTTGTTGATGAAGTGACTATCTTATAGGGAAAGCATTGTATTTTACTTATTAAATTAATTCACCCAGCCAGTATATTTACATGAGAGATTTAGTCCACTTAAGTTTTACATTGTTATGTAAATACTTCTGTCACTGTGTTATTTTTCCTCTAATTGTTTTGAAAAGCTTTGGTCTGTCTTTGAGGTTTTCTATTTTCCTGTATTGATAAGACTAGATTCATGCCTTCTTTTGTATCTCTGTTACTTTAGTAGGTTTTATGTTTTATCTTACTTTCATGATAGTAGTGATTTTTCTTTTACTTCTGCATGTAGAACTGTGTAAGTATATTTTGTAGGGTTGGTTTTCTGATAAAGAATTATCTCAGCATTTGTTTGACCTCCATTTCTGAAGGATAGTTTTTCCTGGGTAATCTTCTCTGGGTTGTCAGGTCTATTTTTTTTTGGAACCTTTAAATGTCTTCCTATTGCCCCTGGTCTGCAGTATTTCTTCCAGGAAATCTACTACTAATCTGATAGAGGTTTCCTTAAATATGACTCCATTTTTTTTCTCTTGCTGGTTTAAAATTCACTTTTTTTTTTTTTTGCAGTTTAACAAACTAAATATAATGTAAGAACTCCTTACCAGATTATTTTCCATCTCTGGACATTCTGTAAATAGATACATCAAAATTATTTTCCAATTTTAGAGAATTTTTAGCTATTCATTCAATTAATAAGATATCCACGCTTTTTCATTTTTCTTCACCACCTGAAATCATTATTGCTTTTTCTTAATGGTGTTCCCAAACTCTTAGAGATTGTTTTTGCTCTTTTTGTTTCTTTTTTTAATAACACAATATTTTAAAACATCTCTCTTCAAGTTCAACGTTGCTTTTCTGCTGCTTAATTTAACTTAATTTCTGCTGCTGAGTGCTATTTATTTCTGCTTTTATTTCCAAGAGTGCTAGGAGGATCCTCCTCATGATCTGGAGTCCTCTGATGATTTCTTACTGATAGTGTGAGTTGTTAACCCCGAATTGTGGGTGTTCTTTTGCATCTTGTACTTACACCTCATTAGAATTATTCTTAGAGTTTTTTAATATGTAAAAAAAATCATCAATGGCATTTCCTTTGGGTTCTCTTGTTAGAGTTATTGTACCCCCTTGGAAGCATCAGACGGCCTTTTCAGAATGTGTTGGTATTTCAACTGAGAGGAATCATTTGTCTCTACTAATTCTGCAAGATTCTTTCACATAGCAGACCTCCTCCTGAAAATGTGCCAAAGGGTGTTACTGCGGTGGTCTGCATTGGTTTAGGTTTTGACTGTGCACCCTGTAGCTTCTTCAGTTGTAAATGACCACTTTGGATGTGGCATAGAGCAACAGCCGGTTAGGAAAACCTATCTGGTGTCAGAGCAAATCCAGTGATAGAGATGGGAATGATACATAGAGAAAATCGGTTTAATTCCCACTGTTTGGTCAATCAAACAATAGCTATGTTGGCATGAGGAGCATGTTGAGCAGTGGATGCTTCTTCACCTTCCACCCAAGCTCTGCTGCTCTGAGGGGAGTCCAACAATGCCAGCTGTAGCAGGGGGAGGGCGCTTTCATCCCCAGGCTTCAGTCCTTGTTCAGGTTAACAGGTTGCTGAGTACAAGAGGCTGTGGTGAAGAGCTTTCAGTGATGTGGATTTGACCCCTGTCCAACAGCAGAGTCACCGCAGGCGGCAGCTGAGGTGGCACTTTGCAATTACCCTCAGTCTCAGCAGCAGCAAGCACTGATGAACAACTCGCTGCAGAGTGAAATAGCAGATGTAGGGAGCGTGCAACATCCATCCTAAATCCCAGTGATGCAAGCCCACATTTAGAGAGCTTTGGGAAGCAGTGCTATCAAGTTAAATGAGATGAGCAACATATTCTAGTGCACAAATGTCTCGGCATCTGCCAACTGAGCTGAAACGCCACTGGCACCCTGAAGAGTGAAGGGCACTGAGCAAGCTTGAGGTCTGGGTCACAGTTACTTTGCTGTACCTAATTATGTTCATAAAACTGATGTCCCCTGTGCTGCTGTGGTGCAATAATTGTGAGGAAGCAGAGATGTGTCATATGCAGAGACTGGTCCCTGGTTAGAATAAATTATGACTATGATTCTCCTATCAAGCAAACCCCAAACTACAGCATCCAAGCATCAGGATTGCTATGAAAATGATTTGAGTTTTTTTTTTTTTCCTTTTTCTCTAAATAAAAGGTATTGTAGAGATTCCAATTAGTTTCTCCATCTAGACTGAAGGCCAGTGATGACTGTCTCTCCAATAACTAGAATTTCCAGTTTCTGCAGCAATTCGATCTTCTGACACCCCTCCTATTTACCGGTCTCCTGAAAGTCCCCTAAAAAGAAGCCAGGGTAATGGGGTGGCATGCGTACTTTATTCCATTTCTTTCAAGTTCCCTGTATTTCCTTTGCCATGTGCTGTACTTTACCTTGGCCACTTACCCCAAAATGCTGTTCTTTACTTAACATTCTGGTTCTTTTTTTGTGCAGGAAGAAAAAAGCACAGCACATCTATATTGGGCCATTTTGGCATCTTCTTATCTTGACTACATCCTCATCACACTGTAAGAGATCTTTTGAACCCGTTTCATTGGGTGGCCTAATTCTCTCCAGAATTGCCTGGAAGAAAAGGTTTACTCTTATGACTACAAATGAAGTTCAAAGCAACTATCCCATGCTACTATCTTGGCATAAACGAAAATCTAATAATCTGCTATGGTAAGATAAGTTTACGTAAAGTAGAAGATCAATAAAACTACTGATATATTTAAAGAAATTTAAAAAAATTTAAAGAGAAAATATTTTTTGAATAGGAATTTATAAAGAATACTATTCTCAGGATAACTTGAGAACATACATATCTAATGAAATATTGTTATATATTAATAGAGAAGAATAAAAATATTTGGTTAAAATAAATAATGAGTATCAGAATGAGAGAACAAGAAAAATTGAAGGAAAATAATTTTAATGAAACAATAGACACTGCGTTTTAAAGACTTCTGAAATGCATGCAATTGTTGGGTCCCTGTCATTCACTTGTAAGACTAGAATTGAGCTTGCAGCTTCCGTGTGTAGCCTGACACAGCTCTGACTATTGCGGACATTGAACTGAATCAGCAGATGGCATATATCTTTCTCTTTCTTTCTCTCTCTCTGTTTCTTTCTCACTCATACTTTCTCTTCCTCATTTTCTGTCTGCTTTTCAAAAACTTCTTTTCTATAATGGAAGAGGTGAAGATGTATTTTCCAATTTAATGTCTTACAAAGTCAGGGTTCAAAAATTATTATGAAAAATATGAATAATAAGATTAGGACCTTTTATAACATTTATTCAGGGCATTGCTTAACAAATGGAAAACTCAAAACGTAAGTATCAAAGCTTGAAAGAAATGAAACTGTGAACAAAATAGAACAAAACAGAAGTCCAACAGATACTGTTTAAATCAAGAAAAAAGACTTGGCATACCTTCAGGAATTAGTCAATCACCATACATACATATGTGTGTGTGTGTGATTATATATATGTATGTATATATTTGGAACAATTTATTCTATATAACATCTATAAATAATATAACATATATTCGGAACAAAATAAAATAGATAATATAAAATACATAAACTATATGTACATGTATATATACATGTATATAGTACATATAAAATATATAAACTATATATATGCCTATATACATACATGTGTAAGTACACATATATACACATATGTGTTTTAAACTAGAAACATAGTATACATGCATATGTACACTATACATACATATATACATGTATATATGCTATATACATATAGTGTATACATATATACACTATATATACATGTACTATACATATACAGTGCATATATAGTATTATATATACATATATACACACACTATATATATGTGGAACAAAATTAAGTAATTTGCTGCAAAGCAGTGAAGCAGATGCGAGGAAGGCAGGGTGATGAGGACGCGCCATTGTTTCCCTCAGGATCGCCATTGATTTTTCCCACTATATTCATGTGTTACTTTTGTATTTGATTGTAAAGTATATGCCAAATTTTGTGTATACATTTTCTGTGAAATTATTCTGTAAATCTTTAGATCTATTCTAATCAAAACCATATATTAAGCTTCACAGCTTTACCAATGCATACTTCCAAAATGTATTAGTATTTAAATGTCTAAACGTCTCCCTTATCTGGCATGAGTTTTGTTGCTTCTTTTTTTTCTGAAAGCAGCTAAAATATGCTTAATAGAACATATATCAATGTTAAACCAAAGCACAAAAGTTATGACTTATGATTTATTTAATGCCTTGTTTTTTTATTAGAATAAACATTAAGCAAATGATGAGAAAAATGCTGAATCAATAGAAATCACTGATACCATATTCTTTATATTTCTTATGTTTTTGTACTTTCACATATAAATCATAATAAATGTCATTTATTGTGCTAGGCAAAAGTTTATTCTGACTTTAAATCTAAACATCCAGACAATTGCTGTTAAAATCAATGACAGCAGGATGCAAACATTAACTTGTTATAATTTAATATTTTTGTATTGGTGAGTTTTAATCCAAAGTCATTGTTTGTATATGATTTCTTCAGCTGAAAGAATAAGGGAAAATAATATATATGTGATATAATGGCGTAGATATAATATTTATGTAGCTTTAAATGAAATTCTTAAAATTTTGCAGTTGCATCCCTTAGTCAATTCAAGAAAAGTATTTTGTAAGTATGCTTCTTACTAAATTGCAAGAAATTAGAAAGGCAAGTGTAATTATATAGCACACATAAGTTTGTAGGCTTCTATTCCTATGTCTGTATATATAGGAAATGAATTAACTTCCATAGTGGCATTCGTTGAATTATAGTGCTTTATAAAACATATTCTCATCCCTAGTAAAATAAGCATAAAAATGTTTCTGCCACACATTTGCATCAAATATAACTTCAACACAATGTAAAATCCCACATTTTAAGATTCCTTAGGAGAATAAAGTTTATCATAAGATAAATCATCTCATATTTTAATTTAGCACAATTCTCACAACCTTTAAGATCACGCAATACATTATTATGTTAATCTGGACCTCAAAAAAGCAGCATGAAGCTCACTATCAGCCTTTACCTTCATTATCCGAAGTAAACATAACATAAACTGGCATCTACAATACCAACCCACAAAATGTATCCCAAATATTCATCCAATATTTAGGCTAATATGATTAAAAATAGCTAAAAGCTTAGCACACACAGTGCTGCTAAAATAGCAGATGTGTATAAAAGATGTAGGATGCTACATCAAAAATACAGAGAAAAAGTAGAATTAAAAGATAAATCTGTTCATGTGTAAAGAAGATGTAAGCTCTATGCATAGTTTTGTTCATGATATATATTTTCTATAAACTTGCTGAATATGTGTTTTATGTAGAAGAAGTCTTTCAGCGACTAAATGAATTTATAGATTAATACTCCATATTAATATCTTCTTTGATAAGAAGTTATAGTTGAGAAAAGACTCTCCGTCTTTTATAAAACATATATAAGGTGAGAGATCTTCAGTATGCTCATTCACTCCCCAAATGGCCAACACAGGTGAAGTTGGGCTAGGTGAAAGTCAGACAGGAGACAGGGGACATGAAGGGTGGAACCCAAGTATTTGGGCCATATTCTGCTGCCTCCCCAGGTTCATTAGAAGGGACCTAAGTAAGAAGTGGAGCCATCAAGACTTGAATCAGCATCCTCATATGGGATGCCAGACATGCAAGAAATGGCTTGATAACTTGTGCCACAATGCCAGCCCCTTTTCTTTTAAATGTGTTTAGTGATTGTTGTAATAGAGATGATATTTGACAATTGTGTGGCTACAAAGTGGATGTTATGTTCTTCTTGCGTCCTTACTACTATTATTTTTTTTCTTTTTAAGAATTTTATGCATCTTTAATTGAAAAGGTAGATTTATAGAGAGCAGAGAGAGAGAGAGAAAGAGAGAGAATCTCCCAGCCTCTTTTTGAAGGACTACATGACAAGAGCTGAGTTGATCCAAAACGAGGAGCCAGGAGTTTCTTCCAGGTATTCCCAAATGGGCATAAGGCCTCAAGGACGAGGCCATCCTTTGCTACTTTCCCACACCATAAGCAGGGACCTGGGTTGGAAGTGGAGCAACTGGTATAGGAACTAGTGCCCATATGGGAGGCAGACACTACATTGCAGAAAATGTTCTCCACTTTCTTCTGAATAGAATCATTTCCCAGAATATGTATGTATATAATTGGTTTCATTTTTCATATTTTCATGGTTTAGCTTTCCAGTGAATGGAAGTACTCTTATAATTCTAAGCCCCTCCCCCAAAGATAATGAGTATTTATATAGAAACTATGAAATTTATATTTAATCATAGCTGAAATTCATTTCTTAAGGGTCACACAAGCTGAAAAATGACCCTAAGGGATAATGGCATAAAGAGAAGCATCTTCAAAATGAAAAAAAAAAATCAAATAAATTGCCAAGGAGGAAAAAAGGGACATTTTCAGTTTACTAGAATTTCTTGTGAGCACCTCTCTTATTTAATGTGTTAGTCTTGGAAAAAATTAGTTTAACAATTTACAGAAAACACTGTTGATGCTAGTCATGTTCATTGTAAAACAGTCACAAAGCTGAGTCACGACAGACAGATCTGGTCTTCAGCTGTCTGAACTAGCAACATGGACAAGCAAAAATGTTAGAATTGGACAGCCAAAACTCCACACAAGGTATACTTGTAAGAGATCCTAGTCACCCCTTCTAGCATCTATTCCAGTTTTTTTCTTCTTCAAATGTTTCATGTTAACAGAAACTTCCAAAGAAATCTTTTAAGATATTTCAAAAGCATTTTACAGAGAGATGTGCTTAGTGTCTGGTCTGCCTTTGTCTCAGAGAAAGGTCACTAGGATAATAATTTCAAAAGAAATGCTATTGTTGGTGTTAACAGAACAATCAAAATACAGTACATGTGGAGCATAAGAGGCAACACCCTGTTCTCTCATAATTGGACCAAAAGTAACATGCTCCCATTAAAAAAAGAAAGAAAGAAAAGAAAGAAAAGAAGTGAAGCTAAAGGAGGGAACAAATTGTCCATCATGAAAGCAGCTGGCACACTAAAAACTGCAAAGGCTCCAGCTGGCATTTCACAGCACTACCAACTAGCCAGATCTTCACATGGGAAAAGCGCTATATGATCTTATGTGCGAAAACAACAAAACAGATATTTGTGAATAAATATTGGTTTGACGGGAATTCAGACAAACTACATTTTTTTTTTTTACTCAAAGACATGTACTTTAGCACCAGGTGCCAAGTAGAATGTCTATTTAAAGAAAAGAAAAATACAGAGAAAATATGCAAGAGAGTGAAAATGAAGCAGATGGTGTAAATTGGTCCTTTGTTAGTCTTTAAAAGTTTAAACAAAATATCCTAAACTGGAGTTTAAAAAATATTTTTATCAGAAATAAAACACTGCTAACATAACACCTACAACTTCTGAAATTTATTTAATTTGGCTGAGGGTGCAGGGGTCTTCTATTTACTTGCCTTTCAAAAATATAGTTCTGATTCAACATAATTAATCTAACCAGCAAAACTCAACAAACTAAACTGGTTCTAATACAGGAGCCTTGGAAGTCTCATAAATATTTTTGGTTTTGGAAAAAAAACCCTTTATATATATATATATATAAAACATAATTAAAATAAAATATATATAAATAGAAATTATATATATAAACCCTTAATATATATAACATGTATAACTATCTTCCCGATTTAAAGTGAATTCTTTTTTTAAAAAGGAACTCACTTTTTCAGGGCCCAGGGCAATCGTGTAGTGGTTAAAGTCCTCACCTTGCATGCCAGGGATCCCATATGGGCGCCGGTTCCAATCCAGCTCCCTGCTTGTGGTCTGGGAAAGCAGTCCAGGACGGCCCAAAGCCTTGGGACCCTGCATCTGCATGGGAAACCTAGAAGAGCTCCTGGCTTCGGATTGGCTCGGCTCCAGCCATTGAGGCCACTTGGGGAGTGAACCATCAGATTGAAGATCTTCCTCTGTTTCTCCTCCTCTCTCTGTATCTGCCTTTCCAATAAAAATAAATAAATCTTTTCTTTTTTTTTTTAAAGGAACTCTCTTTTTCAAAAAAAAAAAAAAGGAGAGACCCCATTGTTGGTTCACTGCCTAAATCCCTGCAGTGTCCTGGGCTGTGCCAGCCCAGAACGGAAAGCCTGGAACTCGATGCAAATTCCCACTTGGACAATAGAGACAAGGACACTTGTAATAGTTCTGTTTCTTCCTAGGGATTCCATTAGCAGGAAGTTGGAATCAGGACCTAAAGTTAAGGTCAACAGCTGAACTCGGGCAAATGTGGGAATCTTAACCACTAGGCAACACATGTGCACATAGAATGATTTTTAATGTGAAAGGCTCTGAATGTCTATCTGGCTCAAACTAATTCACCATGTATGGAAAACATACAAATTTATTCATGAAGGGAATGGAATATAAATGGACTCTGGAATTGATAAACAATGTCAAAATGGTCTGAAAATAACAAATGGTAATGAAACAAGACACCAATAGAACAGGAATGGAATTTATGCAATCATTACAGAACAATGATAGAATTTACACAAATCAGAAGAGTTACCCTGAGTGTTAATTACTGATGCATATCAGATTACTCAGTGGTATTATCTTTCATCATACTAATTTTAAAATAATTATAATTGTTTGTCAGATGGAAACAAGACAATGAGAGATGTACCATTTGCTTGTTCATTGCCTCAGATGCCTGTAAAATCTTGGTTTGGGCCTGGCCGCAGCCAGGACACAAATATTTAGTCTGTATCTTCTGCTTGGGTAAAAGTGACTAAACTACTTGAGCCATCACCTGCTGTCTTCTAGATTGTGAGTTAGCAAGAAGCAAGAATCAAAAGCAGAGATGGGTCTGAAGTCCAGGCATTCTGATGTGAGATGCCAGTGTCCCAAGCAGCATCACCAATCATTCCCTCACACTATCATTTACAAAGTGACTTGTTCTTATACTCATCACGGAAATCACAAGTGAGCAATTGCAATTCAAGGCAAGAAGAAAGACGATGAAGCAGAGTTCAAGTACATCTGATTCACTACATTGAGAAACAACGAATTCTAATTCTCCTTCTCAAGCAATATCTCTATATTTCAATTTGTAACACTGTCACATACTTTCCCTACTAACAAGCAAGCCGTAGATAGAACATTAACAACTCTGGTAGAAGACAAAAAGGGAAAGAAGGGAGTCAGGGATGGACACCTAACTGGCGTTTTGGTGGGTGTAATAGAAAATACAAACACATGATTATGATTCCAAACCATGATATTTCATTTGGTATTTTCTTGACAAGAGAGCAAAGTTTAAAAAAATAATTGGTAAGTGTCCTAGGTATGTTTTAATGGGAATCTTCTACTGATAAAGGAAACTAATATCTTGCTGATAGTTTAGGACAATAGAATTTGGAATAAACTGTCAGCTTTCTGACTGGTTCTCTAGTTTCTGCAATGAAACAACCACAAAAAGATATTCGCATTGTAAGAGCCACGAAGACATACCAGACAAAGGTTGAAGGCCTTGGTTACTTTATTATGAGATCCATTCCTGAATTTATGTTAAAGCGCTACCTGTTACTAGATTGTTTCACTTAGTGCACAAGGGATATGAAGGCACTTAAACCAGCTGATGGCTCAGGTTCAACATCTGACTTTGGCTGGAAGTCTCCCGATGCCTGTTGAACCTTTCTTAAATTGCATGGAAGTGAAAGGAGCTTCTCAGTCTTATGTCCCTGCATCCTTTCCTTGAGATTGGACTTAAAACGGTCTACTGAATCCACTTGCCTTTGCTGTCATGCTCTCCAGCTCATCTCAAATACATGTGTGTCCTAATAAAGCCATTGCATCGAATCATATCTTGCTGTCAGCCTTCAACAAGATATGGGCAATAACAGATACATATTTTTCCAGAACATGTAATGAATTAGTGCTATGTCTTGTACTGCTTGTCTCTATTTTTAATGCAGACTTCCGTAATAACATAATTTCTCACGTACTCTAAAGCATCTCTCTCATTAAATTTTGTTCCATCCTTTTTGTAACAATATTTTCCAAGATAAAACATTTATAAATTTTGAATACATTTGATTTTGAATCACAGTCAGAGGTTAGGGCTTCATTTTGTTTGCCTACTGTATTTTTCACAACTGTATTGACAAAGTACAATTTCAAATTCTGTGTTGCTATTGCTTTAGGGGTGTGATGCTGCTTGCATATTTTCCCATTATGTGTGTATTTGAGTATCTAGATGCTTAGTTTTTGTACCTTGTGCTGAATTATGTTTCCTCTAATATCCTCATTCTTTATAAGACAAATTTATCACACTTTTTGTATAGCACAAATGATGTAATGATCCAACAAAAATTTCTCATCAATACGATATCTTTTCACATACCCTCCTAACCAATATTTTAATGAATAGAATTAAGTATTAGATGTTGTGCTACTTTATTTTTTCTTTTATTTCCCCGTTGCATTCGAGATCTAAAATAAAAGCCTATGCTTATGGCTTTCATTTTAACCAAACAACAGAAAATGTACTAACAGAAGATGAAAATCTCCTAAAGCAATGGATGCATAACTTTTTATGTTGCTACACGTGGCAGTAAAATGCCTGAGCTCAAGATAAAATAGTTAAACTAACCCTAAAGTATTGTTATATTTATTATCTCAGAAAGTATTAAAATAGCTTACCTTGAACTACTAACACCAATTCTATGCACTTTGGCTTATTTACTTAAAATGTTTTACTAGATCATAGTTCTTGGTGATCAATGTTGAACTCTCCTTCACCTTCATGTGTAGGTACCTTTGTTACAATAAAAAAAGATGGAGAATGGACTAAGAAATAAAACATACAAGGATGGCCTTCCAGTTCTAAGTATTTCCTAGGGTTAAATTACTGCCAAAAAAAAAAAAAAAGAAAGAAAGAAGGAAAGAAAATGAAAAGTGGGAGGGAGAAAGGAGGAGAAAGGGAGACAGGTATCCCTATGCCTACAAAGCTGTAGTATGGAAAATAATTATATTAGTGTCACAGTTATATTAACATTAATAATACTTCTGGTATTTTACTACTGCTATAATGCAGTTTACAACATTATTGGCATAATGCAGATAATTCTAAATTGAATTAAATTCTGATTCATCTAGCCATCAATTATGTACTATTTTATACTCTCTACGAACAATTTTTAAAAGGTTATTTTTCTATGAACTCTACCTTTATAGACTGAAACTAGCAGGTGACAAAGACATTTGAATGAATTAAATTCATTGTGATAATTATTGTCTCAGGGCACTGACTAAATTGTCATCAGAGCCTGGAAGTGAGGACAATTAACTCTGCCTCAAATAATTGGAGTGGTTACGTGGGCAAGAACATTGACCTGGGTTTTGAGAAATGGGTTTGTCAGGGAGAACAGAGGGAGACTGACAACTGGAGATGACAAAATATGCTAACACACTCGGGCATGAAAGATCACAGCCAACTCCAAAACTAATCAGAAGCTCAATGTCACCAGATTAGTGAAGTCTGTGGGGATAGTTAGATTTGTAATTAGAATGGGATAGTAGGTCAGTTCTACAATTTGTTATATCAACAACTTAGAGAAATTCAAAAGTATGATATCAATGTTGGTAGCTGTTGGTATACCATTCATGCTGAGAAACAACAGATAAGCAAAAGGATTTTAAGCATAATCTTTGTAGCAATTGAAAAGGAAGAAGCTGGAGGTAGATATATACTTAAAATGAGATAACCTGAGAAAGAAAAAAATGTTTAGAAAAAATCAAAATGAACTCTAACATACACACACAAAATGAAAAGCGTTAGAGTAGATGTTTGGCATAGAAGTTATGGCATATGTTATCATGTTAGAATGCCCGAAATCAATATAAAATTCTGCCTTCTGACTCTTGTGAATGTGGATGGCTCCAGGAGGAGGCTGTGATGACTTAAGTAACATTCCATTAGCTGTAGATAGTACCTCAAAGAAGTCTGTGGCTCCTACTTCAGCACAACAACTAGTATGCGGTGGACATTTGGGGAGTGAAGCAATGGATGGGAGATTTCTGCTTCTCTCTCTTTGCCATTCTGTCCTTCAAGTAAAGACAAGTTTTTTAGAGGGGAGAGAGGAAGTGATGTTGCAAAGAATCCTTGTGTTTCTTAGTCTTCACTGAGACACTGTTAGCAGGGCTGGGCATGGAAATAGCAGTGTCACATAGGCTTCTGTTCAGATATTCATTTTGTCATTTTGCTATTGAGTATTGTTGCATTCTTTTTTCTAAATATCAGTTTTCCAGCCAGTGGATGTGAATGATGGCCATTTAATATTTTTCACTATAATCAAATGAGATAATCTAGGCATAGAATATCTTTGTACACTTATAAAACCTAGGAAGTTCCAGAAACCTAGGAGATATTTTTCCTTCTGTTAAGTCTGTTGCAAAATGCTTTGTTGTGAAAATTTGACCTAAATTTAAGACTTTACTACCATTCTACATTCATTGGGAGTTTTTTTTTTCAACTCTATAATAATGATGTTATTGGCTTTCTGAAATTCAAAACATTCAGAACGGCAAAAATATTTTATGCAAAGCATTAAGGAGAAAGAACAAAACACTTGAATATATAAATCACTAGCAGGTATCCATATAGTATGAGTTGAATGAATTCAGCTACTGATCTTTTTTTTAACATAAGCATCTGCTTGTATCTGCTTTTCAGTTTCCCCCCAACCCAATGCCACAGTTTATCTGTATTGCTTTTTAAAAAAAGTTTGAAATTTTCTACGTTATTTAAAAATGTGTTTGCTGCAATTTTGGGAGGAGGAAGAATCTTGGATAAGGGGGGCAAAACAGTAGTCTGATATGAACTGGGTTTCTACTTCCAAAATGGCTCCATATTGCTCCATCCTCCAGATGTGACAAATACTGTGTCCTCACATGGCACAGGAGGTAAAATGCTCAACTCCATGCACATTTGTTATTTGGGTGCTTTATATTATTTGTGAATATCTTCTTCATGAGCTCTCCTGATTTAGTATTCCTTAAAGGCCACATCTCCTAGTATTGTCACATGGGGAATTAAAATGCAACATCAGTTTTAGAAGAACAGGATTACTTAAAACCACAGCATTCAGCAGTGTTGTTTGTGGCTTTTTAAAACATTTTTCTGGTTTACAAGTTGGCCTGTTTTCAGACCCTGGTTTTTCATAGATGTCATTTCATAAATTTGGTATTATTTTTCTTTGCTGCAATTTTGAACTCCTTCTACATCTGAAGATACCACGGTAAACCAAGATTGCCAGTGGTTTTCCCAAATGCCAGATCTAAAGAATGTTTATCGTGGAGTGGGGTGGGGAGGATGAATTATAGAATAGAACTTAGAGAAAATCTGAGATAGATCAATCTTAAAGAGAAAGAAATTGAGCAGTAAGAAAAGGAATTGCAAACATAAAGGGCAAAGATAAGAGAAAGATTTGGGGAGAATACGTGTGCCAAATGTAATGTCAAAGAAATCCAAGCATGATGAGTAATAAATAAAGTGCATTGAGTTTATAAAACAAGGAAACAGAATTGGGCCCAGTGGCATGGCCCAGAGTTAAAGTCCTTGCCTTGAATGCGCCATGATCCTATATGGGCGCCAGTTCTAATCTCAGCAGCTCCACTTCCCATCCAGCTCCCTGCTTGTGGCCTAGGAGAGAGGTCAAGGATGGCCCAAAGCCCTGGGACCCTGCACCCATGTGGGAGACCTAGAAGAAGTTCTTCGTTCCCGGCTTCGGATTGGCGCAGTACCGGCCGTTGTGGCTCACTTGTGCTCACTTGGGGAGTGAATCATCGGACGGAATATCTTCCTCTCTGTCTCTTCTCATCTCTGTATATCTGACTTTGTAATAAAAAATAATAATAATAAATAAATCTTAAAAAAAAGGAAACAGAATTAATACTATTGTATTTTGGCACTTGGGAGAAAGTTGTAAAATAACTATTGGTTACATTTTTATAATTCATGATGATAGCTGTGGCCAGATACAGCAAACATGTATGCTTAATAGTAAAGTCTTTTCTCTACATCTCCCGTCAGTCCACAAGCACAGGGATTCATGTTTAATCTCTACCGAGACATACATGAATAAACCCACAAGGAAAAAGCAAACGTATACTAAATATATTCTATATACGCTAGCTAAATTTCTCCAAGGGAAAATAACTTTTGCTTTAGTACCATACTCACATAAGGAAAAGCTATGTTTATTTCTGAGTGGATACATCAATGATCTTGTTTCACCTTAGGCTTTCCTCACAGTCATGGCAGGATGCTCTGAATGTAGAACCGAGGGTACGGACGAAGGCTGACAAAAGCTTTGCGGAGATGACGGATAAGCTTACGGTGAGTTAAGTGATTAATGTTTTGGAGTTCTTTTTTAGAAGGTCTCGGAAAAGGAACATTTTTGCCCTCTCTCTCACCTCACGTTTTATTATATGACAAAAAATGCCATTTTTATCGAAGAGTTTCTTTTAGCTTGAATTGCTACTCAGGCTTTCTTTATTACTCGTTCAATGTGCGCTCAGCAGTCTAACGCAGAAGTTGTCCCTTAGTTTTACAGAGAACGTTAGATCTAATCCCATTCACATGTGTATAAATCCTTTGTGCTTTTTTTGACTTCTCTAAAGGAACAAGTAGGAAAAAGTTTATCACAAACACATGGAAAAGCCATTTTTTATTTTCTACTGAAATCATTACAGCATATTCTGTATATATATATCACGTTTATTATGTCTAATGAAATCATATATAATAAAATATAATATATAATAGTGTTTTTATATAATATGATGATATTGTATAAGATACAATAGTATATACAATGAAATTATTATAGCACACTTGCCAACTTGTACTGCATATCGCCAATCTATATATTCCTCCAAGATGATAGAATAAAATAGGAAAACACTGAGTTAAAAAAAAAAGGAAAGTAATGAATAGAGGAGAGGAAAGCACAGCCAAAGTCAAGACTTTTACCATAAGGACAAATGCACTCAAACGCACACATGAACACACTTAACAAATTATTTTCATTTATCAGCTCTTACTCCTTAATTTTTATTTCTACAAAATGAATAACAGATGAACACAAAATTCTTTTATGGTGTTATTTAAAAGATAGCTCATATCTTTACGAAAGAAAGATGAAGCACTGACTCATCTTCCCACTAACTCATTCATGGGTTTAACAAGAGGAGCGGGAAGATTTGTTCTCCTTGCATTATGAAGCTTGGCCTTCACTAAAAGTAAAAGCTTGGAAGTTTGAAACTATGGGATGTGATTTAACATACAATATCAAGGTAAAGACTTAATATTTTTATAGAATTGAAGTAATATTCTTTTAAAATAATTTCTAATTAAAAGATAAAAACAAACACTACCCAGAAACTTTATTCTAACACATATGCTTAGTATATAATTCTAATTCTACAAAAATATGATGAGTATTCTAAGGCTTGCTTTTTTGTGTTTTTATAGTTTTCAGGGGTTGGGAGCTTTCACTGATGTGTGTGTAAAGGCCTTTTAAACATTCTGAAAGCTCCTTATGCTCACGCACATCCTGTCTTTAGGGTTTAGGATGGTTATAGTGATCTTCTCTAGCTAAAAGGAAGACCCATGACATTTCAGATATATCAAACATCTGTGATGTTCTGGAAGCTTAGAGGAAGCTGCTGGCAATCCACATACGCACCCTTCACCTTTCATTACCTCTGGTGGATCTCATGGTAAAAGCAAATTAATTATCAGTTGGAAAAAAAAGAAAGAACCTCTATACCAAGGATTATGAGTGTAGAGTATGCAAGTACCTTATTTCAAGCAGAACTCAGACTGTATTTCCCAGACAATTTGTGCCACATTATCTACATTGTCTATGACAGTAACTGGACCAGATTGCAAACTGGATTTAAAAATTATTGTTGGGCCCGGCGCGGTGGTGCAAGTGGTTAAGGTCCTTGCCTTGCACGCCCAGGATCCCATATGGGCGCCGGTTCTAATCCCAGCGGCCCCGCTTCCCGTCCAGTTCCCTGCCTGTGGCCCGGGAAAGCAGTCCAGGACGGCCCAAAGCTTTGGGACCCTGCACCCGCGTGGGAGACATATAAGAGGCTCCTGGCTTCGGATCAGCATAGCATCGGCCGTTGCACTCACTTGTGGAGTGAATCATCTGACGAAAGATCTACCTCTCTGTCTCTCCTCTCTGTATATCCGCCTTTCCAATAAAAATAAAATAAATCTTTATAAAAAAATTAAAAAAAATACAAATTATTGTTTCAGGCTTCTAGAAAATAGTACAAGGTTCACAAAAGCTACTTGTCAAATTCATTTTGTAAAAGTAGAAAAAAGTCACAGTTATTAAATTAGTCAAACCTATAGGATTCTTATCATGCTTAAGAATCTGCTTTAAATGCTTCAAAGATAACACACTTCTACATCTAATTGTACTAATAGGTACTCAGTATAATTTTCGTAATTCGAATTTTCCAAATGGGAAAAAAAACCTGAATTTGCTAAGGGAAAATTCAGTTGTTTGCATAAGTGAAACAGATGATAAAGAATGGAAATAATATTTGACTTTTACCATTTAACTTCCATAGTTTATTGAAAATTAATGTATTTACATGCAAACTATATCATCTGGAATTCAGAATATTGCAGGCAAGATCATTTCCATTTATCTATGTATTTTCTTCAATTCACCCAAGTATGTTGTTTCCTGGCAAAAAGTAGTTTATTAGAAAGTGTGTCCAAACAGAGGTGTAATCATGTCTTATTTGGTATAAGCAGCTCTAAACGTGCCCTCAGATTAACTCTGTTATTCATGACGTGGCTCACAGATGGATGTTATTATCCATGTGTGCCATCTGGTGACTTCCTGTTTTAGCTAATAATTCTTGCTAAGTAGGTGCTAAGTCTTTCCAATCATTATTTTCATGTTGTACCCTCTAAATTTGGCTGAACTAAAAGAGGGTACCAATTGTCCCTCCCTAATTATAGTTTTGTGGCCTGAGTGAGAAACTCAATGAAGAACAATAATCAGAAATCCAATAGAATATTGAGCAAGTTAGGAAAGTGAAAGGTTGTGAGCTCCGATTGTCCAATTCCTGAAGCAACTTATAACAGTAAGTCAAACATAGACTAACAGAGGAAGAACATTATATGTTCCCAGCTCAATAATATTTCTACGGTAAGTAACAATCTATAGATTTTCTCAAGAATTTTGAAATTGACATAAATGTTCCTTGTTACATTGCATTATTTAAATAAGTAGGAGGGATTTTTTTAAAGATTTATTTTATTTTTATTGGAAGGGCAGATATACAGAGAGGAGAGACAAAGAGGAAGATCTTTCGTCCGATGATTCACTCCCCAAGTGAGCCCAAGTGAGCCACAACGGCCGGTACTGCGCCAATCCGAAGCCGGGAACGAGGAACTTCTTCTAGGTCTCCCACATGGGTGCAGGGTCCCAGGGCTTTGGGCCGTCCTCGACTGCTTTCCCGGGCCACAGGCAGGGAGCTGGAAGGGAAGCGGGGCTGCCGGGATAGAACCGGCGCCCATATGGGATCCCGGGTGTGCAAGGCAAGGACCTTAATCACTGCACCACCGCGCCGGGCCCAGGAGGGATTTTTTTTAGAAAAATTAAATCTCTCAATTTACTGGAGACTTCCTATAAGCAATGACATACAGGAAGGAGTATATTTTATTCTGGTGTTAGTCTTGGCAAATCACAAGTTTAAATATCTGAGTATTCACAGTATGTTGGTGATTCTCAATGAGAGTCCTTTTTTGTGTCTGAACAATTAATAATAACCAGAATTAATAATAATAATAATTATTATTATAATAACAATAATAATTGATATAATCAGAATTAATAACAATTAATAATAACCAAATTGATAATAACAAGAAGTCCATGTTTTATGAGATATGATAATTTGATAGATAGTACGAGTATTAATTAAATTATTTAAATATAATTTGTTTTTCTATTTCAAGTCATAGGACAATAAAATTTTTTTTCCAATGAAGATATTATAGCTACAGTCTAGATTTTACCGAGTTCCAGTCTTTGCTGAAACAACTTAGTAGGAGTTTTTTCTTGATCTTGGTTTTATTTCATTTTGGATACAGAGGATTTGTTATCTAAAACATTGCAAATTGGGCCCGGCGGCATGGCCTAGTGGCTAAAGTCCTCGCCTTGCACGTGCCATGATCCCATATGGGCGCCATTTCTAATCCCGGCAGCTCCACTTCCCATCCAGCTCCCTGACTGTGACCTGGGAAAGCAGTCGAGGACGAACCAAAGCCTTGGGACCCTGTACCCACGTGGGAGACACAGAAGAGGTTCCTGGCTCCTGTCTTCAGAATGGTGTAGCACTGGCCATCGCGCTCACTTGGGGAAAATCTTCCTCTCTGTCTCTTCTCATCTCTGTACATTTGACTTCGTAATAAAAATAAATAAATCTTTAAAGAAACAAAGCAAAACAAAACAAAAGAAAGCATTGCAAATTGGCTTCCACTACCAAGAAATTTTAATAACCATGTTCCAAATTTTTCAAGAGTATCTTTCCTACTTATTCAACAAGCTACATATTTGATTGTGCCTAGATTAACGGTAGAAAATGCCTTTTTTTTGTGATCTAATAGATTTTGAATCTTAAAGGGCATAGAATGGGAAAAATAAGTGAATGGTATCAATCTCATTTACCATATTGACTGTTATTCCAGCAGTGAAAAAAGGGGTCTTTGAATAAGCTGTGCAATGTCATCATTGTTCTAGATGATTACTATGTGGCATTTAATCACTTCATTATTAGCTGTAATGAATAGAGTTACCATGAATGATGCATCTAATCCATCGAAAAATATTCAGAAATATTTTTCTTCAATAATATGCATATATAAGTTGAGTTCAACATTATCTTGCTCTTAGCAACATCATTGGAAGCTCACAGTTTTTTTTAATAAATAAAAATCAAGGTAATTTTCAAAGCATGTTTAGAAAGCAAAGAATTGCTAGCTGTGGAAAAGTAAATCAAACAGAATAGGCATTTGAGTAGAATAAATTTGCATTGTATACAATTCATAGGTTATATGGTCATGTAATTATCAGAGTGGAAGTTCATCAGACCTAGGCTGAACTATTATGATGTCTGAATTGAATGAAGATTAACTAGCAGCAATTTAGTTTCTATTTCTTACTGAAAAGACTTGTATTGAATTATATGGTATATAGGGAAATGCAGCACCAAAATAAAGGAAGACAAAATTAAGTATAAAGAGCTTCACAAACTAAGGGCCAATCAAAGACTCTTAAAGGGCAAATGATTCAGGAGTTCAATTACTGACTAAAGCATCATATGTGCAAGCTTGATTGAGGATTAGCAGTATCATCAAATACTCGCTTCTCATTTCTTTCAAGAAATACAACATTATCACTAGTTACTGGGTGTTTTGGCATTCATGTTTTCCAGACCACTAGGCTCTCCACGATTATTTGAGTCTGCTTCAGTATGCACAGGCTGTTTTTATTGACCTGACAAGTCAAAGAAGTTCATTGATTTTTTTTCAAAGCACATCCTTGACTACAGTTTCTTTAGATTCCAGCTGCTTCTACTATTCAGATTGAAGTACAAAGAAGAAACATGGAAGTAGAAAAATAATAGTCTTGTGTGGATTATATCATTTAATGAGTCACATAGATCGCTCAATTGATTTCACAAGAAATGAAGAGGAATTCTAGAAACATTATTTTAGCTAACAACAGAATAAAATTGTACACCCCTTTCTTGTCAACAAATTGAGTTCAACACATCCAGCATCTGATTGTGGTAAACTTAAAGTTCAATGCTTTCTTAATAGTGATCTGAATTATTTAGCAGCTCACTTGAAGAGTGAACTGAAAAAAAAAAATCTAGACAACATTCAGGGATTGTTGTATTTCTATCTTCTCTCCCAAATCCTCTAGGGAAAATGATAAAATCATAGTTACTCAACATTATGTTTACAGTACTGATACCTTTTTAAGATATCATGATTTAAAAAAACAAAAAACTATCATGGCGGCTTATACACACTTCCAAAATATATTAAGGGTTTTAACATGTATAAAATTAAAAAAAAAGTTTATTATCTAATTTATGTACAGGAACTGCAAACAAGAGTTAAACATTTAGTTGTACTTTTACACTATGACAATTATATACAAAAAAGGATGAAAACTCAAGTATAAAAGCTTCAAAATGGAAATAGTCTCATTTAAATGGGCCTTTAAGTGTACACAGTAGGCAGTAACCTACATAATAGAAAAGAAGGATCTTAAGAAAGTACCCTGATGGAGAAGTTTCTTGTCCTTGCCAGAACAGGTGTTCTTACATATTTATTCCTTTGAGTCTTGTGAATTGCTTCATTAAGCACTCTTTCTTAACTGGAACATAAGTTTATAACTCAAAATTCAAGCCAGTACTACATATTTTCTACCTTAACACACATAAATGCAAGCCAGGCCTGGAGGCTAGGTGTGAACCTGCCAGCATCGAGAGAGAACTACAAAGCAAGCAGACAACCAAAAACCATTTGTAATATTGCATTATCACATCTTCAAACTCACTCAGACAAAATATGGTTATTGTTATATCTTCTAACTTAAATTAAAATTATAACAAAAAGTTAACACGATTGTGCTTATATTAAAGGTTTGTTTTCAAGCTTTGCATTTCTTTGGAGATAACTCCTTTTTCCTCTGTCTCTATCAAGACGTAAAGTTGTAATTTTTATTTCAATTTCAATTTATTTAAACTGTGTGTGTTTAACGTAAATATTACTACCACACATTCATTTCTGGTAAGAATATACTTTTAAATTAAAGAATAATATTTATTTGGGGGGACCTATGTGGTGACGTAGTGACTAAAGTTTTCTCCTTATACGCCCAGGATCCCTCATGGCACTGGTTCTAATCCTGGCTGTTCCACCTCCTTTTCAGCTCTCTTTTTGTGGACTGAGAAAGCAGTCAATGAACACCCAAAGGTTTGGGAACCTGTACCCATGTGGAGGGCCTGTAATTAACTCCTGACTCCGTATCTGATCAGCTCCAGCAGTTGCAGCTACTTGAAATTGCAGATGGAGGATCTTTCTCTCTGTATATCCTTCACTCTGTGTATATAACTTTACAATATGAGTAAGTATTTAAAAAGAATAATATTTATTTCACTCTCATTTTTATAACAGTACTTAAGATAATACCACAACACCTGCATTTAACCAATTATTCTTCACTGGGCCAAACAATTAAAGGTTGTAAATCAAAATATGTCTTTTTAATAGACTGCCATCTGTACAGCCATTTCCTTGCAAACATCTCTTGGGCGAACCAGAGAGTAACTAGAACCGCTAACGACTATTGATCGGTTTAACTTTGTGTATAGTCAACAAGAAGGGTGATTGACTTCTGGACACATAGATTAATGATCATTTGTGAAACAAGTAATGCCTGACGTCACAATATCAATTTGAGTTTTGGCACTCAGAAAGTTTTGATATAGTTACTTGTCATAGAATTCATTAATAATTATGTGCTTAAAAAATCATACTCCTGTTTATGACCACTCACTTCATTAGCTTTAATAGAACATCCTCTATGAAGACCCATTAATAACCTTACCTCTCTACTTCCAGATCAAAGATGGACTCCCAATAAAACTGTTAACTATATCTTGAGAATAGGATGCTGGACTCTCTGTCATTTTCCATGCTTGCAATGATATATGACTGCTTATGAAAACTATACTATAGTAATGATATTGGGGGCATAGGGAGGGGACTTGAGGAGGGGATGGGGGAAAATCCCAGAACCTATGGAACTGAATCATCAAATTATAACAATAATAATAAAGAAGTATATACAAAAGAATCATGACTTAATAAAGTCAAATGTGTTATTACTTACTGAGCTCACTTACATTAAATTACTCCAAGCTATGGGGAGTGAAAATTTGTTGTAAAAGTAATTTAGTATTCATGAAAAACGACTTCCTCTTTGCAATCTGGAACATCTCCATGCCACAAGGTACAGCCATGTGTCCCTTAAAGAGTGTGAAAAGCCTGTCCTCAGTCCTTGAAAGGACATGCACTCCCATGTATTAAGGTAGGGCATTGTGGCAAGTAGATGAGATATACATTTGTTTGTGGCATCAGAATTAAATGGAATAATTTCATGCCACTAAGCAGACTCAGACACAGAAATGGTAGTGCAAAGGTGTAAAAGGGTAGTCTTAAACCCATCATCAGACAAATGCACTGACAGTTTGATTCTTGAAGGAATATTTTCACGGCTCTCTTATCTTTGCAAATGGAAAACTAATAGGGAGATTAGAATTGAAAAAAAAAAATCTTTGGCCTGGAGTACTGAGTGATGACAGTAAAACATGTTAATTTCTTGACAAGCTGAGGATATATGGTAGAGATTCTTTTACTTGCAGTTGCATCTGGATATGTTTCAAAAATGGAGAAGGAAATCAGTTATAAATACTTGCTGAAATTTCTGCTGATATAGACTATTTCAAGATACTTTCTAAAACGTAATTAGAAGGTCAAAGTGATATGTATCTTAACTTCTGTCTTAAAAAAAAAGGTCTGATTCTATACTGGGAAAAAATGTTCATTTTTCAATCTAGGACTTGCAAAAGCCTCCATTTATATTGTCTAATTCATAGAGAAAAGGCAAATATTTTTCAGTATATTTAAAACAATTTAGGTTTCAGATTTGGGTTGTTTACAGAAATCAAATAAATGATTTTAAGAAATGTGATTAGGGTCCTGACCCAAAGGTAGAAATTTTGTGTACTTGAAATGTCATTGGTGTTTCAAAAAGAAACATTAAATAATTTTTAATTGTCTGGTTAAAAAATTTAAATTCAAATGTTAAAATAAAACCAAAAAGAGATAAGGGAACCATATGATGCATGAGCCTGTTTCACCAAAGCCGTTATAATTGAATCATTCTTTCATTCTTCTTCTACCGAGATTATAATGGTTCCATAGTACGAAAGCAAGTGAGACTAATAATGGCATCCATCCTCATAAGCATGCCATTAAGGCATGAGATGACAGCAGAAGCAGGAGGAGACACAACACTCCGCTAAATCACTCTGACCTAGAGGACTGAGGGAACAACGAAAAGAAAGTGTGAAAACACAACCAGTAGCTGGCTCAGAGGACATCTAGGGAGGCTCAGGTATCAAGCCATTTGTGAGGCGTGCTCTGAACAAAATATAACCAATGTGTATCTAAGCTAACCAAGAGGGGAAATGTCAAGCTATCAGTCATACAATTCAGCAAAATTAGGGTATATACTGATAAGGCATAATAACCCAAGTGTCACACACAGGTAGTAATGCCAACTCAACGTTGCTTTGACACAACAGATTATATCTCACTGTCTTTGGGTTATATTTTTGCTATACCAGGCAAACTGGACTGAGAACTGTGGTCCAGTGTTCAGCGGTGTTGATAATGTCCAGCGTTCATTGTTACTTTCTATGGAGTGGCTATGGCATCACACCTCTTCTATCCTGTCCCACCCATTGTTTTAATGACTTCCTCACTAAATACATTTATTTTTTTGATGCATCTCAACTTCTAAACAAATCCAAATCATAATTGGTTTACAAAAATGATACATAAAATATGATTGCACATCGCTATAGTCAAAGATGTGGTCCAGGACTGCTGAATGCTTTTCATGGGTGACAGGAAGAGTCACCATGATTCCTCTGAGGTGCCTGAGAGTGGTTTTCATTCTGAAGAGCATCTTTGATCACTGTCACAACTATTCATATCTGTTGCAGTTATGAAAACAGTGGTAGATAATGGGTAAGTGAACAAACACAGTTGTTTTCTGATAAAGTTTAATGGTGCCAGTTAAAATCCTGTCTGCTTGACATCTGATCCAGCTCCCTGCCTCTGCACCTAAGAGAGCAGCAGGGGATAGACCAAGTATTCGCACTTCTGCATCCTCATCGGAATTCTGATAGAAACTCCTGGTCTCTGGCTTTGAACCAACCCAGTTTCAGCCAATATGTACCACTTTGGGAATGAATCAGTAGATTGAACTCTCTGTCCCTCCAGTTGTCACTCTCTTTTCTTCTCTACAGGTAACTCTGTTTTTCAAATAAATAAATCCTTAAAAAAAAAAGTCAGCAAAGGACTAGGTTAAACTATGGATCATAATTTTTCCACCAATGGATGAAAGCCAATGCTGAAAGGGGGGCTAGTCTTGTTGAATAGAGGGTCACTTTCTGCAATACCATCATCTCATATGTGCACCTGTTTATCCACACTGCTCCAGTTCTGATCCAGCTGCTGGAGGTGGCATAGGAAAGCAGCAAAAGACTGCCAAAGTGATTGGGCCCTGCCATGCACATGCACTATGAGAGCAAGCCCCTGCATTCTGGTCTCCAGGACGTGGCCCTGGCCTTTGCCTGGCTCAGTCCTAGTCATTGGGGCCATTTGAGAACTGAGTCAGAAAATGAAAACGCTCTCTGTCTCTCCCTCTCCTTTTTTGACCTTGACTTTCAAGTGAATAAATACATCTTTAAAAAAAATAAAACACTAAAAGTATAATTTTTGATTTGCACTTACGATATAGAATTGCTTCTTCCACATTTTGTATTGCCTTTCATAGAACAAGAGTATTGCAAGTAAAAATATTATGAGGGAGGGAACAGCACAGTAGCCTAGCGGCTGAAGTCCTCACATTGCATGTCCTGGGATATTATATAGGTGCCGGTTTGTATCACAGATGCTGTACTTCCTTTCCAGCTTCCTATTTGTTGCCTGGGAAAGCAGGCAAGGCTGCCCCAAAGCCTTGGGACTGTACCAAAATGTGAAACCTGGAAGAAGCTCCTGGCTCCTGGCTTTGGACCGGCTCAGTTCCAGCAGTTGGGGCCACTTGGGGAGTGAACAAGCAGTGTAAGATCATTGTTTCTCTCCTTCTCTCTTTGAATCTCCCTTTCCAATAGAAATCAATGAATATTGAAAAAGAAAAATGTATTATCAGTGAAATATTCCTAATTCAATCAGTAGTCATGATTTTTTTCACATCTTAAATAAAATACAAATTCATGCCCAGAGGTAAAAGCTATATAGATCAAATATATGAATATATAAAATGAAAATCCTTAAGAAATCAAGTGTTTAGAAATTTGATATATAGTAAGGATGTAAACTATAGTTCAGTTTTATCCAGATACATTGCTAAAGGCTTATTAGGTGGAAAATGCTGCACTTATTTCACCACAAAAATTTTTTCCATCAGAATATTTGTTAGTTTTTTAAAAATTTTCTGACTGTGAGAGCTGGTTCATGCAATGATACTACAACTTAGGTCCAATTGTGATGAAGTTTAGATTTAATAAACACTGTTCTGTATTAAAATCTGTAATTTACCTATTTTTAAAATAATTCCAAATCATTAAGAATTTAGGATTCTAGGATGTTTATATTTATTCATCCTTGATTCTGTTGAGAAGCGGATTACTTTACAGTGTGTCAGAATTTCCCAGTGCTCTATAGTAAATAGAAATTGTCATTCAATTAATAAAATGTGTAAAGAAGCTTAACATCATAAGTTACCATGTAATGTGTGACTCCATTCATTTATGCTAGTGGTTTCTCACAAAATTTAGAATGATAAGTCCCTTTTGTCAAGTCACCTTTGAAAATTCTTGTTGGTATTTTTTTCTCTGTAACTTTTTTTATTTCTGGTTATTCATTCTGAGCAGTTAAGGTTGCATAGAAAAATCCATCCTTCCTCCTACTTGGGTGATGTAGTTCTGTGTTAAGCAGCATTGTCACTTTTTCTTATGATATCTGTAGCTAATGGAAGCAATTCCATACATGCATCTCTTGTATAAAGGGCTTCCTTTGGAGAGCTGGAAATTTAGTTCTCTAATTCAGAGGCGTTTCTGGAGGCTTTGGTCAGTGTAGCAGGGAAGTTGCAGGTTAGTCGCTCATGGCCCCAAAATACTTCTTTACATGCAATTTTCTCGAATGTATCTAAGCTGAGCATACAGATATTCAAAACAAATTAATTTTATTCTCAAATTCGGTTTATCCTCAACCTCCTTAGTTAAACAAATTAAAAATATGCTAGTTGATTTTCATTCAAAAGTTACTGTCACAGTGATCACCTAAATGATGAAATGAGCATTAAGAGTTAATCCTGAAATTTTATACCAACAGGGAAGTTGAGATCTGTTCCAATTCCTGTCCAAACTTGGATGCCTTCAGGTCTGGGACACTTTTCACTCATCAGCAATTGTGACATATCTGCTCTCTTGCTGAAAAAATCTTAGTCCTTGAAAGGAAAAGGCCGATATACAAATACTACCAATTAAGCAAATAAAGTATATTAACCTAGAGATAATCTGACTTAAAAAGAGAAATATATCCTCTGAAAGCATATTTTCAAGTTAAAAATATAAGCATAGAGATGCGATCACAAATTTATTTTCTGTTACATAGCTTTTTAAAAAGTTATGCTTAATTGAATACTTCAAGGAGATGGAAACATTTCTGCGTTGGCTACGAGATCTGTGCTTTTCAGAATGGATTGCTTATCCTGAAATGGCAGTGCACTTTGATAGTCTTTGATATTCAACAAGAACTAATACAAGATGATACATCTATTTCAGACAGAAAATTCAATTTTAATTTCCAAAATAAAGAAGCTTCAAAGAAAGAATGATGATTACAGGAGTCAAATAAAGAGTAAAATATATGGGCTTTAGCATTCCACGTATTTCCTTTGATCTTGTGTTCATGTTAATTGCATTTTGTTATTTGTGCTGCAGAGCATTTTCCATTGACTTTAAATTAGTTTTAATCAAAGTATTCAAATTAAAGAACATTATGCTTTTATTACTGTAAAGACAAATCTTATTAATGTGTGTAGCTTGTATGATCAGATCAGTTCACTTATTATGACTCACAAGTATTGATTTTAGAATATTTCAAGTTAACTTGAATTTTATTGATATTTTCATGATAGCAGCATTTCTCACAGATTGTACAATTTTTATAATAATAGCATTAATCCAGACACCAAGTAGGAGTTTCTGTCCAAAATAATTCTATTTTTAATGAATATTTGCAAAATTCCTACATAAGAGAATGCTTATGTATGCAACTGATTTGGCATTTCTTCTTCATGGCACTTAAACAAAAGCAGCTGAAAGTTAAAGACTTCCTCCCTAGTAAGAATTGGCAATAAAATTATAGTCCACAAGGAATGATGATTGTGCTAAGCGGTAAATACCAAAGCAGAAGTACACACACAATCATTTCCAACGCCATATTAGACATTGAAGAAAGCAGATAAATGTGAATTTGTACTGAATATTACCATATCAATGCTTAATAAAAATATTATGTGGAATAATTGTATCTATTATAGAAACACACTTCTATGAAAAAATACAGATCTTCTGTCTGCTAATTTATTCCCCAAGTAACCGCAAAGTAAACGGATCCAAAGCCAGGAGCCAGGAGCTCTTCCCGGTCTCCTATGCGGGTACAGGCTCCCAAGGCTTTGGGTTGTCATTGACTGCTTTCCCAAGTCACAAGCAGGGAGCTGGATGGGAAACGGGGCTGCCGGGATTAGAACCGGCGTCCATATGAGATCCTGGTGCCGGCAAAGGGAACACTTCAGCCATTAGTCTACCGTGCAGGGCCAGATAGTTGACGTTTTAGAGACTAATAATAGATGACACTTAAGTACTGAGTAGATTCAGAATCCAGGTTCCAATAACATACATAGCAGTGTGTTCCTGAGGTTCTCAGACCAGTGGTTCACAAGGAACTCATTCTTGCTAATCATTTGTGAATGATCTTGAGCCTGGTACTTTCCCTGCTTGCCTTGAGATGAGATCCTAGTCATGACTTGCCACTCAGAATACAAGTTGTCCCTAATTAGTAAAATAAGCCATATGTGAACTCTAATCCACTAAAGCAGTGACATGTCTAAAGTGTCATTCACTTCATGTTTTAACTAACAATGTGATCTTAATAGGTCTTTTAAATTTCATTTTAAACACTATTTGGGTCCCTGCAAATGCGTGAAATCACCTTTAATTTTTCAAATTATTAAAGGGTCCTTGATAAGTAACTATTTTGTATTCTTTATTCTTTTGTCTGGAATTCTTGAATTCTAATGTAGATTTCTAGAACATTGCTTTGTATTGTACTACTGTCTTATTTCCATCTTCTTTAAAGCTTCATTTATTTTTTTTTTCCTAAGGCCAGATTTTATGGCCCAACGCGGTAGCCTAGTGGCTAAAGTCTTCATGTTTCATGCCCTGGGATCCCTTATGAGTGAGGGTTTGTGGCCTGTCTGTCCCAATTCCCTTCCAGCTCCCTGTTGTGCTCCATGAGCGCAGTAAAGCACACCTCAAGGCCTTGGGACTCAGCCCCCCTCGTGGGAGATCCTGCGGAGGACCCTTGCTTCTGACTTCAGCCTTCGGTTCTCTGTCCAGGTTGTTGCATCCACTGGGGGTGTGAACTAGCAAATAGAGGAGCTTTCTCTTTCTCAGTCTCTGCTTCTCTCTGTGGATCTGCTTTTCCACTTAATAAATACATAAACGAACAAAAATAAATAAAGGGCAGATTTACAGAGAAATAAAGAGAGAAGGAGAAAGTCTTCCATCTGCTTGCTAACTCTCCAAATCGTTGCAATGGCCAGAGCTGAGCTGATTGGAACGTGGGAGCCTTGAACTTCTTCCAGGTCTCCCAAGTAGGAGCAGGGTCCCAAGGACGTGAGACATCTTTTGCTGCTTTTCTGGAGTATAAGCAGAGAGCTGGATTGGAAATGGAGAAGCAGGGACCACATGGGATGCTGGCATCACAGGGCAGAGGATTGGCTTGCTGTTCCACAGTGCTGCACCCTACACCCACACACAAATTTTTAAAGGGCATATAGCACATAGATGTGTATGTTTTGGGGATGTTTCTTTTGAATGTACTGTATAGAAACTGTGTTGCATATGCTTAGAATTGATCACGTGTTTAAAAATAATTGAGTCTGACAATTAAAAATGTTACTATAATTTAGAATTGTATGTTTATGAGATAATTTGTTGAAGCAGAAATTTCAAAATCATTCTCTGGGTTAAAGATTTGTAATATCATGACAATTAGTTTTTGGAACTTCTCTGTGTAACACAACTAAGCGGTGCTTTATGCACGATTTGGCTGGTTGCAATGTATAAGGTACAGTGAGAGATTTAGCCAAATTGCAATCAATGAGGCACCTCACAATATGATATTCTAAATATAAAATGAAGATAGAAAATACTTGCATACATTGGATATTTATAATTGTGCGATGCCAAAGTTTGTCATAGCTATATGGCACATAAAGCAAGACCATGCATTCAAAAAATGTAAGTTTCCTGCAGATTTGACCTTTTTCAGTCATAATATACCTAGGAATGATAATCCTGGACAGTATTAACAGTGTTTCAGCTGAATAGTGTTTCTTGTCTCACAATAAGCAAAACTGTCTACAGATATTACCCAAGTCCCACTGAACACAAAGCTTACCCCAATAGAGACATGAAGTATTTACTTTGTTTCTTTTTTTAGCATCAATGCTTAAAGTCTATAAAATACCTCTCCACAAGAACAAAATATGACACTCTGAATGGTGCAACAATACCTCCAAACACAGAAAAAAAATTTAGTTTTCTTAGTTATTGATTGCAATCAAATGAAATTTCATTGATCTTCATTGCATTTGCCTGGATCTAGCCTTGTTGCTGTGGCATTGGCTTGAATGCCTGGGTATTCCATTTGTTTCCTGATCTTAGTTAGGTTAAAAGCAAAGTCATGATCAGGAGTGTGCTCTTCTGAACATAGACAAAGTTCAACAAAACCACAAGGCAGCCAAAATATGCATGCACAATCCATGCTTAAACTTGGTTTGAGTGATTTAATATTTAGTTAATAAGTATCAGTCAGAAAATGCAGGCAAATGTAAAGGAAAAAATAAGTTTTTTTTTCTATACATATCAATAGCATAAATGAGATGTTGGGTTCAACAACTCAACCCAGACTTTCTATCACCTAACCCAATATTATCAAGAATCTAGCTTATAAATTTAGGCTACTTACTTTATTTAATTTTAATCTGTGGCATTCGTGTATAAAGTTGTTTTCATAAGTATATCCCACACTAAACTGAGAGTTCTGTGATGTCTAATCCAAAATGTTTTGTACAAGTGTAGTAATAAATAAATACATGGGTACCGGCATGGTGGCTGAACTTGTTAATCCTCCACTTCCAAATGCTGGCATCCAATATAGGCACTGGATCATGTCCTGGCTGCTAAACTTCCCATCCAGATCCCTACTTGTGGCCTGGGAATACAGTGGAGGATGGTCCAAAGCCTTGGGACCCTGTAGCTACGTAAGAAGCCCAGAAGAAGCTCTTGGCGTCAGCTCAGCTCAGCTTGCCCATTGCAGCCATTTATAGAGTGAACCAACAGATGGAATAACTTCTGTCTATATCTGCCTTTCTGATGAAAAAAATCTGAAAAATAATAAATAGATGAGATGATTGTTTTCAATAATTAAAAATTTATATTCTGTTGCTAGGTTATTTACATTCATGAATTTGGGCTTTCCTTAATAATTCAAATCTTTTTAAAATACCATTAAAAAACATAGATGAGGAAAATAACCTTCATAATCTCTTTGTAAGTCCTTTTGTCTTAGATTTATCACTTCAATGACTAGCTCTGATGTTCAAGAACTAATTTTCTTTTTCTTTTTTTTTTTTTAAGATTTCTTTTATTGTTATTGGAAAGGCAGATATACAGAGAGGAAGATCTTCTGTCCCATGATTCACTCCCCAGGCGGCCACAAAGGCTGGAGCAATCCGAAGCCAGGAGCCTCTTCCGGGTCTCCCACGCAGGTGCAGGGTCCCAAAGCTTTGGGCCGTCCTTGACTGCTTTCCTGGGCCACAGGCAGGAAGCTGGAAGGGAAGTGGGGCCACCGAGATTAGAACCGGCGCCCATATGGGATCCCGGGTGTGCAAGGCGAGGACCTTAACCACTGCGCCACCGCTCTGGGCCCTCAAGAACTAATATTCAGTATGTATTACCTTTTCTTTGTCTCTTTCTGGAAATTCTGGAAATGTCCGACTGTGTGAAGGCTAAGAGCAAGTGTCGGTGTGACACGACAGCACACGGACAGAATGAGTGAAGATTGTATTCCATCATGTTATACAATTTTGAAAAGAGAACTGGAATTTGGAAAAGAAAAAGGTAATAAACTTAAGTAGCAGAGACATTTTATTTTTATCTCATTAAAAAAATAGTTAACCAGTAGTGTGAGCATTAACTTGGTAGAGACTATAACTGAAAACAACTAACAACTGTGGTTGATTTTTGTCCTTTTTCTTGGGCTATATCTAGTATATGTCCTCAAACCTAAATTTACCAAGTATTTCTGTTTTGCTTTATATGAGTGAATCAATTTTTCAGGATTTTGGAATCACACGTTTATAGCTAATTGCTAGCAATAAAAGCAATATGACACATTAGAGACTAAGTTTTAATAACGTGCTATTACAAATGATGAATTTACATATTAATTGCTATAGATGCAAATGAATATTAGAAATAAAGATAAATACACATAAATAGCTGTATGTTTTATCTGAATAATGATCACAAGGGCTATGGTTTTCTAATATCTACACCAATTGCGGAGGACTAAGAAAAAAATCATTTTATTGAACCTTTGTTAGGTTTTAGGCTCATTTTTACCGGCAGGAACAGCTTCCAACACTTTTTTTGTATACATCTTGTAACTTGCAGTTTGTGAGCTTTGTTTTACTTAGATTTAAAATGCAAAGCAGAGGTGTTCTTTCCAAGGCTAGTAAGGAGTGGTTCATGCATCAGCCTCCAGGGTTTGCTTGTCTGCAAAGTACAGAACTATTTTGCATATACCATTCTTCCTTTCCCTATACTGTGGATCCTTTTCTGCTTGGAAATTGTCTTATATCCAGCAATTTATCAATACATTCCTCAGAGATTGCAGCTCACTTAAGTCCAAATATCCCATTGCTTGTTTTTGATCTGATTCTTTGATTGGAACCCGGAAATATACTCTTGAATCTATGTTCCCAGGAGATCCTACATCAAATCAAAATAGATTTACACCATACACAGTTTTAGCTGTTTTTTTTTTTACTTTGAATTCTGGGGGAAAAAAGTTTTCTTCAATGTGCTTTTTAAAAGTGCATTCTTCTTTCAAAAACTTAAAGCATTATTGGTGAGCCTTCCAATAAAGAGCATGCCTTGTAACTAACAGAAAAATTCAGTTTCCTCCACCAGAATTCCCTTTATAATCAAAACTGCACAGATTTAAGTTCCTCATTCTGCCTTATAATCTTCAAATCTGCAAAATAAGATGTCTACTCTTAGCTGTCCAGGCATTTTGTCTTACATAATATGCTGAATAAGTAGATCACTTTTATTTATAATTTCATCTGGGGGACTATTTTACACACATATGTTTATCTAACAAGTATAATAAATATAATCAGTTATGAATAATAGAAAGCACTCTAATTCATGTAATCTTTTTTATATGCAATAAAGTTACTCATTTTCCCCCATCTGCCACTAGATTTCATGATCAAGATTTTTGGTCACTGGAATTCTGTTATGAAGTCACTATGACTTAACATTCTTCATTGCAACTAAAGAAGCTTCAGAGGAAAATCTGAGTTAAGAAAGCTAAGCAGATACAGCAGGCATCACCATCCAGTAGTCCTAAGACCAAAACTTTACACATAATTGGATGAAGAGTGTGCATCCCCACTGTAGCAATCTATTTTGAGCAGGGTCTGGGAGTGGTCCAGGAGGATAGAGTGACAGCCTTATGGTTGACCTCATAATTAAAATATGTTACATAACATGCATACACTTGTCCTTATTAAAAAAAATTGCACAGGAATATCATAGGATGTGTGATCCTGTCTTGGAGGGCATTATTGGGACTAGGCTGGCTCAGTTGCTGACGCCTGTGTAGTGGATATTATGCCCAGATGCACATGGGGGACATGACAGATAGCTCATCTAGGCCAGTAGGGGATATAAACCACCTTGTCAAAGGATGGAAAGAGAACAAGCTGAAGTTCCTGGGTCTGTGAATGCACTGAGGTAGACTTTGTAAGCCAATAATGGTTGGAAAGATTTTCTTGACTCTGGAACAATAAATTCAACAATATTTCAGAACTCTCAAAGCCACTCAAGTAACACACTCAATGACTATCCTCCTTCCCCTGCTGGTGTCATCCTTGATGACAGCAAGGATCAGGGTTTCACTCCTTCCTCCCTTGCAGACACACACACACACGCTCACAAACTCACACACACACATAAACAAAACAAGCTGAAAACATCTGTCTCACCCACCTTGCTTTGTAATTGACCCTCCTTACCCTATTCAGAAGTCCACATAGGCCTGTATCCCTTTAAGTCATGTAAACAGTATTAAAAATAAAATATTTAATTTAAAAAATAACTAATTTGAAAAATCTTATCAGGACCAGTTACATTTGTGTAAAATAATAATAAAAAAAAAACCAGCTGGCAGGTCTGTGCACCCCAGAAAGTGCAAAATTAGCCAACTGCAGGCCTGTTAGAAAGTGAGAGACTCCCACTTATCATAGTCCCTCACATAGTCAAGCTCACATCACAGGAAGGAAAGCTGTACCTATTTCCTTGGGAGATAAGGAAGGGATGGGACCTATGCTCTGATTTTTCTAGACGCTGACCAAGGACTAGTTTTTGTTTGTTTGTTTGTTTAGTTGGTTGGTTTGGATCTAAGCATTGATAAGAAAGAACCCCAGGTTGAGTGTCACTGAAGCTAAACACAGCAGTTTACACAAGCATTCAAATGTTCCCTGTTTCCAAGGCCTGGTTCAAGCATCGTATGAGCAGGTGAATTTTGCCAATTTCAGCTGCTCTGTGAGAAAGAAAAAGTGAGAATCGTTATCCAACATTTCAGCTTTTCCAGGGTCTGCTTAGTACAACAGCTCCTATCACAGCAACATGAGAACAATGAAGGGATCCAGCACAAGCTAGACACCTGCTAGCCACCAAGAGCAAAAGCAGTGGTGGAGATTAGTGCAGAAGTAGTCACGGCATGCTTCCCAGAGCCCACCAACAGTTCAGTAAAAACTGATTGACAAGAATCCCAGTTCCTGGATCATGCCTGAGGACAGAAGAGAAGACAGCATATTCAGACTTCTTAGCTGGTTGTCCTCAAGACCGATTTCACTGTTTTCAGAACACAAATGGGACATAGCATAGGCGAATGTCTGAGTGGCAACAGAGGACAAAAACAGTACCTGTACCTGTCCTTCAAAAATTAAGCCTAGAGATAGAAGATTTATCTGTCAAACAGAATCTGAGAAAGCCCATCCCAACTAATGTTCTGAACATTGAAATACTACTAAAGGCTAAAACAAAAACAACAAAAGTGGGTCTGGCGCAATGGGCTAGTGGCTGAATACTAACTTTGTATGCATAGGGATACCAATGGCACCAGCTGGTATTCCAGTTGCTCCCCTTCTAATGCTTATGCATGGTCGTGGGTGCCCAAGGTCTTTGAACCTTCACCCACATGAGAGAATTCGGGGAGAGTTTGGGTTCCTTGCTTCAGATTAGCTAAGCTCCTGTCATAAAAGTGAACCAGAAAATGGAGGTTCTTTCTCTCTGTTTCTCCTTTTCTCTGTATATCTGCCTTTCCAATAATACATACATACATACATACATAAATATTCTTATGTTATTGAAATTAAGAACAATCAAGTAATTCTTAACCAAATTACTAATAAAGATATACTGTAAACCTGGGTCCTGCATATTAGAATAGTGGCTAATGGCCTCACCTTATATGTGCCAGGATCTCATATGGTTAGAGTCCCAGTGGCCCCACATCCCTTTCAGCTCCCCTGCTTGTGGCCTGGGAAAGCAAGTGAGGATAGCCCACTGCCTTGGGACCCTGTACCAGCCTTGGAGAACTGGAAGAATATTCTAGCTCCTGGCTTCAGATTGGCTAAGCTCTGGCCACTGTGGCAACTGGGGAGTGAATCAGCAGACAGAAAATCTTCCTCTCTGTCTCTCCTCCTCTCTGTGTATCTGACTTTCCAATAAAACAAATAAATCCTTTTTAAAAAGATATACTATAAGGCAAATTCATAATCACATAATTTTTAAAAACAGTCCTACAAAATTTCAAGAACAACTATTTTTAACATTATGACATTTTCATTAATCTAATAGTGAGAAAATATTATAAATAGCATTGATGCTTATCATGATGTTATTCAAGTAAAGGAAACACTTTGCATAATCATCTCAAAAGAAATTGTAGAAGTACCTGAGATTAGGTAATTTTTATTAAATCTAATGTGACTCCAGTATTTTTTAAAATCTTGAAAAATGATCCTATAGTCCATATGTAGAAATGTAAAGGCTCAAGAATGGCAAGTACTCTTTTTTTTTTCTAAATTTATTTATTTTATTAATTGCATTGCATGTGACACAGTGTTATGGGCACTGGGATTCCCCCCACCCCTTCCCGAACCCTCTCCCCATGGTGGATTTCTTCACCTTGCTGTGTTACCACGGTTCAAATTCAGTTGAGGTTTTTTCGTTGGAAGTATTTACCAAGCATAAAGTCCAGTGTCTTATTATCCTAGTGGGTTCTACGATTTCTTGGTGATACCATCTCTGGTCTGAAAGTAAAGCCAGCAAAGCATTATCCCAATCAATTAAAGGCCCCGACATAACATCAACAGCCATTTATGACCTTATAGTATTAATTGACATGGTATTGATTAATGGTATGCTGATAGGAAAATGTAGTTTCTTAACTACATCCTGTGACTCCTTCACAGACATTTCAATTTTGGTTTGTATTCAACCTGATTCCATACAGTTATCAGTTTAGGTACAGTACATTTTTTTTGGGGGGGGGGGGTAGGTGTGCAGAGAAATCCCCAATTCCCCAGTGAGGCATAACTAATCTTTGTGTCCTACCTAGTGAGGCCTGTTTGGGTCCATGCTGGCATTTTCTGTTTGATTCTAAGCTTTCCATGTTGTTGTCTGTCCATTCTAGATTTTTTTTGTTTGTTTGCATATTTGTTTGTTTTGAGGGGTTACTGGAGCTATCCTAATGGTCACCGTGAGGGAGGGTGGGAACCCAGAGCCAGGCAAGGACCAGAGAGAGCTCGCCTCCCTATTCCCGAAGGAAGTTTATTATTCTTCCATTTCTGCAGACCGCTCAGGGTTCCTGGCCATCGTTCCGATGGTGCTGGTTTCTGCACTACAGAGTTTGGACTTTTTCCATCCTCTGTGGAGGCTCCAGATGGGGGTGGAAGACCTCAGAATACTCGGCCTCCAAAGGCACTCTTATTCCCCGTGGTCTCCTTAGCGGTTGGGATGTAGTCCTTTGTGTCCGTGTTGATAGTTCTTGGTGAGGATCTGGGAGTCTTCAGGGTTGGGATGCGAGCCTCCTCCTGACCTCCCGCTCCACTCTGGGGTCTCCCCCCTGCTCCACACGCATGACCTCCTATTAAGAGGCCCTCAGAGTCGCTCCCGATTCCCCCCTTATGCCTGTGTAGCTTTACTATTGTCTAGTGCCGACTCGAATCTGTTGTCTATGGGTTATCAGATTTGATCCTGATAGGCTATATTTCATGTCTTCCTCTCACTTTTTAGGGAGATGGAAGATTTCTTTGCATTTCCTCCCCATTACTGAGTAACATAAGGTATTAAGAGTGTTTTAGGTTTTACAGTTCTTTGATGTAGATCATAAGCATTCTGACTCACATTAATTGTTGTATTATGTGTTACAATGCATTGTCTTATTGCATTGGATACATGTTGTCAGAGGTTGCAATAATGCTACAATGTATAGGTATTATTTTCCAGATTAACAACTTTCATCTCAGATTAAGGCAAACATGTGGTATTTAACCTTTTGGGATTGGTTCATTTCTCTTAATTTTATGGATTCCAATTGGGCCCATTTGTCCACAAAGAACTGCATTTCATTTTTTTTTTTTGATAGCTGAGTAGTATTCCATGGAGTATATGAACCATAGCTTTCTTATCCAGTCCTCTGTTGATGGGCATTTCGGTTGCTTCCAGGTTTTTGCAGTTACTGATTTTTGCTGCTATAAACACAGGGGTGCATGTTGGTTTTTCATAAAACATGTGTTTTGGATATATACCTAGGAGTGATATTGCTGGGTTATATGGTATGCTGATTTTCAATTGTTTCAGTATCCTCCATATTGATTTCCATAGAGGCTGTACAAGTTTGCAGTCCCACCAAGAGTGGAGTAGGGTTCCCTTTACCCCACATCCTCGCCAGCAAGTGTTGTTTGTGGTTTTTTTGTATGTGTGCCATCCTTTCTGGCATTAGGTGGTACCTCATTGTTGTCTTCATTTGGATTTACCTTATTGCCAAGGAGCTTGAGCATTTTTTCCTGTGTTTGTTTACCATTTGGGCTTGTTCGTTTGTGAATTGTTTGCCCATTTCTCGTGCCCATTTCTTGAGTAGTTTGTTTGGTGCTTTTGTTTGTTTTGGTGCTTTGTATCTTGGAGATTAGCCCCTATCACCTATGTAGTGTGCAAAAATCTTTTCCCATTCTGTGGGTTGCTTTTTAACTTTGTCGATTGTTTCCCTTGCTGCACAGAAGCTTCTTAGTTTGATGAAGTCCCAGTTGTTTATTCTGGTCTTGATTACTATTGCCTTTGGAGTCTTTTTTAGGAAGTCAGGGCCTACACCTAAATCTTGTATTGTGTTTCCTACATTTTTTTCCAAAAGTTTGAAGGTTTCTGGGTGTAGGTTTAAGTCTTTTATCCATTTAGATTTGATCTTAGTGTATAATGAGAGGTATGGATCTATCTTCTTGTTTCTACAGGCTATCATCCAGTTGTCACAACAGCATTTGCTGAATAGACCTTCCCATTTTCTTGGGTTGTCATCTGTCTTTTTGTCGAAGATTAATTGTTTGTATCTATTTGGGTTTCCTTCTGTTGTTTCTATTCTGTTCCATTGATCCTCTTCTCTATCTTTGTGCCAGTATCAGGCTGTTTTGATAACCACTGCCCTATAGTAGGTCCAGAGGTCTGGAACTGTGATTCCCCCTGATACGTTCCTATTCTTCAGAATGGTTCTAACTATTCGTGGTTTTTTGTGTTTCCAGATGAATCTATGTATCATTTTTTCCAATTCAATGAAGAATGTTTTGGGTAATTTGATTGGGATTGCATTGAAAGTGTATATTGCTTTTGGTAGTATAGACATCTTAATGATAATAATTTTGCCTATCCAGGAGCATGGGATGTTACTCCATCTTTTGAGGTCTTGTTCAATTTGTTTTTTAAGTGTTTTGTAATTTTCTTCAAAAAGGTCTCCTACGCTTTTGGTTAAATTTATTCCTAGGTATTTCATGCTTTTCTCTGTTATTTTGAATGATAACTTGTTGGTTAGATCTTCCATCTTGGGGCTGTTTGTGTACACTATGGCTGTTGGTTTTTGTTCATTAATTTTGTACCTTGCCACTCTTCCAAACTCTTGTATAAGTTCTAGCAGTGTCTGTATTGAGTCTCTTGGTTCTTCTATGTAAAGCATCATGTCATCTGCGAATAGTGAAAGCTTGACTTCTTCATTTCCCATTTGGATTTCTTTGATTTCTTTGTCTTGTCTTATCTCCTCTGCAAGCACTTCTAGGACTATGTTGAATAGCAGCGGGGATAGCAGACATCCTTGTCTTGTTCCAGATCTCAGTGGAAAGGGATCCGGTTTTTCTCCATTCAGTATGATGCTGGCGTTGGGTTTTTCGTACATTGCATTGATTATGTTGTGGATTGTTTCTTTTATGCCAACCCTGGTTAGGGTTTTTAACATAAAGTGATGTTGGATTTTGTTGAAGGCTTTTTCTGCATCTATTGAAAGTATTATATGGTTTTTGTGCTTCAGTTTTTGGATGTGGTGTATCACGTTTATGGATTTGCATATGTTGAACCATCCCTGCATTCCCTGGATGAATCCTAATTGGTCTGGATGTATGATCTATCTGATTTTTTTTGAATTCTATTTGCTAGGATTTTATTGAGAATCTTAGAGTCAATGTTCATCAGGGAGATTGGTCTGTAGTTCACCTTCTCTGTTAATTCTTTATCCGGTTTTGGGATTAGAGTGATATTGGCTTCATAGAATGAGTTTGGAAGGATTGCTTCCTTTTCTATTGTTTGAAAAGCTTGTGAAGGATTGGGGTTAGCTCTGCTTGGAATGTTTTGTAGAATTCTGCGATAAAGCCATCTGGGCCTGGGCTTTTCTTTGTTGAGAGATCCTTAATCACTGATTCAATCTCTGCTTCAGTTATGGGTTTATTCAGCCCTTCTGTTGCTTCTGAGGTGAGTTTTGGTAAGTGGTGGGACTCTAGGAAACTTTCCATTTCCAAATGGTTATCTGATTTGTTGGAGTACAGTTCTTTGTAATAATTTCTGAATATTTTCTTAATGGTTGCAGTGTCTGTTGTTATGCTGCCTTTGTCATCTTTGATGCTACTAATTCTCACTTTCTCTTGCTTTCTCTTTGTTATAGGGCCAGTGGGGTGTCTATTTTATTTATCTTCTCGAGGAACCAGCTTTTTGATTCATTGATTTTGTGTATTGTCCCTTTTGTTTCTATTTGATTTTTTTGTTCCTTTGTTTTGATAATTTCTTGTTTCCTCTTGTTTGTGGGGTCATTCTGTTGCTGTTTTTCCAATTCCTGGAGGTGTGTATTTAATTCCTGTATTTGATTCCTTTCTTGTGCCTTGACATGAGCACTAATTGCAATAAGCTTACCATGTAACACTGCTTTGGCGGTGTCCCACAAGTTTTGGACCGTTGTATCTGAGTTTTCATTGTTTTCCATAAATTTTCTGATCTCGTCTTTGATTTCTTCTCTAACCCTTTGCTCTTTTAATAGCATATTGTCTAACCTCCAGAAGTTTACATATTTCCTGGGGCGTTTTGAGTTGTTGATTTCAGTTTCATTCCGTGATGATCTGAGAAGGTGCATGGTATGATTGTGATTTTTTTGTAGTTAGTTAAACTTGCTTTGTGTCCTATCATGTGGTCAATCCTAGAGAAGGTGCCATGCACTGCTGAAAAAATTGTATAATCTGTGGCCTTAGGATGAAATATTCAATATATGTCTACCAAGTCCTGTTGTTCTATTGTTTGTGTGAGCTCTGTAGCTTCTCTGTTGAGCTTTGGCAAGTATTCTTGAAGAATAGCATATATGGTAAATATCTATAAATATATACATATACACATGTATATATATAGATATATATTAAAGAAAGAGAGACATAAAGCTTTGTTCTGATTATAAACACTGTGTATGTTATGGATATATGAAGTACATTTTTTTCAAGTTTATAGAAGATGAAATTTAAAAATAATCTGTGAAAATTTTTGAAAGTCAAGCAATTGTTTTTATTTTCTTAAAATATGCCCATTTATTTTTTATTTTATTTTATTTTTATATTATTTTTGTTTATCTTAAGACTCATTGCAAGAATACAAGGATTAAAGGAATATATATTATAGAGGAAATAGCATCACTGAAACTCTGAAGTATTAGAAATGAAGAACACAGTAAAGCACATGAAAAACTCAGGGGAAAGCCTTAATTAAAGAATGGATGTGGAGGAAGAAAGAATCTCAAAAGTGAAGACACTTCCCACAATAATGAAAAAGAGTCAAAAAGCTGGAGTATGACCTGAGTCAAGCTAAGAAAAGCATTCATGAATTAAGAGACACCATCAAAAGACAAAATATCAGTTAAGAGAGTGCCAGGAGGTACAAAAAGAAAGGTTGGATTCAAAGATGAACTCAACGAAATAATAGAAGACTTTCCCTAATGTGGAGAAAGAATTGGGAAATAGAATAGAGTAGGGGCATCGAATTCCCAAAAGGGTGGACATAAAGTGATCCTTGTCACGCAACATCATACTCAAACTCTCTTCAGTTGAACATAAGAAAAAGATACTTAAATATGCACATGAAAAAAATCAATACACTTATTTAAAAAAACCCATTTAGATACACAGCTGGCCACTCAGAGGAAGCTTTATTGGCCAGAAGAGAATAGAATGACATATTCCAGATCCTAAATGGGAAAAAATTGTCAGCCTAGAATAATTTACCTGAAATATTCTTTCCTTTGCTTTGAAAATGAAAGAAAATACTTCCACAGCAAACAGAAGCTCAATACTTGGCCTCTTCGATCCAGGCCTTACAAAATTTTACTTAAAGATGTTCTAGTGATAGAAAAGTAGTAGTCCAAAGGCAAATATGGAGAATGTCCAAATAAAATCACAAAAAAAAGTCTCAATAGAGCCCAGGGCTTCCTAGTGGTTGTCCTTGCTTTGCATGCGCAGAATCACATATGTGCACAGGTTTTTATCCCAATGGCCTGACTTCCCACCCGGCTTCCTGCTCTGGGCTCTTGGTTCTTGGCTTCTGATTGCCTCAGCTCCAGCTGCTGTGTCCACTTGGCGAGTGACTCAGTGGATGGAGGATCTTCCTGTCTGTCTTTTCTCCTGTCTGTATATCTGACTTTCCAATTAAAATTTTAATTTTTTTTAAAAAAAGATGACTAAATATAAAATGAACAACCTATTGCTAAAATGGCAGGATTAAAATCACATAATTATCATTATTAATCCTGAACATAAATGACTTAAATGTATCAATCAACAGTCATAGATTAATGGACTGATCAAAAATAAAACCCATCTAACTGTTGTTTACATACGACACATCTTGCCCATCTTGCAGGCAAATATATGTGAAACTGAAAGTGAAAAGATGGGAAAGTATACCCCAGGCTAAAGGAAAGGAAAAATGAGCTGGTGTGTGGAATCTAATACTAGACAACATACACTTAAAATGTAACACCAAAAGAAATGAAGACCCCATCTGATGATCAACAAGAAGAAATAATCATAATAAATGAATATGTATCAAATGCCATGACATCTATGTGAGACAAATATTAATGGATTCTAAGGGAGAAATAGACTCCAATATAATAACAGAGAGGAACCTTAGCATCCCTCTAACCACAATGGACAGATTGATGAGACAAAAACACAGAAATGGAATAACAGAGCTCACACAGACAATAGAACAAATGGACTTAAATATATCTACACAACTTTTTGTAGTATACATGCAAACTACGCTTTTTTGTGAGTGCATGGACGCTTTGATGATTGATCATGTTGTAGACTGCAAGAAACCTCAACAAATTAAAAAAATATATAAAACCATTCATAGAACTAGATAATGATGCCAAGTTTCACTACTGCTATTCAACATACAAATGGAAGTCCTCACTAGATCTATTATACATGAAAAAGGAATTCAAATTAGAAATGAGGAATTAAAATTATCCCTGTTTGAAGATGGCATATGAGAAACAACTCAATCAAGAGACTACTGGAACTAATATGAGACTTTGGCAAGGTAGCAGGATACAAAATTAATGAACACAAAGTTACAGTGCTGATATATACAAATAACTTCCAGGCCAAGAAAGATCTTGTAAATACAGTCCCCCTTAAATCAGTGAAAAAAATCCGAAATACTTGAAATAAACCTAAACAAAGCTGTGGAAGACCTCTATGATGAAAATTATAAAACATTAAAAAACAGAAGATTTTAAAATATGGATAAATGAATATAGCCAGGGAAATATGGAGTCAATATTACCTGTATATATTTTAATTTACATATATCCCTATATGTGGATATATGTATATTAATGCACTATATATATATATATATATATATATATATATATATATGGAATCCCAATTGAAATTCCAAAAACATTCTTCTCAAAAATACAAAGGGTAATAGCAGAATTCATCTGGAAACACAAAAGACCATAAGTATCCAAAACTATACTGTGCTGAAGAGTAAAAATCAAGCTGAAAGAATCACAATTCCAGATCTAAAGTTATACTAACGTGCTCCAACCAGGAGAGCCAGTAACGTGGACAGGGAGGGTGTTTGGGAATGAAGCCTGACAGGACACCAGTGATGGCAGAAATCTCTGTGAAGTCTCTCTTTCTTGCCCCTGCCCTTCTTCTTATATACGCTCCCTGCTACATCCTCATTTAGCAGGATATTGGATACAGATGAGTCCAATCAGTCTAGGTGTTTTTAGCCACAAGCCCAGTTCCTGTTCCTGCCCAGGCTAATGAGAATTAATCAACTCCTTAGCCCGCAACACTAAAGAGCAGTGGTAACCAAAACAATCTGGTACTGTAAAGGAAAAAGAGAGAAAAAGATAGAACAGAATAGAAATGCCAAAATGGAACCCACACATGTATAACCAATTAGTTTTTGACACGAAAACTGAAAGTAATTTAGGAAAACACCTTGCTTCTTCAACAAATTAGGGACAATTAGATAGCAGGCTGTAGAAGTAAGACACAAGACCCCCATCTGTCACCTTTTGCAAAAATCAGCTCTAAGTGGATGAAGGACATAAATCTGCACCCGGAAACGATTAAAGTGTTAGAGGAAAACATAGGAAACACTCTTTTAAGATACAGGAATGGGGAAAGACTTCTTGGAAAAGACACCAAAAGCATAGGACAAAATGAATAATGGTACTACATCAAACTAAGAAGCTTCTGTACAACAAAGGAAACTATCAACAATGTGAAGAAGCAACCAACAATATGAGATAAAATATTTGCACTCTATACTACTGATAGCGCACCAATATTCAGGATTTCCAAATAACCACAGAACTGCAACCACAGCAGTTTTTATTTTTAAATATATTTCCTTTAGCATCTATCTTGTTTACCTAAATATCTATCTTGTATTTTCATGAAGGTTGCCTTATAGCAAAGACAACATATGGTACTTGTCCTTTTGGGATAGGCTTATTTTGCTGAGCAAAATAGTATCCATTTGGGACCATTTCAATGTAAGTGGTAGAATTTCATTGCTTTTAAAGGCTGCATAATATTTCAGGGAATGTGTGTACCATTTTCTTTATCCATTCCTCTTTCAGCAGGCATCTGGGTTGTTTCCATGTCTTCATTAATGTGGATTTTATTCCTGAAAAAATATAGGGCTGCAGGTCACTTTCTCACTTGCAAATTTCTCTTATTTGCATATATGTCCAGCATTGGGATGGCTTCAGTTTATCATCTTATTTCTAAGGCAAGTTAGTGTAAAAATTCTAGAGTTGACATTTCGCACAGAAACAAATTGCTCTAACACTTCTTTATCATAAAAATTGATCAATTTAAACTCCTATGGCACACAATGGAAGAATTCAACAGAATTAGAATGAACTGAGCTAAACATGCTAAAATAGAGCAGCAGGCAAGCAAGACTGACTACAGTTACAATGTGAACTACATTCTGTAGTATAAACTTGTAGCAATGGTCCCTTTTTAGGTTGGTAAGTTTCCCTATGACTCAGTCAATTTTCTTAGGTAGGTCATTTCATATCTGGGCAGAGCAGCGGGTTTGTACTGCTACTATTTTTGAGACATTCCCATTTCCTTGTGGCAACACTCCACATAACTGATTGTAAAGGAAGTAGCAATTTTATTTTTTGTGAATAATTCTTCCAATTCTTTAATATTTCTGAGTACACAAAATCTCTTTCTTCTCAAGTTATATTATCAAACAGTGTATATCACCAGGTTAGGCCACAGAATGAGACTCTTACACTCTTATAATGTACCAGTTCATTTCCTAACTGCTTTGCCTCCAAGCCAGATCCCTGTGAATGAGCGTTGGAAATAGCACAAGATAGCCCCAGCATGTAGGCTCCATTTGGTGGGATGTGAAAAAGCTGGGTTCAACTCTGCCAGGCTGTGCTCGATGTCAGTATTTGGGGAATGCATTTATTTTTTTTTTGTACTCTAATATTCTTTGTTTTTCTTTTCTTTTCTTTCTTTCTTTCTTTTTTTTTTTTTTATTATGTGACACAGTTTTATAGGTACTGGGATTTCCACCACCCCTCCCCAAACCCTCCCCTCATGGTGGATTCCTCCACCGTGTTGCATGACAGCAGTTCAACTTCAGTTGAGTTTCCTTCATTGCAAGCATATATCAAGCATAGAGACCCTCATCTTATTGCCCAGATAAGTCCAATGGCTTTTTGGAGAGGCCTTCTCTGGTCTGAAGGTAGAGCCAACAGAGTAAAAACCCAATCAATCAAAAGCCCCAACATTGACATTTCCACAATTGAGGTGCATAACCGTTAGAGGAGGAGTGTGCAGAGAAATCTTGGGTACCTTGGTGAAGAGTACTTGCTCTGTGTTCTGCCTAGCAAAGTATGTGTGTCCATGCTGACCAAGCTTTCCTTGTTGTTCTCTGCTTATCTATTCTAATGTGTGTGTGTGTGTGTATGTGTGTGTGTGTGTGTGTGTGTGTGTGTGTGTGTGTGTGTGTGTGTGTGTGTTTGGATGGGGGCTCTGGAGCAACCCTGACAGTCATTGCAGAGAGGGTGGAGACCCAACGTTGGAACTAAGTAAGGACCAGAGAAAGCTTCTCTCCTTAGTCCCGAAGGGAGTTTACTGTTCTTTTGTTCTTTTGATTCCGAGGATCAGTCTGGGTTCCTGGCTGTTGTTCCAACGTCCTTGGATCCCATGAGGAAGATCTCAGGCTTCTTTCATCCCATGTAGTAGATCCAGGTCAGGAAAGATGCCCTCTCAGTTCGCGGGCTCCGAAGGCATTCCAGTTCCTCTTTGGCAGTTGGGATGCAGTCTTTGGTGCCCGTACTGATAGTCCTTTGGGGAATGCATTTAAAATGGCCCAGTAATGGACATTATATCTCTCTGGGGAAGTGAATCACCTGATAGAAGATAATCTCTTTCCCTTTCTGTCTGTAACTCTGCCTGTCACATAAATACTTTTAAAAAAGAAAAAAGAAAACTTGTTTAAGTATGAGTAAGAGTTATTTCGCATAATTGTATACGAGAAGATAAGAGAAGTCGAACTCTAACCTTTTGATGAAATGATTCAAATCAAAATGTGATACAATTTTGCACTGAAATTATGGTGAAGTCTCATGGCACAGATTTTTATGAAAGAGACACAAAATGAACAAGTCCAGCTCCAGCTGAGTTCAGCGCTTGAGAAGGGTGCGTGAAATAGGCGTAGAAAGAAGAGAGACGGACCACTACAATTCCAAGATCATTGTGGACTGTGCGAGAAAGCTGTCTGCTTTGTTTATACAGAAGCAGTCACAAGCTATGGCACAGACTTTTACGTCATGGTGTTGCATCCACTCTACCGCAGAGTAGAGCCCCAAGCAGTACACTTACAAAGTTTTCTTTAGGGGCAGTTTGACATAGCTTCAAGGTCGGCACCACGTACAGCTTGAGAGGTGAGTGAGGGAGGATTACACATTCCTAGCTTATCTCGGCTTGCCAGTCCCCACCTGCTCTCCTCAGCTCTGGGCTCTAACCTTGGCGTCGCCTGTGACAACCAGACCCCTTCCTTGAATTATGTATGGGTTAAAGAGTCTGGGGCCTTGGTTTATGGGGATTGGAGTCATTGACATAGTTGGCCATTAGGCCTGCAAGTTCAGCCTTTAGGGTCCCAGTAAGGATAGCCAATAGGATAGCCTGTAGGGTCCCAGTAGCTATATTTTTTGTCATAGCAGTTTCAGCCCATACTCTCATCACTTCTACTAGTTTGCAAAATTCTTATCAAGCCATTTCCCAGAAAACATGCTAAATGTTTGGCCCATATTTCAGAGCAATGGGTAGGCACACAATAAGGTGTACAGAAACAGCATGGGCTTAATTTTACTCCTGTGTGCAGTTGAAGGCCCACTCAGCAAGACATTATCAGTAACATTAACTCCTAAGCTCATGTTGGTTGTAAAAGCCATCTCACAGGGGCAAACAATGCCTCAATAGATTACAAAATTCTTAGTGGGGTGGTTGAGTGTCCATGCAAAAAGGGAGTAAAACTGTGTCAAGTTAGTCAGAGAGAAATCTGCTGGGCCCTGCCAAACAGCTGGAAGCTCCCCGGGCCCTGACAAACAGGGGAGTTGCTCTCTTCACACCTTCGTGTTATTCACACCTACTGCATGGACTCCAGCAGTTAAATATTGGTTTCATGAAATATTTGTTGGAAGGGAATTAAACAATAATTTATTAAGAGCCATATGTAAGGACAAAATGAATGTGCAAACAATGGGAATTTTGAAATCCGAATGAGCTAAGCATATTTGTTAACAAGTGATAATGACATTAGTAGATGGCTTCCTTACTATCGTGTGTCAACATGCCCTCAGGATGAAAAAATGAAACCAGTTGACATATCATTGAGGATAATTAGAACTCAGAAAGTTAAGTTGGCTGTTGGACAGCAACGTGAACCTGAGCATGTTTGTTTCTGTAATTTAGCACTGGGGAAAATGGAGGAAGTAGAGGCTAAGGAGAAAGAATTGGTGATCATAACTCCATCTTATAAATTTAGATTATGATCTCTGAGCAAACATAAGTGAAACCATAAACATTTGAAGTGTTCTGATAAGAAGACATAAGAAGCTAGGAAAATTTATTAGTGTTTTGTCCCATGTAAATGTGACTTACGGAGAATAGTTAATTATAGAGGGATACTTGGCTAAGCGATGTTTCCGTCTTCCAGGCTCAACTAGTTTCATATACATGCCAACCTGTAATGGAAGAAGAAAGCTAACAGCTAGAATATGTTATAATTGTCATATTGAAATGAAAAGATTGGATAAAAATTACAGAAACATTTTCATTTTTATATGATTAAGCTGAAATAATATTTGAGACAGTATTAAAAGCCACTACGTAAATCTTCTGAAGTAGAAATCTGAAAGATAATAGAAAAACCTCTGTCAAGCATCACAAAGAGTCAATTAATAATAAAACTTCTTTGATTTGTACAAAACCAGTTGCAAATATTAGCCTCTGAATATTAGACTGCTGGGAGACAAATAGACGAGAAAAGAGAGAACAGAAGCACCATTCATTATCTTGTTTATCCCTTTGATTTGAGAGAATAAAGATTATCTGAATTTTTACATATCTTATAAACAAACAGGTTAATCGAGCTTCTGCCTCCCCCCTTCCTCTTTCTTTCCCATCCCCACCCATCCTTCTTGCTTCTTCAGAGAATTATTTCGTTATGCTTTATGGCTGAAACATTTGACAAGTCATATCATGGTTCTTACTGGGATTCTGCCTTAAGGAATCATTAAAGGTCATCCAAGCACCAGAAACAAAGCAGTTTCTTCAGGCTAACCATTACCTAAATCTTTGATAACTTGTAATGCCATCCCCAGTGGCTATTTCTCTACCTCCACACAGGATAGATCTTCTTCTACCCAAATAATTTTCATTCATTTTGAAATTCATGTCTTGTCTCCAAACTCACAGAACTTTTATTCCAGACTTAATTTGTTCCTGCAAAGAGTGAGAAAAATAGTCCTAGTTCATCCTCTAAACCCCCAAACTTTATATGAAAATAACAGATTTTGTTTCTGGGTACAAAAAAATTATAATTAGTTACTTGTTCTCAAATATGACAGCTTTAGCTGCTTAACTTTAGAAAACAAGTGTAGGTTCCATAGCTGTAGAACCAGTCATCCTTTTTATGTTCAGAATAAAACTGAACATGAGGAAAAGAAGATGGGAAATTGAAAGGAACTAAGCAAATATGTGCTCTAGACTTGACAGATTCATGTCCAATGGCAAAGTGATTTCGGATTACAAAATTCATTGGAGTGGGCCTAGCTTGTAGGGGAGAAGCAAGCTTTCCTCTCCTAGCAATAATTCTTTGCATGGGTTGCTGCTGTGGCATGGCACATTAGGATGCTGGCTACAATGCAGACATCCTAGATGAGTGCCAGTTTGAGTTTGAATCCAGCTCTGCTGGCACACGTGGCACACCTAGAAGAGAGCCCAAGAGTTTGAGACCTTGCCATCCTTGCTGAAGACTCTGATGGAGTTTCAGGGTTTTCGCGTGTACCTGTTTAAATCCACCGCTGTCAAGGCCATTTGAGGAGTGAAAGCACATTCTCTCAATCTCTTTCTTTCTCTCCCACTTTCACTCTGTCTCCAAATAAGCAAATGAATAAACTTTGGCAAAGAAGTGTATCTGCTATCTGAGGTTGAGAAGGATTAGTTGACAGGCAGTTTCATTGACGTTGCTGCATGCTTCCATCATGTTACACCTGTTATTCAAAATCTGGACTGGCTTCATCAGTATGTGTCCTGTGAAGCAACATAGGACACATAATAAAGGCACTATGCTTGGTTAAATACTTCCAAGTACTTTCCTGCAGTTATAAATGATACTATCTTTGAACTTGTGAAAAAGAAGGATACAGATGAGCCCAGAAATTGCTGGCAATGTACTGTGAATGTGTGATTTCTTGCTATCCCAGCTGTATGTCCTGTAGTGTACACAATGTCCTATGATTAAAGAAGCCCAGTGAACACAGAGCTTGCATGGTGAGTTAACAGAGGTGCAAGATAAATGTGTCCAATGTACTGCTCAATAAGTTTGGGGTGCTGACAGCTCTAGGAAATTTCACTTTATGCTCTTATTAGATTTTGTGTTGAACTAAAATTGAAGGCAAGTGTATCCTTGAAAAAGCAACTTTCTGATAAAACCTACCGCATTATTCTTACCTTATGCTATGTTCTTATATTCTGCAATTATTACTCAGAACATGTGAAAAAAAATGAAAGGACCACAAAAGTTTCCACCATGTTTTGGTTTTTCTTTGTTTATGAGTAACATAGTGATTGTCGACTATGTGTGAATTAAGAAGTATAGAAAGTTGTTTAGTTCATTTTCTGCAGTGTTACCACTTTTCTGGTAAGAGAGATATACGTATAATAAATGAATTTTGAAATGTAAATTGAATGATTTGAATGGTTTTCACATGAGCCAAATGCTCCAATAGGTGCATTCAAAACTGTCTTTACACAATATAGAGACGAACGGCAAAAATCATGTTAATAATTTAAATTTTTTATTTTAAATAGCAAATAAAATAAAACCTTAGAACAAGTGCAGATACTGAACATAAAAAGATCTCCTTATTACTTGCAGTGTCATTTCTTCTATTTCTTTTTTTCATCTTTTTCTGAAGATTGAATAGCTAGCCCTAGCCAAAGGCAGGTTATTGTTAAATGTCCCAGGAATATTTCAGAAGCTGCTGCTGTCATGAGATGCAGCAAATCTTAGCACACCTAGCACTTGGAGAAAAAAGAATGACAATTTATTAATAACAACAGCAACTATGTCCAAAATAGTCAAAGTCTTTGCCTGGCATAGAACACTCTAGTTGCTTCTTAAGTTCACTCCAAGAATATACATCCAGGTAACTGCAGTTAATTTTAAGCAGAGAATAACTGAACAATTTTGTTTCTATACATACTGGCAAGAATAGCCCAATCATTTTTTTTCCTCATATCTGTCCAGTTGCTAATGAGTCCTAGGTTTGAAGATCAGATTGATTCTGGAATCTGCCAAAGGAATGGCATTTTCCCATATGCCTTCAGTTCATTCATGTTAACAGTATGGACTAAAGATATAATAAGCAGTGTCCTGAGGAATGGCAGAAAAAAAGAAGAAAAATGACAGTTATGGTAAATAAAAACACTCATATTTGAACTGTATATAACTTTAAAAATTCATTGTGAACATGACTCAAGATATTCTCATCCAAAAATGCTACATGAATCTGAAATCAAATTTGACTGGGTGCCTGGATTTTATCTGGCATCACTCTCCAAGAAAACCATTGTTTTGGTAGTCATTGTTTTAGATATCCACCAGTCATGTCACCTTGACTAACTTTTGAATATTGTATTGTCATTTGGAGAATGATATCAATTTTGTTGGGTTGTTAAGTGCTGTCACCTGGTTTCTTCAACTTGGTGAGTCCATCAGAGTTTGAAGTATTGCTATGGAATACAAAATTTACTATTACCCCTCCAACTCATGCTAGTGAATTATAATTTCTCTCCCTAAATCTCTTACTTTGGTCACAATTTTTATCGTTGTTTGATAGGGAAGTGTCCCCAAAACACAAATATCATTAACATTAGATTGTCATTAATAGCAGATTAATTCCTACCCTTTTTCTTTCTTTAACACTATTTGTTTAGTCTCTCAGTCCTTGCAATTACATATGCACTTTTCTTGATGATCCCAACACTTCAATTGGTTTATGCCAAAATTTGCTCCTATGACATATTCAAATATAGATATATAAATATAGATATAAATATAGATATGGATATAGATTTGAAAGGCATGTTTTCCTGAGAGAAGGGAGGAGAGAGGGAAAGAATTTCCATCCATTGGTTTACTTCCCAAATGGTCACAGTGGGGAAAGTTGAATGATCAAAAGCAAGTGGCTTCTTTTGGGTCTTCCACATGGGTACAGTGTTCCATAGACATGGGTGATCCTCCACTAGTTTCACAGACTATGAACAGGGAACTGGATCAGAAGCAGAGCAACCAAGACCGGAACTGGTGTCCATCCAGGATTCCAACTGTGCAGGGCAGTGGATTAGACTGATGAAAGCCATCTCTCTCTTTCTTTCTTTCTTTCTTTCTTTCTTTCTTTCTTTCTTTCTTTCTTTCTTTCTTTCTTTCTTTCTTTCTTTCTTTCTTTCTTTCTTTCTTTCTTTCTTTCTTTCTTTCTTTCTTTCTTTCTTTCTTTCCTTCCCTCCCTCCCTCCCTCCCTCCCTCCCTCCCTCCCTCCCTCCCTCCCTCCCTCCTTCCTTCCTTCCTTCCTTCCTTCCTTCCTTCCTTCCTTCCTTCCTTCCTTCCTTCCTTCTTTCCTTCCTTCAATCCTTGGGTTCTTGCTTGCATTCTTGCTTTCTTCCTTGGTTTCCAAATAGCTTCTTGTTTATAAAGTGGAAGCAGGGTCCTGTGTGAACCTCTCAAAAGTACTTGGATCCCACATGGTCACTGTTTTGTGTGTTAGCTGTTCCACTTCCCATCCAGCTCCCTGCATGTGGCCTAGGAAAGCTATGGTAGATGATCCAAATCCTTGGGACTATGTACTGCTTGGGAGAAGAGAAGATGATCCTGAATTCAGGTTTCAGATCAGCTCAACTTTGGCTATTTTTCAGAAATTTAGGTAGTGAACCAGTAGATGGACAATCTTTCTGTCTCTCCTTCAGTCTATGAATCAGCCATCCCAATAATAATTTTTTTTTAATTATTTTTAAAAATGAGCAAGCAAATGGTGATTAAAAAAGAATTAATCCTCCAAGGTAACTCCTTGAATTGCCGCCTCTCTAAGCAATAGAAAAAAGCAAATGATATAGAATGTGGCAAGGAATTGAGGCATTCTGGCATGGGAGTGTTGAAGGTCAAAGTGCTCAGTGTATCAAAGATAAATATCTAGATATTCATATTTTAACCTCACAGTTTTAGCTCTTCCATTTTAGACACAGGAGAGTCAAAGTGTGACTTTTTCTGGACTTTTGATATTCTTTCCCATACTTGAAACTGTTCTTTAGTGTGATCATACAACAGATACATGTTTATTAAAAGCTACCATTAAAGCTCTTTTTCCTAAAACTTTCATATGATATATTAAATTTGTGAATTATTATTCTGAACTCGTTGTCTTTTCTTTTGAAAACATCATTTACGTTCAGCAATAGCCAGCTAGTTTCTTTGACCTTATAATTACTGTTGTTCCTATTCTTATCAAATGATAGTCATTGCACAACTCATGAATAAGTGCATTTATTTCCATTTCATCCTTCAAAAATCGATGAAAGCAGTCTTAATAGCAAAGTTCTACTAAACACTGTAAGGCTAGTGTCCCATCTACTTCCAGCATCCAGTTTTATCCACTTTCCTTTCTTCATGTTAAAGAATATAAAATTGCCTGAGAATTGATATCTTCATTTGTTTTTCATTGATTCTCTCTCTTTCTCTCTCTCACACACACACACACAGACCAACCACACACACACCTTTATTAACTTAGCCCATCCCAGCAGGAAGATGAATGTACAAACTAGTGAGTCAGATATTGAAAAGTAACAATAGCAGCTACTATGATTATTTTACAAAATTTAAAAATTCTTTATTGATATTTTGTATGTGAAGGATCATCTTCATTGGCTAGCTTATTAATATGTTTGCATAATGCAGTTTTTCTCTATATTTTTGTTTTTGCCAACTCAGTTTATCCTGCCATTTCATTTTATCAAAACATTGTTCTCACCATTAATCTTATCAGACCAAGATACTTATGATGTTAATATACAATTTTCTGGCTTCCAACTTTCTTCTTTGTTTAGTGCAGATACAAGTCCTAATATATATTTCTTTCTCTAACTAATATTTATTCTATACTTCATTTAAACTCTAATTTTCTATCCCTAACTGGTCCAATGTTTTATCACATTTTCCTGCTTATCAGTGGTGACTTTCCCATTGGCTATGATCATGATTTCTGGTCTCTACTCTTCTTCTAAAATTTATCTCTACAAATTTGAACTAGACAGATAAAATTTCAAATTTGTCATATTGAAAAGAAGGATTTTATCTTCCATAATTTAGACTGCACTATGTGTTTCCATTGGAGTACAGAATAAGTATGGAACAATATAATGGAAAAACTCTAAAAAGATTAACGACTTAAATGGAGACATTTAAGATAACAATAGCCATTAATTTTATTATGCATTGAGGAATGCCAAACAAGTTCTTTGCCAATTGGCTTAAAAGGAGTTACTGATCAAGGGAGTAAGATAGGAATGAGATGAAAAATATGACAAGGCTTCTCTATAAAAACCATTATTCATTGTCCATCCCAGCTGCGTGGCCTAGCAGCTAAAGTCCTTGTCTTGAACACACCAGGATCCCATATGAGCACCAGTTCTAATCCAGGCAGCTCCACTTCCCATCCAACTCCTTTATTGTAACCTGGGAAAGCAGTCGAGGACAGCCCAAAGCCTTGGGACTCTGCACCCTTGTGGGAGTCCTAGAAGTTGTTCCTGGCTCCTGGCTTCAGATTGGCGTAGCACTGACCATTGGGGAATGAATCATTTGACAGGAGATCTTTCTGTTTCTCCTCCTCTCTGTATATCTGACTTTCCAATAAAAATAAAATAATTCTTTAAAAAAAAACATTATTCATTGTCATCACCAAAGGACCACATATAGTGCTCAGTTATCATCTATTCTGGGATACCAGATGAGTATATGGCTGCATCTGTTCTTGTGCATTCCTGTTTATAAATATGGTTGGACATTTTTTCTTAAAGAAAAAAAAAACCTTGAAAGCATGTATCTAGCATTCTCTGAACAATTTGAACAGGTCCATCATTATTGGAATCTTTGAAAGGTAAACTTTGATTTTACAGTAAAACCTATTCAGATTGAAAGTGGTACACATTTCTTTCAAGAGACTCTGTCCAGTCCCCATCTAGCATTGCACTCTCATCAAGGATTTAGCATATATATAAACATTTCTTCCTTTCATAAATTAAAAGGCAGCAATCAAGACCAATTTAATAAAGCATCAGGTAGACATCTCCCACTCTGTCCCTAAACCTCTCTAGTATTGGAAAATTCCGTCATCTGTATACATGTAATAAATAAGTAACAGAATCATAGAAAGGAAGAAAACAACCACCAAGTTGTATTCCTGAGTAGCAATAGTATTAGTTATGTTACAAAATCAAAATAATCCCACAACTTTATGATTTAAATGTCTGGGATTTTAAAATTACTACACTATTACTTCCTGTGAAATCAGTGAACCAAAGTAGTATATCTTAAACAATGAGGTTGCCGGTACTGACTCGTAAATTTCCCCGTTGAGGAAAGGGGAGATCTAGAAAGTTTATTAAAAATAAAATTTTGAGGCAAGCCAGCAGACAGATGAGTTTTGTGACATTAACTGCAAGATAAGATATTTTTATAAGTCACTAGATTTGAATTCTCATTGAAGATGTCTCTATTTTGATACTGGAGTTCTTCTCCAATTTTAATAAAGTAATGCATGGAAGGAATTAACTGAAGCAAATGATATAATAATTCAATGCCAGAAGACCAGAAAAGCAACTTGTCTTTACCAATTGACATTGTGAAAGAAAGCTATGTCTAAATTTTAAGTCTTAGTTACCTTATTAATGAGAGTAACAATATTTTCTCTGTAGATCTCCAAACATCTTTTAAGTGTCAAATGAGGTAAACTGTGCAAACAGTTTGTAAGTTATGAGGAGAGCTCTAGAATTGTAAACATACATTATGGGAATTATACTGAGAAATTTTAGACTTCTTTCCGAGGCTTTTAATTGCCATAGTACAATATTCTGTGATGATTTATTATATAAAGAGAATGTAAAATGTATCCTATTTCAATAAATCAGTATGAGATAGCATTCAAATTAAAATTGTATATGGTATTTTTTCTATTTCAATTCAGTGACTTTTTCTACTTCCAGCCCCTCTTCTCTCTTTTCAATTCCTCTCAACAAATAAATTCAATGTGTAACTCATTAATTAAATATAATTCATTAAATGGGCTTTTCTCTTTATGGGTTTCAGTGCAATTATTTGCATTTCTAAGTATTCCTAATTATTTATCTTTGCCTGTAACTGTGAAAGTCTTTCACCTTTTGAAGATATATTCCACTATCTCTTCTTCTCTACAAATCTGCCTTCCAAAAAAGGATTTGCACATTCAATAGCTCCCCATTTCTGTAGCCCATTTTGGTTTTAGCTTGTTTCAATTCACTTAACCTCCTTGTATCACTACTGAATAATTGTATTCTTCATTACCAACCTATGCTTATAACTCATGGACAATTAATAATCCTGATTTTATCTGACCTCATCATTAATTATTTATTTTATTTGGAATACTTGTATCTTTGTGATCATTCCTCCACAGTATTTTCTTTTTATTTCTGTCTCAAATACACTCTCAGGCAAATTCACTCTTGACTTACTTTTCTTTATTTCACCTTGGTCCTGCTTCTGAGATCACATCACCATATTTCAATTGTTTCCACTTCCACTTCCATGTTTTAAGTGATATATGCAAATTTAGGATCTTTACAAACAAATTACCTAACATTGAACATTACCCCAGTATGATAAATAGGCTTACTGTATTTATTGTTCTCTACAAACAGCATATCACAATCAGCATGTCCAAAGTAATTTTGAACACATACACCTTCTCTCTTCCCCTCTTTCAGAAAAGCACAAATCCCCACCCAGTTTTCGAAGACAAATTCTCTATGTCATCCATGATTCTTATCCCTTCTTTTCCATATCCAATCTGTTTCTAATGTTACTTCTTTGTCTAAGTAGAAACTACTAGTAATGAATAACCTTTATTTATCAACAGGATAAATGCAGCTATTTTCCAAATTCTTAGTTTCTTCTTCCAAATAATTAATTCTCCATGTACCAGGCTGAAATATATCACTAATATGAAAAACAGATAGTGTTTCTGTTCAAGGCTAAACTGAATCAAAGCCATCTCATGTTTTTATACATAATTCTAAATTTAATACAGGGCACATGGTCCTGCACTAACCAACTTCAGCCAACATCTACAATAATCATGAAATATCTCTACTTTCCTCAAAGCTAAAATTTCCTTGATTCCAAGTTTTAATTTCGCTACATCATTCTTTATAAGACTTCATGAATCATGCCTATTTCTCTCACTAATTTAAGTTCTTCATTCAGTTTTGAATCCATTGCCAAAAAAAAAAGTCTTCCCTAATTTTTGTAATCTCTTGGAGAATGCTTTTTACAGAATGGTACATTTCTCCTAACCAGGAACATTTCACTGCAAATAAGCTCCTCTACAATTGGATATAGACCATGTTGTGTTTCCCGTTACTCAAGAACCTGTGTCATTTACCTTTCCATGGAGCAAATAGTGGGAAATAGAAGGTAAATGATAAGTTTAGAGTATTAAATTGGAGGAAGGAATTAGCCCTGATGGAGAATCATTAGCCAAGGTGCACCATGGAGTGCAGATTCCAGGAAAAATAGAGGACAGACCAATGGTAGAGGGCTAACTGGAGACCCTTAAACAAATGAATTATTGGATAAAAAAGGAACAGTGTTGCAGTGACTTGATAACACAACAGCAGTCAGTGACCAGTGGTCTGAGCTCTACTGACAGCCAGAGCTCTAGCATCAGACAAGTAGGAAAGGGAGCCACTAGGAGCTTGGGAGGTGAACATAGGCAAAAATTGCCCATCCTGCTGATTTGCTTAATTTGACAATGAGCTGAGACAAAGCAGCGTACTCCAAGAAGTGGTAGAGGAACAGGATAGATTTCACAGCTGAAAACATCACCCGCGCTGCATCAGGTTCCATTTTGTGTAGTGGGGCAAAGCCTATGGTACTAGACAGATGGCCAACACAAGGCTCATTTCTGGTGCAGCATATTGTATTGACTCCATAGGGAAATAAGTGCTGACTCCTAGCATTGTCAAGGCAGCAAGACTCAAGGTGTGCAGACTCAGCCAATCCAAAACTCCACCAGTGCCATGTCAGGTACCATTTGGTGTAGTATGAAAGGTTGTAAGAGTAGAGATCCAACAGTGAGCTGTGTGTGTGTGTGCGCGCGCGCATGCGTATTAGGCTAGGGGCAATATCCCTTCTAGCTCAGTGCAGTTTAGAAATATATCCTAAGGAGAAGAATCTGCTAATCAGAAGTGCAATGACCAAGAGTAAAAAAAAGAGACAGAGGCACAATGAATATTAGTGAAGAGTTCCTGCAAAGGAGCAATTGAGTTAATTGAGGAATACATTGAGAAAATGGGGGATAACCCTTATGTTCATAGCAGCACAATCAGTAATTGCCAGAACATGGAAGCAACCGAAATGCCGATCAATAGAAGATTGGATAAGAAAACTTTGGTTCATCTACTCCATGGAATACTACTCAGCTATTAAAAAAACAAATTGCAGTTCTTTGTGGCTAAATGGGCCCAACTGGAAACTCTAATGCTAAGGGAAATGAGCGAATCCCAAAAGGTTAGATACCACATGTTTGCCTTAATTTAACCAGTAATTTTATTTGTTTGTTGGTTTATTTGTTTTTGAACCTGTCATTGATACTGTCTCAACCCAGGTGTTTTGAAGAATTGAACTTGCATTACTTTTAACATATTGTTTACTCAATACTATGTCAGTCAATTTCATAACATTGTAAATTGTTTTGATGTTTTGTAGGGGCTTTTAACTGACCAGGACTTTACTCTGTTAGCTCTACCTTCAGACCAGAAAAGGTCTCCCCTAGAAACTGCTGAACTTATCTGGACAATAAGATGCTGGACTCTATGCTAGGTATATGCTTGCAATGAATGAATCCCAATTGAACTTCAACTGTGAATATGCAGCAAGGTGGAGGAATCCACCATGAGGGTAGGGTTGTGGGAGGGGTAGTGGGAACCCCAGTGCCTATAAAACTGTATCACATAATACAATGTTATTAACAATAAAAAAAACTTAGTATAAAGCTTCTTATGAATATGAGAAGCAATATGGGTGTTCAAGAAATTTAAGGACTATGTCATATAGGAAATAGCCGCAGGATCAACATAATAAAGATGTCCACACTAGCAAATATAATATACAGATTCAATGTGATCCCAGTCAAAATACCAACAGCATTCTTCTCAGAAACAAGAAAAAAAAGATACAAAAGTTCATCTGGAAACACAAGAAGCCACAAGTAGCCAAAGCTATACTGAAGACTAAAAATCAAGCTTTAGGAATTACAATTCCAGACCTCAAGACATACTATAGACCAGTGCTAACCAAAACAATCTGGTACTGGAACAAAAGTAAAGAAGAAAAACAGGAAAGAATAGGAGCACCAGAATGCAGACCACACATGTATAGCAAAATAATCTGTGACAGGAAAACTGAAAGCAATGTAGGGAAATATATAGCCTCTTCAACAAATGCTGTTGAGATAATTGAATAGCAGTCTGTAGAGGTAGGAAGCAAGACCCTCCACCCATTACTTTATACAAAAAGCAGGTCTAAATGGATCAAGGACCTAAATCTGCACTCAGAATCCATCCAAGTATTACAGGAAAACATAGAAATCTCTCTTCAAGATACAGGAACAAGGAAAACTTCTTGAAAAAGACACCAAAAGCACCGGCAGTCAAAGACAAACTAAATAAATGGGACTACATCAAAATAAGAAGCATTTACGCATCAAACGAAACAATCAACCAAGTAAAGAAGCAACCAACTGAATGTGAAAAAATCTACACATTACACAATTGATGGGGGAATAATATCCAGGAATTACAAAGAGCTTCAAAATCCCAAGAACAGCAAAATCAATCAACTGTCAATAAAATGGCAAAGGAAATAAACAGACTTTTTTTTTTTAAAGAACAAATTCAAATGCCTAATAAACATAGGAAAAAATGCTCAGACCCCCTATCCATTAGGGAGATACAAATCAAAACCACATTGAGTTTCCACCTAACTCCAATAAGATTGTTCTGTAGACCAATATATTCAGAATTCCTCTCAACATCCTCTGTTGTACATGTGGGAGGTAAGATACCCTCCTTCACCATTGGTGGGAGTGGAGACTATTAAAGACACTATGGAAGTCACTGTGGAAAGTGTTACAATAACTGAAAAAAAAATCTGCCATATGACCCAACTATCCCACTGCTGGGAATATATCCAAAATAAATGAGATCTGTGTATGAAAATGAGATCTGCAATCTAATGTTTATAACAGCACAATCTATAATACCAAAGACATGGAAACCACCCAGATGTCTATTGAAAGAGGATTGGATAAAGAAACAAAGGTATATCTACCCCATGGAATATTACCCAGCCACTAAAATGGATGAAATTTGATTGTTTGTAATGAATGGTTTCCAACTAGTTCTGCTTAGTGTAATAAGCCAATCGCGAAAGAACAAATACATAGAACATCCCTCTAATACAAGGTAATAGCCATGTAAAATACAATAGTCCCTTCAAAACTGTTTTCGTCGAAACTCATGGGTTTTGATATTTTTGTTTTTATTTTCATTGCTTCAAAATTGTGTTCATTTCCTCTTATTAAATTCTTCATTGACTCATAGGTCACACAGTAGAAACATTTTTGTCTAGTTCTTTTTGTTTGTTTTTGTTTTTGTCTTTGGTTTGTTTGTTTATTTATTTTGTTTAGTTTAGTTTTATTTAGTTTGTTTAGTTTGTTTATTAGATTTTTCATTTCTTCAGTGACCCATTGTTCATTCAGTGGCATGTGTTTTAACTTCATGGTGTTGTAAATTTGTTAACTTTATCCATGTTGCTGATTTTGTTTTATAGCTTTTTATTTACGGAAATGTATAGTAACTGTGCAATAGTGACTACCATCCAGATGTGAAGATACAATGTAATATGCATCTCTACTTCCAAATCAAAGATGAACTCCCAATGAAACTGTTAAGTATATCTTTTTTTGCAATACAATTCTGGACTGTCTGTCATTGTCCATACCTGAAATGTCAGGATATACTTAAAAACCATAATGATTTGCTTATGACTGCTTATGAAGGACTAAAGTATTGTAATGAAATAGGGGAAATCAGTGGGGGATAAGTGACTCTAAAATTCTCTGTATAATTGTATCATAACATAAAAAAATTAAAAAGAAGATATACGAACTAATAAAAATGTTTTAAAAGACTCAATAGTTTATACATACTATATATTGTATATCTAATTTACATTTATGTAATATCAAATTTGCCAGGTTATTAAAATTAAGCTGACCAAAAAACATGTACAATATAGTTATTATTTATATACAGAGAGGCAAGTTTCATTTGAAATTTATTTTTAAATTTCTACTGAAATCCATAAATGCATTAAATTTACTGTTCATCATTGTTTCTGGTTACATATTCTCACAAAAATCCCATGAAGATGACAAGTATGAATGAGAAACAGAAAAAGAGAAAGTTTTACATTAATGTTAGAACTAGCTAACAATGATGAATATATCCCAAATTCCTCAATTCATTCCTAGGCATAGCCTGTGGAACTGAAGTTCTCCTGCCTTTTATTTGTTGAACATTATGATTAGAGGCAAATTAAGTCTGTGAATTCAAAGTGGGTTAAAATTATGTCTTTTCAAGAACTGATGAAAAGAGGTGATGAAAAAGGAGTACTGTGGGAAAGCATGGTAGTGATGGAACTGTGGTCATTTGTTGCCGTTCAATGGAATGAAAAAAATATGCTTTCTATTAATATTTTTTAAAGAAAATGAGCTAAAGCACACAATGCAAACACCAATAAATTACTGCAGATAGTGCTGTTTCATTGTCACTATGATCATCTGTTAAGATGAATATTTGTGCAAGGTCACAGAATTTTCACACTTTTTGACACAATCATTCAAAATCAAATAAAATATAATGTAAGTACTATGAGATTTATAAGCAAAGATTTACATAAGAAAAGTTTCTGTCTTTAGTAAAATTTCTTCAAAGCTGAATCTATGTCTTAGAATTCACCTGCAAGTGATTTATTGAGAAAGCGCTCCAGGCAAAACTGGTAAAGAAATAAATCCATGGAACATAGAAGTGGAAATAAGTGAAGCAAGGCAAGATTTTGAGAACCTTCCTCTTAAAAGAAATGTCATAAATTTGCTCTAGAATAGAACCTAGGGCAAGAAAAGGGGTAATATTTATTTGATACAAAGAAGCAGAGCATTTATACTCTAGGCATAATCTATGGATATCTTGTGCTTTTTGATTACAGCCTAACGTCTATTGTAGCCAACTAACAGTCTTTGCAGAGGTTTTTTCAACCATGGGATATTAGAACGACAGGAAAGGAAATTTGGGGTGGAGCAACAGACATAAAAACAATGGAATGTGAGGGAATTTATATAAAACAGTCTTGTCATGGATTTCTAGGCAGGTTATTAAATCATTTCTGTTTCGTAATATTTGCTGTTATGAAAGGATTTTTAACTTCATGTATTATAGTCTCTAGTGTCCAAACTACAATTCATATGTGATAGAAATTATTGTTGATACCCAAGAATTTTCTGATTCTGTAATGTATATATTTTCATCTTGAAAAAAAGAGTCTCCTTTATAGATAAACAGGTAACCAAAGTAGACAAAAGTGCCCTAAGAAATTTGCTTGCTTTTATGACATCCGTTCCTCTGGTCATAGCTATTAGGGAGAAGTCCCACCCTGCCCCCCACAAAGTAATCATTTTTGGAAGGAATAAAAATACTCCAAAGAATCATGAAATGAGAACATTTGTGTGGCTGGGAAGTGACGTAAGTTAATGTTCTGTTGTAAAATGTCAAGTGTTTGGCTACAGCACCAGTTATAAACATCTATAGCTGAAAAGGTGACAATGTAAAAAAAACAATCTTCTCGAAGGAACAGATCATGCCTTGGAAAGGTGTATAAGAGGAGCTTCTGAGCCAAATGGCACAAGTCCATCAACAGATGAAGTCGCTTATTAGCAAATCAATGGGTGACTCACTGACAGGAACAAACATTTTAAATTTCCACACGTTTCTACACTATTGAACACTTATTAATAGTTAACTTTTTGGGTTGGATTTTAATTTCTTGGATATTTCCTCTTCACTGTTACAATTTTGACCAGCTTAGCAGTAAATTTCCAACCTATTGCTACAGCATGGCCATTTGATTTTTCTGAAAATTATGTAACTCTTTTAACCTTATTCTAAGTAAATAGTATATATAAAATAAATGTATGTGCACATACTATCTTTGTGGAACTCAAATAGATTCCACAATGTATACAACTTTAATAATTTTTTGAAAAGTCATGTGAAAAATCTTTGAAAATCTCTTAAAGAATTCTTTCAAATAACCAAAGTGTAAGCATTTGATCTACATGGTCAAACAGAATCATATTTTGAGAAACACTGAAAGATAAACAGAAGTAAATCAACATAGAGGAATATGAAGAACATCAAACATGAATTAAATAACCGATAATCTTCAATTAACAATCTGTATTATTGACAAGATAACTCAGCTCAGCTCCAGCCCTTGTGGCAGCCTGGGGAGTGAATCATCAGATGGAAGATCTTCCTCTCTGTCTCTCCTCTCTGTATATCTGCCTTTCCAATAAAAATAAAATAAATCTTTTAAAAAAATGAATAGAGATTACCACAGAGCCAGAGGAGATCTGATCACATTAGTAACCCATACATTAATTGCTGGCTTATGAATAGAATACAGTATGTCTTCAATACACAGAGATAGTGATATAAATACATATTTAGATACACAAACAGAGGAATAATTACAACCTCTCTAAAAAAGTCTCCATATTCAGATGGCTTCACTGATGAATTACATGCAATATAACATTTAAATATTAGCATCCTGGCTTTAAGCATTTGAGGAGTGAATAAAGTTGAAAGATCTTTTCCTCTCTCTTTTTGTTTTTTAGTAAAAATGTTTTAAATTTCAAAATTAAAAATGTATTATTACAAAAGGGTCTGTGGAAATCAATTTTTAAAAGATGTTTAGACAGTTTTCTTTAAGATCACAAAAGATAATTTTGATATAAATTAATATATTTATTCAACAGAGAGCAATTCCATGTACATAGACTGACTGGCATGTTCTATAATGTTGAAAACTCAATCATCTCTGAAATAATGCCATCCAATTCTACTCAAAGTATCATCTGGCTTTTGTGCAAAGAGGATAAGGTGATTTTAAAATTGCATGAAAGTATGATGAGTCTTCTGGGGCCAGCTTCTGTAGGCAATGAGTCAGTAAACCAGGAAGTTATAATGGTTTGATCATGACTTTGAAACACAAGTACTCTTCTTGAGGCAGATAAGAAGGAGTAACAAGACTTTGCTTAGTAACTGCCTAATGATGATGTGAATAAGCTCACTCAGTAAAGTCACTTTGTAAAACTAAGACAGCCTGGCCAATGCTGGGCCTGCAGTTGCTCCTAACATGGGCTTTCCTGTAAATCTTGCCTTCTTGACTGTCTCAATAGTGCCACATTTAGCTCATACCTCTGCTCTGCCCTACGTAAGTTTGTAACAAAAGAACCTGGAGGGGGTTCGGCACTTCCCCATTATTCAACCTGGGGGTCTTTCAGAATTAAAAAAATATTGCCTTTCCAGAAGAGGCAATAGAGTCTCTGGTGGAAAATTTCCATCATGTAAGAGACAGTTTGCTAAGACCAAATGTTTGAAACTAGGAACTATGTTATAATCAAGAACTGTCTATAGCTCCACATATTTTCAGATTCAAAGCATGTAACATTCTCCTGTAACACACACATGTTTGAAAGAAAAAGAAGTAAAAAATTTAGGAACACTAAGTTTCACATTGCAATTTTAATGAAAGTATGCACATACCATTCTGCCATATGTACACAATGTCAGAAACATAGATATCCATTGTAACATTCTTCATAACCACCACCAACAACAAAAACTGGAAAACCATTTAAATACCATAAGTATTAAATGTGAATATGAATTAAGACATCAGTAGGAATGGTAGTAGAAGGACCCCCCCCCCAAAAAAAATCTTCCCTTCAGTGAAAACACCAAGAACTGCAAATAGTAGGTCAACCATTAGGACCATACTTGTGTCATAGCAAGCAAAACCACCAAATGTGTCTCAAGCATTCCAGATGGCCAGTCATTCAAGTATGTGTTCCAACTCCCTGCTAATGTGCTTCTAAACGCAGTGCAAAATGAGCACATTTTTTATATATCCAACATATATATGGGAGACAGAAAAGAATCTTCTAGCTCCAGGGCACAGTGCGGTAGTCTAGAGCCCAAAGTCCTCACCTTGTAAATTCTGGGATCCCATGTGGGGGTCAGTTGGTATCATGGTGGCGCCGCTTCCCATTTAGCTCCCTGCTTGTGGCCTGGGAAAGCAGTTAAGGATAGTCCAAAGCCTAGGGACCCTATGCCCTTGTGGGAGACCTGGAGGAGGCTCCTGACTCATGGTTTCAAATCAGGTTAGCTCCAGCCATTGCAGCCACTTCGGGAGTGAATCAACAGACAGAAGACCTTCCTCTCTCTTTTCACTTCTTTATATGACTTTCCAATAAAAATAAATGAATCTTAAAAAGCTAATCTAGCTCCTGTCTTTGTTCCTGCCCCCAATCCTGGGTGTTGTAGCCATTTGGGAGTGAATCAGCAGGTGGAAAACATCTATATCTCTCCTTCTTTCCTTTTAGTTATAACAGAGTTTTCTTTTTAGGTCAACTGTTCAGTGCTTGCTTAGGAAATTAATCAAGGGATAGTAATAATCCAAAGTGTTAATTATAAAAAAAAAATTTAAAAACTGAATCTCACTCCAGAAATATTGTGATGCTTTAATCTGCCCTATTCGCTTTTTTTCTAAGTTCTGTTATAACATTGAATTTTAAGTCATATAATCACAGTGAATAGTAGAAGCCTAATATCCACCATACAATCCAGAATGGAATTGGTTCTCACAAAAGCACCAGTCCCAAATAATTGTTCTTATTTGATCTGTCCATCAGTTCCATGGAATCCTTCATTTGTGTGTTTTGTCTTTATTTGATGTGACTCAAAATATGACCAGTACCAACAACTTTTCATCGGGAAGAGTTTGTCAGAAATAATCAGCAGTAACTGTTTAAATTATGACTGCCTGAGGCAGCAGTAACAGGTACCACAAACAAGAAACTGACAAAAATGTTTGAAAGGAAAAGATAGCATTGAAAAGCTGACTGTTTCTGCAAGATTCCACTGGGACCCTAGAGGCCATTTGCATGTGAAATACTGTGCTTATATCTATGAAGGAATGTAAATGGCCTGGAAGGAATTATGAAAGCTTCTGGCTAATCAAGAATATGTGTTCAAGGGTCAGAACTTGGGCACCTCAGACTAATCCTTCGCTTTGTGGCACTGACATTTCATACAGATGCTGAGCATGTCCCTGCTGCTTCATTTCCAATTCAGCTCTCTGCTAAAAACCTGGGAAAGCAGCAAGGGATGACCCAAATCACTGGTATCCTGCATCCATGCAGAAGACCCAGAAAAGAAATGATAGCTCCCAGCTTTGCTCTGATCAGGTCAAATCTGGGGTTAATGGCTACTTGGGGAGTGAATCAATGGATGGAAGATCTTGTCTCTCTGTGGCTCCTTTTTTTTTTTTTTTCTCTGTACAATCTGCCTTTTAAATAAAAATAAACCTTTTAAACAAGGTTCTCTCTCCAAACAAAAAGTAAAAGTTAAAACATGGTTGGAAGCTGCCTGACTGATCATCGGAGGTGTAGCCCACAGCACAGAGCATCACTCAGTAAAGGCAGGAAGACATGTGGTCGTGGGTGATAACAGAAACTTCTTGTACCTGGCATGCTAACCTAGTGGTTAAATCCTCATCTTTCATGCATCATCTTCCCATGTGAGCACCAGTTCATGCCCCGGCTGCCACGCTTCCCATCCAGTTCCCTGCTTGTGGCTTGGGAAAGCAGTTGAGGATGGCCCAAAGCTTTGGGACCCTGTACTCCTTGTGGGAGACCCAGAAGAATCTCCTGGCTGCTGGCTTTGGATGATCTTAACACCAACATTGCAACCACTTGGACAGTGAACCAGTGGATGAAAGTTCATTTTCTTTGTATCTCCTTCTCTCTATTTATCTGCCTTTCCAATAAAAATAAATAAATCTTAAAATGAGAGACAAAACAAACCTAACAGTTTTGTCACCATTAAGTTAAAAACACAAAAACTTCGGTGCCCACATACTCAGTGCCCACTATAAACACTTCAGAATTGAATCATGAAAGTCACTAAACAAACAATAGAAACAACGGCAACAATAGCAACCAACCATAAGAACTGAGGAAGGAATATCTGATTTTAAATAATTCCAAAGAGTGTATTTAGTTATTCAACCTTCAACAGCTACAACAAAATGAGACATCCAGAAAAACAAGTAAATATGGTTCATAAAGAGGAAAATGAAGTCAATAAAAGCCATTCTGGTGTAAGCCAATATGTGGAACTGTATAGAAAAGCACATTAATGCAATGATTATAAATGAGCTCAAATGTAGGAAATTGTACCTTGAAAAAAGGAAGTTATGTGATGAATTATAGAATATCTCTATAAATATGCAAATCATTAAAAACTCTCATATAGAATCTTTGAAAACAAACATAAAATACTTAAAGGCCAAACACCAATAGCAGATAAATTGCAAATTTGAGCCAGCAGAATTAACGATTGACATTTTTATTTAAATTTTGTCTGGGAATCACAAAAAATACAATAAAAATAGAGACTAGAGAATGAATGGTGTGTAGAACACCATCTATTATATGAACATATACATGAAAGTCCCAGGATGAGAAGGAAGAGAGAGTAGACCATTTGATTAAAAAAAAAAAAGACAAACTTTCCAAAATTGATGAAAACCACACAGACGCTCAAGAAACTCAAGGATATACTGATAGAAAGCCTCATTTAAAATATCAGATTAAAATTGTGGAAAGATAAATTGAGTGTCTTGAACACAGGAAACATAACCCTTCCTAAGATGAAAAAGCTACATTTTTTTTTCAGAATACAAATTGGCCAGAAATTTCCAAAATGATATTCAACAGACTGGAAGACAAAAATTTTCAAGAAATACTATACGCACCAAATTGAGCCTTCAAAGAAAAGACGACATAAAGAAATTTATAAATAAAGATAATATAAAATGCAAATATAAATAATGTCCTGCAAATAGAGTTCTTTCCATGTATACTAAAGATATTAAGTCTTTCAAATTAAAATAAGATAGCAGATAATAATTCAATCCTCATGATGAAATAAAAATCACTGTAAAATGTCTACTATATGAACACAAAGGATTGAAAAAATGGATTTTTGCTTATAAATAATTTTCCCATCATATTCAAAATATAGTTGTAGATAATAAATACAAATCTATATTGTTTTTATATAAAATAATAATAAATAATTTTGAACTAACAGCACAAGTTAAATTGAATCTGTCCTTGCAGAGATATGAATCAAGATTCAAAACTTACATTTTATACAAAAATTTAGGTCAAGGATCTGAATCTTGATCTGCTACTATTAAGTTAATAGAGAAAAGCATACAGGAAACTTTGCAAGATATTTTCAAAGCAAAGATTTCTTGGAAGAGATCCTAGAAACACAGGAAAACACACAATAAAGCAAAAAATTGATAGCAAGATTACGTCAAGCTAGGAAGCTGCTATACTATGAAGAAAACAATCAACAAAGTCAAGAGTCAATCAACAGAATGGAAACACAAGTGTGCAAATTATGCCACTTCTAAGGGGTGACCATCCAGGATACATCACGATCTCAAAACAACTCAACAGCAAAATGAACAATCCAGATATGACATGGGCAAAGGACATGAACAGGAATTTTTCTTTGTTAATGTTGTTTTAATGATCTGTGATTAATTATTCATATATCATTTCTTTTCATTTTTTATTTTACTAATATTAAGGAAACAAATTGTATGCAGTCCATAGCTACATGTTTGGAAGACAATCACACTTGTTCACTCTTCAGCTTTCCCCCTCAAGAAAAATAAAATAAAATGCTCCTTCCCTTTCCTTTCTGCATTACTATTTTCAGTTATAACTTTAACACACTCTATATTCACAGGCTTAATTTGCCACTAAACATAATATTTAACATAATAGAAAATAAAAGTCTACAAGACCATATTTTCATTGGAATATAAGTATAAGCCAAAAATGACATGCTATCCTGAGTATTTTATTTCTGCACTTTTATGTATGTGCTCTATTTTAGCAATCACATACCAGAAAAAAAAATACAAAATATTTGTCTTTCTGAGATTAAGTTATTGCTCTAAACAATAAATGGCTTCCAATGCATCAATTTGTTTATAAAAGACAGCACAGCATTTTTTTGACTGCTGCTTAGTATTCCGTAGTGTATCTATTCCACAATTTCTTTATCTGTTCATCAATTGATTAGCATTTATATTGACCTCATATCTCAAGTATTATGAATTGAACAGCAAAAAATATAAATGCACAGATAATTGTATCATGTATCAATAGATACATTTCAAAGTAAGAAATACAAAAGGCCAACAGATGTCTAAAAAAATTTCCCAGGATCACTGGCCATCATAACAGTGCAAATAATGGATATCATTTTAAAATTTAAAAATAACAATAATGACAAAAGCTTGTGAGGACATGGGGGAAAATGGGACTCTAATCCACTGTTTGTAACATTATAATCTACCCCACTCTTGGGAATTTAATCCAAAAAAATGAAATCAGCATATGAAAGTGTTACCTGTACCCCCATATTTATATCAGCTCATTTTATTATAGATATGATGTGGGATTATCAAAAATGTCCATTCACTGCTCACTAAACAAAGAAAATCTGGTGTTTATACACTCTGTGGGAACTACTTAGTCAAAAATGAAATAAACACTGTCTTTTACAATAAAATTGATGGAACTGCAAACCATCATATTTAAAGACATAAGCCAGTCCAAAAAGACAAATATTGTAGGTTTCCTGTTCTACATATAGGGGTTGATACAGAATAAAAAATAGCGAGCAGGAATGGAACAAGCATCTTAGGTTTTGATTATTCTAGCTCGTGTTTATACTTAGAATAATATACATCTGGTTCTACATACACATATATTCTAAATATGTTGAAATACATGATGAAATAAATATATTCTAAATTAATGGCTTAAATTGAGAATCCAAGGATAAATCTTTACCTATATGATAAATGCAGCTTTTACTAACAGTTTCCAGTTAATTAAATGGGAAACATCAGTCTTTTTGAGAAACGGTTCTAGAACAAATGACTATCCACATCTAAAAGAGTAAATGTGGTCCTCTACCTCATTTCACATTCAAAAATGAATTCAAAATTACTGCTTTGAATTTTTCTTATGTATTTTTAAATGGAAGAGTTTAACAATGAAATCCTTTCAAAGAAAATACAGATAATTGTCACTCCTGACCATAAATTAAGAACTTTTTAAAAATATGTTATCACAAATAAGAGCTACAAAAGGAAAGCAAAAAAAATTGTGCATTATTAAAATTATAAGGATTATACACAAAAGATGTCATAAAATTTGAAAAGAAAGTACATATAATAAGTATATTTGTAAGTCATACACTTGACATATATTAGCATATATAAACATGCTTGAAAATTGTCATGGAAAATAGAATTTAAATGGAAGCAAGTACTTGAATTCCTGCCATTCAAGCTGGAGACTAACAGTTTGGGGCTCCTGGCTTGAGCCTAGTCCAGCCCTGAATTTCCTGAGTTGAATCAGCAGATGAAATCTTTTCCTGTATTGCCCTCTGTGTGCTTTAAGAAGAGCAAACATTAAAAAAAAAAAAATGTAAAGGGATTCTCTGGCAAAGCAAGCTAAGCTGCCGTGTGGAACGACTATACTTATATTAGCTTGCCTGATTTGAATCCTGGATATTTTGTCTTTCTGATACAGGCTCCTGTGAATGTGGCTGGGAGCAAGCAAAAGATCGCCTAAGAAGTTACAGGCCTGATGCCTCTGTGGGAGATCTGGATTTTTCTCCCAGCTACAGCTGGCCTAAGCCTCGTTATTTTTGGATCTGAGAAGTGGATCACCACTGGTCTCTGCCTCTTTGTCTCTTTTGATCTCTTTCTTCCCTCCACCCAAAGCATATCTACCGTTCAAAAAGATAAAAAAAAAAAAAAATCAAGATGGCACAATAGGGTAGGGACACCTCTAAACAGAGAAATATTAGTCAGTGTGAAGCAGAGAGGGCACATTCCAGAAAACAGGAGAGGACAGAACAGCAGAGGGGTGCCTGGAGACTGACAGACACAGGAAAGCACCAGACACAACAATGTGGTGTTGCAGTGACTGATACCCAAGAAACATCCATCAAATGGCGATCTGAACTCCACCAGCAGCCAGAACTCCACCAGCAACAACGTTCCACACAAGACAGGTCCAGATAGCTCTCAGACCTGATGGCCAGCAGATCAAGAATTCTAGTAATGGCACATCAGGCACCATTTCTTACAGTCAAAGAATTTAACACTGCAAGAGACAACAGCAAGCTGCGCATGTGCTGAGCTCAGCCAGAACTCATTGAGCTCATTGCATTGCACTGTTCCCACAAGAAAATAATACTGACTATGACACTGTACAGGTCAAAATAGGTCCATGTGGCCCTAAGACCTAATGGCCAGCAGGTTCTGGCAAGATCAGCACCACCAACAACCTAGCCATATAGAATACCTTGGTGTCTCCCTAATCCTGGAACCTGCTATAATTAAAGCTACCATGTGGCAAATATTCATGATTTATAAAAATAAACTCAATAAATATTGTTTATATAAAACAAAATATATATCACTTTTAGGGGAACTTAACCAGAAAGATCAATACATATAGAGTGAGTTCTACTTATCAGTATTTTATAAATATTGCCAAAAGTATATTTTATAAGCCAAAATCAATATATTGGCTATTATTGTGGCCATGTGCCATGATGCCACTAAGCACAAATCAATCATAAACTTTGTACTGTCAATATGTTCTAATTATGTGAATAATAAGAATTATGTGATTCAGAGTTCTGATGTCTAGATCCTGTAACCAACATTTTATTTTACTAGTTTTCTCAAATGGGCAAGGCGATATGATTGGACTTTCAAGGCTTAAATCACAAAAATGTGTTTTCTCATAGAGCTGAAGGATAGAATTCCAAGAAAGATATGCTATGAAGTTAGACTCCTGTTGCAGGATTTCTTCCTTGGGCTTATAGCTCATCAATTGTTCACTCTGCTCATGGTCTTCTTCTGAACTTGGAAGGAAAGACGTTTCTGATACCTCCTTTTTTTTTTTTCATAGAACACTCATCCTATCAATTGGGGATCAGTTCATGTTATCTCATTCAACCAGTCCCCTAAAAGCCATATTTCCAAATAGCACATCATGCATTAGTCATATTTCCAAATAATATGTCACCAAGGTCCCATACATGGCCATACACTTTTCCATACACTTTTTTTTCCACAAATGGATCTATTATTGCAATAATTTTTAAATTATATTCCAGTTCATTAATCCACATTTCTATATTCTAAAGCAACAGTTGAAGGCCATACATAATCCTGAATTAATTTTTAAAATTAAAAACATGGTCCCGGAGCAGTGGCGCAGTGGTTAAGGTCCTCGCCTTGCACGCCTGGCATCCCATATGGGCACCTGTTCTAATCCCGGCAGCTCCACTTCCCATCCAGCTCCCTGCCTGTGGCCCGGGAAAGCAGTCGAGGACGGCCCAAAGCTTTGGGACCCTGCACTTGTGTGGGAGACCCAGAAGAAGCTCCTGGCTTCGGATCGGCATAGCATCAGCCGTTGTGCTCACTTGGGGAGTGAATCATCGGACAGAAGATCTTCCTCTCTGTCTCTGCTCTCTGTATATCCACCTTTCCAATAAAAATAAAATAAATCTTTAAAAAAAAAACAATAAAATTAAAAACATGAAATTCTGCTTTAATACTCTTCAAGCTTTTAACTCTAATATCCCAGTTTTGCCCCACAAGGAAACGGCCATTATATTTTTCTTGATGAGGAATGTACTGTTGAATCAGATCAACTACTTTTAAGAGAACAGAAATCATAGAGATTAAAGGAAAATACAATTTTGTTATTCATCACAACCTGGAAAAGTGGCTGAAATCTTTTGGTTAGACTTTCTTTAACACTACGGTGGTACACTCTTTATTTGGGCCTCCTAACTTTCACATTTCCAACTATACTGTTGGATTCCAAGGGAAAAAATCCCATTCAGGTACAGACCAATATGCTAGAGCTGAAAGCTGGCCTTGAAAAATGTAAGCAAGTAAATTGATTTCTTCACCTAAGGGGAAAAAAAATGGCAATTTTGGACCTAAGTTATCCACCCTGGATGATCTAAATAACAGGATAATAGCCACATCTTCATTTCATGCAGTCTAACATGAACAGTTAGTATATCAGATTTCACAGCATGATGAAAATGTGAGGGTTGACAAACAACTGAGCAATCTGCAGTGTCGTTAACTATTCTACCTAAGCAATGAAAATGAAGCAAGATTATTTAGGATGTCTTTTATTTAGCTCAAGTACCTCAATTGTCCTTATATACATCTGGGACGTTTGAGAATGCTGTTGCTTCCTTGCTCAAACACTGCCGTCGACTTGACACACACCCACTTTTAAAGTCAAATTTATAAATGTGGCTAGTGATGTTCACAACAGCCATCTTCTTTAGAAAATTGTCTTTAGCTCTGCTTAAGTCCTTCCCTTCAAATCTGTATCTCTAGCCGCTTCCCTAAAGGATCGTGATGAGTAGTTTTACTGATGATGGGCTACAAGACTGGTTCCGCTAACTCACAGTGAACTAATTCTGTGCCATGATTTATGTTCCAGAGATGTTCTGGGTTGATTATGATAGGGTCTTCACCTGAGGCAAGAGTTGGGGTCGCTTTTCTGCTCTAGCTCACCGTGCTTCCTTGATTCCATTATTCAGGAGTACTTTCCAAATAAACCAGCTGGCTAAACTTTGTGGATTTGAGAGCCAGAATTCTAGTTTTATGAAAAAGGACCCTAAAGAATTGATCTTAGAACTCATCATAGAAAAGAAACTTAAAAACAGGATTTTTGAAAGTCAGAGTATTAATTATCTGAAAGACAGTATTCATCCACCAGCGGTAGGTAGATAATGCTAGTCTTTGAAACATCATATGTGGAGGTTGCTAAAATTTTTAATAGGTGGCTTTTGGAGGCAGAAAAAACTTATAAAATATCTGGATGGGATAGAACAAATATAAGGATTGTGATACTGAGTGGCTAATGCCAAACAATGCTGATGAATTTAAATTTGAAAAATCTGTGAGGATTTTTTGAGAGCACTTCTCAATTTCTTATTGCCTGCTTCATGAAGCCATAGCTGAAGAAAAGGCACAGAATTGAATTTTATCTAACAAAACTTTGGAGAATTCAGATTTCACACTGTGAACTAGTCACCTGATTTGAAATCAGAACCCTGCTAACTTAGATATTAAAAGTCATGAGGGTAATTTGATATAAATATAGAAAACTCATCTAGACTAAAACCAGCCAGACTGCCTGATGTCTGGGCTAAAATCAGTCAGGTTGCCTGATGCATTGGCATGTCATGGAAATGACTCCAAATGCGCATTTTGAGGTGAATTAAAAGAGCAGCTTAGGGCCCGGCGCGGTGGCGCAAGTGGTTAAGTCCTCGCCTTGCACGCCCGGGATCCCATATGGGCGCCGGTTCTAATCCCGGCAGCCCCGCTTCCCTTCCAGCTCCCTGCCTGTGGCCTGGGAAAGCAGTTGAGGACGGCCCAAAGCTTTGGGACCCTGCACCCGCGTGGGAGACCCGGAAGAGGCTCCTGGCTTCGGATCGGCATAGTATCGGCCCGTTGCGGCTCACTTGGGGAGTGAATCATTGGATGGAAGATCTTCCTCTCTGTCTCTCCTCTCTGTATATCCGCCTTTCCAATAAAAAATAATAAAAATAAATCTTTAAAAAAAAAAAAAGAGCAGCTTAAAAAGATATGGAGATATATATCCATCTGTATATCCATGGATACATTTGAAGATCGAGGTCAAAGAATGAGGGATCAGAAATGAAGTATTCCACAATAGAAAACTGCCAACAAGTATTCAATTTTCAGCTCCAAGCTAGTTCTTTGACCCAGAACTAATGGGCTAAAGAAGCAGAATTAACGGAAGTCTAAATTGCTAAAACAACTTTCACAAATCCTGTAGTCTTTTCAAAATTGATTAATTAATTAATTAATTAGAGAAGGCAGAGACAGGGAAAAAAAGAAGAGAGAGAAAGAAAGACACCTTCACCTAAATCCCTGTAACGGAAACTATGTCACGGCTGAAGCAAAGGGCAGGCAACACGACTCAGATCTTCCATGTGGTTGGAAGAAATTCAAACACTGAAGCCATCTCAGCTGTGTGCCAGGATTTGCATTGCCAGGATCCAGGATTCTGGAGTCAGCCCAGCAACAAATAAACACTACCAAATGTCGCATGGGTTAAGTAATCTCTGCATCTGCCCTGGGTCATCTTTATTGTTTCTACAAGTATGAAACTGAGAAGAAAAGTTTGAGTTCGGGTCCTGGCACAGTAGCCTAGTGGCTAAAGTCCTCGCCTTACACTGGAATGGGCACCACCAGTTCTTGTCCTGGCGAGCCCATTTCCTATGAGGTCCATTTGTGGCCTGGGAAAGTAGTTGAAGACAGCTCAATGCCTTGGGACCCTGCACCCCTGTGGGAGACATGGAAGAAGAACCTGGCTCCTGGTTTTGGATTGGCCTAGGTCTGCCCCTTGCAGCCACTTGGGGAGTGAATCAGTGGATGGAGGATCTTCCTCTCTGTCTCTCCTCCTCTCTGTATATCTGACTTTCCAATAAAAATGAATAAATCTTAAAAAAAAGTGAGATTTCTAATTCATTATTTACAAAACATTTGATAAATTAAGTGTAAATCAAAGCACAAGATAAGCCATTTAACCATTTTTTTAATGAATGACTATACTCATTAGGAGATATTAGGAACATCTGATTTTCTCCACAATTCCCAGGGTAGTAAACACATTTAACTGCCTGACTTTGCATTGAATGAATGTGTATAGAATGTCAAAGCCTTCAAACAAATGGATTATAGCAACTAATCTTACACTTATTTGTGACTTTTGACACATAATAAAACCTTATTTATTGCTGTTCCAATAAATATGGATAATTAAGATCATCAGAGATGGACCAGTTGCCTTTTTGGAAGCACCCTCTAAAATTAATGTCCATTTTTAACCTCCTGCTCCATGGCTTCTATCATTAGAACATTACTCAAACTCCCTCCCAAAATCACTGGCAGCTTTCTACTCAACAAATGCCATGATTCACAAGTCACAAAAAATGCATATACATTTCAAACGTATCTGAGGAAAATTAAACTGAAATATCTCTTTGATTTTACACTATGAATACATTGTATTTAATAAATAAGGGAATAACAATTCTGGGAAAGAAACTTCTCTACTAAAAAATTCTGTACAAATTTCAAAATGGTTTAGGCATTCAAAGATGCCTACAAACAATCCACCATTTTCAAGAACTATATAGAAATTATATGTAGAAGAACCCATGAACTTTTTCTGAAGGTCACAGAATTATACCTTCAATTTCATGCAAAAGCAGGTATTTGAAATCATGTACCTGTGACTAAGGACAAAAAGAAAAATTGAAAGTGACACAGCAGGTGAAGTTTAGATAAAGACTAGGAATCTGAAAATAAAGAAGTAAAGGTCAGTTATTCTAAGAAGAGCAGTATAGGGATTTGTATACAAAAGTGGTTTAGAAACTGGGAGATTGATGTGATGTGTATGTGTGGTGTGTGTACATGTGTGTAGTGAAGAGAGTAAGCAAATACAGTTTATATTAACAGGAGATTCTAATCCAAGACATTAAGGGTTTCTCTTAATCCAGTGTGTATTAAGGCAAATGGTGAAATATTTACTCAAAAGTGGGAATAAGATGTTTATTGTGATAGCCACATTGGATTGCTTCTAAACATGTCCATTTTCACACACCAATGTTTTCGAAATTGATCGGTTGATTGATTCATTCATTTTATTGCAAAGGCAGATGTAGCGGTTGAAGAAGAGATAGAAAGAAAGAGCTTCTGTCAAATACTTAGCTTCACAGCTGGCTGCAAATGCCAGAGCCAAGCCGATCCAAAGCCAGGAGCTTTCTTCTGGTCTCTGATGTGGGTGCAAGTTCCCGAGGTTTGGGTGTGTCATCTACTGCATTCCCACACCACTAGTGGGCAGCTGAATGGGAAGTGGAGCAGCTGGGACATGAACTAGTGCTGTACGATCTCAGCACTTGTAAGGTGGGGATTCAGCTATTAAGCCATCATGCCTAGCCAATAACATTGTTTCAATTGACTACATTTTATAGCACTTTCTAGGACTTTTAAACATTATTTGTTGAGTAATGAGATGCAAAATGCATACAAGTTAGTCTGATCCCCCCCAAAAAAGGTAGGCAATTGATTATACTTATGTTTTTTCTCTTTTTCCAATTACAGCAATGTGGCGTCTGAAATCTTTGAAAATACGCCCAGCCCATAACCCTGTCCATGCTTTCATGTCTTGATATTTTGTCTAGGTTAATTTTGTAAGCAATGATGAAGCCAGTCACATATTTCAGATATGAAGAAACCAAGCTACATCTTTCAGCCACAGGCATCTATAAAATCAGTAAGTATTACATTGTCTATTGTTTATTATATTTTATGATAAGCAGAATTCATTCTAAAATGACCCCGAGAATCCCCAAGCCCTAATGTACATACACTGTGTAATTCTGTCACCCAGATTATGAGCAAGAGGTATGAATATGCTGGTAATTAACACTTGTCAATACATTCCTTTGCACAGAAACGTAAAGAAACATAAGATCCAAGATTTTCACCTCCAGTTTTTTACATACTCATTTTTAAAAATAATTCATTTGAATATTTAAGTAATTTCTTAATGTAGTAGACTCCCAATGTCATAGGAAATACATTGTAACTTATGCAATGCATTTCTCATCCATTTCATGTTAATGTGATATGAAAATAAAGAGAATAGCATGTCCATATTGATTTTAGTGCTCAAAAACAAGGATCTTTACACTAATATTCAATTGATGATATAAAAATGAGCAAAAGATGACCACTGTATACTGATTTCTAGACTATTTATACGTTCTCAGCATGGTGAAACAAACCAGCTTATAAGCTTGGCTGATACAAATGCACATCTTTACATGCAAAATTTGTTTTTACAGATTTTTTTTGAGGAATATGCTGGTGTGTGAGAGACAAAGAGAGAGACAGGACTTCCATGTGCTCACCAGTGGCCTACAAGCTGGAGCTGGGCCAGTCCAAAGCCAGCACCGGGAGTCAGGAGCATCATCTGGGTCTTTCATTTGAGTACCCTTCCCCAAGGACTTGAGTCACCTTTCACTGCTCTCCCAGACACATCAGCAAGCAGCTGGATCTGAAGTAAAGTAGCAGGGGCTCAATCTAACATTCATGTAGGATATTGACATTGCAGATTAAAACTTCATCCATTATGTCACAAATGCTATAGGTCACAAATATATATAATTATTTTTTCTTATTTTTTTCTGCAGGTTTAGTCAGATTTATCTGTGACCATTTAGGACCTACTTACTTTCAAAAAGCTTTTAACTTGTCCAAATCTGTTAGCCATACATGCTATTAATCCCACAGCTATGAAACTGGTAGACCACTGACTCCATTCATAACTCTGATGGAGACGTTCCTCACCACATTGTTGAATGACTTCACCTGAAATGTACCCCCTCTTTGATTTGTCTTCTGCCTGCATTACTTCTCTTTATGAATAAAGAGCCTCTCACCTCAGCACCTGGAGAGTCTCCGGAAGTGCATACAGAAATGTCAAAGAATCGCAGAGACAAAGCTTGTGTGTGATACTGTCACCTTGTAGACATTGCTCCATCAGTGATTAGCCCAGAGTGGAAGTGGGGAAGATGAGAGTCATAACCGATAGTTGTACCCAATGAGTACATCTTAAAATGTGTCTGTGCGTTCATATAGCTGTGCAGAGCATTTCTTGTCATTAAGGGGAAATATCTTTTCACAAAGAAATGCAAAAAAATAACTGGGTCAAAAACTAAATAGCAATTTACTTTTTCATTTTAAACATAACTTTATAAGTATAAATATCTGAAATTAAGTTTTGTAACAGTTTTTAATCTTTTATTTATTATTGATTATTATTATTATTAGCAGTAGTAGTAGTAGTATATGATACAGTTCCATAGGCCCCTGGGATTTCCCTTACCCCCTCGCAAACCCTCACCCCCACTGAATTTCCCTGTATCATTACCAATATATAGGTTTTCATACAAAGCCATATGTCCATTATTGTGAGCATGGACAATGGCAAAGAGTCCAGCATCATACTGTCAAGATATTGTTAACAGTTTCATTGGTCATCCATCTTTTCCTGGAAGTAGAGATGCATACCGCATTGCATCCTCACATCTGGATATGTTAATCTCCATTACACAGTTACTATATATCCTCTTAAATGAAAAGCCACAATACAAAATCAACAGCAGGAAGAAAAATAGAATTTTACAATACCATGAAGTTACATAACATGTTACTAAATATGACAGTCTCCATTACACAATTACTATGCATTCCCTTAAATGAAAAGCCACTAAACAAAATCAACAACACAAAGAAAAAAGAAATTAGTGACACCATGTATCGGGGGTCCTCCCGTCCCGCGGAAGAAATCACCCGACACTTGAGAGAGTCTCCAAGATGCCTTTATTCTGATCTTCCGTTCCGTCCGTTAACTCCGTTGAGACCGTTATGACCGTTATGACCGTTACGCTCCAGCCCCTCCCCCGACAAGCCCCCCGCTTAACTGTCAAACTTGACCAATCAACTTAAAGAGAACCAAGGCACACCAATCAGGGCAAAGGGCCAATCACAGGGCAGGAAATGGTCAGTGCCCCCAACAGCTCCCCCTTCTTGTTTTATTAAGCAAGGGACCGTGCCTGTCTTAGGTGTTCCGAGTTCAGGCTCCCCTTACCCATCATGGGCTAACCACGTGGCTAGGAACGTGGCACCTGTCTTAGGTTGGTGAAGCCATATCGGATACTTACCCGTCTCTGGCTACCGGTTCAGCATGCCTAGCCAGACTTTTAGGGATTATCTGTTGTGAAGGGCAAGCACAGCTTGCACTAGCAGCTGCTGTTACTGCTGCTGACGCTGTGCTCAAGGATGAAGCATCCACAGACCCCAAAGAATGATATAAGGCCCAGGGCTACTATACCAGCCCATTGGTGTGCAAAGGAAAGATCCTTTAGTATGCAATTTGTCCATTGCTTTACTGTGGCAATCTCTACTTTTATGCTATTTATGGCTATAATTTGGGATCTTAGTTCCTATGTCAAATTATCGAATCATATGGACCAGCTTCCACTAGGGGATAGCATAGCGGATAATTCTCTGGACAAATTCAGTGCTCGGGAACCATTGGTGACAATAGAGGGAGAAACACACATTCCAGGTAGACAAAGCACACAGGAGGTCCCCATATGATGGAAATAAGTTGTGGAATGCGTACCAGCACCACAGTGCCAGAGCCATTCCAACACTGGTTAAGGGCTCACTTAACTACAGAGCAATTAACAATAAACATAAATGGAGCTTGTACACATACATAAATAGCATTATAGATAACATAACAACTGCAATTAACTTTAACATTTTCTTCCCATATTCTAGAACTACTACTACTATAATTACAATTTCTTATCACTACCTTATCAATAAATGCAAAAGCTGATATATCTGAACACCCACCCCTATTAGTGCAAAGTACCCAGACATTCCAAGACTGAGCAGAAACAGATTGAACAGGGTTACCATATATATAGTTATACCCCACAAAGGCACAATTTGAACAGGTAGGAAATAAATTGGTCACAGCAAGATCAGGTGCTACTCTTCTAGGAGTCACAGTACTTTGACAGCAGTCCATTCTGGGGGCCATTTCCAAGGCCCTAGACAGCGAGTCAATATTTGCTGCACCCCTTTTATGGTGCAGTTTTAGTTGGAGATTCTGGCTGTCTCCTCTCGGTATCTGAATGAACATCAGGCTGGTCAGCATCCACCACGTCCACAGGTTCATCTTGCTCCGGCTTTCTTATCACTCACGTCAAACGTTCTGGCACCCACACCGGTCCATCAGAATCCTGTGGAAAAACACAAACCGCTCCTCGCGTCCGTCGTAAGACAGGATGCGGGCCCATCCATTGTTTTGTTAAAACATCCTTCCACATCACCCAATCTTTGCAGGGGCCTGCACCAACAGTGTGGCGTTCGGCAGCAGAATGGCCATCCAAATCCAGAATCAAAAAGTTAAAAATATAAGTAACTAAAGCCAATTGATGTTTAGGACTTTTGGGATATAGGGTGGCTCCTACTCCCCCTTTTTGTTTTATTAATAATGCTTTGAGAGTTGCATGGGCACGCTCTACCACAGCCTGGCCTGTGGGATTATATGGGATGCCAGTAGAGTGTTTAATTGCAAATTCAGAACAAAATTTATCAAATGCTTTGGCTGCATAGGCAGGTCCATTATCAGTCTTATAACACTGGGGGACTCCCCAGGCTGCAAAAGCCTGAAGGCAGTGAGATATAACATCTTGAACCTTTTCCCCTGTATGAGCTGAGGCATAAAGAACTCCAGAGCAGGTATCAATAGAGACATGAACAAAAGAAAGGCAACCAAAACTGGGAACATGGGTAACATCCATCTGCCATATATGATTAGACATAAGACCACAGGGATTAACCCCAAAGCAAGGCTGGGATAAAAATGGGACACAATTTTGGCATTGTCTAATAATACAAAAATATGGTTGGATCCAATTAGTATACCCCAATACCTGTTGGAAATCATTAAGAGTCTTTAAACCATCCATTCTTGATTTTTTTTTTTTTTTTTTTTGCGTTTCCATAAGACTTTCTCACCTTCCTGTATACGTCCTCTGAATTTATCAGTGCCATCAGTCAGGCAAGACTTAATCAATGTCCAGAACCTGACCATTCCTGGAGAGAGGGGCTCCTGCCGTTCTGCCCTAGCTAAGTCTCTGCCTAAGTGTTCCCATTGTGGCAGGATCAAAAAGTCCTCCTTCAGAAACCACAGCACAATCCTCTGCACAGTTTGCAAAAACAATAGCACTGTCAGCAGTTTCTGCAATAAAGGTTGCATGTGCACTGAAAAAGTTAAATTGGCCATATTTTTAACATCTCTGATCGCCGCTAACCTGCAAACTTGACCGATTGTCAAATCGCGAAATTGATCGTTAACCGCGAACTTGAATGGGCGCTAGATCGCAATCCTGAATGGCGGCAAACCGCGACCCTGAATGGTGGTAAACCGCGATCGTGAATGGCGGCGAACCGCAATCCTGAATGGCGGCAAACTGCGATTCTGAATGGTGGTAAACCACGATCCTGAATGGCGGTAAACCACGATCCTGAATGGCGGTAAACTGCAATCGTGAATGGCGGTAAACCGCGATCGTGAATGGCGGTAAACCACGATAGTGGTAAACTGCGATCCTGAATGGCGGTAAACCACGATCGTGAATGGCGGTAAACCACGATCATGAATGGCGGTAAATCACCATCGTGAATGGCGGCAAACCACGATGGTGAATGGCGGCAAACCGCGATCCTGAATGGCGGCAAACCCAGCTTTAATGGTCGCTACCCGCAAACTGGACTAACTCGACTCGTCGCTACCCGCGAACTTGACTAACTCGACTCGTCGCTACCCTGCGAACTTGGCTCGTCGCTAATCCGCGAACTTGACGTGCATGTCCCCGCTGCTATCAGCGGCTCCCTGAGGTAACCTGAAACCTCAGCTTAAATGGGCCCCCCGCTGCTGCGGCTTCCTGAGCAAAAAGCTCAGTTGTAAACTAATTCCCCGCTCTAAGCGGCTCCCTGAGCGATCTGCTCAGCTTACCTTCCTGGTGTTCACCAGCTGACTTCTATCGATTCACAGCGCCAGTTATCTTCTTTCTATCCGAGTCACAGCACCAGGTATCTTCTATCCGAGTCACGGTACCAAATATCGGGGGTCCTCCCGTCCCGCGGAAGAAATCACCCGACACTTGAGAGAGTCTCCAAGGCGCCTTTTATTCTGATCTTCCGTTCCGTCCGTTAACTCCGTTGTGACCGTTATGACCGTTATGACCGTTACGCTCCAGCCCCTCCCCCACCAAGCCCCCCGCTTAACTGTCAAACTTGACCAATCAACTTAAAGAGAACCAAGGCACACCAATCAGGGCAAAGGGCCAATCACAGGGCAGGAAATGGTCAGTGCCCCCAACAACCATGAAATTAAATAACATACTACTGAATGACTAAGTGTGCTGCCGAAGGAATGTAAAAGAAAATCAAGAACCTCCTTGAAGAAAATGATGCTATTGTACGACCTATGAGTCATTGCAGAATTTAATGAAGCAAGTGTTTTGAAAAGATGAAACTAACAACAACAACAAGAAAGCAAAATCCATGAGATATAGTCAAGATGGCACAACAGGGTAAGGACACCTCAAAACAGACAGGGAAATATTAGCCAGTGTGAAGCAGAGAAGGCACATTCCAGGAAACAGCAGAGTGCAGAACACAGCAGAGAGGTAATCCAGAGACTGACAGACACAGGAAAGCAGTGAAAACCGTGGTGTGGTGTTGCAGAGACTGATACCCTAGTGGCAATCTGAACTCCACGGGCAGTTGAAACTCCACCAGCAACAAGGTGGGAAGGGACGTTTACCAGGAGCTCCCGAGGTGAACTCAGACAACTAACTTTTCATCCTGCTGATTTGTTTGTAACAGTTTTTAATGTATCATCATCTTACGTCCCTTTCAATCTATCATTTCCCAGATTTCAGTGAATGTGGATTTGGCAGGACTTTCTCACGATCGAGTACTCCAATGGTGTTCATGTATCCACAAGCCATTCAGACAGGGTTACCCTACTTCTGGTATAGAGTAATGGAAGACTACATGGAGTGACCAGTCACCAGCTAGTAATCTCAAACAAAGCACACATTCTAAGAAAACTGAAAGATGGGGAGATGTGTGTAAGGGTGAGAGAGGAAACAGAGAAAGATAGATGGTATCTCATTTAAATTCCTAGACTTATTCATATCTAAAATTAATGATGTAATTATCAGATTTGATAAAACACAAGTTCAATTATAGTGTTTTTCTGAGAACTATTTTAACTGTATTTTCCATATTACAACATGGAAATCACTGGAAAACGCACAAGTTGCTGGAGATAAATGAAGGAGCAAAAACAAATCAGGGAAGTTCTGTGTACTTATAATTATCCATTAGGTTAAATTGGAGAAACAGTAAGTAACATCTCTGTTGATATTATAGGTTTCTGATTGTCCTTAGTGATAAACTGCTGATGGATATATGGTCTGTGGTCACCTAGTTTCATGTGCTTTCAGAGAATGTAACAAGTTTCTTTAAGTAACAAAATTTCAATTGCAGTTATCTTAATAAGCTGTATTTTGATATGGTGGTAAGACATTTTTAACTGCAAAGATCAAAAGTATAAGAATCAACATGTTCATGATTTGATTGGACTCCAGGTGCCAATTAATCATTTTTTTTCCTTTCACTCTCTCTTGATCTCATCCTGTATTTATGTTTTCTGCTTCCTCTGGGGTCTGTAACTGAAAAAATAGAATGGAATAGTTCTAACTTTCATACTTGCCAGAGTTTTAAATTTAATCTTTACAATCAGCCTAAATGGACAAACTAGTTACAAATCCACAGATAACTATGGGTAGGGAGATGAAAAATATTATTTTGTAGAGGAAAAGCATGCCTTCTGTCTAAATGAAATGGGATTAGCCTGTTCTAATCCACAACATGATGAAAAATCACATTGTTAGAGCATGTAGGGATGGACAGAATGTGGGATGCGTACTAGAAAAAACAAAGTGCTTACTAGAACCTGGGTGCTGGTTAGAATTTTAGACCACAATACCCATTGGTCCAAGTGGATGACAGGGCTGGAAACAGAAGTGACCAAGCGGAGACCGGTCACATTAAGCAGGGTCATGCTGTCAACAAACACGCTAGAGAACCATATCTGGGGGAAGATTCTGTGGTTGATGTGTGGGCCAAACCCTATGGAAAATCTAGCCCCACAGGTTATTTCAAGAGTTGGGGTGGTGATGAACTAAATTAGGTGTGACCAAGGAGTCTGCCATCAATCACAGATTAAAGAACCAACAACAGTCTGGACTGGTCAAGGCAGCAGCACCCAAATGTGCATTCTGTATAGGGTGTGGAGTGGGCCGGGCTGCTATGTTCACCAGCTCATGCAAGGCCAAAAGAAAGACCAGACTATGCCAGGCACTGGCGTAAAACCCAATGGCATGTATGAGAACTAGGTCTGGGAGTGGATCAAGTGGAGGAACTTGGGCGACTCCCCTGGCTAGTCATAGCTCCCACTGGTGAATGGGTGGTCCAGACCTGGGGGTCGGACAAGCTGGGCAAAGTAGCTCCAACTGCTCGGTCAGTGTATGAAAAGGCAATGGAATGGGCACACAGGGCAGTAATCAGCAAATCTTAGCCCACAAGTAAAATTAGAAACCAGGGAGCCCGGGGGCATGGCCTAGCGGCTAAAGTCCTCGCCTTGAATGCGCCAGGATCCCATATGGGTGCCAGTTCTAATCCCAGCATCTCCACTTCCCATCCAGCTCCTTGCTTGTGGCCTGGGAAAGCAGTCGAGGATGGCCCAAAGCTTTGTGACCCTGCACCCACGTGAGAGACTGGAAGAAGTTCTTAGTTCCCAGCTTCGGATTGGCACAGTACTGGCCATTGAGGTCTCTTGGAGAGTGAATCATCGGACGGATGATCTTCCTCTCTGTCTCTCTCCTCTCTGTATAACTGACTTTGTAATAAAAATAAATAAATCTTAAAAATGAGCACAAGACGTGCCCAGCTAGGTTCTTGCACCAACTGGTCTGAGTGAGCCATGGACACTGAGCCACAGTGTCTAAGGCAGGGGTCGCAACAGGTGACAGGCTATGCCAGGCTGAGTGAGTCAGGGCAACCACTGGCATGCTGAACACTGGCTGGGAACAAGTCTGGTTGGGGAGCTAAGGGGACACCCTAGCTGGGTGGAGGTTCCCACTAAGGGGCACCCGAGCTGTAATAGGGCTATGTTCCGATTAGGTTACAGTTGTATTCTCCCTTGGCACAAGTGTGGACTGGGTCTGGATGCACCGGGCTGGGTCAGACTACAACACCTTCTGGTGTTCTGGAGGACCAGGGTGGATGTGAGACAGACTAGGCTAGGTCTCAACCCCTACTGAGCCATGTATGAGCTATATGTGGGTATGGACGAGCCATGGCAGGGCTGAAACATCCAACAGCAAGAACCAGAATGGGTTGAAGGACAGTTAAGAATAGCCACTGTTCCTGCTGGGACAGGAGGGAAACTGAGTAGTGCTGGTTCATGGACCCACTGGTATGAGCGAAATCAGGCACTTGGAGGGGTTCTGATGGAGGAGCCTGGGCAACTCCTCTGACAGGACACAGACCCTGCAGGTAAGCACAAGAAGCATGGAAGAAAACAGCCCAGAAGAGGTCACGGAAAGTGTCGCACTGGCATACATTTAGCATGGGTCAGGGGCAGACCAGGCTGAATCAGTTCACGTCATCTACTGGCAAATCCGAATGCCAAAACACAGCGTGGGTCGAGCCAGGTTTGGTTGTGACAAAAGCAGTACATAACATGGAATACCAAGGTGAGGTTACCTGAGCCAGATGTGACTGCTGCACTCAACCAGCACACTTGAGAACCAGGAAGGGAGTGGCAGAGCCAGCAGGGAAATAAGGGAGGGTCCCATTGCTGGACAACTACTACCAATGGAGAGCATGAGCTGGGATGCGTACAGAGCAGACTAGGCAGGGCTACAGCACCTGTGCACCTGTGGACCAGATCAGGGAAAAACCAGGCTGGGCTGATTATTCCTACTGGTGCAATCTACAGTTGGAGTGGGTGAGAGTTGTTGGGGCTTAGCCACAGCATCAGCTGGCAGAAGCTGGCACTGGGGGCTAGTTCTGTCAAGTTAAACCACAGGACCACCTGGAGAGTGAATAATCTGGTCTCCTCCCTCTTGGGTTACCATCCCCCATAGAAGGGCACGAAAACTAGGCCAGTTGTTGGGGTGGCTTGAGTGACACCCAACAATATCCGTGAAGGTTGGATAGTTGAGCTGGTTAGATGGAACAAGGTTTTAATACCTGTTGACATGTATAAGGGCTTTCTGTGTGTTGGGCAGAACCAGGCTGGACTGTGACACCCATTGGTTCCAGTGGAAGACAGGGATGGAAATAGAACCAACCCAGCAACTGCAACCACCAGCTGATTGGGGCAATGGACTGTGCTGGGCCCTATGCTTGCTAGTATGTATAAGTATCTGGTCTGGGAACACTTCAGACAAAGTTTCTTTGGGGATCCCCCCAATCGAGTTTTTGGTCTCAGAACCCTAACCATCAAAGATAGAGGACAGATCAAGTCAATCAACCACCTCAGCTATATGTTGGCAATGAAAATATTGACCAAATGGAGACTCTATGATGGACTATGTTGATCAGTGGAATCTCCAATGACCTCAATTGTGCTTGGGGTGGTGAGAGTGGCAGTAATTCAGATTTGTTAAATTATCAGAACCACTTGAGCAAGACCCTCAGAGCATGCTCCACATCCATGACCTGGGGCGGGGGTTGGAGACTGGGTGGGGCTTCTCCCTTAAAATCTCCTTCTACATCAGATATATTAAGGAAACAGTACGGAACTATTGTGTTGCCCATCTTCCTGTAGTGTTTGAACGTTTTTACCCTAATTATGTCAAGACTGTCAAAAAATTAAAAAAAAAATTAAAAAAGAATTTTACCTGCTATAATGTTGTGGGAAACTTCACTCCATTTTCTACAAAGAAATCAAAGTTATTCTGTTATGATTCTGACTGATGCTTCCGACAGCATGTGATTCATTAAACTAAAGAAAGGACAAATCAAATCTAAATTTCTCCCAAGGAATGGAGTGAAATTCAAAGATTTCCCGAGACATAGTTAAAAGAAAAGAGTGTTACTAAGAAGAGAAATCACCTAAAAATAAGCACAGATATCGGCTTTGCTGGTTGCACAATTACAGTGTGAGAAGATTTACAGCTTGATCATATCTCAATTGAGAATGGTGAGTCACTGAGTAAAAAAGACTGGACTCTCCAATTGCTATGAGAATACTACAGATTAATTAAAGGACATGAAATAGGTCTGGCCCTAAATTGAAATGAAACATATCTCACTGCGCATTTATTTTAGAAATTCAGTAAATTTCTAAAAACTAAGCGAGGGTGAGGCAGAGGAGAAAAACTTTCTCTTTCCTAAGAATTAAATATTGAATGGATGTAAAAGAAATATAAATCCAATAAGGTCATATGCATATTGAAGATTATCATAAAATTCACAGTGAAAACAAGAAACAAAATTGGTATGCATGGATAAAGTAAAAGTAATTTACTCTCAAATCTTAAACAGCAAATTTTACAAAATGAAATATGAAAACTGCTTAGAAATTGGTGGGTGATGCATTATAGTATTGCTAATCCATCAAAATGTGTAGTCCTGTGATTTAATGAACTAATTTTGAGGGAAAAATGATCCAAGATATGTTATGGCTTATTGTTGGCCAATACAGAATAACATTGAGAAATCAAATATCTTTTTTAAAGATTTATTTATTTTTATTGCAGATTCAGACATACAGTGTGGAGGTGAAACAGAGAGGAAGATCTTCCATCCACTGATTCACTCCCCAAGCGGTTACAATGTCTGGAGCTGAACCAACACAAAGCCACAATCCCAGAGCCAATTCTGGGTCTCCCACACTGGTACAAGTTCCCAAGGCTTTGGGCCATCTTTGACTGTTTTCCCAGGCCACAAGCAGGATGCTGGATGGGAAAGAAGGCTGTCAGGATTAGAACTGGCACTCATATAGGATCCTGGTGCACTCAAGGTAAGGCCTTTAGCCCCTAGGCTTTTGTGCTGGGCCCTGGAAAGTCAAATTTCTTAAACCAGTCTGTGAACAGCTTGCATTGTGCAGGTGTCTGTAGTCTGTTTTTGGATTCAGAGGCTATAAGGACCCGTACACATTGACTAAGCAGTAGGAATTTGGGGTGAGGTAGACTGAAATTGGTCTTTCAAATTTCAGAACAGCCAAAGAGCACAGAAATATGTTTTATCTCCAAGATGTTCCTCAGAAGGAATTCAGATGAATTGTGTTGTAGATTCCAATTTAGCATTTTACTTAGGAATCCTAAATTCCTACATTTCCTGTTGTGCATTTTTTTCAAGATACTAGGGTTAAGGAATATATAAAATTTTGATATTTTTTGTTGAAAATTGTGTTGTCTTCTTATGGAAGTGTTTAAAATAAGCAAAGGATAGTTAAAAAAAACATATTAGACTTACAGGAACAGGCTGATAATTTTGTCTCCTAGTAGTCATTCTGGTCTGGTTAATGGCAAGTATGTTTTAACTATACCAGTATGCCAGCATAGTTGCTTGTTCCATTAATTTTTATTATTTTCTTTTTTTAAAAGATTTATTTTATTTTTATTGGTAAGGCAGATATACAGAGAGGAGGAGAGACAGAGAGGAAGATCTTCGGTCTGATGATTCATTCCCCAGGAGGCTTCAACGGTTGGAGCTGAGCCAATCCAAAAGCCAGGAGCCTCTTCCGGGTCTCCCACGCGGGTGCAGGTTCCCAAAGCTTTGGGCCGTCCTGGACTGCTTTCCCAGGCCACAGGCAGGGAGCTGGATAGGAATTGGGGCTGCTGGGGATTAGAACCGGCGCCCATATGGGATCCTGGTGCGTTTAAGGTGAGGACCTTAACCACTGTGCCATCACGCCGGGCCTAATTTTTATTATTTTCTAAAGATATGTGGGAAACGAGGTGGCAAGAGGCGTGGCAGTCCTGGACATGCAACCCCTGACGCCAGACAGGTGGATTGAGGTAGCTGCAGACTGCCCAGGGAGAAGGGCTGAGGGCATGTTTTACAAGGAAGGAATGACTTCTAAGGTCCTCCATGGAGTAGGCCACCACACTTGCAGGTGGGCAGGGCAGCTGAGATGGGGGGGCTTTAGAGGAAGGAAATCAGAGAACATTTCTGGGTCAGGCCAAGGGATTCACCCATGTGAGCTAAGTCAATTAGCATTACCCACTATCCACCAGTGCACAAGAAAGTTGGGGCTGCCTGGCTGAGCTAGATCTCAGTTTCTAGCTTACCCCTGGGTGTCTGCATAAAGGTGGGCCACATCAGGCTGGGCTGCAGCACCCACCAAAAATCTGTAAAACCTGATCTAAGGGGAAATTTAGTAGTGAAACTTTGGGCTTGCCTCTTCGGACTGCAGCACTTGCTGGCTTGCTTGAGAGCTAGGGTGGTAACAGGCCAAGACAGTACCCATCGGTACTTGCAAGGGTCAGTGCTGAAGGCAGATTATGCCAGACAGAGCTGTGGCATGTGCCAGAGCTTGCCTGAGAAAATAACAGAGCAAACCAGACCATGCAGGGCTGCAAGACTCATTAGCATTTGTCTGAACCTGTTATAGAGACAGGCTGAGTTGGTTCAGGCCACAGCACCCACTAGCATGGAGGAGTAAGAATAGTGTGCAGGTCAAATCCATCTTGGCTAGGCTGTAACACTCACCAGTGAGAAGTGAGCCCATGGGGACAGTCTGGGGTGAAGCATATGCCAACATGCAAAAGATCTAGGGGCTGGTACAGGCAGGGCCGCAGCACCCATCAGCCAGCATTTGTGATGGATCTGGGAACTGGCCAAGATGGTCTGGGCTGCTGCACCTGCAGGTGCTAGAGTCAGATGCATGCAGATCAGCTGGGTTAGGCCTTAGCACCAGCTGACATCTACCAAGACCACAAATAAGTCATATCAGGCTAGACCACAGTAGCCACTGGCAATCAGAAGATTCGGGGCTGGGAATTGGTTCACTCTCCTGCTGGACTGCAGTTCCCATTGGAGAGCATGAGAGCCAAGGCTTGGGCAAGTCAGGCTGTTCAAGGCAGCAACATCCTTTAGCACATTTGTGGGCCAGTTCTGGGGGGCAAGTTGGGCTGAGATAACCTGCAATATTCATGGGTGTGCACTAGAGGTAAATAATATGAGTGAGGGACCTGATTAGGCTGCAGCACATGAAAAAACCAGGGTTGGGGCAGACTTGGTGAGGTTTATTGGCATCTCACTGACTAGGCTGTGCTACTCACTGGTGTGTATAAAGTCTAGGCATATGGTGGATTGGGATGAGCTAGGCCAAATCACCTGTTAGCATGAAAGATGGGGCTAACAGCAGAACTGACCAGGTGTCTGTACCCACCATTATATGCATTGGCTGGGACAAGTAACTGACCAAAACTGACCTTGTACTACATGGCACACACAAGGGTCAAATCTGGGTTCATTCCACATGAGATTTTGGGAGGACTCTCCAACCAACTCACTAATCACATGCAAAATTCACAAGGTATGTACATGAATCAAGACTGGACCTGATCGGTTGCTGATGCCTGTGCAGTGGACAACATGAAAGCCAGCTCATCTTAGGCCAGTAGAGGATATACAGTGCATCATTAGAGGATGGAAGGCAGAACAAATTGGACAACTCTCCTGTTCAAGCTTTGCATGAAGTGTCTGGGTCTATGGATGGATATTGAGGTGGACTTGGTCAACAAGTAGACCTTGGAAAGATTTTTTTTCAGCCCTGGTTCAACAAAGCTAACAGTGCCTCAGAACAATCAAAGCCAATTAAGCAATACCCTCATAACATTCTTCACATTGACACATATTGACACATATAGACACAGCTTGACAGCAAGGAGCTGTCACTCTCTGCAGCACCCCACAGATCAGGAAAATAAAATCACTGAAGCATTTATTCCAGCCACATTCCTCCATAGTTTAAGCATCCCCACTCTAATTGGAGGCACATGTGTGCATGTATCCCTCTCAACTACATAAATAATATTAAAATAAAACATAAGTTTAAAAATTACTCTCCCAAAATTAATCATCAAATATATCATCCACCTAGTTCTCACTTATGCTACTTAGTTTCGATAGAGAAAAATGTCACTGTAATATCCGTACCGCTCCATCTTTCCTATATATTATAGCAGGGTTCTAACTACATCTGTGTGCATCAGTATCACCAAGCGTTTGCTGCACCAGTGCTGTCTGCTCTCCCAATTGGACTGCCATGCCTGAATCCACAGACCAGAAAAAGAGGAGAAATGTATTGCCTATCATACCCCTTAACTAACGCACACCACATTTTCCCACATGAATTCCCCACTCCTTTTATACTTTGGGGACAATTTTCAGGAATCCATGTTACAGCTCCTCCAAGTGTCACGTGAGATTAAAACCCATTTTGTGAAGCTGACTTGATTTTTCTGCATTACTGTGCTAATTTCTTATTTGTGTTCCTAAATATGTGTGTCTTTGTATTCAAGTTTAAAGATTTGCTTCTGAAAAAAAAATCATTTTTTATGGAGAAATCCAAGATTTACTCTCCTTTAAAGAGACCTTTCAGAGTGACTCAGATTTGCCTTCTCTCCCTCTCTGTTGTCATCATTCATAAATTGATTGAATGCCAAGTATGGTTCTACAATAATTCACACTGAACAGATTTCGATGAAGTTTTTAATGCACAAGAAAATAAGCAGGACTGCATAATCTACTTGATGTCCTATTGGATCTTCTGATCATGTTATGCTCTCTATCACAATAAACCTGTGAAATTAAAGACAAAGGCCCCGCCCAAGCACAGGATAGAAAACATTATGCTATGTAAACAAACACATGTAATGGACAAGAGACCAATATACCTTGCTATCCTTGCATTTGTAAACATTTATTCTTCATGCATTATCATACAATTTTCAAAAATCCATAATAGTAGCTCTAAATTATAGGATTAGTAAAGATAAATGAGATAGCATATATGGAATAAAATCAATTTGAGACTCTAATACCTGTGGCAAAATTTTACTAACACAAAGATAAAAATAATATGTGCTAATCATTCCTTATTCTAAGTAAAATGTTAGAGTACAACATAAATACAGAAAAGGATTTCTCTTCCTGTAGCTTATAACACACCTTGAAGTCTTTGAAAAAAAATGTTGAAAGTTTGAAGAGCGTAAAATCAAAGCATAAGAATTTGTGCAGAAATGTGTGTAGATGTTTTTCATGCCACCATCACAGAACTACTGGAAATGAAGTTGCTTCAAGAATGCTGCTGCAGTATTTTAACATGCTGGGTCCAGGGATTGATACTCAACTTACCCGTGTCTAAAAAAGACCAACCAGCCCTCAGAGGCTGACCAGAGGAGCCTCTACAGAAGCTCCTCACACAAGTACTGCCCTTACGAAAGTGACAACAATCAGATGGTTCAAAACACGGCCTTAAAAATAATTGGTTCGTACATAGCTAGAGCTAGCAAATGGCTGATGAAGAAGACATAAATAGGAAATGTTCGGTAATAGATTTCATTTGGGAGGCTCATAATATAGTTAATATTTAAGCAGCTGCTATGTTAGTGGGCAAGCATATTCTCTCGCATCTCTCAGGTGGGTGTTCTGGCCATTTCTTCTTCTTTCCCTGTGATCCTGCCACTGTCATGCTGTTGCCTCCCCACACTGTTGTCTCTGTCTATGCTGAAGGTGACTGAAGAGGCCCACACCACCGTCCTCCCCAACATTCTGACTTCATATTTTCAAAGCTGAGTCAGATCTGAGCTGTGGAGAAAAATGAAAGATTAGATGAGATATTTGAACTTACAAAGACATTTTAAAACCTAAAACCTACCAGGAAAAAAGAGAAAGATCTTGGGTGAAAGCAGTTTTGACACACCAAGTTAACCCACCACTTAGGAGTCCTGCATTGTGTTTGTTGGCTCTGTAGCCCATTGCTGCTAGACATAATAGCCAAATTATTAGTAGCATCACATTTTTATGGACTGAGGATCACATAAGATAGGGGAGGAGGGTTTGATGAATTTACATGTAGATCATGGTAATTCCCATAAACCTATCTATAGGCCCCATTAATTATCCCCACACCCTTTCGGTGAGGTGTCTCTGTTTTTTCCTACAGATCCAGGCAATTGTCTAACAGAGATTCAATCAATTGTCTTCCTATAGCATTGCACATCACAGCTGGTTATGACCTGTGTTGTGGTCTTCGGCAATTAGTTCACGGTCAGGAGTTTGAAATCCATGCCTTCCCCACTTACATGGTTCTTTCTTCTCACGTGTGATGCTTACCTGAGGGGGGCTTGTATTATGTTATTGCATAACCACTCCCTTCCCAAACCTCCATATACACCCATGATAAGGAGGGACTCACTCTTTCTGCCATATGTTTCTTTGCTCTTGCACTCTAATTCTTGGCCTCTCCAGTACCTGTTAGGAAATTTTGCCATTTACCTAAGACACCAGCAAGCCACACAGAAGATACTTATTCAGTGCAGAGACAGCACTTGGAAGACGTGGAGGCAGAGACAGGGGCAGAGAGCAGAGAGGACCAGAGAGGGGACTCCTGCCATTGTAGCAGGAGGGAACCTCCAAGGGAGCTCAGCAGAGCAGTGAGGGAGGGGGAATGGAAGAGAAAGAGAGAAAGCAAAAGAGAATCTATTTTTATAATGTAGGGGCAGGTATTGAGAGTACAGTGCTATGAAGATTGGTCTATGTGATAGTAGGCAGGGTTAGGAATGAAAGGATGCAAGGGATTGGGGGACATGGTTGTCTGGAACAAATTTACAAATAATACAAGGCTTTACAGAAATGAAACTGAAACCTAAGCTTTAGGAGAACCGAAGCTGGCATCAAAAAGAGGGTCTCATTGGTCTTTGGGACCAACACTCAAGTCATTGCTTACAGTGCTTGCTTGTTCTCTGGCTTCCCATGGACATACTCTGAGTACAGGTAACCTCTGACCATGCCCCCTGTTTGTATTCCTCACCTTCTGTTCACTGTTTGTGTGAGTCAGAGAAGATGCAAATTCTAAAATTCTTTGTATTTCTAATATGTGTACTTTCAAGAATTGTAGGAAAGCTGAGGACTAGCAGTAATGAAATGTGGACAGAGAAGCCAGGAAAAGATAAAAATTTACAGCTTTGTACGTGTGTCCAGGTTGTTTGCTATATGTTTCTCAGGATTATATTGCTGGAGAAGATGGAACATGTGTATTCAGTTTAAATGAACTAGCTTCACAGTCATAATCACTTGTTCCTCTCAAAGTTGTAATTAGACTATATTGCCATCTGAGTTCCTTTGATAATTTCTACTGGGCACTGCCATCACCATGCTTAGTAAATAAAGATTCCTTAACACATCCAAGACTTGTCTGATGTGATCTCTCTCACACTCCACAACGCATTCTTCACTCTTTTTTATTTTTAATTTTGTTTAACTTAACTTTGTTACTTTAAGGTAAGAGTTACAGAGATAGAAAGAGACAAAGAGCTGACTCCCATTCCTAGGTTCATTCTCCTGATGGTCAAAATCACCAACATTAGGACAGGCTGAAGTTAGGAGCCTAAAGCCTCGTTGATGTCACCCGTGTGTGCAGGTTCTAAACAGCTGGACAATCTCCTGTTCCTATTCCCAGAACTGGGTCAGAAATAATACAGCTTGTGCAGAAACCAGTCATCATTGCAGGCAGCAGTTACACTCACTAAATTACAGTATCAGGTCCTACTTCTAGCTCTGATCCAGCTTCCTGCTCCTGTACCTGAGAGTCTGCAGTGGCCAAGGACTGGGGTTCCTTCCTCCCACATTGGGCAACCGAATGGAATTTCCCTATTACTGGCAGTTGAAGGCAATTAAGGTTGAAAACATGGAAAATGAAAATTGTCTTTTCTCTTTATCTCTGATTTTCAAGTAAACATATCTTAATTGCAAAAATTAAAAAAATGATAACTACAAGGTTGTGTGTTGAAGCACTCTTGTTATATGTAATCTTGTTCTTCCAAATATTATTTAATGTGTACTGCTTTTGTCTATTCTAGATCATTCAATAACTTAATGAAGTCTAAAATACAATCTCTCGATCACTTTACTTGACCATTATAGAACTGAAGAAAAAAATCGTAACACATCATTGGCAAAAAAAAAAAAAAAAAAAGTGGTATTTTGCTTTTGTTGCTATTGTTAATTTTAACAATAAACCTTTTTAAGATATTACAGAGTTGTCTACTAGAGATTATCTCTAACAAGAAAGATATTTCAACAAAAATATCTTTACAGTCCTTTTTGGCAGATTATATATTATTTATATATATTATTATATAATAATAATATATAATATATATGTACACAAAAGGTTCATAGAAAAGAAAAATATGTTTGTTTTGGTGCAAAAAGTTTAACTTTGTGAATATTTTCTCATAATATGTATTGTATGAAATATCCATGGCCTTTTAAAGACCATATATGTGTGTCTTTTAAAGACCATATGTGTGTGTGTGTCTGTGTGTGTGTAAGCAAACTTACCTACCTATGTCTCTTTTGACATATTGAACTATATAAACTGTACTTCTATTCTTCTTTGCTTCAGTGCTTTAGAAATGAGAAAGTAGATATCTTCTCAGTAAAATAATTTTATAAAGCAAAATGATTAACCTCTCTTGAGGAAAAAAAAAATGATAGCATAATTGAAGGGTTCGAGAGATGAGTCTTCTCAGTAAAAAGGTTTAAGAAAACTGAGATAGGCAGCTAGTGGCTGATCCAGAGCCGTGGGGGGTGGACGGGCCTTCCCTGATTAAGGCAGGCAATTCAGTGGCTTTGGATTTTGAGCTTTGACATTTCTGTGCCAATCATTGCCAAGAAGTCTGTACCCCAACAGCTAGGATCCTTCTAATACCTTTAGGGAACAGACTTTTTTTTTTCTCCAAGAACTTAATCCCTACTCAACTACTTTCTGGGCCAAAGGTTTCTCTAAGGCTTTACAGAAAAACTCATACCTAAAAAAAGGCATTTTACCGTCTTACCCATCCACCCCTTTTCAATTCTCTGTGACCTTTAAAAAGTTGGTTGCACATTCAGTTATTTTATAAGTCACGGTAGGTTCAAATTAATCTTAGCGATAGGAAATTTTATAACTAGTTAAAGGGATAGCAGAGAATTTTAAAACACTGTTACCATCTCTGCAAAGCAAAAATGTTCCTTTTGGAGCTGACTACATTTCTAAAAATTCATCTTACGATTCATTGAAGAAGACTAAATGAACAAGATTTCCAACTTTCTGAATTTGAAAATATGTTAACCATAAATTAGTGAAAAACAGCATGCAAAGAAGATTGATGGCTATGATTTCCATTAAGTAAAAAACTCTGCCATATTTTAGAGAGCAAGTAAAGTAATTATTATTAACTTTTTGCATCATAAGTAGTGAATTCTTGATTACCAAAAAAGAAAATTGATTCCAAGTTCTTTCCAAATGCCCACTTAGACATTTGTCCTAATTAGAAAGTTTCAATATGCATAGATCTGTTTACGCAGTCACCAGCCTAAGGTTCATGGTTTGTTTTTTTGGTAACTTTCAAAGAAACTTAGAGTTATTTGGCATATGGGGATCTCCTACCCGCTAGGTCACCTCCTACTTAGAATTAACATCACTGTTCCAACACATACGCTGGAGAATGGGATCTCTATCATAAATGGTAACAAACAAACAAAAACAACAACAACCAAAAAAAAAAAAGCTACTTAAGCCAACATGGATATCTGCCAGAGTTCACTTAGCAGGAAACTGGAGTTGGGAGTCAAGAAAGAATATGCATCCAAGCCCTTGAGCAGGGTATGCCAGCACCTACTCCTAATTGCTGCGCATGTGAGTTGATATTTAGAATGCACATCAAAGATCCAGGTGGTACAAAAGAAACCCTTTGTCACCAATGAGTTCTACTCTTATTTAGCTTCTATCCCTGGAGGAGTACCCAGATTGACATTAGCTACTGACCCAGCTGAAGACTGACAAATATATTTTAAGGTAGAGTAAAATATATCACTGTGCATAACTTGCATAGATAAATGACAGATAGTATGAATTATTTATACTTTCCAAAACTGTAATTTATTTTAAGACAACTGCTTTGTCAACTTAAAGCAATAAAATCACCTAAAATAATTGATGACAATTCTACAGACACTTGGTTAATTCAGTTGCAATGATGGAACAAGATATTAAACAACACAACAAAATCTTTAATACACTCTCCATAATATATTCCGTTATACCAATACATTGTATTTTATGCCTCATGAACTGTTTCTCTTTAGACTTAAAGATGTGAACAAGACTTACAGCATGCCTTAAAAAGACTATACAAATATAACAACTAAAAAACAAGAAAAAACAATTCCAAAGAAATGAAGATCAATTTATCTTAATATAGTATAGACATATGCTGATCAAGAGATTGATGTAAGTACCATGATTTATGTATCTTATAGTAAACTGGGAGAAAGAGAGAGACTGATTACAAGATTTTGGTGTATTCAGTTATGGAGGCTGGGAAATCCTGTAAACTGCTGTAAGCTGTAAACTTGGGAAAAGCATAAAAGGAGGAAAAAATGATGGTGTGGATTCTTGTCAGAGTTTGAAGATGAGTCAGGAGAATGCATCAACGTCTCAAGCAGTCAGAAAGGGTGTTCAATGTTTTTATTCTATTTATGTCCTTAGCCATTGAAAGAGTGCATGATGTCCACCCACCCTGTGGAAGCCAAACTGCCCTACTTAGTTTCAATTGAAATGCTAGCTTCCTCTGAAGACAACATTACAGATGTAATTAAAATAATCTTTATGCAGAAATCTTGGCATACTGTGGTTCAGTCTAACTAGTGTCTAGGGCAGGGCATCATTCAACATTCAAAGAAAAAAGAAGGGCTTTTCAGACAGGGGGCAATTACTGTTCCCATACTGCTTTTCTGGAAATCACAAAAGGATTAGAACATTTGGTGCCTGTGGGGGAAAAGGCTCAGGTACACGAATGGGAGTCACTGAGCCTGCAGCCATGCTATATAGGCAACACAAGCTCTTAAGCAGCAACACCACAACAGCTGTAGTTTGCAAAAGAGGTGATAATATTTTAGATGGTGTACACCCAGACACAGGGTTCTGGCAGTCCTTGGCTCCACTACACTCATTAACTACCTCCCTATATCAAAAGTGTCAGGATCTATCAGGCTGTGGGTACAAGCAATTAATTCCAAACCTGGTAAAATTGGACACAAGTAGAAAATCTTAAACTAGCTGGAAATTTTCATTCCTCAGTATTCAGCTGCCCTGGCACTAACTTTTAAAAGTCAGTGCACATCACTCATTTTACACTGTCATAAAACATATGTGAAATAAGTAACTCTATTGAACAATTTCCAAAAGGAATCTGCATATCTGATAAAACACCCTCCCTCCAGCATGGCCCTCCTTACACATTTAGCTTAGAAAAATTCCCCTGCTACCGTTTAGTGAGCTAAAACCTTTGGGCAGGCGTGGTACCCTACCGGCTATAGTCCTCACCGTGCAAGTGCAAGGATCCCTTATGGACAGCGGTTCTAATCCTGGCTGCCCTGCCTCCCATCCTGCTGCTTGCTTGTAGCCTGGGAAAGCAGTCAAGGACAGCCCAAAACCTTGAGACCCTGCACCTGGGTGGGAGACCTGGAAGCATTTCCAAGACCCTGGGTTCTGATTGGCTTCGCTCCAGTCGTTGCACTCTCTTGGTTGTGAATCAGTAGATGGAAAATCTTCCTCTCTGTTTCTCCTCCTCTCTGTATATCTGACTGACTTTCTTTCTTTCTTTCTTTCTTTCTTTCTTTCTTTCTTTCTTTCTTTCTTTCTTTCTTTCTTCCTTCCTTCCTTCCTTCCTTCCTTCCTTCCTTCTTTCCTTTCTTCCTTCCTTCCTTTCTTTCTTTCTTTCTTTCTTTCTTTCTTGATATATATTTTTTTTTATTGGAAAGGCAGATATACAGAGGTGGAGAGACAGAGAGGAAGATCTTCCATCCAAAGGTTCACTCCCTAAGTGGCCACCATGGTTGGAGCTGAGCCGATTCTAAGCCAGGAGCCAGGAACTTCTTCCAGGCCTCCCAATTGGGTACGGGGTCCCAAGGCTTTGGGCCATCCTTGACTGCTTTCCCAGGCCACAAGCAGGGAGCTGGATGGAAATCCTGGCTGCTGGGATTAGAACCAGCGCCCATATGGGATCCTGGCACGAGCAAGGTGAGAACTTTAACCACTACGCTATCACACTGGGCTCTGCATATCTGACTTTCAAACATAAATAAATAAATAAACCTTTGTAATCTCTAACAAAAAGAAAAAAACCTTTACTATGCTGTTCCTCATAAAAGGAATATTTTTGCCTTGAAGAAAAGCAGTTTCTGCCTTGACCAGTCATCCCTGTTCCTTTTTTTGAACCAGAGAATCTTAAGGTCAACATCTGATGCCAAAATTCAGGATTGAACCTCAAGTGACAGTCTGTGCGATCTCTCAGCCTATCCAATGCTCCTTCAACATACCACATCTGACACATTTCTGGAAGACCAGTTGACTTCCTTTGAGTCCTTTCTACACAGCCTGGGAACATTCTTCTCTCAATTTGTCTGGAGATGTGTTATGGTAAGTCTTGGTACCTTCTGTCTAAAAAGCTGTCCTTTTCTGGCTGGATGTCTCCTTCCTGGAGATGCCTGGAACACAGAGATGATCCCCAATGTTGTCGGATTTTTCTCTCTTCTACACACTCCTTAGACTCTCTGAGACTCACATCCTTTCCCTTTTCCGCATGTGACATTTCCTCATGACTGCTTGAAGATTTGGTTCTTAGATGTTTCCTTCATTATCTTAAGATGTTAAAGTCCAGGGGCATGGTGCAATAGCCTAGCAGCTAAATCCTCCCCTTCCAACCACCAGAATCCCTTATGGAAACTGCTTTGTGTCTCTGATGCTCCACTAATCCAGCTTCCTGCTTGTGGCATGGGAAAGCAGAAGAGATTGGCCCAAGATCTAGGGACCCTGTACCCATGTGGGAGACTCAGAGAAAGTTTCTGGCTTCTGGTTTCAGATTTGCTCAATTTTGGCCCTTGAGCCTATATACACAGGGAGAAATTAATAAAAACAAACAAACAAACAAAAAAAATAATAAAAACACTCAACTTTTCCTGCAATTCACTTTGGAAACAACATTGACTCAATCTTAACAGTCAATGGTATGAAAACAAGACCTTTGATTCTCAAGTTCTCTGGGACTTACACAAGTACATCAATTGAAATAAAAAAATATCTGAGGTTCCCTAAATACACTCATTTCTCTATCTCTGTAATTACCTGTTACTCTGGCAATCTTGCAACGCCTATCAGATTTCCCTCTCTAGAGACAGACTAACCTCCAAAATCCTAAGCTTCTTAGAGCAAAGCTCAAACTGACTGCTGAGCCTGAAGGTCTGAGCCTGATTTTCAGTCTGTTGATCATGCCTTCTCATCCACCTTTCATCCACTCAATGCCCAGGAATTTTCCTCATGTATCAGGTCATTTTTGATCTCTCCTTCCCTCCAAAAATCCCTCTTCCTGCCTCCCACTAATTCATTCACAGTCATGAAACCTGCGCTCAAATCATCTTACCTCTGTTCTGAACCTGTATCTGTCCCTTCTTTTCTATCTCTCATATTCTCTCACTTAATTACCCATTCCTGTTCTCAGTTACTGCCAGAAGTTGGTCACTCCCTGCCACCATTCTCACCTTGCCCCTCTAGACAGCTGGAGTAAAGAGTTCCATGAATGTCCATGTCCAACTCTCTCTAATCTGGATAAAATTAAAACATACATTAAGTCACATTCCATGAATACCATGCAATACACCAAGGCAGCTTTTTTTTTTAAGATTTATTTATTTTTATTGCAAAGGCAGATCTACAGAGAGGAGAGACAGAGAGAATGATCCTCCATTTGCTGGTTTACTCTGCAAGCAGCCGCAACAGCCAGAATTGAGCTGATCTGAAGTCAAGAGCCAGGAGCCTCTTCCACTTTTCCTATGCAAGTGAAGGGTTCCAAACCTTTGAGTCATACTCTACTGTTTTCTCAGGCCATAAGCAGTGAGCTGGATGGGAAGTGAAGCAGCCAGGACATAAACTAGTGCCTATTTGGGAACCTAATATTTATAATATTTATAAGGTCAGGATTTAGTCATTGAGGCATTGTGCCAGGACCCAAGAAATTCTTACGCTGTATTCATTCCCATAACCTCACCTGTATTCAACCCCACTAGAACAGATTAAATCCCTCTCAAGAACCACAAATGGAATTATCAATCTGATTATATAAATAAAAGAAACACTGGCTTATTCCTTAGCCTATATATTGCAGGTAATGAGAAAAGCTCCACCCAAAGCTGTAACATATGATAAAATTCAGGATATTGCCCCAAACTCAATGAAAACCTCATGGTGTTTATGAAATGACTCGGTGAGACTCTTCAAATATAGCAATGTAGAGCCAGAGTTGGAGGTGGGAAAACTACCTCCACATTCATTTTCTTTCCAGGACATCTCCAGATATTCAGAAAAAGCTTCAAAAATTGGTAAGATGCATCCTAGACCTTGAAAATAATCTTATAAAAGCTGCCTTTACAGTGGTGAAGAGGAAGAATCTTTAACTCCACATTAAAATGAAATCAGGTTAATTATGTTACTTATCTTGATATTTCACGATGTCCAGAGAAAAGAAAAACTCTGGATGACACTCACTGGAACCTGCAGAGCCTTGTCTTTGGCAAGGAAGGACACTAGGCGGTTGCCGACCCCATCTCCTGACCTCCACCCAGTCCATGTGCGCTGTGTGGGGTCAAGGGACATTTAAAGACTGAATGATTCCAGCTCTTTAGAAACTGGCCCACTCCTTCCAACCCATAACCCAGGTAGAAATTTTCCCTTACTGTACTCCTTGGACTGACTGCTAAAGGCTGATGAGCTCCAGGTTCAAATGCCTGTGAAATTACCGTCTCTAATACAGACCTGGAGTTTTCCTGTTACAGGTAAGCCAGTCTCTGTCCTCCCTCCAACCCTCGCCCAACTGAGGGCCTTGGGACAATGGGACAACTTACTCAGTCTTATAAAAACACACAGGGTTCTTAGTCCCATCTATTCCTTTTTATTACAGGAGCCAATGAATAAATATCACAGCTATGTAAGATTCAACCTCTTATTTACCCAGTAACATCTCTTCCCTAAATACTTTCATTCACAAATTCTTTATCATACCTCTTTGTGCTCATTGAGTGGGATGTAGTGGAAATGCTACATTCCACCATTACCGTTGCCCTCCAAATGTCACCTATAAGCTATATTATTAGTCCCCTCTCCTGAAATCCCAAGCCTTTAATGACTTCCAGATAGCCTTTCCAGTTAGGTAAACCCCACATCTGGGGCAGTCAACACCCTTTGATTGTTCTCCATCGCAATTCCATAAAATATCACCATAAAAACTCCTCATTTTAATGCAATAATTTTCAACATCTTTTCAACCCACAAGTCTTAAAAATAGCTTGGCCAGCATCACTGAACTGTTATCAGTAGGACTATTTAAAACAAATAACTCTCCTTATATCTCCCCAATCCCTGCGAAAAAGACAAATGAAACATAACAGTTGGTCTGAGATTTACATAACATACATGAAGTACACTTCCCACAATTCTACTTGTCACTAATCCATCCTCTCTCTTGTTTTCTATCATCTGGCACAGCACTCACTTAACTGTTATAAAATATTTTTAAAGGATTCACTCTTGCAGAACCTAAATATATATATTTTTTCTTTTCCATCCTTTCTAAGCTGCCTCTAAACATTCTTTTGTGCTTATGTTGACAGCAATAAAGCTTCTCGACAGTTCACCTGGACTTGTTGCCCCAGGGTATCCAAGGCAACTCTCATTTCTAGACAGGATTTATGCTATGACTTCTACTTATAGCTTTAACAACTTTGCAATCTTTTTCAGTATGTAGATGATCTCCTCCAGTGTAGCCCATCCTCAATGCAATGTGTTTTTGAAACTATCCAGTACAATTCCAATTCCGCTAAAAAGGAATTCCACCCAAACAAGAATGTTTTTTTCAAAACTGAGAATCTACAGTTTCACATTCAGCCTAACCACAGTGCATTACCAAATACCATCAGTCTTGAATTGATTAGGTCCTCATTTCACAATTAAAATCAGACTTACCGACCTTCCCAGGACTGGCCAATTTCTTTCACATATGGATAAATAATTTTAGTCTTAACACTAAACCACTGCATCAGACAGACTCTAGCGTTTCCTTTCCTTAGAACCCTGGCCACTCTGAGAAATGCCTTCAACTGAAAAAATCCCCCACCTCAGCCCCAGCCACTGATCTTCCCAGTCCATCTGAACTCTTTTATTCATGTTTTCACAGGGAAAGGGGTTGCACAGATTCTTTGCTCAGTTTTCTCGCGGTTTCATTCAACCACTAGCTTGTGTCCCTCAACAGTAATATAAAAATACTGATTTGACCAACCTGTTTCAAAGTTCTTCCCGTGGACTCACAGGTAACATTCTAACATTTTATATATTCAAACTTTTAAATGTTCCATTTAATTGCAATTTTCAATAACATACTTTCCAAAATTAAAAAAAAACTTATTAGTGGTGTTTTATGATGAAGCTCCATAGGCTCTGGAAATATCATGACAGCTCCTAAATCCCCTGGCCCTACTGAGTTTCCCTGCATTATTACAATAGTATAGTTCTTCATAAACAGTCATAAGTCCATCATTATGGGCATGGGCAATGGCAGCGTTTCCAGCATGTTATTGTCAGTATATATTTAACAGTTTGATTGGGAGTCCATCTTTCATCTGAAAGTAGAGATGCATACTGCATTGTATTCTCGCATTTGGATATGATAGTCTCCCTTACACAGTAATCATATATCGCCTTGAATTGAGACGTTTAAGTGACTTTTACTTTTCTGTACTGCTTCCTTTATTCCCAATTTACAGCTTGATTTTATTTCAGTGTTGCTATTTTCTTTGTGACATATACCTTAATCTCCTTGAAGTCCTGTATGTGTTTCTGATTGTTCATAAGAGTTTATATAATGAATTTTTCTTTTTTCTATTTTTTTTAAACTTTGTATCATTCCTTTATGTATTCCTCAGTTAACTCTGAGGTTGGCAAAGACTTTTGCTCATTTTCACGGAAGTCTTCAGTAATATTCATTGTACCACTCTCTTTTTAATTTCTTGGTTATTGTATTTCTGGTTTGCAGATTCTTCTTGTGAGGGTAGGTATACAAGTTGTATCACCTACAGGTCTATATAGCTTTTATTTATTGCATTTAATACCCAATTCTTTGCTTGCAGTCAATTGCGCCATTGCCTCCAGTAAGTTTCACGTCTATGCTTTTGTGTTAGGCTTCCACCATGATCTCCAAAGCCCCAGCTTCTGTCTCACCACTTTCCACTTCCTGCGATCCATTCTGTGGTTGCACCATTAGCTCTACCACCTTTCTCCCATTTCTGGTTTGAGCAGTTTTCATGCTGGAGACACCAGGTGTCCTAAATAACTAGGTTGCTGGTGGTTCTGTTCTTGCCAGAAGGTGCTGGCCGTTACGTCTGAGTGTCATACAATCATATTTTTACCCATACAATGTCAAATTCAGCATTATTTTTCCTGTGGGACCAGTGTAATGCACTGAGCTGGAATTGAATTTGCTCCCAGCTCAGCGCATACACGGCTCACAGTTGGCCCTTGAGTATCAGCCTTTGCAACACTGTTCAAAATGGCACCTGAAGTGTTGTTGGTGAAGTTCTGCATGTGCTGGTCCTTGGGTCAAGGGATTCCCAGATCTGTTTTGGGTGGAATTTGTAGTTTACCATGTTGGTACAATGTACTGAGTCAGCAATGAGTTTGATCCAACCTAAGTGCATGTGTAATCCTGTCTCATAGCCTTTGCTTCCCTGTTGGGGGCACTGATAATTTCCTGCACTGTGATTGGCCCTTTGCCCTGATTGGTGTGCCTTGGTTATCTTTAAGCTGATTGGACAGATTTGACAGATAAGCGAGGGACTTAATGGGGGAGGGTTGGCAGCGTAGCGGAATTAACGGACATAATGGTTTTTAAAGGAAGATCTGAATAAAGCGACTCAGAGACTCTCTCAAGTGTCGGGTGATTTTTTTCCGCGGGACGGGAGGACCCCTCCCCCCCGATACTTCCCTACAGAAAATGGCACCCCGTGCAGCTCTGTTGGGGCTCTGGACTGTGAGACCCACCCTGTACTTGCACTGTCTTTGTGGAATCTGCTGCTGCTATGCCTTTTCTCCTGGTCAAATCAAACAAATCAGCAGGTTGTGCAATTCTTTTCCTTCACCTCCTGAAGTGCCCCTTCCCATCTGCTGCTGGTGGAGCTTGTGAGGAGTGACTCAAACATCGTCCCTGAATGCCTCTACCATATTGGACTCTGCACTATTTTAGATATCTGCTTCCCCTTTCCTTGAGCTTGCAATCTCCACCAAACACTCAGAGCTGCCCTCCCACCCACTTCCTGGTTATCATCCTTTCATGTGTTGCGGCATTCCTGCCTGGCTCTCCCACATCCACCTCCATCTTGACCCCCTCCCCTGCCCTGCAACCGCAGTCCTACCACCATAGTAGGAGATGTTTCCCTTTTTGTTCTCCCCCCTCAGCTCCCAAACCCATGCCTATCCTGCTGGAATAAAGGATCTGATAAGTACCTTGCTGTGTTTGGAATTTGGGCTAATAGCAGCAAACTTAGGCTGCTATGAACATTTGGTTGTGGGAAATTAGCTGTGTGTAAGGATTTACGGTGAATAGAAACTATCAGAATTCAGTCACTCACTGACTGCCACTGGGGTGTCTGGTCACTGCAGCATTGCACTATTGTCTGCACTGCTTTCTCTTATCTGTCAGTCATTCTGTGACATTGGCCTGTCTTCTTCTGTCTGCTGGAATGTACCCTCTCTGCTTCACTCTGACTTGTGGTTCTTTGTGTAAGTATGTCCTTACCCTATTCCATATCTTGCTTTTCCTAGTGTTTTAAAGATTCTATCTCTTCATCCATGTTTTCTATATAATAGAATATAGTTATCATGCCTTTCTATGCCTTTTTAATTATCTTTCCTCTTTAGTCCCACGTCTGATGGCATATGTAGTTTCTGTTTATTGCTTTTTGCAATATGTGGCTTACACTTTCCTTTTTCATGCACCATATTTTTATGTTAGAAAATGGATGCTTTTGACAATACACATATTGTGAAACTGTTGAATATCCTCATGCCTCCCAAGGGGAAGGAGTTAGTATTCTAAGTTAGTGACTGGCCGAATCCCTCCATTTTTTTTCTCTCCCACTTGTAAAGACTGCTATAACGACCCTGTACTATGTTTTGGAAGAGCTCCCTTTGTCTCATTTGCTAATCATACTCAGTTCTCAAATTCCACTAATTGCTAATTTATTGGTCTATTGTTTCCAGTAATTCCCTGGGGCTAAAATTCTTCTACAGACTGATCCAATTAAATTCAGGCTCCTATAGGTCAATATTTGACATTTGCTTTTTCCTTCGAGGCCTTCTTTGAGGGGCTTTCATTCTTAACTCTCTCCTGAAAACTGGCTATGGCATAAATTAGCCTTTCTATTCATGTGATCCGTCATATCCTTCCACTTTGACTAGTCCCTTGACTGTGTTTGAGAGGGTCTCTGAGTTTGACCTACATATATTGTTGCAAATAAAGTCAGTTCCTTGGGAAGGGATTAAGAGCTATCTATTTTGAATCCTTTTCTAACTCTCCCAGAAAATTTTTTTTTTCTTAAAGCAATGAATCTGGGAGAGGGTGTATATTATGTTCCAGTCTAAATGAACAAACTGAGCACTGGAAGAGGGGGCATTAGGCTAAACTTTTGTTTCCTCATCTCTCGTGGAAAACAAACAAAAAACAAGCAACGAAAACTTTACAATCCAAGGCAAATATAATCAGAACCAGAATACATTCTATGACACTGTGGCCAAGATAGAGTCCTTGTTTCAATCCACTTTTTTTTAATCACAAAATATTGAGTCTGTGTGCACTGAAGAGATACAATATTCATCTGAAAATTTCTTAGTCTGCAAGTCCAACACCATGTTGTTTCATCTATTTGGTTTTAGGGAGTTTCTCGTTCCAGAGGGCACTGCATTGTAGGAGCACACGTGGAAGAGACCACCTAGCTCTAGACATTAAGAGACCAGACTCATTCTTTTTATTATAATTTGTTCTTGAGATAATGAGATGAGTACCAGGAGAAATATGTTAATTTTTGAGGGTAGTGAAACTCAAACACATAATCACTTTTATTTATGGAGATTAGGGCCCCTTATTACAACGTAGGGATGAAGACTCCCTTCTGGAAGCAGAGTAACCATATGGGATCCTGGGGCTTGTAAGATGAGGATTTGGGAGTCATTGTTCCAGATGCAAATGTAAATAAATCTTTTTTAAAAAATAAGTTAACAGATCTGGAGGGGAATATAGAATCTGATGAAATTGTAAGGTGGATCACAGGGCCTGGTGCAGTGGTCTAGTGCCTAACTCCTCACCTTACAGCTGCTGGGTTCCCACATGGACACCATTTAACGTCCTGACTCTTCCACTTCCCATCTAACTTCCTGCCTGTGGCCTGGCAAACAGTACAGGATGGCCCAAAGACTTGGGACCCTATGGATCCTGGCTTCAGACTGGCTTACCTTCAGCAATTGCAGCCACTTAGGGAGTGAACCAGCAGATGAAAATTCTTTGTATCTCCTTCTCTCTGTGCAACTGCCTTTCCATTAAAATAATAATTTTTGGGGGGTGGGACTTCAGCACCACAGTTTATTCAGTGGAGAAATCAACTGAGGAAATGCAGAGCTTGTCTATAATGAAACAACAGCTCCATGGACAACACACTCTATGGACAAAAGGACATAATTGATATCCACAAAACATTGCAATCCAAAGCTTCAGAATGCAAATACTTTTCATCAGAACATGAAAATTTCTCTAGAATAGCTCACATGCTAGGCCATAAAGCATGGACTAAAGTGTTCATGTTACCCAAAGCAATTTACAGTTTCAGTATAATGCCACTAAAAACACCAATGGTTTTCTTTTCAGATCTAGAAAACATGGTGCTGCAATTCATATCAAACATAGCAGACATAAGCAGCCTTGAACGGATAAAGGACTTTTAGACATTAAAAACAAAATTGGATCACCACAATACCAAATTTCCAGACATATTCCAGGGCAGTTATAATCAAAACACTCTGCTACTTTAATGAAAATAGATATTTTAAAAACATGCAAAAGGATAAAATCTCCCAAAATTAAACCATGTATCTATAACCAACTGATCTTTGGCAAACAAACTAAAATCAGTCAATGGAAATTGACAATTTTCAACAGAGAGTGTTGGGAAAATCAGATCTTCATATACCGAAGTATGAGACATTGTCTTACATGTTATGCAAAAAAAAAAAATCAATCCTAAATTGATCAATGATCTAAACCTCATATCAAATTAATAGAGGAAGGCATTAGGGAAAATCTTCAAGACATTGGAATGGGCAAATACTCCTATGAAAGCACAGACAATTAAAGCAAAAATTGACAAATAGAATCATATCAAACTAAAACTTCTGCACAGTCAAGGACACACTCAAGATTCTGGTGAAAAAAAATCTGATGAAAAATGAAACAATGTTTGCAAATTTTGTAAACATTGAAGGATCAACATTCAGAGAGTATAAAGAGGTCAAGATAATCAACAATAATGTGGAACTGATCCTGTGGCACAGTTGCGTTACCCCAGTGTGTGAGATGCTAACACCCCTTTTAGGCACCCAAATGAGTCTTCATTTCTCCGTTTCTAAAACTGAACCCCCACAATGGCAAAGCAAATAGGATGACCTAAGTCTTTGAACTCCTGCACGCACATTTGGAAACCTGGAATAAGTTCCTGCTTTTGCTCTCTGTAACTCTGAATACCACCCAGTCAAAAAGCAGAATTAAATCCCATCTTTTCAATAAAACAGGTGAAACAGGAAACCATTACACTGTGACAGTCTCAAAAAGGAAAATATGATATGCTTCCCCTCTTTTGACAATTAATACACAGAACACAAAATGACAGTATTTATTTGGCTGAAATTGCCATGTTGGGATTGATTTTATATAGCCTCTGGAGTCTTGAGGAAGGATGGTTTTTCTAATTGCTGTACTTTTTTTTTTGGTGGAAGATTGGATTTGTGATTTTAAAATATGCTGAAAGTATGTCATTGTAAAAATTAAGAAAAGCAATAAGGAAGCAACAAGGAGGGAGGGTGGGAGCATGAGTGTAAGGGAGGATAAGGTGGGATGTTTCATTATGCTGTTAAATCTACATATAGGAAAAACATGCAATTTGTTAAATATATGAATAAAAATTACTAGATGTAATAGATTCAGATAGAGAAAAAAAACTAAGTTGTGCAACAGTGCCACAAACATTGTTTTAGAAATACTTTGATTTGTATAAAAATTATCTGGAAACATAACCAGGAAGTATTTAATAAGTTAAATATCTTGGCGATGGTTTTAGGAAGTTCCTAGTGGTATAGTAAAGTAATATCTACTTATCACTGTTTGATATTCTATGTGAATATGTATGCTAAATTACATATTATTTTCATACTTAGAAATGCTAGTTTAAAAGTAAAATTAAATTAAACTAAAACGTGCTTTAAAAAGAAGTTTGAGCTGAGTTCTTAAATTTGGATCTCACATCAGCATGCTCACTATTCCTGGACCCATGAGACTCTGCCGCCACCTGTGGCAGAAAATGTAAATTGAAGATGAAGGCATTAAAAGGTGAAAAAATAGCAGCGATGAGTTTTAAAGCTGAAAAAACAGTAGTTATTTAAGAAATTCATGGGACAGTCTTATGTTACCTAATGTGGTATTGAATCTCCATTAAATATTTAGACTTATTGTGGGATTCATATGACCTTTGGAAAGCTAGTAAAACATGCATTGTTTCTATAAACCTGCTTCTGTAAGATCCAAATACCATGTGCCTCTCACGCAAAATTAAATAAACTGATAATAAAAATTGTAACCCAGAACTGGCCTCATGCTGGAGGGTCTCATTTTCTCTCCAGAGAGTTTGCTTGTACTAAAATAACACACATTTCTTTCTGTGCTTTGCTTCTTAGGCTGTGATTTTTCTATGCAAATAAATTGCAATATTTTATAAGAGCAGACAAAGTCACTTGAGAACAGACATGCAAACAGGTGTTTGCCTATAGGCATATGGAGTAGTCTGCTTTTTCCCTGGATTCCTCAAAGCTGCATTCCCTAAGCCCTGCTGAGGCAGGTTGGGTTAGCTTAGAAAATGCTCAGTTCTGTGTGCCCATCACTGACAGAAACATCAAGTAATGAATAAAGGGAACCACGGGGAGTAGTTTCAAGCTTCAGTTACTGTTGTGGGGAAAAGTTAATCACAAACTGTTAGAAATAGGAACATCATTTTTCCAACTACGGTTAAAAAGGACACAATGAACTAATCGAAACCTGAACAGAAATGCTTATATAATGTAGAATGTGGATATGTCTGCAGGAAGTGTTTTTATTAAACATTTTTAAAGATTTCTTTCTTCCTCTGTAATTTGAAACATTCCCAGAAAATAATGACAAACAAAGTTGCAGAACAAACTCATTGGGAAGAGATGAGGCTTTTAACCTGTCAGCTGAGAGAAGATCAAGAAGTCCAAGTTTCACACTGAAGTATGTGGGGTCCATGTCCAGCACTGCATCCTGACTACAGCATCATGTATTCCATTTTAAGGCTTTTTCAAAAGTTACAATTAGTGAGTTGATAAGTCTTCCCTGCGGAAGGATTAAGGACCATTTTCATATGAATAGTTGCTAGTGGGACTTGGTTCTCAAAGAGGAACTTTTGAACAGAGAACTTGTTTCTTGATAGCTATTCATCAACAATTATCTCTTCGGTTTGTCCAACATAGCAAACTGTCTTGTCAAAGCAAAAGGAGAGTCTCCAGGCATGATGGAAGTCTTCTGTAGTAATCATGGAAGTGAGAACTCATCCCATTTCCTATATTATCCTGTCAAAAAGGAAGTCTATATTCCAGCCATATCAGGAGATAGGATATTACAAAATGGCTTACTATCAGGAGTGGGACCACTGCCAGTCATATTAGGAGTTTATCACGGGTGTTGGTGTCGAGGCATAACTGGCTGAGGCTGCCACTTGTGATGCAGCGATGACTCTGGTCTCATTATTCCACTTCCAATTCAGCTCCTTACTAATGACCTAGAAAAAGCAGCAGAATATGGTCCAAGCAACTGGGTCACAGCACCAACATGAGGTTCAAGATAAGCTCCATCTCTTGCTTTTGTTTTGGTCCAGCTGTGGCTGTTGCAACAATGAACAGTGAACCAACAGAACAAAAATCTCTGTTTGTGACTCTAATTTTAAGTAAATAAGTCTTTTGTCTAAAAATAATTTTGTAAAAATCTTCAAAAAAAAAAGATTTTTCTTCATCACTTAAAAATATGACATGGTTGGGCCTGGTGTGATGGCTTAATGCTTAAATCCTCATCTCACAAGTGCAAACACTTTATATGGACACCAATTCATGTCTTGGCTGCTCCTGCTTATGCTCTGGGAAAGCAGTAGAGGATGGCCCAAGTCCTTGAGACGCTGCAACCACTTGGGAGATCTGGAAGAAGCTCCTAGTTCCCTGCTTTATCCTGGCCCTGGTCTGGCCATTGTGGTTATTTAGGGAGTAAAGCACTAAATGGAAGTACTTTCTTTCTCAGTTACATAAAATAAATGTATCTTTGGATAAAGAAGCCCAGTGATAAAGTAAATCAGTGAAACACAGCAAGAAGAAACATAAAAAGAGAAATTATAAATGAAACAATACAATATACTTTAAAAGATTATTTCAATACAATAAAAGATCAAATAACACATCTGTGATTCTATAATATGAAATAATAATGAACCAATTTAAACCCATAAATTTTAAACTAACACGGACAAAATATCTTCAAGAATAGAAATTCTCAAATACTTTTACTTTGGTCTCAGTAACTCTATGCATTGAAAAAGTACCAGATTTTATGTGTGTGTGTATACAGCTCAGAGTATCTGTTCATCATTATACACACATATGAAAGACAAAGCATTTATCAAGGTACTCTCTTACATTCAAACTGTTTAAGGTATAATTTTTTTAAAAAAGATTAATTTGTTTATTTGAAGGTGAGACAGCTAAAGAGGGAGATACAGATGAAGAGGTCTTCCTTGTGCTTTTTAGTTAGCAGATGAGAACAAACAGGAAACAGGAGCTTTTCTGGGACTCCCAAGGGGGTGGAGGGGCCCAAAGCTTGGACTGGCCATCTTTCACTGCCATCCATGGAGAGTTGGGCCAAAAATGGAGCAACTGGAATACAAGCCTACCATGCCAAAGCATTGGCCCATTTACTGTATTTGACTAAATTATCAAAGCACAAAATTAGAATCGAGTTCATATCCCTTTAAAATGCAAACCAATATAATATTAAATGTGATAAAGTATCACAGCTAACTATCTGAGATCCTGAGTTTATTGAATACATGAGAGGATCAAAATGATAAATCTAAATATTTGCACACTGTGTAATTACCAAAGCACCTTTAACTTCACAGACCCACTGAAAGTTTCTCCAGTAACCGTGGGATATTTTCTGAGCACAATTTGAGACAAGCAAAATTTAAATCATGAAGAAGCTGAAAACATGACTAAATGTTACTTTGAAGGTAAAAAAAAAAGTTAGCAAAGACTTGAACTAACTGCTATCTTGACCAGTTTTGTCAGCTTGTCAAAGAAATGTAATCGCAAACTTGAAAAAAAAAAATAGAAAAAGTGAATATATATCCTGTGTAGTCAGCGTAATGCAAGACGTTATTTGTAAAGAAAGCAGATTTTAGCTATCTATTAAAATTGATGAAAGAGTTGGCAGGAATTACTGAATGTAGCATCAGCATATAAAAATGAGTAGCATTCACACATAGCACCAATTTTACCATTTTATGTATTACAGCAGAGAACACAATATCATTCCAAAATAACAACATTAATTGTATTTTTCTCATCAAAAACATACTCCCAATACCAAACATCTTCACATCCCCCCCCAACACCTTCCCCTTCTAACTCCACTATTCACCCTACAAACCACCCCACATTCCAACCCAACATTTCCCACAACAATTCTCCTCTCATCACACCAACTCCCCCCATAAATCTTACTTTCCCACCCTACCCCCCTCCTCCCCCTTCCAATTCCCATCTCTCCCTTTCACATCCCTCTCCAATTTCACATTAACTCCCCCTACTAACCCCATATAATATTCCCAAATTTTCTATCCAATCATTCCTTCTCACAACCATACACAAAACAATAACCACCAAAACCCACCCCCCACATATCAAAAACCAAAAACATACACATAAAACCTCACAACCCCACCCCATCCTACCCACATAACACAAAACCCTAACCCACACAAAACAACCCACCCACCCACCAAACAACCAACCCCCCCCCACCCCCACCCACCCACCCACAACAACCCACCCAACCAACCCCCAACAACCACAACCCCCAACCCCCCCCCCCCCCCCCACCCCCCCAACCCCACCCCACCCACCCCACCCACAAGCACCCACCACCCTCCTCCGAGATTTGGGAGAAAATGTAACATCTCAGCTGCTGTTCCAGACCTACTATGTCACAAATCACAAGTGGTTTACATGGGTATCAAAGTTTGAGAAATACATATTATCAAGTGTCAAAGAAAGGCTCAAATACACTCAGACAACGAAGGGGAATCAAGGTAGTTTTCCTCATCAGACATCAAGATTTATCAAATTGGGTTGGCGTATGGACCAAAAGCAATAAATCAAAATGCTGGATAAGAATAGGCCGTATTCATAGCATCATGCGATAGCCATGTTAAAATGTGAACATGAATAGACCCTTTGCATTCATGCAAATGTTTAATTTATCAGCTTGCACTAAATTTGATGGACTCGTATGAATGGGTTGAGATCAGATTTGATCTGATTTTTTAAAGATTTATTCATTTTTAGTGCAAAGTCAGATATATAGAGAGGAGAAGAGACAGAGAGGAAGACCCTCCAAGTGATGATTAGCTCCTTAAGTGACTGCAATGATCAGTACTATGGCGATCCGAAGCCAGGAGTCAGGAGCTCTTCTGGGTCTCCCACACAGGCACAGGGTCCCATGGTTCTGGGCCATCCTCAACTGCTTTCCCAGGCCACAAGCAGGAAGCTGGATGGGAAGTGGGGCCTCTAACATTAGAACCGGTGACAATATGGGATCATGGCGCATTCAAGGCAAAGACTTTAGCCACTAGGCCATGACATTGAGACCTGATCTAATTATTTTATGTGGGAGTGGGGCCTGATGAATGTCTCGAGGTATTTTGGAATGTGCTTTCAGAAGACTGTACTTGCAAAAGGGCTAGTAATTTAGGCAAAATTTGGGCTGGCTTCTCTCTCTGCTTTCTAGCTCACCATGTAATCATCTCACACATGCTCTGTTGTTGTCAGCTTTGACTAGATACAAGACTAATAGGAACACTGTGAACCTCCAAACTCTAAGTAACTCCTCTTCCACTCTACATTGCTTTCCTTGGGCATCTAAGTTAAAGCAATGAAAAAGTAGCTAACTAATACCTGATGGTTAAACACAGACAAGAAATAGATGACATATTTCAAATCAGTGGAGATAAGCTCTCACTCTTATAAAGGGTCTTGGAAAAAAATCTCCATTTAATGCTTATGTGAGTGAGTATGTGTGTGCTTTATGAGTCAAATATCCTACATATGAACAACCATTTTGTATGTTCTTTTAAAGCTATTTTATGTGATTATGAGTTTCATAGAAATAGTAATATATGGGCCCATCAAGGTAGCCTAGAGTCTAAAGCCCTCACCTTGCATGTGCTGGGATACCATATGGGGGTCAGTTCTAATCCAGCTCCTGCTTGTGGTCTGGGAAGGCAGTTAAAGATGGCCCGAAGCCTGGGGACTCTACAACTGCTTGAGAGACCCAGAGGAAGCTCCTGGCTTTGGATCAGCTCAGTTCTGGCTGTTGTAGTCATTTGGGAAGTGAATTAGCAAACAGAAGATCTTTCTCTGTCCCTCCTCCTTGGTGTATATCTGACTTTCCAATAAACAATAAATAAAATCTTTAAATAATAGCAATTTACTATATAACTCGTTCATCTCAGCTTTATGAAATAAATCCAAGATCACAGTTTAGAATATTCAGTCTTATAAGGCCTCTCTTTCATTATTCCTGGCTTATTGAAAATGGCTTTTACTTCACTTGGCCTTTTGTTTAATCACAGTAGAATGAGAGATAAAGTTGATACTTTCCTTTTATTTGTACTGTCAGACTATCACCCTGATTATAATAAAATGAAAATAGCTTTAAAATAAATATGTTGAAGTTCAAACAGCTACATGCTATTACTTAGAAACAGTACCCTCACGGATGTGTTAAGTTCAAATAAGGCCATTGGATAGAGCCCTGATCTGATATGAAACAATAGGAGGTTGTGTGTTAGCAGGTACAGCCTATGCCTGTAGGCTGTATGTCGTTGTTGGCTAGTGTCTTGGCTGCTCCACTTCTAATCCAGTTCCCTATAAAGGTGGCTTGGAAAAGCAGCAGATGCCCAGTGTTTGAGCTCTTTCCACCTACACAGGAGCCCTGACTGAAACCTTCGGCTGTTGCCTTTCGCCTGGCCCAGCACTGACTGCCGCAGCTATGTGGGGAGTGGGAACAAGCTGATGGAGAATCTTTTAGCTAACTAGCTAGCTAGCTAGACAGATCTGTCATTCTCTTTCCCCTGGTAATGACTATTTTTAAATCAGTCAATAATGCTTTAAAACGTAAAAAGAGCCTAAGAGACATCTAGCTCTCTTTGAATGCACAAAGGTTTATGGTAGAGCACAGTTAGATGAAGGCTAAAACAGAAGACCAAGTCCTAGAATACAACCCATTGTGCAATCTTCAATCTAGAATTCTCAGTCTCCCCAATTTTGACATAGTGTATATATATATTTTAATTTTCTAAAGCACTAAGTCCATGGCTGAATGTTTTGTTTTGGCAATCTTGGAAGATAAATGTACCATTTTTATGATCTTATCAACCCGAATTACTTCTTGAAAGCCCTGTCTCAAAAGATGATTGTATTGAATGTTAAAGTTTGACGTGTAAATTTGGCGGAGTGGTAAAGGACCCAATTCTGTTCACAAATTTGCAGCAGTATAGAACATTAAACACACACACACAGAGTGAAAAAGAGAGCACTGATTAACAGGATTTCATTAGAAAAAAATCCTATAAAAAACACATGGAAATAAAATTTAGAGTTCTAGTAATAGACTTAAGTGAAACATTACCAATATATAATAAATGAAAAAAACTAGTGGGAAAAATATATCTGCCACAAATCAATAGTTAAAGCCAAATACTTGAAAAGGAAATATGCTGAAAGAATGTAAACAGAAATTAGTAAATGATGGAATGCAATGACAATAAACATAAAAATCCTCATAGTCTTTCTGAATTTATGTAGGTAATTGCAAACTTTTGAGAAATGAGATTCTTTATATGCACGTGATTAGTGAAATAAAAACGATTCTGGCTATATCTAGTGCTTTTAGGAAGTAAGGGAAACTCCCATATATGCTTAATGGTATGGTATGGTATGTTGGTAAACCCATCTGGATGGACGTTTCAGGAGTCAGAATAATCGACCATACACGTAATTTGTGAAGCATCCTTCACCTTTTTACTGTGCACTCTGGGTCCTGAATATTGTTTACAGCAGTAAAAACTGGTATTAGTCCAAATGTCTTCATTTGATATATCGTTTGCTATGTAAATAGTTATCTATGTATACAACGGATTGCATTTATGGGAATGAACCATAATCTGTATATACTGACAGGGATATAGATAAATTTAGAACTGTGATTTTTAAGGTAAAGACAATTCATAATATGTTATCCCAAATAGTCATGTTACAGGATGATGAGAGTGATTTTGCTTGTCTCACGTGGAAGGATGTCCACATGAGCAGCGGCAGTGGGAAAAGCAAGATGTGCTGAAGTGAGAAGCCTCGAGGCGCCACAGTCAGGAGAAGGGCTGTATGCATTTGTGCAGTAGACCTGCAGCTACTGGTGCTTTTATGTGTAAAAGTGGCTACCGAGATTCAACCAATCAGGGTAAGAGAAGAATAATGGCCAAAAACAAACCAAAAACTAGAATGGTAACCAATGAAGAGCACGGATTAAAAATCAACTGCAGGCAAATGTTAAAACACATTAGTGGGCTTGAATTTGCTCTGAAAATAAAACTAAAACCCCATCACAGTGCTGGAATTGGTAATCCTGCCTAACCCATTGTCATGATAAAATTAAGTTTGGTAAAGATAGCCTTTGAGAAGAAGCAAAATTCTTTCCACCACTAAAGCACCTCTACAGACTTTGTCATTCTGAAAGGTATCTGATCTTACTATTTACCATCTAATTCCCCCTAGCATGACTTGCATGCTGCTTCCATGATGGTGGAAGGCATATGGAACATAGCAGTTAACTGAGAATCACCCACACCATTGATACAGAGAAGAAGTTGAAGAATTGTGTCTTATTTAACATAAAAGCTTTATGGGTCATTGTAGTAGGCATGGTGGAAGTAATGGTAATGCTTATGCTAGTCTCAGATTAGTTTCTATGACTGTCTAAGTCTAGTGCTGTGGAGCATCTTCCCAGAATATACTTACTCTGCCTATGTGGGAAGTCATAGGACAAGACTCACCATGTCCCCTGGTCTTGGAACACAGAGACCTCAACCTGATCTGATTACTGCTTATACAGGTGAGAGCAGTGAGTTGCACCCTGGTTTTCTTTTTCTGTCCTTGGACTTGGGTTATTTAAGATTTTGCTTGCTTTGCAATAAATGTACATGTTTGACCATACTCTCTCCAGTGATTCTTGCTGAAAAACACTGTCACCTCATCCCTTCTGTGGTCACAGGGTCCTGCTGGTCAGAACTCCCAAGATAACCTGCAGAGACACACAATTGGGGGTACATAGTTAGTTTAACAGCTTTCCTGGTGGCTGATAGAACTCACAAAACAAAAAGAAATGAGTGTGCTGACTCCTATCCCTTCAGTTCAGTGACCATAATCACCCTTAAGAATTGCTTTGATAGGTATTACTTTTCACAAATCCCATCTCAAGCTATGTCTATAATAATATGATCCCTACAAATGGACTACCTCAAACATGTTTGACTCTCCTGATTTAATGAAGTAGCCTGTGAACATTTACAGTATTTCCAGAAAGACATTAATTCTTCAGAGCCTTTGAAAAGTCTTACATCACAGGCTAGAATCGATTGCTTTGTGGTTGGCAGGTGGATAAACAAGAGGGAAAATACACAAATGTGTTCCCACTAAATGTAGTGGCTAGGGGAAATGGCCACATAATGGTTTCTTTAACTGTTACTCCAGATCCCTGCTGTCTTCAGGGAACTAGAGAAACTTGTAAGTAATTAAAAGCTCCCCAGATTCTTAAAAGCAGTGTATATATTTCAACACCTTTACCACTCACCAGCCAGTAGCACTCTGAACAAGAGTTTGATGGAAGCCAAAGAAAAATAACCAAATACGTTCAATGAGAGCTGCTACTTTTATTTTAAGATGTTATATTATTCCAGTCCATCTTATAGCAAAATTTCTTGTAATGCAAAAATTTTATCATAGTCACCTGTATAACTAAACACCTATGAATTTTACCAACTTTAGCACCGTATTCTGCATACCACCTGGCAGCATAATTCATTTTTAGCCTGACACTATGTTGCTGAATCTGTTTATCAACCCTGATTCCTCTTACAGCACTGATAAGAACACATTATGCAGATGTCTTGAATTAGTTTAAGTTCTAATTGACAGAATACTTGAACTTGAGTGAGAAGATAAACACTAAATAAACTGTATTTGCACCTTTGTGTATCTGCTGTTGACATTTCTATAAATGTTTAGATGAGGAAAATCTCATCCAGTGAATAGCTTTTTATGTTAAATGTGGAGGCTAGTATTTTCTTTAACTTCAAATATTAATTTGAAGATTTGCATGAAAAATATCAACCTTTTCTATGAAACCAACTATATTTATTCTGATTTCTTAAATTTAAAATACTTACAGCTGTGTTTTTAAAAGCACATTAAATCGTTATAAGATTTAGAAAACAAAAGGCTTGAAACTTAATTTCTACCATTGTCATAATAAATTAGCTTGCAATGGCTTAATTGATGGCACATTCATTGCTTATCTATAATTGTAAACTCGTCATTCATACTTTGTACTCAGTACCTTACCAACTGGATTTTCCTCTTATTATTTTACATAATATGGCTTGGTAGGTATAAAGATTTCTCCCTCTACTATCTCTTATTCAATCCATATTCTCTGTCTCCACTTTTTTCACTCATATTACTATAATATAGTCCCTCAGCATCAGTCACAAGTCCAGCATTCTGCTATATAAATGCATCATGACATTGAAGATATAGGAAGTGGTAAAAGTTTGGTATCCTATTATCAATGTTTATTTAGCAGTTTCACAGGGAGTCTTGCAATGTATCTTCACTCCTGGTATGCTAGTCTCCATTATACAGTTCACTTATGAGAATATATACATAATATTTATATAATATATTATTATAATATCTATTATACATATATAACTTGTATTTTGCATGAAGATTGCCTTATATCAGAAAGAATAGGTAATATTTGTCCTTTTTGGATTCCTTATTTCATTGAGCATAATGGTCTCCAGTTGGAATCATTTTGTTGCAAGTGGTAGAATTCCATTGCTTTTAATAAATGAGTAGTTTTTCATGTATTAGATGTACCACATTTTCATTCTTCATTCCTCTTTTGATGGACATCTGGGCTGTTACCATATCTTTAAACATCATTTGTAGGGCATGTCTAGTAGAGATGCAATCTTCAGGTTTTGCTTGGTTTAGAAGTATTTTATTTCATTTTCAAATTCAAATGAAAGGTATGCTGAATGTATTATGCTGGAATGATATTTTTTTTCCTCTTAGTAGCTTGGCTAGGTCACTCCATTGTTTTCTGGCCTGTAGGATTTCCACTACAAGGTCAGTTGTGAGTCTAACTGGAGTTCCTTTATAAGTTAATTGACTAATTGATTTTTCTCAGCTCCATAGCCAAGGAAAATTTTTTAAGTTTAACCAAAGAGAGCTTAACTGTAATGTGTCCTGGTGAATATTGCTTTGGGTTGGGTCTGTTGTACTTCTCTGAACTTTTGTATTTTGTTTCCCATTCTTTCTCCATGTTAGGATAGCTTTCACTTATTATTTTATTGAATGCATCTTACTATTTTTAAAATATATGTATTTTTGTTGGGATGCCAGATTTACAGAGAGAAGGAGAAACAGAGAAAGATAGATTTTCCATCTGCTGGTTCATTCCCCAAATGGCTGCAACAGCCAGAGCTGAGCCAATCAGAAGCTAAGATTCAGAAGCTTCCTCCAGGCCTCCCATGTGGGTGCAGGTTCCCAAGGCTTTGGATCCTCTGCTGCCATGCCAGGCCACAAAGAGGAAACTGTATGGGAAATCGAGCAGCCAGAAATCAAAATGGTGCTCATATGGAATCCTGGCCCTTGCAAGGGGAAGATTGGCCAATCGAAGCATCACGCCAATTCCTAAACACATCTTTCAAAGGCATCTTTCTATGTCTTTAGGACACCCGTAGTCCTTACACTGGGACTCTTGATGCTGTCAATTAATTATTTTAGTTTGCTTAGCTTTATTCAGTTCCTCCTCAAGTGTTCTGTTTCTCTATTTTTTCATGAGATCTTCCAGTTGTGAAATTCTTTCTTCTGCCTCACTGTTTCTATTATTTCAGGTTTTGTTGAATTTTTAATTAGCTTATATTCTTCATTTCTAATAATTCACTTTTTTTTTCAGTGTTGCTGTCTCCAGTGTAACATTTTCATTAAACTCCTTGAATTCCTGTATATGTGACTTATCATTTACAATTTCATTCTAGTGGCTGTGAAGTAGTTCATAGGATAGATGTACCACAGTTTTTTATCCGTTCCTCTTTCAATAGGCATCTGGATTGTCTCCATGTCTTCACTATTGCAGACTGTCCTGCTATCAATATAATGTTACATGTTGCTTTCTCATATGAAAATTTAAAATATTTAAATATAGTCCCAGAAGTGGAACCTTGATTTTTCTTCTTTGTTATTTCCCTAATAGCCAGGGAACCTGAGTATTTTTTGTATGTCTAGTAGCCATTTGTTTTGTTCATTTTTAAAATTTGTTCTCTTTTCCTTCACCCATTTCTTAAAAACATTGTTTGTTTTGCTGTTGTTGAGTTTCTGAAGATTTTTATAAATCCTGAGTCTCCTGTTTGTTTTTTAGTATGCAAAGATCTTCTCCTCTTCTGCTGGCTGTCTCTTTAACATTAGAAATTGTTATTATTGATTTGTCTCACATTTGTCTTCTTTTAAAAATAACTTTGTACTAAATTGAACCAAAGTGAAAGCACTGTCTTTCCTACATTGTTAAACTTTAACAGATCTCTTTTTGACAATTGAATTGTCTCTAAATATAAACTTCAAATGGCATACTTTTATCCTGCTGATCATCAGACTAGAAAGAACTCAAAGTGTCTTCACCAACTGTCATAAAGTTATCAATTAATTTCTGTTTCAAATGCATTACTATATGAAATGTATCTTCACTTTGAAATGCTATTTTTCATTTCTTTCTCAAACATTGAGTGTTTGCTTAGTGCAAACGATCATTAATAGTTTTTTAATATTGTAGTCTAACTGTAAAATTATATATATATATATATATATACATATACATTCATGGTGTTTCCATATATACCTGAAAAAAAAATTGTTGATACCAGGATCCTCCATAAAGTTCATGAATACACAGAGTGTCATTTTTTTTTTAAGATTTCTATATTTTTGTTTGCCTTGATTTAACCTGTAATTTTTGTTTGGTTGTTTGTTACTTTTTGAACCTGTCATTGATACTGTCTCAACCCAGGTGTTTTGAAGAATTGAACTTGCATTACTTTTAACATATTGTTTACTCAATACTATGTCAATTAATTCCATAACATTGTATATTGATTCTGATGTTTTTTGGGGGCTTTTAACTGACCGGAACTTTACTCTGTTAGCTCTACCTTCAGACCAGAAAAGGTCTCCCAAAGAAGCCACTGAACTTATCTGGACAATAAGATGCTGGACTTTATGCTAGGTATATGCTTGCAATGAAGGAATCTCAACTGAACTTGAACTATGGTCATGCAACAAGTTGGAGGAATCCACTATGCGGGGAGGGGTAGGGGGAATCCCAGTGCCTATAGAACTGTATCACATAATACAATGTTAATAACAATTTAAAAAAGTAATAAAAAAAAGAAAAAAAGAGATTTCTACATTTTTATTTGGAAAGTCAGATATACAGAGAGGAGGAGAGATGGAGAAGAAGATCTTGCAGCCAATGGTTCACTCCCCAAGTGTGCGCAATGGCCAGTGCTATGCCAATCCAAAGACAGGAGCCAGGAACTTCTTCCAGGTCTCCTATGCGGGTGCAGGGTCCCAAAGCTTTGGGCCATCCTCGACTGCTTTCCCAGGACATAGGCAGGGAGCTGGATGGGAAGCAGATCAAATGGGATTAGAATTGGTTCCCATATGGGCTCCTGGCGTGTTCAAGGTGAGGACTTTAACCACTATGCTATTGTGCCAGGGCCCTACATAGAGTGTCATAAATTTTGCATTTTTCCAGAGACTTTCCAAGGATCTTTACCACAACTGCAGTATATTTCAGGATAAATGGATCTAAATGATGATTTTAACTTGAGCTTTGCTTTTTGCAATATATTTGGAATATATTTTTCTAAGATCTTGGAGATAGACAATCATAATGATTGAAGGCAAAATGTTAGTAAAGCTTTTTCCATTTCTGATACAAAATATTAGGAATCAAACTGTATATACATGAAATTAGCATTAATTAGACAGAATAGTAGGTGCGGTCTTCAAAGAAAAAAATATTACTGGATTGAGCTTAAAAGATTAGTGGTGTAATTAAAAAGGAAATTATTCAGGAGAGGGAATAAATAGGTTCTGGAACTTGAACAAACACAGTTGATTTGAGGTGGCCCAGTTAAAGTAGAAACACATTGGAAAGCCTAAACCTTTTGATAGGAAATTTTAGAAAATATAAGGCCAATTTGATGTATCTAAGTTTGCTATGTTTATGAAAAATCTATGACTGAGAGATAAACAGTGGTAAAACAATATCTTAAGGTTAATTTGAAGAAAAAAGTTTAAGGAGACTACATGAAAATGATGCAGCTATTAAAACTGGCAACTAATTAAGACCAGGGTTAAGGTTATGACACAAAAAACTCAAAATAACTACTGTATGACTACAGCTCTGACAGCTGAAAAGCACATTTGGCACTTTAAAAAATGACTGTTCGATGTAAATAAAACACACATAAGCACTGGTGTGATTTATATTATCATTAGATATTGTAATCAATACACTGAAACATCCTAAGATCATATTCTGTAGAACATTATTTTACACTCAATCATTGTTTCAGTGTTGGTGGACGGCAACCTTGGGTCCACATTACGATTCAAAGAACCAGGATGTTTCTATCCTTTGGTTCTGTCTTTTCCTACAGCCTTGAACTACTCTAAATCCATTAAGCAGAAAGGTAAAGAAACCAATAAAATACACATTTGATATTCTGAACTTCAACTCCAGAAATGATATAAACATTTTGTGATTGTATTCTACAATTTTGCATTCTATCCTCAAGGACAATGACAGAGTGTAGGGCCTGTGGTGAGAAATGGTAGCAGCTTCTTCTCTACATTAACTTTCTATGTGGAATGGGAATATGAATTTTGGTGATTGTCACACCATCATTACTTATAAAAATCAAGCATAAGTGGCCTAAGTTCTCATTTTGCTGGTAATAACTTCCAAGAAAAGGGATCTAAACCAAATATCTCAATTTGCATATGTTTTGATAGAAATCGAAACGCACGATGCCATCAGTCAATTAAGTATTCATTGATACACTGACTGCTTGTGCAGCTTTTATCATGCACCAGGCAGTGCTCAAGGTACTGTGATAAAATTGTTAAAACAATACAAAAATCACATTTGAGGTAAATGATCAAGTTGTCTTTCAATTTTATGATATATATATATCAGATATCAGATATATATGATATCTATATGACATATATATGTCAACAAAAGACTTCACCATTTTAGTATTTAAATTATACATGCTCTGTCAAATATTGATGGATATAGAGAAAAATAAAGTATAGTAAGAGGCATAGGTTGTTATTTCAAGTATACTGGTCTCAAATTGACATTAATAATAAGTTGGCATGTGAACATAAATTAGAAGGAAATAAAAGACCAACCAATGCAGTAGTTTTGCTAAATATTTTTCTGGTGAGTCTAGCAAGTGACAAGATTATGAAACAGATGTGCTCTTACTGTGCTTAAGAGATAGGAAGCAAACTAGCATCTCTAAGCAAAGAGGATAAAAAAAGAATAAGTAGAAACCAAGGTGGCGTTAATGTTCCCTTCACCTCCACTAAGCCTTACACAGCCCTCCCTGCCCTCCCTGCCCCTGCCCCTGCCTCAGGACCCTGACCTTGCTTTATGATAGAATTTATTTTAGAAAAGTTACAGTTGCAAGTTTTTTTTTTTCTTTTTTGTTTTTGAAATGGATGTAAATTTCCAACCTCTTGCTAGTTTTACAACACATGAGATGTCTTTTTAAAGGACCTGACCATTCAATTCTTTGAAATGTAAACATCAAAGCACCACAAACTTTTACCTTCTAAGTGACAGATTAACTTCAGTTGTCACTGTGCTGAAGTTTTAAAACAACTTCTTGTCATACTTCTCTCTTTCCAATTAAACTCACTGCTTATGACCTGGGAAAGCAATGAAGGATAGCCCAAGTCCTTGAACGCCTGTAATCATGTGGGAGAACTGGGAAAAAGCCCCAGACTCCTGGCTTCAGATCCACTCAGCTCTGATATTGAGAACATTTGAAGTATGAAAAAGCAAATGAAAGACATCTTCCTCTCTCTTTCTCCATCTCTCTATAGATCTGCCTTTCAAATAAATACAAGTATCTTGAGGGATGGAGAAAAAGAGAGATAAAGTCTATTTTCCTCTCTGGAAAATTCATCAGTTTACTGGTATGAGCGAAATCTGGCACTCGGAGGGGTTCTGATGGAGGAGCCTGGGCAATTCTTCTGGCAGGACACAGACCCTGCAGGTAAGCACAAGAAGCATGGAAGGAAACAGCCCAGAAGAGGTCATGGAAAGTGTCCCACTGGCAAACATTTGGCATGGGTCAGGGGCAGAGCAGGCTGAATCAGTTCACGTCATCCACTGGCAAATCCGAATGCCAAAACACAGTGTGGGTCGAGATGGGTTTGGTCGCGACAAAAGCAGTACACAACACAGAATGCCAAGGTGAGGTTGCCTGTGCCAGATGTGACTGCAGCACCCAACTAGCACACGCAAGAACCAGGAAGGGAGTGGCAGAGCCGGCAGGGAAATAAGGGAGGGTCCCTTGCTGGACAACTACTCCCAATGGAGAGCATGAGCTGGGATGAGGACAGAGCAGACTAGGCAGGGCTACAGCACCTGTGCGCCTCATGTGGACCAGATCAGGGAAAAACCAGGCTGGGCTGATTATTCCTACTGGTGCAATCTACAGCTGGAGTGGGTGAGAGTTGTTGGGGCTTAGCCACAGCATCAGCTGGCAGAAGCTGGCACTGGGGGCTAGTTCTGTCAAGTTAAACCACAGAACCACCTGAAGAGTGAATAATCTGGGAGTGGGAGTGGTCTGAGAGGGAAATAGTGGGCTCCTCCCTCTTGGGTTACCATCCCTCATAGAAGGGCACGAAAACTAGGCCAGGTGTTGGGGTAGCTTGAGTGACACCCAACAATATCCGTGAAGTTTGGATAGTTGAGTTGGTTAGATGGAACAAGGTTTTAATACCCATTGACATGTATGAGAGCAGAAGGGATGTGGCACAGAGTGGACTAGTTTGCACACACATGCTGGCAAACCAGGGTAGGGGGCAGCTGGGCCTGGTGGGGTTATTGTGGGTCGCTCCAACTAGGCTGCAGCCCACACTGGTTTGTATGAGGGCCAAGTATGTGCTGGGCAGAACCAGGCTGGACTGCAAACACTCATTGGTCCCAGTGGAAATCAGGAATGGAAACAGATTCAACCCAGCAACTACAACCACCAGCTGATTGGGGCAATGGACTGTGCTGGGCCCTATGCTTGCTAGTACCTATAAGATCTGGTCTGGGAACACTTCAGACAAAGTTTCTTTGGGGATCTACCCAGTGGAGCTTCCAGACTCAGAACCCTAACCATCAAAGACAGAGGACAGATCAAGTCAATCAACCACCTCAGCTATATGTTGGCAATGAAAATATTGGGCAAATGGAGACTCTATGATGGACTATGTTGATCAGTGGAATCTCCAACAAGTGCATCGTGCTTGGGGTGGTGAGAGTGGCAGCAATTCAGAACTGTTGAAGTATCAGAACCACTTGAGTAAGACCCTCAGAGTATGCTCCACATCTGGGACCTGGGGTGGGGCTTTTCCCTTAAAATCTGTTTACATCACATATATTAAGGAAACAGTACGGAACTGATTGTCTTACCCATCTTCCTGTAGTGCTTGAACCTTTTTACCCTAATTATGTCAAGATTGTCAAAAATAAAAAAATAATAATAATAAAAAATAAAAAGAGGGGAAAAATCCATCAGAGTAGAGATAGCCCGTGGTTTCTTTTGCCCTAGCTCTAAAAAATTCTAAAATCTTTTGTTTGGGGGCCAGCAAAATGACTGAGTTGGCTAATCCTCCATCTCCAAACACTAACATCATATATGGGCTCCAGTTAGTGTCTCAGCTGTTGAACTTCCCATTTAGCTCCATTTGTGGCCTATGAAATCAGAGGAGAATGATGTGATGTCTTGGGTTCCTGCATCCATGTGGAAGACATGGAAGAAAATCCTGGTTGCTGGCTATGGTTCAGCTCTGGCCATTGCAGCCGTTTGAGACATGAGTGGAAGTTTTGTCTCTCCTTCTCTCAGTAAATATCTACTTTTCCAATAGGAATTAAACAAACTAACCTCCTTTGAACAGACTTGAATTTAATCATTCCCTATTGTGATAAACTTGAGTGATGCATATCTGTTTTACTTTGTCCATTGCAATTTTTATTTGACTTTTGTGAAACGATTTAGATAGTTAAGGCAAGATCACAGATATCTGTTTTACCTGTCAAGATTTGGGTTTTCTTCTTTGTAAGTAGACACTTTTCTGGAATTTTTACTTGACCATTATGTCAAAAAATGAATGAGTAGTAGAAATAGGCAAACCAGTTAAAAAATTAATTGTAGTAATTCAATTAGCAAATTCCTAAATGTTATTGCTCCCAGTGAACTAACTTTTGAACAGTGTATTAAGTTAATAATTTGCATGGTAAAAACTGAATTCTTTGTTACTCATATTCACCAGCATTGGTTATACAATTGGTAAGTTGATTTTCATTTTGAAGAAATTAGATTGGATGATTTGTGTGAAGGATGTTTGGGAAAGAAAATTTTGATTTTGAGTTTTTAGAAAGAGCATAGACTGAGGATATTTGTGTCTTCGTTGAGTGTCTACCAAACACGATGGCTGTGTCTTCGTTATTGCAGCCCCCCTCCTCCTGCATCCTTCAGATACCATTGTCTAATTACACTTTCATGATGTCTGCTTATCTCACTTTCTATTTCCTTCAGCAACTCTAACATAATTGGTACGCTATATTCTCATTACTGAACCACCTTGTATAGCTTTTGTTCATTTGTAGATACTAAACCACTCACTGATTAGTAAAAATGATAGAATTTTTATACTAAATTAGTTGAATATGAATGTATTCCTTAGCATACCACAATGATGAGTTTGCAGTCCATCATTGGGAAAAGTGTTAAGCTATTTTGTGTGGTTTTGTTTGCTGATGTTGTCTGGTTGCTTTTTCTGGTGTGCAAGAAATAGTATTTAAAATTGTGTTTGGAATTTCCAACTTAAAGCATCAGAAGCTTCGTGCAAACTATCTTGTTGTAGTTGAATGTATATTTGCTTTTACGTGCAAATGACCTAAGATTGTAGTGATCTACTTTATTAAACAATATTCAGGGTGGAGTCTTCCATTATAAAATACCTTGCAGAAACCAAGCTCCTACAATATTTTTTTTCTACAATATGGGTATTGTTTCCCATATTTTGCTTAATGTGAGCAATGAAAAAATATGTCATAGGAATGCATAGCAATGCATGAGCTGAAATGCAAGAATCACTAGGTGGGTTTTAAGGAGCCCTATTAAATTATGGAGAAAATCATGTATTCAACTTGTATGTTATAGTTACCTCATTTGTAAAATGGGAATATTAATACATATCTGTCTCTCGGATGCTGGTGAATTAATTATAATGTTATAGTTCAATGATAATTGTGAATCACAATGACTGTAACAATCAAAGTTTCATTGCTATTTGCAATGGATACAGTAAAAAAATTACATTTCTATACATCTTTCTGTTTTTGTGATTGATAAGTTGTAACTTTTAAATCCTATTGGAAACTACATATTAAAGGCAAATAAATATAGCCTTTAAAAAACATTATGGAAGAAAGTACAAAATCCAAAAGAGAAGAAATTTCTTTATTTTATTCATTACTGTATCCAGAAAATACAGAATCATACCTCACACTGATCAGCATATATTTTTTGAATGAGTATGTATTAAAATGATTTTGTTAACATGTGCACCACAAGGAATATCTATCTGAATTTTTCATCCACATTAGAAAAAGTCTAAAAAGTCTAAAAGTCCACATAGACTCTGTAAGACAAACTTTTCCTTCTCCAACTAACTATAATATATAATTGCTTCATAAGAAATTATATTTAAATGGAAGAATAGAAGAAATAGTATCAATCTTTTACATTTTTGTAATCTTTTGTTTTATTTTTATTTGAAAGTTAAAGAGAAAGAGAAATCTTCCATGCACTGTTTCATTCTCCAAACAGCTGCATTGACCAAGTCTGAGCCATTCCAAAGCCAGGAGTCAGGATCCTTTTTCTGGGTCTTTCAAGTGGCAAAGGGCCCCAAGGACTTGAGCCATCTTCTGTTGTTTTCCCCAGCCAATAGCAGAGAGCTGGATCTGGAAGTGGATTCATCCAAGACTAGAAATACATGGAATGCTGTCATCACAGACAAAAGATTGGCTTGTTGAGCCACTCTGTCTGTCCCAGCAATATCGTTTTTTTTTTTTTTTTAGGAAAGTTAAAACATCTAGACAGCATAAATGAAGTGGGTTAGAAATAAGATTATTTGAATAACAAAGAATCACTGAAATGCTATATTTCTTCTTTTTTACTTGCATTTGCATGATGACTGTCCATATTTACAATATAAATCTATTAACATTTCTTGAGTTTTAATGTATTACCTAGGTCCTTCTTGTGTTAACCTATTCATTAACTACATTTACATGGTTGGCTAATTTCATTCAATTCTGACTAATTAGAATATCTTTTGCTTTCCCATTTGAAAGCTCTATATGCCTCCAGTTCTGATAGAAATCTGAAATTCAGAACAGATCTTCCTACATGATATCATATTAATATCTACAATTTTCAAGGGCATCAATATTTCAGACTTATATGTATGAAACTGGCAAAGCTAACCCCTACTATTCGATATATGTGAGGACAGGTCCAGGTATTTATATGAAGAATTCATCTGTAATCCCTCATAATACAAACACAACAAAACCGGAAACAACAGAAGGCTGTATTGCAATTACCTCTCAGAATTCTTCATGCTGCCATCATCGTTGTTTTGAGGTCCTATGGTGTCTCAGCTGCATGAGTCCAATTCTCTTGTTCTTAAATGCAGATTTGCCCAGGGTAGAAAAGCTTACATCGTTGTTCATATTTCCCTTCCCTTTTTACTAAATGTCCCATTTAGTACCGCTTTCCAGAAGCATTCTCAAGAAAGGATCCTTCTTCAGATTTGTTGCTTGAAATCCTAAATTTCAATGTACTGATAGGAAGTGTTGAAGCCTTTGGGAGGTAATTAGGTCATCTGGTCAGAGTTGTCAAGAGTGGAGGTAATGACTTTATAAAAGAGTCACAATTCAGGGGTTTCAATCCTCACCCCCCCACCCCAGTTGAGCATCCAAGAAATTAATAGCATGTAATGCAAAAGAGAGAATCACACCAAAACTTTGATCTTGAACTTAAACATCTCCAGGATTATGAGAAGTAAATTTGTTCTGTATGAGCTAAAAGTGTACTATATTATAGCAGCCCAAACTAAGATGACACGTTGCTCTCTCTTTCGGATTTTCTAAACTGAATAAACTCTGTACAGATCTTCCTGTGCAATGTTTATCAAAAAATTATACCTTCTGTAAATATCAATGTTCATGTGCATATCCACTGATTTTTAAATATGACATATTTCAAATGTTCATTCATAGGCTTACTATGTAAAGACCGGGTTGCTTGATATTCGATTAACAATATTATAAATAATGTTCATAGTATTAATCAAGACAGCAAACCTATTGAATGATATTAAAACCTTTAAGTAGTGTTTATTGGCTGTATGAAACAAACTATTTAACCATGTTTACTATGGGAAAGATACATATGGTAAAACAAATATTCCTAAGTCTATAATTAGTTGGATGTAACACAATAAATAAAATTAGCTAAATAAATATAATTTTAAAAACATATCAGTAGTCACTAAAAGCAATTCCAAACTTACTGGATTCTTCTCCAGTTTATTTAACAAGAAAAGGTTCATATAGTTTATCATTGCTTTGAATGGACTTTGAAAACTCATGGAGGAAAGCTGCCATGTGATATCTTCCCTAGCTTGTTTCATTTCTTTTTTTTCTTTGTCCCCCTTTGGTCCTATAGCCATCTCAAAAATGCCAACTTTGCCAAGAGTGATCACGGACAACATTGCTGCTTCAGACTGTGTTACAGAAGCAACCGCTTACATGTGCTTTACCTTCCTTTAGCTCTTGGTCACCCATATGCAATCTGTGGTTCAAAAACATTACATGCAAATTTCCAAATAATCAGAAAAATCTGAAAGACTTTATTATTAGATATGCCATTGTTCCATTTTACTAGTATTTTATTGTTAATCTCTTATTATGGTTAATTTATAAATTACTCTTTGTTATAGATTTGTATGAATAGGAAAAACCTGGAGTCTAACCCCAACAACTGCAAAAATTTTGGAACATGTATCCCTCTATTTCCACACAAAGGAACGCCACACTGATTTTTTGTTGATGTCCCAAATTTTATTTATTTATTTGAAAGAGTTACCTGGAAAAGGAAGGACAATCAATAACAGAGTTTTTTTTTTACCAGCCGGTTCATGCCCCAGCTGGTCATAATGGCCAGGGCTGCACCAGGCCTGAGCTGGATGCCTGTAGTTTCATCTGGCACTCCTACATAGGCAGCAGGGTCCAAATCCTAGGACCATCTTCTACAGTTTCCACAGGCCATTAACAACAGTGAGCCACATTAGAAGTAGAGTAGCTGCAACTCAAACCAGTGCCTCTGAGTGTTGCTGGAGTTGAAGGCAAAGGCTCAACACAAGAGATCCCAATGGCAATCCCTGCAGATATTTCACACTTCAGCTTACTGTTCTCCCCACTAGTAGTTTATTCTCTAGCAATGCCAGTGATGCTGACTTTAACACACTGTCAGTACGATTCATTCTCTATCAGCTTTTCCAAGCTGATGAGGAATTAACTCTCTATGGCCTTTTTTTTTTTTTGAAATATGCACTTTTGTTTTATTTAAGAGAAAAGTGATACAGAAGAGATAATGACAATTCTTATGTCCAACGCTTCACTCTACAAACATTGGTAATATGTAGAACTAGGCCCTACTCAAACTAGATGCTAGAAGCCCTATCTATGTCTTCCACATGATAATGGTAATCTGTGGTGAGCAAAGGATATTTAGACAAAAGACAGGAACTGTGAAAAGAAAACAAAATCCAGGGAGCTCAAATTGAATTTAACGTAACTTTTCTTAGCAGTCTCTCAAATTATGTTATTTATTACATCTTCATTTCTTTGATCAATTAGTGCTGTATTTTTATACACTGATAAACTTAACAATCTAAATACCTGAATAGTTATTATTCCAAAATCCTATTTAACATTAATTTTAAATATTATTTGGTGACATTCTCCTGTTTCTTAACTAGCTATGCTCAAATTTGTCATTATCATATAAAATAATATCAAGTTCAAGTACTTTTCCCATCCTCATTGATTAGATTAAGCATCAACTATGAAACAGTATGTGTTGGTTCTGGCAATGTCTTTAGACTCTATGCTGGTCACTATACTGAGGAGACTGTTTTATTTTGCATATCAGTTTCCAAGCCAATAAATCATCAAACACCACCCTTCTGTTCTATTTCCTGCCATTCTGTGTTCTGATATAAGTAAAAGAATCATTTATGGGAGAGCATAGATGTCTCTGATTATTCTTTAGATTAAGGTATGAAGAACATCTGGACCATGGACCTCACTTACTGGCCATTTCTGGATTGGCGTTTGCCTAAAACAGCCCAGACTCAAAAGCTAGTAAAATCTAAAGCAGGCTAATGTTTGAGATGGCGATTTGATATGGCTAATGAATGGTGTTATAAATATCCAAACATCATTGGTAGAAAAATTCTCCCTACTCCGCAAAGAACTTCAAAATAATTCTTTTTTATGAAAAGGGTAGAAGAATGACAAGTGGACACCAAAACGAAAAAAGTATTAGTTCTTTTCATTGGTAATTAATTATTAGGCATGCAGTTTCTATTTTGCTGCCATTTTATTCCTTACAAGAGGGGAGTCATGATAAACAAAGCAGTTTGTAGCTTTAATCATCAGTGATGTACTTGCCCACACATTTAATGCAAGTTCTCTGAATTGTGGCCTCTCTAAAAACATAAATCAGAAACCTAGAATTACCAAAGCATGTTAACAAGAAAAAAGGGCAAAAGCAGCTTCCATAGTAGTACATTTTTTATCAAAACATTTTTCTAGACATAGAGTGAAGTAACAATTCATAATGCTGCATTTTTATCGTATTCTTTATTTGAAATAAGTTATTAATACCCAAACCTGGCTTTATATTGCTATTTAGTAGATCAGTCAGAATATTAAATAACATCAAGTAATAGAAGTTTCCTATGCTTGAAAAACAGTTTCATCAAATGCTGTAAGCATATACAAAATAGAAAAAGAAAAGAAAAAAACCCCTTGCATTTGCAATTAAAGTTATCGGGCAGGTGTGTAATGTCACATGCTTGCAGAATCCTATTTATAATGCACATTTTAATACCAACTCATTGGCCCTATTCATTAAGGGGGAAAGTGCTGATTAGAAACAATTTTCATTTTTTCAGTGCACCCCAAGAGTTCTATCTTTCTAAAAAAAACCTTTCTAATTAGATAGTTTATTCTCATTTTTAATGAATTCGTAAGTTTTTATGAATTCATAAATATTACTGCTCTGAAATTGTTGCTTAAGTAGTATGCATATGCACATGCATTTTTATAATATATAAATTAAATATTTGTATGTGTATTTGCGTGAGGAATAAAGGGTGGTTATGGAGTGCCTTTTTAAAAAAGAGAATAAATAGATCATGAGTATAATAAATTTGTATTATATCCTTGAATAGCTTAAAACAAATGGGGCTTGATTTTAAAAGCCGTGAAATCCAATAGTGCATCAAAATTAATAAGAATGCTTAGCCTCATGCATTTCTGTATATTTCTGTGGGAGGAGCCCTTTCCATTTCTCATACATTCCAAAGCATACACTACTGTTTGGAATTTTGGCTTATCCTAAGCTAAATTTCACCTACATGTGTGTTTGATTGTGTAATTGTAGCTTTTATAGGAAGAGTGAGCTATGATTTAAGACTCACAGGAATACAGTTATGGCGGTGACAGAGATCAACAGAAGGTCAGGATATCTGTGAACCAACTGTAGAAGTAAGACAAGGGAGTCAGGTGATGCGGTTAAACACTGGAACAAGGATACAGAGCCTGCAAACAAGACAGGTAGCTGTGGAATGAAAAGTAGAAGACAGGTCCCTAAGACATGCAGAAGATGGAATTAACATGATGTGCTGACTGATTGAGTGTGAGAGATGAGATAAATGGATGAGCTGAGGGTCATAATGAGGTTTCCTTGCTTGGTGACTTACTGAATAGTGATTTTATTAACTAAAGGAGCACCAAAAAGGAATGAGCAGTTTTGGGGAGAAAGAGAGCATTGTTAACATGGAATGTGTTCTAAATCAAAATCCTTTGTGCTCTTTCACAGAAAAATATAACTAATGAGCCATTTTATGTCCATATAGTTTGATTAGTAAAGTATTATGACTACAGATAGAGATTTGTGAACTCACTAAAATGAAGGTTAAATAAGAAGGAAATAAATTAATCCATTAAAATCATGTGGAATGAGTGAAACCGATAGCCACACATCTGAACTTTGAAAAGCATGGATATTTAAGGGGTAACTGGAGGAAAATTATAGAGGAAACAATAGCAGTGATTAGAAGAAGCAAAGTGGAAATAAAACGTTGAATCATTGCTTCCCAGGACAGATGGAGTTATACACACTATTAATTGCTTCAATAATTTGAAGAATTTCAGTATTTTTTTAAAAAGTTATTGAGCCAGGCATTGGGCCTAATATTAATCTGCCACAGGGGATTCCATAATAGAATGCTTGAGATGGATTCTTGGCTCTGCTCACAAATTGAACTTCCTACTAATATTTAACATGGACCATGCAACAGATTCAGGTTCAGTTAGCTGCATCCTGGTCATTAATATGGAAGATTCATACAAGATTTCTGGGTTTGGAATTCAGCTTGGTCAATGTCAGCTGCCAGGGTCACTGGGAGATAAATCAGCAAGTGAGAATGCTTTCTATCTTTCTTTCTGAAAAACAGTACATATTTTTGAACTTATTGATATTTAGGATGAGTTTCAAAAATGTGTTTGAATTAGGTACTAAATTTCAATATGTAAGGGACAAACTAGAGAATGAAGTGGTTGTGAACTATCCCATTATCTTCTATTTGAGCTCATTGCAACTTGGCACTGTTGTTAGGTCCACATTTTGTTCATCATTATAGTTCTCCACACTCACCGTAACTAACATTTAACAAAAATTAGCCATCCGTTTTTAAGATATTAAAGATTTAATTTAATCTCTTCCCCTCTCTACAGAATTTGTAGGTTTCAAGATCTTATAAATTATCCCCTTTCTCTAGATGACCATGTTTGTGTGTAATATTTTGTTAGCTGTGGTAACGGCTCTTAAACCACATGAATGACCAGTCTTACTTGACACAAGTGTGAAGCCGATATCTAAGAAAAGAATGAAAACTACACAAGAAGGTGGTGTGAGGTGCCAACATTTCAGAAGGCAATGTTTCAGCATGTTTTGTTTACTTTATGAGTAAATAATGAATAGAAATGACTCTATAGTGACAGAGCACCTCTGCTACACACTATTTTGAGATCATATCACATGTATTAATTTCAATGTTTTTATCATAAAATGTAGATAAAATCATTATCTAAGCTTAACTAGAATCTGATTAAGGATATAACATTAGATGCTGGATGAATAAACTATTTTGTCAATTGTTCAAATTTGAGATTTACCTCTCAAATATTTACCAGTTAAGGTACTGTTGAGAGGTCTACTTAAAACACTGTATTTGCAGGGTGCAGAGCCATGGCGTAGTAAACGAAGCCTTCGCCTTGTAGTCCCAGCATCCTGTATGGGTACCAGTTCTAGTCTTGGCTGTTCCACTTCGGATCCATTTTTTTTTTTCTTATGGAAAGGGAAAACAATTGAGGATGTCTCAAATCTTACACTGCCTGAGCTCACAGGGGAGACTGTATTTTTAAATGGATACCTTCACTTAGTCTTGAATTTTCCATGCTGTGCACATATCATCTTTCTACACATATAGTGCACAATTTAGAAATAACTGTGTGTGATATATATATGAGATAAACTGGCTCATAGAGAAGGTAATCATTCTATGTAAGAACACATAACAAAGTTACAGGCAAGAAAATGTCTGATTCAGTTTGATTCAAGTCTTCCTTCCATTCCTTCACTACAATCCCCAGAAATGGAGCCCAGAAAGCAAAAGTTGTGTTGTGTGGTCAGTATAAGGCCATCTCCAGGCATATGGAGGTCAATAGGGACATCTGGAAAAATACCTCTGAATGGGATAAACATGTACACACATGCACACACATACACACTCTTTCTCTCTCTCACACACACACAATACAATTTATGAAAGGATATTAAACGTGATTAGTCCTCAGAAAAATGAAAACAATTAAACAAAATAATGGTCTAGCATACATCCTTAGCAAGATTTTTAAAAATAAAGAAGGCCTGTGCAATGGTTCAATTGGCTAATCCTTCCTCATTAAGGATAGGAATCCCATTCGGGCTCTGGTTTATGTCCCAGTAACCCCACTTACCAGATGCTCCACAAGCTCCCTGCTTGTGGACTAGGAAAGCAAGAGAGAATGACCCAGAGCCTTGGGACCCTGCACCCAAGTGGAAAATAAAGAAGAATTTCCTTGTTCCTGGTCTCAGATTGACTCAGATCTGACTTGTAGCCAACTGGGGAGTGAGTCAACAGATGGAACGTCTTTTTATCTCTCCTTATTTCTGTAAATCTCCCTTTCAATGAAAATAAGTAAATTTTAAAAAAAGAAAAAAAATCCCAAAAATATTGAAAACATATGATTGTGAATTGTCAAGAGTAGTCTAAAATATACTATTCTTCAGAGTTCAATTGATGCAACTCTAGTATATTCTAGCATAACTGAACACAAACTATACAAAATAATTCCAGTCATAGACATGTAGAAATGTGTTACTTTATGCACAAAATCACTTACATTTATGTCAGTCAAAATATTTCACAAATATATATCAAATGAGCACCATAATAGAATAAATGAATAAATCACAGTACATTTCTGAGTTGAAATATAGTTCAGGGAAAAATTTACTACCCAATACCATGGGAAAAACTCAAGAGATTTTGGTGAAAGAGACCAAATAATATTAATAATAAAAAGAAATTAGTGATTTTCCATTATATAATGTTCATTTAATTAATACAACAGGTGGTAATATTGATATTAGTGTAAATGGGGTCTAATCATGTACTCTAATTTTACAAATATTCCTCAAGGCAAACACTTAAACACTGTTTTCAACTGCGTGTATATATAAAATAAATGTTGACAATACAAGTTCTTGGGATTAGCACTGTGGTGTAATATACTAGTCCTCCTGCATCCCATCCTTTCTTAGCTGCTCCTCTTCCAATCCAGCTCCTCCTAACGCCTGGGAAAACAGTATAGGATGGCACATGGCCTAGAGACCTTGTACGTGGGAGACCTGTAAGAGGCCCCTTACCCGCAGCCTCCGAGTGGCTCAGCTCCGGTCCTGGTGGTCATTTGGGGAGTTAATCAGCAGATGCAAGCCTCCCCCTTTCCCCACTCTCTTTTACTCTTTCAAGTAAAAGTAAATAAATCTTTTTTAAAATTTTTTATGTTGAATTCTGTAGAGTCTGGGATTCCTCTCCCACCAAATTCCCACCCACAAATTAAAATAAAACTTTTTAAAAGGCATATTATTAAAAGAAAATAATAAAGAGAACATGAATAAAACAGCAAATTAAAATATCTTGCACTCCATAACAGATATTTTGCTAAACTATGGCATGTCTTGCTCTATGAATGAAATTTTCTAGTGAGAAACTTCTAACTAGGGTTTTCAGCATCACCATAAAGAAGACAAATATAAAGTTTCATGCCTTCCATCCTGCATTTAACTATATTTATAGCACAGATCACCTATTTGTTAATCTGGTCATGCCACATTTTCCCTACCTGTAAACTTCTGGGTGTGAATGAATGAGGATAATTTCTGTCTTGCTGATTCTGGTCCTATTGACAAGAACTAAATAGATATATTCTAGATTACAGAGTGATGGGTGATAAATAGGACGATATCTCAATGAATCAAAATTTGTTTTGGTGTTTTATATGTGAATGTCTTTGTAAATGTAGTCAAGACATAAGCCTATGAAATTCTGATCAATAAGAATCCAACCATAGCATTCTAAAACAGCAAAATTAATTAGATTAAGACAAAAATGGGAAATGGAACAAACACAAAAATCAAACTCTAACTCAACTGATGTTTCAAATTAAGTGTCAGAAAAAGTTGGACTTATGAATGTATATGTGAAAGAGGAATGTATAGCTTCCTGCCACATTTTTGTAGTCTCATGGTCTAAATATATCGTATCTGCAAGATTGGTCTTATATCTAAGGCAGAGTAATCAATAATTAAAAAGAAAAGTCCTTGCCTGCCTGGCAGATCTCGTATTTTAAAATACAAGCAAGAGTCTCTTCAAAAGGGAATATATTTTCATGACAGGTAGGAGATAATTTCTGTTTTTTTTTTTTAAACATTGCATCTGACAGTAATTAAGCCCCTATTAAGCTGGTTGTTTATTTTTACGTCCAGATTTACTTAACAGCCACTAAAATCTCAGCGTTTGCATATTTTTCCTGTAGAGAAATTCTTCTGTTTCCTTCATGGTGGTTCACAGCAGGCTGACAAGCCTAATAATGATAGCCTGTTAATATTAGAAGAGTCTCCAAGTAGTCAGAGAAATTGAGATGCGGAATGATGGCTTAAGATTAATCTTTATTTTAAGTGTTTGGTTTTTATTACTCTAGATGTACAAACAAGTAGATTTTCATTAGTTTTATCTACTTTCAAGAGGCTTTTTTTTTCTTTTGCATTTGTTGGAATCAAGCCCTTCGTACTTTTAACAGCTAATGGAAAGATTCAAACTGCAGGCAAAACAGAATATTATCAAGACCAAGTCAGTGGAATCGAATAGATTGGTTTCACTACTCAAAATGATGAAATAACATACTTTTAGTTTAAGGAGTTTACATATTATCAAAATATCTCTATGGTATTCTAAATTACAGATGGCCCAAAACAAAAAAAGGCATTTGAAAAAGTTAAACTAAGTTTTTATATAATTGCAAGACATTAATGTGTACCTCTTAATTGACAGCAGTTATTTTTTATACAAATGCCTTTAATGAAATCACTAAATATATCGAGCTGATGCCTATATTTTTGTCTCTTGTCTTGCCCAAGAACTGTCTGCCTTTCAGGGGTCTTAGTAAGGAATTAGAGCATTTGTAGTATATTTGATGATCCTCCTGCATCAGCTGATAGACATAGCTGTATTTCTGATGTGTGGATATCTGTACTGGCTGTTTTGTTGCTGTTGTTGTTATCATCATGCTATTGTTTTGTATTTCTAAAATTGAGGCTTTGACAAAATATTTCTGCAGACATTTGTGCAATAGGATGTGTTATGATTTCAGCTGACATCTAGTGCTAGAGTTGGTCCAATTAGACACGTAATGAACAAAGCCCCAGGAAACACATTTCTTCTTAAAATTAGGGACAGCCTTCAAATGCACAACAATTTGATCATTTTGATTGCCTCTATCATTACAAATAATCTATACTACACATCCTCCTTTTAGAAGTATAGATATTTTAGCACCTTACAAGTTTGTACAAAGATGTTTTGTCATTGAATTTTTCCTACAATGAAAAAGGAAAGTAGTTTTCCTGTGTGTGAATAGAAAAAGATCAAAAATTGTCCTGAAGTATTGGCCGCTATCTTTATGAAAAAGTAGAATATTGCTACATTGCTATAAATACTTCCAGCAGTTTGCAGAGAAAGTATATTTTAAATAAACAGATGAGAAGTTGAAATTGTGCTATTTATCCATTGCATTAAGTATAAATTGAAAGGGATTTGTAAGTCAAAAGGAGTGAAATGAAAGCAAGAAAAGGTCAAAGAAAGTAACCGCCGTAGAATGCAGAATAGGTAAATGTGCCCCTTGGGTAAAGCACTACAGGAAAGTCATAGAGATAATGGCATGCAGCTCGGTCTCAATGTGGAGAATTCCGGGCCAGACTTGGTCTTTAAGCTTTGCGTTAAGTAATTTGAATTCAGAATTTTCCATTGTGAATATTTATCTACGTGCTTCTACTTAAGTGTTTGTTTCATTGATCGCTGAACCTAATAATGATAGTGTCAAAATGATGCTTGCTTGGTGCAATACTCGTGGGACAAATGAATGAGGTTGTGCCAGAGCCCTGTGCCGACATCCTAGGAAATAGTTTTCCTTAAAGCTGATTTAGAGTGCAGAGTGGGAACAAGTGCTTAAACAAGAGAAACAACATTTTATATTTAAAAAATCAGAATTCAGCAAAGGATAATTTTAAAAACGGATGAAGAACATTATTTTATTTAAGAAATTTCTAGTTCTCTGTTTGCCTTATTTAAAGTAGACACAGCCATCCAACCTAGATCTACTTCGTGATAGAATAATATTGGTTTTTCCAATTCCTGTATATTTGCACATGTGTTTATATCATATAAGGGTAGAGAGCAATACCATAATTACTATTACCAAATAGCTTACAATTAATATATACAAAGCCCCTTTGCTGCTCAAAATCACTGGTGTTTTTCAAGTATTTGACACTGGGAACACAATATTTCTCTTAATCTATTCATGATCTACATGAGCAGTCAAGTACAATTATGCGAAACTGAAGACCGAAAAAATGAACACTTTAAAAAAATCAAGTAAAAGTTTGACAAGAATTTTTAGAAGATTGGATGAACTGAAACCAAAATATTCATTAATTGCCCCTATTGAAGAAATATAATGAAAATTTTTGTTGCTGTTTTGTTTTGTTTGTTTGTTTGTTTATTGGAAAGTAAGATATTCAGAGAGGACAAAGAGGAAAATTTTCTATCCATTGATTCACTCCCCAAGCAGCTGCAATATTCATAACTGAGCCGATCCAAAGCCAGGAGCCAGGAGCTCCCAGGAGTCTCCCACTCGGGTGCAGGGTCCCAAGAGTTTGGGATGTTCTCAACTGCTTTCCCAGCCCACCAGCAGGGAGCTGGATGGGAAGCGGGACCGCTGGGATTAGAACCAGTGCCCATATGCAATTGCAGTGCATGCAAGGTGAGGACTTTAGCTACTAGGCTACCACTCCGGGCCCTGAGGAAATATAATCTTAAAAAAGAAAAACTTGCCAAGAAATCCTCTCCATAAGAATATGAAAGAAACAGAACAGTTTTATCACTGAAAAATAAACACAAATGCAGTGTGTGCATTATAGACATTGCAATAAGATATTGCCAAAAGAAATCCTTCTCCGTTACATAGCCTAGCAAAATCCCACACATGGGTATTGTCACATGAACAAGAAATAGTCCTCATCCTCATGTGAGAGAACTTGTCACGTGCCATTCATTCAACCTTCACTTGGTATTCAGAACAATTCGATCTATCCAAAAGAAAACACACTTTTTTCATGATAAGAGGTACTACTGAAACTTGGTAAAGTAGGTAGATAACCAGCAAATCATACTTAAGTTCTACCGACCCACAAGATTGGGAACTTGGATACTACTGCCCTTGGTGCTTATCGCTAGATTCTTCTTCCCTTCTTTACATTTTTTTAAAATTTTATGATAGAATTATATTTCCCTTTCCCAAAAATCTCCCACTGATTTCCCCTATTTTATTACAATAGTACTCTGCTCCATAAGCTGTCATAAGTCGATCACTCTGCTACTTATTTGTATGCCTCACATTTCAGCTATTGTCAATGGCAGAGGGTCCACCATCCTAATGTCATGGTATATTTAACAGTTTCATTGGGAGTCCATTTTGATCTGGAAGTAGAGATGTATATTACATTATAACTTCATATCTGGATATAATAGTCTCTATTACACAGTTACTATATATCCCCTTAACTGCAAAATTACAAAAACAAAATTAGCAACAGGAATAAAGTAAAAAAAAAATTACAATGTCATGAAGTTAAGTAACAGGGCACTGAATGCCAATGCTGAAGAAACAAAAAATAAATTTAAAAACTTCCCTGAAGGAAACGATACTACTATATGGCTGATAGTGAAGAATTTAATAAGAGAGAAAAAAATTTGAAGAAATGAAAATAAAAACAAAAATATCAAAACCAATGAAATGCAGCAAAAACAGTATTGAAAGGGCTATTGATCTTGTATTTTTCATGAGGTTGCCTTATATCAGTGAGAACATATGCTGTTTGTCCTTTCGGGATTGACTTATTTCACGGAACTTAATTTCCTGTAGTTGGAATCCTTTGGTTGCAAGTGGTAAAATTTCATTATTTTTAATGGCTGAGTAGTATTCCATGGAATAAATGTACCACTATTTCTTTAACCACTCCTCTTTAGACAATATACCCGGGTTGTTTCCATACTTCTTCTATTGTAGGCTATACTGTTGTAAATATAGGATTACAGATGCTTTTCTCATTTGCAGATTTAATTTCCTTTGGATATATTGCCAGAAGTGGAACTGCTGTGTCATAGGGAAGGTCAAATTTCAGTTCTGTGAGCACGCTCCATACTGACTTCCATAATGATTGTACTTGCCTACATGCCCAGCGACAGTGAAGGAGGTACTTTTCTCTCCACATTCACCAGCAGATGTTATAGTTATGAATGTAGGCCAATCTCACGAGAGTTGGGTGGTAACCCTAGACTCTAGAAAGATTTTCCAAGGTAAAAAAGCTAAAACTAGACAAAACAAAACAAAACAATCCAGTCTTTCAAATGATTTATATGCCTTTCATAATAGAAAAAATCACATTTAGAATGAAAGCTTTTCTGGGGAAGTAGAAAAAAAAAGTGGTAGAAAAAATTAAGGCTACTTTTTTTTTAAAGATTTATTTTTATTATTTTTTATTGGAAAGGCGGATATACAGAGAGGAAGATCTTCCGTCCGATAATTCACTCCCCAAGTGAGCGCAAAGGCCAATGCTATGCCGATCTGAAGCCAGGAGCCTCTTCTGGGTCTCCCACGCGGGTGCAGGGTCCCAAAGCTTTGGGCCGTCCTTGACTGCTTTCCTGGGCCACAGGCAGGGAGCTGGAAGGGAAGCGGGGCTGCTGGGATAGAACCGGCGCCCATATGGGATCCCTGGCGTGCAAGGCAAGGACCTTAACCACTTGCGCCACCGCGCCGGGCCTAAGGCTGCTTTTAATTTATACTTATCTTTACACACACAGCAAGTCTCCAAACAAGAATGACAGAAATCAGTTCTTTCTTTTGCTCTTTTTTTAAAAAAAAAGTTATTTCATTTATTTGAAAGTAAGAGTTGCACAGAAATACACACACACACACACACACACACACACACACGCACACAGGGCTTTCAGCTGCTGACACACTGCTGAGGGACTGCAACAGCGTGAATCCAACATCCAGGAACTTGTGGATCTCCTGGATCAGAGGGAGCCCAAGCTCTGTGGTCCTCTTCCTTTGGCTTCGCCAGGCACATTATTAGCTAGCCTCATGGGAAATGGAGCTGCCAAACCCATAGGGGATATATGAGTTTCAGGCAGCCCGGTAACCTATGCTGTTCTTGAATGCCTTATGGCAGCTTGCTTGTAAAAGACATCAAATACAGATGAAAAAGCAGACTCTCCCTTTGCAGAAAAGGGAGATCTTTATTGCTGCCTTGGGATTTTTTAAAAAATATCTTACCACACTTCCACATTCTATTTTTCATAATTACTTCAGGTATATACTCAAAATATTTTTTAAAGTCATTTATTTTTGTTTGTTAATTTGAAAGGCAGAGTGATAGAGGGAGAGAAGGTTGGTGGCAGGGAAGGAGAGAGCTTGTGTCTTGATTTACCACCCAAATGCCCTCGACAGTCAGATCTGGACCAAAGAGAATCCAAGAACTCTATCCTGCCTTCCCACATGGATGGCAGACAGCCAAGTTCTCAGAGCATCTTCCACCAGCCTCCCAGTAAAATCAGTAAGCAGCTGGATGGAAAGTAACATAGGCTGGCCTCTAGCAAACACTCTGGGTAGTGGGTACCAGCACTGCCGAGAGGCGGCTCAACATGTTGTGCCACAATGCTGACCTCTTTCATGTTTAATATACCAACCAAGCATTTAATTCTTAGAAAATTCGAAAGAATACATGGTGGGTATATAAAACTGCGTAATTACTATGGAGTGATATCATTCAGTGTCATTAGTGTACTTACTCTTTTGTATGTACATCTCACAGTTCATTAAATTATACCTCTGCAAACCGAGTTTGGTGGATACACAAAGATTATCCATCACTGCAGCCTAGTCAATGGCATGAGAGCCAAGGGGGTGAATTCAGTATGATAGTGTATATTCCACAACACAATGCTAGCACAATGTGAAAGTAATCCAAGCAGCCTTAGTGTGCCAAAATGTCATCATCTCCAGATATATTTTCAAGAAAAAATAAAGTAGAAAGCTCTACATAGTGCATGTGAATTTTATATAATTAAAGCCAAGTAGTGATAGATTTGTATATCACATTATTCATGAAGAAAGGACTTATTTTGTGCAGTGGAAGGGGAGAAACTTGGTACATTAGGAAATGACAGGCGTTTTCAATATATATGTTGTCTGTCTCCTTCATATATATATTATATATATATATATATAATGTTTTACTGAAACATTATCAAGAAAAACAAACTAGTCTAGGAAATTGAATGAATCTAGGAAACTATATAGGCACTTGAGAGAAAAAACAAAGCATTAAGTAATATTGCTATTTAAATGTTATCTTAATATTTATCTTTCCTGAATGCCATAATTTGTGTTAAATAATCCATTTGCTTTTTATCAAGGACCAATGTTAAACTGTATTATCACAGACATGTTTCTTTAGCTTTCCTTTCTATCTTGTAGTTTAGAAGTTTGATTCATTTATTTATTTTTTTAAAAGAATTATTTATTTTTATTACAAAGTCAGATATGCAGAGAGGAGGAGAGACAGAGGAAGATCTTCCGTCCGATGATTCACTCCCCAAGTGAGCGCAAAGGCCGATGCTATGCCGATCCGAAGCCAGGAGCCAGGAACTTCCTTCAGGTCTCCCTCGTGGGTGCAGGGTCCCAAGGCTTTGGGCTGTCCTCAACTGCTTTCCCAGACCACAAGCAGGGAGCTGGGTGGGAAGTGCAGCTGCCGGGATTAGAACTGGCACCCATATGGGATCCTGGCATCTTCAAGGTGAGGACTTTAGTCTAGGCCGCCATGCCAGGCCCTCATTTGTTTCTTAATGTGCAAAATCTACTTTTTAAATAAATTATTATTATTATTATCATTTTCCTTAACAAAGTTTTGTAGATAGAGGAATTCTGTTTTCCCTGTCCCATCCGTTCTTCCCATTTTCCCCTCCCAGTAGCATTCCCCGCGTTATTACATTTAGTATGGTCCTTTAGTAATAGTTACAAATTTAGCACTCTGATATTTAAGTATATCATGGCATCATAGTTCTACGCAAATTTAGAAAATCTAATATCACATTATTGAGATATATTTAATAGATTCTTTTGAAATCTTGTTTTTATTTAGGAGTATATTATATTCATTAGTTTTTCTGTTTTTTTTTTTTTTAGTACTATAGCATTTTCCTTAAGACTTGAGAAAACTTAAAGACATCTAAATCTTACAAACTTTTACTATATATCTTTCCAATATCTCTATTTTTAATTATTCATTTTTGGGATAGGAAACTGCAGAAGGAGACAGACAAAACTCTCCTTGGTTCAGCCCTCAGCTGTCCACAACTGCTGGGGCAAGGGCAAGGGGAGAATTAAAGCAAGGCAATCACTGCTTGTGTCCCAGACAGGTAACGAAGTCTGAGGTACTTGAGTCTTTAACTGTTGTCTAATAGGATCCTCACTGGTGGGAAACTGAATTAGGGCTCCTCCTGGCCAGGCATAAAAATCCACCCTCCAACGTTAGACACAGATACCTTAACTGGAACGAGGCACTAAGCCAAGTGTTTACCTCTTAGTCTTTTTCACAGCACAACTTTTAATGTTACTATTTTTGTAATAATAACAATTATTTTTTGTATATATTCAATAGTTTCTCTATCCTCATTTCTTCTGGCATATGAGACCACCCACCACATCATCTGTGATGATTTTTCCCTCCGTAAAGTTTAATGTTTGAAATGTGTGTCTAGGAATATAAGTGGATTTTATTCTAGAGCCGGTTGATTTTTGGGTGTTAACTATACTTTCTTATATACATCTTCTCTATTCCTAGAAAATACATTGCTTCTGTAAGATTGAAATAAAGATCATAACTTTTCCTGCTTTGTCGTGCAACTAGATATGTTGGCATTCTTACATTGAAAAAAGAGCAGAAAGTAACATGGAAACAGAGCTCCTCGTGATATTTATAACAAGATGTCATACTTCTATGGACAAATATATTTGTTTTGTAGACAGACACTATATATATTCCTATATTATATAGGAATTACCTTACCTGGTTCTGGATTCAGAATAGATGTTCAATGTATGACTTCAGTGAAGAACAACAGTTTATTTGTGCAAAGCCTCAAGGAGAAGGGAATAGCTGATCAGAGTGGGAAGAATCGAGGGTGAGGGAAAAACAAACGAAATCAATACTTTTGAATTTTCTGTTTCTTCTCATCTCTTGGAGAAGAGGGGAGAAAAGAGGGGAAAGATAAGGGGAGAAGCCCAATCTAGTCTCCAAAATGTCCCAGTACCCAGGGATGGGAACTGCCATTCAATATTAATCCAAAGTCCTGATGTGTTCACCTGCAGGATATGCACCCTGATAAGAAATTTACCAAGTTATGCTGTTGAGTCTCCTCCCTGTTGCAATATCTCACGCACAACAATGGGTCCTTGGTCCTTGGTCCAGGTTGACTTTGTCCACCTCTTGTCCTAACAGAAACAGTGGCTTTACTGGTTCTTAATCTTAGGTCCGGCTCTCATGAGTACCAGTGGGTGCTGGAGCATAGCCCAGTCTGTTACTCCCCAGACCCAGTCCTCACCTGCACTGAGGAAGGTTGTAGCCAGACCCAGACTCAGCTGGAGCGTCCCCTTAGCTCCCCAGCCAATCCTGTTCCAAACCATAGCCCTTAGGTGTGTCAACAGAGATTGCAGTTCCACAGGGGCAACCCCACATATCCCCCACAGGTTCTGCTACCTGACCCTATTCTCTCACATGTTAATTAATATCATGGCCCATCCCAATATCATCCATCCCCTGTTTCAAGTCTCATTGGTGGGTACTGTGATCTTGCCCTGCCAGATAGGTCCCCAGCCTTATCTTTAGTGTGTGACCATGAATGGTGCTCTGTGATGGTCAATGCTAACTACCCCAGCTCAGGTATTTCTCGCATTCTGATATTTTGGTATAACCTGTAAAAGCCTTCCTGTTCCCCTCTCCAAACCATTTTATTTCAACTCCTGGCTTACCTACATATGCGGTGGCCTTGTCCATGGGAGTCCCTTAGTAGTAATTCCTCACCTGAGCATGAAGCCTTAGGTCATCTCTCACTCCCACCTGTACAATCCCTCCCTCCCCCAATTCCCCCTGCAAATTCATGCTGCCATACCTTCAGAGCATGGTGCTGTTTGGCCCAAGGACTTTGCCCAGTGCCACTGGAGCCAGGCCACCCAAGGTAGCCTCCAGATCTGGGCAGGAGAGGTCCCCCAGGCAGGCATGGAGGCCAGAGGCTTCCCAAGTCAACCCATATACTTTCAAAGTGTGATTTTTCCTGGGCAATTGGTGTTAGACCAATTATACAGTGTGAAGAAACTGCTTACTGTTCTGAGATTTAGAGGAGTACAGAGCACGGTGGCAGGTGTTCTGGTTGCAGAGTTATCACTACGAGGAAAGAATGAACTGGGTTGAGGACAGCCATTCCTTGTTATTTTATGAAATGAAAACTTTTTTTCTGAGACTTCCTAATCATTAGGGAGGACAAACAAAAAAGACTGAAGTATCAAAGACTTCATTACATTTTACTTGGATTTAAGCATTTTACAGCCTGCCACCTTACACTCTGGAATTTATTCTTCAAACTTTTATATTAATGATGCTAACAGAATAGAAACTTAATCCAAATATGGTGTTTAAGAAATGGAAACTTGGAAGGAATGATTGGTTGGCATAGCAGTTGAAAGGTCAATTCAGACCCTCTCACCCTACATCAGCTGTCTGATTGAAGCTCCAGTTCCACTCCACATTTCAGCTTCCTGTTGGCACACACTCAGGGAGGAGGCACTGGGGGCAGTGGAGCACTAGTTCAAGTACCTGGATCCCTGACACACATGGGGGAGACCTAAATTGTTAATAGTTCCCAGACTCACTCTGGTCTAGCCCTGGTTATGCAAATAATTGGAGAGCAGACCATCAGGTGGGTACTTTCTCAATCTCTCTCTTTCAAACAAATAAAATATGTCGAGAGAGAGAAAGAGAGAGAGAGAAAGAGAGGTAGAGATGGAGCCCTTGGTGCTTAAATTACATTAGATGAGTGAGCCTAAAAAACTTAATTTCTCTGTAAAATAATTTGTCTCAGAGACTAACAAACAAACAAACCCAAAACTCCGGTAACTATGGATGTTTTTTTTTTTTCTTAAATTGGGTCATCCATAAGAAGTATATGCATATCTAGTGCTGTGGATAAGAAATCTTACTCAGGAGCCAGGCTGACTGAGGTAAATGATATCCCATCATAACTGTAGTTAGACATGCAACTTCGAGCAGGCCCCTATTCTAGCTACAATAGAAGTATTCATTAGACTCCTGTAACATAACCATTGGCAATATAAACAAGTTAGTATAGGGAAAACTGCTTAGGCACCAGATCTTGATACAATATTAACATATCAACATTGTTTGCTTTCCCAGGAGACATCAAGGACTTAAATGGAGTAGAAACGTTTTGCTTATTTCAGCATGCCCTGTTTCCCTAGAGACAATGACCATAGTAACCACTCTAATAATGATAATAGAAAAAAACGTATCAGTCTCTTATTAAATGTCATTATGATTCTTATATTGCTATTCTCATCCTTCCCTACTACAATGGGTTGGTAATACTAGTGTGGCTGTTAAATGAAAAAATTGACAATAAAAGAGGTTTATTAACTTGCTCAAAATCAGGTAACTAATGACAAAATAATGTTAAAATTCTAATCAAATTTCTTTCTGAATACATTTTAGTAACTTTTATTATGCTGTCTTAAAAAGAGTGGATATTTGAAAACAGGTGCATTAAGTAGATGAAGGAACAAATGAATTTTCAATAAAATTTCATCCATTTTCATAATGCATTTACTTACAGAAGTGTTTAGCGATGGTAATGACTGCACGTCCATTTAGCATCAGGAACCGTGGGTCTCAGGCTCTTCGCAGATGCTGCACAGCAATGATCTCCATAAAGCAAAATAAAATGCGGTGTTCAGTGTCTGTTTCTTTAATTGAGCTTTTAAAATATATATCATTTGAATAAAATTATAATGATTTCATTAACCTATTTTGCCCTTTCTCAAATATGATGACTATAAATGTGATAGAAAATTAAAATTACCCATTGCTAAGTAATCCAGCTAGATTGACCAATATGCTTACAGCTTTCTGGAAACTTTCCCTTTAGAAAAAGCTGGAAGTGGAGGTTGATTATATGCACTTATTTATTTATAAAGGAATAAAATCATTCAACCCCAGAATTTTAATAAATCCATATCATTCAAATACATCTTAAAATTTTCGATTTTAGGGATTTCTAGCTTATTGGAAATAATGAAACAGTTTGGCATTACTTAATATTTGGAGGGTGTGGGGTATCCATTAATTTTTGGTGATAAACTGTGTCCCCGCATTCCAAACATTTGTGATGGAATGGTTCTAAATTTTAGGGAGAAAAGATACAAAGAATCACGCACAGGTGTGTAGTGAATTCATTGGATGAGATAAGCCAGCTACTATGTGAAGTGTGAGGACCTGCAGAGTTAGTACATTGTCATCTTTTAAAAGAAGTAAGTGTTGCTAAATATGTGGACACACAGATATCATGGTGAGGGTGGAGAGGACAGTAAGAACGAAATAAAAATAATAAACAACTTCTGTGTCTGGCACGATAGCCTAGCAGCTAAAGTCTTCACCTGGTACACACTGGAATCCCATATGGGCGCCAGTTCTAATCCCAAGCACTCTTGCTTCCCATCCAGTTCCCTGCATGTGACCTGGGAAAGCAGTCCAGGAGAACCTTGGGGCCCTGCACCTGTGTGGGAGACCCAGAAGAGGCCTCTGCCTTTGGAACAGCTCATCTCTGGCCCTTGCAGCTGCTTGGAGAGTGAATCAACTGACAGAAGATCTTCCTCTCTGTCTCCTCTCCTCTCTATATATCTGACTTCCAACAAAAATAAATCTAACCAAAATTTTTCTAAGTGTGTACACAAGACAGCATTATTCTCTCTCTTCCTCTTGCAGCTTCTGCTTTCTTCCCCTCTCTCAAATACACATGCACGCTTGTGCACACAGTCACAACCAATAGGTACCGTGTGTAACAAATGACCCTCACTTTGTGCTAGCACAGGAAACACTTATACTGTGAATCTATTTGTAAGGATACATTTTTTAGAGATACAAGACACAGATACATATATGTACATTGGAAAATGAAACATTTCTTCCCCCAAAGCTGTAGAGCATATTGTTTTCCCTATGTGGTGTATACCTGCTTAATTTATCCTAAAGGTCACCCTCCGAAATAATTACTCATCTTTGCCCTTCTCACTTACTCATTCACATTTTGGAAAGTCAACCAACCTTAGGAAAACACTTCCCTGCCCAGTTTATGGATCAACTATTTCAAACAGCTACAGCAAATTACAAAGAATATGGTATCAAAATGGAAAAAGTTTTTTGTTTGTGTGATGAAAGAATGAGAGATTTGTTTACAAACAGAAAATGCTGAATGTTTGGGAGAATACAATTGAATTATTATTATGAATGTGAACTCCAATAAATAATTATTTTTAATGTGAAAAATGAAATTGTTTCCATGTATTCTTCCATTCAAAACAGTTAAGCCTTGAACTATTATGGTTTCTTCTTTTTCAAGCCAGATGCAAATACAGAAGGAGATCCCAGTTTTTGCTGGAAACATATCTTGAGTTTCGCTTTAAACAAGTTTGATTTAAAGATTTATTTTTATTATTTTTTCATTGGAAAGGCGGATATACAGAGAGGAGAGACAGAGAGGAAGATCTTCCGTCCGATGATTCACTCCCCAAGTGAGCGCAACGGGCCGATACTATGCCGATCCGAAGCCAGGAGCCTCTTCCAGGTCTCCCACGCGGGTGCAGGTTCCCAAAGCTTTGGGCCGTCCTTGACTGCTTTCCCAGGCCACGGGCAGGGAGCTGGAAGGGAAGCGGGGCTGCCGGGATTAGAACCGGCGCCCATATGGGATCCCGGGCGTGCAAGGCGAGGACCTTTTAACCACTTGCGCCACCGCGCCGGGCCCAAACAAGTTTGATTTAAACCCGCAGCCCACCCTCTATTATAGTATTCCTATCACTATAAATCCTTATCATATACTATGCCCAGAATTATAATTAAGAGTTTGTCCAAAATGAGATTGGAAAGTTCTCATGTATTGGAAGAGACTTGACACTATTTTTGCTGCAGTGGCATGCACAGCTAGAGCCATCCTTTGTGATCAGCAGGAACAGACAAAATGTTTCCATTGATCAGATATTTGAGGAGAATTTCCCATAGAATGCTTGTGACAAATGGTACAGACTGACTCAGCACTCACGCAATATCATGTACATGGTCATAAAGTGAAATTAATATGCTAATTAAATCAACATGAACTGCAAGCCACAGGTGTAATAGGAGGGAGTACGTATTGTTTTCTAGCTTCTCATTTTCTCCCAGTTACACAACCTCAAGACCAATTTTACCCTAGACCATAACAATCATGGTGTAACAACTTGGAAACAGTAAGTAGTACTTTCCTTGTCTGAGTCGATAAGTTTCTGGAGATCCCTATTTTGGAACTAAGGACAAGGTGCCTGGGCATGCCTAGAGAATCTCACAGTTCAAAGAATGCCAAGCACAACGTAATTTAACAAAAATAAGAATAATTTAGTTTGTTAGGGGAAAAAAGCAACAAACACAAACTTCTTTCTCTGAATATATGACTGACTAGTAACTTAAAATCCTGTTGTTTTATGTGTATTGGAAAACAGAGTATGTGCTAGGTGTAATAAATTTTCTCTTGGTGAAATTCCATGCAGTACAATAGCCATAAATAAGAATATTCCAGCAGTTATAAGACCCGCTTTGCATTCTTTTAGTCAACTTCACCTTCAGCCAGTTGTTCTAAGAAACTTTCTCCCAGTATTACTTTCATCACAACCACTTCTCGGTCTCTAGTATTACTCATGTCATTCTTCTCCCTGCAGAAGGCTCTGCAACCACAATTTGTTCATTGCTAAGATGTGTCCTTCAAAATTTGGTACCTCTGAAAACTTTATCAGCATCATTTCTCTTGAAACCAACTCCTATGTTATAAACATGAGCTGGCCTCTATTTCCCTTAGTGTGGGTTTCCTTGTTTGGCCCTTATCAAAGTAGTTTACTGACTTGACAGTTCAGTTCAGTTCAGCTGGCCTGACAGTTGTAATGCTGCAACTCAAGGAATCATGTGTGTGTTTGATGGCCAGCATTGTCCTGAGGTGGTTTGTTGTAGTGTTGCAGGGAATTCAATGTGAAAGACAATGGGTCACTTGATTCTTGCCTCACAGGAAAGAAGAATTTTAGTGCATAGAGTTTCAGTGTGCAAAGCAAAATTTATTTAAGAGAGAAGTCTCTTGCCATAGTGACAGGAGGGGGCGTTCCAGGGAGCAAAGACCAGAGAAAAAAGGTCAAAGTGGTATCTTAAGCATTATCTCAGGGAGAAAGACAAATAAATTAAAGAGTCCAGAGGGGAACTCATTCACAATGAGCAGTAATCCTATGCAGTTACTTGTTCAGAACAAAAGGGCCCTCAGAAGAGTGTGACTGGTCCTCTCTTCCCACTCTCTATAGTAAAACACGGAGCTAGGAGAAATGTGCCCTTGGAAGGGGCAAATGAAAGAGAAGTAAGACTAAATTTTCAAAGAGAAATTTCGCTGGGCACCACAGACTTTCACCACCTATCAGCCCATCTGATTCGTCACAGTAGGGGAGAATGAAACTGTCACCTTCACACAACCCCTATCCAGTACAAATCGAGCCTTCGCCATCCCAACCCCGACTCAGTTCCTCCATCACTAAACAATCGAAGAAAGGTCATGAGCACTGTTGACATATCAGGGCTTTGAACACTTGCTGATCACACACTTCTAAACCTCAAATTTAATCTAGAAGAACCAGCACTCTTAACTCTTCAAGGAGTCCAATAATTAAACAGCAGGCACCAACTCCTTGCTTTGCACTTCACAATCAGAGCTCTTTTCTGTCCTCTTCCTATGCTGGTGATTTGTTTTCAGTACATCAGGCAACCAGAGTCAGATTGGGTTCTACAGAGCACTTCGGATGTTGTTTGTCACATCCATTTTTAAAAACAGATTTCTTTTTAAATATTTAAATATTTATTTATTTTTAATGGAAAGGCAGCTTTGTAGCAGAAGGAGAAAAGAAAAGGTTTTCTATCCACTGGTTCACTCCTCAAGTGCTGCAAGAATTGGAGCTGAATGGATCTGAAGTCAAGAGTTTTCTCCAGGCCTCCCATGCAGGTACAGAGTCCCAAGGCTTTGGGGCCATGCGCTACTGCTTTCCCAGGCCACAAGCAGGGAGCTGGAGAAGTGGAGCAGCTGAGACAGAAAACAGAGCCTGTACGGGATCTGGCATGTTCAAGGCGAGCATTTAGCCACTAACCCATTGTTCCGGCCTCCACTAGTGAAATTCAACATTATAAATAAAAATATAAAAGCAAAGATCCTAAAGAGTACAAAACAACATACTTAACAATTAAACAGCTGAGGAATTTATCAGAAGAAGCATTTATATATCACGTTAAGTACATTTACTATATTTTCATAGTAGGGTAATGTTGATAATGAAGTAAACACACAAATAGAAAAAAATAACTAATTTAGTTATACAGATGAATAATCACACAAGTCCACTGGGGATACGCAGCCATGTAAATGGTATTGCAGAGGATCATTCAGTGATCAAGTAAATTCTTTGTGAATTGTAAGGCTAAAATTGTTATTAATTTATCATATATAAACTCTGATGTGTTTTAGGACAAAGTAAGATGATGGAGCATGGGCTGAAGGCTCAGCTATTATAGCGTCCAGACTGTAAATACAGACAACCTCCCCAGGAACTCTATATCATTTCTAAAAACCTATCTAGCCTTACTTTGTATTGTTTAGCACCCCACACTAAGTATTCCTATGTAGTAATACAACCCTCAGGGAGTAAAGCCTACCAAATTTAAAAATCTCCTAAAAGTGACCTCAAACTGTGTCTTGCTTCTGAAAAATCCCCCACACATCCCAACACCTCAAGTCCCTTAGGCTGTATGGGTCCAACCTACTGAAGGACTGGGTTGCTGCCATGTGTTCCCTCAGTCTAGGTCTACACATTTGCAGTTGGCCACATCTAAGAGATGTATTAATATTCAATAATAAATTCTAGGTAGCTATGAAATCTTTCCCTGTCTTCTATGACTTTGCCACTTTCCCAACACAAGATGGTTTCTGAGTTGTTTGTTACTGTATCTCTGGAAACACCGATTGGGATGGCTATTTCAGCACTAAGCCATGGGTAAAAGAACGAACTCACAGGACAAATAGGATGGATGAGTACACATGTGTGTATATGTGTTTTTGCAAGTTGGTGTATGTGTATAAATACACATGTAATATGAAAGCTGGTTAGTTGCACATAAAAAAATAACAATTGTTCTCAGAGGTGTTGGAGATCTTATTTTCCAACACACGGTTCTTCATTTCATATGTGCTTTCTATAGATAGCAAGGGTAGTTTCTATAAGCAGACATAGTTTAATTAAAGACATAATTCTTTGTAGACTGGCTATATGAATTAATAAATAAATGATGAAGTCATAAAAAATAAATACACAATTTTGACCACTGTTTTGACCACCATTTTAGCATATTTTTACCACTTCTTCAACTCCTGAATAGAGACGATTTAGCCCGTTCAAGGCGAGGACTTTAACCACTACGCTATCGCGCTGGGCCCACTCATTGCATCTTACAGAATAATTGTGGAAAGTGTCTATATAGAATATTTATTCAAAGATCTGGAAGAAAAACCATCTACTTTCATGAATTACAATCTCTGCCAGATCATCATTTTCCTTTATTATCCCTCATTCATTTGCTAATACTTTTCTGTTTTTACAATATAATTTACATTTTTGGCTATCCTTCCCCCTGTGAGTCTCTCAGTCTTCTAATACAATGTTCTTCTAACTGCTGATGGTAAAGGAAAAATATTGTTATTATTTCATTTTATTTTAAATTGTAGATGAATAATTCTAAAAAAATAGTAAAAAGTAATGATAAAAAGCAAGTCAAATAGAAATTTGCTTGTAGTACTAATTTGAAAAGACTGATACTCTTTCCATAAATATCACATAAAATGTAAGAAAATATATTTATAAAATCTGTATTCTTTAACTGAAAGAATTATGATTATACTCACAACTTTTGTGCTGCACCTTTCACTAAACAATTATATCTGACAATTCACATGTTATTCATGCACTGAATATACATCTTAAGACTCATTCATAAGTTTTTTTTTTTTTTTATTGGAAAGGCAGATATACAGAGAGGAGAGACAGAGAGGAAGATCTTCCGTCCAATGATTCACTCCCCAAGTGAGCCACAACGGCGGATGCTATGCCGATCTGAAGCCAGGAGCCTCTTCTGGGTCTCCCACGCGGGTGCAGGGTCCCAAATTTGGGCCGTCCTCGACTGCTTTCCCAGGCCACAGGCAGGGAGCTGGAAGGGAAGTGGGGCTGCCGGGATTAGAACTGGCGCCCACAGGGGATCCCAGGCATGCAAGGCGAGGACCTTAACCACTGCACCATCGCGCCGGGCCCCACTCATAAGCTTTTAATTTTTCAAGAATATCCCTGTTTTTGCTTATTCACTTAAAGTCTAACAAACTAGTTTCTTAATACTTACTCCAAATTTCTTATCTCATTACAGAATTTTATAGTAAAAATAGAGAAGAAACATTCTAAATGTCCCATTTGAGTTTCAACATTTTTTTTTTTTTTGAGCCAGGCATTTTCACATTTTATTAGCTACTATAGTCCAGACCCTAGAGTTCCCTCACCCCACCCCATGAGGTCAGGCCTTCCCGGGTGCCCCTGCCTTTGCTGCCTGGGTCCGCTGGAACTCCTGCTGCAGCTGGGCAAGGGTTTCCCTCTGCTGCTCCGACTGCCGCTCCAGGTCCCGGAGCTGGGATTCGTATCGCTTAATTTCAGCTTTGATGTAGTCCAGCCTCTTGCCCACGGTGGCCCGCGCCTCCTCCAGCTCCTGCTTAACCAGCATGGGGCCCAGAAGTTTGAAGACCACGTTGGATCCATCCAGTAGAGCCAGTTCCTCTTTCACGATGTTGTTTTCTGTTAACTGTGCTTCCAGCTTTTGTCTCCCTGACATGGATTTACTCAAGTTCTTCTGTAGCTGTTCGGACTTCTCCACTTCTCCCTACAGCTTCTTCTGGATCAGCTCTGCCATGGTGGGGAGGCAAGCCCGAGGGGGGCGGGAGCAGCGCGCTGGGTCTCCCCCCGACAAGATGCCGAGCCCTCTTTCCGATCCGGCCTAGGACGCAGCAGTCCTCTTGACAAGAGGCACTGCTTCGGGGTACAGCAGCGTCTCTCTGTCCGGGATGTCTAATCTACCCGACCCTGAGGGGATGGAGGATACAATCCCTCTTTAATCGAAGCTCACGTTCTGAGTTTCAACATTTTAATATTAGAATTCCTTGTGTATTCTTTGCAGTTTAATCCCCTCCTTTTTAATATAATATCCAAACCATATTTTTCTTCCCTGGTTGTTTTTATATTTATTTCCTTTCCTGCTCCCACAAAATTTTAAACACCATCACCATAAATTTGTGCACAGTGTCCAGAAAGGCTTGGCAAGTATGGATCCTTTGAAAATGTGCAGTCTACTGAATGAATAACATTATCGGAAACTATTCATTGAAGTGTTTTAATTTGGATTCTCCTATCTGCGTTAAGGAGACCATCGAATCACAGCCTCCACTGAAGATAACACTATCAATGAATTGATAATAGAGTCAACTAAACAAGAATCTCTTCACAAAGATGGCAAGAAAATACATCACAGAATGACTGATCAATGTAGGGAGGCTTACAGCAAAGACCTGTGACTCTGTGCTCAATTATATGTCTGGATTAGCTCTCATATTTGCTGTTTAAAAGATATGAAAAGTATACAAATGTAGTTTCTAACATATAACTAGATTTAGTTTTCCCTTGAGAATTAGAGAAGCCAAATATGTAAATTAGGCAAAATTGGTAAAATGAGAATAAACAGCTAGTTTTATTAGAAATGTTGATAAGTTTTTCTAATGTAGTGTCTTCACCTGCATATGGAAATTCATGTGTTTTGATCCTGAATAATTATTTTAAATATCAAAAAGCAAATGTGACAGAAGCAGAGAGGTAGTCCAATTAGAGGATGTTTATACCTGCATGCATGTATGTGATGTTGTGTTCACTGTTACTTTAATTAACAGAACTATGTGACTCCCACAAAAGCTATCATCAATGTTATATGCCACTGATTTTCCTACCCTTGTCTCTCTTGGGTGAATTTTATTTGTTATTGCCACAAATTTACATTCCAACAAGACATGTTGGGCCTGATGCTGGCTAAATTCCTCACCTGTCACGCACTAGGATCCCATATGGGCACGGATTCTTTTTTTTTTTTTTTTTAAGATTTATTTTTATTATTTTTTCATTGGAAAGGCGGATATACAGAGAGGAGATACAGAGAGGAAGATCTTCCATCCGATGATTCACTCCCCAAGTGAGCGCAACGGGTCGATACTATGCCGATCCGAAGCCAGGAGCCTCTTCCGGGTCTCCCACGCGGGTGCAGGGTCCCAAAGCTTTGGGCTGTCCTCGACTGCTTTCCCAGGCCACAGGCAGGGAGCTGGAAGGGAAGCGGGGCTGCCGGGATTAGAACCGGCGCCCATATGGGATCCCGGGCGTGCAAGGCGAGGACTTAACCACTTGCGCCACCGCGCCGGGCCCATGGGCACGGATTCTAACCCCGGCAGCTCCGCTTCCCATCCAGCTCCCTACTTGTGTCCTGGGAAAGCATTTGAGGATGGCCCAAAGCCTTGGGACCCTGAATCCATGTGGGAGACCTGGAAGAAGTTCCTGGCTCCTGGCTTTGGATTGGCTCAGCTCCAGCCGTTTCGGCTACTTAGGGAGTGAATCGGCAGGTAGATCTTCCTCTCTGTCTCTCCTCTGTATATCTGCCTTTCCAACATAAATAAATAAATCTTAAAAGAAAAAAACATGTTTATTTTGACCGAGTTCCATTACTTCCATTAGAAGCTTAGAGATACTTTAATTATATAAAAATCACCTTGGATATTTCTGCGTGTTTTACTTATTCTAGTTTCCTATTTTGTCAAAGCCAGTATACACTACAGCGTCAACTAACTTACTTTATCCTTTTTATAACTTGCCCTTTTCTTTTTTCAAACCTTTGTCTTCAGTGAAACACTCCCCTTCCCGCCTTCATCCATGAACAAGTGGGGTAGATGTGAGGTTTCTTCCTCAGTGTGTTGTGACAGTCCACTGTGTAAGGTAGAGAGGCAGAGAATCATCCCTCATGCTCTGAAACCTCAGTCTGCTAAAACAAAGCAACAACAACAACAAACTGGCAAAAGGCACATTAAAAGGAGAGAAACATGATATTAAGCTCGAGGACTACGAGGTTGAAACTTTAATATGTTCTGCAGACAGAACTACAACATGGGAAGCTGCAAAAAATTGAGAGGAGCAGTAAATGATTTTTAGAGGCAATGAGTGGATCGAACACACAGACAATAGCCAGGAGCTCCTCTGACTTCTGGCAACATGTCACAGGTTGATGAGGGGTGAGGATGTACTCCACTCAAAGACTGCCTCCTTGTGCAGAAAAATCTCAGATATTTCACTGAGCTGTCCTCTGCAGAAAGTGCAAAAAGTTGGCTTGAACATGGGGACTCTTTTCAGTTGATTAAATCTCCCTCCTTGGAGCTTGGTGGAGAGAGTCCAAGACAATTGTGTTTCTTTTGGAAGAACTCCCGTCTGTCAGATAAAGGAACTCTTGCACCTTGGTGGTGGAGGGGAGTGGTGGAGACAGACAAAGAGATGGTTCAAGAAAGTTAATTCTGAAACAGATTTGAAGGTTCAAAGAGCTAAGCATGTCAAAACATCATATGCTGGGGCATTTTCTGAACTCCAACAGAATCATGGAAGCATAATGGAATATTGTACAGTTTGCCTGCAGTTCAGTGTGTGAACCACCTTTCAATGCATCCACTCTTTTTCAAGGGTACCTGAAAAACTTGTATGTGAAGACCTGAGGAGGTCTTCTAATGAACTAAAGCCCAGAAACCTGTCACTTTGAGCTATTTACTCAACCTTGCCCTATTTTCTAATAGCAGGTTTTCCCTTGGATTCTTTGTTTTATTTCCTTTTTTTTTTTTTTTTTGGACTATTTTTCATTTTACTTTGCATCACTGTCCTCTCTACAAAGTGTAAGGCAATAATTCTAGTCGCGGTCTCTGCACTGCACATCTCATATTGCCACGTTTGCATCTGGTATCCATGTTTATGCTTTTGCTACTTTGATCTATTTAATTGTTCTTCTCTAGCTCTCTGTAGAACACTATTTATATCTGTCTACATGCCTGTGCTCCTCCTATAACTCAAACAGTAGTGTCATCTGTATGAAATAAAATTGATGTCACACTATATATTAGCATCCTGTTTTCATTTTTCTGTTTCACTTCCCTGCAAGTGTTCACAATCTCCTCGGTAAAACAGTTCCAGACCACACAGACACACGGACATGCTAAAAAAGCGAGTTTGTCTCATTTCTCTGGCACCTTGAATTATATAATTTTCACACACGTTCCCCCACCACTGAGGAGGAGCTACTGATGGTGTGGTTGGGAAATATCTTCACATATTTCAGCAATGTTCACACAGATGGTCTTCAAGAGAAACTGTTTGTGTTGTTGTTGTTTTTCTGATCAAACATTTGCTTCATTGAAATAAAATTAATGTTCTTCCCACTTCCCTCTTAAAGCATGCATCTCTTTAGATTTGCTAAAGCAACTGCTTTTCTTCCCCTCCTACCTTGGCACTATCACATGTACCACCGTATGCTTAGAGAATCTTGCAAACAACATCTAGTTGCTCAGGTTAAACTTTTGCTACACATTTTTTTCAACTCTTAAAAAATTGTCAACTCCAGAATCCTCAATAATGAGCATTTTTAAGTGTTGCTGTAAATCATATTCTCTCTACAATCACTGAGATTCCTCCTTCTTCCTTGTTTCTGAATTGTTTGCTTTCAAATGATTTACTTATTTATTGAAAAGGAAGAACAAAAGAAAGAGAGAGAGAAAGAGGAGAGAGAATTCTCTTATTCACGGGTTCACTCCATAAAAGCCTATAACTGTTTGCCAGAGCCTGGAATTTCATCAGTATCTGCCATGTGAGTGCCAAGTATCCAAGTAATTCAGCCATCACCAGCTAGCTCCTAGAGTGTGTTAGCGGAAGCTGCACTGGTAGAAAGCAGAGTAGCCAGTGTTTGAACCTGATCTGGAATAAGAGCGTCCTGGGGTTTAAACCTCTGTGCCAGAACAAATGCTCCCTAATGTTCTTTTGAAAAAAATCACTTCCTTTATTCAGAATCACAAGTGTTGCCATTGTTTTTGACAACCTAAGTTTTGCCAAGCTAACCTGTGGCTTTTGCCCTCTGCTGCACTCTCCTGCGTCCTCGAACAATCTCCGATGTCTATGGGAAGTGCCTTTATTCGTGTTCAGCTCTTCCTTTCTTCTCACATTGCCCTGGCTGTCTTCACAAATGTATTTTTTTTTTTGTATGGATTTCTGCCTCCATGTCTCCACCTGATTTTTCTCAGTGTACTGCTTTAAACATTTCTGCAGCATTTTGTTCTTTAAAGCTTGTTGGCTTGATCCCTTCCCTGGGGAATTTTCTTTATATCATTTTTTAAACATGAGCCACCACATTGTGACATCTGGAAAGGTGAGCAGGGATTCTCTGCCCTTGATCATCGCTCTTATATTTTTTAATTTCTTCTTGTTCTCATAGGGATATTCTCAACCTCCAAATAACTCTGCCAAATTTCACAGCTTTTGAGAAATTAATTTCAGTTATTACCATAGCAAGTTCAGCAAAGCTAGCATCTTTCACATTGCATTATACAGTCTCTGTGTTTCCTTGTGTAAAAATAATATCAGCTCCTCTGACCCACTTTTGTGGAGAGTTTTGGTAAGTATTCACAACTGTGAACTTGTGCATCTACATTATTATCTTCAAATTTGGTATTAAAGATAAACATGCACCTTTTTACTCCAGTGGCAAGTATCATGGAATTAAACAGTCCAGTCTTAAGAACTGTGTATTTGATTCAGTGACTTCATTTTGTCATGTAGAAATGAAGAGTGATCACCGTTACTAACTATTGTTAATGAGATGGTATTTATGAATTCTGTCAAATTTCATTTATGTATTTTGCTACATATAGTAATTTTGTGTAAGGTATTTCAGTCTCTGACATTGAATTTACTTATTTGTAAAACTAAAATAATACTTCTTTTGCAGAGATGTTGTTTATGTTAGCCATGATGATTGTAAAGTACTTGATACTTGATAAATGATGGTGTTGGCCATAATGTCACCATAACCATGATCTAACTCTTAAACCTTATTCTAACATCATGCGTTTTTTTCCTGAGATGCAAAATGATCCAACATCAAGTTATTGCTATTTTTTGTTAATATCCTGCAAAGTTATTAGGTGCTTAACTACATTTGTATTTGTGTGAAACGGGTGGCGAAGTCACTTCAGTTTCCAATGTTTATTTTCACCTCACGGTTTCTCAATTTCAAGTACATCTTGTACCATTTGAATGTCACAACCTGCATCTCCACATTATCCACTCCACCACGACAGACTAGTGTTCAGATCCTTAAATGAGGCTTAGTTCTCAATATGTCTTTTTTATGGATTCAATGCTGAGTTTTCAGACTAACACACCAACTTCATTTTACCTTCATGGGATAGTTACTGAGCACGCACAACGTGACAAGGAAAAATACTAGCACTAGGAATGTAAAGACAAGGTGAAGACAATGTCCTTGCCCCAGTGACACCGGAAACCAGTGGGTGGTTTACGCACACAAAGCAGAATCAGAGTACAAAGTGATTTTATCATACCTTTCAAGGTCTCATTGATCGCCTCAGTTTCATTCTTCTTTAATTCTCCTGAATCTATTTTTCAATTTCTTTTCAAATCATATGTTAATTCTTGCTTTCTTCTAGGATTTGGATTAGAATTACAAGGAGCCATAGTCTTCCTCCCATTTTAATTTCTAAAAGCAGTGATAACTTTCTTCCCTATAGGGTCTTTCAAAAATATGAAAAGTTTCAAACAAAATAGAAGTGTGGACTATGCTATGATAACTTATCTTACACATACTATATAGATTCCATACTTGTCCATTAAGTACTTTGTTCATAGAAATTAAAAATAATTACCCTAATAAAAGTATAAAAAATTAACAGTAGTTAGTTGTTCTTGTTATTTATTCTAAATAAAATATACATTCCAAGTTTCGTAAAACAATAATTATGTGGCTTCATCCAAGAATGTTGTGCATCATTTGCTGGGGTCTCTTCCTGTGTCCTCTCCAGCATGGCAACTACAGGCAGTTGAATTTCCTATACAGATATTAGCTTGTGAATCCAATATTGCTAGGGAGAAAATAGAAATTTTTCATCTGAAATTATATAAAATCATCTATTTATATAGCCTATTGCTCAAAGCAGTACAAATGCATTTAGATATCCATATACTCACTCTTAATCCAAAGAGTCATAAATCAATTTGAGGTCATACGTTTAAAACCACTACAATACCAGCAATTGAACCCTCAGTAATATCAACTTCATATTTCAAAATTTTTTTAGTGTCTCAAAGATAGATCTTATACTTCATATTCAAATGAAGCTCAATAGAAAGATCAAATATTGCACTTGATAGCAGTAATTCTTTGGTTTCTTTTAATATGCAAAAAATTGGTGACAGTAACTTAATTATGAAACAGCACCAATTGTCATAAAATATCCCATGTTGCTCTTTTGGAGCATAATCTATTTCATTCCTTTGTGATATCTCCTGCATTTTAGGAGTAGGAGCTAAGGTCTAGTAAGACCAGCATTTAGCATTTTATCAGGCTTCCTCTCAAAGTCATTCTTTGGGAAGTATATTTTATCATGAGCACAAGTGAAGATACTTAAAAAAAAAAAAATTCACAAAGGCAGGTACCAGACACACTGGCTTACATTGCTGTCTGGGACACACACATCCCATATCAGAGTTCCTGGTTTGAGTGTTACCTACCGGTTTGGCCTCGCTTTCCTACAGCCAATGATGGCCCAAGTACTTGGGTCTCTGTCACCAACGAGGAAGGCCTGTACGCAGTAGCTATCTCCTGACCTTGTCTTGGCCTACTCCTGGGAGCTCTCTCTCTCTCTCTCTCTCTCTCTCTCTCTCTCTCACTTCCCCTTTCTTTCTGTTTCACATAAAACAATCTGAAAATCATTAAAAGTTTCACAATCCAGGTATAACATTGTGATTATATATATAATGCACAGATTGTCATATGTTTTCTGACGACTTGGAGAAGATCCTTGTTTTGTCTGGTTGCTTCATTTTTCCTGACTGATCAGTTAATGTGTGAGGTGACTGTCCATGTCCTCCATCACTGACTCATGAGATAAAAGCTTGTTTCTTTAAATTGTGACGTCAATAGAAAACTCATGGGCTGATATTTTTAATCTTTCAGAATAAGCACAATCCACCAACCTTTCGCAAAATGGTTTAAAAATACCTGAAAACACTTGCTTGATGCACTCATCATTTTAGTGACTGAAAATGAAGACATTTAAAACCTATTCTTTATATTTTGTACCCAGGATTTTTATTTTTAGTGAATTGTACTATTCAGAAACCAGGAAAATGCATGAGTGCTCAGAGCCTCTAAGTAGACATTATTTCTAAAAGGTTTCAGTAGATAGATCTGAAGAAATACTTTTTCTAATTTTTAAAAATGCTTATTTAAAAGTTAGAAAGATAGAGTTCTCTCACTCACTGGTTTACTCTCCAAATACTTACAACAGCCTTAGCTGGGCCATTCTGAAGCTGGAAACCAGAAACTCAGTACAGGTCTTACCCTGGCATAACAGATATCTAACAACTTGAAGAATCATCTGCTGCCTTGCATTGCACACATTAATGAGAAGTAAGTTTCAGATGAAGAGCCAGGGCTCTAAGCCAGCCACTCTGACATAGAACATACACATCTTGGGTGGTACCTCAATCAGAGTGCCACAGGCCAACACTAGGAAATTATTTTCCAAGCAAATAATCATATGAATTGACACTTCATATCACATTGAAAATCATTTTTTCTTCTTAAGTTTTTAAATTACATACAGCATTTATCCTCTCTTACACTGGAAATCTAATACAGTAGCTAAATCCTCTCTTTGCATGTTCTGGGATCCCATATGGACATCAGTTTGTATCCCAATTGTTCCACTTCCCATCCAGCTTTACACTTGTGGCCTGGGAAAGCAGTCAATGGTGGTCCAAAGCCTTGGGTCTTTGCACCCACGTGGGAGACTCAGAAGAAGTTCCTGGCTTCCGAGTTCAGATCAACTCAGCTCTGGTTGTTGTGTGGAGTAAACCAGCAGACAAAAGATCTTTCTCTCTGTATTTCTTTCTCTCTGTGTATTTGCCTTTCCAATTGAAAGGAAGGAAGGAAGGAAGGAAGGAAGGAAGGAAGGAAGGAAGGAAGGAAGGAAGGAAGAAAGAAGGGAAGGAAGGAAGAAGGGAAGGAAGGAAGAAACAAAATAAAGAAGGAAGAAAGAAAGAAAGAAAGAAAGAAAGAAAGAAAGAAAGAAAGAAAGAAAGAAAGAAAGAAAGAAAGAAAGAAAGAGAAAGAAAGAAAGAAAATGAACAATAGCAATGGGTAAGGATTTTTAATTTTGTTTAAATTTGTTTTTATTTAAAGACAGATTTTATAGAGAAAAGGTAAGATACAAAGGTCTTCCACCCACTGGTCTCTGTCCAAATGGATAGCCAAAGCTGAACCAATCCAAAGCCAGTAACCAGAAGCCTTCTCAGGTTAGTGCAGAAGTTGAAAGACTTTATCCTCTTCTGTCTTCCAAGGTCATATGCATGGAGTTGGATTTGAAATGGAGCAGCCAGGACACAAAAGGCCACCTTTACTAAGATGCCTGTATTATCAGTAGAGAATCAACCTAGTATGTTACCATGCCTACCGCAATGAGTAAGGATTCATCTTATGCTTCTTTGTAAGCATATATACAGCCAGGGGCTATGATTGTGGTGTAGTTGGCAATGGTGGCTTCTCATGTTGGTGCTGGTTTGAGTCCTGGCTGGTCCTTTTTGATTCTCCTCAATGGTTATGAGTCTGGGAAACAGTGGGAAGTATACCAAATGATACGTCTCCTGCAGCCCACATGGGAGACCTGGAAGAAGCTACTGGCTTTTGTCGTCAGCTAGGCCCATCTCTCTGGCATTAAAATAAATAAATAAATGTTGAAGGATAAAGAATTTACAATTTGGGAAAGCATTATGGTACAAGCAACCTGTTTTGGAGCTGACTTTATCCATGGCTTCCAGACCAGCTTCCTAGTATTGAACCTGGGAAGGCAACAGAGAATGACCCAGGGCCCTTCAACATATTTGGGAGAACATTGGGGAGTTCCAGCTGTTGACAAAGCCTGGGTGACTTGGCTGTCAACTTGATATCTTCATTTGATTAAATTTGTCCTTGGTTTCTCAGACTTACATTTTATTGGAAATTCATTTCTAATGACTAATAAATTTGGATATCTCAATTCAGACTTAATAAAAACACAAGTTCATCTCACATTTTTATTTTTCCTCTTCTTTCATACCTTCCTATATGTATTAATATTTTCTATTAGTTTTATCCTGGCTTTAAAGTATTGGTTTTTTTGTTTTGTTTTGTTTTGTTCTTTTTTGTTTAGCTTTGCTTTACTTTGCATAAATACAAGCATGATTTTATACTATAGTCACTGTTCTGTTTCTTGTTCTTTTTCTTCTGTGAACTCCAAAATACCTGTAGGAATTCAGGAAATATTCATCATAATCTTTAAACTACCTCCTTTTACGTGAAGCAGAAATCATATAAAGAACTAGTGACTAAAAATAATCACAAGTTTTAATACTTTCAAGACAGATGTCTCTTTAGGTTGTAGCTGAGGCCAGTGGTTTGGGATTTATGATGCTTAGATGGAACATTTTAAGAAGGAATCTAAGGGAAAGTGACATTAATCCTGGGAGACAAAGGAAGATTCCCTTTATGTAAGAATCAAAGAAGGGCATGGGTCTGGACCATTCTAGAAAGTAGGCCAAGAAATTTGAAAAAGAGTATCAAGGAAGAACAGCTACAATTGAAGATTGGAGAAAAAAATAAAGGGGGGGGATGGCTTGCAGGCCAAGGAATTGGGAGATAAGATGAAAAGCCATAAAATGGATTAAAATCTGGAAACGATGCTATATCATTTCTGTCAAAGATGAACACAGTGATTGATGTTGCATGAATTAGAGGTGAGAACAAATTAAGTCCTTCTTCTAGAGGCAGGCATTTTGCCTAGTCATTAAAACACTGATTGGGAAGCCCAAATCCCCATCAGGGTGCTGTGTTCAATTCCCAGCTCCACTTCTGATTCCAGCTTCCTACTAACGTCGCACTGGTTGTCCGCCAGCAGATGATGACTCAAGTGCTTTCGTGCTTCCTACCAGTCTCAGAGCCTCAGATTTGGTTCCCCACTCCTGACTTGGGCAGATCTCATACTGATTAGTAGAGGCTTTTGGAGACTACATCAGAGAATGTGAACTCTGCTGTCTGTCTGCTTCTTCAATGCATAAATGAAAAAACAAATTCTAATATCACTGTCTTCAGCTACCTTTCTATTTTATTTGCTTGCCCCTTCGTTCTTCCTTCCATGTTCAATTTGCCAACTCAGCAATGCAAAAGAATTTTGATTCATCTCTGAGTTTCTTTCTGTAACCATCTCCCGTGTAAAGGTAGGTGAACTCTCATATGTCACTGGCTCAGAATGTACACACTAATCAAACTAATCTATCATCTGAGCAAGAAAATCTTAGCATTCTCCTTAGCGCCTCTGAAATTTAGGTAGCTTTTTTTTCAGACTGTAGGCCTCTGACCTTTTTCTTGAAGCATTCACTTCAGATAACTTATAAATTCTATTTTTTTTTCCTTTGAGATGTAAATCTTGTTCCGTGTTTTAGGTAGTTGTATAGACCAGGACTATCTTTCTCAAAAACCTTGGAGCCTTTCTTCAAAATGCAAGGATCAGGAAAGATTATCCCATTATATCTCCTTATATATTATTCTTCTCTGGTATCTAACATTTTTGGCTCCCAGCTTCCACAAGGAGCAATTAGCAAAAACACACCGATCATACTTCCCAGCCTCTCTGCTTTAATTTTGCAGTATTTCTACTAGGTATTTCAAATACCCCTTCCTGTTGGATAGGAAAAATTGAATTCAATCTTCCATTGCCTGTCTTCCTTGCTTGTTTCATTTTATCTGCTCAAGGCTTTTTTGTTTGTTTGTTTTGCTTTGCTTTATTTTTAAAAATTCATCTACTTTACTTAAAAATCAGAGATACAGAGAGGGGGTTAGACAGAAAAGATATTTTATCAGCTGGATTACCCCGACTGAGGCCAGCAGCTTCTGGAACTCCCACGTTAAGTGCAAGGCATTGGGCAATCCTCTACTCTTTTCCCAGGCCATAAGCAGGAAGCTGCATAGAAAGAGGAACAGCTGGTATTGAGCCAGCTGCAGGCTGGGATGCTGGTGCAGCACGCTAAGAATTAGTTTGTTTAGCACTATACCTACCTCCTATCTGCTCAAATTTTATTTGATCCATTTTCAAAATGTCTGGTACAGGTGGCAACCTACATCTTGCTGGTTGATTCAGGGACACACAAACATTAGAAAGGGGTAAAATTGGACCCATCATATGAAGAGCCTAAAAAGGCTCCTTTCTACTCATTGTAGTTGTTTCATGTCTTAGCTAAATTTATGCCTATACCATGGGAACAATGAATCTTTTTTTTTCTACTTAGAGTTTTGACAGTTTTGCAGAAATCCATATGGCCACCAGATATTGCCAATAAATCTGTGCTGCACCATGGGCAGCATGGTGCCCTCATTCTCATCTACTTATCTATTTAACACTTTAAATCTGGATCATCCATTGTGGTGAAATGGACATGTCTGGTGGCCGTATGGACTCCACTGTGCAAACCACACATAAAATGGAGATAGAACCAGCACAAGCTTTATTTAGCACATGAGACTGCTGTCAGGATAGCCTAGGTGACATGGTTAAAGTAGAGACGTGATTGGCTTATGGCAACTAAAGTGAATCCTCAGAGCCATTCTCTGACTCCCGCCAGAGGATCGATCATGACTGAAGAAATGGCTGCATGTAGCCTAACACGGAGTCAGAAGATAATCTATTTCATCATCCTTCAGGAAAAGCAAATTAAATAAAATAGTAAGACAACGATATATATTACAACATTCCAATGTATAAACATAAAATAGTAAAACTCAGAAAACCTTTGAAATGAATCATCATTTATTTAATCTTTAATGAAGACTAATAATAACACTGTGGAAGAATAGTAACACAAAATAGCCTGAACACTGCAGGGTGTCTCTATTGTTCTTGCTTTGTTTTTAATTGCAAATAGAACAAGAGCAAACAAATGCAAATTTGAGCATCAGAACAATGTCCAACCTTGGAAACACGAAATAAATAAGTGAACCTCATACAAAAACAGGTTGGGGATAATTTTCCTAATAAACTGTATGTTAAAAAATAATGGCAAAAACAATTTTGTAAGCGTATGTTAGTAGGAGTAAAACTCTTTATGAAATTACAGTCCAGGAACAGTGAGTCTTCAAAATTAAAAACCTCTCCAGTTTTCTCGTTTAGTCACCCTCGCTCTTTTATACAATCTATATATGGCAAACATCTCAAATACATGGTTTTCTTATCTTTGTAAAAATTATATGACACATCTTTATTCTGACACTTCAACAATCAGATAATTTTTCTTGCCTTCTATTTAGCCTATGGGTATAAACTTCCCCACACTTTATGTTCTGATTCCTTGTTATTTTTCCTTTATGAATATTTTGAATAAGCATTGCATTCATAAATATGTAGATGAAAAATTTTAGGCTGCAAATAATTGCTTCCTCATTTGAATGGGAGGAGGTATATGCTTCTCTCCAGCACTGTTTGCTTTAAGCATGTAGCTTTGATTTCATGGAGAGTAGATTACATTCTGCCCCAAGATTCAAGGCTTAAACTTGTCACATGTACTAGCTGAAAAAGTATTTATTGATGAAACATGAGCAAAGACTTGATACATGCCTACATGGTGAGATAATTATATTTTCTTTCTCTCCTTCATTTATTTTCAGTTTTAACTTTATTTTGTTATTGTGAAAGGAAGAATAAGGGAGATAGAGAGGAGACACAGAGAGAGATGTTTCTGAATCCACAGGTTCACTCTTCAAATAGGCACAATGACTGGGGTTGGGCCAGGACAAAGCCAGGAGCCAGGAGCTTCCTCTCTGTGTTCTTCAGGTGTAAGATCCCAAATATTTGAACTATCCTCTACCTCCTTCTCATGTACATAATCCTCTACCTCCTTCTCATGTCAGATTGGAGGTGAAGCAACTAGGCCCCAGTACTACTGATGGTGACTTCACCTGTTCTACAATGACACCAGCCCCATTTCTGAGTTATGAGTTTCATCACAGGTGCTAATAGAGCTGAATGCAACCTGAAGCTTTGATTCAAACCCAGTTCAGCTAAGCCTATACAGATTGGACCTGAAGTAGGCTGCATGGTACTTGAATTTCAAAGTGTTTTTTTTTAATCCCATATTATTTGCAGCTACCCAAAGCAAACAACAATGTAAAAAATAAAGAAAAAGAAAAGAACATACGCAATGTCAATTTTCCCCCTTTCAGTTAGGACCTTGCTTAGAAAGAAACATTGTCCATCACCTCTTACAAGATATGCAGATATGCATAGATAGACTCACAGACTTACCCACATTTCAAAAAAAGATCACATTTTATACACACCATCTTTCACTTTGTTTTTTTTTTCCCACTTAATTCTCCTTCAGCAATCTTTAGTATTTTACATAAAGATCTGCTTTTCTTTGCAGTGTCTCAATTATGTTCCAATTAAAGGACTATTCTATTAAAAGTTCTTTAATTTCCAGGCACCATAAATTATTCCAAAACTTTTATTTGCTCTCAATTTTGAATAATCTTAATGCTAGCCTTTATTTGAGTTTCACTTCCTTGGGAATTGTTGAAAATATGTAGGAACCAATGCTAGCTAGTCTAAATTACATTCCAATTGAATTATTGAAGATTCCCCCATTATATTGTGGAACAAAAGAAGAAGTTAAACAAACTGAGCAATAGTAAAAATATTTCAGTCTTCATTATTTACTCAGTATCTATTCATTGCACATTTAGTACCTGCACGCTACAGTAGCTAGTCTTGAAAATACTCATATATTCCAAAAATAAACAAGAACTGCTTTGCTGTATTTTTGTGTGAAGGCTAGCAAACTGTACCACTGTGGTGTGAGAATTGTTTTGAGCTAAAAGAAATTGCAAAGAATACAGGAAAATCTGTTTTCCTGTCCTCAATTTCCAAAAAAAAAAAAAAAAAAAACCAAAAAAACAAGACATAAACTTGCAATGAAATATTTTTCCTCTTTCTACCTGAAGCAACAGAAGTTAATCATGGGAAGAAACTACAGACCCTTATCATCACAAAGAGGCACCAAATAGTTTTGTGGAACAAACTTTATCAAATAACCCTTTCCTACTATTTGTCCCCTGGAATTTCCTTTCTCACAGGTTGACAACATTCTTTACCTTTGTCCAATTGCTTTTTGCCACAGTACTGTATAAGCTCAGCATCTAACCATCCGTTGGGGTTACTTACCACTGGTAAAAATCCTTCATGTGTTAATAAAATTTTGATTTTCAATTTCTATTCGTTTCCATCTAATTTAAAAGTCTTAGCAATGAATCTATGAAAGGTAGATAAAGAGATAATTTTTCTCTCCTTTATGTGTATGCATTGCATCTTTCTAATATCTGTTGAGAAAGTGGTGCACAATGTAAGATTAATTTGAAAAGGAATGCAATAAAGCCACTTTGATAACTTTACCTGAGTTGATTGTTCATAATATAGTGTCATCAGCAGGTCTAACTCCAAGCGAGAATAGAAAAAAAATATTAAGATATTTGTTTTATTGGAAAGTAAGATATACAAAGAAGAGAGAGAAGAAAATCTTCCATTTGCTAGTTTACTCTCCAAATGGTTGCATTGACTGGAACTAAGCCAATTCGAATCCAGGAGCCAGGAGCTTCTTCCAGGTCTTTCACATGGGTGAAGGGTACCAAGGCTTTGAGTCCCTCTTGACTGCTTTCCCAAGTTATAAGAAGGGAGCTGGATGGGAAGTAGGGAAGCTGGGACACAAACCAGTACCCATGTGTGATCCTGGCACATGCAAGGCTACCATGTCAGGCAAAGAATAGGAGAAAAAAAAAAAAGAAATCACAGACATTGTTATAAATAATGTGACTTACCTTTTGTTGAATGCATACTTTTTGCCAAGAAGTTTTTAATAATGTATTATGAGAATATAAAGTGACATTCGGGTCGGCCACATATGGTTGTGGCTGGCAGGATGGAGGGCAGTCTAGGCTTGCAACCCAAGCCTTTCATCCTGCCAGATGCCTAGAGGCTACTGGCAGGTCCTTGGATCAGGCAGCCTGAGTGTCAGTGTAACCAGGTGAAACCCTCTGGCCACATGGCAGCGAATTTTGTGGACTTTTGAATATAGACCTATAAGGGGTCTGGTGGATGGCACAGATTGGTATGTGCAGGAATCCGAGGGTTCATTTCCAGGTGAGGAATGATTTTCAAGGGACCTCCATGGACATTGTGGCTGTTCTAGCAAGTGAACAAAGGACCTCAGCCTGAGTTGGTTGGAGCAGGAAATAGGAGGATCTTTAAGGGTCAGACAAAAGAACCAAATCACTTGGGAGGCCAGAGTTGGAGTAGTTAGCATTGGTCATTACCAAATCCACTCACAGGGACACACTGAGGCTGGGATGGGAGTCTTCCTGGCAGGGGTGGATCAAGATAACTGCTAATGAGAGTAATGTGTTGCTGGGTAATGACTCTGATCAGCACATGAGTGAATCAGGACTGGAGGCGTTATGTGTGGGGGTGTATAGGTGCTCATTCGTTCGGAAGAACAATTTCCATTGGCACATGAAAGAACTGTGACTGGGAACAAGCAAGGTTGGAAGGAATAAGAGCATATCCCAGAGGGAATGGGGTTCCCACTGGTGAGCGTGAGACAATGATGACAGTGGGCCAGAAGGACATGGCTGCAGACTCCCCCAGCATGGGTGTGGAGTGGGATTGGGAAGCGCCAGACTGGACTAGACGCCAGTACCCACTGGTACACATGAAAGTCAGCGTGAGTGTATAATGAGGTGAGATAGGTCTCCGCTCCCACTGAACCACAGGAGAGCTGTCTCTGGGTGTATACCAAGTGTGTTTGAGGTGCAACTCCAATAGTGAGAACCAGAATTGGTGTGGGATGGATGGATAAGGCCAGGACAAGAGTTAGACAAAGTCAAATTAGGCCAGTGACCAGCGGTGGGTACAACATCTGCCATTGGGAGGAGACCTGATAAAGAAGTTTGAGAAAATCTTTTGTCGGAGCACAGTCCTTGCAGGTGAGCACAAGAATCAAGGCAAGAGACAACCTAGAGCAGGCCATGCTACAATACCAAATGATATAAACATTAAGTCTGGGGGCATGCCAGGCTAAGCCAATTAATAATATCCACTGCACCTGGATGGGTTACAGGAGGGGTCATCACAGGCTGCAAGAACAACCAGTTCACATCAGTGCTGGAACAGGAGTCTGGCTGGGCCTGACGGGGCTGCGGCACCAACCAACATGAGCTAGAACTGGGGCCAGGCTGGACCTAACCAGGATGGTAGATGCTGTGGTGAGACGGGCCATGCCAGTCAAGGGGAGGTTGGTGCTTGGTCCATGGGCCCAGTTGTGGACATTTGGCTGGGCCTTGCTCATTGGATCAGGTCCTTGGAGCTTCCTCTGTGGTGGGTGCTGAGTTCACAAGACCTGGGGCTGGGAAGCTGGGAGAGTTCGAGATTCCTGTCCCAGGTCCTTGGCCTGCCTGCACAGTGGGTGCCAGGTCTATGAGCCCTGGCTATGATGGAGGTCCAGTGGGGCTTGTGTCCCCGACCCAGGTCCTTTGCCTGTTGGTACAGTGGGTGCCAGGTCCACCCATGAGCCCCTGAGGCATGGGGGTCTGACAGGACCCCGGTCACTGGGCCTGGGTCCTTGGTCCATCTACAAATTAGGTGCTTGATTCATGATCTGATATTCAGAAACATAATTTTCAATATTACTCAAGGAACTGGAGAAGAGTTGATCCCTCACCTGTAGAGCCTAAATCTGTGTTTTAAAAACTTTATACATCACTAACTTTGGAACAAAATATAAAGTATAAAATGGAAATATAAAGTGTCTAAACAAAATAAAGAAACCCTACCACTTTTAATTTTTTAGTCCTGAAGATAGCCTATGTAAGTGCCCTACTTTCTCATACATAAGGTATATGGAATTTGTGGAGCAATCCAAGTCACACCCATATGATGAAAGCGTATGTGTAACTGCAGCTTCATATAAAACTACACAAATGAACAATTTTTCCTAGTTACATGCAAAACCAGATAGCTGTTGTTTCATGGCTAGACTGATACTCTCATATATACAAAATCAAAAAATAACTTGTTCGTATCTAAATGTCTTTGCCAGAGCAGAGCACATGCTAATACCCGATCCATTATCACCACCTTTGTGGTTAATTGACCAGAATGATGAAACAGAGGGAGATATGACATTTTGTGGCATTGGAGACCAGAGACCTAAAGCTTATTAGTGATTTTCCTATATCACCACCAACGCCCTGACTCCCTCTCTGAACACTCTAAAACCCTAATCCAGCTGAGACTTGTAAGTGGGATAAGTTATCATTGGCCAAGAGATCAAATGTTTTCTTTCTATTACCCCAAAAGCTTATCATCATTATTTTGATTGATACCAGGAACTGGGACCTAGCTTTCAATAACACAGTGAATATGTAAAACTATTTATTATGCAATTGAAAGAAAAACCTAGTTTTTTTTGTCTCATTTTAGCTACAAAGCTTATATGGGTTCACCAAATTTCATCATAGAAAACATTTATTTGTGATATATGCAATTCATAAAACATATATAATGCAAAACCATGCAATATTAACCTGTTCCAGAAACAAAAATCTCAGCTGAATTAAATATGATTTAAAATAAAAATACATGTGTGCTAAAAAGTTTAACAGTAGAAAATGTAAAATGTTTCAGTTACTAGTCAAGAATTAAAATAAAAATCCTACTACAAAATGTTTTGTAAAATAAACATTGATTCTTTTCTAAATCTTAGTTTTCAAATAAACAACTTTTGTTTGCTCTAAAATTTTTTAATATTGCCAAGTCACATCAATTGGGGAAAGGAGATTTAGATTCTAGTATGTTTACATGATTTTTGCATAAATAATTAACAAAACAGAAGATAAGCTAACAAAACACAAATACAAGATATAGTGTGGCAATGCTATGGGGTAAACTGATATTTTAAAACAGTATAGTTTGAAGGTATTCGAAATATCTGTAAACATATTAAGCTAAGTAAACTTAGAACACAATTAAAACTTTGTCTAAATCTACTTCCCCAGAGTAGAGATTTTCTAGGAATTGTTTAATGACATGCATGTTTACACTTATTAATATTCCTATAATATAAGTGACTGCAACTTTTTTCAGTACTGAGAAAGTTTTAACAGTTCTTGAAACAATTGGCAGAAACCTTTTACTAAGAAGTAAATTACTTAGCAACTAAATATTAAGTTTGCCAAGGTTCAAAAAGTACAGAGTTTATTTATGCAGCTAAATTTTTTTCTTAGAATTCCTCTAGGTGTCTTGGGTGGAAAACATTTTCAAAACTAATAAAGTTGACGAGGGTATACATTTTGATAAATAGATCTGATAGATATAGGAAAAATACATGTAAAAAGATTACAAAGATATAAAAGGAACAATAAGCATTATGTAACTAGACTAGCATGTCATATAAGTGGAAAACAAAGAAATTCCAGCTCATTAATATTTGCCAAACATGGTCTGAAGTACCTTTGCCACGGCACAGTGAAAGTCTTTTGCTTTCCTAAACCAACAATTAAAATCTTCGTTGTCACTCTTTCAGTCAGTGCCTCTTTTACTCTGGTCGGCTTCATGTGTAGGCAAGCCTGCATTATGTGCAGTTAGTTCTATTTCTGTGCATATCATCCCTGGTATATAATACAGTCCTGATTTGTGTACTTCAATGTTTTACCCATAAACTTTTAGCACTAATATCAAACCAGTACAAACTTGAAAGATGAATGAGATGTAAGTTTCCGTCAGCCTCTCTCCTGTTGATCTTTACCACATCTCAGAGTCAATTCTATTAAAGAATGAATGTCTCCAACTCTGGCTACCATTTATTTCCAGTCAAATTGATATATTTTCAGCTAAATAAAATACTTCAGGGCTAATATCGACATGTAATGATCTGGTCCTAACATTTTAGTCATGGGTTTCTCATTGCTTGATCTCTATTGTGGTTTTATAGAGATGTTCTCCATATTTTCTTATAGATTTGCTAGGTGCTAATTCTTTCTCTCTGTTGCACATTTTTAGTCAATATTTATAGGGAAGATATGATAGGGGTGAAATACTTCAGTTTTTGTTTGCTTTGAAGGTGTTTTATTTCATTTTCAAATACAAAGGAAACCTCTACTGAGTGTGTTAATGTGGGCTGACGATTTTCTTTCTTTTAGATTCTGGAATATGTAGAAAGTCTGTCTTTCAGGCTGTAGAGTTTCCCTGAATCAATTTTTTATATAGCCTGGTAAAAACATTAGAGGATGGTCCAAGTCCTTGGGACTCTGCCAATGTGGGAGACCCCAAATATGTTTCTGGCTACTGGCATCAGCACAGCTCAGCTCAGCTCAGCTCTGGCTGTTACAGCAATTTGAGAAATGAACTAGTGGATGAAGATATGTGTGTGTGCTTGTATGTGTCTGTGCCTGTGTGTCTTTATCTCTCTATAAATCTGCCTTTTAAATAAAAGCAATTCAATCTTTTAAAAAAATAATGTAAGACTTGGGCCCGGCACGGTGGCGCAGTGGTTAAGGTACCCGCCTTGCACGCCCGGGATCCCATATGGCGCCGGTTCTATCCCAGCAGCCCAGCTTCCCTTCCAGCTCCCTGCCTCCCGGGGAAAGCAGTCCAGGACGGCCCAAAGCTTTGGGACCCTGCACCCGCATGGGAGACCCGGAAGAGGCTCCTGGCTTCGGATCAGCATAGCATGGGCCGTTGCGCTCACTTGGGGAGTGAATCATCGGAAGATTTTCCTCTCTGTCTCTCCTCTCTGTATATCCGCCTTTCCAATAAAAAAATAATAATAATAATAATAAATCTTTAAAAAAAAATAATAATGTAAGACCTCCCTCTTGGTTCCCTGCGCAGTGAGTTCCAGGTTCGTGAGCCCTGGGGCTGGTGAATCCAGCTGGGCAGGGTTTGCCATATGGGATCCTAGCACGTGTGAGGTGAGAACTTCAGCTGTTAGGCTACTGCATCAGGTCCAAGCATGAGTTTCTCTGCATATTCCACATGAGTGCATGGACGCAAGGACTTTGTTCATTTTCCACTGCTTTCCCATCTACATTAGCAAGGAGCTGAATTGAAACTAGAGCAGCTAGGACTTAAGTCGGTGCTCATAAGGAATGCAGGTATCTAAAGTGAAGGCTTTAACTGCCTTGCCACAATTGCACAATGGCCGCTCAATTGCATTTTTTTCTTGAACCTTCTGAAGCACTTTTGTAGTATGAAAAGACTGCAAATGAAGAATTAGTAATTTTTGAAAAGAAAATATTAGCTTTTCTAAAGAGATGGCTTTCAGAACTTCATATTAAGTCTGAATCGTACATCACATCAGATATGTTGTAGTAGTTATCAAAAGGGAAGGTACTGCCACACAGATAGTGGGCATGAGAATGTTTTAAACATAAACGCTTTATTGTTCTTGACTAAATAGCAATCATCGCAAAAGCATACAATGTGAGTTTCAGGATCATGCACAAAGTAAAATATATATTTAGAAGCTGAAACAATATTTTTATATTAATTACTGGGCTGGGAGTTACTGGGGAAATGGCTTGGATTTGGAAAATTATGAGAAATACCAATAATAGTGGCTTGTTAACATGCAAGAAAGAAGAAAATGTACCTTATCGTCAGCTCCTTTATGTTGTTGAAGTATCAGTTGAATCATAGATGCACTAAATGGAAGCAGATGCAAAAATATAACTTCAAGAATGACTTGATTTTGCAAATAAAGCTACTTCATATTTTATATTTGAAAGTGGGTAAGAAATTAAATTTTACATAAAGGATGTTAACTTGAAAGCAAGAGTGTAAAAAACCTGAATTATATTTTTATTACTTTATTTTTCAAGATTTACTTATTCTTTTATTGGAAAGTCAGAAAGACTGAGAGGAGAGACTGAGAAAGCTCTTCCATCTGCTGATTCACTTCCCAAGAAACTGCAACAGCCAGAACAGAGCTGATCTGAAGCTAGGAGCCTTCTCTGGGTCTCCCAATAGTGTGCCAGTTCCCAAGGCTTTGAGCCGTCCTCGACTGCTTTCCCAGGCCACAAGCAGGGAGCTGGATGGGCAGTGGGGCTGCCAGTATAGAAACCAGCACCCATATGGGGTATGGGAGTGTGCAAACCTAGGACTTTATCTACTAGGCTACTGTTCCAAACCCCTGAATTTTGTTTTTGAAGCGCATGGGTTTGTTCTCCAGTGTGCCAAGAATATCCAAAGCAATGGAATCCATATATTTAAGGTAAATTCCGTTAATTCCATGATGTATTATATCAAAGTCAAAGTTTTCAACTTATCGCTGCAAAGGCCCATCTGCAAAAGCCACTAATGTGCTTTGGCCTCGCCTGCTGCTCTAGGTCCCTCCCAACTGCAAACATACGAAGAAGCTGTAATTGAGAGGGAGGGAACACATTAAAAAGAGTCCGATTCTGTTGAAGATAAACGACCATAGAGCAGAGCTACATTTTCTGTCCCTGTTGGCTTTATCTACGATGTCCTCCTAATGCTTTCTCTTGGCACAACAGGTGAAATACAGCAGTGGTTCTGATGATAGTATAGTTTTCTGTTTTTTCTTGGAATGGATGATAACATGAAAACCCTGTTGTACTTCCTCTACCAGGCTTGGATATTTTTGTCTCTCTAGTTGGACTCCTGGTGCTTCCTACCCTTCATTTTGTAAGTTATTCATGAATATGCTTCTTTGAACATAAGAAGCTTGCAGATGTTTTTCATTTTTCACTAGGACTTGGGATTCTTGGTGAGCTCAAGGGCTCCTCTTGTTTCTAAGTGCCCTGTGCCACTAACAATCTTACTCTAATATTTGCACTCACAAGAGACCTGAAGTAGCAGTTAAAGCAAAGAAAGATTAGATTGTGTTTGCAAATTGGACTAGAAATGATTTGTGAATGTTGAATTTAGCTAACATAAGTAATTAAACTGATATGAATTTACTGGAACATATCTAGATTAAGTTATCTGAGCCAGGATTAAAAGGGGTTTAATAACATTAAAGTAGGTTAAGTTGCAAAAAAAGAGAAAAGAAAGAAAATTCTACTTTGAAATTTGTCATTTCTTCTTAGCAGAGTCATTTAAAACCTTGAAGATTTAGCTTGGGTATAATTTGCAAGACTGCTGCAGTCAACCTTCAGTCTAGGCATGACACGTCATTGTCTCCTGTTGTCCTCAGGCTTCTTCTGTCTCGAGACATTTAAGTTTCTTTCATTTCCTCTTGCTATCCTCAATTCGATTCTTCCCCCGAATACAATTCTGTATCTCACAGGTATTACGGTGTCTTTAACCATCTCCAATATTCCACTTCCCTATCTCTAGCTTTTTGTTTTGTTTTGTTTTCATTGACAACATAAACCATAGTCCTTAGTAGATGTATTGACAATTGGCATCAATGCCTGAGCATCTCCATCCGAAAAATGGGGAGTTCATGTGTGGCCGTTGTGTGGCAGCACATTAAGTCACAGCTTGGAGAACCTGCATTCTGCTTCCACGTGCAGGCTCCTCTTGTTCAATTTCCTACAGAAACCCTGGGGGTAGTGATGTTTGCTCAAGTACTTGGATCTGTACCATTCAAGTTAGGCATGCAGATTGAATTTTAGGCTTCTGAGAATGGCCTGGCCCAGCCCTGACTATTAGCTGCCAACTATGGATACAAACTACTGAATGAGTGGAAGATCTCACCCCTGTGCCACTCATCTTTTAAAGAAATAAACCAATGTATTCTGACAGTTTAGATTTCATCTTTTTCTAGTCCCTGACAAATAGTGATTCTAGGTTTTCTGGTTGAAATGATAATCATCAAAGGAATGGCTTGGGCAGAAAAGCAGAAACTGTACTATTATGAATTATTAACTTTTGACTAGAATCTAATACAAATTTGACAATGTGATTTATGTTACAGATGACAAAATAATATTAGCAACAGGAAAGAATTAGATATTCCCTTCATCCTTCAAGATAGAGTGCTTTGCAGCAATATCAGAAGCAGGATATAAAGAAGGAACACACATAGGATAAAAAAGAGGAAGATGGAAACTAGCTCCTGAGCTCAGAAACATACATGCTATCCAGAGACATGAACTCTGTGTGACCCCCAGCTCCATCCAATTGTGGTTTAATGCTGGTGGAATACTAACTCTCCCACAGTCATCATATTGATTATACCACTGTTGGTTTACTCCTTTAAACTGAAAATATAAACTAAGTGAAGATGTGCAACTTTAAGAATATCTGTGAATAAAATTCCATTGTTTCTTTTCCACTCCGAGGAATGATGTTGTCTGTGTGTGAATTTAGATTTTAAATGTCACTCACACGTTATGAAGGTTAAAATGTAAACGCTATAAATTTTCTTGTACAAAGCTCCTTATTCCACTTAACTTAAGTCTATGACAATGGTCTTCGGAGAAAGCCAATGTGAGAAAAATAATAATAACAGCAAAATCATGTATGCTAGGGTCACTTGAGTTTCTATCCATAAACTAACCAACAACTTAAGACGGAAACTTGCTTAACCTAGAAAGAGGGACTAGTGAAGGCTCATTGTTTCCTCCAAATCAAAAAACTTTTGATTTCTTTAGAAATTTGCATCTACATCCTTGCAAAGCAAAAATATATTTCAGGTTTCTGGTAGCTGTAACTTTACAATTTTATATTTTTTAAGTGAAAAATGTTATTCTTTGAAAATGAAAGCACATAAGAGTATAAAGTTTCCTTAATATTGTCATAGTGGAAATATATAGAAAATCATCTAAATAATATATTATTCATACTTTATTTTATCTAAAATTTTTAAAAACATAAATAAATTTAAACAGACTGCAATGGAAAGGAAGTTACTATTAAGTAAAAAATGTAAAAGGTCATGCACAAAATGATACCATGTCTATTAAAATTACTATTTCAATCAACTATAATCTGCAAAACTATTATGTTCCTGTCATGCTAAACATCTGTAGTTAGCAAATCCATTTAATCATCAAAACAAACACATAAAATATACATTATTATAATATTTATAGCTTAAGAAATCTGTTGGACAAAGAAATTATTACAATATTCAAAATCTTCAACTTAATCTGTAACCAGAAAAATGATATTATGACCTGAGTTATGATATCCAGAGGCTGTAAAGTAGTATTCTAAGTGGTATGTGAGAACCTATTTGCTCTAGGTTATAACCATATAGACAAATTTAATGTCATCTTCAATCTACTGGGGAGCCATAGGTACAGATATAGGACAACAGAAGTCTGGAGGCTCCTGTCAAATGAGGAGAAAGAAATTAGCTACAAGTCTGAAGTCAAAATGCATATGTTCTTTTTACATTAATGTAGCCCTGGTAATAGGAATCTGTTTATCCTGCAGAATGATATAGTTAAATTCCAGTGTGAGGTTCATGCGAAATTCCAGAAACAAGCCCCACTGTGTCACCACCACAGAGGCTCCAGCACCAGCTGGCTCAACTCCTGTTTTCTAAACTTTATGTCCTCTTGTATTCTGGTTCCCAATTCTTTCTCCAGATTAGGGTAATTATCCATTATTATTTCCTTAAATACATATTTTGAGTAACGATCACTATAATTAATATTTGGGTTTGTTTCTTACCACCCAGCTTCTCTTTCTGCGCCTTCTGGAACTCCCATACTCTTATATTTGGCCTTTTAATAGTTACTCTTAATTCTTGCATACTTTTTTTTTGCTTGGCGCAGCTCTGCTTCCAGTTTTTGATTATTATTCTATTATGACAAGAAATACCTTCCTATTGTAAGATTTTTTTTCTGCTTCATCCATTCTACTGTTGAGACTTTCCACTGAATTTTAAATTTGCACTGTCTTGTCCTTCATTTCCAAAAATTTGGCTTGATTTTATTTCAATGTTGTTATTTGCTTTGTGACATATTCCTTAAATTCCTTGAACTCTTGTATGTGCTTCCTATTGTTCATAACAAACTTTATAGGTGTTTTAAATTCTTTAACCTTCGTTGTTTTGATGTCTTACTCAGTAAACTTTGAGGTTGGCAGACACGTTTGCTTCTTTGTAGGGGAGTCCTAAGTAATGTTCATTGTGCCTCTATCTCTTTTACACTTGGTCATTGTACTTGTGATTAGAAGATTCTTCTTAGGCCAGTTTTCTCGGCTGTGTCACCCCCAGTTCTACAGTTAGATTTTATTTATTGAGGTCGGTATTGTGTTCTTTGCTTGTGATCACTTGTGCCACTCCCTCCAGTGAGTTCCATGTTTGGGCTCTTGTGTTAGACTTCCACCATGGTCTCTGTAGGCCTTGCTCCTAACTCACTACTCCCTACCTCCTGTGATCCCATGCTGTGGCTGCACCATAGTCTGCACATTATTTTCATTTCTGGATAGAACAGTTGGCATGATTAGGGAGATATCAGGTGTCCTAAATAACTATGTTGTCGGTTGTACTGATCTTGCCTGAACATGCTGACTGTTTGCTCCCAGCTCAGTGCATGCACAACTCACCATTTCCCTCCCAGTCTTTGACACACTGTATAGAATTGCACCTGATCTGTCACTGGTTTAGTTCTGAATCTGCTGGCCATTAGAGATGGGGATGATTCGGGCTTATTTTGCGTGGGTCTTTCAGAATGCCACATTGGTGCAATGCACAGAGCCAGAAAGGGTTTCACTTCCAGTTTTGTGCTTGTACAGTCCTGTCCCAAAACCTTTGCCTCCCTACAAAAAATGACACCCCACCAGGCTCTGGAGGGGTCTTGGCTGTGAATTCCACCCTATCCCCACACCGTATGTTTGGGATCAGCTACTGTTCTGTCTTTGCTCCTAATAGAATCAAACAAAACAGCAGGAAGGGCAGTTCTTTGCCTGGGTTCACCTCCTTAGCTCCTGCTGAACTCTTCTTCCCACCTGGCTTCTAGTGGAACTCCAGCCTCCTGTGCAGCTCTGACCACAGCTTGCTGACTGCCACTGAGGTATCTGGTTACTGCAATACCACATGATTATCTCTTCTGTTTTCCCATGTTCGTTAGTCTTCAGTTGCCCATCTACCATCAGCCTGTCCTCTCATGTTTCTAGGAATGTGCCCTCTATTCTTCTCTCTGGCTAATGATTTTCTGTCTGTTTAAATGGGTGCTTAGCCTAATGCACCATCTTGATTCTCATAACAAGGTTGACCAACAGCTATCTTCATCATGACACATAATTATGAAGTTTTCTGCAATCTAACATAAGAAAATGATTCTTAAATGTGCACATGAAAAGATCAATTGGCCTACAGAGGAGTGCCATTCAGACTCATAGCTGACCACTCACAGGAAACTCTACAGGCCAGAAAAGAATGGAGTGATATCTTCTAAATTCTGAAAGGAAAGAAATGATTGGCCCAGAATAACATAACCAGCAGCTTTCATTTTCTTTGAAAATGAAATAAAATTCTTCCACAGGAAAGAAAAGCTCAAAGAATAAGCCTTTTGAAGACCTGCCTAGAAATGATATTTAAAGATGATCTCTTCACAGTGAATAGTAACAGCACCCTCCAAAACCAAAGGTATATATGAAGGACATCCCAGTAAAATAATATCAGAAGACTATATAAAATAGAAGACTATACAACTCACTATTAAAATGACAAGACCAAATTACCACCTGTTCATATTAACCCTGAATTTAAATTATTTAAAGTCAAAAATCAAATGTCATAATTAGTGGACTGGATTTAAAAAATAAAACCCATCTATCTGTTGCCCAATGGAGTCACATCTCACCAACAAAGATCAGCAGAAAATATTTTCATGGATTTTGATGTTTTTGTTTTTATTTTCATTTCTTCAAAACAGTTGTGTATTTTAAAAAGATTTATTTATCTGTATTGAAAAGTCAGAAATACATAGAGAGAAGGAGAGACAGAGAAGAAGATCTTCCATCTGATGATTCATTCCCCTATTGGCTACAATGGCTGGAGCTGCACCTATCTGAAGCCAGCAGCCAGGAGCTCTTCTAGGTCTCCCACATGAGCACAGAGTCCCAAGGCTTTGGGCCATCATCAACTGCTTTCCCAGACCACAAGCAGGGAGCTAGATGGGAAGCAGGGCTGCCTGGATTATAACTAGTGTCCATATGGGATCCTGGCACATTCAAGGCAAGGATTTTAGCAACTAGGTCACCGTACTGGGCCCAAAACAGTTTTTTTTTTTCTGATTGAATTCTTCACTGACTCATTGGTCACACAGTAGCATAATTTTCTTCAGGAAGATACTTGATTTTCTTTTTCATTTCTTCAGGGATGCATTGTTCATTCAGTAGCATGTTATTTAACTTCATGGCATTGTAAGTTTCTGTTTTTCTTCGTGTTTTTGATTTTGCTCTGTGCATTTTTCATTTAAGGGGATATTATGATAACTGTGTAATGGAGACTAAAATATCCAGATGTGAGGATACAATGCAGCTGCATCTTTACTTCCAGATTAAAGATGGACTCCCAACGAAATTAGTGAATGCATCTTGCAAATGGAATGCTGGACTTCTGCCATTGTCCATGCCTGCTATGATGGACTTATGACTGTTTATGAAGAATTAAGTTATTGTAATGATATGGAGGAGATTGGTAGCAGGGGGGGCATTTAGGAGAGGGGAAGGGGAACTCCCAGAGCCTATGGAACCATGTGATAAGATAATAATAATAATAATAATAATAATAATAACAACAAAAGGGGAAAAACACTCTATGCCCTGCTTTCATAAAATCCTATTTTCAGATTCTGAAAGCATCAGTTTCAAATTAGGGTTTCTCTGTGTTCCCAACCTCTATCCCAGCTCAAGAGTATTCCCTTAAAATTCTAAGTATATGAAAATCAACCTTCTTAAGTGTCCTGCCTCAACAATCACAAAATTTCTCCTTGAAGTTTTCAGTTTTAACAGTTTCAGTGTCTTCCCTCTTATCATCAAATCTCATAGATGCACCATTGCCATGATAATGGAATATGGTCTCTGTCCTTCAACTAGGCAATTTTCCTCCAAAAGGTTATTAAAATGAATCTGTAGAAAGTTGCTTCTGTTAAAATAGCTAGTATGGAGCATGTTTCCTGGCTGGTTTCTGATTAAAATATTTTACCTCAATATGAGTCACAAAATCATGCCTAAAATCTATAGGATAGAAATACATACTCTGATAAGAAATAAAATTGTTATGTTATTTAGATGTATAACTGTGTGTTATTTAGTATTAGGTATTACTCTTTAGATCTCTACAGAAAGAAATAATTAAAATATGTGTTATTGGAGAACAGTATTCAACTTGTCAATTCATCATTAACCATACACTTATATTCTTTATTTTGTTTCTGAAAGCATATAGTAACAAAATCTTCATACATTATGTGCTTATTAAGAGCAGCAGTTATGTCTAATACTCATAAAAGGTTAATGAAATATTTTTACTACCAGTGTTTAAGAGATAATAAAGCAAGTTCAAAGCTGTTTATAGTCCATGCTCCCACATTTTTATAGAGTGCATCCAAGAGACAGAACAATGTTCTCTTGGAAAAGCCTAGGTGCCCACCTAATGTAAAACAGCTCCTGGAAGTAGCAGTAGCTTGATACTAAATGTCCAATTGAGTTGAGGGATGATTTAATATTTATTTATATTGAGAAAGACTAACTTAAAATATTATGTGAGTTGGAATCATCTGACTTCGCATGTACAGAGAAGATGAAATACTGGTATTAGTTTGTTTGCTGAGTTCTCAAAGGGAATGATATTCATGTGAACTTGCGTGTGCACTCACACATGTAGCTAATTTCCTTTTAATAATTAAAGTCACAAGATGCTTCTTTTTATTGTAATGCTAGATGAAGATTGAGAAGTTTCTCCTTAGAAAATATTTTCCAAATAAAAATACATTGTAAATGTCCATCTTCTCAAATAAACATTACATGCAGATAATTCATGAAAATTATAAGACAAAGATGTTCAAGGAGTTACAAATGTGGGATAATCAGATTGTTGATTTTTTTTTTATTTCACTAATTTTTTTTCCTTTCCTTCTGATTTAGGTCAATATGACATAATAAATCTGTGTGTGTTTGCGTGTGTATGTGTGTGTGTGTGGTCCACAGCAGTTTTTTGGTTTTTGTCACTTTGGCTTGTCAAATGAAAGGGAATGACAGCAGCAGACAAACTATTACCTCTGTACCAGAAAATACACAAGACTTGGCATTGACTTATTCACAGAATCCTTTGGGTGAGCGACATAAATCAAAACTCCCCATGACAGAAGAGAAAGGCCCATAAGTTTTGGGCAAAAAAGTGACATAGGTTTCGCTTTCAAAAAAGAGGAAGAGGTTCTTTCCATGCTGTCATTTACTCTACCTGCAAGGCATTTGCGAGAGGTTGTCCTGTAATGAATGGTTCTTATAAATTTATAGAGATATTTGAAATGCTAATAAAGTTGATGATGGGAACTGAATATTGAAGATAGGTTGATGAATAGATTGGCTTGCATACTCTTCTTATGGATAGAAATATGTAGGCGTGACATAATTTTTTTACCATAATTAATGTTTGCTATTCCCAAAAATGAATGATTTTTTTTAAAGGAGAAAGATAATTAAATCTGTTCCTTGTCAAAAACATAGTATTTGCACATCAATTACTGTGAAATGAAATATTTTGTGGAATGATAATATACTTTAGAGTATTGTTTGTAGGGTTTCATAGAAGATACAATTATGAAAACGATGTGATCTCCTCAAAGTTACATAAAAGTTAAAATATAAATTCTATAGAATAGATGCAAATTTTAAGTAAACTATGAAATTCTATACAAACTCATAACACGAGAAAATAAAATTCTTGTCCTTTTGAGTACATGCAGGGCAAGAAGTAATCTAATCATGTCTGTTTAATGTCACACCATTAGCCCACAGTTGGTCTGAACAACCTTTCCCACAGTTGTTTCGGTGTTTAAGGCTCACAGCTCATTTCAGAATCACTCTCTTACACAGACGTACATCAAGTGGCTCACTCTTGTCCCAAATTATTACTGATATGATCACTGCTAATAAAGAATGCTAGGTGACAAATTTAGGTGTCAAAGAAAAGAGCTGAGTTACTTCCAATAATTTATGGAAGATTTTAATGGATTATAACTCATTGTATTTTGTTTTATTCTGAGATTCCCCTCAAGACACATAGAAATCTAGTGATTTCAGAATCATTTTGTTATCATAAAAATACTGTAGTCTATTTAACTCGTTTTAGCTCTATATTTACTTAGTGTTAGCTATGTTTCCTAAACCAAATATTTGCATCATTCTAGTTTTTAGTGGTTTTCTGCTATAACAGTCTATGACATGCTGGTTTTTTTTAAACCATGACAGTATAGATAATGGCAGTAATAGGAGCTAGTTTTAAAAATGAAGAAGGTGCATATAGAAAACACTTTGCTTCTTTTCTTCTAGACAAATATCATTCTTCTGAAATTTAACTGTGCATGAAAATTAGAGCTCCATCTAGTACCTGGAAAGTTACTTAGTTACCAATCAACAACAAATACAATTATGGAATTGGAGTTACAGTTATGTCCTAAAGTATGCTAAAAACTTGATTTAGGAAATAATAGTTAAGATCTTAGTGACAAAACAGCACCATTAATATCTAAGAATTTCTTCTCAGATCCAGCACTATGGTCTAATGGCTAAATCCTCACTTTGGTCAGGATCCCATAAGGGCACCAGTTCATATCTTAACTGCTTCATTGCACCTCCCTGCTTGTGGCCAGGGAAAGCAGTAGAGGATGACCCAGTGCCTTGGGTCCCTGAATTCACATGGGAGACCAGGAAGAAATTCCTGGCTCCTGGTTTCAGCTCAGCTCAGCTCTGGCCATTGCGACTACTTGGAGAGTCAACCAGCAGATGGAAGCTGTTTCTCTTTTTCTCTCCTTTTCTCTAAATCTGCCTTTTCAATAAAAATAAATGACTCTTTAAAAAAATTCCTGGAAAAATTCTTAAAATGACTGGAATTAAACTTTCCTGAGGCTTACTCTGTGTAAGTATGTGTGTGTGTGCATGTATATTTTCATTAAATTTCTCCCTTTCCCTTTTTTGAGCTATCTTGACAACAGTACCCCATTAAAAATTCATGCTAATAAAATGTTCAACTCTTAACATGGCTTTCACCTGTTACACACAGTTATTTTATTTCTTCTATGATTCTTTAAGTTACACATTCTAAATATATCAAAAAGTACTGAAATATCATGGGCAGTAACAAGTATTAGTGCTCCTTGGAATGAATAATGATAAACACAGTAAAACATAGGAAGTTGTAGAAAAACAAAACAGAAAGATGTGTTTTTCTGCAAAAATTTTGAAATGAGTGCGTATTAGATATCCCGAAAATTACGGGCAAGGTATATTATTTTTAAAAACTGCTCATAGATTCTGTTTTATTTTTCATGGAAACAAACTTACACTTTAATCCTATTTCCATGAATCTTTTAAGTGCCCTATCGTGTCTCTTTAATGTTTGCATGTGTGTTTAATTTTATTCCAACGTCTTGAGTCAAAACGTAAGAAGAGTCTATTATATCTGATGAATTATTGGAAACTGATAGTCCCTAGAAAGCTACTCACAATTAACAAATTTGAAATGAAATGCCTATGGAAGAAAATGCTAAATTATAATTTTAATTTTCAAAGTTTTAATTCTATATTTACTTGAAAGATAAAATCACAGACAAAGCAGCAGGAAGAAAGAGACATTGGCCACTGTTCTGTTGAATCAGTCCCCAAATGGTTCCATGAGCAGGCCTGGATTGGGCAGAAGGTAGAAGTCAGGAGCTTCATACTGGTCTCCCATTTCAGTGAAAGAGACCCAAGCAATGGAACTGAATTAGAACTGGAGTGTTCAGGACTTGAATCTGTGTTCCTATGGGAAGCCAGTATTACAGGCAGCAGCTTAACTTATGCTATGTCTAAGGCCATGAAAGACAGGGTTTTAATGATAACAAATAGCAATCGCATTTTATCTCTGTGTTAAGAACATCTATGTTAAGAGAATTCTAAATATACTAGATTTTTCAGACTCTGCTGGAAATTTACAATAATAATAAAATAACAAACTTGGAAATTGAAGTTCTCAATCAAAGGAAGAGAGAACATGCTTCAACAGTTCACCCTGTGAAATAAGGCAGAAATATTCCTAAAACAAGATCTGCAGCTCAGTTTTGCCTGAAAGAATTATAAACAAGTTGAACCCAGATCCTCTCAAATCTACATGGATTAGGCTATTGTAGCAACCTGAATACTGTCCTTGGGACATTTGATAAGATTTACGTGAATTTTAGTATGGTGACCGATGAATTTCTTTTGAGCCTCCCCTATTCGCTCCCTTGACTCAGTAAGAAAGTTGCACTCCCTGCAGTTGAAAATCCTGCATTGATCCACCTGAAACAATCACTCTGCATCACAATATTCATCCTCCCCACACTTTTATTTTTCTTAAGATTTACTTGTTTCTGTTTGAAAGGCATATTTAGAGAGAAGGAGTTACAAAGATTGAAAGATCTTCCGTCTACTGGTTCTCTCTCAAAATGGCCACAGTGGCTGGAATGAGCCAATCCAAAGCCAGGAACCAGGAGATTCTCCTGGTCTCTAAGATGAGTGCAGGGTCCCAAGGTTTTGGACCATTCTCTCCTGCCTTCTCAAACCACAGGCAGGGAGCTGAATGGGAAGAAGAACAGCCAAAACATGAACAGGTGCCCACATGGGATCCAGCTCTTGAAAGCAGTGGATTTAGCCATTGAGCCATCATACCAGGCCCACTCCTTAGTTAAAATTTTTTAAAATATGTAAGATTTATTTAATTTTATTAGCAAGCAAGATTTAAGGTAACAGAAGGAGAGATAGAGAAAGGTCTTAAATCACTGCCAAAAGTTTGAAGGATTGGACAGTCATCATTTAGCCTTTTTAACTACCTTCAAAGCAGTAATTAGACTCAGATTTCGCCAATCCTGGAGGAATTAACCTAAAGTCTGGAAAAGGTAGCAGTTGCTAAAAGAATTATAAGAATTTAATACTTCATGAAATCCAAAGTATTTGATAGAATTGTGAAAATTAGTACTAAATATATATATTTAAAAGTCAAAATAAATTTATTGTGAATTGAATCTAGTTCCATGTGTTAATTTAAATGAGATTCTGTGTTAGAGCCCGGCATGGTGGCCTAGTGGTTAAAGTCCTTGCCTTGAATGCACCAGGATCCCATATGGGCGCCGGTTCTAATACCAGTGGCAGCTCCACTTCCCATCCAGCTCCCTGCTTGTGGCCTGGGAAGGAAGTAAAGGACGGCCCAAAGCCTTGGGACCCTGCACCCGCATGGGAGACCTAGAGGAGGCTCGTGGCTTAGGCTCCAGATTGGTACAGCAGCAGCTGATGTGCTCACTTGGGGAGTTAGTCATCGGACATAAGATCTTCCTTTCTGTCTCTCCTCCTCTCTGTATATCCAACTTTGTAATAAAAATAAAATAAATCTTATAAAAAAGAGAGAAAGTAAATGAGTTCGTTGGTTTACTGTGGCTGGCTGGCTAATTAAAACCTAAGCTAAATGGTGCCCCAATTAAGTGAATTTCAGGTGTTTTAAGCTTCTTAATAATATGTGTATGAATAATGCCAAAGTCAAAGTATATAGGGATGCTTGCATGGAACTATTATTTGTATTACTCTTTCTGAGGTCCACAGGACACTTGTACACCAGAGCAATTAATATTTTGAAAAAAGTACCAGTGTATTTTATCGATTCTACATTGGATAGGTTCCCCAATGGGGAAAATAAATGGAGCATGGGCTCCTGGATATTAATGGATACACCAAATCATAGCACAACGGGCAGTGCTTTAAATGGCAGAGCATTAAAAAAAAGTCAGTGTGGCCCTGAGCAGGACAACTGTACCAGCATAGCAACAATAGCAATTCTCATTTTATTCAGTAGACTCCTTTGGTAATAAAAAACTGACCAGAGTCTTTGTAACTGAAATCCTTGATCACCATGCAAAATGTTGTGTCATATTCCTATCAACAGCTGAATATCAAGAGCTTAAAAGGAATACTCTCAGAGTTTTTGAGTTACAAATTAATTAGCAAAAAAAAAAGTTCTGACCTATTTTATAAGAATTCTAAAGTTACTAATTTCAACTACCATCTGGAGCAAAATAATATTGAAGTGTTAACTGTTCTTCCACTTTGTTTATAAGCCAATAAATTCGTATGTACAATGTCGGTGCAAATAATGGTATTATATGGAGTCTAAGCAATGTATGCAAAGAAGAAACCCATATAAACATCTGGGATCTGAGAGCAAACCCATGGTTTTATCTGCAAACCATAAAACTTACTTTATGGTTTAATACAAAAGTTTACATATTTTTTGAATGACTAAGTTACAGAGAAAGAGAGAGAGAAATCCGGAAATACACTTAGGTTCCCCATGCTGGTGGCAGGAGGCCAAGCTCCTTGAGCTTTATTATTCTGCTATTCCAGGTGCATTAGCAGAGAATTAGATCAGAGGTGGAGCAGCTAGGACCCAAGCCAGTGCCATGTAGGTTGTTGATATTGCAGGTATCAGCTCAACCTGCTGGGCCACAATGCTAATCCTAATAACTCTGCCTACAAAAATGGCTTCACTTTTGCTACTAGACCGACAGCAGAGACTGAATGGGACCTCTTACCTAGACAGCATATGATCTAGCTAGTATGATTGTGACTATTTGTTATCAGACCAATAAATAAGTATAATTTGAATTTTACTAGAGCTGCCACCACAAGTAAATTATATAGTCAGAAAATTCAGTCTTATGAAGTAAGTAGTAAGTTTGTTTGCTGTTTTGTTTTCTTTTGGTTAATCTACCTTTAATTCCATTGTAGATGATTCTTTGCATCATAATCGTAGTCCTTCTAACAGGATTAATGGTGTTACAAAAGAGGACAGGGGCTGTCTATATCTCTGCATGTATCTCTTTCTGTATGCTGGCACCAAAGCAAGCCGCGTGAGAACATGACTGAGGAGAGGGCTATTAAGAAGAAATTGACTGTGTTGGATACCTGATTTAGGATTCCCAGTTTTCACAACAATGAGAAATAAATATTTGCCCTTTAAAGCCATTCAATCAGTGATACTCTGTTACAGTGGCCCAAACTGATCCAAGACAGAGGTGAGCAGCATCATCTAGAAACTGGCAAACTAATAGAACTGATGGCATAAATTTTAGTTTCCCTGCATAAGAATCAGCATTTGCAACACACAACAATACCTAACTCCAAGAGTAGTGAGCTTTCAGCTCAAGTGCAGAGGCAGTAAAGCCTAATGTTTAAACTTAAACTGTCAGGTTAGACAAGAACCCCTCTTACTTGTGGGAGGGCTAACCATTTTATCCTATCCAGGTCATCAGCTGCCTGGAAGAAGGGCACCAGCATGAAGGAGAGCAATCTTCCTTTTTCAGTCTACTGATTCAAGTATTAATCTCATCCAAAACACCCTCAGGGACACATTCTGATGATGTTTGAAGATACATATAGGTGCCCTGTGGCCCTGCAAGGTCACATATTAAATTAACCATCACCAGTCTGAAGGGTAACAACAGAAAAGGCAAATACCCACTGTGACACAAGCTTGAGCAGTCTGTGCATGCCTGAAGAAAACATTGGCTGGAGGTATTTTTTTTATTTTTATATTTTATATTATTTATTTATATGTATATTCATCTACACTAATAACAAGATATGCTCATTAATATCTCCAGATGCAAGCACTTAGAAGCAATGCAATTGAAATATTAGGGTATAGAAAGTGAACACAACATTTCTAACGATTGGCAAGGAGTGCAAAGACACTCAATACTTAAGTGGATGTTCCCAAAAACACATAGCTGTGGAGGAGATTTGCAATAATCAGAAAAGATGTCTCATTCTCTGAATGTCAATCAACCTCTTAACCTATCACTTTAATGGATTAACAAACTGAGGAAGGCTGCTTTAAGAAATCATATGGTTTCACACGCTTAGGTTTTGCCTTACCATGGTAAAGCTATTTCTCTTGTGGGATGAATTACCACTTAGTATTGTAGGGATATTTTATTCCTGATATTTTATTCCATATTCTTCCCTCTGTGTGAGAGGAAAATTTAAAACAGAGACTTAGAAAAAGTGCAAGAAAGGATGCAAGATCAATGTAAGAAGTAGAGAAACTACACATTCCTATGTACTTACTGGCAACTCCATGAAAAGATGCATGTCCCCTGAAGAGTATCCAAACACCCTTGGCCTAGTTCAGTGGTGCTCTTTGTTGAGTATGTGGCGATACCCTTCTTGAATATACAAATGTGGTAGTCATTGGGTGGTGGTCAGTGTGTATGTTCTCCTGCAGCAGTTTCATGGTGACTCCATGGACCGCAGCGTACACATGTTCATCGTAACATCTTACTGACGAAGGAGGTCCAGATGTCCCACTGGAAAATTTTCTGAATTTGAATGTAAAGAGGTGCAAATAAAAGCTCAGAGATTGAAGGCAGAACCTATTGGAAAATTCTTAGCTCCTCTGTTCACTGACTCTGCCTGTCCCAAATCCTGTGTAATGCTTAATGATTAGTGCTAAAAGAACCAAATAGCAGCCCTACATACCAAAGAATTGTGGCAGTATGTTCTGGTTGAACTTTATATTTCAATCAGTTGAATGGCATCTATTTATCCCTACTGAAAGCACCATTTACTCTAGAGAAGTATTTCTCTTTTCTACCTCTAATTTTTTTCTTCATAATCACCTATGGATGTTCAAAATGGATTATTCACCACCACAGTAAACTGCCATATGCTTTTCATCAAAACATTCAAATCAAAGGAATGAAACAACAGATTCATCCCCAGGAGAATCACATACATTTCTATGTATTGACCCCAAAATATTGCGGAATTGACTATATAAGAATTAATTATGGTGTTACTAATATGACAATTCTGTGTGTATTGAGAAATGCCCTATAAATGAAAGTATATGCCCTTATGACCATAAATAGTACCTTTTTTCTATTAGCCAGAAAACAGTTTGAGCATTGCTGGTTGGAAATGAGAATGACTCCTTTCATTATGACTATTACAGACACTCTTAAAACAACTTTTGTTTCTGACACTTTTGTTTTACTGTTTTGGTGATTTAGAGGTCCTAGTTCAAAGCAGAAGTACTTTTACAAGGGCACAATGATGATCTGAATTAATAAAAACTGTGAACCCTCCTACTTCTTGGTTCTTAATGCAACAAAACCAACCAGTAAATGAAGCTGTTTTAACTGTGTGTAATCACAGCCCTAGTTACTAAAACAGTAGGAATTTTGATACTCAGTAGAGTCTAAGATGACTGTAAAATGGTGACTTATCTAAACTACCTCATAATATTTTAAGATGTATTAGTAAATAAAGAGAAACAACCACAATAAATGAATAGAGGAACTATCAGCTATTTCAGAAAATATAAACAATTTACAATGCTCTGCTAATCAAAGCACAATAAACTTTTTTTTAAACTTTTTTTTTAATTTCAGGGATACACATGGAGATTGATGGGAAGAGAGACAGAATCACCTCCCTAAATTTCCAGTGCTGTGCTGGCGTTGGAGCCGGGAGTTGGGACTATCCAGATACATCACGCTGGCAGCAGAAATCCAATTGCTTGAGCCATTGCAAGGTCTGCATTAATATAAAACGCAATCAGGAGATGGAACTAACTACTAAACTTAGGTGTTTTGATAATGGAATGCAAGCATCTTACATGATTTGCTAAATACCTGTTCTCAGAGGATAGCAAATAATTAAGAAGACAGATGGAAATGAAATATGAAGTGAAAGAAGAAATTTGTAAAAAGCAAATAATATTCTGCCTATGTTGGGAACCGAGATAATATGTTCACAATCATGTTAATATGTTTCACAGAATATCTGGAAAAGGTATTGACCCTCAGTCCTGCCATCAGTTGCAGTCTTGACTCAGTCTAGCCATATGGGGATCAACTAGAAACTTTATCCAACAATAACACCAAACTTTTCCAACTTTAAAGCCACAGTCAATGATTTTGGGAAGAATCCTTAAGTTCAGTTTCAGTCCCAAAATACTATGGTCTGAGACACTTTTTCGTGGAATGTTTTCCAGATTTATTTTCCCCTATAGTGTCTCCTCAGATGGCCCTGGGTATTAGTCCCCTATTGCCTGTGGAATGAGAGAAATTCTTCCAGGAGTGCCCCTGTAGCTGACACCCTGTTCTTGGTCACTGCAACTCTTGATAAAGACCGGTAAATTGATTCCAGTCCTTCTTCACTGCATTCTTAGAGCAGTCCTGTCTACCCAGAAAGCCAGTTTTAGATGCAGCTATCTATGACATTAAAGATAAGTTCACAGTCTTGGCTGCTAACTCTGAAGCAACCTTGTATCTCAATCCCAGATGATGGCACTGCAGGCCTGATCAGGGTAGTCCAATCAGGGTATTACCCAGTGATCCAACCTGACCCTTCCCAATGACCTGGAAGACAATAAACCTATCAGTACATACCATAGTACACCCGTAGTCTACACAATTTTAAGTGGGTATTCATTTTATCATTGTTTCCACAGAAACTTATTCCATCATTTCATCCATAGGAAATATGTTATATGTTAATAATCCAGATAGAAGCCATCCAAAAAGCAATTTCTGATCCACCAAGTTCAAAGCTTCACTGCAAAGCTGCCATCAGTAGACTGATTCAACAGCATTTGAACATGGTTCCAAAGAAAGTCTCATCATTCAGAAGGTGTATAATAGGAAAATACTTTAATTTGACAAACTCAGTTTGTAAAGACAGAAAAGGGTGTTCAAAAAGATATCAAACTAAATTGAATTAGGAAAGTGTTGTATGAAAAAAATGAGACTTTAAATCAAATAATTTAAACTATAAATGAATGAAAAATAGATGTATTCTTTTAAAGTAAAATTATTTTTTAAAGATTTCTTTATTCTCATTGCAAAATCAGATATTTATTCTTTTGGAAGGCAGAGTTATAAAGAAAGGAGAAACAGTCACAGGAATCTCCCATCTTCTGGTTAACTCCCCAAATGTTCACAGTAACAGGACTTGGAATAGGCTGACACCAGAAGTCAGAAATATTATCCAAGCTTCTTATAGGAGTGCAAGTGCTCAACTATTCAAGCTGTCTTCCATTGCTTCCCCAGGCACATTAGCATGGAGTTTGACCAACTACCACCCATACTGAATGTTGGCATTGCAATAGACTGTTCTACCCACTATACCTATGTTGGCCCCTGAAATAGAAATCTTGGGACCAAAGAGTTCATTGACAAAAGTTAAAACTCAACAGAGAATTCCCACAACAGAATGACACAGAAGAAAATTTGCTAACTGGAAAACACACATCACCTGAAAATAATCAAGTTGAGAAAATGGGAAGAAAAGTGTTTCAGGACAATGAATCCAAAAGGACTCATGCTACATGTGCATAAGCATATGACAAAAATATATGAGGCATGCAGATGGAAGGAAAATTTATTTCAAGAAATATTAATGGAAAATTTCACCAATTTTTAAAATAATATGAATATTTTGACTTAGGAAGCTTGATGCATCAAAATAAGATGAATTAAAAACAGAATATTTTGAAATACCTTGTAATCAAATTGTCAACAGTCAAAGACAATTGGAGACTCCTGTACACAGAAAAATAATTGTTTCCCGTTACAAATGATCTCCTGTAAGGCTATCGGCAATCTTCAGAACAGCAACCTTAGAAGCAAGGAACGTGTGGGATGACACACATTCATAGCATGAAAAGAAAATAATAGCCAACCGAGACTACTATAACTATCAAAGTTGAGCTTCAAAAAGAAAAGAGAAATAAACACAATCTGAAAAACAAACAAAATTTTAAAATGTATTATCGGTCTTACAAAACTATGCTGAAGGGAGTTCTTCAGGGTGAAATTAAGCAACGATAAGTAACAATTTGAAACTATATGGTGCTATAAAACTCACAGATAAAGCAAATATTTATTCAAATTGGGTATCCTTTATTACTGTAAGAGTGGTAGATAAATTATTCTGGTATGAATTTAAAGAAAGATGTGTTAGATACAACCATTTGCATAAATAATTATGTAACAGACATACAATACAATTATCACAATTATACAATTAGGACAATAAATGTTTGTAAGTTAGAGAAACATAAGTACAGAATCATTATATTTAATTGAACTCAGGATATTGTAAAGATAAATTAGACTATTAATGCTATATGAGGGTTTATGTAACTTAAATGGGAACCAAAAATAAAAACCTCTAACCGATACACAGAAAAGAAGCCATTACTATAGAAATGCAAAAGAAGAAGAGTCACAAAGAGAAGTGCTGGAAGAAAGGGAAAAAAATCTTGTTTTAAATAAAATTAACAATGTCAGTAGTCATTACCTATCCATAATTAATTCAAATTTGAAAGAATTAAATTCTGTAATCAAAAGACACAGAGTAGATAAAGATATTTTTAAAATTTTTCAACAGACTTGCAGTAGCCTCAAGGCCAAACAAAGATTGAGAATAGAGTGATGGAAATAATGGTAATTAAACAGCATGAATGGCTACAACCATGTCAGGCAAAATAGACTTTAATTAAAACATGTTAAACAGAGGCAAAAAAGAAGCTTATGTAATGAAAATTGTGCCAATCATAAAATTTCTACAACTTAATATATGTATTCATATAAGAGTACCTGGAAATCTAATACATATATAAATTTATACCTAAAAGCATTCCTAGATCTGAAGTGTGAAAGAGATTGATACAAAAATTGTAGAGGAATTTAATACTTCAGTTTTAACAATGCATATAGTAGGAGACCTACCAATCTGAAATATATCCTTATTTCTTTTTCTTTTTGTTTTTCTTTATTTCAGCATGCAAAGTAAGATTTAATTGAGAGAAAAGTCTCCTGCCATAGTGACAGGGGGCAGTCCAAGGGAGGAAAACCAGAAAATGGTGGATTTGGTAACTTTTATGCACCACTTCAAGGAGACGAGCAAATGAGCCAAAGACAAGAGGTGGATTCATTCCCAGTGGACAGTCTGCTTCCTTCTTAGAAGGGCGTCACTGGCACCCCTCTTCCCATTCTCTTTGCTTTTGACAAGATCAAAGATATTGGGTTTGACATTCTCATGCTATCCCTTTGCATTCCCTCAAGAGGACTGACTTAGGACATGCCCTTGGAAGGGTGAAAAATGGGGGAAAATCAAGATTATATGTCTTCAGAAGTAACTTCACTAGGGACCAGAAGCCCAAATGACCTAATAGCCTGTCAGACTCCTAGCATCATCTCCTTCAGAAGACCAAACCTTAACTGTTGTGAGGGAAAGGAGACAGCAACCTCTCCTGCTGCTCATGCTGAAAGGGGACTTCAAGGGGTAGCACCTTCCTTGGAGTGTGGATCTGGAGGTCCATGGAAGAAAGAAGGAGTCATTAGAGATGTCTGAAATTCTGCCTGGAGATTGAGCATGAAGGTTTCTTCATTGGATGTTGGATAATCTTGTTAATCTTGTGAAGATTAGCAAGACAATACAAAGGATTCCTAAAACTAATAATTAGGTCTTTAAAAAGATAATCAAAGTTGAAAACCTTTGGCTAAGCTAATATATATATATATACACATATATAATATGCACACAAATCTAACATATATATACATATACATACATATATAATAAATATATTTGTATAGATGTATTTAAAAAGGAAAGACTAATAAACTCAGAAGTAAAAAGGGAGGCAATGACCCATTGCACAGAAATGAAAAAGACAATAGAAACTACAATGAGCAATTTCATGACTACAAGTTGATTCAACTAGAAGAAAGAGTCAATGTGTAGCAACGTAAAAGCTATCAACTCTGAACCAAGAAAGGGAATATTTGAACAGATGAATACTTAGTAAAGAGATTGAATTAATGGTTGGAGAAATCAGATCTAGATAGCTTTATGAAGTATTTCACACCAATGATTAAAGAAGCAGTAATATTAATCATTTTCAGATGCTCCAAATAGTGAAAAATAAGGAATACTTAAAACTCACTTTACAAGGACAGTATTTTTACTACTATTATTATTATTATTATTCATAGTAGTACTAGTAGTATATTTTTAAAGATTGATTTACTTGAAAGCAGCGTTACAGAAAGGGAGTTAGAGAGAGGTCTTCCTTAGTTTCATTTCCCAAATGACTGGAATGATTTAGGCCTGGCCAGAGCAAAGCCAAGATCCTGGAATGCTTGTGGATCTCCTCCATGGCGGCAGGGCCCCAAACACCTGGACCATCTTCCATTGTTATCCTATGTGCAGTAGTAGGGATTCAGATGAGAAGCTCAAAGAGCAGAGGCCAACCCAGGCAAAACCAGAAGCCCATGTCTTCTTTCAGATCTTTTAAAGGGATGGCATGTATCCAAGTTCATGGACCATTTTCTACTGATTTCTCAGAATTAACTTTGTCAAAATATCAGACAACCCAAATTCAAAAATTCAGATTCAAAAAAATTTCAAAAAAACATTTTAAAACCATATGCCTTGTTTTACACAAAAATAGGAAACACAGCTCTAAAAATTTTATATAAACACAGAAACAAAACCTTAAACAGTCAACCTATAGATATTACATCCCCTGATTCAAGATTTGTCATCAGATATTGGGGTCAGCAATGAGTCAGGAAAAAGCGACTGAACGTGGGTGCCTGCCACCTGTGTGGGGTTGTGGTTAAAGTTAGAGCATTCTGGCTTTGGCCTGGCTCAGTCATGGCTATTATAGCCATTTGAGGAATGAACTAGCAGCTGGAAAATCTTTTTTTTTTTTCTTTCCTCTCTCCGCACCTTGTCATTCTGCCTTTCAAATAAGTTAAAAATAATACGAATTCTTTCAAAATTAAATAATACTGGCATAAAAACAGAAACAACAAGTGTTCCAATTAGGATGCAAAGCCTAGAAACAATTTCAAACATTTGCATTGAACTGATTTTCGATAAGTTGTGCCAAAAGCACACAATGAAAAAAAGACAAACTTTTCTAGAATAGTTGGCATAGTGATGAAAATGCCCCTTGGAGTTGTTACATCCCTCTTCTCACATGTCATGTTTGGATCCCTATTTCTAGCTTCTTACAAAATGTATTTATTTGAGTCAGTTGTAAGAGAGAGAGAAGAGACAAAAAGTCTTCTTCCATCCTTTGGTTCTCTCCCCACATAACCAAAAGGGCCAGGGCTGGGCCAGGCAGATGCCAGAAACCAATGACTTGTGGTCTCCCATGTGGATGACAGGAACCTAACGACTTGGGTCAACTTCTGCTTCTCTCAAGCCTTTAGCAGACAGCTTGATCAGAATGGAGCAGTCAGAATTTGAACTGCTTCCCAGATGTGATACTGCTCCTGAGGCAGTGGTTTAATACTTTGTACCACAGATTTAGTTCCTCCAGCTTCATTTTTCTTTTATTTTTTTTTTTAACTTTTAGTATTGCTTACACAGTCGAGAGGGATGTATGATCATGCAAGCATCAGAAAAAGTAGGGAATATCCAGACACTTGCTGCAAAGCTTGGCTACAAGAGACAGTTGGTATCCCCTGTTGGCCTACATTACCCGGCTGCCATGTCCTCTGGGTGCATCTGCTTATGCTTTCCCCTTACATGCTTTTCCCCTTACACAGGTGGGCTTTCCAACTGTGGAAGTCCAGAGCAGACATGTGCACTCCAAGGAGGGAGCATATATCTTGTTATTTTCCCTGTGGCCAGAATTTGAGGCCAGTGGTCTAGCTGGAGAGTTCCCCAAGGAACCTTGCCTAGGGTAACCTCAGACATGACTCTTGGGTGCTCCATCTAGTTCAGGGTTAGGTTCGATCAGTCACCTACACCAGCCAACTCACATATTATATTGGTGGATGATGCTACCTAGTCGATTCTGCCCACGGCCCTATCTCTCATGCAGATTAATGGGTAATGTGGCCCAATCCAGGCCAGCCTATCACAGGCCTGGTCCTCATGTACATTAGTGGGTTTCGTAGCCTAGTTGGGGTTACTCCCAGTAATCTTTGCCAGGCATGCCTCCAGTCCTGGGTTTTGTATGTGTCAGCATGGCTGCAGTCTAACCTGGCCCATTCTGAAATCCCACCTGGCTCTCATACATATTCATGGATGCCACAACTTAGCTCAGCCTGTCCAGCCCAGACCCAAACATATGCCTCCGATGCTGCTGGCCTGTGCAGCCTGGTCTGCCTCTAATCTTGGCTCTCGTGCTCACCAGTGAGAGCTTCAGTCTAGCAGGAGAATGCCCACAGTTTCCCTGTCAGCCTCACTCTCAGCCCTAGATCTTGCACTTGCAGTGAGGTACTGTGATCCATCCTGACATGACTTGTATCCCCTAACCGACCTTTCCCAGCAAATGCTGCAGTAAAGCCCAGCTGACCTACACTTATTCTGGCTCTTACATGTGCCATCTGGTGCAGTGGCTTAGCCCAGCCAGGCCCTCCTCCAGGTCCAGCTCACATGAAGGCTGATGGATGTTGCAGACCAGTCAGGCCTTGGTGTGCTCCCAGTCAAGGCTCTCACTCTCACAACTGGAAGCAGAATTCCAACAGGAGACTCCATGATGCTCCCCTACCAGGCTTGCTGCCAGGTCCAGGTCTCACACATGCTGCTGGGTGCTGCTGCCCAGTCTTGCATGGCCCTCCCTGTTTTCACATTCACCAGTGTGTGCTGCAGTCTGGCTCTGCCTGGCCTTTCACCAGTTCCAATTCAAACTGGTGGGTGAAACAGCCTAGTTCAGCCTGACTGTCCCTAGCCCCAGTCCACACACATGCCAAGGGCACTGTGGTCCAAGCTGTCCTGGGTTGCTCCCAACCCTGGCTGTCACACTCCCCATAGGGGAAATCCCCAAGTTCTCTTAGACCTGCTCTCAGCTATGAACCTCATGTGCATGAACGGATGCTCAGCCCAGCCTACATGATGTGCCCCGGTCCCACTTACCAGCAGGTATTGTGGCCCTATTTAACTGGTCTGCACCCATTCTTGCTCTCATTGACAGGTGCAAACAGCCCAATCCAACCTGGCCCACCTCCAGATCTGCTCTAAAGTGGATCAGCTGATGTCATGGCCTAAACCAGCCTGCCTTGCCCCCACTCTTGTTCTTATGATTTTCAGTAGGTACTGGGGCCTAGTCTAGTCTGGTCCAAGCTAGGACACATCTGGGGGTGTAGCTGCCTTATTTAGCCTGGCCTGCCTCACCTGCCCTGACTCTCATGCTCTCACCAATAGAAGTTGCAGCTAAACCAAGGAGTTTCTGTGGTTCCCCTGCCAGTCCCGAATCTTGCACCTGCTTGTGTTTGCGCCAACCCAGCCTGGAATGGCTTGCCTTTAGTCTTGGCACTTACCAGAAGATGTTGCACTCTGTCCTGGCCCAGCCCACTCTCAGTCCCAATTCTTGCTGGTGGGCTGCAGTCTAATCTGCCTCATCTGCATCAGGTCTGGCTCTCATGTGAAACTATGGGTGCAACAGCCCTGCCCAGTACAGCCCACACCCTGTCCTGGATTCTGTGCATGTGAGCAGATGCAATGGCCTGCCTCAGCCTAAGCCACTGTGAGAGCGTGCCAACATGTTTGCCATGTGTTATAGCCTTGTCTGGCTAAGCCTACACCCAGCTCTTTGCTTTCTCACCAACAGGAACTGCAGCCTAGTAGAGGAATTCCCCATGTTCCCCTACCATGCCCGCTGCCAGACAATTATCTCATATATGCCAGCAGGTGTTACGCTTATGTCTGGCACACTGCTCTTCTATGTGCCTATCTTTTGTGTGCTGGTGGGTGCTATGGCCTGACTCACCCCCCAGACATGGTTATCATATGTGCCTGTGAGTGCTGCAGCCTGGTGCATCCAAACCTGTTCCCAAACCTAGCTGCAGTGAGGATAGGTGAGTTCTGTAGTTATGCCTGACTTGGCCATTCACCACAACCAGTTCTTACACAGACTGGTAGGTGCTACAGTCCCACAGGAGTGAACCCACAAATCCTCCATAGAATCTGCCCCAGACCCAGTTCTCTCACATGCACTTTGTTCCTAGTTCATATGGCCTAACCCATGCCCTTATACTTGCTGGCAGGCACTGTCACCAAGGCCCACCAGGCATGTCCCCTGCTAGCTTATGTATGAGTTGATAGGCAGTTGGTGATGTTACTTAATTACTCCGCCCAGCAAAGATTTCCTATGTAGGAAAGTACCCTGATCGGACCCAAACATGTCTTTTTTCCACTTTCTAAACTACCATATCTCAGCTCTCTTGTTTACTTTCAAGTATAATGGCCAGTTATTAGAAGTGCCCTGCAGTCATTATTCACCTATGAATGCCATGTCTTGAATCTGGGAATGCCCTTGAAATCGTTCCACACATGTTGTACTCTCTCAATGAACCTTACTGCCAAACGTACCCAAGCTGCCTTCCCTGGGAAGTCTATAGACCCTTGCCATGGCGTGAGGCATACTGAGGCCATGAGTAAAGAGACAGAGAAAGAGGTCTTCAATTAACTGGTTCACTCTCCAAAGGGCCACAATGGCCTGTGCTGGGACAGTCTGAAAAAGGGAACCAGGAGCTTCTCTGGGCCTCCCACCTGGATTCAGGGGCTCAAGGACATGGGCCGGTCTTTGTTGCCATCTCAAGTCATCATAAACAAGGACTCAAACCAGTGCTCAAATGGGATGCTGGCACAACAGATGGAGGCTTATATTGCTCCATCACATACCAGCCCTTTCAGCTTCTTTGTAATGTACACCATGGGAAGGAGTAGATAGTGGCCTAATTAATTGAGTCCCTGTTGTCCATGTTGCAGATGTGCATTGAATTCCAAGCTCCTAGTTTAACTTAGCCCAACACCTGTTGTCAGCATTCCAGAAATGTATCCATGAAACCATGAGTAGAATAGGCTCTCTCCCTTTATCTCTCTCCCTCCCTTTCAGCTTTTTTCTCCTCCTTCCTCCATTCAAACAAATGTTTTGATATATATCAAAAGGTACAGGGAATGTATATTAAATATATATCATAGCACAATGTTGTATACACACATTTGTATGTAGCATTTTCAACAAATGATGTTAGGGAAAAACTGAGAGTTCATTTGCATAAAAAATAAAAGAGGATCCTTATCATATGCCATATTAAAATCAACACACAGTGAGTTAAAAATCCAAATATCAGTCCAACAATAGTGAAACTACTGGGAAAGAAAAACACTGATACTCTGTAAGTTTCATCTGTACAAATATTTCTTGTACCTGATCTCAAAAAGCTAAGCAAAAGATATCAAAATAAGCATGTGTTATTGTATAAAAGGAAATGATGACTGGAATGGAGCCCAGAGACTATCCAGGAATTGAAGCAAAATATTTGCAAAGCCTAAAAGCTAATATCCAAGTAAATAAGAAAATCAAACAACTTAGTACAAAAGTTAATATCAAATCAAAAATAGATAATGGCTCTAAATAAACACTTCCATTTGGAATTAACAAAGTCCTCAGTGGGCCAATAGTTAAATGAACAAATGATAATCATCTCTAATACTCAAGTACATCAAATTAAAATAATGATATATAACTTTGTACATAAATGTCACAGTGGTTATCATCAAAAAATTGTTGATCAGAAAACAAAATGGTGCAACCATTATGGAAAATAGTGTGGAGATTCCTCAGAAAACCAAATATAGGACTGTCATAGGATCCACAATTTCACCTCTTTGTGTATCCGATTACTTTGAAATCAAAACCTCAAAAAGATATCTGCACTTCCATCTTCATTGCATGCATTATTCACAACAACTGAAATATGAAATCAACATAAGTGTCTCCTAGCACAAAAATGGATAGAGGAAAGGTGTCATATATAGAATATAGGATAGTATAAAAAAGTAGTGTTTCTAGCTCTGAGGTTTGTAGCAGCAGTTAAGATGCTGGTTACTATGCTACTTGGCATACCTTAGCCCGTATTAGTGGGCCTGGCTCCAAGTCTCAACTTTGCTTCTGATTCTGGCTTTCTACTAATTTACACCCTAGAAGCTAGCTAATGATGGCACAGATATTTGAGTCCCTGCTGTCCAGTGGAAAAGAAATGTTGATTAAACCCCAGGCTTTGAGCTGCAGTTTTGTCTAGCCCTGGCTATTATAAGCCTTTGGTAATCTACAGAGGGAGAATGTCTCTGACTTTTGTTTCTCTACTTATCTAAATAAGCAAGTAATTAAATAAGTAGCATTTAAAAAGAAAATCTTGTCATTTGCAGCAACTTGGACAAATCTGGAGGGTATTATGCTAAGTGAGGTAAGCCAGGCTTTGCTAAAATAATTACCATATGATCTCACTTCTGTGTGGAATCACAGAAAGTGCAACCTCACATTTACAGACAGCAAAATGTTGGTTGCCAAGGGATGAGGGTAAAGAGAAAAGAGGGTTAGACAGGAAGAATAGCCAAAAGCAAAGCCAATGATGGAAATATGCAGAACTTACTCATTGGTTTGTATCTTAAAAACTGTTTCTTTAGCCCTTTTTAGCATACCTTTATTAAGGAAAATTTGTTTTAGTGTTTACATTCTCATAGAATGGCTCTGGCACAGTGGTGTAAGTCACCTCTTGTTGAAGTTACCATTCCCTACACATCAGGTGGAGTCCCAGGTGCCCTCTTCCAGATTTCTGCTCTAGCTCTCTACCAGTGCACCAGGAATAGCATGAATGATGGTCCAAGGGCTTAGGGATCTGCCATCATGGAAGAGACCCACATGAAGTTCCAGGCTTCTGGCTTCACCCGGGCCCAGCCCTTGACACTGCAGTGATTTGAAGGTTAAAACAGCAAATGCAAGATATTTTTTTTCTGTCTCTCTTTTCTGTATAAGTCTGCATTTCTGAGAAAGAAATAGAATGAAACTTGAGAAAGCAGATATGGAAGGAAGAAAATAATGGAGAGAGAGAGACAGACAGACACAGAGAGAAGCAAGCAAAATAGTTAAGCAAAGCTACAGTTGAGCTGGGAAAGTAATAAACACTATCCAATGCTGCATATAGCGACTGACAAGAATTTAAAGAAGACCGAAGGAAGCTTCTTGCTGGTCACATCACAGGAGGCAGATGTAATGTTTCCTTCACTTGTTTGGGAGGTAAACATGAGGAGAAACCTATGAATTGATGCCAAGAAAGCAAAAGGACTGACTGAGTTAAATTGATGATTTGTGCTCAGAGCCATACTCCCCCATCAATGCTGTTTCCTAGTCTTAGAAACTGTTGTTGGCAAAACAAGTTTCCCAGAATACTTTGTGGCAGGACTTTGGTTTGGTTATAATGAGGTGAGTGACTCTTGTCAGAACTGGGAAGCAAGTACAGCACAGTTATTATTCTTCCTCTTAGAACAACTGACAGACGCAGCGATGTGGTAGATATGAGACTTTAATGTCTACTAGCTGTTGCTCCTAAGAATCACACACTGTGGTGCAGCAGCCAGCACCGCAGTATCTATCAGCAGTGATTTCCTGTACCTTTTGAACTGGGTTGGAAATAGCAACTTTATAAGTCCCCAAATGCTAGTGACAAACCAGAGATCTATTGGTGGCTTTCTCTGACCTTTACTCTTCAGACCTTTCAACAAATTTGTAAGCGTTTAATTTCCTGTGTCACAATCCATACAGCCTGCAATTCTTAAGTGGGCTTGTATTATTTTGAACTTCTCAATGGATAAAAGCTTAGCATTTTAGTGACCAAGGACAAGAAGAAGCATATAAAATAATATTATGCTTATTAAGATATTGGTACCTATGAAAAAGTAAATGCCTATATGTTCATAAGGAAATCTTACCATCTATAATAAGTTAATAATAATAAATTGAAGACACATATCTACAAAGTAATTAAATAAGGGATATTAAGAAGCATATCTAAGTATTACATATGACCCTGGCTATCTCCTAAATGTTTGCAAAAATACTGCTTGAACTCAAATGCAGAGAGAAAGAGAGAGAGAGCAAATAGATTCAAAAGATTTAAAATAATACGTAGAAGAAAACTAAGACATAGATGCAGGTACAGGTTTTATGCCAAATATTTGAACATTAAAACAACTCACAAAACTTATTTGTGATTCAATCATTCACACACAGCGTTTCGTAACAGTGATTCAAACTCGGGCAAGGAAAGCAACCAGTCAAGAAGAGAAGCAGTGTAAAGAAAAAGGATTATCCTGCATATGAAGATAATGGAGGATTGAAATAAAAAACAAATTGAAGCCTGTATTTTGGCAGATCAGGTTAAGTTACTATTGAGACAGCAACATCCCATGTAAGAAGAATTTAGTTGGCTTCTGAATCTGCTCTCTGTAATGCACTTGAAAAACCAGTGAGTGATGGCCCAAGTACTGGGACCCCAACTACCTGCATGAGGAATTTGGGTGAAGTTCTAGGCTAACAGCTTCAGCCTAGACATAATCTGGCCGTTGAAACTACTTGAAGAATGAACCAGTGGATGTAGAGATGTAAGACATCACTTCTGCTCACTCCCTCTCTGTCTCTTTTCCTTCTGCCCAATGCCATCATTCTACTTCTTAAATAATTAAAAAAAATCTTAATAAAAGCAAAGATAGAAATACAATTCAAACAATATATAAAGAGTTCATGAAATAAAATATGATGATACAGAGAAACAGTATTTGCAGAGTTGGTATTTGAAGGAGAGAAAGAAATGAAACACAATTTCACTATTGTTATTAGGTTTATGAGAAAAGAGACAATTTAGTTAATAGGTGAAAGGCCAGTGTCATTCAAATGGAAAAGGGAATCAGATTGTTAGCTAGAAAATGAAAATCTAGTAATTAGTTTGATCATAATGTTCATTAATGTAAAAGAGTAGATCATGTTTTATTGGTTTGTTACTCATATTCCTTGCCAATACTCAAGCTAAATTTTGGTTCTTTTGTTTCTTTAATTTTTGACATTTTGATTTAGTGTGACATTCAGTCTTTGACAATACTGTAAAATAAAATATGCTACCCCCCAAAATTTTTACATGATGTATACTTTTTAGAAAGTAAACAAAGGAAGCAGTTTAGTTGTTTAGTTTAGCAAACAGTTTAGTTGTTTTCATCAACTTTCTGATGCATACGCATAGTAATCTTTTAAAAGCTAAATGTATCCACACGAAAGTTAAGTACATATAAACTATATATCTATACCACATCCAATATCTGTAGATATGAAATTCAAAGGAAAAAATAAAATGAAAAGATCTTACAATGAATCAAGTTGTCATACAAGTATAAAAATACTACAAATGGAACAATTTTGAAAATAAAATAGCAGTATATGGGTTTTGAATATGGACTTTTGGAAGAAAAGGTACAGTAACTTAAGGACTGACTACAAAAAACACTGGAGAAAGACTAATAGTGTGAACTTGTAGGTACAGGAGAATCAAATTAGCTAAAAAAAAAGAAAATCTAGTAATTAGTTTGACCATAATGTTCACCGATGTAAAATCAATGTCTTATTGGGTTATTGTTCACAGCCCTTGCCAATACTGCTACTCAACTTTGGTACTGGAGAATGAGTTGCAAAAGTCAAGGTAAGTATAAAATAAACAATGAAATATAAATATCACTTATTTTGAAAATATAAAATGAATCAAATAAAAATGGAGAGAACTTATTTTGTCTATTAAAATAATTTTATTACTGTATACACTACAGTCAAAGAGCTTCCAGAAAAAAATGTTCGTAGGCATAAGTATACAGATTTAATGCAAAGACAAATGAATGAAGGACAGTAATACTATTTGTTAATAGACGACAAGGAGAAAAGGAGAAAGAAGGATGCATGTCTTTTTTTCACAATGAGAAGCTAAAAACAAGAGATTAAATGTGTGTATGTGTTTAGGATTGATTTATTTTTATTGAAAGGCAGATATACAGAGAGGAGAAGAGACAGACAGGAAGATCTTCCATCCAATGGTTCACTCCCCAAGTGACTGCAGCAGCTGGAGCTGAGTCGATCCGAAGCCAGGAGCCAGGAGCTCTTCCAGGTCTCCCACATGGGTGCAGGGTCCCAAGGCTTTGGGCTGTTCTTGACTGCTTTCCCAGGCCACAAGCAGGGAGCTGGATGGGAAGTGGGACCACTGGGATTAGAACCGGTGCCCATATGGGATCCTGGCACATTCAAGGCGAGGACTTTAACCACTACGCTATCACGCCAGGCCCGATTAAATGTGTTTTAACAAAAGATATTTACAAATTACTGCAGACAGAAACGTCTCAAAATATATGAATAACAATATAAAGTCAAAGGAAAAATATGCCATAGGACTAAAAATATATATATCACGCACATATAAGAATAGATATACACAAAATCTGGTTGGGATAAAAAAAACCTGAGGATGGGGAGGAGAAGGGGGAAGAGACCAATGCAGTTCCATAAATATAATTCACTATGCTTGACCTTTGGTGAACAGAACACAGGTCAACAGCAGGACTTGAGGGAAAGTTCTCTCTGTTGCAGATACAGTTAAATATATCTGTATGCAAGTGCAGTATTTTAAGTATTAGATGCGATACAAGTGAATATAGAAGAGTGTATGTCCATGATGAGTTTGAGGAATAAAAAACTTGCTTTAGCATGGTTTCTCCAAAATTAGTATTTAAAAAAAAACTGTTTAAGGGCTGATGTTGTGGCATTGCAAATAAAACTGCTGCTTGCAATTGCAGCATCCATATGAGTCCCAGTTTGTATCTCAACTCCTGCAGTTCTGATTCAGCTTCAAATGCCTGGGAAAAGCAGCAGAAGATAGCTCAAGTCCCTGGACCCTGTCATCCAAGGGGAGAACTTCTAGATATAGTTTCGCTCAGCCCTAGCTATTGTGGCCGCATGGGGAGTGAATCGGCAGATAGAATCTGCTGTCTGGAACTCTGATTTTCAAATAAATCTATTTTTAAAAAGAACTAATGATTATCACAAAGACGAATTGGATTGAGGAGGGGGCAGAGAGGGCAATTCATTGTGTGAAATTATTAACCGCAAATGGTGAGAAAGTGAAATGGTATCCTTTTATTACAAATGTCTGGCATACCTGGTTAAAATCTAATCTTTACAGTAATTCAAATTTAACTCAATTTTTAGCTAAGGTTAGTTTTTCGCTCATTGTATATGTGTGTGTGTGCCTGACACAAAACACTGTACTTAACACATAGTAGGCATTTATTAGTAGTGCTTCCCAGAGAAAAAGAAATGGCTATTGATAACTGTTTGACCTTGAGGAGGACACCGTGGTTACTGCTTGGAACATTCATATCCCCAAGTGGGATGAGCAGCCCCTCTATGTTTCTCTTCTTAGTCATGACAACCACAATTGTACTAAGTTGCTCTATCAGTTTCATTGTTTTGGACACTTCATAGAGTAAAATTGTGCAATATGTGTCATTCTATGGCTGATTAACTACACTCAGCACAACGCTCCTATAGGTTGTCAAAAGGACACAATTTCCTTTTCTAACTACTGAATATCATTATATGTGTGAATGTTTGCATGTGTCTGCACACATGTTTGTATACAGGTATACATCTGCACGGACATTTATATAAATGTATATTACATATATATATTTATACACACACATATATATATACACCAATGTGTATGTGAGTGCTACATTTTCCTTTTCTGCTTGTCAAGTGACATGATTGGTCTCAGTGAGCAGGTATACATGTATATCTTTGGGTTCCTGATTTAAATTTTTCTAGTTCTATGCCCAGAAACGGTGCTGCTAGATAACAGGTTAGCTGTATTTGAATATTGTCAACAATTTCCAGATTACTTCCACAACAGTTTCACCATCCTACATTACCAATAAAAGTGTACAAGCCTGAAAAATTAACTGAACCAATCAGATACTATATTAAAGATCTAAAATTAAATGTGTCTTAGAAGAGAATATGATAACTCTTTGTGAAATATTGTTAGATATAACACAAAACATAGCAACAATAATAGATAACTGAATTTCCTTAAAATTAAAAATAACTTTATTTCAAAACACACTATCAAGACTGAGAAAACATACCAGACACAATGGGAGAAAGCATTTTTGAGTTAAGAATTTGATAAAGGGTTTTTATCTGAACGGTGAAACTTATGGCTTAATAAAACAGAAATGATACAATAATAAATGTGCATGTATACATGAAAAAAATATATTAAATATAAATTTCTCCATAGAAGATAAGTAACTGGACAACAAACAAACAAACAAGCAAATCTTGACATTACTTCGTCATTAAGGGAAGAAAAGCAAAGCTGTACAATATTGCTACAGATTCTCCAAGATGGCAAGAATTAAAATCAGAACAAAGCATGAAGGAGAATGTGGAAAAATCGGAATCTTCATACACTTCTCATCCTGGAGTGTAAAATCCTGCAGAACCTTCAGAAAACAGCAATGCAATTCTTCAAACTGCTTCCTTTTCTAAATATTTATTTATTTAAAATGCAAAGGGAAATGAGATACAGAGAGAAGTCCTTGATCTGACGCTTTACTTCCACCCATGGCCACCTGGGGGCGGGACCAGCACGCAGAAGCCAGGGGCTAGCACACTGGAGCAGGGGTTTAAGTACTTGAGCCATCTTCTGTTGTCTTCCCAGGCACCTTAGCAGGGACCTGGATTGGAAGTGGAGCATATGGGATTGCCTCATGTCAGATTGCAGCTTCAGCCCTATCAAAAGTTAGCCACTTTCCAAATTTTTAGCAATAAAAACTATCATTTGACCCAGTGTTTATACTCTTAGGATTATAACCAAGACAAATAAAAACCCAAAACCACTGTAAAACTGGTTGACCAGTGTTTATGATATCATCATTCATAAGTGTGAAAAAGGAGAAACAGCTTCAAAGTAATGACTAACAAGATAAAGAAACAGTGTAATATCATTCAATCATAAAAGTGAATTAAATATTAACGCTTGTTACAACTCAAGCAAATCATGAAACTGTAATTCTGAATGAAAGAAACCTGTCATGGAAGGCCCTAATTCTGTTTCATAAAATTTCTGGAAAAGACAAATACATGGAAGCAGCAATGAGATAAACAGTAACCTAGAACTGGGGAACATCAATCACAGAAGAAAGTTTGTGTGTGTGTGTGTGTGTGTGTGTGTGTGTGTGTGTGTGTGTGTGTGTGTGTGGTGTGCACGTGCACATGCTTTGAAGAGATGAGAATGTCACAAATTGTGGTGAAGGCTGCATATATCTTTGAGTAGAATAAACAACATTGAATTCTGTACGATAAATAAGTGAGTTCTATGATAAGCAAATTATGGCTTAGTAAAATTTTTTTTAAGTGTGGAATCTAAGAATGTTGAGCACAAGTGTGCCATTGAGCCATGTTGTTTTAGCTTGCCTAGAAACTATACACAAATATTGTGATTTATCATACACACCTGTCTCTTTTCTGAGTGTCTGGAGCTCAGTAACTTGACAGAGGCAGGCATTTTCTGTCTAAACGATGGACTGCAGTAAAAACGTCTTAGAGTCCTAGGCTTAGGTGAGATTTCATGGTAGACAACGCTTTACACAAGTTTCTAAACGTTAATGTGGAGCAGGACACACCATGAAAAAGCGTGAAGTATCATTGCTGTAGCATTAAAGGATGTGGCAACCCCAAAGGAAGAAAAGCATGAGAAACACGGAAGCTGATTTAGAGGACTGTTTGTTTGTTGTTTGTATTATAGCTGAAGAAACAAGGAAGAAAAAAATACCATTTTAATTTAGATAAGTTTAATAAAATATTAGAAAGAAAAGTGTAAGGTGTGTGAAAGTTGTTGTAAATGCCTTCAGTGCTACTTTAAAGAAATGAAGGCATACTTGTGTAGTTCTTTAATTTCAAAGAGAATAATTGGGAAAATAAAAATTGGCGAAATTTATGATAAAAACAAATTCCAAAATGGAAGAGCTCTCTCAAAAGATATTCTCACCAAAATGTTACAACTTTGAAATTAGTATAATGATCATTAAAGATTAACAATTTAAAGAAACTATTTTTTTTCTAATCCAGACTATATAAGAAAAGTGAAAGCTTAATGGAGGCTGTATAAAAATAAATGTCAACATGAATTTAGGAACTTAAAAAAGGAAGCATTGTAAAATAAACTCAAGTTCAGCAAAAAGGTTCATATTACTTTACAAATCATTATTTTAATGAAGTGCCACTTCCCAATTAGGGGAGAGTGTGTACAGGGTATAAATGGTTGGGGTGGGTAGTTGAATATGCATGGACTCAAGAATGCGTTATGCAAGTTCTGATATTTGCTTTCAAGATGAGCATAATTATGATTAAGGTTAATTTCATTTGTACATAAACAACATACATTTTAATTCACAAAAATATAACTAAATAAGAGTCTCCCCACTGATAGAAACTGAATATAACAGAAAATAAAACTGCAGCTATTGCAACATAATTCTTTGAAATATTTTACATGTTTTCCGTCACCTTTTATCTATCTATATTCACCCACCCAGCATTGGTTACGTACATTTTCTATGTCTGTAATTATTGGAGATATCTAGGAATGTATAATGTTGAACTATACATTTGATCCCCAAATTGAAAACACAGGCAAATGTGTGTGTCTGTGTATGTATGTGTGTGTGTGTGGGGGGGGGTGTAAGCTCTTACTATGCATATTTTAGCTGTAAAATACCAAAGTGCCTAATGTCAATATCTTCAAGATAGGGTCAAAATTTTCCTTTTTAACAGAGATATGAAATGACTGGATTGTGAAGAATTTTGGTCTTTTTTAGAAAATGATTGTAGAAAAAATGCATATTCTTGCAGCTGAATTAAAAGGGCATTTTTAAAAGTTTACTTTTTTTTTTGTTATTATCATTTTAAGATTCAGGTCCATAGGCTCTGGGATTTCCCCTTATCTCCACCCCAAATCCCTCCCCCCTGACTGAGTTCCCCTATATTTTTGCTATAGTATAGCTTTCCATAAGCAGTCATATGTCCATCATTGAGGGCATGGACAAGGGCAGAGAGTCTAGCATCCTATTGTCAAGAGATGGTAAACAGTTTCATTTGGAGTCTATCTTTGTCTGGAAGTAGAGATGCATATTGCATTGTATCCTCACATCTGGATATGATAGTCTCCATTGCACAGTTTATTTACCCCTCCTTAAATAAAAAACAACAAAACAAAATCACAGACAGGAAGAAAAAAACGAAATTAACAACATCATGAAGTTAAATAACATGTTACTGAATGACCTGCCCAAAAGAGAAGAATCTGCTAACCAGAAGTACAATGACCAAGAACAAAAGAAGAGACTAAAGCACAATGAATATTACTGAAGACTGCCCTGCAAAGGAGCAAAACCCTTTGCCAACCTCAGAGTTAACTGAGGAAGACATCGAAAAGAATGAGGGATACATAATTCCAAACACTTGTTAAAAATCTTCTTATCAACAAAAAGGAGCACATAAAGCAGGCATTCAAGGAATTAAAAAAAGACATTCTTACCAAGATACTATTCAAAGTTACAGTTGAACACACATTCAGAAAATCTGGGCCAGCTGCGGTGGCCTAGGGGCTGAATACTCCCCTTGCAACCGCTGGGAACCCACATGAGCGCAGGTTTCTGTGTCAGCTGCTCCACTTACCTTCCAGCTTCCTGCATGTGGTCTGGGAAAAGCAGTAGAGGACTGCACATGGCCTTGGGACCCTACACCCAGGTTCGAGACTTGAAGAGGCTCTAGGCTCCTGGCTTAGGATCAGCTCCAGCTGTTACAGCCAGTCGGTGAGTGAATCAGTGGATGAAAGATCCTTCTGTATATAAAATCTGTCTTTCCAATAAGAAATGAATAAATCTTTTTAAAAATTAGAAAAATCAGAAGCTGACTGACAAAATGCTTGGTTTTCTTTTTTAAATTCTATTATATGTGTATCTGTATGTATGTATACATACATACACATGCAAGCATGTATGCATCAAGTAAATGGATTGTGCAGCAAATTACCTGAGATACTTACTTTTGTTTTCTGATAGCAATCTCTCTATTGCAAATTATTTCCATCTTGTTTGCAATGTCAAATACATTTACTCAGTGTAGTGATTAGTGTAAGAGCAAAAGGTAAAAAATATCAGATTTTCTTTTCTTTTCTTTTCTTTCTCCTTTTGTTTTAACCTATCACATATAAGGACGTACATATGGTGTTTTTGGTATTTTGTTTTTCTGGGTCTAGCTTATTTCATTCACCATGATGTCTGTTGGTTGATTCCACTTTGTTGCAAATGGCAGACTTTGATTCTTTCATTTTTAAATATTTAATTATTTTATTTGCTAGGCAGCAAGAAAATTAGAGACTTAGAGAGAGGTCCCACATCTAGTACTTCAATCACCAAATGACCACAACAGCCAGACCTGAATCCGTCGGAAACCAGAAACCAGGTGCTTCCTCCGAGTCTCCCATGAGGGTGCCGGTGCCCAAGAACTTGAGCTATCCTCCACTGCTTTCCCTAGTCAAAAGAGGGGAACTTGTTCAAAACTGGAGCAGCCAGGACTAGCACTGGGGTTCATATGAATTCCAGTACGTACAGGCAGAGGATTAGCTTACTAAGTCAACTCTAGAATTTAATTTTTTAGAGCTGAATAATTTTTATGACATATATGCCACTTTTTCTTTACCAATTCATCTGAAAATGCATGCCATAGTTTACTCCACATTCATAACTTTTGAAATTTATTTATTTATTGTTCATAATGAAGTGGATACATTTCGCATGGATTACAGCAGATCTAGTGTTTAAGTGATACTGCCCTGTCATAGCCTTCCTCCTGCCTGCATTTTCCAACCTCACTCCTCCTTCCTTATCTTTTCCCCTAATTTTTGCAGTAGCGTACTGACATTTCATTTTGAAGTCACAAGTCTGAACTTCTGTTAGGTAAAAATGTCAACACATGGCATGAAAAATAATAACATGGGGGTACAAAAAAGGGGCTAAAATCCACTACTCCTTAGATGCATAAACAAAGGTTCTCCACATTCATCATACCTGGGAATATCAGGCTCATATCTACAGATTATATTTCTTTTCTCTCTGTATTAGTTGTCACAGATTAGAAAAATAGTGTTATTTAGCTTTTGGACCAGATTTATTCACTGAGCTTAATGTTTTCCAATTGCATCCATTTAGTTGCAAAAGACAGAGTTTCATTCATTTTATGGCTGAGTAGTATTCAATAATGTGTAGTGTATATACCACATTTTCTTCATATAGCCATCCATTGAAGAGAATCTTTATAGATTCTTTATCTTAGCTATTGTTAATTGAACCACTTTAAACACGGGATGCAAATAATTCTGCCACACATGTTATCGGGATAAATTCTATGGAATGAGATAGCTGGACCATAGGGTATATCAATTTTCAGATACCCGAGAAATCTCCATCCTGTCATCCATAATGATTGCGTTAGCTTACATTTCCACCAACAGTAACTCTCCTTCCGCTTGCACTACTGTCAGTTTTTTCATACTAATATAATAAAGCACCATTAACTGGCTGGCTTATAAATAGAAACTTATTTCTCATAATTTTGGAGGCTGGGCAACCTATGGAAAAAACACTGGAAAATTCAATTTCCAAGGAGGGCCAGCTTTCTAATTTCTAGAGAATGCCTTCTTGCTGTGAGCTCACATGGAAGAAAGGAAAATAGGGTGACTGGAGTCTTGAAGAGAGCATTAATTCTGGCACATGCTGGTTCCACCCTTATGATGAATTGTCTACTATCTGCTAATGTGATCCCCAAGGGGGGAGGGGTAAGAATTACAGCAAATTAATCATGCAGAAACACAAAATTTCAGTGTATACTAAATCATCTATTGAATTACTATTAGGAGAAAATTTGAAACAAAGAAAAGTGAATCCTTTTTCTTCTCTATTTAAACCCATCTACCCTGCTCAATTTATTTCCTGCCTTAAATAATCAGAATTACCCTCATATAACCATAAAAATATCACCTTCCATGCACTATTCCTACCCCTGACTCTCTGGACACATACCAAAATTATTTTTATAATATTTGTGGGAGAGATGAGAATGAGGAATAGGAGAGACAGAGAATGTGTATGAGACACACACACAGATAGACATTGAACACCTCTCCAGTTTCACTTCCCAGTGCATGCTTGCCAAAGCCTGGTATCCAGATTTCAATTGAGGATTCCTATTTGGGTGCCAGAGATCACATCACTTAAACCACTATACTTCACAGCGCATAACATCAGGAAGTTAGAATAAAAAAGAAGAAACTTTGGCTTGAGCCAGGCACTCAGCACTAGATAGGAAATTGCTGCAAGGAGTTTAACCACTGCACCAAACACTGCCGTCTTTCCATCCCAATCAGTCACAATTGAACTGGCTCATAGCTGTTAACTAGCATGAGCAGTTGCTAGAAGGTTGCAGAGTCTCTATAGCAAAATATAAAATGTTTTTGTGGTACCTTCCAATGCTTTACAGTGTATGATTTTAAAATGAGAATATTTTATTGTTACTTGATTTATCTGTTGCTTTCCATTGCAATATTGTGCTAAAATACATTGTTGGATGAAATAATGATTATGAATTAAATTGTGTCAATAACAGTGGCATTGCGATTTATGTGGGGGAAGTGTGCTCATTCTCCAGAGAAATCTTCTTTATGCTTTTGCTTGTTGAACATGATGATGGTATGCACATGCTGCTTTCTGTTTTTCTGTGCTGTTCAGACATTGCATGGCTAGTAGCACTCCTGGCCTTTTCCATCTTTTGCTCAACCCTGCTAGAATTTGGAGTGAAAAGATGGACAGGCTCAAATGTTTCAAATACTCACTTCAAAGGGATAGGCTTCACGGTTCTGCTTCCCCACAAACGAAAACCGTAGCTGATCACACCTTCCTCTACAGAGGTACACACATCAAACTAAACTGCTTCCATCAAACTTTTCTCTTTTTAGTATTAACGTTACTCTTTTGTTTCCAAAAATGCTGCACTACTTTTTTTTTTCCCAATTTCATCAGAAAGAACAGTGGCAAACAGTCTTCAGAAACACCTCAAATGGATCCAGAATTTAGGATTATTAAGGCACATTTTAAAAGTGCTGACAACTTTGGGGGAAATATATAGGAGAGTAGATTTAATGTGTCCTTGAAGTATGGGCTGTAGGGCACTGCGACCTTCATGTGTACAGTGGCTTACACAAGTATTTGGACCAGTGAGTATTTATAGTTATGCGATTGGCTTTTAACTTCTCTGCTCTGGGCAAGCAGCTTTAGCACACAGGCTGTCTCGGCAGATGACAGCGGCATGAAGAGATTAGCAAAAGCAAAGGAACGGAGAGCATGGGCCTCCACAAAACGTGTGGGTGACCTTGGCCAAATGTGGGGAACTTTGGATGCAGGCTGCTGCATCTTGATCTTGAACTACACTTAGAGTAAACATGCTGGCAGAAAAGGTCTTAGCAGATGCCTTGGCAGATGCGGGAAGATCACAGAAGCCTTAGCAAGCAGGCACAGCTGAGGCAAATGTACAATTATTTGGAAAAAGAGTGTCGTTGCAGGCCATTTAAGCACTGGTTGGCAGAACAGTCATTATTACTTTAAAACCATGCTGTGTTAACACTTGTGCCAACAGCAGTAGGGAGGTTCTAGCTTTGAATTCTGACTCTAGACCTAAGAAAGTAATGATAGCTACTCTCCCACATCAAGTTAGTGTTTTGGAATTAAAAACCAAATGAAATGACAGGGAAAAAAGAAAAACCAAAGCAGAAAACAAACCACAAAGCATTTGTTCCACCAGGCAGAAATACAGCTGCAATGCAATGCTGTTGAGATTTCTAAATTTTAAATATTAAGGCAAAAGAAAGGCTGGCATACGTTTTGATTCTTATTAGGTCACTGGGGCCTTGGCTTAAAAAACAACAGCAGCCACTTCAGACATAAAGGATGTTGTCCTTAGTGGAAGTCAAAGTTCGGAAGAGGGTAGGGGGCATTTTCCAGGAAAAGCATTTCTTAGGCCTAAGGTATTAAACTTGTGGTAAACAAAGTGGTAAACAAGATCCGAACGAAAAATAGCTTAAATGATGTTGGGGAGTATAACAGCAGGTACATGCCATGCTTAAATGATTACAAAACTAGAAAAAAAAACTGCTTCAAAAGGAAATGAATGTCATATCAAAAATCCATGATTAATCATTTGATAGGTGTGAACTTTTATTTTGGAGAAACAGCAAAGAATGAATGCTTTTCTGGTCTAGCAAAACTAAATTCCAAAATGATTGTATCCTCTCTTGTCTATTCATTCACCACTGAACTTTTGCTACGGGATCCTATAAAATGAGATCCCGGAAGTTATTGTTTTTGTTTTTTTCTTTTTGTCCTGGGATAAGCTCTTCTGGAAAAGGTGGATAGTTTCTAGAAGTAATGTTACATGAGCTTGGGTCTTATGTTGTGAAATATTACGAGTCAGAACCATTAGAGGTGGCATTAAGCTAGTAACACTCTACGGTGAAGATTTGGGGTTGGTGCAATTAATGTATTTCATCTACTTACATATTTCATTTTTTACCAGGAGGAATACGAAAGTATAATGGTGGAGTATGAGATCCTAGAATCACAAAAGTGGAAGCAGAACTCTCCAGAATGCTTGTCAGTGTCCTACCCAATTTGAGGTAACCAGAATCATTATTTATCTACAGATTTAATAAATAGGTACAAAATTGAGAAGAACAGCTTCAATAAAATAAAGGAAAGGGCTCAAATATCAGGTTAATGACTCTAATAAGACACATCTTCCTTCTCCTTGAGTTTTCTACCTGCAAGGGAGCCCTGATTGCTATGACACCCTTGTTGTTTTGTTGTTTTGGTTTATTTTTGTTTGTGTGTTTGCTTGTTTTCTAGAACCTGGGAGAAGCCATGACGATCTGATTGGTAATGTGGGGAATAATAATTTTGATGTAATTTTCTCCATTTTTATCTTGAGAACTCATAGCAACCAAGAAGACATTTCTTTGATTGAATGTATTATTTTAAGTGTCACAACTCTTTGAAAGCTGATCATTGTTTTCCCTACCAGCTCTCTATCTCATCTTTGGAAGGCCCAACACTTGCTATGGAATAAAATTTGATGATGTGGATAAGTGTATGAAAATATGGGTGTTGGTCTGGTTTTATGGCATACACACTTAAGCCTCTGCTTGCAGCACATGCATCCAATAAGGATGCTGGTTTGAATCCCACTTGCTCTGCTTCTGATCCAGCTCCTTAGTAATGTGTCTGGGAAAGCAGCAGAGAACATTCCAAGTGCCTTGGTTCCTGCACTCACATGGGAGCTCTGGAAACTGCTCCTGGATACTGGCTTCAGATAGGCAGAGCTACGGCCATTGCAACCATTTGGGGAGTGAATCGGCAGATGGAATATCTCTCTGTGTCTGTCCTCACTATTCAAATAAAAATAAGGCAGTTATTTATAAAATGGATATTGAATTAACAATTCTGTTTGAGATACAAATGTTTTCAATTCATTTGTTAGTTATAAGACTGACATTTAACTTCTATGCTCTTAAACTTCGTAATTATTTGTCAAAATTCAACATTTTAATAGAATCAGAATTTTCAGGATTCATATAATTATCAAAAGTATATTTCTTACTTACACTTAAAGAAAAAATTCAAACTTTTAAAGCAGGAACCATCGCTAATCTGAGGTTGCTGAAAACGAACTAAAATTTTACAATTCTTTCTGTATGTAAAAGCAGCAAAAAAGGCCACTTTAGCTAAGGGCTGTTTCTTCCAAAATACAAGATAGCTATAAGCAAAATTCACTCTCAGTTTAAATCAATGTACCTCAGAATCCAGACAAAAATGTGATCTCTCTCACACAGAATTATGTGGACTGGAAAAACACCAATTCTTATTTACATAGAATTGAATATACTTGATTTTGAGGTAGTAAGTTACACTGAATTTGATGCTGTTTTATTAATGCCGATGAAAGGAAAATGGCCAGCCTCGTGGAGGGAGAATTTGTTCAAAGAACCAAAATGGTGTTTTGGGGTTGAAAGCATTATCTGAAGACAATTTATATAACTATTTAAAACAAAAAAAAATTCAATTTTCTTAAAATAATATTTTGGGGATTCCAACAAACAATGTGAAAAACTTGGCTTTCTCTTCTATTTAAGTCATATAAAGCAGAATATGTGGTAGGGATAAAACCCTCTAGGGTTTTGGGAATTCAGACCAATAATGAAAGCATGGAACCTACTTACGAGTTGGAAGGTATGTGCTATAGAAATAATAGGAGTACAAGTGGGAAAATGAAAAATATAGAAGCCTGTGTGTCTACGGAAAGGCATTGACATTTTGAAGTGATATTTGATAATGCCATTTCTGTAAATATGTTTTAAGTACAGAAACCTTTTGCATGAACGACCTGTGGAAACTTTCTGGGGAAATCTTAAGAGACAACTCAGATATCCCTCAAATATAATGTTGATTTTTCTCTTTATGGATTGGCTATCCAGTTTTCTAATGTATGTGGAGGTAAATTATTGCTTTTAGTGATCCAACAACTTGTACCGATATTTTCCCATTTCTTATCCTTCTTATAGACTTATTGTATAAGGTTTCATTTTGGGCTACTGGAACTGACCGTGGTGCTGATTTCTTTCCCAGAAGAACTTCGGCATTGTGGCCTATGTGTAGTTCAAAAAATATATGTTATAGTTATAGTAACCAAATAATTCTATCTTCTTGGGTTTTTAAATGAGAAATAAAACAATAGTGATATCCAATATTTAAAAGAAACTAGGGCCCAGTGCCGTGGCCTAACAGCTAAAGTCCTAGCCTTGAATGCGCCAGGATCCCATAAGGGCACCAGTTCTAATCCCAGCAGCCCCCACTTCCCACCTAGCTCCCTGCTTGTGGCTTGGAAAAACAGTCAAGGATGGCCCAAAGCCTTGGGACCCTGCACCTGTGTGGGAGACCTGGAGGAGGTTCTTGGCTCCTGGGTTCAGACAGGCGCAGCACCAGCCATCGCAGTCACTTGAGCAGTGAGTCATCAGACAGAAGATCTTCCTCTCTGTCTCTCCTCCTCTCTGTATATCTGACTTTGCAATAAAAAAATAAATCTTAAAAAAAATGAAGACACTGGGGGTTGCCTTCAGTACCATTACCAACTTGATGCAATTATTTAGCCATTTAAAATAAAAATAAAGTATTTTTTATAAAATGGATATTGAATTAACAATTTTGTTTGAGATACAAATGCTTTCAACTCATTTGTTAGTTATAAAATTGACATTTAACTTCTATACTCTTATACTTTATAATTATTTGTAAAAGTTCAACATTTCATCATAAATATTAAAACGTTTTTCCTTTTTTTTCTTCTCCATAATCATTTACTGAAGAGCTAGTATGTAAAATTAGCAACCTGTAGGTACCTGATGATTTTGTAGTTAAATTGTCACTTTATGAGATAGTTCATCACCTGAATTTGATTATAAGTGAGATCTATGTGGTCAGAATAAGTTAATAACTGCCTAAGCAAATGGGCATAATAATCAATTTCTAAGTAGTTTTCATGTGATTAAGATATTTATCCAGGTAGCTAATTAACCATTTTTGCCAGAATATCCAGTTAGCAAATGTTACACAATAAGACTACAACTGTGCTGCTATGGAAACATGCCATCTTTAGCAGTTGGCTGTGCATCAAGACACATTTTGTTTTATTAGTCTGTTTCTATTTAGAATGGACTGTGACCTTAGACAAATCATTAACCTTTCTATGTATCTCTTGTAATGTATGGTATCACTTTATTCTATGAAGGCAGTTGTTTAAAATAATCGGTCTATGTTCATTTATCTCAAAGAAAAAACTACAACAGAAATTTAAGCGAAGCTGTAGAATTTCTTCAATCCCCAAAGTCTATTTCCCACCTGAGGGCTTTGGGTCATCATAAATTCTGAAACTTGTCTTCTTTTCTCTCAGCAAGAAAGCAACCAGGAATCCATACTAAAGATGGGTCTGGTTCACTCTCTGCTTTTTGTGCTTTTGTCCATTATATCTATTTAAAAACTATATTCCCACACATTTCTGATTCCATATTACTTGGAACCTGTTAGTGGATATGCAACTCTGTATTTCCTTTTCTCTGATGTTAAATTTTAAAATTCTTGTCATTCTACATTACTGTCTCCATAACCTATAGATAAAGCATATGCTTTATTGTTTTCTTGAATATCTTGTTGAAAAACCATCCTATACATTGTAGAAAGCTTGCAAACTAACTCTTTTTCATTTAGTCTGTTGTTTTTAAATATTCCAAAAGTTATGCAATTTGCATGGGGTTCCATATAAGGCAAATACTGCAATTTATAAACTTTATATGTCTTTTTGTGTACATATGTGTCGTATGTATGCATTTTCTGTATAGTTTTAGATAAAGAAATTAATAACATATAATGTGACAGTGACTGCCCAGGTTGCTCTGATCTTAGAAACCCAAATTAGAATTTAAGGTAAACTTGAAAAATTAGTGAAGTTGTATATAAAGACAATATGAGATTTCATACAGACAATTTCAGAGTGATACACTGGGGGCAGGGGGTAGGAAACTAGCTATTTGTGTAATAAGTGTTTTATGACATTAAGGAATTTATAATACTGTGGAAACTATGGAGAAGAAAAGCTGGAAATTGGTATTTATTGTTAATTTTCAATAGCTGATATGATACACAAATACACAATATTATTAGCTACCATAGAAAAACAGAAGAAATCTTTTGGCTCTATAAAATCTGAGAATAATCCTCTTTTAAATTTTGCCAGTAGTGAGAACTTTGTTGCTACAGTATAGTTGTTGCCTCCTGTCTCTACTGTGTAGGTTAAAATGCTGAAGACTCTTACTTACCACATCATTGTAATTACCATGGTAACAAAATAATTTTTTTGGTAATTTCGTTATATTCTAAGGAGAAATTCTTTTGCATTATGTTTGTCAGTATCTTTTACCTTTTAGATATTGTCCCTTTCCATTTGGTGGGATAATTTAATTAAACATCCACAACTTTGTTTCGCTTGCCAATTCTATAGAATGAGTCATTGAAAGATGGGCATCTAATAATAAAAATGAGTGGTTTCCAAGTTGTAACGGCACTCCTGCTAGGATTAAGGTCAACAGTACCTGTTTTTCACTCTTGAATTCTTCAACACCAATATGCGAAAACTGGAAGGCACTCTTCTTTGTGTGAAAAATATGATTAAAAAATACTAAGTAAATCAGAATGTGCAGATGGATGAGTTGAGATTTAATCCTGACAATAGCGTTCAGTTTTTAAATAAAACTGGAATTGTGACCCTCATTTCTACTCTTTTAACTGAAAGGAGATATTCTCTTTCTCTCTCTCTCTCTCTCTCTAACTTAAGCCAACTTTGTTTGGATTTATTTTAACTGCAGATGCGTATTTTATACTAGCACAAAGTCACACTTCGATATATTAACAGGATATAATGTAAGGTAACATGTGGAGTAAGGAGATTTTCCTCTCCACTCTCAACCCGAAAATAGATGGTTTACCTATCTATATTTACACATGAGGGAGACGTGGGGCAGTGAGACAGGGAGAGAGATAGGTTTGTTAGGCAGCACTTCAGAACAGCTAGGTAAATGATACTTCTGAATTTTAATGTCTGGAATTTGAAACTAGAATCATGTAAATATCATGGTAGTGATTATGAATGCTAATATGATGTTTATCAAATGCAAACACCAACGGATGACGTAAATATTGTGTTACAGCAGGTTAAACCAGCACATATCCTGCATCAAAATATCTACAATTATATTCCACATTAACTTCCCAGATAATGTACCCAGGAAACACCAGATGAGAATCCAATTGTGTGAATCCCTGTAACCATGTGGGAAGCCACATGGTGTTCCAGTCTCCTGGCCATGATCTGGACCAGCACTGTTTGTTGCATGCATTTGTGGAGTGAATCAGCACAAGGAAGACAGCTCTGCTTTTCTCATTCTTTGTCAATCAGCTTTTCAAATAAATACGCGGTTTTTGAAAAGTGACAGCTAGTGTTACATTTCAACATGACTAAGCCATAGCGCACCCAGGTATGTTGTTAAATATTATTTCTCCATGTGTCTATCAGAGTGATTCAGATGAAACCAACACTGGAGTCAACAGACAGAATACAGATTGTCCCTTCCCATGTGAGTTGGAATCATCCAATTCTTTGAAGACATGACGAAGATAAAAAGCTGAGTAAGAAAGACTTCTTCCTCCGTCTGAATTCTTTGAAGCTGTAAAATTGGTCCATTTATATCTTTGTACTTAGAATTGGGGTGTGTGTTAGTTATGGTTGCCCAAAGAAAGAGAACTGATATGATGTGTATCATGGGAACTGGCTGACATGATTGTAGGAACCAAGAAATTCAAGCATCTGCTGTCTGCCAATTAGAGGACCAAGAAAGCTGGCTGTGTGAGTCAGTGAGTACGAGGAGGGGCAGGAGGTGTTTCTGATGTAAATTCCAGAGTCCATGAGCTGGAAAACAAAGCACGCTGATGTCTGAAAGCAGGGTAAGATGGATGTCCTTCTTTAGGAAGAAAGCTAATTCACTGTTCTCTTACCCTGCTGTTGCACTGCTTAGACTCTAAATGCACTGAATGATGCTTGCCCACACTGATGTCGGTGACCTTCTTGATTTAGCCTACAGATGCATATCTTATAATTGCCCAGAAATACTCTGATGGACACACTCAGGTTTTTATTTTTTGCTATTTTTTTTTTTACCAGCTATCTGGACATGCTTTATTCTAGTCAAATGGATGCATAAAATAAACCCTAACAGCCTAGAAATATATCATTGGTTTTCTTCAGACTTCAAGACTGGTAACTGTAATAAATGTTGCTTAAAATGTAAGGTTATATATTTACTAAGTTTTCAGTGTCATATTTTCAAACCACAGTTGACATTGGGTGACTAAAACACTGAAAAATACGCTTCTTGATGAGACAGGCTATTGAACAAAAATATGGCCCAACATTTAGTGCTTGTGTGTATGTACACAGGTGTGTGGTGTGTGCATGTGTATTTTAGATGGAAAGAACGATAGATAGATCGATAGATCGATAGATAGATAGATAGATAGAGAAATAGATATATTTATTTTGTTTCTCTGAAGAAACCAGACTTCACAGTCCATGATAGTGAGAACATCATTGCTCAAAACTATCTGCAAAGATGAGAGTGTTTTCTATCTGTGCTATGCAATGTAGTAATATCTAACTACATTTGGTTATTGGATGCTAAAGTTTTGATCTGTATGAATAAAATTTAATTTAATTTAACGGTTCTTTAAAAAATTTACCCTTTGTTAATATCTATTTAGTAGAAGGCGCAAGTTGAGAGAATAAGTCATTTTAGTGCTATTCATGACTTGTATATTATTTTCAATCTATTTGCTTGACCCATATCCTTTTAGTAATGAGTCATTTACTGCTTCAAGCCCCTTTATTTTATTTTATTTTATTTTATTTTATTTTATTTTATTTTGTTTTCTCTTTATTGTATAAGGTGCAAAGTGAATGCTCCTAGAGGTGTAGATTAAATTGGTTGCAAAAATATTGGAATCACAAGGTTGCTTTATTTATACTGAGCTCACCAAGAATCAAGTGACAGCATAACATTTTCTCCCTGTTTCATCATCTCAGCTATGTGATTTACCAACAAAGCTCCTTCTACTTAGCCAATCAGGGACAAAAATAGAGTCCTCAGTTGGTTTCTGTATTTATTAAGTTGGTCTTGGTTGTATTGTGAGAAGTACTCTATAATTTTTCTAGGAAAAAAATGTATCTCAATAGTAATGAAAATATTTTTAAAAGTTCTTCAAACAAGAGAAAATAAGGACTCCAACTATATTTACAGACACTCAAGAAATATATACCTTGAAACAATAAGTGAATGTAGCAATTTCCATGCAATTACTCCACACTGTTTCCTACTAAGAAAAACAAACAATGTGGAGTAATTTTAAATCAGTTAACAATGCTTATGCTTAGAGAGTGGAATTAGCAACACACTTTCACCAGTGATCTATCTTATCTGTTTGTACATAGCTTATATTATCAACAACACATACAATATCTCTTTTAAAGAAAATTCCAGGTGGATATTTTTATTCTTGTATGAATTTCTAAATCAAGTGGAGTCATATAGGGATACTTAGAATTATGGTTAAGGAAGATGATTCATTAGAGAGTTAAAAAATGGGAAAATAAAGGAATCAGAATTTATAAAAGTTAAATAAGAGCATTGTCAGGTTTGGATGAACCTACCTATCTCTGTAGCAAACAGATATTTGAATGATTACTGTATTTCATACTTTTTCTGGTTCCTGAAAATCCTGTCAATAAACAAAAACATCCTTGAATTCCTGAATCCAACACTCTAGTTGGAAATAAAACCAATACATGGGTAAATAAATAATTTAAAGATGTGATATGAAGAAAGATAGACCTGAGTGTACCAAATATGATTCAGTGGAAATGGATTACAGAGGAAAGGTTATCAATAAATGCCTTACTAGAAAAGGCACTTTAAGCAGACTCCCTGGAAATGTAAGGAAATCATGCATATAGTGATCACAAATACATGGTGAGTCTAAGTAAGAGTGTTTGTTTAAAGGAATTTGCTTGTTTGGAGGAAGATCTGGAGAAACATATTGTCCCTGTTGGTGAGTTTAAGAAAGTATGTAATGGTCACATATCTTACATCATTTACATTCAGTCATTGTAGAAATAGAACTTACACTGTTAAAATCATGTGCTCATCTCCTTCTTTGTATAATTTCATATTTTAAAGTGAATATGGAAACGATGATCTTATTGCCTTTTGCTGTAGCTACACAAAAGGCCAGTGATAGTTCTAGCCTCTGTCAGCTTATCAACTGATTTAATTTTTTGCCACTTGTCTGTAACATTATCAACATAAATGGAAACTGTAGCAAAAACACATTTGTGAAGAGAAGAGTCACACAATAGGTCATAATTCTGAAGGAGATCATTCAATGTTCTATAAAAGTCAACTAAAATCCATTGAAATGCAGGCAATGTTGTTATAAACTGAAACATATATCATAAAATCATATATATTAAGTATACCATAGGGCAGAGAGTGCATACATCCATGATCCATGTGAGTTCTTACCATCTCTCCATCACAGACAGCTGACTTCATATTTAAAATGCTAGCAAGCACGGAGAATGACAATCAATGCTTCCAGAACTCGATAAGCTAATTTTCTTCCACAATGGTCTACATTTTCACCAAGCCATGAAATTTCTTTTTCTAGGTCAATTTACTACAAGAGTCAATTTACTATGAGAGTCAATTTAGCATAGATTTTTAGAATTTTAGTCCTGGGGATCTATAATGAGTGTATATTTAAAATGTTTAGCTGTATCACCTAAATTTAATGTTTTTAAAGAGAAATATAAATGTTGTGATTCAGGATGTGAAATCCCCAAGAAATTTATCCATGCTAGCAAAAAGTGACAGTTAATATTTTCCAAGTTTAATAATTTTTTTTGTAAATAAAATTGTATATAATATTCTTTTGTCCCAATAGAGGCAAAAAACACAAATATCTTGTTAATAATAAATCCAAATTCTTTCAAACTGTCATAGAAAAAACAGAGGTTGTGTGGCCTTCTTTATGACAGCTATTTTAAAATAATTCTGATACCTAAGCTACTGTTGGGGAAACAGTATTGTCTTATTCTGGGATGGTGTCAATGAAAAAGGTCATCAAATTCAAGGCAGAGAATAATGAAGTTATCTTTGTTTAGTAAAACCAGTATTCAACAATTAACTATAAAGCATTAATTTTCATTTATTAGTCAAGGTATTTTAAAAGGAAAAAAAAATACCTTTTGAAGTGAAAGAGATCGGAGGGCTTAATTGCCAAGGAATTAAAAAAAAGTTTTCCGAAATAGGTTTAGGATTTAAGACTATAACATTATAGGATTGCTTGGATAGATGCCATCTTTTGGCAATTCATGAAATTAATGCATTGTCTGATGATTCATAAGAGGTCAGTTAATTTGTACATTTACTGACCCCCCTGATGAAATATGCAGACAAGAATAGTCTTAAATCTATGCAATGAAGATATTTGAAGATATCTAATTGACTTCCAAGAATTGTTATAGGTTTCAGAAATGAATTTATTCACACAAACACAAGTGTTAACATTTTGACAAGTCATATTTTTCTGCAACATTGAAAGATCTAACCACCACCGAACATTTGATATTTTAAAGATTAAATACTTAATAACATCAAAGTGCAGACCATTTAGAAAATAAAGCATTATCTAGTCTTCGTACATGAAACATGAAGAGGACATAATTAACACACATGGCCTGAGCTCATGTCTCGAGTGCTTTTCCCCCAGGACTGGAATAAGTGCAGACTCTCTCTTCTGGTCCCCAAGGTATGGGGCTGAAGAGAGTTCTGCTGCATATGAGTTTATGACTCTCACCATAATCAAACTTACAAATGATCTTTTAACACAATCTAATTAAACTAATCAATTTATTGCATAGTTTACAGGAAGAATTACTTGTGTGCTGTGATGAGAAGGGGGCTCCTGGGACTGCTAGATACAATTTACTCAATCCCCTGTGGGCTGTTTTGTCTTCTCCATTTCATAGAACACCCTCTAAAAATTTCCCTGATGATGACCCTAAGCATGAATCAATAACGATATTAGAATTTCACCTTTTGATGCTCCCAGTAGTTTAAATGATAGAAGTACCCCTGGACTTCCTGACTTCCCTAACAGTTAAAACTCACAGTAGGCAACTCCCTCCCACAATAACAAGGTTATTCACACTTCTTTTCTTCTAGCTTCTGCTTGCGGTTTTATAATGGACATTTTGCTTCTTAATTTTGAGAACCTGGGGAGAAAGGTGGGCAGAGAAATGAATGGGTCATTAGTTAAAAGGCAAGGGTTGAATCTGTAAAAGGTTGTGGCAAAGTAAGCGAGACATGGGAAAGAGTGAAGGGCATCAATATTGATCTTGCCTCTCAGTTTTCCCTCTGTCTCCTGCCTTGCAGGTGGCCATTGTGCAGTCCCTCAAACAAAGCCGACTTTATGTATGGTGTGACTGATTTTACACTCCTGAACTAGTCCATCATCTGCTAATTTGGTCCAATTAAACACTGGTCACAGGCAAAACCCTGGAAATTATGCTCATTTAGAAACACAACTTCTGATTAATTTGTGTCTTGCTCATTGATAGCTCTTCATCTAAAGGCCCTGTTTTTATGTTGTTGATTTATGGAAGTAGTTCTTTAACCTTCCCAAGTCTCTAATACTTCTTGCAGTCCTACCGAGGAAGAAACACATCTCTATTTCTCCACCTTCTGAAGGCGAGTGCTCAAACTTTTTTTTTAAACATAAGATTCCCTGTTATCCGGACTTAGAAAAATCTCCCTGAACATTTAGTAGAGGAAATATTTATACAGCACTTACACATTACACAGTCCTTCCCTAACACATTTTCACTCTTCGTTAATCCTTCCAGTTCTAAGAGCCAAACATTATTCTTATTCCTGTTTTGCATTTGAGGAGGCATTACAATCAGACATTCAACTAACTTAACAATATAGAACCAGAGGCCATAGCTATGAGATTCGAACCAAAGCCTCTTGGGTCCCACTGTCGACTCTATCAGCCACCCGGCTCTATTGAGACCTACATCTAGTCCTCGCCCAAACTGCGAATAAAACATTGCAAAACCCATTTCTTCCACTCCCAGCCCTGTCCGTCTCTGCTAGACGAGTTGCAGGCAGGTAGGTGTTCGCTCCCTATACTTAGCCTCTCCCACGCCCTCTGCCATCTTTCCCTCTCGCTGCTGGGAGCGGCAGAGACTGCCATTGCAGCTGGTGAGTGGGCAGGTGCAGCCACCATCTGCTCAAGAACTTCGCACCCAGGACCTAGCCCAGGCGCCACGGGTTCCAGAACCTGCCGGGGACGCGGCTAACCCCGCCCTCTCGCGGTGGCGATGGACCCTGGCCCCGCGTGAGGCGCCCCTTCAGGAAGGGGGCTCGTCTCCCCTGCCGTGCCTGCGAGACAGATCCACGGAGGTGAGACCTGCCGGGGAGGCGTGAATGAGGGGCCTGGGCTCTTCCTGCCCGAAGGGTCCTTGAGCAGCCTGTTTGTTTTTCCCGGCGCGAGTCTCCACCCTCCCCAGCCTCTCATTGGCCGCGCCCGGTGGGCGGCGGCGTTCCCATTGGCCAGGGGGCGGTGTCTGTCCCTGGCCAGGGCGAGGGCGGGGCCTCGGCGCGCTGAGCTTGCCCTTGTGTCTGGTGCTCGGTAGAGCCGCCGCCGCCGCCGCTGCCGCCGCTTCCACCGCCGCCGCCGCCGCCGCTGCCGCCGCTGCCGCCGCTCGCGCCGCTGCAGCCCGAGCATCCGGGAGCCGCCTCCGCCAGCGCTGCCGCCGCCTCCCCTCCCAGGACCCCCAGACACCCCGGGCGCCAGCGGCGGTGCTGCCTGCTTGCCCTGCCCCTCCCCTCCGCGACCTACCCGCTCCTCGCAGCCCTCGCCCGCACCTTCGCCGCCAGCCCGGCATCCCTGCGCCACCTGCTCCGGCAGCCCCGGCGGGCTCCGGGACTTGCTGAGCGCGCCGAGGGGAAAGCCAGCGCCAGACCCGTGCCTGCCAGACGGGCTGTCGCGGCTGCACCAGCAGCAGCTGCACCACCAGCAGCAGCAGCAGCAGCAGGAGGAGGAGGAGGAGGAAGAGCAGCAGCAGCAGAAGAAAACTATTTCGTCCACCGAAATCCCCGTTCTGCGGGTACTTGGCCGCTGCCGCTAGTGCTGCCTCCGAACCGCGTCCGCGGGTTCGAACCACCGCAGCGGCGGGGACTGTGGGTCCGGCGGGCGCCGGCCCGGAGCAGAGCCCAGAGGAGCCCTGCACTTGCGTGCCCCGCTCACCAGCATCTCCTAGCCCCTCGTCCCTGCCCCGAGACCCTTAGAAAAGGGGACCATGATTTGGAAACGCAGCGCCGTTCTCCGCTTCTACAGTGTCTGCGGGCTCCTGCTACAAGGTAATCCCCGCCCCGCCGCGGGGAGCATCAACTTCACGCCCATTCCCCATCATCCCCGTTCCAGCCCGCATTTCCACTGTCCCCCTTCCAGGCTGCCGGGCCCCGGCCGCCCCCTCCCCCTACTCCCCGGTGCGGCAGGGGGCAGCGGCCGCGTGCGCCAGCCCCAGGCGGCGGAGCCCCGGCTCTGCCCTGCCAGGCGGCCCCGGACGCTGCACCCCTCGCCTTTTCATTCACCTGAGCTTCCTCCGTCTCACTCGAACCCCACCGGCAGCAACTCCCACCCCCTCCCCACCTCCCACGCCTCGGGGCTGGCAACTTGTGCCTGCTCTGAACATCCCACCCTCCGACCCACCCCCATCAGCCACCTCCTGTATCACGCTTCTGACCGACCCTCTCCATCTCCTGTCATCTTTTTAACCTCCCCCTCTCTCGGGTCGCCTTTCCCCGGTCTCCCGTTCCCATCACGAGCCTAGCCCTGTGTCTTTAAAAAGTGTGTGAGAGCCTGGGAGCGAGCTGCGGAGACGACAGGAGCAGCAGCAGCAGCGGCGGCACCGTGTGCATTGCAATAACATCCCGGGGGTGGGGGTGTTGTGAGACGTGTCATTCACCTAGAGAGAGGAGACTGTGTCTGGGATTGAAACAAAAAGAGAGAGAGAGACGAGAGACAGAGACGAAAAGAAAAAAAAAAAAAGAGAGAGAGAAAAGAAAAAAAAATTTAAAAAAAGGAGAAAGAGAGGAAAATGCATGAATGAATAAACCCAGGAATTTTAAAGAAGAGGAAAGAAGGGACAGATTAAAAGACTTATACCGACTTTATCAGTGCATCGACTTTTTATTATTCAATAGGTGTCGTTTTCTGTCTTGCTCTCTGTCTCTTTTTAATAAAGCAAGGAATGCATGCTCCCAGCAGTTACTTTATTTCCAAGGTGTTTTCTTTTAGCCGCTTTCCCAGTGCATTCCCTCTCCGCCGCTTCTCTCCGTAATTAATATTATCCTTTCACGTGAAATGTAAGAACCCCTACGACCGCAGTGGAGGGAAAACCGCACAAAACTGTGTTGTCATGCAAATCACTGGGTCAGGATGCTGGGTGGCTGAGCAGCCAGGGTGCACTTCTTCCCCAGACCCCCTCTTTGGGAAGAGGGAGCTGTGTAGAACGGGAGGACGCTGCTGATTATGAAATACATAGCAGTGCATGGAGTAGGAGCGCGTGGGGCGAGGGCACTTTTGGGTGGTGGTGGAGGAGACAGAGGCGTGCTAGGGCTGGGCGGGCAGAGGCTGCACGGCGGAAGATTGTTGCTTTGAAGAGAGAAGTGTGGGGATGTGGCTGGAGCGTGAGAAAGAGGGAGGATGGATGTGAGATGATGGGCGGTAGATTTTTTTTTTTTTTTTTAAGCTAGGTGAGTCTTGATTTCCTGATAAATCTTTGCCCACCTTTCACCCTTCTGTCATCGTTTGGGTATTTGCAGAGGAGAAATAAGTTGATCAAATTAATTTGTCCCTGGGTAAGGGGATTTGAAAGTAAGACACACGTAGACCCGAAGGCGTGCAAAGCCCAATCGGCCTTTGGGGGATTTAAATGAGGTCAGTGAACCGTCTTTCAGCAAGTTCTTGGAATGCATCCTCACTCCGACCGACCCTAAACGTCCTCTGGACTATGGAGACCAAGGACCGCATTTTATTTCGTGCATATTTATGAATGTAAAAGAAAAGATGATGGGGCAGAATTTTCCTGAAATAGCTAGCCGACCAGGCAGAGGCGATTTCCTGGAATATTTTGCGGAGATTCTGTGCATTTTACGTTGGATGTAAATTTCAGATGTCATGTGCCAGAACCGCCGAGAAGGCAGACAGCACATTCTGCCTTGCTTACGCCGCCTGGTCCCATTTCCCACAGCGTACGCCCCCACCTTCGCCTAACTAACCCGGGTGGCTGACACATTACTTGGGTTTCAAATCCGTGCTGAAACATCCTCCCGGAGACCCTAGTTCACCTTTCAGTAACTTGCATTTCTCAGCTCCGCTAAATGTGTGTCTGAGTGTGTGTGTGTGTGTGTGTGTGTGTGTGTGTGTGTGTGTGTGTGGTGTGAGCGCGCGTGCGCGCGCCGGCAAGCGTCGGGTAGGGGGAGAGTGATGTGGGGAAATCAGTTAATTTGGTGATTGTAATGAAAATTCGACACCGCTGGATGCGTTTCCTCTGCCAATCTGTGTGTGCTGGCCCCGGCCAGTCATTGCCTACACTGCTGGGCTGGTGCGAGAACATTATTTATTATAGAGCGTGTGGGCCATGCACTGCACTTGGGGGTCGCCTCCTCTCTTCCTTCAACGTTTCCCTGTGAATTGTCTATTTTGCACTGCAAAATAACTGTCTACTGGTGCCTCTCTCTCAGCCTGGAGGAGGATTTACTCTTTCTTTACCCAGAGAGATTCCATCAGCACTATTCAGGGCATGGGTCTCTTTTTATTGAGTATGTAAACCCATGATTAAGACAGTGCTGCTTTTCACAGCCGACTGGAGGGAGGAGGAGGAGAGCTGGGGTGTGAGTATGGCAGGGAAAACGCACCACTGCATCCAGCAACACTAGCATCAGGTCCAAATAAATAAGTCAGCATCCTGCACAGCGTCCAAGGCAAGAACATCAGTCCAGGAATGTTTGTGTACTTGTGGACATTTGAGATCAAGCCATTTGAATACACTGAGATGGAGAATACGATTTTTTTAAGGGGGGGGGGGTGCAAGGCATCACTGGATTGCCTTCTCATGTTTATGGCTGCCTCACATTTATTAAACACTGCTCCACTGACACATCACACTTTGTTGATATTGTCAGCTCTTGCTCAAACAAATTGCTCAAGCCTTTCTTGTTTCACCCTTGGCTGAAAACATTTGCTTTGGGGGTTCAGATTTATTCTTCTCCCACCATCCTACCTTTTCGTGAGGACTTGGCTAGATTATAAAATCTAAGCGTTTTATCTGCTAGGCACAGATGAAATGCTTAGTAGGTATTGCTGTGTGCAGGGAAAGAGGGGTCGTGGGGAAACTGTTGAGCAGCTCCCTTTGAACAGGGCGAGTCGGCTCTGCCCGGAGTAGTTATGACTAGGCAAATACTACAGTCAATAGCTTCTTGTTTTTAGTTCTAACAATCCTGGAATGGGATCTTGTCACGTAAGCAATGCTAATCAATTCATGTATCACTTATATTACTGTTCCCTTTTTCAAAGTAGACATTATTCATACACAAGACAGTCCATTCGAACATATCTTCTCCCGGTTTCTGTGTGTAATTCCGTGTTTTACATTGCTACCAATTTTTTACCTTTTCTGGGAAGCAAAATCAATTTTCTGGCTTGTTAATATGTACAGTGATAAGTCAGTGGTGAGAATCGAGTCAATGATAAAATGAGTTTTTGTTAAAAAAAAAAAAAAGCCTTACATCAGCTCTGTAACATCTATCAGTTGGGCCTCAATAAGTCTTTAGGAAATGAATAATAAGAGAAAATAAGCAAATGTTTCTGAGCAAAGATTTATTTCTAACCAGAGTGTAACTTTGAATGTAGACTACACAGATAACAAAATTTGATTCAGTGCAAGCTACAAGGTATCTCTTGTTATTTTGCTCCAAGGTAGAAGCAAACAGAGGGATTCTGGAGTGAGGGCAGAGGACACATTAGAAAAAGGCATTTCCTCAGAGTGAGGAGTACGAAGCTTGCCACCTGTAACTAAGACTTCTTGGCTTGGCTGGAGTGTAGATCCAGTTCAATTGCTTCCTTTCGCTGGAGCTGTGCACTTTTCCATGCCTGAAGGAGCTGTGCAAAGAGGCAGAATGTCCTGTGCAAAACATGAAAAACTCCTTGAAAAGGCAAAAGAAAAACAAAGGGGGAGAGGTGAGGACAAATATAACAAGAAATAAACCTACAGGGAGACGTCTATTTTTTTCCTCACATACTTTTCTTTTTGTAATAAGCTTTATTAAAAACAACCACAAATCCCATCAAATGCAAATGACAGGCATTTATTATTATTGCCATGGAAAATTATGATTAAAATTTCATAATATTTCGTAACAATGAGCTTCATGGTGGAACTCAGTTGGCCATATGAGTCATGAAGTTTACCATATTTAGAGGGAACAGTGAAATATTTAGCCTGATACAGTCCTAGTTCTTTTACACGTGAGAGCTTGGGCCTTGCCACACTTGTTTCTTATACCAAATGTTTACACATCCCTCCATTTTTTGCTGAACAGAAACTTTGAAAAGTAATATCTGTGCTTAAGAGCTTATGGCTATTATTTAAACAATCATATTTCAAAACACTTAGTGATTCGAAAACATCACTGTAAGCCTGAGAAAATTTTGTAATAATTTTGTATCAAGATGTGGATGCTTAACTTCTAACTCTGTCTTTCCCCCATTTCTGCAACTGTTAAAATTTGTGGGAACTTAATACGGTAAATCAAAATTTTATCTGAGAAGCCGTGTGTGACTTATCTGGAAGATCAGAACAGTAAAAACTATCTGCCCTGTATTTAAATAGCAAGATACCACATTTTGTGAGAAAAAAATTACTGAAGTAACTTATAAAAGTAAAATAGAAGGCCCAGGGTGACAGCTTAATTGCTAAATACTCCCCTGCAACCACTGGAATCCCACACGAACACCAGTTCCTGTCCTGGCTGCTCCACTTCCCATCCAACTCCCTGCTTGTGGCCTGGGAAAGCAACAGATGATGGCCCAAAGCTTTGGGAACCTACACCCACAAAGGAGACCTGGAAAAAACTCCCGGCTTTAGCTCTGCTTTGCCATTGTGGCCACTTGGGGAGTAACTCAGTGGATGGAAGATCTGTTTTTTCTGCCTCTCTTTCTCTCTGTATTTCTGCCTTTCCAATAAAAATAGATTAAAATAAAATAAAATAAAAGCAAAGCAAAATGGAGCTTCAAAAATGTATAGTGACATCCCAGGCATGCACTTGAAAGTGGCTTGGAATCCATATTAAATATGAATTTTTTCTTTACAATAGAGAGTCTATAAGCTATGCCATGAACAAGACAAGTAAGATGTATTTATCATGAATCATCTGAGGGGATTTACTAGATTTGTAACGTAGGCTTTCCACCATGCTCATGTTTTATTTGATGGCATAGGTTGAGGAAGTTATAAAAAGGAAAATCACAAAAAAGCAGAATTCCCAAGTTGATGCCAGAAGCCTTTGTTGATCTGTGAAATGTTGATTGGATGATCTCTTCTTCAAAACTCAACTGTCCCTTTATTAATAGCAAAGTAAACAGAAGTTTCCTGTGGGCAGCTCCAGATCCTTACATATATACATGCGATTTCCTATCCTTATTTTAGTTGATGCATGATAACTCAAGTTAGGAATAATACTTATTTAGATCTTATATGTGAACCAATTTTGAAATTGTGTAGGCCTGTTTTGATTCATGAAATAGATTTCCTACAGAAAAGTATAAAATAAATGTTCTTGATATGCATACTTAAATAATTTCAGTCTGATTAATCATTCTTAAAATGTTTTCTTTTTCATGATTAGAAATCTCAGTTTACATCTGATTACATCATAAACTCCTTCCACAAAAAAAAAAGAGAGACATAATTTGAATTTATTGACTTAACCTAAAATTCTAAAAGGACAAGTTCATTGCCAACATTTTATATGAAAATGTCAAGCATTTTTGGAGTGTAGTTCTGTCATCTCAAAAAAGGCATCTTCTGCAACTTCCTTCTGTAAAGAGGTGGGTGAGGATTAACCTGGAGCTTCTGCAGCTGAAGCCCCCGGCTGTGTGAGGATGCAAATGGCAGCAGCCTGAAGTGCTCAGCCTTGCCACACAGCCTCCCAGGAAAGCAGTCCTGTGGCAGGGGAATAACATGGGAAGTCTTTTCGTGGTTTGTAGTAGACCTGAAACATCCTTTAGCTTTTTATAACCAGAAATAATGCAGAATGCGTGTAGTCACAGGAGCTCACAAAACAGCAAACAAGAGAGCATTATCTTTTGCTTAAAGATGAATAAACTCCAATAGCCTAAGCAACATTTTCGTCAAATGAATGAGGAACATTTGTTTTTCTTGAAAACTATCAAAACACGATTCCTTTAATGAAGATGAATAGCAAAGTTAAAATAGCATTTCAGTGCAATTATTTTAGATGTTGGGCCAAAAAAAGTATTAGTCTAGAACCTATTCTATCATCCTACTCTTCCTTTAGTGAGTATGCAGTAGTCGGTTTCTTGGTCCTTTGTTTGTTAGACATTTCCTGGATCATGAGAATACCGTGCTATTTAAAAGGAATGAAAACTAACTATGGAGACTCTGCTCAGATAGCTTATTTTGTGCCACTAAGTGGAATCCGTTGTATGTCTCATCAGTAGAAAATATTTCTTCTCTACACTGGGCTTCTTATAAAAACACAAGAGTCCTGAATCTGTTGTTATTTACAGACTTCCATGAAAGCCCATGGGATAGAAATAACTGAGGTAGCTCTTCTTGTTTTGATGCCATTGCTGCAGAACCAAATAATGGGACTGATTATGTACATTGATTTTCATTAAAAGAATGAATTCATTTGGTCCCATTAATGTGTTCAGTGTGTTTTCCTAAACAAATAATAAATTGGGATAATTCAGAAATCTGTTGTCTATTTAAAAATTAAGAGCGCAAATATTCTGCCTAATTAGGTATCTTAAGTAGGACCACGAAAGTCAGAGATACCATTAGGCAGAGAAAACGTTCTTTAGACACAAGTATCTAAAATGTGCAAGTAGATAAATATTCAAAATATCCCATTATTTTTGATGGATGTTTTACTCATTTTGTGAAAAACCCAAGTTCAGATTTCCAGCATGATTTATAAAAGATGGGGTAAAGTTTACTTATTTGGCTTGCATCCTTTATTCTCTTGGAATGAACCTAGGGAGTACATGTTTTAGAATGGATTTTTGGTCTGTAACAGCGATTCACTTTTGTCCTTAACAACACACAAAAGGTTTGCAATTTCTGAAATTGCACTAGAGTTAGCATTTATTCTGGCTCTTCTTTTCTGATGAAGCTGAGCAATGAGAGCCTTTCTTACTTGAATAGATAAATACTCAGACTGAAGCCATAAGATCTTAGAAAGAGAGAGCTGGTTATTAATTATTGACATTATACTTTAGGAGTCTTTGAAGTAAATATTAGCATGGTCATTATTCAACATCGGGGATGACTGTTTCTGAGTCAGCAGATAGTTTTCATTTAAATATTTTAGGTATCTGTCAGCATTCTCATTGCTGACAAGGAAGCCCCTGACTAGTCAGAGTTATTTTGGGTATTCTGAGTGCTGGATACTGACGTCATTAGAAATTGAGGAACATTAAGTCTTAGCTAAGTGCAATCAAATAGTGAGTCATTTAATTTTGCAGTATGAGAAAGGAGAAGTCCTTTAAGAGGTTAAATTGAGTGCCCAATAGCTTTACATGGTGTGTGGTAGTTAATTTACAGTACGGGGGCATTATTTATATAAAGTTGTCCTTGGGAAGAGAGTGAGAAAGCACCTTTCCTGACAAGGATGTGCTGCTGACTGCTAAATGTACAGCTGTTATATAAGTCAGTGTAATTTATAAAGCCAATTAATTTTGTTCTTGCAAAAAAAATATTTTTAACTTCTGTGTTGAAATTCTATTTAAAAATGCAGATTCCTCTCACAATGCTTATTTGAATATCAAGGCAAACATTTATAGTGTGTGAAGTATGTTTTTACTTTGTTAGCTTCATGCTTCATATGGCTCTGCATTCCACCACTCGAGGGGAGGATGGTTAGTAGTGAAAGTGGACTGTCCATGACGTCTGTGCATACTGTTCATTCTTACGGTTCTTATGTTGTGGTTTCAAATCTGAAATTGTAGTTTGGGGTGGAAATCACAAGTGATATATTGATAAATGAAATATTTATAGTTAAAGGCAAATAAAAGATGTACAGGATGGACAGTGAACCTCTGATTAATTGCTTTTCCTTTATTGCCATTTTATATGCTGAAGTCTGAATAGTAACTCAGCTTCCTTTCTACTCTCCAGGAATATAATATTCCCGCTCCACCCAAGTTCTCCCACCAGTCCCCAACCATACCATAGTTCTGAAAGACCGATTAAAAGAAATTAATGAGGAATGAAGACTAAGAAAGGGAGTTTTCTTAAATGGGGTGTGCTGTGTATTTATAGATCTGGTAGCAGTAAGCTCTCAAGGTGCATACCACAGGGTTTTGTAAGGAAAAGTCTGCTATGTTGTGGGTGTAGTTGTTTCTGTTACCATTATTATTATGTATTTTGAGAGTTCCACCTCCTTACTCTTCTAATAAAAATGGCAAAAAGAGGAGGGAAGGAATGTGAGTCAGCCAGCCAAACACACATAAATGCCTGGCAAAGCCAACTGAATTAGCATATGCTAGGGTGACTATTTCCCTCTGTTACATAATCCCTTTTTCTAAAGGAAATCAGCTCTCACCCTTAACTCCTTCAGGAAGGTGGAAATTCGCTCACTGTTATAGTTTTATTTGGTTTCATTTATTTTCTCGGCAGTTGTGTAAACCATCTCTTGAAGGGTTTTTATGTCTAACTCTTTTTTTCCCCCTTCTTCAGTCTTGCTGTACACAAATGTTCCATTCTGTGCCCAACTTCAGGATTCAAGAATCAACTTTTCTATAGCTTTCACTGAGAGGATCTAATTAGCATTTTAGTCTCCCTGTACTCATGTGCAGCTTTCTTTAGAAAATGTATGAGTTCTATGAGGTTCCCCTAAGGATTCATAATACTCTAGTTTGTCACATGTACTGTGATATTCAGTATGCCTTAATTATGCACGTGTTCTCATTGCAAAGCCTTTTCAGGGATCATGTGGGCTAGAACAGGGGTCTAGCTGTAAGTTGACTGTCATGTATTAATCTGTAGGTGGTATTCAGAAAAAGATGTTTCTAAAGGCAATTATATGTCTGTGATTCCAATGTAGCAAGCTCTTACTGTACTCTGTACTTACTAGTTACTCTGGCAAGGCAGAAGTAAATTCTTCATTGTGATACATAATACAGTATCTGTTACTTCTAAATAGTTCTTTGCTCTGGGAATGAGCTAAAATAATGAGGGAAAATGTGTATCCCTTATCCTGAATAGGGATTGTTCCTTTCACTCCATCAAACAAAAAGAAGAATCAGAAATTGTTCCAGTGTCAATGCTCTATTCCCTAACTAGCCCATTAACACATTTCACTGTGGTGAGATCTTCAAGTTTGGCTGCTTATTATTTGGGGCTGTGGATTTTTAGATAGTTTTAATTGCCTGCAATCTTCATAGACTGCCAAATGTCAATCTATTGCCAATTTGAGACATAATAGTTTCAGATTTTTCTTTTTCTTTTTCTTTTGGTACTTTATATGTTAGATTGTTGTTTATGTGATTTGAATAACTGAAAATACAGAGGAACATTGAGCTCAAGATAGAGGAAAGAGTTTTGTTTTGTTTTTTCAAGAAGATTTCCTCTATGAAAGAATTGTTAGCCAAATTGGCTCCTTTAGTATATGTCATAATTTGTTAAGAGGGATATTTCTCTATATTACATCAGTTTGGGAGTGTACATATATTAATTTTCAAGTTTAATTAGTTTAATTAATGTGTGTACCTTTGTTTTGTCCTATTAGAAAATTTGTAATTTGTAAGTAAATAGACACTTTTTCCCCTTTCATATAGGATTGCTCACAATGAGAAGTATTTTATGAATTAACAAAGTACTTACTTTTATTTTTATTATTTTGCATAATTACATAGCTTCTGACTATATTATTATTGCTGTCGTTGTCTGTCCTTAGGATCAGAATCCTATGTTTTCTTTTAGTAGAAAAAAAAATGACACTTGACTTGTGGTGATTGTTTTAAGCATTCATATCTTTTTAGTTCATGATCAACATAAGGATTCCATCTATTCTGTTATCTGTGTAATGTGTATATTTGTATATTTTAGTTACAGCATTTTGAAAGTTCCTCATTTACATGTCAGCTCCTCTAGGTTACAAAGTCAAAATGTCAGTCTTCATTTTATTCCAAGTGCTTCATTCCCCATATGGTCTTGCGATATTTTTTTTTTTTTTGGATATTTTCATTCCTCTGATTCATTAGTTCCCTTCCAGTACATTTAATCTTAACACAATTCTTTGATTGAATCTCAGTAATATCTAAGTATTTATGTTACAATTGCCAAAATGCCAATAAGATACTCTAAATGGAATAAATATTTTCAGTGACTTTTCCTTTATATGTCATCTACAGGGAAATGCTAAAAATGAATGCTAAAACACAGAGGATTCTAAATAATTATGTAAGTCACAAGAGTGTAGATTTGTTACTTTCAATCATGACGGTCATTTTCAAATTTCCTCTTAAAATATTTGTCTCAAAGCCTTGAACCTTTCTGGTTTTATCAAGTACCTTAACCCTTTATCTTTTTGCTAGTTAAAAAGAAATCTGTCTTTTCCCTGAGTATATTCTTGATGATTACTTCGGTTAAATGTGAAGCCGCATCATCACATTGTTCGGCTTGGAGAAGCTGACAATTTCAGATAAATGTATAAACGAGGAGGAATTACCAGCTGACCTTGATCCACCAGATTATAAGTACCCACTGACCTGCTTTTGTTATTGCCAAGCTACAGATGGGTTTCCTGATTAGTCATTCACATAGAGATTCAGAGTACATTCCTCCTTGTTAACTGACAGAGATTCTATTTTGTTCAGAAAGCCTTTAAAAATGTCCTAAATATTTTTGTGTTTGTTTTCTTTTATGCTTAGTCATATGTCTACAAGGGAGGACACATGTTTGGTGCATTTGGATTTGATTTATTTTTCTTTTTGCATTTGAAAGACAGAAGGAAGTAGCATGAGAATATTAATTACTTTTTGAAGAAAATTTAAATATGGTTTTTGAGCATCAAATATCAAGGCAAAAAAAGCACTTAAACTTTATACTGATGATATTTCTACATAAAGTATTTTAAGAATGCTTTCTCTAAAATGTCCCAGTGAAATGTAGCTTTTCTTAAAAGTCACACAGTTTTTCTTCACATTTTAAAGATAGATTTCCCCGATGTCTCTTGGATTTTTGACTGCTTCTTGAATTTCAGCACTTGAAAGCGTGTTATTAACTAGACTACGTTAAGATCCACCTGATTCCAAGTGCTGACATCACTCCGTCATCCAACTGGAGAAAAGTACATTCAGCAAATACGTATCCACAGCAGGTTAAGCTGCTCAATTTGTTAAGGGTTATCACCACTTGATGGAGTTGATATTAGGAATTATATTCCTCAGTACCTTCTATTAGTTCTTATGGTCTTGTTTCATGTCAAAGCATGGGAAGTCTGTGTGATGCAGAAGAAAAGCCATTCTCTAACGTAGCTTTTGTAGCCCTTAGGAGAGAAACTGAATAGCTGGGGAGGAGATTTTATGGGATGTTCAGTTTTCCTGAGAAATTATTTTATTGCATTACTAACTGTTCATTATTTTAAGGACATACTTTTCTGTGTGTGGCTTAGTGGGACACGCATGTCAAGTGTTTTATGTTTAATCACATGGCTTCTGAAATGTGAGGATGAGTTAGCATCATTTGTTTCAACACTTTTAATCATAACGAATCAATAATAGAAACAATAATAGATTTTTAGTGTAGTAGAAGAAGAAAGGAGAGTGGGTGTTTACTGCCAAGGTAAACTTGCTTGCAGCCTGCATTTGATTCCCAGTTCCAGCTCCTGACTCCAGCTCTCTTCTGAGGCTCACCCTGGGAGACAACAGTGATGGCTCTGCTACTTGTGTTTCTGCCAGCAGTGTGGGATGTCCGGATCCACAGCCTGACTCCAGGCGTCAGGCTTAGCCTTGGAGGACATATAAAGAAAAAAGAGCAGATATAATCTCTGTCTCTCATTCATGTGTTGTCTCTGTGCCTACAGAAATGATATATATAAAGCAAGAAGTGCTTGTATATATTATTTAGAACATTAAAGCACTTCAGGCCAACATTCTTATCCAGAGGTACCAAACTGAAAGCAATATCCATAGTAATTATTTAAAGAATATTGTTAAAATTTGTTTTCTTATAGAATAACATATGGCTTTAAAAAGTTTTGTATGCAGTAACATTTACAAGTATGTTTCAAAACGTTAGGTAAAATTTGTAGCAGATAGTTTCATGTTCACTGGTTTGCTTTCTGCTTTATTATTAGTATTTTTAATCTAGAAATGCTTTGAGTATGACTAATGGTGTTGTGGAACTTCTGTATACGATTTCACCTCCATGGCCTAACTAAACCAGACGTTGCTAACATGATAAACAGTCCATAATTTTTGAACAGTGTGACGGAGGTCACTGGCGTTAGACTGATTTTAAGTTGTGTCTTTTTACACACTTTTATTGAATATACAACTGTAAGCAAGCCACAAAGCACACATCCTAATGGGCATGACAGTTAGAGTGATAGTGTCACTCTAACTGATGTCTTTAAAGTCTGCTGCAGCAACAAGACATACACTCAGAGTGAAGAAACTTCAGTCGTCATTTAGACCCTCATCCCATGGTAGTAGAGGCGAAGAGCAAGCCAGTTCTCTTGCAGTTTGGTTTCTTCATCTATTGATTAAAAAATCGAAACAAAATTCATTTTTGGCTCTTTGTTGTAGAGGCATATTATGAATGATTATAAACAAATGACAGCTTTGTTATACTTTTCCACATTACAATATGTGTTTTCTTCTAAAAAAATTACTTTTTTTTTTCTTTTTGGTAAGTGTGCGGGGAGAGAGGGAGAAAAGCAGAAATTTTCTAGACTTTGAGTCACAGAATGGGCCAGACTGAAGCCAAGCGTGCAGGTGCTCTCCTACAAGTAACAGGAACCAAGAACTTGGGCTATCATCTCTGCCTCCAGGAAGTACATTAGCAGGAATCTGGAATTGGAAGTGGAGCTGGGTTTCAACCAAGGCTAATGACTATAGGATATGGCATCCCAAGAACCTGGTTGGCCCAAAGCCCACTGTAATTCCTGCATCAGTAAAATATACCACAGAAAATATTCATTGCATAAAATATTTACATATGTACAGTCTATCAGTGAGCTTTATAAATAAATTTTGTAAACCTCACTCTGAGTTTACACATACATATTTTTCTCATTAAATTGCATACATAGATCAGTTCTGCAGGATTAGAGAATTGTTACCCGGTGTGTGGCTTTTGTTTCTAAGATGTGGACTGGATTAGTTTCTCAATTTTAAGTTCAACTTCATTTTTTTTCTGCATTTAATGTGCATATGTGAAAATTTCCATGATGATCTCACTCTTCACAGCCTTTGGTTTTCTTAAACATAACTCACTGTTTCAACAGTAAGTCTTGGATGGTGGTGTTGTAAATGCTGGATACACAATTGAACAAGCTAGACATAACCTCTACCCTTTTGGAGCATGCAGTCTGGTGGTAGACACAATCAAATAAATCAGGAAATGTAACACCATAGGACTTTGTTCTAAGTCACCAATAACACTGAATTTTCATAGTAATATCATTTCAATGGCAATAGGACATGAATATATCAATGAAACTGCAAGATCACTGATTTAACAACAAGGCAGTAAACCTCACTGGGGTTTTAGGATTTTTTATTTAAGGTGGATTAAAGAGCTCTCATATGTTTCAGTCCTTTATCCGGTAAACATTCTCAGTATGATGCCGGCTTCTTCTTTTTTTTATTTATTAATGTGACTTGAAAAGAGCTGACAACTGAACAAGCAATATTCAAGCATGCACTATTCTAACTGATTTGTTCTAGAGGATAATTCATTTAATTTCATACAGACCCAGTGGGCCAGAACAGTAGATGACCAGGTCAGCAGAGGGAATGTAGAGGAGAAGAGGTCTGTAAGAATCCATGTAACAAGCAACAATATTTAGTTTTTTAGAACTGGAGTTCTGCTTGAGCAATTCTGGCGTTACCGGTGACAGTCATTTAAGGAGCTGCTGATGCCTGAGGGAAAACACTTTTACAGTGTCCTATCTAGAAACAGTGCTCCTTGTACAGTGTCATATATATTAAAACTACATCTCTTGTTTATATTATAATACACTGCACCTGATTAAAACCTGTAATGCTGCAATACATTTTTGAGAGTTTGATTAAACGCTGTTCCTGTAAGATTTCTTTTTGTTCTCTCTGATTTGAATATGATTGAAATATTAATCACCTGGCAAATAAAGCAGGAGGATAGATGAGGAAGCCATTTAAGAACTTAAAATAATGCATTGAATTTTATATGCAGTTACTTAAAACATTGGCGAACAAATGAAAAATCATTTGAACTGGCTACAAATATTCTTGGCATCAGTATGTCACTTCTTGTCACTTCTGTTAGCATTGAACTCTGAAGATGCCAAGGTAGAAACAGTTTTTAACAAATTAAGTGTGATATTTTTAAATGCTATTACCTATTAGCTAGTATGACTATTGGAATAGATGATACACATATTGTGGCAGATAAGGCAAATCTGCTAGGTATTTTTGGTATGTAGTTTGAAAATCATAATGGTAATGGTCTAGCATATATAATTCCTCCTTTTAGAGACATTTATTCAGAATATGTACAGCAAGGCAGATATGCAAAAAATTTTCACTCATTATCTTTAACATTATTATTATTATTTTAAATTTTACATAAAGCCTTATGGCAATTTAGGTAGCTATTGTGTTACCGAAGATAATTTGCTGGAGTGCGGTTTTTATGCTGGGTGATTTAGTCTGAAAACATATTTCTTTTCAGTCAGACCTGGATATATCCATGGAAGCTTTTCTGGAGAGAACTAGGTGGTGCTATTCTGTCATCTTTGTGTCTTAGTGGCTTCTTTGGCCCTGTTCGGGATTTACAAAAACTCTTTAAAGGAATAGTACCTGAAATGAAATAGCTTTGATCTCCTAGAGGCAGTTTTATTTTTTAAATTAAACAAATAAGTTCATATGGATTTTGTATCATTGTTTTAAAGGATATTTTTGTACAGCAGCTAAAAACTTCCTTCATAATTAGTGAGGTATATCACAAATCACTACTTCCCTCATTTCTCAAACACTTAGCACATTAAATCCACAAGTCTTCACAATTTTGTGTTGCTACAGCTTCTTAAATAGTTGAGTTTGAATTTTTAATAGTTCATTTTATGTAGAGTTTGGATCAGCTTAATATGAAATGCCACAAGCATGTAAACATAAGAAAAGCATATTTGCAGTATTTGAAATGTTGCAAATTATATTTAATATTTGACCAAAGAAAGAGAAACCTTTTTTTTTTTTGAAAGAAAAATCTGTTTTCCTAATTTATTTCCCTGTCAGGAAAAGTGACTTTAATTAGGCTGCCTGTTAATCTTTTTGTGTTTTCGGATATCATTGCATTAATTGTGCCTTCCAATGCCCTTAGTGGTGCCTGATAGACTGAATTAAGGAACTTATTGAATCTCAAATAAACTAATGATAAACAAAGTCTGTTCTCTAAATATATTTGGTACCCTGGTATCTCTGAAAGTAGTTTCCTGGTAAGCTTTAAAGCTTCTTTTAGCTTTATCTACATTTTTGGAGTGCAGTAAGAAATAAATTATGGAAAAGTCATTGTACTTTTTTCCTCAAAAACTGTCTCATAATCTGTGTAAGCAAGTCCGTGTTTCTTCATCATTTCTTATTACCTCTTGTGCAGAGCATATCATAAATCACATCATTCCAGTCTCCAAAGAAACCTGGGTGTTAAGCACCTCAAGCCTTCCACCTATGCTCCTTCTTGTAGAATTACCTTTCTACATATTTTGAATGGGGAAAAGTAGTTTATATCCTCTATTTCTGACAAGATATATCCTTCTTACTGCTAGTTATATTATAGAATCTTTAGATTTTGCCTGAATAGACAAGTAAATTTTGTTTTTTTGCTAGCTTCCAAATCGTTTATCTATGGGAGACAGAATCAAGAGGAGAATTGAAAATGATTTCAGAGGATGGCATGTTCTCATGCGGACAGATGATCACAGAGATGAAGATATTCTAGAAAAACATAAGTGAAAGTAACAGTAGACTTTTGTGTTTGTGTGTACACTTCCCTAATAAAATGAAAGTTCTAAGAACTATAATGATGGAATTAAAAGAATCACAAAATGTACAAGAATGATTGTCTTTTACTTTAATCTGCCTGAGTCTTAAACATAAAAACAAATACATAAAAATTTGAACTAAACAAAACATTGGTATTCTGAGTAATGTTAAAATTATACCCTGGATTTGAGACAGTATATTCACAGATTTTCTGTATATACATAGAAAATCTGTTTTTGTTTACTTTTTGAAAACTGACATTTAGCGGAGATACTAATAAGAAGTAGTCATCTTTAATTTATTAGCCCTAAATTTGCATTATGAAAGCTAAAAAAGAGTATCAGGAGTGGTGTTTTTATTTTTTTTCAGATGATGTATTTTTAAATGCAACATACTTTATTAATTTTTAAAAGACATAGTTATTTGTTTTGATAGAGTTACAGAGAGAGGGAGAGAGACCATTCACCCACTGGTTCACTGCCCAGAGGGCGCAGTGGCCAGGATGGGCCAGGCTGAAACCAGGAGCCTCCCCTGTGCTTATAGAGGCTCAAGAACGTAAGCCAAATTCTGTTGCCTTCCCGAAGTCATTTGCAGGGAAATGGATCCGAAGTGGAGCAACCAGGACTAGAAACACCACTCATGTGTGACATCACTTTCATAGGAAGTGACTCAACCTGGTCCATGCCTATCCTGGTCCCTGCTTCATACGTTAATTAAAGCATGATAATTGGTGAGAAATATTGAAACCGTAAATTAATCTGCATCAATGTTACTCACCTCAGAAATATTTATATGCATCATTTATAAGAATATAAAACACACGCACAGAGCAAAATACTTGTAACATTGCTAAGAAGCCACTGTTTTAGAGGAAGACTTAAATGTGACAGCAGTAAGCATATCTCTGGCAATGTGTGGCTCTTTGGACCCAGCATCTAGAGTTCACCTTAAAAATGCCTTAGGGATTGCTCATACATTAAAACAGACTTTCTTCATAATTATTTTCTGGTGAAGATGAACATCTTGAACAATGCAGTGCAGCCCTTCACTGTGAGTAATCAGTGACAGTAAACATTACTCTGCTATGTCCCATTCTCTCTCCGAATGTTCCTCTGGAAACTGCTGGAAAGATTTCTTTTCATCTTGTCAGGTTTTATCAATGATGAAAGATTTATATCTCATGGATCTAAAGGTGTCTTTCCTTTAATCGGTAGACTCAAAAACACTACCAAAAACAAAAACAAAAACAAAAACAAACCCAACAACAAAAACAATAACTGGGGATTTTTATATTTCTTTTGAAATCAGAATCAGATGGCAGAATATGATGGGAAAAAAAGACAGAAAAGGAGGGGGTTAATAATTAAAATGATAAAAGCAGTAGTAGAATGGAGAGGATATGTTTCGATCTTTTGTACCTTTAATTGCATTTTTCTTCATTATACTGGTAGAAAATAAAATCTCCAAAGAAGAATTGACATGGATTTATAGCTGATGTTGGCAAATCAAGGTTTAATGTACCCAATGATACTAATATCATTGTATATGGTGAGATTTGAATAGAATTAAGTAAGGATACAGGATGGTCTTTACAACAGTATTTCAAGAATATAACTTTAGGAGAAGAACACTGGTAGTGAAGATAGGTCTAGATGATATTCAACACTTATCGCCTAAAACAATGAATAACCTTTGGTTGGAAATAGCTTCTCACAGACTGAATAGACTTCACTCTGCACTTAATATCAAACTAGGAACTTTCTAAATCTATCTGTGTTGGTTGGTTTAGATTATGTTAAGCTCTAATCTATTTTAGAATAAGTACATTAGCCTTTCAGTACTGGCGTTAATATGAGTGGAAGTGACGTGATGGAACAATTAGGACTTGTGTTTTGCAGGTTGAATCCAGGAGAAATTACTATTATGACTTTGCAGATTATAACTGTCAAATTTTCAACCAGTTTATTATTATTATTATACATTTTGATGTGACAGTGAGGAAAAATATCAAAACAGAATAGAGTTTTAAAACAGTGCAATGGCTTTTAAATTTTTTTCTTCATGAGATATTGGCTTCAAAGCAAAAAAAAAAAAAAAAACCAAACCAGAAAATCCATCAGTACATTTAATTTTTAATGTGTCAATCAGCAGGCATTTCAAAGTGAACATTTGTTGAAAAAAATGTGTAAATTTGGGAATGATATGACATGATTATGGTAGGGACAGTTTTAAAAATAAAGACTGAAAAACAATAAAGAAATCTGAAAAGTGCATCTTCTTATTTTACATAGAGTAGGTAGTGTACAATACAGTTGTAGAACAAAGCACCTAGAGATAAAATATATTTTATAATCCAAAGTAGTTTCCTAGCCATTATCTAAAACATTAGAATCACACTCAGACATGATGTATTGCCCTGTTGATTTTAGTGTGCATGGCCGACTTTTCCCAAAGGATTGATCAGTTCTGAGCGTACATAGGGAATATCCATTACTTTTCTCCCCTGCATATTGACTATGGACTGGCATAGATATGCTTTTGCTGCATTAGTGACCGTGATAGTCTCAAAAGATCATATATTGTATCATGTAAGATGCTGAATAAAAATAAAATTAATACTCATGTCTAAAATATGCCTACTTAGTAGTTACAGTTGAGTAGAGTTTGTCAAGTTTTTTTTCCCTTAGCCATGTCATGGCCCCAAATTGATGATGTGTCAATTATTATTTGAGACTTAGACTACAATATTACCGTTGCTCATTTAGAACAAGAGAATGGAAATCAGAGTAGGAGAATTTACTTCCTGAAATGCCAAGGACTACTTTTCAACATACTAATATATTTCTTATGTTATCTGCTTAACAGTGTTATTAACTTGGTACTTCAAAAATTTGTGGACAGTTGAATTAAAAGATTATTGCAAAAAGTTGTGAAATATATAACAATGAGAAGCGTTAAATATTGTAGAAAATATTTATTACAAAAATGAATGGATTTTAAAAATATTTTTTACTAAAATAAATCAATATTTTGAGTCCATATGCTATCTAAAATCTCCCTAGATGTGTGATGTGATAGTTCTTTACTGCAGAAAATAATCTGAAGTCAGGAAATTATGACTAAGTTACGTGAATAAATTAAAAACAAAGACTCTAAAAGGCCATAGGGGGAAATTTAACATAAGAAACGTGTTTTAGCAAATTTTTATGAAAGTTTAAAATAAGTTCTACTGCACTTTATATTTAAACATGATCTCATTTCAACCTTATTTAAATCTCATTTCGGAGGCAGCACAGTGTAAATGAAAAATACAAGGGATCGGGCATCAGGAATTAAAGTTCTGATTTTGACAGTGCCCCTGGCTCCCTCACCTGAGGACACAGCTCATCTCTCTAGGGGTCAGATGCTCAGAGTGTTAGGCTTGGATCATCTCCAAGGACCCTTTGCAAGGCCTTAGAATGACTCCAATTCAAAGGCTAAAGCAAAATAAGTGAATATGCTTTGCAAAAACGAGGGTATGATTATGTCTTTGTCACGAAATGAAAAGTTTCAGAAAGAATTGAAGTACTGAAATATGTTAATAGTAATAATTCTGAAATTCTAGCAATGCACATTTTTCATGTGTTTAAAAATGTGTATGTGTGTACATTAATAAATGTATGGAATTATGAACATGTTAATATGCACCTATGAATCAAAGACACTATTTTTATAGGAACCTGTCCATTTCAAAACAGTGTGTTCATGAACAGAGATGGCACCCCTGCCATTATTTTACACCATTATCTGTGGACAGCCGTGGATACCCAGAGGAGTAATCATTTGTGCGATACATATTTTGTAAAGAACTACTATGAAAAACTTGAAGTACTGGAAACTATCAGTGTTAAAAAAAAATAAAGGGGGAATCTGGGTGGTTTTAGAAATAGGCTTCAATAAATGAGGAGTATTTTACAGGAACAAACACAAACAATGTTATTTTTATTGCTTATTAAGAGTTCAAAAGGACAAAATATTCCTAGATTACCCCAATGGTGCATTTGATTTCCGTTTTCTGATGGAATTACTAGAGTTTATAGAGGAAACTGGTTAAATGCTTTCTGATGATTAATAGGACAGACAAAAATTTTGATCTTTTCGAAGTGTTCAAGAAGTTCACCCTCTTTGATACAGAGCAAGTGAACTAAAGGGTGTTGTGTCAGGAGTTGGCTCCTCATGAAACCAGTTGGTAAAACTTACAACTAATTCAGCATTTCCCTTTTGCCAAACAAAACTTGTTCTGAAGAAAGCCAGATGTTTATTATTTCCTCTGTAAGTCTGTCACTCAATAAAGGTTTATTGATTAATTTCAAGAGGGTTTCATAACGACCCTGATCATACTCATATAAAGAGTTAAATTCCCTTCATTATGGAGCCAGGAAAACGCAGAGTGTTTATAGGCTATCTAGAAGGTCAGTCCTCAGACTAATTCACTGACAAACCCAGATGCCTGGCGAAGCTGCCAACACAGTTGCTTTCTGGGTCTGCCAGAAAGTCAGCTGCAGCTGCAGGGAACGTTATTGTTTTTTTTTTTTTTCTTTCCTACCATGGCTAAGCCTGTGGATTTTACAATTGCCATGAATAAAACAGAATTAGGAAATGTAATGCAGGGTAGCGATCACCTCACTTACCCTATTAATGGGCTTCAAATTAATATGAACAGTAAAATATAAACATAACACTTTTTGGACATGTGCATATTCTAAAATAATATGTTTCATTACTTTCTGGAAAGTAGCCTACTAGGATTACCTTATAGTTTGATTCTCTGCTACTCATGATTGAAATTGATGATATAATAATACCACCAATAAACTGATGATAAAAAGCTACCATTTTTGTTGCATTGCTACCTGCAGGTGAAGAAACACGATCTCAGGCTAGGCTAGATTATGCTTTTTTGTTTTGTTTATTTGTTTTTGTTTGTTTGTTTTTTACTTTTTTTTCATCAAAAGTCCACATTCTGACCTTCCTTTATTGTGTGACTTTGAGCAAATGATTTTAATTTTCTCAACTTAAGCTATTTCACCTGAATAATGAATTGTGGTATTTATTTCAAAAAGTGTCCTGAAAGCTAGTTAGCAAAGTAAAATGCCAGCTATCATATTAAAAAAAAATCATAGATCCTCAGGATTTTATAGAGGTATCCTGATATAAAATTTAAAAAATTTATTAGAGCTAAAGTATATAAATGTATATTGCTTGGCGGTCTTCAGTACTATACCTTAATATGGTGTTAGATAAATGAAAAGCATAAGTAATCTAATGCAAAAAATTGAAGTATCCTGAAAATAATCAGAAAAATATTAAAGGATATTACATTACATTCCTTCATTTTAATTTGTTTGAACCAAAGTGCTAGAGAAAGAAGGGGCACAGATGAAAAAGGGAGGAATTTTAATGTAGCATGTTTCTATTTATAAAATTTTCAATAAGTATTGGAGAGGTATGTTTCATTTAAAACATAAAATGTTTTAACAACAGTATATTCTAAAGCTAAATTTCTTATATATTAGCCATACCTATAAAATCATGTTTAGAGCACCGTCGTGTATCGATGTGGTCAGTTTCTACTTACCTATTTATCTCTTCCCTTCTCTTTTTTTCTTTCTTCTTCCCCCTCCCTACCCACCCTCGTTCCTTCCTTTTTTCTTCTTTGTTCCTTTCTTCCTTTTGTTCTTTCTTCACTAAATGTAAGCCAGAATGTATTGCAAAGAATAATTTTCCTGGAAAGAGTATTTTTATATAGATGGATTTTCAGAAAGTAAATGAAGTCAAATATCAGCAGCAAATCCAAAAACTGGACTGCTCAGATGAACTGGAGAGCCATTGCCAAAGTCAGTGGGGTACTAACAATCTACTGCTTTAGGGGTCTGAAGCACGGTTAGGTGAGATGGAGTTCATACAGGCAGGAAAAGATACTTTGTTTACCTTATCTTTGTACTCCTGTTTGGATTTTACAGAAAACCCATGACACTTCACCATTTAAATCATCTAATACAATTTAGGTTAGCCGGGGTGGCACTCTGTAACTCATATGCCACATGCACATATTTGATTCAGCATGATTTCATATTTTCATATTTTTCACAAGTCTGAAAAAACTTATCGTTGAAATGGAACAGCGTGGATTTGTTTTTCTTTCCCTGTCTAATTGGAAGAGCAATTTCTCAGTGCAAAATCAATCAATCAATCAATCAAATACATCATTGGCCAGTTTTTGTTTATTAACTCAACAAAAATATTTGTGCTTCTCATTGTAGTCATAGAATCAACCTTATTTTTAGTATTTTGAAATTAACACAAGCCTACAAATAGAAAATGACATAAATAATATAAATGTTTTATGAAGATAATTTGGATTGACACAAAATAAATACCTGGACACTTACCTTAAAAGCCAAGATGAAAATCTCTGCTGAGTCTCCAATGCTCCAAAGCAATTGTATTCTACATTTTAATTTTGGGTATATACACACATTATTTAAATGAATATTGTAGAAAATACACAAACTTTTTTTTTGCAACAGAATGGATTAAGATTGTGGTTGTTTGATTTTTCTATATGTTTGAATAAAAACACTGTCATACTTTTATACAATAGCCCTTTATTTCAAATAATTTTTACACATTAAATTGGGGTTTTAACAAAGTTCTAACTGGATATAAGAAACTAATTTCTTAGCGGCCAATAGTGGTTTTGTTTCATATGGTGAAAATAAAATAATCATCAGCGTAAAAAGAATATCAAACACTAAAATATGAAATGGCAATATGTTGCACTGAAATAGATACATGAATTCAAGCATATGTTTTTTAAAAAAATGATTTATGTATTTTATCGGAAAGTCAGATATACAGAGAGGAGGAGAGAGAGGAAGATCTTCATCTGATGATTCACTCTCCAAGTGAGCGCAATGGCACATATCGGAAGCCAGGTGCCAGGAACTTCTTTCCTGGTCTCCCATGCGGTTGCAGGGATCCAAGGTTTTGGGCCGGGCTCCACTGCTTTCCCAGGCCACAAGCAGGGAGCTGGATGGGAAGTAGAGCTGCTGGAATTAGAACCAGCACCAATATGGGATCCCCGTATGTTCAAGGAGAGGACCTTAACCATTACGCTATCCTGCTGGGCTCCAAGCATTTGATTTTTAAAATGAATATTTACTTTCAGTGGTTCTTCATCTCATCCTTTTGCAATGGAATGGTTATACATTCATATATACATGTTTCTATATAGAATATTAAATCCTTGGTATTTTATTTTATATGATGTTTCCTTTTTTACAAAACTAAAAATGAGCATTGATGTGCTTCTTTAGTTTTTTTTTTTGTTTTACACCGAATATTTTTCAGATCACATCTTTATCTTCTCCTTTACTAAAAAATATTACACACTTTCTCAAAATAGAACCTTATCACAATAAAGTAATTTTCAGTAACTTTGTTTATCCCATATGGATAGAAGACGGTAACTTTGTTTATCCCATAGAAGAGTTTCTGTCTAGAACAACCCCTCCTTTTTTTTTCTTTTTTTTTTTTGTTGTTGTTGTTTCTGTGCAATGAAGGTACGATTTCTTTATTCAGGAGTAGTCCTCTAATACAACAGCTTTTATGAGAAATCCAATGGATATCTTTAAGAATGCGTATGAAATTGTACCTGTACAAATCAGTGAAAGCATTTTTTTTTCTGGGCAAAGTTCTTGTGTGTGTCAGAAATTATTGTCTCCCTTCCCTTTCGATAGAGAGCCAAGCAGGGAATTAGGAAATGAAGAGCAGTGCTCTACACACAATGGCCTTCAGTGAATGTTATTGATGACTAGACACCTGCCAGGATGTAAAGGCATTTAATCCATATTATTTTGCCTTTTAACTTGTCAACCCAGACACAGCTGCCAGAAAAGTTTCCTGTTAAGCATTAGCCATTACCTTGCATTGAAATTTTAATTTTTTATTCTTGCAATTTCAATATGCAACATAAATGCATCTTTGGATAATATAAGTGCTCTTAGGTTTAGAAAGGTAGACTAGAGAATATGTTTTGGGTATAGTAAAACTTTCAAAGGGTATAACATATGCAGGTATGGGTTATATATTTCAAAATATTATTTCAGAGGAAAACACCCAGTTTTTAAAATTATTTTGGGGCGTTTCTGTCTTTAATAATGCTTTCTTCTTTTTATTTAATCATTAGCTCCTATTATTGCAACTTTTAAAATGTACTTATTTAAATTTATTTTGAGGGATTTTTAAAGGAAATTAATACAGTTTTATTTTTCTAGAGAGCAAAATGAACTACCTATTTTCAGGAGACAGAAATGATGAGATATTCCAATACAGAAACCTTTATGTCTCCTATATCTAAGTCCAAGTCTAACTACATACAATACTCCTAATTTTACATCCCAAGAAGTCAATTCACTGAGACATGCTAAATACAGGTTTTTTTTTAATAAAAAATCTTTCTACCTATGATAGGAACATATAACTTATAGTAGTTAAATTGATATTAGAGTAATACATTATACAGAGAGCATCTTGGGAAAATGATTTCCATATAAGTTTTATAGGAAAATGGAAATTTTCTTTTCCTTTTCTGATGTAAAATTTTGCATAAAATTTATCTTCTATTGTTCATATGCTAAAAATAAGTTAACCTTTACTCAGCATCTCGGTGTCATATCATCTGGTGTCTGGCACACTAGATATCAAGACTTAGTAAATATTCCAGAGCCTTTTCGTCTCTTATTTGTGTATCATACTTGTCTTTTACAGTCACTTTCTAGAGTTCCTTATACAATTTCTTCTTTAGAGTGTAACATAAAAAGAAAAAAAAAAAGCATTAAACATCTAATTCAGGGCCCGGCATCATGGCCTAGTGGCTCAAGTCCTCGCCTGGAACTCACCCGGATCCCATATGGGCACCGGTTCTAATCCCGGCAGCTCCACTTCCCATCCAGCTCCCTGCTTGTGGCCTGTGAAGACAGTCGAGGACGGCCCAAAGCCTTGGGACCCTACACACACAGGGGAGTTCCGGAAGAGGCTCCTGGCTTCAGATGGGCTCAGCTCCAGCCTTTGTGGTCACTTGGGGAGTGGGTCAGAGGGAAGATCTTCCTCTCTGTCTCTCCTCCTCTCTGTATATTTCTCTTTTCAATCAAAATAAATAAATCTCTCTTTTTTTTTAAATCCACTTCAATATAGTGATTGATTGATTTAAAAACGTATTCGGTCCTGAACTGTTTCCGTGTTTACCCTTTAGTTTTAACTTGGATAGCTTCACAAAAAATGCTCACAGAAAAATTCAATGCTTCCAAAGACATCCAATCAGCTCTCCCAGCCCTCTGCATCTCTAGAATTCTCCAGCTCAGCTAGTGTCATCTTAGTCACCCAACACCTTCATCTCTGTCACCTTTTGCATTCACTGCAACCACACTCTCTGTGAGGACTTTCCTTTTTGTTTTCACAGGCACATTTGGATTGGGTCCTTGTGAGAGTACTGCTGTGATTATCTATCTTTCCGCATTCTATCTCCACTGCACTCAAAGGCATCGCCTGCGTGATGTCTCACAGTACTCTCCACAAGAAGTCAGATTTCTTTTTTCTTCGCTGGAAAATATCTGCAAGATGATTGTTTTCAACACTAATTCAGGGACAAGCTATTCCGCTTCTCATGCGAGACAGCCTCATCAATGCTAGCACTTGTTTCTGTGTCCTCTGCTTTGTCTGAGTCCTGTTTCCACTGAAGTGAAATATTTCTACAACCGCAGAGAAAGCGTGGCTTTATAATTTTATTCATGCCAAATATTAGCAGATAAAAGAGTATACTAGTATTATCAGGTATAAAGTTATCTTAAATATTAAGCCAAATTTTATTTTCAGAGGTGAATGAACTTTAATAGGTTGTGAATCTAGTTCTCCGAAGGCACCAGAAGAAACAGGTTAAGACCAAAGGGAATATATTTAAAAATTATTTTTTCCAGTTGGATCACGCTTTTGGTACAAAAATCATTATATAGGGCCCAGCGCAGTGGCGCAGTGGTTAAGGTCCTCACCTTGCACGCCCAGGATCCCATATGGGCGCCGGTTCTAATCCCCGCAGCCCGTTTCCCTTCCAGCTCCCTGCCTGTGGCCTGGGAAAGCAGTCGAGGACGGCCCAAAGCTTTGGGACCCTGCACCCGCGTGGGAGACCCGGAAGAGGCTCCTGGCTTCGGATCGGCATAGTATCGGCCGTTGCGCTCACTTGGGGAGTGAATCATCGGAGGGAAGATCTTCTTCTCTGTCTCTCCTCTCTGTATATCCGCCTTTCCAATGAAAAAATAATAAAAATAAATCTTAAAAAAATTATTATAAATAGAAATTTTGATTTAATTTTAGACCTGTGGCCTTTAAATCTCAAGTTATCATTTTATAGTCTCTCAGTATATGCAGAGTTGTAATATTTACTGTGGTGCCAACAATTATTCTTTTATAACTTTATTAACTGTATCATAATTATAATTCAGTATTTGGAGCCAACATATTCAATTAGACATAAGTACTCTGGTCAGCAAATTTAAAATTTCTTAATAAATCAGATTTACAAAACATGAATGAGAATAAGGTTGATTAAATTGAAGTGATATTGCAAACCTTTTTAAGATTTAATTATCATCATCTTCATCATTATCATCATCATCATCATTTTATGATATAATTCCATAGGCCCTGGGATTTCCCTTATCTCCTCCCCAGTCCCTTCCCCCTCTTACTGAGTCCCCCTATATTATTACGATGGTATAGTTCTTCATACACAGTCATATATCCATCATTGAGGGCATGGACAAGGGCAGAGTGTTCAGCATCTTATTGTCAAGATGTAGTAAGCAGTTTGACTGGGAATCCATCTTTGTTCTGGAAGAGATGCATCCTACATTGTATCTTCACAATGGATGTGGTAGCTTCCATTATACAGTTACTATACACCCCCTTAAATGAGAAGCCACAAAACAAGATCAATAACAGGAAGAAAAAAGAAATTAACAACACCATGTATTTAAGTAACATTTTCCTGATTTACTAATGTGTTTCTGAGGAAATGAAAATCAAGAACTTTCTTGAAGAAAATGCTATTGTGTTATCTATGAGTCATTGAAGAATTAAATGAGAATGAGTTTTGAAAAGATGAAACTAAAAAAAAAATCAAAATCCGTGAGATATTGTTTCCGCTGATCTTTGTTGGTAATGTGACTCCTATAGGCAAGAAATAGATGTTTTTGTTTGTTTGTTTGTTTGTTTGTAAATCCAGTATACTAATCTTTGATGTTTAATGAGCTTAAGCCATTTACATTTGGGCTTAACATGAATGGGTGATGGTTTGGTCCTGTCATTTTAGCAATGGTTGGTTCATTGATTTAGATTTCTGTTCTTATTTTAGTGAGATGTTCTTCACATTTGCCTTTGATTTTGGTGGGTGCTATTGTATTTCTCTGTCAAGAGAACATCTTTAAGTATTATTTGTATGGCAAGCTTGAAAGAGACATATTCTTTTAAATTTTCTTTACTGTGGAAGAATTTTGTTTCATTTTCAAAGACAAAAGAAAGCTTTGCTGCGTACATTATCATGGGTGGACAAATTTTTGCTTTTAGTATCTGGAATGTGTCACTCCATTCTCTTCTGGCCTGTAGAGTTTCCTGTGAGTTTAATTGGAATTCTTCTATATGTCAATTAATTTTTTTTTTCATGTGCACATTTAAGGGTCTTTTCCTTATGTTCGATTGAAGAGAGCTTGATGATCATGTGTCATGGTCAAGATCGCTTTTGGTCAACAATGCTGGGAGTTCTTTGCTCCTTCTCGGGGTTTTTTTTCCCAATTCTTTCTCTTATTATTTCATTGAAAACACCCTTAATCCCAGTATCTCTTTCTGGATCTTTTGGGAGACCCGCAATTCTCACATTTGGTGTTTTAATAGTGTCTTTCAATTCTTGAATGCTTTTTTTTATGCTTGACCCAGCTCTGCTTCTAGCTTTTTGTTTGTTTCCCCCGGTGACAGGAAATATGTTCTAACTTTGAGATTCTTTCTTCTGCATTCTTTATTCTATTTTGGAGATTCTCCACAGTACCTTTAATCTGCTCTACTGTATTCTTCATTTCTGATATATCAGCTTTCATTTGATTCATTCCTATTTCCTGTGTAATATATTCCTTAAATTCCTTGAACTCCTGCTTTACGTGCTTCTTGTTGTTGATAAGAAGTTTTGTAACAAGTGTTTTACATTCTGTATCCCTCATTTTCTCAATGTCTTCCTCAGTGATCTCTGATGTTGAAAAAGGGTTTTGCTCCTTTGCAGAGGAGTCTTCATTAATATCCATTGTGCCTTTTTCTCTTATGCCCTTGGTCATTGTACTTCTGGTTACCAGATTCTTCTACTTGGTGCAAGTTTCTAAGCTGTGTCTTCAGCAGGACTACATTTCAATTTTCCTTATTGCACTTAGTACACGGTTCTTTGACTAGTACATGGTTCTTTGACTGCAACCACTTGTGCGACTCCTCCAGCAAGTTCCAGGTCTTGGTTCTTATGTTAGATTTCCACCATAGTCTCTATAGTCCCAGCTCCTGGCTCACCATTCTCTACTTCCTCTGATGCTATATTGAGGCTGCACCATTGTCTGTACAAACATTCTCCTACTTCTGGTTGGAGCAGGTACCTGGATTAGAGAGACAGCAAGTGCCCTATATTGCTAGGTTGTTGGTGGTATTGCTCTTGCAGGAACCTGTTGGTTATTAGATCTGTGAGCCACACCAACCGATTTTGACCCATGCGATTTGAAAGCCAGTATTATTTTCTATGTGGGACTAGTGTGATGCACTGAGCTCAGTGAGTGTACCCCCAGCTCAACATATGCACAGCTTACTGCTGTCCTTGTAGTCTTAAAACCTTTGCCACACCATACAAAATGGCACCTGATGTGTCACTGGTGGAGTTATTGATTTGCTGGCAGTCTGGTCTGGGGGTTACCCAAATGTATATTGAGTAGAACCTGTAGGATTCCACATTGTTGAAATTGATTGAGTCAGAAATTAGTTCATTCCCAAGTGACTGCACGCACAGTCATGCCCTGTGGCCTATGCCTCCTTAAGCAAACTGGTGCCCAATTCAGTACACTAGGCTGTGAAATCTACCCTGTTCCCACAATGCCCATCTGGGACCTGCTACTCTGTCTCTACTCCAAGTCAAATCAAACAGACCAGCAGGACAGGGTATTCTTTGTCTGAGTTTACTTCATGAACTCCCAGTGAATGTCCCTTCCCAACTTGTTGCTGGTGCAGTTCTGGCTGCAGGTGAAGTTCAGATCATTGCTTGCTAAACGCCACTGAGTCATGAGTCACTGCAACAACATACCATTCTTTCTGCTGCTTTTCTGTACTGGCTAATATTTCTCCATCTATTTAAACATGTCCTTATCCTATTCCACCATTTTGATTCTGTTAGCACAAACCTTTCAAACAATTCTAGACATACTTAGGTATATTAAGGTTTGGGTAATATCACAATAATTTAAAAAATATAACTTATTAATCCAAGTTACAGAGATACTCATGAGAATTTTAGTTCCTTCTCATGGATATTTGAGTCATTCTAGAGATTAATTTTTAATCATGGCTCATTAATAATAATTAAGATGAATGGAAAAGACAAATGTACATTCATTGATGTTTGCTTCTTTGATATTAAATGATTATACATACTTCATTTAAGATATTCAGATTTTCTTCACTATTCCAGATGCATAGGAAATGAGCCATAATGTCACTAAAAGCAAACTATTCTGTAATATTTTTTGCTCTTTAATAAAAGCCATTATTTTAGAAGCATTACTGACCCGATAATTGCTTGTGGGTCTAAATTGGAAGTACTTCAGTTAATGCATCAGTTAGTGAAGTACCTTCAATGCAATTAAAAGATTCTAATCTAACGAAAGAAAAAATCGTGTTCATATTGACCACTTTAAATTCAGCCCATGATTTCATATTTCTAAAGTGGCCCATGGTTTAGTTGACCCCATTAGTGGGATACAAGTCTCCTTCCGTGCAGGCAATTGCTGCTGAGCAAGCATTTCTGAAAGCATGTGAATGACTTCTTCAGACAACTGCCACTGCGTAACCTCAGAGTCAACCTGAACACAAAGCAATCATATCTTACAGTGGGATTCAGGGAATGACAGATTAAGCAGAGAGATGATAATTTTTATACAATAGTTAATGCATTTGAAATAAACTTAATATTTTCACTCGATACTAACTTGTCTTGCAAGATATTTAAGTTTTAGCAGATATGTCTGACATCTTGCTGACTGACCAAAATTTAGTAGTTCTTCCTTTATCATCACTGTAGTTATTCCCACAAAATTATTTTGTGAGGATAATGTTTTGCTGAAATGATTGGATAACCCACTTCGTCTTCTATGATATGGGTTATGTAATTCTCAAATGAATGCAGAAAGAACAACATTAACAGTATGTTAGTGGGTATATGTAATGCATAGAAGATCGCTTCTGTTTTTTGTTTGTTTCATTTGAAACAGGCCTTCCATTTCTGAATTAGCAATATTTAGATAACAGTGAACAACTGTCTGTCCACTTTAAGAAGTATATGTTTGAACCGTAGTCCCCATATTTCATTTCAGTCCCTTTGTAGGAAATAAAGGTTTTTTTTTATAGTATTGTATTTTTCCATGACAGAGTTTTATAGGTATAGAAATTCCTCCCTACACATCTTCCTCTCTCCATTCTCCCTGGGAACCACTGTCCCCCACCCCAATTATTACAACAGTGTAATCCTTCAGCAATAGTTACAAGTCCAACCTGTTTACGTGTATAATAACATTGTAGACAGTCTAGTATCCTATTGTCAGGATATATTTGAGTTACATGGGATGCCTCCTTTTATTTAGCAGATGCATTCTGAAACCCATCTTCACCCAGAAGGTTAGTCTTCCATTATACAGTTCATCTAGGAGAATATACGTGTATACATGCTTCCCTATTTAAAAAAAAAAATTGACCTGCAGCCCTACATTTATACCAGCACAGTCCACAGTAGTGAAGAGCTGGAGACAACCCAGATTCCCATCAAAAGAAGGATTGATAAAGAAACTGCTGTGTATCTATTGCATGGACTACTACTCAGCCATTAAAAAGAATGAAATTCTACCATTTGACATAAAAGGGTCCCGTTTGGAGATTCTTAGGCTCAGTGAAATAAGCCAGTCCAAAGGGCAAATTCCATATTTTATTTCTGACACAAGACAATCTTCATACAAAATAAAAGAGGAAAAGATACATAGGAATAAAGTGATTTTCACAGAATTTTGACAATGCATACCATGAATGGCTCACCAATAGCCTCTTTTGCTATTTATTGAGACATAGGAGGAGACTATTCAAGGAATTCTGCCAGCCAGAAGCCATTTAAAGCTGCCAGTTTTTTACTTTTTGCATAATGCAGGGAAAATTGCTGAGCATAAAGGATTATTTTAACTAGCTGAAAAGAAGAACCAAAGTTCAGCTCTACTCTTTCAAGAAATTTCCTCTAACACCCTGTATCCCTCTTCTTTGGGATTCTGAGGATGCTTCATCACAGTCTTCCTTGTCTTATTAATATGAATGTCCAACCCAGCAGATGATCGCCCTTCCAGAGATTAGTTTTTTATTATTACTACTTCTTTTTTTTGCTATGTAATTTACTTGAATTTCATAGGCCTGCAGTCAGTACCGCAAACTGAATTAAAATTGGCTAATTGTGTAGATTATGTAACCACAGTAGTAATAACTGTGGTTATTAATGTGTGTTTATTAAAAGCTATGAGGTATTTGTTTATAACTAGTGCAGCTGTCTCTCTGACTCCTTAGACCATGCGGTACCTTGCCATCCTCTAACGTACCACAACTGTTCTGTGATGCATCTGTTTTCCTAATTGGTGGAACTGATAAGAATAAATGAGCCCAGTTCTCCTGCAAGAGTGTTTGCGCTGTCATAAACTCACTAAATCTACTCTAGGGGTAGAAGGATGAGAATTATTGCTGGGAGTAGAGGGAAGTGTCTTGATTTGAGACTTTTGCCAGAGGCATAGAAGAGAAAATCGAATCAAAACTAAAACAAAATATGAAGAATACCAGAATTGCTTCAGCATTATTCCCATACAACTCTTCTATTTTTTGTTTTGTTGTTTTTTTTTTTTAATACTGCAAAACCAGAGAAGATGTTCCTCTTGATCTCTGGCATGCCTGTTTCAAAGTGTGTTTGAGCCAGAGAGAGGAGCATTTCTTGCCTCTAAAGAATCTTTTCATTAGATGTCAGATCTTTGTATCCTTTGCTTTGCTCAGGATTCATTGTATCTATATTTTACCTACAATTTCAATTTCCTTATTATTTATACTGTCTATGATATCGTTGCCCTCAAGCTAAGTTCTGGCCCATGCTCAATTAGGGTTTTCTAACTTGGCTCGTTGTGGAATTCTTCCCTCTTTTTAATTCCCTCAAAAGACCAGGGCTTTTATTTGTTAGATTTAATTTTTCTATCTGTGACATGTGACAAAATTCTAACATAGTCAATCTTCATAAAATATTTATTTTCAACAGATTTGATTCTTAATAAACCTACCTCTCTTTTAATTTTGACTACCTCTCTTTAGGATCACACAGTTTTATTATCCTGCCAGTCTTGCATTCTTGCTCTTGAAGTATCCTACTTATCATGTGTCCTGTTCGTCTACCCCTGGGTTCAGCCAGACTCATTTATTTGAATTAGGTTGATTATAGTAGTCCTACTATTCTGCTTGTTAGTGGATTGTAAACAGTCTTCTTATCCTTGATCCAACTCAGCATTTTCCCAATTTCTATAAATTCAGTGCTGAAATTAATATTATATGTAAATCATTTCTTTAAATATGTGATGCAAATAGTTTACTTTTTATGTGAACTCTTTTAAACTGAAAAATATGATTAATTTTAAAATTTGAAAAATATTTGAGAATTTGGTATATTCTAGAAACAGTTACAAGTGTTGAGGTGTAAATAGCCATAGAAACAAAGACAGTGCAATGCCATCATTATGTATCATTCACAGATTGATACAGATTCCCAATTTTGCCCTTTTTCTTTATGCAAACTCAGGGATGGTTATTATTTTGATGTGGTCTTTATATGGGAAAAATGCAGATGCAATGTGTTACAGTTTGAAGTCTCTTTTGGCCCTAAAACTCCATTATGTTGTGTTGAATGACAATAGATTTTTGAAACAAGGATGGTCATAAAATACCATGGAGTTTTTGCATTGGTTTTATTTGCCTTGTTTCTTTTGGGACAGGTTTCATTATAGTTGACCCTGAACTTGAATTAGACTCCCATCAGATTTATCAGGTTAACATTTTTAAACATGCGGTTATTTAAATAGCTGAGTCATTGACAAAAGCAATTAAAATTAATATACTCTGCAAACAGCTTAGGCTCTGGCTTTGTGTGCTTGTTTATAGTGAACAAATTCTCTCTGTTATTGATACCGATTAAATGATTTACAATTTAATCTGATATTGCAAGAGAATTTGTTTTGTTTTCTATGTGTTTTCCATAGTGCTTCTGTTCACATGTTTATAAGCATATTTGTTTAGCTCATCAATGTTGTTGATTTTAGATTTTATTCAAAATTAAAATTTATGTAATTTGAGCTTCTTTCCAGTAAATTGTTTGGTTTTCTGTGTGCAGCTTAGTTTCCTCAGCTGTACTGTAAAGTTGAATGTAAAGTTGAATTGTGGACTCTTAATAAGAGTGTGAACTGAAATCATAGTTTTAACTTAGCACATTGCCTTTCATAAGAAGTCTATAAACATTATATACCAGAACTATCTTCTTCCCCAACATTTATTATTCATTAACCTACCTGTTTTCAAAAAAGAACATAAAACAAAATTACAGTAAAAGAAATGAAAATGACTACTCATTTAAAAATAAAATAAGCTAAGAACAAAATTTAGTAGAGTTATAGATTCTTACGAAGGTGTTTGCTGAATACTTCAGTGTAGTACTTTATCCATTGAATATTGTATATGCTGAAAATATTATACTGAAGGAGATATTTAATATTTAATGAGTTCATTAGGTTTAATAAAATATGAAGAAGATATGGATTTTAAGAATATAATTCTAACCATTATCAAGAGAGTTCCATGTAAATGAGGGGGTCTATATAATTATTTTAAAAGACTGAGACCATTTACAATGTATTAAAGTGATCTCAAAGTCATATCTGAATTTCTGTTATTTTAAGTAATTCAGAAAAAACTTACTGAAGTTAATTGAATATTATTTTTATTTGAGCACTTGAACTAATGAAATTGAATACACTAGACTTGGAAGTACTATTTTGTTGACTTTCAAAGCAGTTATAATAACTGGGATGTCATTAAATTTTATTGGTGCAAAATTAAAGGATAAAATGTAATTTCCAAGTGGTTCTTTTTCTTCCATATTAAAATGTATAATTTTAATGGATTATTTCTGTAATTGTATCTGAAAATTCCTTTTAGTAGTGACAATGTACAGCTGTTCAGTTTATCTGTTAAACATTTTTGACAGACTAAATTATGATACATTTATTACTTTTTTAATATGTGTTTAGCCCAAATGACTTTCAGCAGAAATTTCTTTATAAAAAATGTGATTTGTAACTTAAGTTTTGTACAAATATTTTAAAATAACTTTCAAGCAGTATCTCTTAAAAGAGAATAATAAGATATAAAATAATGCATGCATTAATATATGTTACCTCACTAATTTTTCTACTACTTCTTGGTTGATACATTAATATGAACTGCATTTGAGACTGTATTGATTATATATTTCAGAAATGACATTATATAATGTTTTATTAGAGAAATAAACTATATAATATGTATGTATAATGATTAACAACTTTATTAAGTTTTATAAATTTCAAAAAGATCTGTTTTATTGACTTTCATTCTGCCAAATTAGTTGAGATGAATTATTCTAAAATATTCTGTAGGCTGCCAGGTTTGTTTACTTCATTTCCATGTTTTTTTAAGATTTATTTATTTTTGGCCCGGCGGGGTGGCCTGGCGGCTAAAGTCCTCGCCTTGAACACGCCAGGATCCCATATGGGTGCCGGTTCTGATCCCAGCAGCCCCACTTCCCATCCAGCTCCCTGCTTGTGGCCTGGGACAGCAGTTGAGGACGGCCCTAAGCCTTGGGACCCTGTACCAACGTGGAAGACCCGGAAAAAGTTCCTGGATCCTGGCTTCAGATCGGCATAGCACCGGCCGTGCACTCACTTGGGGAGTGAATCATTGGATGGAAGATCTTCTTCTCTGTCTCTCCTCCTCTCTGTATATCTGACTTTCCAATAAATAAATAAATCTTAAAAAATAAAAAGATTTAGTTATTTTTACCGGAAAGCAGATCAGATTTATGGAGAGATCTTCCATCCACTGGTTCACTTCCCATATGACTGCAATGGCTGGAGCTGACCCAATCTGAAACTAGAAGCCAGAAGCTTCTTATGGGTCTGCCACATGGGTGCAGAATCTGAAGGACTTAGTCCATTCTCTGCTGCTTTCCAAGGCCACAAGCAGCGAGCAGTATGGGAAGCAGATCGGCCAGGCCTTCAGGGGAGAGATTAATCAATTCAGCCATTGTGCTGGTCCCAAACTGGGACTAATATATTTTTTATATAATTAAGAAATTATAAATGTAGGAAAAACTGACTTATACTGATATAGTCATTGGAATAAATTCAAGGTCCAATTTCCTAGATTGTAACTATTTACAAATTAATTTTTTTCCTGGAAATGAGTTGGAAGAAAATTGCTAAGTAGCAAAGTAAATTTTTGCTATTAGTTTTCAGGATGACCATTCTGATTCATTTAGGTTTTCATATTAACCCTTATATCATTAAGTGATGATAAAAAATTAGAAACCACAGATTAAAAAATAAATAAATAAAAGCCTTTTTAGTTGGTACTGTGATGCAATAGTTTAAACCAATATCAAAGCCCCAGGTCAAGTTCTGCCTGTCCCACCTGCAATACAGCTTCTTGCTGCTCCACCTGCAAAGAGAAGTTCTTCAGCCTGTGCCACCCATGTGGGAGACAAAGATGGTTCCTGATTTCAGACTCACCTAAATGTGGCTGCTGTGTCCATCTTGGTAGCAAATGAATCAGTGGGAAAAAAATTAGTGTTCTACACATGTACTGAAATCACTGAAATTTAAAACAGTAGCAATACTAAATGTTTGGACTCTTTTTAATTTTTTTCTTGTAAATGCAAAATGTTGTAACAATTTTGGAAAGCAGCTTGGCCATTTCTTATGGTTTCTTACTAATCCTAGGCTTACCGTATGATCCAGGATTCACAGTGACTGGTATTTCCCCAAAAGTGTTTAAGAGTTACATCCAAGTGCCAAGTTACACCTAGATGTGTATAGCGGATATGTTCATAGTTGTTACAACATGAATAAAACCAAGATGTTCTTCAGTAAGTAAATAAATCAGCACTGAATGACCCGGCCAATGACATGTTATTTGTTCCTGTTTAAAAAAAAAAAAGAAAGAAAAGAGCTTTATACCATGATCAGACATAGGTGCAAACTTCATTGCATTTTCCTAACTGGAAATGGCCACTCTGAAAAGGTTACATATTGTGTGGTGTAATCATATAATATTCTGGAAAATGCAAAACCATATATTTAATAAAAATATCATTGGTGGACAAGCTATAAGAGGGAGATGGATAAGCAGCACACAGACATTTAGAGCAATGTGGTTTGTGTGATGCCACAAAGACTAGACTATATGTCATAATACTTAGCCCAGACCCATAGAATGTGCAGCACTAGGAATAGAGCTTAATATACATTTTAAACTATAATAATTATAATTATGTCTGACTTTAGGTGGATCCTCTGGGAAAAATGAGCATTTCTGATGGGGGATACTGATAAATGGGGAAGCTGTGTGTGTTTTGTCAAGGAGAAAAGGGAAAGCTCTGTTTCTCCATAAACTACTGCTTTGGATCAGAAGTCACTTTGGCAAATAATTTTATGAAATTTTTAGAATTTGCATTAGATGATAGAATTTTTAAAATTATACTTAAAAGAAGCAAATGAAAACTTTTGTAAACTATTGAGCTGCTTTGATACCTGGTTTGAGTCAATAGTTGGGGACACTTTTGCCACAGATTTCTAGGCCTACTACTTATCAGGAAGACTAACAAGAATGATCTGTTATTTGGGACCCACGAGTTCTTCTTTAGTGACTTATTGTCTATTTGAAAGGCAGAGTTTACAGAGAGATGGGAGTTGCAGTGAGGAATCTTCAAATAATTGAATCACTCCTCATATGGCTGCAGATTCCTGGGTTGGGTAGGGGAAGCTTCTTTTGGATTTCTTACATGAAATCAGGGACCCAGCAACATGGACCATCCTCTGCTGTGCTCTTAGGAGCATTTGTATGGAGCTGATTTAAACAGCCCCCAAATGGGATGCAAAGTGGCAGGTGGTTGTTTTACCCCATGAAAGATTCTTGCTCCAGGATCAGCAATTCAACCAAATGGATGCCACTATTTCTATAAGTAAATTAACAGAAACTTCATTGTGACAGTAAGAACCTAAAATTTTGTGCAAGAGATGGAAATGGTAAAAGGCAGTGTTTTCAGGTCATGAGTTCCATAACTTGAAGTTGATCCTTGTATTTTTTACTTCTTTTTAAAATTATTATCATTTTATGATATAGCTCCTCATATTTCTATTGTATGTTGAATGTTTTCAGCTTTGCAGGTTTAGTTTGCTAATCTCAGTGGCTAATAATTGAAATTGTCTTATTCATTTATTTATTTTTGATAGTGTTAGAAACCTTAAAATAAATCAGCTTAAGGAATTATATATTGACCACGTACTAGGGAATCCTACATTAGCCCCATTTGTTTTAATACCCTAATATTATCTCTAGCAGTGTGTCTGTTTTTCAGCCACAATTAGAAACACAGAAGTTGGAGTGGAGACTTCTGAGAGTAAGAGAGTTTGTTGCCAAATAGAGATAAAAATGTGCAGAGGTTCCATGGTCCACTGCAGAGATGCACAGGATCGCTTGGATGTTTTGGTGTCCACTGATAGAACCATAGAGCAGAAGCCACATTTTTTTACTACAACCAGAGCAGTCTTAGCACAGCAGATTAAGTCACAACCAGTGATACAGGCATACATACAGACGGGTTGTGATCCAATTACCAGCTGCTCCACTTCCGATCCTGCTCCCTGTTAATGTGAAAAAAAAAAAAAGCGGAAGGAGACTCAAATAGTTGGATACCTGCACCAGTGTTAAATACCGAGATGAGCTCTTGGCCTCTCAGTGGCCCAACCTCAGCCTTGTGGCTTTTGCAGAGTGAATTAGTGGACGGAAGATTTCTCTTTCTCTCAGTGACTCTACATTTCAAATAAATAAATGAATCTTATCCAAAGAAATAAATGATTTCGGTTCCATTGAATCCTTAAGCATATGAAGTCATAAAGAGGAGAGAACACTGGGAATAAAGAGTTGGTACAGGCCACAGAAGAGGTTTGGCCATGGCAGTTAAGATCAAGTTAACAAAAGTCGTAGTTCTGATTGTGTCCTGGGCAATGTTAAAGGTAGCCCTGGAACTACACACTGGGAATCCGAGGTGCCCATAAAGGAAGAGTGAGCAGAAAACTATGAAGATGAATTTCCTATGGAATAGATATTGAATCCAGTTTTCTGCTGTGAACATTTGAAAGCCATTAGCAGAAGTATCTTGGCTGATAGGAACTGTCATTTTTCCCTGTGGAAACACTCTTAATGGAGTTCAGATGCCTTATATAGCTCATTCCCTACTTGGTAGCCTTAGGGATCAGAACAAAAGATGCACTCTGACCCCTGTTTCCTGCTGTTATTTCTAAATGCATCTCTACCTGACTCTAAATATTAATGTTGAGGAAGAAACCGTATCACAAAAGTGACAAAACTAAGGTTAAAATTCTTTTTCTCCTGTTAGCATCATATTTCATTAATGACACACCCACCAAATAAAGCCTATTCTTTGAAATAGCTACACTTGTTCAAAAGCTTGCAAATTAGTGTAAACTCGGCTTGCCGAACATCCTTTCAGCATTATGAGATTCCAGAAAATGTGAATAGGATGTTTCAGCTGTTAGGTAATTTTCCAGATGCCTTTTTTTGTGCTCAGATAATTCAAATGGCTTCCTTTCAACACTTCAGGCTTGTCATGTACACTGTATTAGAGTGTGTAACATTTTTGAAGGAATTTGGCACAAACATTTCTTTTCCACTTCTAAATCTGAGTTTGAGGAGTACCTGCCAAGATCAGTATAAACAGAGCCTAATCAATATATTTTCAACACTTCTCAAAGTTTGTTTATTTCAAGTGTCAATATTTTATGAATGTTGAAAATAATTTAATTAGGTATGGCTTCTCTTTGATATTTTAGATAAACATATTTAGATTACATTTAGAGCTGAGCTCAAAATCTGCCAATGATAAAGCCAACATTTTATTAGAAATTGGTTCCTAGTAGCTATTTGCATTCTTCATTTAAAAAGTCATAAAGGATTGAGTATGGATGCATAGATCATTATATATTCCAAGTCTTTGAAAAGTAGATTCATATATATATATATATAAACACATTGTATTTTGACAAGTTCATTTTAAATTTATTCTCTACATAGTTTGATGTTGTATTAACCTTAAGATGTTAAATAGGAATTGATAATTAATGTAATGTGTTTTCTCAATGAAGTCCTAACCCCTCTCCCCCTCCCCCCCAAAAAAATGCTTAAATGAAAATAAACTTAAATATTTGAATAGAGTTTAGGGTAATTTCACTATAACAGAAAGAAACATGAGTTTGGTTTTCCAAATACTTGGATTTGAATCCTAGCAATATGTAGATTTAGAAAAGGTGTTTAATTTTTCCAAAGCTCAGCAGTTTCATCTATAAATTGAGGTGATACCACATAGATCAGAAAATTTCTGGAGATTTTACATCAAATGTAAATAACATGGTTTATGTAAGAGATTAACACTCTGTTGTTAGAATTGTAGCCAATATTTCATTGTCGCTTAGGCTCCTTGCATTTTGTGTGGATATACTTGTGGACGCGATGTGGAAGACTGCTTCTTTGAACTGCAGCGAACAGCATAGATAGGTCAGTGATGGTCAGAGAAGTTTCAGGATTCACACATGTTGAGTACATTTGCATGACTAAAAATTCTTTCATTCTCTGCATGGTTCTGACTCTTGCTATATTCCCTTGTACTAATCCAAGGATTGATTCCCAATGCCTTCTGGGAACCAATTGGGTAAACTAGAAAATGTCAATAATATAAATTGGGAATCTATTGTTTTAGTTAATTATTAGAAAGATGGACAGATATACCAGATCTTTCACTCTAAGCAAAACTCTCCCTTTTTCTACCACACTCCCCCCAAACTTCCTCCCTACAGGTGTTGGATACTTGATCTGTCAATGGAATGTGGATTGCGGCAAGATTATTTGAATTATAAAGTGTTACAAATGTAAAATATGCTACTTTATACTCAAAATATAAATTGAGTATGTCACTTGTTTTCAAAGGAATAGGAACTAAATGACAGGCTATTAATGTTGTTCAATTGCTCCATTTAGTGCTCATATTGTGGTGACGAGGACGCCACAGCGTGACTCATAAATGCTAGTGTGATCAGTTCTTATCATCTGTGCCTCACCTTATATTTAACTTAGTTGTGTAAACATGCTTGTTATAGGATATCCTTATTACCAATTATTTTGTATTTGTCTTTGTTAGACTGATCATGAAAATAAAAATGTATTGTTAATAGCCTTATATGTTTATTTATATTGCTTTACTTTTTGTGTGCTTTTTAAAGATAGGCTACATATTTGGTGACTAGCAAAAATCACAACAGATTTTGAAGTTAATTAAAAATTATGCTTTTGGTAATTTACCCTTTATATGTTTTGTCTCTTGTATGATACACATATTACTGTATACTTTCCTATTTGTCTATTTTTAATCTAAATTAAAGAGCTAACTTAGGAGCAGCATGTTTAAAATTAATTTAGCAATGTTTTTTGGATCGGTTTCACTCAATAACTTTGAATAAACCTGTGATTGCTCAATGGTTACTTACAAAAAGTGATATAATTGAGAAAGAAAGATAATAGAGGGAAACGATTAGTTTCAAGAAAACGTGTAGATGATCCCACTACTGAAAGACACTGAAAAAAGTCTGAACCGCTGCTCAAGCCCTGCATCTCCTACAGATTTTAAGAGGATCTGTCATAAGCACCATTTCTGTCACAGCACGACTCTGCTTCCTCACTGTGGAGCAGAACTCTGCCTTGGAATCAACCTACAGAAACAGCAGTTAAGAATTCTCTGTGTCTTAATTGTATTTTGAACACGCTTTATGGTGGCTATTTTTAGTGATGTGCTTAACGAAAACAGCATTTATTTTACTGCCTCATGTGATGGGTTTCCACATCTTAAATGTATTGAGAACTATATACTTATGTTTGGAATCCTCTGCATTTGTTCAAGGGTTTCATTCATCCTCACCCCAAGAATCTTATGATGCATTTGTAGCACTAAATTTCTCAAATTGCAAGTTATCAAATAGCACAATTTTGGTATGAATTCCCATGGATGTACATGTCATTTGAATTACAAAGAATCCTTTCTTTTTTAATTTTTTAAAAAGTCAGGTAGAATATTGTGCAACATGGAAAGTATAACCTGTTTTTTCTGTCAGTTTTTGTTTTTGGTGAATTTTACGCAAATGGTACTTTTAAGAGAAGGGAACACAAACTGATTTTAAATAGATTTTTTTGCTTTTATATGTTGTTTTGATTTTACATTTATTGTATGTGTAATATTGGAGGGGTTTCTGGAAATTATTTGAATATAGGCTTAGGTTTTCTTTCCTTTTGCAGTTTTAAATGCTTTCAAACTTCTTGTTATGTATGAATGACAAGCAGACCCCAAAGGTTGCTTATGTATATTGAAATGAAACAATAACAACAAAAACGTGATTTGTTTGGTGGTATGAATTATGTGACTTTTGGCTCATTTTCTTTGGATAATAACCCAAGCATCCAAGTGGCGGCAAAAGACAAGAGTACTGTGAGCAGGAAAAAGCTGTTCCTGACTGTTGAGGGGAAATTCTGAAACTCATTTCCTTGGTTGTCATCTTGATGAGTGTCACAGAATTTGACTGTGGAGCTAATTTTTCCTCAAGTTAAATAGAAAGCAGTTGTTTTACTTAATTTTGTTGGATTCTGTGCTTTTGCATGCGTGCTCCATCTTCTGAATCTGTTCATGTCATGATTCATTTCAAGTCGACTTGAATCATAGTATGGCATTTTTTAAGAGCATCAGATAATTAGGTGGACATTATTTGTGATATTTGTTCTTAGCATAACCTTCCAAAAGTTGTGTGTGTACATATGTATGTGTGTGTGTGTGTATCCTTTACTCTCAATTTGAATTTATATGAGGTTCTGCTGCTGGTGTTAACATAATATATATGATTTGGGGAATAAATTATCCCAGTGCAAATTCAAGGTCCTGATTTTGCTTTTTCACTTTGCAGTATGGAATGGAAGGGAAAGATGAGCAGTGAGAGATGCATATTGAGGATAAACTTTGCAAAGTGAAGAATGTAATTTTTTCATGTTGCTTCTGATTGAGAGTGTGTGGATTTTTCCACCTTGCTGTTCTGTAAACATTTGCAACACATTCAGACGATTGTAACTACTACTAACAATTGTTCACCTACTCTTCTGACGTTTTAGGCTTGATAATTCTATTATTCAAGTTTTGCTTGAGCTAGGTGTGGGACTCACACACACACCATACACACTTTACGCTGCTTCCAAACTTTTGCTTGTAAATTTAAAACTGTTCTGAAAAAAAAAAAAGTTTTAAAAAACAGCTTTAACACAATTTGGCTTTGGAATTTCCAGGAACAGACAGAGAGCAGTGCATGTTTTTCTCAGTGATCAGGGGCGTGCAGCCAGAGGCTCAGATTCGCTGCTCTCAATTTGGCACTAATAAACAGCCACCTGGCTGACTGCTAGTTTAGTTTTCTTTCAGTACATAGAAGCAAATGGGGAAAAAAAAAACACATAACTCTTGATATTCCCCAGCTATTTTGATCCATCGCTGAGAAGTAAAGATGAGATTTGTGTGTATACATGAAGGAGGGAACATTTTTCATCACAGAGCTAGAAAACATCCCCTAAACCCTGATTGCATTACCACTGATTCACAAAGTACACAGCCAGAATCCCAAGCTACAAAGTATTCATTTGTGAAACTAATTTTAACCTAGATCCTTTCCTCTTCCTAATTGCAGCCATCTTTGGAGAGATTGACTTGGGCTTTATTAACTTCATGTGGAAAACAGGCAGGCAATTCTTGTTACGTATGGTAGACTCTAGAACACCACTGGAACAAGCACCGAACCTTTGATGCTTGGAAATTCACGCTTAAATTTTTGCGAACTGCTGATCACAACTTGATTTATGTTTCTGTTTGAATACAGTGGATTTAATATGTATTGCTGGTTCATTAACTTTGAACCTCTGCCAACAGCAATGTATTTTATGCCTAAATAGAAATTATCTAGCTTATGTATTTCCTCATGTATACATCACAGACTGTTTGGGCTTGGGAGCTAAAACAAGCTACACTGGACCTGACCATATTAAAGATCCAAATCATCCACACGAAACACAAGTTAAAAACACAAAAAGAAATAAACCTTGAATGGGATAAAGATTTATAGGAGAAGAGCTAAAGCGACAGGCATTGCTTTTCCTTACTTGACCTCAGCTGGGCATGTTCCTATTAGGTAACTGATCTTCAAAAGACTTTGAAAGCACTGTATTTGTTTTAGGATTAAAAACAATTTATCTAATAGGAAAATCTCCAAATATAGGATCTAGAAATAGTGACATTAGTCCATATATTTTGGTTGAAGTTAGTTTTGCAATTTACTTTCTCAACATTTTGAGAAATAATCATACCGTGTCAAAGATGAGAGAGATCTCAAAGTTCGATTGATCCAAATTCCAAAGGCATGTGGAAACCTATTAAATGTCTTAAGAACTGACATCAAATTTGTTTTTTGTTTTTTGTTTCTGTTTTTTTTTTAAGATTTATTTTTTTTTAAGTTTTTATTGGAAAGGCGGATATACAGAGGGGAAAGACAGAGAAGAAGATCTTCTGTCCGATGGTTCACTCCCCAAGTGAGCACAACGGCCATGCTATGCCCATCCGAAGCCAGGAGCCTCTTCCGGGTCTCCCACGCGGGTGCAGGTTCCCAAAGCTTTGGGCCATCCTCGACTACTCTCCCGGGCCACAGGCAGGGAGCAGGATGGGAAGCAGGGCCGCCGGGATCAGAACCGGCGCCCATATGGGATCCTGGGCGTGCAAGGCGAGGACCTTAACCATTGCGCCACCGCGTCGGGCCCCATCAAATTTGTTTTAATCTTTGCCCTGATTAGGACATTACAGATGTTATAGGCAGCTGTTTTAACATGACCTATCAATTCATCCTATTTTTATAGTCATATTTTTAATAACTACAATTCATTTATCATGGACATTAAGACACATAGGGAGAGATTTCTCACATTTATCTGTTCACTCTTCAACTTATTGTGACAACCGGGACTGAGTCACACTGAGTCTAGGAGCTGAAATCTGAATCAGGTTCTAAAACAAGGGTGACGGGGACTTTGCTACTGGAGCACTCACATACTGCCTCTCAAATCTGTTTAAACAGAAAGTTGAAATCAGGATTGTTGGTGGGACATACACACAGCATCCTAAGTGTCTTACTTCTATGTCAAATGTGTATTCGTGCATCATTTTTTTGTGTGTTTTACATACAATTTTAATTTTTTTTGCAAGCAGAGAGAGCATCAGAGTGGAAGTTTCTGTCCACTGTGTCTATAGGTATATTCTCCATATGCCTTCAGTAGCCAGGCCACAGTCACGTGGGGGATCCCAGTTCATGTATCCCATGTGAGTTTCAAGGATTGCCCTACATGATGCCCTTCCATAGGCTCTGGGATTTGCCTTACACACCCCCAGCCCTGTGCCAAGTTCCTCCCCCTTAACCAACTTCCCCCATATTATTACAATAGTATAATCTTGATAAGCAATCACAAGGCCATCGTTCTGCTGTTTAAGTATGCCCTGACATTGCGGGTACAGACACTGGTGTAGTCCAGCATCCTATTGTCAAGATATATCGAACAGTTTCATTGAGAGCCCATCTTTGATTTGGAAGTAGAGATGCCTATTGCATTGTAGCCTCACATCTGGATATGATAACAATTACTATACATCCCTTTAAACGAGAAGCCATAAAACAAAAATCAACAACAGGAATAAATTTAAAAAAAAAGTTATAACACCATGGATTTAAATAACATGCTACTGAATCTCAGTTGACTCGAAACTGCTGAATATGTGGCTATGAAATCTACTCTAGCCAGGAAAACTGGTAGTGGCTTCTGTGATTACCAGCTATTTGCCAAAGTCAACCATCGCTTTCTAATTTTTATTTGCCATAATGACAAAGTATTCTGCTGTTATTAGAACTATGCTTTATATGAATAACAATTTATTCATAGACATTTTCGGTAAAATTTGCCCTGATTACTGTGCATATAAATCTCCTGTGTTTTGGGCCAATGTTCTTTACAGGTCTCTTGTGCTTATTCTTTCTCCAGGGATCCTATTTCTTCTTTGCTTCTGTGGCCTTTCTGTTATGCCCCTTGCTGCGTTCCCAGGTTACAGCTCCTGCTGTGCACCGTTATATGCATTTCTATCTTTGAGTGACAGCCAAGAGGAGTTTCTTACACTCTTAATCTTGTTAAAGTCAGTGTTACAAAGATCAGAATTAGAGTCAGTTTCACTTCACTGTCCATCACAGTCAGGAGCAAACATACACTAAAGGCTTATAGATTCATTCCAAGGCAGCAGAGACTGACCGGTTCTCAGATATCGCAAAAAGGAAAACAAAATCCCTATTTTAGAACTACAGGGTACTAAAAAGCTGTTCAATAGTGTATATGCTGCTGTGTTTTTCTAACATCTTCAGCTTTCCAAGGACCAGACAGTATGTTTAGTACCTATGCAGAATCACTGAGAGGAATGTTTAGGAATGTCTTCCACTTGTGTTTCAGCAGAGGAACTGTACTGTGACTGTGAAATACCTGTTGAGCACCATTTTCAAGAGGCAGCAGCAACATCAAAACACTGAAAATAATACAATTATTTGAATTAAAATGTTTCTTCTAGTTTCAATTTCTTTTTCTTCTCAGATTGTTTAGCATAAAGTTACATGATTTCTATGATTTGAAGAAAAATTTGCTTACATCATTCCTTGGTAAGAAATAAATATATGGTTTTTTGTTTGCATGTTTGTTTGTATTTTTATCCAACAATGACGTATGGTTACTTGGAGTTTTCAGATTATGTGCTTTTCTCGAAGCCACACATTGTGATCCAATATTTCTATAAAAACCTAGTTTAGAAATGGAAAATATTAAAAGTATTAGATGACTCAAAAATTTACCATATTTTATGAGAGAGAAAGATCAGATGGCAAAATGGAATCTAAATTTGGAATCAGTCTTTTCTTGCAATCTGTTAGGCATAAGAGATAGCAAGTTTTATTATTACCAATCTGCTACAAATATGACTACCTAAATTACAAAATTCCAGAAAGCACAACTTTTAGTGAATTCATTGCTGTTATACATTTTGTACATTTTCTGGTAAAGGGTTTTAGAATAGTAAAGCTTTCCCAGGGAATTTGATGATATAGTGCTATACAATGACTGAATTATCTATTGAAAGCATTATCATGACAACATGTCAGTTAAAATACTAATCTTTAACGTTAGCTTTGGAAAGGAGATGGGGATTCATATACAAGTATATTACTTTTTACTTTATGACCTGGATTCAGCAGTCTAAATGTGTGTTTCCTCATCTATAAAACATAGATAATAAGCTAATCTAAATGTACAAACTGTAATTATAGTTTATAAAATATGAAAATAAAGTTATCTAATGACTACATTGATAACATTGACAGGTAAGGTACAATAATCATTTGATTCACACATGCAGTTAGTTGTCATTTGTTCTTGTACCACAAAATTGTATGTGAGTTGCTTTGATGACTAGTCTTTGTGAACTGGGTAAAGATTGAAAATATGAGCAACCGTGTTTTAGGTTCTGAAGTAATAGAAGAGTCTCAGGCTGTTAGTTGGATTCAAAATTTGGTAGATTTTACACAGATTTTTCTAAGCCATGTTATTTACTTTTTATCTTAAAAATGTAATATATTGTCGGTGGATTTTAAGCAGTAGGAACACAGCCACACTACTTCGCCCCCCTTCATTTCAAAATGTTCTCTGGCATCAAAGTGGAAGACTGACTGTGAGAGAGGTCATGTCCCATTGGCTGGCAAAGGAGGAAATCAGATGACCTTACAAATGCAAGTCAAAATGATGAATGAATGAGTATTCGGCCTTGAATTTCCAAAATCCTATAGTAGAAAGAAATAACATTCCATGTTAGTGACTAAGCTATAGCCCCTCGATACACAACTAGCCCTAGTTACATTACACGCTTTTGAAGTGTTAATGAGTAAATCCCTATTATATGTGAATTCAATTTTGCATCTTGCTTTTGAGTACACTCATAATGTCAATGTCATTAGCAGAGAAAACACGACTTATCTATATCCTTTTTTTTTCAGATTATAGAGCAGAAGTTGGAAAGATTTCTCATGTAGTAACTTTGTATTTTAGGCTTTCACATTTTCCAGCATCTGTTGCAACCACTCAACACTGTTATTACAGTAGCAAGACCAAGTTACAGGTGAGGGAGAGTTGCAATCAACCTGTAATTATAAAAATTCTCTCTAGGACTTGTACTTTTTGTGGAACATATAATACGACATTAAAATGGCACAACACAATAGATTTTTACTACATTCAATGAAGGGCAGGCTTTCTTACTAGATTATATATGCTAATGGGGAAAAATGCCCCCTCACTCCCTAAGGGTTTTTAATTGAAACATTTTATTGAGATATATTTTATGTATCATGCACTTTCCCTATTCAAAGTATGCAATCCCTTGATATCTAACATGTCTCAAACTGCACAGCCGCCCAATCAATGTCGAAACATTTTAGCAAATAAAATATTGCCTTTATTATCATTACAGTCACTGCATTGCTCTTCCCTTCTGACCAGCCCTCCCCAGCTGCACTCACTCTCCAACAAATTCAAGTACACATTTGCTTTCTATCTCTACATATTTTTCTTTCATGGAAGCATTTTAAAATACTAGTTTTCCTATCTAGCAATGTATCCTTTCACTACAATATTACTCTCCTCACCTGTACGTCCCCCAACTCTGAAAACCAATTCTGCTGCACTGTTTCAATATCAACTTCTTTAAATCCAGTGTATGAGTGATATTATCTGGCATTAGTCTCTTCTTGCCTCTTTCAATTCATCTTGCATGATACTCTGCAGTTTCCTGCATGTTGTCACAAATGGCAGGAGTCCACTGTCTCACAGGGATGCTGCTTCATCATTTATAACGACATTGTGTAGATGCATATTTTGTATATATATATTTAGTTGTTGATGAACATCAAGATTGATACAGGACTAATGTGAAGAGTGAAGAAGTAAATAAACTTATTAAGATTTAGCAAAAAGTTTGGAAAAGGCAGATTTCTGCTTTTCAGAAATACAGATGGCCAATAAAAATATGAAACAATTCCCAACATCATTAAGGATCAGGCAAATGCAAATCAAATTCACAGGGTGCCACCCCACATTTGTTAGAATGACTGTTATCAAAAAAGCAAAAGATTGCAAGTGGTAGTTAGGATACAGAACAAATGAATCTTTAGAAGTGCTAATTTCCACATTATGGTGACTACAAATATTAAAAATGAAACCATCATAAAAATCCAAAATTCTACCACTGTGGATATACCCAAAGCAAATTAAATTTGCTTGCTAATTGGATATCTTCAGTCCTGTTTTCTTACTTTCACAGCAATAGTTTTTGCCATGATCACCTAGAAAATGCCAGACGAAAGGCTCTCAGCAGAACTGATTTGTTATTTTAAAACAGCTGCATTTCTGCTCTTCCGGTAGTAAGTCAGCAGCATTGCCTGTGACTATGGAATCCAAACATGCATGCACTTTTAATAAGAAGTTCATCTAATAAAAATAAAATCTAATAAAACGAATGAAAATATATACTTTCTATTTTTTTATATATGTGTCTGTTTTCGCTAAGTGAATTTGCATCAGGTCCTAGACATAAATGCTTTAGGTATTTTCCAGTCTTTTTTTTTTTTTTTTGAAAGTCAAATATACAGAGAGGAAGAGGAGGAGGAGAGACGGAAAGGAAGATCTTCTGTCCAATGATTCACTCCCAAAGCATCTGCAATGGCCTGAACTGTGCTGATCCGAAGCCAGTAGCCTCCTCCAAGTCCCCAAAGCAGGTGTAGGGTTCGAAGGCCTTGGGCTGTGTTCCACTGCTTTCCCAGGCCACAAGCAGGGAGCTGGCTGGGAAGCGGGGCTGCTGGAATATGTGGCCGGTGCCCATATAGGATCCCAGAGTGTAGAAGCAAGGCAAGGACTTTAGCTGCTAGGCTACTGCGCAGGGCCTTTTTCAGTCTTTCTAGAAGGAAACGTATATTTTATTTTTCTTTTATAAATGGAGTGATTTAGCAGCAAAACCTTCAATTGCTCAGTTAACATGGGATTCAATTATGATTTTGTCAATCAGTTTCTTATGGGAATTTAATACTGTTCGTAGCTCTCTTAATAAGAGAATGTTCAGCTACTAGTATATATATAGACATGTGGCCCGCTGAAGTAAATGTAAACAATCACAGGGAAAGAAACACTTTTAAAACTTAACTGAAACAGAGCCACTCACAATGTGGCATAGCTGAATAGCTGTGAAATCCAAGCAACCAACAGATCAACACTGCATGCAGCTTTAAGGAATATTCTCTGCTTAAAAACAAACTCAGCTGAATCTGAGCCAAAAGAGTTATGAACAGAGACGGGCTTTTAAAAAGAGGCTGGAGATAATAACCAAAGGGTATATTTTGTGTGTGCCTAGTGGGGAAAAGACTTTGGAAACAACATTGGCGATTTGAGCCGAGCAACCTCAGATCACATTCACTGTCAGGAGAGATTGTCTGCAAACATGAAGAACAACATCAAAGGACTTCTTTTCAATGCATGTGAAAAGAAATGCTTTGTCTTTGAATTACAATTAAATACGTGATGCATTCTACTTTGGAAGCGACATGAAATTACTGGAAATCTAAATTTTTGGAATATTGATCCTATGTGTAGAATTCTAACTGTCTAATGTCAGAAACATAGTCAAGGATGGATAAGCATGCATGGCTGTATTGTGCTCAGATTGCTCAAAGTTTAGATAGGAGAGCCGTGCAGTAGATACCGAATAGTTAGTAAATGCCAAGGTAATAATTCATATGGAAACATATAGTCTCATTTTACCTATGTCAATGGCATCGAATTAAAAAAATAAATTTGTAAAAATGAAATCATTCACGCCAGAATTTTGTGTATTTAAAAAAAACTGATATGTCCACTAGTATTTCTGTAATCGGTAACCTAATTTCTCTTATTTAACCTTGATCATTGAATATATCTGAATCAAATAATTTTTGACAATTATCTGAAATCTTTGATAATTAGTATCCAGTTGGGCCTTGCACGATAGCGTAGTGCCTAAAGTCCTCGCCTTGCACGTGCCAGGATCCCATGTGGGTGCTGGTTCTAATCCTGGTGATCCTGCTTCCCATCCAGCTCCCTGCCTGTGGCCTGGGAAAGCAGTTGAGGACAGCCCAAAGCCTTGGGACCCTGCACCCGCGTGGGAGACCCGGAATAAGCTCCTGGCTCCTAGCTTCAGATCGGCTCAACTCCAGCTGCTGCAGTCACTTGAGGAGTGAACCATCGGACAGAAGATCTTCCTCTCTGTCTCTCCTCCTTTTGGCATATCCACCTTTCTGATAATTAGTATCCAGTAATAGTTTATTTAGTTTTGAAACCTTAATCAAAATCTCTTCTTACTGTCTAATTTCACACTCACAATATGTGCTAGAGTTACTGAACTCAATTTCTTCCTGACAGTTATATCTTCTGTCGTAAAGAAAATACTAAGAAACTTGGAAAAGTGTAAAGAAAAATTCATCTATTTAACAACTATCTTTAATTCTTTACTAAAATTTATATCAACTTGTAGATATACAAACATGAATATTACAGAGCCTGACTTGCTTATTAATTTACACTCTGATGCAGAAATTATAGGCTTGTTCAGTGCAAGGATAAATAGTAAATACTTTAAGACTGTGATCCATGGTTAAATCTATTAATAATTCTATCATTGTTACATAAAATAATTTAATGTGATTATATTCCAATAAGATTGTTTACAAAGGAGTAGACTCTATATTGAGTATTTTTCAGTTTCTTAAGTAACTTCTCTTAGAGTTAATTATTAAAAACATAAACTTAAATGTAATAGGGAAAGAGTGTAGTGTTTTTAAAACTGAGTTTAATCTATGTGAGGGAAGAATTTATATAAATTGTGGTTTTTTTAATGGATATTAAAAATAATGTGTAAAGAGTAATAGTTTAAGACACAGGAGACTAACAGGTAAAGGCATCCCGAGCTAAAGCACAAAAGAGAATATGATGTATTAAATGACACTTCATCAAGACTGCCTCATTGCACGTGTGCCCCTAGATGAAGCTGGTATCAGTGCTGGCAACTTATATCACGTTAGTGAAGTTGGTACTTATTGAGTGGATCCTAAAGATACTAACCTCAAGTGTTAGTTCTGTTAAGAAACATTCAGTAAGTCTTGGTAAAGGAAGGTCAAAGAAGAAGTCACTGCTTTAGTTGGCCCAAAATGATCATGGACATGCAGAATATCTCAGAATTTGAGAGTATGCTTAAATATTCCAGGAGATTACAGAATGCATGCATATTTCAGTTTATCTGCCTGAAAGACTAGCAGAATCTGACAAAAACAAAATGAGGTCTCCGAACACCCATCCTGACACAGCAGGTTAAGCCAGCTCTTGGATGACTGTATCTCAATTTAGAAGGCCTGGGATGCGTCTCAACCATGTGCCAGTCCTAATCCAGCCTTGAGAAATACAGCAGACATGCTGCAGAGAACCCAAGTTCCGATTTCCTGCCAGCAACATGAGACCCGGATGGAATTTCTGGCTTTGTTTGTTTGTTTTTCCAGTCCAGGCATTTAGAGAATAAACCAGTGAGTGGAAGATCTTTCTCACTTTCTGTCTTTATCATTCTGCTTACAAATTTATACACACACACACACACACACACACATTAAAGGAGAGAAAGAGGAAGGAAGGAAGAAAAAAAGGAAGTGAAAAATTGTAGAAAGAACCATTAGTGCTTTGCACGTGCTGTATGTCCAATATAGCTTAGCAATTACTTATAGAATATGAATTTTATGATCGGTGATCATTCAATTCTTCTTAAGCTTCTTAGGCTTTTCACTTTCTTATCAAACTATAATATATAGTATATATTTATTTCTACAACTTTTATTTAGAACAAATGATACCTGTTTATTCTGAAAAAAATCAGGTTATAACATGAAAAAATTTTATAATACTTCATATTTTTCAGCAATAAGACAATGTAGCAGCTGACTATTTTATACACATTTACATTAAAACATGTATATAAATACATTAAAAATGCACTTTTCCTATTCAGGTTAAAGCACAATTTTGAAAATAAAGTAATATACATAATGTATTCAATTAAAAGTTCTTTACTATATGAATTATCATCAGATATTGACCTTACTAATAAAAATTCAGTGTAATGGCATCATTTAGATTGATGGAACCAATTATCTGCCTTGCTACAGGATAAAATAATACCAAGAATCATTTATTTGATATATAGTATGTGTTTATTGTCTTTTCTATAGATGTATTTCTCGTAAGACCATAAAGTCCTAATTTACAACCACTTTTAAATATTATGAACCATTCCTTTCTTTCAGATTAGACTTTAACATTGTGATGAATAATTGTAATGTTAATTTCTATAAAAATGTTTATTTGTAGCAGTGTTCTGTTTTCCATTTTATAACCTGAATACCACGGAGGGTTTCTGTAATCTGTACTGGAAGGAAAAATAAAAACAAAAGCCAAAATGCAAGATGCATAGTGGTAGAGAGAAGAAACACGTAGGTCATGTTGGGCTGAAGCAAATGCAAACATTAGGTTAAAAAAAAAATACAGAAAAGGAATTTGTGAACAGAATCTAGTTAATCTTTTTTTTGTATGTACTACATTTTTTCTTCTATGTTGAAACAGCTGTTGAAAATGCTAAAATTTCTGATTTTCAATATTCAATAAGAATTTAAAAACGTAGCTGAAATATTTATTTTGAAAATCACTAGGACAAATAGAAGCAAATACTTAAAACATTTATTATAAGTTAAAAAACTGAAAAGCCAGGATGATATGCACAATAAAACATCTCAAAGCATATCAGCTTAAACGGTATTTCCTTTCCTGTAACTTTTTAAAAATGATTTATTTTATTTTTATTGGAAAGTCAGATAAACAGAGAGGAGGAGAGACAGAGAGGAAGATCTTCCATCCAGTGATTCACAACTGATTCAAGTGACCGCAGCGACTGGAGCTGTGCTGATCCAGAGGCAGGAGCCAGGAGCTTATTCCGGGTCTCCCCTGTGGGAGCAGGGTCCCACAGCTTTTGGGCTGTGTGCCACTGCGTTCCCAGGCCACAAGCAGGAAGCTGGATGGGAAGCGGGGCTACTGGGATTAGAACCGGTGCCCATATGGGATCCCAGTGTATGCAAGCAAAGCAAGGACTTTAGCTGCTAGTCCACTGCGCTGGGCCCTCCTCAGTCACTTTTTGAGGATTCAGAATCCATGTTTGGTTTTGCTGGGTGGTTTTAGGTGTCAGAGATTGCAGTCATAAAGCTCAATAGGAACTTAGAATGTTGCTTGTATGTTTGTGGAGGACTTTGTGAAGGATCTCATTTCCTCACTGACTGTTGGCCAGAGATTTCAATTCATAGTCAGTTGGTTTACCTATAGCAAGAGGTGGGGTGATCGAGAAGGATGGAGTGAATGAGGGTTTAAAATGTCGGTGTGTGTGTGTGTGTGTGTGTGTGTGTGTGTGTGTGTGTGTGGATTGTGTATGGAAGCCATTGTCTTTTTTAACTTAATCTGAAAATGTAGCATCTATCCTGCGTATGTATTGATCACATGGAACTTTGGCACATTAGGGTAATGATCTACACAGGGTGAGAATATATCAGAAGGGGACAAACACTTGGGTCAATGTTTGAAGGTTATTCTCTCCATTCTAATGCTTCGTATTGGGGTGTAACATAATATCTTCATAACAATTATTACTGTGTATATCCTTTTCCGTAGTTTTAGTGTTTTCTCAATTAAAATAAGGCAGATGTCTAGAAGTTAGTTTTTATACTGAAAGGAGGCTTGAATATATATGACACTGTTGAAAACCAAGTTGAGATGTTGTAATATAATGACATCTTACTTCCTTTTTTTTTTTTTACTAGTTAAAAACTCATTATCATATTGTCCTGTGATACTTTTTCAGAATGAACATTCCTCATGATTAAACAATTGCCTTGAAGTTTTAATGGATTTCAGTTGCTTCCATATATATTCTCAAGCACATATAGTCTTTGACATTTTATGTTTTCAAAAGCTATCCTTTATATTGATAACACTTCTGTGTAAGTGAATTGTGTTTAAGAAAAAAAAAAAGATGCTAAGCACTTGAGAAATTTAAAGGTGCCCAGCACAGTACCTGACCACAAGATATATTGATCATGTTTGGACACAACAAATTTACAAGTGATTCCATTGTTTGATTTAAAATAAGTGTAAAAAGTGAAAAAAAAAAGTATTTTTCCAGTTCAAGGAAAAGTTATCCAATGGCCTCTGGTGGGAAGAGAAAGAATATGCTCATGGATTAAAGAGCCCCTGTGCTAAGTCCTAAGGGATGATTGGGATTCTCAAAGTAGAGCTGGCTTTATGGCAGAATGGGTTAAATTGTCACTTATGACACCCATGACTGTTGAAACAGTGGAAGACAGCCCAAGGTTTGAGCCCTTGCACCTGTGTGAGAGACCCTGGTGGATTTCCTGGCTCCTGCCTTTAGCCGGGCTCATCATGTGACTATGTGGGGAGTGAATTCTGCCTCTGTTGGTATAACTGTGCCTCTCAAATACACATTTAAAAATTCACTTACAAAGGAGGGGTGAACTGGAGTATAATATTCCAGGTGAAGAGTGTGGAGCTAAAAGGAATTGGAAAGTAAAGAAATTTTGGCAGAAGGCATGTTTTTCTTTTTTGGTTAAAACCATGAGTAGGCATGACATGGCCATGAAAGTATATGTGAAGCATAATGAGAGTGACTTCAAATGCTAGTTGTATCTAATTTGGGAAGACACTGAGCTTCATTTTGATCAAGATATAGGTAGGAATACATTTGTGCTATATTTATGAATGAGCAATAATAGGAAACATGCATGAATAATCATTTGGTAAAGAACAGGCTGTGGTCTGAAGGTGTATAACCTAAGTGTAAGTAGCCCGGGCTCGATCATGTAAATATAGACTAATGGGAACCTACTGGGAGCATTAGCAGGGAGAATGAGTAGGAAGCTAAAGTGAGAAACTGACATCAATTATATCTATGAGCTTTTGCAAATGTAAAAAGTAAAAAAAAAACTATCTCAAAAACATTTTAATATGGCAATAAGAGAAAAAGGAAATCAAGTTAGAGATGATTTGCTTGTGAATTTAAATATTGCCTCATATGGTAATGCAAATTAATGTTGATCAAGTCATATTTCATCAAAAATTTGGTACTGCAGTCAAAATCTATAATTTTGAAAATAGGTAAATGAAGGTGAGTGAAAGGACTACTGATGCATGCAGAAACAAGGATTGCTCAGATTGGGGGAATGAATGAAGAAAACGGAACCGACAACAAGAAAGCTGAAACAATTGAAGAAATTTTATTTTTTGTGATATACCTAAGTTCCAAAATATTGAAGAACCAGATAATTACTAGTTCCTGATACAACAATAAACATTGGGAGATTGGTAATATTTTTAAGAATGAAAGATCTAATGATTAGAGCAGCTAGGAAAACAGTAATTCAGGAACAACTCAGAGTAAATATGAAGAGGGAATGGTTAAGAGGCAAAAAGGGCCCTGGAAACATGCTACTGGTAGTATATGAGTGAGAAGAGAAGCTCTAGCATTTTAGGGACATTGAGGTTAAAAGCACATTTTGTGGTCACCAACACAGTTGTTTTGGAGTAAGCGTGGAACATTGAAGATTTCATTTGCAGGACACTTTGCATGAGGCTCAATTCTAATCAGATATAGATTTAAAATATAACATTATATTTTTATTTTACCTTCATGCGTAAATTAATGGTTAACTAAGTTTTTTCAGTCATATAAAATCCCTCTAATGGTCATAGAATTTTTCTAAATGTTAACTTTAAACATACAGATTCAATTATATTTTTCCATTAGTTTCACTAAATTTTGCAAAACAAGCTTTCGTAGAGCTTTTCTCACTTTGTCTTCATTTTAAAGCAAACTAATATTGCCTTTGATTCTAAATTTCAAGGAAAGAGCCAGAAAAGCAATAAAGTATTTTATAAAATGAGATCTGAACACAGCATTATTGTACCTGTATGTAAATTTCAGTCTTATTTCTGTGACATGGAGGAAGAGAATGCTGTTATTTAACTTGAGACTTATTTTGTTACTGTAACTCAAGTTAAATGTCATTGAAAGAGGAATATAATTAGGAGCTGGAATAGATGTCATCTAAGACAGGGACTCATAAAACTATGAAAACATGCTTACCAGTGCTGCCTAATGTGTGGTCAGTGCAAATTTACAGAATGCCCAGTTTTGATTGTATAACACACTTGTTAGAAACTCCAACAGTTTTTGAGGTTGCTGATGTCTTCCTAGTAGGATAGTGACAGTAATTTTCAGCAAAAAAGAAATACTTATTTTGTGTGTAGTTATTTTTCCACCATATGTATATATGTGTGTGTATATATATATATGTGTGTATATATATATATATATATATATATACATCTTTGGCTATAGATTATAAAGGAGACATACTATAGTTGAAATATATGCAATTTAGTATCAGAAGTCATGAATTTAATATTTTATCTGGCATTTATATTGGTGCATTTAGAGACTGTATATAACCTCTAGACACAAGCTGTATTCTCTAAAACGGAGGAAACAACGGTGTTTGTTTAGTAAACTGTTGGAAACAATAAACAAATGCATTGATAATTTAAATTTGTAGAGGTGATATTCATTTATTACGGGAATGCTCATGAAGATCGGCTTTCCTATAGCTGCCATATGCTCCATTTTCTGTGACAAAAACAACTGGACATTATGTTTTTCTTTCAATATTATTTAAATGAAGTTATGTCTTTTAAATTAGGTTCTATAAATTTCAGACATCTTATGTAATGAAGTTAACTGCTCACTTACTTCAATCTGAGATCCGATGAAAACATGCCCTACACTGTGATCAGGACCCTGGGCTGTCTCTTTCGTGATGCAGTACAATGTGGTTTGTGGCTGACCGTGCCTTGAGTAAGCCAGCAGATAAATCATTAGAAAGATTCAACATTATGCAATTACCTGGTTCAAAAGTATACACAACATTCTGCTGAATGGACCAATTTATATATGATATTTCTGGCTAAAACACAGTTACAGTCATGGAGATTAAATTCATAAGGTCATTATAGAGTCACCAATCCATTTGATATGCCTGATTTTTCTTGGTTTTAGAACCTTTAGTCTTGAGGAAGCCAGGAAAGTTACCTGTAACACTGCCCTCTATCGATGCCACAGGCTGCACAAGGAATGCTTCTGCATACTTAGGTTTCTGCCTCATGCTGAAGAAATAGGAGTAGTAACAATACAAAGGCCAAGGTGCTCAACACATTTCCATCTAAACTTGACACTAGACCTAGAAATAAGCAAATACAAAAGACACTACTAAAAGAATCATAATTAATTGAGGGCCTATGGTGTGCCAAATCAATTATGCCCTACCACTTAGAGAAGAGCCGAGGAAAGAGGGTGAAATTTGCACGTAAAAGAACTTCAGTGTGAGAAGTGTTGGCCAAAGAGTCAGAAATCTGGTGTGAGGCGGACAAGAATCTATAATAATTGCAAATACTAGTCTCTTTTATTATCATTAATGATTTTAAGTGATAACACATGTATACTTACTGAGACATGTATCAAAAATGACTTTAACCCTTCTGATACCGTGTTGAGTATGAAAAATGTAATTATCTTGTAAATAAATAAGTCATGATTGATGACAATGATATTCAAAATACATTTTGTTAGGCAGTTCATTTATTTGGAATGGGGTTAATTTTACCACGACTGGCAGATCCTACTTATGTTGCCCAGTGTTTTCTGTGGGAAGTATTTTGAGATTTTATTAAACATGTTAGAAGAGATTCCATTGAATATGTCCTTTGAATATCTGAATATTTTACTGATATTTGTTATAGGATTAGCTAAGGAATCCTTTTGCTACTTAGAAGTTTGTACTTTTTGGCTGGCGCAGTAGCCTAACCGCTGAAGTCCTCACCTCGGAGGTGTTGGGATTCCATACAGCCACCTGTTCTAATCCTTGTAGTCCTGCTTGCCATCCAGGTTCCTGTTTGTGGCCTGGGAAAGCAGTGGAGGACGGCCCAAAACCGTGGGACCCAGAACTCGCATGGGAGGCCTGGAAGAGCCTCCTGGCTCCTGGCTTCGGATTGGCTCAGCTCTGGCTGTTGAGATAGTTTAAGAATCAATCAATAGACAGAAGATCTTTCTCTCTGTCTCAACTCATCTCTGTATATCTGACTTTCTAACAACAATAACAACAAAAATTCACTTTTTTTGATCATGGAACTATTAACATTTATGATAACAACCAAGTATCAGAAGTAGTTATATAAAGAGATGTAATGAATATTATCAAATTTTAAGATAAACAGTGTCATGGATTCACATATAGCTATAACGTAAATATGCTCTTATTTCCAGATGCATATTTTACACTGAATGAAATCGGGTCAGTCTTTGTAGCATCTTGGATTAAGCTTCCCTTTAGGAGGCCAGCAACCCATTCGGAGTGCCTGGGACTGAGTCTTTCTCGCCTCTTTTTGCTATCCAGCTTCCTTCGAGTGTGTTTGGAGGCAGTAGCTGATGTCTCAGGATACATGAGCAGGTTTGCTCTCTGGCTTCTCCTGGCCCAGCCCTGTGTGCTGTGGTCATCTGGAGAATGAGCTAGAGGCCGCTAAGTCTCTGACTCAGTCCCTAACCACATGAAATAAAACTGAAATAGTAAATGAAATGGAATACCATGATTTGATAAAAATCACATGAAGATAAAGAGAAATATCTTTCATTTTTTAGGGTGATAATATATTTAAAAAGTATCAGAGGGGGGCTTGCGGAGGCTGGTGTCATGCAGGTCATGGCAGACAATGTTGTGATACCAGTGTTCCACATGAGTTTCACCCCTAATCCTGTTCCCTGCAAATAGGCTGGAAATAGCAAGACAGGATGGCACATGAGTTTGGGCCCCAGTCACCCATGAGCAAGACCCTGGAGAATTTCTGCTCCTATCCCCTGACTTTAGCAGGAGGGAACCAACCAGGATGTGAATCTGAAGGTAGATGATTGTTACTGCCTCTCCCTGCCTCTCAGTACTCTTACTTTCAAATAAATAAATAGGTAAATAATCCTGCCCCATCCAAATATTATCTGGGTGCAGTCATTTAGCCTAATGTTGAAGAATCTGCTTGGGATTCTCATGTTGATTACCACAGGGTCTTTGTTGCAATCCTGTGTTTGCTTCTTACTCCAGCTTCCTGCTAAGGCCCAAGGAATGGCTCAGGGAGTTTCCTTGTCATCCCCATATCCTGACCTTATCCTAGCCTAGTCCTGTTTCTTGCAGACACTGGGGAGTCTCTCCTCTCTCTCTCTCTCAGTGTGTGTGTGTGTGTGTGTGTGTGTGTGTGTGTGTGTGTGTGTGTGTGTGAGATGTGTTTCTGTATGTTTCAAAAATAGACAAAAATATAGTGAAAAACTTAATGTCACTTTAAAAGGAAAATATCATTCTGTACCTGTCTTATGCCAGATCAATGTTAGACATGAAACTGACAATCAGATGGATGAAAAGAAATCAGATACACCTGCATGTATACTTACATATTTTACTATTATTGCAGAAAAAGTAAAAAATGTATTTTCCATATGCATTTGTAGCAAAAAGAAAAATTGTAAAACTACACATTTTGGGAATGAATCAGATCATTTAAGGGTTTATCTGTGTGATTTTACTATTTTTTTCCTCTTTAGACCCAAAGCTGCTTATATCATCTTCACAGTGAATAATCCAAAATTAGTCATCTCTTTCTGAAACAATTTGAGGAGCAGAGAATCATTCTTTATACTTTTGAAATGCATTGCCAATTTTAGTTGGAAAATACTTGTATTAGTGAGCAAAATGAACACGTTAGTGTAGCTGATTTTTCAGACCACACTTAAAATTTATCAAAAAAAAGAAACTGTTACTGAAAGGTATAAAAACTGCAGAATTTTCATATTTGGCTATAGAAGTATGCCAGACATATTTTTTCTTCTCCTGTTCAGCAAGACATTATTTTAGCAAACCGTGTTGTGTTGCATGCACGAATCAAAAATACTATGGCATTATAGAACTCACTTTGGAGTTGGCTAACATAGCTGGTAGAAGTATATTTCTGCAGTATAATTCTGTAACCCACATTATCTCTCACTATTTCTCTTTGTGTAAGGACGAAGGCTGGAGCTGAGCTAATCTGAAGCCAGGAGCCAGGAACTCTTCTGGGTCTCCCACAGGGGTACAGGGCCCCAAAGCTTTGGGTCATCCTCGACTGCTTTCCCAGGCCACACACAGGGAGCTGGATGGGAAGTGGAGCTGCCAGGATTAGAACTGGTGCCCATATGGGATCCTGGCATTTAAGGCAAGGACTTTAGCTGCGAGGCCACGACGCCAGGCCCAAAGCAAGAGTTTTGAGTTAAGTGTAGTCTAGTGTGGAGGAGAATTTCAGGGCTCTTTTATTTTAAAATAAAATCAGATAAGATTTTTAAAAGAAAGACATGGCCAGTTTTCCTAAAACGAGGTGTGTTTTTCTTTTTCTTTCTTTCTTTCTTTCTTTCTTTCTTTCTTTCTTTCTTTCTTTCTTTCTTTCTTTCTTTCTTTCTTTCTTTCTTTCTTTCTTTCTTTCTTTCTTTCTTTTTTTTTTTTCTATTGGCAGATGAGGGCTCCAGCTTCAGCTGAGAAATCCTCTCTGTCATTTGTACTTATTACCTCAGTAAGACTGCGTGCTAGGACATTTCTCCCCTTTAATATGCCTTCTATCTTATCAAACATGCTTTTTATTTGTGATTTCTCAAGCAATTTTTCTCTTTCCTCTCTTCTTGAAACAGGATTGTATAGATTGCACCGATTTTATGTTTTTTCCTGCCTGCCCTATCAGTTTTCCCAGTAGGTTTATTACTACTTGTATAGATTGGATTCTTTGTTTCATGAATCTAGAGGAAAAAGATCTTAGCCTCTCTCCCTCTACTTGAATTGCAAGTGTTAAAATTCAAGCCGTCATTTTATTCAAACCAAGAATATCAAGCACCTGTTCTTACTTAGAATAACTTGAAGATTTAGAAACTCAGAACAGAAATTATTGTGAGGAGCCAGTGTTTCATCATTGAATGAGTGACTTTCTCTCCTATATAAAACATATATTGAATATTCTGTGTTCTTTAAATTACGCATTCTTTTATTTCCAGTTTTTATTCATTCTTACCGTTATCCATTTTATCTTAATGTTGTGTACTGTGGTTCTAAATTAGATGCCTAAAATAATTGACAACTCCTTTTCATATCAATGTTTCTATATTCTTGCGTGTATTTTCACTTCCTGAGGCATGTAGTTATTATTCGTATCGAGCTGAGGTTGGGGTACGCTGTTTAGTCATATAACACATATGAAAGAATATTTCCAGATATTTTTCATTTTAAAGTACTAAAGTGGTCTTTCCGTTAGTTGAAGTGGGCTAAATATAAGGACACCCAATATATTTTCATTTTCATCATCTATGACCCTTTTAAATTTTAGTGATTGAGAAATGCATGACTGAGTTCACTATCAGCAAAATAGATAAAAATATTTTTGATAGGTGAGCCACAAATATCTAACAGATCGTGTATAATCACAGGAAAATGAGAGTAACAGTAAATATTGGAAGGCCAACACCGGCCTGTGTCTTCCCTCATCTCATTTTCAGACAGATTTTTGGAAGTGAGCCATAACATTTTTGCAGTTTAACTGAAAGAAAAAGAAAATTCAAAAAATGGAATTCCTTCATCATTCATTCTTAGATAACTTTAGTATAATAGTCAGGTTTCAAACTGTTGTCTTTTTCCACACTCTGTTCGCTTATCCATTATTATAAATACTTATGTACAGACTATTAGAAGATCATCAAAACTTCTAATTGAACATCTAATGATCATGTTTTACATATGAGTTGGCTGTTTAATAAAAAATAGATATTTTAACCTAACTCAAATAAAATATATGAATCAAGTTATAAGACAGTGAACATATAAGAGGTTTACAAAATGGATCACACTATGTCATATTCCCTGGGTGTTGTTTTGTTGTTGTTGTTTTGGTATTTACTCTTACCTAATATAAAAAGTTAACATTGGGTATATATTAATCTACTCATTATTTTAAAAACAGACACAATCAGGCATATTCTGGAGGGCCTGAATAAAAGCTCAGACACTCATGTGAAGAAAGCAGCCTTTGCATCTGTATGCATGTAAATATCTATTTTATTCAGAAGGTAAATATTTGTGAATATGTCATATGCACCAGGCTTACTAACATCACAAACATTTGAGTATCAAAGGCCAGGCACCTCTAGTTCTTAAAAAAAAAAAAATGAAATCTAGTGATTGTGTCAGAGAAGCAATATGTTTCAGCTAAAGTTTGCTGTTTCTTTGTTTTGTTAAATATAAATCTAGGTAAATATTCATTCTGCATTAAAACATGGTCCCTAAGCCAATTTTTTTTACACCTAATTAAGACTTACTCTTTTTCATATGAGACTGAAAAAAATAATTACACTGCCTAACAGTCTTTATTCAGGTCCTCTTCTCAAAGTACAGAAATTCAGTGACCTGTAAAACCACGAGGTAATTTGTGTCCAACTGAAATGAGGTCTTTTTCTGTTCTACTTGAGTCAGTTAAAACTATTTTTGGTTTTTATTTGTAAGCTGAGTTTGAACTGTGTGGCTAAGGTTCTTATTAGGTTATCTGAGGTCGTGTCGAAGCACTTACAGTCAAGAACTTAGACAATGCAAACATAAAATTCATTAAAAGGGCAACTAAATAGTTAAGGACGGCTTACTCTAAGTTCCAAGCTGTATATTCTCTAACCTCCTAGGGCATCTGTTCTTTTTCTAGGAGTAAACATCAGGAAATATTAACTATATTTAATAAAATATAGCTGTCTTCTTAATCTGCCACCTTGAACTGGCTAGCTTTGACTTCGTTCTGTCCATGTGCATATGTTCTGCTGTTCCTCAATGAATGTGCACAACCATGGGACAAGGATGGCGATACTAGTGCAGGTTACAAATGCTGTGGGTTCATAAATCATTGTTCCAGATATCAACTTACCCAGGCCTCAGATCATTGTGCTGAATTAAGTATTTCAGGTTCTTTTTTTCCTAAATTTTCTCAAATAAAAAGAAATTGAGTTAATACTAAACAAATTTCCCCTAATTTTTTTCACTATATCATGTTTGAAAAATGGATTTTAGGGGTAGGCATTTAGCTTGCTGGCAGAGGCATCACTTAAGAAACTTAAGTCCCGCACCAGAACATCTGCTCTGGATACCTGGCAAGGGTGCCTGACTCCAACTTCCTGTTAATTCAGGCCCTGGGAGGCAGGGGTGGTGATCTGGGTGACGGAGCTTCTGCCATGCGAATGAAAGACTTGGTTTTACTGTACATGTCTTGATTTCAGTCGTGGCAGGGACTACTGCCAGCATTTGGGAGAGTAAATCAGTGGATGGGAATTCTCTCTGTCTTTCTATGTTTCCCAAGTAAATTCTTTTAAAAAATTACAAAATTCACTCTTAGAATTGCAGAAATGGTAGGATAGTTTTGAATCACAGCCTTATAAAGGTGAGACAACTAGATCCATAAAAAGTAAATGACTCATTCAACGATTTTACTGTTCTGAACCCAATCTACTTTCTTCTCACCCTACCACCACAGTCTAAGAAGTACTATTTAATATGTTTCTGGGGAGGTCAGTGAGTGACTATTGTGACTATTTAGCTTACTTAGTTACTGTTGATTGATTTCATTTCATGTCAATCTCAAATTAGTAAATATAATGCTATAAATTGTTGCTGATGTTGTGTTGTGGCCTTTCATTGGAGGGGATGATATTCTTTCAGCTCTACTTTCACATCAGGGATGGTCTCCCAAGGAAACTGTTGAACTTATCTGGACAATAAGAGGCTGGACTCTATGCCATGCACCCAATGAAGGAATCATGACTGAATATAAACTGTACTCTGCAACAATGTGGAGGAATTCTGCATGGGAGGAGGGTGTGGGAAGGGGTTAGGGGAATCCCAGAGCCTATGAAACTGTGCTATAAAATGAAATTAAAAAAAAAAAAAGGAATTTTGTGAGAAAATATTTTTTTCTCAAAACATCTTCAAAAAAACTTGAAATTCGAAAAAAAAAGCTTGAAATTTGATGAATTTTATATTGCTCTTCAACCTTAATTTTTTTTTGCAATAACGTTCAGTAGGTGAACAGAATATGATAATTTCATTCACCCTAAAGAGATAAATTGTTTATTTATTAAACATTTTATGGCAAGGCAGTTGCTAACTGAAATATAGACATCATTATTTTACTTAGAAATGAAACGCATTGAAAATATATTTGTTAGCAACTGATTATATTATTTTCAGTTTTATTCGGAACAATTTCAATAAAGCTGAGTAAAGAAAGCTTTCAATTATTTAATGTGCTCTTTAACTTGATAAAGTGTGAAACATTGAGAATAATATTCCTTGTAGCTTTGTATTTTGTCCAAGTTATAATTTTCATTTATGGATACAATACCGATGTTCATGACTTATTACAATAAATTGATTTGTTAGAGAAAATGGAAACACATGCATCAATGAAGCATAGCTTCGATGTGCACCCCAAAAGGCAATGTACCAAAACTTTTAGCAGTTCTTGAAGACATCCTTAATGGAACTGAAGAGTTGCCTAGGGGGAACTGAGCAGTAAATTTCTTATTGTCAAAGCTAGCAGCACTGCTTATACATACATAAACATTGGATTGGAATCATGATAAGAATGCAACTATATGCTCTGCATAGATTGCTTTGCTGAAAATGGAGACATTTGACTTAATTTTAAAGATGCTATAAAATAATTCCTATTATTGCTTTTATTCAATTTATAGTAATTGGATACTAATATGACATAGGTATGTTTTGTAGAATGTCATTCTCTTAGCATGTTTTCTCTTTAGTGCTCTTGATATTGTTACATGTGATGCTTTTATGACATTATTCTTAGCACCCTTTAAAACCTCAATAGATAGATGATCAGGCAATTTCAGTGAAGTATTTTAATACTATAAATATATTATTGTTTTTTTAAATATTTATTTTTATTATTTTTTTTATTGGAAAGGCAGATATACAGAGAGGAGAGACAGAGAGGAAGATCTTCCGTCCGATGATTCACTCCGCAAGTGAGTGCAATGGCCGATGCTATGCCGAACTGAAGCCAGGAGCCTCTTCCGGGTCTCCCACGCGGGTGCAGGGTCCCAAAGCTTTGGGCCGTCCTCGACTGCTTTCCCAGGCCACAGGCAGGGAGCTGGAAGGGAAGCCGGGGCTGCCGGGATTAGAACCAGCGCCCATATGGGATCCCGGGCGTGCAAGGCGAGGACCTTAACCACTGCGCCACCACACCAGGCCCAATATATCATTGTTTTAATATTTATGCATTATACTTGATTTTTCTATAGTTAATAATGAATATTTTAATATTTCTAGATTTAAAAATGAGTGAAAGTATCTTATAAAATTGATTGAATTTGGTTTGAAAGCCAGGGTGCTTGTCAGAATAATCAAATTGAATTTTTCAGATACTTCCTTTAAATTTTTAAAATTCCCTTAAACTTTATATAAATGTCTCCACAAAATACCCTACTTAATATCTGGTCAAACGTGTGTGTGTGTGTGTACATATATATATTTTTTATATATAAACATATATATTTTATATATATATTAGCTTAGTAAGATTTCGATGGTTTCACAGTATGTTAGAAGAAAAGAGCTTTTGAATTCAACATTGCAAAATCACAACTTTAACAATATCAGTAAAACATTGATTATTGATACTTTTATTTTTATTTATTTCCTTGTTTTATTTTCTGAAGAAGCAGAAAGAGCGACAGTGAGGGCAAGTGCGTGTGTGTGTGTGTGTGTGTGTGTGAGAGAGAGAGAGAGAGACAGAGAGATAGAGAGTGTGTTTTCTGTGGTTCCAGGAGCTGGTAATTCAACCTGACACTCCCTAGTGAGTGGCAGAGACTCAACTGTTGGAACTGTTACCTGTGCTCCCAAGGCTGCTTCATGGCACCGATGCTGCAAATGAAATCAGGCACATAAATTGAACTCAGGCAATCTGATATGTGATGTAGGTATTGTTAGTGGAATTTTAACAGCTAAGCCAAGCACTCATCCTTAATTCTATTGAAAGAAAATAAATCATGTATATGTGATCATACATAAGTCTTTCCCTTTTTTGTTTGCTTCAAATCATGTTGGTATTACACAGTTACAATAATAGAGCTGCTGGAAGGCAATAGCAATGCAGAGTAATTATTTGAATCAATTGTATAGGAAGGAGACACAGTCTTGTCTAGCTTTGCAGTGTAACTCTCAGTAGGATATTCTGACATGGTATTCTTATTTTTTCCTTGCACATGAAGAAACTAATACAAACAACTTAAACATGGCTTAAGGTCCACATAAATGACATGAAATAGGAGAGCTAAATTCAATGCGGTAGAACATCAATAGTGTTCTTCATGTTGAACCATACCTGTAATGATTAGCTTCTGCTGATTCCACCTTTGTCTACTTAAGGAAGGGTCAGCATTTCAAAGCAGATGTCAAATGTTAGACACACATATTTATCTGAGATTTCACAAAAACCACTTGATGTAAGAAACACTTTTTAAAAAATTTTATACCTGAGAAAATTGTGAGTTCTAAAATTCATACAATTTGCATTAATGCTCTTACAATGCTGTATAATAACTTTAAATAAAGCTTTATATACTCAAAAATCTCGAAGATCAGATTTTTGAAACATGCTGTGTTCCTATGTTAATGCAAGGAAACATATTTCTGCATGTAAAAAATTGGAATAAAAGTCGAGTAATATCTGGCAGCATATACAAATACCTGTACTCAGCATTGTAAGAGCTGTGAATCCCTTTTTGCTAATCACCCATGATTTTTTCTAACAGTGTGTAAGTCAATAAATCAGCAAATGAGGTAAAATGATCTTTCTATCACTGACTCCTATTCCAGCCATGTCATAAATCTGTCAAATCAAAAAGTTCAAAAATTTTATTCACATCCTCATTCTTCTTAACTCATGAGCCTATACCTTGATATCAATAGGCTAGAAGTTGCAATATTGTTTACTTAACAGAAAAAACAAATTAAAGATGATCTGCTGTGGACTTCTTGTGGCTCTCCATGTATTCGTTCTCTCTCTCTCTCTGTGCATGTGTGTGATCTTTTAACTTAGAACAAATGTCAGAGGAAGAACATTCTATTTGCACCACGCATGCTTTGTTCCCAGTCGGTTCTTCAATTTTTAGATTTGTTTGTTTGTTTATATATATTTGTTTTCATGATATAGTTCAGAGATTGAGGGATTTCACCTTCAGTTCTTGGATTCAGGCTACTTTGCTCAGCCATGATGTGATGGTGCTTAAGTTACCTCATAAAAAGTTCCCATGCTCAAAATCTAAATATCTTTCCATCCTGCCTAAGCCATGGTTATGACAGAAAATAAGATATATTAAGATACATTCAAATTACTTTCAGTTGAGTTTCATAAAGGAACTGCTGATGGAGTGATGTAGTCAAATGTAAGAGATAGTTAACTACCGAGGCGAGTAATCCTGGAGTACTTTAACATCTCTCATGGACTGAAGCTGTGAGACGTCAATGTGAGAACTTGATCCAGAGGCAGCGGATAAAAAGCCACGTGGAATGGACTGAATACTGCTGTTTAACTCGGCCACTGTCTCTCTCACAGATATGCAGCTGGATAGTAAATACCAGAATTCTCATCTTACTCTCTTTTTATTGTCCAGCTTTCTCCCAATGTTTAAATTTACTGATCCTGATAGAAGAAAATGGAATTGATTGAGTTAGCATATTAGCATTTCAAAATATATAGCAAGCTAGGGAAGGACAGAATGTCAACCTAGATGAGCAAGTAAAAGATGTTCCTCATGCTTCGATTTTCTTTACTTTCTCAACTCCTCTGAACAACTGATTGGTCAGGAAGTCTAAGTTCATTTTGGGGAAGTTGTCTGGTGTGCTGCATGTGTTAGCCCCACCAAGGAAACAGTTGTCTTCTCAAACTACTGAAATTTACAAAAATTAGTCAATAAAAACATGCATTTTTTTATTATTATCTTCTATTTCCAAGTATATATATATATATATATATATATATACATACATTAAACATTGCAATTTTTTTTTCCCATTTTGAAATCTAGGAGATATCTGGTAATGATCATTTCCCATTTCTGTTGGCATGCTCTGTGTTTATAATTTCTTTAGTTCAATGCTAGATCAAAGCAATTGTGTTTTACTAATCTTCATATTATCTGCCTTTCTGTCATTACTAACTTCCTTAATGACAACTGATATGCCAAGTACATCTTATTAGCTGTATTTGGTTCAGGTCATAAAGAAGCAGGCAGTTCCATTGAAGAGGAAATGACTTTCTAGAAGTTTCACTAGTGTCAATGACTGTCTTTTCTATTGGTGATCTACATGAACTGGAAAGGATGTCCTGGAAATAATGTCTAACACACATACACACACACACACGCGCACACACACACACACACACACACATTGGCAGAATAGACTTCTCAAGAGGATTCATGGAGAGAGAACTCATTTGCTATTTTGGAAAGGCAACTTTGTCAATGCTGTTATCGCAAAGGCACAGATAAGAAGAATCCTGGAATAATGGTTAGAACAAAAAAACATGAATACACCACTGACGACATTTGCAGGGTATAAGAAAAAACCAAAATGTAAAGGTGGTATCTACTGCCACACAACATCGTTTTAAATATGTGCATTTGATCTTCTGTACATTTTTTCTATGAAGTATTATCTATCATCTGCATTTCAATGAAAATTTCCTTGCTCTTCTTTCTAGTCAGTCACCGGAGCTGGAGTCAGGATTCTATGTTAAGAATTATGTAGGAGTATACCTTGTCAGAGTGGTCATGTGAGCTATCAAGCTTTGATTCTCAGAAATAGTTTTCTTAAAATGATTTCATTGTTCCTACAGTCTCCAAGATTTCTTGCATAACTTCTCTTGGCAAAGAATGAAATGGACTAAATACATGTGCTGTGGCACCAGTGGCCTACCTTACTGCCCATTTAGCTCAACACTCTGATTAACCTTTTTGAAATTTAAAAACAACATTTCTCTCTCTTAATAAATCCTGTTTTGGTTCTTTTCTTTTACACTGAGAATTTGCAGTGCATGTTCCATGCTATCCTTTTTATTCTTTTTGTTACCAGTGTTTTATATAAAAGGCAAAGAAAAGATAAGAAAACAATGTCCTATCTTTAAGTTTGCAGATAAAGAAACATAGCTGATATGTTTTGTTTTGTTTTTACTTAAGCTAAATTGGGAAATAAGTCTCTATTCTACCTTGCTTTTATTTTTGCTTTTTGAGGTGATGAAACCTCGTTGTTGTTTTCACAAATATGTGAAATTAACTAGCTGTGAGGACAATATTCTCTAGCTGTCAACCATAATTAAAAGGAGGCTTTATTCCATAACTACACATTACATTTCACATTTCCCTGATCAGAATTTTACTCCCAGGGAGCTCATTGAACAGGAATTTAAAGTTTATTTTTAGGTAGTTCCTTTGTGTTTCCACTGCTTCCTTTCAAATTCTTAGAGACAGCTCTAACTAAATGCCAATGAAGAGAATTTTCAACACTGAATAAAGTTGTTAGGTTTGTTGAAATATATCCAAGACAAGCATTATCCTTTTTCTATACTGACTCATAAAAAAAGGTTTAACATAGAGTCTCTGCTATTCCTTGTATTCTGCTTGTATTTTTCTTGATTTCATGATGAGTTATGATGCTGGGCAATAGAATATCAAATCAAACAAAATGGTAGTGAAGGAATCAGCTAGAAAATATAGCTAAATATCGTACACAGAAGTGTAATACAAATCAGAGAAATGAATCTTGGTTTACAGTTTTATAGTTTGAGAACAATTGAAAATTTGCAAGTATATATGTGTGTGTGTGTGTGCTTGCATGTGTGGAAACAGAATAGTAATTAAATGTGTGACTCAGTGGCCTTAGCGATTAGGAATCAAAAGTATCTCTAAGTGTTCATGGTGGGATGGAAAATTTATCAACTCTACCTCTGTTTTTCCTTTTGTTTTTTAATGATACATGTTTTCAGCTACATCCATTTCTTTGTCTGAACAGATCATCATTCAAATAACAGTTATAATGCTATAATTATTTTTCTTGAAAGATATTTTTCAGAAAAATACGATTTTTCTCTGAATAGCCTGAATGTATAGAAAATAGCTGTTTTAATCTTTCTTTCATATTTAAGGCATCATATTCTGCATTCAATCTAACAGTCCTTCCCCAATGCATTAAAAGCCATTTAAAGATTATACAAACTTTGAAATACACTTTGTAAAAACTTAATATAGAAGAAAGCTAAGTGCCTGGAGGATCTGATGAGCAGTTGAGATACCCATGTCTCACAGCAGATTGCCTATGTTCTGGAGCTGACTCTGGCTCTTGATTCCAAAAGCTTCCTGTTGCAGAGCTTTGGGGAACTGCTTTTTACTCAAATCAATGAGTTCCTGCAGTGATTATGCAAATGTGAATTGCATTCCCAGATCTGGCTTTGGCCCCTCACATGTTTAGGGAGTTTGGAGAGTGAGCTAATTGATAGGAGCTTGAGTTTCTCTCTGTGTCACTCTGTCCCTCGAATAAGTTTACAAAATACACAGAGATAAACTCATGAAGCAATAGCCTGTTTTGGAGAGACCAGAATACTGAGTTTTGATGTTTGTTATATTGGTTCAATTTGTACTATATCTTTGCTATCTGATTCTTGTGTTTTATTGTCTTTTTTATTATTATTATTATTATTGTGTCTCCTTTGATATGCTGTTCTGCTGTCAACAGATGACAATAACACAGAGTGGGTGTTAAAACAACCTGTAGAGTAATCTTGGGAAGGACACGTTAGAGTTTATACTAAGCAAGTTAAGTTTTAACTGTTTATAAACAATCAGTTCAATTGATGGAGAAGAAAAACAAGTCTAGGATTTTATATGTCAGTATTTGAACAAATATTATTATTATGAAAGTTTCAACCTATTTGGGAGACAAGGGTATTTATTTAGCCAATATGGATTCTTTCCAAGTATTATTCTTTCCAGGGTATTATTTAGCCCAAATGGATTCTTTCCAAGTATTTCTCCTATAATAATATATTAAAATATCATTTTTAGGAGTAAGTGAGTTGAGAGAAAAATATACATATTGGCATTTGCACAATGTTTCTGCTAGCTACAGTATGGAACTGACTAATTCAATTTCACTTTACTGGCTTTGTGGTGTTACATGTAGTAAGGTTACTTACTATGAGGTAGGTGAATGGGTTTTGTAAACCAATCTGTTAGTTGCCTTGTTTTCTCGCATTTGGTTCTGTATGTCAAAATTTCCCTTTATTCAGTAGGCCTGTTGATTTTCCAGTTGAATACTGATGTATTTAAATCCCCAAAGACATTATGTGCATGTAGAGTTGATCAGAGTTTACTCTTGAAAGCAGGAACTCTGGACCTAGACTAGAGATCACCAGCTGTATATTGCTCTTCCTTTTATATTTTTGTTCATAGGTGTTTTGCACACACAAAGTTATCTGTTCCTATTCAGCTACCGCAGCAGGTGCAATGAGCTTTTGTTACACCTTTCAAATGATCTCTTCAAATGCTTTCTGTTTCTATAGTGTCATGGGAGGTGGGAGAGTCTCCATCTCTGTATCTTTAAAAGAATATCATTCAATCCGACTGCATGGTACTCTTCTTACTTACAAGAAAAGTTTTCTTTATGTTTTTTCCCCTTAACATATTGCCTTACATATCCTGTCGGACAGAGCCTGGAGACTTTGTGACTTAACAATGTAAAGTACACAATCAACCTCCTGTCTCTCAAAGTTAGAATGTTGCCTTCCTATCTACAAAAGGACTTCCATATCATCTCCTCCCTCCTCTTTCTGTTCTGTACTTTATTCTGTTTTTTTTTTACTTTCATTTCTTTCTTTATTAAAAGATTATCCATTTTTATTGGAAAGGGAGATTTAAAGAGAGAAGGAGAGACACAGAAAAAGATCTTTCATCTGCTGGTTCACTTCCCAAGTGTCCACAATGGTTGGAGCTGAACCAAAGCAAAAACAGGCGCCAGGAACTTCTTCCAGGTATTCTGTGCCAGTACACGGTCCCAAGGCTTTGGGCCATGTCACAATGCTTTCCCAGGCTACAAGCAGGAAGCTGGATGGGAAGTGAAGCATCCAGGACATGAACTCATGCCCACATAGGATCCCGCTGGTTACAAGGTGAGGGTTTAGCCATTAGATTATCGTGCTGGATCTTTTTTCCTTTGTTCTTTTTTTTGCTTTTTTTTTTCTTTCCCCCATTTCACACAATTTTTCTTTTGCTTTGATTTATAAATCAGAATAACAGAGAAGATAAAGAAGAAAGAGAAGAGGAGAGAGAGAGAGAGAGAGAGCGAGAGCGAGAGAGAGAGAGAGAGAGATTTCATCCTCTGTTTCAATCCCTAAATGTAGCAGAGCTGATTCAAAAACAGAAGCCATGTGGATACAGGAGCCCAGGTACTCATGCCGGCCTCCTCAGCTATTTAGGCTATTGGCATGGAACTGCATCAGAATGAGGTATCAGGAAATTGAACTTGATTCTAAATAGGATGCTGGTAAATCACAGTCTTAACTTGTCCTGCAGTGTCCCCAGCCCATTACTCAAGGGGGTATCAAGCAGTCAGGTTATTTGCTGAGATGAATGTTAGCCTTACTGGTGCACTGAAAATTGAAATTAAAATCCTGAGTTTATAACCTGCTTAAAACGTGTAAAGTAATACAGGTGATATTTATAGAGTTTCTCATCATGTTTGGTTAAGTGGTAATTCTGTCATTTGCTTTTAACAAACATTGAGACCAAAGGTCAAACAATCTGGCCACTATTTCTAGTTTGTGAAAATGAAGATACAATTATTCACAGTGGTTTCTTCATACTTTAAATATGGTGTAATAATAACGAGTGTTAAGTAAAATCTACATAACTATTTGGTAATGTGTATAGCTTAGTTCATATCCTAGAACAGAGTGAATAAATGCCCAATGCACCTATAGTTTGGTTTACCTAATTGGTCCTACTATTATTATCTGTGACGATTCACAAAGAATGCCTAGAAAAATGCTGTACTTAAGTATGATCAAATGTATTTGATATAAACTTCGAATTTCAGGCCTAATAGGTAATCTAGGACTCTCTCTCTCTAACTCTGTCTATCATCCATTTATCTAGTGTAGCAAATTCAATAAATGGTTGTGGTGCAAGACATGTATTTAAGTGACCGTGTGTAGTAGCATGAGATTTATACATTCCTGAGCTCAGTCAAGTCCTTGACATGTAAGTGCATGTGACTTATATCTAATTACTCAGCAATCTAGGCTTGTTATAACTAAGCTAAATGAGATCTTAGTAACCACTCAGCAAATCACAGAAATACAATAAAGCAAGGAATATTTCTACATAAAATTTAAAAAAATGTTTTATTGTATTCCATAGAGCTAACTTTGAAACCAGGATTATGAAATAATGATGTTTCAATCTTGCATTATTGATATTGCAAGCATAAGTATTAACTTGTCCATCTATTCTAATTGTAAATCTATAGTGAGTGGAGAAATTTATATTAAAGACATGCTTCTAAATTTATTTTTAAAACTTCTCAACTTCTCTCCAATGTTTGTTGTTTATGCAATTTTCCCCAAAGAATAAATGTACCTTCTGAAAGAGAAGAGAGTTTAGAAAAGTTCATAAATGATGCAATTTGGAACATTTATAATATGTCACATACTACATATCATGGCAGAGTAATTGAATCTTATCTGATTTCTAAGACAACAGGATTATTTTTTATTTTACAATGATTTTTGTCTGGGCAAATTCTAAGTTTTTTTCTTTTTTTTTCCTTGCAATTCACGCCCCCATTATAGTTCTAATAATTAAGTTTCAGATTTTCCAAATAATTTTCTTGGATTTCATGTTTTCTTAAAGTTACAGTTTACTTATAAAATATACCTCCATTAACACTACTGAGTTTACAATACAAATGATAAAGGCAGAGAGCACAAGGAAAACCGGTAGGAGAGTGTGATCTATGTTTAATGACACTATGTAGGTTATTTTCTTTTTATAAGAAAAAACTTTTTTTTCCTCCATGCTAAATCTGAAAACCCTACCGTAGCCTTATTATATCAGTTGTTGCTACCTGTCTTAAGTGGGTAGTAATAACCCACCTCAGGAAAAAAGAAGATCATCACTGACAAGTCAATATCTCTTTGATACTTAGTAAAAAGCAATACTCTAAACCTGGTGTTGATTTCAATACGGCCAAACTCAAACCTTTTCGCAGTATATGCATACAATTTGAAAATTCTCCAATACCTGAATATAAAATTCCACTAGTTTTTATGTAGAGAAATAAGAGCAAGCATTCAATATTCAGAGCTTAGTAATAAGATTAGAAGTAAAGGAAAACTTTGCACAAAGCTTTTGAAAAAAACAGGTAACCTCTAGGAAGGTTTTAATTCTTTGCTTTGTTCAAACTTTGCTATTGTATCCTTTGGGTCAACAATGATTTTAGGTTTGTGAGTTGATCTCAGAATTAAATGTTCCTTATTTGGAGCATCTTTTAAATAATGTGCCTGCTCCTCATGTTTGCTAGCTAGTTTGTTTATTTGTCTTATTCTTGTTCAGCTGCTGCTCTTGCCTGTATCAGAAGTGATAGAGACTCATTAAGTCAGATTAGTGTCTGAAAATGAGTAACACTTACAGATAGCAATTCTTGTTTTCCTTTTCCAAATATTCTCTTGAGTGAAGAGAAGCCAAAGGGCTAGTTGCTGGAAGGGAATTAAGCCATCTCAAACAAACAAAAAATAGGTTTAATCCTTTCCTACTCTGTTGTTTACAATTAGCAGATTACTTGTCCTTGGAATAGGTATTCTGATACTTTGCACGCTAGTTGTGGTAGCTGATGGAAGCAACACAAATTTAATCATTACACGCTTTTTTTTCCTTCAGAAGCACAGTGATACCTTTTCACTATGTTCCAATTTTTAATCTGTTGAGATGGTATACTTTAGATCCAGAAGAAATTTGTGTCTAAACTGAGGAGTCTATGCAGGGATATCTTCTTGCATGATGTAAAGAATAATATTAAAGGGATCTGGAAAGATTTCAAGACTCAATGAATAAGATCAAATTTAAATATAGTATCATGTTTTAATCTATTTTTGCCTTTGTCAAATTGACAATCATCTTTTTTCTTGTAATTAAATATCAGTTTGGACCCTCAGGCCTCTGAGACAAATTGGTTGTATTCTTACATGTTAAACACTGACTTAATTCAGTTCAATCTTTAATTCTTCTTCCGTTAATTACTTAGTAGCTAAAACTAATAACTGGTTTTGTTTCTTTAAACTTAGCATGTACTCTTGCCAGAGCAAATTGCTGTATCTCATTTCACGTGAAAGTCAAGTTGCTTAGCAACTTAAATCTGCCTTATATTGCATCTTTTGGTTGTTCCTTAATCTTTAATTTTTATTGGGGTATAATTTTAGGCATAAATCTATGTTTACTAATTTGATTTTTCTCATACTCTCCCAGTCAACAGTTTGTTCTGCATCAAGGTTTTTGCTGTGTTTGTGCAAGACAGAATGGAACAGAGAGATGGAGAGAGAGTATTAGATAGATGAGGGTGGTTGTCTAAAGAGGAAAAAGAATATACTGAAAAATGAATTTATAATGGTCTATTTTGTACCTTTTCAGCTCTTAAATCTTACTGTTTTTCTGCCTTTTATATGCAGTCCACATCCCCTGCTTTGTCTTCCAGGTACCAAGGCTCTTGTTTGTTACCTCAAGGAGTGGGGATTTAGTCATCTTTAGTCATTCCTGCACAATTTCATGCATAATTGGCATTCAGGCTCAGCAGATTCTTAAAAGAGATCCGATTTGGAGCCTTGTGTGGCTTCATCCCCAGAGAGAAATTATCCCTTTGGGAGGTTTGTCATCTTTGGCAGGAAGAAAATGGTGTTACTATTTTATACTTTCATTGTGTTGTGGCAGACAGGCAGTGACTTTTCAGCCAGGTCCATAAGCTAATTGTGGAAATGATGGAAAATGTCAGAATTTAAAGGACGAATGTCTTAGAGTAAGTGACAGTTGTCACTTTGCTTATTTTCTGCTATTTCCTGTAATAGGTACCAAACTATAAAGGAACATTTGAAGGGGAATGAAGATTTGTCTCACACATACATAATATTGAAAGGAAATGAGCTTTACATGTGGATGTGTATTCCTTCAGAATGTAATTACCTGGCATTACCCCAACAGTCACTCTTCTTCATCAGGGTCCGCAAATAATTTCTTCAGCTACATTCTTCTCTTTCACACCATCTCTCATCACTGCCTCCTCAGAAGTGTGTTGCTTACAAATCAGGGAAAGAAAGGGAGACAGGAGAGTGAGCAGCCATTAACTTTATTCTTTTCCTTCAAAATAATGACTCAAATCCTACTATTATTTCTTTTAGGCATGGACATTAGCTTCAAGGTTAAATAGGAATTTTTCAAATTATGTTTATCTGTTTGATGTTTGTATTTAACTAAGACAACAGCCATGCTTATTTAAGGCTGACTAAATTTTGGTTTTCCTTTTCAGAATATTTGAATTGTTTTGATGTACTGCTTCTTCACTACATACTTCTTTATTGTTTGTTTACATATTAATTTAAATATTCTGTAGTATGTGAGTACAGCTTTTTAAGCAGTGTCATTTCTTTTTCATCTTTATTATTTGCAAAATTCCAAAGGCTCTAAGTCTTAACCGATATTTCTAAAAACTGACATATGAAATTGTCTCTTTCATGTGAATTATGGCCGAATATTTTTATGTAGCCCATATGCCAACTAGTGTACTCACTGCATATGGATGATAGTCTCTGTTCTCTTCTGAGCTGCACTGATGATATGAATAAATAGCCTACCCAGTTTCGATTTAGCTAGGCTCTTAAGTTGGGTCTGAAAATCACAATGACCTTAGAGATAACAACTGGAGAAAAACACAGAGCTTTTACTAATTTTCACTCATGCCTGGGGACACTCACACGAGAATGGATACTCAGAAAAAGGGACAATTTACAAAGCTTTTATATTTTTAGCTTTAAAAACATGATATATTTGTGAAGGAAATACAAAATAAGGAGGCTTAAGATGAGGATAATAACATGTGGTGAAATCACTGAGATTTACATGTGGTGAATGTGAAACTGATAGGGGTTAAGGATTGTTTTCTTGCTCTACTACAAGGGAAACACCTTGGTTAAAGGAGCTTTTATGGTTTAATATTGATAGGAAGGGACAGCACAAAGTATGCTACTCGCAGTATATGTTGCTCACATGCTTCTAATCTCCAATTACGAATATGCCAAATGGGCATACTCTAGTGTTATGTGTGCTGAATTGCTTCAGATATGCAGCCATCAGCATGTGTGTACACTTTGGCACACTATAACATCTCATCCCTCACTCAAGTTCCTTGCTATCTGCCTTTGCTAGTCAGGTTTCTATTTATCCTTGTCTGCCCTGCACAGATCAATGACAGACATCCTAGCTCTGCCATTATTTAACCTGTAAAAGCCAGAACCTACACAATAGGGCCCATGAGCATCGTTTGGAAAGTTCATTGGAGCTGGAATTAAAGGGCATATTTCTTCAATGAAAAAAAAAGTTTGCTATTGTATTTCTAGGGTGTGTGTGTGTGTGTTAGCACAGGAACAGAACTTTGGTTTTAGCCATCAATGGTAAGAGAATTTAATCTGCATCTTTATGCTGTACTGGGGACTCATCCTTAAATCCCTCTGTAGAGTTTCACATTGCAAACAGTGTGAAAACACAGTGGATAATTAGTCTGTCCTTAAAGATCCTGTAGTCTAAATTTGAGTGGCTGTTACTTTAGTTCACCTTGCTCCTCTTGATGGCTAAAATTTCTGCCTTCCACTTTATACCACAAAGTCTTCTTTGGTTATAATTCAACATAAATATATTCTGAAGTTTGTGTGTACCATACTGGAGGAAAGAATGGTTCCTATGAGTAGCAGCTGGCCAAGACCACGCTGAATACCAAATAATACCTGTTCAGTAGCAAAAAGAATTCATCTCCAAAGCAGAGCTAGGGAATGTGAGATTAAAAAAAAAACACTTTGGCTTTTCTGCTGGAGAGGATATGTTATAGTACTGAGTAATGAAACTAGTTTCTGGCAAAGAATTCCAGGTCAGTTCTGAAGATCCGCCATCTCTCCATTATGGAAGGATGCTTTCCAGAAGAAATTAGCTGGCATTGGGTATACTAACTTGTCGAAATTGCTTCTCCTCTGCAGGGAGAATATTCTTTGATAAAGGTAGTATTTCTGTCATATAATTTCTGCCAAGTCTTTTTCTGGGCTAGGATACTGTACACTTTTTTACCTTTCATGAAAAACTTACCAAACAACAAAGATCATTCCAAGAAAGTCAGTTGCCAAAAAATGTTCGTGAAATTCTTGGGTGAATATCTGGCATCTCTACTAAGAATAACATAGTTAGTTTTCAAAAAAAAAGTTTTAGTATATTTATATTATGTTTATAACAGCTGATAGACAGCCAGCTAGTAATTGCATATGGATTAGATTCAATAATCTTTGAAACTGAGGAATTTCCAACACTCTTACAGTATGGGCAATGATTGGCCTTTGGTTCATTTCAGCTGTCACTGCATTCGGAGCCTTACACTCTGAAATGCCACCCTCTGCTGTTCTGCATAACCCAGCACCCATGAAGTGTTCTTTTAAATTATTTTCTGCTGGACAGTTCATAACTGATTCCCAGAATTCCATTGCTTTGTCTCATAACTCCATGCCATGGCTCAGTATATCTCTAACGTATGCATTCTTATACTGATTTTCAGGAAACTTTACTTCTCTGGACATCTGGGGAATCCAGAACATGGATGTGGTTTTTAATTTACACAAACATTATTTTAGTTTTAGAACTTTTATTCTTTCTAAGAACTGATAGAAAACCTAACCTGTGAATTTTTTGTTAGATGTTAGTTATTTAATGCCCAAATTTAGCAGCACAAGAGAGAATGTTCTATCCATAGAAGCCTTAGAATTATCCTCATTTGTGTGTCTAGCTGTCTTACACATTCACTGCCTTAGATAAGCGGTATTCTCTGTTTCATGTATAATGCAATCTGTTCCACCACAGGGACAGTTATTTAGGCATTTCCTATCTCCTTCAGGCCCAAATTATTTTATTTTTGTTATTTGAGAGGCAGCAAAACAGAAAGATAGAAAGATCAGGCGGGATTCTATCCACTGGCTCACTCCTGAAATGCCCATGATAGTCTAAAGTAAGCAATGCCAAATTTGGGAAACAGGAACTCAGTATAGATATCCCGTGTGAATGGTACAAGCCCAGCTTCCTGAACCAGCACCTGCTGCTTCCCAGACTGCATAAGAACGAACCTGGAATTAGCACAAATGCACCTCCAACTCAGGCATTCCAATGTGAAATGTAACTCTGTTTCCCACTGTATCCTTGTATGCATTTGAAAAAGATCACATGTACTTTTTGAGGTAATACCAATAACTAAGTCAGTAGATATGTGTGTTTTATGAATAAAATGTGTGTTTTTGGAGACATTGCGGGGCAAATATTTATTCACAATGAATATGAAGAGACAAATTTGATAGCAACTTTGAGAACTAGTTTTCCTAAAGACGTGTTGATGAATGTCAAACACTCTCCTAATACAAAAACATATATGTAAGATATTAGCTTTGTGATTCATAAGCAGAGTATCTTCCCTAAACTTATATTGTGGGAAGTGTTCTTATATACCAACTAAAAAAAAAAAAAGAAAAAATGACATGTCTTATATTTTATTCAATATTTTCTTCTCTTCAGCAACATTCATAAATAATGATCTTAGGAGCATTTGATAGTATCTTTTCCAGTTGAATGAGTGCCCCAAATGATTGAGAAATAAGAGAATAGAAAATCCAGGACAGGTGGTTGGTTTAATTAAAATTGTTTAATCTGCATTTTGATTTTAAGTTGTGGTTTATGCACTGGGAAACTAGCAAACAATGTAAACAAATCCTATTCCTGAGAGGTCTAATTATTTTTAAGGAAATTTACTAATTCTGACTACACTGCCAGTCATGAGTCATACTAGATTATTTGGCCTCTGGTGGTAATTTGCTTGAAATAGCCAAAGGATCTGATCATGTAACATTTTGCTGAAACACATACAAAGACTCAGTAAAGTGAAACTTTCCTTCTTCAGCTTCCATTATTCTAAAAGCCATGATGAATTAATTTTACTTTTGTATTAGTTAGATTCATTAATTAATTGTGACCCTAACATAGCACTAAACTCCAGTTCCCACAGCCTACAAGAAAAGCCCATAGGATCAATTATACTTATTACTCTGGTTTGTTGATTGCATCTTCTAACTTGTATAGTACAGCATTTTGGAGGCTAAAGTCCACTCATTTTAATTTTTTTTAGTATGTATGCTTGTACTAATCAATAGAAATATTTAAAATTGCCTCACATATTATTTCAAGGGATGAATTTACAGATAACGATACTATTAGAATAGCATCTTAGAATGTTCATGTTCTGTGACAATTAAAATTAATAGACATGACTAAAAAATCATACAATTAATGTAAACCTTTTGTAGTTCAACTTTAGCTTCAGTAGTGCTCATGGACAGACTATTGTGTTTAAAATGTATTCAAAAGATTATTTGTTAAAAGTTCATCTTGAAAACAGAGCTTTGGGCCTCATTTTGTGGCTCAGTGGTTAAATCCTCACCTTGCAAGCACTGGGATGTCAAATGGGCACTGATTTGAGCCACGGATGCTCCACTTTCCATTCAGCTCTCTGCTTGTGGCCTGGGAATGCAGAATAGGTAGGCCCAAAGAATTGGGACCCTGTGCACACATGGGAGACCTGGAGGTAGCACCTCGCTTCTGGCTTCAGATTGACATACTTTGTAGTCACTTGGGGGAATGAACCAGCGAGTGGGAAATCTTTTTTTCTGTCTCTCCTTCTCCCTGTAAACCCTTTCCAATACAAGAAAATGAGTCTTTGAGCAATGAAAAGAAAAGCAAAAGCAAAAAAAGAAACGCAACATTTTAAATACATGTATAGATTATTGTATCATAGGTTCATTTAATGCTTAAACTGAAGTTTCTTCTAATTATCTGCATAGAAAAATGATAGGTGAGACGTTTTTCATGACTTCAAAATTCTGTTACTAAATTCCCATAACATGAATGATAACTTAACATGTCATATAAAAAAAAAAAGACTTGAGGAGTTCTGAAGATCTATTTTTATAACTTAGATTCAATTAAATAGATATTTTGAAACAAACACAAGAAGCAACATAGAAAATACTTTGCAATTTATTCCATAAGATAACTTACTTTCTTTTAAATTGCATCCCTTATGCAATAAAACCCATCCAATTTTCTGTCACCAATTTCTTTGGCTCCAGTTCTTTTCCTGTGTGTCTGTTACTGGATACACAAAATGCGTTTCTGTTGTGAAGCAACAATATTGTTGCTGGCCTCTCTAACACCAGGTTTTTTTTTTTTTTCATGATCTACAAAACTCTTACACAGAATGCACAAAAATCATTATTCCGCAGAGGGGATAATTAGCCTTATGCATTTGCATTATGAGCTATCTGTGTTCTACACAACTTAACATGGAAACTGAAACACAAACCTTAATGATAAGTTCTATAATCCTGATGATATATAATAAAGCTTGCATGGAAAATAAAGGTAAACATCCAGATACTTCCTCTCAAGAAATTCCTCAGTTGAGGAACAGTTTAGATTTGGGATGTTAAATTCTCAGAAGATAGAGAGTTGAGGATGTACACATGTAACAAACAGCAAGATTCTGACTGTTTTATGTCATGGTTGAAATTTGACATCTATCTTGAAGAATGAGTAAGTGTTGGTGGACAAAATGAATAGAAGTAAGTATTCCAAGTAGACAGATTTAAGAGATAGTACAAAAATGCCTAAAGCTGGATGTGCTGTACATGGTATTTAAATGAAGGATGGAAATGAGTAACATCAAAATTTCAAAGAAAGATTCTATACCATGGTGAGGAATTCGGACTGTGGGAAGAGAGGCAAAATAATAATAGTTGTGGCAAGAGTTGTGGCATGGAAAGCAGAAATCAAACTACCATAAATGAAAATATAAAAATCAAGAAAAGAAATTACAATAATCAGAATTTCTTACAATTTGGAAGTGAATAAAGACAATTACAACACTGGGGTCTTTATAGTTCACAATAACAAATTGTAGATTTTTCTGAGCAAATCGAAGAGCAGCATTCCCAGACTCCAGTCATACAGTAATAGCAAGAGAGGGAAATAATAATTAGCCTGAATGGACATGGACACATCGTATTTGAAAAGTCACAATGTACCTCATAAATATGTACAATTACGTTAGGCAAAATTTTAAAACTTTTTAAAAGTATGATAAACAAAAAATAGAAAGTTAAATAATGGAATGAAAATGAGGAACTATCGTAAAATACAGAGGAACAGAATTAAAAACAATTTGCAGGAAATGTAGAAAGGGTAAGTGAGAACATGTCGTGGCTGAGTGCAGATCTCCTAAGATTACAAGTGAATCAAAAACAAGATGTTGTATTTTCTTTGATAAAATTGTGACTAGTTGAAAAAGAATAGTGTGTTCCTGGTGAGAATGTGATAAAGGAGGAAGGTCTCAAGGAGAAGGAACTGATAAACTGTGCCAAGTACCACACTGCTTTGCTACGCTGAAGCTAACGGAGAAGTGACCCAAGGCTCACTGAGTTCCCAAGTTGAGATCATGGGAGACCTGCGCGATAAAAATCACTGCACTGAGCTAAAGTGAAATACATTGAAAGTTTTCAATAACTTGAATGTGAGAAGTGATAAAAGCAATTGAAGTTATACTGAAAGCATATTTCATGCTTCTTTAATTTGTTTCTTTGTTACGAGTGTATTCATTGAAATTCTGCATAGGATCTATATTTAGATTAAAGAAAACAGCTTTAGAAAATGAACACCAACGCTTAGATGACATGATGTTTATTTGTTCCTGAAAACTAATGATTTGGTGAAAGTTAAATTTTCAGTCAACTTTTTCAGTGACATAATTTTCATTTATTATTAGTTTTTGCCTCTACTGTATTCGTGTATTTAAAAAATATAGCACCAACCGCATCTCTTTTAAGATTTATTTATTTTTATTTGAAAGACAGCTTTACACAGAGAAGGAGAGACAAAAAGAAAGATCTTCGGTCCTCTGGTTCACTCCCTAGGTGACCAATAATGTCAGAGCAGAGCCTATCTGAAGCCAGGAGCTTCTTCCCCGCCTCCCATGTGGGCTCAGAGTCACAAGGTTTTGGGCCATCCCCTACTGTTTTTTCCAGGCCAAAAGTAGGGAGCTGGATGGAAAGTCCGGGATGCAAATAATGTCCATATGGCACTTTCAAGGCGAAGATTTAGCTGCTGAACATATTTCTTTAATATCGCTTTATTCCTTGCCATTTTGCCATCTTAGATCATTAGATATTTTTAATATTTAGATATTTTCTAATTAGCATATTTTAGTTGGAGTAACAAGTATATTCTAAGTTGTCCATGTGTATAATTATGTTGGCATATTGTAAATATTAATATTGTCAACGGTGTAAGCTATCTTCAACAGCAGACTTTAGAAGATCATATGCCATTACAATCAGAAGACCCAGAATATGATCTTGATTATATTAAGAATTGGCATATAATATGCTATCAAGTGATTTAGCCTCAATTTCTTTGTTTAAAAATGGTGCTAAACACACATATACATTAAGTAAATCATTTATATGAAAGATTTCCATAGCTTTTGGGAATACAGTATAATGCTCAATAATTTTACTTCAATTTTCAGTTGTTGGTAACCATCGTGTACCTGAATTCTAAATAAGCATTCATTGTATTTTTAAGAACACATTAAGGGACAATTATTTTGTCCAATTCCAATGCTCAGTTAAGACTGACACCTTACATTGTAAAACTCATTTAAAATAAGTTTCTTAAAATGTTATATGAGTGGTTTATAGTTTTAAATGCTTTGAGGCTAATTTATTTATCTGAATAGGAGAGAAAGAGAGTAGGAGATCCTATTCATTTGTTTACAAGTTTCCCAGTAGGACTATAGCTGACATCCAGGAATTCAGTTTCAGTCTCCTGTGGCAATGACTGGGACCCAACCACCTTTCTGCATCCCGCAATCTGCATGAGCAAGAAGCACAGATGGAGAGCCAGCAACGAAAGTTTGCCATTGAAATACAAGAGCGTAATCTCTTAACTAGTGTCTTAAATAATTAAATTCTTCAGGAGGTAAGACTTAAATAATACTTGAGCACTGTTGCTAGAGCTTTCCACAGTAAAACAAATATAAATATAAATGAAACCATTTTTTTGTTTATGGGTAACTGCTGGAGATAATTTGGCTATCTATAAATATGACTGATTTTTTTATGTGTCTTCATGTCAAATATTATGCTAGAATAAAAATTAAAAGCATTTGTAAATAAAATAGGGATTGTATAAAATTTCAGGCAAAATAAGCTTCAGATTTTTAGTTTCTTTGTGAATGTTTAAAGTGTCGATGACTTTGTTTTCAGAATTTGAATATGGTGTAAGAACTGTCATTCCTCAGTTACCTTGAACATCACTATAATAAAGCCTCAGCAGCATATGGAGGAAAAAAGGACTCTTGCTGTGTTTGAAGGCTGTTATCACACATTTAATAGTAGTTCCCCTATCATCTCTCTAGCTCTCATCATGCTTGGCCACAAGAAAAGAAAATTTAGTTACCAGTTTACCTGGGAATCTTATACTATATGTAGATCCTAAGGCAGATGTTTAGGAAACAAGAATGCCTTCCAGGCCACATTCAGTATGGCTTAGATGCTTATGGATAAGTGGATATTGCACATGATGTTCATTTTCCTGGAAGTTACTATGGCACACAAGCCACTGAAGTCAAGGCTGAGTAGGAACAAGACCCTCATGGCATTAGGACAAGGGGTAAGGGCAGCAGCATTGAGCAGAGAAGTGGTACTCAACATGTATCATACCAGCTAGACAGAGCTGAACTACAGCAAATAAAGAATAAAACAAATCAGAATATACCAAGTGAACTAAAAATCTGGCATAAGATTAAAACTTCAAACCTTGGCATGGATTAAAATGGAATGCAACTAACTTGAGTATTATTCTATCACATTTAATTGATCAGCAATCATTGACAGAGAATGCTTCAATGTTGTAAGGCATATTTGATCTCCTACAGGAAAAACAAAAATGCCATGAACTAACAAAGAAAATGTGTAAGTTTTTCACAGATGTAAAAGATCCCAAAATTAAATCATTTGCCCTAATGCTTAAAAAAACAAATTCAGTTGGTAGGAGCCATATTTCTAGGATCCAGTTAATCTCAAGTTATTCGGGATTATTCTGGACATTCTTGCATGATCTATATATGCTTCTGATTATGTGTATTTAAAAATTAAATAATGAGGTATTCAAGTTACAGAATATTAAAGTTAATTCGTAGTCTTCTTTCTAATCTTTAAAAAAATATGGTTATGATACATCACTGCTTTCTGAAGAGAAAGGAAAAGAAGCTTTAAATTCTTCAAGTTCTGTGTTCCTGGTGCACTTGACCAAGGTAGCACAGAGTTGGCCCTTTTTCATGTCAGTTTAGACGTGGCATGAGGGGGCATATAAGGACTGTCAGCATTCATTCAAATGCTGCAAAAATGCCTGCCAACCTGCTTCATGCTATTCTTAAATGAGTGAACAACAACAACAGAAAAAGCTTCAGGCCTTTCCAAAGCTTATATGGAGGATTGCCAGACTTCTGGGATTCAAAATGGCTCAATGACTTCCTCGTATGTCAGTTGAGCTGTCCTGACATTCAAAAGCGTTGTACAAGTCTTCCTAGGTGTAAATTTAGGGTCATTCTAGAAAAATTAAGCCCTGCCTCCTATTATTACTCCCTAATTTTTTTAAAATCATAGCTAGGTGTATTTTTTTTTATTAGCTTATGAAGGCTATGAAGCTATATCTTCTTTAACAAAGAATTTTGTCATTTAAGTAATGAAAAAAACACTTAGGATATATGCATAACAGTGTTTTGAATTGAGCAGGGAGAAGCTGCTTTTTAAACTATAACTATAAATATTTCAGAAATCAATGTTTATCAGCATCAAACCCGCTCCAAATTGTGATATTTGAAAGGAAACATCCAAGCAGCCATCCCTTAAAAGGCTGTACTGCTACTGCTGGTTTGGCAAAGCCAAGAGGAGACCACTTATATCCTAAGATGATGACCGGTGAATCATTCTGGTTTTTTTTTTTTTTTTGGTTTTGTTCTGTTTCAAGGGAAGTGTTTTATTATGACTTCACTCATTAGTTGGATAATAATGGATCTTGAGTGAGAATTCTAGACCAAAAGTGAGTGCAATGAAGACTTATGTGTGATGATGGACTTGGGAGTCCCTTAGTGCCATGGAAAGATCTTGGCAAAATGATTGAATTAGTCTTAGGAAAAATAGATAAAAACATACAATAATTGTGTCAAGTTTTACCTCTGAGCTAAGTTTCTAATCCATTCTACAAAATCCACAATAAGGTTTTGCACAGAAGGTGCACTGCCTGACCAAATTTAATTTAGTCATTATGAAGCTTTAGTTGGGTAGCTTTTTAATTAAAGCCACATAGGCCCATGTTTTCTTGCCAAGCATATACCATATTTTCAGGTAACCACTCATCCTAACAGAAGTGCTAATTTAAAGCGTATTGATCATATTTTTACAAATTCTTCCAATAAGAAACTAACTCACAATTCTAAGAAACAGAGAAGCTATTTATGTAATGTAGTTTGAAGTAAGCAAAACTGATTTTTAAAATCATTTTCTTGAATTCGTAATTTATAAAGCTTATATTCTAAAAGCATCCTACTTTAACCACCTGTATTTCAATTACTTTTGATTTGTGAAATGATTATGCTAAGTTTATACAAAAGTGTTTTTATATTGCAAATATGTCATTACATTTTTTATATATGGAAAACGAGTTAGTGCTGCAATGTAAGTGATGACAAGCTTTCTTATTTGTTCTAATTTCACTAAACTGCTACAATAGATTCCCTGGCACAACTGAGAAGAACTCATTTGATTTTGAATGAAAAAACGTGATGAGCATGAACAAATCAGGACTAACTAAGGAAGTTAAATCATATCAAAATATATACATATATATGTATATGTGTGTGTGTGTGTGTGTGTGTGGTATGTATATGGAAAACTTACATGCTTTCCTAGGCTATAAGCAGGAAGCTGGATGCAGCTGGAGCAGGTAAAACACAAATTGGAGGTTGTATTAAATGTTGGTGCCATATACAGCAACTTCACAAACTAAGCTATGGCACTGCCCCCCACATCATGTTTATGATGTGGAAGCTGACACACATCTGTATCAAGGATGCTTCATTGGATTATCACGGCCAGCACTGTGGCATAACAGATAAAACCTGTATCTGTTAGGCTGGATTCCCATTTGGATAGTAATTCATACCCTGGCAGTTTTACTTCCAATCCGATTCTTTGCTAACGGCCTTGGAAAAAGCGGTGGTAGCTGGTCCAAACCCTTTGCCCCCTGCTCAGTGTGGGAGATCCAGATGTAATCCCTGGCTTCTGGCTTTATCTTGGTTCAGTCATGGTTATGACAATTTGGAGAGTGAACCAGTGACTGGAAGATCTTTATTATTCTCTTTTTTTCCTTTCTCTCTGTAAGAGGTTTTCAAAATAATAATAAAATCTTTTTAAAAAAATCCCCTCTCTAAACGTTATCAGGATCCACTACTTTCTTCTTGCTCCAACCTTGTAGTCTGAGTATAGCTTAACAATTATACAAATAAACTAGAATGTACATACAGGGAAAGTATCCAATAAATGGAAGGGAGTACAACCTGAAAAATTAATTTGAAGTATTGCTGTTGTAAAGTAAGGAGAAGACAAGATTTGAGGCGACCAAAACCATAGAGTTTAAATATTAGAGGACTGTCATATGTAAAACAGATGAATAAGTCTCCTACAAAGGAGTGATGTTGGGCTGTGAGTCACAGCAACATTTTAGAAAGAAATGCTAGGAACTAGAGCAGCTTCTCAATAGCAAGTTCTTAGCTTGTGGGGAAGACTGAGTAGAATTTAAGAGCAGAAAATTGTTTGTAGAAAAAAATGAATGGATATTGGCTTAAACTAGATGAACTTAAATGTTCCTCCTTACACTGAAGTTCTTTGACTGTGTAAAACTTTTTTACAAATGTGTTTTACCATCTGGAATGACTGCCACCCTCATGTTTAATTGGTGCAGCCAATCAAAATTTCTTTTCAAATGGAAATGTTTTTAGTTAATTGAATTTCTTATTTTAACAGAACAGATTCCTGTAGTCCTCATGCTTGCAATGAACCTTCTGTGATATTCCTTCTCTTAAAAAACTAAGTAATCTTAAAACACTTTATTTAATTATCACACTAATCATCTATTACAAAAATTCTGTAGTTAAATTTATTGTCATCAAGGTTTATCAAGAGCCTATCTGAATAAAATAACTGTAACCACTGCACAAAATATCTAGGAAAGAAAGAATGTTAGAAAACAGGAGAGTGGAAGGAAGGAAAAATGGTGATAGGAAGCAAGAGTGGGAGGAAAATAAAGAGGACATTGATTAAAAAAGAATTATCTAACTGAATGAGCAAGAAAAGCTTCATGGCAGGTGATAAAGGATATGATATTTAAACTAGGTGTGAGAGATGGCAGTTACTTAAATTCGTAGAAAAGGAGAAACCAGTCTAAGAATAGGAAACAGCTGGAGGAAATAAAAAGGTGACAGAACGCAAGGCACGTAGTAAATTAGGACTTTAAGAGACTGAGAATGTTCTCTGAAGACATGAATGGAGGATCTAGGACACTGGCTTTGTTAAGATTCAAGCATCCTATAGTGGATTTCTCAGGGAGCAGGAGGTGATGAAGGTCTCTGCGGAGGCAAACTATAGCATTCATCATTGTGGAGGTTTATATTATGAGGCAGAGATAGAGGAAAGCTTTACATCAATTTAACAAGATATGAGATTAATGAAACAGTTGGTATTAGTTGAAGAAAGAGGCATGTGATCTCTGTCTCTGTGTTTGGAGATCCTTGAGTGCTTTTCTTTAGAATCCCACTAGGGGAGTATCTGTAACCATTTTGGCCACCCAATGTCTATAGATAGACTTTGGAAGGACTTGCAAGCACTTGTGATAAATGATGCTTGCTTAGAAATGATACTTAACAACATAAAACAGTTGCTACTCTTTGTGGTGCTTGATGTACTTGAGTAAATAGCCCCGAGTCTATGCGGATGTTGAGAAATAAATATTTACTAAATTTTGGAGATGATTCACAGCTGTGAAAAAAATGATAATAGTTACCACAACAAGCAGTAGATGGGGCTTCATAACTAGAACATTTAATACACTTAGGATCAAGAGGCGAAAATATTTTCATTTTGTCCCTGATGCACTCAAAGTGTTTTGAATGATTGCTTCTGATGACCCCTTTCACTGCACCATTGCCATAACCCGTTGACCGTTACTGTGTTCATTTTTGTCCAATGTATTCCAACTTGTGACGACAATGAACTAAAACAGAAAGCCAAGCTTGGGGCACAAGAGAAAGGTCTATATCCTATTAAACCAAGAGTTCAATTGGCTGTTTGGAGAACTTCAAAAAGCAGTGTAACTTTTAAGGCTTAATCATGGTATATGGATCAAGGACACAAAGCTATTCATGTGGTATGCTTGTTATTATAATGAAGTCCTCTGGAACTTTTTTTCCTGAGTCATGAAAAATCTGTTTTCAGACATATCATCAAGTTAATAAAATGAAATTGCATACATGCCTTCCTTTTCCTCCATCATCATCCACATTATTAGAAAGTGGATGTCATCATCAAGTAGGATTTATTAAAAGCTTGCATGCACTAAGTGCTTTCATTTTACATTCAAGTGAGGATCTTCTTACTTATTTTATATGCATATTTTGACAGAGTGTCCATTATTAACGTTTTTATGACAGTTTTTAAGATCTGGAACTATTTCCAGAATTATTTCCTTCTTATCATGAGGTGTCCATTGTAGCAGAGAAGTAGTAATTTTTTTTTCCACTGCAGACATCTCCTTGCTCCTGATAAGTTTGTTTTGTTTTCTACTAAAAATCATTTTAATAGTAATTCCAGTTAATAACATTATAGAATAGATTGTTGGTTTCTGTTTCTGGCTATTTAAAGTGATACCTAGGGTTTCGATTAAAGTTGCATTGGAGTTGCCTACAAGCCTTTTCAAGCATCACTGTCTCAGATCCTCCCCGGAGCAGTAGAGTTAGAGGTGGCTTGTGCGCTGAATCTCTGTGTCATTTCTATGCCTTGAAAGGTTTAGGAAGCAGAACTGTATTTAGTTTCATATTACACTCTTTTGAATGAAAGTGTAATAGCCATTTTTTGGTCACAAAAGATCAGTTGGGGACTTCTCACTTTTGTGTGAACACAGAGTAAACTAGATGAACACGAATCACTTAGGTGGAAGGTGTTACCAAACTAATTATTCTTTTTAGTGATAGTTCCTAATGTCTAGCACTGACTCTCCTTAATATTCACTGACAATTTCATCTTTGCAAAGTAATTTTTTAAAACAGTGTCAGTTGTTAAAATAATGCTGTATTAACCCATCACAAATGGAAATAAATGGTGTGAGGTAGGAGAGTTAGCACTGGACAGATGGTGAGAAAAACATCTACGATCTCAACTCTAGTTTGCATTAGATAAGTGCTTTTAGACAAACCGCTGAAACTCTTCAGAATTTCATAATCTCACTTTCTCATTTGAATGAGTCCAAGGCTTTACAGCAGGAGTGTATGCATTGTTTTCAGGTACAAAATTTTAAGGATAGGATGAAAAATGACAAATTTATGTCTGTGTTTAATTGTAAGTACATATTGAGACACTGATACAGGAATATGAACTGAAAAGTTAAAGGTAACACTTTAGATTTGTACTTGGTCATAATTCCAAATCATGAGGCTTCTGAAAATGGTTTCCCACTAAGGAATTTGTTTTGCTTTTAATAGCTGAATGCGGATGTAATGAGACTTGAGGGAGAAAATAGACACATTGTATCCCCAGGTACTTTGCTTTACACAAAATCACTCAAAAATTTGCTATTCTAATTACTTTTCATCCCCAGTTTAAAAAATGAATGTAAGATAGTAACAAAGTGTTTAGTGACAATGTTTCCAAGAGCATTGCATTTAGGTTTAAATATCTAATATTTTTCACATCATTTGATGTCTACAATATATAAAGGGTGACTGCCATGAAAATATTTCAAACTTCAGGATTACCCAACAGATAAGCAAAGGTCTCACTTAATTGCCATGAGGATAATTATCTGATTTATTCTTGATCATTGAGTAGCAGTTTGTGGTTCCCATTAATTTATTATTATCAATCTGATGTAAATACTGAAGGCAATAAATAATAGCTCTGTTGCTTTAAATGAGCGCTCAGAGCAATTTGCTTAGAAAGTTTAAAAATACTCAAACTTAGGTCCTATTTTAGAGTTTAAGAATAAGCTAGGCTGGGCTAATTCTAAGGCAGCAGGAGTTTTCTAAAGGCTCCTCGTATTAATATGCAACTAGGGTTGAGACTCTGGAGCAGATAAGCTCTTCAATTCATTGTTGGCAAATGCTATAAATGAACAGAATTTATTGACAGATTTTCTAAACAGATGAAATTCAAGCCCTGTCAACAACTTATATGTGAGCACACTTATTATGCACAAACATGCTCACCCATCACATCTAAGGAAATACTTGGTAAAATCCAGGCAGCCTATTTGACACAAAAAATACTAAACAGCAGACACAGTGAGTCATCTAAGGATAATCACTAACTTAAAAAAATAATTTCTTTCTCAAAGGTTTTGTTGCTAGAGCTAATGATTCTTGGGGTGTCATCTCCCCTTAATTTTAAATAAGTATTTTGTGCATCTTCAACCTTGTGTAATTTCAAGATATGCAAACAATCATTAATGAAAATGTTAGAACAGACACTGCGCAGTAGCCTAGTGGCTAAAGTCCATGCCTTGCAAGTGCCAGGATCCCATATCGATGTTGGTTCTAATCTCGGCGGCCCAACTTCCCATCCACCTCCCTCTCTGCTTATGACCTGGAAAAGCAGTAGAGGACAGCCCAAAGCCTTGGGGCCCTGCACCTGCTTGGGAGACCCAGAAGAGGTTCCTGGCTCCTGGTTTCAGACTGGCTCAGGTCCAGCTATTATGGCCTTTTGTTGAATAAATCATCAGAGAGAAGATCTTCCTCTCTGTCTTTCCTCCTCTCTGTATATGTGACTGTCCAATAAAAACAAATCTTTTAAAAAGTGTTAGGATTAATGAACAGATTCTACTTCAGTATAGAATCAGATTTTTCCAATGTTAATAGTGCTCGAGCCTTTTATTAGTAATGTTTTAAGTGGCCATTAGTTATCTATACCTAAATATTCAGTTTGGGGCAGAATGCAAAATAAGGGACATTTAAAATATATTGTGACTGTATGAAAAGATAAACCAGAGTAGTACAGCTTTGATACAGTAAGGGGATGTTACCAGGTAGATTCTAACATCAGAGAATGGCATCTAGTTTGTCGCTTCATTCACATTTGTTTCTGGAAGACTGATACTGATCAGCTATTGTGATGATGCATCTTTATATTTTTTTAAAGTTAATCACATGTGGCTTTAAAACATCTAATTTTCTTCAGAAAAATTGTAATATTTTATTGTAGAAATTTCCCTTTCATGTGGGTATTAGAAAATATTTTTCAAAAGCCTTCTAATTTATAAAACTTAGATGAAATGATTGTTCTCTGTGTTGTAGCAAAGTTTTTTAATACATTTGTAAATAGAATTACCATATCCCTCTTCTGTACTACAATGGCATGCAAAAATCTGGAAAAGCTTGTTATTTGGCTGCAAACTTTGTAAAAAGGTAATTTTTACCTTTGTAAAAGGTAATTTTTTCAGATAAAAAAACTAACATTTATTTTTAGTTTAGCATTCAACTAAGTTAGATATGTAAAGATAAAGTCTTGACTTTCGCAGATTACCTAATTAAAAAGGGTGGAAAAAGAACTAATATATTAACAAATATAACCAATATAAAAAGCAAATATACATTTCTGTAAAGCCTTATTGATTCTCCATGGAAAATAAAATGAGAATAAGTGATTCAGAGATATCAGAGAATAATAAATATGCTGCAGTTTATTATCTCCATGATATTTAGTTCAATGATTCCCATTTTCAGTGTGACAGATTTTTTTCTGTCTTATCCTCGCAAATTGTATGGCATTTTATAATTTTCAAGTTTTTGTTGCAGCCAAATGAATACTGGTTTTATTCCTGCTTAAAACATCTTGATTTATGTCTTAATCATAGCAATTAAGAACATGCTTACTTTGGAGGTACCTTTTGACCAATGCAAGTGTTTTAAAACCACTATTTGAAATTTGACATGTTTTCACTCAATCCTTAATTGAAATTATCCATCCAATGATTCATATTTTTTAGTGAGATTTCAAGCCACAATACAGATTTACCCTTTGAAATGATACAAAACTTTAAAAAAAAATTAAGCTTTTTAAAATTTTTGCCTCATACTAGAATTTTCTTTGGGGATGGGTGTTTGTTGTAGCAGTTAAGACACTGCTCCAGATGCTGCATCCCATGTCAGACTATCTGTTTCCTTTTGTCTCTTTGTTGCTTTGATTTTTTAAAGATTCATTTATTTTGCTTGAAACCCCGAGTTATAAATGGAAAGGGAGAGACGGAGAGTGGTTTTCCATGCGCTGGTTTACTCTTTAAATGACTGCAACGGCTGCGATAGGGAGAGCTGGCCAACCTGAAACTGGGAGCTGTTGCCATTTCTCTCGTATGGATGCAGGACTTGAACCGCCCTCCGCTGTTCTCCCAGGCCAGAAGAAGGGAGTTGAATTGAAAGTCGAGCAGCCAGAACACGGACCGGTGCTCATATTGGATGCCAATGCTTGGTGGATGATTGACCTTTTATGCTTTGGTGCTGCCCATAGTAGCAGGGCTTTGTGATCCTGTTTTTATCAATATTGCAGCTTCTTGCTAATGTGTATTTTGAGAGGCAGTGGGGCATGATTCCATTGGCTGAGTCCCTGTTACCCTGATGGGAGACAGTGATTGTGTTTCTGACTCCCAGTTTCAACCCGGCCTAACTCCAGTGGTTGCACGTGTTTGAGCAATGAGTGCCTCCCAGATTTAAAAAAAAAAAAAAAAATGAAGAATTCGGTATTTATAACACAAGTTGTTTTGTGGGAAGCAAATCTAGGATTTAATTTAAACTTTGTTTTATTTTATTTAATGAACAAATGCAGAACTTTTTGGTTTGTAACTTAAGCACTTTTATCTTATAGTTAAGAAATGCCAATGTTTTCAATAAGCAATGTAGAAAATTAAAATCTGTGTCATGACGTGTAATACTAATAGAGATTTGATTGATAATGTAAAATATGGTGAAAATTTTGCCACATGTCCTATACCAGCATACTATTGCTATGTTTCTTCAGCATCTTTGGAAAATGTAGACAATGCATGATTACAAGTTTTCTAGAAAAATAAAGAAAAATAAAGAAAGCATGTCATTCTTTTGCTGATGATATGATATCCTGAAAATTCCATGAGAATCAATGAAAAAGCTATTAGAACTGAAGAGAGAATTTACCAAAGTGGATAGACATGTGATCAACACATAGTGTTTCTTTTTAAAAAAGATTTATTTTACTTTTCATTGGGACATCAGAGATATAGAGGACGAGAGACAGAGAGGAAAATCTTCTGTCCATTGTCTATTGATTTACTCCCCAAGTGGTTATAGCAGCTGGAGTTGCACCGATCTGAGTTCAAAAGCCAGGAGATTCTTCCAGGTCTCCCAAGGGGTGCAGGGTCCCAAGGCTTTGGGCCATTCTCCACTGCTTTTCCAGGTAGCAGGCAGGGAGCTGGATCGGTAGTAGGGTGCCGGAATTAGAACCGGTACCTATATGTGATCCTGGCACATGCAAGGCAGGGACTCCAGCTTCCAGACTACTGTGCAGGGCCCACACAGTATTTCTTTATTCCCACAACAACCGGTGAAAATCTTCTAGAAAAGTAATCTTATTCAAGTTAACAGATGAGAGTACTTCTACACCAAGTGTGTAGAATAGTTATTGGATCAGGACCAGTTATAGAAAACTAGCAATCTATAATAGTTACAACAGAATCACTTCCATAAATGATAGGAACTTAGTCCTGAAATGTTGCTTTAAAAAGTAATGTTTTTACTTAAAACTGTGTTTTCCCTTTGACTTTAACCATATAGGAGATGCAGTTTCCAAAGGAAAAAGTATGCCATTTTAGTGCAGCATTTACTGATAGAATGTTTTCCTTGATGACAAAATACCACAACCAATAAAAAGTTGAAACTTTCATTGATAGTCATGTGTCATCAAGACACCAATTGTCAGCAGCTATTTGAGTGTTCACAGGCAATGCAGTGTAAAAGTTTATATATTTACAATATCAGGCCAGTTTATGAACAATGTCAGTTGGAAATTGAAAGATAAAAAGTCAATATTTGTTTAAATTGAAATAGAATATATGTGACCAACCCAAACATTTGCACAGTAGTTAGTTTGTTATTAAACACAAAGCAGAACAAATATCTCACTAAGGTTGCAGCATTTGTTTTCCATTTACATAATTTATTTTTGAGAAGCAGAGACAAAATTCATCCATCCATCAATTTACTTCTAAAATGTGTAGAGTGGTTGAGATCTTGACTGGGCCAAAGCTGGAAGATAAAACTTCATTTCTGATCTTCATGGGGGTGGCTGCGAGCCAGCTATTTGATCCTTTCCAGGTCTGCCCCATCAGGGAGCAGCAGTTAGTCCGGAGATAGGACTTGATCCCCAGTCCGCCACTGTTACAATGTGGCTGTCTTCAGCACATGCCAAAGATCTACTTCCTCAATCATTTCCAACCTCATATATCTCACCAATCTCTTCAGTGATATGTCTCGGTAGCATGAGCTGATAGCCTGTGGTCAGATCACAACTGACAGTCACAGGCCACCCAAATGAACATGGCTAAGGAGAGATGGATTCAGTTCTTCATTCCAATCTAAATGTGAAATTTTACATCCCATTCCATGTCAATCACAATGATGAGGCTGTAAATAAGATAGACAAAATAGAGTCCATGGCAATATTTTTGTAGGTGGTCTTGTACTTAGACTGTAGCAGGAGTTTTATGGTGTGCTTTGGGCTATTTATTGATTTGCTTAGCTATAAAAACTTCTCTTCAGAAGCATAATATTCAAATGATAGATTTTAAAATGTTTGGTAGAGGCATATAATTACACAATGTAAGAGAATACCACATTTACCCAAATCTCAGAGTAGAGTAGAAAATTACAATTCATAATATTCACCTCTCTTTCCCCATCCCACAAAGCTCACATATTCCACATTTTCAAGTCCCTGTTACTGATGCACCATTTGTTTCTAAACTGCTAGGCAGTTGCAATGGTAATTAATTTCTAATTTTTGCAAAATCTTGGAAAGTTGATACTGCTCTTTTATATTCTATGTTTACTCTTTCCAGAAAAACAGGCAACTACTTTTAAGGTAAAGCAGGTTAGACATAAACAGATCTTACTACAAGGCAGTTGATTCAAAGCGATTAGGCTTTTTTTTTTTCTAAAGATTTATTTATTTTCAATGGAAAGGCAGATTTTACAGAGAGAAGGAGAGAGAGATTTTCCATGCACTGGTTTCTCCCCTCAATGACTACAGTTGCTGAAGCTGAGCCAATCCAAACCGAGGACTCAGGAGACCATTGCGGGTCATCTATATGGGTGCAGGGTCCTAAAGCTTTGGGCCATCCAACACTGATTTTCAGGCCATAAGCATGAAGCTGGATGGAAAGTGGAGCACCTGGGACATGAACCTATGCCCTTATGGGACACTGGCACTTACAGGTGTAGGATCAACAAACTGAGTCATCACACCAGCCCACTTATACTTTCTTGTATATCTTTCCATTACTAATTTTGCCAGAGTTAAGCATATACAACATCTAAAGTTATTTTCTATTTTCTTACCTCATTTGATTTTAAATTTGAAATGTCCTATTAAAAATCTAGAAATACTTTAAAAATAAGGCAAACCATTGTTTGATAGCATCGGCCCGTTGTGCTCACTTGGGGAGTGAATCATTGGACGGAAGATCTTCCTCTCTGTCTCTCCTCTCTGTATATCCGCCTTTCCAATAAAAAAAAAATAATAATAAAAATAAATCTTAAAAAAAAAAGAAGCTGTAATAGTATAGGTCTAAAATACATTAAGATGATGTTTAAAGTATAAAAAATGTAAGCAGAGTATGTTTTTGTTTCCCTTTTGGTTGTTGTAATCTCAGAACTTTGCTGAATGTGACAAACAAGGAGTTACTACGGCTTGACAATAGCCATTTCCAATAAACATTACGGCTATCTTTACTCTAGAATTATTTTTGGATACAATCTTAACCGTAAAAATAATATCAGATATATGTAGACATAATTTACTGATTTTTTTCATGTCCTATCAGTTGAATATGCATTGTGGATTAATTTTATGTAAATTGAGTCATTTTAAGGAACATGAGAGTCTACAAATTCAACATTTTTAATTGGTAACTTAGTGAATACAAGGATATAGAGTAACTATTGAGGAATCTATTGTTGATCTGATTTAGTCTTCAAACATTTATGAACATAAAGTGTGATCGATGTTTATATTGTTGTTAAAATGTTTGTTTATATTTTTTCAAGTAAAATTAATCTATCTGCAGCCTAAGCTATAGAGAATACATATTATATTTCTATCAAACCTCAATAATCCATTGATAATAATTTAATTATTTTGAATCTTCTTTACAAATGATTTGAATTTTTTTCTGGATGCCTTGATTTAATAAAATTCTCATTGAGTGATACATATATTTTTTGAATTGAATCTCAAATGATCCTTAGCAAGGCATTCTTTTCAAAAAGGTGTTAGTGTAACAATTAGCCAATATAGTTGAGAAGTACAGCCCTGTCACGCACTTAATGTCAGAGACACAGACACATGGAATGTGACATCAGTCTTATTGACTTTCAAACTTGTGAAAAGAATAATGTAGATTGTTATGTGGAATGAAAGAAAAGAAATTAATAGTACAAACTTTCAGTGGGTTCTCTTACTTTAGTTGGATTTAAGAAGAAATTAATGAGGTGCCTTCAGGATAAGGGAATTGCATTTGAAGTGGACTATTTTATTAATATTTTGAAATGAAGTAAAGATAAAAAAAAAAAAAACTAGTCAATTATCTGATAATGAGAACAGGAGTTCCACCTTGACAAGCCAAGTGTCTTAAAATAAATACTGGGGGTGCATTAAAACTCATTAGAAAATGCATGGAAAAATTTCCCTGTTTCACTTGACAGCTCACTCTAATGCATTAGCAGCTTCCTTATGGGTGTTGGAATTAATTCTGCCACAAATATATTTAGTGCTTTTCAGGTCCTCTCCCTGGTCGCTTTCCACACCTCATTTTTTTTTTTCTTTTTTTGGAGATATGGCTGCTTTTCTACATCTCGTGCTGTGTAGAGAAATGACAAGATATTGAAGGAAAACTGATTACTTTGGATGGCAGACAAAATGCATTCAATTGTTTTTTGATATGGTTGCTTCTTTTCTCAAAGGAGTTTTCAAAAGGGCTTCTTGCCTTTGCTAACCTTGCTCTGGGAAACAAATTTGTATCAATTGATATGCATCCCATTTCCAGTGGGAGATGCAGTTGGACCAATATTGCTGCTGTCACTGATTCTCGAAGCAGTATTTTGTTTTATACTGATAAGAATTAAGAGTTTGAGATATGTTTTGAAGAAGACAATTGGGAGAAAATACACTTTAAAGATCCGCAATTTATATGATACTCAGATAGGCTTTCTTTCTCTGCTTGTTTATTTGTCTTAAAAAATGAATGAATAATTAGCTTTCCATATTTGTCAGTATCTGCTATGTTCCTGGAGATAATTTTTACTTGTATTTCAGTGAAGATACATAAAGACTCACTCATGTACAGTAAAAAGAAAAAAAAGAAAAAAGAAAAAAAAAGACTTTCAGTTCTTTTACTCCAAACTATAATTTGTAGTATTAATTAGAGGAATATATTGTCACAGATTTGAGATCATAGTCATCATTTTTTAAAAATCTGGTCTCTTTTGTGGCTCATTTGGCTTATAAAGAAAAAAGGACTGCTTTGATTTCAAAAGTTTTTAGAGAAATATTAATTTTAAGCTGTATTTAGACATAATGGCAATGGTTTGTATTTGATTGCTCATTGCTGAGACTATCCTATATTTAAATAGTTCTTATTGTTCTTCTGGACTTTCACATTGTAAATAGGTGATGACTGCTTTCCAGCATGGTAGAACACGGTTCTGGTTACATTAAAGTCATCTTTTAAGAATTTAATGGTCAATATGCACAATTTCTCTCCACCAGTGTGCCTCATGGGTTGCATGGTACTAAACATGTTTTCAGAGCGTACTTGATTTTTAAACAATTCATGGAGTATTTATATATATACATATATATATGCTAAAGACTCAGAAAAGTATTGTATTAATATTATACATGTAATTTAAAACTAAAAACCACATCATATAATAGGGATTGTAAAAAAATATTGCCAATAGCTAACACTTTCTGACTGGCAACATTAAATAGGATAACAATTATCATAAGAATAAGTTGATGTATCAGTTTGAATAACTAGAATTTGATTTTAAATGTTTAGTCTTTAATCTGATTGAATATGAACAAGCTTAATTTATATTTTAGAATAAATACTATATTTTAGTTTATTACAAGTTAGACTGCCCATTAGACTGCCCATTTCATTTTCAGTTTAAACTTCTTTTAATTAGCTTTTGATAACAAAAAATTAACTGTTACGAAATAGCTACTTCTTACTTTTAATTATTTTCTTTCTGGTCCAGATATGTCTCCACCAGAAAATAGACAGACTGAACACACAATCTCAAGTATACCACCAGGTTCTAACTTTCTCTAATTTTTGAATGTGCGTTAACATTTACTCCTACAAATAATAATGTGAAATATTACAAGATTTATGGTTATGCAACAAGGTGGAGGAATCCACCATGGGGGGAGGGGTATGGGAGGGGTGGGGGGAATCCCCAGCGCCTATAAAACTGTACCACATAATACAATGTAAATATTATTTCTTTCCCAGCCTGTTCAAAATTCAAACTTACTAATTGTTGAAAGATTAAAATGTGTCTGGATCTGTAGCTCTGTGACATATGATACATAATAGCTTGTATTGTCTCAGGACAGGTGGAGGAAAGGAGGTTAAATATATTTACCACAAAGAAGGTTGCAGTTTTGAAGAACTGAATGTTGTCTTGAGTTAAATCAAGCAAGCAAAAGTTGTTTTGGTCCTAAAGTTGTTTTGTTACTGGTTCTTCTTCTACTTGTAAATGACAGCCTTGATCATGAAATGGGTTTGTACTCCATTCTGGCCGACTACTGAAATGAAGTATTTGCTCGACAATTAACTTCAGTTTTGTTAACTAGAGTCAGACAAAACTTGCTTGGGTTCGGGTTCTAGATGCATAAAAAAAAAAAAAATCAATGCTTTGTCTTCAACAAAAACATTCTTTCCGTTAACTCTAAAAATCATGGAATACCTACTCCCATGCAATACATGTTCCAGGAAATGGATAAAGAAGACAATAATAAAAAAAAAAAAGATCATGTGAGGCTTCTTTGTGCCTGAGGATTGTGTGGCTATACACTGAACAAATAGCTAAACTGTTTCACACAGTAAATGCTATAATAATTTCTGGAAGGAAGGAAAAAAGGAAGGAAGGAAGGAGGGAAGGAAGGAAGGGAGGAAAAAAAGAAAGGAAGAAGGAAAAAAGGAAGGAAGGAAAGAAGGAAAGAAGGAAGGAAGGAAAGAAGAAAGGGAAAGAAAGATTGGAAACTAGACTTACTGCAGCTAATACAGTTGCAGTTACCACACTATTTCTGGTATAGCCCTCTTAAAAGTAAGCCCTGAGGACCCAGCGGCATGCCCTAGCAGCTAAAGTCCATGCCTGGAACGCGCCAGGATCCCATATGGGTGCTGGTTCTAATCCCGGCAGCTCCACTTCCCATCCAGCTCCCTGATTGTGCCCCGGGAAAGCAGTCGAGGATGGCCCATTGCTTTGGGACCATGCACCCTTGTGGGAGACCTGGAGGAGGTTCCTGGCTCCTGGCTTCGGATCGGCACAGCACTGGCCATTGCACTCACTTGGGGAGTGAATCATCAGACGGAAGATCTTCCTCTCTTTCTCTCCTCCTCTCTGTATATCTGACTTTGTAATAAAAATAAATAAATCTTAAAAAAAAATGTAAGCCCTGAACTGGAGGCCCTCACCACACTTCCTGACGGGTACAAAGGAGAGTACCACTATGCCTAAGACACAGGTTAGCAGAGTGAATTTATCAAGAAAGGGCTATATAAGAAAACAAAACAAAACAAAACAAAACTTGGTTTTCTATCGCTGATGGATTACAGTCTTTGTTTCACTAATGTCAATCGTTAGAAAAGTTATGTAAAAAATTTTAATGGATCCTTAACTAAGAATATAACTCTTTTTAAATTTGTTATTATTATTTATTTTAGTTCTGAAGTGAAAAGTATTCAAATAGAGTTGGAAACTACTTAGTTTTCAAAGTATTGAATAACATATTGACTCTACAAACTGCCATCTCCATTGTCATCAACCCCACCCTTATACACAGTAGCCATTGATACATACACATGTGCACACACACAATAGTGATGTGTATATACAAGTATTGTGCCCAGGTTATTCAATGCTCATTTGATGGGATGGCAATTGCAGCCAACCCCTGTTCTCATCTTCTGATTTCTGTTTTCCTAACTCATTCTTCCTAATTATTGCTCTGGTCAAATTTCACTGTTTCTTTAAAATTTATCTTTTATTTCATTGTGTGATGCTTTATAAAATTGCACTGTAATTTAAATTACAATGTGCACCCATAGGCTTCTTTACATGCCTTCACAACAACATTTGATCTATGCCATCTTACTCATGTATTTATTTGAAATGATGTTAAAGAACTATTAAACTCAAACATCAAACCTGTCGCGCCCACGTGTCTTACCGCCCAGCAATAAGACGCAGACGCGAGTGAAGCCTTCTGCAGTAAAATTTATTGTGCACCGCAATATGAAGAGGAAAGAGGCTCGGATCCCGGCAGGCTTTCTGCTCTTATGTGCTGTCTGGCCCCGCCTCCGCCGATGATAGGTCGGCGTCATGATTACGCAGGGTTCTGGGCGACTGGATTCGTCAGTCCCAGTGTTTACGTGCCTGCCGCGCCGCAGCTCACTGCGCATGCGCTAGGCGCCTGCGCAGTACTGCGAAGGCTACGTGACTCTCCACCAAACACCAAGATGTGGCTTCTCTGGCCGGCGCCATTTTGGGTACGGCATGTAGCCAGTACATACAGATATGGCTGGCAACACAAACCTACTGAAGCAAGAACATATGGGAGTGAGCCAGAGGAACTTCTGTGGTTCAACCTGCATTAACTATCTCAAAAATACTAAATAAAAGCAGGAAGTTGTAATAAAATATGGCTACTTATTATAGTAACTCAGAATTATTACACATGTCATTCATAAGCCCAAATTCTTCTTAATAGCATCCCCTCATCTTTGTCATTAATGGGACTGGGTAAGTTACCAAAATCTTGTTATTACATAATTTAGAAAACTCATAAATAATTAATATTTACAGTTTAATACACTTCAAAATAAATCAATTAATTGTTTTTCCATTGCTTCTGACTTTTTTAAACTAGCGAAATATTTTGATATTTTACTTAAAGATGTTATGAAATTTTCTATCATCATTTATTTTATTTATATATTTAGTTGTTAAATATTTTGCTAATCATAATGATAGCTGCTCTTGTTATACTTATCTTTATTACATATCATATCAACAATTTAACTTTGTTCTAGATTCTTTGTGTTGCTGTGTTTTTTTAATCAACCTAACATCCATGTCACAAGATTAAACACACTGGTATTGCCAAAGAAGGTGAAATACTATGACTTCTGGTAGTGACGTGGGCCACTTGGTTTTATTTTACGTAGCTATTATTCCCTCTACAGAAGCATCATTAATGTTAAAGCTCAAGAGGATATTCTTGCTTTTGTTGTTCTTCCTCAAGCTTGTCAGTGAAGCCCTGCATTCATTTACCATCTCCTTCAGGTTTTTGTGCCAATTAATTGCTTTGCATCCAGGAAACTTCACCTAGGATTTCTGCATTACGGACAGAATTAGTATAACTTTTATTTTTGAGGAATTAATATACATTGATTTTTTTCTCAAAAAATAGATACGGTAAATTTCAATGCAGTAATAAGTAAAATACATGTGGACCATCTGTGTGTACAAGGTGATTTGACACAACTAGGAACGGTTTCTTTAATCATTTCCCTACCAAATGTCCCCTTGAGAACTGAGTGTATTCTAGTTTCTTTTTTCTTTTCCTTTTCTTATGTTGATGAGATGAGCAGGTGGATGTGGGAAATAATTCAGGCCAGGAAATTCATAAATGAGGAAAAAAATTAGAAGACAAAGAAAATAATAGATTTTCTTTGTTTTCCTTGATACTATTTTTAAATCAGATTTTGGAGAATCATTTTCATGAATAGATACCAGGCAAGCTTTCAATTATATTTTTTTCCTGACAAATTAACAATGAAATTGTGGCAGGAATATCAACTCAAACATTAAATTCTTCTCTAAACAACACCAGGTTAATGTTCATCAATCCAAGATCAGTGCACTTATCTCACCTGCTATGGTTTAGATAGGATTTGTCCCCTAGGGATTTGTATATTAAAGGTAATTTGAGAGCTGATGGATCCCTTAAGATTAGTAGCCTTGGCAAAGCAACAAAATAATTATGGATACTATACTTGTAAGAAATCAGTATATTTTCTTAGATCCGTGGTAGTCTTTTCTCTCTTTTGGCTCTCAATCACTGGACACTCTTAGATATGCTGTGAGATAAAGAAATCACTTTTCTTTTACCTGTAGCCAGCTTTAAGTAATTTTATAAGGATCACAGAATGGATGAAAGTGTTGATATATGTTTATTATCTTTTCAACCAAAGTTAGGAAATACTCATAAACCTGAAATAACTGGATGAAGACAGCTTGCACTGCAGACATAGTAACTTTTGACTTGTATGAAATAGAAGCAATCCATAATACTTGCAGGTTTATACATGTTAAGTTATAGCTGACAGTTGATTTTAAAGTAGAACATATAAAACTTAGAACTAATTGCAGTAAGGAACTAAAATATAATCCCAATAGCTTGTATTTTGCATGATGTTTGTCTCATATCATTGAGAACATGTGATACTTGCCTTCTGGGATTGGCATATCTCACTGAGTATAATAGTTTCCAGTTGGAAACATTTTGTTGCAAATGGTAGTATTTCACTCTTCTTTAATAGCTGAGTAGTATTCCATGGGGTAGATATACTACAGTTTCTTTATCCATTCCTCTTTCAACAAGTATTGTGGTTGTTTTCCTGTATTTGTTATTGTGGATTGTGCTGCTATAACTATAGGGTTTTAAGTCGCTTTCTCATATGCAGATTTAACTGCTTTTGGATATGTTCCCAGAAGTAGGATAACTTGGTTATGCAGTAGATCCATTTTTCAGTTATGTTAGCTAAATAAGTAAGTAATTTATATATATATATAAATTCATTCATTCATATATATTCATTCATATATATATAAATGAACTGCATAATGGAGACTAACATACCAGTAGATATGCATCTACTCCTGAGTAAAAGGAGGAGTCATATTGACACTGTTAAATATATCCTGATAATAGGCTATTAGACTTTCTTTCATTATCTATACCTAAAATTCCATGATATAGTTAACTAGCAGAATGTTGGACTTATGACAATTTTTGAAGGCCTATACTATTGCAGTAATATGGCAGAAAACATTTGGGGTGGAATAGATAATCCCTCTGCTTAAATAACTGTATCATGAATAAAAAATAATACTAATGACTATTTATCCAGAAAATGTATTGATAATAACTTTTACATGAATTTCTCCCACATTCTGTTATCTACTGATAATGTTTATCGTGGCCCATATAACTGAAGGCACAGGGTGCGATAGGATTAGGAACCATTTATACAAGTTCTTAGACTAAAGTGACAATGTAATCACCAATTTTAACGTGGTGTGAGAATACCTCCAAGGCATCAATGAGATACACCATCAATTCAAGGAAAAGTTTCATGACTTTGTCACAATGTTTGAAAAATCTCTTTGCACAGACAGTGACTTAGCACACTACATCATTTTTGGATGATTCTTCTATGATAATGAACTAGTCACTTTCATGTAAGCTGGACTCAAGCCAGTGATTTGGAGTAATAGAAACTTTGTCTCATCAATCTCATGAACCATTTAGTCCTCACTTCAAGAACAGTTTTAAGTCTATTTCTAAATGTGTATTCTATTTTTATATTATGCCAATCAAAATGCTCTCAAGGAAAGCTGAGTGAATGGTTCAATTACGGACGTTGATGTCTTTTCCCTCTATTTCAGGACCAGTGCTTCTAAATTACTGTGGGCAAAATTTGGATATTCCCTATGGAGTAGAATAATGGAATAAAAAAATTTAGGATATTTGGTACTGTAGATTTTAAGGTCAGTATTTTAACTTTAATCATTAGTCATATAACCATAGGTGTGAAGCTATATTATACACTTGTGAATAAAATAGTAAGACATTGCATAGTGCTTTTAAAATATGTATTATTTATTTGAAAGTCATAATTGGGGGAGGAGAGAGAGAGAGAGAGGGAATATTGATTCTATTCCCTGGTTTGTGATCTAAATGGCCAAAACTTCCTGGATTAAGCCAGCCTGAAGCTTGAAACTCCATCTGGGTCTCCCATGTGTGGAGCTAGGATTCAAGAATGTGTGCCACCTTTCTCAGCTTTCTCAAGCACATTGGCAATAAGCTGGATCAAAACTGAAGCAACTGGAACCCAATCCAGCACTAACATGGGATGCCAGAATATCAGTAAGTGGCTTAATCTACTGCATCATACCACAATATCAACGTCACACAGTATTTGTTTCTTTAGTCCATTTGAAGGAAAACAAAAACAAAAACAAAACTCTGCCCAAACACTATTTTTTTTTTCAAAACCATATTGGCATTTTTGAAAACTATACATATGTAATTATCAAAAAATATATAGTGCATTACATGATGATCACCGATATATGTTTGACTTATGCTAAAGTGGGTATCTTCAAATTTCAAATATCCGTAACAAGAATAAAAGAAAAATAAAAGAAAGGGATGTAGGGAAGTTGCTAAGGAGGAGGAGAATGTCAGGAAAGAGATTTGCTTTATTGACAGTTGGCATCACATGTGAAAATTGGTTGGAATCCTGGCTGCTCCACTTCTTTCCCAGTTCCCTGGTAAAGTGCCTGGAAAAGCAACAGAAGATGGTTCAACAGCTCGGGCCCTTTTCATCCATGAAGCCCTCCTGTGTGGCGTGCCGAGTTCCTGGCTCATGGCTTTGGCTTGACCCAGAATCAACCTTTAAGGCCATTTGGGTAGAGAGATAGTGAGTGCAAGATTCTTTCTCTAACAGCCATTAACAAATAAATATGTCATTTGTTTAAAGTTCATGAAAAATTACCTTGAAAAGGAAGCTCATTTTGATGCTTTTTGGAAATCCATACGTGTTTTTGAATACTGTGTATGTTCCATAAACTTTGCGAAGACCCTTCTGAGGATTATTTTTGGGGATTAAAGATGTGTTAATTAAAGGAAAAAAAAACTATTACCATGTAAATAAGATCACTTTCAAAAGAAAAGCATCATCTTTGAAAGTAATCACATCACAATTTATAAAAAAGTAATTTCTCCTCAAATTACATAATCTTTAAAGTTTGAGGATTATTTTCAAATAACCTTAGTTAATTAATTTAATTAAAAAGTAGGGCCCAGCTTGTTGGCCAAGCTGCTAAAGTCCTTCCCTTGAAGATACTGGGATCCCATATGGTCACTAGTTCTAATTCCGGCAGTCCTGCTTACCCATCCACATTCCTGCGTGTGGTCTGGGCAAGCAGTCCCAAAGCCTGAGACACTGCACTGGTGTGGGAGACCTGGAAGAAGTTCCTGGCTCCTGGCTTAGGATTGGCTCAGCTCTGGCCATTGTAGCCACTTGGGGAGTGAATTATCCAGCGGAAGATTTTCCTCTCTCTCCTCCTCTCTATACATATCTGACTTTGCCATAAAAATAAATCTTTAAAAAAGTAAAATTCTTTTTTTTCATACAGTATAAAATGTCATATGTAAACCAATCTTTCAAAAATCTTTCCCCTGGAAACTGAACGATTTATAACGTCAAAGGAAGTGTCTTTGATAGATTAATCTATTTTGTGTCCTTTAGTTGGCTAATAGCTTCCACTTATTAAATATTCCCTGATGAAAAATCACTGCTTTTTCCATCCTGTATCCTGTTTTAAAAACCATGCTTCGCAGGTATTAGGATAGATCTAAGTGAAAAATAAGCCCAGCGAATGGATGTTCAATTAGGGTGTAAAACTTTCCAAAGTGCTGCTTCAAATTCAGACTGTATACTTGAAGGGACCTAAAAGGAGACCATGTGCCAAAGAATTACTCATGAGATATAATTCATTCATTTTACACGTTACATTTTCTACTGTTTTATTTAAGTGAAGTGGATTTATATGCTTAACTCCCATTAACACTAATAGTGGCTTTTTGCAGAAAACAGAAACACATTTAAGAAAAACAGTCTGTTCGATGTATTGACCATTGGCCTTCTATTCTTTCTAGATTTAGGCAAAACAGAGTTTAGATAAAAGTTTTAGAATTCGATGATGAGATTTAATAAACTATATAAACTTGGCTTTAGCAGGATTTACATTTAAGAATGATTGCTTTAATAATACAGAAAATTTTTTCTTTTTTCTGTACATATTTGACACTGGCTTTATGTATTTCTACTGAATTATTGCAAGACACTGAAACCTTGAAATTGACAAAATAATAGATAGTCTTAAATTTCAAAATCTTTCCATTATTTTACCTAAACATCAAAAAGCCTATTTTCCGTTTTGAACTAAATTTTTGTTGTTGTTACTTTTATCTATTTATTTGCTAACATATTTATTTGAGAGAGAAAGAGCTTCTCTCCCCCTAGTTTAGTTCCCAAATGTCCACACATGCAAAAGAAGCAAACTGAGCAGATGTTACAAGGAGCTGAATCCCAGTCCCCCACATGGGCAGCAGGGGCTGCACGACCTGTGTCGCCATCGCTGCCTCCATGGATCTGTGTGGGCAGAACTGGCAGCTGGAGATGTGCAGCAGATGCAGCACACTCTGATGGGGAAGCAGGAGTCCAAACCAGTCCTTAGAGGAAGCATGAACCCTCAGAGTAGATGTTGACACCCTCTTATATCTTAATTCCATTGAGGCTATGGTGACAGATTTTCAAGAGAAAAACTACACTCCTGTAATAATATTGGGGAACACGGTGGGTGGGGAAAACAAGGAGACAGAAACAGGAAGAAAAAAAAAAAAAACGAGAATCCCTGTCGCTAAAAAAGTGTCTCATGGAAAATAAATCATAACAACTTTTTTTTTCCAAGAATTTGTTTAACAGAAACAAAACTTGGATCTTTGCTTTTGCTGAAAATCCTTAGATGCCCATTTTATGCACAGTGTTAGTTTTCTCACAGTGGACAATTGCATTTGAGTAGCAGTATCACACACAAGCTGGGTGACGATGCCTTTTCTAGTAGCTGCCTTAACGGAGATGAAAACGAAACATGAAATTATGCTTAATAATATATGTCATTTAGCTCATTATGTCTAATATATTAGCCATTTCAGTAAAAAGTCAACAAAAAGGGTTTTTTTTTTTCACATTTATCTTTATATTCTAGAGAGCTTATCTCAATCTGGATGTTAAGTCTTACACAGGCATACTTGATCCATATTTAGTCACTGTCAAATTCATCCTTAAAACACCACATGCCAAAGTGATTCACACTCGATATTTTCCAATAAAATTGATTACCAAGAATGTGTCCACACTGCCAAAATACTTCAGCTTTCAAAGTAAAGTTAACTAAATTTAATGTTCAATGAAAATGCCATTTGTTATACTTACATTTGCCACATTTCATGGGCTCAGTGGTTACATGAAACAAGTGGCTGTGTATTGCAGAGTGAGAGCGGCTTTATTTTGTGAACCTCTGGTTAGCACGTTGATCTCGTGTTGTTTCCTTTCCCTCTTCTGCCCAGTCTCCTTGGTTCCCCACTCTCCTTAGCCGCCCATGCAGTCTTCCGCCCTGAGGCCTTGAATTGCTTCTTTTGCTTGACATGATTTCTCCTGCCTGGTTGTGGCATGACCATCTCCCACAATGCCTTCAACTCTGCTTAAATCTCAGCTTCTCAGTGAGGTGTACCCCAAGTTTGTCATTGCCGCTTCTACATTTAGCCTGTTCTCATCTTCTTCTCCCCTGGAACTTATCTCTCGCTGAGCTAAAAAACGATCTATCCCCATTAATGCTGCTTGTCATTTTCTTTCTGAATATAGGCTTTGAAATTACAGGATTTTTATCACTTTGGTTCATTGATTTATACCCGGCAGTTCGAACAGTGTCTGACACATAATTGGAGTTCAAAATGTTCTTGCCTATTGATAGTCACATAGCTTTGTGCGCGTTACATTTACAACTTAAAGTAACCACTTTGAAGAGCAGAACAGAAAATAGACTTCATGGAAGAGGAACCGCCAAACGCTAATCATGTTTAAGTTAACCAAGTGTCTCCTGTACTAAATGTCCATTCGGAAAGGACCAAATATCAGCTGGGAAATGGTAAGGACATTGGATTTCTGTTTTCAGATCTGTCACTAATATTTTTATAAGTTATATTTATTTGAAATATCAGAATTAGAATGAGAGACAGAGCTTCCATCCTCTGGTTCGTTCCTCGGTTAGTTGCACTGTCCAGGGCTGCATAAGGCTGAAGCCAGGAGCCTAGAACTTCCTTCAACTCTCCCAAATGGGTGGTGTAGTCCCCAGCAGATGGACCAGCCTTTATTGCATGTTCCATGTCATTAGTAGGCAGCTGGGTTGGATGTGGAGCACCTAGGACTCAAATCCATACCAATAGAGGAAGCCAGCATTGCAGGTGGCAGCTCCAGCCCCAGCTGATTACTTTTAAATCTCAGATCTCTCAAGTAACATTTCTAAGATTTATGTTTTACTTTTCTATATTATGAGAAAATGAAAAACATGATTAAGTTAGCTTCATTTCTAAAAATCTTACATAAAATTATTCCATTAAAAAAGTACTTCGGGCCCGGGCGAGGTGGCGCAAGTGGTTAAGGTCCTCGCCTTGCACGCCCGGATCCCATATGGGCACCGGTTCTAATCCCGGCAGTCCCGCTTCCCTTCCAGCTCCCTGCCTGTGGCCCTGGAAAGCAGTCAAGGACGGCCCAAAGCTTTGGGACCCTGCACCCGAGTGGGAGACCCGGAAAAGGCTCCTGGCTTTGGACCGGCATAGTATCGGCCCGTTGCGCTCACTTGGGGAGTGAATCATCGGACGCAAGGTCTTCCTCTCTGTCTCTCCTCTCTGTATATCTGCCTTTCCAATAAAAAAATAATAAAAATAAATCTTAAAAAAAAGTACTTCAAAGTTGTTTGAAACCATTTATTGGGAGCAAAATTAAATTTAGATAGTGCAGCTCTGCATGCTATACTATGTGATTCACATGTATTTTTCAGTTGCTGTACTCATGAAAGCACCAGAAAAACAGTGCCCATAATGGGGAAAGAATGACGAAACAAATGGGTGGACACTGGCATAGTCAATATTTGAAACCACAATTGGGGAACTTAAAAAATGTGGGATAAAGGTATGAAAGTGTGTCTAATATAGTGGTAAAGCTCACAGAATATTTTTTTATGTCATAGTGGATTTTTAAACCGAATTTGAGGACCTGATGTGGTAGCCTGGCAGCTGGAGTCCTTGCCTTGCATGTGCTGGGGACCCATATGGCCTCTGGTTCTAATCCCAGCTACTCCACTTCCCATTCTGTCCCCTGCTTATGGTCTAGAAAAGCAGTTGAGGATGGCCGAAAGCCTTGGAACCCTGCACTTGTGTGGGAGACCTGGAAGAGGCTCCTGGCTTCTAACTTCGGATCTTTGCAGCTCTTGCCACTGTGGCTGTTTAGGGAGTGAATCAATGGATGGAAAGTCTTTCTCTCTGGCTCACCTCATCTCTGTCTATCTGACTTCTAATAAAAATAAAATACATCTTTAAAGGACAAATCAATTTGAGTCAATAGAGGCTTTGGCAAACTTGGGGAAGCTATAACCTGTTACATTCAGAGTTTCTTCTGTGAGAAACACCGTTGTGTGACATGGAAGAGGTGAAAACAAATCACAAGTTGCAACTAGAGAGCTTGACTGGGTAATGTTTAACATTGCAATCTAAAGAAGAATGCAAGCATTTACTCACAAAATGTAGGAGAGATGGGTCATAAAACTGTCACTGTTAAACTTGTATATTCCTGTCTTTGTTCCTATTACTGCTTTGCTGCTTCCCTTTGCTTGGTGCCAAACATCAGAGTGTATCTAATTTTGGGGAAAGAAGCAAAACATGATCTTTTATTTTATAACTGTAGTGAGTGCTCTCTCTCTCTCTCTCTATATATATATATATATGAGCATATATTTAATTATGTATTTACTTCCAATTTTACTCAAAATACAAAATATGTAATGGAATTAGTGCTATCGCTAACTTCCTGTTAGATAAAGGGCAATAGCTGAGAGCCTAAAAGGAAGTGGAGAAAAATAAAGTTGACTGATTTATTGGTCATTGATCTTTAAAATGCTTGTTATTACAAAGCTAGTTATTGATGATTTTGGAATGTATGATGACCTTAAGAAAAAGCAATTTAATTATATTATCAAATAGCAGTAAAAATGAATTATCCATTTCATAAGGGGCATTCATCAAGTCGGTTGAAAGAGTGATTTTCTTTTTTAAGATTTTTACATTGTTATTTGAAAGGCAGGTTTACAGAGAGACAGAGAAAGATCTTCTATCTGGTTCACTCTCCAAGTGGCTGCAAGGGTGGGAGCCAGGAGCTTCCTCTGGGTTTCCCACATGGGTGTAGGATCCCAAGGCTTTGGGCCAACCTCTTTTACTCTCCTAGGCCACAAGCAGGGAGCTGGAAGGGAAGTGGAGCAGCTGGGACACAAAACGGCACTCAAATGGGATCCCAGCAGTTGCATGGTGAGGATTTAGCCACTAAGCCATGGTGCTGTGCCCTAAGAGAGTTTTAAGTACTCATTTTAGAAAAAGGCCAATTTGATACTTTAAAATTACTGAAATTATCCAAATCATCATTGCTTTACAGGAAGAAAAGTTAAGAATCTGATTTATTTAATGAAAGAAAAAAAGTGCTTTTCAGATTATTGTCATTATTTCCAAACCTTTATGTGCCTGTCGTTGTAATTGCAGTATAAATAATTTTACTCTGAAATTTTAACATGTTAGAATTCATTAAGGAAAATAACAGTATCAGATAAGTCTTTTTTAAGTTCAAACTTAACTTACTGAACACTGATGTTCATACATGTAAAATGTATATAAAACCAGGACTATCAAATCATGTTGAAAAGGCATCTCACCAAATGCAATTGTTTCTTGACAAATAAAATGTTGCAGCATAAACTATTTTTTTCAAAAATGCATGTCAGATATTGTGATAAACTTATTTTTGAAGATTTACTTATTTTTATGGCAAGAGTAGATATTCAGAGGAAGAGAGAGAGAGAAAGATTTTCCACCAACTGGTTTACTCCCCAAGTGGCTGCAACGGCCACAGACAGAACAGAACCACAGACAGAACCAGAAGCTTCTTCTGGGTCTCCTATGTCGGAATAGGGTCCCAAGGCTTTGGGTTGTCCACGACTGCTTTCCCAGGCCACAAGCAGGAACTGAATGAGAAATGCCACGCTGGGGCATCCTGGTGGTTACAAGGCAAGGATTTAGCCACTAGGCTATCTCACCAAGGCCAAAATCTTAGGAGTGTATTGTACATTGCAGCGTGTGTGTGTGTGTTGTGTGTGTGTGTGTAACACTTAAGCAACACTTTTATTTAACAACACAGACATTTACAAAAGCATTTTCATGTAAAAGCAAGTTAGTTTTGAATTTAAATGCTGTGATATTATTTGAAATGCTTGCCAATGGAGGCTAGATGTATTGCTCAGTTAGTAGGCAAAGAAAGAAAGTGACAAGATGCTTTCTCCTCTAAGAGAGTCTAAGATTCTTTAACTTCCAAAACTATGTAAGTAGTTACTCTGTGTAATTTTTCACACCTTACCTTATCTAATACTTACATAATCTGTATGTGTTGTTTGCTATTACTATTCTCCCAAAATACCTTAGCCAAAAAAGGAATGAATGATCTAAGTAATCTATTTATATTCTGGGTAACCTGGATTTTAGCACCAGAAATTTGAATGTAAATACTGGACAATTAATCACCTAAACATTAAAAGAAAGGGGAAAAGAGCTTTGACTTAAAGATGTGTTTTACCAACAATTTTATGATAAACTGTATATTTTACTCAAAATGCACCAATCAAGTCATCTTTGGAAAGCAAATATAAGTCTCTTAATATTGCTTTTGTATATACAATTTAGAAGATATCTCAGACTCATTTAATTACAAATTATCACATTAGGTCAAAATAAATAATAATTACAAGTATTTCCTTATATTAATTCATTACTAGTTGGGGCTTATTTATAAGACTACTATAAAATGAAGCATTTCATTATAATGAAAACTTTCATTGAAAAGAGTGACTAGGCTTTCATTTTTTCTTCTTCTTATAAATTGTATTTGGAGACAAATATTGTGTCAAGTTGTTCTTTCTGTTGCTGTTGTTGGGAATTCTTCGTGGTTTTCATTTGTTTATGATTGCTCTGATAGCCTCGCTTTAATCTGGTAATTGCAGAAAACACATTCATGTAAATCCAAATAGGAATTTCTTTTACCATTGTCAGTATACATTACTAAATATTTCTTTTGAAATTAATCACTAATCTCTAATGCAAGACATTCAAATAATTTCTTGTTAAATATTTTCATGTAACATACTTTTAAATCAATTGCTCAACTAAAAGTGAATGAAATTTTATACTTCTTGTAGATCTAACAAAAAATTGCAAAAGTACATTTTTGGTTAATTTACATGCTACAGTTTTATTAATATAAACCAACACATCTAATAAAAGTCAGTGGTAAGCAAAATTATATGTGAAATTTTACTTTAGTAAAGTATCATTTAAAACATTAATGTGATATGTTTCTTTTCAAAAGGTAGAAACTGAATCTTGCTTTTGTAATGTGAATTCTGATAAGGAAAAAAAAATTTACTTTTACATCTTTTTTTTGCTCCGTTGACAGTTTTCAGTGTTTAAATTTATAATGCAGATTTATGTGCATCCTATTTTATATGGAATAAGTATGGAAATATGGTTTAAAATAACATCACCAGTAATCTCGGTATGAAAAAGCCATTTAGTATGGGATAAATGCCCAGTAGCTATCCTCTGAGCATTTTTAGCTTTTTGCGCCACTGCCTTTCTTTAAATGGTCCTATTTTTAAGAGTTGTCTTGCAAGAAAAGAAAGGACAGAAAATCCATATTTAGTAGTCAACCAATAACATCGCCTTTGTGTATTTGGATATTTCAAAAGCAAATCATATTCGACTACATGACAGTAATACAAATAAACTGTCCCATTACAGATAGAAGGTGATGATTTTGATGTGGGATCACACATGAGCTTTTTACAGCTAGAACAAAACAAGGGGGTTCAATTTTGCATTACCATAGCATTGTATGGATTTGTTTGTGCAAAGTTATATAGAAAGTCAGCACAGGGACCCTTGTGCAGCATTGCATCACTCATGTAAAGTTCTGCAGGAATCATGAGACAAAGCGCAATCATATGCAGATCTCTGCAAAAAGACCAGAAACCGTCTCCTAATTTTACATTCGTAATTTTCATTCACAAGAGCACAGTGAATAGATGTGCTCTAAAATGCCCATTATTTCTTTCTTGAAATGAGCCTTTTCTAGTCTGTTAGGGGAAGGTGCAGTCCTTTTCCCCGTGGGCGTGTGTAAGTCTATGCAGGTCAGTACCGGATGCTATTTGCAGCTTCTGTTTTCCTTTCCTGTCAGATGATTTCTCTTATCTTCACTGCTGGCATAGGACTTTAAAAATAAACTTAGACTGCACTTTTAGGATATCGAACATAACACAGATACTTTAACAATATATTTTGGCAGCATCACTGTTCTATCACTCATATTAAAGAATAGTCATTTAGGATGTTCTAAGTGCTCTGATTCTACTGTAATAAACTCCCCTTAATGGTTATTTTCTTTTGCTAGTTCTGAGACAATACTCACAGCAAGTGCAAATGGATTAAACTTAATTTAGATTTCTAGGTGTAGTTTAATTTTATTCTTGAAATAATGAAGTTTATTTTAATGACAATATTTGGTAAGCATAACTATTGCATAAAATATATACCGAACCTCCCTTAGTCATTTAATGAAACAAACTTGATTGCACACAATATTCTATGTGCAACAGACATTCACAAAAATAGGCTAGGATTTTATCTTAATTTTAACTTTTGCACATGAATGTTGACACCTAATCAATTACACATAATATATAATTGTATTTCTTCATCCCCCAACTAGAAAAAGCTTGTTCAAAATTGATAAAATATGTATTGTATCTTTATTGCTGGGATTAAGAGTAAAATATGTATTAAATATTTAGCTTCATAGTATGAAACAAGGCAAGAGGCTTAAAGGTGCAATGGTTTACTAAGAATCTAAAGACAATGCTGAATGCAGCATACTCCCTAGATCATGTTATATAACTAAAATATCTTAGCATTTTATTTCTTGCCCATATTTTTGTGTATCAAAGTACATATGATGGTCCGGAAGGCGTGCCCTAGCGGCTGAAGTCCTCGCCTGGAACGCCCCAGGATCCCATATGGGTGCTGGTTCTAATCCTGGCAGCTCCACTTCCCATCCAGCTCCCTGCTTGTTGTTTGGGAAAGCAGTCGAGGATGACCCAAGGCTTTGGGACCCTGCACCTGTGTGGGGGACCTGGAAGAGGTTCCTGGATCCTGGCTTTGGGTCGGCATAGCACCGGCTGTTGTGACCACTTGGGGAGTGAATCATCGGACGGAAGATCTTCCTCTCTGTCTCTCCTCCTTTCTGTGTATCTGACTTTGCAATAAAAATAAAGTAAATCTAAAAAAAGGTACATATGATAATAATCTGGGAGATAATGTGAGGAGCTACATTTTTCAATAACCTCAATTAATTACAGATTCTCATGTACTTCGATTCCTGCTACCCATTTGGGAGACCTGGATTAATTCCAGGCTTCCGGTTTTGACCTACCTATACCAAATCCTTGCAGGCATTGGCATGAATCATCATAGGAGAATTATCTCTGAAGCTCAAAGAAAATTAAATTTTGTTTTGCTTACATATATATCACGTGTACAAATAGCCATCTTTTATAGAATGCATATATCATAAGCTTGAAAAGACCATTGTACATGTGCAAGGTCTCCATACGGTGACCCTGAGAGGAATGAAGGAAGAGAACGTGAATGCTGTGTTTTACTCAGTGATACACTGTTGGAAATAAAACAAAAAAAAGGAAGAATAAAATATATTTCACCAAAGTATTGGAGAGTCAAGACAGAAATTTAGATTTCCAAGGAAATATTATACCATTTTTGAAATCAACTGCAACAATTAATTTGATGGATGCATTTCCTCATGCCTTGGTCTGTTGTGCAGTTAGTCATATCGATTCTTCCAACCTTATACATGGACAGAGAGTTTTCTACTTTTAGAAATTTCATTACACGCCTCCTAACTCCTGTTTTATGTGAGTATTTCGCTTCACAGTTACTTTCGCAGACCATGGGTTCATGCTAGGTCAAAATTCTACCAAATACATATCCTTTCTGTTTAGTTGATTTGTCAGAGAGATTTAAGTGCTGAAAGAGGAGTGAATTCAACATAAGCTGAGTCATTTCTCCGAACTGTAAGGATATTCTCATATACACCAGTAGATAATACAGTACATAATACATCATTTAATCAGAATATTAACTTAGGAAATGCCAGTACAAATAGTAAAACAATAACCTTAATTAATGAATCACAATTTTTCTGTTTATACGTACTTTTAAAATTTAATCATTACAGCTCTTTTTACATTGATAGCATGTTGAGGAAAAAATATAAAAAAGCTTTTATGATGTATTTGGGTGTAAATTCTTGGGTGACTTCTGATTTATTCATAAATTCAGGTAAATCTGTTCTGGACTTAAGCCTACTTAAGTAATTTTTTAGGTGTGCATGTTTTACATTATCTCCCTTAGAGCAAAACTAATTTTTAGAATAAAATATGACTCTGTGAGTTGAATATAGAATGAAAAAATTTACTAATAATGAAGACATCATGAAAATTTCTAAGCTTAGACAGTCATCATTCACATATACTTTATTTACTTTTCATTTAAAACTATGCGTATCTCAAATGCATTAGAGTTCTTCCTTTTTCCGAGATCAGACGAGATTGGGCACGTTTGGGGTGGTATGGCCATAGACAAGTTCTTCCTTTTTCAAAAGATTATACCACAATGTGCATTATGACAGGTGACTATTTTCATAAAGGTAATGAGATTGGATTTTAAATATTGTAAGTGGATTGGGCCCAGTACAATGGCCTAGTGGCTACTGCATGCCAGGGGTTCTGTATGGGTGCTGGTTCATTTCCCAGTGGTCCACTTCCCATCCTGGTGCCCGCTTGTGGCCTGGGAAAGTAGTTGAGGATGATGCAAAGCCTTGAGACCCTGCACCCATGTGGGAAACCCATAGAAGCTCCTGGCTTCTGACTGACTCAGATCTAGCTGTTCTGGCCATGTAGGAAGTGAATCAATGGATGGAAGATCTTTCTCTGTCTCTCGTTCTCTCTGTAAATCTAACTTTCCAATAAATAAATAAATATTTTTAAAATATTGTGAGTAGATTGTATTTTATTTTAGGTTATTGAATAGATCACGTTTTTTTTTTTTCCTGTGAAGTAGAAGTCACAAATTGGAGCTGATACCAAGCGGTCATCGAGGAGCTGTGTGCGAGTTGTAAAACGTCCGTATTCCCAGTTCTCTTATGTCTGAAGTTAAAGTCAGTTCTCACTTAAAGAGTGCCACTTCCAGTGTATCTTACCTGATACAGAAACAATATTTTGTAATGTCCCCCACTCTAGAATCTATTTTGAATACTTAAAATACTTGAAAGTACGCCTTGCTCACACGAAGTATAAAATTTATCAAATTTGGCCTAGCCACTCCAAAACATTCTACAATTATTTGTACAATTTGTGAATAATGTTTCATTTTCATTTTCTGAAGAGTGTGAAGCAATTTTCCTGAGTTTAATAAGCTCAGGATATTTTGTGTGTTTTGGGGAAAACAACGCCACATTGTGAGGCACAAAGTTAAAGAAAGCCAGCTTCTGGTCAGGTTGAAGTGGCTCAGCTTAAGTCAAATAGCTCCTCTAGGGCTTTGCCAAAGGCCAGTGTTTTTGCCAGTTACAGACCAGACAGGTGTGATTATTATAACAGAGTACCCACCATAGTCTCTAATGTGGACCAAACCTAGTATAAACAAAGAACAATGTCAAATATTAAAAACAAATAGGAGAGTAGCTTCGGTACACAGCAAGAAACAATTCCTTTCTCATATATATCACTGCAAAAGGGAATGCCAGCTTGGTGCCAACCTGTTGTGAAGGATTTTGTGAATTGTTATCACACATTTTTTTTCCCCCCACAAACCTTAAGATTTGTTAGGAACATTTCCACATTTAGAGAAGCAGAAAAGACAAACTCTTGGCCTGTGTATGCCCAATTACTAAATAATGAATTCTGAGCACAAGCGTGTTCTCCCATCTTATCAATAATCGCATCATATATTTATGTCCATCGAAACTAGGTTATGCTCTTTTGAGAGCCCAACACTGAGAACTATTTTTTTCTTTTTTGTAAGGGAAGAAAGGAAAAGTTAGAACTGTGCAATGGATTAATATGTACTTTGCTTAAAATGCTACATCTTATACATCAGTGGAAAAATTAATGAAATTGTACATACTCTTTGAGTTTGAGAGGTACTTGTCTGTACTCCAATGCACAGATATACTATTTTGCAATACATGGACATAATATAACCTTTTTATGAAGGGCATAGTTACTTTTCAGTTCCAAAGGCCATGCTCTTTTTTTAGAACAATAACTACAGATTGAAAAATGCAAAGCCTTTTGCTCTTCAAAGCTATTTTTCCTCTCAATTAATGGCACAATTTGGTGAACTTCCTGAAACTCAACACATTTCTTGACCTGTGACATTGAAATGACTCGATAACTCTATGCTTAGATGCTTGGATTCATAACAATGAAAGTATTCCTGCGTAGATATGTAGACTTTAAGGCACATGGTTAAGCATATTTTTGCACAGGTGCAATGGGAGACTTTTCAATAAAAGCCTGAACAAAGATACATCACATCGGGAGTGATCTAAAAGAACAAAGGCATATTTGATTATGAACGGAAGTGCAGAAAATACGAGCAGCAATCATGAATTTTCCTGTTTTGGTGAAGCAGATGCTATCCAGGCAAAGGAATCCAACTAGTTGTATATGTCCTAGATAATTTTTTCAACTTGTTTATGTAGAAATTCTCAAGTTGTAGCTTTTGTGTTTAAAATAATGATTGTATAATTTCAAGAAGGCAGCACTTGGCAGTTTGTTTTTGTATCTCTGAACAATGTATGTGAATGTGCGCGTATGTATACATTATGAAATACCTGTCTTCCAAATGACACAACTTGTTTATCAGTCACTGGGAATATAAGTCTCTATTCTAATGTTGATAAAACTGCAATGGATAAAATCAGCAACCAAAATGTTGTGTGTTAGAGTGAAAAGATGAGCTTTAGTCCTTCACTTAAACTTGGGTAAGAAGTATGCGTATTATAATTACTTTTGAAATAATTTTTTCTGTTCATTTTTATGGATATGGAAGATCTTCTTAAGAAGCACTCCTTAAACAAATGCATCTTTCTCATCCCTGCAGAGCCAGAGAAGGGGCTCTGGTTGTAGATTCCCTAGCTGATGTCTTCTGGTTTTGGAGGAACTCAGAGCTTACAGTAGAGGTCTGGGGTTGTGGCAAACAGAGTGAGGCTGCTGTCTACAACAGGAGGATCTTTTACGCATACTGGTTTGCTTTTCAGTGGGCTTCACTTCCTATGTAGTTCCCTGGTAGGGGCAAGCAGGAGAAAATGGCCTGAGTGCTTATGCCGTGATGGAGTGCTTGCCTCCTGGCTTTCCTCACTCTCCATCTCTGTCCTCTCTAGCTTTGTAACTATAGGTTTCAAAATTAAATAAATACAAAAGAAAAATTAAACATGAAAATAATCATACGAGACTAAACAAAATAATAGTAACAAATAATCAAATAATGAAAATACATTTAACTGTAAACATGGCACATTAAAAATTATCAGGTATTTTTTCCCTTTGTTTTTTTTTTCCTTCTGGTTCCTGAATATTGACTAAAATATTAGACAAGCAAATTAAAGGCATACAGACACAAAGCTCCCTAGACTTACATGCTTCACTACCACAAAGTGGCAAGGTTTTGATGCTTTAGAGAAAGAAAATGCTGTTGGCAATGAATTTTAGTTTCTAGGGAAGGAAATAGCTCTCTAAGAAGTAAACATAATGATCAGTCATATTTCCACAATATCTTTAAACACTTTTACTGACATACAAACTTAGCCATTAACATGCAATGAAGTACCCAATTATTCTGTGCCCTGCTGTTTTTGACTCTTGTGTATTGACAGTTCTCAGTTTTGGAATAAGCTGTACAAAGGGAAAGGCATCACTCTTTGTGTGACCGTTCTGCTGGCTGCTATGCATTCTGGCTCCTTAGGCTTTTCCGCAGTTATAAGTCTATGCTAATAGCATGATCCATGCTGTTGCCTTTCAAACCGTTTACACAACAACAGGATCCTGTAAATTCTTCCTTTATGTACACAGGAGTTTATTTCTTTTTATTTTCCCATGAGAGTGAGAAAATACTTACCGTAAAATTCAACTTTAGCAGACAAAACCTAGGTTTTGTTTATGTCTATTTTTAAAAGGCAAACAAAAATTAAAATTTGTTCGTACTAAGACATATGAAGACACTAATTTTAGACTCTTCCAACTACTGACTTGAGAGCTCAGAGCAAAAAAGTACAAAAATCTATTAAACAACTGTCCAAAAATCAACAGCATGTAGATGATACAGCTGTGGGCCCTTCTAAAATGAGAATTTGAAGATGTAATAGGAGAAAAGTAATGTAAACTATCACTTCATACCTTTTATTTTGATAACATGCAGATAATAAAATAGCTCAGCTAAAGGAAATCCCACTATTTCTTTTTAGTTTTTAAAATATATATAATAGAATATTCAAAGATGCTTATGTGACTTAATTTATGGCTCGTGGTGCTTCTTAACTAGATAGATGCTTTCAGATTTGTATTATAAACCTTATTTAAAATATTTAAATAGATTTTTAAAAATAAGCAAAATAGGAACAGGAGTCGCCACTACCCACTCTGAAAGCACGGTTTAGTGATTTCATTCAAGTTTATACAGGTTTTCTCTGACGTGATTTTAGATTTTTGTGTGTGCTTTGAAAGTACTTTTGAGAATTTGTGATACAAAAAACTGTTCGCTGAAAAATAAGAAAAAATGTGATTGGGACAGAATAACATGTATGGTGGAAGTTTACAACACACTGCTTTGCTTTAGAAACATATTCATCAAATAAAAATGCATCAAAGCATTGAAAAGATCAGTTAATTTACAATATTTCAAAGGTTTCAATATTTTTCTGTGTAACGTTTACTCATGGGAGAGTCTTAAAATGTTTTGACATTTAAAATATAGCTTCTCAGGTTTATCAAGGTTTAATAAGCAAATACAATTATATAATCTTAAAGTATTCAAGAAACATTTTAATATGTGTATATGTCACAAACTGATTTAATCACCTCGCTTACTTATCATTATTTTCATGGTCCAAACACTTAATTTCAGATACACAATATACTGTTAACTATTGTCATGGTCTAAAGTAAATTTAAAGAGCTTGTTTATCATAGAAACATTGAAATCTTTAGTCAACATCTTTCAAACTGCTCCTGCTAGCCAGAGTCACCTTCATTCTGTTCTCTTTGAAATCTGCAAGGTTGCATTTCGCAGGTAAATGAGGTTATGCAGTATGTCTCTTTCTTTTTCTGAATTCCTCCCTATAGTGTAGCATATTCCAGATTCATGTTTTTGCTAATGACAGACTTTTTATTTCCGTGATTGAATAATTTTGCTGTGTTTTATGGAACATTCATATGCACTATGTTTTCTTAAGTGTATTCTTTGATGAATACTTAGGTTGCACCTTCAGTTTATTCTGTAGGTGTGTTAAAACTTTTCAGTAATTAGTATAGGAGCTATTATTTTGCTATCTATCCTTTCTCAATTATTCTTGCTCTTTATGTCCCTATTTTCTGTCCCTAATCTTGCATTTTCCAGGACTCTTTATATCCATGTACTGTAGTTTGAAAAACTCAAACTAAGCAGTTTTAGTGTACATTGAAATGAAACTATCCCCGTCATAGCTGATGCACCAGAGATAAACTGTCCAATAATGAATCCTGAAAGTCCCTTCCGTTACCTTGCTTTTCTCTCTGCTATGCCTGAAAAGGAACTCATTCTAATCACTTGGAAAGTTTGAAGTTCTATTGCTTGGGGGTATAGAATTAGGGTACACATCAGCAAATAAGAACAGTGTAAATTTAGATTTTAGTTTTGAAAAATCACAAGGTTGCCAAGGACGAAACTTCCTTTTCTATTGCACACAACTCTAAAAGATTTTTCCACTTGCAATAACGTTTTAATCATAGCATTTACAGAAAGAAAAATTCTAGCTCTGTACCAAAGCAGAAATATATGATAATGTCTTTCTAGAGAGTGCTCTTAGAAAAAATCTCACCAACAGGCCTTTTTTGAGAAAATGTGGCTTTGTGTGTAAAGCCACCGCCCTTATACTGGCATCCCACGAGTGCCACGTTCCACTCTGGTTACTCCATTTCCCATTCAGCTGGCATCTACTGGCCTGATAAAATAATGAATGATGCCCAAAGTGTTTGGACCATTGCCATAGGAGAGCCAAATAAACCTCATAGCTTTGGGTCAGGCTCCAGTCCTGGCCACTGAGGCTGTTTTGGCAGCAAACGAGCAGACGGTAAATTTCTCTGTTCTCTCTCTATAACTTTTTTTTTAAAGATTTATTTATTTTTATTATCGGAAAGAGAGATATACAGAGAGGAGGAGAAACAGAGAGGAAGATCTTCCATCCGATGGTTCACTCCACACGTGAGCGCAATGGTTGGAGCAGAGCTGATCCCAAGCCGGGAGCCGGGAGCCAGGAACTTCTTCCGGGTCTCCCACGTGGATGCAGGGTCCCAAGGCTTTGGGCCATCCTCCACTGTTTTCCCGGGCCACAGGCAGGGAGCTGGATGGGAAGCGGAGCTGCCGGGATTAGAACCGGCGCCCATATGGGATCCTGGGCATGCAAGGCGAGGACATTAACCACTAGGTCCTGGGCCCTGTATCTCTATGTTTTCAAGAAAGAAATAAACAATTCTTAAAAAAAAAAAAAGGAAGGAAGGAAGGAAAGATGGGAGGGAGGAAGGCAGGAATGAAAGAAGAAAAGAAGGGAATGAATGAAAGAAAAAGAAAAGGAAGAAGGAAAAAAACAGATGGAAGGTTTTCTATCTTCAAAGTAGTTATCAGGGAAAAAGAGTGAGCAAGGTACATTTTTACTAATGTATTACTTTCTGCAGCAGGAAAAAAAAAATACATTCTGTATTTTCAGACTCTGGCCAAACATCTAAAAGACGGATAATGGAGGAGCCTAAAAGACAAATTCCTTATTGTCAAACAAGAACAGTAACAAGCATCAAAGAAAAAAAAAGAGTTTTGTGACTTGTACACTTAAAATATAAGGATAAAATTGGAATTCCAGAGCAGTTTCATGAGGGAAGAAACAGAAAGGTCAAAAGCTTCTGATGACTGCAAAAAGGTAATTCTTTTTGTAAGATCTAACAGCTGATCCTCTTGTCCATGAATCTCTAGCAGAGAGGTCAATAAGCAGTTACTCTCTCAAGGGATTCATCTGCATGATGCCCAGTGTTCACATGTATCTCCCAACTGTCATAGCATAGCAGAGGAAAAATATTTTTTATGGTTTATGGATTTTTTGCTTTCCATTAAGATATATTTTGCATTATTTAAATAAATGCAACACAGAGCTTATTCTGCTCATGTCTTACCAGTTGATAAAATTAGGCTTGCTGGTATAATTAAAAAATTGAATGAGATGCCTAAATTTTAAATATTAGTTCATTAGCATCACAATTATATGGGTTACATAAGTAGAAATGGAGCATTATTTCCAAATTTGATTCATTTTGGATTTCTGCCACAAAGAACTCATCTGATCAATAAAGCATATGTTAAAAATTAATTATTGCCTTGAAAACATTACTCTTATTTATAGCTGATTAATTTGTAATTGTTTTATGTAAAGGATCATAACTCTGGCTTTTTGAAAGTTTTTACATACTTTTGTAACCTTTTGTTAAATGCGCTCTTTTGAATGATAGAACTACTACTCCTTAATAAAGGAAAAAGTTTATGCCTGCACTTGCACGTATATTATGTGCTTATATTGTTACATGTCCCAGAGGGACTCCAAACAATAACAAAAGGCGAAACCCATGTTTTTTGCATGATTTCCTTTGCACATTCAATGAATTTCTTCTACCATACTTATTATGTCATCTTGTTTACTGTTAGTTTCTGTTTAGGTGCAGAAATACCAGCTTACTCCTTTTAAAATCTGCCGCACAGCATGTTTAGTAAATATTTGTTTGCTGAATAATGATTATTCTGCTACACCATAGCACAGCAGAAACCTGAGGACCAGAAAGAAACAGAATTTTCTGCCTGCTTGTGTGTCAAGTTCTTGCTTCCTAGTATTGTTCTTGGATAGGTTTGATTAGAAAATTTGTGGACTTTTAAAATTTGATTAATATTGCTTGCTGGGCCAAGCATTGCAATCATGTTGGTTCGTGCCACTTTTCTTATATGACTTGGGCTTGTATGGCTTATGAACCAAGTCATAAAGCCAGCTGGCAAGCATATATCTAAGGAATAGAAACATTTGGCAATCTTTAATTACAAACCCCTGTTACTAAGTAAAACTTTCAAAAGTGACAGAAGTACCAACTCTATGGATTTGTTTTGAAAACCATTTAACCATAATGAGCAATAAATACTGCATGCAAAGTATTCAAGAATTGAAAATACTTGCATTTTTTATAATATTAGTGAAGTTTGTATGGAGCTATCACTTATTTGTATTGGACACCTGTCAATGGTCCTACTAGGGAGATAGGTCCTGAAAACCCTGTAAACAGATAACTATGGCTGGCCGAGGGAGGCAGGCAGTAAATAGTCAGAAATGGGGGAGAGAAGAGTGTGTGATAGGGCTAATGTTGATGTAGTTAAAAACCACATTGCTTCACAGAAGCATAGAAAGCATTATTAAACCAAAGTATGGTAGTTTGGCATGAACACACTCATCACAGATATCAACGCAAAAAAATTATTGCATTGGCTTTTATTTTTCTATGAAGTTGTAAGTTGACAGAGAATTATTTTCTCTATTGACAATTTCTTGATTAGGAAGTATTTTAATTGGTGCTGTCAGTGACATAAAATATTTGTTTTTCTAAGATTTTAATCCTGGAGTTTTCATTAGTCCTGTGATAAGTAAGCAAGAGAGAATTGTGAGACAACTAAGAAAACTTGTTATGCAATAGGAACTTGTTGGCTTGCAATGATGATTTATAGCAGGTCCAGATTATTGGAAACACCAGTCTTAAAGTAGAATGTTTTCTCTGTGTGTGTATATGCATATGTATATGTGTATGTATATGTGTGTGTAGAAGAGAGAGAGAAAGAGAGAGAGAGAGAGAGAGAGAGAAAGTGTTCCTGTTTGCTTGGTTATTTTTCAAATGCATGCAAGGGCAAGGCCTGGGTCAGGCAAAGTCAACTGCCAGGGATTCAGTCCAGGTTCATAGCACTGGTGCAAAGACCTCAGTTCTTGATTCATCACCCAACCGCTCCCTTTCAAGGTCCACATTAGCACGGAGAAGAAATGGCGAAAGGAATTTGTACTTGAAACCCGCTACTCTGAGCAAATCTGAACACCTTTACTGTCCTTTCTACTGCTAAATCAAATAGGTAAAACTTCATTGAAAAATATTAATTTAAACTTCAGCTAGCAATATTCGGTTCACTGTTTAATTCAATCCATTGATCTTGAGTTAGTCTCTATTCTGAAGCAAACTGAAACTGCAGAATCTTGGAATTTTGAAATATGATTAGTTCTTAAAGTATGATTTTTCTTACTAATATTAAGATTTAGAGAATTTTTTGAAGTACTGTCTCTTCCAAAAATTAAAGACCGGTGTTGATACCCTGGAAAATCACTCCATTTTTCTCTCTTAAATGGTTTGCAACAAACTATAAAGAAGTAATTTGAGCATTTGAAATTGTGATACAGTGCCTCATTCCTCTCATCCAAGTCATTTAAATTCTTTCCTCGATGCCTGTTTTCCACCAGATTGTGACCAAGTTCAGCAGTTTAGTGAACTTTTGCCTCACATAAATGATTTTCAATAAATGTAATTAAATTTATATTAAAAGATTGGACTTGGTCAGAGAGATTTCCATTTTAATTATTAGAAAATAATAATTCAGGTCTTAAGGTTGAACAGCATTTGTACTCTTTAACTAGAATTTCTTTTTTTCTCGGTCTTAATGAGAATACATCTATTTACTTTTAGGCTTTCAGACTGTTTGCACTGAAAACAAGCTTCGGGTTTGAATGTTTAATCCCCCAAAGAAAACAGAGTAAAATAGGACAGCCTGAGTCGTTCTTGCTAACAGCCCTTTTCTATTTGCACTATGTTTATCTCATATACTGAAAATGTTCCCTTTGCTGCATTGAGATGTTGATGTGCCAAACAAATTGAGTTTTTTCTTTCCTTCCACATCTCTATTGACTGAAAATAGAAATTTCTCAGGATTTCTGTGTTACTGTTGTTTATCAGAGTATTTTTATCTTGTACAATGCTTCAGTATTACCAACGCTAATAATTTAACCTTCTGGTATATTTCAATTTTCTTCTGGCACACATTGGATTTTTAAGTGGAATGAGAGAGGGTCACATATTCAGTAAGTTTTTACATAAAATAATTTAAATAATTTTGTGTACATGTTTATGTTTCTAAAAACTTTATTTGTAAACTCTTTTTATTCATTTTATGAGAGCAAATAGTAAGATGTCTTATATTTTCAAACTCATTTCTCAATTGTCTTACAAAAGTTGTAATATTTTGTATGAGGATTCCATGTATTGAAATTAACAATGATCATCTCCCAAATTGAGCTCATGTTTTTTGTTTTATGTTTGTTTTTTGTTTGTAAATGTGTTTGTTATATTAACGTACATTAAGGTGATGCATTAATTGTGACTTTTGTAGGCATTAGTAATGAAAACCAGAAAAATTGCTAAATGACTTAATGAAGTTATGTCCACATTTGAGTTCTCTAAGATCTGCCTTCAACTGTACTTAATTTTGTGCTGCACAGCAATGGCATTGTGTTATCATTTGATCTGAGAGAATTCTTGGCTCTTGATAGAGTGAGCACATTGCTTCTAAACTAAGAATAAACATTAGTGGTTGTAAGGTAACTTGGAATCATTGTTTAAATGGTGCATTCAACTATGTCATACAGATAAAATCAAATAACAACTTAGTAAGACCTATGGAGTGTTTTTTATAAATAATATGTCTTCCAATATACATATATAGGCATCACTGGATCATGGATGGGAAATAAAAGATGTTGAGAGGCATTAAAACTTCAATATCTTGTTAAAGGCACTGCTAATATCTGAGGTCAAATCTGGAAAGGTCTTCATTGGTAAACTGAAAGACCTAGTTGTGCACAAGCTGATAACAACTCATGGCTTTACAGTTGACATATCTATTTTTGGACTACAAAATTGTGTGTGTGTGTGTGTGTGTGTGTGTGTGCAAGCATCTTAATTATTAAACATTATCAGGAAACATATATGTGAAATAATTATCATTCATAAATTATTTGAAATATTCATTCTTATGGAGGATGATTTCCAAAAATTTGAAGATATTTCAACTAACATGGATTTCCAGGTTCATACTCTTTAAAATTTAATTACATAATTTATATAAAAAACAAATATAGTGGGCCCAGCGGCATGGTCTAGCGGCTAAAGTCCTTGCCATGAACACACCAGGATCCCTTATGGGCGCCGATTCTAATCCCGGCAGCTCCACTTCCCATCTAGCTCCCTGCTTGTGGCTTGGGAAAGCAGGCCCAAGGCTTTGGGACCCTGCACCCATGTGGGATACCCGGAAGAAGTTGCTGGATCCTGGTTTCGGACTGGCATAGCATCGGTCGTTGCGCTCACTTGGGGAGTGAATCATCGGATGGAAGATCTTCCTTTCTGTCTCTCCTCCTCTCTGTATATCTGACTTTCCAATAAATAAATAAATCTTTAAAAACAAACAAACAAAAACAAATAGAGAAAGATAGATTCCTGTCCACTTTACTCTGTAAATGCCTGCAGCAGATGGTCCTGGATGAGGCTGGAGCCAGGAGACTAGAACTCACTCTGTCTCTCAAGTGTGTGGCAGTGTGTGATTGAGTCATCACCTGTGAATTCACCGTTTACACTGTAATAGAATCCTTGAATTGAGAGCAGAGTTGGAACTTAGGCCTATGCACTTCAGTACGGACATTTCAAATGGCATTTATCCACTGTGCCAAACACCAAAGCCCATATTAAAATATATTAAAATATAAAATATTAAATAATAAATTAAATAATATTAAAATATTAAAATATTAAAACAATATTAAATATTAAATTAATTTAATATAAAATATTAAAATGTAACTACTTGACTATCAATACATATTTTATTTTACAAACTATGAGAAACTGCATTTTTAAATATTGCAATATTTGTTTGGCATTTAAATAGATACATATAGAAAAGAATTGTAATAAGTGGAACTGCCCCATGTTACAAATGTCCTATTTTCTAAAGAGAATTGTGCATTTCTAAACTTTTACTTCACAAAGTGATTATACTTTTTAAACCACTGAATTATAGTTAGTGAATATCAGGAAAATATTTAAACAATCAATAGCTGTTAATGTGCTTTTTCATTTTTGGACATTTGTACAAGTTATACTTGGGAAAAGCTTTCAAAATTTGACCTGAGTTTCATTAAACTTAGTGCTTTAGCATGCGTGACCAAATTTTTAAAAAATCTGACCTGGTTTTAATTAAATTTACAATTTTAACATTTGTAGTAAATTATTTTTGCTTTAATTATGATTATGATTAATGCTTATGAGATTTAATTTCCTCTTGCTTTTTGTAGCTTATGAAATGAAATGACCATGACTAAATAATGAAAGTAATTTACTCAGCTTAAAAACACTTTTTGTGTCCTAATAATGGCTGGGAATTTAGAGATCATTATAAAAATAAAATATTATTATGGTTGTGGTTTCAGTGATCCCATTATTAAAATATAGATATGTATTCTGAAGATTCTCCTGTTAAAAATCAATTATATCAATTCTACTGTTCCTTCAATTACAGAAAAAGAAATTTAGAGAATGTTCACTACATTTCTCTGCAGTCACGTATTACTGATTTGAATGGCTATTTCTAGCTTTTGACTTATGTTGCTTTGTTATTTTCACATTACTATATTTAGATTGTGCAGATACTTAATAAATACCTAATAGGTAATGCATTAAGTAAAATTTAATTAAAATTTTTGACACATTCAGAGCAAATGAAACATTTACTTTTTTTGTAATTCAGACTGGTGTAATTAGTCCTGAGTGTTTTAATTGAAAACTTCCACACAGTAGGTTTATAAACACGGTTTAGTTTCGTTATTGTGTGTCCACTATCTTGCTATGCCCAGAACTCCAAAGTGATTTCCATACCATTCATATTTGTTTTGAAATCCCCCCATTTTTCTAACTGTCCTGCCTTCTTTCAGATTCTAGGCATCATTGTTTGAATCTTCTTGTCTTTTATTTCCCACAGCAGAATTATTTCCAGCTCTTACTGTTGTTACCTTCTGAACAGCAGATATCTGCTGTAGGTCTCACTTTTCTATATTCATCACAAGTTTAGTTATTGGTACATATTGCTTTTCTTGTTACATTTATGTTTTTGTCGAATATGCCTCATTAAAAATCTTATAAAACATATGACATCATTATCTTGATTGAATTATTTTAGACTTGTTTTTTTTCGGGTACTTTTTAAAGTCAATATAATAGTACGAGGAGAACAGACTCAAAGCAGCTCATAAGCAAAACTCCAGGAGTAGCATGAGATACACTTCTTCCATGCGTCCCTTGCCACCTCGTCCCTGCCTGCCTTCTTCCCTCCCTCACTTCCTTTCCTTTTTCCTGTTACCTCTCCTCCCCCCTTTATTTTTTTAAGATATCACTGTTTTAACAACACAGTTGAGTTTGTATTGCTCCACTAAATTAAATAAAAAAACTTGAATTGTAAAAAGATCCTAATTGATTGTATAATATGGGCTAGGGTTTTAAACAACAATCAAATGAAAAAGATGATCCTTTCATCCATACACTATGAATTTTAATATAATCACAGATCACTAAACCTGTCATTGCATAACAATTTTAATCATAGCTTAACTGACATAGCTTAACTAAAACAAAATTTGATGAATCTTTGTGTAATACTAATACACAGTTTATCTTTTGTGTTTTCATATATATATATATTTATTTATTTAATTTTAGCTCCCACCATAAGGGAGAATATAACTGATTCGATATTTTGGCCATTGTGAGGAACACTCCAGGTCGAATACATCATGTCCATGAGTTTTACGAATGTACCCATTCGGGCAGTACTGGATCATATGACAAATCTTTATCTAGTTTTCTAAGAAATCACCCTACTATTTTCCATAATGGCTGTATTGTTTTACTTTCATATGAACAGTATGAACTACTACTTTTTCCACATCCTCGCAGACATTTATTACTCTCTTCTTTGGATAAAATCATTCTGATAGGGGTGGGGTGATGCATCTTGGTGATTTTCAGTTGCAGTAATATCTGAGACAACCTCCCTCAGAACTACTGTTACTGTTTTTTAAAGAATTGTCTATTTTTATTGGAAAGTCAGATATACAGACAGAAAGAGATACTAGAGAAAGATCCTTCATTGGTTGGTTCACTCCATAGGTGGCTGCAACATCCCAGAGGGCTTTGGGTGCCCTGACGTAGGACTCCACCTCCCAGGGGGCTGCACTAGTCTGAATCCAGAAGCCAGGGTCTTCTCCCAGATCTCCCAGACAGGAGCAAGTTTCTAAGGCTTTGGGCCATCTTGTACCGCTTTCCCAGGCCACAAGCGAGGAGCTGAAAGTGAAGTGGAATAGCTGAGACACAAATTGGGATCCATAAGGGTTCCCAGAGCATTCAAGGCAAGGACTTCAACAACTAGGCACTTGCTCTGGGCCCTAACTTTTACTTTTTAACAATCCTCTTCTAGTTAATAGATTTTTTAGTCGAGCACACATAAATATATCATTTACACTTAAAATAAACACAGAGCTAACTCCCATGTCAAAATAGCTGACACAAATTTCTCTAGAAAACCACGCTGTGACATTCATTCAGCAGATCCTACAGTTTGAGTTTTGAGTTTTTATCAAAAACTGGGCTGGTAATTCTTGGTATTATTCCAAGCATGGCAATCACAGAATGCAGAAGCTCTTGTTTAGTTATAATGTCAAGTGGGAAAGGGACTGATTACATACAGTACATTGTATTGTTAGTGATTTTGAATGTACATATTCAATAACTTTATATTTTATTTGAAATTAATTAATTAATTAATTAATTAATTTTTTGTTACATTGCATTATGTGGCACAGTTTCACAGGTTCGGGGATTCCCCTAAGCCCTCCACATACCTCCCCCTATGGTGGATTTATACACCTTGTTGCTGTATTACATTTCAAATTCAGTCAGGATTCTTTCATTTCAAGTGTATACCAAGCATAGAGTCCAGATAAATTCAACAGGTTCTTGGGGAGACCATCTCTGGTCTGAAGGCAGAACTGGCAGAATATCATCCCGATCAATTTAAAGCCACAACATAACATCCACAACAATTTACTACATTATGGAATTAATTGACATGGTATTGAGTAATCTATGCTTTAAAAAATGCAAGTTCTTAACCACATCTTGTAACCACTTCATTGACATTTCAATTTTAGTTTATATACTACCAGCTTCTATACACCTTAAAATGGCTATAGATTACTATTCAGCTGCCTTGTGTCTATTTTCATTTTAGTATTTAGCAGTTTATATTGTTGAAGCATAATTTTGCTGAACTTGGCAGATTTTAGGATAGTCAAAACTGGCTTATAACTCTAAGAAGGCATATGCCAGCAATTGTGGTGCAGAACAGTTTTAGGAGAGGTGTGCAGAGAAATCTTCAATACCTTAATGAGGAGTAACTAATCTTTGTGTCCTTCCTATTAAGGTATGTGTGAGTCCACGCTGACCGTTTCCTGAGTGGTCCGCAGAAAATGAAGAACTCTAAACTTCCTTCAGGACTAGGGAGAGGAGCTCTCTCTGATCCTTACTTAGTTCCAACTTTGGATCCCCACCCCGTCTTGCAATGACCATCAGGGTAGTCCCGAAAGGGTCCCCCCACCCCTCCCTATTCAATAAGTTATAGAAAGCATTTAACATTTAAATATAAAATGGGGTTTTTAGAAGATGTTGGACATTTCAGGCTAATGTTAGAGACCAGAGCACACTTAAGCTGGGCAAGACTAAGCTATCATGTTATATAGAGTAACCATATTAAGGCATTTCAACTTAAAGTGATCTTTAAATGATGTAGCCTTGCTGTACTTCAAAGAACATGTTTGTGTGTGTGTCTTTGTGCTTTTCACAACTAACTTCACAGCAACCAACATTAATGCTGATCCATTCTTGACTCATCTGACACGTATTCAGTAAGTGCGGGTGGATGAATGGAAGAAAAGTTGATGAACACTGGAGGTGATTTTGGACATAGCTGTTGATTACGTACCAGTTTAACATTGCAATCGTACAGCTCAGGTTTTATGTGTTGAAAGTGACTGCTTTTGCATATTAATGGGCTTGACCACCTTCATTCTACACCATTCCTGATCCCTCAGCATGAAATAAATTCCTTCTGTATGGAGGTTTGCTATTTGTAATGCCACTTTTCTATTTAAAGCACACTAGTAGTTTCCTTTTGCCTTTAAACTTAATCCATATTTAGTAATAGGGTGCACATCATCATGTTTCCTTTCTGCTCTGAATTGGTCTTTGTCTTTGTTTTCCATGAAATCTATAGTTGTGTCAGACTTTGTTGTTCTATTTTAGGTGAAATACACAACTTTGCTTCTGGGGATTTCATCCAAACTCATTCCTTTCATTTTGAATAGCATCTTCATACTTTAATTAACTTACAATTTTCTATAGTCCTAGATGCCACTAGCCAAAATTCATTAGCATCATTCTTACCTTATGAAGCAAAATAGTGTAATTCTATTGTGTCTACAGAAGTCACTGGTGCCGATTTTATTATTTATCTAAGGAAATTATGTGGGGATATAGTAAGCTATTAATAAAAGAAAAATCAAAGACTCAAACTTAGAATTACTTTCAATATGTCCAGAAAACAATGTTACTTCTTAGTACTAGCTCAAAAGACTTGCTATTAGGTCTATTATAAATTCTATTAGATGAACAATCTGGCATACCAAATAATTACATTAAATCCTGCACCCACTGTACCTGATATTCATGAGATTGTGTTATTATTTAAAATTTTTGACAGGTTTTGCAGAAAGCAGTTTTCCTGGGAGAGGGTAATGTGCTGAGAAAAGAGCTGATGGGCTGGGGAAGATGGGAATAAGTTCTTTCCTGCAGGAAGACTGGCAGGGAAGAAATTGACGGTGAGGTTATTAGCAAAGCTAGGTAGGGGAGAGTGCTTCTAGGCCAGTTTATGAGACAAATCTGTAAATGATATCCCCATTTGTACACTGTCATAATAGATTTCCATTTAAAATAAAATTAAAAGATAATGAAGAAAACTTAATGTCTGCCAAGTTTGTTAAAATAGAGTCCTGCATTTACTCACACTTTCTGGCTGAGCTGAAAGAATGTAGAAATGGACAAACACTAGCGTATATATGTGGTCTTCCTCTCACTTGTACCAGGAAACACACACACACACACACACACTTTGTAAATGAGCTCCTTCAAGGGACTTATTAATCATCACACCTACACAAGGAAGATTAAATAGCAGATAATTCTCAATGAGTTAAAGGCAATGAGTTCATGGTATTTGTATTTGTTCTGTCATGGCATTAAATGACTCCCTTTTTACTGGTAAACCATTTTATAATGTATAATTATTCATGCATATGAGAGAGAAATGTGAATGATAGAAATGGATGCAGCTTTCTTGATTATCAATTAGTAGCTTCATTTGTCCTTTCTTTTCAAATGTTGGTAACATGCTAAAAACTAGGAAAACTCGAAGAGATTATCAACAATTGTATCATACATTTCACATGCTGTGTGCACTTGTTAGCTTTTATGGAATTTAGAGTCTCACTAAACTCATTCAGAATTTTGTATAAAGCTCATACTTTTGCTCAAAGAAACGTTGGTCTGGCATGCAATTGGTAGGCATTAATAAACAAGCTGATAATAGAAAATGTCAAAATTACTAATTAAAGACTCAGCCCACCATTACCATTTACAGTACGACATGAACTTGGGAAATGCTTGTGCTAGCATGCTTGGATCCACCTCCCCATGACTGCAATTGTAGATTGAGCAGTCAACTCTGTGCTGCTATTAGTGTGACAGATTTGAAGTGGAGAAATCAGTCTGGATTGTTTGATGTCTGTCCAGTTAAATTTGTTCTACTGGAAGACAAATTCCTCTTGAACATTTCTATATGCTCATTCTTGGACATCAGTTATGTAATTATTAGATTTATGAGATTGGGCACAATGTTAACTTACTTATATTTAACATGACAGAATATCAATGTATCAAAATATTCATGCAGTGAGTTACATTTTACCTTGATAAAATACTATGTAACTATTATATTACAACAACACAATCATCCTGTCAAGTATGGATGGGAACTATTGTTAGGCCCTGATAAAATTGTTGTTAAAGGTCCGGAAACATGTTGGTGATTTTATTCTTCCTTATCTTGTAGAAATTCTTCCTTATCTGCTCTGTAGCAATACACAGGAATATTTGCTAATCCATGACTTCCATTCAACAGTCAAGGTCTACTTGCTATTCGTATGTACTCATTATTTTTGAACCACAACACTCTTTGTTCTTCTATTACACTTTTTTATGCATGGAAAAATGTGAAAGATTTTGAATCTGCAAGCACTGCACCAGTAGAGCTGTGAGAAGATTCAGTTGAGCTTTTAAGATTTATCAGGATGTGTGCCTTTGGTTGTACATACAGCTGCAACTGATGCTTTTTCTCTCACATGAATGATGTCTCTTCCACACTCACTGTGGTCTCTTAATTATCTGCTGTCAAATTGGCATACCAATAAGAAGGATGATCGTAAAATTCAATGGTCTTCCTATTGTCCTTCATTCTATCTTGCTGCTAGCTTTAGTACACATAACTTCCAAGTTAGGACTCTTCAAGTATTCTTTTTCTCCAGCATCACGTGGTGTGCTGTTTAAAGTGTTTGTGTCTGAGCCTCATCGACAAAGTTTCTATGTTAGTGGAAATTGAATATATGCTAGATGTATGAAATAAACTTATTCTTTGCAAAGCACAAAATGGAAAAAATAGAAGCTGTACATAATTGGAGAATGATTTTGCACCTTAAGAAATGACATTGGTTCCTAGGCTACAAGTATTGACATGACAAGACTCTCAGCACCACTGTAATGGGCAAAGCTTTTGTTTGAATGATAGAAGCATCTGCAGGACATTCTAGGGTGGCAGTGAGAGAAAGCACAATTAATTGCTTGCTACAGCTTAATTACTGGATTTCTAGACCCATTATTTTTCCATGCCAGTGATTACCTTTATAAAACCAAAGTATGTTTTTCATTTAGAATTTTATCCTAGGCTAAAAGTTCTACAGTATACATACAAAATACAACTAAGGAGAAAATGTGCTAAACTAGGTGACAGAATCTTAAACGTAATGTTTTAATTCACCACTTATCAAATGTATGCATTTGCATGACTCATTTTGGCTTTTTAGAACCATGGCTACAAAATTTATTACATTGGTTGAGTTATGTAAGATTGCCTTTCAACTCTTACTTACTGCATCTAAAAGTAAGCCTTGTTACTATACTTTTTCTACTCATTTTTCTAGAGGCAGAATATCTAATTTGATAAGAATCCTGATATTATATCAGAAAAGAAGGTTACCAATAACTGATTTCACAGATTTCCTACAAACTCCTTAGAATTGTTCGTCATGGTTGCTTTCTTGTGCACACAATTCCTGGCAACCATTTTCATTTTTATATGTATCACCTACTTATCTGAAATACTATTCCATTTCTCTGACCCTATAATTCCACATGTAATTGAGTTTGGTATCGAGATTATTATATTCAGATTCCAAAGTGAAATGCAGGTCTGCAATATATTAATACTGTTTGAATAGGCAAGATAATAGTGCAATAAATAAGTGAAACTCTTAAAGGAGAGGAAATTTTAGACATCATAGAAAACCAACCCATGAAAAACTACATGGTGATAGTAAATATACAGTGTGTTCATCACAATCTTAAATGTAGAAATGTCTTTCCTCATTTCTTGGTAAGTACTATTGCCACAATTACTCAGGTATTTCTTTTTAAGTTCTGATAATCATTGTGGACATTATGAAAATAATTTTTAAAAAACAGAATTTTTATTATAGGTTGAATTTAGCTGTTACCAATGAAGAAGTTTCTTCTTTGATACCTGCTCTATGTCACCATTTCTGAACCCTGAAACCCAAAAGATATTCTGATGTAAAACAAACTTCAAAATACCATACTTACCCTTCTTCAGGTCTATCCAGAAAAAAAAAAAAAAACTGAATAGGGTATTCCTATATTTCTATATGTATGTTTTGTACAACCAGCATAAAGCATTTGGCCCCTAAAATATAAAACCCAACCATTAAAAAAAAGATTGTTCCTGAAGAAGGATATTTTTTCAAAGAAACAAGAGTCAAAATGCAAAAAGGATTAAATTGGTTTGTCTACAGTTCAGAGTTTCTTTGAAAACATAATTGGAACAAAGCAAGTATGGTGACTATGAGAAACCTGATTGAACATCCTTATTTTTCAATAGTTTGAGAGGGTAGGCATTTCACACGATTAATGTGGCATTCAGAAAACCTGCATCTATTGCCAAATGGCTGATGCCAATACCAGCCATTCCAATCCCAGTCAAACTTCCTGTTAATGCACATCTGGCAAAAAACAAACAAAAAAGACAAACTCTTCCTCTCCCCACTATGCTTCTTACACACACACACACACACACACACACAAAGAGTTTCACTCCACAGGTGGTTGCAATGGCCAGAACTGAGGTGATCCAAAGCTGGGAGCCTGGGGCTTCTTCTTGTCATACCCATGTGAGTGTGGCCACAGGCCGTAATCTTTTATTTTCCTAAGCCATAAGCAGGGAGCTGGATCAGAACTGGAGCACATAGGACATGAACTGGCACCCATGTGGGCTGTAGCTGCTTGCAGATAAAAGAACCTGTTTTGCCGCTGTGTCAGCCCTGAGAACAGTTTAAACTTAATTTTTTGACTCTGTTGATAGTTCTACAGAATTTCCTTAACTCTTTATTTGTAAGCTTATTCATGAACTGAAAAGAATATTTTTAAAAATATTTATTAAATTGAAATGGACTTTGTAGACATAAAACCGTTAGACTGACATGATCTGTCCAGAAGAAAATAGTTGCATTCTCTACATTCTCAAGCTCCAGAACAATTACGCATGTAGCTCAATATAGATTTAAAATTTTAGTAGCATTATCATAATGGAATATCAACAAAGTTCCCAACACAATATCATTCCTTAAACAATTTTACCAAGTAATGCCTAAATAACAATTTAATTAGGCTTATGTGTAAAGCTGATCATGTTAAAATTTATTTGTGTCATTTTATTTACTGCAGGTAACCATATAGCCAACTTAGTGCTATTTCACATTTTGATAGCTTATGGTAGCTTCATTTGAATTTTTAAAATGTGCCACTTATCAAAACATTTATGTTTCTTCTGCTTCATTGCCCCATAAACATTAATTATAGTTTTGGAACACTTGTTGAGCCCATTTGTGCGATCTATTTGTCCCCATCTACTGCACTGTCAAGCACAAATGCCTCTGTCTCCTTTAATGATTTATGAAAGAAATTTTGTGGCTAATTACTAAAAACAGTATTTTAAGCCCTTGAGTCAGGTACCATTTTCACTTGCAGTCTTCTTGTTCTCCAGAGCTTTGCAGACATGGCTACAAATAGTCAAGGGATGGAAATCCCTTCAGTAACAGCATAGGTTTAAAGGTTTAATGTTCTTTCACTTTCTTGGGAAATTAGGGACCAGAGCAATACCAAGTTTACACTGGGATATTTCTAGCGTTCATCTTTGGTGTTGAGAATTGGATTTTTATTGCTTTCATACTGTTTTTTTGTTTTGCTTCCTGATTGTTGCACTTCTGCTGCTTTCCTGCTGCCTAGGGAAAACCTGAAGCAGTCCCTACTAGTCCTGAGCGACGGTGTGGAGCACATTTTCCCTCTTAGGGCTTCTGCTGTTCTACATTTTTCCCCAGGTAAAATACTGCTCCATAGCTTTAAAAATCTCCCCAGTGACAACTTCATGGTGTTCTTGTAATGGTATTTCCTTTCTACTCTAGAATCTAAATCTATTCTTGAAATAGCTGTAGTGTTAAAGTGACATTTGTTGCCATGTTAAATCACACATGTTCTACATGTATAATTAAGTATTGCTTATCTGCATAAATGATCAGTCATAGGTAGCCACATTAAACCAGGTGAAACACTTCTTGAACTCGGCATAACTATACTTATATATAATTTCTTTATAATATTTTTCTTAATATATTGTTGCTAAATATACATTTGCCAAAATATACTTTACTTATCTTAATCTGTTGAGAAATAAAACACCAATCAAAATTATGATTTAATTGTTATAATATATTAAAAAGTGGACTAATAAATCAAATCTCATTAAATTACATTTAGTTTTCTCTAAGGGCTTTTCCACATGTATTGTCAAAACATTTATAGTACCATAAATATAATAAAGAAGTAAAAAGAGTACATAGTTACAACTTTAAACTAAAATCCTCTTTTTACTAAAATCCTCAAATGCATGAAATTTATACGTGGCCTGGTGTGAATCCCTTAAATTTACATGGATTTTATCAATATTAATAGACACAAATCTAAAAATTGGAATATCCTTATTAACTACATGTTCAGAATCAGCATTTAAAGTACACACTGTTCAAAATTACTTTCAGTGATATCATAGGTAAATTAGATTCACTGTAAATTTAAAACAAATTTTCAAGACTTATTTATTTTTATTGGAAAGGCATATCAGATTTATGGAGAGAAGGAGAGACAGAGAGGAAGATCGTCCATTCACTGATTCACTCCCCAATTAGTCACAGTGCTAGAGCTGAGACAATCTGCAGCCAGAAGCAAGGAGCTTCCTCTGATCTTCCACATGGATGTGCAGGGTCTCTAGGCCTTGGGCAATCCTCTATAGTATTTTCAGGACACAGGCAGGTAACTGAATGGTAAATGGAGCATCCAGGACATGAATCAGTGCACATTTAGGATCCCAACATTTGGAAGGTGAGGATTTAGCCACTGGACCACTGCTCTGGGCCCATAAAGTTTTTTTTTTTTTTAATTAAATATAGTTATTGCAATGTTTTTCAATTGCAATTCATCTTAACTTCTGAACCCTTGGAAAATTTCAGGCAGATAATCTAGTGTCATACTGATCAACAAACTACTTGAATATAACTTTGACGTTTTAGCTCTCAATTGCTTTACATTGGCTGTGCTGGTTGTGTCTGGTAGGTTTTTTTTTTTTTTAATAACACAGTATTCTTTCAGCATAGGGCATAATACATGCAGAACTTCTAAAAGTAGAACTGGACCATTCACTTTTTTTTTTAAAGTGAGCATTCTTTAAGTAAATTCATTATCTACTTTTAAGTTCTATGTTTTTAAGAGACACAAACAGTGCCTCAATTGAACAGCCTACTTCCTAAATGTCCAGTATGTCTAGTGCTAATACTGAAGCCAGAAGTGAGGTTAAAACCAAGTCTCACACATCAGTGGCAGGAACCCAATTTCTTGAATCATCATTGGTGCCTCCGGGAATCTACATCATCAGGAAGGTGGAACTGGGAAGGGGACTAATAATACAAGCCAAGAACTCTTGGCTTAACCCCTGGTCATCACAGCCACTCCTGTACTACAGTTTTAAACAAAACATTTCTTGATTCAGTAATATGCTAATACTCGCCATGAACATGCTTCATCTTCAGTGGATTGTCAAATTAAAGTCACGAAACATGATGGATAATAAAACCAGGAATGCATTCATCTAATTAATTTTATGCAAAGTGATTTAATAAATTTTCATTTTTCTCAGATTATATGGCTACAGTTTAGAAACATCATTCTTAAACAATATATTTATATTAATCATCACTAGAATTTGGTGCAGTTACTGAGTTTTCTGTTAGTGAGTGAGGCTGTGGACTGCATCTTATACAGACACTTGAGTTCATACTTCAGGAAGTCAATGAAAGTCACAAATGAAGTCTCCACAGGTTATGAATGTTAAGATGAAACCCACAGAGACACTCCAACTTATCACGAGTCAAGCACTAAAAATTGGAAATAAAATGTTTTCCTAGTGGTGGAAGACTGACTGAAGCATGTTCTTGATTTTTAAAGTTGTGTTCTTACACAGAAATTGTAGTACTGTTTGGAATCCGGATGTTTTCTATTGTCATTCATTGCTTATTATAGTTCCTCCTGACGTAAGTCTAAAATGCCTCTGAACTATACTCCTTAACATGCAGTTCTCTTGTATTTGTCTCTGATATCTTTAGCTGCTTAGGATACACTATGGTGCCATTTCTGCTGATTTCTGTTTGCTAAGATAATTTTTCAAGCAATAAACACTTGGATAATGGATGAACTAAATTTTTCATAAAATTAAAATTGCATTTATGAACAGCAATGAGTAGAAACTCATACTACTAAAATTCTTCATTATTTGTTCTAATTATGAGCATGGGGACCACAAAGATAGATTCTAGTATTCAGTGTACATAACAACACCTGATAACAGGGGGCACTTTGTTCTATTCTTTCTCTATTCTCTGAATCTCTGTTATTTTGCATAATTCTGAGCAAAAATAGGAAATGATCCTCCTTATCTCCAAGAAGCCAGCTAAGGCAGGGGTGGGGCATATTCAACACACAGGCTGTCAAAGGTATGTGACCAATATCAAACTTACTAAATCATTTAATAAGGACTTAACAGGGCAACATCAGTTGAGATTCAAAAGTTCAATAAATCCATAGAATGCTACTTTTTACGTTGATAACTACGTAGAGCCCACAATTAATGTTATAAATATCCAATGTCCCCTGACAGGAAGATGGTTGCTGTCCCAGAGGAATAGGCAAGTGCTGTAAGACGCAGGGGAAAGTTCAGCATGAAAAATCATGCTGATTTCTCACACTGATGTTCAAGTAGGATAGTACAAAATTTCAGAAACTGTTGTTGTCTCAGAAATTAACATAGCAGCAATTCTAAACCTGGTTTTGGACTGCAGTTATGCATTACGCTTTCATATTTCAGTTGATGAAAAAAGCAGGATGCTATATAATTTTGACACACATGCCCTACACTTCCCCACCTGTATATTTTATTTTCAAAAGATAAGGTAACCTGAGGCACATTTTTGAATAGAAATCTAAATATAGAATATCTGAACAACATTCTATTGCTGGGCAACACTGGGCAAGCATGAATTCCCAAGGAAAAAGAACTTTAAATAAGAAAGGCTACCTTGGAAATAATTAATTATTTATTAATTAATTATTAATTAATTAATAATAATTAATCTTTGACAAAAAGACCAATGATAGCTCAAGCAAGTGGGAAGGATTCTTTAGTAAATGTTGTTGGGACAACTGGCTGATAGTCTGTAGAAACAAAAAGATAGACCCACATCTATCACCATACACTAAGATCCAATCTACATGGATAAAAGACCTAAACCTACATCCAGAAACCTTCAAACTCTTGCAAGAAAATGTAGGAAATACCCTGCAAGACCTAGGAGTAGGTCCCGACTTTCTAAGAAGGACACCAAAAGCAATAGCAGTTGAGAACAGAATAAACAAATGGGACCTCATCAAACTAAGAAGCTTCTGTACAGCAAGGGAAACAATCAACAAAGTAAAAAAGCAACCCACAGAGTGGGAGAAGATCTTTGCACACGATATAGGCGATAGGGGGCTAATTTCCAGGATATACAAAGAACTTCAAAACAACCAAAAAACCAAAACAAACAAGCCACTCAAGAAATGGGCACGGGAAATGGGCAAACATTTCACAAAGGAACAAGTCCAAATGGCAAACAAACATATGAAAAAATGTTCCAGCTCCCTAGCAATAAGGGAAATCCAAATTAAAACATCGATGAGGTACCACCTAACACCAGTAAGATTGGCCCACATAAACAAGAACACCAACGACGCTTGCTGGCGAGGATGCGGGGAAAAGGGAACCCTACTCCACTGCTGGTGGAGCTGCAAATTGGTACAGCCTTTATGGAAATCAGTCTGGAGAACACTCAAACAACTCAAAATCTGCATACCATATGGCCCAGCAATAGCACTCCTAGGAATATATCCAAAACACCTGTTTTACGACAAACCAACATGCACCCCTATGTTCATTGCAGCACAATCAGTAATTGCGAAAACATGGAAGCAACCGAAATGCCCATCAGCAGAAGATTGGATAAGAAAGCTTTGGTTCATCTACTCCATGGAATACTACTCAGCTATTAAAAAAAAAACAAAATGCAGTTCTTTGTGGCTAAATGGGCACAACTGGAAACTATAATGCTAAGGGAAATGAGTGAATCCCAAAAGATTAGATACCACATGTTTGCCTTGATTTAACCTGTAATTTTTTGTTTGGTTGTTTGTTATTTTTTGAACCTGTCATTGATACTGTCTCAACCCAGATGTTTCGAAGAATGGAACTTGCATTATTTTTAACATATTGTTTACCCAATACTATGTCAATTAATTCCATAATGTTGTATAATGATACTGAGGCCTTGTTGGGGCTTTTAACTGACTGGATCTTTACTCTGTTAGACCTATCTTCAGACCATAGAAGGTCTCCCCAAGAGGCCACTGAACTTATCTGGACAATAAGACGCTGAACTTTATGCTAGGCATGTGTTTGCAAGCAATGAATCTCAACTGAACTTGAACTATGGTTATGCAACAAGGTGGAGGAATCCACCATGGGGGGAGGGGTAGGGGAGGGGTGGGGGGGATCCCCAGCGCCTATAAAACTGTACTACATAATATAATGTAAGCAACAATAAAAAAAAAAAAACTCAAAAAAAAAAAAAAAAGAAAGTCAAGAGTTGGAGTCCCAAAAAAAAAAAAAAAGAAAGGCTACCTTGGAAATACTCAGAGTAAAAAAAAAAAAAAAAAAAAAAAACAGTTCTAATGGACACAACTGTGCGGTTTCAAGGCAGATACTTTTCATTATCCTCTGACTAGCAATATATGCCTTATGAGGTGGAAGACAGGAAACACGCAATGTTTTTCTTGGGTGAAGGTTTTATGTCAGTTTGTAAAAACATTTAGAGACTCCAAAATAGATCACATAAATGTTAAAAGAAAGACATTTCAATGCAACTGTGATTAGAAGTCCTTCTGTACTATTATTCACTTGTGTGGGAAATAATCACTGAGCTTCCATAAAATGTCAATTAACAAACAAACAAACTTCCTGTGTGAATAAAAGCAAAGATTCATAGCTGCTAACTTGAAGGAAAATGTGAACTACCAATTAAAGAGGACTGGACTTGGACAACTACATGCTGAAGGAGAGTTTTGATCACACACTCAGGGGTGGAAGGTCGGTGGAATGATGACATAAGAGGACTGGGATGTTTTGAGGAGAAACAGGAAACCACCAATGACTTTTGAGCAACAAAGAAATGTTTCAATAGAACTCGAAGACATTATAGATCTGGAATAGTGGGTTATAAAGAAATAATTAGGAATGCAATTCACATAGATATCTGAATTAGTTAATAATCCATATAATTAATTGACCCAGCAACTGCTAATCCATGTAATTCATGCAAACTCCTGAAATAAAAAGACAATAGGAATGGAGACAAAGCAGGAATCAACATCAATTATGAAACGTTGTGAAGGTGGTCTTAATAAGACATGCCACAGGTAATACATAAATGAGAGTTAATGCTTGAAATAATGGGGAAAATAAGAATTTTAACTTAAAAAATCAGGGTAAATAAGTTAATAGAGGAAAAGAATAGTGAAAGAAGATGTATGACTGACCAGTAACAATAGGAAGTTAGATATATAATTAATCAAATGAGAAAGCAATTCCTATTTTTTGAGGACACTTGAAAGCAGGAATTCAAACATTATTTGTTATTTTCTATGGTTGGAAAATCCTATAGGTTGCTGAATAGTTAAAATGTGGTTCATCCATGTAAGCAAATACAAAGCTTTAAAGTATTGAAATCCTGATACAGTTACCACATGATTATCTAAAAGACATCAAGTTGGTTTTTTGAGAAAATAAACAAAATAGACACTCCACTGGCCCGATTGACCAAAAAAAAACAAGAGAAAGTGAGAATCAATAGCATTAAAGATGAAAAAGGCAACATAACAACAGACACTGCAATCATTAAGAAAATAATTAGAAATTACTACAAAGAACTGTACTCCCACAAATTTGAGGACCACCAAGAAATAGAAAAGTTCCTGGACTCCCACCACTTACCAAAACTCAGTCCGGAGGCAACTGCAGAATTAAATAAACCCATAACCGAGGTAGAGATTGAAACAGTCATCAAGGATCTCCCAACGAAAAAAAGCCCAGGCCCAGACGGCTTCACTACAGAATTCTACAAAACATTCCGAACAGAACTAACCCCAATCCTCTACAAGCTCTTCAAAACAATAGAGGAGGAAGCAACCCTCCCAAACTCATTCTATGAAGCCAACATCACCTTAATCCCAAAACCGGACAGAGAACCATCAGAGAAGGAAAACTACAGACCTATCTCTCTGATGAACATTGATGCTAAAATTCTCAACAAAATCCTAGCCAATAGAATTCAAAAAATCATCAGACAGATCATTCATCCGGATCAAGTAGGATTCATCCCTGGAATGCAGGGATGGTTCAACATTCGGAAATCCATAAATGTTATAAACCATATCCAAAAACTGCAAAACAAGAACCACATAATAGTTTCAATAGATGCAGAAAAAGCTTTCGACAAAATCCAACACCTCTTCATGCTAAAAACTCTAGCCAAAGTAGGCATAGATGGGAAAATCCACAACATAATTAAAGCAATTTATGAAAAACCCAACGCCAGTATCATACTGAATGGAGAAAAGCTAGAACCCTTCCCACTGAGATCTGGAACAAGACAAGGGTGCCCGCTATCACCACTGCTATTCAACATAGTCCTAGAGGTACTTGCAGAGGCCATAAGACAAGAAAAAGAAATCAAAGGCATACGTATAGGAAACGAAGAAGTCAAGCTTTCACTATATGCAGATGACATAATCCTATACATAGAAAAACCAGGAGAATCAGTACAGAAACTGCTAGAACTTATACGAGAGTTTGGCAGAGTGGCGGGGTACAAAATTAACGAACGAAAATCAACAGCCATAGTGTACGCAAATAACACCAAGATGGAAGAAGATCTAACCAACAGGATACCATTCAAAATAGCAGAGAGAAGTATGAAGTATTTGGGAATAAATCTAACCAAAAGCGTAGGAGACCTATTCGAAGAAAACTACAAACTATTTAAAAAGGAAATTGAACAAGACCTCAAAAGATGGAATAACATCCCGTGCTCCTGGATAGGCAAAATCAATATCATTAAAATGTCTATACTACCACAAGCAATATACATTTTCAACGCAATTCCAGTCAAATTGCCCAAAACATTCTTCACGGAACTGGATACAATGATTCAAAAGTTCATCTGGAAACACAAAAAACCACGAATAGCTAGAACCATCCTGAAAAATAAGAGATTAGCAGGGGGAATCACAATCCCGGACCTCTGGACATACTATAGAGCAGTGGTTATCAAAACAGCCTGGTACTGGCACAAAGACAGAAAAGAAGATCAATGGAATAGAATAGAAGCACCAAAAGGGAACCCACACAAATACAGCCAATTAATCTTTGACAAAAAGACCAATGATAGCTCAAGCAAGTGGGAAGGCCTCTTTAGTAAATGTTGTTGGGACAACTGGCTGATAGCCTGTAGAAACAAAAGGATAGACCCACATCTATCACCATACACTAAGATCCAATCTACATGGATAAAAGACCTAAACCTACATCCAGAAACCTTCAAACTCTTGCAAGAAAATGTAGGAAATACACTGCAAGACCTAGGAGTAGGTTCCGACTTTCTAAGAAGGACACCAAAAGCAATAGCAGTTGAGAACAGAATAAACAAATGGGACCTCATCAAACTAAGAAGCTTCTGTACAGCAAGGGAAACAATCAACAAAGTAAAAAAGCAACCCACAGAGTGGGAGAAGATCTTTGCACACGATATAGGCGATAGGGGGCTAATTTCCAGGATATACAAAGAACTTCAAAACAACCAAAAAACCAAAACAAACAAGCCACTCAAGAAATGGGCACGGGAAATGGGCAAACATTTCACAAAGGAGCAAGTCCAAATGGCAAACAAACATATGAAAAAATGTTCCAGCTCCCTAGCAATAAGGGAAATCCAAATTAAAACATCGATGAGGTACCACCTAACACCAGTAAGATTGGCCCACATAAACAAGAACACCAACGACGCTTGCTGGCGAGGATGCGGGGAAAAGGGAACCCTACTCCACTGCTGGTGGAGCTGCAAATTGGTACAGCCTTTATGGAAATCAGTCTGGAGAACACTCAAACAACTCGGAATCTGCATGCCATATGACCCAGCAATAGCACTCCTAGGAATATATCCAAAACACCTGTTTTACGACAAACCAACATGCATCCCCATGTTCATTGCAGCACAATCAGTAATTGCAAAAACATGGAAGCAACCGAAATGCCCATCAATAGAAGATTGGATAAGAAAGCTTTGGTTCATCTACTCCATGGAATACTACTCAGCTGTTAAAAAAAAAACAAAATGCAGTTCTTTGTGGCTAAATGGGCACAACTGGAAACTATAATGCTAAGGGAAATGAGTGAATCCCAAAAGATTAGATACCACATGTTCGCCTTGATTTAACCTGTAATTTATTGTTTGGTTGTTTGTTATTTTTTGAACGTGTCATTGATGCTGTCTCAACCCAGATGTTTCGAAGAATGGAACTTGCATTATTTTTAACATATTGTTTACCCAATACTATGTCAATTAATTCCATAATGTTGTATATTGATACTGAGGCCTTGTTGGGGCTTTTAACCGACCGGATCTTTACTCTGTTAGACCTATCTTCAGACCATAGAAGGTCTCCCCAGGAGGCCACTGAACTTATCTGGACAATAAGACGCTGAACTTTATGCTAGGCATGTGTTTGCAAGCAATGAATCTCAACTGAACTTGAACTATGGTTAAGCAGCAAGGTGGAGGAATCCACCATGGGGGGAGGGGTATGGGGAGGGGTGGGGGGAATCCCCAGCGCCTATAAAACTGTACTACACAATACAGTGTAAGCAACAATAAAAAAAAAAAAATAATAGGGGAAAAAAAAAATAAATAGGCAAAAAAAAAAAAAAAAAAAAAGAAAGTAGAAAAGTTAAATCCATAGAAACAGTATATAAACTAGCAATTACCAGGGCCTGGGAGGAGTTTAGAGTGTTTATGACTGAGATGATTAAAATATTGTGAAAATGAAAGGTAGTGATAATGATATAATATGAGTGAATTAAATGCAGTTGAACTGTATACTAAAAATGTTAAGCTTTAGTCATGTGTTATATGAATTTCAACACAATGAAACATTTTTAAGGAATCTAATGGTAGATTAAGACATTGTTTGAGAAGATTTAAACTTCATAAAATCATAGTAATTATATGAATCAGGAGTAAATAATCATATTTTTCATCTAAAGAATATTTTTAAAGGAAAATGGGGTGAGAATATGGGCTTAGAAGAAATCAAATTTGAATAAAAAAATCCAAATTTTCCTTAATTTCCATTGTATTGGACTAAATAAACCATCACTAGGTAGTTCATTAAGACCAAAGTAAACTATTTAGTTTATCAATTTAGCTGTATCATACATTACTATAATCAGTATTTGTTCTCTCTTCATTTGGCATTTACTGTATTTTATTTTTTTTTTTTGGATATTGATTCATGGAAGAAATGGAAAGAAAAGGGATCCCAATCATGTTTCTGAGTACAAAATAAACAGAAAAAAACAAATAACTTGCATTGATTCCTTTAAGCAAATAATAAACACCAATAATCATAGCAAAACCCTCTTCTCCGAAGTGAAAATGGTTTTTATGACTGGGCTGTGTTCTCAATTACAAGGACTCTAATCTATAGGATTCAGTGTTCAAAGCAGAACAGCCAAGGGTGAGACAGATGATACAGGTGTTGTTAATGCATATTCTGAATCATTGTACATAACAATTCTTCAATTCACAGTGGGTAAACAGGATTACAAGGATAGAAGATTCGAGGTGTCTGCATTTAAAACTCCAAATTGTGAATGCATTCAAATTATTTGAGTAAGCCCTAAAGAGATTATGGGAAAATAATATTTCTGGTTTTGAAAGCTGCAATGCAAATAACACCATCACTTACATTTTGCTGCCTATTCTGTGGCAGAAGGAAAGAAGAATTGATAGGCCATGACTTCTTACTTTCTAAAGAAACTATTCTGTATTCAGGACTTACTGGTGGGTTTATGCATAATTTTTGATGTATTGATTCATTGGAGAACCAATTTGCTTTACAAGCTTATGTTTTTCGTGGATACACCATCCGTGCCTAAATGCACTCATTTATAAAATAATATCTTTTATGCCTTTTAAGTTTTTGATGCTGAGCGTGTGCTCATGGTTTAGCACTCAGGACAAGCAGGCTGAGATTCTGATAGATCAGAAAACAACTCACAGGCATTTACAAGTTTCCGTCTACTTGACACAAGGAAGGGGGCAAGCACAATAGCTTAGCAGGTAAAGTCCTGGCCTTGCACACGCTGGGATACCATATGGGCGTCTGATCTTATCTGATTGAGCCTACTTCTCATCCAGCTCCCTGATTGTGGCCTGAGAAAGCAGTCGAGGACCACCCAAAGCCTTGAGACCCTTCACCCGCGTGGGAGACCCTGGAGAAGCTCCTGGCTTCAGTTGCAGCTCTTGGGGCTGCTTGGGAAGTAAATTACCAAATGGAAGGTCTTTCTGTATCTTCTTCTCTGTGTAAATCTGATGTTCCAACAAAATAAATAAATCTTTAAAAGAAAAAAAAAAGCACAAGTATCTGCCACTAGCTTTCTCTGCAGTGGGACTACAGAACAGAGCCACCTTTGTGTCCATGGTGGTGACTGGTCACACACACAGAGACAGCGACATATATCTACATATAGCTGAATCTACACACGATCAAAAGTTGTGCCTAACCACGCCACCCCTTCCCATTCCTTATATGGGCTTACAGGCAATAGTGACCCAACGCCAAAGTGTGACATAACAGATTCTGTCTTGGTAGCTGGTTACGCATGTGGGCCTGGTGTTTTCCAAGACTCCAGTTGCCTTGCTCTCCTCACCTTCCCAAATCTGTTTGATTTGTTCTGTTTCAGAAAGCTGGTGTGAGAAAAGGGAACTCAATTTAAGGCAATTCTTAAATGTCTAAACACTGTAGTAAATGTGAGTCAAAATTTACAGCCACTACCTTATCTAGAAAGTCTGTGAGAAAATTATTAACTGATAAATATATATGGTATTGATTGATAAATATGTCTGATATTGTATTAACAGTTTTGCCCCAAGTAGGCCATCTCTTGTTCTACTAAAAAGAAAAGGAGGTTTGGTCAAGCATAGATTTATGAAAAGGAGAAAAATAATAACTAGATGGGACTAAAAAAATAACTAGGTGGCACTAATTGCCCAGTTCACTTCTTATTATCTAACATCATCTAGAAGCTCTACTCCAGTGGAGTGGGCTCCAGTAGAAAGGAAGAATACTTGTAGACTTATTTCAACTCCACAATCCCTGCTTTTTTTTTTCTTTATTTTTTCTAGACTTTGTAACTCCAGCTTTCATATGAATCAAATCAAGGGAAACATAATAACCTCAGTAGTTAACCAAATGTCCAACAGATCCTGATGACTGTCAGTCCTCTCCTTAAAGCTTCCGTGAATCTAAAAAAACGTAAACAAAAGGCAAGAAATGAAAGCAAATCATATGATTAAAAACCATTGGTTAGAAACTATATGTTATAATGGCAAGTGGAATTCAACAAAACTTTTTATTTTTAAAGATTTATTTTTATTATTTTTTTTTATTGGAAAGGCGGATATACAGAGAGGAGAGACAGAGAGGAAGATCTTCCGTCCGATGATTCACTCCCCAAGTGAGTGCAATGGGCCAATACTATGCCAATCCGAAGCCAGGAGCCTTTTCCGGGTCTCCCACGCGGGTGCAGGGTCCCAAAGCCCTGGGCCGTCCTCGACTGCTTTCCCGGGCCACAGGCAGGGAGCTGGAAGGGAAGTGGGGCTGCCGGGATTAGAACCGGTGCCCATATGGGATCCCGGGCGTGCAAAGCGAGGACCTTTAACCACTTGCACCACCGCGCCGGGCCCAACAAAACTTTTTAAGAGATCAATTAATCATGATTTACAAAAAACTCAGCTGAACTGTCAAATAAATATCTCAATACAAATTCTTCTCTATTCAGTTGGGGCAAGTACTCTTTCTTTCCTAGAAAAAAGAAAACAAAAACCCTACAGTTATGTTTTTCAAGGGTAGGTACAGAAGTCTGTAACAGGAGGATAAAGCAGGAGAAAATTTCTTAAAGGTTATTAAAGTTCTTTTCTGATTTATTATTATTTGTTATTCAAGTTGTTCTATCAGCTGTGGTCTGGCATTTTTAGCTTCACAAAGAAGTGGATGAATATGAGATTCATTGTGTAAACATCCAAAATGTTTCTCTACTAATATTTTAGAAGTTTCAAGAAGTTTCTTGTATCACTCAGGGAGTCAGTGTGTCCCTCCTATATTTTTCTCTACTAAATTTTCTTATAGAGAATGTAGCAGAGTAACTTATTTGCAGTATCAGATCACTCTTGCAGCTTTATAACATCAGGTCTAAATCTTAGGCCTGTCATCCTTCTTCAGGGCATTTTGATATGAAGCAATGTTTTATATAAACATATCAATATCTTTGTCACAATAATATCAATTGATAAAGAAATAATATTAAAGCTCATAAAACACAAAAACTCATCTAGAATTTAAGTTATTTTTGGCAAATTAAAAATAAAATTTCAGTGCAAAAATTCCGCCTTTATCATGAAGTCAAATTTAAGCACTCAGATCCCAGATTTTATCATTTATATATTAACTTATCCATTGTTTTCTTGCAGAAATTTTGATGGGAATATATATTATTATTTCTTAAAAATAACTCCCACTTCAGTTTTATGTTAATATTACCAAGGCATATTAATGACAGTAGTAAAATTACAAGGTCTGTTTACATTTTAAGAGTTTATACTTTACAGTGTTGGCTGTGATCAAACATAATGATAAAAGTATATTAGACTAACCATCTAAACAATAATGTCTATTTTGACCAAAACTGAAAAATTTATTAATCTGATACTTAACAATCTTTACTAATTAAAAGACATCGTGCATCACTCTTTTACCTAGTATCAGATTAAAAGTTACAAAAAGCTTGCTTGATGCAAATTCTTGCAACATGGAATGACATATGGCTTATTATACAAGATAATTGAGCACCACACACCCATTTGTATTTTGTCAACACAGCATTGCAATGAAAACCAGTGCCAACTTGTTATATGTGTTCCAATGTGTATCATATATAGAATAGGTTTACTATATTCATGCTATTGCCTCTTATTTGAAAATTCTGAAGAAAATATGAAAGATTTTTTTGGAATTCAAGCTGCACACTTGAACTGATACACTGTGTAAACTTTATGATTAAAATCACAATGTGTTGAAGATTTCCAAATATTTCAATGCAGTGTAGGTCCTTCCGTATGCATGATTTATTAAATGTAGCAGAAAAATTGACTGCCAAACAATATTCCCTTGCATAAAGGTGACCTATTATTTTTATCATAACATATTCGAATATGAAGTATTGAAAAAAATCACTTTGTGACATTGAATATTTAGTCTCTAATGATTTCTAAAACAATAATTTTACTTTTTGCATTTAGAATAAATTTTATACTGATGAAAACATTGTTATTGGTAATAGGTACTCATGAATATGTGTCAAATATTAACAATACCTAACTGCTTATGATTAGAATATTCTTGAACAATACTAAAGGGGAAAATGTTATAATGCATTAAAAAGTTAAGAAAATATATGTTATATATTTATGAGCTCTCTGTGTGTAACATTTACATATGAATATGTGTATTACATAAATGTGTATCATTTCATAGCTTTCTGAAGGAATCATTTCTGGATTTGATTGATTCCCAAGACTCTTACACATGGGTACAGGTCTTACGATAATCTTTATAGTTTTTCTGATTCTTTTTCTCCTTGTCGGATTTCACAGAGTTCTCTGTCTTCCTGTTGTCTCTCTATTATCTTTGAGAAAATGTTATGATCTTGTTCATTTATTTAAAAATTACTCTATTACAGGCACCATGCCAGCTGACCTTTCTTTTACTAAGTGCAGAGCAAAAACAGGCCAAGAGGTTGGAACTTAGTGCCCAGTTACTGGCAGAAAATAAAGAAAATGCAGATTCAGTTTAAATCTCTTTCCAGTGTGATTTTTCAATAATAGTGCAATGACATAAGAAGAAAATAAATTTGAATCTCGCATACCCAGTGATTTTCTTCCCACTTTAGAATTTCTCACAACTAAGTGCATACATTAATATTTTCGCTTCATAGATCATGAGCATGGGATCCATAGTACGTGAATACGGCAGGTGGGTGTAGCAATGGAAAGGGGAGACAGTCTTCCTCTGAAAAAGTGAAGGTGAAAATCAGGAGGAGTTAGAGTTTAACGAAGCAACAAAGGAAAAGCTAGTCCAGTCACTCTACCTTGGCCTATTCAGGATGCTGGAAAAGACAAATCTTGGCTGGATGCTATATTCAGAGGCAGATCTTGGTGCCAGAAGTTACTGGAACACAGTTTTTAACAAGGTCAGACATGACTCCAGAATTCTGCAGTTCTGAAAATAACCTAGCTACATTGTGATGAATTGTGCTCTTCTGTTTTTGAATGTGACCCGATTCTATAGTGCTGTTGTCATTAATTGGCTTAAATATAAGTTCAATGAGCATCCTAGTTGGTATGAGATACTTTTGTTTTTAAATACTGGCTTTTTCACCTATGCAACTTTGGACAATTTCCTTAAGCTTTCGAATATTTAGTTTTTTTATATGTGAAATCAGACTAATAATCACACTGCCAGTTAACATAGTGCCTGAAAAAAAAAAAAACTTGGCACATTTCCTATGAACATTTATTATGCAAAACAGAGGAAGAAGAAGGTTCTAGATCTCAGCTGATAGGCAAAAATGCTCAAATGGAAGGTATTCATATAATGGGGAATACTGCAATCACATTGGAACATTTGACCTACAAACTTTTAATGAAGTTTTAAATGTTATTTTTTTTTCCTACTCACCTGGAATGCTTAAAATTTCAAAAGAACAGACAGTGACGATTTAAAAGCCAATTTAATTTTGATAAATTTCCACTCTTTCTGTAATTCCTTGCATGCTCTCTTTAATGATGTCCTACTTCTTGCTATCCTATAATGTCTGATCTACCTTGACTTATTCCTCAGAAATGACAGTCAATATGAGAAGCAAAATGCTATTAGGTAATAAGCAGAATTTTAAAATGACCCTTAAGAGCAGCAGATGAATTACTAATTGAAATTATCACTGTTGCCTCAATAATTCTGTTTGAAGGTCTGAATTATGTCAGGGCTATAAAAGTAGAAAGTTCATTAATGTTTTTAATTCATATCTATTATTTATAAAGAATATAGCAGCTGGGAGTATGAGGTGAGCACATTAGTTGGAGATCTCTGCCTGTCTTCTAAGTTTGTTATTTCTTTCTGGAGGCAGGAATACAAAGTAACTGGTTCCTCCTATCAAATAAGTTGAAGTTTAAGATGTAAGAGTTTACTAAGTGTAATGCCTTTGCCATATTATTTAGTGTTTCTCATTCTCATTTTCCTGATTTATATCTATCTAGAATAATAACTACCCAAGCTTACTGTGACAGCTTATTTTAATTATGTTTGCTTATTTGAAAGACAAAGTGACACACAGAGAAAGAGGTATGAAGACAGAAAAGGAGTTAAATAAATAGAGTTCTACCATTTGCTGAATTACTCTCCATATACCCACAGCAACCAAGGCTGGTTCAGGCCTGGTGTCCCACACAGTGTTGGGAGACCAAGCACCTAGACCATGTTTCAGTGCCTTTGTAAGCATATTAGCAGAAAGCTCGATTGGAAGCAAAGTGTTCGGGGCTCAAACAGGCACTGTATTCTGGCATGCCAGCACTGCAAGTGGCAACGCACAACACTATGCCACAAAACCAATCCTCATGGTATTTATTTAAAAGCTTTTATTAATGTGTGATCTTAATATATCGTAGTTGTTTTTCTATATGTGGTATCAAACAGAAGCTTGTTGTCTGTTTCTGTAACTTGATCAAAAAATTTTTATATTGAAAAAAATCGTGGTGACAAAACAGTCACAGAGGTGTCAGTACATAATAATGACAAGTGTGTGTTAAATTAGCTCTCTCTTCTGGTCCTACTTTAGTGCCTGTTTGTGCAAAGCAATTGAAGGTGTAGGTAAGGATATAGAAATCTTATTAAGAAATCCAAGTCACTATCATATTCATGATGTTCACCTTGTTAATATCAACACAAGCAAATAATAAACCACAGACTTTGAAGTAACATATGCATATGTGTAAATTGTGGAATTCCTTATTGGTTCCTTTGTGGCACTATTCCAAAAAACTGGAATAATCCTGAAGTCCCTCAAAGACAAAGGTAGGTTAGTTCACAATTTACTAAGAATATATACTATTAATGAGTCAAAATTAGAGGAAGAACTAAGTAAATTTAATTATACCAAATTTCTATAAATTTTATGTCCACCTCATTCTGGGCTGATTTTCTCACATACAATGCTGTTCGAATGGTTTCAGGATCAAATGACAGAAAATGCAGAATCTGTGATTTTTCTTTTGTCTTCTAAATGTGAGGCTGAAAATTAATGCTCAACTAGCCTTTCGAAAATAGCAATGTTTTGAAAGGTATATTTAAATAACCCTAAGAAATATCATTTATCACTGCAAGCAAGCTAAAGCAGACCACACTTGAATATGGCTGACTTAATTAAAACTCAATTAACATTGTTATCATATAACTAATGGCTTGAAAACGGCAATGTCACGAGCCATCAATTGTGGATCAGTATTGTAAAAGAGTAGGTACGTCCCACTAGACTGGGATGTCACAGTGAGCCTCAGGGCACTTTTAAAAGCACATTTATCTGAAGTATGTTATTTGTCAGGGTATAACAGTGATGCAGCTGATTAAAAATGACAAACATGATGTTAGAAATGACTTGCTGTTCATTGAAAACTTTTTAAATTTAAAAACTAAAGCAAAACGCTCACTGGGTCATAAGAAGGATTTATGGTACTTTCATCTGATAGTTTATTTTCCAGACAAACGTTTTCTCTCATGCTTTCTTTCCTTCCTTCATATATATATCATTTGTCTTTATTTATTTAGTTGAAATGTGAAGTGACAAAGCAAGAGAGATTTTCCATCTACAAAATCACTCCCCAAATGACCACACAAAAATGAGATCTGGACCAGGACCAAGATAGGAACTGGAAACTCTTTTTCTCATCTCCCGCATGGGTGGCAGGTGACCAAGCACTTGAGCCATCATCTAGTTGCTTCTTTCTTGGCTTACTGCAAAGCTGAGCAGTAAACAAGCAAAAGGGCAAACATTATATGGGATGCTAATGTTGCAAATGGTGATTGTACCTGCTGTTCCTTGATGCCATTCCCCCAAATTACCCTGTACAGAATGTGTGCAAGTAGGTTTTGCATAAAATTTGAAGATGTAAATGATTTGTATATCCACGTTACTATTCATTTTCCTCATACATGTGAAATTAATGGCTGTTTTATGATATTCTTGGGGGAACATCATTTAAGCCTGATTAGGATTACATTTCATGAGGCTTTTCAGGGTTCCCAAATTTGATATTTTTATTTGTAATATGATTTCTTAAGTCTTCTATATTTTTTTCAACCTTAGCTAAAATGCCAATTCTTATGTCTATCCTGCTTTCAAATACTTACTCAAAAATAACCTCACATGTTTAATTATTATTTTGGTCATTTTCCCTTTTGTAGACTTTTTTCTCTTTACTGCATAAAATGTAACATCTTTAAAATATCAGGTCATTGATATAATCAGCTATTAATTTCATTAATAATTTATATATACTTGTACAAGATTCATGGCTAATGGATGTACATTGGTATCAAAATTAATATTCATTTAAATTAGATATCTTAAATATTTTTCTCAGATTTGTGATAAACTTAAAAATGAGTGTATTCAATCTAATCATGATTTTGGAAAAATTTTAAGAAACTAAATTGAGTCCATTTATTTTTTACAAACTAAAGTGATCTCTCTGCTCTTCTAGAAATAAATTTGTTTTTTGAGTTAAAAATGTTTGCTTTTTAAAAGCTCATTGGACTCTGCTACACTAATGGGATTTTTTTGCTGTTGTTATGGAGCAAATCACTTTTCTCAAAAATATTTCATTCTGTTTTCTTAATCCTTGAACTTCACTGTCATGCCCATGAGGAGTTAAATTAATTTAATTGTTTACCTAGTTTTTATGCATTTGTCCTAAGATTTCCTAGAGCAGACACATAGCTGTATAAGTAGATGAGCCTGCATTGCCAAAAATCTCAGCTGGGCACAGTACTTGAAAATCCTTCAGTGTAATAAACAGGTAATTCTCATGGAGCATGCTGTGAATTCTCATGGAACATCTTTCTAGGGAGGAGCTAAATGCTTTGGAAAAATTGTCACCTAAAACCCTAAGATTTTTCAATATGCAAATGGTCTACTCGAGACAAGCGAGCACCTGTTGTTCTGTCTTGATTATGTCTTCAGGACTAAGTTTTAAGTAGATGAGAGAAGTAAAAATATGCTCTAATGAGCTTTGCCCTCTGAGCACAAATGCTCAGGGAGAAATGCTAGATGGAATCCCTTCTTAACCCTTTCCTGCTCATCAGTAATTACAAACCACTTTTTCTTATTTTGACAGGTGCATAACATGTAAATGCACAACAGAAAACTGCCAGCTTTTCCCAGGCTGGCATCAGTAAACTTCAAAAGCTCACATTTTCTTTCAAAGAAAAACACAGAAGAAAATACCTAGGACCGAATCATTGCATTTTCATGTGGATCTTTAGATAAAATCAAAGTGATTGGTGACAGCCACCAAGAGGTAGGAGGAGAAGGAAGTGCAGGAAAAAGCAGGAAAATGAGGCATTCAGATCTCTGAAAAGGGCCCCAAGCTTAAAATGTTCTTAGCGTTAACACAAATAAGTCAGATACCCAGATTTTAGGAAGGCCAGGAGGTGCAATAGATGGTGTGACCTTTAGAGTCCAGATGATGATAATTCATCAATATTTTTGCCAATCTTTGGAAAACACATATATCTGAATTTATTCACCACTTACCTATATCTGAACACCCCTGCTCACTTACAGTTTTTGCCTTATTGCTATATTCCAACAAACTGAAGGATATAATTAGTCTTATTTATCACATACAAGTGTGATTTTCTTCATCTCCCTTTCAAATGTGTTGACCCTTTCATTTATTCCTATTTACATTCACTTTCATTCTTAGTCATATAATGAGAAGTGGTCTTTTCCTAGAATAAGGCCAATCTTCACATTTAATCGATTCCTTCCCTTGTCTTTGACCTCTACAAACGTTAATCCTCTAATTCTCCTATACACCTTCCCAAATCAAAAAAGCTTTTGCAAACCATAATTTATGCTTCCAGGAGCTAGTTTTTAACTTGGACTCACTGGCACTTTGCAGTTTGTTTTAGCCCTAGGCTCGTGTTAAACATGTAAAGCTGATTTCAGCAATGACTATATGATCACATTTGGTGAGAAGCTTGATTGAATCTATTGCATTTGATTTGCCAAATGTATCCCTCTAGAACTCATTTTCTGGGGCATGGTTGTTCTGTTTAGTTTTATGACTTTTTCAAATTTTTCTTCTAAGATTTATTTGTATTTTTACTGGAAAGTCAGGTCTGAAGAGAGAAGGAGAGAAAGAAAGATCTGTTGACTGATTCACTCTCCAAATAACGAAATGCCCAGAGCTGAGCTGATGTGACACCAGGAGCCAGGACTGCATCTCCCACACAGGTGCAAGGTCCCAAGGCATTGGGCTGTCCTCTACTGCTTCTTGGACCACAGGCATGGAGCTGAGGAAGTGGAGCATCTGGGGCCTGAACTGGCACCCATATTGAATCCCAGAAATGCAGGCTAGAGATTAGACACTAGTCCATCATTCGGGGCCCTCAGCTATGGGTTCCTGCTGTGCCAGCCACTTAAAATTGCCTATAGTCCTTTTTCAAAAGCATTGCATTATTTCACTATTCTATTCTTGGTTTTATTCATGAGTTACAGCTGATTTGGATGATGCCCAGGTTCGCATCTTCCATTCAGGACTTTTTCCTGATGTTGATATTTTGTGACATTTTAAATCCCCCAAACTTGGCCTCCTATTTAGGGAAATGTATGTGCCAATCAGGATAACTCCGCTTATATTATTGGAATCATTTATTTATTTATTAACAGCTTTACAATGAAATCCAAACAGGAGTAAAGTTAAGAAACAATACGTTGTTATTGAAAAGTCAAAGCAAGAAAGGTTCTTGACAGTAATTACCAGTCATCTTTTGACTTAAGTATATTTTCTTATTTCAACTGGTAGCTATAATGCTTGTCTTTAAAAATTATATGTTATTTTTTGTTATAGATTATGTTTAGTATTCCTTGTGACATTCTCAAATGTTTCTTTAGAGGAACAATAGTAAAACACAGAATGTTCAAAAATTGATCTGAATAGATTTTTATTCTGACTGATGTTTCTCTGTTTCTTGTCACAAAGTTGTTCAGTCCCATCATCCAATTCAAAGTTATATGTGATTATTGTGTTTAAATTTTATGCTTGAACTAGATGGCATCAAAGTAAAAATTGTGCTGGGCAATCAGTAGGTACTTGAGTCTGCTTTCCAAGTCTATTAAGGGACAGAAGCTACTTCTAAGCATGAATTCATCTCTATGAAAAAAGGGCAGGAGAAATTTTAAAAGATCTGTAAGAATGAGTTGTTGAAAAAATGGTAGATGTCCGTGAGGAGGTTGGTCACTGGGACACGTTGTGCATATTTATTTATACCTTAAGATTGCAATCTTTTTTTTTCCTGTAATTATGCCAGTTGTGTTTGCTAATTGAGGTCAATATAAGTGAACAGCTACTCTCTCAGAGACTAAAAGATGGGAACATTACCTTCCTTGGTGATTGCATTCCCAAGGATTGCATCTTTTCCTTTTAAAGCTGGCAAGAGATTTATCCAAAAAAAAAAAAAAAGGGAGAAGAAAAGAATTGGGTGTGTCTCATAAGGGATGGAGAAATAATTTGAAATTATACTTTTATAAAACAAATATTGTAGGGGAGATCAGAACTCTGTTAACAGCCCGTGTGAAGTTTGATCAAGTTGATAGAAACATTAAGTCCAGCTTGGTCAATAAGTTCATTCAGCATTCTTCAAATTACCCAGAGACATGTTAAGAAGAGAAATTTGTGGTTCTCTTATTATTATTATTATTATTATTATTATTATCATTATCTCAGATAATGTTTACATAGTCAGGATGGGAAGGATCTAGGTTTAGGGACTAGTGGGGTGTGATCATTGTTTCCAAACTTTCTGTTTTTCTACTATTTCTGGGAGGAAGGGAAAGATAAGGAGATAGTTCATACCTAGCTTTCCAACTCTCTCAGCAACTGAAGATGGGGAAAGGATGCCTGATATCAGTCCAGGGTCACAGAGCTCATGCTCTGAGGATTCTGCCCAGGTGGATGCGAAAGTTACAAAATGTTGTTGATCTTGCTGATCTATGGATGCAGATTCGCTTCCAATGACCATTGGCTGACACCATCAACTTTACAGTCTCCATTTGCCCAGTGTTTGCTGTCATCATTTGGGTGGGGTAGTTGTCCATATATTCTGTTCTCCATTCTCTGCTTTGGTACCAGATGTCCTCTGCAGGCCTCAAAGGGCTACCATGTCCTTTATGTGTACCATGGTCTGTCACCCGGCACTCCATCCTTTACACTGAGGAGGAACGTTCTCATAGATAGGATCATGAATCTGAGCCAGGAGGCCTGGTCTAACCCATAACCCACATAGCTGGAGTTCATGGATCCATCATGTACCACAGATGCAAGCCCAAGGTCTTGGGTCAGGAGTCCCAGGCCCCACCAGAATCCCCACCCTGAGCCTCACAAACAACATCCACCATGCTGGTGGGCCCTAGGACCTGGACCATGAGACTATAGGCCCTCTGCCCTCCCTCTCAGTCCTGAGGTTCATGGATCCAGAACCTACCAACAGGAGAGCCCAGTAACCTGGGCCAGGAGACCCAGATCCTGCCAGATCCCACACCCTTGTAGCTCATGGATCCAGCATCCCACTGCACAGAGGACCCAAGGTCCCAGTCCACACAACCTGTGAGCTGCTGAATATTCCACCCCTGCGGCTTGCGAAAAAGCACCCACCATTCAAGGGGGCCCAGTGACCAGGGCTGGGAGACACAGGCTCCTCTGGATCCCCCATCCCTAGGGCTTACGAACCCAGCACGCCCCACCCACACTCAGGTGGGACCTAGGACCTTGCCAGGTGGTCCAGGGTCTTCCAGACCCCCAAGCCATGGGGCTCACAGATTTAGTATCCATTGCACAGGCATGCCCAAGATCCTGGGCCATGTAATCTGAGACCTGCCAGACCCCTACACTCCCCTGGGTCTCATGGACAAATATGCTCTTTTTTCCTTGAATGCTTTTTAATGTTTAAGCTAGTGGTCCATATTTACTCAGTTATATTATATTATATTTCTAGCATGGATATTTAAAGACAAAATAAGTTAAAATACTTCACTGTGTTTCATCTATGAGTTTAAGGTTTCAAAATCTGAAATTTCCATTTGCCTGAATGTATGAGTTCTTTTCTGTTATTCTGTATTTGTCTTACTATGATCACTAGTTTTGATTTTGATTTTACTAGAGAGGTTACAGGTTGATTTAAGTTTATATTAACAATTTCATTTACAATGTCACAAAAATATTTTGAATTTAAAGGAATGATTTCACAATATTTTGAGCCATCATGAAAATTAAGAATATTTAATCTATATAGTAGGAGATGGAAAGGCTTTCATGTATGTCATTCAGTCCACAACTGCCTGGAACTGCGACAGCTAGAGAAGATGGGAGCTGGGACACAGCCATTCTTTCTTGGTTTCTTACATGCTCTGCAGAGGCCCCGAGATTTGGGATGTTATTAGCTCCAGCTCCATTTTCAAGCACATTTCAAAGACTTGGATTTAAAATGTAGAAGACAATACTTGTACAAAAACACGGTTGAATCTGTGTCTCAAAGGTATTAGCTACTCTAATAAGCCTTGTGACTAGTGAGAAGGAAATGACATTGTTTAGTTATATCATTCACAGATCATAATACAAATGAAATTCTCTTTCATCTTCTCATGAGTTTCATTATAATTAGATGTCAAAAGTTTTAAGATCCATATATCCAGGAATTTGGATAAATTGTGGATAAGCCTATTCTTCATAATGAGGGCATAGGGAAATTAATCATTGTCAGTATAAAAATAAGTAGAATTTCAGATAAAACTTTTCTACAATGTACCTATTTATTTGTTATTTTAATGATGGAGCATAAAGGATAATTAGCTGATTCTCTCCAAAAACTGATTTGAAGGGCTTTTCATGTTATCTATTGAAAGGTAAAACATAAATACAAAAGTAGATAGTTTCATTTATATGTATGTATTCAGATAGATACATATATATGTGTGTATATATATATTTCATTTATGTGTATGTATTCATATAGATACATACATACACACCTATATACACACACATAGCCTTTCCTTTTGGGAGTGAATGTTTAGTTTTTCATTGACATAGCAAAGCATAAATATCTTCCAATGTTATGTGTTACAATAGAGGCATTTAGTCATGTCTGGTAGCCAGGACATAGTTTTAATGGTTTGGCACAAGAAAGATCAAAATAGGATAGCTCACCAGGAGATTTGTGAAATAGAAAAATAAAGGGCACTTACTATTGCCCAAATTAAAGGAGTAAGCTGGGAATCTAGCATATACAATAATCTTTAGAATCATTAAATTATCAATGTAGAGTATTCACCATCTCTCTATGACTGCCAATGTTTGTGTTTTTTTTTCATATTATTTCCTTTAGGTGAGATCTGATGATTAAGGAAATTGCCATATACCATCAGTTCTCTCTTACTTTGCTTTGACTTTAGTAATACAATACATATATTAAAACATTATGACACTTTAGAGTAATGCATTGAGTTTTACTGGACCCATATTAAAAATCCTCTATTCTGCTTTTCTTTGTTCAATTCATGTGATATTTTCATACAAGTGATTCATGCATGTGCTGAAGAATTACAGAAAATGCTAGTGCTAATAAATTCTTCCTCCAAATGGAAAAGTGTGTATTTATTTCAAAGTAATTGTCGATTGTCCTCAAATGCACTGTGATTCATAATTCTTGTGAGTTGGTTGGAACATTTAGAACAATCACTCCATTGTAAAGTTAGTATGTGCCAAATAGATCTATGATTGTAATGCATCCCTTCAATTCTAGCAAGTTACAGCAGAAGTCTTCCTAAAAGATCTTAGTTCTTTTTCAGGAAATTGGTAAAGAATATTTCCTTCATACCTCCTAATTATGTAATCCCTTCAGTATATGATAACTTGGAGTTGTGTACCCAAATGGAGCCTAGTCGGGTTTAAATGGGAAAGGAGTAAGATTGATGTGCCCATGTGTAATAGCCATTAAGAAACTTCTTTATATCTAATTTGCTTATTTGTCTTTCTGAGGTTCTGTGAATTGTCTGATTCACTTATGGGCTAAGATGGTGTTTTAAAACAATTGTCTTTTAAGCATATGTATTTTGGTTCATAATCTTTCCTAAAACAGAAATCAGTAAAGGAATAATATTAAAGGTAATTGAAAAAAAGTCAATCTTGGTGCAAAATGAATTTTCATCAATTACATTAATATTTTAAGCAGTAATACTGTCTTAATGTCTGCTGACCCTTTACTTTCTCAGTAATCAGTATAAGACATTAGCTATGAGGTATCATCAACACTGGATACATTATTAGTTGTATGAATGTAAATACACTGAAATAATTTAGATTCACACTGCAAAGTTGTTTTAAATTCTTGAAAAAGAATCCCAGAACAATTGTTTTGGACTGTTACATCATAATGTAGTTTAGAAGAAAAACAATTTTCCTCTAAATCTTAGTATATATGTGTTAACAATCTGAGGAAATAAAGCTGAACTGATAAACTTATGTTTTTCTTTGGTAATGTATTACAAAATAAATGCTTCAGACCCGTTAAATATGCTGTACCTCCCTACAAGCAAATAATGCTGATATAAAAATTTGCATCATGACTAGTGAGCAAATAATGATCTACTTAGTCTTCCTTTTACTATTTTTATTATTATTATTGCTATTATTATTACTTAACTTGAATTGATGATAGACTGGCAGAGAATTTCCACCCACAAACTGTGTTTGCAAATGCTTTAACTGGGTCCTGTGCTGGTAAAATATAGATAAATAAAACTATCAGGAAATCACAGTAAAAAGCTGATAATTAAATATATTCACTTTCTTGTAACCTGGTGAAAATTAGGTACCTGGATGTGCATGTGTGTGTGCTTCCACATGAATTCACTGTTTTCTAGCTGGTATGAGAAGAAATAAATTGTTTCTTTGATTTTGTTTACTAATTACCACAAAGTGGCGATTTCTGGTTGCAAACAGATTTACAGGAGCCTGCTAGGTGGTAAAACAGTTTACAGCTCCTTCTGAATTACTGACATCCCTTATGGTACGGCTTCAAGTCCATGTTGCCTCCCCTCTCATCTCTGCTTGTGACCTTCCCCTGTCCTTGGACCCCTGCACCCTGTTGGGATTCTGGGAAGAAACACCTGGCTCCTGGCTTTAGACCATTCCAATTCCAGCCATTGCAATCACTTTGGGAGTAAACTAGCACATAGAAGATCTCTCTCTCTCTCTCTCTCCCTCTATCTATCTCTGAGACTTTACATTTTCAATAAAACAAATAACACTTAAAATAAATTACATATCAGCTATTCAAGGAAGCATTCTGAACTACACACTCTAAGCATTAAAACAAACACAGAATAAAGGTTGTAAAAAAGGAAACTTGTTTATAGCATTCGGAAGCAGAACTCTACCTTTCACGTTTGCAATCTCGGGATAGTGAAGCTCCATTTGAAGTATAGCAATATTTGCATGTTATGATTGTCATGGACCACGTTTTCCATATTTAACAATTTGTAAATATGAAACTTCCCAGTCTTGGTGTGATAGTGTAGCTGTTAAAGTCCTTGCCTTGAACGTGCCAGGATCCCATATGGTCCTCAGTTCTAATCCCAGTGACCCCACTTCCCATCGAGCTCCCTGCCTGTGGCCTGGAAAGCAGTCAAGGACGGCCCAAAACCTTGGGACCCTGGACCACTGTGGGAGACCAGGAGGAGGTTCCTGGCTTTGGATTGGTACAGTACCGGCCATTGCAGCCACCTGGAAAGTGAACCATCAGACAGAAGACTTCCTCTCTCTCTCTCCTCCTCTCTGTATATCTGCCTTTCCAATAAAAATAAATAAATCTAAAAAAATATGAAACTTCCCACAAGTAACAGGAAAGTTTAAGTAAAATTAAAAAAAAAATGTCTTGCCTTCAAATTTCCACTGCAGATTATATTGGGATATCATGATGAAATCATAAATAATTAATCTGATGTATCCCAGAAGTCTTTGCAGTAGTTTTGATTCTTTTTGCCTGAGGCGATAGTACATCAGTAAGATGCCAATTAAATCAATGAAGCAGATTTCTTTTAATCTATATGCTCAAGGAAATGAATGATTGGCATTTTTGATATCTAGAAATGAGAATGTTAATTATTTTTAAATCTAACAGTTATAAATAACCTTCACTTTATGAAAATCACAGTATTTTACTCTCTCAGGGCTATTATTTTTTCTGTTGTCAAAGTATTTTTTTCCAAGCTTACAATGGTTGGAAGAATGTATTAAGTTGTAAAAATGAAACAAAATTTATATTATTCATATACATTAATAACATGCTTTTAATAAATATTCAGGCTAGTTCTTATATTTTTCTAAGGTAAAACATCCCTTTGCAGTTCAGTTTCTGACATTTGAATTGATTTTGTGGATATTATTTTCTTATTTTGAAGATACAGTGTTATTACTGATGCTTCAGTTTTATCAGAATACAAGTGCAACTTAACAGAATTTACACAATTTTCTGCATTTCCAATGTTTTACCAAATAAATGTTGAAATAATTTAAATTTTCTAAGTTCAGATGGCCAAGACTTAAGTGCAGAACTGTGTTGAACAGAAAATGCTTTTATTAAATATTTTTGAGTTATCCACATTAAAATTTGCCATAGTCTGATCTTGGTAAAATTTGGCAACACTTATAATATCAGAAGAAAATTTTTAGATCTCTGTTACACAATGACAATGATTGATATGATTGTGAATATATTTGAAATCATGCATATATATATATATTTCAAAAAGATTTACTTATTTATTTGAAAGATAGAGTGATAGAGAGAGAAGCAGAGTGCAGAGGGAGTGAGAGAGAGACAGAGAGACAGAGGCAGAGAAAGAGAGAGATTGATTGAGATCTACTATCTACTATTTCACTCTTCAAATTCCCACAACACATGGCATTGCAGAATGGGCCAAGTTAGGAAATCTATTTAGTTATCTCATGTGGGACTAATGTATTTGAGTTATCAGCTGGTACCTTCAAGGACACATCAATAGGAAACTCAATCAAAAGTATAATAGGTCTTGAACCCAAATGGCATCAATATTGGGGGATGAGCTAGACTCCATCCAGGACTTTGACGTGGGGCTGGACTTGGGCCCAAAGCACTTAAGCCATTGTTTTGGTGCTTTTTTAGGTGAATTAGCAAGGAGCTGAGTTTAAAATGCAGCGGTTACAATGTGAATCAGAGTTCATACAATATGTTGGCATTACAAATGGCAGCTAAACTCCCTGACCGACAATGCTGACCAAATCAATAAGTATTTAATGATTGTTGCTTCATTGTTATGTGTTTAGAAAGATCCTAGGAAACTTTAAAATGCGTAAATTGTGGACGTAGCAGGGTAAATTTGAATGTTGCCTATAAAGCCCATCATAATGGAAGTCTGGCATTATCGGTGAAATCAGATCTGATGAATAAGCACAGAACAGATTCATCTCCATGGCTAAACATTTGGAACAATACTGCATGGCCCATCTATACATTTTATGTAATTAAAAGTCTTGTAGTAAGCAAAGGGCATTCTTGAGAAGTAGTGCATAATTACGATACTGTCTGTAAATATATATATTAATCATGACAAAATATGCAATCTATTTTACGCTAGCCAAGGAAACAAGATCTGTGGAACTCTCTTGGATTCTTAATATTATTATGCTGAAATACATCACTTAAGCTGTGGTAATTCCAGTTTATGGGGAGTTCATTAACTGTCGTATATTGGCTTTTGAGTTGCTTCTTTAATACTTATCCATATTTGTTTTGGTTGTAATTAGATAACAGAGACTATAAATACAAACCTTTTTGTCTTTGCATTTGTTATTTATTGGTCTGTATAAATGATAGCTTTTTATTGATTTGCTTTAATTTAATCCCATAGGTTTTACTTTTCATATTGAATTATGCATTTATTTCAAAAATGTTTTATTTATTAGCACTAAAGGTTATCATGCAGAAGACGCTTTCATAAACTATCAGTAGTCTCATTAAAGAATAGTAAATGAAGATTAAAGTGAAGTTGAGCTCTGATGTGTTTAGCTAATGAGAAAGACATTCATTGCTAAGAAGTTTGATTACTTTAAATCTCAGTGGGACAAGGAACTGAGAGATAAGTACACAAAGCCTTTTGACATGGTGTTATGACACTGATTGGGATGCTATCCTGTGTCACTTGACCTGAGTTCAAATCATCACCATTTGCTCGCCAATTCACATCCTGGAAGTCAACAGATGATTGTTTGAACTCTTGGGTCCCTATCATCCACCTGAATTGAATTCTGAACACCTGGTCTTGGTTTGGGTCGGGGTGCCTATTGTTGCTATTGGGAAAGTGAGTCAGTGGGCTAAGTATTTCTGCTTGCCTATTTCTCTTCTTTTCAAATAAATAAGTAAATGTATTCTTAAAAGTTACCCTTCTTACAATGATAAAATATATTGAAATCCTCACATGACAGGGATCCTCAAAAAGCTTCATGAAAATGTTTACGCTGAAACACCATGAATGGATTGCAAAATTTTTGCAACAGAATAAATTCATGTTTTAATACAGTTCTCCATGAAATTTTTGAAATATCCTTAAAAATCTCCTTCCACCCATGTTATGTTGTGCTCTGCACAACATACATAACACACAGACACAGACACACACACACATTTGAAATACAGCATTTTAATTGTCAACATATTTTTTTCAGTGCAAGTGGTATTCACTAATTTTCTTTAGGATATTAAAATAAGAAAATTTATAGTTGTCCAATACAATTTGACATAGCGTAAGTACTTTATGAACAGTAACTTATTCTAGGAAGATTTTAAAAGAAGGAGTTAGATATGTTTGCTTCCCACACACCTAGTAGGTCAAGATAAATGTGTGACATATCCAAGCAAATTTGAACTAACAAGACAAATAGCATGCCTATCTCAATATAAACTTAAAAACTCACTTTATGAATGAAAATTTAAAATGCAGCTGTGCTTTCTAGCGCCTTTTTAACACTGTCCTTATAAATCCTCTCAGAGCTACTAACATGCCTGGAAATTTTCCAAGTGCTCTACCAACATTATCTCACTTAATTCCACATTGATCCAGCAGTAGCATTATTGTCTGGAGCCTGAAGATCAGGTTTTGGTGTCTTAAGAGGTTAAGTAACTTGCTAAAATTCACACACTCAGTGACTGGAAAGTCAGTTAACAGGTAAAATGCGGACATAGAACCACGTAGTCTCTCTGGGTCGGATGTCCTTAGAAAATCGGTGCTGTTTCTCAGCAGCATGCTGCAGTATCACAGCTTGTCTTTAACCTGGCAGGATTCACAGGCTTGAGTTTAATTAGCTAATTATAGACTTTGCTTATCTAAATTAGGCGTTCTGACTCCTTAGGGGTGTAGACCCTAGAGACTTGTCCTTGACTCTGCCCTGGAGAGCGCCAGGGTCCCTGCTGAAATCAACTTACAGAAAACCTGTGATGTCTGATCCTGCTCCTTAAGCCATCATTTCAGGACAATGGAAGGCAATTTAGGCAGGGGCTATACACATGCACTAGTGGTGTTCAGAAATCGCTCTCTTTTATCTGACTTCATCTTCTGCAAAATTGGGCTTCATAACACCTTAGTTATTCCATATGACATATTTTGGGAAATTAATTGCTGACCATTACTGAGAAGCAGTCAATACAGTTTTGAAACCACAGACTCCAGAGCCAAAATGAATTAGAATCTCAGTTCTTTCAATTACTGCTGCTTAACTTTAGACAAATTATTTAGGCTTGTGCCTCAGTTTCTTAAGTGGGAATATCACCAATGCCCCTTATCATTCTCAAGAATTCAGTACTTAACACGTTACAATGATGGGAAAATGCTTTCTGAAAACTTGAGTTATGAATACTCTAACATTTCTTACTTTTTTCTCAGAGGCAAATTCTATTACATATCCCATTATAAGTAATACACCTTTGCCTACAGAATTTGAGTTAAACGTGATTAATAACTTCTGACTTTTTCTATAAGATTCTTTAGAGATATGGATGCATATCAACAGATACATGTTAAAAGAAATAACATAAACTTCTATCCATTAAAACCAGAATTAGTCCCGAACTCTTCTTAGCTTCAGTTTGATGTTTGGGTAATTAAGCACAGTTTTACATCACAATCCTTGTGTATCCATAGCTTCAACTCTTGGTATCAAATGCTTCCTCTAATAGAAGATAAGCTTATTTGCTATTTCTGCAAAAATAAAGATCTCAGTGACTTAATGGCAATTCATTTTTTATTCATCATATTTGGATTGGAAGAAGATACTGTTTATTTTAACCACTCAAGATCTAGACTCTTCAGACTTTACCATGTGTTTTCAAACTTCATAGTTCTCCCTTAGAAAGAGGGAAGGTGGTAAGCCATGTGGGATTGTTAAGTACTGCCAAAGAGAAACTCATAACACTTTATCCACATTTTTTTTCCCCAAACAAATCCCATAGTACTTCTAAGGGAGAAAGGCAGTGCACTTCCATCTGTGACAGAAAGTGCTTTCACCAATAGCCCTCATGAACTCATACAGGCCACAAGCATGTATTTCCTTTCATGGTGGCAATAGTTGCACCAGTCATTGGCCTGCAACTAGATTTCTGATCAGACTAACACATCCCATGCACTAGTTAAACTGTATCCACTCTTTACTTAAACATAGAATTCTTTAAGCAGCCAAAATGTTTTATTAAGCCTGCTTAGGGTCAGAGGTATGAATGAAGAATGGATACTAATCAAGAGAATTTGGTGTTGGCTCAGGGCCTCTTAGTGCAGTGAATGCGTATGAGAATCCTTTCTCCCCGTCCCTGTTGCTTATGATATGTGTATAATTGCCCTGGATGTTTTTGGATGGTTTTTATTGAAACAGTTAAGTGGTTATAGGTTTATAGCTATTATGAAGAAGAAAATGAGCTAATTATTCCCAATGAGTTAAAGTGCAGATAAATTGCATCAAATTTAGGTGATGATCTACTTTTCATCCCTGTAAAATGAAGAATCATAAACTCTGCACCTTTTAACTGAATCTTTTCATGGAAAATGAATAGGGCATGGCAGAGTCAATCTGTTAATTTTAGCCGTATTAACCAGCCATGAGAAACTCTGCACATTCTCTCAGAGTCAATATAAATCAGAATGATGACCTTAATGAACAGATTGTCCACCATTTAGTGGAATCCGCTGAAGTGTAAAGGCAAAGATTGTGTTTTCTGTATTTTGAAAGTAATTATTTCTCTATTTTAACTCATTATCCCATTTGATAATGTTTAAAAAACATATTGCAAACTCTTTTAGCAAACATCTTATAATTTCTTTGGGGAACAATTACAATTACAGGCTAAAGATTTCCAGTTACCGATGATTGAATCGAAAGTATAAAAAGAGGCAATGGTTGGCAACTTAAATACTAGCCAAACATTTTAGTTACAGTCTTTAGTATTAAAAAATAATTTTGGCAAAAAAAGTGAAAGTATGAACAATCTTATTGTAAAAGTGAGTGTATATTTGAGAGTTTTTTCAATGAGCTTTTCATATAAATACAAGTAGAAATTGGCTTGAAAATTTTCTCATGCTTTGCTATAAATCCTTATGTAAGTGAGAACATGGCATTAAAATAAATTAATTTCAAACTCAATGAAAAGTCTGAGGGAATCACTTCCAACTTCACACTCTTTAATCTGAAACTTAAACTCCCAGTCTCTCCATGTTGGGATGTTGTCAAGACTTCATAAGTAGTTTAATCTAGCTACCATTCAGTTCCTGTTCATAGCCAGTACGTTTCTGATAATGTAAGTCAGATGATGGCATTCCACACTTTAACAGTTCTTTCTGTTTGTTATTCACAGAAAGAAAACCAAAGTCCTCCTCAATGCCCATAATGCATATATATACAATCTGGATACTTCTGATCTATTCTTTCATGTGTTCCCTCACCTCTCTCTGCCCACGCCACACTGTCCTCTTTGTTATACAGCAACACGGTTTAGGTATCTCCCTCAGCTACTTTGTGCTTGTGTCTGCTCCCTATATATCTTGTTATCTGTTTGGGTTTCTGTTGCAGCAGCATAATTAATTAATTCTTTGCAGACCACCCTTTATATCTTACTTAAACAGTACTTTAGAAGTTTTATTTTGTGTAGACTTATCACTGTTTAAAACATCTCTACATTTACACATACTTACTTATGCACACACAATCTGTCTCACTTCTGGAAAATATAAGTTTGGTAAAATTTGCTGTTTTTGATGCTGCAACTCCAATAATATATGGAATGAAATTTGGCAAATGTTAATATTCTTGAGTAGTGCTTTTGCTTAAGAATTTAGAAGTTAGAGAAAATTTTCTCAATTGATTTAACAATTTGCCATTTAAATGATTTGAAAGATCAAGTTCAAATACCATAATTAGCTGCAGAAAGACACAATAAGATAAAGACAGAATTGCTAAAATTTAAAGCAATGAAATAATGAAGAGCAAGCAGTGTGTTTTCATCTTTCACAAGATTTCTCAAATTTATCAATGTATTGTCACAATGTTCCTTGTACTATGTCATGTGCCAAGTGTGTACCAATACTTGGAATGCATCTTCTTGCCAAGCAGCAAGTGTTACCCAAAATAATCAGCTGTGACTTCTATTGGGCCAATAGAAACAATTTACCAAATCTGCTAAAAGGTTTTCTATTTTATGTGAAGAAGAAAGGTTATGGAAACATTTGAGAGACATTTCTGTAACTTCTCATGTGAATTTAGAGGTTGAGTTTTATTCATTTTAGTATTCACTGTGAATGTATGAATGATCACTTACTATAAAAAAGCATTATGAAAACTTTCGGATCTATACAATCTCACCTACATTTATTTTCATTTTGTTTCAATGGGAGAAAGGGAGAAAAGAAAGGAGAGAGTGAGAGAAAGTCTTCCATCTGCTGGTTTGATTTCCAAATGTTCATAGTATTAGGGCTGAGCCAGGAAGAAGATGGGAGGTATCGGCAGAAACTTTTGAATTTCTCTTGTGGCTATCAGATGGAGAAATATTCCCCCTTGTTTATTTAGCTATTGTGTTTAATACGCTGTCTGGATTTTTGGTCACTCTTTTAGAATGCTTCTTTGTACATATTAAGCATTGCAGGTATAATCCTTCCTTCTGTCAAATCAGATTCCCTTTTAAATTAATATTTTCCTTTTCTCATTATTCTGTGCCTGCTAGTGTCCATGTATGAACTTACATAGCCAGTTATTGTTTTAAGTTTTATGTGTTAAAGAATTTGAGCTCCATCAAAAGAAATCCTTTGTAAATGTTAAAATGTTTGAAAATTGAAGTAGGTGAAAAATAAAAACAAATATACATGCAAGAACATCAACATTATGAAATCCATGACGTTTTGGATTAGTACATAAAAGTGTTGTGTCTGGAGTGTTCAATATTGTAGCACAGTAGAAATAATGTGTGAACTAATTTTAATTTCCTTGAAAGCAATTAGCTATAGTAATCTTCATCTTTTTCTTGTTTATACATGCATGAAGAAATTGCCTTTTTCACAATATGTATTCATATATTCATAATATATTTTCATATTCAGTAGTATTGTTCTGAATCAATGCCAACTGGCATCTATCAGGATTTTGGGACAAGTCTTGGATACCCCACTTGCCACTCTGCTCTCTGCTAATGGACATAGGACTTGGGACACTACTGTTTTTGTGGGGAATCCAGTTGGAGTTCTAGGCTCCTGGTTTGGCTTTGTCAGCTTTAGCTGGGGTGGCTATTTTGGAGAGTGAACCAATGGATGGGGGCTCCATCTTTTTTTTTTTTTTCTTTTTGACTCTGCCGTTCAAATAAAAATTAAAAACGAATTTGGTCTGAGTAAATATCTATTTTTAAAACTCTATGCTCATTGTTTAATTGAGTACATGACAGGGTATACCCCTCTCTGCTAACTTGCTTTGCAAATATCTGCAACAGCACTTTGCCGAAGCGGGGTACCCTAAATGCAACCTGGGTCTCTTGCATGGGTTTCCGGATCTAATCATTTAAGGCTTTACCACCTCCTCTAATGCCTGTATGAACAGGAAACTTGAGGAAAGTGTCAGAAGCACATACCAAATCCAAGTTCTCTGATGAGGGATGCAGGTATTTAAATCACTACATCCAATACTTACCATCGTAAACATTTTTATTAATGTCTGGCATACACAATGTAAATAACTAGACTTGAAAACCATAAATCCTTATTCTTTTACAGCATTACATTAACAAGATGAGTTTCACATTCATATTTAGTAATAAATATAATTATAACACAGCTTATATATTACTTAATATTGGGAGCATAATATCAGGTGGTTCTTATGTTATGACTCTTTCTGATGAATGCCTCATCAAAGCATAATCATTTCTTGCTTGATTTTTAATGAAATCTTTGTTTTGTGCAACAGAAAATTAAAGCAAATACAATCTACAAAACAAAGCAAATTATTCTTAAACAAGTATTTTGACTCTATTAGATTTCTTTTGGCTTTCTTCTTTTAAAGTTATTTTAAAAATAGCTCATGTTAGGGCTAAATAGAAGTAACAGTTGTTTTATAGGATTAGTAACTACTGAATAGTCACATATTTTATTAAATACCTAAATAAAGCCTGGATTTAATGATTAAATTGCTACATCTTACTATTTAATATATGCTTCACTGTGTGAATAACTTGTATGAGAATTTGCCCTGAGAAAAATCATACAATGTGTTTTTGAGGCATGTTTTCAATAAGGCAGAGAATTAATGTTTTGTGTGATATTTCAGAATTTATATTCACAAGTGTTTGGATTTGTGAGTCAGTATTTCTGTGTGTGACCCTGAACCACAGAACACACAAAGACATTGAAGAGCAGGGATTGGGCTTGAACAGAAGAGTGGATTGGGGGAAAACAGAATAACTAGCAAAAGAAAAAAAAAACACATAAGTAAAATATTTCATTAGATACTAACTTGATTGTTGAGGCAGTGAAAAACACAACCAGGGTGGAAGAAATAAAGAGAGGTATTTTTGCAGACAGCTCTAAAGCTGTGTTTTGGAGGTTAAATACTTCTATCAATCAAGCAATGCACTTGAATTTCCTTGGTAAACTGTAGATTGCTTACCTGTTTTACCATTACTGAAATAATGACCAAACTGCATTCTTTCTTCATGCACTGTTATTTAACGTCAATGTTTGGTACTCTCCTTTATGACTACATTTTTTCTTAATCAAGAAATTCTTGAGCTTTTCACAGCCTTAGAAATATTATTTATTCACAGAAATGAGACAGAAATAGAAATCAAAGCAATGTACATCAACATTCATATCTATTCATTGATCTATGAATTTGACATGTGCTAAATGAGTATTAGTTTACGATTACCAACTTATTAAAACTTCCCAACTCAGTGCCATTTCTTTCTTATATAATAGGAGCTATCGAAATGAAGACCAAAAATGAAATTTAGAATTTGTCAGTTGACATTTCTAGTATCAAACATTAGTCACTAGGCATAAGTTACAATATGTACAAAGTGCAGGATTTGCACAACTGTAAATTCTAAGTATTTTAAAATATATAATCTCTTGATGGTGCTATTCTTTGAGCAACAAGCATACACAGCCATCAGGATGATTATAAGTCTGACATTACAAGGCTCACAGTTTTGCTCATAGGTACAATATTAACCCAGCCTCATCCAGGCAGATCATAGCATGTAATTAGACATTTCATGTTCAAAAAAGCAATTGCCTAGATTGAGATTAACACAAGTGGATCCTCCCAGTTCTGTGGGCAGCTGGGCTCTTTCCAAATTCCAAAGCTCAATGGGACTGGGAGCAGAGATTCCTTGATTGCTAAACCTCAAACAGCTGTGGGCGGAGCTGTGCCATTTCCCCTTCAGTGACTCCATGAGCAGAATGGCAGCAAACTGCTTTTCCCAAAATTATAAAGTATATGAACAAAATTTCCTCTTAACAACTGCACTTGCAGAGATGAATGGAATACAATATTGTGTCTACTATATTATGTGTCAGAATGAAGTTATAATTATTTGATACAAATACCTAGTGTTTAAAAGGTATACATGATTGGTCAGTTTTATTTATATGTAACTAAATCATTATAATATATTGACTATTAAGGAACTCTAATCAAACAATTTGCATGGCAAATATCTTCTTACAATACGTGGCTGTCATATTTTATCACTTATGATTAGTAGGTGTTCTTATTACCAAATTAATCAGTTTATAGTCTTAGTAGATTTTGTGAAATTTTTATGATATGCCAATGGTGAGAAAGGGATTTTCCTTTAATATATTTCTTGATGTCTTGGCTTTCATTAAAACTAATTTGTCATTCATGGATATTTTGTTTAAGGTTGGGTGAAAGACTGCATGTAATAGATTGTAACTACTTGTAACCATCACAATGAAAATACATGTCCACAATTAAGACGTGTAATTTTGAAGATTTTATATTTGAATGGAGTCATTATAAAATAATGGCATTATAAGTTCACTTTTTGTTTATAGATAGCCTCATATTGCTCCACCTAATTCAAATCAACTTTATATTATAATTTGATCCTGTTAAAATAGCAAAGCAACTTCTACATCCGTTGTATTCCCATCGTCTAATCACCATTTTATGAAATACATATTGTTTCCCTCTCTATTTTCACAGTGTCATAACAATGGGTGTCGGTAGGTTGAAGTTTTTGGAAAGAGAAAGAAATTACATGGCCTTTTCTAGTACACCAGCATGTAGATCTCAGTGAAGGTTAAGGTTAACTTCATTTCTCACTTCAGTCAAAAATCAATCCTTCCGCCTTTTTTGTGTTAATCCTATCAACTAGAAAAGAAGCTGTTCTATTCTTGAGTTATATTTGAATTTGCACAGGGAATTAAATTTTATATTTCAGAAACTGAAAGATTTAAAAGATGATAGGACCTTTTTGTCTGTGTTTACTGTTATAAGTACTGACCGTGGAGTACTTAAGGAGGGTTTCATGAGGGACCTTGGCAAAGGATAAAGCTTCGTCAGAGGAAGGCAGTATTATAGAATTTTTCTACTGCTGAGAGGTGGGGTAAAAAAGACATTGGTAAACAGCTCAACATAGTGGAAAATGTACTTCAATTTTTATTATTTTAACTGAAAGAGAAACCGTGCTAAGAACTATTTGTCGTCTGCAAATGCCAAACGACTTGGTCTGGGTCACCCTGAGAGCACAAGTGGACCACACATCACCTAACTGTGTCAAACATCTGCCTTAGCTATGCATTTTTATTATTATTAATTGCATTGCATTATGTGACACAGTGTTATAGGCACTGGGATACTCCCCATCTCTCCCCGAACCCTCCCCCCATGGTGGATTTCTTCAGCTTGTTGCGTTACCACAGTTCAAATTCAGTTGAGATTTTTTCATTAGAAGTATTTGCCAAGCATAAAGTCCAGCATCTTATTATCCTGGTGAGTACAATGATTTCTTGGTGAGACCATCTCTGGTCTGAAGGTAAAACCGACAAAGTATTATCCCAATCAATTAAAAGCCCCAACATAACATCAACAACAATTTACAATTGTTATACTATTGTATTGTAGCTATACATTTAAAAGTTATTTACAGTGATAATGTCAGCAATAAAATAATCCCTTTAATTTTTCTACTCGTTTTTCCTGAGATGGCTGTGATTTTCTTGCTGACAACTAAATACTGTCCTGAAGATCTGTATTTTCCTACAGATGTGATGAAAGAACTGCTTTACAATTTTCTGAGTTAGGATATTATAGAAGAGTTTATGTAGGGAAAGACAACTAGTGGTTGAGGAATCATCACAGAATATAATGTAGATAGATCCATGTAATTATTTGAAAGCACATTTGTTTCTCAAGGCTCAGTTTTCTTTTGAGATCATTGGAAAATGCCTAACAAAGAAGAAAGGAGGCATAAGTGAAATTTTACACCTCGACCCCACCTTGTCCCCAAGATCCATGTTACTGTGATGTGGGGTGTACTGTGGAGGGTGCACAGTTAGTTCTATGTAACGTGTCTCGTAATCCATTCAATGGTTGACTTTACCTGATCTCATACAGTGCAACATCCCTGGCCATGCTCTTGTACTCAGAAACTCTGCTCCATAAAAGCACTCCTGTTCATAATCATGCCGCTTATCATACCACTTTAGCTGATTTTGCTTCTTACTGAGAGCTTTTCCTATTTTCTTATTCCTAATACTATCGACCACGGGAGGCAAGATTGCCATATTAACGTTCCTCTGTTTTAAAAAGTATAAGGGATAAACACATCTTCTCTTCAACGTTAATAGCTTGAAAGGTTGTGCTGAGAAACTAACAAAAAAAACCTTGTTTTTGAACGTTTATTTATTTTTATTGGAAAGGTAGATTTATGGGTAGCAGGAGTGACAGAGAGAAAAAGATATTCTGTCCACTGGTTCATTCTAAAATGGCCCCAATGGTTGGAACTGAGCTGATCTATATAATTGCTTAATTCTAACTACTTTTCATAGTTGATGTTTAATGTAAAATTCTAAAAGTACATTGTTTTATGTTTAAAAGTATAAAGGACTTGACCAATAATTATCCTTTAAAGTAAATGTAGCTAAAGATTACAAACAGATGACACATAAGACCCAGTGGAATTTCTACATTGCTTACTTGTAAACCTATATTGTAAATACCATTTCTGCAGTATGCATATTATAATTTGTGCTTGAATTTTAACTTGCAGTTGTAGATTTTACTCAATGAGCCCAAATATTTTTCAGAACATTATGAAGAATGAATTCTTTTATCATAAGATCACTATCATCTATTATACCAATACACTTGAGTGTAAATTTTGTTACATCAATATGAAATAATAGTATTTACTGTGTGAATAGATATAAAAACAAATTGGAACAAATGCATGACATATAATTTAGAAACTTGAAAGAAACATAATTGATCTTTTTTTCAATATGATATATACAAGAGGATTAAGTGACGCCAGTCCACAAAATTCCAGGTTAATTTGAAGCACTTACAAGTAATTTTGGTTCATTTTCACTCATGATGAAAAAGGTCCATCTTATGAAACATCAGATTCAATTATAACATTGTGATGTTTACATTAAGCATGAGCATACCTTTAACAAAATCCAATAATATTGAATTTGCAAATCTCCAATTCAGGCTAAAAGGACTTACATAAGCCTTGAAATATTTTCTAGATTGAAACTTATTTCATGTTGTTTTTTTTGGGATCTCTGATACAGTAAGTTTTTACCATGCAATATTTGAAACTGACCTTTAAACTGCGAACAATTTTATGATACACACCATGTACAATGACCTAGTGACTAAACGATAGCCTTACACAAGCCGAGATCCCATATGGGCATGGGTTTGAGTCCCAGCTGCTCCACTTCTCATGCATCCTTCTGCTTTTGTTTTGGGAAAACGGTAGAGGGTAGCCCAAAACCTTGGGACCCTGAACCCACATGGAAGACCCAGAAGAAGCTCCTGGCTCCTAGCTTAGGATCAGCTTAGCTCCAGTTGTTGAGGCCACCGGAGTGAGGAGGGGGCTAGTATATGGAAGATCTATCTGTCTCTCCTGCTCTCTATAAATATGCCTTCCAATGAAATAAATCTTTACAAACAATTTATGATGTAAGATAACATAGGAAATTAAAAAGCATCTCGAGTGAGAGGACCCACATAATCTGAAGTATTGTGACAGGGGACACTCCAACAAGCACTGAGTAGTACTTCCTGGAGAACTATTGATGAATTATTCTGACATACCCCATAAGCCTGGGGTCACAGTGATGTAGTAGGATTTTTGTAATTTGTTTGAAAAATAGGGTGGATCCTCAGGACTTAATACGTTCAGATCACAAACCTGCTCCCAAGATACTAAAATGACACAGTCTTATAGTACCATCTTCCCTAAATTAGAATTGTTCTAGGTTAAAAGATAAAGAGCAAGAAAAATCCCTATTTTGCTTGTTTTTATTCATGTTTAACAGTTCATTTACTATGGTATTTACACAGTAGCTTGAAATTCATTTTTGTATGTTGCCAAAAATGTGAGTCAATTCCAGCATATAAAATTGGTACCAGTAATAACATATTTGAAGAAAATGCTGGCATGGAAAGAATAGATGAAAATCTGCTTTGTGCTTGGATTTGTTTGCTTTCTTAATTTAATGTAATACCTTCATTGTGAAATCCTGAGATAATCATCTGAAAGTGAGTTGGCATAGTATGGGGAGAACATACAAGGCAAGTATAAGGAAATATTCAATTATATACTGGCATGGTGATTTTGCAAAATTTTAAGTATAGGATGTAATAAACAGTATGAAGCTATAATTAAAAACAAAAATCCCCTAGGTTCGGTAATAGAACACTGAGATGTGTCAGGAGAAACGTTTGTTCCTGTTTCAAACTTTGTTTGGGTTGATTATTAGTTTCAACACTTATCTGCAATCAACTGTCAGGAATATATCTTATTTTTTCTTTCCTTTTTCTTTTTGTGTTTGGCAATCTCACAGGCCCTATGGAATTGAATCATAAAAAAAAAAAAAAATAAAAGAATTTGAGTCTACCTGAACTGTAAATATTTTTAAAAGTAAAATAATAAACTGAAATGATATATGAAGAAGAGAGTATCCTATTCTCAAAATCATGAATCAATAGTAATTTATCAGGAGAATGCCTATTTTCTTTGAGTCCCAGTATTTAAAATTCAAGATTTCCTCATTTTGCTGATGGAGGATATTGTAGGGTTTCTTCTCTTGCCTTGTTCAGGATGTAATCAGGCATATCCTGATCTGTAAAAGCAAATCTCTGCAATTCCTTCATTGTTTCTTTGGAATTAAAATGTGTTTCAAATGAGTAGGTGCTGTTGGATCAGCCCTTACTTAGGATTTGTCTTCCACATGCTTAAACATGATAATATATATGTATTATTATGTTTGTAGAATAACAAATTGAACATGCGTATTTATTTCCATTTCTAAATGACAATACTGCTTTCAAATTTGATAAGAAAATCTGAGAGATTGTTTTTCACCTACAAAAAATTTGATGAGAAGCAGTCAGTCTACTTTCAGTATTAGTGGCTTACATGTTCATATGTCTATGGAAGACATACACCCTTCAGTCTAAGGGATTGAAACCCTGCTTCCCAGATTTGTTCCAGCCCAATCCTGTTGCTAGGATTAATGGAGTTAAACCACATGTGGATTCTCTGTTTTTGTTTCTGTTTTTGTCTCTCACAGAAATAAATATTTTCACAAATATTTAAAATGGAGTTTTCAAAAATCCAGGAAAAATTTAGGAGTGTAAGAGTAACCTTAAGAAGGAAAATTGAAAGTTATTTTGAAAATGACTTTTGGTTTACGCTAAACTTAATAAAGCTGCAATAGGGACATAAATGTATTTAAATACTGACTATGTACATAGGGTATATGATTTTAATAAATGTTTCTTTATATACTTCTAATTGACTAAAAAGACATATAAGAACTTATGAATTCATTTAACTTGGAGTGTTTTAGGGAAAAAAAGATTTGATGCCTGAGTGATAAATATTATTCCATAGAAGTCATAACCAATTAAAAAGTTATAATCTACAAAGTAAAACATAATAATCTACAACATGTCTGTTTTAGTTAAATTGGTTACTTTTTTCCCCTCAGAAACACTACTATGCTAGCTGCCTCTTAGGTAAACTTAATTGCCAACCATTAATTACAGTTCTCTAAATTTAATAGTTTCATTGGATTTGCAACAATTGTCTTGGGACATTTCAGCATGTGATACTTAAGGTATGCACATTGTGAAGTTAATTTCTTATAGATTCAAACTTAAACTGTCTGATATCTTTCCATAAAGCAACTTTTGAATTTTTTCTCCCCTTTCAACTTGTGAAATAAATTCATCTAATGTAAGTTGTAGTTTTTAAAATATAGGAAGTTTAAAATGTAGTTTCAAAATCATATTGCAGTTTATAATGATGGAAATAACATTTTTGCCCCTAACTTAATACCATGCCACTCTTTTTACATTGGATCTGGCCTTGATTTTTTTTAAACTTACATAGCAAACCAGTATAAACAGAATTTGGCAGATTTTACATAGATTTAAAGTACTGTATTATTCTTATTATCCGATTTGATGTGTGTTTTTTCTTGGAACCTTTAATTATGGACGCAATGTTTCATTTCCAAATCAAGCTGATTATTAAAATGTGTATCTTAAGACTGTCATGTAACATAGAAAGTTAGGTCTCAGAAAAAGCATAATATATGAGACTCTGAAATCCAGGAGAATATATTGAAACATAATATTCATTTAACTATGTATAGGACAATGAAAAGTAATTACCTTGCAAGCATTACACACACACAAAAGTATATATTTATACTAGATGAAAATTTTTTGTAATGTTGCTAATGATGAAATAAGAGCTTCTGAAAAAGTTTTACAACTAGTTTATCAGAATCTATTGATTCGGGGAAACGTTTAAAGAATAATTCAAAACATTTTTTTGGAGCATACAAGAATTCAAAGTTTATATGCAGTAAAAATAAAATAGGTTTAATCATACCTAATATCATCTGAAAACAAAATGTTAACCTATGTATCCAGAAACTATGTATTAAAAATTTATCTATTGCTCTTGATGCATGTGCCATAGGTTTTTTGTTGTTGTTGTTGTTGTTTGCTTTTTTTTTTTTTCAGATAGGGATTACATGATGTAAAATAATCATTTTGACTTTGAAGAAATACTTGGGGCTCTGAAGTAACTTTTATTTCAGATGAAGATATAGGCTTCTTATTTTAAGCAGGGAATGGATTCCAAACATTCCAGAATCAGGGTGAATTCCTGTGTCAGCCTGAAACTGAGATGCAATCAAATTGTTTCTCCCTTGAGTAATCTAACACGTTGACAAATATAGAAACTATTCCAAATGTATGGCTCTAAAGTGTATTCCAAAGTTGAAGCCTGTTTTGCAATACATCAGAAATACAATTATTCTTGCATTCCTTTACCTTATTTGAACAGAAGCGCATGAAACAATAGGTGTATTTTCCATTTTATTAATATGGTAATAACAAAAGCAAGTAGCATGAAAAAACTGTGAGTGCCAGAATAAACATCATTTCACTTCTGTGTTACAGGAACGTTACATGGAGAGCTAATCATCTTAAACTAATAGGGAGACAAAAGTGAAAGTCAATCCCAGCTCACCCTCCCCCACCGTGTTGTATTTGCCCTACTCATTGTGTTTGATAATTAAAACACTAAATTCAATTCCATGCATTCATGTACATTCAATATGATTCAGCTACTTGCTAAGACTTCTTTTCTTAGTAAAATAAAGGATATGCTCTAAAGTTTAGACATTTGAAAATGATATAAATTTTAATAATGACTTCTAGTCAGATTATCTCCAAATTATTCACTTCTTCACTAAAAATTACTTTTGCTGTTGTCCATGGTAGGCACTTCTGTGTGTTTTCATCTACCTAGCTATAAGTAATTATTAGGCTCCCTTTGTTCTGAAACTTGAAATCTAAACAGTGCAAATCACTAAGATAATTTATATTTATCCCATCTATGTTAATTAAACCATTTCTATTGTTACATAGTGCTATTACCCATGTCTATACTGTGTTTTTCTGGAAACAGCAAATATTAATGATTTTTGTGAATGATCTGTTAAATATTATTGATAATGTTTAAGTAGTATTTTGATAGAATTATGATTATTTTAACATTCAGTTTCTAATATTTCACCATTTATATAGAATTCCAGGCACATAATTAAGATTTTATTATTTTAATATTTCAAAGATATATTTTATTTGTTTAAAATGCGGAATGACAGAAAGCATGAGTAATTGGGAGAGGAGGAGGGAAGACAAATTTTCTGTCTGATAGTATGCTTTAAATATACCTAAAATATCCAGGAATGGGGGAGGTAATAGCCAGGAGCCAGGAGCTCCACATGACTCTTTCACATGGGTAGCAGGGTACAGTTAGTTGGGACATCATCTGTTGCCTTCCTAGATTCATGAGAAGGAAGATGGAGCAACAGCAGAGCAGCCAAGGTGGGACTCAAACCAGCATTCTGCTATGGCATGCTGCTGTCACAAGCAGGGATTGAACCTGCTGTCTGAACACATTGACCTTTTATAAATCAGATAATAGCATCTGCATATGTGAAATATATCAAGAATATGCAGATGGTTTATATTTGATGATTCTTGAAGTAGTATCTTTTGCCTAAATATTATAGAATCCATAAATTTTCCAGAATATTACTGATGCCCAGATCAACATTCGTTTTCCAAATCTGCTATAGTTTTAGGTCTCCCTTTAAATATAAGAATAATTGAATGCACCTTGTAGTAATTTTTCAAACTAACATATTATTCTACTTGTGGAAATCATCACATTTATCACTTTGTATTTCTTCTTTAAATATTAGCTACAGCAAGTAGCTGATGTCTATTAACAGCAAAGGCTATGTAATAGAAAATTCATATATATTTGTAAGCTGAATATGTTATATTTAAAATTTTTCTTTCATTGTTGAATTTCAGTAATTTTAATATCATTGTGTCTCTAAAACCAAAACTCATGTACATTTGCTTATTTACATGATGACACTTTTGAGACTACTTCTTAGTTCAATCCTCTTATTAAGTATAATATCTGTAAAGTAATACAAAAAAGTAACTTGAAATGTAGATAGTCCCTTATCCTTCTTCATAGGAACAATAAGAGGATAGAAAGATTTTTCAGTTCAGGAAGCAGCATGTCTCAAAAGACATGTTTTTCTGTGCAAACCACCAACAATTTTTGAAATAATATTGCTGAAAGTATACAATAATACTCAGTGTATTGAAGAGATAACCCGTTGAAAAAATTATGATGGTAAAATTTTAACATGGTTACTTTTTTGCCAACATTTTTCATTCATGTGAACAGTTAAGCTTTTTTTTTTTTTTTGCTTTAGAGAATTCAAAAGATGTGTTTTCTACTGTGCTGATAATATCATGTGTTGCCGCCAAGTAAGCCCTCAATAAATAGAGGGTTGCTGGTAGATACAATAGCTGGAGATCAACTACTCCCAAAATAAAATCCCATTTTAAAGCTACATTCTACATTTAATTGGAATCTACCCAACAGCTTTATACACAGAACAAATTATTTATTTACTAAGGAATATGCTTTCCCATCAATTTACACCAGAACCTTTTAAAGTAAATTGTGCTGCAGACAATTAGATGTCTCCTGGGTAAATGCTGTGATTTTTCAGTGATTCCAGTAGTGTATGGTTCACATCTCTAACATTTCTGAAGGGAATATTTTTACGTCTTCCCTGCAGTGATTCACTCTGAAAGTTTAAAATTCTCTGTTTTTAACAGTGGTGGGTGGAGAAGGAACACTAACACAGAATAAAATTTGGTTTCCAGAAAGCCCACTTACCTAATAAGCTGGGTACTCATGAGCAATAACACAGTTGGGCATTAATTTTATGTATAGATTGATAGACACCGTATATAGGGGCTCATGCATTGGCTCAACAGGCCATACCTCTACCTGAAGATATTGGCATCCCATAGAATGTCTGTTTATATCCGAGCTGATCCACTTCTGGTCCTGCTTTCTGTTAAGGAAACACAGAAGATGCACTTAGTTCCTTGCTCCTGAGTTCCGATAAACTCAGTTCTAGCCACTGCATCCACTTATGGAGTGAATTAGCATGAGGAAGATGTTTCTCTCCTTCTCTCCATTTCAAATCTGCCATTTTAATAAAAATAAATACATTTTAAAAAGAAAGATATATATGTTTTTGATTGATAAACATAATAAACACTGTTTCATTCAAGTGCCAAAACCCTGGTATAATGTTATCCCAGAATCAGGCCAGTGAACAATTAGAAATAATTTACATTAAAATAGTCCAATTTCAACACAATTCTTTTATATTTCTATCAGCAATTCTGAATATATAATATTGTACATAAAAAGCAATATTCTACAAAACTAATGACATGAAGTTACAATGTTATCCTTCAAGGGAAATTGTGATTGTCATGAAAATGGTTTGTTTCAGTTTATTATGGACACAAACGATTAGCACTCTGGAATTCTTTTATTATTTTTCATTTATTTATTCTTTTAGATTTTTATCTATTTTTATTGGAAAGGCATATTTACAGAGATGAGATACAGAAAGAAAGGCCTTCCATTTGCTGACTCGCTCCCCAAGTGGCTTCAACAGCCGGAGTTAAGCCGATCCAAATTCAGGTGCAAGGAATTGCTTCTGAATTTCCCACAGAGGTTTAGGGTTCCCAGACTCTGAACCATCTTCCACTGCTTTCCCAGACCACAAACAGGGAGCTGGATGGGAAGTGGAGTGTCTGGAACATGGGCTAGTCCCCATATCCCAGCATGCACAAAGCAAGGATTTGGCCACTGGGTCATTGCTCTGGGCCCTCTTCACTCTTGAATTGTTGTACACATATAATGTACATGGAAACAAGCAAGCAAATATCACTGGACCATAGCAAATCCAGAAAAAAAATTGCAAGTGAAATACTGGCTTTATCATAAATTATATTGAGATGTTTTCATTAAAATTATTTTAGTGTATTTTTATACTTTAATTTTGTTATTAAGTATGACAAACTAGATGGACAAATTATGTTCAAGAGTGAAATAATGTACACTTATACATAGTCAGTCATAAATTGATTTTTGATATCTAAAGTGTTTTGTAGCAGCTAACTTCTCCCTAGAAACTTCCACAAAGTTTGCGGGGAGGAGAAAATAAACATTATAATTTTTCTTTAGTTATGAGACACAGACTTTTATGTACTCACTTAATTTGCACATAAATGCAGTGATGGAGCTTAAAGTAATTGTGTTATTTTCTTTTTATTCATTGCTAGGCAACCTAGTGTAAGTAGCTATTCTTACAGATTTAACAATTACATAATTTTGTGTGTATAGTTGTATCTTCATCTTGTTTTTAAAAGTAGGTAACAGCAGAAAAATGAATACTTGATCTAATCATTGAAAGATAATTTAAAGTGAAATAATTAGTATAGTATAAGTTCACAGCATAAAGAAAAATCTCAAGTAGCAATTGGAAAATCTAGTGTTTATTGTACCTATGTATTTTTATGTCTCTAAAATCTCAAAGCTTATCCAAACTGAATTCTAAGAATAATATGTAATTAGTTGTTACATAAAACAAATATCAATTTTAAGCCACCGATATTTCTCTTGTGTAATTACATATTTTTAGAACCCTAAATTGTATCTAAAATTAATAAACTAATCCTACATTATTGTGACATTAAATTATCATTGCACAGCATTTTCTTCTGTCCAAAAAAAAAAAATAGGTTACCTGGGGAGGAATAATCTTTAATGATAACATCTCTATACTGCAGTCATAGGTGAGGCGCAGTTTCTATTTTTAGAATCACCTGGCAGTGTCCAGTTTAAGGCTCTGCAGCTTCTTTTTTTTTTCTTTTTAACAGTCTTCACTTTTATTTCTTCAGTTATTAAAAAAAAAGAAATTCAATGCAATATTCCTGATCACTTACTACCAAAGTAATATGGGGCAGCTAAAGGGGCCACAAAGCCTAATACAATAGAGGAAGGGTGGTATTAAGTGATTGAATATCAATGGAAAAGCATAGGAAAATCAACTATTCTAATAAAATACATAAAACATATCCAATTTGAAGACTTGTAACTGCTTTCACATGCAGCACACACAATTTCCTCAAGTGCTGTGTGGTTCAGATAACATTTAAAAATTTTGAAAGATGTAGAGCATTGATTAGAAAAAACAATATGAGTAATGGACACGTGTGCAATAGATGACAGGAATGAAGGCTTTAGAAGATCACAATGTACAGGGTAAGTTTGGGTAATTGTGGTGACCTGTGGGGTTACGGAGGAAATGAAAATAAATTGAGAGGACTTTGAGGATCAGGCTAAGAAGTTGGGATTTTATTCCTGAGGCAATAGGTACACATTCCAGTTTGCAATGCATCGATATACCTTGAGGGATGCTATGATACTGGATACATGGATACTGCTTGAGGAATGTTGCTATTGAAAAAATGCTATAAATGTAGTATTATTGTTGGCTATTTGTACAGTAAAATGAATGAGCTAGTACTTTCAGAAATATAATGATAAAGATGATAGGAGAGAGTAACACTGCTCAGATTTAACACATGTATTCAGTCACAAATATATGTTCCTCTATAACCTACTTTGGTTCATACAGGTAGGAACTGACAAATAAAGGAGCTGGCATTGTGCTATAAAAGATCATCCTGCCACCTTTAGTTCTGGTATTCCATACAGATAGTGGTTTTAGTCTTGGATGCTCCACTTCTGATCCAACTCCCTACTGAGGCACCTGGGAAAGCGGTGTAAGATGTCCACACTACTAGTTGAACCCTGATACCCATGTAGAAAACTTTATATATATAAATAAAGATCCTGGCTCTTGCTTTAGCCTAGCCCATACCTAAATGTTGCAACCATCTGTGGATTGAACCAACAGATTGCAGTTTTCTCTCTCTTTCTCTCTCTCTGCCTTTCAAATAAAATATTTTTCTTAATGATTGACATATCTAGAATGAAAGTTAGGTACAGAAAAAATATTATTTTAGCATATATGTATAATATTTGTCAGACTATTCCATGAAGATTTAAAGAATATTTCAAATAGGTGTTTCATGTGATTACAAATTATGGATAATATGTTTTGACTTATTTATGCAAAAATATTGGATGTTTTCCTTTTTGAAATACTCTTCTCCACTGAGATGTTACTAATTCCCTTAGTTCATTGCATCTGCTAAAATTTGTAGGCTTCATCTTAATCAAAGGTAATGTCTCCAATAAGCATGAGGATGCGGAGGCATCATGTTATTATTGATTGAGTGACAATTTGATAAACCCCTGTATAATAATAAGAACATACATTCACGAGATTTCATGTTCAAAAAATCAATTGAAAAATAAGAGAATTAGACATCTGAGCCCTACGGCAGTATAAACAATCTATAAAGTTGCAGTTATGACAGAAAAATGTTCTTTAAGACATGATTTCTTTGGAAATGATGTCTGATTCTGTTTTATCTTGCATTCATACATACATATCTTAGTTGTTTCATTGCCAGCTATCATTTTGTTTACATCTGACTTAGATATTTTCATCCTGAGGGTACAGACTTTGCTTTTTTATATTCCACACAATATTTTGAAGAAGTCAGAAAATCAGATAAGTGTAGGAATTTTAAGGGACTCAGGAAATAGATATGTATATACCGACCTTCTGACCAAAACATCTTTTGTCTTGCTTCTGGCTCTTACTCCTCTGATTCGTGTTTGACAGTGCACACTGAACTTACTGCTATAGAAAGCACTCCAGCTCACTATGTAGAAGATCTCAGAATGTTTGTTATCGAACTCAACCAGAAGTAAACACATTTCAATATCTAAACATTGGATTTTTGCTTTCTTGAGGAACAGAGGAGTCTCATAGCACATGACGCTGTTCAGATATCTGGACACTGTTATGCCCTGTAACAAAATGCACAGTACATATGAGGGGTAAAAATTATAAAGTATTCTGTTTGTAGTGTTTTGTATATATACTTCTTTGCTTCCTAAGTACAATTCCTTAGGAAAGTAAGACACGAGGGTTGTTAAGACAATTTCTTGCTTCTCACCGCATTAACTCGGATTGACTCTTGCTCCAAGAAAGTCATTGCTGGTGTTTCTTGACTAACTTTTGCTTTGCTATGTTTCTTCCAGCGAATTTAGGAAAGGACATAGCAATGTTAAGGCAACCCAAACAGGTGAATTCAATTCAAGGATTACTCAGCATCTTAACTTTTCATTTCATTTTTGTGAATCTAATAATAAAAATTTACTGTAGAAATTTGTTTTGAGTTTTAAACTTGCTAAATTTTATTATTGATCTTGTGATGTCTATAAATCACCCCATAAACATTACTGAATATATTTAGGTGCAACAAAAAGAGATAAGAATATAGGAGACTCTGTATCAGAATCCAAGAGTGGTAATATATATCATTTAGATTTTAGTGTTGCTTTGCTTTGTGATTCTAGACTCAGTAGAGTGTCATTCAACTTCTTAAAGCAGTTGCAAGAGCAGGGCAACTAACGCCACACATAAAATTGAGATAAAGGACTTAGAATTTTCTCTAAAAAATGTACAATGGCCATCAAGCAGATGAAAAAGGTCTTGAACATCATTACTCAATAGGGAAAGGCAAAACCAGACCACAATGAGACAAATTTCTTTACCGATTGCATACATATGTGTGTATGTATATATGTGTATATATCTATATCTAAAGCTCTATATTCAGACAAAACTCAGAAAATAAGTTTTGGTGAGACTGTGGTTAAATCAAACTGTCTTTGAAGCCAAGGTGAATTGTTAATAAGAACGTTTTCTGGCTGGATATGCACTTAAAAGTGGTCAAATCAGGGACATGAACAGATACACACACAAACACATGATCACACCAGTATTGTTCAAAGGAGACAGAATTGGAATCAACTCAAGTATCCAGTGTCAGAAGATGACTAAAACTATGGTATATAAACACAATGGAATATTATCTAAACTTAATCAGAGCATTTTGACAGAAGTCTAAACATGGGTGAACCTTAAAGATTTGCTAACTAGGGCTTGGCCTAATAGCGTAGTGGTTAAAGTCCTCGCCTTTAAAGTGCCAGAATGCCATATGGGCACCGGTTCTAATCCCAGCAGCCATGCTTCCCATCCAACTTCCTGCTTATGACCTGGAAAAGCAGTCAAGGACGGCCTAAAGCTTTGGGACCCTGCACCCGCTTGAGACACCTGGAGGCAATTCCTGGCTCCTGGCTTCGGATTGGCTCAGTTCCGACTCTTGTGGCCACTTGGAGAGTGAATCCGTGGATGGAATATCTTCCTCTCTATCTCTCCTCCTCTCTGTATATCTGCCTTTCCAATAATAAATAAATAAATCTTTAAAAAAAATAAAAGCTATGCTAACTAAAATAAGCCAGGCAGATATTACATAATTCTTCTCAGAAGAGCAACCTAGAATAGTTAAAATTAGGGAATGGGAAAGTAAGTCGTAGTTGCTATGATCTGGGGAGAGCAAAGATTGGGAAATAATTTTTTACAAGGCACAAAATTCCAGTTTCCTATGATGTGAAAAGAATCTGCAGATGGATGGTAATGATACTGACAAAACAATATGATTTTATACAATTAGTGCTGCTAAATTCCAAGTGGACACTTCAAAACCTTCATGGAAAAATAGTTAAAAGATAAAAGCAAAAAAAAAAAATCTCAATGTATGTCTCTAAAAGACTTGTGTTAATAAGGATATCAGCCATTTACTCCACCTCCTTGAATTGTTTTCTTACTTTTCTCCTTTTTCTTCTTTCCTTATTTCTTTCTTCCCTTCCTTCCTTCCTTCCTTCCTTCCTTCCTTCCTTCCTTCCTTCCTTCCTTCCTTCCTTCCTTCCTCTCTCTCTTTCTTTCCTTCTCTCTCTCTCTCTTTCTTTCTCTCTTTCTTTCTCTCTCTCTCTTTCTTTCTTTCTTTCTTTCTTTCTTTCTTTCTCTCTCTCTTTCTTTCTTTCTTTCTTTCTTTTTCTTTTTCTTTTCTTGTATACAGGAAAAAGAAACAGTCAGAGGAGACCAAGTGTAATTGTAAGGTACATACCTAATGATTTCCCATCATACTTGTGACTTCACCTTTCTTTAAAGAATGGAATGAGAAGGGATAGTGTCATGAATTGTTCTGGTGGATGAGACCTTTCATCCCTCTGGTAAAGCTTCCCAGGTATTTTTTGCTGAACATTTGGCTGACTTTTTCCAAACAGTCTTCTATTAAACATATGTTGTTCTTTGGTGCTTCAGAAAGTTGACCAAAAAAAGCCAATAGCTCCCCATCAAGCTTTTCTCATTTGCGTTAGACCAATATGTTTGCTCTCACTGGGTCACTTTTACTGTTTGATATCCACAGAGTTAGTTGTGCTTTGTCTTCAAAATGGTACCAGGAAAGCCGTATGTAAAGTATCTCAGGATTTTCAAGTCTTATTTCAAATTTTTACTGAATTTTGCTTTTCAGCAGATGACCTAGGTAAACCATTTGGGAATCCTCCCATTGTAATTCATAGTGAGAACTGTGTAAAATAGAAGGGTATTGTACAGTGGGTTAAATCTCCATTTGGGACATTTGCAACTTAATCAGAGAACAAAAGATTGAATTCTTATTTGCAAATCAAATACAAATGAAGCAGTTGTAGTATCCTGCTAAGGTACATCCTAGATGGCAGCAGAGATGGCCCAAGTTCTAAGGTTCCTGCCACCCAAGTCCATTCCAGCCTGCTTTAGCCTTGGCCTAGTCCAGGATGTTGCCACACTTGGGGGACTGAAATAGGGGGAAGACAGCAGCTGTTCTCTTTGTCACTCTGCTTTTTAAATAAGCTTCTATTAATTTTAAAACAATATACACTAAACAATTTGCACTAAACTGATTGGAATGTCTTTGATGCTAGCAATTTTTTTCTGATGTTAATAATAGGTACTTGTCAAATAGGGGACAAACTGGATTTTTTTTCCCCTTGCAAACTTATGTGGCTCTCCTGGCACTGAGTGCTTCATATCAACATTGTCTTGTGTCTTCCTAAAATGAGTTATTGTTTATAAACTGCTGATTTCTTTGGGGGCTCTGTTTTCATAAACTTTTGTATTTCATTATTTTCCATCAATATTTAGCCAGAAAGTCGATGTTTGTCAGTTCCGTTTTAGCAAAGTTTATGTTGTTCTATGGGGACATTTTTTATGAAACAGATTTTTTATTCTCCTTATTCCTTAAGCTATGTCTAACTCACACATATTCTAACAATTATATGAGTTAGTTGAGGTAAACAAAACAAAACGTCCGCAATCCAAATGCCTTTGAAGTCCATGGTTAGTTTTTCATTGCATACATTTTCTACAAATATTACAAAGACCCATTAAATATTTAGATGATTAGAATGTTACCATTTGTTATGTATTACCACAATAATGAGAAGATAATTGCTTTTTCTGGTGAAATTTGAAAATAGCATAAAGAGAAACGTAAAGAGAATAAGAGACCTTCTGCGAAAGAACAACAGCAAAACAAATAATGAAAGGTGCTTTATACCAAACAATAGTCACACAAGTTATAAACTTACTCATGTCCTAATCATGATATATGGAACAATAAACAATGGAAATGGTCAAAAAGAAAAATCAATAGTATATGTAGTATGGCAAATCCAATGCACAGTCTTGATAGAGCCATGTAATGGATTTTGAAAAGTTCCATTGTGCATTCTCAAAAGAAAGTCTTGCTTTTTCATGCAATAGGCTATCCTGTCATTTCTCAACATGGCATTCACTAGGATGAACCATATTACCTCACCAAATTGCACATTTTTTCCTATAAATTTACATCTAGTCCTCTTTTGATACATTATTTTCTGCTATGTAGATATTGAATTTATGCTTAATGTAAACAAAGAAACAAAATTGTGTCAATTTTACTAGGGATAATTTTAAAATGATATCTTAAACAATTTCATTCAATGAGACTCTCTTAGATGAATGTCAGAAACCTCACTTTTTTCCTAGCTGTGATGTACTGTTTGCAGTGGGGTTTTATAATTTTCTGAAACTGATGACTTGATTGCTTTGGGGAAATACAGTTGCAGATTTTACCTTGAAGAGTCAAAAAGCATTGCTAAATGATGGATCAAGTGTAATGGGATTAAGGATTTTTTCCATCCTTTTTATATTAATTACCCATCCATAAAGAGAGAAACTAATCACCCTGTCCCTGACTAATGCTCTGAAGGCTTTTGATATCTGTTTGATGAAATTATTACAAAAGATAAAGCCGGAAACATTATTTTCTACTTTAGATATGCATATAACACTAGAGTTGGCAGGATTTGAGTTTCTGAGGCTAAATTAATGTGAAGTGATGAAATGCCACCCTGCATAAAGAAGAAAAGTTAACAGCTATTTTTGATGTTAAAAATAAGTGTGATGTGTGTGCTTCTGAACCCAGATGCTGAGTGCCCATTAATCATTCTCAGTAGCACAAAGCTCTAGCCACTTGAACTTCCGCTCTGGATGGCAAGCACAATGTCAGCAGTATATGGGCTCATTCTCTAACTGTGGAAGAATTCTATGCTTCCTGGGTCTGCTAGGCAATAAGAGATAAGGACTTCCTGAGTCTCCAATACTATGTGAATATTTTGTTCATTTGTTGTGGCTTGTTTTTGTTTTTTTTTTTTTTTTTTTTTTTTTAGGAGACAATCATTTCACTTCAGTTAATCCATGTGAGAACCATTTCCTTTAAAATGACTAGGGGAGAAATTATACCTGTAGCCACTCCCACTTAACTTTCCTCCTGTACATCTATATGTGAGTTGAAATGTGCAACAGGGAAAGTTAATGTTAATATATTCCATGTCTCTGATTGAGAATGAAGCTTTATTTAGATGTTTTCATAATGAGGACAGCGTGTTGGTACACCATGTTAAACTATTCTTGAGTACACAAATTCTACATCAGCTTGCTCTCTTTGGTCCTGCCTGTATTGCTTCTGATGTAGCTCCTGAAAATATTCCTAGAACAGAGAGGAAGATGGTGCAAGTGTTGAGTACCAAATATTCTTTTGAAGGCCTGGGATGGAGATCCAGGACCATGACTTGTACTGAAGAAGCCATGTTTGGAGGGTGAACTAGTAGAGAGAAGCTGTTTCCCTCTCTCAACTCCTTCCTCTACCTGTCATCTGTGTGTTATTCCATCTTTGAAATGAATGAATAAACTTTAAAAATCATATTTTGAATAAATTCATGCCATTAGATTTATTTAAAATGTAGATCTTTACATTTTGAAAGTAGGAACTAGAAGTAATAAGTTTAAAATAGTATTAAATTATAAAAGAATAACTGGCATATATAATATGTATTTTACCTTGTGTGATATTAAATTGTCATATAGAAAAGCTTTTATTGATCTTCTTCATGGTATACCTAATTTAATCTGGGTGTGAATATAATAATTACTGCTGGATGGGAGAGGGGTGGGAGATTGGAAAGAAGTTGGCTAATGAGACACAAATCAGGTTACATAGGTGCCGGAGACCATCTCCGACTGACTGAGAGCTTGCAAAGGATGCGTGAATCGGCGAGACAATAGGAAGAAGAGATAAGACACAGACCAGTATGGCATGATGCTCATAATGGACAACTCAGAAAAGTTGCCTTCTTTATTTATACACAAATCATCACAAGCTTTTGCACAACGTCCAATTGTTTCATTTTTACTTCATGGTTAAGAGAATGCAAAACACAATCCTAAGGAAAATGTTTTCAACAAAGCATTACTCATTGAAACCTGCAGTCACCTGGCTGAAGCCAGGAACTCCACAGTTGACAGCGCATGTGGTTACATAGTGACAAATGGTTTACTTATACTCAAAATCAATTTATACTAAACACAAACTAATATTGCTTGAAATATTAAGAGTACAGAATTAAAAGATCATAAATGAAAGGATTTTATAAAAGCATATAACAGATTCTTTGCTAAATCTTATAATCAAATCATGCATTAATTACCGTCACCTTCACTTAGTGCTGATTCAATTGTTTTTGTTCTTTTGTTAAAGGGCACTGAAAGGGATCAAGGCAATTCAGCCAATCTACAAACACAGGGTTTTTACAGGAAACTTCCTTTTATCTTTATAAACTGCTTTCTTTCCCTAAATATAAGTGCCAATATAAGATTGAGATTTTAAGCCATTTTGAGGGGGTTCACATTTGTTTCCCTTTAGAAGATCCCCCATATATTTTTGCTTTCTTGGTGAGAAACTAAAATGCGTCATATCATGCATTGTAACAGGTTGAGGCACATGGTAAACAAAACTCTTTGTACCTACATGATTGCCATCTGTTCCAAGATATTATCAAGCCATTTCTTAAGGAAAACAGTAATTATATTAGGGCAAACTTCAGGAAAAAAGTGGGCACATAACAAGATGTTTGGAAACGTGGGCTCAATTGTACTATTGTATACTTTTAGCTGTGTGTCTTAGCCTTACGTTACTAAAGGTGTTTTTATCATGACGTGACTGATCAATTTGAGGTGTCATACCAGTTACAGGAATCACTTCACATTAGCAGAAAAACAACAACACCACCCTCAGGAGAATTTTATGAAACATCAGAGAGGTGACTGAGTGTCCATACAATGGGGTGAGGCAGCAATGAGGTGACTCAAGACATTCTGCCCGGCCTTGCCATCGCAGTCAGAAACTCCTCGTAGCCTTGCTAACCAAGGAGCAGTGCTCATCACACACCAATGCCATCTGATCCAACTGCACAGCTCACCACACATAGGAGTAAGTTCCTTGTGTCATACCACGTAGTGGGGCAACTACGGCTCATAGGAACTTAGTCTCTACTCTCTGAGCAAATAAGAAACATGCTGGGAATGTCCAATAAGGTGATAAAGGCTAAAAGAAGAAAATACTGATCATCTAGGTTTGATCAGTGCACATTCTATATGTATATTATGATTTCACCCTGTACTTTCCACATTTATATATAGTTATTGTTAATAAAAATGTAAATGCTTCAAATGAAAGACGAAACTAATTGTTTTTGTAAGCTCAGTATGGATTAAATTATCATGATGTATTTAACTAATACATATAGTTAGGATAATAGCAAAGAAAAATTCTAAAAGCAAATGAAATGTTAAAAATAGAAATCTTAAATCAAGGTTGTAGTAAACTACAATCACAGTTAACATAGCAAATGTAAATTTTTAAAGATTTATTTATTTTATTGGAATGGTAGATATTAAGAGAGGAGAAGAGAGAGGAAGATCTTCCGTCCGATGATTCACTCCCCAAGTGAGTGCAATGGCCGATGCTATGCAGATCCAAAGCCAGGAGCCTCTTCCGGGTCTCCCACGTGGGTGCAGGGTCCCAAAGCATTGAGCCGTCCTAGACTGCTTTCCCAGGCCACAATCAGGGAGCTGGATGGGAATTGGGGCTGCCTGGATTAGAACCAGTGACCATATGGGATCCCTTTGTATGGAAAGTGAGGACTTAAGTGGTTAGTCTACCATGCCTGACCACCAAATGTAAATACATTAAGCTCTAAATGCACTTACTGAGATTGGATTATAATTTATGTTGACATGCTACCTATAGTGTATCTTTTCAATTCAGAATTATGCCCAACATAAACAAGTGATCAATTACTTAACACAAAACAGTTCTGTCAAATGAAAAGTGTTTTTGTTTTATTTTACTATAACTTTTAAGAACTATTGAGAAAACATAATTGTCACATGAAAGTTTAATTAGCTCTTATTTTTCATGAATGGAACATAATACAAAATAGAGTGGTGTAGTGACAAATAACCTCATAATAATTCCATTATATAAATTGGAATTTTCTATACTACATACTCTATACTTAATGTGCTCCTAGAGATTAAACATTAAAAGTACAAGTAATTTGAATATTCAGAAATGGTCATGTTACATATGGAAATAAGTATTTCAAATATTTTAATTCAACTTATTTTTTGTACAACCTAGGCCTTTATTCCCTTGCTTCAGACATTATATTGCTGAAAGGTAAGTTAGGTTTTCTAAAATTCAGGCAAGGTAAATGTGTTCATGGTATCCTCAGATGTACTTTCTGACAGACTTGACCTAACTTAGTGAGTGATTTAGTCATTCTCTTACGCCGGAAACTAATTCTGGCTTCAAGACAGATGATAGACGAGGGGATAGGTGTGTTTGACATTACTGTGAAATTGCACTGGAGCATCCTTCTGTGTCCCACGGTGGGACAGAAAGAACTAGCAAGGTTCTCGAGAGAACATAGGGTGCGTTTTGTCTTCCCCCAGGGATAAATCTGGAGCTGGTTCCCAGCAGTATCATGACTAATGTTCTTGGAAGGAATCCTATTTTTATTGATCCAAAGAAAGAATACTTATTTTAGGATTAGCATCTGACTAATCTTTCTGCTCCTCAGGAAAGAAAGAAAAAAGAAATACTATGGAGTCCTTATTGGAAATATGTACCTATATTTCCCAAAACATTCATCTGGCTATTGTATTATCTAAAGCAGATAAAATGCAATAAATATGCTTTTTTCATATAACATACTGTTCAAGCAGGTAGCATACATATTCCTACGAACGGTAACCCTGCATTATCTTATTATGGTTCGCATAGGTATATGATAGCAGTAATGTGCAATGACTCATATTTAGACGCATGTCTGCTCTGCATCCTCTAGTTGTAATGTTGATATTTTCCTGACAAAATAGAAAGGAAACATATTATTCTTATTTCTGTATTATGGAAGATGAATTTCCTCTACAATGGGGCCTCTGAGGATTTGGTAAGAGCGACTGAAGAGCTGTGAACTACACTCAAGCAACTTTAGAATACAAAAGTCTTTGAAAATGGGAGTCAGTTTTGCTTCTTCAACTGCTCTTAAGGATGGCAGCCCACAGGGAGCAAAAAGAAGCATGTGTGAATGTTTAATAAACATTTATAAATTGAATTGATTATTTGATTATTATTCAATCACAAAGATATTCTGAAACTTTTACAAGGAAGTGTACTTTAGCAACTTAGCTTGTGCTGTGTTGCTGCATTCAGCAGAGTGCATGGCAAATGGAACCTCCTGCTCTGGGAAGACAGCAAGCTCCAGCTCAGAGGCTGATATGGGGAGGCATTTACATACTGTTCAGAGGGACTCAGTGCAGGCGACAGAGAAGGCTAAGACAGCGACATTTCTGGACTAGAACAAACAGTAGCAGCAGTTCCTTACACATAATGGATTCTGACGTCCATTCTGAATGTTATCCTCTGAGACAATAAGTCTTGGGAATATAAGGATGACTTTGTAATCACCTTCCAGCACGAGAGTAAGATGATATTCCTCATGGTCCTGTTCGAAAAATAAACACACAAAAAGGAAAACCCTGAAATTTCACATAATGAAGCATCTTTGCCTAGTAGTTAGATAAACATTTAATTTTTTTTTTCCGACAGTAAGTAAAATGTAGATATATATTTGTTTTTTTCTGATATATTTTTTAATATTTACAGATTTTTTACAGTATGCATCAATTGGATGAATACCAACACAAGTTATCCAATCATATTTTTATAAATTTTACCCATAAAATATATATGGCTTATTTATTTGTTTGTTTAAATTTTAGCCTCAGAGGTTGGAATGGAGAGAGAAAAGGTGAGAGTGAGGGTGAGAGAGACAGCTGATATCCACACATACTCATTCTGAAATGTGTACAACATCTACTACTAGGCCAGCTCAGAAGAGAGGAAATTAATTTGTGTGGATGTTAGGGACCCAAGAATGTTTGCCATCACTTGCTGTCTCCCATGATGCACAATGAGGGAACTGGAATTACTAGCAAAGCTGGTATTTGAATATAGGATTTGGATTCCCCAAATGGTGTCTTAACTGCTAGGCCAAAGAGCCTCTGCTAACACAAGAAATAATGCTTCCAAAAAAGTGTGACTGAACTTGATAATAGATATTTCCTTGAATTGAGAACTCTCTTGTTAATTTTAAGATGTTAAGTAGCATTCTTAGCCGATATATGCTGGAAGCTATTATTGAAACTCCAAGTCTTGAAAATGAAAATCCATTAACAGACATTATTATGGTTCCAGAGAGACCGAATAGTACTGTTTTACAATATTGACTAGGTTGACATATACATTGTCCGCATGTAGTTCTATTTAGTTTTGTATGTATAAGCTAATCCTAAAATGGACAGGTAACTTCTAACAGTGTCTTTAAGGAAGGAGCATGCTCTGTTACAGTGCTTAGAAAAATTAGCCCGTTGACCATTTTATCCTTGAGTGATTATTCTATAAGGCTTATCTTTATATATTTATACAAAATGAATGTATTTTTAATGAATAATTAATTAATTTGAAAGGCAGAGTAACAGAGAAGGGTAGATCTAAGGGTGGGTGTGATGGATGGATGGAGTGAGGGAGTGAGAGAGGGGAAGAGAGAGAAAGAGAGAGAGAGAGAGCTCTTCCATCCACTGGCTCAAACCCTCACAAGCTAAAGTATTGGGGCTGGAATTTTGGTATCAAATCTCATTACTTGTACTATGAATTTTACTTTTTGCCTTCTTAGTCATTTATATCTTTTTAAAGTAATTCCTTGTAATTCATCCATAAGTGACTTCGATTGCTTTTAAGCACCTGAGGTTGTAAATGTCCATCTCAACACTGTTTTTTGCTACAACTAATGGGCAATGATGTTCTTACTTTTATTATTTCTTCAGTGTCATATGGGTCATACAGTAGCATTGATTTCTACAAGAAGGTTTTGATTTTCTTTTTCATCACGTTAACAGTACCTTGGTAATTCTGTAGCGTGTTGTTTAGCTTCATGAAGATTTTCTGTTTCTCTCCCTGTTGTGCGCTGTTTCTCTGGCTCTGTATAAAAGGGTACATAGAATAGAAGTGTAGCAGAGACTGACATGTCCAGATTTGGAGACATGGTTCAGTATATCTTTCTGCCTCCAGACTAAAGATGGACTCCCAGTCAAACAGTTGAAAATATCCTGACACTAGGATGCTGGAACCTCTGATATTGTCCATGCCTAAAATGTCAGGAAATACTTCAATACTGGAGTGTTGGACTTAGGACTATTAATGAAGGACCACCCATTGTACTGCTGGAGGGGAAATCAGTAGGGGAAAGGGAGCTGTATCATAAACAAACAAACAAACAAACAAACAAAAGTATTGGGGCTAGTCTAGTCCGAAGAAAGGGACCTGGAATTGCATTCTGGTCCTTTGGGTCCTGGAAGGCTGAAATACTGAAGCACTTAGGCCATCTTCCAATGCCTTCCTAGGTACATAAGCAGGGAGCTAGATTGGAAGTGGAATAGCCAGAACTTGAACCACTGTTTCTGTGGGAGTCAGCATCATATTCTGCAGCTTAACTGCCCAAACTGTGCTTGTCCCGGTGCAAGCTATTTTTAGGATGGACAAAAATTACACTTAGGGAACAGCATTAATTTTTAATGCTATCTAATTCTTAAAAACTCAATAGATGGAGTAACCACCTCATGATTAAAACATTAGTAACTGGATGTGTTACATTATCCAAGATCATACAGATAGAATCAAAAAAAATAGAATTTCTCCCATAACACATTGTAATTGTGTGGATCAGGAATCTGATAGACAATATCTAATTACATTTGAATGTGTTTGTATTTTGTGGGTTTCTGGTACAATATTTAAACTGTCATGGTTTCAGATTTTCAGGAATTTGTAAACTGATTTTCTAAAGCATGTGCTGTATATTGCATGGGAATTCATGTGAATTCTGTAGCAAATCAAATGTAAAAAAAAACAACAGAGCTATTCACTCACAATTTTTATAAACTCTACACTACAGACATACAATGTTTTTTTGTATTTGAGGGAAAATATTGAATGACATCTTTCATTTATACTTTTATTTCTTCTCATTTAGTAAATGCTCAACTAGCTGATTTATGAATCTTCTCTTGCTGAGTGAGCCAAGGTAAATTACAATTGGAAGCTCTGTAAAGGAGTCAAAATCATTTTTCTTTTATGAGTAATATGAAAACTCAAGTGAAATTAATGGTTATTAAAAGCCAGCATGGATGTTTAAGAGCAAATACATAGAAATTTTCATTGTGGGGGAAAAAAAAAAAAACCAGTAGTTAAGACAATTGTTTTAATAGGTGTTATGGTGACTCAATAGACTAATCCTCTACCTGGATCTGATATGGGACTTCAATCCACTTCCCTGCATATAGACTGGGAGAGCAATGGAAGATGGCTCGAGTTTTTGGGACCCTGAACACACCTGGGATACCTCCCACAAAAATTCGCTTATCTCTGGCCATTGGGAACAATTTAGAGAGTGAACTAGCAGATGCACAATCTGTGTGTGTATGTGTTTGTGTGTCTAGAAAATTGCCACTCAAAATAAATAAATAAATAAAAAATAAATAATACTTAAAAGTGATGGTAGTGGATTTTATTTTCCTTTAGAACCAACAAGTTATTTCATAAGTTGCCTGAAGAATACATTCTTGGAGTAGTTTGTACTGGCATGAAAAGTAATTATATTTCATTGAAAGAATATACAGGTTTTTTCATGTTTCAACATATCCGAATTTACAAAATTAGTAAAAATCCCTGGATATCAGTGAATAATTAGACATGCTTTTAGGGCCAGCATTTTGGCTTAGTGGCAGCCAATATTCTATATGAAAGCCAGCTGATGTTGCAGCTGTGCCATTCTGATCCATTTCTCTCTTAATAGTCCTGGTAGCTGTGCTCCCCCCACCCTTGTGGGAGATGGTGAGGAAACCCTGGCTCATTGCTTCAGCTTGGCCCAGTGGCAGGTGCTGTAGCCACCTGGGGAGGGAACCTGAGCAGAGAAGGTCTGTCTGTCTGTCTGTCTCTCTCCTTCTCACTCCATAAATTACATGTTCAAAATAAGTAAAATGAATCTTTTATGAACAAAGGAGCATTTTCTAGTTCTAATAAACAAGAAAAACGATGGTGTGAATGAAATTCAGCCTATCTTCGATGGAATAATTCAGAATTTGAGACTTCAAACAGATCAATACTAAACACATTGACCCTATAATCATCAGTTTTGTACATAATAATGCAAGTAATGTTATTTCTTATTATGATTTTAATCAGATAGAATTTATATAAAAGATAACTAGTTCCAAATATCTTTAGCAATATTCATGAAATAAGCTCAGTTCCTAAAAATGCCTATATTGCATAGGTACACAAAAACTAAGTTATTTTAGAAATTTTGAAATGAAAATGTCTATAGGTCTAGCAGTTTTTTCTGCATGGTAAATAGTCACTTTTAGGAGCATTTAAAAACATAGTATTTTGTTATAATAATTTATTATGTCAATATAGCCTGATGTAACAGCTTATGTTTTACACTATATAAAGTAACTATTTATTTTTATAAGTTATTTCTAACTCACAAAAATATATTGTTCATGTCAATCAATTCAGGCTGGTTTGAATAGGAATTTTACAGAATCACATTAAGTCACCTATCCATAAGTATGAAATGCCCTGGAAATATCTCTTAATCAAACATCCTGAAAGTGAAATGCAATTACATGACCAAAGCCAGGGTGTTTTGTTACCTAACCTTGGAACTAACATCCTTTTTGGAAACAAGCTGCTAGGTCAAAATCACACAGTGATTACAAAAACACATCAGTGCAAAAAGGCAAGAATCCTTAGGTATCATTTTAGACCAGCGCTAATTCTTATAATTCATTCTTACCCTCTTTTAGCACTGGAATGATTTCATCCTTCATTACTTCTTCAAGTGTGTCAATCCCACTTCATAATAATTTGTTTCTATCTCTACCACATTTTATTAATGTTCTTAAAGTTTCACAAGCACATGTTTACATTGATTTTATATGGGAAGCTTAGCATTGATTTCTTCAAGTTGATACCGTTGCACATAGGAAAAATAGGTAGTGTGCTGTGATGCCATGTGAAGTGCTGCATTTAGACAAAATGAATTACAGAAATTAATAAGTAAAATTTGCTCATGACATTATATATTCCCTGATCTCACACAGAATCATGGTCTACAGAGATTTAAAAGAAAGGTGATGATTTCAAGTAGGGCATTTTAGAGATGGCAGGGAACAAGAAGTGATAGGAGAATACTAAGGAGATTAATTTACATCAAATATGAATCACGAATGTCACCAGGGAACACGTCCTCTATGTGCTGCTGTCCTCAACTTGTAGAATGCAGTGATTATTTTCTCTTACCAACTTCCATAAGTTTTAATTTCCCTTGATGAACCAGGATTTATTGTTCTCATAAAGTATTCTTAATAAATGCATTGAGATTGGTAACTGCACCAATTAATTAGTGAAGTACAAATAAAATCCCTAAAGTTCATTTAATTTGATCTTTAAAAAGGTGTCAAAGTATGGACATACAACAAGATATAATGTGCAGCTACTATTTATATTTAAACTTTTATGTTTTAAAAAGCAAAAAATGTACTTTATTATGTTTTTAATTTAGTATGCAAGAATAGCATTTTAGAAGTAAAAAACAAATAAGAATTCAGCTGGGCAACAAGATACTGGGCACTACTCAAGGCACATGCTTGCATTGAAAGAAACAAGACTAGATTTAAACTCTAATACTGCAAAAAGGTGGAACAATCCACCATGGGGGGAGGGCAAGAGGAGGGGAAGGGAGAGCATCAGAGTCTATGAAAGGTTGTTAAAAATTTAAATGCAATAAAAAAAGGGAAACTGATAGAATTATGATTCCTTATGAAGGAATTGTAACAAAATGGGAAAAATCTGACGGGGGTGGGAGTTTGGGGGGCAATCCCAGTCTACACTGTACCTCACAATTCAAAATTCAAAATAAAAATATATTTTAAAAAAGAAATAAAGAACTGAAATTAGTAGAATTCTATTAATAGAATTAATAGAATTTAAATATATGTAGGCTAGATGACTAATAATTCTCTTTGTAACAGTAATATTTAAATTTACATTCTTCTAGAATGACTAGTATTGTCTTTAAACATAACTCAATAAATACTACTCATCATATTTCTTTTATTGATACTCTTTCAGTTAGATCATAACTTATTTTTGAGTCAACAACTCTAAATTTGTGTGACTTCAATTTTGAACAGACTTTTGATGATGATAATAATATTTTTTTAAAGATTTATTTATTTTTATTACAAAGTCAGATATACAGAGAGGAGGAGAGATAGAGAGGAAGATCTTCCATCCAATGATTCACTCCCCAAGTAACCTCAGCACCCGGTGCTGTGCTGTGCCAATCCAGAGCCAGGAGCCAGGCTTTCTGGGCATCCCACACGGGTGCAGGATCCCAAAACATTGGGCCGTCCTCAACTGCGTTCCCAGGGCACAAGGAGGGAGCTGGATGGGAAGTGGAGCTGCCGGGATTAGAACCGGCACCCATATGGGATCCCAGGTGCGTTACAGGCGTGGACTTTAGCCACTAGGACATGCCACTGGGCCCTAATAATAATAATCTTATAATCATAAAACCACACACATTCACTTGGCATTATTATGTGAAGGAACTTACCATGTTCTTTTAGTAACACTAAAATAAATCATCTTTAGCAAAACGGTTTCACTAAAGTCTTACTATACTTGACACAATGCAGATAAAAAAAACTGAAACAAAATAAGTAATGTAATCTGTGGACTTGTTTCCAAATGCAGCAGCATCAGATTAATCTCATGAAAGAGTTTCCTCTGAATAGAGCAATAAGATGAGTCAACCATTGTTCTTGGAGTCACAAAATTCAATCTAATTCCATTGTCATATGTCTCATAAACTGAATTGTTGACATGAAATGAGATTTCATTTGTGAAAGGATATTTTTATTGGCAAGTTGTAATAAATTATTTATAGTAGGAAAAAATGATATCACATTGCCTAGAAAGAAAGTTGAAGATTAGCAGCCCATCAAGTCAACTTTAGTCTGTAGTAAATGGTACAAAGCATACATAAAATTTAATATTCCAGATCTGAGGTCATTCTTTGCTGGGAAATTCTATTGCTTCTTCTTCCTCAACCTCTAAAGAAAATTCTTTCAGAATTCAATTATTTGAAAACAAAGCAGTCAAGTTCGGTAGTATATTTCTAAGTCATCACGTTAACATTAAATTAAAAAAAAAATCTCCTAGTCAAACCCTATTTGTTTGCATTTATCTTGATCATTGGCAAGAAGACACCCTTCCTTAGTCATCAGAAGGAGAGCTTATGAGCAGCTGGGATCTGACAAATGCCTTGTGACATACAGATGGGAAAGGCAGGAACAATGTAGCAAGCAACCTCAAAGAGGTTTAGCAACAAAAATCAAAAGAAACATTTAAAGCATTGTGAAAGGGATTACAATTGTATCATAACTTTAAAATACAAGGTGATTTAGAATAAGAGAAATGGCATAGATTTCAACTTATAGGATTCAACTGAAAGACATATTCTAGGTTCATTTAAGAAGGGTAGATTTCCCAAGTTCTTTGGGAAGTCAGGTTTAACTTAGATTTTTAAAACAACAGAGGAGCAGTACAGATTATTTTTCCATGTGAAAGCAACATTTAAAGGGGTTATTATGGGTAACTAAGAGACAGAAGGTTATGGGCAACAGGCCTGAGAAAGGCCCCTGCTATCTGGAAAGTACAACACTTCAGCAAATGGGACTGAAGTCCTGAGGTTCAAAGTTCTGGAAATCACATGAATCTAAAGATGTGACTGTATTTCCATCAAACTATTAATATAGCAAAATAAATGTGAAAACATTGTATGTGTACAGTAGATATGACACATTCATTATAAGATTGACAAGACTTTGTAAATTAACTGAGTGAGCCTAGTTTTAACTAACAAAAGAAAGATATCAAGAAGATGATAATGTTTAATGTTTAATGTCTAAGTTTATGCTATAAAAGCTAGACTTGGAGCGACAGATCCATCTGTAAATTGTACCTGTTTCTCATGGATAACTTATTGGTTTCAATGAATAGGAGAAAGCCTATTTCTCCTTAGGTCATAGGCTTTCCCTATACCTTATTCATATTTCTCATCCCTACATGTACAGTGGTTTGTCAGCAGTTCCCATTATTTTTTCTTAAAGTATAACCCCTATTCCCAATATTCTAATGCCGGTTTTCTTGACCAGGCCTTCACTCTTATTCCAAATACATCTTCAAATGCTATGGATCATTCTGCACTGCTAGAATGATTATATTAGGTCTTTGAATTTTTATATTGTTTTTCATAGAATGATTCATAATTCCCTCGAGATCTTAAATGCTATTTTAACATTTAGTGCAATTAACAAATGGGTGAATTGAGCATCTGTTGTACACCATGCACTGGGTATGAGGGCTCAAAAAATGCAGAGGCTGACATAGTCAGATTTTGGAAGGTAAAGTTACCACTGGGGCATTAATATTACTAAAATAATTATGGCAAAAGTGTAATTGTTATTGTGAAGACATTGTTGAGCCAATTATAAAATTGTATAATAAGGGTCATTCATGGATGGAGTTTTTCATCTTAGCCATGACCTCACCTGGGAAAGATTGATACAGCCAGTGACATTAACTCTAGTAACAGCTCTGAGAGCCCTTTTCCAAATGTCTTTTTTTTTCACAACTGAGATTCATTAGCATTCCCTCATCCTTCCTCTTGTTTTATTAGAGCATATTATATATATGCCGTATTATATATATGTTATTATAATAGCATAGTTGTTCAGTTTACCATTGCAAGTCTAACTTTCATATATATAAATGCATAATGACATGGCAAATATAGAAAAAAAGTAGAAAATACTCTCACAGAGCAAATGCAGCCTGTGTCTGAGAATTGCCTGAACAACTCAGAGTAAAACAAGAGCAAGGCAGTTCTCTTCCTGTACCTTGTCGTGATTCAAGTTTAAAAATGGTAAATTCCCACTGAGAAATTCTCATTTGTTTCACAATAAAAGTAGGTAATTTAGTAAAATGCATGCACCCTGAAAAGGAGCACACACACAAATTTGTCTGCACATACAGTTTGTTAATTGGTTCAAAAAATATCACTACAACTGAGTTAAGAGTATTCAGCAACTAGAAGAATTAAACTCCGCATCTACAGCAGAGTAAGGAATAATTCTACATGTTTCTTAAGAAGCCTGTTTTTATGTCTAAGAGTAAGGTTTTTGAGGAAGTCATTTTCTCTTTGGTTTGCCATAATAGATGTTTTTTTTTTTTCAAACAAAAGCAAAAAAGAGAGGTTAAATATTATTTTATCACCTATAATTCTGAGCTACTTAATTAATAAACTGTAACAGTGTAAAATATCTCAATTGTAATGAAGCAATCGTCTTTTAAATAGGACATTTGCAATAACTGACATACAGAGAGGAAAGTAGGGTTTTTATTTTTGAAAATTGATAAAACAATTTTAACCAAGTCATTCTGAATATTATTCTTCCCTGGGTAAGAATTCAATCTGAAACTGATAATTACACACATGGAAAATCTTTATGCTGGTTTAGAGTGTCCCCAGCAGGTGGTTTGGTTATGATTAATGAATTATAATTCTTGAATGTTCAGATTAGTAAATGTGCTGGAGATTTTTTAATTGCCAAACTCATTTCTAACCCCAGTTTGCCTTGTGACAGCTTGTTTTCATTTTAAACACGTTGTTTCTGAACATGATTTAAAACATTTGCCAAAAGGATGAGGCAATTCATGTATTGACTATTATGGGCAAACACTCTGCACAAGCTTTCCTTCTGTGTTAATAACAAATGTGTTCAGGTAACTTGTGCAATATACTCAGGCTTTAAAAACACAGTGACTACGAATCTCATGGACCTCTGCTGTAGATTGTCACAACTTAGAGTTCCAAATATGATCAAATGCCCATGTTATGTACTGTAACAAGGTAATATTTTCACATTTATACAATTAGGAGATCAGTTCAATTTGAAACAAATGTTTTTAAAAGCCAAAAATTTATAGATGTTACAAGCAGGTTTACAGGTTTTGAATAATTGGTTTATTTTTCTTGGAAAAAGTCAAAGCCCTGGTTGAATTGCTGTTTTGAAGTACATCAAGACCGCTTCGGTTGATGAAAGGCTTGAGAATCCATAGGAAAACTCAGTGTGTAAAAAGAACATTATTCTCGGAAGACCTTGTCACCTTATAATTATCGTCTGAGAAAAGTCATTTAAACGTTTTTAAGTTCTTATTCACGAATCTGTACATTGCAGCTAAAAATAGCTGTCCTAATTATACCACGAGGATTTCGGAGAACCAAATTACTTTATATTTTGCTAAATTGTGGGCATGAAATGGGCATGGATGATCTTGCCTTAATTCCCTGGTGGAAAATAGGCACTTTGTGTCTTAATGAGTGCATGCTTTAAATTAGAACAAAAATGAAAGTAAAGTACACATTGAAGGTACACATTGCCTTCTAATTTCTTTGTTCATGAAATGTTTGAAGTACCATTGAATATATGAATATATGACATATCATTCATTGAGTCCTTTAGGTGAGTGGGACATTCTAATTAGGCAATAGGATTTTTTGCCTATGTTTTAGGACAGATAGTAATAGTTATCACTTACAGAGAGTCTCCTATCCCTGGTAAGCTGACACCAATATTTTTGTTTGTTTCGTTTTCCTGTCTTGCAAAGTGAAAAAATGAATACATTAGTTAATATTTTTCTTTATTCTGGAATGCAGAGACAGGTGAAGCTCTCTTCTTAGTTTGCCTTCCCCAGTGGTTGCACTGACGTTGGGCAGATCTTTGCTGTTTGGAGCACAGTGAGATCTCCCACCTGGGTAGCAATGAAGGCATCGATGCGCTCATCATCATCTACAGTAGCAGGTACAACAAAGCAGACTGAGTTGAATGCAGGATAAGAGCCACTCTCTAGGGTCTTGGCATGCATATTCAGCATATATGTATTGAGTAACGGTACAAAATGGACAGAAATTGTTTAATTGTGGACATTATAAGGCTGTAAGACGGTGGTTTAGTTTATTTTCTACCTAGATGAATGTCCATGAGTGAACAATCAGTCTAGGTATAAAATAAAACACTGTCTTATAGCCTTGTAATTAGAGTTATCTTTAATACATTGCTAAATAAAAATGTAACATTGTAAGGTAATCTATCCATACAACTTACAAAACGAAAATCATGTACCAGGAATGCTATATTTGGTTTATCCAGCAAACATTTAACTGGTACATACTTTGTTCCAGTCTGTCACTGGGACATATTAGATGAAACAAGATAAACTGGCTGTCTGAGACAACCTTAATGTCTACATTATCATCTTCATTTGCAGAGAGGTAAATAGAAGCTCAGAAGTTCAGGTTTGATGTATAAGGTCATAAACATAGTTAAGGAATTCCAAATCTCTGTTGTTTCAGACATTTCTGTTAGGAAAATGCATTGTGGCTAATATAAATGACTTGAATCAGCACATGAGAAACATTTAGCTTTTTATAACACAAATTTCTTGTCTTATTGAGGCCATTGCATAGCATAGCAAGCTAAACCTCTGCACCAGGATCCCATATATGCTTGGTTTGAGTCCTGGCTGCTCCACTATCTATTTTGCTCTCTGCTAATAGCCTAGGAAAGTAGTAGAGGTTGACTTAAGACCAGGGCCCTTCATCTACATGGCAAGCCTGGAATATAAACACTTGGCTTTTGGCTTTGTGTCTCTGGCTGCTCCAACCCTGGCCGTTGCAGCCATTTGAAGAGTGAACCAGTGGATGGAAGATTTTCTCTGTCTCTTCTTCTCTATCTGTAAATCTGCCTTTCCAGCAAAAATAAGTACATCTTTAAAAACTTATTTATTTTAGATGTTATACAATGAGAGGCAAAGACAGAATTGGGCAACATTTTGAAAATCATTCAAAATAAACTTTGTAATGATATTGAATTTCCTTTGATGTTAAATGATACATATATGTGTGTATGTATATACCATTAATTTCTTCTAATGACACGCACTTGTATGATCATGTAGTTTATTTTCTTGCCTGCTTTCAATCTAATTTACCTTTCTTGGGTATGTTCCATGATATATATATATAGCAACAGTATACTGATGAATTTATTTTAATTCAGGCTTCACTCAGAGAATGAGATAGCAGTATCTCCTGACTTTGTATAACAAAGTGTAAGAATGGGTTAGTTTCCACAGTGATTTTATAGATTGTTTTAAACAAACAGCTGATCATGATTTGCAGTTTCACCTAAACATTTTATAAAGCACACACACATACATATATATGTATTTAAAAATAAACACCAGTTACTGTTGTAAACTATGAGCTATATTGTTAGTGTTAACTTCTTTCTCTATTGTTTGTTATTGTATTCTTTTCAGCTTCCAAGCAAAGCACTGCTTATTTCTCACTCTCAATTTGTGTTACAACTATGAACGTTCAAACACTCAAAATACAAAATAATTATAGAAAATCTGAGTTTAATTGTGTTGAATGTATACAGACAAGATATTGATTTTATGACATGTGACAGAAATATTTTGTCCTCACTCTTTTTAAGTGCCATGTGCTTAATTTTCTTCCACTGTGGGAAGCCCTACTAGTTATAGGTTTCACTTGTATTCGATTTTCCATGCTTGAATTTTACCGATCCATTACAATACACTATACTTTTATGATTCATAGTGTTTTACATTTATTATTACCAAACTACATTTGTTTTTCTTCATGACATTTTTAATATGTACTTTAATGTGTATACAATATTATGTGATCTACATGAGCAATAGCTAATATTTATTTGTAACATGTCTAAGTTATCATCTCCGTAATTTTTCTCATATGGATTGTCATTTGAAAGGGAAAAAGTAACAGAAAACATCTCTGGATAACTCTGTGTGTGTGTGTGTGTGTGTGTGTGTGTGTTTGAGTCAGAGAGTTAGAGAGAAATCAAGCAGGAAGACAGTATAGGAGCAGGCATCGTTAAAAACAATTTATTAGTTATTTCAACATTTTGTTGAATCTTTGACTTATGCAGATTAGAGGTACAAAATGTAAAAATGTATTTTTTATAATTTTCTTCACACCAGAGTCTAGCGTTATACATGTTCCACACAAGTATTTCTTAAATTCAGGATATTTTAATTTAAAAATTTCTATCATAGTCTAATAAATTGAGTAGTAACATATTTCTGGATAGTGTGGTGATAATCAGAATTATGATTTTTTGGGGAAAATGAAAAAATGAACAAAATTTCTAACATCATACTTTTGTAATTGGGGAAGTTAAACAAAAATGTCAGTAAATAATTATAATTAATCTTAAAAAGCTCAGATTAGTGGAATTTTTACATGCTTTCAAATTATATACACATTGAAATTATACTGTAGACAGCATATATAAATTGGAAAATCAGTGAAATTATGTAGAGGTAATTCTTCAGCTTGAAAAATAATTCATAACCTATAATGTAATAGACATACACTTTGTTAGACAAATGAAATTGCAATTAATTGATGCAAATCATTGATGCAAATAATTGATGTTGTAATGAAAATATTTACGTTTTTGTCCTAAATTATTTAGGGTTAATTGACAATAAGAACACTTCAATGATTACTGTAAAATTTTCAGTTTTAATTCAGCTTATTATTTCCGATTCTTTTTTCCTGAATTCTCACAGTAGTTCTTCAGTAACAGTCACAAGGCTAGCTATCTGCTATTTACATGAACCATGAAAAAGCAGCCATTGGTAGAAGTAGAAAATCTAGTACCATATTCAGAGTATCAACATGCAAAATTGTTTTACTCCTCAACAACTTTTACTTATTTAGCAATTCTCTTGAAAATAGTTTTTATTCTTTCGGTGACCATTGCACATACATAATATTTGCTGTACACTAAAGAGGAGGGCTATGGAACTGACAGTTGTAACTGGAGTTCTACATTTAGTGCGGGAGGTATATAAAGTTTCGTGAAATGCAGTCAGCTTGTGTACCACATCTGCATAGTGACTCTGAGTACAATGTACATGGGAGGCTTTATAAGACAAATCAGTCATCAAATATGCAATGATAAGTGTGCTGTGGGAGGGGGTATGTAGTCACAGAAATGAGAACAAAATAATGAACTAAACATGGGGATTGGTGGAGTGAAGAAATGGAAACCTTGAACTACACACGACAATCATGAGTGATATTCTAGGTTATTTACTGGGATGCAAATTCTCTGGAATTTTCCAAACTGCTATGTCATAGCCAATGTAAATTTTTAATGCATTCAAAAGATGTTAAATGTGAAAGAAGTTTGACTTTTCTGGTTACTTAAATTTTGGGGCTTTTATTTGTTAGCTAGTTTGTAGTGATTTTTAGTATATAAAGGGCTGCCTCATTTCTTTTTATGGATCAGATAGAAGGAGAGATGGAAAGATCTGTAACAGTGGGAGATAGAACTCTAACTGGTGTCGTAACGGATCCCACTGCATGAAAGGCAGATTTGGCCACTGCATCACTGCGTTGGGACCCAGGGTTTTGGTATTTCATGATAACAAGTGGAGCATCTGTGATACCCTGCATCTCATATCCCAGCCCGTCCTCTTCCAATCCAGCTGGCTGCTAGTGCATAAGGCAAGCACTGGAAAATGAAACAATTGCTGAGGCCCCTGTGCCCACGTGTGAGACCTGGAAGAAGCTTCTATTCCTGATTTCTGTTTGGCCCAGCCACTGTCATTGTGGGCATCTGAGGATCAACCAAATCACCTCTCTCCCTTTCTTTCTCTCTCATTGGTTTTACTCTCCCTGTAGAGCTATCTTTCAAAGAAGTAAGATAAATTTTTTTTAAAGATTTATTTTATTTTTTTATTGGAAAGGCAGATATACAGAGAGGAGAGACAGAGAGGAAGGTCTTCCGTCCACTGATTCACTCCCCAAGTGAGCACAACGGCCAATGCTATGCCGATCCGAAGCCAGGAGCCTCTTCCGGGTCTCCCACGCAGGTGCAGGGTCCCAAAGCTTTGGGCCATCCTCGACTGCTTTCCCAGGCCACAGGCAGGGAGCTGGAAGGGAAGTGGAGCTGCCGGGATTAGAACCAGCGCCCATATGGGATCCCAGGGCGTGCAAGGCGAGGACCTTAACCACTGGCGCCGGGCCCAAGTAAGATAAATTTTTAAGAAAATGTTTCACTTCCTTTGGTGAAAATGCAATTTAACATCACTGTGGAAATAATTTTAATATTATATAAATAGTTCTACTTGAAAACATTTTAAGTACTTTATGAAAATCTGTTCACAACACATATATTTTTAGTTTTAAAATAGAATTTTCACCTAGAACCATAGATAAATATTAGTATATTCTCTCTAATCTTGGCTAAATTTTTTCTAGAAGTTCCACTTACGTATAGAATTATAAAACATTTCCCATTGAGGTGCTGAGGTATTATGTGAAAGAAAGAGGTAGCAAAATCATAACAAACCATTTTAGAATGAAGATTCAAATTACATTTACAGAAGAAAAGTTTAATTTCAAGTATAATAATGGCATAAATTATAAATATCTTGGAATTTTGACTTTGAGATAAAGACAACGTTACCACGTGATGATTTGCCCTAGAATACTTAAAATCCTTAACTTCGTATCTACTGTGACATTAAGTCTGATTTATCCTGGAATATTGCTTTAAAATCTCTAACTCTGAAACTACTGCGATGGTAAATCTCTCTAGTGAATAGGAAGTAAGCAACAAGAGTGCACTTCATAAAGAACAGAACAATCAAACTTACAAGTCACTGAAATTGTTCCACAGTGACATAGCCAAGATTTTATTATTCGAACTGTTTTCCAGTTTCGACATCTACTTGTGGCTCACAATGGCTTTGTTTTGCTGATGATTTACTTACACATATATTAACCTAACCTTCTTCATCTGTCAAAACAGACATGGAAATGTTTGATCAATGATGTCAGTGATTCTGTTTTAAGTGAAACCTTTTCAAATCATATGATCAAAATGGAATAGAAGAATATAGGTCATTTCATGAAATGCTTTAAGTGACTTCCTTTTTTGCCTGTCAAGAACTGCTCCATCAGATTTTCTAAAAAGCCAAGATTTTTCTTGTCATCTTTCACTGGAAATTGTCAGTTTCATCTGATCAGATACACATGTATCTGGGTTGATAATTTGGAAACATATTTATTTTAGATTTCTTAATTTTATAAATATTAATTTTATTAGGTTTGATTTATGTAAGTCATTAAAATACTGATTGTTAAGAAAAAGTTCATGTGGGCCCAACGCGGTGGCACAAGTGGTTAAAGGTCCTCGCCTTGCACGCCCTGGGATCCCATATGGGATCCCATATGGGTTCTAATCCCAGCAGCCCCACTTCCCTTCCAGCTCCCTGCCTGTGGCCTGGGAAAGCACTCCAGGACAGCCCAAAGCTTTGGGACCCTGCACCCGCGTGGGAGACCCGGAAGAGGCTCCTGGCTTTGGATCGGCATAGTATCGGCCCGTTGCGCTCACTTGGGGAGTGAATCATCGGACGGAAGATCTTCCTCTCTGTCTCTCCTCTCTGTATATCCGCCTTTCCAATAAAAAAATAATAAAAATAAATCTTTAAAAAAACCAAAAAGTTCATGTATTATAACTATTTAGAGTCTAGTCAGTGTCTTATAATTCTATGGCTTAATAATATCTAAGACACTATGTTAAACAATAAGAGGTGAATTTTAGGCAGAATCACTTAACTAGGGAGAAAACCGTATGTCCGAAAATTGACGAAATTGTGAATAATGAAAATAATATGCACAGATTTTAAAGAATTTTAGCAAAAGAATTTGATCTTTTTACTTCATGTTTTATAAACTTTTAAGTACTTATTTTATTATTATTATTAATAACATTGTAGTATGTGACACAGTTTTATAGGTACTGGGATTCCCCCTTTCCATAACCCTCTCCCCATGGTGGATTCTTCCACCTTGTTGCATGAACGTAGTTCAAGTTCAGTTGAGATTCCTTCATTGTAAGCATATACCAAGCATAGAGTCCAGCATCTTATTGTCCAGATAACTTCAACAGCTTCTTGGGGAGACCTTCTCTGGTCTGAAGGTAGAGTCAACAGAGTAAAAACCCGATCAAGCAAAAGCCCCAACATAACATCAGCAATAATATACAATGTTATGGTATTAATTGAAATAGTATTGCATAAACAATATGTTAAAAATAATGCAAGTACTCTCTTATATACGCACATTTAACAATAGAAAGATATTTCAAGCTAAAAGGTTAGAGGGTACATATTTATGGTATTTCTTTCAAACATGTTAATGCACAAATATAACCTGTTGTCGAAATAAGCATCGATTGTTATTTTCTCTAGAAAGTATGAAATTTTTATCTCAGTGGTATCAACCCAAAGTGTGTCAAATTTCTTAGAATATGGACAAGTTAGTGAGTCATCTTTATTTATTTCAAAACTATAAACACAGATACCTTCCTTAAAGTCTCTTTTGGTTTTGTTTTGTTTAACCTACCATTTAATGGTAGGATCAGATAATACGATTTGAAGTAGTTCAACAAATTAAGTTCTCACAAAGGCTTGGATTACTAAAAATTTTCTCCAAAGTAAGTAAATATGTAGCACAGTTTTAAATTGTATCTAGTGTGATTTGATTATCATTTGGTCTGTTATAGTTAATACATGTCTGCTTGACTGGTTAATAAACTATGTGTCTTTTAAAAAATTCATTTTGAAAATTATTTCTTTTTAAAGATTTATTTATTTTTATTGGACAGTCAGATATTCAGAGAGGAGGAGAGACAGAAAGGAAGATCTTCCATCAGATGATTCATTCCCCAAGTAACCACAATGGCTAGAGTTGAGCCGATCTGAAGCCAGGAGCCAGGAACTCTTCCGGGTCTCCAACATGGGTGCAGAGTCCCAAGGCTTTGGGCCATCCTGGACTGCTTTCCCAGCACACAGGCAAAGAGCTGGATGAGAAGTGGAGCAGCTGGAATAAGTACCGGAGGCCATACAGGATCCTGAGAGGGCAAGGGGAGGACTGTAGCCACTAGGCTACTGCGGTGGGCCCTGAAAGATTCTTTTTAATCAGGACATTAGAAGCATTTTTGTTTTGTTTTGTTTTTCCTTCGCTTTGTTCATTTCTGGGATAATAATAATGTTCAGCATTAACCTTATAGTAGCTATGCACATCTGCAGTTTCTCTGGTAGGTGATAGGTCTCTAGTGATAGCAAAGACTGTTTTTATTATCCTTATCTTTGTGATATGGCCATCATATAATGCTGGCCATTTTGTCTCTACCCTAACGCTGTATGATGGCTCAAATGTCATTCAAAAGTGCACCGTATTTGCATTTCAAAAACCGGAGATTTACTCTGCAACTTTCACATTATTGATACACTTGTTTATAATTTGCTTTCTATAGTTAACCTACATTTTCTAGTTACTAAAATATTCTTGTAAATCTTACAAAAACCCAACTTTAATTTCACTATTTGAGGGACAGTTTGTTATAACACTCTTTTTACTTCAATGAAGGTACAACAGTGAGACTTGACAAATGGATAGCCATACACAATGGTGTATGACTTGGTTAGATAAGAACTATCCAAAGGAAATGTAAAACTACTTTAATGCACACACAGATGAATAGGAAACAATAGCGAATTAACTAATGCCAAGTTTCACTCACAAGGTGACCTGGGAAAAAGACAGTTAATGGGGGGTAGAGATTTGCTGGTTTAATAATAAACAGATATACATAAATAATTAGTTTGTGACAGTTTTAATGGCAACCCGGTCATAGGAGCAGAAAAGATCTACATACTGAGAGAAAGCAGTTGGTATGTTGATTTGCAGAACGACAGAAGTAAAGAGGATGGGTTTAAGTAGAGACAGGCAGCTTGTCTAAATATGGCTAATATTAAATACAGGTGATTACAGCATTTGAAATTGAAATTAAAAATAATCTCTGATTCACTTACTTTCAAATTGCCAAATCCCCTCAGCTGCATATTTCACCAGGTGCTGGTGCAGTTGGAACAACAAGCATATCCAATGATTTAAAAATAACATTCACGGGTGTCACCTGATGTCACTCCAGATAAGAAATGATGGCCCCAATCAGAGGGAAGACTCTCTGGTATTCATCCTAACACCTCATAAGCCAGCATTACATATTTATATCATGAATCTTAAAATAATCTCTTGGATCTTGAACATATTAAATAGATTAAGCTTTCTGAAAGTTGTAAACAGGAAAGTACTAGAACACCTTCAGGTTTGGAAACTGCATTTCCACAGCTCCTTTTTATGATTGGGTTTTAAGAAAGTAAAGATGCTTTGATTTTTTTTTTTACAAACTGAGTCAAATATTTGTGTAGTATTTATGACTTCTGCTTTTCCAAAAGATGTTTAAGACCTACAATTTCTGTCTTCTCAAGCTGATGCAGAATTGAGGAAAGAAGTCAAGTATCAAGGCACTTAGTCAAACACTGTACAAAGATGCTCGGAGTGCATTTATCTGTCCCAGAAAAAGACCTGTGAGAAAAATCTTTTATCTATGTTATGAATAAATACATTGATCTATTTTATGATGTTGGTTTCTCAAGATCAAAACGAATTGTTTAAAGACACGTTTCTATCATTGCACTTAAATGAGGACTATTTCTTTAATTTGTTTGGAAACAAATAGTAGTTTAAAAAATGCTTTGGCATTATACATCTGTCAACCTCCATTGTAACTCATCGTATAGCCAGCAGATTAAGCTTCCAGAGCCAGTACTGCACTCATTAATACTGCTAAAAACAGAGTGTTGGTTCCTTCATGTAGCTGAAACTTCCCTCTGTACCGCACCCCCCCCAAAACACTTCCTTGAAACATCTTTTTGCATATTAAAATAACTTCCTATTAATCTTAGAATGAAATGCTAAGTTAGGATAGTGTTTAAACTGTGTTGTTTAAAACACTGAGATGATCTTAGATAGGACATATCTCAGGATATCAAATCATTCTGGGTAAAAATTAGGCAGGAACGAATCCCAGACATTGAAGTTCAGATCAAGGGAGAGATCATAAATTCACATGGAATTCCAGCTGCACACATAATTATTGTAAATGCTTTAATAAATATTTGCCACTTCTTATCTCCAGAGTTGATGGAAATTCAGAAAAGAAATTGAATGTGAGAAGAAATAGAGATACGGAATATCTGCCGCTAATAAAACCCTACTGTAGAAACGCAGGCACCTGCAAGTTAAGTTTCTGCTTGTGACACCAAGTGCTTCCAGTCCTGGCTGGTTTCAGAGCCCGGCCATGCCGCTTCTATTAGCTCTCTCCTAAAGTTCCTGATAATCAGGAGATGGTAGCTCACATGTTTGGCACCCTGCCACTTGTAGGAGAACCTCTCGGCCTTTCTCTGACCTGACCTTGGCAGTTGGAGATCTTTCGAAAGTAAACCCACAGGTGGAAGAAATTTTACTCTGTGTTAGTCTCCCCTCTTTCACTCTCTTTCTGTCACTTTGTCTCTTAAGTATTTTAGAAAAAAAACTGATTTTGGAACAAATGAGTGACTTTAACGTTTGTAAGTCATGGGAAGCATAGTCTGTCTATTGTGATTTATGTGGACAGGCCTTTGAGTTATTGATCTTCCTATGACCTGACTTTGATCTGGCATTTCATTAATGACCTTTATTAATGCTCTGTAACAACAATTATAAAAATAAGCTAATATTTCTTATTCAAAAATAAACCAATAAAATCATCTACTAGTTTAGTCTTTACTTTTTTCAGATATTAAAAGACCACACTGTTTCTCCCAGATATTATGGTGGTTCCCTTCCCATTCTGTTATCAGATGTCTTTTGTCTTGCCATGCACTCTGGTTCTAACATTCTGCTCAGTTTTACACACTCGGAGATTGCATTTCATCTTGCACACAGGTTTTCTCATGAAATGTTTCAGACTTGTTGAGTCCACCTACTGCATGATGAATACGTTTCCTTAACCTGTGAAGCTAACTGTAACAAAATATCAAATACAGTAACGAGATACATTATAATAACATGTGTTACAGTGTCCTCCATTGGAATAGTCAGGCAAGAGTTACTAAAGATGATAAAAGATGGTAAAATGATTTGTAAAAGAAATTAGTTGTAAGACAAATACAGAAAACTGTGAGAGCCAGTTACATTGCATGTTTTTTTTCGTATGAAGGTTTTTTAATGCATCTTTTTGAAACGGAGCTTTTTCTTTCAGAAAACCCTAGGCTAGCACATGCCTCTAGTGACATGACCTCAGTAGAGGGATTAGAACAGTTTAGCAATCATAGATTGGTGACAATTGTAGTTACATTTTCTTGAGTGAGCCATAACAATACGGAGAGCATTTCCCATGTGTGAAATTCCGGATTTTTTTTTCTAAAGTCGTAAACTGTATAAGCTGTCTGGCTTCTATATTTCAGAGAAAAAAGAATTTAACCAGCTCTGTTTACAATCATAACTATGTTGTACTGTCTTTGTGAAGAAATACCCTCAAATATTATTTTAAAAACCTTTTATTTAGAATCACAACCTAATAATATTTTAAAGTAACTTATATATTGATTTCATTATTACAAATTAGATTTATGAGGATTGCCTTGTAGGAATTAAAGTGTAATGATTGGATCTAATATTTACTCTAAATTAAGAGATTACGGATAAAATGACATAGAAAGCTAAATGTTTGGTATAATATCTATTTTTTAGACTGACAAAAATGTTAACAGTTGTCAACTTTAGATAGCTATGCAATTTTTCTGGTTGTTTCCATAGAATCTTAGTCACATAAGCATATCATGGAAATGTTATAAATTTTCTAATTTAAATTTTTATTGAATTAATTATTCTTTAGAGTTTGAATGTTCAATTTTATTGCAGAATTTTGAATTTTTCTACAATTGCTTAATGCACACACGATTTGTAATGGGTGGTTAGCTGTAAAGAATGAATATCCTAAGAGGTGAACATGATAAAATTATGTTATTAATTTAAATGTTAAATTAGGGTGTATTTTTTCTCTCAAAATGTACTTTGAAATGGTGTCACCTCAAAAAGCCACAGAAAAAAAGTGAAATCTAAAGATAACAATGGACAAATGTCTTAGAGAATCATTCATTTGCCTGTATTTTGAATTGTATAATGTTGTTTCCAGCTAAAAGAATTATATCTGATTTAAGCAAAAGTTCATTTTTATAGTAACATATTACTTACTATGAATCATTTATGAATATCATTAAAACTAAAATATATTTATCTAAAATATTAAGTGATGGTACGTAGAAGGTCAGAGTACTTAGAAATTAATTTTAAAATATTTGATACAAAGACCACACATCTACTTCTGCATAGATTGGCATTATTCACTGAATATAGTCACATACAGTAGTATTGTAAAATGTATATAAAATAAGAATTTACCAATCCTTTTTCGAAAATAGTCACAAAATGTGTGCAGTGGATTTCATTAAAGCAGAGAGAATTGAATATACAGTAGAGGAGTGTCAGAAAATGGACATTATTATGGATTCAAATAAAGCACAGTGAGACACAAGGCGTGTCAGCATGTAATCATGTCTTAATCCACACAAACATTAGGTAGAATGCATTTATATCTAAAAACATTTTATCATATTTGAAATTGAAAATGGAGTTCTTTTAGAAATCATTAATATCAATTCTACCGTATTTATGTATTAGATCGGTGGGAATGTTGTTATGAATAGAAACAATTAATTTTTCCCTGCATGAAAATATTGCAGCACTTAACACCAACATGATTTGTGCTGAAAACATTTAACCAGAGAAGTCACAAACATTTGAGGAATCATTTGTGGTCTTTTAGTGTTATCTATGTCCTTGTAAGCATTAAACTTGCAAATTATAGCACATTGTCACATTTTCAGTCTTGACGAGAATAAGAAATGGTGTGTAAATCCCATGACAAATATCTACTTGAAATAGAAAATAATTTATTTACGTAATGATAAAAGAATGACAATCCATTGTAGATGATTGCTTAAAGCAATAATAAAACATTTCACTAACTTAATATTTGTATTATTTAAATGATAATCAAACTTCTTTTAAAGAATTTTGTTGTGTTTTTGGACATGTGACACTGAATATGTGCATTGTATCAATTATTTACAGTTGTTTCTCTCAAAACAATAGGTTTTGTCAATTGCTAGTATGTTCCCATGGATCGGTGGATAATCAAACTTGCTTCATAGATAATCAAAATAGCTGAGCTATGAATAAATAGAAGACTAATATAGCAAATTATTTTCAAAAATAACTACAAAAATGAAAACTGTGCATAGCCTGATGTATTATTTAGAGGTGGGTCAATTTTAGGGCTTTTTAAGATCAACTATTACAAAAGTATACAAATAATACAGAGATTAAAACATCATTGAAAACCTCAAGAGTTTTAAAATGGTAATGGGGATTTTTGTAAATGCAAAAGCTAGGTCTCAAACAGTAATAATGGGATATTTCTAAAGTAGCACCTCTCCTTTTTCCAGAACATCATCCCTAGTGCATTGTATATGTCTTGTCACATCCTAACCTTCAGATGGTCTGGGAAGCCCTTGAGATGATCCTGACCAATGTACTGATAGTCTGGACGAGGCAGCTTAGGCCATGGCCAGGTGGGATACATACTACTATGTACATGTACATATACACTACTATATACTGGGTATTTTTTACAAATATGTACATTTATGCAGTGCTGACAGTTTTCTGAGACAGATATTCTGGCTTATGATCAGTTGTGTGGTATTGCATGCTACTTATCCTAATGAGAGCCCATGAAACTTAGAGTTTCCTTAGCTGAAACTTAACAAACAAAAACATATGGTTTTAAATCTAAAAGCAAAATTTGACTTGAATGCCACTAACAAGATTATGTGAAATGTAAGATCATTTTATATAAGCCTTGAAGACTTACTCCAACTTCTTTGAAGAAGAATAGAGAAAATGTGTAGTGATGACTTTGAATTATTTGCAAAAATATAACATGACACAGAAGTACAGGAAAGAATAGCGTTGTTGAACACTCCAGATGCAAACAATATCTGATCATATTTACATAAATTGGAAACATCTTTTCCTAATCAGAGACCTTTTCAATTTTGCTATAGTTTTCTATTCTATTATTTTTCCTGAAGATTACAAAATCCATCCACTACTGAATGTAATACTTTAGGAAGCCAATTCTAAAAGTACACTGACCTTGTTAAAGTCTAAAATGTCTTTTAAAAGTGTTCAAAGCAAAAAAAGAACAGTACTTGTTATGTCCTGGTACTGCAAAGTGTAATTTTAGATAACTGTCACTTTAAAAGTAACCATCAATTTTGCTTAAATATACATTATTTTTATATAAAAACCTTGCTATCTTCTTTTAACATATATTTCAAAGAGAACTAATACACTGAATAAGCCTTAACAACAACTACATTTTCCTGTTATGTTACTATGAAAGAAATTGTAGTCATTAGTCAAAAAAGTGAATAAAATTGGTTATAAGCTCGATAGTAACCTTGATATTGATTTTTTTAAAGTCTGAAAAGCTGCATGGTACTAAAACTACTGTTTTGCAAGTTCACCTCTATAAAGAAAATATTTTCCATTTGAAAAACATTATGCATTTGACAGTGAAAGAAAGAGCATACTGGTCAAGAACACTTTAGTAATAGGGATAGTAATAGAAGCAGTGACATGATATGATGGTAATACAGTTGCATACAATCAAAGGAACACGAAATATTTTAAATTCATCTTAAATTTCTGTGGTATGCAAGTGAAATAACATTTTAAGCTTGAAATGTTTACAACTATAATAGTCAAAATAGAGATAAAATGAGCATTGTCTTATGGTTAATTACAGATTTTTCATTAACAGATTTGATCCATGCCCTTATTTCCCATGCCTCTGAACACAGACTAGCATTTTTAACAGATTTTCCTATGAGCCTTAGGCAATCTCTAGGTCTGTTTTAGTTCCTGAGGTTTCAACTGAGAAAAGTGCCAATTAGTTCCAATTTTGATGATGATATTCATGATGTGGTCTCTAATAAAATATAATTGGGGGTAGGAAATTTGGTGACGTGTTTCTTCAGGATGCAGACAGAGACCAAGGTATGCTACATTCCATATCACTAAGCGTGACACAGTCTGCAGATGCCAACACATTTAAATATAAAGTTGAAACACTCAATCCTTCTTATGCTCCCTTCTATAATATCAAATATGTGATTCAGAAGCTTAAAAGTGTCTGGGCATTTCACTAGCTGAACATTTGGAGTGCATTTTTATAAACTGTCAATAACAAGGATATTAGTATTAGGGAAAAAAGAGCCATATTATATGTAAGCCCCATTTATAAAAATCATACCTGGAGTATTGTGTTTAGTCGTGTTTGAGAGACATTGCTAAACTGTGCAAACCCAAATGACAAAAGTCCAGAATGTGAGGCAAATTAACATTGAAAGAGAAAAAGTCAGGCTTATAAAAAAATTAAAAAGAGAATGGCTGGTTAGGAAAAATACATTTAATATACTGTCCTGTGCCTGATACTCTAAAGTGTAAAGAACTAAGATCAGTGAATAAAATTACCAGGGTATTCAATACGTGTTAGCATTCCTTGAAAATTACAACTGTCTGAAATTAGAATGCTTTGTCATTGTTACTTGTCTTAAAGAGGGGATGAATCAAGCTGCCTAAGAAATAATTGGAGAATTTATACTCAGACTAATGAATTACATGGAGAATTTGCTCTATATTCATGGCTTGTTGAGCTTCTGTAGTTTTAAGTATTTCCTTGTGATAAACTGTTTCCAAAGGTTTCAATGTTCAAAATGATCAAAACAGGGATCTATTAAGTTAAACTCTATAATATCTTCAGTTTTGTGAAACCACTATGATTGAATATCAATTTTAACTATCTACATTCATAGCTCTTCAAGTATACTCTGGCACAGAACAAAAATGAAGAGAAAAAAATACTGCAGATAATCATTTTAACATTTTCTCTGCTAGTACAGGTGAAATCAAAAACAGAGTGTTGTGATTTCATATTGGATTACATTGCACAATGTAAAAATAAATGAGGCAAACTGCCATGGCCGTGTTCCAGTCTGGTTTCCGTTCCTCATATTATAACTTTAAAAAATAGCAATTGATTGGGGGAAGGGTTGTGGGAGGGACTGGGGAAATCCCAGTGCCTATAAAACTGTATCACATAATACAGTGTTATTAACAATAAAAAAAATAGCAATTGAACAAAAGCAAATCAATTGAGCAACTAGTTGTGGGAATACTTTGTAAATTGAAGAGTGCTGTGGAATTTTTGCTGTTTCCTTACAGTTAGCAGTTTTTATGCAATTGTTAGCAGAGTATAATGAATGGATTTATGAAGATGCTATGGATAGAAATATTTAAATGTAAGGGAAAGGAAAGCTAAATTAAGAGAGTAGACAGAACACACATAATGTTAAGTGGCTGAAACCAGTGTAAATATGAGTTATATCATCTGTGCTCAATTTTGTCACTAATTTTTTTAAGTGATCCAGAGTAGGGCAGGAAATTTCTCCTGGACTGAATATCTCATCTGTTGCATGAGTGGGTTGGACTGGTTGTACCATAGACAGCTTTTGAAATCTAAAATTCAGTGCTGCCTGAAAAGTGTAAGGAATGAAGACATGACATCTACTAGCAAATGTTCTCTGGGAAGAAGATGCTTGCATAGGGACATCCGTATTTTATCATGTCTAGGTTAATGGCAGCATAAATTTACAGGTGAAGATTATTATTAAAAGCTTTAGTCCATGTGGATGTATGTAAATGTTAGAGTTGTAGTTGTTGTTGTGTGTGTGTGTAGGTTGATTAAACACATTGTGTAGACTTTAAATAAAAGCAAGCTGGGCTTCTTGAGTTTCTATCACTGGGAAAATGTAAGAACAGCCCTGAGAAATAACTGACCTGTGGCAGGAGCTGCTTTGATTTCCATACACATCACTATTGGGCTGGGTCACCATTTCTCTATCGACTATTTTCAACCAATGTTTGAACATGAGAGATATTAAAGTGATACAATTCTGAGAGCTATATCACTCCTCTAATCCTGACCACAGCTCTAAAAATACCTGTATTTATTTATTTATTTAGTTCAACTTTTTCATATGTGCTGAAATCTAATATTCTAAATACATATGCACACAACAACAACAATTTAAGAATATTTAGAAAATGCCAGATATCTATGCCAAAATATGCTTGGAATTGCATTGAGTTCTTAAGAGTATATGCTTATTTTTACAGAGAATATATTTTACTTCCTTCATATACTCAGTTTTAAGAACATAACAATATTTTCCATCTCACCTTCCTCTTACTGACCCCACCTCCTGCTCCTTTTTTATTTCTTTTAATTTTTGCATTATATACTTTGCTTTTTATTTATATAATATAAACAAAAATTTTGCATTTAATATATACAAATTTAAGAGCATAATGGTACTTCCCACCCAAACCTCCCTCTCCTATCTTTTCATATTATATTTTAATTTGTACAAAGACATATTTTCAATTTACTTCTGAATCACAAGTTTAAACATCTACTAAACACAGAATTTATTACGTCAAATGTAGAGAAACCATTGCTTCTCAGTAGTGTACGAGAGGACAGTAACAATAACTGGATCTTGCGGGCCTGCTGTGACAACATAGTTGTTAAAGTCCTCACCTTGCACACGCTGGGTTCTCATATTGTCACCGGTTCTAATCCCAGCAGCCCTGCTTCCCATCCAGCTCCTTGCCTGTGGTCTGGGAAAGCAGTCGAGGACCGCCCAAAGACTTGGGACCCTGCACTCGCTTGGGAGACCTGGAATAAGCTCCTGGCTCCTGGCTTCGGATTGGCTCAGCTCCAGCCGTTGCGGCTTCTTGGGGAGTGAACCATTGGATGGAAGATCTTTCTCTCTGTCTGTGCTCCTCTCTGTATATCTGCCTTTCCGATAATTAATATATAAATCTTAAAAAGAAAACAATGACTGGACCTCAGTGTCAATTTCATATATAGGTATATGTGTATATGTATGTATACGTATATGTATATATGTGTATATATATATATATATAAAACATTTTTGTCTTCTGCTTGTTAGTTACCACATATCAGAGAAAATGTGACATTTGTCTCTGGGACTGGCTGTTATCACTGAAGGTAACTACTTCCAATTGTTTTCATTTTGTTGCAAAAGACAGGATTTCATTCTTTTTTATGCATATATAGATCTAGGATAAACACATGTACATTCTTCATCCAGTCATGAGTTGGTAGTGTGATTTGAGCTGTTATAAACACGGGAGTGCAGACAATCCTGCTCTTCTACACTCTCTTCTTCCTCTCACCCACAGGCTGAGCAGACCTGCCTTACTATCCGGCAATCCTCCTTTGACACCTGTAATTTCCACATGCATTTTCCCCGAAGAGTTTCTGATATGTATCATCCAAATAGTGACCTGCAATAAAAAAGTAAAACCTTTACATTGTATGCAGTTATGTGTAAATTGGAAAAAAAAATTACATCTAGCTTACTTAGCTATTCTAAGATTAAATTATGGCAACCATGAAAATGTATCAGTTTGCTTAATTTGTCTGTGTTACAGTCAAAATGGACCACTAATTATTCACTGAACTTTGTTTTAGTCACTCCAGCTGCTACATGCATGCTTGTTTTCCTTATCATTTTATTTAAAACTTTCAAAGAGGCATAAATCTACATCTTCAGATTAATATACATTTAAAACACTGAGTTTCTTACACCCATATTAAAGACCTGAATAGCCTTTTAGCCACCTAATTCTGGTCCCAACCTATTGGACAATGAGGAAGTGAATTAGATGATGAGAGAGTTTTGTTGCTCTTTGCAGATACATACACAAATGTAGGTACAGATATGAGTGTACATGTAGATGCATTTTCTATTATTATTATTATCATTATTTGATTGTATGATAAAATTCCATAGACTCTGGGATTTCCTTTACCCCATCCCCAAATACCTCCCCCTCACACTGATGTCCCTTAATAATTACAATTGCATAGTCTTTTATAAACAGTCATAAGTCCATCATTCTGCTATTTCAGTGTATCCTGACATTTTGGGTATGGGAAATGACAGGCCAGCATCCTGTTGTCAAGATACATTTAAGAGTTTCATTGTGAGTCCATCTTTGGTTTGGAAGTATGGATGCATACCACATTGTATCTTTATATCTGGATATGAGTGTGTCTATTACACAGTTACTATACATCCTCTTAAATAAAAAGCCGTAGTTCATTTCTTATCTGGTTTGTTTCTAAAGAACATGCTGGGATGCGAGATGTGATGGCTGAGATGCTTGCACTCTTGCCACCCACGTGGCATACCTGGACTGTGTTCTGTGCTGCTTGCTTACTCTTGGTCATTATAGGCTCTTGAGGAATGGGCACACTGATTGGATGCACATTCTTTCCCTTCTCTCCTCTCTCACAAACTGGTGGGAATTTTCTCTCCTTATCATTCTATGACTTTCAAATTAAATAAAAATGAAATAAGTGAAAACAAATTACAACATGTTTTACTCCAGCAAAATGTATATTATGAAGAATCTTAGCCCCAGATATGTGGAAATCGAGATCAGAGATATTTGAATACAGGAAGTTATTTGAATATATGTGGATTCCTTCATTATCAAACATGCAAGAATGAGAATATAAACATATTCCATAGCTAAGCTTAAATGACACTGTCTCAGATTATCTATGGTTCTTATCCCCTCCATTAGTGCAAGTAATCGACTATTTGAATTTGAAAGTGCAGGTTTATCTCTTTGTTCCATTATAGGTAATAAAAGTGACCTATGTGAGGATATTAGATTAGTGATTTTACTTAGTATTCACCTTATGCTTAGAAGGTGTGAAATTGTTAACTCATTCAAATTAAGTCATTATCCGGATATGTAACAAATAGACTTGTGCTTAAAAAGCTTAACTAAGCAGGTGCAGAGAGAAAGGAACAGCTCCATCAAATGCTTCAGAGGCCCTTTTCTATTGCTGTTCTTTATTTTTACGTCTCATTAACAACACTATTAACTATCGCATACCGCTCGTCGCAAGGAAATTGGAAGAAATTAAGCGTTCTGCATAATCTGCTTAAAAATATCTTAAATACAAGAAAGAATTGGGTTTTCCGGTTTGTCTCCTTTTGAATAAATTCTGCCCTTGAACCTTCTTATCACTGAGAGATACATGAGGAACAACAATGACAGTGTCTGCTAGAGTGCTGTAACAAATACGCAGACTGGGAGTCCATACAGATTTGTTTTCTCACAATTGTGGTGCAGAGTTAGGGATGGATAGGTGTGGTTTAGGGTGTTTATAGTTACTTAGATTTCTGCATGGGTTTTTAAGAAGATTTATCCATGTACATAATGGCAGAATTATAGAGAGTGGCAGAGAGAATATGCCATCCACTGTTCACTCCCCAGATGCTTGCAATAGCTAGGTCTGGACCAGGCTGGAGCCAGCTATTTCATTTCGGTCTCTCAAGTGCCTGGAGGGGCCTATGCAGGTGGAGTGACCATATTCCACTGCTTTTCTGGGGCATTAGCAAACAACCAATTCCAATAGTAGTGGAGCAGTCAAAACTTAAAGTGGAACGCATATGGAATGCTAGCACTGAAACCCCAAGTAGGGACTTAACCTGTTACACCACACCGAAATACCACAATGCTGGCCCCTCTGCATGCAATGTTAATGGTAGACCCATAGTGTCATGCATTTTTGAAAATCCATACATCTTGACAACACAAAATCAACATTAATGTGATCTATGAACTTCAATAATCTTAAATTGATACTGGCTCATGCAATTCGAGTAATGTGAGACGTTAATATAGGGGAAACTGAGGAAAAGTGCTATAAGGGAGCACTTCATAGTTGTTAAGTTTTCTGTAAATTTAAAGCTAAAATGCAACTTATTTTTAAAACCTGAAACAAAAATCTTTCAGATGAATTACCCTGTTATTATATATTTTTTAGATGCATGCATGATATTTGATTAGATTTAATCAAATATTTTTTCCTTCATTAATGCTTAACTTGATATTCAACTGTTATAATTCAAACTTTCAATGGGATCAGGAGATTTTTCTGAGAAGCTTTTGCTAATTGTTTTGCTAAGCCTAGCTTATACACAAAATATCATCAATCACAATAAAATTTTAGCAACTTTTTAAGCTTGTAAATTAAAATTCAAAAATTAACTCAGTAGCATTGAAAAAAAAAATCCCATTGAAACATTTTAATTCTACAGATACCCCGTGAATCATTGCTACTCTCATCAAACCAATGATTAAAATTTGCTACCATTAATCAAGCATTTATGAGCATTTATATTTGATCAAATTCTAAAGGTTTTTGTGTATTATTCTAAGCTAGTCAATAAATTCTTAAATGTGTTTATTTGGAAAGCAGAGAGATGGGATAGAGACAGAAAGGAGGACTTCCTCCCTCTTATCTACTCTCCAAATAGCTATGACTGGAACTGGACCAAACTTAGGTCAGGCACCAGGGATTGAATTTAGATTTCCAACGTGAATGTCAGGGATCTAAATACTTGAGCCATCACCTTCTACCTTCCACAGTTCACACTAACAGGGAGTTGGAATTGGAAGTACAGCCAGGACTCAAAGCCAGTCTCTTTCATATGTTTTACTGATATCCCAAGTTGAATTTGCTCATATCCCACAGTTAACCACTGTGCCAACCAGTGACACTCAAATCCTCAAGTTTTACTGTGTAAAATACACTATTATTCAGTGACCCTATTGCACAAATAAGATATTGATTTTACAGAATGAAAAGCTAGTAAAATTTGAAGTTAGAATCTGTATTTCAATCCTCATACTTACCACACACTGGACATATTTAAACATAACTCTTGAATCTTAATTCCCTCAGTTGTAGACAGAATCCTTCTCATTTCTATTTTACTAAAGGTGTCTGAGAAATAAATATTATGTCATTGAATGTGTTGCAAACTTTGAAGCTATAAAACATATGATATTACTTTTTTGCATGTATAGATATGTACTTTTCCTTACTCAAGCTTTGCAAACTGCCCCATATCAGCAATTGACTGTCTTCCATATGTTGTAAATATCATAAAATACTCAAAAGCAACAAGAATGTAGCAAATATTACTAAGTGGCAGCGATGTATATGACCCATGCTTGATTTATATTGTGTGTGACTTTCCCTGGGAACATTTTCTTTTGTGCCACTACAAACACATTCACAAGAAAATAATTAAAGTCTCTTAGTCTTATGAATGAGGAAGATGGTCTAATTATAGCACAATATAACACCTAATAGTACAATAAAGTGCATAGCCCCAAAATTAATCTCAACTGCCAAAGTTTATTGGGTGTGTGGTGAACACTGGATGTGACTATCATGTCAATTTGTGTAAGATCTGAATTCTCACCTTTGCTTTTTATTAATGGAACCTCTGCCGTTCCTCTCTGTAATCTCCCTGTCTCCATTTTCCTCCTTTTTTGTCTGTCACCCTTTTGGTGTGTAAGCTGTCAAAAGAGTTGCAGACAAACCTCTAAATAAACCAAGTGAACAAGCAAGTAAGCATATAGTTGCCTCCTACTTGTAGCTTAAACCAGAATTAGGATCCTTCGTGACAGTGGACCTTCGAGCTTTGTATGATAGCAATGGCAAAAGCCTCTGGAGCAAATGAGAGGAAAGCTCATCTGCTTCCCTATGAACCCTAGCTGACATTCTCTTCACCTGTGTGTTCATGGATTGCCATATTCGACTGCACTGTGAGTGAGAAAAGTCAATCATGGGGCCAATGTTAAGTACAAGGGGAGACATCAACTGGCAGAGAAGACGGAGAACAAACTAGTAATTCCTTAATTTAGGAGGTGAACTGCTGGCATAAATGAGTGATCAAACTATTTACTAAAGTCATGACAATGTCAGATATTAGTGCAAGATCCAATATCCCAAGCATGCCTTCAAGGAACATTTATTGAATGAATATCAGTAATTGTTAATATTTGGTAAGGTGCATTTGATGATACTATTACAACCATACTGACGATAATAGCACTAGGGCCTAGATTTATTAAGCAAACATTTTAGGGATGCCTAAATATGTACAGTCAGAATATTCAAATTCAGATCATGAAAACTTGAGGGTCACAACCAACAAAGATAAGAAATTAAGAAAGCTTTTCAAAATGAAGTAAAAGTCATCATTGTTCATTTCTGTTAAGTTTGAAATTCATAAACATTTCTGAGACTTACATATAGTTTACAGATTAAAAGTTATTTTTAACCAATAAACATTCTACCTAATATAATTATGAAGGATAATTTCAGTTTTAGAAATAAAGCTATCAGAATGGCAATTCATGTTATCTCATAGTTATGACAACTTGCCATCTTACATATTAGAAAAATTGATTACATTTGGAGGCATGTCATTGCTAATTAACTGGATTTATTTCAATATATTGAGATATACTGGTTATATCACATATAATATAAAATCTCTGAATCATAATAGTTTTTCATGCTAATTATATTTCTCAGAAGGACTTGTTTGCTAGGTATCTTTTAAGGTACACATGTGTATGAAATTAATGAGTTTTGTAGACTGTCATTTTTAAGTCAACTTTTCTGTTTTCTACTCAGGTAATTGTAATAATTTTACTGCTTGCTTTGGATAAGAAAAAAAATATAGAGAGAAATTATTGTGGAAAGAATGCATGCGGTTTCAGACCACTGAAGGATAACAACTTCTGCTGTTTCAACTCCCAGAGGTTGCAGAAGAGAAAATAAACCTTCTCTTGGGATAACCTGTCTTTCTTCTTTCAATGTAGGAAAAGGCCCAAAGGGAAAAGTCAACCAGTCACATCAACAGCTTAGATGACAGTGAGCAAATGCTTGACAAGAACATTTGTTTTAATGAAGTAATTTAATAAAACAGTCTGTAGAATATAAAAGCTTTGTTCAGGTAGTTAAGTGAAATATTTAATCACTAATTTTTCTTTCAAGTTCACATAAAAAATATTTTCCAAAAGCTTTAGCAATGTGAAATCTTTTTGCACCGTATCTATGTAGATGGAGAGGCCTTGAGAGTTACCATGACACACCCTAAATACAATATGAATATTAAACATTTTAAATACTAACCATTATCTTTTCCCTTTTTGTCTTTTCTCTTGTAGGTGAGTAACTGAAAGTTTAAACCAGAATTTCAAGATGTAAATTATTGTATGCTCTTTAAGTCGTATGCTGTGGGTAAGTAAACCAAAACTCTTGGCTTTTATACTACACTGAATGCTGAATCGGGCAGAGATATTGATTATTTGCCATGTGTCACTGGACATAGTTGCAATTTATCACTGATAATATCAAATACTTGAAATACATTCAATGTCTAACTCGTGATTTGAGGAAATAATATTTTGATTATTGTTTATTATAATTGCACAATTCATAACACAAGCACATTAAAGTATTTTATATTTTAGTGTCAGTGATTTACTAAAATTGACAGTGCTATCAGCAACAGCTGTTATTTCAGATAGTAGATTATTAGGACACCATAAATAGAAACATGAATTTTGACTATTCCAGCATTTTATTTAACCAAAAGAGTCCATCAAAGTATAAGAAATAAAATTATATTAAAATATGTAAATAGAGACTGCTTTAAGAGAAACCTGAAAAAGTTTAATTACAATGTTTGGGAATATTTTAACCATTTGTAAATCCATTTTAATTTAGATAAATGTGAAAAAGATGACATTTAATTATGGCATATATTTAAGAACAGATATTAAGAGAAAATGCATGAATCATTCCGTTCTGAAAACTCACAACTTTTACACTTTTATGAAAACTTTTTTTGAATTAGTAAGAAAATTCTCCTGCTGAAAATATTTTAAACAAATGTTTACATGCACTAAAATAGTAAACAATTTAAAGCCATTTATTTGTTATAAAAAAGCAAGGTTTTTGTATTGAACTAAAAATAATATTCATTATTAAGCATTGATGTGTTATGGAGGTTATTAGCACACATTGAAATTTATGAGGTAGAAATCCATATAAAAATTAAAGTAACAATTCCCCTAAGATGTGCTTATGATGTTAATAAATTAGGTTGTTTAAAGAAGCGATTTAGAGGTAGTGTCCTTTTCGTATGGATGAATGCGGTTTCTTACCTAATTTCATTGTTTTGTAAAAAACTTCTACTTTCTTTGATTCCTTCTGGTATCATGTGCAAGGAGTGAATGATAATGAAATAGATGTTGATCTTTGCTCATTGACAAAATATTAGTATAATTTGAAGATAGATGCTGTGATTGAAATTTAATTACAATCTACCAGAACCAGCATGATATTAGCAGGGTCAGAGAGGGGACAACACACAATTGAAAAAATGTGAAAAGAGGCAGAGGAAGTCCCATTCTCTGAAGAAGGATGGAGACCTTGAAATGATTGGGGAGTCAATCACAGCAGTTGATGAGATACAAACATTGATAGCTACGGCCCATTGCCAATGCTTGATGACCAACAATGGGAACAACAATGTGACCCAAATGTAGAACTCAGTATGTGACTGTCTCGCGGATAGCTTAGCACGGTCCTGTGGCCTTGGACCTTTGCCCACTGGCAGATCATTGCCTTCAGACCTTCAGACATTGACCTTTGTCTCCAGCACCAGCAGTTTGTGAACTCAAGATTTCAGACACTATCTTCTCTGCGTTTTTGTTGTTGTTTGCTTGTTTGTTTTTTCAAACTTCTTACGGCACTAACATTGTTGGTTTAGTTGTATATTTGAGCATACACAGAATTGGATGCATGGGGAGTCTTATTTCTCGAGATTCATGTTTATAACATACATTCTTGCCTAGATGAATTTTATAAGATTATTTCTTGAAATAATCTAGATATGGTAAGACTATTTTAATTCACAATACTTATTAGTCATTGATGTTACATTAAGAATATGTGCTTTAGTGCTTTTGTATTTTAACTTCAGACATAGTGATTTTTACTCATAAAATATTTAAATAGGTCAACATCAATAACAGATATAGTATTATCAGAATAAGTTAATGGCTGCTATTTTGGAGGTGATTAGCATGACAAAATAAATGTTTTGGGATAGATTCAAATAGGTAATCCTGGAAAATTAGTGTAGCACTCTCAGCGGAGCAAGTCATCAAAGTATCTCCCCCATGAATACACTTTCAAAACCCTGTTTTCTTAGTTTACAAGGATTCTTTGCAAATATAAGGAGTGATTTTTCTGGGTGACATATGTGCCTATTAGTTCATAATTTGTCTCTATTATAATGTTAGAAGTTTTGGCTAATGTATCAAAAAATTAATGATGTTGCATACATTTTGAGATCATTGAAAAGTAAACTTAGTGATGGAATTGAACTCCTCTCAGCATTTGAGATCGTCTGGGTATGCATGCATTTAATTATAAATATATATTTCATGATTGATATAGATTTAACCAGCCTAGACAAAAAAAAAAAAAAAACTTACTAAATACCATATGCCTAAGAGTATAGCTTCTGTGCAACGTGAACAAATGCCCAGTGCACAAAAAAATAGCAAAGTATCAAAATGCAGATCAACCTAAGTTGATATTCATTACCATTGGGGTACATGATGAAGTTTTCATAAGAATACATCTTTATTTAGGAAAGGGAAAAACTCAGGGTGATGAATTGCATGTTACGCAGTTTTAAATGAAAACTAGTTGAAATAGAAAAATCAGAGAATCTAGATTTCTAAACTAATTTTTTACTTAATACTTTAGAATCATAATTCAAAATATCTGCTATGGGAGAATCTGGATTAAAATGAGACAAAGCAATGTTTCAGCTAATCAACAACCATAGCTAACACATAATGTATGTTAATGATGGCAATAGATAATATCACTGAAATTAGTAAAGATATTTATTCTTAGACAAAAATAAGCTACCCCAAAACAGTTCAAATGCAAAAAAAAAAATGAAAAACAATACCTTAGTCTTTTTATGATCTATTGATTAATACATTCATTATTTATCAAGAGCTAACTTGGAAGGCATTTCCTTAAAAACAGCTATAATCCCCCTTCTTATGTCTTGCTCTGTCTTGTGAAACGTGATTTAGCTAATATTAAGAGAACAGCTGTACTCCCAACATGACATCAGCTAGTCAAAGCGGCTTGTTCTCCAAATGATTAATGAACCAGAGATTCAATTTATGTATTTTCTATGCAAAAATTGGAATTCAAAGATTTTTACATGTTTCAAAGTGATAAACATTTGATGAATAGAATATTGCAGATTCTATAATAAACTGGTAAAGTAAAATAGATTATGAAAAATCAAGCCAATACAATTTAATTTTGGATAAGTTTAATGTGTTTCCTTTTGTATTACTGTTTCTCATTTATGTTTTTATTTTATTAATATATGGAAAAGCTTATTTTTGAGGCAATGAGAGAAACAGCAATATTTTTATTTGATCACTACTCTGTGCAAGATTGTTTTGTTCTAAAAACACTACCCTTATTCAAAGAAACATAATGAAATTCATCTAATAATGAAGCTAGTTTTGAAATGTTGAAATAATTTTCAAAACTTTGAAATTATTTAGGGCATATTTGATATTAATTTTTAATCCTCTGAACATTTAACTTTAATTTTCCTTATTTCTGTAGAGGTCTGCCTTTTAACCCTGTTCTGCCATCACAACATCATGAAATCCCATGTGAAGTGATTTATTGTAGTAAGAACCACATTGTTACATCACAAGAATTAATTTTATTAATTGATACTTAATACCCAATGCTGTTGCACCAATTAATTCTTTCTCTAATAGTCACAAAATTAATCCATAACTCTTGAATGAAGGTTTAAACTTATAGTACAACGGTGATATGGCTTTGTTCAGAATGTAGCCTAACTTTGTGCTTTAAAATTATAATTTAAATAGGTGATAAGGATATATATTATGACATGGAAATAAAATAAATGCGTTTGAAATATCACTTCTCAACTCTTCACATCAAAAGAAGTATACATTATCAGGAAAAATAGTAGATTGTCCTCATCCCCTAAATTCTAAATGAACGTGTAACTAAAGGTTAGATGTTTTCAAACGTAGTCAAAGAAATTATAAATTGTAACTTATTTTTTTTGCTGTATTTCCATACCATATTTTATGTTTTATCTGTTTGCACTTTTGAATGTTTAATCAATATTTTATAGCATTCCAATTTTGTTCAGTGAATATCAGTAATCATTATTCTTTTTAACCTTATGTGTGTAGTTCTAATAAAATTTCTTGGTTTCTCATAAAGACAGTCAGATAATGAGTGAAGTTTCATGTGTATTGCTTAACACTTAGGTATGTAGCCAACTGATTAGAGGGTCATTTCCAAAGAACCATCATTTAACTATCATACTGTCAAGTGGCACTTTTTTTTCTGACAAAAAGCAGTAATTACTTGTATGAAAGTTATAATACTTTGCATTTGTGAAGCACTTTATGCTCTTCAAGGTGATTTTGCATGTATTATCTCATTTGGTACAGAAAGAGGGATCCTGCTCTGTAAATTCTCCAGATGGAGTGGCGTAATCAGAGTACCCAACCATAACTAATGTCCCTTTGAATCAAGGTGAGAGTATACCTGGCCCCGTCTTTAACAAAGCAGAGAAAATCAAACACCAGGATACACAGACTGAAAACTCAGGCACTAATCTCATCTCTGTCCTTTCTGAGATTCTATGCCCAGATTATGTGTTATAAGAATAAAATGCAAGTGATTTATTCCTTCCACTAGATAAAATCAAATTGTTCTTCTTATTTAAAGATTTAATAAGAACATCATCATACAAAATTACTGTTTAGATTCCTGATACATCGTGGCGTTTATCCTCTTCATGTTATAGAAAACATTATTGTAATAAGTCAATGTTCTCAAATATTAAGTCAAGTTTGAGTTTTATTTTCCAATGGCAATAGTGAATACATTTTATTTTGCTAAAAAACATTTCTACCTTCAACAAATATTTCATTTTAAATGTGTAAATTATTTTATCTGTGAAAAATGTGGCTACATGGCTCATCATGTTGATCACTGTTTCAGTGTCTACTTTATGATAACAAATACTGTATCATAAAATGAAAATAATAATAATAACGTAAAAGAAAAAAACCAAATAGTGTGGCAAAAATCTCAGCACCATGGACTTGACCAAAGGATCATGCTCCTCTTGGATCCTTTCAGCCAAAAACCTTGCTAAGTAAAAGACTTTGAAATAGATGAATATCATTTGAACTTCCTCAAGCTTAACTTTCCCTGTTTGGATCTTGGACAACCTCAGATGAAGCAGCAGCTTTGTATCGGTTTTTGTTTACGGACTGAAAAGAGAAAGGTGAAATCAGTTTCTGCAGCAATCCTTTGGTTCCAACCATGTATTATTTTTCATTAGTCGTGATTTCTCATCACTAAGCTGTGATTTAGAGTAGTAACATGAGTATAAATCTTCAGATGCAATTCAGTTTCCACAGCGGGCTGCCATGCGTAAGTAACTCCTTTCACAGACCCCAGGGATGTCAGAGGTTTTTGAGGTCATTGATTACTTTCTGTCTCTTTGGTGAATAAGTCGTTCCCTCCTATTGCTACCCTCACGACTATCCTGCTGCCAAAGACTTAATTTGTTATAATCTTGAAAAATACAAAAGAATTATATTTAGGCTTTGAATATTCTTTACAAGTCTTGCCAAGGTTTAGGATTGTGGAGGTGGGGAAAAAAATAAATGCTTTTTTTTTTTTTACCCACACACACACAAAAATTCATTGAGTAAATCTCTATTATTGTATCTATTTTACAAAACACAAAATGATACCTGGGATGTGATATTATTCTCAAATCTTACAATAGCTGTTTCCACATGATTATACCCAATCAGGAGTCGGGCCAGGAAAACCAGACAATCCTCTACATAACCCGGGAAATGCATGGAACAAAAATGAAGTTGCCATGTGAACCATCAAAGGAAAAGAGATCCCAGTGCGCCTTTCATAAATCAGGATCAGTGCTTTGTGGATTCAGTCTATGCAGTAAAATTAAAACAGTTGGAGAGGAGAGAGCGCGAGCCAAGGGAGAACTCCGCCCCACGCTTTGCTCTCCATCCTTCACCTTTGTTCATGCGTGCCTCCATAGACGATTTCCCTTGGAAATGATCATCTGGCCAGTATCTAAACGAATGACTTTTTGTTATCCCAGCTACTCATTATGTTTACTTCTCTATTCCTTGCTTACATGTGATGTTTATAAATAATTTGCATGTAATAATGTGATCTATAATTCAAAAGTATAATTTATGGTATAGTTTCTAGATAATTTGTGGCTATATTGGCTTAGGTACACTCTTGATACTATGTGCCGATTTGTGTGTTGCCTGCTCTCTGTTACATTTGGCCTTGTAAGAGACACCTTAGATTCATAGTCACAATGATTAATTAAAATAAAAAAAAAGAGACATCTAAGCATCTAAGTAGTAACTGATGATGAGGAAACAAATCCACAGCTCTTTGACTTGGGAGTTCATGCTTTTCTCCTAATATTTGCACTATATAACCTTAAAGATTAAAGAATGATAATCCAGATAAATTAGCTTGTTTCTGTGTGTGTGCGTGTGTGTGTGTGTGTGTGTGTGAAGCCTTATGCAGTAAAAAGTTTTAAAATCAACATTTCTTAAGTTGTTAGTGGTGTTGACATATTGGATAAAAATAATGCTGAATGACAAAAATATAAAACAGAAGATTATCACATTATTTTGCACTTAAAAGGATCACCAAAAGGGGTGGAATTTTAAAATCTGATTTTAAGAACACCAATTTCATAGTTAGTACATCAGGGTTTAAAGAGAAAAAAAAAAGTGAGTCTTGGGCAAATTGAACTCCTCGAACAATAAACATTTAGACATTAAAAAAAGAAGTTAAACACATTCTTAACCAGCGATGCTTCAGAAAAATCATTTCTGTGATTGAAGGACTATGCCACCGGTAATTTAGTCAGAACAAATTGTGAAGAAAATGGACATGCTCAGTTCTTCACTGTGTTTTAGAGACTCAGAAAACAACTTATGACATTCATTTCCAGTTGCAGTTGCGTCTGGAGCTGAGATACATTTGCTACTTAATTTTTTTTGCTGATGTATATGTGAGCTATTATTTCAAGCTAAAGCTCTTCTTAATTTTTAGTGATATTATAATTCATACATCCCTATTTATTTCTTACAAATTAATTTATGGTGTCTCAATGTTTCATGGTTTTGAAATTTCTATTTACCTGAAGTGAGCAATTTTAATTTAAATGGCTAAATTTAACTTTATTCTACAATTAAAGTTTAGAGTACATTATTACAGTTGTTATTCTATCTAATACTAAATGAATTAAAATTAAATCTAAAAGGTCATATTGAAACAATGTAAAATTATTAAACTTCATTAAGTTCACTGTGATCCACACACTGAATAATTTCAAATAGAACCAATGTGATATCCTATTAGCTTTTTCCCAATATTATTAAAGCAAAGTTTTCTAAAATTAATGAATGAAAAATTTATTTTTCTAAGCATGATAATATGAAACTTTCTTTATGTCTGAAATACCAAAAATTAAGTTTAATCAATGTTAATTGAAAAGAGAATGGGGTATAATCATTGAGCATTTTGGGAATATCAGAGTTTGTTTTTATATTCATTTCAAGAGGGCTTATAGTTTATAAAGATATTTAAATATATAAATATATTTCTGTTATTGAATTAATGAGTAATTCATAAGCTTTTATTAGTAATTACATATTAGGTTAGTAATCCCAATTTTTTAGTGCAATTTACTGAATGTTTTAGAAATTGTTCACTCTTATGGAATCATATGGCTTTTGTTTGTGCTTCAATTTGCTTTGAGGTCTCTCAAATTTTTTCTGACACTAGTTCAGCTATGTCATTCTTTTCTTTCTCATTATATATAATTGAAAATTTAAAAAAAATATCCAAATTAAAGTCAATTTTAGCAGGCATTATAATATTAAACTCTGATGCATGCAAAACAGATATTTAACTTATTATATAACTTAAATGCTATGAAAAACGGATAAAAGTTTTTTCAATATACATGAACAATGTAATAAGTTTTTCTTCACATTTAATTAATAACTTTTATCAAAATATTTATCCATATACTATTATAAAAGTCCATTGTCTCAATATTTAACACTGCTCACTCCTATGATCCACAATATTAAATTTTATTTGTATATTATTCTATTCTACTCAAGAACAATACAAACTGACACATTATATTCTAAGTGTTCTCTCATATGAATATGCTATTTTAAATTTTTATGACAATCACATTCAATTTTATTCTTTTTTTTACTGAAGTGAGCGTTTTTTTAATTAATTTATTTTTTAAAATTATCTTAGTTGATTAGGGTACAAAGGGTGAAGGGCTACAGGAAAGTGAGTAATACCATTGTTTCCACATTAATATCATTTTCCCCCTGTATCAGGGGTCAGGAGAGAAACAAAAGGGGAGGTAAAGGGAAAAGCCTCTCCCAGCCTCCCACCCATCCCCAGTTCCCGATTTGACATATGCTCTGAGGGTCCTGCTCAAGCAGTTTTGACAGGTCAACAGGTCTGAATTGCTGCCAATCTTGTCTTTCCAATCGCGATGAAATCTATTCAGAATCCACTGTATGATATAGTCTCTTCAAGGTTGGGGTTCTGAGATCAGCAGTCCAGTTGGAGGGATCTCCAAAGAAACTTCATCTGAGATGATCCCAAACCTGGTTCTTGTGTGTGCTTGCCAGTACGGGGTCCAGCACAGTCCGTCGCCTCAATCAGCTTATGCACATGCTGGTCGTTGCAATTGCTGGGTCAGTTCTGTTTCCAGCCCTGTCATCCACTTTAACCAATGGGTGTTGTAGTCCAGCTTGATCCTCCCCACTTCATACTTGGTCCTCACGCAAGCCAGTGGGAGCTGCAGCCTAGTTTGGGCATCTCCCCATAACCCCCACCAGGCCTGCTCTCTACCCTGGTTCCCATGCATGCCAGTATGCACTGCAGGCTTGTTCAGTCTGTCCCACATCCCATATAGCTTTGGTACTTGTTAATGGGCATTGAAGCCTAGCTCAATCAACCAACCTACTATCCAGTCCATACAAATACTGGCAGGTGCCTTTCTGTCTAGCCACCCCTACCCCTGTCCTGGTTTTTTGCTCTCCAGTGGGAGTGGTTACACACGATGTAGATGCCCACTATCTCCCTAGTAGGCCACTCCAACTTCTGCATTGTGCACTCTCCAGGTGGTTCTGGCATTTAACTTAACAGAATTGGCTCTCCAGTGCCAGCCTCTGCCATCTGATGATGTGGCAAAGCCCAACCAACCCTCACCCACTCTAATTTTTGCTTGCACCAGTTGGAACAATCAACCCAATCCAGCCCTTCCCCAGTCTAGCTCACCTGAGGCCCACAGGTGTTTTACCCCTCCTGGTCTGGTCTGCCCCATCCCAACTCCTGCTTTCCAGTGGGAGTGGTTGTCCAGCAGGGGAGCCCACATTCCCCTGCCGGCTTTACCTCCTCCCCCAGACCCCCCCCCCCCCCCAGTTTTCACAAGTGCTGTTTGGGCACTGCTACCACATCTGGTATGACTCACTTCACTTTGGCATTCCTTAATGTGCACTGGTATGTGTTGTGACCAAAACTGGCCTGACCCACACTCTATGCTGGTGATCAGAGCTGCCCATGGTTGATGTGAACAGTTTCAGCCTGGCCTGCCCCCACCTATGCGATATGTGTGATGGTGGGTATCTTCCTCCGGCCTGGTCTGGGATGCTCCATACCATGGTTCCTGCGCTCACCTGTAGGGGCTGTGTTCCCACAGAGGAGTTTCCTAAGCTCCTCCAGAACCTTTGCCTATGCCAGGTCTTGGGTATACTGGTGGTTTCAGTGGCCAGCCCTCATTGCTGGCCTTCAATCCATTCCAGCTCTTGATGTTGGCTGTTTCAGCCCAGCCAAGGTTTGTCCATACCCAGACACTGCTCACATATGGCTCAGTAGGGGCAGAGACCCAGCTTAGTCCATCCTTTATCTACCCAGGTTCTCCAGAGTGCCAGGTGGTGAAGGCATCTAGCCCAGCTTGGTGTGCCCAGTCCCAGTCCACAATTATGCCTGGGGTGATTGCAGCCATATCCAGACCTGAACGCAGCTCCTGCACCCTCTCATGGGAATCGCAGCCCAGCAAGGGTGTTCTGTCACAGTTCCCCAACCAAGTCTATTCCCAGCCCTACATTGGGCATGTGCCAGTGGGTGCTCTGACCCAGTTGGCTTAGCCCTTCACCTGTCTCAACTTTTGCCTTTAATGCTGTGGCAAAGAACCACTGCCTCATGCAGACCAGTTGGTGTAAGAGCCTATATCGGAATGACATGTTCTCCATCCTGATTTCTATTCTTTTTTGTGAGTTGAAGTTTGCTTGGCCCTGCCCAGTCCGCCCCCTTCCAGTTGCACCTTTGCCCACCCCACATCCTATTTTACAATGCACCTTAGGGTGGTGCTGCCTTAACCTGCCCAGATTGCCATTGGTTCCTTTACCCATAAGTGGTGGCAGGTGCCATGGTCTCTCCTAGCTTAGCCAATTGCCACCCCAGCTCTCTAGGTAACTTGTGGGACTTGTTTATCCACAGGGTTCAGGCCACACTTTCCCCAAAGAGCTTACTCCTGGAACAAGTTCTCTTGTGTGCTGGTTAGTGTTTTGACCCTGCCAAATATGACCAGTCCACTATTCCATCTCCCAGTCAAGTAATGGTATCGAGCCCTGTCAGACAGGCACCCATCCATAGCTTTGGTCTGGACTGGTGTGTGGCAGTCAGTGATGGTCTATGCTAACAGCCCATCTCAGGATTCCTAATTTGGCTTGTGAGTCAGTCTATCCCAAATAGATCTAATAGACACTTCCCTCCAAACCATCAGTCCCCATGCTTGCCCGAAGGTTGCATGACCCTGGTACTGGGAATCACCTAGAATTCATCTCCCACCTACACTAAAGCTGGCCTTATCCATAGGTGTCCCAAAGCAGCAATTTCATATCCTAAAATCCCAGAGCTCGCTGCTCGGCGGCCAACAGGCAAAGTCTGGAACCATTTGGTGCACTGGGTGCCCAAAGCCAAGGACTCAATCACTGCCTTTCGGTATTGACTTGGATCTGGCCCAACAGGGGCACCCCCTACAGCCACCACACTGTGGGGAGCTACAAGCTGCCTGCAACCCCAAGGCCTAGATCTTCATTTAACAAATATTTATTTATTGAAATTGCTCATTAATGGTGGCTTTTTACATTCATTGTCCTCAATTAAGAGTGAGAGGTAAGGCCCGGCGTGAAAGCATAGTGGTTAAAGTCCTCACCTTTAAAGTGCCAGGATCCTATATGGATGCTGGTTCTAGTCCCAGGGGCCCCTTCTTCCCATCCAGCTCCCTGCTTATGGCCTGGGAAAACAGTCAAGGATGGCCCAAAGCTTTGGGATCCTGCAGCTTTGGGAGACCCAGGATAAGCTCCTGGCTCCTGGCTTCGGACTGGCTCAGCTCCAGCTGTTGCGACCACTTGGGTAATGAATCAATGTACAGGCGATCTTCCTCTCTGTCTCTTCTCCTCACTGTATGGCTGCCTTTCCAATGAAAATAAATAAATCTTAAAAAAAAAAAAAGAGTGAAATGTAAGTGAAAAAAAAAAATGTAAGCAGTAGGTCAATTGTGTAATAGAACTGTTAGCCAGAATAAAATTAGTTATCACCCATAACTTTGTAATAACAAAAATGATTCATAGAAATATGTTCTTTTGTTTAGATGAAATCATCTGATATCACTTCAGTAGACTCACAGAGAAGTTCAAATTCAATCTGGATTAAGGAATAGATAAAGTTAAATCTGAATTTTGTTCAAGAACTATAGTAGAATTAAAAGATAAATTAATAGCTTTTATTTGGAGTATTGTTGCTTAGTTTCTAGAATAAAGCATTCTTAGTTCATTTGCATTAAGAATTAGAATAACTGAACACTCCTTACAATACTGTAATTATGAGACAAACTGTTGTTATCAAATAATTTCTGTATAAACTCTACATTGATTAAACCAAGTATTCAGATAGAACTGTCTTCTGCATCAAGCCACAGCTATTACTTTAAGTTTAGATCAGATTCTGAATTGTTAACAATTTTTCAAACTTTGTATGTTATCATTTTTATGAGTCAAGCAAGATTTTTTTTTTAAATCTTAATAACTGTATAAGGAGACTCATTAACTACAGCTATGCAGAATATAACTAATTTCCCTTTCTCTTTTTTCTAGCATACCTGTTCAGTGAAATAATGTATTAGAATCTATCCTTACCAACTGAAATATCTTGTGGGAAAAAAACAAACCAAAACCAAATCCAAACAGAAAAACAAACAAACAAAAAACTCTGGAACGTAAAGGGACTGAATCAATGTTTACCTTGTCTATATCAATGTCTTTATTTTATTTTGTCTATATCAATGTCTTTATTTTATTTTGTTGTCTTTGGGGAATAACTTACATTGCTAGGTAGAAACAAAAACAATTCGACATCCGTCTGATTTGATACAGCCTGAAATTCAACAATATTAGAACAAATATTTTAAATAATGCAAATTAAGTTATTGATTTGGTATACTTGCCTAATTTAATTCTCTCAGTTCCTCTACAATTATACAAAGAAATCATTGAAGCTAATTGATTAAATAGATACATGTTCTACAATAACATATGCAGAATTACTTAATCTCATTTAAGTTACTTACAAATATATCAAGAGAGTTAACCTGAAATGATAGAGCATTTATAAGGAATTGCTAATTTCTAAGAAATTCTGTCAAGATCATGTTTATGGTCACATGAACGCTCATAAGGAAAAACAACAAATGTATCTGAACATATTTAATTCACTCACACTTTTTTAATATTGAAAACATAATTTTAATTCGCAAATACCAAGTGTGTATTGCAAATTTTAGAAAAGTTATATCACTATGTATGCCTCTTCTTTTTATTCTGATACTGAAAAATGTTATAATTCTGATACAATTTGCTTTGCAAGATACTTCCATTCCATTAATATGAACCCATCCTACGATCAAATAGCCTCCTGTTCTTAAGAGTTAGCACTTACACTGTGAAGTATCTGGATTATCAGAAACTTCTAATCAGAGCTCATAGATGATTTACAAAATAGCAGCAAATGATCTTTCATTTGCTGGTCTGCCTTCTTTGGATCACTTCACAGGAGTAGCACATACTGCCCTCCAAAACATACTGAAATTTCTACGAATAAATAGAAAACAAAGGATTTGTGTTTTTTGGAGGTATTCAAAATAAATAAGTAATAAATAAATAAATAATAAACAATAAATAAATAAATAAATAAATAAATAAATAAATAATAAATATATAATTTGATCTTAGGATGGGTTCATATTAATGGAATGGAAGTATCTTGCAAAGCAAATTGTATCAGAATTATAACATTTTTCAGTATCAGAATAAAAAGAAGAGGCATACATAGTGATATAACTTTTCTAAAATTTGCAATACACACATATAATAAATGTTTCAATGATAACATTATTTATATAGCAACACACAACTAGCAAAATGGAACAAATTTATGGTGCATATTTCATGCAGCCCTATATGATTCTGCCTATATTCAGATATTCTAGCTACAAATACAATATTTCTGGTGGTTCTATGTCATATGTTTTCTAATGAAAGCATTGCATCTGAATATATTATGAGTACTTACGCAAGCCAAGACCATAACTTAAATGTATATGATAAAAATGAAACTATAACTTTGACAAAATGCAAGGTACCTGTTTTTATAGACTAGCAGCTATTTTTGGTATACACTAGTAAATGAAAATTAAATTTCATATAATTTATATGTATATGTACAATTTCAATCTTTAGTTTTTGTGTGGGAAGATTTTTATTTCTAATAAACTGAATTCACCAAAATAGATTTAAAAATGAGCTTGCTTAGAGAAAAATTCTTAATATTGTGCAAAGATATGGATGTGGTAGTTTTTGTTGGGGAGATTTACTGATGTTGCTACTTATATCATAAAGGATCATTACGCTGTACCAGCAATGGGCATGTAAAAACTCCTTGCACATTATTTTCCTGCTATCTGGTGGTAGCTACTTGAAATTTGTTTCCTCTTCGAGGAATTTACTTCCATCTATAATCCATTTATGTTCTAAACTGGAATATGTCAGTTTTCTTAACTAGAAAATGGCAGTTATTGAGTTATTTAGATTTGCCACGTATATACCCCTGTGTGTCTCTCAGCAAAAATGCTATGTTTATTAATTTCCTTTGGTAATCATTCCAAAGATTTGCATTCACTAAACCTTTTCTATTATTTTCTCTTTTATACCCCTAAGGTGTAGCATAAGTAGATCCAAAGCAAAAAATAACAAGCAAACCTCCTGCTTTAACATTTTCACATAGAGCAGAGACCATGTGTACCGAAGAGAGATATCATTCAACAGTACTACTAACATTGTGAACATATGTCATTTTTTAAGATAAGATACTCAAACTCCTAAACCATATATGAAACAACCAATTCTTGTTCCAAACTTGGAACAGTAATAATCATTATATCATATTCCATTGTCTTTTGCCAACTTCTCATTGAGCAATGCGGAAGAAATATGTTGTCACATTGCTAACTTTGTAAAACTTATTTATTTCCTGTCTTAAATCATTCTGCTGTTTTTTATAAAGAGAATGTTGAATATTTAAACTCATTTGTGAAAGTCGTTACATTACCTTTAAAAGCATCCTGTGACTCAAGAGATGGAAGAATCATTTCGTCAATATAAATAACATGTCCCATTCCTTATCATTTATACTATTTTCCCATTGTGATGAACATATCCTACTACTGTGCCTTAGATCTGTCGTGTTAGCCCCCTCAGTTCCATTGCCAGAAGGCCAAAATGGCCCTTCAACTTTCATGAGATCTGAGAGTATTCAAAATCAGTCCACAATGGACAAAATTGTTCAGAATTATTCCTTATATGGCTCCTAGTGATTCAAATCTGAAATGTTATGGAACAAACAGCATCTACTGTTTTGAAATATATTCAGTATCCCACCTATATCATTTGACTCAATGCTCATTTGCATTATGGGCATTTTTGTTATCGTGTTTTGAACAGGAAACTATTATGGAGTAGTTAAGCAGCGCTCTGGCTGTGGGCTGGCTCCAAAGACTATTCTCCTGGCTATCATGGAAGCTAATTTCATCTCATTTTTTTAAAGGACTGATCTGCTTTCAGCATAATCTTTCCTATTATCTACTCTTTCTGTTGACTGTAGAATAATTCTCAGATTGCTAACAAAGACAAAAATATGTCACCTAATTTAATGACATCTGCATTATATAAAAATCTTATTGAGTAGAGGAATACACATTTTTTTGCAAATGTTATAAGATTTCATGCAAGCCAAAAAACCAAATTTTATTTTTCCTAATACAGTCAGAATGTTTCACTTCCATTAAAAAGTACAGTGTAATTATATAAAAAGAAAAAGTATGCAAAACAAATATTCTCTAAAGAACATCCTTCTGAATTTAAAACTTTTTCTGTGACCTTTCAAACTATGTACTTTGTATACCAATTGAAGAAAATTTAGTTTTTGCCTAAGATAGAGATGCATCACTGCAATATTCCCTATCAATACATATACAATAGATGCATGATTGCAGAGGAAATGTATGCAAATGTGTGCATACACATTGCTATCTTTAAAATCAAAGTTATTGTGTGACTATGATCAGGCTTTGGGAAATCAATTCAAGTTTTCCACTCAGTAAGGCTTATGATCCTGGTAAAATCCTACAGCTTAATTCCAGGCCAACTACCCCTTACTTTACCTCAGATTATCTGTCTTTACATATTATCTTTGACCATTTCTGGTTATCTAAACCGTAAAAGCAACAGTCTGTTTCCCTCAGAATTTCTCCATCGTTTACTCTTCCAGACATGTTTGACAGTTGCTCTCTCCTAAATCTGTCTTCTCTTTATGGAAATGGCACAGTTTAAGAACTTTCAAGATTTCTCTTTAAAACATTTTCTCAAGTCTTGGGTTTTTGCTCCCTCCTTTTTCTTGCTTAACCTCACGTGCATCTAAAATTCAAACTCAATTTACTACTTATATGGCCTAACATTTCCCAAAGTGTAATCTGGGAATAAAGGAATAGCATAGGTCAAGAACCCCGACAAGAAACAGATTAGATAATTTGAGCAATCACATTGCAGAATTAGAGATGAATTTTAAGAGGTCTGTTGATTATAGAAAAAATACAAAAGTTTTCCTACTTGAACTCAGAACTTAATATAGTACTTGTCATTTCAACAGTGAACATGTGGGTTTCAAAGTGTTCAATTTTTATTCTGTTTTCCTGGACATAGTGACAGGTCTCACAAATGAATGGCTCAGTCTAACTAGATCGTCTTCCATTTCCATTGGCATGTATAAGACCCAGGTGGAATTTGTATTTATGACTAGCCAGCTAAGAATCAGTATTCATGCAGAACCCTCATCATCAGGTTCTATTCCAGAAAAGATTCCAGAAGTTCCAGTAGTTCAAAGATTCCAGAAAAATACTTGACTGGACATTTAGTCCTTTATTATTAGAGGATGCAGATAATTAGCCAGATGAAAGAGTTGAATGGGGCAATGCATGTGAGAAGGTACCCTGAGCTCCCAAGCTCTGTTGCTCATATCACTTTCCAAGCATCTCAGCACAGTCAGCAGTCCAAAGTCTTCACATATCCTTTGTGTTTTTATTTGAGGCTCCATCATCTAAGTATCATTGATAAATAATTTACCATTGGTGATGCAATCAACTTTTACCCTTCCATCTATTCTTGAGGTCAAGAGTAGTATTAAAAATGTCCACTGTCTAATCATGTCTTGGTCATTCCACCAACGCAGCTCTCGGGTATCTTTAGGACACCCTTATCATTTTGGTGATTCAAGAAGTTTATGAAAATGTGCTTAAGAAAATGGAGCACAGGTGCAGTTCTCATTTTATGGTGTCACAAGGCTTAGTTTATAAATGTGAAGTTGGTGTACTTAGACCAGAATGCTGGCAAAACGCATGATAGAAAGGGCAAAGTAGGGGAGACAGCGTGTAGAATAAAATGTGAGAAGAACTGAAGAGAAGGGCCTCTCTAGGGTCAGCTCTGAATGCTGGGTGAGCTGGTTACATATGGATGTTTTCCCAGTCCTCGATTTCAGACTCCATACTCCCTGTCAACCCCCAACACTTTCACTTAGTTAATCTCACCCAAAGGTCAAAACCTAGTCTTGATATGTCTCCTGCAAGCAAACCTCCCAAGCATAAAGGAGATTTGAAGAGTTTTGCACCTTCCTACCTTGCTGGGTTTTGTAAACACAAGATGAAATAATAATAAAATCTACATCTCAAATATATGTTTGATTTGCATAATGTAATTTACATAATAACCACATACACATTTTAAACTACTCACTGTAAGCAGTAAACAGCACTAATATGTATCCAAAGTTGAGAATCATCTTTGATTCCACCCACTCCTTCTTTCCTGTATATATGTAGTGTATTTAGCATGACTTTAAAAATATAGTCATTAACCCAAATGACACTGTGGGAAGATAAGAACACACTTCATTGGTTTAGGCAGTAGGAGCACCATGGCTTGGTTAATGAGCATGAACTGGGTATCAGCCCTGATGAAGCTCTTGCCAGCCTCCCTTGTGGAATAAATGACTGGTGCAGCCCTACACAAAAGCCCTAAAATCTGGGCTTAAACACTTTGCAACTGGATAATTTAGCTTAATCCTTGAGCAACCTTTTGTTTTCATTTTCTGTACTGTAGGAAAGCTAACAATGCCTATATTATTGGATCCTTGTGAAAACCGGATGAAGGAATATGTATGTTAAACTCAGAAAAGTTCTGTCTACATGCATCATTTTCCCCTCAAAATACATTGAGATTCTTTGCCACACCTTTATTGCCGGCACCTATAGCACAGTGGATATTTATACTGGACTACAGAAATAAGTGCTTATCTACTGTCTTCTTTGAGCTTTCCCTACTTTTAAACCTCCTTCCTGTCACAAGGAATTGCTACACCTCTGCTTCTGTCTTATGACCTATGTACTAATTTCTTACTATTTACTACTATTTTCCTTAACTATTAATGTATATTTCTAGAAAAAAATGTTTTTTGTAATTTAATCAATAATGATGCAAAATCCACTAGCATTTTTAAAATTATTATTTTAAAGATCTATCTGATTTATTTGAAAGGCAGAGTTACAGGAATAGAAATGGAGAGTTAGGGTTAGCTCTTCTAGCTACTGCTTTATTCCACAAGTGATCCCAAGAGCTGCTGCTGGACCAGGCCAGTCAGGAATCAGAAGTTTCATTTGAGTCCTATTAGCTGGGTGACGGAACCCAGGAACTGGGCTATCTTCTGTTAGTTTCTTGACTGCAAAAACAGACAGCTGGGTTTGAAGTGGAGCAGCTTGAATTCAGTGCCGTATTGTTATGGGAGGCCACAATCACAGTTGAAAGTTAAACCCACTATAGGAAAATGCTTCACCCCACATCAGCTTTATAATTTTGTTTCCAGCCTCACACTATCTTGTTACATGAAAATTACACCACAGGGAGAGTCAGAGCATGTTATCAAGGGGAAATCGCAACTCACAGCCTATGTTTGCTGCCAGATTGTCTTCCACTTTGACCGGAGCTCCACTATGGTTCCCTACTGCACTGGCTGTGCAGGCTCTCACGGTGAAACTCCATCCCCTGAAGCTCCCAGTTAGTGACTGTCTCTCACATTGTACACGTCTACTTCCCACCTGGTCTCCAAGCCCCTTCTCTTATTTATTTTTTTTTTCATGCAGAACACTGTCTTCTATTTTCCTAGCACTGCTCTGAGATTCATAGTAGTTTCTACCAACAACGATATGCCACTTTCATCAGCCTGAAAGATAAAATAAAACTCCCATATCAGCAGTACTGGGAGGATTGAAAGTCTGCCTTTATGATCTATATAAAGCTTTTATGAGGTGTATAAATCTGCCAGGGAAAATGCACCTGTGGAAACTAAGCTCCTATAAAAAAAAGTGCAACTCGGAGGCCGAAGGCCCAAGCTTAGCCAATAGAAAAATGAATGTTTGAATATTGAACATCTACAAAGTATGATAAAATAATGCTACCTCCAGAAATAAATTATTGAAATCCAGATATTACTCAATGGCTTTTTCCTTATTCTTTTAGTAATATCATTATTTAAAAATGCCTGTAATATTTACAAAGTCTAATGTTGATTAACATTCCATTTTTGTAAGTCATGACGTCTCACTACAAATATAATTAGTGCCCATTGTGCACTTTGCTACTCTTTCAGTTACTCTATTGTTTTTCTGATATGGAGCTGATATCAGATGATTTTTTAACCGATGTTGTAAACAACATAATTAAATCTGTTGTCTGTGGTTTGACTTTGAATGTCTTCTACTACTTAGCTTTTTAGAAAGAGAAAGACATTTGTTTCAGGGATTATTTCTTTTTAAGCATTTTGGTGAAAAATGTTCATGAGTGTAGAGATGAATGGTTTGTGTGGACGCTGACTGAATTCAAAACCAACACTGAAATTAAGAACATACCATTACTAGCAAAATAATCGGACCCGGTATTTCACTAAACCAATATGTGTAGAGGTCATTGTATCTGACATCATTCAGTTTTACAAATATTCACATATTTTACTTCCATAAATTTTCCAAAGGGTAGGGACAGTTATTCTTATTTTACAAATAAGACAATTTTAAAGAGGCAAATTAAACAGTGGGCAAAAGTCATGCAGCAAGACAGTGACAATACCAAGAATGTAAATGCCAGCACAATTCAAATATCTGTTCTTAAATACTATGTCATTTGGCTATGTCAGGTAGTGTTTTAATCTCTGATCCTAAGTCATGTACAAGCATTAAATTAGCACAATGCTTTTGCTCAATGCTTTTAGAAATTTTTATAAATTAATTTCTGAGCTTCTTACCCATCAGAAAATTGTTCACACCATTATTTTAGGATATTGTATTTGATGCTTAAAGGAGAGAACCGCCTGGATTAATGTTGCTGATTAGGACAGGGCAATATACACAATCAAACTTATAGCAGAGCTAAGAAAGAAAGAGTAATGACAAAAATGGGACATGAATCTGCCCCTAATAGTAGCATGGATTCATTCTTTTTCTCATTCTTTAAAAAAGTTAGATAAAATATCTGCACCTTCTATAAACATCATTTTGATTTTCTGCTATTTTTTCCTCTTTTTTGGATCAAAGTTGGTGATCGGAGGACAGTTGCCATTTCCTGTCACCCTTGCTGTTTCACCTCTCTGGATATTATCTAAAAGATGTGTGTTATGTGATAGCTATTACATGTGCTTTGGTAGGTGAATGTTGCTTTTTTCCCAGAGTTTTTCTTTCTTTCTTTTTTTTAACCCCTAATCCTGATATGTGGCCTCTAAGTGGCAAACAAGAATAAAAAACAGTGAGAGACCGGAGGAAGCGCTGTTTTGTAAATGCAATACTTTTTCAAAGTGATTCCTTTTATTTCCAAAAAAAAAAATCTTCATTTCACAGGTGCAGTTCTTAGAAATGCACAAGAAAATAACCAAGCAAATGGGAAAGGAACAGATTCTTTCTTTCTGAGACAAGAAGTCACACCCATGTCCCAGGGAGGTCAGTGACCTCTGTCTGGGGCAGCAGAGCTTAGGTGCAGCAGACAAGCTCGTGTGTATGACTGATTATGCAGAGTGTTGCACACTGGACTTGGCCCTGCATAGAACGTGTTCTATGCACACTAGAAGGCTGTCTCTGTAGCATTAGGAAAAGTGTGCTGGCAGACAATATAATGTCATAAAGGATGGTTTCTGGTAATTAATGCCTGAGCAATTTTAATCATCCTCCATCTTGTTGATGTTGTTCCTCGTAAAATATTCTTTCTGTCATCTTCTCTTATCACTCTTTGCTTTTCTCTTCAAAAGCTCATGGCTCGCTGTCAAGAAGACGTGTTTTCACACCTTGCCTTCTTTTCTAGCCTGCTCTTTACACTGTAGGAATAGACAATGCTCATAAAAATGGGACAGGGGAGCACTTTGCACAGCCCTGATATGTGCATGGTGGGTGAGAATCTAAGCTGTCAATCTGGCAGAACAAAGCGGTGGGAAGTGAAGATGTTATGGAATTCAGAAATGTTTACATGAACCATATCCATGAAAATCAGAAACAGTGCAGAGGACAGGGCATTCTTCTGTTTTCTTTCCAACAAGTGAAACTTGATTTCTTTTATCTGTTGCGCCGTATCATTGTGGATTTTTATCCTGCAGTTGTATTTTAACTGATTTTATTCCAGGTAAAATAGCAAGACAATTAAAAGAATGAGCAATGACATTTCTATGTATGTAAACAAAATGTTTTCTCCAGACTTTATTATTTTCCATTTTTTCCTTCCTGTTAAAGAATCAGAGCAGTTGAATATTGTTCAAAAGTGAAAGCACTGAAGTGTACAACTGCCTGTCCCCGTCAAATTGATAGAGTGAAGATGGAGGTAATGAAAACTTTCTCTTCAGTCAGGCCTAGAATAAAGAAACCATTTCTAGTCATTCATCAGCTTTGATTGCCTTGGAGCTTGTGGTGTACATCAGAACCAGGCTTCACAATGGGAGACTAATGCAAGTACAATAATCCTTTTTGGGAAGTGTACTTTGCCTCTGCTTACAATTAGTAAATAGAAATCCTAAAACATGGCAACAAAACCACAGCTATGTCCTGACCGCGAAGCATGGATTAGGTAGAAAGATATTTCTTTGGGTATTTTGATTCTGCAACTTATGAATATTTCAGCCTGCTAACTAGGGATCATGTGTGCATATATTTTTAATTGTGTTTTTTTAGAAGATTTTTATGGGTTTACTTCCTAATCATTTGTGATGATCAAATTTTTAGGAATTGTTTAATTTTCATAAATAGTTTAGAGATAAGTAGCAACACTGAAATGCAATTTGGGGAACATGTGTGAGCCTGCATATTATAATTTACTTTTTGTAGAGAAAGTATTGAAAATATGTAAATGATGCCTCCAGCAATTTCCAGTCTTGTTTTCCTTTAAAAATTTACAAACTTGATGTGCCACAAAATATGGACATATTTTCACTGCACTGAATGGATGTGATGGCTTGTACATTTACTTTTGGGTAATTTATACTAGCCAGATGAAATGAAGAACTGAAATAATTATCAAAATCATTCAAAACAAAGTGGTACTCTGGACCTAGTCATTTAGATACAGAATTTCAAATCAGAGTGTTTCTTCAGCTTGAACGATATGGATAATTGTCTCAGGACTCCGTTATCATTGACTATAGATTTCCAATCTGATTATAGGTCTAACATAAGATGGGAAAAATAATAACATGTAATTGTGTTTGAGATGTTGCCCATTCCAAAATCATTGCACCAAGGTTTCCTAGTGCAGACAAAAATGTAGGTTAGTTCTCTTTTGAAGGCAACAGACTTTGTTAAGTCCCTCGAAGACTACTTAGAATAGGAAAATAGAAGCTACTATCTTGCTTAATTTGCCACTTATTGAACAAATTTTAAATATTTTCTTTCTTACGTGAATAATGTTCCTTTAATCAGTGGAACACAACAATCAGGTAATCAAAATGTGATTTTTTACAATGAATGTGAAAAAAGTATGCAAATTACTTTTCCAGAAAAATATATGTGATTATACTAGATCCCTCATTTTAGTGTGACCTATTAATTTGTAATCAACAATAGAGCAAAACCCAAAGTACTCAGACAATGATTAAATTATATTATTGACAAATACTAAAAAACCAGTCTCCAAATGAAATTCCACTTAATTGCTTTTTAAAAAACATTTGCTTTTTATTGTGAAAGGCAGAATGAAATAGTGTAAGGAATAGCAGAAGATGGGAGGGAAGGGGAGTCAGAAAGAGTGGAGGAAAAGAGAGAGATGAAGAAGTCTCTCATCCGTCAGCTGCATCGTTCTCTAAGTGCTCAGAATAGCTAGGACAGAACCAGGCGAAGGCAGGATTTTGCAACTCCACATATATCTCCCGCATGTGAGTATCAGGGACTCAAATACTTGGCGCAAGAGCTGTCGCCTTTCTAGGCACATGACCACAAGACTGGAAATTGAAGAACTGGGACTTAAATCGACTTTCTGATTTGGGATGCCTATATTCTCAAGCTGAAGCACAGCATCACCAGGCTAGCCCTTTTCGTTTCTTCCTTAATGCTGTCTGAGTCTTTGGGAAAATTAAACAAATCATGATTTTCAGCTGGAAAGGAAAAGTTGAGTCTCGGTAGTTTTCTCTATGTCCGATGGCATTTCCTTATTCTAAGAAGACATCATAGACAAGTCTTCACTCTAAATACTTTCCTTCAGTGCTGATGACTTTTGTTGCATGTTTAGCTAATTGTGTTATATTCAAAATGCATTCCTTATCTGAACACTTACAGGTTTCTAGGCAGTAACAGTGAGCCTCAACTGATTACCTAAGGACACACATTCACATACTCCTATGAAAGTCACCTAGTAACAGATATATCTCAATAATAGTATTTTAATGAATCATTCACTTTATAAGTAAACAACTCAGTGTAATAATAAGCATAATCTGAAACCCATTTCCAATTATGTATGCATGTATGTACGTACGTATGTATTCCTGCATGCATGCGATTTGCCAGATGGGTGTGTGTTGAAGGCAGAGAGTTCCTACCAGCTAATTCACACCCCAAACGCCTGCAACACTCAGGACAGGGCCAGAATGACTCCTCCAGCTAGGGATTCAGACCGGGTCTTCTAAAGGTGTTACGGAGATCCCATCACCTAAATCATCACTGTTCAGTGGCTGGTTAGCAGGAAGGAATGAGGAGTGGCTAAAACAACAACTTCCACATAGGCACGAGGTTATTGGTGCAAAGAAAAAAAAAATCCCCTGAAGTCTACTCTAAATTCTAAAGTATTTAGAAAATAAACATATATAAAGTTTAGTTTGCCAGCTATCTATGGAAATATATATATATATATTTGCTAAACCTGATGAGTCTGAAACCGAGTTGAAGGGCAGAGTTGTAATCCCTGGGTTTGCAATAGCTTCCCCAAAATAAGAGAAGTTAATCATGACGCCACAGCTCCAATTCAAATAAAAACAAGCAGAAATTTAACTTTTTCATTTCTAATAAAGTAAATGTGTCTTTTGGTTACCTGTTGTCCTTTTCTAATAGCCCTAACTTTTCCTATGTTTTGTGTATTTAGATATTTTCTGAATTTCTACTCAAACTTGACAGCCATTTTATGAATCCTATTTTAATTATTTCCTTTTTTGCATCTCTATTTGACAATAGTCATATGATACATATGGCTCCCAGTGAATTCTATGGTTTTTCTATGATATATGAAACAACGTCCACTTGCATATTGATCCTAGTGTGTGTTCGATAATCACTAATCTTTTAAACATTCTCTTGGAATTTAGGTAGTTATTTCAAAAAAGATTGCTTATAGTTCAGATTAAATTATAGCCCACTTGGAGATGGGAATGTACATATTTTTTTTGGCAAATGAAAAACCTCCTTAATAAAAAAAAAATGAAACATCTCTAACACCACCTTTCTTATTAGTTAAAAGTGAAAACTATGTTTCCATTTATTAGTGGTAACTCTTGTCTCCAGCTCCTCATTATACCCTTTGAGGTTTGTGAAGAGAATCATCTAATTAACTCCTGAGGATATCCTTTTTCAAGTAAAATATGAATAATGCTTTTAATGATTGATTGAAGTAGACACTCTGGCACAGTGAATTAAACCATGCTTTGGACGGCCGCATTCCATTTCAGAGCGCTTTGAACCTCGTCTCTGTTTCAGATCCATCCTCTTACGAATAGGGCTGGGAGACAGCAGATCGTTTTCTGTCACCCACGTGAGGGACTGATTCAGAGACCATTTGATTTCTGACTTTTCTTGTGGGCCTCTGGGAAGAGAACCAGCAGCTGTCTCCTCCTCCGTCACTCTGTTTTCAAATGAATTAAAACATGGATCCCTTAAAATTGTAACAGAATTCTCACATATTTTAATCTTTTCTCCATGCCTGTCTCTTTTATTTTATTTTATTTTTATATTTTTAAAGATTTACTTATTCTTGTTGGAAAGGCAGATCTACAGAGAGAAAGATCATTCATGCCTTAATTCACTGTATGAATGGCTGCGATGGCCACAGCAGAGCTGATCTGAAGCCAGGAGCTTCTTCTTGGCTTCTCACATGAGTACAGGATTGCAAGGTTTTAGAGCATTCTCTGCTGCTTTCCCATGCCACAAGCAGGAACCTGGATGGAAAAGAGAGCACAAAACAACACCTAGAAGGGTCCTGGTACTTGTGAAGTGAAGATCAGTTAATTGAGCTATTGCACCAGGCCCCTTCATTCCCATCTTTATCACATAACCTGATAACTTCTTTAAGTAGTTTCATAAAAAAAAAATCACTATTATGCAACAACAACGAAAGCCTAAGCACATGTCTCCCCTTAAAGACATGATATTGACCATGGATTTCAGTGAAACAAAACTGCATAAATTCTACCAAAACCCAAATGTCTCCTGAATTAAATGATGTATCCAAAGCTTTAACTCAATTTTAGCATTCCAGTTGTATGTATGCTGTATATTATCATTTTCTGCCAGTAGCTTGAAAGGCTTTGAACCTGAATTCCCACCTCTAGGAATCTAAACTCTTAATGATGTGTCCTTTCTGATCTCAATCAAGATATTGATTAAAAATGCTGAAGTAAACAAACCCAAGGATAAATGAAACCAAATTGACATTGATTCTTTATTCAGAGATATTTATGTTTGCTTATCCAGGTAAGACGTCTTTATAGCATTCTTCTGGAAATTCCATGACAAAGTACAGACTAATGATATATTTCATTTGAATAATTCTAGAGTGCATAAGGTGCTTCTGTGTAAAGTTCTATATTTATTTTCAGAAAACTTCAGTAATGTACTCAGGATTATCTAGCATTTCTAGTGTATAAAATTGCAGCTTATTTAGGTAAGCATCTTAGCAAAAATGGTAGTTTGCAGGTGGCAGAACTGAGAATCAAGCACCCCTATTCCTGGGAGATTGTTCAAAACATAATTTTGTCCCCTACTTATCTGCTCCAAATCAGAATTTTTCAAATTGATTATGTTTGTAGAAAAAAAATGTTAAAAGGATATTTTCACAGAGTGAAAGTAAAATTAAGATGTACACACATGAAAATTTCAGGGAGCTTCAAGATGTTTGTGAAAATTTACAAAACTATGTTGGCACAAAAATTTTGGGGGGTGCTAAATGATCTGTGATATATATATGAAGATATGTATTGTGAAAAAATGAACGCATGGATTTCAAAAGTGTTTATGCAAATGATCAGCTGATACTTTTATTTTTATGAGTCTCTTGATGTACCTTCATCTAAGTTAAATAACTCAAAAAGTCATCCTTAAATATATCATTTCAGAAAGTTATTGCTATTTATCGAAATAGTTCTTTATACCCAATCTACGCTGGTTAGGGCACAAAACACATATACACAGAGATATTATATTAACAATGAAATTCAACCCTTTATTTATTGAGGTATTGAGCCCGATGTTTTGTGTAAAATGTAACTTACTGTTTCTTCTATAATATTTCAAAAATTTATAAACATAGTTATTACTTTAAAATTAAGAACAGTTAGTGAGATAATCCTATATTAAAACTAATCGCAAGTAAAACTCAATACACAAGTGAATGTGCTGCAGACTTGAGTGCCACTGGTCTTCTATGCTAAGATATTAGTTGAAGTGGATTAATCTTGTCAAAATAATATTTATATTTGAAAATCAAATTATCATTTGTCCCCATAATGGTATCAGTTTCAGTCTTTTCTAATGTGTGGCAATCATCACTGGTCCATTTTTCAAATTGGAATTATGGCATCTTGGCTCTTTGGAAACTTTTCTATTTATGTGAAATGCCCCAATGACATAAAATAAGGTATCTCTCTTCAAAACTGCAACCAGCTTTAAGAAATAACCTATGGTATTCTGAACAACAGAATTAGTCCAAAATACCTTTTTTTATTCGTGTCTTCTCTGTCTCTATTTTTCTCTCTCGGATATACTCCATCTGAAATTACTTTTTACTCACTTCCAATTTGAGGTTCATTCTTGAGGAAAGCATGAAAAGAAAATAAGAGTTAAGTACGCCTATAGGATCCCTGTCTTTTTGCACTTATCAAAATACCCTCCTATGGCTTGATTTCTCTTTATTTTAGGCTTCTAACTATAGTTGGCATACAATTATAACAAATGGCTTTGATTTTGCTTTGGCTTACAAGCTTCTCATTGATTCCATATTCATTCTAAGGACATATCTTTTCAACTCCACACCTGAGTTCTGAGTGTTATTCATTGAGATCTGAACCAAAGCTGACATGTAGACACAGTCATCAGTGGTCTCGTTACACATGAGCTGATTATAGGGGTTGACTGTTGAAGGAACTTCCTCAATATTACCTTCTAAGTGGTTTATCCCATATAATGCATGGAGTCCTGTTCTAAACACACCCGAACAATTCTATACTAGCTACAGCATTAACACTATTTTTTTTTTCTTTTGTTCACCCAATTTTGACAGTGGTTGTTTTGATGGTTGTCTTCCAGGATGATTTCCTTTAGGCTTTCATCCTAAACTTTTGTTTTGCCAGCCCCAATAAGAACAAATCATTCACTGTAAGAAATTTTTTCTGGCATATCTGTGTAGCTTCAGAACTGTTCCTAAGTGCATGCTGTGTTGCTGAACACATCACTAGTTCTTACCTGTCTGCATAGACTGTACCTGGGCTAGAATATTGCAATTGCAATATTTTTCTTCAATTAGCCTCAGAGCGTCCCAACCAACTCTGACTTGGGAATGTCCAATGAAATATTTGCTTTTTTCTTAATCAGACTAAATTAATTTCCAATCTGGCTTCCTGAATATCAGTGATCTGTGGTGGATTTTACTGTATATTTATTTTGAAGCAGGACATTATAGCATACTGAAAATATAGACTTTGAGGAAACCAAACGATGTTTTTAACAGGTGGCCCTCTGTCAAAAACATATATGTGTATATACATGAGTAACTTTGATATCAATTTTATTTAAACAGAAAATGTATAGAGCATAACTTTTGTATAAAAATGTTTACTTGTTGTCAATCCCATGTAGTTCACTTGTTGTTAAGGAATGTGCCTGCCCAGTCCTTGTGTAACTGTTGTGCCACAGTGGTAACTGACAAAAAGCACAATTTTAACAAGAATATTATCTTACCTTTTACCTACATTAATGAATAGATCATCAAAGATACAATGATTTGTAGAAACTATAATTTTTAACTAGCATGGTGGGTGATTTGTGAATCAGACAATGCTTTTTGAATGCTACAACAAAATATACTCATTGCATTGGTGTTATTGACAAATCAACAAAGATTCATTTGTAAATTTAATATACATTGCTAAGTCTAAATCCTTAGTTTAGGCATTCGCTAAATAACACAGATAGCCTCATATGTTATATTTCTCAATATTTATATCTTTTAATATCTTAAATAATAAGTTGAATATCTTCAAGAGGCAAAGATTTTGTCATTTAATCTTAGATTGATACATAGTATATAAAACAAATTATACCAATTCTATCATATACATATGGCATTCATAAACAATAGAGATATTCAATAATATACAATGTAATAAAATTAAATAGATGCTAAGTTAGGAATTTGGGGTAGGTATTACGTGGTTTGAATTTAATTTTCAATCTTATACTTATTATGATTTAATAACTAACAATAACTAATAACAACCGATTAGCAAAATTTATAAATTTTAATAACTTCCTTTTGCAAGTCAATGCAAGTTGCTTCCATCATCTTACTGGATTGGAATCATGACTTTGACATGGATTTTTGAAGCATGCGATTCAAACTTTCTAAGCAATAAATTTCTGCATAAGTGCAGACTAGGCAAATTAACATAGTCGAGCTCTTATAATAAAATTAAGAACATTAATACATGCTCATTGGTGGTAACCATTGGACCAATGTCTCCTAATTTAAGAACACCATCAACCTAGATGATGGGAAGAATGCTCAGAAGTCACATTAACTTCAAATTAACACATGATGCTTATAATTTAAAGATTATGACTACAAGTTAATATTTGCTCAATGCTTTCAAAATAGTACATTAATTGGATTTTGCTTACTTTAACTAAAATCTAAATCTGAGTTATTTGCACTTGTTTAGTTGTCAGTATTCTAACCAAGAAGTAATTGTACTTATGAATAATATTACAGATAGTTTTCCAAATAGATCTGCTGAACTACAGTACCCAAGATTTCAAATTTTAACATGACGTATAATACTCTGAAAATTTAAAGTGGAAGAAAAAGTCCTATGCATAGCTTTCAGTTTTGCCACAGTACCTTTTTTGTTATCATATAATAAATACATGTTTCACCAACCTCTTTTCCCTGCCCTCCAGTATTAAGTCTGAAGAGACTTTATTATTCATTCACATGTTAGAAGGTAGCAGTTTCTACCTTAATAGAGCCAAAATTGTCAACTTTTCAAACAGTAACTTGTTTTCTATGCCCTAAGGTTTGAAAGAAAATAGTCTTATAATGGAAAATAGTGAGCTGACTTTCTGAATGCATAAATATCTCGATTCTTTATCAGGCTGTGTATACTACCTGTCTTCAGGTGGTTAGATGGTCTTCTAACAATAGGGAATGGAGTTTGTGGATAAACATGACATAAATAACATTATTTACAGCTTCCCTTTGGGTTTTTGCAGTCCAAATTGAACTCTCTTAAAACTTAGAAATGTTACAATTCCCTGGAATTCTTTAAAATTGTGAATAAAAGCAAGTGAATTTAAATGTGACACAAAGAGAAAATGGTAAGACATTTTGCAACATTTCCAATGATGCAAATGCCATATGGTATAGGAGGTGAATACATACAGATTGTGAAATAATTCTGGTAGGTAAATGGGTACATTTTTATTTCTACTTAAAAAATATATATATATTTATGGTTCAGTTTCAATAGCTTAAGTTTACCTCATCATTCTGCCATCCCAGTGGGTGTATTTTTTACAGGTAGCTTTCATATGCTCACAGAGAGTATGCCTACTGACCAAAAATAATCACAAAGCAAAACCAAGTTAAATGGTTTTCAGTATTTCAAACATTTGAAAGAATTGTGCATTCACTTTAAGAATAGCACAGTAGAAATAAAGAATATTTTCTATAACAGTTTTGGTCAATATGAGTCAAGATCATAATGTGTTAATTGCCTTTGCATGCATGCAAGAATCTTTGGATATCATTCTGTTAAGGTGGGAATATAAGATACGATACTAGGTATTTAATGTTGAACTGTGCTTAATGATCTATTTTCACGGCATTCCTTTGGGTAATCACTAATTTTATTGCCTTAATATTGTAGAAGCACTAGACTATTTTTGAAGGAGAGATAGAGGAGAAAGCCAATATTGGATCAATGACTTGACATTGCTAGTCAACTTAAAGCATGAAAACATCCATTTAAAATCTAACTAGCAGCTCTTCATCAGTAATCAACAGCAGTTCCCTAATTATGTTTAGAAATCTTCCAATGTGGTAGAGAATTTTGCTTCATCAACTAATGTGCATTGGGATTTAGCATCATAAACTAGACAAAGACCAAATCAGGATAATATATTTAAAGAAATGTGCAAGCAGTTATTTTTTTAAAAAGTGTTTTGAATAAATTTGAAGTGTTTCTCTCCTCTTTATACTGTCAATTCACAGTGAAGTTGAAAGATTAGCAACAAGGTAATTTTAAGGAAATACAAATTTCTCTACATGGTGAGCTATTTGTCTTTTTTTCTCATATATCTCATATAACAGGTAAAACCCCAGTGAGAACCTGTAAACCCGCAGCTTTATACAGCAGTCTCCGAAAGCGGCCGGCCCCGTCTTGTCTCAGTTTGAAGGATTCCTCTCAGACAGACCTTTCATTTCGTGTTGTTGAGGAATACCACTCACTTTCTTTTCTATGAAAATACCACCTCAAATCTCATGTTTCACTTCCTCATATCCTTGATATCACCACTTAATTACAATCCTCCTGGAGGTGGCCTCAATTGGCAAAATTACAGTGGCGATATTGATTTCTTTTTGGTCTACTTGTTTTCAGTCACCTACCGTGACTTTTTAAGAGGGTGTATTTATTCTGTCTACGCCATCACATCACCGAAAGTAGAAGTAAGTTCTGTGATAGCAGGCTATTTTTTACCGACTCCTTGTCACCTCCAGGAAACCCGATACATGATAGCATACACACCAAAAATAGTTGAATGAAATAACAAATATGTAACATAAAATGAGGAGCTTAGTTTTAATCAAAGTCAAATGCTAGTCCTAAGCATATTGATTAGTTATAGCAAAAACAGACTTCAAAATTTTGGGTAAATGGAATCATTCATTTATAAGTTTTATTTGTTAAAAATGATTTTTGTTATGTTCATGATGCACTTTTCTAATACAATTTTGTAATACATTTTTTGTGGGTATGCAGATTCCCCCATTTGCCCAGCCTCTACGTTTTCCTATCACACCATTTTCTCCAATCTTATTACAGCAGTGTAGTCCTTTAGTAAGTTATAAGGTTAACATTTTGCTATTTAAGTACATCATGGAATTGTAGGTTTAGAGTTCTTCCTAGAAGCAGGATATATGTCACAGCTTAAATATCCCAATGTTTATTGGCTGTGCATGTCATATTGATTCATTGAACTCATTTGTCAAGTAATTTACTAAAAGGACAATGATGAAAGTTCCTGAATGAATTAGTACTGTATAAAGTATCAACAGATAGATTGAAACTTATGGCCAGAAGTAAGAAACTTACCAAAAAATAAACTTCAGATACTCAAAAACATATAAATTTACAGATGGTATCAATATCTTTCAGTAACATGTATGCTAGTATGATTTGATTCAGGCTAGACTACTGATAAAGGGTGCCCGGAGGAAGAGGTTATGGAACAGAAAACTGAGGATGTGGCAGATCTTCCAGATAAAGAAGAAACAGGAGAGTAGGGTGTGGCAGTCAGTGGGAAGAGCCTGTGCACAAACCCTCGGGCAGTTCGAAGCAGTTTGATATTCCATATTCAAGTCCTTGAATATCAATGACTTTATTTGGTTTGAAAACATATGTATATTCAAATAGCTTTGAATCTTAGCACATTGAATATATTGCTAACATATTTTTAAAATCAATTAAATCAGGGGAAACTTTTTTTGAAAGTGAAAATTTAAAATACTGACAATTTTATGAAGTTAAAAAATTCCTTATAGCAATAGATATTTTTGATAAAGTCCTCAACTGCATAAGTTGCTACCTACTTCAGCAGATGCTTCTTTGAATATATGCACTCTAAATATGCCTGCTAAGTAATGAACACAGGTATATAAAGCATTTAGCATTTTAAAACTGCAGTTATGTATGACTGTTCACTTATGTATATCTGTTACAATCAAAAGATAGTAAATGGCTAATTGAATTACATAGGAATCAGAATCCAACTAGTATCATACGCTTAAGTTGTATGCCTCCAGAGTTAGTTATTTATCTTTGCATGCTTCCAGAATGTTCTGCCATTGTCAACAAAATTCAGGAAACATCAATAAAGCTATATTCTCTAGGGAGGGAAGTTTTTATGATTAAAAAGAATGTAGCTATTTGGAATATTTCAATGTTTTTTAATTCTCTGAGTTTGTGTTACATTAAAATTCTAAATTTCTTTGCTTCATAAGAAATGAATTGATTGAATGAAAGTTTATTTGGTGCCATTTGATTTGACATTTGGAAGACAGTTACATTGAATAGAAATTAGCGGCTAAAGAATCCAAGAGCTGTAAACATATCAGTGAATAGAATAAGTGCAAACACTCAGAAAAAAAAAATGAAGGGCTTTGTTTATTTTTATTGGAAAGCAGATATACACTTAGAAGAAACAGAGAGAAAGATCTTCTATTTATTGGTTCACTCCCCTAGAGGCACCAACAGGCAGAGCTGAGTTGATTCAAAGCAAGAATCCAGGAGCCTCTTCTGGGTTTCACATGTGGTTGCAGGATCCCAAGGTTTTAGGCCATTGTCTACTGCTTTCCCAGGGCACAAGCAGGGAGCTGGATGGAAAGTGGAGCAGTAAGAACATAAACTAGCACCTACATGGGAATACAGGTGTGCTAGGTGAGGATTTAGTCACTATTCTGCAGCGCTGGGCCCAGGATATTAGCTGAATAGTACCCTATAGCCATTTTAGGGTGTATGGTAGCCAGATGTGTATAAACTAAAATTGAAATGTCAATGAAGTAATCACAGGATGTGGTTAAGAACTTGTATTTTCCAACATATTGGTCACTCAATACCATGTCAATTTACCCCATAAGGTTATAAACTGTTGTTGATGTTATGTTGTGGCTTTTAATTGGTCTGGATGATATTCTGCCACCTCCAGTTTTAGAACAGAGACGGTCTCCCCAAGAAACTGGTGAATTTATCTGGACAATAAGATGCTGGACTCTATCCATGGTACATGCTTACAATGAAAGAATCATGACTGGATTTGAACTGTAATACTACGGTTAGGTGGAAGGATCAACCATGGGGGTAGGGTCTGAGGAGGGGTTAGGGGAATCCCAGAGCCTATTAAACTGTGTCATAAAATGAAATGTAATTAAAAATATTTTTTAAAAGACTATAAATAATATTAAAACTATACATACAGTAGTTAATACTTTGAATCCTTTATAACTAGTGAGAGCAGTTACTCTCAGAATTATTATTATTCATTTGCAATGAAAATTTACACATAAAGAGTTACTATTTTATTTAAAGCCACAATCACTTTATCTAAAACAATCCATTTGGAGTGTTAGTTATATTTTATAAGAAGTCTTGTCAGCTACCATGGAAATAAGCATATGAATACATTATCTTGATTCATATTCCTTTTAGTCTCTAGCTTTAAGGCTTCTAATCCATGAAACTGGTCACTACATTGAGCTATTTCTGGTCTTTTCTCAACCTTGATAAAAGAAACAAACACCGGAAAAAAGAACAAAGTCAAAATCTGATCTCCTTAATCCCTCTTTGTAACAGGGGGTCACTGGTATTCAAAATGTGTTAGTCTTCCAGTTGCAACTGATTTTACACATATGTACAAATATGGCTGAAAAACAATGAAAAAAGATATGTACCTAAGAAATTACTTCTTTTCTAATTGCTTCTGTCCAAAAATGAATTTTATAAAAATATCTAAATAAGTCATAAGTTCATTCTGTGAACCTGAATGTGGAAAAATTAATGAAAATGATCATCGCCATGTCTGGCCTATGAATTCAAACTTTTTCATTTTTGCTCTTCAATTTTCCATTTTAAACTGGGGAAGGTTAATTGCTGTTACCTCTTCATGTTTGTTGTTACACAATCACTCTGATTGAAACACCATATGAAGCTTTGTAACCTGCCAGTACTTGGTTAGAAGTCAATGTCTACTAAAGAGATGAATGATTAGGACTTGATCTCATACAAAACAGCTTCCTGTATGGAAAATTCTGTCAAAATGACAGTATTCTTTGATTTGAATATTTGTCTAAGATAAGATAATGTGTAAGATACTTGTTTTGTTTTAATGCAGAATTGTGTTCATTTTTATTTAATACACTTATTTTCTGTCAATATGGACCTCATTGTACTAACTAATAGCAAAATTTTATGGAAAGACTTCGTATCAGAATGACTTGTTATCTTCTACAACATAGAATTATGATAATAATTTTCTGGGATTAGGAACATCAAGACAGAAAGTGATACTGAATGATTTGATCTCAAGGTTTGCACCAGAAGGCATTTCAAAAATCCTCCAATTTATTTCCTCCATGTTACAGAAGCAGAATTAGAGCCACAAAAGCATAAATGAGTTGTGTCTGATCACAATGCTTTAGACTGGCAGAACAGGGGTAATATTCATGTCTTCTGTCTATAAATTGTCAGGCATAGGTGTCAAATTTGAATAATTAATTTTTACATCAGTCCTTCCCAGATGGTGAAATTATGTCTACCTGATAAATTGAAAATAAATAAAATCTTGCACACTGACAAGTTTTTCAGAATTGTGAATCACCAAACACAAAATTCACAAAACAAATTGAAAGAATCAAAAAAGAAAGAAAAGGAAAGGAATCACTCATTGACCAGCCTAAAAGAAATATTTAAACTTATTTAAAACATGAATCTTTACTCTTAGAGATGCATAATGGTAAATTAAATTAAATTATTTCACATATTTAGCATTAAAATATTATTGTAAAAACCATCCATCTTATCATTTTACCCTCTGTTTTGTCATGTCTCTGAGACAAAGACTATTCCAGCACTTAACAGTATTAATTTTTCCAAGATTTGAGAATTACTGTTCTAAGTCATTGAACCTTAAAATGCCTCACTGAGCAAGACTGGGCAGGTGTCCACATTTTATGGTTGTGACTAAAAAAAGAATTTTTCTAAGAATTATTCAAGGCCTCAGGGCCAGAAAATGGTAGAGCCAGGCACAGGAATGACAGATTCCCAGTCTAAATCTAGCATGTTTTTTATTTGCACTGTACCAAATATGTCCAGAAAAAGAAAAAAAAATGCCCACTTTATGTGTTAAATTTGAAAAGTACAGTTGAAGAGATAACATGAAAAACAAGCATAGGCAAAATGGCTTTACTACTGTAAAACTTATACAACTTAAACCATGCTTTTTCCTGATGAAGGAGGCTAAATATAGACCCTTTAAAATCACACTTATTTTGTGAGGAAAGAGACTATTTCTAATAGGTTATTGTCAACAAAATGTGTCTTTGTATAAAGTTCCATCTAAACAATTTCATAAAAATGTGCCTTTTTCAAACTAGAGACAACAAATGAGGATATCAAATAAAGAGACTTGAAATTATTTCAGATGTTTAAATTTGTAGTGATACGCATGGCATCTCTTCAGCATTATAATTAAATGATTGCAAAATACCAATTGTATTATATTTTACTTTCTCATATTTATGCTTACGGTTGCTGATTTATCAGTTTGCTAGCTTCCTTCTGATTAAGCCAAAATATATCAAGGGCTTAGTTTTTACTTCAAGATACACGAAGTAATACACTACTATTGTCCAACCACTTCATGAATAAACTGGGCATGGATTCTGGTCATATTTTTCATTCTAGTAAAGGCAGATGTACACTGGAAAAATGGATGAGTTTATGGAGTGTGAAAGTGGCTTGAAATAAAACCACCGCGAAAATGAGGAAAGGTATAGAAAAATCAAGACACTGGGACATGGTGAGGCTGAAGTAAAGAGGTATTGATTTTAAATAACTTTCAGCAGAGGGTGAGGGTCTGAGTTATCGTAGATACTAGAAGGAAGATAATGAAACTACAAAGAACACACATGACAAGAACTACCTGGCAAAGAGTGTGCTTGGCCTTGTTAAGGAAATGCCAGTGTGAAAAAGGGGTAGATTACCAAGAGATAAGAAGTAAACTTCAGAAAGCTCTAACCCCCACATACTCATAGGCCATTTGTTGCGAGTTGACCAGTCAGAGGGAAACCTTTCAGAAGCTCAGAAGTCTTTATTCACTGGTCAGATGACAATCACATGGCAAGGTGCTGATAGAACTACTGCCTTGAGCTTCCGAAGTGTGTGGCTTTAAACTCTCAGACCCTATTCTGGGTAGTAAGAAAAAACAGATGAGGCAGTAAAGAACAAGCCACTGTTAATCAGATAAAGGCACAGAGAGCACAGGTGGGAGCCGTAAGCAGTTCACAGGAGCAAAGGCAGTAGTACTATCAGGGTCAGGGTTACAGCCAGGAACAGCCTTTTTTACCAGAATAAACATGAGTCATGTACCTTATATCAGGGACTTGTCCTTCTCTCAGCTCGTGCTCAAGGGGCTACAGGCTTAGGTCACCTGGAGGTTAAGTTGGAATTACAGTTGTTTATAGTGCAATAATGTCCTGAATGGGGTTGGGGTGCAGGGGGATGTTCATTGTATTACCCCATAAACCTAAATAACCTTGCATTTCCATAGGCCATGGAATTATTCTAAATTATATGTGAAGGATTTGAAGAGGTTTTGGTTCAAAGCTGGGCATGTGTGCATTTTGACAAAATCACTCTGGGCATTGAATGAGAATGAACCCAAAAGTAGTATTGCAGCAAGTAAGTCTATTGCAGTGGTTTACAACAACATAGTTGCAGTATAGGCTGTGAAGTGTAATGGGCTTCTAGACCTGCTCTGCAGATATTGCAATTGAAATTGCTATGTATTTGGTAAAAAAATATGAGGGGAAAATTGGAAATCTAAAATGCCCCCCATATATACTGATATTAATACCTATTTATACCACATGTTAAGATGAATGAACTTGCAAGTGGATTTGCAATTAAATATTTTGTGCTCAGGGAAGATGCCTGTATTGGAGATAAAATTTATGATTCATTGTATAAATTCTGTAAATTAAAATGAAAATTAGAGGAGAGGAATACAAGTTAGGAATTGCACATTTGAGTAGTTTTGGTGAGAAGTTAATAGGAATGGAACATTATTAATGAATGTAGTGGAGTCAAAGAAAGTAAATAGGAGAAATAATACCATGTAGGAATAATATGAAAACAGTTGGCAATAAAGAAAAATAATGTTAATGTAGGAAAGTAAGGACAGAGAAGATGAAACGATACCTACAACATATTGGAGGAGAGAGTTGTTACCATGCTAGCCTAAGCAGAAGAGAGGGATGGATTGGTTATAGGGTCTAAGAGACAAGAGATAAAGTCATGACCTGTAGAACACTCATGAAGAGGAGGAGGTGTTTGGAAGTGAATGTGGGATAAGAGGAAATGACACAGGGAGGTGTATTAAAGCAGCTTCATTCTGTTCTATTTTGTTGCAAATTACTTTGGAATCAGGATTGTCTTCTAAAAGTGAACATAAAGATATAATAGAAAATTTAAGGTGAAGTAAATAGTTAGAAAAATCACTGGGAAAATAAGTAAGAAAATAGAATGGAAATAAATGTGCTTACTTACATATATTCTCAAAAGGTTATAAGAAAGCATAAATCAGAGATCATCTATACATCTACATGCTATAAACATGTGATTTCAAATTCAGGACTCAATTACCATCCTTACTATTTCTAAACATTTAAAATTTAAACTTAATGTATTTAAGTTTGGGGATATCTACATGCCTTTTGTGATAAAATCTATTTCATAGCATGATATTTAGAATAAACAAGAAAAAATAATAGCATGGATAAAAAGATTATTACTTCTCAATAGCTATATTTACCTTTGATGATGCAGGCATGGAATGGATTTAAATTCAGTTTTAACTGATGTGAGATCTGACTAAGTAAGGATGGCAATATGAGAAAGTGCAAGGATGTTAAGTTTGTATGCAAGGGGTTATTAAAGTGCTAGTTATGTCAATGAAGCGAATGGCAGGAAACGCAGAGCTCTTGGACGTGAGACCTGAGACCGTGGCGGCAGATCCATGAACATGTAGTTGAATTAACTTGCTGTAAACAAGTTATTAGACAAATTTTATTGAGAGGAAGGGAAATACAAACAAGAGTAGGGTGTTTGGAATCCATATGGAGATTTCTGTTCTAGGCCAGGTGTGGCATATATCACGACCATGGGAATGTGTGTTTAGGCTCAGAGAAGAGTAAAGTCAAATAACCACAGTTGCTGGATCTTAGCCAGTCTGAAACCAGCAGCTGTGAGCTTCTTCTGGCATCTTAGGCACTTAGGCCATCCTCCTCCACTTTCCCAGCGTATTAACAAGGCAATGAGTTGAAAGTGAAGAAGCCAGAACACAAACCAACATCCAAATGGGATTCAAGAGCTTGAAGGTGGGGATTAGCCAGTTGAGCTGTTGCACCAGGCATAAATACCTTAATTTTTAAGGAAAAAAAATATGAATGAGATTGGATTATTGGTACTAGGTCATATCATTTGTAAATGCCAAAGTACAGATAATTTTGTATTGGTACTGAAACACAGCATTTCCAGTTATATTAATATTTCCTCCCTCACTTAGAGTGAATAAATCTTTTTATGTGATATGCTATCACAGTAACTCAAGATCATTGATCTAGTGCTCCTAATGTAGAACTGAAGACATGTCTACCTGTTGGACATGATTCTCTTTAAGGCTTTCTGTAAAGAATGACTGAGTAGCCACTAAGTAATCAAAATAGATATCTGTTCCCTCCTAGAGTGTCAGGGATAAATGGACTAGCATTTTCTTTTTACACAAATAAATGAAACATTCTATAATTGTGAAAGTGTCAGGGGTTCTTGCCTCATTGAAGATTTGGGAATCTCTCAAAAGGCAATAATCAAGCAGTAGTACTGATGAGTAGAGAGAGCCTCAGAGAGGAGACTAGGTAAATGGTTGGAGAAGTGAAACAACTTTCAATGAAAACCCAAAAGAAATGTAACCATAACAGCCTAACGAACAGGGAGAGGAGGCAGACGGGCCTGAAATGGAAGCGTGGAATGCACAAAGGTCCTTTTAAATAATTTGTTCTTTGTCAAAAGCCATGGTAAACATTTTGAAGCAGTGAAGTAACTTGGGTATTTCCATTTAAACAAGTGCACTGTCAAATTTCTTCCTTACAAATGAGATATATTCAACTGCATATTTGTTGATAATATTAGATATAGAGGTAAAGAAATGCATTCCCTTCAAAACGTTCATGGAAAAACCATTAATGGTACTTTATTTCATGGAAAAATTTGAAATCCATGTATGATTTTCTCATGGACATTTTGAAAATGGTATTATAGATTAAAAAAACGGATTTATCTTTCTTTTGGGATTTCATGGTTTTCATTTTTAATGAAAATTTAAGTCCTTTTATGCAGATAAACCTGACACAGAGTTGAACTTCTTGGTTAGGGATGTAGTTACACGTTTTTAATTTTTTTTTCTGTTTTTTCTCTCACATTGCTAAAATTGTAATTTGCCAATACTCTCCCTTACTATACTAAAAGTTTCTGAGAAGGCAACGATCAGAATATATTTTGATATTCTTATTAAAGCCAGGATATATTATAAACTAATAAATCAATAAGTACTTAGTAATGATCCCACAGTTGCAGTGCTATTTTTCTTTTTTCAATTTCAGACACATGGCAGACTTATTTTTCATAAATAATACTTATTACAAGGACCCTCATAATTGTTAGGTGTGAGCTACCATATTATGTAAAAATCAGAATCATTAGGTGTATTTCTGATTATATATCAACATTTCTGTCAGTCAAGCAAATCACTGCTTTCAAGGGGAAGAGACTTGTTATGCAATGAAATCCACACAAAAAAAGTGTTAATGTACTGTAATATACTGATACAGTATATAATTGACTTTTTTTCCAGGATGTTTTGCAAAGCAAAACCAACCAACCAAACAGTATACATATCTTGGTATCCACAATGACATTTGACCTTGGGGTTCAATTAAGATTGAAATATTCTCCCTTATTACATTCAATCAGCCGTTTCCAGATGCTTTTAGATAACACTAATGCAAGTTTCTGCCTTCAGAAGCCATTGCTGCTGAAACTGTGTCCTTCAATGTAATTGAAAATCAAAGAGCTAGATCCTTTTAAAAATCCTCTGGATCAACTATAACATGTACTTAGTAGTCTCTATTACATCCCTGTCAATTGGTCACCCAACTGCTGTTTCAGAATTCTTGAAATATGAAGCTATTACTTTCTTTGTCTCTTATTTCACATTTGTGCTAGTTATAATTTGTTTTTTTTTTTAAGCTTATCTCTCTGTAAGTTGTTTTATTCTTTCCCCGCTTGGCCAAGCATAATGGTTTGTTAATAATCCTCATCCACTTTGAACTACAATAAATATCATAATAGTTTAAGGCTAATTGTAGATACAAGTAACATGAGTTGATACAAACTGCATTCTAACTTTCAAATCAGACCACTGTTCAAGCCCTACTCAACATTTCCTGTAAGACTCATGCATGATGTAACTTGTTGATCTGACTTAGTCTTTCACTACTTGTGAGGTTGACACTTCAATTCTATGTCTGTTTCTTCTTTCTAGAATATATCATGAAATATATCATGGAAAGTGTACACATTGTTATGTTCTGTTTATATGTCTCATGGCCCATGCAATGCTTTAGAAACCAAATGAACTAGTTTCAATGTATATAAAGTTTGAATGATTTATCCTAAAATAAATGCATTGGGGATGGCAAAATGTGAAATATTTTTGTTATTACCACTGTTTTGTTGTGTGGTGTGGTGGGGAGGAGAGTCTTTGATTCATGGAAAACATCAGTGTTGGTGTACATACGACATACATATGTCATGCCTTCAAAAGATCTTTCATTCACTGGTTCACTTTCCCAATGCTTAAAACAGCAAGAATTGGGCTGGTCTGAAGTCAAGAGCAAGAACAAAAATGTTTCAGACATCATCTAGTGCTTCTGAAGATGCATATTAGTAACAGGTAACATTGGACACATAGTTTGGTTTAGACTGGCATTCCTGTAAGGGAAGTAGGCCTCCCAAGAGGCAATTTAACCTCCTCAGCCAAAATGCCTCTCAAAATAAACATTCTGAAAGTCTTCCAGTGTGTAATAGAACAAATGTAAAGGGAGATTAATGGTTATTTTTGTGTGTGGTAAGAATAAAAGACATGAGCATTCACTTTAATAGGTTTTTGAGAGTACAATAGAGTATTACTCTCTGTAGAACCAATGCAGCAGCAGATCCGTAGCAGTTACCTTCCAAAGCTGAAATTCTGTCTCCAATGTTTACCCACTCTTTCTTTGTGTCCCACTCTGGTCGCAGACCACCATTATAATATTTATTTCTCTAGATTTGACTAATTTTTAGAAACCTCACAGAACTATTATTTTTTCTGAATTATTTTTTCCTCTCTATAGGATTTTTTACTTTTCTTCACAGTTCATAAAGTTAGCCACATATTTCAAAATTTCTATACTTTTCAGCCCTGATGGTATTCCACTGAATGTGTATGCTATGTATTTTTAAATTACTGTCATTCTTCAGCAGATATATAGATTTTTTAAAAATATATCTTGGCAGCCGTGGATCAAACTTCAATGGACCTGAGTGTGAATGCTACTCAGAGATGTGGATTGTAATTTTTTATATAAGTACCCAAACATGTGATTTGGGAGTTATATGATAGTTTTATTTTTAAATGTTTCAAAATGTTCTGTATAACTTCAGATTTTCTAAATCAATTTTCATTCTCTCCAGCAGTGTATAAGTGTTTCAGTCTCTTTACATACTCACAACTGGGTGTCTTTTTATTATAATGATCACCCTGATAGTATTAGGTAATACCCAGTATGGTTTTGATTTCCATTTGCATGCTGATTAGTGACACTGCATATTTTCCTGTAACTGTTGACTGTTGGCATATCTCCATTGGACAGACAATTGTTCCAAACCTTTGCCCACTTTTTCATTGGAGATTTGGTTTTACTTACACATTTTAGCAAACAAAATCCTTGTCAGATTTATGCTTTGCCATTGCACTCTCATTTCAGATGTCGTCTTTTTGTTCTAGTGGTTCATTTGTTGTAAGGACCTTTTGCAGTTTGATGTAGTCCTGATTTTCTACATGTAGCTTTGATTGCTTCAGCTTTGTATGAAAACACACATGCATAAACACATCTAACCACTGACAAGACCAATATGAACATAATTCATTTTAAGCTGAAGGTGACTGAACTTCAATTGAATACAAAATTTGTCTATTTTGCTTCTTGTCTAACTACCCCATCCTAAATAATTTATTTATACTATACTTTTATTAGTATATTTCCTACATATCATCATTTAATACTTTTAGCTTTCAACATTTTTTGATAAAGTTACTTATTTCTGTTGGATTAATGCAGCATTGAATTTTGTAATTACCTTTATCAATGATTTTTCTTCTTCCTTTCATTACTCTGTTTTTGTTTTGTGTCTTTCTTTTTCATACTAAAGAATAACTTTAGCATTTCTTCTATGACAAGATCAGTAGAGACAAACGCTTCACCTTTCCTTTGTCTGGAAAACACTTTATCATTTTTTCATTATTGAAGGACATATTTTGTATGCTTGATTCACAATATTTTTGGTGATGTTTAGACATTATCCATTTTCTTCTGGCCTGGAAAGTATTCATTGAGAAAAATACTAATGAATTGATGAAAGCTTCTTTAACATTGCTTTTCTCTTTTGAAATTCAAAATTTTGTCTTTAATTTTTAAAGTGAATATATTCTGTCTGTGTGGAATTGTATACAGCTAATTCATTTGACGTTTTCTAGATTCAGATGTCCATTTTGCTATTGAGACTTGGAAAATTTTTAGTCATTTTTTGAAGGATTCAATTCCTTCAGTGACTTTCATCTTACATATATTTCAATGCTTTTGATGTCCCATAAGTCTTTTAGGGTGTCTTCACTCATTTTTAAAATTATTTGTCCTTCTTTTATCTTATTATTATTATTTTGCATTTCTAGCCTAATAAGTTTTAGTGATTAGTCTTCAATTCCATGAACTTTTTTCCTGCTGAGTTTGTTCTGTGGTTGAATCCCCCAGTTAATTGTTCAGATGTTACATCTGTCAACTCCCAGTTTTCTGTTTGCTTCATTTTTATGTTTTCTCTGTTGAAATGTTCATTTCATGCTTTTCTCTAACCGTGGTAAATCCCTCTGTCAGAAAAAAATCATATATACCCAATTTCATTAGGATTAGTTCCTGAAGATTTTTTTTTCTTTCTCTTGAAATATACTTTTCCTTCTTTTGTTTTCTTGATTCTGCCTCATTCTGGGAAATAATTTTAGTAATCAACTTAACAAGCTATTTCAGAGACATTTCACATTTGTTTGTATGTTGAATCCACATACCTGTAATCTTAGTCCCAAGAAAACATAGAACATGTCAAATCACATCAATGCCCAGAGACTGAGAAGACTGCATCAAGTTCTCAAGCAGTCCCCAGAAAATTTAAATTGATAAATTGTTTTTCAACATTTTACTTTCACCACATGCAGTTAGGATATGAGAGTTTTCACCTAGTTTTTCCTCACTGAGGTGGCATGGAGGGGCTATGCTGACTAAGCCATAAATTGTTCGGTGACTGTGTTGGTCTTTACTGGGTTCTGTCCAGTTAGAGGTCCTCAGTAACCCTCCCACTACTGCTCTGAAACAGTTTCTGAAGAATACAGTATATCGGCAGCCACCAGAGAATGGTTGGTGGATGTATGGTTCAAGTCTTTCCCTGCCTAGGTGGAAACTGTGGAACTGTGGTCTGAGATTTTTTTTCCCTCAATTGACTCCATACCGAGCTACATGGATTGGTTCCATGTGGTTCAAACGAACAACACTTTGTTTTTAGAAACTCCGTTGAATCAACAGTATGTTAGATCCCAACAAACCAGGTCCTTATGCAGGGGGGAAAAGAGAGAGAGAGGGCGAGGTGAGAGCTGGGATGCTATTAATGGAGTTGTTTGTACTTCAGGATAAATTTGGAAGTTGGTGATCCATCCTGATTATATATGGATCTGAACTTGGAGTGAACAAGAATGTGCCTTGTCATTTTCTCTAGGATTCAATATGGTTAGATTTGCATTCCCAGGAGTCTTTGCACTTGTTTCTGTTTTTGCCATAAAGTGGATTGATCTGTGTGTTGTTGTTTGGTTTCTTTGTGATGGTAAGAAAAGAACAGGGTTTCCCGTGAAATTTTCTTGCAAACATCATTTTCAATTATGCTGTTTTGATATATGTAAATTGTTAGTGTAAAAGAAAATTATAAAACTTGCATAATATTCTGCTCAATAAAAATTCACACCTTGGCAACTATAAAATATGACAATATTTAATATATTTAATGAGCAACATTTTATTTCAAATACATATAAAACAGTAGTAATATTACATTAAAAGAATGAAAATCAAATTTCTATAACCCTTCTAAAAGAGGCTTATGAGAATTTTATCTCATGACTGAAAATTTTTTGAAAAGAGAAAGTACAAAAAATGGAAATGATAAAGAGGTAATAAAATTTTAATTATCTAACATTGTGATAAAAATAAAACCACAGTGACAATTAGTGTGATTAGTATGTATGGTCTATGTACAGCACAATAAGCAGAAATACAAAGATGGAGTACAGCTAAATCTCCCAACAACCATGTTTTCCAAATACCACAAGTCACTTCCTAATTACAGTTTCCTAAAAAATCAGGCCATTAACCTATTGAGATTTCAATAATGGAACACATAATATCAAATATAACATGCATATGAAGAAAAGTAGAATAATGGAAGAAGGAATCAAAAAGAAATAGCAGTACTTCTTACCATTAAGAAAATAGACATGGTGTAGGAAATGAGAATTTCATTGTTTCCAATTGACTTCCTCATTGGTTGCTTTTTTAAAGAGACAAGAAGCCATTATTACAAACATAAAACAATACCCAAATCCTAGACATCAGAAACACAGTATTAACATAAAAATATGGCTTACTTCAATCAATATCAGTATCAGCACACTCTTCAGACAAAGTTCAGCTTCCCAGAATGTAGAACAAAATGTTATAGAAATATAAAATAGGAAATGGAAAAACAAAAAGAGTGTGGATAGACACAGTAATGACAGCAAATTGATATATGTTCTAAAGATAGATAAGGAAAATAATAATGAAAATTTAAAAATGAAGTGGATGTTATAGGATAGTTTTCTTATACAAAAATGTAATGCACATTTCAAATTGAAAAAAATGACAAAAATCTTCAGCATTCTTGCTATCCATGAATATGAAATAACATTTGTAAAATCATTTAATTATAAGTTGGCATAATTTATAAAATTACATAAAGTGCTTATATCCTTGTGTCTTTATATCTTTGCCATAGTAAGTTGAAATACATAGAAAGTTAAAGACATTGACTAATATCTTGGACCAACAACACATGGAATTAGGGGGTACATTTTACAGATTAATGATCAATCAAACAACCAATTTTCTAAATAATTGTGTGGCAGTATTACCAAGACAAGGTTATTTAGAATTGAGCAAATAAAAAATACACGTCTAATCAAATTTTTCCTGAAACGGTATTGACCTTTGGAGAAATGGAAGCGCAAATCAATTAAGAGCGAAAAGCTTTATTTGGAAGTGTTTAAAGATGCAGGCCAGAAAGATGCAAAATCTAAGCAGTATTGGATTTGTGCTTTAAAGTTGTGCCAATTTTAATCAGGTTTTAAACAAAAAAGGCTGTATGTTGGGAGCATTACATCAATTGTTTGCAATAATTCAATTTTTACGCTTACAGTTTTTATGTTTTATGTATTTGAGAGGCAGTGCATCAGTGGTAGTCACAGACATACATATGGAATGTTTGTCTTCACTCTCCCAAAACCTTCAGCAGCCAAACCTGTGTTGCATCACAGTATCCTGGGGCTCAATCTACATCCTGTGCATGAGATGCTGAGTCCCAAACACGTGAACCGTCCTCAGCAGCAGTACCCAGGGTGCATATCACCAGGAAGCTGCAAGTGGAAGCATTCAGGATAGAACCCAAATCCTCCAACACGGAATGCAGGCAACCCTAAGCAATATAGGAACAACGATGCTCAATCCTTGCTTGTTTGCCACAAGTTTAGGTCAGGAAAGAGAAGTCTGATTGGCATCCGTTGTCATAGTTTAGATCAGGAAGTATAATTCTGATTTTTTTTTTTTTGAGAACATGACTACCTAACTGATACATATAGGACAGTTCTTAGTAAGAGAAAAGGGACAAGAACAGATTCCCCAAGAAAGGAAGAGGCTGAGGAAGGAGAAGACTGTGGGTATCAGCAGGATGGGAATATTCCTCTCCGACAAAAGGCACTGTGGTTCTCAGCTCATGCATAACAGGACAGAGAGCGTTGGGTTGTATGGGGGCCTCGTCCTGAGTTGGGGAAGGGATGCACACTACTCAGTATTTAACATTCTGTGAGCATCTGTATTTGGAGCCTGGTCACCAAGTCCTCCAACCTAGAAATCAGAGAGGCCTCACATCACCTTGCCGTTTTATTTAAAGTTGTATGAAAGAAGACAGATAAAATAAGCAATATCAAGATTTTAACTTTTTAAAACATTGTGCATGTTATTGTTTTAAATATTTATTCATTTTTATTGGAAAGGCAGATAGACAAAGAGGAAGATCTTCTGCTGACTCATTCCCCAAGTGGCCACAACAGCCAAGGCTGAGCTGATCCAATGCCAGGAACTGGGAGCCAGGAGCCAGAAGCCTCTTCTGAGTCTCCCACGCAGGTGCAGGGTCTCAAGACTTTGGGCCGTCCTCAACTACTTTTCCAGGCCACAAGCGGGGAGTTGGATGGGAATCAGGGCTGCCGGGACATGAACCAGCATGTATATGGGATCCTGCAGTGTGCAAGACAAGGGTTTTAGCCACTAGGCTACCGCACTGGGCCCAGGCATGTTCTTTTTAATCATTGTTCAGGTCATTAATGAAATTCATCTGTTGTACATTTCAAATATCAATTAACAATTTTTTTAATCAAGGTATTTTATGACTGGAATATTGTTTTCATTTTTCAGATACTGGAGGAAGATAATGAATCTAATAGATTAAAATAGAGAGCTTGTTAAATGATCGTTATACACATTTTATAAGTCTTGGATGTGTTTCACACAAAGCGATTCAGGGAAATCTTCTCAGATGTGTGTACTTTCAAAGAATTCCCTGAAAACCTTCACAAATTTCATCATGTTTCATCAAATTATTATGTGACTGCTAAATGTACCTAAAAAAAGTAACAGGACTTCTCAGGATGGTTGAGTAGCTGCAGATTTTGTATGTCATACTCAACATGTCTAAAAGGTTTCTCTCATTATGCAAAAGTCATGAATAATCAGGTCAAGGCAGTATGCAAAGAAAATTATCAGACTGTGAAGCTAAGGGAAGGCCTATTAGGCACAAGCTGTACACCTGTTTGCTCATTTCTCACTTTAAGAGGTTTGTCATTCTGTTTATAAAATCTCATTACGCTGAGGACTCTATGAGTGAGGGAAAAGAAAGTATCTTAAAATAAACCCACTCAGTTATAAGGCGTATTATACTTCTCTGGATCCCTAAAAATTTCAGTGATGTTGGAAGTTTTAAACATGTAACTATATATAACTACACTTGAAACCAACATGATTTAGAACATTTAGAATGACACTGCCCCTTGTAGAATGTTTACCCATTGTAAGAAGAAATTTTATCTTTTTTTTTTAACATTCCAGACCTAGAGTCTGTAATTTTCAAAATATACACTTCATGAATATACTTTTACACTTGAATTGCAATGCATAGATGTCAATATAATAAGAATAGTGATCTGTTATTTTATTTAGTGTTTTACACATATTAATACTATGTACCTCAAAATAGGATATTTTCCTACACAAATGGCATATTTCCACCTAAGTAAAACAATATGGACTTAATTCTTAAACATACTAGATGAAGTCTGTATATATATATATTTACCCTTGAAAGCTCTCACGAAATATTATGGCAAATTTTCACAATTTTGTTTTATATTTACTCATTTATATTTGTTAAGTTGTTACCTGTCATATTTCAAAATTGAATTTAAAGCCAAACTTTTTCCATTGAAAACATTTTACATGATGATCTAGCTTTTTCTATGGATTCTTAGGAAGATTTTCTTCGTGGTATTGTTCTGTTTAGTAATATGGTAGTACTGTATTAGAAAGTTGAAACAAAATATTATCTCCACCCAGAAAATTTGTGTTTTCATCGATGTAATTTTTGAATAGTAGAATTTGTTTATTTATCCTACTCAAAAACTCTGATACCAATTAACACTTTAAATGGTTGATCAAGTAAATAGTATACATACACAATGAAAAAGTTCTGTTTCATTAATTATGATATTTTTATGGTTTTAAAAGTAGAGAAGCACAAAGGATTCACTACATATCAAATTGCTATAATTATATATTTGATATTTCATTTCAAAAAATCCCACAGTTTTTGCATTTGTAAATATTTGTACTAGATGAATATCACACTGTAATTGTTCTTTTGATTTCACATTTCACTCATGTTTTAACTTTTTAAGTGTCAGATGATTTACAGAGAAAGGGTATAATAAAATAAATAGGATAATTTACATAAAAACTGTTTAGATTATATTGGCAGTAATCATTTTGCATGTAGAGAATGAAACTGAGTCTGTCTAACATGAAGCTGAAGAAGGAGAGTTGAAAGATTTGATGGCAACCTGGCATAATTTGGAAGCAAAACTTCATACACATAATCACAACCGAGCATATACACGGGAGCACATCACAGCCTTCGAAGGAGTCTGGAAGTGTCAGGAAAATATGCTGAAGCGACTTTTGAAGCTGTGAAGATAATTTGCTACGGTGCTGAGCCTAGAAATATGAAGAAGTGAGTACTGTAATAACTTAGTGAAAGATGACCACGGGATTAATAATAATGAACCAAAGAAACGAAGATAGGTTATATTCAATGAATAATTTTTAAGTTCTCAAATAAGAGGATTCAACTCAACAAAATTGAATGTATTAGTAAAAATTAATAAATAGCTTAAATATTTTAAGAACCTAGGTTTCACTTTTTCGTGGTTTGAAGAGGTAATTGTGAAAGTCTGAGTTACTATGTTATAGCAATTCATGTATTTATTCACTGTTATTTAGTCTTTTTTGTATCTGTAATTTTATTATTTGTGAATTTAAAGTCAGGATGCACTTTAATGAGATCATTCAAAATATCGTCTGATAAAAAAAGTCTAAACAAATTAATAGATTGCTAGCAATTGGCCTAAGTCTGAATCTTTGTTTTCTTAACATAAATTGAGTTTTGTTTTTCTTTTTGTGATATTTTCTACATTTGGAAGTGTAAGATATCACCTATGATAATGTTAAACGGAAAACGTTGGCTTTTCTGCAGTCTCTCTTTCAGTCTCACTGGGGGCAACACCTTGGACAAGAAATGAAATCAAAACATAAACAATAGGGAGTTAAATTAGTCTGCTGTTTATGCTGTCATTGTGTCATGTCCTAGCTAATCATCTGACGAATCTCAAACTGTAAACCTCTGGGGCTATGCATTTTATGTAAACTTTCTTCTTTCAAAAGTGTACAGAATCACTGTTTTACAATATAATATTTGCTTTTATTGCTACATAGTATATGTAAGCTTGCTTTTAGTCATAGAAGAAAGTTTTCACTTTTTCAGTAGATTCATTTTTACGGGGCTGAGTTTGACATTCTTTGTTGCCTAACTTACATGCTAGTGAACGTGAGTTTGGTCAGCTTGCTAATGATTTAAATAACAACTGAACCTGTGCAAGATTTCCTCGCATTTCCTAACCAAGAGCAATTTCCTAAAAACAGGATATCTGTTCTTATTCATCACTCTTGAAAACAAGATAACACTATATAGTCACTATTCTGATTTTTAGAATATATATTTCATTTTAGACATTCATTTAGGAATCACTAAGATGTTGAAAAATTTAAGTATTTGAATTTTAGAAGTCTAGAATATGCTTGAATGAAGAGTTCAAATTCCTACTTTTCCATTTCTTAAAGAAAATTTGATTCACAAAATTTGAAGAAGCTACTGCACTGGGATGGTAGTCAATGGATGACTTTGAAATATTTTTGTCTCTCATACTCTTTTTAGTCAGAGAGGGAAGTCAAATTTATTTAAATGTGAAATCTGCAGTGGCAGTCAGGAAAGGGCATCCAAGGAAGGATTTTTCTGAGAAAGGAAACTTGCCAGACAATGTCTTTTCTGTACAATTTGGATGAAGTGTCAGTTCAGGTGTTTACCGGCTCTGGGACACTGAGAAATCATCTAAACTTTCTGAGACTCTGTTTCCACTAAAATATAGTTATTACTCTAAGATATGGTTGATATTCAGTGCAACAGATTCATGAAGGCATTGAGAAATAGCTGAAGATGAACAATGATTTGAAAAACAGGAATATTGCAGAATTACACCAAGTAGCAGCATAAATTCCTTCTTTGCAGAATACTTTGAGAGTATCACTGTTTTCAACTTTAAAATTAAGCTTCTTCTGAATATCTCCATGTATGATTTAATTCTGGTACTGCCATACTACCACTGTTAGTATTGCTACACATTCCTGCATTAGCATTTGTGTATATGCACATTATATATATATATATATACCTTTCAAGAATATAAAATAATGAAAAATTTTACCAAAATATGTAACTATTATTGCTTAGTTATGTTTAAAATTAAGAAAAGTGTCTTTTTTATGCTAACATTTAAATTACAATTATAGAATTTGTAATATTTGCAATCACATGCATTTTTCAAGTAATTACATGGTGAGAAATGGGAGTTAGTTAGGCTGTACCTGACCTGCATGCGCAGCTGCAAAATTCAAAGCTAAGATCGGGATGCAAATTTGTCTGCTGCCATTCATGTGCACACCTCTCCGAAGCTACCCCAATTAGCATCAGTTTTATTTCCTGCTAGTGTTCTTTAACCGTTTGTTCTTTTTCTGTCATGGCTAATTTCTCAGATGGATTAAATTGACAACCTTGACCATGAGCGTTTCCTTGATTATTTCTTAGCTATTTTGCATTCGGTACATTTTTTACATAAAGGGTTTTATTGTTACACCGGCACTTCCAGAGGTGAACAGAGACCGTGCATTTACACTGTGGGAATCGTTAGATTTCATTTTGCAAATACTTCAACTTCCTACCGTGTGTCAGGTCTTTTGATTAACACTGAGGATACCAAAATTGTGCTTGCCCCTCAGTTAGTCTGTGTTGAGTGCCTTATTTGTTTGCTTATTTGTTTTATCATGGACCAAACTTCCATTAGATAAATTAAAGACCTATAATGCAGTGACATGTTTAAACGCACACATCTAGTTCTTCCACATTTAAGAAGACTCTGAGTGTAACCTGACATCCATTCAAATTATACCATGCTGTCATCAAGTTACTAATTATGGAGGGGGAACAGTACATACAGTACATTTTCTTTTAATTCTAAGAATCTCTATGGAATTTCTTTTTTAAATGAGGTTAGTGACAGGAATGCCAATGGGATAATGGAAGGTAAAAAGTACTTTAAAATTCTCTTCAAGCTTGAAATACCGAATGACATTCCAATCTAGAACTTGACTCTAGGCTTGCAATACATTGTTAGGATAAGAAATGTCAGTTACCTGTTTAAGTTGCCAGTGTGGATAGCCAGGCAAGTCCCAACATGAGCATGTTTTTTAGTATATGAGATCTAAATGAAATGTAGACACAGCTTACTCTGATTTCCAAATTGAGAACCTTTTCTTTAGTTATTTCAGCTAAGATGTGATAAGTTCACTGTCATCTATGGCTCCATCTTCTCTTCGTCACAAATCAGTCTCTAAAATTTCAGGATTTTAGTGAAAAAAGTAAATTGCTTGTTGAAAAAAAAAATCATGATATAGAATAATTGCCAGCTTTTTAAACAAGAGTTAAACAAAAAATTGACCTGTTCACAATTTTTGCTGTTAATAATCCTTTAATATTGTTGGGTAAGTAGTGAAGTTAGTGCACTTTAAAATCATAAAACTGACCCCAGTACTACATCACTATATATTTCCATAATTGAGAAGCCATGAAACCAGGTCAATAACTGGTATGAGTTAGAACAGCCACAACAACAATATCAACAACAAATTACAGCACCATGAAAAAATGCACCACTGAGTAATCAACACATGAGTGACAAAAAGGAACCACAAAAGTCTCTTGGGAAAAATTATGCCACCATGTAATTCATGAGCCAGTGATGAATTCGACAAGAGAAAAGAAATTATTTGGAATAAACAAGACTGAAATTAAAACATCCAAACACATGAATGCTAAATGTTTTTGAAGTCATAAAATATATGAAATGTGATACCAAGTTGGCCAGTCTAATATGTAATAGAAAACACGTGCATCATTGATGCAAATGGATGAATGACAACTTTTAAATCTATAATTTGTGCTCACAGGTTTAAATCATAGCTTATCACTCAGTAGTAATGTTCTGAAATAGTATTATAATTAGTACACAGTGTAAATTGTTTGTGGACATTAATTCACCTATAATTGTTTAAATTTTACTTCAGTCCATTACTATTGCCTATGGCTTGTTTAAAACGATTATCAGTGAAATTATTTTTCACTGCTATCAATGTATTCTGTACTTACACATTCATTATTTTTTAGGATTAAAAATATATATATTTGAAGGTCAGATTTAGAAAAGAGGAATTTGATGGAGAGAGAGATCTTTCATCCACTATTTAACAAACCATGTGGCTGCAATGGCCACGGCTGGGCCATGCCAAGCCAAAACCAGGAACCAGGAGCTTTGTTCAGGTGTCCCACCTGTATAGAAGGGCTTGGTTCTCTGGTCATCTTTCCCTGCTTTTCTCCTACCACTATCAATGTGCTGGTTCAGAAGTGGAATAACTAGGACCCAAATTTAAGCTCACATGGGTAGTCAGCTCCACAGACAGAGGCATTACCCACTATATACACCACTATGCCGGTCCTGGTATATTAGTATTTTTTTTACTCAAATGATTGGACAGACACAAAAGCCTTCAGCCTTTCTGTTGTTAGCTGGCAAAAAAAAACATATTTGACAGCAAAGAAACTGAAGAGAAAGGTAACAAAAAGAATGATGCGGGAGATTGAATATTTTGCAGAAACAGGGGATCCATGGCACTGCAAAAACACATAGGCCCTGGGCCACTTCAAGGTTCATCTTTGCTTCAGAGAACTGATTGGGCAGTAAGTCTGCTACTGAAATCTAATGAAGTTAGGGAAAGTAAAATTACAGAAACATAATAACATAATTAACATGGTGTTAATGTTTACCCAGTGGTTACAAGCAGTTGGTATGCAGGTAGTCAACCTTCCTCTTATCCCCAGATTAGCACTCAGTCAACTATAGTAGATTGCCCTGGAAACCTACTGAAACACACATTTGTAGTTTATCTCCATCTTTTTCAGGCAGTTAGCCACTCAGAGCTTGTGAGGTCTCAAGCCTCTGGTTGGGTTGCCCAGGGTAACCCTGTGAAGAAAAAGTGTCTATCCTTGAGGTGACGAGAAGAGGCCTCTCACTAACTCCCACTTGCCACAACTTACCTTATTCCTAGTCCGAAGCATGCAGAACTACAGAAATTTCACAGAATCTTCTCCGCCCCCCAACACACATGCAATTATATTTTTACACCCGGAGTGTATTTCCTATAGGACATCTTCACATGTCACCCTTTAGTCTCAAAACCTCAGTGGTTTCCATTGATTTTCTACTATACAGCTTCACATTCCATATTGCTTGTTCTATCCGGAAGTATACATACACATTTTACTTTTGAATATACTTACAAATGTCCTCTATTTCCAGGTCCAACATGAAAATTCGCCCACCTGATTTCCAAGTCTTCAGCTAAAACATAATGTATTTTTTACTCTAGTTCTATTTTCACTGATTCTCTTTTGTGATTCTGCTATATTTCATGGGTATAATTTCCCTGCTTTTTATCAATCATAAGATGCTAGAGTGACAAAGGTCAGAAACATTGTGTTATTAATTTTTGCATAAGCCAAATGAGCCTTTTTATAATCTTTCAGGTAGATTATTTTATAAAGTACACTAATATAGACTAACATTTAAAACTTATGTGCACTTCTACCGGTATTGACGGAGGTCACTAATAGTGATTTCCCAGGGATTCAGGCTTCTCCTGAATTGGCACTGACACCATCGATAGAACACAGTAGGAGGTTTTACACTCTTGTAGGCGACTTGGTTGTGGATAGCCCATTCACTTTTGACCAATATGTCAGTGGGGAAAATAACACAGGATATTGGTATCCCACTCAACCAAGGAGCTGGGAATTTTAGAAATAGCTTCCAATAACACATCAGGCTCCTGCTTACTGGAGTTTAGGCCAAATATATTTGTGTGATCTATTTCACTGCTTCACTCTTTCCTCAGGTCCGTTTAAAGGGTTGCTTCTTCTCCACACTAAATTGTAACTCCCACACAAAGCTTTCTAATTGCCCAAGTCATCATTTTCTTAACACACAGCTTCCACCATTGAAACTGTTTATTTGCATTTATAATTAAAAATTAGTATTTTTTTTTCCAAATGGAAAAGGCAAGGACTTCATTCTGAAAATTCCTATAGATGAAGAATCTCCCAATCCACCTGCTTAGGGACATCTTCAACATGTATGTGTTGTCTTATTTGAGAGAGAAAGAGATCAGCAAATCAAATCAACTGATAAGCAAGATAAGCAAAATTGGGCTTCAATACGTTAGACAACTGTTGTTTAGAGACACTATTTGAGCTTATGACAAGAAACTAAATGGATTGCTAAATTGTTGTGGTACTGAAAGGTTTACAGTCAGCAAGTATGACTAGAAATCAAATGGTATAGCTAGAATTTCCTCCTGCACAGAGATGCCTGTTTTTGTTTGTGTGCTTCTTTGTTTCAGAGCAGAAAACAATAGGAACAGAAATACCTCTTGTCACAAAGGCGACTTTTTTTTTCTCATCCAGCACATCAGAAACTCTTCTCTCTCTAAAACAAGGAGTTTTTACTGCATACAGCCACACAAAAATGCAACTGGGATACTTGTATAAGTGCATGTTGTCCCTTCATTTAAAAGACATACGTGATTAATATCAGATTATCTTTTATTTCAAGGTTACTGAATTTGATTTCTTTACAACCCCATGGTTCCAAACAGGAAGGGATGGAATGATGCATTTGAAAGATAATTCAAGAGAGAATTCCTTGGAAGCAAGTACTAGCTCTCATTATCATCCTCTGATTTCTTAGCTGAGTGCATGCAGCAAGCACAATATGTGTTGAGTAAGCTACTTTTGTGGTTCGAAATCACAAAACCGGGGGGGTAACCAACACAGAATGGTGCTAAAATTTGATAGAACATGGACATACGTAATTACATACTGACACTAATTCATTTAATTGGCTCATTCTAAAATAAAACCTTACTAGAAGGACAAGACATTGATAAAAAAAAAAAAAGGAAATCCCACCTGAAAGCCAGTTTTATGCAGTTTTTAATCGAGAAATTAATCAAGCATATTCTATAAAGCTCCTCATGACAGAGTTAAACATTCCTGCCCAGAAAACTGAGCAGATTTTTCCAATTTTATTCTCTTTAAGACAGAGTGCATTGTTGCAACATACATTGGGAGCACTGTTGCAATTTTGAAATACCCTGGACTTCTTTCATATCCATTCCCATCTCTTCTACTTGTGAGCAAACAGACAAACAAGAACAACAAAAAACCGTTTTGAAAAAATCTGGAAGAGGTTATTAGTATGACAAAAAAATTCATACTCACAAAACAAATTAAGTATTATTTGGCAAATATAAATGCCATTTGTGCAAACAGAGCTTTGGAAAAGAAATAAAAACTTCCATGAATTAAGGCATACAGTTATATAACCGATATATTTACTTGTAACCAAGATAAATCCATTCTAATTACCCCTTTATCTAGTTAGGACTTTTTATAGTGCTTTATGATCAAATGGCATCATGCAGACATGTCAGTTCCTTGCATAATGTAATTTGAAAATAGAAAGAAACTCTTAAGCTGCTTCCTGTTCTGTGGGGTTAATAGATGCAAATATTCACATATCACGTTTTGGGCATAATCATAAAAGCATAGTTCTAAGGGAGATGTGCAAAATCTGATATGGATCTGATGTCAGTATTCAGGCTAAAATGGACTAGGTTAAATGAGCCTCATTGCATTACCAGCTGGCCTGTGAGTCTGCATTACTTCAGAGGCTGACTTGGGAGTGTGGACAATGGGAGACTTACCATAGGGAGAGTGGGTAGTGGGAAGGATTATAAAAGAATGATTTCATAAATTTCAACTAACCTGTTTCATTGTCTTGTGATTGTTCCAGGAGTACATGTAAGTTACGTCTTTAGAACATGGATCTTAGGTTCTTTTGACATTTTTAACAGTGTATGGTTATTGTGTGGTTCCTGTTCTTATTAGTCTAAAAACTTGGGCAGAACTGCAAAAGAAATACATTTTGTTTTCCTGTAGAAAACATATTAAAAGACAAAGCATGATTGTAACCCAGGTGCATAAAGCAGTAAACCATTTGTTTGCAAATAAAGGTCTGTATAACAGAACACGTATCTGAGAAAAGATTCCATAGATATTTTGGGAAAAAATAGATAAGCATATACAAAAGTGTGCATAATACTTCATTCATCATGGCTGCACACATTATTCTGATGTTTTGTTTTTTATATTAAAGCACACCCTTTTATAAAATGTTATGTTTGGAACACTTGGTATTTATACCATAATGTGCATTTTTGTGTGTGTGTGTGTGCTCAACTTTCATGTGTGTATGTGTGTGTTTTTAATGTACAAAGCAGCAATAAGAAATAAAGAAATTACGTTCCCATAGGAGAGAAGGGATTATTAAATTAAAAATCATAGGGAAAAGTTTTAGCTGATTCTAAAAGTGCTAAACTCCTATACTGAAAGAAGAACTCTGCCATTGACAAAGTATGGGTCTGTTGAGGAGATGCAGTCCAACTGTGTAAAGAAGGCCTACATGTCATAAGGCAGCACGTAGAGCCACCTCCTTCCAACACAGACACCCATGTCCTTTACACCACTCTAGATAGTTCTTTCTTGCTTTTCTCTAGCTACAATTACAATGGTGTGGGCTAAGTCTAAACATAGAGTATGAATCTTTATTTCATCATGAGTGGAATCAACCTCAAAATACACTTCATGAAATGGGCCTCCTAAACATACAATCCCGGACAGACAAACATCATATGTTCTCTCAACTTTCATGCAAAATATGAGATCAATAGCCTTTTTAACGCTGTTTTTGCTACCTCTCAGAGAGCATGGTTGTTTTGTTTTTATTTTCATTCATTCAGAAAGAAGATTTTTTTTCTTATTAATTTCCTCACTGACTTACAGGCCACAAAACAGCATCATTTACTTCAGGAAGGTCTTTAATTTTCATTTTCATTTCTTCAGCGACACATTGGTCATTCAGTTGCATGTTATTTAACTTCATACTGTTATAATTTTTCTACTTTTCTTCCTGTTGTTGATTTTATTTTATGTATGTTTGGAACACTTGGTATTGGAACACTTGGTTTCGTTTACAGAGACATATAGTGACTGTGCAGTAGAGACTGTCACGTGCAGGTGTGTAGCCACATTATAATGTGCATCTCTACTTCCAAGTCAAAGATGTATTCCCAATGAAACTGATGGGTGCATCTTGAAAATAAATCGCTGGACTCTCTGCCATTGTCCATGCCTACAATGCCAGGATACACTTAAATAACAGAATGATGAGCTTATGACTGCATATGGAAGATATACTATTTTTTTTTTAAAGATTTATTTTTATTATTTTCTCATTGGAAAGGCGGATATACAGAGAGGAGAGACAGAGAGGAAGATCTTCCATCCGATGATTCACTCCCCAAGTGAGCGCAACGGGCCGATACTATGCCGATCCGAAGCCAGGAGCCTCTTCCGGGTCTCCCACGCAGGTGCAGGGTCCCAAAGCCTTGGGCCGTCCTCGACTGCTTTCCCGGGCCACAGGCAGGGAGCTGGAAGGGAAGTGGGGCTGCCGGGATTAGAACCAGCGCCCATATGGGATCCCGGGCGTGCTAGGCGAGGACCTTAACCACTTGCGCCACCGCGCCGGGCCCAAGATATACTATTGTAATGAAAATGGGGGAAATTAATGGTGGGGGGACAGGGTTTGGGGGAAAGGGTATTGGAAATCCTGGAGCTTAAACAACTATATAATGAATGAATAACATAGATAAATCAAACTAAAATATTTTCTTTGAATTTAATGTGGTTTCCCATAATGTTTTTCTGGAAAATCAGGTGTGATGATGTCAGACAGAACAGTGTATTCTACTGTGTATCATGCAAACAGCTAAATTAATTTGCCTTAAAGAGTTCATCATAAAATGAGAGGAACAATTTGCTTCTATATTCCAATAGATATGGATCCTTGATCATTCAGATCATTATAAAATATTAGGTTTAGTGAACAAAATTTTTTATAATTATTAGTGATAATAATTAACAATTAATTTTCTTTTTATGGCAATGAGGCAATGTGGAAATGAGTATGTCAATAGTGATATTACTATACACAGCCATGGACTTTAATGTTTCCTGAGAAAAATATCTTCCCAATAAAAATAAAACAAATGTGAATGTTACGACACATAGTCGCTTCATTTTGAATAATTTAAGTTGTTGAAATGCTAACATATACAAATTTTAATTTATATACTTTATCACTCTCTATGGCATTCTCACATATGTAACCTGAGCTTTATATTGGTTAAGTTGGAAACTGTATGCACTGAATAAATTGGTTAATTTGGACACTACACTATAGCATATATTGATAATATGGCTTGATATATTCATATACATCTGGCATTATTCTCTTTAAAATTATTCCACACATTTGTTTGAGTCATTCTTACAAAGCTTGCTAAAAATGTTAAGGGGTAAATTTTAATTTTTCTTTTATAACTTGTAGATGGAGAGCTGTGTTTTCTAACTGACATAGCCACTGATCATAGATATGAACAATCAAAGGGTAAAAATGATGTGAATTTTCAGTTAAATTGAACATTTACTTAAGGATATTAGTCATTGAAAACTGAGAAATTAATATTACTTTTGAGTAAGCCTCATTATAAGACATGTAGATTTTTAAAGCAGTAAAAAGATCGCATGTCTTTTAATGTCCTTCTGAACACAATGCTTGCAACCAAATCTAAGCACTACCTCTTATTCACTTACGTTTGGACAGAATCTCTGCGAGTGTTTATGTTAGTGTAAGAGTTCTTTTCTCATAGTGCCAATTTTGTGCTCCGGGAAAGCTTCCTAGCATGACATTGTTGGAACTTGGATTTGGAAGTATTCACAAGAGCTGTATTTGTTGCCAATAAGGGGAATGTGTTTTCAAAACAAGGATAACATTTTATGTTTCTTTCTCCCCAGTTCTGCAGTAGTGTAAGTGTTAAAGCCTGAGAGGTTTAGAAAGCTGCAGTGAATGTGTTAAGACTGTTAATGAAGCTTCTGAATCTAAGGACAAAATTAGCTCTCACACCCACACTGCGCAAAGTACAGCAACTGTCTGACAGAATTGCATCACGACTTTTACCTGGGGACACGGGTATTATATTCCATAGAATTGAAGAAATTGAGAAGACAGATGTGCCCAAAGGACATTTTAAGATGCTTGTACCTACATAAATTGCTTGTGAAAAATCTCTAAAATTTGAATAAGAAACCAGTGTAAAATGGTTTCTGCCTGTAAACTTCAGGTCATATGCTATGTATTGTACAGTATATTTGCAAGGAGAGAATATTTGGCTTTCTCTTGATATTAAATACTTTCTGTAACCTCAAGCTAAGTGGAAGCACATTTTTTTTTCTTTGTAAAGATAAATGCCTTGGACCAGAAAGCTTAGTGAGGGGTAAGCTTTTTATATGTTATTTGCCTGAAAAATGTTAAACTCAAGCTTTAGTTGATATATGACTAGCCTATCAAGTCATATAGAATGCGAAAATCTGTGATAATTTAAGCACGAAGATAATGAAATCATAAGGTAAATATGTAATGACAATAAACACCCACAAATAATCAAAAATCTAGATCTTTGGAAACAGAGACTTGAAAAAATAATTAATCAATTATTTGCTTTCCACAAAAATGTCAAGGATACCGTTTCTCAAATGGGACTACTGTATTTGATTTTGGAAGACACATATTTAAAGAAACATTCTTAATTTCAGAAAAATATTACACATCGTTGGTCATCTTTTGTTTAGGAAAATAGCACACACTGAGATTTCCTTGAAGTTTGTTTGTCTCAGAAATGAATGTTGAAAGTCGGAAAATTTGTAGTTGTTGGCAGTAAAATGGCCAGGCGGAAGGCAGCTCTAAGCTACTTTTACATTATATTGTCTGTTAGTCAATGAACACTGGAGGTTCCAACTAGTTTTCTTATAAATTTGAAAGTATAAATCATAGTTACAGAGAAAACCCTTTTGGCTTACTAGAAAATTCTAGAACTTCCAATTATACCTATATAACTATGTAGTGAGTCCTTTTAAAATGCTAATGCAATGACCTTTATGGTTCTAAAAAAAAAAAATCATTTGGCTCTGATAGTGCTGACCCTACATTTAAGATATAGTATCGACTTTAGTGATAAATGGGATTGCTTTTGAAATTCATACAGCTGATAGTCCTGTCCACCAGAGGGCATGGCTTTTCCATAGAAAAGTACAGAATATGAAAGTGACAGACGCAATGGTTGTAATACTTAAGCTCTCTTTGGATTGGCTGTATGGTCAACTTTGTTTTTTAAAGGCATAGTAATTCACATCTGATCTGCACAATGACACCAATATCGTGATGGTTTCTTGATCCCCAATTCTCATTTTTTACAGAATTTATTGCCTCGTCCACTCCTTTGTCAGCTCGTCTATATAACTTTATTATCACGCATTTCTTTTTATATGTTCTTGTTCATAATTATACTGTAAGCCCTTGAAGAATGCAGTTTTTTAACTTACGACTTTCCATTCCCATAATTAAGGACGATATAGCTTGTCCAAGAGATTAGTAAGTCATTATTTTTCATTGAAGGTAGTCAGGGTGAGAAGTCCAAAGTTATCATGCATGTGACAAAATCATGTTACTATTGCCGTTGACAGTTATTAAACAGCATCACATTAGTTTTAAATTTGTCAAATTGACATATTCTCTGTTTTAAATTTTTTAAATATTCTTTCTCTGTGTGCTCACAGTAAATAAAATACTATTGCAAAGCTAAGTTTTAAAAATGTTATTTAAAAAAAAATAGCTCTTAGTTCTCTTTACGCTTCTCTTTCCATTTATTCAAAGTAAACAAAAAAACAAACAAACCTTGACCTGTGAGGATTACCTAACCACAGAGGTTGCAATGTATTTTATATGTCTATATGTAGCCATCAAGAAATAATAAAAACATCATCTTGTCAAAATGGCAATCTTAATTTAGCCTGTCATTCTACCAAATTTTAGTGCAAATGGTAACAGTTCAGTGGTTAAAAGCACAAGCTAACAAGAATAAGTTTTTAAAATTCACCTGGTACTGTAAAGATCATTTTTTTCATTTGATTATTATTTAGCACCCTTACCTACACACATGCTACACTAGGGTTATTTTTACTTATTGAACTGCTTTATTTGGTGAACACTAAGCCTTGAATGGATTGCAAACAAAAACTGTGCTATCGATGGACCTGGCACAGTATCCTAGCAGTTAAAGTTCTCACCTTGTATACGCCAGGATCCCATATGGGCCACCTGTTCTAATTCTGGCAGCCCCACTTCCTATCCATCTCCCTGCTTGTAGCCTGGGATAGCAGTGGAAGATGGCCCAAAGCCATGGGACACTGCACTGGTGTGGGAGACCCAGATGAGGCTCCTGGCTTCGGATCAGCTCAGCTCCCTGATGGTGGCCACTTGGGGAGTGAATCAGCAGAGGAAAAATTCTCTTTTCTGTATATCTGACTTTCCAATAAAAATAAAGTAAACCTAAAAAAAAAAAAAAGACTTTGCAATCTCAGTGAGAGAGACAGCGTGAGACCACTTCCATCTGCGTATCCCACGTGACAGGAGCAAGTACAGGTAGAAGCCAGAAGGCCAGAACACTGCTGGCGTCTCCCATATGCATGACAGGCGAGCTTCCAACTCATCATTGTATGCTTTCCCAGGCAGATTAGCAGGCAGCTGAATCAGAAAGCAGAGAATCTAGCACTCATTGCCCCAGGCCCCAGTTGAATTAGCCATGCCAGAGCTCAGGTCTCCACACCTCATATTTTGATAGCAATTCATTAGGCACATAACCTTTATTCCTAGTTTCAGTTAAAAAATCATTTTAGTAAGTCTTCGACTATGCTTGATTTAATCTCATGTCAAATATGCGTTTTTCCATACAAAGAACTGATCTGTGTGTGCTTTACGTAAGTCTAGGATCCCCTTAGCCACAAATATTAAAATGGATCATTTCTCATTTTAATTTCACAAAATTATATTCAGTGTGTCACTTTTATTTGTTTAAATATTTTATTATTTATTTATTTACATTGGAAAATCAGATTCACGAAGAGAAGGAGAGAGATAGAGAAAGATGCTCCATCTTCTGGTTCACTACCCAAATGACCTCAAAGGCCAGAGCTGAGCTGATCTGAAACCAGGAGCCAGGAGATTCTTCCGGGTCTCCCACGCAGCTGCAGGGGCCCAAAGCTTTGGGCTATCCTTGACTGTTTTCCTAGGCCACAAGCAGGGAGCTGGATGGGAAGTGAACACCCACAACACAAACTGGTGATCATATGGGATCCTGGTACATGCAAGGTAAGGACTTGAGCTGCTAGACTGCCACACTGTGACCCACTAAATCATTTTGATATGAAATAGTTTTCATCAACTTTTAATAGATGTTTATATTAATAGAAACCAATGTTTTTTTTTTATTTCTCCTCAACAATACATTTTTGAAGTTAGTGTTGTGGATATAATTTGGTGGGGGGTGTTTTTAAATGATTTTTAGCTGAATCTGCTCTTTTCTGTATCCAAATTGTGTATTCAAGAAGCTCCATCCATCTGAAAAAATAAGCACCTTCCTCTGTTTTCAAAAATATGCTTTGTGGATTGCAAGGGATATTTTTTCACAATTTTTAAGTTTTGTGGGCACAATGCTTTTTTTTGTTTGCATTATATCTATTGAAATCTTAGGTGTGCAGTCTTACAAATATACCCATGTGTGTGTTCAAACCAGGATGTAGTACTGCAAATCCTCTGTATCCCATTGCAATATCTTCCCTCCCTGCTATCACCATTAATCTCTCCTCCGTCCCCATAGAAACGCTGGCCTCACACTGAGTTCACATATAATAATGCATATTTTTGTCACACTTTTCATTTATATTCATGTATCGATTTAAAATGGCAGTTATGTGACAGGAAATACTTCAAGGGTTTTGATTTCTTCTCTGATTTATAACATATTGTTATCACTTGCTTTATTATCTAAAAGTTTCAGAGTTTTGTATTAAACCTGTCTATTTGTCCTTAACCTTGGAAGAATAAAAATAGAGAAACTTCTGTGAACATTTTCTCAATAAATACCCAGCAGGAGTTGTAACTGACCAAGGTGAAAGAGTTATTCATACAATCACTACTGATATTCCACATCATTTAATTTCTTGACCAGGCTTATCTACTAAGATATGCCTTCTCTAAAAGCCCCTGTTCTAATACTAATCTGTATTATTATCATCATCATCATTATTACTATTATTACTCTGTAATGGTTACGATAAACAATCATGCCTCTAGCTTTTCTGACCTATATCTCTATTCAAGTCAGATCATCATACTGCTACATACCCGGATTGTATTAACTTTAGTCTGTCTGAAATTCCTTCACAGAGCCAGGGTTTGGCATCAGGCCCTTGGCTCCTTATCAAAGGTCAGTGTAAGAAACGGCCACATGAAGAATGCTCCTGTTCCTTTTGTAATGCTGCATTGAAGATCCTGTCCATTTGTTGCGCTTAATGTCCCTTAGATAAAGAATCTTGCAATAAATTCTTCTAAGAGCTATGTTTAATGATTTCAGTGTATCCGTTCTTTTGTTTTAAAGTATCTTATCCTTTGGCAAGGGGAAAAGACTTTAATAATAAATGTATGTCTCCTTTCTACACGTACAGTTTTAGAAAATGTGAGCTACTGCTCTGTCTCCATCATCAAGGAAAAGGGGAGAGCTATGTAGTTCCTCTCCTGCCAGAAACTTAAAGTGGTACACTAATGGAGAAAATTTGCCTGCGAAGTGCTGATCTCTGACAGAGGGAAAAGCATTGTAATCCTGATGATAACATTTCAGGGCACAGACTCTGCAAGGCAGAGGGCTTTGCAGCCTCTCTCCACTCAACATCCTGTAAATGAGCTTGGGAAAAATCTGCCCTAGGACTGTTGTCTGGTCTGCACAATGTTTCAGAAGACATGGTGAGGGGGCAGGTGTTAGTTAGCCAAAAGAACTGTCCCCTGTTAGGTGTTTCTGTGTAATCAGGATCATGTATATAAATGGGAGACATTAAGAGTCCCTACTGCATGACTTCAGGCAAAAGAGGACCTTTAAACATTTACATAAATGCTTCTGAAACTTGAGTAAATACACTCTGATAAGCTGAAGAGAACATTAGAAAGCAGGTTTATGCAACCATTCCTCAGTCTTTTCTGCTTACATCTGAGATAATTGCGGATTCTGTTCCCTTTAGCATGACCACCACGGGGCCTATTAACACACCCCCGGTGTGCAGAGGGATGCTCAGAAATGTTAGTATCCACACTTCATTTTCAGAGCCTGTTTTCTTCACTGTAAAGTAGTGATGAATCAGTAGAACTGAGTTTTTTTTTCTACTAGTTTATATATACATATATATATATACATATATATATATATATACATATTCTTCATCATAGGACTAGGGATAATACTCTCTAAGGAAAGAATTAGGATAAGTCTATGGCAAAAGTGAGTGTTTCTGTACTATGCTGTAGGCCAGTAAAAGAAGAAAATGATCATTTTGCAGGGAGAGAAATGCTGCCAGCCTATTAAATAGGCAGGACTATACTGAAGAAAAAGAGTATTAAGTATGCACTGAGCATGCATTTCTATCCTCTCTAAATTCTCTATAAACTGGGCTATTTGGAATTTGCACTAAAATTGGGTTTGCCAAGATATCTCGAATTGAATATTGTCAACAGGAGGACTCTCAACTATCAGTAAATTTTAAAATTCTAAATAATTTCAAAATGTGGACACATCATCTACCTCCTGAAAGAAAATACTTTTTTAAAAAAGATTTCTTTATTTTTTTTTATTGGAAAGACAGATATAGAGAGAGGAGGAGAGACAGAATGGAAGATCTTCCATCTGATGGTTCACTCCCCAAGCAGCTGCAACAATTGGAGCTGAGCCAATCCAAAGCCAGGAGCCAGCAACTTCTTCCGGGTCTCCAACATGGGTGCAGAGTCCCAAGTCTTTGGGCTGTCCTTGACTGCTTTCCCAGGTCACAGGCAGGGAGATGGATGGGAAGCAGGGCTGCCAGGATTAGAACCAGCACCCATATGGGATCCTGGCGCTCAGGGCGAGGACTTTAACCACTACGCTATAGCGCCGGGCCCAGAAAAATACTTTTACTCAGATCTGGATTATCACAAATACAGCAACAACAAAAATGCAAGAGGAAGCTTATTTCCATGAATCTATTTTGCAGGCAAACTTTCAAAGTCCAAGTATTTTCACAGATCCATTATCATTCCCAAGCTCTGAAGCGTTACGTTCTAGTCGGCAGGAAAAATTTCACAAGTGTGAGTATGTACTTGAAGTCCAACACTTCAGGCACAATAGATTTTCAGGCAGATGTTTGGCACAGAATACTAAGTGCTCTGTGTCCTGGTATGTGTATTCCTGTTCTAGAAACCTTCGTTTTGGCTTACCCACTCATTCTTTGCTTCACTCATGATCTCATTAGAGAGAACATTCTTTCTAACCTTCAGTTTTCAAAATCGACCATCCATTCTGTGCCTCTGAATCCTTTCTGTATGGGAGTACTTCATGAAAAGCATCATTTTCTCTCTCACTATGAATGGCTTATGACTTAATTACAATAGCTTTAAAAGACAAATTATATAGTTTAAAATTAATTAAATATGATGTGATTTTGATATTAAAGTTTAGGCTAATTATCGGTTGTCTTGTGTGACCAAGATAGCTTCACAATGGAGGCACAGGCTGCACATTCTCAATTCTAGACTGCTCCATTTTCTGTAAAATGGGTGCATGGGAACAGGCCAAGGCAAGAGTAGTTTAGTTCCTCAGTCTAGTTGTGAACTGCCCTTTGAAATTCTTTTCCAAGAATGTGACTCTCCCTACTCTGCTCATACTGGTAATTAGGTGAATATTAAGAGCAAAAGAGACATGAGTTTTTACAAGAATGCTTGTTACTTCTCACTATAGAAATGTAACAGAAGGCTTGAATTAACGTAATTACCAAAGATTAATATAAAAACAGTTTCCTGGCAGCAACTTCAAACATCATGGGGATTAAATCAATTTACAGCAACTGCTATTTCAAAGGAGATAAAATGAATTATACGAGTCCATGGTGACTCCAAAACCTCAGGACATTATTAATAAATATTGTTTCTATCCTAAGGTTTAGGAAGCTAGGAAGCGAGTACAAATGATATGTATTAAGAATGAATTCAGTTTTCATCCAGGATTCCTACAGGAGGAAGGGCTCTGACTGTGTATTTCCCCTTATGACACTAGATCCCAGAGGCACATTTTAACTAAACTTGACAGCAGGAAAGAAAGTGCGCAGCTAAACAGCACCACGCAAGTTTTTGAAACAGGTGACAGCTAATGGCCTAAACAGTTCCTGTTACTCATCAAGTGCTGGCTACCCTGTGGACTGCCACCGTGCGCTAATGAGGAGAGCTTGCTTTCTCGTTAGGCAACTGACTCTCCGTGAAATTGTAATATCTCTAAAAGCTGGGGAATCCACAGAGAGAAAAGGCCATGGTTGTTACCTGTCACCAGCAATAGATACATGTATAACTCTTAGGGCATCTGATCAGTTCGGCCAAAAATGGTGTCTGGATTTCTCCTTTTTAGTCACATTATCTACAATTTTTAAAGCAATTTAAAATATGCAGATAGTGAAGTAATGTAAATATATACAAGACTACTGCTCTTATTACCCCAGGATTATCGTTGGTTGTGTTGTAACTGGGTTCTTAAAGGGGGGAAGTAAAGAATTGTTTGTGGATGCCAAGTTGTTAAATCACTTCTTTTGAAAAAGTGTATCCTTTGGACTAAAACAAACATTAATCACATGCTACCTTAAGTAAAATGATGTCATGTCTGTTTCAAAAAAGTCACAGCCGCTACCTACACTCAAATATCATTTTACCCCTTGTTTATGACTGAGTCTTCTGTTTTGTCTGTGGTTGAACTCGCAGCCTGCATCTCAAGTTCTGTTCACAGGCAATTGCATCACTGATGAGAACCTCCTTGACTTGTAAGTCACAGAGTATATATTCCCTGAATACTCAGTACTTTGCCCTTCCTGTTATTGGAGAAAATTTTTATAATTGGTTATAAGGTGCAATTATGTATAGGAAAAAAATTAATACTAATAAAATCTGGCCTTTTTTTGTCTCTATTCATTCCTTTTCCTTGCTTCTCATTATCTTCCTCTTTATCTGCCTTGTTCACTTATGATGTCCGTGACACTTGATCATCCCCAGCTTTTCCATAGGTATTCTGTTATAGTACACATGAAAAATATATGCATTTATTTGGGAGATAAAGATTCAAACTCCAGATAGCCGAGACAACCAGGCCTTGAATTCCAGTAGGTCCAACAGGGACCTATGTAGTGTTCTGTCTCCTGCTGGTTTCCTAGGCATACTAGTAGGGTACTGAATGATAGAGTAAGCGGAGTGGAATGGACCTTCATCTAAGAAATGCCAACTTTTCAGGCAACAGTTTAACTCATTATGCCACAACTCCAACCTCAAGTCTTATTTCCTTACCAAAGAGCTACACTGTTGCAATTTGATATCTATTTTAATGAGTTTGGAGAATTTATCATTTTTTTTTCATAATGGAACATGAATTCCTGGGTATTAGCAAACAATTTCCATTGTCTCAACTGTGCTAACTACTTGCTACATAAATGAAGGGAAGCTACATAAATGACAGGAAAGATCCTTAATACTCTTACTTCCAATACAAGTAGAACAATACTGGACCCATTTAGTAGTTCTGATTACTGCATATAAAAAAGCAAACAAGGTAATATAGAGAGAGGGGAAAAGATAATACACGTAGCAGCTTTGGGATTTAAGTTGTGCTATATGTTTGTACATTTACATCTGTCCTTAAATGACATCTCATAATAATTTAACATTTTTTTAAAGATTTATTTATTTGTTTATTTATTTTATTGGAAAGGCAGATATAGTGAGAGGAGGAGAGACAGAGAGGAAGATCTTTCGGCCGATGATTTACTCCCCAAGTGGCGTCAAAGGCCAGAGCTGAGCTGATCTGAAACCAGGAGCCAGGAGCTTCTTTCCAGGTCTCCCAGGCAGGTGCAGAGTCCCAGGGCTTTGGGCTGTCCTCGACTGCTTTCCCAGGTGCATGCAAGGGAAGGACTTTAGCTACCAGTCCTAGGTGCCAGGCCCTAACATTTTATTTTTGATAAAGCTTCGAACTTTTTGCTCCTCACTAATGAAAGCAATGGCTTAAAAAAAAAATCAAAGTTTGAACTCTGGAGTGAATGCCATGGGTAATTTAACTATTTATTTATTTATTTGTCTATTACTTATTTATTTGAGTGTAAGAGACAGAAAGAGAGGAAAGGAGAGCGAGCTTCCGTCAGTGGGTTTGCTCCTCCAATGGCCTCAGCATCCTGGATTGGGCCAAGCTAAAACTAAGCGCATGAGATGCCTCGCAGATCTTCCCTGTGAGAAGGCAGAGGTCCGGGTACTTTTTAGCTTTATCAGGTGTGCTAGCAGAGAGTTGGATGGGAAGTGGAGCAGCCTGGACCTGAAGCGGAGCTCATAGAGCATATTGGTGTTGTACATAGGAGCTTAACGTGCTGTGCAACAGTACTGGCCAAATCCTTGGAATTTAAAGAGAAGTATAGACAAAGTTCCTTAGGACTCAAGTAAGGGAAAAAAGTAGATAAATCAATGTCCATCGTATTTGTTATTCCTATGATGTTAAAGAGGGTTATACAAGAACACTTTCACTTTTTCAGTGTATTTTAACGAGTCCTAGTGAAGTTCATGAGCCAGGAACACCAAGCACTAGCTTATTCTCACACAGGTCTGAAGCTAGAAAAACAAAAGCAAGGTAGGTGTTGGCAGGGCCGGACTGAGGCCAACACTTCCAGCGAAGAGCTTTGCCTTGTGTCTTTGAGCTGCTGGTGGCCTGCGCGTCCCCTGTTCCCTTGTAGTTCCTCATCCCGGTTTCTGCTTCCCTATAATGTGGCCGTGTTTCTCCTGTGCGTTATTGCCTCACATGATGCGCTTTTCTCTTAAAAGCCACCTCACATAAAAGAGTAAAGTTCTATCCTAATCCTATCGCTTTTCCTGAACTAATTTCATCTGCCATGATACTATTTTAGTAAGATAAGATTCTTAGGTTCTGGGGCCTTTCAGCATGTTTTCCTGGGAAGTGCAATTTAACTCAAAATAACTATAAAGGAAAATATAATTTGAAAACTGGAAAGGAAAAATAAATACTAAAAAAAAATCTAAGAAAAGCTGGACATAGCATGTGGAGAAGTTGCTAAGGCTGTGTAATTTGTTAGGATAGCCATCTGGAGAGCTGGTACTAATATAATACACGAAAAAGTTTACCATGATGAACTTAAAGTTTAGTATTAAATTCTTTTATTATCAAATATTAGCAATTTTGAAACTTTTATAAATGCCAAGGGAAGAAAAACTGTTTTATAGAAATAAATTTATCTTTCCTTGGCAAAACTATGTATTTTACAATTTTAATTCCCCTTCAACATGGAAATATATTTTTAAATCAATTAATGGATTTTGAAATACTAAACTTCATCAATTAATAAATAGAGCTATACACCATAAGCATTGATATAGAAATGCTGGATATGGAGATATTTAAAAGAAATAGTCTATATTTATTTTAATTATAATTAGAAAAAATTCATGAGCAAGGGTAAAATTAATCTGGTAATAGTAAACAGTTTTACTATTCATAAAGGCCAAATTTCAAAAGGTAATACCAAATAAAACACAGAGCAAAATAGCATGAAATGGGTCTTTGTCTCTGGTATGTCATTTTTTTATACATGTCAGTTTTTCCCATTTACAGATTTTCTTCAAACTTTTCATGACTGTGCTTTGTAAAACTGCATGTTCACATTTCCTGTGACTTACCTTCAGTGTAGCATATCTTAAAAAAAGCTTTATTTATTAATTTTTGCTGCAATTTGTCACATCTGACATATCTGTAGGGAATGTAATAAAATCATGAAGCGTAAGCATAGGTTAGCTCTTGAAAATATTCTTGCATTCTGTCTAGTATGCAGCTAAATGAGGACTGGTAGAGAAAATCCAGTCTCTCACCAAGATTCCATTGTTTTGTTTTCACTGAGGTTTGATCCATCGTTAATGAACAAACTGGGACACACATTTTGAGTGCTTAGAGAATATTGTGTGGAATAGTTTTACTTATGTTGTTACAGAGATTTATGTAAAATTCTAAAATGGTGACTTGCAAATTCTCTTGGACTGTGTTTATAATGAAACATGCATTTTATTATTCTATTCGTGTCATTGTTAAATGTTCACTCAACACAATGGTTGGTTTTGGATCCATGTATTCACCTATAGAAGCAGAGAGATTTCTGGTAGCATTCTCAACTGATGTGACACATACTCATTCCCAACATGCTTTATTATTATTATTATTACTATTATTATTTTATAATACAGTTCAATAGGCTCCTGGGATTCCCCTTATCCCCCTCAAACTCCCTCTCCTCCACCTAGTTCCTCTATATCATTACTCAAGTATAGTTCTTTAAACTCAGTCATATGTCCATCATAGCAGGCATGGACAATGCCTGAGAGTCCAGCATCCTATTGTCAAGATATTGTAAACAGTTTCATTGTAAGTCCATCTTTGTCTGGAAGTAGAGATGCATACCACTTTGTATCCTCACATCTGGATATGTTAATCTCCATTTCAGTTACTGTACACCCCCTTAAACGAAGTCACACTACAACATCAACAATAGGGAAAAAAAGAAATTTACAATGCCATAAAGTTAAATAACATTTTACTAGATATGACAGTCTCCATTACATAGCAACTATACACCCCTTTAAGTGAAAAGCCACAAAACAATATCAACAACAATAAGAAAAAAGAAATTAACAACAACATGAAGTTAAGTAATTACTGAATGACTAATGTGTAGCCGAAGAAATGAAAAAGAAAATCAAGAACTTTCTTGAAGAAAATGATGCTACTGTATGATCTATAAGTCATTGAAGAAGCTAATCAGAATTAACTATTGAAGAGATGAAACTAAGGAAAAAAAAACATCAAAATCCGTGAGATATAGTTTCCACTGATTTTATTGATGAAATGTGTCTCTGCTAGACAACAAATAGATGTGTTTTGCTTTTTAATCCAGTCTGTTAATCTATGATGTTTGATTGAGCTTAAGCCATTCACATTCAGGGTTAATGTGTATGGGTGGTAATTTGGTCCTGCCATTTTAGGAATGGGTTGTTTATTGATTTAGTTTTCTGTTGTCATTTTACTGGGATGTTCTTCCCATTTGCCTTTGGTTTTGTTCGGTGCTATTCTTATTCTCTGTCAAGAGAACATCTTGAAGTATCATTTTTAGGGCAGGTTTGGAAGAGACAAATTCTTGTAACTTTTCTTTACTGTGGAAGAATTTTATTTCATTTTCAAAGACAAAAGAAAGCTTTGCTGGATATGTTATCCTTGGCCGACATATTTATCCTTTTAGAATCTGGAATGTGTCAATCCATTCTCTTCTTGCCTGTAGAGTTTCCTGTGAGAGGTCTCCTGTGAGTTTAATCGGCATTCCTTTATATGTCAGTTGATTTTTTTCATGTGCACATTTAAGGATTTTTTCCTTGTGTTTGATTGAAGAGAGCTTGATCATGTGTCTTGGTGAGGATTGCATTTGGTCAAGCCTGTTGGGAGTTCGGTGTCCCTCCTGGATGTTGTTTCCCAATTCCTTCTTTAGATTAGGGAAATTTTCCCTTATTATTTCGTTAAATATATTTGCAAAACCAGTTTCCCTTTCTGTACCTTCCAGGACTCCCAAAACTCTTATATTAAAACTCTCAATAGCGTCTTTCAGTTCTTGAATACTTTTTTTTTTTTTTTTTGGCTTGATCCCGTTCTGCTTCCAGCTTTTTGTTACCCTCTGATGACAGGAAATATATTCCAATTCTGAGATTCTTTCTTCTGCTTACTTCATTCTGTCTTGGAAACTCTCCAATGTACTTTTAATTTGCTCTACTGTGTTCTTAATTTCTGATATATCAGCCTTTGTTTGCTTTATTGCTGCTCTTTCTTGTGTAACATATTCCTTGAATTCTTTGAACTCTTGTATATGCTTCTCATTGTTGATCAGAAGCTTTAAAATGAGTCTTATGAATTCTGTGTCCCTCATTTTCTCGATGTCTCCCTCAGTTAACTCTGAGGTTGGCATAGGGTTTTGCTCCTTTGAAGTGGAGTCTTCAATAATATTCATCGAGCCTTGGTGTCCTTTTTTTGCTCTTGTCATTGTACTTCTAATTATCAGATTCTTCTCCTTGGGGCAGGTTTCTAAGCTGCGTCACCCACAGGTCTACAGTTAAATTTTACTTATTGTAGTTGGTACACAGCTCTTTGCTTGAAGCCAATTGTGCCACTCCCTCCAACAAGTTCCAGATCTGGCTTCCTACGCTAGATTTCCACCATGGTCTCCATAGGCCCAGCTCCTGGCTCACCACTCTCCACCTCCTGTGATATCATGCTGTGGCTGCACTGTTGTCTCTGCAACCTTTCTCCCCCTTCTGGTTGGAGAAAGTCCCAGGATTAGGGAGACACCAGCTGTCCTATATAGCTAGGTTGTTGGTGGTGCTGATTTTGCTGGAACCTGTTGGCCATTAGGTCTGGGTGCCACACGGACCTATTTTGACCCATACAATGCCACATTTGGTATTATTTTCCTGTGGGACCAGTGCAATCCGGTGAACTCACTGAATTCTCTTGAGCCCAGCACATGTGCAGTTCATTGTTGTCCCTTGCAGAAGATCCAGAAAAGTGTGAGAGAAAATAGAATAACTTGAAACCACGGCAAATTTATTTAAAATTTAAAACTAAAAGCCATTAATATTCAGCTCAAAGGGACACCTGTAGTTATAAATAATACAAATAAAAGTCAATCTTGAGATGGACATTTAGCTTAGTGATTAAGAAGCCATTTACGATGCCCACATCCTTTATCGGTGTTCCAGGATTTGGTATCAAGCTCCCTGGTCAGGACACCCAAGAATGCAGTGGAGATAAGTGCATGTAGTTATTTCCTATCACCAATGTGGGAAACCTGAATTGAGTTCCTATTTTTGGCAATTGACTCATGTTAATTTTAACAGGCATCTGGAGAATAAATCAACTAATGGGGATCTCTTTCTCTCCCTGTGGGTCTCTCTCTCTCTCTCTTCTTCCGCTCCCGTTTTTCTCTCTGTCTCTATCCATCTCAAAGACCTAAACCTAAAAACCATCTTTGTAAAAATATAGAAAACCATAGAATTGTTAAAGCCATTATGAATAAGATATAGATTGTCTACAAAGAAAAAAATATATGATGTAAATTAGATGTAGATTTTCTTATCATTAAAATTGTATAGCATCCTCAGAATCTTCAATAATTTACTTCATCTGTGAATATTTTTACAAGTTAAATTTAGAATAAAGTAATAAAAGTCGTATATTATTGAAATTTTGAAACTGACTTCTAGGAAATGCTATGAATCATCAAGTGTGTTGAGTCGGGTAGGTCATTGCAGAATGATTTAGACTGCTAATTTAACAAGTAAGGACATCATCTGTAAGTTTCTATTAAAATATCCAACATTCGCTTCCTTTTCTAATAATGTGATATAATTTGGTGTTATATTTCATTCAACTGAATGAATAATAGACTTATTAATGTGACAATTTTAGGGCTCTTAACTCACGATTGCATGGTTAAACCGTGACTTTCCTATGACTAGCGTGCTTTATAAGACAAAGAACTTTTAAAGAGCAGTTTCCAAAGTTTCGTTTTGTGTTTCTTCTTTATACAAGGTGTAAAGACTAACATATAAAAAATACATTAAAACATAATATAATATAATTATTATAACAATTATAAAGCATTTAACACAATTTTAAGTTATTTTATGCATTTACTCTTCAATCCCCCTCAAATAGTTATTACCACCATTTTAGAGGCATGAGTCAAAGGTGAAAATTAATCAATATAAAAATGTACCAAATTAATAACACTAACATAATCACTCTGAAAAAGTAATTCTCAATAAAGGCCAATTTTATTTCAAGGGTATGTACTTGGTTAAATCTGGAGACATTTTCCCTGTCATGTTTAAGGAATAGGGTTGATGCTGGCATGTAAGAGGTAGAAATCAAGAGTGCTGCTGCTAAATTCCAAAGTGTAGATATAATCTTAACAAGAATTATCCGAGCCTGTTGCTAATACTTCAATTAAAACTACACACTTGGTGTAGGATATTTAGAACATATTCTGATCATGCTGAATAACAACAAGAACAAAAAATCTTACTTTCTCTTTCATTTAAAAAATACAGAAAGTATGAAGTTGATTTTTCTACACTGTGGGTAGTTCTCACGCAGCACAAGCTGCAGCTGGAAGTTTTCTCTCTGTAGGCAGTCTCCGTAGGAGGGTTTCTGTAGCTGCTGGCACTTGCCCCTGACATCAGCGTGGTTCAAGGAGACAGTCTTGACAAGGAAGCAAAGGCACAACAGGCCAACAGACTTTCACTTTGTTCACTCCAGTTTCAGGGTTCTACATGCATTCATATTTAGGAAAAATAATAAAATGTATTGACACAGTTCCATTTCAGTACTAATGCCTTATTTTTGCCAGTGTCAGCAAATCCTTCAGTAACATGGCATACGTTGGTGCTAATAAAGCATTTATTGTGTTTGCTGTAACTTCCTTTTGAAGTCTAGTTCATCTATTTTTAATTTATAGTACTTTCCAGGATTTTATCACATTGATTATTATGTTATACAAGATGTTATTTATAATGGTTAGTCTCTGAAAGGAAATACAATGAAAATGAAAACACAGTTTTCTATTGTGTAGATTTATTCCTGTTTGATTAATTTTTGATTATACCAGCATCTTCTAGATCAATCTAATTCAGTAGTTTCTTATAGATAAGTGGTACAGTTATAAAACATGCCTTTGCAGTAGCACGATATTTAATTAGGTCGAGACATAAAAAGTGTATTGTTTAAAATTTATTCTTTTTTTCACAAGTGTTATAGAGAATGTTTCTATTGGCTAAATGTAGATTCTTTCCGTTTTAAGAGTTATATCAAGTACTATGTTGTCCTCAATTTCATGTTTCCTATTTTTCAGTAAATATCAAAAACAATATGATTTAGCCCTATGAATTTTTCATGAATTGGGCTTATGAATCTGAAGATCTGTTTTTCTAATCTGAACTCCCGTACGTATAAGTCTTTGATCAGTCAGTGCATGAATAAGGAATGCTGTTTTCAGAATTAAGAGAAAATGAAGCCTAAGGAAGCAAATTATGGAATAATAAATGCCAAATAAAATAGTGAAGTCTTTAATTTTAACTCTTATAAAGTCTACCTATTTGAACCCATATCATGTTTTTCATACTGACAGTATGGGTTTTGCTATTTACCCTAAGTAAAATTTCTCATCTGAAATCTTTATATCAATAAGATCATGTTTTCTATGCATAGTAATGCTGTCTGCTGTTTGGATAGTATGCCAAGTAATAATAAACATCAGGAAGTTTTGATCATTTATCTCTCGGGAACTAATTGAAGCTTTAAATGTTGGAATGTAAAAATATCGCATTATTCTCAGGGTCACATCATAGTTCAAAATGCCAAATAGTTTCAAAATAATATAAAATTGGTTCCACTGAATTTCGGTAACCTTTTAAAATTTGTAGAAGATTGCATTAGTTATTAAATAAATATAGTGGCCTGGAATACGTGCAGCTTTGTTTACTTTCCCTTACTATCTGTTCAAGATAATGTCGTGATCTCTCAACAGATGTGATTTTAGCAGTTGTCATCTTTTAATCAAGGCTTTCTTTTTTAATGCAAAAACGAAGGCATGAGTTTCAAGTTCTACAATTGAACATATGTCTCATGTAGAGGAATTCCATTTAATTCACAGGCTGTAATGCTACTCGCAAGGAGTCTACACCTTTGATGAAAAGTGTTTCATTTTTACCTGTTGGCAGTCTGATGACACAAAGCCCTTGCTCAGAATGCCAGAGCTCCCTGCCTGTAAATTTTTACCAGACTCATGAAATTCTTAGTGGAAATGTCCATTCGGTATGTGTAAATAGGTAAGCACGCAAAGCTGGTGCGGTAAAATAGCATTTCCGCTTTTGTCCTTCATGGGCATGTGTCCTCTGTGTGCCCTGAATTTCTACTTTAAAATATTTATGTTTTTCCATTACAAGAAATTTCTGTTCTTAGATATAATTCTGAGTAATTGCCGGGACACATTCTCACAGGCAGATATTCTATATGAACTCAAATCAGAATGAGTACAAAAAGATAAGACACTGTGAGGTGAAGCTAGAGCTTCAGGTTGGTCCCATAAGCAATAATAAAAGAAAACAAGATACGAAGCCATTTGCATGACTGGTGACATTATCAAGCAATAGAAGTCATTACTCGTTCTCAGGACATCTGTTCCTTTCCTCCATTGGTGATGTTTGCCTTCTTATTGAGATAAAGACAATTTTCATATTTCTTTCAAATATTTACAATAGTTTAATGTTATTGATTAATTAATAATTTTATTTGAAAGAGTTACAGAGAGAGAGTAAGAAAAAATAATAGTAAAAAAGAGTAAGAGAGAGACAGACAGAGATGTTCTATTCTCTGGTTCACTCTTCTTGTAGCCATAATGGCTGCAATCAGGCCTGTTTGAAGCCAGGAGCTTCTTTCAAGTCTCCCCTAGGTGAGCAGGGACTCAAGCACTTCGGCCATATTCAAATGCTTTCCTGACACATTAAAAAGGAATCGGATGAGAAATGGAATAGCAGGAAGTGGAGCAGTAGGAATTAGAGCAGCTGAAACCAGTAGTCATACGGGATGCTGCAGCTGTATACAGCAACGTTACTTACTATGCCACAGTGCTAGACCTGAAGTAGACTAATTCTAGCTATCTACAACACCCAATTTCTTGGAATGTTGTTTTTACATATCATCAGTTGCCACTTATTCTGAAGTCTGGTCCAATCTCTACTATCATCAGTTTCATTGAAAATAGCTCAGTAAGATTGTCAACAACTGAAGATTGTCAGTAAACTGAAAAAAAAAAAAATCTGAGACACGCCTAACATCAAACCTGTTTAGTACAAGTTCACTTTTAAGTATTTTTCTGTGGACCCAGTGCAGTAGCCGAGTGGCTAAAGCCCTCACCTTGCACATGCCAGGATTCCAAATGAGCATTAGTTCTAGTCTCAAAACCTTGGGACCTTGCACCCACATGAGAGACCCTTAAGTGGCTCCTGGCTTCAGAGTGGAGCATCTTTGGCCTTTGATACTACTTGGGGAGTGAGTCAATGGATGGAAGATAGTCCTCTCCATCCCTCTTCCTCTCTGTACATCTGACTGTCAAATAAAAATATAAACACATCTTTAAAAACATTCGTATGAATTTTCCTAAACTACTCTGTGTGTCTAATTTCATTGTCAAGGTTTTTGTATCCTTCCAACTTGCAGATGCATTTTCAGACTACACCTTTCTCTGCTCGGTTTTATTGATATTCCTCAAATTGTGCTGTGCTTGTCATCTCTAATCACTCAACAGTTCATATCACTCATGACCCAGGCATCGCACTGTCGGCTTGAAGGTTCTTCTTGCACATGCCCCAGGTTTTGTAAAATATGTCTCAGACTCTGCAAGATCCTTTTGTCTGCCTTTCACACTTCTACGTTGCACACGGCTCCCTTAGGATCTGTTGTTCACCAACAGAATGCCCAATTACAAAATCATATCAACCTGATTCCTACTTGTGTTGGAAATTTTGGCTGTGTATATTTAGAAAATAGAAAAAAAAAGTCTCTTGTGGTGATATTAAAAGAGCATCCTAATTTGTTTTCCTTACACTATACCCTCTCCAAAAATTTTGATGTCTCCAGAAAAGTCATAGTGTGTATTCAAACATGTGTATCTGATTAAGCCTGCCTTCAATTTCATAGACGTGTATACAGAGCAAAATCCAGGGCTGATTAAGGCTGAAACTGGAAACCTCTAGCTTTTTCTGGGTCTCATTTGTGGGTGACAGGGGCCCAAAATGCCAGGCCATCTTACTCTGTATTCCCAGGCACATTTCTAGGAGCTGAATTAGAAGTGATACAGATGGATCATCAACCCAAACCCAAATCGGATGCTGAAATCACAGGCTGTACGTACTATGCCACAGCACCCACCAAATCCAAAGGTACCTTAACATCTTGCATTACTCTGCCCCACCTTCTTTCTCCTGTGGAAAGTTTTTTTTTTTTCCTATTTTAACTTGACTAGGATTCTGTGTGAAGTCTGAAGAAAGCAGCCAAGTAAATCATAGCCTTTTGATCCACACCTCACCAGACATAATGTTGAATTAAAGATGAGCCAAAGTGCACTTGCTTATAAAAGATCGCATTATAGAAATGAAACACAAGTTGTCTATGCATTTTTTCCAGATTATTTTAACTATGAGCTCCAAATATTATCAAGTGCGCCTATTTTAAATGAGAATGAAGCGATGTTGAAACAGGAAAGGAAACTACACATCCTTTGACTAAATTGTTCTCTAAGTTCCAGATTGCGTCCAATTTTTACTCATGCATCTCTTCACTTGACAGCATTCTGGGGCGTCTTCTCCCTGTTGCTACTCTCCCAGCTTGCTCGGAAACTGGAGCAAATGTCTTGTCTTTGAAGTCAGTTGCAGGGCACATTCTTTTATTTATTTGTTTGTTTGTTTGTTTTTACCTATTAACTGTTTCATTTACCTTCACGTGCTCTCTTGCCAGCTTTTCAAGGCCTTGCCCTCTGCTGCTGGTTTTGCACAAAATAAAAACTAAGGAGTTTTAAACTTTACCTTTTTTCTTTTGCCCGGGAAAGAAGCTCGCAATACTGTCCCCATAGGGTGGATGATGCATGTGGTAGGAACTATGAATTCAACACAGGATTTGGAATCACTGCCACCTGCTAGTTGGTTTGGAACAGGCTTGTTGAAAGAAACTTGTAATATCTCAGATTTTCAGGATTCTCTTCCATAACAAAAAATGAGGCACTTACCTGGAGTTGTTTCCTCAAAATAATTTTTGATCTTTACAGTGTTAATCATAACTCCTGAGGTGTGATACAATTCAACAAAGTGGTTTCATTTGTGACATTGTTGACTTGCCTTTTATAACTTATGAAATTAATAGTGAATTTCTACCTTGAGTAGAATATCACTTAATTTTCTATCAGGAATTCTGATTTCTAACTCAATCTTTATCCTCTTGTTCCTTTCGATAAATATTTATTCAGTGCCCACTATGCCCCAGCAACAGTGACATTAATATTCAGACATAAGACACAAAATCACTCTGTTTAAATCTGGCTCTCAGAAATGAAAAGCTGAATTGTAATTTGAATCTATAGTTAAGTATGTGGAAAACTTAGTGATTATGTGTGAAATCTAAACAACTAAAGGTGAGGGACCAGTATTACAATGCATCTTCTTCTATCTTACTTTGGCTTGGCTCTAAAGAATATGCTTTATGGCTAAAAAGAATCAAGCACTTCTCAGATTTGCAATGGTATTAATATCTGAATAAGTGGACTTCATTCCAAGCATTTTGAGTATTCAATGGTCTGCATTTTTATTTTTCTAGAGGAATGCAATCATATCAGAAATTGAAAGCAAATTTTAAAACAAGAAAGAATGGAATTCTATATAGGTTTTCACTTAAGGTTAGTTGTATCAGTCAGACCACAGGAGATGTTATGGAAAGTGCTGGCTGAGCTGAACAATCTGTCACGGAATGTATAACCTTAATACATTCCTCCTGTCTGTATAAAATACACATGGCAAGGAATCCTCTCACAGCTGTGCATTTTGAGATGATTTCTATTGATCAAATGAAAGATCAAACACATTTGAGAGCCAGTTCAAGTAATGTATGTATTTCAAAATTCATACTTTCTAGAATGCGAGCCATAAAATCAATACTTGAAAAATAAGATTATTATAATAAATTTTGAAGTTATTTCTCAAAAAAATGTTTAATGTAGGCCCATCTGAAAAAGGTACCAAAGTATTGGCTTCTTTCATTTGTGATGGTCTAATCTGATAGCTTAGTGTCCACCCTGACTCATCTCTCATGTTGCTCATTCTTTCCCATGTAAGTGAGGCCTATTGTGCACCTTCCTGGTCACAAGCCTTGTTCCTAGAAAATTGAAACATTGAAAGTACTGAATACTTTGCTATGGCTTGAATACAACTATATATTGAGTTGGCAGTGGTGAAAGTTAAAGGTATTTTGTACCTTACAATAGGATAAACATAATATAGAAAGTAAGTGGAAATTTAAAAATAAATAGACTATTAAGTTTTCCATTAGAAAATTAAATTGATTTTGGCTTAGAACAGAAAGGGCTGACACCTCAGTATCTCACATTTCATTTTCTTTGTACTTCAGATCAGAGAAACAATATTGGCTTTGCTTTTCAACTTAAGATCATTTAAGTTGCTGTTTGGTGAAAGAAATTTCTCTGCAATGGTTTAGAAATCCATACATCTTTCATTGTAAAATGTAGCGCCTTTTAAAGTAAGAAGTAGGAATTATCTCTATTTAAGGACATATGTATTGATCATATGTGTGATGCATACGTTAAAATAATCAGAGTTTAAAAGTGCCAATTATAAGTTATTTTATTTATGTATAAGGACTCATATCTACTAGAAATGTGAGTATAATACAAACCTTACTTTTTATTTATATGTTTTGTTATGATGATTCTTCATTGCTTCCACTGCTTCTTTTAATTGTGAATTAAAATTCAACTCTGGAAAACAGAAGTCAGTTCTACTCTGAATAGGTAGAAATGTTTGAAAAGTGCAAGCAGTTGAAGGCACCTCTAGCTATCAGTGCGTTCAACCAAGGCGCTTCGGAGTTGTTATTCTCTTATTTCCGCTAACAGCTGAGATGTTAGTCATAATATTAAGTTACATAGAGATGTGTTATAAATCTGCTGAGTGAATTTTGGTGATTATTGTTTTCTGTCAAAGCACTTCTTTCCATATTCTTGAAGAATGAAGCTTTCCTGCTAGCTGCCACTTTATCGTTAAGATTCCAAATTGAACAGATGATGTAGTGCTATACTATGCTTCTCTGGTCACAAGTAACTTGCGTCATAAAACTTTTCACGTCATGACATCCTCAGTGATTCACTTGAGAAATTCCGTGTTTCACACCCATAAACACACAATGGCTGGAAGTTTACATGCTGCGTAGTAATGTGAGGCCCTTCCAGAGATGTTTGCTAATCACTCAGCAAGATGAAGTTAGTGATATCACCTAACTTTATGTTGTGTTTTTAAATTATTATTATGAAAAATATTAGAACGAGTGAATTGCCCCACTTTCTTGAACTCAGCATGCTCATCTTCCTTACCACTGATATCATACTTTTTCTTGCAATCTTTATATAATTTTTTGTGAAAAATTATCTAAAATACTGTATGCTTTAAATTTGGAAATATTTGAAAAGTACTTGAATTTGTAAATAGATTTACATTTTTATTGAGTTTCATTTTAATTGAAAGACACAGAAACAGATGTTTTCCATCTGGTAGTTCACTTCCAAAATTACGAAACACTAATTATATAATAGGATTATTTTTGTTTCTTACCATAAGTAATGTCATCTATATTAGGAAATTAAATCGGCTTTAGCAGAAGTTAAGAATACAAAGCAAGTAAAAAGAACTCTCATGTGATCCTGAATAGCAAACCCAATGCATTGGATTTCAAATCTCTCTTTTTATTATTTCCCATGTAGTATTGTTTGATCAGGACTGTCTAAAACAATCAAAATATGCGTGTATCTATGGTTCAGTGTTTGTTTAAGAAAGGATAAAACATCAGTACTTTAAAAAAGCTCTGACAATTTTTATTTTTATAACAAATTTCACTTCAAGCCTTACCAGTAGTATAAACATAACATTTTATAACTAATCAAGGCTGCTTTAAAATGAAATGATATGATGTTTTTTACACAGTTGTCAATAAATATATCAGAGGATGTGTCTTTAAATTATGCCTATTTAATGCCATCCAGTTAATCACTTGTGTAATTATATTCGATTTTTACCTTGATACATAAATACTAAGGCATCAGACTAGAAACAATTTCTTTTAATATCCTATTAATAAAAGAAATAAGTGAAACATAACATGGTAGAAAACAATTTGCTATTATAGAACAAATCCAAAGACAGCTGCTATGACGCATTTCAGGTCCAATACACCAGATTCATAGAAATTGTACCTGGCTTAAAGAATGCCATGTCTTTAATAATAAGTTAGTCAGTATAGCCAGTAGGACATAATATGTTAAATGTGTATGTAATCAAGTCTTAAAATGGAAAAAAATTAATTAAATGTAACAGTGTTGCAATGAGAAATATTACAACCCACAGTCACCGTCAGAGATTTCACCCTCACTCATAATTGAAAAAGAAATAGACCAAGAAATCATAAAAAAATTAGAAGACTTGAACAAAAATAAAACCATATATTCTTTTTGCTCACTCAGAGAATAATTATCAAGATATTCTATGCCGTAACATCAACACATAAATTTAGAAATTCACTGAGAGTGTATTTTTTTATCATGCTATAAATAATTTAGAAATTTACATGAAAATGTATTTTTAAAGTCAGCAGACAAAAAAAAAAAAAAACAAGTCAGGCCTGATGCAGTAGCATAGTGGTTACAGTCCTTGCCTTGCACGCCCAGGATCTCATATGGTTAATGGTTCTAGTCCTTGAGACCACACTTCCCATCCAGCTCCCTACTTGTGGCCTGGGAAAGGAGTCGAGGACGGCCCAAAGCTTTGGGACCCTGCACCTGTGTGGGTGACCTGGAAGAGTTCCTGGCTCCTGGCTTCGGTTTGGCGCAGTACTGGCCATTTCAGTTACTTGCGGAGTGCATCATCATACGGAAGATCTTCCTCTCTGTCTCTCCTTCTTTCTTTGTATCTGACTTTGCAATCAAAATAAATAAACCCTTAAAAAAAATTCACAGCCAAGTGTCATCTATCTGAAGAATGCAGATAATTTAATATTTAAAATGTCATAAATGCAGCCTGCCATATATACAGACTAAAGGGCAGAAATCATATGATAACCTCATCAGAGACAAAGCAGTCTACAAAACACAGTATCAATGCCTCATTTTTAAATTCCTATCAAGTGCAACCTGCATATCTACTTCCAAATCAAAGATGGACTCCAGTGAAACTATTAAACATATATTTATTTCAAGATTTATTTATTTTTATTGGAAAGGCAGATGTACACAGAGGAGGAGAGACAGAGAGGAAGATTTTCTGAGATATGATTCACTCCTCAAGTGCCCGTAACAGCCAGTGCTGCGCCTATCCGAAGCCAGGAGCCAGTAACTTCTGTCAGGTCTCCCATGTGGGTCCCAAGGCTTTGGGCCATCCTCACCTGCCTTCCCAGGCCACAAGGAGGGAGCTGGATGGGAAGTGGAGTTGCCGGGATTAGAACTGGCACCCATAAGGGATCCCAGCATGTACAAGGTGAGGACGTTAGCCGCTAGGCCATGGCACTGGTCCCAAATATATCTTGACAATAGGAAGCTGGACTCTGCTATTCTCCACACCTACAATGTGTCAGGATACACTTAAATACCAGAATGATGGTCTTATGACTGTTTTCTGAAACTCTCTATTATAGTAATGAAATTGAGGAGACCAGTGGCAGGAATAGGGGAGAATTCACTGAGCTTTTGGAACTGTATCATAAAATAAATAAAATGAAATAAAATATATATAATAAAATGATAAAATATGATAAAATAATTAATTCATTTTTAAAAATCTTACCCAAGTAGGAATAGAACAAGTATCCTCAACTTGGCATGTTGTAGTTATGGGAAACCTATAGCTTTCTTATTACACTGTAATTAATAGTGTAAGGGTTAAATGCTTTTTCCATGAAATCACAAGTAAGAATTATTGACTGTTTTTTAACATTGTAATGAAGATTTTACACTTAGAACTAAGACCATCCAAATTAGGAAAGAAAAATAAAAGTTCTAAATTGCAGAAGAGGAAAAGCAACATAAATCCATATTTATTTTCTCTAGAAAATCTGAAAAAAAATTTTAAAAATTATCAAAATCAGGTGTTTAGTGAAACTCAACTGTATTTCCCAGTCCAGTGGTTAACACACTTGCTAAGCTACCTGCTTTATCATGCAGAGTCCCTGGGTTTGATAGCAGACTTCTCTTTCTGATTCTAGGATTCCTGATAATGAAGACCCTGATATAGAGCAAGGGTGTCTCAAGTAATTATATTTCTGCCGTTCATGGGGCAGTTTGACTGAATTCTGGTTCTTTGCCTAGTCCCAGCCCAGTACAACCTATTTCTGTCATTTACAAAGCGATTCACAGATGGCAACTCTCCCCACAACCCAGCTATCTGTCTTGCTCTCCTACAAATCTTCCTTTTGAAATTGTGTAAGACTTATATAACTGAAAACTATGAAAACTTGATGCACTATCAAAGGATATTTAGATAAAAGATCAGTTCAAGATGAAAAGAATTAAAATTGTTAATACATCAATTCTCTTCCACGAAAATCTGGAGTCATTTCAATTCTAATGAAAATTATATTTCTTTAGTTGATTTCTAAAATATGCAAATGTAAATAACTTTATAGCTTCAAAAATACAATGAAATAGTTGCAAAATATACCCAAATCAGCCTTGTAATATTCTGGCATCAGCATAATTATGCCAGAGAATAATTCCACAAAATCATGTTTTTGCCTGAGGCTGGAGGACACACACATGCATTCTTGTGAACACGCTCATGCACACCCAGTGATGTTATTCCATCTTAGGCCGCAGCAACAGGCATCAAAGCTAGAGACATTACTATATCACAGTTTCCAACTGCAACCCAAATCTATCAATTTAGAATCCCGTGTTCTGCACTTTTTATAAAGAATCTTGTTCATTTTACTAAATGTGTAATTTTAAGGCCTTCTGGTGGAAATAGGAACAAAGATTTTAAATTTAACAATATTCCCTGAGTTTCTATTTCTAATGATACATATAATATGAAACCAAAGTATTTTGGAAGACAAAAGCAATTTGAGAAATTTGAGGACCTTAAATAAGGCATTCATTAATCAATGAGCATCACTTATTCATCTGAAAGGACAGAATATGTATACATCCCAGAAAAATAAAGGACTCTTGTAATAACCAATGCATGAGTGGATGATTAACTTGAGAGGCAGAGTGCCATTTAATTCAAAAGTAATTTCAATAATTTCATTTTATAATGTACTGAACAAAACTATTAGTAAACTGCCACTTCAGTTTAAAATTAATCTGAGTATCCAATTTTGCATATTGTGTCTTACTGTTACAACCTTCAACAAAAGTTAATGGCAAAATGGTTACCACCAAACCAGAATCAAATATTTAATTTATTTTTAATATGTACCATATTTAGTAATTCATTTAGGAAAAATAATTACCTGTGTTACAAACCCTGAGTTGTCCTTCTAGAATGAGAAGTGATCCACTCTGTGGAACTCAGTTAATAGTGTGTGATGGTTTTGTTTATCCCCAATAAGTCTTATGGCAGTGGAAGATAGTACCACGAAACCATTTGCCTCTTTAACAGCTTTTTATAAATTCATGTAGTATTTGATCCAGCCGTAGCAGCAATAACTAAGGTAGAAATCGGGAAATAGTGTTTTCACAAAAGATCCATACTTTGAAGCTGCTTTTCTTGGTAGTATCTTAGTGAGGATACACATTTCAATGGTCACATTTCTACATGATGGTCACAGAGTTAAACCTACAGCTGATTACTATCTGATGTGACAAATGTCAAGTAATTAATATTTCCTAACAATGAATAAGGGAAACAGAGTTAGTTGGTAGCAGAAGAATCAGTATCAGCTTATTTTATAGCAACGAGTCCCGAGAGTCTTTTTTTTAATTTCCAGATAAGATTAACAAAGGACATAATTTGATTTGTTCAATGAGCTATATCAGTAATATCAGAGGAATTTAATATATAAATGTACAAGTGTGATAGGGGAGTGCACTTGCAGCAGCAGTTAAAGGATCTTTGGGGATGCCTATAACCCATACCAGAGCACCTGCAATCGAATGCCAGCTCCGCTCTGCATTGAACTTCCTGCCACTGTGCACCCTGGGAGCAGCAGTGCGGATTCAAGTTCTTAGGACACTTTTGGAAGTCCCTGAGTGAGTTCCTGACTAATGGCTTCAACCTCACTCAGCCCTGGATATATATATATATATATTTCATTTTGGGAGTCAAATGACAAATGGAATTCTCTCTCACTCCCTTCCCTTTCTTCCCTTTCCCACTTCCAAATTAATAAAAAAGAAATAGAATTTACAAAATGAAACCATGATATACTAGAGTACTGCACAGGATGTGATTATAGGTGATTCAATAAAACCTGAGGAAAGTCACATTGTCAAGGCTTCCTTGAAAGAATGAAATAACACAGATAATCTATGAAGCCTTCGTAGCCCTCTCAAGGTCAGTAGTATGATATGGAGAGAATTATGGCAGTTTTTTAGGATGCTATCTGAATCCATAAATTTGGCACAGCTTAATTATAACTTTTTCTTTAACTTGGAACTATATATGATATAGAGTAAATATCCACTATTTTAAAATAAAAACTCCTAAAATGACCAAATCTGAAATACATAAACAATGCTCTTATACATTAAAAGCCTCGTATTTTGAGTTTCTGTTAAACCAACAATTTTTTGGAAATTTTAAAACATCTTATATGAGCAGTGAAAGTAAGATAATACATACGGGGAATTTGCAAATAAATTAATTTAATCAAAAATTTAATTTGTGACCAAGTCAAAAAATATGTTCATTAGGACAAGACTGTGACACAACAGATTAAATTAGCGGTTATGACTTCTACATGCCAAATCAAAGTGTTTGCTTCCAAACCAAACTAATTCACATGTAATGATTCTGCTTCCTGGCGATGTATATGGGAAACAGTGAGTGACGCTGCGATTTCCTGGATTCCTCTCTCTCACTTGGGAGACCTGGATGAAGTTCCGGGCACCTGGCTTGCATTTTGCCCTCTCATGGTTGTTGCAGGCATTTGAGGAGTCTCCAGCTGATGGTAAGGTAGATACATCTATGTCTTTCTCTCTTCTGTCTTTGTCTCTGCCTTTGCTCTCTCTCACCCACACTGTCTTTCAAAATAATTAAGAAAAGCTTTTAAAAATGCATTCCACAGGGGCCATGGCAATGATGCAGCATGGCTGCTGGATTCTGGCTTAAGGTTGGCTCAGCTCTGACCATGAGGCCATTTGGGAAATGAACCAGCAGAAGGAAGATCTGTTTCTCTCCTTCTCCCTCTCTGACTCTTAATTTTAAGTAAAATAAACCAATATTGTTTTTTAAAGGTATCCAGAATGTAATTTATTAATAACTACATTATGCCCACCATCCCACGAAATAGTGTCAAAATTTCCACTGTCCATTAAAGCAAAATCGGTTTATTATGAAATGAGTTGTTCATGTGCTTTAATTTTACTGTTATGGCTCTTAGCAATTTATTTCATCTCTGTAGACACATGAGTGCATTGTCTTCTACCCTTGGTACACAGCGTAATACCTCTGTGATGTCGAATGACTGCATAATGTAGCAAAGAGTTTCTGGGGATACTAAGAAGTCAGTGCTTGATGTATTAATTATGAAACAAGAGCATTAGAGAGTTTGAATGGATGCAACAATTACACTTTGCTGTAATGGTGAGATACACAAAACTATCTCAATTATTCAAACGGTGTAAAATATTATTCATAATATTAATTTACTATTTCAGTATTAAATATGAGAAAATGGCTCTAGGTAGCCATTTGGGAAAAAAGTAGATAATTATTACATAGTTTAATTATAGGCTAAAATTTGTATCTATGTTACATCTATAATACTTAGGAACAACACTTTCTAGTAATGAAATTTACTTCAGTGCATGCAAATTGGGTACTTGTGTATCTAATTGACCACTCAGTTTGTTGTTCAGTAATTATTGTCATCAACAGACTCTTTGCACATTGAATAAGACCTGGTGAAAATGTTAATTGGGTTGATGATTTTAGATAATTTTTGTTATTGAAGAAACAAGTTTTTTTTTTTGCTCTTGCTACAGTTTTTCAATTGTACTGAAAATGTTTATCACATGGCCTTCCAATGTTAAAGACCTAGCTTGAAACCCAAAATTCAAGCAATTGGTCGGGTCAGTACATATTCTTTTTTTTTTTTTAAGATTTATTTATTTTTATTGGAAAGGCAGATATACAGAGAGAAGAGAGAGGAAGAGCTTCCATCCGATGGTTCACTGCCTAAGTGACCACAACAGCTGGAGCTGAGCCAATCCGGAGCCAGGAGCCAGGAGCTCTTCCAGGTCTTCCACATGGGTGCAGGGTCCCAAAGGCTTTGGGCCATCTGCAACTCCTTTTCCAGGCCACAAGCAGGAAGCTGGAAGCGAAGTGTGGCCTCGGGGATTGGAACTGGTGACCTTATGGGATCTTGGGTGTGCAAGGCGAGGACCCTAACCACTACACTATCGCACCAGGCCCGTCAGTACATCTTCTTAAAAACATCTTTTTTATAAAGAAACAAACACCACATCCTATTTGCATACTGAGGGAAGGCAGTCGTGTGCTTATAATCACACTCTTTACACTTTTCAGCCCATCTTACCATATAGAACACATTCCTTTATAAGTGTGTATTAGTAAAGGAAATTACAAAATCTAGATAATGACACATGACATTCACATCACTTGAATATGATTACAATGAAGTCATCGTTTTAACTGTGTCCTTACTAATACCACACTTTTACATTTGAAATTAAGAAAAGATCAAGGTCTCTGTTTTTATCATTTCTGCTAAAGCAGCAGAAAACTTTTTATATAGTTTTGCTTAGTTAACAATTTGTAACCAAATCTCTCCTGATGCAAATGTTGGAAGATTATTTTAATTATGTTTTTCAAGGTATTAAAACTGCCTTAGGTAGATGGATCTTTAAATAGGAATATGTACCAACACAATGCAGCCTCACATCATTAGCGCTAATGTTGACACATGGACGAAAGAATAATTTAGGTTGATTTCAATACAAAATATTGACTGCAGGACTATAACCCAGCAATTGCTTCCTCAGAAGACAAACACAATAAGGTAACTTCAAAATTATCTTTGAATCATAGTGTAGCAGTTCATTTTTACTGGTCAACTTAATTGTATGATGGTAAATCAGTGTTCAACTGGTCTGACAGTGTATATATATGTTAATGTACAACTGATTTTTAAAAATTACATTTCCTCAGACCCCTCACTACAAATTAAATCTAAAATGTAGCTAATGTTATGCATTTAAGGAAGGAACCATTTATACATATTGAAAAACAATTACTAAAAAGTTGCCTTAACTTTCTAATAACTAATTATTCAATTTTACTACTATCTGGTTTTCTGTATTTTAAGTAATGATTTAATTTCCCTGTGAATCCTGAGGTTAAATAAAGAATAAAACCTACATTTAAGAAGACATTAGAGGACACTGCGTTCTCAGTCATTTGATGTGTACAATATGAGTGAAAGAATAACATGAAGATACAAGAAATAAATTATCCATATTTATTCAGTGTATTATATTTTCAGGGTTAAATGAACACAAAACTACCAGATTAACAAAGTGAGAAAAAAGTTACTTAGTTTAATTTGTAGAAAAAAACAAACAAAAATATTCGAAATTACTTCCATGCTATAGAAGAATAGGTCCAAATTTAATAAATAAAATACTCCTTAAAGAAAAGCATTAGTTGTTTTGGAGCACAAGTTTTCTTCAAAATTGCAAATCATTTTAAAATTTCCAACCTATTTTGATACATTTATTTGCAATTGACTTCTCAGCACACTGTAGGCTACCTTCCATTTTCTTCCACAATAGAAAAACAGAAGCACCATAAGCTACCAATTACCTCCTATTTTCTAAAGTTTGTGATTTCCTAATTTATGTCTTTAACCTTCTTTTGGGCACTCTGACTTCAGTTTTAACACTAATCAGCCTTCTCTACTTCCTTCTTTTCATCTTTTTCTCCTGTTCCATTTTAAGAAAATTATATAATCAACATTAGAGACTACCTTCCTGCTTGGTCTTCATAATCTTCTTATTCTATGGCAAGACCTCATTCTTGAATAAACTGTTCATTTTCCAAACTATCTAGTACAAATCTCTGAGGCATTTCGGTATTTCAAGAGTACAATTGTAAATGAGAATTCATTGCTTTTTGTTTCCCAAGATAACATAAATTAAAACAAGCATAAGCTAAGCATAATAATATCACAAAATTATTCTCATGACTTACTGATGGTGGAGACATACAATTATACTGCAATAAGAAAACCAGGAGATGAACTGGCAGAGTAATCCTCTGTGGTGCCAGCATTCTACATGCCTGCCATTTTGTGTCTCAGCTGATTCCCATCTGATCCAGCTCTCTGCTTATGGCCTGTGAAGTCTGCACAGAATAAATCTATTCTTTGGGCACCTGCACCCACTTGAGAGACGCAGAGGAAGATTCTAGCGCCTGACTTCAGATCATATCAACTACAGCCTGTGGCCAACAGGATCAATGTCTGTATGTACATTTCTCTTCTCTTTGAAAATTTCCTTTTAAATGAAAGAAAGAAAGAAAGAAAAGGAAAGAAAGGAAGAAAGAAAGGAAGAAAGAAAGAAAGAAAGAAAGAAAGAAAGAAAGAAAGAAAGAAAAAAAGAAAGAAAGAAAGAAAGAAAGAAAGAGAAAGAAAGACAAGGAAGGAAGGAAGGGAGGAAGGAAGGAAGGAGAGATCCTAGGAACAAAGCAAAAAACAAATAAACTAAAGAGGCTGACACTGTCGAGTGGAAGATATTGGCATTGTCTGCAGTTCCAGCATCGTTTATGGGCACCAGTTGGAGTCCAGTTGTCCCACTCCCCAACCAGTTCCCTGCTAATGTCTCTGCAAAAGCAATGCGAGATGGTACAGCTGCTTGGGATCCTGCATTGCAACCACACTGGACCCTGGAAGAAGCTCCACGTTTTGGATTCTGTCTAGATCATTTTCAAATGTTGTAGCCGTTTGGGGGTGAATCACTAGATGGAAGGCCGCTTATTTCTCTTTCACTTGCTCCCTCTCTGTGTGTCTTAAAAACAGCAAAAATAATAGGCGCTTTAAAAAGCAAACCTCAGACATTCTTCTTGCTCAGATTCTATCTAGCACCCAATTTCATAAATCTCACTGCATAGTTTTCCAGTTTATTTTTAACATTAGTGCTTTTCCTTCAGGACATTAATCTTTTGTCACGAACTATTGTTACTCACCCTGCCCTTAAATTTTGAATTAACTCAGATCCCAAATGGAATTCTTTGTCCTTTACAAATCTGCTTCAATTTGTCTTTTAATTTCATCTCTTAACATTTTACCAAATTAACTGAGACAAGAACCGTGTTTTTTTATTAAGAAAAACTTAAATGTTATATTGCAATAATCTTTGTCTTAAAATTAGTAATTGTAAGTTAATAGTAATGGAAAAAACATATAGAAGTAATCAAAATAAAATTGTTTTAATACAGATTAATGGCAAATTACTTCCTTCTCATTCTGAGCTTATGTAAAATTAATCTTTTTTAATAACTTAATTTTAAAGATTTTTTTGCTTGTTTTTATTGAAAGGCAGGGATACAGAGAAGAGGAGAGAAAGAGAAGAAAAATCTTCCATCCGATGGTGCACTCTACAGTGGCCACAATGACCTCAACTGAGCTGATCCAAAGTTAGGAGCTTGGAGCTTCTTCCGGGTCTCCCATGCTGACACAGGGTACCCAGGCTTTGGGCTGTCCTTCACAGCTTTTCCAGGTCACAGGTAGGGAGCTGGTTATGAAGCAGGGTTGCCTGTACATGAACTGGCACCCGTATAGGATCCTGGTGCATGCATGGCAAAGACTTTAGCCACTACGTTACTGTATCAGATCCTGATGATTTAATTTTGGGACCACTACTGTGGCTCATCAGGCTTATCCTCCACCTTCTCAGCACAGGCATCCAACATGGGCCTTAACTTCTGCACTTCTCTTCTAACTCCTTGCTTCTGGCCTGGGGAGGCAACAGAGAATGGCTCAAGTTGTTTGAACCCTGTACCTAGGTGGAAGACCAGGCACAAGCTCTTGGCTCCTGGTTTTGAATCAGCCCAACTCTGGCCATTGTGGCCATTTGGCTAGTTAATCAGAACATGGAAGATCTTGCCTTCTCTTATAAATCTGCCTTTGTAATGAAACTAAATAAATCTTGTTTTAATGCTTATTTTTATTGGAATGGCAGGGTCCCAGAGAGAAACAAACAGAGAAATCTTGCCTGCTGATTCATTGCTCAAATGTCCACAGTGGTTATAGATGGGACAAGTTGAAGACAGGAGCAAATGGCTTCCTCTGGGTTGGCCCTGTGGCTACAATCATAGCAGGGAATTGGATGGCAAGTGGTGGAAGAAGGGCATGAACTGATGTCCCTAGGGGAGGTCCACACCATCAGCAGAGGCTCAGCTTGCTACGCCACAGCACCAGCCCCTAAGGTGAAACTTTAAATTCAAATTATCACAGAATTGAAAAAAAAAAAAACTCTATCCTTTTTGATTGTAAAATGGATAATTTGTATTGTCTACTAATCAGATTAATCAAATAGAAATTAAAACCTCAGACTCGAAAGAAGGCAAAATGTGGTATCCTGTTTTAATGGAAAAGGTATAGGGAAGAAGGGAAGTTCTTGTCATCATATGTAAGGAGTTGCAAACCCTCACAGGTCCAGATCAGAAGCAGATGCAGACACATGCCCTGCTGTGACATGAAGGCTCAGCGCTTCTAAGGATGAAGGTCTTGGCATTACAATCAGGAGAAAGTTGGCCTTTGATAACTTTCCGACCCTTCTCTGCAGGCATTACCATGGGCCAGGTTCTGGACCGGTGTAGACTGGCTAGTGATTGCCATTCTACTCTGGATGTTAACAGGCTGGGAAAGCATTGATACTGGGTCGATTTCAGGGCCTTGAAATTGTCATGAGTCCTAATACAGATGTTTGAGCTTCTGGGGGGGGACATTAGCGAATGACAGTATCGATGATATTTTAAGTAGAGAGTAATTATGAGAAGGAAGACTTTTTGTTACTAAGGTAAATAATGACTTTTTGCGTCCTTTAGGCAAAAAATTTTGCATATGATATACTTTAGTTATTAATGATTATTTCAATTTTAAAGATATAATGTTTAAATGTTAATTAATAACCTAGAATTATGCTGAGGGGGATAATTGCTATGAATACATTTTATAAATGTTTCATTGCCAGGTTTGACTATTCAAATGAATATATACTTAATACTTTGGTCTTCTGTCTGCTATCTCACCACAACCAACATGCTTGCCAATAGCAATTGGTTGGAAGGCTCTCTGTCTCTCAATCTCTCTCCCTCACGCATACACAAGGAGGGGGGGAGTGTGTGTGCATGTGCGTGTGGATTAAACTCTAATACCATTAGAATTAATATCCACTCTTGCATTCACTTAATACAATAATTAGCCTGGATTCTAATGTATAGCACAGTACAATGGCAGAGCTTAGACTCAGATTTAATAAGGGACAAATGGTAAAACAGTTCACAATTTCTTATATTTCTCTAAATATATATTAACTGTTAAGGAACAGATTGTTGATCTACGTCATGCACTTCACTGTAAATTCGTAGTATAGAAAAACATGGAAAGATTTCTTTTATATTGTCTAATTTAGATAAAAATAAAATGCTAGGGACTGAAGGGGAAAAACCTAGTTACCCCCTCTACCTTTTAAATAACTGTGCATTGTGGGATTCTAGTCCTCAGGTGAACCTGCCACCATCATGAAATGTGGCTTAGCAAGCAAACTAAATCAACCTTGCACTTTGAAATACTGTTTGCAGCTTAGACAGTCTGACCTCAGGGTAAGCAAAGCAGGTGAATCCAGTCCTTAGTGTCTCACCTTTCCTTCCGTGAAATTGATAAGTACCCTTAACGTCAGTTTAATTACGAGTCAGTTTAATCCAAAGTCATAGAACTTACAGATTTGTGTGCTAAATTAGTATTTGTTGAAAATACTATCTTCATTTCCTCCACTTTCCTTATTTTCCCTCTTTCCTAATTTTGTTGTCTTATAAATCCTATCTTAACATGATACTCTTTTCATCTCATATATTTTTAATATCTGGAGCCATTTCAATATTAGTATCTAGATATTATACTACAAGGAGATTTTGCAGTGTTTGAAATATATTGCATTTTGTTACAGTCATTTGAAATACTGCCTTAAGCATACTGCCTCCATCAGCGCCTCTGCATATGGCAAATATCTGGAAAGATCTATTGACAGAAGCCTGTTCACTCTAAAGTGATACTAACGTTTCTTATCGGAGTGAATTAATTGATTGAGTACAGTAGAGAAGGGACTGGCATCGAAGACGTGCATGCCTGCAGGAAGAGCCTTATCAACTACTTACATACAAGCTTTTTCATATTAAATTCACGCCTCTCATGTCCCAGGCAGAGTCCAGTGTTCTCTATGCACAAAATGTGCTTATTAGGTTTGTGTTGATTTCTGTCATGTTTAGTGTAAACTCTTTCAGTAATTGCTCCAGCATACCTTTCTCTCTAGACTTTTAAGAGCGTGTTGTTTATTTTTTTATTTTACCTAAAGATTGTATGAAATAAGCCATTAAAAGAGCCTTGGACAATCCACTAATTTAATGTTCACAGTGACTAATATTATTGGGACTAGTCACAATGCCTGATGTTCTTACATGAAATATTCTGATTTTTTCTTTAAAATAGCAACATTCAAAACAGTTCATTTTTTTCTGACCTCCTCTTATAGATTATTGAATGTTCCAATGTCACAATCTGGGAAGTGGAAAAAAATTGACCCAAACCAAGTGGGTTGTTTTGTTTTGTCCCTGTTATTCCCACACCACCTCAAGTGCACGCAAATGTAACAGCTCTGACAGTGAAGAATCATTTTATCCTGTGGATCATTCAATTATCAAAATGGAATTTGATTACTTTAGAAGGATAAAGATATGCATAGCATACAATGTTGGTTTTGAGTCTGTTTTCTGAATCAATAGTTTAGTAATAGTGGATGGCTACACTACAAATAATAAACTTTAATTGGATTCTACTTATGAGAGGCAAATAAGAACACAAAGCTTTTTATATGTTTCAAATAATTTGAAATTTTATTGCAAATGTCTTTGCGTTAGTTGAGCTATTTGATATGGTAAGGAAACTCTTTTAAGATTTTCAATTCAGTTCTGTGAGCCTTAGTTCATTGATTAGTCAGAGAGGTATATAACCTTATATTAACATAGAGGCAAATTACAATTTGTGACACATGGTAAAAATGTACTGAATATCAGACATTGTTTTTGGAATAAGGGGAGCAGGAACTACAACAGATAGATTACCCTAATGTATTTATGTAATAAAAATATTACCCCCAAACAGATATAGACATGCTGTATTTTTACAATAAAGATTTAATATATCAAAAGGAGAATATTCCTGTAAAAGCAAGTATAAATGCTTAAAACTGACAATACATAAAACATTGTATCTTTCGTTATAAAGATTCTACGGTTATTTCTTCTTTAAGATTTCACTTGACACCTTCAGAAGCAGAGATTTATTCACAAATAAAGTTTCTCTCTTCTTTTCTTCTTTCCGTTGTTCTTCAGTCTCTTCACCTTCCTTTCTCCTCATCCTTGCTTTAGACGCCACAGTAGGAAACACAGTGCCTGCAGACAAGACCCCAGATCACTGTGTTCATTTTGTAGGAGTTGTGCAGTTGCTATGAAGCCTATGGTGACAGCATCACTTGGCCGTGCAAACTGTTTTTCATCAATTAGCCAAAATTTACTCAAGGTTTAGAATATGTATTGTCTTAAAATAATCTCTGTACCGCATTGTTCTCGGGCAGTAATAATAGGGAAAAAAATTGAACAAGGCTGGCTCGCCAATGCCCTACGGAGACTCAATAATTATTTGTTTAATATATAAGATATCTGCCAATTTTTCAATTTCTGTAATCTTTTCTGATGTTTTTAATCATTCTCTCGTTTTAATTTGTAATATTAAACAGTATTAAATACCACCACTAGGGAATACTACATGATATTTAGCACTAGTTAGAAGGAAATTACAAAATATTACTGCACTGTGGGGAAGTCATGGTAATTGAATATAAATCAAGCATATACATTTTTTTCCTAACAAATGAGTCAGTAGAAATAATTCAATAGCATATTGGGCTAAATAATTATTCAATTGAATGATGGGCTAAAAATTAGCAGGGAAGGCATACCTGAAATTGGCATATTAAAAAAAAAAGAGAGAATTTTATGTGATTTTGTGAGGAAAGGAAATTCTCATATTCTAAAGTAGAGGAAACTCAACTGAACTTGAACTGTGGCAATATAGCAAGGTGGAGGAATCCACCATGGGGGGAGGGGGAATCCCAGTGCCTAAAAAACTTTGTCACATAATGCAACGTAATAAAATAAATAAATAAAATGAATTTTAAAAAAATTCTAAAGTAGAATCCATTTGGCTGTGAATCTTTATAGAAAGAATATCACTAGAAATTTAAGCCTCTGGTAGGTGATACTTAGCAGGAGCTTTAATAACCACGCAATGTTCTCTGCAATTTCCTCGGGAAGAAATTTTAGGAATTTTTAAAAAGTTTTTGTTTTTTTTCTTTTCCTATAGCTGCTTCTAGAGTAAATGTCCTTTCAATTTCTTTGTATGTATGTATGTGTATATATGTATACACACACACACATATATATATACACACACATATATAATATGCCATTGAACAGTCTGTGTGATTTCAATAGTTTTTACATCCTGAATATATATTACACAATGCCTTTTCTGTGTTCAATTCGATTTTTAATAATACGCCTCTTCTGATCATCTTCAAGATTGATAGCAATGAATAGAATTAGCAGTTAAACTTTAAATCTTTCAAAGTTTCTCTGGCAGCCATGGGGACTGTTGTCAATTACATAGCTGTGATTTGAAAAGCCATCCATAAAGTTTAATAATCTGAAATGATAAATTTATGTAATTCCTGAAGAATGATCATCCCTGTCTTTGGAGATTAATTATTGTATTGTTTGCTGTCGCTGTTGAAGCTGCTAAATTCATTCTGTTTGATCCCAAAACATTCCCCAAAATCTCTGATTATTTTTAGTAACCTGGAAAATGTAAAAGCGTATGGCTAGCATTTTCACTATGGTTTTTACTAATGATGCAGTCATTGTGTTGCAGGCTCCAATTTAATTAAAACCTTAATATTTGTTTCTTAAGCTTTTTGTTTCACTTACATTCATGCTCACCTTATCTCTCCCTTCCTTCTTGTAATGTCTGCCAAAAAAGTTACAAATAAATCAATGCTACACATAATATAAAAATACCGAACAGAGTCATTAAAACTAAAACAGAAGATTTTTTAATACATTTTAGTTAATTATAATTTTTAGGTGAATGTCTATATGAAGGCACTGAAATGAAGAGAAGACAGAAATAATTAAAATCTATTTTACAGGCAAAGGTTACTGTTAAACCAAATATGTATAATGCATGAATATGGAAGAATTCTTTATTATCCAAAGAGAGGGTATTTTATAGAACATTGGATAGTGAACTACATGGAAGTTAGGAAAAGATTTATCTGGTTTAATTATGTTACTCTGTTAGTAACAAAGAGCCTGGAAGAGAATAATGGAAGGGTTTGCTGAATGGGAGCAGGTGCTTCTGTTGGTAGCTACAGGTTCTTTATTTCTCCTGTTGCAGTACCTGGATGTGATCTCAAGTTCCACTTGCTTATCCAAACTTCCCACTAATGCAGATGCTGGGAGGCAAGAGGAAGAGCTGAAATAACTGGGTTCCTGCTGTCTGTGTGGAAGACCCGGATTGAGCATCTGGCTTTTGGTTTTGGCCCTGGCTCAGTCAGAGCTGGTGCAGATGTCCAGGGTTCAAGCTACAGTTAACTTTCTCTCTTTGTCTCTCAGCTCTCAAATGAATAGGGTTTTAATGGATCATATATACATACAATTAAATATATATATATGCATAGTATATACATTTTCTTAAAGATGGACAGGTCATTTGCATATATTAAGTTCAAACATAAACTGGAATGCAATGATTTCTAAAGACAAGAAGAATGTATTTTAGGAAAAGCGAGGCATTATTTACTAAGCAGTTTTTAACAGGTTTATTTATTTTTAGCTGAAAGCTAGATGTACAGAAAGGAGAGAGAGAGAAAGTCTTCCATTTGCTGGTTCACTCCCCATATGGACTCAATGGTTGGAGTTGAAGTTATCCAAAGCCAGGATCCAGGAGCTTTTGAGTCTCCCATTTGGGTACTCAGATCCAACCATATGAACCATTATCTGCCATTTTCCCAGGAATAAAGCAGGTAGCTGGATAGGAAGGGGAGTAGTTGGGACTTGAGCCAGTTCCCATATGGGATGCCATTGGTAGCAGACAGGGCATTAGTATGTATGCATTTGATTGGACAGATGAGGCAATATTTTGAATCATACATCATTTGACAAACATATCACCTTTGTTGCGTCAGTATTTACATTTTCTAAAATTCAACAATGTAGTAGGTTTGGATTGACTGTAATTGTGCAGTGCTGCAACTGGGTACCTCTTCCTGCTAATAAGAACATCTTATCCCTTGCTGTAGGGTTGTGTTCTGCACTTTGTATTTCTTGTTAAACAATGCTCAATCTTGATGTCTGAAGCTAGTATTATTAACAAGCTGGTAAAGTTTGTTTCCTCACAATGCATTGTCAAGTCCAAGCTAGTAATTTCCCCCTGGAAGTAACTTTGTTGTGGGGAATCTACAATAATATCCAAGATGATTCTGTCACAAAGAGAGCTAGTCCACTAGAGGCATCCTGTGAGAGTAAGATCAAAGATGCCAGTAAGCAACCTGAAGTATATAGCATACCCTATCACAATAAACAATTTTCTGTTAGCTGTATCAACAGTGACAATTTCTGTATCACATGATTTTATATTAAAAATCATTTAGTTGCATGAAGGCTAGATACAATGCCTACCATTGTATCTTAGGTAACTGAGAAAAAAATTAAGCACAATATCCAAATCCATACAGTTATAACTAGAATTTAGTTAACTTAGGTATGGAAATCTTTTACTAATTTCCTATTCCAGAATCTGACTACAACTTATTTCAAGTTCTTGACTGAGCACCAAATCTTTTATTTATTTTCTTATAAAAGGCAGTCAAAATTTTATTTAATTTCTCATTCCTAAAGCAATCAATTACTGAACCTTCCACACAATGAAGTAAGGAAGTCCTCCATCCAATCAGGCAGTATTCTGAGTCCCTGTTACATGAGCAATCGCTCGTGAGTCACTGCCTGCTACCTGGCAGGCATGGCCTACAGCTTACCTGCCCATGACCTGAGACGCAGCTTCTAGCCCTACACTTGGAATGAGAGCTCTGACATAAAAGGTCAGGGGGAATAAATGTGCATAATAGCCAATTACTGAGTCTTTGGTGGGTGGGACTTTGGACTGCTGGAAGTCTTTGGACTGCTGGAAGAGGCCTTCCTGCCCTCCCCTTCCTTAACATTTAAAACTTGCAACTCATGCATGATAAGGCAGGCGTTCCTCACTAGCTTGCCTCTGCTGATTCTTGTGGCAAAAGAAGACCTTGGCCTCACTCTCAGTGACCTTGGGCCTGCTGTCAGGTATAAACGCTGAGACCGCTATGCCACTTCTGGATCATGCTAGAAATTACAGACTAACAAAATAACCTGGCGGGGGGGAGCTGCAGAGCATGGCAGGCATGCCAGTGCTCACTGGTGTTGTACTGATGGCATCTGAGGACATTAATAGAAGCAAAAGATCATGGAATGCTCACATCCTAAGGGATAACTTCCTTGGGGAAGTCAGGCTACTTGCTGAGACAATTTCAATGTCTTTATTTGTTTTTCTTTTCTTTCTTTCTTTCCTGTGCCTTCAAGAAGTTGTTCTTTTACATATTGAGTACAGGTGTAGTTCCTCTTCTCTAGGCACCACAAAGCACAGAGCATAGTTTACAGAGCTTTTGCTTTCAAAAAATGATGACAATACAGTTAATGAGAAATTACAGTTATGTAACAGTAGAAAGAAAAAAAAAGGACACCTTGAAAAACCATATAACTGTTAAGATGATTATATGGATAGTTGAAAAATAATAAGCAAAGATAATCCAAAAATGCAGATATCATTGTTGTAGAAAGCAAAGACTAGCAAAGACCTTGAAGTTGTGATAAACAGGATTTGCAGTGAAGCAGAGAGTGGGAGGTTTTCCAGGTTATAAAACCATTCATGATTGTGCTGTAAAATGAGCATAACAACTTCTGAAACAAAACTTTTCTATTTCTTTGTGTGTGTTTAGTCAGCATGTTTAGTTTCCAGCATTTGGGTTGGTCAGATTAAAAAGACAATTGATTAACTCAATGTTATTTTACCTTTTATGTGTAAAATGAGCCTTTTATTTTGGTAGTTTTCTTTACCTTAGAAAACCATAAACACATAAGCTTTCTACACGAGTAAAACCTAGCTGTGGTGTTAGATATCAGGCAGAGTGACAGAGAGGAAGAAACAGCGAAATCTACTATCCAGTGTTTCATTCCACAAATGCTAAAATAACCAGATCTGGATTAGGCCAAAGCCAGGAGGCAGGTATTCCATCTTTGTCCCGTAAGGATAAGAGAAGCCCAGGCTCTCTGTCTATTTCTGCTGCCTTCAATGGAGCAGTAATAGGGAGCAGCTGGCCTCAATCCAGAATTCTGGTATGGATGTTATTATGAGAAGTGAGAGCTTGACCCATTGTGCCATACACCAGTCCCTCTTATTTTATTTTGTTGACAGTGATGGACAAAATTTCTGCAACTTCAAAAATGTTAATTATTTAGAAGCCTTGTATTAGTTGGTGCTAGGTAACCATAAATATTATTTGGCTTCTACATTTTCTGGTAATATTACATAATTGTAAAGTATTATTTTTTGGCTTTTGAATAAAGGTTATGTAAAAATCTTTGCCGCTGGATATTCTTGGTGCACTATTCTTGATGTATCACATCTTGATATCCCCTCTAGAAGGCTTTTAGCTCGGGAAGTGAGTTACAAAGAGCCAGAGTAGACACTGTAACCTAGAAGTGTGAGCTGCAGCTGCTTGTGATGCCCACATAAGAGGGCTCTACTCTAGTATCCAGTGCAGCTTCCTGCTAATACTCCTGAGAGCAAGCACGATTTGGTGGCTGTCATTTATGTGGGAAGACCACAGGGGTCCCTGATTCCTGTATTTGGTCTGCCCTAGCCTTGACCATGGCTTTATTTATTTTGTTTCTCATTATGTCTCTCTGTCATTCAATAATTCAAGTAAATAGTAAAAATTTTTTTTAAAGATTTATTTTTATTATTTTATTGGGAAGGCGGATATACAGAGAGGAGAGACAGAGAGGAAGATCTTCCGTCCGATGATTCACTCCCCAAGTGAGCGCAATGGGCCGATACTAGGCCGATCCGAAGCCAGGAGCCTCTTCTGGGTCTCCCACGCAGGTGCAGGGTCCCAAAGTTTTGGGCCGTCCTTGACTGCTTTCCTGGGCCACAGGCAGGGAGCTGGAAGGGAAGTGGGGCTGCCGGGATAGAACCAGCGCCCATATGGGATCCCAGGCGTGCAAGGAGAGGACCTTAACCACTTGCGCCACCTTGCCCAGGCCCAATAGTAAAAATTCTTTAAAGTGAAGACATAAGGTCCTACAGTCAAGGACAGCCTAAAGCCTTGGGACTGTGCACCCTTACCAACTTGGGAGACCCAGAAGAGGCTCCTATGTCTTGACTTCAGATGGGCTCAGCTCTGATCATTGTGATTACTTGGAGAGTGAATCAGCAGGAAGAAGTTCTTCCTCTCTGTATATCTGACTTCCCCATAAAAATAAAATAAATTAAAAAGTGAAGATATGTCAATTCACTAACTTTTTAGTTCTACTGTGAAGAAAAAAAAATTATTCTTGAGAATTTCATGCTGGTATACCTAACAACTTAATTTACTGGGCTGAGCCTAGCAGCCAAAATCCTCACCTTAAATGAGCAAGGATCCCTTATGGGCACCGGTTCTAATCCTGAGAACCCTGCTACCAATTCACCGTCCTGCCTGTGGTCTGGTAAAGCAATAGAGGACAGCCCAAAGCCTTGGGCCCCTGCATTCATGTGGGAGACCTGGAGGAAAATCCTGGCTCCTGGCTTTGGATCAGCGCAGCACCAGCGGTTGCAGTCAATTGGGGTGTGAATCCTCGGACGGAAGATCTTGCTCTCTGTCTCTCTTCCTCTCTATATATCTGACTTTGCAGGAAAAACAAAATAAATTAAAACAAAACTTAATTTACTTACAAAATGTAGACCAATAATGTTTACCTTTTTAAGAAAAAATATTACCTTTACTATTTAAACATACATTCCCAAATTCTTTTCCTCCATCCCTCTCTCATACACACTCACCTCCCAACCCCGCAATACAGAGTATTTTATCATGCAACTATTCTGTTTCTTTAAACATTATATTCTTATGAGAGAAAAATTTTTGAAAGTAATTCAGTTTTAGATAATTTTTGTGCAGTTTTCAGATATCATTTGACCTTGCATTTTTTAATGTCATGCTTAAGCACTTATAAAGAAAATAATAAAAAGAAGAAGGCTGCTTGGCTTTTAAAAAATAGAGAAAGGTCTAATGCCAGAATTGAATTTTAGTAATTTCCAAGTGTTAACCTTTCAAAATTATAATTTTCTGTGTACCAGTTACTCATTCAACTAAGTTCAAAGAGTAAACAAGCTGGAAACAGCGAACATTTGGCTCTTAAGGTTTATAATCATTGCTGACACTATAGAAACAAAGAAGTTTTAGTGTAGCAATTTTGCAACCTCTGTGAATGAACAGTATGAGCATGATTATGCTACGTAAGAAAATATAGAACTTTTAATAAATTCCGTAAAGGATAGTAGGGAATTAATATAGATAGTTTGGGTAACAGGTACCAAAAGAGTTCTATAGGCAAGATAAATTCTAGCGTTTTATAGCACATTTGATTGTCTTGATTGTCTGGTTTATTTATTTTATTTATATGTATTGTTAATAATTTTTATTCTTTGCTTGACACAAAAGGAGCATGTTCTTTTCACTGACTTCCTCTCCAAAATGCTAAGTTGCTGGGACTGGGCCAAGACCCTTACTAGAAGCCAAGTCTACCATTCAAGTGCACGTTAACATGTTAGTGACTACGACTGCCTACCATGGTTAGTCTTGACTTGCAGCTACAGAGGCACTGGAGCTCAGAAACAAATACAGGCATTGTGATAGTGGAATAAGGTTGTCTTAAACACTGAACTGCACACATGCTCCCACATGTTTTTTATGAAGAACCAGAAGAAATGTGTTGGAATACAGAGTTGATAAAAGTTAAGGAGCCAGAGATGTGAGCTAATTTTGTTTGACCACTATCATTACTTTCTGTAGGATTATCAAGCTGTGTTATATAAATGTATTATTGTTATTATTATTTGCATCAATTACAAATGAAAAACATTGGAAGAAATATAAAATAATTAAATGAAAAAAAATTTAGCATCCAAAGTTGAACCAATTTGAAGTCAGGAGCCAGGAGCTTCTTCTGGGACTCACACATGGGTGCAGGTTCCCAAGGCCACCCTCCACAGCTTTCTGAGGACACAAACAGAGAGCTCGATGGGAACTGGAGCAGGTGGGACATGAACTAGTTCCCATATGGTATCCTGGCACATGCAAGGCAAGGATTTAGCCAAGAACCAAAGTGCCAGGCCCATGTAAAATATTTTAATTCTTGACTGGAACAATGGCAGAATGGATGGAAATAAAGCAAAGAAATATGCTGAAGAACGAGAACTATGCTGACAGAAATTTGCTGAAGAAGAGGGAGCCTGGTCTGGTTAAGCTGCAGGTCATAAACTACAAAACAAAAACATAAACTAATTGAGGCTAATATTAACTGGAAGCGTCACTCTTGAAGGACATTATAAATAAAGGGAAATTTGAATAATGTGTGTGCATTGGGAAGTTTGCAATATTTATTATTGATTTATGTATGAATGAAAATAGGAATATTCGTAGACACTGATTCAATTATGCAGATGGATGTATATGGCACACATGTATCTTTGTCTTCTCAATATTCCTGGTAGCATGGATATGATGGGAGCAAAGCATCAGAGTTAATGCCATGATTCTGTTTTCTTCTTGGAGAATTTTCTAAAGGTTGGATTGAAACAAGAACATAAAACAACTTGTTCCAGAAATTAAGGAAAGGCATTTAGGAGTATTTAGGAGCAACGGGGCAACATGCTTGTAACTTATTCTCAACTTGTCCAATTTTCTTTTTAAACATGATCACATTATACACAGAGAAAAAATATTTAAACTAATAGTGTAAAATGTTTCTAGTGGTGGGGCTCTAGGCAGGGAGCGCATGAGTTCTTTCTACTGCTTTTACAAATTTTCTGCAAATTATAAATGAGTTTTATTATAGGAAAGTTTAGAAGAAATATTCAAACATCAAGTCTCAATGAAAGTACTTTAATCTGTTAGAGAAAAATCAAATTGTGTTTAAGAGAAGCACAGCTGTAATTTAAATCCACATTTGAATTAAGGTGTTGAAGTCTTTATTAAAACTGTATGAGTCTTCTTGATAAATTGTCACAAAAATTTCACACCATCCCTTAAATTTATTTTAAATAATTTCTATAAAAATGGAGTAGACATATAAATCTATACTGTGATAGTATAAAATTTGTCATATGGTAAGGAACTGTATGTAGAGAATAAAACATTGTTTTTCTTTATTTATACCCATTTCAAGAAATACCAGAACATTTTAAGCGATCCTGGTAGTTAGTTATGTGATGATAATTCTCTCTCAGATAAAATTCACTTGTAATTTATTCTGATGGGCAGAATTAAATCATTTCCATAGCCCATGACTTTTGAACGAAACAACAGTTTTGTGAAAATTTGGTAGTTCCTAACTACAACTTGTGAATTTATTTTTAGAGCAAATATACATGCACAGTAATGTTTATAATTTAATAGACATCTATTAATGTTTGGTTTTATTATTGGGAGGTAGATAAAATGGCACACACACTTTCTTTAAAAATCTTCAAAACTTTCCAAATATATAAAAGATTACACACTATAATCTTCTTTTCTTGGAAAATATTTATGTATCTGAAAGGCAAAGTGACAGAGAAAGAAGGAGAGACAGATGGGTATTTAAAGGATTTGTGCACTCCCAGATTGCTGCAATGGCCAGGACTGGTTCGAGAAGAAGCAGGGAACTTAGAACTTAATCCACATGTCTCCTTTCAGTCGTAGGGACTCAAGCACTTAAGCATCCTTTGCTGCTTCTCTGGGCACATTATTTGGGAGTTGGACTGAAGCAATGGAACTGAAACTGGATGATGGCATTACAAAGAGTAGCTTAATCCAATGAAGCACAATGTTAGCTTAACTTGTAGCCTGGGACCAGTAAATGAAAAAAAGCAGCAAACATTTTTTTTTTTAACTCTCAAGCTCATATTGTGCTTAGCATAATTGACTGAATACATGCATATGCGATATAAAAATACTCAGATTTAAATTTATTTCTGTTATGATTTAGTTATTTTTATGGAATAAGCAGATTTACAGAGTGTACAGATAGAAAGGTCTTAATCTGCTGGTTCACTCCCCAAGTGACCACAATGGCTGGAGCCAAGCAGAGATGAAGTCAGGAGCCAAGAGCCAGGACATTCTTCTGGGTCTCCTAGGAAAGTATAGGGTCTGCAGGCTTTTGTCCGTCCTCCACTGCTTTCCCATGCCACAAGCAGGGAGCTGGATGGGAGGTGGAGCTGCTAGAACACAAATTGGGGCCAATATGGGATCCCAGCATGTGCAAGGCAAAGATTTAGCCCCTGAATTACTGCACCAGGCCCATACCTAAATTTCTAAAAATTATAATTTCATTCATCCTATTACAAAATCTTTCTTGAAATAATTTTATAGATGAGAACTAAGAAACTAATGAGTTTATGATATTTTTTTAAATTTTCACTTTAGGAAAGTTAGAATAATCAAGTTAAAATATGGAGTCTGAAAACCAAATAAAAGTCTTGTAAACTTTCTGTGGACTTTCTGTGCTTTGTCCACTGACCATCTTCTGTCAACTCGGGAAACAAATAATTATCTCATCCTGTGCTGAAGACCCCATCCCCGTTTTCATTACACTTTTTCTTTCACTTTTGAACAGTGTGCTCAAAACCACTGTTGTATTCTTGCAACCTGTTCCATATACATAGAGTTTTAGGGATTCACCTCTTAGGTAAAATCCAGGAACCTGGAAATGGTGTAATTTAAGGGTTCATTTAGATTGTTACTTCTAATGCTTAATTAAGCACCACCTTTATCACATTACCTGCACCAGATTTATCTATTAATCTATATTCTTAAAGATGATGATGGAAGAAGGTCTTTGGTGTAGTACTTAAGATACTCTTGGGGAGTTTCATATACCATATTCGAATGTTGGATTTGAGTTCCAGGTCTACTTCTGATTCCAGTTATTGCTTACATACATTTTTTTGAGGCAGTGGGCAATATCACAAGTGGTTTGTCCCTATGGTCCAGGTGTTTGACTCAGATTGAGCTCTGGTCACGTGGTTTTGCCTGCCCAATCATGGTTATTGTGTGCATTTAGAGTGACTCGGTGGATGGGAGATCTTGCTTCTTGTCTCTCTGTCTCTCCCTCTCTCTGTATGTGTGTCTTTAAGTTTCAAATACATAAATAAACATTGAAAACTATTGTGTGAGTGTTGTATTTGGAAAATAGGAATTATTAGTCATCAATGGAAGTTGGTGAGTATTTTTCAGACTTCATAAGCAACCAGTGAGGAGGTTGTCATGATACAGGGGACACAGGTTTTTAGAAACAGAATTGGGGACCAGTGTTCAGAATGAGGCTGTGCTGACAGGAAGTTATCCCTGTGGGAAATTTCAGGTTTTTTAGAATACTGTAAACACCAACTGTTTGCTACAAAATGCTCATGCACTCTCTTTAGGGATTCCAATAGGATTGAAAATATTTTTACCCTTATTTTTAAGATTCAGGGGTTGAAAAGCCTTCAAAATATTCTAGTGATACACACAGAAAAAGACACCATGCTGGGATCCTAACTCAGATTTATTTGGTTCTGCAGTTCATGCTATGTGGTCTAAGATGTGCTTCAACAAGCAGACATGGGACCCCATGTGCATATGGAGAATGTGTACTGTCAAAACTGAGAAGGGATGTTAAGTAAAGAGCAGTGAAGCATGGACAACAAACTTCAAAACCTTTCTAACGCAATTCTGGATTCCAATGCTATTCTCTTCCCAGTCTTTTTAAATTACAGGAAAAGAAAAATCATCAAATAACGAGTCCTCAGAAAAATATGCACTACCCATTGGCAAACTTCATGAAGCACTCATTTTTTTTACAGCATCTGTTCTTTGTGTTAAAAGTAACCTAGATTTTAAGACACTCCTTGCTCCATCTACAAATCCGTTTCCTACCAAAACCTGGGGCCAGAGAAACAATTTTACTGAAAAAGTGCAAGGACATTAACCTCTACATAAGTTAGATAATTCCCTTCTAGGGAGTTTATCTCCAAGCCTGATTGCTGCCAGGCAAGTTATGCACAAACAAAACTAGCCCACCTGGTTCTGCTCCCTTCTGCTCTCAAAGATTCCTTGTAAATTTTCAGAATCCACAACTACCTTTACCTGCTATTCTATTTTCACCATCTCCTCCAGTAATATCTTCCCTTCAATGGAGTATACTGTCTTGTGTTGCATTCCTCAAACAACTGCAAAATGCCTTGCTCCTTACTCAGATGCCATCAGATTCTATGTTTGCCTCCATTTTCTGTGAGGTCTGATTGTTTTTATGATTTCCCTTAGATCAATAATAGCTAAGTTTTATATGATTATATCAATTCATTTCAATGTCATTTATTTGTCAATTGGTTTTCTGTAATGCATTAACCAGGGTTTCCAGAGAACTTAGGACTAGGAATGTGTGTATGTAAATATGGATATATAGATACATGTATTTTATATGTATGTATATCAACATCAAAACTGTGTAAATTTACCGTTAGTACAGAGAGAAGGGGTGGGAAGAAATGAGAAACAGAAATGTTCATAAGGAAGTCGGTGTGTGTGACTGTTGCCTCTGACCCGTACCAAGTAGCTGTGAGGGAATAGCAAGGGACAGATTCAGAAGCTTGAATGACATGATTCTAGTTTGAATCCCACAGCTCAAGAGCCAGGAGAGCTTATCATGTTGCTCCAATCTGAAAGCCACTAGAGTTTAGATCCAGGAAGAGCTGATATTTCAGGTTAAATCAAAAGACAGGAAAAAAAGGCAGAAGAAAACTGTTTTGAGGATCCTCAGACAGGAATTATTATTCAACCAAAGTCCTGATTTTATGTTCTATTTAGACTACCCAATGATTAAGATTCAGCCACATTATCAAGTAACTGTTTACTCAGTTCACCAATTTTTAAAATCTTTGTATTTTTTATTTGCTTTTCTATTTAAAGAATTTATTAATACACTAACTTTCCAGGATTTCAACATAATTACCACAATTCTAATATGCTAATATGCTAATATGGTATTATTACAGACAACACATTCAACAAAATTAATAGTTACAAGTTAGTAATATTAAGAAACTTCTTCCATTATTCTCTCTCTCTTTTTTTCTTTATTGCTTCTTAAGTTTTCACATTATAAGCAAATATTAGATTGGAATGCTTAATGTTTTACTTAATCAATGGTTCAAAATGTAAAAAAAAAGACTATATTTCAATGAAATATAGGTAAGGACTATCAACTTCAATTTTATTCTTAGAGCAAGAGTTTGGCCTAGAGATTAAGATATCATAGTGCCTATGTTGATCTCCAGTTTCCAGTTCTTGACTGTAGCTTCCTGCTAATGTATGTGTTAGGACGTAACTCTCTTGGTTAGGTGCCGTGTCACTAGGTATAAATTGGCAGCTTGTGGTGTCAGCCCTCAGATACTGCAGGCATTTGGGGAGTGACTCGACAGATGGGAACTCTCTGTCTCTTGGATAAATAAATACGAATAATAAATACATCTTGTGGTATCTCCTGCACAGATTCCTCTAGTTCCCTGTTGCCAGGGGGGGTGAACCTGCTGCCTGCCATCCAGCACAAGAGGCAGACACGACAGGGGTTCCATCTAAGCAGTTCCAATTTATTTGGAAATACCGAATTGTTTTATGGATTAGTGAACAGCCTCAGGTCAGGAATTCTATGAGGGGAAAAACTAGTAGTCCATTTTCCTCAGCAAGATTGCAGAAGCCACCTCCCATAGGCTAGGGGTAGGTGAGCGAGATGGCCCTGGCCAATGAGTCTTTCTTTGAAATGACTTGACCCCCGCCATGGTTCACGCCCAGGTCGTTGTGGTTGGCCACCATCTTGCTAATCACGTGTTAACACAGTGACCTTGACTGTTAGTCACCATCTTGTTGAATCAGTGACCCATTCACCCTTCAAGCCCCACACATTTGAATTGATAGAGAGCATTCTCAGAAACACTCAGAATATATTTTTAACAAATATCTGTGTCCCATGAGACAGTCAACTGACAGATAACAATAATACGCTTAAGAAGCCTGTTGGGATAAGAGCTTTTAGGAATACAGCTAACTTCCAAAGAAGTTTTTTTTTTTTTCAAGTCTTCAAAAATATTGTAAAAAGAAAACCATGAGTCAATAGATCAAGATAAACATAAGTGTCAGTCTGCATTTTTGGCCAAGAATATGACATTATCAATATGAAAAGAAGTACTGTATATATGTCTAGCTTTGATCTGTCTCAATTTAAATTAGGCAATCAGTCAAGCAATGATTTTTGTCTGAAAGTTGAAAACTGACAAAGATTTGTTGAAAAGCTCTTTTACATTACTTGATAGATTACTTTGAATAGATCTTAAATTTTCTATTGATTTATAAATACCATGTTCATACATTCAGAAAAAAATGTACTTTTGCAATTGGGTGTTGCATTTATTCAATTGATTTGATTCATGAACAAGGAACACAAAGGGGAAATAAAAGCTTGCTCTATGACACACATTCTAGTACCTGATGTGATAAAAAGAGTCATTCAATATCCTTTATCATACTCCTAATTTTCTCTGTAATCTCAAATCTTCAGAACTATCTACCATAGACTCTGCTCTGGAAATTTGCATCAAGACATTCTTAATGTAATCATTACCTACACTGTTCTAAACAGCATCTTGTATCTCCTACTCAGAGATTTCAATTGCCTTTACAAGAGTCCAGAGATTGTTTCCTCTTCACACAAATCTCAATATATAGTGAATCAGCATCTCTCTAGAGGTTTAGCCATAAATGAAGCAGTTAAATGAAGTTGACTTTTTGTTCAAAGTGTCGCTTCTAACCTATTCCATCTTTTTCTGTTTCTTCATATATTGCTGAGTGAGCCTCAGAACAGCTGATATCAGGACATTAATACAGATAGGGGAGTTATCTGATATTATGTTTATTGATGTTTATTCTAAGTTTTGATTTCTAACGCAAAGGCTTCCTACTTTTATTTTTCTTTTATTCTTTTCTGTTTTTACCCCAAATTAATATTTATATTGTACAATGGAATGGGAGAAAGAAATCTTCTAAGAATGACCATTTCAGTTTTTCTTTGTTTGAATAGTGGTTAAAAGCTCATGTTCAGGGACCTACCTTGTGGGATACAAGGTTAAGTTGCTACCTAAGACACCTGCATGCTTGCAGTGTTCCTGTCTTGGCTATTTCTTTTCTGACACAGCTCCTTGTTTATGACATTGCAAAGAAACAAAAGATGGCCCAAGAGGTTGGGCCCCGACATTCACATGAGAGACCTAAATGAAACTCCCTGTGTCCATCTTTGGCTTGGGCCAGCCATGCCGTTGTAAGCATTTAGAGAGTGAAACAGCCGATAGAGGATTCTCTGTCTATGTCTCAGTCTCCTTCTTCTTCTCCTTGTAACATTGCCTTTCAGATAAATAAATAAATGCCAAAACAATAATAAGAAGAACAAAGCTGAATGTGGCAAAAACTTACCAGATAGCCCAAACCCAACTTACGGATAACAGAGCAGTATGAAGATGAAGTATATGTCTTAGCTGTCCTAAGGGAAAACATTAGCCCTTACCAAGCTTAGGTATTGCCTGTTACTAGGAAAGAAAGGTCAGAAATACCTGAAAATGAAATGTTTTATATAGGAGAGGTTTTTTAAAGTGAGAGCCAAATTAGAATTTTGTAAAGACCCTAACAGTCTTAGAAAGCTAAAAGCAGTAAAGACAGAGTGCTAACCACGAAATGTACATGTTGATGTTAGGATTAGATGGGTCCTAGAGAGTCCTCTTAATGAGCAATCCAACCATTTGTCTGAGGCATGAATTCCGGGTAAAGTCATTCTAATAAAGAGGGGAAGAGCACAAACTGTTGTCAATATAAACCGGAAGGTATGTTTTCAGCTCTTGGCTTCTAAGCTTAAACAAGAGTTAGCTGTTTGTATTCTAATCATCTCCAAATGAATGTTTTCATGTTATTTTTAAATGAACTCATTTCATTATCAAAGTGAACACAAAACATTTTAACGCTTATGTAACTTTCTGCTATGACAAAATCTTGGTCTCATTAAAAGTTTGGCTTTTAAATTAAGATTGACCAAACCAGAATATCTACCCCAGAATTTATTTGGAAAACACTGCTATTGCTACTGCATTTCAGGTTATCCTTAGTTTCCCTTCTAATCCATCTTCTTGATAAGTTCCCATCATGTACCTGTTGTCTTCCCAAAAATAGGCTTTTTCTTGGCTTCCTAGTAGCCATCTGTCAGATATTCTATATCCTGTATCTACAAAGTTACTCACTCAGAAGTTTGACAAATCTCATGATCTTAAGATAAGGTGTAGGTGTGTGATGGGGAGCCTGTCACATCTGCAGCCTGACTGAGTATTTAATTTACTAATGTAACACAGTTAAAGATTAAGGGCAATGGGGAGACACCTGTCTTAAAAGTCAAGAAAGTGTGAATATCAACAAAGAAAATGGAGTGAGGAGTAGACAGCTCTCTCACTTCATAGAGGAGGTAGCCTGAGAAGTGAGTTCTGAAAGCTGACTTAATATCCCCCTGAGGAACACAGGGTAATTTAAAACAAGTGGCATTAATTGAAGCATGAGCTAGTGTGGTGAGGAGATTGGCAGCATTTGGAACATTGCTATGATAAAACAGAAAATCTTTTCAAAGAACAAGAAAACATTTTTAAAGGGAAAGCTTGGATGTGCTCAACCAAGTATTTGATTTACTGCAGCAATTCTACTTTTCATGTTTATCACTTAGTACTTAGAGTGTATGAGCATGTGATAAAATATATTCCTTACATATGCTTACTATTTGATGAATCAGATTGCAGACACTCACACAAATCAAATAATTTGAAATTTTACATTATTAAAAAACTAAAAGTTATCTTTGCAGAGTTAAATTATTTAAAAAAAAAGATTTATTTGTTTTTATTGGAAAGGCAGATATACAGAAAGGAGAAAAGACAGAGAGAAGATCATATGTCCAATGATTCACTCCCCAAGTGCGCGCAACGGCTGGAGCTGAGCTGATCCGAAGCCAGCAGCCTTTTCCAGGTTTCCCACGTGGGTGCAGGGTCCCAAAGATTTGGACAGTCCTTGATTGCTTTCCCAGGCCACAAGCAGGGAGCTGGATGGGAAGCGGGGCCACAGGGGTTAGAACTGGCGTCCATATGGGATCCCGAGTGCACTCAAGGCAAGGACTTTACCAGTTATTCTATTGTGCCTGGCCCTAAAATTATTTTTGTATAAAATTATAAGGTTACTTTCATGAGCTAGCATGGGTTACTACAGGTGAGAAAATATTTCATATTGGAAATTTCAATATGCCCTTTCCAAATAAAGACATCAGAGCTGTGTGTTCAATGAAGGGATTGGAGCCCAAGCCTGGTGCTGTGGGTTAAGCCACCACCTGTGAATATGGGGAGCATGCATTCTCCTTACTCTCCTTGTTCTATTTGTTTTGCCTTTCCCCCTTCATCTCACAACCCTATCACTCTGGTTTCAGTAATTTCTAAAAAAAGAAAACAAAAAGTGATTGGGTCAGCACTTGGCAGAACGATTAAAGTACTGTTTGGAAGGCATAAATGCCATGGTTTAGGTCTGGCTCTACTTCTGATTTCATGATCCTGCTAATGCACATCTTTGCAGACAACAGACATTAGCTCAGGTAGTTTACTGCCTCCCATGTGGGGGATCTGAATGAATTCCAGGACTCCTGACTTCATCCTGGCCAACCCCTGGCCACATTTGAGAAGTGACCTGGGTGATGAAATGCTTCTGCCAGCCTCTGGCAATTTTCCCCCTATGCCTTGAAATAAATGAAAGAAAAACTATAATAGGAATGATATGCAACAAAGAAGATGCAGGTGGCGTTTCTTTAAATCATTCCATGGAATAAATTGAAGAAGTGAATGAAGTTATGTTGGATTTTTATTTTTTCTCATGTTCACTCCATTATTTTGAGAACTACATTAAACTTTGTCCCCCAAATGACCTTGAATATTTAACCACCTGCTCAATTAGATCAGGCAACAAACAGACACAGAAATGCTTCAAACATAAGAAATAACAGGAGTATGCTTCGCCCATATGTAAAGTTCACAACACTGGCTAAGGGAAAGCGGGAATTGCCCAGCTGCTTGCAAGGAGGCCTGATACTAAAACTTCTGAAAAATGATTCTGAATTAGACAAATTTTTAAGATCTAAGCCTGATACTATTTAAGTGATTGTTTATCAAGAGATTTATACTATTGGTGTTTCAGTGGAATTATTCTTTTCATGGGAAACTACATGTGAATTACATGGGGACTATTTTGCCTGTTTAAGGAGTAATGATTTGATTTTGTATTTCCTGGAGTATTACCATAATAAGTATTCAAAAACCAGCGGGAAATGAAATTCTGAAGGTATTTTTGGTGCAAATATATTGAAATCCACTTGTACAAATGGTTTTCAAATAGTTCACAGAAAATGTGTATTATGAAAAAAGTATGTGTGGATTTTAAATATGTTTTGCACCAAAAGAGATTTTAAAATCCATTTTCCATGAACATTTTGAAGTATCTGCATGGATTGCACCAGGAAAGTGATAGCAAGAATATGTAGATACACACACACACACACACACACACACATATATATAATGTGAAAACTAATAAAAGTACTTTTAGTAACATGTAAGTTGAATTTGTTAAGTTCCTTATATGATGCTATACATTAACCTGACACAAAACTTTGACATGCATATGTTGATTTAAAACTACATGTAAAAAAAGCATGTAAATCATAATTTTTGTTTGTATATTTTCAAGGATTCATGAAAGATTGATAATTAAAGCACTACAGTTCATTTTCTAAAGACATTTTATTCTGATACGTCTAAGACCATTGTACAGAACTGCGGATATTATTTTGTTATTTGTTTTGTGAAAGTATTAGATAGATAACTTTAGTGAAGAAAAGTAGTCTATAAGTAAGTTATGTGTCTCACTTCTTCAGAAACAGAATGTCAATAAAATCAGCAGTAAACCCTTGCAAGATGATGTCAATTAAGAAGATCACACTGGAGGCAGTGTAATGGCATAGCCTTCTAATCCTCTGCCTGTAGCACCGGCATCCTATTTGGGTTCTGATTGTGTCCCAAGTGCTCTACCTGCAATCCAGCATTCTTCCCATCACCTGGGAGAGCAGCAAGACATGGTGCCAGTGCTTGGGACCAGGTATGCATGTAGGTAACCCATAAAAAAACTCATGGCCCATGATTTGGCATTGGCTTGACATCAGCTATGGTAGTCATTTGGTGAGTGAAAGATGGAAGATCTGTATCTCCTTCTCTCTGTAAAATTGTCTTTCAAGGAACAATAATAGTACTTTTCTTTTTATAATCTACATTGTTCTATTAATGGTGTATAACAACAAAATTATTGTAGGATTATTGCATAGTCCAGTCAGAATTTCTTATTCAGATTTTGGGCCTAGAATTACCCCAGAAGTGTCTTCTGCTTGGACTGAGTTTATCAGAATTGAATAGATATTACCACCCTATTTGCTGCTGTTACATTCTGTTTTGTTATGTGCATTCCCTGTTTGGGAGGTGATATATGGACTCACAGTGGCTGGAGAGTAAATGTCAGTTGTGTTTGCAGAGCAAGCAGGCCAGTGATTGCCTGCTTTTTGTTCCTACCCATAGTTTTGTAATTTTAAAAGACAAGCACTTCTTTCTTAATGAATGGCTGTAGCAAATCCAAGTTCAGTCACAGGTTTCTCTTCTCTAAATCTATTATGTGTTTCTGGTTAGCAATACTCTGTGATTTTTCTTTCTCAGAAGAATTTGCAAGGCTATGCTGCCTTTCATAGAATCATGCCTACATTCTGTCTTTATTTTACTATCAGTGAGTATATAAGTAGATCTTGAACCAAGCTTGGCATGATTCTTATTTTTTAAGCATACGAGTTCCAAAGATCTTATGTATGTGATCCTATGTATGTGATCTATGTGATGAGCATAGTCACTTGAACCCTGTACCATGAGAACTGATTTTTAGGGATCAATTAATAAATGATTTGCTGAATTTTTTTTGGAGGCAACAAATTTTGATACTTCTGTCTTCCTTATAGGTTAAAATTGGAGAATATGTATATTTCATTGACTAGAATATGAAAGCTCAAACTTCCCTTGGTGAGTTGGAGTCAGTGCCTAACAGACCTGAAAGCCGTGCAGCAGGATTGCATTCTTTTGGAGCACCTCACTAAAAGTCACCATTAGGCTGTTTCCCCACTCTGAAAAGAGAAACTTATGATGATGACAATTGTGCTATGGTTATCAGGTTTATCTTTATCTTTGTTCTTCCCCCATTCAACTTGATCCTTTATTCCCGGATTCACACTTAAACACAGCAGACGTTAGAACCTCAGGAACTTTGTCCTGTATTTCATTTTTTAGTTTAATGAATTACATATGCTTTCTTTCTATTTAAGTCTTTTTTAGTTTACTTATTTAGTTTTTAAATTTTGTGATAAAACTTGTTCTTAAGGAATTGTTTGTGCTTCTTCCTCTTAGGTTTCATTTTCTGAAATATCACACTTTCATATTTGCTTTGGTTATGTAAGCCTGCAACATATGATGGACTTTCTGCCGATGCCAAAAGCAAGTCCGTTGGGTTTTTTGCCTCTTCTCCCTTCCCGCTGATCTTTGTTTTAAAGTGCTTGGTTGCAAAACTAACGCACTTTAAGTAAGTGAAGGCTTAGATAATCATTTGTCTTAACTTTAAATTGCAACTTTCACGATTTTATTCACACAGCAAAATGCTAACTTTTTTCAAAAGAAAGTGACACTTAAACTTTTAATTTTAAGAAATGCTGGATTATTAATGACTGAGGAACATGGTTATATGTTTCTATATGTACTTTTTCTAATTCAAATCTAAGCATAAATAATATTTTGCACTTGTCGAAATGCTATTTGGAAAACTAAACTGTATTAGAGTGTCAAAGTATCACTAAGTATCTCAATGCATTATTTATATAAGAAATTCTAGAAAGTTGTTCTTTATACATCCAAATATACCACATCAAATAGAGCCTGTTGCACAGGCTGAGCGAAGAAGTGTTAGGACATGTGCTTGCTGACATGTCACTGTCACTCTGTAAGGAATAGTTAACCTACAAAGAAAACTTTACCTAGGGTCAGATAGGTTATAATGACTTCATATATAATGATTTCACTTGGGAAACAATCTAGAGTCCAGGGTGATTAAAACAAAGTGAAGGAGAGCAGAAAGTGTAGGTCAAATCTTAAGCCAATCTTTTATGTTTTCTCAGTCTTCTCTGAACAAATCTAATGACTTCTGCCTGAAAAACATGCTTGTGATGACATCAGCTGTAAATCAGGTATTCCAAACTGAAAGTCAAGAGTCAACCTTTAACCTGGGTTCAAATATAAATGCTTTTTTTTTCAACTGAATAAGATTTTAAGCGATTTGTTAAAAAATTTATTTTTATTGCAAAGTGAGATATATTTAGAGGATGAGAGACAGAGAGGAAGATCTTCTGTCTGATGATTCATCCCCCAAGTGAGCGCAATGGCCGGTGCTGGACTGATCTGAAGCCAGGAGCCCAGATCCTCTTCCGGGTCTCTCACATGGGTGCAGGGTCCGAAGGCTTTGGGCCATCCTCGACTGCTTTCCCAGACCGCAAGCTGGCAGCTGGATGGGAAGTGGAGTTGCCAGGATTAAAACTGGCACCCATATGGGATCCTGGCACGTTCAATGCGAGGACTTTAGCCGCAAGGCCACCATGCCAGGCCCCCTAAGTGATGCTTTGAGTGAAAAAGTTCATTACAAGTAGTATTGCTGGACCATGCTTTGTATAAAAATATGTTCTTCTGTCCCAATTTGGATAGTTATCATACCAATCCTTACAATAGCAACTGCTGGCTACAAAAGTGGGTAAGGCAGCTGCATGACCAGATCATTTTCTTTTCTTTTCTTTTTTATGATGTGCTTATTTTGATTGGAAAAGAGATTTGCAGAGAACAGGGGACACAGAAAGATATTCCTTCTACCGGCTCACTCCCAAAATAGCTACAACAGCAAAAACTGATTCCATTCAAAGCCAGAAGCCAGGAACTTCTTCAAGGTCTGCCAAGTTTGTGCAGGTTCCCAAGACTTTTGCCTATCCTCCACTATTTTCCCAGGCCCTAAGCAGGGAGCATGCTAGGAAATGGAATAGTCAGGACTCAGACCAGCACCAAAATGCAATCTTGGTGTATGCAAGGTAATGATTTAGGCATTGAATCATCACCCTAGGCCCATGAGCAGATCATTTCAACAGATGGTTATTGAAGCAAATAAAAGATCCAACTAGGGAAAAATTACCAGTATCTCAATGTCTGTGGCTTCTTCTTTTACAGCTATAGAGTTGTTGACTCACTCTTGGGATTAGCATGAAGTAAAAGAAAGAAAGAAAGAAAGAAAGAAAGAAAGAAAGAAAGAAAGAAAGAAAGAAAGAAAGAAAGAAAGAAAGAAAGAAAGAGAGAGAGAGAGAAAGAAAGAAAGAAAGAAAGAAAGAAAGAAAGAAAGAAAGAAAGAAAGAAAGAAAGAAAGAAAGAAAGAAAAGAAAGAAAGAAAGAAAGAAAAAAGAAATAAAACTAGAGAGCTTCATAGAAGGAAGAGCCATGGTGGAATTAAGTGGAACACTTAAACAATGAAAAAAGAAACAACATAAAATAGAAAGACTACCAGATTATCTGGTTGCCGAATTTTTAGAACAGTTAAATTTGGGAGGTGATTAATGACCAGCAATGCCAATTATAGGCCCTTTAAGGCATTTGTCCTTTGACAACTAGAAGGCAGTGAAAAAAATTAGAATTTATTTTTTTATTTCAAACTCAGATATACAGAGAGGAGGAGAAACAGAAAGGAAGATCTTCTATCCGATGATTCACTCCCCAAGTGAGTGCAACGGCCAGTGATGCACCTATCCGAAGCCAGGAGCCAGGAACTTCCTCCAGGTCTCCAATATGGGTTCAGGATCCCAAGAATTTGGGCCATCCTTGACTGCTTTCCCAGGCTACAAGCAGGTAGCTGGATTGGAAGTGGGACTGTTGGGATAAGATCAGGTGCCCATATGGGATCCTGGTGCATTCAAGGTGAGGACTTTAGGTGTTATATGCCACCTCGCTGGGATGGGCAGTGAACAGTGAAAAGACAGAACACCAAGTCTTTGATGTGCTGTAGTTTGCTACATAGAGGAATGAGGACCCATCTGCACAGTGTCCATCTGTACAACACATGAATAAGCCGGTTTACATGCAGAAAAACATAGTATAACTTTGAAAGTTCAAATGCTTTACCTTTAAGGTTATTTTCAATTTTCCATTATTATTTTTATTACATAACTGTAATAATCAATCCCTATGTTCTAAGAGAAAGCTACCTTTATATAGTGACTGAAAGTGTTTATAAACACAAATTTCAGTGAAAATACTGGATGATTTCTGAATTACTTCTTTAAGACAGAATTCCACAATGTTAACTTATATCTTTATGAAACAAAAAGCTTATGATATCTACTCAGTGTCTACCTACTGCCTACACAGAAGTACAGAGAATAGATTTCACAAGTTATCCTGTGGTTAATAAGGCTAATGAAAGAAAGGGGTTTCTGGTATGTTTTGTATTTACATAAGAACAATATAATTCAAATGAAAATGTGTTATTATTTTATTTATGTGGACAGTTATTTGAAAAAAAGTTATGTCATAAGTAACAGGGATGTAGTGGCACAGCCATAACATGGTTTCTTAGCAATTTCCGTTATGCACAAAGCACAATTCTGGAAATTATAGCCAAACTCAGAAAACATATGAGTTACAGCAACTGCAAACATTAACTGTGAAACAGAAAAAAAATGTGTCTCTATGACTCATTTTACACTTATATCCCTTCCACTTAACTGTCACCAAAATATTTTCACTAGAATCATTCTTTGGATGTAGGCCATCTCCAAAAAGTAAGTTGTTTAGGCTTCACTGTTGATTAAAAATCATAAGTTAATATTTAAAATATGTGGTATTATCACTTTTTCACATGCAGCTTGTTAGTGAGCAATCATAATCAATATCTAGCAAATTAAAAATTTCATTGTTTGTAATGTCACATTCCAGAAAGTGGCAAAAATAAAATTTTATTTTACTTCCAAATCTTTTGTCTACATATCACTATCTTTCCAAGAATCACATTAAAATGGACTCCTATTTCAGATTCTGAAAGGTAGAGAGTGGAAAAAATGACCGTATCTTTTTTTTTTCAGAGATCTTAAGTAAGCAAACAATGGCAAGATCACCAGACTGTTTCATTCAAAGTTATTTACTATTATGTAAATAAATTCATCTTAGGGGAAACAGTCACATTAAAGAAGACTGCTAAAAAATGTGGAAACCAAGGAGAGACTTCAACCTGTACCATCAAGTTGGGTAAATGAACAATAGCTTAGCATGGATTCAACCATATTTCTCCGACTTCACAGTGCATTCTGTGACAAGCCTTTATATTATTCAAACACCTGGTTGAAAGATACTATGTGTCGGGCACAGCGAGGTGGCGCAAGTGGTTAAGGTCCTCGCCTTGCACGCCCGGAATCCCATATGGGCGCTGGTTCTATCCCGGCAGCCCCACTTCCCTTCCAGCTCCCTGCCTGTGGCCTGGGAAAGCAGTCGAGGACGGCCCAAAGACTTGGGACCCTGCACCCGCGTGGGAGACCCGGAAGAGGTTCCTGGCTTCGGATTGGCATAGTATCGGCCGTTGTGCTCACTTGGGGAGTGAATTATCGGACGGAAGATCTTCCTCTCTGTCTCTCCTCTCTGTATATCCGCCTTTCCAATAAAAAAATAATAAAAATAAATCTTAAAAAAAAAGATACTATGTGTCAAGGTACCTCATCCTACACACCACAGAACTTTAGCAGGATTATTCTTTGTCATAACAAACTGACCTAAACCTAGACAATGCTTACAGCGTCACTGGCTTTTAACCACTACATATCTTTTTTGCTGAGATGTGATAACTAAAATGTCTCTATATGTGAACAAACGTCCCTTGGCAGCAAAGTCACTGAAGGTTAAAACATTTGCTGCTTAACTATTACAAGGAACACATTTATAGAAGTAAATATTGAAAATTTCTTGGCCAAGCTAAGTCTAGTCTTATTAATGGTGCAGTACAGCGTCATACCACTTCTTTCTAAAAAGATACTGTAACTCAGAACCAGAGAAATGATTTCTTTTCAAGTGGTCTGTACTCAGAGTGTGGTGAAATGAAGAGAAGCGTAGTAAGCCGATTCTCTAAGAGTGCCACTGGTAGGTGTGAGTGGGGTTAATTAGATCTGTGAGCTGAATATGCATTTCCATATGCTTAATGATTTTTGAAAATCATTTGGTATCATGCATTAAACTGACCAATTTAAGGAATGATTTGCCAAAGGGAAGAAATTACATAGCCAATAAAATTGATATAAAATTTGAGAGAAATCGAACACCAGCCTTAGAAAAGCTGTCTATGTGAACCATCTACAAGACATTCTCTATAAGAAGACATACTCACCACATGCTGTTAAGTATAAATTACGAGTGTGAGTGCAATATATATGTGGTACATAAAAGGATAACTTAAGATTTGCAGGAGATTTTCGTGCCTGGTTACACAAACCTTGATTTCAATGACAAACTGAGGCTAGAAATGAGACATTTGCAGAGAAGCGACAGCAATGCATGTGGAATTGTACAAAATTAAAGTACAAGTTGATCATTTTTGAAACATTTTATAATGTGACAATGGTTTTGTATTAACTCAAACAAGTATAAATCATTGTCTCAAGTGTTGTATGGGAGCTGGCACAATCTTTCCACTGGGACATCTTTTTTTTACAGCCTCATTACCCTTGCCAGTGATTCATTGGTGTTAGGCTTGACTGAGAAGGGTGAAAGAGGCTACAAAATTCAGTATGTTATATTTCAACCATGCAAATGAACATATTTCCTTGAGACTAAACAGCAGCATTTTGAAAAGAAATTAATTAATCTCTGTCTATCCTTATTATTCGTTTGTTAAAATTTGCTAAGTAATCCAAGGCCATAAGAAAGCTTTCTCAGTATAGCATACATAGCATGCCATTGCATCTTTAAAGCAGGACAGATTATTAAGAAATACTCTAATGTGAAGAAGACATGAGGAGCACAAAAGGCAAAAGCGATGCACACAGAATGCAAATGAATTCAGTAACAAAAGTTAGTGAACTGCAGATTTGCCAGAATTTGTTCCACAGCATTGTCTCTCACCATGATGTGAGCCAGCGAAATAAATTCTTCCTGTGGTTGGCACATTGAATGTGATAGGCTAAGCTAAGCCTCTGTCTGCAAGTGCTAACACCCCTGTGTGTGTGTATGTGTGTGTGTGTGTACATATGTGCACGCACATGTGTCAGACTCTGTGTCTCTGTGTCTGAGTAACCCTTGATAAAATACTGGTAACATAGCCCTGTAACCTCAGATCAAAACCATGGATGCTTTCCCTGAATTCTTTAAACTCAGGAAAGAGGAGTCATGCATTGTATCTTAGGTGAAGCAGAAAGAGAAGACAATAGATTCTCACCTCCACTGCCAAACCATAATCTAACCAAGGAATAAAAAATGTTTTGTTTAACTTCTTGTCAGTTGTATCATCCACCAGGCTTCAAACATTGGAAATGGTGCAAAGCAAAACAGAACAAGCAAGCAAAAAAACAAAAGAAAAACAATTGAGAAAGCAGTAACTCAAATTTTTTGAAAACATGAAACTTCCTTTAAAGATAACCAGCTAAAATGTTATATTTAGCCATAAATTGCATTTAGCCATAACTCTAGAGAGGTTATTCCGTCCTGTTCAGGAAATCATATTTTCAAACCTTCAGTATTTTCACTTGGATTTGCTATAAAACCATTTTATTGAGGCATTGTAATAGTTGACAGTTCTGTTATATTTTATGAAATTAAATCAGAAGCATATAAAATCTTATATACATTAAATAAAAATACAAAGCAATTTGTTATTGGAAATATAAAATAATTTCTCTGATTTTATAGAACATCACTAATTTTAATAAATTATATTATTACAGATTGTTATTGAAAACATAACTGACATTCATCAACAAGCAGAAAACAAAAATCTGATGTGTAATTCTGTCAAAGCTTAGGAAGTCCTATTAGCAAGTACTTAATACTGGGGACTCAGTTATTGTCATTTCCTATTGAAGCAGAGAATGTGAAATAAATTTTAATTGTAGTTCACTTCTTATATCACAAAGTACAGCCTCAGGCATTATCAATGTGCAAAATATAACTGTAGACTCAGATAGATGTGAAAATCCGGGATCAAATTTCCTTTTCAGGTTGTATGTTAATTATTAGTCTTTGGATTCATGTTTTGAACTTATCACAACTTTTATAACATAGGACAGTCAAAAAATATAATTCAACAAAATTTTTAATACTAATTGCTTTTAAATCAGCGATTCCTTGGAAAAAGTATTTAGTCAGCAAAAATAATTTCACCTCATTTCACAAACTAATTTAATTAAATTAATCACTTGGGCTTGAGTTTGCCTTTCAATTTATGAACAATCAGCATGCAATTCTTCACCTTATTATTACTATTGCCATGGTTCAGGTTGTCATAATTTGTATAGGAGTATCGTGCAAGAATACTTCTTCTCAACTCTGGATTTGTTCCCCTTACTATCTGTGCCCACTACTTGTAGACTTCACTGAGAAAATCCCTTGCTGCCAAGTAGCTACAGGAAGTATTCTGCAATGTGGGATCCCTAGCATTCATTCTATTTGTTCATGCTGCCACCTGCAGGTTTACCCTTTGCAACCTTCAGCACAGACCGTATCATCAGTATTTCTGCAATTAATTTTTTTTCATAAAAATATTTGTAGGCATAGTGATTCCCCCCTCAACCTCCTCTTTCTCCTTCTCTATTCCCCTTCCCTCACTGTTCTTTCTCCCTTCTCATTCTCTCTTCTACTCACTGTTTTCCCCCATATTATTACAGTAGTATAGTCAGTCATTCAGCAACCACCGCAAGGCCAATATTCTGCTACTTAAGCATGTACCATGGCATTGTAGGTGTAGGCATTTTTAGAATATCTTTTATTCTATTGTCAAAAAATAGTTAACAGTTTTATTAGGTTTCCTCCTTTTATTTGGAAGCAGACACCTTATGGAAACATATCTTTAATTCTCAGTAAGCTAGTCTTCATTATACAGTACATCTATGTGAATACATGCATGTATGTTTATATATCTATTTGCTTTTTATTTTGCATGAAGTTTGCTTCGCATCACTGAGAAAATATGATATTTTTCCCTTGGGAGTTGGCTTACTTCACTGAGCATAATGATCTCCAGTTGGGGCCACTTTGTTGCAAATATGAGAATTTCATTTTTTGTACTGGCTGAATAGTATGTCACGAGTTGAAATACCACAGTTTATTTTCCATTCTTTTTTTTTTGATAAACATCCATGTTGTTTCCATGTCTTTCTTATTGTGCATTGCAGGTTACTGTTTCTAGGAAGATTGCACTTCTGTTGTATATATTTCCAGAAGTGGCATAGCTGGGTCATAAAATAAGTCAATTTTTTATCTTGTATTCTTCAGAATATAAAAAGCAACATCATAGCCATTTTTGTTCCAAAAGGACAGTCAAAAAGCCTAACCCATGTTGTATATAATTAAAATATAAACTTTGGCTTGTCAAAAACACTCTAAAATATATATATTTTATGGGAGAGGCAGTGACAGAACAATCAAGTGAGAGAAACAAAGAGAAAAGGAGAGAGAGAGAGAGAGAGAGAGAGAGAGATGGTTCACCTTTCATGAGCTTCCAATGGCAACGGCTGGTTCTTCATCAGGCCAAAGCCAGAAATTAGAACTTGGGTCCCTGCATGAATGACCGATACCCACATATTTGATAGACCACTAGCTGTCTCCAGGATGTGTAGAAATAGAAACAGTACCAGAATCAATTCAAACTCTAGAAGTGGCATATAAAGCTACATGCAGCTTGCTTATCCCTCCTCAAACAGCTTGCTGTAGAGATTCAAAATTCTAAACAAGTTTTTAATTTTATTTTTGAAGGTTTTTTTGGGGGTGCAGTGTTGTTTTGTTTTGTTGTAGTTGTTCTTTAGGATTTAATGACTCATAATTCCTGACTCGATTTTGGAATCAGATGCAGCAGTTTAGATCTAAACCGAGGAGAAGGGAGTGATCCTTTGTACAGTTTTGGAGGAAGCATATTTATTTTTTGGAATGGTGGGTGATGTATGTACCAAAAGACTTACCAACAATGTTTCCAATTCTTTTTGTTGTCTATGCTGAACTTCAGTTTGATTAAATAGGGATCTATGCTTAGAGGTTAACTCAGCCTATCACCCCTGTGCTCTACAGATTTTTTTTTTTTAAAGGATGTAAAGAGAAAAACTTAACGGAGCTGAGCTGTTATTGATTGAATTTTCTGATTCAGGATTGAGAGCGTATTGATGGCTCTGGCATGTTGAGCGTAATACTGCACTTAGAGCAAAGAATCTTCCAAGGTACAATGGTCCAACAGAAAAGAAGCTTTCTTCATCACCTAACAGTCTGCGATGAGTGCTGTATATCAGGAGGTTTCTTTCTGCCATCCATGATCCAAGTTTTGTCCATTTAATGGGGCAAAATCTGTAAGAGTACTTCATTGTCTTCTAATCAATGAAATAATGAAATAAGTGGGATAAATTGTACAAGATCAGACCACAACTTAAAACCCTCACATTAGCAAACATGATGTGCAAAGCCAGTTACCAAATGGAACTAAAACAAGTGGGGGTTGCGATTTCCTTGGAAGCTACTTCCATGAAAAGTCTTCTTGCAATATTTTGTGGATAGCTTTACAGCATGACTGAAGAAAACAGGAGTGTGAAAACATGTTTTGAAGGGAGCTGACATTTTCCAAATTTCAGTTACCTGGATAAGGCCCTTGAGTAAAACGTTCTATTACCAATATCCTCACTTCTGATTTCAATAGCATTGGCCTCAGGAATGTTTTTTTTTAAATGAGAAAAATGCATATATCCTTTGTTTGTACTTCCAGAAAATTGTAAGATTTGCCCAGTGAGATTAGACATATAGATTTGCTCAGATCTCCCTGCAGTAATTGCATCTTACCTTTTCTAAACCAGATGTTCTCTACTACAAGGATAACTGCATGTTTACTAAAGCGGAGGCAAGGTTTCCAAACAGTTGCCCTTCTCATATCACACAATTTGAGATAAAAGAATAAGTCACCTTTCTGCCTTTCAAAATGCTCACCAAATTTCACTTATCAAAAGCATCCATTTTGAGGGTATCACTGAACATCTTCATATGAATAATCAAATAACTAGATCAGCAGTTGCTCACAATGCTCAATATCAAGTATGTAGAATTAAATGAATAATCTGCTCAATAGAGATAGGCAGGTGCCATATAAACACATCCGTAGGTCATTTAGAAATTACTATCATCACTCTTTTCATTAAAGTGACATGCATATATTTAGAAACCATATTTCAAATACCTAATGAAAGACTGTCCTTGATATCTTCTACGTATGTTCACCTGTAAATCAGCATTAAAATCCTTTACATAATGAGTTGCTGATTGCTGTGGGGAGGGGATTATGCTCTGTGCTCTCATAAAAAAAATATGTAGACTGGATCTTGCTATTGTGTGTACGTATCTTTTCTGCACTGGTTGTCACCATATGCATTTAAAGTTATTTCTTCCACATTTTTATAGAATTTGGTAGGAATTTTCCAACATGGTACTTCTGCTAGCACTGAGGTGATTAGATTACACTATGGGAGGAATTACATGATCAAAAACATATCAAATCCTTGCACATATCTATGAGAATATACTTTTTCAGTGGAGCATCTCAGGACATCTCTTTTGAGTGTATTGCATACTTTCAGTAAATCATTTATGCTGACACGATGTCATGGACAAAGTGTAAATTTGTAGGTGAGAGTTACAACAGCTGTTTTTTGCCTGACCACTCAGTCTCATGCCAGCTTGCCTCTTAGTCCGGTGTCCATGGAGAATCCCTCTGCGACACAGCACTGCACAGGAGGTACAGATATAAAGTTGCTAAAAAAATAATGAGTTTCTGTGATCACCTCACACCCAATTTCCAAATTTAATCCTCCTTGTACGGAGTTTTATATGAGGTCATTTCATAGTGCGTGTATATTGGGAAAGATAACAAGCATGCATAATTCACTGAAGCAGACATCTGTCAGAGGTGAAAAACTGAGGTCATTTTTTTTTAACATGGAAATCTGCAAACAAATCCATAGAAACAGAATATAATGCAAATAGAATTGTAACTTCTGATTAAAACACCTGTGGATTTCATTTATAACATTTCCTGTTGATCTGCACTAGAATTAAAATCCCCAAACATCCCAAGAAATCCTTTGTGTAGCCAATACTAACAACATTGGAGTCTCACTTGAAACCTCAGTTTACTGTTTACACAAAGCATATACAGCTTTATACATTCAGTTTCTACTATTTATTAGATAAAGGACCCTGTGGTACTTTGATTCCATATCTTTGTATAAAGAACACAAGCATTTGCCTAGAACTTTATTGTATTTTGTTGTGTTTTCTCTGCTATATGGTTGTTATATGAAGTATTCATCAGTGCTGGAATACATCAGAGAGGTTTGGGTTTTGCTCTAAATTCTTTACCAAAACAGATAACAAAACATGGAAATTTGTTTGTATTTAGGTGTTCTCAAACGAAATAGCTTTTCAAAGAAATCAGTGTACAGTATCTGTCTCATGAGAGTGATATAATTATTTTATTAATGAAAAGATAGATTTAAAAAACATATATCCCATAGAAAGCTCTCTAACATATCAATTTGACATTCCATGGCATTTTTAAAGTGCTTCAGTTATGGCTAGAAGTGCCATAAAGATAATTATATGAGTCCCAAAATGTGCACTTATTTCTCATTTTTAAGTTTGTCTTCATTGTGTTCATTATATTTGAAGGTGAAAGTACAAACTGTGTTTTCCAGACATGTTTTTCCTCAGTAGAATTATGTCATGGGGAAACGCTATGGATATCCATCAAAGTGAAACCTACAAGGACATAAGAGCTCGTTATTAGTGAACATTGTTTGTAACCTTCAGAGGGCTTCGGTATTTCTGTCACAGAATGGCAAGTAGAATGAGAGATTAAAGCACATCATAGCCTTAAAATTAGCAATACTATATAAATGATGGCTCATATAAGAATATAAAAAAGATCTGTTTTTATTCTAAAGCAATGAATTCTTAGAGACACTTTCTTTGTAGTAAAACGTTACAGTATGTCCAAGAGCAGTGAGGTCTAAGTGCTGGCTCCAGGTTAACACTATTGATTGAAACTTGCTGTAGCATTCTAGCAGATAGACACAATTACTTCAATCAGGAAACTAAATGGAGGAACATACCCTTGCAATCTCCATGCTTGTTCTGGATGGAGTACTGGCAGCTATATCTAAAAGCTTGACAACAAGAATGAGAAATGTTTAGGATTCTATAGCATCAGAAAATGGTGGGATGTTACTGTTCATACCCACAGGCAAATACTGGCAAACTTATTGCAAGGAGGCTTTGCCGTATCTTTAAAAGCATTTTTAGTGAATGGATTTCTAAAAAAATACATTCTAATAAATATTTTAAAAATATTTTCCATGATATCATTCTATAGGTATTGATATTTACTCCTTTATCTCTCTTCCCTTCTCTCACCCTGTTTTGCCCTCTATTGTTACGGTGGAATAATCTTTAGGAAGAGTCATAAGTCCAACATTCTGCTACTTCAATGTATCATAGTATTAGCAGTATGTTAAAGAATAAAAAAAAAATCAGATGTAAAGAATAATCTAGATACTTTTGTGGATCAAGGATTTTTTCTTTCTTTCTTCCCTCTTCCCTCCCTCCTTTTCTTCAATTTTGAAGATTATTTCCAGTTGTAAACAAGGCTGATGGAATGATGAGAAGTATTGGAATGTTGGGATGAAGTGTGCAGTCTGCTGTGATGGAAGCAGGCTTTTCTCTGCCTCTCTGACTGATCCTGTTAATGTGTGGCTTTATGACCTTAGCAATTTTAGCAAATGCACTTGAAGAGAAGATTACTCTACTTCAGGCAAAATATCATAGTAATCAAGACCTTTGGTGTTTAAATTGACTAAAAATATTGGCTCATTATTCAATTTATTTCATTTTTGTTAGTAATAGCAATAGATTACAAGGTGCTTTCATATAAATTTATGAACAGAGCTCAAGTTTAAAGAAACTAATACTCAGTTTTTATGCAGGACATATGCCTAAAATGATAACCCCTTGTGCTATTTGCACGATGTTTCTTTACTTGTAGAATAATGAAACATTTGAAAAAGACATGAGTAGAAAATTTGAAAAGCTGAGAAAATTTGCACTCTGTTAAAAAATACGTAAATCTGAAATCCACAAAAATTAAAAAACTATCATATTTAAAATTCAAAATACCGTAACTTAAATATTTTTTTCTTCCCAATTGTCTCTCAGGAAGATGATCATTCCTATAATTTAAATTATCCTGTGAATCCTGACCCTAATTGGATGGGTTTAATATTGGGTTCACACTAAGCAATCATGGAAGCAATTATGGGCACTTGTCCTGGGGCTGCCATAGCCCAGGTGCTGCTGCCTGATTGTCATTTTGTAATTACCTTGGTACTTCCCAACTACTGCTTAGCATCAGTTAAGCCACGCGACATACTTCAAGTAAGTGAAGTCTCCTAGGAAGTACAAGTAAATGCTTAATTATTTATTTTGCTACTGCATATAGGGTGCTCTCTGTTTCCCTGACATGGGCAGATGTTTAATGAAAATTGTCTTCTGAAAGACATGCATGAAAATGACATTGAGATGAAGTCTTTGTCATTAGCCACATATTTCCTTTCAAAATCTGGAAATGCCTTCAATAGTAGCGATGATAGAGGTATTGCCAACTTGAGGATTTTTTCAAGTCTTTGAAGTCTGAGTTTGCAGAACAGATTGTAAATCTCTGGCCCATTACACACCTGCATAGATTTTTGGTGTTTTATTTCTCTTGGGTGAAACCGCAGAAGCCCAAACCATGTTAATCACTGTCAGAACCAGTCGTATAAAATGCCAGAAAGCAGTGAACCAAGTGTTTTATAATAAATATGACAATGCAGTCAGAATGTTATTTTGTTAGGCTTGTTATTTGTGGTAATTTTTCATTTATAATCTTTGAAAGGGAAAGTTCTAAGGCTTTTACCTAAAAAAATGTTAACAACAGGGGATAAATCACCATGTATAAGACTCTAAGGGCTTTATAATTAACTCAAACAAAATTAATAAACTAAAGAAGTAGTAGCATTTAGAGAAAGCAACATAAAATGTTTTTACAAAACAATTATAGCACCGATGCTAAATTATTAGTTACCCCTATAAATGACATTTTATAAAGAAATAGTTTTTTTCTGTACTATCTTATAAAAATCATCTATTCTCCACTGAAGTTTTTTTTTTTACATGAAACCTGTATTTTATTTGCTAAATATACAATCCTATACAAAATATAGGATCATCAGTGGAAAGTAGATGATGTTTATATAATAGTATAGAAAAAAAGCAAATAAAATGATTTCAATATGGAAAATAGATAAAATCAAAGCTGGTAAAACTTACTTTTATTTTGGGCCCGGCGCAGTGGCGCAAGTGGTTAAGTCCTCGCCTTGCACGCCCGGGATCCCATATGGCTGCCGGTTCTATCCCAGCAGCTCCGCTTCCCTTCCAGCTCCCTGCCTGTGGCCCGGGAAGGCAGTCGAGGACGGCCCAAAGCTTTGGGACCCAGCACCGGCGTGGGAGACCCGGAAAAGGCTCCTGGCTTCGGACTGGCATAGCATAGGCCGTTGGGCTCACTTGGGGAGTGAATCATTGCACAGAAGAGCTTCCTCTCTGCCTCTCCTCTCTGTATATCCGCCTTTCCAGTAAAAACATAATAAAAAAATAAATCTTTAAAAACTTACTTTTATTTTGATAATGCTTTTTTGGTATTTTGATCCTAATTTGTGATCAACTCATCATTGCTGGGAGTTTTAACTCAAGATGGGAAAATTTGGGGGAAGTATCTAGCTTCATTTGCCTTTTTTATTATTATGTGTTCCCAATCAATGCCTTCTACATTGTAAGGGATCAATACTTGTTTCCTTTTCACTAAATGATTAATTGCTATTATTCCAAGCTATATTGTTTCTAAGGTCAACAGAACACAAATTTGCTCAGCTACCATTTTTTTTCAACATTGTGGTTTGAGTTGAAATGAGTGAAACTAAAATCCATGCTGTGCTGTATCAGTCTTTCTTCACTGTTTTTGTGTTTTTAAAGTTCCCAGTATATTTAGGTACCGTACACAAAAGTTCGTTTAAAGTCCATGCAGGGGTCATACTTTGATACAGCAGTCAACGTCATTTGGGATGCCTGTATTCCCTATGCAGAATGAACAGTGTCTATCCGTGCTCCACCCCTGCTTTCAGCTTCCTGTTAACGAGCATCGTAAGAGGCAGTGCGTGATGTCAAAGTAGTTGGATCCTTTATATTCAAGTGGTAGATCAAGACTGACTGTCTAACTCCTGGGGTTGGCTTGGGTCATCACTGTCATTTACAGGCAGTAGGGGTGTAAATCAACAGCTAGATCACTATCCCCTTTTATATAAAGAAAACATATAAAATGGTCATGGAAATTGAAGCTAGATAATGTTTATTTTGGTTGAAATGCAATTAAATTGTAAGTTTCTTTTGTGTAGGCTTTTTAAAAACTGAAAGAGCACTATTTTTACAATATGCATTTCTACATAATTAAACGCACAGATCCTTTTGAGAATCACAAATTTGCAGTTAGACACTACTTGAAATTGAGGAGTAGAACTTTCTAAGTTGCGCTGAGAATTGGAATAATATGTCCTTATTATTTGCATCTTGAAGGATGTTTAGGCTATAACACTGAAGAAGTAATTGAGCCAAAAACACTAATGAATTATCCACAAAAATTAACGTGTGTGTGTGTTTTTATAGTTCTTCAGTGAAGATGTCTTTTGAATAGCTTTTGCAATTACTAAAGCTATTACCAACCGAATTTTGTGTATGATGAGAGCTCTTGAATACTTATAACTTTTCAGTTTCAATGCTCTCGGTTATACATCACCAGCTATTGTTCAACGGTGATAGAGAGGCATTGTGCCCTTCACAGACCAGTAGCTTCTGATGATCTAATTTTATCTTCAACAATGGTTACAAGGAAGAGCAAAAAACACAGTGTTGAACGTGCTGTTTTAGCTATTGTACACCTAAGTGATTAGATGGGAAAGCGCCAAGCATTTGTGTGGACCGATATTACTTCCAGATGTTTGCCCACTGTCAGTTCATAATTTTTCCATGGTAATAAAGTATGCAGTTAGAATTAGAAAAAAAAAAGAGAGAGAGAGAGATAATCAGATAAGAGGGAAACACATGCCTGAAAAGAAACATTTTAACTAGCCATGCAACAATCTACATTTCTCTTGCCTTCTGCATATGTTTTGCACATGGATGCACGTGTATTTTTGAAAGGAAAGTTTATAAAGAATTCCTACCAGGCTCTTTTAAGCACTGCATACTTTATTGTGGCAGGAATAATAGCATTTTTTTTCCTTAAAAATAGATATATACGGTGCGCAAATCTCATGTATTATGCAATAGAGACTTGGAAGCTTGCTTCCCACCCCGCACACCTTTGTGTCCATGTTCTCCATTCACCTTCCTCCTTAACTTATTATTATTTTCTTTTTTACAGTGACACGATTGCACTTGTCTTCACAATCACATGCTTAACACTACATTAAGTAAGGAATTTGATAGATAGCAAGTGGGGAGGAAAAAAATCACTGTTGGTAATCCTTGACTGCTTTGCCAGGCCACAAGTAGGGAAGGTGGGAACCTGCACCTGTGAGGGAGACCAGGAAGAAGCTCCTGCCTCCTGGCTTCAGATCGGCTCAGCTCCGATCATTGCAGCCACTTGGGGAGTGAATCAGCATGTGGAAGATCTTCCTCTCTGTCTCTCCTCCTGTCTGTATATCTGAATTTCTAATAAACATAAATCTTAAAAAAGAAAGAAAAAATCCGTCCCTCTAGTGTATAGTCAAAGAATATAATAAATATCAAAACTGAAAATGTCAATTTCACTCATCTCAATTACACTTTTTGTAATGTGTAGTTTAGGTCTCACAGATCAGAAAAAAAAAAACCTCATGGTATATTTTTTTAATTGGTTTAATTCATTAAGCGTAATGATTTCCAGTTTCACCTGTTTTGTTTCTAGAGACAGGATTTCATTCACTTCTATGGCTGAGTAGTATTCAAAGTCGCTGAGGGCTTTAAATGTTAAGAAAGAGGAAGTGAACCTCATCATTCTTTACTCTGTTCTTACTTAAAGCACCCCTCCATGGCACAGACACTCAGTGAATTAAACTGCATGTGAAGCCTGTGTCCCATATAACAGTGCTGATCAAGTCCTTGCTGCTCTGCATCCCGTCCACCTCCCTAATCAATATACCTGGAGCAGCATCAGGAGATAGATCATGTACTTGTGCCCCTGACTCTTACGTGGGAGAACTGCATGCAATTCTGGGCTCCTTCTCTGTAGCCTAGTCCAGCCTGACCATTGTAGCCATGTGGGTAGTGAACCAGCAGATGGAAAATCTCTGTGTGTGTCACCTATCCTTTCAAATAAAAAATAAATAAGTAAGTCTTAAAATATTAAAGACCTCTCACTGTACCACATTCTTTTCTCAATTGCCAATGCTATCCACTTTTTGAAGACATAATGCAATATCGCCTTCCATCCCAACTAAGCCTTTACTGCAATATAATCAAGTGATGAAGCCAAACCAGAGGACTGCTTTGCTTTATGTTTGAGAAAATAAAAAGTAATGTAAATAATTAACAGTTTGGGGCCATCTTGGTATGGTTGGCTAAGCTTTTTGCCTGAACTCCTGGAATATCATTTTGGTACCTGTTCAAGTCCTGGCTGTTCCACTTCTGATCACACTTCCTTCTTACACCCTGGGAGAACAGCAGCGCTATGGCTCCAGTCCTTGTGTTCCTACACCCATACAGGAGGAACAGAGAGAACTCCTGGCTCCTGGCTTCACATTTTCCAAACTTCCACTGTTGTTGCCATTTGGGAGATGAAATAATAAAAAGAAACATTTTGCAAATTAAAAAAAAATCAAGCAGTTGTGATTTGTTTATTTCTTAACATGCTATTATTTTTGCAATCTTTTTTTTCAGAGATCATTGTTATTAGAGTAATAGAAACTACTGAAGGATATTAGAATGCTAAATATATATATATATATACATATATAAATGTTAACTAAACAGCAGCTTATGGCAGTAAATTAAATATAAATAAGTGTTGGACTATCAAGATTGATGACAGAAAATCAGATCAAAGTACTCAGGTAATTCTCTGTGATACAGTTCATACAAGTTTGCTACAGGGAGTAAATGTTACTTAGACTTAATTCTCTGTTCCTTGTTCATTATTTATATAGCTGCGAAATAGCAATAATTCAAAGACTGTAGCAAAAGTTTCTAGATAATCCACTGAGTCCATCCCATTAGTCTTTGACACATCCCTCAAGCACTCCTGTGCCAAAGAAAATTAACTTAATGCTGTAATCCTAAAGGAATCCACTGCTGGAATTTTCTAAAATGTTTAAGTAAAATTATGATTTCTAGATGACCCAAGATATATTTTTGGACCTCAAGGACTGAGACTTTTATTTAAACAATTGAAAAATTAAATGAAGAATTAAAAATCACAGTCATACCTAAAAAAAAAAAAGGCTTCCCTTCTTTTTTTTATTTTTAATTTCATTTTATGACATAGTTTCATAGGTTCTGGGATTCCCCTGACCCCTCCAAAATGCCCTCCCCCCATGTTGGATTCCTCCATATTGTTATAGTAGTACAGTTCATATCCAGTCATGATTCCTTCATTGCAGACATGGACCATGCAGAGAGTCCAGCATCTTATTGCTCAGATAAATTCAACAGTTTCTTTGGGAGACCATCCCAGGTCTGAAGGTAGAGCTGACCGAATATCATCCCCTCCAATGAAAAGCCACAACATAACATCAACAACAATTTACAACATCATGAAGTTAATTGACATGGTATTGAATGACCAATATGTTAGAAAATGCAAGTTCTTAACCACTTCCTGTGACTATTTCATTGACATTTCAATTTTAGTTTATACACAACTGGCTGCTATACACCTTAAAATGGCACCTTAAAATTCAGCTGTGTCATGTCTATTTTCATTTTTATATTTAGCAGCTGACAGTATTGAAGCATGATCTTTACTGAACTTGGTGAATTTTAGGATGGTTCAAACAGGGTTATAACTCTAACAAGGCATATGTTAACATTGAGGAGCAGGGCCTGGCGCGATAGTATAGTGGTTAAGGTCCTTGCCTTGAATGCCTGGCATCCCATATGGGCATCAGTTCTAATCCCTGCTGCCCTGCTTCCAATCCAGCTCCCTACCTGTGGCTTGGTAAAGCAGTCAAGGACGGTCCAAGACTTTGGTACCCTGCACCCACGTGGGAGACCTGGAGGAAGCTCCTGTCTTCAGATTGGCTCAGCTCCAGCCGTTGCACCCACTTGGGGAGTGAATCATCAGATGGAGGATCTTCCTCTCTGTATATCCACCTTTCCAATTAAAAATATATATTTTTTTAAGTGAGGAGCAGAACAGTTTTAGGAGGAGGGGTGCGCAGAATATCTTTAATACCTTAGTGAGGAACAACTAATCTTTGTGTCCAACCTAGTGAGGTATATGGAAGTCCAACTGTTTCCTGTCTATCTAAGCTTTCCTTATTGATCTCTATCTATCTATTTTTTTTTGGGGGGGGGGGGTGTGCAGGGGAGCTATGGAGCAACCTTGATGGTCATTGCAAGAGAGGGTAGGGATCCAAAGTTGCAACTAAGTAAGACCAGAGAAAGCTCCTCTCACAAGTCCCAAAGGAAGTTTACTGTTCTGTTCCTGAGGACTGATTAGGGCTCACTGCTGTTGTTCCAATGACATTAGATCCTGTGAGGAAGGATCTGGGCTTTTTCCATCCCATGTGGGAGATCTGATAGGGAATGGATGACCTCAGAGTTCTTGGCCTACGATGGCACTTCAATTCCTCATGGTCTGCTTGATGCCCATATTAATAGTCCTTGGTGAGGATCTGGGTGTCTCCATGGTTGGGATACTCCTGTTCTCCTGCTCCACTCTGGGGTCCCCCCCTGCTCTGTGCATATGACCTCCTGTTAAGAGGCAGTCAGGACTGTCCTTGGATCCCACTGTATGTCTTTACAGTTTTTGCTTATGTTTAGTGTAGATTCTAGTCTGCTGTCTGTAATTGACCTAATACAATCTTGATAGGTTACATTTAACATCTTCCTCACACATTTTAAAAAAGTGGAAGATTTCTCTGCACTCCCAACCCATTACGGAATAACATAGAGTATTCAAAGCATATCAGGCTTTTCAGTTCTTTGATGTAGATCATAAGCAGTCTGATTCTCATTGATTTTTGGTTCATTTGTTATATCACATTATCTTATTGCATATGACACAGGCTGTTTGAAGTTGAAATACTATTACAATTTAAAAGTACTATTTTTGGAATTGACATCATTTCATCATAAACAGTAAGGATTATAAATGCTGAGCTATATTGACACTAGAAAATGTATCTGTTGTATCTGCTTATTTTTATATTTAATTATATTTAATTTCTGAAATTCAATCAGTAAAACTTTTAAAGAGGGTAAGCTTAGTTGGGTGATATAGGTACTTACATCCAGATTTAGGAGGTTCAGCTATTTTTTGTAACCTGATACTTATTAAACTTCTAAAATCTCTAGTTTTAATTCTTTAACCCTTTATTACTAATTTCAGATGGGTATTGGCTGCTGGAGTGGGGGAGAATATATAGTTATTGATTTATTTAACAAACATTTAAAAAAGTTACCGTGTACCACATGCATATTGTTAATTATGTACTTTAATATATGTTTTGTAATCTCCTAATTACCACTGTCATATTAGTGTTCTCTCTACATTTTCCATGAGAGCACACTGCATCAGACAAGTGGAACATTGTTCAAAATCCATCCACCAGCTTGTCACAGGGGTGGCATTGGAAGTCAAAACTGTTTGATTCCAATTAAAGTTCTTTGTATTACAAAGCTTCACTTTTTCTTCCAACCTTTTATTACAGCTCAAATTCTCTTCCTCTCCAATAATGACAACTTCACTGTCTTTTTAACTTCCAGGAAGGAAATGAAATAGCAGGAAATTAAAGGTAAAAAGGCAAGAAGAATACTAAACAAACTGGTAATGGAGAAACAATTGATTTCTGGTCTGCTCAAACAACCTACAAAATGCCTTCTCTTCCTTTAACATACACAAGCAATCATTTTTTTAAAAAAGTATTTCTCAGTTCCTTTCTTCAGATCAGCATGATTAGCTCTTCTAATTGCAAACACTTTAATATCATATTTCCTGAGCAATTATAGCCTAAGTTGCAATTGGTTGAGTTAGTAATGAGTGCATGTGAAATTGTTCCAACATTATTGCATAGTTATTTCAATAATCACTTTTAAGTTCTTTAAGTACTTATAATAACCTGTAGATAGTGGGCATCCATGATGACCAATTTTTATTCTAAATATTCCATTTTATGTGATTTAATCATCACAACAACTCAGTGAAATAGAAAGTAGTATCATTCCAGTTTACTGGCAATAAAATTACTCATTGTCAAATACACTCTAGTGCTTAATTCCTGATCGTCTATGCTAGATTACTTTGCACTGGAGGTGCTCTTCTTACATGTTTCCTGAATTGTAGGCATGTTACTTACATTGCATTTGAGATGTTGCCTAATATTATTAACTGTCCCAATGGGATTGAATAACTGAAGTAGTAGTGTGACAATTTTAATGCAGTCTAAGCAGCAGGAAGCATGAGGCAACGTTTTTGTTTAATTATCAGCAGTTAACTAATCGGTTGATTAATTTAAGCTACTTGAACTGTCATATCACTCTCATTGAAAATGTACCAGAGGAGAAAAAAAATAGCATAAAATATGCTAAAAATGCAGTATGTAAAGGAAAGTCCTGAAAGGAAAATGAACTAGTAAAACATACTGAAATATTTTCAAGAAAGAATTCATTAATAATCTATAGATGTATATAAAACAAAAATAATGTTATCTAAGATGTACAAGCATTTGTATTGTGAAAAGAAGTGACACATGGTGAATTACTATTTATTTTGCATCTATTGCTTTCTTCATCAAAATATTTCATCCTGGGAATGTTTTTAAAGGAGATCCTTTTGAACTATCCCTAAATTAAATACCCAGGTTAGCAAACATATTGTTTGAGCTTCATGGGTAGAATTTAAAATGTATTAAATAAAAACTATTTGTCTTGAAGATGAGCTTATATTTAAATTCTGGTGCCACAAGAACATTGTTTTCAATATTTTAGAAAAAAATAATATTCCTACTGAAACTTTCTTCAAAGAAGCAAATATTTCACAATTGTTGAAACACTTATCAAATTCTCCAGGTAGTGAATGGAAAATGCTTCCAACATAAAAGATCCTCCCTCGTCTTTATTTTATTTGCTTATATTTTCGGTTTTTTTTTTCCTTATTTGTAATAAGCATTTATAATAATGAGCATAATATTTGTTTAATGAAGAATGCATTTTATGTTTAGAGTTATGCATATTTATATGACCTTCTTTGTTCATAGATGCTAATATTTGTTGCTTCTTTGTTGAGATTTATTTTGTGTTTTGTGAAAAATAGAAGTACGATTAGTGAAGCTATAAAGTTCTCACAGTAGCTGCCTGTGTTCCCAAGATAGCAGCATTAGTGTCTACAGAAGCAGTTAATGCTGTTTATCATTAGTGACAGAGGCTGGGAAGGACCTTCTGTGGCTTTTATCTTTCACCTTGCCAACAGAAGTTGATGAGCTTTCTGATTTAAATTCATAGGTGATGCTCCAGGATTTTTATGCACTTCACATGAACAGCCACGCAAGTAAACCTATCCTGATGATGGATTCTAATTAAAATCATCCTAACATTCTAATACTGGACATCCATGGGAAAACCATATTTTATCCATATTTAATGACAGTGCTGCCCAATGGAAAATGCATAATAAGATAGCTTATGGAATAATTATCCCATTTCTACCTTAGAAGATGTTTGTCAAATTAGGGAATGACTCAGGAATATATCAAGTAATGAATGAAAGGCACACTTTTATAATAAATGCACATTTTATTAATTTGAATTTCAGGAGCTATACTTCATGTAGCTACAGGTCATGTGAAGCAAAACAAGGAAATTCCAGTGATGTAGTACATTTGAATAAATGCTGATCATTTTTATCTGCATATAAATTTTCAATCTGTAAACAAATGACATTCAGGATTGGAAAAGCAAAATTTGAAGTCATATATAATTGAGGATATCGGTGAATTTATAATCTGCTTTTGGTAGTATTGTAGGATTCCTTAGTATCTTAAGGTAGTAATAATATTGTCCTGTAAAATATTAAAGGATCCAACATGCCCTAAAATTTTCGGAAATCATTTTGTGTGGCTTATTTTATGTTAAATGATCTTAGACATACTTCATTATCATGGGGGATCACACATTACAGTACTTGGGAGTATTAAAATGGATGAATTTTACTAGGTTCTTAATATATCTTCTTAAATTTTGTCCTGACCACAAGGTAAAATATGAACTCTTTATTGTAAGCAGAGCTTATTTTTCCATTCATCTTCATTCTTATCACTCCACCCTGTGTTGCAACAAGGCCATTTTTTATTCGTCAGACTTGCAAGTTGTTACCTCAACTATTTGAATTTGCTTCCCTCTACCGCAGTGTAAATTATCCTGGTTCAGAGCAATCTTTCTCACTTATCTTTCCTAGAAAAAATAATAAATCTGCTATTTCCATAGATATCTTTGCAGCACCTAATAATGGTGCCAATCACAACCTGGTTATTCTCTACATATCCATGAAATTTACAAAATTTCAGTAGAGATGAGTGTTAACCTATTCTTGTTCAATCTCTCTATAAATACAGATACTCAAAATGATGCCAGATTGTTTCCAAGGAATAATTGATATTTGCTGGTTCATTACTGATTATCCTATTGTAATATTTGACATGGTATTTTAAAATAACACTCGTGAGAATAAGAAGCATTAAAATGAGTGATTAAATGTATAAATTAGGAAAAATAGGAAACATTGGTTAGCTGAATTGAAAAAAAATTACAAAAAAGTGGCTTGAATATCTAAAACAAAAAAAGTTGACATTTTAATTTAGTTTATGTTTATCACAGTTTCATGAAGACTATTTAAGTGTTTCTAGCCAGAAAACACTGATAGTCAAAAATTACTATACAAATGCTATCCCAGAGAGTTTTAGGTACATCCACAATACATTTTTAATAAATGAAATATTTTAAGTGTGCCACTATTTATTTCAAGTTGTAGATTTTATACCACAATAAAAATAAATGGCTTATGGCTTCCTCAGTAAAGAGTTTTGAAATTAAAGATCAGGTGTTTTCTTTACCGTTGGAAAGCGAATTCACTGTGAGACTGATTTCTATACTTAAGAAACTCAGATCAGGGAGGCAAACACTCATCAACTTTCATGTTCACTTCTGAAAACATTGCATTCTAATGCAATTTTGTTTTTACTTTAATGATATCAGCTGTTTAATCTCACTTCTCTTTGTAAGAGAAAGGAAGCAGAGTAAAAGGCAATAACCTTTAATAGTAACAAAATACTCCACAAATTGATATGATATCCATCAAAGGGATTGCAATTTCCAGGATAAAAAAAAAATTTGACCGACAGACTGTTTTCTTTTTTCATCAACAAAAACATTGTATTCAACTTTTTTACTTTTCTGGTGCCCCATTAAACTCATTTTGTGTTACCGGTAGGTGTTATGGCATAAAGAGTGGCTTTTTTATTTTATAGCTGGAGTTGATGCCATTTTCTGTTTTCGTTCTTTCCTGTGACCCATCTCATTCTCTGACATCTCTTGAAAAATGAACATTCTATGCAAGAAAGCTTTGGCAAACATTTCTATATTTCAATCTGTTTGCAAAAGTCACCACCAGCAAAATCAATGTCTTTCTAAAAAAAAATGTGACGTTTAGTGATAAGCAAAGTATTTGGTTCCTCTCAGAGTTAAAATTCTTCCCTCATATTATAAAAATCATATTGGTTGTTGCATACACATTAAGATAGATTATTAAGTATTTATCATAACCATCAACAATATTCAAGTTCTAAAAGCATAATAGTTTTCATGATAACCATGAAAAATGCAATATAGGAAAAATGCAATTGATGGTCCCATACGAATGATATGGAAGACTAATGCTTTTGAAGAGAAAGTCATAATGTCATATCAAAGGTAGTTATACTATTTTGATGTGTGTAAAATACACTTAACTTTTTGTTTTATATGCAGCATAAGTATTAATCTGGAGTATCTATGATATAAAGCAGAATCACTATATTTAATATTTTAACACAGGTTCATATAATATATTTGCTTATAGTTGTAAAAATCTATTCCGTGTGTGTAATTTGGAAACTAATTTTAAGCTGTTAATGGTTTAGTTTTAAATTTAATATGATTGGGTTTGGTTAAACATCAGTATATGCTAGAGGTAGTATTAATGTTGGTGTTATTTTTTCAAGTCCATCATTTTTTATTCTTGATTTATAATTTGAATATTTTCATGTTTTTCTAAATAACAGACTAGGAAATATCCAGTTAGAAAATAATTAGTTGCTTTTTTACAAATAATTGGTTTTATTAATTGTAAGTGTACTCAAATTAACATTTCCTTTGGATTATTATAACGAATTGCTTTTCTTGACAACAAATACTATAATCAGAGAAAATCATAGTGAAAAACAATTACCATAGATATTATCCTAGTTAGTAAAAATTTAAGTAACTCTAATGAATTTTATGCAAGATTGGAACAATAAATATATTTTTAATGCATTCATATTAATATAAGATAGGAATATGTCAACTTTAATTCTTTATAGATATGGTTAGAAAATATGAGATCGCAACAATGCAATCACTAAGCAAATGAACAGATTCATGTCTTGTGAATAATACTTGTGCCGTTATATATTATTCTGTTTCTCTTTGTTGAATGTATAAAAACAAGTGATACAAAGCATGCAAAGACACACAAAGGTGATTGCAAAGTGATATGTACCAACATATTCTGCAGGAATTGTAACCCAGAAAAATAATACTGTGAGTAATTGCCAGCTGAAGTTTCGTTTTTAATGTCAGTTGATCAGACATTGATTGTAATGAGGGAGAAAACAAAACTTATTTGGTACTGGAGTTGGGTAATTTCAGAGTTGGGTAATTTTTTGATGGTGGAAGGATGAAGCCAGTAAAAATTGTGCCCAGAAGTGTTTGAGAACAAACTGTTATTAATATTGTAATAATCTATCTTTATAAAAGAATTAACAGTATTAATTCTTTTTTCAGAAAAAAATTACACAGCATTTTTTTTCCCAAAGTCTGTGTGTAGTGACATATGATCTTAATATGGAATCATTTTAGCAATTCAACCAAAACATATTTTTAAATCCTAGGATTTGAGTTATGATAATAATTTTCAGTATTCATAATGTGGCTCAAAGATATGGAAGGAATCCTCAGCATGGAATTCTACATCTCTTGATTTTCACTGTACTTTTAAGACACACTTGCGTGGTAGACAGATAGAAATCTTTGTGTCATATAGTCACTCTGAGATCAACAGAACTCTCTCTACACGTTTTTTAATCTCACCAAGCCCATTATTCTATCTTACAATAATAAGGACTTCAAGGGAAAAAGTGATCAATTATAAATAATCAGTTCTGGGCTGGGCATTCTGGCACAGGATTTAAGTTGCGACATAAGACAGCCACAGCCTATATCGAAGTATAAATTTGTCCATCTGTACATCTTGTATTCATATAAGAATGGGAAATTGTATTGAAAGCCTTTTCTGAGAATTCTAGGTGAACGGGTGGCACTGGAAGAAAGTTCTGAACGGTCTCTACCAACGATAAACAGAGAGTGCAAAAACAGACCTGGGACTCATGTTAAGGAATAAGCAATGAAAATACTCCTCAGAGACACAGTGGGGGAGGGAATGGCACTCAGGACACTGCTGAGTACTAAACTGAGCCTTATTCATAATTACAAATTAGTTTAATTTCTGTTGTTGGGAAGATTTATTGATATTTGAAAGGCAGATTTTACAGTGAGAGGAAGGAAATACAGAAAGAAAATGTCTTACATCTGTTTGTTCATTCCCTGTAAAAGGCTTTAACAACCAGAACTGAACTGATCTGAAGCTGGGATCTGGGAGCTTCTTTTGGGCCTCCCACTTTGCTGTAGGGTCCCAAGAACTTCAACCATCCTCTACTGCTTTCCCAGGCAATTAGCAGAGAGCTGGATTGAAGTGGAGCAGCCTGAACAGGAACTGGCGCTCATATGGGATTCCAGAGCCACAGGGTGTAGGATTAGCTTGCTAAGTCACCTTGTTAATTACAAATCAATGTAACCAGTTACCATTATTTTGGTTCTGAATTATGATTCTTTTTATATCTCCATAATAAAGTAAGGTACCCATAAATATATCATTCACTAAATAAGCCAAAGTATTTTGCAAGTGCTTTAACTACTTCTGCTTAATAGTTGTTCACCATATTCATGGATTTTGGAATGAAATTGCATGATACTTTAAGCAGAACAGTTCATATTGAACTCTCTTAAGCATAACAGTTAAAAATTAAAGTTTGATAGATAATAAAAAACAAATTATCTTAATGTTGCACTAATTATATTACCATTGAATTATTATAATAATATGAGAAGCAAAAATCTGATTACAAATAAATATGTGATAATTTTAAATGAAGGTAGTAAAATTGTGACTATTTTGTATTTCTGTGTCAAAAGATTTTGTGTAATATATCTGGATTGGTAAAATTGTCAACATTTATGAAAGTAAAATTTAGGCTTAGTTTAAGAAAAATATAAAATTATAGAGTATTAAAATACACTAAAACAATTTTTGCAATAATGTTGTAAATTAATGTAGGAAAAATTGTTATAAAAATAGTGGAAATTGAATGTTTCACATAAAATGAATATCTTTAACTTCCTCCTGCAAGATTTTGCAAGGGTTGCTGAAAGGAATAACTCTAACATGGCCCCTGAAGGCCTCAGCCATTTTGACTCTGTACTATTATTTTCACATTGTCCCAGTTATCCACCAATGCAATGAAACCTCCTGGAGTCTTACCTGAGAACCTCACACACTGTCCTCTCTGGACCTTTCCTCCTAATCCCCACCCACCTACCAATCACCTGTGATAATCTCAGTTACCAGTTCCTGGGGCTCCGCACAGCCCCTCCCAACCACTTCCCAATGCACCCCCAACCCCCGCACCTTACAGGCTCACCTGGGCAGTATAAATGCACCTCCATGTGTGCCCCCTTTCCTTGTCCCCCCTCTTCTCTCCTGGCTCTCCCTGTACACCATTTGCTCTTCTTCCCCTACCCTGGCACCATAGCGGGAGACGTTTCCCTTTCTGTTCTTTCCCCCTGTTCCCCCAATTCCATTGTTACCCTGCTAGACTAAAGGACCTCCTAAGCACCTCTCTGTGTCTGAAATTTGGGCTTGTGGTAAATTTACCATGAAAAGAGAACTTGGCTGCGGGGAATTAGTTGCGCATAAGAATTTAACTGTGTTTACATAATAGTTTCTCATATACTGTCATTTATCAAGAAATGGCTTTGTTGTAAAATGTATTTGTTGAATTGAAAATCAGGATAGTGTGAGAGTTAGGAGCAAAAAGAGAAATCTCGTATCCACTAATTCGCTGCTAAAAGGATTGCAGCAGCAGAGACTGAACCGACTGATGCTGGAACCAGGAAGTCTACCCAGATCTGCATGGGTGACAGTTCCCAGAGCCATCACTTACCGCTTTCCCAGGCAGATTAGCCGGGAGCTGGTCTGGAAACAGAGCAGGTAGGACTTAAATCAGTGCTTGTATATGGGCTGCCACCCTGCAAGTAATGGCTCAACTCATGTGCCTTCAGGCCATCCCTGAATATGCAACTTTATATTATAACCTTTGATTAGCATATATTATCAACTTTTTATATAGTGGCATCAGAACATTTTCTGCTGTTCTCTGATTAAAGGTGATGTTTTTGTGGTTATTTTTGTAACGGCATTGACCTACTCCTTGAAGAATTCTCGGTATGCTGAATGTTTTATGACAAAAGCGATGCCTCAACTGCTTGTGTTGAAACTAGGAAGGAAAGCGTATAAATTAACTGAGAGCAGGAGAGAGAACCAACGACACGGCCTATTTGTTCATGTTTAGGAGTGCATGTCCTATGGCTGTCCGCAAATAAATAAAAGTTAATCTTGGGTATATTTTGGTAAATAACTTGTTCATCCTTGTTTTATGAGGTTGGGCTATGATGTAGTAAAATCTATCGAAATGAATAATAGCTCAGGAAAGAATTGATTTTGGGCAAGTTCACATAGTTAAGAGCTATTTATTTGAGTGATCCCCTTTTCCATCGAGTGGAGACGATGTATTTTTTCAGAATATTTTCAGCATTGACTTTTTCTTCGGTGGCTGAAAATGCCCTTTAAGAAAAACTTTACTTCTTATGTTTTGGACAGAAAAAGTGTTTGATAAATGAGATGCTTTAAGTTCGTATAAACTGAAGAGCATTCTACCTAGTTTAAAACTGGATTGGTTATTCTGTAAAAGTTTCCATTTAAAAAATGTTCTAAAAGATAATATTCTGAGATTGGCAGCAATTCGGAACTGTTGAACTATCAAACCTGCTTGAGCAGGACCCTTGGAGCATGCCTCACATGGGGGACCTGGGATGGGTGGGAGGTTGGGTGGTGCTTCTCCTTTTGTTTTTCTCCTGACCCCAGATACAGGGGGAAGAAACAATGATATTAGTGTGGAAACAATAGTGTTACCCACTTTCCTGTTAAAAAAAAAAAAGGATGATGTTCTGAGAACAAATGAACCTCTCCAATTGGTATTCATGGAATATGTTTATGAAAATAATAAGCATATAGGGCAAATGTCCATGAAAAAAATGAAAGTATAGGATGGAGTTTGATCTTCTTTAGGAGGAGTAATGGTTGCAAAACTTTTCTTCTTTCTCTTAACAACATGATACTTTACGGGCATCAAGGTGCTCATCGCAGGTGGGAGGATGTGAACAGGGTACACAAGCATTTTGAAAGTGATCCTACTCTTTTTTAAGATTTATTTTATTTTTATTGGAAAGGCAGATATACAGAGAGGAGAGACAGAGAGGAAGATCTTCCGTCCCATGATTCACTCCCCAAGTGAGCGCAATGGGCCAATGCTATGCCAATCCGAAGCCAGGAGCCTCTTCTGGCTCTCCCACATGGGTGCAGGGTCCCAAAGTTTTGGGCTGTCCTCCACTGCTTTCCTAGGCCACAGGCAGGGAGCTGGATGGGAAGCGGAGCTGCCGGGATCAGAACCGGCACCCATATGGGATCCTGGGCGTGCAAGGCGAGGACTTTAACCACTGTGCCACCAAGCCGGGCCCAAGTGATCCTACTCTTAAGATAAATTCAAGGCAGCTAAGCAAAGTAGAGGTTGTTTTTGGTGAAGGCTACTTTGAAGGATATGCTTGTAGTCAATAAGCCATTCGGGATGATTTGAGATTGTAAGCTGTATGATTTAGTCATAATAGAGAGAATGAATCAAAATCTTAGGCTCAAGTGGAGCAAGGTGGGCAGTGGTAAGTCGTTGAATGAGAATGGGGTAGAAATCTATAGAGGAACAGACAGAGGTGTGTTATAGAAAATATCAGCAGTGTGAAATGTGAGTGTTAATTATTAAAATACCATCCATCTGAACACCCGGCTTCTTTCACGTTTCTAATGTGGAATGCTCACCATTCCAGCTGAACTGGACAGTTTCCTTTCAAACTGCCATGGCTCTTCTCACTTGCAATGTGGTTCCTGGTAAGGGCACTTACTCTTTTATTGTTTTGATTTCCTATCTGCAACTAGGGTTTACAAGATTTATTTGTAGCTATGGTTAAAAAGATATGGAGAGAGATAGTAATGTAAACAAATGCTTGAGGGAAGCTTCTTTGTCAAATGTAGAATAATAATAATAATAATAAAATGCCTCTATCAGGATGTCTGTTTTCATCCTTCCCTTATTTTATTTTTATTCCACATTTCCAATAATAACTCTTCCATATGCATACCATGCCTACCACCTAAACACTGTGAGCCTAAAATAAATTCTAAAAAGAAGAAAAGAAGAAAGTAGGAAAAAAGGAAGGGAGGAAGAAAGGAAGGAAGGAAGAAAGAAAAAGAAAGAAAGAAAGAAAGAAAGAAAGAGAGAGAAACAGATAGGAATTTATGTATTTTCACTTAAAAACCAAATTTTATTTATTAGTACTTATTTATTGAGATCGGCCATTGCATTGAAATAGTGTCATGCATATTTCCAAATAATAAATTTTGTGAAGCCCTGCTTTCAAAGTGATTTGTTATGCTTAGCGACTGTGATTTATGGTGATAGGACCTTGAAAATAGGAGTTTATATAGAGTACCCAACCTGCTGGATACAGCCAACCTTTTTTTGTATACTTTTGTAAGAATCTTCAACTGTTGTGGAATAAATTGTTAGTCAGACATGCTGTATAAAAGGTACTGCTGAGACTACATCATTATCTCAAAACCCTAAGTGTAATTCAGGGGTTTATATGCTCTATTCTTGAATCATCCACAATATGATTTTATAGCTAAAAAACATCTTATGGGAATCCCTGTGTGTAAGTACATATATATATATATATATATATGTATATACACACACAATATGTATATATACACACACACACATTTTATAGTTTTACTCGCTTCCAATAACCCGAAGAAAGTTGTGCAACAATGGAGTGTGATTTGCAAAAGTGATTGATGTTTTAGAAGGTCCACTCTTACCATAGCCAGGAAATTCTCTCCAATTAAGGAGGAAAATGGAAGATCATCAATCAAATCAAAAGTGGAAACCACCTCACTTCCTCCATTAAAAAAGATGTTTACACAAATCATATACCTCTTTCTAGTCGCTTTCTGAAAGGCAATTTCAAGCCCAATGATTTTCTTCCCTTCATATTCCATGATACATAATGAATAGAAGAAAGGTGTACATAATTAAATTACCATTCTATTAATATTTTTAGACAATTTCTTTTTATTATATTTTTGACAATCTTTACATAGTTAATTGGGGTAAAAAGGTTCAAGGGCTATAGGAAAGTGGGTAAGATTATTATTTCCATATTGTTTCCTTCATGTTTAAAGGGGGGTATTAAGGGAGAAACCGCACCCAATTTCGCACCCTCCCCAGGTCCTGCATGTAGGGTATGCTCTGAGGTTCTTGATCAAATGGTTTTGATAGTTCACAGTTATGAATCGCTGTCAATCTTGCCACTCCAAGCACTATGAGGTCTTTGAAGAATCCACTGGTTGACATAGTCCATCATAGAGTCTCTGTTTGCCCTGTATTTCACTGCCAACATATAGTTGAGATGGTTGATTGATCTGTTCTGTCTTCTGTCTTTTCTTGGTTAGGGTTCTGAGTCCAGCATTTTGATTGGGGAAATCTCCAAAGAAACTTTGTCTGAGGTGTTCCCAGACCAGATTCTTGTATGTACTAGCAGGTATAGGGCCCGGCTCAGTCCATGGCCCTGATCAACTGGTGGTTGTGATCACTGGGTTGGTTCTGTTTTCAGCCCCGACTTCTACTGGAACCAATGGGTGTTGCAGTCCAACCTGGTGCTGCCCAGCACTTTTACTTGGCCCCCAAAGGGAGCAGCCCCCGGAGCCCAGGCAGGCCCTGAGACAGCTCACCATGTGCAAATGGTGGCTGTCGTCTGGGATCCAGGCATAAGACGCCCTGTCCTGAGACCCACCAGCAGCCAGGAGGCTGATGGAAGTTATTCTAAGTTACCACTTTAAAAAGCGACATTTAAATGAAAGTTCTTAATATCTCTTGTCTGTAGGAAGAATGTAGGTGTTTTGGTATTTTTTTTTCTCAGAATAGTGGAATATTATCTTGGGTAGGATTCAAAACAAAGCCTGAACATTGACTTTTCTTTGAAGCTATATTTTGTAATATCTTCTTCCAGGTAACTTTTTCATAATACTACCTTGAATTGATCGATCACTCGAAAAGAGTTCTAAAACACCACTTCTGACTGATAAAATTTTTTAGTAAAATTCTATTTAATCAGAAAGCAATATCAAGAGATACTAGAGAATATAATATAATGAAAGATATAGGTTGCATGTTGTATATAAAATACCAAATAGGATCAGTGGAGTAAAGAGTGTCTTCATATTTAAGGAAGATTAACACATGTAGACATTACAATAGAAAAGTAAAAGTTTGAAGTTATGAAGTCAACATAATTAGTTACAACCTAAGAAGTGATGTGTGTCCTTGATAGTGAGCTAGTCATAGTTAATTAAATTATTTTGCATGAATCCCATATATGTATATATATATATATTCAACTCCCAGTTACAGTTTATGTTTAGCATTCTTTATTACTCTATATTACTGCATGTGTGAAGACCCCAAAGAAGTTCATGGGAATTGAGATATATTTATTTTGATGAAAAATGTTTAAACCCATGCATAATTTCCAAAACATGCATTCAATAATGTTTTTGAGTTTCTCTCATATTTGGTATTGTAACCTGAGTTCCAGTTTCAAGCTTAGAATTGAACACCAATGTCCTTGAAATCCTTCTTGTACCATGTTTTCAATTGTCTCCAAACATGTATTACATGTTTTCTGACAGTTTGAACACTATGTTTCTAGAAATATTTTTCTGTATTACTTTCTATTACTTTCTGTAACATAAAAATGCTAGATTTCATGTACTTTGTGTGCAATCAGATGGAAAAAACCAAAGGAATTTCAGCTCATGCGTGCTGCACTGACTATTCATTTGATATTTGCAAAGCACTTTGATAATAAATGCATCTCATGTTATTTCAATGCTTCTCATTTAATGATTTCTGAAGAGAATTGTGGGTGAAAGGGCAAGTAAATGTTAAAAATGTATGTGTACTATACAAATTATTGCAAATTCTTGGAGAGTAAAAAATGAATCAGCATTCTATCTCCATGAAGTCAAGATTGGCACAGTAATTCAAACCTGTGAATTTATTGCAACTTCAAAAAGTTCTTCTAAAAATTGACATGGGTCTGGCACAGTAGCCTAACGGTTAAAAGCCTCACCTTACATGCATTAGAATCCTACAGTGGTGCCAGTTCATATCCCATGGCCACACATCCCATTCAGCTCTCTGCTTGTGGCATGGGACAGCAGTGGAGGACAGCATAAGATCTTGGGACCCTGTACCCTTGTGGTAGGCCCAGAAGAACCTCCTGGCTCCTAGCTTTGGATTGGCTCAGCTTCAAGCATTGTGGCCACTTGGGGAGTGTGTCAATGAATGGGAGATCTTTCTGTCTCTCTTTGTTTCTGTAAATCTAACTTTCTAATAAAAATTCATAAATTATTTTAATAATAAAACTGATGTAAATATCATAAGGCCATTTTGTTGCATTTTTAAAATATATGGACACAAATTTCTACAAATATCCATGGCAAATTCATATTATGGAACATCTATGCATGAATTGTAATATTCTTAGCAGAATACGCTTTTTTTTGAAGCTTTTGTTCCATGAGCTTCTTGAAATAGCTTTACACTTGAAGCAAGGAATAAAACAGATAGCATCAGAAATGCTTTAAAAATTAAATAATGTTTAGGAAGACTACTTGCCCATTCAGGAAATATTCCTTTTACAAATGACCAACTAACATGACATAACTGCTTTTGATAATACATAAAATAGTGTATTTTAAAAAGAAATCCACATTGCCAGACTGGAGCTTAACTTTCGATTCCAACAGATTTAAAAACCATAATCACTGCTTTGCTGTTTTTCAGTGTTGTTACCTTACTTAATCACATTGCAAATATATAACTTTCTAGTTGTTTGCGTTATTCTATCAAATGCATTTAGTGTGAAAATCACATACCTCAGGATTCTCTGATGCCCTTCACATCTATTCTTTGAGCCTGGCAAAAACATTCTGAAAAAACAGGTTGCGACTTGACATTATTTCTGCCTTATTTTCCTGCCTTCTTCTTATTATTAGAAGGCAATCCTGACTCTAATCCAAAGACTTAGTGCCTACCCTTGCCTGTAGCTTTATGCTTCACAGGCATTTCCTGCAATAAACCCCTTACAGGTTTAATCCTGTTTTGGTATCTGCTTCCGAAAAGAACCCAAATCAACCCAATCGCTACCCTGAGAAGTGAGCAAACGCGATTTGTTTTTTCAAGTGTATAGATGCCAAATAATCTCTGCTGTACTTGCTACTCCATCTTCCTCAAAACATAAAAGCATTCTCTACTCTCCAAAACCTTAAAAATACCTTCTTATTCAGATTGGTGAATATTCGCATGTAATAAGTTTCTCTATTTGTAGCCAAACTGCAACATTAATTTTGACTTGTCTTGTGTTCAATATCATGGCCTTATAGTTAAAGGCAGCTACCTGATTGTGATCAAGAAATAGCAGGAAAGAAGAAATCAAAATGCCCTAACAAGCTCTGCATGTATTCATCTATTAACAAACTGATATCTAGAAAATCTGCAGTGTGCAGGGCTGAGATAGGCTGGGACTAGATTTGCTGGATACTTCCTTCTCAGCTCCACTGAAGTTCTTCTACAATCTCAAAAATTGTGCTAGGTCTAAATACCTTCTTAGCAAAGCACATTGGATTTTGTGTCTGTAGTTCAGTATTCTAACACAGTTGCTTGTAACAAATCCAACTAATGTCTCTAATAAGGGAATATAACTAAAGGCACAGAATAAAAGGGAAGGACTGAAGGCGATTGGTATATTTCACTGAAAAGAAGTGCATCAAAATTTCTAAATAAGAAAATGCAGTTAGATCCAAAGGGGATGTAATGAAGACGGAGAACATTTTTAAGGTGGAAGAGGTTATGAAGGTTTAAGGGGTAATTAGAAATGATTTTCTGGTAAAAACAGAACTTAACCTAAATTGCATGGGAATAGGTGGACGGAGATAAATGATGAGCGCAGCAGAAGGCCTTTCAGGCAAAAGCTGCAATGGAACAAGCCTCATTTGTTATTGGGTTAAAGGAAGATGAATAGCCCACACTCGACAAGTCACAAGATGCAAATAAGATTTATGTGAGACTGTATTCTATAATCTTTGTTTTGATAAGGACATTAAAATGCTCTGGGTCTAAGTGCTGACCAGACAGGGAGTTTCTGCAGGGAAGCATAACCGTCTCATACCATTTAATTTAGGTCAGTTATTTATCTGTTTATTTATTCTCGGTCTAAGAATGCAATCTGCTCAGACCTTTTAGAACCCACACACACAGCAGGGAGGAGATGATAATCTCTCCCCAGCCAGCTGGATTAGCTGAATCAATACTGATGATCAAAAGCCTGAAGAGGTCGTGGCCAGATCACTCTCAAATGGAACTCTTTGAAATAATTGCCTGTATAATGAGTCTGAGCAAGAAAAAATGCTAGTCTGTATAGGTGCAAATGACAGAAAAACTACTGAAGTTGGCTATACGTGTTGCAGATATGTTAGTCTTGCAAAAACAGAACAATAACAATTATGAATGGAGGAACAAAAAACAAATCATGTATCAGATAAAAATATTTTTTAGATTTATTTGTTTTAATCGAACCGTCAGATATATAGAGAGGAGAGACAGAGAGGAAGATCTTTTTGCCCATTAATTCACTCTTCAAGTGGTCACAACGGCCAAAGCTGCGCCAATCTGAAGCCAGGAGCCTGAAGCCTGGTGCCTCTGTTGGGTCTCCCATGCAGGCACAGGGTTCCAAAGCTTTCGGCTGTCCTCTACTGCTTTCCCAGGACACAAGAAGGGAACTTGAGGACCACCCAGGGTTAAATCTGGTGCCCATATGGTGATCCCAGCATATGCAAGGCGAAGGTTTTATCACCTAGGCTACCGGGTTGGGCCAAAAGGTATAGTATCCCTAAATGCATAGTATGGGTGAGAATATTAATTTGAATAAGCATGCTTTGCTGAATTCTGTTCTGGTTTTTTAAGCAATGATCTGTGAAAAGCTATGTTTCAGTAACTGAAGTTGAAAAAAGGCGTTACTGCAATTTCTTTCTCTCATAAAAGTGTCACCAACCTGATAGTGATTGCTAAAATATCTTTTCTCTTTCTTTTTGAAATGATTTATTTATTTTTATTGGAGAGGTAGATTTATAGAGAGAAGGAGATATATAGCAAAAAATCTTATTCTGTTGGCTAACTCCCTGAATGACTGTAGCAGCCAGAGCTAAGCCAATGTGACGCTGGGATGCAAAAGATTCCTCCAGATCTTCCACACAGGGGCAGAGTCACAAGAACTTGGACCATTCTCTCTGTCTTTCTCAGCCCATAAGCAGAGAGCCAGAAGGAAAGTGGAGCAGTCAGGACAAGGCAGCGTGCACATATGAGATTTTGGTGCTACAGGGTGATAGATTTATCTGTTGAGCCATGACACCAGCCCAAAATTAATTTTCCAAATAGATATTGAGCTGAAGCTTTTCTGTCAATGCAGGCACATAGTTGTGTGACAGGCTATAAAAACCAAGAAATAGTTACCACTAATATCAATTTATAATTCATATTGAGATAAAAGTCTTGTAAATATTTTAGCTTACGCTCTGGAGTCTACACAGTTTTTGGATTTATCTTCTGCATAATAACCTTGGACTATGTCAAAACAGTTTTACAAGACGTCTTGTCTTTTCCTCTCTAGGAAAAATATATATGTGTATTGTCATTAGTTTATATCGAAGATCATCCAGTTATAGTTAAACATTTAAAAGAGCTACCCAAACTCGTAAGAATTCTTCATGTAAATTCTGGTTAGTATAAAGCAAAGTGAATATATTTTTGTGGAATAGGAATTCAATTAGCATTCTCTGTTGGCAGAGGGAATGCAAATCCTAAATTTAGAAAAGACAGTCGGTGAAAGCATGCGTGAATTGATATTCTGCTAATGTCTGATTTCCTTGAATTTATGTTTGCAATGTCTTTCCTCATCCAAATAGAGACCTTCACACATGTCCATCCAGGAACTATCACTTTTCATAAAACTCATTATCTGGACAATGTTTCTATGAGCCACTTAAAACACTGGAAACAAATATTTTCAGATAAACTTTCAAAGATGAGTGTCAAGAATATTTTCAGAGACTCAGCCTGCCAGATGAGATGAAGTACACAAAACTATTGACCTGACTGAATCCGGTGAAGTTATCCAGACTGATGACAATGGTAGGAGATAACATGGCATGGCAGAAAGAGCAGAAAGAAAGAAACACAGCCATTTCCGAGATGGACGTAGCATGGCAAATTAAAACTCAAAGAGTAACTCTTATATTTGGAGTTTGAGAAGTTAGAACCTAGTAGTAAATTCGGTAAATTTTAATGAGGCCAAAAGAAAAAAAAAAAGAGGTTGGGAAGAAGGATGGCAGTTCTTAAGAAATAAAATTTTACTTGATTGTGATACAAACATTTAAAAATTTCCAAAGTACATAGCAACAATAGAAAACCGTTCTGAGTTGCACAACAGAGGTAAATGGTAAAGTCGTATGCTCAAGAGTCATCTATGCAAAAATGCCTACTGAAGCCCCAAGGAAAATGGCTCAGGGTTGTCTAATAACATGATAATGATCAAATTGTAAACTATAGGCTACCAGAGATTGCATACTAGTAGAGGGAGAAAAATCTTTAGGAAGTTCGACAGAAATATGTCCAAGAGGTAATACTCAAGCAAAGTATAAAATGAACAGAAACTATGAACTTGCATATCAAGTGTTCCTACTAATGGAGTCCTTCGATTTTAGTTATAAAACATTTCTGTAACTCCTAATGCCTTCTGTTGTTTAAATATCCCTTTAAGGTGACAATATTTTATTACTCACCAACACTAAAAAGAGCTTTTCCTTTTTTCCTTTAAGATTAGTTTTATTTTGTTTTATTTTTATTGCAAAGTGAGATATACAGAGAGGAGGAAAGACAGAAACGAAGATTGTTCGTTTTCTGATTCACTCCCCAAGAGGCTACAACGACCAGAGCTCCGTTATTCCAAAGCCAGGAGCCAGGAGCTTCTTCCAGGTCTCCCATGCGGAATCAGGGTCCCAAGACTTTGGGCCATCCTTGACTGCTTTCCCAAGAAATAAGCAGGGAGCTGGAAGGGAAACCGGGCTTCTGGGATTAGAACTGGTTTCCATATGAGTTCTCAATGTGTGCAATGTGAGGACTTCAGTTGCTAGGCTACCTCACCAGGCCCATTTCCATGTATTAAGATCTTTAAGAGGATAAACATTTTACTATGCTCATCATTTTGGCATTTGTTTTAAAATAGCTCCTCTGGAACCTGGCACGATAGTGTAGTGGTTAAAGTCCTCCTCTTGCACACCCGGGATCCCATATGAGCACCGGTTTTAGTCTCGGCAGCTCGGCTTCCCATCCAGCTCCCTGCTTCTGGCCTGGGAAAGCAGTTAAAGACAGCCCAAAGCTTTGGGACCCTGCACCCGTGTGAGAGACCTGGAAGAGGCTCCTGGCTCCTGGTTTTGGATTGGCACAGAACCGGCCGTTATGGTGACTTGGGGAGTGAATCATTGGACGGAAGATCTTCTTCTCTGTCTCTCATCTCTGTATATCTGGCTTTCCAATAAAACAAATAAATCTTTAAAAAATTAAATAAGATAAAATACCCTGAGGATGGGTAGTGTAAACTATGTTATACAAATAAAAGTTAAACCATCGTCTGCTGTTAGCTTGCATGTGATTTTTTTTTAATGAATATGAACTAATTTTATGCATTAATCCGTATCTACTTGGTTTAATTCCCATTGACTTTCCATCTTAGAGGCTGTATGTCTCAGTCTGAATTTTCCTTTGATAGTTATGTCATTACTATAACAGATGTAAATAAAATGATAAATTTTATACCCCTGACTCACGGACAGTGTCTGTGCTCTTCACAATGTAGGTATGTATTGTAATGCATGTATTTTACATCTCAGGTAATATTTCAGAGATTAGCAAAGGTTTGTGTTCTTGTAGTACATCAAGAGGTTATAAAAATAAATTTAGAGGTCTTAGTGTAAACATATTTGGTATTTTGTTTAAACAATTTACCTTTAATTATAAAAAGCCATACCTTTCTAATTGGGCTTGAGTTTTTACCTTCTGGTTCAATCCTGAGACTGCAATAATTCTGATTAACAGGTCTAACAAAAGGTGTATGATCCAGCCTTATTTTTAAGCCTATGTAGAATTTTGCATTCTGCACCTCAGACTTCATTATTTATAAGGTAATCATGAGTTGGAGGTAAAAATGGGATTTTGAGATGAGTTCATGAGGTATTATTATTGCCTAATACTTTTATCTTTTTGTAATCCCCATTTCTGTTTGGAAGATGCTCAGTGCATATAAAATGGCTACACACATATCCAGAAATAGGTTTACATGTATTGATGTTTATAAAACAGGTTACTCTTGATTTTCTCCAAGTTATTTGTTCCAATTTAATATTGCATGTTTAATTACTCCAAGTTAACATTTTATTTATTATTCGGGAGAAAACATAATTTATGTTGCAGGTAATACCCTAATTTTTTCTATTTCATGAAAATGTCAATAAATACTCTGTAATACTGTAAAACACTAAGAAAATGTAGCAATAAAGATTATAGCTATTTTAAATAAATAGTAAATAATTAATATATAACAATTTATCTAGAATAATTATTGTATGCAATTTAAAGATCAATAATTGTGTTTTAATTCCTTATCTGACAGGGAAAAATAAACATGTAATTAACATAAACTTATTATTTTGTACATGCTGATAATTAGAAAAACAAACATAAAATTTTATTTTTAATATTGGCTCTGTTGTCAAGAGTATTTAATCTTTTAGAACATTTTGCGGTAACTATTACTGTTTGTAATTGAAAAATTTTAAATTTAACCTTACATTTACTTAATGAATAATTCATACAAGTTATAAATTCTATAAATTTCTCATGATAGCTGCTCTCTTGCTGGAGATTTTACTTGGCAAACTATATATGTTATTACTCTGTCAATCCTTTTCCACATTTACCTTAGTAAGGTAAGGAATTATCCAAATTCTTTTTCCTGGATAAAGTCATCACCAACATTATAATTTAGTTTTAACATACCCACAGCATTAAAAATGACTTATTATGTTATATTAGTAAGTATTTACTTAGGTGAATATAGTCTTACTGACCTCAAGTAACTGAAATTATTGAAATAATGAATCCTGAAATATCCACATTTTGTGATCATCCCATTTGGACTCTCTGCAGTCAACAGATGCTGAGTCATACTTGAAGATATGAAAATTTCCTTCACTGTCTATTGTCAAAACTAATTAGAATATAATGGAATAAAGACTAGTCCTTTCAACAAATGGTTCTAAGATAATTGGATACTCAAAATAAGAAACTGGAATTGGATCTTTATCTTATACCATTAACATGAACTAGTTCAAAATGAATCAAAGACCCATATGTCAGCACTGGCAAGAAAGCAGAGAGAAACATTCATAGCACTGGAGTGAGCAATGATTTCTGGAATATGACACCAAAATCACAGGGAGGAAGGATAAAATGTATAAACTGAATGTCATCAAATTAAAAATGAGAAGCTTTAAAAGTGTTTCCTTTGAAAGGAAAAGTCTCAGTGAGAAAAGGGAAAGAGGAGAGAGAGAAAAGTATGTGATCTCCCATCTGTGGATTTAATTCCCAAATTATTGCAACAGCCATGATTGGACCTGGCCAAAGCCAAGAAACTGGAACTGCATCCCGATCCTCAACAAGATGACAGGAATGCAAGCACTCAGTCATTTCCCTTAGCTTCCTGGATGCACTGTCCGGGACCTTGATCTGAAATAGAAAAACCACCACTCAGTCTTGCAGCTTGTAAGGGATGCAGGCATGGCAGAGGGTAACTAATCCACTGTGTTCCAACACTGGTCCCAAATTAAGCAACTGTTGAATATCAAAATTCACCTCCAATGAATATTGAAAAAAACATGCAGAGTATGGAAAATGTCTGTGAAACTCATGTCGCTAAAAAATCGGTATCAAGAATATAAAAAGGGGCTGGGATAAAGGAAATACCAGTAGTCTATGGAACTGTATCATAAAATGATAATAATATTAATAATAAAATATAAAATGTTTAAAAAAAGAACATAAAAAGAGCTGTTTCTATTTCGGCACAACAAAACCAAGCAATTGCTCAAAAATGGATGAAGGACTGGATACACACATATATATAAAGCTGTCCAAAGAGAGCATACAAGCTTAATATAATAAATGTTTAGGAAATACATATTGAAACAAAACAGGTACAATGGCCTTATTAATCAAAGGAGGGTGGTAAATATCAAGTATCACTGAAGATTTTGAGTAGATGAATTCCTGGAGCATCGTTATAATAAATTATTTGGAAATTTCCCAAATGCTAAACACTGAACTACTATATACCAAGTTTCACCACTTGTAAATATTAACACCAAAACTGAAAGGAGATCCTCAGACTTTGTACAAGGTAGGAGTTCATTAACAGAAGTATGTTCTGCATACAAGCAAAGCACACTGGTGATAGAAAAACCTGGTGTGGGCCTGGCGGCGTGGCCTAGCAGCTAAAGTCCTCGCCTTGAACGCCCGGGGTTCCCATATGGGCACTGGTTCTAATCCCGGCAGCTCCACTTCCCATCCAGCTCCCTGCTTGTGGCCTGGGAAAGGATGGCCCAAAGCTTTGGGACCCTGCACCTGTGTGGGATACCCGGAAAAAGTTCCTGGATCCTGGCTTCGGATTGGCATAGCATCAGCCATTGCGCTCACTTGGGGAGTGAATCGTTGGAATGAAGATCTTCCTCTCTGCCTCTCCTCTTCTCTTTATATCTGACTTTCCAATAAATAAATAAATATTTAAAAAAAAAAAACCTGGCGTGAATGATGTCAAGTGCGAGTACAAAAAAGGAATCCTATTAGACATAATTTCTTTTCATTTATATTCTAGCTTTAAATTTTGAGATAGCATATTGTATATTTCCACTAAAGTCAAAGGCTTAGTGCTTTACTAAACAAAGTGTTCAATAAAATTTTTACTCATAATGCCAGAAAGGTTTGGAAATGGATAGCAATGACAGTCATGCAAAAACATTAATGTCTTCAATACCATTGAGTTGATGTTTAGAAATGGCAAGACTGGGAATGCTCATGTTATATACTGTGCACACACATAAAATAAATCTGCTTTTGAAAGCCTAGATTCTAGATTAGATTACAGATGCTAACAACGTTATTCCTACCACAGGAGTAACGCGAAGGAGTGAATTCTGTTCACACCTGCTTGCTGCGATGCAGAAATGACAGTGAACTCAAACAAAAGGCTCCTGGGAGCCAAGAGTCCCTGATGATGATCTGCTCGCCTGGGGCCCACGTGCCTGGAGTAATTATCTGGTGTGCTCTCAGCCTTGTCGGTGTCCTTATCCGAACTTTTTATTTTGTCCAAACTCTATTTCTTACGTTCCTTTCACCTGAGACTAGAGTTCTGATGAAACTTTTCACTACTTCCTCTCTCCACCTGCCACAATAGCTGAAGTTAGTGTAGGTTATACCTTTTTCAATGACAAGTCCTTTTGAAAAGAAATAAGTGTTTTGCAAGAAATGACAGTGAATATGAAATAGTTGTGGCTTCGGGCATTGGGCTGTCTCTTGCCGTCATAACTGGGACTGGCCAGAGCCTCCAGGTACCTTGTCTGGAGAAGAACTAACCTGAATCCTGAATTTGTGAGTCCATCAAGCTCTCAGAGCTGGTCTCAGTGAACAATTCTCTTGCTTCTCTCACTTATGAAGATACTGGGGTTGGGTCCTTCTGGCAGAGTCCCAGCTGATGGACAAAGAGGCCGCAAAAGCTTGCCACAGAAGTATCAGTAGAAGGATAATCTCATCTGCAAGGACAACAGTTCCAAGGTTAATTGGGAAGATTGCAGACAGGCATAGAGTGAGGTCTGATAGACAAGCACTATGGATAGTAAGTCCATAAGAAAGGAGCTTGGTACTGCATGAAACCTTGAGCAAATAATCATCAATATCCAGGGAAACTAAGATTGAAGAGGGCATTCTCAGTCCACAGACTTCCCATGACATTTAAAGAATTTTCTAGTTTCAATATATTTCCATTGAGTTTTTAACAATATAAAGACAGAATTTCCGTCAATATGCTTGAGGAGGTTCTTCCAACGTCTCCATTGCCTGCTTCCTTGGATCAAAGAATAGACAGATCTTTCTGAACAGAAAGAGTTATATATCTCTGTGCCCAGCATATTTTCAAAGGACAGGAGTACAGTTAAGCTGTGAGGGTTCAAGAATCCAACATCATGTGCAGATTTAACTCAGCTTTTAATGCACCTGACACCTGTAGAGCCACCACCACAGGGATATTCTTACTTATGTTATCTCTTTGTACTAGTAGTTTTTCTCTATACTTAAAAAGAAAGATCCATTTATTTTAATTTATTTAATGTCATGGACACAGAGGCAAATGAAGAGAGAGCTCATTCTATTGTGGCTTCACTTTCCACATGCTTGCAACACTCCGGGCTGGGTAAGACCAACATCACGAGCTGAGAACTGAATCCAAGTCTTTCCTGAGTACAGGGACACAGGCACTTGAGCCATCATCCCTTTTGATATGCATTAATAGGAAGCTTTTTATTAGTAGGAACCTGAACTTGGAAGCAGAGCTGGTACTGGATGTAAGCACTATAACATGGGATTTGGCTATTCTCTCTAGCAGTCTAGCCACTGTGCCAAGTGCTTGCTGCTTTGTTACTGTTTTAATTCGACGATTATTTTATTAACACCATTATGCTAATAAAATCAGGGAAATGACATTAGAATTACTACTTTTACATTTAGATAATATACTTAAGGTGGCATGTTTTCAAATATAGATTGTCTTAATCCAACCAAAGCAGTGAAACAGAATGCCAGAACAGATTGCACGCTGCAATTTGAGCTGAGGGGTTCACTAGAGGTTCTTGCTCAGGACCAATGCATTTCTGAATATCACTTTCTCTGAATACCTTCAGCTGCTCATGCCTGGGCTGCAGTTCTGATCCAAATCAGTAAATCTTTTTGTCACCATGAATCTCATGAAGCAATCAATCTCCATCCTTTGGGACAAGAACTTTGAGTGAAAAAATAGTATTTCACCCAACCTGAAGGACTAGTAAATCATTTCCAAACTGATATCTAGTCTAATGTTAATGTAGATATAGACACTCTATCAACTTTGAAAGCATAATGAATAATTTTAATGATTTGCTAGGAACCACGGTTTCAGCATCAATATCCCCTCACAGTCAACATACTTGAAAGGCTAGAATGACACTCTTCTAAGATGTGCACGCTGTGTGCAACAGGTTATTCTATGTTTGATTTTCAAAGTGCTAAACCCCAAGAGAAGATGAACGAATTTATTTTAAAAATATTTTTTTCATATATTCTGGAGCCCTTTCAAGTTTCTAACTATCCTTCATACAGACTTTATGTTGTATTGGTTGTTTCTATGTATATCAAATGACATTGAATTATTTAAACCTTAATATTTGATTCTTCACTGCATATAAAATAGCAAAATTGAGTGGAATGTGTTTTGGGACCAAATATTTCCAAGAGATAGTGCAGTGTTTATGTTTATCTCTTCCTTCTCAGTGTCATTTTTTGCAGTTAGGCTTGTACATAATTCCTCCATAGTTAATGGTGCAAATGGATATATTTGTTCAAATTTCTTGCAAAATGTTTTATGGACAAAGGGTAAAGCAGTAACTATCCTTTGCTCAGAGAGGATCTCTTCTGAGATACAGTTGGCCTTTAACTTCAAATTAAAAAAAAAATGATGGGATATGCCCTATTAACAAAAAAGCACACAGTCTGGGCTTAACTGGAACCACTACAAAGCTCCTTGAAATATTTTTGTTTTTACGAATACAACCCACTCAAGTATTTTAGAACATCAAATGCACACATTTCAGGTTATTCCTAACCATATGTATTTTTGACATGTAGATATAATCTTGGTTTAGATTTATAACTTGGAAAATTCCAAATAAGCAGAATACTTCCCTGTTGCTCTTATCTATCACAGCATCCGAAGCTGTCATATCTGTTTAGCTGAGAAGTGTTGAGGACAATCGTTGTGCCTAGAAGGCATGATAAGCATGCACTGAATTTCTAAAATCAATTTTACTATGCTTTTTGTCAAGTTCTGAAACTAAATCATTTGTTGTGAGCACACTGATCAAATGTTCAAAAATTTGTCTGTACCAGTTGAGATAAACTAATAATATGGGGAAATAATGAGCTTGGAATTTTACACGGAAGGTTGAATAAAAGAACCAAACTTAACTATGGGATATGCAGTATATCTGTGCGTATGTAGTATGCATATTTAAAATGTAAGTACTTAAATTAAAAGTTGTAAATTGAAACATTGCTAAGTTGTAATAGCTTTTAATTGTTTCAGCTAGCTTGTAGGCTTCAGTTCATTTTGGCATTTTGTAATTTGGGAAACTGCAAGAACTTGTAAGTGACTCACATTGTCGTTTCTCTGTTTAGCATAACATTATCTTCACAAGATACCTGTCCATTCTAATCAATCCCAAAAGGACAACTGAATATTTTTAACTTACAAAGACTGTGACCAAAGTAAAGGAGAATAATTAGAAAAATGTTTTCAAAGTGTCTGTTGGAGCGCATTTCCAGTGCTTATGGCGTTTCAGGTTTTTTTTTTCTAGGTAGTTGAATGCCATCAGTTCTCTACAAATGTTCATGATTAAAAACGTTTAAAAGAAACACAACTGATTGCAATATTTTAATTACATTTTATAATACAGTTGCTTAATTGTTTCAGAATTATAAATAAATAAACAAACAAACACTGGTCTCAGGGTTTAGACCTGCCAGCAGGCCTCCTAGGTCACCAAGGGTGAGGCAGACAGTGGCCCTTGGCCACAAGAACCACCGGAGACAAGTTGGTGAGGAATGTCTACTTTGTTACACACAGGTTACAGGTTTTAAAGGGTAAGGAATGGGTGGGCAGGAGGGAGCCTTCCAGCATACACCACACCCACCAAAGATGCTGTAATTGGTTGTATGACACATTGTTTGTATGACATGTCTGTCTCCCTAGATCTTCCGGTCATGTCAGGGGTCATGTTCCAGGTGTACTTCCCTGGACTGTCTAGCCATGTTGGAAGTCACACTCCAGGTGTAGGTATGAAGGGTGTGCGTCAGGCCATGGGGAAGGTTAGGCTTAAGCCACACCCTCCAGGTGACCTGGGGAGCCTGGGACGATCACCAACTCTCTGGTACTGATCTGTGATCAGCTTCTCATATTATCTGGAGATTAATGACGCAATATTTTATAAATGCACAAAAATTTTCTACCAGGCACAGAGTTTGATTACTTAGAGTAAAATTCCAACTAAATTTCTTTCTCTGAAAGTTTGTTACTGCTAACTGAAGCAGTTAAAATGGTTTTAAGAAATATGCTTTGCAGTGACAACAAAAACTTTGATTGGCAGCTTTGATTGGCTTTGTTCATTTTGCTATCATTTATTTATTTATTTACTCTTTTTAATTTGAAGTCAGAGTTATGGAGAAGGAAGAGGGAAAGGGAGAATAAAGAGAGCTTTTGCATCCCTTGTTTCACTCCCCAGATGGCCCCAAAGGTGAGGGGTTGGCCTGGCTGAAGCCATGAACCAGGAGCTTCTTCCAGATTTCCTGAAAGCGTGCATTGCACACCCAGTGGGCTCATCCTCTGCTGCTGTCCCTGGCCACTAGCAGGAAGCTGCTTCTAAAATGGGACAATCAGGGGTAAGAACTTACGCCCATATTGGATGCTGGAGTCTCAGGCAGAAGCTGAATTTGTTATGCACAGTGTTAATCTGTGACATACACTCAATGTATGCTTCTCATCTAACAAATTATCAGAAAACACTAGTAGCGTTAAGATATAGTTAGTTTTGGGAGATATTATTAATGAAAATGCTGATGCAACTCTAACAGTTAAAGAACCTAAAATTTCAAACAGAATAAGCCTCTACATCTCTGTATTTTCTAACATTTTGTGCATATGGAACACTTGCAGAATATATGAGGAGTTTTAAAGATATTTTTAAAGATATGTCTGGACCTCAAAATAATTTGTAAATTGACTTGCAAGAATCACTTACAAAGCAACCTTTAAATTCTTAATCTTTTGAAGATGGTCCAAAAGGCAATTTTGTAGTTCGCTACATTTATTAAACCCTATTACCTATATTGATTTTTGTAAATGTAGCATCTTTGGATTGCATCTTCTACTCTATGAAATTAGATCACTCAGTGTGGATTGTTGATTCGTATAACAAGTCCATTCCTATTTTGTATGCTTTTTTTTTTTTAATCTCTATAGTGTTTCCTGCAGGGTCTGCAAAAATTTACATTCCACAGAGAATCAGTGCTACTCTTTGTCTGCACCCTTGTCATCATTTGTTACTCTCTGTGTTCAGGATTTTAGCCATTCCGACAGGGACTAGGCGACATCTCATTCTGATTTTCGTTTCTGTTTCCCCGACTCTTAATGAGATTACGCATGTTGTTGTCCATTTACCTCTTGCATTTTTTTTTTTTGTCTTTTGAGAACTGGTTTATGTCATATCACTTGGTAGCCATCTCAAAAATTCACTCACATCTTCCAGAAGAAATGTTTAACTAATATTACAGTATTATATTTAAGGCAGTGATAAAATCATTAAAAGTGATTTTTCCTAAAAATTATTTAGAGCCAGCATTAAAGTAAGTCCCAGGAGTCAGGACAAGTGATAGTTGTGTTGAGTCTGTGAATTTCAAGGGTAGAAACATTGCCATGTATACATAAGCGGATGACACATGTAAAGACGTCTCTGAGCCAGACCAGGACATTTTTAGACCTTTAAATTAAAGCAATTCACTGTAGATAAAAAACAGAATAATGTTATCATTCTAGGTGAGTTGTTGAGAGACAATGTGGAACGTGTGCTGCAGGAAGGGATTAGAGAATAAGGAAAAGACTGACAGAAGATCTATATATTACCATTGATTTAACCTGAGCGAGAAATGGCAAAGGCCTGTGTACTTGATCAAATTATCTGACACAATTGAAAGCACCCATATTGCCAGAAGATTCTTGGTCCGCCCCCAATTTTTTTTTTCCTGAAACAATTAATTAGATGTAAGAACAAAATGTGAAAGTCAAGAATGAATGCTGAAAGTGAGCTTAAGACAATCTCAAAGAATTGGATTTTTTTTTACATGCTAGCCTGACCAACTGGCTCACTACGCCTTGGTGACGTCCCTTAGACATGCTTTGCCATGGCTCCTTCCTTCTTCAACCCTGTGATCCCGTCTTTGTGCTCCACCTCTGCTTTAATCATCATTGCTTGTTGTGTAAAGGGAGAAAGGCAAGAAGGAACAAATGTTACCAAGCTTAATATTGCAATTCAAAAAAAAAAAAAAACTGGAGCAGACTGCTTTCAATTTATTTTCTCATTTCAAAGCCCAGCTAAAATAATTAAGTACAGAAGTATGTGTGCATCCCCATGCATACCACCCCAAGGCACATCACAGCTCATAATTTTTGAATAACTTGCACTGTAGGACTTCTACAGAATGTTTATTTATGTCAATGCCAGAGTCGTGTTAACCTAACCTTGTGTTGTTCCAGCATTAGAGAGACTTAGGTTAATGCATTCTTAAGCAATGGACTGATACAAACTCATTTCCATTTGACACTTATCTCTTCAGGTTTTGCACGTTATTCTTGGCTGCTTGTTCCAATATGTTGTAATATTCCAAACATATTCCAAATATATGATCAATTTTGATACCTTTTGTGTATTTACTGATCCTCTCTGATTTCATATCTTGAATTCGTTTGAGAGTTTGTCAGAGACATGGCTTTAAAACTGAAACACTTGATTGTAACAACCTAGTAAAATTGTATAAACTCCGGATTTTGTAAAAACAGCTAAACGGTTACTTTATTTTGAGAATAGAGTGCTTTAAGACATGACTGAGTAAGCAAGTTACACATACGCCAAAAGGGATTGTTCATAGTGAAAAAGGAAAGAATATTTTTCAATATAATAAAGCATTGTGAAATGCATTATGTGGCACAAGAGAAATACACTGAGACAAATAATTATTCCACTTTGAAGAGTCTATATTTGCAAGGAAAGGAAAGAGGAAGAACCAGGAAAAAAAAGGACAGATTTTAACAATATATACAATGATCCTGGTGAGGCCTTGTAAGCATGTCTATTTAAAATAGTAGGAAAAAAAAATGGTTAGCCAATATTCTAACCAAAAACAACATCAGGCAAAGCATGCAAAGGTGTCTTTTTCCAATACAAAGGGTGAATTAGCAGAGCGTACTTTGACAAGGGCACCCTGAAGTATTATGCAGCATTCTGCCATTGAAAATGTGTTACTGTAGGTTATATATAGTTTCACCTGGTACCAAGAACACATGCTGTTGTATGTAACCTGATCTACCTCATGGTGGCTGATAGAGTGAAAAAGCAATATGATTCAGGAGAGAGGTTACTCTAGGGGTCTTATTAGAGCTTATATAGGCTTATGAAACTAACACAAGACTAGGGGAAGATGAATTTACACTCGGTTGCAATAGAATTCATGAACATGACTGAAAATCTCCGTATCCACATGTATTTCACCTGCTGGGCTAAGCATTCATAGACGCAAAACTTTCATGGAATTGGTAACTTTTTTCATAGAAATCAATGAACATTTAATCTACTATGCCATGTTAACTGATGTGCTATACGAAATATGTGTCATTTACTTAACTGGGGTCAATGGCACGTGAACATTTTATGTTGATACCACAATCAGATACTTGCTACAATCTAGTTCAATTTTCTTCCTATCAATTTAATGTAAATGTCAGAGTTAAAAGAAATAGATATATTACTAATAAAGAATTGGAGCCCATGAGGATTAAAAATATATTTTTGAAAATAAAGAAAAATGGATAATACACATTAAGAAAATGATATTAATAGAAAGTCAGAAACTTCCTTCATATAATACAATACAGGGAACAAAATACATCACAATAAATATTTTTTTCTTATTGAATACTCTTATAAAATATTTATTCATTTAAAAAGTCATTTCAAGAGGAAAGTGGAAACTTCCTGAGCCCATACTTATCATTTTAATTATTTATTTACAATAGCTATTGACTGTTTTCAGCATATATTTAAACATATAAATATGCACATATTCATAAAAATAGTTTTAATGTTTAACGTGAAGTACATACACAATAGGTGAATTAAATATACATAAGCAGTGAAACTGTAAGTAGAGAGACTTCATTACATTGTGTTGGGCTTTTTTTCAAAATATTTATTCATATATATCTTTAAACATGGAGTCATGGAGATGGAGAGACACAGAGGCAGAGACAGAAGCAGGCAGAGAGGGAATGGGGTCTTCGGTTCACTATTTCAGTGTACTCAGATGATACAACAGCTGGTGCTGGACAAAGATCTGGGAATTTTATTGGCACATCCTACATGGGTGCCTGGGACCTAAGAACTTGAGCCACCACGCATGCCTCGCAGGAGCATCAGCAGGTAGCTGGACACAGTCCACATTTCAATATGGGATGCGGATGTCACAAGTAAAGACTGAATATGGAGGGTAACAACACCTGCCCCTTACCTATTGATAGTTCTGTCTCATGGATTCAGATGCTAGTTAAAAGATAAGGTCGCTGGCTTGAACAAATGTACTCATTTGTAATGCTACTGTGCGATGACAGCTGATGATGTCACGGCTTTTAAGATTATCATAATGATACAGCTAATTACCACCTGGACAAAAACTAGGACTCCAACAAAAATCAGTACATCAAAAAGTTTAAGTAGCTAAATATATCTGTGTAAATCTTCAATCAGCAACAAAGGGGGATAATTGCAAAATATTACAGTTCAAAGGTCACCGCCACTATTGAGTTTTTAGATTTAGAGAAATATATTATTATGTTCATGTAGATTGATCAGCAGTTTCTGAAGCTTTTTAGGTTGCTTTCCTCTGTCTGTGTTCACCTCTCTTTAATCTATGCAAGTTGGATTTTAAATTATTATCATTAATAATATTTTTACTATAGAGCACCACTACTTAATACACCAGTCTCAGTCCTTTCTGCTTGCTTAGCAATGTAAGGGCAACTTTCCATTTGCATTCTTATCACAAAATTTTGTTAAGCTGATAATTCTAATAAGCACTTAAGCAGTCCCTCTAAGGATTTTTGCAACCACCTCAAGCTTTGTATATTTCCTATTCAAACTTTACATCGCCAGTCATTTCTAATAAGTTTCTGGAACTTTCCTCTTTCTGCAATGTAGTATTAGGAGAAAAGGTCAAGTGAAAATGTTTTCTTTTTATTCCTTAAATACAGGATATTTTATTTAAAAAACTAAAGCTTGCCTTTTCTCGAGAATATCAAGTTGGTTTGCCTCTTCAGCTGAGATACTTATCAGTCTAAGGAATTATTATCAAAGGTGCATACTTTTTTAAAATAATTACATAAAAAAAGAAAGAAATCCTTAAGTGTAATGCTTCTACCATGTGACTCTGCAGTTGGATCCGAGAAGGAATATAAAAAGCTATATTCTGAACCACTAACAGTTTGCTATGAACAGTGTTTCTCCCACTCTAATCCTTTATTTAAATATATATACAAGCATAACTTAACAGGAGTTTTATAAAATAATTTCTTCTCATTGGTGTTCAAATTATTTACATTCATTTGCTTATATTTTGCATGTTCAAAACATGTTGAAAGAGGGATTTATTTAATTATTTGAAGGTCAGAGAGAGAGAGGAAACAATGCCCCATTCTTTGATTCACTCCCCATACCCCACCAGTCGGAGGGTGATTAGACTGACACTGGGAGCCGTGATGTTCAAAGCAGATGTCCCACATGGAGTGCACTGACTTTGGTAGGTGACCCATCATCTGCTGTCTCCAAGGATGCATTGCAGGAATCTGAGTAAGATATAGTGTAACGGGGACCTAAGTGGTTTTAAAGTTAGTATGCTTAAGAATTGCCAAGTTGATGTCCTCCTCCAGAATTCTCCTCTCAAGGTGTGGATGGATCTAATACTTTGCCTTTTTTATTTTTAATATACACTGTTACTAATTCTATTGTAAGTGAATAAAGGACAAGACTTTGAGAAATTCGTTCTCAGAAATAGTTAATTCATTTTTAAAAACTTATCAAAGAGTTTCAGAAGCTTTATTTTTAATATGAATTGACAAGATAGAAGAGTAGACAAGATCAAAGTTAACACCTTTATACAGGTATGTCACATACGTTTCCTATACGTGCACAGGACATTAGTGTTAGCACACCCTGGAAAGAATCTAAAAATACTTTATTAGATTAAAATAACAGTGTATGTTTTATTCTAACGCAAGTCCATAAGAGCTTAATCAGTTTTCTGAATACACACTATGTACTTCAAACAAAACTTTAGCCTAATGCATTGATTTTAAATTATAATTTGTATACAAATAAGGGGTATAACACTGATCTGTTCTAGGATGAAAGCATGGAGGAAGACCTGGGAGATCTGCATCACACATAAGTATACTGACTTGTAGGAATGAAGCAACAAGAATATTTAATTACTACAAATTTGTGGAGGGGAGCAGGGTATCATATTTTATTTATTGTGACATTTCATGCTAGATTAAGCAACATCATAGTAATGCCAAGGCTACTTAGAAGCTAAAGAAGTCAAATAAAGGTCCTTAAAGCAAAGAATTATCACAATGTTGTTATTTTGCAACAAAACATTTCTTAGCTAAAAATTCCTTTTTTAAATCTTTTACTTACAAGCAGTTACACCAACCATATGCTAGTGTATAATTTTTATTCTTTATGAAAGGAGCTAAAATGTCTAAAATCCACAAAAAATTAATACCGATAGCAAATCTTACTTCCAAAATTTTCTGTATTACAGGTAATTTTCCTACCTATAGAAGTAGGGGAAATATGCAGGGCCCGGCGCGGTGGCGCAAGTGGTTAAAGGTCCTCGCCTAGCACGCCCGGGATCCCATATGGGCGCCGGTTCTAATCCCGGCAGCCCCGCTTCCCTTCCAGCTCCCTGCCTGTGGCCTGGGAAAGCAGTCTAGGACGGCCCAAAGCTTTGGGACCCTGCACCCGCGTGGGAGACCCGGAAGAGGCTCCTGGCTTCGGATCGGCATAGTATCGGCCCGTTGCGCTCACTTGGGGAGTGAATCATCGGATGGAAGATCTTCCTCTCTGTCTCTCCTCTCTGTATATCCGCCTTTCCAATGAAAAAAATAATAAAAATAAATCTTTAAAAAAAAAAAGAAGTAGGGGAAATATGCAGAAATATCTTACCTGTGTTGCATCATATTTTGATGATGATCTTTTGGAAAAAAATTCTTTCTTCTCCAATATGATGGAACAGTCACATGTAATAATCCAGTAATAACATTAGCCATTTAAAAAGTTTAAATACTAAAAGGAGCAGAAACTTAGTGATCCATGGAAATCAAGAACACTAAATCTACATTTCGCTAAGATATAAGAAAATAATAAAAAAAAAAAGGAAGGAAAAGAAAAGAAAAGAAAAAAGAAAAGAAGAATTGACAAAAGAAAAGGAAAGTTGGTTGGCATGGTGTATCCAATATATAAGTGTTCTTGAAAGAACGGTACGAGTGGTCCTAAATTACAGCACTGTACTTTGTCCCTAAATCCTTCAGCTCTGAGAATCTGTAAGAGAGAAGCCAGGGGATAACTTTTAACATTGTGAAATGCCTGGAAAAGGAAATTAAATTTCACAATTGTATGACTTCAGGATTTTATTTTTCTAACAGCACTACATAATATTAGAAATATAAACACACTTATATATGAAAACATTTTGTCACCTGGCAAAGTAGCCTAGCAGTTAAAGTCCTCACCTTGCATGCACTTGAATCCCATTTCAGTGCAAGTTTATATCCTGGACGCTCCACTTCCCTTCCAGCTACTTGCCTGTGACCTGAGAAAGCAGTCAAGGACAGTCCAGGGCCTTGGACCCTGCACCCACGTGGGAGACCTAGAGCAAGCTCCTGGCTCCTGGCTTTGGATTGGCTCAACTCTGGCTATTGCAGCCACATGGAAAGTGATGGATGGTCTCTCTGTCTCTCCTCCTCTCTGTACATCTGCCTTTCCGATAAAAATAAAGAAATCTTTAAAAATAGATAGAAGAAAAGGAAGAAATCAATGATCATATAATTGAAAATGTCTGGAGTGCTGTGTTAGTGTTGGCCGTTTTTCTCATTCATGTTGATAAGGATACTGAAAAGTTGTTGGATCCTTACTTTCAAATATGTCAGCTTCAATCTTTATATGTTTTATTCAAATAAAGTCCATGACTATAAAGATCTGAGATGTGCATGGAAAACTTGTGACTCAGCCCATGATGGCTACATGCTAACATACTGAAACATATTCATTTTTTTCATAGAACACAACCAAGGTGAAAATCAAAAGAGCTTTAAATTTTAAGGCCGCCTTAGTTGAGAGAATAGAGTTAGAACTTGGGATGGATATATATATATCCATATATATATATATATATATATATCCATATATATCCATTATATATATATAATGACCAGGCTGTGATTTGCTTGTTTGTCTTACATAGATTTATTTATTTTTATTTGAAAGGCAGATTTTTATGGGGAGAGGTGAGAGAGATAGAGAAGGTCGTCCATCTGCCAGTTCACTCCCTAGATAATCTTAACAGCCAGCGCTGAAATGATCTAAAGCTGCGATCCAGGAGCTTCTTTCAGGTCTCCCACATGGATGTACAGTCTCAAGGACTTGGGTCATCCTCCACTGCTTTCCCAGGCCATAGATTAGCGAATGGGAAGTGTAGCTGCTAGGACACTACCCGGTGCCAACATCGGATCTGGACACCACTGGGTGGAGGATTAGCCTGCTGGGTCACCAGTACACTCACTGGACTGCTATTTAGCCAGCATGAAGCTGGTAGCCATGGTGCTACGCAGGTCTCTCATGTGTTGGGCATGAATCTAACCAGTTATCCATCATTGCTACCTAACAACTGAGCATTGGCAAGAGGTTGGAATCAGGAGTGAAAACTGAGTATCAAAGAAAGATAACGCAGTGCATCTTACTTTTATCTTAGCTACTCAACCATATATTTAGCCCCAAATTTCAACAGGGCATAGAAACAATTCCATTTTTGATACTTTGGGTGTGAAAGATAAGCAACTAAATAAAAGGGAGTGTGTAGTGTCTTCACCTATACTTTTTTTTTTCTTAAAGTTGTGGGAAAATGTTAGTAATGAAGAGTACAAAGAGACATTAGGTAAAGTCCAATCAACAATGTTGCCTGATATTTTACACTATGTTACTACGTGTGTACCCATATTTCTTTGTTGTCAACACTTGTTTCACCAATGAAGACCAGCTATTTACTACATATTAGTGACCATGTGCTGGGACTAAAGCAAGTGGATAAACTTATGGATTACTTCCTGATAATGGGCAGCTATATTTGGGTTGTACATATTCTTAAATGTCAAAATTGGATAATTTTTGATCCTATGGTTGCAATAATAAACTGAAGGTGTTCTGCATAATTTATTCTATCACAAATGACAAATGCCACCTAGAATTTCCTATTTGCATATTCATTCTATAAATAAAAAATCTTAGAACTCATTTTGGAAAAATGACTGCTATCACTACAAGTTTTAAACTCTGTTTTTTCATGGTTGGCACCTCTCAGACCAATGGCTTTCAAGTCTCAGAGCTTTGATATCGCCAGGAGTTTGCTGAAAGCCACCTTTCTAACATTAGCCGTTCGTTGTCATACTGATTCCTGATTAGGTAGAGCTTACCAACTTACTTTTTGCTAGTAGCTTTGGCAATACAATCATTATTTAAGAAATCCGACTATAAACTGAATTCAATAACAAATACTGTCAAATCTTCATAGAACAAAAAGGCTTTCATGGCAGGAAAGGGGTGCAAATATGATGCTTCGATCCAAGTTAGAAAAGGGCCATGATATTCTGTGATTTTAGAGAAAAACAGTGTGCAAACAAGCCACCTAAATTTCAGCATGTCAATTCTGGGATCCATGATTTCTCTCAAATTTTTGCTGCTTTGAATGTTAGCAACCAATTCATTCTTCTGACTTTGTGGTGACATCCGATTATCTTTCTGTGAGTTTATTAGTAGTTTTCTGATCAGCTATTTGTCTCAATTATTCATCTCTAAAATAGTGTTTATAGTTTGTCCTGCCTTTCACTTTAGAGCAGAATGCATGTAATGCATGAAAGATGGAGCACAGATTACTTCCTTGTATTTCTACAGAGAACGTGTATGCAAGTGATGATGAGGTTTGAAAGGTTTCTGATTGTATGTGCAAGGAAAAGAGCTCCAAGCTCAGATCACCTCTCCACAACAAAATATGTATTGGACCATATGGCCTAGACAGTGCACATTTTTTTAAGATTATAAATCGGAAATGGTGAAAAATTGCAATAAGCCAATAAAAATATTGACAAATTTAAATAGAAAATCTATGATTTTGTAAAGAGAGCCATGTAACATTTTATCAATCATGTTACTGGACACTTACATTATAGTTAATTAAGCTTAAAACCTACGTCCCATGAGAAATCAGGCGTAAAGATTCTTTCAGGATGAAACTGGGGTTGGGAGGTAGATGATCAGGTTAGTTCCACCCTCCTGGTTGGTCATTGGAATGCATGACCTTCCTCTAATTAGTTAGTGATGCCTTGCTCTTTGGAGAGTTGAAGATGTTCAGGTGGGCTCCAGTTGGTCTGTGCATTTATATGAATAGAGCATTTACATTCTGCCCAGACCTGAAATCACCATAGCAAATCACTAGAGAATAATAATGGCCATTGAGATTCTTATCTATTGGAAAAGCAAATGATGCCTTGAATCTGGTCATCAGAACCTTATGGTACCTTACAGTAAGCTGGATCACTCCATTAAGTCAGTGAATTTCTTTTGATAAGGAGCAGGTAAGCACACCTAGTGCTAAGGGAAACAGGAGGCTGGATCCTCTATTAATATTACCTGTGTGTGTGCTTTTTGAAGTTTCTTTTTCAGTTTGTAGGAACTGATACTCTGTATCTCTGTTTTCTCACAAACAAGCATTGTGTTTGGAATTAAGCTTTTCTAATGACAAGTTAGAACCTGGCAGTAACTATAATTCCCAACAGCTTTGGTTTTGCAAAATTTGACTTGATATAACATTATAGCTATTATCTTGCTATTTGAACAGTAGAAAATGAAGATTAATATTCTCTTCTTGTACAGCATAGTGTAGATGCCTATCAAAATTTTAAACTTAATGATTTAAGGAATTTTAGTGTTGTTATAGTAATGAGACTTAATTATGTGACTCTGCGAAGAGATGTATGGGTCACTGAAAATCTTGGGCTTCACTACAAGCAAAACTGGAAATATTAATGAATTTTACCTCAGGGCCGGGGGCAAGGGATCTATACCCTTTTAGACCATTCTTGGTTGTTAAATGCTTAAATTTTGCTTTCCCGTTGTTGAAACATGGAGGATTTGGTGTTAAGAGAGATTACCAATTATTTTTCGTTGCTTTGATGTATTTCTGCATACCAGTGCTTCTATTTTTATGAGTGCAGGCAATATTTAGAAGCTAATTTAAATTGTGGTTGTCATCTCTTCAAATTAATTATTTAACATGTAGAAATTAATTCATGCGGAAGAATCATGTTGTCAAAGCCCAGGAAGGATGGGAAACATTTGCTCTCTTATGTTCATTCTCAAGTTGCATATTGATTACCAACAATTATTCTTTTGCGGTAGGTTTGCCAACTGCCCTACAAATGCACATGCCACTGATTGCCTAGACATGATTGCCTTGCATGTTTTCCTTCTCATCTCTAGCTCACAAGTTTTGGAGCTCAGCACATTACTTTTGTTTTTGCTGATATGTACAGCATTTTGGTTCATTTACCTTATCTATTTGCATTTTGTTAATTATTGAATAATTGCTGGATGTAGACTTTGTATAGGTTAATTTGAATTAAGCAGTTTACAAAGACAGAAAAGAGCAGATATTTTGCAAGTGAGTGATTCTTTCTGTTATACAGGCATGGTGGCAGTAAGTGTCAAAACAAGGATTCAGTTTCTGGCTGGTGTTGCTAATGTTGTGCAGGAAAAAAAAAGAAAAATTCAAGTATCAAATTGTTTTATATCTTGTCACTGATAATTTTATTTTTAAACATCTTTGTTCCTACTTCAAGAAGTTCTTTTTTTCAAAAAAGAAAAAAAAAAGGGGAAGATTTATTTATTTATTTATTTATTTATTTGAAAGGCAGAATCACAGAGAGAGAGAAGGAGAACCCGAAGGTGTCTGCTGGCACAATCCCCAAATAGCTGCAATGATGACAATGATGGTCTACATGATGACAACCACAGGATACTAAAGCTACTTGTTGACTACCGATGTGTGTACAGGGTTATCTGTTGCTGCCTTCTCAGGCACATTACTAGAGAGCTGAAACAGAAGTGCAGCAATAGTAATGAACCTGGCACTCACATGGGATGAAGGCACTACTGGTGGGGGTTTAAAATGCTATGTTGCAGCACCAGCTCCACTGTGTTTGAGGTGAGAGTTAGATGCAGGACTTTGTGTCAACATATACTTTATTTTTAAATTTTAATTTAAATTGATGATTTAATTGCACATAATGATACATGTAAAACGTGTAGTGAAAAAACATTAACCACATTTGAATTGTAATAATAATTGATGATTTTCTTTAGTTTGAATAAACTCATAATAAAGCCAAATGAAATAATTATTTTTCTCCAGTGTCAGAAATGGGCTTAATAATTTGCAACTAAAATAACCCTCACTCTTTCAATATGCCACCTCATGATAATGCATTTTCAGCTTTATTATGTTAATATTCATGAATCCTGCATAGCAATTTTTGCGTGTGTGTACATGTTGTAGAGGTGTGTTGTTAACATCTGAGTCTAACCTTTTGCCAATTTCTGGGATAAGAAAAGGAAATAATATGCTGAACGTCCCAACTGAAAATCCAAAATACTCTGAAATCTAAAGTTTTCTGAGTGGCAGAGTCATAGCACTGATGTGAAATTCCATACTTTACATCCTGGGATATGTTGCAGTTAAAATTGAAATTTTTTTGTGTAAAATTACCTTGACACAATGGGTTTAAGGAGCAGATGAAATATAAATGATTTTCTTGCTTAATTTTGAGATCAATTTTTAAGACATCACAATTGATAACTTCAAACATTCCAAACTCTGAAATCCCACATACTTATCCTCGGCATTTTGAATAACATGTATCTAACTTATATCATCCTATAACTTGGCTAGAACACTTCAAATTCATATACATATCTCAACCTGTGGAGAAAGTTGGCATGTTCATGGTTTCAAAATGGAATCACATATCCATGGGCAAAGAAATGGAAGCAGGTGCTCATTAAACCTTTCAATTAATTGATAATCATTCTTATTCCCACCAGAATTATTTGGATCCATTTCCTTGTCAGTGACACAAGACTCCGTAGTTTAACAGCATACAGCTGTCATTACTGTACTTTTTTTAACACTTGGTTTTCGTCACTGAATTTTAGAATTTGATCATGAATGTAACTACACTGTTACCATTTTCTGTGTCTCCTTCAGCAAGTGTATCAACTCTAGAACAATTCCTTTGCTGAATACTTAATTGATGTTTCAGAGAATATTCAACCTCTTACTTTGTAATATCCACAAGACATTTAAAGTTCAATCTTAATTCCCTTCTGTCCTGTCCTGTGGCATTCACTGCATAATAGAAATAAAACATGCAAGAAGGACAAAGAGATCTTTCATCTGTTTGTTCATTCCCCAGATGGCCAAAATTAGCCAGGCAAAAACCAGTAGCTTGATCCATGTTTCCCAAGTTGCAGGGGTCCACGTATTTGGAATGTTTCTGATGATTTCCAGACCATTAGCAAGGAGCTAGATCAGAATTAGAGCAGCAAGACACGAAATGACATTGTATTCAACAGTTTAATCTGCCACTTGAAAACACTAGCCCCGTATTTTGGGTTTTAAAGGTGTATGTCTTTGGAATTAGCAATATTATAAGAGGAAAACGCCACTTGGATATGATCTCATGTGACTACCATGTATATCTAAATTGTAGCAATCTACAAAATCTTGGAGATTCTAAAACCAGAAATACATTAATCATTTATAACATGACTCTATATATTTCAGAACTAGATAATAATCCATAGCCTCCATAATTTGGAGGGAAATGGTCGAACATATTTGAAAACGAAACAGAGTAAATAGTTTGACCAACAATTATTCCAAGAGTTTAGAAACAGGTGTATTGCCATAGTTACAACTTTCTATAATGGAAAGTAATTTTACTATATGTTAATAGAATTCATGTAAATTTTCATTCTTGAAATTATTAGTTGCTCAAGGTGGAAGAATCCACCATTGGGGGGGCAGGTTTTGGGAGGGGGGAATCCCAGAGCCTATAAAACTGTGTCACATAATGCAATGTAATCAATAAAAAAAAAAGAAATTATTAGTTGCTAAATGTGAGTATGTTGAGCATCTAGGAATTATTTATTTGGGAGTATAAAAATAACAACTGATCAATAAGCCCACATAATATTCTGGAAGTCATCACTGCACACTATAATTTCCTTTATAAAAGCACTGTTTAAAAGTCAACTCTTTGAATTCATGCTAAAATATTAGAAAGTGGAACAGCAGGTATGGTTTGAGTTGAAACCCTTTACTTTAAATGCAAAAGACACATTATCAAATCATCCTCAGAAACCATTACTATATTGCAATGGTTTATGAAAATCATAATAATGCCAACATTATTTCTAAGAAATAAGTAATTTCATGCAAAAGATTCTGTCATTTTGATTCTTATTAAGTCTACCTGTATAGGCAATTTAAACCTTCTTTCTACTAGTATTTAATTGTTTTTTCTTTAGCTAATTCTAACACTAAAAAACATTTTTCAATTATTAGAGATGAAACATAGAAACCTTATGTTTTGCTTTTTAAGCAGCCAAAACTGCAATGTATTTGCAAGGTTTGTCATGTATCATTCAAGTCATGAGTCAAGTTATTCCTATTTTCAGTACCCTAGGAGACAAGTTTGTATTATTTTTGCCTACCCAAGAATTCCTTTGATTGTATGCTCTTAGTTCAACTCCATAAGCAGGTTCTAAATATCTTCTATCAAATGTGTATTATTGTAATTCTTGTGAGTCCACTTTAAGTCATTGAGAGTTTTTTCCATCTCAATTCTACAATTCATGTTGACCACAGGTATGTAATAAATACTGAATTGAAAATAATTAAAGCCTCAAAAACGCATTTTTGTTACATTTACTTAATCATTACTGGAAAAATATCTTTCTCTACCATGACAAGATGCAAAATTTAATGTATTTATCACTCTTATTAAGAAAGACATATTATACAAAATTAACTGAAAGCATCTAAATGTGACCATCTTCATCCACCACCCACTTTTATTCTGTCATGACACAAAGCAGATTCTTTCCTTAGGTTACTTTTTTTTTTACTTAGATTACTAAGGTTTTGAATTAGGAAGCAGTAAAAAACTTAATCAAGATAATCTCCCTGTTTGTTGAGATGCAAAGCAATTTCAAGATCATTAAATAGTAGGGAAATAATTTGATCAATACTTTCAGCTCTGGTTGAGTAAAAATTATTCCTTTGGCTGAAGGTCTGGGTTTAATTGGTTCATTTTTAAACTATAATACAATTTAAATTTTGGAAGTACTTTATTCAGTAATTCAATAAAAACATGCTTTTATATGGAGGCAACAAGTTTGTATGAAGAGATCTTCCATTTTTGATGAAAAAATTAGATTTGTTTCCTTACTCTCTGTTCTAGCTGTGTTGTATCAGAAAAGTTACACAATCTCCTTGTCCTGCCCCAATTTTGATTATAACAAAAACAAATTAAGAATAACTTTGTCTCCTATTATATTAAATGTAATTAATTAAAATATGTTACAATGCATTTTCTGTGTCACATGATGAATTGCAATTTTATATATATATTAATTATGCCATGCGTTTGTTGGATCCTGGATAGAGGAATAAGGCACAACATTTTCCTTAATGCAAAATGAACAATCAACCATAATAATGCATTAATCACACTTTGTTAAGTTTAATATATATATTAAAAAATACTATAAATTTAGGTAAGCCACTTTAATATTTATCTTGAATAAAGTTATGCTTCTGTAAAAGGGGAGGGTAATTATTTTTATGGTATGTATTACTTAAGAGTCATGTGTTCGTTAATATCTACTAGACCAATAATTTTATTAACCATTAAGATTATCAACAAATTTAAAAAGATAAATATTATACTATTTCCATACTACAATAATGAGGATTGGTAGATTTGTAAAGAATTACAATTCAGCACAACTTCTGACAGTGAAGGTTCAAATCTGAATTTTTTTCCTTAGAATTAAGAAATGTTCTTACGGTCCCAGCGTGGTGGCACAGTGGTTAAGGTCCTCGCCTTGCCTTGCACGCCCGGGATCCCATATGGGCTCCGGTTCTATCCCAGCAATCCCGCTTCCCTTCCAGCTCCCTGTCTGTGGCCCGGGAAAGCAGTCAAGGATGGCCCAAAGCTTTGGGAACCTGCACCCGTGTGGGATACCCGGAAGAGGCTCCTGGCTTCGGATTGGCATAGTATCGGCCGTTGCGCTCACTTGGGGAGTGAATCATTGGAAGGAAGATCTTCCTCTCTGTCTCTCCTCTCTGTATATCCGCCTTTCCAATAAAAAATAATAAAAATAAATCTGAAAAAAATAAAAAAAATTAAAAAAGAAGTGTTCTTACATTTTTAAATGTAAAGCAATAAACAGAGGAACAAAAATGCAAACCAGAAACTATTAACTTTTCTTGAGAAAATAGTTCAGTAGCTTCATCCTGGGCTGATGTAGCCTAAAGCACTTAAGGTTAGTTCCTTCTTGGAAAAAAAGAAATCTTGTTTCTGATTAGCAATGGTAAAAGTGAATACAGTACTTAGATGTTAGTTTTTAAAGGAAGAAAAATCAGAATGAAAATATAACAAATCATGAAATATAAATAGTGGCACCAACTAGGAAAGCATGTCTAGGTGTCCCAAGGTACAGAGCCATATTTTGGTAAAGAAGCCAGAGACAGAAAGTTCAAGTATGAGAATAAGGCTGGGCAGCAGTGTGTCAATCAAAGGACAGACAAATACCAAACCTGCGAGAAGTTCTTAAAAGCTGCGTTCCAAATTCTGTGTTCCTGAAGGGATTCTGTCTTCAGCCCGAGAGGATCCTGTAGTAGAGAAAACAGAGTTAAAACAATTATCATTCTGTTTCTGATACGGAAGGGACAATCTGAAGATTTATCAATTTTAAACATTTGTTGGATTCAGAACTTTTTACATTATTCATGTAATCCAACCAAGAATTATAAAAAAGGAGATAGAGGACAGAGGAATAAAATAGGCCAAGGAATAAAAAAACGTTGAGACTAGAAGGAGATAGAAATAATAGATTTGGAAGCCTTACTGTTTTGTTTCTTTGACAAGCAGGAAGGCTTGATGCAAAAATATTAGCTGGAACAGAAAACATGAAGGGAGGAAAAGAGCTGTTAAAGTGGGCAATTCTTTAATGATAGTGATACATTAAAGGAATGAAGGTACCAGGTAGGTCTATACAAAAGGGACAAAGAAACCATTTCCCTAATAAATTAACTGATAGTATGTTACCTCATTGAGAGCTGATCTTTGTATAAAAATGTAGTAAATGCTAAGTTAATATTAGTTATTACTGCTTCATTGATTAGATGGTGGAAAATCAGACTGATATCCCTGCACTGTAAAGTTGGGGTACACTTCCTTTCTTTGGGGGTGTTCAGGGAGGTGTTTGGAGACAATTTGTTTCACCTGATTTATGCTTACTCGGTGTAGCTACATACATATATGCTGATTTCTATGAGTCGGTGAAGCAGTACAAAAGCGAAGCATGACATTGGCGGCAGGGAGGTTGATATGGACAGGATCCTGAGAGATGAAAACATGCACTTGGAAGCAAAACAAAGTGAATGAAAAGTACTGAGGTTTGCAAGAAAGATAACTGATCTGTAAGTATGTGGCATTGTGTCTGCTGAAAATCAGAGTGAAGTAGGGTAGAACTTTTCAAAACTTTGGAGTGTCTATATAGAAAACGAAAACTAAAAGTGCTCTTCAGCTGGCTGCAGCTGAATTTAATCACCGATGACTTATGGTCAACAGCAGTTTTCTTCATTCATGCTGTGTTCTAATGCTACATGCAGATCCGAAGGGGTGAGGACTAGCAGAGTAGGGTAGACAGAAAGAAAACCTGAAGTGGTGTCTGCAGTAAATTCAAAGCAGAGATGACATGATCTTTTAAATGTGAACGAAAAACAAATGTGTGGAGATTTCTTTGTTGTTTAGTTTTGTTTTTTGGAAAATTATGAGAAAATAAGTTGCATGGAAGATTTTGAATCTGAAGGAATTTGAAGTTTATAGGTAGAAACAATATCAAATTGAGTCTTAAACTCCTTAAATTACCCATTAGTTTCATGTTTATGTCCATGGTCATAATCATCTCACACTATTAACTCTCCTTAAGGCTACTTCAGAAAAACGAATTTCATTATACTGCAATCTTGGTTTTTGATATTCATTTAAGAGAGAAAAAGGCATAAAATATTCTAAGCACCTACAATAAATGTGTAAATTTATGTACTTATTGTATTGCGCTAAAAGTAATTGAGAAATAATTAATTATATATGTATTTAATACATGCAAATTGAAATAATTTAATTTAAAATGATACAATTATTTCTGAGACTTTTCTTTTTCCCAAAAATGGAAGTTTTATAACTAATGTTGTTGCGTGTTTAATATGAAAGATAGTATTAAGTCCAATTTTATCTAAGACCAATGATATATATATATCAAGTGACCTGAATCAGTTACCTTTCAGACTTAATTAATTTACCTGAAATGCAGAGTTACAACCTAAGAGGCCCAGACAGAGAGAGAAATATTTCATTGGGTCACGCTCCAAATGGTTGCAATGAAAAAGATTGGGTGAGGCTGAAGCTAGGAGTGTGGAGCCTCCTGGGGGTCTCATGCATAGGTGCAGGGGTCTAAGCATTTGAGTCATATTATCTGCTTTTCCAGGTGCATTAGCAGGGAGATGAATAGGAAGCCGTTCTCCTATGTTGTACTGCAAATGCAGGTAGTGGCTTAATCTATTATACCACAACACCATCCCTAGTAATTTTCCAAGACCACCTTATCAGTGACTATTTTATATACCTATTCAATGATTTTCTTAAGTATATGGAATGGGTGTGTGTATGTATGTGTATGTGTGTTTTTTTTTCGTGAAACAGGCTGCTAATTGTTTTTTCTTGTGATTGGAGAAAAGTTAGGAAAACCATTATGGACTGCTCATTAGAATTACTGCCTGAGAAAGCAACCCTGACCTCTTCTGATGGAGCACTGGGGAAGTGAGAGTTAGGGAACCTTCCATCATCCAAGCAGCTAGCAAATCAGCGTAGTTTATGCCAAGAGAAATCATACAATGCAACTGGAAAGATGAAGGCATTAAATGCTTATTTGCCTAGTCCCTCCCTCTTCCAAATCCAGCAAGTGGGGCTGTTTCTTCTAATCACAGGTTATATAGAAGCATAAAGCAAGCCAGATGAACAATTGGGTTTTGTTTGCTTTTTAATAGTCTTTTGAAGCTACATCTAAACTATCACCTTGAAAACTGGATAGGTTCTGAGAATGGAAATGTAATGCTCAAAAAAGAATGATGCTTAGACCAACACGTATAGATCACACCCACTCAGGTTACAACATAAAGAGTCTCAATGCAATCTCCTGCCGAGGTCCCTGCGGCCAGTTTTCATCTCTTACCATCTATGTATTTCTACTGTCTCTCTCTCTCTTTTTTTTTTTTCTGATACCTCTAGACAACCTGTATATAATCATTTGTAAATGCAAGTATACATCAATTTATCTATCACTTTTGATAAACTTATTGCTTCCTCAAGCTTAGCTGAATCAGTTACAGAATTTTTCTAGTATTCTCTTTTAGTCTATTTAACTCAATTTCCTCCTATTCTTTACAATAGAATTAAATAACTTGGGCAAGTGCCGTGGCATTGTGGGCTAATCCTCTTCCTGCAGTGCCAGTATCCTCTATGGGTGCTGACTTGTGTCCTGGCTGCTCTACTTATAATCCAATTCCCCTTCCCAAAAGAGAATATTTGAAAGAATATTTAGGGAATATTGCTAAGCCTAGTGGCTAGATTCTCACTTTGCATATGCTGGAATCTCATGTGAGTGCTGGTTTGTGACCCAGGCACTTCACTTAGAATCCAGCTCTCTGTTTGTGGCCTAGAAAGCAGTTAAGGATAGCCCAAAGCCTTGGGACCGTACACCCATGTGGGAGACCCACAAGATGCCCCTGGCTCCTGGCTTCAGATCAGCTCAGGTCCAGCTGTTGCAGATCTTTCTCTATTCCTCCCTATCACTGTAAATCTGCCTACCCCCCCTAAAATGAATAAATCTTTTAAAAAAGAATAAATAAATACTTTAAAATTTCACTTCATAATGAAATTGAATACATAAGAGAAAAACTGAGTTATTTTTAAAATGATTTTTGATTTTATAAAAACAAAACTGTGGAAGGTTCTGAAGTGTTCTCTCTCCCTTATTAATTCTGTTACCAGAGTGATAGGTATTTTATCTAACACACAATGCATCATTAGCATTCAAAGCTAGGTTAGGCAGATTATATTATGGCCAGATACTCTGGTTTTTCTGCATACTATGCTTTGGTCAGCTGTATATCCAGTTCATTCATCACTATGATAGATACCAGACTGTTACACAGACTTTATGAGAGCATCCTTGGCAATCAACCCAGTTGAAATTATGCTTTATTCTTTCCTGCCGGAAGCCCTAGATGCCACATCTGCCCTAATCCCAAGGCAAAGGAACAGTAACTAAAGGTTGTGTGCCGAATATGTAATAGAAAGCATTTTAACATTTTTTCTATGGTGGGGAAAATTCTATTTCAATCGTGTATGTAATATTTATGAAAATAGTATAAAAGTACAGATTGATAGATATTTCCTTTGATTTTATAATAAGTGGGAGTGTATTTTTGAAATCTTTCCTTATTTATTTGAAAGACAGTGGAGAGAGAGAGAGAGGAAAGAGAGGTCTTCCATGCATTGATTTACTCTCCATATGGACACAAAGACCCTGCTAATCATGCCAAGGTCAAATCCAGGCACACCACCTGGGTCTGCTACATGGGTAGCAGTGGCCCAAGCAGCTGCAGGTGCCTTGCCAGACACATTAGCAGGCAGCTGAATCAGAAGTGCAGCAGCCAGGACTTGGGCTGGTTGAAACCCTTCTGGGATGCAGTGTCATAGGTAGCTATTAAGGCATTACACCACATCTGGCCCTAAGGATATATGTGCTTTAACATCTGATTTTCAATTTTAATAGTTGGTAGATATGCAGAATTCTGACCTACTAATTTGACCAATTAATATGACCTGCTAATGATTTGTTTTTGGTTAGGCTGAAACTCAGTTTGAATGTAAATTAATGCATCACCTAGTGAGTTGCACACACTATTTTATCTGTTATAATGTTTCTATAAAATGTTAATTATTCAAAAATTTCACAGGAAGTACATGGTTAAACCATATGAATTACACCACCAAAACAAGGCAAGTAACAGTTTTGTAACCCAATATGGCAAGCATTGTGGAGAGTTGAAAGTTGATTGACTGAAATCCTAATGGATTTTGTACAAATAAATCTTATATACTTGGCCCAGCCTGGTAGCCTAGAAGCTAAAATGACACAATCCTATATGGGCATCGGTTTGTGTCCCAGCAGCCCTGCTTCCCATCCAGCTCCCTGTGGCCTGGGAAAAAAAAGTAGAGGAGGGCACCAAACCTTAGGACCCTGTACTCACGTGGGAGACCTGGTATTATCTCCTGACACCTGACTTCTGAGCGATTGATTCAGATTGGCCATGGTGATCACTTGAGGAGTGAATCATTGGACAGAAGATATTCCTCTCTGCCTCTCTTCCTCTCCGTATATTTGACTTTCCAACAAAAATAAAGTAAATCTTTAAAAAATTAATACATACCGGCCCAGTGCAGTGGCCTAGCAGCTAAAGTCTTTGCCCTGAACATGCCAGGATCCCATGTGAGCGCCGGTTCTAATCCCAGCAACTCCACTTCCCATCCAGCTCCCTGCTTCTGGCCTGGAAAAGCAGTCGAGGACGGCCCAGTGCCTTGGGACCCTTCACCCTCGTGGGAGACCCGGAGGAGATTCCTGGCTCCCGGCTTCAGATCAGTGCAGCACTAGCCATTGCGATCACTTGGGGAGTGAATCATCAGATGGAGGATCTTCCTCTGTGTCTCTCCTCCTCTCTGTATATCTGACTTTGCAATAAAAATAAAATAAATCTTTAAAAAAAAAGCAATAAGTTAACTGAAGATAATATATGCACTACATAATAATGAATCTTTATTTAAATTTAGATTGAATTTTAGCAGGTGTATAAAATTATCATAGAAAATATAAAAAATATACCTGGAAAACAAGATGCTAATGCTATCTGTAATGCATTCTAAGTAGGCTATTTTTGTATAATATATATTGCTATGAAATATCTATTTGTGAATGTTGGAATGTTTGGTAAATACAATTAAAAATATGATTTCTGGCCTTGAAGAAACTGTACTATTTGTTTATCCATCCCATTAACAACATTCCAAATGCACTCTAAATCTTAAGAGTAAGAAAACAGTTTGAAAGAAAATCCCAATTCCCTGGTCTTATAGAGAATGACACAGAAATAAAGGTATAATTTCTGTACTTTCAGAAAACCGCTGTGATTAAAATATGAAACAATTTAATGAGAGAACAAGTTGCCTTTCTTGAACAGGTCACTGTAAGCTTAGGATTTAATAGGTAGTTAAATTACAGAAAAGCTGTTTCAATTTAAATATGTTTAATGACATGAAATAGTTTATAAAATATTTAGAATATTTTATAATATAAAATATGGAATCATATTGCAAACACATGCATTCCCAAAAATAAACATCATATATTAATCTTACTCAATATTTTTTTGATTTTCCAAATAAGCATATATATTGTAAACTGACACATAATAACTGTACAAGTATATGAAGGAATATTGTACTAGAGATGGTCATCACACATTTTTGGTTATTGAAGTTACTTATTTATTTGAAAAGCAGAGTTATAGCAGCTGGACACATGTCAGGTGTCGGTCATTAGTCCGGTACCTGGAGCTGCAACCAGTCTCCTTATGGATGGCTGGGACCCAAGTGGGTCATGTTGCACTTGTTTTCCAGTCCCATTAGCAAAGAGCTAGACCAAAAGCGGAACAGCAAGGAGTAAAACTGCTGGCATCATAAATGACAACTGAACCAGCATGACCAGAATGGGACACTGGTTTAGTAAAACTCTGTATAAGATGTTGATCAATTCTATAGAAGATCCGCAAATATTCATGGTATGCCAAGTATGTTCTGTGTCATGTGAGGCCACAGAGTTCCTTTGACTTCAGATAATCCTATAGCATTGTTGAGTTATTGACTCTGAAAGTTAAACATTTGCTTTGCTTTTCAGCCCTTTTATTTGAAACACAATTAGCATTTCAAGGTAAGGATAAAGATTACTATATTTTATTAAATATTTTCAGTGATTCTTCTATAATATATTTATCATGCTATCACTTCTGGCAGCTAAATATTCAAATAACTTATGCTTAATATAAGTTTTGTCAAATGCATAGCTATAATGCATACAGCAATAAAACTTAACACTCTGCCTTGTGTGGAATTGATTGTTTAATTGTTATCTTTGTTGCTGAAGGCTAACTCCATGATTCAAGGAAAAACACTTAAATCATAGGTACAGGTGCTATAAAATCCAAATCTGTACTGTCTTAGAAGCTACTGGTGTAACTGCCCATGAAGAGATTGAATATGACTTGTCAGAGAATACGTTAAAGGATCAGCTGTTACTACTTGAGCTTTGAACGTCAGAGTTTGACAAAAGTCTCACTGTACTGTGACTTCTATGGTACATTATTTGTTTTTAAATCCCTTTTAATATTTAATTAGTTTTTAATGTAGTTTTTAAATATGTTCTCGTGGTTCAGAGTCATTAAACTTTGCACTTTACACTTACGCTCAATAAATTCTGTATTTTACATGAAGAAATATAAAGCAATGCTTACTCTCCAATTCATTCATCCCATTTATTCAAGACTGCATTCCATCCCTACAAGTTGTGGGGACAAAAGCCGCTTAATCATTTACATATTGTAAACATGCTTATAGAATTTTTATTACCTCCCTAGCCCTTTGCTATGACTAAGTAAATGACTTTCGGCAGATACATCACAGGCTGTTAAGCTGAACCAAAACCATTTCTACATCTGGGAGAGCAAGACTTTAAAATATCTCCTTATGCTGTGAGATAGGGATTCAATATGCCCTCATTTAATCATCTCCAAGGTATTTTGGGCATGGTTACAACATGTTAACTGATTATGCATTGACCAATTGATTTGACCACACAACAATTTTTGTCTTTAGCTAGTAAATCTTTATCAGACATCTTGTGTCTTTCACTGTGCCAGGCATTATATGAAAGTTAGACCTTATATGAAAAATAGCAACAAAGTACAAAGTGACCATTCCATATTCACATGTAATTGGTACTTTTGACTCCTTACTAAAATAAATGAATTGTTAATGTTACTATTTGTCTTGTGTATAATTCTTTATGTTCAGAAATAAATAAATGAGACATTCAATATAGCATGCCAGTGTACACAGCACACTATATATGTATGGGCATATAACTCTTCCTTTAGGGCAGAGTCAGGTAATACTCATTTGTTGTCACATGGGTTGGTGACAATAAATTGGTTTGTGGTCTTAGTAAAATCACTTTATTAGTAAAATCACTATCAGCATAGGCACTGGTTATCTCATTCATAAAACAAAGAGGTTGGACTAATCAAATGTGTATAAGATTCATCTCTTCAATGATAATCCATAATTGTGTAACTGAACCATTTCATACTATTGTGAACAGCTTAATTAACAAGAAATAAGTAAGCAGCATATTATAAAATGTTTCAGGAAGATACTAAATATTACGAATAATATTTCATATTACTAAATATCAAACATATTTAACGGAGGAAAAAAAAATGGCTCCTAAGGGTCTCAGTGGAGATATCTGGTAGAAACACTAACTCTCCAGGGAAATAGCTCACAAGTGTTGAGAGAGTTTCCATTGTCAGGTTGCAGTGTACATGCATGAAATGACAATGTCAAAAGAGGATTTGCTGCTATTCAGGCAAGTTTGGGAATTACTAATTTAAATGGAATAATTTCAAGTTCCAAAATGAACCCATGAATCAAAACTAAAATGAAAGAAAACTTTTTAATAGAAACTATCTTCCCTGGACTGCAGAGATTGTTTTCCTGTTATTTGCTCGTTTTGTTTGTTTTATTCCTCCTGGGAACCTAGTAGTTTTTGTTAACCAGCTTCTTACCAACCAAACTGAAAATTCATAACGATGTTTTCTTAAATATTTGTATTAAGATAAATGAGGAAAATAGACCATTGGTTCTTCAGATTCTCAAGTTTGACCATTATATATAGGGTTAAGGAAACTTCACACATGAGCTAATCCAGATGCTTCGTTTCACAGATAACAAGGGAAATGAAGGAAGACAGATAAAAGAAGACTTCCATGGTTCTCAGCTAGGTGGTAGTGGAGTTGATTGTAGACTTTTTCTGTCTCGGTCCAATGATCTAACTAACACAGCAGGTTGTCTCACTTTCAATGCAAATTGGTTCCAGTGGATTAATTTTCAAATGAAATCTTCCTTTATGGATGGCAGGCAAAGGGTCCACGATGTCAGAACAAGGTTAGGAAACAGGTAAACAGAACAAGACTGTGAAGTTGTTCAGATCAAAATAAATGAGCTGCTTTCCTGGTTCCTGTGGGAAGTGCTAAAGGATTAACCTTTCTGTTCCAATGCAACGAAAACATCAAATCAGTAAGGGAAAATCTGTCAACCAAGTGATAAATCTTTGCTTATTTAACTTGCGTTATGGATTGTTCATGGTGAAATACCTGGAAAGAAATATATAACACATACACATATCACATGTCATAAATTGTCTTAATTTTCTCACATGTAATTTTGAACAAATAAACGAAAATCAATTTACCATCATATTCACTCATTGTAACTTGTAAAAATACATACAGCACATATGAAGAGAGACACATGGCATTCAATATTGAATTGTATAAAATGGTGTTGAAACATAGATATCACTGTGCAGACTAACCACTTAGAATTATGTTCACATTGATGGAACTGTATAATGCAGAATAACATAAGAGAAGTGAAGGGAAGCTGTGGTATGTATCTCAATTCCCTAATAAGAGGAATACTCCCAATTAAACTGTTAAATACATTTTGACAATAGGATGCTGTTCTTTCTACCACTGTCTATATCCACAATGTCAGGATACAGTTAAATAGCAAAATGATGGATTTATGACGGCTATAATTTGTGCTGCTATAATTTGGAAGAAAACAGTGGAAGGGACGGGGAATTTGGAGGGTGGAAGAGGAAATTCCTATACCTATAGAATCATAGCATGAAATTTTTAAAAATACATTTAAAAAAAGGACCTACAGAGGTAATGAATAAAAATAAAATGAATAAATGTGACAATAAATATTTAAATGATTGCTTCCTTTTTACCAAGCTTGGAACCGTATTTCCTTGAAATTTGATAGACACGCTGAAATACATGGTTTCATGAAAGCAAAAAACTACAGAATTTTTGACTATAGAGCACTGCACCTTTATATAAGGATGTAATAATGATATATAAATAAATGCCACTTTCTGAAAGTTTATAGGTTAGATTCCTCTTAAGATACCAGGCAAGCACAAATTAACTCACAGAAACTTGTCTCACCAAAAAATTTAAAATAAACTGATGAGTGTACAAAGTTCAAATGAAATGGATCTGTATTTCAATTTACCCTATGATATCTAAGCATGCTTTTTAATCTCTTTAATTCTTAGTTAAACAAATTTAATGAAATAATTTTGAGGGAGTCAATGAGATAACATATAAGCAGCTTGACACTTAATAAGATTTTGATTTTTTGAATAAACTCTAGTCTACAGTGTGTTTTCTCTGGCTCTAAATCCTGATTCATACAGCGTGATAGATAATCAAAACTTAAATTGAAGCTCCATTTCTAATTTCGTAAAGGTAAACATTTATACTTTTCCTACAAATCTAGATATGAATCTATTGTGAACTTTAGATTTACATTTATATTTTATTTATAACTTGTATAAGGTATTCAACTTAAAATGAACTTTTTTTTTTAAAAAAAAGGCTTTTATTATCTTTTCATATTTATTTATTTGAAATACAAAGCCACAAAGAGACAGATAGAGGAAACAAGCAAGACTGTGAGAAAGACAAGGAGAACTAGCTCTTCTATCTACTTGTTAACATTTCACATACCTGATAAAATAGCAGAAACTTTCCAGAGCGAAGCCAGGAGCCCTGAACCCTATATGGTTTTCTACATGGGCTGCAGGGATCCAGACCCTTGATCTGTCCACAGCTGCTTCGTAGAGGGTACCTTGACCAGGAGCTGGACTGGAAGTGGCTCCAGGACTGGAACCTGAGCATTGTGGTATGGGAGAAGCACTAGCCAAGCTACATACAGTTCAACTGCCACATCACAGCATTTCCTCCCTAAAGTGAAGCTTAAAAGTAGAATAATTACAACAGCACTAGGGCTGGCACAATAGTACAGAGGACCAAGTTTCAACCTGGAGCTCTGCTTTCCTTCTGATACAGTGCACTGCTTATGACCTGGGGAAGCCATGGAGGGTGGTTTAAGGTATCAGGTCACTGCACTCATGTGGGGGACCTGGAGGAAGGTCCTGGTCCCTGGCTTCAGATGGCAGGAGTTTGAGGAGTCAGCTAGCAGATGGAAGACTTCTCTCTGTCTTTTCTCTATGTAACTCTGCTTTTAAGATAAAAATGAATTGAGAATAAATTCAAGAGTAAGCGTGATGATGATGTTGGTGTTTCTTCAGAGAAAATGTCAGTAAATATGTATCCAAACTATTTTTTTCATGATAGCATCATATGAACAATGAACAAAAACTAAATTATGCAATACTCAAAATGCTTGAGATATAACTATACATTTTAAAACAAGAGGATAACATTTCAATGACCTTTCAATAGCCATTGGTTTTTACAATGATTCCAAAAAATTCCCTTACTAATTCTAACCTGAAACAATAGTGCTGCCTTAGCTTAGCATCCAATACAATTTGGTTTGTTTGCTTTGCAATTGAGGATGGCATGCGATTCACAACCTCCCTTCCCGACCTAAGAGTCATCATTTCCTTTCATATCGGAGCCATCTACATGTCTAAGATAGCGGTGTGCACTGTGTGAGCATAAAATGGATTTAAAGATTTTTGGAATAACAGCATTTCTTTTTATGCTTTGGAACAAATTGACAATAGTCAATAATTTAGCTATTACTATGGAGTGTCATTTCACCAGGTGTCCATCCTGTATTTACTTATAAGTATTTACTTATAAGAGTTGGCAAGCAATAATGTGCAGTCCAAAGCACTCAATTTCTAAACTAAATATTTCACCAGTTCACTCTTGTGCATGTCCATATGATTTTGGCTTGGAATTGGGGAGCAGTTCTTCCTCACATTCCAGTATTATATATCATTTATATTCTTTACAGCTTTCTTCTGTGTGTCTCTTTCTGAAATCATGCATTACCTTTCACAATGTTACCATTTGAAATTTTCTCTAAGCATTATTGCACTTGATGCTTCTCAGCCTTATTGATGTTGTTAATTTTTTTTTTTTTGCTAAAGCCTATTTTAGAGATTGAATTCCCAAGTATTGGAATCTGAGGTAGTTCTGATTCTTTGAGGACAAAGTGCACGATTTGTAGCCACAAATTCCAATTTTGTGCCAAGTACTTTGACCCTTCCACCTACTCACCCTGAGATGACATGACACAGAGACAAAACAAAAACAACAATAGGAACAACTGTAAACAGTGGACATTGTGAGGTAAAGTAAAGTAAAAAAGGGACAGTTTGCATTGAAGGAAATCTTTTCAGTGTCCTGGAAATCTGCTGAATCACTTGCAAAATGTTACTGTTGTTATACTTTGTTTGCCAACTTACCCATTCCTTTGTTGCATGTTATTCAACATATGCAATTAACATTGTTGTTTGCTAAAAGAAATGTTAAATGCAGAAACAAATGATTGTTACAAACTATGAATCCTTCCCCTGGACTATATAGAAATTATCAGAGTTCATTCTAAAACATAATCTGCAGATGAAATATTATAGGAAGTTCCCATCTTGGAAATTGTCACTGCAGTATTCTTTAACAAAAAGAGAAAAGATGACCATGTTTAAATGTGATAAAGCGATTTCTAAATGAGAAACGACTATGAACCACGGACTGGTATATTATTAATACATAATTTCATGCAACAAATCATACTCGTAGAGATAAATGCAAAGCTATGGATGAGATCTCATTTAGAAGCTAACCCCGAGCTCAAATAACTTCTTTTAAAAATACTTATTTGAAAGGCAGAGTAATAGAGGGCTTGGCACGTGTGTGTGAGAGAGAGAGAGATAAAGAGAGATAAAGAGAGAAAATCTTCCATCTGCTATTTCACTATTCAAAGGACCACAACAGGCAGCACTAAGCATGTCCAGCAGTAAGCCAAAAGCTTCTTCCAGATTGCCCACTTAGGTTTAGGAGACCACGTACCTACAGCATCTTCCTATGTGTTTTTCATGTGTGTTAGAAGGGAGCTGCTGTGGGAACTTACACTCATATGGGAGGCTAGTGGCCATTTTACCCACTGTGCCACAAAGCCAGGGCTCAAAAAATGTCTTACAATTCAAACTTCTTAATGTTTCAGCTATTACAAAAATATTTCTAACAAAACCATAGACAGAGACATTTATTTCTTTAATATAAAAATAACTTTATTATTATAGATAAGTATCTTTTTTATTTTAAAAATTTAACATGTCTTTATTTTATTTTACTTTGAGAGGCAGAAATAGGAAGTAGATATATGTATACATGGTTCCCTTTGCAACATTTACATGTATTGTATACTGTGAAATTTTAGCTTATTTGGTGTTTGCCCAGTTCATTATAATATCACGCATAGAAACAATTGCAAACTAAAAATTTCAATATTTTGCATTGCAAATATTTTGACGTATAGTAGGTTATATTAGATATTTGACAAAAGGAAACAAGAAAAGAAATGATTATTAAAAAGAAATAATTTTTAAATTAGATAGAAATACTTATGCAAATTAAAATTAAATCTACAGTCTTTATTAAAAACAAAAGCTACAATTAATTCTTCTAACAGTCAGAATCTTACCAAGCAAACAGATGATACATAAATAGGATACCCAAGAAAACAAAGGATCTATTTAAAAAATATGATCAGGAGATTAAAAGAATATAAAGATGAAGTTATTACAGGATGTGTCTGAAAGAACTGAAGGCTTGATAACCACAAACTATATATGGAATCAAGATTTCACTGATATCAAAAGGTGGTCTTCAAATTAGTCATTATAACAAAAACCAAAGCAGAAGGCTTTGCCCACAAACTGAATTCACACATTCACTTCATACACACACACACAAAAAAAATCATCTAAAGGATAAAAACCCATTAGGCAGCAAGGTTAGTGCCAAGCAGGGTCCGAACTAGCTGGCTTTCCTGTCTTCAGGGAGCTTAGAGTAAACAGAGGGAAATTAGTCAGCAAGCAAAAATGAACCCACAAACACACTAACACAAACTGAAATGATAATTCCATGCTATAGCTGATATTCTCATGAGATACATCAAGGATTGAAAGCTGCTGTATCTTTTGATCGTTTCAATGGTTACTATAAGTCATTACAGATTGTGTGACCCAGATTTATAATTAAAACACCTTCATAACACACGTAAGTTTGATGATCTGATTAGCTCTTAGCTGCCAAATATCTGTAACCTTTTAAGTTGTTTCTTAAAAGATTCCAGGAACTCTCAATACATACTTCCCCTAGTTTTTCCATGAAAATAATATATCTCATTAATTTAGTTTAGCTGAAAAAAACCTCAAAAAGTAAAGCCATGATAAAATATAAATGGAAAATTTTTAAATTCCACTTGAATTTTAAAATATTGAGGGAATTATTACTGAGTAATTGAGCACATACTGCCAATTGTACTAATTATTATTTTGTCATATTTGTTATCTTTATCTTTCATAGCTTGAGTAATTAAGTGACAAAAACAGGTTTCACATTGTAATCAAACAGCATTCTGTTACATCCACCCTACTAATGTCTTCAAAGAAAATGCTGTCACAGTTTTCCAGTAAAGAACATGTTAAGTTGATAAGTAGAAAAATGTCTGTTTAAAGAACATAAGCCTAAGGCCTGGATGGACTTGATAGCATGGGTAAAGATATGCAAAGAAAGACTTCCAACCGAAACTAATTTAACACAGTTCAGACTGTCTGTGGCCTATGGATGCTCTTTTCTAGTTTGTTCATTGTGACTCTGAGTTAATATCACAGGATCCTGTAGTTGCAACTAGAAATTTCACAAAGGGTCTTCTCAGCAGAAGGGGATTGTATTAATGATTGAATTCCGTTTTAAGTGCTGGACAAAAGCCAGCAGAAGCACAATAACCAGAAAACTCAAACAATTAGGTGGCTGGCTTTGGCTCTGAAATTAAAATGGCATATGTAAGTGTGTGTGTGTGTGTGTGTGTGTGTGTGTGTGTGTGTGTGTGTGTGTGTGTGTGTCAAAGATTCACTGGTTGATTTCTAGACATATTCTGCTGCATGGTAACAGAGACAAAATTACCCAAGCCAATCCAATTAGATTAAGACCTTTTAAAAATTATATTAAATCAAAAATAACAACTGCGGCTTAAAATTAATAAATGACATCACATGACCTTGTGTTTCCATGTTCAGTGAGCCTAAGTTTACTTTTGATCTCTGATGAAATCCGACATTACACTTGAAGGGAATTTTAGTCCTCTATGTTACTGCACCCTTCTCAAATATCCCTGTGCTGATGGTGACTGACTTTTTAGTAATAAGCATTTTTGTAACAATGAGTCTGGTTTGTCTGGTGTAAGAGGTAATTTTGAACAACCGGTTATCTACACATACTGAGACCTCATTGACACAATCGATATTTGGGCTTGATAGTCTCTTTGGCATCTATTCCAAGATACTCTCCAAGCTCTGATATCTACTTTAGTCATGGGAAAGTTGGATTTCTAGACAAGATATTTAGATACTATTATGTTACACTTGGCTATTATATTTAACGTGGAAATTGAAATGGCCATATAAAAACTCATAAATCTTTTGTAAAACGACTGAAGACATTTCACAAAATATCTTTCACTGTTACTTATCTAAATATACACATAGTTCATAACTTTGGGATTTGAACCTTTTGTGAATGGTATGCTCATCATTAGCTATATGTGCCTCTTTGGTTTTTCTTGGTCTTCTAAGATGCCAACAGATAACTTTGAATCAAGTTAACTCTGTCTGACCAAAGTTTTTCTCGAGTTTATATTTCTGAAACTCAGATTATTTCATTGAGAACAGCCGAAAATCCACATTGAAAGTGGCAGGGACATACCTATGGGAAATTTTCCAAAAGTTGATGCAAGGAAGTGTTTTTTATGTAGTTGAGTCATTTCAGATAACCATATCCCTGTACCGCAGTGCCTAGATTCAGTCTTGACTCCACTTTGGATTTCAGCTTCCTAGAAGCGTGCAGCCAGTGTGGCAGCAGGTGATGGCACAAACACTTAGGTTCCTGGATCGTGGTTTCAGCCTAAGAGAGAACCAGCAGATGAAAGATCTTTGCCTTTCTATTTCTTTTTTTCACTGTGTCTTTTTGTCTTAGGGAAAAAAAATTAAATGCAAGAAAAATGGGTACTTTTTATTTCATTTTCTATGAATTTTTGTAACATCTTCATAATTTAGTAGAAAACTAAAAAGAACTTTAAAAGTATTCACATAACTACCAATCATGATTGTAAATTAAGCTTCCGCAAGATACTAGCAGCAATAAAATATTTTTAAGTTTGGTTTTTGATTTTATATTATCTTTTTATGGAGATTAGCTTTTAAAATGTTAAGCTAACATCTAACAATAATTTCCATTGAGAAGATTTTTATTATGGAGTATTCATTGGTACACAAATTATACTCTGATTCATAACATCAATTTGCTCATGCCATTGTCTATGACAGTCAAGGAAAGGATAATTTTAAAAACCAATTTTATTAAAATCATGGACAAAAATAGATGCATATAAAGTAATATTCAAATTTGGATTCAGGGATCTTATGTCATTTAGTGAAGGAATATGAGTTTTTATCAGAAGATCTGGTTTTCTGTCTTCTTTCAGCCTCCAAGAGAAATACAATTATCAACTATTTAAATAGTAGATGTTGAAGATTCTCCTTTACAACAAGCTGAAAGAGACAGAGACAAAGAGCAAAGCAGCTACCTTCTGCTTGCTGGCTCACTCTACCAATGGCCATGACAAAGAAATCTAGGACCTGTTGAAGCTAGGAGCCACAAACCTGGTTGTCTTTTGTGGGTGTTAAATACCCCAATACTTGAGGCATCATGTGCTATTTCCATTAAGAGTGTTAGCAAGAGATGGATCAGCACAGCTAGGACTCTAAGCCAGGCTGGTTTGGGGATAAAAGCTCCCCAAGCTATCTTCACCACAGAAAGAGATGCTCTTCCCAGAAATTTATTGCAGTTTAACATTTGAGTATTAACTTCAACAGAGAATTGAAATACTAGCAGTGTTTCTTACTGTACTTTAATTTTTTCAATTCTAATGTTGTACCATCTGAACTTGCATAAAATGGGCCATCACTTGACTATGGATTTTACTCACAACTTAAAATACATATCATCAAGTTAACCATTACATTATTTCTTAAGACTTGGATAAAAAAGATACATGAAGATGAAGATACAAATATTATAAGTCAAACTCTAATGTAAATTCAGTATTTTTATTATTAACCACACAATATTCTCTCCTTTTACATTAAGGTTGAGTTCCAAGATTCCTAGTGGTTGTCTGATACAGTGGGTGATAAGAAACATCATACATCTGTTTTTTTTTTTCATGATAACATAGCTACGATAAAATTCAACTGGAAAATTAAGGACAGAAAGAGATGACCAGCAGAAAGTAATAAAATGTAAAAATATTAACAATAATAATATGCTATAATAAAAGTTCTGCGATTCTTGCTGCTCTCTCTAAAAATATCTTACTCTATTTTCATCTTTCCACCTGAAGGCAGCACCTCAGACATTGCCTCTGGTATGTCTGAATTGCTAGCAGCATAATACTTGTTCTTTGGAGAAATTATTAAACATCACTAGAGGGTTACTGGATCCAAGCTCTGTGGTGCCACCATAATCAGCCTAGGGACAGCAAAAGATCTCATCACACTACTCAGGGTACTATGAAACTTAAGAACTGTTTATTTCTGGAATTTTTCATTAAATGTGTTCAACTATGGTCAAGCATAACTGTGGGAGGGAAAAACGAACTTCTATAGATTAAAATAAAAGCAAATGATGCATTTTAATTTATCTTTAGTTTATAGGTTGTTGTTTCAAGTTCTTAAAATAGGTGAAATAGTTGAATTACTTTGTAAACATTTTTGTGGAATATATAGTTGTCAGAAAAGTCTTTCACCATGAAAAATTCACAAAATAGAATCCCTCAGTACTTTTCCACTCCTATTTTTCAGTTTTCCTTATGTTTTCTGTGAGAAATTGACCCAATTGGAGTTACACAGAATACTTTAGCATTGCTTTACCAAAAAAATTCTTCTGCTTCAAAATCCAGTCCCTCATTCAAGATTTATCTTAACTGGCTCTTCATATTCCTCCTTACAGCATACACACAAATGAGCAACTATTCATTTCCGCTTTTAAGGTGCTTCATCCCTCTGCAGTGGCATTGATTTCCTGCTTTATATCTTGTTGCAATGCATACATTTGTCCTGTCTCTCCTACAACCAATGTTCCTCTTTGGCCGAGCTTGGATCTTCTGTGCTTATTATTTGCTGAATAGTTATTGTTCTCTGGGAATGCCTAGCTCTATGCCATACATTCAACAGATATTTAATAAGCATACACATTGATTATTTTGTGTTATACAACCCTTTGTCCCATGGGAAGGATATCTTGGCATACCGAAGAGTCCTGGAGCTGATAACAATAGCTTGGATTCTGTTAGCAACACAGTAGTCTAAAACTTGTCTTCATTCATTCAACAAATGTGTATTGATCTTCTGTGGTTACCTGTATACTGAGTTGCAAAGTAGAGAATTAGAAAAGGTCATATCGACCTGCATTTTACTATTCTTTGTCACAATCCAGATAAAGATCAATTAGTTTTATTTTTTCTCTTTACCTTTTGGTTTCCACTCTAGCAGTAGAGCAATAATTTAAAGAAAGAATTTGATAGTGCCTAAGGAGATGCTGAAAGAAAAAAAAAAAAAGGGGGGGGGATTCAGAGCTGAAGTAATACCATGCACTAAGACTCTGTCTTCTTCCTCTGAAACAATGGTGGTGCTAATATTCTTTCTGCTTTTACCATTGGGATTCTTTAAAACAGTCTAGTTAACAAGACAAATTATTTTGAGTAAAAAAAGTAATATATTGGAAAATCACAGTGGGCTGAAGCAGTACATAAGGAGGACACTCTGGAAAAGGTAAACTACGCTGTGCTGTTATATTTCATAACTTTGGTGAAGAATCTATTACAATATTCAAATATGCTCACTTTGGGTAGGAATTGAAATGAATTAAAGAAAATCTAATCACTTGACTTACAGAGAGTACAATATAATTCTATAAGAAATAGTGTTCTTGCAGAACAAAATTTTAGGATAGATGCAGGGTGCAAATTCTTGAAGAAAACTTGGTCTTAGGTGTGTGGTTTTTGTTAGTTTTGTTATGTGTTGTATAAAAACACCCAAGTAAACATTACAAAATCTTAGTGTTCTTGGTTGATTCTACGGCTCATTTTCTCCACAATTCCCTGCACTTCTCTGTTGTTTCAGCAGGGTGACTGTCTGGTCTGCAAGAGTATCATCTTCTAATGAGTTTGTCCGAAATTAAAAAGGGTGGAGAATCTTTTCATTGTAACAGGGAGCAGAATGTCTTCTGTCGCATTTGAAAATATCCTCTGTGTGTGGGTGGCTGAGCATGGTCCCCCAGCCAGCCAGACAGACTCGAATTTGGAATATGTGGCCTTTCCAATTTCCATCATGGGAGGCGAGCCTTGCCAGCAAGGAGCATGGGAGAAGCAACTGAGCTGTATGTAATGGCAGTTGTGAAACGATATCTAGAAGGGATGCTTAAGAATAAAATGTGTGTTCATAAATGCATGACATTAGTGAGACCCTATCCAGATGTTGACATAAACAATATTTAAAGCAGATACTTTGACTAAAACCACATTGCTTATAATTTATGGTTTTCCTTCCTTGACTATTTAAAATCGCTAGCAGTTAATTGTATAGAATGGGTTCTATTGCTGATTCATTTTCAGTTTATTCACATTTGATTGCAGTCAGTACTTTGCTTTTGGGAGAGAGATTAAAAGTAAGTTTGTTTGAACTCTGCATGCCTTTTTGATTGTGGATGCCATTTATGTATAGTGTGAATTAAGATGTGCTTGTATTTTTCTCTTCTTTGTTGTAAAGGCCTTTTGTGACTACATTGTTTCATCTTTTCGTGTGTATTTTATATCTGCCAGTGGGAGAAAGATTAACATATTTTAAAAAGATTTACTTGACCAAATGATAAATCATTTATAGATTAGAACTGAGGAAAACCGTAGATGCCATGGAAAATATTTTTATCTCTTCTGCCTCAACTGTTCCTCATCACATCCTGACACCTTTAATAACTGAAAACTAGCTTGTAAATTTCCTGTATGATAAGTCTGTATTTATATGATTTCCTTTTTAAGGTTCAGACTAAACCTGATTCATTGAAATTTTTCCAACTCAGGCAATCTCTATGTAGTGAATATTTCTCAAAATAACGAAGACTTAGAGGTTCAGAAAGATGATATTATCTATTTATTTTTATACCAAAAAGCATAAACCACTCTGGGAAAACCAATTTTATAAAACATACCATTTTTCAGCTTACATAACTAATAATTGATTTTGCACTCAGACACACTTACTGATCTATAATTAAAGGCCCTCCAAAAGCTATTTTTATGCTGTCTTGCATTCCAAATTGTAAGTAACTTTAAGAATGCAGGAAAACTAAGCTTTCACGATAGAAAAGATGTAGGCATTCCATTTAGTTTTTGCTTTTGTAGAGACATCTTCAACTTTTCATTATGAGATTTCTGGATTTTATTTCACCATTACAATCATTTTAAATTACAAAGAAGAAAACTGAAAATTGAATAAAATTAAAATATATATTAAGATTTATTTATTTATTCATTTATTTATGGAAAGTCAGATATACAGAGAAGAGGAGAGACAGGGAGGAAGATCTTCCATCTGCTGATTCACTCCCAAAGTGTCCATAATTGCCAGAGCTGAGCTAATCTGAAGCCAGGGGCCAGGAACCTTTTCTATGTCTCCTTTGCTGGTTCAGAGTCCCAAGGCTTTGGGCCATCCTCGACTGCACAAGGCAAGGATTTTAGCCTCTGGGCTCTTATGCCTGCTCCAAATTAAATAAATCCTTACTAATGTTTTTTAAGGATTAGTATATTAGTGTGAACATGTGTATATTTAGGCGTATGTGCATTCACCACCATATAGATAGGGACAGTTTTCTATGATAAATTGCTATTAATATTTTGCAATATTATATTCACCCACATGATACATATTAGGTTAAGAAAAAGATGAACACTCCAAAAGGAATTAGATTCAGAGAAGCAAAGAAATGGAGACAAAAGAAGAGAGCGCAGATATACAAGAAGCAGGGAAGAAAGCTTTAAAGTTGTTTCCAGAGATGTGAAAACCTGAGCTTCGGGCCCTTCCAGCTCCCTGCCTGTGGCCCGGGAAAGCAGTCGAGGACGGCCCAAAGCTTTGGGACCCTGAACCAGCAAAGGAGACATAGAAAAGGTTCCTGGCTTCGGATTGGCATAGCATCGGCCGTTGCGCTCACTTGGGGAGTGAATCATCGGACGGAAGATCTTCCTCTCTGTCTCTCCTCTCTGTATATCCGCCTTTCCAATAAAACAATAATAATAATAATAATAAAGAAAGAAAGAAAACCTGAGCTTCCCCTTTAGAGAATTGTCCAGGAGCAGATTAATTCTTGCTTGTCGCGATGAACCTCAGCTCTGGATTGCTAACTGTGGTGGTTGGGAGATGGTCAATTCTTCTGAGTTGAATAAATTCTATTTTCTTATGAATCTTTAGGTTCCTAGCAATATTGAACAGAAAGTTCAAAAGTCGCCATATAACCTTGTCCCACTCACTTTCAATTTGAATCAAAAGAGCCTTTACACACGCTTTGGCATTTAGGGTCCATGCTTTGAATAGCTAAGTACAATAGTTGAACACATAAAATACCCCGCTCTCTCATGCAGTCAACTGAACAACCTGTAATATTACACTTTGCTGGATAATCTCTCTGAGATTTCAGACACAAGTCAGCAAGTTTAACTAAAGACAAGCAGATATCATGTTAAGAGGTAACAAGAAGAATTACTTTTCAATAATTTTAGGTTATATTTCTTTGCAGTACCATTTTCTATTGCTGTAAGTTCATATGAGATTCATCTTTTGATATTTTACTGAATTCAATTTTTAGGTTTTCCTGCATGAATTTAGAAAATAGCTACAGTGTATCTATAACTCTTAACTCGGTATAATTCAAAAAAAATCAATTATGACTCTAAACTAAAACCCCTCACCTGTTCCTGTATTTCCATCCCCAATCATCACAACCGTTGAAATTGTAGCCTTTATGGTGAAATTCACAATGAAATTCATTGTGTTAGTGTTGGCCACTTTTAATGATTTCTATTTAGTTTCATTATTGACCTTTTGAAATTATAAATGTTGTATATACTGTGTATGCACTGTGAAAGAACGGATAGAAAGGCTGGTGTCTGCTTTCCTGTTCAATATTTCTTTCTAAACACACTAATTTCTTTATCCTTAAAATTTTATTCAGATAAATAAAACTTAAAAGTATATGACAATTTTTGATGTTGCAGCGGCTGGGAGGAAAAGAATGATCACCTAAGGCTCTAGATTCTCTATGGTTTCTATGAAACTGCGGGTGAGAGTGATGCTCTGATTCCACAGCACTTTGGCCCAATTATGGAGATAGAAACATCAGCAGAACAGGAAGGAAGGGCAATTAATCAGGTTACCACTGTCTGATAAAATGATCCCTTAAGATTTTTCAACTCCCTTTGTTCTAATTCTGTGCTCTCAAGAGAAATATCTAATCTATAATTTCATCTCCTTAGAGAACCTACCTACCCAGAAGGGTATGCCCTTGCCAATGCCTTGTCCCAGTTGTCAAGCCCTATAATATCCTTCCAATATAATTTGAAACTTTGGCACTTGAGCTTATGAATCGGCCTCCTGTGAATTTAACTCTACTAACTTGCTCCCCTAGGACCTGCGAGCAATCTCACAAAACCACATTTCCAACTCTACGCCAAGACCATGGAAATTCCATGAAAAATATTCTTGAGACGCATCCTGAAAAGTAGTACAATTGCTCAAATAAGTTACTGAAAATGTGCGGGGTTTGACTTGTCTGTCAAGCATACGTGTGCTGTTTTACATACTGGGTCCTATTGAAATTTGTATTGGAGCTAACTTCAGTGCTTCAATGAAGTAATTCATCCTGCTGAAAAATTAGTCTAGGCTAGTTTTATTTCAAATCATTTCAAATCTTGGACTTAAAACACTAACATTGGGCCTTGTGTGGTAGCCTATTAGCTAAAGTCCTCCCTTTGCATGCTTCTGGACGACATTTGGGCCCGTTCCTACCCAGCTCCCTGCCTGTGGCTGGGAAAGCAGTCGAAGACAACCCAAAACCTTGAGACTCTGTGCCCCACATGGGAGATCTGGAGGAAGCTCCTGGTTCCTAGCTTTAGATCAGCTCAGCTCTGGCTGTTGAAGCCATTTGGGCAGTGAGTCAGCTGGGGGAAGATCTTTCTATCTCTCTTCCTCTCTGCATATCTGACTTCCCAATAAAAATCAGTGAAACTTAAAAAAAAAAGCTAAGATTTTACACAGATATTTCCTAGAACATCTTATAGTTATTTAGAAATAATGCAACTTGCATACGGAAACAAACTTTTATATAAACATATTTCAGGTTCGTTTTATACTTCCATTTAGAAATATAGGATAGGAATAATTCCTGAAGCATAAACACTGAAGTATAGCTATTTTTGCATGTATTGCATGTTTTTTTTTATTCTGTGCTCCCCTTAAATTGTTCCATAGCATGAAAATCTTTTATAAAATTTGAAAGGAATATGACCAAGGTGATGACCATTTTTCTCGATATTAACCCAGTAGCTGTGAGTGAACAGACACTCATAACTTGAAAACATCAATCTCATTGGGGGTAACTTTCTCCACCATATTAAGCCTCAGGTTTCTCGTCTCTGAAAGGAAGACAAACCATATATTGATTTCCTGGTCTGAGCAATCTGGTTCTCTCATGGAACGTAAAGCCATTGCTTCAGTGATGCTTCATGGGGAATTTTTACTGTGTCAGTCCTGTGGTGGGGGAAAATTGTTTGTCTGAGATTAATTGTTTTATCTTTCAGTTTATTTACATATCACAACATCCTGCTTCATTTTTAGTATAAAGGAATTTTAAGTAGTTGTATATTTTTCCATGCTTACTATGACATATGTGCCTATGATTAAAAATTAATAAAATAATTCCTTTAGAGACAGATTTCCACAAAACAATTAATCCATGGCTTGGGATGTCAGTAACCCATATTAGAGTAAATGAGTACAAGTGTCAGCTCAGTGTCCTCTGTCTGCTAATTTACAGCAAGGGAACCTGAACATTATGGATTTGTCACCTGAAATTTAAGACTGGATTGTAACCCTTACTGCTAGCTTCTGCTTTGGCCCCGAACCTGCCCTAAATGCTGGAGAGCCACTCGGAGAGTGAACCAGTGGCTGAGAGCTCTGTCTCTCTCTCTTCTCTCTCTCTCTCTCTCTCTGTCTCTTTCTGTCTCTCTCTCTCTCTCTCTCTCTCTTCTCTTTACCTCTGATACAAAATATTTAACTAAATAAAATCAGAAATAAGTGTTTCTAGCTTCAGCTCAAATCCTTCAATGCCTTGGAATGCTATTACTAATATAGAAGCTATTTTCAATAAATAAGGCTACAGTGAGTAATTTTGTTGTCTCAATAGATTCACATTACAAATATTTGTTATTCTTGCTGTTTTTACCCCTTCCTTTAAGCTAAGATAACAGACAGCTTTGTTATGATCCCTCCAAAAGACACAGCAAGATCTCCAGATTATAATGAACCCCACATTTACTCTTTTCTTAAATGCTCGAATGTGATGTGCCCTTAGTTTTCCAAGGTGTAATATTTGATGTGCATTTAGCTCCTACTCTAATTTTAGTAGAACATACACTGCCGTTCCCTCCTCTGATAACGAATGTAATTCTTTCAAGATGTGATATGAAGAAGGCAGCATAAGACTTCACTTTCCTCTGTAATGAGCAACATCTGGATAGGAAGCCGTGACAAAAGATTTTGTGAATAATGAGACAAGACCTAGTTACTAAAGGTTTTTAGATATTTATGGATGCTCATGATATGCAAAAAATCCATTTTTTCCTATTCAGATATTTATTTTAGATAGATTTGAAATGTGATTTTATCTTCTCTTTTGAAGTGACGATTTGCTTTGCTCTTCTGATCCAAATATGATTACTTTAGATTCAGCTGCTAAAACTTCCCATTCTTTCCCCTCCATCTTGAACATTTTGCTTGTGGATATGTAATGAAAAGGACAAAAAGAAAAAAAAATCCCTCTGTATTTCTCTTTGGAAACGTGAGTTTCTTGAAGATCAGGGACTGTACTCAATAGATCCCTCGATGTTTAAACTTTCTGAATATGACATGATGTGTAATACAGAAGTAAAAGACACATCAAAGTTGGGAATTCAAAAATGTGACCTGTCTATTGTACTTAACTTTCAGGTGAGTTCATGAGTTTCTCCCTGCTGTGCCTCTTTCCTGTCCCATTTTAGGCAGATGGAAGAATAGAAATGAATCTTTCTCTGTATTGAAGAAACATAGTTTTTATGAAAATCCTATTGAAAATGTTATTATGTCATGACACATAATATTGATTTTAATGTGCCATATGTAAGGGAAATAAAAATCACAGCACTTTATGAAGCAAATGCTTTTGAAGCTCTAAAACAGATCATTTTAGTTTGATTAATTGAATGTCTCATGAAAAAAGTCTTTTTCTTTCAGTCTCTTTTCTTTAAAAAAAATGCATGGTGAATTTTCTTTAACAAATTAAGTGTTACCATGTAAAAAGTGGAATATATTTTTGCTTAAATACTATTTCAGTGTGCAAGGAATCTCTGATTCAAGAAATGATAATCTTTAATAATTGCTACTTCCAACCATCGTGTGGGCATGCAGTGAAATGGAGAACTACATTTCTATTGTCAAAGTAATACTTCAGTGATGAAATGTTAGATGATGGATTTTACTAAAACTAAATTTTAGTGTATACTATATATTCACCATTCTGAATTTATGTAAATTAGTTATCCAGTCATATCGCCTTTTGCCTATGATTTTTATTTGCTGGAGAGGCAACAGAGCAGAAAGGCAGGTACACAGATGGAGAGAGCCCCTTCTGCTGATTCAGCCCTCTAATGGCTGATAGGGACAGGATTGGGCAAGGTCAGTGGGGAAAGCTGGAAACCGGATCCACATCTTTCACTTGTTAAATTGTTCGTTAGTTTTGTTAAATTATTGGTTAGATTTCATCTTTGTTCCTTTCAGCCTTTTCCAGGTAAAAGAACCGGTTAAGCGTGCCCTACAGCTAGTTATAATGAGACAAGTGTATTGTAGTAACATGAAAACATGCAAGTTCAAAGAAACACAGTAAATCTGTGTGTGTGTGTGTTTGTGTTTGTGTGTGTGTCTGTCTCTCTGTGTGTGTGTGTGTGTGTGTGTGTGTGTTGAATACTTGATGGCTGTCTAAATCCTGCATATTGGTTGAACGCTATTACAGAACTGGAAATACAATAGCTTCCGAAGGAAAAGAACAGATATCATGAGAACTGCTTCTGTTTGCTTGATAAAGCAAGTAACATGACTTGCTCTAAAGGAGAATGCATTTGATATTCCACTCAACTATCTTATATCCTTATAGATAAATCATTTTCTGTATGAATAGATATAATTCTAAATACTGTGTGCTTGTCAGATCCATAAAGTGACTTGGAGAAAGCCTTATTTTCAAAATTATCTTGTCAATTTCATTGTGACAGTAACAGAGGCAGGTAGCAGCAGTTTTCTTCTGATTATGTTAAAATCTCATCTATTATTTAGTTTAAAGCTGACAGCATATATTAAGGCTTAATGAAGGCTTTCAGTAATTTCAGACTAAATTTATCTTCCCCAATTTTATATGTTTTTGTCATTTGAGGGTTATAATTTCATCAAAGGTTAATTTCAGGAGGAGCTTTTTCTAAATTATTTCATATTAAATAAGTAGAGCATGAATTTTGGGTAAATGTATCCATGTGAAACTATTTTCGGCAGAAATGAAATGATAAGACATGCATTAAAATAAAAGCTCAGACTCTTATCTAGAATAAGAATAAGGTAGTTGCTGTTTTGGTCCACAACTAACAGTCATCAGCTCTAACTTAAATACTGCACCCCATGCCAGCCATCCTAACTCAAAGCATATGAATTATTTTATACTCAGTTGAAAATAGTGAGAGTTAATCATTACAAAATGATGTCAGATTAATTACACACATAAATATAAGAACACAAATAGTTAAGTGACAATTTTAAGGGCTAAACATTGTGATAACAAAACAATATTAAACTTAGTCCTTTATTTTTTTTAACAATATTTTGATTACTTTCCAATTAGTTTCATTTTCTATGAATATCCCCCCATTGGATGATATTAGCTGATAAAGAACGTTTTCAGTAACTCTTAGAAAAAAAATAAGTTCTTAGAGCTCAGAGAAGGAGAACTTGTTTTTATTTTTCTTTCATGTATGCTGTTGGAACTTGCTTAATGTTTTGATCCAGTAGAGAATTGACCTCCTGCAGCCAAGATTGCAAATAACTGCCAACTTCAATGCTTTTCTAGACTTTTCTAAATGTTAGGTGGAAAACAATGTCATAGCACATATGATGGGGTTAAAATTTCTTCTAGACAGATGCATCATTTAAATTCCTATGGTGACTGCCTTATGTTTGCAATGAGATACATAGCCCCAATTTTAGGTAAACAAGTGGCAAGCTAGAATTGATGGGTTGGAAATAAAAATGAACACCAACAACAAAGAATGAAGATATTGAATATTTCTGAACTATTTTGGTTGACATATGTTGTCATTAGCTATGAAATCACTAGGAATTAGTTAACATAACAGTCTTTTAGGTTTTACAGTTTTGATATACTTTATAAAATTTGTATTCAAGTTATAATTTAATTAAATTGTGGGAAACAGCACATAAAGTCTATGTATCTTGACTGTAGGAAATCAAATGTGCTTTATAATATTGTAAACACCAAACACTGTAAGTATGAGTCTGATAATTATTGTTGACAGCTTTCACAAAGCTTTCTTAGAATTTTGAATTGTTTTCACATGTCAATTATCACAAAATTTGATGCAAATCCTGGAAAAGTGATAGATATATTAGGAAATGTGGCACAAATATCGACATTTTAGAACATGAAAAGTGAAGAGCTCATCTTTATTACCCTTCAGTGAGCCTCTTTGTTAGCTCTTTGGTATTTTCAAGAAACTACTAGTTCAGACACAAAGAAATGTTCTCTCTCCTATGAGAATTATGTTGGAAAGGACAGGTCAATACAGCTACATGTGCATGTCCCTTAATATTTGGCATTGCTATACCAAAGCATGCACAAATAATTTATCTAAGTGATGATATAAGAAAGCACTGATCATACAGTAAGAGCAAATTCTGTTAAGAGGAAACAGTTAAAATAATGTGTGCTGTGATCAACTGGAGCAAAAGCATTTTGGCAACCCAGGCTAGCATATATGGAAGCAAAGCTAGAGTTTTCTGAACCATGGGCAAGGATTCCAGCTACTGATGAATATTTGTACCGTTCTCTTGATGTGTCATCAATTGTAAGAGCTTGGTGCAGAGGAGCATTGATGCTCTGCTGCAGCAGGGGGTGGGAGGTCTCCAAAAGTCAGAGAAAGTATTAAGGCTAAATGTTGCAGGAGTTTGAAGCGATAGTGCAATGTTTAAGGGATCAGTGAGTGCCATGGGTATGTAGGCATGAAACAGTAGCTTTTACTAAACAAGTTACTGACTTTTAGTTTTGGTATATATATACAGGAGTGGGATAGAAATCATTATTACAAATATCTATCTAGTATCTCTCCTGTTAGTAAAATAAAGCTATTTGTAGGAGTAGGTTAAAGCACTATAATGTTTGAAAAGTCAATCAACACAGGACACGTTGGATCACACGGGACACTTTGTCCACATCAGACTATTAGAGATGTGAAGGAGGGAGCTATAATCAAGCAGCAATGAAACTATCTTGCAATGTAACAGAAGACACTAACCTTGTGTGAACAGCAATGCCATGCACAAATAATGACAAAAGGAACCAGTAGTTTAATGAAAATAGTATAAGTATTTGGAGCTTCAATTACTCGTCATCCCACATTCGATGCACATGCATATGCACTTGGAAACAGGTAGAAATAGATAGCACTTCAGGAAACTTGCTAGCAAGAAAGGGCAGGACATGAGTTCAGCTAAGAATACAGCCTGAAGCTATTAGATTCAAGGCAGAACTGCAGTTCTCAGTAAGAGAGAAGTTGTGATGTATTATACAATATCACTGGTGAAAATTAAAGTGAGAAAACCAGAAATCTTGTCTGTTCAAATAGGCTAAAAAGGATTGTAGCATTTCAGTTCTTTGAGTTAACCCGGTCTGTCTATTCAAAAATGTATAAGCTATTCTACATGTAACAATATAGACAAATAAATGTATTTCAATGTTTCTTGATATATTGAGTCCAGGAGTTGATGTAGCATGAAGAGTTAGGCAAAGAAGATTTCTAAAAGAGGAGTTGGTGGTAGTCAAAAACATGATAGAGTCATCTACATCACCCAGTCCTCAGTATGGAAAGTGATTACATTCAAATTTCTGTGGAATTTAATAATGTCTATTTATATTCAGACTGTCTATCTGATTTACCCCCAGGGATCAAATGGAAGTATTTAATAGATTTGGATTATACAGTCTCAGCAAATTGAGGCATATCAATTAGCTTACTTGTACCTTTAAGGAACTCATCAAGTATTTATGTGAAAAAAATATACATTTCCAGGCACGGCACAATAGCATAGTGGCTAAAGTCCTTGCCTTGAATGTGCCGGATCCCACAGCGACCCTGCTTCCCATCCAGCTCCCTGCTTGTGGCCTGGCAAAGCAGTTGAGAATGGCCCAAAGCCTTGGAACCCTGCATCTGTGTGGGAGACCCAGAAGAGCTCCTTGCTCCTGGCTTCAGATTGGCTTAGCTCCAGCCATTGTGCTCACTTGGGGAGTGAACCATCGGGTGGAAGATCTTCCTCTCCCTCCTCATCTATGTATATTCACCTTTCCAATATGAATAGATAAATAAATAAATAGATAGATAAATATTCATTTCAACAATCAAGTAATACTGCAAAACCTGTATGCATGATCAACTGTTGATGCATAACGCCATCACAGACTCCTATGAGCAAGGATCATTTGGTCTAGAACAAGTGCCCCCATCAACAAATGTCAAAGGATGGGATGTTGGGAGAACTTTCAAATCCATAACATGCACCTAGAGCAATTTCCTGAAATAAAAATATAAGTTTTACCAACAGATAAGGAAAGTAAAAGAGCAGTGGAGAAAGGATCAACACAGCATTTTACTGGATCTCAATTTAGGAAAACAATTTTAAGAGTTTAGAAAACTCAAATTAGAAAGATATAAATTAGTAATCTTGACAGTTCTGTAAATGTTCAGAGTGATTATGACATTTTTTTCAGAGATATATTAAAGGTAATTTATTTATAGATAATACATTACTTACAGATAATGCTAAGGTTAAAGGTAATGTTAGGGTCCATCATTCAATGATAAAAGGAGTGACTCATTGGATTTCAAGTAAAGTCACAGCCACAGCTGGAACATCAAAACAATTGTTAAGATCTTAACAAGCTATACATAAACAGGTCATATTTCTAAAATATCTTAATTTTCAGCTGCCTCATTTGTCTCTCCAGATTAAACTGCATATTCTATGCTCTTAAAGTCCAATGTTCAACACATCATACCCAACTAATTTGAACAATGTCTTATTTCCAGATACGTTAAAAAAACTTCCAGAATCCATGAAGATCTCACAATTTTGTATTACAAGTTTATCATTTTATTCATGATATTTTTAGTAATGCTTATATCCAGTGAAAATTCACATGACTTGGAGAAAAGCCAAACAAAATTGTTGTGACAAAGACATTTCTAAACGTAATTGTGCCAGACATTGATTTTCATGTCTGTCTCAGAAACAACCTAGAAGCAAGGCAGGATTGTAGGCAATAGAGCTGGCTCAGCTTAATATCATCTCTAAGGGATCCAGGTTTTGCCAAGTTGTCTCACAAACAAAGCTGAGGAGCATCCCATGAGTGGGGTATATAAGACCTATGACACTGAAATACATAATTGAGATTGCCATGTCAAAAGTTAAGAAATGTTGAAGTACACATGTGCACTCCCAGGTAAAAGTACTCCCGAATGAAACAGCTAAATATGCTTTGACAGTATGATATTGGATTTTCTGCCTTAGCCTATAAATACAATAAATAGATACGCTTAAATAGCAACTGTTACTAAAGAACTATACAATCAAGATAATATAGGAGAAATGGTGGGAGGGGAACAAAGAAACAAAGGGAGAAAAGGTGAAGGGAAGAAAATAATAATAACAATTGAAAAAGAGGAAAGAAAAGAAATCATTTCATCTGGCCCTTGCAGCAGTCAGGATTCCAAATTCAACACTGCTACAGTGGACTGTTCATTAAATTCGTTGTTTTGTATGGCTCATGGATGATCATGTATGTACTTAACCAAATGGCATTTCACGTTTCCCCACATCTATCAGGTTACTGCCTTCTTCACCTTCTCATTTTTTGTTGTTGTTTTCTGGATTCATTTTATTTTCATTGAAAAGTAAGATATACAGAGAGGAAGAGAGAGAGAGAGAGGAAGACCTTCCATTCATTGACTCACAACCCAGCGGCCATAATGACCACAGCTGAGCCCATCCGAAGTCAGGGGCAAGGAGACTCCTCCAGGTCTCTCATGCAGTTTTAGGGTCCCAATGCTTTGGGCCATCCTCAATTGCCTTCCCAGGCACAGGAAGGGTGCTGGATGGGAAGTGGAGCTGCTGGCATTAGAACCGGTGCCCATCTGGGATCCCAGTGTGTGAAAGTCAAGGACTTTAGCCGATAGGCCAAGCAAAGGATTTGGAAGAGTGTATGATCAAATGATATCCCATAGTCAGCAATAATTTACTTCTCCAGTTAATTCGCTTTACGCAGACTTAATGTCATGTAGGTTCATGGAGGCTGGGGCCGTGCCATTAAAGTATTAGTACATGGAAAAAGAAGTTTGGCCGAACAATAATCAGTTTGTGTGAAATTCACAAAATAAAAGGCAGAACCTATATGAAGCTTCTTGAATCATTTGAGTATTTGAAAATTTTATGGTTATGCCTCACAAAGAGTATCAATTTTTGGGTTAAAGAAAAAGATAATATATGTTATAGTTAAATAAAATCTAGCACATTTCCTTTTCCTAGATAATATTCTTACATGATCTTACTGTGGAAAGTTTGTTTCATTCAGACAAAGTATGTAAAAATTTTTTTTTGTCAAATACTTTCATAATATCTACATTTCAAAGGTTACTACTAGTTTGAATGTTATAAAGAAACTTTTGGTGCCTAACCCAGTAGCCTAGCAGCTAAAGTCCTCACCATGAATGCCCCAGGATCCCATATGGGTGCTAGCTCCTGTCCTGGCAGCTCTGCTTCCCATCCAGCTCACTGCTTGTGGCTTGGAAAAGCAGTCGAGGATGACCAAAGCCTTGGAACCCTGCACGGGTGTGGGTGACCCAGGAGAGGCTCTGGACTCCTGACTTCCTTGCTGCCACTTGGGGAATGAATCTGGGAAAGATCTTCCTCTCTGCTTTTCCTTCCTCTGTAAAATCTATCTTTCCAATAAAAAATAAATACATCTTAAAAAGAAAAAGAAAGAAACATGCGTGCGTGTGTGTGATCTGCAAGGCACAGAGACAAAGACTTAAAAAACTTTTATTTGCTGCATGATGCCCCAAATGTCAACAAGTGTCAAGCTCTGTTCTGGGCAAAGTCAGGACCTAGTACTCAGTCTGGGTCAGCAATACAGGTGGTAAGAATCTAAGCATCTGAGCTGTTAATGTTGTCACCTGTGGGTCGCATTAGTAGGAAGCTGGCCCAGAAATTAAGACGATATTCAAACCCCAGATGAGACGCAAGTGTCCTAAGCAGCAAATTAGCTGCCATATCCAGAGCATTCCCAGCAATATTAACTCTCGCGTTTCTTAGTTCTCTTCTATGGATCTAAGAAATCCCAAGGTAAACGTATAAGTGTAATAAATAGGTTAGTAGGGAGACCACTGAAATGAAACTTGATGGAGGAAGCATAAAATTAATTTAAAGGGTCCCGGCGCAGTGGCGCAAGTGGTTAAAGTCCTCGCCTTGCATGCCCAGGATCCCATATGGGCGCCGGTTCTATCCCAGCAGCCCCGCTTCCCTTCCAGCTCCCTGCCTGTGGCCCGGGAAAGCAGTCGAGGATGGCCCAAAGCTTTGGGAACCTGCACCAGCGTGGGAGACCCAGAAGAGGCTCCTGGCTTCGGATCGGCATAGTATCGGCAGTTGCGCTCACTTGGGGAGTGAATCATCGGACGGAAGATCTTCCTCTCTGTCTCTCCTCTCTGTATATTCGCCTTTCCAATAAAAATAAAATGAATCTTTAAAACAAAACAAAACAACAACAACAAAAAAAAACCAAAAAACAAACAAAAAAATGAATTTAAAGAAATCCAGATGTCTCCACTTCCCTCTAGTGACACATGTGAGGAAATATTTTACTTTTAACAATACTGTGTAGTCCATAGCCAGTATCAAACATCATTTTAACTTAATTCTTAGAATATCTTTAAGTACATTTCTTCTTTAATTGACACAGTAATTATAAATGTTTATGGTGTGCACTGGTGACATTTTAATTGTTGGATACAATATATAATGATCAGATCGCAGTAATTGGTGCATCCATCACTTCATCTACTTGCCATGTATTTGTGTGGGGAGCATCCAGAATTCACAACGAGATATTTTGAACTCTACAATTATTTTTGTCAGCCAGTCTTACGCTACTCTGCAGTAGAATATGAACTATTTTGTCTACCCAACTATATCATTGTGCTCTTTAACCATCCCCTCTCCAGCCTTACCCACTCTCCCCAGGCTCTGGTAATCACTAATTTTCTTTTTCACTCTGCTTTTGAGAACAACACTTTTGCTTCAAAAAGCAAAAGTAGGTAAGATCTTGCGGTTTTTCCTTCCCTTCCTTAACTATTGCGCTTAACATGATTTCCCCCAGATTAAAAAAAAAAAGTGCCGATTAATTGTATTGTTCATTGAATTGATGATGCACAATATTTTTCTTCCTATCTCATTTCTTTGGAGCAAATGTATCATATTAGATGTTTACAAACACACAGCCTCGGATGTTTCCAGGTACATAAAAATCTGTGGAGATACAGATATCTAATCAAGAGGTAGATAAACATCTGTTTCATTCTACTCCTTAGCATCCGACTTATTATTGCAGAGAATATAGTTTATATTAACTACTCAATATTATTTTTAGAGTGAAGAATATGAATGGTAAGATTTTATAAAATCAACTCAAATTTCTTGAAGTGTTAATTATTCTCATCTGGCTTGAATATTTTGGAGCTAGTATTTTCTATCCAATCTGAGAGAGCTAAATGACCTATTGGGGCTGGTACTGTGGCACAGCAACAATCCCGCCTGAAAACCCAAACTCCTGTATGGGTGCCAGTGTGTGTCCCAGGTGCTCTGTTTCCCATCCAGCTCCCTGCTACTACATGTGGAAAAGCAACCAAGGATGGACCAAGTGCTTGTGTCTTGCACCCACATGGGAGACCTGGAGTAGCCTCCTGGCTCCTAGGTGTGGCCTGACCCTACCGTATGTAGTCTTTGCAGTCTTTTCTGCAGTCTTCCATATGGAGGATAGAAGTCTTTCTCTTTTTCTGTGTAGCCTCCTCTCTCTGTAACTTTGCTCTGCATTTATTTTATATGTAAACTCTAGGTGGTAATGGTGTAGATCCACTCTCCTACTTTTTTCAGTTTTTTAGAATAATTAAAGCATTAAGTCTCAAGAAAACTACTCAAAAGCAATACCATCCTTGATTTTTGTTTCTTGAACTCGTTTTTCATTTTCTGAGAATAGCCTTTTTTTTTTTTAGCTCGGGTTTGTGAAATAGTACTTGGCTGGGATAATATATTTGTTGTGTTAATAAAAGCTGAATTTCCCTTGTATTAAAATTGCCTATAAAATGATCTGTATTTCGAGCTCTTTAATCTTTTAGCTAATACCAAGTCACATTTACCTGAGTCAGTTGTATTTCTTTTTTATTATTATTCTGTAATGAAAGCAATAAGTACCTTTTCTACATTAGTGCTTGGAATGTAGAGACACAGTTTTGGATGTAGAAATCAGTGTAAAGTGCCAACACAAGATTGTTTCACTGCCTTCCTTTCACAAGTGAAATTGGGAAGTGCAAACATTTGCTCCTCGTGGCTCAAGATGTTCTCTAGTTACATGCAGCATCTCTGAGTGGAGGACTCAACGTTTGATGACTGATGAAATGAAGATCAGTTGTTGCAGTTTTTGAACTCTGCAAATGATGTCTCAGTACTGTACAGGGAGAACATCACAGGCTGAGAGCCATTTACCAAAACTTCCAAAAAATCTCTTTGTTACACCTTCTTAACTGTAGTTTTCTAAACACTATGCAGAATATTTCACTGCGTAATTAAACAATTGGTGCAGTGATGAGGATAAAGAATATAGAACAGGGTTGCGAGCTAGTCTACAAGCAAAACACAGGAGCTACTTGTCAAGAGTAGTTGCTTATCTATTGACAGCTGTGTCCAATAGAATGAATTACATAGTAAATATTTAATACTAATGTATTTCTGCCATGATTGTTATTTCTTTCACTGTCTCTCAGTATATTCAGTGAAATAATTAAAGCAGTCATTCATTTAAGTTCTGTTTTAAGTACCAGACTTTTGAAGAATAAATATTCATTTTCAATGAAAATGCAGCACTCATAGTAAAAATTGCCAACTTATAAATTCAATTAAAAAATCATAGTTAACCAAGTTAACTACTACATTTATTGGTTAGACTCCATTTTTATATATAAAATACACACATTATTAAGTAAAAACATGAAAGACAAAAAATGACATAATTGTTAAAATTATTATGTAATTTTATAGATGGTTTTATCATCAGGAAAAAAATGATAATATGATTTGAACATATGGGCTGTATTCTACTGCATTTATCCATATTATTATTCCACAAATCTCTGTTTTTGTACTTCATAGCTGGCTTAAACGTCCACTCTCACAGTGGGGATTCACTTTTGAACACATGAACTCCTGTGGGATACCCAAACCATATCCAAATTATTGTAAAATGTTTCTTATAATTGTCACTCTCGACAAATAGCTTTAAGTTTCCAAATCTGTGATTCGTGACTTATGGAACTATTTGTCTATTCCTTTATAATAGTTGGCTTTTGTTTGTTGGTTGGTTTTGTTTTGCTTTAGTGCAACTGTGGGCATATATTCTTGTGCACAACAGTAACGGATAATCACTAGTGACAAAGACTACACATCCAGGCATCCTGCTCATCAGTCTGACTCATCCACTCATGCTGTAGCTTTGTGTGGCCCATGATTCTCATCTGAAATAGACAAAATAACTTATGGTTTGATAGGTTGCGATGCTGAGAGGAATTAGTGCACATTAAGTTTTGGGAACAGAGCCTGGCATATGATAAGCTGTGAGATTGTTATCTCTAAGTTTATACATCTCATTAATTGCTTCTTTACCTTGCCTCCTTGATGTCTTTATTGCATGGAGTAATTCCCACACAATCAAATGAAATGCATGTGAAAATAAAAGGAGCACCAAATAAGCAAGAAAAATGAATCTTTGAAGCTGAAGTTCAATGCCAGCCTCCATGAAATATATATATTTTCAGATCCCTACCTTGTTAACTACTTTAATTTGAAACTTGTTCACATTTTCCAGAGAATGAAACATTTGTTTTTAAATTTAAACATGAGGAGAATGGAACAGAGAGAGGCATATTAGCTGGTGTTCTATCAGAATGTATACTCCTCTCTTCTCTCTCATTTTTATCTCCGTTTCCTCTGGAGTTCAGGATTATTCATAAGTTTATCTATTGCTAGGCACAACATTTGTCTCACTGCTTCCCAGTTTATAGTTAATCTTACCTCTTCTATTCTTTCTTCTCTAATTCCCTTCACAGCTGAGGATCAATGCCTTTCCACAATATCATGCACCTTCACAGAGAAGGAGGAGGCGGCATTTTGACCTTAAATCCTAAAGTATATTTATTTAATAATAGCATTTAAATGAAGTGACATGGTGGCTCAACAGGTTAATCCTCTGCATGCTTGCTGATATTCTTTATGGCACTGATTAGCATCCCAATTTATCTACTTGGCATCCAACTCCTAGCTTATAGACTTGGAAAGCAGCAGATGATGTCTCAAGCGCTTTGGTGCCAGAACCCATTGGCTCTTGACTTCTGATTGGATCAGCCCCAGTCATTTTAGCCATTTTGGGAGTAACCAGAAGATGGAAGATCTCTTAATCTTTTTCTCTCCTTATCCCTCTGCAAATTTGCCTTCTAAATGCAAGTAATTTTCTTTTTAAGAAAGAGCATTTTAAATTATCCTAGAATGTTTAATCAAAATTTAAGTTTGTCATGAAAGTCATGTTGCAATCTTGCAAATTTTCTAGTTCCTTCCATGAGTTGCGCTGTTTACAAAGGAGATACAAACTAGTTTGCTCATTTAGTCTCTGTTCCTAGTAGGGATTTTTGTGAGACCAGATTGATTTATGTTCCTGAGAGAAGAGCTGCCAGTCACGCGTTCTTCAATAAGACTGTGCCACCTTGCTTGGAGCTGCTATGTTCAAGAGAAGATTTTTAAATGTGCAGAAATAATATATAATATGTTACAGATTAATATATATTAATGGATTTATATCATTAATAAATACATATATTAATAAATATAAATTCATAATATGATTTATATATTTCAAATCACAGAAGCAGAGCTAGAATATCTAAATCTTTTCTATTAAGCATATAGAAATAAATAACTATTTCAAAATGTAGCCATCTTTTACTATTAATTTCGTCAGGGTTACTCATAACATGTTGTAAAAAAAGGAAGAATAATTAGTAGCTAAACCACTGCTGATTAATCCAAGTAGAATAATGAGTTTCAGTCTAATTGTATGAGATATATTTTTCTGCCTTTTTTAAAAAACCAAATTGTCATAGACAAAATAAAACTGTGAGATATCACATATTTCTACCACAGTCCCATTCTTTCTTTTAATTGATAGGCAAAAATCTCTGGCATGATGTTAATAAAAGCCTGCTATATTATCATGTTTCCATTTTTGTTAGAGAATTAATAGCATATAAAATGAATTAATAGTTTAAAAATTAGAGAAGGCCAAGAGTTAGGCAAGTTCATGTTCTATAAAAGTGAAAAATAAAGACATTTATACAGTCACAAAATGTAAGATGAACACAGCAATGTGTTTTGCTAGCTTGTCACCAAACATTTTATCTAGTCCTACAGAGCCCCCTTATCTTTAAAACATTAAATAAAAATTTTATCTTAAATTCCCTTAAAGTTTTTTCCACAGATGATGACAATGTTTAGTCATGAAAAACTTCAGTGATAACATTCTGTCGTCTATTACTATTTTATTTCTCTCATTAAGGCTTTTCAAATAAATAGAGCCAATTGAGTGTGTGTGTATGTGTGTGTGTGTGTGTGTGTGTGTGTGTGTGTGTGTGTGTGTGTGTGTAGGTATAAAGAGAAAGGGAAAGAGAGAGAGGCCTATTTTAAAGAATTGGCTCCCATGATTGTGGAGTTTCGGTAAATCCACAATCTGCAGGATAGGACAGGGATCCTAGGAAGTGTTGCAGTGGGAGTCCAATGGTGGTCTGCTGGCTGACTTCCTTCTGACTCTGGGGAGATCAGTGTGTTGTTTTATTATGACTCTACTTTGATTGGCTCAGGGCCACCCCCATCCACATAAAAGAACCTTACTACAATTTCCCCAAAATCCATCTGTTTAATCTCATCCAGAAATTATGATCACTGAATTACCAGAATAATATGTGAACAAATATTTAAACACTGTGACCCTGCCACGGTAACAACTACAGTTATTTGCCATATTAACTCCCTCCATGATGTAACACTCATATGGATATTTCAAGTTTTTATTTGATGTCTGAAATGTGTACCTTTAAAAAAATAAATGGTTTATATAATCATTTATACAGTGACAGTCTAATAGAGTCTTGTTCAGTGCATCTATCTACTGCAGTTAATATGATGTTGGAATATTTTAAATGCTCAAGATGTAAAAATAAGCTAGCTTCCTGTGTATTGTGTACACATGTTTGCTTCCTATCTGGCCATAAGAAGATCCCCATGTATTTATATTCTTCCTAAACAATGGGCTCATCATTTGTAGATCTCGAGAACAGATTTTACACAATTTCTTCCAGTGACATCACGGTAGTAAGCCACTGGCTTGGTCACAGAATTTTCAGAGCTACCTTGACACCACGAAAAGTACATTCCCTGGAAAATTCACAAAGTAGCCAGTCACAGGCTGCAGCATATAGGTACTGGTTAAGCGCAGAAGGCATTTTTCTTCCGCAGGCAGATGTAGGATTGGCAAATGTCCATATTCATTTTTAGTAATTTCAGCTGACAGTCAGTCAGTATAAGTTAATAAAGGTATAGAACTCAGCTACTCCCACATTACCTAGTGAGGATTGCCTCATTGCCATATGAACAAGCAGACGTGTCTGGCATTGCACTGCTGATGCTGAGTCCAGACTTGGCCTACAAAATAACTTTTCCAGCCTTATGTCTTTGCCAATTAGCAGATTGGCTTGTGCTAAGTTTGATATCCAACAATAAGGTAATTAATTTCCACAAAAATTTTGAATTATAATCATTGTAATACAAGGAAATTTAGATTTTTTTGTCTTGTTGAATATTTGAGGGTCCATATCAGTTCCATTTATTTGACTTATTTGACTTTGGTATAATGTTTGTATGCAATCTACCTATCATGTATTTAGAATAAAGGTGCTTGCTCAATTCTCATCAACTTATATAACAATGCACTAGTACTGAAATTTAAATTAGTGTCTAAATGTCTTCCCAGCGGATTATTTATAAATATATTGGAACAGTGAATCATATGCTCATATGTATATAATAATTGCAAATGCTAAAACAAGAAAAAATAAAGAGAGGAAATGTATATCTATGGAAGAAATTTTAAAGTGAAACACTCTAGATGTTTCGTGTTTCTAAACAGAATATTTCATTAATTTAATTAAAATCAATTGAAGGATTTTACTGTTTGGAAGAGCTGAAAATAGTCAAAATGTTTAAATTGGATTGTCTCTTATTCATTGTGAAAAAACTATTTAAAACAGAAAGAAAGTCTGCCTATCATCTAAACAAGACAAAATAATGAATCATTGAAGGATAATTCCATGCATGTTGTCTATATTTCAATCTAACAATATACTGTCTCAAATGATTCACTCAGTTACTGAGAGGTTTGTACATGTTTTTAAAAAAGTATTTTCTTCAATAGAACTGACAAACGGAAATATAAATTGCATCAATTGGGTAAAGTTGTATAGATATGCTGACATGTGAAGTTTTGAGAAATGTAAATAGAAAAGAATTTCTTTATGCATCTTTTTAAAAGGATGAGACACGTAGCACAATTTGAATTTGCACAATTTGAACTTTTATTTAGTCATACAATAACATATGTTCATTTTCCTAGTGTTTTCGTATGTTAAAGAGTTTATCCTCACATATTTTAAAGAATATATATGGAAACAATACTTTCACATTTGGAAAAGACGTTATTCTCTGCAAAGGAATATTGTAGCGCTGCAAGGTTGAGTGTAGAAGCTAGTTTAAAGATGACTGATGAATGAACTCAGCCTGTATTTTATTTCTTATTCACGCAGACTTTATGTGTTGTCCAAGTGAGTGTACGTTACCTATTACAGTCCAAGGTCAACTGTTTGCCAATATAGTACAAAGAGAATAGAGAAAATCAAATTCTGCAAGTCACTCAACCTGTTAAAATCTATTTTTTCATTTTTAATAATCAATCATCACACACAGAATAGGCTATTATTTTTAATGATCGACAAAGTAATTTTCAGCCACAGCAGAATCCGCCGCTCATCTCAGTATCCTTGAAAACTACATTATTTCAGATCTTTATCTAAATCTGCCTGCCTATTTTTAAACACACCAATACGTCCTGAAGAATTTGAAAATATGTTTTGGCAATAGTAAAGATTTTATACACAGTGACACATGCATACACACACATAGCCACCTATTTTCTGGGCAATTATGACAACTGTGATAGAAAATCATTCCCTCTTTATTGCAGTGTTCAAAATGATGGCATAGGAAGCCTCTTTAACGACACTCTGTCTTCAGCTCACGTTCTTGGCAGCATATTACACTGGGCAGCACATTAGTTTCTTGATTGGTTAAGACTTTTGCCTGAAGGCATAGCCATTAGGTGAGTGTTTTCTAAACTTCAAGAGTCAGGAAGACCACACTGTCTAAAAAAAAAAGAAGTTCTTGTCATGACTACAAAAGTTTAAAAGTTTCCTGATCAGTGGCTACCTGGTCTGCTTTTTAATATGGCAATATTACTCCTTCATTTAAAAAAATAATTAGCATTTATTCCCAGAACTACCTGTTGACCATCTAATATATTTAAGATAATGAGAATGACAAAAGAATGTGTTTGTTAGATGTACAGCTGAATAGTAAGAATTATAACTGAATGTGGTTCAGAATACATGCTATGTGTTTGACAGCGTTTGGCAGTGTAGAGCATTTCCTTTGAATATATTCTTACTCTTTTCCATTTCCATTTATGTAACATTTTAAAAGAAATAAGATAAAAAATGTAAAAACACACTATTATGGTACAGTTTTAAGCGTTAGAGTGACAAACTATAGAATGAGATAGAATAAATTCCCCAGCAGATTTTTATGAAGCATAATTCTCTCTATAGATATTTATTTAGTGATGTTTTCTGTATTTATTGCAATACAATCTGTGGAGAGTATGAAGTCACTTAGAACTGTATGTCCAACCACAGGTGAGGTGATCTGACGCTGAACAGTGTAACAGAAGCTCTGTCTGTGATCATAAAGTACTGCAGTGCAAGTTTGCAATAATGCATTAACATTTGGGGATTTATTTATCTTAACAACACAACTGAAAAAACTACTACTATAGTAGCAGATTATCATATGGTGAAATAAGATTCATTTTGAATATGAACAACAATATGAGAAGTAGAATTCCTTTTTAAAATTTTTTCTAATGTTTTTAATGTCTCCTTTAATCATTTTGGATAAAATCTCTAGTTACAATGGACAGCTTAGGAACATTTCCAATTTATGTAGGTCTTGCTTATGTCAATTATTTATGTAAATTTTCCCATGACTTAATTAATATTTTCCACAATAAAATAAATATTAACTCGAATATATGAGTTCAATGTAATATGAAATTCTATATTTCAAAGTAGAATGGTAGAAATTATTATTTCCAAAACAATAGCAACAAAGTATGCAGAAATGAAATAGGAAAACTTTTTATTTGCCTGAAAAATATGAGAGTTAACCTCTGTTATTACGACTATTTTTAATTGTTTGAATTAACTTTTAAAAATATTTCTGAGAATATGATTTTGTGAATATAGTGATCAAGTAAGATTTATTTAAGTATTAAGTAAGTTTTGCTAGATTAAGTAGCAATGGTATTTTGAACTTCGTTTCATTCTCACAATTGGCTGGAAGAATTGACCAGAAAATGAAATTTAAAAGCAGGAACTTATCTATTTCCTAGAGTAATAAGAAACCTAGGAAATTTAATTATTACAGAAACAAGTTTAATAAGGGATGAGCCCTATAATGTTTTATTGAAGTGAAAATGTTTCATTTTCCTAATGCCCTGAAATTATGGGAAAATGTGATGAATTGCAAAGCTAGAGAGGCAGAGATTTAGAGAGTCGGTGGATGCTGGAGGCTTCTGAGATTGCTAACCAGAAACTGGCAGAGAGAAAGTGTGTATTTTGTTATTAAGTTAGTAAGTTAGCAAGGCTGTGCATATTTCTAACATACCATGCCTTACCTATTCTGGCCACTTCTATAAAGTGTGGAATATTACACCCATTTTTCAGTGAATAATAATGCTATGCATTGGTGAACCTCACAGATGTTAAAGAAAAAAAGAAAGAAATTCTATGGAAGAAAATAATTCAGGTACTTTATGTGCCCATGTTATGGCAAGCGTTTTGAATTGCTATATATCATTTTATTACATAAATTTCTGCCAGGTAGGATTCCTTTGTCCCATATCAAAGCACCAACCACTGCTTAATCCTAGCTGATGTAGACATTACAAAATGAACCAGTACATAGAAGATCTTCTTCTCTATCTCAATTTTTCTGCCTCTGTTTCTCTCACAAATAATTATATACATGATTGTTCATGTAAGTTCATGGCTTAGTGAACAATGTAATTTCAACTTTTTATATCAGAGACAGTCAAGCTACATGTAAACCACAAAGAAGATACTGTCACTTGGATCGTTATCTATGCCCTTGTCATTAGCAAATTTTGACTGCATTTTTTTGCAAGGAAACTTTAATTACATGAGCTTTAATAATGCTGACTATAAATGTAATTTTCCTCTAAGTTCTGTAAGTAGTTTTCTTTCCTTTTTTTTTTTTTTTTTTGCAACACCATGGAGTTAATTGACATGGTATTGAGTGGCCAATATGTTAGAAAATGCAAGTTCTTAACCACTTCCTGTGAGTACTTCATTGACATTTCAATTTTAGTTTATACACAACCAGCTGCTATGCACCTTAAAATGATTATAGGGTACTATTCAGCTGTCTTGTGTCTATTTTCATTTTACTTTTAGCAGTTTATAGTACTGAAGAATAATTTATACTGAACTTGGCGAATTTTAGGATAGTCCAAACAGGCTTATAACTCTAACAAGGCACATGTTAACAATTGAGGAGCAGAAGTTTTAGGAGGGGTGTGCAGAGAGATCTTCAATACCTTAGTGAGGAGTAACTCATCTTTGTGTCTTAACGAATAAGGTTTATGTGAGTCCAAGCTGAATGTTTCCTGTCTGTTTTTAAGTTTTCCTTATTGGTATCTGTCTATCTGATTTAATTTTTTGGAGGGGGGGTGCACACCGGAATGACCCTGATGGTCATTGCCAGAGAGGGTGGAGATCCAAAGTTGGAACTAATTAATGACCAGAGAAAGCTCCTCTCCTAAGTCCGGAAGGAAGCTTACTGTTCTTCTGTTTCTGAGGACCGCTGAGGTATCCTGGTTGTTGGTTGATGACATTAGATCCTGTGAGGGAGGATCTGGGCTTCTTCTATCCAGTGTGGGAGATCTGATAGGGAATGGATGACCTCAAAGTTCTTGGCCTGCGAGGGCACTCCTAATCCCAGTAGTCTTCTTGGCAGTTGGGATACAATCTTTTGTGCCCATACTGGCAGTCCTTGGTGAGGATTCAGGAGTCTCCAGGGTAGGGATTGATACAAGCCTCTTCCTGTCCTCCTGCTCCACTCTGGGGTTTCTGCCCCTCCCTCTGCATATGACCTCCTGTAAGAGGCTCTCAGGATTGTCCTTGGTTCCCACTGTATGTCTTTATAGTTTTTGCTTATGTCTAGTGTAGATTCGAGTCTGCTGTCTGTAAGTGACCTGTTACAATTTTGATAAGTTATTTTTAACATCTTCCTCACACACTCTAAGAAGGAAGAAGATTTCTCTGCTGTCATGACCCATTATGGAATAACATAGGGTATTAAAAACATAAATTTAATTTTTCTGTAAGCTCTGTAACTTGTTTTCTAAACTTAGTTGTATCTATTACTAAGATCATTTCTTTAAATCCATAGAAAGAGAGTGTAATCAGATGGTTAAGGGAGTGAGTTTTTAAATTCATATCCAGACTTTGCCATTGTTAATTCATTACTATGGAGCGATTTTCCCATACCTCAAGTCAGCACCTTGTCTCATATTTATGCACATCAGTATTAATAGTAAAATGAGTAGAAATGCTGTGTTAACACCATGGAGTTAGTGTAAGGAATGCATGAGCTATCCCTGTATAAAAACTAGCAGAATGCCTATTCCATAATTAAGATCATGAAGTATTGATTATCATTATCTGCAGAACCAACTTAACTACAGTCCTTTACCACAGCATAGGTTGTTATGTTGCACAGTAGAAGATCTCATGACCATTTTTGCTTTTGAAGAAAGGCATACTAACATATGCAACTTATTATATCTTAATAATTTGAATTTCAATCTTTTGATAAAATTGAAATTCAAAGCCAGTCCTTCAGGCAGATGATTGGCAAAATAAAAATAAAATAATGTTTTAATATTGGTTGCATTATTTGGAGTTACTTATGTGTTTTCTTTTTCTCAAAATATTTATGTCCTCAATGTTGTTTTGCTTTTTAGTAAAAATATATGTTTCTCATAAATCATAGGCACAGAATGTTTTCTTTCTCAGCACAGTTGGAGTCTGAGTTTGATTAATCTTTTAGCGTATAATCTAAGGTCTATATTTGCATAAAAGAAGAGATAGCAAAGTAGAAATAAACCTGGCTGTGTTTTTAATTATGAATCTGTGTGTATTTACTTGTAAATATTATAACTGATGATATATATATTCATCTTGGAAACATCTATTCTACATAGACACTCCTACAGAGATATAGAGCAAATTCATTTATCATATGTAGTAAGTATGTTATATGGTGTTTTCCATGTGTCACATAGAATTAACCTAGAGAATTTATCAATGAAAGTTTGTCAAAGTTCTTATTAAATGATAATCACCTGTGTTCCTCCCGTTAAGGTGGTTTGCATGGCTTAAACCTTTGTTTCCAAAGTCCTTAAATTGCACCAAAGGTTCTATCCCCATTAAATAAAGTTATCTGTTGAGTTTTAATTTTTGCAGACTTTGAATTCATTTGATTAAATATGATGACTTACAAATCAGTATGCATATACTCATTTATTTTGTGATTTTTCTAGTTCTGACACATATGTACTCTGCATAACATATTTGAATATATATATATTCCTACCAATTTGAACCACATAATCATTGTTTGTACACTACTATGTTATACAGTTGAGTATATCAATCATGTTATCTATAACTAGTATACATGTTTTATTTATTCATGTATCTGTCGGTTTTTCAAATATTGATTTATTTATCTAGAAAACATTACAGAAAGGAGAGAAAAAGAAAGAAAAAGTCTTCCATCTACTGTTCACTCCCCAAATAGCTGCAATGGCCATTGCCAGGCTGGTTTCAAGTTGAAAACTAGAAGCTTCTTCTGAATTTTTCGCGTAGGTGCAATGTGCCAAGACTGTGGGCCATTCTCTGTTGCTTTTCCACACTTTTAGCAAAGATCAGGTTTGGGAAGTCGCGCACCCAGGGTAGAACTTGGCGCTTACATGGATACTGTTCTCAGGTGCAAGGGAAGAATCAGCCTGCAATTTGTCAGACCCAGTACACGTTTTAAAGTACAACAAATACAAATACAAAATATTTTCAATTGCGTATGGTCATATTAATATGCTCAACTAATGCATGAATATATATATAATCAGACTTTTATTTATAGCAGCATAATTATATTAATATTATATTGGTATTTTTATGATCACATTATATGTATTTTTATTGTTACAAATTCAAGTATGTCTAAATAAAACTTATTTTTTGAGATCTGAAAGAAGGGGTTATATTTTAAAAACCTTTGGTATTCTTTCCTTCGTGCAGATGAAACTTCTTAAAATATTTTCAAATCACTGTTGTGTAACTCATCAGTAGAAATGAAAATTATATTCTGGAATATTCTGTATTTTTGTAAAAATCCATTTGTTTTTATTTGAAAGGCAGATTTACACAGAGATAGAGAGAGACAGAGACAACGTCCATCCCGCTGGTTCACTCCCTAAATGGTCACCAAGACCAAGCTGAACAGATCCAAAGCCAGGAGAAAGGAGCTTCTTTCACATCTCCTACTTGGATGCAGGGTTGCAAGGACTTGAGCCACACTCTTCTTTCCTAGTCCATAAGCAGAGAGCTGTATTGCAAGTGGAACAGCCAGGACACAAACCATCTCCCACATGCGGTGCCTCTGTTATCCCAGAGAATTTGCCTGTTGAGTCATAGTGATGGACCTAGCATAAACATTAAATTCTTGTATGGCTTAAGATTTCCTGAGAAAGAGTCACTGAATTTATTTATCTAGTCAGGCAGTACTATTTTTATTTTCATCTGTTCCAATGCTCTGGAATCTTTTTCTCTTTTCCTTTGAATATTTGCTCTCAAAAGATCTGGATTTCTTCTTTAGTATTCTGAAGTAGCCAGAAAGTAAATCCACTGCTAACATGAATTATTGATATTTCATGAATAGCAATACTTTCGTTTTAATAATGGTCCAGTATTATAGATTGTTATCTTTCTAGAAGTATTGGAAAGATGTATTTTGAATTGATTAACGGAACTTCTGTGTGTCTCACAAAACTCATCTACCAACAATGACTTCAATATTGAAATTTTCTGAGTACTTATGCTGCCTCTGCTCAGTGTTAACCTAGGAGTTCCTTTTGTCTATTGCATATACATATAACCTTATATGTGTGCATTTCGTAGAATAGCACAAGCCTTTAAAAGAAAAGCTAGTGCAAACTGTGACTTGAAGCCGACATATTAGTTATGTTAATTTATACAGTTGTCAGTGGTTTTCAATTAACTTTTATGTTGATCATCCCCTACTGTTCGGTAGCAAGTTTATTTCTAGCTTAGATACATATATATATATATATGGAATATATACATATATATATGTGTGTGTGTATGTATATATATATGATATATATGTATATATATATATGTATTTATATATGCAAGATTTTCTTTAAACTTCTATTTATGTATGTAAACCAAGTGACTTGTTTTCATACCAATAAATTGAAAACCACATTCATGACTTTTACACATTTTTTGACAATAACATCCCAAGTAAAATAGTTTAGACTTCACATCTCTTTTAAAGATTTATTTATTTTGTAAGACAAAGTTCCAGACAGAAATGGAGAGACAGGGAGAAATAGAGCATTCCATATGCTTGTTCACTCCCCAAATGGCCACAATGGCTGGGCTGGATCAGATGTTTCAGAGCTCCAATTTAGTTGCAGGGGTCCAAACATGCACATGCTTTGCATTGATTTCCCAAGTGTATTCGTAGGAGTCTGGATAGGAAGTGGAGCAGCTGGGATCAAACTGGGTACTGTAACAGGTATTTTTGTTGGAATGGCGGATATGCAGACAGAAGGAGATACAGAAAATAAGACCTTCTGTTAGTTAATTCATTCCCCAAGTGGCCTCAGCAGCCTGAGCTAAGCTGATCCAACGCTGATCCGAAATCAGGAGCAAAGAGCTTCCTCTGCGTCTCCCAAACAGATGCAGGCTTGGACTGTCCTTTACTGCTTTCTCAGGCCACAAGCAGGGAGCTGGATGTGAATTAGAGCCCCTAGGACACAAACCAGTGCCCATATGGGATCCTAGTACATGCAAGGCGAAGATTTTAGCCACTAAATTATTGTCCTGGGCCCCATTTCGGACTTTAAAAATAACTCTTTATGCTATTCTGATATTCTTATACCTAATTCCTTTACTAATCCATAATTCCTGATTAAACCATGCTTTGAAAACTCAAATTTAATTGTTTTAATTATATGTCATACTGAGTGTGCACCTCATTTTATGGAGATGATTATACATTTCTCTTTATGAGAATTGCCAAAGTAAATCAATAATCATTGTCTGGATTGAAAATCCTAACTTCTTGTCAAAACTTTGAACAGAAATCAAATTTTTAAAGGTTTAAATTTGTGGAGACATTTAAACATTAAAAAATGACTTATAAGGCTAAAATTTGTTTTTGATAGATGAAAAATGAGGTTAAAAGTTAGTATGTTTTATGTACCATTCATGACTAATAAAAATATGCTTTGATATCTTTTATGGGATATTTAGTGTGACTCTGAATGCCATCAAATATTTATGAATTAGATTGTGACCAGACATACCATGTACTCTGGCAACTACATCGCAACCATAACAGATGCCTTAATGTCACATACATTAAACATTAGAAAGTGCCGCAATTTTTGAGATTAAATTACCAAGTATTATAAACAGAAGATATTCTGGTTTTGAAACCCTTTGGAGTTGCCTCTCTAAAACGTACTGCTTCAATCTCTTTGAAGCATTGTTAATTTCCACTCCTTCATGGTTTGCCACACATATTCTGATGTAGGCTTCAAATTACTCCTCAAAGAACAGCAGCAGGTGATTGATAATTGGGGAAAAAACATATACATAGGAATGAATCAAACACATCAGTATCCTGAATATAAAACAGGCCATAGCTATTTGAGCAACTACAGGCAAAAACAGTGTGTGTACATTTCATGTAACCATCAGAATTCAAATTGAAATAAGTAAAATAGCAAATAATTGTTTCTAAACTGCACTCTTGCCAGCAAAATTATTTTATCAACATGAAAGATAATCATTTATTGTTTAGAATAAAACATATAAATTGAACTAACTGCCCAGATTCGTGGTTTTTTTTTTTCCTTCTGTGAGAATCATTAAAAGTGGAAGAAATAAAAGGTTTTACCCCAGGAGTCATGTTTAACTCTGTGCCTATGGGTAATTCATTAGAAATTCTATGATGTTTATTGAAAAGAGATGATGAGTATATGGTAATACAAAACCTCATAATGTGCTGGTGCTGGAGTGAAAGACTCTGCTGGCATCAGGAACAGCATCTTACATTCAGAATGGTTCATACTTCAGTTACTAACGACCTTCAACACTTGTTCTTATTTATTGCTGCTGAGTTAAGAACAGAGTAGCCGAGTAGAAAATGATGATGTTAGGTCATGGCTCTTAACTAGGTCTCATTTGAAGTAAAATTCCTGTGCTCTCTGGTGAAACATGCATTTTTTTTTTCATTTTTACATTGAAAAGTATTTAAATGATCTAAACTTTAAACTGTGATCTTTAGAAAATAACTATGAAAACATTGTTCATTCATCTCTAAGAATTAAAAAAAGAATAGCATTTCATGTTTTTCAATACTTGTAATCGGAATTGCAATGGTATATGTATTCAGAAGAATTTTATAGTCAAATATGTGGAAAACAACAAGAATTAGGAACATCTTTGGCAAATAAAGGGGCTACCACATAAAATTCATTACCCAAATTTCTATCAAACTGAGCTATTGAGTATAAAGTAGCAACTGCTATTGAAAAGGCTACTAACAGATGTGATTATCCCGTGGATGCATGTGTGATAATGTGAGAACAACAGAATGATTTATTTTAAAGTTATTTTGTGGTAGGATATTTTTGATTGGCACAGATAATTTCGTCTGAATGTAGACATTTGAACACTAGGTAGTGAAAAGGTGTCAGCTTCACACATGAGTTTCTATGGAATAAAACAAATCTGAAAGAATGCAAGGTCAACTTTTTTCCACTTACGATTGTTATTTTTTTCTTCTTTGAAAAGTGTATTTAAGTGCTTTTCTTGAAAAGTGAGTGTTTGCAGTGATTCATTCCTCCCACGACATCATAGGAAAGCTCCAGAAACATAGAGAAGTGTTTAGTTACTGATTTACAAGAACGAACACAATTCTGTAATATCTCAACTGCTTGCTCTCGATTCCTTTCATTTCTATAGACTCCTAGCTTAATTCTTCCTTGGCATAGGTTAGAATGTCCATTATCACCATTGCTGCATACCCCAAAGAATTATGACCTGCAAGGTTTGTTTGAACAAAGTTTGAACATTTGCTTTTCTTGTATAAGAAGATGTCAGACTTGAATTTTCGAAGAGATACTTTCTATGAAGTATGAGATAATGTTCATGTTAAGGGAATGAATATCTGAAAAACTAAGGAAGCATGCATTAATATTCAATGGAAACTAGCAAGTGATGTTTTAGTCTTTCCTTAATCGTCAATGTTAAGATCCATTTTTCCAATAAGATTCATTTCTGATTAGTGTAACATAATATTCCCACTTACCCTGCCTGTTTTCATCCCCAATTTGTGCCTACATAGAACACTTCCTTTAATTCCACTTATTCATTGTTATCATCTGGCATCTAGACAACATAGCAATTTAACAATATTTTATACATTACTAGAGTAATTTGGCTAAAACTTTCTGCAATAGTGATGAAGAAATGCTATTTATCTGTGTTTCTATGGAACAAAACTTATCTTTTCTTAAGGACATCAAAAGGTCATCCAGCTACACTAAGGAGAAGCTTGAATCTGCTAATTCTGAGGCAGACTTGTGTAAATTCTTCCTGGCTCAAATTCTATTGACAATCAGACAAACAAAGAAAATATGAATATGAATTAAATTTATTCTCCATAATGTTGAAACCTATTTATTCCATTTCTATTTGACATGATAGCAAAAAACCTTTTATTTATATTCATAGAAAAAAATGAAACTATCAATGTAACTGATGTATCTTTGAGACAGTTGCAGATATATTAAAACTCCCTAGTTATGGCAGACATGGCAGGAATTTTGGAATGCTTAGGAGTCAGCTTCTGGTATGCTTTAGTCACTGATATTTCTGAACATAAGGAGATGATTTAGACAGTTTTTCTTCTGTTTCTTTACATCTTTGGCACCTAGGAAAGATAGAGACAATCCTTGTGTAAGGCAAAGTTTAAAATTACAACTAAGTAACATTTATTAAGAAAAAACAACATACTTTCTGTGTTTCACTATGAAACTAATCTTTTAAGTATTATGCCATTGAATGGGCCTCTATTGTTTTCCCATGAATAAGATTTTGCAGTTACTATGTATCACATCTCTTCAGTACATGCAAGACCATGAACTTAATTATTCTGAAATTTCAATATTAAGTTTGTGGTCTTCCATGTACTGAAGAGGTGTGACACTTATATACTTATGTAGCAGCCACCAGTGTTGGCTCCCTGGTTCCCCATTAGCAGGAAGCCAGAAGCAGGAGCTCCATCACCCTCTAACATTGAACTCAACTACCCTCTAATATGGAACATTCCCACATAGGATGCTAGCATCCTAACCCAAGCCTATCCAGACCCAAAATCCAGCACATTGGCTGTGCTTCTATGATCCACTGCTGTTTCTTTATCATAAAACCTTGAATATTTCTGACATGTTTCACAGTACACACCCTACAAATACAACTGTCATTTAAAATCCTTAAAAGACATATATAATTTGCCTTTTTCATGGAAAAGCGTCAATGCTCTAGTTGTAGAAGTAAAAGTTGTAAACTACAAATGTCTGAGTTCAAAAGCCATGCATGCCTGCACACTTTGCACACAAACAGAAAAGCCATTTATTTATAGGCCAAATCAGACAGGTGCAGATTTAATTTATTCTTAAAGTGCATTTTTAGATGTTTAAAAGGAATGTGTTTCTGGCTCTGAATTTTTCTCAAATGACTTAGGTTATCATTTGTCACTTTCAAAGTATTTTTTTCCAGACCCTCAGGTCCAGAAATCATGCACTGCATCAAATAAATTGAAGCTTGTAGAGTGCCCTACGTGGATGACAAATGTGTTGATATTTGTGACATTTTGCTCATTTTCAGAGCAAACATGGAAGGTCTTTACCGTGTATCAGAAAAAGTCTTGAAAATGTAGAATATTGGCCCAATCCTGCCTGCAGCTATATGACAGATGTAAGATAACCTTGTATGATTCTGAGCAGAGTGGATATATTAGTGTTATTTGGATCAGAAAAAATCTTAAAACAAGAAGCCAAAAAGAGAAAAAAAAGTATCAGAAATGTCAAAAAAAAGTTTAATCTAATTTACTTGACCTTATTTTTTTATAAAATTAGAACATCTGTTCCTTGGAGAATTAATTTGCTTCATAGCCTTATTTAACCAATAAATCCTAACTACAAAAATAATCAAGAATTGTAACATTTTATCATGTGAACATATGTGACATAAATAACTTGAAGTTACTTCTCAAAGACATTTCAGAACATTTATTTAAATTGCACGAAAAGTTTAATTATGTATCCGTTTTTGCTTCATCTGTTCTTGGCAACATACCAATCATGGTCACACATCCATTCCTCCAAACACAGGATTCATCTACGAAACTTTATTCTAGTTATCCATCATGAAAGTCATAAGCCTGTCTTGGTAAAAAAAAAATACACTTTTAGTCGAAATTCCACCTCTAACTATATTACTCATTAGCTCTCAATTTAGGAAATTTTTAGAAGGCACCAATTACTGTTTTCTTGTATTATGAGAAATAACAATGTATACTCCAAACTTCTGCTTGATAATATATTTACTTATGAGAGGCAGAACGATGGAAAGAAACAGGTACAATGAACACAGGTGTATGAGCTGGTTTACTCCCCATGTGTCCACACAGGCATGGAGCAGAGGCACTTAAAGTCAGGAGATGGGAAGTCAATTTAAGTCAAAGTGATTGGCAAAGGCCCAACATCTTGGATCCATTCATCTTGGTTCCAGAGAGCATGGTAGCAGTGTACTCGATCAAGAATTGAGAGAGTGTTTGATATTAGATACTTGATATTAACAGGCATCCTAAACTCTAGTCCAAATATCTCACCCTGCTTCCCCAGAATGTTAACTTTGGAAAAGAGAAATATTAAACTCTGATGTATTTAACTTATTTAAAACACTATATTTGAAAAGAATTTTATCTACTTTTCCCCTGTTTTTGAGAAAATATAAGCAAGCTTTTCTCTCCATACATGGAAAATTAATTGGTAAAGCAGAGCTATTTATTCTGAAAAAATATCTTTATCTGGATTTCATTGTAAAACAGGAGATGTATAGTTAATCATAGAAAATGTTACTAGAATTGATGGATGTCATTAATACATATGACTTTGGGCATATATGTAGAAACTGACAAAGCAAAAAAAGAATCCATGCAAAAGATTCCAAAATTCTAGTAGACTCTAAAGGCACCATCTGCATAAATCATGGTTGATTTAAAAAAAAAAGAGAGAGAGAGGAAAGTCAAGAATGGTAGCACATAAACTCTTGCCTATTCTGATATAAGGCCATTTGTATTCTTATGCTTTCTAAAATTTAGGAAATATTAACCAATCATGAACAACATAAAGGGAATATTGGTTAGCAAACAAACTGCCATAGTCCTCAGATATAAAACGTGTCTTTCCAACAAATGTCAAGCTGAATTATCTATGATTGATTCAGAATTTAACGGGATGCACTAAAATGTAGTTTGCAGACAATATTAGCAATATTCACAGACATAATCATTTTAATCTGAGTTCAATATATCCTGGCATCTGATTAAACCAAACTAGAATAAGTCACTTTAATTTTAATTCGAAGGCTTTGCAGTTTTAAGGTTTTCAAATAAAACTGAGGTGATTTCCAATTAAATTTGAGTCAGGCTCCTCCTTATACATATAATTCCCTATTTTTCTCAAATCATTCATGTTTCTCCTATTATTCTGATCAATTAATGATTACATCTGTCAAAAAATGACCAATTCAAATGATATAGATGATGCATATTTGTGATACTTATCACCATGTGCTAAATTTTGCGTTTTCTGACTCATTCTTCAAATTTTTATTCTCAAGTGATTATATTGGTATGATCTATGAAGGAACATTGTTAACTCTTAAAATAGAACTTTTTTGTTAAAATAAGCACAGGTGTTAAAGTTGCCAATTAAAGTGAAGTTAACTGTCAAATGAAAGATTTTAATTATACTTTCTTATTTCTGATTTTCTGTCTTTACACTCTGCTGAGTCCCAACAATGTCAATTTGGGCTCACTGCTCTAAGCGACTCAACCCCTGACTTCCCAGAGCCTTCTGTGTGGTTCACTTGTCTTCAGGACAAGTGGTCACTGCTTTGCACATTTATTGGGTTGCTGGTGTGACAAAATTAAACGTTTAGATTGCCTGAGGTCTCTACTCCTGACAGGAATGGAAGAAAATGTCTCATAAGCATACGCCTGGGTGAGGCCTGATTTCTCCTCACAAACCAAATGTAAGGAAAAGCTTGCTTTTTTATGGAAATTCCCTTTTTAATACGTATGCCAAATTGTATCTCAAAGAGGAATAAATTCTCAGAGGTAACCACCAAATAGCAAAATCAAAAGGTTTATTTTCTGGAAATGCCATGAGGCAGAGATTTCAGTGTTATTTTTAAGAATAAATACTTTTACTAAGTACTTTGAAGAGCTCTTTTTCTTGATAAGTTTTGAAAACATTGGAAGCTTTAGGCTATATTACATTAGAGAAGCAAGATGGGCACAATTATGTTGTTTACTTTTGCAGCAAAGAATGAAGATACAGAGTAATAAATCAGTAGGGCATACTTTTATTGAAAGAAAAGTTATCTACTACTTCCTTAAAATTAAATTGCTTGCAATGATTTATACTCTATTTTCCTAAGTATTTACAAAAATATCAATATCAGTAATTTAAAAATAGAAACCTATCCATAATACAATTTTAAATTTCTAAAACATAACTTCTTTCTTATTGCTTTATTATTTCTTTTAAACAAAAAAAAGTATATAGAGTATACTTTGTAATTGCTTGTGTATAGCAATGTGTCAACTATGAAGTTAAACTCTGAGTGACCTTGAGGGCTCTGTCCTGAAAAGGCAAGACAGCAGAAAGCAGTATTAGACATGAGCTGTATTACGAAGGCAGGAAAACGAGATGACACATTAAGTCATCAATCCCATTGAGGACTTTATTGACTTACTGCATTATTTTAATCTTAATTAAAAATAATTGTGCCTCATGTGTGCTTTCTTAGCCTTTAATTAACATAAGCTCTTCAAAACCAAAGTGGCAGCATAATAATGCATTCATAATTTGTAGTATAAATGGTGGCCCTGGGGAAAACACATTGCTGTAATTCCCTTTTAGGTCTCCACTTATGTCAGGGTGGTGAGCGCCAGTCATCCAAGGGAGAAACAAGGACAAAGCATTCAAAATGTGTTATATTTTAGAATTACATTTTACTCTTTTGCCATTACCATATATCAATAGTTAATTGAAAGTTCATTTAAAAAATAATTCTGCTTGTGTCTGTGTGTGATTTTCTTTTTTACGATTTGCACTATGTTGATTTGCACATACTGGCACCTTTCCCACTCAAATTAAACCTACAATGAAAGTCAAGTGAGTTTTAGCATGGCAACCCATACATTTAATTTCAACCAAATAGTTTGCAAGAAGTTAAAGAAAATAGATGAAGGCTGTGTGGAAGAGGGTAATGACACTTTTCAGGGTTAAAACGAATGTTAATTTTCTTCTCTTCCACGGATGTGTGTATTCAGTCTATGCTTGAGGATCTCAATTTCAAAGGGATCAGTGGGGCAGATAATCTAAGAGCACAGACAACTCCGCGAACTGCTTAAATGTAGACTTGAAATGCTTTTTCAAACTTAAAAAGGAAAGATTCACATTTTTGTTTCCTCAGTTAGCTAAAGCGTAAGGTAGGGTGACCCAGAGGAATCTAAGGTGAAAGGGAAAGTCCTTGAATTGTCACTTTAGATCACGTATGTGTGTTTTGGCTTCAGTTGTCTTTTGATTATTTCTCTAGCAGATAAAATTAAATCTATATACACTGTCTGATTGTTCTTCACTATTTTATTGATTTGTAGTGATTTCAAACAAAAATATGATTAATAGCTAGTAAACAAAAGAACAGATATATATATTTAATGATTTTTATATTTCTACTGGAAAGGTAGATTTATAGAGAGAACAAGATACATAAAGAAAGATTTGCCATCCACTGGTTCACTTTCTATATGGCCACGATGGCCAGAGTGTATCAGAAACCAGTAGCCACGAGATTGTTCTGAAGCTTCTACATTGATGCAGGGTCCCAAGGACCTGGATAATTCTCCACTGCTTTCCCAGTACAGAAGCAGGGAGCTGGGTGGGAAGTGCAGCAACCAGGACAGGAGCTGGCGGAGCAGGAGCAAGCAGGACAGGAGCTGGCGGAGCAGGAGCAAGCAGGACAGGAGGTGCTTGTAGGTACAGGATTAGCATCATTCCTACTCAATTCTCCCCACCCCCATTTCTCTTTTCCCCCATGGATCATGTCTAAATAGCAAAGCAAATGCTAGAATCAACACCACCATGAAATATTTAAAACAGAATCTAGAATGCTTCCATTTTTAAAAGATTCTTTACAATTTACTTTTGATTCCTAAAAGATAAGGGATCAAAATCCCTTAAACCTCTTGGAACATTGCACTAATAAAAACTGGAAAATTTTAGAGCTGCTGCTTGAAATTTTTTTATGAAACTGTTTATTGCTTTTGGAGGTAAAGGACTTTGTTTTTCATCTCTATTTCACTTTAAATAAAAGTATGTAAAATATTTATTAATTTATGAGCTTCCTTCATTTTTCCACTAATACCTTCTAAAAACAAACAGGATCTTCATTTAATTTCTGGGTCTAATTTTCGTCTCATGTTTATTAAAACATATCACATTCCCCTCAATAAGATAGAAAGAGTCTTTGTCCTATACAGATTTTGTGGAAGAAATAAAGGCCTTCTATATAGATTTATTGAAGATAAAAATAATTATCTATAATGCTGGAAGAACTTTATATATTATCTAATAGTCAATTCTCCATTATTAGATAATGTTAATTCAAAGATGATTCTTCTACATTTTTAATTCAGCAATCATAGAGTTAGGTGAACAGACAATTGTTAAATGTGTTATATCATTGATGGCAACACCGCATGGTGTATTTTTCCCAATTTGATTAGTCAGCTATAATTATTATTACTGACGTTATGAAATTTTGGAATTATTATCCAATTAGTCTTTCAGCACTAATATCTGAATTGTGTTTACAGTTTGAAATTGTGTGAATAGTAACTAAATACCTCTTATTGCATAATAAAATATTTTGAATTTTAGATATTTTATAAGCATACTAGAAAGAAAACATGTTACAAATATAATTTGTAGTGGCTTTAAAAGTTATCTGATTCAGTCAAGGAAACTTTTAGGTGACACCAAATACACAGGTCTTTGAAGTCTATTCCTCTGTAAATAAAGAAGTCACCATACTCTTGGACTCTCAGCTCCTTTTGGGACACTTCTTAAATCATTCTATTATCAATCACTGTACCTGTACGTGGGCCACACTGTAAAGTTTCAACACTCATCTTCAACACTACAATCAGTGTACTTGGTATTGTCTTTTCTTTGACAATACTTCATGATGGAATTCTGGTGTCCTACCCCACTGGCTCAGAAATTTCAATCAGAACTCAACAATGTTACAACTGTAGATTTACTTTTCAACAGTCTTTAGCTATTTCTCTGTGTAAAATCCCCTTGGGACCAAAGAGGCATCTTTCTCCTAGTTCTTCCTTAAAAAGATAATGATTTTTTGAAGTTCCTTTCCATCTCTTAAACGTTCTCATCCTAAAGTATGAATTGCAGGTCTTCAACAGCCTTTGTGTCCCAGCTTTATATCTGGGCTTGAGACTTCAAGGCAGCTGAGGACTGAAGACACTCATCAGCGTCACCAACACTATCATCAGCATTAGAATTCTTCCATGTTCTTGAACTCATCTACTGCCATAACTATGTTTTGGAACTTCTTTGTACCCATTTCAGACGCTTGATATCAGATGGTGTTTCTGTTTTTATTAATCAGTTGTGCTGAAGCCGGCAGCTAGTAGCTTCTTCAAGGTTGCTCGCATGAGAGCAGGATCCCAAGCACTGGAACCATTCTCTGTTGCTTTCCAGCTATTGGCAGGAACAGAATATGAACTGGCACACATATGGGATGCCAGCAGTTCATGCAGGGTTAATCTGTTGAGTCACTATGCTGATTCTTTCTTCCTACTATCCATTAGCACTACATTTTTAAAAGAAAATGTAGCACTCTGCAATCTCCTTATTTGTTCAGGAGAATGCTTAATATTATATAAATTGTTAGTAGAAAAACAAAATGAAAGTCAAATGTTTTGACTACAATCTTTTTTCTTGACTGGGAATGTATACAGAGTATACAAACGTATACAGAGTCTTAAAGTTTAAAACCACATTTGTTTGTATATTGAGAAAAAGACACCTAATTTAGATCAATAATCTATTATAGCTAAATATATCATTTTGTTTTCAGCTAGGCAAGCTGAAGTGTCTTGTCTAAAAGAGACACACTTTTTAAGGATTCTCACACCTTTCTGGTTGTTTAATGAATAGTGAACAAAATTCTCAAAGAAAACCCTTGCTGATTTACATCATGAAAGAACATATACAATTTGCTACAAATCTATTATTTACATTAAACCTTATATTTTTTTCTTTGAGAATGAATGACAGAAAGATCATAGTACTGTGAGACAAATGGGAGAGCAGACATGATAGTAGGTGTATAAATATTAATTTTAGAATGCTGACTTTAAGTTTTAGGGAAAATCAACCACATAAGTATTATCTGCATGCATTTGTGTAAATACGCATTCTATGTGTGATCTATTCTCACTGTTTGCAGTTCATAATTTTTGAGCACATAGTCAATAACATTTATTTATGACCTTCAACAGTATCTGGGACACATTCTTGGTTATTCATGGAGAAGAGCAGAGGGATGAAAAATGGAGTCTCCAGCAATACTCATTCTGTGCAAAGATTAAAGAAAGAAGAAGCTTTGATTCTCATACTGGAAACATGTATTTTTGTGGACTCTTTAGTGTCAAACCTTTTTTTTTTGTTTGTTTGTTTTCTTTTTTTGTTTGGGGGTGAGGTGGGGAATCCGCAAGCACGGTCTGAGCACCGTTCTGACATTGTCTCAATATCCTCCTTACAAAACAGTTGTCATGTCTTTTATGAAGAAACAAAACTGCATTAGAGAAGCTTCCTGGAGGCTTGAATTGTAAAGCTGTTAGCCATGAGTTCAATGTTAATGAATCAATAATGCAGTAAGAGAAAATTCATGAGGTGCATGTGTGAGATTCCTCTGGAAAGTGCTGAGGTTGCTTGTGTAGTGCAGAAAGATAGAAAACAGCTCAATTGTGGCTTCACGTGCTTGCAACCTGTATTTAAAAGCCTGAAAAGAACACTCTTGTGAAACTGAAAGCCAAAGAAAGGTCCAGTCATGTTAGGCAGCTGGGAAAATTTGAAAATAATCACAGCTACTATTTTGTTGTAAATCTGAGCTGCATATACTTATTTTCCAGAAATGCATGGCATATAAAAGAGCATGAAACAGAAACAGTTGAGCAAAGTTATATGTTGAGACACTGTTTTCCTAGGCGTTCAGATGAATCTAATCCTATACTTTCCAGGAGTATGACTTATTATTCACAAATGTTTACAATGCCTTTATAAGATAGATTTCTGTGAATAATGACTATCGTTTGAATGTGTGTGTGTTTCTGGTGAGTGTTTACTAGGCATTCAGTTTCTCTGAATATTTGAAAGTTCAGTATGTTATAAAAGATGCAGCATTAGAGCACGCATTTGGCTCAGTGGTAGACACATTAGAGTGCCTGAGCTTAATAGAGTCTACCTTCCAGCTAATGCATCACCCTGGGAGGCAGTGGTGATGGATGGAGAAGGTGTGTCCCTGACACAGGTTGAGTTTCCAGCTCCAGCCTTTTGTCTGGCCCAGTCCCGGCCATTGCAGACATTTGAGCTGATGATTCAACCAAAAGATATCTCTCTCCCTTTCTATCTCTGTCCCCCTTTCCCATAAACAAATATCTCCAACAAATAATATTTTCAAAGCCTCAAATGATACGAATTTTAGGTGTTTTCATGTATATTATATATTAAATTCAGCAGACCACATGTTGTTGATTGACACTGTTGTTGGAAAAGCAGTAGCATTGACATCCAGGCATATGGAGTAAGGGTTCTGAGTTGTAGTACCTGAGATTGCATGTTCTGATTGCAATCAGAACTCTTCTACGTAAGCATTCTTATTTTAGCATGCGTACTGAGATGTTTCTATTACTTCTCCCTGAAACATGAACCCACGATAATCACAGCAGTGGCCAAAACAAAGCGCAGTCCTAGTGTTTAACAACAGTATGAAAGACAGAGTATAAAATATAAAACAAGTGATGATAGAACATCCTCATGGGAAATTTGATTTCTTCTGTCGTTACATCTATAAACTTATGATTTTTAGATTTCCTAGCAATTTTTTTTTTAATCTGGGAAACAAATCAAAAAAGATCTAATCGTTAAATTGTTCTAAATTTTTATTAGTAGATTTACTGTTTACAGACACAAAATTGTTTCAGTTGTTTATTTATTTAAACTTAGCAGTTTATAGTATTCAAGCAAGATCTTGCAGAACTCTGTGCATCCTAGGGCAATCAAAATAATTTTGTAACTCCAACAAATCATATATTAACAACTAAAGAGGAGACCAGTCTTAGATGTATAGCAGAGAAGTCCTCAATAACCTAGCAGGTGAGGAATAGCTAAACTCTACATCTGACCTAGTGAGGTCTAGGAAAAGCCAAATAGGGAGTCTGAGCAGTAAGGTACAGTCTGAGGAATTATAGGCCAGCTGACTTCTTCCTGTCTTTTCAAAACTTTCTATGTTAGTCTGTATCAATTCTGATATCACATGAAAAGTGCTGACAATATAAATTTCTTGTGTATGTGAACATTTACACTGTTATTTTAAATTCATATTTTATCAATTAGGATGAGTACCTTTATTTGATGTTAAGACTTTAAATGTTAAATTACATTATATAACTATTAAATAAATAAGTATGACTGATAGCCACACCACAAGTGGTAGATTTCATCTCTCAGGCTTGCCTCTCTGTAGCTCTGACATTCAAATAAATAAAACCTTATTTTTGCCAATGTTAGCATTTATTTCTAGATTCTATGCATTTGCATGTAATCTTAGATTAGGTTATCACTAATATTTTAAACATGTTTGTAAAGGCTTATACAGAAAAAAGATGCTTTATTTCATTAGCAAACAATCAGAAACCCACATCCTTATTTCAATTCAGTCTTACTTAGTTTCAGCTCTCTATGTCAGGGCTTAAATGATTTGGTCAAAATAGTTACAGAGGATTTATGAAATGTGGTAATTAAGATAATTTGACATTTTTTACTTGTGAGGCTGGTATTAAATGCCAATCTTTTAAGTAATTTGAAAATTTAAAAAATTGGAAAACATTGAGCAAAATGATAGTGATGCATTAGCTTCCTTGTGAATGGTTTCATATGCAGAGGGACCCATTTTCTCCTATGTCGCCATCCCCTGCTAAGGTTAGTATTTCCTGCAGAAGCTTGTTAAGCCTTCCTTGATACAGAAATAGTACTGTCAATGCAATAGGTACTCTGTAAGCATTTTGAGTTGGAGGACTTGTTTGGGTGCATCCACACAGATAGCTACATGCATCCTAGTTTAAAATCATCTCAGCTGTCGTATGTTACAAATGGAAATATTTGGGGGGTTTGCTAATTAGATATTGATATAAAATGTACATTTTACATGAATACTGCCCAATTTTTGAAAGCTGTATTAAACAATATTGATGTCTCACTTCTTCTCCTAAATAAAATATGAGTAAGATAGAACACAGATGTCAGGACATTGACAAAACTCTGATTTACTTGTTTCTTTTGAGAAAAACGCAAGCTTAAAACCCGAATAATAGAGAAGGTACTGTAAAAAGATATTGAGAGAATTGTAGCTGAGACTTGGAATTCAGTAACACGCCCGTCGGAGTGATATCTCATTGAAAGATATTTTCCCCCTTTTTCCAAGTGCAGAGCACGCTGGGAGTAACTGAGTAGATGGATTGAATGACAAGACGTATTATTGAGATGTAGCCTGGTACATTTACACTGAGTTTATTTATTTGTTCTTCAGGAAGCCTTTATCCGCCTAGTTTCCTTGTAGCTAGTTTCTCGCCACCTCAGTGAATGGGGTTCAGCATGTTGTGGATTGCAGGTCTGCAAAGGAAAACAAAATTGCTCAATTACACTCTCGAGAAAGGCTTCATTTGTCATCTTGAATTACGTTGGTCATTGGCTGCATTTAAGGAGGAATAGGGAAGGGAGCAAGGGATTACACTCCGTGTGTGGGTCACATTCAACCAGCCAGATGTGTTCATGGTGTCACACGTGTTGTAGAACAGAGAAAAGGAAGAAAAAAATTTATGATAATTGATAACTTAATTATCTGACACTATCAGTTTGGAAGAGCTTTTAAACATGTCCAAAATGTCTATGAAACTTTGAGCAGGAGTGACAGGAGATATTTAAGTAAGGATAAAATTGCAGCAGTCTTTCTAGAATAAAACTCTGACAGACTATGATGAATTACCTTATTATAGTTGCTCGCATGACAAATGTACTTGATCAGTATTTCTTCCTGGGAATAGCTGAGCTTATCCAGAGGCAAAAGTTGAAAGGAAATGAGAGCTAACTAGGAATCTTGAGTGTAATACATCAGTATTTCTGTAAAAGTATTAAAAAAAAAGTATCAATTACTGTTTATGTCAACAGAAAGTACTTCCCACGTTCCCTCATGACATAACCTTTTTTTTGAAGATTTATTTAAGTGACTTTTTTCAGAAAAGTGAGATAGATCACAGAGAATTTGTTTCCTTAAAAAGTCCTGTGAGTTTTCCAGCTTGAAAAGGAACCTCAGACATTCATAGACACAATGATACTCTATCGCCCCATACTAACTTTATTCCTGAAATAAATATCTTGCTTATTCCAATGTTTTTATGTGAAAAGGTGTCAGTTAAATGAGAACAGCTCAGTAGATTTTTAAACCACTTAAATGACTGTGCAGTGACTCTGGTAAAAAGCATATTTAAGAAAATAATCATTTCAATTGTGCATTTTATTATTTTACTTTCAGCAAATTTTCTCCTGCTGAAAAATTTGCTGTCTAAATTAAAGATATTTTCGGGCCCAGCGCAATAGTATAGTGGTTAAAGTCCTCGCCTTGAACACCTAGGGGTCCCATATGGTCACTGGTTCTAATCCCCACAGCCCTGCTTCCCATCCAGCTCCCTGCTTCTGGCCTGGGAAAGCAGTGGAGGATGGCCCAAAGCCTTGGGACCCTGCACCCACGTGGGAGACCAGGAAGAGGCTCCTGGCTTCGGACCGGCATAGCATCGACCGTTGCGGTCGCTTGGGGAGTGAATCATCGGACAGAAGATCTTCCTCTCTGTCTCTCCTCTCTGTATACCTGCCTTTTCAATAAAAATAAATAAATCCTAAAAAAAAAAAAAAATTAAGGGTATTTTCAAAATGAAAATAACAATGCTTGTATCTAACAATTAAAGTAAATATTGTTTAAAAAATTGAAATTCTTGAGAATTTCACTCCTAAAACATCATAGTTTTTAAGGATTTTAGTCATTACTTAGAAATCAATGGCAAGGGCCTGGTGTGGTGACCTAGCGGCTGGGTCCTTGCCTTGAACGTGCCTGGATATCATGTGGGCGCCGGTTCTGATCCCAGAGGCTCTGCTTCCCCATCCAGCTCCCTGTTTGCAGCCTGGGAGGGTGATCGAGGATTGCCCAAGGACTCGGGTTCCAATGCCCTCGTAGGAGACCTGGAGGAAGTTCCTGGCTCCTGGCTTCAGATCAGCATAGCACCGGCCGTTGTGCTCACTTGGGGAGTCAATCATCAGACGGGGGATTTTCCTCTCTATCTCTCTTCTCTTTGTATCTGACTTTGCAATGGAAATAAAATGAATCTTTGGAGAAAAAAAAAGATATCAATGATAAAAAAGTTTTTATTTTATTGTTTTGTACATTGTCTTTGGTCATTTAATTTTTTTAATTGGAAAGGCAGATTTAGAGAGAAAAGAAGAAAGAAAAATCTCCCCTATGTGCTTCATTCTCTGAATGTCTGCAATGCTCAAAGCTGGCACAGGTGCCACAAGCCTTTTCCAGGTCTCCCATGAGGGTACTAGGGCCTTGGGCCGTTCTCCATTGCCCTCCCAGGCCACGAGCAGGAAGCTGGACAAGCAGTGGAGCAGCTGGAGCACAAACTGGTGCCAGTATTGTATGCTGGCACTTGTAGGTGGAGAATTAGTACATAAAGCCATGGCGCAGGCCCCTTATTTTATCTAAATGTGACATAAGGTAGGTTATAGTAGAATCATTTTTCTTTATTTGAAGGGATTATATATTTCTTGAGTATTTTGAGTATTTTTATCTTATCTTTAGGCAATGCATGGATAGTTCACTCATAATTGTGCATTTTCAACACCAGGTTGAATATTTGTTCACTCATATGCTTGAAAAATTGGACTGAATCAGGTCAAACAATAAATTTGTAAAAGGACCCTTTATGTTCTGATGTTGTTCCTTCCAGGAACGTGCAGTGTGTCCAGATGGCAGCTTGTACACACGGTCCAGTCACGAAACTATTGCCATCGCTTGGTTGCTACTCACTGAAATTTATTTTTTGAAACATTTACACATGTAACTAACTCAATAAAACTGGACTGGATTTCACAAGGTAGTTTTCCTTGTGCTTAACTGGCTTAATTAAGACATATCAGTTAATGAATAAAGTATATGTGAATAAGAACTGAAAATCATTACCTGAAGGTAAGTTTATGGCTGCGCTATTTCTGTGTAGCATTAAAGAAAGAGAACAGATAAAATCACAAACATAAGAATTTTTCTTTGAAATCCTACTCTGATAAAAACCTTATGTACACGTATTTCGTATTTATAAATATTTTCAATTTCACAACACAAAATGTATTCATTTACTTTGAATTCATTCATTTTGATCAGTGTCTGTAAAAATCTTTTGTCAAGACTAGGATAGAAATCGGTGATTAAAGCAACCCCAGGTGATCTGAACCAAGCTTCAATGCTTGAGAGCAAATTCTCTGCACGAGTCATCAGAACCATTTGATCAATTTTCAAAATCTGAGGCACAACAGTCTGCAATCAGGGTAGTGACATTTCCGAAACTTGGTGCAGGGTGATAGCCACTTGTTTTGTTTTTCTTTAAGGAGTGCTCGGAGAGATAAGCAAGCATTTCAATTCCACTCTAACAGCAATCATGGTAGCCTTGTTTTTTGTTTGTTTGTCTGTTTTTTTGTTTGTTACATTTTTCCTGTTTTGTTCTTATTGTTGATAAGGAATATTGTAGAATTTATAACTTTTAAACATCAACAATACCAAAATAATAACTTAAAATAGGCTCTTGTCAACTAGTTTTAACAATGATTAGGGCGTTTAAAAGTATAATAAAATACAAAATATGCTTAAGCACATCTTAATTTATATACTAGCTAAATAAAGGAATATCAAAGAGATGAGCATCAAAATTAATGCATCCGAAGTATTGGAAATATTACGGATACAGTGATCGTCCACATTTTTTTAATCAGTTGTATGTTCCCTCAATGCAAACAATGATGAAAATCTCTAGGATCTTGTTTTTGCTTTTGTGATGATCTTTCCTGATGTTTCAAGTTTGTGATTTCATCTTGTTTTTCCTCTCAAGATCATGTTTACTTGCCACACATGTCCTCAATGCTTTTACCACTAAGCAAATCTGTCCAAGTTTTTCATTTGAGGTGAATGACAATTACAGTATTATGATGATAGTTATGTTTCTAGTATCAGGATAGACACATGCAGAGGTGTCAGCCACCTGCTTTCCCTTGTCCTTCTCACTCACTGTTTGGTGTCTGTGGTTCTCTACACTTTGTTTCTGCATCCGGGAGTGTGGAGAGAAGAGCACCAAATGCTCACTCAACTGGTCAATTTGGATTTCAGTGTTGCCGTCACTATGTGATGCTTGTTTTGTTCTGCTTAATTTAGCTGCTTTTTAGCTCGCAGCTCTCAAAGTCAGTGGAAAGTCAAACTCAGAGAAGATCTAAATGATATAAGCAAGTTTGACCAGATCTAGTAATGTAAGTTTAACATCTCTTTAGAATGTGTGACAAGTACCAGAATATGCAACACTAACTTTCCAGCCTTATTCTTGGTTGTTTTCAACACTAGAAATCAAGATCCTCCAGTACACAATGAAATAAAAAATGAAAATAGCATAAATTTCAATATTTTCATTTTCACTTGAAATAAGAAATATTCTGATATTTCATTCTCAGTATGCTTATGCTTTGTTTCACATTTGATTTGCATTTCATCAAAGATGAAATAGTGACATGGTCATTTCAATAGTTATTTTTACTAGAATGCATGCTCTTCATTAAAAGTAGGATCGTGTTCTAAGATTAAGAAACAAATTATGGCTGGTAAAATAACAGAAACAAGCTAGCTGCTTTTGTTTTTGTTTTTGTTTTTGTGTTTAATCAAAAAATGACCATTTGGAAAGTTATCGGTTCGGGCCTTGGGATTGGTGGCTACTGCCACTCCCTGCAGTGTGGTGGCTGAGGGGTGTGCCCCTGCTGGGTCAGACCCAATGCTGGGAACTCATGCTGAAGACACTGCCAGAAGGCAGTGAACCAGTCCTCAGCTTCCCCCAGGGCAGCCAGTGCACCAAGTAATGCCAGGCTTTGCCTGCTGGCCACCCGGCTGTGAACTCTGGGGTTTTTAAAATATGTAGTTGCTGGGCCCGTCCTCGCCTTGCACGCCCGGGATCCCATATGGGCGCCGGTTCTAATCCCGGCAGCCCCGCTTCCCTTCCAGCTCCCTGCTTGTGGCCTGGGAAAGCAGTCGAGGACGGCCCAAGGCTTTGGGAACCTGCGCCCGCGTGGGAGACCCGGAAGAGGCTCCTGGCTTCGGATCGGCGTAGTATCGACCCGTTGCGCTCACTTGGGGAGTGAATCATCGGATGGAAGATCTTCCTCTCTGTCTCTCCTCTCTGTATATCCGCCTTTCCAATAACAAAATAATAAAAATAAATCTTTAAAAAAAAAAAATAAAATATGTAGTTGCTGCCTGGGGACACCCATGACTAAGGCCAGTTTTAGTGTAAGTGGGAAGTGAACTTTGGGTGATTCCCAGCGACAGGGTCATGAAAGTTTCAGGCATGTATGAGACCTGGTGGTTGGTAGGGAAGTATCCAGAAGATAATTTGGGTTAAACAGATTCACCAGCCCAATTAGGAATCCAGAGATGGGCTATTAGCCTAGAACATCAGTGATCGCCATGTACCAGCCCACATGAAAGCTATGGATGGGGGCTTCTTTGGCAGTGTTAGGTACCATTACCCAATTGGGTAGTGGAGTGGTGGTGTGGTCACATTTGGCAGGGTCAAGACACTATCCAGCACACTATCCAGAACTTGGCCTGGGGGTAGACTCTGTGGGGTTGTGTGGGCCCAACCCTGTGGAAATACATGTCCCCCTGCTTAGCTCGCAAGCTGGGGTTGCAATGGACAAAACTAGGTATGACCATGCCACCTGCCATCACTCACAGGTAAACGAATCCACAATAGTCAGGGCAGGTCAAGGCAGCAGCACTTGAATGTGCATCCTAAAACAGGATGTGGGGTGAGCTGGGCTGCCACTGGAAGGGGACAGAATCAGCAGGGCTAAACAAACCTTAACTCACAAGAAACAACAGAAATGAGGTTGGAGCACAGGTCATGCTAAGTAGGCCTTTACACCTACTGATCTACGTGAGACAAGGATGCTAAGCCACAGCATCTAAGACAGGGGCCAGGACAAGTGAGGGGCTCTGCCAAGCTGAGTCAGAGCAACCACTGGCCTGCATGTGATCTAAGGCGGGGGATAGGCCTGGTTGGGGAGCTAAGAGGACATCCTAGCTGGAGTGCATGGGCTGGAATGGGGGCATTCTGATCAGGATACAGTTGTAATCTTACTTGGCACAAATGTGGACTGGGACTGGAAGCACCAAGCCAGGCAAGACTCCAACACCATCTGGTGCTCTGCAGGACCAGGGTAGATGTGTGACAGACTAGGCTAGATCTCAGCCCTTAGTGAACCACATGTGAACTGAATGGGGGTATGGAAGAGCCATGGCTGGATTAAAACATCCAACAGTAAGAACCAGATTGGGTTTAAGGTCAGTCAGGAAAAGCCACTGTTCCTGCTAGGACAGGAGGTGAACTGAGTATGGCTGACCCATGGACCCACTGGTATGTGGAAGAGTTTCTGATGGAAGAGCCTGGACAACTTCTCTGGCAGGACACAGTCCCTGCAGGTAAGCGCAAGAAGCACAATAGAAAACAGCCCAGAATAGACTATGGAAATTATCCCACTGGCATACACATGGCATGGGTTGGAGGTAGACCAGGCTGAACCTGTTCACATCACCCGCTGGTGAATCCAAGCACCAGAACAGAATGTGGGTTGAGCCGGGTTCAGTTGCACCACATACCAGTACACATTAAGGAATTCCAAGGTGAGATGAGCCATATCAAATGTGATTGCAGCGCCCAAACAGCACAGGTGATAATTAAGGGAAATGTGGGCTCCCCTGCTGGACAACTACTTCCATTGGAAAGTGTGAGTCAGGATGGGGGCAGATCAGACTAGGCAGGGCTACAACACCTATGGGCCTCCTGTGAGCTAGATAAGGGAAGGGCCATGGTGGACTGACTGTTCCAACTGGTGGAAGCATAAATTAGAGTGGGAGAGGGTTGGTTGGGCTTAGCCACAGCATTAGATGGCAGAGGCTGGCACTGGGAGCTAATTTTGTCAAGTCAAATGCCAGAACCACTTGGAGAGTGCATAATCAGGGAATATGTTTGGCCTAGAAGGGAAATAGTGGGCAAGGATTACCACTCTCACTGGACAGCACAAAAACCAGGACAGGGTAGGGGTGGCTAGACAGAAAGGCACCTGCCAGTAGGTGTATGAGCTGGATAGTTGGTTGCTTCAATGCCCATTGACATGTGCGAGAGCTAAATGGGATGTGGGACAGACTGGACAAGCCTGCAGTACATACTGGCATGCATGGGAACCAGGGTAAGGGCAGAACTGGTGGGGGTAATGGGGAGTCGCCCCAACTAGGCTGCAGCTCCAACTGGTTTGCATGAACAACGAGTATGAAGTGGGTAGGATTGATTGAGGTGGACTACAATACCCATTGGTTCATGAGGAAGACAGTGCTGCAAACAGAATGGACCCAGCAATTGCAACAACCAGCAGGTGCATAAGCTGATTGATGCTATGGACGGTGTTGGACTCTGTACTAGGAGACTCACACAAGAATCAGATTTGGGATCATCTCAGATGGAGTTTTTTCGGAGATCCCTCCAACTGAACTGCTGATTTGAGAACCCCAACCATGAAGAGACTCTCAGCCAGTGGACTCTGAATAGGTTTCACTACAACTGAAACTGCAAGATTAGCAGCAATCCAGAACTGTTGAACTATCAAAACTGTTTGAGCAGGACCATCGGAGTGCGTCTCCCTTTGGAGATCTGGGATGGGTGGGAGGTTGCATAGGGTTTTTCCCTTTGTTACTCCCCTAACCCCAGATACTGGGAAAAATGCTAATATTAGTGTGGAAACAATGGTATTACCCACTTTCACCCTGTATCCCTTGACCTTTGTACCCTAATCAACCAAGATAGATTCTTAAAAATAATAATAAAAAAGAAAATGTTACCCATAACAACAGTTACATATTAAAAATGTTTATTATGCCCATTGGATAAAGGTAACCAAAAGGAATAATTTACAAGTTTATCCTGGAGTAATGCTACACAGGCATGAATATTGATTTCTGTAAGAAGTCAGTATTTCGGGCCTGGCGGCATGGCCTAGCAGCTAAAGTCCTCCCCTTGAACACACCGGGATCCTGTATGGGCGCCGGTTCTAATCCCGGCAGCTCCACGTCCCCTCCAGCTCCCTGCTTGTGACCTGGGAAAGCAGTCGAGGACAGGCCAAAGCTTTGGGAGCCTGCACCCGTGTGGGATACCCAGAGGAGGTTCCTGGATCCTGGCTTCGGACCGGCATAGCATCGGCCGTTGCGCTAACTTAGGGAGTGAATCATTGGACGAAGATCTTCCTCTCTGTCTTTCCTCCTCTCTGTATATCTGACTTTCCAATGAATAAATAAAATCATTTTAAAAAAGTCAGTATTTCTTTGTTTTTAAATATTAAGTTGAATAACATCTTTACAGAAATAAGTATAACTGAACAATGCTTACATATTCATGATCTGTTACTTCATAATTAAAATTCCTGCAATAAATTATAATTTTTGTAGAAGACAACCTTAGTCAACATATTGGTCTTACGAGCTTTTGTACTTCTCTTGGTGTTTAAGTGAGTGCACAAAAAAGTCAGTTTAATTTTCCATACTTCTGGGAAATGTAGATATTTTATACACCAGCAGCTTTTTATGATGTCAAAATGTATGAGAGAAAAAAGTGTATCTATATCAGGAATAATTTAAAAGACATTTAGTTATGATACCATGTAAATCGTTACAAATGAAAATTTCCAGCACTTTTGCAAAAAATGAATTTACTGTTTAACTGATGTATAATACATATAATGTCTACTGCATTTTGTCTTAGATGTGTGTTTTTGCATATTTGTGGGTAGTGGTGAGTTTCATTTCGAGTGTAATATTTTCTCATATTTCCTGTGTGTCATAGTGTAAAAGGTCTTTAGAAATGCTCTGTTAACAATGGACTTCAGTATATAGACAAGGAAGTAAATTACAAACAGGTGAAATCTGAAACCTTTCCATAGAAACTTCAGAGACTGGAAATCAGAAATATGTATCTTGTTACACCCTCTTTCTGTTTAGAACATCCAGCCATTCATTGACACCTGTAGTGACGGGTTCCATGAACACCCCTCTCCCATATCTAAGAAAATCAAACTCTGAAAACATTCAAGACACTTAAGTAAAATGTTGTAAAAATTTATATATAACATACATATACCATCCTGAACTTTTAATCACCTCTGAATTTTCTGCAATACTTTATACAATTTAAATGCAGGGGCGAATTGATTGTTGTATTGTTTAGGGAATAGTAAAAAGGGGAAAGGAATTCTATGTGTTCAGTATAATTTTTAATATTTTCAATCTACATTTGATTGAATCAAGGGATGCACAAACTACAGAAAAAGAAATGTAATTTTTGATATACCTTGATATAAAACCATGACTCAGTATATTATACAAAGCCTTACTTTATTCTTAGTGTAGAAAATGCCATGGTTATCAGTCTAGGACCCATTACAGCAACAGTTTATTCCTGCTGTTTTTATACTATGTTAGTATGTTCTAGATAATGCATAGTATAAGACTGCTCTGGCTATATTTAAGCAATTTTGTTACCAAACTTTGCACAAGTACCCAAAGAATGTCAGAACAAGACACACAAACTCAGAAGTTTTAACTAATGAGGTTAGCCTGACAAGAACATGCAATCAAAGAGAGAAGGAGGGATTTACAATGAAAGAATTTGAAAGAAAATGAATCAATGCATGCTGAGAAACTGGTATCTCTTTATCTGAGACTTGGAGTCCAGGGAAAGCCTGATAAATGTACTATATGATTATTTATGTATATATGAATGAATATGTATATATGTATATGTGTGTGTGCATGTATGTACATATATAGAGTTGTCATTTTAAACATAATAAGGGGTTCACTTAAATCCAGGAATCAAGAATATGAAGAATTTTAATACTTGACTGCACAGCAGGAAAACAATGGATTTGCTTAGTGGAAACAAATCATATTGTGTCCTGAACACAATCTCAGTATTCTGGAAATATTAAAATGAAAATGTCTTTTCCTTTAATGCAGCCCTACAAAAAATATAGTATTTAGCTTATTATAAAATAATGGAAGTATCTTCTTATATTAAAACCTCACAGAGAACCAATCTTCCTATAATTATTGTAGTAATAATTTAAAATGTGCTCTCTCTTAAGAATCTAGGACAGTCTACAAATAATAAACAAAAAGTAAAGCAATCTGGGCTCTCTGCCCAGATTATCTCAACTACGTATAATGCAGCAAAGACAGAACATAAATTCTTATAATCACAACTGACTTCACAGAAGAGAAAAAGTGGGAAATAATTGGTCAAAACTCTGGTAGAAAGTAATTATAGGCTTCTCATAACTTCTTTTATAAAGACCTATGTGTATCTAAGAATCTTTGCACTGTCTTCAGAATTCTTCAGCAGCCCCTTTGAGGTAAATACAGAGGAAACAGTGGGAACAACCCCAACTGCCACTATTTTAGACATACGGAAATTAAAACTTACCTGAAATGTGCAAACTTGCATTAAATATAGAACATACAGAAAATCAGCATATCCCAATTAGAATTGCTACATCTCAAAACAGGCATTACATGAAATGAATTGCATTTTTATTTGCAAACAGCAACCTAGAATTGTAGCTTTAGATGCCTAAAATTGCCCAGAATTGCTCCCCAATGTTCTGTTGATGTGGCATTCCAGTTTATTGGAGCACAAAACACTGTTGCTTTTTTATAGTTTTAATTTTAAAAGGTTTAATGAAATTTGGTGGGGTTTTTCATGGTTTTGTTTTTTTAAACTTTACCAAATTAAAGCTAAGTAACCAAATAACATACTCTGTGTATTCATTATTAAACTTTACTAGATGTATCAGTTGATAGCTTAGATATTATTCATTTATTTATTTGCTCATTTATTTATTGCTACATGGTTAACACAATTATATTTTCAGTCATTTTTTATTCGTTCTATTAGAACATTGAGCTTCTACTACATATGTAACACTGTCGCACATGTTGAAATAAAACTGATGTATATACTTTGTGAATTCAAGGCACTCAAAAAGTAAATGACATACAAGCCAAAAAGCCTAATGAGGGTTTATTCACTGTTGATTAAAGCACAGATATTTGAAGAATACAGAATACACAGTTATTAATTTCCCCCGGCTTATTTCTTTGGGGACTTTAAAATATTTTAAAATGTCAATCCTCAAACCAATATACACACAAACCCCACACAATGGACCATTATAATACCTACCATCATATTTCAGATTATGTAAAAACTGCCAAATTCAGAACCACAGCTCACCTACAATAAGGAACCAAGATGCCTTGTAGATTTCAGATTCCTTGTCAAATTTGGAAGCAAATGTGAAAATAGGAACTCTATATGAAAGGATCATAACTGTTCTGTAAAAGAATGCCAATGTTTCAATGTTTTGAATTTACCTCTAAGTTTATGTAGGGAAAATAGCATTTCTAATTTAACTGTATTTTATAATTATGGTTGTGATTCATAAACAGCATAATTCTTTGTTAACCATGTAATACAACCTGATTCTACACAAACTAACATTCTAAAATTTTCAACAGATAAGTATGGACAATATGAATGGTCCTTTTTTGAGGAATCAGGAGCAATGTATTGGTAATAAAGATGTTTCTAAAATTTTGAAGGGAAATAAAGCAATCCTACAAATTCTTTTGACAACATACAATTCAGGAACTGTGATGCAAAGGAAACTACAAGCCAGAATGATTGACTTGTAATCATTATCTATTATTTTTTGCTCTCAGTTAACCAGAAAATGACATCCTCATGAAACTAATAGTCTGCTTTCTCTCTTTCTCTTTTAGGTAAGCACATTAATCAATCCTGTTTACTCAGACTTCATCAAGGTAAAACAACACCAACAAAATATGGCAAAGTTATATCTCATGCAAATGCTATCAGATATATGAAATTTTGCAGGAAATATTTTACATCAAATTTCTTTTTTGATACCAAAGACAAAAAATACCTTGAGAAAATACCAGCTCTCAATTTCCACATTTTCTGTAAAATTGATAATATTGAAAACTTGCAATATTTTAGTCCTTGTATCACCTAAAATTTAAAATTTTTGGAAACATTTTGTGTCGTTGGGGAATCAATCACATTTTATAGTGATAAATATAAATAAAATTATACATTCAATCATTTTGCTAAAAAGTGTATTGATATTTTTGAGGAAGTATGTTAGGTTTTAAAATAAGCTTCTTTATAATAAATAGTATAAAGTAGCTCATGTAGATATCATATTAAAGAACATATAGTCTACAAACTTTTCTATATAGCAAATAAAAATAAAAAACATTAATTGATTATTTATCATTATGCAGATTAGCTATCAACATTCATGGGAAAAATTCCCTAAAAATAATTTTCTAGAATAAATATGGGCGATATAAAACGTGCAAAATTGTTTTTTGCAATATGGCAACTCTACTAACTGCCATTTTTTATTCACAAAAACATAAAATAGACAAGTTTAATCACAAAATGTGGAAACATAAATTTTCACTTTAATAAATATACACAATATTTCAATTAACATAATATTTGGAGGGTTCTACTCCTCAAGACCAAGATGTGCATGATCCCTTTGTCTTTAACCTGCTTTTTAAACTTGTAAGCTGGAAAATCAGAGACTTTAAGTTTCTGTCAGTATAAACTCTTTCAGTAATTGCAGCCAAGGCTTTAATGTGTAGCCCCACTTAGCTGCACAGGTTAGGGCATTTTGTCTCAAAACAGACAATGCACTTTTAATTAGCAGGAAAGTGCCATCATTTACTTATAATAGTAAGCAAATAATGTTCTCATTGACAGAGTAAAAATTTTCTTTTTCATCCAAATTAATGTCTCAATGATTTAGTTTTTAAGGGATAGATTTTGCTTTCATTTGTAATTATTAAGCTGATATAGGTTGTTTTTATCATTGACATTTTATGCTTGTTTCTTGCAAAAATTGTGGTATTGATATGAACAGCAACAAATCCAAGCATAGCAATGAGAAAAGGATAGTATTGAATGACAATTGTTTCACTACCCTCATTTTACCTACCTTTGCTTGTACTGTGAGGCACTAAGTACTTTATCTAAAATACAAGACAAAACATTTAAAATTAAGAAATAATGTCTAGCAGGCCCTCATTCTGGTAGCATAAGTCAGTGCCTTGCATCTGAGGAAATGTGAGAAGCATCTATGTTTTGCTTCTTTAGAATGCTTTAGCAACAACTTCTTAAATCTCCTAAGTAAGTACATTTAAAAGCATACATTTAAGCCCAAAAAAATATTTCTTTCATATAAAAATATATCTAACAGGAAAATAAATTGTAATTTCCTTATGTGATCATGATTTACATTGAAAATGATATATAGAGAATATTATGGTGAAACAAACTCTCAAATATTACTTGGTGATTTCAAAAAGAATTTTGTTTGTTCCATTATAAAAATCTTGCATTTAATTGAACACTCTTATGTCATTGTTTAAATAAATCTTAAAAAGATATTTTTAAAAATTTTATTTTGGTAAACTATGTCCTAAAAATCCATTAGCACAGTTTTCTGCATGAATACAGAATTTTAAAACATTTACTCTTCCTTTGACAACTGAAAAATTTTCCATTTATTAGGATTCACTGCATGCTTATTAAAAAAAAATGCCAAGAAAGATATGTGGATACTCTTAAAAAGGAGTTCAAATGTAAACAAAAGTAAAAAAAAAAAAAAAACTCACCAAAAAAATTCTCATCATCTTTTTTAACACTATATTTTGTTGTCATCTGTCCCTAACTAAATATAAAGAAATAATACTGGTATTAGCTACTAGTTGGATTCCGAATAACTGGTGTTATTTAGTGTAAGTATTGCACATTAATTGATATATGCTCTTCGTCCATTTGTGGTTATACTTGAATGTAAACTCCCCCAAAATGACATTATGAGGCTAAGATTCATGCGTATTTGATTTAGGAACATCTGTTGTTTGATTTCCTCCAAACAGATGCCCTTTCTTGAAATTCAGATGCAATTTCGTTTACTCTCATGATATCCATTCTTCACAGAATAATACTGTTGCTATTTAGGTAGAGGGATTATAAGTAACAGCCATATGTGTCTCTGCTCAAACAAGCCCCTGTAAACTAGGTCAAACATCATTACCTTTAATAATGTGGCAATGGACAAATCCTTTAAGTGTCTCTATAAATTGACAGAGTTCTTTTATGTTTGGAACATCTAGAGCCATTTGTTTCTCAGTTGACAATTCTCTTAGCACTTTTGGGGACTTAGTGAAAATATAACAATGTATTTCTTCAGAAAAATGTTCTTTTCTGTGTCTGTCATTGTATTTCAAAACTCACAATATACAAGGAATTGTAATGAGAAAAATACCCAGAGACAGACACTACTATTTATTTGATTCTCTATTCACATTCTGTAATATGCTGCCAGACAACTGTGGCTTATCACAGTAGTTCATGGTTTATATGAGGACACACAGGCATTTGGGGTAAATACCATGCTGGACATTTCAGAATATTGACCCGGAGTTTTCTTTGAAAATGAAGTAAAAGTTTGCTTGTCGTAGGGAGAATATCAAAATTATTTAATATTAGAAAGGGGATCATATATATGCAATCTAAAAAAAATCCTTGAAGTCCTTTAATGTAACACCACATCTACTTTCTCTAGTTTAAGGAAGTTGTTACTCCGTGTTGCAACTTGAGTAATGGGGTTATCAATATCTCAGACTCATTTCTCCTTAAAGGGACATTCTTAATGGCATTTAGCATCTCAATTTTATCTTCCCCTCCATTAAATGTAATTCCTTCTTGAACACTTGAAATTAACTTTTATTCCTTCATTCCTTTATCCTCTATTATTTTAGTTGGCAATGATTTATTTCTTTCATTAAGTTTCTATGGGGTATCTGTCATTCATTGTGTGAGATTCATTCAATATGATTCAATCAGTGTGAATATTTTGCTGATTTTCTTATGGGGAGTTGATGGGAGAAATAGTAAAACAAGGTCTATTTAGGTCAGAAGCCTCCTGCTACTGTTGTCGGGGGATGCAGGGTTTTAAGGGTCCAAGTCAGAAAAGCCCAGGAAAGTTGTCAACGTGAGGTCTTTAAAATATGACCTGAGAGAGGAACAGAATGACAGCTAAATCAAACAGAGTGAGAACAGAACCCATCAGGTCAGAATTGTAATGCTGTCTAGTCTAGACATTAAAAAAAATCACTGCAAGAGTGGGATCACTACATTGTTGCAGGTCTCTTAATAAAAGTAGAATCAGAGATAGGAGATTGGCACTTTTGTCTTGCTTTGGGCAGTTTTATGGAGAGAACCACAAATTTTATTTCTTCTCTGGGAACTGACTATTTTGTCATCATTACAGAGACAGTATCTGACTGTGAATTAGCCCATTTAGCTTCTCACAATACCGTTCACCAAAAAAGAAATGCTATCTGCTTTCTCTGTAGAGATCATTTAAAGACAATCTGTCCTGAATATGGAAATATTGGTCAACCAATATTGACTGCATCATAATTTGAAGAGAAAGACAATAAGATTAGTTAATGAAGACAAACATCTCTTAAGGATTTTTCTTTCCTGAGTGTTTCTATAGCATAGACTATGTCATTTTCATCAAGGCTAAATGTATTGTTTCTAAAATGTTCTTGTCACACTACTATATTATAGTGTAATGATAATGTATCTGCTTTTATTCTAAAAAATAAAACAAGCACACTAAAAGAACAGACTGATGGAATTATGCCTCCTTGTGAAGGAATATTCTATTAGAATAATATGGGGAAATTCTGTCGTGAGTGGGGATTTCGGGTGAGGGAAATCCCAGACCATATGGAATTGTATCATAAAATTCAAAATACAAAAACAGAATAAATAGAATAAATGCAGCATTTTAACCTTTCTTTTTGTTGCTCTAATCAGCAAATGGTGGAAGCTATAATTTTTAAAAGTAGCAGGCTTGTAATACTGATTTTGGAAATGAAATCAACTACAACTGTAACATGAATGATTAACTATCTTAAAGTTTCAAGTCGTAGTTGATGTGTGGTTAGAAGAAAGTTTTAGTAATATGCATCATCTCAGCCTTCATACAACACTCATACAATGTTCGACACTGTTCTGTGAATACACAAACTGGTCAAATGTGGCCTGTGACATTAAAATCCTTGGTGAATATGCTGGGCTCCATTTTCTTTGCAAATTTCTTAAACATATTTTTGTTGCCATATTTTGACAGTTATGAATATTGATTTGCCCGATTATATTATTGAGAAAAGGTCTAAATTGACTGAAATAATAGATGATAGATAGCTTTATGACTTTGAAAGCAATCATTCAATTTGACAGTCCTTTATGCTAATGTCTTAATAAATATTATTTAGTCTCTGTTGTAGTTTTTTTCTGAATTTATGCAATTGTTTAGATGTACAAGAGAGATGACTGAGCATTCACTTCTTGCAAATGTCATGATACAATTAATTATAGGGATTTTTTATAATGTAAAAGATGAAAATAATTTCTTTATCAACAAAATAATATTTTGGAACTATGCTTTTGAATTGCTCCTTTATTATTTTTTCAACTTAGTTTAGGTTTACTTTTCTGTTCATTGGGGCTGCACACATTGAGAGAGACAGAATGAAATATCTTCCATCCACTTATTCATGTCCCAAATAATTACAACCACTGGGATTGGAGCAGGTTGAGGCCAGAAACCAATAATTCCAATTCTGTTATTGGTGGCAGGGACTTAACACTCAAGCCACGTGATGCTTCCCAGGGAGCTGCCATGCAAGTGCAATAGCTTGAATTTAAACTGATACTCCCATTCAGGGAGCAGATATCCCAGGTGACTGGAGTGCTGTACCACAATGACTGTCACTGACATGTCAGTTTCAATTTATTAACATTGGTAATTGAGTAAATGCAAAGTTAAATTGATATATTAAATTTAAATGATTAATACAATTTACACTTGACATTTTATATGAAATTCATCTGTGTCCTTTAACTTTCTAATTGATATTGCAATTATGTTTTTCGTATTACTATTTAAAAGTTTAATCTTAATACTCCTGCACAATCCTTGACCATGTGTTAGGATACAAACAATTAGATAATTCTGGTCATGCCAAATGTGTTTAGAATAGTTCCAAATAATTATGAGCATGAATATATAATTAATTAGCACAACAGAAATTTACTTATTATCAATTATGTGATAATTAGAATTTAAAAATTACATATAAACTTCGAGTTTGTTACATAATTGCAATAGATGCAATTATTTTTTGTTAACATTAGCACTTAGCATACTGAAGCTGTTTCAAAACAACTAATTTTTTGAGAACACAGAATGTTAAATACCAGAAATTATGTTACATTCTTTCCAGAATTCATAGCCCTTGGTTCTCTGTGTGTTTATTATCAGTGTGAATGTACCTCAACCCACATGTTTTCTCTCGGATGAAAATTTACAGTCCTTGTGCCAACAAGAAGTAAAGTATTCAGTCATTTCAGGCCAGATTTGGCTGTCAATATTGCTAGAGTTCTATCGGTGGCATGAGTTTAACAATGTCACAGCCAAACACGACTCTGAAATTCAGTCTTTTAAATATTTAGTTTCTGCATCAGCTATGTTCTAGGCCTATTTCACTCGATAACTTAATACAAACATTCACTAAAATTTTAAAAAGTTAAATTTATTAAATGTATTCATTGAATTAAAATTATGTTCATAATAATGAGAGATCAACTATTTAGAAAGCAATTTATATATTACAGAAACTTTAATTCCTAAATAATGAGCAGCTTTTTATTATTGAGACAAATTACTTAAGCATTAACTCATTGATTTATTTGAATCATTAGTTTTTGGGGAGAGGGAAGATTGATAGGAATAAAACAAATATGGAGTTCATTTTTGCCTTCTTTGATAATAACAATTTTAAAATAAAGGTGAACACATTAACTTCTTATTTTGAAAGTAGAATTCACAACCATGGCACAGAATTCAGCTGTTTTCTGACACTGTGTTATAAGAACCAACTACCCTTCTTTTCCCAGTATTCATTAATTTCTGAGCCCTAGACAAATTCATCTTCTAACAAATATCTGTGTATCTTTCTGGCAGAGTGACACACAAGGGAGGCACATCAAAAGAAATACCTTCCCTCTACTGGCTCACTCCCCAAATCGTAAAACCACTGGGATTGGGATGGACCAGACTGAAGCAAGGAGCCAGGAATTCATCTATGATTACCATATTGCAGGCAGGAATCCTATTTCTACTACTAACCCCTGCCTCCCATGATGCGAATCAGCAGCAATCTGACTTAGTTGTGGAGATGGGGCTCAGATTAAATGAAGGTATTGTAAGTAGTGTTTAATCAACTAATGTCCATATCACCAAATTAATCCCTAACATCATATTCATCACAGTATTTCATTATAGATAACCCAAGTTTTTGTTATCAATTTCCCTAGTTCTTTCAACTTCCAACCACTGAACATATTAGTTCCTTATGTATGTTTGCTACAATATGTGCCCAATTTCAGGTACAGACACATAGAAGTAAATTAGTATCCAAAGAGTGCTGTAGTATTTTGAAGTTTGCTTAATTTGCAGATTGGGAACATTTGGGCTGCTGGCTGCAAAAATCCTGCAAAATGATTTGTTCTGGCTCTGCCAAGGCCATTGCATACATGACTCAAATCTCAAGAAACCTACATGGGCCCAGTGTGGTAGCCTAGTGGCTAAAGCCCTCGCTTTGTGTGCACCAGGATCACATAGATGCCAGTTCTGATCCCCGTGGCCCTACTTCCCATCCAGTTAGCTTTCAGCCTGGAAAGGCAGTCCAAGATGACCCAAAGCTTTGGGACCCTGGAGCTGCATGGGAGACCCTGGCTCCTGGCTTTGGATCAGCGTAGCTTCAGCTGTTGCAGCCGCCTGGCTAGAGAATCAATGAACAAAAGATCTTCCTCTCTGTCTTTCCTCCTCTCTGTATATCTCACTTTCCAAAAAGAATAAAATAAATGTAAAAAAAAAAACTATAGCAAATTAATATTTAAGTGAATTATTTTGTATTATCGGTGAAACATTATAAATATCCAAATGGCCTACGGCAGAGAAAAGGCTTTCTGCTTTTGTTTATGGAGACCCAGGTCTCTGGTTAGAAGCACTGGACAGAAATCCTAGTGAGAATTGGGCCATATTCCTTCTGGATGGTTGGAGATTGACCTACTCCTTTCTCCTCCCAACTTCTGAAGGACATTGGCATCCGTTGGTGCATGGCTGCATCATTTGCATCCCTGCTTCCAGACTCACGCTGATGCTTCCTCTAAGCTCTCCCTCTTCTCTTTGAGGAAACTGTGAGGACACTAACGCCCATTCAAGCTATGTAACATGAAATCTCCACATCCACATCCATTGCGCATACACATACATATATGTGTATATATATATATATAATTTATATATATATAATTTATATATATATATATAAATTTGGGAGAAAGAGATTGTCCATCAGTTGCTTCACTGCTCTAATGTCTGTAAAACCTGATGCTGGAATAGGTAAAGGGCAGGAGCTCAGAGCAGATGGCAGGGCCCCGAGTTCTTCAATCACCATCTTCCCAGGGAGCATGTTAACAGAAAGCTGGAATGAGACACGGAGCTGGGACAGGAAGCCAGACACCTCCAGGTGAGATGCAAGTATCTAAAGTGGCACCTTATCCACTATGTCAAATGTCTACCTCTCTTTTTCTTGTCAAATCAAATTTAAAAGTCTCATAAATTAATATCTGATATTGTCACAGGGTGCATTGCTTATCCCATACTGGGCCCTGTACATGGTTTTTGCCCACCACATTCCTGAAGCTAAGGAAGTTGTGTTATCATTCAGAGTAATTTATGATTACTTGCATTTATTATATTAGTTTTGTAAAATTACTGAATGCAGTAACAAATAATGACAAGGAAGAAAAATATATGCTGCAATAGAGACTGTAATGTCATTAATATTCACATTAGTTTAATCAATCAGATGCTCTAAATCTGTAAACAGTACCATCGACTCTACACACTTTTCTGAAATATGCATATGTTTACTTATTTAAATTTCTATTCACACATGCTTACTGTATATGATTGATTAATGGACATTGTTACTGATAAAAACTAGCTCTTTGATTCATTAAACCTTATCATTGACTTTTTTATTAATAGAATTTCCTAAGAGTTACATAAAAGAAAACTCCTAAGAAAAGATGCTTAAGATTATTATACATTGTTTATTAAAATCATATGAATATAAATAATTCTTAGGGGCAGTTTGATTGTGATGAACATGAGAAAAATATACATGGTGCCAACTATTTAAAGTGTAAGATAAGCTAACTATAATATGAAGTGTCTCAAGTTTTTAGAAGTTGTCAATAATTCACTTATTAAAAGATATTTAGAACTGTATTTATTTATTTTATATAAATATTTATTACTCAAAATCATCACATGTGATTTTTTTTACATTTAGTATATTGATGGAAGGAAACTGCTATTATTCAGTCCCAATTCTGTATCATATACTATAAACAGAAAATTTATTTATATTGCTTCTTGTCATTTTTTTAATTACCTTGTTTACTAGATCAATTAATTTGCCTTCAATTCAAGTCATAGCTGCAGAAAAAAACTGCCTTGTACAGGTTTATTTTCTTATTATACATTTTGGAATTTCTAGTTTACCATGAAACAGTGTAAAAAGACAAATTTGTATATACTTTATTTCAAGATGGTTTTAAATGAAAAAACAAATTGTAATGGAGAAGTGTAAATAATTCCTGCATATAAATCATAATTTCCCATAATTTGGTCTCAGATTAGTAGATTTGTCAATATATATCCCCTTAAGTACATATATTAGGGACCAGGCTTGTGCTGGGGTAAGTAAAACAACCATGTACAATACTTGGTTTTCAGGGCCCAGAACGATAGCCTAATTGTTAAAGTTCTCACCTTGTGCATCCAAAATCACATATGGGTGATGGTTCTAATGCTAGGAGCACCATTTCCCATCCATCTCCCTGCTTTGGGACCTGGGAAAGCAGTCCAGAATGGTCCAAAGCATTGGGACCCTGCGCGGGAGACCTGGAGGAGGCTCCTGACTTGTGGCTTCGGATTGGCTCAGCAGTGACTGTTGTGGCTCTTTGAGGGGTGGCTCAGAAGACTGAGGATCTTTCTTTTTCTGTCTCTCCTCCTCTCTGTATATATGACTTTTCAATAAAAATAAACACGTCTTTAAAAAAAAATGCTTGGTGTTGCAGCTTCTCTTCAGATCCAGCTCCCTGGCCAAGGAAAAGCACGCATGGTCGCTGGCTGCACATATGGGAGACACAGAAGAGCCATGCCGCTCTTAGCTTGAACTTGGCCCAGTCTCAGTCACTGTGGCCAGCTCCAGAGCTAGCCAGCACATAGAAAACCTCCTTCTCTGTCTGCCCCTTGCTCTCAGTAACTCTAATGTTCAAATAAATCTCTAACAAAAAGTTAGTTAAAAAAATAAATAAAAGTTTTTGTCATTTTCAACTAGAACTTTTTGGATACTATAGCTAACAAATATATATCTTTATTATAAGTAATTGTTTATTTTAATTCTAAGTCATTGTGGACAAGGGTACACAGAATTTTTGTACATTGTGGTTATTTTAAATGTGATTTATTACCATGTTAAGGTGTGATATTTAAATTACTTTTGTTGTTTTCAATTTCTAATTGGAATTTGTACTATTGTATAAAAAACCAAATACAAGATGCACTAACTTGTCTTCAAAGAGGGCTAGCAGTCACCCACAAGATACATGATGCACCATCTTATTTTCATGTTTAATTATAAGATTATTCAGTGATCCAACTTTCCTAATTAATTAGTTATTCTTCACCAAAAAGAAAATGAAAGAGCTTGTCTAGGAAGTCAGTTTAAATTCAATCTGTCTAGTAATGTGAACAATGATAAAAGTGCTCCTTACCACAGGTTTTTATATTCCTGCTTGAGTTTTCTGCTTAGATTGAATATTATTTTTTCCCAATATGATCATTCGTATTTCTTTCTTTCTTTTTTTTTAATTTTGTTTTATGACACAGTTTCATAGGCTCTGAGATTTCCACAACCCCTCTCCTGCCCTCACTCCATGTTGAATTCCTCCACGTTGTTGCAGTATTACAGTTCATATCCAGTCCTGACTCCTTTATTGTGAGCATGGACCATGCAGAAAGTCCAGCATCCTGTTGTCCAGAGAAATTCAACAGTTTCCTTGGAAAACCATCCCTGGTCTGAAAGTAGAGCTGGCAGAATATTATCCCGTTCAATGAAAAGCCACGACATAACATCAACAACAATTTGCAACATTATGGAGTTAATTGGCATGGTATTGAGTGCCAATATGTTAGAAAATGCAAGTTCTTAACCACATCCTGTGACTACTTCATTGACATTTCAATTTTAGTTTATACACAACTGGCTACTATACACCCTAAAATGGTTATAGGGTACTATTCAGCTGTCTCATTACTATTTTCATTTCTATATTTAGCAGTTTATAGTACTGAAGCATAATTTTTACTGAACTTGGTGAATTTTAGGATAGTCAAGACAGGCTTATAACTCTAACAAGGCACATGTTAACAATTGAGGAGCAGAATAGTTTTAGGAGGGGTGTGCAGAGAGATCTTCAATACCCTAGTGAGGAGTAACTCATCTTTGTGTCTTACCTAATAAGGTCTATGTGAGTCCAAGTTGAATGTTTCCTGTCTGTTTCTAAGCTTTCCTTATTGGTCTCTGCCTATCTAATTTTTTTGGCGGGGGGGAGGGTGACTCCGGTGCGACCCTGATGGTCATTGCCAGGGGATCCAAAGTTGGAACTAAGGAAGGACCATAGAAAGTTCCCCTTCCGAGTCCCAAAATAAGTTTACTGTTCTCTGTTTCTGAGAACCACTCAGGGCTCCCAGCTGCTTTCCGATGACATTAGATCCTGTGAGGAAGGATCTTATAATTTATCCGGGCAAACCCATTATAAAATAGCTTCTTCTTGAAGAATTAGAATTATTTCCCATCTAAGAACTGTTATCCTTTTATGAAAGCCTCTTAGATCTTAGCAAACTACAATCATATTTTTATACTTGGTATTATTGACTACTTGTCACTTGCTCATTGATGTCATTTTCTAGTTAAGCATACTGATATAAGTCTCTTTGGCTGCATCTTTGCTTATTGAAAATGAACATTGTTTAAGATTTACATCCCTTTATTGTTGTGAGCAAGTCATTTTTTCGGGAAGCATTTGTTTTACATGAGTATTTTTGAAAACAAAAAATAATTAAAGGTTAATTAAAGTAAGCAAAATAGATTTTTGAGGCTCCTCGATTGTGTATTTAAGATAAGCAATCTCTTGTACAAAATTTTCTGCGGAAAATTCTGTAGCTACATGAGATATTCAGTTAGTTGATGGAATTCATATTTGACAGGTGAGGGAATTGTGGCAGAGTTTAAGAGGTCTATGGAGGTCACTCAACAACTCAGTGACAGAGGATGACTTAGAGGTTGGGGTCCCTTTCTGTGTATTCCTGACTGGCGATGCTCCTAAGATGAAAAGGAATACTGGAATACTGTCCTGAAACCGTTTTGCCAGTGGGAAGCTGATTCTCCCCCACTGTGGTGAGAGACCAGGAGCGACCAGAGAAACCACTCCTTGTTAACCAGTGGCCTTTACAGCACTGTTAGGCAATGCTTATGGATCTGGGGAAAATAGCCTGTGTGGTTAAAGACATTAGCTTTTTGGTATCTTTTGTGCTATTATAGATTGCTAACCTGTCTTATTCAAGTAGTCTTTCCTCACTTCACTCTTCTGGTCATCCATTCAAGCTTTGCTTTCCAATTTTGCTGGGCAGTGTATGTGCTCATCAGTTTACCTCTAAGCTCTTATCTTGCCCAATGACACTTTGATATCTGGATAACAATAATTTAGTAAAAGTCTGAAAATGTTTCAAAAGTGATTTTTTTCTATTTCTGACAGAAATAAATTTTTCAAAGCTATATTTGTAGACAGTTAATAGCATTTATTAAATATTTCATACAGTACTTGTGTGACAAAGCTGATACAGGGAAAAATAAATTTCTTCAAAGGAATCTCCCTATAGCACAAAATTAATTATATTAAATTACCTTTAAAATACTTTATTGAAGTAAAAATTAAATGCCACAAATATTCATACTTAAAAATTCCATAGGCCATTCATTTTGATCATTGTGATGCTGAGTAAGTCTAGACAATGTAGTTTCAGAGAAACAAAAATGGTTACATTAAATGTCATGGCACCCTGTTCTCTTAATTCTCTGTTCTTTTCCACAAGGATGTCCTGAGTTTTATGCTTGGGATAGGGGCAATGAACAAACACAAGACATGTTCTGAAGTGTAAATGGGAAAAATGCAGATATCAGCAAACCCAGATTTAGAATTTAGAGAGTGATGGAGACACACGGAGTGATCGCCTTTGGATCACAACCATCAGAAAGTCCTAGGAAAGTGAAGCAAGAAGGCAAAGGAAAGAAGGTTCTTGGCCAGGCCAGCCATGTTAGGGACGTAATACAAGAAGTCAAAGAAGTGACACCTGACACTGCAACCCAGGTACTCCCAGGGAATTTGAAAATCTAATTTGTATTTCACTTAGGAAAAAGAAAGAAAACTAAGGGAAGAAAAAGAAGTAAACAATCATTCCAAATAGATCTGTTGTTATTAACGATATTAACCTTCTGGTTGAATACATGCATCCGGTGAAGCAGTCAGCTACTTGATATAAGTGTGGGGTTAGTGTAGATTCCCGTACACCATAATTTTCTCACACTTGGAGTACAATGGAAATAGAAAGCCTTCTTTGTTTCATAAATTAATGTAAACAATTTTTGAAGTGTGCTAATCTCATGGAGGAAAGAAGGCAGTATTTAGGACATATTTGACTTAGCTGTGTTTAGATTTTATGCTTGAATTCACCATTCGTGTTTTAGCTAGGACAGCATACATGAAAAATATATCATTTTCCTTACCATGTAATAGAGTTAAAAATGTAACATAGGGACCTGTAAGGTAGCCTAGTAGCTAAAGTCCTCACCTGGTATGTGCTGGGATCCCATATAGGTGCTTGCTTTTCTAGCAGGTGCTCCAGCTCCCTGCTTGTGGGAAGCTCCTAGCTTCTGGCTTCGGATTAGCTCAGTTTCAGCTGTTGTGGCCACATGGGTAGTGAACCATGGAATGGGAGATCTTTCTGTCTCCTTTTGTCTGTAAATCTGACTTTCCAATAAATAAACAAATTAATACTTTTTTTGAAGATGAAACATAAGCTAATTTTTTTTAAAGAACTTTTTTTGTTTTTTTTTTTTAAATTGTAAAGTCAGATATACAGAGCAGAGACAGAGAGGAAGATCTTCCATCCATTGATTCACTCCTCAAGAGGCCACGATGGCTGAAGCTGAGTCAATCCAAAGCCAGGAGCCAGGAGCCTCTTCTAGGTCTCCCACATGGATTCCGGGTCCCAAGGCTTTGGGTCAACCTCGACTGCTTTCCCAGGCCACAAGTAGGGCACTGGATGGGAAGCAGAGATACTAGGATTAAAAAAGGCACTGAAATGAGATCCTGGCGCTTCCGAAGCGAGGACTTCAGCTGCTAGGCTACTGTGCTGGGCGCATAAACTGATGTCATTTACTTAGGTAGCTTCCCAGCGATGGAATGGCCAGGACATACAGTATATGTATTTTTCAAATCACTGAGGATTCTTCAAACTGTTCTGTGAAGGGGTTGTAGTTTCCACCAAGAGTGTATTAGTGTGCTGTGCCACACTCATCCTCACTAGTACTTACTTATTTATTGACTGATGAATTTTTGGATGACAGTCATTCTAAAGAGGGAGAGCCAAGAGGTTATCATGGATTTACTTGCAATTAATTGATAGCTAGGGATTCTGGGGATTTTTTTCAGGTATGTTTCCCACTTGTATTTCACTCTTTGAAATCACCTGTTCATTTCTTAAATAGGCAGGAGTCTTCTACTTCATACTCGTATTTTCAACCACTGCATGTAGCATTAGTGCGGTTCTTCCCTTACAGTTAATTTTCCAATAATGTGGATTTTTGTTAAGTCAAGTTGGCACTATATTCAAGTCCTAGCTTTCACTTATGGCTCTTTTACTATGCCAGCTTTCTAACCAGGGTGTTACGTTCTATTGAGCAGCTGAATCTCCCTGAGTGTCACTCAGCGATGGCAATCCCAAGCTTTTTTTAATTAGTGCTAGCCTGCTATGTTTCATTCTATCTTTTCCCTTAAACCTGTGCATCTTTATAGTTGAAGAAAGTTTCTTGTAGGAACGCTACAGTTAAGTATTTAATAATAATAATAATAATAAAGTTTACTCTTAATTGTGGGACAATATGCATATGTAGCAATTCTTTTTTTTTTTTTACTTGATAACAGACTTACACAGAGAAGAGAAACACAAACAGAAGCTGGTTCACCTCCCAAATGGCTACAATTCCAGAAACTTCACATGTCCAAAGCAGGTGCCAGGAGCCAGAAGCATGGAGCCTAGTCCAAGTCTCCCATATGGGTACAGGCTTTGGGCTGTCTTCCACTGCTTTCCAGGGCCCAAAGCAGGGAGCTGAGTGGGAAGAGGAGCCACTGGGATGTGAACCTGTGTCCATATAGGATGCTGGCACTTGAAGGTGGAAGATTGACCTGTTGAGAGACAACACTGGCTTTCCCCCATCCTTTCTTAATATGGCTGCTGCTTTGGTTACATTTATCATCTTTTTATTGGCTTACTATTAATTCTCTTTGGTCACATTTGTTTCACATCTCTTTAGTGTTTAATATCTTTGTGATTTTTCTTTGTCTTAGAGGAATTATTAAAATGTTGTTTTAAATTTATATTAATGCCTACAATAGTGTTTATACTTTTTTATCTTTGAGTTATCACAATATGCTGTCAAGTGATATTATGCCACTTCATAAAGAAAGATAAAAACCTCTTCTCCAGACCATGATGCTAAAAGTGCTATAATTTGATCTTTCCACATTTAGGATTCCCACACTGTCATGTGAACATGTGTGCTGAGCCCTCAGCCAGCTCTTGTCTTCGGCACTCTTGTGAGAGCAGCAGCCACGTTGGGAGACAGCCAGGCTCCTCCTGTGTTCCTGTCCCTACAGTGAAGTTTGGGAATACACTGAATAGAGTAAAGTGGAATATTTGAAGGCTGATGTAGACTGTCTTATCTTCAGGGCTCACTGCTATTTTTCTCTTAGTAAGCACTCTTTCACATGTTGGTATTTCATATATTTTGCTTATTTCAGTGGGAGGGTATGTCTGGTTTCTTGTATTCATTTTGGCCTTCTCTAAAAGCAGAGTGATTCTCTACATAGTGATTCATTGTTGTCAAGCACATGTGCATACACACGGCTATCCAGTTCCTCAAATCCAAAGCCTCTTTTTACTAGGAAATATATATATAAATTTGAAACTAAACCAATTTAATATTAAACAGCACATACTAAATATTTATAAGGTGAACACTGGACTTGGGATCAAAAAATCCTGGCAGATGTCTCTGTGGCTTGAACAAATAATACATCTAATCTGAATCTCATTGTCCTCATAGGAAAAGCTGAATTAAAAAAAAACACGAGTTTATCAGCTTATAATAAAGACACAGATATACATTTCGTGATTCATACTTGAACCTTCAAAGAGTTTATTTTATACTGCAATAGAATGGGTTTGATTCCATATCAACTTACATGAACTTGAACATCCATTAGACACAAGAGACTGTTATCTAATTCCCCTTGTTATAGATGTAAAAAAAGCCCTATTACCATTATTTCATAGTTAAGAAAACTGGATTTCCATAAAATAGATTATTGTGGCTGCATTTCCAAGATAAATAAGCATTTTCTGTAGTATTTGAACCCATTTCAGTTTTGTTTTGTTCATCTTTTGACTGCTTTCAGTAGTGGTTAAGCTTTTTTTTTAATGTAAAGCAATTTTTATAAATTTTAAAGATGTGAATCCAGCTCCTGGATTTGAAAGCATTGTACACTGATATTTGCTATGTCATACACTAAATATGTTTTTACAATCTTGGAAATCTACAGTTATATCCTCTATTTCTATAGACTCTTACTAAAGTAAATGTTCAGAAACCCTTTCTGTGTAACTAATTAATTTCCTTTGCAATATATATTATATATAACTATATAAATATATGCATATTATATCACATAGTATATTGCATATTATTACATATGATAATATAATATATAATTATATATTCTATATGATATATAGAATATATATTTTTTACAACATTGTTTTTGAATTCAATATCCTCAAAAGTCTTTAGCTATGTACCAAAAGAAAATAAAGAAAAGAAAAAGCACACTCACGAAAATATAACTATAACTTTGTGATTTAGCATGTTCAGGTTATTTTTTTATGACATAACACAAATTTTTGTCATGCACTCTATAAACTGACATTGTCAAAAAAAACAACAGACTTTCAGAGGCCTGGAAAAAGTCCCCATAATCCAAAAATTGCATACAACTAAAAGAAAAAAAAATGTTTAAAGTGTTTTTGAATGTTTTGAATTAGCAGCAGTCTGAATTGTTATAACGAGGATTGCATTTCTTCCCCCCAAGTATAAGTTCATTTGTTTCTGTTTGTCCGTTTTGCTTTCCCAGGGACCTTTTCCCTTGTTCTGGTTTGAGTTGATCTCCCTTTCTCAATCAGGTTCTCTCTTCCTTCTGCACTTGCAAAGGCACTCACAGCTTTTGCTACAATCTCACTGGCACAGAAAAGCACCGTTGGGTCACCTTTCAAGTTTGCACCTTTTTTTCACTGACCTAGCTCTCTGGGATCTCTCTTCCTAATTTTTTTATGTTCCTCTCCTTAGCAAGCTCCACTGTCACTCTCTTGTAATTATCACAGATAATGTCACACATCAGTCACTTGCTATGTTTTCCCACTTATTTTTCTAAGAAAATAAAATAATAGCTCTGTGCATTTTCTTAACTGTGGGAAAACATCTCTCTCTCTCTCTACATCTTTGTGTGTGAGAGAGAGAGAAAAAGAGAGAGAGAGAAAACCTTATTTTTTTCCCTCTATACCTTAGTAATTATGAGCTCAGAATCTGAAATGCCTTCAATGGATTCAAATCCTCATGTTCTTAAATACACAGACAACCTTCAGAAAATACTCCAAGTACTCCAGGTACAGCAGGAGGAAACCCTAGGCTTGTTTTGCACCGTTCAATTCATTTGGGAAATAATTAAATTAGTCCCAGCCTTATGTAAGACTTCATAACTTTTCAGTGTATTGAAACCCCTTTCTGTTTCAGTTTTCCGAGGGTTCAGTGGCAGTAAAAATCTCTGTTGTGTTCTACGTTTCTTTCTGTGACCTGTCACTGTTATCACTGCAGGCATATGTGGAACCCTTCCATGTCTTATTGTTTGATGTTCACACTGACCTCCTCAGTGTTTGAAAAGTTTTGCCTACTTCAGGACCCTGGACTGCGTGTCCTTCTTCGCCTAGTAAAACCAGACTTCCTGTCTTGGAAAGTTCATAGTCAAGACACTGTGTTTAGAGATGCTTTTTTGGAAATTCAATGTGTTATGATTAATTTCTTCTCCCTTCTCCTTCACAGTATTTAGCAACACTTTAAGAACATATTTCATTGTGTTAATCTATAAAATCATGTTTTACACACCTGGTACACTCAGTTGGAGCATGGGAGCATGCCTTTTTGTTTACTGTCACACTCAGAGTACCAGAAAGAGTATAAAATAGAGACGTCATCTAATAAGTATTTATTATCAAGTAAATGCATGCAAAAGAAGAACCCACGTTACAGTTATGATACATGATTTTCATAAAACTTTACTACCGTGTGACCTCCAGAGGGTACCTGCTGGAAGTGTTAGGTAAAACTGGATCTGAGTGCCAGGTGCAGGTCCAGTTCTAGCTTCCAGTTAACGCAGTTGGAAAAGCAGCAGCTGATCGTCCAGTGTTTGCGTGAGTGCCACCCACATGGGTGACCCAGACTACATTCCAGGCCCTGCCTTGGCTTTGTCGAGTCTTGGCTTATTGTGGAGATATGTGGAATGAAATATTGAAGAAAATCTCTCTCTTTCAATATTCCCCTCTGTTCTTGTGCCTTATAATTCAACTCAAATAATAAATTAACAATGTTTTTGAAACTGAGATTCTTTGCTTGTTTTACGAATACAAAAATATCCTAATTTTGTGACCATTTTGAAAATTGAATATGAAAGCTTTGGATGCAGCATATCAGCCTTTTTCTCCTTCCACTGACTTTTCATTACTGATTCTATTAATTAGTTCATTTATTTATATTGGAAAGTGAAATATACAGGGAGGAGGAGAGATAAAAAGGGAGATCTTCAGTCTGTTAATCACTCTCCAAGTGGCTACAACGGCCAGAGCTGTACTGATCCGAAGCCAGGATGCCGGAGCCTCTCTCGTAGATGTAGGGTCCCAAGCTGTGCTTCATCCCCAATTGCTTTTCCAGGCCACAAGCAGGGAGCTGATTGGGAAGTGGAGCTGCCAGGATTAGAACCAGCATCCATATGGGATCCTGGCTCATGCAAGGTGAGGACTTTAGCTGCTAGGCTACCTCGCTGGCCCCCTTCACTAATGATTGTTACAGATGAACTCTCTTCATTGGCCATGCCTGTACAGAAATCATAATTGCTTCCTGAGAGTGGCTCTTAGTGTTCTTAAGATTGACTATTATTTTGATTCAATTCTTCTGCCCCACACAGGCTCATGACTAAAGGTTTGTTAATTTCTTGATTTCAGTAAGTTGGAAGATGAGTGTAATAGCTGTCACTCACCTGTAAGAACAAGATCCTGCATGACACAATGAGGCTGTTTTGAATGCTGTGGTCCTTGTTTCTCTTCCAAAAAGCTTAGTTGTTGGCAGCTGGAAGTCCTCATACTATTTTGAAATGTTAGTTTTTGTGCTCTGAAGATTTACCACTTGAAGGCTGAGTGTGGAGCTATGGACAAAAGAAACAAAGGGATTTTAGAGTAATGCATATTGACATTTAATTTTATTCAGATATTTAAAAAAGACATAAATATAGATATGGGTCTCGATGGTGGCTCAATAGGCTGATTCTCCACCTGGACGCTCCAGCATCTCATTTGTGTGCGGGCTTGTTTCCCAGCTGCTCCACTGCCGATAGAGCTCCCTGCTTATGGCCTGGGAAAACAGTGGAGAATGTTCCAAGCACTTGAGCACCTGTCGCCATGTGCAATACCCATACTCAGAAGATCCTAGTGCCTGGCTTAGGATTGGCTCAACTCCTGCCATTGCAACAACTTCAGGATCGATCCACATGATGGAGGATATTTCTCTCTGTATCTCTTCTTCTCTCTGCATATTTGCATTTTAAATAAAAATGCATACATCTGAAAAGAAATACAGTTATTCGTATATTTAACAGAACATTGGCAAGAAAACATGAGAAAGAGAGTGACAGAGTGTGTGCTTCATCTGTCTCTCTAATGCTTGCTACAGCCAGGTCTTGGCCAAGCTGAAAGCCAGGAGGCAGGAAATTCATACAGAACTCACAAGCAAGAGTCTTCCAGGACCAAAGTACTTGGATCATCATCAGCTACCTGCCCATGGGGGTGTTAGAAGTAACTTCACCCAGACACAGAACAGCAGAGATCCGAGTCAGCACTTCCATCCGGGATGCTGACAGCATAAACACGGCTGAATGTGCTGAGCCACCACAAGGCTAGTTCCTAAAAGGGATATTTTTACTGAAAATAACTCTGGTTACGGTGACACGAAGGCATTCATGACTCTTCTTAATATGCTTATTTGCAATTCTGTGGCTTTCCTAGGCTATTTTTCTATCTCCTTCTCTCAAAATGTCTTAGGTGATTATAAATATTTCTAAGAAAATAGTCATCCTCTCAGAATGATGTGCCCCAAATCCAAAAATAGATCCATGATCTTAATGAATTCAAAATAGAGATCATAAAAATATATACAAAATGAAACAAAACAAGCAATCTTTAAAAAGCAGTCTTCTAATTGCTGGTGATTATTGTCATTTAATGGTTTTTAAATGAAACGTGATTATGTTTAAATAATTATAAATGGCAAATAAGAAGGGAGGTGCTAATGCAGGCAGGATTTTGATATTAAAACTGAAGAAACTGCAGGCAGTATTTTTCCTGCTCAAAATGAAATAATTCAAAGCACTTGTTACTGGTTTGAAATTTATGAAATTGAGAAATGTACTATCGTATCGTCATAAGCACACGTGTGCCATCCTTGTCCCCCAGAGCAAAATATTCATCTTTTGTTCTTTCTTTAAATTGCTAAGTGCATTTCACAGGCTATTTGCAATTTAAATATCTTTAAACACTCCAGTGGAGTAAATCACCATTTGTGAATTGAGCTCTCCACTACTTTGTTTTTCCTCCTCCACTCCAGTTACTCACATCCATAAATTCTTACTCTCGGAGAGACTACACTACAATCTTAGAAAATAGAGCCTCAAGGTCTGTTGGTAACAGCAGAACAATCCAGTTGGATTTTACTAGTTCTTTGAGCAACAGGGCAGACTAAAAATTTCACTCAAGCTAGTTCTTTGCATGCTGGCCATAAAATGAATGATCTACATCATTTTCTTCTTAACCAAACTGAATTTTCCGTTCTGTGATCTCAACCAGATAAGATAGGTGGCCTTTCTGATGCAAACATTTATAGCCATAGCAGGTGACATCTATTGTTGGTATAATAAGTAACATATATATTTTAAAATCAATGTATTTTAAATACATTGATACCTAACTGAAAACTAAGTTTTGTAATTTTTCTGATAATGCCATGTGTTGTTCCAACAGAATATACCTTCTCTAATAATTTAATAAGCTCGGGGCATAAATGAAAATTTGACATCTATAAACCTTTTTCATCCGTAATGTGTCATGAATAAATCCACTGTGTCAACTTGCTATAAAAACAAGATCAAGAATCCTTTTATTAAGTTATGGCCTATAACAAGTGCCTTCTTTCTAGAAAAGCTGAAGTCCTGTATGTCCCCAAAAAACCAAGATGAGCAATGCATTAAGGAGACAGTACAGTGGAGGATCATCAGTGATAATCAAGGGCTAGCTAGCAACGGAACACGCAGCAGAAGGTGGGCTTGATCTCCAGCCAGACCAGGAGCTGTGTACCACAGAGGCCATCTGGATGCTGCAACTTAGCTTACATTCTGGTCAATGCTCTTTATTTAATTTGGAGTAAGTGCTTAGGTTCTAGGACAGGAACAAATCTTCCTACGGATAGGTTGGTAATATGTCCTCAAATGCCTTATTACAATTGTAAAATATTCTAAGCCTATTATTTTACAGTGCTACTGTCAGAGAAGCTAAAATGAAAATGATTGTTTGCAGTTTTGCCCTGGCAAATAGGAAAGTCTCTATATTTACACAGATAGAAACCATCAACCATCTGTTTATATTTTCCTTTTTTTTTTTTTTGCATTTTCTAGGAAAAAGCTCACTATTCCCGTAGAAATATACTGAATTTGTTCCATTGAAGATGTATTTGTTGAAATGTGTGATGTCTGATTTCTTCAAAATAAATAATTTCTTAGAATATTAGTCTTTGTTGCAGCTCTTTTTACTTGAAATTGTAGTGGTATAGAGTTCAACAAGGTAGGCACTGACCACAAGCAACTATTTAAATATGAACCACATCAGTCAATATAAAATATATTAAAATGTTGTTTCTTTATATTACTAGCACACATCAGTTCCTCAGTAGCCACAAGTAGATAGATTATTTTATCCTCATTAGAGGAAGTGCTACAGGACAGTGCTGTTCTGGCCTACATATTGGTCAAATCTATTCCAGTGCCTGTTAACTGTGAATAAAGATTTATTGGGACAGGTCCACCCTTTTGCTTAAGTGTTATCTGTAACTGCTTCACTGTACAAAGACAAATTAACCCCTCCTAACTGATAAAACAATCCAACACAAAGCCAAAAATATTTACTCTCTGCATTTTTGAAAGCCAATTCTGCTGTCTCTAGCTCTAGACCATTGTTTAGCAAGCATTTTCTTGAGATAATAGCATGAGTAGCTCCTGATCTTTGCTTCCCATTCTCTTATTTTCTATGTAATTTATGTTTTGAGTAAATTTATTTCAAGTCCCCTGCCTTCTTCTATCTTGGAATCTCCTGCTAATGTGATAGCTTTAAGTGCTTTTGTGGATAAAGCAAGAAAATGGTTGCAGTGAATGGCTACTTCTGTTGTTTATGTCAAATTGAAGTAATAAATTTTCTAGATATAGGGATTGTTGGGTATTAAGGCAGCTAAGCCTGGCATTACAGCCAGAAAATGTATCATAAATCAATTTGGAATTGGGAATATTTTCAGGGTGCTTTTTCTTTATTTATATTTTATAGCATATAACAATGCACATCACGATATTTCTCAGCAGTTTGAGGTTCATTTTGTGTTTATAGTCTCAATTACACTTTATATGCAAATGATTCATTATAGTTTAGAAAAGCTATTTGCTAATTTGATTAATTTCTTACCTTATTTAAATCTTATGAAATGTCACCTGCCATTCAAACTACACATCAGTTACAACAAAGCAACCAACATCACGAAGAACTGAAGCATTAAATTTCTCCTAATCAGAAAACAGATATAACAGATTTACTTTATGCACAAATGAATACCGAATATGTTAGAGATTTGAAACTTTCTGCTTTTCCTTTATTGCCCCCCAAATAAGCTCTTTATACAAAAAAAATATATAATACACACCTGAGGAGTGTTAATTTCATTTGTATGTGGTTTGCAGTAGTTTCAGAAGTAGGCAATGTGTGTTTGAAATGCTGTGATAAACCATAAATAAAACATTGCTTCACATGCACCTTTTGTGGCAACTGCTTGTATCTAACATGATGCCACCCTCTTTGAAGGAGTTTGTTTCCTCTTGTCATTGCCTCTGGTCATGGGGAATGATAAGCATAATTATGTTGTCTACCCCTGTGATACTTGGTGCTGTCTGTCTCCCTGGTAGGATGCCGTATTTCCTCTTTTCAAAGAGGATTCCCAACCCTCCGTCCACTGACTCTTGGCTTTAGGGGTAGGGGAAATGTATAACATGATGTTGCAGGCAAGAATTTATTTCTGGAAACCACTAGGGGGAAATTAGTATGGATAAGTGAATAATACAACCCTGGAGCAGAGCAACCATACGAGATCAAGTGGCTCTCACACACTGATGTTGTGTGTGGAAAGAATGACATCTGAGTTCTATGCACTGGTGTGTCTCCACGTGGCCTCTTGCCGGATACCTGATGGCTGAATAAATGTTACATTGAGAAGACTCCTAATTCTAAGGGAAATTGTTGTAGATGCTTAAAAACAGCTGCATTGGAGGAGTCTCAGTGTGGTAGCAGATCTTGGGAGGCAGAAAGAAAAATATGGAAAGGAAACAAAGACATCTTGTGTTTAAGAGTTTTAGAAAACTGAAACCAGTTTGAAGAAAACTGATAAGACTGAGAGAAAACATTACTAGTAAATAACACTTATAGATAGATAGATAGATAGATAGATAGATAGATAGATAGATACTGAGAGAAGCCATTATTAGTAAAACAAAGAAAAATTGAAAGGACAAGTTGAGTAAGGAAAACGGAATATATAACATACAGCAGTTGTCCAGCCAGTGCTTTAGTTGTAAATGTCTTTTTCAAATTAATGCTGTGCTAAACATCGACTGTTTGAGTTGCTTTGCTGGTTGTGTTGTTCTATTTTTTCTTTTAACCAAAAAGTGATCATTTGTTCCAGGGTATGATCATAAGAACTTACTTCTCACTGTGTACATCTACAATGCCCTTTCTGAAGTTAGTTTGAATTATATTTTTATCTTTCTTTGGGACTACTAAATGACCAACCTCTGTAGCTGTGTCATTTCAGAACTTGGTAATAATCTTGAGCAACTAGAAGCCAATGGACTGTTAATTTGGGGATTCAAAGATTTGTCTGCACATCAAAATAGTGGAAGGATTTAGGAAGTATCAGAGATGCATGTAGCTAAATTTGTAGCATATCATTAAGGACTTTAGAGTATGCTATGTATTTTAATTGATGTTTATAAATAGCTTTGTTCCCTGTGGTTTTGTAATATAACATTTACCAAACTTCTTTTTTGATGGAATTTACATATGGCACATCAGGATGATTAAAAGCCAGCAGTCTTTTCACAGCATGGCAAAAAATAGGATTTGATTTATCTTCATGCCTCGCCTACCACTTGCTGTGACTGTACTTTTGAAATTTTAATATTCTCATTTCTCATAAGGAGTTGTTATGTAAAATATTATGTAAATAACTTTTCATATTTCTAAGAATTGTTTCTTGGCTCTTTACTTAATAATATAATCTGTGATGCGAGAAAAGGTATGCTTAGTTCACAGAATTTGTAATGTTTTGTGAAACGATCATATGTGTTTTATGTGAAGCTGAATCATTCCTATTATAGTGTGTGGTGATGCAAAAATTAATATCAGTCTTTTTTAAGTCATTGTTTAAATGACTAAATGTATTCAGTGCATGTAGAATCCTCTTCATTGCCATATATTAGCATGGCAGAAATAATTATTTTAAATTGTGAGTTGAGCAAAATTGAGTCTGTTATCCTAACCACAAATGCAATTCTAAATTTTATGTTGCATCAAAGTGCGGCAGAAGATAGAACATATATTAAAATGTTAAATGGCTGTCAGGGCTAATTGGTGAAGACACAATTTAACAGGAATATTTGTGTGTGTATCTGCTTGTGCCACATGAATAGCATTGTGCTAAACTCAGAAGAAAACAAATTTCTTTATATAATATAAGCATTTGCCTCTCTGGAGACTGTAGTTTAGCATTATTTTAACCTGTCAGGATCATGTTAAGTTAAATTGAGTGATATTCTAATTTAGGTAAAATAGACTACAAATTTGCTTTAGTAATATTATGTCTGATTCTATATGAAATAGCGACAGCTACTGTGAAATAACAAGTGATTATGTATCAGAAATTCAACATTATCTTATTTCAGACTACTTACAGGTAATATTTAGGTTCTACAATTGGGTGAATGTTAGATTAGGGGGCTTTGACATGTCAGAGAATGCAGATAGCACGTAATGCCTCAAAATTTTAACCAGGATTATCTATAGGCAAAACTTAGTTCTAACTAGTATTCATATTGTTTTATTTAAAAATCATTATTTTCCACTTTCCTGATATGTATATATAAAACTTGTTTTAGTTTTGTCATGGAAATTTTTCCTCTGCAATTCTTGCCGAGTCATAAGGTACACATTTAACACTTTTACAGAAAGAGGAAAACATTCTTACAAATTTCAGGAGCCACAATTTTAACAAGAACTCACCTTTCCTCAACTAGTGGAACATTTCATTTACAGGGTTTGGACTACGTTCTTGATTGCAGTTTCTGTTTGATCCCCACAGCATGCCAACTGCTCTGTGAAACGAGAGATGAGATCCATGTTAATACTAAACCTGCATGTACAAGGAAGGGTACATGGTTGTGAAGTGACTGGGCTGAGAGTCAGGCCCAGCTCTGCAAAGCACCCTTTCCACTTCACTGTGGCTACTTTCAAGCATGAAAGAGTAAAGAGGCTACATTGTTCATATTTGTTTCATAGCCTGAAAATAGAAAACACCCAGAATTTTAAGATGCTGGGAAAGATTTTCAAGTTAAAAGCTATAGCTGGAGGTCAGATGATAGATACTGTGTGGTATAAAATTTTTATCAAGAAAACTATTGTCCAGGAAATTGTTGATGCACGTTCTAGTCTGCTTATAATAAAATCATTGTTAAACTCACTCCACATTCACTGCTGCTGTGGAAGATTTGATTCTGTCAGATGTACTTGGGATTCTGCCATTTCAGTCTGATGTGGGAAGTGAGAGAGGTGACGGCTGGATACAGGAACGAGTGCCTAATCAGCTACACTGACCTTTAAGGACTATAATGTCGTGAGTTGAATACATTATATTGCAGAGCTATATATAATATTGTGTGGGGGAGGCAGAGGAACGCGGATCGTGTGCCTGTGAAGACTGAATATGTTTCAGAGCAGGAAAAGCCTCCTGAAAACACTCAGGTTTTGCTTTCCTCTGCCTTCTTTTTTAGAGGAATGCCTGGACTTAATATCTCTGATAAAATTGGAGATATAACCGCTTAGTCTTTTCACAATGATGACTGATTTGATCAAATGACTATGGTTATGGTTTCAAAAAATAAGCATGATATGAGATTCTTCAAATTCACCCAGGTCTATATTTGTGTTTTGACATCTTTGATAAGCACACTGACACGTAAGAATGCAACAGATAAGTGTGAAGACATTCAGTCAGAAACACACAACAAAAAATGTACTTTAGAAGTTCATGGTCCCTTCATTTTAATGACAAAATAAAATATTTTAAAATAATGATAAGATCTAAATGTGAATTCTCATTTGCAGATTATTGCTATGAGATATTACCAGAGTGTGTGAGAATTTTGCAGTCTTTTCAATTGTTATTTCAATATCTCTTCTGCTTATGAAGAATTCATTTGCAATTCTATCTTTAGTTTCTCTACTTCTTTTTTACTTATTTTACTTTAAAGTCAGGGTTACTGAGGAGAGAAAGAGAGAGTTAATTCTAACAACTGCTGATCAGCTCTTCAATTTTTTTTTTTCAATGGCCAGAGCTTGACAGAGCCAAGAAAATCTTTAGGATCTCTCACATGGGTACAGGATCGCAAGAACTTGGGCCATCCTCTTTTGCTTTCCCAGGCCATAATCAGGGAGCTGGATCAGAAGTAGAGCATCCAGAGCTCTAACTGGTGCACCTATAGGTATGTGCCAAAGGCAGAGGACTAGCTTGCAACCCCACTGAATCGGTCCCCACTTTTCTCCTTCTGACCTTCTTGTTTTCGTTTTAGTGTGCTTTTCTTCATCTCTAGTCTCATAGAGATGTCCTATGTAGTTAAATGAAATCATTATTAATAGTTCCAGCTTTTGTCATGGCCGTAATAATCTTCCATTCATTAGTTCTCCCTTACCCAAAAGAATAGAAATAAAATAAGTTGAACAAGAGAGGGAGCTCAGGTAAGGATAACCCATACCTGAATGACTTGCTGGAAACAGGTTCTTTTATTTTTTGTTAAATAAGAAAGAGCGAACTAGGAGAGGCTAAAGTCAATAGACCCTGGTGAAGTTAGATGCAATCAAGATTTCAACTTGGGAAATACTAGGCTTGAATTGCTTCTATGACTTGAAAGTAAAAATGTCACATGGAAAATCAATATATAAGTCTGGAGTTAGAAAAGAAATATGACTGAAGATGATAACATCTGATTCTTGGAATGGGTACGATCAGTTGAGGAAACACCGACACACTGGTGCTTAGGAAGTGGACCTCAGGGTTTCCATCACAAAGATCGATCCTCCCATCAACTGAGATTTTAAAGGACTCCATATTTTCTAATTTTGCATTGCCATCTTATTTGTGTTGTTATGAAAGCCAAATAACAGGGTCAGGGTTCAATTTTAGGATAAAGATAAAACCTCTACTATATAAGATTCCCCAAATCTGCTTTAATTATGCAGGACTGACACACCACCATCGCCTGCTGGTACTCTACTCGTATATTACTCTGATTCAGGTTTTGAGCCGGGAGAGAATCCAACCATATATTATTGACAGCTTCAAGGACAAAACTGTTTTTTGTCATGGTAGACTTGAAAGTTCTAAAACGTATTGGCTGTGAAGTAGTTTACAAGTGATAACTATGGTTAATCGTGCTGCGCCCCTCCACTCTCCCGTTGGTAGAAATGTGATCAACATTAACAACAACCAAGTTTGAATATTGGCCTGTTTGTAGAGTGAGATGCTTTACTCTGTCCAGTGCACAAATATTTCAAACTACATGATTATATTTCAGTGACAAGTGCCATTTATCATCTACACTATGAATTGCTTTGACAATTTTTCAATTTTTCAAATGTTTATTTTCTATAAAGCATTTATTTTGATTGCTACCTGATTCTTTTGTGAAGGCTGACATAACAAAATATCACAGATTAGGTGACTTAAGCAGCAGTTTATTTTTCATAATTCAAGAGACTGGAAATTCAAAAACTAAGACAATAGCAGTTGGGCTTCCTTTGGCAACACTCTCTTGGGCTTGTTGAACAGACCATGCATTTGTTACCTTGTTTTATGTCGATATAGTTGTAAGAAGAAACACCTGTATGTTCTCTTCAATATTGTTACAAAAAACATCCTCACATTTGCTGATATGCCTGTGCTATTTTGAAGAGATAATGATTGTGGATGAATCTGAAAGAGTTAGATATTTCTTGGGAAGTGATTTTTAATTTTATTAATCCTAAAATCAGGAGTGCAAAGTATTTTAAGTGTAAGTGAGCCTTACATACTTTGTAATTTCTTGTAGTCATCCAAGTTATTACATTAATAAAGTATACATTATTTATCCAATTCGTGAGAAAGCAATCGAGACTTCTCAAAATCATATAGTTTATAACAGTCAATTTGTATGTACTGATCACAAATGTCCTCTACTTGTGTTATGATAGAAAAGCTAGAAGACTCTAGATCTTACATAAATTTTTCTGAATAAACCATGCTACTTCTTAAGGAAATGCATTTATCTGAATGGCAGCAGATGTCCCAGTTTTCTTACTATGAAAAAAAAGCATATTTTGAAATACACATTTCAGCAGATACACTACTTCCTGAAGACATATTTGCTTTTCCTTAACTATATGTCAGTGCATGTTGTTTTGCTGTAAGACTATAAAACATCCTGGGTGGTTTCCAATGAACAGATATCAGCATGTTCATACATTTAGAGTATATGATTGAGTCAGCTGTGTCCACGAGGGCCTTCTTGCCGTCTTCTCTTATGACTGAACACAAAAATGAAATTAAAAAACCCATTGCCATGAGCCCTTTTTTTTAATATTGGAAAATCAGATTTATAAAGAGAAGAAGAGACAGAAAGATCTTCCATCTGCTAGTTCACTCACTAAGTAGCCACAATGGCAGAAACTGAGCTATCTGAAACCAGGAGATTCCTTCACGTCTCCCCTGTAGGTTCAGGTGTCCCATAGTTTGGGGCAGTCCTTGAACACTTTTCCAGGTCACAAATAGGGAGCAGGATGGAAAGTGGAAAAGCCTGGATGCAAAACTGCACCCATGTGGGCTCCCAGTCCATGCAGAGCAAGGATTTAGCCACTAGGCTGCCCAGCCATTAAACTGTTCTACAGTGACAGTAGATTGTGCCTGACTACAGGACACTTACATTAGATTTCTGCTACTGTCATATTAGAGGTTACATTTTCAATAAATGAATGAATTTCAAGAAACTCATAAAACCATAGCAAACTCCCTTGACCAGAAGCATAAAATGAGGAAATATCATGTGTTTACTGAAACTTCCTTGCATCTCAATGTCATGTATTTTTCATCTCACAATGAATTATCTGTTCATTGTTTCCAATCTTTTTAAATATTATATTTAAATTTTCTTCATTAAAGCAACAACTTGGACAATGAAACAGAAAAACTGAGAAAGAAAATAATTAAAATTTCACCCAACTTATAAGAAAAAGTAATGTTGAAAAGATTCCAGAAAATAATCACACAACTGTTTTGAGAGTGGTTGTGTTCTGGTTAAATAGAGAAGAAAACAATTTCAGGTCAATGTGTACAGAAAGTTTTATTCCATTAATTGAATTGAATGAATTTGTAATTATGAGAGAAAACAAAAGAGAAAAAATAGTTTTGACTTACAGAACTATAGGTGAAAACACACATAAGTCCAAAAAGAGTTAAAAGATATATTCAATCGAATGGGCATATTAATGTGATGACTCCACTATCAGGGTGGGATTCCCAAGTTCTATAAAATAGAAAATGTACAGTTGTACGAATTTTCCTACCTCATTGCTGATGCCAACCTTGTTGATCGTATGTTGTTATATATATATATCAAAAGCCAGTAACAAAGTACCAACTAAAGCACAATAGAGAAGGGGGAGGAGAGAGGAAATGAACATACTATGAGCTCATACATTGTGATGATACTGCCTCAGGATGTGCTAGGTTGTCTAACCCAACCTAGACTGTATCCTTGGCCAAGTCCTATCTTACCTATATGCACTTCTCTTTTCTGTTACTTTTAGCAGCTTTGTGAAGCATCATAGATTATTTACAGTAATGTTCACTTGTAAGACACTATATTAAATCCTATTTTTGGTACATTTGAAAGTTTTGTCTTAGAGATATGTCTAGTTCAATGTCAGACCATTAACGAGGGATAAACCAGAGATTTAAATGTATGCGTTGAGATCTCAATGTCTGTATTAATAATAGAAATGCTATACTTCCTCCTTAACATGGATATATGTCTGAGCATTGCATTGTCCATTGTTTCAATTCCATACTAATAGGAGGTATATAATTTGTAATGCTTTGTTTTTTCATGTCTGTGTCCCATGAATTGAATATTAGCAAAAATAATCTTTATGAATCACTCATCTCTGTAAACTCCCAAAGATTTTCCAGAATTATGACTTAGGATGAATACTTTAAGAATCCAATATGACCAGAACTAATTTTTCTCCTCCTTCACCACTCTCCTAAAAGAACTTTTAAAAACACTTAACTCTGACTTTTTAATGTGCTAGATTGGATGAACATGCACCAGGACCATTGTCTTATACTATCACAGTCTACAAAACATCTAAGTCTTAGAATGAGAATGTATAGTTAAAGTTACAATGAGGTTCTGTTCAGTTTCATTTCCATCAAGTTTCCCAATACAGGAGCAGCTGACCTCACACAAGAACATTCACAGCTCACAGGGGAAGTATTTATTGTCTTTCCATTAACTAGCATATTCTATAAACATTAGTGACATATTTACTTGAAATACATCTGACCATGCAGGCTTATCATCCAGAAATAGCTCCTAGAAACGTGCTAAACTATACTGCGTAGTGTCATTATACTAAGTTCTCTGAGATATAGATTGTACATAGCTAGAAAGGTGATCAGATAAGGATGTTCTGCAAAATTTTAGCATCATGCTGAGCAAATCTTGGATAGGCCTGTTGTTTGTTAGTCTTGAAACCTCTTCCGTTTTTTAAGGTAATTAATCGCCTGCAGAGATACTAAGTTGTGCCTGGATTTTTTTTTACAATTTGGATTGCTTCTTTGATGGCATCATCCAGAGTGTATTTAAATTGAAATTCAAATAAACAATTAAAACAGTTGATCTTTCCACCTCCTTTTCATCTACCTGAAAACAGAAGCAGGAGGCTTTTTTATCTTCTTTAATTTTCAGCTATTTCCCATATCCCACCCTCCACTTAGCTATTTTATTTTGAAAGTTGGTGGTAAAATTCCTTAAACATAAGTATAAAATAACATTGTATTATATGGGTATGTAGTTGCTGGAATAAAAAAGAAAGAAAGAAAACACTGTAAATATTACATCAATAGGTTAATTGGATAGAAAGAACAGAAAAGGATGCCGGGGGCAGTAACTGAATTACCAATATCAGCTGCAGCTGACTCAGACATCAGATCCTGAGATAAGTACTGCTCAGTGAGGTCACTTCGCTGCTATAGTCAGTCTCCTGTACTGAGAAAGCAGAGATTGCAGCATCAAATTGAAAGAATTGTGTTTGAATGAGGCCAACTTAGGAAAATGGAGTATTATGATTTCAAAGCATAGTCAATGAGAGAAAGTATTTTAAAATGTATGTCATGACTATGTATATTAAACAGAAGCATATCTGTTAAACACCAACGCTCTCTCTTAAAATATTTAGTAATTTATTTAAAAGGCAGAGTTCCAGAGAGTTTCATTCAGACCTCTCAAAAAGCTAAGCTGCCATCTTCCATTGCTGAATCCAGGTAGCAGTAGGAAACTGTGTTGTTGGAGAAGCTAACACTTAACTGGCACCGAAGTGGGATGCAGGCATTGCAGGGAGGGCTTTACCCATGGCACTGGCATGCTCACAATATTTCTATTTGCTTCTGTTTTCACAAAGTATTTGTTCTTTTTATTTGTAAGCTTTTTATGGGTAAAGTGAATAAACTCATTTGCATCATTTTAATATCTGAAAATAAAGATTCCAGCAACTTGATAGCATATTTTGCTAAATATATTACTCTCACAAACATATAGGTACTTAAATAGTATGAAATAAGTACTTGTAGAAAAGATTTCATTTGACAACTGTATTTTTACAGTTGTAAAAATACAACTGTATTTTACATATCTGTAATGCAGTATCTAACAAATGGATAGTTCTTAGCAAATATTTGTTCAGTGCTAAGCACTTGCAAATTTTGGCATGATGATTTCATAAAATTCAAGCTGCTGTTTATGATTGTTTGAATTATACAGTGCGATGGATGGCAGCAATTAACCAAGAAAATATGAAGTGAATTATCCAAATAATTAAATCAGAGGCTAGGCTGTAATTAAATGCTGAAAATCCACTTGCAACATCTAATAATTCCACCAGATTTGCTTTATTCTTGTCAATAGAAAGTGCTGTGATACTCTGGAATGTAAGCTGAACTGAGAACCAAGAGCACCAGGTTGTGCCACCACATCCAGAACGAACCCCTGTGATGTTTGCTGATGTTATAGGATCATGGACTTTACCTTTGGAAGGGAATGAATCGTTGCTTAGATAGGATCTAGTCTAAAAACAAAAGTCATTCCTTTTAAATAGTTGTATAAATTATCTGCGATAAATTCAACCTTCACATTTAGATTTCTTGAAAAAAGTCAATGATTCCCATTATGATCAAAGCAAGTTTTAAAATTAAAAAATTATAACTTCAGCAAAGATCTTAGCATGAAGATTAGAAGTCATCTCCACAAATATGAGATTGTCTTTGCTAAAATGGTGGCAGAACTAAATAAGCCGGAAGCTGACCAAAACCATTCAATGTTGAATCCCAACAGCTCTATCTTGTTCTGTGTAATTGGTTGCATTATAGGTAATATAACAGCAAATGCAGTTTCATGCTTTGTTTATGAAACTGTTTTCAGTTATTAGTCTTGAATTGCAAAGTAACATCTGATACTTCATTGATTAGTAAGTTAACTGGGGCTAGTTATTTAATTTCTCAAGAGTTAGTTTCTCTTTATTTGAAATAGCAATCATTTCCACTTTGTAGCATGACTATGTGGCTGAATAAAGAATGTCCTTTATAGCAGACTTATAATAATGCAGACCAGATAATATTACTTGTTGTTATTGTTTTGGTGGAATGTACTCACTGTGAAGGGAAAATACAGCCAGAGCTGAGGAGTGCATAACAGGCAAAAATTAATTTACATTCTATCCCTTTATATCCCTAAATCATTGCTTAGCTGGGAAGACAGAATCCCAGGAGTTTCTGGAATTTTTTTTTTTGACCTAGTAAACTGACTCATTTCCATTTGTTTATGTTTTGTGCTTTGTGAATAAAGTCTGGGAGGTGGGTAGGTTTATGCTTGCTAGAGCGGTATGTATTCGTTTTAAGTTTGACCAAAGAGCTTATCTTTGTTCCACAGAACAGCAAACAGAATGTAGAGTGTTGACTATTACAGAGAAAGCCTCTAATTCTGCACAGGAAGATTAAGACACCACTGAGAAATGAACCCTTTGTCTCACCACAAAGCCTGGAGAACATGTTCTAGAAAGCTGCCTTTGTCTTGCCACTTTACTGCTGCTCTGTGGCCTGCCTCAAGGGCACCACCACTCTCTAAGGCTCCAACATCTCTCAGGACTTGGGAGCTGTGCTGTAGTATGACTGATAATGCTCCACCAATGAGAAGGGAGGTGGAACATCCCATAGGATTGCTCAGTAGGCTGGGAAAAGAGTTCCCTAGTACTCACCTGCATTCCATAGAGGAACAGAATTGGGGGATTTGTTTTAGACATTTTCTGTAACTCTTATTGATACTTCAAAAGAGGCATGATGAACATATCTAAGATTTTGGAGAGTGTCCTTAGAAAGTATGACATCCGAGGTACACATTAGATAGTGTGCTGCATGAGATTGTGGGTCTCAGGCTGCCCCTGTAGCACTATTAAAATAAACATGTACTTCCCTGTGAAATCACTGGTGACTTAGATTTCAAACTGCTGACAGCTCGCTTGAAACTTCCATTTAATCTTCCCATATAGCTCAAGCTGCCTGATTTCACCTTGTTTCATTGGGCTTGAGTGATTTTATGTTCTGACCTCAGAGATGGCATGCCATAGTCTAAAATGTTCAGCTAATATGAAACAATTTTAGCCCTTGGCTTTGCCTTAGGATAAATGTATGCCACCCTGGCCAACATGAAGGGGAAATTTGCAGCTGTGAGAGCTCGACAGTCTAATTAATTATTTAGAGGTTTCAAGGGGAAAGGGAAGTCTAGAATCCCAGAGTTCCCATTTGCAATGCATTAAACAATCAGAATAATAATAAGAAAAAAGAAAAGAGAGACTGTCCTGGCTGTCTAGTACGTGTGGAAAGTAATTTGAAGACCAAAATTAGAAATAACCTAGGATCTTAAAGACAATTTTAAGGCTGCAGGTTACAGGAAGGAAAATCCTTCTTGAATTGCAATACTATTTTTTCCCTCCTTTTGTCTTTATATTTGTATCTTGAGATGTCTGCAGAGCTTTACTTTCTTGCTTCCTAAATTGCCTTCATGTGTGAGAAATCTTTGGCTGAGCATATAATTAAAGAGTCCAAATGTGAACACCGAGGAGCAAGGTGTCTAATAAAGAAAGAAGCAAATGTGAGTTTATTAAAAGTAGGTCACGTCATACATTGTAATAGCCTTCTTTGGCATATCTCCTAACTTAGAAGATAAAAGTAATGAAAGGATGCTGGATACTTAACTTTGAGAAATGCATTTGGTATGGTGCTACATAATAGAGCCCTATAAATTAATTGGATAAATACCTGGGAAAAACCTGGCCATAGAAATTCAAGTCAGCATAATCAATAAATGCAAAATCCTTTCTGAGACCAGAATCAAATTAGCCAGAAAACACAGGGGAGGGCAGAAAAGTATGCAGAATTAACAGAGTGGGATGAAAGTTACAATGGATATAAACTAAGACGAAGATAGAGAACATACTAAAAATAGTTGTAACATGAGAAATTGAGAGAAAAAAATTGTGTTGGAGATACAAATGTTAACATTTAATTTTGAACTGCTCTTATTCTTCAAAAACAATTACTTGTGGATCAGGTAGGTGGTTCAGCAATTAAGTAGCTTACATCACATAGCAGAACATCTGAATTTAGTGCTGGATACTCTGCTTTGGATCCAGTTTCAAGGGCACCTTAGGAAGACTTGAGTGATCACCCAAGTACTTGTTCACTTTTTATCCATGTGGCAGTCCCAGACTGAACTCTGGGCTTCTAGTTTCCACTGGCCCACCTGTGGTTGCTATGGGTAAAATTTGGTAAGTGAACCAGCAGATGGCAGCTCCAACTTTCTCTTTCTTTTTCAATTTCATACAAAATAAAAATGATAGAATAATTAAGAGAAAACAATTGCCAGCATCAGAATCACAGTAGTGATATTTAAAAATCGTTGTGCAAGTTCTTTGTGGCTAAATGGGCCCAACTGGAAACTATAATGCTAAGGGAAATGAGCGAATCCCAAAAGGTTAGATACCACATGTTTGCCTTGACTTAACCTGTAATTTTTGCTTGCTTGTTTGTTATTTTTTGAACCTGTCATTGATACTGTCCCAACCCAGATGTTTTGAAGAATTGAACTTGCATTATTTTTAACATATTGTTTACTCAGTACTATGTCAATTAATTCCATAACGTTGTATGTTGATGCTGAGGTTTTGTTGGGGATTTTAACTGACCAGAACTTTACGCCGTTAGCTCTACCTTCAGACCAGAGAAGGTCTCCCCAAGAGGCTACTGAACTTATCTGGACAATAAGATGCTGGACTTTATGCCAGGTATATGCTTGCAATGAAAGAATCTCAACTGAACTTGAACTGAGGTTATGCAGCAAGGTAGAGGAATCCACTATGGGGGGAGGGGTGTGGGAGGGGTGGGGAGAATCCCCAGTGTCTATAAAACTGTATCACATAAAAAAAATAAAAAGAAAAAAAATCGTTGTGCAAAAAACTTGATAGTAAGTGAAGGAGCAATAAGTTAACACTAAGGAATAGGAATGGGCTTTTGCTGAAAGATGGAATTCAAATGACTAATAAGCATTTATATTTCATATTATTATGTTTTAAGATCTGTTTCTTTTTATGGGAAAATCAGATTTATGGAGAGAGGAAGAGACAGAGAGAGATCTTTTGTCCACTGGGTAACTCCCCAAGTGGCCACAATGGCCAGAACTAAGCCCGTCCAAAGCCAGGACTTCTTCCAAGCCTCTCACGTGGGTGCAGTGTACCAAGGCTTTGGGCCATCCTCGACTGCTTTCCCAGGCCACAAGCAGGGAGCTGGATGGGACACAGAGCATCCAGGACATGAGCCAGCACCCATATAGGATCTTTGTAGGTGCATGTGAGGTGAGGATTTAGTCTCTAGGCTATCATGCTGGGCCCAAATAAGAATTTCCATTTTCTTGCTCTCTAATTATTATAGAAATATAAATGCTTTTCAAAGTAATTTATTTGTCCTCATTTTGTTTGAAAGGCAGAAAAAAAAAAATAAGAGATCCATTTACCAGTCCACTCTCCCAAATGGCCATAACAGACAACACTTCATTATTTTGAAGACATGAGCCCAGAACTCAAAACCTGCATACATATGGGTGCTACAGACCTATGGACCTGCATTACTACATGCTGCCTCCCAGGTTGTATATTGTGGGAATCTGGAATTGGAAGTGGAAAGAAAAATTGAATGCAAGCAAGTCCTCTTCATTGGAATGAGAGTTACCGCAGTTAGCATCTTAACCACTGTCCAAACACCCACCCACACAAGACTTATTTTAACTGCAAAAAAGAGTTCATTTTAAAAGATGACAGTAATAACAGCAAACAATATGCTGTTATGCAGCAGGCATTGCACTGATACCATGCATCTATCAATTTCATAATTACAAGCCTCTCTGAAAACACCTTTTCCAGGTGTGGTAGGGAGAAATAAATGATTCAAGGTCACATATTTGTTATGACAGAAATAATCCAAGTAGTCTTGTTCACTGTTTGTCTTTAGATATATGTCTGTACACCCAAGCTACTGCAGTTGAAATGATATGGTCTGCAGCTTATACTTCAGATTTAAAAATATTAAGCTATGACTTGTTCTGTTTGAGAAAAAAAAAAAAACTAACTTAATACTTTGACAAGTCTAAGTTTGTGCTCATTGTTCTTTCATAGAGGTGGTTGTCTCTCAGTATCCATGGGGAATTTAACACAACAGTTCACTCAGAAGCTAACGTATGAAGATCAATATGGTTGTAATATAACTTATCTGTGATTTCTCTAAAAGGAAAAGCAATAGACTTGTTGATTTGTTAACTCCCCAGCTTGCCTTTCCCTAAGTTGCTTTTCTTGTTTTTTGATAAAGTTGCAATGTTACCACAATGTGACATGAAAATGGCATTAAAATAATAAAGACAATAATTCAGAATAAATGGTTTGCAAGTCCTGCTTGAATACCTTTCAAATTTGTTCATGAATAGAGAATCAGATTTTATTGGACTAAATACATTGTAAAAATCTAAAAATATATTCACATTGACACTGTGAATTATTTTCTAAGTCTGGTAATTTTTATGCCTGTCCTGATTTGTAAATCACCATATAGTTGCCTAAGCATGCACAGGATATTATGTGTATTTTAAAATGATGCATAAATAATTTCCTGTACTGTTGTTCTTAATGAGAGAATACAAAGTTATTCAGGGAGCTACTATTGTCAACTAAACAATTTATCTGCTGACCTACAGCAATCTGTGCTCTTTATTAGTGGGGTTGATGAATAAAAATATTATGTGTGCAGGTAAGTTTCAAGATTTAAGTATTGAATGCTACCTTGAAAACTGCACAGTTTTCTACCACTTATAAATGCTCATAGCTTTTTAAATTTGCTTTAAGATGAACCTATGAACACTTCAAATGTTATAATGTTTAATATTGCATTTTAAGTATACATGCAAATGTATAACATGATTAATATAAACATGTGCATACATGAAAATACTATATATGTATATACAAGAGTTACCAAGTAGTACTATTGCTAGGTTTTTAAAATATATATAAAATGTTTTTTTCTAGGTTCCTAAATAAAAATTACAATCTGAGATATACAAATATATACATATATGTATGTAAGTAAATATAAACACATCTAGTGCATACCTACTCATATATACATATATTTGGTTAACAAAAATGATTAATTAAAGTGATAATGTGAGCTTGCTCTGTATGTAGCTTTAGAGAACTGATTTAAAATATCTTTGGAAACAAATGATACTGAGTGGTGCACTCTACAGTACATTTCTAAGGTATTTATATTTACATAATTTACAGTTTTTTCCCCTGTCAAGCAAATGGAATAAAAAAATCAAAATTGAATTATATAGTACTTGGAATATAAAGTAAAATTACATCACATTTCAAGGTAAACTACTTTTCTTAATTTTTATGTGTAACATTTACAACATGATTGTTTTTGATTTTAGGAAGTATGTTGACATTGTATCAATGGAAATATGCTTAAGACAAACCACGCTTCTTCCTTTCCTTGTCACCTGTTAGTCAGTGGCTTGATGAAGATATTTATGCTACATCATGAATAACTGCATTTGACATCTTGTAAGAAAACTAGTATCTTGGAATGTATATGTCAACTAAGAGGTTCTTGTGGAACACCAGTTTTACTTTTTAATTTTGGAACTTTCAATTTAGATGTGCATTCATCCTTCAATTACAAAGTGAACTGAAATTATATTATTGCAAAACTTAAGGGAAAATAGGAAGAAATAATGCATGGTTGAAGGAGGAATGGAGTTAAGAAAGTACAGTTATATTCATAGAGTTGTATCTATGAACTAGATGAATAAAAACCTTTGTATTTATGGGCCCAGCACGATAGTGTAGCAGTTAAGTTCCTTGCCTTAAATGAGCCGGGATCCCATATGGGCATTGGTTCTAATCCCAGCAGCTCCACTTCCCATCCAGCTCCCTGGTTGTACCTGGGAGGGTAATCGAGGAGGGCCCAGAACATTGGAACCCTGCACCCACGTGGGAGATCCAGAAAGAAGTTCCTGGCTCCTGGCTTCGGATAGGCGAAGCACCAGCCATTGTGGTCATTTGGGGAGTGAATCATAGAACGGAAGATCTTTCTCTCTGTCTCTCCTCCTCTCTGTATATCTTCCTTTCCAATAAAAATAAATAAATCTTTTAAAAACACTCTGTATTTATATAAATGATTTTATGTAAATCTGCTTTTTTATATTAATAAGTTTTAAAAGCGTTGGCAAGTGAGAATGAAGCAGTATAGTGTGTTTTCAATTGTGGAAAAGCATGAAATACTGGCAATTATCAACATTTTTATTCCCATGTAGTAAGTATAGTATTAGACACATTTAAGATCACTTTGATATAAAAAAATTCATATAGTTGACAAAATTACTATACTGAAATAAATCATTCTAACTGTACGTTTTATTTTGCATTAAAATATAGGGAGAATAATAAGAGATTAAATATTGTTTCATTGATCCCAACTTTTAGCTTGGCTAACACTGTGTTTAGAAATGATTGCGAGATCAGAGCATGCCATTGTAAAAATTAATTTGGAAAGAAAAAGAAAGAAGGGAAGCAGTGGGAGGATCGGGGATGTAGCTAGAAGTAGGGCTAGATTGGGAACTATCAAGAGACTCTTAGGTTTGTATTGCAAGATAAATGAAATATGTTCACTTATACAAGCACATGTTAATACATAAAGTTTGAATATAATCAAATCGATTTTCATTCCAGTCATATAAAAATTGTGTATGGTTTTATCTAGATGCATATTTTAATTAACATATGGTGCTTTATCATCCAATACTTCTGCATGAAATGCTCATTTAGTTTTTTTAAGCTTTATTAAGCTTTAATAATTCAGTCTGTCTTTATCTTCTCATTCATTGAGGTCATGGTTTTAAGAAAAACCCTAAAACAACATATAGTATTAATTTTGAAGCATATAATTTTATTATTTCATTACCTAAATGAAATTTGATACAGTTTTTTTTTAACTTTCCTTTTTCTTTGGAACAAATATAATGGTTTGTTTTTGATTATTTGTGCCTAATCTGCTATTGGTTGAACCCAAGGCCAATAGGATTCTTGAATCCTTATTTCAGGAGGTACAAAATGAACCATTTATTTCTTATCATTTTTATGCTAATATCCTGATGGTTTCTTAAGGAAATCAAGAAGACCCTTATACATGAACAGGCTTATGAAAATGTAGATTTCAGAGTTTCACCCTACACTTTAACTTGACACCTTTAATGTGTAAAACAGAGAGAGAGAATGTGTTTAACCACCAAAATACGTTATTTAATTTGAATAATTTAGGTATCGTATCCATTTCTAAGTGAGTAATTATAATTAAGCATAATTTAAAATAGGACAAAATGGAACTCAGACAAAATTTTCTTAAAATAACAGTTTCATCTGCTGTTGTCTTTGAAATAGTGTCAAATGGAAATTTGAAATCAAAATATACAGTTTGCATCATATTTTTGACAATGTGCTTTTGGGACTGATATTAGCAAAGCTCAAAGGCTTTGCAAACAACTCTTTCAGTGATATATCCTCATATGAACAAATTATATTTTGGTCAACTATGGGACACATACGGGACAAAGAGACCCAAGATGGCTCATAGTTCATTACCTGTCCTCACAATGATGAAGTTATGTAATATGTTTTAATGATATACAACGTATGCCTTGATGCGTTTTAGTGTGTGTGTGTGTGTGCTTACAAAAGATGAAAAACGTTCTTCAGTTAGAAAACCCTTTAATTTACTGTTTAAAAGAAAATGATACTATTAAGAAATCATGATATATTTGAAACTTTAAATAAAAGAAATGCGAACATGCATTCCTTCCTTCAGTCAATCAATGTATAATCAAAGGACAGTTACCTGCCAAAATGAAGCTGACAGTTCACTGGCAGCTGAAGAACTGATTTTAATTTTATCAGTAATTATAAAAGTGCAACGGCAATGCAAATTTCAAAGAACTGATCTTTGTGATTACAAAATGAAATTGTAAGAACATGTTAATCACAGAGGTCAATGAAAAAAATTCTAAGAAATGATTATTCAATTCAAACATAAGACTGAGTTTAAATTTGGCATTTTTTTTTTTCTCATTTGGGGATAGACATGTGCAAGAGAACTCTGGCGTGATATGGCCGTGGCTATGAAAGAGACTACGGCTGGAATAAAGCGAGCCAGAGTCTAGAAGAGGGGATGGGGAATTAAGATCTTTTCAGACCACTTCAGAGCTTTTGTTTTTTGCTTCAAACTAATGAAAACTTCTTGCTAAGAAGAGCATTTGTAGATTTCATAACACAGATAGGTACTTTTAAAGCCCAATGTAAACTCTTACACTTAGGGAATATAAAAAATAAGATTATTTTATTTGTTAACAATAATTTACCACTACGAATGCATTTATATTATCTATATTAGCCTTGATGATACACCCAGAATCATTCTGAGAAACTGGTTAGATAAAGAATATAGGGATCCAAATCTAAAGTTTCTGTTTCAATATCTGAGTTGTGATGAAAATTTTTTTTTCTCTTTCTAGTAAATTCCTATGTATTGCTATTCTGTTGGTCTGATGACATGTTGAAAGCCATTGATGTACATTGATGGATATCAAATTTTTTAAACATATTTTTCACTGACAAATACAGAAATAATTCACAATTTATAATCTCTGAGATGTGGTTATACACTTTATAACCACATCTTTTCTTGTCCCTACAGCACTTTCAATGTAATCTACAAGTACTCATGTGATGCTCATTAGATAGAATGGAATCATTGCAAGCAATATAAGCATAGCTGCATGAAGAAGTCTAGCCATGTTGATTTGCTTGTAGATTTTGTACCTTGTACTAAACAAGGGCTAATGTAATGATTTGGAGCACACAATGACAACTTCTATTTGAAGAGCAGAAAACAACAGCAATGATGTTTTTTGTGTGGTTGAATTCCAAATTCTTTTAAAATTCTTTTAAAATAACCTTCAACATCTCAGTGCTGGATGCCTAATCTAATCATGTTCTTCGTAGCTTAGAAGAACTACACATACACAACTAACAATCCCATTGGGTTTTCTACTCACATTCTCCAGACTATCCCTTATGTAAATGTGTGAATATTTGTATATCATAATCTTGCAGCTATTTGGGAAGAGCAAGTTCAGTTTTCATTACCCAATCTGGATATAAATTATTATAATATTCAGTTCACAGGACTATTTATTGAAAAAAACATCCCAATATTGAACTTATTTGATATCCCAAGCATGGTGTAGATGGTATCTTTACCATTCCAAATGTTTTAAAGTTTCTCCTTCATTTGTATGTCACACAGGCACCAAATCAATCACAAAGAGAAGTGGTGGCTAAATTTTAATTTTCTCAAAATTGCTTATTTTCTCAAAAATAAAATTAAAACTAAAATTAAAAATAAAAAACGTATTTTCTCAAAAATACTTATTTATACAAAATAGCAACTTTATAAACTAAAATTAAATTGTTACTGTTTTATATAAGTAAATTATTTTTTTATTTTTGTTTTTATGCATGCAAAGCAAAATTTTGTTAGCTTTAACAGATAAAAAGATATATGAAATTTGTTTCCTGTATATTTTCCAGTTCAACATTTATCAACAAAATGTTCCTATATGCCTGAATTTGTATTCAAATTTATGCTGATGAACCATGAGTGGGTTACCATTTTATCAACTACCTGAGTCCATACAGGTGGCAGGTGCACTGTTTTTATGACCTGCAAGGCCACTGGGGACACAGAACTCAAAGATCTGGCAAGCATCACTCTGTGTTAATACTGCTATTGACGTTGGTCCAAGCAAGGAAAAAATGCCAAGACTTCAGCGAAAGTACTAGATGTTCCCGTGAAAACATAGAGGAAAGAATGAATGAAAGGGATTCAGGCTTTCTTATGATAATACTGATGCCAAATTTCTTCCAACACATGGCTGTGTGAGTAAGATGCCCTGATGAGGCAGACAGAATACATGCAGAAAGCTGGAAGGACCAAAAAGTCAGTGTTGAAATGGAAGGCAAGGATTGCCGAACTGTATCTGAACTGTGCAAGCAAGTACAAGATGTTTTGCATTCCGTTTTTCACAAGGAAAAATTCTTTATGCCTGGTTTTGAGGGAAGATCAATGTTGGCAACCCTCAACTACAAAATTGCTGCCATTTGTTATTCATATAGTCAAAGTTATAAACATTATAGCTTTGTTTGTATCATAAATAAATGTTAAGTCTTATAGAAAGCAGCATGGCAGTTACTTGCAAACCCAGGTCTATCAACTGTAAATATATTGCCACATTTTTTTCAGCTATATTTTTTTCAAAATAAAATAATCTTAGTGATATTCATGTCATATGTATTATTGAGTTTTGCTGCATTAACACATGTCTATACTAAAAGTAATGTGGGGAATTGACTTCATGATTCATTTTTAATGATTTTGTTCATTTTTGTGTGCTCACTGCCTAGAACATTAGCTGCTGCATCAATGTTCAAAGACAATCAAAAATTTTGGCTGATACGTGGCAAGTCAGTGACATACTATGTATAATTGTATTTTCTGTCAATATTATGTTTTTTTTGTTAAGATTTATTTTTATTATTTTTTATTGGAAAGGCGGATATACAGAGAGGAGAGACAGAGAGGAAGATCTTCCGTCCGATGATTCACTCCCCAAGTGAGCCGCAACGGGCCGATACTATGCCGATCCGAAGCCAGGAGCCTCTTCCGGGTCTCCCACGCGGGTGCAGGGTCCCAAAGCTTTGGGCCGTCCTCGACTGCTTTCCCAGGCCACAGGCAGGGAGCTGGAAGGGAAGCGGGGCTGCCGGGATTAGAACCGGCGCCCATATGGGATCCCGGGCGTGCAAGGCGAGGACTTAACCACTTGCGCCACCGCGCCGGGCCCAATATTATGTTTTTAACAATTAGTCGTGTTCAGGCTTTTAAGATGCAAGAAAATGCTCATGGCATGGTTATACATCAGTTTATTTAATCACTGTAATAGCCACTTAGGATGTTTCATATTTTTGAACTCATACAAGTAAATTCTATGTTAATTATCATTGTCTTGAAATGATGTTTTGGATGTAACAGGGTGTTTGATGTTCAATTTAGGGTTTTTAGATTCCTTGGAATAGAATGTTATGTTATTTTGCTCGTTATCTTTTATAATGGCTACCTAATTAAACAATTTCTCAGGTAAGAAACTTTTGCTTTAAAAAACAATTATATTTAGAAGGAGTAAAAATTTCAATGACTTGTGCCTCTGTGATAAGACAAACTTAATATATATTCAATGTGTGGGAGTTAATCATGAAAGGAGGACAGATATTAAAATGCTCTGTATGTACCAGGTACTGCTTTGGACATGGGTGACGCAGTCTTGAGATAAAATGCATTTTGCAACTTACTTATGCCTGCCTTCTTGAGACAGACATTGTATTCAGTGATAAATTCTCAAATGCCAGAAACATCTTACTTTTAGAAATGACCTAATTTGACTTGTTTCGGATTTATTAAGTGTCTTTCTCGTGCTTATTTATGTCACTTTTCAGTTTCAAGAAATGGCACTTCTGAGATATTCAAAGCATAATACAGGCGTGAAAGATACCAATCAGTAAGGATAAATCTAGAAAGTTTTGTAAAAATGGCTCATAGCTGACAAGGATTTGAAAATTAAAGACCTTTTTAAAGCCAAACTTCTTTTTTTAAATATATACTATTATGGTACACTTTAACATGCACTGGGATTTCCCTTCCCCCTTCCCAAACTCCCACCCCTGCCTTCAGTTCTCACTTCCACTGTTACAATGGGTGTCTTTCGTAAAAGCCAAACTTCTTTTTTTTAAAAAAAAAGATTTACTTATTTAATTTGAAAGGCAGATATACACAGAGAGAGGAGAGACAGAGAAAGATCTTCCGTCCGATGATTCACTCCCCAAGTGAGCGCAATGGCCGGTGCTTCGCCTATCCGAAGCCAGGATCCAGGAACTTCCTCCAGGTTTCCCACGGGGGTGCAGTGTCCCAAAGCATTGGGCCATCCTTGTCTGCCTTCCAGGCCACAAGCAGGGAGCTAGATGGGGAGTGGAGCTGCCGGGATTAGAACCGGTGCCCATATGGGATCCCAGCGCATTCAAGGCAAGGACCTTAACCAATATGCTATCACACCGGGCCCAAAAGCCAAATTTCTTAACTCACTATTCCATAATGCTGGCAAAAATGTGTCCTCCTTGGTCGTTGGAGCTGGGTAGTGTCCATTGAGCATGGGCATATTTTTGTCTTAAACCACAGAGAATGGGAGGAGACGTGGTATACAAAAGTTTTCACTACAAATCTCGTGAGTCTTCTTATAATCGCAAATTGTAAAATTAGGATAAGAATAACCCCTTCCAATGACAAGATGTGCATATAGTATGACATGTAATCCCTGGCACATGCTTGAGATTTAATTTCTAGGAAAATGCATTTCTTTCTACCACATGGGGACAGCATGTGACAAGGTGTTTACATTGTCCTTTGGGATAACTACATCCCAGGTTCGAATCCTTACTCCTGCAATTTGGCACCAGCTGCTTACTGATACCACATTGGAGAGGCAGAAAGTTCAAGTACTTGAGTCCTTGCCACCCACATGGAAGCTCTGTAGTGAATTCTGTGCTTCTGTTTTCTATAGTTCCCATTCTGCCGCAGCGTGCCTTGGGGTAAACCAACTAGCCAAAGATCACTTTCATTGCCCTTCAGATAATAATAAATATATAAAATGTTAAGTTATAAAAGAAAGTTTACTTTATAAACAAAATATACACACAATCATCTTTTTTCCTCTATGTCCCAACCTGCAGGACACTATGCTCAAACCCTGAGCGTGGACTGGGAATGCTGGGCGGCTAGCCCCCGGGCTGCTGGCCCAAGAAACACACAGACACGTACTTGGTAAAAAGAGTGCCAATGCCCTTTATTTTACTCCTCATATATATACCTTCTTCTCTAGGGGAGGAGGGGAAGGGTGGGAGTTTCCTGGAACTAATTATCTATATTGAATCAGGAAAGGAACTAATTATCTATTGAAACAAGGGAAGAACTAATTATTTGAACAGGAACAAGGGTGCAGGTTCTGTTCTGCTTGCTTTACACAGGATATTCTCTCCTAATATCCTGCTTGCTGTGGTCCTGTTTGCCCAAGGCAGGCTTTGCGATGCAACAGGCTGTCAGGTAGGCCAAGTCTAAGGCCCATTAATCTGTGGCTCCTAACACCCTCTACTCATATTTTTGCATCCAACACAATAGACAATAAAGATACAAAACAGTTAATCAAATGTGCTGTTTTATTTGTTTTGATTATATTTACAACAGCCATACCTAAATCTGCTATTTCTAACCCATTTCTGTGAATATCCAACATTTAAATAGGCAATCATGTTCATTGCATATTTTATTGTGAATTTGTCTGGTTGATGAAAGATCTGGACCTTAATCACATTTATTTCAGGAGACTCATTGCACAAAAAGGTAAATGATATTCTTGCATATTCTAATTGGTTTTCTTTGATATTTGATCACAGCATTACACTGTAATATTTGTAATATTCATTTTTTGTCATGTTACTTAATTTATAAATTGAAATTGATCCTACGCTATCATGTGAGAAAATAATATTCCCCATACTAGAAAATTATTAAAAAACACACTGTAACAGAATGCAAAAGTCACCCAGCAACTGAACCTAATAAATTATTAAAACATAGAATTATGCTGGGGTTAAGAGAAGGACAGAGTCACATAAAATGGATTCAAATTGTAGCAAGTCTGGCAGAACACCAGCAATAAAATCTGCTTATGGTAATATTGATTTTCATGAGCTGAGTGAATAGACTAAAATGGAATTTGATGTGAAATCACTTAGCTACCTATCTACATGAATATTTTGGAGCTTACATAATTGAGAAAATGTTTCCACATAGTCCAAGAACTTAAAATTTGTGTATGCTGGGGAAGTAATTTAATTAAAACATGACAGAAGAATGAATAATCAATTGATCTCACTCAATTATAAGAATCCACACAAAAATACTAGAAAAGGTAATGCTACTGTTCATATCCTAAGAGTGGATATTGTATATCCCTAAATAATTTTTTATAGAAATTTTGAAAGTTGAACCCCGTGTTTGAAAGCTGCCTCTAGTTGCAACTACATTAGGAGATACAAACCTTTAAAATAAGGCACCAAACTATAAATCAGCCAAGTAAAGCTGCATTACAACTAAAACAGGGCTGCCTTAATTCAGTGTTAAATTCTAGCATCTATAATAAGTGAAAGGCAGTGTAGTAGGTGTTTCAAGAGGAGAATGAGTGTTTTTATTACCTCTTAAAAATGCAAAGAACCAGAAGATACAAACTGTCACATTTCCTTCTGTCTTCTCTGTAACTATGATTTTAAATGAATAAACTAAATCTGTTTTAAAATGTTCATGGAAAAAATGAAATCTAAAGATATATTTATTCCTAAAAATAAAAAGCGTTCATATCTGGTCTTACACATTTTTAAAAACTCAAGCACATAGTACAATTTAAAAACCTAGGGGCTTTATGTTAAGTCAACACAGTTTTCAGTTCTCCTCCTGCAGGCCAGCAAGACATCATATGCAAAACCCCAGATATATACAGGATACTAGATGTCATGAATGATAATTTTCATCTTCCTGTGAACTCAAATATAGACTGCAAGCAACAGCAAGCAAAAAAAAAAAAAACAAAACAAAAAACCCTAAAAGGGATATATATAGATTATTCCAGAATTTCAATGCAAGCTGGGTATTAAAAAAGGAACAAGTGCCTAATCATTCTGAGAAATGGTCAATCTTTCCCAAACTACCATTGTGCTGACAGCAATGACGTCATGTAGGGAGCAGAAACACAGAGTCGATGCATCTATCACCACTGTCAACATGCTTCTTGTATAAATGGAACCTTGATTTTATTTATTTTTACAATATTTATTTTAATTTTTTGGGGGAAAGACAGATATACAGAGGGGAAGATCTTCCAACTGCTGATTTCATTCCCCAAGTGGCCCCAAAGGCTGGGGCTGAGACAACCCGAAGTAGGAGCACAGGAGTTAATCCAAAGCTAGGAGCCCCTTCTGTGTTTCCCATGTGCGTGCAGGGTTCCAAGGCTTTGGGCCATCCTCGACAGCCTTTCTAGGCCACAAGCAGGGAGCTGGATGGAAAGCAATGCCGTGCGGACATGAAGGATTACCAATATGGGATCTTGGTGCATGCAAGGCTGACTTTAGCCGCAAGGCCACAGTACAGAACCCAGAATATAGATTTTAAATGAGTTAGGTGTGTTATACTCATTTGTTTCTTGAGTTTAAACCAAAACATATATATATTTTTTAAATTTTTATTGGAAAGTCAGATATACAGAGAGGAGAAGAGACAGTGAGAAAGATCTTCTGTCCCATGATTCACTCCCCAAGTGAGCGCAACTGCCAATGCTATGCCGAACCGAAGCCAGGAGCCAGGAACTTCTTCCAGGTCTCCCACAGGGGTGCAGGGTCCCAAGGCTTTGGGCTGTCCTGGACTGCTTTCCCAGGACACAAGCAGGGAGCTGGATGGGAAGTGGAGCTGCCGGGATTAGATGGTGTTCATGTGGGATCCTGGCACGTTCAAGGCGAGGACTTTAGCCGCTGGCCACGCCACCGGGCCCCTAAACCAAAATATTTTAATAACACCCCTCCATAAATCCCTTCATCTACATCTAATAGTTTTATTTTTAGTCTTTTCTAACAAATAGCACAATACATAATTTCAGAACTTTATATGCTGTTTGCTTTCTTTCACATTGAATTAACTTTGTTAAAAAAAACTTAGTAGTAAATCTATCAATTGATTTTGACAAGATAATTTAGACAACATGATCAATTCTCCCTTTTCTTGCAAAATTATTAGCCATATTTAAGTTGATTTAAATAAGCTACTAAAGAAACTCTTCTTAGTGTATGAAATTATGTACTTTATGTGTTGAAGTATATTCTGAAATGTTCTTAGAGAAGGAATGAAGAAACACTTTTTCTTTGTGCACAAAATGTTGGAGTCCAGACCTGTACTGGTGTTCAAATGCTACACAAAAAGACTACACTGTGGGAAAATATTGATGCATTTCATATAACTATGCGCATCTTTGTTTCATTCTTCAATTAGTTTTTGAAATCTTTTCAGATTTATAATTGTTTTTAATGTGCATTTTTGTGTACCTGCTATTCAGGAAACCAAGAAGAGATATTGTTGAAGGCTTCAGAAATACTTGTAATGAAATTCTAAATGTTTTAAAATATAGGAAAGAAGGAAAATAAAACTGATGATTTGGTCTACCAATCCATAACAGAAAAAATGAAAACTGTCAAGATGTTAAGACATAACTCACCTAAGGACAGTTTGTTGAATATGGACTTTGAAACTTGTGAGTAATATATTGAGTAATTGTTCCATTGAACAGCGTGAAGTAACTCAAAGAAAAAAGTCTTAATCGTTCCTTAGTGATGCAAGGAAGGTATGTACAAAATTTCACATATGCGTAAAACCTAATTTATATCAATCATCACAGATCAATCAGGCAACTCTAGGCTGGACAAGGACTCATTGGCCTTCATGAACCAGAACAATTGGAAGGACCTGGTGTTTATAACTGCAGATGGTATCATGCGAATTTACTCATACCTCATTCTGTTTCTAACATGTTCATTTAATAGCATTGTTTTAATTGCTCAAAGGGTTGCTTGGCTTTACAACTTGTGCAAGTGTCTGCCAGCATATTTGTCTAAGCATGAAAACTACTTTGAAACATAAATTGAAGGATATTTTCAGCTATTCGTATTAACCATGTAAGGAAGAGGTTGGAATACTTTTAAGACATTGGCATCTAGAGGGTATAATCTTTCATAGAAGAAGTTTCATCTTTATCTCCCTAGGCTTCTGCTTATAAATGAAGAAAACTGAAACATGACATTAGTTAATAGTGTCTGCTGAAGTAACAGTGTGTCTCTAGGGTACTTCTAAGATATAAGATATGGCAATCATTAATGAAATAAATGAAAGCATTGGAGATCAGAAAAATGTTTCTTTTTAAATAAACAGATTACTCTTGTATGTATACCATCTTTTTCATCCTAAAACTAATTACCCAAGATTAATTAAGGGTAATTAGGAGTTTGAGTCCACATGAAATTTTACATAAAAATAAGTTATTAATGTGAATACAGACAGGAAACAATGAAAGTGATGATCAGGTGGAAGTGGTTAGAACCTGTTTTATGAAGATATTTTTGAGTCATCAGAAAGCTCTGTATGTTTCTTCCCATATTCTAAGAACAGTCTCTCATCAAATGTTTAGGAGGTCTTTGCCAGCCTGTGGCTTCTGTTTTAAATTGCATTTAAAGAGGGTCCAGAAAACAAAAACAAGGCCAGTGGAAAATGCACAATTTAGTAAAGGAAAAAGCATGTTTTAGAATGGGAAAACATACATGGACGTTCATAAAGCATGATCCCTAAACCCTTATTTCTCGGTAATATGGAGACTTAGATTTTTGATGAAGCAACTGTTTTCTATTGGAGTGCAGCCTATTTCAGCTGTGTGCATTAATGTAACGATTCTGGTACCCACAAGAACTATTCCTTTCTAGAAAATTATGAAAACCAGCTATAATTGAACCTTTGCACAGTGAAAAATTACAATTTTGCGTACATACGCATAGTAACCAAAAACATATATAATTAGAAATGTTCTGATACTCTTAGGAACAAGAGACCTACAGAATACATTTTCAACTTGTTAGAATCTTTGAAAACCAAGCTGCCTCTTTCATTGCTATGTCAACTTTTACACAAGACAGTGGAGATGGGACATGCATGCTAGGCTGCAGTTTTAAACAGACCAGAGGGAGAAGACAGAGATGCATTTTATTTCACCTATATAACTTAAAATTCCACATATTTATCTAATATATTAGAATTTTATTGTGTTGAATTTCTCTTTGTATTAGTTCATCTAATAGTTAAAATATTTCAGGCAGTCTGTTTCTCATCAATCGGTAGCCGGGTTATTTAGTATTGAAAGTAGTAGGTATGTTACTAAGATTGTTGCCCAGTGGCTTTCTTACAGTTACAAGATAAAAGACAAAATTAGTCTCTTTCTTCCATTTCAGGAGCATGCATGGTTTAGAAACAACTTTACATATTGAACACCGTGACACTTATAGGTGATTATTTTGCTCTCTGAATCACTTCTGGGACATTTACAGTAAAACAAGTTACCTGCTTGAAAGAAAGGGAGAGAGAGAGAGAGAGATTTATTTGAAATCTGGAGGGAAAGGGAGAGATAGGAGAAAGGAGAAAGGGAGAGATCATTCATTCAATGCATAATTATTCAAATGGTCCCCATGGCCCCAGGCTTAAGCCAGGAACCTGGGTGTTTTCCCATGAGTGAAAGTGGCCCAGGTACTTAGCCATCATGCTCTGTTTCCCCATGTTTTTTAACAGGAATCTGAGTGAGCAATAGCGTAGATGGACCCGGAATTGTCACTGATATGAGATGTTGACATTACAGGCGATAAATTAACTTGCTATATAACAATATTGGTCTATGTTTGCCAAACTGAAAAGGGTTAAGTGCATACCTGTCAGAGTCAGGTTGTCTGGGATTTGACCCCAGATTTTGCCATGTTGTCCCTCAGACCTAATTTATTGGATAAGAGAAATCATGATTATACCAAATGGTAGTACTGATGATTAAATGGACCATGTGTCTGCAAGCATGTAAAATACTTAGGCTGTTGATTTTGTGATAACATCATTGTATAGGCACCGCACCAAGCTACTCCATGCTTGCACATTTATTACATAGCACCCCTATGAGTGAAAAGTAGACATACATGTCATTGGCCTTCACTGTCTTATTCTTGTCAATAATTTTCTCCTTAAAAATCACATTTCTTGCTCCCTGTTGAGGTATTTAAAAGTGTACTGTTACATGCATTCAGGTGAGTGTCCAATCTTTTTAAACTAGGGCAAAATAATAAACATTAAAATTGACATTTCTTTTCTTAACAACTGGAATATGAATTTTATAATTTGATTTAGAAAGTTTTGCAGGGCTTTTCTTCACTTGTGCTATATTCTTGCTGGAGCAATCCTGCAATCGTTTATTAGTGTGTACTATTTTGGATGGGAAGAAAGCAGTAGCTGTGGTCAGGGCCCGTGTCTATTGTATTCCTTGTTAATGGGAGAGACTAGATTATAAGCAATCATAATTCAGGCTGAATATTTTAACATGTAAAATGGATTACAGGGAAGATGGATAGAGAGCAAGAGGATCAATAAAGAGTCAGATGCATACCAGAGGTTATGTGACGGTATTCTAATTATATGTCATCTTTAAAAGTTCCCAAAATATTAGTATCATGAAAAATTATGCATAGCTTTATAACAAAGTCTTTTTTTTAAGCCAGAATCTTTTAACTTTTTTTAAAGAAAATTTAGAAATTAGTCTCATGTAACTTGGCAAACTGTATATTTCTTTTTTTTTAGTTACTGTATAGTCATCACAGTTTTTTATTTTTTTAAATATTTGTTTATTTGAACAGTCGAGTTACAGGAAGGAAGAAAGAGAGAAAATACATAAATTTCCATCTCCTGGTCTGGTCTACGAAGGGCTTCTGCAGCCTTGGCTGTGCCAGGATAAAGCCGAGAGCCTGAACTCCATCGGGTTCTGCCATTTAGGTGCAAGGGGCTCAAGCCCTGTTATCTTCACCCCCTCTCCCAGGCACATCATCAGGAAGAGGGCTCAGAGGCAGAGCAGCCAAGACTCAAACCACCACTCTGCTACGGAATATTAGGGTCACCAGTGGTGGTTTAACATGTTGTATCTCAGCAATTTTTTTTATATTAGTCTATCATAAAGTTGTAAATCCACATGCTGTTTTTTAATGCATTGCATCAGTATTAATTGGTATATTAAGGAGAAATTCATATATTTCAAGAATTGTTTAAATTCTGATATCCAGATTTTAGCTTGTGAGCGTGACTTCAGCAAAGAATTTAAGGCTACTGATAGTTTGCTATATTATCAACATTAAATGACAATTACTTTGGAGCATAAATGGTTTGCAGTAAACCTGTAATGTACCTAAGGAATACCTTCCTTTATTATACATTACAGATTGCTTTCTTCACATAAAGTTCTCTTTAATTTCTATATTATCCAACTCTAGAAGTCACTACTAAGGGGCCTATCGTGGTCCAAGAAGGAGAGTGATCAGCACAATGTTTACATATACATATATGTATGCATATAAAGATTTACATATATAAACACATGTTTACAAATATATTTATATTTGAAAAGATGGCAAAAAAGGGTATGCAATTCTAGAATTACAAGCCCTCAAGAAGCAACATATTATAAACCCCTTCTTACGGACTGGTTTATAAAAACTGATAGCAGTTTTCACAGGCTAAATTGTGTAATATCCCATCTTAAATTAACAGTTGCAGCAATAAGATAAATCTGAGGCATCACAATGAATCCCACTAAACACAAATAACAAGAGAGACAAATACTTCTCTACATTTTTTCCTGCTTGCCATTTAAATAGTTTTAACTTCATAAGCTTCACAATGAAGGGTCAAACATGCAAGCCACAGACACCTACATTTCAGACTAAGCTTGTCCACGTAGACAGATGAAATCATTTGCAACATATGGGTAACGGAGGCTAGGGGAACTTTATAAATTAAGCCTTTATAGGTATCAACATTCATCTTTCATGATGACATCATCATACATACTAAACAAAGTCAGAGCTTTTATGTCTTTGCTTATTCTTCATTTAACTTTTAAAACACTAATGCAAATGAATACTGAAACAAAAACAATAGCAAGTAGTGAACATATTATGATTACAAGCCCTTCACTCATTCATCCACTACTCATATACAATGAAGAGGTTTGACACGGGGTACCCCCTCAGGGGTGATGCTCACCATCTTCGTATGCTTCTCCGTTACAACGGCGCCGTCTCTCCTGGTTTGGACCAAAGTCCACGAGTTCTATCTGATCCATCTCACCAGTGTCTTCTACCAACTTCCCCTCAGGAAGAACTTTTTCCAGCAAAGAGAGTTTTTCAGTAGAGATAAAGCCATCTTTGGGAAAACTTACCTTAAATTTAATAATTATGCAACCCCTTTCATAAGCCTACCAGGTGGATCGTCATGCTTTCAATTGGCACACACTTGATATCGCCATGCTTAACAATCTGACCTGGGTGAGAGGTGATGATTATGACTCGGTTGCCAAGAGTGGAAATTGGGCTTTGGAAACCACATAATGCTTCAAACAGTTGTATGTCCATATACATTAAAAAAGGGGGGGGGCAGGGTCCTCTCCTTGGCGAGTGAAAATAGCATGGTCTTTCTGATCTAACACAATATTTCCTGGCTCCAATCCTGGTTCTTGTTCTATTTCACCTTGGAATGTTACTTTTGGGCCATCCCCCCTTTGTCAATTGAACTTGTAGAATTTTCTTCTCTCAAACTACTTTTCTTCCGTTGCAGATTTTACACCTATCTCTAGGGCTGATCAGCTCCCCGTGGTCCTGGCACTCCTTGCATACAGGTCAAATTTGTTGAACCATTCTAGGTCCTATGTGATGAATTCTTATTTGTACACCAGCACTTTGGCAATTGGGACAGTAGTCTACTGCTGTTTTCTTACCGTCTCGACCTTCTCATTTGTCACAAATCACATTCTTCCGCAGAGTCAGTTTCCTTCTTGCACGGTTACATAAGTCTTCTAAAATTAGTAGGAGTTGATGTAGAGCATCCCTCGTTCTCCTCCAAAAAAGATACGGGAGATATCCGTGGGGGAGCGTAAGGCACCACTTGCTCCACCTCCTTAATTGCCTGCTCGCCTCCGTTGTCATATAGCTCCCTTTTCTTCGAATCATCAGAAAGAACTTCCCAAGCTTGAGAAATAAATTTGAACTTTTCTCCTTCATTGAGATTCTTATCATGGTGCTACTTCAAGGCCAATTTCCTGTAAGTCATTTTCAGTTCTTCTTGGGTGGCATTTGCTTTGACCCCCAAAACACCACAGTAAATAGTTTCTTTCACCATATTCTACAGCTGGTGAGAGGGCTGAGGCCGGTGTCGGGGGAGAAAGAGCATGAACCATGCGCACCCCTGGCAGCTGCCGTTCCGCTACTGCTCACCGAGGGTTCAGGAATGTTCCCTCACGTGGAGTTTTAAAGAAATAATTCGAAGTCCAGCTGTCTTTTGTCCAGTATCTTCTTTTTATTATTATTATTATTATTATTATTTTTTATTGGAAAGGCGGATATACAGAGAGGAGAGACAGAGAGGAAGATGTTCCGTCCATCTGATGATTCACTCCCCAAGTGAGCGCAACAGGTCGATACTATGCCGATCCGAAGCCAGGAGCCTCTTCCGGGTCTCCCACGCGGGTGCAGGGTCCCAAAGCTTTGGGCCGTCCTCGACTGCCTTCCCGGGCCACAGGCAGGGAGCTGGAAGGGAAGTGGGGCTGCCGGGATTAGAACCGGCGCCCATATGGGTCCCGGGCGTGCAAGGCGAGGACTTAACCACTTGCGCCACCGCGCCGGGCCCTGTCCAGTATCTTCTAAACAAGATTTTGTAAAGCTATGATAAAATATTACAAACCTTACAGTTAAGTTACAAAACTAATATGTAAACAGAGGAATATCCCATGTGTATGATTATGCTTGTCTTTCCTCCGTCATCTCTAATCCCTGGTCATCACTAGCAAACTTTAAGTAAAGGAAATAACATTTTACATAGCTTTTTCATTTTTTTCATTCGGTCTAGTTCTCCTGAGATTTATCCAAATCATAACACACAGCAATAGTCTGTTTTATGATTATTATTTCTCATAAATGACTAATGGTGCAATTGCTCAGTTGCATTGTTAAGAAACTATCCAAATGTTTCAGTCTTGTGTTTAAGGCAGTGAAAGAGTGAGCCACACTCTATATTCTTGTCAGTATTTGGGGTTACCATTATTATTACTAACTCCTCTGATAGATTTGTAGCACCACAATAGGTTTTGGATGATACACGATTAGGTTAGCACATAGCTTTTGAAGAAATGTGATGGTAACAAAATGAAAGACATTTTTATCAAAAATGAAAAACCTTGAGTCAGTGATGCTATTTAGAATATATTTCAGTGATTTAGATAAATAGAAAGGCCTAAAATGATACAGTTACACTAAACATTGGAAGGACTTGTTGGCAGTGTCTTACAGCCATATAAAGACATTATTCTCCATTTCCAGTCAATTCTAGACTAATAAACGGGCACTGGGAGATTGATTTTGAAATCAACAGTTATTTTCCTTCATCTTGAGCTCAGAGTGTTCCTAATACCTGGAAACATAGCTCACTTTTTTTTTAAGATTTATTTATTTTTATTGGAAAGTCAGATATACAAAGAGGAGGAGAGAAAGAGAGAAACGTATTCCACTCCCCAAGTGCCCCAATAGCTGGAGCTGAGCAGATCTGAAGCCTGAAACCAGGAGATTCCTCTCAGTCTCCCACCCGGGTGCACGGTCCCAATGCTTTGGGCCGTCCTTGACTGCTTTCCCGGGCCACAAGCAGGGAGCTGGGTGGGTAGTAAAGCAGCCAAGACATAAACAGGGTCCCATGTGCAAAGCCAGAACTTTAGCCACCAAACTACTGCCCTGGGCCCCAAAGCTCATTTTTTTTTAAATGAACCTGTTGTGTATCTGTTTTTCATAGCACAACTGCAAATCACAAACGTCCAGTGAGTGTAATGTATGATGGGTTGCTTTTATTTATGTGTTTTAAACATTTAAAAATTTAATATGAACTCTCAGTATGGGTACTGAAAAATAATGTGCCAAGTATATTTTTCAGCCTGTATATTTTATAGCGTATCTACCTATGGTCTAACTCTCCAATATCTTCTTGTTAATTTTTCTTCAATTTTAGGATTATTTGTTATTTCCTCATGCCTTTATACTTGTAAAGGAATGCTTCCAGACCAATATGCAGTAGAACAGAAAGAAAGGAGATCAACTTTCCCAAATCTATGGGTACTGCATTCATGGATTTAAGAATCAAGTGGTTGAAAATATTTTTAAATAAAGGGCATTTGTCATGAATATGTACAAAATTTTCTTTGACATCATTCCTCAGTTGTTGAAATAAAACAACTACTTTCATCAAGATTATATTGTATTAGGTAATAGTAAAAATCTAGAGATGACATAAAATGAATGGGAAAAGAGGCAAAGGTGAAATACTATACCATTTAATCAAGATATTTGAGTATATGCAGATTTTCTTTCCAGAATGCTGGATCCAATTCTCTGTAGATACCAAGAAATTAATGTGTTTGTAAAACACAGATAACTGCATTAATTAGAAAATAATAGAAGATTCAAATAGGGAAAAATCACCCTTTTAGAACATGAACCAATAGGATCCACTCATGGACATTATAGTACATATATTTTATTTCAACCTTACAGAAATGGAGAGATTTTAAATTTATAACTAATCTCATTAGAGTTCTACAAATACCATTAGGTTTTTGAAAAACTCACAATAATGCTTTTTTTGTGAATGTAATAATCATTATCATTGAAAAATATAACTTCAAGATTTAGAATATTGAAAAATACACATCTTACAATCATCAGACATATCCTATTTTATTAGAGATTGTTGCCTAGTATCTAATATTAAATATAGAATTCTTGGCGCTTTCATTACAGATATAATCTATTGCTTCAAATCTCAAAAAAAAAATTTTGTTTTGGGAAAGTAAATGATTGCTTGATAATTTATCTTATATACCATCTTCCAGTAAAATTTTGCAAAGACTGTGTATGAATTTATTCAGGTATGCAATATTATTGAAAGAGCCACAGTTGGGCCCGGCGCAATAGCATAGTGGTTGAAGTCCTGCTGTGCGCTGGGATCCCATGCGGGCACCAGTTCTAATCCCAGCGGCCCTGCTTCCCATCCAACTCCCTGCTTGTGACCTGGGGAATCAGTCAAAGTCAGCCCAAAGCCTTGGGACCCTGCATGGGGGACCTGTAACAGCTCCTGGATCCTGGCTTTAGATCTGTGCAGTACTGGCCGTTGTGGCCTCTTGGGGAGTGAATCATACGAGGGAAGATCTTCCTCTTTGTCTCTCCTCCTCTCTGTCTATCTGCCTTTCCAATAAAAATAAATAAATTTAAAAAAAAAAGAAAAAGAAAAAGAGTCACTGCTAAGAAAAGAGATAGTAAACTGAGACTCTTGTTGCATTTTTATTGTTATTATTATTTTGCATGATACAGTCTGGTAGGGATAAGTATTGTCCCCTTCCATCTTCCCATCCTTGCTCCACGTTGTTCCTCCCTAACCATTTTTCTCTTATTATTGCAATAGTATAGTCCTTCAACAATAGTTAGCAGTCCAGCATTATGCTGCTTAAGTTGATCGTGGCATTATAGATATTGGCAATGGTGGAAAATCTAATATCATATTTTCAGGTTATATTTAACAGTTCCATGGGGAGTCATTCTTTTAAATCAGGAATAGCGAAGTGCCATGTAACATGTCTTCACTTTCTGATAAGCCAGCCTCCAATGGACAGTTCATCTATAAGAATACATGTATAGAATCCTTAGATTTATAACTATTTGTTTTATAAAATGCATGAAAGTTGTCATATCAGAAAGAACAAAAGATACCGATTCTTTGGCAATTGGGTTATTTTCCTGAAAATAAGGATCTCCAATTGGGACTATTTTATTACAAATTTCATTCTTTTAATGATTGAGTAATATTCCACAGAATAGATGTACCACTGTTTCCTTATCCATCCCTCTTCAGACAGGTATGTGGGTTGTTTCTATGTCTTCATTACTGTAGATTTTGTTGCCACAAAGAGGGAGTTGCAGGTCATTTTGTCATATGCAGATTTCACTGCCTTGGCTGTATTTCCTGGAATGGGATAATTGAGTCATTATGGTAGATGAATTATAGGTTGTCCTAGCACTTTCCATACTGACTTTCATAATGTTCTCACTAGGTTACATTCTAACCAACAGTGGAGTAGAGACTTTTTACCCAAATCCATGTCACAGTGTGTTGTTAGTAGATTCTTAAATGCAGGTCAACTTCACTGTAGTAAATTGAAACCTCAATGTGTTTTTTAATTGCATCTGCTTAATAGCTAGGGAGCCTGAACATTTTTTATTAATATGTCTAAGATCCATTTAAAAATGACCATTCAACCATTTAAGAGCAAATGTTAAAAAATGTCCATTCATATTTTTTACCCATTTCTTTACAGGACTGTGTGTTTTGCTGTCATTGAGTTTCTGATGCTCTTTGGATATCCTAACTATGAGTCCCAGCTCTGTTTTCTCCCATTCTGTTGGTTGCTTCTTTGCTTCGTTGGTCATTTCCTTTGCTGTACAGAAGCTGCTTAGTTTGATGTAGTCCCATGGTTTATTTTGCCTGGCTACCTGTGATCTTTCTGAGAAGTCGTTACCAGTGTCTGTGTCTTATATAGCACTTTCTATGTTTTCCTCAAATAGGTGGGTGGTGTCTGGGTGTCTGTGTGTAGATTTTGCTTCTTGATCCATGTAGAGCTCTTCTGTTGATATTCAGTTTTTATTTCAGTATCAGACTTTTCTGATTACCACTGACATGTAATATGTCTTAAGATCTTGAATTGTGATTCTTCCTGCCTGATTTTTATTCTTTAGAATACATTTGGCTACTTGTAGTTTCTTGTGTTTCCAGATTAATTTTTCTATCATATTTTCTATTTCTGAGAAGAAAGTTGTTGGAATTTTGATTGGGATTGCATTGAATCTGTATATTTGCTTTTAATAATATGGTAATAATATGGACATTTAACTTCTATTGATTCTACCAATCCAGGAACATGGTAAATTTGTCAATCTTTTGATATCTTTTCTATTTTGTTTTTCATTTTTTTAATTTTCACCATCAGGGTCTTTAATGTCTTTGATTAGGATTATTCCAAGGTTTAAGGTTCTTCTCTAGCAACACAATCGAAGCAATATATGAAAAATCCAAGGCTGAATAGAAAAAGAGTGGAAGCTTTAGATCTAGTTATAGATCTTAATGGAACTTTTACCACCTTTACCACTTTTACCACCAACTTTTACCACTCCTATTCAAAATAGAATTGGGATCTGTTGCTAGGACCATCATACAAGAAAAAGAAATTAAAGGAACTCATTTGGAAATCGGGAATTCAAATTATTCCTGTTCATATGTTACATGACTCTACACACAGGAGAATCAAAAGACTCAATATAGAGATTATTGGAACTTGTAAGAAAGTTTAGTAGGGTAGTGGGGGACATAATCAAGGAACATAAATTGATGGTTCTAGTATATACAAACAACTTGATGGCTGAACTGAGATTTTTAAGCTCCTGAGAACTTTTTCTTTCATTCTAACACAAACAAGAAATTTGAGAGCATGATTGCTATTATTTTACTTGTGATAATAATACATAACTGATGGTGAAGTGTAGATTCAAAAGTGAAATCACTGCTTTGGTTTTAGAAGTCCCATCAACTACCACCCAGTCTGCTGTTCTCCACATTTGTTGCCTTTAAAAAAATATTTATTCTATTAATTTTTATTGGAAAAACAGATATACGAAAAAGAGATATGGAGATAAAGATCCTCAGTCAGCCGGTTCACTCTCCAAGTGGTCACAATGCCAAAGCTGAGCTAATCTGAAGCTAGGAGCCAGGAACTTCTGGGTCTCCCATGTGGGTGCAGGGTACTAAGGCTTTGCATTAGGCTTTGTTGCTTTCTCAGGCTACAAGAAGGCAGTTGGATGAGGACCAGAACAACCAGGATACCAGCCATGCCCATATGTGTTCCTGGCAGATGCAAAGCGAGACGAGGGTATTGTGCTAGGGCTTTTTTTTTTTCTTTTTGTACCTTGTTGCAATAATGAAGGTGCACACAGACACCTTCCTTTGACATAAAATTCTAATCATTTCATCCATGAATAGGGCAAGTAAGAATATTAAACTAATAAATTATCCATATGATTGTGCTTTCCAGGAATTAATCATTTATATCAGGTATTCTCATTTTGTATAATTCCTTTCCTCTAAGTGGCTTTTTCTCAGGTAAGTTACAAAGCTCAGTGAAATAAAATCATGGTCTTAGACTCTAACATATTGGAAAACTTTCATTTTAACTCCAAACATGATATATATATATTTTTGAAATCCCACAGGACACTTATTTATGGAAATGTTAGCTCTATGTGCATGCTGATGCTTAAACAAGTAGAATAGAGAAGGTTAAAAATTTTTACTTGGTTAAAATAAATGTTCCTTTATATTAAAGATCATTACATGTATCTGTGTGTTCCGTGTATTTACAGATAAATTTCTAGAGCACACTGAATTCCCACATCACATTACAAGCTAAAATATTCTTTCTTAAGTTTTGTAGAGAATGGAAGTTAATAGATTATTTTTTCAAAGGTGTTGGAATTGTCATTCTTCTTTTTGAAGTTGGTAATCCAAATTACATGTGGAATGTGTGGCTGGTCTTGGTGGACATAACATGGATCGTTTTCTAGGGAAATCTGCTTTCAAGTAGCTATTGAACACATCATGCAGCCATCAGTTGTCTTGATTGATAGTTATGAATGGCATGGCCATTAGACACAGGAGTCAGCCCCACTTACAGTGCCAATGTGAACAACTTCATGGACTGTGTTAGTTTTATACTTAATGGCAAGTCAATTTACTGTTGCTCTGTTTTGTAGCTTTGTGTAAGTATTCATGCTATAAATGTTTATCATAGTATGAGATAAAATAGCTTTTGAAATCCATGTGTATAAGCATATATATATTTACATGCATTTGCCTAGTACTGAGATCAAGTCTACTTCATATGCGTTAATTTCAACTAGTGAAGTAGTTTAAGAAAAAAGATACCATTCCTAGAAATGAGGAAGCACTACCCTTAAACAAAACATCAGTCATTTTAACAGCGACATAAAAAAATGTATGCAAAAATGTGTACTTTCGTTGCTTCCACTTTCCTTTTCTACAACAGATTTCCACACTGTAAAAAAATACCATGTTAGAAATATCATGAGTCCTACTTCAGGTTATGTTCTTGTATAAGTGTGTGATCTCATGATGGTGATTTTTGCTTTGCACATTATTGTCCATTAAATGAATTAGATGGACTGGTGTTCAGTTCTGAGATGCAAATGATGCAGTCGTGGTATGACATTAGCTTGCTGACATTTGGCAAATTAATCAGATTGTGTTCCCTTTGGAATCTCTTTGGCTATTAATATCTAATCGTGTTTGTTTACTAGTCTTTCTGTCAGGTCCACCATATGAAACTAAATCCCAACATCCCCACCGTATCACTGACACTAATTCAGTACACAGCAATATTGTACGTGTGAAGTGAATGTCTATTTTGAGTTTCCACTTTTACTGTCTTTGATGCTGATGCTTTGTTTCAGCTATGCCCCAGTGCACAATGTGCATGGATTATCTTACTTTATGGCTCTACTTATTCCTCACCTTATCACATTACTTAATACCCTCAGCCATTTGGGATCAAACTTTGTTCAGTGGAAGAGTTAAATCTCAGGAAAAGAACATATTTCTGGTCATCAGCCTACACAAGTTTTTTAGGCTTGGACACTTTCTTTGCTGTTTATTATTCAAGGCTGTAATTTGGCTCTCTCTACTCACTGCTGTCACTCACTGCCTAATCATAAACAAAATATGGGTTTGCTTTAGCATCATAGCTTATTTCCATGTCTAATTAGTACATCTTTGGCTGGGGTACTGCTAAGGTACCAAACATTTGGCTTCTAGCCCTGTGCTGCTAATGAGGATATTAGTCTATGAATATAGTTTGCCTGTAGCAACTTGGTGAGTTCTTTTCATTTTAGGCCCACTCAACTGTCAGTCCATTATACTGTTGCAATTCTGCAAAATGGTACACAGTCACAAGATTGTCATTCTGATCTCTCTAGAGCAGGATCATCTTTGGAACATATTCTCTGGTTGAATGGCACATAAGCCCAACTTACTTTCAATTTTCCAGGCCTTCTTAACTTTGAAAGACTTAATATTCTGTCTCCCTTAGAAGCATGGAAATGTTCAAATGGTCTCAGGACAAAAAATTCCAACTCAGAAAATATAATTTGGAATATCACAGGTGAGCAAACAGCCTGGTGGTTAAGCCCGTGTTCTAGACTCCTGAATCAAATCTGTGAGTAGTGAGTTCTGTAGCAAGTCTCAACTCTTGTTTTCGTCCCTGATGGTCAGATCCTGTGAGTCCACGATGGTGGTTCAAACTGTTCAGATTCTGAAACTCGTGTGAGAAACGTAGAATGGGTTCCTGGCTCCTGGGTTGGGCCTGTGCTAGTCCTGATTGCTGTAGCAATGTTGGGTATGAAAGAAGAGGATGGCGAAACCTCTCTCTCTTTCTATCTGCCCTCTCCAGCTTGCCTTTCAGAGAACACACACACACATATGTTTAAAAGATCCATCCATGCATTAAGGAAATTTCTGTTCGTCTTTGCTGCAGATGATTTTGTTGACTTTTCCCTTAATGCTCTGGACACTGATCCCAACAGGTGACATTGGGTCCCGAGCTTACCAATCCAGAATTCTATGCCTTTCTGGAAAGGAGGTTAACTACCAAGGCAGGCTTAGAGTGCCTCACTGGGATGAAACTGATGCTAGAAAAGCAGCACCCCTCTCTTGTTTCAGTCTGCCTTCTGTGACAACACTTATGTCTTAACAATAATCCTTCTTTTTCTGCCAGTTTCAGATTTATAGTGAATTAGAGATCATGACAAACAGCATTATGGATGTCTGGAACCAACTACTGCTTTAAATGAGACTGCTCTTCTAATTTCCATTTATGTACTAATAAGTTCTTTTTCCTTTATGCTTAGCCTACTTTCAATTAGCATCTCTCATCTTAGAGACTCTAACCTGCTAAAAGCATATTCAAAAGTGATCGGTAATAGTGTAGCTTGATGTTCTAATGGTATGGAAAATTTACATCCCCATAGAGGAGACAGCAGAGCAGCATTTTTAACATGACATACATAAATTATTTAAAGTATCTGAAATTGCAGAGTTGATAATATTATGAAAATGATGGCATTAAAGTGCTCTTATAATCTGTCTTACTGAAAAGATAGTTCTCTACACGGGCAATATTTCAGCTAATCCCTGTATGATAAACATGTTTGTGTATATATATAAATTGTGTTTATACATATATGTAATATATGTGTAATGATATTCAGAAAATTGTAATTAATTCAATGCAGCGTTAGTTTAGGATTAAAGGTAGTGATATACACAATAGAAACAATTTCAAAATATGAAGACCTTTTAGCATTTCTTATCTTTGTTTTTCATAATGAAATCATCAATAACAGAATCATACTAATGTTTTCATATAGACTTGTTAATTTTACTAGAATTCATAGAAGTTATTTAACCAAAAAAAAATAATATTGTGGCTAAATCCTAGCCTCTCCTGCTCCAGGATTCCACATAAGCATGTCCCAGGTTCTATACTTGTCATCCAACAACCTGCTTGTGGGCTGGGAATGCAGGAGAAGTTAGTGCAAAGTCTTCTGACCTTTACCCAAGTGGGAGAACCAGAAAAAGCTCCTGACACCTGGCTTCAAACCAGCTCAGCTCTGGCCATAACGACCATTTGGGGAATGAACCATGGATGCAAGATCTTTCTCTGTGCATCTCCTCTCTGTATGTCTTCTTCCAATAACAATAAATACCTTTTGAAAAATAAAACTCAGTAGATGCTAAGGCATCATGATAAAGCTTTTAGATTCATTTCCAAATTAACCACTTTGTTTTAAATATAAATTAGCTATTATAAAGCCTTGTTATATGATTGTTAAACCTACCTTTTCGATAGAACACATTTTTTTTTAAATTTTATTATTACATTTTTGACAATCTTTACATAGTTAATTGGGGTAAAAAGGTTCAAGGGCTACAGGAAAGTGGGTAAGACTATTATTTCCATTTTGTTTCCTTCATGTTTAAAGGGGGGGTATTAAGGGAGAAGGACCACCCAGTTTCCCACCCTCCCCAGGTCCCGCATGTAGGGTATGCTCCAAGGTTCTTGATCAAGTGGTTTTGATAGTTCACCAGTTATGAATCGCTGTCAATCTTGCCACTCCAAGCACTATGAGGTCTTTGAAGAATCCACTGATTGACATAGTCCATCATAGAGTCTCTGTTTGCCCCGTATTTCGCTGCCAACATACAGCTGAGGTGATTGATTGACCTGTTCTGTCTTCTGTCTTTTCTTGGTTAGGGTTCTGAGTCCAGCATTTCGATTGGGGAGATCTCCAAAGAAACTTTGTCTGAGGTGTTCCCAGACCAGATTCTTGTATTTACTAGCAGGTACAGGGCCCGGCTCAGTCCATGGCCCTGATTAGCTGGGTTGTTTCTGTTTTCAGCCCGGACTTCCACTGGAACCAATGGGTGTTGCAGTCCAGCCTGGTGCTGCCCAGCACATTCTCCACCCTTGCATAAAGAAGTGGGAGCTGCAACCTAGTTGGAGCGACCCACAATAACCCCCACGAGACCTGCTCCCTACCCTGGTTTGCCAATATGTGTAGCAATAGTCCAGTCTGTCCTACACCCCATTCCACTTCAGCCCCTGTCCTGGTTTTCATAGAACTCATTTCTTAAGTCAAATCCTGCTGGGCATTACTTACTTGAGAAAATAAGCAATGCTCCCATCTACTGGCAGGACACTGGATCTGCAGACATACAATCCTTGAAGCTGAGAAAAGTCAAGTCACCCAATGTGAGCTCATTAAAGAACAAAGAATACTGGAAGAATGCCAGATGCAGAAGCTCTGTATTCCTGCTGTGTGGCTTATGCTGAAGTCCAGACACTGAAAACCAAAGGGAAAAAAACAATAGAGATGAATGTGAAGCAGTGCTTTCTGAAATCTACATCGAAAATCAGTTTCCATGTGAATACACAAACACAGGTGCACACACAGTTTGGTGTGAAGACACACAATTCTCTCTTGAAAATATTACCTACTTAATCAGAATTGCAGTGATAGTACATTAAGACTGCCTGTTCATTTATTTGACTGTTCAAAGTTTTCACATTAAGGAGATGGTAATTCAATTTTAATTCTTGTATTATCTTCCAAAATTATGTTTTCTCTTTTCTTTTTTGTTTCAAACCAAAATTTTTAAACAAAATGCCTAATTTCAAAGACTTATCCAATTTGGAGAGTAAAGTTCCAGCTCTCAGACCACTACTGACCTAGAATCTACAACCCTCCAACCCCACTCTACATCCATGTAAACACTATTCTCCAATCTGTGGTGACATTGGCCTTTCATGTTCACCAAGAACTTCCAAAAGCAGATAGAAGCATATGAAAGATAGTAGGAGAACTAGTTATGGAGAGAGAGAAAGAGACAGAGGTTTCATTTGTTGGATCACTCCCCAAATGACTAAAGCTGGCCAAGCCAGAACCAGGAGCCAGGAAATTCACTTGGCTAACTATTTGGGCCTGCTTCTACTGCTCCCAAGGGGCAGTAGCAGGAAGATGGACTGGAAGTGGAGCTCCAGGGTCTGGATCTGTTGCATGTATGTGATACCTGAATCACAGGTAGCAGCTTAACCCACAGTGCCAATGGCTGGAACCTATGTATGTATGTATGTATGTATGCATTTTTAAAATAAAGGTCGTTACAAATCTTATGACTTTCATAAAAGTTACTTGCAGGGACATAAATAAATACATAAATACAAGCAAACACACACATACCTTAGAAATGTTTGTGAAAAAAGATATTTACAAAAAATACATTTGTATAGATGTATACATATTTAGTCTAAGAACTACAGTTTGTCCACTCTTCACTAAATTAGATCTCGTCTTTCATTGAGAAATTCTTCCTGACACTCTAGAATTTGTTAAAAAAAAAAAAAATAACCTACCCTTCTCATTTTTTTTCCCCTTTAAGCATCCCACGTGCTAGAAAATAAGAGTCTGGGTTTTGAGATGTACTGATGATTTCTGTCGTTGCTTCAAAACGAAACTAAAAGGACTACAGAACGTGTGCTAAAAGAAATCAGAGACGCCCTGACTGCCCGTGCTGTAGCATAGCACAGAAGGCACACAACATGATCTGGAGATTGATGATGATGTTAGATTTTTGCTTTAAAACACATTTTCACGTTGATATGAGAGAGATGATTTGTTATGGTATTAAAAACAGAGCAAAACCCAAGAATTAAAAACAAAACTCTCTAACTAGATCAAATCTAGTGTTCTATTAATAGCACTTCCAGAACGTAAATATTTATGTAGTTCAAGCACTTGAAGCTGTAATTTATCTGTCAGCCTCACCCTCCATATCTATTGTTTCTGAACTAGCATCACCATCCTTTGCTCTGAGAGGTGACAATGCAGGCTGATACTCCTTGTGTGAGCTGATAGAGAAGGAAGGTGTACTTGCATGGTTGTTCTTTGGCATACTAGGGATTTAAATTTCAATTAAATCAGATTTGAACTTATGTTCTATATCATGATTTAACATTAGTTGTGATTAGTCTCTAATTACTGTTGCTGTTGATATCAGTTTTATACCTTCCCATTTGTGATGGCAAAGCCAAGGCATTTGAAAATTTGCATGGTATTCATTTGTGTTTTAAGTTTACAGTATTCTAACACTCTTAAAATTTAACTAAGTGTGAAGTGCTCCAAATTAAGAATCACAGCTTTATAAGCAGGAAAACACAATCTGGGTTGTTGAAGTCCAGGGTTGGTAAAGTTAGCAGCCTGTTGGAAGTTGTGTTTAATATTCTCTTTAAAAATAAATGAGTAAACACATTATCTGAATGACTGTAAATCTACTGGTAACATCTACCAAAACAAATAAGACAATACATGCATAGATTTGAGCAGAGATATTTGAATCATGAACTTAATTTATATTGTTCAAATATAGTCTTTTAAAAATGCAATGTGATAATTAAAACTCTAACTCTTGATCATTTTCTTGTTATTATTTTAATTGGATTTTCTTTTCAATCTATGGAGTTCTAGATAGTAAGATTCTCTCCCCCTGTTCTTCCTTATGTATCCCAGAAACATGGCCTTCCATGTCATTCCCTCCCACATATCAACATGCTGGTCTTCGTGGCCACTCATGGCAACCACAAGCAGGCCCATGTCCCAGATTCGAGATTGTTGGGTTTGATTACCGCCCTGTGCTCTAGATTCCAGATTCCATCCAGTGAAGGATCAGGCAGGTGTTAGGAATGGCTAGCTGGTTGGGTTCCTCATACCCAGGGTAACAGACTGAATTCTGTTGATACCACCTAGCTACAGCCCTAATTTTTAGAGGTATTTGCAAAGCCAACAACTACATGAATGCACTCTCTTCTCTGCCTCTCCTGCTCCCTCCCTCTCTTGTCTCTCTCACTGTAGGAGTTTGGTTTGTGTGTTGGGGGATAAGGTGGGGATGTATCTATATATCTCTTTCTCAAAATCTAGTACATGTTCTTAGTCAGTTTTAGGTATCAACCTGGTGATATAAAATTAGTCTTGGTTAAAAATGATTTTAAATAAAACACATTTAAAATGCATGTGACTTGCATAAAATGACTTCAATATATGTCACTGAATTTATGTTTTCAGTGTGTGAGTGCATGTTCAGGTTAGTATGTGTACATACGTACATGTATCTTCCATGTCTATTCACAAAAAGTCAACAATCGACTTGCTTGGTCTGAGAATCCCTCAAGTGGTAGGTATTTTAACACAGTTGAATGATCATCAATAGGTTTGACCTCAACAGTTAGAAGATGACAAAGGGTTAGTTGTATTTTTCATCTTATACCAGTTATTTGAAATTAAGATCATTTGTGCCATTTAAAACTATGAAGTCTGAAATTTCTTTGCTAATGACCCTTTTACACATTTCATATCATCACTGCCATGACTATTAACTAAAATTTTAAATGTAATATATTTTATTTTACATTTAGGATAATAATATCTACTATATACTATATAAAATTTCTGATGTCAATCACATTTAATTCTTCTTGTGTCCCATTTAAAGGAAAAAGCCATGGTTTTGGATGCATCCTATTTTGTAGAAAACTGTGGGTGGTAGTTGAAAAGGTGGTGAGGAAATTATCCTCTAAAGACATTTTAGGTTAAACAACTTTCAGAGTAAGTTGGGAACTAACCCAAAGGTATTGAAATAAAGGGTGATGTGGGTGGTAAAAGGTGGCTTGTGGCTAGAAGCTAATTAGCATTGCATAAATTACTAATCAAATTTCCCTTTTCAAATATAGATATGACTTATTCCAGGGAGGGTCTTGGTAAAATTGACCTAAATATTGACCTATTTTTACTATCTTTCCTGGTATCAAATAAAAGACTTTTAATAAATGGGAATTATCAAGTGACTATACAAATATTTCATTAACAGGTTTATTTTTTTTTACAACAATAATGCAGAATGAATCCAATGACAAAGATTTGCAGTATGGTGCTTAAATATGTTACTATAATTGTTTTGTCTCATATTTCAATACTAACAGGTATGTTAAGTATATGGCAGTTTAAAACATGGTTTAGCAAACATTAAGTGCTTAGAATATGACAGTTGTTGATTTTCCTATTACAGTGAGATCCATTGCAATCTACAATAATTTGTATTTATTTACAAACATATTTTGAAATAGTAGAGCTTTATTTGAATTATATTTACATGCCTTTTAGGTTTTCTCAGGTTGTTTAGATTAAACAACATCATTGTGTGGAATGCTTTCATAGATTGATAAAAATATATCTGTGCTGTTTTGGGAATCATGTTTATTTTACTGGAATCAATTGCATGGATTTACATTAAATATTTCTGTATTATAAGGAATTCATATGTACGGGAAGTTTTTAAATAATTCTCTCCATTCTTCCTTTCATTAATAATAGAGTCATCTAAGAAAATGGTGAATGATAAGCTTCAGCAAATGTACTTTGATATTCTTTTAGAAAAGGATGCTCATATATAAACTATAGGCTTATTTAAATAGAGGTTATTTCATTGTGATAACATTAAGCAGACTCCAGGAAGCTTTGTATATCCATGGTTCTCCAGAGTTGCCTAGTGAAGAATGCAACATTAGGGATGTTGCTTAGAAAAATGAAAACTCTTTAAGGATGAACAGGAATTTATGAAGGGTCCATTGGAAAAGCATGTTCCATGATGTCTAGCCATTACTTAAATATATGTTACTCTGTATTTGCAACATAATTACACTCACATGAAAAAACTACTTCTAATTTAAGATGCTATTGAAATTGAATATTTAATATGTGGGCAGTTGGCCCAATTGTCCTTGGAATTGAATGAACTTGCGTAAACCTGGATGGAAAACTAAGCAATCATTTGTTTATTTCTCAGTCACTTCATATTAACCCAGATATGTTCTAGACCCCAGGAGAGCCTAGTAAGGATGTTATTAAACATTGCAAGTGTTTGGTGGGCTCCCAAATTATTTAGGTTTCAAAACAAGGTGTACTGAAGCAGAGTGTCTGGGCACAGCAAAGTTTGCATGCTGGCATCAGTGTAAATTGTTACTAAAAAACAATAAAAGAAAACACCAAAAATTAAAAAAAAAAACAAAAAGAAAAAAAGATTAAAAAGTTAATAAAGCATGAAAGGAATGAGTCAGAAATCAATGGTAAGTAAATTAAACAAATGGGTTTTTAAGACAGTTTATTTCTAAGATAGCATATGAACATTAATATTCTCAGTTCAGGTGGCTATAAAAGTGCTACAGATTGGGCCTGGTGGCGTGGCCAAGTGGCTAAAGTCCTTGCCTTGAACGTACCGGGATCCCATATGAACACCATCTAATCCCGGCAGCTCCACTTCCCATCCAACTCCCCTCTTGTGGCATGTAATATTAGCCAAGTACGGCGGACCCTGCACCTCTGTGGGAGACCTGGAAGAGGTTCCTGGCTCCTGTCTTTGGATCAGCGCAGTTCTGGCCATTGGAGTCACTTGGGGAGTGAATCATCAGGTGAAAGATCTTCCTCTCTATCTCTCCTCTCTCTATACATCTAACTTTGCAATTAAAATAAATAAATATTTTTTTAAAAAAATCAGTGTAAATCAGTGGTTAAGAATAAAAAAATTTGATATTAAGTCATTTTTTTAAACAAAGAGCTATTCTGAGGTATATATAATGTCTCTAGTTCAAAACAGTGAAATACTGTGAGTTTGAAATATCATTAAATTTGGAGATTATATATGCAGACAATTTTCCAATTTAATGGCTACTGACCATATTTTAAATGTATGCATTTATTTAGATGACTTTGTCTGTTCTTGTGAAGATATGCAGCATCACATAGATGTTCTACCCTCTATTATAACATAATATGAAGTGTTATTGGAATTATGCAAATTTATTTTAATTTGCATACTTGAGAAGCTATTTTTTACTTAGTTTAAATTTAGCTTTTTTTGTTATATGGTTATATATAGACATAATACAAGGGTTGTGTACTTCTCTTGTAATTATTAATCATCTATTTTTAAGGACTCTGAGTATTATATAAAAAAATAAGAAAAATTTGGTTGTCATGAAAACACTCTGTGGAATACTGATAATATTCCCCTGGGAATATTCTGTGTATTCCTGTCTGTAGGAAATTAATCTATGGACCTTAACCACATCTGCTCGGATTCATTTTTATGTCACTATAAAGTTTATATTCAAATACATATAGTATGCAAACAATGTGTTGCAAACATATATTTACATTAATTGAAAGAAATTCCAAGCTTATGTGTTTGAATTTGTCTATAAAAACATATGTTATGGTAGTTGCTACCTAAAAGGAATATTTGTATTTCTTAATTTTCTAAAGGCGTGGCACGTAAGTCCACTGATGACATTTGGGTGAAATTGTCCAAAACTTGTTTGAAATCGGAGAAAATAGAAGACACAGATGTACACACACGCACACACACGCATGCACACACCACACACACACACAGACCACACACGCACACAAGTCAGGATGACAGGGCTGATGCTGTGAGACGGATTGTTACTGAGGAGGGATACACAATACTTTGAATTTGCGTGGATTGAGTGAGATGTTGGCTCAGCTTGTAACACAGACAACTTGCAAACCAGACTTTCTATAATTGTGCTAAGAACCACTCTATTGTTCTTGACATTCAAAGCTAATGCTATTTCTAAGATGCCTCCTTGTGAGAACTGTAAAGATTTTATCATTTCAATGTAATCGTTATCAGAATAAACATGAAAAGATATTTGTCAAATCGAAGGTGACAGTTTTAGAAATGTATCAAAATTGGGAGTGTTGGAGTGTCTGTGTGGAATACAGTTGATTTCAAATGTGTTACTAGAATAAGAATGAGGCTAGGTTTGGAATTCGGTTTGTTCCTCCAGTCTCAGTTATCATGTTGGTTAAATTATTTAACCCAGCTGAGCCTTGCGACCTCATAACACGAGGGGGGAATACATGCCTCATTTATCTTGCAGGGCGTGGTGAGGGACAAATGACATCTTATACATATAAAAGCTCTTCATGAAACTTTACCCATGGAAACAAAAGTGCTGTCATTCATTAATGGACATGATCATGTTTAATGAATCAAATCTAAAGTTGTAAGGATTTCATTCTGTTATACTGTGGGTGATTTTTGTTTACTGGGGAACCACTACTAATTAAAGTGTGGTTTATGTACACGCTGTTCACATTTGTCCAGTCTGGACCCATCATCTACTGATAAGTAACTCATGAGCATTTAAAATGTACAACAGTCTGCTGCAGCGTGGCCTGTCTCAGATCTGCCTACCTCATGCTGGGCTTTCACAACGGAGCCTGCTGAGACTAAACAGTTTCACAGTCTTCTTAGGGTGAATTACTTGCCACTTATCTGGGATAAAACAAATTCTAAGAAATTCATAGTAAAGGCCCAGTTAAGACAAAAAAAAAAAAAAAAAGAAAAGAAAGAAAAACTAGAAAAAATTACTGCAGAGCAAATCACATTAGATTGTCAGATTTCTTTGCAAATTGTAATGTTTTGTAAAATATGAATGAAGCAAGAAGAAAAGCATAATCATAGATGTAATATTTTGTAACAACTTTGTTGTTTCTCCTTGAATTTCATTGGAAAAACAAAAAGAAAAATCAATACAGTTACAAAAGTTGTCACTTTTGCAGTTGCACAAAGTAGAATTTAGTTTTGAAAGCCCAAAGGTTAAAATAAAAACTGATATGATCATTTGAAATTCACATCCATTAATAAAGTTCACAGAGCAGTGACTATTTACCCAATAATCACACAGTTAAACATTTTAAATACAAGTTTAGGATTGTTATTATTATTATTATTTTTTATCGGAAAGGCGAATATACAGAGAGGAGAGACAGAGGGGAAGATCTTCCATCTGATGATTCACTCCCCAAGTGAGCACAATGGCCAATGCTATGCCGATCCAAAGCCAGGAGCCTCTACCGGGTCTCCCACGCGGGTGCAGGGTCCCAAAGCTTTGGGCCGTCCTCGACTGCGTTCCTGGGCCACAGGCAGGGAGCTGGAAGGGAAGCGGGGCTGCCAGGATAGAACCAGCGCCCACATGGGATCCCGGGCGTGCAAGGCAAGGACCTTAACCACTTGCGCCACTGCGCTGGGCCCAACAAATTTAGGATTATATAGCTTATCCAACATTAGAAAATTTAAATGATGAGGAAAATCATCCAAGACACTGAAAACTCTGAAGAGGCCTTACATTCGTCCATGAGGTCAGGATTTAACTGTCAACCTGTAGGCACCTTGGACAGGACCCTATGCTTGACCCAGGACATTGGAGTTACGCAAAAGAGGACATGAAGAGTGGATAGCACATAGGGTTCATCCAGATATAGCTGTTCTGGTTTCATACAAATGAAAATAAAAAAAACAAACAAAAAAAAAAAACCCAGCTCTCTTCTGCTGAGCTTTTGTTTCTTTATAAAGTGGACAAGTAGTTTGTTTTGCTTCTCTTGGAATTTTTAAGGAATTAAAGGATTTGGAAAACATGTGGCTGAGAAAATGTATGACAGGAAATGTATGTAGTAGCTATCAGGTAATCCTTTAGTGGAAAAAGATTAGAAGTTTAGGTATTTAAAAGTTAAGATTTCCAAAATAAAGCTACTCCTGGTGCATACTACTATATTCACTATGAAAAATTAGTACAGAGGAGAAAGATTTGCTCTTATAATATTTTTTTTACTGACAAGATTCAAGAATCCAGTTATATGACACTTCCTTCTTATCCTTTGTGAAGCACCTTAGAGAAATAATTCAGATTTCATTTTCTTCAGGAAATTATAATGATGCAGGCTGTTAATGAATATGCATTAGAGTGTTAATATTAGAGTTCCAGAGAATCTCACTAAATAGTCAGCTACTGTGATGCTTAGACTGAAGGGTTAGCTCCATCCTTACATCAACCTTGTGCCAACTGGCTGATCCAATTACTTGAGCCTCTTTGAAATTCCTTAAGTGCCTCTTCTAGGAAATACTCACAATAATATCAAGAAATAGCATGACTTTAAAGTGATATGGATTGATTTTATTTTAAAGAAAAAAGTCTTAAAAATAGGTAATTTATAAAAGTCAATACTGACTTGTTTAAAACAATAAAGCATATCAGCAAAGATGCCTCCGACAACTGTCATAGTTGCCACAAGACATGGTTTAGAAAACATAAAATCAAGAAAAAGAAAGATACAAGGCTTAATTTTAAGAACTGGATACTGCTTTGAGTGCTTAGATAATTTCATTTTAAAACTGATGTTTTAATCTTAGTGGAACTTGGAAAGTGACCTGTGTGTGGTTAAGGATGCAGAGATGATATTTAAAAAGCATCTCTTCTGGTTGACTGGAGGGAGAACACTCAATTCACACTGACACTTAAGTTTATATTAGTGTTGCAGGGAGAGGAATGCAAGCAAGCATCCAGAGCTGGAAGATCAACATTAACATTTTATACATTGAATTTAATAATGCATTCTTCATGCTAAATAACTTTCTGAAACTTATTTCATCCGATTTGAGAGGTGATTTGAAAACTGTCAATATGTTAGGCAATCTGTTGCAAAATCGTCTGTTTTCATCTAAGTACCTCTGCATCATGTTTAGATGTGTTTTGTACCATTTTTTTTTAACTCAGCCCTACTCTGCAAACCAGAAGACTTAAGCTTATGTTCCTGGTGGCTACAGTATGCTGTAGGGATTTTATTAGGTGCCATTTGAGGCCACTCAGGGAAGGTAAATGCCAGCATAAATGCAGCCAGGGGTCTGTGCAAATAGTGCACCTGCACAGAGAACCAATTAGATTAAACCCTTAAAACTGGAAAACGAGTGGGAAGTAATTGCTGACAAGGTGAGATTCCCAGAGAGTTGGGAACATCATTTATTCTACCACTCATTGTTTGTTGCATTAAACAATTCACTGGCTAATCCTCATTCTATTAGGACTTATTTTCCAAAACTGCTGTCCCTATTAAAATATGGACACCAATGTGGAAACTAACAATTCTAAACTATATCAAACTATCTAGTATGAATAGGCTCATCAAAGTGCAACTTGAGACGTGAAACTAGATTTTGCTAAGGGGAGTGATAAAAAAATGGACTTAAGGAAAGACCTTTGCTGAGGAAGGGGAGATCAGCAGGTGATGCAGTGACATAAACCCTTTGTTTTAAAATGTCCCTGTTTGGTTCACCAACTGCCAAAAAGTAAGACTTGCAATTTTATTTGGAAATGTTTGTGTGCGTCATATATTCTTTATAGAAAAAAATAAAAATTATTTAAACTAAATGGATTGGGGTTAACTTCTTCCTGAAAAAGTAGAGGTGGTGCATTACGATGTAGGATACAGAAACTGGTCCACTCCTGAGGGCTGTAGGTCGGCTGGAATCTCTCAAGCCCATGATCATATTCCTGTACTTGATGTCTGAATGTTACCATCATCCTGCCCTGTGTTGCAAGGCTATATACTTCACTCTTTCCCTATCTGCTGGTTTGCTGCAGACATTATCCGTAACTGAATATGATGTATCAACACAACATTAATATCTGAAGGTGACTATTATTATGTGGAGAGGAGGAAAATAAAATGATTATACTTTGGATATATAATTGTTTTTCTAATAAAAATGGTTAGGTTGTTTTGAAATTATATCCAGATTAAAATAGGAACAATGGTAATCCACAGGAATTTCTTAATAAATTCCCTCAAAATGGACAAATGTGTAAGTCTCAGAATTCATCAAATGACAACAAACACAAAGGAGGATAAAATAACTTACTGAAAACATGTATATGGGAAAAATGTAAAGTAGCATACTGAATTTGAGGCAAAATATCAGTGGATTATTTTGGGCCTAAGTGGAGAGTTAGAAAATGTAGAGAAGCAAATGAAGCATGATACAAAATGTATCTTTTGATAAAATTTTATGAGAAATACATATAAGAATAAACTAGTGTATCTTGTTTAGATGAAAATAAATAGAATGTGAAATTATTTGCTTGTTACTCATTGACAGCTTCAATGTAGTGACTTTTGATTGTAAAGTTCATCAGATACAGATTAAGACATTTTAGGAACAATAGAGACAATTTTGAACAGAGAGATGGAAAAACATCCAGGGAAATGTATTTTGTGGTTGCATCTCTGTAGAATTTGCCTTTGGCATATAGCCCAAGACCATGGTCAGGTGCAGAAAACAATTTGCTCTAACGACCAAGAAATAGTCTTAAGGTAACATGTATGGAAGTTGTTGTGAAGGCAAATGCTTAACCAGTGTGAACTCATTATCTAAATAATTCAAACTTTAAGATTGAAAGCAAGAAAATCACTAGGACAGATAAATGAACCAGAAAAATAAACACATAGAATTTTATAGGGAATTGAAAGAGTACTCAAAAGAATTATTCCTACTGAGATAAACATACTTTTCAGATAGTATGCTAATAGCAGGAGCTAATTACCAAATGATTTAAAATAGAATGCATATTTTTAGAACTTGTAAAGGAATGCAAAAGAAATTAAAAGGAAACAAGACAAAACAGAACTGAGAAATGATGGGTTAAAGAAGTTCAAGACATAGATGATAATAAGAAATTACTTGCTAAGTGTAATAAAATTAATCTTTATGAGACAGCCTATGCATACAGTGACAAAAAATACTGTTGCAGTAGAAAACTAAAGCAATTGATCTCCAATGAAAATAAATGAATTGTTTTTTTATGCTGTCAACAAAATAGGATTAAGAAGAACTGTTCAGATGTATTATGCTCAAGATACATAACATTTATCTATTTGGTTTAACAATATTTAGATTTTGCTGCATCCATTATTTATATACGTTTTAATACACATGCATAATATTTTTCATAAAAAAGGGGTATTAATGTCACATAACAGGATTCATGGCAGCAATAATGATGTGATGACAGAAAGTTTATTGTATGGAGTGCATAATTCAGTGATGAAAAGATTTGTAGATAACTATATGCCAAAATGTTATCATAACCACATCTATGTACACTTTTTATGTATTAATTTCTATATATGAGACAAAGTATGTGGCATGTGTTTGTTTTTGCCAGGCTTATTTCATTTAGCACACTGATCACAATTTCCATCTTTTTTTATTGTCAATGTCACCATTTCATTTGTTTTTTTATGAATGAGTGATATTCCATCATGTAAAAACAGCACAATTATTTATATGCAATCATTGGTTGATGGGCGTCATAGCTTTGCAGTTGCAAATTTCACTTGAATAAACACAACAGTGACTATACATTTTACATAGGCATATATTGACCAGTTTGTTTTTCCTAGCTGTTATTGTTGTGGTGGTGATTAATTGGTAGGCTGGAATAATTCTGGCCTGTTGTCTATTTTGTGAAGGAAACAGTAATGCAGTGTAAAGCAGTTTCACCTTTTTGTTTGTTTGTTTTTACATCAACCCAAGCCACATCTCTGAAAATCAACATTCGTATGTGAGAAACTTGACACTTACAGTTTATTTTCAAAGTCTTGAGCTCATTATTCATCTGAGCAGTCCTGTTTTTTCTTGCCTTTATTTCTGATGCAATTGAATCCTTACTAATGCTAAAATTCTGAGCATTTCAGAAACCGAACAAAATGGAAAAAAGAACTGAAGATGATCTATTTTCCTACAGTATGTACTTTTGGAAGTCTGGACAAGCAGGAGTATATTTAAAATGCAAATATACTTCAGATGTTAAAATAATTTACATTCCGAGGCTGCAGTTTAAATATAATTCACATTACATTAAAACACAGTTGGGTTTATCGTGTGATATAAATTTGGTTTATTTCTTACAGATTTATGGTGACTAGGACTCTGTTTTGATCTTGCGGTATATGCGGAAATTTCACAACCATCTCTTATAATTTGTGAAGCTTTCGCAGCAACGTTTGTAAACACAAGGGGATGTTTTCACTTTTTAGTAGGGGAAGAGCAGATGGTTGGGATTAAGGGAATCGCTCCTTCGTGTTTAATAATGCAGCAGGGAAGGCAGTGGCAAGCTAAGTTTTCACCAAGAGAGAATAATTTTTCAGAGCATCAGCTGGATCTCTGCTAGCTAGAATAGAGCCTCTTCAGATGTGTACCATCTGCATGGGAGTGAGTCACAGCAAAAGATCTAATAATACATGTAAAATACACTTTGTTCCCAATGAGCTCTATATAGAGCAAACAATCTCTGCATTTGAATGAAAGAACTGGTGAAGAAAAATTTGCATGTAAGTAGGGGGCTGGTGGACAGAAATTGAAGAAAAAAGTCAAAGGAGATAGGCCAAGCAATTAAACTCATAAGAAAGCAAATACAAACATGATGTAACTGTATGAGGTGCATTATAACTTACAGAATGACTAGATGGGATAAAACAATGATTTGAAAGAACAATATTTACATAAAATAGCTTGCAAAAGTAAATTCCTAATTCAAAGTGTAAATGCATGATGCAATTTAAATACTATTGATTTAGTAAAATTTAATAAAAATAATATTAGTAAAATGGCGTGTAAACAAAGCACAAACGTTAGAAAGATAAAGCTGGGTTCTATCCATCAAAGAATTTTGCTACAAATCACTAATGTAAACAATGTGATAGATAAAGGAATTTTTCTAACATATGGTATCACATACAGTATTAACAAAGACGCAAATGAATTGGCCCCACTTACTGGTCATCTCAGTTCAATGTTAACATCAGATTTTATGGGAGCTAAGTCACACTTTCAAGCAATCAATAGAAGCCATGGAGAGAAGCAAGACGATACTAAAACCACAGGATAAGTAAGTGAACAGAAGCGTGAGCTGCAGCAGCCCCAGGTTGGAGGTTTAAATTGAACATTTTTCTGTGGCTTGAGATGAGGACAGTAGTACCTTCACGCTCAAACCTCAGTGCGAGCAAGCAAAAGCCTGAGTATGAGTGGTGAGTATTGTCGCCGACCAGCAGCGACACTACCTACAAGGCACACTCCTGAGGGTCAGGGAAAAGCCGGAACCGGACCCCTTATTGCCAAAAGCGGCTGCTTTTATACGCTTTCCGCCGCTTTTTTCCCTGAAGGTCTTAGTTTTTCTCTCCCTCTTTTCTACCCCTCTCTCCACTGCTTTTCTCCCCGTTTCTCTCCCCATAGGCCTTCTTGCTTTTGTACCCCTGTCTGCTTTTTCTCCCGTACCCCTTAGCCCTTCTCCCCAAGATCTTACCTTTTCTACCCCTCTCTGCTGCCGGATTCTTCTTGTTCTTACTGCTTTTAGCCACGGCTTCTATTCCGCTCTCCACCAATCACTTCTCCCCGTCAGTCCACTTGGCGCTACCTGATAGGCCAGTAGCAGTGGCATGATCGCAGTGAGCCTATCCCTGTGACTTCCTGTTTACCTGCTGGCGCGACCAACCCCGCCTCCTGGCCTGGGTCAGCCGCCGTCCTGCCACGGCCTCTGGTGTTGCGTGTTCCTCGGCCTCGTGGGCCCGTTCCTCACACAGTGTGACAGCTTCATAGCCACGGTTGCAGGTAAGATAAAAAACAGGAAAAATGACCTTAAATAGACTTTTATGAATCTTGAATTTAAATGGAAACTCAGAGTCCATATTGTGTCTACCTCAAAGTGTTTTACCAGTAACCAGTGTTCTATGACGCCTTGTTTTCAGATGTTTTTTTTCCCTGTTTTATTTGAACAATTGCCTTGTATTTTTCCATACGTTCTTTGCAAGTATTTCTATCAAGCTTAGCATCTTAAAAATGAGAATTTGTTCAACTGAAAGTCTAGGTTATAGATTATTGCAGAAATAAATATAAAATCAGAATTATTGGGCCCAGCGGCATGGCCTAGTGGCTAAATTCCTCCCCTTGAACGCTCCAGGATCCCATATGGGCGCTGGTTCTAATCACGGCAGCTCCACTTCCCCTGCAGCTCCCTGCTTGTGGCCTGGGAAAGCAGTCGAGAATGGCCCAAAGCTTTGGGACCTTGCTCCCGTGTTGGAGACCCAGAGAGGTTCCTGGCTCCTGGCTTTCGGATATGATAGGCCGTTGAGGTCACTTGGGGAGTGAAACATCGGATGGAAGATCTTCTTCTCTGTCTCTCCTCCTCTCTGTATATCTGACTTTCCAATAAATAAATAAATCTTTAAAAAAATCAGAATTATTTGCAAATATTGCCCATTAAGTTTTCACAGCCTTAACTTCATCTATGCAATCAATAGAATGGATCACTTGATTCGTAACATTCGTGTCCCTTCAAAATTTATACACCTGTGTTCTTGGCTTTCACAAAGTATTTCTACATAACCTGAGAGCATTTGATTCTAAACTGAGTAATGCCAGGGTTGTTTCAGGTGATCTGAATATACATTTGTATGGGAAACTTTATCTGTAAACGGTAATAGACATGTATAAGATCACAAGTGTTACTGTGATCAATAAATTGCCGTGTTTAAATTATCTGAATGAAATTATATGATTTTGACATTTATTAATGTTTTGATGTTGAACTGGAAAGTGCTTATTTGTAAGACTTGGAGTCTGCATTATGGATGACATGGTAGGAGAAAAATAAATGAGAGAATTTACGTTATCCGCTAACTGGGTCAAGGACTCTTTCCAAATACTTGAAGTAATTCGTATTGTTACTCTTTCCTGGGAGGAACAGAGGGAGGTACAACTGCAGGACACCATGGAGACTTATTTCTGTAAATGATTACACAGATTAATATAGGTTAATTGAAGGTAAACTTGGAATTATATCAGCTGAATATAGTGAGGAAAAAAAGATGAAGAAAATTACTATCAGATATATGATGGATGGATTTTACATCTGAATTTTACAAAAATAGGAATTATAATTTCAACCTTTCCAACTTTGTTGCTCTAACTTTGAAAACATATTAATTATTGACCCATATACAGTAAAAGGAGAATTAAAAACAATCCACCTAACGAATCTGTAAAAATTTATCCAAGATCCTATTTTGGTTCAAGTGTTAAAGTCTTGAAGCATCAAGTTATCATAATTTGTTTTGTCTTTTATTGAATTAGGAATGAACAAGGTCAAATTTGTGAAACAATTGTGATTTAGCTAATTTATGTAAAACTATAAAAGCAGACGCTGTCCTGAGATTAGTGGCTATTTTAAATTTAAGAATAATTTTTTTCATGCTTTGGGTTGATAACCACAGAAAACTGTCCTGTGAAAAGTGACTGACAGGAATGGGAATTAGTTCAATGAGTTGTGTTCTCAAAAGTTAGAAAGCAACAACCAGTTATGTGTGTGTGTGATAGAAGACAAAAATTATTAAAGGGGAAATTTTGGCAGGAAATAACCAAAAGGCAAATAAATATCAAGACACAGTTACCATTCAATTAGTGAAATATTTTTGTGTTTTCATAAATATGTTATGTTAAATAATACTTTGTTCATAAAACACAGTGACAAAGGGGCTAGCCCCTAAATTCTGTTGTATTTGAAATATTATAACCTGAGGCTGTCAGTTCCTACATTAGCTATGCTTAAAGTATGCTTGCTACTACTTGGCACCATCAGTTTTAATGCAGCTTTTGTTGGCTTTAAACACTGAAACAAATAGAAAACAATCAGGCTCTAGTGACTTGGAAACCTGGAGAGCAGCCCAGCTTTCATTTATTAGGACCTTGGGAAAATACATTTAAAAGGGGAAAATTTTCAAATTTGCTTTACAGTTACATTTAACAAGTACTTTGCCCAAGGATCTCCAAGCCATTTTTGCATGCATTATTCTGCTAGTTGATAACATAAACTGCAGTAGAAACAAATGCGTTTTAGGTCTGAAGTGTCTATTCAAATCGTTCTTGGGTCTGAATGAAGCACCAGTAGTTACAAATGAAAGCAGAGGGTTTTATCTTATTAGAGAACCAGCTGCAGCTGGGTACTGAGGCGCCCTAATATTCACTTTTAGAAATGCTTGTATTATTTAATAGTGTACTCACTGGCTTATTTTGACCACTGAAAATTACTCTCGAAATTCTAATAGTTCTCCCTTGAACGACATGGATAGACAAATAAAATATGGAAATTTTAAAGAAATATACTGGTTTGCTATACTATTTCCATAATTACTCCAGTATTTGGAATAGCATCTTACCATTGGGTTTGTGCTTTTTAACTGCATAGCTTCTAAAAGTTAGATTCCACAGTGTGATTGTGGAGAATAACCCAGTACAAAGAGCACAGAAGATTCCCAGGAGGTGAGTGAGAAGTAGAGGATTATTATTGTAAATAATTCAGATTCTAGATTATAATTGTCCAAGACAGTATAAGCTGAAGTCAAATATAAAGCCTGACCCAGTTCCTGGGTCCTCTTTGAGAAGGCAATACCATGTAGCTTAAATTGAGCTTAGTGCAATGTATTGTCATGTCCTCTTTTAATTAAAGTATTAAGCAAATGCATGTATTAATTAATTAGATTTTTAACAGAATCTCTGAAATCTCATTGAGAAATGATATGATTTTTTTAAAGCAAGCAGTAAATTGATACCTAAGTTTGTTAAGTGTAGTTTGTTTTTCTAATACTGGAGTTTGCTCCAGAGATAATCATGCTCAATATCTCTCTCTCTTTCTCTCTCTTTTTTTTTTGTTATTGCAAAAGCAAATTTCACTGCTACCTAAATTAATGTCCACACAGTTTCTCCTGAAATAATTACTTTGTATTTTTGCTTCAGGAATACGTATTTAATTATCTAAAAACCACAAATCATACATTCTTAACCCACTTACTTGTATGTGATATCGACTTCTTGATAGTTTTCTTCTTTAATTATCAATGTCCAATTAAGAGTAACTTGAGTTCTTCCAAGAACAATACTTCCAACTTTGATTTGAATCCACTGATGAGGGAATAAATTACTAATAACATACATAATCATGTATAAAATATTAAATTTAATTCAGACACTTTCAGAAAAATGTAATTTTCTTAAAAAGTGGTTGAATAAATGCTTAAGAAAGATATTTACCAAAAATAACTAACATTAACAAAATAAGACTGAATACATATTTTTAAAAATAAAAATAACCTTTTAAAGTATAATCGATAAATATAAATCACATACATTATACAACACTGATGAATTTGGAAATATATATGTACTCATGAAACCACGAGTAAGATCAAGGTGACAAACCTATTCATTGAACACAGATTTTTTTTTTAAGATTTATTTTATTTTTTTTTTTTTATTACAAAGTCAGATATACAGAGAGGAGGAGATACAGAGAGGAAGATCTTCCATCCGATAAGTCACTCCCCAGGTGAGCACAACGCCCGGTGCTGCACTGGTCTGTAGCCAGGATCCAGGAACTTCCTCCAGGTCTCCCGCACGGGTGCAGGGTCCCAAGGCTTTGGGCTATCCTTGACTGCTTTCCCAGGCCACAGGCAGGGAGCTGAATGGGAAGTGGAGCTGCTGTGATTAGAACCAGCGCCCATATTGGATCCTGGAACATTCAAGGGGAGGGCTTTAGGTTCTAGGCCATGCCGCCTGGCCCTGAAAACAGATTTTACTTTATTCTCCTGCCATGTTGTACACTATGGGTCTTTAACAAAAATATTCTTTCTTTAAAGGAGTTTGACAGTACAGGGATTTCACCTGTAGGCATCTTGTTGTATAATAGATCTCTAGGAATATTTATATTCCATTAACAAAACTTTGTAGTCATTAAATAGCAACTCTCCATTCAAAATCTGCACATGTTCTGATTATATTCATGAAAATGTCAAAAAAGATTACATATTAAGGGAGAAGTTTATATTATCTCGTGGTTTTGGAAGAGAAAAATAGAAAGACAAAATTGTCTGTTTGTTACGTATATACACCTCCCTGATCATAGATAGAAGAATTGGGTTTGGTTTCTCACCCAAATTGATTCATTCCAATTCCCATATCAAAAGCAGAATATTGAGATTTAGAAATATACCATAAGCATAGCAAAAATGGTGAGATATAAAATTATAAATAGTAGGGCAAACTTTATTTACTCTGTTCCTTGTGAATACCTGTGCACTATGGGAGGGCAAGGAGTGCTTGGTCATTTAGGTACTAAGAACAGACTCCTCCCAGCTCCAGTGAATCTCAGTCACGTTCATGAGGTATTTCTATCTTTGTAACATATTCCCTTATTTGTCCTTATTTAGTTAAACCATCATTATTTACCTTAAGTGAAAGTTAGTTGTGAATAAGGTAGGATAAAATATTATTTTTATATTCGTTTGATAGCTAAGGAAGAAAATTACATTTTAACAGAGATCAACGAATAATGGGTTAGAAACATCTAGAATTAGGCAAACCGGAATACACTATATATATGTACATATATTTACACTTAATCAGAATAAAATTATGTTTACATTTTATTGACAATAAATATATTCCTAACTATTTAAATATTTAACACATTGACAACAAATATATTCTTAATTACTTAAATATTTAACAAATTTTGTAGCAATTATATTGAACAACAGTTTTGGTCATTTCTACAAATTTTTTCTAGATAGCACTGATCAAGAAGAATTTGATTACTTCCTGAAAGAATTCATCCCCAAACCATTATTTCCAGTTAGGAAGTATGATTACATTTAAGTTTCTTAAATATTCATAAGTGGATTGTGCTTCAAATTTGGATTATGGAGAGTCAGTTGTAGGACATATTTGCTAGGGTAAGTTTTAGTTTCTTCTTTGTCTATTTTGGTTTTTAAGTTTTTAAAAACTATTTATTGATTTGAAAAGCAGAGTTAACAAAATGGGAGGGAGAGAGGTAGAGAGAAATCTTCCATCTGCTCACTCATTACACACATAGCCAAAACAGCCGGAGATGAGCCAGGCCTAAGTCAGGAACTAGAACCCTCTTCCACGTCTTCCATCTGCATGCAGAAGCCCAAATACCTGGGCCTCAACCTCCTCCTGCTTTCCCAGAAGCATGAGCAAGGAACTGATTGGGAAGAATGAGCATGAGCTGATTCACTGCCATATAGGATGTCAGCACTGTAGGCAGGGGGTTACTCGGCTGGCCAACACCATGAGAACCTCTTCTCCAATTTAGGTATGTAGTGAATATATTGTAAATCTGCAGTGCAGTATACCAAAAGATATGAAATTTTCTTTTGTATGCCGATTCTGTGTTTTTGGTGTTCAGGGTTAAAATTTATGTTAAACATGGTTATAATTTGGGGCAGGAAGGAAAGAATTTATATGACACCCTTTGAAAGCTAACAGGATTTTTTAAAGACCTGTACAATAAGTAACAGTATAGTAAGTTAACAAAGCTCACAAATCTACTTGGTTTAAAAAAAATATATTAGATACATGATGTTGCACAATAGCCTAGTAGCTAATGTTCCTGCCTTGCATGTGCAGGAATCCCATACAGTTGTCATTTTATGTCCCAATTGCTCCACTTCCTGTATAGCTCCCTGCCCGTGGCTTGGGAAAACAGTAGAGGACCTCCAAAAGCCTTGGCTGCCTTCCAAGTGGGAGATTCAGAGGAAATTTCTGGCTCCTGGCTACAGATGGGTTTAGCTCCAGCTGTTGTGGCCATTAGGGGAGTGAAACAGCAGATAGAATCTCCTTGTAGATCTGTCTTTTCAATAAAATAAATAAATGTTAATCTCATCCATATAACCTTGGTGATTCTGTCAGGCTGTGAGGTAGTACAAGATGACAGTGCCTTGATATACCTGTCTAGGTGGACACAGATTTGAAATAATGTTTACTAACACAAGTCTTCATATAAAACACAGATTTTCTTATAAATCCTGTTTTTTATTCTTCATCCCTGCTGTGTGCTTTGTGTTTCATTTATATTGTAGTGTCTAACTTCCAGAGATTATATGATGCTGGAAAACAAATTATCCTTGCAATTAAAATGTTTTTATACCTGCAGGAGTTACAGATTCTTGCTTTTAAAATCAATTATTACTTTCAACTCTTGAAATACAGACAGAGCTACTGGTGAGAAACACTTAAGATGCTAGATCATGCTATTTTAAATCATAATGGGAAGACACTTTTGTCAAAAGTGTAACTTAGGATGTAAAACTATCAAAAAGATTTGTAGAACATTAATAAAGAAGAAAACATGTGGAAGCATTAAGGTTGATTGGAAGATTTTCCTTCGTTTAGGAATAAGTGGGACATATCTAATTACTACTTGGTAGTACTCAAATAATTTTCTTAATGCGTTTGATATTGAAACTTAATCATATGATTTGGAAAATATGTCTAAGTGCTGAAAACTATTTACTTTAAAATCCTTTGTGAAATAGAATTCTTAATGAATTAGAATTCTTTTTTTGTAACTTTCACTTAGTTAATTATTTTGTGTAACTTTAAAAGACATTGTGGGGCCTGGCACGATAGCCTAGCGGTTAAAGTCCTCGCCTTGATTACGCTGGGGTCCCATATGGATGCAGGTTTTAATCCCAGCAGCTCCACTTCCCATCTAGCTCCCTGCCTGTGGCCTGGGAAAGCAGTCTAGGATGGCCCAAAGCTTTGGGACCCTGCACCCATGTGGGAGACTCGGAAGAAGCTCCTGGCTTCAGATTAGCTCAGCAACAACTGTTGCAATCACTTTGGGAGTTAATCAGAGCAAAGATCTTCCTCTCTGTCTCCTCCTCCTCTCTGTATATCCATCTTTCCAATAAATAAATAAACATTTAAAAAGACATTCTATACATAGTTCTATTGAATTCATAAATTTGTTTTTCCAGATTATTCCTTTTAGAAACATGGGACACTCATTTTAGAAAAGTGGAGAGTGATTCTGCAGTGGATGTGTATGTTATTCTGTTCACACTGTGAACAAAGTGAGGAACGAACACCATTTTGAAAGGCCTTCGCAAGGTGCAATATGAACTTGACTTCAGTCTGAGGCAGAACTTTAACCATAGTACCCTAAACATTTCTTGCGTTTTCCTGTTAATCAAATGCAAGATTGCAGAGCTAATAATTGAAGGTACCTGAAATTTACCTAATGTATACATGCACTTTTGGGGATTTGTCTTGTATAACAAAATATCCGCAGTTTCTAAAATTTATAATACTTATAAATTTTAAGACATTTATTTAAATACATATAAATTAATATTTCTATATGTATTTTTTTTGTAAAATGTGTTTTCATGTCCCTGATACATACTTCGTTCAAAGTATGTAGTGTAAAGTATTTCAGGCTGGCATTATGCTGGAATGATGACATTGGTTATGACAACCAATTTCACATGCATGGTACCTGGGCTTCATACACACGTTCAGCTCCTGACACCAGCTTCCTGCAAATACACACACTGGTGGGCAGAAGTGGTGGCTTACGTTGTTGGATTCCTCCCAAGAGACTGGATTGCGAATCCAGGCCCTGGTTTTCAGTCGGCTTGCCCCTGGTTGGATTCTAGCCTTTTTGGTCATTTTGGGAGTGAATCAGAAAATGGGAACACTCTTTATTCTCTCTCTTTCCAATAAATAAATGAGTTAAAATTATAAAAGAGAAGTGGCTGTATCAGGCAACCATCAAGATACAAGGAGGTCTCCTAAAATACATAACAAGATATGCTTTTTGTTGATATTTACTAATTAAATAGTTCCTAACCTTTAAGAGTCAAATTGAACTTCCCTGTTTACGAACTGAGATGAACCAAAAACCATGGGCTACATGGCTGTTGCTGTGTTCACCTAGAGCACTGATCTTTCTTTATTGTCATGTTGCATTTAAGGCAAACATTTGATTTGTCCTTTACATTCTGAGTCTTTAGGGCAATGTAACCTTTTCATTTTCTCTTTTCTGTCCCTATGTTTTAAAATCACTTGATATGAAAGTTATATGTGTTACAGAGGAAATGCCAGCAATTATTCTGATTAGAGGTCACTGTAAGGTATTGGGTATTTTTTAAGATCTGAATTGCAACATTATTGGAATTGCAGTATTTTCCCCTGAAATGGATCTTAAAGATCATGCAGGACTATCCTATCATGACACGTCGTGTTTAACCTGCTAACACAAAGTTACACAGTTTGATAGCGTAATTGGAGCTCTGTATAGAGTCTAAACCTCTTGCTGCATTTTTTTCTTTTCTTCAAAACTCACAGTGATGTGCTGTGACACAATTTATTTTTTCTACCTGCTTCTAATGGTAACGGTGACATATGTTGCCTCGTGTAGTTCATAGTACATTCTTTTTTGTTATTTACTTTGTAAGATTATTTATTTATTTAAAATTCAGTGTTACACAGAGAGCAAGATAGGAAGAGATTCGTGAAAATCTTCCTTCTTCCTTTTTACTCCCCAAAGGTGGTAATGTCTGGGACTGGCCAGGTCAAACCACAATTGTTCCTTTATATTCATTTCCATGAGTCTGTGTTTGTATTACGTGATATTCTGTCTTTAATTGTGTCAATTTTCCATTTGTTTCCTTCAGTTGTTATCCTCATATCTTCTATGAATTTAAACTCATTTAAGAAGGAATGTGATTGATAATCGATGCGTGTCAGCTGAAAGTTTAGAGCATCCAGAAGAAATTCAAAGCAAGTTAAATTAAAATTGTCAGCAGGAAGCAACTTCAAAGACCCTCCCTTTCAGTGGCTACTATTGTCATTCAAACTTTCACTTAGAATTAAAAACATTTATGATTAAAGACTTTCAATTTGATTTTTTGATTTAGAAATGTAGCAGTGTAAGTCTACTAATGCTACAAACGTAAATTTGTTTAAGAGTGTACAATTGGGGATTTAAATAAAATGTGGTTATTTAAAACCCTTTTATTTATGTTCTGATGCTCCCTGCTGTTAAAACCTATTTCAGAACTTAATTATCTGGATGACTTGTATAAAATCCTGTGACAAATTACCTTTGGAAATATAAAAACATAATTTAGGACAAAAAAAGGCTTTAAATTAACTAGCTTTAGTCAATGAAGTTGTATCAGATAACGTTTATTTTATAACTAAACAATGATTCAGAGAGAAACATGAAGGATTACAGGAGTTTTCATCCATTCTCACAAAATAAGGTGTAGCCATCACATTTCATATCCAATAAGTTCATATATAATAATATCTAAAATCTTGGGACATTATTTTTATATTTGCTCTTTTTCTAAGGACTTGTGAGTTATTTGTATACTGAAGATTGAAACGTCTCTTTGTTGTTTGAGAAGGTGATTTCATAAAGCCTATGTGCAATTGAATATTCAGATTTGATTCTCATGAAACAAATTAATCTAAGTTCTACAGAAAATCTCTGAAAAATATTCCAGTGGGAAGTGTCAGCAACACTAGCACCACAATCAGCCGAGGCACTTTTAAGTGTGGCATTTTTGCAATTAATTTTGGCAAAAGTGTTCAGTTATATTGTCTCTTCAGGGCAGTTTGCATTTGACCTTTGGTGTGGCTGTCTCTTTCATGTCAAAGCCATGGTTTTCATGAAGCTATTTTCTTCTGAAGCTCTCACATTTCTGGTCTCACCTTTGCAGTACGTGTTTATTTTTGGCTTTTCCTTTTTGATGTTCCTTTATTTATTCATTTTTCTTAACTTAGTTACATGAGCAGGTTAAGCAACATTTCCTTGATATACAGGCTACAGTGTCTATCATATCAGCATAATTATTTTGCTAAGATTCCTTTCCCTGCTAGATGATAACGTGCAGTGTCAAGAATAGTATTATTTATGCTTTTATTCTTAACATATAGCATAATATCTGAGACCTAAGGAATCTGAAATGTACTTTTAAATCCTCAATACAGAAAGGAGTAGAATAATACCGTACACTTAGACTCATGCAAAACCGATTTCTCAGGCTGCATTGCTTCCAACATTGCCATTGCCAATGTTTTCTTTTGGGGGAAATGGAAGTCTTGGTCTGTAGTTCATGTTTTTGGATGCCTCTTCAAGTATTCGACTTTGCAGACAAAGAGCTTTTAAATGGGTTTTCCTTTTCATTGTTTTCTTCACAGATTCTCAGCCTATGAACCTTTGTTCGTTTTCATCAATTTCAAAAACTGACTCATGTGTCAGCTCACACAACTCTATCAGGTTTTTGGGATAATTCCCTTAGGAACACACTTGCTGTTACTAAACTAAACATGCTAAGGCCAAACAGAGGGTCAGTGCACTGTTGTTAGTCACTAACTTCCTTTCACAAGCTCAGCACCTGTCTCCCAGGCAGATCAATGTTCATTTTCTTAGTTCATTCTGTGTTCCCTCTGCCTTCACTGGTAGTTTACTTTCATTTCACTCTGAGCGTCTTGAATAGCAAATGGTATGTGCATTCCTAATTGTATGTTTCTAGGTTTCCCTGCATATGTGCACATGGGGAGCTCTGAATTAATACAATAAGTGATGTGCTAATCTGATTAAGAATTTTAACTCAGAGGGCCCTGGCACAGAAGTCTAGTGATCAAAGTCCTTACCTTACCTGTGCCAGGATCACATATAGGTGTCGGTTCATATCCTGGATGCTCCATTTCTCTCCTAATATTAGTATACGTGCTGCTGGAGCAAGTACTCCATTACTCTTCTAGCAACCTGCCTGTGGCCTGGGAAAGCAGTAGAGGATGGCCCAAAGCCTTGGGACCCTGCGTCCTCATGGGAGACCAGGAAGAATCTCCTGGCTCTTGGTTTTGGATGGGTTCAGCTCAGGCTGTTGCACTTGCTTAGGGAGTGAACCGTCGGATGGGAAATCTGTCTCTTCATCTCTCTGTATATCTTACTTATCCAACATAAATAAATATTAAAAAAATAATTTTAACTTTGAAAACATCACTATTAATATTTTTCTAAAATTTTAGTCTTTACAACTAATAGGCAAAAATTTTAGTTAATTTGCTTTAATTTCAATTAGTTTATCTGAAAGACAAAGAGGAAGGTAGAGAGTTGTCATCAATCCCAATTGCCTGTAAAAACTGGTGGGGTGCCAGGCTGAAACTGGGAATCAGGGGCTCCATCTGCATGTCTCCCCTGGCAAGGACCCTTCTGAGCTATCAACAATGAACCCCTATAGTGCAGTGGCAGGAAACTGAAACTTTCACTGGATCTTGGGATGCAGAGGTCCCCAGCAGCATCTCGGCTGCATGCCAAATACCCAACACTAAAGTATTTTAATATTTTTGTGCCATTTCTCTTTCTCTTTGAATTTTCTTAGTTATAAAATTAATAATTTGCTAAACTTTTCATTTACCTCCATATTGGAATCTTTTTTTTTATAAAGATTTATTTTTATTATTTTTTCTCATTGGAAAGGCGGATATACAGAGAGGAGAGACAGAGAGGAAGATCTTCCGTCTGATGATTCACTCCCTAAGTGAGCGCAACGGCCAATGCTATGTCGATCCGAAGCCAGGAGCCTCTTCCAGGTCTCCCACGCGGGTGCAGGGTCCCAAAGCCTTGGGCCGTCCTTGACTGCTTTCCCGGGCCACAGGCAGGGAGCTGGAAGGGAAGCGGGGTTGCTGGGATAGAACTGGCGCCCATATGGGATCCTGGGCGTGCAAGGCAAGGACCTTAACCACTTGTGCCACCGCGCCGGGCCCCCATGTTGGAATCTTATAAACACCTTAATACTACATTAAAATATAACTGCTTTACTGCTTTTGTTTTACCGAATATGTAGGAATATGTAGGAAATGATAAAGGATGTTTCTTTTAATGTAAGCTATTCAGTATATTATTTAATATTAATGCCTGATGGGGGGGAACTAGCAGAACAAATGACAACATTCACACTGGAGAGAATATAACCAAAAAAGCAGTAGCATGTAAGCTTAAGGTGTGAGGTTTTATCTAAGACTGTCTCATCTGGCATCCTCACCCAATATTTGAGGCTGGGACCAGTCATTCATTTCTTCTGCAGGGTTATTGCGGACAACTACGCTCAGTTGTGCACTGTGGAGCATACATCAGGCTGTACCATTAAATTTACTCCACTGAAATGTTCCCTTATGTTTATTTTGTATAAAATCGTTCTCTGATGTGGTACTCACCAAAAATGAAAATTTTGAGCCTTAGAATTGTTACAGGATAATGAACCAGATGTCACTGAACAAAAGATCAGATGGATGTCTAATCATTTAGACTTTTAGAAAGTTTAGCAATACCTAATGGATCTGAAAGAATTTGTATTTCACAAACCCGTTGGATCAATCTCCTATCCCAGCAAAGATCAATGTTTGCATCTTTTGTTGTGATGGTAATTAATTTCTGCTGATATTCTACAATTCTTACTTATCCTCCTAAAGCAATCCATCATCATGCTCAGGCAAGAGGAATTCAATCCATCACTGCTGGATACTGATAGAGGGCTGAGGAGGAATGCAAGGCATCTTCCCGACAGTAATCAAACAGCTGTGATACATGCCACTTCCCGCTTGTATCATCACATAATAGATGGCTTTCTTCTTCATGGAAGCTTGCCTCAAAATTTTCAGACAGATGGACTCTGATGCAAAGGTTCCATTTTGTGGAATTTAAGGCTGTGGGCTAGTTATTGACAAATACTACATCATCAGTTCCAGTTGAAGACACAGCCTAATAAGTAGAACATTGGCACTAATCCTTATTTAATCAGCCTTAAAATGGTAATTTCAAATTGATGAGGGCACAGGGAATAGATTTTGTACTCATAAAGTGCTTCTAAAAATACCAGTAATATGTGTATACAACCCAAGGATGAAATTAAAGAGTCCCCAGCATGTATAATAAGAAGAATAAACTATAGAGGGCATGACGAAAGTACAGCTGAAGGACCTCTGAAACACTTACAAAGGCAAATTCCTCTGCTCTCTCCAGTAACACTTACATTTATATTCAAAAGTGGAATCCATGCAACAAATGTTCTTAGAATTAAAAGACAAGGGTTTTTACAATGTTGATTCTTAAGTACCATTAAGCACTTTTTTCATTTTTCAAGACGATATCACCAGAAAGTGGATGGGCTTTAAGATTGAAGCGATTTAAAAGTTCATATGGTACAATCCCATCGCTTGATAGATAAGCAGGATAGACAATGTCAAATTACGCTGCTAGGTGGAGCAGGGGTGTAGACCCTACGTTGCTCTGTATATTCTCTATTCATGTACTGCCTCCACAGTTCTAGACCTGTGAGAAAACCAGTTGCTTCAATCTGCTCCCAAAGACTCTTTAGCCTCATTCCTTCCTTTTTTTTTTTAAGATTTATTTTATTTTTATTGGAAAGTCAGATATACAGAGAGGAAGAGAGATAGAGGTAGAAAGAGATTCCATCCATTGATTCACTCCCAAAGCAACCACAATGAACAGAGATGCATTGATCCAAAGCCAGGACCCTGGATGCAGCCTCTTCTTCTGAGTCTCCCACGTTGGTGCAGGGTCCTAAGGCTTTGGGCCATCCTCCACTGCTTTCCCCAGCCACAAACAGGGAGCTGGATGGGATTAGAAGCAGTGCCCATATGGGATCCTGTCATGTGCAAGGTAAGGACTTTAGCTGCTAGGCTATTGTGCCAGGCCAAGCCCCGTTCCTTCTATGTCAGTCTAGCACCCCTTCCCTCTGGGTAAAGCTATGACACATATTTCTTCTTTCACATATTTACAAATTTTTTGTCTCACCCATGACTAGCTTTCTTTGACTTCTTATATTCTCTGCCTTTGATTTATTTTTTTTTATCAAACTTTATTTCAGCAAAAGATTGTGCACATGAACATAGAATCAACTCATAGATTTAGTGGGGTAACTCTTGAGCAGAGTATGAAAGACATAGTCTTTTGGTTTGCAGAATTAATATTTCTGAGAAATAGCAATGAATAAAATAGGGATATAAGATAGTTTGTTGGGCAGACATTCTTTTATCTCCCTGCTTAAAAATCTGGACACAATTCATTCAGCAATAGCAGCAGCTCCAAATAAAATAACACAGGCTAGGTGCATATACATGGCATATATGAATTATAGGCACATATTTTTCTGTACCTTTTTAACCTTATGTGATATGAGAACAAATGTGAATATACTCAAGATGATCAAGAACTTTGGGTTGGTACTTTCAACCTGTTGTAAGACATTTTAATGACTGAGAAGGAGATAAAAGATAGATGAAGGAAACCATTAGAAGGCAAAATAGCAAGCAGCTCTTATTGTGCAATGGATATTTTACCCATATTTTAATTATTTTTACAACATGCCTGAAAGTTACATTAAGCTCTTTTTACAAGTAAAAGTATTGTGAGAGAAGGAGGTAGAGAGCTTGTGGTAGCATACCAGAGCTTTAAAACATAGAAAAAGGGCCTGGCGTGATAGCCTAGTGACTAAAATCTTTACCTTGCACTTGCCATGATTCCATATGAGCACAGGTTCTAATCCTGGCAGCCCTGTTTCCCAACCAATTCCTTGCTTGTTGCCTGAGAAAGCAGTCCAGAATGGCCCAAAGGCTTGGGACCTTGCACCCATGTGGGAGACCTAGAGGAAGTTCCTGGCTCCTGAGTTTGGATTGGCTCAGCTCTGGCTGTTGCTGTCACTTTTCGAATGAATCAGTGGACGGAAGATCTTCCTCTCTGTCTCTCCTCCTTTTTGTATATCTGATTTTGCAATAAAAATAATCTTAATAAGAAAATGTAGAGAATAAGATGAACACTGATTAACATTTGATATTCAGGGCCCGGCGCGGTGGCGCAAGTGGTTAAGGTCCTCACCTTGCACGCCCGGGATCCCATATGGGCGCCGGTTCTAATCCCGGCAGCCCCGCTTCCCTTCCAGCTCCCTGCCTGTGGCCCGGGAAAGCAGCAGAGGACGGCCCAAGGCTTTGGGACCCTGCACCCGCGTGGGAGACCCGGAAGAGGCTCCTGGCTTCGGATCGGCATAGCATCGACCGTTGCCGGCTCACTTGGGGAGTGAATCATCGGACGGAAGATCTTCCTCTCTGTCTCTCCTCTCTGTATATCCGCCTTTCCAATGAGAAAATAATAAAAATAAATCTTTAAAAAAAAAAAACATTTGATATTCAAAGGTGATTGCAAAGGTTTTATTTTACACTGTTAAAATCTATAGAAAGTGAAAAATGCAAGGACAAAATTCAACTTTCATAACTGAATAAATCAAATGTAGTTTAGATGCCTGCATCCTATATTGGAGTATATGGTCTTGAGATCAGGGCTGGGCTTCTGACTCCAGCTTCCTACCAGTTCAGAAAAGCTCTCACGTGGGACAACTACATTTTAATTTCTAAATCTTTGGAGTCACCTGTGGATGCTAGGTCTCTCGTTCCCTTTGTCTTTGTCTCTCTGTCTCCTCTTTCTTAATGAATGAGCATATATAGGCACATATATGTAAGTATGTATATACATATATGTGAGATACATTATGACTGGGTCATACAACAAGCTAAGGAACTCTTGCGGAGTTGGCTGACCTGCTTCTGCAGATGTTTGTGAATTGGCAGAACAGATTGTCTGAGCAAGTGTGACTAGTAAGGTGAAAGTGTACCAAAAGATATCTCTAACAAATTTATAAGAACTTCCAAGAAAAATTAATGCTGAGTAACTATAAATGTATTTGAAATGTCTTTTGGCAATTTGTGAGCTCGTAATTAAAGTTATACTTAATAACATCACATACTATGGGTTATCATCCTAGCCATTACATACAAAACTTTCTAAATCTGGTACTTTAGTGTTCAGCTAAGTTCAAACTGTATTAGTATTTAATGACTGTAATAATATCTGAACCACTATAACCTTATATTAAAATAAGATTGGAATGCTTGAGTACATATACACATATGTATCTATACACATCCAAATGTATTCATGTTTTCAAAGCAATATCTTTTCACCTAATATCTCAAATTTAAATGAATATTGCCAAGTTTAAACATTATTGGACAGATTTTACTAAAAAAAATCACTCTTTTTCCATTCTCACCTCAGTGGTCTTACACTGAATAATAAAATTAAAAAGGCTCAATTTATTTGCATTTTATTCTTTCAAATGTTCTGGAGCTTTTTAGGAACAATATTTTGTGACTTTTAGAACTTTAGTGATGATTATAAGTAGGGATTAGAAATTAAGAATTTTGTTAATTCAGACGAGACATAAGCAGCGTAAGACAATGCATGAGTGAAAGAATCAAACATACAACTGTGTCAGGCTAAATATCTAGGTAATTCAGTTGTAGTTTATTATTTAAGGACTTTAAGTTGTCTCATATTGATTACACACTGTATTATTCACTGTAGGGTACACACTTGGATAGATAGTACTCTGCATTATTGCTTTCTCTTGAACTATTGTTTTGTCAGTGATTAAATTTAAAGTTACTTCAGGGTAAGTAATAATCTAGTAAACAAAACAGTTCAAAATGAGAGGAAAAAGCAAAAATGAAAAGGAACATGAATTAGTGCAAACAGATGTGAAAGCTTTCTTGATTTGCTTTAATATTTTTCAGTATGACTGAATTTGAAAATATGTGAAGTTGCAATCACATCCAAACTGCATTTTCCAAACTATGTGTATGAACTGTTATGAAAATATTTACTGCTATTACCACAGTTAAAGTTGTGTTTGCATTGATACTATGTACCCAAAATTTCTTCCATGTACATTTAAATGTCTTTCTCCTCCACTACTTCCTATCTTTATTCAAACAAGAAACTCTACCCTCAACTTATCACATGGAAAGCTCCATAATATAGATTCAATAACATTACCAACTGTCTTAAAATTCCTGTATTCTGAGAGGCATTTGGAACATGAAATGTACCCAAGTATAAGTGCTTAATAAGTGCTACTGAATGTATGCTATATATACTATACTATACTCTCACATATTCCTTATGACTATAGCTTGGTTAGATATATGTTTGGGGTATCCTCTCTAAAGTTAGAAAGGATTAATGGGTACAGCAAAGCAAATAGTCATTATTTTAAGTGAAATAAACCATATACAGAAGTGCAAATACTGCAGGTTTGCTCTTTACTTGAGAATTTAAACAAATATTTTATCATAACTTAGAGATTAATAAAGGGGAGGAAGATAGAGGGCAGTTAGGTAAGGGGTATCAAAACATAATCAGAGAGCAATAACTTCTGCTGCTGTTCTGTAGCACAGTGAGCTTATGATCAGTCCCAATGCGAGGCTGTGTAATGTAAGCAGACCGAGATGAGAGGAGCTGTTAGAACACAGGCAAAATGGAAAGACTGAGAAACGGAGTCTGATTTCCTTACATGATGAGTTTACACAATGTATTAGTGTTGAAACAGAGCACTTCACCCACATTAATGTGAAAGTAAAAATAGAATAAAATAAAATAAAATTTCCACTTCCAATCATTGAAAAAATCAAGTTAAGATTTATCATGCACCTAAATTTAGAAGCTGAGACCACAACATTGCTGAAGAATATGTACAGAGAATATATGAAAAGGGACATCTAAATGAAATAGCTACCCCTGCCATATATTTTCCAGATAAATAGTGAGAAAGATTCTCATTAGTTAGGTCTAATAGATTCATACATATACCTGAGGGGGTCTTTCAAATGTTTGGAAAAACATCCATTATGATAGACACTATATACAGATTTCAAAAAACGTTTGCAATGAAAAATAAACTATATTTTAACTCAATTTCCATATGTTCTTGAAGCTTCTAAAGAGAAATTTGAACACTGTTAATTTACAATTTGTGAACCTTCGTTTCTGTTTGAATGGTTGTAAGGGACTATATATACATACAGTCTTGCAATCCTGAATTATGCCTCATGAAATGAGTACAAGCTTTCCAAGCAGAAAGGATATTTCAGGAACAGCATTAAGTTCTGGTATGTGTTCTTCTTAAGAGAATGGACCAACTGATAATATCATTAAAGCACACAGGAATCGGAACCTTGAAACTGAAAGGAAATATCTTTGTGCTACCTAGTGGTGTTCACTTCATTTGGATGAAGTCGAACTCCATTTAAGATAATAATCTCAGATTGAGGTGAAATTTCAGAGATGAGGAGATGGCCTGAATTTGACATTACCAAGGACCAAAATTAACCTCTCCACAAAGATGAAATAAGTTTCAATCCTAATCTGTCAGGATGAACCAGGACAAAATGGACATCGGATAGAATGATCAGTTAAATTCAGGAGCTGCATTTCTGTGTAAAATGCAATTAGGTTAAGTCGATTCCCTTGTTCCGTTTCAATCTTATAAATATCTATTTCAATAAAATAAAAATCAAAATTGATTTAAAACCATTTCTGACTTATTTAAGGGAAATCTATAATAATTTAGGAAGTAATAATAAGAGATGTAAGTAAAATGTCTTGATTTCTAAATAATCTCATTGCAATAAGTTAACACTCCATTCTATTCTTTCAAAAGATTTACATATATTGTAAAAGCTGACATACTTACAGAATTATAGTGCCCAGATTTCCAAATTAATTTCTTTGCAAGGTAGGGATTGAAAATTATAATGCTCACAATTTATTTTGCTGCAATCTGATACAACTTTTCTTAATAATATAATTTTGAACAATGATATTTGAGTACTGGAGATGACATTTGTTTAGCTGTAAACAACTGGTATTTACTTATCAGTCACACAATGGCAGAACAAAACTATAAGTCATTTAAGATTGTAGATTTAGAGGATACATTGACATATTTAAGATTTCAAAGCTATAATTCCAGACGTTAATGTATTTTGAGAAAAAGTAAAATATCACCCATGATAATTTAGAAGCATTTTTATGGTTGAATCTAAGTAAGTAACACAATATCTCTGTCATGAGGGACTTCTATCGAATCATCATAATAATAAAGTAAGAAAAGAGTTTAAAGATAATTTGTTAGCTAATTATTGTTATTATTAGATTGAAAATATCAGTAGTATATTAATCCCAAGTTGATTTACATTTGCAGTAAATAACAAGTTAAATTGAAATCTAGTCATTTTTTTAAGATTCTTAATTTGAAGTGTGACCAGTCATCCCCTTCATTATGTATTTAAGTACAGTCCTGATTGATCATGGAGTCTTTTGCTATCAATTATGGAGAGGGAATGACAGATTTCACAGGTTGGTTGCAACTTAATGAAAAATTTCACAGTTTGAATAGAAAAAGGATATAAACACATACAGGAATAAGGTAGTTACGTGGATTCATGATCCGAAAAGTCTTTTCTAATGCATACAGACATGTTGATAGATTGAATGTGAGAATACAGAGAGAATATTAAACAGGGAAGAAATCGAAGAATGCCTTGTCAATTGCATGTATCCCAACTTTGCATTTTAAACTGAGACATACAAGATATGTTGTTGAACCTTTGCAATATGTCAACACAATAAATAAAATAATATACCTTTATTACCTTAAGTACAATTAAGTAAAATTTTGGGATCACTCAATGAAGTTAATTCTTACTCTGTGGATGGTCTATCCCATCAATTATGCCTTTAATTTTGGAAGCTTTAATTCATTGCAAGGGCAAAACTTAGCAAAACGATATCAAATTCTACTTCTGTAAAGTATTGACATTTCACATTAGATTAATAACTACATGGATATTAAAAGAAATTTGTATTTATTTCTCAGATTAACGAGTCTCAACAATCATACAACAGATATTTAGAAAAAATATATTGATTCTCTTTATCTTTCAAAGAAACCTTGAAAGATTTAGATTTAGAAATGTGTCAGTAAAACACAGTTTTTAAATATCAGAATATTTCTAATATAGAAGGTAACTGTTTGCTCTCTGGACTCAAACCACCATGGTTCACATGCTTTCAAGCACTGAGTCTTCATGCCGGCTCTTTACTCCACGAACACTAGTTCTTGCTATTACAAAATTGTAATTGTAGTTTTGTAAGGATTAACTGAACACATGGCAAAGAAATAAGCCTTACATTAAATTATTTTTGTTACAATTCTTATTTAAGTAGCTTATGGATATGTGCTAAGACATCCATTGCAAAATCATGCATAAGAACAAATATTAAAAATAGCAGAATATAGATGTTGTTGCTTTGCATTTACATTCACCATACATTGTTTAGTGATGTGAAGTTTTTTCATGTTTTAGGATTTCAGTTTTTAATGCAGGTATATTTATGTGTAAAGATTTAAGGCACAGATGAATGAGATCGTATCATACTTCTCTTTCCATTCTTGCCTTTTTTCTTGTATCATTTGAAAATAATTACTTTCAGTTGCACCCGTGCTGTGAATGAGAGGATTTTGTACTTCTCTCTCTTTTTAAAAGCTTTATTTGATGGTAGGACTGGACCAGCTAATCCCAGAACACAAACCTCAATATAGACCTCCTACATAGGTGCCAGACAGCCAAGCATTTGAACCATCATCTACTGCCCTCCTGGGTGCACATTACCTGGGAGCTGAATTATAAATGGAGTGGCCATAACACAAAACAGCACTCAAACGCTGTATGTGGGTTGAGCAAGCAATTGGCTTAACCCCCTGCACCAAAACTTCATTTCCATTCTTTTTGGTAGCCAAGTAGTATTGCATTGTGTGTATGTAACACAGTTCCTGTTTGTCAATGATGTAATACATGATTTATGCCTATTTCTAGGCTATTGTAAATGGTCATGCAATGAATATGACGATTCAGAAATGAACAAGTCTGAAAGACAAACACTGACAGTACCGACACTTTTAAAATGGTAGTACTGGGGTTGGGGTTATGACATAGCTAGAGAAGCTTCTTGCCTAAGGTGCTGATATCTCGTTGGGCACTAGTTACAGTCCTGGTGCTGCACTTCTGACCCAGCTCCTGAGAATGCCTGGGAAAACAGCAGAGGATGGCCCAGGTGCTTGGGCGCCTACAGCCAAGTGGGACACACAGAAGACTTTGGACTGACTGAGTTCCAGCCAGTGAGGCATTTGGGTGGTTGGTTAAGTATTGGTGAAATAGTGTAAGGAAGATTCCTCTCTCTTTCACCTTTCTGGAACTTGGATTTTCAAATAAATAGATAAAGCTTTCGGCCCAGCACAATAGCCTAGCAGCTAAATTCCTCACATTGAATGAGCCAGGATCTGATATGGACACTGGTTCATGTACCGGAAGTCCTGATTCCCATCCAGTTCCCTGACTGTTGCCTGAAAAAGCAATTGAGGATGGCCCAAGGCCTTGAGATCCTGCATCTGTGTGGGAGACCCAGAAGAAGCTCATGGCTTTGGAATGGCTTAACTCTGGCTGGCATGGTTACTTGAGTGATTCATCAGAAGGAAGATCTTCCTCTCTGTCTCTCCTCCTATCTGTATATCTGTTTTTTTTCAATAAATAAATACATTAAACCTTTACATAAATAAACTAACAAATATTTTTTCAAATACAAAAATTGAAAAATAGCATTGTTTATACTTCCACTAATCCATTAGTTTTTCTAAAACATATATTTTGCAGTAAATGCATATATACCAGGTGATATAAATAATATTTATAGGTAGAGGGAATAATTATATTTCAATTATAAATATACGTTATAAAAAATGTAGTTAAGTCACTGTTGATTCAAGATTGCAATAATATAAACACAAAGTGAAAAATGCAAAAAAAGATCTCATTTTCAATCTTTTTTTGCATTGTCTTATGTTTCCCATTTATTTATTTTTAATTTTTTTATTGATTACATTGCATTATGTGACACAGTGTTGGGGTCCCTTGCCCAGCAAGTCAAACCCAGACACTCGTTGTCCTCGTAGAATCTTTATCGTAGAGAGAGACGACACAGCAAAATCAGCGCTCAGCAGCCTCACGGCAGCCGCCATGCAGCCGCCATGCAACTATAGCATGGCGAGGCGCTCTCTCTCCTCCCCGTTTCTCTGGCTCCCTTATATTGGGTAATACGGCCAATCAATGTAAATGTCACCTCTGCACGCAGCGGGCAGGCCAATCCTCACACAGATCACGCGCTGTCCACGCGCCATCCACGCACCCCTAGGCAACCACAGCAGACTTCCTGAAACTTATTTTTCTACCACAGGAGGAAGCAGCGGTTCAGCGCTGTCTGTGCTAGGGTGTGGGCTGCAGGCTCCCTACAACACAGTTTTATAGGCACTAGGATTCTCCCCACCCTTGCCAAACCCTCCCCCCGTGGTGGATTCCTCCACCTTGTTGCAATACTGCAGTTCAGATTCAGTTGTGATTCTTTCATTGCAAGCATTTACCAAGCATAAAGTCCAGCATTTTATTGTCCAGATAAGTTCAAGGACTACTTGGGGAGACCATTTCTGGTCTGAAGGTAGAGCCTGCAGAGTATCATCCTGATCAATTAAAAGACCCAACATAACATCAGTAACAATTTATAACGTTATGGAATTAATTAATATGGTATCCAATCTACATTTTTAAAACTCAGTGTGTATCGGGCCCGGCAGCGTGGCTAGCAGCTAAAATTTTCACCTTGAATGCCCAGGATCCCATATGGACGCCAGTTCTAATCCCAGCAGCTCCACTTCCCGTCCAGCTCCCTGCCTGTGGCCCGGGAAAGCAGTTGAGGACGGCCCAAAGCCTTGGGACCCTGCACCCCAGTGGGAGACTGGAGGAAGTTCCTGGCTCCTGACTCCAGGTCGGCACTGCACCGGCCATTGTGCTCACTTGGGGAATGAATTATCAAATGGAAGATCTTTCTCTCTATCTCTCTTCTCTGTATATCTGACTTTTTAATAAAAATAAACAAAATCTTAAAAAAAATTCAATGTGCATTGTGTAGTCTTTTCCTAATTTGTTTCAATGAGTGTTGATGCTATAATTTTCAGGGATTATAAAATGAACTCATGACTTATTCATTATCACTTTCAATTGCCATGTCTTCATAGTACCAGAGGGCTACAAGCAAACAAGCTTTCCATATAAAAAGAGTGTTCTCTGAGAATTTATGAAGTATTTAGACATTTGACATTTGTATGGATTTGTGGCCACATATACAGTTTCACTTTGCTTTGATTGTTTTGACATCATTCATACTGGGTATAATAGGCCTTTGGTTTCTAGGTGAATTTAGTGTGTTTTCATATAGATGTTAAAATGAATAATTTCATTCAAATATTTAATCATTGACATTTGCAGCCATTGATACACCTGTCTTCTTGCTAAATGAAGTGTGCAACTACACTCCAGGCATTTTTAGTTGCCTGAAAAAAAGTAAAATTAAACATCCATATGCATAACCAAACAGTTGGTAACACATAGAAATTATTTTTCTGTGTATTTTAATATCTTTTATTTTCTTTGAGTTCTTTCCCCATTTTTGTTAAGTCTTGTTCTAGCCATCTTTGTACTTTTAGATCATCTTGGAGAGTATTTTTTTGACTAACACTATGGCTACTGTTTAGAAACAGGAAGAGAGAGTGGGAAATATAGAGTTATCAATTACATAAAGCCATTTTTTTTCCGAAAATTTTTATTTCAGTGAAACTTTGAGATCTTTATATGTTATTATTTATGTAGATCATTTAATCATGCTGAATTGAGAGAGTTTTGGAGTAAGATACAATTTGTCAGGTTTTTATTACAAAGAGCTTATCCAACTATATTTGTTTTCAAATTTTTGAACAGTTTTATATTTAAGAGGCAGAGAGACAGATTGAAAGAGAGACAGACCTTCTATTATTGAAACCTGGAATTGGATGCTCGATACAGCCCTCCCACGTGGATGATAGTGACCCAATCGGAGGTGGAGAGGCCTGTTAAAATCAGTACATCCCATATGTAAGTGCAAGAATTCAGTTTCTGATTTTCCTCCTAATGCCCACTTCCTGGGATTGCAGATCGTGGCAGCCAGCAAATATAAACCATCCCATAAACTGATAAAAATCATTTTACAATCTATTATACAAAATCAAATGCAAAGTGTGATTAAATGTCTTTTTATGAGTGTGATTGTTAGGCTCAAGCATGTGAGCAGATATTGTGAATGTGGTGCCAAAGCTCTAAGCTATTGGCAAGCAGCTCTGACTCATGTTCAATAGCTCTATATTCTTTCTTTTGTGAGGTTCTTGTAAACCTGAGTGATGAATTCTCATGGAAGGGAGTTAAAGCCAAACATATGATATTGGAATGGACTACTTGAAATATCTAAATCATGTACTTTTAAAAAATAAACAATATAAAATCATCTTATTTAATAAAATAAACCAGCCAGTTTTATTTTTATATTTCTCTGTAGAAATGTGTACTTTAAAATTTAGCATAAAATAGTACAATTTTTACTTAACTCTTAGATCAATAAGCACCCACAAGGAGAATGAATGAATAGAAAAAGAGAAAAGAATAAATGACTATTGAAACTGTTCTGAAGTTAAGTGTATGAAAACTCATTTAGGATTTTTCCAGAAATGCAGTATAAAATTACAGAATAGTGATTGTTGATTTTTCTACCAAAAGCTTATTCTCTTAGTAATAAACAGAATTATTCTAAAAAACATTCACTAATAAGAAAACATCTCTTTTTTAAAAGAAAATTTTAATATTAGCTGTGCCATCCTCAAAATACCTTGAATATTTTTGACATTATGTGGATTGTGGTGGAAAATAATGGGTTTGTAGGCTGCCTCAAACAACACTTAAAAGACACAAAATCCATTTGTTTTCTCCTCTTCCTGAAATTGCCGGAGTTTTATGCAGTACTACTGATTGATAGCTCCCAACTTGAGTCAAATAAATATAAAACTAGGGAGAATGCCACTTCATATAGAAGTACTTTCTTTAAATTGGGTCTTTTCTTGTTAAAGATATTTTTGAGATGAAACCCAATTCACAATGATTTGCTTTCCTAAGATCTTTTCAGAAAATCATTAAGGAAATAAAGGGTAATTTTTCTCAAGATTATCTTCCCCAGCAATCACAGGAGTCTAACAATGGGCTGTTGTACCTGTGCACACTTTGATCTCTTGCTTACAGAGATGCATGATGATTTTCCATTTACACTGTGACAAAAGCAAGTTTGTGGCAAGTATGTGTCAGCTAACCCAACATTATCCTTTACAATTAAATACTAACATCAGAATAAACATAAGGAAGAATGCTTCAGAGATGTATTGCATATTAAATCAGTATATGAAGCTGCTTTAACAATTCTGTTAAGTTGTTAAAAAATCAAAAGCAATAATGTGTATCCATAAATGAAACATCTGAAAGCAAATGGGAGACAGTAAGTGTATGGGACCTCACATTGTCTTGTTAATCATTCATAGACATTCTTTCCGTTAAAAGCCATAATGAACTGAAAAATTGAAATTAATTGATTAGTATCATTTTGAATGTAATCTGTACTGTACGTTAGTTTTATTGAGCACATTCAATTGGAAAGAATTCATACTTAAAGTATATTATGTTGTGAACATCTTTTGTTAGTTTGATTTGATTGCACTATGCATTAAAGTCAAAGTCTGTTATAAAAGAGACTCAGTTTTATTCTGGGCGGGGAAAAACTCTGAAAAATTTGTGTGATTTGAATAATATACACAACTGCTTTTAGATATTTTTGGTTCATCGAAATACTTTTGACAACATCGAGCAATCACAGCGGCAGCACTGGCCTGAACGGGATGACAACTTGTCAGACTGATGTGCTGCACCTACCTAGGCATCTCTATGTTCCACAGATAACAAGGGGAAAAGTAGTAAACACTACACAACGGCAGCACAGAGGGAGCCTCCGTTTGCATTTCAGTGCGTACATTTTCTGCAAAGGGTTACTTTCCTTTTACAGAATGAAAATCTATATTTAACAACTAGGAAATTGAAAAACTCAATATGCAGAAAATGAAAAGTTTAGACAATTAGACATCCAAACAATAGCTTACTTTTCATGATTGGTTGTCTATTTTAATACATTCTGTTGTTAAACGTTCTGGTCACCACCCTGCGTACTAGAGGCTGTTGTTGTTGCTCTACGGGAATGCAGGTAGTTTTCTGTATACATAGGACAAACGATGTTTGCCTTTAAATGTATAAACTTTATCTAGTATTTATCTACAACATTCTAAACACTACGCTAAATGCTTTCTTTTGCATATTTTTCAAGCAAAATTTGAAAATTAAGGGAATATTGCTATTCTAAGATACATTCTAAGACTATAACATAGATAGAATCTATCTTTATGAAGGTGTAGTAGTAATTGCTTCACTTACACTTGCTATGTCCATGTTATCTCCATGTTTTGTTGCCTCGTTTTTATTTTTACTGTGAATGCAACCGTAAGTATCCTCAATCACTGATTCAGTGCAGTTAATGAAAGGTATTGGGATTGTACATTTTTCTCTTTTCCAATATACCCTAAACAATTGTATCGGTAGTAACTGAATACTGCATGCATTGTAGGTGTTAGATTTCCAAGAGGATGGTGAACAAAAAATGTTTCCAAAAGATGCAAGGTACCTATCAGAGAACAGATGCTGTGGTTGGATACCACACTTCTCTTTGAGATTATCTCTTCTGTCTGTCCCTACATGCCAAGCAATTTTGAAAACACAACACCAATTGGTAATTTGATTGATACACTAATACCTGATAATGTTAATTCGTGAGATGCCATTTTCATTCACAATTCCCTTTCAAATGCTTAATTTAAGAACGATTTATCTTGTGGAGGGTTCAAAGATGTAATAGCTGTTGCCTGCATAGAGGTCTTATTTTTCTAAATAAAATAATTACAAAATGGTTGTAGATCTACACACTTTCACTTAGGAAAAACTTAAGTTACTTACCAGAGTTGCTTCAAAGGAATCTACTAGCTAAGAACTGTCAGAAAGGTTGGCTTGACACTTGCTCTATGAGGTAAGCTACCGCATGCAGTGTCAGCATCCCAGGTTTTCAAGTCTCGCTGCTTCAATAACTATCACACTCCTTGAGAGGGAACAGAAGGGAGTTCAAGAGCTTGGACTCCTGCCATCCTTGAGGGAGATCTGGATGGAGTTGAACATCCTTAGCTTTCATCTTTCAAAGCTCTGGTCATTACAGACGTTGTGGAAGTGAATGGGTGCTTGAGAGCTCTCTATCTCTCCCTTTAGCTCTGTAAATCTTTTAAGTTACATATATATGTATATATATGTATATATAACAGATATATATAATACATATATATGACACTTTGTATATTTATATGTGTGTTTGCAATATCTACGTATATATTGACATATTTCAACAAAGAACCATCAGCTCAAGGTCAACCATGTTACAACCAAAATATGTGTATTTTTTCATGGTTACTCAATACCTAATTGGCCATTTTGAATTGAAAAAATGACTAGATTGTGTGGCTATAGGCAGATTTGTTTTGTCATAAATGTTTATAGTAATTTAAGAAGTTCAGAATTTGGAGAGATTTCATTGTGATTAGAGCGGCAAGATTGGCTGCAATATAGAACTGTTGAACTGTCGAAACAACCACTTGAATGGTACCCTCAGAGCATGCCCCTGGGGATCCTGGGGTGGTTGGCAGGCTGAGTATGGCTTCTCCCCTTATCTCTGCCCTCCTTCCAGATACAGGAAGGAAGGAAAAAGTGAATGTCAAAACACCTACTTTTCTCTAGACCTTGACCCTTCGCACCCTAATCCAATATGCAAAAGTTTCAAAAATGAAATTAGAACAAAAAGAAGCTAAAACCTTATTATAGACAATGTGTGTATGAATGTCATAAACTCACTTTGGTTATATGACAAGCACTATTTTCCGCCCAAATAGTTTGTTTTTTTTCAAATTGCAGTCCTAATGCTATCTTTGAATCAAGCCATATAACTGGTCAATTTTAGAACTAGTACATAATATTTTTATATACTTACTAGAATATTTTTATACCAAAATATCTTTATCTTATACAAATATCTGTTATCTCACTTACAGTGATATATCAAGGACATATTGTACAAATTGGCATAAACTACTACCTCATGCGTATTGTTCCCATGGATGGAGTTCATTTATGTCTCATGACCTATGTTTAATGTGGCATGTAGTAGAATAAAATGTGAGATGGGTGTCATGAGCCAGCAGATATGAGTTTAAATACTAACTCAACATCATACAACTTTCTAACCTACCTCATAATTGAAATGGGTACTGCTTAGGTCAGAAAGTTTGTAGAAAAATTGAATTAAAGACGTGAACTTTTTTTCTTTTGATACGAAGTATTTTTGATAAAGGGTGGAAAAATACCTATGTAACATTGCAACTTATATGATAAACATTTAAATGTATAGCTCAGAAGGGATGTCACATCCTAAAAGTATGTTATCATGCAAAATAATGATCTGCAATGCTTAAAGTTAAAAAGCAGATAAGATTTAGGGGTTAGTGGGGGATATTTTTCATTTCAAATAAATAATAAATTTTCATCTAGAAGTTATGCTACAGTTTGGAACTGTTCTAAATATCTGATCATTCTTGTGCCTTGTTTTGATTAAAAATAAAACGTTAATCTTAAATTTATTTTATTCATCTCTGCAAGTTTTATATTTCAAGCAATATAAAATATGTAGAATTTACTTTTTCATTTGAAAAACAGAATTGGAGAGAGCATATTCCACGAATTAACTCATCATACATCTGTAACTTTACAACCTCTAGACCTGGGTGCCAGGACAAAACCAGGACACAAAACTGGATCCACGTCTTTCACATAGGTGGCAGAGACCCGGGATTTAAGCCATCACATGCCGGGGTCTACACCGCTAGGCAACTGGATGGAAAGCAGAATAGCCTGACTGCAAATAAGGTACTCTGATGTAGAATATGGATAACCTAAAGGGAATTAACAACTGTGTCACTGTATGCATCTGATTATACTTTTAAGTATTTCAAATTTGATTTATACTCATTTTGTATAATTGTATATAAAGTGAAATGCTGAAAGAATGTAATAGTATTTTAAAACAATAAGACAATTATAATTATTGTAAAGGTTTTTGTTTTTTGAAAGTCAGATTTACAGAAAAAGAGAGACCAAGAGATACATCTTCCATCCGCAGTTTCTCTCCCCAAGTGACCCCAGGGGCTTGGGCTGAGCTGATCTGAAGCCCATAGCCAGAGCTTTTTCCAGATCTCTCATGTGGATGCAGGTTACTAAGACTTTGTGCTATTCTTGACTGCTTTTCCAGGCCACAAGCAGGGAGCCAGATGGCATTTGAACTGGCGCCCATATAGGATCCTGGTGACTGCAAGGCAAGGATTTAGCCACTAGGTGACCACCCCAAACCCCAGGAAATTATAATTCTAAACACACGCATGTTACAGTGTTTTAATAAGAATAAATCTCTTATATTTAGAGCAGATCGTTAGATATTAATCATTTCTTCCTAACTGATTAGAAATAGAAGCTTCATAATGGTATATTCTTTTATGCAGTGCATTCTTTGTGGATTTAAGACTGGAGTATGTGTTCTGATTAAATTCAAAGGTCATAAGAATGGAAAAAGTTTAAATGATATCAATGACAACCTGTGTTACGGCAATAATTACAAATATCCTGTGTAATATGAGTAAAGCTTATCTATCAACTTTCTTAGGCATCACCGATGGCCATGCAATAGCAGGTAGTATTGAAATTGTTAAATTAAACAGTTTAATTTACAATGCAATGAAATGAATCTCAGTAGAATAAATCAAATGTCTCACCCATGAAGGGTAATTATCTTTCTTTTTCTCAAAAAAAGACATCCGTGACTGGATTATGTCTTCTCATGCTTGGAAAGTAATGTAAGCTATTTCTAGATATATATTTTATCTTATTTAATTTTTAATGTTTTGTTATAATTCTACCTGCTTTCTTAGAAATATTATCAATAAAACAGCAATTACTCTGTCGGTTCCTGTTGACAGAAGAATCATCTCCTTTGTAGTTTAAAATATCAATTAACTCAAACTCTGTAAATTGCAGGAATGATAATTATTATTACAAATCTTTATTTTTTTCTAGCCTTATCATTGTGAATGGTATTGTAAATGACACCACAATTTTCTTCCCTCTTTTCTTAAAAGCAGTTAGGTACATAGGAAAGCAAGTTGGGAAATGCCTTCTGGCATAATAAGCCAGTGCACGGCTTGGTTTCTGAGGGCAGAAATGAGACCATGACCATTGCCAGTATTTAGCTGCCACAGTCAAGGCTCCTGAATCTTCACACAGTTTGTAAAGACTGAAATCTTTGAACAGGGGAGAAGAATATCAGCCAAATTGCTATCACTAACATTAGCAATAGGTTCCAAGAAAAGCCTGCAAAGCATTTTAAATACAAACAGTAAATCAAACTTTCATTTAAAAGTTTTTAGCAAATATTTCTAGGTTATTTCAATTTGGAAATGAGTCTGATACTTTGAATAATCAGTGAAGTCATGAAAATTACCTTCCTCTTGCTGCACACAACATAGTACCCAGAGCAAGAGCGTAACGCGACTCTCTTCTTGACTCTGTGCAATTCTTTCTGCTTCTTTCGAGAGAACATACCACCTACTCTGTGGTGAGGCACATTGTGGACACCAGACTAGAATGGGTCCTGCGTGTCTCCCTTTAAGACTCTGATTATGTATTGTGTATCCACTACTTTGTATAAATTCATATTAACATAGTTACATTTAAACAGAGGAAATACAGATGTGCAGAGGTAAATGTTCAATTTTTATGTAAGAGAAAAGTAAGAAACAGAATTTGTCTCACAATGTGTTAGCTGCCTGAGAAGTCTTTACCCTGAACCTGTGAAAGGACAAACATACAGCTGGAGCATGAATGTGATTTTCCCTGAGAAGTTCAAGTGTGTAATTATGATGTCAACATACACATAAATTCTAATATCTAAAAAGTTTAAATTTTCTGTATGAGAAAAAAAAATCAGCAAAGAAAAAAAAGGCAAACAAGAAATAGAGAAGCAAAGAGAGTACATACAAAAATCTCAGACTTCCAACAGTTTATTTCTCATTATGGTTGGAAATGAATTTCAAAGTTTTTATTGAAGACAAGCTAGTTAGAAAATTGGACAATTGTGAGCAATCAAATCTGGTGCAGGTAGAGCAAACTGATAGCATTTTGCTCTGATTCTTAGTGGATTCCCTGGATTTTCACATCCTGATGAGATTCTCTGCTCTATTTCAAAATAACCACTTGCAAATGCATCCCCCAAGTGCTGAGGTTGTTTGAGTTGGGCCGAACAGTATGAATCCGGAGTAATAAAAGCATCAGCAGGATTCATTTGCAGCCTCCTGCTGGGAGACACTTTACCTTAGCAGCTCAAATTATATTGAATGGTAATGAATGAAGAAGTGCATCCCTGCCAGGGAATAGTTTGTAACTTGGAAAAGTAGATATAATTACATAATAATTCTACCTTTGCAGACGGTGCCTCTGCTTTTGGAGTACCTGAAGTTATTTACAGCTGTTAGTTGCAGCTCTGTTTAGTCATCATGTTGCTATATCAATCAAACCAAAGAATTTTATGTTCTTTTTATTTCTACTTTACTGCTAGACGAAAAATGTAGTGGCATCTATTCCACTCCTGTAATCTATCTGAGGTTCAACATTTTAACTCCTAATAATCCATTGCAAGTTTTATTTACAGATCACAGTGAGAATATGGGGCGTTTTAATAGTCTGCCATTTTCTCCTTCTCTCTCCCTCTCCCTGTAAACATTTGCTTGTTATAGGATGTTCTGCATGATATACCTACAGAAATTTTGACGCATTTACACTGGGTGTTGTTGAGAGGCAGGTTAAACTTCCATTTTGGATACCTTATACTCTGTTTCATTACTTGGGATTGAGTCTTGCCTTTGCTAATGTGACCGGGAAGGCAGCAGATGGTGGCACACACACTCAGATTTCTGTTACCATGTAGGAGACCTGGATGGTGATCCTGCTCTTGAACTGTGCCTAGCCCGCCCTGGTTATTATGGCCATTTGTGACCATTTGGGGAGTAAGCCAAATGTATCTCTCTCTCTGTCTCTCTCTTTCTCTCTCTTTCTCTGTCTGCCAGTCTCTCTTTTTTTTCTTCGTTTTTCTATCACTTTGACTTTCAATTAACTAGATAGAAAAGGAAATCTTACCAAAAAATCTATGCATTTAGCCCATACATATATTCCAAAGTAAGAACAAGTAAAATGTCAAAGGGGATATCTTAAATGAATCTACAAAGTTCTTTAAAATATACACTTGACTAGGTTTTAAGTTCCATCTAATATAGCATTGAGTAGAATATTTCTAAAAGTAGAAGCCATACAAGCAGTATGTCTGTAATATCTTAGCGAAACTATTCTATAGTGAAATAGAAATAAGATCTTGCTTTATTTTAGATATAAGGATTAAAATAAATCAAACATTTACTTCTTGATTTTAAGAAACTAGACTATCATACACAGCAGTTAATCTGAATTTATATCATAGTAATTGCTGTGAATTTCATACCGTATATTATAACATAACTGATATGTACAATATATGGGTATGTATAAGTAACATTCAAAGCTACTTTGAATAGCTTGTACAGAGTGTTTTGACACCACAAAGTGAATTACAGCTGATTTGCCACACAGATTTATCTGTGAAACTTGTGTCTTCAATAAAACACTGTACAGAACCTGCTAAGAGAAGGAGACGGAGAGGTGGTGCAGTGGGAGCAAAGCCTGCAGCAGAAAAAGAAGAAAAAGAAATCATCAAGTCCATAACTTGAGAATAGCATTAGAACTCAGTTATTTTCTACACTAGATAATGTGAACTGTTACATATTATGGAAATATAATTCAAGGCAGTTTTCAAGGAGACAGGAGCTAAAAGCAATAGCATTAGTCCATGATGTCTTCACTGTTGGGCATGGTGTTAAGTGGCTGGCACATATTTTATCATTTATTATTTACTACAGAACCATAAAAACCACGAAGCTGATATTTTATAAGAACATTCCTTTGTATCCAGGCAAGGTGAACAACTTTTCTGAGGCAAAGTTCTAAGCAACAGTCATAGGTTACGAAGGACTAGCTCATACAAAAGTGCACACTTATGCACTTTCCCAGAGTAGACTGGACAATCGGCTAATAGAAAAGAGCAGGTTTGTTAGATGTTTCTGTTTCATGAAACTTTCCTTCACTATATCACTTATATTTACTATTGATTTTAAGTGAACAAATGTGTGGCAAGTGCTTGCTAATTAGTTGTAGTTATTTGTTCATATTACCAAGGCTCTTTAGGAGTGTGAATTTGCTATTTGTGTTGCAAATAATGTGAACAAAAGAGGTTGTAATGTATTTGATTCAATTCACATGGTTAAAATACACACTTTGCTGTGAACTTTTATCTTCTGATATTTATTGGAGTATTGGTTATGTGGGCTGCCAGTATCTTGATCTTTGTCACACTCTTCCAGTCCATGAATGTGGGGACTCAAATGTTCCCCAATCTGATCTCTTTATCCCACCACAGTTCTTCTCCCTACTGTTGTGGAACAATCTGGTGAATTCTTATTGTGGTCCATTAATGATCATCTTAAATTTTGCAACTTATTGTACAGGAATGAATTTTTTGCTATTCTTTCTTCCACTTGGCACAATCTTGATATTTCAGTTCAGACTAACGTCAAGAATCCTTTTGTGTGACAGGATTCATCTGGCAATATTAACATCCTGTCATTTAAGTACGTTCTATATATTCAGGGTTCATTCCCAATTACTAGTTAAGGGGATGTGATATGAAGTCAAATAATTGCCATTCTTTACTAATGAAGCAAATGAGTGTTATACAGTCCAAGGATCATAGTTTGAAACACCTATATTGGGAGGAAATGTAAAATTGATGTCAAAATTACTTTCAATAACTGTTGTCAAAGTGTGTATGGCCTTTAAGCTATATTTACTAAAAATAAAGCTAAGCATTCATCTTTTGGAGTATCAGATGCCAAGTAGCTTCTTGCCTTAATCACTTTTTTTTCCAAAGCATTTCAACCCTACCATTCAGTCAGAGAGATATATGAAAATATAAACCAGATACCTTGCTTAAAAACTTCACGTAGCTTTCTTCTGTTATCCCAAAACAAACAAGAAGTCAAACTTTCCCTGTCTGTGCAATATGTTTGACAGTTTCTTATCTGTTTAGCTACATTTCTAACTGGGATGTATGTTTCTGTTTTGTTTTGTTTATTTGAAGTTCTTATCAACTTGAAGTTTTTTCTTGTTGTTTATTCATTTTATTCTCCCCGACCTTAAAAAAAAAAAAAAAAAAACAGTGCTTGGGACATTTTTCTCCCCTGTACTTTGAGCAATAATGAATCTGCTTTTCAATTTCTTATTCTCTTCATTTTAGGCCTCACACCAAACATTGTGCTTTTGCTAAAAAAGCATTTCTGAGCCCCCGTATAGAGTACCTCACTGTGTCCTGGCCTTTTGCATGTGCCAACACAGTATCTTCAGTACTTAGGACAGCGCTAGACACATAAACACTCAGTAAATGTGTTTTTATTTTTTTTTTTTAAAGATTTATTTTTATTATTTTTTATTGGAAAGGCGGATATACAGAGAGGAGAGACAGAGAGGAAGATCCTCCATCCGATGATTCACTCCCCAAGTGAGCCGCAACGGGCCGATACTATGCCGATCCGAAGCCAGGAGCCTCTTAGGGTCTCCCACACGGGTGCAGGGTCCCAAAGCTTTGGGCCGTCCTCAACTGCTTTCCCAGGCCACAGGCAGGGAGCTGGAAGGGAAGCGGGGCTACCGGGATTAGAACCAGCGCCCATATGGGATCCCGGGCGTGCAAGGCGAGGACTTAACCACTTGTGCCACCGCGCCGGGCCCAGTAAATGTGTTTTTAAAAATGAACAAATTGTGTGTGATGAAAACTCTATTGACAGTTTTATTCCATGGAGTGTAGAATTAAGGGTAAAATAAATGTGTGCATTAAAATAAGTGCTCCACCAATTTGAAGAGGACAATCTAGGTTATAAGGACCCTACTAGTTTAGAAACTAATCTCTCTTCAGTTTGAGTCAGAGAACTTGTATGAACTTAACAATGAGACAACCAGGTATACAGAGGAAAATTTGACAATAATTCTCTATCCCATGTAATTTGTGATTAAAATAGCTGTTATACCAATAAATAGTCGATATATCTAGTCACTTAGGAATTTTCAAAATAAATATTAATTATAGTAATTCATGAATTTTTATTTGAAAAGCAGATTTACAGAGAAAAGGCGTGATAAACAGAAAGATTTTTCATCCACTGATTTACTTCTCAAATAGATGTAATGGCTAAAGTTCCAAAGCCAGGAACTTGGAGCTTTTTCTGGATCTTCGTTTGGATTGAATCCCAAAGACTTGAGCTGTCCCTCTGCCTCCTTTTCAGCAAGTTGAATCAGAAGTGGAGCAGCTGGGTTGGGATGCTGCTTCTACAGGTGAGGGATTAGCTTATTATACCACTCAGGCAGCCCTATCCAAACTAAAATTTTAACAAGCTTTGGTTTGGAGCCTTTTTAGTAATTCTTGTTGTGTCTTATTGATAGATTTATCAAAAGTACAAAGATAATGCTGAAGATTTTCAACATCAATATTTATAAAAATGCATATGTGTGTTGATATGTTTTGCTAAAATAAAGCTATCTTATCAAGTTTCTTTCACATCCTTGCAAATTCTTGTTTCTATTTTATTGATATTTACCAAATAGCAATAAATCGACTGAACTGTTTAATTTGAAGACTTGAAAATCTGTGCATGTTACAATTTTGATCTTGGTATGATTTGAATTTTCTTGGCAAAAAATTATGTTAGTATGGTATAAGCAACTAGAAAATAATATCAAAATGAGAATTGTTTATACTTTCATGAGCTGTTTCATGAAAAGGTATTTTCTGAAAGAGACTTCCGTTGAATGAAGCAATCAGCAATTTTTGGCTAACTTTTTAACATATGACTGCTTTTCTTTATCAGCATATGGTTTATAACTTCATTCACAAGTGTAGAAATTATAAGGAGCCAAATTTAGATTACGCTTATATCACAGCCCATTCAGAGATTTCAAGGAATAAAGCATTTGATTTCATTACTCCCATTCTGGTTCACTTAAATGAGAATTTAGGAAGATTTTTAGTTCCCCAAACAAATCCCAAATTCATAATTTGTTGAGTTCAAGTAAGGACAAACTTGGTTTCTAGACGGTTACCTTAAAGTTGCATGTCTTAAAAGCAGAATTTATTTCCACAAAAATTGTGAGTCACTATACCATGTGGATAACAATCTACTAGTAAAAGGAATAACTTGAGTATTGTGTTTTACTCAAAATATACTCTTAATTCACACGGCAATGCTCAGAAATCCAATGTATAATATTATGAAATCACTACAGTAAACTATTTTCAAGAATGTGTAGTATTCATCAAATTTATTGGCAAAAACTATAAAAACTTCTAAAGCCTGAGACTATATCAATAAAAGCAGTTTCCTTGGTTTCTTTTGAGAATTAAATCTTGATTAATCATAATGTTTGTGGTTGAATATTTCTGTTTGGATATTACCATTATTTACTATTTTCTGTTAGTTGTAAAACTAAAACAGAAGATTATGAACATGTTATTTTTATTTCCAGCTTTATAAATCTGCTTTTTCTGAACATTTCCAATATGGTTATTGCATTGCTGCTTTAGCAAATCCAGGTTACTGAAGATGAATGCATCTTTCCTGAATAATGCTCACATTTTTAAGCCAGATGCTTTTAGTTTCTGATTATATGACCTATTATGATGATTGAATCATTTATCACTATAGGCCTGTATTTCCTAATTTAGAAAATAAAGATAATACTTGCATCAGAATACTATGAAATATAGTCTTTAGAAGAATATGACTCACTGAATCACATTAAAAGGCAAGCAAATATATTAGTGGTGGCCAATATTAGATATAAAATATTTTTAAGAGATTTATTTACTTATTTGAAAATCAGAATGACAGAAAGGAAAAAAAAAAGACATAGGAAGTAGAACGAATGCAGAGTAAGAGTACAAGCAAAGATGATCCACAAATGGCAATATTACTCAGAGCTGGGCTAGGCCAAAGACCAGATCCTGTAATGTCCTTTGGCTATCCTATTGGAGAAGCAAAGACCCAAGAACTTGGGTCATTTTCTGCTGCTTTCCCAGATATTAGCAAGGAGTCAGAATATGTCGATCTTGTATGGGATGCCAGCAAGGCAGGCTACAGTTTAGCTGTCTGCACCATGACACTGGACTCACAAGATAATTTTCATGTGCAGTCGTGGTTAAAGCTCAGTGATGCAGCTCTTGCTGTTTTCCATAGGCTCTCATAATCACCACTTCTGTGGGTCCACTTGATGTCTGTGTAAAATTAAACTGTAATGAAAAGAAAAAAAAAAGAATGCATTTAGTGAAGCAGAGGATATATTTTATAAATGTTTAATTATTTGTTTGAAAAAGAGGGCACAAATATAAGGAAAGAGAGAGAGAGAGAGAGAAATCTTCAGTTTGCTGATTTACTCTTTAATGGTCACATTAACCAGGGCTGGATCAGAACAAATCCTAGAGCCAGAATCTCCACTCAGGTTTCCAATCTGATTAGCAGCAACCCAAACACTTGGGTCATCTGCAGTTTTCCCATCTGCATTAGCAGGGAGTGGAATCAGAATGGACACAGCTGGGAGCTAAACCAATGCTTATTAGAGAATATTGAGTTCTCAGGAAGTGACTTAACTCATGTACCCCGAAGTCTGGAGTGAGAAAAAATATTTTAATGAGAACAGAGATTTGAAATATTTTAAAGTAAATGGGATTGGGTTTCATTTTATTGAATACAACAAGCAACAACTTTTACAAATGAATGACTGAGGGCCCAGTAAAGTAGCCTAGTGGCCAAAGTTCTCACATTGAATGTGCTTTGCGGATTCCCATATGGATGCCAGTCTAGTTCCAGCAGCCCAGTTTTAAACCCAGCTCCCAGCTTGTGACCTAGGAAAGCAGTCAAGGGTGGCCCAAACCCTTGGACCCCGTACCAGTGCAGGAGATCCAGAAGAAGATCCTGACTCCTGGCTTCGGATCAGTTCAGTTCCTTGTTGAGGTCTTTTGGGCCTTTCTATTTGCCTCTCTTCTGTCTATCTGACTTTCCAATAAAAGATAACTAACTAACTAACTAAATAATTGACAAAGCAGCTAGCAAAAATTACTATAGTATTCTCATGTCTTTCTTATGTATTACCAAAAGAAAAAAAAATTGATGGGCCATTTTTAAGCATGAGTTCTCCACAAAGTGTCCACGGAAGAGAATGACTACATTTTGGAATTAGCATGCATATAGAGGCATATACTTTAGTCCAAATTCCACGACTCCTTTCAGTGCCACATACAACTCACTTTCTTGAATCCATTACAATAGACTTGTAGCTCACAGTGCAGGATTTGTAGGAATTGCAAGGAATTTTGAAGAGAATGGAGCAATAGGGCAAAGTGCTATATATAGCTCATGGTTTCTAAGAAAATTAAAAATATGCTATTTCTTAACTCACATGTTGCTGTAAAGAGAAAAAATTACTTAATGTGGTTGAAATATATAAAGTATATGCCTTCCATAATTTTCTTAACTCAGGTATATGCATCTTTCATAAGATTAGCAAACTAAACTGTGTGCTGGACTCAAGCCAGTACTTGGCGAATCTATTGTATGCTACAAAGGTTTTCACTTATTTTGCTTTCTTTCCTCCTCATAAAAATGTACATGTAATTCCATTTTATTGCTATCTATATTATATGAACATCGTGTGGCTTTCCAAGAAGAAATGAGCTTTGTATAGTAATTAATGGCAAAGTGGTTGTAAAATTTTTGTCAAATCAAGATTGATTTGGCTTGCACCTTGGTCATTTTTACAAACTTTTTTTTTTCTTCCTAGCAACAATGGCAATTTGAATGTAACTGAAGAATTCAGCTGTGAATTGTATTGTGTTCATGTATATGTGTAGCTCACCTATTATTAGGCTTGTATATACATACATATCCCATGCTGTAGTATATCAAATGATCTGATTCAAATTTTTTTTTATTCTCAAGTTATTAGCTTCTGATATGGCAAGTACACTTTTCTTGAGAGAAAATATAATGTAAGTTCAAAATTCCAAATATACTTGATTTTTCTAAATACATATGTGAATATATATATATATATATATATATATATATAAAATTTTTGATCTATTTCAAAATTGGAACCACAGGGAAAGACAGGGGGAGAAAGTCAGTAATGAAGAGAAAAGATGAGACCCAGAGAAGAAGAGCTTTATTCTCAAGATGCCTGCAACAAGCAGAAGTGACCTAGACCAAGGCTAGGACAGTCACTAGAGGACCCCCCAAAAATTCTACTACTACCCAAATCCATATGTTTCCCCATTGAAAGGCAAATAGTAGACACTGGAAGTTTGGTGACTAAATAGATATCAAGACCTGGAAAGCTGTATGTGAGGCCTGGGTCTATCTGTTCACATAGATAGAGCGCTGGGAGAGGCATCATAAGGAGATAGGAAAATGTCTGGAGAGATACCCCATTGACTCCCATTTCCTGGCTGGCTGAGAGAAAGCTGGTTTCTAGAGTTGTTCATCAAAACTTAACAAGTATTTTAACTTCGGTAACTTAAGTTTGTAGTTGTAAATCTGTACTTTTTTTCTTGTATCTATAGCAGATATCAGACCATTGGGTATATGTTTTAAAACTGTAATTTGATAACTTTCTCTCAATATTATTAATGAGAGCAAGCAATTGGTGGCTTGGATTCATTTCCTTGTTTCTCTGAGGAACTGATTCTTTTCTAATGTACTCTCAGTATGTACACTTTGATCTCTAAACTGTATTAAAGGGATGGCTAATTCTTTTCTATAATAGTACCTGGCAACATGGAAAAGACTGTGGAATGTAATTTTCTCCCCATGGGCATTATCTTAGGGGGAAAAATACTGTCACGATGTACCTGTGACTGTAGATTCTTAAATATTTGGAGATGGAACTGAGCACGCCCTTGGCTGACATCCTCTAGGCTGCCTCTGTGATCCACTTGACCAGAGACCAGGAGTGATAAGAGCAAGCCAAGTAGGCAGCAAGTGGCCATTTATGGTGGCTTTATACTGTGACCAGCATTCAAGGAACCCAATATAGCCAGTCCATTTCAAAGATTATTCTTTCTGTAGTACTTCTGAGATTATCATATACTGTAAGAATTTTTAAAATGTGTTCTTTAAAATTTATTCATCATTCAGTGGTCTTTAAGGATTTTATTTGACTGTTGTCAAAGATTGTTTCTTTTTTTTTTTTTAAGATTTATTTATTACAAAGTCAGATATACAGAGAGGAGGAGAGACAGAGAGAAAGATCTTCCGTCCTATGATTTACTCCCCAAGTGAGCACAATGGCCGGTGCTGCGCCGATCCAAAGCCAGGATCCAGGAAATTCTTCTGGGTATCCCACAAGGGTGCAGGGTCCCAAAGCTTTGGGACGTCCTCGACTGCTTTTCCAGGCCACAAGCAGGGAGCTGGATGGGATGTGGAGCTGCCGGGATTAGAACCTGTGCCCATATGGGATCCTGGCGTGTTCAAGGCAAGGACTTTAGCTGCTAGGCCACACCACCGGGCCCATCAAAAGCTGCTTTTACCACTTTCTTTATACAGTAGTGTAATAATAATACAATTTACTATATCACACAGAAATTACTTAAGGTCGTAACAAAATTTAAGCATATAAAATATCACAATAATATACGCACTAAGCCAGGTGTTTGCAACATGTAATAGATATTTTGATTTAAATTTGGAAGTATGTGTTAGTGAAAAAATATCAGTTTATTGTTAATTCAGTAGGTACTCATAGAATGCCTATTTTATGCCATTATCACATTTCTTTAATAGGAAGAGTAATTTACAATTATACTGAAAGCTAAACATTAACATTATACTCTCCCCAGTTTGATAAAATTTCAGTGATAAATAACCTGACAATGATTAAATTATCTCACTGAAACATACCTGTGTACAAATGTATGGATTCTGAAGCGAAAAAAATTCCAGAATAAATCCTCTCTCACACGTTGCATTATGTAACATAAACTACCAGAATAACAATCAGAATTACTACTTCATTGAAATCCTTTTTTACTCATTTGATACGTTTTAAATCTTCAAATATCTTTTTTTCACATTTAACTCTCCTGGAAGTCTTAGATTTAATTTGTGATTTGAAGGGTAGTGGGGTAGACAGAAGAGAGGCCCAGAACTCAATGTGTGTGTTCTGTATGGATGACAGGGGCCTATCGTCCAGTGCTTCCTCTGAGCATTAGTAGAAGTAGAGCAGCAACGACCAGAACAAAAGCCTGTCTGAGATGCTGGCATTTCAGATCGTAGCTTAGCATTCTGTGCCACAATACTAATCCCCGGAAAAGTGCATTTTCAGCTTTTTTCTTATAAAATAGAAAAAAAAAAAACTTTCCGAAAATGACAATAAGTTAGTATATAAAAAATTGATGCAGCAACAGGACTGAAATACATCTTTTTTGTTTTCTAACCTGTGATCTCTGCATTGAGATTATTGTCCCCAAGGATAAGTTAGATAAGGGCAAAGAAACATTTATCCCAAACCTTTGAGTAAAAGTGAGGCCAGAAAAAATCTACTCAAACCCATGAAATCAACCTAATCAGCAGTGCTTCCCAAACACTTATTTTTCATGCTATTTTCGGTTGATGCTCTACATGAGCATGAGAGTATATAATCTTATAAATAAGATTCTAAACAGTACAATTCCTGCAACTAAAACATGACCTTTTGAAGCAGCACATTCCCTTAACACATCAGAATTGTTTAGTAAATGTTGATTTACAACCATCATTATCTCTTAATTGAATATGTAGTTATTACAGATGTCTGTTGAACACTCAAATGAAGCCACACAAAATATTCTTTAGGAGATTTCAAGTTGAAGGAAAAGCTATAATTTAAACATCCATATAAAATGCACGATTTTCAAAGTACCCTGAAAGAGCACTTCACTATGAATAAAGAAGTTTATTCGAATTCTGGACATTTTCCAAAATTATACTTAATTTGTATATTTCCTAAATTCTTCTCCAACATTGCTGTATCCATGAAACGCACACCAGTTAGGTTATAGTAACCTGACGATTTTCAGACACTTAATGCTTGTTTTCTGGCCTAAGTTTGCTGTTTAGCATAGGAAACATTTCTTTCTATGCTGAGTTTTCTAAGGAAAACTATTTGTAAGTTATATTTTAAGACATCCAGAGAAAATATACTAAAATTATTGCACAGTTATCTATTTTATTAAAGTATTTATTTCAAAACTGTCAGTTAAAACTGCAACTGGGTACTTAAAAGTTTAGTATTAATCCACCAATACATGCTGCCCCTCCCTGTGGTTATCCTTGCTTCATTAACAACTTCTCTTCTTTGTTCTTGTTAATATCATTTTTCTTTAATCTGCAAGTACATTATTAGCAAATCAAAGCATGCATACAAAAATTGTGTTTCTGATATGTCTTATGGTAGTTTTGAAGATACTTCCAGTGTATTTAGAGGATTTTTTTTTTTAAAGAAAGAAGAGAGGGGCATAGCATTTGTGAAAGCAACAATAACAATATTTATACTTCTGGAAGTAAAATTTTAGAGTAATTATCTGGCAATGGGTACATAAGAACCAGAAGTTGCCTTATGATTATTAAAGTAAAAAAGCAAATCCATAGCTTTAAAAAGTTGTGTTTTATTAAAGATCTTACAGATGCAATTTTGTGTGTGTGTCTGTGTGTGTTGTTTTTCAGCTCTCCAATTTGAAAATCATTACAATATTATAGAAGATAATAATTGAATGACCTGGAATCATTTGAGAGTAGAGATTTGTCAAAATAGCACACCTTTATCAGATTTTATAGAGACATTCTTGGGCCCGGCGGCGTGGCCTAGCAGCTAAAGTCCTTGCCTTGAATGCGCCATGATCCCATATGGGCACAGGTTCTAATCCCGGCAGCTCCACTTTCCCTGCAGCTCCCTGCTTGTGGCCTGGGAAAGCAGTAGAGGACAGCCCAAAGCCTTTGAACCCTGCACCCCTGTGGGAGACCTGGAGGAGGTTCCTGGCTCTTGGCTTCAGATCGGCACAGCACTGGCCATTGTGCTCACTTGGGGAGTGAATCATCGGATCAAAGATCTTTCTCACTTTCTCTCCTCTCTGTATATCTGACTTTCCAATAAAAATAAATAAACCTTTAAAAAAAAGTAGACATTCTTATACATCATTATTAGCTAAACATTGTGTCACTCTGCATTCATAGGTACTTGTTCTTTTGTGTGTAATTTCACTTACAGGAATCAGGGTCATCTTTACAAGGAGAAAATGTGAATTTGAAGTTTTTTAAATGTTATCACATTCCATTGGCTTTGTCAAATGTAAAGTCAACATGTAGAATGCTCTCAATCCCGCAATTGTCCAATTGTGTGCATTGTACTGAGGCTGCTTGCCTGTGTATTTTAGAGAAGCCAGGAGTAGGTTTATAATTTGCATTCTAATGATGAAGCCCATCGTATTATGGCTTATTGGAAACTCTGAATCATTTTTTTTAATGAAATTTGATAAATGTTTTAGTTGTAGTGGTAACTGGAGCCCATAAGGGAGAGAAGTTTTCAGGTGAGAGAGAAATTTTCAGGTGAGAAGCACAGACATGTCAGATCCTTGAGTAGCTGCTATAGAGAATACTAAGACTGTAATAACTGCCAATGACATGAACCAATAAAACAGGAAAGATAAAATACTAAAAAAAAGTAATCTATTGACCTGGATAGTAAACCTCCATCTGATCAAATATTTACAAAGATAAACCATTCAACATACTATAGAAATGTCAAAACCAGGTTTATGTTGCCTATTTATTACTTCAATATGCAAAGCATGCTTAATGAGAACCTACTAAACCAGAGAAAAAGTGTTAGCTTTTTCTGGAGGGCATTGGTTCTCCACAGCATTTAGAGGTCTATTGCTTCTGTCCTTTGTTCCCGTAGCACTCGAGTGCTTTTCCCTGCCATGAAATAAGTCACCACGAATTACTGTCCATTCCTGTGTTTGCCTTTTAGAAGACTGCAGATTTCAAATCTAATTTTTTGCATTTTCCTTACTAACTGCCATAACAATCACAGGTTGTCAAATGATGTTGATTGACTAGGCAGAACTCCATTTTTGCCTTCAGAACTCATCCAAGGCTGACACCCACTTGTACAATTAGGCTCATATCTCAAGAGTGATTTCTTGAAGATTATGGGAATTTTCGTAACTATTGTTAGAGGAGAGGACACTTAGCTTTTTGGTAATTCTAATCGGATATTCACCAGAGCTCGAGGGAGGTGTGAATGAATGCCCCATTGATGTTGAGTAGAGAGCAAGAAGGTGAGTATGTCAGTCATCTAGGAATGCTGAGCTGTGAACAGAGATGGGAGCCAGATTATGAAGAGACACAGGCACAATTCTCAAAACCTAATTTTCTGGAAACTCAAGTCAGATAAAATTTCCTTCTGATATAACCTTAAGGAATTAATGAATGAAAAGGAATAATTGTCCAAGAGGTCATATGGGAATTTGGCAAAAAAATAGGGAAATGACTTAGTTGTTACACAAGATTTTGATATCTAATGAATATTTTGGGTGTTCTGCATTTACACATGACTTAAAAATATGGGACTGTATCATCTTCTGTCTGCTGTGTATCCTATTACACTTAAATTTTGAAATCAAGGTAGCATGATTTGAGAGTCAAGTAAAGGAAGTAAACCCTATATTTCCACTTATAATGCCATATAGCCTATTGGAAATTATGCTGGATCCTTCATCTGGGAGTTAAGTGTCAGGAACTTATTATTGTTTTCAAGTATAAGATTAATGCATTTCAACACACAGTCTTATTATTTTAATTTTATGCTACAATTCCATAGGCTCTGGGATTTCCCCACCCTCTCCCCAGCTTCATCTAATTTTAAAAATAAACTACCGATATAAGATTTTCATTTTTTAATTTAGTTAACACTCCATTATGAAATATTCTTAAAGACAATATTATTACTTTCCATTATCAGAAGCTTAATGAAAAATAAAAAAAAAACTACAGTAAGGAAATTTCAAAATATGTTTGCTTTCACTATATATATTATTGGCATGGATTTCATGTAAAAATATTAACATTGGCTGAAGCAGCCTTTTTTAATTAATTTGTTTTTTCTCCCTGTTTCTTAGTGGTTGGAGCAAAGAAAGGAGAAGGGATTATTATCTAGAAATATTATATGTGATATCTGAAATGAGGTCTTTCCTTTAAATCTGTGAAGGACAAGGCTATCAGCTGAGAAGGCTACAGTAGTAATAAATGTGGTGTGTGCCCTTAGCACAGTTCTGGGGCTTTCTAACTTTTGACCTTCAAAACAGAACTTTGAGATTCAATTCACAGGACTTGGATGGAAATTGATACATTATAAAATGGAAAGAAATCATTCATGCATTTCTCAAATATTAATGGAAGTTTACTACTGTATGTGTAACAGGGTTTAATAGAGAGTGCTTCCTCATATTTAGATGGACTGCATTTCTAATATTCCTCTATAATTTCAGATTAAATATGAATATTCACAAATGAACTTATTTTAATAAGAAGTAATAAAAATAAATTGAAATCTCTGAAGATATTCCTTTAACTGTAAACTAGATTTCTAGCTCAATCTATATTAACTGATATACTGCTAAAAGTAGGACAAAAATATTCATATTTTGCAAAGGAAAATTATACAATACTCAAAACTCCAAATGAGAGGAAATCCAAAATAATTTAACATCACAGTAAAGAGAAAGAATTAGAACAAAAAAATCTTTAAAAAAATCAGTACGACTTGATTGTCACTTTTCATAGAACTTTGGGCAATATTTGAAAAAAGGAAACTACTTAATGAATTACAATGGTAAGAGTTTTAAAAATATAGCAAGTGTCTCTTACTTGTTCTAAAATCCCTGCTTTCCTGGATAATTGCCCAGGTTTCACATAGTTTTATCTGTGAAGACTGCTTGGAAATGCTATTAATGAGGCAGTAGTAACAAGGAAGAATCTCATAGGAAAGATGAGTCATTATCCATTGCAATACGGTCAAGCAAGTTTCAAGTTTCATAATTGTGATAAGAAACAGCTAATGACAAAGTTAGAAGAAACTTTGCTCAGCATACAATTCAAAATAGTGTTTGGAAAAGGAATGTAAAAGACTTTTACCTGGAAATTAGAAGCATCTGTCTCAACTTTATGTCACTGTATTTTAACAGAATATTTTAAATTTTAGAGCTTAAATGATTTTTAATATTTTCACCTACATTTGCATATTTTACAAGGTGTATTTTGCTATAAGTATTAGTGATTAAATATGCTGTAAATAATCAGTATTATTTTATAGGCGAATAATTTTATTTTTTATTACTCAATTTTCTGATGGATATTTCTTCTGAAAACTTGTGATTACAAAAGTGGAATTGTGATTTTGAATTTTATTGTGCTTGTTTAATGTAGCAGGTACCTTTCTGGCTCAGTGTAGGCTGTTAAAAGTGTAGAACACTGGCTTTTTTTCCTTTTTCTTTTTTCTTGCATATGATGGTACATTGCATGCCTTAATCAGCTTATTGAAGCATCTAGGAATTTTTTTATTGTTAAAATTATAGAAAAAAGTAGAACTTCATTATTTGTTATAACACCAGGTACTTTTACTCTATGCTTGGCATTCTGTTTTACATTGCAGTCTTGATTTACAAATGTGAGTGAAAGATTGACTTTAAATTTACAGAGATGATTAGCTGCCAGCTCTAATCAAATTGAGAAGTAATTAGCAAATCAAAACTTGATTAGTTCTTTGCTTGATTTACTGAAATTATAGTTTATGCAGTTTAGATAATGGGGGAGGGGAGTTGTTGTCTATACTCCAGATATGATCGAGTCTGCACGTTTGGGCAGCAGGGACTTCGTAAGGAATTTGATACCTCACATATTTTCTGAGTCTCACAAAATATTTTTCCCTCAATTTTATATATGGCATTGCTGCATATTAGTCTTGTGCTGTTTCTCTTTGTATTTCTTTTTAAGAATAATGCCTCCGATATTTACAATGCACAACACAAATGCTCTCTATAATTTAAAACCTGAACTCTGTTTTTAATGTATGTGTGACCTCATGCTCAGTCATGAGGTCAGGCAGATTCAGAACTTTTCCGGCTCCTGGACGCTGAAGTGCTTCAAGGTGTGCTGATCCATGTGCTAAATGATTGAATATTTAAAATTTAGAGATGGAAAACCAGTGCACCACTGTTACTGCTGTACTGGGGCCACTGTGGCAACATTCCAAGCTGGGAGACCTGAACAGCACTAAATCCTTTTCTCACAATTCTGAAAACTTGTGGTTCAAGATAGAGTTTTCACCAAAGATTGTTCACTGCTCTGGGCTGTCTTCTTGTCTGTGTATTATTACTACTTTTTTGGTTCTCTCCTCAAATGGTTTTTTATTTTTGTGTGCAGAGTAAGAAAGAAAGGGAGGAAGTCCTGTGATAGCTCTTGTTTGAGGTCACCAATCCTAAGGTTGTAGAGTTATTCTGCTATGATCTCATTTAATCATTTATTACCTCCTTATAGTCCCTATTTCTGCAAACAATAAAGTTAACAGATGACAATTTCAACATATATGGATTAGCAAAGGTGACATAACTAAAATCATAACATTACGTACATTATGTAGTGTTTTTCTCATTTTATGATATTTTCATTTGATTAAAGAATTTTCCATCTAAATGTACACTGGGATGAAGTATTTCCTATGTATTTTAAATATTTTAAACATTACCCCCAAGGTAATTTGAGAACACCAAAAAAGAGCTTTTGTGAAATTGCACTAGACAAGGAATTCTCAAAATTGGATTAATAAAATCATGACTACTTAACTCCATGAGAGCGAGCTTTCCTTTCTCTTCCCCCTTCCTCTGAAAAGCCTCATATTAAAGCAAGCTTGAGTTAAGGATTCTTCCTGATGCAATCAGGGAAGGAGGGAAGCCAGAGATTTCTTTGGAAGCAATTCCATCCTTTGCTTTAAGTCCGCTGTACTCCAACAGGCTGTTGAGAGTAGGAGTGGTACTCTGCAGCAGGATAAAGATACAGAAGGTCATCTCCATCATAGTTTCTCACTGCAAATTCCTTCAGCCTCCAGCAATGCTTCATCCAGCTGCATAAGTGCAGCACTGGGTTAATGGCCAAGGTTGGGTTGTTCGATAGAAAAAGTATTAGAGGAGATGGAGCTGAGAAATAATCACTACATGACTATACTAGGTTTGGAAGGAAAGAGGACTTCACAGATAGCAATGGAGAAGTGGAAAATATCAGGGAGGCTAGAAGAAAATGGGACACATATGGGTAAGCTCTATATCGCAACAGAATCAGTTGTCTCTTGAAATAGTAAACAGCTAATGATAGAAATGGAGTTTCTTTGATACTTCAGGGCTGGTTGAATTAGTAGAAACTTAATGATTTTGCAGCCTCCAAAATCATAACTTCATTTCTGCTAGAAAGGAGGGAACTAATGGCAGAGCAGCCATTAAAAGACTAGTGGTAAACCTGAGAAATGTGAATGTGTTAACAAAGACTGTGAACTATTACACTTCAGCTTAGGTATTTGAACTGTGGAGTTCTGGAAGCTTGGGCAACATTAGTAGGAGATATGATTGCAGCTGAGTGTGAAGTCCCAAAACGGACATAATCATTCTTTTTTTATTTTAAGATTTATTTATTTATTTATTTATTTTATTACAAAGTCAGATATACAAAGAGGAGGAGAGACAGAGAAGAAGATCTTCACTCCCCAAGTGAGCACAATGGTCGGTGCTGCGCCAAACCAAAGCAGGGAACCAGGAACCTCTTCTGGGTCTCCCACAAGGGTGCAGGGTCCCAAGGCTTTGGGCCATCCTCAGCTGCTTTCCCAGGGCACAAGCAGAGAGCTGGATGGGAAGTGGAGCTGCCGGGATTAGAACCGGCACCCAAATGGGATCCCAGTGAGTTCAAAGTGAGGACTTTAGCCGTCAGGCCACACCAGCGGAACCGACATAACTATTCTTAAATGCAGATCTGTGTCATCAGAAAGCTACTCAATTATTTAGGCTTTGAGACGAAGTCTTGCACCCACCCCCGCACCAAAAATTTAAAAAAAAAAAAAAAAAGGAGAAGGGAAAATGACAAAAGAAAACTGTGTTTTCTACACCTCAATCTCTTAAAGTAATTCACCTGTACAGGCCAAAAATCAAGAGTAAATGAAGCTGTTCCAGGAGGGTCAAAGAATTAGTATGTCTATGTACAGATGATCTCAGAGCTTGATTGAATGCATACAAATGGAAAGCTGAAAGTAAAGGAAAGGAGAAAGAAATATTTTAATTCTCTAACAAGGAAACATTTTTAAAGCAAAGGTTGAAGTGTCCCTTTATTTAGAGATGAAAATATTATAACAATCTAGGCAAATGTAGAGGCAATGTTTGGAGGCATTTTCCGGAGAATTTGTTTTCCTGCTGATCAGTAAAATCTGCCAAAGCAATCAACGTCTTTTGCCTTATGTCTGTGTTCATTTCTCTGCCAAACAATGTCTCTGTGACCCTGAAACACTAGGGGCAGCTGAAGGTCCTTCTGAGCAGAGAACACTCCATTGTTTCAAGGAAAAATAAATAAATAAAATTTCTAATAGCTTGGAATTTGAAAAAAGACCACTTCTGCCACTGTCAGTTACTCTTTATGTTAATACTTTTCCTGTTTGGATCCATCTCCTCCACATTACAAAATTTTATATTTACCTGCTAGGGAACTGGACTCTGGAAAATTTGACATGGCTGTTTGCATCCACTGGGTCACTTTAATAAACAGTATGTTACAGTAAAAATTTTAGAGATAAAGGAAAATTGAACAGGGAAGAAGTCACTGCATTGCTATGTAGCAGTGTAGTGTGCAGTGCTACACTCTAGATCATCATTCTTATTTTTGGCATCGGTCACTGGCAGGCACCGCTCCAAAGTATTTCATTGTCTTTCATGTTAAAATTCCCTAGCGATCGGACCAATCACAGGTACACCAGCACCAAACAGAAGTGAGATGGTGATAGCCATTCAGTTCTAAATTATCTTTGTGTAGCCGATGTTCTTTATTGATGTTATAGTCATTTGTACTCTCTGAATGACAGTAAATACTTGCCAGTGATACGAAAGATTTCTCTGTGGTTTACAGCTTCCAGTTTACCACCCAACATTACTGTTGGCTGGAAATTACTTAGCTGAATTCTTCCAGCCTATTAGAGATTCTAAAGTGAAATATATATATATATATATATATATATTTATATATATATATAGGAGTATTCAGAAGGGTCTGTAGTTGCACCACTGTCTTATCTTCATTTTCCCAATGAAGATGAATTCAGCCAAATTTATACCTGAGATTTGAAACATGATCCTTGCATGCAACTCTATATCCCATGTGATTCTCCATCTCATCCACAGGTCTGTGAGATCATTTCTTCAGTCTTGACAAGTGCATTTTCCTAATTATTGGTGTAGCATGCATGTCAGCTGCCTCAGAGGCAATATTTACCCATACTGGAAGACATAAAAGTTTCACATGTAGGTTTCAATTTGTTTACCAACAGATTGTTTACATCTTTTCTTTTGGCTCCAAGTTTCACAGCTTACTGTGCCTGAATGCCTGTCAGATATACGTATGCAAGTAACACCACTGATTTATCAGTTTGTTTTTTTTTTGGTTGATGTTATTATGATTCAAAAGGCAGTGTTACAGAGACAGGAAAAAGAGAAATAGATGTGCCATGTGCTGATATACTCTCCAGGAGGTAACTTCAGCCACAGTTGGGTGGATCTGAAGCCAGGAGCCAGGAGTTTCTTCTGAGTCTCAAGGCTTTGACTGTACTCTGCTGCTTTTCCAGGCCATAACCAGGGAGATAGATTGCAGGTTGCACAAGCAGACATGGATTGGTGCACAAATGGCTCAGCCTAGTATGCTAGCATCACAGACCCAGGATTTATCCACTGGCTTCAGACACTGCTAAGATTCCAATCAGGGCAAACACTGGTGGGTTTTTTTACCCAGTGTTTCTGCATTTCTTCAGGTCCACTATAATCTCTTTGATGCTGCATTTCAGCCTCAGCTTCATCTGAGTCTTCCTGACTGTGCTGAACACCTCCTCTTGAGAAGCCTTTTTCTGTGGAGATTCTGATCTGTTCCAGGGTAACATACCCTCTTATCCCAGAGTGGCAATTTCATCAAAGGCCAAAATCAAATCAAAACAGTACTCCTATATTTCATTCTCTTCTAAGGCTTCACAATTTTCAGGCGTCACTCCAGAGAAGAAGCTCAGAGTCTCCAATCTTCTAAAATATTGCTGTCTTCATACTGAGCAGTAGCATGTGCAGTTTCTCCACAGGTTGGTAGACATATCTCCCACTCTGTTTTCAACAAAGGTGCGTCCTTTTCCATGGTTCACTGACATTAAATGTAAGGCTGGTCATTTCCACAAACTGTGGAGAAACAATTTTCTTTGCTTCTTTTGGTAGACTGCTGCTTTCACCAGCACCATGGTGATGGCAGTGGTGGGATGACCACACTCTGAGGTTCTACTGGACCCCTGCTGGGGTCTTGGGAAGAGTTGCACTGGAACCTTAAGACCTGCAGCACACCTGACAGGAGCTTTACCTCTTGGCAAGATGTTGGCTGTGCACCGAATCAGTGTTTTCATAGAAAATGATCTTGATGGGAAAATGATCTTAATGGCAAATCATACAAGTGAATGAAACCATTGCCAACCAGCAAATACCACTACTTCCTGGATGCAGAGAACTGGGAAGTAAAGTGGCAGGATTCAGTACCTGTAATGCCCCCAGCAAATTTGGGAGAACACTCAGTGCTACAATCACTCTCTCAGAACTCAGCCTCATAGACTAGCCTTTTTGGATCAAACAGATCAAGCTTTTTTCCCAAATTAAACATATTTTGAGCTGGATATGGTTGTGAAATTAAAAGACTCTCACCTATTTATGAAAGACTCAGTGATTCCATGCATTGCCTAAAACTGAAGGTACATGCCAAAAAAATGTGTCGGTAGGAGATTGAGCAGAAAGCATAGAGTAGATTTAAATGAACTTAAGTGTCCTTTGTTGTTATCTTGTATGTAACCAATTACTGAATAAAACATTGTTATGCGGTGCCTTGTTTTTATACACTGCCATATCAGTGACAGTCCATTACAGTGGAATTTTCCTGTTGAGAATTCTTTGAAGCATGCCTTTTTTTTTAATTGCACTATGATTTCACTTACTGAAAAATTGATTATGAAACATTCCTCCTTTACTCTCAACTAGAAAGCATTCTATAGGATGCATTCAGGCATGTTTTTAATAGTTATATTCTGAGTTTTGCATCATTAAAATGACATTTTGTCTCAAACTTAAGAAAGTTATCTCTCTTTATCTGATGTATGTTCAGAATCCTTTAAGTATCTGAAGCTCCCAGCACAATAGCCTAATCAGTAAATCCTTGCCTTGTATATGCTGGGATCCCGTATGGGTGCTGGTTCATGTCCTGGCTGCTGCACTTTCCATCCAGCTCCTTACTTGTGTCCTGGGAAAGCAGTAGAGGATGGCCAAAAGCCTTCATGCCCTGTACCCGTGTGGAAGACCCAGCATTTGCTCCTGACTCCTGGCTTAAGATAAGGATCAGCTCTGCACAGACCACTGTTCCCTTTGCGGCCACTTGGGAAATCAACCAGCAGGTGAAAGATCTTTCTATGTCTCCTTCTGTCTGTAAATCTGACATTCCAATAGAAATAAAATATTTTTAGCATTGATTTCTTCTTTTATTTTGAATTTTTGGTAAATTATGTAGGGTCATGAGGAAAAAAAAACAAACACAAAATTGCTATCTTACATATACATTTGAGGAGGACAGACACTATAACTCTAGACATCAGTTATATAATTTTTTATTTTAATATTTTGGCTATATGATTAAAAAGTATATCATTTGTATTGGTTCTGTTAGTACGAAGGTTATGGTAGGGCGTTGCCAAAGTTAATGTGTAATTTATGTAATTGGAAGCTGTATTTACCTATATGATAAGGCTATGCCAAATTGTTATTTTATTATTTATTTGTTATTTATTGCCATTTCCTTTCTAAAACCAATCTAGAAATATTAACATATTAGTGCATTTGTTGAAGCTCATAAAGAATTAAAAGAGAATATCTTCATAATATGTATATAATGATTTTTCTACTTTAAGAATGACATGTTTTGCAATGACTCTTAGGTAAAAAGCATTTACACATCAAAGGGAAATAGATTTGTTGTGTGCAGCAATATTTGTTGAAGGACAAGCATATTTGTAGAAGGGAAGTGTTCAAAGATGAACATTTTAGCTTCATATTGAGGTGCCAAGGTAACCCCTCCACAATCAAATTTCATGTATGCATGGTTTGCTTAAAGAATGTCCTGAGGGCCTGGCGCGGTGGCACAGTGGTTAAGGTCCTCGCCTTGCACGCCCGGGATCCCATATGGGCGCCGGTTCTATCCCGGCAGCCCCGCTTCCCTTCCAGCTCCCTGCCTGTGGCCCAGGAAAGCAGTCGAGGACGGCCCAAAGCTTTGGGACCCTGCACCCGCGTGGGAGACCCAGAAGAGGCTCCTGGCTTCGGATCGGCATAGTATCGGCCCGTTGCGCTCACTTGGGGAGTGAATCATTGGATGGAAGATCTTCCTGTCTCTCCTCTCTGTATATCTGCCTTTCCAATAAAAAAAAAAAAAAATAATAAAAATAAATCTTTTAAAAAAAAGAATGTCCTGAAAGCCCTTAAAAATTGATGAATTTAGTGGTAAGTAGTTATGGGAATCTGAACATTTTTATTAAAGTCACCTCTTAGAAAAAAAAATCAACTAATAGCTTGTCATCAATTTCACTTGTATTTGCCAATCCCAGTGTGAAAAACTAGCATTTTCATTTGCTGTTTCTTTCCTCCATGGCTGGACCTGGAGGAAATCAAGAACCAGAATTTCAATCTGTTTATCCCCTCTGGATTACAGGTGCCTAAAATATTTGAGCCATCATATTTTATCTCCAAATGCACATAGCAGGAAGCTGGATCAAAAAGCATAGTACCTTAAATTCAGTCCAATCATAGTGATACGGGATGAGTGTGTCCTGATAGGCAACTTAAGTGCTTCATAAAACATCTGCCCCTCACACAGTATCAGACGTAATCTTCACATGATTAGCAATTTTACCAGAAAACATCTTACCATCCAGGTATATATGCATGTTATTTGCAAGTATGTGATAAATCAAGCCTTCAAGTCCAACTAAACATTTTGAAACTTCAGGTTCCTAAGATGTTGTGCAGGGGAATTAGTTGGAGTATTCTATTTACTCTCTAAATCATATTAAAGTCTGTTATTACTTATTCATGGAGAACAGTCAGATTTAGAATTCAGGTATGACGTGTTAGTATAATATATTTCATACTAGCTACTAATGTATCTTACTGGTACTCTTGGTCTATTTAATCAAAAACAAAAATTGGTTATTTGGGTCATCTCTATCTACCTTTGGCTTATTGCAAACCATGAGGATAATTGCAAGTACACTGAACGAATCTGTGTGTATGTGTAAGCATTCATAATATAGTACTGTACACTGTAGTAGAAAAACCATATTATATCTATATCTTCAGATTGGATTCTTACTCATTCCTTGTACATTTCAGTGATTTGTGGAATATATGCTTTTTGCTTTTGCAGTCAATGTAAAATTCTTAAATAGATTCAGATAGCTTAAGGCACAACTGTTGATAATGTTTATCAGCTCAATGCATACTCAACTTCATCTATCCTGAACATGAAACAATATTTTTGTAAAGTGAATATGTTTGCAGTTATGCTTATTTGAGGTTGTAGTTTTAAAAATATTTTGTTTCCAATTACATTTTAGAAAACAGTATTTGAATTGAACACATAGCATATCTCCACAGAGTACAGATGAAAGAATAGTTGTAAGACAGTTTTCTGTTATAAAAATAAGATTCACAAATATATAGAAAAAATTGTTGAATACACTGATAGATCATTGAGGAAAAGCACAAGTGAACTAGCTGTCTATTTGATCATTTACCAGTCATGATGCATGATACTGTAATCAGCAGCAGGAGAAGGGACTTGACTTTCCTCTCATGCAGTTTCTCTTCCTGCGCCAATAGGTCCTTCCTGGGCTTATTTTGATTTGCTAGTATCAGCCCCTTAGTGATCCTACCCTTATTTCCTCCTACATTTATTTTCCAATTTTTATTAATTTCATTTGTTTCTTTCTCTAATAAAATACTAAAATGATTTACCTTTGCCCAACATGTAATTGTTTCACAGGACTCTGCTCTGAAATTGAATACAAATTTTGCCGAGGCTTCTATGGTAATTGGCAGAGACAAAGCCAGTTCATAAAGTTAATTAAAATTTTCCGTCTTTTCACTTTTAATTAGTTTCATTAGTGTGACACATTTCTTCCATTTAATGTATCACTGTTATCACTTTGCAGTACATAGGTTATGCAACTTTGTCAAATAATGATTCTTAAAATAACCTTTAAGTAGACACTATTTTGATGTTTTAATTGTCCCATCTTAACATCTAAATATTGTAATTAGTTTTTACTTCATTTGTAGAAGAGAAATTTTACGTGGGCCAAGTAGTTTTTTCTTTCATTTGTTTGTTTGTTTGTTTGCTTTTCCTCTTCTGTTGGAACCAGAATGCATTTAGTGGGCTATAAAGGCGGTAAGAACAATATTGTAATGTCTTCATACAGTGCGGTGTGTGAAATATCAACTTGAAACTGCAGCATTTTTTAATTTGTCCTGATTATATATACCATTCCTATTACTTAAAAATCACTTATTATGGGACATATATTCCATTATAACATTCAATTTATAATAGAAAGAGCTTTTATGGGAATGCTATTGAAGAAAAAAAATTAAATTAATATATTCAATCCAAGAAGTTGAAGCAACATTGGATATTTTTCTGTAATACTAACATTTCCCCCAGGGAACTTAGTTTTAAAGACACATGCTCGCTCATGTGCACAGACCCACACACAGGCACACCTAGGAGTGTTGGCATAATTTCTGTATGTATTATGAAGCTTTGTTATTTTTAATTTTTTGTAAAACCATATGATATCCATAAAAATGAACCATCTACAAAGCATAGTGGTTTAGTTCTTACTTCTTTTTCTTTCTGTTTTCTTTTTCCTTTGCTAATGTTTTTTGTTTCTCCTGATAAAATTGAAGCATCAACAGCTCCCTCCTTCCTTTTCCTTCTCACGGTGGATCTGATGTTCAGTGGAAAGAAAAAAAAATGTTAATTTTTTTAGGATTTGTGTTTTTAAATATCTCATTTGTGTGTTATTAAGGAAGAGAAATTGAAACGTGCTTGATAGGACAGAGTGGTTCTTAATGTAATGTTCTCCTCTATGGGCATAGAGGTCATTTTAGATAAATTCATATTTTAGAGCAATAACAAAAGCAATTTTGAAGATGAATGCATTACTGAAAGTGTTATTTGAATTTAGACCACTTCACTGACTCCTAAGTGAAGAGATTAACTTCATTTTTTTATAATGATCATCTTAACAATAATAATGAGACCACTTCTATTTCTTAAGAGTTTATTTTGCTTATCCATTTGAGAGTAAATAATTATATGTGTGTTTTGGTTAGTGGAAAAGTGTTTTTGTATAATGCTTTTAAATTAATTAGTTTATAGAATAGAAAAGTTAACAAGTATAAAATATGGCTGAGATATGAATTGCTTCTGATTTCCTGTATTAAATTCTGCTTTCTCAGAAGACCTAACATTTTGTTTTGAAATGGTGAAAATTTTGTGTGGTAAAGTCGAACTATGTCTAGTTCTTGTTACATGTTCCAACCCATAAGGTTCTAAATATTGTCTTAGGGTATCTTCAATAACAAAAATCAGAATTAATTACCTTAAGAAAAAGGATAGGTTTGTAAGGATAAGTAAGTGAGATTATTCAATTTAAAAGAAGGCTCCATGAACTTTATTCAGGGTCAGGATTAGGGTACCGTCAGATCCCCAGAATACTTTCTATATTGAGTTTGGCCAAGTAACTCATCTAGGAGCTCATTCTCAGTTTGAATCTCATAAATCCTATTTTGGGTCAGGTGTTGAGCATAGAGGTTAGGGAACTGCTTAGGCTCCCTGCATTGCATATTGGAATTCCTGGATTTGAAACTGTCTGTGCTTCTAAGTCCAGCCTCTTTTTAAAGAGGTTTCTAGGTGATGACATATGATAGTCCAAGTATTTGTCTCTTGCTAATCAGATGGGAGACTTTGATTGAGATCCAGGACTAAATTTGGCCTTGTCCATTCCTTACTCTTGGGGATATTTAGGAAGTGAATTAGCAAATATATAATCTCTGTGATTGTGTTTGTCTTTCTCTGTTACTCCACCTTAAAAATAATGCATGAATAGATAAAAATTTAAGAATAGGAATACTACAATTGAAAAAAAAACTGTATTCTAAGAGTCAGTTAATGCATTCCACTTATGAAATAGTTTTCATTGAGTCCGTTGCTAATCAACTATGGCCAGACAACATTGTGTCCCTTTTTAAAGCCAAAGAGCCAGTGCCATGAACAATAACATTTTGAAAAGTGAGGAAGGTAAACAGAGCAGGTACACAAAAAATATTGCTATGTGAACATCGTTCTAAAACTTTTCAGATTTGTCCAGGATTTCATCCCTCCTGGTTGAATCTTTTCATTTTTCCTCACTTTCTTCTGAAGGTTGACTTAGCTCCAATTCTATTACCTTATGTTTAACTAGCCATAATGTACTCTATGCCTTGTTATCTTATGTTGTTAGTCATGGTATCTTCAAAACTGTTGATCATGCAAGTAACTGTCTTAACCATGAGAGAAGATGGTGGCATCAGTATTGATTTAATACTAGCCTGAAACACAGGTGCTGAAGTTTTCTGAAGAATTCTTCCCAGAGTCAAGACTTTTCTGCTGCTTATGCCCACAAAACTTACTGAGATTATCCATGTATTTTTATAAAGGCATTTCAAAAAAATCAGTGTAAAATGGAATTAAAATATGTTTATTTTGCTGCAGAATCATTCAGAAATTTATGTATAGATATTTCCATTATGCACATTTTTCCATGAAAGTTTTGAAGACCTTTGATATACACAGATATGAAATATTTGAATCAGGGCTTGGCTCAGTGGAGTAGTGGGTCAAGCTGCCATCTATGGTGATGGCATCCATATGACTGCTGATTTGAGTCTTGGATGCTCCACTTCTGATCCAGATTCGGCTAGCATGCCTGGGAATGTAATAGAATATATCCCAAGTGCTTGGGTTCCTACACCCACATGAGGGACTCCAAAGAGGCTAAAGGTTCCTGCTATAAAATTACCCAGTTCCAACAGCTTAGACAGTTTGGAAAGTGAGCCTGCAGATGGAAGAACTTTTCTCTCCATCCCTCCAGCTCAGTCTAAAGACCTGCCCTTAAAATAAACAAATAAACCTTAAAAAAAGAAAAAGCTGAACAAATGAAATGATCCAGAGCTATAGAAAATGTTTGAATCAAGACATTAAAAATCTAAGAACTGAGGAAACCTGGAAGGATAAGTACTAAAATAATAAATCTGATTTCTTTAGATTAATGGTTTTCAAAGTGTGAACATTCTGCATCAGCATTCCCTGGGAACATGGAAATACAAATTACCTCTTTTAAATCAGAAACTCTGGGAGTAGAGTGTGGTGCCCACAGTCTCAATGCTAATAAGCCCATCAACTCTCCATGTGATTTCTTTGGGTACTCACATTTGAAAATCAGAATTCTAATATAGAATATGTGATTACAGGTGATTTATTTTCTTCCTGGTGCTTAATGAACATGCAGTTTGCTTAAATCTATAAAGGTCCATGAAGTGATAATTTTCTAAAGAAGGATGCCCTCTGAATAGCCATATTATACATCTCTTAGTAAATCCCAATCTTGAACAATGATTTTAATGTATTAGATACAGTAAGTGCATGCTGCATGTTGGTTTCAATCTTTAAGTATAGCTGTATCTGTGATTATTTTTGTAGGCAATAGGATGCATTGACTGTGGTCTGTCTCAGTCAGTATTCATAATTGAAATACCTTTCTACAATAAAGCATGAAATAATGTTTTGTAATGCATGTTTTCAGGAGTACTACATAAATGAAAATTTATCTTTTTTTTTAGATTTATTTATTTTTATTGGAAAGTCAGATACACAGAGAGGAGGAGCGAGAGAGAGGAAGATCTTCCATCAGCTGATTCACTCCCCAAGTGACCATAGCAGCTGAAACTGAGCTGATCTTATGCCCGGAGCCAGAAACATCTTCTGGGTTTCCTGCCTGGATGTTGGGTCCCAGAACTTTGGACCTTCCTGTACTACTTTCCAAGGCCACAGGCAGGGATGGGAAGTAGGGCCACCAGACACAAACAGGTGCCCATGTGGAATCCCAGCATATGCAAGGTGAAGACTTTGGGTAGTGCACTACTGTGCAAGGCCTCAATACGTATCTTTCATAAACTTAACGTGCAACAAATATGAAATTATTTTTTTAAAGATGCAAATAAGTAACAGGTATTAAGGTGCCGACCTCCCTTAGCAGAGTACTTAGGTTCATTTTCTGACTCCAATTTCATGCCAGGATACAGCAACAATGGCTCAAGGAATTAGTTGTTTCCTGCTGCTCATAAGGAAGACCTTGATTGTGCTTCTAGCTTCCAGTGTTGGCCCTGGCCAGACCCAACTCTTACTCTTTGTCAGCCTCGCAGCCTTTCAAATGAGTAGTTTTTAAAACTTTTCAAGTAAAAAATAACTTTACACATTATAAAAACAAATTCTATTAAATTTGGAGTTAACATCATTGTTCAATTTCTATTTGCGAAACTAAACTGAGGTGTGCTTAACAAATGAATGAGAAATAAATGTGTTGCTGGTTAGTCTTTGCAGACTTATATTCCAATCATTTAGATTTCTAAGCTACAGTTTCTTAACATTTGTACTTTATATCACATACTTCTGTTATTATAAAGACATGATAAGTTAACAGAAATGCTACAAAAGAGACATTTGATGGGAGAGGGAGTAAGTAATACAGACTCATTCTAAAATAGATTATATATTCAAATATATATTCAAATATATATTTGAATTACAGTTGTTGGCCAGACTGTCTTAGGAAACATAAACAAAAGGGTTTTCCCATTGAAGCTAATGTTCAGGATTGACTAGTGAAAGATATTCTATAATCACTCATGGTTTTTCATTTTGCCAAGTTCTTCTTTACTTTTAAACCAAGACATTAAGCTCTATGACAACTACAAGTGACCTTTAAAATAGTCTAACATGGTCATGGATTAGCAAAGGCATCACATAAGGCTGGACCAGAGTGTGTGGTGATGAAAGATGACAGAAATCGATGTCAGAATGGATAAATTTGTGAAGATTAGTGATGACCAGATTGCTCAAACCTGAAAATATTAACCCTGAGAGCTTAAATTCAGAAAATATGGGATGTGCCAGGGATTCTATATATCTAATAATGCATTGCTGGTAACATTGTTCTGAGGATCACATTTTGAATAACAAAGAGTAAGGATATCTCAGATAACTGTACAACTTGTCATCTTTTGCTATAGAGAGTTGCACAAAGAAGTGTTACATTATCATCTTCCAGTTGGTACTCTGGCACAAGGCTTTCAAATGCAGGGAAAAGCATAAGAAGGCCTAAAGTATCACTGGAATAGCTGTTGACGTATTATGGCTCTAGACACAGAGCATAGCTAAAGCCCCAAAAAGAGATCATACTTCCCTCAAACTACTGCTCCCTTCCAATTGCCCTCCCTAGCTTGCCTCTCTTATTTATTTGTTTATTTATTTTTTCAATATATTTTTGTGTTGAATTCTGAGTTAGGTGATACAATTTTGTATAGACTTGAATTCCCCCCAAAGTCCACCCCCCAATTTTCCCTGTTTTACTACAACAGTGTAGTCCTTCATAAGAAATCATCTACTCCGTGGACTATTATTCAGCTATTAAGAAGAATGAACTTATACTATTTACAACCAAGTGGTCCCATGCTCAGTGAAATGAGTCAACCTTCCCACTCTTAAACAGTATTTGCAGAGTTATACTTTTAATCAAATCTATACTTTAAAGGCTTAATTTACCACTAATCATAACATTCATTAAGTAAAATAAAAAGCCACAAGTTCACATTTCACTTGGAGTGTAAACATGAGCCAAAAATGATAATTATATCCCAACGTGATCATTTCTTATGTATACTCTGTTGAGTGTTCTATATGATCGTCCATGTATCAGAGACAATATGATATTTGTGCTTTTGAAAGTGGCTTATTTTGTTAAGCATGATGGATTCCAGTTGCATCCATTTTGTTGTAAAAGACAGAACTACTTTTCTATTGCTAAGTAGTAGTCTATAGTATGTATACAACACATTTTCTTTTTTCTATCATCTGTGGGTGGGAACCTATGTTGATTCCATAAGTTAAACATTGTGAATTAGGCTGAAATTATCTGCAGGTATGAATGACTCTGTTGTACCCGTATTTGATTTGGGAAAAATTCTAAGATTGGGATGGCTGAGTCATATGGTAGATCTATTTTCAGATCTCTATAGAATCTCCATACTGTATTCCTTAATGATAGTACATATTTACATTTCTATTAATAATGGATTAAAACAGAGTGTCTTCTGTCCCATATTTTCATCAGCATTTAGTGTTTTGAGATTTTTTCTCATAGCTTCCATTCCAATTATCTGAAGTAAAATCTCATTGTGGTTTTTGTTTATATTTTCCCTATGACTAATGATTCTGAATACTTTTTTCATGTACCTGTTGGATATCTCTGTACTTCATCCATTGAGCATTACCTGTTCATGTACTTTGCCCATGTCATAACTGAATTATTTGTTTTGTTGCAGAATTTCTTGCACATCCCATACAATCTGTTTATTAACTATTTGCAAAGATTTTCTCCTATTCTGTTTGTTGCCTTTTTACATTGTTATTGATTTCCTTTTCAGTCCAGGAGCTACTTGGCTTGATATAATAACATTTGTGTTTTGCTTTTGTTTGTGTTTTGCTCTAATGACCTGTACCTGTGGCACCTTTTCCAAGAAGTTTTGAATATTCTTCTCTGTCTCAGAGTTTCCCTGATATTTTCTTTCAGGAATTTGATGATATCAGATTGTAGAACTAGATCCTTGATCTGCTTAGAGTTTATTTTTCTATAAGGTAAAAGGTAGGTAGTGGGGTCCATATTATGTGTCTACACAGGCACATCCAAATTTTGAGCATCATTTGTTAAAGAAACTCCTTTCTTCATTGATTGATTTCAGATTATAAGTCTAAGTTGAGTTGGCTATAGATGTATGGGTTAATTTCTGGGTTCATAATTTTGTTACATTGATTTTCTTGGTGATTTTTGAACTAGTACCACACTATTGGCTTAGGAGTATTTTATCAGTGTCTTGAAATCTGGTATATTTATATCAGGATTTGTTTTTCTTTGTTTAAGATCTCTAGTTATCCAGGATCACTCAAATTCCCACATGAATTTCAGCATCATTTTTTTCAGATCTTAAAAGAATTCCAAAGGCATTTTGATTGAAACCACATTGAATCTGTAAATTACTTTTACTATTAGGATCATATTGATAATAATTCTAGCAGTTCACATACATGGAAGATCTTTTTCCAGTTTTGCTATATATATATATATATTTACTATTTAGCAATTTTCTTTGTACAGATTAAGCACATCCTTGATTAAATTTATTTCAAATTGTTTTGATATTTCTACAGCAATTCTACATGTTTCTAACCTTCCATGTGCTTTCTTAGGCAGGGAATTTTTTTGTATATGCAAAAGCTATTAATTTCTTTGTTTTGATTGTGTATCACACAGAAAAATTTCATAAATTCTAACAATCTATTGCCTTTCCTATATGCCATATCAACTGCATTCAGAATAATCTGGATCCTTCCTTTCTGATTTTTATTCCATTGGATTTTTTTTTCTTGACTATTGGCTCTGGAAAAACTTTCATAATTATATTACATAGCAATGGAGAAAGTGGGTATTCTTGCTTGGTTCTACTTAGTGGTAGTGTTTCAAACTTTTCCCCATTTCGTATGATGCTGCCTGTGGGTTTGTCACTCATTGTTATGATTTGTTTGTTGAGGAGATCCTTCTGTGCTCTGTCGCTTTCTAGAGGTATTCAAAAACACATCTAATAAAATCCATGATCCTACATTGAAAATCATCAGTTCAAGGATACATTCAAGAAAATTCAATGAATATCGTTTGCCCAATAAATTAGTTTGACATTAAATACCATAGATTTTTATGTATGCACTATAGTATATATTAGTCTACTTAACCTTAAATTCCAATTTTGACCCCATCAGTGTTAATTTTTAGTATATCCCCATTCGTTAGTATAAAGAAATAATGCATGCAATCATATAAGAATTTTAAACTCCTGGAATTATACTACTTCCACCTAATTTAAATTACAAGGAATATTCTTTATGATTATTTTCTTAAATCTCTACCTGTCTTTGTTATATTATCTCTGTCCTTCTTTATGATTTGTCTAAGAAATGTGGACTTTATTCTTTGAAATACTCAAGCAAAAAATAGGTACAGCCTGCACACACAAGACAAATGTGATTTAAACAGAATGTGATTTAAGTGATTATTCTTACTTAAGCTTTGACTTAGTTTCTTTTTGGTAAGAGGAAAATAAAATATAATTTTGTAGAAAATGGATTAATTTTGCATCTAACAAGCCACATTACACTCCTTACATAAAAATGTCTCAGTAAACCTTCATTCTAATGATAGAAATATTTGAAGTCTATGTTACCAAAATCACACTATAAGTATTTGGATTAAAATCATATTGATGATTCAGCAAATTACAGGAATGGATTACAATGTCAGTATGTTTAGATTGTAGTTCTAAAATGACATATATGGAGACGGTTCTCTCTACCTGTTAGTATCTATAATTTGCTTGGTTTTATATGCAGGGCTTTTATTTTGTTGTTAACATAAATTTCACCCATCGACTAAGTAGATATTTTCTATGATTCTCCAACTGGTGTTTAACACTCATGTCATCAAATAATTAACAGCTTTTTCATAAATTATTGAGAAATGTATAATAGCTTTCAAGAAAGCATTTTAGTCATTAAAACAGGTCACCTCTCTTTGTATATTTTTTGGCAGTAAAATTTAGGACCAATTACTTGCTTGTTCTGCATAATTGATAAGCCTAACTAGTATTCTAATAACTTTTATAAACTTCAGTGCTTGAACAATGATTTGTCATATCAAAACATTTTGCATCAGAAAAAGCTCATAAAAAGTTTTGCAATAAAGATAATCTAATTTTAAAACATGAAAGCAACCAAAAACATAACACCAGACACATCATTCATCTCATATCAAAAACTTGGATAAATATGCAAAAGTAGAGAAAGAATTACATTTTCAGGAATGTATGCTATTAACAATTTTCATTTCTGGTCCACTCTAATTCAGAATTTCAAATGAAACTACAATTTTTGTGCCATTTATACTTATTAATAAAGTTGACATAAAAGTTGAAAGTAATACTGGTAACAGCTTTCAAAAACATGGTTAAGGATTTCATAAAAAAAAATGTCACCCAGGACTTTGAAAAAATACAGATTTGGATTCAGTTCATATAGGATAGGGCCTAAAATTCTGCATTTCTAACAATTCCCAAGCGGCAAATGTTGAAGCTGTGATGTAGACCACACTTTGATTATGACTTAGTAAGACCAAAGAGCAAAATCAGGATCAACTCTTGTTGATAAGAGTTCAGAATTTCAACTGTCAATGACTCCTTTGAGACTTGAGTGGAAGTGTTTACTCATTTCCTACATTATTGATTTTAAATTTATGACTTCACAAAGCAAAATGATCAGCTTGTCACCAGTAAATAGTTGATGTTTAGAGAACTGGTTATGGTTTCCTCATCCATTCAGTAAATGTTTCCTGTCACTGGGATCAGTGTTTCAGGAGAGGCTCTGGTTGAATATGAACCCTCCCTGGGACTGGTGAAGCTGATTTTATTCCACTGCTCCTGGTCAAATATGTGAGTAGACTTAGTTCACACTACAATCATTTGTAGCAGCTTCCTTTCTTCCTAAAATGGATAGAATAGTCTGTTCAGGGTGATGGGGAGGAGGCAGTATGCAAGCCATGTGATCATTTTTTTGGATTTTAATTTTCAGAAAACAGCAGACAGTCTGCAACCTTTTAGACTTTCTCTTTAAGATCTTGCCATGTCCAGATCAAAGGAATTTATTAGGCTTTTAGCTCCCCTGTTTTTTTATAGCTCAAAACGAACAAATTCCAAGTACAAAAGAAATGCTTTAAAAGAGTTCTTTTAGTCTTTATTTGAAATGTCCTGCTCTCCTTCAGTTCACAGATGTGTCGTACACTGAATGGAGGAATCAGACTACTACACTTTGATCATTTCACTATCTTGTTTGATTAGTGTTTTCAAACTATGGAGTTTATCAGCGGGGGGCAGGTTGATCCCTGTGGCTTATAATGGGGAAAGTATGGGGGAAAAATAGAGTTTTAGAAATAGTTTAAGATCAATCAGTTTCCACCTTCTTCAAGGTTTAAAAATAACATCATGGACAGATAGACTCTGACACATAATAAGATCAGATATTTCCAAACGGGAAACTGACCAGCATGGATGGTGATCTTTTTTCCATCCCTCTTCCTCTCTATAAAACTGTGACTTCTAATCCTTAGTCTATTACAAGCTATAATCAAATTCCTGAAAGGAAAAAAAAAAAAAGGAAAAGGGCACCACTACTTAGTTTTAACTTTCATTTACTGAGCAAACACCACCACCACGTTAAGAATGAAGGTTAAGGCTGTTAAATGAGATTTTGAGTATTTAGCTCTTTGGGGGAAAGTATTGAATTGTATTTCATGTGGCAATTTCAGCTATTGCTATGAACTTGTTCCATTCATTCTCCCCTTAGGGATCCTTGATTTGCAGTTCCACAACTCTAATTCAGGAGACATAGTTTCCATTCTGATTTAATAAATTAACACTGACATAGCAGTTTTTATTTTTTTTTTGGAGGGGGTATTTTACAAATATTTTGAGTGCTAGGCCGATTGTTATCTGGTGACTTTTCACAATGGCTGGAAACATATTAGTTCAAGGACTGGACTTCCTTATCCATCTGGAGAATATTGATTATGAACTTTATTTTAAGTTGAGAATAAATGGGATCAGATGGGACTTTCTACTCTAAGTGAGCTAACTCCTTTTTAGTTTGAAGTGCAGTTATGGTCACAGAGGACAAGAAGGGAATGATGTGTTAATTAGGTCACATTCCGGACAAATTTGACACAGCATATTCCTTTCTCCTGCTGTTCTGCTCTGAGGCTGCCTGTGGGTGTGTCGGAGCTCCCTTGCCGGACATGATACAAATTGTTTAATGTTGTCTTCAAAATCCAAGTTTACTTCCCAATTTTTTTTTATCCTCTAAGAATTGTAATTTTAGCTCTACATAAAGAAAGGTGTAGGGGGTCTAGTTAAACTATTTCATAATAAAATAGAAATGATTGATATCTCAAACAAAGCTGTAACAAAAAGAAAAAAACAAGCTTTATAAAAAAAAACATAATATCGGAAGCCCTATAGAAAATGTTTTCTGATTTTCATGAGGCACAACAAAAGTAATTTAAAAAATGTATTATTCTCATATATAAACATACCCCTAAGTGTAAATGAAAGTAATTTTTTAGTCTTTATGGAATTCCATGTGCATTATATGCTGTTATGTATTTCTGGTTGCTATATACAGTGTAGGTAGCTATCATTTATTTACTTATTTATATCTGCTTTAATTGAAAACGTTTGTGTTTGGGGGGACATTTAAAAATTATATAGAATAAATGTGTACCAAAATGCTATGCCGATTTAGTCTTAAAAATGAAACTTACATAGAGGAGCTTATTGACAGATATCACGTTTTAAGTCATAGAATGCCTGGTAAAAAATGAAATATAATTTTATAAAAATGTCTTATCTGTGAAGGAGTTTGTATTCTCTCGTCTACTTTTTCACTTCCAGTTACAAATACATGCTAAAATGGTCTGTTTGCCTTTAACACTCCCTCCCTTTGCCTTTCCCATATATCTTCCAAATTCAGTCCAGCTTTTTTCTTTATAGAATGCAAATCTCTTTGTCCCATTCCCTCCTTCTGATTTTTAAATAGCTCTCCAGCTGTTAACAGCCCACCTTTCACATGTAATCCCCTTACAATTTCACTTTTCCTCCCAGATGGAACACCTTCAGGCCCCAGCAAGGAAGAATTTTTCAAGCCTTTGAGTGAGCTGTTCCTTGCCGGAGGACTCTACTCATTTTTCAGAAGCTGCCCACCCATTTCGCCATCTGGGAAGTGTTTGTTGACACCTTTTTTCTCATCTCCCCAGAGAATGCTTAACAGTTCCTCCTTTAGGATTCCCTTGAACATCAATTATAGCACTTGATTTTATTGCGTTATGATTGTTTCAAGGCTTGTTTCTCCACTGAAATACAGATATTGTGAGAGCTAACACCATGTTCTATTTGTGGAAAATCTACAGCCTCATCACACAGAAATGAAATTGCAATAATTACCTAGACTTTTTGTTCCCAAGGTTCAAGCTGTATCTTTCTTGGAAAATGGCAGTAAGACCTCTAAATTATACCTTTTCTGCAAATTTAGTATATGTATAGAAAATACTTGTATGGAAATTGAATGTTTAGTGGTATAAGGTTTGTGTATATTCAAACACAGAAACCACCTCTCGCTACTGATCTTGAGTAATTTGCTTAGCATTTATTTAAGTCAACATTTCTTCAGCTCCTTCAAGTGTATGGTGGTGGTACTGACTTTCCATCACCAAGGTGAGGATCCCTTCACAGTCCATGAAGCAAACCAAAGCTGTAGATTGACACATGCAAACACTGACTGGGATGCTTTTGAAATTCCAGCCCATATTCTGCATGATGTCCAGCGCACATGCCACATTTGCAGTACTTTCACCTTTCCATAATGGGTGACCATGTTCTAACTCCTCTTTTCCTGCATTTCAACACATCTTTTATTATTATTTTCATCTAATGACTGTTTTCCACGATATGTTGCATGCCTCACCATTTCCCAGCATCTGTGCACTTGGACATGTCCTTATTGCTGACACCATTACACTACTACTACTAGAAAACATCAACATTGCTTCAGACCTCTTTTTCTCCCTTCTGGGACAGCTACACAGCCCTTTCCTTTTCTACATTAGGAAGTTGGAAGCCATTTCTCCTTCTTACACTAGAAGTTTTCATGTCCCTATCAGACCTTGCTTATCAGAATAAAAGATACTGTTATTTCCCTCTTAAGAAAAAAAAGTAACTTCCCTTCCTTCCTATGTTCATAGCAAAGCTGCCCCACTAGTTGTCTGCATTCAAAACATGTATTCTTGTCTCGTGTACCCTAGTTTATAGTTTATTTTGTCCTTTGTTGCTTCAGCAAAGTACCACAGACTAGATAATTTACAAAGCAAAGACATTTTTGTCTCAGTTCTGGAGTCTGAAAACCCTGATATCAATATGGTATCATCTGTTGTGGGGCTGCTTGCCTCATCATGTCATGGCAGAAGGCATCAAATGGCAAGAGCAAGGCTGCATATCATCTGAACTCTCCTCTTCATATACAGCCAATAATTCCACAGCAGGGGCCCACCCTGAGGATCTCATCTAACCCTCATTACCTGCTAAATGGCCGGTCCTGGATTATCAGCAATTAATGAATGAGCTTTCAGTTTACATCCCGTGAACTGTGGAGGACACAGCGGTGGCTGTGCTGACTGGAACTCACCAAAAGCAACCCTCTGTAGTCAGCAAGTGTCTCCACAGTTCCTGTCAGTGCCTGGTCACTTCTAAATTCCAGTCTTGCCTGATTAAGTAGAAATATTTTACAGAATTTTTTTTCCTACTGACTTTTATTGGAAGCATTTATTTGTTTGCCTGCTCCTTATTTGTCCTTTGACCTCATAAGTATGTTCTTTTCTAAACTCTGGGTGATTCTCTATCAAATATAGAATTCAGTTTCTGAGAGTAATTATAGAGTTTTCTTTGTTTTCTGAATTCTTCTTATTTCTACCTACTTTTAGGCAGTTGATGATATGTATTATTTTCTTTCTTCTGAAGATCATCTATTGTGTGGACCTTAACTTTGAACTTCAGACCCTTATAGTTAAACACTGTACTTTATTTCTGTTGATTTAAATTCTTGTTTTAAAGGATTTATTTTATTTTTATTGGAAAATCAGACATGAAAAGAGGAGGAGAGATAGAGGAAGTTCTTTGTCCAGTGGTTCGCACCCAAACAGTCGCAATGGCCAGAGCTGCACTGATCCAAGTCCAAGAGCCCAGAACCCAATCTGAGTCTTCCATGTGGGTAATAGGGATCCGAAATCTTGAGGCATCACCTATTGTTTCCCAGGGAATTCATCAGCAGAAGCAAGGTTATTTGTTTTATCTTTGTTCTCTTTCCACCCACCAAAATATAAACTCTATAAGATAAATGATTTTGGCTGTTTTAAAACTGAAAATAATGACTGCAATATGTTGGGATCTCCTTAATACTACTGAATAATTAAACGAACTAGGAATTATTACTTTTTAGTTGTGTTTCCTTTAGTCTTTTATTAAATACAAGTATGTTTGGTTTAAATTCTCTTTAGTTTAACGTAATATGATAGACATGATCAGTAACTACATTATTGTTTGTCATACATAAACTTGTGACTCCAAAATCTTGAAATGTATCTTTTTAAATATTTGTTTTACAGAATTAGAAATGGGCCAGCATTGTGAACTTAGGTGGGTCTCTGCAATGCTGCCATCCCTAATGGACATTGTTCAGAGTCCCAGCTTCTCTGCTTTTTTTTAAGTTTCCTACTAATGTTACCAGGAAAGCAGGGAAGGATAACCTGAGAACTTCATCTCCTATGTTCATGTGTCTCGGTTTGGTCCCCAGCAACTGTGGTCATTTGCAGAATGAACTAGCATGCCAAAGACTGGCTTGCTTGCTTTGTCTCTCTCTCTCTTTCCTTCCTTCCTTCCTTCCTTCCTTCCTTCCTTCCTTCCTTCCTTCCTTCCTTCCTTCCTTCCTTCCTTCCTTCCTTCCTTCCTTTGTCTCTCTCTTCCTACACTTTCTGTAATATTGCCTTCAAAGAAATGAAATGAAATAAACAAAGAAATAGTATGCATGACCCCCTTCCAGTTCCTCATATATGTGTGGCAAGAACACAAACACTTGCAGCCTCCTTTGCTTGTCCTGCCCATGGACATTAGCAGTAAGATGAATGGAAGCATAAAGTAGCTGGGACTGGAACCAGACACTCTGAAATGGGATGAAGGCATCCTAAGATGTGACTTAACCTACATAAAACAAACCCCATAAATCACATCTGACTTTGAAATGTTGTTAAATTTAATTTCTGAAAATTTTAACAAACATTTTGAATATTGTCATGACTTGAGATCATTATTTTACTACAGAATATAGCTATGAACTTGATTAATCGGTACTGCTGTTTTATTGTACACTGGAAGGCAGTTGCTATTTAAAGTAGATGTCTATTAACAGCTAATTTTGTTTTTAATTTACTTCTTTCAAATAAAAGTGAATGGCAGAAATTTGACCGTGACATCTAAGCTGTGCTACCCCATTACTTAGCTGCCAATATCTGTTAATGAAAATAGAGGAGCCTTTTGCCAAGTGATTTTATGTGTTTTACTGAAGTCTTTTGTGTCCTTAAAAGCATCCTTTGTCTTTGTAGTAATGGCCTGTTCCGCATTGTTTCAACAGCAGTGTTAATATATTTCAATCCAAACTTTTGATTGTATTATACCTCTCTTCTCTACCTTTAAGTGTGCTTATGGTGCTTTCCTTACCAGCTGTCATGATCCTCTCTTTGTTGCACCTCATCCCAATCTGCTCCAAATAACACTAATTATGGAATCTTAGATGGCATTTAACCATAATGAAGCTTTTCTTTTCCTTAGATTTATATATAAATTTGTTAGAAATCAGAGACTAACACAAAGAGATCATCCAAATACCTGCAAAGGCTGGAGCAGAGCAAAGCTAAATTAGGAGGCTGGAACTCAATAAAAATCCCCATGTGTGTGGCAGCAAACACAGCTACTTGAACAATTAACTCTGTGTCCCAGCGTGTACATTAATAGGAAGGTAGAATGAAAATCAGAAGTTCAAGCTCAGGCACTCTGACATCGGATGCAGGCAAGCAATGAGGAATATCTCTTTCTGCCACTTTTTATATAAACTTTTTTGGAAATCATTTTTGGGGACTTATAATGATGTATAACCCTGATCTTCTGCCTGTGGCTCTGGCATCCCATATGATTGTCACTTTGTGTCCCATCTGCTCTGCTTTTAATCCAGCCCCCCTGTCAATGGCCTAGTAAAACAGTGGACGATGGCTCAAGTATTTGAACCATTGCAACCACATTGAAGAACTGGAAAGGATAGCTCCCTGCTCCCAGCTTTAGACTAGTCCATCTCTGGTAAACAGTCATTTGTGAAGTAAAACAGCAAATAGAATCTCTGTCTCTCCCTTTCCCTCTAGTTCAGATAAAATAAATAAGTATTCTTGTTTTAAGTTTATTTATGTAAGGCAGTGAAAAAGAGAGAAATGGAGAGAGAACTGTTGTCTTCTATCTGCCTGTTCATTCCTCAAATACCTGTAACAGCTAGGCTTTCATGACACCTAGAAGGTAGAAAATGAGTTTATCAGTGCTCCAATGTTAAATATTTCAGTGCTAACAACTCAGTGATAAGTTATTGAAACTGAATATTGCATTAATTACGATGTCCTGAGACAAAATTATGCACACCCACCCCTCCCAAATCTCTTTTGGAGAGTTAAATATGCTATCTAGGATCTTTTTGATACTGCCACACACATGAGGTAGGGATAGGTGTGAGTATATACATATGCTGTATCTGGCATAGAGTGGAAAAAGTGATGATTTCTGCACTTATCATAAGATTTTTGGCTGTGACTTCCATGGCAAATACATATTAACAAGAGGTAATTAAACAAAATACATGCAATATGTTTGACATGATAGAGGAGAATTTAGAAATAGAAACATGCAAGGAAAACTGCATTTTTATGGACAGTCATGGAGAAGTATATTTAACAGGCCACAGAGTATGACTTACTGGTAAACCAGAGACAATGGAGTTGGGGAATGAGCAAGGCCTCTTTATCAAGATTCTGCTGAATATGAACTTACTTCATCACACACCTATCCCATGATGGTCTTCAGGAGAGAAAGAAAGGTGAACATCAGAGAGTGATGTTCCTAGTTCCCTGATCATTGGAGGAGCGGGTCTGCTGACAGTGATTCCCTGCATCTACTCTGCTCTCAAATGCCAGAGTGCATATCTGGAGTCATGTTTTCTGCAAAATATTGCTGACTGGGGGATTGGCCTAGTTTTCTTTTCCTACCACCATTATCATTTCAAAATAAAGCTCTAAAACTAATCGTATCATGAGGATTTTTATCAATTTCAAAAATATGCAAATGTCATTATAAATTAAGTGAAAATAGAAAACTACTCCCAATTTCAGAAGAATCTAGTCTAGATCTCTACATCATGAAAATCTATGATTTCTTCTATCATAAAACAAATACAATAAGCAGACAGGTAATATAGCTCAATAAATCTCTCTTCAAAAAAGCAAAAGTCTTGAAAAAATGCCTTAGATCAGCATAATATAATAGACATGTTAAGAACCACTTTTTAAATATCAAATATATTAGTGGACACATTTTACACTTGATCTTAGCCAAAAGGTCTAGAAGCGATAGTGGACACATTTTAAAAAGTATTTTAAAGAAATGATCATTTCAGTAATACATTCAGTAAAATGCTATGTTGAAAACTTATTTATTTAAAAGACAATGACAGCGAGGAAAGGGGAAGAGAGAGACAAAAGTATTCTACCAACTGTTTCAATCACCAGAAGGCCATAATAGCTGGGACTGGGTCAAGTTGAAGCCAGGAGCCAGTGACTCCATCTGGAACTCACAAATGGCTGGTGATTGTCCAACTGATTTCATAATCTTGTGTGTGTTTCTTAGGCACATTAACAATGAGGAGAAGTGGAACAGCTGGGACTGGAGCTAACACTCCCCCAGGAGATGCCTGCCTCACAAGCAGAAACATTCCCCCTCCATTTTTTTCTTTTAATTTATTTTACTTGAAGGTCATTATCTCACACACACACGAAGAGACAGACAAGAGGTCTTCCACTGGCCAGTTCATTTGCCAAGTAGCCATTATGGGCCGACTTCAAGTTGGACTCCAGGAGTTTCTTCCAGGTCTCCAACATAAGTGCAGGTGTCTAAGGCCTTCAGCCATGCTCTGCTATTTTAAAAGGTATATTAGTAGGGATCTGGGTTAGAACTTAAGGAACACAGCACAGAACTTTCATGCACATGGCATGCCAGGGCCACAAGCAAAGATTAACCTGTACCATGTCACCCAACATCCTAATAAAATTTTTAATTTGGTATATGCAGAATGTCATAATTTCAACCTATAATAAGTATAGAATTATTAATAAGATGGTTTTCACTCTTTTGCTAATTTTAAATGCTTGAATACTACCTGCAACACATTAATACAGAATAAAGCCGTTTCAGCTGCTGTTTCTTTGAGTGGCTAGTGGTTGCATGCTGGGCAGCATAGCCCCAGCTAACACTGAGACAAGTGAAAAATCCCCTTGTTTGACTCAAGCAGTCCATTTAGAGATCTCATCCAGGATGACTCCATCCAAATTCAAATCTCCCTCTTGGAATTTTTCCTTCAGTGGGGTACTGGTGACAACCTAGGGAGAATTGTTCTTTTAGGAACTTTTAATATTCATTATTCAGAGGTGCTAACTTTACTGAGCCCAGAAAAAGATAATGAGGGGAGAGGGATTTGTCACATCAGGTCTGCTTTTTTGTCTAAGGAGCCTTTAAGTGAACTCTCCAGCGAGCTATCATTCTGGTTCGATGGATTAAACTGTTGCCTGTGACCCCGGTGCTCCATATGAGGGAGCTGGTTTGAATCTTGGATCCTACACATCAGATCCAGCCCCCTTTTAATGCATCTGTGAGGCAGGGGAAGATGGCCCAAGCACTTGGGACTTTGAGATCTAAAGAGGGACCCAGATGAAGTTTCTGGTCCCAGATTCTGTCTCTGGGCACACATAGCCATTGTGGTCATAGGGAAAATTAACCAGTGCCCAGAAAATCTATTTCCTCTAAAAAAGGAATTATATATATTGTATATATATAAGTTTATAGATACATACAATTATATATGATGTGGATATATATAAAAGGTAGATATAAAACCATCAACTTAGTCAATGATTATTGCTGAATAAATGTTAGATCATCTCATTTACTCTCCTATATATCAGACTATTTTAACCTAAAAAAAATTAATGTATTCAGAGTAGGCTTTGAGAAGAATTTTGTCTATAAAAGTTTCCAAAAACATCAAGCAGATTTAATTGCAAGTTTTAGTACTCTGAAACTTTGCAAATCTTGCATGGTTAGCTGTTATTCGATAGGTAGTAGAGGTTGTTGTTTCTCTTCTTAACCTTCCCTGTACTGGTAAAATCAGAAATGACAGGACACCACATTCTTGCCTTTCTCATCATTTTCCTTCCCAATAGGGAACACTGATCTTACATTCTTAGTGACTAAGCAAAAACATTCAAATACATCTAGTGCTTAGAAAACACAAGTATGATTATTGCTTTTGTAATGAACGAGGTATTATATAATTTCTTTACTCAATGCACATGACAAGTGATTTATGTACTTTCGATTCTATGCAATGCCTCTGGTAATTCTCATTGTAATAGTCAAATACATTTATTTCTATAGGAAGAAAGGAATCTGAATTTCATTCATGATAAGCTTGATTCACCTTTCCCTCCAACAGTAAAATTCAGTTTTTCTTTTTAAAGTTTTTAAAGCAGCAATAATTGCACCTGGTTAAATGTAAATGTGGTTAACACAGACCAAATTTCATTCATTAAAGCTCTGGTTGGTTTCCAACTTGTTTACTGTGTTTTTCCTTACTCCCCACTGCATTTCCCATCATTTTGTCTTGACGGTTTTAGTATTGTCTCTGTTCCAGAAAATTTCTTTCTTCAATAATTGATAAGATAAAGAAACCTATGACTACATGACGAGTTCATTTTTTACTTAGATGGCTGTGCAGCAGTCATTTGCAGCAGAAAATACGTTCTTTCCCTGAGGCCAAAACAATTATCTCTGACATCATAAAGGAGCTATACTGGCACAGACAAAAAAATGTTTGATGTATTTCACTCCACGGGAAGAGCAGCAAAAGGTGAAAGGTCTCTTCGTGCGTTGAGAACACAGGGTGTGCCACTAAGATGCACAGGTAGAACATTTTAAACATCAGCACAATTTTTCTTGCACTCTTCAAATCTGAAAATTGGTCAGCCAAAAATATGTATTGATTGTTTTTCATATAATCAGGAGCCAATGTTGCCCTTTCACCACAGTGTTAAAGAGCAACTCCTTTATAGTATTTTCAAAGAAAGGGGAAACATGAAATCAACAAGCAATACAAAAAAGATAAATAAAATGATACAAATGAATGGGATCTCTTGCTGTACATCCCAGCATAAAAAATCTGCAAGATCAGGGAATGTATATACACAAACAGCATACAGAAAGTAGACTGTAAACAGAAGCAGCAACTACTAGAATTTAGCACAAGGAAGAAAAATAAGGTGACTTTTTTGTATATCAAATCATTCTGTTTTTGTTTTTGTTTTGGTGTAGCTGTAGTCGGCACCATTATAAGGAAGGAACAGAAACACAGTATTATGGGAAAACTGTCCTTAAATGGACACTATGTCCTCTTTTTAGCCAGGCTGCTAACTTCTAATGTCTCTAAAGGCAGTTTCCCTCTTGGTGTTTCAATTTCCTCATCTGCAAAATGAATGCTGTGTCCTGTAAGGTCTCTTCCTACTCAGTTATTTCCCATTTCTGCTTTTGTGTTACCAAGTTACTTCTCTACCTCAGTGGAGAAGAGACACAACCCACAATTTGTCCTCTGTGAAAGGGACAATGAGTTAAATGAGCGTTACTGTTTATACAATTCTCTGAGTCACATATAAATCATTTTTTTTCTCATTAAAACTGAAGATAGATTGTTTCATTTCTCAGAGGGAATAGCTAAAAATGAATCATAGAGTATATTGTCTATTCCTTTCACTCTCTCAACAAGTAAGAAGATGTTTAAACATTGTTGCTTTTTCCAGTGATATGTATGGCAAAGAAAATCCTTTATCTAGCATGTTCTTTAATGCTCATTAGACATAATTTCCACAGTGTGCTTCCTTTTTTTTTCTCATAACATTTCAGTATTTCATACTTCCTACTTGCTAAGGTCTTTCCATCCACACTTCCCTCTTTCTTTCATAATTTAAGCCAAGCAAATTCAATTTCACAATAATTTGTACAGAAATAACGGCAAGAGTATAAATCAAAGTGAAATTTGAAATATTAAAGTCTTTTATTTTCAAGGTAGTTACCAATATTTGAAATTTATACATTATGATGTGCCAAGTAAGAAGCATAACCCAGATGACCTAAATCCTGGACCTCTACATTTGTTTGCTTTAATGACTGTAAAACTCTGTATTTCTTTTCTCTTCCACTATCCTGAGTCTACACCAGCCACTCTGGCTTTTCCTATCTCCTCAAGGTATGTCATTAACCTCTTACTCCAGAATGGCTACAGATGCTGACTTTTATGTCTGCAAAAATCTTTACTTAGATCTACCTGTGATCGAATCAAGCTAGCTAGTCTTTTTACTTGTGCAGCCTTTGATGTTTCATTCTAAATATTCATAACCAATTATTTTCCATCTTCAAATTCTTTGCATTTTTACAATATTCGTAACATCGGTATACCTTATGCTATATATTGATTTGTTTCTATTAATGTAACTTAGAAATGCATTCTTGAGTGAGCAAGCTTTGTGAGTCAAGGAAAGTGTCTCTTCTATTCATTACAGCATGCAGAGCACCTGTTACATTATTTGCCATAGAGTGGGTATTTCTTGTGTGCCAGCACAAAACAGGACCTTACAGGACTTGCAAAGTACAAGGCTAAGAGACAGGAATTGAAAGAATTCGGTAGAAATAGGAAAAAATGATAATGAATAACACAAGATAAAGAAACAGCGGGAACTAGGGTTGGTTGACTCTTGCACAGGAGCCGAGCACAAGAGCCCAGAGCAGCTCCCTGAGTTGATTTTTATTTTATTTGTGCAAATCAACCTGACATAAACCTAGGGGGGTGTTATATTTTGCCAGTTTTGTAACAATCGTTAGTGAATACATTCATTGATTAATTGCTTTATTACTGTCCTCCTCGTACTGCACAGTCTAGAACTAAGTGAATGATCCCTCCTTTATGCAAGCCTGTGATCTAGTTCTTTGGTCTTTATGGAAATCAGGCCTAGATGCCTAGATGCCCAGATGAACATTGATGCCTGCCATGGCAGGGGCCTTACCAGCATGCCTCCACCCTTATCTTGCCCTAATAAATAAACACAAAAGAGTTAAGGACCTGGTATCCCTTAATATGCTGAGGTCACCGACGGGACAGACTGCAGCCTACTGTAAAACTAAGGCTCTCTAAAAGCAGACACAAGCTAGGACTAAAGCTAAAGCTCTCTCCCCACCCCTCCCAGGCATTAGACACTTATTGAACATACAAAGCAAAGTGGTAGTGTTCCTCAAAACTAAGTTGAGGGAGAAAGTGTTTTTGCATAATGGTTAAAACACTGTACCCCACTGTAAGTTAGATTACTTCTTTTCTGACATGCCAATAGAAATTGCTAGACATATAAAGGAATATTTAAGCAATTTTTGTTGGCATGAAAAATACATAATTTTATGTATTTTTTATTTCATGTATCATCAATTTTATGATTTGTTTTATCATCTAAATTGATCCCAATTCTATAAGTAAGCACCACTGGGAGTTTAAAAATCGACTTGAAACTGTTCAGAATTAAGTCTTCTAAAACAATATGATGCTGTAGTTATTTTTTTCCCTTGGACTGAATGTAAGAACTATGCTAAGGAGTTCTTGCCTGCTTGTTTATCAAACCAGGTTAGGGTCAGGCTTTCTGGGACTAAACTGGTAGCCTTTCACTATAAAGAGTGTCAGTTAAATGGATGTAAATTGTCTGTCTCCTGACCTCAGGGCTTAGCCAAAGTATCAGGGGGAAGTGTTCCACAAGCCTAGCCCATTAACCAAGACAGCCCTCTATCTGTGTATAGGGACAGAAGGTTACCAGCAACATGCCAGGAAAAAACTCCATGTCATTTAACCCCAATTTCTCTTCCAAGTCTAAAAGAATGCACACTCTTAGTCCACACTATTCGGGTTACACATTCTGTCTGCTCGGTTCGAAAATGCTGACAATCCACCTGAAGGTCTGATGAAGAAGCAAAAATAAAATAGTCTCCAAGTGGGTAGTAATTCCAAGCTTATATGCGTGTTCTTATAGATAAATTCACCAAGGTTACAATGTGCTTACTTGGCATTTTATCAAGATTACTGAGAAGAGAGTGCTGCAGGAAAAAAAAAAAAGGCATTCCCAAAAGCTAAAATAATCTAAAATAATCTTTTCCATTAGCTATGAAAAGGAAATACCTAAAGCAACACAAATCCCAACAGAACTTCTGAATGACAGATAGTTCAGCTGTTCTCTTTCTGAGGTCTATACTTAAGTGATTTGTTTTTTAAGAGTTATTCTATTTTTATTACAAAGTCAGATATACAGAGAGGAGGAGAGACAGAAAGGAAGATCTTCCCTCTGATGATTCAATCCCCAAGTGACCGCAACAGCTGGTGCTGCGCCAATCCAAAGCCAGGAGCCAGGAGCTTCTTCCAGGTCTCCCTCGTGGGTGCAGGGTCCAAAGGCTTTGGGCTGTCCTTCAATGTTTTCACAGACCACAAGCAGGGAATGGGATGGGAAATGGAGCTGCTGGAATTAGAACCAGCACCCATATGGTATCCCAGCGCATTCAAGGCGAGGACTTTTGGCCATTAGGGCACCGTACCGGGCCCTATAATTGGGTTCTTAGCAGGAAGTAAGAGAGGTGGAGATACGGGGTGGAGGGCCAGAGATGGACTCTGCACCATAGTAGCTCCTCTAATGCAAATTACTGTTGTTATATCCTCCACTTCCTTTCATGTATGATGTGGAAGATAATCAACCAGAATTTACTGATTTTGTATTTGAGTTAAGATGTTCTCTACTTTTTTTCTTTTTAAAAAATGTTTTATTCATTTTCTTTGAAAAGAAAAACAACACACATGCACGTGTACACACACAGATGAGGGAGGAGAGAGGGAGAATAGTTTTCGTATGTTGGCTTAATTCTCAAATACCTTCAAAGCCCGGATGTGGGCAAGATCAAAACCGGGAAACAGACACAGAGGTGTAGGAGTGGGGTTGAGAGAGAGAGAAAGAGAGAGAGAAAAAAAGGGACTCTAACCCACAAATATGAGATACAGGCAACCCCAGGGGAAACATAACCCACTGTGCACAATGCCTGCTCCTGGATTAAGTCCTTGTGTTGGGACGATCAAAGAAAGGTTTTACCCAGGAAGCCTATGAATGAAGTGATCTTAGGTGCCTCCCACCTGAATCAAGCAGGTAACACTGGACAGCATTTCAATCTGCTAGGTTTCTCAGAGTCACTCACCTATGGAACAAACTCCTACTAAGAGCAGTGTACTCTGGTTAGCTTGGAATGCAGAGTCAACAAAGACTGAAACATTGCTGCACTTTGTGAAAACATTTAATTAATGCGGATAGTTATTAAGAAAAATACCAGTGCACATTCAGAAAAGCAGCAAAATGATTTATATACATGGGAATATTTTCAAAAGCAATACAAATGCATGCTGTTGCCAGGAGCAAAGTGTAACCTCTACACTGATGCAGATTTACTTGATTTTTTCAGAGCTTTCTTCCTTTTTGCATTTGAGAGGCAGAGAGACAAAGATAAAGCTACTGGTTGGCTCATTTCTCAGATTGCCATTTCAACCAGGGTTTCATCAAGCTAAAGCCAGGAGCCAAGAAATCTGTCATGGATTCCAATGCATCAAGAAGCCTGGCGTTCTCTAGTTTTCCGAAGCACATGAGCAACAAACTGAATCAGAAGCAGAGCAGCTGGGATCCAAATCCCTCTTCTGACCCCATTGTGCCATAGGACTATTCAAGGAAGCATTATTTTCTAAAGATGTATTTATTTTTATTGAAAAAGCACATTTACAGAGAAGGAGAGACAGTGTGAAATACCTTCTGTCTGCTGGTTCACTCCCCACATAACTTCAGTGGCTGGAGCTGCGCTGATCTGAAGCCAGGAGTAAAGAGCCCCTTCCAGACTGCCCAACCAGGTGTAGGGTCCCAAGACTTTGGGCCATCCTCCAGTGCTTTCCCAAGGCATAAGCAGCAAGCTGGATGGGAATTGGAACAGTCTAGCCATGAAATTGTGTTCATATGGGATCCTGGGATGTGTGAGGCAGCACTGAACCACTGAACCACTGCGCCTGGCCCATCAAAATTTCTTGGAGGAAACAGCTATCTGAGGCAGGTGTTTGGACTGAGGATTGCACCACCCCATAAGAAACAGTGACCTATTTTGGAATGCTAGTGGACTAGCTGCAAATCTGCCCCCACTTCCACTGCCTGCTCATGTAAACCTTTGGGAGTAAGAATGGGAGATAGGATGTTTTCCATATGATGACCAGATGGAAACCAAGAAGTGAATTTTTAGTTTCTGCTCTATGCTGGGAGCAGCCTTTGCCATTCTACAAAATGAATTGTTGTTGGGAGATTTCAGTCAGTATGTTCACATTTCTGGTTATCAATTAAATAAATAAAAAAGTAGAAATTGAAAATACAAAGGCAGTAATTTACCAATGATAATTTGGAGCAAGGCATTCTAGATTTTCAAAACTTTTACTGTTAAGACTAAAAATGCATAGAATAAAATGATTCATTCAAAATATAATTTATGAGTGAATAATTAAAACTAATTAATATTTTAATCACAACACTCAAGTTAGTATTTTATATTTTGATAGCACTTTGTTGTATTTTGGTTCCAAACACATAGGAGAAATGAATATTTTTCTTTTGTTTTCAGACTATATAAAGGATGGATGATTAATTTTCAAATTTGACTTATAATACAACTGGCTAAAAAGAAATTTCTTAAATCTCTAAAATGTCTTGCAAAGAAGTCATCAGGAGCATAAATAAGGCAGATAAGAAAAATTGCTGCAAATATATTTGTCCTCTAGAGAGCTTTTGCTTTTTGTATATTTAATTTAGCTTCCTTGCTGTGACTTCTTAGTTTTTGAAGTTTTAAAATGAGATCATTTAAATAGATGAAGACAATGTGATTAATTTTTTGTGAAGAATATAGTTCTGGTGATCAGTCAGCAATAAATATGTCTAAGTGGAAAGCCACCAGGCTTCTAATGGTATTTTGTGTGATGATTTGTACTGATTCGCCTGCAAAATTTATCATTAAACCTTTCAAAACACATTAATATTATTGCTAGTAAAAAATAGTCCTCTGTTTGTGTCATTCTTGTGTTCTTGTGAATAGAATCTGTAAGTACCATAGGGGACACTAGAGATTTCTATAATCAAATATTGAATTTTTGTTTATAAAAAATGCTTCCAGGTATGTCTATAGTCAAAAACCGTGTTTTCCAACTTATGTTGACTTAGGCCATAATTAAATCCTGCTATGTGTGTAGGATATATACAATGTCTACAATTAGTTGCAATTACACATTACTATCCTCTTGCTAGCATTTCATTAAAGCTCATGTGATTTGCTCAATTCTTAATTCGGCCTGCTAGTAAAATAATTTAAAAATATGCATATCATATTCTTTCATATGGCTGGGTCATCTAAAATTGTAGTAAACCTGAAACTACTAATAATTGAAAGAATTATCCCCATGATCAGCATGGTGGTATGTCATGCTAATTCTCTGCCTGCCAGCACTGGCATCCCCTTGGGCGCCAGTTCATTTCCCCACTGCTCCACTACCAATCTAGCTCTCTGCGAATGGCCTGGGAAAACCTTAGACTATGGCCCATGGCTTTGGACTCCGCACCAAGATGAGAAGCCAGGCATAAGCTCCTGGCTTCCAAATGAGGAATAGCTAAGCTCTGGCTGTTGTGGCCTTCTGGGGAATAAAGCAGTAGAGAGAAGATCTTTTGCTCTGTCTCTCTCCTACTTTCTCTGTATATGGAAGTGAAGCAATCGGGACCCAAAGCAGCACCCCTATGGCAACCAGCTGTATGCGAAGTAAGGATTTACGTACTCAGGCATCGCACTGAACCCTGAACAAGAAAGTTAAATATGGGGCCCAGCGCGATGGCATAGTGGTTAAGGTCCTTGTCTGGCATGCCTGGGATCACATATGGGCGCCAGTTCTTATCCTGGCAATCCCACTTCTCATCCAGCTCCCTGCCTGTGGCCTGGGAAAGCAATCTAGGACGGCCCAAAGCTTTGGGACCTGCACCCGCTTGGGAGGCCAGGAAGAGGCTCCTGGCTTCAGACTGGCTCATCTCCAGCCGTTGCTGCCACTTGGGGAGTGAATCATCGGAGGGAAGATCTTCCTCTCTGTCTCTCCTCTCTGTATATCCGCCTTTCCAATAAGAATAAAAGATTTTTTTTAAAAGAAAGTTAAATATGAAAATGTAATGAAGGATGACTTTGCTTTTGCACCATGAAGTAGTAGACTTGATATTTAGTAAGCAATTGATGTGATGGTCTACTGAAAAACCTACTTTTGTTTATGTATGAATCCATAATTCACACAGAAAATACCAACTTTATATTTCTCTCATGGCATCTTTTCTAGTATGTCATATAAACAACTTGTTTAATAGCGATTTTGGTTGTGGGGATGAGTAAAAATGGGAATATTGGAATGACTGTCTGGTATGAGTAAGCAAAGTATGGCAGAGACGTGTTTGGGAAAATTGTCCATGCTACCAGTGTCGATCATTAGTCAAAGGGTGTGCCATAAACTTTAAGAGCTGAAATCATTCTGATATCTAGTCAACCTAATTTCTCATGTATGTGTGTTGGGTAGGGGAGGGAATCGGAGAAAACAGGATATGATGCATATGGCTTATGTTGAGAATAAATGAAATTCCTGTTGCGTTTTACTGTCAGGCATTTTAACGATCACTTGCCTGCTTCTTTCCCAAACTGCAATAGAAATCTTGAATTCTATTTGGTGTAAAATCCCTGCCTAGCTGTTATCTATTATTCAAGGCAATTTTGAGTGAAATCTCTATAAGAATACATATAGATATATTATTTTTAAATGTAATGTTACTTTTTTCTTAAATTTGAATGTCATTCTTTTTAATTAAGTTGTCTTAAATTATCCATTTAACAAAATTATTGATTTGATGTATCTAGAATAGCTAGGTTTAGAAGTCACTAATTAGTAAAATCCCACGTGACTTTGTAATCACACGGAATCTTTCATTATAAGGTATTGTTAGGGGCAATTTCCTTACATTAAATCAGTGTTTTGTTTACTCCCATAGACTTCAGATACACCTATTGTGACCTATTCCTAAAAAAAAAAAAAAAAAAAGCAAAAAAGCACTGAATATCTTTCTCACATAGCAGTCCTTCCATTGTGTGAAAACATATTTTTCTGTTCAAGCATCTTATCTCTCCAAGGTAAACATTCCCAATTGCTTTGCCATTTTCTTGTCATCTTGTTCAACCTTTTAACAAGCTCTCCCTCGATACACAAACCATTTCTTAATTCTTTTGGAAAGTATGGCATGATAGACTAAATAACACCTTCAGCTGTTTCCTGTACAATTGTTTCTGAACTATCACTACTCAGATAGGGTACTTCTACTAATATGACCTAAAACCTTTCTCAGCTTCAAGATATTGTTAATATATATTGAATTTAATCTGAGTTTCAAACACCAATATTACATGTTTGTGACATCTTCTGCCTATATTGTACATTATTTTTACAATTGTTTTAAATTGGAAAGACAGGTGTAGAGAGGAAAGAAGAAACATGGAGAAAAGTCTTCTGTCTGCTGGTTCATTCCCTAAGTGGCCACTACAGTTGGAGCTGAGGTGATCTGAAACCAGGAGCCAGGAACTTCTTCCAGGTCTCCCATGTGGGTGCAAGGCCCCAAGGTCTTGGGCAGTCTTCAGCTTCTTTCCCAGACTATAAGCAAGGAGTTGGATGGGAAATAGGGCTTCCTGCACATGAGTTGGTGCCCATATCGGGATCCCAGTGCATGAAAGTCAAGGTTTCCTTTCCTTTCCTTTCCTTTCCTTTCCTTTCCTTTCCTTTCCTTTCCTTTCCTTTCCTTTCCTTTCCTTTCCTTTCCTTTCCTTTCCTTTCCTTTCCTTTCCTTTCCTTTCCTTTCCTTTCCTTTCCTTTCCTTTCCTTTCCTTTCCTTTCCTTTCCTTTCCTTTCCTTTCCTTTCCTTTCCTTTCCTTTCCTTTCCTTTCCTTTCCTTTCCTTTCCTTTCCTTTCCTTTCCTTTCCTTTCCTTTCCTTTCCTTTCCTTTCCTTTCCTTTCCTTTCCTTTCCTTTCCTTTCCTTTCCTTTCCTTTCCTTTCCTTTCCTTTCCTTTCCTTTCCTTTCCTTTCCTTTCCTTTCCTTTCCTTTCCTTTCCTTTCCTTTCCTTTCCTTTCCTTTCCTTTCCTTCCTTTCCTTTCCTTTCCTTTCCTTTCCTTTCCTTTCCTTTCCTTTCCTTTCCGCTTTGCTTTACAATTTCAAGATTAACCATCATTGAACAAATTGTTTTTGAACTTATAGAGATCGTGGCATTAGTTTCAAAAGCAGATGTAAAATCAGTAACCGTAGTATTAAGCATGTAGTAATAAATGTGATAAATCAAATCTAAATATAATACAGGGTGGCATAAACAACAAGAATGGATTATTTTAGTTTCTGTTGGGGTGAAGTACTAGGGAAGTCTCTTTGAGAAAGGAGTACATTGAAATCTAGTGGAAAAAAGGGAATTCCATGGCTATATGTGTGCAGAGAGTTTGAAGAAAGAGCATTATGCATTCTAAGTGTAAGGGAAAATCCAGGGCAAGTGGATCAGAGTGAACTGGAGTGTGTATGCGGGGTGTGAGATGAGGCTGATCTCTGATTTTCTTATGTATATAACTCCTTTCTCTCTAATAAGATTGCAGATCTCACGAGGAAACATGACAAATACAGTATTTATTTTCTATCCCATGGAGCACTTTGAACAATATTGAGACATAATAGGTACAAAATAACTTCTTGCTAACTTGACTTGAACATTTTTCCTAGGAATCCAATTTCTAGATTGTATTATGCCTGCTTCCACTTAGGGGGAATGCTAGTGTATTTGACAATCTTTCCGATTAACTCAGGGATTGCTTCCAATCACAGACCCAGCTTGAGCACTGCCATTTGTTAGGCAGTCCCCCATGTCTGCACATTGCCTGGGGCTGCCTGGAGCTTTTTCTATAACCACTATTAGTTTATCACTTGTTGTCAGCTGGTCTTATTTTGGAATTTGAATAAAAACCATGAATGTTGTTATTTTTCCTAAAAAGTTCTTGTTAAATATCATTTTCTTCTCTGTTGAGTATTTGTGAAATGTTTAAATAGTAAGACCAGCATTCACTTGGCTGTTTGAAGAACCCAGATGCTTTTTAACATTCTGAATTATCACAATCTATTAATACCAGAAAAAGCCTCGTAGAAATAAACATAACACAATTTAAAATATACTAAAAGAATAACCCTTTGCATTCTTAGGGTTAATATGAAACTAATTCCATGTTATTACATATCAAAATTAATTTTTGAAAGGTCCTTATTAAGTGTAGGGTCATTTCCTATAGGAATATTTTTTATTCCTTAGAATTACTCCATACATTCATATTATATTTTAAAGGACATAGTGATTAAGCCATATCTAGATCAGTAAAATTATAAAAATATTCTTTATACTTCAATAAAGGATGAGGAATAAGCAGTTTTAACACTTAAATAAAACTTTAAAAAGGTTATTCTTGGTTTATCTGGACTGATCTTTAAAATTCTATGCAAAAAATACTTTCTTTTTTTAAGATTTGTTGTTATTTTTATTGGAAATCAGATCTATAGAGACAAGGAGAGACAGAGAGAATGAACTTCCATCCTCTGGATCATTCCTCAAATGGACACATAGCAGGAGCTGAGCCAGGAGCTAGGAGCCTTCTCCGGTTTTCCCATGAAGGTACAGCATCTCAAGGCACTGGGCATTCCCCACTGCTTTCCCAGGCCACAGTCAAGGAGTTGAAAGGGCAGTGGAGCATCAGGGACATGAGTCCCTACCCTTACGGGATATTGGAGCTTGCAGGCAGATGATTAGCCACTGCAGTGAGCTATCACTCTGGTCCCTCGGATACGCGTTTCTTACGTATTAGGGGGAAAAAATCCTAAAATCAATTTTGTGTCACATATACAATTAGTCCCCAATGAAGTAGGCTAAGTCTAGTATCCTGTTAGGTAACCTCATTTTAATGTTTTACTGTGTTTAGTCATAGTGGATGCCCTACATACCCAATAATGACTGCTGAATGACAGAATGAGTAAATAATTATTGCAAGTCTAATTTTGTATTATACTCTGAAATAAAAATCAACAAATTTTGCATGCAAGTGCACATATACACATAGCTTTTTCATATGATTTTAACAGAATTTTGCTTTAGGCAGTATTTAAACTGTGGATAGTTTAAAAATACCTCTCTAATTAGCAATTAACTCTGTTGTCTGGAATCACAATATGTTTTGCTTTCTGCAATTACCCTCATATTTTCAAAAGCTAAAAATGGTATTAAAAGGTGAGTTCAAACTCGTTGTTCCTTTGGCCTATAGCCGTGCAGAGGATAAGGTTCCTGATGGAAGACTGGGTAATCACTCCAGAGAACATAGATATTTGGAGGAGTGTAAAGGAACAAAATATATTAAAAAGCCATGGTCCCTTATTGGAATGTATGCCATTCTTTGATTTTTTTTTATCAGACAGCCAATGAGAAGAACCTAATGTTGTATATGTGTTAACAGAGCTCTTTGGATGCTGGACAACTCATAAACAAATGCTCAACATGGTATAAAAAATTCTATCAACACATACAAGAATAGACTTTGGCACTTGGAGTCTTAAATGTAGACAGTGATTTCCATGACTGGCCAGTATTAATAAACAATCCACATCAGTAGCCAAATGCATGGAAGGGAAGGTGCCTCATGTTACCATATAGGTGCAGAGGCAGGTGTGAGCGTTACAGTTCATTAGGCATGCTGATTACATACAGTATTAAATTAATACAGAGAGTTAAGGAGAATTTCAGTTTTGTAAGTACTTCCTGCTTAATCTCTAAACTAAGTGCTGCAGGTGAGCTTAAAAAAAAATCTATCTACAATAAAATTGAATGAATACATTGAATTGTAGTGGAGAGTTAGCGGTGTGCCTTAAATATGCAGGGTTTCTCTTAATGACGATCATTTTTAAGTCATATCTATGTGAATTAGAGGCGAGACAGTATGTGACTGGTGATACTTGAGTGGCATAACTTCTTCTAACTGACAGTGACCTTAGAAAACACCTAAAGCTGTATGTTTCATTTTGCTGATGGTGGATCTGACACCAGTGGTGTAAAATGATTTCTCAAATATTAGTGACAAATTCCTGAAAGTTTTGCTATTCCACAAGCTTTCTGACTCTGTGGGCAGTTTACTGCCTCACTACAACACAGAGAGAATGGAACATTGTTTTTACTTAGAGAATTGAGCATTCTTTGTGCTCATTGCTTCTTTCTAATTGCCAGTGACTGATTTTGAAGTTAAAATGACTGCAAAAACACAAGAAGGTGTTTATGTAAAACCTGATCTATTTCACGAAGCTGGCATGTTTTTGGAGGTGGAGAAAATGTGCTAAAGGACTCATAAAGGATGCAACAGGCATTTTGCAATGTGTAAGAGACAGGCATTTTTATTGAGCTGCTGAGCTCTTGTTTTGGGCCATGAAGGGAAGAATGCACTTTGGTTTGCTTTGCTTTCCACTTCATTCTTCATGTATCTAAGAGTGACACAAACAGACAGACTGACAACAGATTTATTACCTAAAGCTCAGCTGAAAAGTTGAATGATACAGCCAAAAGTTACAGTCTGCCTGAATGCTCTCTTGCCATTACAAGAGTGAGTAAGCACTAAAATCCCCAGACACATAAAGCAATGAACTATTAGGGAGACAAGAATATTGAGACTAAATAACCAATTTCATCAATCTTGACTGACTGAAACAAAGAAATTGTGTTTTGACAAACCCCATCTCTAAATTGTTTGCAGTTGTAAAAAGAGAGAGGAGAATCTACTCTCTTTCAGTAATCTTTTATGTTATCACCCCACAATTATACAGTATGACAGAATTCTTTGACAGAACTTTCCTGGTTCTTAAGATTATCAATTGAGCACTGAAGGGATGTGATCTCTGCAAAGTGGTGTGTGTGGAGGTGTTTCATCAAATGGAAGTTAGAGACTTGAAGGTTTGGTTTACATATTTTCACATTCCATTGCACCTAATATATAATATAAGGTAAATAAAATCAATCTGCATAAAAAATTCCATAAGGAGCACTGTTTTATATTTATTTGATTTCTTTTGAATAATTTCTGAAATAAGACTGATTTGTAAAGCTTCTTTTCAAATATGAGTAAATTAACAGTCTGAATTGAACACAAAGAGGGTGCCAAATTCCATTTTGCTAAAGCCCTTTTGTATGGCTTCTTTTTTTAGTGTTTCAAGAGGAAAATATAATGGCTCTAGTGTTCTTTACTTATGTTTTAATTTTCACTATCAAGGTAGAATTATAACAAAATAAATGTGTCTTGAGCCTTTGGAATACTTGGTGGGTGTGAATAACATGCCCAAAGGTAAAACTAATCTTATGTCTTATTGAATATGTGCCAACACTTTCTCCCCTTTATGATTAAGTAAAGAAGTTATTTCAAAAGAGCTGCAGGGCTTATTATCCCAATGTACTTATGCAGTGTGAGTGAAATAATATGGATGGAGTAAAAACATTGTAACTGATAATGCCACCCAGACAGTAAGGAAACTTTTCCAGAGTTCTATCTCACAGCGATTACATTGTGAGTCATTTACCTTTCCTATTCTTCTTCAATCCTGTGGGGGGTAGGGGGAAAGGAACCAGGGATAGATTTCATGGTTTGCTATTTATGTAAAACCTCAGAGTTCAGTGATGTATTTATTCAGAATTGTACTAACATGATTTGTTTTAATAGATGTTCAATTTGTTTATATGATATTCTCTGTATCTTAACAGGTTAAAAGTGCAATGAATGTACTAGCACTGTGTGGGTCTCTTTTCATAAATAGAAACTTTAGTGGAAATCTAATAACAACAAACATAAAATATTTACCTTGCCTATTTATTTGCATGAATAATTTTGATATTGTATCATGTTCTCTTTCACAATTATCTGAAAAGCAAAGTACAAAATGAAAGTTAGCTTTTCAAACATGATTGACCTGTCCGTTGTGATGCTGAAGGTCAGTTCTGTTGTCATGACTAATTATTGTTACATCTAACATAAATTATTATCCAATTATTATCGAAGATAACAGTAGTGAAACTGCCTGATCCTAACAGGAAACTGATGTTAGTACTTACAGCTGTTTTGTTTGTTTGACTGACTCATTGCTTTTGCTTTAGTTTTGCAAACATCAAGTACAGAGAAAATAGTGGTGAAGTTAGAATCTAGATATCCTAATTTATTGTCCTTTTGTCCATCTCTTAATATGTGCTACTTGGAGAACATTAAGTAAATAATTGCTATTGCCATTCAAAATGTCAAATGATGGCTAGGTCTAGATTTCTTTGTCTTTAGCTGTGTTCGTGTGCTGTGCTTCTGTGACACAGAACTACCCTTTTCATCAAGTTTTAAAAGATTTTTTCTTGGAAATATGTAGAGCAAAATGGAACAGTATGTCCATGCCCATTGATAATTCAGGACAGCCACTTATATAAACTAAGAAGAAAAAATGAAATTATAGCTATATTATACATAAATATTTAAAGATTAAAAAGTCACAATATACTAAGATTTGTATTGGCGTATTCTTTAAAGTTTGTGAAAAATGGAACCTAAATTTATTTTTCTAAAAAATTGAAATCCTTATATAGATTTTGATATGTTTTGATGAAATTTCTGAAGTTTTCTCATGTGTTCACATTTGTTCTTTTACAAATATATCTCCCATAATAACCTAAAAGAATTACCTAGAATTTATATTCCTTGAATTCCTTTGAATTTATTACTAATTAATATATCAACAAATTGACCCTGTTTCTTTTCCATCCCAGACTCCAATTTATTGAAGGAAAACTTTTGCTTACAATTGCAAAAGTCCCAGATATTACAGCCAGGATACGTTGTATGTTAGTTTGACAGTGGACACACTGGGACCCTACAGATGAGAAACCCACGTGGACTCTGAAGAAATTCAAATACATATAGAGAGAATCTATGATCTTGTGGACCTGAGGCCTTGTAGTTAGCCCCTAACAATCCACATCAAAATAAAAAAAAAAAATGAAAGCTTGCTAGAAGTACTCCATCCCCAGCCATATCATATATTCAATCAGAAATTGTATTTGAAAAAGATCTCCCAGCCATGCCTATGGATCAATGTTCAGAATCTGAAAAATAGCTACAGATGGCTTAGAATCACATGGGCACACTCCTTTGGTTCCTTCCAGGCCTCTCCCTGTGATATCTGTAACTTTGTTTATGTTTAAGCTGTAAAATATATAAATATAACTTCTTATTTTTAGCCACTCTGGCAAGCTAATTTTCTTGTTAAAAAAGACTACAAGTATGCTTTATTGGGGAATGTTGAGAATGGAAGAGTGTTTGCACATGTGGAGGCATGAGTTGTATGCACATGCCTGTGTCTTTTGATTTAAATTTTGCTATAAAAACAAAACTTCTCTAAAAATTAAGGCACTAATAATTCAGTATTGTAATGGAAGAATGTGAATTCACAATACAATCAAAATATTCAATATCTCATTGTTAAACAATAATAATTGCATGGGAAGAGTCAGATTAAACAAACATGACTATTTGACAATAGAGATTTGAAAATAAATTTGGTTAGATTTATTACTGCTTAAAGGCACAAGCTCAACTTCTATTCAATATATGCAAATGTACACATTTAGATGGATGAAATATACAAGCAGCTGTTGATTGTAGCATGAATGTCAGATGCATAAATTAACAGATAGCAATAGAGTTCCTTCTCTTAAACATTTAATTACATTTCTAATATTAAAGACCATAGTTCAACCTTTATTGCTAGTTCCTTCTCCTACATTTATTTTACCTCAAGTATACCTCCATTCCTGCAATTAGATGAGCACATGTTACAAGTATATCAATGCCACATTTTCCATCTCTACAAGCTTCTACAAATTAAAAAAATTGTAGCATTATTATGTTAATACAATTTGAAAGAAGTATTAAATATTTTTGAGCATATTTCAGATACTTTAAGTAATTGGTAAAACTGATGCTCAATATTGATTCATACACAAATCAGAATTAATATTAAACAATTATCATTTGTATTCAAAATTATTTATGGACTATTATTTAGTTATGTAAGACACATAGAACCAATAACTGAATTCTGTCCATTTGATTTGTTTTAATCTTTGTAAAAAATGTAATTTAATACAATTATTTTCCTGCTATGGACCTATTCAAAATATTTATTTTGTGCCTGGTGTGAAAGCCTAGTGGGTAAATTCCTAGCCTTCCATGCCCCAGAATACCATACGGAGGCAGGTTTGTGTACTGGCGTCTCCATTTTCCATCCAGCTCCCTGCTTGTGTTCTGGGAAAACTATATAGGATGGCCCAAGGCATTGGGACCCTTCACACGCATGGGAGACCTAGAACTAACTGACACCTTACTTCAGATGGTCTCAGTGCCAGTCATTGCAGCTACTTGTGAAGTGAATCAGCAGATGGAAGATCTTTCTCTTTATATCACCTTCTGTCTGTACATCTCCATTTCCAATAAAAATAAATAAGTCTTCTAAATAAAATTATTTCAACTAATTACTACTTTCTGTGATAAATACCTTCCATTGGCCAAAATGTAACCAAATTCCCTCCTGAAAAAATAATTAGGAAAGAATGCTCTTGGATACTGCTTGCTTCAGGCATAAGACAAGACAAAAAAAAGAAAAAGATAAGACAGAAGGTTGTGTACCAAACTGAAGCTCATTGTAGAAGGATACAGTGAAATGCAAAGGACAAGTGACTAGAAATGAATTATTTCACATTTTTTTAAAAATCATTACTGACAAAATAGAGGTTTCTCAGGTTTATGACTGCCATATTTCACTCTCTCTAAAGGGGTTTGTGCTAGAATGCAGTAACAGATGAAGCCAGTTTATGTAAAAACCTATTGTGGAGAAAAATGAAGAGTAAGGAAGTTTAAGGAAGACTTACTATTTAATATTAGTAAGTTGTTGCAGCTTATTGTTTTGAAAACAAGAAAATTAGAAATGTGCTTGAAAGGGTTCTAATGTATAAAATCAAGTAAAAATTTGATGGATGAATTTTTAAGTTTTTTTTCTTATTTTTATTGTTACTTTTAATCACATAGGTTTATAGGTATAAGACTCAACCATGTCTCCTCATTCTCCTCCCTCTACTATCCCTCCCATATTATCGCAATAGCATAGTTCTTCAGCTGCAGTCACAATTCCATTATTCCACTATTTGTGAGTATCTTTAACACTGTAGCTATAGATACCGGAAGAGAATTTAGTATCAAATTGTAAAGGTTTGTTCAGCATTTTCACTGGTGGTCGTTCTTCTATTCAGGAGTGGAGATGCATACTGCAGTGCTTGTTTTTGTTTCCTTGTACTCCATTATCTAACATGTTTATCAGAATGTATGAACACACACACATACATATGTTTACATATATGTCTTTTACATTATATCTTCTATCAATCAGAATATATGGTATTTGAAGATTTTTAAAATGTATTTATTAAAAAAAAAACTAGAGAGAGAGAGAAAGCTCTTCTATCCCCTAGTGTACGCCAAAATGGCAAAAATAGCCAAGAACAGGTCAGGTAAAAGCTGGGTGCCTGGAACTCTACCAGGGTCTCCCAAATGGGTGGCAGGGGCTCCAGCCTGTGGACCTCTCTGACTGCTCTCTCAGACACATGAGCAGGGAGCTAGATCAGAAGTAGAACAGTCAGATTTGAAACTGGTGCTCAAAAGGTATTCCAGCAGCAGCAGCAGAAACAGTGGCTTAATCAGCTGCACTACCATGTCAGCCTCAGCAAGGGATGCATGGTGTAGCAAATTGATAAGTGCTATGAAATTCAAAACAGTTGGTAAAACCAAGTAGCAATAATAAAAGCAACCAAAAAAAGTGTAGATAGATAATGACACAGTGGAAACCAATGTTATATTATCCTGGATGACAAAATGGAACAAAATTAGCTATCAGTTATGTTGTTTTCTAGAAGCCAAGATAACAAGAATCGATAGGTAATATGGCCCTTGCTGCTTATATGTAGGAAGGATATCTGACTGTAAGAAGTGGCAAACCTTGTGGGAACACGGGACAGAACCACAGATCTTTGATTGTCACTAAACATCAGGCTACCTGTTCCATTTATGCAGGGTAACAACTACTGCACCCACTGCAAAGATGCTTCCCCAGTAGACAGATAAAGACTACTGTATACAGGGTTGCCAAATTGATTGCAGCTTTGAGAGAAGGAAAAGCGATTCTGAAATGACTTTAATAATTGTAAAGACTTACTAGGCCCTATTAAAACATGGGTTGCATGAAGGCAGAGTGGATCCGAATGCTGGCTGTACATTTTGTCAAGCTGGGGCCCTGGTGATGAGCTGTGTGGAACTTAAGGGAAACTTGGTTTTTATGTTATTTTGTTTTTATTTATTGTTGCTTACATTGTATTATGTAGTACAGTTTTATAGGCGCTGGGGATTCCCCCCACCCCTCCCATACCCCTCCCCCCATGGTGGATTCCTCCAACTTGTTGCATAACCATAGTTCAAGTTCAGTTGAGATTCATTGCTTGCAAACACATGCCTAGCATAAAGTTCAGCGTCTTATTGTCCAGATAAGTTCAGTGGCCTCTTGGGGAGACCTTCTATGGTCTGAAGATAGGTTTAACAGAGTAAAGATCCGGTCAGTTAAAAGCCCCAACAAGGAAAATAAAAGATTTTTAGTCGTGACTAAGAAGCTATGGAGGAAACCTAGTGGCCATATGAAGAAGACACATAGGCAGAAATGTGAACATATTACAGGTTTCAGAATATATTCTAATAAGTTAATCCTGAGTCATTTTATTTCGATTAGCTCAGACTGTGCTTTATTGAATTTTTAACTTTGGTCTGACAAAATCACGAACTGATGCAAGGCATCCTATTTACACACAATTTGTGGTTAAAGTAATGTTTTCCCTGGTTGCTCATCGCTGGGTATTTTCTCTTCCAAGGATCAAAGGGCAATGCAGTTCTGTTAATTATCAGATAAGAAATTCTTAGTGTGCAGCTCTGTTTCAACTCGTACCCCAATTCCAATTCCCTGCTTCTTAAGGAGGCGCATTAAGCTGCTCTGATGACTCTGAAAAGGAAAATATCTTCCCTCCTCCCTTCCATTGCACTGATTGTTCTGAAAAAAATATATATATAAACAAATGAAGAAATATAATAATAATAATAATGCAGAAAAAATAATTTTAAAAGACATTTATTTTTATTTTAAAGGCGGATTTACAGACAGATCTCCCATCTTCAGGTACACTTCTCAAGTGATCTCAATTACTGGAGCTACGCCAGTCTGAAGCAACGGGCCACTAGTTTCTTCTGAGTCTCACAAGCGGGTTCAGGGTCTCAATGCTTTGGGCTATCCTCTACTGCTTTCCAGTCCACAAACAGGGAGCTGAATGGAAACTGGAGCAGCTAGGACACAAACTTTACCCATATGGGATCCTGGGACATGCAAGGCAAGGATTTAGCCACTAGGCCATCCTACTGGGTCCAGGGGAGAAACACAGAATGATTGACTTTTGGTTATCTGGCCAAAGCCTAGGGATTTTTATTTATTTAAAATAATAAACAATTAGATCTCATTTTCATTTGAGAAGCAGAGTGGCACACACAGAGGGAAAGATAGGTAGAGCTTGACACAGAAATCTCACATCTGTTGACTCATCCCCTACCCATGCCACCCCAATTTCCTGTAAGTGCTGGGGCTGGATCATGCTGCTAGGAACCTAGAACACAAACTGCGTCTCCCGTATGAGTCACAGGAAACCCATGCACTTGACCTGTTGCTAGCTGCCTTATAGGGTATATATTTGCAGAAAAATGAAATGCGAAGCAAGTGGAGCTGAGACAAGAACCCAAGCACATCTCAGGGAAATGTAGGCAAGGCCAAATGTTTGCCTCTGGTGATATTTTTAATCTGCTTTAAAACTCTTAATGTTTAAAGTAGACTCCCAAACTTTCTTTCTTCAGGTCAAGTGGGCAATTGGTTTTAGGTTGACAATATCATCTGTGCTAGATTATTAAAATATAAATACAATGAAATAAATAATGTGTGATATGCACTGAATTATGTCATCCAGAATTCCTGTATTGAAATCCTCTCCACCAGTGTGACTGTGTTTGTTGTTGGGGCTTTATAGAGTAACTAAGCTTAAATAAAACCATTCGACAGGAACCCTTTTTAATAGAGCTGCTGTCCAAGTAAGAGAAAGAAAGTGCAGGTATACAGAGAAAATGTCTTGTAATGACACTGGCTGAACAGAGATGACTCAGAGCAGAAGGGCCCAAGGGGAAACCATCTGCCAACAGCTACACAGTAGCCTGCCTGTGCTCAGAAGTGTCAGAGAAAAAACTGATGTGCTGTAAGTCACCTGGTCAGAGGTATCTGGCCATGCCAGTCTCCTGTAACTAATATAGTATACGTGTGTTTAACAATTTTGTATATATATGTCAGTTGGTACTAAAATGTTATTTATAGCAATTTCCTCATACCTTTTTATAAACATTTTTGAGATACCTTTGATACGGCAACTAGGCTGTCTTTGTTAGTTATATTTGTTAGTTATTTCTTAGTTATTTCCATGATATAGTTCTGCAGGTGTGGGCATTCCATTCTTTCATCTTCCCTCTCCGTTTTTCCCTCCAAACATTTCCCCCCATATTATTAAAGTAGTGTAGTCCTTCAGTAATAGTCACAGGTCTAACATTCTGCTGTTTGAGTACATATCATGGCATTGCAGGTTTAGGCAAAGGCAGAATCTACAATCATATCATCCAGGTACATTTAACTGTTTCACTGGGAGTCCTACTTTTATTAAAGTGTGGACAAGCATCCTTCAGTGTGCTTTCATGTCCTTGTGCGCTAGAATCTATAGTACAGTTCATTTAAGAAAATATATGTATATACTTGTTCACCTGTAATTCTAATTATTTTGTATTTTGCATGAGGATTACCTTATATCAGAGAGAACATATGCTGTTTGTGTGTTAGGATTGTTTATTTCATTGAGCATAATGGTCTCCAGTTAAGACCAATCCATTGCAAATTGCAGAATTTCATTATTCTTTACGGCCAAAGAATAGTCCATGAAGTAGCTTTGCCTGTTTGTTTTTATATTTCCCTGTGATGGACGTCTGCGTTGTTTCTGTGTCTTTGCTGTTGTGGATTGTGCGGCTATAAAGGCCTGCGTGTCACTTTCTCATCTGTAGATTTCACTCCAGTGGATATGTTCCCGGGAGTGGGATAGCTGCTGATAGAGAAGATGTATTTTCAGTCATCTGTGTGCTCTCCACACTGACTTCCATAGTGGCTGCAAAAGCCTCACTGCCAATAACAGTGCCGTAGGGCACACTTCTCCCCGGCATCCACAACATCCAGTGTGTTAGCAGATTTCTGAATGTATGTCATTCTCACTGGAGATCTGTGGAATCTCAGTAGAGTTTTTATTTGCATCTTCCTAATAGCTGGGGAGCCTGAGAATTTTTCATATGTCTATTAACCATTTGAATCTATTCCTTTGAAAAATGCCTGCTCGTTTTCTTCACCTATTACTTCACAGAGTCATTCGTGTTGTTTTTGTAGAGTTTCTGAAGCTCTTTAAAAATCCTGGGTATCACTCCCCTATCAGTTTTGCAGTATGGAAGTATTTTCTCCCCTTCTGTCAGTTGGTTCCCCACATTGTTTCCTTTGATGAACAGAATCTTTTTAGTTTGATGTCATTCCATTTGTTCCATTTGGCTTTGATGGCTTGTGCTTCTGGAAACCTTTTTTTGAGAATTCTTTACCAGTGCCTATATCTTATACCGAGCTTCCTAGTTTTCCTTTAGTAGTTTGATGGTTTGTGGATGCAGATTTAAGTTTTTACCCATTTAGAGTTGATTTTGTGTGAACTATTAGGTGGGTGTCTGGTTTCCTACTTTTTCAAGCTGATATCCAATTGCCCCAAATGCATTTGTTGAAGAGATCCAACTTAATTCCTGGGTTATTTTTAGTTCTCTTGACAAAAATAAATGACCTGTGTATGTGTGGACTCACTTCTAGAGTTTCTATCCTATTCCATTGATCTTCTCTGTTTCTCTACCAATGGAAGACTGTTTTGATTGTCACTGACCTGAAGTGTGTCTTGAAGTCTGGAATTGTGATTCCTCTGATTTATTTTTATCCTTAAAAGTACCTGGCTATTTGTGGTCTCTATTGTTTCTAGATGAATTTTCTCATCATCTTTTGCTTTACTCAGGATTCTATTAAGATTTTGACTGGGCTTATATTGAATATGTATATTACTTTTGATAATATGGACATTTCGTTACTATGTTCATTCTTCCAGTTCAGAAACATGGTGTATTTCTCCATCTCTTAATGTCTTCTATTTAATTTATTAATGTTTTGCAATTTTCATTACAGAAGTCTTTCACACCTTTGGTTAGGATTATTCCAAGGTTTTCAAGGTTCTTCCTATTTTGAATGGGCCTGCTCTTGCAAGTTCTTTCTCAGCCATGGAGTATTTATGCATAGTAAAGACATGGATTTACATGCATTGATTTTATACCCTGCTCTCTTTCCAAACAAACTCTGTTAGAAGCTCCAAAAGTCTCTGTTGAGGATTTTGTTTGTTTGTTCTCATATGTATAGAATCACACCATTTGTGAATAGAGATACATTGCCATCCTCACTTTCAATTTGAATTACCTTGATTTTGTCTTCTTGCCTAATAGCTTTGGTGAGGACTTCCAATACTATGTTGAAACACAGTAGTCCTTGTCTAGTTCTAGATATTACTGGGAAAGAAAGTAGAGCAGTATTTTCTTCTTCATGTTTATTAAAACTAAAACTACATTTTTGTAGTTGGCTCTACATTTATAGTAAGATTTGAAAGTACTGGAGAATTATAGCAGGATCATAACATTTTGTCCACATTGGTAACAGACTTTTTTATCGCTAAAATATGCAAAAATGAGTATATCATAAAAGCAAGACTATATCATCAAAGATCTTTTACTCTAAAACAAAACGCTATTGAAATGGATTTTGCACTATATGTCTGAAAAATTTCATAAATAGAGCATTGCATTTCTGTGCTTTTGATCATATTACCAGCTGGATATCTGAAAAACTAACTATAGCAATGGATCTCTTATTGCCACAGCATCACTTCATTGTCTCATTTTCTGATTGCTTATATGAAGTGATTCCATTTAGCTAATCTGCACTTAACATAAATGATATCATAGCAAGAATGTAACTGACTGAGATCAAAGGAATGTATTTTCCTCCTTTTGATTCATTCAAAGATTTCTAGATCCATAGTCTTGCAGAGTATCATGAGTCTACCTAAGATTTCCAAATGCTAAATACTATATTTGTGTATGTGATTGAACTGACAGGCATATAAAGTCACATACATTTGGACAAATTTCACACTGACTGTCACAATACGAATTCTAAAAAAATACTACTTACTATGTTAAAGACAGTAAGCAATATAATCAAAATCATTCAGCATTATGATTGCTGTTGTATTGAGTTTGCTGTTGTATTGAGTTTGAGTGTGCAGTGTTGACATACCTTACGCATGCTGGTTTCAACTGCTCCATTTCTGACCCAGCTCCCTGCTAAGTCACCTAAGCCTAGTGCTTATGCTGCTACGTTCATGTTGGAAAGCTGGAAGAAACTCTTGGTCCTGGCTTTGCCTGACACTTCTCTCTGTCTCTCACATTCTCTCCCTCCTCCATTGTGTGTGTGTGTGTGTGTGTATGCGTGCGCGCACATGCACGAGCACATGCCTGTGTGTTTACATGTTTAATTTCAAATTAAAAGCATTTAAAGATTTAAACAAAAATGTAAATAAATATTTCACCCTGATTAGATAAATGCTAGCTAGATTTTTTTCCATTCATTTTCCCTATCGATGTATTACTATGAGACTCTAAACTGATAAATTATATCAAGATCCATAATAAACTTTTCCTGAAGATGCCATGCACTTTTTCTTCCTTTTTTTTATCTTATGTGCATATATAAGGGATTTTAAGTACATTCTTTAAGTAACTCATATTATGAGAAAGCTATCAATTTTAAACATTTTGTGTGCCAAAATACAGTAATTATTTAATTATAGTTTCTGTGGATATTTTGAATTCTGATATTAAAACTACTCAGCTGTTTCATTTGTCTATTGTACAATACAAGGTAATTACATTTGATAATATACAATGATTACTTTTCATTTCCTGAAACTGATACTAAAAGAGAAAGAAAAGGCCTGATATGAAGCTGAGTTTAAGCTTTGAGCAGTTTGGCACAATGCCACTGTGTGGTCAAGTACGCCTTTGTTCTTGGAATTGGTCTCCAACTTCACAATAATTCTTTTCCTTATCATTGTTTCTTCTTCCTTCAAATTTCAAGGAAATACATATCATTAGGATGATTTTTAGAATTAGCATCATGAACAGCAAAAATATGACTTCTTTAACTTTCTCATTTCCGCCAATGTTTCCTAATGATATTTTTTGAAATTCTAGCATTTATTCTCTAAAAATAAAATATTTAAGTGTACATAGCTAATACATGTAAGAGAATGCTTGCAACTCATCCATACAAATAATCAATTTATTAGCCAAATGATACATAATTTAACAAAGTCTTTATATTTTCTAATGTGATAGTGGACTATATAACCTGAGTGTGGGGTTGAACCCTACTTAAGGAGCCATAAAAGGAGAAATGGGAGACAGGGAGAAATATAGTAAAAATTTCAAAGCCAGAATCTTAGAATTCAAATCAGGTTTCCTTCATGTTTGATAGGAATTAATCAATTATCCATCATTTGCTGCCTCCCACAGGATGTACTATAGGAAATTGGGTTAAAAACAGAACCCAGACTCAGATCCAGGCACCATAGTATGAAATACAGATGTAGCACATACTGTCTCATCTATTGAGCCAATTGGCTACTTCTGCATTTATATTTAATAAAAATTAGCTCCAGAACACCTTCTAAAAAAGTCTTAGATGATTCAAAACCACCTTACCCCAAGCCATGTTGCTTGACATTTTGCTTTCTATATGTGCATTCTGGATCTTATTTCTTAGATCTGAATCTTTATACACTTGCATGTAGTTTAAGAAACTGAAGCTCACTCATTTTTCTTCTCCAGATGAAATTGTTGCACAGAAATGTGAGTTCTCAAGGACTAGCACATCTCAGAAAAGACAGAACTCAGGCAACTCCAACAAACTGTCATGTTCATCTCATCATTCCCTAGCTCATTTTCTATTTTTTTTTTTTGAGTGAGCTGATTTCAGTTGTTTAGCAAATGCAAGATATTTGGTTTCAAGTTTAACTGCTCACAATCTCTTGGCTATCCACACAAAGCTGATAAAACCTGCTTCATTTTCAAGCTAGGCCACTCAAATCATAGAAAATGTATGGTGAGGGAACTTAAGACTAGAGGTTGAAAGGCAGATTGAGCAACTACATCTGTTGAATGCAAGGTCTACGTATATGTCATCTGTATTATACATTAGCAATAGCCTTTTTTACCATGTGTTATGTAAACGTGAAGTATCTCAATAAGTACATTTTCTGTAGGAAGAGCATGTTTTCTTTAATAGGATTAACAGCATTAGATTAAACTGTGAAAGTGCCTTAAGTATATTATATGATTTATTTAGAGCATTTTGTGTGGCAAAATGTTTCTTGATATTCTCTAATTAGATGAAAAGAAAACAGCACATATGAAACAGCATTAATATGTAGTAAATGTTGGAAGACATTTTATTGATTCATGACTTATTTCTGAGAGTTAAATGATGTGCCAGCTAATTAACTGGTCCTTATTTAAACACATAAGCTTCTACATGTACTTGCTAAATACAAAGTTCTCTGTAGGATAATGGATCTTCAAGGGTAAACAGAGAATCAAGGCGTGCACAAAAACAGAGTAAGGAAACAGATCACATCAATACATGTGACAAATTTTATGCACAAATTCTGTCTATATGTTTTAGTCAGTTTGGAATCCTATAATAGTAACACTGACTGAGTCATTTAAGCAAAAAATGTTTATTTCTTCCATATCTGGAGAATGAGGGTGCCTTAATGGTCTAATTTTTGGAGATTATCCACTTTGTAGATTACAAATAGCTATCTTCTCATTATGCTCTCAGATGAAACAGGAGAAAAAAGAGCATGCACGTTCTCAAATGTCTTGGTGAGAGCACTGATCCCACTAGTGAATGTTATACCCACGGTGGGTAACTAACTCCCCAAGGCACCACCTCCTCACACCATCAAGCCCAGCATGGGGGTAAGATTTTTAAATGTTGAAGCCAGCACTGTCGTGTATTAAATGAAGCCACTGCCTACAATACCGCATGCCTCTACTGTCATGGTGGCCAGTTCTTGTCCCAGTTGCTCAACTTTCAATCCAGCTCCATGATAATGTACCTGGAAAAGCCATAGAAGATGACCCAACTACCTGGACCCCTTTGTTTTGGGGACTTGGAAGAAGCTCTTGAATCCTGCTTTGACCTGGCCCAGCCATTATGACCAAATGACGAGTTCTGCAGCAGGTGGATGACATGTCTCTCCATATTGGCTAACCGTATCTCTGCTTCTCCCTCTGTAACACTTGTAATTTTGTCCTTTCAAACAAATCTTCCAGAAACAATTTCAAAAGTGCCTTCATTATTGGTGGATGAAAAATATTTCCATAATATCTTACTATTGAGCTTCCTATACATATTGCTTCATTGATATTTACATTCCAATTCCAAATGTCAGTAATTGATGCTGGCACTGCCCTGTTAGATGGGAAGGATATGTAGCTCAGGTATATGGTATAGTTTGTTCAAGTTCACAGTAAGTGAAAATGGCTCCTGTTTTAAGCTTGATATTAAACGCTTGAAGTAGATATTATATGAACATGGCAGAAAATGTTATGCAGATCATTTTAGTCGCAGTAAATAGATACTTGGCAAAAGCCCTCTGCTACTTTTTCATTGTTTCCATGATGATTCTTCAATTTACAATTTTGGATGAGGAGTTACATCCTGATTATGAGCTCTGTGGGGCCTCATTACACGTGTTCTTGAACTCTGCAGGTTGAGACATTTAACTAGATCTTGCTCCACTGATCCGCCAGGCATTTGTGAGCTTAGCTCATTAAATATTTGTTAACAGGCTGAAAAGGTTTGTTGTATCTGACCCCCCAAAATTCACATTCAAAATCCTCAAGAAAAAAGAAGCTAATTGGCATCTGATTTAAATTGTGAAAAATGTATTCTGCTGTTTCATAGGAATTTCCTCCCTTACAGTTAATCTTTCATTGCTTACAGTGAATTCCTTTTCAATATAATTAGCTCATTACAGCATAAACATAGAAAAGACACTCATGGAATATGTACATTAGCAGTACGACCTGCAACTTGTCTCTTTAAAATGTTTATCAAATCTTTATTTGTACAAATAACTTCCTCTTTAATTTCTTCGTCAGTTTATTTTCTTAGTAAATCTAATAGTATGATTAGAATTGCTCAGATAATCTTCCATCTTAAGGTTTTATTCATTTCTGATTCATTGTGTCTATTATTAAACCCAGCTGTTGATGTTTTTGAACAAACTGATTTCTGAATTAACTCTACATTGTGTTCTATAATAACCCCACTTCAGTATTATCATGGGTTGCTCCCAATTTACTTTTAGATAATTAAAGCCTCTCTTTATTTCTATCCAACTTGCCTGTTTTATTTCCCAGAACACAAGGATGAGATTTCATTCATGTTGCTCTAGGGGTCTAAAGTTGATAATCATTTTTCTACATCTGCCCTCATCAGTGTCTGCTTGCAATATATATTGCTATATCTCCACCTCTTGGCTTCCTCTCATTTACATTCACATTCCTTTTGACATATTATGTTTTGTGCCACTATCCATTTCTTCTTTTCCTATAAAGTTGGCATTTTGCACCCAAACTATTCTATTTCTTAGCATATTTCCCAATTTTTCACAGTTTTCACAATTTTGACTTGTTTATGATTTACCTATGGCATTATCTGTATCAAAATCCATACATATAACCAAAATATAGATATGTAAGTACATTTCTTAACTATAAATATTTGAATTAGAAAGTCACAAGTTGTTATGCTACTGAAGAAAATACAGCTTATAAGGCGGAAAACTCCTTGCTTAGATCTATTTTTGTGGCAAAAACTTGAAGCATATTAATATTAGCACATTATTTGCTAGGGTCACCATGAAGCAAATTTGAAAATACAATCATTAAATTTAACATATTGTGGCAGCTTTTTATTTTGAAAAACATTTAAAGAATATTTATTTTATTTATTTGAAAGAGTTATAGAAAAGATGAGACAGATAGAAAGAAGTTTTAAATATGCTGGTTCATTTCCCAAAATTTTGTAATAGCCAGGTTGGGAACAGACTGGGTTTGGACCAGTCCCAAACCAGGATGCTGAAACTATTAGAATCTCTTAAGCATTGGAGGAAGAGGCTCATGTACCTGGGTCATCTTCCAATGCTTTCTCAGGCACATTAGCAGGCAGCTTTGGAAAGTGTACTCGCCAGGAATGGAACTGATGCTGTTATGCAAGATGCTGGGATTGCAGGTACTGACTCCACTTGCTGTGTTGCAAGCCTGCCCCAGGGTTTTACTTTCATGGTGGCACATCTCAACTCACATTTAATTCCTAAATGTACTTCTACAAGTACAGGGTGCACATTAAATCTTAGGTAATTTAAAGTTTAATTTATATACTTTATATTCTTAGCAACTACTCTTACCTGTACATCTTTACCAAAGAGGTGCATGACAAAAATAAAATAATATAATTTTTACTTAAATATAGGATTGCTAGTTGTTGATGTCTAGGAATTAAAATACAGAAATGTGGCAGAAGTTTCTTAGATTTCATAAATTTTCTCCTATATATGGTACAATTTTTTCTACAAGCATCAACATGCAAATTTTTATGAATACTTGTTCTCGCATCAATTTATATAAAATAAACATTGGAAATGCAGTTTATGCAGATAAAAATCCTTAAAATGAATATCAATACCTCTATTTTAATTACTTAGTTATTTAGTAACTTCCCTATGTTTTTTTAATGAGGAGCAGAATGTGCTCTAAATTTCACATTCTCATTAAAAATAGGACACATTTTGAAGTTGAATGGATAAATGTAATGTTAGCCTGTACTTTATATATAACAAACTTATTCTGATGCTACACTGGTTATTACAATAATGTGGGAAATGAACCAGCATATTTAAAACCTCTTTCTCTCTATGTATGTATGTATATGTATACACTTTTCAAGTTATATATATTTCACAGCATATATATAGAGACCGTACATATACACTGATATATATATATGTATATATTTGAATTTATCTCCTTTCCCACAAATTTTATGAAGCAAAAAAATGCATCATTCCTTAGTTCAGCACATTTTAAAAGTGTGTGCATAATATTTGCCATCATAACATTAAGATTTTCTTTTATTTTCATTTTCATCTTTCTAACAGCGTGAACTTGAGAAGAATTAGATTTAAAATGTGAATGATCCAGATTTCTCTCTTATTTGCCATTGCTTCCGACTATGCGGAAAATATTGTGAGGATCCCCACTAACAAATGTGAAAAGAGTTTGGAAAGCTTTTCCAGTTCAAAAATGAAATAATTAGGAAAATAATTTCCTGAGCGTTACTGCTCTAATCATGTACAAGTAGTGGAATGAGGCAGCTAAAATGTGGTTTCTTTCTGGCCTTTAGAATTACAGAAAGTTGAACCAAAGTTATCAACAGAACTTGGGTATCTATACCTGATATCTAAAGATTTTTTATTACAGCACCAGTGTTGTATATTTCCTAAACTATAAGCATCTCAGATTTTTTATGTACATAGGAAGGCTGTAGCTACAAAGATAATTTGTGTTTTACAACATATTTTACCGTATTTTCTTACAATATTTGCTCAATATTATTGAGAACAGGGAATTGAAAAGAAATTTGCACAGGACAAGACTGGCTAGACCTTCCTAAACTGCACAAAAGGGATGCACCGGAAAGGATCATTAAAATGTTAGCTTGAACATGAGAGAGAACCCAGGGATTCTGTTTAGGAGGTTTGTTTGTTTTTGTTTTGCTACAACATTCTTTATTCTTTGGATTTTCATCCAGTCCCTAAACCAATGATCAAATTTTGTATGAAGAAATATACTACTGTAGTAATACAAGGGGAAACAGTACGTTGACAGTGAATGGGGAGCGTGGAGAGGGAAATCCTTGAGCCTATAGGACTGTAGCATAAAAAATAAAAATTTTAAAAAGTCTCCCTGTATGAAACCGATTAATATTTTTGGCAATGAGAATTTGAATATTTGTCAAAAATTTGTTAATAGTCCCTAGCAGAAATCGAGCTCCTCAAATAATATATTTTTCAAAAGCATGAATATGACAGTTTTCGTCTTTAATTTTGTTTTTACATTTATGGTTTCATCAATACTTCCAGTTTTTGCTATGTGAAACCAAGATTTCAATTAATCAGTTAAAGCTACTTGTTCTAATCTAAATGATGACCAAGTTATTCCCCAGTTCCAAACTATGATTATCAGTTTAAATTTTAAGCACAAAAGTTGGTTTGGACAATTTCTGTTGACACTTAAGCAGGTGAAACTGTTAAATATTCTGTAAATATCAATGAAAAATGTGTCCACTTTGAACTAGTGACACTACATTACATTCTGTGTGTTTTGTTTCTTTACACACAAGGTCTTCCTCATATTTTATCTCTCCCTAAGAGGCAGCACTTTGTTAATGTGCCTGTGTACAATTTCCTGACAAGTGCTGAACCCACACTGACAAAAACTGGTTCTTGTTTATGATGTGTCAAATTACGGTTCTGCGAGTAGACCTTTTAGGTTGCATTCAGCCTTTAATTTGACTGAATTTAAATGGCATAAAATGCCTTTTAGTCGGGCCTCGGCTGGCATATTATATATCTCATTTCAATGAAATACATTCACATGCAAATATAGTTTGTTTGGAGTGAGGACAAATGCGACTATCATGACTGATGGAGGCTTTTGATCACAGTTCTACAAACTGAAACCTTGAAAAGGAAGAGGCTATTTGGACTGGCATCTGCAATCCCATGAATTATTTAGTTCGTATTATTTATAAAACTCTTTGAAGAGGCGGTTTTATGAGGTGTTAAGGAGGAGTAGTCATATTTGTGTTGCTAGCATCAATGCATGTTTGTAAGCTCCTGCCAGCATACTGCAGATGAACTCTTCAAATGTTAGGCACTGTAGTCTGCAGAGTGTGTAACTTCAGTCTTCTGGAAAGCTATTATCTTAGATTTCAGGAAATGGAATCCCTCTCTAACCCCTTCCACCTCAGGAGTATACCGCCATCCACCCCTGGAGTCTAGTGGAAGGGAGGGTGTAATGAATGAGGTATGCAGAAGTTCATGTGTATGCTGCATGAGACAGAGCTCATTACCTGGAGTCATGTTTTTGTTTTGTTGCATTTTTCCTAAAACTCAATGCTGCCAATGATAACAGAGCAGTTTTTCCTGATATTTTGCTTAAATGTCGTATTAAATATCTGTTTTCTTCCCTAGATGATACAGTTCCAGACTCACACTCTTTGTCCCAAGCATGGTTATCAGTATTTATACAACACTTTTTAGCACATGGCTTCTACACTGTCTTGATTTGAATTACCCTTCATTTTTATCTCTGAAAAAGGATGATGGAGAACCTTTAAGGTATTTCCAACTTATAGAAAATACTATAACTTTAAAATTATTTCACAACTGAAACAATGACAGATTACTATTGGATGGCACTTAAGGCACAGCCTTCTTGTAAGGTTCTTCTGCTGGCTTTTAGTTAAGACAGTATGGCTAATTCAGATGCAGTTTTCAGAGACTGAGCGTAATATGTCAATTTGAATTTTTAAGTAAGGCTTCCAAGTTTTAGAGTTATTGAACAATTGAAGTTTATGCTGCTAAAGATCTGCCAGTTTGCCTCTATTTAAAGTTTGTACAGTATTTGGAATCAGTGCTGGGAAGTGGTTAGACTGAGTAATCTTCAATGGTACCTTCCACCTCTAGAAGTTTCTAATTCCCTGATACCAATGTAGTTGGAATTTGAGGCCACTTCAATAAATAGTTATACTTTGGACAATTATTTTTCTTGAGAGATGATTGTATTTCCTTTTTTCAACAGAATGTATTTTCAACATGTTCATTAGCATACATATAAATGACTTGTATAATTATGAAAAGCATAATTTCTCAACATAAACATTTTATTTATGTGTTAAATGTATTATTGTTGTATAAATACAATTTGCCTGTACAAGGCTTCTGTCAACCAAGAGGCCTTCTGCTCATGTGCTAGATGTGATCCTTTTCTGGTTCTCTCCTGTGTAGCCCAATATTGTGAAAGAAATTTCTTACTGTCCCTCAGGCCACAGTGTCCATATATACAATCTGTAATTCACAGTGTTTAACTTAAGTGCTTCTTTGTGAATTCATATTCATAGATACGGAAAACTTTTTAAACATTTTTTATTTTATTTTTATTGTAAAGTCAAATATACAGAGAGGAGGAGAACAGAGAGGAAGATCTTCCGTCTGATGATTCAATCCCCAAGTGACTGTCACGGCCAGCACTGTGCTGGTCCAATGCCAGGAGCCAGGAACTTCCTCCAGATGGGTGCAGAGTCTCAAGGCATTGGACCATTCTCCACTATGTTCCCAGGCTACAGGGAGCTGGATGGAAAGTAGAGCTGCTGGGATTAGAACCAGTGCCCACATGGGATCCTGGCGCATTCAAGGAAAGGACTTTAGGTGCTAGGCCACTGTACCAGGAATAAAACTTTTTTTTTTTAAGAAAAGTTTTAAAATGTTTTTTATATCTGTGATATTTATGAATATCAATATTAAAAATATGGGTTAGAATAGTTTAAAGAAAATATTTTTGCTGTGAAATTTTGTTTTTCATTTGATTTATTGAAGTAATTAGGTATTGTAGGCCTATGAGGGGATTTTAAAAAGTTTGTGGAAAATTGGAATTCTAAGATAAATAATCTACACTTTATGTTTCAACATAAGCTCCATAAATTTAAAGCACATTGAACCATACATCCATATTTTTAGTGCATTGCTAAAGAACAGAAGATATTTGCCTGGAGTTTAATGTGCCAATTCGGCTCTTTTTTAATATGATTGGTTTTTCATAATGTTTTGAGGAACACTTTTTTTAAAGGTTTATTTATTTTTTCTTGGAAAGTCAGGTTTACATAGAGAAGGAGTAACAGAAAGATATTCTGTTTACTGGTTCACTCAACTTTGGCAGGAGTTGAGCTGATCCAAAGCCAAGAGCCAGGAGCCTTTTCCAGTCCCCCACTTGGGTTCAGAGTCCCAAGGCTTTGGACCATTCTTGATTGCTTTCCCAAGCCACCAGCAGGGAGAGGATGGGAACAGCGGCATCCAGAATACTAGCCGGCATCTGTATCGGACCCCAGCTCATGTAAACAGACTTTAGCCACCAGACCAAATCTCCAAAATCTAACGTAGTTCTTTATTCATGTTTTCACATGCAGAAAAATGGACCCTTGATATATTTACTTTTTTTTTTAATTTAGAAAGTGGACAGAAGTCACAATGAGCCAAATCAGAACCTTAAGTCATCAAATGCTTAATGATCCTTAACCTGAATTTTCTTTTTTTTTCTTCTGTTATTAATTTGCAAGGAGTGAGCAGGCATATTTTTTTTCAGTGAAAGTTTCCTAGGTATTTTTTCTGCTAAACCTTTAGCTAACTTTCTCAAAATAGGTTCGTATTGAACAGATTTATCATGCTTAAATCTACCAAAGTGATCAAGCAAAGCACTGAGAGCATTCTACAACACAAGTGTCATGTCTTTCGGTTTGCAATAAGCTGTTTTTGTTTTGATGGGACTGCTTCTATCTCTGTATACGATTGCTTTGCCATTGCTTTTTTCTGCAGAATGCTACTGGTAAAGTCATATTTCATTTTATGTTGCAAAACATTTCAGAAATGCTTTGGGTCTTGATATCAGAAGCTTAAAATTTTTGTTGAAACTCGAATGTCTTCTGCACCAGATATAGTAAAATGGTTCTGGTACCAAAGAAGTAGAAATATTGCTCAACTTTAATGTTTCATTTCAAACTCCTTAAGCAAGTTAGTTGACTTTTCTGGTGTTGGGAACTATTTCTGTTAGGCACGTCCCACGCAATTAGAACAGGAACAGAATTTACACTTCTTTACTAATTCATGGGGATTTTCTCCTACTGGGGTCTCCCACTTCAACATCATTTTATTTTATTTATTTATTTGGATTTATTTATTTTTATTGGAAAGGTAGATTTACTAAGAGAAGGAGAGAGATAGAGGGAAAGATCTTTCATCTGCTGGTTGACTCCCCAAATGGTGTCAATAGGGACCAATAGCCTTTTCCAGGTCTCCTCCGCATAGGTACAGGTCTCAAGACTTTGGGCCATTCTCTACTGCTTTCCCAGGCCACAAGCAAGGAACAAGAGTCCAGCATGGTGACTCGGTGGCTAAATGCTCAAAGCATTATATACGGACACTGAATTGTGTCACAGCAGTTCCACTTCTCATGCAGCACAACTTTGGGAATTTTAGTTGTTTTCATAATTGACTTTTGAAAATATCTCTTACTATCTTTTAAAATACATTATATGTATTTATTTATCTTTTCAAACACAAACACATTTTATGCTGTAAGGTTTGAATATAATTTTTCTTTAAGATATTCATCTATAAAATAGGCATTCTTACTGTTTTCATTGTTACCATTGCCATTGCACGTGTTCAGATGTAGGCGGATGTAGCTGCTTATCTCACTCTCTCTCTCTCTTTTTTTAAACTTTTTATTTATTTTTCATTGCAAAGACAGATATGCAGAGAGGAGGAGAGACAGAGAGGAAGATCTTCCGTCCAATGATTCACTCCTCAAGCGGCTGCAATGGCTCATGCCGCGCCGATCTGAAGCCAGGAGCCAGGACCTTCCTCCAAATGGGTGCAGGGTCCCAATGCTTTGGTTCGTCCTTGACTGCTTTCCCAGGCCACAAGCAGGGAGCTGGATGGCAACTGGAATTGCTAGGATTAGAACTGTCGCCCATATGGGATCCTGGCATTTTCAAGATGAAGACTTTAACTGCTAGGTCACTGCGCTAGGCCCACCCCACTCTCTTCTTGAGAAGTGGAGATTTTTCGCATCAGTTTGAGGTGCCATTGGCTCATGCACAAGTGGATATTTTTCTAAAATATAACTATTTGCATCATTATGATTTTATTGAATATTTAAATCCTGGTAATTGTAGGATTTGATCTAAAATGTACACAAATCAATGAAAATATGTACACTATCTTATGAGTCAAAGTAACCACCCACTTTTCTAGCAAGGTGTGTAGTCTTCCCACTTGTATTCAAGAACATTCTGAGATAGAGTTAGTGAGAATGTGGAATGTATTTCTGAATCACTTAATTTTCTTGATAAAAAACATGATGTCCTCTCTAGTGGAAAAGCTTATCCTGAATGACAGTCTTTTGAATATCATTTCAAATTGATTGTCTCTAATGTAAATATTAAGTAATGACAATGGTTTCTTGAATGGATAATAAAATCTAATTTATTTCTTTGTATCCGTAATTGCTTGCATGTAGCTGTTCTCCTAAAATATTTGCGAGATTCCAGAGATGAGAAACAGTTCATGACATTCTAAGATGTTTGCCACCTAATTTGCTTTCACATGTAAAATACAAAGTAGCTTGATTAGTACATTGTAATTATGGCGGTTGTAATTAGGGCGGTTTGCATGTCTCTCTTTGCATCCTCTTCTCACTTGATCGTATTTCGATAATGGACACTGTTTGAAAAAGCATTTTCACAAATGCTTTTTCTGGCAGAGTCAAACTTTCAAAGAAATTTGCACAAAATTGGAATGCAGAAAATGCTGTAAGTACTCCCCAATAGGCTCTTTTTTTTTTTAATTCTACCCCTTTTCTTTCACCTTGTTTTAATATGACATGCTTAATGTTTCTTATTGGCATTTTACCAATCAGAACTAACTATTTTTGAAATCTCCTCTCAAAATATTGACACTATGATATAAATATCTTTCCATTTTCAGAATATTTGACTGATGAAAAATATGCCTAGTCCAAATTATATTAGCTTCTTTTCCAATCACTATTTTTGTTTATTAACACTGCTCTTGCCACAGAATTCAAGGTCATATTTTTAAAAAATTTATTTATATATGTGACTTTAAAATCACTTAAATATTCTGCTTAAAAATACAAATCTTATGTTGCTGAAGTAGATTTAACTATAATGCATTTAATATATGCTTTTGTTTGTCACTAAATGCAGTTGTGAAACATACATGGCTAAAGAATTTTGTATATATTGCTGCTGAATTTTTGCTTTTTAAATTCAGACATCAATATAATGTATCTTCAGTTACCCAATTTTTAAATAAAATGTGAATTATTTCTGTTACATCATATTTTATGCAGTACAGATCATTTTATTGGTATTAATATATCAGTCACGGTAGAGTCATTCATGCTAACTCAGAGAGATGCATGGCATCCAGAGTATGATAAAGTAGATCAGAAAACTAAAATACCAATATACAGTGCAAAGGTCAACTAGAGGCAGAAAAGAATGTGCAGAAGAGAAGCCAGGAGGTTCTCTAATTACATTATCCACTGAAAGCAAGAATCAATAGTCCAGTTACTAACTTGCTCTTACAATTAAATTAATCACCCATTTCTTCAGTCCCTTATTCAGACTTCCATTAACACAACATCTATGTGTCAGAAGAACTGGATTATACTGAACTACTGTTAAAAACAGCTAGAGACCACATTTAAAGAATCTGAAAATAATATTAATATAAATGCTCATGTTTCCTTGATTTCTTTTATTAAAACGACACTCTAAGAGGATTTAAGTGCTCCTTGAATGATCGTGGTTTAAATACAGGATGTTTTGAGTATGTGTATTCTTTTCATGAGCACTTTTAATATAAGAGGTTTCTTTCCAGAGAGTCACAGCCTAACCATAAGCGTAACCTAGATGCTATCGGAGAACGGACAGTGGAGAACTCGCCATGATGGCTGACTCATTATTTTTTAATGTATTTTAATATTATTATCATTTTATTATACAGTTCAATTGCCCTAGGATTTTCCTTCCACCCTTCCCAAAATCCCCATCGCGACACACTGAGTTCCCCTATATCATTACTATAGTATAGTTCCTCATAAACACTTATATGTCCGGCATTGTGGGCATCGACAGTGGCAGAGCCCAGCAGCCCATTGGCAAGATACAGTTAACAGTTTCACTGGGAGTCCATCTTTGTTCTAGAAGTAGAGATGCATGCTGCAGTATAACCACATATCTGGATATGATAGTCTGTTACACAATTACTATCTATCCTATTAAAAACGAAAAGTCACAAAACAAAATCAAGAGGAAGAAACAGAAATTAAAAATTCCCTCCATGAAGTTAAATAACATGCTATTGAATGACTAATGTGACACTGAAGAAATGAGAAGGAAAATTAAGAACCTTTTGAAGAAAATGTTACTGTATGATGTGTGAGTCAGTGAAGAAATAATGAGAACGAGTTTTGAAGAGATGAAACTAAAAAAAAAAAAATCAAAATCCATGAGATACAGTTTCCACTGATCTTTACTGCTGCGATGTCTCCTGGAGGCCACAAATAGATTATTTAACCCAATTTCCTTATCTATGATGTTTGATTGATGAGTTTAAGCCATTTACATTCAGGGTTAATATGAATGGATGGTAATTTGGTCCTGTCATTCTAGCACTGGGTTGTTCACTGATTTAGTCTTCTGTTGTTAGTTTACTGTGATCTTCTGCAAATTTGCCTTTGGTCTTGTTTGGTGTTATTCTGCTTCTCTGTCAATATCTTTAAGTATCATTTATAGGGCAGGTTTGGAAGAGGAATATTCTTTTAAGTTTTCTTTGCTGTGGAAAATTTTACTGCATTTTAAAAGACTAAGGTAAATTTGTGGGGTACGTTATCCTAGGCCGACAGTTTTTGCTTTTAGAATCTGGAATATGTCACTCCTTTCTTTTCTGGTCTCCAGAGTTTCCTGTGAGAGGTCCCCTGTGAATTTACCTGGCATTCCTTTATTTGTCAAATGATTTTTTTTTCATGTGCACTTTTAAGGATCTTCTTATGTTCGCTTGAAGACAGCTTGATTATCATGTGTCGTGGTGAAGATCATTTTTGCTCAACACTATCGGGAGTTCTGTGTTTCTCCTGGGTGGTACTTCCCAATTCTTTCTCCAAGTTAGGGAAATTTACCCTTATTTCAATATATATATATATGTGTATGTGTGTGTGTGTATTTCTTTATTTTTATTACAAAGTCAGATATACAGAGATGAGGACAGAGAGGAAGATCTTTCATGTGATGATTCACTCCCCAAGTGAGCGCAATGGCTGGAGCTGAGCCAATCTGAAGCCAGGAGCCCAGAGCTTCTTCCAGGTCTCCCACACTGGTGCAGAGTCCCAAGGCTTTGGGCCATCCTCAACTGCTTTCCCAGGCCACAAACAGGGAACTGGATGGGAAGTGGAGCTGCTGGTATTAGAACCAGTGCCCATATGGGATCTTGGCATGTTTAAGGAAAGGACTTTACCCTCTATGCTACTGCGGTGGGCCCCATTAAATATATATATTTGAACCCAACTTCTTTTTCTATACCTTCTGGCAACCTCTTGGCCTTTAGGTTTGAAGGCCACACGGAACCCTTTTGACGCATACAATCCCAAACTATGTATTATTTTCCCGTGAGACCAGTGCATTGCACTGAGCAAAGTGAATTCGCTCTCAGCTCAGCACATGTGAAGCCCACTATTGTCCCTGCAGTGTTAAAGCTTTTTGTTTGTCTCACTGTACAAAATGGCTCCTGATGGGCCACTACTAGAGTTCTTGATCTGCTGGCTGTCAGGTCTGAGAGCAACATGGACCTAACTTGGGTGAAACCTGTATGATGCCATATTGTTACAGTTCACTGAGCCAGAAATGAGTTCACTTCCCACTCACTGAATGTGCAGTTCTGTCCACTAGTCTCTGTCTCCTTATGTAACTTGGTGCCCTGTTTGCCTCTAAGGGGCAGACTGGGCTGTGAAATCCACCCTGTCTCTCACTGCCTCTCTGTGATCTGCTGTTCTTTCTATACCCCTGGTCAAATCAAACAGACCTGCAGGATGGGCAGTTCTTTGTCTGGGTCCACCTCCTGAGCTCCCAGTGAAAGTCCCTTCCCACCTTGTCCGTAAGGGAGCTCTGGCTACAGATGCAGGTCAGATGCCCACGGGCTGATTGCTGCTGGGGTATTAGTCACAGCAACATCACATCATTGTGTCTGCTGCTTTCCTGTGTCTGTTGGTCTCCAGTGTCCCTCTGATGTCATTCTGCCCTCTCCTATTCCCTGGAATACTCCCTTTCTGCTTCTTTCTGGCTAAGGTTAATCTCTGTGTTTAAATGTGTCCTTACCCTATTCCGCCATCTTGTTTCCCTTAATGGCTGACACATTTTAGAAGACACTTTCAACCATATTCAGGTCCTCACTTGCAAGACAAACAGCAGAGCAAAATAGTATTTAACCCTGTACTAAAGAATCCTTGAACCTGTCTTTATCATATGCTGTATAACTTTCTTTTTAATTCTTCTAATTGATCAGTTTAGCTGAAATCATAATGAGGCATATTAGAGAAAGTGCATTAAGTTACTAATAGCCACCTTCTTTTTTGGTACAGCTTTTTAAAAGTTAACTCATTATTGCGTGATTATTAAATTTATGTTTTCTTCATAATTACGTTTTCCTAATGCATACTCCAAACAGTGCATGGTGCTGAGTTAATATTTCTCTAGTTCTTTCATTTCAATAACTAGATACCTATCTTATGAAAACATGGTTGTAACTCTGGCTAATCTTTTTTTGATCCCATTTCTGCTTCTAGTACCACTTGTGGAGTCATGCTATAAACCCTTAGAACCAATTTAATTCCCAGGTGGTACTTCACATCATTTAATCCAGTCTCCCATAATTAGGTTGCAAAAAATAAGTGTATTTTCTAAGTGATACTTGGATCTCTAATTGAAAACCATATTCATTACTAATGCAGAGTTGTACCTGTCAGCTTTCCAATAGTGTAGCACAAGTGACTGCAATGGTTGGTGCTGCACCAATCTGAAGCCAGGAGCCAGGAACTTATCCTAGGTCTTCCACTCAGATGCAGAGTCCCAAGGCTTTGGGACATCCTCGACTGCTTTTCCAGACCACAGGCAGGGAACTGGATGGGAAGTGGAGCTGCTGGTATTAGAATCCGACATGTGCAAGCCGAGGACTTTAGCCACTAGGCCACCACACCGGGCCCAAGATAGAATTTTTTATAAACCAATCATATTAAATGATACATGATTGTTTTAGAGTTGTCACAAGTAACTAAACAACATACACTCTTCCCTGTATTAAAAAAAAAATCAATATGTATCCAATAGGGTGCTTTTTTATATACACTGTCTCAAGCCGTATTACAAAAAATGTTAAGACATGATGATAGTTAAAAGTAATGCACAATGCACATGAAGATTTTCTATAAATATTTAATATATTTTACAATTTGTTATCGGGACCATTAACTTATCTTTCTGGCTACTATTTTCTCTGAAATTTAATTACTAAAAGAGCCAGCACTGTGGCATAGTGGTTACGTTCTTGTTTTGCCAGCCTCCCATGTGAGCTCAGGTTCAAGTCCTTGCTTGCCCAGCTTTGGATCCAAATCCCTGCTGATTCACCTGGGGAAATAGTACAGAATGGTCCACGAGCATGGGCCCCTGCACCCTAGGAGACACAAATGAAGATTCTGGCTTCAGCTTGGCCAATCCAGTGCTTTTCTAATCAGTGACCCTGTGGATGGAATCTCTCTGTCTCTGTCTGTTCCTCTCTCTGTTTAACTCTGACTTTTGAATCAATAAATCGTTGAAGTATTATTTGCTAAATAACCAAAATATGAAAATTATTTACATCATTCTACTGTATTTTTCTTTCACTATGTTTGACAAGCTTACAAAGTTCAATGTAAAGGCATCATGCTGTCCATGTTGGCTGCTTCTTTAGTGTTATTATATCCTTTCATGATGAGGCAGAAGCAATCATGTAGTCACTTTTAACTATATTGTGAAAAAGGTAATAAACTATTGCCCAAATGTCATGTCTTAGGAATTGCAGAGCTGTAATTAAAAAAAAAAAAGGAAAAGATTATTTTATTTTACCTGGAAGTCAGAATTATTGAGACAGGGAGAGAAACAAGAACAGAGACAGACAGACAGAAACACATACACACATGGAGAAAAAGAGAGAGAGAGAGAGAGAGAAAATTTCTTCCATCTGCTCAGTCATTCCCCAAATGGTTGCTTGGGCCAGAGTTGGGCCAATCTGAAGCCAGGAACTTATTCCAAGTCTGGCATGTGGGTTCAGGGACTCAAAGATTTGGGCCATCCTCCTCTTCTTTTCAAGACAATTAGCAGGGACTTGCTTTGGAAGCAGAGCAGTTAGGGCACGAACTAGCTATCGGAGGCTGGTACTACAGGATGAGGATTAGTTGGTTGAGCCACAAGCCAGGCACGGATGGTGATTCCCCTCTCCACACCCTTATTTATTTATTTATTGTTTATTAGGATGCTTCTGTTGGGAATATCTATTCCTGAAATGTCTGATTACTCCATGTCACAATTTTTGTAGAAAAAAAAATTGAACAATTTGAACATTGTTTTTACATGTGTTTCCTAGCATGAAATTTATAAAACTTAGAGAAAATTTTTAGTGTTTGGATGCCTGTAGTTGAAAGTTAAGAACAATCTTGTTTTAAATAATTCCCAGGTGGTTAGTGAAAGGAATGTGCATTTAATCATGCTGTATCAACAGAGAATAATGATAACAAAAGACAGGGATAAAAATGACTGTCTACAAACGAAAACCAGATATTCAGCTTTTTGTGTCTTAAACATTGAAATAATGCGAGATTTGATAAATTAGATATAGTGACACTTGCTTTTGCCAAATCAGTGTGACTTCCTTCTTTGTTTTTTTTTTACATTTTATTATTACTATTACCATTTTTTGATACAGTTCAGTAGATTCCTGATATTTCCCTTTATCCCAGCCCCAATTCTCACCCCCACCCCCGCCTAGTTCCTCTATATCGTTACTAAACTATAGTTCTTCATACACAGTCATATGTCCATAATTGTGGGCATGGACAATGGCAGAGAGTCCAAAATCCTATTGTTAAGATATAGTAAACAGTTTCATTGTAAGTCCATCTTTGTCTGAAACAGAAATGCATACCACACTGCATCCTCACATCTGGATGTTAGTCTCCATTTCACAGCTACTGTACATCCCCTTCTTGATTTTTATTTCTTCAGCTACACGTCAGTTGTTTAGTAGCATGTTATTTAATTTCTTGGTGTTATTAATTTCATTTTTCTTCCTGATATTGATTTTGTTTTGTGGCTCTTCATTTAAGGGGATGTATAGTAAGTAGCTATGTAATGGAGACTGTCATATCTAGTAATATGTTATTTAACTTCATAGCATTGTAAATTTCTATTTTTCTTTCTATTGTTGATTTCCTTCTTTGTAAAAAGCAATCAAGATCAGAGCGTCCAGAATCCTATTGTCAGGATATAGTAAACTGTTTTGTTGTAAGTCCATCTTTGTCTGGAAGCCGAAATGCATACCACACTGCATCCTCACATCTGGATCTTAGTCACCATTTCACAGCTACTGTACATCCCCTTAAATGAAATGTCTTGATACAAAATCAACAATAGAAAGAAAATGATGGGCATATGACTGAGTATGAAGAACTATATGTTAGTAATGATATAGAGGAACTAGGTGGGGGGAAGGGATTTGGGGAGGGGATGAGGGAATATGGAACTGTATCATAAAATGATAGCATTAATAATAAAGTAGGAAAAAAAAGCAATCAAGATCAGCCAGCACTGATTACCATAGATTCACCCTGTGGGGTGATATAGTTATAAATTTGTGACCACGTATCTTTGTGGTCTGGAAACTTACTCATTTGTCTGCTCTGGAACATAGTTTTGGTGATATATTAGATTAATTAATTAATTAATTTTTTGGTTAGATATTGGCAAATGGCATTCTTTTTTATATTTTTATTTCATTTTTCAAAGTTCAAAAAGGAAGAAAAAATGCATGTAAGTTTTATGTAGTCTCCCATGGGGTTTAATACACACCTTTCACAGTGCTGGTGCTGTATTTCAAGAAATGCTGCTGTGGAATTTCCAACTCTCAAAAATGTTGCTGGCCAATGGTGAAAACTTCTTCACACAATTAGACAAGTGCCTAGTACAGTGACACTGATTAATCAGTTTAGTTACCTAATGAATTAGGTGTACTTTTCCATTATGCTGTTTCTATTGGAGTGTTTAGATATTGATAATATGACTCACATTCACTATATCTTTAACATGTAAATGGAAGTCGCTATGGAAATCCCATTACTATTCAGATATTTATTTGCTTGCTTTTTTCCCTCAAATGCATATCCACCAGTTTTACATCATTAATACTATAATTATGATTACTTATGACTTAATGTAACTAATACTCTGAAAATACAGTGTAAACAACTGACGTGTTTTAGTGAACACTTAACTATATTTACTAAAAACGTAAAGAATAGTGATGTCATAATCTGAAACTTTTTTTGATCCAAGTCTTAGATTTTCTTTTCATTTTTAAATATGAACAGTTAAATTGTATTTCAAGAAAATTTTTAGTCATTTTTGGGCAGTGTGCTATGTGCACTTTACAATTGACTTATAATTGGGCTGTGCTGACAATGGAAAATCTTACAAATATTGAACATGACGTTGATGACAGTATTGCTGTCATCTTAGCTTCTTTTATTGCAAATGCAGAGAATTATAATTGGGCTAACAAGCTCAGTAGCCTGGCCTCTTTCCAATTATATTAACCAGCTTAACCTAGTATTTGCTGCCTGAACACACTCAGAAACAGGCATAAAGCTTTTGTTTTCCTTTTTATTTTATTTTGGTACCTGCTCAATCATCTAAGGGTAAAATCCTCTGTCATCATTTAGTATTGGAAAATGTTATTGAGAAATGTAAGAATTTTGCTTTCTCTAACCTTATTTTGCTTGTAGCAAAATGGATTTTTATAAAACATTAGGTCTAGCTCCTGCATATTAGGCACTAATTATTTTGTGTTAAAATTTATAACGTTTTACACTTTCTCTTTTTATTCACACTTAAAGTTTTCACATAGGAATTCACTTGAAATAGAATTCTTATTTCTGTATGCAAGTGAACACACTGAAGTACTGAACTATTTAAGGGAAATTGAGGCAAATAAACTGTATCATAACATAAAAATAAGTCTTTCAGGTTTGCATAGTTTTAAAGCAATTTAAAAGAAATTACATGAAAATGAAAATAATTAAAGTTTCTTGGAACTCTAAAAGGTACTATAATTATACTACATGATTAAAAATTGAACTTTAATTGGAAAAACAAATTGCCAGGAATTAAATGGGGCAGATTTTGACTTAAAAGACTTAACAGCTTTGTAGTGTATCAGTTATTTTGAGAAACATGTTCTGTACCTTTTTCTCTCTGTCCTTGTCTTTTTCTGGCTCATTCTTATTTTAGAGCACTCAACGCCACTACACAGTTCCTTTCCAAACATACAGAGCCTTCTGTCGGAACTATTTAAGGATTGATATTGTCTGTGTTTTTCTGATAAAAACAGAAAAGAAGTTTTAAAATGTATCCTAAAGAAAAAAAAATTGCACTGAAGTGCATAAGGGAATTATACAACATATATTGCACAAATACTAGTAGTAGAAAAAAACTACTACAAATATTCTAATAATAGGAAAATGTATCATGCTTTACATAAACTATCGAAAATATGCAAGTATGAAAGTGAATAAATTTAAATGTAATATAACAGTTGGGAAAATGTATGAAAAGCACTCTGACAAGTATGAGTAAAGTAAGATGTTGTTTCTGGAAATAAAATAAAATTAGTTTAAAATAACATTTTGAAAGAACTGCTTTATATTTTGCAACATTAATAAGCTATTAGCATTTATTATCTCAGCTGATATTAGGTAAAATAAATATTGTTTGCAGTATCATGAGAAATCTTTTTAATTTGTATAAAATTTGATTTTAGGAGTAAACAACCCAGTAAAATAATACCACTCATTATAATGGAATATGTATCTGAGCTTAAATGCTGCACTTAATATTGGGCTTCTCTGTATCAATCCTGTGACTTGTCACATCCTTATTAAAACAAATATTTTACTCATCTATTAATGGCATTTTGGTTCTATGAATTGTGAGTGTATAATTTTAATTATTTTAATATTTGAAATGATGTTGTGAGCATTTTCTCTACTCAGCATTCTCCCTTCACTTTGAAGCTATGGAATAGGCGCAGTTTGAATGATGGCTGTTATTGAACATATTTTTGTCTGAAAAAGATACTTTTTATTTGATTTATTTTTATTTGATTTATTTATGTTTGATTTTAAGTGAGCTAGCAGAAGATAAATGCCAATAGTCAGATATCTCAGAACTATGATTGCTAAGTATGAAGTTCTCTTAAGAATATGGCATGTATCTGGACTTTCTAGAATTTTTATTTCACTTTTAATATCCAGCAAAAAGTAAAGTATATATTTTAAAACTTCCATATGCTGCTGATAAGCACTAAAATTTTGATTAAATTTTGCTAAAATTCAATCTGCCAAACTTAAAAACTGCATATTCCCCATGTTGGGAAAGGTTAGTTCATCTTCATTATTTTTTAGAGTAAAAAAGTGCTTCTCCCTCTCTCAGTCTTCATTTTAAAATAGTGTCCAAATTAAAGTAGAATATATCACTTCAGAAAGTGTTTAGAGATATCTAATTATGCATTTTGGTTAGCAATCTTCCTTCGGGTAAAGCACTGTCCTATAGGACTTTTCTAATTTCCTCATTAAATTTATTTCTGCCCCAAATCATGTTTACTGCTAGATATAAATAATCTTAAATTTCCTAAGGGATTAATTTCATTTAAAGTAACAAAATTTTCTAGTTTCATAACTACATGGTCAACCAAGTACCAAGATAGCTGGAATTTAATGATTCAGAGGAGTTTGATTTGGTTCTCTGGAATTAACACTTGCAGTTTAGTGGGGACTCATTTCCTTAATTCCCCCTAGCAAAAGGCAGAATCCTAGAGGACAGAATTTGAAGTCAGATACACCTCGGATTGAATCCCAAATGGAATTTCCAGCTGTGCTATTTTCAACAACTAATTTGATCTTTGTAAATTTCAGTTACCAAATCTATGAGAAAAGAGAAACAAAGTTAAGGATAGAGGTTGTCCTTAGAGAGGGAAAACCCAGCACTCAAGCCACTCAACTGACTCTAGTGATTTTTCACAAATAAATTGTAACTTCTTCAAACCTAGGTCAATTTTAAATGTTAAATTGTATGAAATGAATTTAAAATATCTTAGGGAATTTCTTTAATTGATTGCAAATTAAGCTTTAGAAAAACTTACAAAAATAAACTGATATATTTCTTGAAAGAAGTTTAATTACTGGTGGTCCTTTTCATCCTCTTGTTATTCAGAATTTTGATAACATACTAACAAATTATAACTAAGGTCGTTGTCTTTCTCATAAATCCAATGCATCTTAACAGTGTTACTACTACAAACACAAATGTTCTCCTTTTAGATGTTAGTACTAACAATGTTTACTTTTTTCTTACTGAAAAACCTACTAATATCTAATTTGTTTATTCTTTTCTTCTTGTGCAACCTTTGCTTGGCACCAGCGGCTGCTTCAAAAAATAAAGTTAAAGGTGAGTTCCTATAAACTCTGCATGATTTTTGTGATTATTTTTTCCCTCCATTATCTAAGTTCAATTTACTTATGGAAACAACTCTGTCTGTGGTAATAGAATGAATGGATATGGCTCATAAACTTCTAAAAATGCATGCTATTTCAATGATAAATACTTGTTTTATGTCTGTGTTTGCATGGTCTTAGTAAATTTAGGTTTCTTTCCTAATTTTTCTGAAATGCGCTAACATAATTTTATACCTTTTCAATATTTTCTATTGAACTTAGTTTCCTTGACTAAATTCAGAACTGAAAAAATAAAGCAGAAAACCAAGCTTGAAAAAAATGTCAGAATTGAGCATGCCTTCAGATAATTATATGGGAATAAATTTACTCTGGTAAAAATTAAATTTTATGAACTGAGGGAGTCTGTATATGACTTACTTAATTTCTTAGTTTCATTTAGCTTATGTTAACTAGAAACATGAAATATATTTTAAACAAAAAGAATGCATTTGTTCAATGCTGAAAATATCCCTTTGCGTAAAAGGCTTTTAGTTGACGTGTCTAATGACTTATGGATTTGAAGCAATCTATGTAGATTTAGGTGGATATGTAATGATTGCAGTTTTGTTGTTTCAATTTAGAGTGTATTTACACACATATATTTTGCCTTACTTCTACTTCTTAAATAGCCAACAAACAAAACCTCTAAAACCTGTATTTTCCCTCTCTGTGTTTCGGAATCCAGTTTTACATCTAGTGTTAGCACTGTGACATAAGGCCAGTTTTTAAAGTGTGAATCATTCTCTATAGAAACAAGAATTTTTTATGCGATTAATATTTATCTAGAAATATGTTTTTGGAATACTTGACACATAAAAATGATGTAGCAGTTTTTTTGTCATCTCATTTATATTTACATTGCATACTTAACATGCAAAAAGTACCATGCCAGATATATCTAGGATGTATTAAGGAATCTTTGTTAATCAATCTTGGTGATGAGAGGACACACCAGAAATTAGCAAATGCAAGTCCAGTGGTTATCCATTCTGAATTGAAACCCTGAAAGGTACAAATAACCCTTACCATGAAGCCCATCCAGTAAACTGAAAACCTATGTCCCAGCTTCCCCAGCAATATAAGTTATCCTAAGAGACATGCAACAAACAATCTGGACACACAAAACTGCAAACATTCACTTTTTCCTGGCCTCCCTGTCCATTTTCCATTGTTGTAGGACTTATCTCTCCTGGAACTCTTGAAAGTAGACAAACTAGAAATACAAAGCATCTTTGCATTAGCAACTTCACTGACTTGGCCAAGCAGTGAGCAGAGGCTGAGTAATACAGACATACAGGGACCATGCTCAGGGACGACCCGTCCTCAGAGTCTGTCCTTGGACAGCCACAGAGCAAACAGGTGCTGGAGAGTGCAAGAGTGATGAAAGCAGATGAGGCACAGATGAGGCACAGAGCCCTCTCTCCCCAGCATGGGCCTATTGAGGGGTTTGTGAGGGGAATGGTTACGCACCAACACAATACCGCCCTCTCTCAGGTTCCAGATCATGATTGGTAAGTGTCATAGGTAGGCGGATAAGATCATGTAGGAGAGGGAGGTGTGGCTTTCAAGCTGGTGACCTTGAACTGGCTGCCTGAGACCACAACAAATTTGGGTCCTTTTCACTGTAAATATGGTAGATCGATTACGTAAACTGTGTTACAGGTATTGTTCTGTCTTTAGTGAGTAAAAGAAATACATTCACAGAATAATGGATACATTACTTGATACTGAATACATGTTTATAAACACATAAACATAACATATTTGTACAATAAAGCATTAAGAAAGAGTTTGGGATGAAACATTAGCAGTAATGATAGTGTGTCAATTGTGAATCTACTGGCAGGAGAATGAAGATGTCTAAGCATTTCAGTGCTGCAGTGCTTGGACAATGTATTGTGTAATAGACCTTGAACTGAGTTCTTGAAGAAGTGATAGGCTACACTTAAAAAGATGATTCACAGAAAGAAATAGAAAGCTTAGGCAGGTGTCACAGTAGGAATAAATGCAGTCTACTTTATGCTAGTGAGAGCATGTTTAAAATGAAGATAAGTGTTAAAAAATGGGAAAAAACAGATTTAAAAGTGAAATAGGAGTGATCATTTGTCATTGCGACCTTAGATAACATAAAAGTTCACTAATAATCTCATGCATGTTTATGTGATTCTCAAAAACAATGGGAAATAATTTAAACTAATATGGAGTCTGCAAATCTCTAAGTATATAAAAAATCCAGTTGCCCATTGGGAGAATACAGCAATAAATTACATTACAAGTCTCTATCAAGTCATTTAAGAAGCTAGCTTGAACCTTTCAATACAAGCATATATTTGTATCCATGCGCTGCTTCCCACACTTCCATATCTATCGTTCCATACCAACCCTTTTATTTGAATTGTTTCTCTCCACACACAAGAGCTTTGGGGGACAGAATTTATCTTATTGCTGATTCTTGCATCTCTCTCCTAACTAAAAAGCCAAGATATACATCTCAACAATAATTTCAAGTTTATTTCCAAATAACTCCTTAATTTATATGTTATAATCAAACAAATATGGCGAGCTTCTGAAATACTAGATAGAAATGTACTTTTTCTTTCTTTGAAGAGAAATGGTTTCAGAAGTTGTGAACTGGTGGGGATTAACATAAACTTCACAATAGATCAAACTGGGTGAAAACAGAGTTCAAAGGAAGGTAGCAGTGATTGCTAACAAGGCAGACAACTAACATGTCATTTTCCTATTCTTTGCTTAAAAGCTTGGCTTACTATACCTCAATCTGAATACAAGCACAGAAATATAGGATTAAATATAACTTCTAATTTTGCTGGAATCTGGAATTAAGAAAAAAACTCAATTTAAATTTGTGCATCATTTTTGTCATAGTATTTAAATCAGCTTTTTGAAGATCTACCACATGCTTGGATTTCAAAAGTTTTGGACTAAATAAACTTATCTTTCAGTCCTATTTTTCACAAGTATCTTGGACTATCTCAATACTGCTTTGTTTATTTTTTTTCCATTTTGCTTTGCTTCTGTATTTCTAAACATAATTCAGTTTCTGTATTTCTAAACATAATTCATAATTCATTTTATTTTAAATGCTTCTTTGACCATTTCTCCTTCTGTTGCTTTTTGTGATATATGAGTTGTATTCATGCTTTGATCTTGATCCTTGAGTAGATTTGCTAATGCAGTGTTGGTTCAGTTTCTTGTGTCCCATTTGAGGGATTGACCTCACTTCCTACCTAATCTAAGAATCAGCTTTATCTGGATGATTGTGTATCCACCATCAACCTAACCCATCATTTGCTGAGTGTTACGGAGAAGATAAATGGACCCATCAAATTGCTTTCTTGTACATTCAGAATCGGAAAGAGCATTTACAAGTGTAAAACAAGAAAGAATGAAGGAGAAATCTGCATGTGATGAGAGATTGGAAAGTCAGACGTACAGAAAGGAGGAGAGACAGAGAGGAAGATCTTCCGTCCAATGGTCCACTCCCCAAGTGGCCGCAACAGCTGGAGCTGAGCCAATCTGAAGCCAGGAGCCAGGAGCTCTTCCGGGTCTCCCACGTCAGTGCAGGTTCCCAAAGCTTTGGGCCATCCTCGACTGATTTCCCAGGCCACAAGCAGGGAGCTGGATGGGAAGTGGAGCTACTGGGGCCAGAACCGCCGACCATATGGGATCCCGGCACATGCAAAGTGAGGACCCCAACCACTATGCTATGGCGCTGGGCCCTCAGATTCTATTTTATAATTGGTCATTGAGTCTGTGTCAAAATTCTTTGCTTTCTTTGTTGTCAGTACATTTTCATTTGTTTAAAAAGGGCAGAATGACAGAAAGAGACAAAGAGATCCTCTACCTGCTGGCTTACCATCCAAAAGGCCACAAGGGCTAGGGCTGGGCCAGACTAAGCCAGGAGCCTAGGACTGCAGTTGAGAATTTTGCATAAGTTCTAGGGGCCCAATATCTTGGACAGTTTTCTATTACTTTTCCAGAGATCTAAAAAGAAAATGAATCCAAAGCAGAACATCCAGGACTTGAACCTATGTTCCAGAATGGGATGCCTCTGTCAGACAGCTGGGCCATAATGCTACACACAACACATATGTAACATTAAACATTCTAGAAAGGCTTTTCTTTCTTGCAAAAAGAAGAGATTAAATAATGCAACTCGTAACATGTTCTCTAAGCGCTCCAGGTTAAAAACAAGCAAGCATACACACAAACAAATAAACAAAAAACTACTTTCTTAATCCAGCATTTACTATATCTTAATTTTCTGGAAAATTGCCGAAGACATTTTTAGAGAGATAGTGTGATGGTTTTACAAAGACACAATTTAATGCTGTGGCCTTTTTTTTTTTTAACTTTTAAAAGAGTGATTAAAAAAATATATATATATCTATATATAATCATGGCATAGGTCTGGGGGTTACAATGCCAACTGAGATCACAACATCCCATGTTGGAGTTCTATGGTTCAGATGTGAGATCCATTTCCTACCCCAACTTCCTATTAAGTAAATATTTGAAAGGTGTCAAATAGTAAGTGGTTGGATTTCTATAACCATATGAAAAACCTGGATTGAGTGTTTGGCTCCCCTGTTCAGCCTGGCCTTGTGTAAGCTGCTATAGCTATTTGAGGAATTGATCTACAGATCTATCTTCCTTTTATGTGTTTTGACTTTCTCTTCCATTTAGATGTAAAGAAATTATTATAGCTAATATTATTTGAATTTTATGGCATTCCAATCATTATGCTAAGGATTTTGTGTTTTCCAGTTGAGTTTTGCAAAAACATCTAAGTTCATTACTCGCATCATGTGTCTTTAAAATATAGGCAGTGGATCAAGGAATTAAGATAAGTTGACAAGGGCCCAGCGCGATGGCACAGTGGTTAAGGTCCTCGCCTTGCACACCCGGGATCCCATATGGGCGCAGTTTCTAATCCCAGCAGCCCACAGCCCTGCTTCCCATCTAGCTCCCTGCCTGTGGCCTGGAAAAGCAGTCGAGGACAGCCCAAAGCTTTGGGAACCTGCACCCACGTGGGAGACCCGGAAGAGGCTCCTGGCTTTGGATTGGCAGAGCATCGGCCATTGTGCTCACTTGGGGAGTGAATCATCAGACAGAAGATTTTCCTCTCTGTCTCTCCTCTCTGTATATCCACCTTTCCAATAAAAATTAAAAAAAAAATATTTAAAACAAAAGATACGTTGACAAAATAAAGTGGAGTAAAAGTTGCAAATGAGATGTACTAAGTTGTGAATTAAAACACTTACCTAGTTAAAACATCTGAAGGGGCCACATTAATTTTATAATTTAGCTGTTTTTTTTCCTTTATTTAATTGCATTTTCTTAGGTACTGTCCACCCATATAGAACTGAGTGTGGGAATGGAGGTTAATTAGACTAATGATGCATTCTAATAGAATAAATACATTGGACATAAATGATTGAGTGCACAGCCCACAAAATATTCTACAAGTAGCCATATTATCTCTTGTAGACATTATTATTATTCTCATTTTTCTGGGTCTTTCATTCATTCAGTTGAAATCACATATCAAAACTTGAGAAGTGAGAAGGTGATTAGCTCCTCAGATGAGCAGTTTCACAAAAGTTTTAGAAAATTCTAATATGAAATACTGAACTCAAAAGAAGTAAACATGGTTAAGGAGTATTCCCAAGAAACTTTTGATGGGAGACAATCAGGGTTGAATTGTGAAGAACTGCAGTTGGCTATATGTGAAGTACAGCTTCTTGGAAGGAGTTGTGTTTGTACTTTGTTTCACTCTTGGAAGTTTCACATGTGTTCTCCCTATAAAATATTTCTTGACTTCCTGCTATGTCACTGTCATCACTTACGAGGCCCAGTGAAAACCAGCCTGGTTCACCATGGAAATGTCCTGGTGGATAGTCCATTTGCAAGTCTAAAGGAACTCTTATGCATTTGGATGAATGGAGCATCATTTCCCTTTTCCTCTTGACTCATGAAATACAAATGTAGGCTTTAGCTTTTATGCGGACATGTGGATAAATATGTCTCATATACCTACAAAATAGGGCACAGCTTTTTATAACAATTAGTTTGAGAATTGCTGCTATAAGTTAACTTTTATCATAAATAAGCCATTATACTTTTTTTAATATATATCTGTCTAAATACATTTCATCCAAAAGCCAATTCTGGTACTGAATTCATTCAGTAGTTCATACCACTCTATTATGCTAATAAAATTGGTATTTGCTTATTCTACAGCTGCTGCATGGAGGTTTAGAAAGTCTGTAATTAAAATCCCAAGGTTCATAGTTTCCAAAACAGTCTGTAGTAGGGAGAAACACAGTGACCTAAGCATAGCAGTTAACTGGGCATTTCAGTAATATCTTGAAAATGCTGTGAGGCCCCAAATCAAATTATATTGCAATCAGGATGATGGTTATGTTTTTTAGTGGGAAAAAATGTGTTGATTTCAAACATTAATATAAAATATCTATTACTACGACAGTGTACTGTCAAATCTTGGAAGAAGTGTGGAGGAGGACAAGGATGCATGCTATGGTACAGCAGGATAGGTCACAGGTTGTGATTCTGGCAGGCCAACATAGGAGTGTTGGCTTAGGTCCCAGCTGGCCTGCTTCTAATCCAGCTGTCAGTTTATGTGCAGGAAAAGCTGGTGAAGGTAGCCAGAATACTCAAGGCCGTATTACTCATGAAGTAGAGTCTGGTGAAGTTCTGGGCTCCTACTTCCTGGTGGACCTGTTGAGGAAACAGAGAATCCTGTTGGAGAAGTTAGCAATCCATCATTCATTTAACAATTTGAGTTTCTCCCTGTCTTTCACTCTGCCTTTAAAATCAACTGATGAAATCTGAAAAAAGGAATTAGAAAAATGTTATTGAAATAATGGAGATCTGGAGTTTCCCTATTGTATGATCTACAATCATTTGTTGAAAAAAAAGATTAAAACATCAATTATACCTACCTTGCAGAGTTGTAGTGATCAAACAGGATACCGCAAAATAATTTTAAAACAGCCAACTGATATTCACATGTATGTAGCATTTAGTTGAATACAGCGCAATCTCAGAACCAGGAAGCTGACACTCAGTGACAGATGAAAATGACTTCTCCACTGGGCTTGTGCCAGATATTCATAGGAATGGAAGACTTTGTGACAATGGGATCCCTCTTATATTTTTTCCTTAATGAACCCCCAGAAAAGAATTAGAATAGCTAGTACCCACATTTGGTAGAGTTGTGTTGAATTACCATATTGTATAACTTAATCTAGTCAGGTCAGAATGCTATAAAGGAAAATATCATAATCTGAGTGGTTTGTTTACAGTAGAAATGCACTTCTCATAACTCTAGATTTTATAAGACAGTGAGAACTGTGAAGTTCAAGACATCCTGCCCTGTGGTTCAAGCTGGCTCCTTCCAGTGGCATCCCCACATAGTTAAATGGGTAAAGCAACCACTGGGACGTTTTAACATGTGTACCAACCTCAACAGTCAGGGCTTTATCCTCATGACAACAACTACTTAAACCCCCACTTCCGAACAGTCTATGTTGGAAATTAAGTTTTGATTTCAGATTTAAATCAATGGTCAGATCATAGTTCTGTTGTTAGGATGGAATTGTTACAGAACTTCATGTATTAATATGCATAGATTATTGTTTTACTGTTTGAAGTTTTAATTATTCATTACTTCATTAAACATTTTTAGGAACTGTTGGAAACTTCAGTGGAATAAATTTATATACCGTTCTTGTATTACAAAGGCATCAGTATTATGAAGCTAAAATAAAACTACCAAGTAAGATGGGAATATTTGGATATTGTAGGGAGAGGATTGATTCCCATTTTGACTAGGAAAAACAAACAAAAAAAGGAAGTCATTTGGAGAAAGGATGGAGAGTCAGAAAGGAAGCCATGTGAGGGTCTGGGAGAACCATTCCAGTTATAGAAGCAAAGGCAAGAACTTGAAGCAGAATTTGTACATATTCAAGAGGCATTCAAGAGCCACATGTAACAGCAAAATCATATAGGAAAGAAAGCATGAATATCCAAAGATATTTATTTTCTCCCAAATGACATGTAAAGACGCTGAAAGTTTGAGCAAAGCCACACTGACTCAATTTTGATAGGATGCATTTGCTGTGCTGCTGGAAATAGACTGCAATAGAATAAAGACATTTTTTTAAAAAGGACACAATGGATAAATTATAGTGGTATGATTAGAGTCAAAGCTATTGGAGGTAAAGTTGTATTTGGTAAAATTTCCTTTCTTCTTAAAAGTTTTATTTATTAATTTTAAATGGAGAGAGAAAGTGAGAGAGATAAACCTTCCATCTGCTGCCTAATTCTTCACATGCTAGCAGCAACCATTCCCAGGCCAGGTCAAAAGGAAGCCAAAAATCAGGAATTTCAAATCTTCCACATGAATGACAAGTAGCAGAACGCAAAAGTTACCATCCATTGCCTTCCAGGACTGTGAACCAGAAGGGAAGTAGCTGCCTCTCCCTGCATTCACTCTCATTAACTGTATTTGCAGAATTATAAATTAAATCCACTATATGTTATTAGGCTTAGTTTGCCACTAATCATAACATTCAATAAGTAAAACATGAAAAGACCATAATATCATATTTCCCCTGCAGTATATGCATAGAGTAAAAATGATAATTCCATTCCAAAGTAACCATTTCATTCCTAAAATGTGTTGTGTGTTACAGAATAGTAGGCACATATCTGAGAATATATATTTATATCTCTATATCTATATCCATATCTATTTCTATCTATATCTATTTCTATCTTCTCTACATATCTTTTTTAGGCTGGCTTATTTTGCTAAGCACAACGGTTTCCACTTGCTGCAATTTGTTGCAAAAGACAGAACTTCAATATTTCTATGGCTATGTAGTATTTCATAGTGTATATTTATGCACATCTTCTTTATCCAAATATCTACTGATGGGCATCTTGGTTGATTCTCTATGTTAATTATTGTGATTTTAGCTATAATAAATATTCGTGTGCAAATAGGCATCTTGATATGCTAATTTTATTTCATCTGAGTAAATTCATAGTAGTGCAGTGGTAGTTGGGTCATAGGTAAATCTATTTTCAGATCTCTGAGGAATCTCTATACTGTCTTCCATAATGATTTGCTAGTTTACATCCCCACAAACTGAGGATTAGGGTGTTTTTCCACATATCCTTGCCATCAGTTATTGCCTATTTTTTGTTTTGCTTTAAATGTTAAATGACAGTCACTCAAACTGGAGGGAAGAAAAGAAAACTTTCATTGTGGTTTTTATTTGCATTTCCCTGCAGGCTGGGCTCTTGAGTAAGCTTTTTCATGTGTCTTTTGACCATTTGTATTTCACCTTTTCAAACTGATCTTCTCCCTTTTCTGAACTGGAATATTCTTTTTGCTGTTGTTGAATTTTGGAGTTCTTCACATTCTGGATATTAATCCTCTGTGTGTTTGTTACTTTGCAAATATTTTATCCCTTTCTGTTGGCTGCCCCTTCACTTTGTTGACAATTTCCTTTGCAGTGCAGAAGCCTCTAAGCTTGCTATAATCTCATTTGCTGCTTTTTGTGCTAATTGCTTGTGCTTCTGGGTACTTTTCCAAGAAGTCTCTGCCTTCTATGACTTGTAGATTTCCTCTGATGTTATCTTCTAGTAATTTAATTTAACTTGTCTGGTACTTTAATTTAGTTTATCTGGTCATAGAGTTAAATCCTTGATCCACTTAGGGTTGATTTTTTACATAAGATGAAAAGTAGGGTTCTTGTTCCATGCACCTGCATATGCAGATCCAATTTTCCTGCACTCTTTAAAGTGACTCTCCTTGAGTTGACTTCAGTTGATTCTTGACTATCATTCAAAAAGGTTACTTCAGTGAAACTAATGAATCAATATTTTTTGTGAATTAAGCTTAAACAGAACCACCAATTTAATTAATACAATATGTATTATTCCTTTTTGTAAGACGTATATCATTGCCTGGCAAAATAGTATACAACCTACTTTCTCTATTGTTAAATAATTATCTATTAGGAATTAGATTCTTTTAATCAGTAAACTTAGTAGATATGAATCAGAAATATAGCTTCAAAATTACCATGTATATTATGAAGTTATCTTCCACTTCTACCAAAAGTAGAAGACTGCCAAATATTCTACCTGCCTAAACAGAGTTTATAATCCCAGTAACAAACAGTCACAGTGACATATGCAAACACCTCATGATAGCGCATTCAAAAGAAAACTGGGAGAGAGGATGCTACTATTTTTCCATATCAGAATATGTTTCTTCTAGACATAGATAGGTACCGCTATGTAATGCAATGTTTTATTCACTGGAGACTTAGCATTTGCTTGGAAGCATACAAAAAAGAATCACAGAAAATATTTTTCCTCGTATAGAAAGCTAGTGAATTAATTTGGATCTAGGTGAAATATAGCTGACATAAAAGACACATTTTTATAAACTATTTAGAGGCCTTATAAGGCAATTTAGCAAACACATTGAAATCTTTCAAAGTCCTGTTACTCTATGATGTCTCTGGTGTCACAAGAAATAGGCCAATGCGTCACTTCAACATGAAAATTAACCCCATCATAATTTAAAAGTCATAATATGCGTTTAATGGGCACTTCAAAATATTATGTATTTGAAATGCAAAGAAAAGAAGGCAAGATAGAAATGTGGTATTCATGAATTCACTACTTCACTCTCCCAAATCCTTCAATAGCTGGTTTGGGCCAGCCAAAACTCACATGCAGGCAAATTACTTCAGGCAATCTATAAGGGTAGAAGGGAAATAATAAATTGTCCTATCCACTGCTGCCTTCCAGGATATTCATTAGCTGGAACTTGAAATTAGAAGCAGGGCTGGGACTTGAAACGAGGCAGTCAGTGATAGGATGCAAACATCCCAACAGTGTGTTGCTCAACTCTTACCCAACGCTTCTTTTGATTACTCTGCCAATCATAACTCAGGTCACCTCCTTTTCCCACACTTCTTTTCTTTGTCCCTCCCCTCCCCAGGGGCAGACACTTTGCCTCAGTAGCTAATCCTCCATTTCCAAGTGCCAGCATCCCATTCAGATGTCCACTCTTCCCATTCAGCTCCCTGCTTGTGGCCTGGGAAAGTAATGGAGGATGGCTGGAAGCCCTAGGACCCTGCATCAGAGTGGAAGAACTGGAATAAGCTCCTGGATTTGGGTCAACAAGCAGATGGAAGCTTTTTTTTTTCTCTCTGTTAATTTCACTTTCCAATAAAATAACTTAATCTTTAAAAACATAATTCTATTTTGCAAAAAAAATAATGTTTTCAAAAGTTATATTCCTTTTTAGGAGACTACTTAAAATATGAAAGAAAATCATATTGTAGGAAATACATACTTAAGGAAAACTTTTTTTTTAATTGTAGTTGAAACTTTTTTTTAAGATTTATTTTAAAGGCAGAGTGACACACAAAGAGAAAGAAAGTTATTTTGCCTGTTTTGTATGATCTGAACAGCCATGGTAGAATCAGGGCAAAGCCCGTGTAGTTGGGTTATCATTTGTGGTCTCTGAGTGAGTATTAACAGGAAGTGTAATTGAACACAGAGCCAGGACTTAAACCCAGGCACTGCCATTTGGATGTAGAAGAGCCAGGCGGCTGTGTAAATCTCTTCATTTCAAAGTTCACTCCATGAAAATATTTTTTTATTTTAAGATCATTCTGTTTTAAAATTTACCAATTGTACATTCATTCAGTAAAACATCAGTTTATTTTCATTTAATTACTCATTTACAATTCCTGATTTTATTTGTTATACTATATTTTTTTGTATTTTGAAATCAATTCCAAAAATTGAATAGCAATATATCAGTCTTAATGAGCATATAAAAAATGTGTCTCTAAATCAGTTTAAAACAACACATGCAGTTTTTAGCAAAAATTAGCCACGGAGGTGGGAAGACATGATTTTGCTTTGTATCATACCATTTATAATTGACTTCTTAAAATATTGTGTATAGGAACTTTTTCTTATATGTTTATGCATTCTTAAAAAAAAAAAACAGGCTTGACCTCTCCTGATATACATGTTGGATAGGTTTTGCATGGATAATAATGTTATTTTTGCTATTGAAAAATTTTATGCAATCTTAAAACTGACCATCATTTCATAAACATGTGTTGAAGTTAACTGTATGTGAATTTTAACATATCAATTATATTATTACTAGTTCTTTTAAATGTGTAGAGGGATGAATACACACACATACACAAAATAGTGTGTGCATATATATATGTATATGTGTGTATTTGTTCTAGTCAAATTTCTTTTACCAATATATTTTTATTTTGAATTTTGAATTATGTGGTATAATTTTGTATAGGCTGGGATTCCCTCCCAAACTCCCACCCCCAGATAGATTTTCCCCATTTTACTTCAGTGATGTAGTCCTTCATAAGGAGTCATAATTCTATCAGTGTCTCATTTATGTGTACCCCGACATTGTTGGCAGAGACAATGGCAGTTAGTCATATTTCAATCACTAAACAATCAGAATATTTTTTGCTCTTTGAAATTTTGAAGCTACCTTGGCTCCATCCGTACTCTACAGATACAAGTGACAGGTATTAAATTAACTCTGATACATATCTGACAAAGAGAAATGAAACAATGACGTGGAATATAATAAAAGGACTAGGATAAAAAGACAATGCAATTATTGAAATATGAAGACAATGCAAGTTATATTCACTACAGGGAGCATAATGTTAGAGGGTAATATTATCTTGAAAGACATTAAAATATTCTAACTAAATATGAAAACGTTTGTACTTAACAGGTGAGAAAACACCTGGTAACAGATAAAATCTTAAAAATTATCTCTATTTGAATAAAATATATTCACTTTCTCATGAGACATAACTATCACTACTGCTTTTAAAAGGTGAAAAAATACTGTTAGAAAATGCAAATCTGAAAATGTGTATTCTTACAGCCAAATCTCATGACACAGGCTACCGAATTCTGCTCTTAACAGTCATGTTAATAGTTTTTCAGTTATTGAGAATTTTATGAAAATGATAGGCCTGATCTTTATGTGATATAGAATGTTTCATTACAGTCTTATAAATGAATTTAACCAATCAGCTAATTTTCTTGTGATCATAATTTGTTACTGATAGTAGCATTGTTATGTCAATGAATGCCAGGGTCAGACCACCTAAATCAAAGGGAAAAAATTAATTCTAAACATAGGTAGGTAGATGTATAGATATAGCTATAGATATAACCCTAGATATAAATACAGATAAGGATATGGATATATATACTATATATATTATATATATACAGAGAGACAGACACACAGAGAGAGACATAGATATTCTATTGGAAATTATTTCCATATTGATATTAGTTCATTTTTTATGGAATTTGATAAACTTGTCTCTCTCTCCTTTTGGTATTTGAAAATCAGATAAGTTGTTCTTATTCATTTGGTCTTCTAACATGTTTTCGTTTTAATAGGTAGGCTGATAGTGTGTCCTACTGTATGACTTGTGCTGATGATACTGCAAGAGCTTCAGCAATAGATGAAGTGTAGTGAACTCTTCCTGACAATGCAGAAATCAAATCATTAACTCTGACTCTTAGTTCCGAAAGTTTTTCTTTTCTTTTCTTTTTTAATATATGACCATTGCTTTCATCTACAGTGAGTCGTCTTCAAGTTGTGTCAGTTGGGAGGCTTTGTGTTCTACACTTCTACTTATCACTGCTTATTACAGCCTCATTGCTCTCTCTCTCTCTTTCTCTCTTTCCCCCCCTTTCATTTACCCCCCTCTCTTTTTGTATCAATAAGGAATGTGAGGCCCTACTGTTCTTTCTGTAACTTTACAGTTTAGCTATTTTAGAGTTTTTAATACCAAAGAATTTACATCCATTTTTACATTTCAAACCCGTACAATATCAGTTGGCTGCCTTCAATCAAGTGTTCTTTTTCTGCACCAGGATCCTGCTCACGTAACTTGCCTGAAGGTATCTGGAACAAACTTTCTTATGACTGTGTGTAGCAGCTCTGCAGTTCTCAACACAAATTAATTCCTCAAATCTGATATTAATATAGATGTTCACGCTCAGAGCTCAGCTCAGTCCTCATCTGCTAGCAGCTTTATCCAGAACAGTCCAAATAAACCCAGAGAATTTCTCTCCAGGGCAAGAAATCTTTTTCCTCTCTCTGTAAGTAGACAGACACTTTCATGTTTCCATATGCTTATAAAATATCCACTTACAGAGATACCTAGTATCGGTTAATAGGATTGAATTGAATAAGGTTAAGAGCTGTGTTGCAGAACTGGTTACAGGAATTAATATGGCCCTGGGCAAAGCAGTAATTCAAATTCTTCAACCAACTGAACTCAGCATCTAAGATGCTTAGATATCATCCTCTATTCAAGCATAAGGGAAATTATTTCAACCAATGGAGGAGCTGTTTCTATTTTGAAACATCACCATATCATAGGAAAGAGCATTAGTGCAAATTCAGTTGCTCCTATGTTACTTGGTTTATCTTTCCCCAGGAGAAAAAATTCCGAGTATTGCTATGTCATTACCAAATAACAAATTATCTCTCATATGAAAAATTCTCTATCTATCCAACTTGACATTGCTCATTTCTGAAACTTAGAAATGAGATGTTCTCTTTACTCCACCCATTTCATTGTATATTTTTCTCATTTTCTCTCTTACAAAATTAATTGAATTGAGCATAGTTCAGAGAGGATTGGATACTATGTTATAAGTCAATTGAATTTTAAAGAATCATAGTTAATTTCAAACACTTTTTTTTTAAAAGATTTATTTTTATTATTTTTTCATTGGAAAGGCGGATATACAGAGAGTAGAGACAGAGAGGAAGATCTTCCGTCCGATGATTCACTCCCCAAGTGAGCGCAACGGGCCGATACTATGCCGATCCAAAGCCTGGAGCCTCTTCCGGGTCTCCCAAGCGGGTGCAGGGTCCCAAGGCTTTGGGCCATCCTCGACTGCTTTCCCAGGCCACAGGCAGGGAGCTGGAAGGGAAGCGGGGCTGCCGGGATTAGAACCGGTGCCCATATGGGATCCTGGGCGTGCAAGGCGAGGACCTTTAACCACTTGCGCCACTGCGCCGGGCCCCAACACTTTGTTTTTTTTAATTATCACTTACTTAGAAGTTCTAGAGAAATTAGTAATTGCTCAGGAACTGAACTGTGATGTGCTAAAAAATTAAAGTAGCCACACAATTCTAATATAAGAACTTGTCCTAATAGTATCTAATAATTTCATTTATACCTTATTGTGGATGACAAGAGCATAGACTCTCTTTCTATGAGTATTACTTTCAAGTGTATTTTTCTTTTATTTTCTTTGTTCATGGTTTTAACATAACTAATATTATATCATCTCTCAGTTTATATGCCAGGTTGTAAACAGTTGCCTGTAGAAATATTCATTGACTTTAGCATATTAATTTTATGCAGTAAAAAATTCCATAGATGTTATCCACATGAATCTTTGACCATATGTTAACCTTTTTTTGTGGTTTTATTTTGAAAATCCCTAGATGGAAATACTCTAACTATAACACTGTTTATAATGATCTAATTGCATTGACTTGGCCAGTTTGTCTCCATCAAGAGAAACATTTGATAGATTCATAGGAAGCAAATGATATTGGCAATTGAACTGGCATTTGTGAATTAATTATGAATGATTTAAGAGTGTAAATTTTATGTGAATTTCTATTTTCTTAAAGATTCACTTATCTATTTGAAAGATTTACTGAGAGGAGAGAAAGACATCTTCCATGAGCTGATTCACTCTCCATTGGCTATATCAACTGGGGATGGGCAGAGAGAAACCAGAGAGAGAGAGAGAGAGAGAGAGAGAGAATATGAATCCACTGATTCATTCTGCAAATGGTCACAATGACCAGGGGTGTGCCAGGCTGAAGCCAAGAGCTTCTAGTTTTTCCAAGTGGGTGGCAGGGCCCAAGCTCATGAGCCTACTTCTATGATTATTCCGACCTATTAGCAGAGAGCTAGACTGGAGTAGCTGGGACTCCAACAGCAAACCCTGTGTTATGCTATTTTTACCGGCTACTCCACTTCTGTTTCTTTTTAAGTTTATTTGCTTTGAAAGGCAGAAAGGGGAACAAAGAACAAAAGAAACACAGAGCAATCTTCCGTTAGTCTGTTCCCCAAATGGCTGTAACAGACAGACTTGTGCTGTGCTAAAGTTAGGACCCAGGTACTCTGTCTGAGTTTCTGAGATTGGTGGTAGGAATATTGTTATGTCAGCCAACATTTGGTGCCTCCCAGGTAGCATATTCATAGGAATTTTAAATCGGAAGTGATGTCAGGACCTGAACCCAGGCACGATAATGAGAAGTATGGACACCTATGCAGTGCATTAATCATCAAGTCCATGGATATGCCTGTCTTTGTTTGTTTGCTTCAGATTTAGTCCTAACCGGTTAGTCTTTAAAGCTTTCTGTAAAAGAGAGAATATGTATTCATGTGAGATCACGTCTCTGACTGCTTGTTGTATAAGCACTTCATTGATTTAGTTCTTTTTACTTTGTGATTGCATTTTTCTTTTTCAGAGTCTACCAATTTCTGCAAAGATATGGACTGAGCATCTCACATTACTCTCTGTGTGGTTTATGTAAATAACAAAAATAAAAACCCCTGAAGCTTTACCCCTGTTCCCAGTAGTATCCCACTGACCTCTTTTCAGCTTGAAAAAGTTCTATCTATTCCTGATTTCTTTTTTTCCTTCCCAGTGGCAATTTTCACCCTACTGTGCTTCTTCATCTGATTTCTTGACTCTTTTTTGACTTGAGAATTAATTATTGAAATGTATCAGATGCACTCTGAAAATGTCAGTGTATTTGGTTGAATTTGCTAAGAAGCACAGCTTTTCAGGCTACATGATATCAGAATTGAATTTCAAGTAGTGCCTCCCTCCACACATCTTTTTCACAGGCAACACAAAAACATAATACAGATGATCTATACCATCTCTGCAAACGGTTTTTGCTGTATAAGGCCATTTGTCTCTATCACCTTTGAGCAGAATGTTTACTTTCACATTCTAATGCTGTTTTTCTCATTGAAACTTGAACAAACACTGTGCATAGAACTACAAGAGGTTCACAGAGGTGTCTATCTCCTGCCTCCGAACTGGCCTGTGGCTAATTTAATCTATCCAATTCAGATGGTTATTGATCGTAGTATAAAAGGAATTCTCAACCTCCCTTTATGGGTGGAATATTCTATAAGCCTTGTTCTCAGAAGCCCAGACACAGGAATTCATATACTGCATGCGGCAACTTGAGAGTAGAAGCAATTTAACCTCAAAGATTAAAATGAACTGAAACAAATTAAAAAAAATATTTTTAATTGTGTATGTGGGCTTAGGAAGGAATGCAGTAAGCCATAAAAACGTAATTTTAGGGGAATACTGATAAAATAAGTAGCTGAGACTGTATGTTTTCTTTCCAATTTGATATAATTATTAACTTTCTCTGTAATCTTACACAGACTTGCAGACCATCATGGGAAACTGCCCATGATGTTTCAATTGTTCCATAAACATTTTTAACCCATCACATATCCTAATGGAAGAAGACACATAATAATAGTAGCAGATTTATTATTATATTTATGTTTGCAATTATATTGAAAGGAGACCAAACTGTGGAGAAAATAGAGAAAAGAGCTAGAACATGTTTTGTGCCAGAAGACAGACAAGTTACCTTTAAAAAAAAAAAAAAAGATTTGCTTGAAAGGCAGAGTTATGCAGAAAGAAGGTAGTATACATAGAAATCTTCAATCTGCAGGTTCATACTTCCCATAGCCAGAAGAGCCAGGGCTGGACAGTACCAAAGCCAGGACTGTGAAGTTCCTCTCAGGCCCCTCACATGCACAGAAGAGTGCCAAACACTTGAACCATGCCCCTCCTCAGTGCCCTCAACCTGCCCCAACTGCTTTTCTGGGCACATTAACAGGGAACTGGATCAATACTGAAGCAATTGGGACATGAACTAGGCACTCATAGGAGATGCAGGCATTTTAAGTAGCAGCTTGAAGGTCAGCCGCAGAATTTCCATGTTTAATGGAAAAGTCCACAAAACGATTTACTGAAATGATGTTCCTGTAAGTAAGGATATTGAGGAAGTGGTCATAAGGATAACAGAACAGTAACATGCTGCAGAGAGGAAAAGCTGAGCAAAGGTCCTGAGGCAGGTATATACTTGCTATGTTTAAGAACAAACAAACAGTCTATAGGTGAAGCCAACTGAAGCAAAGAAAGAGATGAAGTAACACAGGGCAAGGAATCAGTGCACGCTAAGTGGACAGCTCCTGCAAATGGGTCAGCTTATTCCCTCAGTGCCCTGGTCAAGGTTCGGATAACCTGTAGAGAAGTTGGCCTGGCTTATGACTGAAAAGAATATGTAAGGAATATTGTTTATTGATGTAAAGAATATCTTTTAGGCATCGCTGAGAGATAGAAATACTAAAGTAATAAAATATGCAAAGAGTACTTGCCACCTGCATGGGGTTGTAAAGAACTTGCATTTTGTTGCAAAAACGCCTGGCGGGAGGATCTTCTGGCAACATGGAGATAGAAAAAGGAGGAAAAAGGCAAGGATGTTTCTAAGGCTTCAATATATGATATTGTAAGGATGGAATTCCAGCAAACTCATACAGGGACAGTAACACAAATTCAGCATATAATTATGGAAACCATTTTTAAAATATCTTTAAAAAGCATTTATTTAAAAACCCTGTTAAAAAGTTTGTGATTTATGTCCTATTTTCCTGAGTTTGGGAAATAAGATCTAATGCAAATCATTGGCATTATTTATAAATATGTATGCATACTGTGTTTGTATACAGCATGCATAATATTATAGAACTATTATGAGTTTGAATACTGTAAATGGCCCAAATATTTTATAAGTCTTAGAATTAGACTGCTTCCTTGTTTTTATCTGATATGTAACAAAATACTCTAAAGAATATATTGTAAATATTTAATTGTATCATATCTCTTATTTCTATGAAAAGAGTATCCAGAAGTTAGAATGTTGGGCTAAACAATATCGTTTTTTATCATTTGTTTGTTTGTTTGAAAGACAGAGAGAGAGAGAGTGAAAGACCCATCTGCACATTGATTCCTCAGATTACCACAACACCCAGGGCTGTGTCAGGTTGAAGCCAGAAGCCTGAACTACATTATGATCTGCCACCTGAGTGGCAGGTTCCAAAACTCTTGTGTGGCCGTGTGCTGCTTTTGCTGGATGCACAGAGTGAGCTGGGTCTGAAGTGGTGCAGTGGGACACAAACTGACCCTCATATGGGATGCCAGAGTCACAGGATGTGGCATAGCCTGCTATAGCACAATGGTGACCCCGCAGAACTACATTGTGATTCCATTTTTTTGTTGTTGAAAAACTCCCCCAAAGAGCAACAAGGACATGATTAGGTACACAAATTATTTCATTAAAACTCAATGATATTATGCCAGCCTAGAAGGAGAAACACTACAGGCATTCAGGATTCCTGTCCTGCTCACTTTCAATTTCTAGAAACATTCCATTCTATAATTGGGACTGTCGTTTAGCTATGTAAGAAGAACTGATGGATATTTGAGGAAATCCAGTGTGCTTTTCCCTGTTTATTCACATAAGGCAAATGTTTCAAAAGGAAAAACAAGGAGGATCCTATTGCAACATTATGATCTCAAGTGCAGATACATGTGTGCAGACAATGTGACCGATTCTTCTAAATGTGACACAGTGGTGTTTATGCCATCTTTTGTCCTGTGCCTCTTTCCCCACCCACACTCTCCCTGTGTCAGCATCTTCCTTGAGATTGAAAAGTCCCTGGCATCTTCCTGCAGTTCTTCAGGCAATTTTGTTGCCTCTCTCAGAAGACGTAGATGCTTTTATTTCTGCCTTAGGGACTTGTCTGCCTTAAGGTGTCTGTGGGAAAAATCCATGCTGCCTGGACCCATGTGGACTGCCATGATTTAGGGAGCAACACTTCCCACAAAATACTGCAGCCCTTCTGCACCAGAGCTTTACTTCTTTGGAGAGAGATGTCAAACCCTCAGCACATTTTCCTTACCACTCTTCTGTTAAATCTAAGGTCTTCTTAAGTCTAGGCTACGTAAATCCAAGAACTAGGAAAGCTTCATTTTCCTCTGATTTTGGAGTGATTTTGTTTTCTTCTGATATGCTACTGAAGAGCCTAATCACCACCTGATTTAGAATGACTAAACAGGAGAAGCAGACCTAAGCAGATCAGGAGACTTAAAGCGGGCACCCAGTGTACTATAAAGAACATCCCATACTCCCATGACTCTGGATTTACATTTAGCAAGAAATCAACTTACAATTTCAAGTTTCCCTTCGTTTACTGTTGTGACATAGTGGTTTCATATGGAATCCATGATTTTTGCTTATTTTTACCTTTTTTTTGAGAGTATATGATGTAGAAGCAATGAGCACTAAAAGTAATGTTGCCTCGTTAGGATTCTGGCTAGGATGCCAGTCATCCATATTGGGGTTCTTAGGGTCCAGTCTTGCCTCTGCTTTTGATCCAATTTGCACCCTGAAAGGCAACAGATGACAGGTCAAATGCTTGCATACCTATGTGTTCTTGCCATGTGGGAGACCTGTGTCGAGTGCTCTGCTCCCAACCACAGTTCAGTGTTGCTCAGCCTAAGGAGTATTAGGGATGAGCCAGTATATGGGGACTTAGCTGTGTCTCTCAATGTGTGTCTCTGTCTCTCAAATAAAATGTCTTTAAATAAACATTCATTTACATTATGATCATACTTGAGTAAATGTCATGTTACCAAAACACTGACCTTTGTATTATATGACATATTTTTCCATGAAACTTCCTCAAATTTTGGGGTAGTAATGGAAATCCCTGTCCTCCTTCTATTAAAAAAAATGAGAAAATGATGAAAGATTAGGTGTCAAGGAAAGAGAAGTCTAGGTGGTTGGAAGTAAAGGGAGTGAAAAGATCAGCCCGTTCTAACTCAGTGGAGAATTCAACCTTTGTATTTCTATACTGAATGTATAGGCTTGAAGTAATGTAATAAAGTTTATAAATTAATCTAGTCAGATACAATCTACACATCATTTTATTGTTTTGAAGTAGATTGAAAACTGCCTAGATTTGTGCAAATAAGCAATGTCAATGGCTCATCAAAACTATTGGCATAATCAGGTTCACCTAGATTTGCTTTTATACATTACTGACTTTGACCATGTAGAAACATTGTATAAGAAATTGAGCCCTGTTAAAATGGTATCCAATCTAAGAAAGCAAAGCAACTGATACAGCAATAATCTTTCACAAAGGCACATCTCGTCTTTAAACATCTGTGATGTTTGAATCTTAAGGAATATGATACACTTTCAACTTTATGAGTATATAAAATGCCTCTTCAATAGTTGTTAAAATTCACACGTATGGAATTGTTTTGTAAATTGAAAACTATTTTTTATTCTCCTTAAGCCATAATCTCCATTAGTGGAGAGAAGAGTCTTCGTGTAGTTTTTCTTCATTTAACTCCCAGGAAGATTCCTCTTCGACACATCAAAGTCCTTCCTATCTCCTGCTGCTCTTAATAGGTCTCAGTATCTTTAACTTTTAAAATAAAAGCATTGAGATTTTCACTTCTGTTCTCATAATCAGCTGCATCTTATTTATGTCTAGACAGATATTGCAAAAACAAAAGAAGGCAACCAGAGCCAACAGGAGCTAAAGCAGGCAGAAGCTTAAATTGTCCTTGTCTGTCCTTTTTAGTCAATTTCTTCCCCTACCCCATTTTCTGATGGGTATTTTGTTTGCATAGGAACTCTGTATCTCCTTCAGCTGAATTCTCACTTATCTGAGTCTGATAATATTATGGCTGTAGATGCAAATGTTGTGAAGACGGGGAGAGAAATGTTTTTCTAGTCACAGCCAATATGGCTCAGTTTTATATCTGAGAAGCCCTCCAGACCTGCCGTACTCCACCTCCCCACGGCTACCATTGGCCTCTGTTGCATTTCGTTCTGTTTAGGGTCTGCCTTGAGGACACTCTGCAGTAATAGAACTTGGCCTCTCTAGTAGCACTTAGGACATATGATGAATTTTAGTCACTTTGTTTTCTTAAACTGTAGAAAAACTTGCTAGTTCTTAATACACTGCCCAGGTACTCTCTGCAGGTATCCAGTGTACATTAATGGAATAAAGAAATTAAGCAAAAGAGTTGTTCATAGAGAAGGTTAACCCAAGATATGCTGCAAATTCCTAGCAAGTATAACAATAATACAAATGAAAGTATGCAATTCTTATTGAGCACTTGTTAAGTGCAGACACTTCCCTAAGTTCTTTTCAGTCATCATCTTATGTCATTTATATAGCAATTCTAGAAGAAATGTAATTTTTATATATTTCATTACAATAAAAATAATTTGCAGGATAATTATCATTCTAATACCTTCACTTTGATGGTATAATATTGGTATAATATTTTCCCTACTTGTGTTTGCATTAAGAAACAATTTCATGAGGTACAAATGAATTTTGCTATAAATTACCAATCTTGAAAAATACTGTAAAATAAAAACAATTCAGGATCTAAATGTCTCTTAGAATAGTTCGTGAGATGTTGTTTACACAGAAAAAAATATGGGAAAATTACACAGAAAATGCATACAAAAATGCTATAGGAAAAATATTAACCCTAATAAAAATATTCCTCACTTAGGAACTTATATATATTATGCTTACATTATCCTATATACTTATAGGATAAAGATATTTGTGTGCTTAGATTGAGTTACTATACACAGAGGAGAGGGCATATGGGATATTAATGTGACTATTAAACTATAAACATTTTCTATAGGAAGATTACACACTTTCATTTGTGATAGTGATGGAATACATGTTTTATAATTCTTTCATTTTTCCTTTCACATTTTATTTGCCTAATTTGTAGGATTTAAAAATATATTTGATATCAATATTTTTATTTTACATGTCATTGTTTTGTATATGCTGTTGATTTCTTTTTAATAGTAATCTGGTGATCTATAAGTATTTTCACACTGTCCCTTTAGTAATGATCAGAGGATCAAAATCTGTTCCATTTAGGTGTTATAATTTTCTTCATGAATTATGTATGAATTATAAACACTACCAAAGTTTAGAAGAAGTTTTTGAATTGCCTTAAGACACTTCATATTCTTCATCTTTGCAGTTAATAGCAAAAAATCCAATCTCTGATCATGCATTTACATATTGCTGGAATGTCTAATAATTTTCCTACCAACTCCATGTCTTTGGGAATGTGTTTTCTTTTTGAATGAATTTATTTTGACATCCAGCTTAACATTTGCACAAATCTGAATGATGGGTTCTCTGCTAGTTAATTTCCTGAGGTTACCTGCCTAGCTTTCTAAAACTTCCCATTCACCGATCTATCTTTATTCTTGCATTTGAAAATTTGAAAATAAAACTGAATTGCGAGAGCCAGCAGGAATAAAATGCAAACATCTTTTCTCTTGATCTCTTATAATATTTTAACTGTTCTTCGATTCACTGAAAAAAGAAAAACAGCACACATTATGCATTATATTGCATGTGAAAATAGGATGGAAAAAGTATTTTGTTACTCCTTTTACCTGTGGTAACAAATTATAAATTATTTAATGGGATAGTTTTATTAAAATAAATTGTGAAAACATCAATCTTCATTATAGTATAATTACTGTTTCACATACAATTAGAGGTTTAATGTTACTCTGGCACTCCCAAATATAATGTAACATTACTTTTATTTAAAAAGATTGAACTTTCTTTATTTTAATCTTATTTGAATAGCAGAAAGAGCCTGAGAATGACAGACAGACTGAGGAAAAACTTTAATTTTGTAAGTTATACCCTATATGTACCCTGCAGCCTGGGCTGTCAGCCAAAGTCACAATCCTGGAACTCAGATCCTGTAGTAGGCAGCATGCATGCAGTTATTGATTTTATATCACCTGCTGCTCCTTATGGTGCTCTTGGGTAGGAAGCTAGAATCTTAAGTGGACCTGAAACACTAAGACCAGAGACACTGAGTTGGCATGAAAGAGTACAAGCCTGTGTCATAACAGCTATGCTGACTATCCATGGTAGAACTACACCTTGCTGCCTTTTATACTAAAGGAGAATTTTCAAGTTATTCAAGCTGTCGTGTTTGCACTTGGGAGAATAGATACAACTTCACATGTGACACAACATCTAGTACATCTTAAAATATAGCAACTTTGTAAAAACTGGTTTTATAAGTGACCACTAAAAAGTATCTTTGTCACAAGATTCATTGCAAAAACAGGCAAAAGGCAAGTACTAGATTTGGAATTTACATGAGAGCCTCCAACTAAAATAAGCACGATATTGCATTGAAAAAAGTAATTTTCGGGGGGGGGATATTGACAACAAGAAAGAAGGAATGTGGGTTAAAAGTGAAGATGTAGAACATGGGGATCTTTGAGCAGAGGAGAAATCCCATAGCTCAGGCAGAAACAGGGCAATGGTTGTGGAAGCAGTAGTGGTGTAAGTACAATTACAGAGTGAAATTATTGAGTATAAACCTCACTTAGGAACTAGGTCTGGTGAACAAGTTACTGCATATGCCTGAACACAATGCGAATCACTTACAAGCCAAGCTTCATGCTTTGTGTGGAAAGTATTTTTCAAATGTGTGCAAGAATTTCAACAGTTAGATTCATAAGGATGAAACCATTAGCTGAAAGGGCTTTGCCTTTTACAACTTAAACAGGATATAAAACAGCAAAGGTTGCCGTGTAGGGAAACCTCCCAGGGCAGAAATATATGGAGAGGGGTAGATTGTGTGAGTTGGGCATGCACAGACTACAGGAAGGTCTTTGAATCCCATCTCCTCCCTTCTGCACCCCTCCCCTTGTTATTACATAATGACACACAGATGAACATGAATCAGGCTTTTCCAACATCCATCACATTCTGGAACCGAGACTCTGACTATATTAAAGGATTAAAGTTCCCTACGTCCCCAAACACATATTGTTATCCATAAAGAGAAGAGAGAGAGTACTAGGAAGTATCCTTCATGATCTGTTCCAAACCCAAACAAATATCTAAATTGCCCTACCTGTGAAAAATAAAGCAACTCTGGATATAATTTTTAAGTTTTACCAATTATTTTCATTTTGATTTTTAATCCAGGGAGAGGGAGATGGAGGGAAAGATCAATCTTACGTTTCCCGTTTCACTTCCCCATACTCATACGTGCGGGCTGGACCAGGCAGAAGCTAGGAGCAGCAAATCACAAGCAGGGCTTCCACCTGAGTGGCAAAACACGCAGCTTCTTATGCCATTACATGATACTCCTTGTGGTGCAGATTTGCAAATACCTAAAATTGTGAGTGGAACCAGGACTTGAGCCCAAGTACATAAAAGTGATATGTAGATATCTGAATTGCTGTGCCAAATGCCCAAAATATGCTACTGTTTTTGTTTGTATGTTTTCTTATGCAAGTAAATAAATAACTCATCATGTAAAAGTGGAGTTAACATAACAAAAATAATTTCTGCAAAGAATTTAACCATGCAATTATTAAACACAAATAACAATCTGGAAGACATGGGCTAACTAAATGAGTGAATAAGAAAGGGTAGGTATCTAAAGTACAATCTGGAAAACAAAGCACACTGGAAAAAAAAAAAGTACATATGCCAGTGTTGCTTCCCTAGTGAATATTTGCCTTACAGGGTAGGATGTACAAATAAAAGATGCTCACAAAGATATTTTTGTCACACAGCTGCAAAGGTAGGCAGATCTGCTTGCCATGATTGATGGTATTGTTTTTCCTTTTAATATGACAGAGTTTGTTAAAAAAAAAAATAAAACAACTGTGTTTCCATGGATCCTGGGAGCTGTACTGTATGCAGCAGATTGCGGGTTGTTATACAATATTCAAGCACATTACAATGGTTTTTGAAATCGTGTGGTAGTATGAAACATGTGGTAAGAAAGTCCTGGCTTTGATGAAAATAGAACCAGAGAATGCTATTAACAAATGATGAAAGAGACAGAAGGATGAGAGGATGGACAATGGAATGTAAAAGATCATATAGGTGCTGGCCTTGAGAAAAGAAGTGTGTAAAAATAGAATCAGAAAAGATGTGATTGTAGAACAAAATTTTGGAAATATTTGGAGAACTGCTTAACTACACTGCTACAAGTAATTTTAATAAGAAACAGGTGCATTCTGTCTTTGGTAATTAACATATACCCAAGCCACACACACACACACACACACACACACACACTCACACACATGCAGCAGGAAAGAGAAAGTGGATGAGAGAAAGACCAAGAGAAGGGGGAAAGAGTAAAAGCCAGAGATATCTGGGCAATTGTTGGCATGAGATAAAATGATTTTTTTTTTCTGGATGACCCTCTCAAATGTTGCCCTCTGTCTCCTTAGAAGAGGTGATCTGAGGATAACCATCAAATAATAACTGAACACACACACACACACACACACACACACACACACACACACACAGGAGCTAGAGAAGATGAATGCAAAAAATGCACAGCATGAGCAGCAAAAATCTCAACACCTGCCAGATAGCCAGGTAGCCAGGAAGCCAGGTAGCCAGGTAGCCAGGTAGCCAGGTAGCCAGGTATGGATGCAGTCAGTGCTGTGTCAACCACTGACTTTCAGTGAACTCACTGCTACCAAGCCCCTGCAACATTAGTTGTCTGGTCTTTTGCCCTTTATGATGAAATCTATCTGTATTCTACTCTACTCTACTCATTATGTTGTTATTATTATTATTATTATTATTGCTGTTATACTTGTCAATGTTCACTTAGGCCATGCTATCATATATCTGTGATTTGTTTCAGAAAAAAAAAATCTAAGTAGAGTTTAGCGGGCACCTTTCTTTAGGATAGCTGAAATTACTAAATTCCTAATGAAGTAGAAGTTTTTTTTTTTTTTTCAGCTTTCAGCAGGGTGAGCTAGGGATGTCAACTAGCATAAACCCACAGATGGAAAAGTGTGAAATTGCGTTTCTTTATCTGTTTTTTAATTACTCTAGATATACTGTTGGCTTGGTAGTGCTCACTTAGAGACAAAAGGAGGTAGAAAAACAATAATGGTCAGGAATAAATTATATAAACTCAGAAATGTTTTGTTGGTAGTAGAGAGTTCAGTAAATTAGCACCAGGTTGGTACTGTCACATAATTTGCTGGTAGGAGCACAACAGAGCAGCTTGTAAGAACAGATGAGCCAGGGCACAAATAAAGCAATGAACATAAATCAGAGAAACTTAATTTAGCATTGGACATCTAGATGGCGGTCAGTGATGCTGTTCATTATTACCATTCTGCCATGCACAGAGGAGACTCAAAAAATATTTGTTGATGGTAATTATAATCTCAACAAGAAACATGACTAGCATTTTTCCCTTCATTTATACCATCCTTTTCAGAAAATATTTACATGTTCATCATTACAAGGAAAAGGCGCCTTGCTGAGAATTATTTTAAATACTATCTGGACTTTAAGATATGCTTGATTATTATGCTTTCTTTCTAAAACAGACTCAAATTTATTCACACACTGTATTCTATTTCCATTAAAATGTCTCATTTTTGTATTTTCCTAATGACTCAATATTTATTTTGGTTTTATTTGAGATAAAGCTTTAAGCATATAATCCATTGAATTTAAACACAAACATCACTAAATGTGCTTTCACCATGCCTATAGTCCCATTCTAGATAAATCCCACTGACTAACGCAATGTTAACTTCACTTGAACTTGTCAGTTTTACATTAAGGCTTTATGTTCTTTATACTGTCTCAGTGCTCTGGTGTGACTGTATCTACATGTTTATTTTCTAGAAAATGAGACAAACTATTAATGTGATTTTTTTATGCATAGTCCTGAGCTTGACTGACACTAGAGTGATGAGATGAGGATCAATATCGCCACCAACAAAAAAGACCTAAATAACTGCATACTTTATATTCACAACTAATGGATTCCTCTTGATAATAAAAAATATATTGTTGCACATGTGATTAGAACATTAGATACTGCTCACATTTTTGGATCTCTAACAGAATCTGATCTCATTTATCAAATATGTTTTTCAGAAATTGTATCAATATATGATTGATACATTCTTTATTCTCTTTTCATTTGGGACAAATACCTGCACACAGGGGACACTATTAGAGATTCTCCATATTGGTTTGTCATTCCTGGCTATCCTTTGTATTTTTCCAATTTTCCTCAAATATATCCATTTAAAGGATTACTAAGTGAGCACAGAAAAGAAATTCTAAGTTAAAATATATGTTTTAAGATTCATTCATTGATTTAGAAAACACAGAGTTTGACACAGGAAAGACAGAGAAAAGGAGATGTTTTACTTGCTGCTGCACTCCCAAAATGGCTGCCACAGTTAGGGCTGGGCCAGCCAGAACCCTGGGACTTCTTCCAGCTTTGTTTACAGGTGCTGGGACACAGCAACTTGAGCCAGTCCCTTCTATGTTCACAGGAAGATTAGCAGGTAGCTGGATTAGAAATGGAACAGCTGGGATTTCAACCAGGGCTCTCATGGATTCCAATGCAACCACTGAAACATAATTATGTTTAAGGAATAGATAAGATTCAATAGGTACACATTTTATTGATCATGAAATTCAACACAATGCTATATAATAAAATGTAAAGCAATGTATACAGAGTTAATACTCTTCTATGTGGGAACTAAAAAATATTCTTTTTTATTGTTATTAATATTGTATTATGTGATACAGTTTTATAGGCACTGGGGATTCCCCCCACTCCTCCCATACCCCTCCCCCCATGGTGGATTCCTCCACCTTGCTGCATAACCACAGTTCAAGTTCAGTTGAGATTCCTTCATTGCAAGCATATACCTAGCATAAAGTCCAGCGTCTTATTGTCCAGATAAGTTCAGTGGCCTCTTGGGGAGACCTTCTCTGGTCTGAAGGTAGGGCTAACAGAGTAAAGTTCTGATCAGTTAAAAGCCCCAACAAAACCTCAGTATCAATATACAACATTATGGAATTAATTGACATAGTATTGGGTAAACAACATGTTAAAAATAATGCAAGTTCAGTTCTTCGAAACATCTGGGTTGAGACAGTATCAAAGACAGGTTCAAAAAATAACAAACAACCAAACAAAAATTACAGATTAAATCAAGGCAAACATGTGGTATCTAACCTTTTGGGATTCGCTCATTTCCCTTAGCATTATAGTTTCCAGTTGGGCCCATTTAGCCACAAAGAACTGCATTTTGTTTTTTTTTAATAGCTGAGTAGTATTCCATGGAGTAGATGAACCAAAGCTTTCTTATCCAATCTTCTGCTGATGGGCATTTCAGTTGCTTCCATGTTTTTGCAATTACTGATTGTGCTGCTATGAACATAGGGATGCATGTTGGTTTGTCATAAAACAGCTGTTTTGGATATATTCCTAGGAGTGCTATTGCTGGGTCATATGGTATGCAGATTTTGAGTTGTTTGAGTGTTCTCCAGACTGATTTCCATAAAGGCTGTACCAATTTGCAGCTCCACCAGCAGTGGAGTAGGGTTCCCTTTTCCCCGCATCCTCGCCAGCAAGCGTCGTTGGTGTTCTTGTTTATGTGGGCCAATCTTACTGGTGTTAGGTGGTACCTCATCGATGTTTTAATTTGGATTTCCCTTATTGCCAGGGAACTGGAGCATTTTTTCATATGTTTGTTTGCCATTTGGACTTGTTCCTTTGTGAAATGTTTGCCCATTTCCAAATATTCTTTTCTAAAATGTGCTTATCTCAATGCCACCATTCTTGATGACAATATAAGTTATATTTAACCAGGAGGAGGAGATAGGTAAGAAAGAAAATGAATTAAGCTAAATTTGGCATAAGTTATCACATAGCACTTGGGTTTTTATTTCTTTAATTTTTAGTTACCAGGCTGGATTTAATGATAAGAAAGTATTTATTCTGGAAGTCCCATATACAGGTCAATTCTGTATAGTTAAAAGAGTTACTACTTAGTTTTTAGTAAACATTATCATGGCTTGATGTTTCTTTCATACGTTTTAAACAGCAAAATCTCCAAAATCTAAGCATCTAGTGTGGAATAAAACATTGATAATGATAAATAAATACACATGGCAAAAACACAAAATTGAAAATTATGTATACATTTTTACAATGAGACACTTCTTTATTTCTCAGTGTTTTTCTGTTTCACAAAACCCACATAAAGATGTTTCATGGTCTCTTGTGAGTGAATTTTCATATGTGATTTTGGTTTTACAAAGGAAACATTCATATACTGTCAGAAATGCTAAAATACAAACTTTTCTGAACTCTTACTGTTCTGAAAGAAATGCTTTTCTAAAAATAAAATGTACATATTGGGAAAATGTTCAAATCAATGTGCTAGTTGTTACATTCAAAATTCCATTACTGTTAATGAGATTTGCAGGCGTAACATGCACAGCAAGTTGCTCTGAAATTTTTCCCAGCTGTGTCCTTGAAAGATGGATATTTCTTTTCTTTCCTTTTTAGATAATCATTTTATCTGAGCCATTCCTTTTCAATATATCCATTTGTGCATTCATGACATTTATTCCACATAAAATGCTGAACTTCTGTATCAAAAAAAAAAAAAACAACAAGTATTTGTTCACTGCATCTTGTATGAGCCACTGACAACTCACCAACATGAACTTTAGCACCTTAGCATGGTTCTGGTGTGGAACTTCTGCATAATTCATTATAAAAGAACATGAGGCACTCAGAACTCAGTGTTCATTCAAGGATGTGCTACAGAATTAACAGCACAAGGAAATAAGTCCTCTCTATACATAATTTACATGAGACAGTAGTAAGTTTTATACTGTGCTATGGAGTTGCATTAGTCCCTTTGTGAATTTTTCAGAGAAGTTGATAGTAATATATGGAGGAACCATACATTCAAGTGCATCTCCTGTAATTTTCTATTTTGTATATATTTCTTAGGAAGGCAACTAAATAATGATATTCAAAGTTTCAAAACTACTGTTTTAAAAGCAGGCACAATATTAATATTCAGGAAAACTAAAATAGAAATGGGTTTTCAACTTTTAAAAATTGTTAATGTGATTTTTATCTCATTTTCTCTTATACCACATTGACTTGCTACTTCGCAAGAAACAGAAAGTTGATTTATATCGCACACAAGTTCTGCTAGCAATATTATATCTTACCAGAGCTAATGCCTTTGGCCATTTCTTTTGGCTAGCATCTCTGTGAGGCAGGAGAGGATGTGTGAATCAGGACCACCTGCAGGAACATTTGCAGAACACCCTTGGCCATTGCTACCTCTTCAATATGTGCCTTGCTGAGCCATGTAGATATTATCACTCATGTGGCTTCTGCGTTACCTTGGGACATAAATATGGATACAGTCATTTTCTAATTTCCCTTGGGCATTAATGATGTTTTACCTTAAAAATATAATGACCAGTTCCTTGAAAGGAAAAAAAAAAAAGTTTTGATCTTCATAGACTTGATTCCACAATTGCCCTGCCTACAATACTAACCTTTGCTTAAATTGGGGTGTGATATTCATCTGTAACCCTTACAGTCCTTTTGTATGAGTTAAATTATGCCTAGATTGCTTATATAACATAAGAAAATATAAGTGTTAAATAAATGTTTATTAGTATCTATTCTGCTTGTATACAGTAAAGCTGCTATTTTATTTTCTTATATCTTCTATCAATGGGTTGTTGAAGGTCTACTACTTAAAATTTCATTACCATATTTTTGGGGGAGACAAGCTTAGAAAATATTATTAATCATATACATTTTAAGAAACAATGGTGAAAAACAAAATGTCATAGAGAAAACACTGGAAACATAGTTTCATTCTTGTCAATTGTGTCAGCAACATTTTCTCTTCTCCATAGAGATTAGGCTTCTTACAATTAGGAATTCTATTCTCAAGAAACGTATATTAATTCATGACTTGGTGATTAAAAATGCTGAGTAGAAAAAACGCAGCAGCCTAGTTTATAAGAACAGAGAATAATCTGAGAATGGTTATGACACTTTCAGCAGATTTACATATTAGATATATGTAATCCAGTAATGGAGCCTTTTTCCTAATATTAAATACACCAGTTAAGATGCCCACGCGACACATCAGAGCGCTGAGGCTGTATTCTTGACAAGCTTTACGCTGATACACACTCTGAAAGGCAGTGATGGTGGCTTCTGCTGTTCGGTTCCTACAACTGATATAGGGACCTGGATTGGAGCCGGACTTTGCTCGCAGTACATGCCTGGCCAGCAGAGACATTTGCTGTATGCTCCAGCAGATGAGATCTCTCTTTCTTTCTCTCCCCTTCTCTCAAATATTTCTTTAAAAATACAATACATTGGATGCATTTTAATACAATTATTTATTCAAACAGATTCAATAAAAATAGATAATTTTAGCTGAGATCCTCAACAAAAAAGTACTGCATGATTCAAAGGCAACAGAAGCAGTACTGGAAAGGAGGCAGTTACAAGCACTGAAATCTGGACAAATATTTCAGCCAAGTCTTTCTGGAGCTCTAGAGGAAGTTTAGATTTATAGAGAAGGAGATACAAAGAGAAAGATATTATGCATCCACTCATTCACTCCCCAAGTAGGTGCAACAGCTGGAGCTGAGCCAATCTGAAGCCAGGAGCTAGAAGATTCTTCTGGGTCTCCCACAAGGATGCAAGGTCTCAAGGCTTCGTGCTGTCCTATTCTGCTTTCCCAGGCAGCAAGTGCAAAGCTGGATGGGAAGTGGAGCAGCTGAGACATGGTGTGCATATAGGATCCCAAAGCATGCAAGGCGAGGACTTTAGCCACTGGGTTACCACACAAGGCCCATGAAGTGGCTTTTAATAGTTGTCCCCTAATACCAGTGACATTACAGTCCCTGTTGAAGCCATTGACCATGTGGCACTATCACCTCAATGACATATCTTTTGTCGTACTTCCAATCTTCTTTCTGAAAGAATCAGTATGCACTAAGATCAACACAAATATAAGATGTTACACAGTCATCTCACAAATGTAAGATGTTACAAACACAGTCATCCATCTCTGCTAGTTCTATTTCAAATTGCAACATCTGTATAAAAGTCTCAGTTCATTCTGTATTCTTCCCAAGCCATCTGAATTACCTCTCCAGGCCTCTGCTGTTTGAGATTCCTTCCTGTGTTTTCGGGATGTATGGCCTTTTTATCTATCCCTCTCTTTCCCCCTTTCACTCGTCTCCTCCCCTCCCCTCCTTTCTTCTCCCCTTCATATTTTCTTTTCAGTCTAATGCTTTTAGATTTTTATCATACAGTGTGTGGGTGTGTGTATATACACATAGTATATAAGCATGGAAATATCAAACACCACATAAATCTGATGTGTAGAGATCATTTGTCTATAATTTAATATGTGGTAATACTCTTGTATTTCCTTTTTTGCTACATATGGCCTCTTATAAGATTTACTGATGTAGAAGCTTTTGGATATAGTCATTAAAATAAACATTTATTTATTTGAAAAAAAAGTTACAAAGAGAAAGTGAAACACAGAAAGAGAGCAAGAGCAAAAATTAGATCTTCTGTCTACTGGTTCACACCCAACAGCCACATCCAGGCTGTTTAGGAAACTAAAATCCTATCCAAGTCTCCCATAGGGTGACAGGAGTCCAAACTGTATTACCAGGGAATTAGATAGGAAGCGGATCAGCTCAGAATCAAATTGTAATGGGTGGCTTAATCGGTTAACAACACAGTGCTGTTTATATTCATTTTAAGTAAAGAAGAAGGATTTTATATATTAATAAAAAATATCTTATTTGGCAATGTCTTCAGTTGGAATTCATGCGGTTGTTTCTAACATCCATCGTTACAGCCGAGCTGCAGTACACAACTTGGACATACTGACAGGCATTCTTTAAAGTGCCTTAAGGAGACTTTGAATTTCTTGAAGATAAAATTTCTTAAATTCCGTGCGGTATCTGATGTAGAGCTGACTGCATCATTGCACCATGCTGTTGGATTAGAGGGAAAGCTGTAACTTTGGATCTAGTTGCAGAACCTTTTATTTTATTAGTATGCAGTGTTCACAATTATGGATATTTGGTACTGCGCAACAGCTACTGATGATGTAAATCATCACCAACAATGTAACTATTTATGTAATATTTAACTTATATCATTTCACTTCTCTGCTACATGCTTTGTTGGTGATATGTATAAATAAATATATAAATACAAACATAAGAGATAATACATATATAATGTACACATAATATATAATAAAATGCATATATATTTACACACATTTACAGAGATATAGAATGCTAAAATTACTTGGAAATGTTATCCCCAGTGCTAAGTTTGTCTGGAAATAATATCATTTTCACATATGCTGATGTAGCTCTATAATAATTTCTCTTCTAGTGGATCATTTCTAAATGTGTAGGATTTATTCTGAGTGAGTAGGTATCTCTTCATTCAACTGAGCCCCCATATTTACTTCTCCTACAGTGCTTGAGTGGATGGGTGATGTGACTTTCCCTCATTTTGACTGCTGTATGATTCTTCGTGACTTCCTGCTCTATACACTCTTCTCTAATCTGTTGCCAATCTGCAGCTACAAAATGATCTTTCCTCTCATTGTGTTGAGATTTTTCTCTTACTTCTGTCTGTTGCTTCACAATCTGGACATCAGCCTGGAGAATATCAGCTTCCATCCCTAAACTTTCCATCAAAAAGTTTTGCATTTGTTTTTTGTCATCCTTACCCATATCCTCAACTAATATTGCTTGGCAGTTCCCACAGTCTTTGTTAAATCAGCAGACTTTGTGTTCTGTAGTATTCAATGAATTCTATTCCTTACTTTGCAAGAATGTATCCCATGTTAGTAACTATCTAATTGGAATTTTATGTGATAACATAATTTATAATACAAATGGAGGAAAAGAAGAACGTGAATAAAATAATCTCATCAGCCATAGCTGTTTGCCAGCATCATATTAGCAAGTTTCTTTTAATGCACCATATTAAAATTTAAACACCAACTGCCTGTACAAATTTTACCACTTTATTTTTCTGAAATATTGTACCATGGACGTTTTCAAAATACTGAAAAAAATATTGGCACTATTTTTATTAAAGAAAATAGCAGTTCATTGAATTATACTTCATCCTTCTCCATGCCAACATGTAATTTAAAATGAATGTCACAGAAAAATTCATTCATGAAGAATTACTACCACTAGAGATAAGAATCAAACTGATAGAAAAATAAAATTTCTTTAATTATAAATGCATCATAAATAAGCATAACCTGTATAAGGAACAGGTGGCTAAAGATTTTGCTATAGAATGATTATAACTTAATATGTCACAAAAAAGAGCAATTTTTATTTATATAAGGTGGAATCACATTGCTTATGTTCTAACTCCAAATCTTCAGTATAATGAAGAAATTTTAAAAAATGTGTAGCCCAACATAAAATTCACATTTGAAAGACTTAACATAGGATATTTTCCTGTGTAAAATGTTTATGTTGTTTCTAATTCCTTATTCAAAAAGATATATATGAATGGATCAGGAATTAAATCATCTCCACAAAGGACTGTATAAATGACCCCAGTTCTGACCCTATCCAGCCCGCTGAACTTGCTTTCCCCCTAAAGCTTCCTGCTAATGTAGTACATTTGTGTAACAAAAGCATCAACAGATATCTTTTATATTAACTATATCCTTCATACTCATAACACACTGCAAAAGCAGATATTGTAAATATCCCAATTACAAATGGATAAGCTAAAATCACAGAAAGTATGAGCTTAAGATCATGCCTTTAACAAAAGGTTTAGAAACCTCACTTCTGAGTTATACGTTTTATTCTGATCATGTTAGGAAGCTGAACTTTTGAAAGGATACTAGAAAATGCAGAGAACCCAATGTCAAATTCTTAATACATTTTGATTCCTTTGTTTCTTGTTTGCTATTTGGATGTGGAGAATATTTTTATTAAGATTTCACTAACTCACCATTTCAATGGGTATACAATATTTTCTCAGCCTTGCAGTTGTTACTCTGATGTCCTCTGGCATACAAGTGTGGACTGGATCTGAGGTGCACCAGACTGAGCTAGACACCAGCATCAACTGGTGCTCGTGAAAACCAGGATAGGTGTAGGATGGGTTGTGCTAGGGCTCTGTCCCTGCTGAGCCATATGTGAATGGTATCTGGATTTGGACCTGGCTTGGCTGGGTTGTAACACCCAACAGTAAAAATAGGAATGAGTGAATGGTCATTCCTGGAAAGGCCACTGTTCCTGCTAGGACAGGAGGTAGACTAAGTTAGGGCTGGCCCAATGGGTGTGAGATCTGTCACCGAGAAAGGTTCTGATGGAGAAGCTTGGGAAACTACTCTGTCAGGACGCAACTCCTGTAGGTGAGCACAAGATTTAAGATAGGAAGCAGACCAGACCAGGACGAACAATGAAACCTATCTGCATATATTTGGCACAATTCAGGGCAAATCAGGCTGGGACAGTTCATATCAATCACCCACTGGTGAATCCGAGCACCAGAATGGAGTATGGGTCAAGGTGGGTTGGGCTACAACACAAGCCAGTTTACACGAGGGCTGGGACTTGGGGTGGGCTAGGCTCGTCTAGGCTGTAGCCTCTACCAGTATGAGATGGAACTCGGGGTGGGCCAGGACAGGTCAGGCTACAGCACCCACTGGAAAATGCCAGGGTAAGGATGCCATGGCAGACTGGACTGCAGCACCAAATCAGCACATGTGAGACCCTGGGAGGGGGTTGAAGCTGGTAAGGTGGCTGGCTGCATGGGGCCCCTCTGTTGGACCTCCACTCTCACTGGTGAGCATGAGAGTTGGAATGAGGACAGAGCAGACCAGGCAGGGTTACAATATGTGTTGGCTTCATGTGAGCTGGATCAGGGGAAAGTTAGGCCGGGTTGACTGTTCTACTGATGCATGCGTAAGCCAGTGTGGGTGTGGGTTGATTGGGTTTTGTCACAGCATTAGCTGATAGATGCTGGCATGGGATGGGGGGATAATTCTGTCAAGGTAAACTGTAGAACCACCTGGACAGTGCTAAATCTGGGAGTGGGTGTGGGCCAAGTGGGGAAGTAGTGGACACCTTCTTCTTGGTTTGCTACTCTGACTGGTCAGCATATGAACAAGGAGTGGGTCAGGTATGACTGGACAGAGAGTTGCATCCACCAGCATGTTTATGGGCTTAATAGTGAGGCTGCTTGTATTGAACTTGGCTTCAATGTACAATGACATGTATGAGAGCTGAATGGAATGTGGAACAGACTAGAGCAGTCTGCTGTACATACTGGCAAGCATGGGAACCATGGCAGGTGTTGGGACTGGTGGATGTTTTAGCAGATCCCTCTGACTAAGCTGTAGCTCCTGTTGGTTTGCGTGAGGGCTGAGTGTGGATTGGGCTGGATTGGGTTGGGCTGCAGCACCCATTGGTTTGTGTAGAAGACAGGGCTGGAGATAGAACTGATCTAGCAATTGTAATTACCAGCATGTGCATAAGTTGATTGGGGTGACAGATGTACTGGACCCTGTACTGGCAAGCACACACAAGAATCAGGTCTGGGGGCCCAGCACCATAGAGTAGTGGTTTAAGTCCTCGCCTCACCAGTTCTAATCCCAGCAGCCCCATTTCCCATCCAGCGTCCTGCTTGTGGCCTGTGACAGCAGTTGAGGATGGCCCAAAATCTTGGGACCCTGAACCTGTATGGGAGGAGCTCCTGGCTCCTGGCTTCAGATTGGCTCAGCTCCAGCTGTTACACTCAGTTGAGGAGTGAACCATTGGATGAAAGATCTTTTTCTTTGTCTCTCCTCCTCTCTGTATATCCACCTTTCCAATAAAAAATAAATGTATCTGAAAAAAAAAAAAAGAGACAGGTCTGGGATCACTTCAGATGAAGTTTTTTTGGAGATTTCTCCCCCAGCTGAATTGCTGGACTCAGAAGCCCAACAATGGAGAGAATTGCAGGTTCCATGGTCTGACTGTGAAGTAAATGTGTCAGAGCTACACCTCGGTGGTTTAGACAGAGCAGTGGACAACATATCCAGCTGCACATGGGGGATATGGCAGTGCATTGGAATCTGCAAAGGACATTTGTTACCATAACAAAGGATGGAGGACAGCTACCCAGCATTGAATATCTGGGCCACCAGACACTCTAAGGTGTACTATCCCAACCACTGGATTCTGAAGAGATTTCATCGTGGTTGGAGTGGTGAGATCGACAGTAGTTCAGAGTTATTGAACCATCAAAACCCCTTTAGCAGGACCCTTGAAGCATGCCCTACATTGGGGACCCTGGGGAGGTTTGGGGTGACTGTCCTCCATCCGAGGGTTAAAGGTGTTTGGGAGACAGGTTTGGTTTCTCTCCTTATCTTTCCCTTCCCCTAGATACAGGAAGGAAAAAAAAAGCATGTGGAAAAGATTGTCTCACCGACTTTACTGTAGCCTGTGACTCTTATAAACATAATTAACTATGTGAAAATAAATAATCAAAAAATAATTTAATTTCCTTGATTAGAATTTGATTTTATGTATTAAAATGTCACTTATGGGGAATTCTAAGGTTATTCACAAATTTGCAATCATATATACTAATTTGCAGGTTATTTACATGTATGTAAATATTCCTCTTTCCCCTACCAGTTTGTATGACATCAGAGTATTGATGAAGATCGTATGGTTATATTACGTATTCTCTTAGGGAAATTCCATTTCGTTTTTTATACATTAATGCACTTGCTAATAAGAGATTCTTTATATTATTTTAGTATATGCTACTTTGTTTTCTCCGATTTTGTTCTGCCAATAAAATATGTCTGTTCTTTTATTTTAATTGGAAAATATAGTTCCCAGTTTTAGTTTATTCCCATACATACTTTTGTATTAATATGCTATTTCAGTTGTTCATTTACTAACAAGAGAACTTTAATTATGTTATACTATATCTTTGCTTTTTTAACCTGATTTTGTCCTGAAAATACACCTGTAGTATTCTGTGGCGTTGAAATGTCCAGATTCAGTGAAAACAAAAGCAAAGTATCTTTGGAATTTTGATGCTAGAACATAACAATGCTCATGGCTCACTGAGAAATAGAGTTCAGGGCCCAGCGCTGTGGCCTAGCAGCGAACGTCCTCACCTTGAATGTGCCGAGATTCCATATGGGTGCTGCTTCTAATCCTGGCAGCTCCACTTCCCATCCAGCTCCCTGCTTGTGGCTTGGGAAAGCAGTCAAGGACGGCCCAAAGCCTTGGAAATGTGCACCTGTGTGGGAGACCAGGAAGAGGTTCCTGGTTCCTGGCTTCGGATTGACGCAGTACTGGCTGTTGTGCTCACTTAGGGAGTGAATCATCGGATAGAAGATCTTCTTCTCTGTCTCTCCTCCTCTCTGTATATCTGACTTTGTAATAAAAAACAAATAAATCTTTTTTAAAAAAAGAGAAATAGAGTTCAAATAAGACATGCTTGCTAGCTCTAAAATCATACATAAATAGTACAAGCATTTCCACCCATCTTTCTATGCAATATTGAAGCAAAAAACAAAACAAAACACAGAAAGCAAAAAGCCACTGGACACCTAGCCAGGATCTCAGATCCTGGACTAACTGTGGAAGACTCACGATGCCATGCGCAGCTTCTTTAGTTTTCTAACCATCAGGACACTCATTTAGGAGATGACAAAGTAAAACTTCATGATTTTATTTCCATTTCTAGATCAAAAATCCATTTTTTTTTTGCTGAGAGGGAGGTTAAATTTTCAACTATCTTTACAATGCTATAAATACTAGTAATAAAGCACAATTAATACTGTAACCAAATCAATCTAATTTAACAGGGTGAGACATGAAGGTCTCTTTATGGTTGTCATTCTAGATGTTGCAAGCATCCTCTTCAGATAAAGTTGACCATATGACAGTAGAAAACAGGAAGTATTAAATCATGGTTCTGTAATATCTGAACTGTCCCTCTGAATTATATTTTTACTTAATTGGGGCCAATTCTTTTTCAAGCTCTTATTTAAAGCCTGCAAATGGTTTTTAATTCTTTTACATTCAGACAGGATTTCCCACATCCTTTGATAATTTTCTGTACTGCAAGGGTGGACAAATGACATAATAAGCTTTTGTATGCAGCAGTCTAATGATGTAGTGCGTGGACTTGATGGCCTGTGATAGATGCTATTTACAATGTGCACTGTGATGGATGCAGTTTGCAGCGTCTCCCCCTTTGACTCCGCTACCCTTTCCTCACATGGATTAAGTCTACTCTCTCAGTGTCATAAATTAGAAAAGAGTAATTCTTCTAACAAAGTTGTGTGAGCCTTGGAAGTATACACTTGATCAATCTAAATTAGTTCATAAGCTTTCTGTTCAATGAAGCACAGGCTACAGTTCATTGGTTCAGTATTATTAAATAATTATCATGTTAGAATAACAGCACATCCTGAACCTGTTAAACTCATTGGTCAATTGACAAATCAATCTGTATCTCCTTTCAGAGATGTGGATTAAAAATTAATGTCCTTAGCAATGCATTGATTATATGTATATATATATACACACTCACACATTAATCTGTGGGTGAACTAAAATGTTACTCAGGAAGACAAAGAAAATGCTAGAATGTGTTTTTGTTTTTGTTTTTGTTGTATGTGTGTGCTTTGCAGATGGGGAAAAGTAGTTTGCTTATAAACCACTGCAAATTATTTTAATAAAATATGTACAGTTTAAAAATAAAGAAATAGGGCCCGGCGCGGTGGCGCAAGCAGTTAAAGGTCCTCGCCTTGGACACCCGGATCCCATATGGGCGCCGGTTCTATCCCAGCAGCCCCGCTTCCCTTCCAGCTCCCTGCCTGTGGCCTGGGAAAGCAGTCGAGGACGGCCCAAGGCTTTGGGACCCTGCACCCGCGTGGGAGACCCGGAAGAGGCTCCTGGCTTGGGATCGGCATAGCATTGGCCATTGGGCTCACTTGGGGAGTGAATCATCGGACGGAAGATCTTCCTCTCTGTCTCTCGTCTCTGTGTATCAGCCTTTCCAATGAAAAAATAATAAAAAAAATAAATCTTTAAAAAAATAAAGAAATAACATTTAATATTTTCCTTTGACCAAAATTCTTGTATCTGCAATTACCTATTACACGCTTTTAATATTGTAGATACATTTGACAGGAAAGTTTAAGAAAAATGCCTTGGAGAGATACATAAGGACAAGTAAAAAATTGGTAGAGGTAAGTATTCAAGAAGCAATGATAATAGGCAAGACATTTGTGATATGTCACTGGAATTATTTCTGAAGCAGTATATTTTTCCTAACAGTGATGTAAGGCTTTTCTCAAATTCCATCTCTCCAGATGGATGATGTGTAAAGAACAGAATATGTGATTTTGATCATTTATAAGAGTATTTTATCAATGATCAGAAAGAATCATGGTTCTCTTTCCACATTGAATCAAATGTCACAAATCAAGAAAAAGTTTTTTTGGTATAAAAGAATATAGATGCATTAAACCTTTACAAGCTTGAATAGTATTGTATTTTTTCTTTTCTTTTTTTGGGGGGAGGGGGTGTAAAATGTATTACTAAAAGAATCTGTGCACATCTGACACTATTGTAGACAAATGGAAATATGGGGAGAGAGTCAAGCTGAGGTTAGAGATCAGCGCTAACCAGAACATTGATGAAGCAGAAAGCAACTCAGGTCAGTTTTGAAACTGCAAGATGAGAAGGCCACTGGAATTCACACGGAAAAAGAGTTTCTTGTGGTATTAGCTGAAATTTTGTGTTGTTGTTAAAATACTATCCAGATATTTCATTTGAATTTTTACAATACAATACTGATATTTTCCTTTACTTCTTTACGCTACTTAGACCTAACTCTAACCTTGAGCCTAAATCCTAAGCCTACATGTTCTGTGAGGGCTGAGAGCCATGTAGTCTCTCTCTCTCTCTCTTTTTCTTTTTTTTTTGAAATGGATGCATGTAGGAAGTATGTGTTTCTGTGTGTGCGTGTGTTTCTGCCCAAGAGGACTCATGAGATAAACGTTTCTTCAACCTAATTTGGTAACACATAAGCTAATTCTCAGAGAAAAACAGTGCATATTTCTGAACAGATATCATTTCTCCGACACAGGTGGTCAGCACAAATACAATGTGGATTATGAAATCCCAAAGTACTAAGACACAACGGTCGATAGCCTATGTTAAGCTCCTATTATTTTTCTTTAGGAAAATGGCCTTCAAGGATAAACAAATTCACTTTAGAATATGAAGCAAAACTCAAAACACAAGGGGCAGTGAATGTTCAAGAAGCATTTATCCCGATGTGCATCATGGTCCAGCCCCAGACCAGGGTTCAGTTCTCTCCCTTATGCTGAGTTGTAGTCTTCAATGTTCATTCACTCAGGTGTGCTTCTGTTCTCTCACTCCAAGTTCCTTCCTTTCTTCTCTAGCTCCTGCTCTTCTCTCCTTCCAACATTCTTTCCTTAATTTATGTCTTTCCTTTTTCTTTTTTTGAATATTGATTTCTTCACTACAATACTCATCTTCATTTTATTTTGCTTTCAATGAAAACTGTACTTTTTTTTTTTGGTTCATTGCCTGTGGCAAGCATTTATTTATTTATTTATTTAAGATTTATTTATTTTTGTTACAAAGTCAGATATACAGAGAGGAGGAGAGACAGAGAGGAAGATCTTCCGTCCGATGATTCACTCCCCAAGTGAGTGCAACAGCCAGTACTGTGCCAATCCAAAGCCGGGAACCAGGGACCTCTTCAAGGCCTCCTACACGTGGGTGCAGGGTCCCAAGGCTTTGGGCCATCCTCGACTGTTTTCCCAGGCCACAAGTACAGATCTGGATGGGAAGTGGAGCTGCCGGGATTAGAACCAGCACCCACATGGGATCTCGGCACGTTCAGGGTGAGGACATTAGCCACTAGGCCACGGCGCTGGGCCCGACAAGCATTCATTTTTAGGGAGCACTAGATTCTGTAACAGATAGGACCCCCACTTGTATAATGGTTTCAGCATTTGCAGTTGATTTTTTTGTTTGTTCATATATTGATCTAAGGGGATATCCTTCCAAAAAACTTTAGGTAAACAGCTTAAAAACAGTGACTTGGCCATTTTCCTATAAAAATAAAACAAAATAGTAAAAGTTTCTTAGAAACCTATCATACAGCCATGAAAGAGACTTCAGCAAATGGATGTGAGAGTTTTATTGGATCAAGCTTGAACAAAACAAGCAATGCCTGTGATTATTCTTCAAAAATATTGGTAATATTGAGTTAAGAGATAGATTTATTTGGTACAACAATACGATTGAAATCCATGCATAGCTTTTTCATTGCCGAGTTTTCTGTGAATTTTTTTTAATGTGGAATGTAAAATTGCAAAAGTAAGATTAGTGTCTGATTATTCCTTCCCTGTCTATAAGGCTGTGGAAGAGTAGGTTTTTCTGCCTTTGAATTGTTGAGTATCATGATTGGTATTGTATTGATCTTGCGATTACAATGTTAATTGAAACTGCATTATTGTCAAAATCAAAGAAAAACAAGATGAACACGAAGGTACTGAGAGAGGAAAGACGGAAGAGTATTACATATTTTTCTTACAATTGTGTCTCCAGGGCCCGGTGCAATAGTATAGCAATTAAAGTCCTCTCCTTGCTCATGCGGGGATGTCATATGGGTGCTGGTTTTAATCCTGACAGCCCCACTTACCCACCAACTCCCTTCCTGTGGCCTGGGAAGCAGTTGAAGATGGCCCAAAGCTTTGGGATCCTGAACCCATGTGGGAAACCTGGAAGAGGCTCCTGGCTTCAGATCGGCATAGCATCGGCTGTTGCACTCACTTAGGGAGTGAACCATCAGATGGAAGATCTTCTTCTCTGTCTCTCCTCCTCTCTGTATAGCTGCCTTTCCAATAAAAATAAATAAATCTTTTTTTAAAAGTGTGTCTATATAATACATGACAGCTGTCCTTGTTATATAAACAAAAATTGAATGTCCTTTGCTGTTTGCTTCTTTTATCACTCTTAATTGAAAAAATGGGACAAGCAATGAGATCTGGCTCTCAGAACTGGGGAGTGAGGAACCAGCATTTTCAGGACTAGTTATCTGCTGTGGTTTAGGAACCTTAATACTAAATGCTCCTCTTACTACATCTAACTTCTCACAGAAACACCTGCACCGTTAAGTCCATATTTTCAGATAGGACAAATGGCCACCGAAAAACCTTTTTTTGTTATCTGTATATCCAATAATCACTTTTTATTGGTGGATTGGACATTTGTATAATCACTTATCTATAAGTTATTGAGTTGAATCATTGCTTTCTTTGTAATAGTATTCCTCAAAGACCTGCTTATATCTGACATTTCATCCGTAACCTAGAAAATCTGGGGCTATTGGCTTGGCATATATGGATTCCTGCATCCTTTTTGTTGCCTGAGGGCTGGAGTCCACACCAATTTGGGTTGTGTCTGATCATTAGAGTTAGAATGATGCATTTTATGGAACAAATTAACATGTGTAAATTTGTTTTGAATAAATAAAAAAATCAGAGGTAAATCAGATGAAGAAATCATGCTAAATATAAAATTAAATTAATTTTAATGTAATACTGTTTACAGTATTAAATACAGTTTAATTTTAATACTGTGGATATTTCCTTTTTAAAGAGAAGATGTTAGTTCTAGGCATTAAAAGCAGAAAATTGGCTTACGATGCTGAATCTTCTTTTGATACTTCGGTTTGTAGTTTACCTTTCTATCACCTTGTGTAGATAGTTTTGTATTTTGACTACACTCTGTGTTTTTCAGTGAAACACATATGTCTAGCCTTTTACTTTCTGCAAACTTAAAAATTCTATGTCTCACTGGGAGCAGTCCAAGAAAAAATGTAATAGATACCTCAGCATGCATCCTAAATTATCTGGACAAGAGAAAATATGACTTCTGTATGAATACTGGTATTCTAAAATTTAATATAAATAGATGAAAACATTTTTATGCATCATTATTCATGATGGAATTTCTCAGGATGAGAGAGGAGTAATTAACAGAAAGCAACTATGATCAGAGGTTTAAAAAGAAGATACTGTGAAGCATTTATATGTTGTACCATAGTCTGCAAAAAACACAATATGACATACTAAAGTAGTGGTTTTCATTTTGCAATGAATTCTTTATCATCTTTATTTATTCTTTATCATCTCCAGTGATAAAAGCCCTATCCTCGTGAAACATACTTAAAAATCTCTTGCAAACAGATTTCTTCCGTTTATAGTTTATTACATTTTTTAAATGAGAAAAGTTCTGCAAACATAAAAAATGTGGTTTTGTTTAAGGTTCAAATTGTCTTTATTTTGCTGTGGGATTATGAAGCCTAATATCTAGAAAAATCACCTTACTTAAGACAGCTACGACAGGACGCACAGACACTGTGGATCGCACTGATAGTCATCGTTAGCCCTGGGAGCCTAAACACTGTGGGGCAAGGGCCAAGTAACAGAGTCAGTGTGGCTTCAGCAGCCGATAAGTCCATCCCCTACAATGTATTCTAACTTAGTAATAGATAACACAAGGATATTCAGGTTCAGTTTTATTTCAAGTATACATTATCATATGCACTTATGCTTTTGTATGTACAAATGCATATGTAAGGATGTGTGCATATATAAATATTTAACTGATGTGTCCTTTTCTGTAGAGCCATTGTCAAAAGAAGCATAACTCAAATTGATAAATGAAATACTGTTCCCAAAGCAGTCTCTAAATGCAAAGATACCCCCCTCCCAACTTCTAAAGCATGTTCAATAGGTTCTTTGTGTAACATTTATGATCATTTCAATGCTAAAATAGAATACCATTTGTATTTGTACAAAGCAAATCTAATCATTTTACATTCTTTCTGTTTTACAGTAGTATAATATTAGTACTCTTATCATCGGTTTCCTTAATGCAGAAATAAATAATACATTGGTGCCTGGTTGAGTTAAAAGACAGTTAAAGTAAATCCCATTGTATTGGGAAAATTATGATGACTGTATGATAACTTTATAAATTTGAAAATTAAAACCTTATAATCATTTTTGTTGTTGTTTAGCATCTAGGAATATTGACTCTATTAAATTTCAACCCTTAAAAAAGAGATTTGGTGCTGGATGGGGGTGCATTTGTGACCTCGAAGTTCACTAATAGTTGAGCTTCCATTATCTCAGTTACATATCATCTGATGCAATAAACTTACTCACTGACATGCAAAACGAATTATGCTCACACTTATGAGAACACCATGCTCCAGCACACAGCTGCTATTCAGATACATCCACTTGTGTCTACATGTTATTAGGCACTAAATTACCTCTAAAATAATTCAGTAATTTTAAAAGAAGATTTTTATTAAAGGCTTTTTAGAGCCAAAGAAGAAATATAGTTGTAGTACAAGAAGCCGTTTCAAACATGAATTCACTGATCTAGAAAATTACCTTAATGCACATATCAATATCCAAGCCAGTTGCTTATATTTCAGCATTTTTTTCTTTGGAAAAAGCACATTCCTTTTTGTGAGTGTAATGAAAACACTTATGAAATATTATTGGAAAAATTAGTAGCTTATGTTCATCATATCAAACTAAAACAAAGTTTTAATTAATAAAAAAGTAAAGATTGAGGAAGTATTTATTTCTAGACTTAACGTGGTTTTCATATTGGGAAGAAAATGAATATTTATAGCGAACATATCATTGACGTCTTCACAGAAAGTGATAGTATCCACAGAATTATGGAGTAGCAAGCAAGATTGTTGAATATCTGAAGGTATGGAGTATATTTATTTTGAATAGATACTAGAAAAGGAAAAGATTCAATTTTTAGTTCCCATTTAGTCATTTCCTAGAAACTGACTTTAAGATGCTGTACTCATGCTCGCTTCAGCAGCACATATCCTAAAATTGGAATGATACAGAGAAGATTAGCATGCCCCTGTGCAAGGATGACACTCAGAATTCCTGAAGCATTCCACATTTTTTAGAGAATTTACAAGATAGATCTCTGCTACCAAACAATGATGTGGATTCTTTTGCACAGAAATATTTAAAGTAGGAGAGTAAGACATGCCATCAGATTCTTTGCCAATATTTTATGTTGTTAGCAGTTCATTTTAACCAGACTTTGATGTATTACAATAAAACATGAAACTGTTCCACTTGAAAAATGAAAATAAGATGCAGTATTTGTTTTAAATATAGTGTTGATGACATTAAGATAAGCATTGAATTTATTCCTTCTTTTTAATTACAAAAGACTATTTTGGGCATTCAAGATAATATTGATAGATATGGTAAGGAATGTTTGAGAAAGAATTTTATTTCTAATACTTGCATAAATAAATATTCAACTGTAAGTGTCTCAGCATTCCATTCGTGATTGTATCTGTTTGTATGAATTCCTGTATTGACAGAGAAAAATGAATGCCATATAACTTCAAATAAATGGAATTTGAAAATCAGGATAGATCACTAACATGCCTGAAATCTCTGCTAAATAATATGACTTGATTTGATATGGTCTTTGAATCACAATTTAATTCATTCCTATTTATGTGTTCCTCTAGTATAAATCAGGTTATACATTATTTATTCATATTTCTGTTTAAACCATCTGAAATTCATTGCTTATTATATTTCTAAGTCTACATACATATGCATATATTTCTTTTACTTTCATCTGCTTATGCAAATTTTCGGTTTGTGTTTGAACATTATCATTTTTATGAATAAATTCTTTATGAAAATCTTCTCATAACATTGTAATAGATCTAGTTATCCAAAACATATTTGCTATTCTAGACTCATGTTTTTCCTGTTCTCACCTTTTTTCATATTTCTCTCCTAATTTTACTTTTTCACCTTTTCTTATTTCAATCCAACCAATATGAAGTAAAATTGAGTTGAGGAAATATTTCCCCACAGTTTGCTTTATTTAGTAGAGTAGAAGTATGTAAACCCAGTGATTTGTTTTTTCAAATCATGCAACTTATGGCATACCAATTTCCAAACGATGGTTCAACTGTAGAGTAGAGAGCAGTGGTGAAAGCAGCCTCGACCATCAGCAATATGCCGTCTCCCCGAAGTGCTCTTCAAACTCAAAAAGCAGATGAACTCAGGGATATTAGGTTCTATCTTATCGCAGTGTACCTATGTAAGGTATACAAAGTAGAAACTACAGTCTCTTCCATGTCTGTATCAGTGAGACATTTTAAAATCCTTTTTGATTCTTTTGTGAGGTCAAATTGAGCTGATGTAGGCCATTCCAATGGACTGGGCTTGATATGGTTCCTATCCTCATTAAAAAAAATATATATATATATATATGTATATATATATGTATATTTGTAAATGTGTGGAGAAAGATGGAGACAGGATTGCTGATATAATTGTATTATTTTTTGTATTATTTGGTTAAAATGTGCACTTTTACTTTCTGCTGACAGAAGTATCTAAAAATTTGTCCATACAATTCCAAATAAAAGCAGTCATGCATTATGGTCTTCATTGCAACCTGTGTATTTTTCTATGTAAAAGGAGAAGCTCACCTGCTGTTTTCCTGCTCACTTGTTTCTTAGCATCCCTACTGCCCTTCTCTGAAAGCTGACTTGGTTCTCATTCACTGTTTCATTTTACTTTTCTTCCCATCTGCCAAAAATGGGGACTCTTTTGCTTAAATTTTAAAGATACAGTTTATATAGCATTGAACATTATACAAAGACCTGTTGGAAACCAACAATAAACCAACAAAGCTCTCTTGCTAAGTACATGTGATAATTTATGCTTTAATTCAATACACAGAAACTAATGGTTTGATTAAATTTAAACAATGTTTGATTTAAACATACGGTTGTTCTGAAAGCTATTGTTCATATTTAAGTTATTTTTTACAAGTAAAACACTGAAGGATTATTCTAAGCATTTTATGCCTTTAGGTTTCTTGGGTCACTGTTATATGCAAATGAGAAATCTTGTGATAAATTTGCAGTCAGTGTAATTTGCTCTTGAATGTTTTGGTGAAGACACAGATGACTCTGTTACACCCAGTGGTTTAGTAGCATTTCACCAAAATACTAAAAATGAGAAAGAGAGAGAGAGTGTGAGAGAGAGAGAGAGAGAGAGAGAGAGAGAGAGAGAGTCTTTCTTGAGCTTCCTCAAAATGAATAAATATTCATTTTAAAGTGAGGGACACAATTATTTAAGAAAGTAAGTAGCCTCCAATAATCTGCTACAAGTTTTCAAAAGCAACTGAAGAATGAAATGAGCTGTACCCATGCCTAGTCTCAGAATGCATTTTACTTTTTATTGTTAGTACTGTCATTCAGTATGTAAGGATTTGACACTGTGATTTTGACGAAGACTTTGGTATCACACTGATACGCATCATGATAATGTCACTGACTTAAAAATAGGGCACCCCTTTTGACTTGCTTATTCCAGAGCGGGAAAGCTTGGGAGCTGGTTGCTTCCACATATCTTTCCAATCTTTTGACTAAATATTTGTGAACAAATGTTCCTAGAGCAAAAAGGAGTCAGTTAATTCACAAGGAAGCCTGTAAGGACTCAGTGTTACATCCTTAAATCGCATCAATAACAGAAATCTCTTGAGCTCTATACCCTTATCAGCTTTTGCTAATCCTTCTACCACATACTTTGTTGATCAGTCTTGGTTTAAATTAATATCTTCATTTGATCAATTCTAATTCATTTCTTAAAATATTACTTTCTTGCTTTATTGATTTACTTTATACCATTTATCTGTCCACAGCAAACTCCTTAAGCATTTCTTGGTCCTGAAGTCTTATGTTGTCTGGACATGTTCTGATATAAAATTGATGTCCCTGCATCATTTATGTTGTGAAAATAAAATTGATTTTTGCTCTTATTTTGGATATACCATTCCTGTGATAATCAAATGCTTTGGTATCTTCCTCTTATGAGTTTTATGGTCATGCACTCCAGCATCTTCTTCCTGGGAAACATTTTAGATTTTGAACTTGATCATATGATTTCTTTTTGCCAATGATATGATAAGAAGTTTTTTTTCCTTTTTTTTTAAGCAACTTAGACAGCATCTATTCTTTGTGCTATTCTCTTTGAACTCATGAGCCATGAACTCCAGCCCAGCTACCACCTGTCTCCCCAGCTGACAGCCAACCTAGCTCCTGAAGCAGAGAGCCTAAAAGCAGATGGCTGCTTACTAACCATAGACACGTTGAGAAGTACAGCCAAGATTGTAGAAGTGGCCGATGCAGCCTGCTCTAAATGGCCATATCACAGAAGAGTAAGCTGGGAAAAAAAAGTGATTGATATAATTCATAAGTCACAATGTTTTGGAGTGATTTGCTAAACAGCAACATTTTTTTTTTAATCTTAGTTGCTGGCACCATCATCTGTTTTTATCATATATTTAAATAAACATGGATTTTTCCACTGGTGTTCTTTCCAAATGTACTTCATCTGATTAGCCCTTATGTCTGTTAAAATTGCTTTTATCATAAACATTATTTCAATACTGGATAACTGAATATTTTATGAAATTGGTATTTACTTGTCATTACTTGATACAGGCTAGAATTATTAGATTAATAATTAGAAATACAACAGTTGTACATTGTGAAATATAAATCTAAGTGCTCCTCGTTTTAGTTCTGTTTCCATTGTCTCTGACAGCATATAATACTTCTGATAGTCTTACATTGTGTTTTTGCACACCGATCCCATGACACAGCTAAAGGGGCTTTGTTAGTAATTTTTCTATTTGTTACCAAGCTAATTTTGTGCCTTCTGAAAGCCTTATGGTTATTTTCCTGAGGTAGAATAATTTCAACATTTTGATTTCTTCCTTAAGCAAAGATGTTTTCACAGCTAAGCAAAGAATATTTTTGTAGAAAATTAAACATAATGCTGCTGTCTCATGGCCATGATTGCAAGGTTTCTGAACTTGAATTTCTTTTGACATTTACAAAGCAAAATCATATCCACTTAAAGCTTGTGAACAATCAGAATACATGGAAGAAATTGTGCTGAATGTTGGCGTTTGCAATTTTTAGGAGCAAGTGTCTTTTCTTAGCACATCTATAAATACAAAGAATGATTTTAAAATACTACCAAACAATTTTTAGCCACTTTCACTTTGCTACTTTACTCCAAATGACATGCCCTTTCCAAAGCAAGCTCAGAACAACAACAAAGAGAGAGAGAGAGAGAGAGAGAGAGAGAGAAGGGAAAGAAAAGAAAAACAGGACTTCTGTTCAGTGGTCCTCGATTGAACTTTTGGATTTGGCTGAGTGTATTTTGGAACACATTTAATGCTGACCTAAAATACCTCCTATCAATTATTACAAATAGAAGTGTTCTCATGCACATGATTATTTCATGTAAACTTAATGTGCTTTACTAGAGCACTACTACAGTACTAGTAGGTGTTCAATAAATAAAATCGGATTCTATTAAGATGAATAAACATTAAGTTAGTTCTATTCAATTTATTTGACGTGTTACTCCTTGATCATAAGAGGTAAATCTTATTGTGCCATGACCAGTGGGGAAAATATCTTCTCATTTTACTGAATATTTTATTCTCTGTTCAGTCCATATAGTTCAAAGGACAAAAGTTTATTTTAAGAGGCAATGAAAAATTTTAAAGCACAGGATTTGGAAATAGATGATAAAAAATCCAAATCTTACAAAATTCTTGGGCACTCAGCAGCTTGTCAGCAAGTGTAGAGGTGGTTGGAGACATAACGGATAGCTTCATTGATTTAATTGCACAACATTCTTTAGAAAATGCATCTAAAATTCCACTAAGAACAATAATCATTAAAAAGTGCTAACTAAAAGCTTATTTTTTTCTTGAAATGCTTTAGTTAAAATTGGACCTTATTTTCAAAGTATTTACAAAATAGAAAATAAGTCCAATAACGTGAAAGTCGTTTGAATATTTTTTCAATAAGAAAATCATTTAGAAATAGTTTACATACTCACATATTTGGAATCCTTTTATTTCTTGAAACAATTCAACAATTAGATTTGTAAATTCTGCTATGTATGAGAGGAAGGGATTACAGAGGTCTAGCTAAATGAAGTAGCAAATGCATACAAAATTGCTATTAAAACGGCTTAATAGTCAATTTGAACCACCGATGACCACTATGTGTGGATCCGAGTGTACTCTATCTTCTCCTCAGCCCTTTGGCGTCTTATTTGGCATGTATCCAAATTTCTGCTGTGTTAATATTCACTTCTAGGAAGAGATGAAGGAAAAAGATCCATAAGGTTCCCACTGGCCCAGACAGCAGAAACATCTGCTCGATTCAGGAGCAGCCTGCTGGTCGAAGTGGGTTTGGAGAGCTGATGCTTAGCAGCCTAGCCATATGATTCAACTTTCCCTGTCCCTTGGGACAACAGGAGCAAACTCAAGAAAAGAAGTGAATTATATGTCAAGATTCCCTCAATAAAACATTATGCATTTTTAAAATCACTTTAGTGATATTCTAAAAATATGAGCTTATTATTTTTCATATTGAAATTCTAACAAATTTCAGTTTATTATGTTTTTTATCACTAATTAGCTCATACTGATTAATGATTGTTTCTGTGCCTTTAACATGTACAGAAATTAGACCCTTTACTTATGGAGTTGTTTTGTATTGCTCTTTGGAGAGAAAATATTTGTCAAGATATATGCTCCAATTTTTTTTACATGATCATCTTTGTAGATTACTTTATATTAGCCAAGCAATTATTTCAGCAGTGTTACTTGAGATTATATTCTGGAACACCAACTTAACTGATTGTTAATAAATATAGTTATTACAGACACAAAAGTGCTTGCACTTACAATATATTTATAATTTCAAATATACCTGAAATCAAAAGCGCATATTTCATTTCTTATTTGCTTATTTCTTATTTGAACCGATATTTGGAATTTCTTGTGACAGTTATCTGAGTCTTTGATTCATTCTATTAACTACCATGAATTGGAAAACTTTTAGCTTCGAATGACCTATCTGAAGTTTTTCATGTTGTCACGTGCAAACCTTTTTTGTTTGTTATGAATCCAGGATAAAGCTTGACTACCTATCTATTAAAATGTATCTGGGAAAGAAATGTTCCTAATGAAAATCCAGTTTGGAATTTTTCCAATGTGTTTACTCCATTGGAAGAATTTGACAAGCACAATAATCGATACTTATCTAAGTCTTAGCAATGGCTATTGGTTCTTTTTAATATGTCACTGCAGTTTAGAGAGGAATAAAAATGGAAGGGATCTGTATACAAATCTATACTACATCTGTTTTGTCTATGTCTATCAAAATAACCATCTTTTCCAGACAAAACATATGATTAGGACTTTGTAATGAGCATGTCATTTCACAAATTATGCATACAATTCATGGACTGTATTATTATTTTATCAAAATTTGAATCTAAAAGGAAAGTATACAAGAAAAATGGGAAGATTTTGACATGGATAATGTGACTGATGCACTATTATTGGGATATCCTGCACCTTAACAGGCAGTTCTGTATGTGGTAATATTGTAAATTTTGTATTACAATTAGATGATCTACTCTTATACTAGCACAGTTCTTGCTTTTATCCACATCTATTGAATATAAGAAGACAATAGATTGTAATTCTGATAGACAATTAGTCTCAATCCTTATACATCTTTTAATTAATTTAGTTATACAGATGATTCAGATACAAGCAGAGTTTTGGAACTTTCCAAGGCTGCAGAAAGTGTCCAGGATTATGTACTAATCAATGACTTCTAGTATTGTAGTGAAATCAATGAACCTGCTATAAATTCCTTTCAGTAGTCATTTTGTTGTCATTCTTCAGAATAAAGATGCCTAAAATTTACAGAATTTGATTTTTGCTGCAATTTATGATAATAACACAAATTACAAGCATGCAATTCATTTGAATTTTTGAAATTAACCTATTGAAATAGGATAACTTTCAAAAGAAATTGGAAAATATAATATTAATTCATCCATTTTGCATCAAAATAAATACATTCTTTGAGCGGGTTTATCTGAATACATCTATACAAAATATCAAGTTACATTTTAATATTTCCCCACAACAGTTCCCATTTACTCTCATAGAGAAGTGTTCCCCGAGATTTAATGTGGCACTACAAAGAACTTGAACATCAAAGCATGTAAACATGGACAAGATGGGTGAAATCAACATTAATGAAATCTTTGTGTATTCAGAAATGATCAAACAGTAGAAAACACATCCTATTAACCACTCTGTTATTACACTGCTTTTTTCAAAAGGGAGCTCGCTCCTTAGGGAGTATTCCAAGTTGATTCATATGTTACTTCACATTGATCAACACTTAAATAATTCACATGTTATCATTTGAACACAATATTTATGTGTTCAAAAGTATGCCCACCGTGTTAATCAAGTGTTTTACGCCTGTTGTGGGAGGAGACATGCCATGTATCTGCCACCTCTCTCATATACTTTAGACCTGAGATCCATATGCCAATTTTCTTGGAGTGTAAGCTGAGAAAACTGCTTCTTTCACTGACTTATCATTTCAGGTAGAATAACTACATTCTGGGCCTGAGGTGATAGCCTAGCCTGGCAGCTAAAGTCCTCACCTTGAAAGTGCCTAGATCCCTTATGGGCACCAGTTCTAATCTTGGCAGCCCCACTTCCTATCAAACTCCTGGCTTATGGCCTGGGAAAGCAGTTGAGAACAGCCCAAAGCTTTGGAATCCTGCATCCTGGCTTCAGATTGGCTCAGCTCCAGCCATTATGATCACTTGGGGAGTGAATCATCAGATGGAAGATCTTTCCTCCTCTTTGTATATCCACCTTTCCAATAAAAATGAATAAATCCTGAACAAACAAAAATGAATAAATATGTTCTCTCTGTTACAGTCAAAAATGTTCCATATGATATCACCTTGGGCTTTTTCTCATTGTGCCCCAATCTCTCTTTTCTCCCAGGTTTGTTTGTTTTTGCTGCTACTGTTGCTTCATCTCACTTCTTTTTATAATCAACCTCTTTCCAATTCTTGGCTCAGGACCTTTGCATAAACTAATTTATATTTTGCAAAACTAATCTGATCATATATAATTAATATTCTTAGCCTATTTTTGATCGGCTGACTCTTCCATGGCATAAGAACATCAACTGAAATTTTAGCAACTTTGTAGCGAGATCTATTTCTTTATTTGCATTTCTTTGTTTTTAGTAACACTTTTTATATTCTAAGTTCTTGGTGGACAAAAAGCATTTCTAACTTGGTTTTTTTTTAAAGATTTATATTTTTATTGGAAAGGCAGATATACAGAGAGGAGAGACAGAGAGGAAAATCTTCTGTCCTATGATTCACTCCCCAAGTCAGCACAACGGCCGATGCTATGCCAATCCAAAGCCAGGAGCCTCTTCCGGGTCTCCCACATGGGTTCAGGGTCCCAAAGCTTAGCTTTTTGCCGTCCTCGACTGCTTTCCCGGGCCACAGGCAGGGAGCTGGATGGGAAGCGGGGCTGCTGGGATTAGAACCGGCACCCATAAGGGATCCTGGGCGTGCAAGGCGAGGACCTTAACCATTGCGCCACCACGCCTGGCCCCATTTCTAACTTGTATCCCTAGCACCTTCTACATGTATCCCTAGTGTAGCAAGACACACATTTATTGAATTAATTGAATTAATTAACACCATTGATGTGTATGATGTACACAAATCCATTAAAATACAAAATATAATTTTAAAACATAACATTGTGTTATTTCTGTGGTTCATATGACTTGTTTCAGCAGAAATTAAGTGCTATTAAATTATATATATATTCATGTCACATTTCATAATTCAGAGTTCGAATAGAAAAGTCATTTGTGTGAATCTTTTCAGTAAAGAACTATATGTTTAATGAACCAATGCAATCATTTTAACTTTCTGCAGAGAATAATACAGTAAAAGAATATTATCAAAGAGACAATTTGAATCATAATTAATAGAATTTTGTGATTATGAAATATGAATGTATATTGCAGAATCCAAAAGAAAAAAATCATGCCATATATGTTAACTATACTCATCCATATCATAAAATTAACAGAAAACAATCAATCAGGCTGTATTTGATTTGAATTGGTATGTTTTCCATTTAGAATCAGAGCACACAGGATGAAAAGCAGTTTGAAATCTTATTTTCTCAATTAATGACTTTTCTCATAATCTTGATGTCTGTTAGTCGTATTTCATGTATTTGAGTATTTGAAGCAATTGCATATTTAAAATTAGGCACCTAATGGCATTTCCTTCATATTCTTCCTGTTTTATAATTGATTTGCCGCTATATTTTATTAGAATCTTACTTTTAGTTGAAGTTATTTTGTATTTAAAGATATATTACAATTCACTATTACTTATTACTTCTCTATATCAACTTTCTAATACATACTGAAATGGAACAAATACATATTTCTAATTTTCTGCTTTTAACATTTAGATTTAATTTTTTCTCAGCAACTTCAATTTTCAACAGTTATGTCCATAGCTTTATTTTTGCCTCTGCAAGATTGATTATTGTGCACTCAGCATTATCCCCCTTATTCTATCTTCAGAAGAGCCCTGCCATCGGTGTATTCCTTTCCAGAATGTTTCCTCCAGATTGGCATCTCAATTCAGAACTTAGTTACGTGGTTGAGTTTCTCTGTGATTCTGGTCATCAGTTTCTTTTCTCTGGGAGGCTGCCTTTCAGATGTTCATCAGTTAGCCAGTAAAGTTAGTCAGATCTGGGTCTTGTTCACCCACCCTGAAAACAGTGTACTGGGAAGATAAAATGACTTCATGCACACATGATAATAACCAGGTAAGCCTGTTCCAAAGTTGCCAATATCTTTTTTTTTAAACCTTTATTCTTTTTTATTGTTTTGCTAGGTAGTCTTGCTTTTAAAATTCTTTATTTGCATTTTGATTCCTCCAAAATAAAGAGAATGAAATTATATTTGTATAGAAAGCAGAGTTCCCAGATGAATATCAATGTGAAAAATTCACTGAATTCTCATCTTTAAAGTATCATAAATGCTCATTCGATAAAATGTTATTTGAATGAAGAAACTGAAAACATCTTGAGACATCCTATATAGAATTTGTGAAAAAAACACACACAAAATACATTTTACATTTTTATCTCTAATATCTAGTTCACTCTAAAGCTGCAAATATGTATATTTTGTCTAATTTATAAAGACTGCTGTATATGAACAATTCTGATTGTTTTTGCATTTCTGAATGATAAACAGATAAACTACTAATGAAAGAATTGAGTTTGTGTTTCCATGTGACTTAAAAAATGTTGCAGTTATTATTTTTAATCAGATAATGCTTTAAAACATCCGGAGGCCATATAACCAGTACCCAGGAACATGAAGCAGACATAAACAAAAATTCTCGAGAGTTTATCAGTATTCTATGAAAATTGCAATTTCCAAAAATGTAAATTGAGAGTTATGCTAATACCAGAGTCATTTAAAAAGACATCTATTTTGTGTAGAAGGAATGACTTTTCTGGGAATATTAACCAAAGTTGCAATGTATTATCATACAAAACAATTTTTGCAATGGAGAGGAAAGCATTGATATTTTACTTTGCCTATGTTTCACATTTCTCCAGGGTCAGCACTGATCCTGATGATGGTTGAGAATTAGCTCTAATTATAAATCCCAACACAGACATATTCATTGTAGCTAGTTTTGACAAAGTGTAATATAGTTAATTGGGTCACCTACGCAGTGTCACTGTGTAAGTCAGTCAGAAATAATCCAGTTTTTCTGTAGGTTCCAGCAATTATAATGAGTGGCTTGGAAAACTCTGGTTCAATTCTGGAAAAGCAAAAGGGGTGAAATTTCTACAGGAGAATTATAATTCTCTGGTCAGGAGCTGTGGGAGTCACTGTAAATCTGAAAGAGCCTTTTGTCATGAATCTGAAGCCAACCAAGGACTGGGGCCAAGCTTAGGGCACACAAGAGTTTTTCTTTCTGGAATGGGTAGCAGAATGGACCATGCACAAAGGCCATAGTGAAGTCTGTGATCTGGTCTACAGGATTTCAAATGCTGAAGCTGCCAAGTTGGAACTGTTGTTCTCTGATATCAGAAAGAGAAAGCCCTTCCAACCTTTCTTGGCCTTGCAAGACATGCTACCAGCCAACTTTGTCTCTTCCCAGCTTTAGTTTGGCAGTTGCAATGGAAAACAGGTCTCCAAAGTGCTTCCTGTCTCTATGGAAACTGGCAAGCAGCACCAGATGGATGGCCATGCACCACGGTGGCAGGGCAGACATGTGGCATAGGAGGTGGAGACCAGGTGTTGCATTCTACAAAGGCAGGCTGAATCCTGCAAGAATGAAGTTGAATGAAAGAACAATACAATTATATCCTATGGATATAATTGGGAAAACTTAGAAAACTAGACTAAAATGACTAGGAATAGAGATGGCGAAGTATTTCAAAGAACAGAGGAATACTCCATGAGTGGAAATACGGTGTCCTTAGCTATCAGTCTTAATTTTTCCTCTAATTTCCTTTCTCACATGATGGAGCATTACTCTATCTTCTCTCTAGAATTTTAAGCCTGCATTAATGACATTTTTGCTTTTCCATCCAACAGGCTTTAATATGCAATATGTGTCTCAGCTACACAAGTACTGAGCCACAACTTTCCCATTAGAAGGTTATTTGTTTAAAATGCCTTCTGTAATTTAGTGGAAGTAATAGCATGCTGTGTGTGCATTTGGATATATTTTTAGACTTTAATTTAGCTACCAAGAATGATGTTGAACTTTCTAAGATGAAGGTTCTTTGTATAAATATCCCAAGGCATTTGATGGAACGGGAGAGAGGGAGAGAGACAGACAGAGCCCAAAGCCAACACTTAGAGATTCACATGAGAGACCCAAAGATCTGCAGCAGCCCAGCTCCATCCATTGCAACCATCTGGGAGTTGAATCAGCAGATGGAAGACCTCTCTCTCTCTCTCTCTCTCTGACAATGCAATTCAAATGAAGGAAAATTTTGAAAAAATACCCACCAGCAAATATGTTAGATTTACTTAAAAAACAAAAATAGTTGCCTATTTTGTTCATTTATTTGTTTCCTGTTTAAGAAATATTAACTTATTTTGCACCTACATTGGTAAGAGTGTTTTTCACAATAAAGATGTAACAATCTCATGAGAACAGCATTTTGAGTTGAAATAGGGTTCTTTTGGAACACAAAAATATATTAGAAATCATACCCAAATCCTAATGTGTGCTATTTGATTCAGATGGCAGTATCTATTGAATGAAATACTTTCATAGAAGAATATGACACTTCCCAGTAAGCATAGTATTCATGTCCAAAATAAAAGCTCAGAATATATGTCCCTGCTTATCCTATGAGACTTGTGATTTTTTTTTTTATTCACAAAGTGTATCTTAAATGCTGTTCCTGTCTTATTTTCATGTGTTTCCTTTTTCTGTTTCTAAGTCTCCCTTTTTTCTTACAAATTTTTGTTCTGTTTCTGGAAGAAAAATATAACGAGACTTCCCCAGTTGCTATTACACAGTCCACAATATATGACCATTTACCCTGAATAAAATTTTGACTGTAACTCTATCCCTCTCAGAGGTACAAACTCCAAGCTCTGCTTACCTGTCAAGATAGCTCTCAGTCTGATTACTGCTGGTGGTGTATAAAGCACTCATGTGCAGTGTGCAGTGATGCAATGCCCTGGCCCACATTGGATTCACAGTACCAGAAGAGATATAGAGGAAACCACCACTTTCACTCATTACCCATTCAAGAGATAGTGAAGCTTGAATGGTACTGTGTCATACTTTGAGATCAGTGCAAAAACATGCATCTTCACCTGCTTGCTGCCTTTTGAAAATACTGCTGATTTCAAAGATCTCTTCTCACTGCTCACCTTATTGCTTCTCTCATTCGCTAAAGGCTAACACCAAGGGTAAAAGATTATCATCTTAGAATATGCTTCTATACGTCCTGTGTGACAGTGTGTGAGGTTCTAGCTGATCAGACAGTGAAGGCATGCATGCAGTGTGTGAAGGAAGCAGAGTTCTTACTGGGGTTAGCAGGAATCAAGAACAGTTCATTTGATTTTGAACTTTGTAATTCGTAGCAACTACAAGAAAGGTTGGCATAATTGTATTCCTAATTACAATGCAGATGGAAATATTAAAGAAATAATGCCAGCTGCTCAGTCCGCTATTTAAAGATAGGGCAAGAAGAACTAGTTTTTTTTTTCCAGGATATTGAATTATATCTCTTAATTAAAATGTCTTCCATGACAATAAATTAGCAAATTATTTCTGTGTAACTAGTGATAGTAGCCCAAATCATTTTCTACCACTGGCTAGCCAGAGCAAAATAAACTTTGCAGCCTGAAGAAAAGTTAGCAATTCCAGATCACTTTCCACAGATTTGAGAGGGAAGAAAGGGTTCCCATTTGGAGGAATTTAATTGGAGGAAAGTGTGTTGGGGTAAGTGAGAAAAATGTGTGCACTGTGCCCTGAGACATCAGTAATGACTTTCAGTGGGGTGTTATAAATATTTAATGTGTTCCACAGGGAAAATCACTAACTTGTAATGTTTGCCAATTTCCATGGTGAAAATACTCCCTCGGTGGTCAATTTCAAGCTATCAACGTATGTCACTAAGCAAAAATTTGGAAGAGTTCTATTCAGTTGTCAGAAGCTTGTTGAATAGTCTATTACATTTTTTTTTGTTCTTGGATTTAAAATAATCCTTCACTTGTTAATAACAGGTTTAGAAGATCTTAATACACCTCCATTGTTCAGTAGGTGAGATCTCAGGGCAGCCTACAGGACAGCAAAATCTGGATCTTCTCCTTCCTAGTTATGTATATTTTGGGCACAAAATGTAAGTTCTCTGTGTATTAGTTCCCTTATCTTCAAGGTAAACATGATAAGAAAATTATAATACTATGGCTATCATTCATACAGGAAATGAACTTTAAATACTATTAAGTTACCTAGAGTACTGTTAACAGTAATTAAGACTACCTACAAGTTTTTTTCATGCGTCTATATCTGGTTTAGGAGTGGCTGAGCCTTGAGATAATACCAGAGAAGCACTATATTGAAGTTAATGCTAGTGAAAGAGAATTTAGATCAAGAAAGGAAAACAAAACAATTTTGGAAGCACAGCAGTCCATTAAGTAGGCCTTTTCCCAAGTATTTAAGAAATGTTGCAAATAACTTTGTTTTCATCTTAGTGCATGATTTTGCACAGCTCTGCGATTTAGTGCTGAATTTTAGGAGCTTAAGTTGTGTTATCCATACCTGGTTTTGCTTACCATCTTATATATCTTTTGAAATACATCATGTATTTCCAATGTAACCTTAAGTCTTAAACCAATATGTTTTGGTATTAATAAAGCTTTTATGATTAAAATTTCCATGTTTTCTTCTTAGTGACTGATACTATCTGTTTCTGCCTTTCCATTACAACCAAGGAAAAATGCAGCAGATTTGAATTTCCTTTACACTTTCTGCTGCTGCAATTTTCTGTAAGAATGCCAATCTCTATTCTAAGCAGGTGCATTCACTTTGGACAAAGAACACCTATTGAAAATTTCAACTTAATACAAAAATTTAAAAAACAATTGGAGGCTATGCACCGATCAAATAATAAGAGTAGGTATATTCAAGGAATAAAGAGAGTGATGAGTGTTGGTTGCTTGAAAACGAACCAGAATATGAATTTCCAAAGTGAAAATTGTATTTTTTCTAAATCTCAGTCTATGCTGTTTAGATAAGAATGGTTTCTCTGACTTCTAGGATAGTAGTAATTTAGTCAAGGCCAGGATTATTTTTTAATGTTCTCACTGATGCAAGCAGTGTACTTTAAAAATCCCTGTAGATGGAAAATAAGAGATGTTTTATTTTCCACTTCAAGGCTTCTTAATCAACAAATCACTTACTGTCTTCCCAATTTCTTAGCATATTGCTCTTCCACTATTCTTTATTCAAATTTTGATCCATATAGTAAAAAAAAGTAGTTTTTCTAAAGTATCTACATAATGAATAATTTAAGATTAAATTCTTACTTTGGTAGCATACTAATATGGCTAAATGGAAAATTGACTGTAGGGATTTTATGTTGCAATCTCAGGTTATTGGAGTCTTGCTACTTAAAAGTCAAGTCCCATGTGTAGAGAAGATGGATGGAAGCTATCCTAAAACTAGAAGGAAGATACAAACACACACACACACACACACACACTTACACAAATATGGCATTTAAAAATTTATAATGAGCATGATTTTTCATTATCTAACAAAGACAAAGTTACATATTTTATAAAAATAAGATCTCAAAGGGATAGTATTTTTGGGTATTTAAGTGTTGTTGAAACTTGCATGCTATCTGAATGATTTTAGAATTGTAAAGTTTCATTGTTAAGACGATTATTCACTTTTTTATTATTGACATTTAAACAGATAATGGTATTATATTTATGGAAAGATAAGAATAAAAATGTTTATCTCTTGGAATAAACTCCAAATGGTTCATTGACTTTGGTTCACCACGGAAAAAATCATTTAACTCCTAGGGTCAGTTTGCCCATCTGTGAAATGAGAAGGGTGATATTTTCTTACGGGGATGTTTTGAAAACTGTTTTGCAAATCCAGTGGAAGAAATTGATGCAAACACCAGTGATTTTTTTTTCCATGTCTTCAAAAAATCAGACAATATCGTTTATGTCCCAGTTGATGATCAAAATGTCATCTGGGTTGAATCAAATTATTACCTCCAGATTTTTCTATATTTACAATGTATCAAAAGTAGGGAATCTATGAAAAGTGTTCTAAAACATTCTGGGCTTCATGAGCTATTAATCTGTAATAATTATTCCTTCATTTTTTGGTCTTAGCCTATGTATGCAATTTTTCTTTTTTAGTATGGTTTTTATCTCACCTCACTTCATAAGATTGATAGTTTCTCTGTGTCTCTCTGGCAGAGGTCACCTTAGAGCTGAAGGCAAAACACATCCCTCTATGGCTCCTGTTGACTTTCAAGTAAACTATCAAAGAATTTTTTCCAGGCATCTCCTAACCTCAATTTTGAAACTCCACCCTAAAGATCACAGCGAGATATTCAGGGGGGTTGCCATAGTGACACTGATAGGTTGGCATTGAGAAGATAAAGCTATGGATATCAGATTTTTAAATTTGATAGCTTTAATTATATAACATGGTCATGAACCTCTGTGCTTGTGTCATTTATGTCTGGAAAGAAATTTTCCCTTCAGCCTCCTCTGTCTTTTCTGGCGCCAATCAACAAGCTTCTTGGTCATAAGATTTTTTTATGTCAATAGCTCCTGCACTGCTTCAAGTGGTGCTTGTGGTAATTGACAGAATCATTACAAAACTAAAGAAGAAATGGGAAATATACTTCAGGGGTGTGATTCAGCCATTCTAATGTTCTTGCATATGTAAACTGGCCTTGATGTATGAACTATCCTGCTCACATATCCTGACTCTAAGAAAGCTCTTTCTACCTTTGTTGCTCAGGGCTTATCTTTCCACAATGGCCTGGCAGAGTTTATCTCCAGATAATTTTGCAGCAGTAAAAAATTTTGTCCTCTGTTACTATGAGAATGGATTTTTTGTTAACCACTAGAAATGCACTGATTGATTGCATTTGTTGCATTAATTAGCCCAGTAGATTAATATGACACATATAAGGTAGAAAACTTGGTAAGGCACATTGACAAGGGTCATTTAAGAAAGAATCTGTAACTTTCAGATTATAAAATAAATCTATGTTCATTAGAGAATATTAACAAGAATATTACCTTTATCTGGTGAACTGGGATAATCACTTCAATGTTCTTATGATTGTGCTACAATGTAAATATTTCTTAAGAGATAGTTGCATTGTTTTACCTAACACATTTTTAATTTCTGCAAACAACTGTGTCTATAATACAGCTTCATAAAAAATGAGTCTCTTTTGATTCCCTTATGCAGAAATTGAATCTAAAATTCTAGTGTTCATATTTCTTAAACTTTATTCAGAATTATAAAATCTAAATGGAGGTATTTTTTTTTCTTCTGTTTTAGAGTGTTCAGTTCTTCCAAAAGTATTACACAAAGCCAAGGATAATTAATGATCATTATGCTTCTATTTGAATAAATGTCTTTATTCATACTTACTGTTTTTTTTTTTAAAGGATATATTTTGGAACTTTTAAGAAAGTAAAAAGGAATTCCATTGTTACGACAATAGTGGTTGTCCTTTGTTAAGAATTTTCAATTATCTTTTTGTCTTTTGTAAAATATAGTTTTGTTGCTGTTTGATTGGTTTATATTTTATTTTAAGTGAGAATTTATGTTCAACAGAAGTCTTGGGAAGTTAATAAATTTATAACTTTCATTTAATCATCACTCTTTTGAATCTCCTTTTTAGGTAGCCAAGGGCAGTTTCCATTAACGCAGAATGTAACTGTTGTTGAAGGCGGAACTGCAATTTTGACCTGCAGAGTTGATCAAAATGATAACACCTCCCTCCAGTGGTCAAATCCAGCTCAACAGACTCTGTACTTTGATGACAAGAAAGGTGAATATATTTTCATTTAAATATTCTAATCATATTCTGATATATTCTAATTATAATGAATGTACTTTTTCTGAGATCATTCAAATTAGCCTTTTTGATTATGAAACTAATGCTGCTTTTATTTAAACATGTTAAATATTAAATACTTCAGTTTGCAAGTCATAAACATTAACAATCACCTATGTCAACTTTTTAATAAACAGAATTATTCTATTTCAAAAGTAGTTTTAAGCTTCTTTCTAAAAAATGCTGTATTTTCCTTCTTAAGCTGACTTACATAGATATAGAATATATTTTACTTAGTTCTGGAGTAGAATGCTATTTTGGTTGATTTCATATATTTTGGAGATGCTATATTATTTTTGAAAGTTTGATGTTTTATGTTCACAAATAACAAATCATGATAAGATCTCTAGACTATGAGATAAAGAAATTCTGTGTTTTCAAAATATGCTGAAATTAACTAATAAGAAGTAACTAATTGAAATGGAATTAAATTGATTAATTATAAATCATAATTTAATAACAGATTTTGATTAATCTTCATTTAAGTAGCAGGAAAATTTAAAAATGTAATTCAAAATCTTTGTCTCAGAACAACAACATGTTATAGCCTCAGAAGAAAAAATGAGTGCATTAATGATATTGAAAATATTAAGTTGTTTGTTAAATAAATTTAAATCATACAAAATATAAATCTATTCATATTTTAACTGTTCAGTATAGTTTTATTACCTGGGTTTCTTTTCTTTATAAGTAATATTGAGATAATTTATATCAGTTTCATTTTAACCACAGAATGCACTCAATTATAATGGAGTACATATTCCCGCTTTAACGTGCACTATGGAAGGACGTAGCAGTACAGTGACTGGAGTTGTCACTTGGTGTAACTGAATTCCTGTAACAGAGAGTCTTGTTTTCAATGATTGTGGACATTGGAAATGTTGAAATCTCCAGGGCAGATTTTCACTTTAGATGCCAAGGGTAGAAATTATGTTACAATTCAAGCCCAAAGGTAAAGGACTCTAGATTTTCTCTGAAGCCATCAGCTAACTGGAAGAGATATGTCTACCTTACAGAGAAACCCATTTTGTTCAAATGTTGCTGTATGTTAAAGTTGTTGTTTCCTCTTCTACTTTTTTTTTTCCTCCTGAAGGGTAATTATAAAAAAAAAAAAATCCATGCTGCATTTGGAGTATTTGGCAATGAATTACTGCATGTTTCTACTGCCATAAGACCTAAATACATCTGATCAAATAGTTCTGCCCCTCCCCTTTCTCTTCCTCCTGCTCTTTTCCAACCTCCTTCTTCTCCCCTTGCCTTCATCCTCTCGTTTTCTTATCATCTGCCTTCCTCCTTATTTCCTCTTTGTCCCCCCTGCTCAACTCCATGCTTCCCCTCTACCAATAATCATGTCAGTTTAGAAATCCAACTTTAGGGAAAACAGCTCTATATCACAGTCTTTTATTCAACTTATATTTAAGATTGAAAAAAAAAAATGTTGAAACATCCCAATACTGGTGCACATTGCTGAAGGTGTCTGGAGAACTCTTCAGACAATTCTTCTTGTGTAGTTAGCACTAAGAATCACTGGATGCATAATCTGAAACTGAAATAAGAGTCGTTGTGTAAATGAAGTTTTTAACTACAGCACTTGCAGAAGCTATAGTCATTTGGGAAACAGGCATTCCATTTTCTCCCTTGCAACTTTGTCCGATGTTCATCTGCACAAGTATGGTTGCTGCAGTCTCTGTAACCAAAGTTTAACTTTTGCTCTTTGGTTCCGACATAACTCAGACTGCTTTTACATTCAAGCTAAGACTGGGCAGGGCCTTCAGTGGGGTGTAACAGGTTAATCTGCCCATTGTAATGCTAGTATCCAATATGTACTCTGTTTCAAGTTGCCACTGCAGTACTACTAATCCAGCATGATTGTGATGTACCTGGGAAAGCAGCAAAGGCGGCTCAAGTATGGGACCCTTGATTGGGTGCCTAAGCCCTAAGGGAAGGCTTGGTTGAAGTTCCTGGTTTCTAGCTTAGGTCTGTTTCACTCCTGGACAATTTGTCCATTTTGGAAGTAAACCAACAGATGGAGGATCAATCTCTCTCTCTCTCTCCCTCTCTCTCTCTCTTTTTCACTCTCTCTCTCTTTCTTCTTCTTCTTTTTGACTACATCTCTTTATCCCTCTTTGTAGCTCTGCTACAGAGAGATTTACTTATTTATTCTAAATACATAAATGCTTTTTTACATATGAAAAAGAGAAGACATGGGATTTTTAAGAGATTAGACAGATAAACACAGAAAGTAGAATTAGATGGAAGAACTGTAATATGGACAATTTAAAAAAATCTTTCATTTTGAATTCCTTATATTTGATAGACATTATTTATCAGAAATTCTTGAGACCAATATGTTGCACAGGAATTGAACCATTAACATGTGAGGGAATAAGAAAATCAGATTATAATTCATTGAAAAGTATATTGATTTAATATTTTTTATTATTTTACATCAGTTGATTACTAGGAACTGAACAAAACGAAGGGAAAAAAGAAACAAGAGTGCCAAAAATCTACCATACTATACACACGTACACGCAAACACAAGCATGACAATTCACAGAAGGAAAGAAGGAAGAAGGAGGGAGCCAGCTTCTCAGGAAAACAGCAGGTGCCACACACCGCCCATTGCTAGTGCAGTTATCCACTCCAAGACACTATGAGTAGCCTTTTGTACTACATAAGGTTGCAGAACTATAAGGGTACTGACTGGGAGAATAAGCAAATTCAGAGTAGCAATTCACTGGCTTTATTAGAATTGGCAAAGTCTTGTTTTATTGATGCTATAAGCAGATGTATGCTGTGAGTAGACAACTGGTGGTCAACTAAAGATTTAAGCTAAACACGCCTTCTTAGGTGTCTCTGTCAAAAAACTTGGATGTGAATAATTAAGAATCTCCTAATTTATTGGATATTGTTCAGTAAGGTGATACTAGTACTGTCATATTTTTTTGACTCAGGGAAAATAAAATAGAAGGCATCAGATTCAGGCTTATGTTACTTTTTAGAGGTTTAATGTGAACATAGATTTTCCTATTTATAGCTGTTACAAAATCGAGGGTCAAGCACTTAAAGAAATTTGTAGATATTAGCAGACACACCAAAGCCTGGAGTTAAGCATTATGACCTTTTATTTTCATTTATTTGTGTATTTATGTATGTATTTATTTATTATTATTTATTTATTGGCATGAATCTCACTACTGTATTAGAGATAGTAGAAAGTGTTTGGAGAACAGTAGATACAAAGAGATAGAGGAAAAAGTAAAAGCCATTGCAATGCCACTTGAATGCTGTGTGATATTTTGAAACAGAAATTTTAAAAAACCAATTACATCATTTTGTAACTTCTCTGTAGGTATAGTGGATAAAAGCAATTGTCATGCAAAAACTGATCACTTCATACTTGGGAGGAACAATTTCTTCCTGTTACAAACACTTTTAACTATCATCTGCGAGAAGATATACTCAACACACACAATCTCTGTGTGCCAGTATTTGTTTTTATATAAAACTGTAAGACATGTTACTTCTGTGATAGTTTCCTTTACAGCAGTTTTGCTTTCTGAATTATTTTTCATTGGCCCTAAAAATCATCTGAAGGATGAAAATAACCCATTAGGGGTATAGCCTAAATTATCAGTGTTAATTAGGAAATTATTCTGATAATAATTTTGCATTGCTGCTGGGAACAATGGGAGGGGAATAATATGTTCTAAAGCAAGAAGTGGTAATGAAAAAAAAAAAAAGATGAGATTCACCTAAAATGGAGCACCTTGTCCTGGCTCCAAACCAGTTTATACTGCCTGGAAGTATCTATTTCCACAACTAGTATCAATCACATTGACAGACATTAAAACATTAAAGATTAGCTCACTGAAGTGAAGCTAAAAAGCTGATACTACACTTCCTTATGTTTTCTTTTAGAAAACCAACTATTAGAGGCATATGCACAGCAAAGGCTTGCAATTAATGACAGTTACACCACACTGGATAATAGTTAAATAAAGCTAAAAGTATTAAATGACTTTCAACATTGTAACTCAATAATCCTATATTGTAGGAATGTCTACTTATGCATGAAGAGACTAAGGTTTATGCATGTTAATATCCTGAGTCATAAATGAAGCAATGATGAGTTTTTTGCAAGTCTAATTTACTTCATGTATTTCTTTCTATTTTAGCATTTTGTTTTATTTTACTTTACTCATTTTACTTTTAAGAAGAAAAACTTATGGTTTATTTTGTGTCTCTTGTAGAGTTATGGTCTCTGTAATTGATCTCTTCAATAAAACTTATGTAATGTTGAAACACTCCTATAATAATTGCATAGGTACTCGAAAATTATCTTGAAATTGGGTACACATCATGCAAGTTGGAAGCAGATTTGTTATGAAATAAAATCCTTAGCACTAAAGAAGAATAGGCAGATTTTTATGGAGATTAAGTCATGACTTAGTAAATTGGCAAAGATGATGCAGCACCAAGGACCTAGCAGAATCAAGAAGCAGTCTTGGCCTTGGTACTATACGAGGGATGAGATGCGGAAGGTAGAGCAATGCAGTTCCTTGTGATTGAGGATGGTGTAATGTGGCATATACTAATCTACTTCTCTCCCTCCTGACCTCTGTCCTCATCTCAGTACATTCAAATGTTTCTGTTCAGATAATGTTCATTCTGTTTCTCCTTGATTCTATGTGTCATTCTGTGTTTGTACCTTTGGTGAAGAGATTTTTCGTGGAGAGAAATCAATTACAACAATATCATTCCTTACTTTAATTTTTTAAACACCGTTGCATAAATGTAGTATGTGTACTTGTTAATGTGCTCATAGAGTACAAGATACTATGATTAAAAATGATGTATGATTTAAAATGATTAATATTATAAAGCATTAATATTAAAAATACTAATGATTTTTTTAATTCCTGCAAATTCTAATTAACTAAAAAATAATTTCCTTGGTTTATATAATTATTACCAATGTCTTTAGTCTTATGTGGTATGTGCCCAGCAATATCAGGAAATACACAGGGTTAATAATACGCTTTAATTATTGACATTTACATGGTAAGTTACATGATAAGTTTTATGGCAATTTACATGATAAGTTAAGCTCTAATAGTATCAGGATGGAAATTTGACATTCAAATCCATACATATCAGCCTAACTAGTATCTATAAATTTTAATTACCAGACATTTTAGAAGCCTGTACAATTTCCATACTTCTGTTTCATTTTATTTCCTTTATACTTTGTTTAATTTTCTAATATTTCTGATTTTTTTTAAATAAGCATTAATGTAATATTTTTCTTCAACTAGATCAGGTGTCAGTGTCTGTAATTTCAAAATATGTTTTTTTGAATAAGCATCTTTAATGTAGGGTTGCACATTGTGTGGGCATGAAGAATTGTAAGCCAGTGCATGTATTCTGTTTCCTAGCTTGTTTCTTTAGTCTCAGCAGGCATCTATGAGAAATCCTTGCAAAGAGCAGTAAAGGAGCTTGTTTCAGTTCAGTTGAAGAAATATGGATGTTTCTATTACCTGGCTTTATATCCATATCTACTGAGACCACTGAGTGAAGTGGAATACAGTTGGAAAATGCAGAGGAAAAATGATTAGTGATTGGTTGGAAGGCACTGTGTTACTTTCGAAATTTAGAAGGCAATGAATTGGGTTAGGCTAGAAAAAAAGCTACAGTACACATGTAATGCAGAAAGTTAAACTTGTAATTTGTATAAAGAGATTATAAAACCATGATAACAAGAAGGAAAAATGAGAGGAGGAAAAAATAGGGAAGATGGAGGGCTGAGTCTCTATACCTATAAAAACTTACTGCAAAAAATGTAAAACAAAAGCAGTTTTACAAATTGCGATGAATATGAAGTTTCACAGTTTCTTCCATTACTTATAGCTCAATCTTCAATTTTAACTAATTAATGTACGTAAGAGAGAGAAAGAAACTAGTAGACAGAGACAGAAAGCTCACATCACAGGTTATACTTTCCTCTCAAATGCCTGAGATAGGCAAGATGGAAAGGAGTCAGGGACTCAACCCAGGTTACCCGTAGTAGTGGAAGGGACTTAAAATCTTTAATCATTAAACCTGCCTCACAGGGTCTACAGTAAGAAGAAGCTGGAGTCGGTGCAATAGCCAGGCACTGAACTCTGATGTCTCAACCAATGTCTCAACCATTAAGCTAAATGCCTACTCCAATCTTTTTTCCCCCAATGGAGAGAAATTTGTACAAAGAAAGACTGAGTGAGCAATATTTACAATAGTTGCTTGTTGATAAATATAGTATCTAGCACCTTTAGTCTCTAATGGATACAATTTTTGTTTATTAGTGTTTCCTAATTTCTTAAGAGTCTTACGATCATAGCTCATTAACATTTTAAACATTGTAGAAGCTGAGTGTGTGAGGTTGACAAGCTTGGTAGTAAGAGTCACACTTGACACTCACATACATCATGGATTGGAATGTGAATCTGCCTTTACTGATTCTGTGAATGGATGTCAAACCCAGGCACTATACCCTCTTCAGGCCAATGTGTTGTGAAGGGTCATCTTCTCCAATACCCAGGTGTGCATTAAACTCTCTGAAGTGTTGTGTTTTTCCTTCAGTGCAGTGAAACATGAAAACCCATAACAAAAACTCAAATAAAATTTTAGAATCTGCATTTATAAATGATATATATAAAATTGTAAATTATATATATATAAATATATATATGTAATTATAGGTATAGATATAGAGAGATTCCATTCTCTTGTTCCTTCTCTCAGAATGGGGTTGTACCAAAGCAGGTAGCTGAGAAATCTCCCAAATACTGAGTCATCACATTTTGTCCCCCTGTAATTAGCAGGAAGCTGGAATCAGTACCAGAGCCAACAACGCAACACACCGATATGGAATGCAAACATGCTAACTGGCAACTTAGCTATGAGGTCAAATAACACCCTAGAGGATACTTTACTGGAATAATAGCAATTTAATCCCACAATTTATTGGGTTCTATAACTACATTGAAAGTGAAAATGAATGATCCTTTTAATAGAAACCTTGAGTTGTTCCTGAAGGGGCATTAGGGGAAAACACATACTGGTCAGGAGCACATAATTGAGAAAAAAAAGAAGTCTCTCCTTTAGCTTTGTCATTTTTTTTATTTAATGATTTTTAATGTATTAATTTGCAAAGTAGTTAGTGAAAGGGGATGTAAGAAAGGGAGAGAGAAAGAGAGAGGTGACAGAGAGAAGCTGAATGGATGGTGAAAGAGAGATCACCATTTACTGATTTACCCCACAGTAACCAGGAACAAGAGTGAAACTCCATCCAGATATGCCTCGCTGGTGCAAGGACCCAAGGAATTTAGTTATTTTTTTTATTGTTTTCCCAGAAACTTTAGCAGAGAACTAAATTAGAAAGGAGCAACCAGGATTCAAATTTGCGCCCATTTGGAATGCTCAGAACACAGGTGGTGCTTTAACCATCATATTGTGGTTCTAGTCATCCCACTTCCAGTTTTTCTTACATTTCATATCATGTAGTAACTGAGAAATTTTCAGAAGACACCATTACCTGGAGTGTTATCTGTGCATTTGTGTGACAAAGTATGGAAGAGTGAGAAGGGAGTCTGTTTAGGGCCAATACTGAAGCTGCTTTAACTAATTTGTTTCTCCCTTTACTAACAATGGTCTAATACTACTTCCTCTACAAATACTGGATTACTAGATTTAATAGTGTAACTTCCTTTCAGATTTTTCATTAACAACTTGGTGTTTGTATGCAGGTAATTTTGCTTCTACCATTCTGTAGACTTAGCATTGCTTTTGTTACATATTTCAGCATATCAGCCATAACATAATTTTCAAGAGTCAGAAGCACTTCTATCACTTTAGTTTTAGAAGAGGACAAAAAGACAAAAATTAACTTCCATTTCAAACAAGAAGTCACTGAGCATAAACAGAATAAATAGGTAAATTGTACCTTGTTTGAGAGTGATGAAAATTGTGAAGAAACAAAGATCAGGGAAGGAAGATTAGAAATACTGCCTGCCATAAGTTATAAAAGTATCATTAAAATTGCTGCACAGTGTCTGTTGGGATAGAGAGTCAAGCAGTGGAGTGGCCCACTTGATGCATCCTCTAGCAGAGAGAAGATGAGGACAATACAATAGGAAAGTAAGTAGATGGGCTCTTCTTAGCCATGCAGGAAATATGGATTTTTTTTTAACGATGAATTGAGAAATTATGGGAGAGTGTTCAAAAGAGGAGTAAGGTGATGTGATGAATATTCACAGCATCATGCTGGCTGTCATGAGTACTGACTATGCAATGGGAAAGAAGGTCAACATGGCAATCAATCAGACACCTGGTGCAATAATCCAGGCTGAAGATGAAGCTAGTTCAGATCTTAGAAGTAGCAATAAAGGTTGAACTTTCTGTGTATTTCAGTGTAGAGCAAATTTTTTAACAAGTACAGCAAACAGGACCCATCAGTGACAAGAATATGGCCTTGAAGAATCAAAAAAATGATTATGATTGATGTCCTAAAGTATTGGTTCCAATATCTGAAATAACAGATTGGGAAACAGAGAAACTATCCATGGGAGAGGTGGTGGGTGCATCCAGACTGGGGAAGTTTAGGCTTCACCCTATAATATTTAAACATACAAGAAGTAATTATATAATAGGGAACTTGGGTAAATGAGTCTAGGAAATTGAAAGTTTAGCATAGATTTGGCTTGATGGCTTTACAAAAGTAAAAAGAGGATTTAGGGAAAAGCAATTTAAGGACTGGACCTTGGAAACAATCAGGAATAACACTCAAGAAGATTAGGGAAAACAGCATCCCAATTATGAATTAAAGCAATTTTCATTTTTGTGTTTGTAAAAATGATAATAGCTGATGTTTGGTCTTTATAATATTTCAGAAATCATGATAGAATTAGCTATCTAGGCAAACTACAATATTTTCTTTTTAAAGATTTGTTTTATATTTATTGGAACGTCAGATTTACAGAGAGAAGGAGAGGCACGTAAAGATCTTTCATCTGCTGGTTCATTCCAGAAGTAGCTGTAATGACCGAGAAGTAGCTGTAATGACCGAGCTAAGCTCACCAGAATCCAGAAGCCAGGAGATTCTTCCATGACTCCCACATGCGGGCAAGATACTAGTGAAGTATTAGAAAAGAAAATAATAAGGCAAACAAAATGTGAGTTCCAACATGTCATTAATACATTCTGAAAACATCACATATGAGAAAAACAAATTCATTTAAAATTCCATGTTTTCATTGAGTGTGGCATATCAGCAATAATGTAGGAAATTATCACACTTACACTTTGTTATTTCACAATCAAAAATAAATCTTTCTGAAAGAATCAGTAATTGTTTATATGAACCTCACGTAAGAACACTTTAAAGAAACATTATACAGACATACACTCATACCTTTAATTTTAACATTTTCTTTGTGTTATATTATTAGCTATCGCAGAAAATTGTTGAGCCTCAGGCAAGAGTGTTAATAGGAATGGAAGAAGAGATTTTGAAGGGATTTCAGAAAGCTTAGGATATTCATTTTGATCTTTAAGCCAAAATGAAGGAAATTTTGCTACATTTTTAAAATTCCTCTTCTATCCAGCATTGGTAGTCAAATCCAGTGAATTTTTTTTCTCTCCAGGCAGAGTTAAATACATTTTTGCTAAAATAAATTGATTCAGGATCTATAATTTTCTACATGCAAATCTTTTCTGATATAATATAAAATACAAAATATGCTATCATTATTGTAAGGAAATCTATTATAATTTCTTTACATGTGCAATTTAAAGGTTGTCACCAATACTAAAGATGTTGTACACAATTTGTAGGTTGTGGCATAAGTGATTGCAAAAGCCCTGTTGGCTAAGCATCTATATTTGTTTGATTTAGTGAGTTTGCCTACCACTGAAAAACAGTCTGTGTTCTTTGCAAGAAGTAGTAAGATAACCAAGGATATCAAAAAGAAAAAGTTGGCTTTCCATGTATCTGATATGAGGAAATAAATTACTTCTTCAGGGTAAAACTAAGAGTTCTTTTTTTGCTTTGTTTTGTTTTTTCTTTTTCTTTTCTTTTTTTTTTTTTTAGTTATTTTAACATTCTCAGTAGAGAATATGTGTTGTGCCTCAGCATGCCCGATCATTGCTTATAATTAATTTCCATACAATCACATTACACAAAGAACAATATTGAATTCAAAAATTGGCCTTCACATACTCCTGTAAACTCAAAATATTTTACTTAGTGCTAACAATGCTGATGTTCCACATAGGTTTAGTTCAATAGAATGTTTTTTCATAAAAACATGGAACATTAATTTATGACCTCTGCTAGCTACTAATCTAACATTCCAAAGTGTTTTTGTATTTTAGCTTGCCAATCTTCTTCCACCAAAACAAATAAACAAACAAAAAAGCAACTGAAACAAAGATCCGATTTGCTGACACATAACCTCCATTTGGAAATCATGACAATGTCAAGTTACTAAACAAGTTTGAACTTATCTGTTCTCAATTTCTATGTGTATTTCTATGTGAGAACCTAATAAAACTTTGAAAACTGACACTGTGAGAAGCAATACTGTGTACGAGGTGGAGATACTGCCAAATTTGCAGAAGTATTGTTTAGACTATCAACAATCTTGGATAAATGCATATCAAGTATTTATTTTAGTACAAAACATTTACTTGAAAGGAGCTATTACATTTCATTATATAATTATAGTTCATTTTAGGCAAACTTAAAGTTGCAGAAAGGTAAACAAAATTGTGTCTGAACTGCAGAAGTGGATAGTCTTATAGAGAAATGTACCACTCTGCCTAAAGCTATGCAACTACACCATGATATGTAAATATTTAGGTATGTAATTGAAAAAACTACATCCCGTAAAAATAAATAGCTGTGCTGGAGTGACAAGTTCATAGGCAGAAACAGTATAGCCAATTAGACATATGAGATAAAACTCAAAACAGGACATGAATATGGGCATTGTCTGGAAAAGACAGAATTAGCAGTACAGAGTTTAAAACAGTGCTGACAATTGTATACATTTTACTGTCGTCCTTTATCCGGCTCTGACACATTTTGCAGCCACACAGAATGTGCTTGGGAATAGCAGATAACATATTTAGCTGAGAGTGTTTAAAAGCATTCTGTCACAATGGAAATATTCCTCTTGTTATGCAACGGTTCACTATAAGATTACTGAGGCAGAGTTTGGTGGTTTGCTTTAGGATGTGATATCTGGGATACAGCAAGGACGTGAAACACCCTTTGCTTAACAGCAGTTTCATGTCTCAGGGAGAGTAAATGGAACTGAGAGTAGAAAGTTTAGAGTTAACTTATAGAACAAGGATGACAAGCAGGATAAATCTAACAAATTTGGGGTGAGGTTACAGTTACCAGGTGTTTTGAGACAGATGGTTGAGGGATGCTGTGCTGTGTTTTGCACCGGGAGGGTCTAGATGGCAATGTTAGATGTAAGGAATTAGAACTTACGTAGAGTGCATGACTAAGAATATAGGCAGGCTAGAGACCCCTTTCATTCATACCTTAGGATGAGAAATATGCAGTCTGTGGAAATCATTTTTAAATTTTAAAATGCTTGAAACTTTAAATTAGCCCCAAATGTCAGAAGAGGAAAAACCTGTTCACAAAATGGCTGTCTCTCTCCCCACCCAACACATCTCCTTTTGGCCCTTGTATGTTTGCTTGTTGAATTGAGCTGCTACTTTTCCCAAATGGAGCACAGTGGAATCACAAAGAACGGAGGACAGAAATTAGCAACATGGTTAGGAAATGAAAGGATGATTCCAGGAAATGACGGAAATTTTTAACTCATGTTGGTAACAAACAGAATGCATAGTCAAGGGGAGAAGTGAAACAGGGGTTGATGACAATTAACCATGACAGGTTTTGACCTTCTCTGTGTATGATGCACTGGTAAGAAGGGATTTCAAGAAGAAAAGAGTTATAAGAATTGAAATGATGAAACACTAGCTTTCTTTTGAAAGCATTCAAAAGGATTTATTTTTCACGTGATTTTCATCATTATACTATTTGCTGAAACTGAAACAAAATTAAAGATGTGCAATGTATGACTGAGCAACAATGAGAAGATACTGTCTACTTGCTCTACACTTGACACTATGTGTAACTTAATCTGTAACCAACATACGCAGCCACTCCGAAAACCTAAAGGAATGCCGATGTCCTGCTTCCCCAATCCTGATATCTCCTGTCATTTTAATATGGAATTCTGGGCTCATAGGAAAATGCAGTTCTTAGGGACAGTGCACTTAAACCGTAGGGGAAGTGCACAGGAGATGCAATTGACAAAAATCAAACATCACCAAATGAGTATCAAAATCAATCAGTAACTAAACTTTTAAGGTATATTTGTATAATCTGGCAAATACATTGTATTGTATATTTTTAATGAACATTATTTAAGCCACAATACACAGATGTTCTAAAAAATCAGTCCAAGCTCATTCTCATTGCTATAATACTTTCTAGATGTTTAGTTCACAGGATTGTATTAACTTTTTTACAAATTTTAATAAATAATTGCTATATTTCATACTTCAGTTAATATATCTAAGCAAGTAAACAGCTGTAGCAAAGAGATTAATTTTATAATTGTCATGACAACTAAATCACTGATTTCTTAAAACAATTCTCATCTGTTATTCATCTCTTATTATATATTTCCAAGTGATTATCAATCACTTAAAATGGAGCATTGTGCAGGACCAACAAGTTAAATCTAGGATACATGGAATTATGGGCAAGCCTGACTACAGTTTGTAAAGCTGACCACTGCACTGCTTAATACACAAACACTTTTAAACTTAATGATTACTTTGCATTCTACTTTTGTTAAAATAATGACAAATCACAAGTTTTGATTTCAATCACTAAAATAACAGTAATAAATGAATAATTTTCTTGACAGTAGAGTTTCTATAGTTCTTTTTGTTCCAAACAAATTTGTGTATTAGTTATCATTTCAGGAATAGCAAATGTAAATAATATAGTTTTTTCTTTTTGCAAGAGGCAGAAGTTAACAGAAACTGTGAAATACTTTCTCCTTTTCTTAATTGCAAGTTGAAAAGATCCTCCCACAGTTATGGAATGATAGTGGGGAAATGAAGGGTAAGAGGCTGAATGGAATAAATATTTTCCCTTTGAATGGAACCATAGGGAATTTCCAAAAGATTTACAACCACACTGGCTCATTGATTACTCAGATGGCATAAAGATATTCTCAGTGTGTGCTCCTTTTTCCTAATGAAAAAGACAATTAACCTACCTCAAAATGGATATTAAAATTTTTATTTTTATTAAATGGAGAGCTCTATTTAACCCATTTGGAGAATTTAACCCCGCTACTTGGAAATTGAGACTACTTTTGAAGAACTATTACAGCAATTACAAATCAAGTGGAAGATAAAAGTGATTTAGTGTTGTTAAGTTCTGATTGCAAGAGAAGTGTAGTCAGGAACTGAATGAATTCTTTGTGGTGCAGAGTTAAGGCAGAAAATTCTAATTCCACTACGTTTCCAAAATTGATCTTAAAATAGAGAGTCACACAAGTAGGAGGGAAACCGTACCAACAATGCTGAAAAGCACCTTTAAAACCCCTTCAGTAACCTTAAAGAGAAGAGTTTGAGAAGTCACAGTAGGTTTCAGTGAGATAATTTTTTTTTCTTGAATGAAATTGAACATTCACGTAAGTGAATTATTATTTTTGAAAAACATAATATTAAAGCACATGACCATAAAAACTTGATAGCCCTCCAGCAATGTTTGTAGAAAAGTGATTTTTTACACATGAAGCAGAAGATTATGACTAAATGTTCATGCATTTTTCAAATGTGAATTTTATTATTTTTTTCAGGTGTGTTTAGTAAAATAGGCAAGCTGTATTGAATAGTGGGCTGGATAGATGCCTAGAAGTGCTATATTTTTCTCTATTATCAAATAAATTAAGGAAATTAGAACTGTAGAAATTAAATTCAGTTTCATCAAATTAGGCAATGGAGGCTTATCCTATTTATAGAAAAATTAGTCACTTTCTATTTGTCCTAATTTATAAATTCTACTTGTTTTGTTGCAAAGAAATCAGGACAAGGACTATTAAATAAGAGATTATAAGAAATGTTCAAGAAAAAGTTTTAAAAGAGGTATATTCCTGAGCCAAATTTTAGTGTGCTTAGAAAGAATAGTTCAACAGGTTAGGACTAAAAATATTTATTGATATTTTTCCTAAACGTATGTAGTCACAGGAAGAAATCTCAACACATTTCTACAATAATATTTCTATATCCAATGTGTGCAACATGGTGATTTTCGTACATATATCAATTACGTACTCATTATCATGATCAAATAACTTAATACTCATATAACCACCCAAACTGTATGTTCAAGACTAAGTTATGTATTTAATAACTGGAATTAATTGCCTTTTCACCAACATGTCTTCATTTCTTTCCTCACCCCAGTAGCCCCTGGTAGATTTCGCACTACCCTCTTCTCTGAGACACACTTGTTTAGCATGTAAGTGGGACAGTGTGTTATCTCTGTGTGCATTTGTGCTTGGTTTATTGCATGTATAGGGTGTCCCCTCACCCCATGCACAAGTCATAGTATTTGATTTTTGAGACTGGATAATGTACAATCATGAATGTATACGCAATAGTCTTTATCCATTCACCCCTAGGGATTTATGTTGTTTTCTGGTCTTATCACTAGGAATGATGCGTTTGACAGTACAGAGATTTCTTCACTATATCAGTCTCATTATTTTGATTATGTATTCAGTAGTGCAATCAGCAATTAAAGAGATGTTTTTCTTTTTCTTTTAAAAATATTTATTTATTTCTGTGTGTGAATTTATTTCTTTGTTTGTTTGTTTGTTTGGTTATTCATTGGAAAGTCAGAAGGGAGAGAGAGAAAAGAGAAAAGGTTCTTCCACCTGCTGGTTCACTCCCCACACAGCCACAACTGCCAGCCAGAGCTAAGCTGAGCAGAAGCTAGGAGTTTCTCCCAAGTTTCCCACATGGATGCAATCTCCCAAGGCCATCCTCTACTGCTTTCCCAAGTCACAAACAATGAGGTGGAAGGGAAGTTAGGACCGGAAGCTGTGCCCCTATGGGGATCCTGGCACTTGCAAGTGAGGACATTAGCAACCTAGGCTACTGTGCCAAGCCCTGTTTTTTGTTTTGTTTTTTTTTTTTAACAAGCCTTTTTAGAATTTTAGAGAATAGTTTACATGTCCATCAACATTAAACAAGGGTTTTTTTTATCCACTCCTCATCTCTTCTCCTTTGAAAATAGTTATTCTAACAGCCATCAGAGCTAGATTTTATTGTGGTTTTGATTTCATTTGTTTGATGATTGCTAATATTAAGCACTTTTTCAGATACTTATTACCATTTTCATGTGTTCTTTGCAAAATTATCTCTTGAGGTTTTTGCATATTTTAGACATCATTTTATTGCTATTATCATAATGATTATCATTACTACCCAGTAGTGCAAGTTCCAGATACAATTTGGTTATCAACCCTTTTTCAGCCGCATGTTCTCTTACTATAATTCATTGCATGTTCACTTTGATCATTACTTCATTTGCTCTGCTGAGAATAATTTGATTTGGCCCACACCTGTTCACTTTAGATTTTGTTGCTTGCATTTCATGTCATATTGAGTATAAAAAAGTCTCTACCTGTGATAAGCACCTTAAATCCTATGTTTTCCTCTACATTTGCATGCAATTACTCAACATGGATCACTCTTACCATTGTATATGGCATAAGAGACAGGTCCAGTTGCATTCTTTCATATGGATATTCTCTTTCCCAACATTATATAAGGAAGACGTTCCTTTTTTCTTCTTGTTCTGTGGGCAACCTTGTCAAAGATTAGTTGATCATGTATCTGCAGGTTTCTTTGTGTGCTCTCTATTCTGTTCTGATGATCTACATGTCTGTTTTTATTCTAGAAATGTAGTATTTTAATTGCTATAACTTAATAATAAGTTTAAAATCAGGGACTTGGATGCCACCAGTACTTTTTCATCTTTT